>NC_042620.1:47931606-52731606 GCF_901001135.1 Rhinatrema bivittatum | reverse complement strand
CTGGCCTGGCACGCGCAAGTTACGCCTGCCTCGGGCAGGCGTAACTTGTGCAACAAAGGTAGGGAGGGGGTTTAGGTAGGGCTGGGGGAGTGGGTTAGGTAGGGGAAGGGAGGGGAAGGTGCGGGGGGGGTGGAAGGAAAGTTCCCTCTGAGGCCACTCCGATAGCTAGCGAAGGTAGCGCACGCCTGCGCTACCTACATCAGGGCGGAGTCGGCCCCGGAAGAGGAGGAGTCGGGGCGTCACTGGGGCCGACTCTGCGAGGACGGCGCAGACAGCGAAAAGGTAAGGATCCTTTTTGCTGCCCATTTCGCGGAGGTGCGATCGCTGCCAGCTAGCGCAGGACCGCCCCCCTGTTTCGGCCCCCCGCCCCTCATTACCGCATTTTTCTAAAGTTCCGCAGGCCTGCGATACTTTAGAAAATGAGGCCCAGTGTGCCCTATTAGAAAATAGCACAATAAACAAACCCAAAAGTGAAATATAACAAATACCAATGTAGCAAAAAAATTCCACTTGTAAATCTATGGAGACATATTCAGTATTTTAAGAAAAGTTTTGATAATGTTCCATTGACCCTCATAGTGACACCTTAGAACCGCATTAATTTAATTAGATGGCTAATGTTCAAAGAAAGCGTAAACAATTTAATCATTGGTCAAAATAATGCCTGAAATGTTTTTTTTTGTTATTTTGTTACTTTTGATATGCAAATAAAAAATATTTGAGAACTGAAGGCCACACTTATCTGAAAGCAACTCGTTAATGTTCACAAGTTGACTGTTCAATAAAGTAGAAGAATGGAGTGTAACGCAGCTGAACATATGATGCTGCAACATTTCAAGAGCACTGCTTTCTGCTTCAGGGTATCTGTTTTCATCTGTCAATGCCCTCCAATCATCAAGTGTGTCAAAAGTTTCTAAATAATAAAATGACATTTTTAATGAACACCATATTTCACATCTCTATTATTATTATTATATTAAAAAAAAGTGGGTGGATGCTGAAAGATAAAAGAATAATCTAAAAAAATTAAAAAATACATGTTCCAATAAGATTTGAAAACATTTTTTAGTCCAAAAGACACTACTGAATTTAGAAAAAATATCCAGAAATGTTCTCTTCTGTTATGGTCCATTGCAAATCTGCAAAAGTATGCTTACATGCATTGTTGAACAATAGGGGCAGACAGTTCTCTATTAGTAAGATGGTTGCAATGTTTTCTTAGTCTGATTTTGACCATCTGCGACATGCAATCCACATAAATCCTGGGACATGGACACTAAATAAGATATACTACTGCCTGAGAGTTTCAATTGGTGTGATTTCCATGCATTCGGAAATTCAAAAACAAGCATTCAGAACCATGCATTCGGAAATTCAAAACAGGGGTTAAAACATGGCTCTTTAAAATGGCCTACCCTGATCCGGATCCTACGTACGTAGTCCCCCTGCTCCCTCTACTCCTTCAGAGAACGAGCCCTTGTCTTTAGGGTACTCATAGCCTTCTCCTTTATTCCTTTAATTATACTCTGTTTTGTCTCCCATTTCTCTGCATCTCTTTATATAACCTCCATTTATACCCCTTTCCCCCTTCCCCTATCCTTAAACCCTACCTTTTTTCCCTATAGTAACCCTTTTATACCCCTTTTATTTACCCCCCGCTATCCTTTTAAACCTTTTCCCTATAGCAACCCTGCTAGTCTATATATAGTTGCCTTTCTGAATGCATAGGGGTAGATTTTTAAAAACTGCGCCCACGCATACTTTTGCTCGTGCGATCGGCGCAAACAACAGTATGCCGGATTTTAATAGATACATGCGTAGCCATGCATATCTTTTAAAATCCGGGGTTGGCGTGCGCAAGGCTGCGCAAAATCGGCAGCCTGCGCACGCTGAGCCACGCAGCCTGCCTCGTTCCCTCCAAGGCCGCTCCAAAATCAGAGTGGCCTCGGAGGGAACTTCCTTCCACCCCCCCACACCTTCCCCTCCCTTCCCCTACCTAACCCACCCCCCCAGCCCTATCTAAACCCCCCCACCTTTGTTGATAGAGTTACACCTGCCCGAGGCAGGCATAATTTGCACGCGCCGTGCTGGCTGCCGGCGTGCGATTCCCCGGCCCGGGAGCAGTTTCGGAGGCCTCGGCCACACCCCCGAAATGCCCCCGGGCCGGAACCACGCCCACAGCCCCCGTCCCCGGACAACGCGCCGCCGTGACATGACCACGACACGCCCCCCCAGGAAAGCCCCGGGACTTACAGGCAACCCGGGGCTTGCGCGCGCCGCCGAACCTATTCAACATAGGCTCGGTGTGTGCAGGGGGAGCTTGGGGCAGGTTTTCGTGGGGTACGCACATATCTTACGCGCGTACCCCTTTGAAAATCTGCCCCATAATTTGTAATGTCATATATAGTGTCTCCTGTATGTACTAGTTAGATAATGTATATTATTGTATACAATACTTTTTGTTATTATTGTATATAATACTTTTTGGAGTGTATAATTTATATAAGGTTATCCACAGTGTATAAGGTTATACACAGTCCCTTACTGAGTGTATAATTTGCAATGCTACTTATTATGTTCTTCTGTTGTTTTCCATCAGGTTCTGTTCCTTTTCTCCTCTTCCTGTTTTTCCCTCTCTTCTCTCGCCCCTTTTCTCTTCCTATCTGCTCCCTCTCCCCCCAACCCTGGTTTTTTGTAATTTCCTCCTTCAGTTATATTGTAAACCGGCATGATGTACCCACGAATGTCGATATATAAAAACTAATAAATACATTTCGAAGATGGATAACTTTGCCGCTGATGGGATATTTCCAGACTGGACTCTGCATCGCTGTGGGGCACATATCACATGACCCACACTTATAGTGGCTGACAAGCAATGGTGCCAAAGATGGTTGTATAAACAGGGCAGAATGTACAACCCGATCCCTAATGGCCAAGCATACAAAGGAGCAGGAAGAAATTGCTGGATCAAAAAAATGGATCTCATGCAGATCCATTGTGGCAATCCTGAAAACCCGACCTGATAGTGGCCCTCAAAGTCTGAGCTGGGGGACCCCTGTTATAGCAGGAGGAATCTCCAAGCTGTAATGAACCTGTATATGACAAGAGACATTTTTCAAACTTCCTGCAGAAGTGAAAAGCCTGTGGGCACTTTTTACCCCTGTACTTTGCACCAACTTTCTGACTAAAAATTACACAGATACTGATGAAAATTCAAAAGGATGCACGCATTTCCAAACCCTGCCCAGCCTCCCCCTTCTACAAGTAAAATTACATGAGCACCGGCATGACACATGCAATTGTACCTGCACAGAGGGTAGAAATTTTTCTAAAAGCCCATCTCTCAGGCCGATTCAGAAAAACGCGCGGGAGAGCGGGCGAGCGCCCGATCTCCTGGTGCGCGCACAGGCCACTCTCCTGGGCGCGCGATTCAGGAGGGTGGCCTATGCAAATTAGGGCCTGCGGTAAAAGGAGGCGCTAGGGACACTAGCGCGTCCCTAGCTCCTCCTTTTTGACAGGAGCGGCGGCTGTCAGTGGGTTTGACAGCCGACGCTCAATTTTGCTGGCGTCGGTTCTCAAACCCCCTGACAGCCACGGGTTCGGAAAATGGACACCAGCATAATTGAGCATCCGTCTTCCGACCGGCGGGCCGCGGGCCGATTTTTTATTTATTTTTTTTAATTTTTACTGTTTTTTTACTGTTGGGGCCTCCAACTTAATATCGCCACTTCCCCGGCGCTGGCAGAAATAAATGCTAGCCTTTGGGCAGGCGTTAATTTCTGAAAGTAAAATGTGTGGCTTGGCTGCACATTTTACTTTTTGTATTGCGCAGGAATAACTAATAGGGCCATCAACATGCATTTGCATGTTGCGGGCGCTATTAGTTTCGGGGGGGGGGGGGGGGGTTGGACGTGCGTTTTCGACGCGCTATTACCCCTTACTGAATAAGGGGTAAAGCTAGCGCACTGTACTGTATCGGCCTGTCTGTGAGTAAAGCTCTGTTTTGCATAAGAAAATGGCTTTTAGAATTGCCCTCTTGAATGCTTCTAGGCTGATAAGAGTCCTTCAGTCTCATGCTTACAGCACCCCCAAAAATGTGGTTTATGCCACATCACTCTTGAGATCTAAAAGCATTCCCTGGCACCCAAACACAACTATACTGTGTATAGTACCATGTTCACTGTGCCCATATATACATCCACTACATAAATGAGAGGTATCTCGATAAAATAATCGCTCAAGATAATTTGATCTTTTCCAACAAATATGTCTCCTGCCTGTGGGAGTTATGTGCATGTGGACAAAGTTGTTGCTATATTGGTTATAAATGATATAATAATAGTAATAAGATCCATAAACAGATACATGTTGGGTTCTCAGCTTTAAAGTCAATCTCCTAGTATTTACCAGGAAAGTTTTTGCTAGAGATGCATTTTACATTTTCCAGTTAAAAAGGAGCTTAGTATAATTAATTTTTAAAAACCCTAATATTGATATATACTTTGTTGGGATAGGGGAGGAAGCATTATGGAATATGGATAAATGTAGTCCATAGATCAAGTCAAGGTATTCCCTATATTATAAAACAGACTTTTCCATAGCACTACACAAATTCTGATTTAGTTGTACACAGAAAAGCAAATGGTATGAGCCTTTGTGAACTAATACAAGATAAAGGGCTACTTTAATATGTAAAAGTCTTTAGTAAAGAAGGCTGTATTCACATTTTGCACCGATAATCTACCAAATGTATTAAAACAGGTGCCAAAATGGACAGAACAATCTTGTGGCCTGAATACTAAATCAAGCATAAAACGTTTCCACCACAGAACCAAGAACACTTCCAAGGATATCACCAAGGCTGAGTCCGACACAAGCATTAACATTTCCTCTTGTGTACAAACAAGCTGATAAGCTCTAAAAGGAAACAATTAACTCCAAAGTGAACAGGTTTGCATATTCAAGATTGAATTTTGTATTTATTACATGGGGAAATTTTATCAAATATGGCATCTAGAAACTAAAATTGCAGTTGCCGGATTTCTATTTTCAGTTTAACAACTTACAGCATGTGCAGTTTTTAAATATGTTAATTTATAAGCAGACTCAAACATAGAAGATGACAGCAAATAAGGACCATAAGGTCTGTCTAGTCTGCCCGATTTCATTCCTGGTGCATAGCCATTAACAAACATGCAGCAGGATTTCATCTATTGTATGACTCGTACTGTACATTTAGACTGTAAGTACACTTTTTTGGTACATGCTATGGCCTCGGTTTAGCACCACATATAGAAGTGCATAGCCTGCCACCTAGTGGAACCAGCAGCCAGATCTCAATATGACATGGCATTGAAGATTACATTTACATTTCAAAACTAATAAAATCCATGGCTGAAGATTTGGAGAAACTGTGCAAGAAAAATAATATGGAAAGCAGAAAAGAATAGAATCCATTTAAATGAATCTTTGCTGAAAAGAAAGACATGCCAAATGAACATTACTCCACCAGAAATGCAATGATGTCTTTTTAAAAATGTCTGTAATAATAATAAGCCGATCTATCTGCTATCATGTTTTAGATTTCTATATTTAAAACAAATTTCCCCAGTCCAGCCAGGACTTGGGATGTTGCAGATGCAGCATTCACAGCTCCTGGGGAGAAGGAAGTCCCAGTTATTGCAAAATGGCAGCACCTTGCGGCCAGACGTGGGGTTCTGGAAGGACCCCTGGTGTATGACCCCTGGATGAGGCTGAGCTATATGAGGGGGATATAAAATAGGAAAAAAATCCTGGGTAGATGCAAAGGAAGGCTCATGAGACCAGAGCCCACTAGAGGTCATTTCTAATTGCGCTGGAAGACCAAGGGTAGGAGAAAGCTTCCAGGGAAAAAATTTTTAAAAACAAAATAGATTTTTAGTGCAGCAATAAAAAAAGAAGTCATGTATTCTTTGGGCTTAATTCGCCCAAATGTTTAGATATTCATAAGATTTTCAGTCTGAAAAAAAAGATATTTCTAGGAATCACCATAAATGCAACATTAACAACCTTCATTCACCTCATAGACCTGCCTACAAATATTTATTCAACTAAATACATGCATACATTTTATGTGCCTCTAGTAGCTTTCAAGTCTATATATATTTATTCTTGTTATTGGGATACAATAACATTAAAATAGCCTGCCTAGCTCCCATTACTTCTTATGTGGACAAGTTTCACAGGTTTAAAATTGGGTTCTTGTACAAAACTAGTAAAGCTAGTTTAAACAAATATACTTTATTTACTATAACAGAGTATATGAAAAATGTAATAGACTTCCCCTCTCAATAAATACAGGCTAAACTTTCCAATGCAAAGGCCACTGTTAAATGGCTAGTTTGACTTTTCATACTGAGGAACCTGGCATTCAATGTTTAAGAATTGCTTTGGTCTTTTACATACATGCAAATCTTTTTCTAAATATGCATTATACACATATATGTTGTAAATTCAAATGCATCTAACTTGGAGAAATGCAAAGAAGGTAGAGCAGGTAGCTAAGAACACACACTGACTTCAGTGCCGGGAAAAATAGTGGAAACTATTCTCAAGATCAAAATTGTAGAGCATATAGAAAGACATGGTTTAATGGAACACAGTCAACATGGATTTACCCAAGGGAAGTCTTGCCTAACAAATCTGCTTCATTTTTTTCAAGGGGTTAATAAACATGTGGATAAAGGTGAACCGGTAGATGTAGTGTATTTGGATTTTCAGAAGGCGTTTGACAAAGTCCCTCATGAGAGGCTTCTACGAGAACTAAAAAGTCATGGGATAGGAGGCGATGTCCTTTTGTGGATTACAAACTGGTTAAAAGACAGGAAACAGAGAGTAGGATTAAATGCTCAATTTTCTCAGTGGAAAAGGGTAAACAGTGGAGTGCCTCAGGGATCTGTACTTGGACCGGTGCTTTTCAATATATATATAAATGATCTGGAAAGGAATACGACGAGTGAGGTTATCAAATTTGCAGATGATACAAAATTATTTAGAGTAGTTAAATCACAAGCAGACTGTGATACATTGCAGAAGGACCTTGCAAGACTTGAAGATTGGGCATCCAAATGGCAGATGAAATTTAATGTGGACAAGTGCAAGGTGTTGCATATAGGGAAAAATAACCCTTGCTGTAGTTACACGATGTTAGGTTCCATATTAGGAGCTACTACCCAGGAAAAAGATCTAGGCATCATAGTGGATAATACTTTAAAATCATCAGCTCAGTGTGCTGCAGCAGTCAAAAAAGCAAATAGAATGTTAGGAATTATTAGGAAGGGAATGGTTAATAGAACAGAAAATGTCATAATGCCTCTATATTGCTCCATGGTGAGACCACACCTTGAATACTGTGTACAATTCTGGTCACCGCATCTCAAAAAAGATATAGTTGCAATGCAGAAGGTACAGAGAAGGGCAACTAAAATGATAAAGGGGATGGAACAGCTTCCCTATGAGGATAGGCTGAAGAGATTAGGGCTGTTCAGCTTGGAGAAGAGACGGCTGAGGGGGGATATGATAGAGGTCTTTAAGATCATGAGAGGTCTTGAACGAGTAGATGTGACTCGAATAATAGAAGGACTAGGGGGCATTCCATGAAGTTAGCAAGTAGCACATTTAAGACTAATCGGAGAAAATTCTTTTTCACTCAACGCACAATAAAGCTCTGGAATTTGTTGCCAGAGGATGTGGTTAGTGCAGTTAGTGTAGCTGGGTTCAAAAAAGGTTTGGATAAGTTCTTGGAGGAGAAGTCCATTAATGGCTATTAATCAAGTATACTTAGGGGCGGATTTTCAGAGCCCTGCTCGCCTAAATCCGCCCAAAACCGGGCGCCTAAATCCGCCCAAAACCGGGCGGATTTAGGCGAGCAGGGCCCTGCGCGCCGGTAAGCCTATTTTACATAGGCCTACCGGCGCGCGCAGAGCCCCGGGACTCGCGTAAGTCCCGGGGTTTTCGGAGGGGGCGTGTCGGGGGCAGGCCCGAACCGCGTGTCGGGAGCGTTCCGTGGGCGGGCCCGGGGGCGTGGCTATGGCCCGGGGGCGTGGCCACGCCCTCCGGACCCGCCCCCAGGTCACGTCCCGGCGCGCAGGAGGCCCTCTGACGCGCGGGGATTTACGCCTCCCTCCGGGAGGCGTAAATCCCCCAACAAAGGTAAGAGGGGGGGTTTAGACAGGGCCGGGCGGGTGGGTTAGGTAGGGGAAGGGAGGGGAAGGTGAGGGGAGGGCAAAGGAAAGTTCCCTCCGAGGCCGCTCCGATTTCGGAGCGGCCTCGGAGGGAACGGGGGTAGGCTGCGCGGCTCGGCGCGCGCCAGCTATACAAAATCCATAGCCTTGCGCACGCCGATCCAGGTTTTTAGCAGATACGCGCGGCTCCGCACGTATCTACTAAAATCCAGCGTACTTTTGTTTGCGCCTGGAGCGCAAACAAAAGTAGGCTATTTGCGCTCCTTTTAAAATCCGCCCCTTAGGGAATAGCCACTGCTATTAATTGCATCAGTAGCATTGGTTCTTCTTAGTGTTTGGGTAATTGCCCGGTTCTTGTGGCCTGGTTTTGGCCTCTGTTGGAAACAGGATGCTGGGCTTGATGGACCCTTGGTCTGACCCAGCATGGCAATTTCTTATGTTCTTATGTTCTTACATATGGGCCCTGATGTACTAAAGCAGGGGGTTCTTAACCTGGGGACCATGAGGTAATTCCAGGGGGATCAGTGGAAAATTAAGTTTATAATTAAAGGTAGCCTCTAAAATCCATTATTTATAATCAAATATAGTCCTTTATTTTTCTTAAATTTCAGTTGTACCTTCACTGTTGACACTGTTGGCATCTAGTGGAATCCTCCTCAACTGCTTCCTCCTGTTTCTGCCTTCCACCACAAGCGGTGGTAGTTATAATCAATGCTTTCGCTTCCCACTCTGTTCCCAAAGTTCACTCTGGCCACATCCCTCCTCTCTATTCACATAACTTTTCTCTCAGCATTGGCTACCACTCTACAATGCAATCAGAACATGAAGCCTGCAAAGCTATGAGATTGTCTAGAAAAAACTTACCCTGAAAATATTGAAGATTCTCCATGTGATTCATTTGGCACTTTAAACCAAACTTGGATTTTCTCAAAAACCTACTTTGAAAGAATTGTACAAAGTGGCTTCCTTCATTGTCAAAAGAAAGAGGCTACATACTCTTGGGGAAACCTTTGTCAAGTCATGTACTCTGAAAATGATTGAGCTGGTCCATTGTAAACAACCTTGGAATGAAATTGGAAAAATACCAGTGACAAAGGACATGATTTATTCACACATTCAAGACATATTTTCATATATTCTTCAGCAAGTGATGTGGGAATTGAAAGCCAGACCTTTACCATTCACTATGCAGTTGGATGAAAACATAGGTGTGGCTGAGTACTGTCAACTGCAATATGTGGACAGTCAGAGGCTGTCTAGAGAGGATGTCTAGAGAGGATGGCCCTAGTCAAATATATATATATGAAATGATGTTAAAAAAAAGCAGAGCCCTAAATTTAGGACCCTAAAGTAAGCCCCTAAGTTTTCTACTAAAAATGCATAAACGCACATTAAACAGCTCTAACGTGCAAAAAATAGCAACACACACCTGAGTATGTAAATTTTACATTTAGTATGCAAATATGAGGAGTTGATGCAAATGAGGGTCTTCCAGCATGGACTGTGGTAGAGTAAGAAATAACGGCACCTTTTTTCTTTGCATTAATGGGGTGAAAACTTTTTAATCGCACAACCACATCACGGAGAAAGAGAGAGAAAGAACTTTAATAGGGTGACTAGGACTCTAGTTATAAGTAGCACTATAGATGGGCACATTCAACTCAGGATGGGTTTAGTGGGGGTGGGGGGGTTTGGGGGGAGTGGTGTTACATAAACAGTCAGCGGAATTAACTGCAAATTTGATATCACTGAAGAATTTAAAGCATTTCTATCATTTGAATCGATGAAAAGCACAAGAGGAATTGATTTGTACAAACCCTGAATCCACCCTGAGTTAAATGTGCCTATATCTACAGTGCTACTTATATATAGAGTCCTATTCATCCTATTAAAGTTCTCTCTTTTTCTCTCTCTTTCTGCGATGTAATGTGTTGTGATATTTGTCTATATGATGCAGTACTTCTACAATTTGCAATTTCTGCTATATTTATAGCATTTTGATTAATTTAGGCCTAAATTAGGTGCCTAGTTCTGAAAATCAGCACGTAGCTCCTAATTTTGTTTCTCCACCTTCACCCCCCTTTCTTCCCTCTTTTTATGGTTCTAAATTTAGGGCCATTATAAAACTATAATCCTAAATTTAGGCACTTAGCCCTAATACATTTTCAAATGGGTAAATTTAAGAGCCTAACTCCAAAAGCCAGGATCCTAAACTCTTTGAAAATTGACACCATAGTACCTGCCTGTAAGTCATCTTGAGCTCCCATTGAAAAGGTGTGAGCTAAATAAAAATAAATAAATATGATCCCAAGGGGTTGCCATACTAGCAACACATCTGGTATAGGTTATATATCTAGCTTTTGTCCTCTAAACTGCGACTTTCCTCAGAAAATCCAACAAAACAGTTAAGCATGATATATTAGCTCTATGTAAGAAAAAATATGACATTTTTGTTCCAGACAAAGATATCTTTCTGGTTTGAAACATTTGTATTAGAACTCTTACATGAATCGTTTCTGCGAGAAACACAAATGGAAAGCCTTAAGGCTTCTCCGGTAAAAATATTTCATTTTGTGGCAATTGGAGGGAGTGCAATGTATCCAATTAGAAAAATATATATAGCTGCTGTAATACAAATCCAGGAGTTCAAATCAGGGAAATGTAAACCTTAGAAATGTGGCAGCACCAATATCTGTTTTTCCATACTAAATAAGAATAGTAAATGGTAGTTATACCAAGCACAATGTCCTTAGCAAATAAAGACGGGATGAAATATTATTTTCAGCACAGTTCTTTTTTGCCATGGATTAATTGGTTTATAGAAAAAGTCCTGCTTTTGCTAACCATATTGATCTGCAGTTGTTTCTATTCCAGACTTGGTCTCAAAATTCAGCTTCAACATGCAGCTGCTGATTTTGATTTTTTAAAAATTGCATTTCTAGAGTGGCAAACCTAATGAAGTGACCAGGTAGTTATAAAATCATATAGTAGTAGTAACTTAAATGGCAGTATGAGGCCATCAAATTTAAAAGATAAATATTTTTTATATCATCTTAAGAAATATGACCAACTTCTCAGAAAAATATTCTTCAAATTCTTCAGTGATATCAAATTAGGATAATTAGTGTTAAGTTGTAGAAACTTGCACATGCTCAGTCAAAAATAAAAATGCTATGCTGTACCAAGCAGTGAAAGTAAGATCCAGCAATCAATACTACTTAAGAAATAAATCAACACAGCAATATAAAACAAAATATAGCAATTTAAATAGTTACCATAATCTCCCATTAATTTACCATACTTTATTTGATACTACTGTGTTGCTGAATTTTTCTTCATGATAATTACATAAACAACATCTAGAGATCAATATTCAGATGCTTTTAGCTGGATAATTCACAAGTTATCCAGCTAAATGCTGACTTCTAATTATTTAAGGAACTTATCTGGTTGAATTATAGATGGATAACTCAGCTGTCTAAAATTTAACTGGATAACATAGGGGCATTTAGGGGTATTATGGGGTGGAGTAAAGTTAGCCAGTTAACTTATTCAACTAACCTTGGTCGTGCCAAAAAGTAGTCCTAAAGTTAGCCGGATAAAATTATCTGGTTATTTTTAAGATAGCCAGATATATGCAGTAGTGCAGCTATACCACTGAATGTCCCTCCAAAGTTAGCCAGTTAAGTTTATCAGGCTAATTTTTCAATCTGGCCAGTGACTATATATTACCCCCTTAGTATTTAATTATAGTGTGTCATTGTACACAATGATGTCCAAGAAAAATGTAGCTGTTGTAATACAAATCAATGATCCAAAGAACGGACAAACTCAAGGAAAGCAAAGATGCTTGCCTGTACCAGGTATTCTCTAAAGATAGGGGAATCACCAGTCACACAGATGGGTGATATCACATTTGCTTGGTGCCAGACTTTTATCCAGAGCTTTTCAGGAAATTCAAAGAAATCATCCTGGACATGCGTGGTATTTCCTGCACTTGCATTCCCATAGCCTGCCTCAGTTCATTTCTAGAGCTAAGAAGGATCAGCTTCAGAAGAGAAGGAGGGAGAGAATGTGTAACTGAATAACCAGGCACACAAGTGGGATTTCCTAACTAAGAATTATCTTCCATTTAAAAAAAAACAACAAAAAACAAATAACAAGAACAATTAACTTTGTAAACAGGGTGCTAGCTGTTTTTAGCTGTTTAAAACTCCCATTTTTATGTTCTTTTTTTGTAATGACAATCTTACATATAGAAAATGGTCTTTAGGGAAAGCTGAAATTAGTCTCTAATTCTCAAAAAGACCCTCCTTCACTGTCTGATGATTGGTCCCTCAGTTGTCAGTGAAAGGAAGTGGTCCTTTCAGAATTCTAAAAGAGACTTGGTCCTTTCACTGATATCTAACAGTGGAGGGACCAGTCATCTTCCAGTGAGAGATCAGCCCTGCCAGAGGGAGGTAGGGTTTTCTCTGGCTGGGATTCCCAAGTAAGGTGGATAGATTTGGAGGGCTCCATCTGTTTTGATGGGAAGAAGGGGGTTCTGGTGGATGGGAGTTCAGTCCAAATTATTTTTTTAAGTTGAGAAAGAGGAGGAGGGGCGGGAAGGGATGGGAGGGAGGGAGGGACCAGATGGATTCAACCCAACCTAACCAGACCTGGCCTGGCCCAATGAACCTTTTTTTTTAAGGTGAAAGGAGTTTAGCATGTTTAGGAGGGAAGGGAGGACTCACCCAGCTGACCCACCAGACCCACCCAATGCAACCCAGGCTGCCTGAGTGAGGTTTGGTGTCCTCCTCTTTACCATAGGAAGTTTAACTCCTGCCTCCTAACAGGATTTAAACCACCTACTGCAAAAGAAGGTGCACTAGACAGCATTCCCACTAGTATGCCTTCTGCATTATAGGGTAATAGCTAATAAGGCTTAGTACCCAGCAATTAGCCTGAGACATATTAATATTGCCACAGTTTTAATGCCTGTTTTTCTGGCGATAAAACCACTGTTACATACTGGGGTTACTTTAGCACCAAAAAGCCCTTACTAAAACTGGAGTTGAAACCCTCGATAGGATCAGCATAGGTTATTACATCAGTCTTCACCAAATACAGAATAAAGGACCACAAACTAGAAATAGAAATATGCGGGTAATAACTGAACTAGAATCCCCAAGAAGTCAGACTCTGTATGCAGTGCAACACTAAGAAAATAGAAATAAATTTCCTCCTAACACGTGCAGGAGATACACATGTCCCCAAGACGAAAAGAAAAATCAAAGACTTTTCAGAAAAGAATGAGCAGGAAAACCTTTATATATCCTAGGTGAAAGAAGAGAATCAGCAGCAAAATATGTTGTATCCTACCCCCCCTCTCTCTTCCACTGCCTCTTCCCCATCACCCACTCTCTCTCCCCCTGCCCCTACACCCCATTACTCTTTCTTCCCCTGCCTCTACTCTCTTCTCTCTCTTTTTCTCTTCTCCATTGCCCCTACCCTCCCTCTTTTTCTTCTACATTTAAAAATATACAAGTTAGTAGCTGAAAACAGTGTTATAAATAGGAACTTTCTTGCACTGAAGACAAATTAGGAAAATTTGAAATCAGCAGAGCCTCCTAAAACTGCATCCAAAAATATTTTATAAATGTCTTTCCTCACTATCATAAGAAGAAATTTCTGTTTCTATCAGCTGTATGTTTTTTACAGTTTTAATTAATGCTTTTCAATACAGTCTAATCTGTCTGTCCATCCAAAGGGATGAAAACTTCCCCAACATGCGCCCTTTGAGTCCAAACTTGACGGAAAGGTCGACCGTGATGCTACAAAGTATGCTATTGAAAATAACCTGAATCTGATGTGATTCAGGTCATCTTCATTACAGTAGCATTGAAAAACACTAGAAAATCCATGCAAATGTAGAGGTTTTACTCCATTCTTTCTTTTTAAACAGTTTTCTTTTCCTGATCAGTCCCACTACAGTATGTAGTACTCATGTATCTTTCTGTGTTTCTGGTCATTGTCAATGAACATGCAGAATCACAAAACCTCTCTCTATATGCTTGCTCTACAGCCATGATGATGAAAGATGCACACCTACACATATAGAAAAAAATATAAGGGTAGTGGTTACTGTATTAAATTTGAGTTATAAGATAGCTGTATTTCCAGATGTGTCCAAACCTACTCAAATTAGATGTAAATCATTTCTTTAATTGAAACAGAGGGTACCTGCTTTAGGAGCTACTTTTCTTCTTAGGTTCCCATGCAAATGCTGTATTAGAATGGATAATGCAAAGTATGACAGTAACTTTCAAACTGGAGCACAGGGGCACATGTGTATATGTACATCAGCCCGCACCCAGGGACATGGCTATTTTACAACTTAAATGTATATGCGCACAAGTTATAAAATAGCTTGGCTGTGCACACATCCTCTCCCATGTTCATTACAAAACCCTGACCATTGTACACAAATCCATCCACGTTCACAACTCCAAATGGCTAAACATTCCTTTCAACACCCATCACTCCTCCTGGCCCACCAGAACCGCCTACCAAGGCACCCTCCTCGTACCCCCACTCAAAATAGCCCACCTCTCCTCCACACGTGATCGAGCCATCTCAATCGCTGGCCCCTCACTCTGGAACACCCTGCCTTCAAACTTACGCCTAGAACCATGCACCTTCAAATTCAAAAAGAAGTTAAAAACCTGGTTATTCAAACTAGCCTATCCAGACTAACCCTCCCACCTCCTCACCTACCACGCCTCCGCATAGGCCTAACTCTTCCTTCTTCGTCCCCTCCACCCCCCTATATTGATTGCACTCTGTTCCCCCACAGAGGCAAGCCTATTCCATTCCTTATATTAAGGACCCCCCCCCCCCTTCGTTACTTATTGTTTATGACTCCTTGTCTACTTGTTGATAAGTTAATTTTCTATACTGCACTTGTGTGACCCCCCTCCCAGTTGTAACTCCCTGTTAACATGTGATTTCCAGCTGCTGTTCAAATGTCCCCACTAATACCGGTATATAAAAGTTTCTAAATAAATAAATAATAAATAAATGTATGCCAAATTTTAAGTGGGCATGCACAAGTGCGTACAAATGCCGCTTCTACTGCATAAATCAGAGGATTTTGAAGAGGCTCCTAAAGAGATAGGTTTTTCATGATGAACCTGGAAGATGTAGTAGACCAGATTGACAAACTGAAGAGTAGCAAATCACCTGGATCAGATGGTATACACCCCAGGGTTCTGAAAAAACTAAAAAATGAAATTTCAGACCGTATTACAAGTAAATTGTAATCTATCATTAAAATCATCCATTGTACTTGAACACTGGAAGGGGCCAATGTAACCCTGATATATAAAAAGGACTCTACAGGTGATCCGGGAAACTAAAGACTGGTAAGCCTGACATCAGTGCCAAGAAAAATTATGGAAACTCTTATAAAGAATAAAATCACAGAACATATAGATAGACCTGGGACACAGTCAGCATGGATTTATCCAAGGGAAGTCTTGCCTAACAGATCTGTTACAATTTTTTGAAGGAGTAAATAAGCAAGTGAACCGGTAGACATGGTGTATTTGGATTTTCAGAAAACGTTTGACAAAGTCCCTCATGAGAGGCTTCTAAGAAAACTAAAAAGTAATGGGATAGGAGGCGATGTCCTTTTGTGGACTGCAAACTGGTTAAAAGATAGGAAACAGAGAGTAGGATTAAATGGTCTGTTTTCACAGTGGTAAAAGGTAAACAATGGAGTGCCTCAGGGATCTGTACTTAGGTGCTTTTTAAGATATTTATAAACAATCTGAAGAAAAATAGGAGTGAGGTGATTAAATCTGCAGATGACACAAAATTATTCAGAGTAGTTAAATCACCAGCGGATTGTGATAAATTGCAGGAGGAGACTGCCAGATTGGGCATCCATATGGCAGATGAAATATAATGTGGACAAGTGCAAAGTGATGCATATAGGGAAAAATAACCCTTGCTGTAGTTACACGATGTTAGGTTCCATTTAAGAAGTTATCACCCAGGAGAATTATCTGGATGTCATAGTTGATATTACACTGATATCATTGGCTCAGTGTGCTGTGGTGATCATAAAAACAAACTGAATGCTAGGAATTATTAGGAAGATTATGGCAAATAAAACAGAGGATGTCATAATGCCTCTTTACCACTCAACGGTTAGATGACACCTTGAATACTGTGTGCAGTTCTGGTCGCCGCATCTCAAAAAAGATATAGTTGCACTGGAGATAGTACAGAGAAAGGTGACCAAAATGATAAAGGGCATGGAACAGCTCCCCTATAAGGAAAGTCTAAAGAGGTTAGGGCTGTTCAGTTTGGAGAAGAGACAGCTGAGGGGGGATATGATAGAGCAGGGGTCGGGAACCTTTTTGGCTGAGAGAGCCATGAACGCCACATATTTTAAAATGTAATTCCATGAGAGCCATACTAACTACAACCCCCCACCCTCCTGAACCCTCCTGAACCCCTCAAGACCTACCAAATTAATTTACTACAACCCCCTACTCTCCTGACCCCCCCCCCCCCCAAGACCTGCCAAATTAATTTACTACAAACCCCCCCACCATCCTGACCCCCCCAAGACCTACCAAATTAATTTACTACAACCCCCCACCATCCTGCCCCCCCCCAAGACCTGCCAAATTAATTTACTACAACCCCCCACCCTCCTGACCCCCCCCCCCCCCCAAGACCTGCCAAAAGTCCCTGGTCATCCAGCGGGGGTCCAGGGCTCACAGACAAATCTTTAATAAAAAAGTAAAAATCTAACAAAACCCCCCACCCTCCTGACGCCCCCCAAGACCTCCAAAATTAATTTACTACAACCCCCCACCCTCCTGACCCCCCAAGACCTGCCAAAAGTCCCTGGTGGTCCAACGTGGGTCTGGGAGCGATCTCCTGGACTTGAGCTGTCGGCTGCCAGTAGTCAAAATGGCGCCGACGGCCCTTTGTCACTGGGGTCGACCAATGGCGGCGGTAGCCCCTGTGACATAGTAAGGGCAAGGGGCCGTCGATGCAATTTTGATTACTGGCAGCCGATGGCCCTTTGCCCTTACTATGTCACAGGGGCTACCACCGCCATTGGTCGACCCCAGTGACATAGTGAGGGCAAAGGGCCATCGGCACCATTTTGACTACTGGCAGCCAACAGCCCAAGTCCAGGAGATCACTCCTGGACTGCTCCTGGACCCCCGCTGGACCACCAGGGTTTTTTTTGGCAGGTCTTGGGGGGGTCAGGAGGGTGGGGGGTTGTAGTAAATTAATTTTGGAGGTCTTGGGGGGCATCAGGATGGTGGGGGGTTTTGTTAGATTTTTACTTTTTTATTAAAGATTTGTCTGCGAGCCAGATGCAGCCATCAAAAGAGCCACATCTGGCTTGCGAGCCATAGGTTCCCGACCCCTGTGATAGAGGTTTACAAAATCATGAAAGGACTTGAACAGTTAAATGTGTGTTGCGTCTGTGGCTGCTCGACAGTCTCACTCCACCCTCTTTACCTCTGTGACGACTCCCTCCGGGTCTGATGGACGGCTGGCTGCCGTGGCGTCTCCATGCCGTCTCCCTCTGGCATCCTTGGACCGGCTCGACATTGCAGATCCGCCATGTTTTCCTGAAGACCTAGGGCGTGCGCGCGTGCTCTGACTGAAGTACCAGCAAGGGCGCGAACCTCAGGGGCGTCCCCCTGAGATGACGTCATCTGCTTCCAATATTTAAAGGTCTCTATTTACACTATTGAATTGAGTTAGCAAGGAGTGGAGAAGATACGGATACTTTCCGGCTACGATTCCTCCAAGCTACTCTGCCTCCTCGGACTTACCAGAGGTACCCGCTCCTCGGGAGCCTCGGTCTCTCTTTACCTTTCAGATTAAAGTTAGGAACCGGTACTCGCTCCTCAAGGGCCCATGTTCCTGGACACTCTGAAGATTCTCTACTGCCTGGAGGATATCGCTACTACCAACAATTGTGAGTTACCATCACTCTCTCAGAGCTTTCCCTGGAACCGGGTACTCGCTCCTCGAGGGCCTAAACCTTTCCAGCTCCTGAGCTTCCTTGAGACTTTATGTGAGTTTTGTCATCTAGTTCTGTTCATGAACCTTGTCTACTCTGCCTACTCACTTTCTACAGTTTCTCAACAGCTCAGCTATCCTGGATCGCTATTCCAGTACCTGTGGGACTACAGCCCTGCCTGGCATATCAGCTCACTACTGCCACCTCTGGTGGTTTCTACAAACCTGTTTAATAAAAGAACTATGTGTGTCTGTCTCCATACTCAAGCCTAGCCGGTGGTCCCTCTCGGGATACCCTCCCAAGGGCGTGGTCATCTGCCACCGGCCCAGGGATCCACCCACAACTATATTTAATGCTACAGATTGCTACTCCGCAGTCTACTAGTACAGATTTCCATCTGCTTGCTCCTCCCATCAGCATAACAGTTTCTAACAAATGGCTAACTCCTCCTTCTTTAGGAGTCAGATCATAACAGATCATAACAATGTGAAACAGTTATTTAATCTTTCGGATAATACAAGGACTAGGATGGACAGTATTTTGTGATACATAAGTTCCATTTCAATAACCTTCACATGTTAGTAAGTTGCTTAATACACTTTACATCTCTCGTTATGTATAGCTCATTCTTCTAACATACACTATGGGGCGGATTTTAAAACGAGCGCGAATAGCCTACTTTTGTTTGCGCTCCAGGCGCAAACAAAAGTACGCTGGATTTTAGTAGATACGCGCGGAGCCGCGTGTATCCGCTAAAATCCTGGATCGGCGCGCACAAGGCTATCGATTTCGTATAGCCGGCGCGCGCCGAGCCGCGCAGCCTACCCCCGTTCCCTCCGAGGCCGCTCCGAAATCGGAGCGGCCTCGGAGGGAACTTTCCTTTGCCCTCCCCTCACCTTCCCCTCCCTTCCCCTACCTAACCCACCCGCCCGGCCCTGTCTAAACCCCCCCCTTACCTTTGTCGGGGGATTTACACCTCCCAGAGGGAGGCGTAAATCTCCACGCGTCAGCGGGCCTCCTGCGCGCCGGGACACGACCTGGGGGCGGGTCCGGAGGGCGCGGCCACACCCCCGGGCCGCCCCGGGCCGTAGCCACGCCCCCGGAACGCTCCCGACACGCCCCGAAAACGCCGCGCAGTTCGGGCCCGCCCCCCGACACGCCCCCTCCGAAAACCCCGGGACTTACGCGAGTCCCGGGGCTCTGCGCGCGCCGGTAGGCCTATGTAAAATAGGCTTCCCGGCGCGCAGGGCCCTGCTCGCGTAAATCCGCCCGGTTTTGGGCGGATTTACGCGAGCAGGGCTCTGAAAATCCGCCCCTATGTTTTTGATAGTAAGAACATAAGAACATAAGAACATGCCATACTGGGTCAGACCAAGGGTCCATCAAGCCCAGCATCCATGTTTCCAACAGTGGCCAATCCAGGCCATAAGAACCTGGCAAGTACTCTGCATATTGATTATTTTAGTTAGTTCATATGCATTTTTGAAGAACCAGGTTTTCAGTTCACGTTTGAAACTCTTGCTTTCTGTTATCAGATGTAACATCTCTGGTGGAGAATTCCACAGCTTGGAGCCTGCTATGGAAAACATTCTGTCTCTTATTTGTGTTAGATGTGTACTCTGCGTTGTAGACATAGTTAATAGTCCTTTGTTTTGTGATCTAGTGTTCACTGTGGTGTGTATGGTTAAAGAGTCACTCCTATTAGGCGAGGTTTCTGTCATTGATGATATTAAAGATTAGTGTTAATACTTTATAATGAATTCTGGATTGTTCTGGCAGCCAGTGCAGTGCTATCAGCAAGGGGGTGATGTGGTCAAATTTCCTTGCCTCTAATAAAAGTCTTGCTGAGGCATTTTGTAATAACTGTAGTGGTTTTAGTAGACCTGAAGGTAGACCTAGTAATAGGGAGTTGCAGTAATCTATGTGTGAAAATATTAGTGTTTGTAAAACAGTGCGGAAGTCTTGTAAGGTCAGTAATGGTTTCAACCAATGTAATATTCTCAGCTTGGAGTATCCTGTTTTAATTAATTTGCTTATGTGCTTTTTCATTGTAATGTTCTCATCAATCTGTATTCCTAGGGCCCATACTTGATCTGAGGGTATAATATGAAAATTACCCAGGTCTAGAGCTAGAGTATTAGTAGCATGGGATCTATTTACTGTTTGGGTTTTTGCCAGGTACTTGGATTGGCCACTGTTGGGGACAGGATACTAGGCTTGATGGACCACCCAGTATGGCATATCTTATGTTCTTATGTAAACCCCCCTGGTTTAATAGCCTTCACTCCCCTAGTTATTCCCAACCCTTAAAACCCTGTACATCTGTCTATTTATCTTTATAACTTACACAGACAGCATCAATAGCAGAAGTAAAATTACACAGCAGGGGGCCTCAGTGCACACCAGATCACATAAGAATTTAGGCGCACATCCCAGGTTCACGCCCTGAAATGCTCCTGCCCTGCCCAGACCATGCCCTACCCCTTTTTGAAATCTTCCAAGATGTGCGCGTTCTGGTAGATGCACACAGATCTCAGCAACTTTTAAAATGCACACTGCATGCACAGGCCCAAAATATTACCACATCCCCTAATTAATGCGCATGTCAGGCTTTTAAAAATTCACCAGCTGGAAAAGTTTCTTCAACCAAAATTATTCTTAAAAGTATTTTCATCTGGTTTCTAATTTATTCATTGATTTATTTATTCAACAGTTTCATAGACCACTCACATTAGTGGTGCATAAAGTCAACATCCATTCAATACATAAAACAATCATCAAAGTAAAAACAGCTATCATAGTATTGGCAAATTATGACAGTACAAACAAAATTTAAAACATTCATATGTAGGAGAGAGTAATTGTCATGGAAATCTGGATGTGACAATCAAGGCCTCCCTGGAGAGAAGAGGCAAGGTGGAGGCAGGCATCGGAGGTCAGGAGCTGGAAAAGAGCCAGGAAGGACCCATGCAACTGGAACTCAAGCAGAACACTAGATACTGAACTGTGTTGAAAGACATTTAATATGCAGGCGTGCTGGAACACAAATACAATTACAGGAATCTAATTACAGGTTAAGTGGGCCCTGTGGAACAGACTCATCATATGAGAAAACCTATTATATTTAAGGTTTGAGAGTGACAGTAAGTTAAAGACCTACTTTGTTTAGGATTGGGACTGAAGTCAAGATGAGCTGCCTACATTGTTTGCTTTACTTTGCACTGCACTGTGTTAATTGTGAAAGGCCTGAACCCCAAGGCAAGCCTGTTTCATTTGTTTTGCTATGCACTTTTCTCATAGAAACATAAAAATGATGGCAGGAAAGAACCAAATGATCCACCCAGTCTGCCCAGGAAGCTTATGCCAGTATTCGCTGCACTGTGCAGATTAGCCCCATGCTGATCAGTTTCCCAGACCATAAAAGTCAGGGTCCTCAGATGCTATTTGAATCCAATTTCCCTTAACTGTTGCCGTGAAAGCAGAGAGCAATGGAGATGTTTCAAAAGTGTCAGGCTTAATGATTTAGGGGTAGATTTTTTAAAACGGCGCATTCACGTACTTTTGTTCGCGCTCCAGGCACAAACAAAAGTATGCTGGATTTTAGTAGATACGCGCGTAGCCACGAGTATCTGCTAAAATCCAGGATCGGCGCGTGCAAGGCTGCCAATTTTGGGCAGCCGGCGCGCACCGAGCCGTGCAGCCTGCCTCTGTTCCCTCCGAGGCTGCTCCGAAATCGAAGCGGCCTCGGAGGGAACTCGCTTTTGCCCTCCCCTCACCTTCCCCTCCCTTCCTCTACCTAACCCACCCCCCGGCCCTATCTAAAACCCCCCCCCCTACCTTTCTCCACGGATTAACGCCTCCCAGAGGGAGGCGTAAATCCACATGCGCCAGTGGGCTGCTGGCGCGCCGAGACGCAATCCAGGGGCAGTTCCGGAGGGCGCGGCCATGCCCCCGAACCGCCCCGGCCTGAAACCACGCCCCCGGGCCCGCCCCCGAAACGCCGCGTCCCGCCCCCAAAATGCCGTGCCGATCGACCCCGCCCCCGACACGCCCCCGACACCCCCCCGACTGAAAACCCCGGGACGTACGCGAGTCCCGGGGATCTGCGAGCGCCAGCAGCCTATCGAAAATAGGTGCGCCGGTGCGTAAAGCCCTGCTCGCATAAATCCGGGCGGATTTACGCGAGCAGGGCTTTTAAAATCCACCCCTAAGGGTATTAAGCAGGGGCAGATTGCAGGAAAATATCAGCCCAGGGGATTTTTCAAAACTGACCCAAGAGATATCTTTCTCCCTTGTGCACTTTCTCTGCAGCACAAGCATCAACACACCAAATCAACTCTGAAACCCAGCAGAATTAAGCCCAAATATCTCCAATATAAATTTCACATTTTTCCTAATTAACTAAGAAATAGAACATACTCTATTTATATTAAAATCTTTGAATCTGCCCTCATATACTTTAAAATTAAAACCACTGAATATTTTAGTAGCCAGTCTCTGGACCAATTCCAATTGGTTTATAGATATAGTCTCCAGTATTGTACATGGTATTCCAAATAAAGTCATACCAGGGACCTTTACAGGGGCAATATTGCCTCCCTTTTTCTGCTAATCATTCCTCTCCCTATGCAGTCAAATTTCTTTCTGGCGTTTGCTGTTCCTTTATCTACCCTTTTGGTCATCTTAAGATCATCAGATACAATCACGCCCAAATCCCACTATTTTTTCATGTGTGCCTTCTGAGCATGTTTTATATGCTGCTGGAAATATGAGGCACACCCACTGCTGGTCCATTTCGGAGACTGCAGGGGCATCTGACTCTCCCAGAAAATAGGACAAATATACATGCCTTGCAGCATGTTCACAGCCTAGAAGTCCAAGAATTATGAGTTTAAATCCCATCAACCCTAACAATCATAACTAATCCCCTCAGTTCCCAATCACCCATCTCTAAAATATTCCCTACTTAGGTCTATCCAACCTCCTCCACCAGCAAACAACATCCAGTTCTTGCCCTTCTATTGACTCAAATCTCAGACAAGGAAAGTCCATGTTTTTCATTTTTTATGAAATGTGCTAATTTGGAGAAAAACAGAAACATAGAAACATAGAAATGACAGCAGAAGAAGACCAAACGGCCCATCCAGTCTGCCCAGCAAGCTATGCACTCTTTTTTTTTTTTCCTCTTACTTGTTACGCTTGGCTCTTAGTACCTTTTAGTTCTATTTCCCTTCCACCCCACCATAACCATTGATTAGATAACTTATCCACAAAGGCAGAACATACAGTAAGGGTAAATCTCACTCACAGTTGACCATTATTGAGTATGTAAGGACACTGATACTTAAACTTCTGTTCAAATAGCTGTCCACTTGGACAGTTTTCAAAGTCATTTCAGTGGATAAATCTGTATTTTACCTGCAGAAATGGGTTGTTTGAATATTGCCCAGCCTAAATGTGCATAAAATTACGAGTGCTGATCTACCTGTGTAATTTTACCTGCATTATCTTCAGGCAACTCTACGAGCGCGTTCAGTTCTGGGGAGGGAACAAACATGCGTAGATGACATTTTCAAAACTATGCAAGTTCTTTTCAAAGGGAAAATATAACCACAGAAAAAGCAGGCACGGGTATCCGTGGGTACTTTTCCAGGACAAGAAGCCAAGCAAAAGGATGGGTGCACTTTTGCTTTGATTGCTGGTGCAAAGCCCACAGGTAAAAACTACCTGCAGACAGGGCAGTTTGATTATTGTCCAGACTGTGTCCAGCTTTCAAGGCTCAGCTTAACTAATCAGAAGCTTGTCCAAGAGCTGTCTCTTTTCTTCTCACCATCCATCATCGATCGATTGCCTGAGAATTTTTTTTTCTGAACTTAATTATTCCCAGAAAATATCTGCAAATCATTGTCAAAACAGTTTTTTGTTACATCATGATTATTCATCTTAGAACTTCTAGCGCCTTGTTTTCTAGGTCAAATGTTTGGAAGCACCTTGTGAATTAATGTTGCATAGCATCCATTGATTCTGAAACAACAGCTGAAAGGATTAGCCATCCATATTTCTGACAGGTTTATTATTCAGCTCTAGCGAATCGGAATCATACCTAACAAATTAAATAACTCAGCTGCGGATATTACAGACTAGAGAAGGGGAGGATTTAAAGGTTCAGGTGTTATCCATCACCTGCTTTATTGCTATTCCCACCAACAGTTCAACTCAGTATCTCATCCTTATAACTTTGTAAAGCAGTTTGAAACAGATATAAAATAATTTCTGTAAAAGTTATCATAAACACAGGCAGATTTCTACTAAACTTTAGGGGTTATATACAATGATGGAATAGTACTACATTAAATAGAAAAATAATTTAGCCACTAGCATTTTGTAGCTCTCAGTAAAATAATAGCCATTTAATATGTCATTTTATTTTAAACTGTATTTTATTATTAGTAAGAAGAAGAAGATATATATATATATATATATATATATATATATAGCAACCAACTGTGAATGAATTAATATTTTGCACAATTGTACATTGATCTAAATCATAGATAAATGCTTTCTAGGAAGATACTATATATAAGAGGGTGCATTTGAAATGACATGCTTCTCTGCATAATTCAAAAAGGGCTTTTAAATAAGCTTAAAAAAGGAAAGGCCATCCTTAATTAAAGCAGAAAGATGTTCTATCTCCATCATATCATTCTGATAAGGAAGGAGAATTTATATATTTCCTTTGGAAGGCTATTACCAGCCTAGTGGCTATTAACACATTTTTCTTATTAAGAGTAATACTTTTAGGACCAATATGACAGCCCATAAGAAATGACATATATTCCAATGGAAGCTGGCATCCAGTAATGATTTAAATAATTTTACTACTTCTTTCCCATCATATATGCTTGAAAGTTTCGTAAGATATATAGCCTCTCCAGCAGCTATCTGGTGTGTCTGGCCATACCTTATGTAAGAGTGCAGGATTCAGATAGGATTGATAAAGAATTCTATATTGTGTATCAAAGTGCAATGCACATATGGATATTTTATATATGTTATTCCATTTTGTGACCTATTCTGCATTAGAGAGATTATCTCTCATGTCCTTTACAAAAGACATTTACCCTTATTATTGCCGCTATTTAACTGCAAATAAACCTTTGAAACCAGTTCCCTACCTAAGTGCATATTTTGGAAAATTAATTCTGTTTCATTTAAAGGTCTAAGAAAGTCAGTATTATTTGAATGAAGGAAGTGTTCCAACTACAAAAGTGAAAAAAATTAGAACATGGGAGTGTATCATATCTTTAACATGGCCCCCGATAACAAATAATAACAAGTCTAAATGATATGGAGCCAAGTAATGATTTTACATTTCCATTCAGTACTGATCTGGATTTAGAAAGAACGAAGAAATAGCATCACACAACTGGGAAGATCGCTAATATTTTTTAAGATTGAGCAGGAAACGATCCCTCCCCCTACTCCTCCACTGTTGGAGATACCATAAGTTTAAAAGGTACCCCGGGAACATTTTCTATTCTGGCTAAAACAGGATATAACTCTATTAATTTTTAAAAAAACAAAAATATCTGGGACTGAACAAGAAAGCCAGGTATAAAGAAATAAGACCTGGAAGTGGCACTCATTTCTACCACATTTCTTCTAGTTAAGAGAGAAAGGCCATAATATGATTTTAGTGCACCCAAACTCTTTTTACTGGGTAGTTTACTGAATATATATTAATTCCAAGATATTTTAGAAAGTCTAGTTGTCACTAAAATATGGGCAAATATTGTCCTTCAGTTAATCTGAAACATTAGTATTTGTTTAGTAGGGAAGTGTGTTCATTTGAATCCAAATGGGAAGTAAATGAGTTGGTTTTTGGTTTGTTTTGTTGCAGCTAAACCAAAATAATAAGGGACCTAAAAGCCCAAACCTTTTTCTGTTCATTTGGTTTGATACCATTAAAGTCTATGGGGAAAGCAAAGCAATGCATTATTTTTACTTCAAGACAGACAGAGCAGAGCCAATTGAGGATGAGACAAGGAAGGAGAAGGACCAATCTTGTTGAAGCACTTTCTCAGCCTATCTCAGGTGATAGCTAGATGTCATGACCTCATCATTTTTTTAGATCAAAGTGAAACTATGAGCAGTCACTATTTCTTTTTCAATCATTCCTCTGTTGGATTGCAGACAGAGAAAGCAGAGACTGAAGCTCCTTGCTTCAGAGTTAAAGAAAAGTTTATAAAGATGATTTAAATTGCGAGGAGAAAGCAAGGTATGCTATAACATTCACTTTCAATGGTACCCTAGCTGTGCTCTAGAGTGGCAAGAGAAACTGTAATCTCTCTGTCAAAGGGTTACAGTATATATCATCAGGGTTAAACTACACCACTACAAACAGCATGTGTCAGTGTCTGCAGAAAAGATATAAACAGAGAGATTGATCTTCTCTTGGAGTGTGTGCAGAGTGTTCAGTGACTGTCACAGAGAGCAGCTTGCTTTCTCTGTAGAAAAGCCTTAAAACTTGGCTTTTCAAAAAAGCATTTCACAGTGAGAGTATTGAATAACAACAACAAATACTTACAGCTGAAAGTCACCTATATATAAAAAGTAGAATTATTTTATTTTTTTACTCGTAATTAAATATTAAATGAAAACAGTATACACATATATGATTATCCTGACAATCATATAAATGGTAACCTCATCCCACTTCTCGTTTAGAGTATATTATTGATCTATGTAACCGTAAATATTGGCACTCTATGGATAACCTAGAAACCAAACCTATTCGTGCATAAATGTAAACCGTTGTGATGGTACATTACTAAACGACGGTACAGAAAAGTTTTTAAATAAAGAAATAAATTAATTAATTAATTAATTAATTAATTAAAGAATTAGTGGCAGTGTACTAATTCTTGCATGTATGCTCTTGTACTAAGTTTGACTTCGTGTACATTGTCAGCAAACATCAGCAGTTCACTGTGCAGATAGCTGAGAGCATGATAGATGCCCCTGGCTTTTTACCTTGCTTGCATTTTGTGTCTTTTGCCTGGTGGGTACTGCAGAACTCCCATGCCCACTGTGGAAGTTGTTTACGTGTTATTTGAAAATCAATAAAAAAGCACTTCTACTAAAGATAAGTTCTGAGGAGGGAGCGCAAGCAGAGTTTGGAATGGTGGATAGATGTATGATTTCAGTTTTTGCTGCATTAAGGGTGAGGCAATTGTGTGTTAACCATGTATTTATTGTTTGCGGATAAAGCGTAGCTAATGAGAAGGTATGTTTCCATGACATTTCATAAGGAAGAATAAACTGAATGTCGTCTGTGTAAATTTTGTAATTTAAGTTGAGGTTGGATAGGAGCTGAAATAGAGGGAAAAGGTATATGCTGAACAAAACTGTAGAGAGTACAGATCCTTGTGGCACTCCAGAGTCAGTATAATAATAATCAGAATGGTATTGATTGATATTGATTTGTTGAGGATGGTGGTGTAAAAAGGATTTGGACCAATTGAGAACTTTAACAGAGATTCTTATATTTTGTAGATTATTGCATAAGATGGTATGGTCCAAGGTTTTGAAGGCTGCAGAAATGTTAAGTAGAATGAGGATGTAATCTATTCTGGCATCAAAGCCTTGGATTTTGGTGTCAAATGATGAGAGGAGAAGAGTTTCGGTACTGTGACCTTTTCGGAAGCCATGTTCAATATATTCATTTAACTGGTGTAGAATGACTGATTCAATTATTTTGTCTGGAGTGGCAACAGATGCAATCGGGCAATAGTTGCTTAGAAGAGTAGCATTGGGTAGCTTTTTCTTGGGAATTGGGAGAATCGAGGTTTTTTTGAGAGAGGTAGGAAAAAAGCCAGATTGCAGAGATGAGTTAATTAAATGAGTCAGGGAAGGGGCAATTGATTCACGGATATCACGTAATAAATTACCTGGACAAGGATTGAATGGGCTATTTGAAATTTTGATTTTGTAATGATGTGAATTATAGTATCAACCGAGATGGTCGAAAAATCTGACCAGGAGTAGGTAGGTAGGGAAGATTTGGTATTTGGAATAGGTAGATGAGCAAATTTTAATGATAGATCTTGAATCTTGTCTTTAAAATGATTCACTAAATTATTGCAGAAGGAGTTTGAAAGGTGATTTGAGCACTCATTTTTTGTTGATGTCAGCAATTTTACTATATTAAATAGTACATTATTGTTTCCATTTGCAGCTGAAATTTTCTTTGCATAATATGTTTTCTTATTGAAATTGATTTGAGTTTTATAAAACTTAAGACATGTAAAGTAAGCATTTTTGCGTTCTGGAATTGGGTTTTTTTTTTTGCCATCTTTGTTCAAGGTGGCATAATTTGGCTTTTAAGTGGCGTAATTCCAGAGTGTACCATGGGGCATATTCACACAAACGTATTGTACAATGTTTTTTAGGTGCTAGATTATCATAAGAATTAGATATTGTATTGGACCAGCTTTCAAATTCTTTATCAATCTCTTCTTGGGTTTCAGGTGTAGTTTGTAAGGGGAAATGTTGAGAAAGGTAGTTGCCAAACAGTTCTGGATCTAATTGTTTTCTTTTATAGATTTGTTTTTTATTGATCTGCAGGAGTATAGGATTAGGTGGAATGGATCCTATTAGTTTAATACTGAAATGATCTGACCATGGGACAGGAAATATTGTTGCAGATAAGTGGATAAATGAGGAATTGTACAGAACAAGATCAAGAATTTGTCCTAATTTGTGTGTGGGTTGATCTATTAATTGAGACCAGCCTAATCCAGTAAACACATCAGAAAAATAAGTGACCAATGGAGGACAAAGGTCTGCGTTATAGTGTAGATTAAAGTCTCCAGTTACAATTGTTTTGTTAAGATGGATTGGCAATATACTTACGGATTCACGTAAGCTTGATGGGTCTTCGAGAATAAAACCAGGTGGACAATAGATTACACAGAGGTTAAAGACAGAGGTAGTAATAAGAAGCATTTCAAATGGACTCTGGTAGTCTATTGATTTTTTACAAGGACAAAGAGATGATTTAATGATGGCTAGTATACCTCCTC
Source organism: Rhinatrema bivittatum (assembly GCF_901001135.1). NCBI lineage: Eukaryota > Metazoa > Chordata > Amphibia > Gymnophiona > Rhinatrematidae > Rhinatrema > Rhinatrema bivittatum. Next base: position 52,702,252 of record NC_042620.1, on the reverse strand, counting down.
CATGCTTGTTTGGACACGGTTCTGAAAAATAGGTATAGTTTTTAGGACAGATTGAATTTAATACAATATTGTTATATTCATAAAACCAAATTTTAGTAATAAGAACAGCATCAGGGAAGTGGGAGGAGATTAACTCGGATATAGCCGGAACTTTCTTTCTGATTGATTAAGCATTGAAAGTCAGGATGCAGAGTGCAGTGCATACAAGAACAGAGGGATTATGGTGAGAACTGATGTTTTTGGACACAAGTTTTGGGGAGAGAATTTTAGTTAGAAGAACTGGGAGGAAGAGTTTTGCTGCCCCCTTTTTGCCCTGGAGTGAGGAACATTGTGAGCCGAGTGTTCCATGTGGATCCCCTTCCATCTTGGGATTTGGAGAGTTCAAGTGAGACCATTGGAGAACTGCAAATAAGTCCAATTTAAGACCTATTGGACACACCCACTTGGAGACTCCACCCTTGGGGAGAGAGAAAAATTGGGACACTATGCAGAGATAGTTTTTCATGTTTTCACCAGCATTGGAGGGGGTTTTCCTGCCCACACAAGGATACTCTAGCCACCTGGGAACCTCATTTATTCAAATCTGGGAGTGAGAGGAAGAGATAAATACAGAGTAGTGCTGGAAGGTGGTGAGAGATAGGCAGATGATAGATAATTGTAAAAACCTCCCATTTGTTTTGACTATGTGACTTTGTAGAGCTGTAGACTATTCTATTTGTCTTTTTAAAATAGATTTTATAGTTTTAGGTATACTAATTGATGTTGGATACATGTTAGTGCTTCACTCAACTTTGCTCTGTCCTGCGGTATTTATTTGTTCTGTTTGTCTTGAATAGATTTTAAGCACTACAAAGCAAAAACTGTCTCTTATGTGCATTAGCACAGTATTGTGCACATCTAAATCACCTTAGAAATGATAAGTAGTAGTGTATTTAATAAATGCTTTTTTAAATGATATTTGGCATTTTTGGCCTGGAGAGAGGTGTGTTTGCTTCTCCTCGTCCATCTTCCTCACTCATCTCCCTGAAGTGCACAGTTTAAACTTGAGCTGTCTATAACAAGGCTGCTGGAATGTCTCCAGCCTCCCCAGGGCCAGTCCTCTCCATTCGCACTGAAGGAGATAAGCGCTTACCTACTGCTGTCTTACTCAGCATTGTTAAAAAGGTGCTGGTTCAGTTGTGCTTCATAGTTTGACCCAACTGAGGTGAAAGTGTGAGCTGGTGTTCTACTGGCGAGATTTTGACAGTGTTTGACAAGACAACGGGAAGTAAGCACTTCTAACTATAAAGGGGTATGGGAGATTGGTTGAATGGACTTCTGGGGGTTACTGAACTAGGGGAAGGGTTATTGTGTGCGGGGAAGGGTTATTGTGCAGGGTGGAGGGTTATTGTGCTGGGAATGTGTGGGTATGTCTGAGCAGGCTTGTTGCTATGGCATGAGGCTGCAGGAGAATGGTAGGTTAGGATCTTTGTGGCCTTGTTGTGTTAGCCAGGTGGCAGTTACCAAAGAGGCTGGTATGCTGAACCTGTGATGCAGAGTTGGCGCTTTAGCCTTTTGCATTTCTATTAATTTTTCCACAACTGTATGGCTTTGAGAAAATGAATGCACTTTTGTGCATAGAGGATATGAAGTTATAAGCTCATTAACCCTCTTGTTTAAATAAACAGTATGAGCCACATGGTAGTTGTAAACTTTCTGGTGAACCACCAACTTTTACAGGCACCCTGTGCCCATGATTGGATATATATTCATCTAAGAAAGCAAAGATAATGAATTGTGAGGCACATAATCACGGGCTTGGTGTTTTCCTGCTAATTCTGAATGTTTCTGACTTTGTCTGCTTCCCTGAGTTCCTGGGTTCTTATTATTCTGAGTTGTGATTGCAATCCATCAAACCTCACTCATGGGTCAATAACCCATTTATAGGTGAGGTGGGAACTGTATAATGGGATTTTTTTGGCCCATCTCTAGTTTGTGGGATAACACAGTAGAACAGAATTTCAATATAACTGTATGCTAAACAATGCTTAGCCAAAGAAAATGGCATCTAGTAAATTCAGAAGTATTGCATTGAAATACAGTGTAATATTTTAATTTTAAGGTAAAATACTTCTAGTATGACAACCCATCATTCTAAATATTTATAAGCTCCACATACACATCAAAATTTATTAAATAAATGGCATCAAATGGCCAGGTAGGGCACTCATTTCAGCTTAGCTAAGTGCTCTGACCATCATCGTACGCATTTAAAAAAAAAATCTTTTTGTCATTTGCACCTAAAACAATTCAATTAACATTCAATGCAATAGATGCTTATATTTCTTTTAAACTTTTTAGTCAGTCCACAAAATAATTTCAAGCAGCTTAAAATGTAGCTTATAAATGCCTCATCGGTCCTCCTGACATTGATGTTTCGAGAAGTTCCGTTCATTATTTCAGTTCCTTTGTCATTTGCAGGCAGGCATCAGTGGCAGAGGGAACGGCACTCCGAAACACCGAGTGGGGAAAAGTGGTACCAGCAGTGGCCTGAAAAGCCCAAGACACCAAGAGAGGGGGGGGCAAACCATCATAAACAGGGGCGAGAAGACTCAAAGGCACCATGAGATGGCAAACAGTATCAACAGTGCCAGGAATACCCCATGGCCCTGTGAGAGGGGCAAAGCAGCATCCACAGCTGCATGAGTACCAAAAAGGTCCCCAGATTCAGGACTCCTCAAAACACTGCTTCAGGATGACCTGTGAGGCATTTAGAAGCTAAGGTTTAAGCTGCTTGAAATGATTTTGTTGAGTGATTGAAAACTCTAAAGGAAAAATATAAACATCTGTTGCGTTGAATGTTAATTGAATTGTTTTAGGTACAAATGACAAAAAGATTTAAAAAAATATGTATGATGATGGTCAGAGTACTTAGCTAAGCTGAAATGTGTGCCCTAGCTGCCGTTTGATGCCGCTTATTTAAGACATTTTGGAACATAAATATTTAGAAGGGTTGGTTTCCCCACTAGAAGTTTTTTTTTGTCGTTTGGTCATATTTGTACTTTCCTTGAAACTCCTTTTCAGATATTTTAAATTTAAGCACATTCAAAGCTGGTAGCAAAAATTAGTAAACATGAACAAATACATTTGATCTGTGACTGTGTCTGATTCTAGCCAAACTTGCTTTTCGTGAGATAGAAGAACTGGGCAGGAAGGTCTCAAATGATGTAGAAAAGTTTCATTTCTGATTCATTTCAACTTTAATTCATGCATTCTTAGGTTTTCCCCCCTAGTTCCTCAGAGATGTGTCCCCATAGTAGATAATGACTAAAATTATCGATGATTAAATTCCAACCAACGCGCCAATTCAGAGGATTAACGATGTCTCTGAAGTACTCTCCTTTTAAATGTTCGCTCTCACAGAAGGTCAAGCTGTGCTAAAGAAATCTGTGTCTTAAACCTGAATGCTCTTAACCTAACCAGTGGAGCTAGGAATTAGCCTGCAGTGTTCAAAGCTAATAGACTGTACTTGCTAAGTCTTACATCAGCATTCTTATCTTCATACTGAAGAATATTCTTACTGAACTGAAATGTGCAAATGGGAACTCGTGAATGGGGTGGCTGCTTGTCTTTATTCTTATGACAAACATTAAGACAAAATATTCACATAAGAATAATTGTGCTCAGTGCAACTATTAGGCCTCATAGATTAGAAAATGACCATGGTTACAGCTGAAGATAAACCCAACCCTTTTATTTAAATAGGAGGTAACCCTGTCTTGTCCTTCTGTCTCCTCATTGGTTTGCCATATTTTCTTTAGAAACATTTGCTCAGGCACTCAGAGAACATAAGGATATAGCAGGCATTGGTACAGGGAAAATTGAACAAACACTGATGGTGCTTATTGTTTATTCAAAAATCCCTTCCTTCTCTTACTAATTTCTTGCCTCTTTATGAGAACTTGGCCCCATTTTGGGATATAAACGAAATGATAGGGATGTTCATGGAAGAACTTTTTGGTTCTGTTCATTATTTCATCTCTTTTGCCATTTGCTGGCAGGCATCAGTAGCAGAGGGAACAGCACCTCAAAACACCAAGAGTGGGACAAAGTGGCACCAGCAGTGGCCTGAACAGCTCATTTTACCAAGAGAGGGGCAAAGCATCACAAACAGTGGAGAAAAGGCTTAAAGGTACCATAAGATGGCAAAGCAGTACCAACAGTGCCAGGAATACCCATGGCCCTGTGAGAGTGGCAAAGCAAAATGAGGCATGGGCCCCATGAAAGGGACAAAGAAGTAACAAGAATGTCATGAATAACCCAAGGCATCAGAAGAGTGCTAAGATATGGGCTGAGATATGGCTCTGGTTATCAACTGAGTATGTGGCACAGTCCACCTGTACCCTGTCAACGCACCTGTACTACTGCTGCTGCCTGACCCTGCCTCAATCAGCTGACATCAGTGTTCCAGAAGGGGGAGTTAGGCATGTGTAGATTTCTGACTGGCCTAATTCACTGGTGAAATGGATGCTGTACTCCTCCTTGGCCAACTGATCCTGAATCAGGGTATGACACTGAGTGTACTGGATGGGGGTCATCCATTTACTAAATGTTGTCCTGGGGGCACTTTGAAATATGATGTTAAGTGGTGCAGCTGCTACTTAAATCCCTTGCTCTCAACCAGCTGTAGAGGCTTGTCATTCAGAAAAATAATTTCCTCAATGCATCATGTCACCACCTTCTCTGCTGCCTGTCTCTTGCCACAGGACAGTGAGGCAGAACACCATCCTATTTGTTTCATGGTAGTTAGTCACTGTTGAAACAACAAGGGTAGGGGCTGCTGGCTTGCCACCTCACTGGAGAGAGGAGCCAGGGGTCAGTTTTGGAAATTGATGTCCCTTTGGGGTAGTTTTCCAGCTCCTGCCACTACTTGAGTATAGGATGGGTTCCCCAGACTAGCACCTTACTCCACTAAAACCAACAGTGTGTCAGAAGACCATCAATAAAGAACAGGTACTGGGTCCTCTTTCAAACAGTGGTACCAGTATACATTATCATTTGAAAGAGGGCCCAGTACCTGTTCTCTACTGATGGCCTTCTGATATTGAATGCATTCTGCAAAATGCTGATCTTCTAACAACCAGGCCCGCCTAATAGGGGCTATTAACAGACCAATTTCCCTAGGGATTGTTAAGCGCCGAGTGTCCACTTGCAACACGTAGTGTAAACCAATCGGACCCAATAAGGTTTGCTCCACCTCCAGATTCACCCAGGAAGAGCTCCCCAACACCCACTCTCGTACTATATGGATATTTCTGGCAACATTATACACCACAAGATCTGAGACACCCATGCCCCCTCTCCCCCATTTGAGTTTTAGATAGTTAAGTGGTATTCTTGCCTTTTTTCCCCTCCACAAGAATGCCTTCAGAGACCGCTCCACATTACCTAAGTCCGTACGTTTCAAAACAATGGGTACAATTTGGAAGAGATAAAGCCATTTGGGTAAAATGGTCATTTTGAAGAGATTTATCTTCCCACTCAAAGATAGTGGCAAAGACATCCAAAGCTGTAACTTATCTTGCTTATGGGACATAAGGCACTTACCATTCAAGCTATCTAACTGGGAGAGTTGGGAAGGTATAACCACGCCTAAATATTTAATTGAGTTCTGAGCCCACAGTAATGGGAAAGATCCCCTCCATTGCTCCCGAAGTGTCCCAGGGAATGCTAGAGCTTCAGATTTATCCTTGTTCAGCTTAAGCCCTGAGAAGGAACCAAATTGGTCAAAAAGCTCTAGTAGCGAGGAGAGAAAAGGGCCAGGATCTGTAAGGAAGACCAGAATGTCATCCGCAAACGTGGCATATTTGAAAATCTCCTCTTGGAATCTCACTCCCTTCACCGCCCTGTGCCCCTGAATAGCCAGCAACAGAGGCTCTAATTGGAAAAGAAATAATAATGGGGAAAGGCGGTACCCCTGCCTTGTGCCTCTGCCCACCTGGAATGCCTTCGATGTTCCACCATTAGCCACTATTTTCGCTATAGGGTTCATGTATAATAGTTTTATGGCATCATGAAAATAACCTGGAAATCCCATATGCTCAAGTATACGGGACAGATATGCCCACTCCACCCTATCAAAAGCCTTTTCTGCGTCAAAGCTGACGGCTAGATAGGGCATATCCATCTGTTGGCACAGAGTCATCGCCACCAAGGTTTTCCGGATGTTGGTGAGGGCATTTCGTCGTCAAACAAACCCCACTTGTCCGGGTTGAACCAAAGTGGGAAAGAAAGGGGCCAAGCGATCAGCCAATATTTTAGCTAATAATTTCTTATCCTGATTCAACAAGGAAATGGGCCTATACGATCCGGCTTCCATGGGGTCCTTTCCTGGTTTTGGTATAAGAGTGATGTGCTCCAGATTAGTGTGCGGGGTGTAAGAGCCTTTCACAATGAGGGCATTGAAAGTCTTTGTCACTGGCGTGTCTATTAGGTCTATTAGGGTTTTGTAAAACTCGGCCGTATAGCCGTCCGGGCCTGGGGCTTTAAAGCGCTTGAGTGCCCGTACGGTCTGCCTTCTGCCTACTCTCTCATTAGCCGGGGCAATGTAAGTGTAGAAAGGAACTGGTCACAACCTACGAGTCCCATGGCCCAGCTTTGTAGAGATCCGTGTAAAAAGTTTGAAAGGTTCTGAGAATTTTGGCAGTATCCAAAGTGGGCTGACCCACAGCGGGATCCCTGATGGTCTTGTTAAGGTTGGCCATAACTTTACCCGGCTTATTGCCATAGTGAAATAGCTTATGCTGGTAATGCGCTAGACTTTTTTTCACATGTTGGTGAAGCAATGAGTTAAGAGCGCCCTGAATGGACCTGAAATTATCGCGATTAACTTGGGAATTGCTATGTAAGAGTGTGTCCCTCGCCCGGCGGACCTGAAATTCAAGAGCCAGAATTTGCTTATCTCTCAGTTTCCTGCGCCTAGCCAGATAGGAAATGATGTCCCCCCTGATAACAGCTTTGGCTGTGTACCAGAATAGTTCGGGGTCCTCCCTATGCACATTATTAAAAAGGGAATAGTCCGCCCAACCCTCACGAAGATAATCTTTGAAATGACAATCAACAGCCAGGAAATAAGGAAACTGCCATATAGCCTTGGAAGGGCAAGTGGAAAAACCTGATAGAGTCATCCCAACCAGTACATGGTCAGATATAATAAGGTCATATATATGCGCTTCTTGGACCTCAGAGAAATGGTGCCTCCTGACAAGAAAGTAGTCTAAGCGTGTTTGCATAGTATGGGCCCTGGAGAAATGGGTATATTCCCGTTCAGTGGGATGCAATGTGCACCAGGCATTGGTTAAGTGTAAAGATTGTTCAAGAAAAAGCACTCCATTATCTGATGACAGGCATCCCCCGGGGTGTTGGTCTCTGTCCAGATGACCATCGCGAAGGGTATTTAGGTCGCCACCCAGAATAATGGCCTGATCTATATAGGCCGCTAGAAGCCGGTACACTTGATGAAAGAAAAGCATACCAGGATTATTGGGAGTGTTGATATATTGCAGAAGATATAGGTTTGCTGTCGGACTTTGATAATTAGGATAATGTATCGCTCCTCCGGATCTTTGATCTCCTGTATAACTGTGATAGGAGCATGTTTACCAGTACGTATCACCACACCTGCCGACTTGGTCGTTGCCGAGGCATAGTGGACCCCCCTACCCAAGCCCTACATAATTTCCCATGTTCTCTATCGTCTATATGCGTTTCCTGTAGAAATGCAACATCAGTATTTTTCCTTTGCGATGCAGTCAGTATTTTGGCACTTTTGATTGGGGAGTTTATACCACAATTTCAGACCTTTGTTAGCCATTTAGCATAAACTTTGCACTATCCTGATTAGGAAGTGAAAAGAAAGGAATGAAATCCCCATAGGTACCCCCCCCCCCCCCCCCCAGCTAGGGCCACCCATCCATCTAAGCAGCCCGATGCCGCCTGGAGAGTAAGAATAAGAATCCAGCAATATAACCTTACGAAGCAGTATAAAGGAATGCTTTCAGTGCACCTCTCAGAGAAATATCCCTCCCTCCACTTCCCGCCCCCCCCCCCCCCCCCCTCAATCCATCACCCCATCCCCCCTCTATTCCAACTATTCCAAACATATGAACAGTAGTGAAGAACACGTATGCCGATAGTTCCCTCCCCCCTACTCCACCCTCCTTCCATCTCCAACTCATTAATGCAAACCTTTACCAAGAAAGGAGCGGCAGTGCATGACAGGAAAATAGAGAGAAAAGATATATGACCCACAAACATGAATGTTAAATAGTGCAGCGGTTTTAAACCAACAAGGAAACTCCGCAACTGTTCAGATTTTTCCAGCATCAGCAGTCACCGATCAGCTCCAGAAACATATCTGTGCCGGACCTCCGAGGCAATTTGTAAGGAAAAGAAAGAAACAGCAGTCTGGCAGCTCCTCACCCTCCAGGGTGTCAGGATGCATCCATACTGCCTGCTTCGAAGCTGAAGGGGTGGTCACCGGATGACCAGTTCTTTGCACTGTGCCAGCATCAGGGGAGGCATAGGTGCTGCACCAATGCACCCTCCGGGTGCTGATTTTCGTGGCGCTGTAAAAATTGCTGAGCAGCTTCCACCGTGGTCAGCCACTGGGTACCCTGAGAGGTGGTCACTCGTAAGCGCGCAGGGTACAGCAGTGCAGGTTTGAGGCCCAGCGCATAAAGCTGTGAACAGATGAGGGCAAAAGCCCGGCACTTGGCAGTAAGGGCGGAAGAAAAGTCCTGGAACACTAAAACTTTTTTATTGTCATGCAGGAGAGACTTGCCCGACCGTAATGCTTGCATAATTTCACTTTTATGTGAAAAGTTGAGAATTTTTGCAATCGCCACCCGCAGCCTGCTTCCATCTTCCCGCCAAGCCCCCAAGTGATGTGCCCACTCCACACGTAGTGGGCCCAGAGCTGCAGGGAGTTGGAGCTCCCTGGTTAGCCATGCTTCTAGAAAGGGTGCCAGGTCTCGGTCTGAAATAGATTCCGGGAGGCCAACGAATCTGAGGTTCGAACGCCGGGACCTGTTTTCTAGATCCTCGATATGTTCCTCCTGCTTAGTGAGCTGTACCTTTAAGCCTGCTAGTTCTTCCTCATGAGCACGGTGGCCATCTTGCTAGTCGGACACCCGTTGTTCCAGGGCTGCAAATTGTGGCTAAATTCCCTCAAACTTAGTGGATAGATCCAAAAGTTGTGCCAGGATGGACTGTAGATCAGGCCTCAAAGCTTCTTGGACAGCTGCCTTAATGTCTGCTAGTGCAGCGAGTGGTGATGAGTCAGCCAGCCCCAGTTCCTCCTCCCCCAATTCGGCATCCAGCAGATTGGCCTTCTCTTTCTCTCTGTCCCGTTTTGCGCCGCAGGCTGAATTGCGTCGCATTTGGGGCCTGAATTGCGCCGAGAAGGAGAGCCGGAGAGTGGCGAGGGAAGGGAACACGACCTCCCTCGTTACGGCATCACGTGGTCTCTCCCAGAACTTATCTTTAATAATTGCCACATACCCATACGTAATCATGCTCATAACCTAGGAGTAATCATTGATTCCAAACTTTCAGTGTCTGTCAATAACACTGTGGTGACAAAAACATCATTCTATAAAATCCAGTTACTAAAAAATCTCAGACCTCTACTTTTTCCCAAGGACTTTCGTTCTATGTTGCAATCACTCATCCTAACTAGACTTGACTACTGTAACTCTCTTCTACATCAGTCTTCCAGAATACACAATACAACCACTTCATTTAATTCAAAATTGTGCTGCCAGTCTTTTAACCAATACCTCATGCAGAAATCACATAACACCAATTTTATTTATTTATTTATTTATTTCGGATTTTTATATACCGGCATTCGAGACCGCAGTCACATCATGCTGGTTCACATAAAACAGGGGTGCATAGTAAAACATTAACTATAACAATGGTGCGGAAAAAGGCAGTTACATTTAACAGGGTGACTAGAATTCTTAAATTCTTAAAGCAACTTCATTGGTTACCTATTCATTACCAAATTCAATATAAAATATTAATGCTCATTCACACCCTACAGCATAGTACTACTTCAATTTGATTATGTTCCACTCTACGAATTTATCAACCTCCCCCCCCCCCCCCCCATCAATTACGATCCTCAGACAAAAATTACCTCCAAGTTCCAACTGTAAAAACTGCTAGGTTAAACTTAACTTGCAACCATGCTTTCTTGGTTGCAGGTCCTACCTTATGGAACTCTCTTCCCAAACATATTCGTCAACACACTACAAAAATTTAATAGAAACATATGTTTTCTCAAAAGCTTTCTCAGATCCAGAATCTTAAAGTGACAATTCAACCTTTTTACTACTCCTTTTCAATTTCACTGTGACTTGTAATAATTTTTCCTTAATGTATGCTTTTTGTTTTTATTAATTATGGATGTTTTATCTCTTGTAAACCACTTATTTCCACTCTGTAGTATTCATAGTATATAAAAAATCTTTTAAATAAATAATAAATATAGACCCTCTCCAAATAGAATAAAAAGACATAAAGTATAGAAATGTGCAGTCAAAAACTGAACTAGAAACTGTAACAAGCCAGACTCTGTATGCAGTGCAATAATGGAAAACCAGAAACATCACCATTCCTCATAAAATATCAAACAACAAAATCAAGAAATATAAAACATCAGTCATGCTAATACAAAGTATAAATATTTCAAAACATCTGATCAATAGAATAACATCCAATAATTAACAACTCATACTAAAATTTTTAAAAGCTTACCAAACATCAATAAAATATTTCAAAACAGCAGATACATCAACTGACATTGCTATGTTTTGTGGCTCATGGAGCCCGTGAACCAAGGCACTCACCTAGTCCTGCCGACCAACCATGCAGCAAAAAGTCTCCCTTGGATTTCTTAATGGCAGGACACCGCTGCTCCTGCCTCCTCCCGATGTGCCCCTAGTTGCACGTGCACCAGACTTGGCCTCATTTAAAGGGCCCTTGGCGGGAAAATGCCCACAGCACTACTTGATGACATCAGGCCCACAGCCTTATAAAGGGCTTTCCAGGACAACTAATCCCTGCCTCAGCAATGGGTCTCCTGTATCCTGTGCAGAGTGAGTTGCTGTCTTCATGCATTTCTGATCCTGTCATCTTCGTCCTTCCTGCTTTTTCTCTCCAGCCCAACCTGCTTCATCTCTCCAGCCCAGCTTGCCTTTTCCTCCCAGCCCTACTGTTCCCAATCTTCCCAGTTTCTTCCATGCCTGCCCTTTGGATTGTCTACCAGATTTGACCCTAGCATGAACTTTGACCATTTTTGCCAGCTGCCTGCCTCTGACCTCAGCATGGACGTTGATCACTCTTGACTACCACCCACCTTTGATCTCAGCATGGACCTTGACCATTCTCGACTGTTGCCTGCCTCTGACCCTAGCCTTACCAGGATCTACACCATTAACAACTCCTAAGAGATTTACATCTAAAACCTGATGGCCCCTGGAACCTGAAGGCTCAATTCAAGGGAAAAGGGTCTGATGTAGGTGAAGCTCCAAACCAGTATCCAAGCAGCTTAGCCCTTCCAGCTGTCAAGGAAGACCTACAGGGCCTTCCCTGTAGGTTGAGTCAACTTCCCCACAGCAACAGGGTCCACGAACCTTACAAACATCCAATAATTAAAATTTTCTCTGCTCTCCATACCTTGGAATTTTTTATTTCCAGTCACCCTAAGATTGTCCTGGATTACAGAGGGAGGGGAAGGGTGCACCAATTGAATCCTTTTTCTCTTCCCCATATACACACACTAACCCACATTCATTCTCTCTTTTACACACAAATACATGATCACTTTCATGCACACTCCCTCAAGCACACACACACACACACACACATACACGTTCTCCCATTCAGTGGCTGTCTCTCACTTTCACACACAAGCACTCTCTCCCACTCAGTGGCTTCTTCCTCACACACACACAGGTATACTCTCCCACTCAATGATTCTCTCTCCCTCACACAATCATCCAAAGGTACTCTCTGCCATTCAGTGTCTCTCTCTCACCCTCCACCCACACACACAAAAGCACTGTCTCCCTCAGTTGCTCTCTCTGCCACAGACACCTACACATAGGCATTCTCTCCCACTCAATGGCTCTCTTTCTCATACACACACACACAGGCTCTCTCTCCCACACATACACAGGAATTCTCTCATCCGCAGTGGCTCTCTCTCCCATGAAAACCCTGTACAATCTCAGGCACTCTCTCTCCCACACACATATATGCACAGGCATTCTCATGCTCAGTGACTCTCTCTCCCTCATACATATATATAGTCACTCATACACACATACACTAGCTCTCTTTTGTAAACACACAGGCACTCACACACAGGCACTCTCACACACACACACAGGCTCGCTTTCTTTTTCTCATACACACGCAGGATCTCGCATATACAAACAGGCTCTCTCTCTGTTTTACACACACACACAGCCTCGCTCTTTCTCTCTCTCATACACAAGCAGGCTCACAATATATCTCTCTCTCTCTCATCACATGCCAGGTACTCACACAAACAAACAGGATCACCCTCTCTAACTTATACATATGCAGGCTCACGCTCTCTCTCTCTCTCTCTCTCTCTTTCTCTCATATACACAGGCTCTCACATACACATATGCAGGCTCAACCTCTCACTCTCTCCCATATACACATAAGCTCTCTCAAACACATACAGGCTCAGGGCCTCCCTCTTACTCTTCTCAACCTCTTCTTCAGGCTGCCAGATTGTGGGTATTGACTTTTATTCTGCCAGCATGGGGATGGGCTCCACAGCAGACTACCAGAAGTTCCAGAAATTGTCTTCCATTTCCAGTGGGATGGGGTCCACTAGTGGCCTACCAAGTTGCGGGTCTCCTCTTCTTCAGCCACCACAGGATGGGCTCTGTAGCAGCATGCCAGAAGTTCTGGACATCATTGACTTCAGCTGCCAGCAGAATGGAGTCCTCTGGTGGCTTTTGGGTTACCAGTCTCCTCGTCATTGGATGCACCGTGGGTGGCAGCAAGAGTTGTGTTTAAGGAATGCCATCTCCTGCTGCCATGAGGCCAATCTTACAGTAAAAGCTATGAGATTGGCCCTGCAGCAGCAGGAGATGACATTCACTTAAACACTTCTGCTGCAAGATGGAAGAGAGGCAAGGAGATCGATCAAACAACCGATGGCTACATTGAACCCTGCCCGACCCAATGTAAAACATGGGGGTGACAAGCCATTTTTGGGGGGTGGCACTTGCCACTCCTTGCTGCCCTGTAGTGATGCCTATAGTCTCTCCCCTCCCCAACCCTAGTTTGTTGCTGTCTCAGCTCCTCTTCCAGACCCTAATCTGTCACATTTTTTCACTCTTCTCAGCCCTAGTCTGTAGCTGTCTCACCCTCTTCCAGAATTACTCTGTAGCTACCTCATACGCTGTTGCTGTTTCTCATCATCTCTGCAGCATCCTGTCCTCAAGGGTTCAGCAGGAGAAAAAAAAACAGCACTACTTTTCAAACCAGCCCAAAAAAAGGAAGAAAGCTTAGCTGCAGTTGGGAACTCATTGCAAAGAAAATGTTTATAGGGGTATTAAAGCAGAAGGAGAAACTTAAAAGGAGACATGCTATAGGTTATTAGACCATTTTCTCTCCAATGACTGCAGCTTGCAGAGGAAAGACAGAAAATCTGTCCTTGAATTAGCAGCTATTACTTCTCTTTGCTCTCCCTTTCCAGGGGGGACAACCTCACTCCCTAAGCCCTGGGGAGCTGGAACAGTAAAGAGCTTCTGAGGAAATTTCCCAGCTCCAGGGTTGTGGCAGAAGTATAGAGTCAGTACCTGATGCAGGTATTTATTTTTACCTTCAGTTCTGAATGGAGATTGGCTCTTTTACTAGCAGTGAAAGGCCAGTCAGTGAAGGAGTGAACTGAATAAATTAACACATCAGTGCTGGGAGTTGTCAGAGCTATTGGCATTTATGTATAACAGGAGTGGGAGAAGGTAAGAAACCCTACTCCTCCCACTTTGCGTCTGGGGGCCTTTTGGTGATATACACAAATATGATTTTGAAAGTAGAGGAGGGGGTTGGGATTTGTCCTGCTTAACCCAATGGTTCTACAGATTTTGGTGTGGAGATAGGGTGCTTTGCTTCACCCCATACTTTTTAAAAGAAATTTGGAGAGATCAACCACTGCTTGGCCACTACTTTTCTGATATTATCTACCTAATTTTAGGCCTACAATTTTTGCAACCAGAGTTAGCCATATAACATGGCTAGGGCTGAATGTCAGTACCAGCTGGGTAAATTTAAACCACATTACCTCCATATCTCTTTTTAATCCAGTTAAGTTATAGCTGGATAATGACTTACACAGCTAAAACCTAGCTGATCTGCAGTATATTTAAAACTGGGGTTTGTCCAGCTAAGTCCTGAACTCAGCTGGACAAATCTTTTAGAATATTGACCTCAAATAATTTATTTTCTCACTTACTGCATGGTTTCCTACGTTATAGAAGCAATGCTTCCCACCGCAATTACTTAACACGTTTTGGTCATTCATCTTAGACATCTTTTAGGATCCTCTGTCTCAAGACATTTATTTCTCTGAAAAACTTTCTCCTCCCGGGATCTCCCTGGCAGAGTTTTAACTTTTTCTTCCTATAATTTTTCTCTTCAGAATCAAATGTCACATACCTTCCCATGCTTGGCAGTCCCAATTTTATTCTGCCCTTTCACAGCCTATTTACTTTACTTTCTCCTCATAGACCTCTTTATCTTTCATAGATCTGATTCAGAGTACATGTTCCCAGAAAAATTATACCTTTCTCATATGTTGACTTGGTTCTTTAGGTTCTGCCCTCGGACGTTCTCAGCATTCCTCTGACTATTCTCCTTTGCATTCCCCAAATTCCTTTTTCTCTTTGGGTTTCAGAAAGGGCAGTTGCTGCCTCACAACTCCATAGTCAAGTCTCTCCCTCCTCTATTCCCACCGCCTCATGCTCTTCCCTTGGGATGATAATGTTAACTCTCTCAGGCACAGGCTACCAATGTGCCTCTCCTACTTTCTTGTGCAAAAACTAAAGCTGCTGAATCTTAGCCAGGGGGCTGCTACAACTTTATGTTCTCTTAAAGAGATAGTTACAGCCACTCCCTTTAATGTCATAAAGAAACTTTTTTCTTTAATATTTTAGTAGCTTAACCCTTGTTTACATTGCCTCCTTCCACGTTTTGTATTTTGCTACTTTGGACCTCCTGCTGAACTCTTCTCTGAGGAGTCAGGAGGAGTACTCTAGGACCTGGTCGAGAAGAAACAGATGTCATGGGGTCTGTGTTGCACTGTACCTATGCCACTTGCTCTCTGTGATGCCACTTCTACATCCAGAATAACGGAAGGGTTTCGATCCCTTTTCTCTCCTCCTCCCTCCCTCCTTCTCCCCTACTTCCTCTTCTGTCTTGTCCATCTCTCCTCATTCTCTTCTTCCCTTCAGGTGCTCTCCACAATCTTCCAGTACAATGGATTTAATGGCATTTATATATGCCCTGAGAGGCTGGTGTCTCCCAAATTATGTAACTCCCATGGCTCCATTAATTTACCATGTTTTTTTTATTAATACAGAGTTTTACCTAAGTTTGATATTGAGCAGTATGTTTGCATCTCATTAGCTATCACATACATCTTTTTTGCATGACAATTTTTGTACATGGCCTTCAGTAACCTACAAAAAGTTACCACAATTTAGTCATTGTTCCCTTTATTTGGTTGGACGGGAGCATGTAAATGTTCTACAATGTTTTTACCCTTTCAGTAATTATTGTGACTGAATACTAGGGATTTTCAACCAGGGAATTAAGCTACAAATGGCATTAATATACAAATCAGGTCATTCTCAATAAATGAAAATTCGATGCATAGGATTAATAAAAGCATAGTAAATGAATCAGTCTAATCAAATTAGGAGCATATTGATCAAAGAAACAAAACATGTAGTCATAGCAGCCAAAAGAAAAGAAGAGAGAAATTTTTAACAGCATTAACACATTTTTGTAGAATGAGCTCTTAACAGTGATTAATCACTATGTAGCAGCATTAATAACAGAGCGTGCTAATCTTGGAGTGCTTACACTTGGATGAGCAAACAACCCTATCAAAGAATATTAATTACTATGACACAGAAAGCAGTGATGAAGGCAACAGGAATGAATGTATTCAGTCTTTGGTAAAGGTGCTATTTTTACAGTTTCGTCAGACTGGGCCTAAACAGCAAGTTTCCAACTTGCAACCAGAAAACAAACTGAAGGATTGTTTCACTAAACCTTGCTGGATCCTTATGCAGGCACTAACAGTCATTAACCTATGCATGTAAAACTCTACACTATTCACTATGGCCATTACTTGGAACTTTCACCATTTAAATAAAATGTAACGCTCCCACATCAAAATGTACCTCATCCAGGAATGTCAACTAGACGTTATTTATGCAAATGAGCAATTCTGCACAGCATGCAAATTAGCATGATATTCACTAAACCATGCAAACCTGCACCACCACTTGCGAGGGCATTTTTTTCTTACAAAACTTTACACCTCCCTTAGCAGTTTGCATTACCGATGAAAGGCCAATTTCTCATGTGTGGCTGGCCACAGGAAGCAGTGAGGAAAGAGGTTGCCCTAACTTGGTTTTCCACCACAGATAAATCTTGTGGGTGTAAGAGGTCATGCCGGTGACTGGCACAAGGCTAGCCCAGGAGGCGGTGAAACAGACATGAACAAGTTTGGCATGGAAAGCACAAGGAGAAAAAATATTGTGGCAGTGGTTAGCTGGGCAGAGGACACCAGGGAGGGAGGACCTATTCACATTTAAAGCCTAAGAAAGGGGTCAGTTACCTACACACACCCAAGAATAATCAACACCTGACATCTCAATCCAAGAACATATTGTTCTGAAAGGTTTGAAAAAGACACCAGTCTCAAAAGCAGCAAACACAACATGTCAGAATATTATGAAATAGATTCCACCACTTTATGTTGCTCCTTATGTCATATAACCATAAATAAATTGAAGTGCGGTGATAGACCTGGATGCAAATGTCTATATACATCAATAACTATGATCTGCCGTCCTCCACTATAATCATAGATCTACATACAATAGGTGTGTATCTTCAAAACCAAACATTAAATTAAAGTGAAATTACAATTTCTCTTTAACCTATCTTTTAAAATTGTTCCTTTCCAAACTGTGTTCTTATATGTGGCTACCACTCTCAAAGCCCAACATCTCTTCTTCAGGAGATATTAACATTTCTGCAGCTCAACATTATCTACGTTGGTGGCCAGCAGAAGTTCCTTTAAGTTGGATTGTAGTCGTTGGTGGCCTTCCCTGGCTGCAGTTTAGAACCTTTAGTACTGAAAGGGGCTGAGCTGAGAGGAGACTCAACATGTCACAGTAAATAGGAAAACAATGAGAAACTAACAAACAGAACTTTGTGGAGGTTGCAGAAGCAAAATCTGCTGCTCTTTGGGAGAGAACTGAATAGAACAGAGAATGTTCCAAAGAAAAACAAAATGAGATGGCCAAAAAATCCAAGATTTACAGACCAACTAAGGACCAGGCTCAATTCTTATCAGACAGCAGCTTTAATTAGACACTCGAGTTGCTGATCTTGGCAATAATGCCTCACCAGCATTTTTGCTTGGTTACAATAGAAATTCTTGAGGACTGCTTGACCACCCTCTCCAACAACATACCATTTTCCTCATCTATAAAGTATTTTCTGCATTTTAGTGGCAGTGAAATAGAAGAAGCAGGGTGCTTTGTAGCCAGGTGTAACATTTCTGAAATTTGGGTCAGCTGAAAAGACTGCCTCACTACATTGTTATTTCATAAATGTCCTGGCAAATAATGTTTTGAGCATTTAAAAACACACCAAATAGAGGCTAAATACCCTCTTTTACAACAGTAAATATTTAGGAAAGCCATATTAGTTTCTTGGAGGCTTAAACTGCCAGGGATGACATGACTCCTTAATATTACACTGTCTACCTTTTCAATCTCAAAGTTGCCAAAACATTTCAAAGTCTGCAAGAAAAACCCTATACAGAGAGGTTTAAGAAAAATTCAAACTTTGCTCTCTAAAATATAGCAGAAGAATATGATATATTCAAATATCTAATAAGTTTCTGTAAAATGTCATATGGTCCCTTCACTAGATCACTGTTTCTCCCAGAAGAAGGCAGAGTAGTATCTTGGAATAAACTAGGGTTTCCCAAACTGTAGGATGTGATGCCAAATAGGAACAGAAAACCTTCAGCTGGGATCTTAAATGCCTTCAACAACAGTCCTCTACAGGCATCAACAGCAACAGCATTAGTAGTGGGTCTTGTGAGTCAACACTCACTTGCAGGCCATGCAATGGCCTTGACCTTGCATGAGGTTCTATGGTAAAAGTAAGCTCTGTATGAGGAGGAATCAGAATCTATGAACTTGCATTGAAATGAATTACAGGCTCTGCACTGACTTTCATTACTAACTCTGCTGCTGCTTGCAGATCACGGTCAGACTCAAGACCTGTCATGAAAGGGGGAGAAAACTGGGTAGGTGAAGATTGCCACTGCTCCTCTCTCCTCACCCATCACTGAACCTACCCAAGAGAAAATTGTTTCCCCTGTCATCAGTCTGGCCTTTCTTTTTAACAGTAGTCGCCCACCATTGATCCTAAGCCTAAATGAAAACATTTTTGTGGACTCTGGCCAGGGGGATGTTTGGAGGAGAAGCTGCTTAAAGGGAGGGATCAGATGCAGGAGGGTTTTAAGGACTGGATCATTTGGAGGGGGAGGTTTTAGGATGGATCAGCTGGAAAAAGTTTGGCTATGGGCATGGAAGTTGTGGAGAGTGATAAAAGGAGAGTGACAGATTATTGACTGGTAGATGTAAGAGAGAAACTGGGGTAAGAAGGGATCATCTGGGGATGTTAGAGAAGGTGAAGTAAGGATAGGAGGTAAGAGATAGGTACTGGAGAATGAGACCAAGTAGGAAACTGGAGATGGGATTGAGAGGGGATCAATGACAGAGATCAACTAGAGGTTTTAAGAAGACTTTGAATGATAGAGAATCAGCTTGGGAGTTTGAGAGAGAAGGGATAGGCTGAGGAGGCAAGAGAAGCTGGAGTAATTAAGGGATCAACTAGAAGGGTGGAGGTTAATATAGGGATCCTCTGGGGGGGGGGGGGGGGGGATAGAGTTTGAGACAAAGGATTGGCTGGAGAGAACATAAGATTTGCCATACTGGGTTAGACCTAAAGCCCATCAAGCCCAGTATCCTGTTACCATCAATGGCCAATCCAGGTCACAAGTACCTGGTAGGATCACAAATGGTAGATAGATTCCAGATTCCATGCTGCTTATCCCAGGGATCAGCACTGGATTTCCCCAAGTCCATTTTAATAATGGTTTATGGACTTTTCATCTAGGACCTTGTCCAAACCTTTTTCAAACACAGATACACTAACAAATTGTATCACATCCTCTGGCAACGAATTCCAGAGCTTAATTACGCATTGAGTAAAAAAAATATTTTCTATTTTTTAGAAATGTATTACTTAATAACTTCATTGCATGTCTCTAGTTTTTGTAATTTTTGAAAGAGTAAACACCCAATTGGCATTTATCCATTCCAAAGGGATGTTAAGATTTTCAGGAAAATGCTCAAAACTCATTATTTTACTCAGGCATATCAGAAGCAACAGAAAGTAATGGTGCAGCTGCCATCTTATTTTATTATATTTTATTAGCTGTTTTAATGATATTTTATTAGCTCAGTGTTACTGTTTAATCCATTTGTATGTCTGTTTAACTCTGATTTTAGTACTTTTTATATAATATATGCAACTATTGTAATCCACACTGAACAACAACATGGAAATAGTGGAATATAAGATACATTAAATAGACACTTTTGAACTGTGGGCATGGGTTATTGATTGGCCTTTTTCCAAAGACTAGGTCCTTATATAGAATATCTTTGGAAATTCTGCTATCATCCATTTGATGAAGCTGGTGGAAATTTGAGTCCACACCAGAACTATGGAGTTTTGAATGTTATCTAACCAGTAAATGTTAAAAATGCATCATAGGCAGTGAGTGCACTTGAAGACCATTTAGCATCTTCTCTTGATATCAGTACAGTGTCCATATCTTACTGCCATAGAGGAGAATACTAACACAAGCTTTGTAGATGCTGATTTTGGTGTGTTACGTAGATCTGAGGATCTTTCAGACTCTTTTTGTAAGCAAAGACAGAGAGTGGTGACAGTTTTACCAAATGTGTAAGTTTAATTCTGCATCAAGTGAAAGGTTATCTCTGTTGATGGAACCCACATATGTGAATTTCTCACCATTCCCTAGTGTGCAATTATTAACACTGATACAGGGGGACTTGTCAACATATTGTCCCATCATATTTGTCTTTTTCAGATTAATGGTGAGCTGAAAGTCCTGGCATGTTTTTAAAAAATGATCCATAAGACATTGGAAACCTTCTTCAGCATCAGCTGTCACAGCAGTACTATCAGGAAATAACAGTTTTCTAACAAGGTCATCAGGCACCTTGATTTTGTTCTGAATTGAGAAAGACTGAACAGTTTCCCATCTGATCTTCTATGAAGGTATATTACCTCATTTGTTAACCCAAAAGCACACTAACCAGAGGGTGACGGAGATATTGAACAGGGTAGGGGTAGGGACACATTCCTAAAGGTAGCAGAAGAGAGGAATCCAAACCAACCCCTGACCCCTACCTCTTCCTCCATCCCTACTCCCTCTATCTCCTTATTGTTGCTTTCGTGCCTCTTCTCGCCCCTCGCTCTACCCTCTCTACCTTGGGAGCGACTCCCTTCGGCTCTGACGGACAGATGGAGCCACGGCTTCTCTCTGCCTCTTGGTCCCGGTGTCCCCAGGCTGGCTTGACGCTATGGCTCTGCCATGTTCCTGATGACGTAAGGGCTCATGCGCATGCGCACGCACATGCTCCAGACTTTGTACCAGCAAGGGCGCGAACCTCGGGGGCATCCCCCCCCCGTAGTGACGTCATCCATTTTCACTTTAAAAGGTCTTTGTTTGCTAACCTCTAACGAGTTATCAAGGAACTCCAACAGGACTTCCTTCGGCAGTCCACGATACTTGCAACAATGATCCGAGTCAGCGAGGGGAATCCTTCTCCACTGCTCGGCCTTCTCAAACTTACCAGGATTACCCGCTCCATGGGGGCTCTGCTCTCTCTTCTTGATTTCAGATTGCCAAGACAGGATCCAGTACTCGCTCCTCGAGGACCTACGTCCCTGAATACTCAGTAGACTCCTCATTGCCTGGAAGCGATCGCGGACGTGAACACAGTGAGTTCTATTGTACATAGGAATCGGTACTCGCTCCATGAGGGCCTACATTCCTATAGCTCTGAAGACTCCCTTCCGTCCAAGATGTTATCGCAGGTACGGAGATCGTGAGTTACATTGGAAAGATTGCAGATAGGAACCGGTACTCGCTCCACGAGGGCCCATGTTCCTAGAATCTTTTACAGACTCTCTTCTACTCTAGAAGACCAAAAAAAATTGAAAAAACACTTTGCGCTGAAACTGAGAATGCTGTGAACTCAGGGATGAAGAGACCCCCCCCCCCCCCCGACGTCATCATGCTCATCGGCGAGCCGGTAAACGGCCACATTCCACCAGGCAGTGGTGCGGAGGGGCAGCCCACCAGTACCGGGCACCTTTAGGGGCAATCGCTGAGAGAAAAAGAGTGGCGTGCTATATAAAAACTGTCATTTAATTAATCAGTATTCAGGCCTGGACTTAGGAAAGCATTGAACAGGAGTGATCAGAGCAGTGGGCTACGAACCAGGGAAGCTAGGATTCAAATCCCACTGCTGCTCCTTGTGACCTTAGGCAAGTCACTCTACCTTCCATTGCCTCAAGTACAATCTTACAATGTGAGCCCCTTGGGGATAGGGAAATACCTCCAGTGCCTGAACGAAATCTGTTTTCAAATGTCAAAGAGCGGAATATAAATAAAAAAAAAAAAATTTGGAATGGATTGGAGGGTTGCCAGAGGTGAATAAAAGGCATGAATGTATTTAGGTGAATATGTGTTTGTGGATACGTCTTTGAGTTGGAGGCAGATGTTAATGGAGCATCTATGGTGGCTCCTTCTGCTGAGCACTTCAATTTTTTTTTTCAATTAATGACAAATATGTTCTAGTTTGGGCAAATATCTCCTGAATGTCTGCTTGTACAACTGTTGCTGTTCAAGATTTTCCCTCTCTTCATTCTCCATAGGTTTTAAAGAACCTTGCATGGCTCAACAACTATGTTAATATATTGCACTACCACAAAAAAAGGGGAAAGGGATGAGTAAAGGAAGAAGCAGACAGAGCACACTTAAAGCTGCATAATGTTTGTCATTGCCTATGATGAAAAATCCAGCTGTTTATTTATAAACTAGTTAGAATAAAGTTAAAAAAAAAAAACATGTGCCAAAATGAGCGAACTTCATAATGTTTAGGTTAGGGTAATATACACCACAATTTCTTCTCCACATATCATGAAAATTTCTTCCTATAGAGAAGCATGAAAAAAATCAATTGACAAGCAAAGTAAATGCAGCTAGACATCATTTATTCAGAAAACTAGCTGTGAATTTATTTTTTATTTTTATAAAGCTACTGTAAAATCATATGTTGATTATATGCAGATATTTATTTAAAATACTATTATGTACAAATGTATTGGTAGAATTGTATTAGAGATGTGAATCGTGTCCTCGATCGTCTTAACGATCGATTTCAGCTGGGAGGGGGAGGGAATCGTATCGTCGCCGTTTGGGTTTTTAAAATATTGTTAAAATCGTGAACCGGCACACTAAAACACCCTAAAACCCACCCGACCCTTTAAAATAAATCCCCCACCCTCCCGAACCCCCCCAAAATGCCTTAAATTACCTGGGGGTCCAGCGGGGGTCCGGAACAACCTCCTGCAATCGAATCGTGTTGTCTTCAGCCGGCGCCATTTTGCGCCGCCATTTTGCAAAATGGCGGCACAAAATGGCGCCGGCCATAGACAACACGATTCGACTGCAGGAGGTTGTTCCGGACCCCCGCTGGACTTTTGGCAAGTCTTGTGGGGGTCAGGAGGCCCCCCCAAGCTGGCCAAAAGTCCCTGGGGTCCAGCGGGGGTCCGGGAGCGATCTCCTGCCGCGAATCGTTTTTCCATACGGAAAATGGTGCCGGCAGGAGATCGACTGCAGGAGGTCGTTCCGGACCCCCGCTGGACTTTTGGCAAGTCTTGTGGGGGTCAGGAGGCCCCCCCCCCCCAAGCTGGCCAAAAGTCCCTGGGGTCCGGGAGCGATCTGCTGCCGCGAATCGCGGAAATTACCCCCAGGTAATTTAAGGCATTTTGGGGGGGTTCGGGAGGGTGGGGGATTTATTTTAAAGGGTCGGGGTGGGTTTTAGGGTGTTTTAGTGTGTTGGTTTTCCCACCCTCCCCCTTCCCCTCCCCCTTCCCCCGATTTACGATTTTTTGACGATAAATCGGGGGAATTGTTATTGTATCGTGGCTCTAACGATTTTTGACAATTTAAAATATATCGGACGATATTTTAAATCATCAAAAAACGATTCACATCCCTAAATTGTATACAAAATGAGAAAACAGACCCAAATGGTATTATTTTCTTATAATTCAATCTTCTAAGAGGGAAAGGCTTCAGAAATAGTGTCTCAAGACATAGAAGTGGAAACAAGTACTAGAAGATTTATTTTAAAGCACTGTAAAGACATAACTTATCATTTGCAAGGTGAAATGAAGATGGTATAAATAAATCTGGATATAACTGCCTGAAAATAAAATTGTTTCCTAAAATTACACACATGCATTTTTGATTGAACGCCATCTAAATATCAAGGTGTGAAATTAAGAATGAGAATCTATAGACAGATATCACATTAAAATTCAGTAGTATTTTATTGTACTTTAGATTTAAAAAATATATATTTAGTTACTATTTTGCCTAAGTCTGTGTTCTTCCACTCGTAAAGTAGATAGTGCATCATCAAATTCTCTAAAGGCCAATTTCAAACTTTTCTAGCTTTGATTTCTCTTTTACAAATATTTACACTATCACCTCAGAAAAAGCTGATATAACTTCTTCTGGTACATACATGCTCTCTGCCAGTGCCTATGTATATACCCAGAGAGAGAAAAGAAATAGATATAGAACTATTGCAAGTAAGGTGTTGGATAATAGGAACAACAACTGAAAAATTCAGTAAATATTCACATTACCCAAAAACTCCATGGGATAATTTGCATTCTCTCCTTATTGGTACATTGTTTAGTTTTTCAAATTAAGCAGCGATTTTAGTATTTATAACTTGGATTAAAGTTTTGATGCTATTTTTATGTTCAGTTACCCTCCATTATAAAGAAACATTTAATAATGGTGGCTCATCTTTATCAGCTGTGATGTGCCATCCATATTTTATTGTCAAAGTATATAGAAAAGGTTGGAGTTTAACACATCGGTCTTCTAGAGAGCTGCTTGAGCCCATTGTTTTAGTCACATTTTCGGTTCATAAATTCTTCATTTGTTAATAGGATTCATGGAAAATATGCACTTCCCAAAATGGTTTCATGAATATTTCCTAAGAAGATGAATGGGTAAAAAAAATCAGTAGGCTAGCTAGTGATCAAGTTATCTAGATAACTTAGCTAAACATTCAGCAGGACAAGTCTCCCCCTGAAAACAATCTGTTAAAGATATCCAGGTAATTATGCCATTAGCTGGATTACTTAATATTGGTTAAAATAATCACTAGCACCCAACAGCCACCAAGCCTGCAATGCCAACAAATTAGAGTAGGTGGAGTCACACACCCCAACCTAATACCAAGCAAAATTAGAGCAGGTGACTATTCCTACCCATTCTAATAAATAAATATTAAAGCAGGCCAAGTGTCTCCCCCTTCTACTCCCTAAATCCACATGCCTACATCCATCAGGCACTAAAATGAAGAGTAGAAGGAGTAGTCTCCTACATCTTCTCGCTTGCTTAATACAAAAATGCCCAGAGCTCTGACAGCTCCAAGCACCCATGTATTAATTTATTCATTTCACCATTTAATAATTGGCGCTTCACTAACAGCTGAAGGCTAATCCCTGTTGAGAACTCAGTTCTGAATCGGATTTGGCTCTTCACTGTCAGCTGAATTAAGAAAAGCAGTATTAAAGTCCCAATGCTCAATTTTAAAATTAAATCATGTTTAAACTTTGGTTTTCTTACCTTTCCTTAAATTTAATATTTCATAATAATTCCCCTATTATTTTTTTTATCAGTAAACTTATTTTCATAGGGAAAATATACTCATGCAGTCTTTTATCTTACATCTTATATTCAGTACCAAGGACAGATCCCGATTACTGTTCTGCTCTGTTTCACATATCACAGCTTCAACAGTTTCTTAACGCTAGAAATTAAACTCCTGGCCAAAGGTGGAGTCATTTCTGGGGCTAGTATTAATCTTATGAACTGAACCTGGACCTCGTGTTGTCAGCTTCAGACATGATTTGTGTTTTGTGTGCACAACGTTTCTGAGCCTGAGCCAATGTACACATCTCATTTTTTGTGCATAGCTCTTAGGAGCACAACTTATGTTTTATGCACTTTTAGTAGGCCAATGTTTGTACTCGTAATCATGATTTGTGCACAGAGCACAATTTTTATGCACACAAACTAAGTTTTATGAACATAAAGTATGTTTTGTACGCACTAAGGGGTAGATTTTAAGAGGCGCGCGAACAGCCTACTTTTGTTTGCGCTCCAGGCGCAAACAAAAGTACGCTGGATTTTAGTAGATACGCGCGTAGTCGCGCGTATCGGCTAAAATCCTGGATCGGCGCGCGCAAGGCTATCGATTACGTATAGCCTGCGCGCGCCGAGCCGCGCAGCCTACCCCCGTTCCCTCCTAGGCCGCTCCGAAATCGGAGCGGCCTAGAAGGGGACTTTCCTTTGCCCTCCCCTCACCTTCCCCTCCCTTCCCCTACCTAACCCACCCGCCCGGCCCTGTCTAAACCCCTCACTTACCTTTGTCGGGGGATTTACGCCTCCCAGAGGGAGGCGTAAATCCCCGCGCGCGAGCGGGACCCCTGCGCGCCGGGCCGCGACCTGGGGGCGGGTAGGGAGGGCGAGGCCATGCCCCTGGACTGCCCCGGGGCGTAGCCACGCCCCTGTACCCGCCCCCAAAACGCTGCCGGCACGCACCCGAAACGGCGCGCGATCCGGCCCCGCCCCCGACACGCCCCCCGAAACGCCCCCTTCGAAAACCCCGGGACTTACGCGAGTCCCGGGGTTGTGCGCGCGCCGGGAGGCCTATGTAAAATAGGCTTCCCGGCGCGCAGGGCCCTGCTCGCGTAAATCCGCCCGGTTTTGGGCGGATTTACGCGAGCAGGGCTCTGAAAATCCGCCCCTAAGGCAACTCAACAGAGTCTGACTGCGGAAACAACACTCACATTTCTATATAACCACTTTTTTAATATTATGCATTTTAACTATAACTGGTAGCATTTAAAGGACCTTCATGGGCTGATACTTTGCTCCACTTATTGAGCAACTAGGACATTCAAACACATAATTCTTAATCATAGGTCCTACATCCAATAAAATGTTTTTCTTTTTTATCAAATTTTTATATATGCACTTTAAACAATATAATATTAATTCTGATTACCAGTAGCTTTCTTTTGGTAGTACTTGGATCTTGATATTACTGTCACACACTGAGTGATTCAGTCCCCAATGCAACACCCATAACACTATCTGTGTTTTAGAAGTAACATTTCTTTCTGCAGGTGATCATTCTCGTAATTATTTCAGTATTCCCCCATTTGATGGCATCTCACATTGTCCAAGACTTCCAAAATCAAAATGGCTGATATTTCCATTCAGATTGCTGTTAATTATCTATCTGTAACCAATCACAAAAATGCATGTCAGAATTCAAACACCAACAAAGCTTTACCAGAACGCTTATTGATGACAATGACACAACTAAGCTGCATGTTAATCACAATGCGAGTCAGATGAACATGTAGTACCCTATCTCAGAATTCAATCACATACAGGCCAATACAGTACAGTGTGCTCCGGTGGAGCGCACTGTTAGCCCGGGTTTGGACGCATGTTTTCGATGTGCTAGCTTTACCTCTTATACAGTAAGGGGTAATAGTGTGTCAAAAACATGTGGCCAACCCTTCCGAAATTAATAGTGCCCACAACATGCAAATGCATGTTGATGGCCCTATTAGTTATTCCCACGTGATACAGAAAATAAAATGTGCAGTCAAGCCGCACATTTTACTTTCAGAAATAACGCCTGCCCAAAGGCAGGCATTAAGTTCAGCTGGCACCGGGAAAGTGTGTAAAAACTGCTTTTCTGTACACCCTCTGACTTAATATCATAGCAATATTAAGTCGGAGTCCCCAAAAGTAAAAAAAAGTAAAAATTAAAAAAAAATTAAAAATCTGCCTGCAGCCCATGGGTTGGAAGATGGATGCTCAATTATGCCGGTGTCTGTTTTCCGAACCCGTAGCTGTCAGCGGGTTCGAGAACCGACGCTGGAAAAATGGAGCGTCGGCTGTCAAACCCGCTGACAGCCGCTGCTCCTGTCAAAAAGGAGGCACTAGGGACACGCACCTCCTTTTACCGTGGGCCCTAATTTGCATAGCCACCCTCCTGAATCACATGCCCAGGAGAGTGGCCTGAGCGCACGCCAGGAGATCGGGCAGTCGCGGCTCTCCCACACGTTTTTCTGTATCGGCCTGATAGGTTGTACCATTCTGAGTTGATATATCCAGAATTGTTCATGCTGGTTTAATTTTGCCTCCCTGTAACCCACCACAGGCATATACTGGAATATGCTCATTGATGATCCACCTCAATTCTGCAAAGCTTTGAGCATAATCTAAATAGTGATGTACGGGCTGATGTCTTTTTCATAGTGAGACAAGTCTTATGCTCATTCAGTCATGTACTGATTATTCTTTTAGTGTGACCTATGCAAATAAGGTCACAAAGACAAACCAATGCATGCACCACCCACTGTGACATACAATTAGTGGAAAACCTCAATTTGATCTGACAGTTCCTCCCTGGAGGCTCCCACTCAGCGCCTTAAATTGATCACAAGTGCCACAAACCCAACAGGAATGTCCTTGCACCAACATAGTAATGTGTGATGAATTGACAGAGCTGCACAGGTGACATATTCTCTAATGTAGTTACCCTGAATTTAAGCAAAGCATGAAAGCTCTTATAGAGATTTATGTTCCTGTACTATATGCCAATGTTTTTTAATAATTGCCATAATCTGTTGTGATTTGTCTGAATAACGAAACACATATTTAAGACAGAAATCCTCTGTAGAAGTCCGATATTTCAGGAACAAATCTCTATTCACATAAGAGTGCCTCCTTGTATGCTCTCCCTATGGCCAACATTTGATATCCTTGCTGAATGAACTGGGTTTGCATCACCAGTATATGCCCATGGTGGTGACATGGAGGCAAAATTAAATCAGTGTGAACTATTCTAGATATATCAACTCAAAACAGTACAACCTATGGAATTGAATTCTGAGATAGAGTGGTACACATTGCTGACTTGTATTATTGTCATTAACATGCAGTTTGATTAAGCCCTGATTATGTCATTGTCATCAATATGAATTCTGATAAAACTTTGCTGGTGTTTGAATTCTGACATGCATTTGTGTGATTAGTTGCAGGCAGGTAATAAACAGCAATCTGAATGGGAATATCAGTCATTTTCATTTGGGAAGTCTTGGACAGGGTAATACTGAAATAGTTGCATGAATGATCCCCTGCAGAAACTAGTGTTACTTCTGAAACAGGGACCGTGTAGGGTGTTTTGGGTTTTCCATTGGAGACTCAAGCAGTCAGCATGTGGCAGTCATATCAAGATCCAAGTAGTTTGAAGTGCATATATAAAAATTTGATAAAAAAGAAAAACATTTTACTGGATATAAGACCTATGATTAACAGTTACATGGGCATGGCAATGTCCTAGTTGCTCAATGATTGGTATAATGTAGTATATGTAGTATATTTGGATTTTCAGAAGGCATTTGACAAAGTCCCTCATGAGAGGCTTCTAAGAAAACTAAAAAGTCATGGTATAGGAGGTGATGTCCTTTCGTGGATTACAAACTGGTTAAAAGACAGGAAACAGAGAGTAGGATTAAATAGTAAATTTTCTCCATGGAAAAGGGTAAACAGTGTAGTGCCTCAGGGATCTGTACTTGGACCAATGCTTTTCAATATATATATATATATATATATATATATATATATATATATATATATGATCTGGAAAGGAATACGACGAGTGAGATAATCAAATTTGCAGATGATACAAAATTATTTAGAATAGTTAAATCACAAGCAGATTGTGATACATTACAGGAGGACCTTGCAAGACTGGAAGATTGGGCATCCAAATGGCAGATGAAATTTAATGTGGACAAGTGCAAGGTGTTGCATATAGGGAAAAATAACCCCTGCTGTAGTTACATGATGTTAGGTTCCATATTAGGAACTACCACCCAGGAAAAAGATCTAGGCATCATAGTGAAGAATACTTTAAAATCGTCGGCTCAATGTGCTGCAGCAGTCAAAAAAGCAAACAGAATGTTAGGAATTATTAGGAAAGATTAATAAAATGTCATAATGCCTCTATATCGCTCCATGGTGAGACCGCACCTTGAACACTGTGTACAATTCTTGTCGTCGCATCTCAAAAAAGATATAGTTGCGATGGAGAAGGTAAGGTAAAGGACAACCAAAATGATAAAGGGGATGGAACAGCTCCCCTATGAGGAAAGGCTGAAGAGGTTAGGGCTGTTCTGCTTGGAGAAGAGACGGCTGAGGGGGGATATGATAGAGGTATTTAAGATCATGAGAGGTCTTGAACAAGTAGATGTGAATCTGTTATTTACACTTTCAAAAATAGAAGGACTAGGGGGCATTCCATTAAGTTAGAAAGTAACACATTTAAGACTAATTGGAGAAAATTCTTTTTTACTCAATGTACAATAAAGCTCTGGAATTTGTTGCCAGAGGATGTGGTTAGTGCAGTTAGTGTAGCTGGGTTCAAAAAAGGTTTGGATAAGTTCTTGGAGGAGAAGTCCATTAACGGCTATTAATTGCATCAGTAGCTTGGGATCTTCTTAGTGTTTGGATAATTTCCAGGTTCTTGTGGCCTGGTTTGGCCTCTGTTGGAAACAGGATGCTAGGCTTGATGGACCCTTGGTCTGACCCAGCATGGCAATTTCTTATGTTCTTATGTTCTAATGTATCAGCCCATGATATGAAGGTCCTTTAATTTTTACCAGTTATAGTTAAAGTGCATAATGTTACAAAAAATGTTATATTAGAATTTGAGTAATTAAAAGGGTGGAATTTGGTGTTTTTTAGAGTTATTATTTGTTTCCACTATTGGACTGTGTTGAGTTGGCTTAGTGTATACAAAACATGGTTTATGTTCATAAAGCATGGTTTGTGTGCATAAAAATTGTTCTCTGTGCACAAATCATGAGTAAGGAGCACAAAAGTTGGCCTCCTTAAAGTGCATAAAAGATAAGTTGTGCTCCTAAGAGCTGTGCACAGAAAATGAGAAGTTAGTACATTGGCTCAGGCACATAAAATTTAGCTAATCAAAACACACATCATTCTTTATGTACATAAATGCTGAGTACAAGATGCTGGCAAACGAGCTCCAGCTTAAATCCATTAGATTAAAATTTTCCCCAGAAATGACTCCACCTCTGGCCAGGAATTACATTTCTAGCATTAAGAAACTGTTAAAACTGTGATGTGTGAAACAGAATGGAACAACAGTAATAAGGAGCTGTCCTTGGTACTGAATATAATTCACATGTATGATAGAAAAATGAATGTATATATTTTCCCTATAAAAATAGGTTTACTGATTTTAAAAAAAAACATAATAGGGGAATTATTATGAAATATTCAATTTAAGGAAAGATAAGAAAACCAACATTTAAAATCAAGTTAGTTTTAAAGTTGAGCAGTTGCATGGGACTTTTAATACTGCTTTTCTTAATTCAGCTGACAGTGAAGGGCCAAATGCCATTCAGAATTGAGTTCTCAATAGGGATTACCCCTTCAGCTGTTAGTGAAATGCCAATCATTAAATGATGAAATTAATAAATTGTTGTTTATTGTACCCACTAAGCACAATGATGTGCATGTATTTTTGTGCTAGCATGCATCTTTTCATTCCATGTGCATTAGCATGCCAATAGCTTAGAGCAGTGGTTCTCAACAGGTGTGTCAGAACACACTGGTGTGTCGCAGGGCCAGCGGATGGCTGCCTCCTTATCAGTCTTACATTGGGCCTGATGGGAGGTTTCACTTCCTTCTCTTCTTTCTGACCCAGTGACAGGCTGTTTCCTCCTTCACCCAGATCAGAGCGAGACATTGCCAAGCTCCTGCTGTTCTGGGCCTGATGGGAGGCAATTTTTATTTTCCCCTGCTAAGTCTGGCAGTGATACTGCTGCTACTGCTCTCTTCATCCTGTGGAGGTTGGGGGAAAGGAGGTCGGGGATGCTGGGAAGATGAAGGTAGAACAGAGAGGGAGTGTGGGGGTTCCTGAGCAGGAAGGGGTGGGAAACAGGGGATTGGGGTAGCTGGGCAGGCAGGGAGATGGGATGAAGGGGGTGGGGAGAATCAAGCAGGGGAGAGGGAGCACAGGGAAGAGGATTTGGGGGGTCAGGAATGCTGGGCAGGGATGTGAGTGTGAGCGGATGATTGAAAGGGAGTAATTGGGTGAAGTGAAGAATGATGGAGACATGGAGGGGGAGTGACGGGGTGCAAGAGCCATAATATGTCAGTTTTGGGAATATGCTTTTCTTCTTTCTTGGTGCTCTGCTTAGTGTGGGAGGATATGTATTTCTGTTTCTAGCTCTCTAGTTTGGCACTGCATGCAGAGTGGCTTTTTGAGGTTTCCATTCAGTTTTTGTCTCCACATTTGTAATTTGGGGTCTTTTATTCTGTATTTGGTGAAGGTTGGATCTGTATGTGTGATTGAGGTGAGGAATTTTACTAGTAGATAGGGATTTGTATCAATCTTCTTTGTTGCGTTTTCTCACTCTCAGTGGGACATGCATTGCACTGCTGCTTCTTCATAGGAAGGGCAATTGCTGTTTGAGTTCTTGGAATTAGTGTTGCAATGGTATGGAGGGTTTGCTACACATGTGCTGAGTGGGGTTTTTTTTCAGGTTGTGTATTTTACAATGCACCTGGAAGTAAGGGAGTTTGTGTTTCTGTTACTGAGATAGCAGCAGAAGCAGAATATCTTTTCTATAAAGCGAGTTGTATTTGAAATATGCTAGTTCTGCTCTGCATCCATTATTTGGAAATGGGGGGATGAGTCCAGGTTCCTGTGGATGCAGAGTATATGTTACATTTAGCCCCGTGATGGTCAAGCGTTCAGTGTGTCACGCCTCTAAGCATTATCTGCCAGGTGTGTCCCAACAGAAAAAAGGTTGAGAACCGCTGGCTTAGAGCTCACATTTTTTACTCACTTCTCACTGCATCAGCCCTTTAGGAAGCCATAATCTTTATTGTTTATCCAAACCTCTGTGATTATCCCTGGGTAAAGGCCACAGGGCCAAGCAGCAAGAGTCTGTAGGGGCTCTGGAGAGAGCCAGCGACATTATTGTTTTACCTGTCCCTAGGCTGAGATCTAGAATGATGTTGTAACAGCAACCCTACTGCTGCCAGGTGCCAAAAAGCACTTTGTTTCCTTGAGGCTGGAGACAAGATGGACTGTGTTTGTGATGAGTTGTTTTGTCTGAAATAAAACTGCCATGCTTCTAACACAAGCTGTTGTTTTTGAGAGCATCAGTCATCTAGATCCTTTCTAGCACCCACCTAACAGGTTCATTTTTTCAATTTGAATTAGGGTCCTAATGCATACAATAATATCACAATGCATGTTAGTATGCAAATTTTACATTTAGTATGGAAGTAGGAGGAATTAATGAAAATGAGGGTCTGCTAGCACGGAATGCAGTAGAGTAATGCAGGATTTAATGAGAGCGAGAGAGAGAGTAGGACTCTCCATATAAGAAGCACTGTAGATGGACACATTCAACTCAGTGGATCTGGGGGTAGTATTACATACACAGAGGAATTAACTACAAATTTGATATGACTAATGAATTTCTATCATTTGAATCAATGAAAGGTACAAGAGGATTTGTTCAATGCAGTCTCTCTTTCTTTCTCCATGATAATGGCTGCAGTTGTGTGTGTTACAATCAACGATAATATACTGTGTGCATTAAAAACAGTGTGTAACACGATAATGTACTGTACATTGCGATATTTATCTATGCTATGCAGTAACTCTACAATTTTCCTAACCATGCACATTTTTTTTTATAGCGGGCACTATTTCTGTTATATTTATAGCAAAATGATAATTCTAGATCTAAGGATCCTAAATCCAAGACAATTAAATGCAGGCCCAAATCTAAGTGCTCAAGTTTTAGGTACCTAAATTTAGAAGAATTTTCAGCTGAAAACTCAGGCCTCTAAATTCCCTAAAACAGAGGCACCTAATTTAGGGGTTGAGTGTTATTTTGAAAATTGACCCTTATGAGGGATTTGTCTACTTAACCTTTCAATTACTCAGACAAAATCCTATAATTGAGCATTTCCTCCATCACCGAATTAATATTTTACCTGGTAACGTTTTACTCAAGTAAATTTAGCAAACTAAAAAGATACCTTGTGTCCCACTGTCCTGACCCTTCCTGGACTTTTCAAACTTGCCCTAGTAGTCAAATGGGGGCACAAAGTGCCCTCTTTTGCTCTAGGCCCACTGGCAGCTGGCTACCCCTATCATGTGATGGGGCAAAGGTTAGCAATCTGACAGCTGAAGACATTTTGGAAAATGGCCTCCCCAGGCTCCAGAACATAGGGGATGCTCCAAACCCCCATTAGACCAACAGAGCAACTTTTATAAGTCCAGAGTGGTCAGGAGGGTGGGAGGTCTGCCCTCTGGGGGGGGGAGATTTTTGTCAATGGGGAGCAGTTGGGTTATGAGGCCTGAACCTGGAGGATCTAAAATTGAAAATTTTTTGGGGAGAAGCAGGAGGATGGTATAGGAGGCCTACAGGGACCCCAAGGATATTATTCATATTTAGGGGTTGTTACTCAGGGCCAATTGGCAGTCCATGGCTTCTATTGCACAAAATTTTCAAAGGCAGCTTAGTAAAACCTGCGGTATTTTCCCCTCCCAGAAAAATACCAAGGCTTAGTGAATGAAGCCCTTAGAGTGTAAGCTGCTGGGGCAGGGAAGTATCTACTGTACCTGAATTTGTAACTGAGCTTGGGTTTGGAAAGGTGAATAATCAAATAAAACAAAATAAAATAAAAGTTCAGAACAAGTCTGTCCAGTTATGAGCTCCGTGTTTATTTTGTTCAGGAATGTAGCAGTCTTTGCAGAGATTCTAACAAATCAGCCATAAATGGGCATTTTGATATAAGTATGCAATATCTAATGCTCTGGTAAAAAAAAAAAACAATTATGTTCACTTCTATGTTGTAGACTCTACCATGATTTTGTTTTTTCATGCTCACAGAGAACCATCTTCTGCTACTATTATCAGGCTCAGCCTTAGGTCTCAGGTCTGCCCTCTTTAGCTACTCATGTGTCAACACTTTGTTTACACATGATTGCTGCAGTAGATTTTTCTGTTTCCTACTCAATTTATGGTGTCTCCAGTTGTTTTACTTTCTCTGTTAGACTAGATTTTTAAATAGTTTTTTTAATCCTAACAGATTCAGAAAAAAAATCCAAAAGCAGTTCAAGATCCTGCATGTGACAAATCTTTCCTGACTGCTTTCAATCACTTGTGAAGAGAAAAGGCATTTCTAATATTAAAAACAGCTACGGGAAATGAGACAATCCTCGATAACTTTTTTTTCTGCTGTGCTGAAGGTGATCTTTGCTGGACCCCATTACATTTTCAAATCAGTGGAGGAGTAGGAGACATTTATTACTGTCAAGCATGCCAAGCTGAAGGAGGCTGCAGATTTATTGTCAGATGAACTAGAGATCAAGCCTCTCAGGTTAAGGATAGAGTGACTGTGATTTAGAACTCATGGAATTGTTTTTATTTATTGCACACTGGTTTGAGGAGAGTTTATTGTATCCTTGGGTGTTAAGCGGTTATAGCTGTCAAAATGTACTTTCCTGGTATTCCATTATCATGTATACTCATTCTGAGAACTTAACACCCTCAGAGACAGAAGTACCCTATCCCTACCATACCCTACCATAAACTTACATTTGCATGCTTACAAACCATTTTTCTTGAATTTAAGGGGGGTTTTTTAATACTTATATTTTTTCACAAATAAAAAAATTATTTGCAAGAAAATAGCATACACCGCATGAAAAAAAATATAAGAAAAATACATTTAAAAAACAATACCAAAGTATTCCTCTCTGCAGTCCCCAAGATCCAGAGAAGAAAGAAGGTGATCTAATAGCCTAAAATATATATATATAACAGAAATAAGGAATTCACACCCAGGAGTAGGTTCCAATCATTTTAAATGGCACATAGCTTTACAAATCTGAATCGTCACTAGTTGCATTCACACCATAGGTAATCTTTGCATCCAAAACACTTCTAAGTTATTTAGGGTCAGAAAAAAGTATCATACATTTTCATATTTGAGCAAACATTTACATGGAAAACACAAGAAAATTTATAACCAACAGCAAATACATCGTGCTGAATCTGCAAGAAATATTTACATCTATTTTGTGTTGCAGGACATAAACTTGGAAATAACCATACTTTTTGGCCCATTAATAAACTTCCCCTAATCTTACAGAAAAACTTCATAGCTATAATTTTATCAGAAACAAAGGAGACTATTAAGGTCGCCCTTTAAATGAAGTTTCTAGAATGAGCATTACATGAGTATTCAAAAATGCTTGAAAGTAGATGAACTAGAATTGTTAGATTGATATAACGGACATTTCAAAAATCTGGTAGAAGAGTGGGAGCAAAGGGGATATCAAAATGCCTGCCTTTGGGTTTTATAGAAATAAAAGAATAGGATATTCCAGGGAAGGAGTAGCACTCTATATTAGAGAATGTATAGAGTTAATAAGATATAAATGTTAATTAAAACAAAACAAGTAGAATCTCTAGGGATAGAAATTTTCTTCTTAAGAGAGAACCGTGTGGTATTTAGACAGAACTATTGATCAAAACTGATGTGATCAAAATTGCTTAGAGAAATTATAAAAGCTACAGAAGCAGGTAACACAATAGGCAACTTCATTTAACCTCATAGACTGGTTAAAGGTATCCTCAGGGCATGACAAAACATTTCTGAATACTATAAATGATTGCTTTTTTGATGCAACTAGACTACAAGAGACGGAACGATTCAGTTCTGAGTAGCTCACAGCACGTAGTTTAGGAAGTACCTATAGCTGAGTCACTTTAACAGTGACTGCAGTATAGTCAAATTTAACTCTCTCGTAGGAAAAGATAAATGAAAAAAAATACACCACAAAAAATTTGATATTATCATTTTATTCACTGACAATCACTAAATTTCCTGAGGCTTGTTGGATCCCAGTAAATTTAGTATCACCTTGGAGGTAAGATGATAAATGTTAGCATGCCTGCCGTGCTGGCATGCTAACATTTAATATAGGAGGGAAGTCAAATCCTTGCAGTTTCCTCTTCAGAGGCTCTCACCCTCTACTAACACCCCGATAATAATCTATAGTTGCTCTGTGGGCCACCCTCACACTCCCAGTCGAAGACCCCTTCCGGGCCACCACAATGAAAGATCAAGGCTATTCAGGGAGCTGTCGCTGACCCACCCCTCTCAACTCCCTGATAATAGAGTTGGAGCAAAAGGGTTCTCTGGCCAGATCTGAATTGTGATGTGCTTGGTCAGAGACTGGTGCTTTAGGAATGCATTCACAGAGTGGCTCAGTTAAATGTAGGCTCAAGCAATTATTGCTTACAACCTAGCCTGTTCTAATGGTCCCACCCTTAAGAGGTATTGGTTCTCAGGACTTCAAAGAACTCACCCTGTGGGTTGAACTTACATGGGTCAGGGGAATGGGGGGTTGGGAAGTATCTACTACACAGTGGAGTTTGGAGCCCAGGGGCCAATATGTATTTAAAAGGGGTAGGGTTGGGGAGGTAGAGGAGCATTCAAGGCATGACATGTACATTTTTTAATGTTTTTTACATATGGGCCATCTCACAAAACCCCCAAGGGGGGCTTACAAACAGTAGTGGAGATGGGAGGCAATCAGGCCAATATGGCCCTTTAAGAAGATGGTGGCCCCATATGAAGAGGCTGCTATTGTGCAGCATTTGGGCCCCATTATCCTGCGATATTTTTCAATGCAATATTTTACTATGGGGAGAAAATACCATGTGTTTTTCTATTCTGCAGTACCAAGTACCACAGCTTTGTAAACATCCATATTATTTTCTCCTCCAGGGCAAAATATTGCTGCTTAGTAATTGAATCCCTAAGGGGGTCATTTATCAAAATGCGATAAGGCGTTTTCACATGTGTTAAGGGCTTATCGCATGCAAAAGGCCCTTACCGCATGCGAAAACGT
Organism: Rhinatrema bivittatum; assembly: GCF_901001135.1. NCBI lineage: Eukaryota > Metazoa > Chordata > Amphibia > Gymnophiona > Rhinatrematidae > Rhinatrema > Rhinatrema bivittatum. Next base: position 52,664,429 of record NC_042620.1, on the reverse strand, counting down.
GTTTAACACATGCGATCGCACCATATTGTATGGTGCAATGCAAATTCAGAAAAATAGGAGGAGTTAGTGGTGGAGAATGGGCTGGGTTAGCCTGTTAACTACACCTCTTTGATTTGTGTTAGGCTGTGCAATAAGGTTTCATTGCCCTTTGTGATGTCAGGTGGAGAGAGAGAGAGAGAGAGAGAGAGAGAGAGAGTAAGCCTGGCAGTAATGTCATGGCTCATAGGGAGGTATTTGTATCCCTATGGTAGGCCCACCAAGTAACTCGAGGTGGGGATTAGGTAAGAGTGTAGGGGGTTAGGGGCCACTTTGACATTCTACGTGATACCTACGAACAGAACAGTGGTCTCATGAAGATTTGATGACCTTTGGAGTGAGGAAACTCACTCCAAGATGAGATTTGGGCAAGGTTCTCTCAACCTAGCTTGATGGACTCTCTACCTGGGTAACATCAAGCTAGGTTTATTTATTTATTTATTTTTAATTTTTATATACCGAAGTTCTTGTAAGAACTACAAATCACCCCGGTTTACATGAAACGATGAATTGCCCAAAAAAGGGGGGGCTTTACATGGAACATGGAACAAAAGAACAAATTGCCAATTTAACATAGAACTAAATCAATCTTATAAATAAAATAATATAGAAATAATATAACAATTTACCATAGTAATAATGAAATAATATAGATACAATGAAAATACAATATAAATACGAGAAACGTTTGAAGGTTTGAAGGTTGAGAGAACCTTGCCCAAATCTCATCTTGGAGTGAGTTTCCTCACTCCAAAGGTCATCAAATCTTCACAAGAGACCACTGTTCTGTTCGTAGGTGTCACGTAGAATGTCAAAGTTGCCCCTAACCCCCTACACTCTTACCTAATCCCAACCTCGAGTTACTAGGTGGGCTTCTCATAGGGATACAAATACCTCCCTATGAGCCATGACATTACAGCCAGTCTCTCTCTCTCTCTCTCTCTCTCATATCCATTAACAATGGTCCCCTAGTGGTTGAATGCAGGAAATACAACAGGTTGGCACTTGCAGAATCTGAAAAGGGTGTTGCAATTTGCACTAACTTAGCTCTTCACACAGGCAAATTGTGATAAATGCTATATTAGCATAAAACATGCCCTGGTTACTAAGCTGTTTTTAAGTGTTAGGGACTTCCCTTCTGGCACAAGTGTGAAGCAAGAATTTAAACAGGGCTGCACTGGACTATTTTTAACCCTTATTGGATCTCCCTTTCCTCTGGTATCCAGTAAGGGAAGTGGATGCCTGCCACTTTTTAAGATGTGAGATGTATATCCGAACTGAACTTTCAAGAAGCCCCTGACATGGCAATTAGTTTGCGGAAACATTGCAGTATTGGGCATCTGTAGAAAGCTAGCAGGATTTTTAACAACAGTCGGCAAGGTTCTATGCTGTTGGGATTCTTTTTCAGCCAAAGGAATGAGGATTTATTTATTTTATTTATTTATTTTTATTTATTTTAGATTTTTATATTCTGCTTTTCGGCACTTCAAAGTGGACTACATTCAGGTACTGTAGGTAATTATACCTTCCTTAGGCTTTCATATCTTAAAGGATACAAGTTAAGTGATTTTTATCTGTATAAAAACAAGTGTTTTTACTTACATAAAAAAAACTAAAAAAAAATGATGTGTTAATGCTTAAGTTGTAGATGATTACAATCCGCTGTTAGCAAGCCAGTTCAATGGCAGATAAGCACCTTTTATGATACCAGTATATGAAACACTTTTGAGTGATTAGGTGTTGCTGCTGTTCTCCATTTGTATTGTTAATTTATATTTTGTAATATTGCGATAAATTCTTAGGGATGGTAACTTTTAAACAGTCGTGTGGGCACACATGGGTGCACGTTCATCTGCCTGCCCCCAGGGACAGGGCCATTTTAGAACACACGTATGTATATGCGCACATGTTATAAAATAGGCTGCCCGCACACACATGTGCACAATTGTAAGTGGCCTATACACACAAAAGCTGCTTCTACCACGTATGTGGGAGGATTTTAAAAGATACGCATGCCGACGCCATTAACAATTTTACCAGTTTGTTCCCAGTTCGCCCAGGTAAGGGATGGGACTTCAAACCTCCCCTAGTTTAATAGCCGCGCGCATGTTATAAAATCAGGGGTCGGCGTGTGCAAGGGGTGCACACTAGTGCAAATTGTGCACGCCGAGCCCTCGGTGAGCCCCGCTGGCTTTCCCTGTGCCCTCCCCCCACCTTCCCCTCCCTTCCCCTCCCTGTCCCGCCCCCCAGCCCTAAAGAAAACCCCCTCATACCTTTGTTTTAGGAGTTACACACTCCGGCCGACTGCTGGTGCATGATCTCCCTGTGCCGAAGTCCTCGGCCACGCCTCCTGGACCACCCCAAGACCACCATGCCACGCCCCCGGACCGCCACACCATGCCTCAGACTGTCTGCCTGCCCCCATCCCGCCCCCTGCCCACCCATTCAGAAAAGCCCTGGGACATACGCGCGTCCAGGGGCTTTACGCATGTCGCTGGGCCTTTTGAAAATAGGCCCGGTGCACGTAGGGCTTCTAAAATCTGCCCCTTAGTGAGCAGCATAGCCTCTGAATATTGTGTTCTTTTACTAAGATCCTGTCAAATTGTGCCAGTCCCCTTAGAGATCCAACAGTTTAAGGGAGTTTTTTCTGTTTTGACATGGGCTGCAAAGTTCTTTTCTTGTCTAAACAGAGAGGGAATATAATTAAATGACCTAAGAGCTCGGTTGAGCCAGGCATTTCTTTTATTTCGTTTGTTTTGAGCTTGTGCAGCCAAGAAGCATTTTTCTCTTTTATAACACTGCTGAAAAGTGGGCCACACCTTCAGTCAGCTGACCATGGGACTACAAACTCAGAACAAAAAAAAACCCAAAAACTTTTAAACCCCCGAAATAATGGGACAGCGGAAAGAGTGGAGAGAATAGTGTATGCAGTACAGTCCCATAGGGCAAGGGTCAGGCAATGGGAACACTGCAAGAGCCTCAATGTTTTGAAAACCCAAAAAGCCTGCATGAGTGGGATATGATGCCCCTTGTCTCACAACTAGATAAAATTAGATACCGTAGCCCTTCCTGCAGTAACTCAAGGCCTTCAGGAAGGACTGTTGTCTGAGCCAGAGGAGAGTACCATTGAAGTCTAAGCATTCACTAGTAGCCCCCAAGGCCCAATATTTGCAGGATGGCATTTATGATGTCAAAAAAAAAAAAAAAAGACCACCGAAAGAGGGCTATCCATATGGGAAGGAAGATGGAATCTCAGAAAAAGTAGGCCCCAACTATAGAGTCCCTATTGGATCAATACCTTAGTAACATAGAATTAAGGTACACAGATATGAAATCAGGAGTACTCAGAGTCTACACCACCCTATATAAAATGTGCCATAAGATCAGCAGGACCACTGTTGCACTTCTCTATGGCGGAGGTTGCTCAGGAGTAATAGTCAAAAGAACAGCTTTTAACATTGACTTTTCTGCTTCCCATTAATGTGTGCTTATTATGGGGGGGGGGGGGAACCAGTGAAGGATAAACAAGGTAGGAGTAATGTGGAAGACCTGTAGTCATCCATGGGGCCCTTTTGGAGGGGGAATACTGTAAGGGAGCCAGGATTTGAACTGCTGATCACAGTGATGGGGGGGGGGGGGGGGGAGCACTGCATGTGTGCTATGCAGCCTGAGGAGAAATCGGCAACAGGTACCACTGTTGGTTTCCCAGGAATGATGGGCTGGGTCATGCCTAGCCAGATGCTCATTGGCCAAAGGTAGACCCACCTTGGTTACTCAGCTGTTTTTAAGTTTTAACCAGTAGGGATGTCCTATCCCTTAATTAAGTGAACTGGGAACGAACTGGGAAAATTAGTATTGGTGCCAATATACTTACCTTATAAAATTCCCTAACTCACGCAGTAGAGGACGCACATGCACGCGTCCAAATAAAATTGTGTACACATGTACATACATTCAGCTTATTTTATACCGTGCAAGCATATACATGCAGATGTTATAAAATGTCCGCATCCTTTGGTGCAAGCCATCATATGCACGTACAAGTGCGCGAGCGCACCGGTATCAAAGTTACCACCCTTGGTTTTTGCAAATCTGGGGAACCTTCTGAAAAATGATCAGGAAAGTCTTGAAAGCCAACTTCCAATGTATAAATGTCAACATCATGAAGATTCCTTGAAATGATCCTTGTTCGTTTTTTCTGATTGCATCACGATTATGTGTCTAAAGGAAAAGACCTTGATGAATCAGGCCCTCCAGCTATTAGCAATATGTAGAATAAGTTAAACAAAGATTATGGTAAACTTATTATTTGATTGTCCACTTTTCTCTGAACTTCAAAGGGAATAACAAGAAATAAACATATAACAAGCATCTAAAACATATTACAAACTAAAACATAAGTAACAGAATATAGAATAGAAAATTGAAAAAAAATACTAAATAAAATCAAAACTACAGAAAATCCAATATAAACAACTGGGTAAAAAAAACACCTGCCCCTAATAAAAATCCAATATAGCCCAAGAATGAAGAAATATACAGCCCAAAACATAATTTAGGCTCTAAATACTTAAGTGTAAAGCCAAGCTGTGACTCATTTCCTGAACCCTAAATAGTTCTTTTCACATCTGAAATCTGGTGGAAATGTGTTCCAATGAGATGGAGCCAGATAACCAAAGGCCATACACAAGTAGATTACAGTCTAATCGCAGCTGTTGAAGGAACAGCAAGTAGGTCCAGTTGGTAAGAATGTAGTCCCTGTAGGTTGATAGAGAAGGAATAAACCTTATAAATATTTAGGACATCCCTTATACAGACATGTAAACACAACTTGTCAGAATCTTAAATTTTGCCAATTCAATTCAACCAATAACTGGGTTCCAAGCTCTTACGTTTTTGCCTTAGTAAGCAATTTTACTACAGTATTTAGGAATAATCAAGTATACTTCAAAGATACTGCTTCAATGCCTTTATATAGAAAATTGTAGTAGTCAAGGCGATTCAGAATCCTTGAGTGAATGATAATTTCAAAATCCCTTTTTTCCACAAAAGGTTACAGTTGATATACCTGACAAAGATAATAAAATATGTTACCAACAACAGAGATCTGATTATGAATTAGAGATGTGAATCGTGTGCCAGATTGTCTTAACGATCAGATTCGGCTGGGGGGGGGGAATCTGATCGTTAAGATATGTGAATTGGAATCGTTTCCGATTCCAATTCACATCGCTAATTTATTTTTGCACCGCTAAAAAAACAATAAATTTTTTTTTGCACCGCTAAAAAAAAAAAAACCCACCCGACCCTTTAAATCGACCCCACCCTCCCGACCCCCCCAAAACCTTTTAAAGTTACCTGGTGGTCCAGGGGGTCTCGAGGGGAGGAGAGATCCAGGGGGGCCTCAGGGAAAGATTTCCCATTCCCAGGCATCACCTGTTCTAAAAAAAAAAATGGCGCCGATGCCCCTTTGCCCTTACCATGTGACAGGGTATCCGTGCCATTGGCCGGCCCCTGTCACATGGTAGGAGCACTGGATGGCCGGCGCCATCTTTAAAGATGGCGCCGGCCAGCTTTACTCATCAGCCCCTATTATACTATACTCTATAATAGGGGCTGATGAGTAAAGCTGGCCGGCGCCATCTTTAAAGATGGCACCGGCCATCCAGTGCTCCTACCATGTGACAGGGGCCGGCCAATGGCACGGATACCCTGTCACATGGTAAGGGCAAAGGGGCATCGGTGCCATTTCTTTTTTTTTTTAGAACAGGTGATGCCTGGGAACGGGAAATCTTTCCCCAAGGCCCCCCTAGACCTCTCCCCGAGGCCCCCCAAGGCCCCCCTGGACCACCAGGTAACTTTAAAAGGTTTTGGGGGGGTCGGGAGGGGGGGTCGATTTAAAGGGTCGGGTGGGTTGTTTTTTTTTAGCGGCGTGGGCCTCCCTAAAAAAAAAATTAGCGATGGGTCGGGTCGGGAGGGTGGGGGAGGCTAAGGGGGGTCGATTTAAAGAGTCGGGTGTTTTTTTTTTTTATCGGGCCATCGGCGCCATTTTAATTAGTGGCAGCCAAAATGGCGCCGATGGCCCGAGAGCGGAAGATCGCGCCAGGACCCCCCCCCCCCCCACTGGACCACCAGGTAACTTAACATTTTGGGGGGGTTCAGGAGGTTGGGGGAGGGTAAGGAATTGGTTTTAAAGGGTCGGGGTGGGTTTAGGGGTTGTTTTGGTGTGCCGGTTTTCCCGCCCTCCCCCAAATAATTCCCGTGCCCTATTTAACGATACAATACAAATGTCCCTGATGATAAATCGGGGGCATTTGTATTGTATCGTGCACTCTAAAGATTTAGGACGATTTTAAAATTATCTGACAATAATTTTAATCGTTCAAAAACGATTCACATCCCTATTATGAATTGTGAGTTTAGAATCTAGCTTAACCCTTAGATTGGATATTACTTCCTTAGGAGAGATCTTCACCCCAGAATCAGAAGGAAGAATGATTTCCTCTGCTAATCCATAATGCCTCTGATTTGGAAGGGTAAAATCTGAACATATATATCATTAGCCATGAGGACATAGCTTCCAAATATGCATTAAGACTGTCTAGATTACTTGTTTATGATGAATCAACAAGAACAACCAGTTGGATATCATGTGCAAAAAGGTAATAGCTGACCCCATTATTTATTTATTAATTTATGGACAATTTGATAGTCTGCCTTTTCTTAAAATTGGTCTCAAGGTGGATTACAATAATTTAAAATGAACAGGGGCATTAGAACAGCTTGCAGCCAAATCATAATTTGCAATTAACGTTAATACTGGGATCCAGCATAGGAAAACCAATTGTGAATAGTTTCAAAACCCATTTGTGTTTCTGTTATATATAACACAGTCCCTCACTGAGGATTCAGGAAGTTGGCCCAAAGCCATGCCTTGGATTTTTTCCTGAACTTAAGATAGCATGGCACCAGGCAGAGGGTTAGTAGTACTTTGTTCCAAATTGTTGGTGTGTAATAGATGAAAGCATGGATGGTCATACAGGACAATCTGGCAGTGGACAGCAGAAGCGAAGAAAGAAGAGCCATTTAATAGGACCAGAATACCCTTGAGGGCATGTAAGAGAGAGAAGTCAAGAGAGGTATTCAGGTGCATTTATTCAAGCATTTAAAGACAGAGTTTAAAATTGTATCCTGCTTTCTATTAAGAGTTAGTGAAGCTGATGTAGAATAGGCTTCATATGATCAGTTGCTTTTTCACCTATCAAAATTGTCATGGCAGTACTTTGAGGCACTTTGAACTGTATTGTGAGATGTCATTTTATAGGGAATTGCAGTAAATGATTCAGTTGGTGATTAATGAAACATAGAAACATAGAAATGATGGCCAAAAAAGACCAAATGGTCATTTCCAATCTGCCCAGCAAGCCTGTGCTGTGTAGGTTACCCCATGCTTATATGTTTCCCAGACCATAAAAGTCAGGGCCCTCGTTGATTGCTGTTTGAATTCAGTTCTCCACTACCGCCCCCCCCCCCCCACCCCCACCCCGTGCTTATCAGTTTCCCATACTAGCCCTCGATTGCTATTGAATCCAATTCCCTGTTATGCCTTGCTGTTGAAGCAGAGAGCAAGGTTGAGTTGCATCACAGTAACAGTCTTGTTATTTAAGGGTTGTAACCACCGCATCAGTAAATTAGTCCCATACATGTTTCCCTAGTCCGTAAAAGTCAGGCCCTCGGTTGCTGAATGAATCCAATTCCTCTTCTCCCCCTGCCTTTGAAGCAGAGAGCAATGATAGAGTAATGCATGTACAATATCAAGGCTTATTGGTTAAGGGTAATAAACACCGCACCATCAAGTTACTGTATACACTCTTTTCTTCATTTCCATCCTTTAGCCTTTAGGGTTCCACAATCTTTATCCCATGAATGGATTAAAGTACTAAGAAATTGCTTATCAAGAAATCATGTAGTTGGCGGACCTCATGCAGATACATGAAGGAGAAGCCAAAATGTCCAAATTATGGATTCTTTATTGTGGAACTGAATATCTTTAAAAAGCCCGACTCAGGCCGAGTTTCGTCCTCATGCAACAGGGCTGCGTCAGGGGCTCTACTTCATCACATAAGAGTTCTTGATAATTCAGTTAAAGTATAAAGTAGAAGCATCAGATGGTCTCTGGATACAAGTGCCAGTCAGTGTGTTCCTGTAGACAGTATTGCTGTGATTAGTTAGCGAACAAAAGCGGTCAATTCAAACAGCAGGCAATAGGTGCATCTTAGAGTACTAATGCCACAGACAGCTCAATCTCAAATGTACACAGCAATACTGACTACAGCAACACACTGACTGGCACTTGTATCCAGAGACCATCTGATGCTTCTACTTTATACTTTAACTGAATTATCAAGAACTCTTATGTGATGAAGTAGAGCCCCTGACGCAGCCCTGTTGCATGAGGGCGAAACTCGGCCTGAGTCGGGCTTTTTAAAGATATTCAGTTCCACAATAAAGAATCCATAATTTGGACATTTTGGCTTCTAATTCTCAACTGGTTGCCTCCACGGCTTTGTTAGACAGCCTTCCTTGTTGCTTTATCGATACATGAAGGAGGACCTTGTTAATTTTGAAATATTGGGTTCCCATTGTGAGGTTTTGGTTGAGTTGAACCCCTAATATCATAAGAACATGCCATACTGGGTCAGACCAAGGGTCCGTCAAGCCCAGCATCCCGTTTCCAACAGTGGCCAATCCAGGCCACAAGAACCTGGCAAGTACCCAAAAACCAAGTCTATTCCATGTCACCGTTGCTAGTAATAGCAGTGGCTATTTTCTAAGTCAACTTCAATCAATAGCAGATAATGGACTTCTCCTCCAAGAACTCATCCAATCCTTTTTTAAACACAGCTATACTAACTGCACTAACCACATCCTCTGGCAACAAATTCCAGAGTTTAATTGTGTGTTGAGTAAAAAAGAACTTTCTCCGATTAGTTTTAAATGTGCCACATGCTAACTTCAAGGAGTGCCCCCTAGTCCTTCTATTATCTGAAAGAGAAAATAACTGATTCACATCTACTCGTTCTAGACCTCTCATGATTTTAAACACCTCTATCATATCCCCCCTCAGCCACCTCTTCTCCAAACTGAAAAGTCCTAACCTCTTTAGTCTTTCCTCATAGGGGAGCTATTCCATTCCCCTTATCATTTTGGTAGCCCTTCTCTGTACCTTCTCCATCACAATTATATCTTTTTTGAGATGCGGCAACCAGAAATGTACACAGTATTCAAGGTGTGGTCTCACCATGGAGCGATACAGAGGCAATATGACATTTTCCGTTTTAGTCACCGTTCCCTTTCTAATAATTCCCAACATTCTGTTTGCTTTTTTGACTGCCGCAGCACACTGAACCAACAATTTCAATGTGTTATCCACTATGACGCCTAGTTCTCTTTCTTGGGTTGTAGCACCTAATATGGAACCCAACATTGTGTAACTATAGCATGGGTTATTTTTCCCTATATGCATCACCTTGCACTTATCCACATTAAATTTCAACTGCCATTTTGATGCCCAATTTTCCAGTCTCACAAGGTCTTCCTGCAATTTATCACAATCTGCTTGTGATTTAACTACTCTGAACAATCTTGTATCATCTGCAAATTTGATTATCTCACTCGTCTTATTTCTTTCCAGATCATTTATAAATATATTGAAAAGTAAGGGTCCCAATACAGATCCCTGAGGCACTCCACTGCCCACTCTCTTCCACTGAGAAAATTGTCCATTTAATCCTACTCTCTGTTTCCTGTCTTTTAGCCAGTTTGCAATCCACGAAAGGACATCGCCACTTATCCCATGACTTTTTACTTTTCCTAGAAGCCTCTCATGAGGAACTTTGTCATACACCTTCTGAAAATCCAAGTATACTACATCTACCGGTTCACCTTTATCCACATGTTTATTAACTCCTTCAAAAAAAGTGAAGCAGATTTGTGAGGCAAGACTTGCCTTGGGTAAAGCCATGCTGACTTTGTTCCATTAAACCATGTCTTTCTATATGTTCTGTGATTTTGATGTTTAGAACACTTTCCACTATTTTTCCTAGCACTGAAGTCAGGCTAACCGGTCTGTAGTTTCCCGGATTGCCCCTGGAGCCCTTTTTAAATATTGGGGTTACATTAGCTATCTTCTAGTCTTCAGGTACAATGGATGATTTTAATGATAGGTTGCAAATTTTTACTAATAGGTCTGAAATTTCATTTTTTAGTTCCTTCAGAACCTTGGGGTATATACCATCTGGTCCAGATGATTTACTACTCTTCAGTTTGTCAATCAGGTCTACCACATCTTCTAGGTTCACCGTGATTTGATTCAGTCCATCTGAATCATTGCCCATGAAAACCTTCTCCAGTACGGGTACCTCCCCAACATCCTCTTCAGTAAACACCGAAGCAAAGAAATCATTTAATCTTTCCGAGGTGGCCTTATCTTCTCTAAGTGCCCCTTTAACCCCTCGATCATCTAATGGTCAAACTGACTCCCTCACAGGCTTTCTGCTTAGGATATATTTTTTAAAGTTTTTACGGTGAGTTTTTGCCTCTACGGCCAACTTCTTTTCAAATTCTCTCTTAGCCTGTCTTATCAATGTCTTACATTTAACTTGCCAACTTTTATACATTATCCTATTTTCTTCTGTTGGATTCTTCTTCCAATTTTTGAATGAAGATCTTTTGGCTAAAATAGCTTCTTTCACCTCCCCTTTTAACCATGCCAGTAATAGTTTTGCCTTCTTTCCACCTTTCTTAATGTGTGGAATACATCTGGACTGTGCTTCTAGAATGGTATTTCTTAACAATGACCACACCTCTTGCACATTTTTTACTTTTGTAGCTGCTCCTTTCAGTTTTTTTCTAACAATTTTTCTCATTTTGTCAAAGTTTCCCTTTTGAAAGTTTAGTACGAGAGCCGTGGATTTGCATACTGTTCCTCTTCCAGTCATTAATTCAAATTTGGCAATATTATGATCACTATTGCCAAGCGGCCCCACCACCGTTACCTCTCTCACCAAGTCCTGTGCTCCATTGAGAATTAGATCTAAAATTGTTCCCTCTCTCATCGGTTCCTGAACCAATTGCTCCATAAAGCTATCATTTATTCCATCCAGGAATGTTATCTCTCTAGCGTGTCCCGATGATACATTTACCCAGTCAATATTGGGGTAATTGAAGTCTCAAATGCTGCATCGGGAGGGACCAGGTAACAGTATCAATCTGTAATGTAATAACAATGTGTAAGAAGTGGAAAAACTAAGGCTACGGTGAAACATTACAATGTAACCACATACCTGTAAAAGTAGTCACTCGCGAACAGATATCTTCCCTGAGGGAAGATATCTGTTCGCGAGCCTGATTTGATTGGGTCTCGAGAGAAGTTCGCCTTCGCGCCTTTTTTCGGGTTTAAATGGCTGTCATTGTTGAGGGTGCTTGCGCTCCAGTGACTACTTTTACAGGTATGTGGTTACATTGTAATGTTTCACCGAAGCCTTAGTTTTTCCACTTCTTACACATTGTTATTACATTACAGATTGATACTGTTACCTGGTCCCTCCCGATGCAGCAGTCGCGAAACACGGGACCGTGTCGGGGGACTCTAAGAAACTTTTGTTATTACTGATGGAGTTGCCACGATTGAATATTTGTTATTATAATAAAAATAAATAGAACTGTTTGAAATTCTCAGTGGAAGTGAGAGTTGTGTCCTGCACTAGTGTGTCTGAGTACTTGCGGATGTGCAAGGTTACTGCTTCAGTGGATTATCGGTAATTGAAGTCTCCCATTATTACCACACTACCAATTTGTTTAGCTTCCTTAATTTCTCTTAGCATTTCACTGTCCGTCTCACCATCTTGACCAGGTGGATGGTAGTATACTCCTATCATTATAGTCTTCCCTGACACATAAGGGATTTCTACCCATAAAGATTCAATTTTGCATTTAGTCTCATGCAGGATGTTTATCCTGTTGGATTCTATGCCATCCTGGACATAAAGCGCCACACCACCTCCCGGGTGCTCCTCTCTGTCATTGCGATATAATTTGTACCCCGGTATAGCACTGTCCCATTGGTTATCCCACCATGTCTCTGAGATGCCAATTAAGTCTATGTCATCATTCACTGCTATACATTTTAATTTTCCCATCTTACTTCTTAGACTTCTGGCATTAGCATACAAACATTTCAAAGTTTGTTTTTTGTTTGTATTTTCATTCTGTTTTTTAATTGATAGGGATAAGTTAGAATTTTTTAGCTCAGGTGAGTTTTTACAGGCACTTGGACTACTTTTCTTATTATTGGACCCCTCACTGTCGGGATGCCCTAATTCTAATGCATCATTAGTATCCTTTGAAGATACCTCTCTCCAAACCATGCGCTGCTGAGCGACTGTCGGCTTTCCTCTTTGTTTTAGTTTAAAAGCTGCTCTATCTCCTTTTTAAAGGTTAGCGCCAGCAGTCTGGTTCCACCCTGGTTAAGGTGGAGCCCATCTAAGTAAAGCCAGTCTAAGCAAGAAACCATAAAGAGCTTTCTAAGACTGAGCATTTCCTATCTGAAAAACATAACTGAAAACTCACATGAAACATTTATAATTTGCATAACCAAAAGATGGCAGCATCCATCAACCATATATTTAAAATATTCACTTGAGATACACTGATTCACTTTCCTTTGTATAGATACTAAAAAGTATGAATTCAATTTATCCACAACCACGCAGAGAAATATTTGACAACTTTGTCAAAGAAAAAATAATCAAATCCTATGTTTAAAAAAAAACCCACAGCTCAGAGGTCCTGCCTATCTCGTAACAATCCTGTCTAGAAGAGATTTTAGGCCTGGATTGGCCACTGTTGGAAACAGGATGCTGGGCTTGATGGACCCTTGGTCTGACCCAGCATGGCATTTTCTTATGTTCTTATGATTGTCCCACTTGGCATAGTATAATATATTATCATCCTCATATGTTTGACCTGCATTCTTCCTTCTGGAATACCCATATGTTCTTCATGTTTTGGCAACATCAGAAAATGGATAGAGGAAGCTCACAGGCCAATTTTATAACAGCTCATTTAGGGGTGAATTTTAAAAGCCCCAAACTGGCAGAAACGCGAGTATGTCCGGCCAGCAAACGCCGAGTAGATTTTAAAAGCCACCCATGTATGCGTGTATCTGCTGGTATGCGCACAAAAGTAAGAAAGCCCAAAAAGGGATGGGGCATGGGTGTTCCAGGACTTTAACATGAAATATGAGCGTATTTACATGCTCAGTATTGGTGTGGGTCCCCGCCACACAGCTATACTACTGCTATGGATGGCGTGTAAGTAATAAAAAAAATCTAGGCTAAAGGCTAGCAGGGTTAAAGGGAGAATATTAAACTAGGAGGTTGGGAAGTCCTATCCTTTAACTGGGTGAACTGGGAACAAACTGGGAAAACTGCCTATGGTGTCAGTGTGCGCCCCTTATAAAATTCTCCCACTTATGCAGTAGAAGCGGCATTTGTGCCCACATGTGCACATCCATATAAAATTGTGCATACATGCACACATGTTCAGCCTATTTAATACGCGCAAATGTTATAAAATGACTGCTTCCTTTGCCACGAGTTGGCATACGCACATACATGGGCACCCCGTGCCAGTATCAAAGTTACCATCCCAGGGCTTCAGCATGAATTTTCAAAGCAGACATTCACCTGTATGTTCACTTTGAAAATTAGCAAGACTGTTATGGCCGCCGGCTACGGCGGTCCACAACCGGTGCCAGCCACTCTCAGGCGTGGACGGGCCGTCCCTGGGGTGCTGGCAGTGGCGGGCAGCCATCCCCGATGTTCTCCTCGCGGCAGTTCTAGCCACCGCTGAACATGACCGCGTCCCTGGCCTGCCTTCCTTTCCTGTTGCTGCTCCTCCCCCGCCAGGCCTCCCTAGAGCTGCACGTGCAGCTGATCTCCTGCATTTAAAGGACCATGACCACAAATTGTTGCGGACCCTCCCTGGGATTCCTTCTACCTGTTTTCCATTTAAGGTAAGGTCTGCTCCTCAGACCTTGCCTTGGTTTCTTGGCTCCTAGTGCTGTGTTGGTTTTAAGTTCCTGCTTCCGAGTTCCTGTTCCTGTATCCTGTACTCTACTGCCTGCCCTCCTCAGTCCTGCTCCTGTCTTCCTGCCCAGTCCCAGCTCCCACTCCTTTCCTCCTTGGATGGATCTTCTGGCTTCTGACTCCTGGACCGGCTTCTGAGCATTCTTCTGGCTCTGACTCCTGGACCGGCTTTCGAGCATTCTTCTGGCTCTGACTCCTGGACCGGCTTCCAACCATTCTTCTGGCTGTGACTCCTGGACCGGCTTCCAACCATTCCTCTAGCTTTGATTCCTGGACTGGCTTCTGACCTCTCTCAGGCTTCCTACCTTGGACTGAACATGGACCTTTCTACTGTCTTCACTGGGGTCCACCTAAGACCAGCCAGCCCCACACACCCAAAGGCTCAACCCGCAGGGAACGGGGCTGGTATTGGTGAAGCTCCAGTCGGCCCCTGCATCAGTTCAGCTTCGCCTTCCAACAGTAGGGACCTGAGAGGGCCTACTCTCTCAGGTAGTGCCAACTCTACCTTGGACAAAGGATCCATCTCTCAGAAGCCTAACAAAGACTGCATAAACTTTTGCACTGCATAGGTGCACACGTTTACACCTGATAGGGAGAAGTAGGCTGACTACTGGACCATAAAAGTGATTTAAAATCACAAACCTAAAAGCTAAATTCAATAAAAATTAACATATAAAAAATAATTTTAAAGGGTTAAAAAAGTAATTAAAAAATTAAAAATTATGGGTAGATTTTCAAAGGGTTACGCATGTAAGATACATGTAAGATACACTAGTAACCCCCGAAAACCTACCCCTCTGTGCGCTGAGCCTATTTTGCATAGGCTCGGTGGCGCCCACAAGCCCCAGGATGCACGTATGTCCCAGGGCTTTCCAAAATGGGCAGTCCGGGGGTGGGGCTGGGGCGAGGCCAGGAGCGTGGTGGCGGGCCGGGGGCGGGGCAGTGTGCCGGGGGTGGGGCGCCGGGCCGGCGTGGTGGTGGGCCGGGGCAGGGCCGGGAGCGTGGCGGTGGTCCGGGGTGGTCCCGAGTGCTCCGGCACAGCGGCCTGTGCCGGACCATGGCGCGCTGGCAGCCGGCCGGCGCACGCAAATTATGCCTGCCTCGGCAGCGCACGCATATTATAAAATCAGGTGTTCATTTGTGCACGCCGGGTAGTGCGCACAAATGTACCCCTCGCGCATAACATTTAAAATCAGCCCCTATATATAATAGTAACAACATACCATCTGTGAGAAAAACATATAAAGACCCCCTTGGAGGCACCACTGATGGTAGAATGGATATTCTTCCTTACTAAAAAATAAAATAAAATGATAAATAATTGGGAAACATCCAAACTAAATATTATTTATACACTCAGGCAAGAGGGATAGAGAAAAAGGGGGGAGTGGGGAGGGGGAAAGGAGCAGGAAAGGAAAAGAGCTTCTTAGTTAGGAGGTATATTTCATTCTTAAGTATTTTATTTTTGAATTATTTGTTGTTTTTTAGCCATAGTTTTTTTCATTTATTTCTTTTATGTGATACCATTTTTAAATTTGTATCATTTTGAAATATCATTTTAACAGTAGTATTAGTTTATGTATGGTTTTATTTCCTATGGTTTATACAATTTTTGTAATATTTAGTTATTTATTTATTTAAAAGCTTTTTTATACCGGTATTCGTGGGTACATCATATCGGTTTACAGAGAACTTAATGCGATACATAGAACAGCAGGGTATTAATGAAAACAAAGAGGGGGTAAAGCAAAAGGAAACTTTAACAGCGTTAACAGGCGATAAAAACATGGCATAAGGCATAGTAGCTAATATACACCATAAAAAGTACACTAATATACGCAATAAATAAATACACTATATATACACTAATATACACTATTTGTTATTTATTGCAGTTCTACTCATTTGATGATAGATTTTTATTGTTTCTTGATAGAGACTAAGGACAACCATTTATGTAATCAACCTGATGTAGACATCTTGTCAAAACATGGCCATGTTGGATGTATTTGATTCATCACTGTGTTCATTTTACATTAGATTTTTGATTTTTGATGTAGTTATGTTTTATTGGTATTAAATTTGTAATATTTTAAACACTTTTATTTATTTATTATTTTGTATGTACTGTATTTATTTATTTATCATCTCGTCCTTGTGTTCCACTCCTGTTGTTTATATTCAAAATAAAAGCCATGTAGACTAAAAATATCTTTTCTATTGATACCTTGTGTGTGGCAAATGTATTATGCATCTATTCATATTGCTGGACAGCTTGAAACAGAGTTTCTTACATTTTAAAACCATAAGTACTGCATCGCACACATTTTATCATGCATCAGCAAGATTGATGGTCTGTTTTTCATATTGGGGCATGGTACTGTAAATATGAAATACGGCAAGTTAATGCAAATGTGATCAGCAAGCACTCTGTAACTGTGTTTGGGATTATTTTTCCCAATATGCATCACTTTGCACTTTTCCACATTAAATTTCCTCTGTCATTCAGAAGCCCAGTTTCCTAGTCTCACAAGGTCCTCCAACATTTCCTCGCAATTTGCTCCTGTTTTAACAACTTTGAATAATTTCATGACATTTGCAGATTTGATTTTCTCACTCATTGTTCTCTTTTCCAGATCATTTATAAATATTTTAAACAGCACAGGTCCCAATATTGATCCTTGTGGTACTCCACTAATGTTTCTCCATTAAGTTCTACCCTTTGTTTCCTGTCTTTTAACCAGATACCACTCCACAATAGGACACTGCCTCTTATCTCAGGACTTTTTAATTTCCTGAAGATTCCCTCAAACTACTACTACTACTACTTAACATTTCTATAGCGCTACACGACATATGCAGCATTGTACAAACACTAGGCAAGTGCATTCTTTTTAACCAAATTTGAAAAATGCAATGAATAAAAGTCAATTTGTTTCTTTGGGGAGCCCTGAAATGAATTGATCCCCCCCCCCCCCCCAAAAAAAAAAAAAAAATAATTAAATAAATCCTATTTGTTGCATTCAGTGAAAAAAAATGTCTCCTTGGGCCTATGCTTAGGCCCAAAGCCAGGGCCTAGCCTAGGAATAGATCAAGACCAAAGCAGAGGACTATGGCCTATGTCAAAGCACGACACTGGCATCTTGGCCTAGGCCCAAGTCCTGGACCTCGCCTAGGAATAGGCTGAGGGTTTGTTGAGCTGCAACCTAAACCCAAGTGTTATGACGGGGTCTCAGCCTAGGCCTGGGCCTAATGCTGGGACCTTGACCAAGACCCAAGAAAAGGCAGGCCTCCCCCTGAAAATGTTTGCTGGGGTCAGGCAGTTAATTCACCTGCAGTACAGTAAAATGGCACCCTCCAACACAACTCCAGTAGATGGCATCATTTGAAGGAAGAAGACAGACGACTTCTATGAGACCTGGTCTGTGATCGCCGGGCCTGGACCTGACCCTGGGTTAAGGCCCAGACATTGGGACCCAGCTTCTGAGCTGGGCCCTGGCATTGGACCTGGACCTGGGCCTTGCCAGTAGATCCCCACTGGACTGGATAAGTGGAAGCCAGGGGCGATCCTAGCCCTGGCATTTTATTGGGTGGGGACGGGAGACCTTGGGAGGTCTGTTTTCCTTTTTTTTTCCTTTTTGTTTTTTAAAATTTGATTAATTTTTTTTAAATGAAAGAAACAAATTGAACATTAAACAAAACAAAATTTGTGGGGGGAAACCCCACAAAAATGAAACGAAAAACAAAACACATTTTTTACCCCTGCACACCCCTAACAAATACACAAAAAATACATCCCTTGCTCAATATCGCTTACAATCTAGTAAGACAAACATATAGAACAAGAAACTCAGGGCATTTCATAAGGTAGGACAATAGTTAATAAAGAAAAGAAAAAAAAGTTAGTTAATAAAGTTAAAAGCAGATAATCAGACCTGAGATTAAAAGCAATATCAGAAAGGTAGGTCTTTAAATGGGATTTAAACACGGGGAGAAAGGGAGCATGACATACCAGTTCAGAAAGACTATTCCAAGCACACAGTACAGCCAGGTAGAAAGCACGGAGTCAAGAATTGGCAGTACAGGAGAAGGGCACAGATAGGTGTATTAGTGGTAAGTGACAATCTTGTGGAAGTCACTTTGTATCTCGCAAAGGTTTAATTTAGCTCCTTTTGAGAGACAAATACAGTGATTTTGATTAATAGTTATAGGATACAGCTTTGTGCTTGATTGAGTTCTGAGAAAAACTTACCTCACTTTTCAGCACACCAAACCACACCCCCACACCCAAGTCTCATTAGAAGCAGCCTGGAACACTTCAAGGTCATAGACAGAGAAATATAAAATGCAAGATGGAGACAAGATATAGTCAGAAAAAAAGAACATCACTTAGATGTGAAAGCAAACCAGCTGGTAGCTAGGCAGTTAAAATCTTGTCCTTGAAGCACAGTACAAGCATAGTACAAGTATAGTAGAAGCTGGAATACCTGGAATTTGCCTTGATAGACACAGAATATAGTTTTACAGGTTCTATGGATATGATGTGCTTCTGGGGCACACACATTCTTATCTATTTTGATATTAGGTTTACAGTAGTGTTTGCTCCTGCAGTAACACTTATAAGATTTCTTTTATTTATATGACACTGATGATACTGATGCAGATATTATTATTATGATTCTGGGCATCCAGCAGAATGTGTTAGATTAACAGATAGTGCAGGGCTAGTAGTCCTACATGTGAAAGAGAATGATATACAAAATGGCGATTAGAAGTAGTGAATAAAAGATCAGAATCCACTATTTCAGAGTAGTCTGAAACATGCAGTAGTTTTTTTGTTATCAGTTAGTTTGGCCATTCTTCAAGGAGAGCAAGGAGACCAAGAAACACTACAACATATGTGCCAGTCAAAGATATAAGACCCTAATACTCGAGAGGAAGGGTGGATTCCTGCCAAAGGCTATACTGTTAGCATGACCATCTCGACAAAGACCTAGAGTTCCCTCAAAAGAGATCTGCATGCTGTCACATGCCAGCCTTCAAAAGAGATCTGCATGCTGTCACATGTCTGAAGAGATAGAGGGCACTCTTACAGGAAAGTGACCATTCTTGCTAGGCCATTTGTATATATATTATCCTTGTTAGCTGGGGAAGATTATTTACTCTGCTTATTTGTGCTTATATAATCTGTTTTGTTTGTTATTGTCAGACATTCTTATAAACATCTATTTGTGCATATATAATACAGAAAAATATTGCTTTTCATATTTTCATGTAAGATATAGTCAGGTGTCATTATTTTCTTAGTGTATATGTGTGTGATCCAGTCTGTAAGGTAAAAACCCCAATCCTTCCACTCACTACAAAAGGAGTGACTTGCCTGATGAGCAGAGTGCCCAAGGAGGGTTGTAGGAAGGGATTGGCAACATAAGAACATAAGAAAATGCCATACTGGGTCAAACCAAGTGTCCATCAAGCCCAGCATCCTGTTTCCAACATTGGCTATCCAGGCCATAAGAACCTGGCAAGTACCCAAAAACTAAGTCTATTCCATGTTACCATTGCTAATGGCATTGGCTATTCTCTAAGTGAATTTAATAGCAGGTAATGGACTTCTCCTCCAAGAACTTATCCAATCCTTTTTTAAACACTGCTATACTAACTGCACTAACCACATCCTCTGGCAACAAATTCCAGAGTTTAATTGTGCATTGAGTAAAAAAGAACTTTCTCCCATTAGTTTTAAATGTGTCCCATGCTAACTTCATGGAGTGCCCCCTAGTCTTTCTATTATCCGAAAGAGTAAATAACCAATTCACATCTACCCGTTCTAGACCTCTCATAATTTTAAACATCTCTATCATATCCCCCCTTAGCCGTCTCTTCTCCAAGCTGAAAAGTCCTAACCTCTTTAGTCTTTCCTCATAGGGGAGCTGTTCCATTCCCCTTATCATTTTGGTAGCTCTTCTCTGTACCTTCTCCATCGCAATTATATCTTTTTTGAGATGCGGCGACCAGAATTGTACACAGTATTCAAGGTGCGGTCTCACCATGGAGCGATACAGAGGCATTATAACATTTTCCGTTTTATTCACCATTCCCTTTCTAATAATTCCCAACATTCTGTTTGCTTTTTTGACTGCCGCAGCACACTGAACCGACGATTTAAATGTGTTATCCGCTATGACGCCTAGTTGGGTTGTAGCACCTAATATGGAACCCAACATTGTGTAATTATAGCATGGGTTATTTTTCCCTATATGCATCACCTTGCACTTATCCACATTAAATTTCATCTGCCATTTGCATGCCCAATTTTCCAGTCTCACAAGGTCTTCCTGCAATTTATCACAATCTGCTTGTGATTTAACTACTCTGAACAATTTTGTGTCATCTGCAAATTTGATTATCTCACTCGTCGTATTTCTTTCCAGATCATTTATAAATATATTGAAAAGTAAGGGTCCCAATACAGATCCCTGAGGCACTCCACTGTCCACTCCCTTCCACTGAGAAAATTGTCCATTTAATCCTACTCTCTGTTTCCTGTCTTTTAGCCAGTTTGCAATCCACGAAAGGACATCTCCACCTATCCCATGACTTTTTACTTTTCCTAGAAGCCTCTCATGAGGAACTTTGTCAAACGCCTTCTGAAAATCCAAGTATACTACATCTACCAGTTCACCTTTATCCATGTGTTTATTAACTCCTTCAAAAAAGTGAAGCAGATTTGTGAGGCAAGACTTCCCCTGGGTAAAGCCATGCTGACTTTGTTCCATTAAACCATGTCTTTCTATATGTTCTGTGATTTTGATGATTAGAACACTTTCCACTATTTTTCCTGGCACTGAAATCAGGCTAACCGGTCTGTAGTTTCCCGGATCGCCCCTGGAGCCCTTTTTAAATATTGGGGTTACATTTGCTATCCTCCAGTCTTCAAGTACAATGGATTATTTTAATGATAGGTGACAAATTTTTACTAATAGGTCTGAAATTTCATTTTTTAGTTCCTTCAGAACTCTGGGGTGTATACCATCTGGTCCAGGCGATTTACTACTCTTCAGTTTGTCAATCAGGCCTACCACATCTTCTAGGTTCACCGTGATTTGATTCAGTCCATCTTAATCATTACCCATGAAAACCTTCTCCCTTACGGGTACCTCCCCAACATCCTCTTCAGTAAACACCGAAGCAAAGAAATCATTTAATCTTTCCGCGATGGCCTTATCTTCTCTAAGTGCCCCTTTAACCCCTCGATCATCTAACGGTCCAACTGACTCCCTCACAGGCTTTCTGCTTCGGATATATTTTTTAAAGTTTTTACGGTGAGTTTTTGCCTCTACAGACAACTTCTTTTCAAATTCTCTCTTAGCCTGTCTTATCAATGTCTTACATTTAACTTGCCAACGTTTATGCTTTATCCTATTTTCTTCTGTTGGATCTTTCTTCCAATTTTTGAATGAAGATCTTTTGGCTAAAATAGCTTCTTTCACCTCCCCTTTTAACCATGCCGGTAATCGTTTTGCCTTCTTTCCACCTTTCTTAATGTGTGGAATACATCTAGACTGTGCTTCTAGAATGGGATACTGGTGTTGGCCTGAGGGGAGAGAGGGAGATATTGGTTCTCACTGTGGAAGTGGGGAACAGAGAGGAGGACACCAGGATGGAAAAAGAGGATGCTGGTAGTGTGGGGAGCAGACAGATACTGGGCAAGGGTGAGAAAGAGAGAAGGGGTGCTGAGCAGGAGGAAAACAGTAAGAGGGCTGCTGGCAGAGGGTGTCAGGGGAAACTAAGAGAGGGAGACGCAGCTGCTGGGATGGGGGAGAGAAGAGGGTGGGCAGGGCTAGCCAGTGCATGGCGTGGATGTTGTACACATGGCGGGATTATACTTTCTCACTTCCTCAGAGGTGCCAAATTGCCTGGCTACAGTTCTGTATGTCAGTTTTGAAGTGTTGGATCATTTTAACTTCAGATGTATTAGGTCTCTGGATGGTTCTGAATTTCCCTTTAGGTAACCTGATCATGAACCGTTGTGATGGCACCCGCTTAACGACGGTTTAGAAAAGACTTTAAATAAATAAATAAATAAATAAATAAATAAATAAATACATTTTAGTCAGCAGGCAGATAAGCCTTCTAAAACTCTGAAGAGGAAAAATAGGAGGATGCATGACATGGAAAGTAAGAAAAGTATCATAAAATTACCCAAGACAATAAATACCATCAATAATAAAAGTCATGAATTTATTGGTGTGTATTAGTGCAAGCTAAATGGTTTGATTCCATGCAATCTAGAACACAAGACCTTAATCCACTAGAAATACCATTTAACAAATACAAATATTCATTTCTTCTGCTTCTTTAAAATAAAATCATTGAAAAAACTTACAAATCCACAAAGTGAATAGATTTTGATATCATGTGAGTGATTTTTAAACTCTCTGCATTGGGACAAAGACCATACACACACTTTCTACCCACGAGCTTTGCACCAATTTCAAAGTGAAAATACATGTGTACTCGTGCTTTTATGTTGTGATTGACCAATCCGGAAGTGGATCCTTGGGCCGACCGCCGGAGGGAGACGGACGGGAGGCAGACTAGATGAAACGATGAATCTTCACCTGGGAACCCGTGACCCCTCCAGAGGAGCTGTGGAGGCCCGGGTCACTAGGGCTTAGGAGTCTTCGCCCTGGAAGCCCGAGATCCCCCCAGGAGGAGCCTGTAGGGACCCGGACCGCTGGGTCTTAGGTGATAACAGAAGAATCCAAGGAAGCGATACGAACCAGGGTACAAGCAGGCAGAGAGCGGAGTCAGGCAGGCAGAGATCAGGAACCAGGCTGGCAAACGATACCGGAGTCAGGCAGGCAGAAGTCAGGAACCAGGCAGGCAGATAAACGATACCAGAGTCAGGCAGGCAGAAGTCAGGAACCAGGCAGGCAGATAAACGATACCAGAGTCAGGCAGGCAGAAGTCAGGAACCAGGCAGGCAGATAAACGATACCAGAGTCAGGCAGGCTGAAGTCAGGAACCAGGCAGGCAGATAAACGATGGCAACTAGCACTCTGAAGAGAAACCTCGTTGCAAGGCGAATTGCAACTTCAAAAGTCCCGGCTTAAATCCCCTGCTCAATCAGCTGACGTCAAAAGAGGCGTGTCTGCACATCCGGGTGCAGACGCCTTAAAACACGGCTCTTCGCGCGCGCGCGTACCAGGGCTGGGGGGAGGAGTTTCTGACGACGTCTCCACGAGGAGACGCCACTGCCATGCGGCCCTGGAGGCCAGAAACCCGGCGGTTCGCGGCGCCACGGAGGAAGGTAAGAGCCCGGTCACTAGGCTAGTGACCGGGATCGTAACATTTTAAGCTCACCCGGGGTGGGCAAAGAACTTGTGGTCACGTGCACCTGTTTTTTGAGCAGGCAGAATTTTGCTTGAGATGTACATGCAGAGATATGAAAATGGTGGCCTCGTGCACGCATTTCCTGCTCCGACTTAAACATGCCTTGAGGAGCCTCGCCCCCTCAACGTGGCTAAAAGTCGTAGAACAACGTATGGTCAGATGTCTAGCTGCTTTGATGGTGGGCAATTGCCAGACAGCCAATTTATGCAGATAAAATGCTTTTTAACTTGCAGAAATCCCTTTGAAAATTGTCCTCCCCATCATCAGTAATCTGCCTGGGGCAGAACGCTCCCTCTACGTTAATGACCTGTCTGGCTCAGAGTCCTTAGGCATTACTTCAACACTTCATTTCTGCTAGGTAGGGTCTCTACAGAAAACAAACCCTTCCCATCAGAAACGATTGCCTAATTTTATACTGTTTTTACATAATTATGCTGGAAGTCCAAATAGAGTTTACTGTAATTAGGGATCAGATTGTTCTATGACCACAGTGTCATAAGACTTTTGCAGAGTTCATCCTTATGACTTTTTATTAACCATTAGAGTCCTAGTCACGCATTTTCTGCCTGTGTTTATTTCTCATATGATCAAATTGCCCATGCTAGAGAAGCCCAACCAGACCAATCTGATTGTTCAACTCAGCCTTTACTGATGCAGGAAGCCCTTGAATTGGATATGCCCTCTCAGAATGTTGTTGCTGTGGATTTCTTATGCCATTGAAAATTCCTGCATAAAGGTATAAATTTACATTGGTGCAGCTCATAAAATAAGGAGATGCTATATCATTTAGTGCAAGTCATAAAGTCATTTGCTCACACTTTTCCAGAAAAGAAAAAAAAAGAACAATGTCTCATATCACAAGCCAGCAAAGAAATGTGAGAACACATTAATGTAAACATGAGTTCTATATTCTCACATCTGACTAAGCCCCGAAATGTTTGACAAATTTAAGGGCCTTTAGGATTCTTTCCCAGTCTAATGTGCTCCTTTATACATGATATATTAGTGGTGTGTAGTAAACAGTATGAATTATTTGTATGTGCATCCCTTTCGGAGGTTGCCAGAATGGACTGTGCTAAAAATAGTGAGGAGACCTCTAGACTGTTCTAGAACATGGTAGTGGAGGAAAATAGGGGGTGCCGTTTGTTCTCTCTCTGCTGCAGTAAGTTGCAGGGTGCACACAGGCAACAGAGGAGCTGTGGTATGCAGGGTAGAAGCTGCAGGCTTAAAGAAAGGGACTTGTAGGCTCTCTCTATATTTTTGGAGAATGAGGAGGTGAAAACAAGTCTGGAGATTTCTCATCTTGCTTTTCCTTCTAAGTGTTAAAGTTGTGGACCAGAGAAGGAATACAGTTTCCCCAGAATGGAAGCTTGATCTCACTCTTAGGATTTTGATGAATGGAAGACAAAAATCCCAGTTTCAGTCTATTTTTGGTTCTCCAGGAGGAGAGCTAAGAACCTGCAGCTATTCGTTTGGTGAGGATAAGGCATTTTCCCACTAACTATTACAGTTAGTATACAAGGTCGAGTGAGAAAGGAGAGTGAGCTAACCAGGTACTACACAAATCTGAAGAAACTTGGACCCATATGGTGCTGAACCTGAAGAGAGGCACGGAGTGAAGACTGTCCTGGGGTGCAGGAGAACAGAGCCAGTGGAACTCAGGTACCAAGGAGTCTCCTAGAAAGTAAAGGAATTCATAGACCCCCCATCCATTAGGAGATTTCCACCAGCGAGGAGCAAGGGGACCCTGAGAGAGTGCGGTTTATACCTGCAAATATAATAAACAGATTCTTCCCCTGGTAAGTGCACTTTATGTCAGATTATCACAACTGCATTAAATGTAGCGCCTGTCCCTCTGGCTAACAGGGCTCAGGGTTTTCTGGGAATCAGTGGGGCAAACACCCCATGCTCCCAGGTACTTCTCCAACAGGGGCAGGAAAGGACAAACCTTTCAAGACCCTTAGGATTTCTGGAGGGCTTCTGCACTGGTCCAGTAAAAGAAATCACAGAAGCACCAGGTAGCTGTTGTTAAAAATTAGATCATTTTACTGAATTCTTGATGATTGCAGATAAAAGAACAACAAGGGGTGCATACACTTTGGAAAAGTTCAATACAGAAAATAAAATGCCAGAAGATAATCACAGGCACAGTCACTGATGAATGTGCCCTCTTCCTCAGGGACCTTCCCCAGTGGAACCTGCAGACTCTTTCCCAGCAGGAAACTGAAACTCCTCCTTACTCTTCAGGATCTCCTAGGCTAATGCTTGCCTTGCAAGTGATTCTTCCCTCTGATTCCCCACAAAGAAAATCCTCTTTCTTCAAAGCACTGAAGAATCTCTCTCAGACTCCCCTCTTCTTTAAGGCCTCTGCAGAAATCCAATACAAATCTAACTGATCTTAAGGGCCTGGAATACCCACCCTGCGGTCCACCAGGGGAACTCTCGCCTTGAAAGAACCCCAATATCAAAAGACCTCTGTGCCAAAGTGCTGATGACCTTTGCTAAACCCTTATTGCAGCCAGACGCCTCCTGCTGGGGAGTATCAGATACACTACTACACCCCTACTTCCTCTTACCTCATCTACCAGGGCCTTGGAGACACTGAAGTCAATAGTAAGGGGACACTGGTGATCTCCTTGAATAAGTAAAGTACAGTGCCCTCCCTTGTCCTCCCAGCAGAGAATGGTCTATACTGGCCTGACACAACTTATTGCGGCCCCAGGGTTCCTTTTGATCAGACAAGGAAGATATACTCCAGAGCCCTTAGGGATGTTTCTTCTTGAATTATAACAGATAATACAGGATTGTCAAGTGGTGTTTCAACAATAAATTATTACTTAACTATCAACATCTTCAGTGAAAATAACTTGATATAAGGTACAATTTTATTTATTTTTTTTTTAGGACAGGAGTGACCAACTCCTGCCCTCAAGAGTCATAAACAAGTCTTGAGTCACAAACAAGGATATCCACAATGAATATGCATGAGATACATGTGCATGCACTGCCTCCATTCAGGGCCGGTGCAAGGGTATTAGGTACCCTAGGCAAACCTTACAGTCTGGCGCCTCCTCCCCATATACAATTTTAAATTATGCATTTATAACATATTTTACATGAAAAATGACATTCTGAGGTAAAATTAATAAACAAGTTTTTGTGATAATTTCATGCACTGTTGTGATGCCAACAAGAAAACTTTGCATCTTGGAATTCATATGGCATCATACCTATTGTGATATATTTCGGCAAGGTCCTCCCGTATCAACACAGTACTATTTGCCAACACTCAAAGAATAACAACCTCACCTATGAAAAAGAATACCACAAATATTACACCAGAATCTAAAATATCAATACACCTCCTATCAGGAAAACAGAACAGGACAAGCTACTACAGATCCCTATAGAGAAACCACATGCTAAAAGAATGCTTCATCTCAGTCTTTGCATGCAGAACTCAAACCCTCACCAAATACAGAATAAAGCCACACAAAGTATAAATAGAAATGTGCAGACAAAAACTGAACTGTAAAACGCATCACGCCAGACTCTATACAGTGTAACAATGGAAAAACAAAAATTTCACCATTCCTGTGAAACAAATCAATAAAATCAAGATTATATAGATCATTAATCATAATTATAAAATCATACAAATAAAATTATTTCAAAACAGCTGATGAATAGAATATCCAATAATTAAAGACTCATGCAAATTTTGAAAGCTTTACCAAACACCAATAAAATATTTCAAACAGCAGACACATCACATACTACCCAATAATTAAAATGGTAATCAATCAAGAAAAATGAACTTAAAAAGCCATCTTTACTTACCCTTTCCAACAGTTCTCCTACTCCTTTCCCTTGCAGGCCACATTAGAAGCAGCAGTAGCTGCTGAAGCTGTCCTCACAGTCCTCTTCCTTAGGGACCACAACCAGTCTCTTCTCTCTCTCACACACACACAGCAATCACACCCTCAGGACCAGTTTCTGTCTCTCACATACCAATCATCTCCCCAACCAGTCTCTCTCTCTCTCTCTCTCTCTCTCTCACACACACACACAAGCACACACATACCAGTCATCTCCCTGATTAGTCTCTCTCACACATAAACACGTCACCTCTCTGGCCAGACTCTCTCAATCACACAATGCTCTCGCTCTCTTTTACTTACACACAGGCTTTCAATCACACACATGCTCTATTTCACTTACACGCAAGCTCTCAATCACACACATGTTCTATCTCACTTACAAACAGGCTCAATCACACACATGCCCTCTCTCACAGCCACAAGCCAGCCAAAAACATATTCCATCTCTCTCGCACACACACATTGATACACACAAGCACCCTCCCTGACTCACATATACACCATACACATACAGAAGCACCCTCCCTGTCTCACATATACACCACACACATACAGAAGCACCCTCCCTGTCTCACATACACACCACACACATACAGAAGCATCCTCCCTGTCTCACAAACACATTACACTCTCACAGAAGCACCTTGCTTTCAGACTTGCAGCATGATTTTTCACTTTTATTAAATGTGAAAGTGATGCTCCCAACCGTTAAATAAGAAAACCAAATTCCTATCAGAAAGCGAAATGACACCCTTCCTTCAGGTTCTGTCCTCCCAAGGGACAGCCACCCACACCATACAGCTTCTCTTGTTTTACGCTTTCAGGCAATAAAGCAAGTGTCTTTCTTCAAACTATCAGTCGTATGATTATTCATGTGGGAGATATGGAACAGAAAGACATCCTTAGTCAGCTTCCCTTTTAAATGGGAAGATTCCAGTCTTAGTCATTTAAAAATATACATTTTCTAAAGGCTTAAAAAAAAAAAAAGCAAAACTGTTTCAGATTGGAACTATTCTAGTCTTCATGCTTAAATTATGCTTAAAAAAAAACCAAATCCCACCTGGCATCAGTATCTTAACTTTGTGATTTTGCTGAGATGAACATTTTAAATACTTTAATTTTCTTTGCTTTAGTATTTGTCTCTACCCACTTTGTTAAATTTTATTTTCTAGAAGTGGGATGCTTAAAATTCAGTAATTTCATCTTTCATCCAACTTTTCAAAAGTTGCGCTACCAGCACAAAAGTTGAGGTATATGTATTATCACATTTCATTTTTTTGGCAGAATCCCAACAAAAAGGTTATTAATACCTGTAACACACACCTAGATATTAAAAGAAAAAGTTTGATCAAATAGGCCGCATGACCAAGTTTGTTAAAAAGTATGTCTTCCTACTAGAAGGGATATGTACCTCATTTCCCCCATTATAGTACCCTTTTTTTTTTTTTTAGATCCCATCTAGGATAAAATTTCATATTTTTTATTCTCATAGTCATCAGTCAAAACACCCTGCTGCGTAAGGATGGTGTGCGCTTAAATAGCTACTGCCATAAGTCATGGACACGCAGTGTCGGGTCTCTGCTTCTATGGTGGCCTGCATGGCGACAGGCCTCTGGATAGGAAGACTCCGTGCCACAGGCTGGAGGGCAGCCTGGAAGCTGGTGGTATAGGGCCCTGTCTCACACACAGAAGCACCATTCCTTTCTCACATACACACTACGTACACATACACAGAAGCACCATTCCTTTCTCACATACACACCACGTACACACACACACACAGAAAGAAGATCGGCACAGCCGATCTACCTGATCACGTGGCTGCAGAAAGATCGGCGCAGCCGGAGACCAGGCGCCGAGACTTAGGGAGCACCGCGGCAGGCAGCCAGCCCCAGACTCGCCCTGCCTCCCCCCCAGTGCCACCCTCCCGACACCCCCCGGTGGTCCAGCGGAGGGCCCGGGAGTGATCTGCTGCTCCCGGGACCTTGGCTGCCACTAACCAAAATGGCGCTGGTGGCCTTTAGCCCCTACCATGTGACAGGGGCTACCGGTGCCATTGGTTGGCCCCTGTCACATGGTAGGGGCTAAAGGTCACCGGCGCAATTTTGCTTAGTGGCAGCCGACGCCCCGGGAGTGGCAGATCACTCCCGGGCCCTCCGCTGGACCACCAGGGGGAGGCGTCGGGAGGCACTTTTTGCCCTTTCAAAATTCTGCTGCCTGCCGTGGCGCCCCCTAAGTGTCAGCACCATAGGCACAGGCCTAGCTCGCCTAGTGGTTCCTCCAGCCCTGCCTCCATTTTATGCAAATATATCTCATGCATATTCATCAGGGATAGCCTGAAAACTAGAACTGTCTGTGGGTCTTGAGGACTTTAGCTGGTCACTCCTGCCTTAGGACATGAATCAGTATCTTCCATATGACTTGCATTAGCCTTATATGCTCAGGAACCTTTTTCCTTGGTAGAAACTATTTCCAGAATGGGGTCGAAGAATTCCTATTCTCTTAAGGGTATGCCTCAATATCTGGGATCCTTTAATCCAGGGTTCTCAATCTGGTCCTCTGGACACACCCAGCTAGTCAGGTTTTCAGGATATCCACAATGACTATGCATGAAAGAGAATTGCATATAATGGAAGCACTGCGTATAAATCTCGCTCATGCATAGTCATTGTGGATATCCTGAAAACTGACTGGCTAGGTGTGTCCCAAGGACTGGGATGAGAACTCCTGCTTTAATATGAGCTTGCTCCACTTCAAGCCATCCCCTTTTCTTCTTTAGTGGGTTTAGTATCAGATGGGCTCGCTCCTTTTCCCTGCTCCTTATGGTTCTGAATTGACACAAGGTGAACAAGCTGAACAAGCAAGCAGGAGTAGCCTAATACCCAGGGAAACCAGGATTCAACTCCTACTATTGCTCTTTCTAACCTGGGGAAAGTTACTTTACCCTCAGGGACAAAATTAGATGTAATCCACTTTGAAGTGCTGAAAAGCAGGATATAAAAACCTAAATAAGTAAAACCCATTCTTGTTGCTGCTGGTTCCCAGAACCCTTTTCTCCACTTCAGAGACAAACCCTACGAGCTATCCTCCTGGTCAGTGGGAAAAATCGACACTCCTTTACGTGGTCTACGACCTCCACAACATCAGTTCACAGGCAAGGCCTCTCTTTCAGGTTAGGATAAGGGAAGGGGACTACATTTGCTTCTCTAGTTATAAAACAAAAAAATTATTTTATGACCTTAAAAGCAGCTGCATGTACCTCCTATTTTATAAACCATTACTGATAATTTGCTAATTCAAGGGTCCTCTTTTAAAACAACATTTTACCTTTGTCATAGAATGAGGAAAGTCATTTTGAAAACCAGACTCTAGGACTGCTGTGTTGAATAATTCTAAAAGCCTGGTTTTATCAGCACATTACTATAATTTTTTCTTTTAACTTGTTGACTGGGAAAGCCAAATTAAGACAAATGCATTGTTTTCAGCTGGATTCCAAAGGCACAGAAAATAGCATATTTAAAAGAGATTCTCTTCCATGAAAGCCATATAAAGGGTGACATTGAAACCAGGCAGGCAGCTTGCAGGCCTGCGGGGACAGACCTGCAAGCAATTTTGAAAGGGAAAATCTCTGTAGAGTTTCCCTTTGAAAATGTGGGCAGCAGGCATGTTTACCCACATATTTGCATCTCCATGCCAGAAAGTGCATGCAGCGATTTTAAAATGCAATCTATGCACATATTTTCCCCTCTCTCGACCTAACCTGGTCCTTTTATCCCTGCAGATAAAAGTTGTGAGCTGTGAAACAGCATGCATATTCTTACCCACAGTAAGGAGTTGGGGGAGGTGCAATAATCAAACCACATCTTTACATGGATGAACATGGGTTTACCCACATAGATTGTTTAATTATTGCCCCTTAAAAATATATGCCTTCCAAAAAACAAATAAAACATATATTAGTACTATGTTCATATTTATGTTACATATAAGGATGTGTCTTCATTTCTGTGTAATTTGTTTATCTTCATTTCTGACAGGGAAACTGGCCTTTTAAGATCTGTGGTCTGGGTCTATGTGGCTGTCCATCCACTGCTGTTAACTTTTGAATGGATCATCCAATTTTATTTAACATATCTGCTACGGAGAGTAGAATACCAAGTAACCAGATCACCTTTCTATGTGCTTCCAATATCTCCTATACTTATATAACTCCATCTCCGAATGATGACGATCTACCACTGGGGCCATTAAAAAATGTATTTATATATATTGGGGCTGGCTCCACTTCCACTGTCTCGCTCACAAGCCTTTTGCCCCAGGGCCAGATTCTTTTACGGGTGGAGGGAGGAATTTATCCTCCAAGGCCCTGGGTGCCAGGGGTGACAATGTAGCTCTTTTGCCTGGGAGAGGTATAAACTCTTTACCACTGTGGGTGATGCAGGTGCTAATAACAAACGCAGAAGACTGATGGAATGTAGAGAATGAAATTTACTGGATAAGGAAACGGCACAGTTCAAACAGTTCTCATCACCACAGACGGCCTTTACTATTCACAGTCTTTCCTCCAACCGTTCAAGGCTCTCTTGACCCCAGGGCCAGGGACACACTCACCCTCCAGGGCTTGGATAAATGAAGTTCCCAACTGAGTAGGGCTATTTTGGGCAGAAAAAAATCCTCCAATCCGGCCAGCAAAAAGGATAACACCATCTCTGCATAGAGCACCGATTCTCTTTCTTTCCCCCAGGGTGAAGACTCCAAGTGGGGGACCTCAAAAGATTTCAAAATAGTCTTACTCACAGTTCTCCAGAGTCTCTCTCACTCATGATCCCTGACTGGAAAGGATTGTCAAAGGAACACACAGCCCTCTGATGTGCCTCCTTCAGGGCAGGAAGGAGACAGCAAAACTCTTCCCTCCAGGTCTTTTAACCAAAAAGTCTTTTCCCAAAAACTGTGACCACCACCATACCTCTGTCCTCCAGGAGGGGTAAAGGGGCAGATCTTCCCTATCCTGGCCCCCCATAGGGTGACACCCCCCCCCCCAAACACACACACACACACCCCATAATCTTCTTCCAGGCAACACCCAGGAACCTTGCAAGGCTTCTTATATCGGAAAAATGACAAAAAAAAATTTAAAAAACTACACAACCCGAAAGGCAAACCCAACCAGTCAGTAAGTGGACTGGAAAGGCAGCTTCCTGACCTTTCCCAGTGACACCAAGCTGGAGTGCCTGAGCGCCAAAGGTAGGCCCCAAAAAATCCAAAATAGGAAAGAGCTCCTGCACTTCCTCTAACTCCACAAACCCAGACTTCGCTGCCCCAAGCTCTCACGGAGAAAGCTGCTTTTATCATCTCACAAGAGGGATGGCTATCCCAGGCTGTATCGAATGGTGCCTCCCCTGATTACTAACCTAGATCAAGGGATTCACTAGGGTCTTACCGGCAATGAACCTAGAATTGCTGTTTGTGGTAAGGGGGCACTAGAAAATGTGCTGTCAGATCATATGTAAGAGAGATCTCCTTGAGGAACAAGTTAAAATAATAATATTTATCCTGATAGTTAACTGTCATGGCCCAAGGTGAATCAGGTAAAACAGAAGTGATTTTCGCAGCATCACAGGGAGTGAAAAGGTCCAAACAAACCTCTCCTTGGCCACAGAAATTCACTGCTAGCAAGGAGAATGAAACTGAAACTGCCTTAAAGATGATTATGAAGCAGTAACTGCAATCCCTAAAGGTAGAAATGACAGAGGTTCATGCTTAAGCAGAGGTGGGCAAACTATGGCCCGTGGGTCACCTTTCACTTGTAGCAGCTTTCCATCTGGCTCATACAGGCGAGTTAAGTGGCAGTACAGAGACAGACTTGTCTCCCAACTTGCAATATTTATCAACAGGCAACAGGAAAATGTACAACTTATTGGAGGATGGTAATTCATGAACAGCATGCAGGGCATGAATAGCTCTGTGCAGCATACACATTGCACACAGCGCCTCCTCATCTTCCCCTTTCAGCTCTTCTGGCCACTGTCTTATCTCCAGGCTGAGTACAAAGGGAGACAGTGTGTATTGTGTAATGGTAAATGGAATCTACTTGTAGAAAGAATGGTGTTAAGTGGAGTGCCACAGGGATCTGCTTTGGGACCGATTCTGTTCAATATCTTTGTGAGCGACCTAGCGGAAGGGATAGAAGGTAAAGTTTGTCTATTTCCGGATAATACTCACCTGGAGTACTGCGTTCAGTACTTGTGCCCAGATCTCAAAAAGGATAAAGACAGGATAGAGGCGGTCCAAAGAAGAGTGACTAAAATGGTCAGGGGTCAGCATTGGAAGGCTTATGAGGAGAGGCTGAAGGATCTGAATATGTATACCCTGGAAGAAATAAGGTGCAGGGGGGATATGATACAGACCTTCAGATTTCTGAAAGATTTTAATGATGCACAAGCATCAAACCTTTTCCATTGGAAAGAAATCAATAGAAGTAGGGGTCATGAAATGACACTCCAGGGAGAATGACTCAGAGCCAATGTCAGGAAATATTTCTTCATGGAGAGGGTGACGAATGCCTACAATGCACTTCCAGAAGAGGTGGTGAAGACGAAAACAGTCAATGATAAACACTGTGGATCCCTAAAGGCTAGAGGATGGAAATAATGAAAAAAGTGCATGGGAGTAACTGGGGGGTAACTTGTTGGTGTGGCAGTTGCTACCCTTAACAAATGTATTTATTTTATTTATTTAAACATTTGTATATACCGGCATTAGTTGTGGACATCATGCCGGTTTACAGCAGAACTGGTAAAGTTTGGAAATTACATTTGAACAGGTAATTAAAACTGGGAGGAGGGTAACAATAAAATAGGAAAGAAGAGAAATAACAGTAACATTAACATGAACATGGTTCCTCGGTAAGAGGGAGGAGGGAGGATAACAGCCTATGATACTGTTAGTGCAACTCCATCATTGCTCTCTGCTTCAATGGCAATGAGAAATGGGGAACTGGATTCAGACAGCAATCAACGAGGGCCCCGACTTGTACGGTTTGGGGAACAAATAAACATGGGGGTAACCTGCTGATGTGGCACTTACTACCCTTAATCACTAAGCCTGATATTTTGATGCAACTCCAACATTGCTCTCTGCTTTCACAGCAATGGTTAAGGGAA
The DNA here is from genome assembly GCF_901001135.1 of Rhinatrema bivittatum. Classification (NCBI taxonomy): domain Eukaryota; kingdom Metazoa; phylum Chordata; class Amphibia; order Gymnophiona; family Rhinatrematidae; genus Rhinatrema; species Rhinatrema bivittatum. The sequence continues at coordinate 52,629,800 of NC_042620.1, read as the reverse complement.
ATTGGATTTGCACAGCATCCAAGGGCCCTGACTTTTACAGTCTGGTAAACTGATAAGCATGGGGGTAACCTGCACAGTGGAGCAGATTCTAGCATAAGCTTGCTGGGCAGGCTGGGTGGATAATTTGGTCCTTTTCTGCCATCATTTCTATGTTTCTATGAATATTAGTGCCTAATACAATAAACCTTGGTGTGGACTTAAATGTGATCAATGCTCAAAGCCTAGAAGAGACCCCTGACAGGGAATCCTGGATACCAGATTGGTTTAACACCAAGGGAGAATCTTGCTACCTGAACCTTTTCTCTGAGATGTGGTCCCTGGGGCCTCTATCTAGGACTATCACAATTATATCTCATGCATATTCATTATGGATGACCTGAAAACCAGGCCTGTTTGTGGCTCTTGATGACCAGAATAGGCCACCCCTGTTCTAGGGAGAAGGTGCAGGGGTTAGAGAGGGAGGCAGTCAGACTCTTTTCTCCATACCTGAGGTGATGTGCAGATACTGCCTCGCAGGACATCCCTATGGTGGTGTACTGGATAGTGCACTGTAACTAGTTTTGAAGCTTCCTCCCAAAATTTGTTAGATAGGATGACAATTCCCAATTTAAATGAACTTAAGTAAAGTCCCAATTACTAATATCTTTCATCCACTTAATCAATCACTCTCCTTACTTCCCTATGGTTGGTACCTGGAATGTGCCTCATTACTCCTGTCTTCAACATCTCGATGATGGAGGTATGATTAATATCAGATGGGTGCCATTATTTTCTGCACTCCTCATTTCCCCTTCTCCCACAGGAATCAATAAGGATCCATTCCCTTCCAAGACGTTCCATAGTCTGCTGGGCCTTCCCCTATGAAAAACTCCATTCTTTACTGATGTTGCTGATCTGATTCTCAGGTACACTCAGACAAGTGGTGAAAATAAAAATAGTCTGACAATATAATTCAAAAAGGGAAAAAGGAATGGTGGAAGATTTAGCTGTTATCCTCAATTATATTATATATAATGTCTTAGGAATATAGGAGAGGGTTGGGAGTTCAATGGATAGACTTAGGTGGATAATCAGGGGAGGGGGGAAGTTGGGGGAGAATATGGTTCCTTTTTTCCTGCTTATGATGTCTCAGAGACCTACACTCCTGGATCCCTTGAATCGAAGGAGGTACTTACAGAGGATAATGATGGTCCAACCTGAAACTGTGTAACGCAGCATAGACAGGCTCAACGGTCTATTTGTAAGAGCTGAGTATATTTGTGGGCAGTGTCAAAAGGCAGACTGATTTCACCAAGAGCTGGGATACCTTCACTGGACAGAGTTTGGGGGTGTTAGACTTTCAACCTGATAGAGAGAAGGGGTCCAGGGAGGCTGACTGGAGGGATGGGGTGGAAACGGAGTGGAGAGGTGTTGGGTTGATGTCGGGAGAAGAAGGCTGGTCTCAGGGTGTCCCCCACTTGTCCTGGTTCTCTCTTGTTAGGAACAGTGAAGATATGGGGTTAGTAGGGGGTTGGGTCATCCTGGGTTTATCAAGTGTAGGTACTTGGATGCTGTGAGTGCTGGGGTTGGGTTGGTTTGGGAGAAGTGGGATGTGGGAAAGGGAGAGTAGGAGGTGGGTTCGTTTAGATCAAACCAGGAATAGATGCAAGCAATGGTTCTCCCTTTTTGCAGCTTTGGAGTTTTCTTAACTCTCTGAACACAGACTATGGCTAGCTCATCTCTTAATGTTATTTCCTTATATGTTCGGGGAATAGGGTCTCTGATCAAAAGAAGGTGGGAGGGAAGCAGCATCTTAAATCTTTCTATGCAGATCATGTGCTGCTATTTTTGGCTAATCTCAGGAGAGCGGGGGCCGAAATTGTTATCAGAGTTAGCAGCTTTTGGGGCAGTGGTTGGTTATAAAGTTAATTATCACAAAACTGAGGTTTTTCCTAAAGGTATTAGTAGGGTAGAAGATATCCTGGGATGTTTTGCTCCCTTCAAAAAGGTGTCATCTCATATTAAATATCTAATATCTTAGTCCCAAGTAACATGGGGGACCTTTGTAGGCTTAATTATGCACCGGTTTTTACTAAGATCAAGCAAGACAAGGATATGGAAGAGTCATATATATTCTAGGGGAGGTAGAATTAATGTCATCAAGATGAATATCCTGCCTTGGCTGTTTTACCTGTTTCAGCCCTTACCCTATTTTCTTCCGAAAAGGTTTTTTGTGGCAGTTAATAGTATGTTATTAGAATTTTTATGGTAGGGTAAGGTTACGCACTTTGTGCAGGCCTAAGGAATGGGGGGACAGGTTTGGCATTCCCAGACTTACAAGCATATTTCTGGGCTGCTCATTTAAGTGGAATTTTTCTCCTGATTGTATAGGGATAGATCTTCCCAGTGGCTTCCCATCGAGAGAAACTTAGATGAGGGGATAGACCTTATTTCATTAATTACATTGACATCGTTGTCATTGGGGGGGAAGGAAGGCATGTCGGAACTGCCCTACCATAGCCTGTATGATCAAATCCTGGAGGGCATTATGTAGGATCTGGGCATCAGAGGGATGGGGCCCTTTGCATTCTCTCCTCTCTGGAAAAACCTGGCATTGTCATTTCATACATATAGTCAAGGGGCAAAACAATGGTGAGGGGCAAAACAATGATGGGAGGCAGAGTTGTGCTGTTTGAATGATTTGTAAGAGGGGGAGAGAGTTAAATCTTTTTCAGAACTCCAAGATGAGTTTGAAATTCCAGTTCGGTTCCAATCATACTATGATCATTTGAGTGAGGTATTGAGGAACATGCAGGGAGAGGGTTGGCGATGGACTGAGCCTACACCAGTAGAATTAGCCTTTGTAAAGGGTTTTGCTAAGCGAAAAGTGTCCTCAATATTGATTATGCAGACTTATTTGGACCGTGATCCCACTCTGAAGGTGGAGAGGATATGGGCTGAGGACCTGGGGTTCCAGTTGGAGCCAAAGATGTGGAGGACAATCTGGCGTATAGCACACAGGTTTTCTTTATGTGCAAAAAGGGCAGAATTAATGGTAAACCTTATTATGCATAGTTATAGATATCCCATGCTCTTCTGTAAGTTTTCAAACATAGCCTCTCCCTTATGTTGGCGTGGGTGTGGGCAGGAGGGCTCCTATATGCATGTATGGTGGGGGTGCCCCTATAGTCACGCCTTCTGGATGAGGGTGGGAAGAATAACTGAGCAAATTTTAAATGCTCTTTATCTTTGGCACGAGGGTTGTGTCTTTTGGGATTATGGGGAAACCAGTCACTTAGCAAGTTTCAGAAACTACTGATACAGCAGCTGTTGCATTCTCCGTACTTTTCAATAGCTCTGAAATCGAAATCAGTACCAACTTTGGAAAACTGGCGAACTCAGGTTCACTCAGTTGATATAATTGAAAAGCTAACCTATATGTTAAAACATAAAGAGGTATTGTATGATAAGATTTGGGACCCATATTGGAAATGTTATCACTCTGTGTAACTGGAGGAGGGTAAAACCATTGTTTTGTATTTCACTCCAAACTGTATAAGGACTGTGTAATGCTAGGGTGGCTATGCTTGTAATCTGGTGTTTACTTAAATAAAAAGTTAACAAAAAAAGTCCCATATAGCCAAATATGTATTTAGACCGGGGTTTCCATACCTGTCCTGGTGATGCCACAGCCAGTCAGGTTTCCAGGATATCCACAATGAATATGCATGAGATATATTTGCAAATATTTGAGACCTAGCATCTGAAAATGTATCTCATGCTTATTCTTTGTAGATAGCTTGGAAACCCAATTCATTGTAGGGTCAATACGACAGGTTTGAGAACCAATATATTAAATTATATACAGTTTGTCAAATGCAGTAATAACCTAATTCATGTGATTATAGTCTAAGATGAGAAATGAAATTAGAATGTAAAATAGATTATTGTATTTCTTAATGTGAATGCTAGCATTTCATCTAAAACTTAAAGACTACATAACAAGGAAGTCTATCCAAGTGAATCTTTTTCTAAATGTCTAATTAATAGAGTGCAGTTTACTGAAGGAATAAGTGATCCTTTTATAAGTACAGATGCTTCAGTCAACTTCTGTGTAATAAAGGAGAGGACCATTAGTATATCAAATATAAATGTTAGTCCTCAGCTATACTTCATAGATAAAACTATAATGCTCAAAACAGAACTTTCAGCTTTTATCAATTTAGACATGACTCATGACAAAGAACCTCTTTTCTCCTTTTCACAACTTGAAATGGAATTTTGTTGAACAGATGAGTTCCATTATGCGGCTGTGTCTCATATGCCTTTGGCTCAGTGCATCTGCCTATCAGCATGAGTAACTGTCTGATAAAAAAAAAATGGCATAGAGATTATTGCTTAAATATTTATTTTTTTATTTACTTACTTATGATTTATATTCCGCTTACAAAATTGCTTACCAGGCCCGCTCATTCCATGTTTCCAAATTATTGCCATTATTTATTATTTATGATGTGACCTTATAACTGGGTCCATTTTCTTCAGGACTGGTTGATCCAGTCTTGGTTTTACCCAATTCCATACCTGTAGAAAAGAAGGACTAAAACCCTGGGATCAGCATGCATAATATTTTGCATGTGAAAAGCCAAAATTAATGGAAGATGCGGAATACAAGAACTGATAAATAAATGCATAAATTAAACACAATTCGTGACATAAACAATAAAGAGAAAAAACAGGCCCAGAATGCTCTAGGATCCTACTCCCATCAATAATAATGATAGGTACAGGGTAGAGAGGGGAAAAAAAACACAAGGGAGTAGTCAATGCATTAATACTGCAGCAGGGAACAAGGATGAGAAATCATGGCCTGGATACAGCAGAAAAAGTGAATGTAAATGCAGTGTCTGAAGAGAAAAAGAGAAAAGAAGATCTCATACTCATTCTTTCATGCCTTACCATGGAGAGTGCTCCAGGTATGGTACAGCAATATAAAAACAGAATCATGACAAAATAAATCAACAAAAGATACAAAAAAAATTATTTGCCATCAATACAATTATTATATATAATATATATAAAATAACAAACATGAAAAATTCAAATAATTATCTGTAATAAAATATATGGCAAATATTTTAAAATACAAGAAAATAAAACAGCAGAGGGCAGCTACTAAAATAGTGAACACTCTTTGAAAGCATATGAGGACAGATAAAGATCTAAGCATGCTGGAAAGGGGAGATATGCATTTAAATACATCCAACGAATAAATGCACAGGAGGTGGGTTTCTTTCAACAGAAAGGAGGCTCTGGAATAAGGGGGTCATGGGATGAGGGGGAAAGGTGGTAGGCTCAGGAACAATCTTTAACAGAAAGGGTAGTGGACAGTGGACACACGGAGGTAATGGAGATCAGGACCCGATCAGACTTTAAGAAAACCAGGGACTAGCACAGAGGATCTCTGAGGGAGAGGAAGGGACCATAAAGCTGAGTGGGAGATGTGGATGGGGCAGATTAGATGGGCCAAATGGTCTATGTTCTCTGTTTCTATGTAGATAATAATATAACACAGCATAAGGCCGGATTCCACCAGAAACATACATAACATGTGCCTTCACAGAGCAGGAGGCCTGGAGAGTAGTCTCCTGCGAGACGCTCTCGGCATTTCTCCTTCACATAAACACAGTAGTGACCGCACCACCTGGGTGGAATGCCTGAGCACTGCTGACCCTGGCATGATGAGAGATTCAAATACCCAGGGCTGAAACTTGAGCCAAGTGGCTCATCCATGATATTTTAATTAAAAAATAAACTCAAAAAGCTCGGTAACAAGGCTCCTTTAAATCCCCAGTAAAATGTGTTGAAATAAAACCCCTTTGAACTATAAATGCATTTCAGTAAATATGCTTAAAACTCAAATGGGATGTATTTCAAACTCACTGGTGGAAATTTAAATAAGGACTGCACTCTGGGGTTCGAACTTAAAATGTTTCAGACCTATTTTTTTTCTTCATCTTACTCAACTATGCCATAAACCAGCCCAAGTCCTCTGGAGTGAGGTAGGATAAAAATGTGAAAATGAAGTGAAATATTTTGGAGGGCACAGAAATGTTTAGCATTTGTTCTCAGTTTTCTATTACAGTGTTTCCCAGCCTTTTCACACCCAAGGCACACATATGCATTAACAAAATATTGAATGCCTCTACCAAGCAGGCATGGAGAAGACTCATGGCCAAAACAAGTGCTAGAAATGCAATAAAAGCCCTACCAGTCTTTCTTCCAAATTTGAAAACAATGGGGCAGAGACACACAATGAACCCATCACATCCATCCAGCTCCCTCTATACAAGTGCAGAAGGGAGAAGTGGGTGTGGTGCAAGCAACGGACTCAATTTCCTTGGCTGCCAAAGGCAGCTGGCAGAGCTTCTGCATCGCAGATGCCCTCATCACTCGGAGGGAGTGGCATCCAGTGCTCCGTGCACTCTCCCAGGCTCACCCCGCCTGGAGATAAGACACAGACTGGAAGAACTCGAAGGCAGGCATGATGAGGAGGTGCAGTGTGTATAAAATATGTGCTGCACAAAGCGGGACCCAGCTGCCCATGCCCTGTGTGCCTTCCATCCATCACTCCCTCAGGGCTCGTACTGTAGCTAGGAAGAAGAGCCTGCACGGTTGCACGTGTTCTTAGAAAGGAGCTCCTGTGCATTTTAACAGCCACCACTGGTGTCTCTTGCTGCTGCGAGGCGCTAAGAGCAGGGTCTAGGGGGTTTTGTGGAGATGAGTATGGTGATTTTTCCATGGCACATCTGATAGGTCTGACGGCGCACCGGTGTGCCCTTGCACAGTGGTTGGGAAGCACTGTTCTGTTAGTTATTGTGTAGTAAGAAGCACTTCTCTCCTCAGAGGATTCTGGAGAACCCAGAGGCCAATCTACAATCTACTAAATATTCATGCACAGGACCATTCTTAAATAGCTTCCGTGCATACTGATATTTTCATTTTCCTCAAATTAATGTAAATATGTTTATTTGAAGAGGAATGTGAGTATTTCCTGCAGTAAAGAACCTTAACATTTATTTATTTAAAAATTCTTGTATTCCACAATTTGCAGCATTGCAGTTCAATGCGGATTACAATTTTGCATGCAAAATTTAAATGTAAACATATTCAGAGCAATGCAAACATTAGAAAACAGGACTAAATATTCCCTTAAAAATAGATTAAAAAGTTAAAAGAATCTCAATTTTTACCCCTAAGCCTGCTGAAAGAACTTTTGCCTTTGAAATTGAGGTGCCCTAATTAGAGAGGTCTCTATCTGAAGTTAATGATCCAGTTACCCAGAAACATCCATAACTGTAAGCCAGCATAAGCAGAAAGCTTGAAAAGGCACATTTGCAATCAAATTTAATTAAAGAACAACATACAACCAGCTCTGCAAGCTGGGAAATGACATAACATTTCCCTCTGCCGAATCCATCATCTCTTTGGCTGTAGGGATTTCACACCCATGTATCATTCAATTCTCCATTAATATACAATAGATTTTTTCCAGCAGAAACTTAGCCCCCAGTCCCAGGTTTTCCTAGACTGCATGGTAGACAGATTCTGCAATGCAGCACTCAAAATGCATACCAGACAGGATGTATTGCTGGGATCAAGAACCATATTCAAAGAGCATGAAAACCTAACCGACCAACAAGTTGATTACGTCGGCATGCTCTTCAGAGACGTATAAAAATAAAATTTAGGGATACCCATATACAGTATAGACCCTCAGAAGGAGAAGATAATTATTTTATGAAAATCTGTTTCTATAAATGCAGGGCTGGATGTAAGATTTTAGCGCCCACAGGCAGGTCTGTAGGGTGAGTCCAGGGTTCCCCGCCAAGAGCTCAAACAGCAGGGATTTCACCACCAGATACTGCAAAGCAGGGGAGGGTTGTCTGGCAAGAGTGCCAGGGTGGTGGCTCTAGGAAGTAGCAGTGTCACATGACCCTAAAATAAATGAGGGAAATGCTCTTTTTAGGCCTGGATATTTGGCACTGGAGGCCAAAATTTGCCCATGTTGCCTCTGCCTAAATCCAGGTCCGAATAAATATTTTTCTTAGTCATCTAGTAGCTTGCTAAGCACATGTCCAACCTGTTGTCATTTGCTGAGTCTATGAGGGCCAAAGGCTCAGCGAAGCAGAGGGAAATGCTGGAGAGCTATCAGAGAGGGAACAGGAGTTCTCATGGTGTGCGCCAAGTCCCTATTTGGAGAAACAAATCATAATAAGCAGTTATTTTCTTCTCCTCAGGGTATGCTATATTTTAAGTGCTATATGAACCTATGCAACGCAATCTACTAAAGGGTTTTTCCTCATTTTGTGTCAATGAGAAAAATGCTTAGTACCTAAAAGGTAGATTTTAAAAGCCTTGCGTGTGCAAAAACAGCCACTTATGTGTGTAAGTGGCCTGAGTGGGAGCTTTGTGAATGTAAATAGCCAGGAAGGGTTTGTGTTCCAGGGAAAAAGTAGGTGAGGCTGGGTCTGGCATGCATAGCTCTACATTTTCCTCAGCTGGTGTGTGTGTGTGTGTGTGTGTGTGTGTTTTGCATGGCACTTTGCTACAGTTCCCTGTTGGGTGCAGGGGTCTAGTGGGTGTGGGGGGGAGGAGGAGGGAGAGGGAGGAAGGGAGAGAGAACCTCTTTATAAGGCTCAGTCTGATACCGTCTATATGGACCATTGTAAGGGGGCTCTTTCATTCGGGGTGAGTTTTTGGGTTGGGGTTGGGAGGGGGGGTTACAAAAACACTCAGAGGTATCCATTGTAAAATTCACATCATTAAAGAATTTTAGACCTTATAAGAGATGAAAAGGAGTTGATTTGAACAATGCAGCTAGCAGAGACTGCAGGGTACAAATCAACTCCTCTTTTTAGAATTTTCATCACTTATAAGGTCAAAAATTCTAATAAAGATTTGGCAAAGACTTTCTTGGGCATCTACTTCTTTGTTGTTTCCTCTAGTCAAGAATATGCCATATGGCAGAAAATTCTTGAGCTAATTCATTTTCAGGCCAATGCAGTAATCTGGGTGTTAGGAAAGTGTGCATTGGATTTCAGCATACAATTTTAACATCCAGATTAATTTTTTTTTTCACTCTTGATGCAATGCTATGCAAATGCATCGGGAGTTTAAAAAATGAGCATTGAGTGTAATGTGTGTGTTTGGTACAGCCTGAACGCACTTTTTAACTCAGGAATCAGGTGGGGGGGGGGGAGGGGCATCTCTGACAGGCCAATACAGGGTGTCCCTGACAGTCCTATTAGCCGCCACCGCAACTTATCCAGATAACTTATCTGCCACATAGCTGGATAAGTTTATATTTATCCAGCTAAGTAACAGCCGCCACCACATAGCCTGATAGGTATGGGCTTATTTAGACAAATGGCAGCACTGCTGCTTAGCAGGAAAGTCCATACTTATCCATCTAAGTGGTAGCCCTAAGCTGGATAAGTCCAGACTTCTTTTTCTTTTAAACTTTTTATCCATTTTAGAGGGTTTTAAGTAGTGCTGGAAGCTCCATCTCTGACCCTGGAGTTGTTTTCAGCACTAAGAAAGACCGCATTTGGCTAGCACACCTATCTCCATAGGGAAGTATTGCCCACATTTGCATGGGATTTCCATGCGAGGGTGCTAAGTAGTACTCCTATTTTAGAATGCACAGTTTGTGCATCAGCAAGGTCTACATTCACAAAATGAACATTCATTTTCAGGCAAAGCTGTGCTCTGGCCTGAACATGCCTTTCTGCATTAGCCTGTTTGTGAGTGCAGCCTACAGAACAATAGATAGAAGAACTAAGGCAAGTATTATTATACAGAAAAGCTGAATGCAACAGAAGTCTCTTGCACTAGAAACATGGCATTTACTGGTAAGGAAGAACCAGAGGATGACAGGCATAGTACCATTATTCCATAGACAGTGGCTGACATGGGATCCAGGAGAACAGAGTACAGATAAGAGTCCCTAACACATCTCATACCCGCACTTGCAAGTTCTCAAAGGCACAGAAAGCTGATGGAGAAAGACAGGTCACTCTTATAACTGAGAATCAGTTTATTTATTTATTTATTTATTTTAAAACTCTTCTATACCGTCGTTAAGTTAATTCACCATCACAATGGTTCACAGAAGGGCACAATAAGAAAAAATTATAATTGGTATAGATTACAAATTAAACATGTGCCAATATAGAACGGTAACATATTTTAATAATAGAAACTATGTGTTAAATGAAGCTTATATGTCGGTTAGAAAACTGTAAAGCGGTTCAAATCTACGTTAATATGTATTTGGAGATATAAAAGAAAAAACTAATTGCTTGGTGTGTCCTTATCTATCGACTGTTTTCCTCTTTCTCTGTCTTTCAAGAAAGCTTGTTTAAAAAGCCATGTTTTCAGATTAGTTTTAAATAGTTTCAAGGTTGTCTGCAGCCTTATTTCGAGTGGCATGGAGTTCCATAGAACAGGTCCAGCCAGCGACAGTGCTCTCTCCCTTACCTGAGTGAAGCGTGCTGATTTAACAGAAGGAACAGTTAGTAGGGCCTTATTAGCAGATCTCAGGTTTCTGTGTGGAACATGTACGCGCAGAGCTGTGTTAAGCCAGTCGGCCTTTTCATCATAGAAACATAGAAACATAGAAATGACGGCAGAAGAAGACCAAACAGCCCATCCAGTCTGCCCAGCAAGGTATGCACTTTTTTTTTTTTCTCTCATACTTCTGTTATGAATTATACACAGTGCCTTGTTCAGGCAAGTCACCTTGACGCCAGAGCTAGCAGAAGATATTGTAGAAAGATCCGATACTGCTCAAACCCTCGATAATCAACTAACTAGAGGCAAAATAATTTCCTTTCAATCACTGTAATCTCTAATCGTATCAGAGTAGCCTCTTGTGCTGACTGAATTACTGTTGTGCCATCGCTGTCCGACGTCTCTGCTCCGCCAACCTTACCTCATTGGCGACTCCCTCCGGAGTTGATGAAAGGCTAGCTGCTGCGGCGTCTCCAGGCCGTCCTCCTCCGGCATTCCCGGACCGGCTCGACGCTGCAAGCCGCCATGTTGACAGATGCCTAAGGGCGTGTGCACGCGCGGCCCGACTGATGTACCGGCGTTGGCGCGAACCTCAGGGGCGTCCCCCTGAGATAACGTCATCAGCTCCAGATATTTAAGGTCTCAGTTTTCGCTAACAAGTCAAGTTAGCAAGGTATGGGTTTCGCTACCTCCGGGTATCGTTGCGGATGGGACTCGCTCTCCGCAAACCTAGCTACTCTGCCTCCTCGGACTTCACTAGAGGTATCCGCTCCTCGGGGGCCTCGCTCTCTCTTTTTCATTTCAGGTCGCAGTCCAGAACCGGTACTCGCTCTTCGAGGGCCCACGTCCCGGACCAGCTCCTGAATACCACTTCTGTTAAGAAGTCATCACTGCTTACAGCATTAGTGAGTTTCCATCTATCTCTCAGAGCTTTCCCTGAGACCAGGTACTCGCGAGGGCCTACTGTATTCCAACTCCTGGGCTGCCTCAAGAGACTATGGTGTGAGTGTTATCATCAAGGACTTGTTCCAGAACTCTGCATATCCTATCTACTCACTTTCTTAGTTTCTCTGCAGCTCAGCCACCTTGGGATCGCTGTTCCAGTACCTGAGGGACTACAGCCCAGCCAGGTGCTTCAAGCTCACTACTGCCACCTCTGGTGGTTTAATATACTGCTTACTAAGAAGTCTGTTGCTTATAACATCAGTGAGTTTCTATCTATCTCTCAGAGCTTTCCCTGGAACCAGGTACTTGTTCCTCGAGGGCCTAATGCATACCAGCTCCTGGGCTGCCTCAAGAGACTGTTGTGTGAGTGTTATCATCAAGGACTTGTTCCAGAACTCTGCATGTTTTGCCTACTCACTTTCTTAGTTTCTCTACAGCTCAGCCACCTTGGGATCGCTGTTCCAGTACCTGAGGGACTACAGCCCAGCCAGGTGCTTCAAGCTCACTACTGCCACCTCTGGTGGTTTAATATATTGTCTAATAAAAGAACTAGTGTGAGTCTGTCTCCTACACTAAGCCTGACCAGTGGTCCCTCTCAGGATCTCCCCCGAGGGCGTGGTCACCTGCCACTGGTCCAAGGATCCACCCACAACTATTCTAAATAATAACAGATTGCTATATCCAGCAACTCCGTTAATAACAGATTGCTTTCTCTCAGCTTTAACAACAGAGCTCTAATAACAGATTGTTAATTCCCAGCTTCAACAACAGAGCTTTAGTAACAATTACTTAACAAACCAGCTCCTAAAACTGGCTGAATTGTGAACTTTGTACACAGGTTGGCTCTGTAATGCTGAGGTGTTTGATGGCTTGGATAAGTAATGATGACTTTAAAAAAGAAATTCTATAGCCTTTCTAATGTAGACAAGAAAACAGACAGCAGTTAATACATTTTTACTTAACATAAGCCCCCAATGTCTATATTAGCTAAATTGCACTAGTCTAATAAACCCAGATTTACAATTAATTAATTGATAAATGTCTTAAAGAGAAAGGATGATATGCTATGTGAATATTACTCATCTGTTATCATTAACAAAGTTAAGTTGTTGATCAACTTACCTGCACTTTTCTGTATTCTGAATGGATATTTAGTGCCACAGCTCTAAGTTTTAATAGGATGGCACCATTTTATGGACTAATAAACCTGAAAGAATTAGTGTGACTTAATGTTGATTGCCTTGAGAAGGTTTAGGTCTCTCAAAGTTTAGCTATCGTTATCAAAAGACTGATTTTCATTTTGCAGCTTGCTGATTTCTGCAATAGATAGGCTATAGGGCATACATAAAATAAAATTAGAAATGTTCATTATGTCTAAAAAGCAAAACACACAAGAAATGAAATCGTGTTGTTTATCTCGAGAAAAAAACTAGAAAGGCATTTTTCCTCAGGAATGGGAACAAAATTATTCAGGCTAATCTACTGTTATTACTTACCAGGCATATGCAGCACTTTACAGATACTTGAAAAAGACAGTCCCAACTCAGTAGAGCTCACAATCCAATGACAACACGCAAATGAGACATTTTTTTATCAATTGTAATTTTAGTAATTTTTATAGCAATTGTGTGCATGTAATTGCATGTTTTTGTGAGTATATGTGGGGTGTAGGAAGGTGTGGGATGTGTGTGTGTAGGGGAAGTAGGAGTGTAGGGTGGGGAGTGTGTGTTTGTATGTATGGTAGGTACATTTGAAGGTATGTCTGAGGGGTAGGGGTGGGGGGAGGTGGGTGTGTGTGTGTGTGTGTGTGTGTGTGTGTAATACTGTGTATGTGTGTGTGTGAAGGTAAAGGTAACTGTGTGTGGGGGATGTGGAAGTGTGATGTGTGTAGGTGTGTGTGGAGAGAATATATGTATGGAAAGAGTGTGTGGGGAAGCATGGCGATTTTAGATTTTCTAATTTATTAAGACCCTGGTGATTCTTTCCACAATTTTAAAATAGACAGAAATGAACCTATGAGGAGAGGCTGAAGGATCTGAATATGTATACCCTGGAAGAAAGGAGGTGCAGAGGAGGTATGATACAGACCTTCAGATACCTAAACGGTTTCAATGATGTATGGACTTCGAACCTTTTCCATTGGAAAGAAAATAATGAAACTCCAGGGGGAACAACTTGGAACCAACATCAGGAAATATTTCTTCATGGAGAGAGTGGTGGAGGCCTGGAACGCCCTTCCAGCGGAGGTAGTGAAGAAGATAACATTCAAAGAATTCAAAGAGGCATGGGATAAACACTGTGATCTCTAGGGATGTGAATCGTTTTTTGACGATTTAAAATATCGTCCGATATATTTTAAATCGTCAAAAATCTTTAGGGCCATGATACAATACCAATTCCCCCGATTTATCGTCAAAAAATCGTAAATCGGGGGAAGGGGGAGGGCAGGAAAACCGGCACACTAAAACCCCCTAAAACCCACCCCGACCCTTTAAATTAAATCCCCCACCCCCCCGAACCCCCCCCCCCCAAATGCCTTAAATTACCTGGAGGTCCAGCGGCGGTCCGGAATGGCAGCGGTCCGGAACGGCCTCCTGCAATTGAATTGTGTTGTCTTCAGCCGGCGCTGAACGACCTCCTGCAGTCGATCTCCTGCCGGCGCCATTTTCCGTACGGAAAACGATTCGCAGCAGGAGATCTTTTTCCGGACCCCCGCTGGACCCCCAGGGACTTTTGGCCAGCTTGGGGGGGCCTCCTGACCCCCACAAGACTTGCCAAAAGTCCAGCGGGGGTCCGGAACGACCTCCTGCAGTCGAATCGTGTTGGTCTATGGCCGCCGCCATTTTGCACCGCCATTTTGAAAAATGGCGCCGGCTGAAGACAACACAATTCAATTGCAGGAGGCCGTTCCGGACCGCTGCCGTTCCGGACCGCCGCTGGACCCCCAGGTAATTTAAGGCATTTGGGGGGGTTCGGGAGGGTGGGGGATTTAATTTAAAGGGTCGGGGGTGGGTTTTAGGGGGTTTTAGTGTGCCGGCTCACGATTTTCACGATACTTCAAACACCCAAACGGCAACAATACGATTCCCTCCCCCTCCCAGCCGAAATCGATCGTTAAGACGATCGAGGACACGATTCACATCTCTAGTGATCTCTAAAAGCTAGAGGACAAAAATGAGATAAGCATGCAGGGGGGTAACTTGCTGGTACGGCGGTTACTACCCTTAGTAGAAGGCATGGAGATTACTACCCTTAACCATAATGCTTTGATGCTTTTAATGCAACTGCTTATGTTTAAATCTCCACTAAGAGGGTTGTCCCACTTTATAACACAAAATATTCACACAGCCCCCTTTTTTATTATTCACACAAATCCGCTTCTATGAGATCCAGATTTTTTTTTAATATATATTTTCTTTCATATTTCATTATATATTTCCCCACCACTTCGTGATTATTTTACCTTTTTCAAGAAAAAATTTTTGAAGATGGAAGTAGATGTCTCATTCAATGACTCCTTTCATTAACCACATTTTAGTTAATGTTGGTCCAATTGTATATTGTAATCATTGACATGCCACCTTCCATCCTTCTTTTATTAAAAAATCTGAAAATCCCATTTACAAATAGTCTAACTTCAGTTAGTCAGCGAGAGTGACTCACTGCTCTCTTGATTAACAAATGTTGGTCCCTATTCAAACCCAATCACACTACCTCAACACCTTTCCAAGGTGAGTAACTGAGCTGAACTATTCAACTTTTTTACTTAGGTAGACACTGCTCCTAGCTTATTTCTAGCTTCTGGCTACTTTTTGGGGTGGGTTTTTTTTGTGGGGTTTTTTTTTTTTCAATACAAACACTCAGTTCTTTAAAAATCTGCAGAACACTCAGTTCTGCAGACTTTTAAAAATAAACAAACTACCTACTAGACATCATAATGGATAATACATTGTAATCGTCGGCTCAGCGTACTACAGCAGTCAAAAAAGCAAACAGAATGTTAGGAATTATTAGGAAGGGATTGGCAAATAAAACGAAAAATGTTATATTACCTCTGTATCTTTCCATAGTGAGACCACACCTTGAGTACTATGTACAATTCTGGTCACCGCATCTCAAAAAAAATATATAGTTGCGATGGAGAAAGTACAGAGAAGGACGACCAAAATGACAAAGGGGATGGAACAGCTCCCCTATGAGGAAATACTGTTCAGCTTGGAGAAGCGAGGACTGAGGGGGGATATGATAGAGGTCTTTAAAATCATGAGAGGTCTAGAACGGGTAAATGTGAATTGGCTATTTAATCTTTCAAATAATAGAATGACTGGGGGGGGGGCACTGCATTAAGTTAGCATGAAGTTAGCAAGTAGCACATTTAAAACCAATCAGAAAAAATTATTTTTCACTCAAAGTTCAATTAAGCTCTGGAATTTGCTGCCAGAGGATGTGGTTAGTGCAATTAGTGTAGCGGGGATTAAAAAAGGGTTGGATAAGTTCTTGGAGGAGAAGTCCATTAACTGCTATTATTCAAATTGGCTTAGGAAATAGCCACTGCTATTACTGGCATGGGATCTTCTTAGCATTTGGGTAATTGCCAGGTACTTGTAGCCTGGATTGGCCACTGTTGGAAACAGGATGCTGGGCTTGATGGACCCTTGGTCTGACCCAGTATGGCAGCTTCTTATGTTATTATGTTCTTAAATCGGGAAAGAACATTATTAGCTAAATTGAACTATATTGCACTACATTGAACAGAGAGATACGATAAAGCTTTGAGACTTCCTTAGGAGCAGTGTGGAGGGGGGTGCTGTGTGTGTGTATGTGTGTGTGTGTGTGTGTGTGTGTGTGCACACTTTGAAAGCACCTTTTTTGTACCATCCTTTGCCAATTGCCTCATGTATTTTCCCTGCCTATGTTGCTCTGCAGCAAAGTGCTGAAAATGAAAGAGAGAGGAAGTGAGGGCAGTGGTGAGGAGGTGTTTAAAATGAAGCGCTGATCAGCATTCAGTTTCTAACACTGTCCGATAGAAAGCAATGGGGATTTCTTTTAGGAGACTCAATTATATGAAAATACTGATATGAACTTCTTTCTGTATGCCAAATTTGGTGAATTTCTATCTTTTTTTTATTTTTAGAGTTATTCTGTCTACTGACAGACAGATGGACATTGATTCCTTTTCTGTAATTCTTGCCAACCTTCTATAATTGAGCCTGGCTAGGAGGCTTTGCCCATAGCAAAGAAGGAAGATGACAAAACCTGTTTTGGATAAAGAGTAAGATCTTACAAGCAGTTGTGCTCTATGGCTGGCAGCTGGGATATATCCTTAGTGAAATGGGCAGGAATAACCTGGCAGACTGGATGGCCAGTTTGTCATTTCCCCAGTCATGAGAGTTTCCCAGTTCAGCCAAATAAGGCAACCTGGTATGTGGCACCCAGAAGAAAGGCTAAGGGATATTTCATATCATAGCACTATGCAATCACCCTTAGGAAAGCATTTTCACCTGGTTTTGTCCAATATTTCTTTGGGAAACAAATTGAAATTTAGATTGCAAACTCTTTGGGGAGGTGGACTTCCGATTATTCTATTGTATCCCAGATTTTTTATTATCAAAGAGAGAAAAGATCAGTTCAAAAATGAATGCAGAGCAGTGGTGACAATATGCTTGGTTTAGATATAAAGCAAAGACAGATTTCAAGCCAAAATAGCAAATACTGAGATTTTCCTGAGGTTTTAATGATCCATATTCGACATGGAAAGAAATCAGTAGAACTAGGGGTCATGAAATGGAACGTCAGGGAGGAGAATTCAAAACCAACATCAGGAAATATTTCTTCACGGAGAGGGTGGTGGATGCCTGGCATGCTTTTCTGGAGGAGGCGGTGAAGACTAAAACACTGCAATCAGAGGACACCCAGATTTTCCAATTGTTCCAGTTACAATATTGATCTCAATTAATTTTTCCTCTGCTGGGACTGAAATGCATCTCAAAGGTCAGCTCAGTGGTTCAGTGACAGCACCCTGCACCGCCATGTGGAAGACCTGGGTTTTATTCTCCTGCCTGGACTCTGTGTCCCCAACCAACCAGAGTTGGAGGTGCTGCAGAAGCCACGATCACAGTCCCCGGTAGAGCAGAGAGGGCATCCCAGCCATTCTACCATGATGACACCCGGTGGTGACCAGATGCAGGGTCCATGTAAACACACTCCAGAGGAAACCACTGTATGTGTGTCCTCTGATTGCAGTGACTGCAAAGGCTGGATTTTGGAACATGGGAGGGCATATAAAAACGGGATCAGAATGAAACAGCTGGGCCAAAAAATAGAAATGCATTCCCTTTGTGTTTCAAATAGAGTCACTTAAATACATTTTAGATGTGGCTGAGAGAAACAAATGAGGTCTGTTCAATAAGAATGCATCAGCTTCTAATGTTCAAAACTATGTGAAATCAGTAAGAAATCACCAGGAAAGTTTGCTTTCTGTATTTGAGGAAAAGTGGGGAAGGGGGAGGCAGGTGAACTCTTAATTAAATCCCATACGTGAGGACACTAGATGGCAGCAGAGAAGGTCAAAAGATGATTACATTGTAGGTCAAAGCAGAAGACTTCCAATCAAAAAGAGAGAAATGGAACTCATTTGTTTTGACCCTGGCAGCTTCCCCGTTTGGGTTGCCAGCTGGGTCGGAACCTGTCTACCGCCGTGAGCCTTCATTTACATCTACTAGGACTCGAGCACAACCAAGGTGATGCAGTGTGAAATTAAACCTTCAGAGGACAGAGTGGAAAATTATATAATACATGGGTTAGTCGCTTTCAAATATTACTAATCGTTCTGCAGCCATGCCCCCTGGTTTTACAGGTATTCTTGAGCGAATACATTTGCTCTCACTGGTTTTTAATTTCTGCTACAGCAAAACAGCAAAATGTACTCAGACCCCACTAAGGTCCTCACAAGGAGCCTCCACTACAAAGGAAACAACAAAAGAAATCAAAAGAGCGGAAGTGGCGCCTGCTTTATGGAACTCCCTCCTGGAAGAGCTCCGCTGAATAAATGACTCCTCCCGTTTCAGGAAGCCCACAGAAACTTGGCTTTCCCACCAGGCCTTTCATGCCAACCCCCCCCCCCCCCCCTTGCAGAAGCGTGCATTAAATAACTGCAATAAACCGCCAGCACGCCACTCTGAAGCCTGAACATGCTACTGCAAACGTCGCATTTGAAGGAAACGCTAACGTATTTCGGTCAAGTTAAGTTTATGGCGTTCTTATATATTTCTCTAGAGTAGGTATAAATAGCGATTTAAAGTTTAGAAAAGGTTCTGCATTTTGTTCTACGTCAAGTTGCATATAACCCCAAATTATATGTTGCTATTTTACTTGCTGTACCCGGCCTCATATTCAAAAAGGTGGGTAATAAATGAAAATAATAATAATAATAATAATAATAATAATAATAATAAAAGGCTGGGATCAAGAGTTTTTAATTTTTTTTTTTACTTTTATTTGTTTACTTTTCTCCTTGAGCAGGGAGATGTGCTCCCTTCCGCAGATTCTTCAGTAAACACATTCAACCATCACACTGACATGGAGTATTGATTTTGGAAGTCAAAGATGGATGCACTTGCTGTCTATTTGAAAACGTGGCTTGTCACCAAGTAAATACACAGCAATTAGTTCATAAGTCAATCCTTTTAAAGTTAAAGGTAACTTGTCCTATATGACTGTAAGGGAATCTCCAAACTTGCCCTTTCCCAGTAGAGTTGACCTTAACTATAATCGCCACACTGGTCTCAACAGACCTGGTGTGCCAGTAGTGTAGAGTCCTTGATTTCAACAAAAGCTGCTCTATTAGTGAGGTCACTGCGTGTGTGAATGTGTTAGGAGGTGTCACATTTAGTAGCTTGCAGGACAGCCCCGTGAGCTGCACTTAGCAGACTACCACTCGACACTGCCGGTCCATCCTGAGGCTGAACGCCGCCGCCGCTATGTCTCCACTCCTTCCTTCACATGGGAGCTCCCTAGGCACGCCGCCATGTCTCCACTCCTTCCTTCACATGGGACCTCCCTAGGCACGCTGCCATTTAACGGCTTCGCGGCGGGAAGCTGGTCTGCTGGCGTCTCCTGATGACACCATGCGGCTGGGTATATAAGGCCCAGATGCACATCCTAAATTTGCCTTAGCAATGGACCTCCCAGATCTTCATAAAACAATCTATTCTGGTCCCCAAAAAGTAAATAACACCAGTTGCCCCATTCAATGGGCCACCACCTTGGAGGGAAGGTCTTCATTATCCCTGGGCATCTCAAACAGAGGGTTCCCCATTCCCTGAATACAGTAAAGTCCCAGGTATCCAGCAAGGCTCCTACTATGTAAAAGTCCAAAATTCCAAAATATTCTCATGAGGAAACCCTTATTCACAAGGGAATGATTAGCCAGGGAAATTTCCGACCTTACTCACAGACTGCCAGCTGATAGGGCCAGAATCTCAAGAGTAGGCCCAAAATCAACTTAGGAAAATCTCCAACCCTCCTCCTGAACTACAAACTTATAGTGCCCCCAAAGCTCTTGACACAGCACTGCCATAAAACCTCTGAAGTGGGATGTCCATTCCAGCACCCTCAAGGGGAGGGGCTGCACATGAATGGGTCCTCCCCTCACTAACTGCACTACCATGATATGTCCCAGGACTTCCTGGTTACCTGTCAGGATGGTCAGGTCACACCAATTTTTGGACTTTATTTTTCCTGCCATCAGTACCAGTAATGAACTTTTATTTGGAACAGCAGTTTTCGGAGTCAGTGTGGTGTTTGTGATACCCTGTACTGGGCTGATGAGTAGAAGGGAAGGAGAAACCCTTAGGACTTTGAAAAGTAAAATGTCTCCCCCCACCCCTCCCACTCCAACCATGCATTAACCCCAGGTGTTCATGGAGCCTCAACTATGTTATGAGCGAGGATCCTTGGACCAAGGTGGAGTTGGCACAACCTGAGGGAGGAGCCCTATAGGTCCCTACTGTCGGTTGGCAGAGCTAGCAGAAGCAGAGGCCCCACTGAAGCTTCACCAATATCAGCCTACGCCCCCTTAGGTTAAGCCCTCGGGTGCCGAGACCAGCTAGACTTAGGCGCCGGCCTCTGTGGAGGTGAAGATACGAAGAATCCAAAGAGTTGCAGGCCAAGGTCTGAAGAAGCACAAGAGAGTTGGAGTACAGGTAGAGGTCAGAGGTAGGCAGAGATCAATCAAGTCGGTATCCAGGCAGTGGTCAGTGGCAGGCAGAGTTCCAGATCAGTATCAGAGTCCAGGCCAAGGTCAAACCAGAAGATCCGTCCACAGTGCAACAAGGGATGGAGCATGTAGGGAGGCAAGGAGTAGGACAAGCAGGAGCGAAAACACTAAAGACTGAAGACACAGAAGGAGGCTGACCACAAGGAAGACAATGAACCGAACACTGACCACAAAGAAGACAAGAACTCAGGAGATGGACCAGACTGCCAACACAGGAACCAGGAACAAACTTAGGAATACATAACAGGAACAGGAACATGCTGAGCCAAAGCACTAATTCAAAGAAGTGGACCTATTGCCAAGGCATAGAGTCCAGGGAAGGAGAACCTTTTATAGTGGAAGGGCTGAGATATCATCTGCGGATTCCACAGGGAAATTCCCGTCATGGGCCCTTTAAATCATAGACGTTTGGGCACACGCGCACCTAGGGGCAGCCCACACAGTGTCTGTGACTCTCAGAGTTTTGCCACAGGGGCTTTGGGGGGGCCTGCCCCATGGGCCCCTCCAGCCCGTGGGGCAGGAGGGGCCCGTGGGGGCTGGAGTTCTTACCTCCAGCCCCCACGGGCATGGGGCTGGAGGTAAGAACGGCGGTCCACAGGTTGGGATCGTGGGTTGCTGAGCGCAACAATCTAGGCTATGAGCCTCCTTGTGAGCCCTTGGACCAGGACCACGTCACGATAGGGGCTACATGACTGATGCTCTTCAGGAACCAGCATTCTTGGCATTATAATTTTTGTGGTGCACATTCCAGATAACCTACATAAAACAAGTGTTTTTCAACATAAACAATCTCCAAGAATCCTGGCAATTGCAATTTCATGATCTTGAAAAATGTGACCTAGATCTTGCAAGCCAGCAATCACAATAAATTCAAATCTGTACTCTTAAACTTATGTGCAGACCCGATTTCATGATGAAGACCAGAGGTGTGTGGAGCCAGGCATGGGAAGCTGCCAGACTAAAGCATGTACCCTGTAGGCGTCTTCCCACCCTTACCTGAGTAAATCCCTGAGACTCGGGAGGGGGGGGGGGAAGGGGATGGAGCTGATTGCTCTACTCTTCTCTCACATATGCACACAATAAAAGGATACTGTCCGCTGCTGCTTCTACTTGAGCTGGCCCAGAGGGACCTCTTTCTTTAGCTGCTACGGCCTGGCCCAGCGAGTCATCGCTCTTTTGCTACCACTACTGTTGAAGCCTGACCTGATGAGTCCTCATTTTCGGCTGCTGAGATCTGGCCCAGCAAAGCCTCACTTTTCACCACTGTTGCTGCTGAGGCCTGACCCGATGGGGATGGGGCTGGGGGCCTCTCCCCCCCTCCCCTCCCCCCCAACCAGTGCTTCAACCAGCAGAAATCACATGGAGCCAGGAGCAGGAGGCCACCAAACAGTGTGTATGCCTCAATGGCTCTGGTAATGTGTCAGGAGTTTTGGGTGCCTTGGCAGGCAGAAGCAGCATCCTTTCTCCTGCAACCAGACCAAGATTGGTGGACGAGAGTGACAGAGCAGTGGGGGAAGGCAAGTGTTTAGGTAGGCTGTGCTGTAAGTGTGCTCTGTGAAACTAACAAATAGCTAAAACCTTAAAATTCATGAATTTCAAAATACAGGGACTGGGAAATTTCTGAAAAGAACAAAGAATTAAGCAGGGCCTTCCTAATTATGGCAGTCATGGATAGCAGGCAGCACAGGTGCACAGAATGCAGGAAAGGGGCACAATCCAGCAAAAAGTATCCAATTTCATCACTTCGTTAAAAACGAAGGATCAGCTTAGAACAATAAGATGGTGTCTGTTTATTAATCATTGCTATTTTGTCAGTGCAACTGGAACTGATTTGCATGAAGGGGAATTCCTGTCCTCAAAATGCAAGACAAATTCTTGGAAGTACCCCCTGGATGGACATTAAGACTGAAACCCCAGTGAACTGTGAGCTTTCTTACACATGAGAAGGCTCTCTGCTTCTGATGGTAGCAAACAGTTGAAGGGGAATTTCAGCAGGTCATCCTTATTGTGGGAAACAGTGGGCTTGCTAACGTCATTGACAGCCCACAGAGGCCTTTTCATTGCAAGATAGCTCATAATCCACCTAAACCCAATTGTCCAATCAGGGTGGGAGTGTGGCACCCTTTGGCCAGACAATAAGCAGTCTTAATTTTTAAGGATGGTTCCCCTTTAAGATGCTGAATCTGAACGTTCTTTATGGTGACTCATAATGCTTTTCAGGGCTGTTTTTACCTTTTTTAGATTTCTAGTGCTTTGGAGGAACTGCGGACCACAAGATCTAATTGTGACGCCCTCTCCTTCTACAGCCACATTATACCTGGGAAAGAGAGAGAGAGAGGAGGAAAGGGTACAGCAAGCTCCTCAAATTTATCTTCAAAATGAAAATTTGGCTGTAATTTTGTGTACTAATAGACAGGAGTGCAACTTCACCCTCTGATCTGCAACCCCAAAGTTAGATATCCTCTCATCTGGGAGCAGAGGACATCCTATAGTTTGCTTTTAATGTGGGGGAAAGGAAGAATAAGGGGGTCTGAGTAGGAGTGCTTTAAGGGTTGGGGGAGCTTAGTGAATGAAGTGGCTTAATGGGTGATAAGCCTGGGTTGGGGCAGTGCATTAGTAGGTGGGGGGCTTGTTGGGGGGGGGGCTAGAGGAGTGATGGGTTGAATTGCTTAGGTGGGGGCTTCAGTGGGGCGTGGGTTAGTGGGTGGGGGCTAGAGTAGTGGAGTAGTTAGGTGGCTGGGGGACATAAGTGGGGTGGATTAGTGGATGGGGTCTAGAGTAGTAGGGTGGATTGGTGGATAGGGAAATTTAGTGAGTGGGAAGTAGAATGGTGGGCGGTGCTGATGGATTGGGGGGAGGGGACTAGAGTTTGGAATGCATTCATGAATCCATGTCCCTGGGATTCTGGGTCACATGATCTCTGCTGCTGCCCTGCTGCCGCAGCACTGTCCCTCTCTCAGTACCTTTGGGTGTGCATGCCACTGCTTCCGCTGCTCTCTTGGTATCTTAGGGGGTTGATGTTACTGCTGCGGCTGCCGTGCCCCTCTTGTGCTGTCTTTGGAGGTTATTTGGGGGATTGATGCTACTGCTGATGCAGCCCTGCCCCTCCCTTGCTCCCCTGAAGCATTGTTGCCTCTGTTGCTGCTGTGTGCCTGCAAGTTTCTTAAAAACTGGATTGAAAACCACAGTATCATAGGTAAAAACATATCAGGCAGGCACTCCTTCTCCCATTGCATATAATTGATAGATTGTTTGCAGAGGGAAACTTTCTTAAAGCACTAAAAGCAGTGGTGGGACCCCTTTTGAAAAATCCTTTTGATGTTGCTGACATTGACGATTATAGATTATATAAAAGAGAGTGGTGAGAACTATATATGAGAGAAGGCATCAACTGGTACAAACATAGCAAAACAAAATGCCCCAATTCGCAAGTAAAAGCAGCAAGAGAAATGTGTCTTATTAGTCCAAACGTGACAAAACCCAATCGGGCCGATTCAGTAAAATGCGCAGGAGAGCCGGTGCTCCGAGGCGAGCGTCCGCTCTCCCGACGAGCGCCCAGGCCACTCTCCTGGGCACGCGATTCTATATGCAAATGAGGGCCTGTGGTAAAAAGGAGGCGCTAGGGTCACTAGCGCGTCCCTAGCGCCTCCTTATTGGCAGAAGCGGCGGCTGTCAGCGGGTTTGACAGTCGACGCTTAATTTTACCGGCGTCGGTTGTCAAACCCGCTGACAGCCACGGGTTCGGAAAACGGACACCGGCAAAACTGAGCGTCCGTTTTCCAACCCGTGGGCTGCGGGCAGATTTATTTATTTTTTTAAGATTTTTTTTTTTTTTTTTTTTGGGTCACAGTTTTTTCTGCTTTTCTGTACACTTTCCTGGTGCCAGCTGAAAGTAACTCATGCCTTTGGGCAGGCGTTAATTTCTGAGAGTAAAATGTGCGGCTTGGCTGTATAAGGGGTAATAATAGCGCGTGGAAAATGCGCGTCCAAACGGGGGCTAACGGTGCGCTCGGCCTGAGCGCACCGTACTGAATCGGCCTGATTGCCAGAGAAGTGGTGTGGAGGAGAAGAATTCCAGGGTGGAAGTTCCCAGGAATCCAAAAGAGAGAAGACGGCGTGAAGATTTTGGTGAACTAATGTACTGGGTGAGGCCAGCGGAAAGGGCATCCTGCCTGGGAAAGTTCGCCAGAATCAAAGATTGCTCCTGCCACAAGCAGCCAATTCAGAGAGAAAGAGAGAGAGAAAAGGACATTGGAGGAGAGGAGTAAAGCCATATTACTGGTACTGGGAGGGCCCTGTCTGGGAGACTGTGATCAACTTTTGTGATTTTTTTTTTTTCTGGGTTGAGTTGCAGCTTTAGTGCAGTAACCCAAGTGTTCTGTTTTGCAATTTGTGTTTTCCCTGCCATCAATCAGTAAAGATTTTATCTTAAAACAACAGTGCTGGTGTGGACATGGTCTTAGTGAAGTGCTTGAATGTTGTATACAGGAAGAGCCCCGAGAGACAGAACTATCCAAGGACTTTGAAAAAACGTTTTCCCACCCCACCCCCCGCAGTCTGGGAACGCCATGAGGTCACAGGACCTTGCGTGCTCGATGGACCTCCCCTTGTTACACCTGTGTCCAAGAGCTGACCGGGACTTGGGTTACAGTGTATCTAGGATAGGCAATTTTTAAGAATCCCATTTCTGCAGGTCAATCACTGTTTTATCCATGGTAATGGCTTTTAAAAAATATCCTGTCTATGGCCAATATCATTGAAAGTTGTAGTTCATTTATGGGAATTCCTAGGTCAAATTTTAGCTCCATTCCGCAAGACTGCATCTCTGCTATTTTTGTAAAAAATTGCATTTCTCTCCGGGCCCTCTTCTTCTGTCCCCAATCCCGAGGTAACCGCATCTACCTATTGATATTTAAATTTCTCAAGGCAACTCCATAAGAGTTACAGTCCAAAGTTCTGCTCAGCCATTTCAGATCCAAGCATGACATAAAGTAAATGTGAAATATACTCTCCACTTTAGATTAAGAAAATGTTTTATGATGATTGAATTGTGAATGGATGTGAAAGATGTGTGAATGGACAGTAGCCAGTACTGAAGCCTTGACAATTGGCGCTACTGCTTGCAAGTTTCAAATGTGCTGAAAGAACCCCTTTTGAATCAATCATCTGTCCAATATATGCGCAAGTATTTTTCTAGATCAAATAGAGAGTTTGAATACTTTTCAGCTGGGTGTTTGTCCCAGACACAGTACTGACACAGTCTCGGTTGCTCTTATGGATGATTTATATCGAGAGCAGGATATTCTCTATGGGTTTATCTGATGCTTTCAACACAATCGGCTCTAGTATTTTATTGGCCCATTTATGTAATCTGGCTCTGGATCTTTTCCTTTTTCCAGAAAGTAGTGCTGGGAGATTCATCTTTTGCCCCTTAGCCTACACTGAATGAAGTCCCCCAGGGATTGATCTTGCTTCCTTTATTATTTAATTTGTATATGATCCCTGTGAAAGGGACCATACAGAAATTTGGTGTCCACAATCACAGCATGTAGATGATATTCAGCTCTATGTGTCAGAAAAAGGGGATTTTGTAGAAGAGACTACTACATTAAATTCCTGCTTTACTGTTCATTGGTTGGAAAACAAACTTGTAGTAAGAGAAACGTGCTTACTGCTTAGGGTTAACATTTGTATGCCACAAAATTTAGCTATGCCTTTATGATTGGATGGGATTACCTTCTCTTTTAACCCTAAATTTGTCGTGTTGGAATGATTTTAGATCTATTATTACATATGGATAAATAAATTGCTGTCATTTCTAGGTGTCATTTTTTTATAGTTGAGGACGATTTGCCAGCTAAATCCTTTTTTAGACAGAGCAAATCTAGCAACAGTGATTCATGCACTTATAGCTTCAAGGCTGGACTATAGTAATGCTCTTATATGGGCTCTTCTCAGCGATCAATAAGAAAGCTCCAGTTAATTCAAAATGCAGTGCACAGCTATTGACAGATATTGTATTATATGATCATACTGGCCTTAGACTTAAGGAGCTACATTGGCTGCCAATTTCCTTTTGGAATTAGTTTAAAGCTTTGCATAGAACCAACCCAGTGTGCTTAAAGAATCCTTTACATTTTTATACCCTTCTTAGAATTTTAGGTTCAGTCAGTGAGGGTCTCCAAGTTATCCCTCCATTATCTAAAATCATTTTAACTAAGACTAGGAGATGTGCACTCTCCTATATGGCTCCACTGCTCTGGAACTCATTGCCAAAGGAAATTAGGGTAACCAAGGACTACTTAGTTTTTAAATGTTCAGTCAAAACCTGGTATTTGTATTAATATTTCTTATTTTGCACTTTTTGTTTTTTCCTCATCTTGCTTCCTCAGAAAATTGTTCTACAATGAATAAATAAATAAATGTACCTCAACTTATTAGGCATGTGAAGGGAGGAACGGATAAGAAGGATTATTTTCAGTCAGATCTAGTTGTATAAAAGCAGTATAAAGGAGCTGGATGGAACTGCTTTAAAAATGCCTCCAAAGCCAACACCCTACCTCCACCAGCACCACCATTTTAGTGTAAATAAGAGTTCTTTCGCAGGTACATAGCAGATTCAAAGTATGTCAGTACAAAAGTACTTGTGGTGTCTACTGGCCCTGAATTTTCAAAGGAAAATTCCATAGGGAGTTTCCCTTTGAAAAATGAGCTTACAGGTCTATGAGAACAGAATACCTGTGGACCTACAAGATGCTCTGGAGCTTCTTAGCAAATTTACATCAAATTATTATTAAGTAGGGGTGTGCATTCGGATTGACCGCATTAGTAAAACGCAACTCATATTTTTTTTTTACTTAAAAAATTGATTCGACATAAACGATCGGATTTCCCACATATCGAACATAGATATGTTCGATATGTGGGAAATCGCGATTGTTGAGCCAAAATAAAAATATAAACCCCCTCACCCTCCTTAATCCCCCCCCCCCGACTTACCACAACTCCCTGGTGATGGAGCGAGGAGTGAGGACGCCATTTCTGCAATCCTTGGCGAGAAGCATGTGACGTCGGCGGCACGTCGAGTGACGCCGGCGTCACGTGATTCCCGGCTCGTTCGCGCCGGACGGCTCGTTCGGCCCAAAAAGAACTTTTGGCCAGCTTGGGGGGGCCTCCTGACCCCCCCAAGCTGGCCAAAAGTTCTTTTTGGGCCGAACGAGCCGTCCGGCGCGAACGAGCCGGGAATCACGTGACGCCGCGTCACTCGACGTGCCACCGACGTCACATGCTTCTCGCCAAGGATTGCAGAAATGACGTCCTCACTCCTCGCTCGATCACCAGGGAGTTGTGGTAAGTCGGGGGGGGGGGGGATTAAGGAGGGTGAGGGGGTTTAAATTTTTTTTTGCACATATGTACATATACCCAACTCATTGGATTTTTTTTATGTCCATATTGGCCGCAAGTGGGACCCCCTTTCGGACATAAAAAATATGAACATAAAATTTTGCTCTGCACATCCCTATTATTAAGTAGAAATTTTCTGTTTCATCATCATAATGTGCTGAACATTGTAGAATGTTTTCTTGCTTGATCCTTTCTATGGCTATTTTTTAAACAGATATATTGACTTGCTTGCCAAAATTAAAAATAAATGTTTGCTTAACTATCAATATATGACAATATGTGATGAACATTTTCTTTACAGATGCACTATGTTTATGTTTCCTTCTGTAAATAAGTTAAAAAATGTTAAACTAATTATCTTTAAGTTCTGTTTCCTCAAACAGCAGGACCACCTGCAATGGCTTATGCATTGCTATAACAAGCAAACTTTACCAACTGCAAATGAAGGATTGACTCATCCATCCATCTGTACTCAGAAATAGCAGGATGCTTAGCTTATCAGCAAAGGAGTAAAAAGTACACACACAAGATGAGTTACGTAATTCAAAATTCCCTTTCTTTCTGGAATCAAAACATTATGGGGCGGATTTTAAATGCCCTGCGTGCCGGCGTGCCTATTTTGCATAGGCCGTCGGCGCGCGCAGAGCCCCAGGACGCACGTAAGTCCCGGGGTTTTTTTAAAGGGGCGGGAGGGGGCATGTCGGGGGTGTGGCTGAATGACGTGGCGTTTCGGGGGCGTGACGCGGCATTTTGGGGGCGGCGACGCGGGCATGGTTTTGGCCCGGGGGCATTCCAGGGGCGTGGCCGTGGCCTCCGGACCAGCCCCTGGGACCGGAACACGGACAGGGCAGCCGGCCAACGCGCACAGATTTACGTCTGCTTTTCGCAGGCGTAAATCGTGCGATAAAGGTAAGGGGGGGTTAGATAGGGCCGGGGGGGGTGGGTTAGGTAGGGGAAGGGAGGGGAAGGTGGGGGGAGGACGAAGGAAAGTTCCCTCCGAGGCCGCTCCAAAATCGGAGCGGCCTCGGAGGGAACAGGCAGCGTGCGCTGGGCTCAGCGCGCAGGTTGCACAAATGTGCACCCCCTTGCGCGTGCCGACCCTGGATTTTATAAGATACGCGCGGCTACGCACGTATCTTATAAAATCCAGCGCTGGATTTTATAAGATACGTGCGTAGCCGTATCTTATAAGTTATCAATGAGGACAATAAAAGTAACCACAGCAAATTCATTTTGCAGGACCCATAGGCAGATTCATATCTGCTAGCAAGTGGGGCATGGGAGCCAAAAGATCAGTCTGGTACTGCTAATGTAAGGTTTCATTCTGGTGGCGAGCAGCTGCTGCCAAATATATCCAGTAAGTGGTAAGAAGAAGAATCATCATGACTCAAAGGAGTGGCGAGTGGACAGGAAAATAGATCAGAACAAGAACAGTAGAAGGAAGAGAAGTAATTTACTAGGAACCATCAAAATCCATGTTCATTGATTTTTACGGAGCAATTCCTGGAAAATGTATTTGCTTAAGCTGAAAAAAATGATGATTTATCCTATTTTACAGAACGTAAAGAGAGAGAGCGTGAGAGAGGAAGAAAAATGTTAGTCTGACAAAAATAAAATTAGTTAAAGAAAACCAGCAAAAAAGTAGGGGAGGGATGATGCCTTCAATAGAACAACAAAAGCTTTAAGATGCATATTTTGGAGCCTACTAAGGTCCAGTCTCATTGCCTGAGGAAAGAAACTCAGAAGTCCTAGCATCATGCACCTTTAAATCATGGTTACCTTTATAAAACTGTCATCTCTACTATACGGAAACAAAGAAGAATAGAATCTAACGGCAGATAAGGACCATCTAGTTTGCCCAGTTTCATACCTGGTGCAAAGCCATAGACCAGCGGTTCTCAACATGTGTGTGTGTCACGAAGAGAGCTGGAGGTGTGTCACCATCCTCTGCTGGGCCCAGAAAGATACCGCACTCTTCTGCTCCATGGGGGCTTGGCAGGAGACAGCCACCCCATTTCTATCTCCCCCTTTTACCCATCATCCACAACAGCGCCAGGACTTCAGAAAGGGGTGAAGGGTGGGAATCAAACTGCATTTGCGGAAGGGCCATTGTGCAGCCCATGAAACAGAAAGTAAGTACATGAAATAGAAAGTAAGTGCAGTCTGCAGTTGACAACACTCAGACTCTGAAGCAACCCTGCCCCTCACAAGGGTTTCCTAAGTAACCGGAAGCCTTTGCGGCAGACGTTGGTAGGGTTATTTCAGGGCCTGAGTGCTGTCGGCTGCAGACAGGCTCTGCGTTTACTTTCTTTTTTTGTGTGTGTGTGTTTCTTTGGCTGAACCGTGGCCTTTCTGCAAGCACAGTTTTACTCTCTTCGCCTCACTCCATAGTCTTGGGGTCCTTTGGTTTCAACCAAGCAAATTGAGGGAGGAGGAGAACCTGGGATGGGACCATAATGAAAATATGCTGGGCAGGGGGAGATGCTGGTCTGGGGTGAGAGGAAGAGAGTGAAGGGAGATGCTGGATTAGGGTGAGACTGAAAGAGTGAGAAGAGATCCTGGGCTAGGATGGGGGGAATGAGGGGAGATGCTGGGCTATGATGGGGGTGAGAGAGTGAGGAGAGATGCTGGGCTAGGGTGGGGGGAATGGGCAGGGGGAGATGCTGGTCTGGGGGGAGAGGGAGAGAGTGAAGGGAAATGCTGGATTAGGGTGAGACTGAAAGAGTGAGAAGAGATCCTGGGCTAGGATGGGGGGAATGAGGGGAGATGCTGGGCTATGATGGGGGTGAGAGAGTGAGGAGAGATGCTGGGCTAGGGTGGGGGGAATGGGCAGGGGGAGATGCTGGCTGGGGG
This sequence comes from Rhinatrema bivittatum, assembly GCF_901001135.1. NCBI lineage: Eukaryota > Metazoa > Chordata > Amphibia > Gymnophiona > Rhinatrematidae > Rhinatrema > Rhinatrema bivittatum. The sequence goes on along the minus strand of NC_042620.1, from coordinate 52,598,767 downwards.
GAGAGGGAGAGAGTGAAGGGAAATGCTGGATTAGGGTGAGACTGAAAGAGTGAGAAGAGATCCTGGGCTAGGATGGGGGGAATGAGGGGAGATGCTGGGCTATGATGGGGGTGAGAGAGTGAGGAGAGATGCTGGGCTAGGGTGGGGGGAATGGGCAGGGGGAGATGCTGGTCTGGGGGGAGAGGGAGAGAGTGAAGGGAAATGCTGGATTAGGGTGAGACTGAAAGAGTGAGAAGAGATGCTGGGCTAGGGTGGGGGGAATGGGCAGGGGGAGATGCTGGGCTGGGGTGAGAGGGAGAGAGTGAAGGGAGATGCTGGGGTGGGGGAAGAGAGTGAGAAGAGATGTATGAGCTAGGGTGTGTGAGAGTGAGAAGAGATGCTGGGCTAGGGTGGGGAGAATGGGGGGGGGAGATGCTGTCTGGGGTGGGGTGAAGAGAGTAAGGGGAGATGCATGGGTTAGGGTTTGGGAGAGTGAGAAGAGATCCTGGGCTAGGATGGGGGGAATGAGGGGAGATGCTGGGCTATGGTGGGGGTGAGAGAGTGAGGAGAGATGCTGGAATGGGGGAAGAGAGTGAGAGGAGATGCTGGACTAGGGTGATGGGATTATGCAAGGGGAAAAGCTGAATTGGGTGGAGGGAGAGTGAGGGAAGATATTAGGCATGGGTAGAGATAATGAGAGTGGATAATGCTGGGTGGGGGGAATGAAGGGAGGTGATGGGCTGGGGTAAATATCAAGGTCCGAGGCAGATGAAGAAGACAGGAGGAAAGTCAAGAAACAGAAAATGAACAGAAGACTCATTTTTCTAACTCATTAGAAAAATGAGTTAGAAGAAACAAGAGGAAAGCTGAGAACAAGAGACTGGGACCAACATGGCTGAAAAAAATAAAATGTCCAGACAAATCAGGTAGAAGTAAAAAACATTTTACTTCCTCTGTCTGTGTTTTGTGTGTGTGAGAGAGGAGAGGGATTCTGCTACCTTGCAGTTTCTGTGTAGGGATCTATAGCAGTCCAGCTTGTTCTGTTTTACTCATAGGAAATGTATTGGTATTCTAGGCCTGCTGGAATATTTGCACTGCTGCCTTTTCATAGACAGGGCTGTTGATGTGTGAATCCTCTGAATTAGTGCTGTTTTGGAATGGCAGGATTGCTATGTATGTGCTGAGCAATTTTTCCAGGGTTTTATGTTTCATAGCATGTCTGGCAGTGGAGGGAACTTGTCTTGTTGTTGCTGAGGTGACACCAGAATTTGGATTATATTTTTTCATGGTGTATTGTAAGGGAAAATCTCCTAGCTCTGCTCTGTATAGATTCCAGACTCCACTCCCATATAGAAGAAATGGTCAAATACTTTTTAATGATAGTTTTACCGAGGGCTGAAACTGACCAGAGGTTTCTTTGCACCAAGATCCCTCAGGAATTTTTCTTGTAATGTCTTTTATAGCCAATTAAATAAGTGAAGATTAAATCTTTGTGGAAAAAAAATATATAACAACTAATTTCAATAGCAGCTTGTAAAAATGCTGTTAGCAATAGTTTATTTTTCCCTTGTGTCATTTTTAACAAGAATAAAAATAATATTTAGGCTTTTTTTTTTTTGCTTTAGTAAAGACGCAGATTGTAGTGTTCAGTGCATTACGCACATAAGCAACGCTTGTAAAATGAGTTGCGATGGAAAAAAGGTTGAGAAGCACTGCCATAGACCATTTGCTATGTCTCCCACTGGCATTTTAAAAGTTTGTTAAAATGAGGTCAGGGACAGATTTTCCTTTTTCTGCCTCTAGGCACGGTTGGTACTCTAGCCCACCTCAGTCCACCCCCTCCATCTTCCCTCCCATCACAGACCAACTCAGAACTGAAACTATTAAATAAAACTTTAATAAAATATACAACTCCTGAATGAAGGCATGGGGTATAATATCAGATATTCTGCACCTAAATTGTGACCTATGATATCTGATTATATTAAAGTTATTTTACTTGAAATATGTTTATTGAGCATATGGGTAACACACAAAACTGCAGTGGAATTCAAACAAATAGGACACAATCAGTCAAGTGCATAACTAGTACAGAACACCAAGTTCGTTAAAGAACACTTGAACAATGGTAGAAGTGTTATCCCAAGTAAATAAAATCCCCCTCTCCACCAAAGTAGAAAAAATACTATTCCATCTTGAAATCTATGTCACAAATTAACAATTTTTAATAAGATCTTCCTGGCTGTCGTGCTCTGGTCCAGCCAGGCCCAAGAGAAATCAGGAAAGAGTGTCAACACAGAAGACATACAACCCCCTGCACCGTCCAACGCACCCCAGTCCTAATAGTGATATAATAATGCAATACATATAGTCAAATAAAATGAAAACAAGATAAATGAAAAAAAAAACAAAAAACCCAGGGCTTCTATAAGAGTAAGCTCCTGGCTCTACTGGAGAGGCTCTGAACATATTTATCCCAAGTGCTAAAATACTTCTTTTTGGCGGCAGGGGATACAGCAGCTATCAAAGATTCCATTTGTGAAGTACTGTGGAGTGTATTCCACCATTGTCAAAAAGATGGGGGGGTCCTTCTCCTACGATTACAGCAAAATAGACCGTTTCCCCGTGTCAAAGCCTTACGTAGCAAAAATCTACCTTCCTCCTTCTGCGAGTCCAGTGATACACTTTGAAACTAATCCCCTATCTTCTTATCCTAAGTCTGACAGACCCTGGATGCCTCCTAATCCAGAAAAGGACGCAGGAGATTTGCAGCCACCCAAAAGGAATTGTAACTGGGGACAGCGACAAAAATACAACCAGAGACCGTCTGTGGAGAATCAGCTGGCTGAGTTGATGGCTGCCATCCAGAAACTCATTGAACAAAACCACAGTTTGCCCGCTAAGCCTGAGAAAGTTCCTCAGAAAAAACAGAAAAGGTCTGAGGAACCCAAGAGTAGCACCAGGTCTAGCACACCATAAGAGAGCCCCAGTACCTCTGGGTCCTCCCCTAGCATACAATCACTAACTGATCCTGTTTTTCCCCAGATCTCTACCATAAATACCTGAAAGCCTTCCCTGTTGGAACCCAGAGATGCATCCAGCCACAGGAGAGTTCTGCGCCCCTTCTGGATGTGGGCTCTGTCAGGAAGCATAAGGATTTTTTAGGGAAATTGAAGCCTCAGGGACTCTGCCATATGATCCCCATCTAAATACAAGATGTATTCATTTGTGAGGGTCTTCTAGAAACAGGTTCCGAGGTCACCCTAGTCACTCAGAGCTTGTTTGACAAGCTCTCTGCTTCCTTGGAGAATAGCTCCACTCCAAGAGTAGTCCCATGCGAAGTGGACCTAGAAGCCTATGGAGGAATTCCTATGGAGGTCAGAGATAAGGTATGGCACACCCTTCAGATAGGGAAGATGAAAGTGAAGCATCCAGTTCTGATCAGCAAGACTCCCATGAGGAATTCCTAATTTGGAATGAACTCCTCATGAGAAAGTCTCCCATCCTTGAATATGTAAATGAGGCCATGTGGACTCAGGTCAGGTACCCTCTCCCATATAGAAGAGTGGCTTAAAGGGGGAAGGAGACCCCCCTAGTTCCTGCTCCACAGAGAAGAAAGAGACTACTCTCAGAATAAATATCCAGAGGTCGGCAGATCCCTCCCTACTAGTACTTCAATACAGACAGGCCAAAAAAGGGGTAGATAATAATGACAATGTTATCCTATTAAAAAGGAGGCCATACTCAGCATTGTCCTAGATATATACCGAATGGAGATTTGCATCAACAAAACCCTACCTTCAAGTGACAAGAGCCGAGCAGACTCAGGAGTTCAAGAGGTAAGTCTACCTGTAACCAAAAACACATACCTGGTACACCCCAGGAAGCTGACCGCCATACACTGGAGTGGAGATGCCATTTCAGTATATGCCCAGCTAGCAGACACACAAAACATACAGGTACACCTGATGCTCAGTAGAGAAGACTCCTTGACAGAGTCCCTCTTTCGCAAAGTGAAAGATAAGATAGAACTGGATGCAATAAAACACAATAATACTTTAGTAGAGATACCCAGACATGAAACTAAATTGCAGATGGGAGCATGTAACTTAGAGCTGAAGTTAGGTAGTAAAATGTTCAAACACAACTTCTCCATAATTAGAGGTTTAGATTCACCGATATATTTGGGCTCAGACTGTCTCATCAGACTGGGAGCCTATGTCAACCTAGTGAATGATATTATCTAGAACAGACTGGAAGGTAATCCTGTAAGCAGCCCCAACATTCCCAAGTCGCTCAGGTCCGGCCAGGCAGTCCCTCAGGGATGCGAAGTAGTGAGTGCTGAAAAAGCTCACATCCCTAGCAGTGAGCAAAATTATCCCCTTAAAATAAGAATAGCCAAAGGTCAACAAGTGCTAGACAAGTTGGCTTTCTTCTAACCGAATATCAGATTTCTAGAATCTGGGTTGTCTGTGGGAGCCATACCTTGTATGGAGATGTTGGATTCAGTATTGTACCTGTTAATAACTGATACCAGCCCAGCCCGAATTACACTGAGAGACAAAAAACCCCTAGGCTCCCTAATCGGTGAGTCCTTCCCAGATCTAGAGCTAAACCTTCCAGTCATAGGTAAATTACGACATAGGAAAATGTGGGAGAGAGGTTCTGGAAGCCAAATTTAGGATTTTAGGTAGGAAGCTGAAATCCAGAATCTCCATGGTGGCATTCTCTGAAATGCTTCCTGTTCCAAGTGCAGGTCCCAAGGGGCAGGCAGAGCTCCAGAGTTTCAATGCGTGGATGAGACGATGGTGCAGGGAAGAGGGATTCAGCTTTGTAAGGAACTGGGGAAACTTTTGGGGAAAGGGGAGACTTTTCCGAAATGATGGGCTCCATCTTAACCAGAGTGGAACCAAGCTGCTGGCACTAACTTTCAAAAAGGAGATAGAGCAGCTTTTAAACTAGAACAAGGGGGAAAGCAGACAGTCACTCAGCAGTGCATGGTTCGGAGAAATATATCCTTGAAGGATACTAATGAAACAAGAGAGTTAGGGCATCCCAACAGAGAGATTCCATTAAAAGAAAACATAGTTCATGTGCCTATATGTAAAAAATCACCAAAGCTAATAATTTCTGAATTATCCCTAACAACTGAAAAGCAGGTTGTTAATACAGACAAAAAACACACTTTGAAATGTCTGTATGCCAATGCCAGAAGTCTAAGAAGTAAGATGAGAGAGTTATGTCTGCTTCTCGCAGGCGTAAATCTAGGGACAAAGGTAATGGGGGGTTTAGATAGGGCCGGGGGGGTGGGTTAGGTAGGGGAAGGGAGGGGAAGGTGAGGGGAGGGCGAAAGGAAGTTCCCTCCGAGGCCGCTCCGATTTCGGAGCGGCCTCGGAGGGAACGGAGGCAGGCTGCGCGGTTCGGCGCGCGCAGGCTGCCCAAAATCAGCAGCCTTGCACGCGCCGATCCAGGATTTTAGAGGATACGCGCGGCTATGCGCGTATCTTATAAAATCCTGCGTACTTTTGTTTGCGCCTGCTGTGCAAACAAAAGTACGCAATCGCGCTTTTTTTAAAAATCTACCCCTTAGAGTGTAGAGCAGCAAATGATGAGATTGACATAATTGGCATCACAGAGACTTGGTGGAAGGAGGATAACTAATGGGACAGTGCTATATCAGGGTACAAATTATATCACAATGATAGGGAGGATCAACTTGGTGGGGGTGTGGCACTTTATGTCTGGAAGGGTATAGAGTCCAACAGGATAAAGATCATTCAAGAGACTAAACGCTCAGTAGAATCTATATGGGTAGAAATCCCATGTGTGTTGGGTAAGAGTATAGTGATAGGAGTATACTACCGTCCACCTGGACAAAATGGTCAGACAGATAGTGAAATGCTAAGAGAAATCAGGGAAGCTAACCAATTTGGCAGTGCAATAATAAAGTTCCTGGATGTAATAAATGACTGCTTCATGGAGCAATTGGTTCAGGAACCAACAAAAGAGGGAGCTATTTTAGATATAATTCTTAGTGGAACGCAGGATTTGGTGAGAGAGGTAACGGTGGTGGGGCCACTTGGCAACAGTGATCATAACATGATCAAATTTAAACTAATAAATGGAAGGGGGGCAATAAGTAAATCTGCAGCTCTAACACTAAACTTTCAAAAGGGAAACTGATAAAATGAGGAAAATAGAAAAAAAACTGAAAGGTGCAGCAGCAAAGGTTAAAAGTTTTCAACAGGCATGGACATTGTTTAAAAACATAATCCTAGAGGCACAGTCCATATGTATTCCACACATTAAGAAAGTTGGAAGGAAGGCAAAACGATTACCGTCATGGTTAAAAGGTGAGGTGAAAGAGGTTATTTTATCCAAAAAAAAAATATCCTTCAAAAATTGGAAGAAGGATCCATCTGAAGAAAATAGGATAAAACATAAACATTGTCAAGTTAAGTGTAAAACATTGATAAGACAGGCAAAGAGAGAATTTAAAATGAAGTTGGCCATAGAGGCAAAAACTCATAATAAAAACTTTTTAAAATATATCTGAAGGATCACGTGAGCAAGTGGAGACAGCGGATGTGGAACCCTTAGCTCCGGGTCCCGTCTCCCTATCTGGGTCCATCCCCAGCCTAAAATAGCTTGGCACCCTTTCATTTCTCTCCCTACCTCTTAAAAACCTTGTCAGCGCCTCTCGGAGGGAAGAAGTATGGCAACACGGACCATCCGCAAGGACAAGGACAGAGAGAGGCCTAGAGGAGCGGATCCGCCAGCTTCGCCAGACCGTCCGCCGCCAGGCCAGCCGGCGCAAGGTATTGAGCTAGAGCACATAAAGACGGCGGTAGCGGCGGCGATTGGCCCCGATCTCAAAGCGATTGCGGAACAGATCGCCGAATTAAAGCAATCCCTGCAGGGGTTTGAACCCCGTATTGTAGAATTGGAATCGAGGATGTCGGAGGCGCACGACGACCTCGTGACGGCGCGGTCTGATATTGCTGCCCTTAAGGCCTCGGTCTCACAACAGGCCGCAAAAATCGAAGATCTTGAAAATCGTTCGCGCCGTTCCAATCTCAGACTGATCGGGATACCGGAGTCGCTGAAGGACTCCGACTTACCTGCTTATTTGGAAAAGTGGCTGGCGGAGCAACTGTCTCTCCCTCAGATGAACGGTCCGTTGCGCGTGGAGCGTGCCCACAGGTTGGGCCTGCGGCAGAGGGAAGCCATGCGGCCGCGGCCTGTCATCGTCAAACTGTTGAACTACGCTCACAAAATCGATATTCTTCGGGCGCTGCGGGGCGGGCGAAGCCTTCAGCTGGAGGGGCAGAAGATTTTGCTCTTCCAGGATTTCTCAGCGGGCGTATCTCAGCAACGACGTGCCATGGCCCCGCACTGCTCGCACCTGATTAACTTAGGCCTCCGAGCGACCCTTGTTTATCCAGCGCGTTTGCGGGTGGTGACTGATGGCGGCCCCCGTTGGTTTGAGACACCGGATCAAGCTAAGGTCTTCGTGGAGGAATGCACGGCGAGAAATGCGGCGAAATCATGAGCCCACGGCGCGGAACCGTGCTTGAAGGGAGACGCTATGAGGAGTCCAGCTGCTAGGTCTTGCGTTGTATATTGACTTTTAGTCCTGATTTTTTTTCTCTTTTTCTTCTTTTTGCAGTTTCTATTTTTTTTTCCTTTTCATCTTGGAGACCTGGGTTTGACTCTGGCAGGCAAGGCGCCACTGAGTAGTTTTTTTTTTTTATAAGGCTAACGCTTGCTCCTGTACCTGGTTTCTGGACTGGCACGCTTGGCCTGCCCAGTTCCCTGGCCCCGCCAGAATGCCTGGCTCTCGGACATATGTTTTGAGCCTTTGAATTTTTTTTATTTTTTTTCCTCCCTTTTTCCCTTTTTTTTTTTTTTCTCTTTCTTTCTCTTTTTCTTCTTTTTCTCCTTCTCGTTTGAGTTTTACTTTCTTTATTTCAGACTGCTGCCCACAAAGGGGTTTTTTATGTATTTTTATTCTTTGGTCGATGCATCGTGTGAAATGACACTGACACGAGTAGTGCTCCACAGACTGAGGGCGAAGTTGTTTAATCGCCAGCACTGCATATAGTGGTTTTTTTTATCTCTCCTCTCTCTTTTCTTTCTCTCTCTCCCCCTGTGCAGTTTATAACAGGGGGGAGGTGATCCAGTGTTTTTTTTTATTTATATCTATATTTCTATATTTAGGTTTTTATTTTTTTTTCTTATTCCCTTTTCTGGTTTCTTTCCTCTTTTTTTATTATCTTTTTAATTTTCTCTATTATTTTTTTATCCACTTTTGTCTACCGAGATACTTGTACGGGCTGATATTGTTGGGTTGTTGGGTTGCCAATGTGCGGTGTATTGTTATTTCTTGTTGGGTGGTAAGGGAGTTGGGCATGATACTATATAAGTTTGAGGGATGCCTAAGTCTAGTTTCGGGGAGTTGTTGGCTGCTGGGGGTGGGGGTGGATGGGGGGGGGGGGGGGGGGGTGAGGGGTATTCACCCGCTGGTGGGGAGGGGCTCCGTGATCTTCCTTGGCATAGCTCACGGGAGGATTCCCCTGATGGGTGCTATGCTATCAGTGGGGAAGGAACGAGGGGGTGGTGCGGAAGGGGCGGGGTTGCTAGGGGGGGATGGGGGGGGGAGCTTCTCTGTTAGGTCTCGAATTTGGTCCAGTTCGGCCGCAATGCCTGTTTACTTGGGTACCGGATTTTGTGGATGGCAGGCTCAAGTCTGGACTCCGGCTGGGAGAGTTCGGATTTGTTTGAAAGTATTACCTCTGCAATGTATGTATGATCTCAATGTATATCTCTAGTAACCTTACGCGTTTAATATCCTGGAATGTCGGCGGACTACACTCCCCCATAAAGCGTACTAAGATCTTGACTCATTTGCGGCGGAAGGAAGCGATGGTGGGTTTTCTCCAGGAAACCCACCTCACTGATGCTGAGCATCTTAAGCTTTGCCGTTTTTGGGTGGGGCAGGTGGCCTCTGCGTCGGCGACTTCCAGGTCTGCTGGGGTGGCGATTTTGTTTCATAAGAATCTGCCGCTTCAGATTCGTCGGGAAATTAAGGACCCGGAGGGCCGCTTTATCATTGTGGTAGCTGACCTATTTCACCGGCAGATCGTGTTTTGTAATCTCTATGCCCCCAATACGTATAATGCCCAATTTTTTCAAACGATATACGAGCACTTGCTGCCTTATTTGGCAGATATTATTATTGTGGGTGGCGACTTTAACACCATTCGGGACCCTAAGGTGGATACGTCTCAACCGGGCCGTAGGGAACATGGTATGGGGAAGGGTCCGGGGATGCTAGCCTCCACGCTGCATTTGGTAGATGTTTGGCGAATGCTTAATCCGGAGGTCCGGGAATTTACCCATTTGTCTAGAGCACATGCTACCCATGCCCGCATAGATTACATTATGCTTAGTGGAAGTGCCTTTCCTCTGGTGGCTGAGGCGGGAATTGAAACTGTTCTTATCTCTGATCACGCTCCGGTATGGGTGGACCTACAGCTTACGTCTCCCAGTGCTGGCACTCGGTCCTGGCGTTTTCCGTTTTACTTGGCGGAGGATCAAGCCTTTCAGAAATATCTGTTGGAGCGGTGGTCGGATTATGCAGCACTTAATGCGGCGCATATAAATAATCCATCTTTATTTTGGTATACAGCTAAAGCGGTGATAAGGGGGGACATCATCTCTTATGTGGCTCATCGCAGGAAGTCTATCAATGCTCAAATTATACTACTTAATGATCAGCTGCGACGGGTAAAACGCCAGCTGGTGAGGAGCAATACGGCTCAGGTTCGGGAACAATATCATTCTATACAGTGTACTCTGAATACAGTTCTCCACTCTCGTGCAAAAAAAAGTATACTGTATTACCAATATCAATTATACCGATATGGTAATAAAGCCGGGAGAATGATGTCCCACTTGATCCGCTCAGCCAGAGGAACTCGACACGTGGCGGGTTTAAAGAATGAATCTGGCCAGATTGAAACTTGTAACTCCACTATTTTGCGTCTTTTTCGGACGTACTATGAAAAATTATATAGTGCAGGGGAATGGTCAGAGGAGAAATGTAGCCATTTTTGTGACTCTTTGCCTATTCCAGTCCTTACCTTGGACCAGAGGCAAATGCTAAATGCTCCGATAACAGAACTTGAAATCAAGGGGGGAATTTTACAGTCCAAAAAGTTAAAGGCTCCCGGTCCTGATGGATACACGGGTGAGTTTTATAGGTGTGTGGTAGATAAGATCTGTGGCCCGCTGAGGGAGTTTTTTTTAGATTTGATTGCTAAGGGAAGGTACCCACCCCAAATGAATACTGCGCATATTACCCTAATTGCTAAGCCAGGGAAAGATCCTCAACGGGTGGACTCGTATCGCCCTATTTCTTTGATAAATTACGACCAGAAGCTACTGGCAAAAATTTTAGCTGATAGGCTAGCGCGGGTACTCCCCACATTGATAGGAGACCACCAGGTGGGTTTTGTGAGGAGACGATACGGGTTGACCAACGTTCGAAAGATTCTTACCGCTCTAGATTTATGTCATTATACGCAGACTCCTTCCCTTACGATTAGTTTTGATGCGGAAAAGGCATTTGATCGGGTGGAGTGGCCTTATCTTTTTTCTATATTACGGCGCATGGGGCTTGACGGTTTATTCTTACAGACCATACAGCTGCTGTATGCAGACCCGCAGGCGTCCTTATTGGTTAATGGTGACCATTCAGCCCCGTTCGATATTAAGAGAGGCACTCGTCAGGGTTGTCCCCTCTCTCCCTTATTATTTGTTTTACAATTGGAACCTCTTCTACTAACGATACGACGAACCCCTGGTATTCGGGGGATACGTTTAAATGATATGATTTTTAAAAGCGTAGCGTTTGCGGACGATCTTCTCGTTTTTCTAACCCGCCCGCGGACATCCCTTCCGATTTTGTTGGATCGCATGGGAGCTTTTGGGGACTTCTCAGGGTTTAAACTGAATCGGGGTAAATCCATGGCGTTAGCTTACCCTGCTACGCTCCGGGAGGGTTGGCCGGGGGATTTCCCCTTACAATGGGCTGCGCAGGCCATTCGATATTTGGGAATAAATATTACGTTGCACCCGGATCAGGTGTATGCGGCAAATATACCTTCGCTTCTTCAGCAGACACAGGTACTGTTACGCCGATGGGCCCCCCTTCCTCTATCTCTCAGTGGTCGGGTGCATCTTTATAAAATGGTGGTGCTACCTAAGTGGCTGTACCTTCTGCAGAATTTGCCCCTTCATCTTAAACGTTCCGACAGGATTTCTTTAGACCGCACCCTTGGTACTTTTCTTTGGAGAGGAAGGAGGGCACGCCTGCCCTTGGCATGGTTGCAACGGCGGTGGGGGGACGGGGGCCTGGGGGTACCCAATTTATATCTGTATAACTTAGCGTGTAATATGCGCATTATTAGGGACTGGATATTAGACGAGGCTACCTTTACTGCTCTTGAAGCGGACAAGGCGTTGATCACCTCGGTTGCTCTTACATATGCAATGCAGGCGGAACACACAAGTTTACCTTATATATTTGCTCACTCAGTAAATTTGTGTCCGATTAGAAATGCTTGGGTGGCGCTCACTAAGTGGTTGCATATGCCACGGATCTGCGCCTATCTTCTGCCGGTGGGGGGGAACCCAGATTTTACCCCGGGCACACAATCCCGGGTCTTTCAGGGGTGGAAAACCAAGGGCCTCCTCTATTTAGGTCATTTTTTCCATCCGGAGGGGCGTAGGCTTACTTGGCCTGAGCTACGGGAATGTTATGTTGTGGGAGGTAAAGATGTGTTCTCGTTCTTGCAAATTGACCATTATTTGAAATCGTTGCCTCCGGCCTTTCTGCAGCATGATATGTTTCAGAAACTTGAGGAGGTACTGCAATTGTCTGGTGCTCGGGCACCCTCCATCTCCTATTATTATCGATTCTTAATTAAAGACAGTAGCAGGGAGATCTTTGAGCAATTGACTGCTCGTTGGAATGTCGATGGGGAGATTCATGTGACCGTTTCTCTGCTACGTATTTGTTTCAGGGGGGTGTCCAAGATCTCGAGTAGTAGCGTTTACCGAGAAATGCAGTATAAGTTCTTGGGACGGGCATATATTTCCCCTCAAAGGGCATTTCAGCAGCGACTAGTGCGGTCGGACTGCTGTCTTCGATGCCCGGGGTGCGTTGGCACTTTGACCCATGCTTTTTGGTCCTGTCCGGGGGTTTTGCAGTTTTGGACTCTTATTGCTAAGTTTTTGGCGGAGCTTTTGGGGGTTTCTATTCCAATTGCACCCACTTGGTTGCTTTTTGGTTATATTCCAGCGTTGCGGATTCGAGATCTGGGCACTCGTCTTTTTATTCAAAAGGCTGGGGTAGTGGGGAAAAGAGTTATCTTATTGCAATGGAGAGAGGTGGATCCACCCTCCTTTTGGGTGTGGCGAAACCTCTTATATACTATGATGCACATGGAATCCATGTCTTCGCGTGGGACGCCTCAGCTGTGGACCCGGTTCTTGGATGTCTGGGAACCCTACCTGCAGGCGCTTCCTCACAGAGCCCGGAGTAGAATCGTAACTGCATGAAGTCGGGGTGACATACCTGCGGGATCTCTTCAGCCTTTGCATACCGGAGGTGCGGTGGACGATTGGCTTCTTGGCCGAACTGGTCGATTTGTTTGCGAGATCTGTTGGGGACTGGACAGAGGAGAAGATGGGAGGCTGGGGTGTGGGAGGGAGAGGGGGGGAGGGTCCTGTTTATCTTGTTCATGCGATGTTGTTTTCAGTATTGCTGGGAGCGGGAACAGAATCCACCCGCACCCAGACGTTGGTTTCTGTGTATTTTGTGAAACTTTAATAAAAATGTTTTGACATAAAATATATCTGAAGCAAGAAACCTGTGAGGGTGTCGGTTGGACCATTAGATGATCGAGGGGTTAAAGAGGCACTTAGAGAAGATAAGGCCATCGCAGAAAGATTAAATGATTTCTTTGCTTCGGTGTTTACTGAAGAGGATGTTGGGGAGATACCCGTATTAGAGAAGGTCTTCATGGGTAATGATTCAGATGGACTGAATCAAATCACTGTGAACCTGGAAGATGTAGTAGGCCGGATTGACAAACTAAAAAGTAGCAAATCACCTGGAATGGATGGTATGCATCCTAGGGTACTGAAGGAACTAAAAAATGAAATTTCTGATCTATTAGTTAAAATGTGTAACCTATCATTAAAATCATCCATTGTACCTGAAGACTGGAGGGTGGCCAATGTAACCCCAATATTTAAAAAAGGCTTCATGCCAGGTCCCAGCATTGGGCCAGGCCCCGGTATTGGGCCTAGGCCTAGTTCTGGGCCTCACTGATGAGACCTAGACTTGGTCTGGGCCCTGGCATTGGGCCTGGGCCTAGATCTGGGTCTCAGCTTCACTGACAGGACCCAGCCTTGGGTCTGGTCTCATCATCAGACCTAGGCCTTGACCAGGCCTCACTGACAGAATCTGGTTCTTATCAATGCGACCCAGCCTCAGGCCGGGCCCTGGCATTGGGTCTGGGCCTAGGCCTAGGCATGGGCCCTGGCCTATTTTTTTCTTTTACAGTGAAGTCAATTTGGCCTATAAATTACTTCACCCATTGAATTAAACCAGTATGATGTTTCCCACTAATGTCGGTATATAAAAGCTTTAAATAAATAAATAAAATTGAATTCAATGTAAAATGAAAAAAACCAAAATGAACAAACAAAATGAATGAATGTCTGTGACCTTTGAAACAAATGAACAAAACAATACAAATGTGTTAATTCTGCATACCCCTATTGGGATTTAAGGTTGAGTCTAGTTGCTATATGTTCATTAAACTAAATAGGATACCACCTATTTGTAGCCCCTGTCCTGGTAAACCTTTCGGCATGGGGACACTTGGGCAGGGCCATAGATCATGCAAGGCCCCATGACCTCCTATAATTCCTGCACAGGAGGCAAAAGTTCAGTCTTTTCAAGACCCTTAGGGTTTTTTCTCTCTGTACTTCATTTGCACACCAGCAACAAGCACACAAAAGAACCACTCTACACTCCTGGTCTTTTGTTCAAAACTAAATACTATAAGCTGATGGCAGGTAAACAATATCTAAGACAGTACACTAATTAATAGGGCACCCACAGCAACAAAGTCAAAAAGGCACAAAACTATGCGCAGTCACTTTCTTCTCCTTCTAAAATATCCTCAATTAGGTAAGCTCTTAGGTAAAGTTACCCTTCTACTCTAGTCCCTCCCACTACCTTTTGGGTAGCTGAAATTTCTTCTCTGTTCCTCCTTCTGTGTGGCAGATTTTTCTTGTTGAGCCAGTGCTCTGTGGATTTTCCCAGGCAGGATGCCTCACAACTGCTCCCCCCCAATTCACTCATCCTACAGATTCCAGGGAAACCTATCCTTATCAGGCCTCCTTGGAATCTGATGCTCATCAGCAACACTTTATCCTTCCACTCTCTGGACTCCCAGGATATTCCCTCCTCCCTTTCAGATGAAGCCTTACCAACCTCTCCCTAAGGCCCAGCCACCTCCTTTTAGCAGGATTACGTCTCCTCTCCTGAATCTTCCTTGTGAAGGGATAGGCCCACTGGTGCCACTCTGTGAAGAGGTAGTCCCAACATATATCAGAACTCCAGATCTTGGCATTCCTCTCCTTCTCTCTTTGTATCACATGGGTAAAGGGGTTTTATACACTCATCAAGCCCCTCCCATTGAGGAGTGGTATATCTCACTTTTACACTGATACCAACACTATCATACATGGCACTATCACACTCTAAGGGCATTCAGGCCAGCTGAAGCCTCAGGTGCCATGATTGTAAATGGAAAACACTTCTTAAAAGGGGCAGAATTGAATCCCCTGATACATGTTTATTTTTACCCTGTTTATTATTTTGGAAATAATTTTGCAACTTTGTGCATGAAGTAGCTGAAAAATAAACACATAAGTTACACCAATTTTCAAAGTGGACTTTCAAATCTAAATCCACTTTGAAAATTATCCCCACTCAAATTTACCCACACAAATTACTTCTGCTAAAATATCCACACAAATTTCTTGAGAAAATCAAATGCATGCCTTCAAGTGTAAACCTCTCCCGCATTGCAGCCCCAGAACACCCACTGCTCAGCTCATGTAAACTTACAAACGAACCGGACGTACGCGCGTAGGTTTAGCCTTCAGATCAGGCAGGCAATTTTTAAACAGCTCATTTCTCCAGATAAAACACTCTTTTACCCACTAAAATGCTTTTGAAAATTACTCTCCATATGTTTTGTTACTCATAATAAATTGTTTAATAAAGAAACCTAGACATTAAAATATAGAGCTTCTTGCTACAAGTTAAATAAATGATTTTCAACCTGTGTCTGATTTCCAGCCCCTACTTTTGCTCCTTTTCAGTCTTTCCTTAGTTCCCTCTCTGCCTCCTTATTCTTTTTCTTTTAAAATGTATTTTCCTTCTTGCTCTCATTTCTTTAGTTTTCTTCTTTCTTACATTTCTACATCTCTATATGCAGCAGACAGTGCCACATTTTCCACTTATCCTAGCAATTGTCTTTTTTTCTTACCATCTTCTAAGTCTTAGAAGCTTAGCTCCTGGTTCCTCCTCCTCCTCTTCTCATAACCCTTCTCTCAGCTTAGCAATCCTATCAATCACTTCCTTTGTCATAGATACCCCTCCATCCTCTTCCTCATTCTCTCCCACTTCTCCATTGCTTTCTCATGCCATCCCACCACCACCTCATCATGCTGTTAACCCCTCTCCCTTTCATCAGTCCATATAAACAGCTATAATTTGTTGCAGTTCTAGTCTACCCTCCTCTAGTCAAGTCCTCTTCTTCCAATAGGGATCCTCCTCTGCTCTTCTCGCCATTAAGGGTTGGGGAGGACATGAAGTTGTCACTGTTGCTATAGATTCGCCCTTCTTTGTGTTGAAGGGGGGGGGGGTGCTCCTGACAAGAGCCAACTACTGCAGTCCTCCCAGGATTGTCTCCCTCTCACTAACAGGCCGATGCAATATTGGCACGCACGTTAAAGGGGCGTTCATGATTAAACGCACGCCAATCCACCTCCCCGGGGCACCCAATGCTAAATGCAAATGGGCTGCTGCAGTAAAAAGAAGGCGCTAGGGGAAATTGCTTGCCCCTAGTGCCTCCTCGGCAGTGAGTGCCCAGGAGAGGTGGCTGTCAGCCCCTTAGGAAAATGGACACTCAATTTTAGAGCATCCATTTTCCTAACCTGACTGCCAGCGCACTTTTTTTTTTTTTTTTTGTGACATTTCTATTCTAGTTTTTTAGTTCCTCTGACTTAATATCGCCACGATTTAAGTCAGAGGAAGTACAGAAAAACAGTATTTTCTGCTTTTCTGTACACTTTTTAGGCTTCTCAAGACAATGCCAGCTACAAAGCTAGGTGCACAATTTATGTTTTGCGTGGAAGGGGAATCAATAGCCTCATCAACATGCATTTGAATGTGATGAGCACTATTACATACACACATGTTTGGATGCGTGTTCTGGATGTGCTAAACCTCCCTGCAGCCAGCACACGGTATCGCATCAGCCTGTTGGTGTTGGTGTGGGAAGTGCCTGGTTTCAAAGATGTTACCATCAAGGGCTTCTTTCTCCCCTCTTTCTGAAATCGTGGGAGAGACTGGTTCTCCTCCAGAAAGCTTTGCTCACTGCAGTTGAGTGCTATATGGTGCTATCAAGCACAGCATATGCTGCTTCTCTGGCAGCAGCTGCCATTCTTCTGCAGAGGCTCTGGAACTCCAGCAGGAATTTGGATTGTCCTGGCAATGTGTGCAGGTGATGACCTGCTGATTGAGGAGACTTTGCAGGCCTGAGTATAAGCAGCTGAAAAATCTTCACAGAGGAGCAACTGTGAACAGCATGGGAGTCAGAGGCATAGCAGGTGGCAATAGGTATTGGCCCAGCAGGGGCTGCCGGGAGCCATGAACAGTAACAGGAAGGGGACCAGATAGCAGCTGTTCAGAAGGCAAGAGGGGACAGGAAGTAGATCTTTAAAAGGCAGAGGAATCAAGGAAGCTGATCTTTGTTCTTTTTCCCCCATAGATACCGCTTGGAGACAGGAGCAAGTGTCCGGTTTTTGGCCCATGTGGGCTGCTGCAGTCAGAAGCAGCAAGTTGTCACCCCTGCAGGCTATCTGAGAAGAGGCAGCAGTGACCACTCACTAATATGGCCTCAGCAACTGTGGTTCTGTCTGGCCCTGTGGCGGACCACAGTGACATCAGGGGTGAGCAGAAGCTCTTCCACCATGGGCCCCACTGGAGGGAATTGGCAGCTTTACTCTGGCCCTGCTATGGACCGTTTAGGGGGTGAGTGAGAGCTCTTCTTGGGCCCTTGCCACAGGCCACATTGGCTGGGAGGGGTGGCTTTTCCTTGGCCCTACTTTAGGCCACATCAAGTGGGGGGAACAATATCTCTATTTTCTTTTCAGCCATTGGCCACCGAGGTAGTAAATGTGTTCCGCCTGCCGCCTTCCCTCCCCCACTCCAGTTTTTCCCACTCTAAGCACAGGCCTAGTGTCTAGGCCTGAATGAAGTGTGACCTTAATGTTGAAAGCTGTATTTCTTGATGTTGGGGGTAATTGTAAAGCAAAAGCCTAGGGACAACACTAAGGGTGTGCAGCCAAAAGATTTTTATTTTTTTAGGGGGGTTGGGGGGGGGGTCATTTCCTTTTATGTTATTTCATTTTAGCATGCATGAAATTTTGTAAGTTTGTTTTTTTTTTTTTTAATCATTTTTAAGCATTATAACAAAGACAGAACCAAGAAACCTCGTACAGAAATAAAGCATTGATAAAAATTGATAAAAATAGCAGTTCAAGAAAAACAAACCATAAAGATAACTATGTTTACTCAAATGCTACCCAGTACACAATATAAGAGGCTAGGATTCACAATTCAAGGAAAATAAGTATCTGATGGAAAAAATATAAGGACTCGTAGAAATACCAAGACATGATCTTCATACCAAGAACTTCAAGGATTAACAAAAGATATAATTTCAGGAGATGGAACTACAGACAGCTCAGCACCCACTTTGTTACTAAGAAAGGCAGTGAGGAGAGAGGGAACATAAACATAACTGATAGATTGATACTGAGAAAATTAAGTAAACAGAAAGCCTCCAATCTGTATGACTTTAGGCCTTAAAAGAAGAAAAATGTTTCTGCTTCTTCCGCATGGCCTTATCAGGAAACGCTCTCATTTTACAATTCAGAAAATGAGTCTCCGGATGCCTGGCTCTAGTATAAAATTCACAATTAAAGTAGCGGGAATTGATTTATCATCTTACCCCTCAAGCATCTGAGTTAAATTCAGAAAATCAAATGAGAACTAAGCAGTCTGACCTTGATCAACTTCCCTCTTCTTTTTTTTTTTTCTTTTTTAAAGGGAGGCAGGTTATAAGCGCTAAATAAAGTGGGGAAAAAATTTTAAAATTTTCAACCATTCCATTATATATCTCTTAAACAAATTCAAAGGTGTAGCTGTAGATATTTTGGGAATAAATCTTAAAGTATAGTGCCTAACCGTATTTTCAAGTCTCTCAATTTATCATTTAACAGAGAATTGTCTCTAATTAGGCAGCCTTCCTTGTCTAGTATTCTCTTCACTTTATTCCGTCTGGTATTATCAGCAAGATTTGTCTCAAAGATCACCATTTTCTCCATAAAATTTTGCAATTCATTAAATACTGCTTGCGTGTCGAATAAGAAACGTCTTAAGGCCAGCAGTGGCATCCCACAAGTTCTCCATTCTAACTACTTTAGGCTTCAAAGAAATAATACTTCAAGAAAAGCCAAGATCATGACCCACGGAATATGGCTTACATGATTCCACCACACGCTGCCCCTCCAATAGTACCTGTGGGCTAAGATCCTCCAGAAGCCTGAGCTGCATACTCGGCCATCCGATCGTCAGTCTTCATCCCCCAACTGAAACTCCAACAGGACTCAGCCATGGAGGCAAGCTGGTGTGCTGCTTGGGGGCAAGAGGAATCCCCCCTCCCTTCTGCAGTTCCACATCATCCAGCAGCACCTTACTTCAATGTGACCTTTCACCGGTGGTGCCTTTAGGTCAGGGCTTAGCAATGTTTCCAACTCTAGGAGGGTCAATGGCTGGTCCCCGGGCAGCTTCAAAGATCGGTCCCAGGGCAGCTTGATGTCTTGGACTCAAACAACAAAGCCCTCAGTTGGATCCATCACCACAGGGGATACTTTGGATGGGAACACCTACACCTTTTCCTTCCACTTTACCATCAGGACTCCACAAGGCTGAGATAAAAGGTTATCAAAATGAGGAAAGTAGTGGAGTACCTTCGCTCTGTGTCCGCCGTGTTGCTCTTCGTCCCCCCTTGTAGGTTTATTCTTGTCTCACTTCTGTGCTGGGAAATATTTTATGGGTGCATCTACTCTGACAGCATACAAACCTCTGCAGAGGAAAAGGGAAGATAACCAAAAAGACTTCCTATGGATTCACCAGAATACATTTTGATATATTTTCTTTTCATTAGATTTATCCTTTCCAATCTAGCAAATATAGTAAAACTCACATCAATATTCATGTATTGTGAAAAAAATTGCTTTCTTTTTCAATAGAAAGAATTCCTCATACTCTTTGTGTTCCACTGACAAATAACTTTTCTGATAGCGAAGACAGCAAAGGACTCCAAAATCATTCTTTATAACATTAAAGTTACAATTCAAAGCATAGTAAGATTAGATGAGCATTATCAATGGGAACTAATGCTTTCTAAATCATATTTGAAGTCCAATTCTTATCAAACAGATATGACTTTTAATCAATTGTTATGGCTTTATTGTGTTATTTAAAATGATTGTCTTTTATATGTTCAAGGTTTTGATAAGAATAGAATGTACAGAAAAAGTTTTGCATTTTTTTTTTATAAGAACTCAATATCACATTGCATGCTGGAATGAGAATCTAGCAAAATGGTGCCATCCTGGTTAAATTCTGAAGAAAACAGGAGACATTTACCATTTACCATTTCTATAACTTTCAAAATAAATAATAAAAAATCACTCTGACTATAAAATTTGTCATTTAAGTATATCATCATTCTTTAGTCTAGCCAGTTTGATAAGGGGAATTGCCGTGCTCTCATTCCTGTATGTACAGGAAGAAGGGTAGGCAAGGTTTTCCTGATCTCTTACATTTTTCATCTCAGGAGCAACAGGAGGGAAAGACTTTGTATACAGAGAGAAAAATTCATCTTCCTGGTAAATGAGCCCTTTCCAGACTCATAATCAACCATTCAAGGAAGCTCCAGCAGTGAAATTAAAACCTTGCTTAGCAGTTAATAGATGTTTTAGCAGTAGGAATATATGTGAACCATCCAGTCTGAATGTTGAGTTCATGGCACTCTTATAATGGTTTAAGCAGCTAGATAGTTGTTCTTCAAAGCTTTATATTGCTCTATATATCTTGTAGACCAAAAAAGCAATATTTGCCAGTGATCACTCAGTGGGGCAGATTTACAGAACTCCATCTCAGTTAGTGACTGGAGAGACTGGAGAGTATAAATAGCTGATCTAAAATACTGCAGATTAACACACAATACATTTACTTTGTGTCTGTTCACTTTCATATTACACATTTAACAACTCTCATTTTCTCTAGGAGACAAGAATGCAGTTTCCTAGAGTAAAAAGCAAATTATTTTATACAGAAACATTTCTTCTGCCCCAACTGTAAAGAAATATCAGGTAAATATCAATTTGCCCTTGCCTATGGACAACACAAAATTACTTTTAAGAAAATATAAAAATATAGAGGTCAGTATTCAAAACTAAACATGACGAGGTCCATATTCAAAAGCCATTTAGATGGATAACATAATAGTTATCCATCTAAATGGCTTACCCGGCTATATTTAGCTCTTATCCGACAGATGAGGGAGTGTTCCTTAGGAGGCAAGAGGTCTTCCAAGGAGGAACGGAGTTAGTCGCTTAATTTATGCAGCTAACTCTGGTCGGGCCGTAGAGTTAGCTGGTTGCACTGTACCTTGTGAGTTAGCTGGATATCTTGTGAGTTATCCATCTAAATGGTTTTGAATGTCAACCTCAGGGTGTATGCCACTCTGACACTCACAATACTTATGTAGTTGGTCCTCTGCTTGGGTGACTTAAGCCACATCCAGGTACACCACAGGTCCAGGTCCAGTCCAGAAAGGGAGAAAGAATTATGTTAATCATGATCTCAGCCACAAACTCACATGATAGTTCTAGGATTTTTAGAAGGTGCCAAATTGTCCAGAAAAGTAGTAAAGAGCCAAAACCAATAAAAGGGGTAGAAACCAATCTTCAGACTAGTGTCTATCCATTCAGTTCTTACACTGGGGTTGTAGGAAAAAAATCATCATGAATCCAACGTGATGCTCAAAAGAAAATCTTTACTGCAACTTAAAGAAAAGTATCCAGGCCAAAAATCACAGAAATAAGAACCAGCATCAAACAAATCCCCAAAACAGATGGTTTCCTTGTCCATTCTTTTCCCTCTCACTTCTCTCCCTGTTCTTGTACCTGCATCCATAGAAAATATATCCTCACAGGGGAGGGTGGAATAACTAGAATGTAGCTTCAGCATAAAACTGATCAGATGGAAAAATATCCCCAGGCACAACCAAGAGGGAAAAAAAACACTTTAAAAATCCCCAGAACATGGGTCAAAACTCTTAACTGAAATCCAAACTCAAGAATCTTCAAGTCTCTTGAGTTCTTAGCTCATAAGTCTTAGACCGTCTCTCATGCTATTAACTGGTCACCTGGGCAAAAAGATCTTTGATCCAGTAATTTGGGTTACCTGTTGTAGACCCTTCAATCTGGCATTGGTCAATCAAATCCAAACATCTCTAAATCTCTTCCCTCAAAAATCTTGCTTGAATGCTTGAATTGCCTTTCAGATCCTGGGGAAATCTCCAGCTCTCCAACCACTCTGCCTTGATATCCTGGGGGAACCTCTAGTTTTCCAGCTCCTTCTCCAATCTCTCTCTCCAATCCACTTGCTTGATCCAGTGGGGATCTCTAGCTGTTCTTCTATCCCTCTGAGTTACTGAGCATTTTCTGGGGGACTTTCTATGCCACTGAAGTCTTCCCTCCCAAAAGGTGGGGGTTTATAGCCAGAGGAGGAATCAAAATGTCAAAAACCCCTCCTACTGCCTTGCTAGAAAAATACTTAGGGATAATGTTAGTGACTGGCAAAGCCCCATCACATTTATATAGAAAAAGGACATTGGAGAAAAAGTAAGTATTTATAGTGAGTTCTAAAAACTTACTTAGTTCCTATTAAATAACCAACTCAAATTAAGCAAGTATGTGTCACTTAATATTAAAATTCTTGCCAGAATTGCATGTCATTGTTCAGTCCAAGCTCAGATGACCAGTAGGAGGGTTTAAATTAATCCCACATGTTATCTGGATGATGAGCAGACAGTCAGTGATTCTGGATGCTTGCACACTCCTATGATGAACCCTCTTCCACAATGTAGGATACGGAAGCCCACTTGATTTGGAGCATTGAAACCTATTCTAACAATATAAAAAATTAAACAAAACGTTCTCTCTGTTCCCAGTTCAGCACATGATCCTTCCACATATCTCCTATAATGATATAAAATGTGTGTGTCCTACTCATCATTGTTTTTAATAAAACAGAAAATACAATGATGTAATCTATTTCGTTCCATTTTATTTTTATCATCTAGTTAAGGTATATTCTGAACCTTGGGTTGTTTTCACAAAAGCTTGAATTTCTTCCTCTACCTACTAACCAAAACATCCCAGAAAATTCAAAGGGGGAGGGGGGGTCAGAAAGCACATTAGCTTCAATAAAAGCATTTACTTATTCACTTACTCCCAAAGCCCAGCTGGGATTGTTTCCCCCTAGACTTCACATGGCAGCTCTGTTCTCTGAACAAAGAATTCATCAGTTTTTATATAGGATTCTTCAAAAAGAAAATTACAATTGGCTAATTCACATCTGAACAGCCGACACTCTGCTTCTTACTGGTTAACATAGTCAGTTTTCCAGATTTGAATTAGCCAATGGTAAACAACGGGTCATTGGTCTTTCAGCCAATGAAATCTTAAGCTTAAACTGCAAGGAGCAGATCAGAGCTTCATATAGTTTTTCATATGAATTGATTCTTCCCTATAAATTCAGAACTAAACTTTCTTTCATATCTGAAAATGCATTAGTTTGTGTTGCAACAGAATATACTTCTCATGGCTACATTTTCAAACTTTTCTGGCTTAAAACTTTCACAGAAATCTAAAGGGTCACTTTGTAAGTAATCTTTACACTGACTAATGAGTATTTTGCTCACAGGGAGATCACATCCTCATGAAAAAAGTCGAATGGAAATCATGACAGGGCGGGGGGGAGGGTGGAAGATTTGTTCTAACAATCATCTTTGCAAAGCCTCCCAAGGATCTCTCAGATATCTAAGGAAGATATAGTTACGGTGATCATCCAACCATATAAAACCAAACTTTGAAATCTATGTTAGTGAAAGGCAACTATAATTTCTGTTACAGGGCTAGCAAGAGAAAATAATTAATTTAATAAAGATTTCTTAATCTCTGACTTACATTATTTCAGGACCAGTTAATACATTGCAGATTGAAAGTACTCAGTCTATGTTTTTGTCTTTTTCTTTTTCAAGGTAGGAGAATACTACACGACATAAGAAAACATAAGAAAATGCCATACTGGGTCAGACCAAGGGTCCATCAAGCCCAGCATCCTGTTTCCAACAGTGGCCAATCCAGGTCATAGGAACCTGGCAAGTATCCAAAAACTAAGTCTATTCCATGTAACCATTGCTAATGGCAGTGGCTATTCTCTAAGGGGTAGATTTTCAGACGAGCGCGAACAGCCTACTTTTGTTTGCGCTCCAGGCGCAAACAAAAGTACGCTGGATTTTAGTAGATACGCGCGTAGTCGCGCGTATCTACTAAAATCCTGGATCGGCGCGCGCAAGGCTATCGATTTCGTATAGCCTGCGCGCGCCGAGCCGCGCAGCCTACCCCCGTTCCCTCCTAGGCCGCTCCGAAATCGGAGCGGCCTAGAAGGGAACTTTCCTTTGCCCTCCCCTCACCTTCCCCTCCCTTCCCCTACCTAACCCACCCGCCCGGCCCTGTCTAAACCCCCATCCTACCTTTGTCGGGGGATTTACGCCTCCCGGAGGGAGGCGTAAATCCCCGCGCGCCAGCGGGCCTCCTGCGCGCCGGGCCGCGACCTGGGGGCGGGTACGAAGGGCGCGGCCACGCCCCCGGGCCGTAGCCACGCCCCCGTACCCGCCCCCAAAACGCTGCCGACACGCCCCCGCAACGCCGCGCGCTCCGGCCCCGCCCCCCGACACGCCTCCCGACACGCCCACTCCGAAAACCCCGGGACTTACGCGAGTCCCGGGGTTCTGCGCGCGCCGGGAGGCCTATGTAAAATAGGCTTCCCGGCGCGCAGGGCCCTGCTCGCCTAAATCCGCCCGGTTTTGGGCGGATTTAGGCGAGCAGGGCTCTGAAAATCTACCCCTAAGTGAACTTAATAGCAGGTAATGGACTTCTCCTCCAAGAACTTATCCAATCCTTTTTTAAACACAGCTATACTAACTGCACTGACCACATCCCCTGGTAACAAATTCCAGAGTTTAATTGTGCGTTGAGTAAAAAAGAACTTTCTCCGATTAGTTTTAAATGTGCCCCATGCTAACTTCATGGAGTGCCCCCTAGTCTTTCTACTATCCGAAAGAGTAAATAACCGATTCACATCTACCCGTTCTAGACCTCTCATGATTTTAAACACCTCTATCATATCCCCCCTCAGTCGTCTCTTCTCTAAGCTGAAAAGTCCTAACCTCTTTAGTCGTTCCTCGTAGGGAAGCTGTTCCATTTTCCTTATCATTTTGGTAGCCCTTCTCTGTACCTTCTCCATCGCAATTATATCTTTTTTGAGATGCGGCGACCAGAACTGTACACAGTATTCAAGGTGCGGTCTCACCATGGAGCGATACAGAGGCATTATGACATTTTCCGTTTTATTCACCATTCCCTTTCTAATAATTCCCAACATTCTGTTTGCTTTTTTGACTGCCGCAGCACACTGAACCGACGATTTCAATGTGTTATCCACTATGACACCTAGATCTCTTTCTTGGGTTGTAGCACCTAATATGGAACCTAACATTGTGTAATTATAGCATGGGTTATTTTTCCCTATATGCATTACCTTGCACTTATCCACATTAAATTTCATCTGCCATTTGGATGCCCAATTTTCCAGCCTCACAAGGTCTTCCTGCAATTTATCACAATCTGCTTGTGCTTTAACTACTCTGAACAATTTTGTGTCATCTGCAAATCTGATTATCTCACTCGTCGTATTTCTTTCCAGATCATTTATAAAGGATTTGATTCAGTCCATCTGAATCTTTACCCATGAAAACCTTCTCCATTACGGGTACCTCCCCAACATCCTCTTCAGTAAACACCGAAGCAAAGAAATCATTTAATCTTTCCATGATGGCCTTATCTTCTCTAAGTGCCCCTTTAACCCCTCGATCATCTAACGGTCCAACTGACTCCCTCACAGGCTTTCTGCTTCGGATATATTTTAAAAAGTTTTTACTGTGAGTTTTTGCCTCTACTGCCAACTTCTTTTCAAATTCTCTCTTAGCCTGTCTTATCAATGTTTTACATTTAACTTGCCAATGTTTATGCTTTATCCTATTTTCTTCTGTTGGATCCTTCTTCCAATTTTTGAATGAAGATCTTTTGGCTAGAATAGCTTCTTTCACCTCCCCTTTTAACCATGCCGGTAATCGTTTTGCCTTTTTTCCACCTTTCTTAATGTGTGGAATACATCTGGACTGTGCTTCTAGGATGGTATTTTTTAACAATGACCACGCCTCTTGGACATTTTTTACTTTTGTAGCTGCTCCTTTCAGTTTTTTTCTAACAATTTTTCTCATTTTATCAAAGTTTCCCTTTTGAAAGTTTAGCACGAGAGCTGTGGATTTGCACACTGTTCCTCTTCCAGTCATTAAATCAAATTTGATCATATTATGATCACTATTGCCAAGTGGCCCCACCACCGTTACCTCTCTCACCAAGTCCTGTGCTCCACTGAGAATTAGATCTAAAATTGCTCCCTCTCTCGTTGGTTCCTGAACCAATTGCTCCATAAAGCTATCATTTATTCCATCCAGGAACGTTATCTCTCTAGCGTGACCCGATGATACATTTACCCAGTCAATATTGGGGTAATTGAAGTCTCCCATTATTACTGCACTACCAATTTGGTTAGCTTCCCTAATTTCTCTTACCATTTCACTGTCCGTCTCACCATCTTGACCAGGTGGGCGGTAGTATACCCCTATCACTATAGTCTTCCCCGACACACAAGGGATTTCTACCCATAAAGATTCAATTTTGTATTTAGTTTCATGCAGGATGTTTATCCTGTTGGACTCTATGCCATCCCGGACATAAAGCGCCACACCTCCTCCCGGGTGCTCCTCTCTGTCACTGCGATATAATTTGTACCCCGGTATAGCACTGTCCCATTGGTTATCCTCTTTCCACCATGTCTCTGAGATGCCAATTAAGTCTATGTCATCATTTACTGCTATACATTCTAATTCTCCCATCTTACTTCTTAGACTTCTGGCATTAGCATACAAACATTTCAAAGTTTGTTTTTTGTTTGTATTATCATTCTGCTTTTTAATTGATAGGGATAAGTTTGAATTTTTTAGCTCAGGTGAGTTTTTAGTTACAGGCACTCGGACTGCTTTTCTAATTATTGGAACCTCACTGTCGGGATGCCCTAATTCTAATGCATCATTAGTATCCTTTAAAGATACCTGTCTCCGAACCATGCGCTGCTGAGCGACTGTCGGCTTTCCCCTTTGTTCTAGTTTAAAAGCTGCTCTATCTCCTTTTTAAAGGTTAACGCCAGCAGTCTGGTTCCACCCTGGTTAAGGTGGAGCCCATCCCTTCGGAAGAGACTCCCCCTTCCCCAAAAGGTTCCCCAGTTCCTAATAAAACTGAATCCCTCTTCCTTGCACCATCGTCTCATCCACGCATTGAGACTCCGGAGCTCTGCCTGCTTCTGGTGACCTGCGCGTGGAACAGGGAGCATTTCAGAGAATGCTACCCTGGAGGTTCTGGATTTAAGCTTTCTACCTAAGAGCCTAAATTTGGCTTCCAGAACCTCCCTCCCACATTTTCCTATGTCGTTGGTGCCCACATGTACCACGACAGCCAGCTCCTCCCCAGCACTGTCTAAAATCCTATCTAGGTGACGCATGAGGTCCGCCACCTTCGCACAAATACCATCTGGCTTCATTGTTTTTGTTTTTTGCTGCACAGGTTAATCCATGCCTAGTTGTACCATACTGCAAGTATCAACCTTTAGTTCAGATTTTCCTAATATTAAAAAATATATTTAGAAAGACCAGCCCATGTATTCAATGGGACAAAACCAGGATAGATTAGTCAGTCACGAAATGGTGGAATCAGTTGGTATGTTTAGTTTAGGTTTTTTTTAGTGTTTGATTGATCACCTTTCTTTATATCATAATCAAAGTGATTTACACAGTTTTTAAAAGATATTGTAAACTTTTAGCTAACACTATAAAACCTATGAAATGCAAAGTAATTTACAAAAGTTTAAAAATTATTGTAAATTAACATTTAAAAATACTATAGAGCCTATAACAAGCACAAAATAAAAGGTACTATAATAAAAATGCTATTAAATAAACATAGAATTTCAGAGAAAAAAAAAAGCAATTACATACAAGATAATGGGGATATGATTACAAAGCAAGAGTACAAAGTAAACAACTTAAAAATATAAAAAGAAAAATCAGCATTAAAAACTATTAAATTAACAGAAATAATTAAACAAAAAAACCCTCTAAAACTCAGTAGAAGTAAAATCAAAACAGTAAGTGGATCAGAAAGAGCTGATATAATTGTGCATGAAAAGGTAAGTTTTGAGATCTCTCCTAAATTTAACAAAATCTTTCTCAATATGAAGGATAAAAGGAAGAGAATTCCATAAACTGGGTGTCAGGTAAGAGAAACTTTTCTCGCATGTCATCTCTCATCTTATTTCCTTCAAAGAAGAAATTCTTGTTGTGAGGAGCGAAGGTTTTTGCCAGGGGTATAAGGACAAAGTAAAATAAAAAGATACAGTGAAATGCCTTTTATACCATGCATCTGTTTTTTGAAGAAAATATGGAAAGACACTGCTAACCAATGAAGCTTGTATAATAGTGGAGTCACACAATTGATTTTTTTTTCTTTCCAAAGATTATTTTGACGTCTGTGTTCTGGACTAATTGCAGTCTTCTAGCATGGTTTGAAAGAAGAGCAGAATACATTGTATTACAATAATATAAATGGCTGAGTACCAGAAGTGAATGGATTAAAGTTTTGAAATCATCTGTACCTAGAAATGGTCAAAGTCTGCGAATGAGTCATAAAGAAAAATAGCAGCATTGAATAAGTCCTGAAATACGAGCAGAAAGAGAGAGAGATGGGAGTCAAGCATGGTAGCTAATGTAGTGACAGTTTTCTTCAGGGTTATCAAGGAGCCTGACATTGTGGGCGAAGGAAGACTGTGCAAGTCGGCATTTCTGGTAAACCACAATGCTTCCGATTTAGATGGATTCACTTTCAGCTGGAAGGTGCTAAAGCCAGTTTCCAATTTTAGTAAAGGCAATGCTTGGCTGATCCCTTGGAAAAGTTTAATTTGAAGCTCTGGAAAAGCATGCAAGTAAGGCAATTCAAGGTTCCTTATCTTTCCAAGGTCTCTGACCACCAAACCAGCAGACAGGCTGAGAAAGTACAGTCTTGAAGCACTTAAAATGCCACTGGAAGCAATCCTCACTACGGTCAAGGTTTATTATTTGACAGGGAAGAAGCAAAGTGGTGAGGGACAAAGGCCTGCTGATGGTGAACTATTTATGAATCGTCTGAACCTAAGGCAGGTTGTAGAGGGTCTATGCATGAAACCACCCCTAGGGCTTTACTCCTGGTATCTTATGCTTTTGAAACAGAGTCTAGATTCTGAGGGATTTTTCCGGCATATAATGTTAAATGATTTGTTAATCAACCAGGAAATTTGGATTTGCTTGACCTCTGTAAAATTAGAGTGTAAAAGAGATAATTTTCTTTCTCTGCACCAAGAGGATTTGATTAGTGGCGCAATATTTTTTTTCTTTGCTATCCATTTAAGTGCTTAATTAAGTGGCATATTAATCTGTATATTTTCTCTGACTCTGAACAATTGAGTTTTTCTGTGAAATAAAATGTCTTCCAACTTGAAGATTGTTAACATGTAGGCCAATGGGCCGGGTGCTACATATCACTGCTATTAACAGGGACATTTGGATGCCCATTAAAATATGTATGCTAAGTACTGTTCAAGTTTTCATTTTCCTAATTATTTTTCCATGATTTTATTATCCTATTAATTAGCTTATAAATTCTTCTTTCTTTTTGGTGGTCTACTAGTAAGTAATAAGCTTTTCCCTTTTTATTGGCATAAATATTTCCTTTCTTTATGTTTATTCCCTGCATATGTATTTTATTTCCTATTTCAAGTGTTCTTGGAATTTAACTGTACAAAAATAAAGTTTAAAAAAATCTGTTCTCCCTTTCACTACCTACCTAAATTATTCTTTTTTAATGCAATCTAACTTTTCAATATTACATAGGCAGGCAGCAATTAAAACACAGACCTGTGAAATCTGTAAAAGTTCATTTCCCATGTCCACTATTCACTGTTTTTCTATGCCATGCCAACAATAGTAGAAGCTAGATTTTTGTGTAGAGTAATAGTAGCCAAAATGTTTCTGCAGCAAACTGAAATTTTTGTGAGCTCTGTGATACACTTTGTCTAGCTAAGAGGAAAATGGTGTAGTACAAGAGTTTGAGACCTATCTTGAAGAGACCAGTGCAGTCTCTAAAGGTCATGCACTATACCATCTTTCTTGATGGTCCACTGAAAGGTATTGCAATCTAAAGTTATCAACATGCCTCCTTTACACCTGCTTCTTCCTCTAATGATTATATTTCTAAGACACCTTTCATTTTTAATTCCTAATTATTTTCTGTTGTTTGTCATGTAGCCAAATGAAAAGCAGTGAGGCACTATGAAGGAGTGTTTAAGAAACTCCCTCGGAACACAACTATCAGGTCCAGTCATCCTTAAGAGCCAACCCAGCAAGAGATTCTGGGCCAGGGAAGATTTTCTCCTGTTTGGGACATCGTGGTAAACAAGTCTACAGCAATTTCAATTACAGATTCAGAGACCTCTCGGTCCACTTCATATCATCCTACTGTAAATCTCTCCCGGATTGACTTCTGCAATCCCTCCTGTTGTGCATAATCATATGAGAAAATCCTTATTAAAATATTTTTCAGCTATGGAACTGGAGGCCTTCGGGTCCGGTTGAAGTTACATTTCCACACTCTTTTGTCCGCGATGGTCCCAGCGGATGAACTCCTCTGGTGGTGCAGATTTGTTTAATTTTTTCAAACAGGAGAAAGTCTTTGAACTGCATAGTTCCAAGACTTGTTGAACTGCTTTAGTTTCAAATTCACTGCTTCTAGCTCTTTGATCTCCTGTCTTGAGCTGCTTGTTTACCATCAAGTTATCTGCAGACATCTTGTCCTCATTGTTAACTTATAAATTTTGGAAACTCTTGGCCCCCTGACGCAGCCTGACACAAAACACAGCCGTGTCGGGGTCGTTTAGTAACACAATAATAAAAAGTTGTTTTGTCTGTTAAACTATTATTGCTCAGTATATTTATTTGCTGCACATTATTTTTTTGGCTAATTATCTAAATGTGTGTGCTTTCTACTCCGCACCTCCTTTGTGCTTTGGACATTTAACTGATGACACGGATTAGTTTATCGTAGGGCCGATGCAAAAAACTCACGCTGAAAGCGGGCGCTGTGTATTCAGCGCCCGCTTTCATAAGGCACCTCCAGGCACCTCTCCTGGGGGTGCGATGCAATATTTAAATTAGGTCTTGCATTGTCGAGGAGGCACTAGGGGTGATTGCGCACCCCTAGCGCCCCATTGACAACACAAGCCGGAAAGAGGTCCTCTGTGGTGGCTGTCCGCCAGTTAAGAAAACGGACGCTGAATTTATCAGCATCCTGTTTTCCTAACCAGCACACATGCAGGGGTTAGGAAAATAGACGCTGATTCAGCATCCATTCCCCCAACCTGACTACCGGCACCAGAAGGAGTGTATGAAATCAATATTAAAATGACGGGCACTTAATATTCATTTATTCACTCCTTCACTTATTGAAGATTGGTCCCTTTACTGTCACATGTCAGTGAAAGGACCAATCTCCTTTCAGAAGGCTGTCCTGAAAGGGGATTGGTCCTTTCACTGACATGTGACAGTATAGGGAACAATTGCTGAATGGTCCCTGTAAGCTGTAAGAAAGCAAGTATTAATCCCATAAACAATCTATATAAGAAAAGCAGTAAACAGGGTGGGTGCTTGAGGAGTAGAGAGAATGGGAAAAGGGTCTAAAAATTAGTATTTCACCCCTTAATTTTTTAAAAGAAATTCAAAGAGAAGCATGCAGGTAAAACCAGAAAGTGTCTTCAGCCACTTCTATAGGCTCCTCTATAAGTGCCAGAGAAGACAGCACAAAAAGGAAAGTAACAGACTTATAAAGTCAGATAATAAGACCATAAGACCATAAGAAAATGCCATACTGGGTCAGACCAAGGGTCCATCAAGCCCAGCATCCTGTTTCCAACAGTGGCCAATCCAGGCCATAAGAACCTGGCAAGTACCCAAAAACTAAGTCTAGTCCATGTTACCATTGCTAATGGCAGTGGCTAATCTCTAAGTGAACTTTATAGCAGGTAATGGACTTCTCCTCCAAGAACTTATCCAATCCTTTTTAAACACAGCTATACTAATTGCACTAACCACATCCTCTGGCAACAAATTCCAGAGTTTAATTGTGCGTTGAGTAAAAAAGAACTTTCTCCGATTAGTTTTAAATGTGCCCCATGCTAACTTCATGGAGTGCCCCCTAGAGTCTTTCTACTATCCGAAAGAGTAAATAACCGATTCACATCTACCCGTTCTAGCCCTCTCATGATTTTAAACACCTCTATCATATCCCCCCTCAGTCGTCTCTTCTCCAAGCTGAAAAGTCCTAACCTCTTTAGTCTTTCCTCATAGGGGAGTAGTTCCATTCCCCTTATCATTTTGGTAGCCCTTCTCTGTACCTTCTCCATCGCAATTATATCTTTTTTGAGATGCGGCGACCAGAATTGTACACAGTATTCAAGGTGCGGTTTCACCATGGAGCGATACAGAGGCATTATGACATTTTCCGTTTTATTCACCATTCCCTTTCCAATAATTCCCAACATTCTGTTTGCTTTTTTGACTGCCGCAGCACACTGAACCGACGATTTCAATGTGTTATGCACTATGACACCTAGATCTCTTTCTTGGGTTGTAGCACCTAATATGGAACCCAACATTGTGTAATTATAGCATGGGTTATTTTTCCCTATATGCATATATGCATATAGTGATGCATATATGGGTTATTTTTCCCTATATGCATCACCTTGCACTTATCCACATTAAATTTCATCTGCCATTTGGATGCCCAATTTTCCAGTCTCACAAGGTCTTCCTGCAATTTATCACAATCTGCTTGTGATTTAACTACTCTGAACAATTTTGTGTCATCTGCAAATTTGATTATCTCACTCGTCGTATTTCTTTCCAGATCATTTATAAGTATATTGAAAAGTAAGGGTCCCAATACAGATCCCTGAGGCACTCCACTGTCCACTCCCTTCCACTGAGAAAATTGTCCATTTAATCCTACTCTCTGTTTCCTGTCTTTTAGCCAGTTTGCAATCCACGAAAGGACATCGCCACCTACCCCATGACTTTTTACTTTTATAATCCAATTGGCCCTTTTCACTGTCATAGTGGCATTAAATTACAGGTGTTACATAACACCAGTGGGAACTATGACTGATGCAAAAAGGGGAGGTGATCTTCTATCACAACTACCCTCAACCTCCATTCCTATTCCGTTATTAACTAATGACATAACCCATTCAATATATGATTTTTCCAGAGGTTGGGAGGGAAAGCAAAAGTAGAAAGATGTCACAATTTTGATACAGGGTAAGTTGCATTTTTTTATTTTATTTGATAAGCTGTGACACTATACAATGGAACCAGTGATGACAAGATGATACATTGTAATGCCACTGTGAAACACCTGAATAGCTTAGATAATTATTATTTATAACAATTTAGTTAGATTTTTTTTCTAAGGAAATTTAAAATGCAATGTTTATTTTCTTTACAATATGACTTTTCTTTTTACAGGTTTTTCAAAGACAACCCAGAAATTGGGTAATATAGGAAACTTGATTTGATACCAAACTGTCTTTTCATATGCAGATTTCAGCTGTGGTACATGCACCATTTGGCTATTTACATATGGTCCACCAGCTGAAAGTCTTATTGACACTAAAAAAAAATCTAGCTACATTGATCCAGGCTTTGGTTTTTCCTAGCCTGGATTACAGTAAAGCTATTTATGTGGGCTTATCACAGATAAATCTGGGTAGACTTCAGCCAGTACAGAGAGCACAGCAACCAGAATTCTTGGAGGTTTTGGTTATAAAGATCATATCTCTCCTTTGCTGATAATGCTCCACTGATTACCTGTGGAATAGTGTTATAGATTCAAGGTTCTGATCATGACATTATAAGGCTATGAATGATTTGGGTCCAGAATATTTGACCAATAGGCTTATGTTCACACCAGCACAGAGCTTGTATTCTTCACAAAATGAGCTGCTATGCAATGCTTAAATGAAGGATATTCATTTGCAGAGAGCCATATGCTGAGTATTCTCTGTTGCGGCATCTATTCTTTGGAATAGCCTTCCAAAGAAAATTCAGTGGCAAAAAGACCATCATCATTTTCCTAAGGAAATAAAGTTCTGTTTTTTGGGGGTTTTTTTTAATATGGAATTCCATTAGTGAGCAATGTTGTTGTAGTCACAGTTTTATAGTAATTTGCAGTCACTGCATAATTGTGTGCAGGTAGAATAGCAGCAAATGTCATGGAGTATGGGTTTTATGTATATGTTAAGGGAAGTTGATGCTAAAGGAAGATTATTGCTTTGGAAGGGTCAGTGGATTATTGTTGCAATGCATTGTATATTTTATATAATGTATTACTTCATCTCTTTTGGATGATGTTTTGGAATTATTTGTTGATTGTTATGTGGAAGTTTGTTGTATTGTAATTGCACATGTTGTGAATCACTTTGAGCTGTTAGTGGGAGCGATAAATGTAAATAAATGAGAAATGGAAAATGTGACCCACATTGTACTTTTCTAGAGCTCTAATTATCAAAAAATAAATTAAATTATATGAGAGTAATGTATTTGTAATTCTTATCAGAATTATGTGCAACCACCCAGTTGTTTTGGTCACACAAAAAAGAATTTATAATCATGGGGTTCTTGTCATAGGATGGCAGACATATATTTTGTAAGGCCTTCTTGTGGAAATATATTGCTTTGTCCTGTTTACATGTGCTCTCAATTAACATTCTGGTAGGGATGTGAATCGTTTTTTGACGATTTAAAATATCGTCCGATATATTTTAAATCGTCAAAAATCTTTAGGGCCACGATACAATACCAATTCCCCCGATTTATCGTCAAAAAATCGTAAATCGGGGGAAGGGGGAGGGCAGGAAAACCGGCACACTAAAACCCCCTAAAACCCACCCCCGACCCTTTAAATTAAATCCCCCACCCTCCCGAACCCCCCCCCCCCCCAAATGCCTTAAATTACCTGGGGGTCCAGCGGCGGTCCGGAACGGCAGCGGTCCGGAACGGCCTCCTGCAATTGAATTGTGTTGTCTTCAGCCGGCGCCATTTTTCAAAATGGTGGCGCAAAATGGCGGCGGCCATAGACCAACACGATTCGACTGCAGGAGGTCGTTCCGGACCCCCGCTGGACTTTTGGCAAGTCTTGTGGGGGTCAGGAGGCCCCCCCAAGCTGGCCAAAAGGCCCTGGGGGTCCAGCGGGGGTCCGGAAAACGATCTCCTGCCGCGACTCATTTTCCGTACGGAAAATGGCGCCGGCAGGAGATCGACTGCAGGAGGTCGTTCAGCAGGGGTTCCGGACCGCCGCTGAACGACCTCCTGCAGTCGATCTCCTGCTGGCACCATTTTCCGTACGGAAAACAATTCGCGGCAGGAGATCGTTTTCCGGACCCCCGCTGGACCCCCAGGGACTTTTGGCCAGCTTGGGGGGGCCTCCTGACCCCCACAAGACTTGCCAAAAGTCCAGCGGGGGTCCGGAACGACCTCCTGCAGTCGAATCGTGTTGGTCTATGGCCGCCGCCATTTTGCGCCGCCATTTTGAAAAATGGCGCCGGCTGAAGACAACACAATTCAATTGCAGGAGGCCGTTCCGGACCGCTGCCGTTCCGGACCGCCGCTGGACCCCCAGGTAATTTAAGGCATTTGGGGGGGGTTCGGGAGGGTGGGGGATTTAATTTAAAGGGTCGGGGTGGGTTTTAGTGTGCCGGCTCACGATTTTCACGATTTTCACGATACTTCAAACACCCAAACGGCAACAATACGATTCCCTCCCCCTCCCAGCCGAAATCGATCGTTAAGACGATCGAGGACACGATTCACATCTCTACATTCTGGATACTAAGAATATGATTCCCAAATAAAGTAGTTCCTTTACTGAAAATCTTTAACAGAGGAAATAGCTGTAGCACGTATGTAAGACGTATGGACCCTTGCTACTGTGGTGAGATTGGCTCAGTCCACGGGGTAGGCCCCCACAGCTGGTGGAGCTACACAGGAAAGACACTGGACTGGTGCTTCACCCTTACCAACCACTTTCCCCTTGGGTTGAGGCCTTGGGTTCTGGGGGCTGGCAGGTCTTAAGCGAGAGTCTCTGTGGATATGG
Source organism: Rhinatrema bivittatum (assembly GCF_901001135.1). NCBI lineage: Eukaryota > Metazoa > Chordata > Amphibia > Gymnophiona > Rhinatrematidae > Rhinatrema > Rhinatrema bivittatum. The sequence continues at coordinate 52,562,635 of NC_042620.1, read as the reverse complement.
CATAGGCCTGCCATTTATCCAGGGCTTGGCTAGGGTCAGAAGCAGGCAGCAAACAAGAATGGTCAGTGTCCAGGCAAGGGTCAGAGGCAGGCAGTAAACAAGAATGGTCAATGTCCAGGCAAGGGTCAGAGGCAGGTGGCAAACATTCCCTTGTGGACGGTAGGCTGTGAGGAGATCCAGGGTAATTCCAAATTTTTTACAAAGACCCTTCCGATATTGGGCCGAAAACTGGACGCCTCTGACAGATAGGATATGAGAGGGTAGTTCATGTAATTGAAAGGCATGCTGGATGAAGAGGAGGGCTAGCTTAGGAGCAGAAGGCAAGCCCAGGAGAGGAATGAAATATGCCATCTTGGAGAATCTGTCCACCACGACCCATATCGTGGTGTAGCCATGAGAGAGGGAAGTCTGTGATAAAATCAGCAGACCAGTGGGTCCAGAGGCTTAGGCAGGTGTCTCTGTTGAAATGGCATAGGCATGTATCCAGGGCTAGGCTAGGGTCAGATACAGGTGGCAAAAAAGAATGGTTAATGTCCAGGCAAAGGGCAGGACCAGAAGTCAGTCTGAGTGGAGGTTGGGAGACGAGGAGCAGGACTGACACAGCAGGGCAAGCAGGCAGGCAAAAGGAACTGGATGAAATGAAGCAGGACAGGCTGGAGAGACAAGGTAAGGTTGGGCTGGAGAGACAAGGCAGGAACAGAAACGCAGGAAGCAGCAACACGCACCACACACAACGATGCAAGAGACCCATTACTGAGGCGAAGTGGGGGTGTCCAAAGGTCCCCTATATAGGGCAGCGGCTGCCGTGTCCGAGAGCTCTGGTTGGGTCCTGCCACAGAGGAGAGACCTGTGGTTTGCAGCATTGGAGGTGAGTGCGGTGGCCTACGGGGATGTCCCGCAAGCTGCCAAATGAAACAAGTTAGTTCAGATAGCATTATCTACTGCTCTAGAGATAGGAAAGGACTTATCTTCATGATTCTACATAAGGGGACTTTGGATACTAGAAATATCTTCCTGGTTGTATCAACTCCTTACTTCTCACATCTCTCTTTACTGCTCATTGAAAGTCACTTTCTGGTTTTCAAAGAATATGACTTACTTCTGACTAGGAATTAGCCTAGCTTTGGAGTAGCTCCCTTCACTCCTTCCTCCTTGGAATTCCTAGCTCCACTCTCTTTTCTCTCTGCTTTCTGCAAGACTAACTCTGAACTGCATCCTTCCTCATCCAGGGACAGTTTCCCTTAGGGTCTCTGCATTGCCACTTACTGGCAGGAATCTCCATTTGCACTCGCCATACCAGAACATTCTCTGTGCTAGAGAATGCATTTACCATGTATCAAGGTAAATTACTTTTAGCAGGAACAAAAGCTCCCTACATATGTTTAAAGCTTATGAACTGGAGAGTTCACCTGACTCTTCTAGTAGTTTAAAAAGGTGAAATCCTGTGCAGCTCCCTCAACGTTCAGTCCCTCAAAGCAGACTGGAAAAGCCCTCTGGGGCAAGCTAGATGCTCGTTCTGGAACTGAAATAAAACTGCTCGTCTCGACTGGGTCCATACTTTCGGAGTTCCCTACACATTCCTATTATCCTGCCTGTGCAACTCTTTTATTGTATTTTAACTATTGAAATAAAATGCAAACAATTTACCTCACTAGGAACATGTTTAGGTTGCAATATTGCCAATTAAGATGCTAACAGTATTCAATTAGCTTTTTAAAAACACCAGCTGCTCACTCCTAGGCCAATTAAGTTTAAGCCAAACTAATAGAAGCAATTGCAATACAATTTTTACAACTCAACACAACCAGCCCCCTTCATCCACAGGTGGTGTTCTCAATGTGCAGTACTTACCCTTATTATCACCATACAGGAATTTAAATACTTTTACTCTACTTCGGATCTCTGTCTGGGTTACTTTGCCTCTCTCCATCTCTGTGTTCCAATCACACAGACTCATGTAGCTGCTGTCAGCAGAGGTTCACTTGAACCAAAGAAAAATCAAACAACATTCCATCCACTTTTGGTGAATTATAGGGTATTATAAGAAAGAATGTCTTACTGGCTGAAAACAATCTTGCTAATTAAACCTAAATAGCATTGGCTAAACCATTTCAATTCTGCATATTATTGTGAACAGGGCAGGAGCACCTAGGCACACGCACCTAGCAGCCGCTCTTGCTACAACTAGGATAAACTTCCCCCAGCTGTGCTAAGGCTCCCTGTCTGTATCATGCATTCAGATACAGACGGACGCAGCCAATGGAAAGCCAGGAAGCAGGACTGTCACAAGGGCGGGACAGAAGAGCAATCGGCTATTACGAATCTGCCCGGGCTAGCGCCATGGGCAGCTTTTCCACCTCTCTTTTCTTCTTTTCCCGCGGCCCGGAGGCTGCCCATGCCTTCCTAGCACGGCTGGAGCCGTCCCTGTGCAACTACATGGCCGGAGGTCACCGACGTTCTTGCTACTGCGCTGCAGCCAGGAGGCCCCCAAAGCTGCTCCACGCGGTCAGGAGACCCAGCGGCGTTCCAGCTGCTGCCCGGTGGCAGGGAGCCATCCTGGTGCACTCCTGCGCAGTCCAGAGGCCGCTGAAGTTACCTTTTCCCCGAGGGAGGGGCCTCCATCCTCAGTCTTTCCTGCAGCGGGGAGCCACTCTCAGCTTCTCCCTGTGGCTTGGACGCTGCCACTCCAGTGTCGGGGGCCTGTTCCATGGCCCAGTCCTGCTACTGCTTGCTCAGCAGCAGGGATGCCGCTCTCCAAGGTCCTGCCCACTCCTTCCTCCTTAGGCACTGGGCTGCACCTCTCTTCAATTCTTAAAGGGCCAGTGAAGGAGTGGTGCTCGTGTGATGTCATCATGGAAGTCTCCTCTTCAGCCATATAAAGAGGGCCTGTCTTCATTGTTTTGTTGCCTTTGCAAGGAGCCAGTCCTCCCTAGGACTTCTCTTTCATCTTGCTTCTCATTGACTGTTCCATGTTGGAATTCCATGTCTTCGTCATGTCTTCATCTTCGTCAAGATCTCTCATCGGATCCTGTGTCTTCTTCGTCCAGATCCTGATGTTCCTGATGTTTTGTCCTTCAGAGTCCCTGAAGTCCTGATGTTCTATCTTCCTGATGTCTTCATGTTCTGATCTTCAATATTCAGATGTTCTTTGTCTTGGCAGCGTAAACCTCCAGAGGATTCCGGCTTTTAACCTTCTAAGCTTCAGGTTCCATACTCCGAGTTCGCTCGAGCTCCTTGCCGTGCCTTTTACTCCGAGTCTCTGGATCCTGAAGTCCTTCTCTGTATCCTGAATCCTGTCCAGGTCTTTGGAGCCACTTGCGTTGCTTGTCCATATGAATGAACTCTGCATAACCTGTTTCATAATAGCATGGTCTGTGCCTTGCCTTAACTGGCTGTGGAGGGCGCACCTCGGTGTAGGCCTCATCGGAGTCTTCGTTGTGGAATCTCCAAGTAACCTGAGTTGGGTACCATCAGCGTGGTCCGCGACCAGCCTTGATTGGCTGTATAGGGTGCGTGGTGTGGCAGTACCTATTCAGAGTTCTTAAGTATCTTTGTGACTCTTTCAGAGTCCTTCTCTTCAAGTAACCTGAGTCTCTCTCAGTTCTTCAAGCAACCTGAGTCCGTCTCAGTTCTTCAAGTCTTCATGTCAATTCTTTAGTATCCTGAGTCTCGACTCAATCTTCAAGTCTTCGTCTCAACCTTCAAGTATTCTGACCCTTCATGTGAAGCCCTCACATATCTTGAGTCTTCATCTGCGTCTGATGTCTTCACCCTTCAGCCTCTGTCCATCCTGTCGCACTCGCTGTTTCCGTACGGCGGGTCCGAAAGGGCTATTGAGTGGCCAGAGGGCTACCCGAGGACAACATTGCGTTGCTGGGTCTCTTTGATGCAATCAGGTTTGGCAGAGGCCAAGGTTCTGCATCTTCAGCCTGTGCTTGGACACTCCTCACCTGCCTCACCGCTTCCCGGAGCTCCTCTGCAGTTGCATCGTGGCCAAAGGGTACACGAAATCCCAGAAATGGGACCGCCTTGGAGTTCCCATAACACCGGCCTGGATGGCAAGTCTGTGTGGGGGAGCCACGCTTCCCTTCTGAATTGGTCTGCAAGCACAAGAGCCTGAAAAGGAAGGGGAGCACTGAAAGCAACCCTTGCCTGAGGCACTATTTTGTCCAGTGACTGTTCTGCCAGAAAGAAACTCCTTTGTGCACAGGAGCATAAAAAGTACTAGAGAGATCCAAGAAACCAAGAAAGATGAACATGCACCAGTGAGTGTGTTCATTTAGCTAAGTCATTAGTTTACTTTATAGTTAATGACAAGTAGAGGCTGTCAATATTAATTAATGAGCTAGTTTTCCTGAGGGTCTATAAAGAAGTGGCTAGGCCTCTTGTGGCAAGTTCCTGGAGCCTAGAAAAGGAAATCCATTCTGAAGGAAAGCACTCCAGTGAAAAAGTTGGGTGAGTCCAGTAACAGAGCAACAAAGAAGCAACAGTGCCTAGAAGAGGCCAATGGTATCTACCCATGCCTATCGGTGCCAACACCCAGTCTCCAATAGCATTAAGCTAGTGCCCTGCATAACAGCCTTGTATAACAGCTGCTATTAGCTAGAGTTGGGGTTACAGCACAGTGAGATTGAGTTACCTAATGTGCCACTACAGAGCCAAGAACCAAGAACATGAGTAGCAGACTCTGCCTGCCATTATTCTTGCAGTATATTCTTCATTTACAAAATAGTTTATTGGACCTTCCTTTCTGAATCATTTTGATAAACACCACCACAGAACCCAGCATCTCAGAGGTGGGAATGAAAGAGGAACTGCAAACTAACATCATTATTAACGATAAAGCCACTGGATGTCAACACCACATCTTAACATTCTGAGCTATCAAAATTTATCTGAGGAGAGTTAATGATCAGGTCTCTCTAAATTCTAGTTCAAATTCAATAACCATAAAATAAATAAACTATACAAGATTGCTGATTATTCTCTTTGTAATTCTATTTTCATATATGATTTTTTTTCTTGCAACTGCTGTGACATTTCCTTAATCAAGTTTTACTTAAATGTTACATTTTGAAAATGAATAAAGCTAAAGTAAAATACACAAGATTCATTTCTGCTATAAATAAAGCTTCTAAATTATATTTTACATTATCCCAACTCCTAAGGAAAATTAATTAAATAGAATAAAATACTCTCAAATTAAAAAAAAAGTGGAAGATAATTTTCAAAGCCATTTACACAGGAAGTGATCTACCTGCAGAAATTGTCCATCTGAAAATTGCCCATCAGTGCAACCATGGCCCACCCACTTTGCACTCAGGCCCACCCATTCAGTTACCTGGCACCTGAGAAGAGAGGCTCGATACAGGGCCATCACAAAACTCATCCCGCACAGCCTGACACTCGAAAAGAGGCCCGACTGTCTCAGAGCAATCGCGGAGCTCATGCTGCATGGCCCATGAAGAGGCCCAACCATCGCAAGGCCATTGCGGAACTCATCCTGCAAGGCCTGACCATCTCAGTGCTATCGCGGAACTCAACATGCACAACCAGAGAAGAGGCCTTGCAGCAAGGAGGCCCAGAACAGAAGAAGAGGACCTGATAGAGAGAGAGAGAGTGTGTGCGTGTGTGTATTTGTGTATGTATGTGAGAGAGAGAGACAGAATGGGAGTGAGAAGCATTTGTGTATGCATGTGTGTGAAAGAGCATGGGAGTGAGAAGCCAGTGTGTGTGTGTGTGTGTGTGTGTGTGTGTATGTGTATGAGAGGGAGCATGTGAGTAAGAAGTGTGTGTGTGTGTGTGTGTGTGTGTGTGTATGTATGTATGAAAAAGAACATGGGAGTGAGAAGCCTGTGTGTATGTGTGTGTGTGTGTGTAAGAAAGAGAGAGAGAGAGAGAGAGCATGGGAATGAGGCCTATCTGTGTATGTATGAGAGCATGGGAGTGGAGAGCCTATGTGTGTATATATTAAAGAAAGCATGTGGGTGTGAGAGATAGTTGATGTATATGTATTAAAGAAAGTATGTGGGTGTGAGAGACAGTTGGTGTGAGAGAGAGCATGTGGGAGTGGAAGCCTGCATGTGGGAGAAAGTATGTAACTAAGCGTGTGAGTGTGTGGGAGTTGAAACCTTTGTATGAGAGTGGGAGTATGGGTAAAAGAGAATGCGTGAGAATGGGAACCTGTAAGGGACAGCCTACATGTGAGAGAAAGCATGTGAGAGAGAGAAAGCATGTGAGAGTGGGAGCATGAGTGGGAGCCTGTGTCTATATGAGTGAGAGCATGCAAGAGAGGGAGTCTATGTGAGAGAAAGCATGTGTTTGAAAGAGTGCATGTGAGAGAGAATGTGTGTGTGTGTGTGTGTGTGTGTATGTGTATGAAGGAAGAAGAAAAAAAGACGAGAGAGAAGGAACAGAAAGAATAAAAGAGACCCTGAAAATGGCTGTACTAATATAGCCCAGAGCTCTGTGTGCATAAAAGCTCGAGAGTAACACTGTTATGCAAGCACTTTTTCACAGAGGACGTCATTTTTCAAGGAGTTACGAATGTAAATGTAACATAGTATCATAGCAATTTTCAAAACCCATTTATATGCATAAAGTGCACTTACACATGTAAAACCCAGTTTTAAGGGTGTAAACCCTTTTGAAAATTACCCCCAAACTATAGAGAGGTGTTCCGGGGCTGGAATTGGAATTTATGTGCACACAGATTTTCAAAAGTGCGCACAAGTGTACTCTTGTAATTTACTCCTGAGGAGGAGCAGAAGGTATGACTTGATGCGAGGTTATCTGTGCATGCTCTGGACCAATTACGTGAAGATTTTCAAAGCAAACTTATGCATGCATGTACGCTTTGGAAATTCTCAGTGAAGTCTGTATGTACAATCAATCATTATGCAGGGAGTTTTAAAATTACCCTCTAAGTAACCTGATGCTTTGTAATGGTCTAGCAAAAGCTTTTCTTCAGGAAATTGTTGCTCAGGCACTATATCATCACTATGGATTTGAGCCAGGGGATCTTTTATATTTTTTTTTATTTGTTTTTCATGTGTCCATTTGTACTTACAGGAGGGGTACGCTGAAAAGATGTTGGGATGGATACTGTTTACCGGTATTTACTTTGACATGCTAAGACATAAAACCATTTGGCTATGAATCTGATAGATGGTAAAACCTCTCCATGCAGAAGTAGCACACAAAAATCTTCTCCCCTTTAAATTTACTGTACGTCATGTGATTTCATTAATTTCACACTTTTATAGAGAACCAGTGTCCAAATTGAAATCATTCTGTTTGCTGATTTCATATTGAGACCCATGAATGAGGATCAATGAATGAATGAGGAGGTGGTGAAGACAAAAACGGTGAAAGATTTCAAAAGGGCATGGGATAAACACTGTGGATCCCTAAAGGCTAGAGGATGGAAATGAGGAAAAGAATGCATGGGGGTAACTTGCTGGTGTGGCAGTTACTACCCTTAACAAATAAGCCACATCTTCATCATTGCTCTCTGCTTCAACGGCAGGGAGAAAGGAGGAAAAAGGAATCAAATATAGACAGCAAATAACTAGGACCCTGAATTTTGCGGTCTGGGAAAAATAAACGTGGGGTAACTAGCTGATGCGGCTGTTACTACCCTTAACCAATAAGCCTGAAACTCTTGATGCAACTCCATCAGTACTCTCAACTCCAAATTACTCTCTGCTTCTACGGCAGAAGGTAACAGGGAATTTGCACTCTAATAGCAACCAACAAGGGCCCTGACTTTGACAGCCTGGGAAACTGATAAGAAATGGGGGACTTGTATGTGGCTCAACAGAAACTACCATATACTTGCTAGGCAGAGTGGATGGATCATAGGTCCTTTTCTGCCATCGTTTCTATGTATATTTGACCTTCTGCAATGCTGTTTCATCAAAGTTACCTTCTGAAAAAAACATCTTCTCTCACTCGGTTGTGGGTTGATAAATGTCATCAGCCACAGTATCTCCAAATGGGGGGGTTTTTTTGTGCATATCTTGCTTGACCGGCATGAACCTCATTCATAAGCCAGTGTATGTTATGAATCACCTCAATCTCTCAAACTGACTGCTGGTGCTCTTCCTGAAACTTGCATTGTGCCAAAGAGAGCTTCCTTCTGGTGAGAGTAGGGTGTAACACAGGATTTGCAAGCAACATATCAAAGTGCACCAGGAAGTTCTTTGCAATCAGGTCAGTGGCATCCAATAAAATTGGAACAATTTCTGTAACTTTCTGCCATATTTTCTTGGTCTTTAATTGCATTTTTTGGTGCTTGAGGATCTTCTCTTTCTCCATACTTCATGCAGAGTTGTCTGTTGCTATTGAGACCTCAATTAGCAATGCCATTTTTGTAAAACTTTCATCAACAAAGTGACAGAGGTTGGAAAGGACAATGTCTGGACACACTGCAATGCAAGATGACAATTTGTATCTAAATTGTAATAGCTCTTTATTTTCACAGCACTTTCTTCCATTTTCTCTTGGATCCTGTTTGAGTCCCTTTCAAATCCTTAATGGTAGCCTTTTTCACATGCGTGTCTTTGAAACACCAGTCTCCCATTCATCACATGTACACCTTAGCCAGTGATGAGGATGGGGAGAAAAGCATCAACCAAATTCAAAACATCATGGAACAAGTACAGAGAAGTATTAGTGAAGGTAAAGCTATTAATGTCCTATAGATAAATTGGGTAATTTAGGGGTTCTCAACCCAGTCAGGTTTTCAGAATATCCACAATGAATACGCATGAGATAGGTTTGCATGCTCTGCCATATGCATATTTATTGTGGATATCTTGAAAACCTGACTGGCTAGGTGTGTCCCAAAGACTAGATTGAGAACCACTGGACCAGATGGGCCTTGTGGTATTTTTCTGCCATCGTGTTCCCATGTTTGTGTAAGAGAACTGACTAGAACAACTAAAATAGTCACTAGTATTAATATCTTTTTCTTATATCTATGGCCCATTCAATAACTGGTTTTAAGTTATCGTGGATTGGCCACTGTCAGAGACAGGATGATGGGCTTAATGGACCTTTAGCCCAACATGGCACATGTATGTTCTTTATGATGCCATGCAGGGATTTCTCAGGGGCATGTTACCTTTGACCTTAGTGATACAATGGTGCAGCATTGGCTTTTGTGTGTATCCTGGTCACAGAGATGATTCAAACTTCTTCTGTACAGTGTGTTTTCTGAGAAACCCTTGCACTAGGTAAAATTAATACAGTAGACAACATTGTGATAAATGTATACTAAACATTTTGTTAAATAAAATATCTCATTGTAAATTGGTCATCTAATGCTAATATATATGTATAATTTGTTACCCGCCAAGTACATTGGATCGTAGAGGGATATAAATCTTTTAAAATAAAATAAATTAATATAAAGTTTTGGATTGCACAGCAGCACATGGACAGCTTAATGTTTGGTATATTAAAATTCAGTGTAAAGATCTTTGAGCCTGGGACTTGATTTTTTTTTCACCAGCTTTCCTCTACTATTAGGTAAATTCGTGACACATAACAACCTTTAGATGAATTGGCTGCCACAAAGATCGCATTGGGAAATGTGACACAAATAAAGGAAGAAGTCTCAGAGTCTGACTATCAATCTACTATCAACTCTATTTCTAAACAAATAGGTCTCACTACTTCTAGCCACAGTCTGTTAGAACAGTTTCAATCAATCCAGCAGGAAGGAAATGTTCCACCAGCTCTGTGTCAAGGTTTCACCCTTGTGACACTTCACCATACAGGCAAACTACTGACTGTTCTCAAGAAGAAGAAATCAAACCATGCATTAAATTGCACTTAGTGAGACTCGAAATGTTGTATCAGCAAGTGTAGTTTTGTCGGCAAGGGGCTAGAAAACGAGCAAAATAAAGAATTGGGTAGGAGAAAATGAGGAGGGAGCTTCTGGAGTAGGGGAAGGGTACTGGTGGCTGCAGTTTTTATTTGCTGGTTTTTAAATGTGTGGCTTGGGAAAGCCAGATTAAGGAAAACACCTTGGCAGTTTCCTGTGTCTCCAGGCTTGCCGAAGGTGACACAGAGTCAGTGGCAGAGGGACGTTTTGAGTATAAATTTGGACCACGCCTCTTGCCCCCTTAATCTGGAATAGAGGGCAATGGGTAGGAATGGAAGAGACGCTAGGGATGGGCACTTTCTTTCTATTTACCATGGGTCTGAGCTGATACTGCAGTCTGTTTTCCTCTAGAATATATGTCAGCATATGTCAATCAAACAGAATAGTAAAAGTGAATAGGAATAAGCTCATTCCTGTGTGAACAAATAATTTCATTTCCTGTATGTGTGAAGCCTGTCTTACAAAATATCAAGAGTTCAAACAGATTTGGGACTGGAGAGCATCATCAGCTTTTGAAGTGCATGGGCCTGTTGTAATAAATCCCTGCACAAGTGCACGGATTGGAATGTAGGGGTTCCATCCTGTTATCTTAGGGTACTAATGGGATTTCTTATTCATTACTTTGCATTGCCTGTTTTATTTACAACAGAAAAGGTTTACTAAGATGTGTGGTGGACGCATTCCCGCTCTATATAAAGTTTTAACTCTTTCCTTATATTTCTCATGCTCCAAAAGGATGATAGCAAAACGAAAGTGAACTGTAGTGACTACTAGAACATGGAAACCTCTCATTTTAATGATGATACACAATGCATGCAGACTGAGCCACACTCCATTGCTCAAGGGAGACAGGTTTACTTAACAGAAAATAGATAGTAACCAAATAAGCACAATATCTTATTGTTCAGTAAGACCAAGAATTGGAGATAGGTTTATTGATCACTTGCAATCTATTTGACTCTAACATAAATATTCTATTTGTCATACAAGGGAAGGATTCTCATTTAAATGATTCACATTTTTCTCTATTAGTTTAATTTATAAAAAAAATCCAATTCCTAGAGTTATGGGCTGCCTGAAAGCATTAGTAAATGTAGTGCCTCTGTCTGATTTATCAAAGCTTCTGGATTGCAGGATTGGTGCTACGACAAATATCGATCAGATCACAGATCACTGGATTCCTGTGGACCCACACAGCATTTCTTTTATAAGAGCTTATTTATACTATATAATGGGGTCTATAGATGGAGCAAGAAGAAGATTTATTTATTATTTATTTAACATTTTTATATACCGACGTTCTGGTAACAATGTTACCAATCACTTCGGTTTACATAGAACTTAGAAATGACTTAACACGAATGTCTTACAGAGAACAGGGAAACTATGGAACTTGGACAACATTGAATTGAATAAATAGTAACTTATACAATATACAATATATACAATTTTAACTAGCAGAATTCCTATAAATTAGGTTAATCATGTAACAAGTGGTTGAAGATTGGCAGGAGGGAAATTCAGAATAATTCAAGGATTATTAAGCAATGTGGGATAAAGAGATCATTAACCAGGCAGGAAAAGTGATATAAAAATGATATATAAAAAAAGATGTTGCAACCGTCGCTGCCTGATGGCTTCACTCCGCCTACCTTTCTTTTTCTGCGACTCCTCTTGCTCCTTGTGGACATCTGGCTGCCACGGCGTCTGCCCGCCATCCTCTCCGGCGTCCCTGGACCGGCTTGGGCACTGCCTCCTGCCATACTCCTCAGGTACCTTAGGGCGCATGTGCCGCGTGGCCCTCATTCTTATTTCCTCTATGGTGCGAACCTCAGGGGCGTCCCCCTGTGATGACGTCACGCTGCCCAGATATTTAAGCCTACTGTTTATTGCTAGTGTTGAGTTAGCAAGGGTGTTCTTACGGATGGGATTCGCTCTCTGTACCCAGCTACTCTGCCTCCAACTTCTATTGGACTCATTTTTGTTAATGGGGTACCCGCTCCTTGGGGGCCTCTCTGCTTTTTTCAGGTTGCTATCAGGAACCGGTACTTGCTCCTCGAGGGCCCATGTTCCCTGACTCGCTGCCTGTGTCCATCTTGTCTTCTACTTGGAAGAATTCGCTACAGACACCATCAGTGAGTTCTACTACCATCTACTCCTCAGAGCTGTTTCCCTGGAACCAGGTACTCGCCCCTCGAGGGCCTGCCTCCGTTCCAGCACCAGTGCCATTTCCTACATGGAACTGCTGCGTGAGTACTTTGCCAACAAATCTCATTACCTCCAGGGATCTGGTACTCGCTCCTCGAGGGCCAGCTCTTCCTATCTCAGGGCTTCTCCATACAGGGGACTCTGTGAATGTCTCATTGTACTCATTCTCTCAGTTCTTTTCACTACAGCACTACTACCAGAGGAACCGCTGTTCCAGCGCCCTGAGGAATACTAGCCCAGCAGGGCTCCATCTTACTACCGCCACCTCTGGTGGCTTCACAAACTGTCTAAATAAAGATATAATCTGTGTTTGTGTGTCCAGAGCTGAGCCTGACCTGTGGCCCCTCACGGGACTTCCCCCTGTGGGCGTGGTCAGCTGCCACAGTGTCCAAGGGTCCACCTAAACCTTACAAAACATAACAGAAGAACAGTCAATCAACCCAAGACCAAGAACTTGCTTAAGCTTGATTATATTAGCAGACAGCTTACCATCTGGTTTGGATTAGTACTTTTCTTTTCATTAAAGGCATTCTCCATTTTGCTTGTTTAGATTTTGTATGATACTCATATTTGTTTTTATTGTGTTTGTATATTTATCCTTATTGTTCACCGCCTAAGGCCTTGGCATAGGCGGTATATAAATAAAGATAAATAAATAAATTCCGCCTGAATAAAGCTTGAGAAAAGGGAAGCAAGTAAGAAAAGACTTGCAGACCAATTCTTATGTGACACTTTTTTTCTCAGGTAACCCCTGGGCTAGCTGTACCCAGATAGAATTACCAGAGGCCATATCTCAAATACAGATTCAGATGATAAAACGTCCCATAATGCTAATGTGTCTTAAACTTCAGAGTTCCCTAAGAGGGGGGTAAAGATAACCTTCAAAGCTGAGTGGGGCATCCCTAGGTGCACGTGTGTGCGACACAGCCCTATTTAAGGCCCATGGCGGGGAAACCATTGAGGCACCCGCTGATGACATCACAGGTTCTTCACTTCTTAAGGCCTGCTCAGACCAGCCTCAGACGCCTCAGCAGTGGTGCGAGAATCTGATTGCCTTGCTGTTCCTGGTTCCTGATCCTGCTTCTGTTCCAGTGCCTTATCTTTGTGTTCCTGGTTCTTTCCTGTGTCTTTGGATTTCCTGCGTTCCTGTCTTGTGGTTCCGCATCCTTCCTCGGTGTCTTCCTGCTGTTCACCTTGCCTCCTTCCCTTGGATTCATTTCTCATCTTGACCTCGGACTGTTTCTTGAAAAGTTGCCCTCTGCCTGCCTTGTGACCTCTGTTGCTCCTTGTCTTGCCATACTCCATCTGCCCTTGACCTCAGTCCGCTCTCTTTCCTGCTATCTGCTGCCTGCCCCGACTTCTGCTTGGACTGACTTCGTCTTCTGCCTGTTGGCCACAACCCCTTCTGAGACAGAGTCTTCTCTTTACAGAGGCCTGCACCTAAGTCCAGTCGGCTCCAGCACCCGAGGGTTCATCCTAAGGGGAACATGGGCTGGTATTGGTGAAGTTTCTGTTGGGCCTCTGCTCCTGCCCACTCCACCTGCTGATGGTTAGGACCTGCAGGACTCCTCCCTGTGGGTAGCACCAACTCCACCTCAATCCAAGAGTCCACTTCCACAATAGTGGTGTCTTCTCTGTGCCCTGTGAACCTTTCTAGTGTTTTGTGTTGTGCCCTTTAAGTGCATGCCTGTTTGATGTATGGATCTGTGTTTGTCTAGTCATGAATGAGGCAATTTTCAAAACTGCGTGGGCAGGTGCAAATTCTGTGGATAATTTTGACCAGGGTTATCGCAAAGGAATGTAAGTGCGTACTTTCCTTTTGAAAACTGCCTGTAGCCCGCCTTTTGAAAAAAATACCTGTAGTTCCTCTTCTGGTATTTATGTGGGAAGGCAGGGGTCACTCTCAGTTCTGAGGCTAAGTCTTTGCGAAGTCCCAACAGCCCCGAGGTGTAGATTCTCTGAAAGCAGCAGGGTGTTTCAAAAGTAAAGTTTACTGCAGAATATCTTCAGTGGTTATCAAGTGGCACCAAACACACTTCCTCTTAGTTACATTCATGAAGAGACCAAAATGTTAGTTCTCTCTCTCTCCCTCTGTATATGATTCTCAGAGTGGCAAGCACTCTGGTAACCTTTCCATCTGGATTTTGGAAGTATGGCTCTCAATAAGATTCTCCTTCCTTCCAAAAAGTTGCAGCAGTTCCTGATGTCATATATGTTCTCAGAAACTCTACTTTCCCAAGTCCTTTCTGTTCCCAGGTATAGAGACACTTGTGAGGATCTACAGATGAAATCTTTTGCACCTCTCCACTTTCCTCTCACATGTTATCTGAAGCTTTCTGGTTGAAAAGCCCAAAACAAGCACAGCAGGAAAAATTCCTCTCTCCCTACTAGGCAAGAAGGATGGGCAAAAACATCCTCTCAAAACCAAAACGTTAACACTCCAAAAACAGCTTCATTGGCACAGAGTCACCACTGTCCATCCACTGCCGTGAGCTAGAATCAACAAATCTTCTTTATCGCTATCTTTTCCAGAGCAGGGGGGTTTCCTCTCAGAGTCAGGACTAGAAGATCTGAGAAAATCTGAAAAATAAAATCCAAAACTCCTTCCACAATCAAAGCACTGAGACACACACAGTGACTAGGAAGGTCCTATTCTGTAGTGTCAGGGGTGCCAGGCCCAGCATGCTAAAGCAGAGAAACATGAAACCCCACCACCTCCCAGGAGAAAGCAATCTACCATTGAGATGAACTGCAATAGAAAGAGGTGGTATAATATAATCTGTCAACCTAGGAAAGTCAAGCAGGCTGAAAAGGTGAGCTAACCCCTACTGTGAAGTTGATAAAGCTCCTATTGTAGAGATTCAGGATAGGGATTTACACAGAACCAAACCTCTGGCTTACTGCTAAATTACAGTTGTAGAGGGACTCCCACTTGGCTTGTTGCCTGGAACCAGGGAGCTACAATGCTGGGGTTCATCCAGTGGAGGGGGAGGGCAGGGATGGAGGATAAACCTTCTGGGCCCTGAGTGCAATTATGGTTATGGTTGTCCTGGTTAGGTCTCATTCCACGTCTTCTGATCACTGGGCAGGGAAGTCCCCCAGGAGGAGAAAAGAGAACTAAAATAAAATAAAATAACGTATGCCCTCCAGGCATTGACTTAATATCCAACAAGAAGCAAAACTCACAGAGTCCTATAATGTGTTCAACATAAAAGTTTACTTGAGTTTGAAAATCAAATCCAAGCCACTATAGAAAATTGAGAAATAGCATCAGAAACATCAAAGTTAGAAAAGCAATTGACTCCTCCTAGATGCTCTTCTTACCCCTGCAGCAGCATCCACTTCCATGATCCCTTTCCCTTGGAGGCAGAGTAGCCTATGCACAAGAGCTGGAACAAGGTGAGAAAAGTCCCTTGTCCAAAAATATAACCTTCAATTACATAAATCTAAAAGCTTTCTCAGCAATGTCCAAGATCTCAAACATCTTCACTCTCCTCAGCCTTGCTGTTGCTATGAGCAAAGGCAGAAGAGAGAGAACCCATCCCTTCTAGATACCAGGAGTTTCCTGTGCTTCAGGAACTGATTCATCTCCAAAAGTACAAAAGCTCTTCCAAAATCTTCCATTCTCCACCTCCTCTCTTGGTCAGTCTACTCTATCAGCAGCAAAGACCACCTCCAGATCACTCCTCCTGGGAAAAGGCAATGACCTAGATCACATGCTCCAAGGAACATGTACAGTATAATCCCCAGATACCTCCCACAAAAAGGTGGAGATAAGGCAAGGGGAGGATTCCAAAATGCAAAAAAAAAAAAATTCTCCCTGATGGAAAAGATAGGGAAACACTTTAGTGACAGGCAAAGCTGGGTTACACAGTCAAAAAATATTGGTAAATCCTAAATTGCAGAACTTTGACTAAAAGAAGAATTCGTGCTGGAAATTCATTGAAAGACAGTTCTAACAAACAGATACATTTCGCACTGAACAGCAATAGGGGTTAAAACCCTTGGGCATCTGTTTTTAGGGCAGAAAGAAAGGCCTCACAAGACGGAAGAGCTTGCATTCCTTCTTCTAATGTCTTGGCTGGGTCTTGGCCTTGTAGCTAGATAAAAGCTTATTAGTAAGCTATGGACTTAGCTGAGCTGGAATCATTGAGCCCTATAATTATTGAGCAACAGGCAACCTAGCTAAGCTATAAACCCTAGCAATGGAAACTCCTCCCACTGAGAAAAAAGCCTCAGGAGGTTAGCCAAGCAGTGGTCAAAAGAGTAAATGCAGCAACTGATTGAGAGTTGAAACTGGGTATACCAGAGGGCCAAGGAACCCAGCAGCTGATTTGGAGGTAGAGTTGGATTCCTAGGAGGATAATGAGCACAGCAGCTGATTTGGAGGTAGGGCTGGGTCCTCCAGGAAGGCACAGACCCTGGCAACAGATTGGGAGGCAAAGAGATCGGTCCCCCAAAAGGGCGCACACGTAGTGACAGATTGGGAGGTGGAACTCAGTACCCCTAGAAGGGTGCAGAACAGCAGTGAATTGGAAGGCATATTTCACTCTTTTCTATGTCTCTCATTTACAACTCGTTTTTGCTTATTTACAGATTGTTTGTATCACTAACTTGAAGATCCTTACAGTTTCTTTTCTGTCCCTCCCAAATCAACCACTGCGAAACATGGCCCATGTCGGGGGTCCAACAGTGCTGTTACTCTAATTGAATTGCATTCTCTCAGTCCTTATACAGATAAGACTGCCTATTTTTTTAAATACATTTATCTCATGCGATAAGACAAATTTGTCTGTAGATGAACTTCAAAGTTTGCACACACCTCTCTCCAATGGACTCGTGTTTGGTGTGCTGATGCTCTCCACCTAAGTTTTGGTTTGGCCCACAGAAAGCCATGAGTAAACAGAATTACAATTTAAATACATTAAAACATCCCATACCAAAACAGCACTAACTGCCAGCACTCAAACAGTAATAACCCTACCTATGAAAAGGCAACACTGCAAATATTACTCCACAAAATCAGCAAATGGCCATTGTGCAATACACTGGCAACATTACTGCTTTTCCAGAGAGAGTCCATGTCACCATTATAGCCCACACTCAGCAACAAAGCATCAAAACCCTCAGACTGTAAGCATCCCTGTCTACAAGAAAAGAGTCCAGAGCTAGCACCAGCTGCAGCAGAGAAGACTGGCTCAAGGAGAAAAAAAAAGGACCTAAGTAAAACGTCCAAGACACAGATGGCAAGAAATATATGCCCGCCGGGCTGAGTTTTTTGTGTACATTGCTGAGTTGAAACTGAAAAGCAAAACCAGAAACCCAAACATACAATAAATTGGAGATAATTGCCAGAATTTTTCCTTTAACAAAATCATTCAAATGAACTGTGTTTTAGCATTTGAAAAGAACCCAACATTTGCTCTTTTCTCTATGCATAATGGGTTCACAGAAAGTGACTCGTCATTTTGTTCCTCAGTGCACTAAAAAGAAGAACAGGGTAGGATTTTCCGTAAGAATGTCAAGTAAAAGTAAAACCGCGCTGCATGACAATTCATAAAACTGGAGAGTCTACAGGCAGTGTTGTATTTAGTGCTGACACATTTATAACGTCCCTCATTGTAAACAAGTTAAATTCTTTCCTATTTGCCGTCCATTTTGTCCTTTCACTATAAAAAAAAATGCTAATATTCCTTGCTATAGATCAAGAGATTTAGAGGCACAACAAAAGATGTCAAAACAGGTATGGCAGCAAATTAACAGCCTGATTTTCTAAGTCTTTTCCACCACCCACTCTCCCAGTCGACATAATGGGAGAAAAGCCTTAGTGAATCAGGTCTTGAATGTTTGTCCGATTTGTAAAGAAAAACGCATTTGCTGTATATAAAATAAGTCTCAGTGAACATGTCTAAGCAATGCTTACCATAAGATAAATGTAGCAATTTATATGTATTATAAAATTATTAATCATTTTACTAGATTTTTAAGAGGGTGTGACTATTCTTTAATCCATTAGTCACTCATCAGTCTAAATCTTTTATGTTCTGCTGCCAAAAGGTTAATATGGTAGAAAGTATCATTACGTTCCCGTGTCAAATCGCTTAATCCATCGCTTGGCCTTTTCTTCAGTCTGGTTTTGCACCCACATTACTGCAGCTGCAATATTTTTGGACTGCCAGTCAACCTTTCTGAGAAATGTTCTCTCAGATTTAAGTCTATGATTCCAACAACTACAGTCTTGTGATAAGGGTGAGCATCTGCTACAGGTCATAAAGGGCAAGCAACTTAGTCCTGGTTTTGCAACTCCTGTTACAAAGCCTTCTGGGAGCTTCACAAACATGAAAATCTTTGAAACCACAGAGTTGAATATAGGGTTTCATATTTTCAGAATATGTTGATCCAGTCCTGCTTTTACCAGAGTGTCTGCATGGATTTGTAGTCTTTCTTCTTAGGGAAATCAATGGGGACACCAGAATTACAAGTCCATGTGGGCAACGGAGTAACACCAGGATTGGATCAATCTGTCCTGAGAATCTGGAGTCAGCTGGCAACCCCAGCTGAATAACGTAAGACAGTGGTTCTCAAATGTGTCACGGAGAACTCCCCAGACCATTGGATTTTCAGGATATCCATAATAAACCATGCATGCAAAGTTAACTCATGCATATTCAATTGCATATTATAAAAACCTGATTAGCTGGAGATCACACAGGACAGATTTAGGAATCAGTGACCTGGACTAGGTATAAGCAACTGCAGTCCTCACATGCCACAAGCCGGCTGGGTTTTCAAAATATCCACACTACACATTCTTGAGATGCACTGCATCCACTACTTCCATTGCATGCAAAAAGCATCTCATAAGAACATAAGAACATGCCATACTGGTTCAGACCAAGGGTCCATCAAGCCCAACATCCTGTTTCCAACAGTGGCCAATCCAGGCCATAAGAACCTGGCAAGTATCCAAAAACTAAGTCTATTCTATGTTACTGTTGCTAGTAATAGCAGTGTCTGTTTTCTAAGTCAACTTAATTAATAGCAGGTAATGGACCTCTCCTCCAAGAACTTATCCAATCCTTTTTTAAACAATCGTATTCATTGTGGATATCCTGAAAAGCTGATTAACTTGTGGCCCTCAAGGTCTGGAATAGCCTACCCCTTGTTTCTTCTGACCAATCATGCTTTAATGCACATCTTTACAACATGTAGAATCCTTTGGTTCTGACATGAATGCTACAGGCATTGGATGTCAGCCGACCGATGTTCTGTTCTGTCAGCCATACTAATTGTATGTAGCCATGTAAGAAAGTGTGCAGTATTTAAGAGGAAGGCCTCAGCTGGTAGACAGTTGAACTGTATGATTTTTACTTTACAGCTCAGCTAAGGGTCTGATTCGTCAAAGTATTTTGCCATAGACGGAGAATCCACAATGCTATTGAAAAATGGTGGAAGAAAAATATTTTCAATAAATAAATTTTTTAAAAGCCTGTAGTGAGCCAAGCCCTGAATGCAGGAATTGATGAAACATTCCACAGCTACATAGGAAGATTCGGTTGAAAGAGGAGGCGAGCTCCATGAAATCCAGCCTTCTTCTATTTGCCTAACAGGTCTCATTAAGGCAAATTTTAAAAGCCCTGCACGTGCCAAAGCCAGGAGATATGTGCAGGCCAGCGCACGCCATGCGGATTTTAAAAAGCAAGGACGTGCATATCTCCCAGTATGCGCACAAACCATTTTTTGCAAAAAGGGGGCAGGGCATGGGCGTGGTCTGGGCGGGGCATGGGCTTTCCTAAATTTCTCAAGGAAATCCGTGTATAATTACTATTTACATGCACAAGCGTGCGCCAGGATCCCCTACCGCGTAACTTTACTTCTGCTGTGGAAGGCGTATAAGTCCTGAAACAGAAAAAACTAAAGAGGTTAGCAGCATTGTAAGGGTCGGGGCTAACAGGGTAAAAGGTAGGCTAGTTAACTAGGGGCGTTAGGAAGTCTTATCCTTTACCTGGGCGAACTGGGAACAAACTGGGGAAACTGGTAATTGCATCAACGCACAAATCTTCTAAAATCCCCCCACTTACACGGTACAGGCAGCATTTGCGTGCACATGCATGCTTCTACACAGAGTTGTGCGCACATGTACGTGTGTGCAGCCTATTGTATACCATGCAGGCATACGCACACATATATTATAAAGTGGCCGCATCCATTGGCGTGAGCCAGCATATGTGCGAACATTTGCGCCCACACGGCTGTTTAAAAGTTCCCGTCATTATGCGGTAATCCAAGGCAGAGTGAAAGATAACATGGTGTATCTGTAGCCAGTTCTACAGCAATGAAAAATGTCCCCTGCCAAATGCAGCAGTCAGCTCAGAATCGCTGGATTAGAACGTTTCCCAAATGTATAGCGATACCATAACACCTAACAATATTTAAAATCTTGTCTCATTTACTTTTGAACTGATTTAGCATTGAAGCCATGACTGTCTCTACTGATAAAATGTTCCATACTTCCAACATTCTGAATTAAAATATTAAATCCCTTCCTTCATAAATGCTTGCCTCTAAGTTTAGTTAACCGTTTTGATGGCACTAATGGAATTGCGGTATATCAAGTAAATACAAAATAAATATCTAAAAATAAAATTAGCAGTCGAAATTCTCCAGATACTTATTTCCAAATCAAAAGTACATCATGAGGCACTAAGTAACAACAGTGGTGCCTTCCAACGTATTATACAAGTACATCAAGGTAAAAATAACATGCTGACATTTCAGGTGAGTTTTGCCAAAGATAAACATCTTTCTGGGTTTATTTATTTATTTAGCATTTTTTATATACCGAGGTATAGCAGAGTTGCCTTCACTCCGGTTTACATACAGAAACAACATGTTACATTGAACGATATATGAAGTTTACAATTTAAAAATTAACGATAAATAAAGACATAACAAGGAGAATGAATATAACAAGATAACACAGGATAGAACCATGAATAGATGAGCATAGACCTCATGAAGCAGTGAAGGGCATCTGTATCATTGAAACAGGGAGATTGGAAAATAGCAGAATATGTAAAAGTATTTTAAAGTCATTGAGTGCTATCTTTAAAAGATTGGCTGAGTAGCCAGGATTTTAGGTCTTTTTTGAAGGATTTTAAGTTTTCTTGATTGGTGAGGAAATGAGGTAACGAATTCCAGAGCTTAGGGCCGATGATGGAAAAGGCTCTGTTTCTGGTGGAGGATAATTTAGCCTGTGGAAGTGAGGGAATCACTAGATTAATTTTGCTGGCAGTTCTTGTAGTTCGTTGAGAGCAATGAATGTTAATGATGTCATCAAAGGCGGAGTAGTCTGCTTTGTGGAGTATGGTGAGAACTTTGAATTCTGCTCTTTTTTCAATAGGGAGCCACTGTAATTGGTTGAGAACAGGTGTAATGTGATCAGCTTTTCTTTTACCTGTTAGTACTCTGGCTGCAGCATTCTGAAGGAGCTGCAAGGGCCTCAAAGATGATTTTGGAAGGCCGATCAAAAGGGAGTTGCAGTAATCCAAACCTGAAAAAATGAGGGCTTGAAGGACGGTTTTGAAATCATGGGGGTGAAGTAGGGGTTTTAGATGTTTTATTATTTGAAGTTTGTGAAAGCCTTCCTTTATTTTTGTGGAGATATGTTTTTTGTAGATTAGGTCAGTGTCTAACCAAACACCCAGGTCTTTAACGCTCTCTTTGAGATGGACGAGGGTCTTGTCAAAGTGGAAGGGTGGAATTGTTAAATGTCCAGGATTTTTTTTGGCAATTAGGATACATTCGGTTTTGCGTATTCAGACATAATTTAAGATGAATTAGCAAGTTTCTGATTGCATCCAGGTGTGAGGCTGCTTTAGACATAGCATCTTCTATCGAGGAAGAAATAGGAATGAGGAATTGTATATCGTCTGCATACATGTAATACGTTATGTCAAAACTTGATAAGAGATGGCATAGAGGGGTCAGGTAGATGTTGAATAAAATTGGTGAAAGTGATGATCCTTGTGGCACATCTTTAAAAATGGCGCGGGTCATCCAGTGCTCCTACCATGTGACAGGGGCCGGCCAATGGCACGGATACCCTGTCACATGGTAAGGGCAAAGGCCATCGGTGCCATTTTTATTAGTGGCAGCCAACGGCCCGAGAGCAGGAGATCACTTCCGGGACCCCCACTGGACAACCAGGTACCTGTAAAAAGTTTTGGGGGGGTTGGGAGGGTGGGGGAAGCTAAGGGATTCATTTTAAAGGGTCAGGGTGGGTTTTTTGTTTATCGGCTCGGGCGCAGCCGATAAACAAAACCGCGATCGGGCTGGACGAAAAAAAAAACACGATGTGAATCGGAACCGGAATCAGAACCGATTCCGGTTCACATCTCTAATGCACCCTGTGCTAGTGAGTATTTGTGTTTTTAGGCTTCACAGAACACCGCTATTTTGTTTGTTCTATATACTATGAGAATCCCTAAACTATGATTTGTAAGCTACTTGTACTGTTTATTAACATCTGCAATTCATAATGGTAATATAATGTTTCCAATATCTGTATATTGCTGATCTTTAGATGAATATCTACCCCACTGGTTCCCAAATTTGTTGTTCTGTCCTCAGCAGTGGGTACATGTTCGTATCTGTACATATTGTAGTTTAACTGTGTTTAGTGCAGTCCTCCCTTCTGAGGATTCTTAATACTGAAACACTTTTTATAACCCTTGATAAAAGTCTGTGAGCCTTTGACTTTAAGAGGAGCCTTTGCCCTTAAGAGAAGTTCCCTCCCCCCTCCACTTTGCCTCACTATCGGAGACTCATCTAGGAAGACTCAATCTAACTTGAGTCTTCCTAGGTGCCTCAAAGGCTCAAGGGACTGCCCTTTATGTTCCCCCTGTGTCACATGGTTCTTAGGCTCGCTGCCATTGGACCTTGCCCCCTGCCCCTAGCTTGTGGAGGCGTTTCCTTTAGCAGCTCTCGACGAGAGTTCAGTCTTGCCCATGCTTGCTTCTGAGCCAGCAGCGCTCTGTAAAACCCTGTGAAATGATTAGGTTTTTAACCTTTTCTCTTACTGCCTTCGTCTGAAGACTAAATCAGCCTCATATCCCTCAAGCTTCCTACCTCTACCATAAACTAACTCCTGCAACACAAGAGACCTCCTTCTTCCTCCTGCTACCCTGTCTCCAGGTACCAAAGATCTTTGCCCTGGGGCTTGCGTTTGAGATGCAACAATTGTAAGTAGAATTTACCTGTACAATAAATAATTTCAAACTTAAAGAATCTTTGTCTTGAGGACTGATTGGAGAAAAAGTTTAGCTGCCTGGATGGTAAACTCAGATGTCTGCCTGACCCAGAGCATTTGTCACCAAAGCCAGGAGAGTTTTTAAGATATTCACAACTGATATACACAAAACAAATTTACATATACTAGGTCTTCACTGTTTGCAGATATGCCTCATTGTGGATATTCTGACACCTTGACAGGCTGGAGGAACCACTGGGCTAGCCCTTTGGTGGCACCTGAGCTTCCCCTACTCTTAAGCACAGGAAGTTGACCATCATTTCTTCCCAACAGTTTATTGCTCACTGCTCTGAAGTAAAAAGTGCAATGTCTAAACAGAAAGATTCAGAAATAGGAAATAATGCCTATGCACAAAAATCTTGCAATTGGTCTTTCCTAAATGGTAGCATTTAACTTTTACAGTCTTTTTGAAAATTGCTCACCCTCTTTGCAGGTAACAGTGCACGCACTGTTGTGGAGGCATTCCTTTGGGTGGGATTGGGTTGCAGGAGGCAACAAGGCATAAGATTTTCAAAACTACACATGCCGTTTTGCTGGGAAAACAATTACTCAGGAAAAAGCAGGTGCAAATCTCTGTGGCTATTTTTTCCAGTGGTAATAATCAAAGAAAAATTACCCACGTACTTTTGCTTTGATTTTTGATGTAAACCCCATGGTAAAAAAAAAAAGGGCCCATGCCAGAATCTGTACCACTTCAGGCAGTTTATTGCCCCTTTACACATGATGCCAAGTCGGCATGGAGACTGCAAGTACATGGGCATTCTGAATGTATTTAACATACAGTAGACATTTACAGAGCTTAGCATTTATTCTGCTCATGGCGTCCAATATACATTCATGTCTTTTTCCTCTCATAGACAAATTCACAACAATTAGCAGTGCAAAAACTGTACATGCAATAAAACCTGACCAAGCAGCATCCAAAACATCTGTCTTCCTTGCTGCACCTAGAGCGAAGGGTTGGTACGTAGAACATTTTAAGAACTATTTTAAATATGTTCTAATCAAAAAAATGCCCTTTCAAAGCCCTGAGCTGAATGAGTTATCGTGGAGCTTTGTCTTTCGAGTTTTAAAGCAGCGTACAAGCAGCTGCTTGACAATAAAGACAAATGTAAGCTAAGCTTACAGTAAAAATATAGCTGCCAATAACACTCTAGACCTGCCACTTTTATTATCTAATTCCCAACCACAGACAAATTATTTCATTCACAACCAAGGTAGGGTGCCAACCTGCTTTATTTCCAAAGAGCATGACTGTAGTTAAAATTGCATTTACATGCAATATATTCCACAGTGCTTAAGCCCATTTGTATTGCTCCTGCATCTAATGCGCTCCTGACCAGCATCCCTATTTACCCAAAGGCTTGTTTCAAAGAAATTGCATGCTGCAAGGTCTATACATCAATTTTACGATGCTGTATTTTCATGGAATCTGTAAATAAGGTCAACAAGATAGGGATATTCCAGATGACAGGATCTTTAACAGTGTTTGAGGGATGGCATGTTGCTATGCAAAAATGTTGATTTACTTTCTGACCCAGTCCTTTCAAAAATAGTGTTTCATGTGAAGAAGGGCAAAACTCTAGAACTTTCATAGGCTATGGGTAAAATGTTTTTTTGTCAAACTAACACAGGTAGAAAAGACTTGGAAGGTGGAAAATGATGAAGCAAAATCACATCTCAGTCAAAAGTAGAGGCAAAAACCAATGGGTGAATTTAAAAGCCTTGTGCACACCAAAACTGGGAGATACGCACACAAGTCGAGCCAGCATGCGGCGAGCAGATTTTAAAAGCCGCCCGAGTACGCGCATCTCTCCTGCTGCGCGCACAAATGACAAGTTCCAAAAAAGGGACAGGGCGTGGGCATGTCGGCAGGGCATGGGCGTTCCTGGATTTCACATTGAAATTAGCACATAAGTACTTATGCGCATAAGCATGCGCCTGGGTCCACTGCCGCATAACTTGATTTATTTATTTAATGTATTTAGCTGCGGGGGCATGGCGATGACTTAGACCCGTGCACACGCTCTGATCTCTCGCCTCCTAGGGGCCTGCGGGGCTTCCCTATATTTGCAATTTTTTTACGTGGCGCAATTCTTTAAAAAGCAGCGGAATCGCAAGGGGGACACCTGGGGAACCAATCAGTGAGGTTGCTGGCATAATGGCGGGTCACCCAAAATGGATCGGCATGGAAAAACCTGGATGCGGTAAGGACAAGAAAGCGCTTGAGGCCCCTGGGGTAGAGGACCTCTTGGATGCAGTAATTCGTGATTTTCCACGTGCCATATCCACAGCCCTGGGCAACCAACTTCTGCAAATTCAGTCTTCTGTAGGTGAGTTTCGGGAGCCGGTGGAGTCCTATAACACTTCCCTGTGTAGGCTTTGTAACACACTGTCTGATCACGAGAACCACATGGCCGCGCTAGAACCGGACGCCACGGTGGCCCGCAATAAACACCGGTCACTTGAGGAAAAGCTCGACGACCTGGAAAACCTCAGCAGGCGCAATAATCTGCGGAGCGTTGGGGTGCCTGAGACAGTCCACAAGGAGGAGCTGCTGTCCTTTTGCGAAAAATGGCTCCCAGAGCAGCTCCTCGGGATCACAGCTGACAGGCTGATCCTAGTGGCGTGTGCACACCGGCTGGGCCCCGAGGGCCAGGATCTATAGAGGCCATGGCAAGTCATCGTTAAATATTTGAATTATACTGACAAAATGAAAATCCCTGCAAGTGTATCGCAACAAGCAGGATGTTGTTTATAAGGAGGCTAAGCTGCTGATCTTCCCAGATTTTTCTAGCAAGGTGCAAGCGGCCTGGAAGGGATTCTCGCCCTATTGCACACAGCTATTTCAGTGTGCTATAAAGTTTACACTGCAATTCTCTGCTTGCCTGAAAGTCTTTCATAATGGTGGTCCTCACGTGCTTGAACTCCCCAGGAAGCTAAAGTGTTAATGAATAAACTGCAATGACTGACTCAGAGTTGTCTGCGCTGTTTCTTTTTTGTCTCTGCCTTGGGGGTCGTAGGTGCCTGTCACCCTCTTGTTTGATTTTGTGGATTGGGACCTATTCTTTGCTCTTCATTTTTTTGACTGGCTTATGCCATGATATCAGGACAATGGGTTGATATGGCACTGCTAGACAAGCTGTGTTCGTTCTGGGGTTCAGTTTTTTTGCAGCTGGAGACCCTCTTGTTTTGTTTATAAATTGTTTGACTGGTTCTACTTGTAGCCTGCTCTCCGTAAGTGATTCTAGCTGCTCCAATCCTATCTCTGTGCCCGCTACGGTTCTTCCTGCAGGCCCTGGGAGCCCTTGGATGACAGTGGTCACCTTCCTGCCATTGCAGAGAGAAGGAATACCTCTTTGCTGACTTTCTGGGAGATCTGCTTCTGTTTTGGGGTTGAGATTATTTGTTGTCTGTTGGAATTGAGAGATGCATGAGGGGATGGTCTTTCTTTCTATGGGGGGGATGGATGCTTGGGTTTGTGTGTTGGATGGTTGGTTCTGAGTGTATGTTGATTTGGGTGACCAGAGGTTCCTGGTTTATTTGGAAATGCTTTTGGCAAAGGGAGAACCTAGGTTAGGGAGTTCTCCCTATCTGTACTGCCATTGCTGCTGCAGGGCTCTATTGTCTCTTATGGTCTTATATGTCTAATGTAGTAATATCTTCGGTTAATGTTGATGGCCTGCACTTCCCTGTAAAATGCACAAAACTTCTTACTGAATTGCGCAGGCTTGGGGTGAATATTGCTTTCCTCCAGGAAACTTTCCTGGATGAGGGCGAGCACTCTAAGCTGCAGCAGAGCTGGGTGGGCCAGTGTTCTTTTTCTTCTTTCACCTCTCGCCAATGGGGAGTAGCCATTTTAATTAATAAAAATGTCACTTTTATGAAGGAGAAAGTGTTCTCTGATATTAATAGCTGTTATGTCATACTGACGGGGGATCTTCAGGACAAAAAGTGTTTTTTCTAAATCTCTATGCCTCCAATGTTGATTCTCATAGCTTTTTTTCCACGCTGACAGCTAAGGTCTCAGCATGGGAAGGATATGTCATTATTATGGGAGGCGATTTTAATGTGGTTGATTGTTGTGAACCTGCCCGCTTCACTCACCTCTGCTGTTCCCGACACGGCATGGACGCTGCCGTCGGGCCTGCCTGCGCGGCTGGAGCTGCGGACTGAAGCCCCTCCCACAGCCCGGAGGCCGCCCCTGTGTTCTGACTTCACCGCGGCCAGAGCCGCGGACTTCTCTACCCTGCTGTCGCGGCTGGAGCCACCGCCGACGTCGTTGACATCTTCACGGCCAGGAAGCCGCATCCCCGAGCTGGAGTAGAGGCAGGAGCCGACCCCGGGGTTGCCTGCAGCGGCTGGAGCCGCTGCCATCGTCAGGGCCTGCTCCTCAGGCTCTGCCCTGCTTCTGCGACATCAACACTGTGCAGGCCGCTGTCCATGGTCCTGCACAGTCCTGCTTCCTGCTTCCTAGTCGCGCGGCCACGCCTCTCTTCTGTATTTAAAGGACCAGCCACAGGAAGTGTGGCTGACCCTACCTAAGATTGGACTTCCTGTTCCAGCCCTATAAAAGGGCTGTCTTCATAGTATGTATTGGCCTTGCATCGGAGTGACAGCCTTCTGGAGGCCCCTGCCTGCCAGAACCTTGTAAGGCCTCCTGTTCTTCGTGGAGCTCCGTGTCTCGTCTGCTTTCGTTCCATGTCTCCTGTCTTGATGTCTTGCCTGAGGTCCCTGTCCAGATGTCCTGTCCAGGTATCCTGATGTTCCTGTCTTGATCCTCCAAGCCTACATGTCTCATCATGATCCTCCTCGTCCTGATGTTCCACCATGATCTTCCACGTCCTGACGTTCCTGCCTTCCTGGATGTTCTTCCCTGCGTCTTCATTCTGTGCTCCTAGCCTTCTGACTTGCTGAGCCATGGAGTGGCCAACAGGAGGGATTCGTCCCTGTGCTCTGGAGCTCCTGTTCCTGCCAGCCGTCGGCGCTTCGGATGTCATTGGTCCCGACATTGGAGATCCTCCTCGCCTGGATCTTCCCTGCGTATGTCCCGCTCTCCTCGTGGTCCATGACCAGCCTTCGGGCTGTGTGGGGCGTGCAGTGGGACGGGGTGGTCCGCGACTCAGTCCCGTGGGTGGGCTGGGTAGGGTGCCCTGAGAGACTGTGCAATTGTCCTTCAACCCAAGTCTTCGTCTGTGATGCCGTCGCATCTACCCAAGTCTCGTCTGTGATGCCGTTGCATCAGCCCAAGTGTCTTTGTCTGTGATGCCGTTGCATCAGCCCGTGATGCCGTTGCATCAGCCCAAGTGTCTTCGTCTGTGATGCCGTTGCATCAGCCCAAGTGTCTTCGTCTGTGATGCCATTGCATTAGCCCGAGGGTCTTCATCTGTGATGCCATTGCATCAGCCCGAGTGTCTTCGTCTGTGATGCCATTGCATCAGCCCAAGTGTCTTCGTCTGTGATGCCGTTGCATCAGCCCAAGTGTCTTCATCTGTGATGCTGTTGCATACTGGAATATGCAACGGCATACTGGAATACGCCGTCAACCCTCGGCTCGGCCCTGGTTGCATCTGGGGTCGGGCTGAGGCCCAAGGGCACACTAAACCCTTAAAATCATAACAGTTGATAACTCCTTAGTGGACTGTAAACCACCTAAAACTCCTAAGAAGAACTGTAAACAGAATGCTCCTAAGAAGAACTGTAAACAGAATGCAAGGCCATGTGCTTGACAGTGGTTTCAGTGATGGATTTGCCTTGTTCTGACTCTTGCCTGTGTTCCTGGACTGTTATGGGACCGAAAAAAAAATTTTCAGGACAGTTTTTCCCTGGTTACGACCTGCTGGAGGCACCAGCTGTCTGGATTTCTTTTTTGAAACGACCTACAGGAGGCACCTGTATCCAGACCCTTTTGCTATCTTGTTCCCAGGTTGGGGTTTTATGACCTTATTTATTTATTTATTTATTTATTTTATATACCGACATTCAATCGAGATATCACATCGGTTTCCAGATAACCAAGAGAATAGGGCGTAGTCCGCCCTATTTTACATTATAACATGGTAACCAAAAAAAACAAAAACAAAAACAAAAAAAAAAACAATTATAACATATTATAACAGTGGTACATGGAACAAAAGGTTATAGGATATAACAAAAGGTTATAGAAAATAACATATGTACATGAATGTGTTGTTGATAAAATAAATTTAGGATTAGGGACTTGTTGGTTAGGTAATTTAGGAATAGAGGTGGGGGGGATGAGGGAAGGGAGGGGGGAAGGTGGGGTGGGAGGAAGTAGCGGAGTGAGGGATTCAGGGGGGTGAGAAGACTTGAGTATGGGATGAGGTGTGTTGCGTTCGGGCAGGTTAAGGGTCGGGTGGGAAGGCTTTTAAAAACAGCCATGTTTTTAGGTGTTTTTTGAAGGTTTGCAGTGATGGTTCATTTCTGAGACAGGTGGGGAGGGTGTTCCATAGGGTGGGTCCCGCTATTGTTATGGCTCGTTTGCGGGTTGCGTTGAGGTGTGCAGATTTGAGATTGGGGATGGCTAGGAGGCCAGTGTTGGTGGATCTGAGGGTTCTTTGTGTGGGGTGTGGATGTATTGCGTTGTTTAGCCAGTTCATTTTGTTGTTGTGTATTTTTTTGTGCATGAGGGTGAGTGTTTTGTAATGGATTCTTTGTGTGATGGGTAGCCAGTGGAGTTCTTTGAGGGTAGGTGTGATGTGGGAGGATTTTTTGTTGTTGGTGATGATTCTGGCGGCGGCATTTTGTAGAACTTGGAGGGGTCTGATGTGGATTTCTGGTAGGCCGATGAGAAGGGAGTTGCAGTGGTCGAGTTTTGAGAGGATAATTGATTGAAGGACTGTTCGGAAGTCGTGCGCTTGGAGAAGGGGTTTAAGTTTTTTCAGGGTTTGGAGTTTGAAGAATCCATCCTTAATTGTATTGGAGATGTGTCGTTGAAAGTTGAGTTGGCTGTCAATTGTTACTCCTAGGTTTCTTGTGGATGGAGTGAGTGAGATTTGTGAGATCTGTGGCACTCCCGTGTTGATTGAGGTTCCTGGGTGGTTGGAGGGGGTGCACTTGAGGGGATAAGAGGGACGGTCATCGTGGATGTGAAGGATTTCTGTTTTGGCTTGGTTGAGGCATAGTGATAGTTGGGATAGTAATTGGGACAGATTTGAGCTGAGGTTGTTCCATTTTTCCATGGTGAGTTGGATGGACTTGTTTATGGGGAGAAGTATTTGTATGTCGTCTGCATAGACGAAGTAGGTGAGGTTTGCATCTGAAAGGTATTTGCATAGTGGGAGGAGGTAAATGTTAAAGAGGGTTGAGGAAAGGGAAGAACCCTGTGGGACCCCATGTGTGAGGGGCACTTGAGAGGATTCGGATGAGTTTGTCTTGACGATGTAGGATCTGTTTGAGAGGTAGGATTTGAACCATTTGATTGTGGTGTCTTGAAGACCAATTTCTTTAAGTCTGGCGAGGAGTGTTCTGTGATTGATGGTGTCAAAGGCGGCTGATATGTCAAGGAGTATCAGGAGGAACGATTTGCCTTTGTCACGGCCTCTGAGGATGGTATCAGTAAGGGAGAGGAGGAGGGTTTCAGTGCTGAGGAATTTTCTGAAACCGTGCTGTGCTGGCTGAAGAACATTATGGGTTTCAAGGTGGTCTGTAAGTTGGTTGTTGACTGTTTTTTCTATGATTTTTGCTAGGAATGGGAGGTTAGAGACTGGTCTGTAGTTTGCTGGGTCTGATTTGTCGAGTTGAGGTTTTTTGATGATTGGTTTGATGATGGCATTTTTGAGTTTTTCTGGGAAGATTCCTTGTTCGAGGGATAAGTTGATGATGTAGGTTATTGGTTTGACAATGATCTCTCTGATGAGTTTTAGGGTTTTGACGGGGATGGGGTCTAATGGGTGGGATGCAGGGTTGGTTTTTTTGATGATGGGTTCGATTTCTGTAGAAGCAACAGGTGCGAATTGTGACCATATGTGGATGGGGGGGTGGATGGCAGTGGGGTCGTTGTGGGTTTGTGGAATCTTGGCAATAATGTTGTCGACTTTGTCCTTGAAGAATTGAGCTAGTTTTTCGCTGGAGATGTTGCTGGAGTTAGGCGTTGTGTCATTTTGGATGGGGTTGGTTAAATCTTTGACATAGGCGAAGAGGGTCCTTGGGTTAAATTGGTAGGGGTGCAGGGTTAAATTGGTAGGGGGTCCTTGGGTTAAATTGGTAGGGGGTTAAATTGGGTTAAATTGGTAGGGGGTCCTTGGGTTAAATTGGTAGGGGTGCAGGAGGCGCCTGCACCCCTACCGGTTTGCTGGTTTTTTCTTTGCCCCCTGGGCTTCTTGATATTCCTTGGTGTTTCTTGTTGGTTCTCGCTTGTTGCTCGTTTGTCCTGTTCTTTGTTTTGTTCCTTGTTTGTCCCTTGCTTGTTTTTGTTCCCGCTTGTGGTTTCCCGTTTCTGTGCTTCCCGTCCTCCTCGTTCCTGTGTTTGGTTCCCTTGTTTCCCTTCTCTTGTTCTGTCGCTCTTTCGCCCTTCGCTCTTTCGCTTTCCGCTCTCTCGCTCTTTGCTTTTTCGCTCCTTGAGCTCCCTTGCTCTCCGCTCCCTTGCTCTCCGCTCCCTTGCTCCCTCGTCGGGCCTGCCTGCACGGCTGGAGCTGCGGACTGAAGCCCCTCCCACGGCCCAGAGGCCGCCCCTGTGTTCTGACTTCACCGCGGCCAGAGCCGCGGACTTCTCTCCCCTGCTGACGTGGCTGGAGCCGCCGCCATCGTTGACATCTTCGCGGCCAGGAGTCCGCATCCCGGGGCTGGAGTAGCGGCAGGAGCCACCCCCGGGGTTGCCTGCAGCGGCAGGAGCTGCTGCCGTCGTGTCTTCGTCTGTGTCTTCATCTGTGATGCCATCGCATCTACCCAAGCCTCGTCTGTGATGCCATTGCATCAGCCCAAGTGTCCTCGTCTGTGATGCCGTTGAATCAGCCCAAGTGTCTTCATCTGTGATGCCACTGCATCAGCCCAAGTGTCTTTGTCTGTGATGCCGTTGCATCAGCCCAAGTGTCTTCGCCTGTGATGCCGTTGCATCAGCCCGAGTGTCTTTGTCTGTGATGCTGTTGCATCAGCTCGAGGGGTCTTCGTCTGTATGCCGGTGCATCAGCCCGAGTGTCTTCGTCTGTGATGCCGTTGCATCAACCCAAGTGTCTCATCTGTGATACCGTTCCATCCACCATTGTCCTGTCTTCATGTCAAGGCCTCCGACTGCCCTCAACCTCAGGCCAGGCCTGCTGCTCCATGCTGTTCCTCGCAGCAGGTCCGAAAGGGCTCGGAATGGTCGGAGGACCATTCACATTCCAACATCTCTTTGTTGTTGGCCGTGGGAGCCTGCAGGCCTGGTGGAAGGTAGCCCACCAGCCATGCTGGAATACACCGTCAACCCCCGGCTCGGCCCTGGTTGCGTCTGGGGTCGGGCTGAGGTCCAAGGGCACACTAAACCCTTAAAACCATAACAGTTGATAACTCCTTAGTGGACTGTAAACCACCTAAAACTCCTAAGAAGAACCAGGCTCAACTGGAGGTAGGCTTTGTGACCCAGGAGTTGCAATTATTGGATTCCTGCGTGTATTGCATTTGGCTGATCAAGAGTATACTTTTTTCTCGCATGTGCACAATGCGTACTCGTGTCTTGATTATATTCTCATTCCCGAGGCCTTTTTCACCAAACTGGTGGCGAGTGATATTCTGGATGTACCTTTTTCTGATCATGCCATGGTTGTCAAGACTCTTGCTCTGAGGCCGGATACCCTGGGTCAGCTTCGTGGTCTCAGCCCCTTTATCTGTACCACAAACGCTTTGCTGCTTTCCTCAAAGAGCGATGGCAGGGGTATGTGGAATTTATCTTGAAGCCTGATGTAGATCCTATCACTTTTTGGAAGGTAGCCAAAGCAGTCATGCAAGGGCATATCATTGTGTATCAGACATGTACCAAAAGGGCCAAAAATGAAAAAAATTTAGATCTCTCTAAGACAATAATGTTCCTGTACTGAGAGCGTATGAAAGATATTGGGCAGGCATCCAAGGCACATTTGGCTGCTGGTCGAGCAGAACTTAATGCCTTCCTGGAATGCAAAGCACAGCAGAACATCTTGTTTCTTAAGTATAAGCTGCACCAATGGGGCAATAGGTTGGGGAAACTATTGGCCCACTTGGTCAAATCTAGCTCATATTCTAAAGGCCTCATTAAGTGTCTTCATTATGACTTGCAAGATCTGCTTACTACTCCCGCTATCTTGGGACCTGGTGGATAAGCCTATCATGGAAGCAGAGTTCTGTTGCATCATTGCCCACTTGAAACTGCTCAAGACCCTGGGCCTTGGTGGTATTGGGCCTGAATTTTATAAATTTCTGGGGGACAGCATGTTTCACGCACCTTGGGACCGGGGTGAGTTTGAGGAGAGGCATAACCTCGCAACAATTATCCTACTGCCCAAGCCAGGCAAGGACCATACCTTGCCCTAGTCTTATAGGATATCAAAATCTTGGCTGCAGTTCTGGCCATGCAGGTTAATTTGGTGGTTAAGAAGATAGTTCATCAAGATCAAACTGGATTCATAAAAGATCGCACTCCTAATGCTAATATCATGAAAGCTCTGCTTGCTGTGCATGCACCTGAGCTGCCGGATCTGGAGGACTTCTCACCAGCCTAGATGCGTAAAAGGCATTCGATCGCGTAGAGTGGGGATATCTGGAAGCAGTCCTGAGGCAGTTTAATTTTGGAGATGGGTTTTTGGGGTGGACAAAGTTATTGTATAATTGCCTCCAGGTGCAGCTCTTGGTAAACAGAGCTTTATCAGATATATTCATTTTGGGTAGGGGCACCAGACATAGACAAGGGTGTCCCCTCTAACTCCTTTGTTATTTATTATTGCGCTGGAACCTCTGCCAGTGAAGCTCAGGAGTCTTGCCTCCTTTCAGGATATACGAATCTGGGAGAAAGTTGTCAAGGTGAGCTTTTTATAGAGATTCCTCAGGCTATTATTGGGGCAATTACTCCGTTTGGGTCTTTCTTGGTTATCGTATTAACTTTGGAAAGTCTGGGGCTTTCCCTG
Organism: Rhinatrema bivittatum; assembly: GCF_901001135.1. NCBI lineage: Eukaryota > Metazoa > Chordata > Amphibia > Gymnophiona > Rhinatrematidae > Rhinatrema > Rhinatrema bivittatum. The sequence continues at coordinate 52,528,128 of NC_042620.1, read as the reverse complement.
TTGTCTCCTGCCTTACCACGGACCTGGACGGGTTCCTTTCCTTTGTTGTGGGCTGGGGATCATTTTCACTACTTGGGCATTCATATTGCCCATACCCTTAATGAGCTGTATGTACTAAACTTTGATGCTTGTCTGCAGAATATTAGACAGCTGTTGCATCGATGGCGAACCCTTCCTCTTTCCTTGGTGGGTCGATGTGCCCTGGTAAAAATGATGATCCTTCCTAAACTGCTTTTTTCTATGCAAATGCTCCCCCTCTGGCTCAAGGCGCAGTCTGTTAACTTATTTTGAGCGTTGGTGTGCATCTTTATTTGGCAAGGTAAACAAGTATGAGTGAGCTATGAGGTGTTACAGTTAGGCAGGAATCATGGGGGCGAGGGTGCCTTCCTGACTTGAGGGTTTACAATGTCTCTACCCTTCTTTGTTATATGCAGGAGTGGGCTTCTCTTCATTCTAAGTTTAATGTAGAGGGACTCATGTCAAATTGGGTATCCCCTTATTGGCCTGTGAATTTACTACATTTGCACCCAGCTCAGCTGTCTTTCTTGCAGCTATGGGCATTTTGGCTCTCTGCAATCCATAAGGCTTAGTGTTTGTGGTGGGGTTCTCTGTGTCGCAGCTCTGTGGTCTCTCCTTATTTAACATGGGTGGGGAACCCGAACTTCTTTCCTGGCTTGGACAACTCAGTTTTTCAGGTTTGACTTCGCAAGGGCCTTTGTAACCTTTCTTATTTGGGAGATTCTGAATCCAGTTGAGAGAGGCTTGGGATATCCTACGATCACATTTTTTTGCGTATTTACAAGCCCGGCATTACTGTACGGCTGTTCATGCACGTGACATATTTCTTATTCCTTTGACTAATGAGAACAGCTTTTTGGAAACACCGGCCAAATTTAACAAACTTGCAATCTTGTCTACTCACTTGAAAGAGCACTTGCCCACTCCGCATATACAGCGCTTAGGCTCCCACAGATCGTCACTCCATAGTGCCGCTATCTCGGTTGAGCACTTGTTTCAAGCCTTTAAGGCGTTGTATCAGCAATATCTCTTGGCTAATATGAGGGAAATTCAATACAAACTCTTTCATTGAATGTACATCTCTTGGATTCTGGGTGTGAAAATGAAATTGTGGGAATCAGATGTCTGCTTGAAATGCCAGGTTCATCCTGGGGATCTTTGCCACATGTTTACAGGTGTTCGAAACTGCAGCCATTTTGGAGCAAAGTACCAACCTTTTTAGAGCGGGTTGTGGGATGCCAAGTGCCCTGGATGGGGGTGGCTGTATATTTGGGCCTCTGAAGCCAAGAAACTCATAGCAGTGGTTCTCCTCCTGGCCAAAAAGTCCATTTTGTTGAATTGGAAGTTGGAGGTGGCCCCGTTCGCTCAATGGGAAAGATTGATGCAGCAACATGCGCAGTTTGAAATGCTACAAAAAAAAGGAGGCTGCTTCACTGCATTCCTTTCCTGTTAGGAGGAGTTACTATGTGCTTTGGCAGAAGGTCCTGCTTGCGACGTAAGCTGCATGGGCCGTAGCTGTCCGTGCTGCATGGCTACTATGGGAGGAGCTTCACTGCCTGTCCCCCTTTGCTTGGGACGGCAGGGGTTGGAATACTCTGGTCTCTCGTGGGTTATGAATGTGCCGGTGTACGTGTATGGTTGTGCACGTGCATGTGTTGGGGTTTCTCTTCTGTTCTTCTCTCTCTTTTACTTTGCTGCTTTATTTGGAAAAGTTTGGCGAGTCACTGGGTAACCGGCTATGGTCCTTTGTATGATGGCTGTTTTGCTGCTTTCATGGCTGCTTTTCTTTACGTGATTGATGTGGCTCAGAGCCGTTGTAATTCCCTCTGACTCAATAAAGATGAAGCTATAAAAATGTATGTAGCTGCATTTATGAATCGCTTTACAGATTGAAGCAATCGCTATGGATGACGTGTGAGTAATAAAATAAAGAGAAATAGGCAGATTGGTGGGGTTTTCGGGTCAGGGCTAACAGGGGGAAAGGGAAGCAATAAAACTAGAGGGAGTTTGGAAGTCCTATTCCTTACCTGGGTGAACTAGGAATGAACTGGGAAAACTGGTAATGGTGTCGGTGCGCATCTTTTAAAATCCCCCCCCCCCCCCCCCATTTATGCTATAGAAGTTGCATTTGCCCACATAGGCGGGCGTCCACTTAAAATTGCACTCACATACGCACACAGTCAGGCTATTTTATAACATGCACACATATACATGTGTATGTACCTGCACACATGTTTAAACGTTACCATCCAACTATATGTTTATTACGTTTTTGGCATCACCAATGTGTTGAGAGAAGTATGACTCCATTTCTAAACATAACAGCATCAAAATAGTTCAGCTCAATTCACCCCCTTAAGCTTTGGGCTTCCATTAAGTGAATGCTAGCTAAAAATAATTTTTTGACTGAATATAAATTCATATTCAGAGGCATTTAGCCAAATATTGCAGAAGTTATCTGGCTAAATGCCAACTTTTGAATATTTTGGACATTTATCCAGCTAACCTTTAGACAAATATCTCATTATATGGCTAAAAGTAGGGGCGTTATGGGCATTTCTTGGAGGAATTAGGTTATTCAGATTAAATAACAGTTAGCATGATACATTGAGTTAGCTGAATAATATAACTGGTTGTACCATACAACTGTCCTAAAAGCTATATAAACTTATCTGTATATATTTAAGAGAGCCATCTATATTCAATAGTGCAACTGCACCACTGAATATCTCTCTAAAAGTTAGTCAATGTTTGTCTAGCTAACTTTGCAATCCATCCAGTGAATATGACCCTCATAGATGATGTCAGCATAAGCATCAAAACAGGGCAGACCACAGGGGCAATGACCTGGCCAAAATCTAGCCCCTTCTCACACAATCACTGCGGAAAAATTTGGGGATCAGGCAGACAGCAGCTGTTTGGCGGCAAGAGAACAGCAGTGCGTTAGCTGCAACCTTCAATTCTCCAGCTCCAGATCTGACTGAATCACATGGGATTCTGTACACCTACTACATAGTTCAAAGCAGCAGTCAGCTCAGGCAGCAAAGGAGAAGGAGGAAGTGGCCTAAGGCACGATTGCCTCTTCCTCCTGCAGCTATTCTGCGTGGGAGGGGGAAGGGATGGGAAGAGGCAGATCTTGGTTGGCTTGGTTTATCTATTTTATGCAGTGAATGTAATGTTATAATCTGTCTAGAGTTAATGATAGTGATATGTTTGTTGGCTATTTTGACATATTTATTCTTTTCATGGATTTAATATTATGAATGATGTCTTATATCTCTTGATTTTTTTGCTTGATGTTTTGTGAGGAGTGATTAAGTTTCTGTTTTTCCATTGTTGCACTGCATAATACATTCAGACTTGTTGTCATTACCAGAGCATGTTTGTGAGCAAGGAATAATGAAGAGCCAGTGAGCATACTCATATTTAAGCCAGTGGGTCTGTATGTGAGTGTAAAAGAGAGCGATTGAGTCAGTGAACAAGAATGAGTCAGTGAACATATGTGTCAGCATGTACATGAGAGAACATGAGTGAGCCAGTAAGCATATGTGTAAACAAGAGCATCAGTGTGGGACAGAGTGAGCATGTCAGTGAGAGAGAGAGAATGTTAACCAGTAAGCATGTGTGACAGAGAGCATGTGATCTGGTGGGCATGTGTGTGAAAGAGAGAAGAAAGTTTGTGCATATCTCCCACCCCTTACTAATCCATGATAATATCAGAGTGACTAGTATCTAAGGTTCCCAGGTACAGAGAGGAGGGGATTTATTTTCGCTTTAATTTTAACTATTGGGTGTTGTTTGCTGTGCCTACTAGTTTGAAATATTTTATTGATGTTTGGGAAATTAAAAAAAAAAAGTTATCTGTTTGTAATCATTGGATGTTCTTTTCATCAGCTGTTCTGAAATATGTATTCTTTTTATGAATTTGGTTTTACTATTATGATTGATGCTTTATATTTCTTGATGTTATTGTTTGATGTTTAGTAAGAAATGATATTTGTTTTTCTATTCCATACAGAGTCTGGCTTATTGAAGTTTCAAGTTCAGTTTATGTCTGCATGTTTCTAGTTATATTTCAGCATCTCTTCATTTTGCATTTGGTGAAGGTCTGTCTATTCTACATGTGTGACTGAGGTGAGGTGTTCTCCTAGCGTGTAGCAATGCTTCTTCCAAGGAATGACTAGGTTTGTACACATTTTTTTCAGGTAAGCAACAATTTTTTAAACCATTAATTTTTGAGCACCAACATTAGTGTTCCATTTCTGAATATAACACAAAGAAAAATGCATGTGAGCAATCATTTAAAACCTGCTCTAAAATGTATGAGCAATTGCTCACGCACTCAGAGGGAACTATGACGTAGTTTCTTTGCCCACCCTGGGCACTGCTAAACACTAGCTCACGTGACTTTACCCACAGCAGGCTGAGGCGATATTGGGGAATGGGATGGAGGTGGGTTTGTACTTAGGTTTGCATGCATTCAAATTTTCAAAAGTTTGGGCATATTTTTTCTGAAGTAAAATCTACCTGCATCAATTAACAGTTTATACGTACGCACGTAATTTCACTTTGAAAGTCTGCAGGTAGAAGATACTCATGGACTATACACCAATGCAGGCAGTTACAAAATTACCTCACCCAGAGGTCAATTTTCAAAGAGGTTTACACAGGTTAAAAGAAATAATAATGTTATTCGCATTAATCGGCTATCTGAAAACCACCCTGCCTCAATGCGATTAAAAGCTTGCACGGTGTTCAATAATGTGCAGACCATTAGCTACAAAGAGAGATGTTTCCAAGTGGAGGGGAGAGAGAGGGTGTTTAGGTCAGTGGTGGAAAAGCACATGCAAAGATGGCATTTTCAAATCTTTGTGAGCAAATTTCCAGCAAAAAATTGGCCTGTCTGAAAATTATCCTCATTCAATCCAGCCAAATGTTGATGCAGAGGAGGTCTGCAGCCCCAGGGCCGGCGGAAGTACTAGGCGAGATAGGCCTGGGCCTAGGACACTGACCATTAGGGGGCACCGCTGCCGCATGAGGCAGGGTGAGGTGGCCACTTCAGGCGGCATAATTTTGAAGGGGCAAAAGGTGCCCCCTTCAAACTTCTGCCTAGCCCCTGCCTCGCCCTACCTTCCCCCCCATCGCGCCACCCTCCCGACTCCCCCAAGACTCATGAAAACCCCTGGTAGTCCAGCGGGGGACCCGGGAGTGATATGCTGCTCCCAAGCCATCGGCTGCCACTAACCAAAAAGGCGCCATGGCCATTAGCCCCTATCATGTGACATGGTGCCATTGGCCGACCCCTGTCACATGGTAGGAACAATGAATGGCCTGCGCCGGTCATCCATTGCCCCTACCATGTGTCAGGAGCCGGCCAATGGCACCAATAGCCCCTGTCACATGGTAGGAGCTAAAGGCCACTGGCGCTATTTTGGTTAGTGGCAACCAACAGCCCGGGAGCGGCAGATCATTCCCAGGCCCCCCGCTGGAAAACCAGGGGTTTTCCCGAGTAGTAGGGGGGTCAGAAGGGTGGAGGTGTTATTTTATTTAAATTTGGGTGGGCAGCACAGGGAGTGGGGGAGTGGTGGCATATGGTTCCTGCCCCTGGAGTCAAAGCTGTGACCGGGGGCGGGGTGGCACAAGGCAGAAGGTGTCTAGGGCACCCAATCCCCTTGCACTGGCCCTACACAGCCCATGTACACATTGTACAACTGAGGAGAGGGGCACCTAGCAATGTGTTTAGGGTGGTGGACTGGAAACTGTATGCGCAGACTGGGATTTTCAAAGCTACTTGTGCTGTTTTCCAACAAAAGGTCTGCCTGCAGGTGCAAAGCCCACAAGCCCTTTGAAGCCATGGAAGATTTTCAAAGGAAAAGTACACACCTAGGTGAGTTGAGGGAAAATTGTTTACACGAGAAATACAATAACCTGAGGAAATGAAGGGTCTAGGAAGCAGAGAGAATGAAAGTGCCAAATGAAAAATTAAGCAAACTGATTTGTTGATGCTCAATAGTTGTTTTGGAGATTTTAATTTTCTATAAAAAGAAAGCAAATACTACTGTAACTACAGTATAAATGTATTCAACTATTGCCTACTAATAAACTGCAACAACACTTACTGAAGTAATACGATCCAATGGATTCTCACCAAGAGTCAAAAGACTTATTAAATATTGTTAGAGTCAACTGCCAAATCCAACATATGGCACATCTTCAACAGATTATAACAAATGGTGCTCAGGCGCCATTGGATCGTTTAGTATGTACCATTCCATATTCTGAGACTTTGCGATCAAGTCGATCATAAGTAAGCACTAGCACATTTTAGCCAGTACCAGGCCTTTCAATGAACCTCCGATTTTTGCACTAAAATGAAACAGGAATTTTCATGACTAATTAGTTTCCGCTGTACTCCCTATAAAAGATGTATCTCTCAAAGGTGGGCAACATTCTCCTTATGGAGCATATAATTTTATCCATATGCTTTAACCTTGTCATCTTTTGAACATCCTGATCTCTCTAAGCGCTACAGCAATCCGGGGATGTTTAACTGTCAAACGGCCCAATATGTGATCATGTGTCCAGGTCAGTTACTCTATGTTGGACAAGCCAAAAGAAGTGTACATATCCTTATCATGGAACATAAAAGTTGCATCCATACTTCGAAGCTTCAAACCCCACTTGAAGCATCAACTCGAAGACCTACAGTTCTTTGTGATTTGTACATTAATGCTTAATCATGGGGGTAATATCTCCCGTGCTCTTAAAAAGAAAAAAAGAAGATTGCTTTATTCATCAGTGGGGCACACAAAGTCCTAGAGATCTCAAACAAGATCTAGAATGGGCCTCTTTACTATGATATATATTAAACATATTGGCCCTTCTGGTAAAGATATGCTTATCAATTATTGGTTGACCACCTAGTGTGAACTAAGTGACGTGTGTTTGCATCACTGGATCTCTTTACACTTTCTTAGTTTATGTTAATTTATTATCACATGTACGTATGCAAGGCTTTTTCATTCTGTCATTTCCTTGTCAGCATTATAGTGGGTGCAGAAATTGAGAAGCCCAGTAAAAAAACCTTTTGAGGTAAGCTTTATTAAAAATTTCTGTTGATGATGCCTTTTTGGTGTTTGTATATGGGGTTTTGTGTTTGGTCTTCAAAATAATTTAGTAGTTGAATATTTGAGTTAATATCACTTCTTTAATCTTTAGGTATTTTTGCTGTTGACTGCTTGGAGAAAAGTAGCTGATCAAATGTAGTTTCATTACTTTTTAAGGACAGCCATTTATGGCGAGTAATGCAAGTAAGAACCATTATAATATTTGTAATATTTTGGATTAACTTGATAAAATATTTTGTGACTAGGCAGTTGTGTTTAGGTGTGCCTGTTCTGTTAGGATGAATATCAATTTGACCAGCAACTGAACCTAAAAAAACATATCAACAAAATCCTCAAAGAAGGCTACTACAAACTCAATGTGATGAAAAAACTAAAACCTTTACTGCACACCAGTGATTTCCGCACTGTCACCCAAGCCATTCTCTCTTCAAAACTCGACTACTGTAACTCACTCTTCCTAGGCCTCCCCTCCACCACAACTGCTGCAGAATGCAATAGCGCGAACTATATCCAATGCCCGTAAATATGACCACATCACTCCCATCCTCAAAGACCTGCACTGGCTCCCTATCCCCTCCCGTATCATCTATAAAACCCTCACCATAATCCACAAAGCCATACACATTCATAATTCCAATTGGCTTGAAGAGCGATTCCAACCCATATGCTCAAAGCGATTCACTAGAGCTTCCAATAATGGGACCCTTCATGTGCCTGCCCTAAAAAAAGCTCACCTCACATCCACAAGGGAATGAGCTATTTCCATACCTGGACCTATACACTGGAACTCCTTACCTACTAACCTACGGCTCGAAACATGTCCCTCCAAATTCAGAGCTAATTTAAAGACCTGGCTCTTCAAACAAGCGTACCCTCAATAATCCCAGCTCCGCCTCTCCTCTCTACTCGTCATGCCAGCTCTTAGCTGAACCCTGTACATAATTCTGTTATAACTATACTTATAACTATAATTATATCTATAATTATATTTATATTTTATAATTGTTATTTAAGTAGTTGATGTTTGACTGGTTTAAACGTGACACTTCCTTGCTAAGCTACTGTTCCTATGTATCCCCTCCCCTATACCTATTCATTGTAATTTCCACCTGTTGTTATGCTGTAAACCGATATGATGTCACTACGAATATTGGTATAAAAAAGTTTATAAATAAATAAATAAATAACTATTCAAAGATATCATTTGTATGAATGCACTGGACAACGTTTTCAGTGTTTTAACTGCAGAAAAATATAACAAACAGGTAGAACAGTTCTATCTACATTGTTTGGAATCCTTTGATTATATAGATCACATGTTGAATTTGTCAATTGACTCTAACAATATTTAAGAAGCCTTTTGATGCTTGATGAGAATCAATTGGATTGGATTACTGCAGTAATTATTGTTGCAGTTTATTAGTAGGCATTAGTTGAATACATTTATACTATAGTTACAACACTATTTGCTTTCTTTTTACAGAAAAAATCATTATTGAGCCTCTAAAGATGAATGGAATTCCTTGAGAAATTTAACGGTTGCCAGTGCTCCTCTCTCAGCAAACATCTTTAAACCATTTATGGTTTTTGCGTATAAATATCTTATAATCTGTTGAAGGATTCTCAGTTACCAGTCGTTTTCAGAAATCCCCCTGAAGAAGCTGCTCTTCAGTGAAACAGGGGCCTTTTTGGGATTATAAATATATGGTTATTAATCATATGTGTATTTACAGACTGTGGAAAAAGGGTACTTGTAATATCTAAGGGGGACATTCTCTAAAGTTTTCGCTTGCAATAGATAGCTCGGGGCGGAGTCGGCCCCAGAAGAGGAGGAGTTGGGGTGACACCAGGGCCGATGCTGCGGACACATTGCTGGAGGCGAAAGGTAGGATTCCTTATCGCCACCAGTTTCGCGCCGAATAACTACACCTTTTCAGGTGGCAGAATTTTGAAGGGGTAGTTATTTGGCGCGAAAACCGGCAGTGATCGAATCGCGGAGGTGCGATCGCTGCCAGCTATCACAGGACCGCCCCCCCCCCCCCCCCAGCTTCTCCCCGCCCCCCATTACTGAAGAGCCAGGCCTCAGTTTGCTAGGATATTTATTAGTATGTATATATGAAGCTTGTAAGTATGGTATGTATGTGTCATGATTTTATGTACAGGTGTGTGTAAGATATGTGGTGCTTTTAGCTGATGTAGTTTTGCCTTGTATAATTTATAGGCATGTCTCAATATGTTAGGTTATATGACAAAAAACTATAGAGATTTTTTTGTAAATTATAATAAAATTGCTAAATTGATTTGTTCACTTTCTTATTATGTTTTCATTGCTGTACCATTTTAGAGATTGTATTATTGTACCTTCTATTCTTGTATACCTAACAGTGTTTATTTAGAGCACATTTAAACTGCACACTGGGAGACCTGGGATCTCTATCAGATTTTTTTTATTTTCATTGTAATATCACCTTACATGTTCAAAAAGTTCCAATTAACAGAAATTAAAGTTTGCAAGTACCAGCCATTGTTAGCTAATTAGTAATCCTTGGGTAGTTCATTTATGGGCATCTCAGTTGTTAAAACCAACTGATAGCTCTTGCTAAGTGATTTTTTACAGCCAAATGGGTAAAAGTAGAGGTTTTCCTGCTGACATCTCAACCGAATCAACCATTTTGTGGGACACCTGTGGGCATTATACCTCTATCACTCTAATACATCAATCGCTGGATTGATCCTGTTTTATAATACTAATGGTAAGTGTTCTGGGATTTGCATTCCTGCATTTTATTATAAGAAAACAGGATGACAAATATTAGGTCAGTTTAAAAAACCAAAGTATCCCTGGTGCTTTGCATTTATTTAAAGGATCGCCTCCATTCTATCTAAAGTAACTGCCCTACTAGCCAATCACCTTGGGTCCTGGAATACACTGGATAATGGGAAAAGCTGGATATCTGGACTCCATGCTTGATGCCATAGTAGACAAAGCAATTCTGAGGCAGCAGTGGGAGACACTGCAGCAGCAGTAGGCCCGTGGTGCTGACTAGTGCAAGGCCAACATGCAAAAAAGGGGAACATAAGAAGTGCCACTGTTTCTGACAGCGACCAATCCAGGTCATTTGGAAGTATCTGGCAATTCCCAATAGAAAAATCCATTCTACATTGCTTACTTCCAAAAGCAGAGATACCCAAGTCTATCTGGCTAAATATGGACCGTCCCCCCTGAAGTTTGTCCAAACTTTTCTTAAACTCAGCTTTATTACTAGCATTGACCATATTCTCTGGAAACAAAGCCCATAGCTTAACTATGCATTGGCTGAAAAAAATGTTTTTTTAATTCTGCTACTAGTTAATTTTATGGAATATCTCCTAGTCCTATTTGATAAACTATTCACTTGTTCCATACCACACAATTTTATAAGCCTCTATCATATCCCCTCTTACTCTTTAGTCTATCTTTATAAGTGTGATAACCCTTTGGGATCTTCACCATAAGGCCCTAGTCTTGAACCCTGTGAGCTAGGATAGGAAAGGTAGTGGAGGGAGAGGGGCTCCATTTCCAAACAGCTTCTCCACTGATATTGCTGGAATGGCCAGCCCCCCCACCCGCCTATAAAAAAAATCCTATTAAGACAGTTGAAGAAGCAAACTGTGAATAAGAAGTAAATTTCTATTCTGAGGACCCCCAATGGGAGACAGACACTTAGGGGAGACTGTGCAGAGACTGCAATTCTTTTGCTAATCAGTATTTTTGGAAGGGGTTTTCCGACGTCCCATCTAAGGCTGCCCTTCCTGACTGGGAACTTTGCTTGTCTAAACCATAGAGGGTGAGAGTGTTCCTGCTTGATACTGAGAGATGCTTCCACAGATAACTTGGAGTACTGTAAATTTCATCTTATCAAGACAAGTACTGTTGTGAAAGTGCCATTTCTAACCTTTAAGAACTCTTTACAGAAAAAGATGTAATTTTGGACACTCAGTCTGAGCCTCTAGAGCCTTTTTGGCACTCGCATCCTTTGACGTTGATAGAGACATGTTATCCCCCCCCCCCCCCCCAGGGCAGCAAGCAGAGAGTCACCGCTGGAAGATTTAGTCCTCCCCGTCCCTCCCCCAACCACTGGAAAAAGAACCCTGTCCCACAGCCCCTGGACTGGGCAGGAGTGGAAGTTATAGGACTGTGCTTGGGACCCTTGTGTGCCCCTATTCTCCTGGTCTCTAAACCGGAGAGGGGGGGGGGTTACATAAAGGAGCAGTTTCATCACTGCAATCATTTTTCTTACCTTTCTCTGCACTTTTTCTAATTCTGCTATTTCTTACTTGAGATTTTGTGATCAGAAATACCCACGATACTCAAGGTGTAGTCAAACAATGTGTCCTTTCAGAAGTATGAAAGGATGCGGGCGAGAGAGAGACGAAGGATGGTGGTCACTGGGGTCCAAATAAGCAGCTGATGCTGGTTTGTTAGCTGGACTTATTCAGTCTCGCATGTTCAGTGCAGTGTCCTGCCTTCTTCGACGGAGGACCAATATCACCCACCCGACTCTGCATGTTCACAAAGGGATAATGATCGTCATGCATGTTGTAATGAGGCCAAGAATGCAGGGGTAAAATCACGGAAGAGAGCATGAGAGAGAAAGGAAGAACATAAGAAATGCCATCCTGGGTCAGACCAAGGGCCATCAAGCCCAGCATCCTGTATCCAACAGTGGCCAATCCCAGTCACAGGTACCTGGCAAGTACCCAAACATTAAATAGATCCCTTATTTATTAATAGCAGTTTATGGATTTTTCCTCTAGGAACTTATCCAAGCCTTTTTTAAACCCAGTTACACTAACTGCCATAACCACATCCTCTGGCAATGAATTCTAGAGCTTTGATTTGTTTTAAATGAGCTTCTTGCTAACTTCATGGAGTGCCCCCTAATCCTTCTATTATCTGAGAGGGTAAATAAACAATTTACATTAACCTGTTCAAATCTTTTCATGATTTTGTAGACCTTTATCATATCAGCCATCTCTTCTCCAAGCTGAACAGTCCTAACCTCTTCAGCCTTTCCTCATAGGGGAGCTGTTCCATCCTCTTTATCATTTTGGTCACCCTTCTCTGTATCTTCTCCATTGCAACTATATCATTTTTGAGATGTGGCGACCAGAATTGTACACAGTACTCAAGGTGCAGCCTCACCATGGTGCGATACAGAAGCATTATGACATTTTCCGTTTTATTCGCCATTCCCTTTCTAATAATTCCTACCATTCTATTTGCTTTTTTGACTGCCGCAGCACACCGAGCATCAGGATATTTGAATGTTCATTAGGCCCTCTCAGAAATTTGAAAGGTTTGGGTCCCCCGACAGCATGATAGAGAAGGTTTAAATTGGCTTTCTGTAAACTACAAGGAAAACCAGTTTCAGATATTGAGATACTTAAGCAGCTTTGGTAAAATCAAACAGAATATTATTGAGAACGGCAAGACTTAAATGTCAATAAATTAGCTCTCATGGTTTCTTAACAGCTTGAGGGCGTCACAACTTGGTATTTATTTAGTAATGTTTTATGAGCCACGGTTAGATATTGACACAGCTCAAGTGATTGAAGACACTCATTTCTACAGGGAAGGGAATCTGCAATAAAGTATTTTACACAAATTGCAATTGATGGAGTATTCAATTTCATTTGAAAAAAATTTCTTTCAGAATACAAATACAGCTGTCTAAGGCAGCGCATTCTAAAAATATTTTGATTAACAGCACGCATTCCTAACACAAACAATCCGATAAATTTATGAACATTTAAAAATATTTCTTGCAGTTTTTCTGTACTATTATCCAGCTTGGATCCATTCAGATCAGTTTTGGTTCAATGCCCAGTAGTTTTCCCCTGCTCCTTTGGGCTTCCTGCTGAAGTGGCACCAGGGCTGGGGACTGGTGCCATGAGCCATCATTTGCCTTTATCCAGGGGGGTTTTTTTTACCATATTTTACATCCCCCACTCTCCTCCCCACTACCACCACCTTACTGGATAAGTTCCGTCATTTCAGTGATGGCCCTTGGTCAGGGGCTATGCATCAGGGTTCCTTCTGGAACTCTGCAGTCAGGAACCTGAAACCTGGTCACAAGGTGTTGCATTGAGTGATGACGCCAACGGCTGTGAACATTGCCTCTACAGTATCTCCAAAACCCAGCTGACCCAGGGTCCACTAAAGCCAAACCAGGAATTAAACTCAGGTCCCTCTGCGTGGCAGTGCATGGCCCTGGCATTGGGTCAGCCTTGATGTTAATACAATAGTTAATATGTCTCTTGGAAGTCTACCAATGAGAAATCAAGATAAAATAAATGTTGCTTTTCTAGCCTTCATATAAATAAACAACTTCTCCGATAGCACCCATAATGGGCTGCCTTGAGTTTCAATGTTCAAATTTTATAAGGAGCCCAAATGGCAATAGATTTTTCACATCTGCCACAGGGGCTGCCACTGAATCATTATACCTTGAAATGTGATATTATTTTCTGACCGATAATAAATCATGAAGTCAGGCTTGTGTCACTAATCATGGATATTCTGCCTTTCTTGTGACCTTTCATTGGCCTGGACCAACTATACTCTCTCAAGAATCAATAGAAATAAATTCAGTATTCATGCTAGATCGGGTCTGGATTATTTGACAAGAGACTGCCTGCTGTGCTACGATGAGCTGTACAGTATATGCGGTAGATATGTAACATGAGGTGCTGTCTGTTACAGATTACACTGTGTCAATTAAAACACTATCAATCAGAGCTGTCCTGGACAGAAGCCATAATAGACTAATGAATTTCCAAATGAGCTACACATCCTTCCTTACAGAGTATTTTCTTACACAATCATAACCTCCGTTTTATTTTATGTGGTTAGTATAAGATCGTTTCAATTCCTTTCTATAAAAGACTGCAAAAAGGAACTTTTTTTTTTTTTTTTTACAGAAGACACAGACTGATCTTAAGAAATCATGAAGCTGGCTGGTTCTTCTGTAACATGGTGTAATGTCAAGAAAATATTTATTTATTTATTTCAGATTTTTATATACCGGCATTCGAGACAGCAGTCACATCGTGCTGGTTCACATAAAACAGGGGTGCATAGTAAACATAACTATAACAACGGTGTTGAAAAGGCAGTTACATATAACAGGGTGATAAGAACTTGGCTGAGAAGGAAGAGAAAGGAAAGGTTATTAAAATTCACACAGGTAAACGATAGAAGATAAGGATGACCATGGTGTATTTGGAGATTAGTTAACCGAGTTGGAGATTAGTTAACCATGTTGGAGATTAGTTAACCATGGTATAGTTGGAGATTAGGGGTAGCTTGGCGGTGTTATTAAACTGTTTACATAATCAGGTATTTGGAAAGGATTTTGTTTTAGAAAAAGAAAATATGTATCTATGGCACCCTAATGTAACATGGATATACAGAGAGCAACAACCCGAGCCTCAGCAACAGCTAAGATCTGGTCCTGATCTTAATACCTCTCTTCGCGCACTTCTTTTGTACCTTCCTGCACTGTTCTGGCCCTCGGCCAACACTGTAAAATCTGCCTGCTTCAAACGGTTTGGGGGTGGACCATGGAGGAACGTGTGAAGTAATAAAGCCTTTGGGGATAGGGGAACAAGAGAGACCTTGAAAAGAGGGGAGAAAGCAGCAGAGATCAGAGAAGAGACGGGTTTTATTAAGAAGATGAGAACATAATAAAAAATGCCATGCTGGGTCAGACCAAGGGTCCATCAAGCCCAGCATCCTCTTTCCACCAGAGGCCAAACCAGGCCACAAGAACCTGGCAAGTATCCAAACACTAAGAAGATCCCATGCCACTGATGCAATTAATAGCAGTGGCTATTCCCCAAGAAATAAAGCAGCACATCGTACCTGCTCAGGAGCCAAAACAATTAATGGATCTCAGACACAAGCAACTTGTGAATGGGAGAAAGACAGAGGAAGGAATACAAGGGTGGGGGAGAAAAATGACTCAGGCTCAAAATGGACTTAAAATATTACAACTTAGATACTATCAAATAGAACTGTACAAAAAGTAACAAGGACTTTTGGTTGTTTGTGGAAATAACCAATCACAAGAGACTAACTCCCCTGAAGAATCCAGCACAGCTCAGAAGTGCACACAGAGAAAAAACATTTTCATTAAAAATAAAGAAAATTTCCAGCAGAATATAATCACTAGAAAGAAATATTTCTCACATTGTCATTGTCTGCTACACAAGCCAGGTCTCCTTATATACAGCATCCAATCAGGGGACATACCCAAGGCTGGTCCAATCTGGGGCCATCGGGGATATGGACCGCTGTTACCAGGTACACATGGTAATTACTGCCAAGGTGTTTCAAGGTCAGCCAGTGCTGTGGTTAATACTGAGGCTTTGTGCTCTGAGCCCTGAGGGTTACCAGTTCAAGACCTGCTGTTCTTTACAGATATAAAGAAATGAGAGAAGGGAAAAAATGGTGAGAGAGAAGAAAATAGATCAGAGGAGAAGTTAGACACACTGCAGAGAAAGAGGATGTGAGGGTAAAGTCTGTTTGCAACCTTATCAATGAATGTCCACCTTAAATCTCTGGTGCAAACTTCTTGTCATAAACTCAGGTTACTTCAGCATCTCAAACCATTTCTTGACCCCAATGATTTCTAAAGTTTTTTGCAAACTCTTCTCTGGTATAGATTATTCTCCTAGGACAAGCAGGAAGGTAGTCCTCAAACATGGGTGACATCATCAGATGTAGCCCGGCACGGAAAACCTTTGTCAAAGTTTCTAGGACTTTGACTAGGCACACTGAGCATGCCCAGCATGCCACTATCCATGCGTCTGTGCTGGTCCCTCTTCAGTCTCTATATTTCCATAGAACTACCATATCGTGGATGTGGAGCTCACACTTTGTTTGCTGGAAAATGTCCTAATTCAAGTATTTTTGCTTTTTTCTTCCACATTGGGTCCCTCAATCTTTTCCTGACCTTAGAGAGCATTGCGGTAAGTGTTTGTATGTCCCCTGCAGTCGATTCTGGATGGTGCCATCTCCCAGTGGCCACTGGCCATCGACCGCTCGCTGATTGATTTTTGCAATGGTGTCGTCGAGTTTTCACCGATGCCCCCAGTGCCCTTGGACTATTTCTATTACAGACCCCCATGAGGTCTGTGTTTTGGCCTGGGTGCATCTCATGATGTCAGGGGGTGTCAATTCTGCATTCAGATGACCCCCAAGGGTCACCATGCACGACTCAACAAAATGGAAAAGTTGTTCAGCCCCAGGAGGTCTGATCCATCAACCTTGGCATCGGGGGCATCGACGCTTTGGGGAAAGGAAGTACCGGTAGCCACCAGTCCAGGTCTAACTTCTCCGTTGCCGGATCCCCATGTTGAGTTAGTCGCTGGAGACCAGCTGCTTTCTCTTTCCTCTCATTCCAGGTCCAGTTCCTCACCGTCTCCCTCAGCACCATGAAAAGATCGGGCCGAGAACCATGGGAAACAGCATCGACATTGGTTGCCTTCCTCCAAAAATTCCAAGTCCGGGAAGGCACAGGCATCAGCTGAAATGACCCTGAAGCAGCCATGTGCCCTCCATCAAAACTGAGGGCTTGAGGCAGTCCCCACCAATTCCGGTGCCGGACACCAGTCTCCCTCGGGACTCCGAGGGAGACCTGGTCATGCCTCCTCTTCCTCAAGCTGTCATATCTTCGGCAGAATTTGAGGAGGAGTTGGAGTGCAGGATGTGCTTGGTGGTTGGCTGAGCCCTACAATTCATCAAGCTGCCGGCCCCATCGCGGCCACCACCACCACCACCAAAGCCCACACAGTTGATGATAGCACCATTGTTGGTCATCTGGATTTGCTCCTCGGTGTGCTGCTGACGCAGCCTGTTCCAGTGCTCCGGGTGCCATCATTGCCCTGAGGCCATTCCCATTTTGATTCTTCAGATGAAGGAAGACCATGGGGGCCAGTAGCCCCACTTCCAAGGCTGACCCCGCGGCTGGTGTTGCCAGAGCTTTTGCTGGATCCATTGGTGCCTTTGATGACTGCGGCACAGTTGATGCCCTCGGTGCCTTCGGGGCCATCAGTGCTCACAGTGCCCTGAACCAAGGCCATGGTTAGGGCTCCCCCACTGGTGTCTCCAGGTGATCAGAGTGATGAAGATGCCCCATACGATCCATGGGGAATGAGGAGTCCATTTCCTCCTCCGTTTCTGAGGACCTGCCCTCTGAACTGTCTCCTCCAGAGGAGAGACGTCGATCTCCTCCCAAGGATTTGATGTTTGCAGACTTCGTGAGGGCTATGGCAGAGTCAGTTTCTTTCCAACTCCTGATGGAGGAGGACTCCAGACACAAGATGTTGGAGGTCCTTCAGTTTGTGGATGTGCCTAAGGAGATGGTTGTTTTCCCAGTACATGACATCTTTAAGGACCTATTTGTCCGGCTCTGGGAACGGCCCATCTCTGTACTCCCGTTGAACTGTAAGACAGATGCGGTATATCTGGTTTAGCCTACCGTGGAGTTTCAGAGACATCACCTTCTGCACCAATCTGTAGTGGTGGAATCCGCCCTCAAAATAGCAAAGAGGTCTCATACCCATGCCTCAGCTCCCCCAGGCCATGAGCATAAGGATTTGGATGCCCCAGGGCTCCATGCTGCTGGCCCATATTGCTTGTTATCAATTGTATATGAGCCAGTATTCCAGGAACCTTTGGAAACAGGTTCAGGATCTGGTGGAGCTCCTCCCTCAGCAACTTCAGGAGGACTTCCTGAAAGTCATTGAGCAGGGATTAGAGTGTAATAAGCATGAGCTCCGCTGCACTTATGATATCTTTGAGATGGCAGCACAGGTAGCTGCAGCAGGATTGTTGCTCAGCGAATGGCCTGGCTACATGCCTCTGACCTCCAGCTGAAGGTACAGGAGGGCCTTGCGGACTTGCCTTGCACTGGGGAGAACCTTTTCAGCAATAAGATCAAGGAGGCAGTGGCGCAGCTGAAGGATCATCATGAGACCCTCCAGCATCTGTCAGCCAGCACCTCGGACCCGCAGTCCTCGGGCAAGAAGTCCTCACGACAGTGACCCAGATGCCCGTTTTACCGGCTAAGGAAAGATTACTGTCCTGTGGCCTGGAAGAGGTCGTAGCGAACTGGGCCTAGGACTCACCCGAGGCAGCCTCGTACCCCTAGGACCCAGCAGAGCCCTGCCACGAGGTTTTAACTGGCTGCAAGGGAGTGTAAACCAGCTGCCAGTACCTTCACCAACAGACACCCCCCCCCCCCCCCCCCCCCCCCCCATCAGAAGTCAGCTACAGTTCTTTGCAAAATGATGGCTGGCTGTCACCTCGGACTATTGAGTCCTCTCCATCGTTGAGGGTACAAGGTCAATTTCCAAGGTGTACTGCCAGACTCTCCCCAGTGTCCCTCGTGGGGCCTCTCAATGGATCCGGATGTACTGTTGACAGAGCTCTCCAGCCTCTTAATGGCCAGAGCAATCAAGTCCATTCACCACAACAGCAAGGAACTGGCTTTTACTCCAGATATCAAAGAGAACAGGAGGCCTCTGTCCTATTCTGGACTTGATTGTGTTGAACAGGTTCCTAAAATTGGAAAAGTTCAAGATGATCTCGCTGGGTGCCTTAATCCCTCTTCTACGAAGAGGCAACTGGCTTTGCTCCCTCAATCTAAAAGATGCCTACACCCATATCGAGATTTCCTGGGTCCACTGGAAATATCTTCGCTTTGTGGTGGGCGAGAACCACTTCCAGTACAGAGTATTGCCCTTCGGCCTGGCATCCATTCCTCATGTCTTCACAAAGTGCCTGGCAGTGGTAGGAGCCTACCTGAGATAAATATGAGTGCAAGTGTTTCCCTATCTGGATGACTGGCTCATCAAGAGCCCTACAAGCGAGCACTGCAATCCCTGCATTTCTTTCTTCGGATATTAGAAACCTTAGGTTTTCTGGTCAACTACCCAAAGTCACAGCTGGTTCCATTGCTGCGGCTGGACTTTATTAGTGCCAGGCTCGACATGGTTCAGGCTCAAGTGTTTTAGCCCCGGGATCGAGCACTCACCTTGGCATCCTTAGCAGGAGCGATCGCTCAGAGTCCCCAGGTCATAGTGCACCACATGTTGCGCCTCTTAGGGTACATGCCTGTGACTGTCCATGTCACTCCCTTTGCGTGTCTACACATGCACAGGGAGCAATGGACCCTGCGGTCCCAGTGGCTCCAGGCCACCCAGGACCTTCAAGTGTGCATTCAGGTAACTCTGCCACTTCACCCAATCCAACTTGGAGAAAGGGGTGTCTTTTCAGGTGTCCCCTCCTCAAGTTGTATTCACCACAGATGCTTCCCACCTGGGCTGGGGGGCCAACATGGAAGGTCTTCACATCCAGGGCTGATGGTGCAGGAGGAGCAGTGTCAGATAAACTTCCTAGAGCTCCGGGCGATCTGATATGTGCTCTGGGTGTTCCAGGATCGCCTAGCTGATCGGGGTAGTCCTAGTCCAGACCAACAACCAAGTGGCAATGTGGTACCTAAACAAGCAGGGAGGCACAGGATCATTCCTCCTCTGTCAAAAGGCAGTCCAGATCTGATCGTGGGTGCTATCCCAGGACATCTTTCTCTGAGCAATGTATTTGCCAGGGACGGAGAATGTGGCGATATGAGTCATTCCTTCCACCCACAAAAGTGGTGCCTGAAGCAGGAGGTGGCGGATTGGATCGTTCGTCACTGAGGAACTCTGGATGTAAATCTCTTCGCTTCCCCCTGGAACAGAAAATTGTGTCACTTCTGTTTCCTGTTCAGGGAGGACAGCAAGTCGGCATCAAATGCCTTTGCCCATCATTGGGGCAGGGGCCTCCTGTATGCATACCCTCCGCTTCCACTAGTGTCAAAGACTCTCCTGAAGCACCAACAGGACTGAGGAACCATGATCGCTCCTTACTGGCCATGGCAGATCTGGTTCCCACTTCAGGATCTCTCTCTGCAGGATCCGATCAGTCTGGGACCTCCCCAGACCTCATTATACAGGATCAGGGCAGGGTGACCTTGCAGTACTTGAACCTCTCGGAGGATGTGTCTCAGGTCCTGGTAGAGTCCAGGAAGCCTTACACTAGGAAGTCTTATAACCTGAAGTGGAGGAGATTCTCCGGATGGTGTCAGCGTCATGGTTTGGATCCATTCTCTTGCTCCACCGCAAAACTTCTGGATTACCTCCTTCATCTCTCAGAGGCTGACCTAAAGACAAACTCCGTTTGAGTCCACTTAAGCGCTATTGGGGCCTACCATCAAGAGGTGGATGGTTCACCTGTCTCAGTGCAGCCTATCGTTAGTCACTTCATGCAGGGTCTCCTGGTTCATAGCTCACTGCTCTAACCACTAGGCTACTCCTCCACTCAAGCCGAAGGAGTAGGATGATACTGGTAAGCCAAATAATTTGTAGGCCTCTATAAGGAGTTTGCCCTAGAATTCCAAGGGCCCTGCTTTTCTGTATTTCACACTACTTTTAACAGTGTGCAAACAAACTATCAGTGGGATCAGGAGCTAGCTTATATGGGGATGGGAGAGGAAGTGGGAGAGGAGTTTTGACCCAGAAGATTCTTCCTGCTCCTTTGTTCTCCAGTTCAACTGGATGGAGGTTAGCTTTCATGAATAACTACCCAGAGATTTTTCCCCCTATTTTATATTCCATCCCACCCCCACCCCTCCGCAGCATCCCAGCTCCAGCCAACCTAAGGAGTGAAAAATCTGACTTGTGGCTCGAAACAGGGACCTTCTGCATGGTGCTACTGAACCAGCAGGCTGGACCCGCTTATGTGTGTGTTTTTTAAATTTAAATATAATAGCCTTTCTAAACTCATCCTCAGCTCCTCTCTACCTGTTCTCTTAAAGGCAGTGGGGTTTCAGATATAAGCGAGATGCTTTAATTAACTCCTTCAGTGCTGCAATTATATGTAAAAATTCTGAATACTTAGTTTTGTAGGTTACTTTTGCAATGATGGCATTAATGCTGTGAAAAAATTAATATAATAAATATTTTAATAAGTATTGTATGTGAAAAGTGATCATATTTGTGCTGTACTTTATTATATAGTATTAAATACTGTATTTGTGCTGTGCTATACAGTTCATTTTATTCATTTTCAACTGTTATATAGAATCATAGTAACAGGGCCAGCCTAATCAGGTGTTCAAACTATGCATTTGCAGAGGGCAACAATTCCGAGCATGTAGGGATGGCACTGCGCTGCTGGACCACTGAAGCAAAGGCTGCAGATGAAGTCATCTCCTAAACTTACATTCTTTGCCACTCTATTGGCCTGCACAGGTTGCACAAGTCACAGCATTAGCACATCATCTTCCATCCTTCTTAATGTTCAAGTATGTCACCATCATAACATGCCAACCCAGCTGGCCCTGTCGTGTCAGTTGGCTTGAGCCCCAAATTGAGCCCTTTAACTATACCATAACATGACTGTGATGATGAGGAGGCTTCTGGCACATCCTTTCTCCTTTTCCTCCCAAGATGCATTCCCCCTATCCTTGCTCCCTGGGAACCTCCTTTGGCTGGTATATCCTCAGAATGGGCCTTATCGACTCTTTCTCCCATCATCAGCATCCAGGTCACTTTCTTAGGCTCTCTCCCAGTCATCTATGTAATCCTCAGGCTCATCCTCCTACTTCCAGGGCTCCTCTTCCCCATTATGCCCTTACAACTGTTGGCTTAACTCTTTTGTAGACCTCAGGGTGGGACTGAGGGTGGAGCCAGGTTGAGCTGGGTTCCTTCTTCTTCTCCAGCTTAGAGGTGTCAACTAGCTCCAGATTTTCAGGACAGGTGGATCTAGTCCTGTTTTATGCCATTGCATACGGGGATGTGTAATTCTGATTTCTCTATTGCAGTGGTTCCCAAACCTGTCTTGGGGGACTCTCCTAGCCAGTTGGGTTTTCAGGATCTGCAATGAGTACGCATGAGATAAATTTGCATGTAATGGAGACACTGCATATTCATTGCAGATATCCTGAAATCCCAATTAGTTGGAGGGCCCCAAGGATAGGTTTGGGAACAACTGTTCTACTGGATTCCCTAATAAGAGCAAGACAACAAGTCCCTGCATGCAATGGGGTAAAAACCAGGACCAGATCAGCCTGTCCTGAAAATTTGGAGCTTGTTGGCAACCAGCTTCAGCTCTACCCAGAGACTTCCTTCAGTTTTTCTCTTTCCCTACTACCCCCTTTGCTGGTGCTCTCTTATTTTTTGCCCCTTGTCTGCATTTGCTTCTTGCTTCTTGTCACTTCTTTGTGGTTCTCCATCAGATATAGCCTATGGAATCAGTTGTAAAAACATTCCAAATACACAGTCTCCTCTGAAGAGCCCCACAGAGAGGATCTAGTATGGTGGCATATTGTTTTGATATAATGACTGAGGATGGACCATTTAATGCATATGAAATCACAGAAAGATATAATATGAAGTCATCCGGGACTCACCTCTCACCCTCACACTCCCATCTCTCAGTCACATAAATAACTCTATATAAACACAAGTTTGGGAGGTCAAAGGCTGCAGCTTTAATACAATCGAATAACCCAAGCCAAACAACATAATCATTATATATAATCTGCAGAAAACACTCCAACATACCAGACCTGATAGGTCAACCGCCACAGCCCAGCAAATTGACACTACCCACAGGTCACTTGACCACAGGCCTCCGCCACAGTCAGCAAGGAGCCAGTCACCCGCAGGGCTGAACCCAGACCCTACAGCACAATACAACCCCAAGAAATTCCAAATCATACAAAATTTACATTTCCTGCTCAGGTACCCCACTCAATGCAACAAAATAGTATGAAAGAAACAAACAATCAACAATAGTATATCAACAACCACTAAAAAAACAATAGAGTGAAGGGCAGGAGGGTGGAAGAAGTTCTACAGGCAGGGAAGGAAAGTGCGGGGGACGTCCAAATATAAATAGGAGCAGGAGGGAGGAACTAAATTTGAAAAGGGGCCCTCTTGTACCACGGCCAACCAGGATCAGTGTTGATCCGTTCTCCTGGCGACGCACGAAAAGCCACAAGAAGGAAGGGGTAGAGTATTTTTTTTAATTTAAATTGACAAACAGCCAATTAAAAGAAAAAATAAGAGGGGGGGAGGTCACATTCCCAGCTCCCCCAGGGCCCATAGTATATTTGGCAGCCCAGGATGAACCTGGGCTGCCTTCCAAAAGATACTAAAAATAATTTTGCAGTTTATGTGGGTCCATTACAGACGTGTTTCCAAGGAGTTCCCTCAACATCAAGAACCAAAATATCTAGGTTTAAAATCTGCAGCATATGATTCAGTGGCAGCTGACAATTGCACAGGACAGTAAATACAACTTTGTACAACCCAAAAGTCAATAACTAATTCCTTCAAGCCAATCAAGAAAGCAGATCAAAGCATATAAATATAAAGCAAAATAAGGTAAAAGGATAGGTTTTTATTTCAGTTGGGGGGTTTTTCCCTTGGCTTGAGAGTGGGCCATCAATATGGCAGGAGGCAATCATTTTCTTGCAGGAAAACTTGCAGCAACATGTATAATAGCAGCATTCACATGGCAAGACCTACAGCTTTTCTAGGCATGAAAGGGATTCGCTTTAAAGTGTACCGATCAAAGCATTCTAGGAGTAATCAGATATCGCTCAGATAAAAGTCAGTAATTTCAACTGTTTCTTTCATAGAAAAGTAATATAATGAAGCAGAGTAGAATAAAAATTGCAACTGAGATAGATCACTGAGAACTGATCAGAAGCAATTGCCTTAAAATGTATCTTAATATATTTATCTCTTGAAGCTTGTCATATGGGGGTCATTGACTAAGCTACGGCATTTTCCCCAGAGAAGACAATACCAAGACATTCACAAACCAGCAGTAACCGGTACTCAGAAGGTTCGTCAATCTCACATCTCACAGTAGTTTACCGCCAGGAAAAATACTGTGGCCAAGCAACACTGTGATATGGTGTTCCTACTCCTGTGGCCCCCCCGTACTTCCCTCTGCCAGAGTGGTAAAATTGGTGGGCGTCTAATTTCTGCCCCCCTCCCCAACTGCCCCCTTCCAAGGCAGCAAAACTTTCAAAATAAAAATTGTCCTGCACCCCCCATCCCAAAACCTCTGCCCTTGCGATTAAAAATACTGAACCCTTCCTCATGTCTCCTTCCCCTTCCCTGGTCTTCTGACTTGTAGGCCTTGCTGGTCTAGCACTGATTGCCAATGCACGCCCTGGGCATCCAGGTGCATCACTGCCATTTCCAAAATGCAATCAGATACCTAGGGGCACTCTGGGGCAAGCCCCACTGGACCACAGGGCCTACAAGTAGGCGATCTGGGTACCAGGGAGGGGAAGGGAAGGGAGCAGAGAAGGGATTCACTGTTTTTAATACAAAGGGGAGGGGTTTCAGGACTGGGGACAAGACTACGTTTGTGAGAGAGAAGGGGGGTCTCATTAGGCCTCATTGATTTTATCAGTGGCTCGGGGGGGAGCACTGGGAGCTGCACAACCCCTTCAAGGCCTGAGCCTAGGAGAATTGGCACATGCAGTAGGGTCACAGTGCTTCTGGGGAAAGTTAGCCACACCTCTTCAGACGGACTGGGCAAACTGGTAGACTAATGGGTAAAACTGGAAATGGCCTTCACGCGAGCATGTTTTAAAATCCACTTCCTTGCACACGTTAAAGCCAACACATTTTTAAGGAAGATATACGGTTTACGATTGCTCGAGTAACCGCTTAAAATTAGGAGCACACCTACGCACGGTTGCCGTATTTTAAATCAAATGTGCATACTTGCGTGCATGATTTAAAACTTCAGCATACGTTTGCTCGCACACCCAAATGCATGGGCATTGGTGCCCACACTCGTGTTTTCAAGTTACAGTCTTAAGTGTTTCTCCTGGAAGTGTAGAATTCCCTACTGTACACACCCTTTCCTGACCCTGAACAACAAGATTGGGCCAGACCTGTACCAGAAAATCCTACAATTATCACCTCCTTTTTTCTGCTCCCTATGCATCCCAGCATTCTTCTGGCTCTGGCCACCGCTTCATAACACCATTTTGCAGACATTATCACCCTGAGGTATCTGTCCTGCTTGGTACACAGCAGTGTCGCCCCCTCTCTCACCCCTCATCATGTACTGCTCCTTTTGTACCCTAAAATGCGTTGCCTGCACTTTTATGCACCTAATCCGTCAAATACTCTACATTACCAGCCCAGTAACTTATAAAAACTATATTGGATTTTAGATTTAATTACTTATACTTTCCAAATCCATGTTCAAGACAGGTTACAATTCAGGTCCCTACCCATAAAAGCTTACAATGCTTGAAAAGTATACAAAAGTCTTAGATATTGTAACCCTTTTTCCATGGATTGGCTGCATCCTGTGGGTCCAAAAAAGAATTATTCTTCAGGGCTAACTCTTCTGACCTTTTTCCACTGTTATTAAGTCCCAAGGGATGGATCCTTTCTATGGTGGGAAGGCTAACCTTCTTGGCCCAGGCCCTGGAAATATTCTGGGGTAGATTTTCAAAGGGGTACGCGCGTAAGATATGCGTGTACCCCCCCGAAAACCTACCCCAAACCCCCCCCTGCGCACGCCAAGCCTATTTTGCATAGGCTCGGCAGCGCGCGCAAGCCCCGGGACACTTACGCGTGTCCCGGGGCTTGCATGGAGGGGCGTGTCGGGGGGCGTACCGGGAGTGACGTGGCATTTCGGGGGCGTGTCTGGAGTGATGCGGCGTTTCGGGGGCGTGTCTGGAGTGATGCGGCGTTTCGGGGGCGTGTCTGGGAGGCATGGTTCCGGCCCAGGGGCATGACAGCGGCCCCTGGACCAGCACCCGGACCGGAACATGGAGCGCGGCAGCCGGCCCGGCGTGCGCAAAGTTACGCCTGCTTCCAGCTTCGGGATAGAGGTAGGGGGGAGGTTTAGATAGGGCCTGGGGGGTGGTTTAGATAGGGTCTGGTGCGCAAACAAAAGTACGCGTGTGCGCAGATTTATAAAATCTGCCTCTCTGTGTTGCCATGGCTCTTCAGGACAAGTACCGTGTCAAAGCCGGCTGGGCTCCATGGATGGGTGTTCAAAGTAAAGCTTACTGATACTGACTGTATAAAAATCAAGAAGAGACAATAATAAAGTGTCCAGTTACGTCCATGGTCCTTATTCATACAGGAGTACCGGCGTAAGATGTATCTCTCTCTGAGGAAGTGTCCCTTTGTACTGATTTCTCCCCGGAGTGGAAAGAATACCTGTCTCAAGGTGGCTGTGAAAGCCTAGTAGTAAGGCTTTAGGACTGGATCATTCTTCAACTTTTTTAGATTTTCAGGAGTGCCTTAGAAGCTTAGACCTTGTTCAATTGATCTCTACCCAGACACACAGAGGCGGGAATATTTTGGATCAACTAATAGTGCTCAGTGACTGGTCAATGATGTCGAGGTTCCACCAGTATTATGGTCTGATCATTATTTTATTTCCTTATCCCTGAACCTAATGGGTAGTAAAGTGAGGTATTATAAAGACCCTGTTTTATGAAAATTCAGAGGGCCTATTGACCCAGCTTGCATTAAAAAAGAGTGGCTGAAAAAGGTTAATTCTATCAAGGTGAATACGGCCACATTGTTTGAAAATGATATTTTTCAATCTTTGGGGAAAATCACAGAACTGGTTTCCCCCGTGCAAAGTAAATTTACCATAAGGGAAAAACCTGGTATAACGAGAACCTGAGGCTTAGAAAGAGACAACTGCATACACTTGAAAGTGTGGCACAAACTGTCCGCTGGCAGAAAAACAGGCATTATATTTATCAGCCCATCAGGATTATAAACGTTGTTTTGAGGAAGCCAGAACCATATATTTTAGATCCTGCTTGAGGGAGGAAGCTCAAAATCGACCTAAGGAGCTGTTTTCTGTCATTTACAAACTTTCTGGGCATAAGGAATCAAATCAAGTGGGTAACTATTTTACTATACAAGAATTTGCAGACAGCTGCTCTCGTAAGCTATCTCCCTTGGCAGAGAAAAATAGGGATACCTAAGGCCGAGAGAAAATAAAACACAGTATCAGCATACTAGAAGGTCTTACTAACATTAGCGAGAACTTACTAGAACCGAACAGAATCAAATGGGAGTTTTTTGATCAAGTCAGTCAAAATGAGGTAGAAGAGTTTATTCATCTTAGTCCAATAGACCCATGTCCATTTACTATTCTTTATATATATATATATATATATATATATATATATATATATATATATATATATGTCTTGAAATGTTTTTGCAGAGGTTCTAACCAAATTGTTCAACCAATCGTTATCAGAAAGCTGTTTACCTCAGTTCAGCCTGTTTTTAAAACAAATACATCTATGCCCCAAGATCCATTCAACTACAGGCCAATTTCTAATCTAAACACCCTAGGCAAAGTACTGGAAAAAAATAGCCTATAGACATTTGAATGATTTCTTAATGGATAATAAAATTTTGCATCATTTTCAATGCAGCTTCCGGAAGAATCACAGCACCTAAGCTCTGCTGGTTTCATCCTTGGACTTTATACTTGGTCAGTTAGACAAAAAACGCTCAGTTATCGCTGTTTACTTAGCAGCTTACTGTTTACTTAGCAGCTTTTGATACTATAGCACGTGATATCTTGCTACTACGTCTAAAGCACGTGGGAGTGGAAGGTAAGGTTTTTCAGTAGTTTGCATCATATCTTTCAGGAAGAAAACAGTGGTTTGGTTACATGGGTCACATTCAAATTAGTATGAGACTCCACAAAGGATTCCTCAGGGATCTATCTTATCGGCCACGTTGTTGAAGAGCTAGGGATCAAGTCTCTACACTATGCCAAAACAAATGAAAAAAAATCAATACACCTCTTCCCGGTTTATTTTCTGTGTGGCCCAGGCTCTAAATTAGGACCTTTTCCACTAGAAAATGCCCTTCATTTTGCTCCTAAATTTTGTCACTTAACCTCTACCTTTGGTTAAGCTAAGGTTTTCCATTACAGAAGAGTATGGCAATGTTTCACAGAGGCCTCTTTAAATAAAGGTATTAGAGTAGACCTCTGGGGGAAGTAAGCCATGTGCTCAGTGTGGGAATGGCCGGGCTCTTCCCTGCAATAAGAGCGGGGAGTTTGGCTCTAGTTCTCCTGGTCCAGCAGGAGTATGCCATTATGGAAGCTGGATAACCATCAAAAGGCTCCTAGGGGACCCACAGACTATAGTCACCTTGTGAGAACTACTGCTGACAGTAGTGGAAAGTATGGCGAAGAAGAGCTCCATTAGGGGATGTGAGTGCTGCTGGGACATAGTTTAAGATGAGTTGAGAATTTGAGGATGGTCCAGTGAGGAACTAGGGGAGGAAGAAATGAAAAAGGTTATTTGTTTTGATATGCTGGTGATCTCTGCTTTGGATTCCTGTGCTTCATCTTTGTGACAATTTTATTATAATTAATTGACTGCTGGTAAGAATAAACATTGTTCTTTTTTATTTTTGAAGACATCTTTTTAGTGAGACTATAGGGCAATTTTCAGCCACTGGCCAGCTTGCAAAGTTAGATAAACCTATCTGGCTAGCTTTGTCAGAATATTCAGTGGCCACATCACTGAATATACCTGATTGTCTTAAAGATAGCCAGCTAACTTTATCCAGTTAACTTCAGAAAACTATCATTAAATTCATCCATTGTACCTGAAGACTGGAGGGTGGCCAATGTAAGCCCAATATTTAAAAAGGGCTCCAGGGGTGATCCGAGTAACTATAGACCAGTGAGCCTGACTTCAGTGCTGGGAAAAATAGTGGAAACTATTCTAAAGATCAAAATCGTAGAGCATATAGAAAGACATGGTTTAATGGAACACAGTCAACACGGATTTACCCAAGGGGTGTCTTGCCTAACAAATCTGCTTCATTTTTTGAAGGGGTTAATAAACATGTGGATAAAGGTGAACCGGTAGATGTAGTGTATTTGGATTTTCAGAAGGCATTTGACAAAGTCCCTCATGAGAGGCTTCTAAGAAAACTAAAAAGTCATGGGATAGGAGGAGATGTCCTCCTTTCATGGATTACAAACTGGTTAAAAGACAGGAAACAGGGAATAGGATTAAATGGTCAATTTTCTCAGTGGAAAAGGGTAAACAGTGGAGTGCCTCAGGGATCTGTACTTGGACCGGTGCTTTTCAATATATATATATATATATATATATATATATATATATATATATATATATATATATATATATAAATGATCTGGAAAGGAATACGACGAGTGAGATTATCAAATTTGCAGACGATACAAAATTATTCAGAGTAGTTAAATCACAAGCGAATTGTGATACATTACAGGAGGACCTTGTAAGACTGGAAGATTGGGCATCCAAATGGCATATGAAATTTAATGTGGACAAGTGCAAGGTGTTGCATATAGGGAAAAAGAACCCTTGCTGTAGTTACACAATGTTAGGTTCCATATTAGGAACTACCACCCAGGAAAAAGATCTAGGCATCATAGTGGATAATACTGCAGCAGTCAAAAAAGCAAATAGAATGTTAAGAATTATTAGGAAGGGAATGGTTAATAAAACGGAAAATGTCATAATGCATCTGTATCACTCCATGGTGAGACCGCACCTTGAATATTGTGCACAATTCTGGTCACCGCATCTCAAAAAAGATATAGTTGCAATGGAGAAGGTACAGAGAAGGGCAACCAAAATGGTAAAGGGAATGGAACAGCTCCCCTATGAGGAAAGGCTGAAGAGGTTAGGGCTGTTCAGCTTGGAGAAGAGACGGCTGAGGGGGGATATGATAGAGGTCATTAAGATCATGAGAGGTCTTGAACGAGTAGATGTGAATTGGTTATTTAAACTTTCGGATAATAGAAGGACTAGGGGGCATTCCATGAAGTTAGCAAGTAGCACATTTAAGACTAATTGAAGAAAATTATTTTTCACTCATCGCACAATTAAGCTCTGGAATTTGTTGCTAGAGGATGTGGTTAGTGCAGTTAGTGTAGCTGGGTTCAAAAAAGGTTTGGATAAGTTTGGATAAGTTCTTGGAGGAGAAGTCCATTAACTGCTATTAATCAAGTTTACTTAGGGAATAGCCACTGCTATTAATTGCATCAGTAGCATGGGATCTTCTTAGTGTTTGGGTAATTGCCAGGTTCTTGTGGCCTGGTTTGGCCTCTGTTGGAAACAGGATGCTGAGCTTGATGGATATGTTCTTACTCTATGACATGACCAGAGTTAGCCAAGCTGATTTACTTTTAAGGAAATGATTTCTCGGGACCTCAGCCGCTAGAGAGTGGAGGAGGGGAATCGGAGCTCTTCTCTCTCCCTGGCTCAATATAACTGTTCAGTTCCATGGAGGGAATGCCACTGGACAACCCTGCCGCCATAAGAGGTGCCCCGAGTTATGGCCCTGCCTGCGGCTCACCGCGGGCAGCCCCTCCACCCACCTGTTCTCTTCAAACGCAGCAGGACGCTGCTCATGACTCCACCTTCCGCGGCCCGAAGGCCACAGCTGTCTCCTGCCCTGCACAGCAGGACTGAAACTGCCGGGAGCCATCCACCGCAGCCTGGGATGCCGTGGCCGACGTCATCTTCATGCGGCCTGGAGGCCGTACCAGCCAGCTCCTCTCACGGCAGGGAGCCGCAAGCCAGTCTACTGAGTGGCAGGGGAAAACCCGCTGCCACTCCGACGTCATCCTGAGGCCCGGTCGCCGCCCCAAAGCCTGCCTGCTCCCTCGCATCTGCGCTGCAGGACGTCGCTGTCTGCAGTGCTGCTTCCTGCTTTAGGCACCAGCACGCGCCTCTTCATGTCAGTTAAAGGGCCCGCGGCCGGATATGCCCCAGGCTCCACCTGATGACCACTTCCTGCTTCTGTCCGATAAGAGGGCCTCCTCTTCAGTTACTCCTGGCCTTCGGATCGGGTTCCACAGTTGTCTGTGTCTTCTGACCGGTCCAGGTCCTCCATGGTCTTCTCCTGTGTTGACGGCTTCGTCTTCATGTTCCTGATGTCCTTCATCCAGATCTCCAGTTATCTTCAGGTTCCTGATGTCCTTTGTCCGTGTCTTCAGATGTCTTCATGTTCCTGATGTTCTTCTTTGTACCTCCTGATGTCCAATGTCCTTCCTGATGCCTTTGTCTTCACCTCTGCCTCCATGCCTTGGTTCCCTGATGTCCACTTTCCTGGCATGCCTTTGTCGTGGCCACGACCATTCCCATGGGTGGGTTGTGTAGGGCGTCTCACAGTACTAAGGCCATCCTCCTCTCCACAGTGCAACCCTCCTGAAGACTTTTGCTTCAGTCCTAAGTTTTAATCCTTGAGAATCCTGTGCTTGAAATTTGTCCCGGTCTTCGGAGCCTATTGCAATTCGCGTCTGTCCATGTCAAGACTCTGTTCGATCCTGCTTTGCACCAGCATGGTCCGCGACCAGTCCCATGGGTGGACTGTGTAGCGTGTGCCCCAGTGCAGGCCTCTTCAGTATCTTCGTCATGTTCTGGTATCAGCTTCCACCATCCCTCCTAGAGTCTGCTTCAAGCCCAGCATGGTCCACGACCAGTCCCGCGGGTGGACTGTGTAGGGCGCGCTGCGTCGCAGTCTCGACCCAGTGCTTTGATCCTTGCCTTCTTCTACAATGCCTTGATCCTTGCCTTCGTCTACAGTGTCCTCGCTTCAGTCTTCGTCTACAGTGTCCTCGCCTCAACCTTCGTCTACAGTGTCCTCGCTTCAGTCTTCATCTCCAGGTTTTCGCTTCAGTCCTCCTCTAAGTCTTCTGTGTTCTAAGGACTCCGTCTGCCCTCATCCTTTGTCTGGCCTGCCACCTTTTGCCGTTACCCAGTGGCAGGTCCGAATGGTCGGAGGACTGTTCATCGATCAACATTGTGTTGTTGGTCGTCCTGGGGTGTACAGGTCCGGTAAAGGGTCAGACCTCCATATCGGCTGGACCCAACTGAGCTTGCTCACCTTCTGGCCGGCCATCTCCTGGGCTGTGCCGCGGTGAGGTGGGGCACCCTCCAGCGTTTCACAGTGTTTCGCAGCCTGCCCTACGGTCCCATGGTCGCAACAACGCTGCCACCTTGAGCTCTACTCCCTAGACGTCCTTACACGCGTGCACTGTCAGCATGGATTTAAAGAACACAGGGCGGGAAGCCCTGAATCCGCCTCCAGAATGATGTTATCAAGGCAGGATATTTAAAGCTTCTTCCGATATTCACTCCCTGAGTTAGCAAGGAGCCGCCCTGCTATTCCTAGCTTCTCTGGATTTTCTTATTTTTCGGATTTCCTTCTCATTGGATTTTCTCTCTTCAGAGTCCTTCCTGCTTCCACTTCCTCCGGATACCTATGCCTGGATTTTGGACCCTTTTTCCAGCTCAGCGCCTCTATAAGGATGATCAATCTATCTCCTATCTCCAGCTGGTGACTTCTTCTTTTTCCAGTCCTCGGTCCTGGTGACTTGCCGCTTCCTGGCTGCCGCAGGAAATCCTCTCTGCCCTTCGGGTATTTCATCTAACCTGGGTACCCACTCCTCGGGGGCCCTTGCTTTCTTTCAGGTGCCTATCTGGGACTAGGTATTCGCTCCTTGAGGGACTGCTCTTCCTGCCTGGTGCCTGCAATCCAACTACTGCTGCCAGCTGGGATCTACATCTATACAGTTACCAACTTAGTGAGTAATCTAACCTTTGTCAGTCTGTCTCAACTACAGCTCATCACCAGGAACCTGCATCTACTACCGTGTGCTGACAACATCTACCATAGTGGGATGGGTCTCCTCTGCCGAGGGCTCCTGGACTGTTCTACTGGTTCACCTCACTACTGCCACCTCTGGTGGTATCATCTTACTGTATAATAAAGACAGATCCTATCTGTGTGTGTGCCAAGACTCTAGCCTAGTACTGCAGTTCCTCATGGGGCTCCTCCCCATGGGAGTGGCCATCACTGCAGTACCCAAGAATCCACTCAACACCTCAAAACCATAACACATATTACAACAGTTGCTCCCTGTTAATGTTAAATTCAAAGAACTAGATGAAAAAAATTAATGTGTTGACAAATACAAAAGAGGAGTTGGAAAAACAAATGTCTTCTATTAGGTCGCAAATGAATGGAATTCAGCAAACTCAGTCAGTAATGACCAGAGATAGAAATAATTTGTCTTTAAAAATGGAAAACTTGGAAAATTTTGTAAAAAAACAGAAATTTGAGATTTATAAACTTTCCGCAAGTACCGTTAAGCTCTCCAAGGGAGGTATTTAAAAGATATCTTACTGAAGCCCTTCAAGTGATGGAAAATGCAATACCACCTATCTCAAAGATGTTTTATTTAACAAAGTTTAGAATAGCAGATGATCAGAATGATGGGTTAACACCTTTAATACCTGTGCGTGAACAGTCTTTGAATCTTACAACTGTTTTGGAAACCTTGGACACAGAACTAGCGGTCCCTGCGACACTGATAGTGACTTTGGCACTGGAGCCGGACAAGGAATGGCTATTGAGACTGTGTCTTAGGCATAGAAATGATATTTTTGGGGATGCAAAGTTAGAGTATTCCCGGATGTCTCTCGCGAGACCCAAAGAAGGAGGAAAGCATTTCTCCTATTGAGACCACAGGTCTTGTTAATTGGGGGGGGGGGGGGGGGGAGTTTCTTGAAGTTTCCATGTAAGTGCATGGTAAAATATCTTAATAATACTTATGTATTTTTTGATCCCCCGCAATTAACACAGTTTTTGGTGGGGAAACCCCTGTGGCACCCGTGGAGTCCAGCTCAAATATACCGAGTCTCTATTAGATAGAATAGAGTTGCTGGTATCCTATCGAGTAATTTCTTTGTATATAAAAAAAATTTTCTTTAGGTTAAGGTAGATCCTTCCCCTCAATATGAGGACTTTAGTTAGAGAGAGGAATAAGATATTGTATGTTGATATTTTCTTTAAAGAAATGTACCTAACTCTCTATATTTTCTGTTCAAGATTTTTATCTTGTGATTATTGTAAAATGCTTACATTAAAAATTGAAGAAAAAAAAAGGAAATGATTTCTCATGATGTGAATATTATAGCTGTAGATATTATACTAGGTTTAAATGTTTATGCAATCATTTCAATGCATTTAAAATGTCACTGTGTTGATTTTCAGACTTTATTGTATATGATGTAAAATTTTCATTGCTTTGTTATTGATCGTTGATTATTGTTTCGACTTTGTACCATGCTTAGAGATGTATTTTTAGTGTGTAATGAACTATCAAATGTCAATCAGTGCTTCTGGAGCAGAGCACCCTGCATAAAGCTTAATACTCAGTCACTTCCCTTGCACAGTGCGGTTTTACCAAGCCCAGCCAGCGGCTCAGGAGGCAAGGTTCCTGTCTTTTGCCCAGCAGGCTGTGGAGTTTAAAGCACAATAAAACCTTTTCACCCTTAACAATAGGTCAAGGACTTTCTTGAGCTCAGTCACAGGCATGGCAGCATCGGAACTCCACAGACATGCTGATGGTGAAGCATACACCCATGTGCTCCTCTTCCCCTGAGAAACATCAGAGCATAAACTGGAGTTTTCCTATATCATTTTATTTTTGTTGGACTTGATATACTACTTGTAAAAGCAAAATTACCCAAACGGTTTACACGATGATATAGTGGTCTCTGCAAACCTTCTACAGGCAGAAACTGCTTATCAGATTACCAATGGGGATGAGCAGGGATGTACCACTCTTTGTGTTAAAAGAATGCCTTTACCATTTAATTGGGGCACAGGGCCTTTACACTTAGAATTCTGCATCCCATCTGTGGGAGGCTGGCTCCCTTTATTGGCTTATATGTATTTTGCAGAAGATCAGTGTCCCTGGCTAGGCACAGTACACTTTTCTAGGGGAATAAGATATACCAGTGTCTGTCATATCTGTAGCTTTCTTTCCCCCAGTATGGCTCTTCATTCCTACCCACCCTTTACACTCTCATATTGTATGGGTAGGAATCAGGAGGATACTAAAAAAAAACAGCTCTTACCTTTTGCTCACAGCAGAACCAGCCTGTAAGGGAAGTAGCCACAGTACACCAGGATTTGGCCCTTAAGTATTTCCTGTGCAGGCAGCTACAGCAGTAGTGTGCCCCCTGGTGGATATGCAGAAGAGCAGCAGGAAGTTTGGTCAGGTCAGTTTTCAGGTAGGCGAGGTTCGTCTACTGTGGCTGTTTAAACAGCAGACTTGCTGCAATATAACTCAGACTGGGAAAACAAGCTTCAGGGAAATGGAGATGTTAAAAATTAAAAGTAATTATTCCACTGAATGTCCAGGAAGTAAAACTGCCTAAATATAAGATTCATAATAACGTTTCTTGACAGCAGACGTAAATAAATGTTAAAAGACATGTGAACTGAATAGTGTGTAAACTTACCCTGACCAGCTGCCACTGCAGCAAATATCGGCCCACAAGCATTCTTGAGCACTGCAAAAAGATATTTTATGTCCATAACTTAGTATTCAAAGCAGGAAAAAAAGAGCATATATGTCAAATCACGCAAAAGATGAATGGAATATATTTTTGCCTTTATCCCACAGTAACACAATCAGATTCTGCATTATCTTTTTAGTAGGAGCCTATATGCCAGGGATTCTCTGAGAGGGCCGCAAACAGGTCTGGCTCTATCCAGAATGAATATTCATCAGATGTATTTGCATGCATACGGTCTAAGAAACAAGCTATTTTTGCAATGTTTGGTTACCTTAAAAAGTTAAAAACCAGCCTTCATGGGCAGGAGTTGGCTATAATGTGCAAAAACCATATTTACAGTTGCCACCTGACCAAGGACAACCCTTTCAGACTGACCCAGTTTTGGCTTTGCCCCATTGTGCATATGGCCTTCTAGTTCCATGTCGATAGGAAAGACAGGACAAGTCCATGCATGCAATAGGGTTAAAACCAGGACTGGCATAGCCTGTCCCTGAAGACTTGGAGTCATTTGGTAGTCCTAGTAACAGGGCCAAACAAGAAAGGATCAGCCCTGTCGGGATTGATCTAGGTCAGGTGGCATCCTTGGCCATAATTGAAGGAATATGTAGTCTTGTGCTGATTCAATATTTCATAAATAAATTGATTTTTGGCACTTCAAAAAAAGTTTGGGTTTAAACATCAAAGACGTTTTAGATTAACTGACAGGAATTCTTTATGAAGGGAGTTTGCTAAATGCATATACTTAAAGTATGCATTGAGAGAGTGAGCAGGTTCTCTCAGTAGATCAGGCCTTAGGTACTGGCAGACAAAACTAGAAAAAAAAAAAAAAAGGTAGAAGCTCTGTGGGAGACTGAAGCTCAGACACATTTTTCTGGTCTTTTTTTTTTTTTTTGTAAGCATGTCAAGACTTATTCCAAACTGGAACATAACTTTACAATTTAATTACTTTTAATCACAGAAAGCAAGCCTGATTTTTTTTTTTAGACAGCAAAAGTACGCTAACAATAAGTGAAGAAGATACCTGTGGCGGAGTATTGTGTATAATTCAAGCACAGATCAGAAAGATGAAGACTGGGAGATAAAATTACAGGGGTAACTTACATATCCTAAACTTTTCCTGCCAGTTGACATGCTGGCATTTATTGAGAATTATATTCCACCTTTCAGCCATTTCAAAGTGGATTACATTCAGGAAGTAGAGGCATTATTGGAAAATAACGAATCTTCGGAAAATCTGAGGAGCAAAGGCTTCACTTTTTATTTTTTTACAGTCTCTGTTTCCCTCTCTCTCTCTCCAGCTAGAAGATATCTCTATATATAAGTTGCTTGATTACTGTGTATGTCATGCTCAAAAATAACACAGTATATAAAGAGTCTGAGAGCAATCCCGTTAACAGACTCCCACGTTTCTTTCTTTGCCAAAATGCAAACTTTATTCACTTATAATTTACAAAGGTTTGAATGCAAAATGTTCTGAGTCCCTCGACACAGGTCATTCAGGTGAATAGCATTCTAAATTACAAACTACGTAGTAAAAATCATGCCAGATTTAGATACATCATTTGAGAAAACAGAGGAAATAGATTACGTTAAAATACTACAAAGATGGCACCAAAACGTCATGTGACAGAGATCAATCACAAAAAAATAAAGAAAAGAAAAGAAAACCCAGGTATATTAGCTGGGTAAGACCCACTGAATATCCAGATATGGTTATATGCATACCTTCACCCAGATAACTTACTTGCTCACTGGCTTTCTGAAAATTGACCTCAAAGCATTTTTCACATAGAGAGAGAATGGGGAAAAGCCTTAGTAAATCAGGCCCTGACACTCTCACTCATGCTCAGAAATGCATGTTTTCATTGCCGTTTTGGGGACCTTTTGATGACTGATTCCAGGTCCTTAAGATCTCCTTTCTATGTGCTACCAAAACTTTTCCCTTAGAAATCAGAATTAAAGGAAAAATACAATTAAATGAGTTTTGATGCTCAAGAATACGTATTTGGGCTGCCTTTTTGGGCCATTTGATGCTTGATTTCAGTTCCTTAGGCGCTCATTTTGGAGCCCCATCCAAAATTGTCTTTTAAGAATTGTAATTAAAGGGGAAATACATTTAAAATAAGATAAGTACCAGATAAATAAATACAAGTGCGCACTTTATCCCAAAATGTTGCAATCCCCTCAATGCAGACATAGCAGCACTTTTAGTAAAAATATTGCCAACCTTGCCAGTACATTCTTATTTGTCTGTCTTGATGCCTCACCACATTCCCACCTACACCTAACCAGTCCACTCTTGTGTCAGCAGTCTTGCCTCTACTAGCAATAAAAATCCCTTCCTTTTGGATCCTGAATACATTACCAAAGCCCCAGTATTCCTGATGGACAGGAGATATGATTATGAACCGAAGACTCTTACATCACAACACAATCAGCACTATAGCCAAGCCTTGAGACTAACCTATGCTTACATAATTTAAGACAAAACATGTTGTGCCAAATACATTTTTTAGACTTCACTTTTTTCCCTGTGGACATTTACCATTAGGAAATAATAGTGATTATGAGGTTAAAAGAAAATGTCTGAGGGGTGTTTATACTGTGATGAGTGTAAAGTTTCTTTAATTTGTGTTTAGATTATTTGTGGTCTGTAATTTTATGTTGTAGGTGATGCTTGATATCTAACTGTGAACAGCATTGAAAGCAAGGGTGTGTTTGTCATCATGCACTTCTAAACTTCAGTATCGCTTGCCTTTTGGAAGGAGCTTGTGAGCGGCACTCAAAAAACTGTGTGATGGTTATCCTAAATCTTTTAAAACATCAGCATTATTGCTTATCCTTCGGAAAGGGAAGATGTTCGTGAATGACATTTTCCAATTGTGCGTTGGCCGCTACAAATCTCCTTGAACATCTGTGGCGCTGTTCATTTGGATTGACTTCAACTTTACGTGAAGATAGAATTTAGCAGAATCAGATACATTGGCTGCCAAGACAAATGCTAGTTGTTTTCAGTGATTGCTCTCAATGTTAAAGATTCGTCTAGTATGATCCTCTGATGAAGCCATTTTCTGGCGAAACAAGGGCTCCTTGTCAGGGTCTGAAAGACTGAGAATTATTGAAATTTTAAAGACTATCCCTGGGAATTTACATTGATCTCTTTCACAACATTCTCCTAGAGTTTTGTATTATCATTGAGAAATGTTGTATAACATTAATTTATAGCTTTTTATTATTGAATATTGTTATATACATTTGTATATGTACAACTGTGGCAAAATATTGTATGGTATAATGTGGTTTTGTATATGCATCCGTTTTTTATGAAAGAATCGTTTGATAGGAATATATACATTTATAATATTATTTGTTAAAATTAATGGTAGGTTCCTTTTTGCTTGTTATTATATTTATCTTCACTTTATCTTTTACCTTAAAAATGTCCATACTAAATGTCCAGCATTTGAAAAGCAACCCCTAGACAAGTTCTCCAGTTCAGCTTTTCTCAAATCTTGGGAGGTAATTTTCAAAGGATTTATGCATGTAAATATAACATATTATAGTAGCAATATTCAAAAGCCATTTACCCTTGTAAAATGCACTTACACATGTAAAACCTGTGAACAATTCAATGGCATATATTATAACAATTTTCATAAGGCCATTTGTATGTGTAAACGGTATTTAAACTTGTAAAACCTATAAAGCCCAGTTTTAAGCATGCAAACCCTTTTGATAATACCTCTTTAGGTGCAGTTTTTCACTGCAGTTGTTTGGCAAGTGGCTAATCAGAGATAGGGGAAATTCAGAGAGATTGTTTATTTCTGCAGATGGCAAAGCTGATGACAAACCATTGCATCAGAAAGGACTTTTCAAGGGAGAAGTTCACCACCTCCTAAACTGACATTGAATAAACATTAATATACAGGTCTTGCAATGAAGATCCCCCTTTCCCTATGGAAGAAAAGGATGTTGTAGGAATGCTTCAAAAGCTTTCTTTTATCTTAAAAATTGTCTTACATTTTTTTTCAATTTGCCGTTGTTCCTAGTAGCAGATGTTATACACCTGTCACTGGGAGGATGCACCCTGCTGCTTACCCTCAACCCGCCTCCAGCACACAATCCCAGGGACAGGCAGGTTCACAGATGTTGTTTTTCTACAGAACCCTCCACTCATAACTTTACCCTGTACCAAAACCCTTTTGCAGGCTGACTCACAATTTCCGCACTCTTCCCAGTATTGCATCCCTTGGTCAGTTTGCCCTGTCTCTGCTGCTCTCCAAGCTCTCAAGACATATGTTACTGCTAGTCTTCTCTCCCCACCCAGCACTCCGTGGGGGTTTCCCCGCTCAGGCCACTTGCTAAATTTCAACAGCTTTCTGGTGCACTGCCTTGACTGCCACAATCATTGCAGCCACTACCGAATGATTTGCTTAAGTCCCTCTTCGTTTCACTCCAGCCAGGACTCAGATGCTTTCACTGACTCCAACCTGCACCATGGTCACCTTCTACTACCCAATGCCACCGATGCTTTCACCATCTCTCTCCAGCTCTCCCGGAGCAGGTTGTCCTCAGCCAGGCAAGCCAGAATTCGTTTAGTACTCACTTTTACTAGGGCAGGATAAGATTGCAGGTGAAAACGTCCTTTCGTGATTCCCCTCTCTCTTTCTCTTAGTCGTGCATATGACAGTATCTTGGGCAGGGGGGGGGGGTTCTTTCCTTTCTCTTCTCTCTCCATTGCCATACACAGATTCAGATGACTTTATTGGCATGACAATTGTACATGTTTTATCAAAGTAGTATACATAATGATTAAAATAGCCAGGAAGAAAAGCATTACAAAATAGTAAGAGTGGAGAAAAATGACAGGTTACAGAAAGTACAACGACAGGGACAAAACTCGGGTTCTGGTGCTGGTCTATGTATACCCTGTCCATTTTCCCTTTCGCTGTTGCGTTTCTTTATTTCGCTCAGCAGGGGGCAGTTGTAGACTCCATTCATTCTGCAAAGTCAATGGGATCAGATAAATCTTGCCAAATGAGACTTCTGCTGTTTGGCTCTTGCCCGAAGCCAAATGACAAAGCACCCTCCTCCTTATGCCCTCATCAGAAGGGAAACAAGCCAGGAATCCGTTAGATACCACTTTCATTAACCCTTTACAAAAGTTTTCAAGTCACTTTTCCGAGACCTCTGTATGTTTTCTCCCAAAGGGAAAGTAAACTCTAACATGAGAACTGTAATTTAGTGTAGAAAGGAAGCTTGATTCTGGTGTGGAGGAGGAGTGGCCTTGTAGTTAAAGCTCTGGGCCAAGATCCAAATGAAGCCAGGGTTCAAATCCTACTTCTTGTGACCCTCAGCTAATCTTTTAACCCCTCTGTTGCCCCAGGAACAAACTTAGGCCTAGATTTATCAAAATGCGGTAAGTACCGCATGCGATAGCAAAAGGGGCGTGGGTTATGCTAATGTAGTGTTTATCGCAGTTTGCAAAACGTACCTGTGTGAAGAGCTAAGTTAGTGCACATTGCGATACCACTTCATATTCTGCGATAAGTGCCAAACCTGATGTATTTCCTGCATGCAACCACTGGTCCTGGCTGCTATCGCACAGCCTAACGCATCTGAAAGAGGTGTTGTTAAAATTGGCGTTATGGCTCTGCGATACCTCTTCGCAGGCAGGCTAACCCAGCCCACTCTCCGCCCAGGTTTTGAATTTGCATCCCCTACTCCTCCCAGTTTTTGCATCGCACCATACGATATGGTGTGATCGCATGCGTTAAAGGCCTATCGCATGCGAAAACGGGGCTTTTTCGCATGCGATAAGCCCTTAACGCATGCGAAAACGCCTTACCGCATTTTGATAAATGACCCCCTTAGGGTCTAATTTATTAATGGATAAATTTTTCAAGGACCACG
This sequence comes from Rhinatrema bivittatum, assembly GCF_901001135.1. NCBI lineage: Eukaryota > Metazoa > Chordata > Amphibia > Gymnophiona > Rhinatrematidae > Rhinatrema > Rhinatrema bivittatum. Next base: position 52,486,565 of record NC_042620.1, on the reverse strand, counting down.
CGTGCACCCATATATGCATAGGTTTTAAAATGCTTCTCACACACATATGTCTACAGGAGAGAGAGAGAGAGAGAGAGAGAGAGACTATAAGGCTCAGCCTAACACTCAGATTATGGTCCATTGTAAGGGGGGCACTTTGATTTGGGGTAAGTTTTCAAGGGGTGGTGTTACAGAAACATTCAGAGGTATTACTTGTAAAATTGACATCATTAAAGAATTTTAGACCTTATAAGCGATGAAAATTCTAACAAGAGGAGTTGATTTGTACCCTGCAGTCTCTGCTAGCTGCATTGTTCAAATCAACTCCTTTTCATCACTTATAAGCTCTAAAATTCTTTACTGATGTCAATTTTACAATGGTTACCTCTGAATATGTCTGTAACACCACCCCCTGAAATCTCACCCCAAATCAAAGTGCCCCCACTAACAATGGTCCATATCTTGAGTAACAGGCTGAGCCTTATAAAGAGTCTCTCTCTCTCTCTCTCTCTCTCTCTCTCTCTCTGAGCTGTAGTAAAGTTACATGCACTGGCTGAAGAACATTAGGCGTTACATGCATCAGTGCTGGAATACCCTGCCCCTTTTTCAGGGCTTGCCTACATTAATGTATGCACACCCTTCCTGGCTATTTAAAATTTGCATAGCTCACGTGTATGTGGCCATTTTTAAATCTACCTCTAAGCATTTTCCCATAGAAACAGAAAAGGAGAAAAGTCTTAGCAAGTCAGACCCTTAGGGGCCGATGCTCAGCCGAGCGCACTGTATAACCCGCAGTCGGATGCAGGTTAAATAGGCGCTAATCCGCCCCCTAATGCAATAGGGGTATTAGCGCCTATTTACCTCGCGTCCGATGCGGAGTGAATGAGATAGCGCTCATCACATGCTCATTCACTCCAAATGCAAAAAAATAAATGTGCATCTCAGAGGCACATTTATCACTCAGCTATTAACGCCTGCCTGGAGCACATTGAAAAAAAAGTACAGAAAAGCAGAAAAAACTGCTTTTCTGTACTTTTTAAAAGGTTAAAAAAAAAAAAAGAAAAAAAAAAACCTCTGCCGGCTGCTTTGAAGACCAACGCCGATACGCTCGGTGTCGGTTTTCATAACAGGCCGGCTGCATTATGAAAACTGACGCCGATAAACTCGGCATCGGTGTTCATTACTGGCAGACCGCCGGTAACTACGGGGTCGCATTAGCAAGGAGGTGCTAAGGTCAAGCAAGCGACCCTAGCGCCTCCTTGCTAGCGCAACCCCCTAATTTGTTTATTGCATGGTGCTCCTCTTGCGGGCGCCATGCACGCATTAAGAAAGCGGGTGCTGAAAAGTCAGCGCCCGCTTTCCACATTTAATATTGCATCAGCCCTTAGATTGTAAGCTCTTTGGGACAGGGACTTCGACCTTAAAGTTCATCATTATTGTTTATTGTATAGTACTGCATATTTCCAGTAGTGCTATTAAAATGATAAGTATTATAAGCCCAAACATGTTCCTTTGCTCAGTTCAGAATGTAATAAGAAACTTACAATTGAAAGTCAAGGACCCTGTAGAAAGGGAAGTACATGGTGCAATATATTACATGGCCATATGACAGTGTGGTGAAGTTTATTCACATGTCCCAGACAAAGCCAGCTGACAGCCTTCCTTAGACAAAACAACATCATTAGGCACAAACAAACAACTGACTATGATACAATCATGCACCATGCCTTTAAGTGACCTTTTTAGTTTATTTGGCCAGTCATGGGGGTTTGTGGTATCAGATGACCCAGACAGAGAAAGGTTTGACATTTAAATAAACTGAAAAACAGAAAGTTGGAGTTCACTATACGGAGGGCACTGTTGGGGCCAGTTACATGAAAATTAGGAAATCACTGACATCTGCTTAGAACTGTGACACTAGCAGTAGAAATCTGCAAGATTGAAGCACCAGGACTGACCTGTTCATGTTCAGCTCCTGCTGTGTCTGTGTCACCTTTTAGAAGGTTAGCAAGTGCCATCAAGAGTCTAAAATGAAAAAGGCAAGGCATAACTAAACAGATGGCAGCAAATCATACCACAGTAACAAAGATTTATAAAGTTTTTCAGACACAGACCCTGTCCGTGTCCATTTACATAGAGGGCAATAAGCAAACTGCCTGGATTAGTGTAAATGCCGTGGTTACTTTTTACCGGCTGGGTTTGCACCAGTATCAAAGCAAAATTCACAGGTAGATTTGCTTTGGATTATTGCCCCTGGAAAAAGTACCCACAGAGATTTGCATCTGCTTTGTCTGTCTGCAGGTATTTTTCTGGCTGAAACAACATGCATGTTGTGGAAGAACACGTTACCCACGTGGGGAGTCAGCAGTTTCCACAATACCCATTTCCATGGGTAAAATCCTGCTTAACCCAGAGGAATGGCTTTAAAAATTGCCCTCCCTGTTACATAGGCGTAGATGCTGGCAGATAACTACCAGTTGGCCCACCTAATCTACCCTGAGGTTCCTGCCTATATTGTTCTAGCAAAGGATATCTTCCAGCTGTCAGACTTATAAGTCTGACTGCCTATAGAAGATCTTTTGTTATCCAAACTGGCCCTCTATGGTTTCAGATAGATGAGCTTACAAGTTTCCATAATTGGGACAATCCCCAGGCCTCACATTTTTTTTTACTCATCTTCTTCCCATCCCTGTTCTGATCACTGCTCTCTCTGTCCCAAGCAGGCATTAATTAAAGGTAAGGATGTGCATTTGTTTTACCTAAAAAGGTAAAATGGGATGAATGAGACCATTTTGGTTCATTATGAATGAAAAAAAAAAAAGTCAAAATTGTCCAACAGGAGACCCTCCAACACCCTCCCATCCCCCCCAAAAAAGCCCTGGGGCCTGGGTCTATCTAGGTGGGCTTTGCTGTGCCCAGCTGGAGTCTCCCCAGGCTCCTCCAACTCCCAGCTGCAAGTTAAAAATGGAGCCCAGAGCCCAGGCCTACCCATCTGGGCCTCACCAGGCCCCTTCCACCCATGCCCCACAGAACCATGAGACAGGTTAGGAAACTCCTCCCTAGCCCCCACGTACCTTCTTCCGAGGGGTCTTTATGATGAAAAGGGCAGGAACATTGTCTTTTACCCCTGCCAGCAGGACAGCAGGTTTAAAAATAGCACCAGCCATATGGGCAGAGGTACCATCATTTTGGCGCCTGTCTCCAGGAGATTGGTGTCATTATGTTGTAAAGCCATAAACGCAAACATCCAATTTTGCCTTGCAATAGGAGGACTGGACGAGCCCAGGGAGGCCCCAGCTGGGCCCAGCAACGCCCAGCCACGTGGGCACAGGCCCCGTGGCTTTCTTGCCCTTTTTGCTTTCCTTTTTGTTTTGAGGGGGTTGTTTTTTAATGTTTCTGCAGTTCAGAAAATGATCTGAATACAAAGAAGCATAAAAACAAAATGAAAAATGAACTAAAACACATTTTTTATTGCACACTCGTAATTAAAGATCTAGCTATTAGTACATTTACCTAGTATAACCTCTTATCCCTTGAAGTGAATGCAAAAAGAATTATTGAAATGTGCCATTGCGTAAACCCATTTGTACTCAAGGCCTACAAGATGAATTTATTTTATTTAAACTGAATCTAGATTGCTAAAAGCAGATCACAACGCATGCTGAGCTTGATTCACCCAGATTCAGAAACTGAAAAAGTTGCCGATAGGGAGATAGTGGGTGATTTCAATGAACAAATACAGTCAAAGCCTTTTCCCAAAAGATATCACTCGGTTACATTGATGAAAACTGGTTAGAGAGAGAGAGCAGACACCTGCCGCCATTTTCTGCAACAATTCACGTCAGCACGACTGGGCTTTTATTCTGGGAATGCCTTTTGGTTTCGCTGGGTGGGGCGGGGTGTGTTTATTTCAGAGTAGTGCTGAGCCTTCTTTGAAAGGCATCAGACTGACTTCCCTGGCAGTGCAAACCAAGATCTCCACTAAGAGGAGGCGTGACCTGTGCAGAGCTCCCCTTTTTCTGCCCTGGATCAGACTCCTACCCCTTCAGCTATTCCTTTCGTGCCTGCAGTTCCCCTGTGACTCCGTCCGTGCGTGCAGGGAGCCAGGCTGGAAACTTAAGGGCCGTCACTTTCCCCAGAACAGACCCTGTGCCACTTAAGTCGCCCTGACCCTCCTTTCCTCCCGGTGCCCCCTCAACGTAATCTCAGGTCTCTCCCGAGGGACTGACAACCGGAGCGAAAAGAAAAAAGTTGCTTTCAAGTCGTTTTACTGCACAGCATTTTCTTCAAAGGCGGGCACTTTGGGAGCAGGTGTCAGTCACTCTCCTTTTCTGCACTCGTAAAGTCATTCATTTCAAAAGCCAAGGAGCAAAAGGGGATCTCTGGCAGCTGAATTGGTTCTGGTAGTTAAGGAGTTATTTGAATTTTCTCCCTGTGATGAGACCACCAAATGGTAATGAATTCAGCTTGCAGCTTCTGCTACTGGGCTAATGAGCCCACTGTGAAAACCAGATAAAAGGGAAGCCGGCCTCAGTTTACTTCCCCTTTCACCACTTCTGTGTAACCCTTCATGCAGTCTTGGGCTTACGTCCTGGTGTATGACTCAGATATTTTCTAATGAACTTACTTTGCGGATTTAGCTCGAGGTGTGTCCAATATGTGCGCACATATATTTTTTTACGTAGGATTTTGGGAAATTTGTAAAACTTCCCCTGCGCTAAATGAGACCTCGAGGTTGAGTTCATTTATATTTGTTTAGTGCTGCTTGAGAGGCTCTGCCAGCAAGATCTGATCCCCAGATCATTAAGAACACGGTTTACTAAGCATTTTTCCCAGAGGAAAAGAATGGGGGGGGGGGAAAGCCTTAATAAAACAACAGAATGATGTGATGGTCTTTATATAAACAGGGGCCCTATTGGGATCACTACTAAGGAGGAGTATGGCCTAGTAGCATGGTCATGGAGAACAATGTAAATGTAAGGAATATGCCATCTTTGCCACAGCACCCCCATGAGTTGCTGCTTTTACATCATAATGTGACCTTAGCGTGTATGGATTTTTTCATTGGGTTTTTTACCTCCTCATTACTTGGTTTTGTGGGCCCAAAGCCTTGGCTGAGAAATTAGCTGCAAAATCATTTCCTGTAGCTGGCAAGCTATTTTCGGAGCCTGCCTAAGATCTGGATAGAAGCCTCAGTTCCTCTAAGGCCTTGTTTCTTACAAGAAAGACCTTGGCGGTATTTTAGAAAAAAAAGGAGATTTGTTTTTATGGCTGAAGGTTATTCTGAGGTTTTTGAAATTTTCAGTCACCCTTGTGTTCCTCAGCTTGAAATGAGCCGCTCTGAGGACATTGGCAGGTGGGGAATTTGACTAGGACGGTACAGTTGTCAAACCGTAATGCAGAAGTCCTAAGGCAAGCTCAAGGAGGACAGAAACCTCCCGTGGAGCAGAAGGGCATACCCAACCCAGCAGACTTTTGGAGAAGGAGTGGATACCCATCTGGTACCATATGTGGGTGGAAAGAGGAGGAGAAGAACCACCAAGTGCCCTCCCAGCAGAGAAAATAAAGGAGATGCCTACAAGGATCAACAATTAGGAAGAAGAGTGCAGAATAAAGATCAATGAGTAGATGCCAGGAATTGAGGAGAATCCCTATGGAATAGGAGAACCCTTTCCAGTTCGCCCATGGGAAGCTTCACATTCCAAAAGGGAATAGAAGGTGCCCTAAGGAAGAAATAAAAGGAACCCAGATTCACTGATTTACTGCTTTAACCATGAATTGTGGTTCCTGCCAGACAGAACTGTATAAAGTGCCACAAGGTGAACAAATAGTTCAGTAAAGTTTATGATGGAACACTATCTTAGAGTCCTGAAATTAGAGGCACTTAGAAGACAAGAGTGATAGCACCTTGAGCTTTGGAGGTTTATCCTTTCCCCCAATGGAGACCTTCATCGGAATGACAAGAGAAAGACGGGGACTTAGCACCAGTATTGAGTGTGAGTCTCTTCACCCTGGTCTGAATTTTATATATATAGATATAGATATATGTAGATATATGTGTATATGTAATTTTAAAGGGTTATGTCATGTTTAATGGCCCCTGTTAAAACAAATAATGATTGGCTGCCTTTTGAAAAGTTATCATAACTCTTGTTTCATGCTGGCTCTTCTGGCAGATAGCATATGTTATTCTACACTACGGTTTCCCAAACCTGACCTGATGATCCCAGTTGGTGTCTCAGAATATCCACAATGAATATGCATGAGATAAATTTGCAAGTACTGGGTTTGTAATGTATGCAAATGTATCTCATGCATATTCATTGTGGATATCCTGTAAAGCCGACTAGGTGTGGGGTCACTAGGATATGCTTGAGAAGCCCTATTCTATGCATTGTCCACTTTCAGCAAAAGTCCACGCGGCAGTTTTCTTCTTTCACTTGTTATGTTCTTACACAAAACTCTACTCGCCATGTACCAGGCAATGGTCTAGAGCCACTAAGCTGCGATGCTGTTTTGTGGGAGGGGTCCCACTATTGGAGGAGGGTAACACAACAATAGTGGGCCTCTCCCCCCAAAAAATTTGCGGCTTGATGGTGCATTCTTTTGTCTCATGGCAAAATATTGTGGGACAAAAGAAAATGGCTAGTGGTCCTTTAGGTGCAATGGTGGCCTCAACCTCAAGGGACCACCATTATCTTAAAGGGCCACTGCCTTAAAAAAAAAGTGCCATTGCAGAAAGACATAGGTGAGTGAGGATCACAGTTGACCCCCAGTTCATCCCAGGGCCATCATTTGAAGTGACCCCTGACATCCACAAGTTGAAAAAAAGAAGTATGTCCATGCATGGTGACGGTTCCGACCCCCTCACACAGTCAACCAAAAAGTCCATGTCCCCCCACCCCTTCTCCCCATAGAAAGCAGGACCACCAAGGATCCCCCCATTCACCCACCCCAATAGGATTACTAAATTGTTAGGGTATAGTGCCCTTTCCTCCTCCTCCCAAGCCCCCAAATCTAATAAATAAAATCATTGGGGTTCAGTGTCCGCCCCATCCCCATCCCCTGTAACTCCATGCACTCCTCCCCCACCTCTCCCCACCTCCCACATTCCTCAAAACCTTTAAATCCTGAAGAAGAGCCCTTGATGGGGCCTGGGGCATTCCTTAGCCCCAGGCCCCGTCATGTGATAGGGGCAAGGTCCGGCGATCAAACCTAGCCACATAGCCTAGGCCTGAATCCTGGACCTTGCCTTGTCACATGGCTGGGGCAAAGTCAGGTCGGCACCATTTTGGAAAATAGTGCCGTACATATAACGTGAAATACACAGTTTAATATTAATCCACATTAGAGCACTACCAGATCTTGATGCATCACCCAAAATGTTTGAAAAATATATTTGAAAAGTAGTAATACTTGTTACTATGGGTGGCTTAAAACGTTATTCCTTTGTAAGGATCCTTTGATTTCCTTACCAAAGGAGTGAACCAAGTTTGTAGGACGAGAGAGCATATTGAATAGAGGTTGGGGTCTGAGCTCCCCAATGAGGGAGAAAGAGACAGTGTGCTCTAGCACTATATAAAATCCTGCCGCCATCTTAGGACATGGATTTTAGTTGTGGATTATTAGTTAGATTTTCCTGAGTCGCCCTAATTTTGGTACAGCTCTGCTTGTGCAGTCCTGCTTTTGATTATTTTTCAGACAATTAAGAACTCTGGGGGTTATTCTTCACGGAGGCTTGTCCCTGGACAGTGCGGACGCTGCCGACTGCCATCTTGCCCTTGGAGCGCCGCACGCTTCCAGGCCAGTCTTATGCATGTCATGGCGGAACCTCGGGGGTGTCCCCCCGGATGATGTCATTCTCCATGGACTCTTAAGCCGGCTGGCCCTATCTGCCTATGACTTGGCAAAGAGTTCCCTCATTGCTGAATCCGCTTCGCTCACTACGGACCTTCCGTTCCAGCTCCTGCTTCCTCGGCATGAAACGTCCCGGGTACCCGCTCCTCGGGGGCCCTTTCCTTGTTTCTGGCTATCCGCTCCTCAGAGGGCCTTGCACCTAGAACCGCTGCCTGCCTCGTTCCCCGGGGCTTCCTCTGGAACCTTCACTATTTCCACTGTGAGTACTTCGCTTGCGGACCACTACCGTATCATCTCTACTGAGGAACCCTCATCGGTGTACCCCGCTCCGCGGACCATTACTGTATCATCTCTACCTTGGTAGTATTTACAGTATTTATTTATTAATTTTATTTAAAAGGATTTATTACCCATGCCCTCCAATGTTCGGGCCAGGTTCCTGAAGAACTTTTATCCTGTTTGACTCAATGCTGTCTTAAATATAAATATAAATGTTCATTGTATCAGACAACGGAATTATATTTCCTGCTTATTCTGTTTTATGTAAACCGGTATGATTTACATTTAATGTAAGAATGTCGGTATATAAAAATTTAAAATAAATAAATAAATAAATATAGAGTGCCACTCCTCCACCAATTTGATCCATCCTATCATTTCAATATAATTTATACCCTGGTATAACAGTGTCCCTCCCATTGGTTATCCACCAGGTCTCTGAGGTGCCAATTATATCTACCTCTTCTTCCAGTGCTATGCACTCTTAACTCTCCCATCTTATTTTTTAGACTTCTAGCATTTATATACACATATTTCAAAGTATGTTTTTTGTTTGTATTAACAACCTGCTCATCAGATGACAAGGGTAATTGGACTCTTTCTGCTCTTTACTTAAAGACACCTGGTCCACTTTGGCATTCATTGCAACCTCTTTATTGGGATATCCTATTTTCACGGTTCTCTTAGTATCCTCTAAAGATACATCATTCCGAACCATGCCCTTCTGAGCGACAGTCAGCTTTCCCCCATCATCTAGTTTAAAGTGCCAGCAGCCTGGTTCCACTCTGGTTAAGGTGGAGCCCATTCTTTCAGAAAAGGTCTCCCTTCCCCAAAATGAAGCCCAGTTCCTAGCAAAACTAAAACCCTCTTCCCTGTACCATTGTCTCCTCCACACATTGAGAATCTGGAGCTCTGCCTGCCTCTGGGGTCCTGCACGTGGAACAGGAAGCATTTCAGAGAATGCTGCCCTGGAGGTTCTGGATTTCAGCTTTCTACCTAAAACCCTAAATTTGGCTTCCAGAACCTTCCTCCTGCACTTTCCTATGCCATTGGTACCCACTCGTACCACGACAGCCGGCTCCTCCCCAGCATTATCTAAAATCCTATCTATGTGATGCATGAGATCTACTACCTTCACACCAGGCAGGCAAGTTACTAATCGACCCTCATGTTCACCAGCCATCAACCTTCCTAATAACTGCATCACCAGCTATAACAGCCATACTAACCCTTCCCTGAAGACCTATCCTCGGTGCTAGAGGATACTATATCATCTTGAGAGCAGGTCCTAGCTACAGGATTGCCTTCGAGGGATTTTGTAGAAGAAAATAAGGAGGACCAGGAATTGGGTGAAAAGATGAGAAGACTGGGGATGGGGGAAGAAAGTGATAAAGAGAGTGTGGACAAGTTAAAGATAAAAAAACAAGTTTTTACCTGCTGCTGAGAGGGGTCACCCATATCCCTGAGGATGCCTGCTGGGCTGACAATGGGATCCTGGCACAGGCTGGCAGAGAGGAGCAGCTTCAGGATGCTTGAAGAGAAGCAGGCAGGAGCAGGCTGAGAGAGCCTGAGATCTTAAAAAGAAAAAAATATTTTTTTCCCTGTCCTGGCCTGAGTTCAAAAGAGGCCCGTGGCTGGGATGGAAAAGCAGATCCAGCTCACTAAGAGTGAGTGCTGCCGCCAGCGGCTGCCGCTGCTGTGTGCTGGCCCCGGGGTGGCAGGAGAAAACAGCCAGGAGCCTGGGACACTCCCGCCGCTGAGGTCAGGCTTCAGCTGGGCCCGTGGGCCCGGCAGTGATGACATCGCTGCTGTAACCCTTAAAGGGTCGGGGTCACAGCAGCGCAGTGGGGGGCAGCACAATATAAAAAATGGAAAAAGAAGTAAAAGAAATAAAGCAAACTAAAAGGAGGGGGCACACAGGCAGCATGGGACCCCCCAAGTCAGGCCTTGCCGCTCGACTAAAGCCCCCCAGGAGTTCCAGCCTGCTACAGGACATACAAGGGGCCATAGGAAGGGCCCTGCTGATGTGCTTGGGGAGAAAGCGAAAACCCAGAGGCCAGCAGCAATGCCACCTCTGGGGAAATGTTTTTTTTTCTTTTTCATAATTTATATCTTCATTGAATTTTTTAATTAATTACAATAAAATAAAGAAAATACAATTGTTGCAATACAATAATGAATATAAACAATAATAATCTTCACGAACCAGGAAAAAAGAAATACAGGAATTGAATGTCCTATAATCATGAGAAGTTACACAGATATTTCAATAGAATAACCAGTGTAATTACAGGAAAAGGAATAAAAGTACCTGAATCTTTTTAATTTCTTTATGGCCTATCCCCTCAGCCTTCTCAGGAACAGGAGGGAACCCTAACCTTCTGATCCTCTCTCAGCATTTTTATTCATAATAAAGGTTTCCCAGTGCAGGGGGTCAGTAAACACAAACCTGTTAGTATGCATAGTTATGAAACACCTACAAGGAAATTTGAGAGAAAAAGGACACTCAGAGGGCAAGAACTTTATCTTTTAAAGAGAGGAAATGTCTGCTACGCACTTGCGTAGGACAGGAGACGTCAGGAAATATTTATATCTTTTGCCCACAAAAGGAGAAGTCCTTCTTTTTCAGGTATCATATCTTTGTCCTGCTCTGCCCAAAATGAAACAATCAAAGTCGCTCTATTACTTATTAAATCTACCAATTCCTTGAGAAAAGTTGAAAGACCCGGACTCTCTGACTGCAAAGATTGCTTAGGCTGATCTGACCCTTTTCTTTTTTTTTTTTTTTTTATAAACAAATAAAATATCTTAGATATATTAGGAATATCAATTTCAGAATAAGACAGAACCTCCTGCAAGAATTTTTTTTAAACATTTCAATTGCAGATAACAGCCTGTCTATCTCCTGGAGCAAACCCAAAAGCAGGAGGGCCAGCGTTGGTTACTTCACACCGTGGGTGTGAAGTAACCAACCCGCCTGGTATTTTTGGGACAGCGCATCAATTTTAAGGAACAATAGAAATTAAAACAAAATGGCTGGAACCTGAGCCATGGTCCTAAGAAGACTGAGAGGGTGTAAGGTCAAGGTACGTGAGAACTTTTAAATGGACTACTTTATTGTGATGTCAGCAGAACAGGGACCTGCTCTGGAGAAAAAAAAAGAGGTTTCACATGGAAACTAGGGCAGGAGACAGGAGGTAAGTGTTACTCAGCAGCTCCGCCAGACTCTGGAGAAATCTTGGTGGAGACAGCATACTCGAAAGGGGGGCAGTCACAGCGAATGGCAACAACTGTACTACTGTGTGCCTGAGAGGATTTGAAGAAGAAAACATGAGTTTAATTCAAGGTGACTTCTGTGCCCTGAGCCAAGGGAAAGGGACAGGATAGTTAATTGTAAAAGAAGTGAACAGGAACGTGGTTTAATTTTGCCTTATTAGAGGGGAGTGGAAAGATTGAGAGAATGAATACTGTTCCCCCTACTGGTTTAAGAGGCAGAGTCCTGCTTATCATTTATTTTTTTTATAGTGCGCTGAGCAGTTCAATTAGCCACCGGACACCTCATTAGCAAGACACTTAGCTGGCGGAAAATTCAAGGAGATAGGCTTTATTATTGATTTGGTAGTTAGAGAGTAGATACTACCTGGAAGAGAGAATGCCGGAGGAAGGACAAATACCCATGCATCTGGACTCATAGCCCGGAGGACACCCACTGCATTTGGAACCCACGCCCTGGAGACTTCTGCTGCAAGGGAGACCATTGCACCCGAGCTTGGACCATGACCAAAGGCCAGAGATAAGTGTGGCACTCTCACATATGAGAAAACACACTAGGTCTGGCAGACTAGTTACCCTTTGTTGAGCTCGATGGCAGAGCAAAGATTGAGAGAAAAAAGAACGGACACTCACGGAGCGAAATAAAAGACAAGAATACTTACCACAAAAGGACTCTGTTCCAGAAGAGCCTAAAAGAGAAAACAATACATAATCAATTTCTTAAAAAACAAGTTTAGAGTACAAACCCAATCAAAGTAAAGAAAAGAGGTATACAAAAGCAATGCTTATCGGACTCATAAGATTTGACAGGGGAAAAAAAAATCGTTAACAGTGTTTCTGGATAACTTTACACTAAAGAAAAAGTTGAATGTGTTTACATTCTCAAATTGTTGCCTAAGTATCTATATCAGTATCCAAAAAGCCGTTTTTGAAGTATTGTTTATCTGCTAAATCATTGTTGCCAGCCTTTTGTATTTTCTAGTGCAATACAGTTTGTTAACCCTTTCAGCACGGCTTCATTTCTTTTAGCAGAGGTTTCTTGGACTAATATCCTCACTCAGGACGATTTCCTAAATGCATCCCTACTTTCTCTCCCTATAGCCAGGGGACTGACTGGATGGGTTCTACTTAACCCTCGCAGAGCCTGGCAGTAAAGACGGCTTTTCAGGTGGGCCTCCCCTCCTCAAGGAGATACTGTGAGTCCCTGCTTACCTTCACTCCCAAAGTGTGAGGGATCCCACCCTGAGGTGGTTTGTAAGAGAGAGGAGTGGGGAGAGGGAAGAAGAGAGCAAAAGGACTGGGGATGGGAATGGGGGAGATGAAAGGGGGAAGAACCATAAATTTGGGAGAAGGATTGAGGTTCTGGGATTGAGGAAGAAGAGGAGACCAGAAGAGAAACAATCTTGTATTGGGCATTGGGGTGAATTCCAATATCAGGGGGAAAGGGAGAGGTAGGAAGGATTGGAGGCTCCAAGATATGGAGGATAGAATCCAAGATGATGAGCCAAATTATGGTGGGGGAGGAAAGGGAGGTGTCCCATCTCTGCTTCAATTCTTCTCCCCCTCGCATCGCTATCCTCTCTCTAACCTCCTACACAATCCGTCACACACACACACACACAACATTCACACCTAGAACAGATCCCTTCTCTCTCCCACTCTCAAATACCCCTTTCACATTTCCCGCTCCCACACATAGAAGCACATGCTCTCCAGCCAAACCCTTATCTAATCTCCCAATGATGCTCCCAATGATGCTCTCATTCCCCCTTCCCTAGTGATCTCAGGAACTCCTCTGCCCCTGCCACAACAATTCCCCCTCTCATTCCTTCCTCCTCACCCCCACTCCCACTCACATGTCCCACTCATACCTCCATCGCTGCAGCTGATCGTTGCCAGCAGGAGGAGAAGATCAAGGACAGTAACAACACATGAAGGGAAGGGCTCTATTAGGGAGAAGAGCAGTTTTTCCTTGCTCTGCTCTGTCCCTTCAAGTCTATCCCTTTTGCCTCTCTTCAAGGGGCCCCACCGTGGCCTCACAGGCCTCTCTTCAGGCCATGGCAGCATGGACAGCACTGTGGCCCCTCTTCCTTTTATTGGCCTTGGTAGGCGATTTGAGCAGGAGTGGAGGAAAGGAGACCATGAGACCACGTGACCAGAGCAACCGGCCCTCTGTGGGATGCCCAATCAGCCAATCCACCCCTAGCATCGACAGGTGCAGTAGCCTGCCAATGTTCTCAGGATCTAGTTACCTACGCCTCTTGAGGTATAGTTAACTTGTGTACCTTACGACAGATTGTGATGTTCATCCCAATCCGCATAAAACCTTTTGCATACCAAAGAACTGCTTGCATGCGACACAACTGATTTATTTGCTTGGAATAGCTAGCTATTTTCCAATTGCACATGATAATGTGATTTTATCGTGCACTAAGTACAAATTTCAACATTTAGCGCACAAGAGCACATTATCACATTCTGTAAATAATTCCCCTAGAATGAAAAGTGATTCTATAAGCTATAAATTTAAAGCCTTCCTGCTTAAGGTGTTTTCTCTTCCAGGGAACAAACACATTGATAATTTCTATCATGCAACAAATATTAAAAATATACTGATATTATGTTTATTATGTAAATCGTGCAGATGGTAAAGTAGACCGTGCTTAAGGGCAAGCAAAAAATTTAAGTAGTCCCAAAACATGAAGGCCACAGAGACTTTACTGCCAAACTATAAAAACTTATTGGTGTACATAAAAGTTAATGGTGGCTTTTACAGGAGGACCAGGCACAATAGATAAATCAGTTCACAATCTTCACCCAGTTAGAGCGGTTAGCCTTGCTATATTTATTTATTTATTTATTTATTATATTTCTCAGCTGCTTCCACGTGCTCTTTTGGGCTTCCAGCTCTGTGAAAACTATGACAGAATTTAGATATGCCTCAGAAACGTACAGAAGGTATTTGTGGAGTGGTAAGTGAAAGACATGGGGGAAGGCTTGGGTGTTGTTCTAGTTATGGTCAATTGCCTTGAACAGTAAAGGGTCCAAGGGAAGAGATGACAAAGCTGAGGGGTGATATGCCTGTGCCATATGGGGCCTATGTCCTAAATCCGTCCCTACTCCACTAGTTATGTGCCCTTTTAGTTGAGTTCTAACTTGCATCATTTACATCTATATTTGGCTAAATGAAGATTTTTCCTATTACAGAAGAGTATGGAAAAACTGACATAAGGACACGGGAAGAGTATGGTGTATTCTTTGCTGCCTTTCTAAGTAAACTTGGACCTCTAGGGCAGTGCTTCTCCACCCAGTCCTGGGGGCACACCTAGCCAGTCAGATTTTCAGGATATCCACAATGAATATGCATGAGACAAACTTGCATACAATGGAGGCAGTGCATGCAAACATATCTCATGCACATGAATTGAGGAAATCCTGAAAACCTGACTGGCTAGATGTGCCTTGAGGACTGGGTTGAGAAGAACTGTTTTAGGAGGAGTGTTGAATAGACGTTTTTGCTCAGAGTGGGACTGGAATTTCAGATTTGGGCTGTGAAAGATTATAGCCAGTATTCAGCAGAGATTCCTGATGGGTCTGCTGCCATGGGAGAAGGAGTAACATCTCTAGGCTTCTAGGTGTAACCCCCCTCCTTTGCACAGGGGGGTTACCTTCCCAACCTCAGGGTGCAGTGTAGTTACTGTCCCGAGGTGGGGAAATAAATCTCCGGGGCTGAGGGCTGGGGGCAGGATAGCCTGCAGGGCCAGTGCTGGGCCGAGAACACTCCAAGTAAATAAGACACTCTCCAGTCTCTTCTCCAAGCTGAAAAGCCCTAACCTCTTTAGCCTTTCCTCATAGGGGAGCTGTTCCATCCCCTTTATCATTTTGGTCGCCCTTCTCTGTACCTTCTCCAGTGCAATTATATCTTTTTTGAGATGCGGCGACCAGAATTGTACATAGTACTCAATGTGCGGTCTCACCATGGAGCGATACAGAGGCATTATGACATTTTCCATTTTATTCACCATTCCCTTCCTAATAATTCCTAACATTCTGTTTGCTTTTTTACTGCTGCAGCACATTGAGCTGACAATTTCAATGTATTATCCACTATGATGCCTAGATCTTTTTCTTGGGTGGTAGCTCCTAATATGGAACCTAACATTGTGTAACTATAGCATGGGTTATTTTTCCCTATATGCAACACCTTGCACGTATCCACAATAAATTTCATCTGCCATTTGGATGCCCAGTCTTCCAGTCTTGCAAGGTCCTCCTGCAATTTATCACAATCCGCTTGGGATTTAACTACTCTGAATAATTTTGTATCATCTGCAAATTTGATAACCTCACTCATCGTATTGCTTTCCGGATCATTTATAAATATATTGAAAAGCACCAGTCCAAGTACAGATCCCTGAAGCACTCAACTGTTTACCCTTTTCTACTGAGAATATTGACCATTTAATCCTACTCCCTGTTTCCTGTCTTTTAGCCAGTTTGTAATCCACGAAAGGACATCAACTCCTCCCATGACTTTTTAGTTTTCTTAGAAGCTTTTCATGAGGGACTTTGTCAAACTCCTTCTGAAAATCCAAATACACTACATCTACCGGTTCACCTTTATCCACATATTTATTAACCTCTTCAAAAAAATGAAGAAGATTTGTGAGGCAAGACTTGCCTTGGGTAAAGCCATGCTGACTTTGTTCCATTAAACCAGGTCTTTCTATATGTTCTGTGATTTTGATCTTTAGAATTGTTTCCACTAGTTTTCCCAGCACTGAAGTCAGGCTAACCGGTCTATAGTTTCCTGGATCACCCCTGGAGCCC
Source organism: Rhinatrema bivittatum (assembly GCF_901001135.1). Lineage (NCBI taxonomy): Eukaryota > Metazoa > Chordata > Amphibia > Gymnophiona > Rhinatrematidae > Rhinatrema > Rhinatrema bivittatum. Next base: position 52,470,347 of record NC_042620.1, on the reverse strand, counting down.
TTTTTAAATATTGGGGTTACATTGGCCACCCTCTTCAGGTACAATGGGTGAGAAAACATTGTAGAAATCTCAACTTTGTGAGACTTTCCTCACTCTAAATGACATCAAATCTTCACCGAGGTGTACTGTGCTGTTCGTACGTCTCACTCTGCGTGTAAAACTGCCCCCTAAACTCTAAACCACCACCAATACCTCACCTCAGGCTATTAGCTGGCCCTCCTATAGTGACATAAATACTTGAATACTGTGAAAGCTTCCCCCAGAGGTTCTCTCTACTCTCTACTACTCTTCCTCCCCAAGCCCAGAAATGGCCAAAATGCAATTTGCAAACTTTATCACAAATTGCATTACAGCCATTTGAAGCTTATTGTACAGCTTAACACCAGGAAAAAAGTTATAGTTATTTCCAGTATTAAAACCGTGCAATAGCATGCATTATGCTATCACACAGTGTGTTAATACCCCTCATTTTAGTTAATCCAACCCATACCCCTCTGCAATCCCACCCCTTCTAAAAATTTGCATTCACACCATGCAGTAACACATTTATCGCATGCGTTAACACTATAACACATTTTGATGAATAACCCTGAAGGATCTTTAAATTTCAATCAGGTGCTTTTGAGGGGAAATTTTTCATTCAAAGAATATACATGATTCCTAAAAAGGACTATAAACTAAAGACTTCAGCTGATATATCCTGTTTAAAATAAATTATATATATATATGTGTGTGTGTGTGTGTGTGTGTGTGTGTGTGTGTGTGTGTGTGTGTGTGTGTGTGTGTGTGTGTGTGTGGGAATACTAGCAACCTTATTTTTTTATACAGGATATACTGCAGAGCTCATACACATACAGCATGGAAAATATGACCGGGATGACTAATAATTTCAATTTCAGACACATTAAGTCTTAGTTTTCTCACATAATTTTTGCATTGGATGATTTGTTACGTTCACAGATTTTCAAAAGCAAACTTCTGCTCTTTGTGCTCAATTCAAATGAGTCGTATTCTTCCTGTTTCCCTGCTCGGTCAGATACAGAGATAAATAGATTATATAGGTTCGTGCCATGCTAACAGAAACCGAGAGTACCCTTGATAAAAGAAGCAGAAAAGTTTCAATCAAAGAGAAAAAAGGGATCTGGTCCCACCTTGAACATGTCAGTATCTGAGTTTAATGAAGGTATCACGCAGCTTCAAAAAGTAAATTTCAAGAGTTTTGCCAAAGGCACAGAATGGGAGAAGATTCTTTGAAAATTAATTTGTTAATTGCTTAGGACAGGTAGGGTCATATTGTAGTTATTTATATACAAACATAAACCTTCTCAGTATTTATGTTGTAGCATGATGACTTATGGGCTGTTCCCCATATGGGGATATGGAATACCTGTTTATATACAAACCTTTCTTTGCAAACTTACTTAATGTTGGATTCATCACAGTCATAAACATTCATTACAACACAATAAGTTTCATTTTCACCTCCATCCCAGCCTATTTCCCTGAGCTCTTGCTCCTTCCCCAGTGTCTTATTTCCACACTCCCCAGTCTCATTTCCACTCTCCAGTCCTCAGCTACTATCCTCTGCCCAGCTCCTCCCTTATTGATCATCCTTTCAGCCCTTTCTTCTGTCTCTTACTGCCAACCAGCCAATTATCCTTCTTTCACTGCCTCCCCAATCCCATTTCTACCCTCCTCACAGATCCATCCCTTCTCTCTCACCCCTTCACAGCACCCTCATCCCTTTCCACTGCTTCTCCCCCTCTCCCCAGTCCTCCAGGTCATTCATACTAGGGATGTGCATTTGTTTAAAATTAATGTTCACAACTCAATGAATGAGGCCATTTTTGGTTCAGTACAAATGAAACAATCCAAAAATAGCCTCTGACAAAAATACCTGAAAATTATCAAGTATTATCGTATTTGTATATATTTTTAAAAAAAAAAAGGCCTCTAGCATTTCGAGGTCTAAGCCTGACACTGGAGCCTTTGTCCTGGAGCTGTGGCTCGGCTCTTGTTGCTGAGGCCCAGGACCAATGCCAGGGCCTGGTCCAAGCCTGGATTCTGTTGCCAAGGCCCGGACTAGCCAAGGCTGGGTCCCATCACCAAGACCCAGGCCTAGGTCTGATACTGGAGCTAGGCCTGAGGCCAAGCCCTGTTGTGTAGACCCCGGCCCAACACTGGGGTCCAGCCCAAGGCCATCACTCTATCACTATATATTGGACCCATCAACAAAGTCTGCATACCTAACCCTTTTCACACAGAAAAATAGAAGACAAGACATGCCAGATTTCAAGGATTTGCAGAAGAAACCACCAGACATAATTCTCCTCATCCCAATAGCAGTCTTGAAGAATCAACTGAAAGAAAACTGGTGGACAATAGATGGGGGTTATAATTATTGGCAGGGGATGATACCATCTTGGCTTTTAGTCAGGCAATGTGTAGAAGCATGTGATTAATTCAGCTTTTTTATACTGTGTCCTGGCCCAGATTTAGGCATAGGCAATATAGGCAACTGTTTGAGTGCCAAATTTTGATAGGTTCTGATCACTGCCACCATCCAGGCCTACTAATGATTTTCTCTTTATCCAGCTGCCAGGCACACCATGAACTTTAGGCAGCTAAAGTCAGCTCTAGCTGAGGGGATCCTGCCCTTTGCATAGGTTTCCCTGGTAACAGGACGCCCATGCTCGGAGTAGGGAACAGGGCCACCAGAGTCTGTGAGCACTCCTCAGCTCATAGGCCCCTTGTTGACTTTAGTTATCTGTAGTTCTTTGTGTGGCCTTCAGATGGATAAAAAAAAAATCATCAGCAGGCCTTGAGGTGAGGTGAGGTGAAATGGATGGGAAGCCAAGGAGAAAACCTGGGCAGGTCCCCACAGCTTCCAATTTCTGGGGGGAAGCAATGGGGGACATCCCCGCCCCCAATGCTTATGAGTACCAGAGTTTTTTTAATCCAGCTCTGAATATGTCTAGCACTACCATCACTGGGATGGTTCATTACTATCATTTATAGGGCCCAGGTCTGTTTATTCCCAGTTAAACACAGCTGAGAAGCATCCTGTGCTCCTTGTTGATTCTAAACAGAAAGCGAGAGAAGGGGCAAGAAGCATGAGTGGCAGCAGTCGCTCTTTGGTATAGATATGACCATTTCTTTGTGCATGGCCTGCTTACTCCGAGCACTGTCGTGATTCTCTGCTCAAGCACTGATAGCAAGAGGTGTGCAGGGCATCCTAGCCTGAAAGAGACAGTGCCAGCCCATATGGATGGGTTGTAGAAGGGGAAAAGTGCTTACAGGAGTGGGATGGTTGAAGGCAGCATCCCCCTCTACATTGGCTTGAGAGCTAGGGGTAGGTGAGATAGTGATGGACCGTTGAAAACAAAGCGCCACTAACCAGGTCTCCTGGCCTTACTGGCCTGAGTGGAAGGGGGCTGTAAGATTGCAAAGTTATGATAGCAATGCTGGGTTTAGGATTGCATGGTGAGTATAAGGGAAAGGTGTTTGCATGACTGATGATCTGTGAATGCTGTCTCTTCGTGCAGAGAACAGTTTTGAGTGAAGGATTGAGAATAAAGATGATGTAAAAGTGAGCATGTATTTTGGGATTTATTTTATTTGGACACATGCAGGCCCAGCATGCTAGCATGTTCTCCATTTATTCCCAAGGAACTGGAACAAGTAAGTTTTTTAGACAGTATGCAAATAAGGCAATATAAAGAGTGAAGTACGGGCAATCTTTTTTGCTTCTTGCCCTAAATTCATGCTGACATTGCAGCCCAAGTATCCTGAGTGCAACTTCTGCATCTTTTTCAATAGAGGACCAAATGTCACCAGAATGGGTTTGCATATCAGATAAGAGATAATGAAGCTTATGCATACAGAAGTGAGACCGCTAATGCACTTGCCACTCAGAGTACAGCAACTCCAAAACATTTCATTATATGCTCATTATTGCCCTATTTGTCCTCCCACTCAGCCTCTGCTCCAAGATTGAATAGAAAATATTTTTCACCCTCAGCCTGATTTACAAATGTGCACAGCCACAGGTGAGGAAAATGGACACTCGTGAACTGAGCGTCTCTTTTCCTAACCTAACTGCCTGCACACTTAAAAAAAAATTTTTTTTTAAACATTCTCCTCTTTTTTGTTCCTCTGACTTAATATCGAGGAATGCACATTTTCTTTTTTTTTGCATCGGGGAGGGGAGAATAGCTAATAGCCTCATCAACATTAATTTACATGTGAGGAGCGCTATTAGCTTGGCAGGGGGTTCGGACATGTGTTTTGAATGTCCTAATCCCCTTATAGAATAAGGGGTTTGGATGCGCGTCCAAAACATGCACCCATCCACGGGTTAACCAGTGCGCTCAGCTGAGCGCACTGTATTACATCAACCTGAATGTGCATCGGAAGCACAACCATGCAATCAATTGAACACAATAAGGTAGGTTATGAATTTGTTCCTCAAACTGATTTAAGAGAGTCCTTAAACTGAATGTGTCTAGGAAGAAACTTGTAAGCACTGAACCTGTTTATTGTATAAACCAGGGGTGGCCAACTCTGGTCCTTGACAGCCACAATCAGGCCAGGTTTTCAGGATATTCACAATGAATATGCATGAGATAGATTTGCATACAATGCAGACAGTGCATGCAAATCTATTTCATGCATATTCATTGTGTATATCCTGAAAACCTGACCTGTTTGTGGCTCTCGAGGACCGGCGTTGGCCACCCCTGGTATAATCACTAGTTAACATTGTGTAAATTGTATATAATTTACTGTGTAAATTGTATATAATTCTCACCATGTAAGCAATTACTCTCTGCTTACATGCACTGCTCTCCAGTTAGAAATTGTTAATCTATCCCTTTTTTCTAACAGCCTTGTTCCACATTCCCTGTTGTAATGTAACTTTCGCTTTCAGTGTTAACTGGTTTACCCCCTAGTTTATTGTAAACCGGTACGATAAGACCTGGTCTTGAGCATCGGTATATTAAAAGAATTTAAATAAATAAATAAATAAATAAATAAATAAATAAACAAACAAACATTTCCTGTTTTTCCTTACATTAAACAGAGATCTATTATTACCATATTTTTAAAATAATTCATTGCGAGATCCTTAGATCAAACTAGCATAATTTGCAATTGTAGTCAGATTGTTTTACAGACACAGACTAAGAATAGATTACAAATATCTGAACAGTTAACATTATGTGCTAACGGCTTATCCAAGCTCTCAGCACTGACTAACTAAACAAAGGGTCTGATTTTCCATTCTGTGCCTATAGGAAAAAAGCTTAGTAAATCCAACTCTAAATCTGAAAACAAGTTAAAAGTGATACAAAAGGGAGGGGTAAGCAGAGCAATATTGAGGATTTTTGTTGCTGACCAATTTATGGCAAATCAAATGTGCAGAATGTTAGAAAATTGAATCTGTCTAAGAACCAATCAGATGGGAATGCTGGTGGTCTTTATTAGACGTTTACAGAGCCAGAGTTAATGTCTCCTGAAGATCTTGGAATATTTAGGACAGCCTAGCAGAGCTGACCTTTTGTAAGTTCTGGTAATGTCTCCTAATGACGATGTATGCCTAATAGTTCCTGAATTAATAAAAACCTTACAATAATAAATTGAAACAAAATAGAAAAACATAACACTTTGGAAATGTTTTAGCGAGTTTTACTCAGTGATGATTATAATCCAAACCTCGGCTAGGCTTACTGGAGAAGTGACGGGATAAAGCTAATAATAAGCTGTGGGTTTCTGGATGCAGAAACACGAAAATAGGATGGACAATAGAGCGGTCTAAAATAAATGAACTGCATGCAGAGTAGGCGCTCTATATGTTGTTGAAAACACTCAGCAATCGTTGATTAGATACTATTGCTGTGGGGTAGCTTTCCCCCACAAATGTGTGCATATTCCAGATAATGAACACCTGCATTTTTGCAGAGATTAAAAACTGCTATGGACCATCATAATGGGACAACTTACCAACTCTATCTAGGCTATCAACTGATTCAGTCTTATGCCATTGTATGCATGAACTGGCAGTCCTTATCTGCCCAAGAAAAGCACAAGTCCAAGCAAGCAGGGGAGCATTGCCAGCCTAGTCTGAAAAAAAAAACCAAAAACCTAGATGGTAACCTTCACCTCTCGGATTGTATTGAAGCTTCTCCAGATGGAAAGTAGAAAGAAAGGATAAAATGGAACAGAAAACTTTTCAAGGCTTTCCTGTTGCCCTCACAGTACAAATGTAGTCACCACTCCGGATGCAAACGTTTATCTGGGGGACACAGTCACGATCAGGGTTTAGTCCTGACTCAGTCCTACAACCCTGACATGGATTCTCCAAAAGAGGGGGATGATTTACCTCCGGAGCCCAAGGCAAATTGTTGGTGAAATACCAAAAAGGGACACTAGTCAAAGGCATGGCGTTCCCAAATCAAAGTGTTTACTGAAAATGGATAAATGGCTTATTTTGTACCTGTTTGGACACCTTTTTTTCCCTGGCTGTTGGAGGTGGCGCAGCTTGCTGGCAGTAGTCATGATCAGGATCAGTGCAAGTGTATTAGATGCCCTGCTGGACCATATAGACTAGCACTCCTGCCCCACCCCACCCCGGACCTCCCCACACACAAGTGAAATATACATGCATTTACAATGACATATTGTACATGGCACATACACACACTGAGCAAGGCGAAAGTGCTCCTGTCATCAGCCACAGTCCCACTGATGCTGCTACTGTTCCGTCGGGACGAAGCTTGGGTTCCTGAGTTGACCATTCAGGCCTATGCAGCCCACCCGACGCTACTGCATCTTTGCTCTGCCTCCTTCTAGCCTCGTACCAGTCTGGCTTCACCTGTTTGCTGAGGTTCCCACCTTGACGTGCTTAAGACTGGCCCGTGCGCGCGCACGCCTAAGTGATCCCGAAGGCAAGATGGCGGTCAGCAGCACCCACACCATTACAGGGACATCAGGCAGGTCAGTGGTAGCTGGCGGAGGCTGCCACTTTCCCTAGTGGTGTTAGTGCAGCAAAGAAAGAGGTGAGCATTAGTGGTCGCAGCCATCTGCGACCGATGGGCGTAACAGTATCCCTCTTCTTAGGTCCCCTCCCCGGGGGTTTTGGGTTTCTTGGGTGAGAAGTATGGAACTGTTTGATCAGCTCCTTGTCGAGGATGTTGGCTGCAGGCTCCCAACTATTCTCTTCGGGGCCAAATCATTCCCATGAGATGAGATATTCCCAATGCCTTCCACGCTTCCTCAAATCCAAGATATCCTCAACCTGATATCCTCTTCAGCAGTTGAGGTTGGGGTTCAGGCGGATGGGTAAAGGGTAAAGGGGATGGAACAGCTCCCCAAGAGGAAAGGCTAAAGAGGTTAGGGCTGTTCAGCTTGGAGAAGAGACGTCTGAGAGGGGATATGATAGAGGTCTTTAAGATCATGAGAGGTCTTGAACGAGTAGATGTGAATCAGTTATTTACACCTTCAAATAATAGAAGGACTAGGGGGCATTCCATGAAGTTAGCAAGTAGCACATTTAAGACTAATTGGAGAAAATTCTTTTTGACTCAACGCACAATAAAGCTCTGGAATTTGTTGCCAGAGAATATGGTTAGTGCAGTTAGTGTAGCTGGGTTCAAAAAAGGTTTGGATAAGTTCTTGGAGGAGAAGTCCTTTAACGGCTATTAATCAAATGTACTTAGGGAATAGCCACTGCTATTAATTGCATCAATAGCATGGGATCTTCTTGGTGTTTGGGTAATTCCCAGGTTCTTGTGGCCTGGTTTGGCCTCTGTTGGAAACAGGATGCTGGGCTTGATGGACCCTTTGTCTGACCCAGCATGGCAATTTCTTATGTTCTTATGCGAGTTTTGAGAACTGCTGTCTCTTGGTCTGCTGCAGTAGACTTTAGTTTCATGGTGAGTGTGAAGTGGCTGAGGCTTGTGAGGGGGAAATGAATGAGAAAAGGCTGGGGATGGACTGGAGGATTTGAGGGGTGGACAGAGTTCTGTTTGGGAATGAATGTGATGAGGTTGGGGTGAGCTTGGAAGGGGGGGGTGATTGTGAGGGGCTGGGGACCAGGGCCAGGCTTGGAGCAGGGGGATGACTCTGAGTGGCCGAGGCTGGGCTTTCAGGGAGTGATGAGTGTATGGGGGTTGGAGGCTGGGTTTGGAAGAGGGGATGAGTGTGAGGGAGCTGGTGGCTGGGGCCAGACTTGGAGAGCGGGATGAGTGTGAAGGGCCGAGGCTGGGCTTGAAGAGGGTGATGAATGTAAGGAAGCTGGGGGCCATGGTTGGGATTGGGTATGGAGGGTGAATGAGTGTGAGGGGGCAGGGGGTGAGTGTAAAGTGGCTGGGGGCTTCGGGGAGGACTGTTTGGGAAGAGGGAGGGTATAGGGGATGAAACTCTCGTCCCCATGCCTCTCCCTATCTCCAGCAGTCTCTCAACCTAGTCCTCCCCACTAGGCATGTGTGCTCTCTCTCTTTCGCTCATTGTATTTATTTATTTATTTTTATATTCCTCTTTTTGCACTTTTTTTAAGCACTTCAAAGCGGATTACATTCAGGTACTATAGGTATCATCATGGGGAGGAGGGAGACTGAGAGAGGGACTCCTGTGAGCATGAGTTGAGATTTGAGACAGATTTGAGAAACCTGATAATTTGCACGTGTTACTAAAGTAATACAAAGTGATTACAACAGAAGTAATATTTATGAAAAAAATTACATAAAATAGTATAATAAAACTATTATAGGTCAATAATGAGAACAATTCCCAGGTTCTGGTGCTGGTCCTAGTGGCAGGGTACAGCATATTTTGTTGCTAGAATTGCCGTTTCTCCTGTTTTTGGAGTACATGGAAGCACTTCTGGACCAAAGATGCTATTTTGTTAGATTATTTTTGCTGATGTATTTTTAGATATTTTATGCTTATTATTTTGGGTCTGCTCTGGGTGAGGAAGGCCAGAATATAAAAGTGAATGTTATATTCTCTCTGGAGTTTTTCTTGCTTATTCTTTCATGAGAAGTGTTTCATTTTCGCTGCCAGTTTTGGAAAATGTGCATCCCTGATATCTCGGTATTTTGCACAGTACAGAAGGAAATGCATTTCTTTTTCTCTGATGTTACACTGCAGGCAGATTCTGGCTCTTAGGGTCTTCCAGTTCTGCTTTTGACTGCAGATTTCAGGTTTGTGGTCCCTTTTTCTGTACTGGCATGTGTGATCAAGGTTAGGTAATCTGCTATTATGCTTACGGGTAGGGATCCGTAGCAGTCTAGTTTGTTTTCCAATCAGTACTTCCCAACAAGTGGGCGTATTGTCTCCTAGAGCAGTGGCTCTCCCCTATTCAAAAAAAATGCATTAAGTGTTAACCCTCCAAAAGGTGCACTATTCAGTGCAGGCCCCATTATTCTGAATGAGCCCTGCTTACTAATAAAGCACCTTTTTGGATAGGGATCTATATTTTTACATTACAGTGTGATTTTTGAGGTTGTATGCCTAATGCCCACCCATGTTAACCTCGGGCCTAGCCAAACAAATCAGTTCTGGCTAGGCCGCTGTTTGCATTGCAGCCTAGGTGAACGGTTGTGACTTCTACACGTCTGAAACAAACTAAACACCAAAGCCTAATGAAAGCTGTTAATGGTGTTTGTAAGTATAGACAGTCCTTTCCTTTTCCACGTAGTTATGTGTTTGCGCAAGGCTACGATGCATTGTGCCAGCGCTTCTGTGCTGACTTGCATATCTGTGCAGCTGTCGGAAAGCAAACAATGTTTGTTCTATATTTTGAATCATGGGCAAGAGTTTTTGACTTCATGCCTACATTCCCTGAACTGGTAGGGCACGTTCAGTGGACTCCTTTCCCCTTCCAGATGTGAATGATAGCACCCAGGGAATAGGTATTGTGGAAGGAGGGGATGAGCAGGAAAAGGGATAATAGGTGTCAGGGCTCAGAAGAGGTGCAGGGCTTCGAAGCTTCGCAAACAGTGACATAAAACTTTTTTTTTAAGCTGGGCTGCAGATCGCACTGGCACCAAAATAGTTCAATGGATATATTCAAAGATCCCTAATAAAATTTGTCCTTTAGCAACAGGACCTATACAAAATTCCGCTTGCAAGCTATTTATGTCTCCTTTTGATTTCCTTTACATATGATAAATAATTGACTTGCTGGGAATCCATAATATATCGGGCTTGGTAGTGTGTCCGTCAGTGCTCGCGCATGTTCCCCAGCCCGCCGATAGATGGTGCAGGCGGCTCCCTGACTGCCTTGGAGGCTCAAACACGCCACAGGTACGAAGGACAGCGGCCATCGCAGGACAGGCAGAATATAGCAGAGGAGACCCTGGCATGCTGCGAAAGGAGCGCGTCCCACGGCACATGCTCCGTTCGCGACGAGGATGAAGGCCCGATGTGCCATTCGCGGTGAAAAGGGAAGGCCCCCGTGTGCCGCGATCTGCACGCTCGGGCCTTCATCTTCACCGCGAATGGAGCATGTGCCACGGGACGTGCTCCCTTCGCAGCATGCCGGGGTCTCCGCTGCTATTTTCTGCTCAAGGCGAAAATGGAAGGCCCCCGTGTGCCGCGAACAGCTCGCCAGGCCTTCATCTTTGCCATAAACGGCTCGCCAGGCCTTCATCTTCGCCACGAATGGTGTGGGTCCTGCAGCATGCTGGTAAGAGAGAATGTGTGTCGGGGAGGGAAGGGTGAGAGAGAGCAGGAGGGTGTGAGAGAGAGCATGGGGGGGATGCCGGTGAGAGAGAAAGTGTGTGTGTGAGAGGGGGGGTGACAGGGAGCATGGTTGGTGAGAGGGGGATGGGGAGGATGTGAGAGAGAGCATGGGAGGTAAGAGAGGGTGGGTGGGGGGATGCTTGAGTGTGGGTTTCAGAGAGTGGGAGCCTATATGAGGAGAGGGGGATGCCGGTGAGAGAGAAGGGGTGTGTAAGAGAGGAGAAGGGGTGTGGGGGAGTGCGAGAGACAGCTTGGTTGGTAAGAGGGGCAGTGTGTGGGATGCTTGAGAGTGGGTTTCAGAGAGGGAGCCTATATGAGGGGATGTGTGTGTGTGTGCCAGAGAGTGAGGGAGCCTGTATGAGGGTGTGTGTGTGTGTGTAAGGGACACTCTTACAGTGATTTTCTAGGGAAATTCTGCTCAAAACAAGAGCAGATGTGCCAATAAAAAGGCTCGCCGCCCGGGCATAGAACAGATACAGTTGCTAGTTTGCTGTATATCCTTATTTACTATGATTAAATCCACTGAGAGAGAGGACCGAACAGGGAAGGGAAACACTTTAGAGGGTACCTCAGGCAGTTCGATTCATGCAGTCATTCTTGTGAGGACACTAAAAGAATTAATCCCATTCCAGCTTTTTCTACACTGGTTACTGGGGTAATGTGCTCTTTGAGGTCTTGTTTAGTAATGCTGGAGGCAGAGTGTTTCTGGGATGGCAAAGCTACTTCAAAGAGACAGATACACAGGAGTCAAATTAGTTCAAAAGACAAAATAAGGTTAGTAGTCAAACAGTGTAGAGCGGGAGGCTACTGGAGCTCCTCGGCTATAACGGCAGTGGTGGGAAATGAGTCGCTGAACACGTCCTACCTAGAGACGCAAAACGGCAGAATGTCAAGATACTGAATATCGTTTTACTTCTTGCCACACAGAGCCAAGGCGCCCAAACAGAATTCACTCAAAAAGTGCAGTGGCCATAGATATTCCATGACAGCTGGGCTTCTGAACGTGTTCCCGACTTTTCTGTAGAAGCCATTAACACTATATTTATGGGGAGCTCCTTAATTCCTTTGTATGTGAGACACGTAGCGAGCTTTATTTCCAGGGAAACATGAGTCCATCCCCCACTGCCTTTTTTTTTCTTACGCACAACAATGCCAAGAAGATGAAAACATCCCCAGCAGTAGGAGCAGCAAACCAGAGCCCTGCCCCATTACTGCATTGTCAGGGTCTTTCACAGAAGGTTATTTCCTGAGATTTCTGGATTTACGTTATTTGGTTTAGTTGTTTAAAGTTCAGCTCCCCGGTGTTTACAGTTTCTTTCACCATTTTATTGCTATCAAGTGAAAAGCAGTCCAGTTAAATGGCTCCATGGGATAGGAGACTAATAAAAAAAAAAAAAAAAAAAGTCTGAAAACAGACATACAATTTGCCACCTAAAATTACTCCTAAAGCAGAGAACTCTTGAGTGAGCAAAGGAATCGGAGCTGCAGATTAGCTGTTAGGAATTTGTAGCATACTCATTCAGTCTTCACATGATGCAGAAGACAAGACAAATATTTTCCACCAAACGTATCTTTCCGAGAAAAGTTCAGTTCTGCACACAAAAGGGGCCTACATTCTAAGTGCTGTCTTTCAGAATCCTCAGCAGAGAAAAATGCCAACTCTCCCCCTTTTTCTCTCAGTTTATAAACTCCCCCTCCACGCAGTAGGCCCCGATGGTACCAGGAACCCTCAATGACCACAAAGGCTAGAGACACGTCGCCTACAAAACAATTCCCCCCCCCCCCCCCCCCGGTGCCACTCCATGGCCAGCAGGAGCCACCTCGTTCGTGGAAGCCATCTCCCCTCCCCCAGAACTGAGTATGTTGCCGCTGCACAAAATGCATAATTAGCATACGAACCTAAGCGTACTCTCGTGGCCTTAAAATGCAGGCACTCTTTTCATGTGAGAACTTTGTGGATCTATCTTTCAGTATTTTTCCCACTAAAAGTGTACTACTTCAGCAGCTGTTTAATCTTTGACTGGCCCAATAAAAAAAAAAATATGCAAAGCCAAGTGAGTGTCACAAACCACCATGTAATAGTGAAAGAAGAAAAAGATTGGCAGAGAAAGTTACAAGCAACAGGAACAAGATGAATGATAAGAAAGTAGTCACAAGAACTATATATTATATATATTATGACTCCTGCCCTTGGGCAAATTCCTTGCTTAAATTCTTCCAACCTATTCACTCTTTACGCTCATCACAACATTGCCTCCTGGAAGTCCCCTCACCAAAAGTTGCCCATCTCTACATCACATGTGAATGTTCCTTCTCCGTGGCAGGTCCTGAATTCTGGAACTCACTCCCTTTTGAAATGCGGCAGTGTAACTTTGTTAAAAACTTCAGAACATTTTTAAAACTGTTTTCTTTAAGTTTGCTTATTTTTAATTCTTTTATGTTTATGTTTTGTGATGAAACATGATTTTATTTTGTTTTATACATGATTTTATTTTGTTTTATTAGTTTTGTATTGCTGTTTTTATGCTCGTTCCTTTGTAAATCGCCTAGACCTTTTCTGTCTTAGGCGATCCATAAATTTAAGAAAATGTAAAATGTAAATGTATATATAACACACAATACTAAAATCTTTACATAAAACCTAAGTGTAACCCCAGCTAGGGTGCAGAAAATAAAAACCAGGAGCAAAAGGGTTCCATTCTTGTACTGGTCAGTGGGCTCAAAAAATGTGCCGAACAGATGGTGTAGTAGACTGGCACAAGGGGTTTTTTTTCTGGACTAGGCAACTTCTGCTCTCTGTGGATGGACAGACAAAGAAACATAGAATATGATGGCAGAAAAGGACAAAACGGTCCAGCCAGCCCATGACAGCATCTGCCATGCCATACAGGTCACCCCCATACTTAGTTTCCCAAATTGTCAAAGTCATGCCCCTTGTTAGTTGCTGTCTGAGTCCAATTCCCCATTACTTACCTTTGAAGCAGAGAGCAATATTGGAATTGCATCAAAAAGTATCAGGCTTGTTGATCAAGGGTAGCAACAGCTGCATCAGCAAGTTACTTTTTTTCCCAGACCTTAAAATTGGTTCTTGTTGGTTGCTGTCTGAATCTAATTCCCCTTTTCCTCTTTTCTCCCTGCCGTTAAAGCAGAGAGCAATATTGGAGTTGCATCAAAAGTATGAAGACTTATTGGTTAATGGTAGTAACCACCACACCAGCAAGTTACCCCCATGCATTCTTTTCTTCTTTTCCATCCTCTAGCCTTTAGGGATCACAGTGTTTATCCCATGCCTCTTTGAAATCTTTCACTATTTTTGTCTTCACCACCTCCTCCAGAAGGGCATTCCAAGCCCTTTCTGTTAAGAAATACTTCCTGACGTTGGTTATGAGTCGTCCTCCCTGGAGTTTCATTACGTGACCCCTAGTTCTATTGATTTCTTTCCATTGGAAAAGGTTTGTTGATTGTGCATCATTAAAACCTTTCAGGTTTCTGAAGGTCTGTATCATATCTCCCCTGCACCCCCTCTTATCCAGGGTGTACATATTTAGGTTCTTCAACCTCTCTTCATAAGTCATTTGATGGAGAAACCCCCCCCCCCCGCCCCATTTTTGTCACCCTTCTCTGGACCGCCTCCAACATGTCTCTATCTCTTTTGAGATGCGGTCTCCAGAACTGAACACATTACTCCAGGTGAGGCCTCACCAAGGACCTGTACAAGGGGATTATCACCTCCTTTTTCTTACTGGTATTTCTCTCTCTCTCTATGCAGCCCAGAATTCTTTTGGCTTTAGCTATTGCCTTGTCACATTGCTTCACTGTCTTCAGATCTCTAGACACTATCATCCTGAGATCCCTCTCTTGCTCTGTGCACAACAGCCCTTCCCTACCCTCACCCCATCACATACAGATCTTTTGGATTACCACACCCCAGATGCATGACTCTGCACTTCATGGCATTAAATCCCAGCTGCAGTATCTTCGACCACTCTTCCAGTTTCCTTAAATCACATCTCATTTTCACTACTCCTTTCAGCATGTCCACTCTGTTGCAGATCTTAATATCATCCGCAAATAGACAAACTTTACCTTCTATTCCTTCCGCAATGTCGCACACAAAGATATTGGATAGGACCAGTCCCAACACCAATCCTTGTGGCACTCTGCTTAATACCATTCTCTCTTCAAAGTAGGTTCCTTTTACCATTACACACACTGTCTTCTATTCGTCAACCAGTTTATAATCCATGCCACCACCTTGGCGCTCACTCCCAAGCTTCTTATTTTATTCACAAGCCTCCTATGCGGGACCGTATCAAAAGCTTTGCTGAAATCCAAGAAGATCAGATCAAGGGCTCTTCCTCAATCCAATTCTTTAGTCACCCAATCAAAAAAAAACCACTCAGATTTGTCTTACAGGCCCTTCCCCTGGTGAATCAATGCTGCCTGTGGTCCAGCAATCCTCCTGACTGTAGATAGTTCACTACCCTTTCCTTAAGCAGAGTCTCCATTAATTTTCCCACCACTAAGGTGAGGCTAACCGGTCTGAAGTTCCCAGCCTCCTCTCTGCTCCCCCGCTTGTGAAGTGGGACCACCACTGCTCTTCTCCAATCTTGCGGCACCACTCCCGTTTCCAGGGACCTATTGAACAGGTCCTTCAGTGGACCTGCAAGCACATGCCTGAGCTCCCTCAGTATGTACCTCATCCAGCTCCATGGCCTTGTCCACTTTCAATTTTCCTAGCTCTTCCCATATTTTCTCTTCTGTAAACAGAGTTTCATCTACTCCACTCCCATCCACATTCTTGTCAACTAGAGAAGGTCCTTCTTCAGGGTCTTCTTTAGTGAACACTGAACTGAATAATTTGTTTAACATTTCAGCAATTTCTTTGTCCCTCTCCTCATATTGATCATTGTCACCTTTTTTAGATTTTGGAAATCTTTTTGTACTTCATGGATACCATTTCTATTGAGGTCATTGTTTCCCAGATGGATGATAACACTGATATCAAAGTTCCTACTTTCCTCTTCAATGACTTGGACTTTCTGGTTTGCATTTCTATTTACTGAGGATCCTGGAAGGCATTTAACTGTTGTTTCACCATCAAAATGTACTCCCAAATTTGTTGCTCTGGTGATTGAGTCTCCCAGCAGAAGCAGCTTTCTTTTATGACATTTGATTCTGTTAAGGGGCTTCTGGGTACATTGGTTGACTTCACTTTTTAGAAATCCCTTCAAAATCTGTTGTTGAGGCTTCTTCATTCTGCAATGCAGAAAAAGCATTTTGTAGGGGTGACATTGGGGAGAGTGGGTGTCTCTTCATCACAGGCCTTATTCTGCCAGATCCCACTGTTATCCAGTTGTTCCTGGGTTTTTGAATCCTGGATGCCTGACATCTCTGTGGGAATGGGGGTTGATACACAAGATGCTCTAAAGTTGGGGAAGGTGGGTGTCTGATCACATGTCTTGTTCTACCAGAGCCCACTGTAATCCATTTTTTGCTTGGATTCCGAGACCTCTGTGGGAGATGGACAAGAGAAGTTGGATGGGTCAAGGAAAGGGAGGTTAATTGAAACCTGGAGAATTCCTCCCTTAGATGAATGAGTTCCATTTTAATTGCAGACAGCTGAAGGCAAAAGGGACAACCTTAGATCCTCCAAATGATAGGGCTTGGAACATAAGCACTACAATTGTTGCATTGAATGAAAGACATTTTGTTAAATTATCACTAATTCCATAAAATAATGTAGATAAGTTAAGGTAAGGTAAAATTTAGGAACTAGCAAAGATGTTTAGTAGGTATTTGAAGTAAAAACTAAAAGACAAATTGGCTTCTTTAGGATGACACCAACTTAACTGGCAATCTCCATCTCAGACAAACCCAAATCCTGGGGAAAAGATTCCTTGAATCAGTGGCTCCAATAATGGCAATGTTTATTAAATACAAAAATAGGGTGTCTTACAGAAGTTCAGTCTTCACAGGCTTCCACAGTAAAGATAAAAAGAGAGTAATAAAAAAACCAAAATAGCGTTAGCAGCACTACAAATTCCTCAACGAAAGAGAATTGATTGCTGGCAAAATTCCAGTTCCGTTCATCACTTACTCCAAATCAGAGATTAGAATAAATGATGAGACTTCCATAATGGAGGCTGATCTCTTTAAGTCTTTAATGATTGTCCCCATGATTCCTTCTAGGGGATGGTCTAAAAGAAGCTAGGCCTTTAACCTAGAAGTAGGATATAGGATTTACGACCTCCATGGGAAAAGAAAGGTTGTCTCCACTGGTCTCTGCACCAGGGAGCGCAAACAAACCAAAGCAGGCAGAAAAATGGGTAAAATGAAAGCAAGAATCTCTTGGAGCAAAAGACTGGAGCAAAGACCACCACGCCTGCATGTCTCACCTTTATTCCACTAGATGTCACTCTATGACCTTAAAGATACAAATACCATTTTGCACCATCCACCACTAAAATAATTGAATACCATTGGTTTTCCTGGGTAGAGGTTAAGTAAAAAATAAGATAGTGGTTAAGTACTGACTATATGGATCTAAAGGTCACAGATTGGAAACAGAGTCACATAAGTGATAATAGAAAAGTAAAGAAACCATTTCAAAACCATTAATTGTTACAAAAAAAGCATAAAACCATAGAATCCTAAAATCCCACAAGAAAATACTTACATCTGAGGACCATATGTAAATTGGTTCAACAGGGAATATACTGAAATTGAAGTTCTGACATGGCCTTGTTTTATCCTCCAATGCCTAGTTCAGGGGAAAATTAAAACCATTAAAATGTTGCGATTCTGCCCGTGGCTATGGCCATGGGCAGCCTCTTATCTTCGCAGCTGTAGCTGTGTTCCTGTTTTTCTTGCGGCCCGGAGGCCACCATTGTGCCAACTTCATCCCGGCAGGAGCCATGCTGGGGTTCCCTATGTGGCAGGAGGCCTCTGCCGACATTATCTTCACTGCGGCAGGAGCCACAGACTTCAGCATCTTCTTTGCGGCATAGAGCCGCTGCCCACGCCGTCTTTGGCAGGCCTCGGGCCTGCTCCTTGGTGGCAGGACGCCGCATTGCTCCACCTCCTTGAGCGGAAGGATGCCGCCACTTCTGCGTCAGGCCTGTTCTGGCTCCTCCTCTTCGCTGCTTCAGCAGGACCGCTGTCCATGGTCCTGCACCTCTCCTGCTTCCTCTCCTTAGGCGCGGGGCCACATCTTCTCGGATTTCAAGATCCAGTGAGGGAGTGGCCTTCCTGGCTCCACCTGCTGATGTCATCTGGGAGTCACTCCTTCTGCCCTACAAAAGGGCTCCACCGTCATTCCTTCACCGCCTTCGCAAGGAGCAAGTTCCTTCCTAGAACTGTCCTCCTGGAACTGGTCTTCTCCTGACTTCCCTGTATTCTTCACTCCTGCTTGACTTCCTGTTTTCTTCATGGGATCCCTCATTGTCGTCGTCATCTCCTCTTCTGGTCCTTGCTGATGACTGTCTGTTCCTGATGTCTCCTTCATCCCAACTCCTGATGTTCCTTTGTCCAGTCTTGATGTCTGTCTTGTCCAGATGCCTCAGGCTTCGCTTGATCCATCCATCTGGAGTCTTCTGGATGTTCCACTTCATCCATCCTGGCTGCTCTTCACCGAGTGTCCGGAGAGTCATCCCAACTCCTGATGTTCCTTCGTCCAGTCTTGATGTCTGTCTTGTCCATATGCCTCAGACTTCGCTTGATCCATCCTAGCGTGGTCTGCGACCAGCCCAGCTGGGTTGGTAGAGCACACTGCGGCCCAGTGGTCCATGACCACCCCCTTTAGGGTGTGTAGGGCGCTGGTGGGTCTTCTCCATCGTCGGAGCCGTGGATCTCCATGTTCCTGTCTGTATCCTCCTGGGTCTGGAGTCTTCTGGATGTTCCGCTTCGTCCATCCTGGCTGCTCTTCACCGAGTGTCCGGAGAGTCCATCCCAGATGTCCTGGATCCTCGCCTTGAAGGTTCGTCCTATCTCTCCTCCGATGCTCTGGACTCTGGCTACGCCTAGCCCCCGGCGGTAAGCTCCAGTGGATAGCCTGAGGGCCCGTCTGGCCACTGCAGTCCCTTTGGCTGAAGGTGTTAGAGTCTACCCAGAGTCTTCTCCATCTCGAGTTTTTATCCTGGTTTTAACTTGTCTCTTCTCGTCTGAACCTGAGTCCGTCTGAACCTGAGTCCATCTGAACCTGAGTCCTCATCTCATCCTTCGTCGTCTGAACCCTGTCATCATCAGCATTCATGTTCCAGTCCTCATCCACCTATGCCATGTTCGGCCTGCCACCTCTGCCGTTCCCCAGCGGCAGGTCCGAAAGGGCTGGAAATGGTCGGAGGACCATTCAGAGACCAACATTGCATTGTTGGCCTCACCAAGGCATGCAGGTCGGCAGGGCTTGGTTTTGCTTCGTTCCCAGATGAGGTATGTCTTGCCGCAAGGGTACACACTACTTGTCCCACGCTGGGGAGCACCCCCTAGCGCTCTCTTCCATCCTCAGTGCAACATTAAAAACTGAAGAAACACAAAAATCCCCCCAAAAAACATTTTGGGGCTGAAATCCAAAGTGATTCACTTCCTCAAAACCTCCACCAATATCAGTTCCTCAAATGAAAAATCACCCAATGGTAACTTTGAAAAGGGAAGTTGTCCAAAAAAACAGACATTTTATTCCATTACTCCA
The DNA here is from genome assembly GCF_901001135.1 of Rhinatrema bivittatum. Taxonomy (NCBI): domain Eukaryota; kingdom Metazoa; phylum Chordata; class Amphibia; order Gymnophiona; family Rhinatrematidae; genus Rhinatrema; species Rhinatrema bivittatum. The sequence goes on along the minus strand of NC_042620.1, from coordinate 52,450,912 downwards.
AATAATTTATTGACTGCATTAAAAGTTTGATCATCTCAGTTTCTGATGGGCACTTCTAGTCATATTAACCTGTCTTCAAATATTGGAAAATATCAAAGGGAAAAAGGCTGTGACAAGATTCCTGTCAGGGCATTCACAGAGAAAGACAAAATTGGTAATGCTACTGGTATGTGATTTGACACAGCCTATGAGGTATGATGGCCACAATTTTTATAGTCATCAAGTGGTTCCTAAAAATATTTGGAGCAAGAGAATAAAATGTCCCCCTCTCTTGGTCATCTTCCCTCATAGAGGTTACCTCTGGATGATTCTGCATTTGAGGAAGTGATATTGCTGGAGTTGGCCCTGTGTTTCCTCCTTGCTTCTAACTCATTAAAATCAGTGCTGGGATTCTGGTGCCATGAGCCTTCATTCACATCTACTGCTTTAATAGACCCACACTGTTCCTAGTCTGGTCACAGTAGCAAAGGTTTTCAGGCTGGAAGCCATGCACCAGGGCTCCTTCTGTGACCTTGTATCTTGGCTTCTAAATCCAGCCACAAGGTATCACCCTTAACAATGATCAGGACTCCCTCCCCCCCCAGTGGCTGTGAATGCTGCCTCCGCAGCATCCCTAGATGCAGCCAACATGGGGTGATGAAGACCCAACTCAGGGATCACACTGGGAACCCTTCTGTTTGGCGGTATGCAGCATTGCCTCTGAACCACCAAGCCAGCTATTAGAGAAAGTGAGTCAGCTTGGGTTTCAGCCAAAAAAGGGTTTTGCGGTTTTATCGTCAGTGTTTTTCTTTTCCCTTGTAGCAGGCATTAGATACTGAAATATGGCCTGGTATGTTTTATTATGTTTTTGTTAAGTCTTCTCTACTGCTAGAGAGAGTGGAGGATGGGAAAAGGGACTTATATTTATTTATCACGCTGTTATGCACTGTATTTTTAACAACTTGCTGTAAAACACTTTAAGTCATATCTTTTTGAATAAGGGGGTCCATTAATATAGCAAGTTATAAAGGCTATACACCCCCATGCTAGCTATGATGCCTCTGGCTGACCATGGGGTCCAGCATGCCGGACGCCGGCTGTCACTTTATCCCACCACAGCCCCCTCTAGCTACTGCTCTGCCAAATCATGTGGATGACCGCGCCTGCCTGATAGCCCCAAGGCCCAAGCTGCCTTTCCTGTCTTTGCCTGGCACAGTGACCCCATGCATCACGGTGTTGCGGTCCGGTCCGCGAAGCTCGCATCCCGGCCCTTACCTCGAGGGTCTTTTCCAGCTGGGAACGAAGTAGAGTCGGGTCCTGGGCGTCCCCGTGGGGGAGACGCCATTGCTGGCCTGCCTCTAGGCGAGCGCGCAGCTGCCCCGCACTTTTCTAGGCAGTTTCCCGCCCGAGGGTGGCTCCGCCCCCCTGGTCTGACGTCAGACGCCGCGGCCTATTTAGGGTCACCGTGGACACCTGATCAGCGCCTTGCAACAGGGTTCCCTCGGTCCCCCGTTGCCTCGAGCCCCGGAGTTCACTAGCGTTCTAGTCACTCCGTTCCTGCCTGCCTGCCTGTCGTGCTGGTACTCGTCTTGCTCTCTGGTACGGGTTCCTGCCTGTCTACAGCCCAAGCCGGGTTCCTGCCTGCCTACAGCCCAAGCCGGGTTCCTGCCCGCCTCATCCAAGCCTGGTACTCGACTGTTTCGACTCCATTGGCTGTCATACCTATCCTAGGTCCGGCTCCGGGCCTCGCCTAAGTCCCAGCGGTCGGGCCCCTACGGGTTCCTCCCGGGGGGGCTCCGACTTCCAGGGTGAATCTCCTAAGTCCCAGTGGCTGGACTCCCAAGGGCTCCTCCCGGGGGAGTACCAGCTTCCAGGGTGAAACCATCTCCACCTGTCCGCCAGAGGTCTGCCTCCCGGCCTGTTCAGTCGAGACCAGTGAAGCCCTTCCCAAGTCTCCTGTAGGCCGGCCCAAGGGTCCACAAGTCCATTGATCACAACACACGGCCCAGAGTACTACATCTAAGGTTGTCACAGACAGAGAGATAGACAGATACAAACAGGAGAATTAAGAGCTGAGTTTTTGGTAAAAATTTTCAAGAAAAAAATTAAAGATGCTATTTGCACAAGCATTTAGCCTTGAATCTGCTGATGTTTGAGAATGTTAATCTAAGATGAAGGCCCCAATTGACATGAACATCCTCTCCTGTATCTGTTAATATAATTAGAAGAGCAGAGTTTTATGTTGTTGAGTTTTTGGTTTTTGTCTAAATTTTTTATGAATGTTTTTATTTTATAGCTGACTAGAATTGTACAGGGTGGCCCATGGAAAAGTAGCCTGCCTCCGATGCACTGGTATTAGAGGCGGGCTACCTTTCCATGGGCCACCCTGTAGCTAAGTGGGCTATATATTTCTTAAATAAACCAGGAGATAAGGTGTTTTCCTACGGAAAGTAAGAGTAAAAATGAAATGACCATGTTGGGACTTCAGTTGTAATATATTCCCTGTTGAAACGATTCACCTATGGTCCTTAGATTTAAGTATTTTCCTGTGAGGTTTTAGTTTTTTATAGGTTTTATGCTTTTTTGTAAACAATAAATGACTAATGATGTATGAATGATGAAAACCGTTTACATTTGAGATAAACAGCCTAAAAAATAAATAAATAAATGCATAAATGGCTTTGTGAATATTTCTTTACTTCTCTATCACTTAGGTTTTATGAAAAGATTGAAAAACTGTGTGTAATGTTATCCTTTCACTGTTTTCTTATCATTTATCTCCTTCCTGTTGCTATCCTTTGAAGGTTTGATTTATGATTTTTTGGTTTCCCACTCTTCTTTATAAGAAGTTTGTTGGTTTAGTCTCTTGTCCTTTGTTTCTTTTGTTTTGCTGTTTCATATGTGAATGGGGCACTTGTGAGGGGCCCACATAGTTGCGAAATAGGGAGAACATTTACCCCTGCGTGGTTTGTAACTAACTTTTAAGGGTACCAGTGTATTTTGCAACTTCCCTTTGTGCGAGTGATGGGAGGGAGGTAAAATAATGCCAAGTACACGGGGGAGGGAGAAGAGACGGCTGAGGGGGATATGATAGAGATGTTTAAAATTGTGAGAGGTCTAGAAGGGGTAGATGTGAATCGGCTATTTACTCTTTCAGATAACAGAAAGACTAGGGGGGCACTCCATGAAGTTAGCATGTGGCACATTTAAAACTAATCGGAGAAAGTTCTTTTTCACTCAACGCACAATTAAACTCTGGAATTTGTTGCCAGAGGATGTGGTTAGTGCAGTTAGTATAGCTGTGTTTAAAAGAGGATTGGATAAGCTCTTGGAGGAGAAGTCCATTACCTGCTATTAAGTTCACTTAGGGGTAGATTTTTTTAAAAAGCGCGATCGCGTACTTTTGTTTGCACAGCAGGCGCAAACAAAAGTACGCTGGATTTTATAAGATAAGCGCATAGCCGCGCGTATCCTCTAAAATCCTGGATCGGCGCGCGCAAGGCTGCCGATTTTGGGCAGCTTTCGCCCTCCCCTCACCTTCCCCTCCCTTCCTCTACCTAACCCACCCCCCGGCCCTATCTAAACCCCCCCCTTTACCTTTGTCCCTAGATTTACGCCTGCGAGAAGCAGACGTAAATCTACGCGCACCAGCGGACTGCTGGCACGCCGTCTTCCGACCCGGGGGCTGGTCCGGAGGCCTGGACCACGCCCCCGGGCCGGCGCCACGCCCCTGGTCCCACCCCGAAACGCCGTGCCCCGCCCCTGAAACGTCACGTCATCCGGTCCCGCCCCCGACACGCCCCCTTTGAAAAATCCCGGGACCAACGCGCGTCCTGGGGCTCTGCGCGCACCAGCGGCCTATGGAAAATGGGCGCACCGGCGCGCAAGGCCCTGCTCGTGTAAATCTGGGCGGATTTACGCGAGCAGGGTTTTTAAAATCCGCCCGTTAGAGAATAGCCACTGCCATTAGCAATGGTAACATGAAATAGATTTAGTTTTTGGGTACTTGCCAGGTTCTTATGGCCTGGAATGGCCACTGTTGGAAACAGGATGCTGGGCTTGATGGACCCTTGGTGTGACCCAGTATGGCATTTTCTTATGTTCTTATGTTCTTATGATATCAAGCCATTCAGTGGCTAGTTAGGTTGGCCGGTACACCTATCCAGCTAACTAAACCAGGATATTCAGTGGCGTGGTAGCTGAATATGCGCAGCTATCATAAAGTTAGCTGGATAGGTGTACCCGGCTAACTTTAGACCAGAGTTAACTCCAGTTCTCCCAGAAATGCCTATTACCCGCCCCTGGAGTGCCTTCAACTTAACCAGCTATATTCTTAGCTTTAAAATTGCAGTTTGGCCACCTAGATGGATAACTTTTCAGTTATGTGTCTAAATGGCTTCTGAATATCCGCCCCGCTCTGTTTTACTCTCCTGATCTAAAGACGCCCAAGGAAATGCACTTTTTTAGTGAGACTAAAAGTACATACATTGTGAACCATGCGTGAACTTTTTAGCTGCTTCTCTTGGGTAAAATACTTTTAAAACTTTGCCACAAACAAAACAAAAAAACCAACTGAGGATGTCTCTAGCAGCACTTCATTTTGATAGAAAGATGTTTCCAAGGAATTTAGAAATGTATCTACTGATCTCTCTCGTGAACATCCTGTGCAGACAAATGGATTTTTCAGCCAATGCCTATGAGTTTTAATTATGGAAAGCAATATTTAATTTTATGATTATCATCATCATGACTTGCATATCAGATGTACACGGCACTTTACAGAGACACATAATAATGCTGAAGACTTTCCAATGAGCTATGGGAGAAGATTTTTGACTTCACTAAAACTAAGATGGACAATGTATATTCTAGGCCCTATTTTAATTTAAAAAAAAAATGTTTTTCCATAGACAAGAAATGAGAGAAAACCTTTTGACAACTGTCTTTTGTCTCTGCTCAGAATTGCTTTTCACCCAGCCGCTCCACCCCGTTGACCTCCTAGAGCTGCCCCATGGACGCTAATCCTATTCAAGCAAGATGACAGAGCTGTAATGAGCATTTGGGGGAGGTTAATGTAAGGCAAAGAATACGATGACCCACATGGACTGGAGTTACTTTAGAACACGGTAAAATCATTGAAGACATTCTCAATTTGTTTTCCTTTATTTTTTTTTAAGAAATATAAATGCAGTAGTATCAGGGCGCGGTTTTACGGATGATTACCCTAAAGAACGTCCTCATTATTCCTTCCAACACATAAATGCGTACACACATATACATTTTGGTTTTCGCTGAAGAATAATCTTATTACTGCAATAGGTGTGAGCGAATTTAGATATGAGGCTCACAGGCTGCTAAAGCATAATTGCCAGTGCCACTATTTAAACTAACAACTGGTAATATTACAAAACCACAAGCTAATGAAGAAGTCAGCGAAATGCCACTAGACCAAATCCTTCTGAATGGGCAGCTTGGCAAAATAAAATCTGTGTGCAACTGTAAAAAGCATCTCTCAGGAAAATGCCCATCCTGAAAGAACCATTGCACACACATAGACAACACACACACACACACACATACACACACATGCTCGCTCGCGAGCACGCCGGCTCTCGCCTTCACCCTTCCCCTCCCCCCACCCCCCTCCTCCTTGACTCTGAGAAAAATTAACTGGTGGGCACCTTTAAACAAAGAGGTCAGGGCAGATCAAAACGCCACAATCAAGTCAGCGAACACAAATCCCAGAAGCCAAGCTGGTAGCGAGGAAATATTCAAAAGGCATTAAGGAGGGGCATGTTTATCCATTTGATAAAGGTGCAGGATTATAGTTTCCTATGGAATACTTCTCTAAAGATTTATGAATTTAATCACGGCACAGATGATGCATGTGAGGCAAAGAATGCGGATACAATATTATCCATCTTCACAGTCTAATGAGTTGTTTGTTATGGTTTGGAGAGGTACAGTAATTACACTCTTCCACAAATGGTTTAACAAGAGATTCATGTATCTTAAGAGTGACAAAAAATATATAAAATATTCAACTCGGTGTTTCTAAAATGCCTTTTATAATGATTTCAGATGCCGTGCGATTCTGCAATATATGGGACTGTTTCTAAGCTTCTTGCTCTAAGCTCCGTGGCTCTGATGAGACTTCTTCCCAGATCCCTCACAATCACAGCCCACAAGAGACAATGCTGGAGTGGGCGATTCGACAGAGCATTCATCTCGCCTCCCACCTCTTCACTTCCTGCTGGATGGTTGTGGCATCTCTCTTCCTCTGAGCAGAATATGCTCCATGCCAGCCAGGATGGATTTAGGTTCCCCCCCCCCCCCCCCCCCAGACACTGTTGATGGCGTGACCCTTCCTCCCAACCACAAGAATGGCCTGTCCCCAAAGCTCATCCTTCAGTCCCCATGCTCTTTCCTCCCCACCACCACCAATTTATCAGCTCCCATTCTTTCTCCCATCTCATCCTTTGTTCCCCCTCCTCCTCCTCCTCCTCCATCCCTATGTCCCCAGCTTGGTGGCTGCTCCTCCAGCCTCCAGGGGACCTCTCTTCTATTCCCTCCCCATCGCCTTGTAGCCCAGTCTGCATGAGATCAGGGCCGACAGGAGCCACTGGCTCCTCTCCCTCCCATGCTGGTCAGATCAGCTGTTTGACTGCTGCAGAAGGAAGAGGAGCCCACTGTAGCAGAAGCCAGTTAGAAGGCCTGATAGCTGGCCCCGCTCTACCCTGTGATTCTGCCTCTCACCTTGGTGGGTCCAAAGAGCCATGGGCAACAGTGGCATCAGCTGGGCCTTAGCCCTGCCCGGGCTGGCTCAGAAGGGAAAGGGGCAGCCGCAGAAAAGTTTAATTTTGACCCAGGCTGCATCAGAAAGAGAGGACGGGGCAAGCACTGTGCTACAGGCCCATCACCCGGATCGACCTCCCACTCAAAGATGGGGGGGGGGGGGCAGTGGCAAGGACAATGGTGGGTAGGCAGAGTGAATGGCATCGGAGCCAGCAATTCTCTCTGGCCCTACTGCAGACCACATCAGGTGACATAAGAGGAGGGTGGCAGACAGCGGTGGCGACTGTGGTTCTGGTGGCTCTGTTTGGCCCAGCTGCAGGACTAGGTCAAGGATGGATAGTGAATAGGGGCTCCTCTTAGCTTGTTGAAGGTCCCATCGGGCAAGTGGTGGGCGGCCGCAGATCTGCTTTAGCTCTACACCTGCTGCAAGGGCAGTGAATCTTCATCGGCCGTAGTGAGCAAACATCAGAGTCTTTTTTTTTTTTTACTGCTAGGAGGCAGGACATATTTTTACTAAGCCTAGGCACAGGCGTCATAGTGGATACATTGAAATCATCAGTTCAGTGTGCCTCTGGCGATCAAAAAAGCAAACAGAATGTTAGGAAATATTAGGAATGGAATGGAAAAACAAAATGGAGGATGTCATAATGCCTCTGTTTCGCTCCATGGTGAGACCGCATCTTGAATACTGTGTGCAATTCTGGTCACCGCATCTCAAAAAAGATATAGCTGTACCGGAGAAAGGGCAGAGAAGGGCAACCAAAATGATAAGGGGCATGGAACGGTTGACCTATGAGGTAAGGCTAAGGAAGTTAGGGCTGTTCAGTTTGGAGAAAAGATGAGTGAGGAAGGATATGATAGAGGTTTACAAAATCATGAAAGGTCTTGAACAGGTTAATGAAATCGGTTATTTACTCTCTCAGATAATAGAAGGACTAGGGGGCACACCATGAAGTTAGCAAGTAGCTCATTTAAAACAAATGAAAGAAAATTATTTTTCACTTGGCGCACAGTTAAGCTCTGGAATTCAATGCCAGAGGATGTAGTTACAGCAGCTAGTGTCACTGGGTTTAAAAAAGGTTTGGATAAGTTCCTAGAGGAAAAAATCCATAAACTGCTATTAATTAATAAGCGATAATAGTTTGAGATTTATTTAACGTTTGGGTACTTGCCAGGTACTTGTGACTTGGATTGGTCACTGTTGGAAACAGGATGCTAAGCTTGATGGACCCTTGGTCTGACCCAGTATGGCAATTCTTATATTCTTATGTTCTTATGTCCCTATTGACAAATTACAGTCCCAGTCCTGCATGCCAAACGTGCATGAGTCTGGTTCTGTAGTTCCACAGACAGATCTGGGTTCAGGATAGCCACTAGAAATATTCATCTTTTATATATATTTGCTTAATTTTAGGATTGAAACTAGGTTAATTAGGATAGCTTAGTTATCCTGAAAACAGACCTGTTTGTGGTCCTTGGGTTGTGCACCCTACTCAGTACTGTCCATTAAGAATGACATGACCAATGTTATGACTCATCCAGCTTCATATGATGAAGACTCCAAGAATTGACTTGAATAAGGTACAATATCCTACAAGATGTCAAACTTCTACAGCCACCAAATGGATGTATCCTTAGGCGTGTAGATCAGAATACCTGAGCCAACTGAATAGGTCACTTGGACTTTATCAGCTATCATCTATGTTACTATTTTATGTTACTATACCATGACTTCTTGTCCTTGAGCGCCATTATTATGGAAAATGTTAATTTCAAACTTTAATAATTTACAAAAGGGCAGTATTGTCTATAGAAAAAGAAACTCAAGGACAAGGGGTCTTGGTATCAAGTAGGATGGAGGGAGGATCAGAGGAATATGAGGGAATACCACTTGGTGGTATTGCAGGGCTTGAAATAAGACAGAACAGACTGAAATGTGATTCTAGAGATACAAAAATAGACTCAGGCCTTTCCAATAGCAAATTTTATAACCACCAAAAGGAATGGGTACAGAGGTGGTTCTCAACTCATTCAGATTTTCAGGATATCCACAACGAATGTGCATGAGATAGATTTACAAGCACTGCCTCCATTGTATGCAGATCTACCTCATACATATTCATTGTGGATATCCAGAAAACTTGACTAGCTGGATCACAAGGACTGGGTTGAGAACCTCTGGAATAGAGGGTAGTGAGGGAGAGGAGAGACCTTATTGGAAAAGAGAAGAGGTATTACAAGGAGAGATAAGAAGGTGTAAAGAATGGTCACTGGCAGGGACAGATGAGCAGATTTGATTGATGGAATGGTACTTATCTGCCACTATCTACTATGTTAGGATAACAGTCACTTTGCTTTAAATAGTTAAAGGAAACACATTGAATATTAAAAAAAAAAAGGGGGGTTGAACATATGTAGGGGATATTTTGTTTCTATGTGTTTCTTAGAAGAAAAAATATTAAAAGATCTTGGAGTTAAACATGGTTTTTTCTATGTATATTTAGGTAAAATGCTTGCTTACATTTGCTATACAGTAACAAAGGATGAGTGTCCTTCATGGACAGAAATGGTTGTTATTCATGAAGGCCTAAATTTACCGCACCAGTATTTACAACAGTAACCATGAAGAAATAAAACAATAAACAGTTTTAGGATTACACTGTAGCAGATAATTGGGCCGTTAGGCAAGAGGACATTATTAGGCAATGAAGTTGACAAAGCAGCTAGCAAAGATGAATTACAACCCAGAGTTTTGGAGGAAGTAACAAAGGAAATAGTAAAAGCCTTAGCTCACGATGCTGAGACTTCAGAGAAAAGAAGAGGTGAAGGGCGGGATGTACTATGGAACCCAGATCTAAAATCCAAACCGTGGCTCTGAAAACGCTTATGGCGGCAGAGTGAGAGACAGAGAACGGATCATGAATAATTCCTCACAGAGGACCAGCAGAGACTATGGTTCCATGTGAAAATGGAATTCTTTGTCGATATCGTTATCTTTCGTTAAACTAACGGAGCAGTTACCCTAAACTGTTCCATTCCCTCCATTTTCCAGACTACATTGGGCCCCCTTCTTCCACTGTGTGATATCGAAATGTATTTATAGGGGCCACAAGCTTGGAATTATGCCAGAACGCTTGAGAAGTTTACTGGTTTTTTCTGAGAATATGACAGATAATCAAGCAATGAAGATTGAGATGAATGACTGCAGTTGATCTGGATTTGGGAAAGCTGGTGCACACAATAAATTGATGAATCAAGTCAGAAAGCATGCTAATGAATTCGGTTCAAACTGTACCGGCACAGAAGGCTGTGCCATTGAACAGGAGCAGTTCAGGGTGGGAAAAAATAACAAAGATCGGAGAGGGGGAATGCAAAGGTCACTCTCGGGGTCACTCATGTTATTTTCATGTTAATGGCCTTAAAGCAGCACGCCATGTCAGTTAGTTTTCTTTAAGCTGTCACAAAGTCTGGGCATTACGGTCGCTATTGGCTGTCTTATTGTAAATTTCTTTGTAAATAGGGATGTGCAATGCTCCCCAGTCACCCTGCGCACTTTATTCTTAAAATAATGCACAGAACAGATTACCAGACATCAGCTTCCGTCTGTCTTTCCAGAACACGTTTATTGAAAAACCAACCAGTCACATATCACCTACAACCCTACAACTTTATTTTATTAGCCGCCATCTACTTTTCTATGGCAATTTCCTTTTTGTTCTGTTTTGTTGGTTTTTTTTTAAAGCGGGGAGCACTAGTTAAAAATAAAAACACTAGACTGGTCCTTTGTCTTTACTTTGCTACTGAATTGAATATTTTCTGTTTTTTCCAAAAGAGGCATGCATATCGCAGTCTTGGCTGCCAGTTGGAATCGTGTCTAGCTAATCTGGACAGCTGCAAAGGTGTTTTCAATGTGATAGATCTCCCCAGTTGCACCAAATTAGAAAACTACAAGAACTGGCAGCACAGGAAGATCGAGAAAGCCCATTCTGGGTAGTGGGTTAAATCACTTTTACTATTCCAGCCATATAGGAGAAGTCAAATGGCTGTTATAGTACAGCAAAAAAATGTAGGGTGAAACTGATGTGAAAAGTGCTCCTGTTTCTAGAAATGTATTCTTAATTTAAAATGTGTAAAGAAAATGACATCACACTAGATAGAACTTGACAGAGACACAATGTAAATAATATCCACAAAGAGACATTACTGCACAATGTAAATAATCCACCTCTGTAAAGATTATATTATTCTTGTCTATTCTTGTCTCCTTCCTCCCCCAGTTCATCAACCCTGTTATAATGTAACTTTTTTGCTTCCTCTGCACTGGTTAAAAGAACAAAGTTATTGCCCCCCCCTGTTATTTGTAAACCGGCATGATATGATTGTATCATGAATGCCGGTATAGAAAAGCTTTAAATAAATAAATAAATAAATAAATAAAAAAAAAAAATAAACTTCTCATAAGAAAACACGAGTATCACTGGATGGGTTATCACTGTTTATTCAATATTCTGCGATTACGTTTTTGTTCCTGAAGGATGGCTTGGCTACCTTACACCTTGTATTCTCGGAGCCAGGAACAAACAATGCAATTCTATTTGTAGAGCTGTGTACAAAATCAGTGTACCTTAGAGTTTCTTAACAAACACAGAATAGGGTTGAATTAGCACTTGCTTAGCAAACAGTGTTTTTGTCCTGGTACTAGGCTGATGCCACTGGATGCAGCATCAACAGGAGCGGTGCCCTCTGCAGTTTGCAGTCTGAGATTTGAAAAAAAGAAAAAAGCCATAGTGGGGTGTATTTCTCTTATTATTATTCTTCATTTCCCAGTAACTCTTAAAATGATTTTTCTTTAAATACTGGTTTAAAAATGTATTTGGCTGATCCACGTTAGCCAGGGCATACTTAAATGAAAAAAGGATAAGTAAACCAGGACAGATGGAAACAGACATTAGTTTTGCATATTGATCGTGGCTATCCTGAAAATAAGACCTGCTGGGAGGCCTCGAGCTGAGAACCACTGCCCTGAGCAGGCTCGGAAACACTGAATTACATGAAACACTATACATTAGATAAAGTGAGTGAAAAAGACACTCAGTAGACCCAGCTCTGTGGTTCAGGGTCAGACTATTGCACTGAGCACTGTGGCACATGGGGATGTGGGCTTGGCTCCTCTGTCTGTCAGGCCCGGGCGTGCCACGGAGATCATGCACTCACGCCTGGGGAGGGAAGAGGGCTGCTACCACCGTTCCCACCCTCTTTGGCCAACAAGGGTCCACCAAGCTGCCCAAGCATGCCGTCTGGGAAGGATGGAAATGGAGGCAGTGAGATTGAGTGGGAGAAAAATGTAAATATTGAAGAAAAACAACTCAAAAGAAGTAGAGATGAAACTTCTATTAATGGGTGTTTAAAGCTGAAAGCTAACCATTTCATTGATTTATATTCTGCCTTTCAGCCACTTCAAAGCAGAGGCTAAGGGCGCGATGTGCTAAGACCATCTAAGGGCCCGATTTGCTAAGACTATTCTCCCGTTCTGCATCTCTGGGAAAAATGCTTAGTAAGTGAGACCTTAAGTTCGTACCTCAGGCAACGGAGGGTAAAGTGACTTGCCCCAGGTCACAAGGAGAGCCAGCAGTATTTAAACCACTGCTCTAACCACTAGGCTATCCCTCCGCTCGACTTCTCCCTTTCAAACATTTACTTGTACATCATCTCTATCCAACCACTTTCTTGAGGTTCTTCATAGAGCTGTATTTTTCTCAGGTTAAATGCATAGGTAGCACTTGGTGATAAAATTCAGCATATGGGTTTGTAGGGAAGGTATGGCTGGGCAATGTAATCCCAATTCAAGCTCCTATGTGAAAAGTGGCGTCCACATGGTACCATGTGCTGGAAATCGTTGATGGATTTTTTTTTTCCCCCCAAACAACAGTAACAAGGACGGCAGCAAGCCACAATCTGTCAGAGGTCAATTCAACCTTTATTTACAGAGGCTCTAACTGCCCGGTGACATGACAATGGATGGCATTGCTGCAGTTTACCGGCCAGCGTGCAGAGCTATCAACATGCTGCCATTTCATGGCTGCAACAACTTAAGCACAACAGCTTTTTCATCTTTATGGGTCAATATTTCACAGCGTTGCTCAACGTCGCCAGTTCTGCAGTTGATTCAATAAAATGCTGTCAGCACCAAGCATGTATATTAATGGTGAGCATACAGCATAAAGGAGAAGAGGAAGGGAGTGTCGAATTCCACTTTGCACACACCCATAGGCATAGTTTGGTAGGGGGGACATGAGAAAGAATTGCCCCCCCCCTCCCAAATGCCCTGGGATAGTGCTAGGTCAGCCCTCCCCCCCCACTTCTCTCCACCCATCAGTCTGACCGCCCTAGCCCTTGCTGCCCAAACTAAGCAGACGAACTGCGCCTATGCACACACTGTGGACAGTGCTTCATGGAAAAAAACACATCATATCAGGAGCAAATCTCCAGAATCCCGGGGGAAAGCGGACGCAAGGGTTTTAATGAATTGGGACCATAAGCCAGGCTAACATTTCCTCTTTCTTGAGAGCTGCAAATTAAGAAACAGCAAAACAATGACTTCTGATAATCCTTTCACATAGGGTTTAAATTCCTAAAGTGGTTCCTGAATTGGAGGAGCTGCTTTGTTTAACAATGAGTTTTATACAAAGACTCCCCAGGGCAGGAAGACAGACAGGATACCAGCTCTGAAAGTTTGCTAGTCCAATCAAGATTTTTATAGCCTGTGGCTACAGAACACATTCATTTTGAGAACTGTTTATGAGATTGTTCTTATGCAATGGCTTTTCTTTCCTCCTGCTCATACTGAAGTCCTTTGTATGCATTAGTTTACAACTTTACTGCTTCCTTTCCTCATAAAGCATATTTTTTTTTAAATATGAAATTGTATTTAGGGAGTTTAGTGCATCGATTGTTGCATTCCTGCTTCCCTTCTGCCACTAGGAATTTTAGGGCACACTGTAATGCAACATGTGCCTGACTTAAAGCTTAGACTTGCATCGTTGCCATTGTGCTGCATGAAATCGATGCGCCATTGCATGGCAGCGCACTGTTGTCTGGTGCAAGTAGCAGCAGGGCTGGCTATTCCTTTCCAAGACAGGAGTGGGGGGAGGGGGGGTGGAAGGCATCCCTTTTACAGGGACTTTAAGAGGGATGGAGACCTCAGGACCAAGGGTGAGGAGACATGAATGCACTATGGCAGCACTTGTGTGTCCTTAAATCCTGGATGACATTTGCACAAGGGATGGTGCAGCTTTTGCCTCCTATTCTCTCTTGGCAGTGGGCTGAATTATAAGAACATTTGCACATTGCCCAAAGAGAAACTGATTAAGTAACACCAGGGGAAACAAGAACTGCAAAGCAGATGCTACTGAAAGGAGAAGTTTTCCAATTTTTATTGTATTATCATCTTTCACAAGTTTAACCAATGTGCTAGGTTCACAGTAAGCAAAGCAATCCCAGAGCAAATGGGGCTAGGGAATGGAGAGGGAGCCGGAGAGTGTTGTGCTAACTACTTACTGCACCTGATTGCATCTCACCTCCAGCTCAGATTTGGAAAAGCGAGTAACCAAACCTAAAATTCTAAAGATAAAATCCTCTTGCCTCTGCTTCATCTGCTAAAACATATATTACCAAGGGGGAGGGGGGATTTGATTTAAGATGTAAGGACCTATGTACTGAAGGAAATTTATCATTAATACCTGTATTTACTGCACATGAATACATGTTAACATGCATTAATTCACATTAATGCAAGCAGATAGAATGTATGTTATTTGCTTGTGCTATCCGCATTACCCATGGTAACTTAATGCCCTCTCCCCCAAATAAAAAATGTTACCATTGGATAGTATATTCAGCCTTAACCGCAAGATTTAACACAGGCCACTTAAGACATTCTATTTCTTACAGAAACTTAGCTCCCCAAGGATGGAGGAGTGAATGCACATTCACTCTGTCCCTCTGGATTCTTGATCCTACTCCACAGAAGGAGTAGTAAGCGAGAAGGGAGTGTGGCGATCTTCTTCTATGGAGTAGGACTTACAAGCACCAACAGCCTGCAAATATCCAGCTGCAAATGCTTACTAGCAACTGCTGGCTCTAAAAATAAACCTGCCTTCCTACTGATATGCCACACACTCACAGATATGATCGAAAATCTGCCAGATATCCTTCAACTAATCTCTGCTGCTTGATTTGTTTACTCCTCCTTAATCATCTTCCGTGATCTCATCCTTCATGCAGAAGACCCTGTCAGTGGACCACTTAGGGACTTCCTCAAAGGCATGACCACCCTCTTATTCAACCAGTGTATAAACAAGCCCACACATCAAGCCAGGAACACTCTTTCCTTCATCTTCCTGCATTTTCCTCACTCCTTCTCTGCACTGATGGCAATCCCCACATCCTACCACTATCATGGTCTGACCCTAGTGATGCTGACATTTATCCACCCACCCAACAGACCACCACCACCCACCCGCACAGTCCATGGAAACCCGCAACATCAAGATTACCCTAGAATTCCATCTTGAGACCCTCCATCTTGATCTCTACACCTTGGCACTGTAACACTCAGCTGGGCATGGGACCATCACATGCCCGGCTTCACTCTCCCCCATTTCACTTCAACTTCAGGTCGCTTCCTGCCTGCCCTGCATGCCGTGAATCCCTCCAGTGGCAAGGATGCCACCAGAGACTTTCCCTGACCCCATCTGCCCTGCTCCAGGAGCTGTTTCCCTAAGTGCACACACGCATGCATACTGTTGCATCAAAGATAAAGTCCCATGGTGGAAAAACCAAGGGCGGCACAGAGTGATGACATTGATGTGGAGGTTATTTAAATCCCAGCAGCGCTTCCAGCAGATGCCTCAGCAACAGGTCCTCTTGATTTACAGTGTGTTTTACAAGTCCTACCCTGCTTCATCCATCCTGCCTTGCTTCATTCTTGTCTGCCCTGCCTTCGCCTGCTGGCTCCTACCCAGCCTCCTCTTTGGACTGCTCTTCTGTGCTCTGACCAGTGCATGAACTTGATGCTGCCTGATTTCTGCCTGCTCTGACCAGTGCATGGACCTGATGCTGCCAGATCTCTGCCTGCCATGACCATTGCCTGAATCTTGTTACCACTGTTAACCACTTGCCTTGAACTTGGTCTGCCTCCTGACTTTGCCTATCTGCTCTTTTCAGGTCCTGCTGGCCCCGAACCCAAGGGCTCAACCTACGGGGAACAAAGTTAGTATAGGTGAAGCTCTACCTTGCCCCAGGACTTAGCATGTTTGCCTGCTGTCAGCGTGGGCATAGCAGGTTCATCTGTGAGGCTGCGTCTACTATGCCACAGCTAGAAGGGCTCACACTCCATGTAAGATGGCTGAGGCCATGAGCTCGGTGGATTCATCTTCAGCCTAGGCCATACCAGGTTTAACCCTCTGTGTCCAGCAACAGCAGGAGTAGCTCAACCTAAACGCAGGCCTCCTCCAGGGTCTGGCTGGCCAGATGGATGTTATGTAGGCTCATCTCCCAATACCGACATTGCCTCCACCCCCTGTGGCAGCTCCAAGCCATGCTCCTGGACCTATGCCACACTTGGCACCTCCACCCAGATACGATGGAGATTTGAAAGTCTGCAGAGGATTTTTAAATCAGTGTCTTATGTACTTTGAGTTGCAAGCTCCCAGTTTCCCATCAGACTGGACCAAGATCACTTTCATATTGTCTTTGCTGACCGGTTCAGCCCTAGCATGAGCCTCCCGATTCTGGGAATGAAATGATCCCCTCATGAGAAATTTAGGAGAATTCCTATGGCACTTCTGACATGTCTTTGATGAACCCAAACACTCTCCTTTGGCTGCCACCATATTGCTTCGGCTCAAACAAGGGTCCAGGACCACCAGCAAGTACACCATTCAGTTTCGTACATTACTTTCTGAATTGCACTAGATTAAGGACAGCCTTACAATGGTCTTCTGGCAAGGATTGACAGAGCGCATCAAAGATGTGCTTGCAAGCTGAGATGTTTCTACAGGCCTCAAGATGCTCTTTGCTCTGTGTATAAGAACATAAACATAAAAAACGTAAAATATGTCATACTGGGTCAGACCAAGGATTCATCAAGCTCAGTATCCTGTTTCCAACAGAGGAGCAGGTAGGGCAGTAACAGTGGTACAACTGCACAGCAAGGAGCTGAACCTGGAAAGAGACAGGTCATAAGGGTGGACAGGGACAGAAGAAACAGTCTGGACAGAAGCAGAGCAAGGTTCCAAATTCTAAGATATCATAAGAGACGCAGAAGAGTAAAGGTTTTTCTTTTTATATCTTTTTTTAACTGGTTTATTTTAGGCCAAAGCTCCTCAGTGTTACCAAGAAAGATGCAGGGTTGGTGGAACAGGTTGATCAAGAAGAGTGGTACAAGGACACAACAATGAGCCGAACAAGAACAGTAGCAGAGGATGAGCAGTGGGCTGGGAAGATGTGGGAAGAGCGGCAACACATCCAGGTGCTGAGAGCAAAATCTGTGGTCATTGGTTCACTGTAGCTGTGCACCCAATCCTCCTGTCACTTGCACAGAAATTCACAGAAATCCATTAGAGGAAGGTTTGTTGAACTTTGGTACTGCTGGGAAGCTTTTGCAGTTTTGAAACAGCTAAGTAGTTCTTAGTTAAACAACAATTTTTATGGGCATAATCGTAAAATAGTTTGTAAAATACAGTAGGGCATTTTTGTTAAGTGAAAAGTAATCCTAGTTGTCTGTTTGATGGTGAATGTTTTCAGCACATGAGAGTGTTATGAAGTAGAAAAAAGTTGTTTGAAATTATTTTTGATATTTCACTTATGTTTACGTGATTTTTCATTTATTGTGCTTTTTGGTGTCCTTTACTGGCATGTTAATTTAATAAAGACCGATTTTCCACCAACTCTGCTTCCAACTGTGAATGATGTGTTTAATACCCATGATGAGCATTATGAGTATCTTGTGATGCCATCTTTGTAATGCTCCGGCCATATTCCAACATATGGTCAATGAGATATTTCAGGATCTCTTTCAGTCCTGCATGGTAGTTTACTTAGATGATATTCTATCCAGGAGTGGCCCCAACCTGTGGGCCTTAAAGGCTTGCAACGTTTTTTTGGCTTTACAAATTACTACTAGCAACTCGTCCACAATTATTCCACCTTGGCCGCCCCCGCTTACATCCCTTACCAAGAAGGGCTCCGATACTAAAAACTGACCAGAAGAAGCTGTTTGAGCATTAGCTCAAATTAAAACTGCATTTCTCAATGTCTCTTGGCTCCAGCACCCTGACCCTCTAAGCTAGGGGTGGGCAATTCCAGTCCTCGAGGGCCACAAACCTGTCGAGGTTTTAGGATATCCTAATGAATATGCATGACATAGATTTGCATACAACTGAGGCAGAGTGCATGCAAATCTCTCTCATGCATATTCATTAGGGATATCCTGAAAACCAGACTGGTTTGTGGCCCTCGAGGACCGGAATTGCCCACCCCTGCTCTAAGCCCTTTATCGTAGAGGTAGATGCCTCCACTACAGGAGTAGGGGATGTCCTCTCTCAGCACGGTAAAGGAATTCTCATTCCATGCTTCTTCTGTTCTAAGAAGTTTACTCCCACAGAAAGGAATTACACTTTTGGTGACACAGAGCTCCTAGCTGTGAAACTTTCTCTGGAAGAATTATGCCATTTGCTAGAGAGGGCCGCATACCCTGTCACTATATACAGTACACAGATCATAAAAGTCTTCAGTATCTCCAGCAGGCACAATGTTTGAATCCACATCAAGCCCACTGGTCATTGTTCTTTACCCGGCTTGATTTCGAACTCAGATATTATCTTGATTTCGAACTCAGATATTATCCAGCAGATATGTGCGGAGGCTCTTTTATGCTCCTTTGAAGCAGAGGATACACAAGAACAACCCCATCATTTTATTGACCCTGAAAGAATCCTAGCAGCTGCAGCAGTTACAGTACTGCCTGGGAAGACCATTGTTCCTAAATGTCTTCAAGAGAAAGTTCTTCATTGGGCACATGGTTCTCGACTCACAGGCCATCCAGGCATCAGGAAAACATTGGAACTACTCTCTCAGCATTAGTGTTGGCCTCTAGAAAATGGGATGTCCACTGCTATGTGGAATCTTTCCCTGATTGTGCTATGAATAAATCTTCCCATGCCTGTCCATGGGGACTGTTACAACCATTGCCAGTTGCCTAAAAACTACAGTCCCACATTGCTATGGATTTTGTCATGGATCATCCTAACTCTAATGGTTGTAATGTCATTTGGGTTGTAGTGGACCAGTTCTCAAAAATGGCCCATTTTCTACCGCTCTCTGGATGTCCCTCTGCTCTCAAGCTGGCATGTCATTTCTTTCAATACATCTTTCAACTCCACGGCTTGCCTGAATATGTGCTATCTGATCGCAGGGTACAATTCACTGCAAAGATTTGGTAGAATCTTTGCCAGAAATTCAAGGTTTCTTGGCAAAGACTAAATGGACCAACCAGGTTCTCAATAATTTCTTGAGGGCCTATGTGAATGAATGGCAGGATAACTGAGCTTCTCTACTACCTTGGGCAGAGTTCTGCCATAACAATCACAATGGAGAATGCATAGGCTCTTAACCTTTCAAAATCATGTATGGCAGACATCCACTCACTCTCCTTTCAATACCTTTAGCCAAACCTTGCCACTCAATAAATGCTATGGCTCAAAGCTTTGGAGACTTATGACAATAGAATCGGCAACTCCTTATTTTGGTGACAGAAAAGTACAAGACACAAGCAGATAAGAAACGCTGACCAGTACCTTAGTTCAAGTCTGGTGATATGGGGGTAGATTTTCAAAGGGGTATGCGCGTACGATATGCGCGTACCCCCCGAAAACCTACCCCAAATCCCCCTGCGCATGCCGAGTCTATTTTGCATAGGCTCGGTGGCGCGCGCAAGCCCCGGGATGCGCGTAAGTCCCAGGGCTTGCATGTAGGGGCGCGTCGGGGGCGTGTTGGAGGGCATGCCATGAGTGACATGGCATTTCGGGGGTGGGCCCGGGGGCGTGGCGCCGGCCCGGGGGTGTAGTCGAGGCCTCCGGACCAGCCCCCGGGTCGGGTGATGGCGCGCCAGCAGCCCGCTGGCGCTCGTATATTTACGCCTGCTTTCCACAGGCGTAAATCTGCCAACAAAGGTAGGGGGGTTTAGATAGGGCCGGGGGGGTGGGTTAGGTAGGGGAAGGGAGGGGAAGGTGAGGGGAGGCGTAAGGAAAGTTCCCTCCGAGGCCGCTCCAATTTCGGAGCGGCCTCGGGGGGAACAGGCAGCGCGCACTGGGCTCGGCACGCACAGGTTGCACAAATGTGCACCCCCTTGCCCGCGCCGACCCCAGATTTTATAAGATACGCGCGGCTACGCGCATACCTTATGAAATCCAGCATACTTTTGTTCGCGCCTGGTGCACGAACAGAAGTACGCCCGTGCGTACATTTATAAAATCTACCCCATGGTGTGGTTAAACGCCCGCAATCTTCGCCTAAAGATGACCTTCATGAAGTTTGCACCATGGTTTATCGGGCCATTCCCCATTGTCTGACGGATTGAGCCAGTTTTTTATCAGCTTAGACTACCTCCCTTGCTCAGAGTCCACAATGACTTCCATGGGTCTCTTCTCAAACTATTACTCCTGTCATGGCCATCAAGACCCATCCATAACCCTACCAATATAACTGCTGAAGAGGGCACAGAGTATGAGTTACAGAGCATCCTAAATTTTAAACACATCAAAAGCAAGCTAAATTACCTCATCCTGTAGAGAACTCGTGGGAGCCTGCTTCCAACATTGAGCTCCCAACCTCACCAAGAAGTTTCATTGGCACTTTCCCCATAAGCCTAGACTCAGAGGTATGGGGTGTTATGGTTGTGGACCCTTGGGCCGGCTGAGACAATGGATGGTATGCTGCGGAGTCCCACAGCGAGTGTCCCAGCCGGGAAGCGGCACTGAAGAGACTCGGACAGGCTTCACCATTGGAAGTCCGAGGTCCCCCCAGGAGGAGCCCGTAGGGACCCAGACCTCTTGGACTTAGGTGGGATCCTATGCCAGTGTTTCCCAACCCTCTCCTGGAGGCACACCTAACCAGTCGGGTTTTCAGGTTTGCCACAATGAATATGCATGATATAGATTTGCATATGTTGGAGACCCAGGGTATGCAAATCTATTTCATGCATATTCATTGTGGCAAACCTGAAAACCCGACTGGTTAGGTGTGCCTCCAGGAGAGGGTTGGGAAACACTGTCCTATGCGACCAAGAACCCAGGCAGCGGCTGAAGAGATGGACGACGGCTGGGCCCAGGTAGTAGAAGAGTCTTCACCCTTGGAAGCCCGCGGCTCCCCCAGGAGGAGCCCGTGAGAGCCCGAGCCGCTGGGACAGGAGAATCCTCTGGGCCAGCAAGTACCGGTGAGGTGAGGAAGAAGCCGAAGTCGGAGTCCAGGAGCAAAGCCAGGTCAGAAGCCAGGAGTCTGAGGTACAAACCAACGCCAGGGATGAAGCAGGAGACGGAGTCATGGACGGAGCAGGGTCGGAAGCCATAAGTCAGACGTCAATACCAAAACCAAGGGGCGGAAGCAGAAGAAGAGTCAGGAAGCAAGCTGGGTCGAAGACAGCAGCAATCCAAGGATACAGTGGCAACTAGCACTCAGAAACCTGAGGAACCTCGTTGCAAGGCAAGGAAGGAACCAGGATGCAGGGCTTAAATAAGCCAGAGCGTCTGACGTCATCCAGGGGCAGTCCTAAGGTTTCCCGCGCTGGCCCCTTTAAATCTCCAGCCCCTGTGCGCGCGCCTAGGGGGCGGGGCCAGCCGCGGTGAAATGCCGGCGTCTCCCTCGAAGAGGGAGAGCCGCGGCAGAGGCCCGAACAGGCCTAATCGGATCCGCGGCGGCCCGGGCCGGCCTCGAGGTAGGTGGGGGACCCGGGACACGGCCCGGGGCCGCAACATGGGGAGGGGGTTACTGTAATGCTCAGCTGAGTGTGGGACCGTCCCACATCCAGGTTCTCATGCTCCAAAGTCAGCTCACATTCAGGTCACTTTCTCCTTGTCCTGTATGTCATGAATCACTCTAGTGGCAAGGATGCCACAATAGGCTTTCCCCAACCCCATCTATCCTGCTCTAGGAGATGTTTCCCTAATCACGAGCTTTCGTGTATGCTGTCATGCCTAAGATAAAGGCCAAACGGTGAAAAAACAAGAGCAGTGCAGGGTGATGACATCACCGTGGGGGATATATGAACCCTATTTATGACTCACTGGGATTCAAAACCAACTAAGGCTCTGAACAAGCTAGCCCCAAGGAGATATCAGGTTCCAAAGAAGCACAAGTCTCTACCCTGGTTCACATAAGCACATATGAGCACATAAGACATGCCATACTGGGTCAGACAAGGGTCCATCAAACCCAGTATCCTGTTTCCAACACACAAGAATCAGGCAAGTACCCAGACATTAGATAAATCACAAGTTATTATTGCTTATTAATTACCATAATAGCATTTTATGGATTTTTCTTCTAGAAACTTATCTAAACCTTTTTTACACTAACTGCTGTAACCACATCCTCTGGCAATGAATTCCAGAGCTTAACTATGCACTGAGTGAAAAAAAATTTCTTTGATTTGTTTTAAATGAGCTACTTGCTAATTTCATGGAGAGCCCATTGGTCCTTCTACCTGACAGGGTAAATAACCGATTTACATTAACTTGCTCAAGTCCTTTCATGATTTTGTACACTTCTATCATATACCCCCTCAATCATCTCTTCTCCAAACTGAACAGCCCTAACTTCTTTAGCCTTTTCTCATAGGGCAGCCGTTCCATGCCATTTATCATTTTGGTTGCCCTTCTCTGCACTTTCTCCAGTGCAGCTATATCCTTTTTGAGATGCAGTATTCAAGGTGCGGTCTCACCATGGAGCGATACAAAGGCATTATGACATCCTCCGTTTTATTCACCATTCCCTGGACTCCAAGCTATAGTTGGACTCACAAATCGCTATAGTATTAGTGGCAAGAAACATCCTCAGGCAATTCAAACACTTAAAACCATCTGAAGAAAGACCATCTGGCCACTATAACCTATGCATTCATCCTTTCACAACAGGACTGCAACATACTGTATGTGGGTTTCCCACAGAAACTCCTCTATTATCTACAACTAGTGCAGAAAGCTGCCATTTGAATACTATGGTAATGCAACTACAGGGACCACATTACCCCAATTCTCTATTATTTCCACTGACTTCCTATGCCATCCCTGGCCCAGTTCAAAGCCCTGTGCATCATCTTCAAATCATGAAAAGGGCTAGGCCTCACCTATCTGAAAGACTGCCTTTCCTCCTACAAACCCACCCAGAGGCTGAGTGCTAAAACAGGGGCCCTCCTATTACTCCCTGCTCTTAAAGATGCCAGACTAGCCTGAATACAGAAGCATGACTTCTTCCTGATCTTCCCCAGGCCCTGGAACTCTCTTCCAAAAGAACACAGACTAGCCACCAATGCACTGTCATTCTATTGTAGTCAAAAACTGGCTCTTCCACCAAGCCTAGCCTCCCGATCCCCTATTGTCACCAGCTTTGACCTCTACCTCATTGCTTACAAAGACTACTACCAGCCTACCACATAATATCATCTTGTCCTTTATATCTATTCCACACTATATGATTCATTGCACTATACTAGGGGAGACCAACTCCAGTCCACGAGAGCCACAACCAGACCAGGTTTTCAGGATATCCACAATGAATATGGATGAGATAAATTTGCATACAGTGGAGGCAGTGCAGAGTTGGCCACCCCTCCACTATGCATATATGAACTATGACTTATATGCTATGCCTGGAAGTATTGTAACTATGCCTATATTTATTATTTATTTATTTATTTATTTATTAAAAGCTTTTATATCATACACCATCAAAGGAATATCTGAGCAGGTTACAAGTAAACATTCATAATAAAATACATAAAATCTATTCAAAACTTACAAAATAAAAATTTAAAACACAAAAACAAAGACAGCAACTATGACATCAAACAGCTCTGAGGCAGCAGTTCTTAGGTTGCGTCAAATCACATCCTGAAAAACATATCAGCCACTAAGAAAATTATAAACAAATCACTGAACGCTAAGTTAAGCAAATGGGTCTTTAAATGTTTTTGAAACACTGGGAAGGAAGATTCTTGCCTCAGACTTGCAGTAAGCAAATTCCATAATTCAGGACCTGCCACATAAAAAATTATTTCCCTTGATTCCTCTAATCTTACAAGTTTAAAAGAAGATATAGTCAACAAGTTCTGACTAGCAGATCTTAAAACGCAAATGGAGTTAAAACAACTGGGGACAAGACCATGAAAGGCTTTAAAAACCAACATTAAAACATTGTACTTAATTTTTTAAGTCTCCAGGAGACAATGAAGGCTAAATAGTATGGAAGTAATCATGTGATCGTGGGCATGGGTTCCGGAAATTAGCCAGGCCACCACAATGAGCAGAGAGTGGATTGTGGAAGACTAATATGCAGAGAGTTACAATAATCAAGCATTGAAATCACTAGTATATGAATCACAAGTTTTAGATCAATCATACTTATGTATGGTTTAATATGCTGAATTGTAGATTGTACGTCAGCTTCTCTTAAATTACTTCAAAGGATGAAATAGTCGGTACCGAATCCAACTATGCAATATTCATACAAGTGATTTGTTGACCTTCATACCAGCAACGGTCCTTCTCCAGGGTCTTCTTTAGTGAATACCGAATTCAGCCCTGGTAATTAATGGGCAGCATGTAGGGCAACAAATCACTTGTATGAATATTGCATAGTTGGATTCGGTACCGACTATTTCATCCTTTGAAGTAATTTAAGAGAAGCTGACGTACAATCTACAATTCTGTGTGATCTTCGTCAGTTTGGAAATAAGCAGGAGTTATTTTCATGGTTTAATATGCTGCAATAACCGTAGTTTAAAAAAGGCAGAATGTACAACATTTTTCACTTGATATTTGAAAAATAAAGCAGTGTCAAATTGCACTCCCAAATTTTGGGCCTGATTAACAATGGGAATCTGAAGGCCATCAAAGGTTAAATACAAAACACCCTCATCAGAAGGAAAACAAGAAAGAAATACAATTTCAGGTTTTTTTCAAATTTAAAATGAATCTGTTTGATGACATCCAGTTTTTATAGATTCAAGACATGAAGCAACTTTAGATAGTGTCTCCATAAAAGATGACCTAAAAGGAATAAAGAATTGGATGTGATCAGCGTACAATCAATAAACGACATTCAAATTTGTCAAATGCACACACAAAGGATACATATATAAATTAAAGAGACAAGCAGACAGCCTTGAGGGACACCAGTTAATAAAGGTCTAACTGATGAGGATACAATTTCAGATTTAGCAACTTGAACTGATCTAAAAGAAAAGACTTAAACCAAATAAGTATAGAAGCTGCAACACCAAATTCATGGAGACGTGATAACAAAATAGCATTGTCTAGTGTGTTGAAAGCTGAAGACACAACTAGAAATATCAACAAAAGAGGGGCAGATCCAATATGGCGGCTTGAAGGGAAGCTTGTCCCGGCTGTGCGGCACTGCTCTTTTAATTTTTCCTGAAATTTGTGTTATGCCACACAAGAGAAAATGGAAGGTTAGGGTATTCCCGACCAAACCTAACCCTCCTATGGATCAGCACCTAATCCGTGAATTTGTGGTTCCCGCAGTGACTTTGGGAGCGGTAACCCCCGCTGGTGGAACGGAGAGAGGAGCTCTGTTCTCACCAGGCGAAATAACTTTGAGCCCCCCAGACCCTCGACAATTGCTGTTGGCTTCCCCCTTGAGAACTACCGCAGGCGCTGGAGGAACAGGAGGGATTCCAGCCGGTTATCTCCAGGCGGACGGAGTCAGTGGTGTGGATCCTAAGAGGGCCAGGACTTCAACCCCAGACCAGAGTTTGGATTCCCCCGGAGAAAGAGGTGGTGTTGCCGGGGAAGGCTCACCGGTGGCGGTAAGCGGAGATGATCATGTACCTGGTGCTGGAGGGGTGAGTCAGAGCCCTGTGGGGATTGTAAAACCAGCAATTGTTACACTAGAATCCCTTTGGGATTTAATGGCAGGACTTTCTACTCCCTTTCAAGAACAGTCTCAACGTTTTCCAGGTGTTTCTTCAAAACTGGATAGGGTGGCCCAGGACCATCAACGTATTCTGTTGGAACAATTTACGGCTATTCAAAAACTGGAGGAGGAGGTGAAAAATTTTAAAATACAACTGCGGTGATCATACGTGAACGATTGGCTTCAGTTATTTATTTATTTTATTTTATTTATTAAGGCTTTTATATACCGACTTTCTTGATACAAATCAAATCAATTCGGTTTACAATGAACTAAGCAGAATATACAATTAACCAATCAACAAGAGATACGGAGCATACAGTTACATTATAACAAGAAAGCCTTAACTTGGAGTAGGAAAATAAAGAAGGGGTGAACGGAGCAATAAATATATAAATAAAGTGAAATAAAATAGAATAAATACTATATACAGAAGAGGGGGCAAGGGGCCAACCTCTCTTTAATGGATATTATGCATGAAAAATTTGGAGAGTTTTGTTTACAGAGATGTGTGGTGTACAATTCTAGATCAGGCAATGGAGTTTGTAGTGGGGAAGGCTTGGCTGAACAGCCATGTCTTTAGTTTCTTTTTAAAAGTTGTTAGACAAGTCTCCAGTCTGAGGTCCGGAGGCATGGCGTTCCACATGAAAGGGCCTGCGGTAGAAAAAGACCGGTCTCTGAGGTTTGCGTGGTGCACTAATTTGATTGTAGGAACGTGTAAAGATCCCTTGTAAGCATCCCTTAAAGGCCTGGCTGTCGAGTGCAGTCTGAGAGGATGAGACAGGTCAAGCGGGGTTTGATGGGGGATATTTTTATGAATGATTGTGAGAGATTTATGGAGGATCCGGAAATTTACTGGGAGCCAGTGGAGATCTTTTAGTTAGGAGATCTTTTAGTTAGGAGAATGGAATTCTTGGAATTCTTGGAATTCTTGGAGAATTCTTGGAATTCTTGGAGATTCTTGGAGAACTCTATTCATCACCTCAATTTATGGATATTAAATTTTCCTAAAGTAAAAGATGAACTTACTGCGATTACATTAAAAAAGTATCTGGGGGAGATTTTAAAAATCCCTCCGGAAAGTGTCCCAGTGTCTAAGAGGGCAATATTCTTGTCTCAGAAGCAAAGCTCATCAAGATTAAACCCTCCAGAAAATGTATCTAACTTAGCCCAATACCTAGAAGAATCAAAGGTAGAAATCATAAGCAGAGTAATACTGCTTGTGACTTTTTACTCAGAACAGGATTTGAATATAGTAATGCGTTCTTATTTTAAATGCATGAATACATGGGTTCTGGGGGGACTGGTAAGAATCTATCCTGATTTAGCTAGGTCAACCCAAATACGCAGAAAGGCTTTTCTTGAGATGAAACCTGAAGTAGTTTCTTTGGGGGCAAGATTCCTATTAAAGTATCCTTGCAAGTGCTTGGTGAAGTTGTTGGGTAACACATACATATTTTTCGATGTTGTTCGGCTAAGAGATTTCTTGGCAGCTAGAAGGCAAGGCCTTGTCATTAATATAAGTGGAAGTGGATCTAATTAAGATATAAATGTGGGAAACCTTCAAGCTAGCTGTATTTTCCTTTCTTATATTAATATGGTTAATGTGAAATCTCCTCTGTTTTTTTTTCCTATTCCTCTCCCTCCCCCCCTCCCCCCCTTATTTCCTCTGTGATGCTGGAAAGTGTGGAATAACTATGTATAATTTCCTGAAGTAAGATTGTTTTTCTTTTAATATGGTTTATTCATTGTTGAACACACTTGAATTTCTTATACAAGGTGGATTACTTTGTTATTGCGAAAAAAAAAAAAAAGAAATATCAACAAAAAGCATTTGCCGCTGTCAGACCCCGCAGCAAAAAATATTAAGAGTGGATAAAAGAAGTGATTCAATGTTATAGGCTTTCCTAAAGCCAAATTGGTGAATATCAAGTAGATCTTGATCTTCAGTAAAATCATGCAGCTGGGATGATACTGTTGACTCAATAACTTATATAAAAAAGAAAAGGAAGGGATATGATGATAGTTACCAATGTCAACAGAGTCAAGAACAACCTTCTTGATGATGGGTCATAAGTTGGCAGTTTTCAAACTGGCTGGTACGATTCCCTCGGACAAAAACGAGTTAACTAACTGGGAAATGAACCCACTTAAATCTTACCTGAGAACTTTCATTAAGGCAGTAGAGCATTGATTCAGAGGTCACAGTACATTATTTATTTTTACCAAAATATTTATTACAATATCAGAAGAAACTGTTGTCACTCAAAGGCAAAATGCTGGGAGGAAGAAGCAGAGGGAGGAAAGAAGACAGTAGGTCCTCTATCTTCTTAATGAAAAAACAATCAAATCTCTCACAATTCTCAACAATACAATCCAATGGACTCGGCATAGGCACGTAGGTAATAGATTTAACAATGTGAAATAACTCTTTGGAATTGTTAGCTGATTCAGAGATTCTATGAGAATAGAAATCTCTCTTGGCTGCATCAGTCGCTAATCTGTATTCAGAAAGGTGCAATTTATAATCATCTAATGTTTCTGGGGATTTAAATTTATACCAAGCACGTTCTGACTTTCTAAGAAACCCTTTCAAATTCCTAAAAGAGCTGGTGAACCACAAGTGGTTCTTAAATCTTGATGAAACAGGTTTTTGGGGGGCAATCATATTGAGACTGGTATTTAAAGAGGATTGTCTATGCACCTCTATGTCTCATCCATTAAATCCTGACTCCATCCACTCCCATGCTTTATCATTATCTCTTTTACCCAATAAGCTCTAAGCTACACCCTGTTGCTCCATTCTGTGATCTAACATATCCCACATACTCCTCTTCCCTTTAATCTCAAGACCTGCCATTGCCCACTCCCACTCCATGCCTTTATCTATTTTCTAATCTATCATATGGCTGTAAGCTGCTAAACAACC
This sequence comes from Rhinatrema bivittatum, assembly GCF_901001135.1. Taxonomy (NCBI): domain Eukaryota; kingdom Metazoa; phylum Chordata; class Amphibia; order Gymnophiona; family Rhinatrematidae; genus Rhinatrema; species Rhinatrema bivittatum. Next base: position 52,422,000 of record NC_042620.1, on the reverse strand, counting down.
GTGGACCTCACTCTGAGTACTAAAGTAGGAAAACGAGAAATAAAGCCTTGTAATAAATAACCAATGGGACAGTGCTATACCGGGGTACAAATTTTAAATATATCCGAAGCAGAAAGCCTGTGAGGGAGTCAGTTGGACCGTTAGATGATCGAGGGGTTAAAGGGGCACTTAGAGAAGATAAGGCCATCGCGGAAAGATTAAATGATTTCTTTGCTTCGGTGTTTACTGAAGAGGTTGTTGGGGAGGTACCCGTAATGGAGAAGGTTTTCATGGGTAATGATTCAGATGGACTGAATCAAATCACGGTGAACTAGAAGATGTGGTAGGCCTGATTGACAAACTGAAGAGTAGTAAATCACCTGGACCGGATGGTATATACCCCAGAGTTCTGAAGGAACTAAAAAATGAAATTTCAGACCTATTAGTAAAAATTTGTAACTTATCATTAAAATCATCCATTATACCTGAAGACTGGAAATGTAACCCCAATATTTAAAAAGGGCTCCAGGGGCGATCCGGGAAACTACAGACCGGTTAGCCTGACTTCAGTGCCAGGAAAAATAGTGGAAAGTATTCTAAACATCAAAATCACAGAACATATAGAAAGACATGGTTTAATGGAACAAAGTCAGCATGGCTTTACCCAAGGCAAGTCTTGCCTCACAAATCTGCTTCACTTTTTTGAAGGAGTTAATAAACATGTGGATAAAGGTGAACCGGTAGATATAGTATACTTGGATTTTCAGAAGGCGTTTGACAAAGTTCCTCATGAGAGGCTTCTAGGAAAAGTAAAAAGTCATGGGATAGGTGGCAATGTCCTTTCGTGGATTGCAAACTGGCTAAAAGACAGGAAACAGAGAGTAGGATTAAATGGGCAATTTTCTCAGTGGAAGGGAGTGGACAGTGGAGTGCCTCAGGGATCTGTATTGGGACCCTTACTGTTCAATATATTTATAAATAATCTGGAAAGAAATACGACGAGTGAGATAATCAAATTTGCAGATGACACAAAATTGTTCAGAGTAGTTAAATCACAAGCAGATTGTGATAAATTGCAGGAAGACCTTGTGAGACTGGAAAATTGGGCATCCAAATGGCAGATGAAATTTAATGTGGATAAGTGCAAGATGATGCATATAGGGAAAATAACCCATGCTATAATTACACAATGTTGGGTTCCATATTAGGTGCTACAACCCAAGAAAGAGATCTAGGTGTCATAGTGGATAACACATTGAAATCGTCGGTGCAGTGTGCTGCGGCAGTCAAAAAAGCAAACAGAATGTTGGGAATTATTAGAAAAGGAATGATGAATAAAATGGAAAATGTCATAATGCCTCTGTATCGCTCCATGGTGAGACCGCACCTTGAATACTGTTTACAATTCTGGTCGCCGCATCTCAAAAAAGATATAATTGCGATGGAGAAGGTACAGAGAAGGGCTACCAAAATGATAAGGGGAATGGAACAACTCCCCTATGAGGAAAGACTAAAGAGGTTAGGACTTTTCAGCTTGGAGAAGAGAAAACTGAGGGGGGATATGATAGAGGTGTTTAAAATCATGAGAGGTCTAGAATGGGTAGATGTGAATTGGTTATTTACTCTTTCGGATAGTAGAAAGACTAGGGGGCACTCCATGAAGTTAGCATGGGGCACATTTAAAACTAATCGGAGAAAGTTCTTTTTTACTCAACGCACAATTAAACTCTGGAGTTTGTTGCCAGAGAATGTGGTTAGTGCAGTTAGTATAGCTGTGTTAAAAAAAGGATTGGATAAGTTCTTGGAGGAGAAGTCCATTACCTGCTATTAAGTTCACTTAGAGAATAGCCACTGCCATTAGCAATGGAATAGACTTAGTTTTTGGGTACTTGCCAGGTTCTTATGGCCTGGATTGGCCACTGTTGGAAACAGGATGCTGGGCTTGATGGACCCTTGGTCTGACCCAGTATGGCATTTTCTTATGTTCTTATCTTCTTATGTACACCTCAAAAGATGCTCTAATGTTTCTTGGCAGTGGACCATGTTAATGCAGATCACCACTACATTTCCCCACCACCACTACTTCCTGACATAACTTCCCAGATTAAAATCAGGCTGATGGATCCACAAACTTTATACTCCCTTCCACACATCTCCAAATGGGCCTCCAAACCCTCAGCTCTGCACCCCAGAATGAAGAGTGAGGGGCTTTCACAAACTGAGAAGGCCCATTTGCATCTGGGAATTCCAGAAGGCTCAGGTGGGCTGTCTTCTTTCCGAGATCGGAGTTCTGACTGACCTCAAAAGCCCATCTTCATTCTGGGAGGCCCAGAAGTTTCACCTGTGTTTTGAGGTATAAGTTCTTTGGGGGCCCAGAAGGTCCATCTTCATCCTGAAATGAGGAGCAGGAGGAGCCTGTTTAGAGTACATAGTGGGAGGTTTCTCTGAGCTAACCAGCACTTTAATTTTGAGTTGGTTAATGCAAAGACACCTATACAGAGCACAGCCTGCATTAACATTGCCATGTTATCATTAATAAGATCATGGTAAACACTTCTGTATGCTGCATATTGTTAATTTTGTACTCTGAGTATTAAAACCTGATGTAACACCAGCATTAAAATTGACAGTTAACTCATGTTATCATGCTCGGTTTAATGTTGGTTAATACATAAATGCCTTAAAAAAGCTCTTTAAATGAATGTTTTGTCACTTATAAGACAGGTTAAAAAAATCAAGGCTTCTTCGCAGGTGAGTAGGTTTGCAATATAGATAAAATCCAAAGAATTGTCCATATAAATTGTTCATAGTTATATAGAAGACAAGGTGTTAAAGTTAAAAAAAAAAATTGAAGATACAAATTTGTTTAATAGGAACCAATAGCCCAACATTTCTTTCTTTTGTGAGATTTCCAAGATATCTGGTAGGATTTCTGTACAAAAGATGCAGGGGCGGATTTTAAAAGGGTTACGTGCGTATATTACGCACGTACCCCTGAAAACCCGCTCCTGTGCGCACCGAGCCTATTTTGCATAGGCCTGGCAACGTGTGCAAGCCCCGGGACACATGTAAGTCCCGGGGCTTAAAACTGGGCAGGTCGTGGGCGGGGAGGGGAGGTCTGGGGCGGGGCATGGGCGTGGCCAGAGGCCTCTCCACTGCTGCTGGGCCCGGGGATCCCGTGCCAACATTCAGCCGGCGCACGCATCCTATGCCTGCCCAGAGGCAGGCGTAAATAAAAAAATAAAGGGGGTGGATTTAGATAGGGATGGGGGGCGGATTAGATAGGGGAAGGGAGAGGAAGGTGGGGGGCGGAAGGAAAGTTCCCTCTGAGGCCGTTCCGATTTCGGAGTGGCCTCGGAGGGAATGGGGAAAGCCATTGGGGCTCCCCTAGGGCTCGGCGTGCACAAGGTGCACAAGTGTGCACCCCCTTGCGTGCGCCGACCCCGGATTTTATAACATGCATGGTGGACCAGGAGCTCTGTTAGGGCACAAAAAACTGTTTGTCATCAGAATATAGTTTATAGTTGATGCCCAGGCAAGCTAGCAATTTGCAAAGCAGAATCCAATAAAGGTTGAAGGGAGCAGCAGACAATGCAGAACCTTGAGTTACTCCAGATTTTAGATTGTGCTAATTGAAAAAAGAAGATGATATAATCACTGGGTATGACCAGAGAGATAAGACGCAAACCAACTGAGGACTGTTCCTATGATCCCAATCTCCTCAAGATGATGGAGTAAGATGGAGTGACTCGAAGTGTTGAAAGCAGAGGACACGTTGAGCAACACCATCACATAGCACACGCCCCTATCAAAACCACATCTAATGGTATCAATACTAGATAAAAATAAAGTCTCTGTACTGAAATGAAATGTTGAGAAAACAAAATTGGAACTGGTCTAAAATATTATGTTGCTCCAAAAACTCATCAGGTTGTACCAACACAGCACCTTCAATGATCTTGGCCATGAAAGGCAGGGAGGAAATACGTATATATTTGCTAAATACTGGTTGGTTTAAGGACGGTTTTTTAAGTAATGGTCTAATAGTAGCACTGTATAAAGTATCTGGTAAAGACCCTTCTGATAAGGAAAGGTTGACAATTTGTACAATATAGTCAGATAGATCCTTATGAAGGATTTAGAGTAGTACAGGGGAACAATGGATTTAATCTGGCTAGAATGCTTTCTATTTCCTTACTGGACACTATAGAAAAAGTATTCCATAAAGATAAAAGTTGTAGAAGTAGCTGAAATAGGATTTAAGGCAGAAGTGTGGAATCTGTCGCAAATTTTGGAAACCTTATCCTCAAAAAAATGCTGCAAAATTTTCACAGAGGTCCGGAGTTAGAGACATGTCTTTATCCTTTGCAGTAGAAGGGTAGGAATTTAGTTTTCTGACTAGTTGGAATAATTGCCTTGAACTTTTGTCAAGAACATGTATTCGGGCTGAATAAAAAACCTTTCTTGGCCACATCAGTTTGAAATGTATAATTGGCTAATCAGATTTGCGACAGATTCCACACTTCTGCCTTAAATCCTATTTCAGCTACTTCTACAACTTTTATCTTTATGGGACACTTTTTCTATAGTGTCCAGTAAGGAAATAGAAAGCATTCTAGCCAGATTAAATCCGTTGTTCCTCTGTGCTACTCCAAATCCTTCGTAAGGATCTATCTGACTATATTGCACAAATTGTCAACCTTTCCTTATCAGAAGAGTCTTTACCAGATACTTTATACAGTGCTACTATTAGACCATTACTTAAAAAAACGTCCTTAGACAAAGCCATGGGGCCTGATGAGGTTCATCCAAGGATACTGAGGGAGCTCAGAGATGTGCTGGCGGGTCCGCTGTGAGACCTGTTCAATAAATCCCTAGAAACGGGAGTGGTGCCGAGTGATTGGAGAAGAGTGGAGGTGGTCCCGCTTCACAAGAGTGGGAACAGAGAAGAGGCTGGTAACTACAGACCAGTTAGCCTCACCTCGGTGGTGGGAAAAGTAATGGAGTCGCTGTTGAAAGAAAGAATAGTGAACTATCTACAGTCGGGAGAATTGATGGACCAGAGGCAGCATGGATTCACCAGGAGAAGATCCTGTCAGACAAATCTGATTGATTTTTTCGACTGGATAACCAAGGAATTGGATCGAGGAAGAGCACTCGATGTCATCTACTTGGACTTCAGCAAAGTTTTTGACACGGTCCCGCACAGGAGACTGGTGAATAAAATGATAAACTTAGGAGTGAGTGCCGAGGTGGTGGCCTGGATTACAAACTGGTTGATGGACAGAAGACAATGGAACTTACTCTGAAGAGAGAGCTGTGTTGAGCAGAGTGCCGCAGGGATCGGTGTTGGGACCAGTCCTGTTCAATATCTTTGTGAGCGACATTGCGGATAGGATAGAAGGTAAGGCTTGTCTTTTTGCGGATGACACTAAGATCTGCAACAGATACTTAAAAGGTTTTAATGATCCAAAGACAACGACAAACCTTTTCCGTTGCAAAAAAATCAGCAGAACCAGGGGTCACGATTTAAAACTCCAGGGAGGAAGAATCAGAACCAATGTCAGGAAGTATTTCTTCACAGAGAGGGTGGTGGATGCCTGGAACGCCCTTCCGGAGGAAGTGGTGAAGACAAAAACTGTGAAGGATTTCAAAGAGGCGTGGGATAAACACTGTGGATCCATAAGGTATAGAGAATGTGAATGAAGTGAAGAGGCATGTGGGGCGGCTTGCAGGAATGACAGCTACTACCTGGAGATTAATATCCTAATTAAATAAACATACACACAGTTAATGCGACTCCAACATTGCTCTATGCTTCCACGGCAAGAGGAAATGGAAAAAAAAGGATTTGCATCCACAAAAAAGCAGGGGAGTAGCTTGCTTGATATGGCGGTTACTACCCCAAACCAAATTAGCCTGATACTTCACTTTCAATGATATCCAGCATAGTTCTCTGCTTCAACGGCAGAGGGAATGATGAAAAGATCTCTGCTTCAACGGCAGGGGGAATGATGAACAGATGATTTATATTCGGACCACAACCAACAAGGGCTGAGTTGCACAGGCCTGGATAAACATGCGTGAGAGAAGCTTGCTATGATGGTGGTTACTACCCCTAAACAATTAGCAAGATACTTCACTTAGATGCAGCTCCAGCACTGATACTTCACTTAGATGCAGCTCCAGCACTGCTAACTACATCGATGGTGGGGGTGGAAGGGAAATAGATCGATGGCGGGGGTGGAAGGGATGGCAGGGTGGAAGGGAAATAGAACAAAAAGTCACTTACAAGGGACAAGAGAAAAAGACAAGTAAGGGGGAAAAAAAAGTGAAAGCTTGCTGGGCAGACTGGATGGACCGTTTGGTCTTCTTCTGCCTTCATTTCTATGTTTCTATGTTTCAGGTGTAATATTTTTCAAGTCACTCAGTAAAAATGAGTACGATACCAGTGATGCTTGAGTTTCCTAAGTACAGGAGTGAACCATGGGATATTATGGCTGCATTTAGGGTAGATAAGCCTTTCAGAAGCAAACTGATTGGAAGCACACACCAGTATATCTAGAAAGGAACTGACAGTGTCATTAATTTAGACAGATTAAAATCTGTCAATTTAGGAATCAAACTTTCTTTAAATTTTATAAAATTGATGCTTTTCCGAGTCAGAAATTGAGGTACAATAGGTTTATTAGGTCTGTCAATAGCATTAATAATCAGTTGGCTGGATAACAAAAAATGATTTGACCAAGGAATTCTATGAGAGGCACCCATGGGATAAACTTGTGAAATTAATGAAGGATTAATATAGATTAAATCCAGCATGTGACCACATTTGTGGGTAGGCCCAGTAACAATGAGCTCCCAACCAAGCACAGTCATAGCTTCTTCAAAAGCCTCAGCAGAGGAATGAAGTGAGAGTAGAATCCATGTGGAGATTAAAATCACCTAAAACAATAGTAGAAAAGTGATCACCAAAAATAAAAAAAATCTTGTGACACCAATTTTAAATTGATAAATTCTTTAAAAATCGCAAGTCCCCCTCTGCGCCTGTTTGAGCATCATTGAAAAATAATGAAAATCTATGAAAAGCCACAAAGAACCAAATAACATAATATGCTTTTACATATCTTTTATCAGAGACAAATATGTAATATTACTTGATGATATGCTTCTGCATTGTGTTATCTTCTGGTATATTTGTAGACCCTGGATCATGGTCAGAGCTGACTCCACCCACAGGGAGAAGCCCTGTGGGGACTCACCACCATAGGCTGTGGCCTTAACTGAGACTGACACAACAGCAATAGACTTTATTATATTGGAAATGTAGAGGATTCCTCCAAATGATAGATAGACACAATCCAGAGATATGGATGGCTCGTAGATGATATCCCCAGTAATGGTCCGTGGAGCGGGGTACGCTGGGGAATCCCTCCTTTGCTGGAATCTCCTGAAGGATCCGGTAGTGGCCTGCAGCGCGGGGTACGTCGAGGATCACGGGAGATATGTTGAGAGTAGAGCAGGAGGTCAGCGGAGCTGTAGAGCAGATGGTACTCACTCTGAAGTGTGCAAGGAAGGTTGCTGAGGCGATCACAGTAGTGGCCCGAGGCACGGGGTACACCGGAGGTTCCGTCAACAGACGGTAGCGAAGTCACAAGGCTGAACCAGACAAGTCTGGAGTGGAGTAGAGAGATTCCAGGTGAGAGGCCCTCCGAGGAGCGGATAGCCAGAACACGACAAGTCCCCCGAGGAGCGGGTACCTAAAGCGTTCAAGTTTCTGGTCAGGAACGAATTCAACGTAGCAAAGCAAACGTCTCCGAAGAAGAGGAATTCAGCAGTAATGAAGTCCTTGCTAACTCATAGGTAGCTCAGCCCGGCTGGCTCAAATAAACGCAGGCAGATGATGTCATGCGGAGGGGACGCCCCCGAGGTTCCCGCCATGACATGCATAAGATGGAGCCTGGCTCGCGTGCGCGTGCCTTAGATAATACCCAATTCGAGATGGCGGACAGGATTGCCCACGCCGTCCCAGGAACGCTGAGGAGAGCGACATGGAGAGGCAGAGGTCGCTAAAAAATGTCCGAGAATTACTGGTGCAGGCAAAAAGGAAGTGAGCAACAGAGGTCGCAGCCATCTGCGACCGATGGGCGCAACACATTGTGAGGGTTTAAATAATTTTTTGTATTATTTTGGAATAAAGATTTTGTGATATTACATATGTCTCTGATAAAAGGTATGTAAAAGCATATTATGTTATTTGGTCCATTGGGCTCTTCATAGATTGGGTATCCATTATGAATATATAGTATTACCCCATCGTTGAGAAATAGCACAATTGAGATTACTGCAAAGAACCTAGAAAGTGGAAGTGGCAACCCAGTAGCTACAATACAGCTCTAAGGTTAGAGCTGATGCCAGCACAACTATGTGATGGCAAGAAAAGGTGCAGACAGTCCATGTTGAAGGAGTGCACGCAAAGGGAGGCAGTGTAAGGGGCCAAAGCAGCACAGTTTGAAGAAGGCCCAGACGGTCCATGTTGAAGGAGTACACACAAAGGGAGATAGCCTAAGGGCCACATCATCAAAGTTCAAGTAGCAGACAGCAGGACCAGGACCAGAGAGCACAGCATGGAGGCAGCAGCAGGATGAGAGGAGATCAGACACTAGCATAGAAGCAGCATCAGGATGAGGAGATGAGACACTGGCAGCAGAATCAGGAGATGAGAGAGGATAAGAGACAGCAGCGGGATCATGACTGGAGACTGGCAGTTTCCTGGGTGAAAGCCGTGGAAACAAATAAGAAGACTTAAATATGAATGCTAAGAAGTGTACATATAAAGTTTGGCATAAGATGGTACACTTTCCATCATTCAATGTGAGCATCTTATGCCAAAATATGCGGACTCTGTAGCAGATTTTACATTCACAGTGTTAGAAAAGCTCTGAGTTAGAGCTGAGAGTTAGCAATCTGAAATGAATCTGTGTTGCGGGCTCCTGAAAGAGGGAGGAGTTAGCAATCTGTTAGGAAAGCTCTGATGCTAGGTGTTAGCAATCAGTTAGAATCTGATATAGTAGTGGGTGAATCCTTGGGCCGGAGGCAGATGACCACACCCCCGGGAGGATATCACGAGACGGACTACCAGCTAGGCTTGAGTATGGAGACAGACACACATTAGTTCTTTTATTAAACAGGTTTTTGAAACCACCAGAGGTGGCAGTAGTGAGCTGATATGCCCGGCAGGGCTGTAGTCCCTCAGGCACTGGAACTGTGATCCAGGATGGCTGAGCTGTTGAGAAACTGTAGAAAGTGAATAGGCAGAGTAGGCAGACTTCATGAACAGAACTAGATGACAAAACTCACATAAGGTCTCAAGGAAGCTCAAGTGCTGGAAAGGTTTAGGTCCTCAAGGAGCGAGTACCTGGTTCCAGGGAAAGCTCTGAGAGAGCAATGGTAACTCACAATTGTTTGTAGCAGCGATAGCTTCCAGGCAGTACAGAATCTTCAGAGTGTCCAGGAACATGGGCCCTCGAGGAGCGAGTACCGGTTCCTATCTGTAATCTGAAAGTAAAGAAAAAGAGCGAGGCCCCCGAGGAGCGGGTACCTCTGGTAAGTCCAAGGAGGCAGAGTAGCTTGGGTTGCGGAGAACGAATCCCATCCGCAGCGACCAGCAGGAAGCTAGGTAATGAATCCCCTTGCTAACTCAGTTTGTTAGCGTTAACAGAGACCTTTAAATATTGGAAGCGGATGACGTCATCTCAGGGGGATGCCCCTGAGGTTCGCGCTCTTGCTGGTATTTGAATCAGAACGCGCGCACGCGCGTGCCCTAAGTCTTCAGGCAAACATGGCGGATCAGCAACGTCGAGCCGGTCCAGGGACACCGGAGGGAGACAGCATGGAGACGCCGCGGCAGCCAGCCATCCATCAGACCCAGAGAGAGTTGTCACAGAGGTAAAGGGGGCAGAGTGAGGATGTCGAGCAGCAACGGTCGCAAACCACAGGTGAGGTGAACTTACCAGCCCTGGCTCGCATGGTATCCAGGGCCTCTTCCATCCCCTCAAATACTTCCGGTCCCAACCGTTGAATCAGGCGCTGCTCCATGAGGGTCAGGCGATGGGAAGGGCCTCTTCCTCCTGTTTGTTGCAGATGTTTGTTATGGCTTGCCACCTTGATCTTGAGCTGGGCCTTTATGTCGCAGTAGCGGTGGGCTACCTGCTCTCCAGTCCTCCTTCCATTGTGCTGAGATATGGCCTGGGTGATGGTGCACCAGATCTGTCCTTTGGCTGTCCTGGAAGTCGTTGCCGCATGGCTCCTGAAGAGCACGCTGTAGTTCTTGAGGACCCTGGTGATCAGCATCTCATTGTCCTCAACGCTGAACTTGTGAACACGAAGACAAGTCCTCCTTGCTGCCTGGCTGCCAGATGATTGGGTTGCCACTTCTGCTTCCGGAGAGGTGTCACTATCCTTGTTCTCGATCCCACTTCCCACTCCCCACCCTTCCTCCTCCCCCTCCTGGACCTGCCCTGCCAACTGCCCCCCCCCCCCCCATCCTCTCTGTATATCCTTTGCCTACCGTCCTCCTCCCGCCACACTCGCCTGCCTATCCCCTTCCACCTCCTACCTCCTCCTATCCCTTCCCTTCTCCCTATCTCTACTCCTGTTACTATCCTTATTCCTACTCCTCCGCCTCCTCCTATCACCCCTGTCCTCCTCCTCTCTCCTCCTTTCCTCCCTCCTCCCCTCCTATCCTCATGCCTCTCCTCTCTCCCCATGCCCCTCAGACTCCAACCTCTCCAGATCTTCATTCCTCATCACTCTTTACCACCATCACTCCTCCACACCACCACCACTCCCCATCACCAACACTACCACCACTCCTCACCAGCACCACCGCCACCACCATGCAAAGACAAACTGACAAACTTGACAAACAAACAAAAACTTCCACACGGAGACAAAGGTTAAGGTAAACAAATGAGAACAGAAGACAGGAGAACACACTCAGAAATCGCTAGCTAAACTCCTACTTCAATCATTATCCAACAAACTCACCTGCTCTCCTCTCTCTCTCACGCCTGACACACCCTCAAAGAGATAGCTGCAGGAAGCCAGGATGTATATAAGCAAAGAAAATAATGCATGACGCATAAAATGATGCACGATGCGATACTGCATCGCACATTATGCAATTTACCTACGCAGTGTGGTATTTCAGAAATTTCCCTAACCATGCCTCTTTTTATCGCAGACACCAACATGCCATATTTCTGCTTTCTTTATAGCATTTTGATGATTCTAGGCCTAGGTTAGGTGCCAGCTCAGCTCTATTTGAATATCAGCCTCACGGTGTCCAAGTTTACAATTTTACAGGACTGACCTGTGCTAGGTGAAGGATAATAATGATTGTGGAGTTTATTTTCGAAATAGCGGGGGAAGCATATGGGCCTGAAAGTTAATTGGAATAGGGGCAAAGCTGAAGATTCACCTAGGGTGCCTAATTCCCTTGCACTGGACCTACACATAGTACAAGGCCCTTAACACTGCACACGTGCCACATTTGCACGGGCCCGTGCAGACCGAAAGAAGATAGAAGCATGCTTGCTTGCAGCGGTCTACATAGCCCAGAAGGTGGCGGTGTCCTTGCATCATCCTGCACTGGCTGGTAGGAGGAGGTGGCATGCGGCTGGCCCTCCTGTGAGCCAGCACTGAGGAGAAAAGCTGCTGAATTGGGTGAATAGCATCAGATTAATGGGGGGAGGGGAGGAAAGAAGGATGGAGGACAGTGCTGGGGTGAGGAAGGAGAGGGAGCGTGGCAGTCAGTTTGGTAAAAAAATAAAATGGGGGCCCATCCATAAAAGCTTGCCCATGGCCCATTGTTATCATCGGTGTCTCCCAGTGACTGCAGCACCAGCAGCAACAACATGAAAAAAACCCAGCACTGGGCCTGTGAACCGGTGCACACTCACAGGCCCTGCAGTGGCCCTACGCCTCCCACAGTTTTCCAAGGTGACAGGAAGCCTGTGTGGGGAGAAAGGGACAGGACTGCCTCAGGGCCTGTGAGTGTGGTGCCAAGTTCATAGGCCTCATGCTGACTTTCTTTCAGATTGCTGCAGCTATCACCTCTGCTGCTGCTGCTGCTGCTGCTGCACAGAGATGTTCAGCATCACGACCAGGGCAGCATAGAATGGAGAAAAAGGAGGAGGGGGAGAGGGGGCAGGGGATGAAGGGAGGAGCCAGATAGGGAAGTGCTGCTGGGCAGGGGGCTTGGGGAGCAGAGAGAGAAATGTTGCTGTTGCTGTGCTGGACAGGGGAGTTGGGGAAGAGAGCGAGAGAGCTGCTACTGCTGAGCAGAGAGTTGGTGAAGGGGCTTCTGGTGTTGGGCAGAGGGTTGGTGTGGGAAAGGGAGAGGAAGAGGGAGCTGCTGCCTTTTCTGGGCAGGTGGTTGTGTGGGCGCGTGGGCTGATGCTACTGGGCAGGCAGTTTGGGGTAGAGGGGGCTTCTGTTGCTGAGCTGGGAGAGAAAGATGGGCTGCTTCTGGGCAGAGAGCGAGGGAAAGTTAGTAGACAGGGACAAGGAGGAGAGAAAGGCAAGCTACTGGGCAAGAGGTGAATGTGGAACAATTTTATGAATGTATATTTTGTAATCCGCCTTGGACAAATTGTTTTGAAACGTAGTGGAATAGAAGCTGATTTCAATAAATATATAGTGGATGGATGAGGGGTGGGTGGATGAGAGAGGAGGCAGGCTGTTGCACAAGGAGTGGAGGGGTTGCACTGGCTTCCTATAAACTAGAATTGTTGATAGTGGAGGGACACAAGGTCTCTCTGATTCCCTGGCAATGTACGTTCTGTCTCGAGGACTTGCTAGTTATTCCATCTTATAATAAACATAGGTTGCAGGAATTGAGGACTAGACTATTCTCTTTTGCTGGATCATCAGTGTGGAATGCATTATCTAGCAAGATGAGAGGGGAGGAAATTAATTAAAATTCAGGAAAAAACTGAAAACAATGTTTTTCTTAGGCAATTCTATGGAAGCGATTAAACTTTTGTTGCTAATTTTATGTTTGTATATTTATGTTTTTCTTTCATTTATTTTATCTTAAAATGAATGTTTTTATTGTAATCTGTTTTGATCAATTTCATTGGAATTTAGCAAAAATATAAGATTGTATAAAGAAAGAACCAGAGGCAAGGAGAGGGTGGGGAGAAAGGGACACATGCAGGGCAAGGAGTAGTTGGGGGGGGGGGAGAGAAAAGGGGGGATGCTGGGCAAGAGGGGAGCAAGAGAGGAGGGGGCCGTGTTGGAGCTGCCACCACCAGAGGGACAGCTGTGCCTTCGCTGCCAAAGGAGAGAGCGCTGTGCCAGAGCAGTCACTGATAAGTCACGGAGGTGGGGACCATAATCCTATCTGCCCATGGGCACAGAAGAAGCTGGTCCCAGCGTTGCAAGCTTAGATTGAATGCAAAAACGCTCTCTGTACTGAGGGTGATCTGAACCTACAAGCCTTGGAAGAGCAATGCCTCCTCTTACCTCTTTCTGTGCTTTGAAAGTAGGTTATGCCATGCACTGCTCCCAAACCACAAAGAAAGTGACCGTTAAAATGCGAAACCCACAGATACAATGTTTTCTTGATGTTTATGAGCTGTTAAGCAAAGGTCTCATCAGATAGACCGGAGGGCTTCCCTAATTTACACTTGTGAGAGCAGGTTAGATGATTACTCAACAAGCAAATGTGGTTGAAGCATGACACGAAAACCACTTTTTGCACAAGTTCAGCGGGAGAGAAGTTTTTGCAAGGGGAAGGGTAAACTACCAGCGAGGGAGGGGAAGGCGATCTTTGGCCAGGGATATCCTTTCTTGACACCAAGAACGTTCTTCCTGAAGAGTCAAAGTAAACAGTTTTTCAGCCCCAAGTTGTACAAGCATGTCGTCCCCCAATAAAAAGAAAGCATTGCAGAAAATGCAAGGCATGCACAGAGTTCTGGGTGCATTTTCAGTGCACACAGTCAGAGGGTTAGACATACTGACGTCCGTCCGTAGGCAGTAGGCTGGCAAGCAGCTACTTATCCTTGTAAAGTTCCCCAGATAACTTTAAGCAGGATATTCACTGTGATAGGGTCTCCCACTGAACACAATTGGCTAAAGTTATCCTGGCGATTTTTCTGCTCACCTGCTTTCTCAATGTTTGCATTTAAAAACAAAAAAAACCTTGCAGGCCAGCAGCCTCCCCCCCCCCCCCCCATGCTAACACTAAAATGGTTGGGGCTGTAGTGGTCCCATCCCCCCCCCTTCCTGTGAAACCCCGCCCTCCCAAACCCTCTAAAGCCCTCCGTTACCCCCACAGACAGGAAGAGGAGAAGCACATTGCTCCTCGCCCTCAAATTAAAAGTGTCATTCTGGGAGGAGTCCCAAGCCCCTTGCATCCCCTCTAAAAATGGTAGGGGGGGAACACCAGCTTCGTCCTCCCAGTTAAGCGACCACTGTTGCTCTGGTAGCATTGTCTTTAGTGTGCATTATTGGTATTAGAGCAATATTGAAGGATGAAGCCTGACTAGTTTTTTTCTCTCTTCTTCTGGTGGTGTTTCTGGGGAATGGGGGGGAGAGCGGATTGGGAAGTGGGGCGCTTTCACCAGTGGGTTTCCCGTCGGGTGGATGGGAGGGGGTGTTGTTGCTGCTGCGGCTGCACGTGATTGTGCATTCTAGTGGGTGGGAGGGGAGGGGATGTCTGGCACTCCTCCCCCCGGAGGTTGGGCATGACACTTTTACTGTGTGGAGAGCAGGTATGGACTAGAAGCCTTGGGGGTGTTCAGGTGGATGGAAGTGGTGCCCCGCTTTTGTAAGCAGGGAAGTGGCGATCAGACAGTTAACGCCTCAGCATTTTTTTTTTTTTTTTGTTAACTTAAGGGGTGGGGTGTAGATTGGGTGACTACTGGCCTGTAAGATGTTTTTTTGTAACTTATCCAGCTAATCTTACCTGGGTAATGCTGAAGTTTAAGCCTCACCCCCCCCCCCCCAGGACACCCCCGCTAAAATAAATCCATTGTCAGCGGGGAAAATATTTAGGGCCCAATATTCAAAAAAAGCTGATTTCCTGAGTTAGGCACCTATTTTCAGCCAAAGTACAGACTCTAAGTTTTCAACTGAAAATACACATAAATGTAGGGGCCTAAAAGCTAAGGGCTGGATTTTAAAAAGGATACACGTGCTGAGCCTATTTTTAAAAGGCCCGGCGACAGGCACAAAGCCCCAGGACCCGTGTAAGCCCCGGGGCAGAGGCATGGGCGGGGCGGTCCAGGGGCGGGGCAGGCAGGGGCGGGGTCATATCCCGGCACAGCGGCCATATTTTCCGCTGTGCCGAGGATCGCGCGCCGGCAATTGGCTGGCGCGCACAGCTTGCGCCAGCCCAGAGGCAGGCGCAAAAGGTAAAATAAAAGTCAGGGGGAGTTAGAGTAGGGCTAGGGGGGGGGAAAGGTTAGGGGAAGGGGTGAGAAGGTCAGGCTAGAGGGAAGGGAAGTTCCCTCTCAGGCCGCTCTGATTTCGGAGTGGCCTGGGAGGGAACGGGAGTAGGCAGCGCGGCTTTTCGCACGCAAGGTGTACAATTGTGCACCCCCTTGCACACACCGACCCCTGATTTTATAACTTACGCACGCCTGCACGCGCAAGTTATAAAATCAGGTGTACATGTGTGCACGACAGGGAGCCCGCGCTCTCCTTTTAAAATCTACCTCAAGCCCCTAAATTTAAAACTATTATTCATTTGTCTAGATTTAGGCTCCTAAAGTAGGTGACTAGTTCTGAAAATTGGTGCTAAGCTCCTAACTTTGTTTCTCTGCCCTAACTCCGCCCTCGTAGCCACCCACATTTTAGGCTCCAAACCTCAGAGGCCAAATGAACCTAGCAGCCTGAATTTAGGCACTGAGCCCTAGTAAATTTTCAAAAGGATCAATTTAGGATCCTAACTCCAAAAGTTAGGAGCCCAAACCCTTTGAAAATTGACCCATTAAAATCCAAGTCTAAACTTAACCGGAGAAATCCTTATGAATATGAAGCTCACTCTGCCTGACTATATTTTTCAAAACATCCATACAACACTTAGAAGCAGGAACAATCAAGTGTATGCAATTGTTTCCACACTGTAGCAAAACGGATTTCTGAAATAACGAGTGTGACAGTCGCACCCTGGAAATTTTAGAACTGTAAGGACTTTTCTGTAAAGGTAATGGTCAGATATTAGGGTTAGAAATTTGGTACATTTCTTATTTGTTTCACTGCTGAAGGATGACGGTTCTCAATTGCTGCTTTTATACTCATGATCGCATTAGCATTTGCAATTATGAGCAGATGTGGTGAGGCCATCTCCACACCAGTGGGGAATTCTGTGGCTACAGAAGTCCTAACACGCCAAAATTACAATCATGCCAGGTTTCACTTCAGACTTTCATGCTGTGTTTTGATGTAGAAAGAGGCTCATCCAGTTTTGTGATTCATGATCAAAAGTCACCATCAGGATCAACCAACTGGATGTACTGACCACGCGATCCAGCAGAAATTCTTAAGAAAAGTCACCAACCAGATCGAAAAACACAGCACCACTCTGAGAGAGGGAAACTGAAATTACCCAGGGGTGGGGGGAGGTAAATTAAAACAAAATAGCTACTGTTATTTTCCACTGATGTACACTGTAAACTATTAAAAAGCTAGACATTTCTGTGAGAAGCTGTTGGCAGTCTACTGGCGGCTTCATGCTAAGCATGCAGATTCCTGAGCAAGCCTACAAGCAACTGAAGATTACCCTGAGAAGTAGAGAAAAGGACTTTGGATACAATATTGTATTCACTAAAGACTATTACCACATTGGGTCTAATTTATAAAGCTTTTTTTTCCCATAGAAGCTAGAGTCAGCAAATACATTGTGGATGATACCCTTTTATGTTTTGTTTTGTTTTACCAATAATAAGGTTATCACCTACAACTTTTTTCTTAACCCCTATTTCTGCATATTCAAGTGGGCTAACATGACAACTGAAATACTTTGCCCATAGACCAGTAAGCCTGACTTCAGTGCCGGAAAAAAATAGTGGAAACTATTCTAAAGATCAAAATCACAGAGCAATATAGAAAGACATGGTTTAATGGAACAATGTCAGCATGGATTTACCCAAGGCAAGTCTTGCCTCACAAATTTTTTTGAAGGGGTTAATAAACATGTGGATAAAGGTGAGCCAGTAGATGCAGTGTAGTTGGAAGGTGTTTGACAAAGTCCCTCATGAGAGGCTTCTAAGGAAAGTAAAAAGTCAAGGGATAGGAGGCAATTTTCTCACTGGAAAAGGGTAAATAGTGGAGTGCCTCAGGGATCTGTACTTAGACCGATGCTTTTCAATATATTTATAAATGATCTGGAAAGGAATATAATGAGTTAGGTAATCAAATTTGAAGATGATACAAAATTATTCTGAGTAGTTAAATCACAAGCGGATTGTGATAAATTGCAGGAGGACCTTCAGAGACTGGAAGATTGGGCAATGAAATGGCAGATGACATTTTTTGTGGACAAGTGCAAGGTGATGCTGTAGTTACATGATGTTAGATTCTATATTAGGAGCTACCACTCAGAAAAATGATCTAGGCGTCATAGTAGATAATAATTAAATAATCAGCTCAGTATGCTGCAGCAGTCAAAAAAGCAAACAGAATGTTAGGAATTTTAGTTGCGGTGGAGAAGGTACAGAGAAAGGTGAACAAAATGATAAAGGGGATGGAATAGCTCCCCTATGAGGAAAGGCTAAAGAGGTTAGGGCTGTTCAGCTTGAAGAAGAAAAGGCTGAGATGGATATGATAGAGGTCTTTAAAATCATGAGTGGTTCAGAACGGGCAAATGTGAATCGGTTATTTACTCTTTCGGATAATAGAAGGACTAGGGGTCACGCCATGAAGTTAGCAAGTAGCACATTTAAAACTAATTGGAGAAAATTCCTTTTCACTCCATGTACAATTAAGCTGTGGAATTTGTTGCCAGAGGATATGGTTAGTGCAGTTAGTGTAGCTGAGTTTAAAAAAGGTTTGGATAAGTTCTTGGAGGAGAAGTCCATTACCTGCTATTAATCAAGCTGACTTAGAAAATAGCCACTGCTATTGCTGGCATCAGTAGCATGGGATCTACTTAGTGTTTGGGTACTTGCCAGGTACTTGTAGCCTAGATTGGCCACTGTTGGAAACAGGATGCTGGGCTTGATGGACCCTTGGTTTAACCCAGTATGGCATGTTCTTATGTTCTTATTCAGAATGGCAGAAAAGACTTTAGTGACTCAGGCACAGTGTTGTTTGTATACTAAAATTCTAACAAAATCTGAAAAAATACAAAAACTGCTTCACTAAATATCAGCTAAAGCATCACATGAAATTAATTCAATAAAAATTTAGAAGAAAAGACTTCAAATACCTAAGGATCTCATTTAATAAGCATTTTTCCCATAGATACAGAATGGGAGAAAAGTCTTAGTAAATCAGGCCCTAAATGAGCAAAGTTCTCACATGAAGTTAAATGTGATCATTATTCCAACTAATTTCATTTTTTATACTATTTATCTTCTTATACTCCAACCTATTTAATGTTTTTATGTCATCCATCTTATTATTTATCTCAAAAAAGTGAAAACCCCCCTCACCTCAATTTGTAGTGAATTAAAATTAAATAGCTTCAGTTCATTGGGTATCCTGAGACTTCAACAGGTCCATTCCACATAGCTCAAGTTTTTAAAACTTTCCAAAGATATAGCTCATGCCTTTACCAAAATGTGGTCCAATGTGGCCAATATTTTGCCCTCAATTGGCTGCATCAGGGATCTCTCAAATGTATCGAAACATATGCCCTAACAGTTTCTGTAGCTTAATTGTGAAAAATCCCAAAATTAGACCTTCATACTTACAAAAGTAGGTACAATTCTTAAGTAACAAACATTTCCAGAGGCATACTGCCTATTGAAGTTCCTTTCAAGTTTAGACGACTGTATAGGCATTGTAAGTTTCTAATTCCCTGTATGTATGTACCCAGATCAGCACAGACTGCTGGGTTATGCCACCCTTCCAGCAGATGGAGATAGAAAAACTTGAAGAACACCCCTGTAAGTAGGATGCGCCACCTGCAGTTCCTTCAGTATTTCTGTCTCCAGCAGATGAAGGTGGTAGAACCTGCACTCCTGGCTAATTGACTCTAAACAAGAAAAAAAAAAAAGAGAGTTGCAGTGACAGGAGTCCTTTAAATTTGTTTGGCTAAAACAAAGTTTAAAAAAAAAAAAAAAAGAGCCGGGCCTCCCAAGGAGCAGAGTCCTTTCTCCTCGGTGGTAGGCCTGCGGTGTGCTTTGCCCTTCACTATGAACACAGCATACCCTGTCTACTCCCTATCTATAGTTTCTCTACAGCTCAGCAACTCTGGGATCGCTGTTCCAGTACCTTGCCGGGCATATCAGTTTACTACTGCCACCTCTGATGGTTCTATTAACCTGTCTAATAAAAGAATTATCTGTGTCTGTCTCCGTACTCAAGCTTAGCTGGTGGTCCCTCTCAGATATCCTCCTGGGGGCAGTCATCTGCCATCGGCCCAAGGATCCACCTATCTACATTCCTCTACAGCTGAGTGCTCTCTCCAAGCACTCCGCTGGTAACAG
This sequence comes from Rhinatrema bivittatum, assembly GCF_901001135.1. Classification (NCBI taxonomy): domain Eukaryota; kingdom Metazoa; phylum Chordata; class Amphibia; order Gymnophiona; family Rhinatrematidae; genus Rhinatrema; species Rhinatrema bivittatum. The sequence continues at coordinate 52,402,357 of NC_042620.1, read as the reverse complement.
ATCGCTACTCCTTCTCCATCAGGAGTCTTCAGCAACAGATTCATTACAGATTGCTACTCCGCAGTCTAAACCCTAACAGATTGTTTACTACTCCCTCTACAGGAGCTAAGCATATCAGATTGCTAACTCCTCCTTCCACAGGAGCAGATTCATTACAGATTGCTAACTCCTCCCTTCCTCAGGAGCCAAAGCATAACAGATTGCTAACTCCTCCCTTCCTCAGGAGTCGAAGCATAACATTCAGTTACCTTGTTTTCTGTTTTCTATGACATTTTAGGGAGTATTTTTTTTTTTTTTTGCCAAAATGATTTTTATTGACTTTTTCCATATACCACAACTTGCAGCGCATTGTCAGTACAACCAAACCAAAAGACAAGAACACATCAACATAGACATATGTAACCGTCAATACAAAGCAAATATAAAAAAAAGTAGGCCTGACGTGCAGATACAGGTTCATTCATCCATCCATCTACCAGACACCAGACATCCCACTCATCCTCTCTATCAACTGCATTCAACATCCTCCCCCCCCCACCCCCCCCATCCCGGAGACTGAAAGAGGCCAGTAGAATGAGATGTCAAGTACCCAACTCGAGGATTTTAAATATGTTATCCAATGGATGTCTGGGTCTCTTTTGCATTTATATTACTGTAGTGATTATATTTTATTCTATGCACTTTATTGAAACACTTTTTGGGCATCCTGGGGGTAAAGCGTAAAAAAGTAAACAGTTACTTCCCTTGGACATTAGTCAGTGTGTCTCTAAGATTAGCACTTTTGGGCATCAGTCAGATGGAAGAAAATTTTGTGCCCTGGAACAAGAGTGTAGACAATGAAGTAACACAGGCTGTATCTGAATTTGGGCTACACCACCAGCCGTATGCATACCATGAGCCATCTATATTCTGATCTACATGAAGGACTCTATGGGATCCATGGGGCAGTAGAACATCGTCTCCAGGAGACTTGCGAAAAAGCACAGAGATATCACCTGGATAGCCATTCAGGGCAGCTTGTCCATAAGGGCATTCATGATCTGCAAGTTCAGGCACAGCCGAAGAGACAGCCTGTTCCGGGACTGCCCTTTGCACAGGATGACGAATTCCCAAGGAAATATCAAACCCAGAAGCTGATGTTCCACGGAATGTTTCCACGGCTGGGGAGCCATCCAGTGGGGAGGTGCAGGAGAAGCGTTTTCCTTTCATTTCTGGCCTGCTTTCATCTTTTCCCCCAAGTCAGGATTGTTTTTTTTTTCTTTCATTTTGCTTCATTTCATTTCATTTGGTTTTAATGTGTACTATTTTAGAACAGTGTGCACTAAAACCAAAATCTGAACGCTCCTCACAGTTCCCTGCAGGGACCCATAACTCCCCCCTTTCATGTACTCTAAAGGGATAACCTCCTCTGGGGGCAGAAGTGATCCCCAGTTGCTCCTGCCCCACCAGTGCTGTTTCTGATCATGGAACCAGGCTATAGCTCCCCAGGTACCAACAGAATAAGTCCTGGCTGTTGCAAGCGCGGAGGTGTGGTCATTTCTGGAACGGGTGTTGTGAGCCCTTGAGCCACGGCACGACTCAGAGAGGAGCCCCGAGACACACTGCGGGAGGTGAGCTGGTGCGTGCATGGGTAACAAGGAGCAGGATAAGGCTGGAACGATGACAAGGAGACGGGAGGTCTGACCCTCGACCGGACCTGCACGCCCCAGGATGACCAACAACGCAATGTTGATCAATGAACAGTCCTCTGACCGTTCCAAGCCCTTTCGGACCTGCTGCTGGGTAATGGCAATAGGCAGCAAGCCAGACAGAGGATGAGGGCAGATGGAGGTCTTGAAACATAGAAGACTCTTGGATGTAGACATAGGCGAAGACTCTTGGACGTCGGTTCAGGAGCAAGGTACTGCAGACAAAAGTATACAGGAGCAGGATCAAGTACTGGGTCAAGACTGAGACGCAGCACACCCTACACAGCCCACCCGCGGGGCAGGTTGCGGACCACGATGGGCTCGAAGCAGGCTCTAGACGAGGTGTGGTATAGATGAGACTGGAACATGACGAAGATCCCGAAGAGGCCTGCACCGAAGCGCGCTCTACACAGTTGCCTGAGTTTGGTCGTGGACCACGCTGAATGGAGCAGGTTCAAACAGAGTCTTAGACATGGACGGCCACAAATGCAAGGGACTCCGAAGACTGAGACAAGATTCACGCTCAAGATACAACTTACAGGATTCTCAGACAACTCGAAGTTAACGACTCGGGAGACAAGCGGAAGTCTTCCGAAGGCTTGCACTGCGGAGGTGAAGGTGGCCTTGTGCCATGAAACACCCTACACAGCCCGCCCGTGGGCTGGTCGCGGACCACGACATGGCATGACGGGAAGATGGACATCAAGGATCCCAGGAACTGGAGACAGAGGCGAAGATGAAGACGTTAGGGAGGCACATCAAACATCAGGAACATGGAGACAACTGGAGATACGGATGAAGAACATCAGGAACATGAAGACCTCTGGAAAGATGGACGAAAGACATCAGGAACATGAAGACGGAGCTGTCAAAGCAGGAGAAGACCACGGAGGACCTGGACCGAAGAAAGTACACAGACTGTGAAACTCAATCCGAAGGCCCTGACTGAAGGCAGGCAGGACCCTTTTAAAGGGCTGTAGCAGGAAGTGGAGGAAGACGTCCCTCCCACGGGCCACGGTACTTTTCCCGCCGCTGGCCCTTTAAATCTTGATGAGAGGCGCGCACCCGCACCTAAGGGAAGGCAGGAAGAGCAGAGAAGCTGGCAGCGTCCTTGCTGCATGGAAGGCCCAAGGTGGAGTGGCTCCTAGCCACGAAGATGCAGGAAGAAGCTGGCACCAGCAGGGACAGCCTTCCTTCTGAGAGAGGACCCCAGAAGCGGAGCGGCAGCGGCAGCACAGCCGCGGAGAACGGCTCCCAGGGGGATAGCCCTGTCGTGCAGGGAAGAAGATGGTCGCGGCCTCCGGACCACGGAGGCCGCGACCTGCTTCACGCGGCATCCTGCCGCGTGAAGAAAGCAGGTGGGTGGAGGGGCTGCCCGCGGATCACCGCAGGTAAGGCCGTAACACTGGCAACTTGATGGAGAGCACGTATCATCTATGTTACTATATTGTCATGTTAATCTAGTTCTATATGTGCTTTCTATAATCTGCCATACAAGACTTTTTTTTATTAAATTACATTTACACTAACTGCAATATATCTAATATTGTTATTGAAAGAAAACAGTTGCTTTAATGTTTTTAGTCCAACTCTTTCAGCACAAAATTGTTTTAATGTAATCTACCAATTACAACAAATATGTAAGTGATGTTGTTTTTAATTGCAGTGTATCTGATGTCAAAACACCAAAAAAGAGCCAAATAAATTGCCAAAAATAATGACACCAAAAACCAAAACAAGGCAAAATAAAAAATTATCAGACATCAAATTAGACCCTAATGTACCTGATAGTGAATGCCTAATATAATTCACACATCAGCAAGCCTGACAGCGTGCCCTGATGTAGATGGGCCACCCAGTCTACTACATCATTTGCATACTACAAAAGTCTCTTTTTTTTCAAAATCATATTTTTTTTTTCAAAAAAATTTTAAGTTGCAAATAAAAAAGATTAAAGAGTAACAATGATCACAGCTCAACAAAGGCCAGTGTTTCGCAAGAAAGCTTCTTCAGGAGCATCTCGATCGTGTCACCAAGCTGAATAATTTCACTTATGCATTAATATCATAGCTGCCGGACCAAAGGTCTCATAACACTGTCAGGAGAAAAAGGAACAGCCACATTGATGATTTTTTTTTTGATCCAGCAGTTTCCTCCAGCACCTTTGTATTTCCAGCTCAGTTGAAGCATTTTCCAGTTCAGTTGAAGCATTTTTGTCCCTATATTACATCCCCTAGTCTGGCCATTGCAGTGATGGTCTTGGGCTAGTGGCCATGTACCAGGACTTCTTCCGGAACTTTACAATCAAGGGTCCTGAATCTCACCATTAGGTGTCACCCTTTATCAATGACCACGAATCCCTCCCCCCGGGGGCTTGTGCGTACTGTTTTTCACAGCATCGACAGCCACAGCCAACTTGGAGAATGGAATGCCTGCACTTCCACACCAGGCCTGCTCTATATTTCCCTTTATCATTAACGTTTATGCTGATGTTTTTAATAACTAGATTGAGCTGTCAGAAATGGTACGCAGTGGATGTACTATTTTTGCCACCCACACGGTGAAACAGAAAGTAGGGGAATGCATTTCACTGTTTCAGCACAGAGCCCTAGATTCTCTAATTACAGCTTTGCCCCGGGGGCGGGGAGAAGGAACTAAAAATCTGGCAGAGAATTACACCACAAACCTAAACAATGAGGTTTCTCTGGAAAATGGCATAAGCGATACAAAAAAATTCAGCTCACATTGAGGCAAGAGTACTAAACCAAAAAAAAAAGGTTTTGCAAATCCCACTTTGCATACAAAAGCAGCAAACAGCAAGATGAGAACCAAGGAAGCCAAGGATCAAATCATGTTGATAGTCCTTGTAATCCTGGCCAACCACTTCACCCTCTCTTGGCTCAGGCACATACTTAGGGGCCTGTTTACTATCGGCCATAGTGCATGGTTAACTTGCGATTGGATGCGCATTTTGGACACGTGTCCATAACTCCCGATGCAAAATGGGGATTAGCTCGTCCAAAACGTGCATCTTATCGCGCACGTAAGTAATAGCGCTCATCACATGCAAATGCATGTTGATGAGACCAGAGACGCACAATTTTACTCTCAAGAATTAACGCCAGCTCCTACATCCTGAGGAGCCCAAAAAGTGTATAGAAAAGCAGAAAATACTGCTTTTTTTATACTTCCTGCAACTCAATATTGTGGTGAAATTAAGTCGGAGGAAATAGAAAGCTTGAAACGTCCAAAAAAACCTTTTTTTTTTTTAAAGTGTGCCGGCAGCCAGGTTAGGAAAACGGATGCTCCAAAATTTCCTAAGTAGCTGAGGGCCACCTCCCCTGGGCGCCCGCTGCCTAGGAGGCGCTAGGGGTGCACAATTTCCCCTAGCGCCTCCTTTTTACACTGGCAACCCATTTGCATGACGCATTGGGCTCCCCGGTGAGGACTGGCGTGTGTTAAGGGAGCGGGTGCTCAATCATGAGCGCCCCCTTTAACGCGCGCCAATATTGCATCAGCCCAGAAGGGTTTTCTCCATTCTGTGTCTGTGGGAAAAGAGCTATACAAAAGGGCTTGTAGACTGGAAGGCTTCCATAGAAAGAAATATATTTACTCACATTAAACTACCACTGCAAAGGTGTGAGCTAAGTCCAAATACATTACCTGCAATAATGCACGACATTTGATGGTTTAGCATGCGAAACAGACTTTGCAAAATTTTTGTGACTTTGCAAAGAGTAAATTTTGTGCATAATTTTACACATGCAAAATTATATTTAAATTAATAGTTAATGAGTTTCTGAGATGCAAAATTATGCAAAGCAGTTCACTAGCTATTAGCACATTGTAAAGCTATGCATGAAATTTGCTTCGCAAAGCCAATTTCACAAAATCTTTAATTACATCTCAATGAGTAGAATTTGTTTAACACCTCAATCTCCTGTAAAAAAAAAAAAAAAAAACTACACGCGCTATTTTTCTACTGGGTGTATTTTCTCATCAGTCCAGTAGAAAAATAGCACATGCTAGTTCGCAAATAGTGCATGAAATGTATTTTGATTTAGGATAGAGGCCTCACTGTATGTAATTATAGGCATAATTAATTTTAGTAGAAGCAAAGGTCAATAAACAAGTTGTAGGAGATAACTTTTCATTGGACTAATGCAAGGGTAGGTAACGCCGAGCCTGAATTGCCACAAACAGGTCTGGTTTGCAGGATATCCACAATGACTATGCATGAACTATCTTTGCATGCACTGCCTCCATTAAGTACAAATCTATCTCATGCATAGTCATTGTGGATATCCTGAAAATCAGGCCTATTTGTGGCACGCCAGGCCAAGAGTTGCCTACCCTTGGAATAATGTAATACATTTGTGACTAGCTTTCAAGAGCTCTGCTTGCATCATCAGGTAAATATAGAATGAGCAGTGGATGATGTCCATACCTGATGTCCATAGCTCTGAGATCATCGTGGGGTTGCAGGGGGCCTGGTAGTAGCATGTGCACAAACGTTCTATCACACACTAGCACTCTCATGGTCACTCACACTCTCATACACACATATATGCTCATTCTCACACACATTTCTCTTCCTCACACATGCACATGCCTACTCACTCTTCTCCCTTTTCCACATACACACATACACATGTACATTCATTCATTCCTCTCCCTCTTCCATACACATTCATGCACTCTCACACACAAATGCACACTCACTCCTCTCCCTTTTCCACATACTCATTCACTTCCCTCCCTCTTCCACACTAATACATGCACTCTCACACACACATGTATACTCACTCTTCTCCCTTTTCCACAAACACACACACACACACACACATATGTACATTCATTCATTCCTCTCCCACTTCCATACACATTCATGCACTCTCACACACAAATGCACACTCACCCCTCTCCCTTTTCCACATATTCACTTCCCTCCCTCTTCCACACTAATACATGCACTCTCACACACACACATGCACACTTATTTTCTTCCTTTTGCAATCAAACACACATTCACTTCTCTCCCTCTTCCATACACATACATGCACTCTCACACACACATGTATACTCACTCTTCTCCCTTTTCCACAAACACACACACATATGTACATTCATTCATTCCTCTCCCACTTCCATACACATTCATGCACTCTCACACACACATGCACACTCACCCCTCTCCCTTTTCCACATACTCATTCACTTCCCTCCCTCTTCCACACTAATACATGCACTCTCACACACACACATACACACTCATTTTTCTTCCTTTTGCAATCAAACACACATTCACTTCTCTCCCTCTTCCATACACATACATGTACTCTCACACACATGCACACTCACTCTTCTCCCTTTTCCACCCATACTCATTCACTTCCCTCCCTCTTCCACACACACATGCACTCTCATACACATACACGCATACTCTCTTCTCACCTTGATTCCCATTTAGTCACAGGAGACACCTCTTTCCTAAGCTCACGAGACATATGTGCCACATCCTCCTGTTCTGCAACATCAGGCCCTTGTTTCCTTTCCTGTGTGCGGCCCGACATTCCTGCTCTTCCTGCATCTGCAGTTTTCTCTTTCCTCGCGGGAGGGAGGCTGGCACTATGCTCCTGCTCATCTCACTCCTCCTGCGTGGCCCCGCGCTTCTCCTCATCCTCCTGCAGCACAAGTGCTGATGCTGCTCCTCCTTTGGGCCTGTGCTGCTCCAGCCGGTTTTTCTTCCGTCCTTATGTAGCAGGAGACCCGGAGTTTTCGGGTGTTGGCCGGGAGACCCAGCAAATCCGGAGAGTTCCCAGGTATGATGATGTCTGAATATATATAAGTAAATTACAGATTTCATTACAGTTTACATGTAAATTCAGGAATCATCCTTAGCTCATTCCAGTATTTCCCAGCCCTCTCCTGGAAGCACACCTAACCATCGGTTTTCAGGATATCTGTAATTAATATGTATGAGATAGATTTGCATACATTGGACAAACCTGAAAACTTGACTGGACAGGTGGGCCTCCAAAAGAGGCCTGGGAAACACTGACTCATTCTGCACTGACCTGATGGAGGGACCATAGCTCCTAAACTTAGTCCCAAAGAGTTCGCTGTTCAAATGCTTTGTCTGAGTACGCTTTGGAGATCTGAACATTTTTCCTCACTCCCTGGCTAAATTTTTATCCAGGCAACTCATTTCCCGCCCAAAGCTTACCCCGATAAAAAAAAAAAAAAAAAAGGCAATGATGCAGGCATTCCAGGGGCAGGACCAAGTTTTAGCTGTTGAGTGCTGCTGTTCGGTGCTCCCTGGCTAGAAAAATACCTGTCATACAGTTATCCGGCTAACTTCGGCTGGGATAGTCGTGGCAGGCTTATCTGGCTAAGAGCTGCTGAACGGCCAAGTAAAGTTACCCGGCTAACCTTCTTGTTCAGGACTCCACTAGGCTGCGTGCATACAATTTTTTCATTTCACTTAGGTTTTTTTGTTTTGTGTATTTGAAACAAAAAAAAAATTGGAATTAAAAATGCATTTTTAAAAAAGAAATGAACAAAGAAAACGTTGGGTCAATTGCAGGGCAAAATAAATGCACAAATCTTTCCTGGGCCCTCCCAGCCTGCCCGGATCTTCTGCCCCTGAGTCCGCTTTCTTCACGGGGTAGGAGAGATCCCGGGGCTGCTCCTGCCAGGCTCTTGTCACAGCTGTAAATGCTGCTGGCAGCCTGAGCCGGGCCAGCGCCATGCTCCTGGGTGAAAGCAACTGATAATGATGCCAAGCCTCTGTCTGCTGCTGCCCATCACAGCTGTGACACAGGTTGGGTGCAGGAGTGGCCGGGGATCGCGCCCGCCCTGTGAAGAAACACTTGGGATAAGAAGATCTCCGGAGGCTGTGAGATGACTGAAGGAGGGCCCGGGAGGGGGTTCGTGAGGGCTTTCTTTTTCACACTGGGGGGGGGGGGTGCCCTGTTTTTAAAACCTACAAATTGAGAAGGAATGAAATTTTGTTTATTTTTCTTTTTGTTTCATTAAAAAAAAATGAAATGAAACAAAACAGGAAATGTCCCATTTCACTTCCAACAAATGCACATCTCTACTGAATATCTACTTTCATGTCTTGTTAGTCCAATAAATAAGCATCACCTACAGCCTACTTGTTGACCCATATTTCTAGGTAGCCAAATGTTCTAACAGAGCAATCACTCTTGTTGAAGTCATATTAGAAAACTGGGGTATTATATTACTGGAGCTAATCAAATATTTGTCACTTCAAGATGTTTAAGCTGGATGAGTAACTGGATGCTGTTTTGAATTTGACAGCTTTTCCTTGTGTTTCCATTGCTGTATATGACTAATGACTCATTTAGAGGATTGTTGTATATGATAAATGGTTGTCTGCATTATTATATAAAAAAAATGTGCAAGAAGGAGAAAATTACTGAAAACTGTCTAAGTACCCCATCTTATTGTTTAGCTACATTTTTTGTGTAAAATATTAATAAAAATTTGAAGTGGACAAAAGTTCAGGCAGTCCAACATTAAGGCCTTCCTTAGATGTTGATCTGTCCCTTTCGTGATCCAGAACCAAGGATAAACAACCTCATCATCACTTGCATCCAAATGGAGATTTACTATTTACCAAAAGGATTAACCTTGTTCAAAGTGTCTCTTCTGAGTCAATTCAGTCTGAATGTGCAAACAGTTTTATCAGCCATAAACACAGTGAAATGGAAGAAAGGAAACTAGAAACTTCAGGCATTTGGTCCTCAGTTTGGCTACCAAACATTAATTCAGGCAAGGCTAATAAAAAAAATACAATTCTTCTAGCCAATTTGCTAGAAGAATTATACATATACAACACTGTGAAGTGTTATTTCTATCCCAGGCGAGCAAGGAGATGATATTTCTCAGTATTCCAAGCAGTTGTAAATGAAAATACTCATTTGTTAGAAGGAAGGGGGGCTTCTCTTTAGGTGTCTATTGCCAACTAATTATTTTCAAATATAAAGACAAATGCTCAGGCAATTGGCTGAGCTGTGACTTCATCTTGGCCATTTGTGCACTTACCATTTTGCTAAGTACATGGTTTTATTAGTGCATGCCTCTGGTGAGTTTAGAAACTGAGCACTTAGCAAGAAATAAAGGTGCACAAATGGCCAAGCTATAAGTGAACCTTATTCAATTGTGCAAGCATTTGTTTTTCTTTGTTTTTCTTACTTTGGAAAACAGGCTTCTTACAGGGTAAGATTTAGCTGAGGTAATCACATGGCACATCTAATCCACTCAGAGGTACGGGGCGGTAATATTATAATTGCTCTCACTGTTGCAAAGCCTGTGTGCACTTTTTAGCCCCGGGCTTAACACTGTTTTTCAAAGGGAAAGTAAGTGCAGAGTTTCCCTTTGAAAATTATCCCAGAAAAACTGCCCAAACACATATGCACCTAATTTGTGCAGGCAGATTTTCCAAGAAAACCTGCACACATATATCTGAAAATCCAAAAGTGTGCATGGAATTCCAGACCGCCCCCCAACTCCACCCACAAGAATGGTTCTGCACATTGCAAGTAAAGGCTCTACACACATACTTTCATCCACATTTAGAGTAGGGAATTTGTAAAAAAAAAAAAAAAAAACAACAAAAAACATTCCATGGGTAGAGCATGGTTTGCCTGTGGAAATGGCCTTGAACATTACCTTTATGGTGTCCAGGCCTGGCGGCTGAACCTCTGAAATGATATAGATAGAGCGGAGGTAATTTTCAAAAGAATTTGCGTGCATAAAAGTAGCATATATCGTAGCATTTTTTCAAAAGCCCACTTACATGCATAAAACCCAGTTTTATGCACGTACGTGTTTTTGAAAATTACTTCCAGCAGAAGCAGTCTAGAGAAGAATCCCTACAATGGGGCGGGGTCTGCACCAAAGCCACTATGAGATGAGACGTAAGGACCTAAATATACATACCCTAGTGAAGAAGAGAAAGAGAGGACTATGATAGAGACAGTCAAATACCTGAAAGGTATAAATAGTGCACAAGAAGCAAATATTTTTCAGTGGGTCCAGAAGTCATGTTATGAGGGTCAAAGGAGTAACATTACAAAATATGTCCTGACGGAAAGAGTGGTGGGTGCAAGGAACAGCATTCCCAGGAGGGCAAATACAGTAAGAGAATTCGAGAAAGGATGGCATAAGAAAAGACGATCCTTTGCTGTAAAGAAGCGAGGGAAAGGCCAGAGATCAACTCTGGTTGATGGCATTGTAACAGGAAGTAAATTGGGCAGACTAGATGGGCCTTATGAGCCTTATCTACTATCCTATTCTTTGCGTCTGTGTTTCTATCCTATTTAATCTCTTCCTTTATTTCCCCCATGACCAAGGATCCTCTGTGTCTGTCTCATGCTGTGTTTGCTTCCACCACCTTCAGGGGGAGCCATTCCATGCTGTCAGCGCGTTTTCTCTGAAAATAACATTTCTTGATATTACATTTTATTATAGGAAGGATTTTTATAATAATTTTTTAAACAAATGTACAATATTGCCTTATCATTGCAGTCCATATATTGCAGGCATTTAAAAACAGAGAAGCCAAATTAAACATTATTCTTTAAATTTGAGTCTTTCTTGGCCCTACCGATCAGTTTCCTTTCAAAACCGAAACTGTATCAGCCATAGCAGAGTTTCTTGGTGGAAAATAGACATCTAAAGATATATTGATATAAGTGGGGCAATCAAGCATTAGAGTGACTCTGTCCCTCATTGAATATGGCTCTCACCCTGGAGAAAAACAATGCTGGCAAGTTGTCTTAATTGGTAGAAACTTGGTAGAAGTCCATTACCTGCTATTAATTTCACTTAGAGAATAGCCACTGCCATTAGCTATGGTAACATGGAATAGACTTAGTTTTTGGGTACTTGCCAGGTTCTTATGGCCTGGATTGGCCACTGTTGGAAACAGGATGCTGGGCTTGATGGACCCTTGGTCTGACCCAGTATGGAATTTTCTTATGTTCTTATGTTCTTACTTTTGGAAGAAACTTTTGATAAGAAATTTCTAAGAACAAAACTACTAAAAATATACATAAACATGATTTAATAGGGAGGAGCCAGTATGTATTTAGCAAAGTGAGGCCATGCCTTGCTGATTTAAGAGAATTCTTTGAAGGTATGAATCAGCATGTGGACCAAGGTGAGCCAGTCGACATAGGGCAACAAATCTATGCCCGATTTTAAAACATGCATGTGCTGCCGCGCACATGTTATAAAATCCAGGGTTGGCGCGCGCAGGGGGCTGCACAATTGTGCAACCTGCGCGTGCTGAGCAGAGCAGCCTGCCTCCGTTCCGCCCCCCATGCACCTTCCCTTCCCTTCCCCTATCTAACCCGACCCCCAGCCCTAATTAAAACCCCCTTGACCTTTATTGAGGAAGTTATGCCTGCCTCTCGGCAGGCGTAACTTGCACACGCCAGCTCTCCATTCCCCAGCCCGGTGGCTGTTCCGGAGGCCTCAGTCCGGCCCCCGGAATGGCCCCGCCCCCGAATGCCCATTTTTTTCAAGCACTGGGACCTATGCGCGTCCCGGGGCTTGCGTGCGCCACCGAGCCTATGCAAGATAGGCTCAGCGCGCGCAGGGGGAGGCAGGGGAAAGTTTTTGGGGGTTGTGCGCGTATCTTACGCGTGCAACCCTTTGAAAATCTACCCCATAGCGTAGTTGGATTTTCAGAAGGCGTTTTGATGAAGTCCCTCATAAGAGACTCCTCAGGAAACTAAAAAGTCTTGGAATAGGAGGCAAGGTGTTACTGTGGATAGGTAACTGGTTAAAAGATAGGAAACCAAGAGTAGGTCTAAATGGTCAGCATTCCCAATGGAAAGAGGTAAATAATGGAGTGCTTCAGGGATCTGTACTGAGATTGGTGGCGTTTAATGTATTCATTAATGACCTGGAAAAGGGAGCAATAAGTGAAGTGATCACATTTGCTGGTGACACAAAAATATTCAAAGTAGTTAAAACACAAGCAGACTGTGAAGAACTGCAGAAGGACTTCCCAGACTTGAGAACTGGGCATCTAAATGGCAGATAAAATCTAATGTGGACATATGCAAAGTGATGCACGTAAGGAATAATAATTCTAACTATAGGTACACAATGCTGGACTCTGTTTTAGGGGTCACCATCCAGGAAAAGAATCTTGGTGTCATTATGGACAATGCATTGAGATCCTCAGCTTCATCTGCAGCAGTGGTCAAAAAACAAATAGAATGTTAAGAATTATTCAGAAAGGAAAAGAGAACAAAACTGAGAATATCAGTATGACTCTGATAGTATGACTCTATAGTGCGACTGCAGATTGTGTATTACGTTCAGTTCGGGCTGTCCCATCTCAAAAAAGAAAAAGTGGAACTAGAAAAGATACAGAGAAGGAGAACAAAAATGATAAAGGGAATAGAACTGTTCCCTTATGAAGAAAGCATTGCGCCGGAGGTGGAACCTTGGGTCAAAGTGAGGTTGACGCAACCCGTAGGAAGGATCCTACGGGTCCCCACCGTCGGCAGGCGGAGTGGGCTGATGGACAGAGGCCGGCTGGCGCTTCACCAATACCAGCCCTCGTTCCCCATGGGTAGAGCCTTTGGGTACCGGGGCCGGCTGGACTTAGGTGGGCCTCCGTATGTTGTCGTCGATGGAAGGATCGAGGTCAGCCCAGATACAGCAACAGAGGAAAGATACAGTCTGTACTGGATGAGGTAGAGTCCCGAAGACCCAGGCACCAAAGGAGCAAGTCTTACAGGGGGTGCCCGAGCAAGAGCAGACTGAAGCCTGAATAGGACAAGTCCAGGACAAAGACTGAAGAGGCGTCAAGAGGCAAGCTTGAGTTAGGGCTGGCGGCAATCTGGAAGTGGTGACAAGCAAGGCTGAGGTCTGAGCGAGGAGATAGGTAAACGTAGTTAGGCAATGCAGAGGTCTGGGTCTGGAGAGAAGCAACGGAGTAGTCAGGCGATGTAGAGGTCTGGGTCTGGAGAGAGGCAATGGAGTAGTCAAGCGATGCAGAGGTCTGGGTCTGGAGAGAGGCAATGGAGTAGTCAGGCGATGCAGAGGTCAGGGTCTGGAGACAGGCAACAGAGTAGTCAAGCGATGCAGAGGTCTGGGTCTGGAGAGAGGCAATGGAATAGTCAGGCAAAGCAGAGGTCCGGGCTTGGAGAGAGTTAACGGCATGGTCAGGCAAAGCAGAGTCTGGGTTTGGAGAGAGTCAACGGCGTGGTCAAGCAAAGCAGAGGTCCGGGCTTGGAGAGAGTCAACGGCATGGTCAGGCAAAGCAGAGTCTGGGTTTGGAGAGAATCAATGGCATGGTTAGGCAAAGCAGAGTCTGGGTTTGAAGAGAGTCAATGGCATGATCAAGCAAAGCAGAGGTCCGGGCTTTGAGAGAGTCAAAGGCATGGTCAGGCAAAGCAGAGGTCCGGGCTTGGAGAGAGTCAACGGCGTGGTCAGGCAAAGCAGAGGTTTGGGCTTGGAGAGAGTCAACGGCGAGGTCAGGCAAAGAAGAGTCAAGGTCATAGAAGGCAATCTGAGGAAGGGTTGAAGAATAGGATCGCAGGAACAAGGAAACCAGGAATAGGAGTCAGCAAGGATCAGGAACACAGGAACAAGGAGAATCCCTCAGGAGGCAATGAGTACTCGACCAGCGAGGAGACCTGTTGCAAAGGGACAGCTAGGGAGCAGAGCCCGGGCTTATATACCGGTGCTCCGCTGATGTCAAGATCCGGGACCATGGCTTGGTTCTCGCCGCGGGCCCTACTTAAGTCACAGTGATGCGCGCATGCATGCCTAGGTAGGGGCGCAGTGCCGAGTAGCAGTGTCTCTCCATGGGCCATGCAGAGAAGCCCTACGCAAAGCAACAGGAGCGGTAGCTGGACTAGGAATACCAGGGTCTGTAGCTGAGCCGGAGGCACCAGAGGTGGCCCGAGGACGGAGCTGGCAACCTACCGCCGCCAGAGACGAGGGACCAGGCACTGGAGTCACTTGAGAGAGATGAGGGGGCCGAGCCAGGGGTCTGCCGAGGACAGCCTGCGTAACAGAAAAGTTTAATAGGTTAGGGCTCTTCAGCATGGAGAAGAGAGGACTGAAATGATATGATAGAGGTGTTTAAAATCATGAGAGGTCTAGAATGGGTAGATGTGAATCGGTTATTTAGTCTTTCAGATAATAGAAAGACTAGGGGGCACTCCATGAAGTTAGCATGTGGCACATTTAAAACTAATCGGAGAAAGTTCTTCTTCACTCAACGCACAATTAAACTCTGGAATTTGTTGCCAGAGGACGTGGTTAGTTCAGTTAGTATAGCTGTGTTTAAAAAAGGATTGGATAACTTCTTGAAGGAGAAGTCCATTACCTGCTATTAATTAAGCTGACTTAGAAAATAGCCACTGCTATTACTAGCAACAATAACATGAAATAGACTTAGTTTTTGGGTACTTGCCAGGTTCTTATGGCCTGGATTGGCCACTGTTGGAGACAGGATGCTGGGCTTGATGGACCCTTGGTCTGACCCAGTATGGCATGTTCTTATGAAAGGAGAAATAATAGAGGTTTATAAAATCATGGGTGGGACTGAACAGATATTGTAAATAAGGAGTGGTTATTTACTTTTTCAGATACTACTAGGACGAAAGGACACGCCATGAATCTAATGGGTAGCAGATATAAAATAAATTGGAGAAAGTATTTTTTTTCTCAACCCACAATCAAGCTGTGGGATTTGGTGTGCTCAAGGCATCTACCGTAGCTGAATTTAAGTTCTTGGAAGAAAAGTCCATAAACAATTATAAGTCAAGTAGACTTGGGTATAGCCAACACAAATCCTAAGAAGTAGGCAACAAATTTAACTGAAATTAAACCCAGGGCCTTTTTATGTATCAGACCTGCTTTGTAGAATGCATTACCAATTAATCTCAGATTAGAAGTAGATTATACTATATTTTGAAAACAATATAAAACTTTATTGTTTGTTAAGGACTTTGCTTAGTGTTATTGTATAGCTCAGCTGAGCGCACTGTATAACCCACAGTCGGACACGGGTTGAATAGGCATTAATGAATGACCTAATGCAATAAGGGAATTAGAGCCTATTCAACGTGCGTCCAACCCAAAGTGAGTCTAATAGCACTAACCACATGCAAATGCATGTGACTGAGGCTATTAGCATTCGCTCCAGATGCAAAAAAAAAATGTGCGTCTAGGACGCACATTTAGCACTCAGCAATTAACTCCTGCCTGGAGCAGGCGTTAATTGCTGAGCGCTTCTTAAACCAGTACAGAAAAGCAGAAAAAAATGCTTTCTGTACTGCCTCCTATTTAATATCGTTGCGATATCAGCGCCCGCTTTCTGCGCATATTTATTGCATCGGCCCCCATTGTATTTCTCTTTTATTGTACATCATCTTATAGCCCAATGGGAAAGAAACAGTTTATAAATCCAAAAAGAAATAAATAAAATCCGGGGGTTCTGCCGAGTACTTCCTAGAGATCCAGATTGGTCACTGTTGGAAACAGGATGCAGGGCTCAATGGACATTTGTTCTGACCCAGAATGGCATCTCTTATGTAAGGAACCATAGATGAACTAAAATTCTGGGAAGATACAGAAAGCTTAGAAAGTAGAGACTTGGTTATAGCCTTCCCCATGTGGGAGAGGTAGATGGTGTGCTTTGAATATATAAACCCCTGCCACCATCTCAGAGCATGGATTTTTCTTAAGTTTACCTTTTAAAGAGCAGCATATCCAATGATGATCTATGTTAACTATTTTTCCCAGGTTAAGACTCTGGGTCTCTCTGAATGGGATAAGTTAGGAGACAGAGTGCCTAACTCCTGTCCATGGTTTATTGGTTAAGTGAGGAGGAAGAGTTATTTTTCCACCCTTCCTGCCTCTTATTTGGTTTCCTCTTTTTAGCGAACTTTTCCACTTTGTGTTTCTGAGTGCCCACCAGCTCAAGGACTCAGAGGTGGGGTATCTGAAGTTGGGGTATCTTCTACTCATGTCCAGAAAAGATATGAGAAGAAGAGGTGTCATCAGCTAAGAATGGACTCTCATCCATTCTCAGAGAGACGGAATTTGAAGAGTACGGTTTTAGGTCCTGGGCCACGGATGCAGGTGAGTGTCATCTAAGAAGAGCGAGAAATCCTCTGCCCTATTGGTACTTGAGAAGACTGTAGGAGAGGTATGAGAACTGGGATTTTCTTTTATGTTGAAAGTAAATTGGATTTGTATAGCACTACTTTATTGTTTTTAAAGAAACATCAAGTATTTTTATTATGAGGCTGATGAGTGGAGGAGTAGCCTGGTGGTTAGAGCAGGAGACCAGGGTTCGTGTCCTGCTGTCGCTCCTTGTGACCTTGGGCAAGTCACTTTACCCTCCATTGCCTCAGGTACAAACTTAGATTATAAGCCCTCTGGGGATAGGGAAATACCTACAGTACCTGAATGTGATCCACTTTGAAGCGCTGAAAAAAGTGCAAAAAGCGGAATATAAATAAAAATGTAAGGCAGCTAAAGATTTTGCAGAACCTAACTGGCAGTCAGTCACAGCTAAAGCCGGCCCTAGTTTGATACTTATTTATTTATTTCATTTGCATTTTACTGATTTATATTCTGCTTTTTCAGGTATTTCAAAGCGGACTACATTCCTTCTAATGCTGTCCAAGATTACCAAGGAGGAAAACATCAAATGCTTATAAATAAAAAAGGAAACAAACGAACAGGAGGCTATCACATAATACCTCTCGTCAAGGTTGGTCACCACTGTGAAGGACAATCACTCAAATCCACTGAGCTTTCAGCTGACACACAATAACCTTCGAAAAACAATGCCCAACTTACCGTGGGGCCTATCTACTACAACTGCATTAAATGAACAGGCTATATGCTGAGAAAGAGAAAGCTCCTCCTCAACGGCCCTTCCAAACAAGCGATAAGGCCAAGCCGGCAGGAGGAGAGTAACTTTTAATTATAACTGGCTCTGCTTCCAGTGATGATCTGTCACCATCTGGGGCACCTCAAACTTTCAAAGTTCAAGGCAGCACCAGACCATTGCTGAAAGTTGGGTTAGGAGGAGGTAAGCGATTCTGCTCCTGCTGGTTCAGCCTTATTATCGGTTTAGAAGGGTCATCAGGGAAGGGCTCTGAAGGGGGTGGTGTCCAAGGGAGGGTTTTGCTCCAAGAAGGAAGAACCATGAGTGAAGGAAACTAGGATAAAGGGGTTTGAGGAAGGGAGGTGCTTGAGGGCATTCTATTCAAGGGGAGAGAGCAGGTGTCTGGAGAAGGGAGTTAAAGAGGAAGGAGAACTTCTCATGGATTAACTGGTCCTTTCACTTTGAGCTCATTAGCACAGAGGACTTGAGGCTTATGTTTATGCTTAGTAACACAGTAAATGACAGCAGAGAAAAGACCAAATTGGCCCACCCAGTCTGCCCAGTTGTGATTCTTCCACCTATGGTACATTCCCATACTCAAGCCAACATTCACTCTCACCCACCATGACTTATGTCTGAACTTTCAATCGCTTTTCTACCACTGCCCTCCAAATCATTCTCATGCATGCCCAAAATGTGTTAAAGTTCCTCGTCTCTACTACCTCCATTGGTAGGCCATTTAAGGTAGGGATGCCAACCGTTCTGATTTTTTCCAGACTGTACTGATTTGTGGGTTAATGAAAAAAAAAAGAAAGGGAGGGCTAAAATGTTCAGAAATGTCCCGATTTTAGCCCTCTAACTGCAGATTAGCATCCGATCATCCCCTGCAATTATTCGATACAGTATGCGCTTTGGTAGCTACACTATATTCAACTAGGGTAGTTTTATAACAGCTCCACAGGGCTGAAATCCTCATGTACTTCAACTCTAATTTCAAAGTGGACTTGCTCAATTTAAGTCAGCAGGATCATTCGGACTTTAGCGCAGCATCGGCCCGGACATTTACACCTGCTAGGGAACAAGGGTGAATATCCACGCAAATATTTTTGCGCATACTTTCAAGAACCAAAAGTCACAGGTAACTCCCGATCCTATTCCACCTACATCTCTGGGAACTCCTCTTTGCAATATGCGTAAAAGTAAACATGGAAACCCTTCTGCGAGTACTTTTACTCCTACAACCTTTTAGAATTATTTTTAGAACGCCCATTTCCATGATTAAAACTGCATTTTACACACATAAATCCAACCCAGTATTTGTTGTATATATTTATTTTGTCATTTACCTAGACTTCAGTCCATGGTTTAATCAGAGGCCTAAAAATCTTTTACAAAATGGTAGTTTGGGCCCTTGGGGCTGGTAAAAGCAAACCTTTTTCGGAATAAAAACATTCTAGAATTAGTGGTCATGCTATGAGGTTCCAAAGGGGTAGATTCAGGAGTAACGTCAGAAAATATTTCTTCATAGAAAGGACGGTGGGTGCATGGAACAGCCTCCCATGGAAGTGATGGAGACAAAAACAATAACAAATCATAAAAGATAAGAACAGAGGATCTTTAATTGAAAAGAAGGTCAACTGGGGTCTGTCGCTGTAGCAGGTAGTAAGCTGGGCAGACTACATAGGACCATAGGTGTTATTATATTTTATGTTTCTGTGCTTTTCTAATGGTGAAGAGTCACAGATGTGAAAAACACCTCAGCGATGATATTAAACAGCGTCTCCAAGGGTTTGGAAATTTGATGGTTGAAAGTTGGCAACCCTAATTTCAGGCCTCCTTTTATATAATTCTTAACACTAAATCCAACATCCAGATCCCCTTTCAATGTCTTATTACCAATTTTTCTAATAATCCAAACATCTATCAAAACTAGTAAAGCCATTGTCCAGCACATCCAGCTTTCCCATGCACACTGAAGTGTGGGGTTTAACTAGGATCATTCCATGCAGGTTACCCCATGCCTTTTCAAAAGCTTGACGATGCCATCTTGCCAGTGCTGTTTGGGCTCTAACTACTGTTCCATGCAGGATACTCCAATGCCTTCTTGGGCATAGGCAGTTGGGATTGGAGTTGTAATTGTAGCTCCATGCAAGCTACCACAGTGCCATCTTGGAATCTGTTGCAGTCATGCAACTGTTAGGGTCAAAAGCACACTTTTAATACATAGGAAAATGTCCAACTGGAGAATAATAACCATAAAACGTTTTCCAACCACTAATTGGTTAAAAAGGGTTCTTCAAAATGATTTAATTAAATGAAGGAACCTTGCATATGGTCGAGGCCGGTTCAAGAGTATTAGGCGCTCTAGGCAAACCTTCTGCATTACACCCGCCGCCCCATCGTGCCGCCCTCCCCATCACGTCACACCCTAACGGCTCGAATCAAACTATTATCAGTATAAAATGACAGGCACATTAATGATCTGCAAACGATGACGGTAAGAGCGGCATGAGGTAGGAACTTCCCAGATTATGATAAATGAACCAAGCATAGTCTCCAAATATAGCAATTCCTACTGCATGTGCATAATGTCCTTTTTTGATAAGGAAATAAGGAGCATAAAAGTTGCAAGGGGTCTAAGACCAATCTCAGGCCATGGTGGAATAAAGCACACTAGGTTGCATACACGTTAGCGTGCGCATCTGTGCACATTTTTTTATTGAAGAATTTTACTCCCGATGTAGACAGGAGTTTTGCACACAAGAAATGTGTGCACAAATCTGAGTAAAAAAATATGCACACAGTTCAGCACTCCTGCATGCAAATTCCATGTAAAACAAGGCATTCATTATTACTCCCCAGTGCAGAGAGGTCTGTAGTCTTAACTCTTGCTTTCTCACGGGCTGATACAGAAAAACCCGTGAGAGAGCCGGCGAGCGCCCACTCTCCCAACGCGCGCCCAGGCCATCGCTTGGGTGCGCGATTCAGTAAGAAAAAATATGTAAATGAGGGCCCGCAGTAAAAGGAGGCGCTAGGGACACTAGCGCGTCCCTAGCACCTCTTTTTTGACAGAAGCAGCGGCTGTCAGCGGGTTTGACAGCCGACGCTCAATTTTACTGGCGTCAGTTCTCGAACCCGCTGACAGCCACAGGTTCAGAAAACAGATGCTGGCAAAATTGAGCATCCATCTTCCAACCCGCGGGCCAATTTTAAATTTTATTTTTTTTTTTTACTTTTGGGGCCTCCGACTGTCGCTATGATATCGCTATGATATTAAGTCGGAGGGTGTACAGAAAAGCAGTTTTTTCTGCTTTTCTGTAAACTTTCCCGGTGCCAACCAGGAAAGTGCGGCTTGATTTGCATGTTGCGGGTGCTATTAGTTTCGGAGGGGGGGGGGGGGTTGGCCGCGCGTTTTCGACGCACTATTACCCCTTACTGTATAAGGGGTAAAAATAGCTCATCGAAAACGCACGGCCAAATGCGGGCTAACAGTGCGCTCAGCCTGAGTGCACTTT
Source organism: Rhinatrema bivittatum (assembly GCF_901001135.1). Lineage (NCBI taxonomy): Eukaryota > Metazoa > Chordata > Amphibia > Gymnophiona > Rhinatrematidae > Rhinatrema > Rhinatrema bivittatum. Next base: position 52,381,250 of record NC_042620.1, on the reverse strand, counting down.
ACTGCATCGGCCCGTTAATGCTGGAAATGTAAATTCTGCTCAAAGGTGGCGTAAGGTTTCTGGGGTAAGTGTTAATCTATGGAATTCAAGGTGCCGGGGCAGGGGTGGCTCAAGGCAATCTGCTGCCCGAGGCAAGGGATGACATGGCACCCCTCCCCCGCCCCTCTCTTTCCCATACATGCATACACACACATCTACACTCATTCACTTCTCTCCCTCTCCCATACACTAATGCACTCTCATTGTCTCTTCTCACCTCCATTCTCATTAGCCACAGGAGCCTCCTCTTTCCTCAGGCCCACGGGACATATGCTCCACTTCCTCCTCCTCCTCCTCCTCCTCCTCCAGCAGCATTATGCTTCGGATTGACTACACGGACTTTGACTTTGCTTTGCCTGACTAAGCTACAGCCTATCTCCAGACCCAGACCTCTACTTCGCCTGACTACGATACAGCCTATCTCCAGACCTTCACTTCGTCCGACTACGCTATTGACTATCTCTGTGATCAGACCTCAGCTTTGCTTGCCATTGCCTCTGGATTGCCGCCAGCCCTGAGTCAAGCCTACCATTGGACGCCTCTTCTGTCTACTTTCTGGACATGGATTCATCAGGCTTTGACCTACCTTTGCTCGAGCGCCCTCTGTCTGCCTTCGTTCCATTGGCGCCCGAGTTTCCAGGACATTATCCAGTCCAAAGTAGAACTGTACCATCCCTCGCCTGCTGTCTCTGGGCTGAATCTTCTTTTCCTGTGACTGTACACAGAGGCCCACCTAAGTCCTGCCGGCCCCAGCACCAAAGGCTCAACCCGCGGGGAACGAGGGCTGGTATAGGTAAAGCTCCAGCGGCCTCTGCCTTTCAGCCCACTCCACCTGCCGACGGTGGGGACCCGTAGGTTCTTACCTACGGGTTGCGTCAACCCCACCTCGGCCCAAGGGTCCACCTCCAACGCAACATAAAGGTGATTTATGCGTGCTATTTATTTTTATTTGCACACATTTTTTAGGTTTATGTGATTTTTTTTTAAATGTCCGATATATCTGCCTGCTATTAGCATACTGTGTTGGGAATTAACTCTCTTTAACGAGTACTCTAAGAAAATGTGCACTGAATGCATCACATATTTTTTACACCTGCCTTACTACATCGGGCCCCCCAGAATAATTTCTGCAAGATTGCCTTAAGGGCCTGATTCTAAAAAGCATTTACATGCTGAAAACTGGGTTTCTCGTGCGTAAATGCACGTGTGCGTGAGCTTTTGAAAGCTACTACAACATATGCCACTGAATTGTCCATAGGATTTACCTGCATAAGTGCATTTCACATGGGTAAATGGCTTTTTAAAATTGCTATGATGGTATGTTACATTTGCATGTGTAACTCATTTGAAAATTACCTCCTAAAAGCACTCTTCAGAATGGGTGCAGTAGCTCACACCTCATCCAAAACGATTTTACAGAAATAATCCCAGTATGTTACCTCTATCCCTGCTTTTTCACATTACCCTACTATATAGGTCTGTTATTTTCTGAAAACAGATTCAGAAAAAAAGATTATTATGCCACCTATTGCAGAGGCACCAAATTTAAAAATTTCAAATCCACCCCCCCCCCCCAAAAATTACCTTCTTAAGTCAATGATTGCAGTATTACAAAAAAAACCAAACAAACCCTGGAGTAAAACAAATCATTTGTAAACCAACTTTAATCAGAACGTTTATGCCATACCACATAGTCTCCACATAAAGCTTTTTGCAATTCTGGAAATTTTTTTAAAAAGTGTTAGGTCCTTTCCATCATTCAATGTTGTCTAACAAACCAAAACAGATTAAAAAAAAAAAAAAAAGTTAACAGCCACCACCAGCTGCAGGATAAATAACAGGAGGTGGTTTTTAACAGAAAACTACAAGCCTATTGTACTGAGGTAGTGTGATTCCCCCAGCATACGTCAATGCCTCAAAGCAGAAGGAAAGGAAGTGCGCCCCCAAGAGCAGCAGAGATTGATAAAAGCACCAAAAGCTGGGCGAGAAAATTCAGAGACGCTGCAGCTGCAAGCTGGAAGCCTTAGCAGCACAGAGTCAGCAACTTTTCCTCCCAACTTCTGCCTGCCGCAGCATGGAGGTAAGTGGTCGTGGAAGAGCCACCGTGCACTTTTTATAAGATTCCCGAAGCCCATAGTGACTTCGGAACTCGATGCTCCGCGATCCAGGAAGGTTACAAGAAATCTTGTGCTATTAGGACTGCGAACGTTGAGAGCGAGGGACTCCAGCGCAGGAATGCACTATGTAAATAGCAGCGCACGTGCGTTTGTAAGCGAGCGAATGCGCAGCACTTTGCACGTTAAGAGTTTCACAGGAGAAAATACATGCAACAGAGAAAGTTTTTGCCGGGAGGGGATGAAATGGCGACGGAGGAGGGCAGTTAGAGTACGATCTGCCGCCCGCTGTGTCATTCACGTGGGGGTCTGAGCATTGTCACTTTCCGAATGATCCTGCCTCGAGCTTTGCATACTAATGACAACAAGAAAGAAAAGTAGTTTGGGCAAAGCGGACTTTGTTTCTGGGGAAGTCGATTTTCTAACGCCATTTACCTGGGTGAAAAAGGGCAGGCTGGAACTTGCCCGCCCTTAGCTAAAAGAAAGAAATTGGGGGAGGGGGGGGGTGTTCACGAGGAGGCATTTCCCGGGAGAGGGAAATAATGCGCACAAATGACATTTTCAAATCTCTGTTGAAAAAAAAAGCCAGTGCCAATGTACCCGCAGCCGGTGTGAAAGTGGAAATGTGTGCAGACTTTCTCTTTCGCGGAGGGGGGTGCAAAATGCTGGGTAAAAAAGCGCTGGCAGGCTTTGCAGCAATGTGGGGCACTTGGGCAAACTGCCCCGAAATGGCTTGGGAGCTGGCACAGTGGGGTGCGTGTGGGCGGTGCTCCTGCTTGTACTTCTTTTCTCATCTGTAACGTTTCCTTCGCCTCTTGTCACTTTCCTCTCCTTCCCTCCCCCTGCCCTGCCCCTCTAAGCACAACAGATGGAGACCTCAGGTCTCCTGGGATCCCAGAGAAGCTCCAGCCCCTTCGCTGCTTTGTTAACAAAATGGAACCAAGTGGTTCTCTAGGATTAAGAGACTTTAGTACCTGAAAATGTAGGGAAGAAGGGAAGGTGGATAATGATTTTAGCAAGGCCAGCCCCAATGTCATCAAAACCCACAGTTCCTTATGGGTCATCAAGGCACACTGGGGCTCCTTTGACAAAAGTTGTGAGCCAGTCTAGTGTTTGGGGGGGGGGGGGGTTCTTTCCCCTGTTATAAAGAACAGGACATTTTGGCTGGCGAATCTGGCGCAGTGTTTGCACTGGAGTGAATCTGGCGCAGTGTTTGCACTGGAGTGAATCTGGTGCAGTTTTGCACCGGAGCAAACCGGTGCAAATCTTTAGTGAATGAGCCTCACCGTCCAATCATTTTTGCCCCTTCTGTCACAGGGGCCTGGATGTCGTTTGTCTGTGTGGTTATTACTCATTTCAGGGAGGCTGTCAGTTAAAATCCCCCGAGTGGAATGCGTCTTTGTTCTTCAGATAGGATCAGTCAGTTGGAGGTAATAGACAGGGATGGGAAGGGAGCTGGAAATCTCACAGTAAGAACGGGAGTGAAACTTTTTATGAATCATCATGAAAGCAAGCAAGATAGTAATAATGTTAATCCTGCTATAAGAACATGCTGCTTCAAATATCCTTTCACACGTTCATTGCTTCCTTCCCACGAAAGTAATTCCTCTTGTGAAACCCATTCAACTTGAAGGCATAGTTTTAGTTGATGCTAAGGGTGCTCGTGTAAATGAATTTTGCTGCATTGCTCATAAGGTTATTTACCAATTTGTGTTTCCCTCTTTCTTTGAAAAAGGTAAATAAAAACCACCTCTTTTGTGCATTTTACGTGACGTTCCAGAATTGCAGATAAAACTGTGAGCAAAATATCTGGCAAAGCAGAATCTGTCACAAGTACATCGTCTAACATACTTTTCTTTGTTTCTTTCAGTTTCCTGAATTCATCATAAATGTTTCCTCAGACAACACCTCAGATGACATGGGATCTGGGGACTTTGACGACTTAACCGAGCCTTGCTACAGGCAAGAAAATACCGACTTCAATCGCATCTTTCTACCAACCATCTTTTCCATCATATGCGTGATTGGAATAATCGGCAACATGTTGGTTGTCATAGTCATGGGCAACCAGACAAAGTCAAGGACCATGACAGACAAGTACAGGTTGCATCTCTCGGTGGCCGATCTCCTGTTTGTCTTCACCCTGCCCTTCTGGTCTGTGGAGGCAGCTGTGGGCTGGCAGTTTAAGATCCCTAATGTGTTGTGCAAAGGAATCAATGGTATTTATACCATCAACCTGTACAGCAGTGTCTTGATTTTGGCATTCATCAGCCTAGATCGTTACCTGGCAATAGTCCACGCCACAAATAGCCAGGGGACAAGAAAGCTGCTAGCTGAAAAAATGATTTATGCAGGCGTGTGGCTCCCAGCTGTGCTTTTGTCACTACCTGATTTAATTTTTTCCACAGTTAGCGAAGAAGAAGGAGGCTACGTCTGCAATCACATCTATCCTTCCCAGGATCCCATAAAATGGGTAACTGGTTTCCGATTTCTTCACATTATGGTAGGATTTATCCTTCCAGGTCTCATAATCTTGACCTGCTACTGTATCATCATTTCAAAGCTGTCACGCTCCAAAGGACACCAGAAGCGCAAAGCTTTGAAGACCACAGTCATCCTTATCCTCACCTTCTTTGCCTGCTGGCTGCCTTACTATATTGGACTTGCCACGGAGATTTTAATTCTTCTGAGAGTGATCAAGCATAACTGCAGCTTGGAGGCCAACGTGCACAAGTGGATCTCCATTACAGAAGCCCTAGCTTTCTTCCACTGCTGCCTGAACCCGATTCTGTACGCCTTCCTTGGTACCAAGTTCAAGAAGTCGGCCCATAATGCTTTGACCTCAGTCAGCAGGGGGTCGAGCCTCAAGATACTGTCCAAAAAGCGAGGTGGGCTCTCATCGGTTTCTACAGAGTCTGAATCCTCCAGTTTTCACTCCAGCTAACAGCATCCCCCTGCTCCCTGCCCTCCTGTTACCACAGACAATGTTCTTTTGTGGTTATGCAGAGTTTCAGCAAAGGAGAGAGACTGATCCTTGCCTATGGGGTTGTTTCCCAGTTGGAATTTATTCCTCTGTCCATCTGCTAGTTGTCGCTATCAAACACAAGTAACTTATTTATATGAATGTGTTCATGGTTCGTGTTGTCGTTTAGTACAGTGGTTTAGGCAGGGCCCATAAACCACTGACATAAAAATGACTTAAATGTTTGTTAAGGTGTAAAATATGTTCATTTTCAGTGTAACAGATTTTATAGTTGTCAACTGAGCATTTATAATTTAGTGAATGAAAGTTAAATAGCAGGAAATATTGTTCATTATTTGTACAGAAATGGTCTTCACACAACTGTATAGTGCAACTGTATAGTGCCTTAAGTTTTCCAGCACTGTTCAAAACCTCTGCAGTGCCTAACCTGTCCAGTTTCTGCCTGTTATTTAATTCTGCTGGAAATGAGGAAATTTCTAGCCCAAACCTCTTCCACTCTACTTTTCATACAGGCAAATTTCACTCCAGGGTTTGTAAAAAAAAAAAAAAGCTGAATATGTATAATTTGTTAATAAAAACACAACTTGATTTCTCTTCTCCTGCGCTGTGTTTTTATTTTGGCCGGGACCTTAAGAGTAGACTCCCTCCTGAGCGCTTGCGGCACGTCATTTCAGCTTCCGTCAGGTGCCTTCCTTGGCCGAGGTCTCAGCTTGCCAAATCTCGCCGCGCGCAATACGATGCAGGAGAAATTCCATAAGAGATGCCTCGGTGATTGGCGGGAGGGGTTATCTATCACTTTAATCTGGCTTTCTGTGCATGTGGTATTTAGAGGGTAAGCATCTCTAATTAGTTCCATTCCTTGTACAAATGCCTTTTTCTCACTTCTCCTTACCCGCAGCTCTTTTGAGCATTGCAACTGAGTCATGTGACACCAGTGGTGACACTGAGCAGGAACAGGTAACTGTTGTTTTCTTTAATAATCTAAATACTTTGCAGAATTCATGGATATTTTAATTTGGACCGGCCGTGTAACTTTTATTGCAATTTGCTGCCTTCTTTCTTCCCTGTATAAAGGAAGGGACAATCAGCCGGCCGAGTCCCTCCATCTATGCGTCTTTCCAGTTCAGGCTCCACTCTGGCAGACCCTTCTAAGTGTCATACCAGCCAACGAGCGAGCTCCATTTACCAGTTTCTGGTTAGAGCTCTGTCATGGCAGACTTGCAGTGCTGCCGAATGTTGGCAAAGAGACCCCTCTGGCGGGTGAAGTGGCAGCGTCTGAGTTGCATTTGCCAAACAAACTTTCATCATAGAATGATACAATAAAATATTATACATTATCTTCTATTGCTCCTCTTGTGGTTCCCAACTCTGTCCCGAAAGCAAACCTAACTGGTCTGGTTTTCGGGAGATTTGTAATGAATATGCATGAGATAGATTTAATAACAATACAGATATATTTTAAAATTGGTTTTCCTTCCATTTTACAAAACAAATAAATGGTCAATCAGAAATATATTAAAAAGAAATACAATCACAAAGCAATTAAAAAAAAATAGAAACACGATGGCAGAAAAAGACCATTCGGTCTATCTAGTCTGCCCATTTAAAGAGTATTCTCACTGCTATCACGGTAAGCCCAGGTACGTTCTGATGGTTCTCATGTCTAGCAGCAGCCAGTACTCAATGACTGAGAAACTACAGATGTAAATAATCATTTCCCACCTGGCTGAGTTAAACATTCCCAGCATTATCATAAGTGCAATAAAAAAAAAGCTGTTAAACAAGGGTGGAAACCGAAACCCGTATGGCCACAAGTTATCAGGGGAATCCCAACAGCAGATCTTCAATCAGCAAATGATGATGCACACATCACGGCTCACACAGGGACCTAATTTACTAAAGGTTTTCCTCCCATTTTTAATGCATGGGGGAAAATGCTTAGTAAACAGAGCTCACAATAAGGAATATACATCTGTGAACCATATTCACAATAGAAAAAATTCCTTTAATATTTAAGTGAAATAGACCCTGTAACATCTTTTTTAAAGAGAGATAATGTGTTAAAAATATTGTGAACCTTTTCTTTTTTTTAGATCATAGAAATGTGACAGCAGATAAAGACCATATGGCCTACCTAGTATTGCCCATCCATCCAGCTTTACGATTCCCATGATACCGGTGGTATTCACTTCCAGCCCTAAATGGATCAGGTTTTTCAGGATATTCCTCATGAATATGCATGAGAAAGATTTGAAAGCCCACTGCCTCTATTGTAAACAGATGTAGCTCATGCTAATTTAGTAGGCATAACCTGAAAATCTGACCTATATGCGGCCTTCGAATACCACTTTCATATGCTTTCCAGTCCAAGGAAAGATTTAGACTTTAAAACTCGTTAACCAAAAAAAAACCTTGTTGACGATCCTAATATTAATATTGTATACAGCTGAAGAATTGCAATGCTAGACTCGTGCTTATAAAGCTCTTGACTTAGGTTCTTCAAGATTCAGGGTGGGGTTTACAATGTCGGTGGCAAACCAAGTGCCCATAAAAAAAAAGTTAGGCGATCAGTAAAAATCTGGCAGACAGGCAGTAAAATAAAATGTCATGAGCTGGCAACCCTGCAGCAGACGTTGCAAGACATTCCTGAATGTGCCCAGGGGACAGAGGTGAATATCTCCCGAGACAGCACTGAGAGCTTCTATTGCAGCATGGGAACAGTCACCACAGGGAGAATATCTCCTGTTATTGGCCCATGTTTGCAAGCGTAGGAGTTTTGCAAACTTAAAAGACTGCAGTGACAGCAGCAGTAATGGAATCTGAGTATAACTCAGAAGGTCTGAAGTTTCCCAGTACTTCCCTCTAACCACTAGGTTACACTGCTAGACAACTTTGGTATCCATAGATATAGATACAGTATATATATATATAGAAAGAGAGAGATATGCTATGCATTAATGTCTGGCTTGCTTAGTGACTTGTCCTTAACAACTTATGACTCATTTACTTCATGGAGCTTCATCTTTTTGAACATTCTTTTTCTTGAGATTTTTCCAAATAAAATTTGCGGATTGCAATCGAAACATGGAGGAGGTTTTTTTGTAAGCAGTCGCACTAGTATTGATTGAAAATCACAAACATTAGGTGCAGAGCAACACAGCAAGAAGATTGGCATCAACACCCCAAGATAAAGAGTGAGGGCTGAGGCAGGAAGAAGAATGGGCTTTTGATGTCACAATCAGGCCGATACAGTAAAAATCGCGGGAGAGCGGACGAGCACCTGCTCTCCAGGCGCACGCACAGGCCACTCTCCTGTGCGCGCGATTCAGTAAATTAATTTATTTAAATTAGGGCCCGCGGTAAAAAGAGGCGCTAGGGACACTAGCGCGTCCCTAGCGCCTCTTTTTTGACAGGAGCAGTGGCTGTCAGCAGGTTTGACAGCCGACGCTCAATTTTGCTGGCGTCGGTTCTCAAACCCACTGACAGCCACAGGTTCAGAAACCGGACACCGGCAAAATTGAGCGTCCAGTTTTCAAGCCACGGGCCGATTTCAAATTTATTTTTTTTAAACTTTTTTTTTAACTTTCGGGACCTCCGACTTAATATCGTCATGATATTAAGTCGGAGGGTGCACAGAAAAGCAGTTTTTACTGCTTTTCCGTGCACTTTCCCAGTGCCGAGAGAAACTAATGCCTACCTTTGGGTGGGCGCTAATTTCTGAAAGTAAAATGTGCGGCTGGGCTGCACATTTTACTTTCTGAATCGCGTGGGCATAACTCATAGGGCCATCGACATGCATTTGCATGTTGCGGGCGCTATTAGTTTCGGGGGGGTTGGACGCGCGTTTTCAGTGCGCTATTAACCCTTACTGAATAAGGGGTAAAGCTAGCGCGTCAAAAACACGCGTCCAAATGGAGGTTACTGTATTGGCCCGAATATAATTTATTAATGTCCAATTGTGTGTTCACCAGTAGCACTGTAATACTGACTCACAAATATAAAGTCAAGAGTCTTCAGTGTAGCTGGACAGTCCAGCTTTGGGATGTTTTCATAAAGTAATCTAATGGGTTTTTCACATTTAGGGAGGAGGGTTATTGTAATTTTATTGTGTATGTATTTGGTTGTACTCCGCCCTAGACAGGTCTGGTATCTGAGCTGGATGATATATAAAACAAATTTCAAATTAAATAAATAAAGCGTTTTACCGTGTGAATCGACTGTCTAGAAATTGCCCTCTTTGGTTAAGATTAAAAGAGTGCATGTTCGGCCACAGCACACCTACTTCTAGCAGTGTTTGGAGGAGGCGCCCCCAGAGGGGTGTCTTAAGTTGGGGGAGGAAATCAGAAGTGATGTACTAAATACAGAATGTCTGCTCCAGAAAAAAAAGAACAAAAAAAAAAAAAAATCCCCTCCACCACACACAGACCAGTCATTGTAGCTTATCTTCATTTCCCAAGAATGTACATTAAAAATGAAAGTTAGACATTGTATCTCTCTGACGTGCACAGTACAGTGGAAAACTCTTGCATGTTCGTCTGCCGTCTTTTCGTGCACACCAGCTTCAGTTGTGATTCCCCTAGGACTGCCTTCTGCTCATGCAGAGGGAAGGGGGAAAGACGATCCCGGACAGCACTTGGGTACAAATTGTAGCAAATTTACAAAGAGAGACTGCCGGCATGCCTTCCCTTTGAAAACTGCTACCAAGGGAGGTGGGGAGGCAATTTTTCTGCAGGCAGCAGGACGGGGCAAAACAAGCTGCACAATTTTTTTGCACATCGGAGCTATGCACGTTGCTTTCCTCCCTTGGCCTAAACGCATCCTCCGGGAACATCTCGCAATCTGAAAGTACCCGCAGGGTGAAAGTCCGCAGATTTTTTTAGCTGGACCGATGAGGGCAGTTTTGCATGGATAATAAATACCTTTGAAAACCGTCCTCATGAAGTATAAGGTAAGGAAGCCTCTTGGAGGGCTCCCCCTCTCCCGCATGCTGGTGCTCATCACGTCTACCAAGAAAGCCTTTCCCGATCAACTTCTTTTTCCTTGCAATATTTCCTGCTAGGCGGCAGACAGGACTGCAGCTCCCGTAGAAGTTTGGGATTAAAGTTACATGTAAAAAAAAAAAAAAGTATCCAACAAGCTGGAGAAACGTGTGTCCTCAGAGTCACCCACTTGCATGGCTGAAACTTTAGCATCTACTGCAGCAGAATCCGCAAAACCACTGAGAAAAGTAAGTTTGCAGTCAAAACAACAAGACTTTCTAGGACTGGCAAACTCAACGTGCTATAGAGAGTGTAGAGAAAAAAAAAGAATGCTATAAATTAGAGTGCCCTATAAAATATTATCTTCCAAACCCTACATAATCAGTAATATTTTCATTTGGAGTTCCATAAAGCCACAAAGTATTCTTAGCTGTGAAGAACTATAGATAAAGCCAAAGGTAGGGTGGCCTCTGTTGGACTGCACTGGGAAGGGTAAATAGTCAGACCAGCTGACTCATGTGGTGCTCATCTCTTGTCATAATCTACATTTCTGTGTAGCTCTAGGCCAGGTTCTGTAAGGTATCCTGCTAATCTCTCTAAAACTGAATTAAGAATTACGGTTTGTGGTTAAAAGTGACAATACTCTAAAACAGAAAAGCAGTATTAAAATCAATCTTAAAGTGATTCAGAATTGTTCGTCTGCACGACAGTTAAGCAGCTGGAGACTGCTCACTACAAAAAAATATTAAAATCTGCCACCAGCAGGACAAGCCCTTAATTTATTTTATTTATGTATTTGTTTATTAGCTTTTATATACCGACATTCGTGGGTACATCATGCCGGATTACAATATAACTGAATGTGAATGTGGCAAAGAAATACTGCAGGGATTTTGATTATGGGCTGGCACAAGGATTATAGCACTTTGAGCATGGTTCCTACTGAAAACCATTATCGGGCCTAGAATTCTTGCAAATTCATTCCTTCAAATCTTGGATTTGATCATCTGGAACCTAAAGTAATATAGATTAAAGGCAGTTGAGGGTATTTTAATCTACTAATTTTATTAAAATGAATATAGTTATGAAGCATTTATTTAGGAGTTCATATCTTAAGGTATTTTATTGCTCTCGTCTGCTGCAGTTGGAATTGCCCTATAAGGCTATTTTTGAAAATCATATTCTGTTATGGAGCTGGTCAGGTGGTTCCGTGGCTAGTACTATGTAATGCCATGTGGCGGGCCCAGCCTCTGCTTCCCAGGCTGACTGAAGCTAGAGATGCGATGGAGAAGGTACAGAGAAGGGCAACCAAAATGATAAAGGAGATGGAACAACTTCCCTATGAGGAAAGGCTGAAGAGGTTAGGGCTGTTCAGCTTGGAGAAGAGACGGCTGAGGGGGGATATGATAGAGGTCTTTAAGATCATGAGAGGTCTTGAACGAGTAGATGTGAATCTGTTATTTACACTCGAATAATAGAAGGACTAGGGGGCATTCCATGAAGTTAGCAAGTAGCACATTTAAGACTAATCGGACAAAATTCTTTTTCACTCAACGCACAATTAAGCTCTGGAATTTGTTGCCAGAGGATGTGGTTAGTGCAGTTAGTGTAGCTGGGTTCAAAAAAGGTTTGGATAAGTTCTTGGAGGAGAAGTTCATTAATGGCTATTAATCAAGTTTACTTAGGGAATAGCCACTGCTATTAATTGCATCAGTAGCATGGGATCTTCTTAGTGTTTGGGTAATTGCCAGGTTCTTGTGGCCTGGATTGGCCACTGTTGGAAACAGGATGCTGGGCTTGATGGACCTTTGGTCTGATCCAGCATGGCAATTTCTTATGTTCTTATGCTGCAGCGGTAGTGTTCACAACCCAAGTGAAAGAGGGAGTCTTAGCCATCATTCAATGGCAAAACCTAGTGGCCAGACTTAAGTTCCACATTTATGTAGGAGATTTTGTCACTCGCTAAAAATGCCAAAGAAAACTCTAAAAGGCAGATTTTCAAAGCCTTACGCGCATAGGGGGAGTTACGCGTGCCTGGCCTATTTCATAAAGGTCCGGGGACGCGCATAAAGCCCCGGGACGCGTCTAAGTCCAGAGGCTTTGAAAAAGGGGCGGGGAGGGGGTCAGTGCCAGAGGCAGGCACAAGAGGTAAGTTAAAGAAATGGGGGGGGTTAGAAAAGGGCTAAGGGGTGGGAAAGTTAGGGGAAGGGGTAGGAAGGATAGCGTAGGGGGAAGGGAAGTTCCCTCACAGGCCGCTCCTAAATTAGAGGGAACAGGTGTAGGCCGCAGACGTCAGCACATTCAAGATGCACTAGTGTGCACGCCCTTGCGTGCGCCGATTCCCGATTTTATATAAATCTGGGTCTGCGATCAGACACAGATTTAGGCATAGGCAATGTGGGCAACTGCTTCCAGCGCCAAATTTGTATAGGTGCTGGACCATCGCTGTCAGTGCCATGCCTTCAGCTGATCTTCCGCCGCGGCACAGGCTCCACTACAGTGGCAGTGAAACGAAATTTATAAAATTCAGCAGGAGGCCTCCTGCATCCTCGAGCGCTGACCAACCCAGCAGCGGCCCCCACACCTTTCTCACTCATGGGATTCCTGTTATCACAGAAACATGTGCAAGGGGAGGAGCTCTGTGGAGCTGATCAGCATACAAGAGCTGCGGGAGGCCCCGCACTGAATTTTGTAAATCTCAAGCTGCTGCACTGATGTCGGGACATTTTATGAAAACCTAGTGGCCAGACTTAAGTTCCACATTTGGACCATTTTGTTGTGAGGGACATTTTACGAGGCATTTCCAAATGAAATGAGACAATCTAACAGGCATTAATAAAACGAAACAAGTTAAGATCTTTGTTTTTTTAAAGGGAAATGTTTTGGCATATATATTTATGTGGCAAACTGGCAGGAAACAGAGAGTAGGATTAAATGGTCAGTTTTCTCAGTGTAAAAGGGTAAACAGTGGAGTGCCTCAGGGATCTGTACTTGGACCGGTGCTTTTCAATATATTTATAAATGATCTGGAAAGCGATACAGCCTGCAGGGCTGGGGTTGGTAGACTGTGCCCATTTAGTAAGGCCATTTTAATAGGCCTTTAGTAAGGCCATTTTATATAGCCCCAGGGCAGTGAGGATGTCCTTTTTCTACTCCCTGGTGAGCTCTACCAGCCTCACCATGCTTCTTGTTTTTGAAGAGAACTCTCATCGTGCACTCCCTGCCAGAGAGGGTCCCTCTACTATTAGTTACTGCGAGACAGACATTTGGGCCAGATTCCCTTTGGGGACTCTCATTCAGAGGACTGAAGACCCCTGAGCTCTACGTTACTCCCTAGGTGGGTAAGAGCAGTGACAGAAACTCATGAGTGAAGTTTTGATGGCCAAATATGTATCCAGAAGTTTGCATTAAGACAGTATTTTGGATATTGGTTGTGGAGAGGTTTTTTGACTCGCCCCTCCCCATGGGGATCCAGGGCTTGGATAGCCTGTTTCCCGTGTTTTAAAGACTTAGTCACAACTACCCGGCCCAAGAAGTACGGCCCAGGATCTATGGAGTTTCCCCATCGGATCTCCAACCTATGGGACCAGGACAGGCTGGCGTCCATGAAAAAAACAGGACTCAGGACTGTTTCGTGTTTGAGGCCCCCCCCCCCCCCCCCCCCCCCCCCGGTTTGGCCCACTGGGAAATCTTCATGCACTTTAAAATCACCATGGGAAGCTTTCCCCAGATACCCAATATAAAGGATACCTACACAGAAGAGAAAAAAAACACCTTTGTACATCAGTCACCTGTAACTTGACCTTTATGGAAACAACATGGACATTAATTTAATGGTTAAAGAATCAGTAAAAATGTCATTTACCACCCAGTGCCTTGTCCTGCCTGGTTTGTCCCAGCACCTCACCCCTTGAGATGCCACATCTAACACCACCACACAGAAAGGAACCCACCACTGCCTGGGCCATAAGCGAGAGCTTCCCCACCACAAAAAGCTTCTACCCTTGGGACAGAGAGCGAAGTTATGGGAGACGTGCTAGCCAAAACAACCTCGAAAAAGAAATACATGTGTGTGCCCTTGAGACCCAACACCCCCCCCCCCCCCCCCCAATCAAGGGTTACATATATAACTATAAATTATTTGGGGGATTGGCAAAGAATTGTAATGGACTGTTTTATGCACAAGCGTTTGAAAACATTTTTTTAAAAGTGGTATGTGATGACGGTCTTGGTGTTTAGCTGGGCTGTAAAAGATGCCTTAGCTGCCTTTATTCTAAGAGTGGTTATTATTTTTGTAGGTCCTTTGATCCTCCTTATTAGGTGATTATCTTTCTTAAAAGAAACTTCCCTCTGTTGGATTTCCTGGAATTTCCATGCGAGTAGCAGGAGGATCGAGTTTACAGTTGGTTACAGAGATCCAATCCCCCTGCCGATAATACTGGCCCTCAGCACCTTGCTGCGAGTGGGTTGTGGGCAGGTGCCTTTCTTGGGGTTGCTGCTGCTCTGGCCTGCCAGTTGCTTGTGCCCTGCCTCTCTCCTGCTCCTGCGCCTTACTGTTTTCTTGCACGACTCTCAGGACCCAGCTGATTATTCCACAGTTGCATCAAAACCCCCATTGCCCCTACCATGTGACAGGGGACGGCCAATAGCACTGGTAGCCCCTGTCACATTGTAAAGGCCACGGTGCCATTTTGGTTAGTGGCAGCCAATGGCTCGGGAGCGGCAGATCGCTCCTGGGCCTCCCTCTGGACCACAAGGGGGTTTCGTGAGACTTGCGGGGGCGTATTTTATTTAAATTTGGGGACAGCGCAGGGGGTGGGGTCGGCGGCATGTGGTCCCCGCCTCAGGCGGTACATTGTCTTGAGCCACCCCTGCACCCCAGGGTTCTGAAAGAACTAAAAAATGAAATTTCAGATCTATTAGTAAACATTTGTAACTTATCATTAAAATCGACCTTTGTACCTGAAGACTGGAGCATGGTCAATGTAACCCCGAAATTTAAAAAGGCTCCAGGAGTTATTTGGGAAGCTATAGACTGGTGAGCAGTATTCAGTGCCAGGAAAAATATTGGAAATTATTCTGAAGATCAAAATCACAGAATTTATAGATAGATATGGTTTAATGGGACACAGTCAACATGGATTTACCCAAGGGAAATCTTGCCTCACAAATCTGCTTCATTATTTTGAAAAAGTTAATAAAACATATGGATAAAGGTGAACCGGTAGATGTAGTGTATTTGGATTTTCAGAAGGCGTTTGACAAAGTCCCTCATGAGAGGCTTATAAGAAAACTAAAAAGTCATGAGATAGGAGGCGATGTCCTTTCGTAGATTGCAAACTGGTTAACAGGAAACAGAGAGTAGGATTAAATGATCTATTTTCACAGTAGAAAAAGGTAAATAGTGGAGTGCCTCAGGGATCAGTGTTTTTCAATATATTTATAAATGATCTGGAAAGGGGTACGACGAGTGAGGTTATCAAATTTGCAGATGATACAAAATTATTCAGAGTAGTTAAATCATATGCAGATTGTGATACATTGCATGATAACCTTGCAAGACTGGAAGATTGGGCGTCCAAAGGCAGATGAAATTTAATGTGGACAAGTGTGAGGTGTTGCATATAGGGAAAAATAAAGTATGCTGTAGTTACACAATTTTAGGCTCCATATTAGGAGTTACCATTCAGGAAATAAAATCTAGGTTTCATAGTGGATAATATATTGAAATCATCATTCAGTGTGCTGCAGCAGTCAGAAAAGGAAATAGAATGTTAGGAATTATTAGAAAAGGAATGGTGAATAAAATGTAGAATATCATAATGCCTCTGTATCACTCCATGATGACACCACAACATGAATATTGTTTGCAATTCTGGTTGCCACATCTCAAAAAAGATACAGTTGCATTGGAGAAGGTATAGAGAGGGGCGACCAAATGATAAAGGGGATGGAATGGCTCCCCGTATGAGGAAAGGCTAAAGAGGTTAGGGCTGTTCAGCTTGGAGAAGAGACAGCTGAGGTGGATATGATAGAGGTCTATAAAATCATGAGAGGACTAGAATGGATAAATGTGAATCTATTATCTACTCTTTCAGATAACAGAAGGACTAGAAAGAACCCCATGAAGTTAGCAAATAGCACATTTAAAACAAATCGGAGAAAATTTTTCACTCAGCACTAAATTAAGCTCTGGAATTTGTTGTTGTAGAGTATGGTTAGGGAAGTTACTGTAGCTGGGTTTAAAAATGGTTTAGCTAAATTTCTGCTATTAATCAAGTTGACTTAGGTATTAGTAGTATGGGATCTATTTAATGTTTGGATTAAACCTGTTTCCATCACAGATCCTTTGTCCCCCAACCCTGCAATGAATGCATCAGGTCATCAGCAAGGATCAGAAGTGTTACCCCCTTTGTATGGGGATGGGACATAGATACTATGATATTTTTGTTGTTGTTAATCCAATAGAAAGTATCAACCTGGAAGGAGGCGGTGAAGACAAAAACAGTAACAGCAACAGTAACAGAATTCAAAGAAAGCAATGGGATAAGCACAGAGAATTCCTAATTACAAAGAAATGGCAGGAAAGCTAGAGATCAACGGGGCTCTATGGCATAGAAAAAGGAAGTAAAGTGGGCAGACCAGATGGGCTTATGGCTGTTATATGCCATCATATTAAATGTTTGACATAAGAACATAAGAAATGCCATGCTGGGTCACAGCAAAATCCATCAAGCCCAGCATCCTGTCTCCAATGACCAATCCAGATCACAAATACATGGCCGATCCAATAAAGTCAATTTATTTCCTGTTACTCACTTCCAGGCAGGGTTGCCATCTTTCCCACAGATCACAACTGGACACTTGAGGACTGAGGGCGATGTTTCTTCCCTCCCCCTCGTTTGCATCAATTTGCATTTTTTCATATCATGCAGCTTGGAGTCCATGTGGTATTAGGCCTATTGTAAACTGAAGATGTGCAGTAAACAACACACACATGCAAATGAATATCAAGAATAGGAGGATATGTGGCATCAAAGTATAACCATTCAGTATATATAACTTCAACTTTATTAATTTTAAGCCAGCAGGAGCTACACTTTATTACAATATACAATTATTGAAGTGAAAGAATAATACACAGTTATTGAAGAACAATAATATTAAAACATGCATTGGGTATGAGCTTAGCCCTCAGAAATATAGTAAATTTCCATACCAAAACAGGACTAACTGCCAGTAATCAAACAATAACAACCCTACCTATGAAAAAGCAACACTGCACATATTAAACCAGGCCCTAAGACAGCAATACACCTCCTAAAGGAAAATAGACCAAGCCACGCTTCTTGTCTGGTGTAGGGATCTAAAAGCTATCTAGAAAGTAAATAAACTGAACTACATGCTAGCAGAATAAACACTTCATTTTGATCACACATGCAGAACACAGCCAGCTAAATACAAACAAAGAGATCATGAAGTATAAATAGAAAGTGTGCTGACAAAAAATGAACTGGATACTACAAGCTGAACTCTGTATGCAGTGCAATAATGGAAAAACAGAAACATCACCATTCCTCATAAAACATCAACCATAAAATCAAGAAAAATAAAACATAATTGTAAAATCATAAATAAAAAAATATTTCAAAACAGCTAACAAACAGAATATCGAATAATTAAAAATGTATTTCTTAAAAATTCCTAAACACTGACAACATACTTCAAAATAGGATTCATATCAATTAACACCCAATAGTTAAAACTAATTATTAAAAATATCCTCCACTCCCCATACCTGGGAACGTTTTTTAAAGTCATCCTGAGAATAAAATCCACTTTGAAATGGCTGAAAGGGGGATAATAAAATCAAATAAGTTACTGTGCATTAGTCGAGGGTGGAGGGTGTGCACAGACTTTCTCCTTTCTCTCTCATATAACACACCCGCTCTCTCTAACACACATAATCACTCACACACACACATTGACCCTCACACGCTCTCATTCACATGCTTGCTGACACACATTCTCACTGTCTCTCACATTCTCTCTTATGCGCATGCATGCTGACACACATTCACACACACAGGCTCTCACATTCACATGCTGTCTCACACATAAACAGCTCTCACTCTCACATGCTCTCTCTCATACATACATACTGTCTCTCTTTTACATGCTGTCTCACTCTCACTCCCACATGCTGTCTTGCTCAAGCATAGGCTCTCACTGACACATGCTGTCTCTCTCACACACACAGAGGCTCTCACATGCTGTGTTTCCAAACATTCAGGCTCTCACTCCCACACACAGTCTCTCAACTCACTCTCACACACAATCTCTCAACTCACTCTCATACACAGACACATAATATACACGCAGTCTCTGGACTCACTCTCATATACACACACACACAATCTCTCAACTCGCTCTCATACACACACACACACACACACACTCTACAGGCCCTCAGCCTCTCACCTCTGGGCCTCCTCTTCACGGGTCACGTGGGATGGGCTCTGCAGTGGCCCTGATCTTCTTGGGCCGCCATGATGTGGAATCCGCGATGGCCCTGCTGCTGGTCCTCCTACTCTTCTTGGGCCGCCACGACATGTGGGATCCGCGGCAGCCTGTAAGTGCTGTTCCTCTTCTGTAGGTGGCCGGTGCTCCTCCTCCTTCCTACCCGCAAAGCTCCGGCAACGTTTTTCTTCCGGGGCCGCACAGGCAGGAAGGAGGAGGAGCACCTGCAGGTTTGGACGAGACCTTTTTCTTCAGGCCGTGGTGAGATGCGGTCCACCATGGCCCTGCCAATCTTCCCACAGCCGCATGGGCCTCCATGTTGGCCCCTTTGGCACTGCACCCGGGGGCATTGCCCACCCCACCGTGGTACACCACTGGCAGGCACACAGAGCAGCAATAGCAGCAGCAGCGGAATTGGGACAAGAAGCATGCGGTCAGGCAAAGCATGCTAGTTTATTTCCAACTCTTTGGCTGGGTCAACAGGCCCTATTTAAGCCCTTAGCCAGCTGATTGGTTCTTGAGATGCCCATCCCTCCCTTACTTGACCGGGCTTGAGAGTGTCTGGTTACCCATTGTAACCGGACACTGTACAGCAACCTTTAAAACCGGGCTGTCCGGTTCAAAACCGGTCAGTTGGCCACCCTACTCCCAGGGACAGCAGGAGCTTTCGTTAGTCTACCTGGCTATTGATGTGTTCCGGACATTTCTTCTAGGAACTTATCCAAACCTCTTTTAAACCCAGCTATGATAGTCACCTTGACCACATCCTCTGGCAACAGCTTGATTTTGCACTGAGTGAAAAAGTATTTTCTATTATTTGTTTTGAATCTGCTGGTTGTTAGTTCCCATTGAGTGTCCCCTTGTTTTAGTATTATGTAACAGGGTAAATAACATCCAACATTGTTCCATTCCATCCCACTCATGGTTTTATAAACTTCTAACATGTCCCCTCTCAGCTGTCTCTTTTCCAAGCTGAAGAGCAATAGCTGGCGTAGCCTCTCATTATAGGGGAGGTGTTCCATCCCCTTTATCACTCTTGTCACCTCCCAAAGTATTAATACCAATAAGTGGCAAATCCTGCTCTTATTTAATATGTGCATTTACCTGGGCTTTATTTCATCTACATGACAAGAAGTTCCACAAAGAACTAATGGAACCCATGCTCCAAAATAATACAGCAAGTGGATAAAAAAAATAATAGCCCTGTCAGAAACTCCTTGGACCCACTCACATACACTGAAAATATGGGAAGGTAGACCATTAAATAGAAAAGTTATTGCAGGGTGACAAACACACGGTCACGCACAAACACAGCATTTTCATAAGCCTTCTTCCCTTCAAAAAAAGTTAGCTAAAAAAAATAGAAACTCATGCTTTACAAACATACAAAGAAAATCCGTTTAGGGCGTAATTCACTAAGCTCTTTTGGGAGAAAAGCCTTAGTAGAGCAGGTTCTTAGTATTTTAAAATCATTAGTGAAAAGGAGAAAGGTAAACATGAGCTCAGACTCTTAACCCCTGTTTCTGGTGCAGTTAGCATTGTAGTAGACACCACATAAATGAAGTCTTGGTTGGCCAGTGTTGTACATGGCCATTGTCTGACTGCAGGGCAGCTGACACATGCTAATTAGGGTTCGCACCTTCTGATTAGTGTACTCAGCACTTTTTTTTCCTAGACTGCAGCAGGTCAAGCAGGGATGCAATAGCAGAAATCAGGTAACAGACCTCAAACCAATCCACTGCACTAACGAGTGTTAAAACAAAATATACAACATTTACTGAACTCCCAAGACTGCATAAACCTCTCTTTTCACCAAATTATGACTTTTATAATACTTGTACTTTAAGGACAGCTGGTAAAATACACTTTCATAGTGGGGATTACCCAGGTATTTGGTCATATTTTGGTAATGCTAGTCCTGTATTTGGTCACCTGAAAGCCTTGCACTAAAACTTCTGACTTCAGGAAAATCATTTTCAACTCTAGTCCTTCAGGGCTCCCCCTCACACACACACCCCTCCCCCAAATAGATGTGATGTTCAGGATATCCACAATAAATATGATTGAGATGTATCAACTTTCATTTGACTTAATTAACTAACCAGGTTAAGTGATACAACGCACAATGCTAATAATGTTGCACGCCCCGTCCGCGTCCGGCCCATGCATGGGCCTGCTCACCTCTCTGGCTCCTCTGCAGATCCTGGGTCGGCCTCCCCAGTGGCAGCCACAATCTCTTCCAGGCCTCAGCGTCCCGCGGCGGTGGTCGCCAGGCCTTCCACTGCGCACTAGGCCTCACACCGGAGTTCGGCTTCTCCCGTGGCATTGGTCATGCCCCTATGTGCGCGCGTGTGGACCGCCCTCCCTGTTGTAGGGCCAGGGGCGGGTCCTAGCTCTGCGGCGCATCCTGATTGAAGGAACTACGTAAGGAAGTTCCTGCCTGCACTTCCTTGCCTTGGCAATCGGGTCAGCATTGTATTGTGTGCTAGATTGTCACTGAGTTCTAAGCCTTGTTCCAGTCTTATAAGAACATAAGAACATAAGAAATTGCCATGCTGGGTCAGCCCAAGGGTCCATCAAGCCCAGCATCCTGTTTCCAACAGAGGTCAAACCAGACCACAAGAACCTGGTAATTACCCAAACACTAAGAAGATCCCATGCTACTGATGCAATTAATAGCAGTGGCTATTCCCTAAGTCAACCTGATTAATAGCCGTTAATGGACTTCTCCTCCAAGAACTTATCCAAACCTTTTTTGAACCCAGTTACACTAACTGCACTAACCACATCCTCTGGCAACAAATTCCAGAGCTTAATTGTGCGATTAGTCTTAAATGTGCTACTTGCTAAATTCATGGAATGCCCCCTAGTCCTTCTATTATTTAAAAGTGTAAATAACCGAGTCACATCTACTCGTTCAAGACTTCTCATGACCTTAAAGACCTCTTGTTCCTGCATCCTACCGTTCCAGCCTTGTTCCAGCATCCTTCTGTTCCTCTGTCTGTCTGTTCATCTCCCAGGTAGTATCCTTGGACTATCTCTCTGGTACTGACCTCGGCCTGTTCCTTGATCTTCCTATCTGCTGCCTGCATGCTGACCTCTGCCTGCCTTGTGACCTCATCTGACCTCCGGAACCTGACCTCTGCCTGATTGACCATGTCTCCTGATTCTGGCTCTGTCCCTTGCCTTGTCATCATCTACGCTGTTTGGGTCTTCCTTCCTTCTCCAGACCAACAGTGTGAAGTCTGACCGCGTTCCCTTGCTGCTCGTGGGCACGCCTCTCTACTACCTTTCTGGGAGACCCTGCGAGGCCCACCTAAGTCCAAGTGGCCCGGGTCCCTACGGGCTCCACCCGGGGGGGGACCTCGGGCTTCCAGTGGTGAAGCTCATCCTAGCCTCTGTCTCCTCCTGTGCTCCGCCCCCCTGGGGGCAGGTGCTTCCTGGTCCCTACCAGGGAGCCGTTCTCCACTGCCCCAGGACAAGGGTCCACCTCCAAGTGCAACAAATAATCTGTGAGGGTAAGTCCGGGTACATGTGACTTGTACTACTGAATGTGGAGGAAAAAGACTTCAGATGCCAGGTCAAAAGCGAAAGCGCTTTTGAAATGGTTGAAAGGTACAAAATCATTAAAAGCCTCCACATAGATTATAAGCCATATATCTTCGGAAAAAAGTTTTAAATTTAATTTTAATGATTTTTCTTTTGAGTGCCTATTGTGCTGCTTAGCACCTCATCTGTCTACTGTGTTATGCAACAAAACACTACCAGCTGAACCCCACCAAACAGTTTTCACCTATACCCAATAAGGTTTTTGAAAAAAGCACACTTAGCTTATTGAAAAACAAATTTGTAGAATATATCAATCGAGAGCACAGTGCAGATCCTGGAATCCAGCAGATTTCAGGATCCGAGGCAGTAGTTTTAGGTCTTGTCAAATGAATATAATCAATTTCTTTGACTGGGTTACCAGACACTTACAGTAGATCAAGGGATAGCAGTAGACAGAGTATACTTGGATTTCAGCAAGATCTTTGGCATGGTCCCACATAGGCAACTTATAAACAAAGTGAGTAACTTAGGCATGGGCTTTAAAATGGCTGACTGGGTTAGAAAATGACAAGGTAGTTTGACAGTGGGGGTTACTGGTGGTGTGCCACAGGGATTAGTCCTTAGTCCAGTTCTGATCAACATTGCTGTAAACGATATTGTGGAAGTCTATTGTCGATGATACCAAAATCTGAAATAGAATAGTCAGCTTGGAAGTTTTGGAAATTTTGAGGAGAGATCTAATGAAATTTGAGGAAGGGTCTAGAGAGTGGCAGCTAAAATTTAATGCTAAAAATTGCAGGGTCTTGCATTTGGGTTGTAAAAAAAACCAAGGCAACAGTAACGTATAGGGGGTGAAGTGTGCACAAGAGAGGGATCTGGGGCTGATCATATCATGATCTGAAGATGGCCAAACAGGAAGATAAGGCAATGCTTGGGTGCATAGAAAGAGGAATAGCTAGCAGGATAATGGAGATAATATTGCCCTTGTGTAAGTCTCGGGTTTGATCTCATTTGGAATACTGTGTGTTCAATTATGGACCCCCTTCTTCAAAAGAATATAAATTGGATGGAACTAGTCCAGAGGAAAGCTACTAAAATGGTCAACTGTTTTCGTCATAAAACATATGGGGACAAACTTACAGGCCAATACAGAATGGTGTGCTTGGCCAAGCGCACCGTTAGCCCCCGTTTCGACGTGCGTTTTCGACGCGCTATTATTACCCCTTATACAATAAGGGGTAACTTATACAGTAAGGGGTATACACGCTATTACCCCTTATACAGTAAGGGGTAATAGCGCGTGGAAAACGCGCGGCCAATCCCCCTGAAACTAATAGCGCTCATCACATGCAAATGCATGTTGATGAGCCTATTAGGTATTCACCCTCAATACAGAAAGCAAAATGTGTGGCCAAACTGCACATTTTACTTTCAGAAATTAACTCCTGCCAAAGGAGTTAATTTCAGACGGCACGGGCAAGGGTACAGAAAATCAGAAAAAATTGCTTTTCTGTACACCCTCCGACTTAATATCATAGCAATATTAAGTTGAAGGCCTCAAAAATAAAAAAAATAAAAAGCTTTAACAAAAAAAAAATCTGCCCGCAGCCCACGGGTTGGAAAACAGATGCTCAATTTTGCCGGCGTCCGTTTTCCGAACCCAAGGCTGTCAGCGGGTTCGACAGCCAATGTCGGTAAAATTATGCGTCGGCTGTCAGACCCGCTGACAACCGCCGCTTCCGCCAATAAGGAGGCACTAGGGACGCGCTAGTGTCCCTAGCGCCTCCTTATTAGCGCGGGCCCTAATTTAAATAGTGAATCGCGCGCCCAGGAGAGGTGCCTGGGGCGTGCGTTGGGAGAGCGGGCGCTAGCCTCGGAGCGCCGGCTCTCCCGCGCACTTTTCTGTGCATCCTCAATCAGGGAAATGCTTACAGCCTATAAGAACCAGACTCGTGGCTGGCCTGGCCATGCACCTGCTCCTCCAAACAATAAAAAGACACCAGTCTTTCAGCTACAATTCAGTGTGTAACGGCACCAAATGAGGAAGGGGACCTCTTCATCCTGTATTAACTACAGGTCATCCCCCTCCCCCACCCTCGTTAATCCAAATCCAATTGCAACTTGCGTTTTTGTGCTTCAGTTAGAAATCTTATTGCGGTGCTGTGCTTGCAATGTGTACTCCGGCAGGGAGACCATCTGACTCCAGGACAAAGGGAAGCTGGTAGAAGTGCACTCTGTTCTTTTAGAGTCACAATTCAAAGTACAGTATTCTGAAACCTGAAGAAGAACAATGCATTGGGAGAAAATTAAAAAGAGCTTGACTGATCTGTCCCAAGTGACTTGCATGGGACATTATCTTATTCACAGAGCCGGAGAGCTGCCACATCCTGGATTACTATTATATTCTGCACCATAGTTTTTAGATTTAAATCCTATTAGAATTACCAGATGGGACCAAGTGGTCACAGAGAGACTGAGCCAGTCCTGATTTTGTCCAATTAATCATAGTAATTTGTGGTTCGAATTACCCTATTAAAAGGATACCTATATAAGACTAGAATTGTTTTACATTATTGTATTTATTTCCATCTGTGGAGAGAGAGGAATGCTCCAGAAGTACAGCCTAACATAGACCAGGGCTTCCCAATCTATAGGTCCGAAGCATAATTCCTCGTAAGAGGAGCTACAATCATACAGTGCCCCTCGGTTGATTCTGTGAGTTGGACCAGCGCCACACTGCATGCATTGACTGGTACCAGAAGTTAATGAATGGTGATATTACCTGTGTAGGACCACAAGGCATGAGTGCAAGCTCTAGACCACAAATGAAGTCTATTACATTTGTAAAGCTACTTTCTCCTTTAAGGGTGGATTAGTGCTATTTTGTCCTCGGCGGACAGTTGAAGCTAGTGGACGTTTGGAATCAGCCAGCCTGAAATGCCTCTTTAGAATTCAGCTTTGAGACATACTCTGCGGAAATATGCACCTCCCCCTTCCTGTGTGGCTAATCTAATTCCCTATCATCATGGGATTTGATCCAGTTCTGCTTTTTTTTTTTAATTCACTTACCAATGCATTTGGAGTCATGTGCCATTACCTTATTTGAACTTACCTAAACAATAACCAGAAAGACAATAATTTGTTCACTTACTTTAATCACAATGGCTTCCATTCTGCAAACTCTCTCTGCTGTGTAAACGGCCTGGCCCTTGGGGGTGAACAAGTGGGATACGCTGTCAAAAAAAAAGGGGGGTGATTCAGTTCTGTCTCACGGTCACAGAAGGTCGCTGCTGGGCAGAATTTCTTGCCCACCTCTCAGTTTCACAGAATAGAAACCATTGCCCTGAAAGTTTCCCAGAAAATAAAAGTTGCCCCGCTACGGTGGGACACATTTTTAGCTCGTCACAATCGCAGACCCCCCAAAAAAGGTGAGCCCCAATCCAGGTATTGCCTTGAGACAGATTCATGTTCCCATCCCAATATGCATTTGGATTTCAATGATCATAAAATGCTGGGTTAAAAAAAAAAAGACAGCCTCTGATATTAATCTTAAATCAATCCATTTTTAGATTATGCAGATTATACCTTGTGTTTACATGTTACCTTGTGAGTAGTCTAATAGCCCTAGAGAAATGGTGAGGAGGAGGAGGAGTAAATTACAGATGTTGATTTTGTGGGTATGGGGGGAGGGAAGGAATATCTCTGATGCTTCATGTTTATTTATGGCACCCTATATATACAAAAAAAAAAAAAAAGTGATTGTGATTTCTGAGCTGCCCTAGCCCAGTCTCAGCCCCTCCCCACTCTCTGCGGCTTTGCTTTACAATAATTCAATCAGTGAGAAGAGTTCATTCAAGCAGAGAGAGAGAGAGAGAGAGAGGAGAGGACTCGGGGTGGGGGTCCTGCCCTGAGCTCTTCCATTCACTCACTCACTCCTTTCCTGTACAGAGATGGACTGCGTGCCCCCTTGGCTTCTGTGACATTTTAACGTTGTTTGGCTAGGGCGGGGTTTCCAGTTCGATTTTCTGTCATTTAGAGAAACTTTTGCATCAGACAAATATCCAGCGGTCTGGGGTGAAAGGGAGCATTCAAGCAGCAGGTTATTTCCACCCTCTCGAAACCGAATCGGAGGAGTCTTCTCTCCTTGTAGCTGCCAGTTGGAAGCGATCAATAAAGCATCGCGCACTGCCAAGCGATGGACGGCACGTACGCGGTGGACATAAACACGGTAAGGGCAACTCGAGTTTCCTATGGAAAGGGTCTCTCCCAGGGTGCACTGAAAAGACTCTGCCCCCACTTTTTTTTTCTTCCGATTCTAGGAATTTTGCCAGTTTGCCACAGCGATCGCGATTTGTAAATCAGACTCTGAGCCACGTGTGCGGCGGAGCAGGGGGGGTTGTGGCCAGACTGAAGCGAAGCACCTTACGCTTCTGCTTTCCAGAATCGGGCGCTGTGGATGGCTCCCGGCGGCACCGCGATTAGACGTGGACGCAGGTTATCGATTCCTACAGATCGCCGCTTAACTTTCAAGTGCCTGACCAATAGCTAATTATCTTTTTTTTTTTTTACTTGTGAAAATGTAGCATCTTTTGTTGCCTTTATTCTGTTCTGTGCAACCCTATAAATCGGTCGTGAAGACCTGCTCTTTGGAAATATACAAACAGGATTTGTAGAGTTTAGAAAAGTTCTTTTTTTTTTTTTCCCACGCAGCATGGTCTTAACAACAACAACAAAAAAAAAAAAATCCAAAAAGTCATTTTGACAGGGGTCGTGGTTCTCAATCGTGTTGTCTTGGGAACTCCCTTCAGGAGCCCTGAGAAAATCAAATCGCTGCACTGTCAGTCTGTGGTTAGTAAACGCGTACTGTGCTTTCCTTAAATCCCGAAGGAAAAAAAAAAAGCTTATTATGGCGATCTACTTCTTTGAGATTCATTGTAACCGCGGATACAGATTTGGCAGCACCAGTAATATTCTTAATTGACTTGCAAAAGTTTCTTGTTTCCTTTCTCCTCGGGTACGGGCCGGAGAGCACCTGGGCCTGCCCTGTTTTTACAGCGGTGTAAGGGGGGCAGTTTGTTTTCCTCCGGCAAGAATCAAAGGGTCGGGAGCAGATGCCGTCGTGTTCCCCCCCCCCCCCCCCCCCCCCCTTTTCTTTGGCTTGTGCTGTCGGTGGTCAGAAAGGGTTGCACTGATTTCCTATCCAGAGGAAGCAGAAGTGCCACAGCTGCACAGAGAACAGTTACAGAACTGAAATGAAAAAAAAAAACAAACCCACCCCAGGATAACTGAAAAAGGGTATTTTGGTTTCGTGGGGCTTTGCTGTGTTTTTGCAGCGAGCTGCGTTTTTTGTCACGGTTTAGTGGCCTCACAATTAGTTATTTCCTGATGTGTGTCAGCAGCGCTCGCTCCTCTTGGCTGCTGTGTGATGTTGTTGTCTTAGGCAGAGTTCATCAAAGAATAAGAGTCGCACCCCACCCCCATTGCAGAGACCTTACCGGGGGGTTGGGGGCCATAGCGGTGTTTGATGTCAGCGAGCTCCTACGGCAGGGACAGACACCAAGGCTGCAGCCACGGGCCCACGTGTTCCGGAGCCTGCAAGTTAAGCGCCTAACTGGAGCCACTCTCTTATATGTCTTTCTTTCTGAGATAAGATTAAATCGGAGGAAGGTTGTGGGCGTGAGGGGAGGGGTTAACCTTATATCTTGAACAAAATCTTGCTGGCTCTTGATTTTTTTTTTTTTGACCTGGAGGGAAACTTTAAGAAAAATTAAAATA
This sequence comes from Rhinatrema bivittatum, assembly GCF_901001135.1. Classification (NCBI taxonomy): domain Eukaryota; kingdom Metazoa; phylum Chordata; class Amphibia; order Gymnophiona; family Rhinatrematidae; genus Rhinatrema; species Rhinatrema bivittatum. The sequence goes on along the minus strand of NC_042620.1, from coordinate 52,353,291 downwards.
GTTAATTGTAGTAAGCAATTTACCTAGAGCTTTTTCCCTGGAATAAATTTCCTCCTATTCTCCAAGAGCCTACCTGCTTGGGCCAGGGACAGCGTATCCTAATTTCGGATTCCCTCCTCGTCCCCTCCCCCCCCTTCAGTCCTTGGTAAACTATCAGGAAGCACAGGACCTTTATCTTAATTTGCCTTAATTTTGTTGTAAGAGGACCCTGTAGGGTGCCACAGAAAAGCTGTAAATAAATTATTTAAACTGATTGTTCCCAGCAAGAAGTGTGATGGTATCGGAATTGTTTTACTTTTTGGCCTCCTAACTAAATAGGACTTAATAGTGCAGACAAGTTAATTACAGTTGAAAATTTTTGCAAATAGGCAACTTGTATTGTATCTAGAAAGTATAGAGTGGTTAAAATGTAAGTATCGGATCAGCATTTAATCATGGATCTGTTTATCTATTTAGTGTTTGTGCATCCTTTATCTTGTGGACGTTTTACATATATCTACAATTCCTTAATCCTTGTAAATTTACAATAATATTTCTTATCAAAATATAGAATTGTAGCCCAAATTAAAAAATAAAAAAACTCACACTCTTGCATCTGGGGAAGAAATAAGATCTAAATAACCCAGGTCCAGGAATTGAGGATGAGCACAATTTGATTTAGGCATCAATTACATTTATGAGAATCTTTATTACGCTTTGACTTTTGCACTGTTACACTGGAACTAGAAGAAAGTGTTTCAGCATGCGGTCGATGTGATTCTATAATCAGAATATAGGAAATATTTGGTGTTAAACCCATGAAGCTGGGGCTCTACGATTTCTTAACTATCCTAGAAAACAGTTTTGGTACAAAATGTTCCCCAGTTTCAGCCATTGACCCAATATTTTCTGCACAGGAGGGCATTGCCTAATTATTTCATTGCTTATTTTCTCATTATGTATGTTACCAGAGCCGAGAATACACACAGCCCTGTACCATAGTCAGGGGTCAACAAGCACACTATAAGGCACCAGCAGTGTGGCTCCAGCACCCAAACTCCTTCAGCAAGAGTTAGAAATCCAGCAGCTCATTTGAATGCATTGTTTCTTGATGTGCACAACAAAGACAATTTTTAATGAAAAATTTACATTAAAAAAAAATATTAACCTTTTAAACAAAAGATAAAACTTTCCAACCTTTGCTGTTTTGCCTCCAACTTCTTTCTTTTGTCCAGTTTCCATTTTTTCGTTGTTTCTCTGTTGTAGTTCTTTATCTTTCATTCCGTGTTCTTTCTTCCATTTTCTACCTCCCCTATAAACCCACCACCAGCCAGGGATGTGCACTGGTTTTTTTTATGTCGTTTTCGTTTCGGGGCGTTTACTGTCAAATTTCATTTTTTTTTTTTTACATAAAATGATATTTAATGAACTAAAAACAATTAATTAAAATTAATTAAGACACACCATAACAACTAAAAGAAGACCTGACAATAAACAAAATACTTCATTTTTATAATGGTTCGGGAGGTAGTTATTTCGTGTTTCCCTTGTTTCGGAGTTAGTGCGCACTAATTCCAAGTCCTCAAGGAGACAGCCAGTGGGAATGTAGAACCATACCTCTACCTAAGAACATAAGAAAATGCCATACTGGGTCAGACCAAGGGTCCATCAAGCCCAGCATCCTGTTTCCAACAGTGGCCAATCCAGGCCATAAGAACCTGGCAAGTACCCAAAAACTAAGTCTATTCCATGTAACCATTGCTAATGGCAGTGGCTATTCTCTAAGTGAACTTAATAGCAGGTAATGGACTTCTCCTCCAAGAACTTATCCAATCCTTTTTTAAACACAGCTATACTAACTGCACTAACCACATCCTCTGGCAACAAATTCCAGAGTTTAATTGTGCGTTGAGTAAAAAAGAACTTTCTCCGATTAGTTTTAAATGTGCCCCATGCTAACTTCATGGAGTGCCCCCTAATGATCTACTCCCCAATTGACACTTTGTAACTTATTGGTAACAGTTTTTGGTAGTGCGCACTACTAACTTTAGTGCGCCCTAACTCCGAAATTAGAAAACTAGGTAGTGCACACTAATGGGGCTTAGTGTGCACTAAGTCCTGTTAGTGCGTACTAAGCCTGTAAATAAGAAAACTATATTTCATTGCCATTGTCTATTTCGTTAAAAACGAATGCACATCGCTACTCACCACCTTCGGCAGGTATCTCCTCTCTTCTCCTTGCTTCTCTCCTACCTCTGTTTCCCCTGGGTTTGATCCCCTCCCTCTGTCTCCCCTATAGCTCCCTATGTCTTTCCTGCCTCCCTTTTTTTTGACTCTCATTCTCCCCATGCTCTTTAATCCTGTGTCTTACTTCTGTCTTCCTCTTTCCATCTTTCCTTCCTTCTCTCCTGGGCCTCACTGGAAATGTGCAAGAGGTGGCCTGAGCCAGCCTCCCACATTCTCTTCCCTGGGAAGGAACATGGGACAGCCCAGGCCTTGCTGCAGCTCAGCAGCAGAAGGGAGAGTACTGGTCGGACTGGGACCTGCCACTTGGGCAAGCTGCCTCGGAAGCAGGAGGGACGGAAGTGGGGCAGCCCAGCTCTTAGGTGATAGTTTCCCCACTGTTCTGTAGGGAGGGCTATATTCCTCGGCAGAATGTAAATTCTGTGGAAGTAAATGCCACAGCATCACAGGAAACGGGGGGGGGGGGGGGGCTGTGAACATGGTAGTCACATGCACTACAGAGAATGAGCAGTAAATGGAATCATCTTCCAAATTATTATACAGGTGAAGGCCAGTATAGACTCATGATTCCTACTATGAGGACATATGATTCCTGTCACAAAAGGTGGTACTAGATTGTAATATTTTAGCTGTATGTTACCAAACCTCCTGAACCTGTGAAACAGATAATCTTCCTCCGTTGCTACTGTATATATATATATATATATATATATATACAAACCAGTCTGCCCAGCAAGCTTCTGGTTGTATCTGCTGTGCCATGTAGGTTACCCCCATGCATATCCATCTCCCAGCCCGTACAAGTCAGGGCCCTCGGTTGCTGTCTGAATCCAGTTCCCCGTTATGCCTTGCCATTGAAGCAGAGAGCAATGTTGGAGTTGCATCAAAAGTATCAGGCTCATTGGTTAAGGGTAGTAACTGCCGCACCAGCAAGTTACCCCCATACTTATTTGTTTTCCCAGACTGTAAAGGTCAGGGCCCTCGTTGGTTGGCTGTTCAAATCCAATTCCCCTTTTCCCCCTGACATTAAAGCAAAGAGCCAAGATGGAGTAGCATCAAGAGTATGAAGACTTATTGGTTAAAGGGTAGTAACTGCCACACCAGCAAGTTACTCCCATGCATTCTTTTCCTCATTTCCACCCTCCAGCCTTTAGGGATCCGCAGTGTTTATCCCATGCCCCTTTGAATTCTTTCACTGTTTTCATCTTCCCTACCTCCTCCGGAAGGGCATTCCAGGCATCCACCACCCTCTCCGTGAAGAAACATTTCCTGACATTGGTCCTGAGTCGTCCTCCCTGGAGTTACATTTCTTCTGACATCCAGGAGTTTCATTTGCTCTGCACTACCGGCAACGTTCCCTCAAAGCTGCGTGGGAATCTGCAACCCCCCTGTTCTACCGGCGGGACATGTGGCACTCTCACGCTTTGAATAGTGTGGGGGGGGAAAGGCAGCTCTTTTGGTGAGACTTAAGACTCACCTGCCCGCCCTGCAAGACAGCTCCAGCATGCCCAGAGGTTAGAACGTGGATGGCGGAGTCTCACCCCATTCCCAGGAAACACTGACGACTGGCCCTTAGCTTTTGACCAGTTCTGATAAGGCTTGATCGGGCTCCTTTCATGGCTCCTGACCTTATCTCAGCAGTTCTCGACTTTTCAGCCCAGCTGGTGCAGCATTTGACAGCCGTCACCCTGCAGTGTTTCCTAATCTCCTACCACAGTTCTCAAACTGTTGCACACACTGATTAAGAAACATCCCAACTGATGGGAGATCAGGACTGTAGGGCCCATCTATTCTTCCGAAAATACTTTTCTGTTGCAGTGCGGTAGAAGAGAGGTGGGAAAAAAAACATTTAGAGACCTTGGATGGCAACTTTCAAACAAAGTGGGGGATTTTGCTAGGCACGCGTGCTGACACTAATACCCGTTTCCCCAGTTTGTTCCCAGTTCGCCCCAGTAAAGAATAGGACTTCCTAACCCACCCATCCCCCCATCTAGATAGCCTCCCTTTTACCCTATTAGCCCGACTCTTCAAACCCCGCTAACCAGCTCTGATTTTTTAATTTTAAACCTGATCCATACCAGAAGTATAGTTACGCGGTAGGGGACCCTGGCGTGCTTTTCTGCATGCAATTATTTACGCACTGGTTTCAGTGTGAAATTCAGGAACGCCCAGACCATGCCCATACCCGTCCCTTTTTTGTTTTTGATTTGTGTGCGTACCAGGAGATACACACGTAGTCGCGGGCTTTTTAAAATCTGCGCGGCCTACTCCGACCTGAGACACGCAAGTACCTCCAGGCTTTGTTGCACGTAAAGCTTTTAAAATTGGCCTTGTAGGCCCCAGCCAAAATCTTTTAGGAACCAGGGATTTTTTTTTGTTTTGCCTTTTATCTTTTTGTCTATTTTTTTGGTCTTTTCCTTTTTATTGTTCCTTTTTACTTTTCTTTCCTCTCGATGCACTCTTCTCCCTGCAGGAACTATTTCTTCTCACTTCCACTGTCCTCCCAATCCCACCTCCCTTCAAGCTGCTTTCTCTCTCCCTTTAGGCACTCTCCTGCCTACCCCACTCCTTCCCCTCCCTCAGCTCAGTAATAGGCATTAGCTGCTGCTGCTGCTACCACAACTCATCCGAGTCCCGTCGGTGACAGCCACTACAACTATCCCAGGCCTGGGTCCCACCAAGGTCTCCTCCAACAACTGCCAGGTCCTGAATTTTAATCACCTGGGTGACCTGGCACCAAGAACATTTCCAGCCTTGCCAAAGACACTTGTTCAGCTTGGGTAGTGTGTTATGGCTAAAGATCTTCTGCATTTATCCCACACATTCTTAAATTTGGTTGCTGTTTTTGCCTTCAGCACTTCCACTAGAAGGCTCCATTATACATAGTATTTTAGGAGTTATGGCAATCTTTAAAAAGTAACTATAGACAAATTCTGTAAAACCAAATAAGAGAAGACTCTTTAACATTCTGTTCTACATTTCTTTCAGACTTCCTTAGATAACAGTACAGATGACATGGGATCTGGGGACTTTGACGACTTAACCGAGCCATGCTACAGGCAAGAAAATACCGACTTCAATCGCATCTTTCTACCAACCATCTTTTCCGTTATCTTCGTGATTGGAATAATCGGCAATGGATTGGTTGTCATAGTCATGGGCTACCAAAAAAAGTCAAGGACCATGACAGACAAGTACAGGTTGCATCTCTCGGTGGCCGATCTCCTGTTTGTCTTCACCCTGCCCTTCTGGTCTGTGGAGGCAGCTGTGGGCTGGTACTTCAAAGATTTTCTATGTAAAGCAATCAATGTTATTTACACTGTCAATCTCTACAGCAGTGTACTGATTTTAGCATTCATAAGCCTAGATCGTTACCTGGCAATAGTCCATGCTACCAACAGCCAGGGGGCAAGAAAGCTGTTAGTTGAAAGAATGGTGTATGCAGGCGTGTGGCTCCCAGCTGTTCTTTTGACAGTACCTGATTTCGTTTTTTCCACTGTTAGTGAAGAAGAAGGAAACTACGTCTGTAATCACATCTATCCTGAGGATCCTGTAAAGTGGCTAATTGGGTTCAGATTTCTGCATATTATAGTGGGTCTCATCCTTCCAGGTCTCATAATCTTGACCTGTTACTGTATCATCATTTCAAAGCTATCACGCTCCAAAGGACACCTAAAGCGCAAAGCTTTGAAGACCACAGTCATCCTTATCCTCACCTTCTTTGCCTGCTGGCTGCCTTACTATATTGGACTTGCCACGGAGATTTTAATTCTTCTGAGAGTGATCAAGCATAACTGCAGCTTGGAGGCCAACGTGCACAAGTGGATCTCCATTACAGAAGCCCTAGCTTTCTTCCACTGCTGCCTGAACCCGATTCTGTACGCCTTCCTTGGTGCCAAGTTCAAGATGTCAGCCCAAAATGCTTTGACTGCTGTCAGCAGAGGATCGAGCCTCAAGATGCTTTCAAAAAAGCGTGGTGGGCTCTCATCGGTTTCTACAGAGTCGGAATCCTCGAGTTTTCACTCCAGCTAACATCGCCCTCCTTTCTGGTCTCGAAGGACAATGTTCTAAGAAACATAAGACACTGGTCATGTACAGTTTTTGTTGTCAATGAGAATTTGTTGTTGGCTTACCTGTTAGTTGTTGCAATGAAGTTTAATTGACTTATTTATATAAATGTGCCCATGTTGTATGGTGTTTGGTTTTTAGATTAAGCAGGGCTAGTGGACATTTAACTTGTTCACAAAAGTATATTTATAGTACCTTTTTACATATTTGTGTATATTGTAGCTATCAGCCAAGGAGGTAATTTTCAAAGGTGTTGCACGTGTAAATGTAGCAGTTTTCTAAAGTCCATTTATGCACATAAAATCCAGTTGTACGTGTGCAAATCCTTTTGAAAGTTACCTGCTTATTTCTTTGAGAAATCAGGAATGGAAAAATCAAGGGAGCTAGGTCACTTGGGTGCCTACAATTTGGCAACAGTTGACCAAAATTCAGAAAAGCAGAAAATTAAAAACAAAGGAAAACAAGCAAAAAATATTTTTAAAACCCTTAAAAAATAGCCAAACAAAAGAGCAAGAACAAAAGAGAGAAAAAAAATTTAAGAAAATGTCATCTGGCACCTACATTTTATAATATATTTCCACCCCGAGTGAAACAGACATATTGTTTTATTGTTCAATCTATTATAAACATTTTTCAACTGACATTCATGCCTTTTTCAGCTCTAGTTGGTTTATATCTTATTAATGTTGCTGTAAATGATGGCATTTATATAACCAAAGTTGTCTTTCTTTCTTTCATACCAGAATTTGTTAAAAACTGAATGTTTTATTTGTTATGTTTAATTTCTTAATAAAACAAGATTAAACAGTTTTTATGTGCTGTTTATTTTGTGTAAAAAAAAATCTAATTTTATTAATACTTCAGCTTTCAATAAAAAAGATGTTAAATATATACACACATTAAAGCTGTGGCACGGTATATTCTGCACCAGCAACACAATATTTTTATTTGTTTCTGATTGGTTAACAATCGATTACCTCACGAGTGACAATCAAAAGGTCAACAACCAATCACAAAAAAAATCTGTTCTAGAAGTCCTGCCATTGGTCATTTAATTTTTGACCCCCACCTTCTGAATTATTGTTTTGTTTTAAATCTGCTGGCAATTGATTAGTCAAGATCAATTCCTGAATCTATATCTTTGGCTGACTGACTCTCCCTTCACATCTGACATTCGTCAACTTGTTTTATCAACTTCTGTAGGTTTTCCCTGTAATCTGGAGTCTTTAGAAGACATACAATAATAATATCAATTCTTAGAGAATATGGAAATTCATAGCAGATATCGCTTGCCAGGCCCATTCAGTCTGCCCTGTAATGCCTCTGATTCTGCTTCATCTCTCGCTTTAGCTTTTGTTACCCACTGCTCAAGGATTCTGTTTGTCCCATGCCTTTCTGAATCCCAATCATTCTCCCTCATTTTTGACCCCCTCCATCTCCTCTGAAAAGTTTCTCCATGCATTTACTCTTTCAATGAAGAAATACTTCCTTACGTATACTGGCGGCAAGCTGCTTTTGTGGATAATTAAATGTCCCAGTCATTCAGTTTTTCCATCTTCAAATCACTTTGTCCTAGTCCAAATGTTTTAAAAATTTGCCCTAGACCAAGAGCTTTCATTAACTAGTATATAGATTTCAGAGAAAATACTCTTTAAAAAAACCTGTGTTTTTACATGCATTAAAATACTAGAGGGTTTGTACAATGCTGGTGAAGCTTAGGTTGAACAGTGCACAAATAGCCAGTTGCAAAATGTTCGTTTAACGAGATCTTTTTATTAATATTGTTTGGGAAAGGAAGTAGCCAGAGGAAGTATTTCCTTGCATTGGACATGCCTAAAAGTACTCCAAGCAACACAACAATGGTGCAGTTGAGGCTGGTGGCCTTTTAAATAATGTAAAGTGCTGAAACTGGGGAACACTTCCACAGATAACCCCAGTTTGCTTTCTGTTCAAAGGATACCACTCCCTCACATCTGTTTACAAGGGGAATAGTAAAGGAAGTGGATTTACTGAATTGAGTTCCTGACTTCTTTTTGTGTAACTAAAGGGCAGGTATTGCATGCATTTCATAAGAAACGTATCACCATTTCAGTTTTAAACTTTTTATGGAATAAAACTTCCCAACCAACTAGATGACAGCCATTCATTTTTCCCCCCTATTGCTTAGCAAACTATTAGGGTCATTTATCAAAATGCTATAAGGTGTTTTCGCATGCATTAAGGGCTTATCGCATGTGAAAAGCGCTGTTAACGCATGTGAAAATGCCTTTACCACATGTGATAGCACCATAACCTATGGTGTGATACAAATCTGAAAAAGAGGAGGTGTTAAGGGTGGGAGTGGGCTGGGTTTACTGTTTTGTGAAGCCCTATTGCAAGCTTTAAGGGCTGATTTTGGCTATACCTTTTTCAGTAATGTTAAGCTGTATAATAGCTTGTGTTAAGGCTTTATTGCATTTTGTGATATGTTCTCCAATGCCTGTATTAGTGGTTTTGAAGGAGAGAGAAAGTGAGAGAGAGAGCACCTAGCCATGATGCCCTACCCCTAGATAGGTATTTATATCTCTATGGGAGGCCCACCTAGTAACTCAAGGTGAGGTTTAGGTACTCGTGTAGGGGTTAGGGGCTACTTTGATATTCAAAGTGAGACATACGAACAGAACAGTGCTCTCTTGTGAAGATTTGATGACCCTCTGAGTGAGGAAACTCACTCAAAGATGATATTTGTGCAATGTTCTCTCAACCTAGCTTGATGGACTCTCTACCTGGGTAGAGTGGTTGTATGTAGGAAATAACACAATTCTGGCACTTATCTCAAAGTGCAAAAAAGTTATCACAATTTGCAGTAACTTAGCGCTTCGCATAGGTAATAGCACATATTGCAATAAACTGCCTATTACCATAAAACACATCCTTTTTTTCTATCGCATGCGATATTTAGTGCATTTTGATAAATCCAGGCCAATGATACAAAAATGACCTTCATATTTTTATCATCCCCCCTCCTGTTTATAGAAACACCACCAACCTTACATTAAAATGTATCATGATTCCCCACCCCCCCATGCTTCCCCTAAGACACACACATTATAAATCTGTAACAATTGTGCATCGTTTACCAATACATGGAGCCCCAAACTTGTCATAGTACCCACCATATTTCACTCCATGCTTTTGGAGGAAGATCTTGACTATACTTATCCAGATTACCAAAAAAGATCTCCATTCAGGAGATCCATTTCTCTGTTGAGGGTGGTGTATCTTCTCTCCAAGTCAGAATTTGACATTTTTATATATGACTATTTTAAATTAACACACACCATGTGTTTAAATATGTATAAATACACACACACACACACACACACACCTACTATTACTCAATAAAAAAGCTAAAGGTACCTAGAGTGGCAGACCTAGAGTGGTCTACCTTTCCATATAAATATTTATAAAATATTTTTGGGTTCAATTAGGTATTTCCTCAAGGTCCCCAGGAAAAAAAGGAAAGTGTCTACTATATTTTAAATAGGCTAGCTGACACCTGTAAAACATTTGCAAGGCAATGATGCTAACAACCCAATCCCAGGCCTATCAGAGCTCCTTCTCCCCACTCCTTCCCATTATGCTCTAGCGTCCTCTTTCAGCTGGCCAGACCCTCAAACTCCCTCCAGGCTTGTGGCCTGCGGCTTCGCAATAGCTTGTTCTTTGTCTTCCTCCCTGAGGCCTTCTTCCCTCTTCCGGCCGGCCTGTCCCTCTGCCTTCCTCTTGTTCCACAGTCATGTTTGAAGGCAAAGAGTGCCTCCTCACTGCCAGAGTAACAGCAGCAGGTCCCTGACAGATGCCACGGATAACTCTAAGATCATTATTTATATAAGTAATAATATATATGTTTCAATTCTTCGTGAGGTGATTTAGCAAATTTACCATTATACATATGTTAATTCTAATTTGAAATCAATTATTTCCATTGGACCACATGGATAAGTCATCTGCTTTGAAATGCCTGAAAAGCGGAATATAAAATACATTTGTATTTTTAACTTTTTAGAGCATGAACGTTTACTCTGACTATAAAGAAATGTACAAAGAAGTACAGTAAAACAAAAAAATCCATTTTTACTATTTGGTAAATTCTACCCCTAGACATAAGAGCCAACTTTTCAAAATAATTGATGCCAAATTACCCCTCCCAGTGAAGGAGTTTCCCCAATATTGGGGGTGCTCAAGCACCCACTGCACCCAGAGAAAAGCAATACACATTCCTTCCTCAGTTAATACCACCATTCAAGAAAATCTCATCTGGTATCCGTCCATTGAAGGGAGATACGATAGAGATCTATAAAATAATGAATGGAATGAAACGAGTAAATGTTAATCAGTTGTTTACTCTTTTGAAAAGTACGAAGACCAGGGGACACACAATGAAGTTCCTAGGTTATACATTTAAAACTAATAAGAGAAAATATTTTTTATTCAATGTATAATTAAGCTTTGGAATTTGTTGTCAGAGGATGTGGTGAAAGCTATTAGTGTAGCTGTGTTTAAAAAAGGTTTGGACAAGTTCCTGGAGGAAAAGTCCATTAACCATTATTAAAGTAGAGTTGCAGAAATCCACTGCTTATTCTTGGGATACGCAGCTTGGAATCTATCTACCCCTTGGGATCCTGACTTGGCTACTGTTGGAAACAGGATACTGAGCTTGATGAACTCTTGGTGAGACCCGGTATGGCAAGTCTTATGACATTTCTTATGTCACTGGGCAAAAGACATTACGGACATTGCAGGATTTCTGTCATAAGGCTGTGTTATAGTACGTTGATGATATTTTACAGAAAAGATCTGGATGGTATCAGTGCAGTGGAGGGTGGTTTTTCCGTCATCCATGCTGACCGATTCACCAAGCCACCTTACCTTTCTGTCTGTCCCTAATGACCATAGTGATCTGATGTACAGAAAGCAGATTGAAAGAGTGGAGGAAAATAGGCAAGCAGGTACCCAGTCACATAATCTAACAGAATCTCCCCAAGTACGAGCAGCAATGTCTCCTATGCACTGCGAGAATGAAGTCTCCCGCCTTAAAGGATGGAAGCAAAGAAAGAAATGGGTTTTGCAAATGCTGCTTAAAAATAACTGGGTTTTGGATTAAAGAATATGCTGGGTGCCAGAATGCAGTGTTGTTTTCAACCCTCTCATCTCCGTTTTGATTTGTCACGGGGAAAAGAAATCAATGGAGTCTTTCAGCACCCCAATAGTCAACTGAATCGAGGAGCTGAGGTACCCCAAAGGCCCCATGGCATGCCATCCCCCTAGCACTTTCTCGGATCGGAGAAGAGCTTTTGAATTTGCTTTTTCTGGTTTCCTGTTTTTATTTATTTATTTATTTATTTTTAGAAGTATTTATTTATTTATTTATTTATTTAAGAAAAAAAAATAGGGTAGTCACTGGTGTTAGGGGTCGGGGCTAGCAGGATAAAAGAGAGAGGCAAGTCCGCTACTTTAGCCTATTGCATCGCCAGGCATACCTAATAAATCCCCCCCCTTACGCGTTCCACACGGCATTCGTGCACAGATGCATGCATAAATTATAAAATTGTGCGTGCATGTACGCTCGAGTTGCTGATTTTAAAACATGTGCATATGTTATAAAATCGGCGTGTCCATGTGCGTGCGCCGGTCAATTTGAAAGTTACCGTCAAAATGAGCAAGGGTCAGTTGAGTGTCATGATAATTGGGGAAGGAGAATTAAAATAAATAAATAAATAAAAGACATAGTTACAAGGGCTTCTGTTTTTCCAAGTAATTTAGAATAAAAATTAAATAGTCACCAGCAAGAGTTGGTAGCTCACTATGAAGCCATCAAAATTGTATTGTGAGAGCCCTTACCTTAGCTACCCATTATTAATGGTTTTCCTTTTCCCTGCTCACTTCTTGGCTTTTCCTATTGCTTATCCTGCACATCCTTTTTGCCCATAGATGATGCGTACTGTTACTCATCTCTCTCTCTCCTCTTTATTTCCCCAAACTCCTCCCCATTTCCTCAACCCTTGCATGCAAACCTCTTTTCTTCCCACAACCCATTTCCACGTTGATACACAGAATTCATGAATGAGCATGCAAGGCAATGCTCATTGTTTGCAATGCTCATTGTTCACTCCCTGTTTGATGTAACTTTTTATTTATTTATTTATTTATTTATTTATTTGAAGCTTTTATATACCTAGGTTTAGCACATGCCTTCACCCCGGTTTACATTGGAACGAAACAATGATACATAGAACAATTTGAGAAACAAAAGTATATGCAACTAGCATATGGAGAAGGATGTAACAGGAAATAACTAAAAAATAATTTAATTCAAATAACGAAAAAGAAAATAGAAACGAAAAACGAGGAAGGTATATACATACATATATATATATATATATATATATATATATAAAAATAATTTTACCTTCTACAATGGTTTATTGTTATTGTTCCATGTTCTATGTAAAAAAACCCAGGTCTAACTTCCCAGACCAGGGCAACCTCTTTCGTTACTTGTAAACCGGACTGATTTGTATTGCATACAGGAATTCCGGTATATAAAAATTTAAAATAAATAAATAAATAAATAAATAAGTACCTGAGAACTTTTTTTTTTTCTGTGATTCCTTGGTCCCTCCTGCTTACTGCACATTTCAATTTTGCAGCAAGTCAGCTGCTTGACGAGACCCTAACTTAGTACCAGACAAATCATATCTGCAGCTTTGCAAAAGAATATTCCCCATATCTGAGGACCCTACTCTTAGGGGGGGATTTTAAAGCACTTGCTCCTATGCTTTACAGCAGTTTTCAAAGGGAAAGTGTTGTGCATATTTTCCCTTCGAAAATGTCTGCACCAGAAACTACCTGCACACACTTACACCTGCTAATATGTGCTCAGTGTTTCTGGTGAAATGCACGCTCATACTTTTTGTCAGCCTTGGGACTACCTGATCCCGAAGCCGTTCACTTGGACCTCACTCAGAGTCAAGCAAAGAAGTTCTGTAACAATATTTCCTTTTTCTTTATAAAACCTACAGTAGAGCGAAGGCTATTAATAAAAAAAAAAAAAAAAAAAAGGCTACGTGCTTTCACAAGCAGCTTTTGATAGCATTTGGTTTGATCTGTATTTCCTACGTCTTCACAAAATCTCTTAAATGGGCCCTTTCAGGGGGTAGCCTAAAGGAACGCTAGTTAGAACAATGTGTAACTGAAAGTTAGCTAGGTTCCCCCCTAGGTTATTCCCCCATCAGTGCTTGCTTCAGCAGCAAGGAGCACAGCTGGAATGCTGTCCAAACAGAATAGCAAACATACTTTTTTTTTTTCCACGTTTTACATAAATCTCAATTCTGACACAGAAAGCTCTGGGCACAGGGTACAAAATAATTCTAACCGCCTCAATAATCATACAAGTAGCTAGAATACTCTCACAAGCAATCCCATATTATATAAACATTTCAGTATTAATCTGCTAAAAGTTCCAGTAGAGTTTCCAAATCTTTTGGTAACTGTCCGACCTATTTTGCAGAAGGTATGTAAGTTTCTCCAACATAGTTTGGATTGTATTCGCTATCTATCCTTGGTACATTCTTCTACTGAAGCACTATTACATAATATCTAGCTGCATGCACTACTAACTTTTCCTGTGCCCTAAACATCACAAAGTCTATTGCACCTATATACAATTAAGTTCATCTTTATAATATCTGGATACACTTCTCACTTAAACATACTCCATTTCTGGAGACTTTGATCTTCCTGTTTCCTAACCATGACTCTAAAAATCTGACAGTACGTGTTTAATGTAATGGTTTTCTTACAGTTTTTGTTTTGTGCTATGTGTTAAAAGGAATGGAGTCTGCTTCTTTGAAGCTAAAAGGTCATTTTCAAACAGTATTATATTAAAAGTTGCACCAAGGATTATCTGGTAAACTTGATTATGAATGAGTTTATGTCTTTTCCCCCTCCAAAATCAGCCAGTCATTCTGGTGACAGCCCCACAGTAGGGACTATTCAGATAGGTCAAATCGGTCAGGCATAGATCCAGTCAAGGCCTAAGCAAAACAGAAGGCCCGAGGCTTTACTGCAAGCATTCATAGATGATCAATTTTTCCCACTTAACTGGCCTTCCTCTTGCTTGTTTCCAGGTGCTTTGCTGCACTACCCCTTAGGCAGAGAGAAAGGCAGCCTTAATAGATGCAGCAAGACCATTCTTTGACTGTTCATTCTGGTACACTTTAGTAATATATTTTGTATCCTCTCCTTCAGACAGAATTTTCATCTCCTGCTAATCTAAACTCTATTTTACTTGCAAGCATAAGTTTTGTAAAAAAAAAAAAAATCAGCATCTTACCCTCATTGCCACAGCATTGCTGCAATCTGGCACCGATGAAAATGCAATGAGAATGAGTTCTTTTAAAATTTTGGAGCATAATAGCATATACTTTTGATTAAGAATATATATGTAATACTTTTTTACTTGTTAACATTTAATGACCATAGTGGAAGACTTTTTGTAACTGTCTGCAGAAAGTCAATTATCCACAGACTTTCCCCCAGTTTTCAAAGGGAAAGTACACACATATTTTCCCTTTGAAAACTGTCCCACCAAAACTATCTGCACACATTTGCACCTGCTGATAGGGATGCATATTCGTTTAAAACAAATTAGCAAAATGCGACATATAGGACCGATTCATTTCAGTAGGCCGAGGCCCTGGCGTCGGGCCTGGGTTTCGGGTTGAGGTTCCAGCCTAGGCCGAGAAAATGCAGCAATCAACCGCGGCTTCAGCCTGGACCTAGGCCTCACCGGTGAATCCCCACCGGACTGGGTAACTAGAGGCTGGGGGGAGACCCCAACATTTTTTCTGGGTGAGGTCAGGAGGCCCCGTTTTTGAGGGGGGGGGTAGGTTTTTTTTACATTTTCTTTTTATGTTTGATTTGTTTTTTATTTTACATGAATCAAATGAATCAAACATTTCCATGAACCTAAATTCACGGGGGATAAAAACCTCCTGAAAACGAACCGAAAAACAAAAGCACATTTTTATCCCTGTACATCTCTACCTGTTAATGTGCACACATAGGGCCTGATTTTCATAAGCATTTACGCTCTTAAAATTAGGTTTTTACATTTGTAAATGCACTTTATGTGTGTAAGTGAGCTTTTGAAAATTGCTACAATAGATGCAGTTGAATTGTCAATAGGTTTTACGTACATTAAGGGCACTTAATGCAAGTAAATGGCTTTTGAAAATTGCTATGATAGTCTGTTCCATTGACATGCATAACTCCTTTGAAAATTTACCTCAAGTACATCCCCTGCTTCCACAGGTAAACTTATATGCCTGTAGGCTATGGGTATATAGGTTTACCAGAATATCAGGCAGGCAGTTTTGTAAAAGGCCATTGCCACAAATAAAGTGCCATTTTATTCATGGAAATAGCCTGGAAACAGTCTAATTTCTTACCCTAACAGAAAACACTGGTAGCCTTCATGATAGAACATTGCATTAACAAACTATTATGCTTATAGTTAGACAAAACTGCTATTGCTTGTAATATTAGAAATAAATCAAGTCAATCCTCAAAATAAGACTCCTCTGAGGCAAGGGGGGAGGGGAGGTCAGTTACTGGAACTTTCCACACGAAGTTTGCATTTGAATCTCCAGCATTAATTTTGCTGAATGCGTATCTACCTACGACTCAGAGGACAAACCAAAGAAGCCCACTCTCATTGTACTGAAGTTTACTGACGTCGGGAGTCCTGAGAGAAACATCAAGAGAGTTGTTGTATTGGTTCAACCTTATTATGAATCCAAATCCCAACATCAGCATGCAGCAAGATGGGGCTCACAGCAGGGAAAATCTGAAAGAGGAGAGAAAAAAAACCACAATTAAAGTTAAACATTAAAAATGCTAAACCAAGAAAAGGATAATATAGGAAATAAAACTATACAGAGAACAGGGAAAGAAATAAAGCAAGCAAAAAAAGTTCAAGTGGTTATTTATTGCTAATACAATTTAGGCATGGAAAACTACTGAAGCAAGCTGAGCGCTAATGGTGCCAGATACTTATTGCCGAGACTCCATCTGCTGCTCTGTCTTTTTTCTCCTCCTCCCTCCGCATTGTATAAGTTTGTGGCACCCAAATAATAATTTACAGCATCTGTTAGACCTTTGTAGGGGTGGCTAGATGGATCTGAAGCGCTATTAATAGAACGAGACAGACAAGGCGGGTGGCTCTTTATAGACTAACCAACTTATTGAGGCATGAGTCTCAATAAATTGGTTGACGACAGAGTCCACTTCATCAGATGTAGATAATGGACTGGTATCATGACCTGGGCGACTGCAGCAATTCGATGTTTTCGTGCACCGATTCCCAGTTGCTGTTTTTGCCTCCTGCTGGAAAGTTTTCCTGACACCCAAATGCTCTTATTTTGGCCAGAAATAAAGAGACAATGCAGATTTCACTAATGCCTTACAGGCTTTAAAAGACTACTACTACTACTAATGTTGGGATTGTGGACCCAGCTTGGTTGGAGAACAGTCCAGGACTCCAGGGACAGACTAGACTAGGGGATCTACTGCCTATACCAGCCACCTTCCTTGCAGGTAGAGTCTTTGGATGCTGGTAGCCAGCAGGACTTGAACAAGGGAGAGACCTAATGCTAAAGCTGGAATAGAATCTGGAGTAGAGACAGAAGTCAGGCAGGGCAGAAGAGGCAGGCTGCAGGGCTGTAGGCTAACGCCGGACAGGATTGGAGACAGGAACCAGAGAAGACTTGGGATGCAGGCTGATGTCTGGGGGTCTGAATCTCAGGCAGAAACCAAGGTCTGGGATGTAACACTGGAACAAGAGAGCAATTAATGATACTGGCAAGCTTGAGACAGGAGGCCTGGGAGCCAGGGAACAAGGTTTGAGACAGGAGGACTGGGAGCCAAGGAGTAAGGCTTGTGACAGAAGGCCTGCGAGCAACGCAGAATGCTACAGAGAGCCACAAGGCAAGAAGGCTTTGGAAAGCCACAAGGAATACAAGACACAAGGGGCCAAGCAAGGATCTGAGCAGACTCAGACTCAATGACAAAGCCCAGAGCGTAGACTGAGTCAGAGCTGAATAGGCAGAGAATTGCTGAGTCATGAGGTCACTGAGACTAGAGCTGGAAAGAGAGTAGGTGCAGCTCCCGGAGGACCTCTGGTGGTTGGGAGGCTGCATGACAAGCAGAATCACAACAACTACTAATAGCTACTAGACATACAGAAATACATAAGAAAGTGTTCCTGTTCATGTTACCATTGCTAATGGCAGTGGCTATTCTCTAAGTGAACTTAATAGCAGGTAATGGACTTCTCCTCCAAGAACGTATCCAATCCTTTTTTAAACACAGCTATACTAACTGCACTAACCACATCCTCTGGCAACAAATTCCAGAGTTTAATTGTGCATTGAGTAAAAAAGGACTTTCTCCGATTAGTTTTAAATGTGCCCCATGCTAACTTCATGGAGTGCCCCCTAGTCTTTCTATTATCCGAAAGAGTAAATAACCGATTCACATCTACCCGTTCTAGACCTCTCATGATTTTAAACATCTCTATCATATCCCCCCTCAGCCGTCTCTTCTCCAAGCAGAAAAGTCCTAACCTCTTTAGTCTTTCCTCATAGGGGAGCTATTCCATTCCCCTTACCATTTTGGTTGCAATCTAGTCAAGGCATACCTACATGACAAAAAAGAGGCTTTAAGAAGTATAGCAAAGTGATTATTATTTAAAAACAGCCTCAAAAAGTGAGTTTGTAGATTGGATTTGAATAGGATCAGATAGGGAACATAATGCCCCAAACTCAGGGGGTCTATTCCATGCATATGGTACAGCAAAGTGGAAAGCTATACCATCAGGAGTTGGCAGTGAAGGAGAAGAGCACATATAAGAGCAATTTTCCCAATGAATGGAGTTCATATGGAAAAGAGAAGAGAGAATAGATAATGAGGAGCTGGAGATTGAATGTATTAGTAGGCAAGTAAAAGAAGCTTGAACTGTATGCTTGAGAACAGGGGGTTACATGGTCATAGTGACATTGAAGGAAGGTGTATCATACAGATGAATTTTGAGTAGTGGACAAAGATGATTCAGTGGGAGGTCTACAAAGAGCGAGTTGTAGTAGTCTTAAGTGGGAGCTGAAGAGTGAATGAGCATTTTGGTTTTATGCTCAGAGAGGAAGAAATGACTCACTTTTAGCAATGCTTTGGATGTGTGTAGAGAAGGAGAGAGAGGTATCAAAGATGAGCCTAAGGTTATAAGCTGAGAGAGCCAGGAGGATGACAGCACCATCTATGGAGATAGAAAAAGAGGGAAGAGGAGAAGCACAATTGAGGGGAAAAGACAAGAAGCTCCATCTTGGCCATAGTAAGTTTATGGTGGCAGCAGGACATCCAGGCAGAAATATCAGACAAGTAGGCTGAGATTTGGGACTGGATTCTTGGTGAAATTTATGGTGCAGAGAGATAGATCTGGGAATCAGCATAAAAATGGGAGCCACGAGAGAAGATCAGAGCACTGGAGAAAGAAATATAGAGGAAAAAAAGAACAGGGCCCAGGAGAGAGCTTTGAGGCACACCAACTGATAGTGGATTAGTGGTGAAAAAAGAACTACCAGAGAAGGCAGTAAAAGTACAATGGGAGAAGTTAGAAGAAAACCAGGATAGAATAGAGCTCTGAAAACCAACGGAGTATAATGAGTCAAGTAGATAGTGATCAACAATGTCAGAACTAGCAGATAGGTCAAGAACGATAAGAACTGAGTAAAGACCCTTGGCCTTGGTCACAAGGAGGCCACTGGTGACTTTGGCAAGAGCAGTTTCTGTGGAATGTAGAAGGCACAAGCCAGACTGGGACAGAACCAAAATGGCTGGAGATGAAAGAAAGTTAAGACAACACAGAGGAACAACATGTTCAAGCAGCTTGGATGTGAAAAGGAGGAGGGAGATGGGACAATAATTAGCAGGACAGGTAGGGTCCACATAAATAGAAATGAATGTGAATTATTGAAGGGATGTGTACCTGAATATATGCTGGCATATTCATATAGCTTACACAGAGTCATTTAAATGTTAATATGTCTTGGTGGTGTCGTGTATTTGAAAAGCAGTATTGCTGTAGCCTTCCTCAACATGATCGGCAATTTAGTTTATTGTGGTGAGGGTTCTATTTTTAAAACGATATATATATATATATATATATATATTACATATATACACTATACCTGAATTTGAATTTAAGTAATCTTTACTGAAATTAAGAACTACAACAAGCTTTTAAGCCTGAGCTGTTTACATTGGAAGCCAACCTCTCAAAAGTTCTTGGGGAAAAAAACAATTCCAGATCCCTATACAGCCTTTTGGGCATATTATGTTTTGCGTTTGAAGTACAAATGTCCCAACTAGGGATTACCTCCTTTGTGTGTATGAGAAGAATTCAAAAGAGTAGATTCACCACAGCTAGATTTTGGCAACACAGGGCAAGTACCATGGGATATTTGGATTCTGCTGACCTGCAAAGATCGTAAAAATGATCTATTTTGGAGATATTTGAAATGGGCAAAATAAATATTCTGTATAGCCTCTCTTCTGGTATTATCCGGGAAGGCAGAGGTCACAAGTCATCACACAGTTCCAACAGCCCAGGGCGTGGATTCTTCAAATGGGGGGGCAGATAGATTTCCAGAGCCCAAGACACAAGAGATGACCCTTTCTGTGGGAGCCGTTTCAGTGGCTGTTAACTGTATACATCGAGTGGCCCAAATAAACAGGCTGCACACTCTTGATAGGTGTTCCAAAATTTAAAAACTTTACTATGGAAAATCTTCAGATGAAATTAACTGGCATATACACATGTATTCCTTTATTTTATTTTATTTATTTACTAGCGGTACCCTGCAGTGGCAGAGTCAGGTTCTTTACCCTCCCTCCCCCTTCCCCTTGCTCATTTACCCCAGTCACTCATCCTCCTCCCCCTTGGTCACTCACCCCCCCTTCCCTCCCCTGCCCCCACTCCAACTCTCTCCCCTTTGTTTTATGGTCTGGGGAGGGCTATTTTCGTGCATTCCCGAGATCGTGCAAACCTCCCCCTTCCCCCCAAAAATAACCCTATGAGAAAAGTTCTCTTAAACTAACCACCCCACACTCTCCTGCCCCCCCCTCCCCCAGCCATGTGAAAAACAGTTGCCCCCCACCTGCCCCCCCAGAGTTGCTGAATGAATGAAACCTGCCCCCCCTCGTGACCCCTCCCCAAGATGTTGGCAATAAATTCATCACCACCCCCCACCCTCCAGGACCCCCCCCCCCCCCCAAGACCTGATAAAAATGTCAGTCGGTGAAGCGGGCGTTCAGGAGCGGTCCGGGAGCGATGTATTGGCGTTGGTCCGTCGGCTGCGAGCACTGAAAATGGGTTCCGACAGCCCTTTGCCCTTACTATGTCAGTGGGGTCGAGCAATGGCAGCGGTAGGTCCTCTGACATAGTAAGGGCAAAGGTCCACCGGCTGCCAGTCCTGAAAATGGCGCCGAGGGGCCCTCGCCTTTACTATGTCATATGGGCTACTGTCGCCATTGGTGTCCCCGAGTGGCATAGTAAGGCAAAGGGCCATCGGCGCCATGTTGATTGCTGGCAGCCGACGGCCGTAGTGCAGGAGATGTGTCCTGGACCAGTCCTGGCCCCCCGCTGGAGCCTCCCGGACTTCTGTCAGGTTTTGTGTGTGTTGTGAGGGCCTGGGAAGTAAATAAATTTGGCATGTGTGTGGGGGGTGTGAGGAGGGTGGTGGGTGTATTTTATCTGTAAAGGAAATAGTTATCTTCCGGCGAAAAAAGTGCACGAATGTGTTAAAATGGAAGTGAAACGTGGACCTGGACTGGCGAGTTGATTAGTGCAGCGTGTGTTAGTGTAAGGTGTAACAGATGGCGCTTACGTCCAGCAGATGTCGCTGTTTTCTGGAAAAATGTTTTAAACCTATTTTACCTGTCACAGGTGTGACATATCTGTAATTTAAGTACAGAAGAACCTTCCCGTATGCGAAATGAAGGTTGTGTCCAAATTTGAAAGCAATCGGTTCAGTGGTTTCTGAGATTAGCGATTTTGTCCAAACTATTTAACATTTTTATTTATATAGATTTTATCCGCATTTATTAATCGCTGTCCAGACAAAATGTTATCACCCAAAGTGATGTACAAAATAAACAAAAATACAATGGTAATAATCATAACATAAAATCCCACAAAAAATACACAATTCAAACAAAGCCATACATAGTATGCAGCAAGTTACAAATTAGTATCTTTCCTGATCTGGACAATATTTCCTAGTAAGCTAAGTAAGCCACTTCTCTCCTCTTTATGCCTTTGTAGACTATTTACAACCAAGTCCATACTCCAGTTTCCCTAAACTTCTCCTTGTCTATGCAGGACTTCCTCAGTATCTGGGATCCCAAGGATTTCTCACTCTCCAGGGCAAGGAAAGGTAGGAATCCCTGGTGGGCAAGGATCTCCTACATGTGGGCAGACTTCCTTGCCCCAAAATATCCCGGGACTGTTCTCCAGAAAATCCAACTCTCTCTTCTTTTCCTTGGGTGAAGACTCCAGTGGGGGGGGGGGGGGGGGTTTCTAGATGGAAAAAATTACTCTTACTCACAGTTCTCTTTTCCAAATGCACCAGGACCTTTGGATGAAGAGTCCCTCATAGAGCAGCAGAGAAAACCTCTTTTATTCCCCGCTCCTGAGCAGAAGGGTAGCAGACAAATTTCTTCCCAAACCAAAAAGTCAACAATTGCCTCATATTCAGACAGAAACACCACTGGGTGTGAGAAGGCACAAGAGGTCTTCTCTCTTCCTATCCTGGACAACTAGGGGTGTAAGACCTAGCCCACTAGAGATAGAGAAACCGGGGGGGGGGGGGGGGGGGGGATAAAACAACACAGCTCCTTCTCTGACTGCTAACAAAAATGCCACACGAGCTGGAGCCTACCACTGCAACCACAACCCTGGGGTGCTGTAGCAAGTGGTTTATTCCACTCCTATACTCCTCTACCCAGGTCTTTGACTAGGGTCAACTAGAGGAGTTCCCAAAGGGTCTTTTCATCTGCATGGCTCAATAAAAGATAATCAGGGCAGGCAGGAAATAGGGAGGTACCATGAACATCTCCGATCTACCCACAAATCATCCCACAAGGGCTTATTTACCCATGCACTTGCTTCCCAAAAACCTCAGTCCCCAAATATTCTTACTCCAACTCATGGCAGAAATATCTCCGGAAGGTCAAGTGCCACAGACTCCATTCTAGTCTATGGAAGTATTTTTTTTCAGTTTTATTCTCTTTTCCTCTTATGGAAACCTAGCTTACACTACCCCTGCCATTTTACTCTATTGCATGCCATATGAGGGAAAGGTGGCGAAATCTATTGCTGTGAAAAAAATCATTTTCTTATGGAAAAAGCTGTTTTTGAAGAGATGGAACTGCTTTCTCTGCAGCAGCTCACATTTATCAAAATGCTTTCACACTTCAATAGTTTCTTTTTCAAGTAGTATAAAATATGGAATCTACTCGGCCGAATAAAGAAGCTACCGGCCTAGATCGTCTGAAGCCTCAACCGCGGCCTGGTCTCTCTCTGCCAGGACTAAATCTAATTAAAAACTTGGGCTGAAACAGCAGATCTCTTCATAGGCTCTCTCTCTTTTTTTTTTTTTATTTGGATTCAGCTCTTGCCTTTTCATTGATAGCTCGAGGCAAGTCACATTCAGATGCTGTAGGCATTTCCTTTTACCAAGTTTGTACCTGAAACAATGGAAGGTGGAAGGACTTGCCCAAGGTCATAAGGAGCAGGAGCAAGACCTGAAGCCCGGCTTTGCTGCATCTCAGCCCGCTGCTCTAAGCACTAGGCCGCTTCCTCCACATCCCACCACTCCTCTGCAAAGTGCTCCCTCAACCACAAGGATTCGCTTCACTCCTCCCACCACTGGTATACATCAGTTTGGGTGTAGGGGTGTTTCAGGGGCACAACGTTTTCCCAACTTTTGGAAAAAAAGGTACAAAATAGGAAACCCCCTACACCTTAGTAATATCTGCTGGTAGTCAGCCTCGAGGTTCCCTGATATAATGAGATACAAAATAGTGAGAGTAGTGAGGGTTTTCAAGCATCTCAGTTAGGAAAAAAAAAAAAAGATAAACTGTAGTGCAGAGCTTTCCAAACTGTGTGTCGGGACACGTTAGTGTGTCGCCTACAGGGTGCAGGTGTGTCGCGCAAGCCCGGTCAACTCTGATGCGAGTTTGGGCTTTTTTTTTTTCTAGAGATTCACTTTTTTTTTTTCAGTTTATGGGTTGCTTATTATTGGGTGATTTTTGCTGTCAATCGTGTTTTTTTGGGGGGGGCTTGGTGGGTGGAACGAGCCCAGCCATCCTTGCATTGGCTGCTGCTGCCGATGAGGCCTGGCCATGAAGAGTACTGACTGCAAGCAGCAGTGTCTGGTGATCATGGAAGGGAGTGAAGCACTTAACTGGCAACAATCAAAAAGACGAGGTACATGAGTGTGGGGGCCAGACATGTGCTGGGGAGAGAGAGATGAGTGAGTGGGGGTCAGACATGTGCTTGAGGGGGAGAGATATGAGTGTGTGGGGGCCAGACATGTGCTGGGGGGAGGAGAGAGATGAGTGTGTGGGGGCCAGACATGTGCTTGAGGGGGAGAGATATGAGTGTGTGGGGTACAGACATGTGCTGGGGGGAGGAGAGAGATGAGTGTGTGGGGGACAGACAATTTGTTTTATTATTGTTTCTCATAAATTATAACAATAACATGAATCTTGGAATATATATTTTTAATATAAATTTAAGGTTTTCATGAGATAGGTTGTGTCGTGAAACATTTTATTTATGTATATATTTAAGGAAACATACATAAATTGTCGAAATATGTTTCGTTCGTTTAACCTTTAACCTCTGGTTTACTAGTAGACTGAATTACCGTGTCGTGAAATTATGTTTGTCTAAAAAGTGTGTCACCAACATGAAAAGTTTGGAAAGCTCTGCTGTAGTGATTCATTTTGTTCATGCTACAAGCTAAATGATTATTTTGTTTTTAATTTAGTAAAATTGTTCCCACAAAACAGAAGCATGTCAGGGTTACATATTGAAGGGACATGGCTATTCCTGGGGTGGCGAGGAGAGGGCCCAAATAGTGGTGACCGCGCTGGGCCCTGCACTTTAGAAGACCCCCACGCTGCCGTGGGGGCGCCGTCCCCAATATTATAATTTCCTGTTCGCTTTGGAGGTGGAGCCGTGCACATCAGTGTTCCAGGGCCCTGCTGCGGTGAATTTCCCCCAGGCCCCCGTATCTTCCTAAAATCAGCCCTGTGAAGGAAAGAACCACAACAGAAGATCTAATGCTTGAGTGCTGATCGCATGAAGGCAGCACAATTGTCTTGGGTAAAACATAGAGTACAACAGCTAAAAGCCAAGAATGAAGCTAACAGGCAAGTGCAGAGCTAATAGGAGCAGAGTAAATGATGGCAGAAAAATGCACAAATGGCCCATCAGCCTGCCCAGCAAGATTTATCAAGCTTGTAACTGCTTAGATAGTACTGCAGGCTTCGACTTTTTCAAAACAGAAGAGCACTTTTGTTTGCAGCAGAGATTCCCTGTATTCATGAAGATAGCGATGTGTCTTCACTCTGCCTTGTCAGGACTGATAATGCTGTTCTTAGCAGAGATTTAGAAACAGAATGTTATCTCTCTCAGCCAATTCTGGGCACAGGGCCTTTGACAGAGGATTTCCTTGAATGCCACTTTATGAGCATTTACATGCAAAAGAGCCAATTAGGAATGCATCTTCTTTTTTTCTACCTTTCAGGCTCCATTTTTTTGTATCCGAATATGCTGTGCTTCTCAAAACTTAAAATTATGGACTCCAAACAGAAAAGCTACATAAGTAAGTGATATTGTAGGACATTTTGGAAAGGACGTTACTGCCAGGATTAGGGAAGGAGCAATGAGTAGTAAATAAGAATGAATGTAGTCTCTCTGTAATGGCCTTATCTTCCCTAAATGCCCCTTTAACTCCTCAATCATCTAATCCAGTGGTTCTCAACCTTTTTTCTGTCGGGACAAACCTGACAGATGGTTCTCACATGTGTGACACACTGAACACGTGACAGTCACGGGGCTAAATGTAAACATATACTCTGCATCCACAGGAACTGCCTCGACCCTCCAACAATGGGTGCAGAACAGAACTAGGTCATTCCCCGTTCAATTTACCATATAAAAAATATATTTCTGGTGTCTTCTCAGTAACAGCAACATAAACTTTCTCTCCTACCAGGTGCAATAGCCCTCCTTATAAAGAGATATGTTCTATTGAGAAAACACAACAAATACGATTGATACAATTGCCTACATGCTAGTAAAATACTTCACCTCGGTCACACACACAGAACCGACCTTCACCAAGTACAGAAAGATTGCAGATTACAAATATGGAGACAGAAACTGGAATGGAAAACCAAAAAAGTCACTCTGCATGCAGTACGAACCTGGAGAAATGGAAAGAGAAATACAGCACCTAGCATAGTCCCAGGATCTGCAATAATGTAGACAAATTAATCCACACAAAGATACACCTGTATTATGGAACTCATTCAAACAGTAACAACACTGTCTATGAAAAGGCAACACTACAAATATTAAACCAGGTCCTAAACACTAATACACTTCCTATTAGCCAGCTGCTATATAGATCCCTACACAGAAACTACAAGCTTGCAGAATACCTTTAGCTGGGTCACATACACAGAACACAGACAGACCCTCACCAAATACAGAATAAAGTACTCAAGTTAGTTTTTGTGTTTCCATTGTTACACTGCATATACTCAGTCTGGCTTCTTGCTGTTTCCAGTTCAATAGGTCTACACATTTCTATTTATACATTCCTCAAGAAATATAAAATAATTCTAAAACTAGAATAAATGTTTCAAAACAACTGATAAATAGAATAACATCCAATCATTAAAAAATTATATACATTATTAAAAATTATTAAAAATTCTCCAAACACCAATACAATATTTCAAACAGCAGACACATCATATAATATCCAATCATTAAAATGGCAGTCAATCAAGAAAGAAACTTAAAAAGCCACCTTTACTTACCCTCTCCAGCAACTCTCCTACTCCTTTCCCTTGCAAGCCAATAGCACACACCAGAAGCAGCAATGGCTGCTGAAGCTCTATCCTCATGGTCCTCTTCCTTAGGGCCCACAACTGGACTGTCTCACACACACAGTTTGTTTCTCACACACCAATCATCTCCCCAGTCTGTCTCTCTCTCTCACACACACACACACACACACACACACACACACACCAGTCACCTCCCTGACCAATCTCGCTCTCTCTCACACACACACAACAGTCACCTCCCTGACCGATCTCTCTTTCTCTCTCACACACACTAGTCACCTCCTTTACCAATCTCTATTTCTCTCACACCACACACACACATACACAGACACTAGTCACCTCCCTGACCAATCTCTCTCTCTCAAATACACACGTCACCTCCCTGACCACTCTCATTCTCTCACCCACACCATTTACCTCCTTCATCATTTTCTTGCTCTCACACATTTTCTCTCTCTTACTTACACACAGTCTCAATCACACACATTCTCTCACACACTTTCATACATGCTGACTCACTCACTCTATCGCACTCACTCACCCCCATCCCCAGCAAAAATGGATGCTACAGCACAAGGCAGTCGGTATGCTGCTATTAAAGTAGAGTCATGATAGGCTGGAAATTGCAGCAGGAGTGACTCCCCCTGGCCCCGTCGATTAGCTGCCCCGGGTCTGCAGCTAACCACCTTTTCTATTGCAGATCCGGGGCAACTAATTGACGGATTTCCCAAACAGCCGCGTGGCAGGAAATCCCCATGGCCACAGTCTCAGCTGACTGCTCTGCGCCATAATGATTGCAGCACAGGCAAGAGCTGAGTGCTGGCTTCTTACCGCTGCAGAGCCAGGAGGAGTCTTGGGACACAATTTCTGCAGTGGTAGAGGCAGCAGCAGAAGAATGGCCCTTTCTTCTTACCATGTGCCCGGTAAACAAACATCACTTCCTCTTCCGGGCTGCAGGGGAGAGAAGAAGAAAAGGCCATGCTGCTGCCATTCCCCTCTGGGTTTGAATGTGCTGATAGCATGGGCAGGAATGGCAGCAGTGTTCATTGAAGAATTCTGTGCATCTCGTTGGGGTGAGGAGAGGGAGGGAAAAGCAGTGGGAGACCAAGATGTGCGCGACACACCTGCTGGTGCTTGGTGACTCACGGGTGTCATCGGTTGAGAACCACTGATCTAATGGTCCAAATGACGTCTTTGAAGCCTGCGACCAAACGGTTTACACTCCAGGGTTCTGAAAAAAGTCTGAAATTTCATTTTTGAGCTGCAAGCAGCTCCAGCAGCACCGGCGATTCCTCAACGAAACGGCATCTGGAGCGAGGGAGGGCCTGCGCGGTCGGCGCCACAGACCCATCGGGGTAAGGCCATTAAACCTCTCCCTTGCCCCCGCTGGGTCCGAGGCCGACAACGAGGCCGATCGCTCCGTCCTGCCGCCGCCCCGACCGGAAACAAGGTTCGCCTGCCGCCGCCCCGACCAGAAGGAAGGTCCGCCTCAACAAACCTACCTGCAGCCAATCCGAAAGGGCACAGAGGCCCTTTAAATTGGCAGCGGATCCGGCACCATCTCTCTCTCTTCGCTGCAAGCAGCTCCAGCAGCACCGGCGATTCCTCAACGAAACGGCATCTGGAGCGAGGGAGGGCCTGCGCGGTCGGCGCCACAGACCCATCGGGGTAAGGCCATTAAACCTCTCCCTTGCCCCCGCTGGGTCCGAGGCCGACAACGAGGCCGATCGCTCCGTCCTGCCGCCGCCCCGACCGGAAACAAGGTTCGCCTGCCGCCGCCCCGACCAGAAGGAAGGCCCGCCTCAACAAGCCTACCTGCAGCCAATCCGAAAGGGCACAGAGGCCCTTTAAATTCCCAGCGGATCTGGCGCCGCGCGCCAAAGGGGCGCGACAAAGGGGCCTGCCCCTTTGTGAGCCCCTTCGTGCAGCCCCCTCGGGCTGCCCCAAGAGTCCACCCTAACTCCACACCACTGTTACCCCTCAACGCACCGACTCTCCCACTGCCGCAAAAGACCACAAAAAAGAAGACCTACGAACTCCGAGCCTCTCTACATTCTCAAAAAAAAAACCGGCAGCGGAACCCTGCACCCAAAACTTCCTAAAAAACCTCCAAGACCAAGAGACAACATGACCTCCAACCTCATCTAAGCCCCTGCTTCGGAGGCCGGATAACTGTGTGTATAAACCATTTCCTGCCAGACCCCCACCATCTATCTGGTAAGCTCACTGGAGCCTCTCACTATATTTTATGCCACCACACCCATAGCCTATAATAGGCCACTGAACTATATTGCGCTGCATATCCTGTCCCCACTACATTGAACCATACTGTACTAATTTTTCTGAATTAGTTGTACCATTTATTTACAATGTATGTTACACCACATTTTACACTGTCATATCACACTGTATCTTTATACTATGTATCACTAAATATATAGCACTGCTCCTTGGTCACTCCCCTGAAACCTACGCCATACTATCTATCACACCTGCTCCAATCAGACTACTCTATACTCTATCTCCCCCCTCCCCCCTAACCTCTCGACCGACCTCTACCCATCCATCTACCTACCCCCCACCTGTCCCCTCCCAAAATGTGCTTCCCTAGCATCCCAATCATACACCACCCCCACCAGCGGACCCTCCGCCCAGCACACCCTCACTCCTTTACCCAGCACAAATCCCTTGTACCCATCATGATCTCCCCCCTAACACAGCTGCTAGGCCTAGTAACACTGACCATCTCCCTATTCAACGCTCAGTCCATCCTAAAGAAAGCCCCCATACTTCAAGACTTACTCACTGACTCCAACCCAGATATCTGTGCTATCACAGAATCCTGGCTAAAGAACTCAGACCATGTTTTTATCAACCAACTCCCAACACAGGCATACGACATTTTCTCCATCCCTAGGCCCAAAAAAAGAGGAGGCGGCATACTCCTTGCAACCAAGAAAGTCCTTAACCTCAAGCTACAGACCAGCTCCCCCCCCCCAAAAACTTGAAATTGGCCTTTTTAAATCTAAATTCTTTCAAATCTGCCTCATCTACGCCCCCCCTGGCACACTTGAACAGGACCCATCACCACTCATTGAATACATCTCCGACAACATAAAGTCAGACACACCCGCAGTGATACTCGGAGACTTCAATCTCCACGTAGACACCCACCCCAACACACCTGCTTGTGAAACCCTACTTCTTACCCTCAAAGCTCTGGGCTTCAGACAGCTAATCTCTGAGCCCACACACAAAGCTGGCCACACCCTCGACCTCCTCTTTGTAAACACATGCATTACAGTACCCCAAACACCCACCACCACCCCTGTCCCATGGTCAGACCATTTTCTCATCAATGCCCACCTCACCATCAATACTGATACACCAATCGCAAGCTCACTTAAAAAACAATTTCCCTCCGTAAACAATGCTCCTCGGAGGAACTCTCACTAGCATTCAGCAAAGTAAGTGAAAACCTCGACTTAACAAACCCAGACACTGCCCTTCTATCTTGGAATAAGTCCATTTCCAGCATAGCCAATGATCTGTGCCCCATCATCCATAAAACTATAACGCCCACACGTACCGAGAGAAAGCCATGGTACACCGATGAACTTAGAAAACTAAAACAAGACCTCAGAACCAAAGAACGTACCTGGCGTAAACAGCCTACACCCACACACAAAATGGCCTACAAACACACATTGCATTCTTACCGACAAGCAACCATCCACGCCAAACGCGACTTCTACGCAGCAAAAATCCACAGTTATAAATTCAATCCAAACGCCTTATTTTGCCTTGTTACGGAACTCACAAAGTCCCCCTTTCCATCCTCACAAGAAACAAACAGCATAGAGAAATGTGAGAATCTAGCCGACTACTTTCAAAATAAAATCTCCAAAATTCTAACACGCCTACCCCCTAACCCCGCACCCACAGACCCACTACCAATCGACAACAACACTAACCTCAACTCCCTTGACACTACCTCCGTGATGGAAGTGGAATCCATACTAAAAAAGATGCGACCATCCACTCATAGCGCAGACACCATCCCATCTAAAATCCTACTCTCCATTCCCTCTGCCATTGCAAGACCTATAGCAGATATCGTAAACTGCTCCATCATTTCCGGGAAAGTCCCCGACCCACTTAAACTCGCCATCGTGAAGCCACTACTAAAGAAACCCACCCTTGACCACAATGACCCTGCAAATTACAGACCCATTTCCAATCTGCCCTTCATATCTAAAATCATGGAGAAAGTGGTTAACACTCAACTCTCCGATTTCCTAGAAGAAAATAATATCCTACACCCCACCCAATATGGTTTTCGTAAAGACCGCAGCACCGAAAAACTCCTACTCGCACTAACGGATACCATTCTCAAAGGCATGGACCACGGACAATCATATTTACTCGCCCTTCTCGATATCTCAGCCGCGTTCAATACCGTAAATCATCAAATCCTCTTATCACGATTAGCAGAGATAGGCATTTCAAACACAGCCTTATCCTGGTTCTCCTCATACCTAGAACATCGCAAATACTTAGTCAAGCTCGACGATTTTGAATCCACACACATTCCCCTCACACAAGGGGTACCCCAAGGCTCCTCTCTATCCTCCACCCTCTTCAATATATACTTACTGCCTCTCTGCCACCTCCTCTCTAAACTAGGACTAAAATTCTTCCTGTACGCTGACGACGTACAAATACTTATTCCAATTCAAAAATCCATCAGCGAAACCCTTCAATACTGGGAAACATGCTTGACATCCATTAAATCCCTCCTCTCCAATCTCCATCTAGCACTTAACACATCGAAAACTGAAATCCTCATCCTAGCTAACCAACCCCTCAACTCAATCCACCAAATGATCCTCGACGCCTCACAATATCACACACTACCGCCCAGTGTCAGAGATTTAGGAGTAACCCTAGACAATCAGCTCTGCTTCAAATCCCACATTAAATCACTCCTAAAAGGAGGCTTCTACAAACTACAAATCATCAAAAAACTTAAGCCCCTTCTCCACGCCCATGACTTCCGCACGGTTATGCAAACCACCATACTTACCAAACTCGACTATTGCAACTCCCTCCTCTTAGGACTCCCCGCCTCTACCATTAAACCACTCCAAATCCTCCAAAATGCCATGGCAAGAATCTTAACAAACACCAGAAAAACTGACCACATCACTCCCATACTCCAAGACCTCCATTGGCTCCCCATCACCTTCCGTTCCCAATATAAAACACTTACCATCCTCCACAACACACTACACAACAACAATTCACCCTGGCTTGAAGACATGCCACAATTCCGTCAATCTAACCTCCCCACCAGAAACTCCCTTGCTGGCACTCTCCAAACTCCCTCACTTAAAATTGGACACCTCACCGCCACTAGGGATAGAGCCTTCTCCATTGCGGGCCCTACCCTCTGGAATTCCCTACCTGTCACACTCCGCTTAGAACTCTCAATCCCCAAACCTCTTGATGTAAACAATTAACTGCGCATTCCTAATAGACCTTGTTGTGTGATCTAGAACAATTAGAAAGAGTTAAGTTTCCCCCGCATTACAATTTAAATCGGGAGCATTCCTAATAGACCTTGTTGTGTGATCTAGAACAATTAGAAAGAGTTAAGTTTCCCCCGCATTACAATTTAAATCGGGAGCAATTTGCTGCTTTACATGAATTACAAAATGATGACAGGATGGTTATCAAAAAAGCAGACAAAGGAGGGGCAGTGGTGATTATGAATCGTGTTAAATATGAGACTATGGTTTTAGAACATATAAAGGATTTACATATTTATGAACCACTCGCACAAGATCCAACGCAACAACTTCAAACACAGATCGATACATTATTAGAAGACGCGTTCGCTGAAGGTTTTTTGACGACTAAGGAAGTGAAATTTTTACGGGTGAAATATCCACGATTTCCAACTTTGTATATGGTGCCTAAAGTGCATAAAAGTTTGCATAATCCACCAGGCCGTCCAATTGTTACAACTATTGGTTCCCTTTTAGAGCCACTGTCTACATTTATCGATGTAATCATCAATCCCATGGTGAAGAGCGCGACATCCTATTGTAAGGACACTAAACACATGTTGTCCAAATTACAAGAGCTTCAGGTAGAAGATTCAGTGCTTTTAGTAACTATGGACATTAAATCTCTGTATACTTCAATACCTCAAGAAGACACCCTAAAGATCTTGGAGAAGTATCTGGATAATAGAGAACGTCCGCATCGCATTCCGACATCTTTTCTAATGGCCATAGCGCGATTAGCGCTATGTGAAAATTATTTTGTTTTCCAAAATCAGTGGTATAAACAAATCAGCGGGACCGCCATGGGTGCCACCATGGCTCCAAGTTTGGCCAATCTTTATGTGCGTCAATTTGAGGAAGATAAATTATACCATCAGTCAGAGTTTAGTCCGGTATCTCATTGGACAAGATACATCGATGATGTATTCTGTATTTGGCACGCAGATGAAATGGGTCTCCAGGAGTTCTTCCGGTGGTTGAATACATTGGATGAGCATTTACAGTTCACCATCTCTTTTGATCGTGCTGACATTAACTTTTTGGACATTGCTATCAATTATGACAATGGTAGTTTCAATACCACACTATATCGCAAGGAATGTGAGAGGAACACTCTCCTTCATTATTCCAGCTTTCATCCGCATCATTTGCGACAGAATTTACCGATGGGCCAATTTTTGAGGCTTCGTAGGATTTGCAGCTCTAAAACTGAATATATATCACAGGCTGCATTGCTTAAGTCACGATTGTTGGAACGAGGGTATCCAGTGAAATACATCAAGAAAGCATACAAGAGAGCATACAATGCGGAACGGCAGTGGCTTTTACTCGATACCCAGAAGGATAGCGAGGACAATCGTATAGTGTGCACATTACCATATTCGAACCAGAGCAGTGCAATTTCCAAAATATTACATCAACATTGGTTGGTGTTGAAAACACACAGCATTTTCAGAACGTCCCCCTTGATCACATACAGTAGAGGCAAGAATGTGGGAGATCTGGTCATGCATTCTTTCATGTCACCTGTTACATTAAGTAATACCACCCAATTGAAAGGACACTGGGCTTGTAATCATTGTTCCATGTGCAGTCAGGCCATTGAAGGTGACGAATGGGTTGACAAAAATGGACTAGTGCACAAAGCACGACATCATTCATCATGTGACACCTCGAGGGTAATATATATTGTAGTGTGCCCTTGTAACTTGTACTACATTGGACGCACGAAGCGGCAAATACGAGTTAGATTAATTGAACACCGCAGTTGCATTAACACGGGTCAAATGTTAGCTCCGATGGTGGCTCATTGCTCAGAACAACATCACACTTTTCAACAACTTAAGTGGCGAGTATTAGATGTTATTGCAGATAACATGCGAGGGGGTGATCCTAACTTTGTATTAAATTTAAGGGAACAACAATGGATCTTCCGTATGAGCACAGTCACGCCCTCAGGACTTAACGGCATCATTGATTGGTATTCTTTGTAACATCAGTTGAGACGTAACGCATAGATAAGGGGCCTTGAGAACGCGAGGGTAAGTTGTCAGCAAATGGGAATCCTGATATCAGAAGTGACGTAGATGGTACGTAACGATTAGGGGCTTTAAAATGGAGGAGGGAAATTCAAACCGGAAGAGAAGCACAAAAAAACGCCGAGAGCCATTATGATGCAGTAACGAGTGAGTAGCTGATACATTGTTGTGTTTGAGCGATAATACTATTAACCGCAGTGATTTAAATTCTGTTTGTGGCGCAGATTTTTGCCCTTGAGGAAGGACGACATCGTCCGAAACCTGTACAGCGTTGGGCACAGACTCAGCAATGTGGTATCGGTCGCATTGCTGGATTATCCGATTGGAAAAATTGGGCAGGAGTTGTGATTTCGCAACTAAAAGCTAAGTACCAAAGAACTGAGTATTAAGTACTAAGAAGATATAAAGCTTGGTTAGAGGTGTTAACAGCACAGTGGATAATTTAAATATTTTAAACATACGGAGCACTACAGCACTATAAAAATCCTTAAAAAAATGTATTATGGACTGACCTATGATTAAATATAAGGCAGAGTGATTGACAGGCATGGATTGCCACACAATGACGCCTATTATGAAGGTCTATTAGGAATGCGCAGTTAATTGTTTACATCAAGAGGTTTGGGGATTGAGAGTTATTTACATAAGTTACACTGGTTCCCTTCTCAAATTAAAAGTTAGAGGACGACATTAGGGTTTCATTGTTTACACTCCGCTTAGAACCATCCCTGAGCCATTTCAAAAAAGGAATCAAGACCTGGCTCTTTAAACAAGCATACCCTAATTCCTCCCAATCCTAGCCGATGTTTGCCCATTATTCACCTTAATCCCAACCTAGCCTATACCCTTACCTGATCCTTATCAACCCCCCCCCTGCAACCTTCCCCCCCCCACACCCCCCCCCCTCTGTAACCGTCACTGTGTATCAAGTGCACAAGCCCCGCGCTACTGTAATCAAGTTCCACATGCTAAATGTGTCAAGTGCACATGCCATGTAACATTGTATATTAGTTCATTTGCATATATAACCCTAACCGAATGCAAATAGTTGTATCGCTGCTTGTTAAATATCCTCTCTTTTACTTGTGTACTCACCCAGTTATCCCCTCCCCTGTTCATTGTAATTTCCTTTCCTTCTCAGTTTTTTGTAAACCGACATGATGTGTCCTACGAATGCCGGTATAAAAAAGTTTTAAATAAATAAATAAATAAAATAAAATTTGTAACCTATAATGAAAATCATCCATTCTACCTGAAGACTGGAAGGTGGCCAATGTATCCCTGATATTTAAAAACAGTTCCAGAGATGATCCAGGAAACTATAGACTGGTGAGCCTGACTTCAGTGCCAGGAAAAATCGTGGAAACTATTATAAAGAATAAAATCACAGAAAATATCGAAAGATATGGTTTAATGGGACACAGCCAGCATAGATTTACCCAAAGGAAGTCTTGCCTAATAAATCTGCTACATTATTAGGAAAGGGTGAATAAACATGTGGATAAAGATAGACTGATTGATTTGGTGTATTTGGATTTTCAGAAGGTGTTTGACAAAGTCCCTCATGAGAGGCTTCTAAGAAAACTAAAAAAGTCATGGGATAGGAGGCGATGTCCTTTTGTGGATTGCAAACTGGTTAAAAGACAGGAAACAGAGAGTAGGATTAAATGGTCAATTTTCTCAGTGGAAAAGGGTAAACAGTGAAGTGCTTTTCAATATATTTATAAATGATCTGGAAAGTGGTAGGACAAGTGAGGAGATCAAATTTGCAGGTTACACAAAATTATTCAGAGTTGTTAAATTACAATTAGATTGTGATAAAATGCAGGAGGATCTTGCGAGACTGGAAGATTGGGCATCCAATGGCAGATGAAATATAATGTGAACAAGTGCAGGGTGATGCATATAGGGAAAAATAACCCTTGCTGTAGTTACACTATCTTAGGTTCCATATTAGGAGTTTCCACCCAGGAAAGAGATCTAGGCATCATAGTGGATAATACATTAAAATTGTCGGCTCAGTGTGCTGTGGCAGTCAAAAAAGCAAAAGGAATGTTAGGAATTATTAGAAAGGGAATGGTTAATAGAACAGAAAATGTCATAATGCCTCTGTATCGCTCCATGGTGAGACCGCACCTTGAATACTGTGCACAACTCTGGTCGCCGCATCTCAAAAAAAGATATAGTTGCGTTGGAGAAAGTACAGAGAAGGGCAACAAAAATGATAAAGGGGATGGAACAGCTCCCCTATGAGGAAAGGCTGAAGAGGTTAGGGTTGCTCAGTTTGGAGAAGAGATGACTGAGGTGGGGATATGATAGAGGTCTACAAATTCATGAAAGGACTTGAACGGGTAAATGTGAAATGGTTAAGAACATAAGAAATTGCTATGCTGGGTCAGACCAAGGGTCCATCAAGCCCAGCATCCTGTTTCCAACAGAGGCCAAACCAGGCCACAAGAACCTGGCAATTACCCAAACACTAAGAAGATCCCATGCTACTGATGCAATAACAGTGGCTATTCCCTAAGTAAACTTGATTAATAGCTGTTAATGGACTTCTCCAAGAACTTATCCAAACCTTTTTTGAACCCAGCTACACTAACTGCACTAATCACATCCTCTGGCAACCAATTCCAGAGCTTAACTGTGCATTGAGTGAAAAAGTATTTTCTCTGATTTGTAAATGTGCTACTTGCTAACTTCATGGAATGCCCCCTAGTCCTTCTATTATCCGAAAATAATAATAATCGGATAATACAAGGATTAGGAGGCACCCCATGAAGTTAACAAGTAGCACATTTAAAACAAATCAGAAGAAACACATTTTTCACTCATCGCACAATTAAGCTCTGGAATTCATTGCCAGAGTATTTGGTTAAGGCAGTTAGTGTAGCTGGGTTTAAAAAGGGTTTGTATAAGTTCCTGGAGAAGTCCATAAACTGCTATTGATTAATTAATAGGAAATAGCCACTGCTTGTTACCAGCATTAATAGCTTGGGATCTATTTAATGTTTGGGTACTTGCCAGGCAATTGTGACTTGGATTGGCCACTGCTGGCGACAGGATGGCCCCTTGGTCTGACCCAGTAAGGCATATCTCATGTTCTTATGTTCTTATTAAAAGCTAGCAATCCCTCAAGGAAACAGTTATCCATGTGTGTGTGCTGCTGAAGTAAAAGCTTTGTTAAGTTACGGCTGTTTGTAGTTTCTCTGCACTAATCTGGTGTTTCTTCTCTCATGCAACCAGAGCTCATAGTACTCAAGTAAGATTGCTATAGCATTGCAACAAGAAGCACATTTGGCCAACTAGATGCATCTCATGGTTTTTATCTGCTGTCGTAGTCTTGGATTCTATATTACCTTCTTTATACTGTTTCAAACATACCCACTACAGGTAGCTAAAAAAAGTGTGCTAAGTTATTCATTTTGAAATTCTTTAAGCTTCTCATACACACTTTTCCCGATTCTCTGCAAGCAGCTGTATTTTGGAAAGTGTTACCACTAATTCATTATGGAATTATATTCAATTGTGTTGGATATCATTTGTGACATACACGTTCCATATGGATTAATCAGTTCTGGTGTTGGTGAGGCAACTTATGACTTTTGTTGACATGGGTATTGCCAGGTCCTCAGGAATTGCTGGTGGATCTGCCTAAAGCATTTTAAAATTAAAACTAAAGTAAACTATAGTAGCCAGGGTATTTGGCAGCTATGTCCAAGTGAAAAAGTGCGCCCTGACTCTGAACAGAACACACAACACCGTGAGCTGGGAGACTCTATTACATGTAGGGGGCTTTCATTTTAATTTTTTATTTTGGCTCAACAGTTTCCTCCTGCCCCTTTGGGCTTCCAGCTCAGTCGGAACCAGTACAGGGATCCTGGCACTATGAGCCTTATTTATTTATCTAATTTATTTTTAAAACTGTATAACCTGCTTTATCTACAGTTCTTGGCTGGGTTCAAAATGACATTATGTATCAAAAAGTTTGCAAACAAAAATATTTGCACATCCATGGCACAAATATTGTTCATTATATTTAAATTAGTTTTCTAATGTAGGAATAATGAGCATGGAAAATATTTGTATCTGTATCTTTTGGCTAGATCAGAGGATTCAGCATCATCAGACATATCCAATGTACCTAATGTAAGAGACTGAAACCGTGGACACTTGCACACCCACAGACTTTACTTCTGCTCTGTAGCAGATACAAATCAACACCATAAAGCACAGGCAAGAATTTCAGAATTAAATCCCAGCATGTTCCTTGCTGGCTCCAGTTCCCCCATTACAGCCTTGTGCCCCCACAAGTTGTATAATTTTTAATAGTAAGATTTTACATTAAAATGAACTGCAGAGTACAGTCTTCTGAGGTAAAAATATCTCTTATATTTACAGGCACTCTTGTGGTGCCAAAAAAGTGAAATAGACACTTGGTACATGCATGGTATTTGTCCTATGGCATGTTGGGTGTGGACTGGGCCCTCAGAAAGCCATGAATAAACTGAGTTACAATTACAACATACCAAAACAGCACTAACTACCAGTACTCAAACAGTAACAATCCTATCTTTGGAAACGTAACACTACAAATATTGCACCAGGCCCTGAAACACCAGTACATCTCCTATTATTAAACTAGAACAAGACAAGTTGCTATAGGTACTTACACAGAAACTACATGTCAGCAGAAGGCACAACACAGACAGCCAGGCCCCAGATATAAAGAGGCGATAACGCTTAAATTTTATTTTATTTATTTAAGGCTTTTATATACCGACTTTCTTGATACAGATCAAATCAACTCGGTTTACATCAAACTAAGCAGAACTATAACAAACAATTCAACAAGAGACATTTAGTAGGAGCATAAAAGTTACATTATAACAAGGTTGCCTTAACTGGGAGATGGAAAAAAAGAGGGGGAGAACGAAAGGTAAATTATTAAATACAATAAATTACTATATACAATGGAGTATGGGATGGAGGCAGAGGCCAAACCTCATGATAAGATGTGAGCAAGAATAGCGTTTGATAATTTTTTTGAAATATGCAGACAAAAAGTAAACCGGAAACCACAAGAAGCTAGATATCGTATGCAATGCAAGAATGGAAGAAGAATAATCCGCACGTGCATGTGCAGGCGGCGTGCGCGGGGGGGGGGGAGGGGGGAATTTTAGAAAGTTACACACGGTGACGCAGGCGGGCCTTTCCCCGTTCCCTCCCAGTCCGCTCCACTTAAGGAGCAGAAGTAGTTTGCGCACACCGGCTGACTGTCCCGGCCGACCTCCGTCCCCTCCCCACCCAGACTCCACCCCCAGCCCGCCCCTTTTTCAGGGCCCGGCACTTGTGCGCATATCTGCAGTCACGCGCGTGGCCGGACCCTTTTGAAAATGCGCGCGGCGCACACAGGGCCCGACCAACCGCTTTTGGCGAAACAAGGGCCTTGTCGGGGCAATTGACACCGTACGCAGGAGGAACTCCTTACCTATTTGCTTTCTGATTTATTGCAAGCACTTTTTGGATAATACCCTGGCTACTCATTTTTTGTACTTTTCAACATTGTCACTGTAAATGTCAAGGTAAAGCATATCTCGTGCTTAAAGGGTTTTCGTGTTCATTACTGTTGTAACATACTTAGGTCTGCTTGAAAGTAATTGTGCCATGATGGCCAAGCGTTGACAACAAATGTATTAGGAGGGCACCGTCTGCAATTGATCCATGTTTAACTTATCAATACTTATTTGTGTAAGGGTCACATGATTGTTTGTTTGTGCTACATTTATCAATATTAAGGTGTTCATTTATTTTAATATTTTTTTGTGAATGATCAATAAAGATTTCTATTTTAAGTAGTACCACATCAACAATACTAGTGCTCTTTTGTCCATTCCTTTGGAATGTTTTTCTGCTTGTTTATTGAGCAGCTTGTATATATATATATTTTGCAACGTAAGGAGATATATATATATATATACACACACACACATACACAAAAGACCTGGTAGTATGAAATCATATAAGCTGCTCAATAAACAAGCAGAAAAACATTCCAAAGGAATGGACAAAAGAGCACAAGTATTGTTGACATGGTATTACTTAAAACAGAAATCTTTATTGATCACTCACAAAAAAAAAAATATATATATATAGTTTATTTACCGTTATTGCCATCTCTTGAAAACAATAAAACCCTCTTAGAAAAGGCTAAAAAAATAGCCTGTTATAAAAAGATAACACTAAGATATCAGGCTCTTATTTTTCAAAACTTCTTTCCTCTTAGACCATTTGGCCAATATTCAAAATCTCCAGCTAAAGTTAGCCAGGCAAGTTTAACAGTTATCTTTCTAAAGCCAGCTGGATAACTTTACTCGTGGATTATCCCACTCAATATCCTGTATAACTTAACATCTACTGTATATTTGAATATAGCCAGTTAGGTTACCAACCACATGTGGTCAGATAACTTTAAGCTTAAGTGACTATATACTCAATGCAGCCTGTTAAATGGTCACACGTTTAAAACAAAACAAAAAATAACAAAAAGAGTCCCACGCGGGCCTGCGTTCCAATACCAATTCCATGAGTTCCAATTCCAATTCCAATACCATGCTAATAACTGCCTAGGATAAATCTATGTTTACGTATCTTATAGTTTTTGTTGATTATATATATATATTTATCTCTCTCTAATTGTTTCTTAGTTTAAATTCTGTACTGTCTTCCATTGCCCAGGTTTTACGCTCCCTGTTTAATGTAACTTTACTTTCTACCTTGATGTTAATTGGTTTCCCCTCAGTTACATTGTAAACCGGTACGATAAGACCTAGTCTTGAGCATCGGTATAGTAAAAGAAATTAAATAAATAAATAAAATAAATAATTCCCAGGCCCCCAGGCAAGTTATTAAGAATGTGCCCTGCTGCACCGTGCTAAGCCCCCACACCCCTCCCCCAAATCTCTCCAAGCATAATTTAAAAATAAAAACCTCACCCTCTCCCCAACCCCTACTCACTTAAGCAAAATGTTGAAACTGACCCCCTATCTCTCCCCCCGATCTCTCCCCAACCCCTACTCACTTAAGCAAAATGTTGAAACTGACCCCCTATCTCTCCCCCCCTATCTCTCCCCAACCCCTACTCACTTAAGCAAAATGTTGAAACTGACCCCCTATCTCTCCCCCCTATCTCTCCCCAACCCCTACTCACTTAAGCAAAATGTTGAAACTGACCCCCTATCTCTCCCCCCTCCCCGCGACCTTACTGTACTAGCATTCCTGTCAAAGCAACATTGGAAGCAGCCAGGACCACGGAATGAGTGTCCTATAATCCTTGGGTCAGATCAGCCTTAGTTGGGGTGCAGAAGAGAGGAAGAGGAGGGGGTAAATAATTTGACATTTTGAAGAGTTTGCTTAACCGGGGAAGGAGCGGGGAAAAGATTGGGAGGCAGATGCATCCCATAAAGGGGATAGAACAGCTCCCCTATGAGGAAAGGCTGAAGAGGTTAGGGCTGTTCAGCTTGGAGAAGAGACGGCTGAGGGGGGATATAATAGAGGTCTTTAAGATCATGAGAGGTCTTGAACGAGTAGATGTGACTCAGTTATTTACACTTTCGGATAATAGAAGGACTAGGGGGCAGTCCATGAAGTTAGCAAGTAGCACATTTAAGACTAATCGGAGAAAATTCTTTTTCACTCAATGCACAATAAAGCTCTGGAATTTGTTGCCAGAGGATGTGGTTAGTGCAGTTAGTGTAGCTGGGTTCAAAAAAGGTTTGGATAAGTTCTTGGAGGAGAAGTCCATTAACTGCTATTAATCAAGTTGACTTAGGGAATAACCTCTGCTATTACTGGCATCAGTAGCAAGGGATCTTCTTAGTGTTTGGGTAATTGCCAGGTTCTTGTGGCCTGGTTTTGGCCTCTGTTGGAAGCAGGATACTGGGCTTGATGGACCCTTGGTCTGACCCAGCATGGCAATTTCTTATGTTCTTATGTTCATCAGACATATTTTTAACCTATAATTATAAAGGTTTGAGAGGGGGAGGATCAGGAACTCAACCCGGCATGGCAGATTTTTTATATTTTGTCTGGGGCCTGGGGCATCGGGTCACAGTTCTGCACAGGACTGTTTTTTGTTTTTTTTTTAATGTATGGCCACTTAACCGGCTATATATTTTATTATATAGCCAATTAAGCTTAAAGTTATTCAGCCACATGTGACCAGCTATCTTTGGGCCTGTTCTGAGGCAGTCGTAAATTTATCCAGCTTACTTAGGGAGTCATTTACTATGCCGCAATATTTTATGGCAGGAAGGGCTAAATATCATCCTGCCATATTTGATCCCTTCCCGGGAACTGATTGCGATGATCTCCCCACAGTATTTTCTCTCGTGGAAAAAGTCCATGAGAAAAATTATTTTACTTTATTTATTTATTTAAAAAAGACTTACAGCCTGCAACTTCCATGGTACGTTCAGTGTGGATAACAATTTATAACGTACAGAAAATCCGTCATACCATTAAAAACATTTCAACAATAAATTTGCAATAGCAAACACAGCGCAAATTATGGCACGGCCCGGTCGGCTTCAAGGTAAACTAAAGCCTTTCCCCGCTTCCTAAAGACTTCACTATCCCTCTCTTTGCGCAAAGCTGAAGGCAACGAGGCCCACAGAACTGGCGCGCAAGATGAGACGGCTCGCGCACGAGTCACCTGCAGTCTAAAGTCTCTTCCTGATGGTACCGCCAACATGTTTGCGCCAGAGGAACGAAGCGTTCGCTGCAGATTATACCTCTCTGGGGAAAGGTAAAAACGCGTGACGGCAGCCCCTGTCGCACAGGGCCGCATGGCCCAGAAATAACACCTCCCTCTCAATGAGCAAAATTCCCCTCCCCCCCCCAGGGGTCTGATTGGATCTCCTCTAGAAGCAGCCCAAGGGTGAAAAAAAAAAAACCTGAAGATTTGTACGGTGACATCCGCTCCCTACCCAAATTCCTTCCCTTTTCATCAAAGTCTACACCCAACCAAATACCCCTGAGCAAAACACCCCCCACCCTGCCTAGTAGTAGGCACCCCCCACTCCCCCAGCCTCCTGTTACAATTTATTCCCTGGTAGTCTAGTGGCCCACACCACCTTCTCCCTGGCCCTTCCATCCCCCGGGTTCTGCTTACCTAGAGAAAGTCTCCCTGGTAGTTTAGCAGTGACCCAGGGGCACCATCTAGTTACAGGCGGCCAATGGCATGCTCCAACATGGTGACGGCCGACTTTTCCTCTCTTTTAACCCCTAGTGGATCCCCTTTGATCCATCTTGAGCACTACGTGTATGGGTGGGCCTTGCAAGCTGATCTGCGACATTG
Source organism: Rhinatrema bivittatum (assembly GCF_901001135.1). Classification (NCBI taxonomy): domain Eukaryota; kingdom Metazoa; phylum Chordata; class Amphibia; order Gymnophiona; family Rhinatrematidae; genus Rhinatrema; species Rhinatrema bivittatum. Next base: position 52,309,789 of record NC_042620.1, on the reverse strand, counting down.
CTGGCCTGCTTTCGAAAATATTGCTCCGTTCACATCTGGATGAAAGGGCTGGGGTTTACAGCTGAATACACACCAGCATGCTCACTTCTTTCCTAACTCATCGCCACCTCCAACACAATCCTGGATCTGGCAGTTCTGGCAGTTTGTGTCTTGTGTCTGTGAATTGGATGCTGAACTGAGAGAAAAGCAAATTAAGAAATTGCACAAAAATATCATTGGTCCTGGACTCCCTTGAAACATTTTCAGACTCGTTTGCAAAAAAAAAAAAAAAAATCTCGCTTCTTTCATCAATACAATAGCAGCTTTTGTGAGCGCAACACTTGAAAGTTACTTTGAACTTCCCGTATGGAGATGTCAGTTCTAACTTGTTTGTTAACTTTTCTTTCCCTGCTACATTTTGACTGTGCTGGCATGACCGTCACACTGCTTTACTCCAGAGTTAAGTCTTTTTCCAGTGCTTCTCAGGTCTACGTTTTGCACGGGTTTTCTCATTTTCTGTTACTTTTCCATAGTTGCCTTCTGATTTTATTTTTTTTTACGCTGCCTCCACGTCTAACTTTTCTGCCCCAGCCTCGTTCCACAAATGTTTGCCCAACGTTTTTTCTAAGATAACTGTAATCAAAGAATGCCACTGGCTTTCCTTGCTATGGCTCAGCCTGGGTGCAGTTCTGCTTCTGAAAGCAGAACTACGTATGATGGGGGGTGGGGGGGGGGGTGCTATTGGCTTTCGTGCAATAAGTGACTAAGTTTTGGATCAGAGAATTTGTAATTACTCATTTGCATTGTATTCCAGTGGTGTTTTTCAGACTTACTATAGAGCATTAGCATCGACATGGAACAAACCCAAGGGCAGCCTTGCCTTGTATCATCCCATGGGCAATTTCACAACCAGCAAAGATGCCAGCGCTAGGGTCCTCAGTGCCAGAGAAATACATCCCTGCATTTGACATCTGGGCTTGCAGCTGGAGGGAGTAAAAGAAAAGAACACAGAAAAGACTGTCAGCAATGGTGGTGGTAGTGCCAAGTTATTATGGAAACATAAATAGACAACTACTGCTATTTAGAAAAAAAAACAAAGATGTGCTTTGAAATATAAAATCTTGGATGCACCGTGTTGGGTCCCATATATCTCTCATCTTGCCTGGGGGCCAGTGTAATATCCACCTGGAGAAGCAGGTCCCCTTCTCTCCTCCAGTTTTCTGAAAGTCATGGATAATTGCAAAAAAAACATCCAACCATCAATTATGGGCAAAGACAGCAGCAGTGAAAGCTAATGAGCAGGAAGTCCCTCTCTTGATCAGCACTGCCTAATGGGCACTGTAAGGCAATATAACTGGAGGCCTGTAATTATAATTAGGCTTTATAAACATCCTTGTTTATTATTAGAGAAATGGTAAAAGTCACACATCGTCTTTCTGGATTATGCAGGACAGGTCAGCATGAAAGTAATTTCAGCCTGTTAATATTTTTATCACGCAGGGCAGAGATGATCTGTGGGATGTTACCAGCAGGAACTTAATTTGTATCATGAACCTGTGCTCACTATACTCGCACATCATCTCCCATTTCCTTTTTAAATTTATTACTGTATTTTGCGTTGAAGTTCATATGATTGCTTATGGTTCTTCCCCTCCATGCATTGTGATTTGACTCAGAAATGGAGGATATGCTGCTTCTTACCATGAAAGGTGAACACAAGTTTTTTAAGACCAAGGGCCTTAAAAAAATAAATAAATAAAAATAAAAAGGAACATTTTTATACGTCATGAAGATCCACACAGAATATCAAATATAGCAAAAATGCTTCAAGATACCATTGTGTTTTATTGCTTATGGTCATGGCCCTCTTGTGTCCTACTGCAGCTCAGGCGAGGTTAGGGAAATTTTATGGCTCGGTTTTTGAGGTCCTATAATAAATATGTGTATAACATTTGCATAAATGTGCATATTCCATTTGTTAATATTCTTTGAAAAGCCTATAACAATTTAATTTACCATATTTTACTGTGCTTTTATTTTTCCATTTTTTTCCTCAATTCCTCTTTATTTTCCCACTCCTCCTCTCTTTCTTATTTTGCCCATTATAGCCTCTGTTCCTGTTGCCCCACATGGGCTGGTCATGGACCACGACAGAAGCATGCCAGGAAGAATGAGGAAGAAGGGAACCTGGAAGCAGGACAAAGAGCTGGAGAGAAGGACATCGGGATCAGGACTGGCACACAGGACATCAGGAACATCTGAACACTGGGACATCTGGACACTGGCACATCTCGACGAAGACAAGGGATCCAATGAGAGACCAGGAACCATGGACAAAGACATAGGAGCTCCAACGAAGAACAAAGGACCTTGAAGAAGCGGTGGACCTCAGAAGCCTCCTGGACCAATGAGCTGGAACTACGGAGAATCCAGGAGAAGACTGACTCCTTGCAAAGGCGATGAGGTATTGACGAAAAGCCCTTTTTAAAGGGCTGGAGAGTAGATGCCCTGGAAACATCATCAGGTGGGGCCACAGGGCTTTTCCACCGCGGGCCCTTTAAAAATTGGAGAGAGATGCAGCCACGCACCTAGAGGAAGGGCAGGACCAGGGACAGTGGCGGCGGCGTCCACACCACGGGGAACAAGTAAGAGCGGCACTAGGCCACAAAACAAGGCCCTGATGTTGGCAACTTCATGCCACGGAGGAAGAGCAGGTCAGCGGTGGCTCCCTGTCACAAGAGAACACGGCGGCGATGGCTCTGCCCGCCGCAAAGAGAACAGCATCGGCGGTGGCCTCTGGGGACATCGGGGAAAGCTCCACCCGCCACGAGAGACATGCAGCGACGCTCGGGCTGCAACTCGAGGCGGCGGCCTCCAGGCCGCATGAGGGACGGTGGCGGCGGCCTCCGGGCTGCGTGAGGTGAGAGGCTACTTGCGGCTAGGCCCACAAACAGCATCGTAACAGTACCCCCTCCTCAAACACCCCCTCCTCAAGCCTCCTATCAGCAGCTTGGAGGGGTCAAAGGTATCACATCCATACCGTCAGGGTCCAAGAGCAGAAGCTGGACTTCCTTGGTGAGGGACTGAAGCAATGGATGAAGGTACTTGAAGCTGAAGACATGGAACAGAGGTAGTCGAAGATTCAGACAAGATGTACACAGAACACTGAAGGCACAGGTAGACATCATGCAAGATTGAGGAATAGCAAGGCTGCTTCTCGGGTTCTTGTAAACAAGGTGGTAGAGGTTTATGGCTCCCATATCATCTTGGAAAAGACAGGATAACAGTCAGAGAATCATTTCTTGGGTCTTCCAAGAACCTTTAGGTGAAAGATGAGGTATTAGAGTGCAGAATTGAAACCAAGTCGAAGGGTTCTAGGAAGACTAGTACTCCAACGATTCTACGGTGGAAGAAGCTGAAGGCAAGGAGTCCAGATAGCAGACCAGGACGCATCAAGGAATAGTCTTGGTATTTCTAGAAGACTGGAAACGATCCAATAGTTGTCCAAGTCTGGGTTTTAAGCATGGAGAAGCATTCGGTATTAGACAGTAGCCAATGGTTCGAGAGCCAGGTCTTAGGGAATTCTGATGACCGGGTGACTAGGCAGTCTCTTAGTTGACAGAATGTTGAAGCAAGCATGAGCTCCTTAGCTTGCGGTATTCCAAGGGTAGCAGATAACATAAGGTGGTTACTTCCTGGTGGTCACGGAGTGGAGACCCTCTCGGTAGAGAACACAAGATGGAGTCTTCTTTGCTGGTATTTTGTTTTCATACTGCAGTAGCAGGTGTAGATTAGGCTCATTCGGGCTGAAGGTAATCCAACAAGGCTGATGATACTTAAGAGCAGAACAGGGACTATTGCATGCACAGACTTCCTTGTATCTTCTTTAAAGGGGCGAACCCTTAGGTGAGACTAAGACTCACGGTTTCTTGGTTTAACATTGTCACTCATACTTAAGTTGTTCTTGACTGATGATAGAGTTGTCAAGCACCATTTGTAAGCCAGGGTCTTGACAGGAAAGCCCAACAGATTAAGGCTGATGGACTGGTAGACAGAGTGGTGTCCTCAAGGGCACTTAAGAAGAATACCAGGGGTAGGTGTACTAGGCGAGACACGCTTAGACTGATGCCTTTACTTGGATGATGAGGCTTGCAGCGGACCCCAGACTTTTCTAAACCAGATGGCGCCCAGGGATGAGGTCTCCAAACCGTCACCAGCAGGTGATGGTTGAGTGTTACAAGAAGAAACGTTGAAGGCATAGGAACTGAATGGAAATGTCGCTGGTCTTGAATACAAGGTGGAAGCCAGGCTGAAACATGGAAACCGGAAGAATCAGAAGATGCTGAGCGTAACAAGCGGAAAAAACTTATTGGTTCAACTCGAGGGTGAAAGAAGAGGTAATCCAGACCACAGTTGGATGATGGCAACAGATGGGATGCAGGCGCCTCTTGCAGGTCTTCTGGAATGAGATGCCTTAAGCCTGTCGAGTTGGGAACCATGAAGTGCAAATACTCCTTACATGGCGGTGAAGCTGATAAACCAAAGGCACATAGTTTCCCGCTACATGATGATAACTCTTGGGTGCAGCTCGTCTGGAACGAGGACCGCATGAGGTGAAAGGCTGCTTGCGGCTAGGCCTGCAAGCAGCATCGTAACACAGAATAAAGAAAATATCAACCAAAAGAGTGAAGGCACTTTTAGAAAGCAAGATGACACAAACCTAGTGGTATTATAGACATAACCTAGGTGTACAATAAACAGCAATCCTATAGCCTTGTAATGGGCCAACGCTATAAAAAATCCTCTGGGCATAAGTCAGTCCTTTAACACTTAATCACTTAATATATTTATACTTTTTTTGTTTGCACATAAAACCCAAAAGAATGAACTTAGGGGTGGGTGGGAGGGAAAGGAGGAAACTGGAAAAGAAATTACCTACCTCCCTGGTCTTCTGTTTTTATCAAAGGCACACAGAGACACTAAAAAAGAAATTTAACTATCTCCCTGTTCTTTTTTTCTTAAATCAGGCATACACACACACACCACTAAAAGAAATTACGTACCTTTCCTGGCTTTCAATCAATGCATACACATACTTGAAGTTAATTTACCCAGCAATTTTACCTGTCCTCAAACTTTTAAGTCCCAGTATTATCCAGCAAGCTCATACATGCCATATTGTGCTAAAAGCTAAGGAAAGATTTTTTGGGGGTTTTATGTGCAAACAAAAATAGTATAAATATATAAAATGATAAGTGGTAAAGGACTGATTTATGCCGAGGATTTTTTATAGTTTTGGCCCATTACGAGGCTATAGGATGGCAGTTTGTTTATTGTACACCTAGGTTATGTCTCTAAAACCACTAGGTTTGTGTCATCTAGCTTCCTAGAAGTGCCTCCACTCTTTTGGTTGATATGTTCTTGATGTAGTTGGCTGTAGTTTTTGACTCTTTTTGTTTTGAGGAAGTCTGATGTAATACATAATGATAAGGGTTGGGATAGTTTTACAATGGTATCTCATAAAGAGATAGTACAATATGTGTGTTCCATGAACAACTCTTCTCCTAATTAAATCTCTGTTATACAGTGATCTAAAGGTTACCTGTAAGAAGTTAGGATATGCAATTATGAAAACCATTAACCTATCTCTGTCAGAGGGTTGCCTGCCATGCCAGTTGAAAAGGCAAGTGTATGCCCCATACTAAAAAAATGCCAATCCAGATCGAGCTTAGGGGTGCAGGGACCTGTCTGCTACAGGACACTTCCAGTTCCCCTCCCACTTCACTTCACGAACCTAAGTTCAGGAAAAAGACGTGTTCTCCTCAGAATTAGAATTTTATTTATCAGATTTGGCAGGATTTAGCATTTAGAAGATAACAATTCCTGTCTCTAACATCCTGGCCACTAAGCACCAGTTTACCCTAAAAAAAACTTCTGTATGATGGGTGGTTTCAAACATGCCATAAACCTTAGCCTGGGTGTGAGAGCATGGGAGGGGATGCCAGTGAGAATATGTTTGTGAGAGAGGGGAGGGTGACAGAGAACATGGTTGGTAAGAGGGAAGGTGGAGAGGGTGAGAGAGCGCAGGAGGGTGTGAGAGAGAGCATGGGAAGTAAGAGAGGATGGGTGGGGGATGCTTGAGTGTGGGTTTCAGAGAGAGGGAGCCTATATGAGGGTAGGGGGATGCCGGTGAGAGAGAATGTGTGTGTGTGAGAGAGGAGAGGGGGTGTGGGGGGAGGATGAGAGACAGCTTGGTTGGTAAGAGGGGGAGTGGGGGGGATGCTTGAGTGTGGGTTTCAGAGAGGGAGCCTATATGAGGAGAGGGGTGGGGGGGAGGTGAGAGACAGCTTGGTTGGTAAGAGGGGGAGTGGGGGGATGCTTAAGTGTGGGTTTCAGAGAGGGAGCCTATATGAAGGGAGGGATGACAGAGCAGGAGGGTGTGAGAGAGAGCATGGGAGGTAAGAGAGGGTGGGTGGGGGGGATGCTTGAGTGTGGGTTTCAGAGAAAGAGGGAGCCTATATGAGGAGATTGTGAAGGAGTGTGTATGTGTGTGAGAGATTGGGAGATCATGTGTATGAAAAAGGGATCGTGTGTATGTGAGGGTGCTAGCCTGTGTGAAGGGATTGTGTATGTGTGAGACAGAGCCTGTGTGAAGGGCTGCGTGAGAGAGAGAGATATAGGTAGCCTGTGTGAGGATGTATGTGTGAAAGAGAAAGGGAGCTTGTGTGGGTGTGTATGCAAGAGAGAGGGCCCTCTATGAGGGGATGTGTGTATGCGAGAGAGTGAGGGAGCCTGTTTGAGGGTGTGTGTATGTGGAAGGGACACTCTTACAGTGAATTTCTAGGGAAATTCTGCTCAAAATATTTAAAATGCTGCAACTTTAAGTAATAACTTTTTTCTGTAATAATTTAAAATGTAAATATTTAAAGACTGTCATGTAAATTGTATTATTTTGACCAATATAAAATTTGCAGAATTTTGCAGAATTTTCAGTTTTTGTGCGCAGAATTTTAAATTTTTTTGCGCAGAATTCCCCCAGGAGTAAGTAGGTGGAGGGTCTTTGCCGCATTGCAGGTTTTTTCCCTTTTCTTTGGGGGGGGGGGGTCCTGCCACATCAGTTTGCCAAACTGTATGCTAGAGTCAGCGGTTTTTCCGTTTCAGAATGCTCCCCCTTCATCCAAGGGTGGGGGTTCTTCTGACCTCTGAACATCCCTTGGCCAGTCTGTGACTTCAGCTTATGAGCTTAAGTGGCTATATTGTCCATCTGCCTCGGTTTTATTTACACAGGCTCTTGTAAACAGGCAGATCTTGATAAGCATCCTTCAGTTCTGGTTTAAAGTTCTTATTTGGGCAACATTTCTTTCGCTGTGACAGTGTTTTGGCCTGTCAGTATACTTGTCTGCATACTTCTTGGCTATTATGATTCATATTTGATGCTTTCAGTGGTAAAACATGGGATATCTCCCTACCCTCATCCCTGATTTTTATTGTGATTGTTTTTATTGTGTATGTATTTTTGTAAGCCACTGTGAACTAGTACATGGAATATGCAGATTATAAGAATTTATAAATAAATAAATAACCCCTTGTTCTAGAGCCTTCCAGTGAAAGAGTCTAGCCTCCTGTGAATGAAACCTGTTTCTGTCATATCTCCCCTATCTTGCCTTTCCTCTAGGGTATACATGTTTAGATCTTTAAGTTTATCCCCCATATGCTTTAGAACAAAGACCACTGATCATTTTAGTAGCCACATTCTGGATAGACTCCAACTGGTTTATATCCTTTTGAAGATGTGGTCTCCAGAATTGTACACAGCTTTCCAAATGATGTCTTACAGGGGCAAAATCACTCCCATTTTTCTTCTGACCATTCCATTCCCTATGCAGCCAATAATATTTCTGGCTTTTGCCATCACTTTATCCACCTATTTGGCCACCTTAAGGTCATCAGATACAATCACCCCCAGATCCTGCTCTTCCTTTGTGCTTAGAAGAATTTCATCTCCAATATTGTACCTCTCCATTGGGATTTTGCATCTTAAATGCATTATTCTGCATTTTTTAGCATTAAATCTTAGCTGCCAGTTGAAACCATTCTTGTAATCCTGAGGACGTTTTCTTCAACTCTTTATTTATAAGTATTGTCAAAACAAATTACAATCAAGTAAACTTGATTTTAAGAAAAGAAATAGCAATAAAATTACTGCAAATTAGACTCCAATCAAGGGAAGTTGACAAAAAAGAAAAAGATCATATACATTATAAGCAGTATAATCATAAAGGTCCTTAAATGTCCTACTTTACAGATCAAGTGAACTCAGAGATACTCGATTAGAAAGAAACAGATTAAATTGTTTGAGATCATAAAATCCACAGAAATTTCCTTTATACTTAATACAACACTTGAATGGGAATTTTAATAGAAAAGTACTACCCAAACCAAAAAAAGCCTTACGTCTTTGCTGAGTCTTTTTCAAAACATCAGGAAAGAGAGAGAGATTCTGACAAAAAAAAAGTCTTAAAGTCCAATCGTTACACTTCTCACAGGCAAATGTAGCAACTAAAGTAGCCCTTTCCATTCCTTCAGAACCAGAATGTTCTAAGAATCTGGAAAGATCAAACTCCTCTAGTGGTAAACTAACTTGAGATGCAGGAGTGCGAGAAGGTAGGTAGAACAACTTAACAATGGATAGAAAAGCATCTTTAGAAACGTTTAACATACCCAAGTACAATTTTTGTTAACAATTCCATTGGAGATAGTAAAGAACACTTAGGAAACTTAAAGAAACTAAGATTACACTTCCTCATTTGATTGCCCATACTCTCTAATCTACGATGCAATAATTGATTACAGAGAAACATAGAAATGATGTCAGAAAAGGACCAAATGGTCCATTCAGTCTGCCCAGCAAGCTTATGGTAGTATCTGCTGCACCATATAGGTTACCCCCATGCTTATCAGTTTCCCAGACCATGAAAGTCAAGGCCCTCTGGTTGTTGTTTGAATCCAGTTCCCCATTACTCCTTGCCATTGAAGCAGAGAGCAATATTAGAGTTGCATCAAAGTATCAGGCTTATTATTGAGTTGCATCAAAGTATCAGGCTTATTATTGATTATCCTTACTCCTGTAATGATTTACATTTCCCTTTGAGCTCTCTTATTCTTCCATCCAATCCTTCTAATATCTGCGAGTGTTCTTCAAACTTAAAAGAAAGACCCCCCCAAAGTTCCCAGTATTGCATCAATTTTAGAAGAAACATTTTTCTCTGAGTTTACTATCACTCTCCATAAAGAATCTAAGGTGACTACTGCAGGTTTAATGATCATAGATTGAGTCACGATTACCTCTGTAACTTCACCAGCGGGGGTAGAAGAAGGAAAAAACCATGCTGATGGGAGCTCTCCACCTAGTATGGGAGAAGGCAAAGCAAAAGAAGCTCTCGCCATCCTGGACATAGTTCCCATAAAGTTTGAGGAAATTGCCTATGGTAGAATAGGATCATCAGGGCTGAGTGAGACTGAAAAATCACTGGGAGCAGGAGCAGAAGCCCTGAATTCCTCTTGACCCTGATTTAACTGGAACATAAAGGTGTCCAGTGTTGTCTGAGCAGAAGAGAAAAGGTGGAGCAAAAGAGCAGAACCTTTACACTTCTTACCCATCACAAGAATAGGACTCTAAGGAAAAAACTGAGCTCCAAAATTGGCAATAAGGGGCACGCCCCTTTGGCATGCAGCTTAGGTGCACCGGCGGTGGCACATAACAGGTACAGACCTCTTATGGCTCCCAGCAGCCCTCTGATGATGTTGGGGGTGGGAACAGCAAGAACCTCTGGTCGGTGCAGCAGTGATGTTAGAGCTATGAGCAGCACTCTCCGTATCCTGAGGACTTTCGAGCTGTATTGTAGTTGCTGGTGATAACTGGATTGGACAATTGTAACTCTCTATACATACAGCCAATATTAACAATAAAGAGAGCACACGGCAAACCAAGATGGCGGCATAACGGTTCAGTGAAACGCCAGCTCTCTCTAAACTTCTCTGAAAAGTTTTTTTTTTTGATAGATAATGCCCTCCAAGAGAAAGGGAAAGGTGAGGGTATTCCCTCCAGAGCCCCTACCTGGACCCAGCCAGCTCGCCATCGTGCATTTTCTGGCCCAAACAGTGAATTTGGAGGGAGCCGAGGAGGCCATTGCGAGCCCTGCTACAGGAGAGCGGAGTGCGTCGCCGGCAGAGATGTCCCTCAGCCCTGACCTTCGCGCACCTCCGGCGCAACGCGACCCCGTAGGAGCTGCTGCCCAGTCGCACTCGGATGATGTTTCCGGGGCGCCAGAGCTGGAGGGAGAGAGCTCCGGAACAGCAGAGGGAGAAGGACCGGCACAGATGCAACTGGACCCCGAGGAAGTTGGAGAGGGGTCTGGTGCACCGGGAGAGCCTCTGGTAGTGGAAGGAGAGGCTCGAGAAGCCGGAGAAAACATCATTCTCCCGGTTACTGTTGGTGAGTCTGCGTCGGGGACATCGAGGCCAGGGGCTGTGACACTCGAGGCCATATGGGACTTGGTGGCAGGCCAGGGACTTTCGTTAACCAGATTGGAAAAAAAAGTAGATTCCCTTAACTACAATATGCAACAGAAGATACTCGGGATCCAAGAACAAGGAACCACTTTGACAAATAAGATTACTGAAATTGAAAATAAGCTTCAAACAAATGCTAAAGTTAGTTCTGTTATTATAAAGGAGCAGTTAACATCTTCGAGACGCTTGGAGTCACTTGAAAATGGACTCAGAAAATTGAATGTGAGAATTCTAAATTTCCCCCATATTATGGGGGAAATGCCTTATACTACTCTAAAGAAATTTCTATCGGTGGGCCTAGGATTTACTGAACAAAACATTCCCTCTATAAATTTTTGCAGATTTCTAACAAATAGGGCAACTGCTAGAAATGAAAATAATGTTGAAATACCTTTAAATTTGACTGGGTTTTTAGAATCCTCAAATGTGGAGATAATTGACAGGAAAGTACTTCTAGTGTCGTTTATTACAACACAAGATGTTATGAATGTAATGAGAAATTATTTTAGGAATTTTCCTGTGAAATTCTGTGATCAGGAAATCAGGATATATCCTGATATGGCCCCGATTACTCAATACCGCAGGAAAGAGTTTTTATCATATAGACAAGATGTTATTTCATTAGGTTTTGTGTTTTCATTGCGGTATCCTTGTAAATGTCTACTAAAGAAAGGTGATGAAACTTTTGTGTTTTTCCAAGTTGAACAGTTAAAACAGTTTATTGAAGCCCGTAGGCCAGCAACCTCTTCTCCCAATGTCCAGAGTTAGAAGGTCAATTTGTTATTATCACTGTGAGTAAATTATGTTAAGCCTATTTCCGAAAAAAAAAATTTCTTTTCCTTAGGGCTCCTGTCAATATTTGGTTTGCCTTCTTGGGTGATATTTTTAAGGGTAATGTGTAAATCCTCTTTATATAGTTTGCTGCTGAGGTTTATAATTAGAGATATTATATAAAAGATAAATATTTTTCTTTTTTCAAACATTTAAGATTGTATGATTTAATAATATGTGACATTATGTAATGCAACTTTATATGGAAGGATTTCAATAATGTAAAATTGAAAATTATAAATAAAAAAAAACAAAAACAAAAAACAAACAATAAGGATGCGCCAGGCAGTGCAAAAACACAGTTGCTTGTGTGCTAGTTGGTGCTAGAAGAAATGATCATATGTCTCCTGTATCATGTGTGCTACACTGGTTTCCTGTTCGGCGGTGCTTCAAGATCCTGGTACTGATCTAAAAGGCACTAAACAAGAAGATACCAGTTAGTATTGGGTCATATCAAGGATATATCACACCCACTCTGGTCCCAAGCAAAGAGTGGAGGAGTAGCCTAGTGGTTAGAAACCAGCATTCAAACCCCACTGCTGCTTCTTGTGACCATGGACAAGTCACTTTACCCTCCATTGCCTCAGGTACAAACTTACTGCCTGATTCATAAAGGCTTTTATCCCATTCTATATCTATGGGAAAATACCTTGATGAATCAGGCCCTTAGATTGTAAGCCCTCTGGAGATAGGGAACTATCTACAGTACCTGAATGTAATCCACTTTGAAGTGCCGAAAAGCGGAATAATAAATACATAGAATCTGTTTAGAGATCCCATAAATGCAACTATGTGAGACCCGGGAAAGAATGCTTTCAATGGCTGGTTCTACAATGTGGAATACCCTCCCAGTTGAGCTGAGAGCAGAGCCTTTCATTAAAGCATTTAGGATGAAAGTAAGAGCATTAATGTTTACTCAGGCATTTGGGAATTGATTAAAGACTGTTAAACTTACAGGAATATGGATTTAGAATGGCCATTTTCACATCCTTAATGTTGATTGGGAGGTGGACCCTTGGCTTGGTGCAGGATTGGTAGGCTCCCTGGTCGGACCCAGAGAGCGCCTGCCACCAGGAGGCGGAGCACAGGAGGAGACAGAAGCTAGCTGGAGTTTCGCCAACAGCAACCCGGGGTTCCCTCACGTTGAGCCCTTGGTTACCCGGGCCGCCTGGTCTTAGGTGGGCCTCGCAGGATCTCCGAGAGATAAAGTTCAGGGGTGTGCCCACCACGAACAAGGTTGCGCGGTCGATGTTCAGGTCAGGGAATCCAGGAGCCAGAGAAGGCCAGAACGGAGTCTCTGAATGAAGAGCGAGGAGCAAGGCCAGAGTCAAGGATAGCGTGGTCAGCCAAAGCAGGGATCAATACCAGTAGTCAGTCCAAGGATGGTCAGTCAGGCCAAGGTCAGGTTCCAGGCGGTGGTCAGACGAAGTCAGAGATCAGGCAGAGGTCGGTTCCAGGCAGCAAGCAGCCATGGTCAGTGGACAGTCAGAGGTCAGTTCCAGGCAGCGTGCAGATGTGGTCGAGGAAACAGGCAAAGATCAAATCCAGGCGGCGATCAAACATAGTCAAAGTAACAGGCAGAGGTCAGTACCGAGAAGACAGTTTGAATGGTACTACCTGGGGAGATGAAGGAAAAGGAGGACGCTGGAACAGGAGACTGGAACAGGAAGACAAACTAGCTATCACAATGTGATCGACCCGATTGCCAAGGCAAGGAAGTGGGGTCAGACCACTTCCTTTTAAGCAGCAATCAATCAGGGCGCACCACGGAGCTGGGTTCCGGCCTCTGGCCCTTTAAGAAGTCGGGTGGTCCGTGCACGCGCGCCTAGGAGCGGGGCCAACGCCACAGAGAACGCCGAGCCCCGCCATGAGGCCTGGTCTGGAGTGGGAGCGCAGGGGGACCAGAGTCGCCGCGAGCTGCAAGGGGCTGTGGAGGGGACGTGCCTGGAGCTGGTGGAAGGCGTAGCGAGGTGAGCAGGCCCGGCCGCGGAGCGTACGCAGCCGGGAAGCGCAACACTTAATGTAGGCTGGAAGCAAGGTTAGGAGTGCACTGAATTGGTGATGTCAGGTTTTGTATGTTTTATGAGATTTTTATGAATGTTATTCTGTTCTTTGCTTAGAACTGAAAGATAAGGCAATGTAAGAAATGTTTTAAAATAAATAAATAAAAATAAGCAGTGGCATGCATACCAAGGGTAACCAACCCCGAGTCTATGGTATTACAACAAGAAAGGAAAATGGGCAAACTAGTTTAGGTTTGCAGCCTTTATCTGCCATAGTATTTCATATGTCAATAGTTGGTCATAAGGGTGCAATAATTTGTCACTCCTCAAGAAAACTAGTTCTCTATTACCATAAATCCTGCAAGTTCATTCAATATTTGTAGAATATACTTAGTGCCATTTACAGAACAGGACACATGACATAACGAGCTTATGCTTAAATGACGTAAATGTTTGCTGGTTACCTAATCTCCTACTATTGAACTTCCACTCCAAGCAAAATCTGCTCAGGGCCTTCCAAGGCTTCTGGTTGAACCTTGCTGAGGCTTTCCCCCAGTTTCCCCCTCTCTCCCCGTTCTTTTCATTGCAGCAATCTTCCAGCACGGGGACAGAGGCGGTGCTTCTCTCTGGCAACCAACACAAATGCGTCCATTGGGCCATCAAATATGTCGCCTGCTTGAGCAACTTCTGGAATTCCCCTCTCGTCCGAGGGCTGAAGCAATGAATTATTACCAGGGCTCCCAAGCTTAGTCCAAGAAGCAGGTGCCCAGCCTCTGTTCTTCATCTGATAATATATCACATGCTACTGCTGGGTAAATGCTTTATGTAACTAAAATGTATTTCCTCTCATTTTTTACAAATGTATTTTTCAGAACCCTGCAAATAGGATGGCAGCATGTTAAGAGTTTGTGAGCAGCTAGTTAGTGTTAGCTCTGTAACTGTTACATATGAATAGAAAAACATAACATTTTTTTACAAACTTTGCACCTAATTCAATAAAACTACATTTTTCCAAAGGTATGGGGGGGGGGGGGGGTTTACAACTTTCAAAGCTGTTTAGGCAAATAAAAAACACGCATTGGATTTTGCACCAATTTTAAAAATTGTCCTAGAAAAACATACCTCAGAGATTTGTAACAAACTACATAGTGCTTCCCCTGACCTGGCCCCGTCCTCAGGGCACCTCCACGGTAGCACAACACGTGCACCAATTTTTCAAAAAGCCCTCTTACACAGGTCCTTGGCTTTTGAAAATGTCCCTCTTTTTAATAAGAGCCTTAAAGTTGTATTACATGGATAAGAAGTCACTGCTCAGAGATTTTTCTCCACAGGACCAAAATATATCTGCACACAAAAGCACAAAATACATTGGGTGAAAAAAGCACAGAACGCTAGCAAGCTACATTGTAGGATATTAGTACTTGATTACATTTTAAATAGTTTATATTCATCTCTCTCCCTCTTTAGCCAAACAACATACCCAGGATTATAGCCAGCATTAACATTTTTATTGAAATGTGGTTTTAAAGGACTCCCTTTCTTTGAGGACCATCTTCATGCATTCATAATGTGATCAGCATGAGGGAGCTGGGAAGTGTTCTCACATATCAAACACATTCTCAGCACTGCCCAATTAAATGCTCCACCAAATGACTGAATCTGATACGGCACTATCAGGTTCCCAGGGATATGTGCAATAAACTGTTAGATCACAATCGAAGGGAAGATAATAGTATATCCAGATCTTCGATCCTGCGTTTTATGGTTATTAAAAATATATATATATATATATATGTAAAGGCTTTTAATGATTCAAAGAAAAATTCTTTAAACTGCCTGCCGAATTCTGTACTGTTTCTCCTGAGCAACACATGGCCATGCTGTGTCATTCAGAAGCCAAAGCTCTGTTCACAGCTTTCAGGCCCTTACTGTGATGACAGACAGAAGAATCTGGGATTACTCCTCCATGCCTCTATTTCCCCTGGCTTCCCGACACATTTTTAAACTTCTGCAAACAGCAGATCCAACTCAGTGTCTCCAAGAGGGATTGCTTTTGCAAGGAACATGCTGAGAATTAATCTCATTTTTTGAGCCAGGGCAGATTCAGTTCCATCTCAATGCTAGAACTAGAACGCTGCTTAAAACCTGCTTTCTTCCAGGGACAGGCTTCATTCTGGAGCTTATAGATGCCCAAATGATAGGTTAAACTGAGTTTCTCGTGTTTAAAAGAAGGATAATTTGTTCTTCAGAAGGTCAATAACTATATCCCTTCCCTGTTAATAAATGAATCAAGCCTATAAGTAGGTGATAAACCTAAGAAAACGCTGCAGGGTGGCCCGTAATGCCAGGTCCATCCCGTGGCCCTTTTTATTTTTATTACAAATAGCTTTATCCTGTGTGCTGAAGCGGTGAAAAAGAAAATCAAAAGGACTGTCTGTCTACTGCCATTTGGAAAAGTAATCAGCTTTGATGTTAGTCTTTTGATAACCCACAAGAGTTTGGGTTGCCAGGAAGGAGGTGGTGGAAGCTAGAGGGGGGAACAAATTTCTTAGATCGGCTCTCATTTGACACGGTTTAAACAATCGACAGACAAATGCAAATTCTGCCCTGATCCTGCCCTACCAACATACCGTGGATGAAAAGAGGTTAAATATTAACCTTCCAAACTCTGCGAATGGACTCCAGTACGACTGGAACCTAGGGCACCAGGAGGCAGCTGGTGCTGCACCTAAAAGAAATAAAGCCAGAATAAAATTTCAAGGAAAAGACAAAGAGTAGGAACTCGGAGAAAAGCCTGAAAGAGAAATAGATTTAAGGTGGTCATTTCCAATTGAGGGCTCTTTGAATGAACTAGGGAGAGACACAAGTGCAGAGTGTAAGTGGTCAATTCCGTGCAAGAGTCACAGTTCTTTGCCTGCGGAAGGGGATCTGGTGATGCCCAAACAACTTGCATTTTAAAGCTTTTTTAGCCTAATCCTCTCTACTTGATTAGTTTTTCTTTTAAGTAACTATATTTCCTTAAACGGCATGGTGTAAAAGTGCTTCTTCTAAATCAAAATGTTGCATCAATTAAAAATTAATTGAGCCTAATTCATTCAACTGCATAAACTTAATTTGGGGCTACAATTCTAGATTATCAAAATGTATATAGAGTGCAAAGAATGACATTTTATTGACATTTTAGCAGCATAAAAAAAAAAAATCTCCCAGTGTCCGGAGTATACTATATGGCCTAAGGAACAAAAAGGCAAAAAAACGTATTTGCATTGCAAAATGGATTTAAAAATGCTCAGGGACCAATTCAATAAAACATGCCAGTAATCTTAAGCAGTCTCCAAATTAGTCTAGGACAGACAGCAAAAAGACAAAGTTTTGTGGTTCATAGTCTTTTCTGCCTTCTGAGCTTCAAATAAGCCAACTGAGCACGTTATCAACATTGTTCTTCTCATTTACAGCTAAAATAATATAATATAATATAATATTTTTGGAATAAATCAAAGCGAATGTTGTAGATTAATGGCAAACGCTGAAGATTAGGAGACAGGAA
Organism: Rhinatrema bivittatum; assembly: GCF_901001135.1. Taxonomy (NCBI): domain Eukaryota; kingdom Metazoa; phylum Chordata; class Amphibia; order Gymnophiona; family Rhinatrematidae; genus Rhinatrema; species Rhinatrema bivittatum. The sequence continues at coordinate 52,292,857 of NC_042620.1, read as the reverse complement.
TTTTTAATTCACTTCTTTCTCGGATTCTCTAAATGAAACTGTGGAAGCTACTTTTCAATGCAGGATCTCAATCTGCCAAATTGTAATAGGTTAGTAAAATTAATAACATTTTATTTTTTAATGTATACATTTATTCTATTTAAAAATATTTCTTACCTACCCATCTATAATTCTTGGTGAGTTACACTGCAATATACATGAAAAGACAATAAAATAATAAGAAACATTCTAAAAACATAAAACCAGCAATTTAGTAATAAAAAAAATATAAAAGCATAAGACCACCAACATAATCATAAACCATATAATGACAGTAAGTTTCTTCCCTGCTTTAGAAACTGGCTGGCCGTATCATTGTACTGCAAAACTGTGACAATATCCATTATACAAAGCACAGTAATGGTACAATATCATCATGAGCATGAAATAATTTCCACAAGACATTAAATATTAAATGTATTAATTGTATAATTAAAGGGATCTTCAATAAAGTTAGAATGGCTTCTCCTGAAGATGGGGACATATCCCTCTGTTCCAGGATTCTGCCATTTTTGGATGAAGGGATAAGTGCCATGAAAGCGCAGATTTGTTTTCATTTCTTTAAGAGCTATCCTATGGGGCCGGACCTTAGCTTGGTGTCAGTGTTATACATGACTATGCGGAGAGTCCTGGGTTTAATTCCCGGCCAAGGTCTTCCACTCCCCATGTGGGCCGGGGCTGGGGATGCTGCAGAGGTAGAAGGAGTCATGATCATCGTGCAGTGGTGGCCTCTAGTGGCTGGATTTAGGGCCCATGATTACAGACAGAGCGATGCAATAAAACGTGCGGGAGAGCCGGCGCTCCAGGGAGAGAGCCCGCTCTCCCGACGCGCGCCCAGGCACCTCTCCTGGGCACGTGGTTTTGTATTTAAATTAGGGCCCGCGCTAATAAGGAGGCGGGTCCGACAACTGACGCTTAATTTTATCGGCTGCAGTTTTCGAACCCGCTGACAGCCACGAATTCGGAAAACGCACGCCAGCAAAATTGAGCGTCTGTTTTTGAACTCGCCGACTGGCAGGCAGATGTGTGTATGTATGTATTTATTTATTTATTGTGCTTCCGACTTAATATCGCTATGATATTAAGTCCGAGGGTGTACAGAAAAGCAGTTTGTTCTGCTTTTCTGTACACGTTCCCGGTGATTTCTATGGTTAATGCCTGCCCTTGGGCTTGGCTGCACATTTTACTTTCAGTATTCTGGGGTAATAATAACTAATAGGCTCATCAACATGCATTTACATGTGATGAGCGCTATTAGTTTTGGGGTGGTTGGGCGCACGTTTTCCACGCGATATTACCCCCCCTTACAGTATAAGGGGTAATAATAGCACATCTAAAACACGCAGCCAAACGGCCGAGCGCACCGTTCTGTATCGGCCTGAGAATTACAGAAGGAGACCTGGTGCAGGTCTAAAGTAAGTTGGGAGGGGATATAAGATAGTGGGAGAAGCCTCTGCAAACAAAGGCTTATAGTGCTAGATCCCAGCTCTGGTTCCAACTGAGCTGGAAGCTTAAAAGCGCAGAAGAAACTGCTGGGTTAAAAAGAAAATCTAAAGAGCTTTCTCATTTTTAATTGTTGATGAGGGAGTCTGTCAGCTCAGTCCTACTCACCCAGACCATGCTAAAGAAGTGCAACATCCAGTCTTTTAGAGGTTACATTTTAAAAGCAACTAGTTATAATTATTAGTCACTATCACAATAGTGGAACCAGTTACCAATTACTCAAACACCAAAAAACCAGCTAAGTTAGTTTTTACCTTACTTTTGGCATACTGGCATCGATGTTGATATTCCTGGTTACCGCATCAACAAGGGAGGAAGTGAAAACCTTGCTTATGCATGGGATTTCTTTTTTTTAAATTTTTTTTTTTGCATTTTTTTGAATGTTGACTATTGGCAATGACCTCTCCCTTATCAGATTTAGGTAATTTTCAGGAGGGTAGGTGGCAGTCCCGTGTTCCACTTTCAACCCACAATTGGATCTAATTGATGAAGTAAGTTGTCGTGATTCTGGACGGACAGATTGAACCAGCCCCTATAAGTGCTTTTCGCATGAGCTGAAAAGAGGTAATAAAAAAAAAATACACATAAGTATAGGAATTCTGCATAGGTAAGACACAGAAACTAATTCATTCGCAGGTTGTTTTGAAATCTTATCCGCGGCCCCTGAAAAGTTGTAATACCACATTTCAGCGAAACGGCCCCTGATGTACCGCATGTTTTCAAAGGCGGTCTGCACGGGCAAAACAGGGGCTTACCCATGGAAAATCCTGCTTTGCCCCTCCCCCCCCCCCCCCCGCAGGGAAAGGGGCGGGGCCATGCCTGCTACGCCGGGGGCGGGGCATTTCCCACACTGCCTTTTCCCCCCTTTCGAAAGCGGCCGAGGCGCTGCAGCCGCTCTGAAAATGACCCTCCTGAATAAGTTGTGAAAAGGGCAGATCCTGAGAAATGTGCCCGTCCACACAAAAAAAAGCAACAAAATAATAACAACAACAACAAAATGGTAGCAAATGTGAGTTTCTTTGAAAGAAAAGGTAATCCGTTGTGGCAAGCAGTCCCGGGTAATTGTGGCTCGATGCGCTACAATGCTGCCAGCCTCGGTCTGAAAGAGGGAGCAGATCAGATCTGCCACCTCTCTAATCTCTCTCTCTGTCCTCTCAGCTGCTGCTGCTGCTGTGTGGTGGGGGAGGCAGCTCTCCCCCCCCCCCCCCCCCCCCCCAGCAGCCAGGGAGCTGGCGCCTGTGTTTCTATTCATGAGCCTCTCCGTTCCTTCTGCTACGTCCTGGCGTCGTCCATCTGTCCCAGCACACAATGTAAGCTCCGTCGGTAGATCCTTGGCTACTGCTGCACCTCCTGGGAGAAGCGACTCGTCCCCCTTCATTAAAACCCGCTCTTTTAAAGCAAAGGCGCTAGGAAGGAACACGTTTTCAAGATTATGTAGACTAGAAGCTTTTTCTGCTTTGGAAAAATAATCCAACCTGCACAGCCTAAAAATGCTGCTAATCCCGATTTCCCCCTTTGTTTGAAATTTGTATTTTAATTAAAGGTGCCCTGATGTTTGGAGCAACCTTAAAGAATTTGGAGTGACCGACGTTTTTTTGTTTTTTTTTTTTAAGAGAGATCGATCTTCCGAGATATCCCCGATGTGAGATACTGTTTCTATTCACAATGCATATAACCATGACTCTTGTCCGGGCTTGAGAAAATGCTTGTAAAACAGAGACTGATTTATTGGCTATGAATTATTTTATGAAGCAGTCCTGTGGTGAGGATGTAGTCAACCCCGAATTCAAAGCATTATGATTTAAGCTGCTTGTCTCCCTGGTTTGTTTAGTGGCATGACGAGTGATTCTTCTAAGTACATTGCAGCGTCCATTTGTGTATTGACCTTTTGACTTTGGAGACCTTGGTTTCAAATCCCTGTTTTAGCTTCCAGTTGAAATATCTGGCAGTCTCAACTTTAGTTCACTTTTTTGTCCATTTCACAAAACTTTTGTAAATTTAGCCACAATTGACACAGTCTTGGCTCAGGAGAAATCCATAGGACGAGTCTGCTAAATTCTATTCCATAGATACAGAATCGGGTAGGGTAAGAGGTTGGGAGCTAGGAAACGAGGACTGGGGCACACTGTCAGATATGTTAATTTATTTAAAACATTTATTACTCACTATCTAAAGTCCTAGCAGGCAGATGCAATAATCCGGATGCTAAGAAAATGTGCGCTGGTTTCAGTGCACATTTTTAGTGCCCAGATTATTTCTTAACTTGCGCTCAGGCCCAGCGTGACCAGGTGTGCACACCGGGCATTTGCACAGGGCGGCACACCTGGGAGGGCAGCAGGAGAGGCCACTGGGGTGCAGGCGGAGCTCAATTTGCCCATGGCAGCGGTGGCAACAGGAGAGGCCGCAGGGCGGCGAAGAAGACCTGCCAATGCAAGGCCGCCATGGGAGCCCATCTCCGTGGCGGCGCAGAAAGGGTTTGGCGGTGAACCCTGGTGCATGCGTGTGAGAATGGGAACCTGGGTATTTGTATGTGGAAATAGGAACTTGGGTGTGAGTATTTGGGAATGGGAACCTGGGTATTTGTATGTGGAAATGGGAACCTGGATGTGTGTATGAGGATGAGAGCCTGAGTGTGTGAATAAGAGCTTGTGTGTGTGTGTGGTAAAACATGTGAGAGTGAGAGTTTGTATGTATAAGGGAGTCTTTGAGAGAAAGCATGAGCATTTGTGTATGTGTGTGAGAGAGAGAGAGGGAGGAAGGGAAGAAATTAGGAGAAGAAGCAGAAAGAGAAGAGTGACCCTGGAGAATTAGGAAAAGACTGACAAGGAGAAAGTGGAAAAATGAGACCTGGACCAACTGATTAGAAAAATAAAAAGAACAGACAACAAAGGTAAAAACAAATATTTTGAGATTTTAGCAATTGGAATATGCCATCTTTGGGTTTGTGCATTTATTATAATTTTGTATTTTGCTCTTTAGCCTTCCACTGTTCAGAGTCTGGTTTCTCAGGCTATTTTGGTTTTGTTTAATTGCTTCTATTTCTAAAACGTAGTCCCTTATTTCTGTATTAGGTAAGGGTCAGTCTGTATTCTGCCTGTGTGTGACTGAGGTGCAGTATTGCTGCTAGTGTGCAGTTTCTCTGTAGAGATTTGTAGCAGTCTGGCTTGTTTTGTTATCCCAGTAGGTGGTGTATTAATGTTCTAGGGCCTGGTGTAGTATTTGCATTGCTTCTTTTTCATAAGCTTGCTGTTATTTGAGTCCTGAGAGTCTGTGCTGTATTATGGTATGGCAAGGTTCTAGGTGTCTTTTTTGTTTTTTTGCAGGAGTTTGTGTTACTTCACAAAATGTTTAGCAATGGAGGGTGTCTTTTTTTTTTTTTTTTGGGTGAGGTGAACCCAGAATTTGAATATAGCTCTTTTTTCATGTTGGCTTGTAATGTGAACTGTCAGTTTTGCTCTGCACCCGTTCTCATGTGTCTTGCTATTTATGGTAGTTATGGTGATCTCGGCCTTTCTGGAAAGAGGATTCGAGAAAGAATGCATTGATATTTATGTTATGACATAATTGATTGGATCTGATATTCTTGTTTGTTTAATTGCAATAAATATAAAATAAATTAATACAGATTAATAAGGAATTTTTAATGTTGGTAAGTGCTTGAAATAATCGAGTTAAAATATTCTAAAAGTTTCACTCATGATGCATAAGGGCTGTTGTAGACTACTTAGGAAACCACAATAAGATGCATGCTAAGGCATTATTTATCAATAGGAGTATAGCTAGTAGGGTTCAGACATGTATGCTTACTGCCCACCCTTGTTAACCTTGGGTCCAGCCAAAAACTCATTTCTGGCTATGCCACTAGCCTGTGGGGCCATGGTGGAGCTCATCCCACCACAGCCCTAAATGAAGAAAATGGAGGAGGCTGTGGTGGAGCCCATCTCACCGTGGCCTGGAGAAAGGAAGCTCTGTGTGTGTGTGTGTGTGTGTGTGTGTGTCTGTCTGTGTCTGAGCTTGTGTGCATGTGTATGTCTGTGTGAGAACCTGTGTACTTCTGTGAGCCTGTGTGCAAGTGCCTGGGTATGTGTGTGTGTGTGTGTGTGTGTGTCTGAGCTTGTGTGCATGTGTATGTCTGTGTGAGAACCTGTGTACTTCTGTGAGCCTGTGTGCAAGTGCCTGGGTATGTGTGTGTGTGTGTGCCTGTGAGAGCCTATGTATCACATACAGATTCTTACAGGCATGCTCACACTCACATTTAATGTGTCCTTGAGGGAAAGAGAGCAAGTGTATGTGAGAGCATAGGCATGTATATAAGAGATGGAGTATGTGAGAGAGAGAGTGTGTGTGTGTGTGTATGTGTGTTATCCCAGGTATGGACAGCAGGAGATTTTTTAATCCTTATTAGTTTTAATTATTGGGTGTAATTTGATGTTTCTACTGTTTTGAAATATTTTATTGTTTTTTTTTAAGAAATATTAGACCAAATTTTAATTATTGGATTGTTTATTCATCAGATGTTTTGAAATATTTTACTGGTGTTTGAGAAATTTTGGATATTCTATTTAACTGGTTTAAAATATTTATTCTTTTTATGACTATCATTTTACTATTATGAGTGATGTTTTGCATTTCTTGATTTTATTTTTAATGGTTCTCATCATATCTATCCCAAAGGACATACCAGGTATCAATCAAAGACACCCTATCAAAGAAAATAAACCTTGACACTGGAGTTCCCCAAGGATCCACACTATCTGCAATGTTATTCAACATTTATCGTCTACCGATATGCCACTTCCTCTCAAATCTTAAACTGAATCACTTCATTTACGCTGATGACATCCAAATACTCACCCCAATACAAAACTCCCTGGAAGAAACCTACAAAAAAAACTGCCAACTACCTCACAAAAATAAAGCAATTGCTAAACAACATGAGACTCATCCTAAACATCGACAAGACCGAAATAATCATGCTGGATAGAAAAAACAATCCCACTCACATGCCATCTCTCAACATAATGAATCATAACACAGCAATCTCCCCTGTCACCCATACACGCAACCTGGGAGTCATAATCGACAAAGAGCTATCCTTCAAGTACCGCATCTCTGCAAAAATCAAAGACGGATATCACAAACTCCTAACACTACAACACCTAAAACCATTCCTATCACCCAATGATTTCAGAACAGTACTTCAACTACTCATCTTCTCCAACCTAGACTACTGCAACTCCTTCTGTTCAACTTACCTCTCACTACCACACGACCGCTACAAATCCTACAAAATACAGCCGCCAGAATACTCACAGGAACAAGAAAATTCGATCATATTACTCCAACCCTCATTTCTCTACACTGGGTCCCAATAAAATACAGGGTTGAATACAAAATATTATCAATAATTCACAAAATAATATATGAAAAAACAAACAAATTGGCTCAGCACATCCATAAAACTCCACTCTCCAAACAGAAATCTCCGATCAATGAACAAAGGCCTACTAAAAATCCTGCCAACCCATCACAAACTCATAACAACTAGGAAAAGAGCCATATCCCTAGGAAGCCCCGAACTGTGGAACTCCCTCCCAACAGAACTGAGAACACAACAAAATTTTAAAACTTTCAAAAAAGAGCTAAAAACTTGGCTGTTTACAAAAGCCTACCAAAACCCTTATTGACACTACACCAAAATGACTTCACTAAAAGATACCAGACTATATTAAAACAACCCCAAGAAAGTCTTCTTGACTTTTTACTAGTTTGACAGAAAAGCCTTTTTAACAAATGTTTAATTGTCGATAATATTTAATTACTGAGAATCGATACTTTGTAAACCGATGTGATGGCGAAACCGAATGACGGTATATAAAACTCGATAAATAATGTTTTATGAAGAATGGTAATGTTTCTGTTTTTCCATTGTTGCTCTGCTTATAGAGACTGGCTTGTTGTGGGTTCCAGTTCAGTTCTTTGCATGTTTCTATTTTACTTTCTGGTCTCTTTATTCTGTATTTGGTCAGGGTCTGTCTGTGTTCTCCATGTGTGATCGAGGAGAGGTATTCTGCTACCATATAATTTATCAGTAGTGATCTATAACAGTCTGATTTGTTCTGTTTTCCTAATAGGAAGTGTATTGGTGTCCTAGGGCCTGGTGTAATATATGCAATGTTTCCTTTTTATAGATAAGGTTGCAACTGAGTGCTGGCAGTTAGGGTTGCTTTGGTATGGGAGGTTTACTATATTGTAATGGTAATTCCGTTTATTCATGGCTTTCTGAGGGCCAAGCCCACACCCAGCACAAATTATAAAAAAAATGTTATTCCTTAGGAGTTCCAGTTGTCTTTTTTGCAGGATTTTCTGGTTGGCAAGTAAATATAATATGTATGTTGTAAGTGATATTTTACCTCAGAAGACTGTACTTTTGAATGTTCATTTTTCATGTGAAATCTGTTATAAATGCATAATTGAATTGTGTGTTTGTGTCTATAGAGTGTGTGTGTGTGCATGCGTGCACAAGGCTGTAAGGTTTGCTTAGAGCACCTAATTCCCTTCCCTTGACCATGGGTTCTGGATTGCTGGAGGGCGCTGGGCTTTGTTTGATGGGCGCAGGACAGAGACTGAATGATACGGGGGTGGGGGGGGGCAGCACAGTAATTGTTTGCACAGGGCAGAGTACAAGCTAGCACCGGCCCTGCTTGCGCTGCAGTAAACTAATGCTATGCTAATGCATTGGGAGTTAAAAAACCCAGGCCGAATGCGCAATTTAACTCGGGAAGGGAGAGGAGGCTGTCCCTGAGCAGCTGCCAGATACACGGATAAGTTAGTATCTATCGGCCTGAATAATCAGTACTTATCTAGTTAAGTGGCATTTAGCCAGATAGTTTCAGGCTTTTTTTTTTTTTAATTTTTTGTCTTTTTTACTATTTTTTCCAGCCCTGACCCAGGGGTTAAGTTTCCAGCACTAAAGAAGGTGCATTGATCTTATGCATTTTCTCTGCATCGGAGAGTACTGCTTAATGCCCTCATTTACATGGGATTTCCATGCAAGGGTGCTAAGCAGTACTCCCATTAAGGAATGCACATTTTCTGTGCGTAAAACTCCTTGCTGAATAGGGAGTAAGTTTTGCACCCAGAAAATGCACGCTCAAGTGCAGGCAAAAAGGGGCATTCGACTGAACGCACCTTTCTGCAAGTAAGTTACAATCTACATCCATAAAAACATTGCACACACAAATTATCCACTACAAACAAACCCTGATAATTCCTACTGTGAGTCTCTGTTATTCCTTTCAGCAAGCCTACTCCATCTCACCCCCTATTACATAAAACCCCCCTATGAATGTTATACTGATATCTTGGTATGAACGCCTTTATGTCTGCTGATTTTGTACTTTGCACTTTCATGTATATAGTTATAGTTATATTCCATAGCATCTACCCATTGATGCCTGTTATATGTAAGGGCTCCTCCCAAAAATTTATTTATATGTTGCCTAGTTCATCATATTATATTATGTTATCTGTTATATGTACAGGCACTGCCCAATGGTTTTTTGTTCACTGTGAACCGATACGATGTGCGAACGGATATCGGTATAAAAGAAATGTTAAATAAATAAAATAAATAAATGTGAAGGATGCTTGAACACCACCTGTGTATACTATGGCTGCAGCTTGGCACTAGTCCACACTAGTCACTCTTTTTTTTGCCTTCAGGAACACTAAGATAAATCCTATTTAAAAAGTAAACAAACTAGGTTGTGTGATAACTTTTATTGGGCTTACACCTATATTATAAACAAAAGATCAAGCAAATATGCAAAGTGGGCACCAAGCAAGCAGTATACGCTTGCCTGGTATCTGTAGACCCAAAGGGATTCATGAGCGAGATGTGATGGTGGAAGAGGCAGGCTAAACTGTGCACCTGGAACATGTTACTGCACACGGAAGAGCTCTGTGCTGGTTTAGGATGGACCTTATGCTGTGGTTACTGCCATATTGTCTATGTTTGTGTCATATGTTAGAACATTTAGGAAAAACCTGAGTTGTAATAGTGCAGCAGCAAGTGCCCAAAGATCATCACACTAACAGGACAACCGCTTGTGCTACATTTGCACCTTTATATATTTGTAAATGCAAAAGTTTTTAAATAACTATAAATCATCTCTACTAAAAGCAAAAGCATTCTAAAACTCCTACACACCACATGTGGTAGAGAACTTCCCCTCTTCCCACCCTTTCCTGTCACTGCTCTGCATGCCTCTCTTTCTGGTATACACTGTGATACAATTATATGTTATACTAGCGAAAAGTGCCCGGCCTTGCTCAGATTGTCCGGTTCATAACAGATATAAATTTTAAAATCAGACAAAAATGAGAATGATATATATTGTTGTATTTTATTAAGGAATTAATAGAAAGCACATAGAAACTTAGAGAAGCTCCCTATAAACTACACTGATGGTATAAGGGACATCTCCCATTGCCGCCTGCCACAGGACTCCATCCCGCAGTGGTCAAAGAAAGAGAGGGCTGCTGGGCACCCCATCCTGCACTGGATATAGAAAAGGTCTGGGGGTGGCTGAAGAAAAGGCCCTGTGTGTGTGTGCGCGAGTGAGCCTGTGTGTGTGTGTGTGTGTGTGTGTATGTGTGTGGGGAGGAGCCTGTGTATTTGTAGGGATGTGAGTGTGTGCCTGCCTGTTCTATGTGTGGGAGCATGAGAGGCATGGATTTGCAGACCATGCATATTAGTGAAAAGTACTCAGTGTTGCTTTGGTTGTCTGGTTTACAACTGTTTATGTTGCAAACCAACCAAAGTAGAAAAGATAAATATTATTTTAAAATATTAACAAATTAAGGGGGTCATTTATCAAATCGCATTATGGCATTTTCGCATGCATTAAGCGCCTTTAACACATGCGAAAACCCCTTAACGCATGTGAAAACGCCTTTAATGCATGCAATAGCACCATAACGCATGGTGCGATGCAAATCTGAAAAAGAGGAGGAGTTGGGGCGGGAGTGGGCTGGGCTCACAGTTTTGCGAAGCCCTAACGCACGGCTTTAACGCTGATTTTAACTATGCCTTTTTCATTAGCGTTAGGCCGTGCGACAGGTTGCGTTAGGGCTTTATTGCACATTGCGATGTTTTTGCCCATGCCGGTTTTACTCTCTCTCTCTGTCTCTCTCTGGCCCTGATAGCTAGGCTGGCTCTCCGGGAGCTTCAAAACTACTAAAAATGGTCCTCCCATGCAACAATTCTGAAATGTATTGCAAAGTGTGAAAAGGTTAGCGTTAGGTGTTAGTGCACTTTGCGATAAACTGCCTATTACCATAAAATACGCCCCTTTTCCTATCGCATGCGATATTTTTCGCATTTTGATAAATCCAGGCCTAAGAGAAGAGCCTGTGTGTGTGTACGTGCACACGAGTGTGAGAGAATCTGTGTGTTTGTGTGGGAGCCTGATAAACAGGGCTTTGCATATTGTCTTTGCACAGTATACCTTCCACTATTTTGAGCACCATCTGGTGGTCACAGACAGGTACAACAGTATGACTGACTCACCAACCCAAGCCTTTTAGATAGATAGATGACCTTCATACAAATGTTTCCCAAAATGTGTAGCGATTACAGTACCGTAAAAAAATAAAAAATAAAAAGCCACCTCATTTGACTGGACCTCATCATGCTAAAACTAACACTTGTATACAGCTAGTTTTTCCAAAATATCACCAAGTCTCTTTCTTGGCTCCATTGCTTCCTCTTATGATCTAAGTCATTGGTTCTGTTTCTTTTTAGACTTATATCATAAGGGTTTTTGCCCTGCCCCCTTGTATGTATTCAGCTGTCAGTGCTGCATTCATATAAGAAAATTATTTTTCACTCACCGCATAGTTAAGCTCTAGAATTCATTGCCAGAGGATGTGGTTTCAGCAGTTATTATAACTGGGTTTAAAAAAGGTTTGGATAAGTTCCTAGAAGTTAAATCCATAAACTGCTATTATGGTAATTAATAAGCAATAGTAGCTTGTGATCTGTCTAATGTTTGGGTACTTGCCAGGTTCTTGTGACTTGGATTGGCCACCGCTGGTGACAGGATACTGGGCTTGATGGACCCTTGATCTGACCCAGTATGGCATTTCTTATGTTCTTATGAGTTGAAGTGATGCCTGCAGGAGATTATGATAAGATTAAGCACAGCAGTACCCAAATGTGCTTATACTCATAATGGCAGCACTGCAGGAGGCGCTTTCATAACATGTTAAAAAAAAAAAAGCAAACAAAATGCTGGGCCTGCACATCACTAATTTTTGGTTAATTCCCTGGAGAAAGGTATGGAGTTGGTGGAGGCCATGTATAGGGTGAAACTTTAAAGTCTCCCCTTTTCAAGACAATCCAGATTTCCCTGCAGGTAAGGGTAGATCTCTTTTTCAAATATGGGTAACAAAGAGTTTGTGTAATATAGGGGCATCTGCATCAGACCACCGAGGACTGTTTGTCATTCTGACAATTAAAAAAAACCCAATGCAATTTATTAAATAGCCATTTCCTTACTGTTTTGCAGGCTCAGCATTATTGTCTAGCTTGTAGCTGTGGTGAGCTGGGAATTGTAAGGAGCAATGAGGTGGAGACGGTTTTTTTGGGATATGAATGATAAAAATAATAAAACATCCACCTGCATGGTATGCTTAAAGAACTTGAGGATAACGCTTATCTTGATAAATTAACTTCTCTCTGGAAGGACGAATTGGGAGTGGAAGTCTCCAGAGAGGAGATTCAGATAGCACTTACAGATCTTTATAAACAAATAAAACCAGGAAGCTTGAGAGAAATACAATGCAAGTTTTATATTACAAGAGTTTTGGGGGTTAAAATGAAGCACTGAGATATTGATCTGTGTGTAAAATATAATTATCAAACAGCTACACTGTACCATATGTTTACAGATTGTCATAAATTACAGTCGCTTAATTGTGTGGAAAAGAGATTGGAGTGCTCTGCTGCACAGTCAGATAAATTGATCTACCTTAGGATCTTTAATAATATGCGACTTCCTAAGGGAAATAAAAAGCTTTTTGCTGTTATGCAAGCAAAATGGCCTATTTTTTTTTTATATTGAAAAGGAAATAAGATTCCTACTATTTTGAAGTGGAAGCTTCAAATGAAACAATGTGCTATAATGGAAAACTGAGAATTAGAAAAAAAAAACCCCCAGAATAAAAAGGAGAGGAAAGGAAGGTGTCCGTTCAATATTGTGGGAAAAAAATGGAAAGCTATTAAAGGATGGGCATTGATAATTCTGTTTTCTTTTAGCAAGTGCACAGTGCCTATGAATGTCGGTATAGAAAAGTTTTAAATAAAAAAATAAAAATAAATAAATATGACTGCGGTGTGAGTGTGGATGACTAAGGAGGTGTGCAAGGGGGGGGTATAAAAAAAGGGGTAAATCCAGTTTGTTTCTGATCGGCCTATAATGATCATTCATATCTGAGGACATTTACATTTGGCCTTAAAATAATTTATTGCCATTTATGCTGCTTATGATCTGGTTTATGCTGCACGGAAAAAACTCAATATACAAACAGTTAAAATAACAACATTGATTTAATAAAAAAAAAAAAAGATACCTGTTTCCCCCAGGACTAAAATAAAATCAGCTAGCAAATCCAAATAGCTGCAAATAACAGAGGTTCATGATATATATATATCCAGAAAAGTAGTTGCAATTTATGTAAATATTAAAGTTCATCTTGTGCCCTAATCTGACCGCCGCAAAGCATAAACAAAAAGTATTTCCTCCCCCCACACCATGTTGTTTCATGCCAACGGAGCTTTGCAAACTGATTAGGAATAAGCCAAGCATCCTGACAGCAAAAATGTAGCTTTGCCAGCTTCTGAACAGAAAGAAAAGGAAGGGGAGGATGAAAGGGACCACTCAGCAAAAAAACTGGCAGGTTTATCACCACCTGCTGAGTTGCTTGTTTGGAGAGGCTGAACAACCTTTTTCTCTCTTCTTCCACCTCACCCCACCCTGGGGAACTCCTTTCTTAATTCATATTCTCCATCATACAATAAAATAGTTCCCAAGCTTTGGTGTCTCTGGCTTGATTTTGTTTTGGCTCAGCATCTCTTTTGTCCATTCTCTGTCCTTGTCTCTATTCCTTTTCCTGCTTTCTGTCTCTCCCTGGTGTCCTCCTAGCTCTTCTTTCTTAATGTCTTTCCTTCAGCAGCTATGTTTTCTCTACCTCCTTTTTCATTCCCCTTCTCGGCTCCTCCTCCTATTCTTTCAACCTACTTTCCTTTCACCACTCCTCCCCCCCCCCCTTTCTCCTGCATTATCGCCCTGGATTCTTTCCTTCCACCACCACCCCCAATCCAGTGATCCCTACTTCTCCATTTCTTGCCATTTCAAGCCTCTTCCTCCACCCACTTTCGCAGCAAATGGCATGCCCTGGCCTTCATCTTCGCTGCGAGCGGAGCGCATCCCACAGTACACGCGGGCCTTCGTCTTTGCGCGCTCCGTTCGCAGGATGCCGAGGTCTCTTCTGCTATTTTCTGCTCAGAATTTGGCAATTCTGTGCAGGGGGGGGAATTCAGCGCAAATTCTGCACTCTGCAGTAGCGCAGAATTCCTCCGGGACTATACATTGCAGGCTCGGGACTGGAATCTGGGAGTACTGGGAGAAGTGCTGCAGGGGATGGGGAGGCAGGAGCAGTTCAAGGAAAAGTGGCGGGCCTTGCCTTAGGGAGTACAGAGCAGGGAAGTGATCCAAGCCTGTGCAGGAGGAGGAATCACAAATGGAGAGGTGAGCTGAGCCTACCAATGAAAGGAAGCCGAACATGCTGATGAGGGGTGGGAATCAGTGAAGGGATGGCTGAACCAAGCTTGGAGAGGAGGGCAGCTGACTAAGCAGTGAATTGGAAACTGCTGGGGAATAGAGGGATAGGAAGAGGAACTGAGAGGGGAACGCAGAACAGTTTATTAGGAAACGGGGAGCAGAGCAGGCTAAAGGGATGTAGGGAGTGGAGATGGAAGAAGGGTATTAAATCCCTTCCCCCAGATATAAAACGCAAAGTATACCCATGCAAAAGCAAGGGAATTAAGATTACAAAGAGAGTAAGGAGCGAAGGAAGAAAAGATGGAGAGAGGAGATAAGGAGAATGAGAGGAAAAGGGAGCTAAAAAGAGTGGTGGTGACAGGTTAGGGTGGGGGAAGAGTCTGTGGTGTGGATTGGATGTGGAGAAGGGAATGGAGCAGGAGGGAGGAATCCGGTGGGGATGAGCTGGGATTGGGGAGAATGAATGGTGCAACTTTGAGTCTTCTGTACTTCTGGTTTTGGTCACGAGTCTTCCCTATGTCCACATTACCTGCTCCTTCTTGGACATTTAAATACAGGTTGGTTGGTCACCCACAACCCAATGTTTTCTGTTGTGTTTTCTTTTTGCTGGGGGTGCTGTAATTTGTGTTGAGTTCAGCACCTCCAATCATTTTCAAACGTTGGCTCCCATGTCAGTATACAAATGCTAGAAGTCTTGTGTGCAGTTCTGGTCCCCCCATCTCAAAAAAGATATAATGGAACTAGAAAGGATACAAAGATGGGCAACTAAAATGATAAAGGGATGGAATGGATCCCCTGTGAGGAAAGGCTAAACAGATCAGGGCTCTTCAGCCTGGAGAAGAGAAGGCTGAGAGGAGAGATGATAGAGGCCTACAAAATCTGGAGTGGGGTGGAAAGGGTTAAACATTTCAAATAGTGCTAGGACTTAAGGCATACTCCATAAAAATACTCCGCAAAAGTAGTGCATTTAAAGCAAATCGGAGGCAGTATTTTTTTTCACTCAGCACACAATTCAACTCTGGAATTTGTTGCCAGAGGATGTGGTAGAAGCAGCTAGTGCAGCTGGGTTTAAAAAGGGTTTGGACAAGTTCCTGGAGGAAAAGTCCAGAAACCATTACTGGGCATGGGAAAGCCACGCCTTTTCCCTGGCCATGAGCGAGAAGGATGGCTCTTTTCTTTGGAAGTCCGCCCAGTACTCGTGACCCGGACTGGTCACTGTTAGAGACAGGATGCTGAGCTTGACGGACCTTTTGTCTGATTCTGTGTGGTATTTCCTATGTATCATGTGGAGTCCTAACAGTGAGATCACATGTCTTGCCATCTTTGTTCCTCCCCACCCAATTTACAATTTTATATGTGGCTACCTGCCAGCCACATATCATGGCTTTAATCACAAGGAAATTCAAATTGGTCATTGGCTTTGACTTTACTGACCCAGTGTAGCACTGGTATGAACTAGGAGAAAGCGGGCATTCTCTCATTGCTTAGGAACAGCACAGAGCCAAAATGTTATAATGCAATAAAATGATCTCTTCTTGCAAAGTGATTTAAGTGAATTTTCAGATTTATTTCAAGTTGTTCAAGAAGTTCTTTCTATATTTAAGTGGAAGCTTTTTTTTTTTCTAAAATTGAACTGCATAGTTGGTGAGAAAAACACTAGCATGTTTTGTTTTTGTTTTTTTGTACAATATACTGTGCTATCTTTATACCCAAAAAACAAGTGGGCGTGACAGAACTACAAAGAGCTGAAAGATGTTTCACTCTCAGAACCACACATTTTAGTTTTAAGAAACTATTTTGTGACTGCACACTTTCTTGATTTTGAGAAGAAAATCATGTTTCCCACCAATTATCACTATAACTTTAGCAGCAGGTGCTTTTCATGTGCATATGGGCTGGTTTCGCTTCGCACTGCTGAAGAAGACCAGATTTCTGCAAAAGCTGCATGTGATCTGTAAATGTCAGCAGATCCCCACTCTAAGATACAGCCTTAGCACGATCGATGTATTTCATCGTGGCTTCAAGTCTGCAAAGTTTCTGAGCTGCTTACATGGCCAAACATTTGAAGACATGCAGCTCGTGTCATTTTGCTAGAAAGGTATTTGAGCGGATGTACAGGATATTTGTCTCCGTATCAAAATAAAAAAAGAACATAACTGTACCCATGCAAAACAAAAAAAATCCACTAGCGGTGCAAAGAAAAACAACCGAAAAACAGTCAACAAATGCACAAACCATTGCCCTCAGCTCAGTGCAGGCACCACTTTCTTTGACTTGTTCATCTGGTTCAGAGCAATGCTTTGTGAGGGTTTTGGGGTTTTTTTTTTTAATTGTCTCCTAAAGATTTACTCCTGTGCTTAACATTTTGTACATCTCAGAATTTTGTAGAATAAAAGCTACAATGGTTCCTTCTCCTGGAAGAGCATCTATCCAGTCAGCTTTTCAGGATTGCCACAATGAATATGGATGAGATAGATTTGCATACACTAGGCCTCCAATGTGTGTTAGCCTCTCTCATGAATGTTCATTTCGGATATCCTGAAAAATTGACTGGTTATGTGTCTGTTCAGGAGAGGGTGGGGAAACACGGTTATAGATTCACCGTTAACCCAGCATGCTCTGAAAATTAATTTAAAACAATTCTATTTATTTTTCTTATTTGAGAGATGGAGACTTTAGAGATATCAACAAATTAGGCTTGGTTAATGCACTTTCCTAAAGCCATAAGAACATAAGAAGTGCCATGCTGGGTCAGATCAAGGTTTGTCAAACCCAGCATCCTGTCTCTGACAGTGGCCAGTCTGGGTCACAAGTGCCTGGCACATCCCCAGTAGTTGATCTTGTATGTCACTCCCAGGGATAAGCATTGGCTTTCCCAAAGTCTATCTGGCTGATAACTGTTTATGGACTTTTTCTTCAGGAACTTGTCCAATCTTCTGAATCTTACTATGCTAGTTGTCATGAGCATGTCCTTCAGCAAAAGATTCTATAGCTCAATTGTGCACTGAGTGAAAAAAAAAACCAAAACATAGTGGAGGAGAAGCCTAATGGTTAGAGCAGTGGGCTATGATCCAGGGTTCAAATCCTCCTGCTGCTGCTTCTTTGTGACCTTGGACAAGTCACTTCATCCTCCATTGCCTCAGGTACAACCTAGATTGTAAGCCTTCTGGGGATAGGGAAATACCTCAATGTAATCTGCTGTGAAGTGTCTAAAGAAGTAGAATATAAATAAATAAATAAATAAAATAAAAAATTGTCCAGAAGGACTCAAAGATCCTTTTTCTAGGTGGTGGCACCTAACATAGAACCCAGCATCTTGTAGCTGTATTTGGGATTTTTCTTCCCTACATGCATTAATTTGCACTTGCCCACATTAAATTGCATTTGGCATTTAGAAGCCCATTCTCCTAGACTCAAAAGATCCTTCTGCAGGTCTTCACAATCCACTGCTGTTTTAATGACAAAACAATTTTGTGTCATCTACAGATCTGGTCACCTCACTCATTGTTCCTTTCTCCAGATCATTTATGACTAAAGAGCACAGGACCCAACATAGACCCCTGGGGCAGTCCACTAATGACCTTTCTCCAATTGGAAAACTGACTATTTATTCCTACTCTGTTTCATGTCTTTCATCCAGTTATTAATCCACAATAGGACTGTAGGGCATAAGCCAGTCACCCTGGAAGATATGCAGAGCTGAACCTAACCTTGCAGGCCTGAGTTACAAAAACTGAACCAACATGCAGGCTGAGTAACAAAATGGAGTCTTCAGCCATGTGATGGCCTCTTTCAGTTGTAATGACTGCGAGAAACTACACAGAGAGAAGAAACTGCCATTGTTCTTCTGTCAGACATCTGTCTGCACCTTACAATTTAGCTGGTACAACGGACTGATAAGCCGTGATCCTCACCACAACTTTGTTTCCAGCCATGAAGCCAGCTATGGTGTATTGTTCAGCAAATGACCGCTGATGTGTCCTGCCTCAAATGAAGTCATGTCAGGAGCCCACCAATTGCATATGCCCATGTATGAAGCTTGAAAGAGAAAAAGACTTTGGGCTACACAGATTCAAAGATCTGCTGCTGCTTTACCTGCAGACTGAGAGCTTACTTTCTGTTCCACTGCTGCGGTCCCCATGAACTCCATGCCCATGAACTTATCAGCATTGAAGACTGGGTTAAAAGCTTGACTCAGCTCTGCTCCATGACTGTGGAATGCTCGTTGGTCTTGTACTGCCTAAACCTCTGGTAAACAAACTACTTTCACCCCATTCCTACCGGCATAATTCACAGAAACATCTGTGAGCGCTCTGGACTGCCCTGAGACTGTGGCATTACCTGTCATTTGCCTGCACAGAGGTTGAGCTGGTAAGCTGACCTCTGGCTGAGACTGGATCCTGAACTCTTCAGAGAGCGACTACAGTGGCGGAGGGTGAGATAAACTGGCGTAATCTTTTAGCTGAGGATAATTAGTTGGTGTTGTATAATGACAAATGCAAGCTGACTCTGAGTTAATGCAGGTTTGTTTGCATAGCTTGTGCCATAACAGTGCTTGGCTCCATTAAATCAGAAATTTTAAAATTATATCTGCAGTATAAAACCATTCTATGCCACAGCTGCTGCAATAAGAACTATTATTCTCAACCTCAAGAAAGGTGTAGACATTCTGCTTTCTTAAAATGTATTTGTGACCTAATTTTATTAAATTCCCTTAAAAAATATCATCAGTAAATAAAGAAATTTTAAACCATTGATCACCCAACCTAACACCCCTAACTCAAGTAGTGAAGGGCTCCAAAAAAAGGGCACATAGCAAAGGAGATAATGGGCACGTCGGTCTCGTGCCACGGCCTATTGCAAAACAATCCCCGTATCCATCATTTACCTTTACTCGGGCTTCTGGAAAGTCATATAGTTTCTCAACCCAACGTAGAAAGAAAGAACCAAATTCATTTTCTGGAGAGTTTTAAATAAGAAGGACCAGTGCACCATGTCAAATGCCTTCTCAGCATCAATAGACAACAATGCTGTCAAAACATTCTCCTTATAGCCCCAACATAACACAAATCGACAATTCTGCGAACATTATCTGCTGCTGAGCGGTATGGTATAAAACCCACTTGATCATAGTGCACCAGTTGAGATAATATCCTATTCAAGCGCTCTGCTAGAACTTTGGCCCGTATTTTGAGGCCTAGGTTAATGAATGAAATCGGGCAATATGAGCCACAGAGGGTGGAACCTCTGCCAGGCTTCACAAGGACAGAGATGCCTGCCACATTAGAGTTAGCTGCAAGAGAGCCCCCATCTCGCAAAGAATTGAACATCTCTGTCAGAGAAGCAACTAAAACATGGGAGAATCATTTATAATAGCCACTAGACAACCCATCCAGTCCCAGGGATTTGCCTGTTTTTAGAGTTTTAATAACTTGTAAAACCTCAGGTGTACTGTCAAGAAATCTCTGTTGTTTGAGAGTAAGACAAGGGAGCGGTATAGAAATGAGATAGTTATCTATAGTAGTGTCAAATATGGATTTATCTGTCCTATAAAGAACTTTTTAGAACTGTGTAAAGCAGCTCTGAATTTCTGCTAACCAAATCTCCCTGTGCAGTTTTAACTTTGGCAATGGAATTCTGGAAATGCAAGGTTTTTAGACCCTTGCCAAATAGCGTCCAGCTTTATTTCCCCCTTCAAAATACTCCTGTTTAGTTAGTTCAACCTTATAGGCTATTTTGGCATCATCTAAAGATTGTAGCTATAAACGAGCTGAAGATAATTTGTGATACACCAATTTAGACTGCATCCGCATATGCTCTTGTGATAGCTGTGCCACCTCTGTTCTAGTTGAATGCATTTAAGTTCCTTTTCTTTTTTGCAATACGTGGCATAGGATAGTAAGAGACCCCTCACTACTGCTTTAGAGCACTCTCAAATCACAGATTTAGATGTGGAGATATGAGCTTGTAATTGGAAGTACTCCTGCATCTGCTGGTCTGAAGTATCAGTAAATAAGACATTTTTCAATAAACTTTCATTAAGGCACCAAAATCACTGGCCACAATCCAAGTCTGTAAATGAAACATCCAACCAAAAAGGAGCATGGTCTGACCAGGTAATGTTCCCTATATCAGCCCCGTCATCCAATTTTGTAATAGTTTATCGATAAGAAAGTAGTCAATTCGGGAATAAGACCCATGAGGAAAGGAGAAAAAAGTATAAACTCCGGAGCTAGGATATCTCTGTCTCCAAATATCAACAACGCCCCACTGAAACATCAGAGAACAGAGCAATTTCCATACTCCGTGTCACTGTTTGTAGGTCTGGTGTGAATTATCTAACGATGTGCTTTTAGTGAGATTAAAATCTCCCCCTATAATCAAAAGCCCTTCCATATGAGAAAGTAAAACTTCATCCAGCACTTTAAAAAAGGAAATCTGATCTGAATTAGGGGAATATAAATTTACTAAAGTCAAGGTGTCACTACCCACTCTGATTTTTTGCAAAAGATATCTGCCACCCGGATCAGAGAGCTGGAAAATTATCTCTTGAGTAAGAGAGTCTGAAATTAGGATAGCCACCTCCGAATATAGACCCTATAGTGCTAGCTGCAAAGAACTGATGTGGATAATCTTTATGAAAGAGGAGATGTTTGTACCATTTCTGTAAATGGGTCTCTCATAGAAAAGCAGTAGCTGTTTTATGGTGAGTGAGCTCTGCAAATAAATGTTGGCGTTTCCAAAACACATTAAGACTCTATACATTCAAGGATAAAATCCTGGTCATCGTTTTAATTTACTGAAGCCAAATCGCAAGACCTTATGTACTGTTCCCTGGTGATATAGGTAAGTAATGCAAACAGCCCCTTCAAAACTATACATGAATAAAGAAAAATCAAATGTAAACCCCCCTCCCAAAAAGAAAATACCCAAAACCCTGTATTCGATCCACCCAGTCTCCCTGGCAGATCCACCAATTTCTGGGGAACATAAGTAACCAGCCAAAATGGAAATAGAACCGAGCCCCCCCCCCTCCCCCTCCCAATCATCCAGCAAAAATATTATGCCAAAAACAACCAGCACTGTTGTTAGGGTTTGCATAGATTCTTCCAATATCGCACTCTGAATTGTACATCTCTGTCTGAGAGGATATGTTGAGGTAGTCCATGGATGCGGAATATGTGTTACATAAAAAGCTGGGCTAGTTTTGAAGCAGAGGGTAGACCAGGAAGAAGGGAAAATGTGCCATTTTCGAAAAGCTGTCCACTACGACCCAGATAGTGTTATTACCTTCAGCTAGAGGAAGATCCATGATAAAATTGGTAGCAATGTGAGTGCAAGGTTTGTCGGGGATAGGTAAAGGTTGAAGCAGGCCCCAAGGTTTATTTCAGGGAGTCTTATGAGCCGCGCAAATGGAGCAGGATTCAACAAATCTTTTGGAATCTTGTTCCCAATGTGGCCACCAATAATGGCGGGCCAGAAGTTCTTTGGTGCGATGGATCCCGGGATGGCCTGCCAGACGAGACTTGTGGGCCCAGCATAACACCTTTTCTCTCAGATGCTTTGGGACCACGGTTCTGCCAGGAGGGATAGAAAAGGTAGTAGCGATCACAATTCGAGCAGGGTCAATTATATACTGAGGCGGTTCTGGAGTGTCATTGGACAGGAAGCTCCTTGATAAGGCGTCAGCCCTCAAATTTGTTTTGGCTGGTCGAAACAGAATTTTTTTTTTTATTTTTTTTTGTGTAAACGGTTTTTTATTGGGTGAGGCACAAAAAAAATTGTTACATAAACATGCACAGCAAAGAACACAATATCAACAGGCAGAAATACATCTCAAGCGAACAAAATGCTGGCAATTTAACTGGGTCACCCGTTTTTTGGGATGAAACAGAATTTTAAAATTGAATCGGCTGAAGAATAGAGCCCAATGGGCTTGTCGTGGATTCAATCGTTGTGCATGCATGAGATATGCCAAATTCTTATGATCTGTGTAGATGATAATGGTGTGTTTTGCACCCTGCAATAGATGCCACCATTCCTCTAGTGCCATTTTAATTGCTAGAAGTTCCTTGTCACCAATGGCATAATTCTTCTTGGCTGGAGAAAAGTTTTTAGAAAAATAAGCACAAGTGACAAATTCCTCATCCTGAGGCTGCTGTAAGAGGATAGCTCCGACGCCTAGGGCAGAGACGTCCACCTCCATATAGAATGGTTTTGTAGGGTCTGGACTTTGCAGGTTTTGTAGGGTCTAGACATCCGGTTACGGATGTTGGCCCCTTTTCTAGTCATGGCCGTGAGTGGTGCTACTAATGTTGAGTAACCAGGGATGAATTGGTGATAGTAGTTTGAAAACCCCAGGAATCGTTGTAAGGCTTTCAATCCTACAGGTTGCGGCCAGGGTCCATTTGTAGGCCATACTGGGAAATGATGTAGCCTAAGAAGAGGAGTTCTGTCTTGTGAAATATGCATTTCTCTAATTTTGCAAATAACTTATTTTCCCGTAGTCGTTGGAGAACCTGTCGGACATGGATAATGTGTTCCAAAGATTTAGAAAATATAAGAATGTCATCTAAGTAAACCAGGACCTGAGAGTAAAGGAGATCTTGAAAAATATCATTGATCATTGTCTGAAAAACTGCCGGGGCATTACATAGTACGGGTGTGCATTCGTTTTGAACTTAAATGTAAAACGCAACTTTTTTTTTTTTAACTTAAAAAAGTGATGAGGCGTAAACGATTGGATTTCCAACTTATTCAACATAGCTATGTTGAATACGTTGGAAATCGCGATTGTTGATCTAAATAAAAATTTAAACCCCTCACCCTCCTTAATCCCCCCCCAAGACTTACCAAAACTCCCCAAGCTGGCCAAAAGTTCCGTGAGAGTCCGGGAGCGGACGCGCGGGGAATCACGTGACGCCGACGTCACGTGGTCCATCGCGGTTCCGCTCCCGGACCCCTCATTGGACCCAAACGGCACTTTTGGCCAGCTTGGGGGGGCCTCCTGACCCCCCCAAGCTGGCCAAAAGTGCCTTTTGGGCCCAACGAGGGTCCCGGAGCGGACCCAAGGGGAATCACGTGACGCCGCATCACTCCGACGTGACGCCGACCTCACGTGCTCCTTGCAAAGGAGTTCAGAAATGACGTCCTGACCCCGCTGGACCACCAGGGAGTTTTGGTAAGTCTTGGGGGGGATTAAGGCGGGTGAGGAGTTTAAATTTTTATTTGCACATATGGACATAGACTCAACTTATGGAATTCTCCATATGTCCATATTGACCGCAAATGACTCCCCCTTTCGACTTATGGACTTATGAACTTAAACTTTTGGTCTGCACATCCCTATTACATAGTCCAAAGGGCATAACCAAATATTCATAATGCCCGTCAAATGTATTAAAAGCTGTTTTCCATTCATCCCCCTGTCGAATTCATACAAGATTGTAAGCTCCCTGAAGATCTAACTTTGTGAAAATTTTGGCACCTTTAAGCCAATCGAATAATTCTGTGATGAGGAGAATTGGGTATCAATTCTTCTGAGTGATGGCGTTAAGTCCTCAAAAATTAGTACATGGTCGCAGAGACTCATCCTTCTTTTTAACAAAAAAAAATCCTGCCCCTGCTGGAGATGAGGATGGTCTAATAAAACCCCGAGCTAGATTTTCGTGAATGTATTGATTCATTGCCTCTGTCTCGAGTTCTGAAAGCACATAGACTCTTCCATGGGGAGGAGTTTTCCCTGGAAGGAGATCAATAGCACAATCATAGTCACAATGGGGGGGGCAGCCTCTCGGCCTGCAGTTTACTAAAAACATCCATGAAATTCACGTATTGATTAGGCAGTGCAGATAAGGTAGATTTCATACAGAAGAGATTACCAGAGGGGGGTTTTATAGAAGCCAAACAGTTTTTATGACACTCTGAACCCCAGCTGGCTGGTTGTAAAGTCTCCCAGTCTATTCTAGATTAGTGCATTCTTAACCATGGCAGACCCAAAATAACTTGCTTGACTGAAGAGGGTAGCACATAAAGATGTATAGTCTCCTGATGCAAGACTCCCGTAGCCATGGTAATGGGTTCTGTTATGCGTGAAATTCTGTCATTAAGAGGTTGTCCAGAGACTGAAGAAATGACGAGGGACACCTTTAGTTGTTCGGTGGGGAATTGGAAATTTTGGACTAGTTTTTCACAGGCATTAATATTTGTTGAGAGGAGGTTGTTGGACCCAGGGAGGCCTCTCCCTCCTCTCCTAGATTTGGGAGTTTCCTGATTTCAGAAAGCAGGTTCTGGCATAATGTCCAGAGCCAGCACAGTAGAGAAATAAATTCTGTTGTCATCGCCGCTGTCGCTCCTCCGCCGAGATACAAAGACTATCTATTTGCATAGGTTCTTCGGAAGGACCAGAAGACTCCTGAATTTTGGGGGGAATGAATGGATGTTGAAAGGAAGGAGCTAAATGCACCATCTGCCGAAAGGTGCTCTTTTCTCGAGCCTGCTCTTGAAAGCAGAGGTCCAAACAGATTGCTAGTCTGATTAAGTGTTCCAGGGAATCTGGCGGATCTTGGCCAGCTAGTTCATCCTTTAATTTATCCGAAAGGCCTTGGCGAAAAATAGCTGTAAGACTTTCTTCATCCCATCTCATTTCTGCAGCAAGGGTACGAAATTGGACGGCATACTTCCCCTCAGTCCTTGAGCCTTGACAATTTTTAAGCATTTCTGATGCTGCTGACGCAGAGCATCCAGGTTCATAAAAAACCAAGCGAAATTCTTTCAGGAATTGGTCTAAATTGTTTAGCAGCCGATCGTCACGCTCCCAAAGCAGAGATGCCCATGCCAAAGCTGAACCTTCCAGGAGGGAAAGGATGAAAGTAACTTTGGTCTTGTCGGTGGGGAATAATGGAGCTTACAAGGAAAAGTGCATCTTGCACTGGTTAATGAACCCACGACATAACTTCGGATCTCCGTTAAAGCGGGGAGGAGGAAGGAGCCGCAGAACGCTTCTAGGGCCTGGAGGGGCTGCGGGAGATGGAGATGGTGCTACTACTAAGGCATCCATCTGCACCGCCAATCTTTCCAAGACTCCCGTAACTTGATCCAGGACCCCCTGTTGTTGCTGGACTCGGGTTGCTAGTCCTGGGATGGCCTGCAGAGCTGTTAGGTCTACCAGGTCCATGGCCTCAGCTAACTGTTAGGGTTTGTGGACCCAATGGTAGTGCAACAGTCTTACCTGGCTCGGGAAGGAAGGTAGACTTATTCCCGGTGACAATCCAATGCCCGTACAGGAAGAGACATGGGTATAGCACCCTAGGGTGATCAAAACCAGGAGGCAGGCAGCAGACAAGGGTAATCCAAAGCCAGTCCAGGTATAAGGTAGGCGGCAGGCAAGAGTAATCCAAGACAATCCCAAACAACAACAAGACATGAACTCCAAAGACAGCACCAGCACAAACGAGCCTGTAGCTGAGGCAAGGGACTTGTGCTGGACTATCAGATTAAATACAGTAGTTTTCCCGCGCAAGGCACGGGGGCTGCCGGGAGGGACACTGATGAAAGGGGAGGAGCAACGCTGTGTCAGCTTGAACACTGCATCACGGCACAGGACCGCACCGGGGACGGCCCCAATCGCGGTGGATGGCCAGCAGCAGCGTGGGAGCACAGGTTCGTTTCCTAACAACTGTAGTCCAACAAACTATGAAAATACGGGAAAAAAACTTTACCCTAAATGTTGCGCTTTTAAGTATGTGCTAAGATAAAGCGTCCATAGCTAAAAGCAATTAGACTCAAAGGAAGTCTAAATGAATTCCAAAAGTAAGAGATCCACGATGCTTTTCACCCCTGGTCAGACAGAACCGAGTCGGAGTTCTCTGACTGCCTGCATAGTCTCCTGCCTCCTTTTCCAACACGCTGCCATTTCGGGTAGTTATCCATTATTTGACGCATCAGCGGCCATCTTAGGAGCAGAAAAGTTGAAGGAGATGTTGGATTGCCTAAAAGCTTCTACCGCCTCCGTTACGGATTTAACATAGAATGTGGTGCCTTTATCCACAAAGAGCAAGCCAAAGGGAAAAGTCCATCTGTATCTAAGTTGCGCAACTCGCAGTGTTTGAGTAACTTTGCGCAGTTCATAGTGCTTATGGAGATAGGAGGGCACCAGGTCATGAAAGATAGAAATGGAGTGACCTTCCCAAGTCAGTTCCACCTGCTTCCATGCCAGCTCAAAAATAAGGGATTTTTGAACAAAACTATATAGACACAGTAGAATATCTCTGACTCTATTATCATTTTTAGAGCCAAGTGCTCTATGGGCTCTTTCAATTTTTACCAGAGAAAGAATGCTGCCATCAGACATGGCCGTATTTCCTTGCAGGGAAAGTATATAGGTGCAGATTTTCTTCACAACCGACATTGCATCTTTGTAGATGTCAGAGGGAAGTCAGATTCAGCCCCCCCCCCCCCCCCCCCCCCCCCCCCCCCCCCGTATCCTAAAATCACAGCACCTGGAACGGTTTTCAATGTCTTCCAATTTTTCTGCCAGCACCGCTGCTTCAGTTTGAATAATCTTTTGCTGCGCCATTAAGTTATTTATTGCATCAGCATGGCCTTTGACCAGGACATCAATTTCATCCATGCGGGTGCCCAGGGACACTAAATCCTCCCGTACTTCGGAGATGGACTCGAGAAGATCCTTTTTATGTTGCCTTAGATCAGCCCTGATTTCTAGGAACCAACCTCTCAGTTCATCCATGGTTGGCAAGATGGTGAGATTGGAAGCAGATAGGAGAGTCGATGCTGTGTTGTCCATAGTCAGGCCTTCAGGGATGTCTGCAGGAGGCATACCTTCAAGCCCAGAGGATTCGGTGGCATGTCGGCTAAACAAAAACTGCTTTAAATCGCAGTTTTTCACTTGGATGCCATTCAGGGAGTGTGCCCAACAATACTGCCGCTATAGATGATAATTACACAGGCTTTTAGTAGTGGAATCAGCTGGAAATTGTGATCAGGGTTGCAGAGCTCCTTGTTTACACGGCCATCTTGGTTGATCACCGAAAAGTGCCCCCTAATCGTGTCTTTTCTAAGATGAAGAGCCCTAACCTGCAGAGCCTCTCTTCATAGGAGAGCCATTCTGTACCCTCGGCACCTTTTCTAGTTCCACTGTGACTTTCTTGAAATGAGACCAGAACTAAACACAATACTCAAGTTGCAGTCATAGCATGGATTAATACGGAAGCAACATGATATTTTCCATTTTTTCTTTGTTCCGGTTTGGATCATTCCTAACATTCTATTTGCGTTTTTGACCACCACTACACACTGAGATGGGGATTTCAATGTCTTGTCCTCAAAGACTCCAAGATCCTTTCCCTGTGTGGTGACTCCCAGTACAGAACCCAGCATTGTGTACCTGTTGCTGGGATTATTTTTCCATATGTGCATCACTTTACATTAACTTTCATCTGCTATTCAAATGTGCCCAATCTCCTAGTTTCACAAGGTCCTTCTATAGTTCCTCACAGTCCAAGGTAGTTTTGAATAAATTTTGTTTTATCTGCAGATTTGATCATCTGACTCATTCCTTTTCCAGATCATTTGTGAATATGTTAACAGCACAGGTCCCAATACCAATCTCTATGATACTCCACTTCTGATCTTTCTCCATTTGGAAAACTATTTAGCTCTACTCTCTGTTTCCTTTCTTTTAACCAGTTACCAGTCTACAACAGGACACTGCCTCCTAGCTTATGACTTTTTAATTTCCTGAGGAGTCTCTCATGGGAGGCTTTGTCAAATGCCTTCTGAATCTGCAAACACACTACATCAACCGGATTATCTTTACCTACATATTTATTTGCACTTTCAAAATAATATAAATGATTGGTAAGGCAAGACTTTTCTTTACTAAAACCATGTTGACTTTTCCTTATTAAGTCATGTCTATCTATATAACACAGAAGATTTAGTTATAAAAGTTTAAGATATGACTTTGAATATGATCCTCCAGGCTACCTTGAAGTGAAACTAATGAGTTTAGTTGAAACGTTAGCTGCATTGCATGTAGATGTTAGGAATTTAATAATTTTAGGGAATTTCAATTCACATATTGATAAGGTAGATTCTACATGCATGCAAAATGCGGGTGAATTATTGTACTTTGTTGTGGCAAGTTAGTTAAATCTTTGACTCATTGAGCAGGTCACATTCTTGATCTCCTGTTTTGTCAGGATTCTGAAAATCAACTCATCTGTGTACAACAAATTCAAATGTTGCCAGTCCCTTGGTCTGATCATCATTTATTGTTTTTTAAAATGATTTATAATATTGTTAGTGATGAAAAATGAAGAAATTTAGAACAGTTAGACCTAGGATAGATCTGGATAAATTTCAGGATGATTGGAAGCTTGCTCTGAAAGACTAAGAGGATGCTACAGATACAGATGAGCTATTGATTAATGAATGGTGCATACCAAGTTACCATCATCTTATAACAAGGTGACTCCTGCATAATTAGTTTCTGAAGTTGAGAAGCAAACTCATACTCAGTATTTTTCAGCTGAATTGCTACAAGCAAGACAGAAATTAAGGAAAGCAGAACACTGATGGAGGAAAATGAAATAACTTTTATGACCCGCTGCCGCGGGCCCTCCGCGAGCAGGTACCCACCCCATGTTGCTGCCTTTCTTCAGCCGACGCGGCAGGATGCCGCCGTTGGCCTGCCTATGCGGCCGGAGCCGCAGACTGTGTTCACCCATGCGGCCCAGAGGCCGCCCCGGATGTCCTTGCCTGCCGCGGCAAGAGCCACGGACTTTCTCCAGCTCCTCTTCGCGGCATGGAGCTGTCCTGGGCCAGCCTTGCGGCAAGGACCCACGACGCCTTCAGGGGGGACCTCGTGGGATAGCCTGGAGGCTGCCCCGAAGCTTGCCTGCCTGTTTCCTGCTTCTCTCTGTGCTATGCCGGTGCAGGCTGCTGTCCACGGTCCTGCTCAGCTCCCACTTGCTCCTTAGGCACCGGCACGCGCCTCTCTGCCTGATTTAAGGGGCCAGGCACAGGAAGTGTACTGGCCCCGCCTAGGGAGTGGACTTCCTGCTTCAGCCCTATAAGAGGGCTGCTCCGTCAGTCTGTTTTTGCCTTGCATGGGAGTGTCACCCTTCTGGAGGTCCCGCCTGCCAGAGCTCCATCAGGCCTTCCTGTCTTCTCCATGGAGTTCCTGTTCAGTTCCAGTTCCTGTTCTTTCATCTTGTCTTCATGCCTGAGGTCCTGTCCAGATGTCCTGTCCAGATGTTCTGTCCAGATGTCCTGTCTACTTGTCCTGTCCAGATGTCCCGGTCAGATGTCCCGTCCAGGGATCCTGATGTTCCTGTCTTGCGATGTCCTGTCTTCCCGGATGTTCTTCCCTGCATCTTTGTATGTGCTCCTGGCCTTCTGACCTGTTGGGCCTAGGAGTGGCCAACAGGTGGGATCTGTCCCTGTGCCTTGGAGCTTCCGTTCCTGCCAGCCGGAGCTTCGGATGCCATTGGTCCCGACATCGGAGTTCCTCCTCGCCTGGATCTTTCCTGCGCATGTCCCGCTCTCCTTGTGGTCCGTGACCAGCCTTCGAGCTGTGTAGGGCGCGGAGTGGGACAGGGTGGTCCGCGACTCAGTCCCGCGGGTGGGTTGAGTAGGGTGCCCTGAGAGACTGTGCAACTGTCCTTCTGCCCAAGTGTCTTCTGTGATGTCTTCATATCCCGAGTCTGCTACAGTTCCTGCCTGGTTCTCTTGCTGCAGTTCCTGCCTGGTTCCAGTACTCGAGCCTTGCTACAGTTCCTGCCTGGTTCCAGAACCTGTATCCTGTTACAGCACTGATCTATCATTGTCCTGTCTTTGTGTCAAGGTCCTCGACTGCCCTCTACCTCAGGCCAGGCCTGCTGCTCCATGCTGTTCGCAGCAGGTCCGAAAGGGCTTGGAATGGTCGGAGGACCATTCAACTTCCAACATCCTTGGATGTTGGCCTTGGGAGCTTGCAGGCCTGGCAGAGGGTCAGCCACCAGCCACGCTGGAATACGCTGTCAACCCTCGGGTCGGTCCTGGGTTCCCCTGGGGTCGGGCTGAGGCCCAAGGGCACACTAAACAACGGAAGGCCTTCAAGGTTGCAAAGGTATGCAAGGCCTTCGAGGCCGACCGTGAGAATAACCTTGTAATAAGGAGAGGTAATTAGTCATTTTAAAGGATTATAAATTGTTAGTTCAAGATGTAAGGAAAAGTATTATTCTGGCGAGAGAGAAAATGCTTTGAAGGGGCTAAAATTGATTTTGAAGTATTGGCAAGTCATTTTTCAGAAAAAGTAGAGAAATTAACAGTGAATTTAAGGGATGAGGGTAAACATTTCTGGAAGGATAGAGATGTTGTTTCTGAAGCAATCTGGACACAATTTAGGGGTGTTACTGTAGCAGATATACAAGAGTTGATTCCATGTCTGAAGTCCTTGTATTGTTCATTGGATCCAGGCCTTTCCAGGCCTTTCCAGGTAGTACAAAGTTTGAAGGCTGCAAACTATGCCTCATTCATGAGAATAATAAATGCTTCATTGGAGGAGGGAATTATGCCAGGGATTTTAAAAATAATAGTTGTGAAACCAGTGGTTAAAGATCCAAAAGTCTCAAGGAAAGAGGTATCTAATTTTAGACGAGAATCAAATTTACCTTCGTCTAAAATTCTTGAAAATAGGTACTTTTGCTGTCAGAGGAATATATAGAAGAACAGAATATTCCATCATGGGTAATTTGGATTTAGGAAACACCATGGTATGGAAACTTTAATGGTCTCGTTAACTGAAACTCTTAGGTGCCAAACTGAAAAGCATCTGGCCTTATTAGAGATGGTTGACATGTCAGCAGGCTTTGATACTATATCACACAAGGTTTTGCTTTGTCTACCAGCCATTGGCCAGGCTTTTGATGGGTTCTCATCTTTTTTGTCAGATAGGTTACAAGAGGTGCAAATAGGTAATGAGAATTCAAATTGGAAAAAGTTAAAATCAGCAGAGGGATTGGCTCTCTGGGATCGGCTCTCTTGGCCATATTATTTAATATATATCTCCAGTCATTAGCTGATCTTTTATCATATGGGCTAGAATTTTATATGCAAGCCAATGATATTCGGTTTGTCTTGCCATTTGATGGGGATGCAGGGGCGGTGCAAGGGTATTAGGCACTCTAGGCGAATCTTCTGCCTTGTGCCTGCCCCCCTCCCCAGTCCAAGCCCCAGCTCCGGCCGCAACCTCATTATTTATTTATTTATTTATTTATTTATTTAAAGAGTCGTAGCACAGAGAGAAGTCGAAACATCATATCGGTTTACATCGAACTATACGAAGGAAATTACAATAAGAGGGAATGGGGAGGGGGTACAGAGAACCGATAGGAAAGCAAGAAAAACATAGGAACAAATCAAACAGGTGAACAAGAGCCTTGAGGAAAATTCAGAACAATATAGCATCACAATTCAGGGGTTGTCAAGGATTTTGGGGAAAGGCTTGTTTGAAAAGCCAAGTCTTAAGTAGGGCTCTGAATTTTATGGTGCATGGTTCATTCACTCAGACAGGCTCCCTCTCTTACACACACTTAGGTTCCTTGTTTCATTCGCACATGCACCCTTACATAGGCTCCCTCCCTCTCTCTCACTAACACTATGGCTACCAAAATGATAAAGGGAATGGAACAGCTCCCCTATGAGTAAAGACTAAAGAGGTTAGAACTTTTCAGCTTGGAGAAGAGACGGCTGAGGGGGGATATGATAGAGGTGTTTAAAATCATGAGAGGTCTAGAACGGGTAGATGTGAATCATTTTTTTACTCTTTCGGATAATAGAAGGACTAGGGGGCACTCCATGAAGTTAGCATGTGGCACATTTAAAACGAATCGGAAAAAGTTCTTTTTCACTCAACGCACAATTAAACTCTGGAATTTGTTGCCAGAGGATGTGGTTAGTTCAGTTAGTATAGCTGTGTTTAAAAAAGGATTGGATAAGTTCTTGTACGAGAAGTCCATTACTTACTATTAATTAAGTTGATTTAGATAATAATCACCGCTATTACTAGCAACGGTAACATGGAATAGACTTATGTTTTGGGTACTTGCCAGGTTCTTATGGCCTGGATTGGCCACTGTTGGAAACAGGATGCTGGGCTTGATGGACCGTTGGTCTGACCCAGTATGGCATTTTCTTATGTTCTTATGTTCTTACTCACACACACAAATAGAGGCACCGCTCGTGGCCTGCCAAGACTCTGATTCTTTTCACTGTGAGCAGGCTGGGTGCTGCTTGCAGCCCGCTGAGTGTCTGCATTTCTTGGCTGCAAGCAAGATGGGTGCTGCTGGCAGCCCACTGAGTCTCTGCCGCTCACGGCCCACTGAGTCTCTATTCCTCTCGGCTGTGAGTGGAATGGGCCCCACTTGCGGCCCCACATGGCTGCTCTTTGCCGCCCCCTAATGGCTGATGCCCTAGGTGACTGCCTAGTTTGCCTATTGGAACGCGCCGGCCCTGTGGGGATGTAGGCTTACCAGGTAAGTTATTAAATATTTATATTGATAAAATTTCACATTGGATATCGAGACATTTTTTGGTATTGAATCCTCAAAGAATTGTGCTATTGTGGGTAGGGGGATGCCCATTTCCACAGAATCATACTATGAGACAGGTAAAGATAAGATTTCTATAGTGACCGAATATCGGAACATGAGTGTATATTTAGATTCTAAGCTTTCCCATTAAGACTCAGGTAAAAGAAGTAGCTAAGGTTTCATTCTTCAAGTTTAGGATGTTTAAACAATT
The DNA here is from genome assembly GCF_901001135.1 of Rhinatrema bivittatum. NCBI lineage: Eukaryota > Metazoa > Chordata > Amphibia > Gymnophiona > Rhinatrematidae > Rhinatrema > Rhinatrema bivittatum. The sequence goes on along the minus strand of NC_042620.1, from coordinate 52,259,660 downwards.
GAAACATTATATGACTCCAATGGATTTTAGATTGGTGATGCATGTGATGGTTTTTAGCCATCTCAATTATTGTAATGCCCTGTATCTAGATCTGCCAAAAGTATTATTAAAGATACTTCAATTGATACAGAACGCGATTTCTGGAATATAAACTACTCAATCTGCTATAATTCATGAAAATTTGACCCTGGATAAAATTGAAAACCTGTTAAATAGTAGTCACTATCTCAAGCTGCAGCTGTTCATTTTCCCTCATCTCCCCATGGAGATGTTTAAGAAATATTTGGTTAATGTGCTTGGATTTTTCACCAAGACCCTACCAATTATTACGTACTGTTGCGGAGCGCGCCCTCAGGCTCGGTTAGGAGTTCGGAGGCGTGGTCCCATCTAAAGTAGGATGTGAGCCCTTGGGCCGCGGCACAGCTCAGGGAGGAGACTCAAGACACACTGTAGAAAGTGAGCTGGTACAAGCACGGGTGGAGCAGAAGCGAAGCTGGAGTGAAGACAAGGCGAGGATTATTCAGAACAGGAACAAAGCAGGCTCAGCCCTCCACTGGACCTACACACACCAATGAGATCCAGCAATACAATGCTGATCTCGAGAATAGCCCTCTGGCCACTCAATAGCCCTTCCGGCCCCGTCACTAGGGAACGACGAGTGCGTGAGGCCAGACGGAGGCTGAAGGGCAGGAGCATGAAGACTTGGACAAAGGCTCAGGATACTCGGAGGATTCAGACGTAGACTTGGATACTCTGACAAGGACTCAGGGTACTCAGAAGACTCGGAGGACTCAGGCAAGGATTCAGGAGTCAGGCAAAAGTACTGGGTGAGAACTGCATTGCAGCACGCCCTACACAGCCGCCCATGGCTGGTCGTGGACCACACTGAATGCAAAGCAGACTCCAGGCGAAGACGTGGAACTTGAGACTGGAACATTGACGAAGATTCAGTAGAGGCTTGCACCGGGGTGCGCCCTACACAGCCACCTGTGGCTGGTCATGGACCACAGTGAAGCGGAGCAGGTTCTGCCAGAGTCTTAGGCATGGACAGATGCAGGCACAAGGGAACTCCGTAGACTGGGAACAAGATACTCAGGATCAAAGGCTTAAAAACAGAAGTCTCCCGGAGGCTTGCGCTGCAGACAAGAAGAAGGCCTTATACCATGAGGTGCCCTACACAGCCATCCCATGGGCTGATTATGGACCACGACATGGCATGCCAAGAGAGGTGAACAGATGAAAGACCTGGGAACTGGATGAAGAACTGAAGATGAGATGGACGAAGTCAAGACAGGAACATCAGAAACATGGAACATGGCACCTCAGGACACAGGACATCAGGACGTCTGGACACGGAACATCTGGAACATCAGGAACAGAAAATGGGCAACGAGGGAGCTCCGACAAGAGACGAGACCAGGGACATCAAGGAGACAAGGTTCAGAAACACGAAGAACATGGAACAAAGATCCATCGAGGCACAGGAGACCATGGAAGATCTGGAACGGAAGTAAGATCACAGACACTATGCAAATCCAATCCGAAGGCACTGAAGAACTGAAGCGGGGCCCTTTTATAGGGCTGAAGCAGGAACACGCTGATGATGTCATTCCAAGGGCTGCGGGGCTTTTCCCGCCTCTGGCCCTTCAAATACTGGGGAGAGGTGCATGCCTGCGCCTATGCAGAGGTCAGGAAGAAGACTGCACATCGGCGGTGTCCCTGCCGCGTGGAGAGTCCGAGGAACGACGACACTGTCGGCGGCAGCCCTGCCGTGAAGAAAGAGGCAGACTGCAGGAGCGGCTCCATGCCGCGAAGAAAAGACTCTCGCTGGCGGCTCTAGGACCGCGGGAAAGCCCGGCGCAGTGCGGCTCGGCCTGCCGTGGGACGGCGTCGGCAGCAGCCTGGCTGGCTGCGTTCGGAGAAGCAGGTAGGTGGGGGGCTGCCCATGCCTGTCGCGGGCAGGCTCACAACACGTTCCTTGGGTCAGGGCTGATGCTGTGGGTGTATGAGGTGTCCCAGCTGCTATAGTTTTATTCCAAGCAGTTTCCTCTTGCTCCTTTGAATTTACAGCTCAGACACAGCCATCCTTTCATTTGCTACAGTCTGGGGCTTTAATCCCATTTTTTACCCATGAAGCTCAGCTATTCCAGTAAGTTTTCAGCCAGGGGCCACAGAAGCATAGTTGGGTTCCTTCTGGAGCTTGTTGTGTAACATAGAAACATAGAAATGACGGCAGAAGAAGTCCAAACGGCCCATCCAGTCTGCCCAGCAAGCTTTCACAGTTATTTTTCTCATACTTATCTGTTACTCTGACTGCTGAGGTCAGGGCCCTTATTGGTAACTTTTTGGTTCTAATCACTGCAAACCTGAAACTAGAAGGAAGTGAGAGGCTTAAGGAAGGTTTCATCAGGTTCATTAAAAAAAATAACAGACCTAAAGAAGTTAAAAAAAAAAGGGGGGTGTAGCTTATAGGTGTCGCTGTTAAGCAACTGCATGGACTCCCTTCCCTTCAGCGCTTTGAACGCTGCCTCTACAGCATTCCTACCCGCAACTAGCACTGGAAGCAGGAGGCAGCTTGGGAATCAAACCCAGGTCTCCAGCATGACATTGCACAACACTGCCACACAGCCCTCAGGTTGGCCCCAGGCTGATACATGACTAGTTTCTTGGTTCCATGTCATGGTTCATTGAGTCTCAATGGGGGTACTCCAACTATGGCAAGCAAACACTCAGGGAGTAACAGCCTCCTTTTTTTCTGTTGAAATAAAAAGGTCAAGTAAATCAGCAAAGCTTCCCACTCACTGTAAACCTGAAACTAGAAGGAAGTGAGAGGCTTAAGGAAGGTTTGATCAGGTTCATTTAAAAAACAAAACAAAAAAAAAACCCAGACCTAAAGAAGTTAAAAAAAAAAAAAAAAGGGGAGGGGGTGTTAAAAATTAGCTCTCTAAAATCCTAGAAAATGCCAGACAGTAGGTCATGTCACCCCCCTGTGCAACTTACTCTTTGGTTTGTCATAAATCCAGACAAAACTATACATTTCTCAACCAGCATCCAATCAGTAGCAGACAGAACAAATGAAAAAGATCCTAGAAAAGTGATTTTTTTAAAAAAATCTTTATTTATATATTTTTCGTCAAAAATATACAGAAAAAGAACAAAACCAAATACAATACACAGCTGAACATGTCTCACTGCCAATCAGCACAACACAACCAGAGTTCAGTGGATTGACGGAACAGGAATCCTCCTGCTTGTACATGAAAACAAAGCCTAAGAGAAAAAACTTAATCTGCATTATTCACAAGAAGTGTATGATACGGACCCCAGAATGCGTTATATGTCAATTGTTCGTGTCTAAGTGCATATCGGAGACTTTCTATGTGCACTATATTATGAACTTGTTGCTGTCAATGTTTGAGGCATGGGTACCTCTTCCAGAAAATAGCAATAGAAGAGCGAGCCGCTGAAAGGTGACCAACCAAACATCTGAATTTCCTGGGAACTGATGAGCCTTTGCACCACCAAAGAAAACCTGTAATGGGCGCTAGGTACATAGGGACATTAATTGTATCAGCTATCATAGCAGCCTCCTTACGCCAAAATTGCCTCACTCCCACACATTGCCACCAGATATGCATATGTACTCGTATGTACCTCGGTCCCCACAGCCCCTCCAACAGTACTAAATGTAATCAGTAAACAGATTAGAATAACAAACAGGCGTTCTGTAAGTTCTGTGCAGTAATAGAATCATTAACTCTACCCAACGTTGACATAAAGAACCGTGATGTGCATTTCACCAGATGCTTTTCCACATTGGTCTTCAATCCACTGGCTAATCAAACCTCATGGTGTTGCAGTACCAAACTTCCCCTGTAAAATTCCCCAGTAAACTAATGTTGTGCCCTTTGAAAATGCATCAGGTTCTGAAAAATACTGCTGCATCCCGTTGAGGTCTGGGAGAGAAGTAGACAAATCAAACAGCTTACAGTCCCCAGCTGTGAGTAGTTAGCGTGTGTGTGCAAGGGGAGGTTGAAATCTGAGCTCAAGGATTCAAAGGATAGAAACTGCCCATCATCCCAAAGCTGTGCTAAGCTGAATAAGCCACACTCTTTCCACTCCTTAAAACCAGGAGCAAAAGTGAGTCCCGACACTGTAGTGTTACCATAGCTGGGGGTCCATTAAGGATACAGTGTCCCTATTCATACCGAGATATCCCAAAACCTGCCCCCACACCCGCAGCGTGTGGGCAAGTATAGGGCTGCCCCTGGTCACTCTCCTACGTATTGGAGAAGCATGTGGTGTTACGATTCCTCCCGTAGCTGGAGCCACGGGAGGCCTCTCACCTTTCTCTGGAGGCCGCTGCGAAGCCGGAGCCTCACCTGAACTAGCTTTCCGGATTTTGCTCCACGGCCTGGGAGGCCTTCAACGTCATCGGGGCCTGCCTGAGGCCTGTTCCAGTTTCAGCTTGGACTTTCTGGTTTGGGTCCCGCCCTTCTCTCTAAGGGGTCGACCCACAGCTTCTATCTATACTTGTAGGGCCAGCCAGGTGTGGCCCATTGGAACTCCTCCCAGGGAGTTGCCTGCTTTCTGGCCTATAAAAGGGCTTCACTTTCAGTTCTGCCTTGCGTTGCCTTGCATCAGAGTTTCCTGCTCCTGGAAGTCTTGCCTTCCAGCACTCCGTCAGGTCCATGTTCTTCATTGGAGCTCCATGTCCTGTGTTACCTGTTCCCGATGTTCATGTTCCAGTTCCGTTCCTGATGTCCGTGATCCTGTCCTGCTGCCCGCTACCCTTGGTTCCTCATTGCCATCCTTCTTCATGTCCGCAGCTCAAGCCTCTGGAGGGACCCTCCTGCCTGAAGCCAAGTCCCGTCTTGGTCCTGTATCCTTGCCTGAAGCCAAGTTCCATCTTGGTCCTGTGTTTTGAACTCTGTCTCGCCCTCAGATACTTGAGCTACTGTCGTGCGGGCTCAAGCTTTTTGTATGTTGCATTCTGACAGTCCCTTTTATGCTGAGCCTCCAGCTTTGTAATCTTATCTATCAACACAGCAACTCTCCTTCTCTCTTGTTGTTGAATAAAGCTGGCATAACTAATTATTTGCCCCCTAAGATAAGCTTTAAAAGCCTCCCACCTAAGAATGGGCGAGTAGTCATTTTCAGGGTTATACTCATTAAATTCTTGTATGGCCTTTTTAATCAACTCCAGGAACTCCAGCTTGCCCAGCAAAGAAGTATTCAACATCCACATTGGAGTATGAGATCTGTTATCAACAGGGCTATGCAAGAGTTCCACAGAATTATGATCTGAAATTGTACAAGGGAGGATGGTGCAATCCATTGCTCCAGCACGAAAATTAAGTGTACATAGAAAATAATCTACTCTACTATATGACTTGTGCGGAGGTGAATAAAATGTGTAGTCCCTTTTTGTGTTGTGATATCTCCAAATATCTAACAGATGTAAGGTGGAGACCAACTCACTTTGATGAAACCTTTATTCATCAGTGCGAGGCCCCCAGTGGACCTAACCAACATGGGCTTCATACAAGTGTTCCAGTCTCCTCCCATGCATAATTTATCATATTCAAAAGCAACAACATCCAGTAATCTCTTATAGAATGCATCCTGATCTTGGTTGGTGCCATACACATTAACTAAGACGAACTTGTCTTGAGCCACTGCTGACCTACAAGGCAGTGGGGGGAAAAAAAAAGCAGAAGAAACTTGGATATATTGGAGGCTGGGGCAATTTATGGAACAGGAAAGGACTCCATGTCAAAGATGGCTTACATCTGTCCATGGCAGGAAAAAGGATACTAAGGGATAAATTCAAATCCTATGCCATAAGGCATTTAAACTAAACGACGGGGTGGCAGGAGGGCATTGGAATGCACCCCCCCCCCCCATCCCCAACAATAAGAAAACAAAAACAAATACAAAAACAAAGGAAAAGTGTGATGGGAATAACAAAAGTCAGCTGAGTAAGGCAAAAAACAAGTTCAAGAAAAGCAGTAAACAGAATGAGAGAAACTGGAAAGCTATGAGCACCAATGCTCATAATCTGGGCAATAAAATCCCAGACCTGCAAACCCTAATGGTGGAGGCAGACTTGGACGTTGTTGCTGTTACAGAGACATGGTTCACGGATTCTCATGATTAGGATACAGCCATACCGGCCTATAACTTGTTAAGGAAGGACAGAGAGGACAGAAAAGGGGAGGAGTAGCTCTTTATTTCAAAAACAATACCCAGGCAACTGAACTGCAAGGAATAGGAGGTAGAGAAGAAGCATTATGGGCCATCCTAAAAAAAGAGGATGGTAGGTCCATTTTTACTGAAGTGGATTACAGGCCTCCGACGCAAATGGAAGAATTAGAGCTGACTGAAGACATCCAAAAGGTGGGAAGGAAGGGAGATGTGTTCATTGTGGGAGATTTTAATCTGCCAGACATACAGGTCTATCCAGTACCGAGCGGTAGGAAGAGCTGCGTTAGTGCCTGCGGCACCCGCGGTTGCCGCACGCACAGTGCAGCTCACCTACCGCTCGATCCTGAACACTAATTTTATGTAAATGTAAACCGCGTCTGTGAAGCCTTAGGCCCACGCAACCCATTGTACTGGATAGAGCGCCTATACAGTATCCTGGGTGCGCGGGCCTAACGCTTCACGCCACGCTGGTATCTGTCATTTCAAATGTCATTTGAAATGACAGATACCAGCGCGGGTAACCGCGGGGCGCGGGTTACGGGATGCTAGGGAATAGCTAATTCGCTCGTTTGCATGCAATATACATGCCGCGTGCGGAAGGGGTTGCCCGGGGAATTTAGGACGCGGTAGGAATAGTTTAAAGGGGATTTGGGATCGCAGGAAGGGCTCACGCGGCCGGAAAGTGAGTAGAGAGCCGGTTAGGGATGGGAAACCGCGGACGCACTTTACAGGATAGACCTGATAGACTGGAGGGTCCCTTCTGCAGAATCTAACAGAAGTAGAGAGATAGTAGATGCCCTGCAAGGGGCTCTGTTCAAACAAATGGTAATGGAACCCATGAGGGAAGGAACTATTCCCGACTTAGTGCTCACAAACAGGAATAGCATCTCCAGTGTCCGGGTGACACCAGTGATCATCAAACGGTATGGTTTGATATTGCAAATAGGATAGGAAGAAGTCACATGAAGACCCGAGTTTTGAACTTTAAAAATATGGACTTTGCTGAAATGGGAAAATTCCTGGAGATAGAACTTGAAGATGGAAGAAAATGGGAGAGATGGAACAACTGTGGGCAGAATTAAAAGGAACAATTACAAAAGCAACTAATCTTTACGTTAGAAAAATAAACAAAAGCAAGAGAAATAAGAAACCTATCTGGTTCTCAAAGGAGGTAGCTGATAAAATAAAAATAAAAAGAACAGCGTTCAAGAAATCTAAAGGATCCCAAAAAGAGGAACAAAGGGAAGAATATCCAGTTGAACTGAGAAAGATGAAGAAAGTAAACAGGAAAGCAAAATGTCTGGCGGAAGAAAGGATTGCAAAGAGGTAAAGAGAGTGATAAAACTTTTTTTCAGATAAATCAGAGAAAGGAGAAAGGTCCAAAGTGGCATAGTGAAACTGAAAGGTGAAAAGGATCAATGTGTGAAAAGTGACGAAGTAAAGGCAGAAATATTAAACAAATTCTTCAGTTTGGTATTCACTAAGGAAGGCCCTGGAGAAGGACCATAGCTGGTTAACAAGGCTATAGATGGGGGGTGGATTTGACGAAACCCCGTTTACAGAAGAGAATGTATGGGAAGGGTTAGGAAAACTGAAAGTGGACAAAGCCATGGGGCCCGATGAGATTCATCCTAGGATACTGAGAGAGCTCAGAGATGTGTTGGTGGGTCCGCTGAGTGACCTGTTTAGATCCCTGGAAATGGGAGTGGTGCAGTGACTGTTAGGATTCGTGGTTTCGTGGACCCTTGGCCCAAGGTAAGTGTTCCCACAGGTCCCCCGAGGAGCGGGGCTATGCACAATGAAACCTCTGGTAGAGGAATGGAGACACCACCCCGAGAAGCGGGGAGGTGTGAGAACAGTCACAGATGTAATATGAAGGCACTGCCCCGAGGAGCGGGATGCACAGGCAATCACTGATGTGGAACGTAGGCACTGCACCAAGGAGTGAGGAAGCACAGACAGTCTCTGGTGTAGAACGCAGGCACTGCCCCAGTGCGGGGAAGCACAGACAGTTACTGGTGGAGAACATAGGCACTGCCCCGAGGAGCGGGGAAGCATGGAGATGAGTCTCCAACATAGTGTGGCAGTTCTCAGAGGCAACCCCGAGGAGCAGGGAGGCTGGTGGGTAGGACCTCTGGCAGGTCCTACCCACCAGAGGAGTGGGAGAAGCCAGGAGACCAGGTCTCCGATAGGAGGGCAAGCAGGCCCCTGAGGAGCAGGTACCCGAGCCAGAGTCCAAGGTAGATCAGCGACAGCTACCACAGATCTAAGGAGACAGGAGCAAGTACAGTAGCGATGGAACTCATTGCCAAGTCAGCTAGCAAGGGGCAAAGGCAGTGCTTAAGAACCCTGACCAAGTGATATCATCAGTTGGGGATGCCCCTGAGGTTCTCGCCGTAGCGACTTCAAACGAGGGCCTGATGGCGTGCGAGCGTGCCTAGGAAGGCCCAAAGTCGGCGTGGGTGGTGGCGGCATCCTGGCTGCCACTAAGAACTTTGAGGTATGTGGCGGTAGAAGCTAGCCCCCGCCGCGAGCAGGTTCGGAGAGGGGAGAAGGACAGCACAAGACGTAAGTAGACGAACGGTCATAACAGTGACTGGAGAAGAGCAATGGTGTTCCCTCTTCACAAGAGTGGGAGCAGAGAGAAGGCTGAAAATTACAGGCCGGTTAGCCTCACCTCAGTGGTAGGAAAATTAATGGAGACTCTGCTGAAAGAAAGGATAGTGAACTACCTACAGTCTGGTGGGTGGCTCAATCTGAGACAGCACAGATTCACCAGGGGAAGGTCCTGTCAGACGAATCTGATTGATTTCTTTTGATTGGGTGACTAAAGAATTGGATCAGGGAAGAGCATTCGATGTGATCTACTTGGATTTTAGTAAAGCCTTTGATATTGTCCCACATAGAAGACTCATAAACAAAATGAGAAGCTTGAGCTTGAACGCCAAGGGGTGTGTTGGATTACAAACTGGTTGACGGATAGAAGACAGCGTGTGATGGTAAATGGAACATACTCTGAAGAGAGAACAGTGTAAAGTGCTGCAGGGATCGGTGTTGGGACCAGTTCTGTTCAATGTCTTTATGAGGGACATTGTGGAAGGGATAGAAGGTAAAGTTTGTCTATTTGCAGATGATACTAAGATCTGCAACAGAGTGGGCACGCTGGAAGGAGTGGAGATAATGAGATGTGATTTAAGGAAGCTTGAAGAGTGGTCAAAGATATGGCAACTTATGTTCTTATGTTCTTAACTGGGATTTAATTCCAAGAAGGGTAGAGTCATGTATCTGAGAAGTGGTAATCCAAAGGAACTGTATGGGATGGGGGGTGAAATGCTGCTGTGCATGGAACAGGAGAGAGAGACCTTGGGGTGATAGTGTCTAGCGATATAAAGATGGTGAAGCAATGTGAAAAGGTGATAGCTAAAGCCAGAAGAATGCTGGGCTGCATGTAAAGAGGAATATCTAGTAGAGATGTGAATCGGAACCGGAATCGGTTCGGATTCCGGTTCCGATTCACATGTGGGGTTTTTTCCATCGGGCCCGATCGCGTTTTGTTTATCGGCTGCGCCCCAGCCGATAAACAAAAAACCCACCCCGATCCTTTAAAAGTAACCCCTTAGCTTCCCCCACCCTGCCGACCCCCCCCAAAAACTTTTTACATGTACCTGGTGGTCCAGTGGGGGTCCCGGGAGCGATCTCCCGCGATCTCCCGCTCCGGGCCGTCCTCCGGCTCCCGGGCCGTCGACTGCCACTAATCAAAATAGCGCCGATGGCCCTTTGCGCTTACCATGTGACAGGGTATCCGTGCCATTGGCCGGATCCTGTCACATGGTAGGAGCACTGGATGGCCGGCGCCATCTTGTGCTCCTACCATGTGACAGGGGCTGACCAATGGCACCGGTAGCCCCTGTGACAAAGTAAGGGCAAAGGCTATCGGCACCATTTTGAATACTGGCAGCTGACGGTCCGAGTGCAGGAGGTCGCTCCCGGACCCCCGCTGGACTTTTGGCAAGTCTTGTGGGGGTCAGGAGGGTCCCCCAAGACTTGCCAAAAGCCCCTGGTGGTCCAGCGGGGGTCCAGGAGCGATCTCCTACACTCGGGCCATCGACTGCCAGTAATCAAAATGGCGCCGATAGCCTTTGCCCTTACTATGTCACAGGGGCTACCGGTGCCATTGGTCAGCCCCTGTCACATGGTAGGAGCACAAGATGACGCCGGCCATCCAGTGCTCCTACCATGTGACAGGATCCGGCCAATGGCACGGATACCCTGTCACATGGTAAGCGCAAAGGGCAATCGGCGCCATTTTGATTAGTGGCAGCCGACGGCCCGGGAGCCGGAGGACGGCCCGGAGTGGGAGATCGTGGGAGATCGCTCCCGGGACCCCCACTGGACCACCAGGTACCTGTAAAAAGGGTTTGGGGAGTCGGGAGGGTGGGGGAAGCTAAGGGGTTACTTTTAAAGGGTCGGGGTGGGTTTAGGGATTATTTTTGTGTGCCGTTTTTCCCGCCCTTCCCCCAAAATGATAAGGGAACCCCCACGATCAATATCATGGGGTTTTCCTATCATTTAGGGGGAGCCCCCGATTTCTGACGATTTTGAAAATATCGACGATATTTTCAATCGTCCGAAGCCCGATTCACATCCCTAATATCTAGTAAGAAAAAGGAAGTGATAATCCCCTTATACAGGTCCTTGGTGAGGCCTCACCTGGAGTACTGTGTTCAGTTCTGGAGACCATATCTCAAAAGGGATAGAGATAGGATGGAGGCAGTCCAGAGAAGAATAGCCAAAATGATGGGAGGTCTCCATCAAATGACTTATGAGGAGAGGTTGAAGAGCCTAAATATGTATACTCTGGAGGAGAGGAGGAGCAGAGGAGATATGATACAGACCTTCAGATACCTGAAAGGTTTTAATGATGCATGATCAACAACAAACCTTTTCCGCTGGAAAGAAACCAATAGAACTAAGTGTTACGAAATGAAACTGAAGGGAGGATGACTCAGAATCAATCTCAGGAAATATTTCTTCACGGAGAGGATAGTAGATGACTAGTATGCCCTTCCAGAGGAGGTGGTGAAGACAAAAACAGTGCAAGATTTCAAAAGGGCATGGGATAAATACTGTGGATCCCTAAAGGCAAGGGGGAGGGGAATGAAGAAAGAGGCATGGGAGTAACTTGCTGGTGTGGCAGATACTACCCTTAACAAATAAGCCTTCATACTGTTGATGCAACTCCATCATTGCTCGCTGCTTCAATAGCAGGGGGAAAAGAGGAATTGGATTCAGACAACAACCAACAGGGACATTGAACTGTACAGTCTGGGAAAACAAATAAGCATGGGGGTATCTTACTTGATGCGGCGGTTTCTATCCTTAACCAAAAAGCCTAATCCAACTCTTCTGATGCAACTCCATCATTGCTCGCTGCTTCAACAGCAGAGGGTGAAAGGAAATTGGACTCAAACAGTAACCAACAAAAGTCCTGACCTTGGCAGTCTGAGTAACTGATAAGTATGGGAAACTGATAACTATGGGAGATTGCTGGTCAGACTGGATGGGCCATACAGGAAGATCATACAGCCTATCTACACCAACTATTCAGCCTTATTATCCTTACCATTCCCTCAGAGATCCTTTGTGTTTAACCCTGCTTTTTTAAAATTCAGATAATGCTCTTGTCTCCACCACCTCCATGGGGAGGCTGCTGCATGCATCCATTAACCTCTCTTTAAAGAGATATTTCTTTATAGAAATATAGAAACATGATGGCAGAAAAAGAACAGCAGTGAAGGGCTAGGGAGTTGCTGATACCACCAATTTTTTTGTTGAACATTGTTTCTATGTATTGAGATGGACTAACTTGGCAGTTACACTACTTTATCCAAAAATAAAGTCTGTATGCAAAAGACCCAAAATTTGCAGCTACAGTGTTTTCTGGCATTTATCGTTCTACAACAATACTTCCTGTTCTGTACAACTCCTTTCTACCCAAAAGGAAACGATTCAAACCTAGAAGGCCAGGAAACCTCAGCAAACTATGGTAACTTTCAATAGAGAGACTTTAGGCCTTATTCAGTAAGGATTTTTTTCTATAGGCACAGAATGGGGGAGAGTTATTTTTATAAAAATCCTTTGCCTTCTGCTTGTTCACACAAAACAGTAATTGTATTTTTTTTTTTTACCATTGCAATCTGTGATATTTCCAAACTGAAAGAAAACTTCACAATCTTCAGTGTTGTTTATCTGTTTCAATGACGGTTTGTGGTGATGTGCTGTAAAGCGGGATTCTGACCCTAATGTCTTGTGGTGAGACAAATGGGCTCTTATCAATGCAAGGCACTATTCTGTTCCCATGCAGTACCTATTATCTCTTTTTTTATTGGTGAACTTTCCCAGAAGCAGAGCAGAGGGTGTCCCTTACCCACTGTAACCAGGGCTCCGAGATAGTGACTCACTTTGTGGCTTCTTCAAATAGAATCAAAGCTCACATACCCTCACAAACTGCTCTTTTCTGTTTCTGAACTTTCTCCCTCTCGTCCCTTTGATAGCAAGAGTGTGAACCTTCATCCTCCATGCTAAAAGGGCAGACTACAAGGAAAGCATTAATACTGCTCTGTTGACTGCTAACAGTAGTTAGGTGAAGAGTGAGTCTGGTGTCATCCTCTTCCTTATTATCGAGTGCCATCTGACATAAAGGTTGGCAGCTGTGGTGCACCAGTTCTCGCCGTGCTCAGCTCCCCTCTTTGTTTTGTCCATGCTTCTAGACCCGGGCCATTTTTCTTTTGTAATTTTTTTCTCCCCAGTATTAGCCTAGTTAATTTGTTACTACAACGTCTTCCGTACATGAGCAGAAAATCTGTGGACCAAGTTTTCTATCCGGGTTCTGCCTCTTCCTTTCCTGTCATGCTCACTTTCTTTTGAGATCATGTCCTTCCAGCTAATTGTCAGAATTCTTCTTCAACAACACCACATTTCATATATTTTGTTCATGAGCTCTTGTTTTAGTTCCATATTTTACCATGAGAACCTGCATGAATGTGGTAGGCATTTTTTTAGCTATAAATCTAAGTTCCACCACCTAAGAAACTACTTACAGGAGACAAGATAGCAATTGGCCCGTAGATGCTGACTGCTTGTGCTCCGCCCTACTGAAGTATTATTTTGGGCTTTTTTCTCTCTCTCTCCTTCTTGGATGATCCATTGGTGAAACAGATGTGAAAGCTGAGCCTTCCCTTCTGAAGATTTTCTTGTGACTCCAGTAGGAAGAATGGATGCCTTCCTGGTGTGGCTCTTCAAGGAAGGTGAGTGAGAGTGGAGCTCATGGACCAATGTATCACCAGAGACCTCCAGTGCTGACCTCTACCCTCTGCCTAAGGCCACCCCAGACTGATGAAGATGTGCTGATAACTGAGGCAGAATGCAATGGATCCAGAATTGAGATCAGCTGTAATACAGTTTTCAGTGGCAGTGATATACCGGAACTGATCCAATCAGTAGATGTCAAGTTGAGTTCAGAAACATCGTTGGCAGCGTCTTCTGAAGATATGGGGCAATTCCTCCTGTGAATTAACTTTGTATTTATTCTGCATGCCAACTGAGGTTAAGCAAGCTTTGCTGCTCAATGTTAATTCTTTGAAAGAGACTGTTGCTGATTTACAAGGTCAGGTTCGGAGCTATTGGGGGGGGGGGGGGGGGAGTGTATTGGTCCAAGATAAATCAGGTACCAATAAGGTTGGAAAATCTATTGAAGTATAATATTAGAGCTAGACATTTTCCTATTAGAAATATTTCATTAGTTGAAGTATTTAAAAAAAAAAATATGAATAAATGATTAAACATTTCTTAAAAAAATATATTTCCTCCCCCTAAGAAGGCTTAATTTCTTCCATAGACAGAGGCACAGTTAACTGCAAAGGGTGCAGATCCTGTTTTAGACTTGACCTAGGGAATTGGAAGTTCCTGAATTTCAAGATGGGTCCAAAAGTACTCTATTGGAGACATTCCTTCTGGATTCAGACAGGAACTGGATTTCAATAATCTTTTTCAAGAAACTGAGCTGTTTTTTTGGTTTCAAACTACATCTGTATCTGGGTGTTTCAAAACTCAAGAAGAAAAAAAGCTCCTAGCTTGGATGCACAATGCTATGTCATTGGGGGCCCGAATTCATCTTCAACTATCACTGTAAATGCAAAATTAAAATTTAAGAGGTTTCATATTTATTTATTTATTTATTTAAAGTTTTTCTATACCGGCATTCGCGATGAGAATCGCATCATGCCGGTTTACAATTAACAAGATGTGCAGGAACACAAAATAATAATATTTAAATGATAATAATAAACATTAACAGGTGCTGATAAAACGATTGCAGTTACAATAAAACAAGGGAATTACCCAACTTGGAACAGAGAAAAAGGGGCTAGGAATTTAACATAGAGAACAAGTATTCCTATTAATGGTGTGAAATAAGGTACGGCTTTTGCAACGTTGAAGAAATTACCCTGTTGAGGTAGAGTTACTAATTATCATGTTAAAGAAGGTTCTAAGCGTTAGTTAATGGAGAAATTAAGGTTCAGTTGGAGTCTGGAAAAGCTTTCATAAATAACCACGTTTTGAGTCTTTTCCTAAATGTAGGAAGGCAGGGTTCTTGTCGCAAGTCTGGTGGAATGGAGTTCCATAGAGTCGGTCCAGCGGTGGAGAAAGCCCTGTCTCTGGCGGTTATGTGCCGAGTTGTTTTGGTGTGAGGTACTTGTAGGGATTCTCTATAAGATTCTCTGATGGGTCTGGCGGATGTATATTTTCTGAATGGAATTTGAAGGTTAAGTGGAGAGTATTGATGGATGGCTTTGTAGATGGTAGTTATGGACTTATATATGATTCTGTAGTGGATTGGCAGCCAATGTAGTTCTTTGAGGATTGGAGATATGTGGTCTCTTCTCCGTGTGTTTGTTAATATTCTCGCTGCCGTGTTTTGAACCATCTGCAGGGGTTTAGTGTGGGATGACGGGAGACCTAGTAGAATGGAGTTGCAATAATCTAATTTAGCGAAGATTATTGATTGCAATACTGTTCTGTAGTCATGAAAGTGGAAAAGTGGCTTTATTCTTTTTAAGACTTGGAGTTTGTGGAAGCAGTCCTTTGTGGTTTGATTTATAAAAGATTTTAAGCTTAGCCTGTTATCAATGATAGCTCCTAGGTCTCTTACTTGTGAGATTTGTAAGTTGGGTGGAGGATTTGTGTAGATGTTACTGTTTTCAGAGGAAATTAGAATGCTAATATACTAATTATATTAGTATATTATATATTATATTAGTATATATAGGAAATATATTAGAATGCTAATATACTAGTAAATATACTAACTGCAACCCACAAAACATTTATGGGACATAAGTATCCCTTTCCCTGCCCTCTCTTCTTCTTTCCCACTCACACCTTCCCTTTTTGCCACCCTCCTCCCACGCCTCCCTTACTTCCCCCCTTACAACTCACCCCTCTTCTCACTCACTTCCTGCTCCAGGAAAGAGCCGGTAGTCTGTGTTGACGTCGCTAACAGTCTAGTGGAGTAGGTTCTTGGCCACCCTTGCAGCACTGCTGCTCCTCTATCTGCACTTTTCTATCCCTGTCCAGCACAGCATTGGTGCTGAAGTCTTGGTGTGCGCACTGTAGGGCTGACAGCATCCCCTGACAGATGCCAGGGGAAATTGTACAGACACAGAACCAGCGGCCAAGGCTATGCAAACAGCATGGATAGACACAGAACCAGTACTAAGGTTATTATGCATATATGGTAGATAAGAGTCTGGGACTACCTCGGGAAGAAAAAAAAAATAAAGGCTCATTGTAATGTAGTCAAAATATGCCTAGTCTCTTATTTTGTGGATTAACTTGTTTTCGGTCTAAAGCTGGAATTATTATTCTTTTTCATAATTTTTGTGTATTGGCTTTTTGTGATCTCACACTGGTCAAAATTGAATGGATTTGTAAAACATATTTAATTTCCTTTTTAGCTGAATGTGAGATTTAGACCAGCTATCAGGATTTATCTTGATATTATTGTAAAACTGTATAACTATAAAAAAAACTCCCTCAGTCCCAAGTCTTTTTTTTTTTTTTTGCATTATCAGCATTTTGTCATACTTCTGTTTAGACATTTTCCGTGATCCTACCAGCTAGATATTTATAATGCTTTAATTTGTTCCTTCAGCAAATGTTTGTATACCACTGGTATTCTTTTTGATTATCATTTCGTTTATTAGTATTTATCAACTGCTTTGCAAATAAAAATCTATGTTCTCTTGCTGTTTTAGTCCCATAGACCTTACAGGTTACACATACTTTATTTACTATCTCTTGTGGGTCTTCTTTCATAAATGCCAGTAGCACTGATTCATCAGCATACTGAATATTCATCAAGTTTATGAATTCCCAGCCTGGAATATGTATTAAAATATGTATTAGTAATTATTTGTATAGTGCATACCAGATGCATGCAGTGCTGTACAGTCACATAACAGACAGTCCCTACTCCTTGAAGCTTACAATCTAATCAAGATGGACAGATGACAGAGTAAAAAAAAAAAAAAAATAAGAGGCTTTGAGTTAAGACAGCAAAGCTGTGACTAAGAATAATTAAAGTAGGTGATTATAGATGGGATTAAATTAAGGATATTAATTCAGTATCATGAAATATGATGTTGGGAGTCTTAAGGAGAACTCTAGTTACAAATGTTACCAGTCAGCCTGTTCTTATTTTGAGTAAAGAGGCAGTTGTAACTGAGATAAACTGAGAAATGCACTCCAAGTTCAGAGCTCAGATTGACAAATCTGTCACTTGAGAAGGAAGAAGCAAGGTTCAAGTACTAAAAGCAGCCTTGAAGAGGCGAGTTCGCAGTCTGGATTTGAATCTACCGAGGGAGCTTGGCGCATGTATTCTGAGTATTGATTTTCTGGCAAGTAGAATCCAAGTTCCTCTGCACTTCCATAATGGACTTTCTGAAACCCTTGTAATATATTTCACCACTGGTAAGTGCAGGATCTTCATACACACACATTTTTAAATTCTTTATTACTTTTAAGAACCAGGTATTACTCAGTGGACAAGAGACAGGAAAGAAACACAAGTAAGCACTTCTTTACAAAAGAAAAAATAAAAGTATGGTCAATGCTTCTACTATGGCAGAGACCCCCTGGCAGGAAGTGGCTGACCACTTGGCTCCGACAACCTAGACGCCCCCCTCCCCCGCAGACACCGCATCCATCAACAGCTCGCTCTCTCCCTCCAACCAAGCACTTCTCCCCTCCTGCCAGCAAAGGTTTCCTCCCTGAAAGGAAACTCTATGAGAAGCACATGCAGCATTGAGCGGGATTTTCTCCTCATAGCCCGAGGAACTAGGCCTGCCTTTTCCCTATTTCTGCCCCGATCTGACCACGGATGAGAAATGGATCCGCTGACTTGGCTGCACAACAAATAGGAAGAGCAGCTATTCTCAGCCAAGCTCCCATCGGCACTACTCTTCCTTCGTTTTGGTTTTTTGCTTTGTTTTTTTAACTTTACTGATGTCCAGGATAGGAGGCAAAACAGGGAGGAAGGCCCAAGAAGAAAAAAATAGAATCCCCTGCTGCTCTCTACCTTCTTTCTTATATCTAGAGGCGTGGGGTGGGGGCAGTCCGCCCCGGGTGGCAACAGGGGGAAGGGTGCCATTCTCACTTGCAGGAAGGTTCTGCGGATCAGTGACGTGGCGGGGGAAACCCCACCAGCAAAAACAAGGAGCTGCAGTGGCAGAGGCCTGCGGCGCCGCCAGTATTTTCTGGAGCCAGCGTTGACGACAGCCGGCAGAACAGGCCCAGTGTTGCTGCCAGCACTCTGGGAGCCGGCGGCAGAAGGAGGGAGAGATTGGCCCAGTGAAAGTAAATGCCAGTGTATGGGGGGGGGGGGGGTTATGTGTATATATGTTTGTATATGTGCTTATGAGGGTGTTTGGGATGTGTTTGTGTATGTGTGCGTATGAGGGTTGTTTGGGTGGGGGTGTGTATATGAAGGTGTTTGGCGGGGGGGGGGGGTGTATTTATTTATTTATCGGTTTTTATATACCGTTGTTTGGAACAAGCCTTCACAGTGGTTTACAGATGTAACAACTTATTACATATAAGAGAGTTGAAAATTGCAAACATTATAACAAGTGGTTTACAGATGTAACAGCTTATTACAAATAACAGAGCGCAGGATTGAAGAACATTATAATAAATAGTATGGGGGGGGGGGGGGGGGGAGAGGGACGTTTTCATAACTGTTAACTGGAGTTATTACTGATTGCACAAAATAGAAAAAAACCCCAAAAACACAATAGGGAAAATTATAGCGATAAATATTGGGGAAATGGTGTAGAGGGAAATTGGTTGATATATAAGACAGATATCAAACTATAAGGGGGGGAGGGAATAGCAGAGGAGTGATTATTATTCTGAGGGAAGTGGTAGGGGGAGGAGATTGGAGGGTATGGAAACGAGGATAACGGGGGATGGTACTATATATGTTGAGAGGGTCTTAGTTAATATAGTTATTGTTTTAGTTCATTGCTAAGGACTAGTGCTAATCATGAGGGAAAGTCCAAGTTAGGATAGGGGGGAGGATCTGTGAAGGGAGAGTATTTATCCGATACCGTCTTTATATGTTTGTTATGTGTATATGAGAGGGTTTGTGGGAATGTGTGTGTGTATGAGAGAATGCCTGTGTATGATCGAGTATGTGTGCGCCTGTGGGTGCATATGTGTGAGAGGGTGCCTGTGTGTGTGGGGATGGAGGTAGGGGTGAGAGAGAGGAAGCATGTGTGTGAGTGGGTGACAGGAATCCTGTGTGAGAGATAAAGAGGAAGCATGTATGAGAGAGAGAGAGAGACGGAAGAAACGTGTGTGTCTGTCTCTTTCACACACAAACACACCCACTCAAGCTCCCTCTATCTCTCACCAAGCGTATATGTGTGTGAGACAGAGGGAGCATATTTTATTCATATCTCTGTATGTGTGTATACTCCCAGTTCACAACAATCTCAGGGTGACTGGTATGGAGAGTGGAGGATTTTTAAAATCCTTATTAGTTTTAATTACTGGGTGTTATTTGATGCGTCTGCTGTTTTGAAATATTTTGATGTTTAGGAAATTTAAAAAAATTTGTACAGGAGCTTCTAAAAATTGAACATTATTCTATTCATCAGCTGTTTTGAAATGTTTAGTATGGTTTTACTATTCTGATTGATTTATATTTCTTGATTGTATTATTTTGAGAAACAGTGATTTTCTGCTTTTCCATTGTTGCACTGCATACAGAATCTGGCTTGTGGTTTCCAGTTCAGTTTTTGTC
Source organism: Rhinatrema bivittatum (assembly GCF_901001135.1). Taxonomy (NCBI): domain Eukaryota; kingdom Metazoa; phylum Chordata; class Amphibia; order Gymnophiona; family Rhinatrematidae; genus Rhinatrema; species Rhinatrema bivittatum. The sequence continues at coordinate 52,240,087 of NC_042620.1, read as the reverse complement.
TCCATGTGTGCATGTGAGAGAGCGAGAGATAGAGGAAATGTGTGTGTTTTAGCACCTGAGAGAGACACAGAGGAAGAGTGTGTTTGTGTGAGAGAGAGATGGAGGAAGCATGTCTGGGTGTGAGAGATACTCAGAGGAACTGTGTGTGTGTAAGAGGTACAGAGAAAATGTGTGTCTCTCTCTCACACACACACGCTCTATTTCTCACCAAGCATGTATGTGTGTGTGTGTGCATGTGTACCCCCAGTCTACAACAATCTTAGTATGAAAGATATGGAGAGCGGGAGATTTATTAACTTATTAGTTTTAATTATTGGGTTTTATTTGATGTGGGTGCTGTTTTGAAATATTTTATCGATGTTTAGGAAATTTTAAAATTATATATTGGGGGGGGGTGCCAAAGAGGTATCCGTTCCAGGTGCCAAATACTCTAGGTACACCTCTGCTTATATCCTTTCTTTTTGTACAAGGGAAAAAACCTCAACCCCAGAAAACAAAAACAAGAGAGAAGGCAGTCAAGAAAAATTACCAGGAAGGAGATGGGGAGGGGAGAGGGAACTTACAAATAAAATGGAAGAAACCTAGGAAGACACCTCACCCCTAGGCCAGCTGGCTAAGCTCAATCAGAACAGAGAGCAGCTCAACTCAGAGATGAAGTCCTTTGATTAACTAGCCCCAAAACAACCAATTCCACTAAGTCCTGCTTCACTCTGCCTAAACCAGGTCTCAGGCACAACAATGGATACACTTGCCTACCATCTGCTGGAGTCAGAGTTGAGTGCAGCATGGGACCCTAGATGGATGATATCAACAAGCCAGTTGTTCTCTGTCTCCATCTGCTGGCTGGGCAGAACAACTCATTTGTCTGGACTGGTCTGGGTGGATGAAGAGAAAAATGGTATTCATGAAGATATGAGAGGCAGAGAAGAGCTGTGGTGGGAAAGGAGGTGGAGTCCAAGATTACATAAAGTCTGCAGTATAGCGACAAGTCTAGAAAATGGATAAAATACATGGTAGTCCTGGGGGAATTCTGTGCAACTGCGGAGCGCAGAATTTGCGCAGAAAATGGCATTGGAGACCCCGGCCTGCCGCAAATGGCGTGCGCGAAGATGAAGGCCCTGGCGCGTTATTCGTGGTGAAGATGAAGGCCCCCATATGCTGCGAGATGCACTCCGCTCACAGTGAAGATGAAGCCCCCCGTGTGCTGCAAACGGAGTGTGCTCCACTCATGGCGAAGATGAAGGCCCCGGTAAGAGTGAATGTGTGTGTGTGAGAGGAGAGGGAGAGGGGTGCGAGGAAAGGGAGGGGGTGTGAAAGAGGGGAGGGGGTGTGAGAGAGGAGAGGGGAGGGAGAGAAAGCAGGGAGAGGGGTGTGAGAGAGGGGAGGGTGAGAGAGCGCGAGCAGGGGTGTGTGAGAGCATGGTAGGTAAGAGAGTGGGGGGGGGGGGGGGGGGTTGCTTGAGTGTGGGTGCCAGAGAAACGGAGCCTATATGAGGAGATTGTGGAGTGTGTGTGTGTGAGATTGGGAGCTCGTGTGTATGAAAAAGGGATCGTGTGTATGTGAGGGTGCTAGCCTGTGTGAAGGGATTGTATATGTGTGAGAGAGGTGCATGGGACAGCCTGTGTGAGGATGTATGTGTGAGAAAGGGAGCTTGTGTGGGGGTGTATGCAAGAGATAGCAACCCTGTATGAGAGGATGTTTGCGTGCGAGAGAGTGAGGGAGCCTGTATGAGTGGGTGTGTGTATGTACTAGAGAGAGGGAGGAATAGAGGGAGCCTGTGTGAGGGACAGTACTGAGAAGGGGGTCAAACTCTGGGACTGGCGATAGAGTGGAAGGGGTTGAGCTTAGAGGTGGAGGGGAGAGATACTGGCAGGTGGAGGAGTTGGGGCCTAAGAGGGCAAAGTGGCCAGGGGAGTAGGCAGAGCAAGTGGAACGGAATTTCTAGGGAAATTCTGCTCAAAATATTTAAAATTCTGCATCTCTAAGTAATAACTTTTTTCTGTATTAATTTAAAATGTAATTACTTAAAGACCGTCATGTAAATTGTGTTATTTTGACCAATATAAAGTTAGCAGAATTTTAAGTTTTTGTGCACAGAATTTAAAATTTTTTTCACAGAATTCCCCCAGGAGTAACATAGGAGTGGTGTTCTTTATCTATGTCTTTCTTTTTATGAAGATGACACTCCCCTGATCGGAGTTACGAAAGCAGTATAGGATAATGCAAAGACGATACTTAAAAAAATGATTTATTAAAGAGCAGAATGTGTTGTTACAATAATTTTAGTATTTTTTCTTATGAAACTGTCTTCACCTTATTCATCTGCTTGGCATTTTCCCTAGGATATTCCACTCTCACAATGATTGCCTCATGCATTTTACATTCAATGTATTTCTGTTGCAATTTACAGCAAAAAGAAAAAAAAAGAAGGAAAATATGCTTTTGGCTCTATCAATTATCGTCACATACAGAAGTAAATTTTCAATAAGTACCAAACAAAGAAAGATTATTCATACTTTTCAGTCCAAACAAACTATCCGGATATGTAAAGATAAAGTACCTGCATAGTTGGTGTTTGAAACCAAAACTGTGGATAAAACCTATGCACATATTTGTCCTTCCAAATAAAGGCATAAAGCACACGCATGTTCAATACTACTATCTATATTAAAGATGGTTAAATATTTCCTACCACCCTCAAGTTATTTTATGAACCTATTGTTGTTTCTAAACACAGGGCAGATTTTCTAAAAATGCGCCCGCACGTACTTTTGTTCGCGCATCAGGCGCAAACAAAAGTACACCGGATTTTATAAGATACGCGCGTAGCCGCGCGTATCTTATAAAATCCAGGGTCGGCACACACAAGGGGGTGCACATTTGTGCAACTTGCGCGAGCCGAGCCCTGAGCGCGCTACCCGTTCCCTCCGAGGCCGCTCCAAAATCGGAGCGGCCTCGGAGGGAACTTTCCTTCGGCCTCCTCCCACCTCCCCCTACCTAACCCCCCCCCCCCCCTTACTGTTATTGTAAAAGTTACGCCTGCCTCTGGCAGATGTAACTTGTGCTCGCCAGCGGGCTGCTGGAATGCCATCTCCCGACCCGGGAGCTGTTCCGGAGGCCTCGGCTGCGCCCCCGGAACGCCCCCGGGCCGGCACCACGCCTCCCGACACGCCCCCGGAACGTCCCGAACGTTGCGCCGCCCACCCGACACGCCCCCCTAGCGAAGCCCCGGGACTTACGTGCGTCCCGGGGCTTGAGCGCGCTGCTGAGCCTATGCAAAATAGGCTCGGCGCGCACAGGGGCGTTTTAAAAGGGTTACGCGCGTACCTTATGTGTATAACCCTTTTAAAATCCAGCCCAAACCTTGCTTGTTCTTGGCAGTTCACTGTATCTGAGTCTGGAGCACGAGTTAAGCATTGCGAAACCAGAAGCAGCTATCTGATTCCAGGAAGTTCTCATGTACACTTTTGAAACTTCAATGTAGGCGCGCTTAGAGAGGTCAATATTCAAAAGGCTTGTCCTCTTTTTGGAAGTTAGCTGGACACATTTTAGAGTCTGATTTTCCCCCTAGCCGACTGGCTAAATTGTGTCCAGCAAATCCTAGCCCTGGGAGCGTTCCAGAGGCAGGGTTAAACCTTGGCTGGTCAGTCCTGAATTTCAGGGCTGGCCAGCCAGAGCTGTTCCATTAACTCTGGTCAGTCAAAAGGCAAGCATAAAGTTCACTGGACAACCCACATGGAGCCTAATATAAAATGAAATAGTCAAGGCCGATGCTCGTTTCAATTCTTACTCCTATCCAGCCAATTTTTTTTTTTTAAAGAAGATGGTTAGAGCCAATCCTCCCTTCCAGCCAGTATACAAAATAAATTACCTTGCAAGCTTGGGACCCCTTCCCTCTCCTGTTGTAAAAAAAAGTAACCGCATGCCAGACTGCTCCCCTCCCTCCTCCATCACTGCCACCCAAAAAAAGGACATTACCGACTGGAGATAACCCATCTCTCTATTTCTGCTTTCCTTATTTTGAGAGCAATTTGGGGGGGGGGGGGGGGAATCCTAGCTGGCACTGGTCTTTTTTGGGCTGTAGTAAGGGGAGCTCTGCCACTTTTTAAAATTTTTCAAAATTTACTATATAATCTTTTGTGGCTCATGTAGTCTTTTGACCATTTTCCAATTATTTGACGAACAGTTGTGCTATTTTTATATAACTGTATATTCTCCCTCAATAGGAAGATGAAATTACTTTTGATAAATGACAAAGGAAAGAGTGTATTAGCAAGAGAGAACCCGGGCAGTTTCTTTTCCATATTCTGTGGAATTGGAAGTGGAATGTTGTTTTTCATTAGAACTTCCCAGACTGGCAAGCACTACTGATTAGTTTGTTGTTTGTACCTTACTGGGTAGATTTAGAAAAGTTTTGCTCCAGCATTTTTCCTTCGGATAATGCAAGGAGAAAGGTTCTGCTAGGAGAAATTTCATTGCTGAAGCAAGTTTTACGTATGCCAAGGTTTTTTTCTTTAAATTTATTTCTAAACCAGTTTCAATCCCCATACTCAGATATGCAACAATTCTCTTTTCATTCATGGGCAGAAATTCTATGTTGTGCCAGAGATTTATTTTATTTATTTTTATTTAGACATTTTATATATCATCGTTCCATATAAAAGATCACAGCGGTTTACAGAAGTAACATTCATAACTTTAAATCAACAAATATTGACAGTTTACAGAGATAGTATTCATAAGCAAGAGGTAATTTATATCAAATATCAAAAGAAATGTTCCAATACATATTAAAATGCTTACTAAAGATCTAAAACATAAAGCGAGTAGAACAGAAAAATAATATAACAAATATCACATAAGTCAGTACGTTATATTGAGATTCTTACATTCTCTCATTAAATCTTTTATTCCTCATGCTCGTCCTTCTTGCTATTGTAGTTCTCTTTCCTTCTGATGTTTTTAGGTTAGGTTATATGCATTTTTGAAGCCTTGTTTTTTGCTCACATTTATATCTCTTTCTATCTGGTATCAAACGTAACATCTCAGGTAGAGAATTCCAAAGTTTTGGACCTGTTATGGAAAACACATGTTTTGGGTACTTGGTTTTTGGATACTTGCCAGGTTCTTATGGCCTGGATTGGCCACTGTTGGAAACAGGATGCTGGGCTTCATGGACCCTTGGTCTGACCCAGTATGGCATGTTCTTACTTGACCTACACTCTTCTCCGCTTAGGATGAGAATTATAAATCTCTCACAAACGTACTCTCTCCTATAAATGAAATACTTATAAACTAATTTGCTTATGCAAAAAAATTTATTATTAATAATTTAATCATGAAAATTTATTGGAGAAAAAGAGGTAAGTTTCATATTCTAGGTGCTCACCTCCGCGGCGTAGCGACCTTCTTGTAGTCTAATCATCAACTAACCTCCGTCCTCCTTTATGTGTTTATTTAATAATTCAAAAAACAATTTTTTTGTTGATTTTCAATGTATAAATTTTCTTAAAAATCAAATATATTCTCCACCTTACATAATCGGATCATTAAATTTGCTTGTCAAACAGTTTTTAAATACTGCTGTTTAATGTCCCATTTCCTTTGTCCTATGTTCGGGGGAAATTATTTGAATTAGTTTCAGACTTCTTCTCATTGCAAATGCTCTATAAATAATCTATAAATAGAAACGCCGTTGACTCGGAGCTTGTGAGACCGAGAGGAAGGACGTAGAGAGCTAAGCAGCGTTTTCAAAAATTGAATGGGAAAGCCGCGATTTGCTGAATGCCAGTTTGAATATGAAAGGACATGCTCCCCTGATGAAGAAAGAATAAATTTTCGAAACGCAGCTGTGTCGGGAGATAAGTTAAAACATTGTTTCATTGATGGTAGTGGCAATTTAAAGTATAAGAGTCGAGCGTCCACAAATTTAGAGATTGGCGTTTCTATTTATAGATTATTTATAGAGCATTTGCAATGAGAAGAAGTCTGAAACTAATTCAAATAATTTCCCCCGAACATAGGACAAAGGAAATGGGACATTAAACAGCAGTATTTAAAAACTGTTTGACAAGCAAATTTAATGATCCGATTATGTAAGGTGGAGAATATATTTGATTTTTAAGAAAATTTATACATTGAAAATCAACAAAAAAATTGTTTTTTGAATTATTAAATAAACACATAAAGGAGGACGGAGGTTAGTTGATGATTAGACTACAAGAAGGTCGCTACGCCGCGGAGGTGAGCACCTAGAATATGAAATTTTCATGTTCTTACTTGAGTCAGACGTGTACTCCGTGTCGTAGGTACAGTCAATAGTCCTTTATTTTGAGATCTTAGTGTTTGCTGAGACATGTACGGTTGTAATGTCACGCCAATCAGACTGGTATTACTGGAAAGAATGATTTTGAATATTAACGTTAATACTTTGTAATGGAATCGGGAATGTACTGGCAGCCAGTGCAGTGAGATTAGCTCCTAATAAAAGTCTTGCTGAGGCATTTAGTAATAATTGTAATGGTTTTAAGAGACATGAGGGAAGACCGAGTAATAGAGAATTACAGTGGTTTTGGAATACAGGGTTTGGAATACAGTATGGAAGTCCTTGAAAGTTAATAAAGGTTAATAAATGTAATATTTATTTTTTTATTTATTTTTATATACCGGAATTCCTGTATACAATACAAATCAGTCCGGTTTACATGAAAACGAAAAGATTGCCCTGGTCTGGGAGGTCAGACCGGGGTTTTTTTACAAGGAACATTGAACAATAACATATAATACATTCATAACATGAACATTTTTTTACAAAGAACATTGAACAATAACAATAAATCCTTAAATATTTTCATAAATTAATTTAAAATTAGGCCAATTAGCATGTTGAACTTAAATTAAACGTAAGATTAAATTGAAATTTAATTTTGCATAAAATTGCATATTATTAACTGTAATACAGAGTATTCCCAAGTTCAATCAGGATAAGGTGCTTAGTTACATTCTGGAGATTGGAACGCTTGCCTGAAGAGCCAGGTTTTTAACTTTTTTTTGAACTCTGGTAGACTGGGTTCGAGGCGTAGGTCTGGGGGGAGAGCGTTCCAATGGTGTGGTCCTGCAGTTGAGAGAGTGCTCTTTTTCTTAGTAATGATGTTGCTGGAGGGGCGAACAGTGTGCCTTTGTAAGCACTTCTGATGGGTCTGGAGGATAGGTGTGGACGAAGTTGAATTTGGAGTGATATAGGTGCGATGTTGTGTATTGATTTATGAATAATGGTGAGGGTTTTAAAAAGGATTCTCTGTTTGATGGGTAGCCAGTGGAGGTTGCTCAGAATGGGGGAAATATGTTCTCTTTTATTGGTGTTTGTTAGGATTCTGGCAGCGGCGTTTTGTACCATCTGTAGAGGCTTGATACTGTTGGCGGGGAGGCCAAGTAGAATTACGTTGCAGTAGTCGAGTTTTGAGAAAATAATGGATTGTAGGACGAGGCGAAAGTCATTGAAGTGAAGGAGTGGTTTTAACTTTTTGAGGACTTGTAGTTTATAGAAACAGTCCTTGGTGGTGGTATTTATAAATTTTTTTAAGTTAAGTTGTTTGTCAAGCCATGCTCCTAGATCCCTGACGTTTGAGGAGAGATAAATGTTTAATGAGGAGGGTTGCGAAAGGCTGGGTGAGTAGATACGTGGGTCTTGTGAGATAAGTAGCATCTCTGTTTTGCTGGAGTTTAAAATCAAGTTAAGGTTGGAGAGGAGTTGTTTAATTGGTTGTAAACAATCCTCCCAGAAGGAGCAGGATTTTTGAATAGATTCTGTGATGGGTATGAGGATCTGGATATCGTCTGCATAGAGGTAGTGCGTAAGCTTGAGATTTGATAGCAGATGGCAGAGGGGGAGGAGGTAAATGTTGAACAGGGTGGGTGAGAGATGAACCTTGTGGTACGCCTTGGTCTGATAGGATGGGTTCAAATTCCTTATTGTTTATTCTGACCTTGTAGAACCTGTTTGATAGGAACGATTTAAACCAACTGAGAGCAGTGCCTTTAATTCCTATGTTTGATAGTTGGTCTAAGAGTTGTGAGTGGTTTACCGTGTCGAAAGCTGAGGATAAATCTAGAAGAACCAGTAGGTATGATTGTTTTTTCTCCAGATTCAGAAGTAAGGTATCCGTGAGAGAAAGCAGTAGGGACTCTGTGCTTAATGATTTCCGAAAACCATATTGTGCAGGAGAGAGAATGTTGTGTTCCTCGAGATATTCGGAAAGTTGTTTATTGACAGCTTTTTCCATCAGTTTGGAAATCAATGGTAAGTTCGCAATGGGTCTGAAGTTTGCTGGGTCAGTGGGTGATGCGTTTGGTTTTTTCAGTAGTGGTTTAAGAATTGCTAGTTTTAACTGATTGGGTACCATACCTTGAGCTAAGGAGGTATTAATGATTTCAGCAATGGGTTTTGCTACGGTGTTTGGGATGGAGGTGAGCAAGTTGGTTGGTAGAGGGTCTGAGGGATGTGCAGCTGGTTTGATTTTTTTGAGTATGTTTTCGATCTCCATGGCGGATGTGGGTTCGAATGCCTCTAGACTAGCATTCTGAGTGATTTGGTATGTACTCAGAGGTGTTAGTGGGGCGTTGTGGGTTGTAAGAGGTAGAGTAAGGTTGGAGATTTTTGTTTTAAAATAGGTGGCCAATTCATTGGCCTTGTTGAGTGCTTGTTGGTCTGGAATGGAAGGGGGAGTTGGTTTGGTAAGAGATGAGACGTAAGAAAATAGAGCTTTCGAGTCGAAGATGAAATTGTGAATTCTTTTTGCATAGAAGTCCTTCTTTGTTTTGTGGATGGCATTTCTGTAGGTGTTGAGGGTGTTTTTGTAGTCCAGTCTTGCTGTATGTGAGGGGTTGTTTCTCCAGCTTTGTTCTTTATTTCGTAGTTTTTGTTTCAGGGATTTGAGTTCCGGAGTGAACCACGGTTTTCTGTTATCTCGTGCTGGTTGTATTATTTTGGAGGAGATTGGGCAGAGTTGATCTGCTATTTTGTTCGTGAGTTTGATCCATGAGGTAGTGGCTGTGTTGGCGTCTGAGAGGTCTAGTTGGCTGAGTTCTTTGGAGCATTGTTCGTTAAGTAGTTCAAGTGGGCATGGTTTCCTAAACTGAATAGTGGTTTTGTTGATGTTTGGAGGTGGTGTGTTTTTCATTTTGAGGGTCGTGTTGATGATCTGGTGATCTGACCAGGGGACTGGTGTACAGGAGGGATTAGAATAGGTGGATAAGCTGTTGTTGATAAAGATGAGGTCTAATGTGTGACCTGCCTTGTGTGTGGGACCGCTGATTATTTGTGTGAATCCTAGGTGACTGAGGGAGGTTAGAAATGTTTCGCAGTTTGAGGATTGTGGGGTAGAGTCGATGTGTAAGTTGAAGTCTCCTAGGATGATGGTCGGTTTGGCTATCAGCTCTATTAGAGGAGAGGGGTTAGCGTCTAGGGTTCCTGGTGTAGCGTAGATGAGGAATATTTGAAGTTGTTGAGATTTGAATGTGGAGCATTCCAGTTTTGTAATGGAGTATGATTGTTGTAAGGTTAGGCCCAGTTGTTTTTTTGCAGCAAGTAAGATTCCTCCTCCTTTTTTTTGGGGTCTGGGTATTGAGAAGAGGTCAAAGGTTTGTGTTGGTAGTTGGTTTGTTAGTGTTATGTCTGAAGGTTTTAACCAGGTTTCTGTTATTGCACATACGTCTGGGTTGTTATCAATGAGGTAATCATTGAGTAGGTACATTTTTTTGGAAAGAGACTGTATTTAATATCCGCATCTTGGCATAGCCTGTATTAATTAATTTACTGATGTGCTTTTTCATAATAAAGTTTTCATCTAGCTGGATACCTAAATCCCATACTTGATTTGAGGGAGTAATTTGAAAAATATCCAAGTCTAGAGCCAGCGGTTTAACTATAGAGGAATTTCTACTTAACCAAATGATTTCAGTCTTTTTAGGGTTTAATATTAGTTTAAGTTGAGATAGCTCTTTCTGTATTTTCATATAGGTTGAGAGTGTTGATACTGTATTTTCAAATGATTTAGAGACTGGAATGTAAGACTGTATGTCATCAGCATACAAGAAGAAAGAAATTCCTAGATCCAGCAGTAATTTACACAGTGGGAGCATAAAAATATTGAATAGTGTTGCCGAGAGGGCTGCACCTTGACGGACACCTGTATCAATATGGAAAGTATCAGATATGAGATTGCCCAAATTGACTTGGAATGACCTATTAGATAAAAAGGAAGAGAACCATCTGAGAACACTATTCAGTTGATCGCATAACAGGGCATGATCCACAGTGGCTGTTAATTTGATTAGCACAAGAAAATAAGATTCATCAGCATCAAACGATGTTACCTAAATCTAAATTGATTTGGGAAAACAATATCTTGGTCTTCCAAATGATTCACAATTTGGGATAATACAGCTTTTTTGAGTATTTTTGAAAGAAAGGACAAATTGGTTATGGGAGGACAGCTGTCCCAGTCATCGATTCTACCAGTTTTATTTTCAGAATTGGCTTTATCCCATATTGAACAATTCCTTCTGAGAGAGAAAGATTAATTAGGGTTGTAGTGGTCAGAGTGATAATACAGGGGTCGATTTTAAAAGGTGCGAACGGGCACCCATGCGCGCATGGTTCCCGGCGAGCGTACATGGTCGTGGCTATTTTATAATATGTGCACATGATAAGGAATGGACTGGGAGAGAACTTCCCTAACCTAAGAATATCCTTCCTCCCTCCCTCTTCCCCTCGACCCCTAAACTAAACCTATCTATCCCCAATTTTTTTGTTTAATACTTAATGCTCCTCCAGAGCAGAAGTAAACACCATATGCTGGCCGGCTGCTGGCGTGCGCTTCCCCGGGACAGCGTCTAATGGTGCTGTCCCAGCCCGCCCCCCCAGCCTGTCCCTTTTAGCTGGCCCAACACTTCTGCGTGTATTGGGGATCATGCGTGTGGCTGGGTCCTTTTGAATATGCACACGGTGTGCACAGGGCCAGCCAAGCAAGTAATCCCTGAATTTTACGTGCACCGGCCTTTTAAAATTCGCCCGACAGTGTATTTGTTTCAAGGAGCTGGCTGGAACTGGATCACATAAGCAAATATCAGGATTAATTTTAGCAATAATTTGACTAAATAGTCCATTTAACCAGGCCATGTGGATCCTCGGGAGCTCTTGTGCGAGAACAGATAGGTAAACGAGTTTTCAACCTATTCATTTTGCTGAACTGTCATACTTTCTCCATGGAGGCTCACCAAAACGCCTTCCATTGCCCAACCCCAGCACTCAGGGTACGTATGGGCTACTTTCCACATCCTTTTCTTTCCCTTTCGGGTTCACATAACTGAAAGTGATGCCACAGCACCCAGAGCAGTCATTCTTCAAGTTCTTACCCACCCTTCGCGACAATTCTGCCGGCACTCTCATCTTTCATGACATCAGACCCGACTCCCACCCCACCGATGCGTGACCCCGCCAGCTTCTAAAGACGGAGCTGCCGCAGGTCGATCCAGACACCGCCCCTACTAGTTCTACCGGCCTATGCTACTAAACACCACCGCCTCCTCCTTCCAGCCAGTGCTACCAAACTGCACCGCTGTTTCAATTTATATTCTGCACCGTGCTGATGCCGACAACGAGGCACAACTCTCTTCCGGCTTCCGCTAACGTTCGGTTCTGGCCAATACCGTGGACCGCGCATGCGCGCCAATACGGAGACGTCACAGGCTGCCTACCGGCGTGAGCCTCCCGGAATCCAGCGGTCCCTTCCGGTCTCGAGGTGCCGAACGCCTGCTCCTGGTCCCAGATACGGCGACTTGCGGTCTTTCCCGACTGTAGAGAGCAAGCAAGGTTTGTGATTGGAAACAGTGCTGGGCTCGGATGTAATAACCTGAGGGTGGTAGGAAATATTTAACCGTCTTTAATACAAGTAGAAACATAACTTTCACTACTATACTGTGCCATGTGCGCATCGCGCCGCCGGGAAGGGGGCGGGTGGGATGGCTGACTGGACGGTCGGTGGGTGAATGGAAGGCCCGAGGCGTTGGCGGAGGACGGGGGAGGAGGCGCGATTGTGAGAGCAGCGGGTCCTGAGGGTGAATCGGTGCTCTCTTTTTTGCGCTCTTGATGACGGACTGAGTGAGTACAGTTCTGTAAGAAGGCTGGTGGCCTGCGGTTGCCGTGGGAATGTGAAGCTGGAGCATGCTATTTTGGCATTGTGAGTGCAGAGGCACTGAAATATAGGTATAAATAGAAGGAACAATTACCCCCCCTCCCCCGTGCCCCAGATGCTGGTACTGAACCAGTCCTCCTCCTCACCCATTGCTCCCTGTCGCCCCCCCAAATGAAATAGAATACACCTATGTACTAAAGTTCACTTAATAAAGTTACTGAACTTCTCGAACTTGGCATTCTTTAAAGTAGCAGATGCGTGCTGGAATTCAATAATGCTTTAGGGTTTTTGGGGTTTTTTTTTTTTTTTTTTTAGAATTACAGAATATCTGTGGCCCTCCAAGTTTAGAGATATGCCCATGCATTTGGAAGGTAGAATAATAGTACTGGAGTTTTGAAGGAAAAATATAGTATTTGAAGCATAGTTATAGCTTGATTGGGAGTATGGCAAGACTGTTTTGTGCATAAGATGACATCTGCTTCAAAAGGGTATTAATCACTGATTGAAACTGATCTGCTTTAAAACATAAGGTATGAAATACTGGATCAGACCAAGGGGCCATCAAGCCCAGTATCCTGTCTCCAACAGTGGCCAATCCAAGTCACAAGTACCTGGCAAGTCTCCAAACATTAACGGATCCCATGCTTCTAATGCTGACAACAAGCAGTGGCTATTCCCTATTGATTAACAGCAATTTATGGACTTCTCCTCCAAGAACTTATCCAAAGCTTTTTTAAACCCAGCTACATTAGTTGCCTTTTCCACATCTTCTGGCAATGAATTCCAGAGCTTAATTGTGCATTGAGTGAAAAAGGATTTTCTCTGATTTGTTTTAAATGTGCTACTTGCTAACTTTATGGAGTGCCCCCTAGTCCTTGTATTATCTGAAAAATTTTGTAGACCTCTATCATATGCTCCCCCCCCCCTCCCTCAGCCGTCTCTTCTCCAAGCTGAATAACCCTAACCTCTTCAGCCTTATCATTTTGGTTGCCCTTCTCTACTTTTTCCAGTGCACCTAGATCTTTTTTGAGATGCAGTGTCCAGGAAGTGCACACAGTATTCAAAGTGTGGTCTAGCCAATTGAGTGATACAGGGGCATTATGCCATCCTCCATTTTATTTGCTATTCCCTTCCTAATAATTCCTAACATTCTGTTTGCTTTTTTGACAGTCACAGCACACTCAGCCAACAGTTTCAATGTAATATCAACTATGACACCTAGATCTTTTTCCCTAAAATGAAACCTAACATCATGTAACTACAGCATGGATTATTTTTCACTATATGCATCACCCTATCTGCTTGGTCATATAGGGGCTCTTAGTGATAGAAAAGTTAGGATCGTGTCTCTTAGTTCAGATCACAGTTGCCTGAGTTTTTAAATAAATAGGTTTTGAACTGTACAGCATAATGATTGCTCTATTAAACTATTTGAATATGTAGAAATAAGGGTCAACAAACACGTTGTAGGCATACCTAGTTATTGGACTAATTTAAATCTGTGCACAGATTTAAGTTAATCCAGTAAAAAGGTAAATCACCTACAATTTTTGTTGACCCTTATTTTTACTTAAACTGCATAGAATATATTTTTGCTACATCTTCAAGGCAGGTTGGTTAAAAAAAAAAGTGTTAAGTTTATTCAGTTTGTATTCAGTTCTGAGCCAAGTGGGTTGCCTATTGTAGGTTGTAAATAATTAAGAATGTGAATCTGTGATTCCTTGTGCCAAGTCCCTTCTCATACTCAAATATTACATGGAGACCATTTTTGGTTTTGTGTGTGTTCTTATTCTTGTCAGTTACAACACATTTTCGGAAAGAAAGGCTAAATGATAGAAGCAGAGATACAGAAAAGCACATTAAGAAAAAGCACAGAAAAGGGGTCATCCCCCCTTTTATTACATATTATATACAGGAGCAAATCAGAAATTGAGTGCACCTCCTTGCATTTCAGGGTAATAGCTAATAAGCTCGTTACCATTCAGTCTGCAGGGAAATGCACAACTCCTAGTATGGGTTTTAACTCATACTTTACTGCATGTTTGGATTTAAATTTCCTATGTGCCAAAAAACCTGTATTAAAATAGGAGTAAAAAAAATCATGTTATGTCAGTGAAGATTATTACTTCAGTTCCTATGTGAGCATGGGAAGAAACAAAGGTATAGAAATACAACAAACAATTTTGCTGTGTTAACAGTAGAGTAGATATAGAAAAAAATACTGAAGTAACTTTTGGATTTGTGTGAAGTTTATATTCTCACATGGCACTATAGACTAAGTGGTTCTGAGATGATATACTGATTTTCAGTCAATATGGTGATGTTACCAGATATGGGCACAGCTAAGGTATGGAAAAACAAGAAAACTTGTTGCCGCGTATGGAAAACGTTCACTAATGAGGATGGTCACCGCAGAGCGAAATTGTTTTACTGTGGCAAATTTAACTCTTGGGTCAAAGCAGGAGTTACACTTCCCACAGTAGAGAGCCAGTGCATGGTGTTGAGCTGAGTCCTATAAATAGGAGCAGGGCAGAATGGGGCACAATCCCCTTCCCTCTCACTGCCACCCAACCTGGGAGTGAGAGACTGAGTGGGTGTCTATTGGAAGCGATTTAAAAAAAGCTGGCTGGGCTTGAATGCAGCATGCTGGAAGTGTTGCATCCCTTTCAGGATCTCGGTCTCAGATTTCGAGGACTGGTCAAGGCTCGGCTGATCAGGGCAGCTCTGTTTCTGTCCTGCATGCTGGGCTTGGCTGCCATTTGGGTCTCCTGAATACCAGCCTTTGCCGTTGCCTTAGCTGAAAGCAAATGGACTATGCCATGCAGCTCATGCTCGGCTCCCAGATCAAATTCCCTGCAACTCCTGGATTATTTGAAATTTGTGAAGAGCTTCTTTTTACCCAGCTACTGACATCTGGGTTGTGTTTTTTTTTTTAGCATGGATTTGTAGTTTAATGGCAAGCAAACTGCCTATGAATATTTAAAAAAAAAACACATTTTTAAATTT
The DNA here is from genome assembly GCF_901001135.1 of Rhinatrema bivittatum. NCBI lineage: Eukaryota > Metazoa > Chordata > Amphibia > Gymnophiona > Rhinatrematidae > Rhinatrema > Rhinatrema bivittatum. Next base: position 52,224,887 of record NC_042620.1, on the reverse strand, counting down.
GGGGGATTTTTTTTGTACTCGCAGGGCATGTGCATGCCATTAATTTAACCATATCCAATGGAGCTGCAGCTTGTACTGTGGGTGTTAGCCAAAGCCCGCACTATTATATAGCTCTGCTTTTAGCCTGGGTTTAATTATGGTACTTCGACCTCACAATGAGAGAAGTGTGTGTATAGCTCAGATATCCTTATCTTAGAGCAAGATATTCCCCTGCTGGTTCCCATATCTCCACCTTTCAAGGTTAGAACAATGATATTTCTCACCGTAACTGCCATTTTCTACCAGTTCTCTGCTTAGAAAGATACTTGCTCTGAAAAGCCACAAATTCCAGCAGTTACCAGTACTAGGACAGATCTCAGTAATGTTCAGGCGTATCTCATGTTATATCTCTTTACACAAGGGAATAATATAAAATCTTTCCTAGTACGTAACTTTTATAAAAGTATGTACTAGTGAAGAGACTGAAGATGACATGAATTTTTGCCCTCTAACAGTAATAAGCATTTAACCCAGTTTTGCTTGCTTGAAGTGCTTCTTTGAATTGTTTACATTTCTATAGGTACTCCCCCTGCAGGGCTCCAGAATTAAGAGATATCTACTGCGTGAAGCAGTGCAGAATGCTCATGAATGTGTTTTGATAAACCAGTCAGTACACGCTGAATACAGTTGTCTTTAACACTCTGTGCTGTAAGTACTGGGGCTTTTGATGATTCTGCCCAGTCTCTAGAGTTTCCCAAACTGTTCAAACTCTCTTTTACAAAAATGTTGTGTGGCATGGAGCAGGCAGTGCGGATGTACAGAGCACTCATAGGGTCAAAAGACGAGCTAAGGAAGAAGTGAAGGCCCCACCGGTCTCTTTCAAATTTTAAAATGAAGGGAGAGGGGGCAGAGACACAGGAAACTGTCACAAGGGATAAAGGAGATGTTGGTTGATGCAGACAGCTGGATCACTTAGTTACATTACCTTCTCTGCTACTTGTGGCTGCCAGAACTGCTTCACTATTGCTACTTCCAGCAGTCCCAGTACAAGTTGCATCCAGTGTTCAGAAGACATGCTCTCCATATCACTCGGCATGGGGATAAGACAGAGGCTGGAAGGACTCAAAGAGAGGAAAAAAAGGAGGTGCTGTGTGTAATGTGGGTGCTGCACAAAGCAGAGCCCAGCTAGCCATGTCCTGCAGGCTACCCCTTAATTCCCACAATTAAGGGCCCATCATGTAGCTGAGAAGAGGGGGCTTGCATGATTATACATGTGCTCAGAAAGGAACTTTGGAGTCTCCTGTTTCTGCAATAGGTGCTCAGAGCCCCCATGTGCTAGCCTGGATATGAGCATCAGACAATGGTGATTTTTCTGCGGCACATCTGATCTGAAGGCACACCAGCATGCCATGGCATGCTGGTTGGGAAACCCTGCTCTAAGTTGTCCCTTACCTTTTTCCTGTACATTTTAAGCCCATGGCATCGGAGACACTTTTGCCCTTGAATCTTTTAGAAATGGCACTTACTTCTCATTTTGATTGAAAAGATTTATGGGGCAATTTTTAAACAGCCTGCATTGCTTTCAGGCCTGCAAACACATTTTCAAAGGAAAACTTGACATGCAGGTTCTCTTTGAAAATGCGGGCCATCTGGTAACAGGGCTGCACTCTGAGCATCTGAATTTACATGCTTTGAAAGTACCCACGTAGACATTCCTCTTCGTTCCTTTTCCCCAATGTGGATACATACCTGTATTATGAATGATGTGGGTAATATTACCTGCGGTGAGGGAAGGGTAATTTTCAGTGGGGCATTTCCTGCAGGTAAACAGATGCCCTCTGGTTTCTATTATTTATTGGTCTAATAGTGAGTTCCATGCACCGAGCCCTGATTAACTTGAAAAGCATATTAGACCTTTGCAGGGAGTATCAAGAGACTATAATGCATGGCCTCTGACTGTTTCACATGCAGGTTGAATATTGCAGCTTCCTCTGGCCTTGAAGAGCTACAGTAACTGCTGCTCTCCAAACAGCTACAGTGCATTGGTTACCTCCTTGTATGACCAGCAAGCATCATTATTGGAGCAATAGCTGACTTTCCTTTGCACAGGGCTGTGAGTGTACTCATTTTTACATTTCAGACATTAAACATTGGGTTACCTCTTCTTTTTTTTTTTCTTAGAGAATTCCAACCCTGCCCTTTTTATTTTTAGATCTATATTCTGAAGTCTTTGTGGAACCAAAGTGTGCATGAGTGGAATTTACAGTGGGATCAGGAAGCAGCGTTGAAAAGAGCTCATGCTCAACAACATGGATGTCTGGACCTCCCAGTGCAACTCATCTTCTCTACAGTGAATCTGAATTTACCAAAAAGAGTTGCTTTGTAGATTGACACCTCTGCCTTTCGAACTATGGCAGTACACTTAAACGTTTCACATGTGTGCGTTTGCAGTCCAAGTCCCCAGTACACCTGCCAACTTTTCAAGTAAAAGGCAAAGAAGCAAACCACACACGTGTGCCAAATAAAGAGATGTGAAAGATACAGACTAATTATTATGCAGACCTTCTAAGTCAATTAGAAGAAAAAAAAATTACATTCATCGTAGTGATTATTTCAGAAGTTTTGTGAATTCTGAAAAATACTTTCCTCTCCTTATGTCCTGGGTTTGTTACATCTGGAGCAATTCTTCTTTCTCGGACCACTCCTGTGTCTGCATTTCTGCTAGCCAGGCCCAAGGTACCATCATTCCTTATGCAGCCCAATGGATCAAGGAGTAAAGTTGCAAGCTCTGCCTTCTATAGCTCCTACCTCTGTCTACCATAAGTGAAGGCCGGGCAGCTTGATATCCTTTCACATCCACTAGTCCTTGGTTTCAAGCAGATATGGACTTTTAGGAATTCCACATATGCAACTTCTTGCCATTTTGCAAAGTATTTTTGCTGGTTTGTAACGTAAAACGTTTTTCATTGAGCTACCATTGTTTCTCTGTTTGTTACAAGGAGTTAGTGCTTCTTGCCAAGTGGGAAGCAATATGCATTGATTAAAAAAAAAAAAAATTGAGATTGTTTTTCATTTTAAATAATTGGCTAGTTTTGAGCTGGGTTTAAAGTGACTTAGCTGACACCAGGCAACAATGCTTCGAGCCCTAGTGAGCTGATTCAGCAGCCAGCTTCATCCACCCCACATTGCAAATTCTGCTCCCAACCTACAACAAACTGAAGCAGCTGTCTCCCAGGGACCTCTTGTATGTCACCCGGCTGGGGTGCCAGGGTCCCAGGGACAGCAGCCATGGCTCGCAGCAAGAACCAGCTGCATAGTGATGGTGTCACCGTCTCACAGCGGTGCAATAAATTAATCGGGGGCTCAGCCACTCGGGACAACTGACTGACATGCTGCGCGGTGCAGCCCGTGCCGCAGAGGAAACAGCCACTGCCGCAGCAGCACTAGTGGCAGCTCAGCAGCCGCCTGCAGGATAGTTTATGACAGCGACGAGTGGCTGACCTGACCGTCCTCACCTGACCTGGGGAAGCGCAAGGCAGAAGGTCCTCCTAGGGCGCCTAATGCCCTACCCGAGACCTGGCAATTTTAATAAAGTCCCAGAAAATTCCCAGGTATGTTGAGGTTCAGTCACGTTTTTTGGGATCATTTTCGATAGCTCACCTTACTGAAATGTATGTGCACAGTTTGGTGCATACAGACGTGTAGTTGATTTTCAAAGAGAAATGATGCAGTTGGTTCCCCTTGGAAAGTTGTACATTTGTGCCTGCTATTTATGTGAGCAGCTAATCAGAGCTTATTTCTGCATGGGTTTGAAAACCACTCTAGGGGGGGTGTTTTCCTCCCCTGGAAAGCCTCTTTTTTTTTTTTTTTTAATCCAGGTACAGGTATGCACGCTGTGAAAGCCCATGTTTGCTTTTAGCCACTGTGAGGGGGCCAATTTTCAATAAGGGCAATTACCTGGGGGTAAATGCCTTTGAAAATTGGCCTCTTTAAAGTTTGAGTCAGAAAAGCTTTAGGAATAACAAATGTCCATTCTGTTTTGGAAACTGTAACAAGGCTGTGCAGAGGCTTTAAAGGTAACCCAACTGTGAAGTTTGCGCACACACTGGCTGGGCAAAATCCTCTGGAACACAGCTCCAACTTATCCTTCCCAGTTGACTCTGCAGTATTCTGATAAAATGCTGCAAGACCCAGGGGTAAAACAATAATAGTTCATTTCAATCCTGTCCCTGGTTAGAACTCCAGTTTATCTGTGGCAAAATCTCAGGCTAAATTCCTACAGCTGCATCAGCTGCACCTTGCTTTTTCTTTATGAGGCCAACAGCTTCCCAACATTGTCCTGGGCCTCTTGCATATTTATCGCACAATTTATTCATAACTTAGGTTAATTCTATGGAACAGTTTATCTGATGCCTTTGCCCAACCTTGGCAGTGCTGCCCTACCTCCCATGGGACAGCATTACATACTTTCACATGGGCCAATCGCTCCACACAGCAGACTTCTTCGGTGATTCGCAGTGTCCCTCCCCCACAACTCAGCTACTCTGGCCAGTTTGTAGTTCTGTGGTCACATGTATACTAACTTGGAGTCCTTCACGACTCAGCTGTTCTGCCTTGACAGCCATATTTCCATCAAACAGATCCTTCTGTCTCCCACAGGCTTCCCTCCATGTAGCCTCGACTTCTGAAAGTCTTTCAGATTGCATCCGGTCAAGTGCCCCTCTCCAGCATGCTTTCTTCCTCTCTTGTGCTTTTGAGACACGGCTGTAAGTCCATCCATCTCCCTGAGGCCTTGTCCTTGGAGCTTCCTACACCTTCCCAGCCACTAGGTCTGATAGGAGTTATAGTTATTTTTTTCATCCGTTCGTTCTGCTCTGGGACTTTCTCGTCTGCTACAGTCTTCTGTCCTCTCTAGTTCCCCTGTAAAATCAATGTTATTTTGAAGATTAATTAACCAAGCCCTCTGTTAGAAGCGTTTTGGGAAAATATTTGTGCCAACTCTGCCAAAGAGAAGTTAGCTGAAGCCCCTAGAAAGTTTGTGTTTTCAAACTGCTAGAAGGAACGCACTAGTACATTTAGCAAGGGACTGGGGAGGAGGCCAGCTCTGCTCTGTTCAGTCAGGTACTCCTGTGTATTCACAGAATATTTTGAAGGAACTCCCAGGAACCTCCATGGCTCCATCCGACACAGCCTAGTACAGGAGTGGCCAGATCCAGTCCTCAAGAGCTATAAACAGGCCAGGTTTTCAGGCTATCCACAATGAATATGCATGAGGTATATTTGCATGCACGGCCTCCATGGTATGCAAATCTATCTCATGCGTATTCATTGTGAATTATCCGAAAAACGTGGCCTGTTTGTGGCTCTCGAGGACTGGAGTTGGCCACCCCTGGCCTAGTTAGCTCTTTCTGCCTTTATGGCAGTGAGGATGGGGGCAGGGAAGGGGGCACCGGGTAGCAGTTGGAGCCAGAGGCAGAGGAGCAGGCTAGATTGAGAGGAAGGTGGCACTGAATCGTCTGCAGCGGGAGTGGCCATTCCCTCGTCCCCTGGCTTGCGCTGTGCTGCTGCTCGTGGCTCCCTCGATCACCGTAAAATGTCCCACCATGAAAACCAAGGGGAAGACATGAAGGAATGGGAGAATGGAAAGTGTCAGCAGGCAGGCGATGGAGCCTCTCTTTTCTTCCCACCTTCCCTGATAGACACATGAGCTGCCTCACCCCTACCCCATTATTGTTCCTGGTTTGTTTTTATCTTGGAACCCTCCCATTTGCCACGGGGCTGCCCTGTCACTGACATATCTCCAGGTGATTTACATGCTGGGCCCGAGTCTGGCTTTCCTTAGCTAAAGGAACAGGGTCAGATGGAGGGAGGGAGGGAGAATGTCTGTTGCATTTTACTATTTGTTCTGTTATAAAGCTATTTGAACTTAAATCAGTACTCATCACAGAATGACGTGGGACCTTAAGCCAGCACGTAGTTATTGAGCATCATTCACATAAAGGTGTTAAAAACTAGGAATGTGACCGGGCTGCTTTTGCCTGGTTCCATATGCTACACCTGGAAGTGGGACTTAGAAGCAATCTAGGGCAGATGCAAGCCCCAAGAGACGCATGCAGATCTGCAGAACAGCCGGGGACAGGCCCAAGATTAAGATAAAGTGGTTTTTCTTCCCTCCAAGCTGGAATCTTCATTGTGGTGATCCTGATGAACATGTCAGATGGCTCTGAGGCAGTAACATGCCACTTACATTTCCAGAGGCTCCACACAGCTCTTAGTGTTTTTTGTAAGCTTGTACAGTGCAGTTGTGGGGTGTTTGGTTTTTTGGGGGGGGGGTGTTTGCTTTTCTTTTTTAAGATGGGGGTGCTGGATATTGAACAAATATTGCTACCTCTTATTTATCCAGTGGACATAAAAGCCTAATCTATTAAATAAGACACTTGCATCTGCAGGAGCCTTGTAACTACAGCCTTATTAGTGAAACAGTCATAGCAACCAAGCAAGAGAAACTTTCAGATACTACATATTTTTTTTTTTGTGACATTTTTTGATGTGCGAAGAAGTAAGGTGTCCACCTTTAGTATTCATCCTTCCATTTCCCTAAAATGAACAGTGCAAACTTGGGCTGTCTGACACTCTCCCACCGTGCCATAGCTTCTTCAGTTTCTTCCCCAAACCTCGGATTGGTGCCAGTTTGTGAGGAAGCGACAATAAAGCAGTGCAAGGTAGGTGTCCTCCGCCTGCATCAGCACGGCAAGCTCCATATCACGGACATCACTTCCAGCAAGACTCGGGTTCGAATCCAGCAATGTCCGCGTTTGATACGTATGCTGCTTGTTTAGCAGTTATTTGCTAGTTGAAATATGGCCAAATATCACACTGAAATATAAATGTAGCATATTTTTAAATTTTTGTTACCCTGGGGATGCACAAGACATCTCAAACTTTTGAAAGGGGTACAGTAGTCATGAAAGGATGAGAACCATTAGTGTAGGTCAGATTGGAGAAATATATGTTCTTAAACTTAGTAAAAATAACTTAAAGGTAACAGCAGCTAGTTAACAGGCAGACCAAAAGTTATGTAGTAGGTTATACTTCACAGTGACAAATTCATGTTTCCGGGCCCCCTAGACTTGCATTTATCCACTTTGTTAGATGAATATTATGATTCTAAGGTAAATGCATAAAAAGCAGGAGATTAATAGATGTGAGCATTGCAGTAATCATAGCTTAACATAAGAATTGCCATACTTGGTCAGACCAAAGGTCCATCAGGCCCACTGTTTCCAACAGTGGCCAATCTAAGTCGCAAGTACCCAAACATTAAATAAAATCTTAAGCTATTTTGCTTATTAATTAATAGCAGTTTATGGATTTTTTTTCTCTAGGAACTTATCTAAAACTTTTTAAAACCCAGTTACACTAACTGCTGTAATCACATCCTCTGGCAATGAATTCCAGAGCTTAACTATGCACTGAATGAAAAAGAATTTTCTTTGATTTGTTTTAAATGAGCTACTTGCTAACTTCATGGAGTGCTCCCTAGTCCTTCTATTATCCGAGAGAGTAAATAACTGATTTATATTAACTTGTTCAAGTCCTTTCATGATTTTGCAGACGTCCAAACTAAACAGCCCTAACTTCCTTAGCCTTATCTCATAGGGCAGCCATTCCATGTCACTTATTATGGTCGCCTTTCTCTGCACTTTCTCCAGTACAACTATATCTTTTTTTGAGATGCAGCGAGCAGAATTGCACACAGTATTCAAGATGCGGTCTCACCATGGAGCGATACAGAGGCATTATGACATCCATTGTTTTATTTGCCATTCCCTTCTTAATTCCTAACATTCTGTTTACTTGGTATCCTGCTACCTATTTAAAATGTGTATGCTTGGCAGAGATCTCTGAATGAGCATCGGTTGTCTTTCCCTTTCAGAGAGATGGAAAATCTCCTCATTTTTTTTGTAGTTAGCAAGATTTGAAGACTTTTGGAGATCTGTGCGATAACCATATCTTCCTGGAGCCAGATAGTGGGCTGGTAGCATTGTTCTGGTGGAAGGCGTTGGTGTACTGGCGGCTCACAGTCTTGCTCTGTTTCCTGTGAGGATAGTCTGCTTTGGGCAGGGGTTGGTGGGCTCATGACTTTAGCGTTAATGTTACAGTGAGTGAGCTGGCAGTTGCAGTGTTCCAAGTAGTGTAGGATTGGGTTAGAAATCTGTAGTGCCCTGGTCTCAATTTGAGTTAGGGAGGTGAGGGGGATGTAGATCCTTGCAGTTTCATCTTTTTCTTTTGGTCTTCCTTCTCAAGTGGAACTGGCCTCCATTGAGGTATAGTGCCATGAACTTTCATTTGCATCCACTAGGCGTTTCTTCCATTTTTTACCCTTCCTCCTTCCATCTATTCCATCATAGCATCAGTCCTTGGCTGGGGATCTAAGATTGCAGCTCCCTACAGAACCAGGTTCACGTGCACCTGGAATTTGTCCTTGGGGACCTTGGGACTCCCTTTCTACAGATAGGTTTGAATATTGCCTCTGTATCATCTCCTACTTCAGCTGGCCCATGGAGCAGAAGCCATGTTCAGGAATCAAAACTGCATCTTTTACATGACAGCATACCATGCCGGTGTTGAGCTATTGGGCCCACTCCAAGCGTGGATCTTTTTGATGCCATTGGTGACCTGTTGCCCATGTTTCATGGCATCTCTTAACGGTTTTCTAGGGAAATCCAGAAATAAATGCAGTGGTAAAAGAGTTAAAATAAGAACTAAAGCCAATTGTAATCTTAGGTAATTAACTTTACTTCTGGAAAAATGTTTCACTCATTTTTTTCCCCCTTGGGAGTCAATCCATGTTTTTACATTTTGGATTTAATTTGACTTTCATCCCATTCTTTCCCACTGCTACATCTGGTGGTTGAATGTAGCAGGCGGAAAGAATGGGAAGAAAGAGTGTCATTGACTGGCCTCTTCGATTAACATGGCCTGTACTACAAGACCACAACAGCCATTTGTCATCAGGTTGCAGGAGGTTCCAAGACTCAATATTTGTTCTTCTATCCTCCTAGACTCACCCTTTGTCTCCTGCATAGCAGACTAACATCCTGATCAAAATAAGCAGCGAAAACGCTTCATGGCTTTCCTAGCATTCCTCAACAAAAATGCAGAACATTGGCACTACAAAAATGTAGTCTGATACTGAATATAGATGAAAAAGCAGTTCTCGCTTATTACTTCTGGAAACTAGAGTGTTTCAATGGTCCATGTGCGCTCTTGTCTTGGACTTGATGGATCACACACAGGGTCCTGGATTTTGAGTACTAACTGTGTTAAAGTGGGGGGAGGGGGCTACTTTTAGAGAGGTACTGACAGGATAGAAAGAGGTACTTTTAGAGAGGTACTGACAGGATAGAAAGATTTTGGTGAAATAGAAGAACAGGAGGGTAAACTAAAAGTAGTCATGGTAAGAGTAAGAAATCTTTGTTGGGAAAGTAAATACAATTAAGAGGAGAAGAGACCAAACTGGTTGGGGGATAAACAGCTGAGGGTAATGGTAAACAAAGTTCACGCTGTTAGTAGCGGCTTCAGGGATCATTCCTGTTGCCGGTTATGTTCAATATTTTCATACTTGATGTTGCAGTGAGACACATAGAAACATGGCGGCAGAAAATAGATTTTATATCCTGCACATTCACTGTGGATATTCTGAGGGAAGATGGGATGGGACATTTATTGATGGAGCCATTTAAATGCCTCCAAGGTATCAGTGTACGGGAGGTGAGCCTCTTCAATGGAAAGGAGATTCTGGAACGAGAGTGAAAGGGAGGACTCGGGAGTAATCTAAGGCAATTTCTTTACGGAGGGTGGTGGATGCCTAGAATTGCCTCCTGGTGGAGATGGTGGACGCAAGGACAGTAGATGAATTCAAGAAAGCATGGGGCAAGCACAGGGAATCTCTGAAAGTGGAAGGGATTGTAGAGATAGACTGTGTGGTCTTATTCTGGCTTTCCAACGTATGCAAACTTATCCCAGCGCATTCATACAGGCCGATGCTGTAAAGTGTGCGTTCTAACCCGTGCATCTACAACCCCTTATACAATACTGTATCGGCCTGTTAGTGTCTATCCTGAAAACCTGACTGGATTGTGGGATCCCCGGGACAGGTTCGAGAAGCCCTACTTTTAGATCCCTGGCCGCCATCTTTTTCTCTCTTTTGGGGCTCCTTAAGTTGTAAAAGTGAAACTTTTTTTTTTTTTAATGTTGTTGGTAGAATTAGAACCAGATGCTTCTCTTACTTGCAGTTTTTCAGTGAACAGGTTTCTAGTTGGCTATTTGACTTGAGCCTGTACTGATGGGGGAGGCTCCTTGTTAAGGGCTATAGATAATCAGTTCTGCATACTGGTTGGGTCCCAGTCCTCTCCAGAGACAGCGAGGCGAGAATGTGCATGTGCTGCTTTACTGCTGCTGTTTGTTGCTTTTGTAGCATGAGCAGATGTCCACTTCACTGCAGTGTCAGTGCAAAATGCACTTACTTAATCCGCACAAAGACCGTAAAGGATTTAATAGTTTAACAACCCCACTGGTTCCGATATTTAAATGTATTGTAAAATGTATTATTACATTTGAAGGTTATATTGTTTCAAAATACCTTTAATTTGGGTTTTGCTAAAACTTTTTAATCCAGAACTAATCAAAAACATAAACTGGGTTTTAAATTAGTAGCACAGAAATGCTAAAGTAGGCATTTGGTACATTTAAGTTGTAGAGTAGTGCACTTTACTTGTCAGAGACTGTGCTTATAACTTAAAAAATTGAAGTATGCATTCTCTGTATAATTCTTAATTCTGCGGAGTGTCTCACACTCTAGGAAGGAACTGCACTGAAAATGATTTTTCTATCTTTGAGTCTTTTGTTTATCATAAGGTTTGCAGTCTTTCCTCTGCTTTTTTTTCCTTTGATTTCCTGGCTCTCTTTCCATTTTACCTGTAACTTATGCCTTCTCTCCTTTCTCCATCTCTCCCTCCTTTCAACATTTATCTCACCTCTTATTTTACTTTGTCCTCTCTTTCTGATCCCCAATACCACTTCTCCCCCTCTCTTGTCTTTCATCTTTGTTTCACACTCTTCCTCTTTCCTTCTTATTCTGTATCCTCTCTCTTCTACCCCATCTTTTCGACCAACTCTGTCACTTGTGACCTGTTGCTTTTCCCACCCCCTTCTTATCTCTCACCCTGTGAATCTACTGCTATTACTGTTACTACTACTTATTTTTAAAGCACTACTGGAGATACACATAGAAGACAATCCCTGTTCCATGGGCAGGGACGGTCAAGAGTCTGTGAGAAGTGCATTTATTGTAGGGAAGTGTTTAGGATTTAAAAGTATCCTCAAAAAGGTGACTGGACTTGAATATGGCCAGAAAGGAAGCACAACCCACTGAGTCAGGAAGTCCATTCCATATACATGGTGCAACAAGGTGGAAAGCAGGGAGTCGAGAGTTGGCGGTGAAGGAGAAGGGCACAGACAATTACAACTTACTCGGTGAATAGAGTTCCCGAGGAAGGGTGTGGCGAGAGAATGTGAGGTCCTGCCTCCAGCCTGAGGGTGGCACTGGGAACCAGTTGGGTTATTTGTTCAATCCTCCTAGCTTTGTGCCCCTCATTTCCTCCTAGTGGCTGTCTTGGTCCTGATCAGCCCAGTGGTGGACTAGCTCCTAGTGGGGGTTAGGTATATCTTCCCTACTTTACACTGGCCGCTCTACTTGGTCATTATATTTTCATTATTTTCCTGCTGCTGTTCCTGTCCAACATATAACAAAAATAGAGAGACATTAATTAGCATCAGTATAATATTTTATTAGTATAGAAAAAACCCCCTTCTATAACCCTGTTCCTGTCCAGGCATGAGTGCGTTGTCTCTGCTAAAGATCCTTGTTCCAGTCTTGTTTGCTGCGAGTTCCTATTTTTTAATTTTGTATTTAGACTTTGTTTTGTATGGATGCTTTTGTTTTTGATATTGAAGCTCAGTGATGTTAAAACTTCCTTATTCAGCTTTTCTGCTGTGTTTGATCATTTTTTTCAGATTTTCCTGCAGTAAATCACAGCATACTCCTGGGCTATTAGTGTGTAGCTTCGGGCTCACACCTCTTACCTAGAACCCTAACAGAGAGAAGATAGGTTAATGAGGAGCTGCAGACTGAATGCATTTGTAGGTGAATAAGAGAAGCTTGACGTTATGCGACAGTGGATGGGGGAGCCAATGGAGCAACTTAAGAGGAGGTACTTGATAATAGTTGAAGGAAGATGTGTCATGCCACCAAATTTTGAATGGATTGCAGTGGCGAAAAAGATGGTTCATTGGGAGGCCTGAAAAGAGTAGATTGCAGTAGACTAAGCAGGATGTGATAAGAGAGTGGCTGAGTGTCTTGGTTGTATGCTCAGAAAGGACATGGATGAAGTTTAGCAATGTTATAGAACAGTGATTCTCAACTTTTTACCATTGTGACAAACCTCACAAGCGATGCTCAAGTGTGTAATGCACTGCATACTATATGCCACAACTTAAATACTATTCTGTTGTTAAACATAGCACCACTGTCTCTATTGTGATCCTGTATCCTCTTGCCACACGCTTCACCAACTTTCTTTTTTAATGCAAAATGAGCTGTAAGGAGGAGGAGCTTCCACATGGGATGCTGAATGCCCACTCTTTCAGCATCCCTGCAGTGCATGCTGACAGCCCTCACATTGTGCAAAACACCACCTGCTTCATGGAGGCTGGTGCACCCCACAACATTTTTGTCAGTGTAGGTTTTCACCACTGTATTTATGTGGGGCTGAAAAGGGAGCAGGACAGCTGTAACAGGCCACCACTTCTGTCTCAGAACCTGCTTAATTCTCCTGACAAAACTGTTCAGGAGGTTTAATCAAGAAAACAGGAGACAACAGGGAGGAGAGACCTCTCAGAAGTCTTTTTGAAGATTTTGGAGACTTAGTTTATCTGAATTACAGAATTTAGTAGGTTCTGAGACAGAGTTGATGGCCTGATATAGCTGTCCTGCTTCCTTTCAGTCCCACATAAATACAGTGGTGAAACCTACATTGACAAAATGTTGTGTGGCGCACCAGCCTTCCTGAAGCAGTTGGTGTGGATACAGAGAGGACTTAAAAACTAAGGAAGGGAGAAGGTGGAGACACATGAACACATCAGAACGGCCGGTTTCCTCTGCAGGAGAAGGGAGAAGTCAGTGTGGAACAGGCAGCCGGCTCAGTTACCTTGGCTACCACATGCCGGAGCTCCTCCACTGTGTTGCTGCCAACACTTAAAATGAATCACATCTGCTATGCTGTGTATCCTCTCCCCATCTCACTCGGTTTTGGAATAAGACAGAGGCTGGAAGAACTCAAAAGAGAAAGCTCAGAAGGGGAAGATGAGAAGGTGGTGTGTGCACTAAATTCACTAAACTTAGCGAGGCCAGGCTGTCCGTGCCCTGCATGCTGCTCATGCCGAGTCTGGGACGAGAAGGCACGCACGATTACACGTGTTCTCAGAAAGAAACGCCTCCGTATTCTAGAGCCACTGTCGGTGTCTCATGTTGCTGCGAGGCGCCTGGGGCAGAGTCAGGTGCTGGTCTGGATCTGAGCATCAGGCAGTGAGCACTTTTCCGTGGCACACCGAATCAGGTCTAAAGACACACTGTTTGGGGAAACACTGACTCAAGGAATCTTCCCAGGAAAGGGCTTGACCAGTCTGCATATGCCTGTGTTTTCTCATGTAAATGAAATCATCCACTTTTTAGTAGACTAGCTGGGCCCCCATGTGTTTTATTTGAATCTTTGTTTCTCACAGATGGAAGTCACCCATTATTTCATAGGTACTCAGATATGCATGAAACGTGTGATCCTGATAGACACAGGCTCAAAGAATGGTTTATGTCTCAAGAGTGCAGTCCGATGGTAATGTGTAGACAAGACCCCCTTATGTCTCTGAGTAGAAGATGCCCCCTCCCCAGCTAATGCATAAGTTAAGGGCTTCGAATGTTTCTTTCCAATTAATTACCAGCAGTTCATTTTCCATTCAGTGAACACAATAATCACAAACAATTGCTTGGTGTTTGTTGGGAGGAAGAAAGGCCTTTCTTCATTTAGGGTACCACTACTGATCTGATCTTCTTGCTTTGTCTGAGGAAAATAATTATATGAAAACTTTCACAAGCGCCCATCAAAAATGACAAGAACATATCCATCTAAACAACATCTGTGTAAATAACTGAATTTGAATATTATACAAAAATTGACACAAGTTTTATTGAATCTGTTGTGTAATCTTTCAGCCTGTCTTCTGCTGTCTCTGCATGCCGTGGGCAGTTCATCTCTTCTCTAATGTCCTCTTTGCTTGCTTCTTTCATTTTCTCAGTCTTTCCATTCTTTCTGCATTCAATTGTGATCTAGTCTCTGTGTCATCTTGGCTCTCATTTGACGCTAAAGGTCAATTTTCAAAATCATGTGCATGCATAAATAGTGATTTGCAGGTATACATTGGCTGTCTGAAGAATGTCCTCCCTGAATGTGGATAAAGTGCACTCATTGTTCCACTTTTAGCTGTAATTAGATGAGACACTCCTGGGTGCTGGTGAAAGGTAGGTCACGTACTTCATTATGCCGCCAACAAATGTCAAGAAAATAACCTCTCATTGACAAGTAGGAAGAAAATTTTAATTGTATTTCATGTTCACTTAAGGTTGTTAAAGAACAATCTTTGGTTGGATAGTGAGAACAGATCCTAAGAAAATGCAATCAGTTATTCTGTTATAAGAACATAAGATATGCCATACTGGGTCAGACCAATGGTCCATCAAGCCCAGTATCCTGTTTCCAACAGTGGCTAATCCAAGTCACAAGTTCCTCACAAGTACCCAAAACTAAATAAATCTCAAGCTATTGTTCCTTATCAATTAATAGCAGTTTATGGATTTTTACACTAGGAATATATCCAAACCTTTTTTGAACCTAGTTACACTAACTGCTATAACCACATCCTCTGGCAATGAATTCCATAGTTTAATTATGCGCTGAGTGAAGAAAAAATTTTCTTCGTTTTTGTTGTTAATGAGCTACTTGCTAACATCATGGAGTGCCCCTTAGTCCTTCTATTATCTGAGAGAGTAAATAACCGATTTATATTAACCTGTTCAAGTCCTTTCAAGATTTTGTAAACCTCTATCAGGCTTCTCTTCTCCAAATTGAACAGCCCTAACTTCTTTAGTCTTTCCTCATAGGGCAGCCATTCCATGCCCCTTATCATTTTGGTTGCCCTTCTCTGCACTTTCTCCAGTATAACTATATCTTTTTTGAGATTAGGTGACCAGAATGGCACACAGTATTCAAGGTGTGGTTTCACCATGGGGCGACAGAGGCATTATGACATCCATTGTTTTATTTGCCATTCCCTTCTTTATAATTCCTAACATTGTTTGCTTTTTTGATCACCACAGCACACTGAGCCAATGATTTCAATGTATTATCCACTATGATGCCTAGATCTCTTTCCTGGGTAGTAACTCCTAAGATAGAACCTAACATTGTGTAACTACAGAAAGGCTTGTTTTTTCCTATATGCAACCCTTTGCACTTATCCACCTTACATTTCATCTGCCATATGGAAACCCAGTCTTCCATTCTCGCAAGGTCGACCTGCAATTTATCACAATCCACTTGAGATTTAACTACTCTGCATAATTTTGTGTCATCCGCAAATTTGATGACCTCACTCATCGTACCCTTTTCCAGATCATTTATAAATATAATAAAAAGCACCGATCCAAGTACAGATCCCTGAGGCAATCCCTTGTTTACCTATTTCCACTGTGAAAACAGACCATTTAATCCTATTCTGTTTCCTGTTATTTAACCAGCTTGCAATCCACAAAAGGACCTCACCTCCTATCCCATGACTTTTCAGAAGCCTCTCATGTGAGACTTTGTCTAATACCTTCTGAAAATCCAGGTTGATTCTCGATATCCCTGAGGTGAGCCTTGGTCCGACGGCCCGAATCCTGGTGTGGACTTAGCCCCCAGGGTGGCTGAAAGGCAGTGGGTGCAGATTCGAGTGCGGCGGTGAAGGTATTTCCCTCTCCCCCGCAGCTGGAGACCGACCAGCACGTGACCGGTAAGCGCCGAGACCAGGTAAGGTAGAAATCTTTACTTCTAAGTATCCGGTCACTTTAAAATCGGGTTGAGCAGCCCTTCTTGGGAAAGCCCCGATTTGATATGAGGGTCCACACACATGGAGTCCCTCCGGGGGATCACCATCTTGCCTTCGAAGTCATCGGCGCCATTTTCCCCCTCGACCAGCGGTACGTGCGGGGCAGGCTGGAGGCCCGAAGCACCTAACTTTAAACGCTCATCTATGGGGTGCGCACAGCGACGCACATAACTGTGCCGCATGCATAAACTCCGTTGCCCACAAGCACAACTTGTGCACACTTCGTGCGAATAACGTCTGCGCCTCCGCTCACAACTAAGCGCATCCACGCGTATAGCTCCACGCACAAGCAACTTTTTTAAGCTCTATATGCGCACAAACAATGGCACCGCCATCCAAAAAAGCCAAGGGCCCCTTCCTTTGCCCAGCCTGCCATTTAAAAGCCACGCAGCCTGGATTGGAATCCCTCCTGTGCCAACAGTGTGAACAGATCCAGGGAGAACCAGATCAAGACCCTCTACAGTCAGGAGAGGGATCCGGAACTATTGATGATGGCATCCCGGACCTAAGTATTTCCAACTCCGCGCTCCCACAGGAAAATTCCTCCAGGGCCACCACTGCAACCCCTCCTGGGATCAACATGAACCCAGGAACCTTCTCCTGGGTGGAATTTTTCAAAGGGCTGCAAACCTTTGTCCAAGCACAACCAGCCCCCGCTGCCCACCTGACTCAAACCCTGCCGGAAGCACAAGCCCTTCCAGGCACCTCCCGGCCTTCTCGAGAAATGCCTCTCCAAACCAAGAGTCCCTCTGGTGATCCAGATACCTCAGAGGACGAAACAGACTCCCTGGAAGAAGGAGAAATTCCCCCAGGGATGGAGCCATACCGGACCATGCTCAGATTCTTCCACAAGGACGAATTACCAACCCAGTGTCCCAGACTATGTGTCCCAGACTATGAAGACACTGGGTCTTCCAGGCACGGAGTCCACAGTGGAACCAAAGAAGAACCCTATGTTGGTGTACCTCTGTAAGGCCTCATGCTGTTTTCCTATGTTGGAGCCCATTAAGGAACTGATTGACCTGGAATGGAATGCTTCAGAGGCCACTTTCAAAGGGGGGCGGGCACTATAAGCCCTATACCCGCTGGAACCCACAGCTAAGGAATTTCTACATTTTCCCCAAAGTGGATGTTATGATCTGTGCAGTTTCAAAACGCACTACGATCCCAGTGGAGGGAGGAGCGGCACTGAAGGACACCCAGGATAGAAGGCTGAAAGCCATCCTTAAGCAGTCCTTTCATGTATCGGCAATGATGCTACAAATTGCTTCCTGCTGCGCATTAGTGGCACATTCCTGTTTGATCCTCGCCAGAGACTCAACCACCCCCGGAGAAGCGATGGAGCTTGCGGTCTCCTTCCTCACCGATGCTACCTCAGACCTCATGCACACCTCATCCAGGGGTGTCGCCGCTGCAGTGGCGGCAAGAAAATAATTATGGCTCCGGAATTGGTTGGCTGACGCGACTTCCAAAGCGAACCTCACAAAAATGCCTTTCAAAGGATCCCTCCTGTTCGGGAGCGAACTGGAGAAATTAGCCAACAAATGGAGTGAATCTACAGTACCCCGATTACCTGAAGACAGGAACAAAAGATCATATCAGCGCTCCTCCCCCAGTAGAACCAAGGGCAGAGCATCGCAGTGCTTTAAACCTTACAAGAATACACAGTCCCAAGCACCTCTTGGCACCGCTGTTTATTGCCTGCCTTTCTGACTAGCTGTTCAGTACAGACACACTAAATAATATACCCCAATGGTTTACTTCTCCCCAGTACTTTTAAGTTTTAAAAATTTCCCCAAGCAGTACTTACTGATTCTTTTCAGCTACCAGCAAGGTGATCCTCTCCTCTCTGTGCTCCCACTGGATTATGTTTATGTATTGTATGCTGCATTGAACAACTTGGATTTTGCAGTATAAATTGAACAGCACTAAAGACAGATTCAGCCAGTGAGAATGTGAAATGTTTTTGGTGCACTCTTCCAAACATGGCTTCTGGAGAGCTGCTTTCACCCTGTGTGCTGGTGTGCATGGCTTCGGCCTCAGGACTCTTGCTGCAGTGACCACCCTAGGAACAGTGGGAGGAAAGATCTATTAAAGTAGGGGAAAAATCCCGAGTTGTGAATGAAGGCGCATTGTGCTAGGATCTCCCACACTGGTTCTGATTGAATTGGAAGAAAAAGGAATGGGAGGAACTATCACGCCAAAAAAAAAAAAAAGTTAAAATGTGTTGAAACAGAGTGCATAAAAAAAACTGCACATCAGGTTTTGAAAGTGTACACTGTGCAGGTAGATGCTGTTTTCTTTTAAAAACTTGAGTGTCTAATTACAGTCCTGGTTAAGAATACTTCCAAAGTGGTGCTCACAGGGACTGGAGGGCTCACATACAGGGATCAGCCAATAAGCAGAGCTGGAATTAACTCTGGATGAGGAACCATCATGATCATAATAGTAACTAGCTTTATAAGATTGTGAAAGAAAATACTGGAGGATACAAATTGACTTTAATGAGATGGCTAGGAAGGGGTATGGAAGAAAATAGTGATCAGCATGGGAATGTACTTGGGTTAAGGAAGGAACATAATTTTTTCATCATTGGCAAGTACATTTTCATATTATTAAAATATTTGGATTGATCATTCATTTACACAAAATCCTAAACAGTATTCTTTTCCATAAGAAAGCCACAAAAAATAAACTATTCTTTTTGAATTTGATTGAGCAAAAGGCTTCGAGATACTTTGAAAAACCAGCAACTCTATATAAGGATCAAATTCCCTTTTAATAACTTTGGTTCATATGGATGACAAACCTTGGATTGCTGATTTCGATTTCCTTTAAAACGGTAGGACTTTACTTACCATGTAAATCGTTTAACCATCTAATATTGTATATTCCTAGTGTTAACTAGACCTTGCATGCTATACACAGGTAGTAAACAGTACTTAATGTGGGCCAGTTCAGTTTGACTTTTGTAGGTAATGATGAAGTTGTGCAGCATCATTGTATGTGGACTTTTGACAGTCTAATCCTGTTACTCTCTGGTAGTTCTTGGTCTTTCACCTTAATGAGGACTAAAAAGAAATATTCACACCACTACCTATGCAAACAAGTCAATTTTGTGTTGAAAATCATTCACATTGTAAACAATATTTAAACCATATACAAATAAAAAATGTACCAAGTACAACAAAAATGTATCAAGTTAAAACATATTACAAATTTTTTACTGTGAAATGTCACTTTTAATTTGAATTGAAATAGTGCAACTGTCCCTTTTTTATATTTTCTTGAAAAAGTTATGATATTCTATATGCTAAAATGTCCTCAACAGCAGTAGTTTGTCATGCTGTTAATTGCATCGAAAGATATGTGTACATATATTGGACACAGGGTAAAATATATACAAAGGGGTTGAAGTAGCATACATTTGAAACTTGTCAGCAGTAATGTCAATCATCAAGGCTTCTATTTTTTTATTTATTTATCGAGTTTTATATGCCATCGTTCGGTTTCGCCATCACAATGGTTTACAAAGTATCGATGTTTAACAGTGTTCAGAATTTCACGTGCCTATTACCATTTGTTATCGTTTTATGAATTGAAATTGTCTTCTCTGCCAGTTCTGGGACACCAGCAGTTGCAGACTTCTTCCAAAACACACCCAGGGCTTTGTAAATGGTGTACAATTGGCCTCTTTGTGTAAAGATGAAATTCTTCTAAAGGAACCTCATTCAGGAATTATCTCAAAATTTATCTTTGGTTCGATAAGGATTTAAGAGATTTTTGAGGGATAAAACATTCTGATTGTGTTTCTGTCTGACTTCACCTCCGCCACTCCTGTTTCCTTCAGGACAGGAGGGAGGGGCGGGGAAAAAGGAGAGAACAAATAGCAGAAGAAGGTTTCCTGCAGGCTGTTTGCAAGAAGAGGTGCTGGAGCTGGAACAGAGACTGAAGGCACAAAAATTGCATTAAGAGTGTGAAAGCTTTCAGACATGTTGATTCTGTGGCAGGTTGTCAGATGTGCAGCAACCAGCTAATTATATGGCTATACCTCTTCCTATGCACTCTAGCAACCCTCTGGTTTTGGGCACCACCTTATCACTGTTTTGCTACTTTCAGATCATCAGACACTATCGCTCAAGATCACTCTTGTGGTCTGTGCACATCGGCCTTCTCATCATGTACCACTCCCTTGGATTTTGGTTCCCCAAATGCATGACTCTTCACATTTTATTTATTTATTTTGTTTGTTTAGCTCATACCTTTCATTGGTAGCTCGAAGCGAGTTACATTCAGGTACTGCAGGTACCTGCCTGTCCCCAGAGAGATCACATTCTGAGTTTGTAGCTGAGGCAATGGAGGGTGAAGTGACGTGGCAATCGGATTTCAACCTTGGCTTCCCTGACTCTCAGCCTGCTCTAACCACTCCTCCACTCCGTTTTTCCTTTGAATATTAACTGCCGAGCAATTGACCACTTCTCATTTTGTCTATTTCCTCAGGAGTGCCTACTTTGTTGCAGGATCTTTGTGTCATCTGCAAAAAGGACCAGATTCAGATTCAAAGTGATTCACTTGCTTGAGCCTCAGGCCCTGATATCCTGGTGAACAATGTTGACCAATGTCTTTTTGAGTTTCCTCTAGGCCTTTTCTCCTCCACCAGCATTTCGGTGCCTTCCTGCACACTAAGACATGGCATTAAGCGAACAACACAGATCTTATGTGAGATGAGCCCAATCCTGGTTTTCTGTTTTACATCCTGTGAAGGAGTGTCCCTTAAAATCCCTCCTTAAAAAGTGTTGGGCTAGGCATCTGGCCTGGTCCACCTTAAAAAGCTTAGGCCTAGATTCATCATTTTACCATTTTCGCATGTATAGCATTCATGATAAAAATAGGGACTTGGTTTGGGTAATTTTTGCGTTTCCCACAACACGCACTATTTTGGTGCTTTGCAAAGGTATTTTATCTCAATGTGCGTAAAATTTATCACACCTGCGAAATTTCCACTTCGCAAGCAGCGAAGGGCCCAGACAGGCATTTCCATGTTTTTGGCTGCTCCTGGAGGGAAGGAGAGAGAGAGACAGATAGCCTTACTCTTTATAAGGCTCTCATATTAGTCAACTATTTATACCACTATAGGAGGGTCATCTGGTAACTCGAGATGAGGATTTGGTGGTGGTCTAGAGTTTTGGAGCCATTTTTATATGCACAGGCAGACATATGAATAGCATTTGCTGTTCATATGTCTGCCTGTGCATGTAAAACTGGTGTCAAAACCGTAGACCACCAACAAAACCTCACCTCAAGTTACCAAATGACCCTCCTATAGTGGTATAAATAGATGACTAATATGTGTGCAATTCCAGAGGCTCTCTCTCCCTATCCCCTTTCCTGCCTGAAATGGAATTTGCGATAAATATAAATATAAAGTCAAGGTCAACAAGGAAGAATCTCAACCAATCACCTGCGACCTGGGAGTCCCACAGGATCGTCCCTCTCACCAACCTTATTCAATATTTACCTCCTTCCACTTTGCCAACTCTTGCTCAACCTAAATCTCATCCACTACCTATACGCAGACGATGTACAGATTCTAATCCCTAACACTGAATCTCTCCAAAAAACTCTAGATTTCTGGAATACATGCCAACAAGCCATCAACAACTTACTCACAAGTCTAAATCTTATTCTTAATCAAAACAAAACAGAATACCTACTCATTTCTCCAGATGGAACTCACTCACTTCCCGGCACCAACCTCACCACTCAACTGACACTGTCACCACAAGTCAGAAATCTAGGAATTATACTTGACAACCAAATGAATTACAGAGCTCTCATCAATAATATAGTAAAAGACGGATTCTTCAAATTACAAGTCTTAAAAAGACTTAGACCACTCCTCCATTTTCAGGATTTCCGATTGTTCTACAAGCAATCATACTCACAAAAATAGATTACTGCAACTCTCTTCTAGTAGGCCTCCCCGCAAACGCCTTAAAACCATTACAGATGTTGCAAAACGCCTCGGCAAGGATCCTAACCAAGACAAACAAAAGAGACCACATCTCACCCATCTTAAAAAGCCTACACTGGCTTCCCGTCAATTTCAGAATACTCTTCAAAGTGCTTTCATCAATACACAAAGCAATACACAACCTGGCCCCACTGAAGCTCAAAATCCCTCTCCAACTCCACACCTCTACTAGACCAGTGAGACAAGCCTACAGAAACAATCTCCAGATACCACGAATGAAATCAACGTTAAGCAAAAGAGCATTCTCCACAGCTGGTCCCAAACTCTGGAATACGCTCCCGCCGGAACTCAAACCAGTGCAATGCCACATTATCTTCAAAAAAAGACTTAAGACTTGGCTCTTCCACCAAGCCTTTCCATAACATCAGTCTGCTGAACTATCTCTGCCAAGGTCCCCTTTAGGTCATTTCCAATCGAATTATAAAGAGAACTATTTATAAAGAGAACTATTTAAGATCCTCAGTTATTTTCAATAACCTACAAAAGAACTACACAAGAACCAGACAATAACCTACAAGAGAACTACACAAGAACAAGATCCTCAGTTATTTTCAATAACCTACAAGAGAACTACACAAGAACCAGACAAGTACAACCCTAAAAATTCTTTGAACCCTCTATGAATACCCTAAGAACACCACAAAGAATTCTCTAAAGAATTATGCAATTCAACTTCAACTCCTTGGCAGTCCAAAACTCTGCCTACTCAGGCAATGTATATTATATCTCTTGTTATTAACCCCATATATTTATGAATACCCTAAGAATAACCTAAGAATACCACAAAGAATTCTCTAAAGAATTATGCAATTCAACTTCAACTCCTTGGCAGTCCAAAACTCTGCCTACTTAGGCAATGTATATTATATCTCTTGTTATTAACCCCATATATTTATTTCCAAGTTATTTATACCTGTTCTTTGTAAGACATTTACTTGTCACTGTTATTGTTCAAAATGTAAACCGAATTGATCAGTAATTCTGTTACTGGAAAGTCGGTATAGAAAAGTTCTAAATAAAATAAATAAATAAATATCGCAAATCCCGTTTCAGCCATATCGCACAGCTTAATGCCAGGAAAAAAGGTGTAGTTATTTCCGGTCTTAAAACGTGTGATAATGTGTGTTATGCTATCGCACACAACGTTAAACATCCCTCATTTTCATAAACCTCACCCAAACTCCTCCCCTTTGACTAAAATGTAAAAATGTGCATACGCATCTCGCGATGCGATAAATAACGCATGCGTTATGGAGTTATCGCGGGCATTAGGGCCCTAATGCCTGCAATAATGCCTTAACGGATTTTGATGAATGATCCTGTTGGGTAGACAGGTGGCTCTGAGGGTGGTTCCTCTGAGAGCAAGAATAAGAGTGTAGGTGGGGGAAGCACAGTGAGACCCTCAAGGACCAAGCTTATGCACCACTGATTTAGCACATTTGAATTTTTTTAGTTTGTGAAGCTCTGTGTAGTAATGTTAGATCTTCGCTGTACAAAGTATTCTCTATGCTAGGGCGGCTAACTCCGGTCATCACATGTAAAAATAGGCCTGGCTTTTTTTATATCCACAATGAATATGCATAAGAACATAAGAAAAGAACATAAGAAAATGCCATACTGGGTCAGACCAAGGGTCCATCAAGCCCAGCATCCTGTTTCCAACAGTGGCCAATCCAGGCCATAACAACCTGGCAAGTACCCAAAAACTAAGTCTATTCCATGTTACCATTGCTAATGGCAATGGCTATTCTCTAAGTGAACTTAATAGCAGGTAATGGACTTCTCCTCCAAGAACTTATCCAATCCTTTTTTAAACACAACTACACTAACTGCACTAACCACATCCTCTGGCAACAAATTCCAGAGTTTAATTGTGCGTTGAGTGAAAAAGAACTTTCTCTGATTAGTTTTAAATGTGCCCCATGCTAACTTCATGGAGTGCCCCCTAGTCTTTCTACTATTCGAAAGAGTAAATAACTGATTCATATCTACCCGTTCTAGACCTCTCATGATTTTAAACACCTCTATCATATCCCCCCTCAGTCGTCTCTTCTCCAAGCTGAAAAGTCCTAACCTCTTTGGTCTTTCCTCATAGGGGAGTTGTTCCATTCCCCTTATCATTTTGGTAGCCCTTTTCTGTACCTTCTCCATCGCAATTATATCTTTTTTTGAGGTGCGGCGACCAGAATTGTACACAGTATTCAAGGTGCGGTCTCACCATGGAGCGATACAGAGGCATTATGACATTTTCCGTTTTATTCACCATTCCCTTTCTAATAATTCCCAACATTCTGTTTGCTTTTTTGACTGCCGCAGCACACTGAACCGATTTCAATGTGTTATCCACTATGGCGCCTAGATCTCTTTCTTGGGTTTTAGCACCTAATATGGAACCCAACATTGTGTAATTATAGCATGGGTTATTTTTCCCTATATGCATCACCTTGCACTTATCCACATTAAATTTCATCTGCCATTTGGATGCCCAATTTTCCAGTCTCACAAGGTCTTCCTGCGATTTATCACAATCTGCTTGTGATTTAACTACTCTGAACAATTTTGTGTCATCTGCAAATTTGATTATCTCACTCGTCTTATTTCTTTCCAGATCATTTATAAGTATATTGAAAAGTAAGGGTCCCAATACAGATCCCTGAGGCACTCCACTGTCCACTCCCTTCCACTGAGAAAATTGTCCATTTAATCCTACTCTCTGTTTCCTGTCTTTTAGCCAGTTTGCAGTCCATGAAAGGACATCGCCACCTATCCCATGACTTTTTACTTTTCCTAGAAGCCTCTCATGAGGAACTTTGTCAAACGCCTTCTGAAAATCCAAGTATACTAATATCATGAGATAGATTTGCATGCACGGCCACCATTGTATGCAAATATATCTCATAGATATTCATTGTGGATATCCTGAAAATCAGGCTTGTTTTTGGCATCCCCTGCTCTGTGCTTTCTTCTGCCTAGATCATGTAGACTGTAAAATCTTGAAGAACTGTAATTTTTTAGCCATTTTTAAACTTTCAAATAATAACTTTTTGGCGTTATGGGTAGAAGCCCTGTTTCATTTGATTTGGTTTTGCACCAATATATCACTCTCACTCACTGGGTTGATCAAAATATTTTCTGCCAGTATGAATTTTTCTATATTGAAAAAAGCCACTCTAGGTAATCATTGAACCCAGAAAGATGGGACATTTCTAATACAAAGTGAAAATATACAACTTTGTCCCATTTGAAGGCATCTAAGAACCAGGGCAATATGTGATAAAAGGTGGATGATATAATTCTGCATTGGAGAATGTTTACGTTTGTTTTTCTTGTTGGGTGGAAGTCTAGATGGCGGCACGTCTGCTTGGACTCTCCTTTAGCTCTTCAACCTGTGGATTATGGTTATTTATTAAGATCAAGTTTGTTCATATGTCGGTGACCTTCCTGAAAGCCAAATACTTTCAATAACCTGCAGATGAAAGCAAATAGTTTTACTGATTATTTTGTCTGATTATACTGAGTTGCTCTGTCCTTTTAGGAGCAATGATCTGTTAAATTCATATAGCAAGGTGTGTCAAGGAGAGAGAGTGAACTGTAAGGGAACTCCTTAATTAAAGATTTTCTCACTTGGTGCTACCTGACAGAGCTTTGAACCCGGAACAGTTCTTCTGAATGTCTTCAGAAGCCTTAAAGAATTTTAATGAATTCATAATGGTTAGTAACTACATAACATTTATAATAAATTATGTTCATGAAATGTTAGCTTATAGGTGACTTAATGAAACTATTCCCAATTATCATTGTTTTATGCTCACCAGTTATAGTCCCTGACTTGTCCACTTCTCTACTGTTTCAGCTAGTATCCCTCTGTGATATGTAATAAAAATTATTATACTTTAGCCTTTCTGAGCACCTTTATTGCATCACAGCATTACTATGCAAGAAGTAGGTAACCCAGTCAGGAGACTATAGGGGACTATGTACTACAGCAATAAGTATGTCCCCTCAAAGGATATGATGAAAGCAGTTAGCATAGCTGGGTTTAAAGAGTTTGGACAAATTCCTGGAAGAAAAGTCTGTAAACCTCTACTAGCCATGTAGACTTGAGAAAGCCACTGCTTATCCCAGTTATGAACAAGGAGGACTGGACCTGTTCTTTGGGATTCTACTGAGTACTTGTGTTCTGGATTGGCCACTGTCAGCAGGATGCTGAGCTTAATGGATCTTTGGTCTGACCCAGTATGGCATTTATGTTCTTAAAATGGAGGAAAACCCTTTAATACATCTGGCCTGTAGTTGAGGTGTCAGATGTACCTAACATTTCTGGCATATATTGATATCATAATTCAGTGTGATCTGCAGACATTTTGCTTAAATTTTACATAAGATCATAAGAACAAGCCATACTGGGTCAGACCAAGGGTCCATCAAGCCCAGCATTCTGTTTCCAACAGTGGCCAATCCAGGCCATAAGAACTTTGCAAGTACCCAAAAACTAAGTCTATCCCATGCTCCTGTTGCTAGTAATAGCAGTGGCTATTTTCTAAGTCAACTAAATAGCAGGTAATGGACTTCTCCTCCAAGAACTTATTCAATCATTTTTTAAACACAGCTACACTAACCACATCCTCTGGCAACAAATTCCAGAGTTTAATTGTGCGTTGAGTGAAAAAGAACTTTCTCCGATTAGTTTTAAATGTGCCCCATGCTAACTTCATGGAGTGCCCCCTAGTCTTTCTACTATCCGAAAGTGTAAATAACTGATTCACATTTACCCGTTCTAGACCTCTCATGATTTTAAACACCTCTATCATATCCCCCCTCATCAGTCTTCTCCAAGCTGAAAAGTCCTAACCTCTTTAGTCTTTCCTCATAGGGGAGCTGTTCCATTCCCTTTATCATTTTGATCGCCCTTCTCTGTACCTTCTCCATCTTTTTTGAGATGTAGCGACCAGAATTGTACACAATATTCAAGGTGCGGTCTCACCATGGAGCGATACAGAGGCATTATGACATTTTCCGTTTTATTCACCATTCCCTTTCTAATAATTCCCAACATTCTGATTGCTTTTTGACTGCCACAGCACACTGAACCGACGATTTCAATGTGTTATCCACTATGACGCCTAGATTTCTTTCTTTACCATGCCGGTAATCGTTTTGTCGTCTTTCCACCTTTCTTAATGTGTGGAATACATCTGGACTGTGCTTCTAGGATGGTATTTTTTTTAACAATGACCACGCCTTTTGCACACCTTTTACCTTTGTAGCTGCTCCTTTCAGTTTCTTTCTAACTATTTTTCTCATTTTATCAAAGTTTCCCTTTTGAAAGTTTTTAGCATGAGCCATGGATTTTCTTACTGTCCCCCCTTCCAGTCATTAATTCAAATTTGATCATATTATGATCACTGTTGCCAAGCGGCCCCACCACCATTACCTCTCTCACCAAGTCCTGTGCTCCACTGAGAATTAGATCTAAAATTGCTCCCTCTCTCGTTGGTTCCTGAACCAATTGCTCCATAAAGCTATCATTTATTCCATCCAGGAACGTTATCTCTCTAGCATATCCCGATGATACATTTACCCAGTCAATATTGGGGTAATTGAAGTCTCCCATTATTACCGCACTACCAATTTGGTTAGCTTCCCTAATTTCTCTTAGCATTTCACTGTCCGTCTCACCATCTTGACCAGGTGGACGGTAGTATACCCCTATCACTATAGTCTTCCCCGACACACAAGGGATTTCTACCCATAAAGATTCGATTGTGCATTTATTTATTTAAAACGTTTCTATATCGGTATTAGTAGGTACATGCATTTAGTCTCATGCAGGTTGTTTATCCTGTTGGACTCTATGCCATCCCAGACATAAAGCCCTACACTGCCTCCCGCTTACTCCTCTCTGTCATTGAGATATAATTTGTACCCTGGTATAGCACTGTCCCATTGGTTGTCCTTCTTCTACCTTGTCTCTGAGATGCCAATTAAGTCTATGTCATCATTCACTGCTATACATTCTAATTCTTCCATCTTACTTCTTAGACTTCTGGCATTAGCATACAAACATTTCAAAGTTTGTTTTTTGTTTGTATTTTCATTCTGCTTTTTAATTGATGGGATAAGTTAGAATTTTTTAGTTCAAGTGAGTTTTTAGTTACAGCACTTGGGCTACTTTTCTTATTATTGGAACCTCACTGTCGGGATGCCCTAATTCTAATGCATCATTAGTATCCTTTGAAGATACTTCCCTCCAAACCATGCACTGCTGAGCGACTGTCGGCTTTCCCCTTTGTTCTAGTTTAAAAGCTGCTATACAGTTAAGGTGTGTTGCATTTGGGTTGAGATGTTCAGGTTTATTGATGGCTTTGTGGCAGTTGTGATATTAGTCACTTTTTGACAGTTAACCACCCACATACATAAGAGAGTACATTTTATACAAAAGATGAGCCTGGCTGTGTGTGTTTCCTTTTTTAATATATCAAAGGCATATCTTGCTGGAAAAAAATGCATGAGATGTTTTGCAAATTACCTATATATGTTCAGTGTATTGCTATTTCTGTGGTCCTGTCTGATATTCTAGTTCTTGTTTTTATACCATACAAGGCTTCAATAACAGGGGTAAACCTTTTTTAAGAATTAAAAACCTGATCATAATTGGCCCAATTTTAAAATACACGCGCGTGTGTGTAAAAATTGGGGGTTACACACGCGGCCGGGCCCTGCACGCTCTGTGTGCGTTTTCAGAAGGGCCCAGTCGTGCGCTCAACCCTCGTATGCACTGACGTGCCGGGTCTCTAGAAAGGGGTGGGCGGGGGGGTGTGTGGTCTGGAAGGGGCGGGCCGGGACGGTGCCATTCGATGCTGACCCGGGGAAGAGTGTGCCGGCAGTCAGCCGGCACACGGCGATGACTTCTGCTCCAGAGGAGCAGCAAGTAGCAAAATAAAAAATTTGGAGATTGTTAGGGTAGGTTTAGGGGGCAGGGAGGAGAATGGATGAAGGAGGAAAGATAAAGTTAGGGGTTGGAAAGGAGCGGACTGGGAGGGAACTGGGGAAGGCCCGATTGCGTTACCGTGCATGCGCACGTTATAAAATCGGCGCGTCCATGTGCGCATGGGTCTCAAAATCGGCCCCAATGTGTACAACCAAATGTTCCAATGAGGACTTGCTAGTTTAATCCAGGTATGAAGTGTCCACAGAGAATTAATTGCCACTACCTTGGTAGGGGGAGGGGGGTGGGGGGAGAACCACAAAGCAAGTACTTGGAGCTTAAGGTTTGCAGAGTGAATTCTAAACATCCATCTCTGCAAACGCGTTTATAGTCTATTCATGTTTAAAAGAAATAAAGCATGGAATGCTGTCAGGTTTGCCCTACCACTTCAGCATGAAAATGACAGGAGGTGGTGGTCACTTACCCTGAGCAAATCCTTTAGTAATCTCTGATATTACATTTTTCTTCCGCTTAAATGTTTGTCTTGTATTCATTGGTGACCTGAACTAGGCTAACATTTCTGTCTGGATTGTATCTTATGGATTATTATTATTTTTTGCTACAGACACAGAATGAAATAAATTCTGCGTTTGTTTTCTAATCTTCTTAAAGAAGGGATTTTTATATTGGACATTAATTTCTGTTAATTGTGTCAGCCTAGCAGAATATAGTTCCTTAGTGTTATGCCACCAAGAGCAGGTGCTGATGTTTATAAATTTCAGGTTTTCCTTAAATTGATATATTTTTTTTTTAGTAAATACATATATATATCTCCAGCTCCATCCACAACTCTAGGCGGTTAATATAAAAACATTCACGAAAGATAAAACGGTGCATATGTATGTATAAGAAATGAAGGTTTTGCTGACTGACGGATATAAGGAATATGGCAAATGATTGGCAGTTTTAAGATAGATTGTATTCTCCTTCAAAATATGAGAAACAGCTTCACAACTTCCTTGATATTCCAGTTATTTGACCAAGGCCATGTCCAGGAAGGGATCTAATTATGAGGGTAATTTTTATAGCAGCCCATGTAACTTATGCTTACTCAAACACACAGGTTACACCAATTTTCAGAAAGAATGTAGGAGCATAAGTTTGCTTTTGGAAATTTTCCAGAATAATATGCTCTGTGCAGCATGTAACTTGTTCGGGCAAATTTACACGCATAGGAGTGCATTTTCAAAGGAGTTATGTGTATAAAAGTAGCATATATCCCAGTTTCCTGTGTACTTTTATTCACAAAAGAATTAGATGTTCTGGAGGGTGGAGTTTGGATTTGCATATATACTTTTGATTTTAAAAATCAATGATTCTGCTTCTATGATTCTGCTTCTATGCGAATTAGACTAGTTTCAGATGCTACCCCTATTGCTCTCCAGTCAAAAAAGCAAACAGAATGTTAGGAATTATTAGGAAGGGAATGGTTAATAAAACGGAAAATGTCATAATGCCTCTATATCGCTCCATGGTGAGACTGCACCTTGAATACTGTGTACAATTCTGGTCGCCACATCTCAAAAAAGATATACTTGCAATGGAGAAGGTACAGAGAAGGGCAACCAAAATGATAAAGGGGATGGAACAACTCCCCTATGAGGAAAGGCTGAAGAGGTTAGGGCTATTCAGCTTGGAGACGACGGCTGAAGGGGTTATGATAGAGGTCTTTAAGATCATGAGAGGTCTTGAATGAGTAGATGTGAATCGGTTATTTACACTTTTGAATAATAGAAGGACTAGGGGGCATTCCATAAAGTTAGCAAGTAGCACATTTAAGACTAATCGGAGAAAATTCTTTTTCACTCAACGCACAATAAAGCTCTGGAATTTTTTGCTAGAGGATGTGGTTAGTGCAGTTAGTGTAGCTGGGTTCAAAAAAGGTTTGGATAAGTTCTTGGAGGAGAAGTCCATTAACGGCTATTAATCAAGTTTACATATGAATACCTACTGCTATTAATTGCATCAGTAGCATGGGATCTTCTTAGCGTTTGGTAATTGCCAGGTTCCTGTGGCCTGGTATGGCCTCTGTTGGAAACAGGATGTTGGGCTTGATGGACCTTGGTCTGACCCAGCATGGCAATTTCATATGTTCTAAAATTTTGCAGCCTTTTTTCTACCTCACGTGCTGGTGATTTTTTTTTTTTTAATCACAAACAAGGGATGTGCAGAGAAAAGTAAAGGTCCACACACACGTCTTGTTCTTGACTATAATTTTTACTTGGTATGGCATCTCCACTGCCGCGCTAACGCTATCCATGTTACTACAGAATTTTTGGTTTCCCTTACTCAGCTGGCTTTAACAAAAAATTTTTCTTTTTGACTCTACCGTTTTTCAACAGATTAAGGGGACTGCTATGGGTGCCACCAGGGGCCCCAGCTTGGCTTGTCTATACATTTCCGATTTTGAAGAAAAATGTATTTACCCGTCTACCTGGTCCCCTTTTATTTATTTATGGCTACGATACATAGATGATATTTTTTTGATTTGGACCAGAACTGATGTCCAATTTTTTCAGTTTTTGGACTGACTCAACAATTGCAATTGTCACCTACAGTTCAACTTCAATATCCATCACTCTCAAATCTCTTTTCTTGATATCCTTATTTCTTTTGATAATGATAGTTTTACTACTTCTATTTTCCGAAAAGAAACTGATCGAAGTACCCTCTTGACCTTTGATAGACATCACCCCTATGCTTTTTGAAAAACAATATCCCAGTTGGACAGTTCCTAAGGCTTTGGCGGCTATGTTCGTCGAAGTCAGAATTTGTGAATCAAGCTAAGCAGACGTTGATTCATTTCAAAGAGAGGGGGTACCCTCATAATGTTTTGAAAAAAGCCTTTAAACTCAACCGCGGTTTACTATTTTTACCACAATCACGTTCCTCTGATGGTGTTATTAACTGTATTTTGCCCTTTTCAGTCTATAGCCGGGAACTTGCTGCTATTATTCGTTGTTATCGGTCCCTACTTTCTATGCATGATATTTTTAACTGCCCTCTTCGGTTCACTTTTCATCGCTGTAGGAATCTCCGGGACTATTTAGTTCACTCTGAACTATTTCCATCTATTACCTCACCTCTGCTCTTGAGAAGTCATAGACCCTGTGGTCAATGTTCAGTGTGCTCCCTCTCTCTCTCTCTCTCCCTTTCCTCTTTCATACATCCTATTTCCAAAAAAGTGTTTCATTTACACTCTGTTTCCATTTGCCTGTCCTCAGGTTTAATTTATGTCATCGTTTGCCCCTGCCAGAAATTGTATGTTGGTAAAATGACACGCATGATTAAGACGCGACTCATTGAACATCAGTCGAACATTAATAATCAGTGTGAAAATGCCCCCTTGGTCACAAATTGGTTAGCTCATTCCCACACTGTTTTTGAGTTGAAATTTTTTGTCATTGACATGTTATCTTCTCCACTCCGTGGGGGGAATTTCTCAGAAATGCTTATTCAAAAAGAGCAGAAATGGATCTATACTCTTGACAGCCTTTCCCCGCATGGTCCAAATAATGAGATTGAGTGGAGCTATTTCACCTAACTCCATTCCCTTTACAGTTTCCTCTCCATGTCCTGATTGGCTATCTTGTCCTCTGTTTGACCCTCTCTGATTGGCTGGCGTTTTTCGTGCCATTTTACAGCGTTTAATCTCCGCGCTCCCTGTAACCTCATGTTGAATCTGACACAGGTATGGTATTTTTATTCTAATACACCGGCTTTATCCCATCGATATATGGTCCCACAATTTTAATAATTTGTGTGTTTAATTTTCAGATGTGATACTCTTATGTTTGTCCCTCCCAATGCAACCTTGCAGTGAAACATGGGATCCATATTACAAGACAGTGGAGTTGCCGTATCAAGTAAAAATTATAGTCAAGAACAAGACATATGTGTGGACCTTTACTTTTCTCTGCACTTCCCTTGTTTGTGATTTGATTGCTGTGTGCAGAGTTTGTTCTCCATCTCCGTTTGTGGATTACTTCCGATTTTTTTTTTTTTTTTTTTTTTTTTTTTTATACCAGTTTGGCTGTCTTTTTGGGAACAGCTAATGGAAGGATGGCTGCAAAGCTTACCAAGTGAGAGGAGGGAGAAATCCAAGCCTGCAGACTCTTAAGAAATCTTTGTCAAGCCGTTTTCATCATGGGCATTTTCTCCATAGTCATCAAATTATGCATCTATATTCTCCACATGGAAACACATGGTGTCTCTTCATGCACCCATTGAATTAGGATGCATTGTTTTATGAATAAAACATTTGGTTTTGGTACATCTAAAGCATAATCATCGAGCATATCCAACAGTCAGAAAATGGGAGTTAATATAAAATCAGTATGAGCCCACTGAGAGATACACTGGAACACTGCTTCCCATAGCTGATGAATACGAGGACACTCCCAGACACAGTGCAAATGAGTACCCTCTGCTAGCCTCACTTTAAACATTTCCCAGATTTAGTGATCCGGGCTTTGTGAGCTCTAAGGGAACTAAAAAACATCTTGTGCAGAAACCTGAATTGGAGTTCACGCAAAAAGTATTTATTAGGTTCGCCATGTCTATCTGCCCATCCATGGCCAAGTATCAAAGAGGCTTTGGCTTGCCAACTTTGTCTGAAATGAGACTGACAACAAAAAGAGGCTAAAATGCAACTTTGGACCCGGTGAAAATGTGCGCATGAGGAATTTTTGCAGTATCAATTTCCCTATTTACATACTATAAAATATGTCTACTTTGTACCAATTAACAACTAGGTAAAAAAAAATTCTCAAGACTGCATGACTCTAAGCTCAGCTCCACTAAAGCTCGGGCACTGTCATTAGCTGCGCCCGCCCTTTAGAACAGACTCCCCCCTCACTACGTCAAGAATCATGCCCAAAAAAATTCAAACAGGAAAAGAAAACTTTCCTTTTCAAACAAGCATACTCTGAACAGCACACCTCCCTCCCATGACGTCTACTCCCCACTGTCCATCACAACATTCTTGTATATAGTGATATTCTTGTATATAGTGATATTATCATAAATAGTGATATTTTTAAGCTTCATATTTTATACTTTATGCCTTATAATTTGTAAATCGTTCAATGTTACCCTATCTTTATATTCACATGTTCAGCGTTTCACTGTAAAGCGCTTGTTGCTGATTTTCGTTTAATGTGAACCAATGAGATGTTCCCAACGTTCATCAGTATATAAAAACTTCTAAATAAAAAATAAATAAAATAAAAAAATATTTTTAGCTTTCAGATGAAAATGTATGCAAAAGTCATTGTTTTCTCATTAAACCCTGGACTTTTTCAGAAATTGCCCAGGGTGGTGTTCCCATAAAAGTAGATAACAGAAGTGATTCCACGTTCTTTTACGTGCATTAGAAAGACGTGCAGTTGGGGCAGGAAAACCACTGGTATGTTTTTGAATTTTGAAAATATGTGCATAAATACACTTTATTTGAGCCATTAATAGAATTTATAAAGGGTCATTTTCAGTGACCCGCATAGGACTGAAGTTTGTGCCTACAAATTACATACAAACTTTAATCAGAATTTTCAGAGTGGACTTAGAAGCATTGGTCTGCTTGGAAAATTAGCAGTGTGCACAGAACTCATCCTGGCACACAGTTATAGCTGCTTGTTAGCAGATGGTAATGTGTATATTTAGGTTTCATTTTTGATCTGTAGTGATGCTACAATGAATGAAGTCTCCAAGTCCCAAGTGGGTACCCACAGACATCCTCTAGCTCATGGTGGGTGTGTCACTATGGACATGCTATATCAAGGAGTGAGCAAATGAGACTGTTCCAGTAGAGCTGCTCTCGGCAGCAGTGTCTGTAGAGTTGATTCAGGACTTCCATCTGGTAGCTAATAACAGAACTGTTGATGTGATAAGACTCAAAACATTCATATAAAAATACAAAAACTATAAACCAAAAGTGAAGGGATCCCAGTTGAGTTAACTCCACAGCATCTGTTGGCATACGTTGGGAATGCTCATTCTTTACTCATTTAGAGGGTATCAATCAAAGTCTGACCAGTCAGTCTGTGTCTCTGTCTTCATAAACCCTTGTTTGCTGAAAACTTACTCATCATCTTTATGGAGTACCCAGAGATGACTGTTCAAACATGGATTATTTTGCATCTGTGATTCATGTCCTGACCCAAAGCATAAGAGTGAGCAGCCTGTAGCAGGTGCATAGAGCAAGCAGACCTTGGCATGTAGTTTGAAAACAGCCAGCCACCTGTGAGTGTGAATTGTGTAGCCCTTTTCCTGGCTTATGAGATTTCAGTTCAGCTGTTGTTCTCATCACAGCATTTATTTCCTCTAGGAATCATTTTGTCGTCTTGCCCTAAACTTGGCAGTAATGTACTGCTGTCAACATGAAGTCGGTCATAGTAAGTCTGGAAGGAAAGACTTGCATCTACAGTACATATTGTCTAAACACTAGACTGAAGTTTCCATAAACCTGTTGTTCTGAAAACCAGTTTATAAAGGGTGAAAAATGTTTTTCAGTTCACTGCAAAAAGTTCTTTGCCAGTTTGAGTGCATGAGTTCTGAGCAGAAGCCATGGAACCTTTGACTTTTATTGATGAACTGCTGGAATAAAGCTAGTTTGTATTTGATTTTTAGGTGAAGTAAGAATTAAGATTATTGTAATCCAGGGGTCTGCAACATTTTTCAGGAGTTTAATAAAACAACATCTCTCAAGGAGGTGATGTGCCTTCCCTGCCTCCAAGCTGGGGGATGTCTCCCACTACAATCTTGCATCTTTTAGGGGAGTCTCTAGACACCTGGAATGAGACCTGCACAGCAGTCTGCTTCTGTTGTCATGCTGGCACTGCATTTTCAGAACTTGAAAATTTTGGAATTGAGGGCAGTGCTGACATTAGAGGGCA
This sequence comes from Rhinatrema bivittatum, assembly GCF_901001135.1. Lineage (NCBI taxonomy): Eukaryota > Metazoa > Chordata > Amphibia > Gymnophiona > Rhinatrematidae > Rhinatrema > Rhinatrema bivittatum. The sequence continues at coordinate 52,188,733 of NC_042620.1, read as the reverse complement.
GATCTTTTTTCCTGGATACTTGCTGGTACAGAGTACTTGAATCTTTGTCCTCCAATTGCTTGATTTGCCCTGTGGTCCTTAAAAACCCCCCCCCCATATATCCTGCATATGAGTACCATCACCTTTTTTCCCAGAAAGAGCACTGACAGAGTGTGGCATGTGTCAGGGGTATTTATTTATTTATTCAAACTTCTATTCTGCTACTTCCTCTGTGATCAAAGCAGATTACATAACACATACACAATCATTAAAACAGAACAATAAAAACATAAATAATACAATGCACTAAATTGCAAATCCACTGTTTGTTTCGGAGCACATAGATCAAATAGAAAATACCTGTGCAAATAATTTTGCCTTCAATTGTTTTCTAAAACACAAATAGTCACATTCATCTCGGAGACTTAAAGGAAGGAAATTCCACAAACCAAAAGCAGCAATACTACAAACTTTTATCCTTGTTTCTTGCAAATGGTACTGACTTAAAGAAGGACTCAGCTTGGGAAGATGACCTTAAAACACACAATGGCACAGACCAATTCAATCTTTCCTTTAGACAAAAGTTATCAAGATGAATTGATTGTGCTGCAAAGTCAATAACTTAAACTGGACACTGCAGAGATTAGAAGCCAATGCAGGCCAAACGTTATATGTACGGCTGCATTTTGGACTAATTGTAACGCGTGTAAGCAAATAATTTGCCGTGCCCAGAGAATTGCAATAATCAAGGTGGGTAAGTACAGTCGCCTGTTGACAAGATTGCACATAATGGTCTAAGCATTCGTAACTTATAAAAGGCAATCCTAGCATCTTTCTTGACTTGACAGGTGTTATACTTGACTCTTAAGCTTTCACGTAAGTATCTAGCCTCACAAGACAATTCAACTGTGAAACCACAAGTAAACATATTGGTAGAAATCACCGGAGGTTCTTTCTTCCCAAGCCACAAAACAGAGGTTTTTTCACACATAAGAAAGACCATTTGCATATTTACCAGTTTTTCACTAACTAAATAGATCTATTAAAATTTTGATATGGGAAGTCACCTGTTTTTAAACTGGGAATATAAAATTGGACATCATGTAAAATTAAAAGCAAACCAAGTGCTGTAAAAAAAATTGTCAGAGGTTGCATATACACATTAAACAGGGCCGCTGACAAAGTGGACCCCTGTGGACCTCCAGCAGTGCTCATATACCAATCAGACCAGCAGATTGTACCTGAACATAAGACTTGCCATACTGTGTTAGACCAAGGGTCCATCAAGCCCAGTGTCCTGTTTTCAACAGTTGCCAAGCCAGGACTCAAGTACCTGGCAGAATCCCAAGCTGCTTTTCCCAAGAATAATCAGTGGATTTCTGCAACTCTACCTTAATTGTTAATGGACTTTTCCTCCAGGAACTTGTCCAAACCATTTTTTAAACACAGCTACACTAATAACTTTCACCCACATCCTATGGCAACGAATTCTAAAACTTAATTATGCGTTGAATAAAAAAATATTTTCTCTTATTAATTTTAAATGTATTGCCTAATAAATTCATTGTGGTCTTTGTACTTTTCGAAAGAGTAAACAACTGATTAATGTTTACTCGTTCCATTCCATTCATTCCATTCCACTATCATAACTCCCCTCAGCCATCTCTTCTCCAAGCTGAAGAGCCCTAACCTCTTTAGCTTTTCCTCAGAGGGGACTCGTTCCATCCAGTTTATCATCTTGGTCGTCCTTCTCTGTACCTTTTCTAATTCTGCTATATCTTTCTTGAGATGTGGTGACCAGAACTGAACACAATTCTCAAGATGAGGTGACACCATGGAGGAATAGAGAGGCATTATGTTATTCTCTGTTTTATTCTCCATTCCTTTCCTAATAATTCCTAGCATTCTACTTGCTTTCTTGACTGCTGCTGCCCACTGAATAGAAGATTTTGACATATTTTCAATGATGACACCTAGATCCTTTTTGTGAATGGTGACTCCTAATGTGGAATCTTGCAATGTGTAGCTATAATTTGGGTTACTCTTCCCTAAGTGCATCACTTTGCACTTGTCCACATTAAATTTCATTTGTTATTTGCATGCCTGGTCTCCCAATTTTGCAATGTCCTCTTGCAATTTTTCACAATCCTCTTATGATTTGACAACTTTGAATAATTTTGTGTCATTGGCAAATTTGATCACCTTAATTGTGATCAAATTCCAGGTCATTTATAAATATATAAAAAAAAAAGCACCAGTGCCCAATCAGATTCCTGAGGTACTCCACTATTCACCTTTTTCCTTTGGGAAAATTTACTATTTAGCCCTACTCTGTTTTCTATCTTTTAACCAATTGGCAGTCCCCAATAGAATACTCCAGGTCCCAAAAAGCAAGAAGGTAGGCGATCTAAGAAAGCCATCAGGAAAACAACAAGGATAAGATGCCACGGTCTTTTTCAAAACTTTATTGCAGTGGAGATGTATATGTTTTCTTATAGCCCGACTCTGGCCGAGTTTTGCCGTTAACAGAACGGCTGCCTCAGGGGCTAAAAATAAATTGTACAAAATGCTTGTTTAATGTAAATAAAAAAACAAATAATCAACAAAAACAAATATTAAATAACAAAACAAATTAAAACATTTCTGATATAAAATCATATATAAAAATTTTATATATGGTTTTTTTTATATATGGTTTTTTATATATGGTTTTTTTATATATGATTTTGTGTGCCTGGCATGGCTCTTGCGACTCCCTTTTGAGCCGCTGCAGTCTTGCGACCTGAAGTTCCTCACCTGGAAAGTTTTGTTCTTGGTGGTGATTACTTCAGCTCAAAGGATCAATGAGCCTCAAGCTCTGGAGAATTACCCACCATACACGAAATTCTTCCATGATCGTCTGGTGTTGCGTAAGCATCTGAAGTCCCTGCCCAAGGTGGTATCAGATTTCCACCTTAATCAGTCCATCGTGTTACCCACCTTCTTCCCCAGGCCTCATTCCCACTTTGGGGAGTGAGCCCTTCATATCTTAGACTGCAAAACGGCCTTGGCTTTCTTTCTGGATCAAACAGCAAGCCACAGACAGTCCACCCAGCTCTTCGTATCTTTTGATCCCAACAGACTGGGAAGGGTGGTGGGTAAGCAGACCCTATCGAACTGGTTGGCGGATTGCATTGCCTTTTGCTATCAAGCAGGCTTCCCGCTCGTCGACAGAGTAAAGGTTCACTCTATTTGGGCCATGGCAGCTTCGTAGTTCATTTGGGCACAATCCCTGTCGCCAAGATTTGCCGGGCCGCAACCTGGAGTTTTCTTCACACATTTGCAGCTCATTACTGTTTGGACAAGCACGGGCGTTAGGACAGTGCCTTTGGTCAATCCGTCCTCCACAACCTGTTCCAGTCCTGAACACAACTTTTCCTTCCATGCTCTCTGGGACAGACAGTCCCTTTTCGGGCCCCGGTGCCACAGTTGTTGTGCTTGTTGGCACTTTGGTTGGTTGCTGTGGTCCTTATGGTGGCCAGGGACAGTCTGGAGCTTGGTAATCACCTACATGTGAGGACTACTATCCTGCTTGTCCTAGGAGAAAGTGTAGTTGCTTACCCTGTAACAGGTGTCTCCTAGGATAGTAGGATGTTAGTCCTCAGGAATCCCGCCTCCCTCCCCATGGAGTTGGGTTCTCCTTTTGGTTTGTTTTATTTTTTTCGCTCATATTTTTTTATCTATATTACGAGACTGAAGGGGGACCTCGCGTGGACATGCAGATAGCAGCATGCTGGGCATGCTCAGTTTGCTGGTCAAAGCTTCTAGAAACTTAGACAAACGTTTTCCATGCCGGGCTGTATTGGATGATGTCACCCACATGTGAGGACTAACATCCTGCTGTCCTAGTAGAACACCTGTTAAAGGTAAGCAACTGCGCTCTCCCTCTCTCGCAAACAAGCACCTCACATACACACAATCCCTTTTTCACACATATCAGCTCCCGATCTCTCACACACATACACACTCCTTCACAGTCTGCTCTCAGAGGCTCCCTCTCTCTGGCACCCACACCCACGCACCCTCGCACATGCTTTCTCACCTCCAGGCTCGCAGTCTTACACACACACACTCTCACTCGGGCCTGCTTCATCTTCACTGCAAGTGGGACAGGCTCTGCTCACAGCACACTGGGGCCTGCTCCATCACCGTGAGTGGGACGGCCTCTGCTTGTGGCATGCCTGGGCCTGTTTCATCTTCGCCGCAAGTGGGGTGGTCTCTGCTCGTGGTAAGCTGGGGCCTGTTCCGTCTTTGCCGCAAGCGGGACGGGCTCTACTCACAGCATGCCAGGGCCTGCCAAATTCTGCGCAAATTCTGCACTCTGCAGTAGCGCAGAATTTCCCCAGGACTACATTTTGCATAAACTTCTTTATTAGTGACAAGAAAACAAGCAAAAGCAAAGCAGCTCTTCTGTTCTTTGCAGTTCAACAACACAAATATAATATTACAACTTACAGTTCAGCAGTTTTCTCTAAGCTTCATGGAAGGTGCCTCCAGCACGGATGTGCGGGTGCGGCGAGTAACCGGGTGCCCACTGCATCCCTGGGGCGCTCCCCCACACCTCACCCCCTTCAAGATTCCACTAGGGCAGAAGGGACAGAGTCATCAGCACCTCCCCTGCAGTTAATATTTGGTCTCTGCGCCAAATTTAGATTCCCCTGTTAGGGTCATCTATAAAAGGCTGTGGTCAATTTGCATCCCAGTTATGACCGAGACTTTTCATTGTGTCTGTGTACAATTGCGAGACGAACAACCCGGCTGGGTGGGGGCGGGATAAGGATCCAGTGTGTCGGGGCTGCCTGATTACTTCTCTTCCCTGGGCCTCGTGTTCCCTCCTGGGTCTGGCTAGTTATACACCTTCCCAGTGCCTTCCACCCAGACCAAGATTCCCTGCTATCTTAGGCTTAAGATGAACTGGGCCAGATCTTTGAATCCGGTCTTTTAAGGTGTTTTGGGATTTTCTCCTGTATATTCGCTCACAGTCCCCATATTCTTTAGAGCAAAGATCACTGACCGTTTTAGTAGCCACCCTCTGGACCAACTCCATCCTGTTTATATTGTTTGCCGGTACAGTCTCCAGAATTGTACACACATGCCAAATAAGGTCTTACCAGGGACTTCTGTGGGGTAATATCGCCTCCCTCCAACCTAAATAAACACTTATTTTCCAGGAGTGGGTGGAAACCTTCAAGATCTGATTTTCAGTTTGCTTAAATATTTAAGAGACCAAAATGATAAATAGATTTCAGTAATGGCAATTTTTGTCTTTGTTAAGGCACTGAATGTTGCTGGGATATGTGCATTTGACATTGGCCTCATATTTATGAGGTCAATAGTTTCATCCTGATAACTGAAGGATCAAGTAGTATCGCAGTCCATAAAGCACAATCTTTGCCAAGCCCATCACTTGACCCAAGGGCTGTCAGCCTCTTAATTGAAAAAGGATATCTCTATTCATGTTCGGGGTGGTGTTAAAAGAGATATCCCTTGTATGCTATCAGCAAGCACGTGCTTCCTGTGAGCTCCTGAGGTTTTTTCAGGAAAAAAAAAATGCATTAAAAATTTTTCAGAGTCTAGGAAAGCCGGCTGATTGAGCTTGTTTACGTAACAAAGAGAATGACTGTGTCTTTATAATGCTGTGAATATAAATCTGGTTTCCCATTGACTAAGTACTTCCTAAAGGAAGCAGAATAAATAGAACTGGAAGTTGCAAGGTCGCCTTTAATATCATACTTACAGCTTCATAACAGGCATTTACAATTGGTTTGTTTCTTCCTCTTGTAGTTCAATGGAGGACCATTCTCAGTCAAAGAAAGCTCTTAAGAAACAACAGAAGGAAACCGAGAAAGCTGCTAAGAAAGCAGAGAAGCAGGCCAAGCTGGTACGAAGCACAACATTGTTAGACAATTGAAAGGAAAAGCATTTCTTTGTTGAGCAAGGTGGCATATTGTCCTGAATTCCTGTATGTATTTAATGTTGTAAACAGTTTGTAGATATGGAATTGAAATATCTCGCACTGTTTTATATCTTGCTTCTCCCTAAGCCACTGGTGTCTGAACTGTTGTAGGGTGCCTTTTGTCAAATACGGATCTGCAAAGAATGAAATGTGTAATTTGAATTACTTTTTAAGTTGCTGATGATTTGTATAGTGCTGTAAAGGAAAACTAAAGTGGACATGATGAAGAACGAGCAAGCTGTAGATCAGAGGTTGGCCATGTTTTGTCACAGTATCAAAAGCTGCACAACAGTCCTAAGGAGATGTGGGCATGCTGACCCGTGCCTCTGGGGGAAATACTCCACCCCTGCCCCCGACGGTAAGGTCACCTCTGGCTGTCACTCCCTCTATAGTGCCGACACCACATTTTGAAAAGCTGCGGGAGGCACTGCTGATTTTATGCCTCAAGGGATTAGCAGAGCTGATCCCATCTTTTAGAAAATCGCTGTGACATCGGCCTTGCAGAGGGAGCTGCGTGCTGGGAGTGATGATGTCTTTTACATGATCCCTTGCTGCCAACCCTCCCTGCCTCCTATGTAAAAGCAGCAGTACAAGTCACGTGCCTCTGGCTTTTTTTTTTTTTTTCTTCACTAACATTTGCAAAGATGCACTAAAGTAAAGAAGTTTTTTTTTTTTAATGTCTTAATGGAACTTTATTTAGATATAAAAGAAATGATCAGTGTAAAAATAAAATGACCTGTTACACTAAATCACCCCAAATCATACAGGTAATAGCATCTTTCGTAAATTACAAAGCACTATTTCTTCATAAATACCAGAAACAAAGAGGTCTCAGATTTGGTTATACTTAGCCAATGCCCCTTTCAATGCAGAAGTGATTTGTTTCTTTACTAGCCATTAAGCAGTTTTAGAGCTCACAAGGAATAAAGGATAGTTATGACAGCCCTTTGTGTTTATTTATCATCCCGTTCCACCATTCCCCCCCTCACCAGAAAAAAAAAATAAATAAGCACAACAAATACCAATTTACAGAAAATAACCAGTGAGGAGCAGTATGGAAATCTTTGGGTTTATGTACAGTATAATCCTTCGAGAAATTCATGACCATGTGCTTGAATCCAGTCATTAAGGCAATGTTTGTTTCTTTGTGATAAGGCTTATACTTAAAAAAAAAAATACATAGAAACATAGAAATGACGGCAGAAGAAGACCGAATGGCCCATCCAGTCTGCCCAGCAAGCCTCACACATTTTTTCTCTCATTCTTATCTGTTACTCTTAGCTCCTTGTTCTATTCCCCTTCCACCCCCACCATTAATGTAGAGAGCAGTGATGGAGCTGCATGCAAGTGAAATATCTAGCTTGATTAGTTAGGGGTAGTAGGGGCAGTAACCGCCGCGATAAGCAAGCTACACCCATGCTTATTTGTTTTACCTAGACTATGTTGTACAGCTCTTGTTGGTTTTTTTTTTCTTCTCCCCTGCTGTAGAAGCAGAGAGCCATGCTGGATATGCATTGAAAGTGAAGTATCAGGCACATTTGGTTGGGGTAGTAACCGCCGTAACAAGCCAGCTACTCCTCGCTTTGTGATTGTGAATCCTTTTTTTTCTTCACCCCTGTCGTTGAAACACCATTACCTCATCCCTCTGACCCAGGAGCCCTCAGAGCACACACTCCGCCATGAACCTGGAAAGCTGGAGCCCTCCAGAAATTTCTGATATTGCTTGGTGACCCTCGTCAGGGTTGCATGTAAAAATGAAGACATCACTATACCTGGGAACTTTCGAGTTGTGGTCACCCCGAGATTGCTGTTAATTAGCAGACGATGGGGGGGGGGGGGGGGGGGGGAGGGGTAGAACTGGAATAATTTGTATCAGCTTTCTCTCTTCCACTACCCCCCACCCAACTAATCCACACTTTCTTTTTTTTCCCACCCATCACCATCACCTGTTGCCCCTCCCGAAATGACCCAGCATACTTCCCCCTTCATCTCTCCCTGACCCCAGCAATATCTTTGCTCCCTCCCCCTATAAGTCTCAGCTCCATGACTCACTCTACCCTTAGCTGAGTGATTCCCAAGTCCTGGAATCACACTGCAGACTGAGTTTTGTGTTTATTGCAGTTTCTCTTCAGTTTCTCCCCACATGCTGCTCGCAGTATCTACTCCAGGCTCGCCCCACTTCTCCTGTGCTTACATGGCCCTACGTTCTTATGCTGTAAATCCACATGAAAACAGGCTAGAAAAGGACAGAGGAAATGCACGTGAAAAGAAAAATCCTTTTCTTATCTATTAACTTGGATTAGATTCTTCAGGCCGAGGAATCTCTGAGCGTTACAGAGGGAGAATGCAAGCACTGCATCCCCTTGAGAAGGTGCCAGAGTGCGCTGAGCCATGTCCCTGCTTTGAGCCTGATGTTTGAAAGCCTGAAAAAAAAAAAGGTTTTTATTGCTTTCATTCATTTTTAATGCTCACTTTGTGAATGGGGCAGCATTTTCTTCCAGATCATTTGGGCTTCCGATTCAATCAGAACCAACCTCTACTGGCCTCCAGCAATATGTGCCTTCATGTAGGAATGCTCCCCATTTTTTTTTATAACATCTCTCTCCCTTTCATCTTGCCCAGCCATTATGGTCCTTTGCCAGGGATGACAGACCATGGCTCCCTCTGGAATCGGATGTACTTGCCCCCTGAGTCTGTCAATCAGGTGTCGCTGTTGTACAATGCCTCAAACTCCCTTCCCACCCTCTCTTTGCTTTTCTGTATGTCGCTGACAGCACACAAAATGGCAAAGAAGGTTTGCTGCTACAAACCAGAGCCATTTAACCTTTTAAGACTAGGATACTGCTTGCATGTTGTATTTATTTAGGTAAAGCTTGCAATCATAGAGTATAAAGTAGGTATGTAATTTTTAAACAAACTAAGAACCTTGAAAAACTACAACTTCCCTATGGTTTCACAATTTTAATATCATCTTTTTGTTTCAGGCAGCAGAACAAGTAGCAGAAGAGGGAGAGGCAAGTGTCTTCACTTTATTACTTCTGTGTAGATGGGATCTATTAAAATTGTTTTTTGTCATCAGAATTGCCCAGGAGATTCTAGTAGCCAATTTTAAGTTAAAAAAAGATATATCATTGGCGAAAAATGTTGTTACAAATAATTAAGCAACAAGGCCCAGCACAGCAGTCTTTATTAGTCCTGTTGTAACGCTCATGAGAAAGGTGGACCCTTGATGCTGTGGTGTGATTGGCGCTGCCTAATGATCAAGCCCTCTAGGCCCACACTGACAGCTAATGGAGAAGCCCTGTGGTTGGGAATCAGCTGGAGCTTCGCCTATACCAGCCGCCTCCCCCTCAGGTTGAGCCCTTGGGTTCTGGTGGCCGGTAGGTCTTAGGTGAGTCCTAGGGTAATCCAGATACAGTTGTCCAAGTCCAAGCGATAGTCAGGGCAGATAGCAGAGACTGATATCAGGCTAGAGGTTGGGGCAGGCAGCAAACAAGGCAAGGTTGGTTCCAAGGCAGAAGGTCAGGTTCAGGCAGTGATCAGAGAAGATCAGGGTTCAAGACAGGGTCAGAATTCAGGAAGTCAAGCCAAGGGGGGAACAGGAAGGGACAAGGACAAAGACGGACAAGACCAGGCTAGGGCACAACACAGACGAAGCAGGGAATGAGCAAGACAAGGCATAAGCAAGGGACCATGAGAACAAGGCAGAGTCAGGACACAGAATAGCAGCTTGCACTGGGACACAAGGCACACCAGGAGACCTGTTGCTGAGGCATTGGCATTAAGGCAGCGTTCTGAGGGGCCTCATGTACGGAAGGCCTGTATTATCGGAGGGTGATGCAACCGCTGCGGCCCGTTTTAGAGCGTGTGAGTTCCAGTGGAGCGTGCTGGCAGGAGAGGTCTGCAGCATGGCGGCGGGGTGAGCATGGCTACAGATCTTAACATTAGTAAGGACTGCCCAGTTTTGTAAACTACAATAGTTTGTTGTCTCCTATAATGCCTGCACATCTCACCCACTTCAAATATAGCAGAAAACCTGGGCACATGCCGTGGTTATTCTAAAAGCTGTCAAAAGCAAATGAGCAAAAGCAATAACTATATAAGTTAACAGTTTGTAATTTATACTATACCTTTCTTTCCCTATAAGCATACAATTCAAGTACTTCACTGGAAAATATCATAGTTCGCTAGTAAGTTTGTTCTACCTGTTTTTACCTAAATATTTTTTGGCCTGAAAGTGCACATCACTATTTAGTTGCAGCAGTAGATTTTTCGCTAAGCAAAGAATTGCTTGGGTCACTATCAGTTGGTGCTTAAAATGTATTATAGATTTAATACAGGAATGGTACCGTAAATAGATCAAACAAAATAAATTATCAATTGAAATTTATTCCAAAGTGTCTAATTGTGCCAAAGGTTGATTTAAGTGCACTGTAAATCCGAAGCAGCACAATGAAAAATAATTGTTTTGCTGAGTTAATCCCTTTTAGCCCAGGTAACCAGCATTGGTGAATCAGGAAGTGGCGCTATCTCGGTAGCCCGGCTGCAGCAGACTTTGCCCAGTTCACCTGCCTTTGCTGGTTAACGTTCAGATGGCAGAGATTGTATATCTCAAGTCTCGTTTCCATGCAGCGAAGTGAATTTTTTATCTGATTCATGTGAAAGTTAGACCTCAAACCAGGCTTTCTGACGTGTGTGAGGTATAGGGGGTTTTTTTTATTTTGTTTTTAACCCCAGCCCCATTTTTTTCCCTTCTCACAACTGTTGACAAGGGTCCTCATTAATCATGCTTGTGGGGCCAACTTGTATCCACATCCCAAGGATGGGTAACCAACAGGAAACTGCTAAACCTGGCTGGGCCTGGAGAGACCATGGGGGGGGGTGGCGGGAGCTTTGTCACATAAAAACATTCTTTATTGTGCATAGCTCTTACTTTACCATTTCACCAGCATTTGTCTTTTTCATGAAATATATAGAGAGAAGGGCGGAGCTGGAGAATACAAGGAAAGAGGGACAGAGCTCAATTTCCATACAGAGAGAGGGCGGAGTTGGAGAGTACAGGAAGGGAGAGGGGTGGAGCTCAATTTGCATAGCAGTGGGCCAACTTTTCTGTTTATTATAGTTAGATGTTAAGACTTAGGGAACAGGTTTCTTTAGAAGGTTGTCAAAACGTTTATAACTGGGAAACATATGGTAAACTGTTGATCTGATTAGATAACAGTAAAAGCCAAAGCTTCATGTTTTGAAACAGCAGTTTCCTGAACAAAAAAATATATTGTGCAAGCAAAGGAATCCATTTCATAGTAAAATTAATAATGACGGCAAAAAAAAAACAAAACAACCCAAATGGTCCATCCAGTCTGCCCAGTAAGTTTCTTATGGTAGTAACTGCCGCTTCATGCAGGTTACCTCCCATGTTTCTGTTGAAGGTAGTAACTTGCATGGAGCGGCAGTTACTACCATAAGAAACTCTGCCGGGTAGACTGAATGGACCATTTGGTCTTTTTCTGCCGTCATTACTAGGACTTCCTTTGCTTGCACAATATATTTTTTTTGTTCAGGAAATTGCTTTATCGAAACACGAAGCTTTGGTTTTTACTGTTATACGGTAAACTCTTAATCTGATTAGATAAGTTTCCCAGTTATAAATGCTTTGACCAGCTGGAGCATTGGTGGTTCAGTGGTAGAATTCTCATGTTCCACGTGGGAGGCCTGGGTTTGATTCCCGGCCAGTGCAATAGAAAATCTTTGTCAGGCTTGTCCCAGCCTTTTTTTGGCAGTGGCAGAATGCCATATATAATAAGAAAAGATTTCTGGATACTTGGATTAAATATATTCAGAGCCTTTCCGGTAGAGCCAAGAGTTTGATTTTGAATAGTTTATAGTGTAGTTTGAAATGACACACCGGTTTCTGGTAGTGCACGGTAGTTGTGCCCTCGGGCGCTGCATGTAGGCCATACGATTTGGTTGGGGCGGAATTCTTATACATCATTGTATTTAATAAATAATGAAGTCTGGATATTCCAGAAAAAAAAAGACATCTAGACCAGGATATCTGTGTGTACGTAATTCGGCACTTATAGGCTTGAATGTGAGGGAGGTAAGAAAATTTGATAAAAAATGGAGAAATTTAGTTTTTACATAAACTAATGAATGTTGTTGATCAGGTATTATTTGAAGACTACTTGATGTTATAATCTACTGGGGGGGTTTTGTATGATTTTCTTGCAGTCTGTTTATTTTAAGGTATTTTGTTTTATTGTTAACTTAATAATGATATTTAAACATAAGTTTTGACAACCTTCGAAAGAAATCTGTTCCCCCAAGTCTCAACATCTAACTATAATAAAAAGGAAAAGTTGCCTTGCACTTACATTGTTGGTATGCAAATTGAGTCCCTTGTACTCTCCAGCTCTGCCCCCATATAGAAATTGAGCTCTGTCCCTCTCTCTCCCTGTACACTCCAGCTCTGCCCCCCTTTGTATTGTCCAATCCGCTGTCTGTTACCACATAAGGAAATTGAGCTTTGCGCTTCTCTTGGGCTGCACTCTCCAGCTCTTCCCTCCTCTCTGTCTTTGAATTATCCAGTCCCCTCCCTCCTACCACACGGTACACTTGAGCTCTGCCACACATCTCACTTACAGGCCGATACAGTAAGGACGCGTAAGAAAGAGTGCGGCAGTGCCGGGCGCACCCTCGTTTGCGGCACGCACAGTTTGGATCACATACCGCTTGATACAGTATTCAAATGAGACGCAAATGCAAGCCGCATCCAAAGCGCGTCCCTGAAGCGGTAGGCGTGCGCAATCCATTTTACTGTGTAGAGCGGTATACAGCGCCTATACAGTATCCTGGGTGCGCTGGTACCTGTCATTTAAAATGTCATTCCACCAGGAAAGTGGATGGTTCACCTACAGACCCCGCCTTGAGCGCCCGGCGCCAGCAAGCCCCGGCAGCCGGCGATCGGCGGCAGGGAGCGCAACAAAGCACCTGTGCGCGCAGCTCCGATTTTCCGCCTCCTTCGGACGGGCAAGAGAGAGACGAAATTTCACGGGCAAACTTTCCCCCAGCCCCCGCTCACCTGCCCTGGCCGCGGCCACGCAAGCCCCCAGCAGCAGCAGCAGCAGCAGAAGGGCATCCATGGGTGCCGGTCTCCCGTGCGGGCGCGCTGACAGCTCCGGAGCAGCCCCAGTCCTCTCTCCCCTCCTCCCGAGGCGCGCACCGCGGCTCCCCTGCCTCCCGGGGGCAGCGACAGCGAGAGCGGCTTCAGCAGCCCGGGGCGGATCGGGCGCTCCCCATGCGAGGCGGCTGCCAGCAGCCCCCCGCCGGCGAAGGTGCATGAGCGCCCGCCTGTACATCCAATTTGGGCGCTCAAGGCAGCGAAGGTGCATGAACGCATGCCGTGACTTCAGACGTCCAGCTGGGCGCTCAGGTCACTGCATGCATTCATGCACCTTCGCTGCCTTGAGCGCCCAAATTGGACGTCCAGGGGTGCGTTCATGCACCTTCGCCGGCGGGGGCTGCTGGAAGCCGCCTCGCATGGGGAGCGCCCGATCCGCCCCGGGCTGCTGAAGCAGCTCTTGCCGCCGGCTGCCCCCGGGAGGCATGACAGCCGCGGTGCGTGCCTCGGGAGGAGAGGAGCGAGGACTGGGGCTGCACCGGAGCTGTCAGCGCTCCTGCATGGGAGACCGGCACCCATGGACGCCCTTCTGCTGCTGCTGCTGCTGGGGGCTTGCGTGGCCGCGGCCAGGGCAGGTGAGCTGGGGCTGGGGGAAAGTTTGCCCGTGAAATTTCGTCTCTCTCTTGCCCGTCCGAAGGAGGCGGAAAATTGGAGCTGCGCGCACAGGTGCTTTGTTGCGCTCCCTGCCGCCGATCGCCGGCTGCTGGGGCTTGCCTGACACTTGTCAAGCTGACAATCCCTGATGCCCGAGCGTAATACAGAAATGATTTTCGCCCTGCGCCTTGCTTTATTTTTTTGTAATAATTTTTCCCCCTTGTGCGAGAAGCATTTTTTTCTGTGGATTGGGTTGGTTTGGGACTGGGCGGCTAAGTTCACCACACTAACATCAGGGTCAGGGTAGACGGTAAATTTGCAGGTTAAAGACGCTGCAAAATAGCTGGTTAAAAAGGCGATAATCTGGGCGCATGTTACTGTATCGGAGGGAATAGCTAATCCGATCATTAACATATATACATGCCGCGGGCAGAAAGGGATCCGCGTTGATTTCAAGAAGCGGTAAGGACGCGTAAAACCGGATACTGAATCGCGGGTTAGACATACACGTCCAAATTGTGCGTACAAAGCAGGTTAGAAACAGGGTAACCGCGGCCGCGCTTTACTGTATCGGCCTGTTAGGCACTTCCTAAACTTCACAGCATTTACCTGTTTTTGGATGGGCTTTTATTACTAGTTAGTTATTTTTTACTTTTGAATATAGGTCTCTCGAGTCAGTCTAGTGGCTCAAGGGTTTGGTGCTGTGTAGTGGTACCTGGTGGATCACCAGTTCAAATCCCCCTACACCTGTATAAAATATAATATATATTTACTGTACATATAGGTCTATGCTGGATATTTTAAATATTTACTGAGTTTACTGTATGACATATATTGAGCTTTTTGATATAATATACTTTACATTAATCTTTACTTGTACTTTTTTTTTCTCTAGGACTTTGCCAAAGACAGATATGGAATATCTTCTATGATTCAGTCACAAGAGAAACCAGGTCAGTTATTAACTAAAGAAAACCAGTAAAAATCGTATGTTTGCAGGAGGTTGTATTTCTCAAGTCTCGTTTCCATGCAGCAAAGCAAATTTGTGATCTGCTTCATGTGAAAGTTAGACCACAAACCAGGCTTTCTGAAGTGTGTGTGAGGTGTAGGAATTTTTTTTTTTTAACCCTTACCACTAAGTATATTTAATGATAATGTAATACATTGAGCATTTATTTAAAAGGTTAACAGGTTTAATGTTTTCATTTTAAGACCGGGAACGTATAATCATTAAACCATTTAAGATAATTTAGAGTCTTTGTTGTACTTAATGGTTTGGAGAATTCTACTCCCTCTACACTTTGAAACCCAGGTCCACATCTCTGATCCACTGCAGCCCTCTTAAATAGGTCTGGTTATTATGTGACCCAAACCAGCTATGTTTCCATGAATGTTGATCCTGTTTTTCTAGATTACACTATTTGCACATCAAGGTTGCAAGGAAATTCCATTTATGGCTGCAATCTAACTGTAGTTTGTGCACGTACCTCACTGTTAACACAACCACTGCAGACCAGAAATAGCAGAAATAATGAGCGTCGGAAGATCAGAGTCTAAAAAATGCAGGAGTCTTTGCCTTACACTTGAAAGTGTTGACAGATTAACATTTTGCAACGGTATGCAGAATTTCCAGAGCCCATAATCCTATTGATGCATATGTAACCTAACATTATTTTCATACATGTCCCCTTTAGATTTGTACTGGATTTGGGTAGGCAATGCATATGTTTTTCTCATTCTAGCTGTGTGTGTTAAGTGGCTGCTAAAAGTAGGATCCAGTAGTCACAAATGGGTAGCCACATACTTTGTTCTTCGAGAAGCTATTAATACTTCCCAGCATACATTCAATGTAGCACAGCAATATAATGGTGTATATTCTTTAACATGCAGATCCTGTCAGAACAAACTTGTGTGTGAAAATTATTACAATATTTACATTTTTTTTTCGGGTGGGAGCAACCAATTCTAGGGATTTTTAGACTTCAGGCAATGTAGTACAGGGAAGTTCATTTCATATTTGTTCTTATGTCCTGCCTCTTTCATTCAAAAAGGGGACCTAAAGCGATTTCCATAATAAAAAAAAAATCTTAAAACAAACCATCATAAAAACAATACAAGGAAACAATATCATATAACAGTACAATAATAAATTAAGCAACCCTAATATATACCTTTCCCCAACCTTTCTATCACTAGGGAAAAAGCACACCGTATCTCACAAGCTAAAAATACATTCCCTCCCTAACAAGACCACCCACCCCCCCCTGAAAAAAACCTGTATCCCAATCCGATTTATTAACAGCTTCCTCCCCTTAACCTAAAATGTTCAAAGGAGCACATCACAGCACCATTCTTTTAAAGCCAGCAGGCCTGTACTGACGTTGGGATGGAGAGGAGTACATTATGGTGGGGTGAGACCAAGTTTAAAAATGCTCTCAGGTGCCCAACCAGCATCCTCATGACCTCCCCACAGGACTCCAGGCAAGGCAGCATGATGTCGAGACTGCTCTGCTCTGCTCCATCTGATGATCTTTTCCTATTGCTATTACTAAACATTTGTGTAACATTACAAGGTATTCATATTGCGATACAGATATGCAGAAGAGACAATGCCTGCTCTATTCAGCTTACTGTCTGCTTTATTCTGTTTTGGTGTATATTCTGCTTTTCAGCACTTCAAAGTGGATTACATTCTCATACTAAAGGCATTTCCCTGTTCCCAGAGGGTTAACAATCTAAGGCCTGGATTCAGATTGCTATAAATATAGCAGAAATAGCGCCCGTGATTAAAAAAAAAAAAAATGGCATGGTTAGGCTGATTTCCCGTCTACCGCATCTCATAGGTAATTTATGCATTGCGTTTAACACATCACAGGTTGTATCAGCGCATAATGTTACATCAGCATATAATGCGGCATTTTACGCGGCATGCATAGATTAGTGCGTGGCGCGTTATTTGTCTAGTTTATATATACTAGCTTCCTGCAGCTGCCTCTTTGAGGGTGTGTCAGGTGTTTGGAGAGTAGGTGAGTTGGTGGTAATTGGTAGTTGATTGGAGGTAGTTAGCGATTTCTGAGAGTGGTGTCCTGTGGCTTGTTTCTCATCTGTTTCACTTTCCCTTGGTCTATTGTCTTGATCTGAGTATGTGAAAGTTTTTGTTAGTTTGTCCTGTTTGTCTGTGTTTGGGTGAGGTGGAGGAGGTGTGGTGTGAGGAGTGGTGGTGAGGCGGAGGAGGAGTGGTGTGAGGAATGGCGGTGGTGAGGCGGAGGAGGTGTGGTGTGAGGAGTGGCGGTGGTGAGGCGGAGGAGGTGTGTGTGAGGAGTGGTGGTGGTGAGGCGGAGGAGGTTTGATGTGAGGAGTAGTGGTGCCCAATACTAACTGTAAAAGTGACAAACACATGAGGGCACAGCCTATAGGACAGCAACTCTTCCAGCTTGGCCACAAGACCTGCCAGCCATGTGAATCAGCAAGGGCCTGCAACCATAAAACCCCTGAAAGGTGGTAACTGACCATTCTGCAAGCTGTTCACCCCAGGAGTCCACAGCCTATTTACTTTAAGGGTGGCCACAGATAGCTTAAGGACGGTAACTGATACTAGCTATCGCAACAAGCAAAGTATTCAGCATATTTTCTAGGTACATACATACAGCAGTACTACATGACTAGCCCTGAGCTCGTCTGGCCAAGGGCCTTGCAATACCGTGCATCTCCATATCTGACTAAGACTACCTGTGACTGGTCAGGCGAGGCAGGCAAATAGCTTATAACACAGCGTTGCATTGGGTTCAATGATGTGAACCTTTTGTTATTAGAAACTATACTGTGATGTTGACATTTCTGAGGTGACTTGCAAATACAAGTGAAGGCATGACACCATCTTATTCCCAATTCTGCCTTCATACAGTCTGACTAGCATCCTTGTGTTGCTTCCCCGAGAAGCTTACCTCACCAACATGACATCCAACGGCTAAGGCGTTCATCATCTGGACATGATAGTTGACAATTTGTTTAGGAAGGTGTAGCATGGAGCATCTGTGTATGGGTGTATGCAACCACAAAGAGGTATGCTAGCCTGGAAGGACCTGTGAGCATTGTGTGAATACAACAATGTTGCACAGGTGCTTTACCAAAGGCTGTAAGTGAAGGCCTGCTAGGTGAGCACTCTGATGTCAGCAGTGGCTCTGAAACAGCTGAGGCAGTTCTGTGAGCAGTGTCTTTGCAAGCCCATGTGACAGTAAACATCGCAAGTACAAGTGCATAACTCAACATGCAAATGTTTGTCAACTATGGGATAAGGCTGTAAAATGGGAACTCTGTGATTGATACCTTAAACTGTGTACCTGTAGCTTTAAGCTGTGCCTTTAAGCTTCTGAGCTACTTGTGATTTATAGGATTTCTAAAGCTGTTGCTCTGCATGTTCAAGGGCCAGCTGGAGTCCCATCACACCCACATGTGAAGACTAGGACAGGATCCTAGGGGGAGGCCACCAAGCAAACACTGCAAGCTAGGCCAAGCTATGTCCAATGTGTTGGCAGTCATACACAAACTGTTTTATGACACATGCCTCTTTTAGACTCACTAACAGAAAACATTAGGCCAGTCACATGTATTTGGTGTTATCTTTGACTATAATCTTTCAGGTACAGTCTACTGCTCCATTGTGGAGATGAAGCCTAAATAGGTTTACGTGTTTTCTGCTATACAATGACCCAGACAGAGGAGCAGTAACTAAAAGAATGATGATAGAGAGGAAAGGCTGCAGAGGCTAGGGCTGTTCAGCTTGGAGAGGCTGAGGGGGGATATGATGGAGGTCTTTAAAATCATGAGAGGTCTTGAATGAGTAGATGTGACTCGGTTATTTACACTTTTGAATAATAGAAGGACTAGGGGGCATTTCGTGAAGTTAGAAAGTAGCACATTTAAGACTAATCGGAGAAAATTCTTTTTCACTCAACGCACAATTAAGCTCTGGAATTTGTTGCCAGAGGATGTGGTTAGTGCAGTTACTGTAGCTGGGTTAAAAAAAAAGGTTTGGAGAAGTCCATTAACTGCTATTAATCAAGTTGACTTAGGGAATGGCCTCTGCTATTACTGGCATCAATAGCATGGAATCTTCTTGGAGTTTGGGTACTTGCCAGGTTCTTGTGGCCTGGTTTGGCCTCTGTTGGAAACAGGATGCTGAGCTTGATGAACCCTTGGTCTAACCCAGCATGGCAATTTCTTATGTTCTTATGTTCCATGGAAGAGGAAGTGGTAGTTGAGGTCTACAGGCAAAGTAGCATTCTATGAGGCTTTGCCGAAGCTGGCTGCCACTCAGCATGGTGTCCTTGGCTTGTAAGTTACACATTGGGGATATGGGGTGGATTTGGAAGAATCTCCATTGCTATGCCTTGGCATAGAGCGAGATTATGGAATACACAGCAGAGCAGCACGGCTGGATCAGAGACTTATGAGAACGTCAAAGAGATCCACCATTCACATCTGTAAGAGCCATAACATGGTCTTATTAAAACAATCTGACTTGCACAACACACAAAAGTTTTTCTTCTTAAAATACATACAGGTGTTCATATACAAACATGATTATCTTTCATAATGGCATTTTTTCTACCGCTGTTCCCTAAAAATCCAAAAATGGCAGCTAGATGTAAAATATACATAATAGCTTCACAGACTTAAATAATGCTTAAATCGGGACTTTCTTACACTCATATCCACTTGATCATACTATACATTAATTTAAAAAAAAGTCTTAAAATCATAAATATTTACTTGAAAGCTGCTTTCATTTTAACTCTAACATCTTTCATAGTGACGCACTGCCTACTTCTCTTTCTACTGGATATCACAAAAATGGCATTGGTGTGTTTGGCTTATATACCACTCCTTGGAGCTTTCAGCCAATCACATGGATGATAGAGAGTCACATGAAACATACATCCAAAGTCCTAAACCTCTTTCATAGCATATATATCAAAAATTACTACCTCAGTAGAATAGAAGCCATTAAATGTTGTTGTTTAAGCCCTCAGGTTCCAGAGTATTCAACCAGAGAAAATCCATTTCTGCTCTCTGCGTCTAAGCTCCCGAGCACGGTCTCCTCCCCTTGGATGTTGCATTACTTGTTCAATTACAAAAATCATAGAGCATCAAAAGTGTGATCAGATTCTATACAATTTTAATGAACAGAGCCTTGAGCCGTTTTTTTTTTTATTAGAGCAGCTACAATGTTCTGAAATACGAACCTTGAGCATTCTTTTAGATTTATCTATGAAAAGTTTCTGACAGGGACAAACCATAACATGTATAAGAAATGTGGGAACACAAGTTGTCAGATATTTAAAACAATATTTTTTCTTTAAAACTGAATAAATAAAATCTTTCAGCTGTAAAATGACCTCACAAGATTTACAGTGCCCACATTTAGTGACCTCTTGCTATATCCTGATTGCCTGTGTTCACTCCCAGTTTGTTTTTCAGATATTAAGAACTTAACCATTCTTTTCAATGTTTTCCTCTACTATAAGCTATTCTTAAACATGAGGAAGAAAAATTATTTATTTATTACATTTATAGCCCATCTATGGCAAACCTGACGTACAAGGTGGGTTATAACATATCACAAAGGTAGAAAAACAAAGAAGGTTTTTTTTTATAGGGGTATGGAGTTGGTACTTCCAGCATTGTAACAATATGAATATATGATTGTATGTATATATTAGATTATGTGATATTTTATGTGTATTTTGTGGTATAATAAACACTTTGTAAACTATTTTTGTAAACAATTTCATAAATTTTTTTTGTATATTTTGATAACGTTCCTCTTTTCGTGTTGATGGTTTACAACATATCACAAATGTTAATAATAAAACTAGTTAAAAACAAATTATAATGAATACAGATAAAGTTAAAATAAGAATACAATTGTAAAATCCTCAGATGCTTTTTCAAAATCTTGGTGATTTTAGTGGACAGATGTGCATATTAAAAAAAAAACCCACCTGTAAGCACATTATCACTTGTTGAATCAGATCTTTCCATATAAGTAAAATTGATCTTTGTACATATAAACCTCTTTTATAATCAGTGCATGCAAATCTATCTCATGCATATTCTTTATGAGTACCCTGAAAATCTGGTCTGTTTGTGGCTTTTGAGGCCTGGAGTAGGCCACCCATGCTATAGAGACTGTAAACAAAGTGAGAGAAATAGCTGGAAGTCTATGAGCACAAATATTTATAGTCTAGGTAATAAAATTCCAGAGCTGCAAGCACTACTGGTGGAAGATGTAGTAGGCCAAATTGACTAAAGAGTAGCAAATCACCTAGACCAGATGGTATGTACCCCAGTGTTCTGAAGGAACTCAAATGAAGTTTCAGATCTATTAGTTAAAATTTGTAACCTATCATTAAAATCATCCATTGTACCTGAAGACTGGATGGTGGCCAATGTAACCCCAGTATTTAAAAAGTGCTCCAGGGTGATCCAGGAAACTGTAGACCGGTGAACCTGACTTCAGTGCTGGGAAAAATAGTGGAAACTATTCTAAAGATCAAAATCACAGAGCATATAGAAAGACATGGTTTAATGTAACACAGCATGAATTTACCCAAGAGAAGTCTTGCCTTACAAATCTTCATTTTTTTGAAGGGGTTAATAAACATGTGGATAAAGATGAACTGGTAGAGATTTTCAGAAGGCATTTGCTAAAGTCCCTCGAGAGGCTTCTAAGAAAACTAAAAGTCATGGGATAGGAGGCGATGTCTTTTGTGGATTACAAACTGGTTAAAAGACAGGAAACAGAGAGTAGGATTAAATGGTCAGTTTTTTCACTGGAAAAGGGTAAACAGTGGAGTGCCTTAGGGATCTGTACTTGGACCTGTGCTTTTCAATATATATATATAAATGATCTGGAAAGGAATACGGAGAGTGAGGTTATCAGATTTGCAGATGATACAAAATTATTCAGAGCAGTTAAATCCCAAGCTGATAATTTGCAGGACGACCTTGCGAGACTAGAAGATTGGGCATCCAAATGGCAGACAAAATTTAATGTGGACAAGTGCAAAGTGATGCATATAGGAAAAATAACCCATGCTGTAGTTACATGATGTTAGGTTCCGTATTTGGAGCTAGGAAAAGATCTAGGTGTCATAGTGAATAATACTTTGAAATCGTCGGCTCAGTGTGCTGCGGCAGTCAAAAAAGCAAACAATGTTAGGAATTATTAGGAAGGGAATGGTTAACAAAAAAGAAAATGTCATAATGCCTCTGTATCGCTCCACGGTGAAACCGCACCTGGAGTACTGTGTACAATTCTGGTTGCTGCATCTCAAAAAAGATATAGTTGCACTAGAGAAGGAACAAAGAGGGCAATGATAAAGGGGATGGATTGGTTCCCCTACGAGGAAAGACTGAAAAGGTTGGGGTTGTTCAGCTTGGAGAAGAGACGGCTGAGGGGGGATATGATAGAGGTCTATAAAATCATCAGAGGTCTAGAACAGGAAAATGTAAATCGGTTATTTACTCTTT
Organism: Rhinatrema bivittatum; assembly: GCF_901001135.1. Taxonomy (NCBI): domain Eukaryota; kingdom Metazoa; phylum Chordata; class Amphibia; order Gymnophiona; family Rhinatrematidae; genus Rhinatrema; species Rhinatrema bivittatum. The sequence continues at coordinate 52,166,450 of NC_042620.1, read as the reverse complement.
CAGATAATAAAAGGACTAGGGGGCTCTCCATAAAGTTAGCAAGTAGCACATTTAAAATAAAATCAGAGAACATTTTCACACAATGTACAATTAAGCTCTGGAATTGGTTGCCAGATGATGTGGTTAGGGCAGTTAGTATAGCTGGATTTAAAGAAGGTTTGGACAAGTTCTTGGAGAAGTCCATTAACTGCTATTAATTAAGTTGACTTAGGGAATAGCCACTGCTATTACTAGCATTAGTAGCATGGGATCTACTTAATGTTTGTGTACTTGCCAGGTACTTGTGGCCTGGATTGGCCACTGTTGGAAACAGGATGCTGGGCTTGATGGATCCTTGGTCTGACCCAGAATGGCAACTTCTTATATTCTTACATTCTTAAATTGTTGGTATCATGGAGATGTTCAGTGAATACCTTGAATGAAATACTGCCATACCATGCTTTAATCTGTTCAGGAAGGATAAGGATGGCAGCAAAGGGGGAGGAGTAGCTTTTTATATTTACAAAAAAAAAAAAAAAAAAGTAACTGAAATACCAGGATACATGAAGAAAGAAGAAAGTGATGTGGAAATTGGCACTTTCATCTACACTGGTATAGTCTACAGACCTCTGACTCTGGTGAAAAATCCAGGGAGAGATCTGGTTGAAAATATCCAGAATGTGAGAATGAGGAAGGAGGTGTCGGTGGGAAATTTTAACCTGCCTGATGTGGACTGAAGTATCCTTTTGGTTGAATCAGTTAAATGTAAAAAGAGCCTGGACTCTCTTCAAGGGACGCTCCTCAGACGTATGATAATGGAACTCACAGAGAGAGAGGACAGTACTGGACCCTAGTACTTAAGAGTGAAGAAAGTGTTTCTAATGTTCAGATATGTGCTCATCTGAGTACCAGTGATCCTCAGACAATATAATACAGAGAAACTGCACAAAACTCAAAGACCTGGATTGCAAAAATACCAACTTTGGTAAAATAAAGCTCCTTAAAGAACAGTGAATATGGTGTGAGAAGCAATCTAAGAAAGCTTGACTGCTTGGCAGCTAAATTTTAATTTAAAAAAATTGCAGAGGATTAGATAACATGGTGAGTAGGGTAGAATGCCTCGCCCTTCTATCTCTCTCACTCAAAAAGTTGAGCCCTGAAGGATATGTGAAACATGCAATAATGAAATGAGCCCTCAGCAAGAGCACGGTGGAGATATGTCTTCTTGAGTGGCAAAAAAAGAGAGGGAAATTCATTCAAAGAAGGGGGAGAAAACCATGGAGATACATACTGCACTTCTGAGTGATACAACAATATCAGAAATAACAGCTGCAGTGGTTACAGCTCTCCAGACTAACCCCTAGATTCATCAAAATGCGATGATAATGCATGCATAATGCCCGCGCTAAGAAAAAGGGGCGTGTTTTTGGAAATTTTAGAATTACGGTAATATTGCGTGGTGCGGTAAACTTTTTGCGCCCTGCAATAATTCCTATTTCACATCTCGTGCTGAGAGCGCGTGCGCATATCTGTAAGGCCTTCATAGTAGACAAGTATTTATATGCCTATAGGAGGGTCATTTACTAGCTCGAGGTGAGGTGTTGGTGGTGGTTTAGAATTCAGGGGCCAGTTTATCATACAGAGTGAGACGTACAAACAGCACAGTACACTTTTGTGAAGATTAGACTTCATATGGAGAGAGGAAAATCTCACAAAGTTGAAATTTTGTACTATGCTATCTCAGCCTAGTTTGATGGTACCCTATTATAGAGTTCATCAAGCTAGGATGAGATAACATAGTAGAAATTTCATCTTTGTGAGACTTTCCTCACTCCAAATGAAGTCTAATCGTCACAGAGGTGTACTGTGCTGTTCGTATGTCTCACTCTGCATGATAAACTGGCCCCTAAACTACCATCAACACCTCACCTCGAGCTATTAAATGACCCTTCGTTTAGGCATATAAATAGTTGCACACTGTGAGGGCCTCCCCAGAGGCGCTCTCTCTCTCGCTTTCCTCCCAAGCCTAGAAATGGCCGAAATGCAATTACAAAATTTATCGCAAATTGCATTACGGCCATTTCGGGCATATTGCACAGCTTAATGCCAGGAAAAAAGGTGTAGTTATTTCCAGCGTAAAAACTATGCAAAAGTGCCCCTCATTTTAATAATTCTCACCCAAACTCCTCCCTAATCCCTCCCCTTCCTGAAATTTGCATGCGTGCCATGCGATTGCATTGTTATTGCATGTGTTATAGCGTTAACTAGTCTAGCTCATGAAAGCAAAGAACGCACTTCATTATTTAATGAAAATTATAGAATTCAATACATTTTCAGGGCTAAAGTTAAACCTAGAAAAGTCAGAGGCAATGGCTGTATTTAGGGAGGTAAGGGAACTGTTAGGAGAAGGGCGGGATTTCCTTTAAAGTAGGTTAATGCTGCTGCTGTAGAGGTGGGCAATGCCAGTCCTTGAATACTGTAAACTGGTCTGGTTTACAAGATATCCACAATGGAAATACATGAGACAGATTCCGCCATTGCATGCAAATATCTCATGCAAATTCGTTATGGATATCCTAAAACCAGACCTGTTTTGCGGCACTTGAGTTGACTACCTTTGTGCTATTGGGATTACATTGCCTAAAGAGCCCAAAAAACCCTGTATATATGTAATATATCAGCTCTTATTAATTAGTCAAAAGTCAGGACACAGCAGTGGCAGTATTTCCCGATCTCACTGGGTGGGTGGGTAAACTTATGATCTTAATTTCCCAAATGGCTGTATACGCTTCAGATTCTCCCAGTATGACTACTTTAAAAAGATATCAAAATCATGGACAGACTAATTTCAGAATTCTTGTGGAGAGGCCTAAAACCTAGAATTCCCCCATGTTATTTGTAGAATGATTGGCAGCATGGAGGATTAGGAATGCCAATCCTATAAAGTGGCAGCATTCATTGTAAGAGTTCTCAAAGACTGACTGTACGGAATTTCTTTTTATACTTCTTTGAGGGTAGTGATAGTCTTGACAAAGCCATTGCAGAGTGTAGATGAGGAAGACGACAAGAACTGTTCTGGTAAAAGAGAGACATCTTATAAGCAGTCATGACTTGTAGCTTGTAAGTGGGATATATCCTTGCAGTGTAAAAAGGTATAAATGGGCTTTTTTTGTTGCCATTTATGTTTTCATTAAGGGAAGAAAAAGGAAGGGGAAAATTACAACAATGGCTTCCATGCCTACCTCATCTTATGGCCCAGTGGACCCACATGTAATTAGAGCTAATTCGTCACTGCGGGAATTGAGTATGGAATTAGCACAAGGGATTTCATTATCCCCAGCACCAGATTATTTCTGTTCGAGAAGTTATTCAGGAAAGATGTCTGGACTAAAGATACAGTTGGGGCCTTGGACCCTGGACGTTAATCATTTCTCTCCACTTCCACATTGGAGAATCCACACTGGGGAGCCAAAGAGTCAAGGACTCAGCCCTGGTACCGAGTGTGGATCCCTTCATCTAAGGGAAGAGCCTAGAAAGGGGTTACATGAGTATCTGGCTAGCAAAATTGCTTTTGAAGGCATTTCCTGGTTTTCCTGTGACTCGCCATCTTAGTTTTTATGTGTATTCTACAGCAAAGATTGATGGGTAAAAGTGGTTACACTGCTGTGAGTAATTCATGCACCTGTGTGTGTTTTGGCTGCACTGGGAAAACTTCCTGCAGGAAAAGAAAACCAGTAATCGGGAGGCAGGAGGTTCCGGCTCTGTCCACTGCCAGGAATTAGAGGATGCATGAGACAGCAGATGTCAGGTGGGGCTGCTGCTAGGGATTATTATGTATATGAGGCAGCCAGCAGGGGCTAACTCCAAGGAAAGTTCAAAAGCAGCTAATGAAGTCTGTGAGTGCTTTGTCTTGTATTGTGGAATAACTGAAGCGACACAAGATTGGAGGAATCTTATGGAGTGGTTGCAGTATTAAGTGAGAGAGAGGACCTGAGGAATGGCAGCAATAACAGCTGTGGGGAACAGCCAAAAGTGATGACAATGGCATGAGATGGAGAACTGAGGAAGTGGCAGCAGCAGTATGAGGTGGGAGGCCTGAGGAATGGTGGCAATGGCATATGTGGGGAGTAGCCAAAAGAATGGTAACGGTGACAAAAATCTGGAGGAATGGCGTTAGCAGCAGCAAGAGATGTGAGAGAAGAAGGACCCAAGCAGCAGCAGAATGAGGAGGTACTGAGAGGATGGAGGAGCACCAGGTGGCAAGGGATCTGATGAGTGACAGCAGTAGCAGCGACATGAAATGGTGGTGGGGAACTGAGGAGCAGCATCTTGGAATGAGCAGGCCATAGGAGTGTGAGGGTTGGGAGGCCTGAGGAGTAGCAAAGATGAGCTGGGAAGGTGAAGGAGTGGCATGGGGGTGCAGAGAAGTGTCAGCTTAAAATGGAGATTGCTGAGGAATGGTGCTATGGGGCAATTACTAGCGCTGGCAATGCTTTCTAATGAACACTGCATCCCTCAGACTACAGATGTAATAGCACTCTGATGTCACCTAGAGAGGTGCATCTTGGGATACATTCTACCATCTTTGTGCTTCATTTAAAATTCTTTCATTTATTTTTTCTGTTAATTAACTGTTTTTCCAAGTTCTTACCTTATGGCTTGTTAACAATTTTTTATAAATGTTCATTGTATTTGACTATGGAAATATATTTCCTGCTTTTTCTGTTTTATGTAAACCGGTATGATTTGCATTTGATGTAAGAATGTCGGTATATAAAAATGAAAAATAAAATAAATAAATAAATAGAGCGAAGAAAGCAAGATGACTATGAACATGCTTATCCTTAGGCTTAGAAACAAAATAACATATTTAAAAAATCTATTTATCGTGGAAAAACCGTTTGCAACTTCTACCAAGCTAAGGAACCCAATACATAAAATCTGCCCAGACAATACTACAACTTTAAAAGCAACAGGTAGATGGAAGATCCTTTGATCATTTCAGATGCTTTCCAGATGACTAGCAATAGTCAGGGAAAATATAAACTGGATTTTTTTTAAAATCAAGAGATGTTATATATTTATCAGTATGAAGCAGATACCAGTCATATTAACCCAAATAGCCCAAAGCTGTCATACTTATTTTTTCCACAGTAGAAACATAGAAATGATGGCAGAAAAGGACCAAATGGTCCATCCAGTCTGCTAGGTAAGCTTATGGTAATATCTGCTGTGCATTGTAGGTTATCCCATGCTTATCACTTTCCCACACTGTAAAATTCAGGGCCCTCGTTGTTTTCTGTTTGAATCCAGTTTCCCGTCAATGCCTTGCCGTTGAAGCAGAAGCAGAAGCAATGTGTGAGTTGCAGCAACAGTATCAAGGCTTATTAATTAAGGGTAGTAACCACCGCATCAGGAAGGTTACCACCATACTTGTTTCTCCAGACTGTAAAAGTCGGGGCCCTCTTTGGTCGCTGTATACATCCAATTCTCCGTTTCCCCCTGCCCTTGAAGCAGAAAGCAATGATGGAGTTGCATCAACAGTATCAAGGCCTTTTGGTTAAAGGGTAGTACACTCCACTAGCAAGTTACTCCATGCACTCTTTTCTTCATTTCCATCCTTTAGCCTTTAGGGATCCACAATATTTATCCCATGCCCTTTTGAATTCTTTCACTATTTTGGTTTTCACCACTTCCTTTGTGACCCCTAGTTCTACTGATTTCTTTCCAACAGAAAAGGTTTGACGTTTATACAGGTATCTGAAGGTCTGTTTCATATCACCCCTGTGCCAACTCTCTTCCAGGGTATACATATTCATTTCCTTCAGTCTCTCTCCATAGGTTTTCTGATATTGACCCCACACCATTTTGGTATCCCTTCTCTGGACCGCCTTCATCCTGTCTCTATCCCTTTTGAGATAAGGGCTCCAGAACTGAATACAGTAATCCAGGTCACTCAGGACCTGTACAGGGGCATCACCACCTCCATTTTCTTACTGGTTATTCCTTTCTCTATGCAGCCCAGCATTCTTCTGTCTTTAGTTATCACCTTGTTACATTGCTTCGCCATCTTCAGATCACCAGAGACCATCACCTCAAGATCCCGCTCTTGGTCTGTGCACATCAGCCTTCCCCCCTCCCCGCATCACATATGGCTCTTTTGGATTACCGCATTCCAGATGCATGACTCTACAATCTTGGCACTAAATCCTAGCTGCCAAATCTTTGACCTCTCTTCAAGGTTTCGTAAATCACTTTCGTTCTCTGTACTCCTTCAGGCATGTCCACTCTGTTGCAGATCTTGGATCATCCGCAAATAGACAAACTTTACCTTCTATTCCTTCTGCAATGTTGCTCACAAAGATATTGATCTGAACCAGTCCCAATACCAATCCCTGTGGGCACTCCACTTAACACGGCGCTCTCTTCAGAGTAGGTTCCATTTACCATTACATGCTGTCTCTTATCAGTCAACCAGTTTGTAATCCATGCCACCACCTTGGCATTCATTCTGAAGCTTCTCATTTTATTCACAAACCTCCTGTGTGGGACAGTATCAAAAGCTTTGCTGAAATCCAAGTAGATGACATTCAGTGCTCTTCCTCGATCCAATTCTCTAGTCACCCAATCAAAAAAAATCAATCAGATTTGTCTTGACAAGACCTTCCTCTGGTGAATCCATGCTGCCTTGGGTCCAGCAACTTACTGTATTGTAGATAGTTCAGTAACCTTTCTTTTAGCAGCATCTCCATTAATTTTTTTAATAGCAGGTAATGGACTTCCCCAAGAACTTATCCAATCCTTTTTTTAAACACATCTACATTAACTGCACTAACCACATCCCCTGGCAACAAATTCCAGAGTTTAATTGTGCGTTGAGTGAAAAAGAACTTTCTCAGATTAGTTTTAAATGTGCCACATGCTAACTTCATGGAATGCGCCCCCTAGTCCTTCTGTTATCCAAAAGAGTAAATAACCGATTCACATTTACCCGTTCTAGACCTCTAATGATTTTAAACAACACTATCATATCCCCCCTCAGCTGTCTCTTCTCCAAGCTTGAGCAGTCCTAACCTCTTTAGTCTTTCCTCATAGGGGAGCTGTTCCATCCCCTTTATCATTTTGATCACCCTTCTCTGAACCTTCTCCAACGCAACTATATCTTTTTTAAGATGCGGCGACCAGAATTGTACACAGTATTCAAGGTGCGGTCTCACCATGGAGCGATAGAGGCATTATGACATTTTCTGTTTTATTCACCATTCCCTTTCTAATAATTCCCAACATTCTGTTTGCTTTTTTGACTGCCGCAGCACACTGAACCGACGATTTCAATGTGTTATCCACTATGATGCCTAGATCTCTTTCTTGGGTGGTAGCTCCTAATATGAACCTAACATTGTGTAACTATAGCATGGGTTATTTTTCCCTATATGCATCACCTTGCACTTATCCACATTAAATTTCATCTGCCATTTGGATGCCCACTTTTCCACTCTCACAAGGTCTTCCTGCAATTTATCACAATCTGCTTGTGATATAACTACTCTGAATAATTTTGTATCATCTGCAAATTTGATTACCTCACTCGTTGTATTTCTCTCCAGATTATTTATAAATATATTGAAAAGTATGGGTCCCAATACAGATCCCTGAGGCACTCCACTGCCCATTCCTTTCCACTGAGAAAATTGTCCATTTAATCCTATTCTGTTTCCTGTCTTTTAGCCAGTTTGTAATCCATGAAAGGACATCGCCACCTATCCCATGACTTTTTACTTTTCCTAGAAGCCTGTCATGAGGAACTTTGTCAACGCCTTCTGAAAATTCAAATACACTACATCTACTGGTTCAACTTTATATACATGTTTATTATCTCCTTCAAAAAAGTGAAGCATATTTGTGAGGCAAGACTTGCCTTGGGTAAAGCCATGCTGACTTTGTTCCATTAAACCAGTGGTCCCCAACCATGTCCTGGGGGCCCACCAGCCAGTTGGGTTTTCAGGATATCCACAATGAATATGCATGAGAGAAAATTTGCATGTTATGGAGGCAGTGCATGCAGATTTTCTCTCATGTATATTCATTGTGGATATCCTGAAAACGTGACTGACTAGTGGGCCCCCAGGACAGGGTTGGGGACCACTGTATTAAACCATGTCTTTCTATATGTTCTGTGATTTTCCTGGCACTGAAGTCAGGCTAACTGGTCTGTAGTTTCCTGGATCGCCTCTGCAGCCCTTTTTAAATATTGGGGTTACATTAGCCACCCTCCAGTCTTCAGGTACAATGGATGATTTTAATGATAGGTTACACATTTTTACTAATAGGTCAGAAATTTCATTTTTTAGTTCCTTCAGAACCCTGGGGTGTATACCATCCGGTCCAGGTGATTTACTACTCTTCAGTTTGTCAATCAGGCCTACCACATCTTCTAGGTTCACCGTGATTTGGTTCAGTCCATCTGAATCATTACCCATGAAAACCTTCTTCGGTACAGGTATGTCCCAAACATCCTTTTCAATAAACACCAAAGCAAAGAAATCGTTTAATCTTTCCGCAATGGCCTTATCTTCTCTAAGTGCCCCTTTAACCCCTCGATCACATAACTGTCCAACTGACTCCCTTACAGGCTTTCTGCTTCGGATATATTTTAAAACGTTTTTACTGTGAGTTTTTGCCTCTACGGCCAACTCTGAGTTCTTGTGGTATCCTGGAATGTACCTCATCCAGCTCCATGGACTTGTCCACATTCAGTTTTCCTAGCTCTTCCCATAGATACTATTCTGTAAAAGGAGTTGTCTAGCCCATTTCCTTCTACGGTCTTCTCAATCAGTTTCATTATTTACTTTAAAGTTCTTGTAAGGATAGGGTTGTAAACTGTATTTAAAAAGTCATCTCTGCCTTCCTTATCCCTTAAATAAATGCTTTGTTCTTTGGCTAATATATTGTGAACTTCTTTTTTTGTTTTATTTTGGAGTTTCCTTCTGCTTCTTTGGGCTTTCACGCTCAGTTGGAACGGACTTTCACTGGGCTACAAGGAGCAGTAAATATTTATTCTCTGAGGACAAGCAGGATGGCAATCCTCACACGTGAGTGACATCTGATGGAGCCTGGCATGAAGAAGTTATGTCAAAGTTTCTAGAACCTTAACTGAGCCTCTCTGAGCATGCTCACCTATGCAATTAAGCAACACGACCATACGGGGTCCCCTCAGTCTCTTCTTTTCCATGGAGCCTCGTGTCTCGCAATTAGTCTTTTCCCCTCCTTTTTTGAGGCTTCTCCAAAGTTTAAGGTAATTTCAAAATTTTGTCATATATCTGGTTTGCACAGTCAACTTGGGGTTCCCGCCCCCAGTTCTCCCCGTATCATCTTAACCAGGGTTTTCGACAGTTCTGGTAAGTTTCCTTTCGCTGTCAATTCCTCAGGGTGGCAGTGCACTCTGTGCCCACCAGCCATTGAACAATGCCACCATTGATTTTGATGTTGCATCGCTTTTCATTTGTGACATCATGTCCTCTGGTTTTAAGCGGTGCCCTCGGTTCATGAGGACCTTGTCTATCATGGATCCCATAAGAGATGTGTCCTCTGCCTGGGAGCATCACATGATGTCCTGGGTTGCAGCAAGTGCGCCAAGATGATCCTTGAAGTGCGTAAGATCTGGCTTGATAAGATGGAGCGCCTTTTCAGAACTGACAAGACCAATGGATTGGTATCGAGGGATCTCAGAGCTACACCGATGGACACAGTAATTGACATTGTCGGTATCAACAGATTCTAGGGACAATGGAGACAGCCATCACATGCTTCTTCCAGGTCGAAGACATCTGGTTAGTCATCTTCAGCCTCGGCACCCGGGAAAAGGCTGATCCAAGCAATGAGGGAAGCTGAAGAAACATTGGCATCTGACTCCATGGATGTATGGTGCCAGGCACAGGGATGCACCAGCTTTAGCTGTGATGGCCCTCAAATTACCCTGTGGTGAGGAGCGCTGATCCTCCATTGATTCCAGGGGTTCACCACAGTCTCCAGCAGTCCCGATGTCTGCCACTATTCCTCCTCTTGGTTCCAAAGAGAATTTGATTACACCTCCTGGATCCCAGCCAACCTTGGCAATGGCAATCTTTGAGGACGAGGAGCTGGAGAGGCATGTGCGGCTGGCCATGCATGGCCTCTGAGTCACGGCACTGGGACTGGCACAATCCTTGAATCCCTGCATGCACACATTGGGCTGCTACCAACACAGTTACCAGTTTCAGTACCCAGGGCCACATCGATGCCCAGTGGGGCATTGGGGCAGCCACCAGCTAATCCGGTGGTAGTCCCTGGTTCTTTGGAGGAGGAAGCTCCCTTGATGACAGGGGTGCCTTGGGGTCTAGGCCACTGTGGCATACCGCTGGCCAGGGACTAAGTGCCTCGAACCCCATCCCCTGCCTATGACAGTGAAGAACAGGCATGAGCCCTGAGGGGATGACTCTTCCGATATTTCAAATTACAATGCATCAAGGGCCTCCCCTCTGAACCACCTCCTCCTGGTGAAAGAAGGAAGTCTCCACCAGAAGACCTCTCCTTCGCAGGTTTCATCCAGTTGATGGCAGAGACAATCCCCTTTCGATACAGACAGAGGAGATACCCGGCACAAGATGCTGTATTTTCTCCAGTACATGGCGCCTCCTAAGGAGATCATGGCAGTCCCAATGCACTTACCCCAAATTTTTACTTTTTTTAAATTGAAAAAAATGTTTTATGGGATGCATGACATCCTTATAGAGTTATTGTTGAGAATGTGGGAACACCCCCCTCTCAGCGCCTCCTGTCAACAGGAAGGCGGATGCAGTCTTATCTCGTCCAGAAAACTCTTGGATTCGACAAGTGTCAGCTGCCCCACCAATCGGTGGTGGTCGAATCTGCTCTCAAGAAGGCCAAGCACATTCTGACCCATTCTGCGGCGCCCCCGGAGAAGGATCAGAGGGCCATGGAGGTTTTTCAGAGTGTTTCAGGGTGCTATGCTCATCGCCTACATAGTGGCCTATCAGTTCTATATGGGCCTGTATATGCAAGTCATCCTGAAGCAGGTGCAGGAAGTGGCCGAGCAGTTGCCTCAGCAGCAGCAGGACACACTCCAGTCACTGGTGCAGAGGGGACTAGAGTGTGGAAAACACAGTGTCAGGTTGACCTATGATATTTTCAAGACTGGATCAAGAATATCTGCAGCAGGGATCGGTGCCAGTAGATTCACCTGGCTGCGAGCTTCGGATCTGTCAGGAGATGCAGGAGCGACTTGCTGACTTACCATGCACTGAAGAGAATCTCTTCAGAGAGATAAGGTGAAGGACATGATGGCCCAAATTCAGGACCACTCCAGCAGCTCTCCACTGGCACTCAGGTCCCAGCAATCTCATCCAGGAGGTCTTCAAGGTCTGGCCACAGGAAGACTGTCTTCCATCTGAGGAGAAACTGTCCTAGGCCCCGGCATCAGCAAAAGGCTCTTTGTAGCTGTCCCAGGCAACAGAGGGCCCTGAAGCCCCAACCAGCACCCCAGTCAACACCGGGGATGGGGTTTTGACTAGATTGCAGGGAACATAGCCAAGCCTGCCATACCTGTAGTGAAGGATCTTCCGGTCAAGGACAAGCTGCAGTTCTATGTGAACCAGTGGCCCAAGGTAATCTCGAACCAGTGGGTTCTCACCATTGTTCAAAGAGGGTACAGATTAAACCTTTTGAGGACAGGTAGCGCATTAATAAATGCTTTCAGCATAGCTCTCCTCCCTCTTAAAGGCCAGAGCAGTCGAGCCTGTTCCACCAGGGCAAAGAAGGCGGGGATTCTATTCCCGGTACTTCCTGATTCCACAGAAAACAGTAGGACTCTGTCCCATCCTAGACTTAAGGGCTTTGAACAAGTTTGTAAGAAAAGAAAAGTTTAAGACTGTTTTCCTGGGCACCTTGATCCTTTTCTTGCAAAAAGGGGACTGGCTATGCTCCCTTGATGTCAAGGACATGTGCACGCACTTCGAGATCTTTCCCAGTCACTGGAAGTATCTCTGTTTCATGGTGGGGCAACAGCACTTCCAATATCGCATTCTGCCATTTGGGCTAGCATCAGCTTCATGCGTTTTCACAAAATGCTTAGCCATTGTAGCGGCGCACATTCACAGACTGGGAGTCTGTTTTTCTCTATCTGGATGATTAACTGGTCAAGAGCAGCTCTCGGGCACGAGTTGAGAAGTCCCTGTCTTCAACCATTCAGGTACTGAAGTTACAAGGATCCATCATCAACTACCTCAAGTCCCATCTCATCCCGACACTGCACTTAGACTTCATTGGAGCCCTACTGGACATAGCTCAGGCCAAGGCCTTCCTGCCTTGGCAACGGACTATCAATTTGATGACCATCACGGCAGAGATTCAAGTGAGCCAGCAGGTTTCAGCATGGCATATATTGAGGCTGCTTAGCCGCATGAGTACATGTCACTCCCTTAGCATGTTTGCATATGTTGAGAGCCCAATGGACCCTAAGGTCCCAGTGGCAATAAGCCACTCAGGATCTATAGAACTGCATCCAAGTCACCCTGTTCCTCTGGGACTCTTTGTTCTGGTGAAGGGAAAATTCCAATCTGGAAAGGGGGGTATCCTCCAAAGTCCTCAGGTCCAAATTGTGCTAACGACGGATGTGTCCAGCCCCCATGAATGGTCTCTGGATCAAGGGGTTGTGAATCGGATCTTCTGCCTGTTGGGAAGCCCAGAGGTGGATTTACAGTTCTGCCCCCTGTACAGGGCACACGGCAGACCAGCCTCAGATGCCTTTGCCTGCCATTGGGGCATGAGTCTCTTGTAAGCGTATCCTCCAGCTCCACTGATAGTGAAGACTTTTTGAAGCTGTCAATGAGCTGTCAATGAGCTGTCAATGAGCTGTCAATGAGTCAATGAGCTGTCAATGAGCTGTCAATGAGCTGTCAATGAGTCAATGAGCTGTCTCAGTCAATGAGACAGGTTCGGTCTCAGTCAATGAGACCGAACCTGTCTCATTGACTGAGACAGGTTCGGTTTTCACTTCTCTGAGAGATGTCCATCTGGAAACCGATCATACTGGAGACTTCTCTGGATCTCATCACCCAGGATTGAGAGAGGTTGCACCATAGCCTGGATGTTAAGAGGCTGATCCTTGAACCATTCGATCTCTGGGAAGGTGTGTCTCGGGTCCTTGTAGCTTCTAGAAAGCCTTCCACTAGAAGGTCCTATGGACTGAAGTAGCGTAGGTTTTCCATGTGGTGTAAGCATAAGACCCTAGATCCTTTCTCCTGCTCACCACAAAAACTGCTTGACTATCTTTTATACCTGAAAACCAACTCCATTAAGGTTCATCTAAGTGTAATTGGCACACATCACCATGGTGTCGAAGTTAAGCCCATCTCTGTATAGCCCATGGTTGTACGTTTTATGCGAGGTCTGCTTCAATTGAAGCCCTCCCCTAAGGCCTACTTCTGTGTCTTGGGACCTCAGCGTGGTGTTGGCTCAGCTCAGCTGATGAAAGCTCCTTTTGAGCCACTGTGCTCCTGTGTCCTGAAATACCTGACCTGGGAGGTCATAATTTTGATGAACTCCAGGCCTTAGTGACTTATCCACCTTACACTAAATTTTTTCATGATAGGGTGTTCTTATGTACACAGCCTAAGTTCCTGCCTAAGGTGGTGTCTGACTTCCATCTTAACGAGTCCATCATTCTGCCATCTTTCTTTCCAAGGCCTCATTTGCACCAAGTTAAATAAGCCCTGCACAGTTTGGATTGCAAGAGAGCCTTGGCCTTCTTTCTGGAGTAGATAGAAGCCTATATATAGACAGTCAACCCAACTTTTTGTTTCTTATGACCAGAATAAGGTGGGGATTGCCATTGTCAAGCAGACACTTTCCAGTTGGCTAGCAGACTGCATCTCCTTCTGTTATGCCCAGAAGGGATTGCATCTTGGGGGCTATGTCAAGGCTCATTCTGTTTGAGCCATGGCAGCATTGGTGGCCCATGTCTGAGCAGTCCCCATGGAGGAGATCTGCAGAGCTGCAACGTGCAGTTCCATCCATCCACTCATTCACATCTCAGTACTGTCTGGGTAGGGATGTCTGACATGACAGCAAGTTTGGCCAGTCTGACCTTTGGAACCTGTTTGAGGTGTACAGCCGAACTCTGTTCCCTCCTTGGCCTATTCTTTCTGTTCAGGCTGCCCCCCCCCCCCCCTCTCCCTCCATTTTTACCAACAAAATTTATTTTGTGCCCTTTAGCACCTGTTTTGTTGGTCCCCTTTTATGTTTGAGGGGCCACCTGTAGCTAGGGATTCACCCATGTGTGAAGACTGCCATCCTGCTTGTCCTTGGAGAAAGCAGAGTTGCTTATCTATAACAGGTGTTCTCAGAGGACAGCAGGATGTCAGTCGTCATGAAACCCACCCAACTCCCCGCGGAGTTCGATTTCCACTTTCTGGGTAGTATTATTTTATTATTGAATTCTGTTATAAGACTGAGGAGACCCCGTGTGGACGCATGGTATATTGCATGCGTGAGCATGCTCAGAGAAGCTCAAAGTTCTAGAAACTTTGCTAGGCTCCATCAGATGATGTCACCCCTGTGTGAGGACTGACATCCTGCTAATCCTCGGAGAACAGTTGCTACAGGTAAGCAACTCTGCTTTAGTGTATCATAAGCTTTCATTTACAGCTACCTGCGGGTTCTTCCCTATTTTATCACACCCACCCCAGCCGTCTTAGTCTTTGGCCAAGAGCCAGAGCTCCTTACAGAGCCTGGTACATGTGCATGCTGAGTCTGGCTACTAGGTGTTATCATTGTGGGATAGCTGAAATTCTGTCTCCCCACCACACCATTATGAGCCCCAGCCAGCCAGAGGAGCTGAAAGCAGGCTCAAAAATAGAATCTAGGTTTCCAATATGGCAGTATGCAGTATTGCCACTGGGTCAGCTCTGTCTATGGCAACTGCTAATTTTAATATGTAAATAAGTGCTGCTAGTGGTTCTGCTTCTAATATAGGAACTGTTCTGGAACTGATTTTGTAGACAGATAAGTGAAATGACCATGAGATAGATGAAGCATCTTTTAGAACACTGTTTCCCAACCAGTGTTCCTTTAGATCTCATCAGCTGTGCCACAGAAAAATCACCACTGCCTGATGCTCAGAACCAGGTGAGCACCTGGGCTTTGCTCTTAGAATCTCACAGCAACAAGAGACATCAGCAGTGGCTATTGAACCTATAGAAGCTCCTTTGTGAGAATATGCCACCTCTTCCTAGATACAGCACGAGTCATGGAGAGTGGGAGCTTATGGGCAGCATTTAGAGCATATAGCCTTTAGAACACACACACACACACACACACAAACACACACTTTGCAGAGGATATCGGCTGAACTTTCAAGCTTTACCTGTCACAACCTTATCTGGTTTTTCTAGACCAACTTCAGGTTCTAAGGGAGGAGCTAGCTCCCTGTTAACTGCACGTGTGATAACCAGTCCCAACCACAGAAAGAGGCAAAGAGTTTATTTTCTTATCCCAAAAAAGTTCGGAGGTCGACTTATTCTGGACTAGAGAAGTCTAAATGGATACCTCAAAAGTCGTTCTCTGTAGACAACTGGACAAATCAGCCACACAGTCCCACTTGTCTCCCTGCAGAGTTGAAGCTTAGTTTGTGAAAAGACTGAGGAGACTCACGTGGCAGTGGCTGCATGGGAATACCTATGCATGCTAAGAGAGACTTCTAGGTCTTTCTGTACTCTGAGAGAGAACATTCCACATTGGTGCCAACTGAAGACATCACCCACTTGTGTGACTGAGTTCTGCTGCCTACAGAGAGCAGTTGTTACAGGTAAGCAATTTCACTTTCTTGCAGTATGATTAGAAAACCAGAAAAAGCAGAGCTGATGATTTCTCATCTCGGTATGCTGTAGAAACTGTCTTGCAGCAAATTGCATGGAAAATATTTGTTTTACTTTTTTCCCTGTGAAAGTGTGTAGTCACTTCTAAACTAAGAATTCATGGGTTGTTATTAGTAAAAACCAAACAATATTCATGTAAAACTATTTGAAACATATCCATTTAACCTAAATTAAATTGACATAGTGATGTCTTATCTATTGTTTTAATACAGATCGGATTTTAGCTAGAGTAAAAGACCTCACTGTGCAAAAAACCGATGAACTAGTATGGATTCGTGCCAGAGTGCATACAAGCAGAGCTAAAGGTAAGGCAAACATTTTATTTTACTATGTTTCATCATCTCTTTTCTTCCTTGTTCAGGGAGCTCTATTAAAAATAAGAAAAGGAAATGTTGCTGTTAAAAGAAAGATAATCATTTTCTGAGCCTCCCTGATCGCAGCTTATTGCTAGCCACCAATTGTTTAAAGATTTTTACTTGCTTCTTTTTAATCTGCAGTAGTTTTTTGGTGGTTTTGGTATTCAGGAGCTGTATAGTACCACTTTCTGGGTAGATGTTGGTGTTCAGGGGCCTCTGTGTAATTTCCATGATGTTTTGGTGTGACCATGGCTCTCTAACATCAAGGGAGACTGTGCTGAAATCAAAGCCGGTGCCAGAAAAAATAATGTTAGCATCGCTCTGGTGACGAGCAATTTGAGGAAGGAATGGATCTGGATGGATGGTGACCTCAGATGGCACGAGAAAACCACCAAGTTTGCAGTTTAGCAGAGTTAAAAGAGAACGTTGTAGGAATCTGCATTAAAAGGTCAAGGGTGGCATTACAAAGTAAACTGTTTAGCCTCTGTGTTTCCTTTCAAGTTCTGCTCTGTGGCATGCAGCATTGATGATCAGTAGATGACATTCTGATGATGTTGCCTCTGTTTGGCAGCAGGACACAGATGGCCTGAGTATGTGTTCACCAACACTTATTTTAGAAATGTGGAGGGGTTACCTTGGAAAGGTGAGATGGTCTGCAGACGTATGACAGAGGTGGAAGCACTGGGCAGGACTAAAAGACAAGTGAAATATAACCGAAAAGCAGAGCTGAAATTATGCCAAAATGCAAGAAATTTTCTTGGCACTAATGTGACATGAATATCTTAATCCCTGAGAGCATTCTACAATGATTTACGTTGTAAATTTTGTGTTCTTATCTGTTCCAATAACACAGTTGCTATATTTGTATGTAATAAGATAGTTGCTCCCCTATGAAGAAAGACTAAAGAGGTTAGGACTTTTCAGCTTGGAGAAGAGACGGCTGAGGGGGGATATGATAGAGGTATTTAAAATCATGAGAGGTCTAGAACGGGTAGATGTGAATAGTTTTTTTACTCTTTCGGATAATAGAAAGACTAGGGGGCACTCCATGAAGTTAGCATGTGGCACATTTAAAACTAATCGGAGAAAGTTCTTTTTCACTCAACGCACGGTTAGACTCTGGAATTTGTTGCCAGAGGATGTGGTTAGTGCAGTTAGTATAATTGTGTTTAAAAAAAGATTGGATAAGTTCTTGGACGAGAAGTCCATTACCTGCTATTAATTAAGTTGACTTAGATAATAACTACCGCTATTACTAGCAACAGTAACATGGAATAGACTTCGTTTTTGGGTACTCGCCAGGTTCTTGTGGCCTGGATTGGCCACTGTTGGAAACAGGTTGCTAGGCTTGATGGACCCTTGGTCTGACCCAGTATGGCATGTTCTTATGTTATTTTATAGCAAAAGTGTATAAAATCTGATTAGAAAGGTGAAAAGATTGCTGCTGTTCTACTTTGGCTAATGGCCAAGAAAGTTGAATAGCTAATTTAGGAGCCAGTGCAAGATGGAGAAACCATGCTAGATGGTAGACATAGAAGCAACAGAAGAAGACTTCCCTGATGAGAGAAGAATATGGTAGCTAAGAGACGCTTGTATAACATGAATCTATTAAGAGCAGATTTTCTCTCTGTATCTTATCTTTTGCAGTGGTGCTGATTCTTGGCTACACCAGCATATTGTGAAATAATAATGTATAGTAATGCATAGTATTCATTACGTACTGGGAATGGTTTAGGACAATTGCAGGGAACCCAATCGGCATCACTTATATACAACACAAAGATACCTTCATAGCTTCAAGAGCTGTTCCAAAAATTGTTTATATAGCATCCTGAACCTGAGGAACTTAAGAAGAAAAGAGACAGAGAGCCACAAATAGCAAAGTAAGAATCTCAAACAAACAGCATTCAATAATACCCGCAAACTGGACAAAGATATCCAAAAGGTGGGATTGAAGGAGTTGGTATTGATGGTGGTAGATTTATTTATGCATTTATTTGTTTTTCACCTGGTAGTTTTCTCTTTTGGGCTTCAACTCAGTCAGAACCAGTGCTGGAATCATGGCACCATGAACCTTAAAAAAAAAAAAAAAAAGTGCCAGTGCTGGATCAGACCAATGGTCTTTCAAGCCCAGCATCCCATCTCTGAGAAGGCTGTCTAGGTCACTTGGAGTACCATCAGATCCCAAATAGGAAAGCCATTCCATGCTGCTAGCTCCTGGAAGCGGAAGGTGATGACACCTAAGGCTGTCCAGCTAAATAATGGTTAATGGACCTTCCCTCTAGAAACTTATCCAAACCTTTTCTTAAACTTGGCGACAGTGCTACCCTTGACAACATTTTCTAGCAGCAAATTCCATATTAATTATGCATTGCAGAAAATCTACTTTCCTAGCGTGTAGCCAGATGGACTCAGGACCAGTGGGTTATGTTCTCTTCTGCCAGCAGATGGGAGATGGAGTCAGATTCCAAAGCTGACGTCACCCTAGATATACCCCTGCAGTGACCTCAGCTCTTTAGTGTCTCTCCGTCTCCTAGCAGATGCGGACACTATCCCACACAGTGTTAGGAAATTACAGCAAGAAGATTTACCTCAAGAAGACGAGCCCCGCTCTCCTGCAGTGATACCTAAGGGTCCTCCCCCACTTGAGAATTCCTGAGGTGATTTCAATATCCCTCAGAGGTGTGCCTTGGTCCGGTTGCCGGTAACCCCAACGTGGACTTAGCCCCTAGAACGGCTAAAAGGCAGCGGGTGCACATCCGAGCATGGCGGTGAAGGTAAAGCCCTCTCCCCCCACAGCTGGAGACCGTCCCAGCACGCGATCGGTAAGCGCAGAGACCAGGTAAGAGGAAAACTTTAAAGGTCTCCGGGACTCGGAGTGCTGTCCCGATTCCAAATTTCACCCGGCGAGGTAAAAGGGAGCGTTGAGCAGCCTTGGTTGGGCTAGGCCCAGGTCCGGTGCAGGGGGTCCAAACACGTGGAGACCCTGGTGGGGCGCCATTTTACATGCAGGGGCATCAGCGCCATTTTCCCTTCTCGTTCGGCAGTATGTGCGGGGCCGGTCGGTCAGTGCATCCAACCTGTGCGCCTTCAACTTAGACACGTGCACAGCTGCATGCACAACTGTGCGCACAACTGCACGCATAACCATATGCACAGCCACGCTTAAAGCTACACGCTCACATTGTGCTCACACGCATAACTGCGCGCATATTGAAGCACATTACCTGTGCGCCTAGACATGGAGGCAATGGCACCGGCATCCAAGAAGCCCAAAAGGCATACTCTTTGCACAGCCTGCCACATCAGAGCCGCACGGCCTGAACTGGAGTCCTGCCTGTGTCATCATTGCAAAGAAGCCCAGGGGAGGACCAAAGCCTGGTCCCTCACTGTCGGAGGATGGGTCCAGAACTACTACATACGATAGCACCCTGGATCTATGCAACTCCGAAATGGCATCTCCACAAGAGGGCACCTCAGGGGCCCATACTCAGACTCCCCCTGGGGTTAACATGGACCCAGGGACCTTCTCCTGGCTAGAATTTTTCCTGGGGCTGCAAGCCTTCGTTCAGACACAATCAGCCCTGGCTGTGACCTGGGTTCAACCATTACCGGAAGCACAGGATCCTCCCAGCCCTGTTCAGATGCCTCGCGACATGCCTCGCCTAACCAAGAATTTCCCGGACAGGGACCTGGATACCTCATATGATGGCGGCTCTCTATAAGAAGAAATCCCTCCAGGTCTGGAACCATACAGAACCATGGTTCGCTTCTTCCACAGGGATGAATTACCAGCCCTTGCTTCCCAGACTCTGAAAATTCTGGGGATCCCCGGCATGGACCCTATGGCGGAACCAAAGAAGAACCCCGTCTTGGTGTCCCTTCGTAAAGCCTCATGCTACTTCCCAATGATGGAAGCCATCCAGGAACTGATTGACCTGGAGTGGGATGCCCCAGAGGCCAGCTTTAAAGGAGGTTGGGCCTTAGAAGTTTTGTACCCTCTGGAACCAGTGACCAAGGAATGCCTGCGTTTTCCGAAAGTGGACGCCATGGTCTGTGCCGTCTCAAAGCGAACAACCATTCCCGTTGAGGGAGGGGCTGCATTGAAGGATACTCAGGATAGATGATTAGAATCCATCCTTAAGCAGGCCTTTGACGCAACAGCAATGACACTGCAGATTGCTTCCTGTTGTGCACTGGTGGCATGTTCATGTTTGTTCCTCGAGAGAGAGGTAAACAACGCAGGAACATATACCAGTGAAATGATTGAACCTGCAGCAGCCTTTCTGACAGACGCAAACTCAGATCTGGTGCGTACCTCAGCCAGAGGAGTAACCTCGGTAGTGGCAGCCAGAAGACAGTAATGGTTGCAGAATTGGTCTGCTGACGCGACCTCTAAAGCGAATCTCACAAGGATGCCTTTTAAAGGATCTCTCTTATACAGAAGTGAATTGGAGAAGTTAGCCAGCAAGTGGGGCGAATCTCCAATGCCTTGGCTACCGGAGGACAGGGGTAAAAGATCCCAGCACCCCTCCCCCAGAAGAACCTAGGGGGAGGGGCATTCCTACAGGAACTCGCAGTTCCAGGCACCTCGTCCCTCAGGAAGGTCTCAGCCCTTTCGGAACTGACAAATCAAGAGAGGAACATGCCTGGGGGCAGGCTCCGGCCGTACTCCCCAATGAGAATGGGATGACCCATCCACAGGAAGAGGAAATAGGGGGTCGACTTTCCCTCTTCTATCAACGATGGGTCGAGATCACGTCGGACAAATGGGTACTAAACATCATTCGAGAAGGTTACTCTCTGAAGTTCTGCAGCATCCCTCGGGACAAATTTATGATGTCACCCTGCCACTCCCACACCAAGAGACTGGCAGTGGAAGCCACTTTGACAAGACTACTCAGTCTGAAGGCAATAACTCCGGTTCCTACGCCCCAACAAAATACGGGGCACTATTCCATCTATTTTATCATTCCCAAGAAAGAAGGATCATTCCGACCCATCTTGGATCTCAAGAACATCAACCGTCATCTGCGGATACTACACTTCCACATGGAGACTCTTCGCTCCGTAATAACGTCAGTACAACCAGGAGGGTTCCTAACCTCCCTGGACCTCTCCGAAGCCTACCTTCACATTCCAGTCCATCAAGATCACCAGCGTTTTCTACGCTTTGCGATACTAGGTCACCATTACCAGTTCCGAGCACTACCCTTTGGCCTAGCAATCGCCCCCAGAACATTCTCCAAAATTATGGTGGTCATGGTGGCAACACTGAGGAAGGAAGGGATCTTGCTACACCCTTACTTGTACGACTGGCTGATCAGGGCAACGTCTTCGGAAGAGAGCCGGCAGGTGACCAGCAGAGTCAAGAACCTATTGCAGGAACTCGGTTGGGTCGTGAACACGGTCAAGAGCAGTCTGCAGCCCTCTCAGTCTCTAGAGTCACTGCAGGGGTATATCTAGGGTGACATAAGCTTTGAAATTTGACTCAGTCTCCCATCTACTGAAAGAAGAGCACATAACCCACTGGTCCTGAGTCCATCTGTCTACACTAAGGAAAACTAATTTATCAGGTAAGTAATTTCTCTATTCTACTAGTTAGTTGTCTCATGGAGTGTGCCCTAGACCTAGCACTACTGAGAAGAGTAAATAACCATTCCCTATCAACTTATTTCACGTCACTCACGATGTTTGTAAACTTCTATCACATCTTCTCTCAGTCTTCTCTTCTCCATATTAAAGAGCCCTATCCTGTCGAGCTTTTCTTCATAGAGGGCCATTCCATCCCTTTAATTTTTGTGGCCTTCTCTGCGCCTTTTCTAGTTCTACTATATCTTTTTTGAGATGTGGCACCCCAAACTGCACAAACCACTGTAGATGTGGTCACCCCATGGATCCATAGAGCAGCATAATAACATTTCTGATTTTGCTCTCTTTTCTGAATAAGTCCTAGCATTCTGTTTACTCTCTTGACCATTGCCACACGCTGAGCTGAGGATTTCAAAGTATTGTCCACAGTGGCTCCAAGATCTGTTTGTTGCATGGCAGTTCCTGGTATGTAACCCATCAATGTGTTCCTATAGTTTGGATATTTTTCCCTGTGTATATCACTCTGCACTTGTCTACATTGCATTTCATCTGCCATTTAGATGTCCAGTTCCCCAGTCTTAGAAGATTCGCTTGTAATTCCTCGCAGTCAGCGTGCTTTAAAAATGTTCCTATAAACGGAAATATTTTTTCATCTTTTGTCGGAATCATTTTTTGTTGTTTTCCCTTGTTCTCATTTCTTTTGCTTTCCTCTTGCGCCACATTCTCAGGCCCAGAATTAGGCGTAGGTATGATAGGCAGCTGCCTGCGACACCGGGTTTTGAAAGGTGCTGGAGCATTGTCGCCACTGCCATGCCTCTGTCAGGGTCTGCCCCCCCCCCCCCCCCAGCCACTTGTTATCTAAAGCGGCAGCAGCAGCAACAGCGTCACAAACGAAATTCAGCACGGGGCCACCGGCCACCGTCGTGCGCTCAAGTCTCTCTTGCGGCCCCGCCCCATCCTCCCGCACTAAGGAAATCCACGTGCGAGGGGCAGAGCTGCCGCAGGACCTTGAGTGCGCGACAGGTGACTGGAGTCCCCATGCTCACCGTCTTTTTTTTTTTTTTTTGAAGTTGCTGCCGCCGGATCGGGATGCCGCTGCTTTAGGTAACGAGCAGCTGAGAAGGAAGGGGGGGAGGACTTGGATGGAACAATTTGGGGTCCCCCTTCCCTTCCTCTCTGGTTCTTCTGATGAGTTTGAGGGGATGGGAGTGGGAGCCCCCCACTTCTGCATTTCAGGAAAGGGGGGGGGGATCTCCCCACCTTACCCTGCCTCTGCTGCCTGCGAGTGCCAATAATGTTAATCAAGCTGTGCTACAGACTGATTTTCTGTTTCACTTGATTTTTGATGGTGAATTGTATTATTGTTATAAAATTGCCTTGAGCACTTGCTATAATGAAAATGTGGTTTTAAATAAAAGCTGCTGATGATGATTTTCTCCCTAAGGTGCTACTTTTCCTCTGTTATCCAAGTTTTTCTCCCTCTACTCTAATCTTTTATCTCGCATCTCTTTCCCTCCACCCCATCCTTCTCCTTACCTCCTCACTTCTCAGCCTTTGCTTGTCTTTCTCCATTGCAGCCTTTCACTCCTCCCTTTTCTTCCCTCCTGCCATCTCCTTTCTTTCTCTCCATCTCTTTTACCAGCCTTACTCTTCATTCACCCCTCCATCAATCCCTTTCATCTTTTCTCCCATTATCTCTCTCCCCATTCTGTCTTCCCTACCCCTGGCCTCTCCTCACCCCATAAGCCTGCATGCTCCCATCCCCACCCATGTAGGTTCTCATGCCTAACTGTCCCTCCACCTAGATGCTGCCTCCTTCATGTTTTCCTCCTCCCAGGCTGCTACCTCTGTGGTGCTGACCAGAACTTTATTCTCACCATTGACAGTGAGAACAGTTACTGCAGGTATGGGCCAGTGCCCAAGGGCTCTGCGACGGTTGAGGAAAAAGGGAGAGGTGGCATCTGGGTTGGAGGCAGAAGAGAGAATGGCAGAGCAAACAGGGTGGAGAGGGGTGTGGTTGCGAATGAAAGAGAGCGGTGAGTGGTTGGAGTTGGGGTGTGGAAGCGCAAGCAGTGCAGCAACCAGAGTGAGAGTAGAGGAGAGTGTGAGGTGCAGTGGGGATAAGGGGAGAACGAGAGGTATGGAAGCAGCTGGGAGGGGAAGTATAGAGAGGGCGTTGAGGGAGGACAGAAGAGAGCCAGTTGTAGATGTGGGGAAGGGGGGAGAGAATCTAGCGACCTGAGGGAGGTGGCCATTGTTAACTTGCAATGACTGTTAATCCAGCAAGGCCCCCGGTTTCCTGTGAATGGAGGGTGCAGATTCTGCGGCAGTTACTGTGGCTGCAGAATCAGAGGAAACTTGGGGCTTTAACTGATGTTCCCCCTTTCCCCCTTAAGAATGAAATAAAAATCAGAACAAGAAAAAGGTATCCCTGTGAGGATATATATATAATTTTTTTTTGTTATTGTTGTAACTGTCAAATGAACTATTGAAAGAAATACTGCTTTAATGTGTACCTGAGTGGGTAAGTGAGCAAAATCTGTCAGTGGCATTCAGGCATTTCAGGAGATGAAATTATTGTTATTACTTAAACCCTTATGGCAAATGTCACGCTTTACCAACATGCTTCGTTGCACAAGAAGGAGAAGACAAGTGAAGGGTTTATTGTAATCAACAGACATTAACACAACTCACCATCTGCCATGTGTAAAAGCTTCATTCTTCGTTTCCTCCAGCCTTGGCCTTGTTTAGAACGGGAAGATTTTCAGTGCTAATTGCATTGTTGGATGGAAATGCTGTTGGCCTCCGGTAGACTGTACTTGTTGGAGGAAAGCTTTTGCTTATGCACAGTCCCTGATCTCTAGAAAGTGGTGAAGTGAATGTCAGTCGGTGAAGAGTCTGGTGGGTGAATATATTATGCTGTCTGCTCAGAAGTTGCCAGCATTTGGGTCTCCTGTAGTTAGCGTTTTTGAACTCCGTGGAAGTGCACTGTGTAGATAAATCCGAGCTACTCTTGGATCTATTCGAACCCTTCATTTTGCGGGCAATTTTCAAAGCTGTTTGCATTGGTAAATGATTTAACCAGGTAGGCCTCCCTCAGTTTGGCTAAATGTCTGCGCAGTCTTTCATGCTGCATGTGCTTTTAATCAAACTGCAAGGAGACGACATCAGGCGAGGAAAATAACTCACAAATCTCTGTGCATTATTTTTCATCAAAATTTCACCCGCACGAAAAGCAGATGCAAAGTCCATGCATGGGTGCTGTTTACCCATGGACAGTTTTCAAATTATGCTTCTCCTTTGCCTTTCAAAACCAGGTATAGCAAAAAGCCCCATTATCCAGCGTACATAGGGACAGGTCTGGATGTCCCAACAGGCACACCAGGCCTGTGCCAAGGGTGGCACAATTCTTGCCCCTGCCTTCCATCTCATGGGCCTTTAATCTTACCGCCTCTCTTTCCCTTGACCTGACTTCCACCTGGATTTGCAAGTCTTCCTTTTCCTGCTCCCCACTCCGCTGAACTCAGTGCTCCACTGTTATTAGAAGGCAGTGTGCATAGGGACTGAGTCAGGTTGTGTTCCTGCTCCCATAGGCCCTGCCCTTTGCACAGACATCCAGAGGAGGCAGGCCCTCCTCGAGCGTACTGCCTGGTCTGACAGAGGTCCCTATGCTCACTGATATCTGATAATAGCAGAACTACAGCAGAAGCACTGAGCTCCACAGAGGGGGCAGCAGGAGAGAAAGGATCGCAGGTCCGGGCCAGAATGGGTGGATGAGAATCAAATTGGAGATCTGTGGTGAAGAGTGGCAGGAGAATCGGGCATTCACAGGGGTACCGTTGTGAAATCAAAAGGTTGGGAGTGGGGGAGCAGAAGCAACAGTCTGTCCCTGCATGGGAAATAATCCATTGCAGTTAATTGAATAGACCAGTTATCTGACTGTGCTCTTCCTACCACTGCCCTGTGCTCTCTATCTTCTGATCTTCTTGGCGGCAGTTCCAGTGGTCTTCCCTCACCCAATGCACAGTGTAGTGGTGCTGCTGGGCCGTAAAGGAGTGTCTGAGGGCACTCCCTGCCCCACCTAAGCCACCACTTCTGTGCAGTCATACAGATGCCTGTTGCTTGAGTGCCAGGCACTGGAGATTTACTGTAGAAGGTATGCAAAGTACTTATGGGCTTATAAACTAGACAGGGAGTTTGAAAATTGTCCCCTCTATACTTTTGGTTACATACACTGAAAATTGGATTAGCCCAACCAAGTTTAAAACTCGTGTGTAGTAACACCAGTCATGATGTCATCAACCTTGGCTATTTTGCCAAGGAGCCCAGGGCTTGGGCTCTGGCTCACGAAGCCTTGACAATTGGTGTTACTGCTCACAAGATTGAAACTTGTGCTAGTGCAGCCATTTTTCTGAAGTAATGTGTTACCAGTGCTCAATATGTGGGCGGGTGCTTTTCTGTTTAATTACTTTAAGTGAACTGTACTTGTACATGTTGCACTATTTTTGTGTCATTGAGAAAGTAGAGACAGAATGCCGCTGATTTTAAATCTGTGTTTCTACGAAATTTAGTTTGCTGCACAGTGTTTGTTCACTATAACAGGAGAGTTGGTCCTGACTACAGTCATAAAACACAGTTATTCATTTTTTAGGTTGTTGGAATTGAGTATATAGTGCTTGTTATAGATGGCTATTCAGCCTTTTTGAGTTGGGGTCGAGTAGAAAAATGTAAAAACATCACAAAATAAGGTATTTCTGCTTTACTTTTTTACTGGTATGGTTCAATAGCTAGGACTTCCCTTTGATCTATTTTTTGTTGGGGGGGGGGGGGGGGGTTTCACCTGGTAGTTCTTTCTGCTCCTTTTTCTTTCAACTCTGTGCAGGATCCTGGCACAGTGAGCCTTCGTTTTCCCCTTTAATGGACTCCCACTGTTCCTGGGCTCTGAGGTCGGCACCCATGCACCAGGGCTTCCTTCTAGAACCCTGGGTCATAAGTTCCAAACACTTAACGGTGACCGTGACTCCCTTTCCCCCAGGGGCTGTGAATGCTGCAAAGGCGGCATCCCCCAGCCTACCTGGGGTGTGGAGGAGCTAACTCAGAACCGTCCATGTTGTGATGCAGAGCACTGCCACTGGGGCCCCGGTGACTCTGAAAGGCTCTGCTGTTCCTCCCAGTGGGGGTCCATCCTCCTTCAGCTGCAGGCTGAAGTCCCCACAAAATTCAGAACAAATAACTTGCTGTTTTTTTTAATAATATCTTTATTCCTTTTACTCAGAATGAACCATACAATTGTATATGCATATAAACAGGAACGAATATACATAAGAAATTGCCAAGCTTCCATCAAGCCCAGCATCCTGTTTCCAACAGTGGCTGATCCAGGCTACAAGTACCTGACAAGTACCCAAAAACTAAGAAGATCCCATGCTACTGATGCAATTAATAGCAGCGGCTATTCCCTAAGTGTAATTGATTAATAGCCGTTAATGGACTTCTCCTCCAAGAACTTATCCAAACCTTTTCCCCCTTACCCTGCATTCCTAACCCGCCCCCCCCCCCCCAAATAGTCCATGTGTATAGTAACACGTGAGAGAAAGAGAAGCACAAATACAAAGTTTACTCTCTTATTAACAAAGGAGTAGTGATTCCTGAAATGTCAACGTCCTATGACTTTGGTTCACCTACCACCCGGAATCTGGTCTGCAACTGGTTCAGTTGGGCAATAAAAGTCCCCCAAATGCTAGGGAATCATTTGGTCACTTTGTCCCTGCAACCCAGGCACCAGGATTTACAGTCTTGCATTAGAAGGTCTAGCATTTCAGCATGCCACAATGGAGTAGGTGGGGGCATCTCCTGTCACCCAGCATACTAAGAAGCACCTTCGTGCGACACACAGGCCCTTCATCACCAGCAAACCTGTGCATTCCGAACCCAACTCCTCTGCACCAGTACCCAGTATACAGAGGGCAGCCTGTTCTGGTATCTTGCACTTTAATTTATCATGAATTGTTTTATAGGAGGACAGTCCCAGAAATGATGGCAAAGTGTTGCAATAGGTTCCCCACACCTCTGGCAGCTGGAACTATCTATGTTTCATCAAATGGGCCTTATGCAGCGCTATTACAATTCTATGCAAAATTCTTAAGTGCTGTTTTCTAATGAGCGCGCAAATAAGCAACCACAAGCTCTTTTGCAAGTCGTCTTTCTCTAAATGTATCCCCAGCTCAAGGCTCCATACTGAAGTTAGAGCCTGCATAGTGTGGTATGTAGTAATAGAATGAATAAATCTATATAAAGTCGCCAAAGAGTGTTTTCCCCCCGTTATATAGACCCAAAAGTCTTTGAAAGGGCCCTGAGCCTTGTGCAGAGTTTTATGAGTTGAGCAGTGTGGAAATGAAGCTGTGGAGTTGCAGGTATTGCAAAAAGTCCTGAGCCGGAAAGTTAAACTGATCCCTGCAATACTGGAAAGGGAACATGCGTCCGTGCATAAAATTAATAAATGAGTGAAATTTATCCCTCCCCATCATGGATTGTTTGGTGAAAAAAGGGGTGCGTGCCCCTGCCAAGAACCAAGGGTTCCCGCAGATCGGCAGCCTAGGGCGAGGAGTTCCATGGCAAGGACAGCATCTTGCGTAGCATATGCCAGCCATATTGCATATATTGAAAAAGCATATTATTCTTGTGCAACGAAGGAATCTCTTCATGTCCCGCATGTAGCAGAAAACTAAGGTGGTAGGGACGGGCAATATGGGCCTCCAGGCCTGTGTCTGCGAAAGTTGCTCGATTGAGAAGCCAGTCTCCCAGGGCTCTTAAGGCACCAGCTACGTTGTAAGAATGAATGTTGGGAAACCCCCATCCCCCTTCCCATTAATTTGTGTATGGAGACTCTTGCCCTCTTTACTTTCCAAACGAATCTAGAACAGATAGAGAGAAGGGCTAGCAAATCTTTACGGGACAGTACCAAGGGGAGGGTTTGCAGTAGATATAAGTGTTTGGGGATAAGTGACTTTTTGAGCAAGGCTATGCGACCCATCAGGGATAATGGGAAATTCATCCATCTCGTCGTACATCTTTCAAACTCTTTAATCATCAAGGGGACACTGGCTTGAAACCATTCCTTTGTGTCCCTGTGGACCAAGACCCCTAGGTATTTAAGGCAGGAGGTCTCCCATCTGAGAGAAAAAGGCTGCCGGTGTTCATGTAGATGGCCTAAAATATCCAAAATAACTGATTTTTCAAGATTGAATTTAAAACCAAATGATAATCCATATTCCTCAAAAAGATCTAGCACCAAGGGAAATAAGTCTTTAGCCCGGGGTATAAATAACAGGATATTATCTGCGAATAAAAATGCAAATGGGAGTGCAGCACCCTGATGGGTCACATGCGCTTGTTGCCTTTCGTGCGTTTTTACTAATAAGGGCTCTAGGGTCAGGATAAATAATAAAGGGGGAAGTGGGCATCCCTGCCGAGTGCCAGGATGCAAAGAAAACTGGGTAGATAGCGTATTATTCCCCTGTATCTTGGCCATTGGGTTGCTATAAAGTACCCCATCGCTTGCATAATTTTCCCAGAAAAGCCATACAATGCAAGTACTTGAAATAGGAAATCCCAAGAGAAGGCTTTTTCTGCGTCAAAGCCCACAAATAACTTGTCTATAGTTCAGGGGTTTTTTGTTGTTTTTTTTTTTTAACCTAAAAATGATGTGGGATACCTTAGTTCCACCATCATAGCTGTTTTAGTGCTGCTGTAAGAGATTTACTTTCCTTGTAAAAATAAATTAACCTGAAAAGTAAAATATATGTAACCCATATCCATTTCTTCATTGAATAGATTACAGAGAAGCACAATTAAATATTTTCCTTCAAGAAACCTGCCTCTTCATAGTATGTGTGGCATGCATAGCAGTGTATGGAGATGTGTCCCTCCCTGGAGGGCGCTTCATATCACAAATAAAGCTGCTCCAAGGGAGCAGTAAATACTTTTTCTATACTTATTTTAGTTTCAGAAAAGCTAATGGTCCTTTTGATGGAAACAGCATTGCTCTCCTTTTAGGCAAGGAGCAGTGTCGGAGTGGTTTCTGAAACCGCAAAGCAGCTGTCTTCAGACTGTGGAGAAACAGAAGAGGGACGTGAGGTCTGCCCAGCTGACCTGGAGTCCTGCAGTTTGATTTTAGAAGGCCGGAATGGCCACCTGAGAGCCAGAGAGAAGTGAAGCTACTTTTCATGTTTTTTGTGTTGCAGTGGGACCACCCACCTTCATTCACCGTCACACACCCTCCCCCTCTCCCCAGCCTCCGCAGATTGCAGTGCACTCTGAAGCCCTGGTGTTTGTGAGGTCCCAATAGGCAGTTCTTGTCTCCCGCCATCAGAGGTCTCTTTGGGCTTCTGGGACTATCTTGTCTGTCCTCCCAACTCCTTAGTTCGAACTTCCTGCTGGTCGCCATCTTGTTTCTGGCCTGTACACAGATCATTTCCAGCTTCCAGTCAGCAGGGTGCTGGAACTTTGATTCTTGTTCTCTAGCCCTCTTTTGGAGTCCCGCTTCCAGATTTCTTCTCATTTTGTAGACTCGGCGTATTCCTTACTTTTTTGGATCTGCTGCTTCATCCCATCTAACTCTTCCTATTTCTAGTGTTTGCTTGTGCTTCCGGCTATGATTCTGCTTAGTCCTGATTCTGGACCTGCTAACTAAGCCTGCCGGCCACCAACCCAGGAGGGCTCTACCGAAGAGGAAGGCGGCCATCGCAGGGAGAAGATTCCCTGCTGCTGCTCCAGTTGGAGCCTGTCATATTTGCCAGTGTACCAGCCTCTCTTGACCTCGGGGTCACACGGCTGGCTGACTACTCCATCACTGTAAATAGGGCTCTTAGATTGCGACTGGATTTTTAATAACGCTTTTTTTTTTTTTTTTTTACACTTTTTGCAGTCTTGTGGCTGTGCAGCTGAAAAGTAACAGCTGGCATCTTTACTGCTGTAACCCACCACATTTTAAAAACAGTGTAAACCAGTCTGTTACTTTTACTTGTGGTGCGTAGGTGACTTAGCCCCAGAGAGTATCAACTGCCAGTGAGGCAGCATTGTTTTAGCAGCACCCCCGACTTTGATAAATAATGAAAACATTTCCCTTAACAATGAGTCAGATTTGACTTTCTTATCTAAAAAAACATGTTCTTGCATCCTGTCAGTAGTTAGGACTAAACCAAAAGTCTGTTTTCAGACTGCATAGCAGAGTACGCTTATATAAAATCTTACACTGTGCATTTTTGTCTTTCCTACCTTAAAGATGAATTTTAAAAGCACCTAATTAGGGAGCTGTCCACACATGTTGGGCCGGCGCGTGCCAAGTGAATTTTAAAAGCTGCCAAGATGCATGTATATCTCCCGCAGCACGCACATCTCTCTTGTTTCGAAAAAGGGGCGTGATCTGGTGGGGCATGGGCGTTTCGGGGCCTAGCCAAGAGAGTCGCGTGAAAACACTCACGTGCCCTGGTGCGCACTGAGGTCCCCTGCCAAGTAACTTTACTTCTGCCAGGGACAAGGTGTAAGCTGAAAAAAGGCTAATATTTATTTATTTATTTAGTTATTTATTTATTTATTTATTTGTAGAGTTTTATATACCGTTATTTGGTAGAGCCATCATAACGGTTTACAAAATATGCAATTATCATGCAATAGAATGTAATTAAAAGTAGTTGTGAACAGTAGAGTTTTGTGAACAATATACATTTTTTCTTAGTAGTTGAGAAACAGTAGAGTGAGGCGAACATTTTCATAAAAACTTAACGTATCACGTAAGAGAGGAGGGAGGGGTGAAAAGGAGGGTAGGGGGGGTACATCAGGAGAGCATGAAGAAAGAGGATTATGTATGTGAGTTCGGCTGAGAGCTGGGATGATCGGGTGTCTGATAGAGTAGATATTAAAGAGATCTGAAGGGTTTAAGGAGTATGGGCCAAGTGGGGGGGAGGGGGATGCAGGCTATTAAACTAGGGGGTTGACAGGGTCTAGCTGGTAACTGGCTGAACCGGTGTACAAACTGGGAATGTCGTTGGTGTACACCTTATTAAAAATCCCCAAACTTCCGTGGTAGAAGCGGGATTTGTGCTTCCAGTTAAAATTGGGCATAAAAATGTGCATGGCCAGTCTATTTTATAATGTGTGCTTATACATGTGCAGGTTATAAAATGGCCGCATCCCTGGACATGGGTTGACGCCCGTACGCCAGTGTGTGCCTGTGTGGCGGTTTAAAAGTTACCGTCTTATTCTTTTGGCCCTATAGGTGGGAACCTAAGTAATCCCTACTGCAAGAAAAAAAACTATTTATCTATTACACAATTTGCAACTTAGAAATATAAAACCGTTTTAACTCGGCATTTGAGCTTGCTTTTTATTTTTATTTTTTTAACATCACTTAGTGTATCATTCTCCCACTGGTAAGATGGGCCCTATACGTCAAGAAGGATGTGGAAAACCTGGAAAGAGTTCAGAGCAGAGCAAGAAAAACATGCAGGTGCCTGGATAGTATGGTCAACAGGGATAGATTGAAGGAGATGGTAGGTATATTTTAGTCTAGACAAGAGAAAACAGAGCGGTAATGGGATAGCAGTCTTCTGATGCATAAGTGGAAATTATATTGAGGAGACCACACAGTTGTTCTCCTTCTCCACTGAGGAAAGCACAAACAATAATGTGTAGGAGATTTGGGTTTCACATCAGGAAGAGCTTTTTCACCGTGAAAAGAATTGAGCATTGGAACCTGTTATGACAGGACTTTCCAAGCCTGTCCTGAAAGCCCTACTGCCTATGGGGTCGCCAGGACAGGTTGGGAAGCCCTGCCCATTACGGGAGATTTTTAAGAGCAGGTTAGGAAGTGCGTGTATTTGTGATGATCTAGGTATAATAGATCTTGCGTGGAAACAAGAGGATTGATTAGTTCTGACTGCAGGTACATTGTGAAGAAAGGGGATAAAATAATTCTCACAGGACAAGCAGGATGGTTGTCCTCACAAATGGGTGACATCGAGGATGGAGCCCACCACGGAAAACTTCTGTCAAAGTTTAAACAGAACTTTGACTGGCCCCTACTGGGCATGCCCAGCAAGGCACTGACCCTGCAGCCAGCAGGGGTCTCCCTTCAGTCTTCTTTTTTCCGCGCAGCAGCTGCCACGCGGTGAAAGGAGCTCTCTTACCACGTTCCTGACAGGAATTCGGTTTTTTCTTTCCGAAGAAAATTTGCCCCTCAGGGGTCTCCCTTCGACAAATTTTTGTCACCTCCGCGAAAGCCGGTAAGTTTTTTGCCGATTTTCATCGACTGCCGTCGATTTTGGCCCTAGAGGCCTGTTGGCACTTACCAATCCCGCGGCTAAATTTGGCCCTAGGCCATGGCGACGGGGTTCCGTCGTTGTCCGGATTGCACCTGGACTATGTCAATCACAGATCCTCATCGGGTCTGTGTTCTATGTTTGGGAAGTGAGCATGATGTCCTGACTTGCACTAAATGTGCCCTAATGACACCTAAGGGTCGTAAAGCCAGGATGGAGAAGATGGGGCTCCTCTTCCATGCACCCACCCCAACGCCATCGATAGCATCGACGTCATCGGAACCGGCACCGTCGAAGTTGCACCACCATCGTCAACCCTCCGGTGACCGTCCTCCACCGATGACTTCTCGGCCGTCGACTCCTGTCCCCTCCCCGGATGGGCGAGGAGATCGGAAGGATAAGCATCGCCATCGACGGCACAAGTCTCGGCCCGTCGAGGATCCACAACCATCGACCTCTGAACAGGCCGAGCCACCGACGAAAAAGCCTCGGTCAGACCTGGCACCGTCCACGTCTCGTTCGCAGGCACCGAGGAAACCCTCACCCTCCCGGGGTGCGGGGGCCGTGATCCCACCGGTTACGGTGGTACTTCCGGCCCTGCCTCAGCCTCCCTCTCCCGTCGAGCCGGGTATGGTTACCCCTGGTCTCCGGGCAGAACTGGACCGGCTGGTCCAGGAGGCCATCGAGAATGCGATGCGAAGATTCCAGCCTCCACCGGCACCGCCTCCGGCACCGATTCCGGCACCGCCTCAGGCACCGCCCTCAGCACCGACTCTGCCACCGAGGAGGGAACCGACCACCGAGCCTCTAGTGGAAGCGTTGGCACCGATACTAAATCGTATGGAGGCACTCATGCGCGCCCTTCCATCGGTGATTCCAGTAGCACCGACTACACCATCATCTCCGGAAGGACATTCATCGACAGGAGAAACACCGTTCCGGATTCCCCCGTCCGGTGTCGTTCCATCGGTGCCTTCACATACCTTTCCACCGATTTATCCTTCGGCTCCATCGATTCCAAGATCGGCACCGATTCCATCGGTACCCCCGAAGCCCTCGATGCCGTTCACAGTTCCGCTTGCAGCACCGATTCCATCGATGCCTTTGGATCCTCTACCAGGTCCTTCAGGACTGCAAGCCCTACATGATCCTTATGATACCTGGGGTGATGATACATCTTCAGATACAGATTTACCATCCCCACCATCTCCTACAGAGAGTAGAAAACGATCTCCTCCTGAAGATCTCTCCTTTATAAATTTTGTAAAGGAGATGTCAGAAATTGTGCCTTTTCAGCTGCAATCTGAGACCGATGACAGGCACCAAATGATGGAGCTGCTCCAATTTCTGGATGCCCCAAAAATCATCGCTTCCATCCCCATTCACCAGGTCTTTCTGGATCTTTTAAAGAAAAACTGGGAATCACCTTCATCTGTGTCACCAGTTAATAAAAAAGCTGACTCAA
The DNA here is from genome assembly GCF_901001135.1 of Rhinatrema bivittatum. Lineage (NCBI taxonomy): Eukaryota > Metazoa > Chordata > Amphibia > Gymnophiona > Rhinatrematidae > Rhinatrema > Rhinatrema bivittatum. Next base: position 52,131,808 of record NC_042620.1, on the reverse strand, counting down.
CATACCTCGTTCAGTCAGCACCAGGATTTCAGAAGTCTCAACTGGATCATCGCTCTGTTGTAGTTGAGTCTGCGCAAAAGAAGGCCAAGCGCCTAAAACCACACTCTTCCACTCCCCCTATCAAGGACAACAAATTCCTTGATAGTGTGGGAAGGAAAGTGTATCATGGGGCTATGTTGATATCTCGCATAGCTTCATACCAACTTTATATGACTCAATACAACAGAGCTATCCTTAAACAGATGCAGGACTACGCTGACACATTACCGGACCAATACCAGCCACAGCTTCAAGCCCTCCTTCACAAAGGATTTGAAGCTGGGAAGCACGAGATCAGAACGGTCTACGATATCTTCGATGCTTCCACGAAAGTCTCAGCTACTGCCATCTCAGCCAGACGTTGGGCTTGGTTAAAATCATCCAACCTTCGCCCAGAGGTCCAGGATCGTCTAGCCGATTTACCCTGCTTGGGGGACAATCTGTTCGGAGAACAGATTCAACAGATTGTGGCGGAATTGAAGGATCACCACGAGACGTTGAAACAACTTTCGTCTGTTCCATCTGAGGTATCCTCCAAACCACCACCTAAGAAGGACTCTAAAAAGTCATTCTTTCGGCCACGTCGTTATTACCCTCCGTCGACTAGGCCTCGTCCGGCTCGATCCTCCACCAGACCTCAGCTACGCCAACCTCGGAAACAAAGACCTGCTGTAGCCCCACCTCCCGGGCCTGCGGCAGGCCTTTGACTTCCCGACACGGAGCACATGCCATATCCCACTCCCCCACATCCCTGTAGGGGGTCGTCTGTGCCACTTTTTACAGCATTGGATACGGATTACCTCAGACCAGTGGGTGCTGGCAATTATCGCACAGGGTTACCACCTCAATTTCATAACTCTTCCGACAGACTCCCCGCCTCTTCAAGCGTGGAGTCTATCCAGCCACTTGACTCAATTACAACAGGAAGTATCCCTTCTTTTGCAATCAAATGCTATAGAACCTGTCCCTCCCTCTCAACGAGGCAAGGGATTTTACTCCAGGTACTTCCTAATTCCAAAAAAGTCAGGAGGGCTACGTCCAATTTTGGACCTTCGGGCCCTCAACAAGTACCTTCAAAAAGAAAAGTTCAAGATGGTAACCCTGGGCACGTTACTCCCTCTGCTGCAAAAAGGGGATTGGCTATGCTCCCTCGACCTAAAGGATGCTTATACCCATATTGCGATAACACAATCCCATCGCAAATATCTGCGGTTTCTAGTAGGCCGCGACCATTATCAATACCGAGTACTACCTTTCGGTCTGGCATCTGCTCCACGAGTCTTCACCAAATGCCTCGTAGTTGTAGCAGCATTCCTCAGGAAGGAAGGTGTCCACGTATACCCCTATCTGGACGATTGGCTAATCAGGGCCTCCACCCCTCAGATTGCCCGGTCCTCCCTACAATTGACAATCAACACACTCCTTTCCTTAGGGTTTCTTGTCAATTACGAGAAATCTTGCTTCGTCCCATCTCAAACCTTATCTTTCATTGGGGCAGACTTGGACACCTTACAGGCAAAAGCCTACCTTCCGCTTCAACGGGTCCAAACTCTCATGTCCCTAGCTCACCAGCTCCAGTCTCAAGACACAGCCACGGCTCGCCAGTTCCTCATTCTCCTAGGACACATGGTATCCTCGGTTCAAGTCACTCCCATGACCCGACTAGCCATGAGAGTAACACAATGGACTCTACGACACCAATGGATTCAAGCTTTTCAGCCTCTGTCCTCCATAGTCACAGTCACACAAGCGCTGCGCCTATCCTTAACCTGGTGGACGACTCAGGTCAACCTCCTTCAGGGCTTACCCTTTCTTCCACCGGATCCGCAAGTAATCCTAACCACCGACGCTTCTCACATCGGTTGGGGAGCCCATGTGGACAACTTTCAAACCCAAGGGTTATGGTCCAACGAGGAAGCCGAACACCAGATCAATTTCCTGGAACTTCGAGCAATCCGCTATGCGCTCCGCACTTTCAAAGATCATCTCTTTCATCAGATAATCTTAATCCAGACGGACAACCAAGTGGCCATGTGGTACATAAACAAGCAGGGAGGCACAGGCTCCTTCCTTCTGTGTCAGGAAGCTGCGCAGATCTGGGCGGAAGCCCTCTCCCACTCCATGTACCTCAGGGCCACTTACTTGCCGGGAGTAGACAACGTATTGGCAGACCAGCTGAGCCGTGTCTTCCAACCACACGAGTGGTCACTCGATCCTCTGGTAGCGACCTCTCTGTTTCACAAGTGGGGTTCTCCCCGCATAGACCTCTTTGCGTCCCCTCAGAACCACAAAGTGGACGATTACTGCTCTCTCATTCGGAGCCAGCACTCTCGGCCGAGGGATGCATTCTCCCTCAAGTGGACAACCGGTCTGCTCTACGCATTCCCTCCACTTCCTCTTGTGTCAAAGACTCTCGTGAAGCTACGCCAGGACGGAGGAACCATGATCCTGATAGCACCTTACTGGCCACGCCAAGTATGGTTTCCAATACTCCAGGATCTCTCCATCCGCAGGCACATTCCTCTGGGAAAGGACCCGCATCTGCTCACTCAAAACGACGGATGCCTCCTCCATCCCAACCTCCAAGCCTTGTCCCTGACGGCATGGATGTTGAAAGGTTAGTCCTTCAGCCTTTCAACCTTTCAGATTCCGTTTCTCGAGTCCTGATAGCTTCACGAAAGCCTTCCACAAGAAAGTCTTACTCATACAAATGGAAAAGGTACACATCATGGTGCACTTCTCAGTCCCTTGATCCCCTTTCCTGTCCAATCTCCAAATTCTTGGACTATTTATGGCATCTCTCTGAATCAGGTCTTAAAACCTCTTCCATTAGGATGCATGTCAGTGCGGTAGCCGCCTTCCATAAAGGTGTACAGGGTGTCCCTATTTCGGTACAACCCCTAGTAACACGTTTTCTTAAAGGCTTGCTCCATCTGAAGCCACCCTTACGGCCTCCGGCCCCATCCTGGGACCTTAATCTGGTTCTTGGTCGTCTAATGAAACCTCCTTTCGAACCTCTGCACTCCTGTGAGTTAAAGTATCTCACATGGAAAGTGTTATTCCTTTTGGCTATCACTTCAGCTCGCAGGGTTAGTGAATTACAGGCCCTAGTTACCTATCCGCCTTACACTAAGCTCCTGCAGGACCGGGCGGTACTCCGCACTCACCCTAAATTTTTACCTAAGGTAGTTTCTGAGTTTCATATTAATCAATCCATCATACTACCTATCTTTTTTCCCAGGCCCCACTCCAACTCCGGGGAACAGACTCTGCATACCCTAGACTGCAAACGAGCTCTAGCTTTTTATCTAGACCGTACAGTTGCTCACAGGAAGAGCACTCAATTATTTGTCTCTTTCCATCCTAACAAGTTAGGACATCCTGTGGGTAAGCAGGCTCTTTCCTCCTGGTTGGCGGACTGCATTTCTTTTTGCTATCAGCAAGCTGGCATTCCTTTTCAAGACCGTGTGAAAGCACACTCTGTGAGGGCCATGGCGATGTCAGTGGCACACCTTCGATCGGTGCCGCTTCCTGACATCTGCAAAGCTGCAACCTGGAGTTCTCTCCATACCTTTGCAGCCCACTATTGTTTGGACAAAGCTGGAAGACAGGACTCCATCTTCGGCCAATCTGTCTTGCGTAACCTTTTTCCAACGTGATGTACCAACACCCTTCCACCTACCCGGTAGGGTGCGGATGCCCTTTACCAAATTCCACCCCAGTTGTTGTGCCTATTGCACGTCATTGGGTGCATTTGGTGCAAGTCAGGACATCCTCAGCTCGGTACTCACCCATTTGTGAGGACAACCATCCTGCTTGTCCTGTGAGAAAGCAAATGTTGCTTACCTGATGTAACAGGTGTTCTCACAGGACAGCAGGATGTTAGTCCTCACGAAACCCGCCCGCCACCCCGCGGTGTTGGGTTTGTTTTGTTTTTACTTTCTAGGCACTGCCTGTAGCTTTGAACATCAGACTGAAGGGAGACCCCTGCTGGCTGCAGGGTCAGTGCCTTGCTGGGCATGCCCAGTAGGGGCCAGTCAAAGTTCTGTTTAAACTTTGACAGAAGTTTTCCGTGGTGGGCTCCATCCTCGATGTCACCCATTTGTGAGGACTAACATCCTGCTGTCCTGTGAGAACACCTGTTACATCAGGTAAGCAACATTTGCTATCTCTGAAGTTGTGCTTATTGTTGGTTGGTACGCTTTTGTAAGTCGCAGGGTTTTTCACTTGATTACTAAGGGGAGCAGTTTTCAAATTGTCCACATTATGGCAAAGGGCCTGCGTACTTTTTAGCTATGAACTTTGCACCAATTTTCAAAGGGGGAATGCACATGGGCACTTTCCCTTTGAGACTTGCTGTGAGGACATCTGCTTTTTCTGTAGGTAGATGGTTGCTGGAAAAGGCACTGAAATTTGAAAATTCAATCTACATGTGTCCTTTTAAAGCATTTTATCTTTGAAAAATGACCTCTAATCTTTTCCCCCAGTATCAGAATGAGAGAAGTGTAAGCAAATGTCACTTGTGGTATCCTTGCTCATATGAATCAGTGGCCTACAGCATCTCAGCAAAGACTATGTCCTATGCTTGTAGTTGAAGGTGTTACATAGAAAAGCACTGGGAAAGAATGGTGTTTTCTCTATTTTTTAAGGTTTTTGAAAAGATTAGGATAAATGACAGCATGTTATACATTTCTTTAGAGTGGCATATTGTTTTTATGGCATTTTCTAAGAGGTCAGATGTCTTTTTAGGTTCCTACCCACCATGCAGCTATTAGAGCTTAAGGAGTATCCTAGAATCTATGGAGAGAAATACAACAGAAATATGAATATAGCATTGCTGAGTTCTTGAACACTTGAGACAAATATATATATGTGTGTGTATATATGTATTACATATTTATAATTAGTTTGTGTTCTTTGCTGTAAAACCAGTGCTAATCATTTATTTTCAGTCAAATTTTAACTCCTTTCATCAAAAGTATCCTTATGAGCCCTGTAATGTACCCATAAATTCTCATTACCGTGTCTGCTTATTATAACAAGGAAGGAATCTGAAAAATGACTGGGCTTCCTCCCCACCCAACCCCTTCCCCTGCTTCTCTCCATTGCTTTGTGTGAAAATAGAGGGGGAGGGAGGGGGTTGCATATATTGCTTGCTGTATGGAAAACTAATTGCATACCAGCTGAAGCAGCACTTCTGTGAGCTGGCAAAGGTTTTTAGCTAACATGGATTGTTCTCCTTCAAGAATATAGGGGCTACCATGTTGGTTTTTCTCTTTTCCTAAGGTTTTGTGGTAATAATTTTAAGGAGGATATTCCATGTCAGCTGAAAACATGTTCTGCTGCTTTATTATCTGTAGCACAGTGTATACAATGCTCTCAGATGTTACCTGTTTTTGCTAAGTATAATAACCATTTTTTTTTCTGTGTTAAGTGTAGTTTCACAGTGTTTTTTTTTGTTTGTTTTTTTTTAAAAGCACCTGCTCTGTGTGTGTTTCTATTTAGGGAAGCAGTGCTTCTTGGTCCTACGTCAGCAACAGTTTAATGTCCAGGCTCTGGTGGCTGTTGGAGACCGTGCAAGCAAGCAGATGGTTAAGTTTGCTGCCAAGTAAGTAAGCAATTATATCCTGTTGTCAGAGTAAACAATGGTGGGAACCAAGACTCCCAGGGGCCGGGGACCATTTTCACACATGATCATCAATGCTTGGTTTGTTTTCAAGACCCAGTTATTCAGATTGTCTCTTGCACTGAATACATTGCACTTCACAAAAGCTCGAATGGAGCACGGGCTTGGAAGCTCATTCTGAGCTGCTGAGGTAGCCCTCTCGCTATACACTGGCTAACAAAGCCCCTGGCAGCACCAGCAGAGCAGGGCATTTTAAAGGGTCTCTGCGTCTGTGCCTGCATGCTCTTCTTTCTCAAGTACTGGGCACATCTTTTAGTAAAAGTTTGAACAGCAAGTAATTTAAAGGGCCCTGTTCAAACTTTTACTAAACTGGGGGCCCTCTGTGTCAATCCAGAGCTGCAGAAGGTCCCAGTTTGGCCCTCAAAATCCACATTCTGAAGCCAAACGTGTTAAGTTATTGAAACAGAAAAGAGCCAGATGCTCTGTCCAATTATGTGGCAGCTACAAATCATATTCCACACCTCATGTGACACCATTCCCCCCCCCCCCCCCACCACTGAGTATGCAGAAGCAGATACCTGATATTAGGCTAGGGTAAGGAACTGAAGATGGGAGAGTAAAGCTTGGTTTGGCTGATGGCAGAGTTCACTTGGGATAGGCAGAGCCCTAAAATAGTTACTTTTCTAGTTTTTAAGTGCTCTGTAGTAAAACCTTGTCCCATGAAGCTATTGCAGTATAAAAAATTGAAGTTTTGTGCTCCAAAGGAAAATGGTATGCAGGAATTTGTTGCCAGAGGATGTGGTTAGTGCAGTTAGTGTAGCTGAGTTCAAAAAAGGTTTGGATAAGTTCTTGGAGGAGAAGTCCATTAATGGCTATTAATCAATTATACTTAGGGAATAGCCACTGCTATTAATTGCATCAGTAGCATGGGTTCTTCTTAGTGTTTGGGTAATTGCCAGGTTCCTGTGGCCTGGTTTTGGCCTCTGTTGGAAACAGGATGCTGGACTTGATGGACCCTTGGTCTGACCCAGCATGGCAATTTCTTACGTTCTTATGTTTGTGTTAGCAATCAAATCCTGCAACTTCATAGCCTCTTTATAGTAAATTCATTTTTTCTCATTTTTTTACTATAAATAGGGAGCATGTATTTTTGCAGCATTATTTGGTGTAATTCTGCCAGATCTCTTTTTTTTTTCGCTTGTTAATAATTTTAATTAGAAATGTTCTTTGCATTAGACTATGGAAATGTATTTCCTGCTATTCTGTTTAATGTAAACCGGTATGATTTACATCGGATGTAAGAATGTCGGTATATAAAAATAAAAAATAAATAAATAAATCTCTTTCTTCACCAGTTGGAATCTGCTGATCTCATTAGTTCAAGGTGCCATCTACTGCAAAGGAACAACAAAGCAAACAGATTCTGGTAGCAGTTTGGTTATTTTAAAGGTTCACGTGATCACTTTTTGCAAACAGTTTTAAAAGCCAGTAAGCATACTAGTTAATCTTTTTCTGTATCAGCTTGCATGAAATATAAAAATTTTAATAATACTTTGTTAGGGATAGCATAGAGTCCAACAGAATAAAGATCCTGCAGGAGATTAAATGTAAACAGTAGAATCTATATGAGTGGAAATTCCATGTGTGATGGGGGAGAGTATAGCGGTGGAGGTATACTACCATCTGCCTGGCCAAAATTAATAGAAGGATGATGAAATACTAACAGAAATTAACAAAGCTAACAAATTTGGCAGCACAGTATTAATGGGAGATTTCAGTTACCCCAATATTGACTGGGCAAATGTAATATCAAGACATGCTAAGGAGGTAAAGTTTCTAGATGAAATCAGTGATTGCTAGATGGAGCAGTTGGTCCAGGAACTGACCAACTGCTCCATCTAGAGAGAGGGGGAGCCATTTTAGACCTAATTCTTAATGGAACACAGGATTTAGTGCGAGAGGTAATGTAGTGGGGTCGCTCGGCTACAGCGATTATATTTATTTATATATATTTGTTACCTGCTTCTCCGTTCGGGGCAGGGTAAACCAGCCACCAGTGTGTGTGTCTATTGTCATGGCTTGAGCCATATTTACCCTTACGGACATTGATTAGCTGTATTGGGACCATTGGGATTTGAGTTCTCACTGCAGACGATACATATGAAGGCGAGTGCACCGGGCGACATAAATGGCTGCCACCATGTGTCCTAACAGAGTGAGTATTGGACTTACTGACGGCTTCGCTTGCTGCTACAAATGAAGAGTTAGTGTCTGAGATGTTTTGGCTCTTTCGGTGGGAAGAAAAGCTCTCCAGAGAATTGTGTTTATCATTGCTTCTATGAATTGAAGTACTTGGGTTGATTGAAGGTTGGACTTTTCATAATTTATTATGAAGCCCAGGTTTTCCAGACAGCTTAACTTTTGGAGTAGGTTTGACTGGAGAGTTTTGGAATTTGAAAAGAAAAGCCAGTCGTCCAGATACGGGAAGACCTTTATTCCTTTCCTTCTCAAATAGGCCATAACTACAGCTAGGCATTTTGTAAAACCTCTGGAGGCTGCCAGCCTTTCTGGTTGAGGGGCAGTGTGTCAAAATAGGTCGGCACAGGCTAGTGGTCAAGGAAGGAAGTTTCATGGTCTATCAATCGGTTAGAGATGATAGTGGTGCATTTCATGTTGCTTGCCTTTCTGCCACGGTTACGTGACCATCCTATGCGGATTCTATCAGACAGTGCAATGATGGTGGCCCTGCATCAACTGGCAGAGAAGGAACCAAGAGTCAGGCAGTGGCTCAGAAGGCCCAGGAGTTGATTCTCTGGGTGGAGCAGCATTTAGAGCGGCTGGCGGCATCACATCTCCGGGGTGGACAATGTTCAGGCGGATTTTCTCAGTCGGAGGAAACTAGACTCCGAGGAGAGGGAGCTGTCAGAGACAGCGATGCATCTCATTTGCAACAAATGGAGTTGTCCCCATATGAACATAATAGTGACCAGACAGAATGCCAAAGTGTCTCATTATTACAGCTGCCGGAGAGAGCATGGGGCAGAAGGAATCGATACTCTGGTTCTACCATGGCCTCAAGGCATTCTTCTTTGTCTTTTCTGCATGGCCACTGGTAGGCAAGATGCTGTGGCGGATAGAGAAACATCTGGGCTATTTGATTCTGGTAGCTCCGGAGTGACCATTTTGTCCATGGTTCACAGATCTAGTCAACATGACCATAGACGAGTCACTAAGATTTGGCCATCTGTCGAATTTTCTCTGCCAGAACCCAATATTTTCAGATCAGGTGGCTCGCTTTTGTCTCACAGCCTGGCTTTTGAGAGGAGAATGCTAAGACAGAGGGGATATTCCAAAGAAGTTATTACTACTTTGTTGCAGGCCAGGTGACCATCCATATCCTTAGCATATGTGAGAATTTGGAGGGTCTTCGAGTCCTGGTGTAATGTTCTCGGAGTGCAACCTATTCAAGCTATGGCGACACAGATTTTGGCTTTTCTGCAGGAGAGTTTGGTCAAGGGTCTGACCTTTAACTCTTTGAGAGTAGAGGTTGCAGCCTTGGGCTGCCTTCTTGATAAGGTGCAGGGATATCCTCTGTTCATGCATCCAGGTGTGACTAGGTTTCTTCGGGAAGCTAAGAATTTGTGTCCTCAGGTATGAAAGATCTGTCCCTCTTGGAATCTTATTGAGGTTCTTAGAGGAATTTGTGGGGCTCCGTTTGAACCACTGAAGAGGGCTACCATAAAGGACTTAACTCTAAAGGTAATTTTTCTGGTGGCTATTTGTTCAGCCAGGAGAGTCTAAGAGCTTCAGGCTTTGTCGTGTCAAGATCCTTTTCTGCAAATTTCAGAGTCTGGGGTATTTTTATGCATAGTGCCTTTGATTCTGCCTAAGGTTGTTTCGGCATTCCATCTTAGTCAAACTGGAACTCCTAGCTTTTCTGGATTTGGATTTGTCCAGGCCTCTCGCAAAAGAGCTTCAAGTCTTGGATGTACGGTGGGCATTATTACGGGTATATGAAGTTTCTAAATATTTCTGGTCGACGGATCACCTCTTTGTGCTGGGGAGTACTTCAAAGAAGGGGTGTAAAGCATCAAAGGCCATGATTGCACCTTGGCTGAAAGAGGCGATTAGCTCAACTTACATTTGTAAGGGTCATCCGGTGCCTGAGGGATTAAGAGCTCACTCGACTCATTCGCAGGTGACCTCATGGGCCGAATCCCAACAGGTGTCTCCGCAAGAGATTTGCAGGGCAGCTACTTGGAAATATTTGCACACTTTTGCCAGGCATTATTGTTTGGATGTCGGGGCCCTAGATTCCATATTCTTTGGTGAGAGTGTTCTACCAGCGGGACTCTCCCAGTCCCACCCTGTTTAGGGGAGCTTAGGTACATCCTAGGAGTCTGAACTGATCTGGGGTATGAACAGGAAAGGAAAATTGGTTCTTACCTGCTAATTTTCATTCCTGGAATACCCCAGATCAGTCCAGAGACCAACCCACTGGGGGGAGGGAGATTCCACCATTCGTACAGATTGTATATAATGCAGAGTGGTGATTTAATGCAGAGCTGTTGATGGTTTCAATGCTGATTTATTTGGCTTTCTGGGAACGAGTTTCCATTTTTGTTTGCAACCTCACCTTCCTGCTCGTTGTGGGAGTTTTGATTCAAGATTCTTAATATTGATGCAATTGATATCATCTTGACTTGGGTACAGGTCAATACTGAGAGACTGCTGATGGCACACCAGGTTATATGGCAGTGTCAATGAAACTTTTCTCTTTCTCCATCTGCTGGCAGGGAGGCAAAACTGGAATACCACTGATCTGTGGTATTCCAGGAACAAAAATTAGCAGGTCAGAACCAATTTTCCTTTATGTTCCAGCATACATGATCAAATATTCACATAAATATAGAAATAAACAAAAACTTAAAAGCAATTTAAAAATAAACCATCAAAAATTAGTTGATTATCAAATTAAATAACTAACTTGTAGTTGGAACCCATCATTCAATGCCTGCTTCAAATATTTGCCCCCTCAGCTCGCTGTATAATTAATTTTTGCAGTGAGTAGAACGTATTGCAAAAATCAGAAAAATAACTTATTTTTCTATGTGCTCCCATGATGAATTATTTCAGTACAGTCCATATTTGAACCACCTATGTTTTAAGTTAGACTTTTTTTTTTTTTTGAGTGCTGTTTTGTGCTTGTGACCAATGGCTATCTTAACCATTTACGATCCCCACAAAACCACCAAGCCCGACAGGTCTTAGGCAAAAGATTTCTTTCTCTGCTTCTGTAGAGTTTTTATGCGCCTGTTCTTCTATTTTTCCTTATACGGTAAACTCTCTCTTCAATGGTACATAACTTCAGTGCTGGGTTTTGTTAATATACAGACATCCAAGATAAAATGAAATATCTAGTCTAATACAATTGTTTTTTTGGCAGAGCTCAAAGTAATCATCTTTTTCATTATGATGCTATGGAGCTTTTGAATAAAAAAAATAACTGAAAATATCATGAAATATGTATTACTGTTATTATCCTGACTTGAGTTATGTGCCTGCTGGCAGGAAGCAACATTACCCAGGATCTGGACCACTGCTGCTAGAATGTCCAAAAATTAGTTATGTTAGAAAAAAAAAATGCTTTAGATAATTCAGTTGGCAGTTGAAATCATTAACATGAAAGCTCCCTGTGCTTAGCCACGTCCATCATGAAGAGTCTGAATACAAGTAACGCTATTGAATACAGTCCTGTAGGTTAAAACATAGAGCCTAATGATGTTCAGGGATTTTCTTTGTCAAAGGCTTGGAGTCTGAAAACTGCGGAAACCACTGTGCTGTCATAACTATCAGCATCAAAAGGACATCAGCTTTGTCAGGGGGCTCAGAGTCTCCATTAGTCTCTGAATCTCGCAAAATAAAAATCCCAAATGCTAGTAATTCTGTACTTGAGCAGTATCTTGCAGATAGATTATTCTTTGTTCAAAGAAGTAGATCAGTTCGTGGACAAGACCTGCTTAACCAAGACTAGTGATTAACTGTAGATGGAAAATTAAGCCCACATTTTTCTTTGCTGGGTGAAAAGAATCATCAATAAAATTAACTGTGACTAATAACATGTAAATATGTGTGCTCTGTTTTTCAGTTTGGTAACGAGAGCCACTTTCTTGGTCCGTAAGTCAGTTCAGTTATTTCTTAAATGTATACTTTTCTGTTAGCTCCCACCTTCCTCTATCACAGAAACTAGGATGCCTAATAGGCAGGGTTCCCCTTAAGCCAGAATCTGCTCAGGAAACCACTTCTCTGCAGAAACTGTGAGCTGGCCATCTGCTTTTCTTTCATCCGTTTTCTCTTTTTGTTCTTCCATTCTTTCTTACATAAAAGACCGTGTTTTTGAAAAACCAAGCCAGATAATCTCAGCAGAAAGCTCCAGTTAGCTCTCTCTCTTTGTTTATAACCTTACAATTTTTAACAGCTTTGACACCTTATGCAGCAATTCAGATGTGTTAACCTTTGCAGCATTGCACACTGTTCGGAGGGAAAATTTGGATTTCAGATTAACAAGAAAACTTGGTAAAATAGTAGCAGTTTCCATGTCACTTGATTTGTCATGTTGGTATAGTCAAAATTCATCCCACAGTTAACAGCAATATAGATTTTCCATTGTATTCTTTCTTTGTTTTATGTTTTTGGTACCAGAAGATTAAATTCTTCTGCTTTGGCAATAATTCTAAGGTAATTATGTCCCTAATGAAAGTCAGGTAGTGGGACGCTAATCTCCATGTTAACTCTTAAAAGCTAGTCAAGAAATGTATTTAGTCCAATAAAAAAGGTTTCACCTGATATACTGTATATATTTTTTTGTTTTTATTTCTTAACCTTCTATTTCCATTAGCTTCTGGGCAGGCACATTTTCTAAATTTTACAGCACCAAGGAGAATGTGTGCCACCAGGGCTGGGGCTACCGTTTTTTTTCTGCCTTATGCACACACACCCCCACCCCCGTTCATTCATCCTCTATCTCCCAGGCCCACCAAAAAAAAACCCAGCTCCCTTCAGTGATAAAAACTGACCCTATCCCCGAACACTTGGCTGGTGCAAATCTTATAGCCTTTCTCAACGCCCCCACCCCTTGCCACACACACAGTTAAGTTATACATTTATATTTTACATGAAAAATATCAAAGTACAGTAGTCTGAGGAAAATATCACATATTTACATGCACTGCTATGAGGCCAACCAGAAAAGCCACTTGGAACCCATTTGGTATTAGACCTACTGTGATGTGTGTTTGATGTGGGTTTGACTCTCTGAAAGCCTTAATACACTTTCCTCACCTCAGTCACAGGTGCAGAGCATAAACAGTCCCTCACCAAATACAGAATAGAGCAACCATAATGTAGAAATACAAATGTGCAGACCAAAACTGAACTGGAAACTTCAAGAAGCCAGACTCTCTATGCAGTACAACAGTGAAAAACCAGAACCATCATCATTCCTCAAACATCAAATAATAAAATCAAGAAATAAAATAAAGAATCATAATACTAAAACATACTAATTATTTTAAAAAAATCTGATGAATAAAAGATCAAATAATTAAACTCATATACAAGTTTTTTAAATGTCCCAAACACCAATAAAATATTTCAAAACAGCAGACACATCAAATAACACCTGAAAAATAAAACTGAAAAGGATTTTAAAATTTCATGCTGGGAACTTTTAATTTCTAGTCACCTTGAGGTTGTCATGGATTAGTGGGCGTGGGATGCACATGCATACACACACACACACACGCGCTCCCTCTTACAAACTCATAGGCATTTCCAGCTCTTCTTGGGGTGGGATCTACCAGCAGTCCCAGGCCCTCATCTTCATTTCAGCTGCTGGCAGGTTGGAATCCACCTGTAGCCCCCATTCTCTCTCTCTCTCTCGCACATGCACACATACACACATCCCAGGCAGGCTCCCATTCACTCACACACACACACACACACACATGCAGACCCCAGGCAGTCAGGGTCCACAGGTCACTCCTCCTCTGCTGGCTGCTGCCAGTCTGTACCACCTTTTTGTGGCGAGCAGCCATTCTGCAACTCCTCTTCATGAACTGGACCTGAGATAATTCAACACTCGCAGTGCTAGCATTTCCTGTATTCTCTTCACCTGCATCGCATCCAGCACATAAGGAGGAGCTGCTGGATGGGCTTCCTCTTCTGCTGTAGCCTCCTGCTTCTTCCACCACCGATCGGATCAGGTTCACCGGTGGCACCACAGGTCTCTTGCTTGTTCCGCCGCCAGTGGGATCGGATCCACCGGTGGCAGCACGGGGCCTCTCCCTGCCCCGACATTGCTGCACCAGATGTGCTGCTCCATGCAATTACACACTTTGCACATCTGGTGGTGCCGGGCCTGTGTGCCAACTTCTATCATCATTTTTATTTATTACTTGCCTTATTTAATATAATTACGCTCAAGGAGATTTAACTAATTTAAAGCACTTTCACATAAAAATGTACAAAATACAATTTAAAAAAACCCATTCATAATAAACCCAATAAAAACCATATCAATATAATCATATCTTGTACAAACCCCCCCCCCCCCCACTATAAAATCCTGACAAACCCACTGTAATTAAACTGGAAAAGCTTGAATAAAAACCAGGTTTTCAATTTTTGTTTAAACTGGATCAAACTGGGAATAAACCATATTTCTTCAGGGAACTCATTCCAAAGTCGACCTCTCTGCTTGCATGCCCCCTCACCTTTTCTTTTTCAGCATCGCTTCTTCTAATTTCTCTTCCAGTTCCCGTCCACTTTTCTAATAAATGTCTGTTTCATTTCAGGCAAGTCCATTACTGCCTCTAGATATGCTTTCCGTGTTCTCAAAGCATCTTCTTCATTAGTTTAAAATGAAAAGAATTGAATTTAGAATTAAAAATAACCTGATTCTAAGCTCTCTGAAGATTGACTTATACCATTGCCTTAGACTTAAGTTTCCCAAGTATCTCCACAAATTAGTGATGGCTGCTCTGGTCCTCATGAACCACACAGGCCTGGTTTTCAACATATCTACAACGAGTACTCATAAAATAAATTTGCATATGTTTGGTCTTAAGAAAACATTAATATGCATATTTTGGTTATCTTGAAAACCAGACCTGTTTACAGCCCTTGTGGACCAGCGATGGCTGTCTTTTCCCAAAATTGTTAATTATGGTTTAGACAATCATCTCCAGCTTCAAAAATCTATTACATTTGCCATAAGCCATAAAGCTTTTGTACTGTGACAGGGATCAATCACCCCTAGCAGGCATTCTACCCATGATGCCAGTCCCTGACTGATAGAGGTGCCAGCACTGCAAGAAGGCTATGCTGATCTGCATCTCTCCCCAAATAGAAAGGTTGATGGTTATTGGCATTCTACGAAACCTTGATGACCCTTGTATTGCTGCTGTCTGTGTGTAATTGAATAGTTATTGGTATTTGTTTTAATGAAATTCTTTTAAAGATTTTGTTATTGTCTAGTTTGATGGAGGCTTTGTCTGCTAATTTGTACCACAAAGCACATGGGTACACCATTTGAATTAAAAGTTATGTTCTTTTCTAGGACAGAGATGTAATTTTCTCTTGAAAATGAGGTTTTCTGTTAGTTTAGCTGTAAACATGATTATTTTATAGTTGTTATGGATCATATGTGCTAGCCTGTGGCGCAGCCACGGGTGGGCCTGGGTGGGCAGTGGCCCACCCACTTTGTGCACAGGCCCACCCAATCAGCATCGCCTGTTGCTGGGCCTTCGCAGATCTCATCCCACCCAGCCCGAGAAGAGGAGGCCTGACACAGAACCATCATGGGGGTCATTCTGTGCGGTCTGAGAAGGCGGCCTGTCACAGCAAGGAGGCCCAGAAGAGAGGGAGAGCCCTGATAATGTGTGTGTGTGAGTGAGAAGCCTGTGTGTGTGTGTGTGTGTGTGTGTCTGCATCAGAGAGAGCATAGGCATGAGAAGCCTGTATGCATGTGTGTGTGAGAGAGCATGGGAGTAAGACACTTGTGTGTGTACGTGAGAGAGAGAGTATGTGGGAGTAAGTCTATGTCTTTTTAAGAGAAGAGAGCATGTGGAGTGGAGAGCCTGTGTGGGTGTGAGAGAGAGTATATGGGTGTGAGATCCTGTGGATGTGAGAGAGAGAGCACATAAGAAAATGCCATACTGGTCAGACCAAGGGTCCATCAAGCCCAGCATCCTGTTTCCAACAGTGGCCTGCATCTAAGAGAGAGATTGGGAGCCTGCATGTAAGAGAGAGCCTGTGTGTGTGTGTGGGGGGGGGGGAGTAGGAACATGCGAGTGAGAGCCTGCATGTGAGATTGGGAGCCTGGGTAAGAGAGAGTGTGTGGGAGTGGGAGCCTGTATGAGGGAGGAAGGAAAGAATACAGAAGAAGAGAAAAGAAACAGAATAAGAGACCTTGAAAAAGGAATTAGGAAAAGGCAGACAAGGGGAAAAAAGACACTGACTAGCTGATTACAAAAATAAAATCAGACAATGAAGGTAAAAAAAAAATTATTTTGACATTCAGCAATTGAAATATGCCATCTCTGGGAATGTGCCCGTCTTATATATTTAGAGAGCGATCATTCATAATTGCAGGAACCGCCCACTGGAATAAAATGCCTTCCCAACTACGCCAGGAACCTTGCCACAAAAAATTCAAGCACAATCTTAAAACATGGCTGTTCAAACTAGCGTACCCTGACTAACGAATTGACTCCCCCCCCCCCAAAGATGCGACATGACCACCCGACTGACTCTCGCCCCATCTACTTACTCACCCTACCCTCCACCCTCTTCCCCTCCCCTTTTAATACTTTCCCCTGCTAATTACTCTGACTGCTTTGATGAACTCACTTGTTAAAACTAACTTGTACATATGTATATAATTCTCGTATTATCTACTCCTGCCCTTGTTAACCCTCTCCCTGTTAAAAAAAAATGTTATTATTGTAAAGCCTGTTGCTAAGTTATGTTACATTGTGAACCGAGGTGATGTTTTGCAAACGTGCCTCGGTATATAAAAAAACCCTTAAATAAATAAATAAATAAATAAATATATTTGTATTTTACTTTTTCTTCAGTATTCCACTGTTCACATACAGGCCTATCCAGTACCGAGCGGTAGGAAGAGCTGCGTTAGTGCCTACGGCACCCGCGGTTACCGCCCGCACAGTGCAGCTCACCTACCGCTCGATCCTGAAGCCTAATTATATGTAAATGTAAGCCGCGTCCGAAAAGCCTTAGGCCCGCGCAACCCAGGATACTGGATAGAGCGCCTATACAGTATCCTGGGTGCGCGGGCCTAAGGCTTCACGCCACGCTGGTATCTGTCATTTCAAATGTCATTTGAAATGACAGATACCAGGAAGCAACGGCGGCGACAGCGCAGAAACAACGGCGAAACGACTTGTCAGTGTCCCCCCTCCTCTCGGAGCAGGGCGCGAAAAGCCGCCTTGCTCCGGGAGGAGGAGGGACACTGACAGCGGCGAAGACAGCGGCGAAGCAACGGCGAAGACAGCGGCGAAACGACTTTTCAGTGTCCCCCCTCCTCTTGGAGCAGGGCGGAAAAGCCGCCTTGCTCCGGGAGGAGGGGGGACACTGACAGCGGCGAAGCAACGGCGAAGACAGCGACGAAACGACTTTTCAGTGTCCCCCCTCCTCTCAGAGCAGGGCGGAAAAGCCGCCTTGCTCCGGGAGGAGGGGGGACACTAGCAACGGTGAAGCTTTCCCCCAGCCCGGACGCCGGCAAAAAACTTACTTTTTTGCAGCCAGCCATGAGCAGGAACACGATCTGGCCTGCCTTAGCTCCTCCCGACAAGATGGCCGCCTGCACGGGGAAAGCGTGCAATTGGCCGCTGAAGACGTGACGTCACGACATCACGTCTTGAGCGGCCAATTGCACGCTTTCCCCGTGCAGGCGGCCATCTTGTCGGGAGGAGCTAAGGCAGGCCAGATCGTGTTCCTGCTCATGGCTGGCTGCAAAAAAGTAAGTTTTTTGCCGGCGTCCGGGCTGGGGGAAAGCTTCGCCGCTGTCATCTCTCTCCCCCCCTCCCGGAGCAAGGCTGCTTTTCGCGCCCTGCTCCGGGAGGGGGGGAGAAGAGATGACAGTGGCGAAGCAACTTACTTTTAGCTTTTAAGTTTTTTTCGCTTATTTTTTGGATTCGCCGCTGTCATCTCTCCCCCCCCCCCCTCCCGGAGCAAGGCTGCTTTTCGCGCCCTGCTCCGGGAGGGGGGGGAGAAGAGATGACAGTGGCGAAGCAACTTACTTTTAGCTTTTAAGTTTTTTTCGCTTATTTTTTGGATTCGCCGCTGTCATCTCTCCCCCCCCCCCTCCCGGAGCAAGGCTGCTTTTCGCGCCCTGCTCCGGGAGGGGGGGAGAAGAGATGACAGTGGCGAAGCAACTTACTTTTAGCTTTTAAGTTTTTTTCGCTTATTTTTTGGATTCGCCGCTGTCATCTCTTCCCCCCCCCCCCCCTCCCGGAGCAAGGCAGCTTTTCGCGCCCTGCTCCGGGGGGGGGGAGAAGAGACAAGCGGCGAAACAACTTACTTGCACGGGGGAAAGCGGTCTCCGTGGCAGCCCCAGTCCTCTCCCCTCCTCCCGAAGCAAAAAAAAAAAAAAAGCTTTTTTTTTTTTTGGCTTCGGGAGGAGGGGAGAGGACTGGGGCTGCCACGGAGACCGGCACCCATGATCGCGGCCGGGGCAGGTGAGCGGGGGCTGGGGGAAAGCTTGCCACCTACCCTTACCCATGCCTCTACTGCCTGGGTCAGGGTAGGCGGTAAGTTTGCAGGTTAAACGCGCGATAAAACGGCAGGGAAAAGGTAGCGTTAGTCGGGGCGCGGGTTATGGGATGCCAGGGGAATAGCTAATTGGCTCGTTTGCATGCAATATCGAGCTAATTCGCTCGTTTGCATGCAATATACATGCCGCGGGCGGAAGGGGTTACCCGGGGAATTTAGGACGCGGTAGGAGTAGGTTAAAGGGGATTCGGGATCGCAGGATGGGCTAACGCGGCCGGAACGTGAGTTAAAAGCGGCTTAGGAGCAGGGTAAACGCGGCCGCACTTTACAGGATAGGCCTTGGGTTTTCCATTTCTTGGGTTTTCCATTTCAATCTTGGGTTTTCCATTTCAATCTTGTCTGCATGTTTCTGTTTCTAATTTATAGTTTCTTATTCTGTTTTAGGTAATTAGTTGATTTATAGTTTCTTATTCTGTCTTTGTTGTGCATGTGTGACAGAGGTACAATATTTCGGCTAGCATGAGGTGTGTCTATAGGGATTTGTAGCAGTCCGGTTTGTTTGCCCAGTAGGTGATGTATTAGTCTTCCTGGGCTTGGTGTAATGTCTGCCTTGCCGCCTTTTCATAGATAAGATTGCTGCAGTTTGAGTTCTGAGAGTTACTGCTGTTATGGTATGGCAAGGTTCTAGATGATTTTTTATTAGATTCTTGTAGCTGTTTGTTACTTCACAAAGTACTTGATAGTGGAGGAAGTTTGTTTTGCTGTTACTGAGGTGACACTAGAATCTGAATATATTTATTTTTGCAAGTTGGGTTATAATATGAACAATCTTAGTTCTGCTCTACAACCATTGCAGATCTTAAGTTCTTATGATTCTTATGATTATTGCTGTTTTATAGTACTTATGATATACTCTGCATTTTTGGAAAGAGGATTCATAAAAGAATAAATTGATATTTGTTTTATTATGTGATTGGATTGGATGTTTCTGGGAAGTGTTCTTTGCTTTTTATATGATATTGTGTATTTATAAACTGCAATACATATAAAATAAATGAATACAAATCAATAAGCTATTTTTAATGTTGGTAAGTGCTCAAAACAAAATATTTTAAAGCATCATTCATGATGCATGATGGCTATTGCAGGCTACAAAGAAATCCATTGTCAGGTACATTTTATTTTATTGATAAGGGTACAACCAGTAGGGCTCAAACCTATATGCCTACTGCCCACTCATGTTGATTAGTTCCCCCCCCCCCCCCCAAAAAAAAACCCAAACCAAAAAAAAAAACTTTCAGTTCTACGCCACTGGTAGTAACTCTGTGGCTGCCTGTCTTCCCCCAGTATGACGCAGACTCATTCACTGTATCAGGATACTGAGAGCTCTGCAGCATGGCCGCCATAGAGGGAGGTAGGCAAGCAGGAAGTGCTTGGGTCTCTTCTTCCACCTCCTCTGCATCTTATTGGTTGGCTGAAATAGACTTGACCAAAGAGAGGAGGAAGCAGCAGCATTGCAGGGAGAGATGAACTTTCTGCCTGTGGTGAGCCCTACGGTGCCAGGGAAGAGGAGGTGGGGAAGGACACCTGGAAGAGGGAAGTGGAGAGGGGGCATTGCTATGAGGAAGTAGAAGAAGAGACGCCGACAGTGAGTGTGAGGGAATGAGAAAAGGTAAGAGGGGACTTGGGTGATGGAGAGAACGGCTAAGATTGGAGCTCTAAGAAAGGGAAAGGAGCAAGGAGAAAGGCTGAGAGAATGACTGACTGACTGTGAGGAAGAGTCCTGGGAGAGGGCACAGGGGCCTTGAGGAGAGACAGGTGAAACAGAGGCACATAAAATAAAAACCTCATGCAGAAGGATTGTGATCCTTCCTTGCACAGGTCTGCGAGTTCAAAAAAGAAAAGAAAATGGTCAGGCAGATGATGTAGGTACAGCACTTCCCAACCTTTTCCAGCCCAAGGCGCACACCTGCAGTAATAAAAATATTACGTGCATTACCAGTCTCCACAGAGCAGGCAGCGCAGACATGAAAAGGATTCATACAGCCAAAGAAAAACCACGGAAGCACTGAAAGCCCCACCAGTCTCTCTTCCAAATTTTAAAACAAAAGGGAGGGAGAGGGGGAAAGACACACATGAACCCCCATCACCATGGGACCCACTCCTTCTATGTCCAAGTGCAGAATAAGGGAGAAGTCGTGTGGTGCGGACAGTGAGTGTGGTCAGTTACTTTGGCGGCTGCTGCTTCCAGTAATTAGAGTAAATCACATCCAGCGCTCAGTGCACACTATCCCCATTTCATTCAGCCTGGGGATAAGACAAAGGGGGGAAGATGAGGAGATGCTGTGTGCTGTGTGTTTGCCTGCTGCCCATTATTACCACACTCCAGGCTTCATCCTGTAGGCATTCATGTTTGCACATGTTCTCGTAAAAGAGCTCCTGCACGTGTAAGAGTCCCCATTGGTATCTGTCGATGCTGCAAGGTGCTGGCATGGTTCTGAGCATCAGGCAGTAGTGACACAGCCGATCAACTCTGAAGATACACCAGTCTGTCATGGCAATGAATAGGGATCTCCCTCACTGGACAGGGAACTTCTCTTCTTAGTGGGTGAACAGACCGCCCCTCCATCCCCATCCCCCAAAGTTACCTTGTCACCTTCAAGCTCACCACCATCTCTAGCGAATCTAAACCCCGAGGTTGAGTTCAGTCCACAACATGGTGGTTCCAATATTGCCAAATGTATTAAACGGACAAAAAACAGGGTGTCTTCACAAGTTCCACTTCCACTGGATTCTAACATTAAGGCAAATAGTAGCAAATTAAACCCTTTAGCTGCACCACTGAGGATCCCTCCTCATGGAAACTTCATTCATGTCAATCCACTATAATTCATCTCAGAAAATCTGTCACTTACTCAACATCAGAAGTTAAGGTAAATGTTGAGACTTCCAAGGCAGATACTTCTTTTATTGGTATCTCCATAATTTCTCCTAGGGGACAACCATAATCTCCATAATTCCTCCTAGAGGACAACCAATGGGACAGTGCTATTCCGGGGTACAAATTATATCGCAATGACAGAGAGGAGCACCCGGGAGGAGGTGCTCCCTAGTCTTATGTCCGGGATGGCATAGAGTCCAACAGGATAAACATCCTGCATGAGACTAAATGCACAATTGAATCTTTATGGGTAGAAATCCCTTGTGTGTCGGGGAAGACTATAGTGATACGAGTATATACTACCGACCACCTGGTCAAGATGGTGAGACTGACAGTGAAATGCTAAGAGAAATTAGGGAAGCTAACCAAATTGGTAGTGCGGTAATAATGGGAGACTTCAATTACCCCAATATTGACTGGGTAAATGTATCATCGGTACACGCTACAGAGATAAAGTTCCTGGATGGAATAAATGATAACTTTATGGAGCAATTGGTTCAGGAACCGATGAGAGAGGGAACAATTTTAGACCTAATTCTCAGTGGAGCACAGGATTTGATGAGAGAGGTAACGGTGGTGGGGCCGCTTGGCAATAGTGATCACAATATGATCAAATTTGAATTAATGACTGGAAGGGGGACAGTAAGCAAATCCACGGCTCTCGTGCTAAACTTTCAAAAGGGAAACTTTGATAAAATGAGAAAAATAGAAAAAAACTGAAAAGAGCAGCTACAAAAATAAAGTGTGCAAGAGGCGTGGGTTAAAAAAATACCATCCTAGACGCACAATCCAGATGTATTCCACACAATAAGAAAGGTGGAAAGCAGGCAAAACGATTACCAGCGTGGTTAAAAGGGGAGGTGAAGCTATTTTAGCCAAAAGATCTTCATTCAGAAACTGGAAGAAGGATCCAACAGAAGAAAATAGGATAATGCATAAACGTTGGCAAGTTAAATGTAAGACATTGATAAGGCAGGCTAAGAGAGAATTTGAAAAGAAGTTGGCTGTAGAGGCAAAAACTCTTTGCTTCGGTGTTTACTGAAAAGGATGTTGGGGGAGATACCTGTACCGAAGAAGGTTTTCATGGGTAAAGATTCAGATGGACTGAACCAAATAATGGTGAACCTAGAAGATGTGGTAGACCTGATTGATAAACTGAAGAGTAGTAAATCACCTAGACCGGATGGTATACACCCCAGAGTTCTGAAGGAACTAAAAAATGAAATTTCAGACCTATTAGTAAAAATTTGTAACCTATCATTAAAATCATCCATTGTACTTGAAGACTGGAGGATAGCTAATGTAACCCCCATATTTAAAAAGGGCTCCAGGGGAGATCTGGGAAATTACAGACCGGTTAGCTTGACTTCAGTGCCAGGAAAAATAATGGAAAGTGTTCTAAACATCAAAATCACAGAACATATAGAAAGACATGGTTTAATGGAACAAAGTCAGCATGGCTTTACCCAAGGCAAGTCTTGCCTCACAAATCTGCTTCACTTTTTTGAAGGAGTTAATAAACATGTGGATAAAGGTGAACCGGTAGATGTAGTATACTTGGATTTTCAGAAGGCGTTTGACAAAGTTCCTCATGAGAGGCTTCTAGGAAAAGTAAAAAGTCATGGGATAGGTGGCGATGTCCTTTCGTGGATTACAAACTGGCTAAAAGACAGGAAACAGAGAGTAGGATTAAATGGACAATTTTCTCAGTGGAAGGGAGTGGGCAGTGGAGTGCCTCAGGGATCTGTACTGGGACCCTTACTTTTCAATATATTTATAAATGATCTGGAAAGAAATTCGACGAGTGAGGTAATTAAATTTGCAGATGATACAAAATTGTTCAGAGTAGTTAAATCACAAGCAGATTGTGATAAATTGCAGGAAGAGCTTGTGAGGCTGGAAAATTGGGCATCTAAATGGCAGATGAAATTTAATGTGGACAAGTGCAAGGTGATGCATATAGGGAAAAATAACCCATGCTATAGTTACACAATGTTGGGTTCCATATTAGGTGCTACTACCCAAGAAAGAGATCTAGGTGTCTTAGTGGATAACACATTGAAATTGTCGGTTCAGTGTGCTGCGGCAGTCAAAAAAGCAAACAGAATTTTGGGAACTATTAGAAAGGGAATGGTGAATAAAACGGAAAATGTCATAATGCCTCTGTATCGCTCCATGGTGAGACCGCACCTTGAATATTGTGTACAATTCTGGTCGCCACATCTCAAAAAAGATATAATTGCAATGGAGATGGTACAGAGAAGAGCGACCAAAATGAGAAAGGGAATGAAACAGCTCCCCTATGAGGAAAGTCTAAAGAGGTTAGGACTTTTCAGCTTGGAGAAGAGACGGCTGAGGGGGGATATGATAGAGGTGTTTAAAATCATGAGAGGTCTAAAACGGGTAGATGTGAATCGGTTTTTTACTCTTTGAGATAATAGAAAGACTAGGGAGCACTCCATGAAGTTAGCATGGGGCACATTTTAAACTAATCGGAGAAAGTTCTTTTTCACTCAACGCACAATTATACTCTGGAATTTGTTGCCAGAGGATGTGGTTTGTTGCCAGAGGATGCAGTTAGTATAGCTGTATTTAAAAAAGGATTGGATAAGTTCTTGGACGAGAAATGCATTACCTGCTATTAATTAAGTTGACTTATATAATAACCACCGCTATTATTAGCAACGGTAACATGGAATAGACTTAGTTTTTGGGTACTTGCCAGGTTCTTATGGCCTGGATTGGCCACTGTTGGAAACAGGATGCTGGGCTTGATGGACCCTTGGTCTGACCCAGTATGGCATATTCTTATGTTCTTATCTTGCACAAGAAGCTAGGGAGCAAAACCATTACTAACAGGCTGACCAAATGTTCAGAACCCAGAGAGCTGGACCAAAAAAAACTAAAAAAAAAAACCACACAACCACTGAAAGTCGTGCCCTTTATTCCATTAGATGCCCTCCTATGACATCACCAAATCTTAAAGGCACAATTCCCATTTCACACCATCTACCACTGAATCGATTGCAACTTAGTGTTTTATATGGATGGAGGTTAAATACATACCATACAGAACTAAAAGGCACAGAATTTTACACCAATGTCATATGGGCTGTTGTGGGAAAGGGCTGAGAGAGGAGGGTTAAGAACATGCTGGATCAGATCAGAGGCCCTTGACCCCAGCATCCTTTCACTGACAGTGGCCAATCTGGACCACAAGTAATTGGCAGGTTCTAAGCGAAGACCCATTCTCACTTCAGGGATAAGCGCTGACTTTCCCAAGTCTGCCTGGCTAATAGTGGTTTATACATTTTTCCTCCAAACCCCTTTTGACCCCAGCTACGCTAGATGCCTTGACCATGTTCTTCAGCAAAACATTCCACAGCTTGATTGTGCAATGAGTGAAAAATTACTTTTTCTCAGATTTGGGGTTTTTTTGGGGTTTTTTTTTTTTATTGGAGTTTTATTGCAACTGAACACAGTTAGAACAGTCTACAGCATGTATAGTCCCATTAGCAGTGAAACCTGTAACCTGTCTCCTTTCAGTCATCTTCTCCAGGTTGAAGAGCCCTAACCTGGTTATCCTTTCTTCAGAGGAAGCCATTTCATCCCCTTTATCATTGTTGTTGCCCTTCCCCGTACCTTTTCTCGTTCCACTATATCTCTTTTGAGATGGGACGACCAGAACTGCGCACTATACTCAAGATGCTGTCACACCATAGAATAGTAGAGAGGCATTATGATATTTTTCGTCTTATTCTCAATTCTTTCCCAAATAATTCCTAATGTTCTATTTGCCTTTTTTTTTTTTAACCACCACAGCAGACTGGCTGAGGATTTCAGTGTTATTGTCTGTAAGGACACCAAGGTTTGTTTCCTGGGTGGGGACTCCTTATATGGAACCCCAGCATTGTCTGCCAGTAAGTTAGGACTATTTTTCCCAATGCACATCGCTGTTTACTTGTCTATATTACATTTTATCTGCCATTTGGATGCCCAGTCTTTCAGTCTCACAAAGTCCTCCTGAAATTCCTCACAATTTATTTATATATGTATTTAAAATCTTATATCCGCTGTATTTCCAAAAACTGTTCAATGCATTCATATATTAGCAACTTTGAATTATTTTGTGTCATCTGAAGGTTTGTCACATCACTCCTTGTTCCCTTTTCCTTTGCAAAATTAGCAAAGTCAGTGGTAAAAGGAGTTGGAGGGAAGGGGTGAGGAGATAAAGAAAAGGAGGGGGAAACTAGGAGTTGAGAGAGAGTAAATTATGGAGAGAGAGGCTGCAGAGAGAAAGGGAACCACATGGCAGAAAGAAAACAAAGTTACACTTACTCCAAGCAGGGCATTATTTGTGCAGGGTAACTTACACTTATACGCTTTAAAATAAAAAAAACAAATATATGCATAAGTTACAACTTTGCCCTCTGGAGCATCTTTCCTCCATGCATATAAACGTACACATGAAACTTTTACATGTACTGAACCCGGGTCAGCTTTAGAACAGCCATTTCCACAGGCAAAACAGGGTTTGAAAATTTCCCCCCATCTGTGCTCATTGTTGGATTTCATATTAGGAGTTAACACTTGGAAAATGGACCTTGGAGCCCTTGTGGACATTACATTGAAATCCTAGGCTCAGTGTGCGGCAGTGGTAAAAAAACAAAAAAACCCAGATCATAAAGGAATTATTCTATATTCCTTTCCGAATAAAATTGACAGTATAATAATGCCTTGATGTAAATCTGTGGTGAGAGCACACCTTGAATATTATGTGCAGTTCTAGTCCCCCTATCTCAAAAAAGTAAGAGGTAAAACTAGAAAAGGTACAGGGAAGGGATAAAAGGAATGGAACAACTCCCTTAGAAAGAAAGGCTGAACAGGTTAGGGCTCTTCAGCTTGGGGAAGAGATGACTGAGAGCGATTTATAAAATAATGCACTAGGGAACGATACATGACACTGACAGCAGACTTAAAATGAATTTAAGAGTGTGCTTTTTCAGTCAACGTACAAGTAAACTGTGGAATTTGTTGGAGGATGTTGTCAAGGCTAATAATATAAATGGGTTTAAAATATGTTTGGACATATTTCTAGAGGGTGTGTGTTAACTAGTCCATTAGCCCGATACTTATTGGGATTACCGCCTCTTCTGGGAATAAGCAATGGAGATGGATCTCCCCATTCAGATCTTCTGGGTATTTCTAAATGACCTAGATTGGCCACTGCTGGAGGCAGGATGCCAGACTCGATGGACCGTTGGCCTGTCCCAACATGGCACGTCTTATGTTCTTACGTTGACATGTCATGAGTAGCACACCTTGCTTTGGACTTGATATGTTTTCAACTTGGTTTGAAATTGAAGAAAGTAAAACATTTTGTATTTTTGCACTTTATTAAACTAGAGTTTATAAACAATTGTTTATAAATGATACTTGAAAATTCTAAGCATGCTCCATTAGGGATGACAAGGACTATTTTCAAAGCTACTTATGGATGTAGAGAGTGAGTTATACATGTAAATTGTCGTGTTTGAAACTTGCCCTTCCTCAGCATGGCTAAAAGTTCCACAACGCGTGTGCATTTTGCTGTGTTAAGGGGAGAGATGTTCCCAAGGATGTGTTTTTGGATGGGATTGGAAAAATACATGCGTAGATTGCATTTTCAATTCTGTGTGTTTTTCTGCTATTAAAAAAAAAACCCCCAAAAAAACAGGTGCAAAAGTTCAAAGGTACGTAGTACCAGAAGCAGATATCTCAGTGAAAATATACATAAACTCTATCTCAGGTTGGAAAGTCTGAAAATTGCCCTCAGACTGAATTGTCACATGAAGCTTTTGTCTTGGGCTCAGATGTTGGTAGGTTCATCTCTTTACAAGGGGCTAAACTGAGTTTGGCTCAAATGCTGGTGGCTTTATTGAGTGTCTGATAAATTCTCTTATGAAACTCGTGCATACATTTTCATTGCCATATATTAGATATCCATTGTATTTGTTCATATTGAAAATTAATTATTATGTAGAAATGCTTTCTCTGTGTTAAAAAGTGTAGCCAAAAACCATAACTTCATTTATATGGCCAAGTTAGAGAGAGGTCAGCTCTCACTCTCCTCTTCTCTCTAGCTTATTTCATTTAGAACTTGTCTAAATGTTATGATGCTCCTCGTCACAGTTTTGAAACTTCTGTTTCTTCCCCAAGTACTGTCTTTTTTTTTTTTTTTAAACTTCCCACCCTGACCTGAGCAGGATGTGAATTTGTTGAAGATATCGATGTGGCGATGAGATATGATGCTGTTCTCCTCTCAGGATTTCTTTGAATACAGCTACTAAACTCAGAGTCAGCATCTAGCATGAAAGTTGAAAGAATCAATAAAAGAAGGAAGTTTATGGACAGCAAAGTCCTTGCATTTCCTCCGTTTGCCAATTCCCAGAGGGCTTCCTTCTAGCTGCCGGTTTGATTTTAGTAAGTGCATTCTAACAAATGCACATCCTAACCATCAGCATTCTGTTTGTGTGGTTCTGGGCTCTGTGAGCTGTTGAAAACAGCAGTACTGGGAACGGTTTGTTAGCTGATGAAGCCAGCAGTTTTATTGACTTGCTAAAGAGCTGTTAATGTTGAAAAATGTTTGACAACTTCTATTTAACCACTATTAGGAACCTAAAAGAGTCAACATGCTGCAGTACTGATCCTAAGTATCCTGAAACAGTTCATGAAAGCATGAGTGGGACGTGGAATGCTAAGCACAGGACTTGGGGAAGATTTTTTAAGATAGTAACTTAGATAGTTTGCAAGAAAAGAAAGAAAACCTAAAACAAAATAAGACCAAAAGAGTGAGAAGGATAAAGTACTGTGTTGATGTTTGCAGAATTTTAGACAGTACTGTTGTGATTGCTTTAAAAAAAAAAAAAAATGGCGCTATTGTGGTATTTCTGTACCTCAAAAATGTCTTGAATATTTGTTGCATCTTTTTCAGGCTAAATTTTAATATCAAAAATGGATATCCAAAAATTAGAAAAGGTACTAAGAAAGAAAACTAAGCCACGAAAGGGCACACCAGGGCTTAGATATGCAAGCTGGTGCTATCTGGATTGGAGAAACGTGTTTTCGGAGCAGATTTCATTGCACTGTACATAAAAGATCAATGAACCCACCAGCAGGTAGCTGGGAACAAGGCCATAGACAATGGGGGGAAGGAGTTAGCTTCCCCCATCCCCTCTTTCCTGTGGAAGGGGGGAAGGAAAGGGTGCGATACCTTCTGCCCAGATCCTCCTCTCAGGGCGTCCTTTCCGTCTATCCCTCCTCACCTCACAGTTATGGCTGGATCTGCCATAACATAGTTGAGGCAAAATCAGTGCGGGGCCTTCAGCAGCTCTCTCGCCTGGCAAACTCTGTCATTCTTTCCCTCGCAGCAGGAAGCCCATGCAGGAGGAGGAGCAAACACGTGCATGAAGTGGGGGGCACCATGGGATCCATCCGCATGAGAGGACTGCTGAAGGCTCCATGCTCATTTTTTCCTCCTCTCCCTTGCTGCAGCCCGAGTCCGGGCTGTAGAAGGAGACAGGCTGCAGAGCAGGCAGCAGATTTGGATTTAGGAATAGGCAACACTCCAGCGCCTAGAAGAATTTGGTGCTGGAGGCAGTTGCCTATGTTGTCCAGGCTTGGCTGGGAAGGCAGGTTTTATTTGTGAAAGTAAACTTGATATTTTCAGATGTTTTCAAGATACTTGCCTATAGGGCCCTCTTAATGATAGCTCATTATGTTGAGCTCGGGGACTTGGCTTGTTCCTGGACTTGGGCTGTCTCCGCCATCGCAGCGCTTGAGCTGCACGGGTCCTGCCCATGTGTAACATCATCTGTGAGTGCTAGCATAAGTGTGCCGCTGCAACGCCGGAGGCTTCCACTTTGCCTCAACTGACTGCTGCTGTTCTTTCCCTGGTCCACTTCCAGGTGTATCTGCCTGCTTGTTCCTGGACTTGGGCTGACGCCGCCACCGCAGCACTTGTGCTGCGTGGGTCCCCTCCTGCCCCGCCCATCTGTGACATCATCTGTGGGTGCCAGCATATGTGTGCTGCTGTGGCGCCAAAGAGTGCAACAAAGGGGTTCATACCTTTATGCACCACCTCATGCCTCACTTTGTGCCTCACCTGTATTAATTTTTCTTTTTTTTTTTTTTTAACCTTCAATTTGTTGCATTTCATTTCTCCTTCCTTCCTTATCTTTTTAATGGAAATCACAACCATTTTAGGCCAAGGATTATATGGTCACCTGGAACCCCCATCGACGCAATGTTAAACCTGTTTACAGAAGCAACCTGAAACCGATCATGCATGCTATCAAACCACTCACTGTTTTCTTAACAACCATTTCTTTATTAGCTTTTAACGCACAATTAATTAGGAAAAAAGCTCCAATTTCCTTGCGTGTAGCAGATGGACTCAGGACCAATGGGTATAGTGTACTCCTGATAGCAGTTGGAGACGGATCAGATTTCAATCTGACTTCAGTCCTAGTTCATATACCCCTGCAGGAAGTGCAGCTCTTCAGTATTTTCCGTCTCCATAGCAGTTCGGGACTCTAAGCATGCTCGCACAGCGTTAGAGTAATTTACCAAAACAAGAAGAAATCTTACCTCTAGAGAAGAACCCCGCTCTCCTGCGGTGACATCCCTTGAGCCCCTCCCCCAGTTGAGAATTCCCGAGGTGATTTCCGCGATCCCTCTGAGGTAAGCCTCGGTCCGGCGGCCGACCCTCGGTGTGGACTTAGCCCCCGGCAACAGATGAGGCTGAGAGGCAGCGGGTGCAACTTCGAGCACGGCGGTGAAGGTATTTCCCTCTCCCCCCGCAGCCAGTGTTCGCCCAGAATGAGACCGGGAAGCGCCGAGACAAGGTAAGGTAGAAAACTACTTAAAAGTCTCCGGTCTCTGAAGTTCGAAGTGTCGCACAGGTCGCCAGCCGACGCCAGTGCTACCAGGTTGATCAGCCCTAGCAGGGCTAGGCCCCGGTCAGATCCGAGGGTCCTCCCACATGGAGACCCTCCGAGGTGGTCGCCATATTGTCCACGTGGTCGCCGTCACCATCTTGACCTGTTCGCCACCCTGTCTGCCGTCTCGACCTGTGCGCACAGAGGCGACCGTGCACTCAGCGACGCGCATAGCCACACGCTTACTGTGCTGGGCGCATAAGTTCGGCCCGTGTGTGCACCAAACTACGCGCACAATCTCGATGCGCCGGAGCGCATAACTAAGCCACCCAGGCCCTGTATTTTACGCGCACAAGCCATGGCACCACCGGAGAAGAAGCTCAAGCCTCAGGGCCTCTGCCCAGCATGCCACATTAGAGCTGCACAGCATGAAGAGGCCACGGCCCTGTGTATACAGTGCGAGGAGGTCCTGAGGTATTCAACCCATGGCCCTTTCCAGCCGGTGCCGGGATCTGGCTCCTCGGACAGTACTTTATTTATTTATTTATTTATTTCAAAACTCTTCTATACCGTCGTTAAGTTAGGTAACCATCACAACGGTTTACAAAAAAGGCCCGATAAAGTTAAAATATGAGTGGTATAGATTACAAGTTAAGCGTGTGCCATCATAGTACGGTAACATTTTAGTATAATAAACTATGTGTAAAAGTTAAGCTTATCTGTTTGTTTAGGAAGTATTAGGCGGTTCGAATGTAACATTAAGATGTGTTTTATAGGTTAAAAACAACAACTGTTTGCTTGGTGCGACCTTTTCAACTAACTATTTCTCCCGCGGGGAGATGCTGGACCTCGCGTCTCCCTGCGGGAGCCTCCCTCAAATGGGGCTCCCCAGGGACACAGCGCCTCTTAATATAGACCCAGCATCTATCTCCTGGGTGGAATTCTTCAGAGGCTTGCATACATTCATCCACGTGCAGCCGGGGCCTCCAATAACACGGCCACAGCCTCTGCCAGAGGACCTCAACATCCTGGGACCCTCTAGGCTCAGAAGTGCCTCCTCTGCCCAGAAGCCCCACCTTCGGGGACACAGACAACTAGGACGAGGATTCAGAACCCCTGGAGGAAGGGGAACTCCCCCCAGGGACTGAACCCCACTGAACCATGAGGCTTTTATTCACCAAGGATGAGCTTCCAGACCTGGTCACACACAGCTTGAAAGAGTTCGCTATCCCGGGCACAAGTGCCTCTGGATCCCTCCTAGAGGGACTCCGTCAGACCTCCCGTCATTTCCCACTGTTACAAGCCATCCAGCAGCTAATTGACCTGGAATGGGAAGCCCCAGAGACCACGTTCAAAGGGGGGGTGTGCCCTGGCAGCCATGTAACCCCTGGACCCTAATGCCAAAGATCTCCTGGCATGTCCAAAAGTGGATGCCATGGCCTGCACGGTCTCGAAGCATACTACTATCCCAGTCGAGGGAGGAGCAGCACTCAAGGATGCCCAAGACAGATGTCTGGAATCCATCCTCAAACAGTCCTTTGACGTCTCCGCTATGCCTCTACAGATCGCGACCTGCTGTGCCGTGGTGACACGTGCCTGCTTATCACAGACCAGGAACAACACTCCCAGGGAAGCCCTGGAACCAGCAGTATCATTCCTCACGGATGCTGCCTCTGATCTGGTGCGCACCGCGGCTAAAGGCATGTCATCCGCCGTGGCAGCCAGAAGACAACTCTGGCTCTGAAGCTGGTTGGCCGACGCGTTGTCCAGGACGAGGCTCACAAGGATGCCCTTCAAGGGAACCCTCCTGTTCGGAAGTGAACTGGAGAAGCTAGTCAACAAATGGGGCGAATCCCCACTACCGCGGCTACCGGAGGACAGGAATAAGAGAAACCAGCGACCCTTCCTCCGAACTTCTAGGGACAGAGGATCACAGCGCTTCAATCCATACAGAAGCACATCAAGTGGCTCACCCCGCAGGCAGGAGCCAGTCCTTTTGGAACAAGCACAACAAAAAGGGAGCCGGTCCAGGCCCTAGCCGCACCCCACAATGAAAATCAGCCGACCCATCCAAGGGAAGAAGCCAAGGGGGCAGACTTGCCCTATTCTACCAAAGTTGGGCTGAGATAGCTTCGGACAAGTGGGTCCTATCCATCATTCGAGAGGGATATTACCTGGATTTCCACCACCTCCCTCTGGACAAGTTTGTGGAATCCCCCTGCCACGACCCCTCCAAGAGGATGGCAGTGGAAACTATGCTGACCAGATTACTCGCCTTAGAGGCTATAATACCGGTGCCCTCGCAACAAATAAATACTGGACACTATTCCATCTATTTTATCGTCCCCAAGAAAGAAGGGACGTTCTGGCCCATCCTGGTCCTCGTTGGTTAACCACCACCTGACGATTCCTCGCTTCCGCATGGAAACCCTATGCTTGGTT
The DNA here is from genome assembly GCF_901001135.1 of Rhinatrema bivittatum. Taxonomy (NCBI): domain Eukaryota; kingdom Metazoa; phylum Chordata; class Amphibia; order Gymnophiona; family Rhinatrematidae; genus Rhinatrema; species Rhinatrema bivittatum. The sequence continues at coordinate 52,099,047 of NC_042620.1, read as the reverse complement.
ATAAGGGCGATACAACCGGGAGAATTCCTTACATCCCTGGATCTGTCAGAAGCCTACCTGCACATTCCGGTCCATCAAGAGCATCAGCGTTTTCTAAGCTTCTCTATCCTGGACCATCACTACCAGTTCCGGGCTCTACCATTCGGGTTAGCCACAGAACCCCGGACGTTCACCAAAATCATGGTGGTAGTGGCGGCAACACTGAGGAAGGAAGGAATCCTCGTACACCCATATCTGGACGATTGGCTGATCAGGGCGAAATCCCCAGAGGAAAGTCACCAGGCGACCAACAGAGTCAAACTCTGCTGGAGAGCTTTGGGTGGGTGGTCAACACAAACAAGAGCTGTCTGCAGCCCTCCCAGTCTCTAGAATTCCTGGGAGTTTGATTCAACACCAAACAAGACAAGGTCATCCTGACACAGACAAGGAGATCAAAACTGATGACCCAGTTGCGAACCCTGTTGAGCAAGGTCGCCCCACAGCATGGGACTACCTCCAAGTTCTCGGCCTCAATGCATCCACACTGGAAGTAGTGCCATGGACAAGAGCTCAAATAAGACCCCCTACAGTGCTCCCTACTGTCATGATGGAACCCGCTGTCCCAGAACTACATGTTCGTCTCCAGCTCCCCGACAAAGTTCGGAACCAACTACGATTGTGGCTACAAGAAGGTCATCTGAGCCAGGGAGTGAGGCTATCCTCACCGACCTGGATCCTGCTCACCACAGACGCCAGCCTACGAGGATGGGGAGCACACTGCCAGGAGCTGACCGCCCAGGGGCAATGGAACAAAGAAGAGTCGGGATGGAACATTAACCGCCTAGAAGCACGGGCAGTCAGACTAGCCTGCCTACGGTTCGGACACAGACTCCGGGACAAATCAGTCAGTCATATCAAACAATGCCAAAACAGTGGCCTACATCAACTGTCAGGGAGGAACCAGAAGCCAACAGGTGTCTCTGGAAATAGACCCCCTAATGACGTGGGTGGAAGCAAACCTTTGAGAGATCTCGGCCGCCCACATCGTGGGGAAAGACAATGTTGCTGCGGATTACCTCAGCCGAGAAAGTCTAGACCCAAGAGAACGGAAACTGTCGATCACAGCCTTCCAGTTGATAGTAAACCGTTGGGGAACACCAATCATGGACCTCCCGGCAAACCGGTCCAACGCCCAAGTGCCCAGCTCCTTCAGCTGCAGACGGGAACCTCAGTCCCAGGGAATCGATGACCTGGTACAGACCTGGCCACAGGAATTCCTACTATACGCCTTCCCGCCATGGCCCCTATTGGGCGGAATCATCCACAAGATAGAACACCACAAGAGACCAGTACTTCTAGTGGCCCCGGACTGGCCAAGAAGGCCATGGTACGCAGACATGTGAAGGCTACTGACAGAGAGCCCTCTCCCGCTACCACCACACAGGGATCTGCTCCAACAAGGGCCGATTCTTCAAGAGGGCTCAGCTCGATTTTCTCTTACAGTCTGGCCATTGAGAGGACTCGCCTGAAGAAGAACGGATACTCGGGGGCAGTAATTGACACCCTGCTCCGAGCACGCACGTTCTCCACATCCCTAACATACATAAGGATTTGGAGAGTATTCGAAGCCTGGTGTGAGGACCGCGACATCATCCCACGATTAGTCAAAATTCCCATGATTTTGGAATTCCTGCAGAACGGCCTACAGAAAGGATTGTCTCTCAACTCCATCAATGTACAGGTGGCCACATTGTCATGCTACGGAACCAAGAGTGAGGACGGTAGCCTAGCCTCTCATCCGGACGTCTCCCACTTCCTGAAAGGAGTCAAGCAGATCCGACCACCCCTAAAGTGGCCGGTGCCTCTATGGAACCTCAACCTAGTTCTAGACTTCTCAGCTGGAGCCTCCTTCAGACCTCTCCACAGCCTGTCCCTACAACTATTAACATTGAAAACGGCCTTCCTGGTAGCAGTCTGTTCGGCCCGTCTTATCTCCAAGCTACAAGCACTGTCCTGCCGGGAGACGTTCCTCAGACTCACTTCGGGAGCCATTCAGTTACGCACGGTCCTGTCCTTCCTCCCCAAAGTGGTTTCTCACTTCCATCTCAACCAAACCATCTTGCTGCATCGCCAGATGAGCATAAGGATCCAGAAGAATTTGCCTTCTGCGCCACCTCAACGTCGGCAGACTCCTAGTCCAATACCTGGAATGGTCATAATCCTTACGAAAGACGGACTATCTATTCGTCCTTCATAGCGGGAAGAAGCAAGGGAAAGCGGCCTTGCGGGCAACCATAGCCCACTGGATCAAAGAAGTTATCAAGGTGGCCTACCTAAAAGCAGGCAAGCTGCCGCTTTTACGAGTCAAGGCCCATGCCACTAGAGCCCAGGCAGTGTCCTGGGCGGAAACCAAGATGCTGCACCCTCCAAGATCTGTCAGGTGGCGACATGGTCCTCCATCCACACCTTCCAGGTTCTACCGCCTGGATGTTCAGGCTCGAGAGAACACAGCATTCGCAAAGGCAGTACCAAGTGGGCCCCGGACAGCCTCCCACCCGGTTCAGGAGTAGCTTTTATACATCCCATTGGTCCTGAGTCCATCTGCTACACGCTAGGAAATGGAGAAATTACTTACATGATAATTTCGTTTTCCTTAATGTAGACAGATGGACTCAGCATCCCACCCACGGCTGCCATCTTTCATGGAATTCTCGGGCGACATCCCCGAGAGCGAGATAACGGATAAGCCAAGCTTTCCCTCCAATTAGGACACCCATCCTACTGGGGGTCGACGGTTCTCGGTTGAGGGCACTGGCGGTCTCCAGCTATAACCAACTCAACCACTTCAAGTTAATTAAGTTAACCAAGTTATAAAGTTAATCAAGTTATCCAAGTTATTCAAGTTATTCAGTCACGCATATATCCATAATTGCTTTTTGAGGAGAATACTGAAGAGCTGCACTTCCTGCAGGGGTATATGTACTAGGACTGACGTCAGATTGAAATCTGATCCGTCTCCAACTGCTATCAGGAATACACTATACCCATTGGTCCTGAGTCCATCTGCTAAGGAAAACGAAATTATCAGGTAAGTAATATCTCCATTATATAAGATTTAATTTCTACTCAAAATCCCGATGTGTTAATTTCTGAATACTGGCTGCTTGACCATGATATTATTACTATTAACAACTTATGTCCACCAGACTACACTGCTGTTTCTCAACCCAGACCTAACCACAGAGGAGGGGGACTCCTTGTCATTATTAGATTTTCCATCTTCCCTTGTAAAAAAATACATTGCATCTATTGGGCCCTATGAAATCTTACTTATCTCCTCTGCAGTGGCCAACTTCTGTGTGCTGTATTGTCCACTTAAACTGTTAAGTTCAGACACATCTCCTATTTTAGAAACATTATCCTCTTTAACAGTTGATCTTTCTTGAACTTTGATAGCTGGCAACTTTAATCTTCATGTTGATACTGTTCCACTTCCCCCTTCTGCCTCTCACTTTCTCGATGCTATGTCTGGCCTGGATTGGGCACAACTAATTGATCAACCCACGTACACATGTGATCACACTTTAGATCTACTATTCCGTAATTAATTTTTTATTCTCAAATCCTCCATTAAAATATCTTGTCAACTTGTCCCTTGGTCTTACCATTTTGTTCTGTCTTTTTGTTCTGTCTTTTTCTGGTACTCTTAAGTTTGTCAACCCATCATTCTCAAAACCCTTCAGTCATTTACAAAAGAAAATTTATATGCCCAGAACTCTTCTCAAACTCCATTCTCTCTAATCTTCTTTCTACTCCCCCCCACAAATATTCAGTGTGCAGTCTCTGACTGGAATACTGCTATCTCTATGGCTTTGGCCTTCACTGCTCCACTTAAAATACCACCATGCTTGCCTCTTACCATCTGCATCTTAGTTTACTCCTGGTTTAAAAGCCTTTAAATCTAAACTGTGTCAACTAGAGCGTCGCTGGCATAGAAACCCCAGTTACGCTAAAAAAATTCAACTGACTAATGGTAATTCTGCAACTTTATTCAACATTGTGAAAACTATCACCAAATCTAAATAAAAACATTTGACTTTATTGATATGGATCTATGTAACAAAATTACTCACCACTTTAGCTCTAAAGTAATCAATATATCTAATGAATTTCATCACCTACCTATACCAAACCCCAATCTACCTCCTGTTTCGATTACATGGTCCAGTTTTGACAACATTGACTCCTCTACCGTTATATGAATTCTTTCCAAACTCAAGATTTCCCACAGTCCATTTAACCCCTGCTCTGGATATCTCCTGCATGCCTCCTGTGAGTATTTATCTGCTCACTTAGCCGCTATAGTCAATTTTTCCCTTTCCTCTGGCTTTTTTCCTGACTCTTTGAAATGTACCTCCATTCTGTCAATTCCAAAGAAACCCAACATAGATTCTTCTGATTTAAACAACCTGCGTCCTATTGCCTCTCTTACTTTTTTGGCAAAAGCCATCAAATCTGTGGTCCTACACCAACTCTTGGATTATATTACTGATAACTCCATTCTTCATCCTTATCAATGTGATTCTATCATGAATGCCGGTATAAAAAAAACTTTAAATAAATAAATAAAAATAAATCAACATGGCTTTAGAAAGGGACACAGCACTGAAACCCTTCTACTTTCTACTTTTGATACCATTATCCGTGGATTTGATACAAATGCCATTTACATACTGGTTCTACTTGACATTTCCGCAACTTTTGATACCATAGATCACCAGATTCTTAATAATGGGTTAAAATCAATTGGCATATCCAATTCAGTTCTTGACTGTTTCATTTCATTCATTTCCAACCGTTTTCAAGAATTGTCATTTCTCAATATCATTTGTAATGGTTCACTGTCAACTCTGAGCAGAACCATGAGGAATGCCCATCTGCCATCCTCTTCAATATTTATCTGTTACCTCTTTGCCGTCTTTTGGACAGACTAGGACTATCCTTCAAAATTTACACAGATGATATTCGTTTTTTTGTTCTATACAACTCCTGGTTGACAACCCTCTCCTTTGTATCTCTATGTATCCAGTCCAAAACTTGGCTCTCACACAACAGACTTAAATTAAATACCTCAAAAACAGAAATAGTTTATCCATCTACAATTCCACTATCCTCCTGTCGCCCTCCAGCTCACCTTAGTATTGATAAATTGTTCTATCCCAATTTCCACCAAACACAATATCTCGGTGTTATACTCAATTCTGAACTTTCAATGTCCAACCATATTTCCACTGTAGTCAAAATGTTTTTTACAAACTTCATTCTTTAAAAAACCTGAAACCACTATTATTTCACAATGATTTCTGTTTGGTTCTTCAAACCAGAATATTCTCTGGTCTTGACTACTGTAACGGGCAACTTTTAGGCCTACCTGACTGTACTCTACATCTGCTACAGCTTGTTCAAAATGCAGCTGCAAGACTTCTTTCCAGAAACTAGAGACCACATCTCAACAGTACTATCTGCTTTACATTGCTTGTTTCATTTCGCATTCAATACAAAATTCTTTGTCTCATCCACAAACTAATTCATAACCCATCTGCTATATGGCAGTGCACGTTACTTCAGATTTATCAACCATCAAGACAATTATGATCCACCAACAAATGTTTGTTGTTAGAAGTTCTTACTGTTCACCTTGCCAGACTAGACCTTAACGCAACATTGAGCCTTTTTGGTTGCAGGCCCTTCTCTATGGAACTCTCTTCCGGATAACTTTAGATTAATTCCCACTAACAGAATTTAAGAAACACTTAAAAACGTATTTATTCAAACTTGCTTTCATTTCATTTCTTTAATTTTAACATTATTCCCTTACTTTTTATGCTATATTTTCTTAATCTGTGTTATTTGTGTTGCATTTTATTATGCATATGTAACATTGCAAACTGCTTGAATCTTCCTCCATTGCATCAAGCAGTATATAAGAGTTTTTTAAATAAATAGGGGAACTTCTCTTCTCTTTCCATGCCCCTCTTTCTTTCCTTCCTTTCTTCCCCTGATTTATAGCCCTGCTTTTATGCAGATGGGGCAAAACTGTATTTTACAGAAGACTTTCAAAGAGCTGCAAGGCATCTCCCTTAGCCAGCCAGATTCTGGCACTTAGTTAAGCCAATTTTCGTCAGTAGCCAAGGCATTTGAAAATAGAAATATATTTAGGTGTCCATAATTTGGTCAACTAGATTTAAGCTTGCAATTGATCACCTAAATTTGGACACCCAAGTTAACTGGCTAGTGCTGAAAATCAGTGCTAGATGGCTAACTCAGACCCCAATTAGGGGAAATATTCAAAAGCTAAACCCTCTGAAAGTTCCCCAGAGTGTGCATGTTTATTTTTAAGATGTAGAGTATTTACTGTTTGTGTATTGCCTGGCTTGTTTTGTATACTTCTTATTATAACTTTCAATTGAAAATGGAAAATAAAAATTACCGTATTTTTCGCTCCATAAGACGCACTTTTTTTCCCCCAAAGGTGGGGGGAAAATGTATGTGCGTCTTATGGAGCGAATATAAAAAAAAAACCAAACAAAAATCTAACAAACACCCCCCCCCCCGACTCCCCCAAGACCTGCCGACTTAATTTCCTACAACCCCCCCCCCCCCCAAGACCTCACAAATTAATTTCCTGCAACCCCCCACCCTCCTGACCCCCCCAAGACCTGCCAAACGTCCCTGGTGGTCCAGCGGGGGTCCGGGAATGATTTCCTGGGCGTGGGCCGTCGGCTGCCAGTAAACAAAATGGCGCCGACGGCCCTATGCCCTCACTATGTCACTGAGACCGACCGCTGCTATTGGTCGGTCTCAGTGACATAGTGAGGGCATAGGGCCGTCGGCGCCATTTTGTTTACTGGCAGCCGACGGCCCTATGCCCTCACTATGTCACTGAGACCGATCGCTGCTATTGGTCGGTCTCAGTGACATAGTGAGGGCATAGGGCCGTCGGCTGCCAGTAAACAAAATGGCGCCGACGGCCCTATGCCCTCACTATGTCACTGAGACCGACCAATAGCAGCGGTCGGTCTCAGTGACATAGTGAGGGCATAGGGCCGTCGGCGCCATTTTGTTTACTGGCAGCCGACGGCTCACGCCCAGGAGATCGTTCCCGGACCGCTCCTGGACCCCCGCTGGACCACCAGGGACGTTTGGCAGGTCTTGGGGGGGTCAGGAGGGTGGGGGGTTGCAGGAAATTAATTCGGCAGGTCTTGGGGGGGTCAGGAGGGTGGGGGGTTGCAGGAAATTAATTCGGCAGGTCTTGGGGGGGTCAGGGGGGTGGAGGTTGTTAATTTAAAGGGTTGGGATTGGGGGGGGGGGGGTTTTGGGGGTTCCCACAGAAAGAAAAATTTTCTGATCTGGGGAGTGGACCGAAATGGCCCTCCCCAGACCCGAAAACAAAATGGGGAGAAAAAAAAAAACTATGCACTCCCTTAATTTGCTCCATAAGACGCCCAGACGCAGAGCCGGTTTAGCACAATTTTTTTTTTTTTAATTTTCCCCCTCTGAATCCTAGGTGCGTCTTATGGTCAGGTGCGTCTTATGGAGCGAAAAATACGTAACTTAATAGACAGTACTCCAATTGCCCTGTGTTAAGCACACTACTGGCAGTTAAACAGTGCCGGTAATTCACTAGCAGACTGCTTTTGGAATTGTGTTTAAAGCTTATATAAGCATAGATTTATGATTTTTGAAGCTCTGCCACCCACCATTAATTGTTCCTGCTCCTTTTGATACCTTCTGGGCATTCATGTAAGGAAGTCAAACAGGCCATGGGGTTAGGAAGCAGAATTTCTAATGTATAGCTGGACTGTGGTTGGAATTAAATGTATTATTATTAAGTGCAATTATCTTTACTAATAGCATCAACAAAGAAAGCATTGTTGACGTAGAAGGTGTTGTAAGGAAAGTGGATCAGAAAATTGAGAGCTGTACTCAGCAAGATGTGGAGCTGCACGTGGAAAGGGTAATTGTACTGCATTTGAATAAAGACTCTTCTGACACATTCAGTTTAATTTGACTTGCTTTTAAATAAAGTTCTTAGCATTTGTGGCAATGACGGTCAACATTTTAATATTCATGCATTTTGTAATATTTTGTCAATGATATCTGATTGTTTCTTGATTTTGTTTTGGTATTTCAGCAGCACTAACATTTCCAAACAGGAGATGCTTTTGCTTTTTACCAAAATGATATCCCTGATAGCTCTGATCTTGTATGCGTCTTGTCTTGTCCCAGGAAGATGGTTTTCCCACTAGGGTCTACTTTAAAAAAAAAAATTGGAATCTTCAGGGTTCCAATTCACAGGGATCCAAACGGTGTGCCAAGTTTATACACTGCATGCAAAGCTCAGGGCAGTTGATGTCCTTGTACAATAGAATAGTTGTCACCTAACGATCACATCAGCTACAAACTGAACTTTGCATTCTGTTATCACAATACAGTAACTAGATTTTAGCCAAGGAATGAGCAGAAGTGAGCTGTGCGTCACAGAGCAGCCATACACAGAGTTTGAAGGGCATATTTTAGCAAAGGGATTTAAATAACCAGAAATACACTTTATTATTGTGTAGTGCATTTGTATAGATCACTGTGCAGAGGCACATGATAGACAGTTCCTACTTCTTGGAACATACAATCTAGATAAGACAGACAATGAAATACAAATAAAAGGCTTTGTTTTAAGACAGCAAGGCCCTAACAGAAGATTAGAGGTAGGTTGGGATGAAATTGAGAAGGGGCAGGTTTTAATTGTTATCATCAGATATAACAGTTGAGGTCTGGAAATGTTTTAAGGAGGAGTCTAGTGATATAAGTTGTTGCTAATTGGCCTTTTCTCGTATAGTGTGAAATAAGTATGGAATATCTTAGAAAAGCAACTGTTGAAATCTTGTAACATTATGTCCTAGAATAAGTTGTTCTTCTCTGACAGCCGGCAGTATGTTTACTCCACAAAAGAGCTTTTTTTTTTTAGGAAATGCATCATATTCTGTACTCGATATCTAACTGCTGATTTTCTCCTGGGGGGGGGGGGAGGATAAGGCAGACGAAATAGTCAATCTGTTAAAACCTTACCACAAATATAAACATGGTTTCCGCTGAACATTTTATGCAAACCTAGTGACATATATATGACGAGAATGGCTGTTTTTACTAAATCTAGCCACGTGCTAGCAGCGTTACACTATTTCTGTTCTATCTTACTTTCAGATCTATGTGATCAGCTTGGCTGAGCCTCGTCTGCCTCTGCAGCTGGAAGATGCCATTCGGCCTGAAACAGAAGGAGAAGAGGTGAAGACCTTTGCCCTTCTGCTAAATTTTCAGTTTGACTTTTTTGAAAGCTACTGTAGCCGCTATGTTTTTGGCTGCTATGAGCGATGGCTTCAGATTGTCTTTTTATTTTGTTGCCCAGGGTAGGTTGCTTACCCAAGCCCTCTGCTCATTAATTTTAATGACACATCTTATGTGGTCAGAGGTGAATTTTTTTCCAGTAAGTGGTGCTCATGTTTACTAGTTGGCGTGTAGCAGATACTTGTGCTTTCTTTCCAGTCTGTGGGATTCAGAAGACTGGTTTCTGCCAAAGTGCTATATTTTAGACTCTTGTTTTCAATAGTAGCAGCCAACAATTAATTTGTTGTAATGCTAAATGAGTATTTATAAGAAGCAGTGGGTCTAATATAACCCAACAGTTCACAGAGCATGAAAGCGTTTATCACATATAGTTAAAAATGCAGTCTTTTTTTGTTTATTTTTATTTATTTAAAGTATTTTATATACTGCGGCACGTTCGGAACATCACCTCTGTTTACAAGAAGCATAATGCAGCAACAGCAAGTCACTTTATCCTCCATTGCCTCAGGTACAAAACTTAAATTGTAAGCCATCTGGGGATAGAGAAATACCTACAGTACCTGAATGTAAACCGATGTGATATCTCAGATCAAATGTCGGTATATATAAAAATAAATATATATATATATATATAGGTTTTACAAGGCAAACACATAGAATAGCAGGAACTGATTATCAATGTAGATATGTACAGGAAAACTATTTTCCCTGTACGTACCCGGATCAGTCCAGACCGTGGGTTGAGCCTCCTGTCCAGCAGATGGAGACAGACCAAAACTGAAAGGGTATCCTATATCAGGACAGATCCTATCCTGCAGCCCTTCAGTATTTGTCTGTCTCCAGCAGATGGATCAGCTCACCCTGCGGTTCCCTGATCTTGGCTACTTGGCCCTTTCTTTCTCTCTTAAGGATCAAGCAAGTACCACTTTATTTTAAAAAAAAAAAATACCCTTTTGGGCTCTGTTTGTTTTTTCCGATCAGGAGACAGTCCTGTCTCCTGGCTCTTGTGAGGCTTAGGGGGGCTTGGCCCCTTGTGTTTTACATAGCCTAAGCCCTGTTTTCCCGGTAATCCTAAGTGGGGTGAAACTGGTGGTCCAGTCACTCCCCCCTTACCTGGCTGCTCTTTCTATAGGGGCTTTTCTCCCCTAGCATTTCTTAGGGAGGCGCTCTCTCGCTCTGATCCTAGAAAAAAAAAAAAGGAACATTTTAAAAGCCACAAGCTGGTCTGTTTTCTCTTGCTTTTGCCAGCAGCCAGGTATTTAGTACAGAGGAGCATGCAGGGTTCGTTCCTCTGCCTCCACTCCTCTCGGCAGCAAAGTTTGTGCAGTCAGCTGGTTTTTTTTTAGGCAGATCGCGGCTCCTCTTCAGTGAGACATGCCATGATCTCAGTGCTGCCTCGCTTGTGGTGAACCCTCCATGCGAGGGACCTGCTCTTCTTGCTTGCTGGGTAAGGAGGGCCTCTCCTTGGCAGCGCTGATGAAACAAGCCCGGAGTCGTGTTTACAGCCGCATGGCCAAGGCCGTTCCCGGGTTGGCAGACCGCGGGAACGGCGGCCATTTTGGGAGTTTCTGCAGCTCCCTATTCAGGGCTGCCCGGCGCGGGAGAACCAATTTTTATGGAGTCTCCCCCGATTTGAGCCCCATGCAATCCCAGGACGTGGTCCCTGTCCACCCCTCCCCCGCCCCGCCCCCCCCCCCCCCCCGGCAAGGCTAGGGCCCGTTTTTCTTCAGAATTTGTGCTTCTTATGCACAAATCCTACCTGGCCAGCTTGCAGGAGGAGGAGGACCCTCCCTCAGGTCCCCTGCCGGCCAAACTCACTCGGCCAGCCCTTCCACCCGCTCAGGAGGCACAGGGGTCAGTCCAGGTGTGGGTGGTCCTGGGGATCCCTCCTTTACCTGATCCTCCCTCTCCCCTGGTCGATTCGGACTCAAACCTGGACTTGGCGGGGATGCTCCCCCCCCCCCCCCCCCCCCCCAGAAGGGGATGATCCCCGAGTTCTCTGTATGTTCCTGAGGGAGGAATTGTAACCCCTCATTCCCTTTGTTCTTCAGGAGCTAGGGATTGAGGGGCCCATGGCGAATACTCTGACAGCGGGGCTGCCAAAGCACATGGACCCGGTTCCGGCGTCTGCTTTTCCTTTTCACCCCATGCACAAATTTCTGTTGCTTCGGGAATGGGAGGCTCCTGAAGCGGGGCTCCGTGTCGGGAGGGCTATGGAAAGCTTTATCCCCTCCCGGAAGACTTCCTGGACATGCTGAGAATTCCCACAGTAGATTCTTCCGTCACGGCGGTTACGAAGCACACCACTATCCCAGTGGTGGGTGCGACAGCTTTGAAGGATGTGCAGGATCGCAAACTCGAATTCCACCTTAAGCATATCTTCGAGGTTGTGGCCTTGGAGGTGCGGGCGTCTATCTGCAGCAGTCTCATACAGCAGGCAAGCCTCAGGTAGGTTCAACAATTGCTCGGCACCCAGGACCCCCCGTCTGCAGAGGCGGAGCAGGCTGAACGATTGGAAGGGGCCATTACATATGGCATGCTCTGCTCCAGTTTCATTGGTGCTTTCCTTTCTTCAGAAGGGTCTCTCCAGGGTCTTTCCTTCAGTTCGTTGAGCGTTCAGGTGTCCGCTCTCGGCTCTCTCCTCTGTAGCGTAGAAGGTCATTCTTTGGCGTCTCATCCGGACGTTGTGTGGTTCTTGAAGGGCTTCAAACACTTGCGGCCGCCCGTCCGTTCCACTTTTCCGTCTTGGCGTCTTAATCTCGTCCTTCGGGCTCTCTGTACGGCTCCGTTCGAGCCCATTCGTCTGGCTACGATAAAAGATCTCACGCTTAAGGCGGTCTTCCTCGTTTCTATCTGTTCTGCTCGGCGGGTTTCAGAGATTTAAGCGTTGTTCTGTCGGGAGCCTTTTCTGCATTTTTCCGATTCAGGAGTCTCCCTCAAGACTGTTCCTTCCTTCTTGCCAAAGGTCGTTTTCTGCTTTTCATGTCAATCAGTCGGTGGGGCTCCCCGCATTCTCTCTGGAGGATGTTGCATGTTCCGCTGGTGGCGATCTTCACCGGCTTGATGTGAAACACGTGTTACTAAGGTATCTCCAGGTTACCAATGAATTTCAGGTCTCTTTGTCCTTTGGAGTGGTCCAAATAGGGGCAAGCAGGCTTCTAAGACTACTATTGCACGGTAGTTGAAGGAAGCGATTTCCTCGGCCTATCTTTGCCAGGGCCGGGCGGTTCCTGAGGGCCTAAAGGCTCATTCATTGCGTTCTCAGGCTACTTCCTGGGTGGAGAGTCAATCTGTTTCTCCGCAAGAAATCTGCAGGGCCGCTACTTGGACGTCCCTGCATACTTTTGCTCGACACTACCGTCTGGATGTGCAAGCACCGGGTTTTGGTTCCTTTGGTTGGCAGGTGCTTCGATCGGGACTGTCTCAGTCCCACCTGGTTTAGGGAAGCTTTGGTACATCCCACGGTCTGGACTGATCCGGGCACATACAGGGAAAGGAAAATTAGTTCTTACCTGTTAATTTTCGTTCCTCTGTAGTACCACGGATCAGTCCAGACGCCCTTCCCTGTTGTCTTTCATGTCGTCCACTCGAAGCTTTTTCTACAGGTTTCTGGATGTCAGTTCTATATCTCTGTATTCAGGATACTGGAAGCATCTGTGTTGATGACAAAGACTATGCAAGACCGTTCTTATACAGAGTTCCTTCAATGGTTGTAATTGTTACTCAGTTAAGTTTTCTGGTTGCTTGCTTGATCTTCTTCGGGGGGTTTTCTTTGTTCTTTTCTGCTTTGACAATGGTTATACTGAAGGGCTGCAGGGTAGGTTCTGTCCTGATATAGGATACCCTTTCAGTTTTAGTCTGTCTCCATCTGCTGGACAGGAGGCTCAACCCACAGTCTGGACTGATCCGTTGTACTATAGGAACGAAAATTAACAGGTAAGAATTAATTTTCCTTTGATAATAGCAAGGCTTTACCAGGTTGTGGAGGGATTTGTGGATGATGGAGAGTGATTTGAATATTATGCGGGATGGGATAGGCAGCCAATGCAGGTGTTTGAGGATAGGGGTGATATGATTGTGTTGATGGGTATTGGTGAGGATGCGGGCGGTGGCATTCTGGAGCATTTGCAGGGGTTGGATGGCATTTTTTTGGAAGGCCTAGGAGGATGGCATTGCAGTAATCGACTTTGAATAGGATGATGGCTTGGAGAACTGTGTGAAAATCATTAAGATGTAGGAGAGGTTTCAGTTTTTTTTTAGAGTGTGGAGCTTGAAGAAGCCATCTTTTAGGGTGGCGTTTTATGAACTTTTTTAGGTTGAAGTGGTTATCTAGTGTGACTCCAAGGCTACGGAAGTTTTGGGAGAAAGTGGTGGTGGGGGGTGTGTTGATGTTGTTGTGGAGGGGCGAGATGAGAAGGAGTTCAGTTTTTGCGGTGTTGAGCGCAAGGTAGTTTGATAGCAGGGTGCTGATGGCGGTGAGGGCAGATTCCCAGGTTTTCATGGCCTTGGGCAAGGTGTCTGTTATTGGTATGAGGATCTGGACGTCATCCACATAGGTGAAGTGCGGCAGACCGAGTTTGGATAGGAGGTAGCAGAGGGGGGGGAGGAGGTATATATTAAAGAGGATAGAAGATAGTTAGGAATCTTGAGGTACACCTTGCGTCAGGCTAATGGGTTTGGATTCACATTGCCTAATTTTTACTCTGAATTGCCTGTTGGTTAGATATGATTGAAGCCAACGGAGGGAGGGGCCGGATATGCCGATCTCTTCGAGGCATTTTATTAGGATATAGTGGATGACCGTGTCAAATGCTGTGGAGATGTCAAGGAGGGCTAGGATGTATACTTGGCCTTTGTCAAGAGATTTCAGAATATGGTCGGACAGGGAAACAAGGAGGGTTTCGGTGCTGTGGTGTCTGCGGAAGCCGTATTGGGAAGGGAAGAAGATGTGATTATCATTTAGATAGTCGGTGAGTTGCCGATTGATTCTTTTTTCTAGGATTTTTGAGATAAAGGAAAGGTTGGAGATGGGGCGATAGTTGGCAGGCTTGGTTGGGTCAAGGGAGGGTTTTTTAAAGATAGGTTTTATTATGGCTTGTTTAAATTGGTTGGGAACAGTGCCATGCAATATGGAGCAGTTGATGATGTTGGATATGGGGTGGGAGATGATATTGGGAATAGAGAGAAGTGATATGTTGGGGATGGTATCTGTGGGGTGCACTGCAGGGTTGATTTTCTTGAGGATGGATTGTGTCTCTATGGGTGTGGTGGTCTCAAATGGCTTAAGTACTGTGGTGGTGTTTGGTGTTTGGGGTGTGGTGGGCGAGGGCGTGGAGGAGGTGAAATTTGTTGTGGGGGTGTTTGTGAGTGAGGGGGAGAGGGGGAAGTGAGCCATGAATTTTTTCTATTTTGTTGTGGAAGTATAGGGCGAGTTCCTCACATCTGACTGCGTCATCAGTGTCAGGAGGAAGGGGTGAAGGGTGGTTTTGGTTAGAGTGAATACAAATTCAAAGCGGGCTCGGGCATTAAATTGATGTTGGTGGATTCGCAGGGCATGGAAGTCTTTTTGTTTTGTCAATGGCTTCACGGTAGGTGTGGAGGTAGGATCAGAACTTTGAATGTAAGGCAGGGGATTGGTCTTTGCGCCATTGTTTACTTATTTTCAACAAAAAAACAGCATTTTGAAGTTATAGGATGTCTGAGTCTATGCATTGTTTTATTGTGTGTGTTTGCAAACTGTTTAGGAAGGAAGAGCCACTGTAAACCAGGATACAAGATTGGACAATAGAGTCATTGATCTGCGGGTAAGTATTGCATGGTAGATTTCTCAAATCCACGGCAGAAATGCAGTCTTAAAACCTATGCAAAATATCAAACTAATTTAACAAATACTGTCAAAGATCTGTTTTAGAAACTGAGCTTCAACAAAAATGTCATGATGTCATTTCAACAGGCGGCGCATCCAGCCAAGCAAACTGATTTATTTTCACTCTTGCCCAGAATAATTGGACTAGTAGAAAAATAAAATGTTACTACATTGCTTTTAAAAAGCCTCTCTGAGCACTGTTGAGTGGCACACATGATTTCATATGTCACCCCCAGAGCTTCACTCCAGCAGTCTAGGGCTCAAAGAAGCAGAGTCTAAGAACAGCACACGGCTGCCATGCAGATGGCCTTATGTGCTTGTAAGGAAACGGGGAAATGGATAAACCGTCTGCAGGCGGGGAAATGACAGAGCTAAAAATAGCCCCGCGGCACAGCCAGCAGAGCTGAAGAGATTAATGACTTTCTGATCTCATCATGCCATTTGATGGAATTATTGAGATAAACATGACTGATTAATTAATTGATAATTCCCTGCTGCTGCTTGTCATACACGAGAACGAACTACTTGTATATTTGCAAGCATCAAGACAAAGCCAACATTTTCATAACACAAAAATTTTAAAATTAGGGATTTTATTGAGGTTTATTAACTTTATACTAGAATTCCGCAAAACTGAGCAGTATTACTTCTAGCAGACCTGCAAGAGCTAGCAGTTTCAGATGTGTGTGACATTCTGATTGCCAATCAGGTGCTAGAGATTAACATACAGAAGATGAAGTTTGTTGATTACTCTGAAATTATGATCATTCGTAGCTGCCACATACTTAGCTTTACTTTATATGATTTTCTTCCTTTGTTATAACTCCCCAGTAGCTCCAGTAGCTATGGAAGTGCATATCTCTTGTAAACTTAACTACGGGGCAAAGCCAAAGTTTTATGGCGTAGCAGTGCCAAAGAGAATGTATCAGTCTATTGTCCCCTTCTAGACGGGCTAAATATGACCTGCCCGTTTCTTGTTTTAAAGCTGGGTAAAATAAGTACCAGCTATAACTGCTGCATCTAGAAGTAAATGCATACGTGTGTGTGTGTGTGTGTAAATAAATATATATAGAGAGTTATAAATATATATTTATTTATTTATTTATTGGCCATTTGAACAGTGCACTGTAATAAACATATTACAATCACCACGGTAAATAACAATGGCCAAGAATTTGTTTATAAATGTTTGTAACACCCCCACCCACGCACCCCTTCTCTTCATGTTCATAGTAGCCCTCCAGTTAAATACAAGAAAATGCAATAGTGTATAAGAAGACAAAAATCAATGTTTAAATGACTAAATAAATTAATAACACGGAAATCTTTAAGTTACAAGAATTTCTTTGACTGTTCACTGAACATTATATTTTTTTTTATACACATGCATGCATGCAAACACAGAAGAGACAAGAAATCAGGAATCAGAAAGAGACACTTTGAGGCCAATATTTAGTGCTGGTTTGTTCAGCTAAGTTCAGATTTAGCTGGACAAATGGCAAGATTTGAAAATCCTGCCACACTGACAGGCCCCAAGATAGCTGGATAACAAGTTATCCAGCTAAAAATGTGTCTGGCTAGGTCAGAGGCGGGTGTGAGGTGTTCCAGGGCAGTCCTGAAGTTAGCCCGATAAACTTATCTGGCTAATGTTATAATGGCCGGGTATATTCAGTGGCACAGGTGCACTGCTGAGTATCCGACAAAATAAGTTTATCTGGCTAATTTTGCTGGCCGGGCAACGACTGAAAATGGACCCTTTTATGTTTGTGCCTCACATTTTTGCCTTATTTCTTACTGTTTAGCAATCCCTAAAACATTTCAGGAAGTTCTCCTTGTAAATGTAATAGATTTACAAAAAATGTTTTTTCTGCTCAGGGTCATGTACAGGTGGTCAGTTAAACACTTTCAACTGGTGATCCTGAATCCCTTGTAAGACTGTTTTGACCTTGGCAGTACCCTAGTAAACAGGAAGAAAAACATATTCTGTTATGTGCACATGTGTTAAACAAGAAATCTGTAGTTTTCCTGAACGCAAATGCCTTTGAACTATTGTCTTACGGTGATGCCGGACGGCATCTGCTCTCTGAGGCCACCTTCAAATTGAGCGCAGCTCAAAACCTGCAGGAGAAACTTGTTTTATGGGAAAAGTGTGAGCACTCACTCATCTTATGGGTTCATTAAACTTGTAGGGCTTCATCCTCTTCCTTTCTTTGAAAGCCAGCATTCGCAGAGCAAGACGAGAATAGTTGCAAGTCCTTGGAAAGGTTTTGCTTTTTGTGACTTCCTGTGTACGCTGCTGGCATTTCTCATGAAGCTGTGGTGTGGAGCTGCTCAAAATGCCTGCTGGGTGGTTTTGCAGATGGGTCCTCTTATTGTGAACCAGATGTTGGGGATTAGGGCAAGGAGTTTATAAGGTCCATGGGAAAAACTAAGAGGCGGGAGGATGAGTGGTGTAAATGAAGGAAGTTTACAGCAGGTGAAAGAAATTTGGGATGGGCAAGATAAGAGGGACTTGGGTATAGCAAAAGATTAGTTTCTTAAAGGATTAAAACAGTGCAGGTTTTATCTTTTTGTTTGTTGGGCTAGACAAAATGTTTGCTGAAAGTAAGTTAATGAAATACACAAAAACAGTTCAACCTGGCAAAATCTTTTTTTCTGTACTGTTTGTTTAGTTCATATGAATCCTTATTATTGTAATGCACCTGCTAGGATATTAGTTGCCATTTACTTGTTGTAATTACAAAGTAATAGATTCTAGCCTTTACTAATATTCCAGCTTAACAGTCCAGGTCAGATTCAAACACTGTGAAAAGACTTCTTAAAAGAAAAAAGGGAAATTTTCAAAGGAGTTGCACATGTAAATATAACATACTATTGTAGAAATGTTCAAAAGCCATTTACGCACGTAAAGTATGCCTTCATGGAATATCCTATAGACAGTTAAATTGCGTATATTGTAGTAATTTTCCAAAGCCCATTTACTCGAGTAAAGTGCATTTACATGTGAAAACCCAGTTTTAAGCATGTAAATGCTTTTAAAAATCAGACCCTAAGTTTATAGTGCACTTCTTTGGAAGTAAAGAAAAAAAATACAAGGGAAGACAATTTTCCAAAGGGATCTGAGATTCCATTTGTGAAAATTGCACAGCACAGAGCAGCTAAATTTTGCAGGGTAGTTTTCACTGGGCAGATTTAGCCATTCTAAATGCAGGCCTTCCTAGTTTTCCTCGCCAAACCTCTTCTGCAGAATAAGGGCAAACGTACCCTGGTACTTCTGTACTTGCATAATTGCCCACGTAGTTTCTCTTTGGAAAATTGTAAGACTTACATGGGTAAGGAAGTACTTGCATGCTTCTGTTGCTAGGAGGCTTGGTGAAGATTGTCCCCAGGATGTTTGACCCTGTGCATTGCAGCTCACCTTAGCATCCTGATATCCCATAGACGTATACACCCCATTGCACCTTAAATCACTAATGAAAGTAAGCCAGATATGTCTGTAAGATTCTTTTTTTTTTTTTTTGCTGGGAACATATAGCATTTCTATTAAGTCAAACTATCATAGAATGTGCAACACTGCATGAGAAATGAAAAGCTAAAAGTTTCCAGAACAAACAGGAAGGCATGGAAAAAACCAGAGGTAGAGTCCCGCTTATTCACCCAGATTGTGAGACGACACTCAAAATAGAATCTGACTCTCTAATAGATAAGGTGGGAATCAGCATGACACTTTTGTCTTTTTTTTTTTTTCCGTATTGCAAAGTAATGTTCTGTTTGTTCTTTGTATGCTTGCAGTACTAACCTTTGTCATTTTTCAATGCTGTATTATACCCAAAGAGAAAAGGTAAAGTCTGTATTTTAGGCTCAGGAAGGCGACATTGCAGTGTTGTCACCATGTAAGGGTAGAAGATTAGTACTTGCTATGGTAGCAGTTCTCAACCTGTGAGTCAGGATCTCTCTGGTGGCCCATTGTCAAGCTTTCGGAAAAGAAAGAAAAGCTCCATTAGGCAAACTCAAGATTGGGATGCTGGCTATCTCTTCAGTATTATGACACATTTTTAAGTGCTCAGTGATGTCTAGGTCATGTGTCCTGAGTTTTCTAAATGCAGCTATTATGCAGGAAAAATGGTTTATTCGGCTTAAACTTGGCTTTGCCTGCTCAGGACCTCATCAGACAGACAGGCTGGTCATTGCCGGACAAGTTTCATGAGCAGAGAGTGCATAACTAGAGCTTAATGGTCCATTCAGTAAGTACCGATTGTGAGGTCAAAAGGTGAAGCTGCCTAAGCAGATAAAATTTGGAAGTCATGGATGGCACCGGAAGTGTGACGGATGTGAGCATCCTGCTTACTGCTGAATCTTTTCCGCTGGAAATGCCTCATTCTTCCTGCAAAAGGACCAAGGAGTGTCAGGCCTCGGACGCGATGGAGGTCGTTCCAATCATGGGTCCGATGGCCGCTCATCTCCATCCTAGGACGGAGGTTGGGGCAGAGAGCTTGCTGAGCGACAGGAGGGGGGAAGAGGAGCCCTTCTTAGCTCCAGAGCTGATGATGTCACTCTCCCCTGGGGAGAGATCGCCGCCAGTAAACCCAGTCTTTAGGCTCCTGCAGGAGCGAGGAGACCTAGGGTTGTCGGAAGACGTCAGCCCGACGGAATCCACGTCGAGGCAAGAAGCCCTGCAGAAAGTTGTTGCAGCTTAACAAGCCAATCTGGGACCTGGTGAAATATCCACCAGAGTGGCAGGATCGGGGCCTGGAGAGAGCTCTGCTGACTTTTCTTCTTTGCAACTCAAAACTCTGGTAAGACCACAAACTTTCACATTGGAGCTTATCTGGGAAGCAGTTAATGATCTAAATAAGAATATGGTGACACAAATGGAAGTTTTGTTGAACTCAGTGAAAGAAACAAAAATTAGAGTTGATAAAATTGAAGAAAATGCTCAAATTAAAAGTGAATTGTTAACGGTTAAAGTGGACCTGGGAAAAGTAAATGATCTACAATATACCTTAGTTAAGGAAAACCAGATGTTACAATTTAAAATTGAGAACTTGGAAAATACCTCAAGGAGTAAAAATATTCATTGTTTCAATTTTTCTAAGCTTCCAATGTCAACACCAACTCAGCTATGGTGGAGATATTTAATGTAAGTGCTTAAACTACCAGAGGCTACACTACCTATTATTTCCAAGGTATATTACCTCCCATCATTGAAGAAAGCCACCAGGGGAAACTATAATGAAAATATTCCAATGCAGGAATTACAACCAGTACAAGCTCTAAGTATTGATGTTTCAGCGATATTAGAAGATTCTGAAAGTAATCTGGCGAGACCATCAACTCTGCTCGTGACTTTTATGTTAGTCTGATAAAGACTGGGTATTTAGAAAGTATTTCCTAAATAGATCAGAGGAATTCTTGGGTTGCAGAGTTCAGATGTTCCCGGATTTGTCCAGGCAATCCCAAAAACCTCAAGTAGTGCAATTAGGGATGTTTTTTATATTGAAATTCTCATGTAAATGCTTAATAAAGCATAGAGGTAATTCATATATATTTTCTCAACCATCTCGGTTAACAGAATTCTTAGTAAATAAAGGTAGACCATTGCTTAGCTCTTCACCAGGCTTGAATAAGGGCACTCTATGGTGGAAGTTAGATTTCTCAGAGAAAAGTAATCTGTCCTACAGCTAAATTACTTCGTAGTATATTATATTTCCTGAAGTTGTGTAATCTTGGATATAATTGAGGGCTTATTAGACAGGTATGACATTTAGTAATTTCCTGTAATAAGATGTTTTCTTGAAAAAATGTGTTTTCTTTGTTCTACCTGTATTTCCACTCAAGTAATTTTTGCTTGACGAATATGCTGATAAAAGGTATAAACAGATAAAAAAAACAACTTTGGAAGTCATATAATATACACACACAGGGAACCCAAACATCTCATTTTTGCAAAGTCCCTTTTGATAGCAAAGCAGTATTTTAGAGGTATTTGTTTGCACCATAGGTGAAGTCATCTAAAAATACAAGATTTTTTTTATTTTTAAGAGTACTTATTAAAAAAGTAAATCAGCAGTGATTATATTTTGTGGTGAGTTCACATGATTTCATCTTAATTTTCAAGTGGATACTAAACAGAAAATTAGTGGGACTCTGTGCTGTAGTACTTGGTAAAACAAAAAACAAAGTTCTGACTTGTCTAGTTCACCTTATCAATTAGACCAGAATAACAATAAAGAAAATGCATGAAAAGCAATGCACCTCGTTCTTTTCCTCTCCAAAATCAAGCACTCTTCAGAGTGGGGGGACGGACGGGGGGGGGGGGGGGACCAGATAAGTAATTATTCTAAATGCAGATAGCACTAGAAATGGATGACCTACCTAAAGATTTGAAACTGTTAAAATCAATTTGGAACAAAATTCAAGAAGCCATATGTTCAAGGAAGATAACGAATTAAAAATTAAATTGGGTGACAGTCTCAAAAGCCCACTGTTGAAGAGGAAGATGTTCTACACTCCTAATCTAAATCGGCATTAAAATGCCCCTCTAAACTAACTGAGCAAACACGCATTATTCCCCAGAGGTGCTTGCAAGGGGTCCCAAATAGAATTGCTTTAAAGAACTTGCAATTTTTTTTTTAATGCTGCCATGCTCCTACACCTCCCTCTGGCTAATTAGAGCTAGCAGGAGATGAGGCATGTAACTGGCAGCCCTCTGCGTTGTTTGTTGATTTTCTGTTTAGATTTTACTAGGCTGGTGGCTCTATATTGGTTGTCATTAATTATTTACAGATTAAAAGGAAATGTATTATTTGCATTGTTAAAAATATGAAGCAAGTGACAGTCAAAAATGAAAACCAGAAGGGGTTAAATCAATATAAGAGGCGAGACCACTGTTTCAGAAGCACTGCTGCTCCCTAAATATTGTGACCGTTTCAGCATCAGACACTGCATGCAGTATGACTGCAACATAATTAGACAAGCTGAACTTGATATGTCTTATACAGTGTTACAGTTTTATCCCATTTTGCATAGAAGTCCTAGTGATTAAAGTTTCTCTTTCTGAAGAATTAAATGTTTGCAAACTGTGCCCAGTCCAGCTCCTTTAAGCAGTCCTAGAATCAGAAGAATTTTCTTGTAAAGAAAGAAAACCAAATGTGAAAATCATAAAATGTTGTAAGGGATCAGAGTTAAACTTGTAGATGTTAGGTAAGGCTATGCCCATCATAGATAATTGAGCAACTCTGGCAAATCTGGTGAAAAGGAAGTGCGCCTCTAAATGAAACAGTGTAGCCAAGGGAAGCATGGAAATATTGGGCTTTTAGCACAGAGGCAGCCAATCTGGTTTGGGTCTTGTCAAGTTGTGGACGTTTTGCATGAGTCACTCTTCTGCTGAGAGTAAAGCAGATGTTTGTTCCAGAGAGAGCATTTAGCACAACATAAGCAAACCCCACACATTCTGCAGGGTAGTAACACAATACAGGCTTCAGTAACTTCAGGTTCAACACACAAAGAGAATCATTCCAAGATCCAGTCCAGATAGATAATCCAGGATACACAAATATTCTAATATTTCTACTTACTAGAACTGGTACACAATACTTGCTTTCATGTTTTAAGCTTATGCCCAAAAGCCTACCAGATCTCTCTCTTCAGGAGCTACAATTTAAGATTTTGCACCACATTTTTTGTGGTGATGTTCGCCGCTGCTGGATGGTACGGTTACCCTCCCTAAAATGTATTAAATGTCATCAAGTGACAGGCACTTTGGCACATAGATTGTTTCTTTGTCCTGTTCTGCGAACATTTTGGACGAAGGTGCTTGCAGTAGTAGCTCAATGTACTGGCTCTTCTATTGGCTGGACGGGCAAGTTACTTCTTTCTGGTTTAAGAGGAGCTCTTCCTTCTTACAAATCATCCTTGGATAAATTTGGCCATACTGCAATATTACTGGCATGCCGTATGATCTTAGCTGACTGGATAACACCAGACACACCGCCCAACCTGCGGGCGTGGTTTGGGCAGCTGGCCTTTTCAATGCAAATGGAACGACTGGTTGCCATGGACAGTGAGAGAGAGAGATATGCTATACCAGTCTTGTTGGTCAACTTGTTATGGCTTACTGCCGTCAGACCTTCAATCTACTTTAACCGCCGCTGGTTATCATCCCTCTTGGAAGTGACTGGAACTCTTACATTACCTGGCTTATCCTATGATTTGATACTTGAATTGAGATCATTGTACATTACAATGGGGACTGAACTTTTCAAGGGCATATAACGTTGTTTTATTACCAATGTTGGACAGTGCTAGTTATGGAAGGGTTGTCTCCCAGGGTAGGGGGGGGAGGGGGTTGTATGTGTAGTGTGTGGAATGTTAGTGGGGGTCTGTGGTGTGATTAGGTGGTGGGATATGCTTGGAGTTTAATCTGTTTCTCTGGGTCAGGAGGACTGCATAAGGAGAGTACACGGGGCATTGTTATAGTCGACCTCACTATATTGGGGAATTGTTCTTGAAATGTGTCATACTGATAATATTTGATTCCAATTGTGCTCTCTTCTCCTAAGTTTGGGTTATTGATTGTACCTGTTTTGCTCTCTAATAAAAAAAAAAAAAAAAAGATTTTGACAAAAAAACCCCCAAAAAAAAACAGGTTCACAGATACTGAACTCATATGGGCCCTTCTGAGTTTGCCCAGCTCAGCCCTTTAGCCATCAGGTTGCAGGGCACACTGTTGTATTCCCAGCAATCCTTTATGAACCCTTAAACAATCTGGATCCATCTCACTGGCCTTTCTAGAGCTTTATGTTGAGAAGGCCAGATACCATCCTGATGTCAATGCACCGCCAGAGGTCAGTACATATCCTGAGTCCTTCAGTGTCAATGGATTCGATGTGGATACCAGTGGGCAGGACTTAAACTTCCTGAAGTGCATTTTCATAAGGTTAAGCCATGATCAATGCCCCGGTTGGTGTCATAGATGGGACAACCCTGGATGCCATTGTTGGCCTCCAGGCAAAGGACACATCTATCATGGGGATCCATGATAGATATGAACCTCTTGCACAGAGGGCACTTATTGAAGTTGCTGGTCTTCTTTTATGATAAGGGGATTGGGTGAAAAAAAAAAAAAAAGCATGGTGAAATCAAATGACTCAATTATAAGTTCATGCTTGAGGTTGCAGCAAGCCCTTTCTGGTTTGCTCAACTTCCAATCAAGGGAGCCACACAGTAGCTCAGAAACATAATTCCTGCCCTCGGTTGGAACAGAATCCAGTTCAAAGCTAGCCAGAGCACTTTTTCCCCTAACAAGTCTCCTATTTCACAGATTTGGCAAAGCTCATACATGTTGTGGAAGTGATATACTCAAGCTCTGGGAGATTGGAGATGGGAGTAGGAAGGGAAGCTACTACTACCAACAAGAACTATAGACACTGAGGAGTTTGTCACCTGGACAGTCTATCTTTTCAGATGGATTTAAAATAGGAGAAAAATAGCATAAGAAAAAAATCAACACC
Organism: Rhinatrema bivittatum; assembly: GCF_901001135.1. Taxonomy (NCBI): domain Eukaryota; kingdom Metazoa; phylum Chordata; class Amphibia; order Gymnophiona; family Rhinatrematidae; genus Rhinatrema; species Rhinatrema bivittatum. Next base: position 52,074,288 of record NC_042620.1, on the reverse strand, counting down.
CAACCCTTAAGCAAATGAAAATCAACCATTTTCTCTGAGGACCAGCAGGATGGCAATCCTCATACATGTGACATCATCACATGGAGCCCAGCATGAAATTTTGATTTCAAAGTTTGTATAAACTTTCAGCATGCCATACTGTCATGCATCCACACAGGGACCCCTTTAGTCTCTTTTCCATAGAGCCCACAGTTTGTGGTTTTTTTGTTTTTTTGGTTTTTTTTGTCTGTCTTGCTGATAAGGAACATTCAGTTTCCTGAGAGGGCAGGATTTGTCTTTCACTAGGCCCCATGGTCTTCATCCTATCCCCTTTAGGTAGTTTTTCGGTCTTGGTTTATAAGTTTTCTTTCTTTTTCAGCAGCATCAGTTCATTGAGGCAGCACCAGTTGCAGTTTTGTCGTTAAATCATTTGATTTTGCCATGCTTTTTTTTTTCATCCAATGCCCTTGCCAGAGAAGAAGGCCAGCAACTTCAATAAGTGCCCTCTGTGCAAGAGGTTCATGTCTATCATAGATCCCCATGATAGATGTGTCTTTTGCCTGGTGGCCGACCATGGCATCCGGGGTTGTCCTATCTATGATACCTACAGGGGTGATGTTCCTGACTTAACCTTATGGAAATGCACTTCAGGAAGCTTAAGTCCTGCCCATCGATATTCACATTGACAACATCGACATTGAAAGACTCAGGAGCTGCATTGACGTCTGGCTGTGCATTGACATCAGGATGGTATTGGGCCTCCTTGACATATAAAGGTCTAGGAAGGACCAGGGAGATGGATCGTCTGCCCTCTCCAACCTGAAAAAAAGCAAAGGGGTAAGCTTCTTCAATTCTAGCATTGATGAACTCCGATGGAATGCATTGAGTAAAGGCCAAGAAGCATCAACAGTGGTCTCTATCGATGTGCGATGCTGTGAGCAAAAACATTCTGACAGCAGCCTTTAATTCCCTGAAGCATTCCCATGTTGAGGAAAACATCATCTGTGCAGTCCCAGGAATCGCATCAGCCTCCAAAGGTCCAGATATCAGCCACAGATACACCTCTGGTATCCAAGAAGGACATGGCCTTTGCCCTGCCTCCCAGGCAGTCTTTGCATTGGTAATCTTTGAAGAGCAGCTGGATAGGGGAAAATCCAAGAGGTCTTGGACTGAAAGATGCAGAGCATCAGTGCTCTGGCATTGAAGTCATTATTGTCCCTGCAGGCAGACTTCCAACCAAATGCTAGAATCCCTGCTACAACCCAGCAGAATGGCACCTATACCAGTTCCCAAAGGGGAATAGATATCAGCTACCACTGCATTGATGGTAATTTCCAACCCATTGGAGAAGAATGTTTCCCGAGATAGTGGAGCTTGTCCAAATTTACTGCCCAACATTATTTGATCTCCTCTCTGAGGCCTTGTCTGCAGGCAAAGCAAGATCCAGATCCACGCCCCCAATCCACCAATCAGGTTCAGTAGGCGCTAATTTCTGAAAGTAAAATGTGCGGCATGGCTGCACATTTTACTTTCTGAATCGCGCGCGAATACCTAATAGGGCCATCAACATGCATTTGTATGTTGAGGTTGCTATTAGGTTCGGCGGGTTAGACGCGCGTTTTCCGCCCCTTACTGAATAAGGGGTAAGGGAAAACGCACGTCCAATGGCAGGTTAACAGTGCGCTCCATCAGAGCGCACTGTACTGTATCGGCCCGATTGCCTTTTTGGTTACTGCTACACACTGAACTGTCAATTTCAATATAATATCCATTATGACGCCTATATCTTTTTCCTGGGTAGTAGCTCCTAATATGGAACCTAAAATTGTGTAACTGCAGCATGGGTTATTTTTCACTGTATGCATCACCTTGTACTTTTCCACATTAAATTTCATCTGCCATTCCCAATCTTCCAGTCTCGCAAGGTCCTCCTGTGCAATTTATCACAATCCACATGTGATTTAACTACTCTGATTAATTTTGTAAATTTGATTACCTTACTCGTATCTCTTTGTAGATGATTTAAAAATATATTGAAAAGCACCGGTCCAAGCACAGATCCCTGAGGCACTCTGTTTACCTTTTTCCACCAACAAAATTGACCATTTAATCCTACTCTCTGTTTCCTGTCTTTTAACCAATTTGTAATCCACGAAAGGACATTACCTCATAAGAACATGCCATACTGGGTCAGACCAAGGGTCCATCAAGCCCAGCATCCTGTTTCCAACAGTTGCCAATCCAGGCCTTAAGAACCTGGCAAGTACCCAAAAACTAAGTCTATTTCATGTTACCGTTGCTAGTAATAGTGGCTATTTTCTAAGTCAACTTAATAGCAGGTAATGGATTTCTCCTCCAATAACTTATCCAATCCTTTTTTAAACACAGCTATACAATGGATGATTTTAATGATAGTTTACAAATTTTAACTAATAGATCTGATATTTCATTTTTTAGTTCCTTCAGAACCCTGGTGTGCATACCATCCAATCCAGGTGATTTGCTACTCTGGTTTGTTAATCTGCCTACTGCATCTTCCAGGTTCACTTGATTTGACTCATCACCCTTGAAAACCATCTCGGGACATATATCTCCCCAATATCTTCATTAATAAGCACACAAGCAAAGAATTCATCTAGTTTTTCTGCAATGGCCTTATCCTTAAGAGCCCCTTTAACCTCTCAGTTATCTAACGGTCCAACCCACTCCCTTGCAGGTTTCTGGCTTTGGATATATTTTAAAAAGTTTTTATTATGGGGTTTTTTGCCTCACCAGGCAACTTCATTTGAAATTCTCTCTTAGCTTGGCTTATCAATGTTTTATACTTAACTTGACAATGCTTATACTTTTTTCTATATAAACTTCCTAGAGCTAAGGGTGGTCCATAATATTTTGGATAGGCATTTCAGACTTTTAAATAAACACCACAGGTATCCTGCTGTCATGTTGCTCAGATTGAATTTGTAGAACAGTATGGCAGCAGTGTTATTCAGGAGTACTAGGGAAAGAGAGTAGTAACAGCAGCTTTTTAGGGCTTGGCTGGGATGAGGTGGGTGACCACATCATAGCAGAAGGGAGCTGAGCAAACTCTGCTCAAACAGGCCAATTCTGTAAAGTGCCCTCGGCTGAGCGCACTGTTTAACGCGTTTTTGATGCGTGTCCATTACCTCTTATACTTTAACAAAGTTAACACGTTAACAAAGTACTGAAGGAAGGATTCTTTAAGCTCAACGTTATGAAAAAGCTCAAACCCCTTCTCCACTCCCATGATCTCCGCACTGTCATTCAGTCAACCCTCATATCCAGACTCTACTATTGTAACTCCCTACTCCTAGGCCTCCCCTACTCCACCATAAGACCTTTACAAATTCTACAGAACGCTGTAGCAAGAATCATAGCCCATGCACGCAAATCAGACCATATCACCCCCATCCTTAAAGACCTTCACTGGCTCCCTGTTCCCTCCCGCATCCTCCACAAAACATTGACCATCATCCACAAATCCATCTACTCACACAACTCTAACTGGCTAGATGAACCTTTCCTCCACACTCAACCCAGCTGTCCCACTCGAACCAACCACCTGGGTATGCTCCAGATACCCTCCCTCAAAAAAGCACACCTTTCCTCAACAAGAGATAGAGCCTTGTCTATTGCGGGCCCCACCTGTTGGAATAAACTACCTCCCCATGCCCCAAAAATTAAAAAAAACAAACTAAAGACCTGGCTATTTAAACAGGCATACCCAGAATAGGACCCTAGCCAGACATGTTTGCCCCCCACAAATGTTTTGACGCTGATATGATTACTCTGCCTTGCATTGTTTACCTCTTTGTAATGCTTCTTCTGTTAACTATTTTTATTTAGTCTGCCGTGCATTGTTTTACCTCAATGTCATGCATTCTCTGTTAATTTTTCCCTCTTTCTGTCTCTACTCCTCCAATTATCTTCCCTCCCTGCCCCAGTTCGCCCCACCCTGTTCCATGTATTTTCTAACATTTTAGTTTGATGTAAACCGATATGATGTTCACACGAATACCGGTATAAAAAAAGCTGTTAAATAAATAAATTGTACTGTAATGGGTTTACCTCGTCAAACACGTATCCAACCTCCCCCTTCCCCGAAACGAATAGTGTTCATCACATGCAGATGATGAGGCTATTAGTTATGCACCCCGTACATTTTACACTCAGAAAAAATGCTTTTCTGTACACCCTCCAACTTAATATCCTAGCGATATTAAGTCAGAGGAACCAACAATGTTAAAAATAATAATTTAAAAAAAAAAAGTGCCAGTCAGGTTAGGAAACGGACACTCAGTTTTAACAGTGTCTGTTTCCCTAACTAATGGCTGTCAGCAGGTTCGGAAAACCAGCACTCGTAAAATTGAGCGTTGCTTTCCTGAACCTGCTGACAGGTACCTCTCCTGGGTTTCCACTAATAAGGAGGTGCTAGGGACATGCTGTTGTCCCTAGCGCTTCTTTTTTCGCACGACCCCCCTCATTTAAATACAGGATCACGTGCCCAGGAGAGCTGGCTGGACGTGTATTGGGAGAGCGGGCGCTCAACATAGAGCGCCGGTTTTCCTGTGCTTCTTAATGTATCTGCCTGAATTGTGGGAAGTCTGGCCCTTGCTCAACAGTCTTTTGGCTTGTCATTTAGGACACAGCTGAGCCGAATCTGCTCTAGGGGATAGGGTCAAACCTAACAAATCTCACTCAGCTCTCTTTCAGGCTGATTCAGAAAAACGCGCGGGAGAGCTGGCAAGCACCCGCTCTCCCGGCGCGTGCACAGGCCACTCTCCTGAGCGTGCGATTCAGGAGGCTGGCCTCAAGGAGGCTGTCAGCGGGTTTGACAGCCGACGCTCAATTTTGCCAGCGTCGGTTCTCAAACCCACTGACAGCCACGGGTTCGGAAAAGGGACGCCGGCATAATTGAGCGTCCGTCTTCCGGGCCGCGGGCCGATTTTTAATTTTTAATTTTTTTTTTTAACTTTTGGGGCCTCCGACTTAATATCGCCATGATATTAAGTCAGAGGGTGCACAGAAAAGCAGTTTTTACTGCTTTTCTGTGCACTTTCCCGGTGCCAGCAGAAATTAACGCCTACCTTTGGGTAGGCGTTAATTTCTGAAAGTAAAATGTGCGGCTTGGCTGTATCAAATGCATTTGCACGCAGCGGGCGCTATTAATTTCGGGGGGGGGGGGGGGGGGTTGGGCACGCATTTTCGACGCGCTATTACCCCTTACTGAATAAGGGGTAAAGCTAGCGCGTCAAACGTGCGTCCAAATACAGGTTAACAGTATGCTCCACCGGAGCGCACTGTACTGTATCGGCCTGTTTCGTAGCTGATGACAATCAAGTTTGTACTTCAGCATTGCTTTTCACACACTAAAGCATAAAGGTGATGATTGCTTATTTTGAGAATGGGCAAATCTGTGATTAGTAGTACAATTTTTTTTATTATTATTTTCAAGCAGGTTGTCAGGTTTATTTAGCGCTTTTATGCCCTAAAGGAATTTAGATTCTTTAGGTAATTTTATAAACACAATAATTCTTTTGTTGCTTCATCTGTATATGGAACTGAAGTAGAGGTAAGACTTCAGTGATACTGGGCAGTCCATAATGCATCAGTGAGATAATTATGTGTTAAGTGTGATTTAAAAAAAAAAAAGGTTACAAATGATCCCTGACTATAGCAGGGTACTTATTCCAGAGTCCCAGGAGACGAGGAGAACAGAGAGACCCAGAATGGAGACAGTAAGGAATTTCATAGACCTAAAAGTAGTGATTCTTGCACCAATAACAGAGAAGCGTCACCTAGATAGGATTTTGGACAGTGCTGGGGAGGAACTGGCTGTCATGATACATATGGGCACCAACGACATAGTAACATGTGGGAGGGAGGATCTGGAAGCCAAATTTAGGCTCTTATGTAGAAAGCTGAAATCCAGAACCTCCAGGTTAGCATTCTCTGAAATGCTTCCTGTTCTACGCGCAGGTCCCCAGAGGCAGGCAGAGCTCCGGAGTCTCAATGCATGGATGAGATGATGGTGCAGGGAAGAGGGATTCAGTTTTGTAAGGAACTGGGGAATCTTTTGGGGAAGGGGGAATCTTTTCCAAAGGGATAGGCTCCACTTTAACTAGGATAGAACCAGGCTGCTGGCGCTAACCTTTAAAAGGGGAGATAAAGCAGTATTTAAACTAGAACAAAGGGGAAAGCTGACAGTCGCTCAGCAGCACATGGTTTGGAGGGAGGTATTTTTAAAGGATACTAATGAAGCATTAGAGTTAGGGCATCTCAACAGAGGTTCCAATAATAAGAAAAGTAGTGTAAGTGCCTATAATTAAAAATTCACCTGAGCTAAAAAAAATTCCAATTTATCCCTGTCAACTGAAAAACAGAATGTAAATACAAACAAAAAACTCACTTTGAAACGTTTGTATGCTAGTGCCAAAAGTCTAAAAAGTAAGATGGGAGAATTGGAGCGTATAGTAGTGAATGTTGACATACTTAGTTGGCATGTTAGAGACATGGTGGAAAGAGGATAACCAATGGGATAGTTTTATACCGGGGTACAAATTATATCGCAATGACAGAGAGGAGCATCTTGGTGGCAGGGTGGTGCTTTATGTCCGGGATGGCATAGAGTCCAACAAGATAAAGATCCTGAATGAGACTAAATGTACCGTCGAATCTTTATGGGTAGAAATCCCTTGTGTGTTGGGGAAGAGTGTGTTGGGAATAGTGATAGAAGTATACTGCCATCCACCTAGCCAAAATGGTGAGACGGACAGTGAAATGCTAAGAGAAATTAGGGAAGCTAACCAAACTGGTAGTGCAGTAATAATGGGAGATTTAAATTACCTCAGTATTGATTGGCTAAGTGCAACATCAGGGCAAACTAGAGAGATAAAGTTCCTGAATGGAATAAAAGACAGTTTTATGGAGCAATTGGTTCAGGAACCAACGAGGGAGGGAGAAATTTTAGATCTAATTCTCAGTGGAGCACAAGATTTGGTGAGGTAAGGGTGGTGGGGCCGCTATGTAATAGTTATTATAATATGATCAAATATGAATTAATGACTGGAAGGGGGGACAGTATGTAAGTCTACGGCTCTAGCACTAAACTTTTAAAGGGAAACTGAGAAAATGAGAAAAATAGAAAAAAACTGAAAGGTGCAGCCTCAAAGGTAAAAAGTGTGCAACAGGTGTGGGCATTGTTAAAAAAAATAGCATCTTAGAAGCACAGACCAAAACAGGCAAAACGATTACCGGCATGGTTAAAAGGTGAGGTGAAAGAGGCTATTTTAGCCAAAAGATCTTCATTCAAAAATTGGAAGAAGGATCCATCAGAAGAAAAAAGGATAAAGTATAAGCATTGTCAAGTTAAATGTAAGACATTGATAAAACAGGCTAAGAGAGAATTTGAAAAGCATAGAGGCAAAAAAATCACAATAAAAACTTTTTAAAATATGTCAGAAAGCCTGCAAGGGAGTTGGTTGGTCCATTGGATGATCAAGGGATTAAAGGGGCACTTAGAGAAGATAAGGCCATCACAGAAAGATTAAACGATTTCTTTGCTTCAGTGTTTACTGAAGAGAATATTGGAGAGAGACCCATCCCTGAAAAGGTTTTCAAGGGTGATGATTCAGATCAACTGAGCCAAATCACGGTAAACCTGGAAGATGTGGTAGGCCTGATTGACAAACTGAAGAGTAGTAAATCACCTGGACCAGATGGTATACACCCCAGGGTTCTGAAGGAACTCAAATATGAAATTTCAGACCTATTAGTAAAAATTTGTAACCTATCATTAAAATCATCTGTCAGGGATAACCACAACAGCCTTCCTGGTAAGGAGCTCTGTGAATAACTTTGAAACGTCTATAGTTGTCAGTTGAAATCGCTGTGAGTGGGAGGAGTTTGAGAGACTCTGTGAATAACTTTGATACATCTATCGCTGCCAGCCGAGATCGCTGTGAATGGGAGGAGTTTGAGAGACTCTGTGAACAACTTTGATACATCTAACACTGCCAGCTGAGATCACTAAGAGAGAAAGGAGAAGTAAAGGAACAACCAGTCAGGAGCTCTGAAACGTCATCACGAGGGCCCGGGACTTTTAAATCCTGAGGCACGCTGGCGTTCTAGTGGGGCCAGGCTCTGAATGAGAAGGGATAACAACAACAGCCGTCCTGGTAAGGAGCTCTGAAAATAACTTTGAAACATCTATAGCTGCCAGCTCAGATCGCTGTGAGTGGGAGGAGTTTGAGAGACTCTGTGAACAACTTTCATACATCTAACGCTGCCAGCTGAGATCACTGAGAAGGAGAGGAGAAGTGAAGGAACAACCAGTCAGGAGCTCTGAGACATCATCACCAGGGCCCAGGACCTTTAAATCCCGGGGCGCGCTGCCTAAGGGGCTTAGACCGCAACCGAAAGGGGACAGATTTGGAAATCTACTCTCTGGATGGGACGGAAAAGAAAAGCGAGGTTTGCTACCTCTTCTCCTGTAATAGCCATAAAAGGCCCCATGGATGCCCATGTTAATTGGCAGGGAATGCCAGTAATGGACAGTTTGCGAAGCATGTCGGATGTTTCGCTAAGTCCAGGCAATGGGCCTACTCCTCCGCAACCACCAGGAGCTACGAAGGAAGTACTACAAGTTGAGGACCTCCTGGTGTATGCGAGTGGACTTGTGCTGCAACAGGCACTGGTAGAGAAGGCCTCAACCCCCTGCCATGAGACAGGGGAGGAAAATATCGTAGTTAACATTGGCAATTCCCAGCTGGCAGCTGTGGATCCAGCTAATGTGAATCTTAGTGATTTGTGGAGAGTATTAGTCAAACTAGATTCTAATTTAATTCAAAACTCTTCTCTTACATCTTTAGTGAATGTGAATAAGATGCCTATAGTAAATCAAGGTAATAGATTGAGTGAGGTAGAAACATCATTGAAAGATGTCTGCTAAAATTGAAAATATACAAAATTTGGAAAGCATGTTTATTAGGGATAGTAAGATGTTACATTCGGAATTGGAAAATATGGAAAATCTATTTTGGGTGAAAAACTTGAGAATAGTTAATTTTCCTATTACAAGATTACTCTACTCTCTTCTAATGAAATGCTATTGAAATATCTAAGAGAAATATTGATGTATGAGGATAGGGAAATACCATCTATAGCAAAAATATATTATTTTGTAGGGAAATCCAATAAGAAATTGGATATAGTCATAACTACTGTTGAAGATAACACTATTGGTATCTCAACTTTTCTTGATAAGACAATAGACATCATAAATAGGACAACACTTTTTGTGTCATTCAGTTTAGAGAAAGAAAGTTATTATTAGAGAAATTCTTTAAAAGTAAAGATCTAATGTTTTGTGGCCAAAAAGTGTTTATATATTCAGACATCTCAAAACCTACTCAGGTTCGAAGGAGACAGTATCTGGAATTGAAAAGAAAAACTCAGGAAATTGGTGCATCATTTTATTTGAAGTATCCCTCTAAATGTCATGTAAATTTCCAGGGTAAAAAGTTTATTTTTAATGAGCCATCCCATTTAGAGAATTTTATAAAGGATAAAAAGAGTCTAGAGAATGATTTAGATACATCAGCAGTATTAGCTCTAGAAAATTTAAAAGTAGTTGTCCCTGATCATGTAGTTGTATTCAAATAATTATTCTAAATAATCATAGCCCCCCCCTTATTATTAGTTCTCAGCTAGAAATATTTGTATGGATTATGAGAAAAGGTGTTATAAGTTTTTGAATATATATTTTCTTGCTGAGTATTTTTTGTTATAAGATGATGAAAAGGTTATGGGTGTAATATTGAAAAAGGATTATTAAAGAGATAGGTAATTGAAAAAAAATCATCCTTCAGTTTTCACAGTGGAAAAAGGTAAACAGTGGAGTGCCTCAGAGATCTGTACTTGGACTGGTGCTTTTTAATATATTTATAAATGATCTGGAAAGGGATACAATGGGTGAGGTGATCAGATTTGTGGATGATACAAAATTATGCAGAGTAGTTAAATCTCAAGCGGATTGTGATGAATTGTAGGAGGACATTGTGAGACTGGAAGATTGGGCTTCCAGATGGCAGATGAAATTTAATGTGGACAAGTGCAGAGTGATACATATAGGGAAAAATAACCCTTGTTGTAGTTATACAATGTTAGGTTCTATCTTAGGAGTTACCACCCAGGAAAGAGATCTAGGCATCATAGTGGATAATACATTTAAATTGTTGGCTCAGTGTGCTGTGGCGATCAAAAAAGCAAAGAGAATGTTAGGAATTATTATGAGGGGAATAGAAAATAAAACGGAGGATGTCATAATAATCCCTGTTAAAGACACATACTTGAAAACACTAGATCACTGGGAAAACTGCCACCAACAAATCAAACTCCTCCTCACTAGTCTAAACTTAGTATTAAATTCCTCCAAAACCGAACTCCTGCTCATCTCTCCCGAGAACAGTAACATCACTTCCACTCACCCTGGCATCCCACAATCCACACAACTGAGAGACCTTGGAGTTTTAATTGACAATCGGATGAATTTGAAAGCTTCTATCAACAAAACTACCAAAGACTGTTTTCACAAACTCCAAGTCTTGAAAAGGATAAGACCTCTCTTTCACTTGCAGGACTTTAGAACAATCCTTCAGGCATTAGTTTTCTCAAAGTTAGACTATTGCAATTCTATCCTACTAGGTCTCCCTTCCTCCTATACCAAACCGCTTCAGATGGTACAAAATGCGGCAGCACGAATATTAACTAACACCAGAAGAAGAGATCACATCTCCCCTATCCTAAAAAGCCTTCATTGGCTGCCAGTGCACTTCAGAATTCTCTACAAATCCATCTCCGTTATCTACAAAATCATTCATCAACATACTTCTATCGACCTGCAAATTCCTCTCCTCTTACACAATTCCTCAAGACCTACCAGAGATGCATATAGAGGTTCACTCCAGGTTCCTCCAACCAAAGCCACTAGACATATTACCTTGAGAGATCGGGCCCTCTCTACCGCCGGTCCCCCTTTATGGAATTCCATCCCCCCAGACCTAAGACAGGAACCCTGCCTTCCAACCTTCAAGAAGAGACTTAAGACTTGGCTCTTCAAACAAGCTTTCCCGGACTCTACTAATGTCCTTCAACTTCAAGTTCTATAACACAATCAGCTCTTTTAACTGTTCTTTGTAAATATTTAAAATGCTATTAACCTTTTCTTTTTCCTTCCTCTCCCAGTTTAAGCATCCCTGTTTTTTGTAACTGCTTTCTTCCGCACTACAGTTCCAGTTTGTTTTTTCTTTCTATGCACCACTGTTTTAATGTAAACCAGCATGATGTGATTTTATCATGAATGCCGGTATATAAAAACCTTAAATAAAATAAATAAATAAATAATGCTTCTGTATCATTCCATGGTGAAGACTGTACCTTGAATACTGTATGCAGGTATGGCCACTGCATCTCAAAAACGATATAGCTGCACTGGAGAAAGTGCAGAGAAGGGTGACCAAATAAGTGGCATGGAATGGCTGCCCTATGAGGAAAGGCTAAAGAAGTTAGGGCTGTTCAATTTGGAGAAGAGAAGACTCGGGGGTATGATAGAAGTCCTACAAAATCATGAAAGGACTTGAACAAGTTAATGTAAATCGGTTATTTACTCTCTCAGATAATAGAAGGACCAGAGAGCACTCCATGAAGTTAGCAAGTAGCTCATTTAAAACAAATCGAAAAAAAATTATTTTTCACTCAGCGCATAGTTAAGCTCTGGAACTCATTGCCAGAGGATGTGGTTACAGCAGTTAGTGTAGCTGGGTTTAAAAAAGGTTTGAATAAACTGCTAGAGGTTAAATCCATAAACTGCTATGACGGTAGTTAATTAACAATATTAGCTTGTGATTTATCTAATATTTGGGTACTTGCCAAGTACTTGTGACTTGGATTGGCCACTGTTAGAAACAGGATACTGGGCTTGATGGACCCTTAGTCTGACCCAGTATGGCATATCTTAAGTTCTTATGTTTTTATGAGCTTTCAAGTGTTTCTTCAGATTATTTTATGATGCTGAAGAGGTCTGGATTTTCACCTAGTATTGGAACTCAAGAGACTGAACAAATCTGTAGTATAGAATGGAATACATAGTCCATTATTCAGGCAGTCAGACTGGAATATTATTTGTGTTCCTTGCTTATCTCCATATACACATTCTCATTGATCTGTGTCACCAGAGATACCTCCACTTTATGGTAAATGGTCAGCATGTTCATTGCAGAGCCTTACTGTTTGATTATGGCATTGGTTGCAAGAGTGTGTTCTCCCACATAGGTAAACATGCTTAACAGACATTAAAGAAATTGATGGCTGCTTCTTGGCCTTTTTTTGGTTAAGATACAAGGACAGGATCTGAGGATGATCTTTTTTTTGACCTTTGGCTGAGTTTCAGGTTGCTAACCACAGGATATGAAACACAGATGTCTTCTCATTTAGTACAGGGTTTATTCATAACATAAGGATAACAGGTTCTTGTCACCTTCATTAACTTAAATGTAACCATATAACAGCAGGTAAACAGTACAGGTCAGAATATCCCAGTTAGCTTTCTTGTATATTACAAATACTATCAACATGTTCAGCAGGGTTGTTTCACACACATTCAGAGATACAGATCTTCCTAATCCTGGATCTACAGCATGGGCTCAGAGCCCTCAAGTTGCCGGGAAACTGGGATGTCCAGTAATCCCTTATGAATCTCTACGAGGTCCAAGCTGAGTCCAAGGGGACAGGGTTGCAGATCTGGGCTGGAAGCAAGTATTCAGCATTCTTTACTTATTTGGCTGCAAATGCAAAGGCTTACCTTGTGACTGACAGGCAGAGCACAAGCCCTTCAACAAGGGTTTCAAGACTAGGTCTGGCTTTTTTTCTCCCTTACACAAAGATTGAGAACATGTGCAGTTGGGGAGGCAAGGGATTAATACCCTGTTATCCCACTCAGGCCTGGATTTATCAAAATGCACTAAATACCGCATGCGATAGAAAAAGGGGAGTGTTTTATGGTAATAGGCAGTTTATCGCAATTTGCACTAATACCTATGCGAAGAGCTAAGTTACCGCAAATTGCGATAACTTTTTCGCACTTTGAGATAAGTGCCAGAATGTGGTATTTCCTACATACAACCACTGGGGGGTCCATGTTTACTACCAGGGCCACTGAGGGAGAAAGAGAGAGAAAGACTAGCCATAATGCCCTCCCACTAGATAGGTATTTATATCTCTAAGGGAGGCCCACCTAGTAACTCGAGGTGAGGTTTAGGTATTAGTGTAGGGGGTTAGGGGCCACTTTGACATTCAATGTGAGACATACGAACAGAACAGTGCTCTCTTGTGAACATTTGATGACCCTCTGAGTGAGGAATTTCACCCAAAGATGAGATTTGTGCAATGTTCTCTCAACCTAGCTTGATGGACTGTCTACCTGGGTAACATCAAGCTAGGTGGAGAGAACACTGTTAAGGGCTTATCGCATGTGAAAACGCCTTAACGCATTTTGATAAATGACTCTTATCAGTTGGGGTTTAAACTTGCTTAAAAAAAAACCAAAAAAACAGTTTACAAAAATATAAGTTGCAACACTTAGGAACCTAGGAATTTTGGTGTATTCTTAACATTGTTTTCATCAACAATAGACGAAGGGAAAGTTTTGAAATCCCTGCAGGTTCATAACTAAAATGTCATTCAGCCATTTTAAGAATTTTTTTTCATCTTAGAGTGAGAATTTTCACTTGGACTAATATGGTAACCACAATGGTATTATAAAAATGAAGATATAATATTGGTACCATCAATATTGATCACAGATATTGTAAATAAATGGTACCCCAATTTTCTACAATGATGATTTTATTTTAATATAATTAATACATCTAAATGTAAACATTCATTACAGAAACATTCGCACACCACCTTATAAAAACAATCCCAATATATCCCTACTAGGACCATAGTTTCTACGACCCACGGTCGTCTTCTTCAGGAGATACTTCCCCATTAAAATCAAACCCCAAATTTTTAATTGAACAATAATTGCACTATTCCAAATGCTACTATTTAAATGTTTCACTTCTGTAACATTATTTCATAAATGTATTTGAAAAATCTCTTTACTTTATCCTCCCATGGTAGGTCTGAAAAATAAAATAAAAAATAAACATATTTCTTATTTCCAGTTTTTTATATTTAATACTTGTAAAAAAAAACCATTGTAATAAAATATTATTTATATACACTGTTATAATTTGCGCTGCCCCTTTTTTCCAGTCTTATCGGAACAAAACGATTCGTTTGGTTAAATCTTGCATTCAGCATAAATGTCCTAAAAGAAGACAACATGTTGCTGTCATGGAGACATGGTTCACAGATTCTCATGACTGGGATACGGCCATACCGGGCTATAACTTGTTAAGGAATGACAGAACAAAAAAGGGGGAGGAGTAGCACTTTATGTCAAAAATAATATCCAAGCAACTGAACTGCAAGGAAAGTGGGGTAGGGAAGAAGTATTATGGGCCGTCCTAAAAAAAAAAAGATGACGGTACATCCATTTTTACTGGGGTGGTGTACAGGCCTCTGACTCAAACGGAAGAACTAGACAGAGATTTGATCAAAGACATTATAAAGGTGGGAAAGAAGGGGGAAGTGTTGATTGATGGTGATTTTTAATCTGCCAGACATGGACTGGAGAATACCTTCTGCAGAATCTAACAGAAGTAGAGAGATAGTAGATGCCCTGCAAGCGGCTCTGTTCAAACAAATGGTCATGGAACCCACAAGGAAGGGAGTTTTACTTGACCTAGTGCTCACGGGGATAATGTCTGGGTGGGTGCCTACCTCATCACCAGTGATAATCAAACAGTATGGTTTGATATTACAAATAGGATCCGGAGAAGTGTCACAAAGACCCGAGTTTTGAACTTCAAAAAAACACTGTCGAAATGGGGAAATATCTGGAAGCAGAACTTGAAGACTAGGAGAAAATGGGAGAAGTCGAACAACAGTGGGCCAAACTAAAAGGAGCAATTACAAAAGCAACAAATTTGTATGTTAGAAAAGTAAACAAAAGTAAGAGAAATAAGAATTCAATCTGGTTCACAAAGGAGGTGGCTAATGTAATA
The DNA here is from genome assembly GCF_901001135.1 of Rhinatrema bivittatum. Taxonomy (NCBI): domain Eukaryota; kingdom Metazoa; phylum Chordata; class Amphibia; order Gymnophiona; family Rhinatrematidae; genus Rhinatrema; species Rhinatrema bivittatum. Next base: position 52,059,115 of record NC_042620.1, on the reverse strand, counting down.
AAAGCAAAAAAAGCAGCTTTTAAGAAATATAAAGAATCCCAAAAAGTGGAACACACGGAGGATTATCTGGTGAAACTGAGGGAGATGAAAAAAGTAATCAAGAAAGCAAAAAGTCAGGCAGAGGAAAGGATTGCCAAGGAGATAAAGTGAGGTGACAAAACATTTTTCAGATATATCAGAGAAAGGCGAAAGGTACATAGTGGTATAGTGAAAATGAAAGGGGATAAGGATCAGTGGGTGGAGAGAGATGATGAATTAGCAGAAATATTAAACAAATACTTCTGTTCAGTGTTCACCAAAGAAGACCCTGGAGAAGGGCTGTCACTTGTTATCAAGACTGAAGAAGGGGGTGGAGTAGACAAAACTCCATTTACTGCAGAGAATGTATGTGAAGAGCTAAGAAAATTGAAAGTGGACAAAGCCATGGGCCCTGATGAGGTTCACCCCAGAATACTGGCAGGTCCACTGTGTGACCTGTTCAATAGATCTTTGGAAAAGGGTGTAGTGTCTAGTGACTGGAGAAGAGCGGTGGTGGTCCCGCTTCACAAGAGTGGGAGCAGAGAAGAGGCTGGAAAATACAGGCCGGTTAGCATCACCTCGGTGGTGGGAAAATTAATGGAGACTCTGCTGAAAGAAAGGATAGTGAACTATCTACAATCCGGTGGGTTGCTCAATCAGAAGCAGCATGGATTCACCAGGGGAAGGTCCTGTCAGATGAATCTAATTGATTTCTTTGGGGTGACTAGAGAACTGGATCAGGGAAGAGCGCTCGATGTAATTTACTTGGATTTTAGTAACGCTTTTGATACGGTCCACACAGAAGTCTCATCAACAAAATGAGAAGCTTGAGAGTTGGCTCCAAAGTGTTGGCGTGGATTACAAACTGGTTGATGGATAGAAGACAACGGGTGATGGTAAATGGAACCTACTCTGAAGAGAGAATGGTGTTAAGTGGAGTGCCACAACGATTGGTGTTGGAACCGGTTCTGTTCACATCTTCATGAGCGACATTGCGGAAGGGTTAGAAGATCTACAAGAGAGTGGACACGCCAGAAGGAATGCAGAGAATGAGACGGGATTTAAGGAAGCTGGAAGAATGGTCAAACATATGGCAGCTGGGATTCAATGCCAAGAAATGCAGAGTCATGCATATGGGGCGTGGTAATCCATGGGGGGTGAAGTCGACAAAGCAGTGTGACACAGTGATAGCCAAAACCAGAAGAATGCTGGGCTCCATAGAGAGAGAGGAATATCTAGTAAGAAAAGGGAAGTGATAATCCCCTTGTACAGGTCCTTGGTGAGGCCTCACCTGAAATACTGTATTTAGTTCTGGAGACTGTATCTCAAAGGAGACAGAGACAGGATGGAGATGGTTCAGAAAAGGGCGACCAAAATGGTGGGTGGTCTCCATCAAATGACTTATGAGGAGAGGTTGAGGAACCTGAATATGTATACCCTATAGGAGAGGAGCAGGGGTGATATGATGCAGACCTTCAGATATTTGAAAGGTTTCAATGATCCATGGTCGTCGTCAAACCTTTTCCATTGGAAACAATTTAGTAGAACTAGGGGTCACGATTTGAAACTCCAGGGAGGAAGGCTTAGAACCAATGTCAGAAAATATTTCTTCACCTAGAGGGTGGTGGATGCCTGGAATGCCCTTCTGGAGGAAGTGGTGAAGACTAAAACTGTGAAGGATTTCAAAGGGGCATGGGATAAACACTGTGGATCCCTAAAAGGCTAGAGGATGGGAATAAATAAAAAAGCTAAACCGGCACAGAGCGGCAGTTATTACCCTTAAGAGAAACATGGGGGAAACCTGCACGGAGCGGCAATTACTATCTTGGGAAGCTTGCTGGGCAGACTAGATGGACCATTTTGGTCTGTTAATTATACCGAGTTCTCTAATTTCTCACCTTTTACTATATCTATTAGTTTTTATACATTTACCCAAGCAAATTCTACAGTATTGCATTTCACCATCATATTAAACTGGATCTTATCTCCACTTTCATTATTAAATCTTCCTGTATACCACACTAAAATAAATCTACTACATGTCAACTTAATATATATCAATATCCACCAAAAAACATTTCAACAATAAAATCTTACTCAAAGAGAAGCGTCTGACAGTTTGTAAGAAGGATTTTATTGTAATGTTTTTTTGGTGGATATTGATAAACAAACATTAATTTGATATGTAGGAGATTTATTTTTGTATGGTATTTTGTACCATTAAGATTGGGGGAAAAAAGAGCAGCGCATATTATAACAGTGAATTTAAATAATATTTTATTACAATAGTTTTTGTTTTGTTTTTTTTACAAGTATTAAATATAAAAAAATTGGAAATGTTTATTTTTTATTTTATTTTTCTGACCTACCATGGGAGGAAAAACTAAAGAGATTTTTCAAATACATTTATGAAATAATGTTACAGAAGTGCAACATTTAAATAGTAGCAATTGGAATAGTGCAATTATTGTTCAATTAAAAATTTGGGGTTTGATTTTAATGGGAAAGTATCCCCTGAAGAAGATGACCGTGGGTCATTGAAACTACGGTCCTAATAGGGATATATTGGGATTGTTTTTATAAGGTGGTGTGCGTATGTTTCTGTAATGAATGTTTTACATTTAGATGTATTAATTATATTCAAATCATCATTGTATAAAATTTGGGGACTATTTATTTACAGTATACTTGGACTAATATGCCAACACTGTCAGAGGACAATAAGCTTCCTTTTTTTCTCCTCTTCCTCTGTCCATCAGCATTCCTATTCTCTTATCTCTTTCTCCCAAATCCCTCCCAGCATCCCTCTTCTCTCTCCCTGCAGTGGTCCTGTCCCTCCTTCTACATAAGAAATACCATGCTGGGTTAGATCATAGGTCCATCAACCCAGCATCCTGTCTCAGACACTGGCCAATCCCTAAAACTACTCACTCCCTTTGACAAATGATGGGTCTCCCTGAGACACCTGGTTAGTAACTATATATGAACCTTTCTTCCATGAACTTGCCCAAATCCTTTTTAAACCTAGCTGTACCAGTTGACTTGACCATATCCTTTGACAAAGAATTCCGCAGCTTGATTATGCATTGAGTGAAAGAATACTTTTTCCATCTAGTTTTAAATCTGCTCCTTATTAGCTTAAAGTGTCCCCTAGTCTTAGCGCCATTTGAAAGGGTATTTATTTATTTATTTATTTAAAAGTATTTATATACCGCTTTATAAAAAATAAATTTTTTGTCAAAACGGTTTACATTAATTAAAATAAAATTTTAAAAGAACAATCAAATTAAAATAAATTAAAATATACAAAAATTAGTCAATAGCTAGAAAATTCTGGCTTGAAAATAAATCAAATTAATTACTCAAAAATAAAAATAAAGATTTGTTGCCATAGGACTTGCTATTGCAGGAAAAAAAGAGGGGAGGGGAAAGGGGGGCATGAAAAATGGAGACGTAACTAATATAGGAGGAATGAGGAAGTGGTAAAGGGGATGGGGGGGGAAAGAGTGAAGTGAGAATGATGAATGTGGCAATAGGGTGAATGAGTATTATATTTTGGTCTTGAGTAAGTGTTTGAAATATGCGAGTTGGAACAAATGAGTTTTAAGTGATTTTTTGAAATGAGAAGTATTTGAAATTGATCGGAGAGGGTTTGGGAGTGAATTCCAAAGGATAGGACCGGCTACCGAGAAAGCTCTCTTTCTGGTGACATCTAATCTGGCTTGTTTGGGTGAGGGAATATCTAGGAGATTTTGGGTAAGTGATCTTAGGTGTCTTGTAGGTTTGTAAATCCGTAATAATGAGCAGAGCCAGGTGGAAGTTGGATTGTGAATTAAACCATGAATAGTGGAAAGAATTTTATATTTTATCCTGAACTTTATGGGAAGCCAATGTAATGATTGAAGAATTGGAGTAATGTGATGGTGTAAAGGAGTTCTAGTTAGTATTCGGGCTGCACTGTTTTGAATTAGTTGAAGAGGGTATAGTGAAGAATCTGGTAGTCCTAGGTAGAGAGCATTGCAATAATCGAGACCGGAGAAGACTAGGGATTGAAGAATAGTTCGGTAATCACGGTAGAAAAGCAATGGTCGAAGATGTTTTAGAAGCCGTAGTTTATAAAATGATTTTTTGGTGAGTGAGGAGATATGTTGCTTCATGGAAAGATCTGAGTTTATAAGTATACCTAGGTTTGTAGCTTGACGTGTTATGGGTATAGTGATGTTGTTTATTGACAGATATGGTGGTGGACCTATTGAAGTATCTGAAATAGAGGATAAATGTATAATTTCAGTTTTTGAGGAGTTTAATTTTAGCCGGTTATGAGAAAACCAGGAGTTTATGGTGGATAAATAGAGAGAGACCAAAGATAGTGTTGCTGACCAAGATGTTTTATATGGGACATAGAACTGAATATCATCTGCATAGATTTTGAATTGTAGATTAAGAGAAGATAAAATGTTACATAGCGGTAGGAGATATATATTGAACAGAATGGGGGCAATGATGAACCTTGAGGGACGCCAGAATTGATGATGTAAGGGGTGGAAGAGTGATGATTGTAATTAACTTGTTGGGGACGATCTGAGAGAAATGATGAGAACCAATTCAAGACTGTTCCTGTAATACCTATTTACCTGTTCTATTCTACTCACAATTTTATAGACCTCAGTCATATCCCTTCTCAATCATCTTTTCTCCAAGCTGAAGAACCCTAACTGTTTAGCCTTTCTTCAGAAGGAAAGTATTCCAACCCCTTAACCATTTTTGTTTCCCTTCTCTGTACCTTTTTTAACTCCACTATATCCTTTTTGAGATGGGCTGACCAGAATTGCACACAGTACTCAAGGTATGGCCATATCTATACAGAGACATTATGATCTCTGTTTTATTCTCCATTCCTTTCTGAATAAGTACTAGCATTCTGTTTGCTTTTTTGGCTGCTGCCACACACTGAACTCAGGATTTAATCGATCTCTCAACAGTGACTCCTACCTAGATCCTTTTCCTGGATGGTTATTCCTAATATGGAACCCATCATTGTGTATCTGAAATTAGGGTTATTTTTTCCTGTGTGCATCACTTTACACTTGTCCACGTTAAATTCCATCTGCAGTTTAGAGGCCCAGTTCTCCAGTCTCACAAGATTCTTCTGTAGTTCCTCACAATCTGCCTTTTATCACCAAGGAAATTGTGCAAGGAGTGGAGCTACTGCATGGCCTGTGAGTGCATGCCACCTCACAGGTCCCATGCTGGTTCTGTTTCCTATTACTGCTACTAGTACTACAGACATTTGAGTAAGTGTGCCAATACCATTTTGCGCATGATGCCTGAACCAGGTGCGCTTCTCCTCCCTTCACCTGCCTTATCCTAGCATTGAGAGGTATGCCTACGAATTGGAAAATGAGAAATGCTCTAGTGGCTATATATATATATATATATATATATATATATATATATATATATATATATATATTTATATCTATCTATCTATTTTAGACAATGAAAAATTCTTCCTAAAGAAGGGTTTTGTTTTTTTCTTACTAATTTTAGTCTAATCAAAATTGCCCGAGTATTTAACAGTGCTGCTTTAAATAGTATATTTTTATTTTGGCATGATGGTACCCATATTTTGTCAAGATTAAAGGTTCACAGGATCTTCTCAGCCTATCAAGATAATCAACTGTGGGCTCACCTGGTAGCTCAGTGGCAATGCCAAAACAGAGGGAAATGGGTTTGATTCACAGCTTGGGTTTTCTGCTCCTCAGGTCAGCTGGGCCTGAGGATGCTGTGGCAGGAGGGGGTAATAACCCTCATGCAATAGTGACCCCTACTGGCCAGATTTAAAGCCCGTGATTATAGAGTTTCGCATAGCCCCTGGCCTAGAACTAACACTGAAATGACAGGATTAAAATTAGTTGGGAGGGGATTAAAAAAAATCCCTGGGTAGTTGTTAATGAAGGTTTATGGCACCAGATCCCAGTCCTGTTTTCAACTGAGCAGGAAGCCCAGAGGAGCAGGAGGAAACTGCCAAAAAAAAGATAATTAACTGTACACACTTTTCTATCACCTCCCCCCTCCATATCTAAAATTCACAATCCTGATCCATTAATGGCTCAGCAAGTTTACAGTGTAGTTTTGGCATGAAAATATCTATAATCCCAATTCATAGCCACTGCAGTTAAGAAAACACATCTTGCAGCAGCAGGTATATATTCATCATGTTTTGTTTTCATGTTCACTGTGCTTTTCTTAACCAGAGGCTGACATCATTTGTTTTGAATCTGTGAAGACTGAATGTAGTTTAAGACATACAGTTGAGAAAACCACAGCTCTTCGCCCTTATCTGAAAAGTCTTGGAGAAAGAAGAAGTAAAAAGGGCTTTGACCCACATCCCTTGCAAAACGGCATGTCCTCATAAATGTTCATGAGCCCAGCCGTCATGTGTCTTGAGTAGTCTGTTGAACTCTAACTGATAAAGGGAAACACCTCTCATGCAAAACACATATGTGCTTGTGGCCAGCAAGAACTAAACAGGTGTCAGACTTTGTATTGCAGCGATCTTACAGAAATCTGACAGCACATAAACAACTACCCAAACAAATGCAAGTGCACTCAACTGTGATGTGATAAATCTGGCCAGATGCATATTCTTGTAGGTAGAGAAAATCTTTAAATAGAAATTTTCTGTAACTTACAGGGTTGGGAAATGGGGTAAAAGTGAATCACTGGATTAAGCAGCTGGCAGGTTGTATTACTGCAGCCTCCTTCATCACTTGCCATAGGCTGCTTCTAAAGCTACAATTTGTTGGCTTATATTTTTTGAGATCCTGGTTAGTTCATGCATGGGAGCACAGTTTTTAGTTTTAATGATCAGCTAATAAAATTAAGTCTCTCATTCTTTCTCTCTTTCCCATTTCTTCTCATGGCCTAATTAAAATTTGCCCCAACTGTTGCGTTAGGAAGAATTCATTACATGAATTTGGTGTTCTAGATAATTAATACCATAACCTGTTTTGTAACTTCAAGAAAAATGCCTAGAACACTGTCCTTATTTTGACAGCAGCACTTCAGCCTATCCAGCTCCAAAGCCACCTGCATTGAAAGGGCTTGCTCAAAATTGTCCAGTGCAAAAATAAATGCACCCTTAGAAGCAGAAAGTACGTTTTTGAAATAAGTTTTTATATGAGGTCAATTTTCAAAATGGCATAGAATGCCAGATTTATCCAGCTATGTGATAGCCAACTAAATTGAAGTGAAGTTTCAGCCACACAATAGCCATAGACGTTAGCTGGCTAATAATGAAAAGCAGGGCAAGCTGGCTTTCTGTCCCAGACTCAGCCCTGTGCATGAAATGGTCAGTTTTCTGAGCTGCAAAGATAGCTGCCTAGTGAAACTAATCATCTATCTTTAGCTGCTTAGTATAGCTACATTTGCAAATACCTAGTCTTTGGGACTTAGCTGACCAACCTGCTTTGAAATCCCACCTCTACGTAATTTGTTACATTTTTGGTACTGTTACTTTCTGCCCCAGTAAAGCACTCTACCTGCTGTTAATTCTATCCGGCAGCCCTGCATTCCCACAGTAGTACATTAGTAGGTACACAGGGGGTTAAACCAGGGATAAGCAAACTTTTGAGCCATGGCCTCCTTATGCAATTATTTGGGACTATCCCAGGATGGGTTACTTCATGTAAATAGATAGATATATGTATATCTGTATGTGTGTGTGTGTGTGTGTGTGTGTGTGTGTATTAGTAAAAATTTGTAACATATCATTAAAATCATCCGTTGTACCTGAAGACTGGAGGATAGCTAATGTAACCCCAATATTTATAAAGGGCTCCAGGAGTGATCCGGGAAACTACAGACCCGTTAGCCTGACTTCAGTGCCAGGAAAAATAGTGGAAAGTGTTCTAAACATCAAAATCACAGAACATATAGAAAGACATGGTTTAATGGAACAAGGTCAGCATGGCTTTACCCAAGGCAAGACTTGCCTTACAAATCTGCTTCACTTTTTTGAAGGAGTTAATAAACATGTGGATAAAGGTGAAGCGGTAGATGTAGTGTACTTGGATTTTCAGAAGGCATTTGATAAAGTTCCTCATGAGAGGCTTCTAGGAAAAGTAAAAAGTCATGGGATAGGTGGCGATGTCCTTTTGTGGATTATAAACTGGCTAAAAGTCAGGAAACAGAGTAAGATTAAATGGACAATTTTCTCAGTGGAAGGGAGTGAGCAGTGGAGTACCTCAGGGATCTGTATTAGGACCCTTACTTTTCAATATATTTATAAATGATCTGGAAAGAAATACGAGTGAAATAATCAAATTTGCAGATGATACAAAATTGTTCAGAGTAGTTAAATCACAAGCAGATTGTGATAAATTACAGTAAGACCTTGTGAGACTGGAAAATTGAGCATCAAAATGGCAGATGAAATTTATTGTGGATAAGTGCAAGGTGATATATAGGGAAAAATAACCCATGCCATAGTTATACAATGTTAGGTTCCATATTAGGTGCTACTACCCAAGAAAGAGATCTAGGCATCATAGTGGATAACACATTGAAATCATAGGTTCAGTGTGCTGCGGCAGTCAAAAAAGCAAACAGAATGTTGGGAATTATTAGAAAGATTAAAGAGGTTAGGACTTTTCAGCTTGGAGAAGAGACAGCTGAGGGGGGATATGATAGAGGTGTTTAAAATCATGAGAGGTCTAGAACGGGTAGATGTGAATCAGTTATTTACTCTTTCAGATAGCAGAAAGACTAGGGGGCACTCCATGAAGTTAGCATGTGGCACATTTAAAACTAATCTGAGAGAGTTCTTTTTCACTCAATGCACTATTAAACTCTGAAATTTGTTGCCAGAGGATGTGGTTAAAAAAGGATTGGATAAGTTCTTGGAGGAGAAGTCCATTACCTGCTATTAATTAAGTTGACTTAGAAATTAGCGACTGCTATTACTAGCAACCGTAACATGGAATAGACTTAGTTTTGGGTACTTGCCAAGTTCTTTTGGCCTGGATTGGCCACTGTTAGAAACAGGATGCTGGGCTTGATGGACCCTTGGTCTGACCCATTATGGCATGTTCTTATGTTCTTACACAGAGACATAGACCACAATACACCAGACAAACCCAGAGACACAGAACTCCAGACCCAGACCTAGAGAGAGACGAGACACACAGGCCACACACTATAGAAAGCTATGGAAAAGTTTTAAAAACTTACATGCCAGGCAAAATATTTAGGAGCTAAGGAAAAACTTGGTCTAAGCCTGACTATGTTGTTTGGGGTTTTTTTTACTCTTTTCAGTAATGTCTCTTTTTTTTGTATTTTTCTTAGTTTGCTCATATTTTTTTATTTTCTCATGTTTTGATTTGCTTATTTAACTTTTCTACATTTTACCTTTATTCTCCCTTCTCTCACTTCCTCCTCCCTCTCTCACTTCCACCTCCTTGTTCTCTCTGGTCTTCTGCCGATTCTTTCATGAGACTTTTTAAACTAAAAGTTGAAAATATTTTAAATTTTTGAATGTTCCACAATGGTACTGTACTTCTGGTTTGCCAATTGAATCAACATGGGTCTTCGTTTAATTGGGTTTCTCGAGTTGAAATTGTAAATATTATTTCCACTATGAATACGGTATTCTGTCCTTTGAGCAATTGCTCTGAGGTATTATTTAAAGCCAATAAATATTTTTTGTCTCCCTTCCTTACCTTAATTACAAACAAATCGTTTGTGGAAGGGTACCTTCCAGATTACCTCAAAAAAAGCCGTTGTAAAATCAATTCTTAAAACACAGACATTAGATGGGTCTGACCTAAGCAACTATAGACCCATCTCTTCCTTACCTTTTATGTCAAAAGTTATTGACCAAGATGCTTTGACTCAACTAAATAGTCATCTTGAAAACCATGAGATTCTCAATACCCATCAATTTGGGTTTCTGAAATCCATGAGTACAGAACTGTAATTGCATTCTTTAGTTGATTCATTTAGAAGAGGACTCAACAATGGTAGCGAGTTTCTCTTGGTCTCTCTTGATATTTCAGCAGTGTTTGATATTGTAGATCATGATATACTTTTATTCCGCCTTCAGGAATGTAGTATATCTGACAAGGTTTTGGATTGGTTCACTGCCTTCATCAAGAATAGAACACAACATGTGATTTATATGAATGAGTTTTCTCAGTTGGCTAGTCTTAACACAGGAGTCCCTCAAGGATCTGCTTTATCAGCTGTTTTGTTTAATATTTATCTAGCCCTGATTGCGAAGTTGCTTGCCATGACTTGCGATGGTTATAAGATCTACGCTGATGATAAACAATTTTTCATCCGTATACATTCAACTTGGAAAGAAACTTTAGATAATTTACAAATCTGTTTTTCATCGATTCAGTCTTGGTCACAACAAGTTGTCTTTGAATATGTTGAAAACTGAATTTCTGGTTTTAAAACAATTGTATTCTCTTAAGAATCATCCTTCTATTTCTTTGGGAAATTCTTTTGGAACCATCTGACTCAATCAAAAGTGTAGATTTTTTTAATTGATTCTCACCTTTCATTTTAAGCCTCAAATCAAAGCTGTAATTTGATTGGGTTTCTATAAGCTTCGAGTCATTGCAGGTTTAAAAAAGTTATTAATTCCTGCTGATTTCTGGATGGTTATGCAAGCTATCATTTTCCCCGTGTTTGACTATTGTAATAGCTTATAATTAGGGCTACCTGCCTCGACGTTTCAACCTCTGCAGCTCCTTCTCAACTCTCTAGCTCATCTTCTTACTGTATTAAACGTAATCAGCACATCACTCCAGTTTTAATGGATTTAAATTGACTGCCCATTAAACAATGCATTGCTTATAAAGTCAGTATGCTTACTTGCTAAACTGTTGAATCCAAATACCTGCTCTTGGACGAATGCCTTATTAAAAGTGTATAAACCATTCAGAGTGCTTCGTTTGTCTCAGCGGGACTTGTTAGACATCCCCTCAGTTAAACTTGCTCGTCTTTCTTAACTAGAGACTCAGCTTTTTCTGTAGCGGCCCCAATGATATGGAACTTTCTACCAATTGAATTGAGACTGAATCTTGCGGAAAATTGTTTAAGATGATGCTCAAGAGTCTTTTTCTGCAACAGACCTTCTAGAAGTTTTTTTATTACTTTCCCATAGGCATTTCATACAAATGACTCAAAATATTTTAACTGTTCTTATATATATTTATTGTAGTTTGAATTATTTGTATTTGTTATCATTTGATTTATGTAAATAACTATTTTATGTATGTTTTATCTTGTACATCGCTTCGGCCTTTTAGAGTGAGGCGATTAATAAATTTTTTCATTCATTCATACCCCTCCCCTAGCTTATTGCTTCTTTCCCCCAGGAAGGCAACAGCTGTGCTCTCTCCCTGAGTAGGGACCCAGAGGTAGCGGAAATTCCTCCTAAGCTGAGGCCTGAAAGTGTCAACTTTTCCTGGGTTGTGGAACATTGTAGTGGCTCCTCCCATGTCCAGTAAGTTGGGCCCACCACAGCAGAAACTGCAACTCTCTCCGGCCCACCAAAGGAGATGCATGGCTAAGCCGTGGCATGCTTTCAGTGATGCTCACTATACTCTGGTAGTTCCCTCCCTCCAAGCACTGAAACTCAACAGTTAGCCATTGTTCTCCTTCCTGATTAGGCAGCCAGCATGCTCCCCTTCAGGACTGTTCATGACCCTCCTATGGGGCCCGCTCCCTGTTTGCTTACCCTTGGGTTAAACAACAGTAGGGTGAGTGACAGTCAGAATAAAGCCCTGAATTAAAAACTAATTGACATGTTGTTACTTTTTCTTCCTTTGGGTCTTTTAACACTGTTTCTGAAGTTGGCAACTCCAGCCCTTGAGTGCCACAAACAGGTCTAGTTTTCAGGGTATCTGCAATGAAATATGCATGATGTATTGGCAAGCACTGCATGAAGATATATCTGCATATTCATTGTACCAGACCTGTTTGTAGCACTCAAGGACTAGAGTTGCCTACCCCTGCTAGATCTTGTCACAACCCAAAAGATCCACCAATGTAGGTAAAACTCACTGTAATGCCACACCAAAAACCTACACTCCCTAATCAATATTTTGTTCTTTTTTTTTTTATTTTCTTTAATTCAAATTTTATATCCCTCAACAAGAGTAAAAATTCACAAATTTTTCTGTAAAGACAAAAATCCTTTCTCAAAATTTTTTTTATGATGGACAGTGGTTGTTTTATAAACGTCAACGGGTACTATCCAAGTTACCCTGCTTGTTGCTTTTAATCACGAACAAACCACCGGCCACTTATTTTTCTTTGATTCTTTATTTTCTCTAACACATTTTTTAGAATTCATTGTGAATTTTTGTTTAAAACATGGGAACAGTCGACCGCTTTTTCAGAAGGTAAATCTTTCCATTAAATAATTACTTCCCATTTATATGTTCTCCATTATTCATAAAAGTACTTAGCTCAATCCGGTAGTATTCATAGTTCTCAACCAGGTCGCCAAATGCTCAATGCACGCTGTTAACTGAGCCGCTGAAGAAATAGTCCATGGTAGCGCTTTAGCCCGACATGGCCAGGTTTCGCGACATCTTCTTCAAGGGAAACCGCTTACCCACAACTCATCTCAGCTCACCAATCTTATTCCATCCGTTTTTCTTTTGCTTTTCTTCTTACTCGCTAAGCACTGTAACCACCTACTTCCAAAATGGCGAACCTAAGTTCCCATTCACAGCGTCCTCTTTTTAAAGGGACAATATCATGTGACCTTCCCTTTAAACGTAACACACCAATCGAAACATCACAGTAACGATAGCCAGTCAACCTGGTCATTTAATCCTGCCGGGGATTCAGTTTTCAATTTATGAATCCAAAGTTGTTCTCTGTAATTAAGAAGTGACGCTGTGTCTGCAAACGCCTTAGTGCTCAACACGCTGTCAATCACTGTCCACAATAAATCAGCAAACGTGTCCTTGTTCTATACAATGACCCACCAAAGGAACAGACAGAACCCTGGATTTTATAACATGCTACATCAGGAAATATTGCAAGCTGTTGGCCACAGAACCTTTTGTCTGAGGCACGAAAAAACATTTTCATGGTCCAGATTCTATCAGGTTCCAGGGCAAATACCACCAATAAGGTGGCAAAGCCCTCAAGATCGACTTGAGAATCCTGGAGCATAGCTGTTATCTAGAACATTGTTGTATAGGGGGTTACTGAAAGGTTCAACAGATGGTCTAGAAGAGATTATAAAAAGCCTTAGTAATAGGAGGGATAGTATCATATGGAACCTTAAGTACCTCCATATAGAATGTCCTAAGCATTTCAATAGGTGAAATACTAGATGACTTAAGAAAATTAAGAATTCTTAAATTCAATCTCCTTGAATTATTTTCTAAGGTTTCTAACCTACGTTGATTAAATTCTTGCCCTTTAATCAAAACTGTGTCACTTTTTCTTAATGTTTCACACTGCTTTTCCAAATTAGAAATACGTTCTATGTTGTTCTTAATAACTGTATCATGCCCCAAAACCTGAGGTGGAATAGAGCCAACAGCCAAGAGAAATGTCCAGTCCCTTGATAGCAATCCAAAGTGTTTCCATGGTAATCTGTGCAGGTCTTTCAGAGGAGACTAGAAAAAGTACCAGGAACAGATGTCACCAGGGAATTAGAAACATTTAACATAGCCTGAGAGTCCAACATAAGATTCCCCCACCACAGGAGAAGCCTGTAAAGCACTTGAAGGCTGAGGGAGATTCTCCTGTGAACCTGTTAAAGGCACAGAGTCCAGTCTAGGTGGTAGGCAGAAGTCATGGCTAAGGGAGGAGGAATTCCCCAAGGTAGAGGCGGCAGTAGCCCCCATGCCAAACTGAAGCATCCCTGATGGTGTACTGGAAGGGAAAACACGAACAGTCCCTTTCCTCTTCTTCCCCATACGATTCAGCAGATTGATGCACAGTGGAGGGGTCTTCAAAATAGGCAGCAGTTAAAAGTTCCAGAGTTGGACAAAGCCACACGCCCCTTTGGAGCACGCGGCTTTGGCAGCGCACCAGCGGCAGCTGTGTGCTGCTGCAGGGCCGATTAAGAAGGCCCCTTTGGCGTCCCGAGATGATGATGTCAGGGTGCTCTGGACTGGCCGATGGCTGAAACTCTATCGAAGCAGGTCAAGTTACGCTCCAGGATTGGCAGGTCGGGACCTTCTCTTTCGTCTCTCTCCTCTCCCAGTCCCTATGCGCGCTACTGCAGGGCTGATTAAAAAGGCCCCCTCTGGCGTCCCGAGATGATGACATCAGGGCACTCTGGGCTGGCCAATAGCTGAAACTCCGTTGAAGCAGGTCAAATTACGCTCCAGGACCGGCAGGTTGGGACCTCCTCTCTCTTTCCTCTCTCTTTCCTCTCCCAGTCCCGAACTCCATCCCTCTTAGGGCCCATTTTTATAATTTCAAGAAGGAAAAATAGAAAAAGGTTTTTCCCAAGAAAAACATCCCACCCATTGGCTGCTGTTCTTGCTGTTTTCCCCTTTTTTGTTGAAGACATCCTTTAGCTAGGAAGTCTGTGTGTGACTATAGTGAACGTGAACTGCTTGTAGACAAAGTGAAGTTGCTTACTTTTAATAAGCATTCTTTGAAGACAGATGTTCGCAAGTCACACAAACTCACATACTTCTCCTATGCCCCCCCCCCCCAATGCTAAATATTATAGCTGGGAGGAGCAATGGAGTTTGAAGCAGCATAGGAATTACCGCACATGAGCAGAAAAGGGCTTTTTGCCTTTTTCAGAGTTCTCTGGAAGCTCAGTGTAGTCACATGAACCACTTGTGTGATTGGTGAACTACTGTTTTCAGTGAATACTTGCCTTGGCTAAGCCACTTCACTTTAATTGATTTCCTTGTAAATTTGCAAGGCAATGATAGTATGAGCTTCAGGAATTGCTGATACATCCATGCATAGATGTTTGAATGGGATGCGCCAACAGGACCCTAGCCCCACCAGCTTTCAAGCAGCTTCATCACAGAGGTTTTCCCGCAGGCACGGCCTGGCCTCTGCAAGTTCGAACTGTGCCGTGTCTGTATTCTCGCACAGAGTCACAAGAGAATACAGATATTTGTGTGGCTCAGATTTTTCAGAGAGCAATGTGGTGCCTGCAGGAGGCACAGTCAGTGGCTTACTAGGGTAGAGGAAAGAAGGATGCAGGCAGCTGATTGGTTGGTGGGGTTGATGATCAAAGGCATGAGGCTGGGGGGGGGGGGTCTGAGGCTGGAGGGTTCTGAGGTTAGGGGCCCGAGGCTGATTTGGGGGGGGGGGGTCCAAGGCTAGATGACCAAGGCTTGGGGGTTGGCTAGTGGCTGGAGGTCTGAGGGTATAATCTGATTGGTGGTGAGGTCAGGGGGATGCAATGCTGGCTGACCAGGGGGAGGTCTGAGGGTTTGAGGCTGGCTGCTTGCAGGAGACAGGCATCAAGGCTGGCCATGGGGGTTCGAGGTTGGGAGTGGAGCTTAACTGATTTGTTTGCACTCCCTCTCCCAGTCATAAAGGCACCCCACTGCCCCTGCTGCTTTTGTAGTAGTGTTTATTACAATGTCAAAAACTGATGATCAGCTTCCATATTTTATAGTTCGCTACATGGCAAATGACTAGAAAGTAGTCAGGTTAGATGAGTGTTTGTTGTCTCTCCTTGTTTATTACCCAGCTCTTTTCAGCTGCCATGCAGAGAGTCAAAGGGAGCATCTTCTGACTGGAATCTGCCAGGCTAGAGTGAAACTGCCATCTCTCACTCACCTGATAGCATTTTCTGATGGTTAAAATGGTGAAAATATTTTATACTTCATTTATTTATTTATTTATTTTTAATTTTTATATACAGAAGTTCTTGTGGGAATTACAAATCACTCCGGTTTACATAAAACGATGAACTGCCCAACAGAGAAAGGGGGGCTTTACATAGAAAAAGGCTTTACTTCATGGAGTATATCTCTAATTTGTGATTTTCTTCCCAGAGAAAAATAGCACTGAAGACATTCAAGCCATGTAACGGCCAGCTGCTACTTTAAAAGATGTATTTTTTAGACCAATTTTTACTTATCACTGTCCTGCAGGCTTATTCTATCAACCGGCGTATTCATCGAAGTGGATTTCACAGTAGCTTGATAAACAGAACCTAAGAATTGTGAAAGCTCTTAAAAACTCTTAATTATTTCTAAAATTCCTTATGTTGGGCTAATGGGTGTTAAATCATGGATATTAATATAGTTGCAGTGTATTTCCTTGCTGAATATAAATCGCTGTTGAAATGGTGTACTTCAGTATTACATATTGAGCTTTCCTAGAAGAATTATCTTGGGCTTCTTATCTGGCTGCACCTGACTACTCTGCTATACACGATTTATTGCATCTGTCTGCTTCCCCACAGACGTCCACTAGTCAGGCTGTCTTCTGCCTCCAGTCGGGCATCTGTAATCTCTTCCGAGAAACACTTATCCGCAGGGGATTCGTGGAGATCCAGACTCCCAAAATAATTTCAGGTATATTTCACGCACCAGCCGTACTACCGAGGGACTGCATTTACGTGGGTCCATTTTTGCTTGGTCATATGTTTTAATCTCCATATCCTTTTGCAGTGCTTATTTAAGATAGGACCAGACAACCCCAGATCTTTCAAATTATAATTTGATCCCCTTCAGAATTAATTATATATATGAACAGAGTTGCCATTGAGACGCTCCCATTATCACAGGGTCTTGTGCATGCACTTTGAATGTGGGAACTGCAAAGCTGAGCTGTTTCATCATCTAGAAAGGGTTGGTGAGAGCACTTTTTTACAGTAAGAGAATCTCCTGGTACCCTATGAGTAGATTATACATTGTTTGGGTTAAAGGGGGTATTGAAAATCAGCAAACAAATTCTATCGGCAGCTTTGCTGTTTCTGATCCTGACATCATTGACTTGCACTGAAACGTGATGCAGCACAATTTCTAGTGCATTATGAAAGATTTAGTGACTTTGATATCAAGTGGCATTATATTAAATAGAATTTGCCCATGCACATACAAGTTTGGGAATAACCTGCATTTTTGGAAAGGGGGTGGGGGACTCTAATTTGACCTAAGTGTGCTGTTGTAGATCTAGAGCTTGGCAAAAATAATCTGAAGTACTCCTAGCTTTTCCTTTGCTCTGTAGCTCAAATAATCTAAAGAAATGAGAAAAAAAAATTATATTTCATCTGACAGCTTGCATATGAAATTGCAGCCTGAGCCAGCTGCAATGATATTAAACCCCCTAGAGAAAAGGGTGTATGATGGAAATACAGATGCACAGCTATAGTCTCTCGATATTTAATGCTATAATAGTGTAAGACTTTAGGGAGATTTTTTAATATCCCTTACCTTTGTTTTTAAAGTTCATTATTCTGAATAAAAAGCTAGATTTATATGAGTGGATTGTCCTGTATTATACAGTACCCGAAGGATATTTAAAGCAAAGCTTTGCTGTTGACTGTGGTGATAAAATGAGGCAGCTCATGAAGCATATTGTCAGGATGATATCTGATATCTAGACAGCATTCAAGTTTTAATTTCTCTTACAGGCAGATCTCTAAACAAAGTTTGTTTCTGTTTTGCCACATCTGAGCGTAGGCTATGGCTTTTAACTGTATGGATTGCTGCTATTTCAGCTGCCAGTGAAGGAGGAGCCAACGTGTTCACAGTATCTTACTTTAAAACCAGTGCCTACCTGGCTCAGTCCCCACAGCTGTACAAGCAGATGTGTATCTGTGCTGACTTTGAAAAGGTTTTCTGCATCGGGCCAGGTAAGGCTGCAGCATTTACAGTTGGAGATGCAGGATAGAGCCATGCTGGTGTGATGCCCATGCACTAGGGTTGCCAGCTGACTTCAGATTTTCTGGATAGACTAATCCAGTGCTGGTTTTATCCCACTGTTTGCATGGACTTGTACTTCTGCCTTTTCTTGGAAGACAATAGAGGCACCTGAACTTCAAGTCTGTGCATGCAATGCAGTAAAAGCAGGAATGACCTTAAAAAAAAAAAAAAAATATGGAGCCAGTTGGTCATCCTACAGTGCACTGGGCGGCACAGTGAGTTTGAAACCTTTCACTTTTGTATAATGATTCTAGAAGAGCTTTTCAAAAATTATAATTATAAGTATATTGCCTATTAATATCACTTAAAGGCAAAGGTGTGGGGGCAAAGAGTGCTAGATTTTATAGAATGAAATTGTGCCCATAGTTATGCATGGAACAGCCTTCCAGTGGAGATGATGAGAGCAAAAATGTTAATAGAATTCAAGAAAGCATGGGGCAAGCATAGAGAATTCTTATGGTAGGGAAGTGAGAGCAAAGCCAGAGATCAAGTAACATCTATGGAATCAAAATAGGAAGAGAATGAACACAAAATGGACCTTAGGCTCCTTATCTGCCATCATCTTCTAAGTTAATCAGTGTTCAGGGCAGATTGGGCTAGATTTTCAGGTATTGAAGTTTTTTCAGACAAACATATATCTCCTAAATGTCAAGCAGTGAGGTGAAATGGTTCAGGAGAAAGCTATAATCCACAAATTGAGAATCAAGATACACATATGGTCTGATTGACTTTCAATAAAAAGTAACATACAGATTCAAGCAGCCATTCATCCCCCAACATGTCTGTCTTTGCTTAGGAGCGGTTTCTGGAGGGACAAGAAACTGAAGCAGGCTTAGGGGTCGATTTTAAAAGCAGCGCCCGGCTGGTGATGCCGCTGTCCTGTCCTGCTCCCCCCTCATCCCAACCAGCCCCTTTGGAGAGGCCTGGCATTTGTGCACGTACCGGGGTTTACGGGCGTGGCCAGGCCCGTTCTAAAATGCACGCGGCGCGCGCAAGGCCCGGCCACGCGAGTAAACCCCAGTATTTGCACGCGCGGACCTTTAAAAATTTACTTGTTAATGTCTTGCTTTCATACAGCCTACTTTTTGTTCAGTTTCTTGTCCCTCCCGAAGCAGCTCCCAAGCGAAACATGAATATGTCGGAGGACGAATGGCTGCTTGAATCTGTATGTTAATTATGGACTGCTTGACTTTCAATAAAAAGTATCCCGATTCTCAATTTGTGGATTACAGTTTTCTCCTGAAGCGTTTCCACCTCACTCCTTGACATTGATATTTACTCCTGAGGCTGGCATTTTTTCCACTTTTCTTATTTTGGATATATAACATAAAAACGGGGACTGGATATTGTCAGTCCTCGGTCCTGTGCGGAGGGTCTGGCAGCAGAAGTGCAATGCATGTGTTCCTTTTTAATAGCACAGTACTCGCTTCTGTGATTGGAGTTATTCTTTTCTGTTACAGTTTTCAGAGCCGAAGACTCCAATACTCACCGCCATCTAACGGAGTTTGTTGGTCTGGATATTGAAATGGCTTTTAATTACCATTATCACGAGGTGGTGGATGAGATTGCTGACACCTTGGTACAGATATTCAAGGGACTTCAAGAAAGGTAAAACGGTAGCATTAATCTCTTTTGGGTTTTGTTTTGTTTTTACTGTAAATTCTATAAAGGAGAACTTTTGCACATTGTGTCTGATGTCTTAATTCCTCACAGTTATAAATCATATTTTAATTGAGAAAACTGTAATTAAGCTGTATCTTCAAATTCTAGACTGCAACAAGAAACAAATTTTCACAATCTGATCAATTTTCTTGCTGTTTTGCTGCAGAAACATGGAGTTATTTGTATTTATTATTTAAATTTTTCTCCGGCCTTTTCATTGGTAGCTCAAGACAAGTTACATTCAGGTACAGAAGGCATTTCACCCTATGCTGTGATGTCATGCACGAAGACATGGGCAGTTTCCTCCTGCTCCACTGGGCTTCCAGCTGAAGCCAGAACCATGGCTGGGATCTGGCACCACGAGTCTACATTCACAACTGCCCTCTATTTTATTTTCCCTGCCAACTCACCTAGTCCAGCCAACCCAGAGAGAGTTCTCAGCCTTCTTATTCTCTTAATCTGGCCACTAGGTGTCACCATTGTGCAACGACTAGGACACCCACCCCACCAGGATCTGTAGGCACTGCCTCTGCAGTGACCCAGGGAGTGGAAGACCTAATCTGGAAATCAGATGTGCTCATGGAAGCCTTGAAATAGTCACCTAACTCTCTGGTGTATTTATCTGAGGATATTCTAAACTAGGTGTTCCCACTTTTTCATGGAACACGGAACCCTTTTCAGCTTGTAAAGGTTTTGCAGACCCCGACATGGTTCTCTTTAATTTTTGCATGCCATAACAAAAGAAATAATTATATGCACGCCAGAATCATTCATAATGTATAAAACTTAATATTAAATCATGCTTACTGATCTAAACTGAAATCAGAGGGAGGGCAATTTCCAAAGCTATTCCAAAATTGCCTTCATAATCGCAGGTTGGGGCAGCAGTGGCCTTCACCTTGCACTCCTGCTATAATGGAGAAAAGAAAGCTCAAAACGTTTCCAGGCTGGCAATCTGGTGTGAATTGGCAGAAGATCCGCACGGGTGCCTCCTGCAATGAAAGTCCTCTTTGAATGCTCAGGCTGGCAGGCTAAAGGGCCTGTTTTGTTCCTGCACACTTTGCACCTGCATTAGGTGTGAGAGTACACACGAGGATTTCAAAATTAAATCTCTTGCACATATTTTCAATCTCCAACCTAACTAGCCCTGCTCCTTTCTCCACGCCCCCCAGCAAATGAAAGTGTGTGTGCTGGAGGTACTTTTACCCCCAGTGGAAATTTCTAAATGGTGTTTTTTTGTTGGTATACAGGTGTTTACCCACATAAAAAAAAAGTTTTGAAAATGACAGTCCTTGAAAATTGACCCCATTTTAGCCAGCTTCTGTTTTATTCTTTTCTTATTTTTAGGAACACATAGAGAAAATGATAGTCACAAAATAATTTGGAAAAAGCAAAACAATAGCCTGCTTTTCAAAGGGAAGAAGGCTTATGAGATCTCCACGTCTGTCTGTCCCCCTAAATGCTTAATATCATATTCACACCTGGCTGTTGTCACGTTCCCCCTCCTGCTTGATACCTGGTGGTCCTCTCTTCCACCCTCCTGGACTGTGGTGGTCCTTCCCTATCTGTGGTCCAGCATGATTCCTGGCTTCTGGTCCGCTTTTCCTCCTCCAGTCTCTGGTGCTCTTCTCTGCCATCCACTCTCACACTCCTTAACCAGGTCAGTCATGAATTTCTGTCTCTCTCCCTATCCTCCTTTCCTTCCTTCATTCCTTCTCCCCTCTGCCTTTCCCAGTCCCATTTCCTCCTTTCTTCCTCTGTCATTCCACCCACTTTTAGTGTAGCTTTCCTGCCCCCCTCTCGCTCTGCCATGCCAGTTGTGGTGGGAAATGCTCCTCATTGCTGTGATCACCCTGCTTTCCTCCGGCTGCTAAAGGTTCTGACAGACACCATTCTCCTCTCTTCCCTGCATACTCCCAATGTGCAGCAGTGGGGTTTATGCCTCTCTTCCCCACCTCTGCTGGACATGTGGCAGTGCAGTCTGAGACTCCTAATGACTGTGAATGGCCCCTCTCTGTCACTCTTCCTCCCGGCCTGCAGCACAACGGATTGACGTTTATGAGGCAGCAATGGAGCCTCACTCTCCTATCGTAGTCTGTAGCAGTAACTCAGCTAATCATAGGTAGCAGCAACCCACTCTTCTTCTAGCTAAACCTTCTTGTATCCTTCCCGGCAAACCCCCTGTGATGGTCTCCCAGACCCCAGATTGGAAACCACTGTTCTAAACCAAACTAAAATGCGCTCTTTGAATAAAAGCATTATAGATGGGTTAAACATTGTTATAAGTGATTACAGCCTGCCCATAATAGTCATATGCCTATAGGCAAAGTTCTTTGAATTATAATCACTGATCACAGTTATATGAAACCAGGAGTATATCAAAGATGAGGACAGAGTTTACAATTAAGGTGTTTAGCCAAGGGTCAGTTAGATGGTTCGGTGGCAATGTGCAGCATTGTTTTCACTGGACCACACTGCAGTCAGTTCATCTGTTCCCAGGTCAGATTTTATGCTCGGGGGCTGGGGATGCCAGAGAGGCTCAGTGACACTGTTACTGAGCCATCTAACTGACCCTTGTCTAAAAAATCTTAATTGTAAACTCTGCTCACAACTGGGCTTTAAGGATCTCTGGTTCTGATATGAACTTAGACATTATTATGGGCAGGCTTCAATCGCTTATAACATTATTTTGACCCATCCGTAATATTTTTATTTATAAAAATGCATTGTAGATTGGTTTAGAATATGCTTTCCGGAGTATCCTCAGATAAACACACAGAATAGTTACGAGACTTTTTCAAGGCCATCCAATAAGTGTCAGCTAACCCTTGGTCTGTACTGTACTGTTATAGCTGGACTATACTGCAATCACCCGTCAGTACATCAGTGACTAAAAATGACAGTGGTTCAATAAAGAAGTCTTCAATATTGCAGTGTGTATACAGCTTTATAGCTAAAAGGATTATTTTCATTATTCTCACCGGAAGTCCTAGAGGAAATGCAGGTTTTCAAATAGCTGGATCTGTCCAACAGGCTGCACAGGAGGCCGGATATTCAGACAGTAACCACGCTAGTATTGGTAGCTATTTAGATTCAGCTTTGAATCTGGAATTAACAAATATCTGGGTCTGTCTGGCAGGCTGCAAGTGCAGTAATAATTAGAAGTCCTAGCCGAAACACAGGTGTTCACGTAGCTAGGCCTAGGAGGTCACATGTTAGGGTAACAGCCAGGCTAGTATTGAAAGCTGTTTAAATTATTACCTAGCATTGTGGATAGACATGGAAAGGGAGGGCAGCTGAGTATGAACTACATAAGTATATTAGTCTACTAAGGATGGTAGAAGGCAACCACTCTCCTGGATGGAGAGTGATAATCCTACAAAGTAGTTGTGGTTTAGGGCTGGCAGCTGGGATGTATTCATGATAATATAAATAACTGGGCAAATTGATCGATTTTTTTTTTTTTTTTTTTAAAGCCATCATCTACTGTGTTACTGTTATTCTTGGGATTATGATGCGTGCTGGTGAAAATGGCACACATTGTACAATTTAACTGCAAGCTTAAAAAACTCATCCCGTTCTATGATTTATATAGTTAATCACTTGTATATTTAGCTTGAATGTCTTTCTGGGGCTATTTTGAGGACTTTGCTATTCTGCGTTCTATTTGTGCGTCTCTGCCTTCCTGCAATAATTTCATTGTGCTGTGTGTATATGCTGTAGTCTTGCACAAGCTACTAAACTTCAGAAGCTAGACTAGCGGCTTCTGCTGTGGTCCCAAAACTTCAATCAGAATGTGTTTCTTACTCATTTCTCAGTTACCCAAATGGTTTTTTTTTAGTCATATATAATATCATATTTATATTACAGTGTAGTTCTATTTGCTGTATTGGCCTAGAGGAAATGGAATTATGATGCTTTAAGTTTTGATAACTTTCAGAGGAGCTCAAGTTCCTCCTTCAGGCGTGTGTCTCATTCCACACTGTGGAAGTTTGTATTGTGCAGTGCAGGTTTTGGTTCTCTGCTGCGAGGCAGTACCCTGGGTGTTAGAGACAGAGACCCTCTCTGTCAGGAGTATAGCACAGCATCGGTCATGGGGAGGGAGAGCCAGATTTGGAAGGGCATCTTTCCGACAGGTAGCAGAAACTGCACAGTTTGCAGACTAGACTGTTGGTGTTTGGGGGCTGGACGATTGTCCTCGTCGATAGTCCTTTACCCAATGGAAAATTTCCAGAGTGACTGAGATGATAGAGCTTCTAGGACATCTCTGAAGAAGGACAGCTGATGATGCTGTCTGATTTCTGTAATGGGAAAAGCTCAGTAAATTTTGCTGCTGGTACGCACTTGGATAGGTAGAACAGTGATAAAATCTGTGATGCCAAAAAATTGAAAACCTAAAAAAATAGTTTAATTCAATTTGATATGCCACTTCATCAATGTCAGCACAAAGCAAATCACAGAGATAATATATGAGGGGAAAAAGTTGATTCTTTTATGTAACGTATACACACAATCACAGTTTAGTGCTGATTGTTCTAGATTTTTCAGGTTGCTATTGCTGCCCTTCAATAGATAAGACTTGTGCTTGCTAATTTAGGTTACGGGGGACATCTTGTGGACAGTTATGGGTACTGCAATGGCAATCAAATTGTGGATTCTGGATTTTCTAATGTAATGCGGTTGCCATGTTATTCCACTTAAATACATAGAAATAAAGGTCAACAGGGCCAGCTCAGTGCTAGTGCTAGTCACTACCATGAGGAATGACCTCAGTTCATGCCCCGCATTGAGTCATCTGCTCCCAGGATCAGCTGGGGATGCTGCAGAGGTACCATTTATAGCCCCTGGGGAGAAGGAATCATTGTGATTGCTTGATGATGACACCTAATGGCCAGATTCAGGGGCCAAAACCCGGCACTGCAATGATCAAATGAGAGATCCTGCAAAAAAAAGGACTTTAGTAGTCCTATCAGCTTTCATCTTTAAATATGTTAGCCTCATAGAGATGTCATCTCTTTACCCAAGTACTTGGCTATTTTTATTTATTTTTTTTTATAATTGTATTTCTCTTTATATTTTGGATTTTAAAAAAGGAAAACAAAATCAGTCTGTTACAATTTACAGGTTTCAGACAGAGATTCAGATGGTGGGCAGACAGTTTCCAAGCGAGCCCTTCAAGTTTCTGGAACCCACTCTGCGTCTGGAATATCGCGAGGGCGTGGCCATGCTCAGGGAGGCAGGAGTAGAGATGGGAGACGAAGAGGATCTCAGGTATACAGATCCAGAGACTTGGTATACTCTCCACAGTCCTGCTGCTATCCTCCTAAGAAAATGTCAGCGTTTGTATACCGAGCATGTGTGCACACACTGTATGTGTGCACAGATGCCTCAAACTTGAAACAACTTCTGTATTATGATTACTGAGATGTTGCCAGAGGAAAAGACCTCAGTAATCCCAAAACCTTGCATCCTGAATCCTTTGGCATTATAAAAGAACCATTTCTACTCAGCTACCTTTTTTTTATTTATTTAACTCTTTATTGTTTTAGCATATTGTGGTAGCACTCACTTTTTCCACTTTCTGAGATGACTTCATGTGCAGCTTGAGTAGCTGAAGTTAAGTGACAGAAACTCATCTTGGTCATTTGGAATTATGTGGCAGTGTTCATCAGACAGATTCAACTGCATGAGAAATCTATGTGCAGCAAGCTCTGGGGAGGGTGGAGTGGCAGCGTCATTTGTTTGGCTCCTGAGTGAGCAAACAAACAATGTTGCTACAGCTAGTATGCCTAGCTCCAGATGGGTAAACAGGCCGAGGGAGATAAAATGATGTGCCCAAGAGAACACAGAGATCATGGCAGAAGAAACTCATAGTTCATGCATCATGTCACAAAAAAGGCAGTAATCTATAGTATGTATATCCTAGTTGTCAGGTTAGGACCCATTTTCATAGCCATTACTTTTTTTTATTGTAGAATGAGATTTTCTATGTCATTAAAAGCATTGAGCCATGGATCTTTTTTTAACATACCATTGAAATATTGGATATTTCACATGAGCTGTAATGTTGTTTTACTCTAAAGTAGAATAGGTATTCACCTGTAGAAAACAAGAGCCCTTGGAAAATAGACCATGAAAAAAGATTTTTTTAATACAAATTTATTATGTGGCAAAAGCTCACTTTAGTTTTTTTGTTTTGTTGTTTTTATTCTGCTTTTTGACACTTCAGATTTACATTCAGGTACTGTAGGTATTTCCTATCCCCAAATGGTTTACAATCTAAGGAATGAATTTTAAAAACCTGGCACATACCCAGACTGGGATATATGCGAGAATTTCCGGCTGGCGCACACCACACCGATTTTAAAAGGCATATGCACAAATAAGAAGTTACAAAAAATGGATGGGCATGGTCTGGGTAGTGGAACATGGGCATTCTGGGACTTTAACATGAAATGTGCTCGTATTTACGCGCACAAGTGCGTGTTGGGTTCCCCTGCCATGTAACTTTACTACTGCTGTGGATGGCGTGTACGTAATAAAATAAATTCTAGGCTAGTCAGTGGGGTTTTAAGGGTTGGTACTAACAGGGTAAAAATTAAGCTATTTACCTGGGTGAACTGGAAATGACCTGGAGAAACTGGTAATTGGAATGGCACAAGTCTACTAAAATCCCTACACTTACGCAGTAGAGGCAGCATTTGCGCACCCATATAAAATTGTGCGCCCGTACAGCCTGTTATATTATGCGCGCATATATGCATGAATGTTATAATATGGCCGCATCCTTTGGAGTGAGCCAGCATACGTACGAACATGTGCACCTGTGAACTGGTATCAAAGTTACTCAGTTTGTGCCTGAAGCAACAGAGAGTAAAGTGACTTGCCCAGAGTCACAAGGAGGGATAGTAGGATTTGAACCCTGGTTTGTAGCCCGCTGCACTAACCACTAGGCTACTACTCCAAAGCTAGTCTATTATGCCTTTTTTTTTTGTATTTACATGTTTGTGAATCAGATTTGATTTTAAAAGCAAAAAAACAAACATTGCTCTTTGCTCTAGCATTCAGACCATATTTTCCCTGTTGTTAGTTCTGATCCTTTATCATAGATTCATCAGCACAAATGCTTGAATGACTGGAACATTTGGGGTCTTGTCTGCATATTGCATGCACACTAGAAGTAAAGAGTTGGTGGAATTTCCAGTCATGTTTCTTGCTTTTTACTTGCTAATTGCAATAAGTTGTGGTCTGTGATCCATGTTTTCACCATCAGCATTGAACAGACTCCAGAAATGAACACTACTAAACAGTGCCTTTGTACATTTCAATCTAATTTTAGTCTCCATAGTGTATTTTTCACCCTTTAAGGGACTGTTGTGTGGGATGATCTTGAGATCTGTCACTGATCTGTCACCTTTACATTGTTGTTTCAGCACACCTAATGAAAAACTTTTGGGACGGTTGGTGAAAGAGAAGGTAATATTACCGAAATGTTAATGCATATGTGATGGCCTAATGAATTTTCTACCTTTTTTTGTTTCTCCTTTTGTATCAAATTTTTATAAATTGACTTCTGTTAACTTGTTATGCATGCATTCTGTTTCACAGTATGATACAGACTTCTACATTCTTGACAAATATCCTCTGGCTGTAAGGCCTTTCTATACAATGCCAGACCCACATAATCCTGTGAGTAAATCTTTCCTTGTATTTCTGGTTTCATGCATTTTAGTCCATAGTTTTTTCTCTCTTATATCAATCCCCAGAGCCTAGACAGCAGGCCCAGGTGATACTTCTACCCTGGCGAGCCTTGAGGGAAGTCCCCTCCAAGGATGGCCGCAGAAATGGCAGACATCTTCCCTTCCTCCCTCCTTGGGCTTTAGCCTCTCATCTCTGTAGCATGGCTAAACCCTGCTTGGCATGTCAGACAAAACACTTGAACTGGACTCTCCTGTACCGTGCTGTGGCCTGATCCAGGGGGGCCAGCCTTATAGAATAAGAGAGAATTTATTGTGACGGACGAATCTGATCACAGTAGTACGGGGGTGGCCAAATAGGCTCTCAAGCACTGCCTCCATTATACGCAAATCTATCTCATGCATATTCATTGTGGATATCCTGAAAACCTGGCTTGTTTGTGGCTCTCGAGGACTGGAGTTGGCCACCCCTGCAGTAGAATATTGCTTTAAGCGTACATCAAGAGCCATATCTGGTACATCTACAGTGCCTTGTAAGTATCTTCACATTGTTGTACATCTATCACGTTTTGCTCTCTAAAAAAAAATACAAATCAGGAGATTGTTTCACTGATCTACATAACATACTCTACACTTGTATTGTGAAAGAACAATTATAGAAAAAGTCCAAAAATAAATAAGAAGAATAAAGCAAAAAGTCTTGATTACATAAGTCTTTGCATCCTTTGTCATAGCAAACCCAAATTAACTCCAGTTCAAAAAAAGTGTCTTAACAAGGACCATAGTAAGTTAAATAGAGCCCTCAGCTTTGTCCAGTCAAAATAATTAAGCTAATTCAAATAATTCTGAATGAAGAATCAAGCTGTTTTGTTTGCATGAAGTGAATCTGAAGCAAATGTGAAAACATGCTAAACAGGGAACTGCAGAAAGAACTCTGAGGTAATGTTATTCAAAGGTACAAATTGGGAGAAGCCTAAAAGAAAATGTCAGTGTGTTTATCACTTGGGGCATAGTCAGGTTTATCACTGTAAAGGAGAAACAGTTTGGTACCACCAAGACACTGCAGCGATCAGTGTCCCTCCAAAGTCAGTAGCCAAGGGTTAAGGAAGCTACTGCAGAAGGTCCCTGTGAGGCCTAAGATTACTTTAAAAGAACTGCAGAGGTCTCTGGCTGAGACTGGGGGAAAATGTTGACTGTTCTACAATTTCAAGCTTATTGAATATCAAAGGAAAGATGCAAAGTACAGGCAGATCCTGGAGGGAAACTTAGGCCTGGGGAGAAGATTCACCTTTCTCCCCAATGAGGCGAGGCCGGCTCACTCCTTGGTGCCAGCAATAGGGGGCCGGTTGGCTCTTTTCTACGAGGAGTGGGTCAAGATCACGTCTGATCAGTGATTCTTAAGTGTCATAGAAAAAGGCTACGCTTTAGAATTTGCTCGGCCTCTAAGATATCGTTTTCTGGTTTCCCCGTGCTCTTACGAGCAGAAGAGGGTGGCAGTTCGGGACACCGTCCTCCGCCTTCGAGAGTTGGGAGCCATCGTGCCGGTGCCTCCAGAAGAGCGAAGGCGGGGTCATTACTCCATCTATTTCATGGTACCGAAAAAGGAAGTTCCCTGAACTTACCCGGATCAGTCCAGACTCCTGGGTCCTTTAAATGTATTAGTGAATTCACTATATGTCTGGTAGTGGCCTACAGGGGTCTGATCAAATTCTCAATAAAGTTTTTTTGGAGGTGGTGTTTTTTTGGGTTGTTTTTTTTTTTTTAATGAAAGTGGCATCTGCCTATAAATTAAAGGATGAGCTAGGGGTGGGTTGGGAAATACAAAAGTCTAACTTTAGTTAGTCAGCTAGAGTGACTCACTCCTCTCTTGATTAACAAATGTTGGTCCCTATTCAAACCAAGTCACACTACCTCAACACCTTTCCAAGGTGAGTAACTGGACTGAACTTTTCAACCTTTTTACTTAGATATTCACTGCTCCTAGCTTATTTCTAGCTTCTGGCTACTTTTTTTTTTTGGGGGGGGGGTGGTGTTTGGGGTTTTTTTATATACAAACACTCAGTTCTGCTTACTAGCTGCCTTACAGACTTTTAAAAATAAACACACTACCCTACTGCTTACTAGCTGCTTAATTGACTGACTATTTAAAAATATAAAGTCTAACTTGTTTATTCACTGTCTTACTGACTATTAAAAGCACAAACACACTAAATAATATTCCCAAATAGTTAACTTTGCCCCAATATTTTTAAGAAAGACAATGTCCCAAGCAAAAACTTACTGATTCCTTTCAGCCACCAGCACGGTGATACTCTCCTCTCAGTGTTCCCACTGAGGCGTAAGAACATGCCATACTGGGTCAGACCAAGGATCCATCAAGCCCAGCATCCTGTTTCCAACAGTGGCCAATCCAGGCCATAAGACCCTGGCAAGTACCCAAAAACTAAGTCTATTCCATGTTACCATTGCTAGTAATAGCAGTGGCTATTTTCTAAGTCAACTCAATTAATAGCAGGTAATGGACTTCTCCTCCAAAAACTTATCCAATCCTTTTTTAAACACAGCTATACTAACTGCACTAACCACATCCTCTGGCAACAAATTCCAGAGTTTAATTGTGCGTTGAATGAAAAATAACTTTCTCCGATTAGTTTTAAATGTGCCACATGCTAACTTTATGGAGTGCCCCCTAGTCTTTCGATTATCTGAAAGAGTAAATAACCGATTCCCATCTACCCATTCTAGACTTCTCATGATTTTAAACACCTCTCTCATATCCCCCCTCAGCCGTCTCATCTCCAAGCTGAAAAGTCCTAACCTCTTTAGTCTTTCCTCATAGGGGAGCTATTCCATTCCCCTTATCATTTTGGTCGCCCTTCTCTGTACCTTCTCCATCGCAATTATATGGTTTTTGAGATGCGGCGACCAGAATTGTACACAGTATTCAAGGTGCGGTCTCACCATGGAGCGATACAGAGGCATTATGACATTTTCCGTTTTATTCACCATTCCCTTTCTAATAATTCCCAACATTCTGTTTGCTTTTTTGACTGCCGCAGCACACCGAACCGACTATTTCAATGTGTTATCCACTATGACGCCTAGATCTCTTTCTTGGGTGGTTGCACCTAATATGGAACCTAACATCGTGTAACTATAGATGGGTTATTTTTCCCTATCTTTCACAACCGGTGCGATATGTATTATATACAGGAACATCGGTATAGAAAAAATAAATAAAATAAATATATGCGTCACCTTGCACTTTTCCACATTAAATTTCATCTTCCATTTCGATGCCCAATTTTCCAGTCTCACAAGGTCTTCCTGCAATTTATCACAATCTGCTTGTGATTTAACTACTCTGAACAATTTTGTATCATCTGCAAATTTGATTACCTCACTCGTTGTATTTCTTTCCAGATCGTTTATAAATATATTGAAAAGTAAGGGTCCCAATACAGATCCCTGAGGCACTCCACTGCCCACTCCCTTCCACTGAGAAAATTGTCCATTTAATCCTACTCTCTGTTTCCTGTCTTTTAGCCTTTGAAGTGGACAACCTTGAAAGATCTTACTTTGAAGGTGATCTTCCTGGTGGCAATATCTTCTGCCAGACGGGTGTCTGAGCTTCAGGCCTTATCCTGTAGGGAAGCCCTTTTTGCAAATTATGGACTCAGGAGTATCCTTGAGAATGATCCCCTCCTTTCTGCCTAAGGTGGTATTGTATTTTCATTTAAATCAGTCGGTGGAACTGCCATCCTTTCTAGACTTGGTCCCTTCCACTCCTCAGTCCAAAGTGTTGCGGAAGTTGGATGTGAAGAGGGCTCTCTTGCATTACTTAGAGATGACTAACAGTTTCCGCTAGTCTGATCATCTTTTTGTTCTCTGGAGTGACCCTAGACAGGGGCAGAAAGCCTCCAGGACTACTATTGCGCGGTGGTTGAAGGAGGCCATTAACTCGACATACATTACTCAGGGTCATCCGGTCTTCGGGCGTATTCTACCTGTTTGCTAGTGACCTCTTGGGCCGAATGCCAGCACGTATCACCGTAAGAAATCTGTAGAGCAGCTACTTGGAAGTCTTTACACACTTTTGCCAGGCATTACCGTTTGGATGTCCAGGTTCCAGAGTCTGGCGGTTTTGGCGAAAGTGTACTTTGAGCTGGACTCTCGCAGTCCCACCCACTGTAGGGAAGTTTTGGTACATCCCTGCTCTCTGGACTGATCCTGGTACGTACAGGGAAAGGGAAATTGGTTCTTACCTGCTAATTTTCATTCCTGTAATACCATGGATCAGTCCAGAGTCCCGCCCAGTTCAGGAAGAGGGGGTATTGGAGAGTCCACTCGGTTGCCTGTTTTCTCTGCAGATCCTGCTTGATCACTTGTTTTCCTATGAAGAATGGCTTAGGTTCTTGTACTCCTACACAGGGTTTGGTGAATGGCAAGGTTTGTTTTTTGTAAGATAGTTCAATTGGTTCTTAAAGGTTTTTGTATCTGGCTTGGGGTACAGTTCAATACTAGCAGACTGCAGCTGGCACCCCGGGTTAAGTGGCAGAGTCAGTCAAAATTTATCTCTCTTCATCTGCTGGATGGGAGGCAAAACCCAACTGTCTGGGCTGATCCATGGTACTACAGGAACGAAAATTAGCAGGTAAGAACCAATTTTCCTTTCAGCAGGACAATGATCCTAAGCACAAAGCAAAAGCTCAGCAAGAAGAAAGTGAACACCCTTTGAGTGAACCAGTCAAATCCAGGCCTGAATCAAAAAGAAAATTTGTGGCAATATTGAAAGATGTGCACATACGGAGTACAGGCAGGAGTTTAATTATTTAACTCTGTGTAAAAGATTTAGAACTTAACCCTGAAGCAGCTCACGCAAAACACTGGCCACGGTCAGTTTTGGTTGGGTGGTTTCTTGCAAAGCAAGCTGTAAATAAAATGGCCTCATTTTGAAAGCTTCGTCAAGTTTATTATACAATATAATTTAAAAAAGAAATATAAGTGACTTTTCAGAATAAAGTATAGTTTGGACAGAGGTTTTTGACCTATGATTACAAGTGTGCATATGCCGTGCAGTTTCAGTTCATGTCCTGTGGGCTCCAATGTGTCCTGAGGAACATCTATTAATTAATGAATTGAAGATTAAATGAAGAAACATAAATTAGTTTGAGCAGTGCTCACAAGCATTGATTAATATAGAATTGATAGTACAGTTTTTTTTGTTATGACTTTCAATTTTTGTTTTTCTTCACTTACCTGGTTTTAGTGTGATTTATCAATATTTGAAGACGTGCCGGGAAGAATAGGCAGAAACTGCACCATCCTGCTGTGCAAAGTTGGTAGACACTTATCCTAAATGACACATGGCTGCTATTATTGTATAAGGGGCTTCCACCAAGTTTTCAGTCAAGGAGTGTGAAGACTTTTGGGTTTCTATTCTTAATTACTTTTGAAATATGTCTATATTGTTCTTTCACAATGAAAGTGTACAGCATGTTAAATAGATCATTGAAAAAATGCCTTTTGATTTGTATTTTAGACAATGTGAAAAATGTACGTGGGTGTGAAAATGTTACAAGGCACTGTATATATTTATATATTAGTAGGGAATCTTAAGGTAAGTTTATAGTATTCAGGAAGTAAAATAATTCAGGAGTCAAACTGAAGTGTGTACAAATCTTGTACAGAAAAGTTATAGTAAATAATACATTATTTTACTTATAAGAGACTTGGAACAATGTTATAGTGATTGGAATATAACCCCCAAGTTAACATAACCTTAGCTTGGAGCTTGTGCGAATGAAATAAAGCTGCATGGTAGTGCATTGTTTGTACAGGATGCTATAAAGGCTCGTTAGCATTAAAGCAGGCTCTTCTGTCCAAGAGTTAAACTTTTATTGCAAACTTCATAGCTGCAGCTATTCCATACTAATAACTTTCATTTTAATTACATGTTTGTTTTTCCAGAAATACTCCAATTCCTATGATATGTTCATGAGAGGAGAGGAGATATTGTCTGGAGCTCAAAGAGTTCATGATCCTGAGCTGCTGACAAAAAGGGCGCAACATCATGGCATTGGTAAGGACAGCATTAATTTGTTACTTGTTTGCATCTGATTTTTATGCCTCAAATTGGCAGAAAATCGTCTTCTCATCCCATCATAAGCCTGACATTAGCCTGAGCTACTAATTCCTGTCATAACAATCTACTTCCCCAACATACTACTTAAAAACAAAAAAAAATTGTAAACACATTAAGCTAAGCAATCTTTTGGCCACTCCTCTTACTACAAAGTCCTTTACCAATATAGTTCAGTTTCATTTTAATTTTTTCTTAAATTTGTCCATCAGTATTACTACTGCATATCATTTTGTATAGCACTGTACAGACACTCATAAGAGAGAGTCCCTGCTCACTGGAGCCTACAGTCTAATCGAGATACACTGACAAGACAAATATGAGGCTTCAGGAAATGTATTTGACATAGAAAAACATGGTTAAATTAGGAACACTATGATCAGGGTTTAAGATTTAACAGAAGCATCAGAAAGGGGAGTTTTTAGCTGAGATTTCAGTATGGTCAAAAAGATCAATGCACACCAGCTCGGGAAGGCTAGTTTAGGTATGCAGCAAGATGGGGAGAAGCTGGGTCAGGAGCTGGGGCTAGAGGAGAAGGGCACAGATAAGAACAGAGGTCACAAGGAGGATTCTAGGGGAAGATAAGATGAGAGGTAATGAAGAGCTGCAGAGTGAATGGACGAGCAGCTTGAACTGTGTGCAGATGGGGAGCCGATGTAGTGACTTAAACGGAAGGATTACATGATCGTGACATCAGTGGAAGATAAATCAAGCAATTGAATTTTGGATAGACTGCAATGTGGCTGGATGGTTCAATGAGAGAGACTGTGAGGAACACGTTGCAGCAGGTGTAATGAGTATGCAGTGTTAGAGAGAAAGAAACAATACAGTAGTTATAATGCTTACGATAGTTGCCATAGGGCACTACATACTGAAATCCCATGCAGCCACAGAATAAATGCATTACAGGTAGCAGTAATGCTAACTTCCTTACACGGACTTGTTTTATGTAGCTTAATGCTATTGTAGATGGACCTGCTGTGGAAATAAGAGGGTAGGGAGCTCCCAGCAGTTTCTGCCACCCCCAGACTTCTCCAGGTGGATTGCCCAGAAGGCAGAGATGCCCTTTGCTGGCCCTCAGGGTGGCGGGGCACCTCCTGACATGCACCCTCAGTGCGACTGGTTGGCCAGTAGTGGCCACCAGTTTAGCAGCAGCTAGCAGCCTTCCCTCTCTGTACTGTGTTAGACAGGGGCTCTAAACCTGATGGCTGGAACTGTATACATTTTTTGCTTACCTTTGCTGTGAATGAAAAGTGAAGACATTAATAGGGTACAGTCTAGTAGGAACTGGACAGAGAGAGAAACCTTTTTTTTTTTTTTTTTCCCAGCCCAGTAGTTTTTCCTCTCTTCTGCTTCTTCTGGACATTCGCAAATACTTGGGGATTTTTCCCCTATTTTATTTGACTTTTCCTCCCATTGTTCTTTAGTCTGGCAATTGAAGCAACTGTCCTGAGGCATATTATTGGCCTCTGCAGCAACCCCAGCCCAGATCAACCTGGGATGCAGAAAACCTGATTGGAAATCAAATTGCGGACCTTCCGCATGGCAGTGTGCAGCACTGCCACTGGGCCAGCCCAATAGAGCGTATACGTGTCGTTCATGGAAGGGCACTGCTGATTGTAGGGTGTGCTGAAACAGCCACTTGAAAATGAAATGCTGTGTTCTGTGGGGATTCACTGAGCCTGACAGTCACCCCCCCACCATTCTTTGGTAAGCAAAAGGGTTCAGATAAACCTTATCTATACCAGGTCTCAGTACCTTCAACTCAATTGAGAAACAAATTGCATTTCTTCTTACCAAAGTTATTTTTTTCTTCTTAGACTTGGAGAAAATTAAGGCTTATATTGATTCCTTCCGTTTTGGAGCACCTCCACATGCAGGCGGTGGCATAGGTATGGTATCTTCTTTCATTATAGTTCGTACCAGGTCACGTTCAAGCCCGAGGTTAGTGTCAGCGGATAAATAGAGTTCATTGTGCCTAGTTAAGTAACTCTTGCAACCTTGATCTCGAAAACAAAATTGAAAAGTTTATGAACAATGCTTTATTCGGCAAGATAATGCACAGCAAATTGCATTGGCTCAGTTTAGTAGTCAGCTGGTGCCAGTTATGTGTTTTGCACCAAAATTGGTTGCACAGTAATTTTGAATACATAGACTGGAAGTCTTCAAGGACACATCAGCCAGTGAAGAGCCAGGATGCAATCATCATTAAGGCATGGTGTGGAATTAAGGGGGATTCTTCTTAATTGTAAAGTACACTCTGCCATACAGCTTTCTAAACCTAAGGTATAGGAAAGGTTTTTAGCTCTCCTAACTGTAAAGTTCAGAAGGCAAATAATGTGGTTTTTCTTTTGCAGGGCTGGAGCGAGTAACTATGCTTTATCTGGGACTGCACAACATCCGCCAGGCGTCCATGTTCCCACGTGACCCCAAAAGGCTAACACCCTAAGGAGTTACCCCTCTTTCAAGCCGCCCCCCCTTCTCCCACTCTTAACTGAGAACTCTAATATGCAATAGAAGAAGCAACTCTAATCTATTAAGTGCCACAGCAGAAGAAGTCTGGAAGTATCCAGTACAACATGTTTAAAAAAGAAATGTAACAATCAGAGCACTACTGTAGGAAGTACTTGAAAACTTTGTATGGCGATTTAATACATTTAGATCATGTTTTACGTCATCGCTGACCACATTTACCTTCCCAGTACTAGAAGATTTTATTAAACTTTGTGATAGGGCAGTGATTACAGAAATGACAATTAGATACCTCAAAAGATAGTATTTAATCAGAGCTTCAGTAACATTCAGAAATAACAAAAAAAAAAAAAAAAGCAAGTGGAAAACAGCAACTTATTTGTAACTAAATTTGATTAGAATTTGTTTAAAAGAATAATAAAGCCTAAAAGTAATATGTCAATATGAAATTTTTCATTCAAGTGTGCAAGAGTTATAAACTTTTCTTTATTCTTAAAGTACCCATGAAAGTTAGAGACCCGTAGGGCTGGCATATACTAGGAACATTGCAAGCAGGTTTCATTGACATACAGGCCGATACAGTACAGTGCGCTCCAAAGGAGCGCACTGTTAGCCTGCTATTGGACGCGCGTTTTCCCTTACCCCTTATTCAATAAGGGGAGGAAAACGCGCGTCCAATCCGCGGCACCTAATAACGCCCTCAACATGCAAATGCATGTTGATGGCCCTATTAGGTATGCACGCGGGATTCAGAAAATAAAATGTGCAGCCAAGCCGCACATTTTACTTTCAGAAAATAGCGCCGACCTTTGGGTCGGCGCTTATTTCTTCCGGCACCAGGAAAGTGCACAGAAAAGCAGTAAAAACTGCTTTTCTATGCACCCTCCAACTTAATATCATAACGATATTAAGTCGGAGGTCCCGAAGAGTAAAAAAAAAAAAAAATTGAATTTGGCTCGCAGCTGTCGGGCCGAAAACCAGACGCTCAATTTTGCCGGCATCCGGTTTCCGAGGCCATGGCTGTCAGCGGGCTTGAGAACAGACGCCGGCAAAATTGAGCGTCAGCTGTCAAACCCGTTGACAGCCGCCGCTCCTGTCAAAAAGGAGGCGTTAGGGACGCGCTAGTGTCCCTAGCGCCTCCTTTTGGCCGGATCTACCGCCGGGCCTAATTTAAATACTGCATTGCGCGCACCGGCGAGTGCAGAACTGTGGTGACTAAGTCTGTTACTTTCTGGGTCCACTGAATTGGAAAACAGATATTGCCAGCGAGTGGTGGGCTGTTCTGAGCCCACATTGTACTTGAAGAGCACACAGAAAGTAACATTTGAGACTTGCGTTTATCGGTGTTTCTTACTTTTACAGCTTATGGAAGAGATTAGGTAAAAACACTTCAACACATCCATCTGTAAAAAAGCCTGCTACACTGGAAATGCTTTGAGCAAGCATCCATTAGCATGACATAGCACATACTACTGTGAATCAGACGGGAACAACAACTTTTAATTTGTATGGGTGCTGTACACCTGCCTGCTGTCTGACCACTGCTGGGCCCAGATGTCCCTGCTGCACTCTGTCGTTGACATGACTGAGGTAACTTTTAAAATAAGCTATTTGTACTTCCTGTCGGCTTTCGATATTGTACACCTGAAACTGACTGTAAAACTCCAAACTTGAATGTATTTGGAATAAAAGCTGGAGTCTGAAGCTAGTTCTCTAAAGGTGAAAAATTAGCTCTTAGCTAACTCCGCCATGGTAAGCAGTCAGCGGTGCTATGTTTTTTTTAGATGGCGTATGACCCAGAACCCTGCGGTCATTGTGGACCCCACTAGCCACCATGGATTGCTACGTGAGCCTGGAGAGTGTACTAGGGGGGAGGATGGTCGTGAGGCCGAGGAGGATCAAAATTTTCAAAGGGGCAGGGTTGTGAAGATAGAGGGGCTGTCGCCACATGAGTCATTTTGTAAACATTTTTTGTGCCTTCATGCCACCTTTAGAGGTGGCAGGGGGTTGGGACAGAGGCCTCACGAGACTCCTGGGGATGTTTATACATATTGGGGGGAGCTTTGCTGGGGGCCTTTAAGTTGTAGCTAAGGTTCCTGAAAATAACACGGCTTGCAATTTTTCAGGCAAGCTGCGTTATTTTATTACCATATAATTGCTTAGTAATTAGCTGATTTGCATACATTTGCAAAGCAGCTCATTACCATTTTGGCGATATTTGGGGCAAAATAATGTGCGGTATTGAAAATACCGCATGTTATCGCAGCATTAAGGCATTTACCGAATATACTCCTAATTCTGAAACTGGGGCAAGCTTCATATTTTCCAGGGAAATGACTTAAACAATACACAGTTGCCTCAGGATACCTTTCCAGAAGATTCCAATTACTAAAATAAGATTTTGTAACCATGAATTTAGCCAGACTTTTTCACTCCTCCAATTTTCCAGTTTGTTTATAGCTTTGTCACACCCAGCAGTCCACATGATGGATGATATGCAGCACTATTGCAAGTTTTGTTTAATGCATTGCCTTAGTTAATATGTCTCTTGTGGTCCTGTTAGCACACTCCCTATCGCTAAAAGTCTGACACTTGACTTTCTGGCCATAAGTCATTCTCAAGCCATCTGGAGGAATCAAACCACTGTAACTGCAACAGACTTGACCCTAAATCTCTTGTGATTCAGGAAAACCAAGTCTGTCAAAAACTCCCCTGGTTCTTTTCAGAAGGACTGAAATTCATCTTCTCCATCCCCAGCTCCTTCCTGAGATGTGCTCAAGAGTAGTTGCTTCTGATTTCCTCTGCATCTTGTACGCACGGTTCCAGTGATATCAAGTAGAACTTCCCCAATGCCGCTGCGTGCTAGAGACGGACCGAGGCTGATTAATGGAGACATCTTCGCACTTTACCGGGGCCTCTGGGCGACAGCTGATGAAAGATAACGGTTCGCAGGTGGCACTCGGTGAAAATGAACAAGCTTCACAGTTTTTATCAGCTCACTGAAAAATAATGTAAAACTGCAGTCAGCAGTGCACCTCTTTCCCTAGCTTTTATCCACCAGCTTAAAAGAATACTACACCCTCTGCATGCTGAGCTGGTTGGGTTTGTTTTTTTTTAACCATATGTTTAACACAGTTTAGATGTGCCAAAAATTCAATTACCACCGAGAGAATGGTTACAGATGTCCATGTTTCTGGCAAAAGTGAAAGAAATTAAGGGCCAGTAATTGAAGTTAAACACTGTGTGACGTTGATATGTGTAACCTTTACAGTATGAATAGTATGTGCTAGCCTGCAGTTGTAGAAAAGAATGCAATTTGATTGTGCGCTGTAGCATACCAATAACTATTGGTTATCTGCAGCAAGGACAGCAGGCAAGGAGCATATACATTCTTCTCTTCATACTGTGCCTCTACCTGGGAAAATATTCTATGAATGCCCTGGTTTGCCTGTGGAAATAGTGACTAAGCCCAGGAATCAAGAAAAGTGCCATGAATAAGCCTTGGGCCACTTGCTCTTTCTTTCCTGTTTTAAAAAAAAAAAGTTAGGATAAGGAATTTTCACAGGGTTTGATATTCTGAAATAGGAACTGGCTTATAAATGTCTTGCAGAAAATGTTGTTAACCATAAATAACCCCATTGAATTAAAACAAATAAATTGGCATTATTATAGTCCATAATTACATTTTCCACATCCTTGAAAATGACATTCTGTCTGATTTCCATTAGCGTGGCTATTAGTCTACTACCTTCTAATTTTCCAGCCGTAGGGCAGAGAGGAGGGGTAATGGTCAACTTGTTTCAAACTCCTTTTCTTTCCCATCTTTTGCATGCCAAGAAGTCATAAAACAATGAGAAGTTTAGACCTATGCATTATTAATATCATAAGCAATAATTTATTTTTGTCAGCCTTTGAATATTACTAGTTTTCCTGTTACCAATATTTCTTTTACCAAAATAGGTATCTCTGCCTCAACTACAGTATTTAGTATCTGAGCACCAGGATCTGAGGTACCACACTGGTTTTCTGGGAAGCGCAGTATTTCTTTAGCCCTGTTCCACAAAGAACACAGACCAGCAGTCACAGTTCAGAACTCAGTTATCCTCTAATAGTCCAATATTGCCATCAGAACCAGGGCCAGATTTAAGATATTGGTGCCCATAGGCACTAAATTTAAGGCCATCCCCCCATCCTGATGTCAGTGGTGGGGACTGAGGTACATCATATTATAACCACAGCAAGGATTATTTTTCCCTATATTCATCACCTTGCACTTGTTCACATTTAATTTCATCTGCCATTTGGATGCCCAACCTTTCAGTTTCACAAGGTCCTCCTGCAATTTATCACAGTCCGCTTGAGATTTAACTACTCTGCATAATTTTGTGTCATCCGCAAATTTAAGCACTTCATTCATTGTGCCCCTTTCCAGATCATTTATAAATATATTAAAAAGCACTGGTCCTAGTACAGATCCCTCCACTGTTTACCTTTTTCCACTATGAAAACAGACCATTTAATCCTACTCACTGTTTCCTGTCTTTTAACCAGTTTGCAAGCCACAAAAGGATATCGCCTCCTATCCCATCACTTTTTAATTTTCTTAGAAATCTCTCATGAGGGTCTTTGTCGAACACCTTCTGAAAATTCAAATGCACCACATCTACTGGTTCACCTTTGTCCACATGTTTATTCACCCCCTCATAAAAATGTAGGAGATTTGGGAGGCAAGACTTCCCTTGAGTTAAATGCATGCTGGCTATGTCCCATTAAACCATATCTGTCTAAATGCTGTGTGATTTTATTCTTTATAACTGTTTCCATGATTTTTCCTGTCACTGAAGTCAGGCTCTCTAATCTATAGTTTCCTGGATCTCGCCTGGAGCCCTTTTTAAATATTGGGGTTACATTGGCCACCCTCCAGTCTTCATGTACAATGGACGATTTTAATGATAGGTTACAAATTTTTACTACCGTAATAGGTCTGAAATTTCATTTTTTAGTTCTTTTAGAATGCTGGGGTGTATACCATCCGGTCCAGGTGATTTTCTACTCTTCAGTTTGTCAATCTGGCCTACTGCATCTTTCAGGTTCACCATATTTGGTTCAGTTCATCTGAATCATCACCCTTGAAAACCGTCTCCAGAACAGGTATCTCCCCAACATCCTCTTCAGTAAACACCAAAGAAAAGAATTTTAGTCTTTCCGCAATGGCCTTATCTTTCTTAAGTGCCCCTTTAGCCCCTCGATCATCCAACCGACTCCCTCACAGCTCACTGCTTCGGATATATTTTTAACAGTTTTATTTTGAGTTTTTACCTCTATGGCCAACTTCTTTTCAAATTCTCTCTTAGCCTGTCTTATCAATATCTTACATTTAACCTGCCAGTGCTTAGACTTTATCCTATTTTCTCTGGATCCTTCTTTGAATTTTTTAATGAAGATCTTTTGGCTAAAATAGCCTCTTTTACCTCACTTTTTAATCATGCCAGCAATCATTTGGCCTTCCTTCCACCTTAAATGCATGGAATACATCTGGACTGTACTTGTAAGATGGTATTTTTAAACCATGTCCATGCCTGTTGCACATTCTTTACCTTTGTAGCTGCACCTTTTAGTTTTTTGGGGTTTTTTAAACTATTTTCCTCATTTTGTCAAAATTTCCCTTTTGAAAGTTTAGTACTAGAACCATGGATTTACTTACTGTCCCCCTTCCTGTCATTAATTCAGATTTGATCATGTTATGATCACTATTGCCAAGAGGCCCCACTACAGTTACCTCTCTCACCAGATCCTGTTCTCCACTGAGAATTAGATCAAACATTGCTCCCTTTCTTGTTGATTCCCAAACTAGTTGCTCCAAAAAACTGTCATTTATTCCATCCAGGAATTGTATCTCTCTAGCATGCCCTGTTACATTTACCCATTATTACTGCACTTCCAATTTAGTTAGGTTCCCTAATTTCTCTTAGCATTTCACTGTCTGTCTCATCATTTTGGCCAGGTGGACTATAGTATACTCCTATCGCTGTACGCTTCCATAAGAACATAAAAAATTGCCATACTGAGTCGGACCAGAATTGTACACAGTATTCAAGGTGCGATCTCACCATGGAGCGATACAAAGGCATTATGACATTTTCTGTTTTATTCACCATTCCGTTCCTAATAATTAAGAACATAAGAAAATGCCATACTGGGTCAGACCAAGGGTCCATCAAGCCCAACATTCTGTTTCCAACAGTGGCCAATCCAGGCCATAAGAACCTGGCAAGTACCCAAAAACTAAGTCTATTCCATGTAACCATTGCTAATGGCAGTGGCTATTCTCTAAGTGAACTTAATAGCAGGTAATGGACTTCTCCTCCAAGAACTTATCCAATCCTTTTTTAAACACAGCTATATTAACTGCACTAACCACATCCTCTGGCAACAAATTCCAGAGTTTAATTGTGCGTTGAGTAAACAAGAACTTTCTCCGATTAGTTTTAAATGTGCCCCATGCTAACTTCATGGAGTGCCCCCTAGTCTTTCTACTATCCGAAAGAGTAAATAACCGATTCACATCTACCCGTTCTAGACCTCTCATGATTTTAAACACCTCTATCATATCCCCCCTCAGTTGTCTCTTCTCCAAGCTGAAAAGTCCTAACCTCTTTAGTCTTTCCTCATAGGGGAGTTGTTCCATTCCCCTTATCATTTTGGTAGCCCTTCTCTGTACCTTCTCCATCGCAATTATTCTGTTTGTTTTTTTGACTGCCATAGGACACGATTTCAATGAATTATCTACTATGACGCCTAAATCTTGTTCCTGGGTGGTAGCCCCTAATATGGAACCTAACATTGTGTAACTATAGCATGGGTTATTTTTCCCTATATGTATCACCTTGCACTTATCCACATTAAATTTCAGCTACATTTGAGTGCCCAATCTTCCAGTCTCGCAAGGACCTCCTGCAGTTTACCACAATCCGCTTGTGATTTAACTACTCTGAAAAGTTTTGTATCATCTCCACCACCACGCTTTGACAGAAAACCTAAAATTTGCAGAGGGTTCCTGAATCAGTGCCAAATCATTTTTGAATTGCAATCAGGGAGCTTCCTGTGTGACTGGGCTAAGGTAGCCTGTCATCTCCCACCTCACTGGCCAGGTGCTGGCCTAGTAGTCTCCCTTATTAGTGAAAAACAATATCATGTTGAATGTCCTTTTTGAATTCTTTGAATACTTCCAAAGGAACTGAGCAGGTCCTCTTCTGCTGTAGCTGACCTCTGGCCACCGAGCTATGGTGGAATGAGGAGAGCCTAACTGCCCTATTCTGGCAGGTCTAGGCCTCGCAGATAAAGGACGAACTTGCTGGACAGGAGATCCCCATTTCCCTCAATGCACTAATCTCTCTTTGTACCAAGATTAACATTCATGTCCAGGAGAGATCTGGGGAGTGCGGTTATTCTTGAGGGGTCCAAAAAACCAGCAAAACGTCACAACACCAATTTTGATCAAAACTTCTTGTGTGATACTACCCAGATGTTAAAAAATGGAGGAAAAAAGACCTCAGGACCTCATGTTTGTTCTAGATAGAACATTCAACATGTAAGAGGTGGTTTACAATCACTGGTCTTTAAAAAAAAAACCTCCAACCATCCAAGCTTAAATTTTATTCTTAATAGTAATTTTTTTGTTTCTGTTTTTATATTTCCTTAAAACAGGTACATGTATTTCAATTGTACTCAATGTCCAATATTCATCAAAAATGTTGTTCAAAAGTTGTAGAAAATAGACTCTTTAAACCAACAATTTCAAATGGCTTTGCAGATACGATAATGATTGAACTTATCTGTATGTACATTCAACAATGCTAGGAGAGTCCATTCATTGTTCTTTGTATGCTGACATCAGCCGATGTTTCACCGTGAGGCTGCTTCAAGGCAATTACTTCTGAACTACAACATCCGATCATTTTCTCCGCTGCGGTCTGAAACTGCTAATGGCAATTTAAATGATCGGATGTTGGACATTGTAGTTCAGAAGTAATTGCCTTAAGAACAAAATTAAAGTTTGGATGGTTGGAGGTTTTTTAAAGACCAGCTACACTAACTGCCTTTAACCACATCCTCTGGCAACAAATTCCAGAGCTTAATTGTGCGCTGAGTGAAAAAGAATTTTCTCCGATTTGTTTTAAATGTGCTTACTAACTTCATGGAGTGTCCCCTAGTCCTTCTATTATCCGAAAGAGTAAATAATTGATTTAAATTTACCCATTGTAGACCTCTCATGATTTTATAGACCTCTATCATATCCACGTCAGCAGTCTCTTCTCCAAGCTCAACAACCCTATCTTCTTTAGTTTTTCCTCATAAGGTAGCTATTCCATCCCCTTTATCATTTTACTCACCCTTCTCATTATTGTCTCCTGTTCAACTGTATCTTTTTTGAGATGCAACGACCAGAATTGTACACAGTACTCAAGGTATGGTCTCACCATGGAGCGATAAAGAGGCATTAT
The DNA here is from genome assembly GCF_901001135.1 of Rhinatrema bivittatum. NCBI lineage: Eukaryota > Metazoa > Chordata > Amphibia > Gymnophiona > Rhinatrematidae > Rhinatrema > Rhinatrema bivittatum. The sequence continues at coordinate 52,014,723 of NC_042620.1, read as the reverse complement.
TGCATTTTTTGTTTTATTAACCATTCCCTTCCTAATAATTCCTAACATCCTGTTTGCTTTTTTGGCTGCCACAGCACACTGAGCCAATGATTTCAATGTATTATCCACTATGATGCCTAGATCTTTTTCCTGGGTGGTAATTCCTAATATGGAACCTAACATCGTGTAACTACAGCAAGGGTTATTTTTCCCTACATGCATCACCTTGCACTTGTCTACATTAAATTTCATCTGCCATTTGGATGCCCAGTCTTACAAAGTTCTCCTGCAATTTATCAGAATCCGTATATGATTTAACTACACTGAATAATTTTGTTTCATCTGCAAATCTGATTTCCTCACTCAACTTATCCCTTTCTGGATCATTTTTAAATATATTGAAAAGCACCGGTCCAAGTACAGATCCCTGAGGCACTCCACTGTTTACCCTTTTCCACTGAGAAAATTGACCATTTAATTCTCCTCTGTTTCTTGTCTTTTAACCAGTTGTAATCCATGAAAGAGCATTGCCTCCTATCCCATGACTTTTTAATTTTATTGGAAGCCTCTCATGAGGGACTTTATCAAATGCCTTCTGAAAATCCATATACACTACATCTACTGGTTCACCTTTATCCACATAATTTATTCACTCCTTCATAAAAAGAAGCAGATTTGTGAGGCAACACTTCCCTTGGGTAAATGAATGCTGCTATGTTCCATTAAACCATGTCTTTCTATGTTCAGTGGTCCTGGGCCTGCCATGGCTTAGACAACATGGTCCAGCTATAGACTACTGCCTGGAGGATGTCCAGTCTCGGAGACCCTGCTTTAATTCTGTTGTCCTGCCTATTACCATGGCATTGTTAGACCTTGTAATGCCCTCTGGCCTCCCTCAAGCCTATGTGGCCTTTGTGGATGTGTTTAGCAAGAAACATAAGGAAACTTCCTCCTCACTGGCCATATGACTGCCATATTGATCTCCTTCTGGAGAAAATGCCACCTCTTGAAAGAGTTATACCTGCTGTCTGTTCCAAAGGCCCAGGCAATGTCTGAATACATCAAGGAAAACTTGGAACAAGATTTCATCCTCCCCTCCTTATCGGCAGGAACAGGATTCTTTTTTGTTGGCAAAAAAGACCTCTTAGACCCTGTATTGATTAACACAGACTGAATGCTATTACTATTAAGAATAAATACGCGCTATCCCTCATCTCTGAGCTGTTCAATTAATTACAAGATGCCAATGTTTTTACTAAGTTGGACCTTCGTGGAGTTTATAATCTAACTAGCCATTAAGCCCGTTAAAATGGGCGAGATTCCATCGGTCAGACTGGCACGGTTAGAGCCGCTCTGTTCTCCACAACTTCCCTTTTCCTTCCATCCTCTCTCACCTCATCTACAACCCCTTCCCTCTCCCAGCCCTCCTCCACTCTTTTTTCTCTTCTCCATAACTTCTTACCCTTCCCACTTGTTCAGTCATATCCTCTTCTTTTCCCTTCCCCTCTTACCTTCCCCTTCTCCCCTCTCCCTCAGCCCTCCTCCACTCCCTCTTTTTCTCTACTCCACTTTACCCTTCCCACTTACATCCTCTTCCTTCCATCCCTTCTCATCTTCCCTTTCCTTCCCCTCCCACCTCCTCAACCCCTTCCCTCTCCCTCAGCCCTCCTCCACTCTTTCTTCTTCTCTCTGGCCCGCCTGACACTTAGATACCGCTGCCACTGCTGCTCCATTGGATGTCTCCGGGGGGGTCTCTCTCGCACGCGCCTCTCCACTGGGCTCGTTGCTGGCCTGCCCGACGCTCGGTGATGAGGCGCGAGAGAGAGACTCCCGGTGACCTCCCATGTCTGTTGCTGCCGCTGCTTCTCCCCACGCGCAAGAGAGAGAGAGAAACCCCCCCCCGGCGACCTCCTGTGCTGCCGCCGCTGCTCCTCGCCATTTCCAAGTCCGCTGGGCTCCCCTCTGACCGACTTGCTCTCGCGCATACGCAGTAGAGCTGCTCTCTCTACTGCACATTTGCGGCACGTCGGTCCAAGCCCATTTATATGGTAGATAAGGATTAGAGAAGGTAACGAATGGAAAACCGCATTTAATACTAGAGACAGGCATTATGAATAGTCATGCCATTCGGACTTTCCAATGCACTTGCAGTATTTCAGAACTTTGCAAATGACGTAATTAGAGACCTCCTGCAGTTGTGTCTTCTGGTATACCTGGACGATATCTTAATCTTCTCTAAAACCCTTGCATATTACCACTGCCAAGTAAAAATGGTCCTCCGTCGTCTTCAGGAGAACAGACTACTTGCAAAACTGGAGAAGTTTTCTCTTGAGCAATCAGAATTGCCCTTTTTAGGGTACATCATCTCATCACAAGGCCTGAAGATGGACCCTACTATGCTCTCAGCTATCCGAGATTGGCCCCGCCCTGTGGGACTTAAAACACTGCAATGAGTACCGGTGTCTTGGATAACCCAGGATATCCAAGCATATGGGGATTCCTGCCCCAGCTGTGCTCACAAAAAACTGTCCTCCCAGTGCCCTTGGGTCATTTTCAACCTTTGCCGGTTCCAGCAAGCCATGGACTCATATATTCACCAATTTCATCATCAACCTTCCCACATCTGTTGGCTTTACAGTCACCTTGGTCATCATGGACTGCTTTTCAAAGATGGCACACTTCATTTGTTTACCATTACTACCCTCAGCATCTATTCTGGCTAACCATTTCTTTAAGGAAATCTTCTACTTGAATGGGCTACCCAAATACATTGTGAGTGATAGAGGAGTACAGATCACTTCAAAGTTCTGGAAGAGTCTGTAAAAGAAACTCAGTGTATCTCTCGACTTTTCCTCCACTTATCCCCAATATAAAGGATTAATTGAGAGACCCAACCAGACCCTGAAAGCCTTCCTTCTGGCCTATGTTTCAGAGCAGCAGAATGAATTGGCTCAATTACTGCCATGGGCAGAATTTTGTTATAACAACTATACAAGAGAATCTTCAAGGTCCTCTCCTCTTTTTGTCTTCCATGGCAGACACATCAAGGTGCCCCCTTCCCTTACCCTTGACCACTTCGACACCTGCAGATGACCACATTGCAACCAATCTCCTGGAAATTTGGGAAAGGATTCATCAACTCCTCCTTAAAGCCCCTGAAACATATAAGAAAAGTGCTAACAAGATAAGGCACCCCATACTCCAGTTCTCATCAGGAGCCCTAGTGTGGTTAAGTACACATAACATTCATCTAAAGCTTCCATCCACTAAATTTGCTCCCCATTTCATCAGTCCTTATCCTATCTTGAGACAAATCGTACCTGTCATGAACCAACCTAAGTTACCTCTCATCCTGTGAATCCACAATGCCTTCCACGTTTCATTACTGAAATCCATGGTCCTTTGGTGGAGTGATAGACAACCACCATTGCATGCTGTAGTCTCTTCAGAACCCAACTCAGAATTTAAAGTTCAGGAAATCCTAGTCTCCAAGTGATAACGAGGTAAACTTCACTATTCAATTGCTTGGAAGGGATATGGTCCTGAGGGAAAACTTCTGGGAACCCATGAGCCATATCCAAGCTCCATTCTTAACCAACAGGTATCAGCAGCTCTTCCCCAATAAACCCAAGCCGAGGAGGACCTAAGAGGGGGGTACTGTAATGCCCCTCACCTCTAGTTTGAAATGCCTCCGGCATCCCAGGAGCATGGCTGAACTTCCTGGAGCTCCTGAGCCCTTTTATAGGCCTGCTGTGTGGCCTTCTTGTAGCACGTCTTCATGACATCACATCCTGCTTAGTATAAATACTCTGTGCCTTTACAACAGGTCTCTTGCTCTCGCTCTGCAGTGCTAGTTGCTACAGTGTGTTCCTGCCTTGTGTCTGGTTTTGTTTCTGTGTGTTTGTAATGTGTTCTGCTATGGTATGCGGTATTTGCCTTGTAGTCTGTATTACACAAACAAACTAGGAGAATAGCACTCACTATCTCTTATGTGGAAAATGTAAAGATATATTTTTCTGTATAATATATGTACAACACAGGTGCTAATGAGAACACCTGAGACAAAACTATATATATATATATATATATATATATATATATATATATATATATATACACACACACACACACAATAAATCGGCACAATAAAGAGTAAATTCCCCAACTAATGGGGTATAATTATATACAAAAGCCTAGCTAAAGCTGTCACCTTTCCTGGAAAAGAGGCTCTGGCCTTCCCAAAAGATGAGTCGGCTAAGCAAGTTCTGGGTTTGGAGACAGGTCAGTACTGGAGATCCCTATCGGTGTGAGATTTGTCATGCTATCTATTCAGTGTCTGCTCTCTCAGCAGGGAATCTGTCTGATTTTTATATGCCCTTTGGAATAGGACATGCGCTGTTTGGATTTCTTTGTGTAGCTTTCCTGAAATATTGCCAAGCTACTGATAAAAACTTGGGTATGTTCTCTAAGATGGTGGACTTCCTATCTCCGATCACTGCTGCTAATCACCATATTGTGAAACATCCCAAAACAATAACAAGTAATCACTACTGTTGTGTATCCCAAAAGCTAAAGTGTATCCATGAAGGCCTGGGCAATTGCCAGATGTTTCAGTACTCAGTTTTTGCCAAAACAACTTGTGCTATTGTAGAAATTGGGAAAACCAGTCCTTATTTCCTTTAAAAATTCCTGGCTTCAGGGTGAATTGAATTCCAGGTCCCAGTTTGTCTCAGAGCTAACTTTTAAATTAGAGTGACATTAACCAAGAAAATATAACATGAAGCCAAAACTTCCTCTTTTAGGTGGTTTATTTGTCTCAAGTACAACTCTAACAGAAATCTAAAAATAAAGTTTGATCTCTGCATCTTACACAGGCACCTCATTAAATATTTTACATTTTTTGTCACAGACATGCACAGCCAATGACTATATTACCCATTTCCTTGCATCATATTCTCATGACATCATCACGTCATAGAGCCAATCAGGCAGAAGATTTATTCCTTCATATAAAAATATACTGATTAATATTTAGTATCATGTAAGCTATAAAACATTCCTTTTCTACATATTAAATCTTATCCTCCATATTAGAGCCAAAGACAAGCTGTCCTTTTGCCCTCCATCTTAGATGGAGCATCATGTGATATTTTTCATTCAACTGGAAAACATGTTTATCTCCCACCAAAAGGGGAACAATTGCAATTTCATTATGATCCAATACCCCAGGTGTGGGCCTAAAATAATAATTGTTCTCAGACAGTATGACTTAATCTTTCATTTCTTAATCAGATCATAAGACCTTAAACATATACAAATTGCTTAGCTCAGCTATTTGTTCCACAGCTATACGTTTTGCAAAATTGGTCTAATAATGAAGACCATAATATTCCAAGAGGGTCTTTTCTAATCTAATTCTGTACTATAAAGCCAGTTAAGAGTTAAGATTTAACTTTTAATATGCCAGCTGGCTTTAAGAAAGTAGTGATCTTATGCTTTTAATTAAGTCTCATTTCCATTTTGTGCTGGGTGACCTTGAAGCTTACAGGCTTCAAGTTAGAGAAAGGAAGGGCTAATGTGGGCTGTGGGAGAAGGGAGGAGGAAGCTGTGAAGGGGGGCCATGGGTTGTGTTTGTAAGCAGTAAAATGTGCCAGCCTGCTTCTCGCTGTATTATCTTTTCTTAGCAAAAAATATGCAGACTGACTAAACCTCACCTTGAGTTACTAGGTGGGCCTCCCATAGGGATATAAATACCTAACTAGGGAGAGGGCATTATGGCTAGTCTTGCTCTCGCTCTCTCCCTCCCTCATTAAAAATGGTCCCCCAGTGGTTGTATGCAGGAAATACAACAGGTCTGGCTCATATCACAAACTGTGAAAATGTTATCGCAATTTGCGCTAACTTAGCTCTTTGCATAGGCATTACCATAAAACACACCCCTTTTGCTATCGCATGCGATACTTATCGCATTTTGATAAATCCAGGCCTATGTTCGCCGTTGTGATACCTGGGTGCAATGGGCTCCTCTGTTGCCGTGTAAGTAACATCCCAACATCTTCTGCAGGCAGTGAAGAGTAAAATAATTTGCCCCCTGATCATCTAATAGTCCAAATGATTCCCTTACAGGCTTCTTATATTTTATGTATTTAAAAAAGTTTGTATTAGTTTATGCTTGTTTGCAAGTTTCTCATATTCCCTGTTGGCCTGCCTTATCAATGTTTTATATCTAATTTGTCACTGCTTATATTCATTCTCATTTTCCTCATTAGATCTTGCTTTCCATTTCTATAAAGGATTCCATTTTAGCTTTAATAGCTTCTTTCACAGCATCATTTAGCCATGCTGGTAGACATTTGATCTTTTATCAACCTTTTTTAAAGTTGTGGAATATATTTTATCTGAGCTTCAAAGATTGTTTAAAATACCATCTCCATACCTCATGCAGATTTTAACCCTTTCAACTGCTCCTTTTAGTTTCCTTCTAATTCATTTTATCTTAGTCACCCTTTTTAAAGATAAATACTACTTTAGTAGTTCTTATTCTCTCTCCAGTGATATCTCATTGATTGCATTAGGCTCACTATTATCAAGTGGCTCCACCACTGTCCCCTTTGCACCAGATCCTGCATTCCACTGTGAACTAAATCTAAAATAGCTGCTTCTCTACTTGATTACAGGACCAGCTGCTTTGTGAAGCGGTCTTTATAGCATCTAGAAAATAATGTACCTAGCATGAAATGAGACATTCAACCAGTCGATTTTGGGGTAGTTGAAATCTCCCACTATTGTGTTTCCAGTGCTTATAGTCTGTTTATTCTCGCCTAGCATTTCCTTGTATGTGCCACAATACTAGTCAAGTAGATGGTAGAATAACCCCACTCTTACACTTTCCTTAGAGATTCCAGGATGAAGTTTTATTTCCCACATAAGTTGTACACTACTTGAGTCTATGCTATACTTAACATATAGTGGCATCCCACCACCAATTCAATCTAGTCTGTCATTTGGATGCATTGTGTACTCCGTTTAAATATATTGCCTCCACAGCATGCAAGAGCTTCTCATACAGAATTAGACAGCAGCGTTAACATGTCTCCTGCTCTACCACCTGAGCCACAGGGCCAGTCTTGAGCACAAACACAGAATATGACAGCAAAAAAAAAAAGAAAAAACCCCCAAAACCATAAGGCCTCTCTAGTCTGCCCAAATTGTTTTGTTTTCCAAAAGTCTTAGACTGCAGTTAATCTTTGACTTTCCTGTCACTTGTTTTATATATTTAATCTTAAGATGCTTAAACAATACTGTTCTGAGTATCAAACTAGCTAAAATAAGGCACAATAGGTATACACCTCTTCAGGTGTTGTTTATGTGGAGTGATAAAAGAATCGATACAGAGCTCTGGGAGGAGAAATCTACAGAATGAACTAGAAAACAGTTGCCAGGTGTTTGCAAAAAAAAAAAAAATTTGGTGCAATCCATCTTTCTAATGTAACTGGACTGTCTAAATGATGTTTTATTTCAGTTCGGTATTCTACAAGCTGTCTCATCAAGGGCAGCTGAATTGCATGTTGCACGTGTACACACACACACATATACCTACACCTGTTCAAGCTCTACAAGGACCAGAAAATCGCAAATGAATTTAACAAATCAAACATTTTATGACAACCGTGACAAGTGATTTTTTTTATTTTAAATCTAACTCCTTTGCTTCATGTCAGTGCTGGGAAGACAGATGGCATTTGAGAATCACTGCTCAGAAAGAGAGCAATAGCCTTCTGCCATCATACTGGAGATTGGTGTCCAGTGCTGAGATAAAGGCAGATGATTAAACTTTGCTGAAAATGGGAGATGGCTGGAGTACCTGGAATACAAAACTGATTCATGACTACTCCTGGAGTATGATTTCAAATCCCTGCTCTTTAACAAATTCTGTGGGACATTGTGCTCCCTTGAGCCTCAATTTGCCAAGTTGTAAATTGGGTAGTATTCTTACTACTTCCCCACTTTCATATGGGAGCCATATACACACCCACATGGCACCAGAAAGGTATTGTTAAGTCCTCCTTCCTAAAAGGGGCTGTGTTTGTGTCTAAAGTACAATAATTCTAAAGCATACAGGGACCCTGTTTGAATAAAGGATGCTCTGGAAAACAAAATCCTCCTACCCAGAATTCTGAAAACAGCTGTGAAACTATAGTCTGCAAGAAAATCTTGTGCATTAGAGAGAGGCTAACTTGCTCGATGCCATGCATTACACTGTCATACAACTATACCAGCATTAGCTTTAAGACTATTTAGCATTGTGCTTTCATTTTTTTTTATCCAGTTTGTTTTGTCCAATTCCTTTGGGCTTTCAGCTTATTCAACAAATCGAGGCTCAGCTGCCGTAACTACTTGGATATTCTCTCCCAACTTATTTGGTCCAGTCATTGCAGCCACATTCCTCTGTTGGAGGCTAATGCAGCTGGGCTCCCTCTACAACCCTGCAGCTACAAGCTCTAAATCTGGCCACTAGGTGTCACCACTGTAGGATGGCTATGACTCTCCCACAGGACCTGTGAACGCTGCCTCCAGGCCTTGCCCTTCCCAGCTGATCTGGAGAGCAGAAAATTTGAGGTGAGAATCGACCCCCAGGTCCCTCGGGTTGGCGTGGCTCTGTCAAGGAATCACTTTTTTTGCAGGCTGCGGGCCTTTGAGGAAAAACATACCACTAGCCGAGAAGCAATACAGAAAAAGCCAGATAATGCATGTATTCTTATTCTTAGGAGGAAAGGTCAAGCAGAGTAAAGCTATGTAACCTTTCCTGATGTCCTTGCATGTGAACAATGCACACTTCTAAAGCCATCAAAAAAACTGAGCCAGTGACTGCTGGCATCTTTGAATCAGTATTTAGGGGGCAGGGAAGGAGACATAGTATATTTATTTATTTAATAAAATGTATAAACTACTAATCCCAAATACATTGAACTGAGAGTTGACAAATGCATATAAACATCAGAACACACAATACATAGAACAGTAAACATCAGGACACATTCATCCATTAAATCTCAACAGGGGAAAGTATGTCAATTATCAGGGAATGCCTCCATAAACCTTTTAATTGTTTGCAAAATGTTTTCACATCGGCTATTGATCTCAAATACTACAGCAGTGCATTCCATAGCTGTGGAGTAATGATAAAGAATGCATGTCTGTATCTTTTGGAGCAGAGAAGGACAGTAAACAATCAGCCTCAGATTGTAATGAGCGTTTAGATGCATGTTTACCCAGCAGAGCAGTCTGGTACGATGGGCCATCTTTCCTTTGTCTTCATTAAATTAATAATAAAATTTTAAATCTATCAGCTCTACCTGTAACCAATGCAATTTTTGTAACAAAGGGTTCACGTAATCCTTTAATTTGACTCGCAGCAGTTGAATGACCAATGTAGCCTGTACTTAGGAAAATCTATTAAGAGGGCACTGCAGTAGTCCACTGTTGACAATAAAAATGCTTGCACAATGATTTTAAAATCAGTAATCGGTAAAATATACCTGAGACATCATGAAAGCCATCATTTATAAAAACCTGGCTTTAAAACTGTATTCAAATGTGCTACATATGTCAAGGTTGGTTCCATTAAAAAAAAATCCTAAATGTCATATTTGTCACCAAAAGGAATCAGTGTGCCATCGAACATTGTTCTGGGACAGAGGCTGCCATCGAACATTATTCTGGGGCAGGGGCTGGCACCTAGAGTTTTGGAAATTAACCTGGCCTCAAAGTCTTCTTTACATTCAATACCAACTGACTAGCAGTCATCCAAGTCTAGATTTGTTAAACAATTGGTAACCTTCTGGGCCGTAGTACTTAAATCCACTTCTAGAGGAAATTAACAGCTGAATATCGTCAGCCTATATCTTGTAGAATGGTACCATCTGATGCAGTATTTGACATAAAGGAGACAAATATATGTTAAAAAGTGTGGCTGAGAGTGTATTTCCTTGCCGAACACCAACTGTGAACTTTTGCCAATTTGAGCTATCGTATGCATTCTCCACTTGAAACACCTCCCTGATACCCAGAATACAGCTGCCCACCAATCACCAGCTCAGCTAAGCGACACGTAAACAGTTCATAAGTCACTGTGGCAAAAGTTGAGGAAATAGCTACAAACAAAGCTATTACTGCCTTTTTACCAATCAGCCTGGCAAAGAAGAAAATCTGCAACTAAGACCGGCAACATTTCTGTACTGTGTCCAGTTCTAAACACACATTGAGGAGGACTGAAAAGCAGTATTCTGAGCTAAGAATTTGACCAATTGGTGTACTAAACGTTCAATGACCTTGGCTAAGGTAGGTACATTTGATATTGGTCTATAACTGGAACATTGGTCAACAGGCATGGCCTCCTGTTTAATAACTAATCTAATCTTAGCCTTCTTTAAGGAATCTCGTACCACGCCTGTTTCCAGTGACCGATTTACAATAGCAACCACTATCTGTAAAAATGTATCTTTACAACTGAAAAACAATCTTACTGGACATGGATCTAATACACACACAAGGATCTCTTCAGTCTATTCAAGGTGTTCTCTGTTTCTATGGAAGAAATACAATCAAATGATTCCCAGCAGGTTGTTATCTCTTTTACAGATATTTCGCTTTGAGCACTACTGACACTAACAATTCCTTTTAAAAGACAATCTGCCTTGGTTGCAAAAATTCACCAAACTTTGGCACAATGGAATATTCCCCTGAATGTCATTGGATGGAATTTTATAAAAGCAAGGACCATACGAAACAGCTTGTGTGGTCTATTTAGAGACCCATTCAAGTGTTTCCCATAAAACTTCTTTTTACTGCCTTTAAAAGTCTTTCTATATGTTTTAGGGGCTACTTGAAAGGCTTCTTCATTTTCTTGTGTCCTCGATTTCCTTCATTTTTTTTTTCCGGCTCTACGCAGAGCTTGCTGTTTCTCTTTTACGGAGGAGTCGTACCAAGGGCTAATAACCTTTGGCCTATCAATTTTGATCAATTTTGAAGGAGCAACTTCTTGTATTGCAACCATTAGAGTTTAGCTATGGTAATCTACTAATTCATTAACTGAATCGTGAATCAAAACAGATCATGATCTATAGGAACTCGCTGCAATTTCCAAATTTCCACTTTATTAAAATCCATTTCTGTAATTTCTAACAGACATTCCTCGTATTCATAGGCAGATGGCAGATGTGAATAAAAGATTTACATTTTTTTAAAATTTGCATGAGTTATTTTTAACAGTCTACTAGTCTGGATAATGACATAGAAGGTGAGTGAAGGGGGTTAGATGAGAAACAATTAGAGGGATAGGAGCGGTCCCTTCCCACTCCTACTAAAAGTGCGAGCACTTGCTCATTCCCCCTGCTAACCCAGTTATCCATAGGGGACTGTCCCACCAGATAAAACACAAAGGGCATGATTTACTAAACTTTTTTTTTTCCCTAAGGACAGAATGAATCAAAAACATTAGTGGAATCAGGCCCACAATTTAGCACCATTTGTGCTTTAGTTTATTTCATATTTGTACTTTGGAAGAATTCATGAAGCTGAAATGGCTGCCATGACTGCTCTGATATTTCAAAGTAACACTCTGCCCATGTGCCCTTTACTCCAGGCTCCAGTATGTGGCATGGAGTGTGAGCCCGTGACTGTGGCATGATTGTTGCAGCCTAGCAGGCAAATCCACTAGGCCCGTACCGGCAGCAGATGGACATGCTGTGCAGGGACAAGGTCTGGGCTTCACCTATACCAGCCCCGTACCCTGCAGGTTGAGCCTTTGTGTTTCAGGGGCCGGCAGGGTGTAGGCGAGGTCCAGTCTTAGGCCAAGGTCAGGGCAAACAGTCAACAAATGGTATCAGAGTCCAGGAGGAGGTTAGGGCAGGCAGAGATCAAGTATCTTAGAATCCAAAGCTGAGATCAGAACAGGAAAAGTCAGGCATGACAAAGATGGACAAGGGAGGACTGGGACAGAATGGGAACAAGGCACAGTAAGAGTGGGACAAGGCTGGAGCAGGTTGGGACAAGGCAGGACAGGGAGCAGAAACAAGACGAAGCAGGTACTGGAACAGGTGAGACAGGAACACGGAGCAACATGCACTGCAGGAATCACAGGAGGACCTGTTGCTGAGGCTTCGGCCATAGTGCGGCTGGGGTGTAAATAGCCAGCCACTCGTGATGTCATCAGTGGACGCCTGTCGAGAGTTTCCTGCCATGGGGCCTTTAACCTTCAACGCGCCTAAGGAGGTCTGGAGGAGGCAGCAGCATAGCTGTGTCAACAGCATCCCACTGCAGAAGCATCAGAGTGAGTGCGACCAGTCGCGAGAGCGCCCCACAGCCAGCCAAAGGTCACAGTATATGCTGCAAATAATAGTGCCACATATTTTAGGCAACATTAACAAAAACAAGGCCAGGCCTTACAGTAAAAAAAAAAACAACCCTGCAAGATGCATTTTTAAAGCCATTCTATTGAAATAATAATAAATACGTTTTATTTAGTTCTCATGAAAACAAGAAAAATGCTGCTTCAGGATCACCACACTGGTAACCAAAGAACAATGAGAAAGACGAGAGCAAGAGGCTAGAGAGCTGAGAAAGAAAGATCACATCACTCCAGTCCTGAAAGATCTGCACTGGTTACCGGTTGAATATAGAGTAAAGCATAAAATGTTATGCATTACCTCTACTGGTAACTATAGCGTGATCTAAGGTTGGCCAACAAAGGCCTTCTCTCAATACTCACCGTAAGATCCGCCCATTTGAGCGAAGTTAGACATCATGCCATCGTGCGATCTCAATTGCAGGGCCAAAACTTTGGAATAGTCTGCCTCAAGATTTAAGACTTCAACACAATCTGAAGAGATTTAAAACAGACCTAAAGATGTGGTTTTTCCAACAGGCATTTGAGATTGATACTCAAGATACCAGCTGAGACCCATGACACTAGCTAAGATCCACATAAAACTCATGCTTTACTATTATCTTTTAGTTGTTATAACAATTTTTTTATGATTTTATATTGGATAGTTTTATTGTATTTTTATTCCTATTTAATGTGTTTATTTTTGAGTTCTTCCTTTGTAAACCGTGGAGACAGAAATTTGTTTGTATTTTTATTCATATTTAATGTGTTTATTTTTTAGTTCTTCCTTTGTAAACCGTGGAGATAGAAATTCGTTTTCTGTGCAACAGTATGAAAAAAACTGTATAAATAAATAAAATAGAATCTATTTTCTCATAGGGATGCACATGGGAAAAAAATGTTATGTTCTATTTGTGTTGTTTTAAGCTCTGTTTCATTCATGTGTTTTGGGTACGGGTCCCCTTCCTGCCTGACCACCCTTAAGATAATTCCTGTTTCCTAGCGTGTAGCAGATGGACTCAGGACCAATGGGTATAGTGTACTCCTGATAGCAGTTGGAGATGGATCAGATTTCAATCTGACATCAGCCCTAGTACATATACCCCTGCAGGAAGTGCAGCTCTTCAGTATTTTCCATCTCCATAGCAGTTAGAAACTCTAATCATGCTAGCATAGCATTAGAGTAAATTTTACCAAAGAAATCCAAATTAAGAAGAAATCTTACCTCTACAGACAAGCCCCGCTCTCCTGTGGTGACACCCGTTGGGTCCCTCCCCCAGTCGAGATTCCCGAGGTGATTTCCGCGATCCCTCGGAGGTGAGCCTCGGACCGGCAGCCGACCCTCGGCGGGGACCTAGCCCCCGACATCGGGTGAGGCTGAGAGGCAGCGGGTGCAACCTCGAGCGTGGCGGTGAAGGTATTTTCCCTCTCCCCCCCCCCGCAACCGGAGACCGCCCGGAACGAAACCGGGAACAAGGTAAGGCAGAAATCTATTTAAAAGTCTCCTATTTTGGCAGTTCCAAATTACTTCAATGGAAAGCATGTCTTGCTAAAACAATCCAGCAGTCCGAGTGGTAGTAATTCTTTACCATGTTGAGGCCTGTCCTCACAGCACATTATTCTGTAGCTGCGAGGATGCACAATTCCACTTGATCCAACCTCAGGAGGCCCAGGTTCAGAATATGTCCTGTATCACCACAATCTGATTACCGGTATCTGCCCTACCCATTCTCTCTCTCTCTCTTGCAAATTCATCCTCCTCTCTAGCCCCATCCCCTGATTTTGTAGCTACTGCCAGTAGGGTGCTCTCACTCTCTGCCCCAGCAATCTGCAACGCACTCCTTGCCCCCTTCCTTACTGTTCCTGTCTTCCAGCCCGAGTTACAAAATTCAGCTCCTCTCTCTTGCCTTCCGTCCTTGTGTTCTTTTCCTCCTAGTGAGCCTCTGTAATCCTAGTCTGAATTTTTGCTTTGTTTGAACTTCCGGCTCATCTTTGTAAACCTGTCCCTCTGATGGCATTGAGCTAAAGCATTTTGAACAATGAACTGTACGAAAACGAGTCTTGGGGGAGAAAATAAGCTACAGGGCCTGCATCTCAGCCGTGCTTGCGCCAGAGGCTGATGGAACCTCGCAAGGTCATAAATTATTTCATTTATCCTACAGCTCGCGCATAAACGGCGGTGGCTGCCTGCAGCAATTTTACGGCCTTACACAAAATTAAAATGTGATGAATATAAAAGAGGCTTTTTTTTTTTCAAGGAGCATGGAGCCTGAGTGCTGCCTATGCTACCATTCGATGAATCAGCTCTGAAACTGATAAGAGAGCAACACTACCACCTTTTGTTACCCAAGAGAGTAAGTTACAGCTTAATCAGATACAAAGGTATCCAGCTCTTCTAGCTGAAGGGTTTGTGAATGCAGCTTATTCAGGAGCGCCTGTCAGATGCACTAATTTGTTCTCCCTGAAACGAGTCTCTAGGGACTGGCGGCTGATCAGTAGTGCCCTTAGCTGGAGGTACAGAATCAGATAACTATAAAGTCTCAGCTCTCGCTCTTCTTATACTTTAACAAGAACCGAGACTTTTAGGACTTTCAGAGTCGGTCTAAAGCTGCAGGGATCACCCTGATCTCTGCCTCAATACAGCAGCCTCCTGACCTGCTGGAGGAACAAAGGAAGGGAAGGGTGGAGAAGAGGACAGGCATGGCCTTAGCAAAGGTAAAAAAAAAAGCTCCACTCGAGTGAGCCCTCAGGTACTATGCCAAGAGGGCAACGGAAACAGCAGCAGCAACAAGAGGCTTCCCCCGGACCAGAGCAGCCGAGGGAACCGACGGGGATAGGCGAGAGGAGGGAATGGCAGAGGTGTACAGCAAATGATCCACTTCAAGGATGAAAAAAGCAGTCGCGAAGGCAGGCCAGAGCAGAGGAGAAAGCCCAAGCGCCAGCAGGCCCAGAGGTTCACTGTGCAGCGGTGCGAGGATAAATCCTATAGGCCTACGGTCCTCCCTTTCCCGGTGCATACTCATCCCCATGAAGCAGCAGGCCCAGAGGCTGGACATGTGGTGGCAAAAGAGACAAAACGTGCAGGATCCTGTCCTCCGCCTACTGGCGTGTCTCATTCTGGCATCAGTCCAGTGCATAGCCCAGGCGAGAAGCGGTGACAACCCACCGGCAATTTCTGCTCAAACAAGCGGCCGCAACATGCAGCCCAGGGCTCACACAGCAGCACGAGTACAGAAAAGGACAGAGAGCACAGAACTGGATGAAACAAGGGAAAAATGGTGGACGTCAGCAGCAGAAGCGCACACAGCAGGGAAAAGGCTGGAACAGAAGGCCAGTGCCCAGCGAAGCCTGGTCACCCTCTGTGAACACCACCAGCTCACCCACAATGCAGGAGATGGGAGCAGGAAACAGCACACGGGAACCCCAATTTGAGATCAGCAACTACATGGGAGCAGATCAGCCTCGGGACAAAAAAAAAAGACACCCATAAAGCAGGAAGAACCCACTCAGGTATAGGGAGAAGGAGAGAAAACACCATGGAGCAGCCACTAAAAGAAATATGTCAGGGAGCTGTTGAGTATGGCCTCATGTGCATACCTGGGAACTTTTGACTCCTGCTCACCCTGAAATTTCTCAAGATTAGCAGGGGGAGCGGCCACTTATCACCATCATTAATTACACTGGTCTACATTTGAAAAAACGTTTTCTGCTGACCTAATTATTTTTGCTGATTTTACCAAAAGGAAAGGTGCTGATTCCAAATATGAAGTAAAAAAATATACAATTCATCAACATTTTTCACAAATGAGAAATGTTTGATTAAAGATTATAAAGTTGAATATCAAGCGTAATAAGAAGTGCTGAAGAAGCGATAGCACATAATATATTTGTTTCATGAAAAAAACGAGTCTATTGTCTAACCAAGAGAGCAATAGTTGTGTACATTTTAATTGTTAGGGAGAAATTTTCTCTTTTTGGATGCTCTGGAATAGTTAAAATCAGGGTTGTCATGCTGTAAACACCAGCAGTAGTCTGCCATCATGTTTGTGTTCCATCTGCCTTGATATCTATGTTCCATGGTCTTGATGGAAGCGTTCTCCTTGTTCTTCACTCATTGCTCCAAGATTTGAGGGGAAGTAGTTCAGGTGGCTATCAAGGAAATGCAATTTGACACTCATGTTTGCGCCCACTCTTTCAAAAGCAATCAACAAATTTTGAACTAAAAGGTTATAATTTTCGGCCCTGAAGTTGCCAAGAAAGTCTGTAATCACGTCAGAAAAAGCAAACCAAGCATCCTTTTCTATGGTTTTCATGGTATTGAGGAATTCTCTGTCTTTGATTAGAAGCCTAGTTTGCGGGCCATCAAATATACCAGCTTTCAACTTCTCTTGTGAAAGAGCAGGAAATTTGGAAATTCAGCATATCTAAATAATAATGTTACGTTATTGCTACAAGAGTTTATGAGTAGACAGCGTTTTGCGGAAAAACCGGACGTGACTGGAGGAAATGGATGTGATTTTTGGATTCAGCACACTAAACTACATAAAGATCACATTTTATCTTGTGGTCAGCAAAATTGATGAAGACCAGTGTTCTCATTCATATATTCCTAATTATTGTTTTAATCACCAGTTCATCACTATTATTCAATTCACTATTATTCAATCAATATAATCAGTATCAATATTTAATATTACTCATCAATTCATCAGGCAAACCAATGAAACCCTGCCCAACCCACCCACCCTGAGTTGCACGTGTGCTCTTACTGTGGTGTGTGTGTATATATATATATATATATATATATATATATATATAGTCATCGTGAGAGCAGTGCAGATTACTGATTATCTGAAATTGCTTGGATCCCAGAATATACAACCCAAGCCCTTATCATGATTCACTGGAGTTTTATGGTGGCAGTTAAAGTTCACAACAGTTACAATTCACATTAGATCAGGGGTAGGCAACGCCTGTCCTCGAGTGCCACAAGCTGGTCGGGTTTTCAAGATAGCCACCCTGAATATTCATGATCTGCATTTGCATGCGCTGTCTCCATTTGGCTTGTGGCACTTGAGGACCAGAGTTGTTTATCCCTGCATTGTTTTAAATTATTTATTTAACATATATAACTCATTCTTGGTTCAAATGCCATAAGACACCTTAGGTTAGCTTAATCTCAACTTGCATTTTCCAGGTACATTGCTATCTGAATACTCAGCATAAGAGAACAAACTAGCCCAGTCTTATGAATACGAGACAGGAAAATGGAGACTTTCCAGCAGTCTCTCTCTCCGAAGCAGGTCCGGCTATTCCCAGGTCTAGACTTGTGTTAGCAAGGCTTTGTCAGGCGACTGAGTCACCACATCCACATAGTCCGGAGACGGCAGGCCAGGAGCCCTTTATTTCACTAGGCAGGTGGAAATATATTTAGCTGGACAGACTTTGCAGCAAAAGAGCAAGAATGGTCTCCCAGCTCCCCTATTCTTCAAAGCCTCAAGATCCTACCGCAGGGCTTCCCACACTGAGGGTTGGGACCCTAAATGGGGGTCATAGGGGCCTCAAACAGAGGTCTAGTCAGGCACCAGCGACTGCGGCATTAGTAGTGGAAGTCATTGTGGGGCCTGCGAGTCAGTACGCACTTATAGGCCCCGAGGTGGCCCCCGCCATCGCAGGAGTTTCTGTGGTGACAGGAGACTTTGCACTCGCTCACAGGCTCCAAGCTGACTTTCATTACTTAATGCTGCTGACACGTGCAGATCATCATCGGGGAGGGGAGAGCTGAGTGTGCACAGGCTGATGGAGATTATCACTTCTCCTTTCTTCTCACCCACCACTGAACCTACCAAAGAGAAAAATCTTGTCCCTGTCATCACCCAGCCCTCCCTTTCCACCAGCTGACAGCCACCTTTGGTCCTGGGCCCAAAGGAAAACATTGCTGTTGACACTGGTCAGGGGGATGTCTGAGGAAGGGGCTGTTTGAAGAGAGGGAATGGATGCTGGAGGGGCAATGACAGAAGATCAACTGAGAGATGTAAAAGAGGAGCTGAGGATTGAGAAGGGGATGGGGGGGGAGAGAAAGGGGTGACAGGATCAGTTGGGGGTTACAAGAAGGGCTTGAAGGTGAGACGGATAAGCTGAGGGGATGTGAAAAGGGCTGAGAGAGGGGATCAGCTAGAGTGAAAGTGGAGTAATTGTTGGAAGAGGACCACACCTCTGCTAATTTGTTTTGGTCATCTGGGGCGCATGTGAATTTTCTACCCATAAAATGGGGTCATGCTGGCTAAACATTTGAGAAGCCCTGACCTAGTGGCTTGCTTACTTTATTTAAATAATGTCTCTAAATTCACACACAAATCCCTTCTCCTGATTGGCTGCTGTTCATTTGGGGAGATATCCAGTTCTTGATTGGTTCTTAAGATTTGCTGGGTTAACCCTACAGTTGCAGAAGGAAACCCAAGTGCCTGCAAAGCTGCACTGTTGTGTCTGGATTCCTGGAAATGTATCAACACAGCCGGAGGGAAAACCGGCCTACAAGTAAATGGCCATGGAAAGACTTGTGCCTGCTCATCCAACCTCACCACTCAACCTCTCTGCCATCCCCCATTCAGACCTCTCACCCTCACCTCTCTGCCATCCTTCTCTGGTCCTCTCCCTTTGCTTTGCCTGTGCCCAGCCTCTCCTCTTCACTGTCCTTTCTCTTCCTGTCCCTCCTACCCCCTATCCTCTTTCTTCCCAGTCCTTTCTTCTCCTGTCCCCTGAACAAGAGAATGGTACTGGATGCTGCCTCTGCTTCCTTCTGCCACCCAGGCCCGGCTTTACTGGGTGTGCAAACCATACCATTGCACAGGGTGGCGTGGCATAGAAGGGAGGGAGAGAGGACTGATGTGGAATCACTGGAGGAACCAATCCATTGACTGCCAAAGATCACCGAATGAGAAGGCCTGTCCTAGTTCTGCCTAGAACCAAAGACTACAGAGAAGAGAGGCCGGGCGCAGCAGATGATTGTAGAGAGGCCAGGCTCAGGTCGACACGGCCAAAATATGATACAGAGAGGGAGAGGCCTGGCTGAAGACTGCAGAGAAAAGGGAGAGGTCCAGTGCTGCCAAAAGCTGCAGAACAAGAGAGGGGCTTGGCACCATCAAAGACCACAGAGAGAAGGAGAAGCCCAGCTAAAGACTGCAGAATGAGGGAAAATATCAGTGTTGGACCGCCCACCAATCCACCGCCACATCATGGGGCTGCCTGCAGAGAGAGAGAGAGAGAGGCCCAGAACCAACAAAAGAGAACAGGAGAGACCCAGCACCAGTGACGACTACAGAAAAAAGAAAAGGATCAGCATGGAAATGCTGGCTAAGCCCAACCCACTGTCTGGACAAAGTTTACAGTGAGAGAGAGAGGGAGTTTTTGTGGGCGTGTGTGTGAGAGAGAGAGAGAGAGACAGCATGCAGAGAGGGATAGGGAGCATATGTGTGTTTGTGAGAAAGAGAGCATGTATGAGAGAAAGGAATGTGTGTGTGGGACTGTGTGTGTGTGTGTGTGTGTGTGTGGAAGAGAGAGGGAGGGAGGGAGGGAACAATTGTGTGTGTATGTGTGTAAGAGAGAATATTTGAGAGAGACAAAGTCTGTGCACCCCTCCACCCTCCACTAGTTCATGTTAATCTTAGAATGACTGGAAATCAAAGGTTCCCAACTATAGAAAGCAGGAGATTTATTTTTGCCTTATTGGGTGGTATTGGATGTGTCTACTATTTTGAAATATGTATTAGTGTATCTTAAAAAAAATGTATATGAATTTTTAATTATTGGATGTTCTATTCATTGCTAGTTTTGAAATATTTATCTCTTTGTTAGTATGATTTTACTATTACAGTTGATGTTTTATTAATTTTATTGCTTAATGTTTTATGAGCAATGTAATGTTTGTTTTTCCATTGTTCCATTGCATATAGAATCTGGCTTTTTGTGGTTTCCAGTTCAGTTTTTGTCTGCACATTTCTGTTTATACTTTATGGTTTTGTTGTTCTGTATTTGATGAGGGTCTTTGTGTTCTGCATGTGTGACCGAGATGAGGTATTCTGCTAACGTGTAGTTTTCGTGCATCTATAGCAGCCTGGCTATAGAGTGGCAGGTGTATTGGTGTTTTAGGGCCTGGCGTAAAATTTGCGGTGTTATCTTTCATAGGAACAAAGCCAACATGGATGTAGCCCAGGGATGTCTTGCCTCAAAAATTTGCTACATTTATTTGAGGGCGTAAATAGACAAGTGGATAAAGGTGAGCCAGTTGATAAAGTGTATCTGGATTTCCAGAAAGCATTTGACAAAATCCCTCATGAGAGACTTCTTAGGAAATTAAAAAGTCATGGGATGGGGGCAGTGTCCTATTGTGGATTGCCAACTGGGCTAAATGGTAAATTTTAGCAATAACATAAGATGAGTAGTGAATAATGGAGTGCCGCAGTTATCTGTTCTGAGACCACTGCTTTTTAATATATATATAAACGATCTGGAAATGGGAACAACAAGTGAGATAATCAAATTTGCCAATGACACAAAATTATTCAAAGTTGTTAAATCGCAAGAGGATTGTGAGAAATTGCAAGAGGACATTGCAAAACTGAGAGACTGGGCATGCAAACAGAAAATGAAATTTAATGTGGACAAGTGCAAAGTGATGCACTTAGGGAAGAGTAACCCAAATTATAGCCAAACAATGCGAGGTTCCACACTAGGAGTCACCACTTGGGAAAAGGCTCTAGGTATCATCGTTGAAAATACTTTGAAATCTTCTGCTCAGTGTGCAGCAGCAGCAGCCAAGAAAGCAAATAGAATGCTAGGGATTAATAGGAAAGATAATAGAAAGACTAGGGTCACTCCATGAAGTTAGCAAGTAGCACATTTAAAACTAAATGGAGAAAATTATTTTTCACTCATTGTACAATTAAGCTCTGGAATTTGTTGCCAGAGGATGTGGTTAGTGCAGTTAGTTTAGCTGGGTTTAAAAAAGGTTTGGATAAGTTAATTAACTGCTATTAATCAAGTTTACTTGAGGAATAGCCTCTCCTACTATTGGAATCAGTAGCATGGGATCTTCTTAGTGTTTGGGTACTTGTCAGATTCTTGTAGCTGGTTTAGCCACTGTTGGAAGGAGGATGCTGGGCTTGATGGACCCTTGGTCTGACCCAGCATGGCAATTTCTTAAATGGAGAATAAAACAGAGAATATCATAATGCCTCCGTATTGCTCCATGGTGTCACCTCATCGTGAGTACTGTCTACAGTTCTGGTCACCACATCTCAAGAAAGATATAGCAGAATTAGAAAAGGTACAGAGAAAGGAGACCAAGATGATAAAGGGGATGGAACAATTCCCCTATGAAGAAAGACTAAAGAGGTTAGGTCTCTTCATCTTGGAAAAGAAATGGCTGAGGGGGGGATATGATAGAGGACTATAAAATGAGTGGAATGGAACAAGTAAACAATCAGTTGTTTACTCTTTTGAAAACTACAAAGACCAGGGAACACACAATGAAGTTACTAGGTAACACATTTAAAACTATTGAGAGAATATTTTTTTTACTCAATGCATAATTAAGCTCTGAAATTCGTTGCCAGAGGATGTGGTGAAAGCTATCAGTGTAGCTGCATGTTAAAAAGGTTTGGACAAATTCCTGGAGAAAAAGTCCATTACTTAGGTAGAGTTGCAGAAATCCACTGCTTATTCTTGGGATAAGCAGCTTGGAATCTATCTAACCCCTGGGATCCTGCCAGGTACTTGTGACCTGACTTGGCTACTGTTAGAAACAGGATACTGGGCTTGATGGACCTTTTGGTCTGACCTAGTATGGCAAATCTTACGTTTGAGCATTTGCAGTTAGTGCCATTTTGTTATAGCAGCTTTACAATATAGTAATTGTTTATTCATGGCTTTGTGAGGGCAAAGCTCACACCCAATGCAGGTTACAATAAACCTAATACCATACAGGTTCCAAGTGTCTTTTTCACTTTTTTTGTAGGATTTTTCTGGTTGGCAGCACAAACGTTCATGTAAATATAATAAACATGTTGCTGTAAGTGATATTTTGACCCCAAAACTGCACTTTATCATTTTTAGGTAAAATCTATTATAAATGCATAATTTTAATTGTGCGTGAAGATGACCTTGAGGAAAGGATGTACATTTTTTGCCTAGGGTGCCTAACACTCTTGCACTGGGCCTTCACCCACCTCATCTTACCCCATCTACGGGTTGGGAGCAATTTCACAGGTGGCCCTGCCCCGCCTGGTATGTAAACATGGTGTTGGTTGGCCCTCTGGCCAGTGCCACATTTTTTATGGAGCTACTTCTGGTGTTGGCTATGGGACCAGCCAGTGCCATTTTTACATTCCTGCAGGCAGGCCAGGAGCACCTGAGGATTGCTCCTGGCTCATTTAAGTATTTTGGACCTGTGGATGGTGTAAGATGGCTTCTGGGGGGAGGGGGGTGTCAGTATTTAAAGTCTGAATCACTGGAGGGAACTGTTTATTTTCAGGGAGGGTAGGGAAGCCTAGGACAGAGACTGAGATTGGCAGAAAGTGTGAGAGAGAGAGTTAGATTGATAGACTTTCTATTGTGTATTAGTTACTAGGAAAACAAAAATTATATATAAAAAAACCAAGAATGGGAGAGTGGCAGCACAATCACAGTTCACACAGGGCAGCAAAAAAAGGCCTGGATTTATCAAAATGCACTAAATATTGCATGCAATAGAAAAAGGGGCTTGTTTTAATGTAATAGGCAGTTTATCGCAATTTGCGCTAATACCTATGCTAAGGTACCGCAAATTGCGATAACTTTATTGTTGTATTTCCTACATACAGCCACTGGGGGGACCATGTTGAGTAGTTTTAAGGTCCTGGAGAGTCAGCCTAGCTATATGAGAGAGAGACAGAGAGACTAGCCATAATGCCCTCTCACTAGATAGGTATTTATATCTCTATGGGAGGCCCACCTACGTACTCGAGGAGAGTTTTAGGTATTAGTGTAGAGGTTAGGGGCCACTATGACATTCAAAGTGAGACGTATGAACAGAACAGTGCTCTCAACTCACTCAAAGATGAGATTTGTGCAATGTTCTCTCAACCTAGCTTGATGTTACCCAGTTAGAGAGTCCATCAAGCTAGGTTGAGAGAACACTGCACAAATCTCATCTTTGTATGAGCTTCCTCACTCCGAAGGTCATCAAATCTTCACAAGAGACCACTGTTCTGTCTGGGCCAGACTTGTAGTTTGACCGTATGGGATACTGAAGTCAGGCCCAGGGCACCAGGACAAAACAGATGCAGCACCAAGTGCTGTCACACTCTGCCTCCTCTGCTGGATCACCACTCTGAAGGAACTTAGATGGGACTGGCACCCCCCACTCCGGGTTTCCAGTGATTCTGCCGGCACCAGGGCATTAAACGTCCCTTGCCATGGCCACGGAATTGTAGGAGACCAGGAGTCCCAAGTATAGGTCTAGCCTCTGTAAGGGCTCTCAGTCTGGTTTCACCTGTCTCATGTGTTTGTCCAGTAGTTGTTGGGGATCCTCCTGTTTGAACGATTTAGTCACCTGGTGTGTCCACATCTGTGAGTCCAGATGCCAGGGTGTGCAGAGCACCAAGTCCTCCATTTCACTGCTTTTCAAGCATCCTATGACTGCCCCAGAGGCCCATCCAGAATGACCACATCCTGTGGACCAAGGTTCGCAGGTGTCTCTCTTTATTTTTATATATAAAATATATATATATATTTTAGCTCAAGCCTTTTTTTTTTTTTACATTTAAACTTTTATTAATTATTAAATCATTTACAATGAAACAATAAAGGAATCCAGTAAATATAATACATCATTATATCAAGTTATCACATAATAATGAGTGGTTATCTAGCCCACATTTAGGAGGTGAGAAGATATAAATTGGACATGCCCTTAGTTATCTATATCAACCCCAACAAACAGCACTTCAATTTGTAGACGGAGTTTTATCCCTTAAGAAACGTTCCAGATGCAATGGATCAGTAAATATAAATTTGTTATTTTGAAATACTATCTGACACTTGCAAGGGAATTTTAGGAAAAAGCTTGCGCCTATATCTAGAACTGATTGCTTATAAGTTACAAAATGTTTCCTACGTGCCTGGGTTGCCCGCGACACGTCAGGAAAAACCTGTATCTTTTGACCACAAAAAATCATGTCTTTCACTGAGAAATATTTAGAGAAAAATTGATCTTTTTCCTGTTTTAAAGAGAACTGTATAAGCAAAGTCGCTCTGGATAATATATTGTCCATCGAGTCTTCTAAAAAAGTAGACACTCCTGGACTCTCCAACACGTCTATATCCCCTGGTTGAGTAGATAGTATTTTCCCTCTAGGTAAATAATATAACTTAGAAATCGTAGGGATTTTATCAATATCAAGCTCAAGCCTTTTTGATTGGTAGCTTAAGGTGAGTTACATTCAGGTACAGGAAGTATTTCACTGTATCCAGAGGCCTTACAAACAAATTTAAGTACCTGAGGCAACAGAGGTCGAAGTGACTTGCCCAAGGTCACAAAAAGTGTCAGTAGGATTTGAACTCTGGCTTCCCTGGTTCGCAGCCTGCAGTTCTAACTACCAGGCTTCCTTTTACTGACAAATTCATCCCCCATGCCACAGGGATTTCCTGTGGAGGGCATATGCACTTTCATCAACTTTACCTTCCTTTGATCTGTTTGGCCTACTTTTGAGTTATTCTTCAGGACTAATTTCTCCTGTGGTCCCAGCCTGGTCTCAGTCTGCCCTTCCCTCGAGTTCCTGCCCTAAGCTTTTTCTTCTCGTGCAGTCATCCACTGACAAGGAACCATATCTGGAGTGTTTCCCTACCCTCTGGGCTCTTTTTTGACTCACACTCTGTTACTAGCCCACCTCTCACCAGGGCCAGTGCAAGGGTATTAGGCACCTCAGGCAAAACTTCAGCCTTGCACCCCCACCCCCAGTAACTTTCAGACCCATAGACCACCCCCTCCTCTACGATTTTAATAATTAAACGCAAATCATCATAACCTCTCCACCACCCTTCCTAGAACAATCCTGTAAAAGCGCATAATTAGATACAGGGAGCAGAATTTTCAGAAGCCATTTACAGAGTTAAATACCAATTTACCCAGCTAAAAGAAGTTTTGTTTTGTTTTTTTAATTGTCCACTGTCAGAGCACCTACAAGTGTACACGGTTCAAAAGGTACTTTCCCTTTCAGAACCGGTGCAAAGCCAGCGAGTAAAAGGTACCTGCAACTTTCAACCAAAGTGCACAGTTTTGAAAATTGCTCTGATATTTTTAAATATTTAAATTCATTTTGTATATATATGGTCATAATATAAATATTTCAGAAATAAAGGTCATTGTATCTGATAAATGTGTGCTATGTGATTTTGGGGGGTAGATGGCAAAAAAGAAAAAAATCAAGAAACAGATAAAATTGGCTGAACTGAATGTTTTCCCTTACTACTCCCCCTACAAAAAAATATTCACATTCTTTTGTCACCTCAGTATGAGTGACACAAATTCCCTCTATTTACAGGCAGGTGAAGTAACACAAAACTCAGCCCCTCAATTACAAACCTCCCATACCAAAACAGCACCAATTCCCGGAACCTACTTTACTTCTGAAAAGACAGCAATGCAAATATTACAGCAGGTCCTAGAACAGCAATACTATACTTCCCAACAGGGAAAAGGAATGGACTAGAGATTAGAGTAATGGACTGAGATCCAGGAAAGCCACTTGCCTCACTGCTGCTCCTGATGACCTTGAGCAGTTGCTTTATCGCCAGTTGGCTCAGGTATCCACTTAAATTGTAAGCTTTTGGGGGAAGGGACTTATTATACCTGAATTATAAAAATGCTGTAAGACCCTTTGAGCATTAGGAAAGGCAAGCTAGAAATGTACATTTATTATTAGCAATACATATTCTGTTAGGAAAGAACAAGCTGGTATTCCAAAAAATACACATTAGCAGAATACCTCATGTTGGTCACACACAGAAAAATCATCACCAAATGCAAAGTGGCCACAAATAGAAATATGCAAACAAGAACAACTCTCGTCCACTCCAACCTCATCCCCTCTCTTCCTAATTCCTACCGGACAGGAGAGAAGGAGGAAACAAGAGGAGGGGAAAGGTTGGATTAGGTGGCAGAGTGGCTCTTCTTTGCTTTGCTCTGTTCATTCTAGCCTTACACTCTCCCCTTCTGTTCTCTGCAGGACAAGAAGAGAGAAACAACTGGAGGGGAGGGGCTGGACCAGGAAGCAAACTTGCTCTTCCATGATCTGCTCTGTGTTTACCCCTTCTTTCCTGTTTCTTACAGCTGCTTGAGATGTGGGCATTGACAATAGATGCCTCAGCAGAGCCCTATGCTCACACACAGAAGCCTCTGCTACTGCCTCCACATTTCTGCCCTCTAGGCAGTGGCCTAGTATGTTAATGAAAGAGCCAGCTCTGGCTTTTATCAGTCCTCTGTCTGCACATTCCTATCACGTTTTTATCCCTCTCGCTCTCTTTCTGGCTTTTCAACTTCCAACACCAACAGTACACCATACCTATCAGATTGGCCCTGCACTGTCTCAGCGCCCAGTTTCCTTGGTGGCTCAGAAGAAAGGATTGCCAAATAAAAGCAAATTAAAGGAAAAATTAACAAAAATATACAAAAAAAGAGAAAATTTGTATTTATTTAAATACAAATGTTTCGAAATGGAAAGCATCTCTATAAAAACAAACTTTTGTGAATAGCAATATAAATCTTAAGCTAACTGACATAACGATTGAGATCGAATGTCGGTATATAAAAATAATAACTAACTAACTAACTAACTAACTATGTTGAATCACCAAAAACGTACCTGATGTTTGAACGTTCCCTAATGCCTAGGTTCCTCTTTTGCTACACACATTTGCATACGGTTATGACAACAACCATTATGTGAATTTTTATAATTACATTAGTTTTTCCCCTGCAGGAAACTAGGCAAGAAATGGTGACTATAGGCACTGTTTAATGGTAGATGGTTGCGGCCGGGGAAGAAGGCTGCGCTAGTAAAGAAGTGATGTAAATACATGAAAGAAGGACCCCACATTTCACTACAGCATTAAAGCCCCCCTGCAGCTTTGCCAATATGTGACAGACAGTCCGGCACAGAACCCGTTAAAGTGCAGCAGGAAAGACATGAAATCCGACCTGGGCCATCGCTCGGCCCTCAGCCTCTCTCCGATTGGAGAAAACTCGCGCGAAAACCAACCCGCGAAACCGGAAGGGGATTGTCTGATTGGTTCAGACTGGCGCGAAACTGATCACGTGGGACGAGGATCAGGCGCGCGAATCTGCTGCTTTGTGGCCGTGGAGAGCAAGAGGCAGTAGTGAGCGGTACCGGCACCGGTATAGAGTGGGTTGTGATATAACTCTGGGTCATGGATGTTCAGGAACCGGCAGCTGGTCAGCAGATCAAAGATGAAGTGGCGGAAAAGTGTCAGAAGCTATTCCAGGATTTCTTGGAGGAGTAAGTGCAGTCCGTGTGCCGGCACCACAGTTAGAGATTTCATATTTACACAGAAAAGAGAGAAACGTAGTGTTTTTTTTCTTCTGCAGAGCCGACTCGACTATTAACCCTCGTTTTTCGCACCATCGCGTGGCACGGGATCAGGATTTAACTGATTGGATTGTGTTTCTTTTATTGCGGTTTGCTTTATGCACCAATCCCTGATCATAAACTCCCCAACTCCAATCAGAAGTTAGGCACGGGTGCAGGGCAGCTTGCCATGTGAAACGGACATGAGAACTGCATCTCTCCCTTTGCTTCCCGGGCAGCTTTTACCTTACTTAGATGACAACTTACTTGTGATGTTGGGCCTTTTTGTATGTAAGCTGGAAATTGCGGTGCATTTTGTAAAGTGATCCGATATTATGCAGGAAAAAGAGAGACATTGGCGTACGAGTGTTTGGGGGGGGGAGGATGACTTGTGCCATGTATACATCTCGCTTCCAGCTGTGATGGCCCGGTTCCTTGACGTACGCTGTAAAAGTTGCCATCTGACTTGGAATCAGATTTGGATCAGCCTGTCTGGGTTGACCTTTGGGTAACAATCCTTGCTCTTTTACAGGGGATGGAACAGCTCCCCTATGAGGAAAGACTAAAGAGGTTAGGGCTTTTCAGCTTGGAGAAGAGACGGGGGGGGGGGGGGGGGCGGGATATGATACCGGTAGAGGTATTTAAAATCATGAGAGGTCTAGAACTGGTAAATGTGAATCGTTTATTTACTCTTTTGGATAATAGGACTAGGGGGCACTCCAAGAAGTTAGCATGTGGTACATTTAAAACTAATAAAATTCCCTTAAGTTTTCCTTTGTTAATTAACCTTTTTCATAGTGTTTAGTAATCCTTTGTTTATTAAATATGTTCAATGTATTTGACTTAGGAAACCTATTTTCCTGCATACTCTGTTTTTAATGTAAACTGGTATGATTTGTATCTGATACAAGATGCAAAATAAATACTCAGAGAAAGTTCCTTTTCACTCAGTGCACAATTAAACACTGGAATTTGTCAGGGGATGTGGTTAGTGCAGTTAGTGTAGCTGGGTTTAAAAAAGGATTGGACAAGTTCTTGGAGAAGTCCATTACCTGCTATTAATTAAGTTGACTTAGAAAATAGCCACTGCTATTACTAGCATCAGTAGCATGGGATAGACTTAATTTTTGGGTACTTGCCAGGTTCTTATGGCCTGGATTGGCCACTGTTGGAAGGAGGATGCTGGGCTTGATGGACCCTTGGTCTGACCCAGTATGGCATGTTCTTATATGGACACACTCCACACAACATGAGGGAGATGCACAAGAAGAAGCAATGGTCCAAACAAGGAATAAGTTAATCTTTTCCCAAGTTGTCATTATATTATTTTTTCATTTTTTCAAAGTAAAGCGGCTGCTCCAGAACTCAACATATTGAATTACAGTTCTCAAACAGGTCCCCCCCATATAAGGTGTTCTTATATGGCCAGAGTGGGATTGGCTGTTACTTTAGTCTAGCAGTGTACATAGCCTGCTGTAATGCTTTGCGCCCATCTGCCTTCTGAGCTCAGAAAATATGCAGCAGCACACCAAGAGGACTAGCACATAGAAATACGTTTTTCAGTGATGCACCAGAGGGAGCTAATGGGACCCCTTTTGTTATATTATTTTGTGACACCAAAAAGCATCTTATCCAGTGGAGCAGAACTGGAGAGAATCCCCTTGAAAAGAAATTGGTAGCTTATACCTGATGATCTTCAGATGAGAAGTACCATGCCATGGCCCTGTGCCTACCTACTTAATCAACTTGTAGAAACCTTTTAAAAACTCAGCTATAAGACTGGCCTTGACTGCATTCTCCCGCAGCAAAGTCCACATATTTATTGTTCATTGTCTGAAAAAACTATATCTCCAATTTGTTTTAAATGTTACCATTTGGTTTCATGGAGAGTCCCCTCATTCTAATTATTTAAAAGATAAATAGTTGTACCCTATTAACTGCTGTACAAGCACACATGACTTTATAATTCTCTATCATATCCCCTGTCATGTCTTCTACAAGCTCAGGAGCCCTAACCTGTTGAGCCTTCCTTCTTAAGGCTGCCAGGCCATCTCTTTCAGCATTTTAGTTGTCCTTTTTTTGGATCTTTCATGCAGTTGGACACACTTGTTTGTTTTGCAGCTCTAGCTTTTGTCTTTTTTTTTTTTCTATTTGTCTCTTCATATGTCTTGTGCCTCCTTGGTCTGTTTCACTATTTTTAATCTTTCAGGTTTTCCCACCCTCTTGCTCTTACATACACAAACGTAGGCCCTAGCCTCAGACACACAGCCACCTGTCAGCATTACACATGCAGAGAGCCAGGGCTACTGGCTTTCAGGATGTGATAGATATGTGTTGAGTCCACTGTATATACTTGTCTAAAAGTCTATCTCATGTATAAGTTGATAGGCAATTTTGAGACCGAAATGCATTAACCTGTGTCTAAGTTGAATTTAAATTGAGTGATCTATCAGGAAGATAAGAATTCAAGAAAAAGCCATCTCACGCGGCATACTAACTTTAGGACTGGTCAGCAGCACGACCACAGTTAACTGCATAAGTTAAGCTTCTAACTCCAAATATCGGAGTTAGATACTTGTGCAGCCAACTCTGCTCCATTTCGGCAGTTTGCACATACCTCAGGGACTTTATAGTATACACGGAAAAATGGATAGTATGCATGCATAAGTCGAACTAGCTCTCTTGGGACTATTTTCCAGCATACATTTTTTGACTTATATATGAATATATATGGTAATTGGATTTAATTTTTTTTAACTAAATCTTAGGGCTGTGAGAAATGCTTAATGGTGTCAGGGTGGAGGGGTTTGAAAGGTGCAGTGTATACTTTTCTGACAGTCGTCTTCCTCACAGGTTCCAAAGCAGTGACGGTGAAGTGAGGTACTTGCGAGACGCGGAGGAGCTGATTCGCCCGGAGAGGAACACGCTGCTGGTCAGCTTCCTGGATCTGGAGCAGTTCAACCAACAGCTGGCCACCACCATCCAGGAAGAGTTCTACAGGTGAGGGCCAGCAGGCTGCTTCCATGCTCACTTCAAAGCCGCTTTGCCTGTGGAGGGAGCAGTTCCTATTTGTTATCTGGCTCCTGCAGGAACGCACATTAGGGACTGTGAAGCTCTTGTAAAAAGCACTGGATCAAAAGACCAGGGGTGGATAGAGCACTGTATTTCCACAGGAGCTCACATCTTTTACCTTTTTTAAGCTCCTAGCTCGGTGAGAATTCTGGTATAGTGTGCTTGCAGCATCTTTTCCCTTGTCCCAACAGAGCAGTGTTAAGGGGGGTGAGGGCAGGATTTTGTCCCATCTGTAATGCCCCAGAGAAAGAGGGGGCATATTTGGAACTAACCATTCACAAAACACCTCGGGCTGTTTCTGGCTGCAACGGGTCCCCTTCTCTTTTGGATAGTGACAGGCCTGTCGGCCGACATCCCCTCTGGCAGCTCATGCTGCCGGTGGCGCCCTCCCGTTTCCTGCGGTTTGCTTCCTCCAGGTCCACTCCACCTGGCACCTTCTGAAAAGAGAGCAGGGGTCCTCTGCACGACGCTGGGAACGCTGATACCAACCTTGAGTGTAAAATGCCATTGAACTCCCAAGAAAGTGAATGCCTACCACTGCCTTTGCTTTATTCGTGGTGCGACGTGGATGTCTGCTTTCTGCTCCCATCAGCCAGCATTCCACAGAAGTGACGCTAAGAGATTGCATAAACTGAAAACGTAATAGAATATCTTTCTTTTTGCCCTTCTCAGAGTTTATCCTTACCTGTGCCGAGCGGTGCGAAGCTTTGCCAGGGATCATGGGAACATTCCTGCCAACAAGGAATTCTATGTAGCATTCCAAGAGCTGCCTACCAGACACAAGTGAGTATTCAGAAACGCTTTTTGTAATAAGTAGAGCTATGATTTGTTCCGCGTCCTAAAACTTCAGACCCCCTCCTCCCCCCCTCTGAAAGTGGATCTGAGTTCCATGAATCCACTTAAAGTAAAACACGAGCCGAATAGGACAGTGAGGCAGGCAGAGTGCGCGCACCGCCTTGGTGTGTGTGTCATGCACAGGTGGATGCGACGCTGGCGCATAGAAGTGAAACCCAACATCGTGCTGTTAACTGGCAAAGACTTTACTTGTTTCTGAACCTCCTCTGTCCCCTGGCTCCTGCAGTGCTGGGCTGGCTGGCATCGTCAAAATAAATAAATAAATAAATAAAAAGGTGAGACTTAACTCCGGGGATGCATTGATTTATTTGATTTATATTGTAAGTTTCAGGCCCTTCAAAGCAGATTACATTTAGGTACTGAAAGATTTTTCTTTATCCCCAGAGGGTTTACAATCTAAGGAGGTCACTTATCAAGACATGATATTTTATCCCGGGAGGGCATTCTTGGGATACTTTGCCACTCCCCAGGAAAATATCACGGCGATAGTTTTTATTGTGGAGGGAGGGAAATGCCTGTGATTAAAAAAAATATCGTGGGGAAAGGCTCATTTTGCCCTGGAGCCACTATCATCTTAAAGGGCCACATGGCAGGGACCTTATCCCACATGTTGAGGCAACCCAGCAAGGCCCAAAAGTTTAAAAAAACAAAAAAAACAAACCCCAAAACAAAACACAGCAATACCCCAACCCAAGTACCAGGCCGCCTCCCAAACGTAAACCATAATATTGGCAGTCTAGTGGCCTCCCTCCCTCTTAAATAGAAAATAGACCCTGGTGATCTGGGAAGGGGGGGAAGAGACCCTCTCTGCCCCTCTTTATTTAAGAATTCGATCTGTAGTGGTCCGGTGGTGGCTCAGAGTGTTCCCAACCCCAGGCTGGTTGATGCCATTTTACAAAATGGCGCCAACCAGCCTCTGCCTCTTTCAATGGACCACCACAGAATTATTACTTAGGTAAGAGGGGGTCCAGGCTTGGGGAGCCCCCCTAGACCACCAGGGTCTATTTTCTATCTTAGGGGTGGTAGGAAGGGGATGGAGGGCCACTAGCCATTAGATTACCAGGGATTGTGGCTTATTTTGGGGGGAGGGGAGGTTGGTTGGTGCCATGAGTATTTTTGAACAAATGGGAGGCCTTGGGAAGGGATGTGTTGTCGCCATGCAACATTAAATTCAATTCTTTATATTGTTTGAGCCTGGGTTGCCTCGACAGGCAGGTGGATGTGGGCAGGGGGTCATGCATGACCCCCCCCCCCCCCGGCTGGATTTTTGAATGGTGGGAGGGTGTTTATTTTTGGGCAACATGGCCCTTTAAGAAGCATCCTTGGGACATTGGGATGTGCATTAGCATCACAATACCCCCGGGATCTTTTATCCCGAGTTTGCCCTTCAATAATGCGACTTACTTTTTTTGAGGCTAGCTGTGTTATTGTATTTGCATAGGATTACCTATGCATTAGCTGCTTTGAATACATACAGTTTACTAAAGCATGCAAAACAGTTAATTTCAATAGATGCTGGATTTTTGGGAACAAAAAAACATTGCAATATCGCCATAAGGGTATATCGTGCGATAAACGCTGTTTCATGCATATTATATATCTTTATCGCAGCATAGTAGATGTTACCCCTAGGCAATGGAGGGTGAAGTGACTTGTCCAAGGTCACAAGGGGCAGCAGTGGGATTTTAACCCTGACTTCACTGCTTGCCTCTCTAACCACTCGGCTGCTATTCCCCATTATTTGTTTTGTTTCTGATATACAAATGACACTAGCCAGAAAAAAATGTTAATGATTCAGTTATCGTTAAAAACAATAAAGATTCCTTTTTCAGTTAGATTTTATTTATGGTACTTTTAGTGTGTGCAAAGGATTTTCTTTTTTTAGAAGCTCTTGCTACTTACTCTCCCACCAGTATCCTTAAATAAACATATCGCAGGGGTACCACTTTTAATGCAAACAACTGAAGGATGACCTCAAAAGTAGGGTTTTAAAACAGGAGACATGACCGTAATAAAAAAAAAAAAGAGAGAAAAAACAATCCCAGATTTTTCCAGAGAGAGGTTAGCATTTGACTGCAAGGTCCACTTGCAGCCCTGTTGCCATAGTGCAGATTCCTCTGGTACTCCCCCTCACTTCACCATGAAGGGTCCTCTCTGTGTATGTTGGGCTTTCAAATCCAGTACTGATATTACTTCCTCCGAGAGGCTGTTCCATCGATCCCCCTACACTTCCACTTCTAGTGAAGACACATTTCCTCCTCGCTGCCTCTTCTACCCGGTTACGGCCTCATCCCATGAGTCCTTCTGTAACGTGCTTTTCACTGTGACGTGTTTTTGCTTTCGGTGTGCTGTTTTACTTTTCAAGAAAATTTGTCATATTTCCCCCTCTCATGAAGGGTACATATGGGTAGTTTGTTTTTTTTAAATTTCTACACTTTATAAATACAGAAGACATGCAACAGAAGAGGCTGTAGCAGAGCCAAGACATGGGCAGGGTGGTGATTTTGACGGCTTCTGCCAGTGCTTTCAGATCTGTGCTGTGAGGGAAGTGATCACGCCCTTTTTCAATCTCTTAACAGAATTCGAGAACTGACCACACCACGGGTGGGATCCTTGCTGCGGATCAGTGGCCAAGTGGTCAGGACCCACCCTGTCCATCCCGAGCTGGTGAGCGGGACCTTCCTGTGCCTGGATTGTCAGACTGTCATCAAGGATGTGGAACAGCAGTTTAAATACACGCAGCCCAGCATATGCAGAAATCCTGTGTGCGCCAACCGGAGGAGGTTCATGCTGGACACCAACAAGTCTCGATTCGTTGACTTTCAGAAGGTGAGTGTAAAGATCCTGAGCGATGGACAGGTGGGCTCCTTCTTGTCTTCTACCGAAGGCTCCGCATGTATCACAGCAGGCACACAACCCAAGGGTAAAGCATTTTGAGCAAGGGCCTTTCACCTGTGTGTTACCCTCAGAAATGTGATGCAGAAAAAGACCATATGGCCTATCTAATCTGCCCATTCACTTAACTAATTTAGCCTTAAAGTTCCCATCACTTCTTTAGAGATCCCTTGTGTTTATCCTATGCTTTCCTTAATTCAGATACTGTTTTTGTCTCCACACTCCTGAGTCTACCCCTTTCAACTTCATCTCATGGCCCCTTGTTCTAATCTAGAGCATCCTCTTCTGTGCATGGAAACCTTTGAGATATCTGAATGTCTCTGTGATATCTCCCCTATCTTGCCTTTCCTCTAGGATATACATGTTTAGATCTTTAGGTCTATCCCCATATGCTTTAGAATGAAGACTGCTGACTTTTAGTAGCCACCTTCTGGACTGACTCAGCCAGTTTATATCCTTCCAAAGGTGCTGTCTCCAGAATTATACAATTCCAAGTGAGGTCTCACCAGGGAACTATACAGGAGCAATATCACCTCCCTTTTTCTGTTGACCATTCTTCTCCCTGCGCGGCCCAACATCTTTCTGGCTTTTGCAGTAGCTTTATCTACCTGTTCCTCTGCACTCAGGCAGCCAGTCCACACGAGTGGGTTTTGCACTAATACCAGCAGATGGAGACAGAGTAAAGCTGACTCATTGAGATTACTGACATGTCCTGGAAATAGTAAGGCATGGCTAGAATTCCTCTGGATGCATTTATGGGGTCTCCATGCAAATCTCTATAGAAAAGAATGGCAGTGGAGACTACATTATGGAGGCTGTTGGATTTGAAGGCCTTAATTCCTGTTCCCAGATTGCAAGAAAATACGGGGTGATATTCTATTTATTTTGTCATTTCCAAGAAGGAAGAGGGGGCCCTTTTGGCCCATCCTGAATCTAAAGGGAGTCAGTCTACATTTGCATGTGACTCATTTCAGAATGGAAACTCTACGTTCTGTAACAATGGCAGTACAAACAGGAATGTATCATGTCTCTTGACCTGTCAGAGGCCTATCTCATATTCCCATTCACCCGGAACATTGTTTGCTATGTTTCGCCATTCTGGGATGTTATCAATTTCAGGCCCTGCCTTTCGGATTAGCTACTGTGCCCCGGACCTTCTCCAGGTTCATGGTGATGGTAGCGGTGTCTCTGCACAAGGAGGGCATTCTGGTCCATTCATTTCTGGATGACTGGTTGATTTGAGCCAAACGTGCAGACGAGAGTCAATTGGCATCTTGCAAAGGAGCTAGGCTGGAAGGTGAACTTGGCCAAGAGAAGTTTACAACCGTCTCGGACACTAGAGTATGTCAGCGTGTGATTAGATAAGGAGTAGGGCAGAGTGTTTCTACTGGAGAGTTGCATTTAGAAGTTAGTTACTCAAGTTCAGGCCCTAAGACGGACCATTCGCTTGACGGTGTGGTCTTACCTGCAAGTCTTGGGATCGATGGCAGCCATATTGGACGTAGATCCCAGGGCAAGAGCGCCCGTGTGACCCCTTCAGTGTGCGTTGCTCTCCTGGTGGAATCTGCAGTAACAGGAGTCACATGGTGAGACTCCACTTGCCATCAGAGATGAGTGTCCAGTTGCAGTGGTGGTTACAAGCAGATCATCTCAGGAAGGGGGTTTCAGTGTTCATGACAGATGCAAGTCTTCTGGGTTGGTGGCGCAAGGTTGGTGAAATGCCAGAGAGCCAAGTGGACCATCAGTCGGTTGGAAGCAAATGAAGTTCAGCTACTTGCGGTTTGCTGAGCAGCTGAAAGCTTAAGCAGTAAGGATAATGTCGGACAGTGCCATGACAGTAGCCAACATCAATCATCAAGGCAGAACTAGAAGCCAATAGATGTCTATGCCCTCATGGTGTGGGCAGAACAACATCTCCAGGATACATCCACCTCCCACATTGCTAGGAAGGACTACGTAAGGGCCGACTTCCTTAGCAGGCAGGTCTTGGACCCAGGAGAATGGGAGTTGGCAGACGATGTCATAGTGACGCGCTGAGGTCACCCATACCTAGATTTACTGGCGAGCTCCAACAATGTGAAGTTATCACAGGTCTTTAGTCACAGAAGGGATCTGAGAGCACTCATTCTCATTCAGGTTTGGCCATGTTATATGCCTTCCCTCCATGGCCAATGATAGGGTAGGGTCATTCGGAAGATTGTGAGTCAGACCAAAACAATACTTCTGGTGGCTCTGGATTGGCCCTGGCAGCCGTGGTATGCCAGTCTTCAAAGACTACTGGTGGGACAGTCCTCTCAGACTACCATTCTGGAAGGATCTAGTGCATCAGGGGCCCATACTGCACGACAATCTGGGTCTGTTTTGTCCTACGGTTTGGCCCTTGAGTGGGCTTGGTTGCTGAAGCATGGTTATTCTTCTGCAGTGATTTCCACTTTGCTCCAGGCCAGGAAATGTTCTACATCTCTAGCTTATGTTAGGGTTTGGAGAGTGTTCGAAAGCTGGTCTGAGGAGCGAAGTTCTCACCCTTTTTAAAGTTAAAATTCCACTGATACTGAAATTTTTGCAGGAAAGTTTGGTTAAAGGCTTGGCCTTTAGCACTCTTAAGGTGCAGGTAGTAGTTCTCGCTTGCTATAGTGGGCAGGTTAATGGTAGACCCTTGTCCTCCCATCTGGATGTGTCCAGGTTTTGGAAGGGAGTTAAGCATTTACATCCTCCATTGCGGCTACCGGTGCCTCTTTGGGACCTTAATCTGGTCTTGTGGTTTTTTGGCGGGTCCTACATTTGTGTCTGCTCACCTTGAAAACAGTTTTTCTAATAGAAATCTGTTTGGCATGGCAGATCTCCAAGCTGCAAACTCTGTTGCCATGAGCCGTTTCTATGAATGAATCCAGGGGTATAGCTTAGGACTGTACCTTCCTTTTTTGCCGAAAGTGTTTTTGGAGTTTTATTGGAATCAGTGTCTTTCCCTGCTCACGCTGGACAGGGATAGATATGAGCGTAATTATCGTCTGTTGTATGCCTTAGATGTCAAGCGGCATTTTGATGCGATTCTTGAAGATTATTTGCTCTTTCAGGAAATCTGACTGTGCTCCATGGTGGAGGTAAACCAGGAGCACTGGTGACATGGGCAACTATAACCCGTTGGGTGAAAGAAGTCATCACAGCCGTCATCCACAGATGTCCCATTACCTAGACAGGTCAGGGCGCATTCCCCTAGAGCTCAGGTGGTTTTGTGGGCAGAGCTTCGGTTGTAGTCTCCCAGGGAGATTTGTCGAGCAGCGACGTGGTCCTCCTTACACACTTTCTCCAACCATGATCCGTTTGGACATTAGAGCTCAGGAGGAGGCGGCTTTCACGCTTGAGGTGTTGATGCAACCGCGGGCAGCCTCCCGCCCTTTTAGGGAATAGCTTTTAGTACATCCCACTGGTGTGGATTGGCCTGCCTGAGTGCAGAGGAAGGAGAAATTACTACTTACCTGATAATTTCCTTTCCTCTAAGGAAAGTAGGCCAATCCACAACCCACCTGGGGCTGCTTAATTACTTTTAGTTCGTCTTTTGTATGTGGACGATGAAGAGTGTTATTTCTATTAATTCATTTGAAGGACTGGTAAGTGACATAACCGGCCCCTAAGATTAGTTGATGTTGACTTTTTTGCTAAGCTGAGTGTTTCCCAGTTGGTTGGAAGCATGAGTGGTTGACTTAGTCATGTTCAGGTATAATCAGTTTGTCCACAGTTTGGCTTTTCTAGATATACTGGCGGGCTGATGTCGGGGCAGGGTTATATGTTGGTGATGTCAGCGAGTTAGCTCTACTCCATCTTCCTCTGCTGATAGGAGTGCATAACAACTGGTGTGAATTATCCTGCCTTCCTAAGAGGAAAGGAAATTATCTGGTAAGAAGTAATTTCTCCTTAATGTAGCCTTCATTCTCCTGGATATTTCTCAGTCTTGCCATCTCCTCTGAGTCCTGCCACCTGTTTCCTGAGGAAGTCAATCTTCAGACATCTTTCACACTGAACTGGTATGGATCAGGACATCTGTCTGGACAGCAGTAGAAGTGGTAACAGCGGCAACAGCTTTAAGAAATTAGAACATAAGAAATTGCCATGCTGGGTCAGATCAAGAGTCCATCAAGCCCAGCATCCTGTTTCCAATAGAGGCCAAACCAAGCCACAAGAACCTGGCAAGTACCCAAACACCAAGATGATCCCATGCTACTGATGCCAGTAATAGCAGAGGCCATTCCCTAAGTCAACCTGATTAATAGCAGTTAATGGACTTCTCCAAGAACCTATCCAAACCTTTTTTAAACCCAGCTACACTAACTGCACTAACCACATCCTCTGGCAACAAATTCCAGAGCTTAATTGTGCATTGTGTGAAAAAAACATTTTCTCTGATTAGTTTTAAATGTGCTACTTGCTAACTTCATGGAGTGTCCCCTAGTCCTTCTTTTATCTAAAAGTGTAAATAACAGATTTACATCTACTCGTTCAAGATCTCTCATGATTTTAAAGACTTCTATCATATCCCCCCTCAGGTGTCTCTTCTCCAAGCTGAACAGCCCTAACCTCTTCAGCCTTTCCTGATAGGGGAGCTGTTCCATCCCCCTTATTTTGGTTACCCTTCTCTGTACCTTCTCCATTGCAACTATATCTTTTTTGAGATGCGGTGACCAGAATTGTACACAGTATTCAAGGTGCGGTCTCACCATGGAGCGATAGAGGCATTATGACATTCTCCATTTTATTCACCATTCCCTTCCTAATAATTCCTAACATTCTGTTTGCATTTTTGACTGCTGCAGCACACTGAGCCGACTATTTCAAAGTATTATCCACTATGATGCCTAGATCTTTTTCCTGAGTGGTAGCACCTAATATGCATGTGCATTAACTCTTCTTAACCCTTCCCCCCACCTTCCCCAACACTTTGCTCAGGTAAAATATTTTAAATACACCTTGAAACCTTCTTATCCTTTTCATCCAGAAGGCATGCTGAACTTATGCCGAGTTTGACTAAAAATGTTTTCACATTTCCTGGCCATCCTTGGGCTGTTGGGAGCTTCTGGTGCATGTTAAAAAAAAAAAAAAAAGAGACCTACCATAGTCCTTGCCTTTTCTTCAACCTTCCTGCAAATAAAATTAGCTAGTCCTTAGAATCTACTTCCAACTCCATGCTCATAATCCCCGCTTGTAGTCCTGTTTGCTTGCTTGATGGTTGAAAGTCTGAAGTGTCTTGTCTTATTCTCTCAGACTACAAAATATTTTTATAAATCCTATGAGGTATATAGTTTTGTGTTGCTCCTTTTTTAGATTCTTGTTGCTGAGGGTATAAATGTAAACCAGGGTAACTGGAATTTATTACCACAAAGTTCAAATATGATGGTACTGTGGCAAAACAGGTTTTTGCATGCTTTGTGGTTTATTGTTCTGCCCTATGACACTTTTCCCCAGAGAGCTCATTTCCTGCATGCTGGCCTGTAAGTGGTGGTTGATCTCCGTACTGTAGTTCAAGCAGAGGCTTTGGATGCTGCCTTGACTCAGAAGGTAGCTTGAACAGCATTCACATTTCAGCAGCGCTAAGGATATATAAGACTGAAACAACCAGCAGTGCCCTTGGCCAAAAATCCATTACTAGTCAGAAGGCCATTGGTGATAAATCCAGCTGTTAGTATTTTGTGCACTGATTGGCCCTGCAGCCAGAGAGCCAGCCCTGAGGGTTCTGGAACTCTCCAGTCTTGACTGGGAGTATAGAGGGAGCAGATCTCTGTGCTGAGGCCCTGTTCAGCTCTTGTGGGCAGCCTTTTCATGATTTCCCCAGGCACTAGATAAGTAGTAAAAAGTGTTTGGTTAACTTTTGCTGTATAATCCTTGTTGTTTTACCTGTTTCTGTTTGCAGTTTAAATCTCTCTTTCCATTTACTATGCCTACTTTTTGTTAATAAACATTAGTTTGTTAGCTCTGTCTTGGGCTGATTAACAATCATGGCATTGTGTTATTTGGTCTATGGGTGTTTTTTTTTAGGAACCATGTGACCCTTAGGTTGTGTGGGGTCCCAGTGTTCCTAGAAACCATGAGGGGATAGCTTGCAGGCGGGGAACTTGCCCAAGGCAAGCAGGAACCCAGTTGGCAGGTGAGAGGTTGCCAGTGTAGGAGCACATGTGCAGGTGGGCCTGGGCAGTGCTTTGCAGGAATCTCCAAGCAGCTACAGGGTTCCCCTGAGTGGGTGTTAGGGGTGGCGCTGCAACATTACATGACAGCTACCAATCAAGCTCATAAGAAATCGACTTAATTTTGTTCTGTTTGTAATAACACAAAATGACCGAATTCACTCTTTCTCCTTCCTGGTACAAAGCAGTAAGTTCTCCAACTGTTGACTAGTAACTTATTCTAATTTCTAATCTTACTCTGTTTATCTAGGATTTCTAATAGTCCTGCTTTTTAAAATTATGGTTAGTTAATTTCACACTTATCTGTCAAATATCAGTTTATAGTGCGTACACAGTTTTACAAAACTCCTTTTTAAGTTTATAAAACGTTTTTGTATCTGTTAAGTGTGTATTCTGTAAAGAATCCTATTGCCTTACTTACCAAAGATCAGGTCAACTAAAACTAATCACAGAAACAAAGTAGAGGGTAATCGTGTGGCTGCCATAGGAACATAGAAAAACGGCAGCCGCATGAAAGAAGAAAGTTGACACACGCTTTCTCTAGCCCCTGACGCAGACGATAGGTTGAAACGCTGTCCGTGTCAGACTGGGCACCAGAATAAGGCCAGAGATTCAATGAGAAAAGGAGGAGAGGAAGCTGTCCCTGCGCTGAAAGATAAGTGCTGATTATGCTCTCCCGATTAGAGGTTTAAATCACCAGGAGAGAGTTGATGGATTTTTCAGCAGACAATTTTAGGTGCATGAGAAGATAAAAATAAAAGTAATGAAAAGAGACACTTTAGTAGAATTTTTTTTTAAATTTTTAAATGCAATTAAACAGATAACGAGAGCTTGCATAAAGTTTCCATATTAAAACGGTGCTTGTACACCCTCATAGGTATAGCTGCTAGATTGATGATCACCTAGTCAGATGTTAACGGACATCAGAGAGAGCCTATTAGGCTTTAATACCCCATACTTTGGTTTTGTGATTATACTTTTACGGGGTATTAAGAAGAGGCGTCCCATTTGTTTATTATAGTTAACAACGATACTAATTAAGTTCCCCTAAACTTTACTTAACTTTAGTCAAATGTGAAATCAGAACACTTGTTTAAATTACTTTTGAGTTTCTCTGTCAGCCAATGCCAAGTTATTCTGTGTAGCCCACCTCCCTAATTAGTGGCTCAGTCTATAAAGTTAGAATTGAAAGGCAGGGCTGCTGGAAACAGAGTCCTTCCGCTTCCCTTATTCCTTTCCGTTTCTTGATTTTGTTTATTTCATATTCTGCTTTTCGGCACTTCAAAGCAGATTACATTCGGGTACTGTAGATATTTCTAAAGCTAAGCAGTAATATCTATCAAACAGAAAAGCAATGCAAAATATCTCTTTAGAAAAAGAAAAGTAAAAAGCAATGAAGAAGAAATATCGCCTTCAAAATAAGGTCACAGCAGTTGAATTCAAGCCAGAAAAATGACCTCTGTTTGTAGTTCAGCTCCTGCAAGAATGGCAGATCTTTCTTAGCTTTGTTTCAGGGCCAGAGCTCTGGTCCTGAAACAATTAATTAAGAGAATGGATAGAAACTGGCAGTTGGCAGGTAGGCCCGCACTGTGGAGCCGTAGGTTTCACAGGGCTAAATGCGCAGAGTCTAGGTCTGCAGTGACGATGGTTCCTGATCATCCTGGGAGAGGAGGGGCTTCAGAGCCTGGTGAGCACTCTCCTCATTATTCACCCCCTCAGATGTCTTTTATTATCGAGTAGTACTGTGCTGGGCAAAATCACTGCTGCGGGGCTTCCCCAAACTCTCCTGTTCACCACGGAGCTGGTTGGGGTTTGGGGTTATCCACAGTGAATATGTATAGGATAAACTCCTGCATATTCGTTGTGAATATGCTAAAAAGCCAACTAGCTGTGGGATCAACAGGGCAAGTTTTGGAAGCCCTGCAGTAATGAAATGAAAATCAAAGTAGCACATTACTGTCGGTGTAAAATTCCAAGCTTTTTTTTTTTTCTTCTTCCATGGAATTTTTTTTTTTTTTTTTTTTTTTTAAAGGATTTAAATTTGGTTTTATTTTAAATCATATGGCACCATCTCTTAGAAGTGTTTGCTTTGAGCATAGGGGGGTTAAACCTTTTTTGAAAGTCGTCTCTGTGATCAGATGGGAATCTTTGTCTTTCCCTGCAGGTCCGTATACAGGAGACGCAGGCTGAGCTGCCCCGGGGCAGTATCCCTCGTAGCCTGGAGGTGGTGGTACGTGCCGAGGCCGTTGAGTCAGCCCAGGCTGGTGATAAGTGCGACTTCACCGGCACGTTGATCGTGGTGCCCGATGTGTCTCAGCTGTCCACCCCTGGTATGTCCTGTCCCATGAGCTGCCCTCTGTTCTTGGATCGCTCTTATCTGAGCGTGAGCCTTTGTGCTGTTTTGCTGCAGGAGTACGTGCAGAGACTGGCTCCCGCGTCAGCGGTGCGGAGGGATACGAGACGGAAGGAGTCAGAGGGCTGCGAGCCTTAGGGGTCAGAGATCTGGCTTACAAGCTGGTTTTCCTTGCATGCCATGTTGCCCCAACAAACCCACGGGTGAGTTCTTAACTAGTGGCAAAGTCTGGTATAGGATACTGAAGGCAGAGGAGTGCTGATGATATTGAGGGGGGGCCCTTTCCTTAGTTCACTTGTCCAAAATATGGGGCAACCTGTTAGATGCCGAGTTCCCTGTATGTGCTCGGATCAGTCCAGACTCCTGGTTTTATTCATCTGTGCCAGCAAATGGAGACACGAGAGAGCAGAACTGACATTACTCTATGTACACTGAAGCCACCTGCTGTTCCTCAGTATTTCTCTGTCTCCAGCAGATGGTGGCAGATGCACAAACCTGCAGTTTGGTCCAATATTTTTCCTTTTTTGTTGCTCTGAGCCTTCCTCCCAGGGGTCTGGGGTCCTCGTGAAGGATCCCTACC
The DNA here is from genome assembly GCF_901001135.1 of Rhinatrema bivittatum. Taxonomy (NCBI): domain Eukaryota; kingdom Metazoa; phylum Chordata; class Amphibia; order Gymnophiona; family Rhinatrematidae; genus Rhinatrema; species Rhinatrema bivittatum. Next base: position 51,970,805 of record NC_042620.1, on the reverse strand, counting down.
CTGTTTGGTTGAGGCGGACGGGCTGGGAGTTGGCGACTCTTTTGTACGCCCGTATGTAGGGATTGCCGTGGGGTGTGAATCTGGTGGTCCAGGTCCCTCCCCTTCACGTAAGTGGCTGGATTTTTTTTTGTATTAGCTATAATTTCCTCACTTTCCTCTCCTTTTCATTAACTTGCTGAATTGAGCTGGACAGCTCTCTTCAGTGTTTGGAGTAGGAATTCGGTGTGAGGTTTTTGTTTTCAATTTATTTAAGTTTTGTAAAAAAAAAAAATAAATAAAATTCTAACAGACTACAGAGATGCAGTAGGAGTAGCGAGGATGACTACCCCTCCCCCCTCACCCACGGATATTTGGGGGCTCCTTTCATCGGGATTTGCGGGGTTTTTTACAGATTTTTTTTTTTCTCTCCTTTGGCGCCACAGTGGTGTGGAGCGGCTGAATCACCACAGTCTCTGTTCGGCACGCACCTCAGGTGGGCCGGGACCCTCTGATCTCCCTACACCTGCCAAACAGAAGGAAATCGCGCCTGCACCGCCGGCTACAGGCTGGAGCAGTGCAGTCCGCGTGCAGCCTCCCAATGCTCTGACTGTGGGAATGGCAGCCATCTTGGATCCCTCGGCAGTCGGGCCTACTCTTTTTCAGGGACTGCTGGGGATCTCCCTCCCGTGCTTTCCCCGGTTCTCCCAGGTCTTGTCCAAATTATGGAGCAACTTGTTAGATGGCGAGTTCTAGTAGTGACAGTGGCCCTTTTGAAAACTGGATCCTTCACAGGTTGATACTTTCTGCTGGCCCTACATGAAAATTACACACAAGTGATGTCAGATAAGAGCTTTCAGCACTACAAAAAGGCCTTGTCAGATGAGACATCCCAGTTGTGTGGTCTAAAAATATTCCTGTGTGGGAGCTAGCTGGTCCCCCAGGTAATCTGTGAACATATCCTCTGCTGTCATCTTTCAGTAAAACCAGTTACTCCTGACAATAACTGGGAAGCAATGGGAATTGGTTTCCTCTTCAGCGCTCAACATTTACAGTGAAAGGAAAACAGAACGTCAAACAAAGCCTTAACCCTTCCTGGTGGTTATAACCTATTCTCCATATATCCTGCTCCTGTTTCATAGGTGAAACAATCCTATCACGAAATGCTTTTTAACCTCATAAGGTTTATGGCATACCTTACTTCAGGTGTTGGTCAGCCTCCCTTTCGAGCGCTGCATGCTGCACAAGACTCCTTCCCCCACAGGGTTCCTTGACCTCCTGTGTGCCTGAAGAGCTCCGACTCTGGGGAATTAGGGGAGAAACTCATGGTTTAACAATTTCCTGTGTCTGGCTTCTTCCTGCGGCCTCTGGCTGGAATACGTGTCATGTCAGAGATGTCATTTTTGGTTTTGATCTTCATGTTGGCCTAACAAGAGGTTATTGTAACCTGTAAAGGACCTGGAGAGTAATGAGAAGATTAAAATTTAGAAGCCATGTAGTTGCAGCGCATTTTGGCTTTTAATGTTGCCTGCCATGGTCTATGGCCACTTTGGACTCCCAGGTTCTCGTTTTTGCCATCCTAGTCCTGGGTACAGCCGACTCTAGAAAGGCGGTGAGAGGATTGGGTAGTGCCAGCTTCAGCTTGAGGGATTAGGGTTTTCACTTCACCCCATGTCAACCAAATGGGTCGATTCAGTCCTGGTTTTGCCGATGGCATGCATGAACTCGCCAGGCTTACAGACATCCAAGCGTATGATGGGGTGAAACCAGAGCTGGATCAGCCCGATAGGTTGACCTGGGGTGAGGTGGTAATCCTAATGGGGAGTAAAGAATGTCGTGACACTGATGGAGGAGGGACGGGTCCGTTCGTGTACCTTTTTTTTTTTGATAATATTTTCATGTAGTAACTCATGAAGTCGTCTTGCCTATCCTTGTTTTCAGTTTGGTGGGAAAGAGCTGCGAGATGAAGAACAGACTGCGGAGAGCATTAAGAACCAGATGTCTGTGAAGGAGTGGGAGAAAGTGTTTGAAATGAGCCAGGATAAAAACCTTTATCACCACCTGTGCACCAGTCTCTTTCCCACAGTGCATGGTAAGAGGTCGGCTCTTTGTGCTGGGGCATAGTTAGCTAATTTTGGACTTTTTTTCTTCTCCTGACTGCTTTTCCATGCACTCTGTTTCCAGTCCTCTTGCTGCCGCTTCCATTGTATCCTAAGCAGCTAGGAAGGGACAAAGACTCCTCCGCTGACCGTACCTGGCGGGTCACTCCAGAGGCCTGCACTAAACCAGGCATCCTTCACATTTAAACTCTGGCGTTTAGGCCTTCTTAATTGGTTTCCATGTGAACTCGTGTGCTGGCAAGGTGTGGGATTTTCTGCTAAACCAAAAAGGTTATGGTTATCTGCAGCGCAGTCAAACGTTGCAGTCTGATAGTAACTTCATTTCGAGCTGTAGGAAAATTTTTGAGTTGGCCTTTTTGGAGCCATACAAAGTGTTGAGAATACTCTGAGAACAGGCAGACAAGTCAGTATCACATGACCAGTGTTTTTACAGATTGTTTGTGTGGTGCTGGGGGGACGCAGGCTTTCTAGGCCTGGAGGGGGTTTCCGAAAATCCCAGCTGTTCTTAAAACGAATGTATGTGGAACAAAGCTGTATGAATACTAATTAGCTTCTGAGTTATCCCAGATCCTGACCCCGGTATAAGTTTAGTAAAACTCCTTCATGTTTCTTGGCGTTGATATTGCAAGTGGAAATGTCATGGACTGCTTTTTTTTTTCTTCTCTCTCTCTCTGCAGGTAATGATGAGGTAAAGAGAGGCATCTTGCTCATGCTCTTTGGAGGTGTCCCTAAGACGACCATGGAGGGCACCTCCCTGCGTGGAGATATCAATGTCTGCATCGTGGGGGATCCCAGCACAGCCAAGAGCCAGTTCCTCAAGTAAGTACTCTTGCAGGTGTTTCAGTGTTAGTATAGCTAGAACGGTACCAGGCTAGGCGTTTAGAAACGTTGCAAGATAAGTCTTGGTCCAGTTTGACATTGGACCTCCCCTGGTTCCAGTACCTTTGAACCTGCTTCAGTGGTGCAAGTCCTTTGTTGCAGCCATCTTGATGGAGAGAGTGTTCAAACCCTGATCTGATTTAACCTTAAAACGTAAATGTTGGCAGTATTATTGTCTTGTGTAAATGCAATATGCTTGGGTTCTGGAAGAATCCATGTGGTGGGAAGGCAGACTGTAAGGCTGAATGCTGTTATAAACACGGTGGCCAAGCTTTCTTAGGAACATGGTGACAGATGCCTCCCTGTCATCTTCCGTGCTTGGAGCCTGTGGGATAGGAGTTCTGCTTTCCAGGCTCGCTGGAAAACCACGTCATGGAAAGGGGAAATTCCATTGCCATCTCTAAACTGGTTTTTCCTTAACACCTACTCTTAGTATAAAGAAAACGTTTTGTGCCGACCGCAGCAAGTTTTAGCAAGTAAACATACTTCCTGCCCCCAGCTAACAGGAAGTCAGCAGGAAACATCAAGTGCAAGCTTTTCTGCAGCCCCAGAATAGCTTATGACCTACTTGCATTTCTGTGGGTTTTCACACCTAGGTAGCTCAGTACCATTGCCTCATGACCAGCTAATGACCTCCTCCCTCCCTGCCTGAAGACTGACCGCTTGCACCTACTGCCCACTTGCACCCACGTAGTAAAAGGTCAGCATAAACACTGATGGTGGAAAACATTGTAGCAGGAAAATATGTGACGTATGTATCATAGGAAATGCTATGTGATCATTTTATAATAAAAGAGCAGCCTTCCCAAAAGCCTGGGAGAGCACGCTTCACCCTGAATCCCGTGTGAGGTGTCTTCATTACCGTTGCTACAGGAGCCCTTCAGAGGACCGGTGGGATGATCTGGCATTTTGTGGAAGGATCTGATCTGTTTGCAACCCGCTTAGCACTTCTGAACCCCCTTCCGTCTGGGCATGGAGATGCCGATGTTCAAAATGGGTGAAATCATGTCCTCCTCAATTCAGTTGGCAGCTGTAATATCTGAGCTCGTGCACTCGCCCACGGGCACAGAGAAACAGACCCACAACTCACGCACACACCACAGACAAACGGTTAGGAGCTGGAAAAATCTTTTATCCCACCTTGCCCACGAGCTCCTTTTTTTTTCCCCTTCCCCAGCTCATCCTTCTGTCCCCTCTCCTTCCTCCCTCTTCCTGGTCTCTCTGCCAGTCCCCTCCCCTTCCTCACCGCTTCCTTTCCTCTGGGTGGGCAGGAGCTGCAGTCTCTCGCTGGGTAGGGACCCAGGCACAGCAGGAATTCATGGCTGGGAGCCCTAGGGTTGCAGGAATATCAGTGCAGCTCCCCCCCCGGGCCCCTCTGAAAGTTGTATGGCTAAGCCAAGGCCTGCTTGTAATAACATCACTATGTGCTCTCCCTCCTGAGCTTGCTGTGCCGTAGAGCATGGCCATATCTTTTTTTTTCTTCCTCACCAGCCAGCCGGTGTGCCCTCTTTCAGGATCATTCACACTCCCCCAGTCTCACTCACCTGATTTGGGCACCCTTGCATTAGTAGATGGTTTTCATCCAGAAAGGGTTGACTTTGCCTGTGCTCAATGCTCGTGAGATCAGTAGTGGCCAGTCTGTGCCTCAGCCTTCACTTTACTTTGGCTTAGGTGTAGCCTTGAAGTTGGAATGACTGCTTCACGAGCATCAGACCTGTGCCGAATCCGTTGCCGCTCTTTGCATGTCGCCATGCGTTCGGGACATGCACACATTTTTTTTTTCTGTAGATCGTCGCATTTGCAGTCTCTCTGAGCTGACCAAAGATGGTGTTGGGATGTCCCAGCCCCCCTGATGTCTCGGTTTTCTGTCTTCTTCCCCTTTTCCCAGGCACGTGGAGGAGTTCAGCCCCCGCTCCGTGTACACCAGCGGCAAAGCCTCCACGGCTGCCGGTCTGACGGCGGCTGTAGTGAAGGATGAGGAGTCGCATGAGTTTGTGATCGAAGCCGGAGCACTGATGTTGGCTGATAATGTAAGCACCCAGCTGTTTTTTATTTTGACAAAACTACCTTTTTGTTGAGAAGCAAATACCAGCTTCAATGCAGTGTTTACAACCTTGGCACTCAAATGCTCTGTTTTAGCCTGTTAAGTGAATCTGAGTAGCCGAAACACTGTAAAATGGCAGCCCTGTTGTATGTACTGAAAGAGATCAATGCCAAACTGGCCCTTTATGGAAAGAGCCTCATCTACTGCAGCATGCCCTCCGCCAGCACAAACTCCCTCCCACTAACGGGTGAAATGTTACTGCAGTTCCAAAGACAGTGAGATTTGAACAGCTCCTTCGTGTGCCCCCTGAAGCCCGTGACCAATTTAAGTCCGTGCGGCGTAAGAGATTGTGACCCAGTCAGACGGCAGTCACTAGGGAAGTCCTTTTGTAAGACTCTGACTGGCTGTTTCCGGGAGTCCTGCGGGGTTATGATGTGCCTGCTTAAAAACATGGGGTTTTTTTTATGTGTGTGATAGAAAGGGGTCAGAGGAGGCCATAGCCCTCAGAGGAAGGGAATTGATCCTTGTGCGGTGGTGATACCATGGGTGCCCACAACTGCAGGGTTCTGGAAGGAGCGGAGGGGGACGGTCCAGACTAGATGCATTGTAGGGCAGGGGGATATTAAAAGGATGAAAATATCCCCATCTAGCTGCAAATGAAGGCTTCTGGCAGCAGATCCCAGCTCTAGTTCCTCTTTGAGCTGGAAGCCCAGTGGATCAGGAGGAAAAGCATCTCAAAGTAACTGAACTGATGTTTTCCTTTGGTGAAAGGTGAGCGATACTTTCTTTTTTCAACTGAAAGCTTTTATTGAACGTAAATAAAGTTTTCCATATGTTTTAATGCAGTATGGAAAACACAGCTTTCTGATGTGCAGTTGATCTGGTAATGTGCCACTCTTGTAAAACTAGGAGTGTGAGCAGCTGTGCCAGGTCAGGGCCAGCGGCCGCCAACACCTGCCACTGCGGCCATGGTGATGGGGTGGGAAAAGGGAGCAGGTTGCCGCGGTTCAAAATCATTCCAGATCGGTGACCTGACAAAAAGTCAGTGCTGTGCTGGATCTGGCCTGGTGTACGAGCATGTTTTAGAGCTTAAACATTCCAGGAGCATAAGTGCAGCCACCTCCGGGGCGGATGGCTCGGCAAGTGATATGCATGACAAAAGTGGGAAGGAGAAAAGGAATATGGCTAATGTCCAGCTAAGTAATAAAGTGTTGCACTGACTGACTTCCTCCATGGGTATTCTGTGACTACGGAATTGGGCCCGTTTCTCTAACCCATGGGTTAAGCTCTTGTAACGCCTTCCTTAGGGTGTCTGCTGCATTGATGAGTTTGACAAGATGGATATGCGGGATCAGGTGGCCATCCACGAGGCCATGGAGCAGCAGACGATCTCCATCACCAAAGCGGGTGTTAAGGTAACTTTCAGCAATGTTTTTAACAAGTGTCCCTTTCCATAGGCCGATCGCATTGACCAGAGCAGGGCTTTCGGTGCCTGTTTCATGTCTGTTCTGTGTTTCCCTGGCAGGCCACTCTGAATGCCAGAACCTCTATCCTGGCAGCTGCAAACCCAGTCGGGGGCCGATATGACAGAGCGAAGTCTCTGAAACAGAACGTCAACTTGACTGCTCCCATCATGTCCAGATTTGACCTCTTCTTCATTCTTGTGGATGAATGCAATGAGGTAAACGAGAGATACTCTGAGCCTCTTCCAGTCTACGTTTTGCATGTTGTGGTCTTTTGGAGGCCACGTGGGAATAAGTGTTTGGAAAATGTAACGTGCAGCAGTGGACAGGCTGGAAAGATGGCACGGTTTCTGTGGATCAGTTTCTCAACTGGAGTGATTGGGATAAGAGGTCTCTTTTTTTTTTTTTTTTTTTTCTCTCCTCCCACCCCCTGGTAAATTTTATCTGTAATAAATAACACAAGTTCACGTCACACCCTGCCACAGCTTGGTTGAGGGACTGTGGAATCACGAGTGTACAAGTTTTGTACTTACTCTATGGTGTTGGATTAAGTGGGGGGCCTTGTATGCTCGTCTTGCTCAGTGGTAGAGGAGCGAAGAGGGAAGATGACAAAAACCATAAAGCTTGTACAGCTGGCAGCTGAGTTATTTCCTTCGCTGTGTGGGCAGGCTGAATGGGCCAGTTGAGCTATGTATCACTATCGTAGCATCTCGGCAGAAACTGGTTAGCAGCAAACAGAGCTCTAACCAGGCAATGCGGTGCCTATGGCCAAGCGAAAAACTGCGCCCTCACCCATTACACAGCACGTGACACCACGAGTTGGGAGACTGTTAAATGTTTGAGCAATGCCTACCACCGGTACAGCCTGGCAACCCCACCCCATCACACCCTCCTCACACACAAAAATTACGCATTTATAACAGATTTTACATGAAAAAGGACATTGAAAACACGGTCTTCTGAAGCAAAGATATCATTTACAATATGTATATAATATTTATATGCACTGCTGTGGTGCCAACCAAAAACCCTGCAAACAAGAGACACTTGGAACCCATATGGTATTAGACCTACCATAATGCGTCATGGGCATGGGCTTGAAACTTGAGAGCATTGAGAAAACAGAATTACAGTGCAACAAACTTTCTATATCAAAACACCGGCCAGCACTCACAGCAACAACTTTACCTATGAAAGTTAACACTGCAAATTATTACACCAGACACAAAACACCAATGCCCCCCCTATTAGGAAAACAGAACAAGCCAAGCTGCTATGGATCCCTACATAGAAACTCCACACTATTGGAATACCTCACTTTTGTCACACATGCAGAACAGAGATCCTCAAATACAGAATAAAGAAACCATACAGTATAAATAGAAATGTACAGACAAAAACTGACCTGGAAACTGCAACAAGCCAAATTTTGTTTGCACTGGAAAAACAAGCATTGCTATTCCTCATGAAACAAAATTAGTAAACTCACACAACAAAGTGTAACACTCTAGAGAGGGAAATAGTCTTATAACTATTTACCACCAAAACATATCAAAGACTAGACTAGAGACAATATCATAGGCATTTGCTCACGGTATACCTTTAATCTGCTGTCTCTCGCCCTCAATGGGCCGCAGGCAGTAGTCGGCCTGTTCAGTGACAAAATTAGTAAAACCATACCATTAAAAAGAATTCAAAGCTATTGAATAGAATAACATGCAATAATTAAAAACTCAAAAAAAATTTCCAAATACCAATAAAAATATTTTAAAATTGACACATCAAACACCCAACAATTAAAACTAATAAGGATTTTTAAAACATCCTGTATACCTGGGAATGTTTTGATTTCTAGATGCCCTGAAATTGTCATGGATTAGCAGGCAAGAGAGGAAGTAGGGTTGGTGTGTGTGTGTGTGTGCTCGCGTTCTCTCTCTCTCTCACGCTCTCCCATACACACATGTGAGCACACTCGCTCTCCCTCCTTCAGCCTCTGCTGCCAAGGGAACGACTTACAGCCACTGGAGCCAACCCAGCGCTCTCCTTGGACTCCTTCCAGCAGGGCATGCTTCTCTGACAAAAAAGTAGCATGGCCCTGCTGAAATCAACAGTGTGGTCAGTGGCCAACGGGACCATGCTGCTTTTCTCTTTCTGAGGCTCCGCTGGCCACACTGCTCTCGCTGGCACATGGCAGCACTGTAGTGCCCTTCAGTAGTGGCACCCATGGAAGAATTCTGGATTCCTGCTGCCAGCGCCACCTCCCAAGTAGTGGCTATGATGTCACGGAGGAAATCTGTGTTGCCTGTTTCCATCTCCTGGTAGGGGGGAAATAACCAACTTGTCAAGGGCTGGACTGGTGTAGCAGGACTAATGGAAAGGAAATGAACAGGTAAGGAGATTCCTCCTTCTGACTGCCATCACACACTGGGTTGAGACTTTCAATACATTATCCGCAATGACTCCCAGATCCTTTTTCCTGGTGGTGACTCCTAATACAAAACTCGACATTCTGCATCTAGAGTTTTGGATTGTTTCCCCTATGTGCATCACTCTGTACTTGTCCACATCAAACTTTATCTGCTGTTTAGATGCCCAGTTCCCCAGACTCGCAAGGTCCTCTGCAGTTCCTCATGGTTCACTCATGTTTAAACAATTTTCAATAATTTGATTACTTCACTCATTGTGCCCTTTTCCAGATCATTTCTGAATACATCACGTGGCACTCATCCCTGGGGACCTTAAAAAAAACAAATCTAGTAGATTAGTTAGGAAAGAGGAAGAGCCAAATCCATGTTGGCTCTTCCCTATTAAGTCATGTCTATCCATGCAGCCAATAGTTTTGTTTCTAAGAATAACTTCTAACATTTTCGCTTCTTTCAGGTCACAGATTATGCCATTGCTAGGCGTATTGTGGACCTCCATTCCAGACTGGAAGAATCCATTGATCGTGTGTATTCCTTAGATGATATTAGAAGATACCTGCTTTTTGCACGCCAGTTTAAGCCAAAGGTAGGATTTGCAGAGTAAAGGCTACAGGAGTATATGTGGGACAAGGAGGGCAGCCTTAATCCTGAGCCAAATAGTCATTGATTTAGCTTTGGAAGGGCTTATATTGAGAGTATATGGACAAGCTATAAAGTGTCTTGCTTCACCAGTCATTTATGCATCTAGGTCTCGTAAGTGGGTATTTTGGGAACTCGGCAAGAGAAACTGATGGTCGGGTGTAAGGTGAGCTCTTCTTTGGTTCATCAATTCACTAATCCCCTACATGAATGGACACACACTTTTTTCCTAAAGGCCTGGGGCCCAGCACAGTTGAATTGTTGGGTATCTGGGTTATCAATTGCCATTTGACTTTTCCTTTGTTCTGGCTACAGCAGTAATGCCATGCACCCCTTACTGCCTGTCGAGGGGCAAACGTAATAAGTCAGGCCCCAGTTAGTGCCTTCTCATGGGCAGAGCCAGGATTGGTAATGGAGAGGTAATATCTGCCTGCTGAAGCTTCATGGTTTATCGCTTCTGAGTCCACAGAGCCAATCCACAGTAGGCAGGGATCCAGTGGCAAGCACAAAATATTTTGGCTACCTATTTTCTATCATGCTTCAGTAAATTTCAGAAAGTTTCTCCCCTTGTTTTGAGGTTAATTATTCCAGTCAACGTTGCTTTGTTATATAAGATATGCGGCATTTTGTGATTGAGGTGGAAGAGTTGTCCCATACTTAGCTTTGTTCTTTCAGATCTCTAAAGAGTCTGAGGATTTCATTGTTGAGCAGTATAAGCGCCTCCGACAGAGGGATGGCTCTGGAGTGACCAAGTCTGCCTGGAGGATCACCGTGCGGCAGCTGGAGAGCATGATTCGCCTGTCTGAAGCCATGGCCAGGATGCATTGCAGTGACGAGGTGACAGGACTCTGCCTTTTGTCTATTCCCCTGTATAGACCGATTGTCTTTTGTAGGCAAGAACTTAGAAACATAGAAACATAGAAATGACGGCAGAAGAAGACCAAACGGCCCATCCAGTCTGCCCAGCAAGCTTCACACATTTTTTCTCTCATACTTATCTGTTTCTTTTAGCTCTTGGTTCTATTTCCCTTCCTCCCCCACCATTAATATAGAGAGCAGTGATGGAGCTGCATCCAAGTGAAATATCAAGCTTGATTAGTTAGGGGGTAGTAGGGGTAGTAACCGCCGCAATAAGCAAGCTACACCCATGCTTATTTGTTTTAACCCAGACTATGTTATACAGCCCTTATTGGTTGTTTTTCTTCTCCCCTGCCGTTGAAGCAGAGAGCTATGCTGGATATGCATCTAAAGTGAAGTATCAGGCACATTTGGTTTGGGGTAGTAACCGCCGTAACAAGCCAGCTACTCCCCGCTTTGTGAGTGTGAATCCTTTTTTCTTCTCCCCTGCCGTTGAAGCTATGCTGGGTATGCGTGAAGTATCAGTTTTTCTTTTCCCCTGCCGTTGGAGCAGAGAGCTATGCTGGATGTGCATCGAAAGTGAAGTATCAGGCACATTTGGTTTGTGGTAGTAACCGCCGTAACAAGCCAGCTACTCCCAGCTTTGTGAGTGCAAATCCTTTTTTCCACATTTCCTCTTGCTGTTGAAGCTTAGAGTGATGTTGGAGTCACAGTAACCATGTGTATGTTTATTGAATAAGGGTATTGTGTCCAGGCAGTAGCCATCATTCTGGCGAGTCACCCACTCTTCATTGGCGGCCTCTTGACTTTATGGATCCACAGTGTTTATCCCACGCACCTTTGAAGTCCTTCACAGTTCTGGTCTTCACCACTTCCTCCGGAAGGGCATTCCAGGCATCCACCAATCTGATGTGTTCACAGTAATGAGACAGAAGTGCTTCTCCCCTTGCATAACTCCCTTGTCTTGTAGAAGGGAAGTAGAGACGAGGCAAGGGAATGAAGTGAAAGGACCAAAGTGGGTACTTTCGCTTTGTCTCTGAGATCATGGAACTCCCACCGACGCATCCATTAGGCGGAGCCCATCCCACTCGCGGCTGAGAGGAGTAGAGACTCAGCGGGGCCGCAAGCAGCACGTGTGTGTGTGGGGGGGGGGGGGAATTTTGTGTGTCAAGAGAGGGAGGGAGCCTGTGAAAGGGTGCATGTGTGAATGAGATAAGGAACCTGAGTGTGTGTAAGAGAGGGGAGTCTGTCTGAGTGAATGAGGTTAGGAGGGAGGCACGCGCAAGGCATAAGGTTCGCTTGGGGCACCTAATACTCTTGCACTGGCCCTGGATTACTGTTTACATCCGGGACCATGACTTGCAGAACAGAGTCTGTCTTGGAAGGGGGAGCTCTTGGATTAAGTTACTTGGAAATCACTGGCCATGCCTTCCCTTTCTGATTCGATGAATGTGGACACTTATTAGTATCGGATGACGTGTACTCTAGTCCTCAAAAGCCTTATGCATTAATAAAATCTGTTAGCCTGTAAGGTACCACTACCTTTGTTTTCCCTAGGGCAGACTGACATGGATACCCCTCTTGATGTTTGCAGACAGCTACCATCTCCCTTAGCCACTGCATAGCGGAGCTGCCTATTTGTCTTCGCCACATAGAAAGTTAAAAAGATTGATGCAATAATTCCATACTGGAGCCTGGGCAGAGCAATTACGAGAGGCTATTTTCACTTATTCTTCTTGAGCTATAAAGATTCTGTTCTGATGTTTAACTGCTCTCATAATGTTGTTTGTGTTGAGACTAGATAAAGTCTTCTTTCAGTGTGGAACCTGAAATTAAATATTGAAACCTGGAACTTCGTTATCCGGCTAGACCAGTCCAGACACGTGTTTATGCTATCCTGCCAACAGATGGAGTCGGAGGATCGCAACCTTTTAACGGCATCAGTACTGCTATAAGGAGACACTTGCCAGTATTCTTTCTCTGGCAGATGTTGGCATGTTCTGGACTGGTGTAGCAGGATCCATTAGCTCCCAGAGTATGCATACTAGTTTAATGTGGAACCTGAAATCAAATAATGAAAACTGAAACTTTTTGAAGTTTCCTATCAGTGTTGCATATTATTGTTCTACAGCCAGCTTAAAAACCCATCGAGGATTTGTTTTTCCTGTTTTGTTGCAGATTTTTGTTTTAAGTATTAAATTTTACTGTAATACATCCTCCTTTCTAAAGCAGGTTGCTTAACTAGGCATATTTTTTTTTGTTTGTTTTTTTCAGGTGCAACCAAAACATGTAAAGGAAGCATTTAGATTATTAAATAAATCTATTATCCGAGTTGAGACCCCCGATGTCAATTTAGACCAAGAGGAAGGAGAGGAGGAAATGGAACAGGAGGACCAAGATGGAATCAATGGTGAGATGCTTCTCGTTGTGTTTTTTACTTTGACATGGATTTGGTGCAAGAGCAAAGAATTACCTTTTTGCTGATGAGGAAGGCAAAGCAAGGTTCATGGAGTCCCTCTCCCCCTCAGTTGGTCTTTTAACGACTTCTGGAACTTTACGAAATGACTCATCTGGTTTGGGTCCCTCTCTTAGGACATGCTGAGGTTCCCAATGCAGTGAATGGGCTTAATGGTCACATGGAAGATGTCGACAAAGATGCTGAGCACAAACCTTCCTTGAGGCTCAGTTTTGCTGAATACCGTCGAATTTCCAACCTCCTCGTTCTACACCTGCGAAAGGCAGAGGAAGGTGAGAGCTCGTGCTCAGTGGGTCTGTACAGAAGGTCCTTATAAAGGTTTTGTTTAACAAAGTAGCATTGTAAATGACAGCAGATAAAGACCAGTTGGTACACCCAGTCTGTTTGGTGGTTTCCCTCTCTGGTTTTCTGTTACTTTGGATAAATGAACATATAAATTCCTGTACGTCAACCAAAAAATGCTCCTCTCTCATGTTTCTTTCAACTCCAACTGCTCATTCCTGTTTGTTTATTTATTTATTTAGTTGCTTTTCTATACAGAAGTTCATTGGAACATCACATCGATTTAGAATAAAATATATGAAGCAGAATTATAAAAAAGGTTGAAAAAGTTACATCTAAAATATTAAAAGCAGTTAATTAACATATACAATAAAAATAAGCATAAAAGTAAAGGTAAACATAAAATGCTAACACAAAAATTAATCATAAATAGATTAAAACTATTAAATATATGAGACTCTGCTTTATGGCTCGAATGTCAATGTAGGAATGAATACTGTGTACAATTCTGGTCGCCACATCTCAAAAAAGATATAGTTGCGATGGAGAAGGTACAAAGAAGGGCAACCAAAATGATAAAGGAGATGGAACAGCTCTTCTATGAGGAAAGGCTGAAGAGGTTAGGGCTGTTCAGCTTGGAGAAGAGATGCCTGAGGGGGGGATATAATAGAGGTCTTTAAGATCATGAGAGGTCTTGAACGAGTAGATGTGACTTGGTTATTTACACTTTTGAATAATAGAAGGACTAGGGGGCATTCCATGAAGTTAGCAAGTAGCACATTTAAGATTAATCGGAGAAAATTCTTTGTCACTCAATGCACAATAAAGCTCTGGAATCTGTTGCCAGAGGATGTGATTAGTGTAGCTGGGTTCAAAAAAGGTTTGGATAAGTTCTTGGAAGAGAAGTCCATTACCTGCTATTAATCAAGTTTTCTTAGGGAATAGCCACTGCTATTAATTGCATCAGTAGCATGGGATCTTCTTAGTGTTTAGGTAATTGCCAGGTTCTTGCGGCCTGGTTTGGCCTCTGTTTGAAACAGGATGCTGGGCTTGATGGACCCTTGGTCTGACCCAGCATGGCAATTTCTTATGTTCTTACAATCACTCTTAAGCATCCAAAGCATATTTATAAATTGTTACCATGCTGGCCTCCACCACCTTGGATGGTAGATGATTCCAGGCTTTTTCATAGTCTTTGGGTCTTACAAGACCCCTTATTAAATCCAGCGCCCAGTACCCTCTGTTTTACCACCAGGTTTTGTGATAATGTACACAGCCACCAAAACCAAGGATGTTAGAAAAATCTAGCCAACTCTTGCTAGTTGATATTGGGGTTTTACCTATGGTTGCTCCATGTAGGGTCCCCCACCTTTCTTGAAAAACTAATGAAGCCTTATTTGTTGTTGATGCTGTAATCATGGCTGCTCTGTTTGTTATGCTGGCCACCTTGGAAGCCTGATACAGCTGTACCCCTGATGTTAGGGATGTAGAAACAAGTTCATATTGTTATATTGGGACCCTAGTATAATGTTCAGTGGAGGGAAAGAAGTTGTGATTTTTGGTTCACTAGGTCAAAATGTTTAGAATTTTGATAATTCACTACAATGACAATTTTATTTTATAAATAGATTTTCTACAAAGAAAATGGTGTACAGTAAATAAATCATCATAGTATGACTAAAATAATACAAGTGGGCTATAAATGTTCTTAAATAAAATACAGTATCATAAAATAAAACAAAAAAAATTGATGCAGAGCAAGTCCAGAGCCTTCATGGGCCTGCTACTGTGAATTTGTTAAAGAGAAAAGCAATAACTGGACTGCGAGCTAGTGACATTCCTAAGGTCAGACATGGAGAACTGGTGGCAGAGGTGAGACTTGAAACCGTAATCCAGTATTTCTTAAGAACTGCAGTCCCACGTGTTAAGCACTAAGAGCACTCGTGTGACGTTGAGCATGGTTACCAACATGAAACGGATTCTATCGCAGCCTTGGTCAGTTCAACAAATGTTCTGTTTGGTTTGGGAGCGGTGTTTCCTGTAGGCATATGGTCGATCATGTGTAGGAGAGCCCGTGCAGTAACAGAGCTTTTTTGTTATTGTTTTTTCTTTTTCTTCCTTCACAGAAGATGATGATCTGTCATTAAAGAAGGGTGAGCTCATCAACTGGTACTTAAAAGAAATCGAGTCGGAAATAGACTCTGAGGAAGAGCTCATCAAAAGAAAGAAGGTCATAGAGAGAGTCATCCACCGGCTTGTCTATTATGTAAATATGCACTTTTTTTTTTTTTTTGTAATTGAAACTTTTTATTGGATGTTCAAAAAGAAAACAGCACAATAAGAGAGGCAATTAAAATACCCAGAGTGCTCAATATACACCCCCTACCCATGAGTGCATCATATAGCATCATAGTCAAAAATCTTACTGCATCAAGCTACAGAGAATTACAAGAAAAGTATACTCCAAGCTGCAATCTAGAAAGGAAAAGATAGACTCCTTGAGAGCATACACCAAAAGAAAGCTAATATTTAAAACACATGGAGGAAACCAATGAATGGCAATGCTGGCTAAGACATTACCCATGTAAGTATAAGCAAGGGAGCACTCATGTCTTGAGACTGGCACCATTGATCTATAGGGTCCCAAATGTTCCTAAAGAGTGTCACGTTTATGGCGCAGAGCTGAGAGATAGGCTAGTCTGAGCTTATTATATAAGCGAGATAGTACCTTCTGGAGAGAGGGGACATCAGCATATTTCCAAAATAAGGCAGCTTCACACTTAGCTGCAATGAAAATTTGTTAGCA
This sequence comes from Rhinatrema bivittatum, assembly GCF_901001135.1. Lineage (NCBI taxonomy): Eukaryota > Metazoa > Chordata > Amphibia > Gymnophiona > Rhinatrematidae > Rhinatrema > Rhinatrema bivittatum. The sequence continues at coordinate 51,954,839 of NC_042620.1, read as the reverse complement.
TAACCACTGTTGAGAGATTGCAAGACCCTCAACTGATTTCCCAAGCATAATGTGGCAAGTACCATATATATCCCCCATTCCCATGACAGTTGATATCCACCCAGCAATTTGTCGCCAAAATGTGTATATAGGTTCCCACCTTTCCACAATGCCACCAGCAAAATTCAGTCACAGAGGGATAAATATGATGAAGTCTAGTAGGGGTTAGATGCCAGCGGAATAATACCTTGTAACAGTTTTCTTGAAGGCGAGCAGAGATGGAACATTTACTCGCACAAGAAAAGATTGAATTCCAGTCATCTTCGTTCAAGTGTTTTCCCCCAAGTCCGTTTCCCAACTTGGATGTAGTAAAGCTTATCTGAGGTGGACCCATTAAGCAAACAATACACTTTAGAAACCAAAACCCTCAGTATATCGGCCTGACTGCAATAATTTTCAAATAAGGACCTTCCCTCTCATAGAGCTGCCATCTTCTGCAATGCCGAAGTGGAGCATATTCTAAGAAGTTCAACTCCTCCATATAGTACTTAGCTGAAATATCAATGGGAGGCAAAATTGTGCCATTACAGAAGAGGTGCTCTATATGTAGTCTACCATGCTTTTTCCAAGTCTCGAATGCCTTTGAAAGGACTTGTTGTGGAAGAGATGGGAGAGGTAAAATTAAGAATTGTTGCCTATCAATTTTAACTTCCACTGAGACCAAACCCCCAGCGTAGTTTGTAGGGATAAAGGGATACAATGTAGACTGTGCCAGGTGGATCGTGGCTGCCACAGGAGTGCCGATAAAGGCATCACACCTAGCAAAGTCTGCTCCAGAGTAACCCATTGCTTGATCATGCTAAGTATGTGGAAATCAATAAGGGCACGGAGTTGAGAAGCCACAGACTACCACAGTAAGTTGGGGACTCCCAATCCTCCCCATTGTTTTGGCTGAAATAGTCTGGTCCTGGAAACCCTAAGGGGCACTTTTTCCATATGAAATAAAAAATCTTCTGCCAAGAACGCAGGATTGCAGCAGTGAGAGATATAGTCAGGCTTAAAAACATGGAAACCTCGAGAGAATATTCATTTTAACTGTGGCAATACGACTCAGCCATGAAAGGTTTTTCCTATCCCATTTGCTCAAGTCTTTATCAATGGCTTTCCCCAGCGGCCCATAACTCAGGGAGAACAAATCACCCACATTAGCCCCAGTATGTCCACCCAAGTATTTCAAAGAACCTTTAGCCCATCTAAATGGGAAGGCTTGGCAAATTACGTTCCCTGTACGTGTCCGGATCAGTCCAGACCTTGGGTTGAGCCTCCTTTCCAGCAGGTGGAGACAGACTCAAACTGCAGAGGTGTCCTATATGAGGACAGCGCCCATCCTGTAACCCTTCAGCATTTGTCTGTCTCCCAGCAGGTGGATCAGCTCACCCTGCGGTCTCCTGATCTCGGCTTCTCAGCCGGCTAGTTTTATTTCCTTGGCTCAAGCAAGTACTTAGTTCCTAGCTATTTTTCTTTTCCTTTCTGGAAATAATACATTTTAATCTGTTAGGATTCTCTTTTTTTCATGCAGGAGACGGTCCCGTCTCCTAGCTCTTGCCGGACTCAGGGGGGCTTTGCCCCTTGTGCGCTTTGAATTTAAAGCCTGAGACCACACTAACGCACGTTAATTCAACCGAAACCGCTTCCAATAAAGAAAAGGGATCGGTAAGGGTCAAAAGGTCATCATCAGTAAATAATGATAGCTTGAAATGTGAGGCACCCAGTCCTTGGAGAATCATACCCTGATAGTAAAAGGTTCCCAAAAAAGAGCAAACAAAGGAGACAGAGGGCAACCTGGTCTCGTTCCCCGGCCAGTTGGGAAACTATCCCCATAACCCCCATTGACCTTTACGCGAGCTGTTGGCAAGTGATGAGTCTTAAGCCACTGGAGAAAGAAAGGGCTGAGCCGCATCATCTCCAGGGTCTTAAATAAAAAGGATCAGTGCACCATGTTGAAGGCTTTCTTCGCTTTGCCCGAAAGCAATATACTGGGAACACATTTTTTTTCTTTATGTACCCACCAAAGTAAGTTATCTGCGACGGACCGTTAGGGATGAACCCCCAGCCTGATCATGGTGCACTAGATTGGGCAGGATCTGATTTAAGTGCTCAGCCAACACTCTAGCAAGTATTTTAAGGTCTAGTTCCCTGTAGTACCCGGATCAGTCCAGACTCCTGGGTTTTGCCTCCCTTCCAGCTGATGGAGACAGAGAAGTTTTGACAGATTCTGCCTTATATCCTAAGGTGCCACCTACGGACCGTCAGTGTTTCTCTGTCTCCAGCAGATGGTGGAGGTGCAAAACCTCTGTTCTGGTTACTTAGTTTAAAATAATATTTTTATAATAATCTTAGGCGGCTAGGTTGCGTATAAAAAAAAAAAAACCAACCCAAAAAAACCCCATCAAAAGCAAGGAAGACACTGGTCAGCCTCCCAGGGGGTTGCCAGGTCCTCAAGGGACCATCCCCCCTGGTTGCAGAGACAGCTGCAGCTAGGAGCTGAGAGCTCTATTGGCCTGTTAGTAGCAGCCCTGGGAGTGAAACTGGGGAAGCCCGGCTCACTCACCCCAGACGGTCCAGGATCCATAGAAGACCGAGCAAGTTTCATTTAATTCAATTTATTGGACTGATTGATTAAAAAAAAAGAAAGTTCCTTTTCTCTTTCGGACTCTCCTTTACCTCGCGGTCGCGGGCAGCCTTGTGTCATTGTTTTGCTGGGGTTTATTACAGCTTTTCTTTTGTAAAACGGGGAGATTTTCTCCTTTTCCTTTCTTTAATCATGCCGCGGAGGGCAGTGTGTTGTGCATGCGACTCTCAAAAGACGGTCTGTGCTCAGTCTGACTCCCGGGGGGAAAGGGAGCCTCCACAGCCCCCGGGAGGGTCGTAGTTCGGGTACAGACTATTACCAGAGCTTTTAGTAAGCTGGAGCCTCCCCCTCTGGGTCCATTCCCGCTGAGTGCGGGAACGAGCACCATTTTGGATCCTGTCACGAAGGTAACGAGATCGGCGGCGCTGACTGCGGCAGGGGAGGGGAATCTCCCGCCACCTTTATCTCCCCAACAAACGGCCCCATGAGGGGGGGGGGGGGGCAAATCAATGGGGATGGCCGCTAAAGCCGCAGAGGACAGCCCCGAGGGGGATACTGATTCCTCATCTTCCTCCTCCTTTTCGTCGGATATTTTGTTTTCTTCAGGCCAAAGGTTTATCGTGTAGCTCTTTAAAGAGTATGTGCTCCAATCAACGGAGTACCTTTTAAGTTTGCATCCAGATGTGGCTCATTTTCTTAGAGGTGCTAAGCACTTGCGTCCTCTGATCCGTCACCCTTGTCCTTCCTGGAATCTGAACTTGGTGCTCGCATGGGTGTGCTACACCCTTTGAGCCTCTAAAAAGGTGACCATGAAGGATCTCGCGCTCAAGGTAGTTTTTCTGGTAGCCATCACCTCAGCTCGTAGAGTGTCAGAGCTTCAAGCGTTATCATGCAGGGAACTGTTCCTGAGAATTTTTGATTCAGGAGTCTCCTTACGGACGGTTCCTTCATGTCTTCCCAAGGTTGTTTCCGCCTTTTCATCTGAATCAATCCGTGGAGCTCCCAACCACAATAGCTCGCTGGCTGAAGGAGGCTATACATTCAGCGTACTTGTTACATGGTAGACCCTTGCCAGTGGGGCTTCGTGCCCATTCTACTCGAGCGCAGGCGGCGTCCTGGGCAGAGTTGCCAGCAGGTATCACCGCAAGAGATTTGCAGAGCCGCTACGTGGAAGTCTTTGCATACTTTTGCAAGGCATTACCGACTGGATGCCCAAGCTCCAGGGTCGGGGGGATTTGGAGGAGTGCTCCGAGTGGGTCTCTCCGGGTCCCACCCCAGGTAAGAAAAGCTCTGGTACATCCCAGGACTCTGGACTGACCTGGGGTATGTACAGGGAAGAGAAAATTGGTTCTTACCTGTTAAATTTTGTTCCTGTAGTACCACGGATCAGTCCAGAGTCCCGCCCATTTGATGGAGGTGACTGAGAGTCCGCTTGTTCCTTCTCATTTGTGTATTTTGGATCTGCAGATCAAGCTTGTTTGTCCGTGTTATACGGGTTCTGTTCCCATTTGGGGTTAGTGATCCATTTTGGTTTAAGAGTTACTGTATATAGTTAGTTTGGTTCCATACCATTCTGCTTTGACACTGAGTAATACTGATTGTCCATCAGTATTTCGAGGGTGGGAATAGAGCAAGTATGGTCCTGCTCTATTCCCCCCCTCGAAATGCTCCTGCTTAATAAAATCAAGAGGGTTTGGGCTACCAACGCATTATCAAGGGATTGCAGCTCTGCTCAAGCTGCCACCAATTTCTTAAATAAGGATTTGGATTGAATCTGAATATGGGTTCAAGAAAGTCACATAATTAAATTAGATAGCTGTGAGCGTTTGAGTTCCTTCACTTTTTTACAATAAGAAGCTCGAGAAATAAAAAGACCTTATGCTGCTGCTGCTTTGGAACAATCCCAGATCACTGCTTGCGAGGTAGATGTAGAAGTCTGAAGATGAAAATACTCCTGTAGTTGCACACCTAGTGATTGAAGGAACTCCTCATCATGCAACAGACTTTCATTGAGGTGCCAATAGCGCTGACCACAGTCCAGATCCTGAAGGGCAATATCCTCCCAAATAGTCGCATGGTCAGACCATGTAATATTCCCAGCGCCAACCCCCAAAACCCAGTTTTCAACAGCTTATCAATAAGAAAATAATCTATGCGGTAATAACTATTGTGGGGGGATGAAAAAAATGTGTAGACACGAGACGTTGGGTGCCTCTGTCTCCAAATATCAGTCATACCCCACTGAGACATTAACGAGGAGAGCATCTTCCTCGTCCCAGTTAGTACCGAGGTCAGACTTTGAATTCATAGTGAGATTAAAATCTCCACCTAGAAAAATAATCCCCTCTGCATGGGACATCAAGATATCATCTATCGCTGACAGGCTCGCTGGTCAGAGCATGGTGAATATAGATTGACTAATGTATATATCTCTTTATCCACCTGGAGTTTTTAGGAGGAGAAACCTGCCATGTTGGACGTTGGAGTAAAATCTCATGTGTAAAAGAGTTGGAGAACAAAATGGCCACTCCAGAGTACTTAACCCCAGTGTGGCTGGCAGCCAAAAATTGATGGGGATAATCTTTATGGAATAAAAGACGTGCGTGCCTTTTCTTTAGAGGAGTCTCCTGAACAAATGCAAGAGCAACTCTATTTGCAATTAGCTCCTAAAATAATAGCTGGCGTTTCCAAATTCCTAGCATAGCTGTCAAGGAACCTGTACGGAAAAACTCTTAACAAAAAAGTGAACACAGAGCAGAGTGACAAGTATGAGCAACACCCCCACCTAACACCCTTCCTACAGTATTCAATCCGCCTGACCTTCACGGCAGATCCTCCCAAACATCGGGCACATAAGTGACCAACCAAAGAGGGAAGAGAGTCTCACACACACCAATCTCACACACACACACACACACAAAACAATATGGATTAACAGCGTAAAAACGCTCAGAAAATAAACCATAGAAAACAAAAACAGAAAAACACTGCCTAAAGAACTGCAGCTCCACTGACCATAAAAGCTAGCATTGTGCTTTCCTAGCTGAAAACATTTTGTCAGTTACCATAAAAATGATAGTTTTGTGAATAATAAATTATGGATGTTCAGAGGCTTGAGGTTTTAATTTTGTATTTGCTTGCCAGGTTTGTGTGACCTTGGAATGTCTCTTTGTGCTTGGTTTTCTCAGGATCACATTCTTATTGAACTGACCCAGACGGGTCTGAAAGGCTCCTCGGGAGGTGAGATTGTAAAAGAGGAAGACCCCTACCTTGTAGTTAATCCCAACTACTTACTGGAAGATTAAGACTTTCATAGCAAAACGTTGGGAATGCTTACTGTCGGATGTGATAGAGACTGATCCCGTTTTATTGGATTGTAAACTCTAGAAATGCTTTGGAGTGAGCCACACACAGCCTCCTTCCTGAGAACGTCAACATTTCTCACTGAGAAGGAAAGCTCTCTTGTCTGGAGAAACTTGGTGAGCAATTGGAAAAAAAAAAACCCCAACATATTATTGTGGTGCCAGATTACTGGTGCGAGGACTTCGTGTATTTGTTCTTGATGACCAGTGCCGTAGCACAAACTCTTGGTGCTGGGTCGGACCTGTATAGAATCCTCGAAATCAGATGAAGCAGTTTCCAGAAAACCTGTGGGTTTGTTTTTTTTTTAATGGCTGTTTTAATCTGGTTCTGAAACTTTTTATATATCTTTCATTTTACTTCATAACACTTATGGTCACTTTAAAATATGTGGTTTACCACATGCTCAACATGCTTGTGAGGAAGAAACTTAAGTTTATTGTCCTTTGTGGTCTGTTAATGAAAAAGTGTCATGTTGTAGATTTTAATAAAAATAATATGGTTACCATATTAGTCCATTTCAGTACAATGAAATAAACCTTAAACAAGTTGTGGATGAGATCTTATTGTACAGGAGGAGCATGTGGGATGTTTGTGTATTCAAATAACTTTAAATTTGTGGTTTTATCTTTTGCCTGAAATAAAGCTTTTCAATAACATTATCCAATCTACAATTTACTTCTGTTACAAATATATCATTTGCTCTTCTGGTGCACTGAGCAGAAGTGTAACCTTTTGAAAGTAAGTGTTCTATTGCACTCTTAGCTGTAGCGTCTTTGTTTTTTCTTACCTTAATCTTGAAATATTATATACACTGTCATGCGTTTATTAAGTAAGTATTTGGCTAGAACACCCTTTGCAGGGTTCCCTGTTCACCACTGGTCTATTCTCTCTGTACAAGGAAGACTTGCTAGGCTGTAGGGGGTGAGCATTTGTAATAACAATGTATTACAGGTTTTAAAAGATTTTTGTATTTTGAAATAAAGTTTCAACTTTTTTTTCTGATTAAAATAGATAAATTTGAGAATTGTATATTTCTTTAATTTCTGGGTGAAGGTACACATCCATTTTCTCTAATTCTGCTGGCTTTGTCTTTGGATAAATGATTGTGTTTCTGATCTGTGGGTTAACCAACCATTTTAGCACACCTGTAATGTAAATACTGTTCCTGTTCATACACCAGATCAGTCCAAACAAGTATGTTTTGCATCCCTACCACAAGATGGAGGCAGAGAATAAAAACTTTTCAGGCAGTGCATCATAACTGAGACTGCTACCTGCAGTCCCTCGGTATTTCTCTGTCTCCAGCAGATGGTACCGGTGCAAACCTGCAGACTGAATTAGGAGTGAAAAAAAAAAAATAGAGAATTCTGGAGGAAGTATTCCCTGAGGTATTCGGTTCCTTTGTGGGCCATCCCTCAGCTAGAGCCAGGCGAGCGGGGAGTTTGTGATCCCTTATCTGTCTCAACCCGCAGCATCTGAAGGGATCAATTACTGGTGGTCCTGGCTCCCTTATCCCCTCCGAGGTCTTCTCACCCGGATCTGTCAGCCAGATAAAAGGAAGTAAACTTTTCATCTGTATTTGGTTCTTGCTTGGTAGGAGTACTATGTCTTTAAAAAAAAAAAAAAAAAAAAGTCAATAGAAAACCAAGTGAGGTCTGTGGATAGGCAATCCGTGTTGTGCTCACCTCTGTGCTCTGTACAGACAGGGGTGAGAAAAAACACAGACATTCAGCTGCACTGGGGATCCGGAACAGCTCAAAAAGCAAGGTGACTTGCAGCGGCGACCTACTTAGTGATCGCGGCAGGGAGTACAGGGTCGGTGCACCATATGAGCAGACAGCATCGTGCCACTAAATGCAGCAGCACTTTGGGGTTGTACCTTGGGGGGGGAGGCAGGGCCCATTAGGAAGCTCCTGGTAGGGTTGAGGAAGCAGCAGCCATTTTAGGCACATGTGGCAGAAAGCAGGCTTCCTTAAGGGAGTTCAGGGACTCTTACCCCGCTGTCTCCAGTGGTCCCAGATGCATTATAGGACAGAAAGCTGGGGGTGAGCCTGTTGAGGATGCAGTGGAGGGCGAGGGCAGTGAGTGAAGAATTTTTGATGGATTTTGTCCTGCTTCTGCAGAAGGCCGATCTGGCCAAGAGGGAATCGGAGGGGGTTTAAACAATCACTGGCCCAGAAGCTTCATTGTATAGATCTAAAGTGACCCCACAAGGAGGGTCTGGGGGCCACCTCCTTGCCTAGGTCTTGGATGTCTGACTGGTAATGAGGAGGGATTCTCAATGAATTTGAAGGGTTCCGATGACCCACTTGAGCATTGTGGAGGGGATCATAACTGCACAGGGGATGACCCTGTGAATGTAGCATCTGATATGGATAAAGATGCACCTGACCCAGAGGCGGTTCTGATTACAGAAGGGGATGACCCTAGGGTTGTCCAATTATTCAGGAAGGAGAAGCTGTGGCCTTTTGTTGCCATGTTGTCAGAGCTTGGGATTAAGTTCACTCAATAAGAGTCTGATAATGGAGTGGACCCAGTCCTTTATAGGCTTAGTTTTTGGGTACTTGCCAGGTTCTTATGGCCTGGATTGGCCACTGTTGGAGACAGGATGCTGGGCTTGATGGACCCTTGGTCTGACCCAGTATGGCATGTTCTTATGGTCCGCCAAGGGCTTTTCCTTTGCCTAAGAAGCTAAAGAAGCTGGTGAGTGGGTAGTGGGATACTTCTGAGACAGGTCTCAAGGTAGGCAGGGCAATGGAAAAATTTATATTGCCAGAGGAGACCCTGGAGCTTCTGATGCTTCCTAAGGTAGATGCCTCGGTCTCAGCAGTGACCAAGAAGACAACCATCCTGTGGCGGGATTGGCCGCTCTGAAGGATGCTCAACACTGGAAACTAGAGATTCAGTTGAAGAGCATGTTTGAGGTCTCAGTCTAAGGCAGCAATCTGTGGCAGCCTTATGCAGATGGCCTGTTTGTGCTGGGTACAAAAGGCGCAAGGGAAAAGCTTTCCCTTAGTTGATACTACAAAGAGCAGCCCAGTTGGAAGCCAAAGTGGTCTATGTGGCGGATGCACTGTATGATTTGGTCTGGATGTCCGCAAGGAGCATGGTCTCGGCGGTAGCAGAACAGAGACTCCTGGGGTTGCATAATTGGTCAGCGGATGTGTGGTCTAAGCCACAACTGTGCAATCTGCCTTTTAAAGGGAAACTTGTTTGGGGAGGACCTCAAGCAGCTGATGAAGCATTTGGGGGAGTCAAAAGGGAATAAGTTGCAAGAGGATAAGAGCAGTAAGAAGTGTTTTCCATCTCACTCCCAGTTCTGAAATAGGAGGTTTTTTTCCAGCAAGAATTCTTCAGCTTTGGTGCAGAAGCAGGGCTCAGGAAGGCAGCAGTCCTTTCAAGGCAACCGAAGAGTGTCCTGGGATTTTTCTGGGGGGTGTCTCTCAATGAAGTCAGGTTGGTCCACTCTTTGTTGGAAGTTGTCTGAAGGAGACTGGCTCTCTTTTTTCGAGGAGTGGACCAAGATTGTGTTGGATCAATTGGTCCTAGAAGTGATAAGAGATGGCTATGCTTTAGAATTTTCTCACCTGGTCAGGGAGGCCTATATTGAATCCAATTACACATCCCGCGACAAATGACAGGCAGTGTGGGATATGTTATGATGGCTAGATGCAATTGTGCCAGTACCGCCGAAGGAACACAGTCAGGGGAGGTACTTGATTTACTTTGTGGTTCCCAAGAAGGAGGGCACCTATCGGCCCATTCTGAATCTGCAGTGGGTCCACATGGTGCAACGGGTTCCGCATTTTCAAATGGAGACATTGCAGACCGTGATGATAGCAGTGATGATAGCGTGATGATAGCAGTGATGATAGCGTGATGATAGCAGTGCACAAAGGGGAATTTCTGGCATCTTTGGATTTAATGGAGACTTGCAGAAGTTTCTGCAGTTCATGGTACTAGGGCAGCATTTTCAGTTTTGCGCCCTTTCGGGCTGGCAACAGCACCACAGATGTTCACGAAGGTGATTGGTTGTGGTGGCAGCGAAAAGGGAAGGCATTCTGGTTCAGCCTTATTTGGACAACTGGCTCATTCGAGCTGTGTTGGAATTCGAGTGTCATCATTAAATTGGGTGGGTCATGGAGATGCTGCAGTCACCATGAACATAGCAAAGATCTATCTAGTGCCATCCAAGTCTTGTCCCAATGGAATCCACGACCGGAGGAGTTTTGGATTCCTTTACGACTTCAGGGGGGGGGATCCAGATCCAGTCTCTCTTGATGGCTGTCTCGCCCCAATTTGTAGAGATGTTTGGAGAAAGGAGTTTTCGGACTGGTGGTAGTGGCCGTGAATGCCAGCCTTACAAGTTGGGGAGCTATCTGTCAAAGACTCAGGGGCTATTGTTGCTGGTGGAAGTGACCTGGTCCACCAGTCACATAGAGACAAGGGCCATTTAACAAGGTGCTGATTTCCTTCCTTCCACAAGTCTGGGGCAAGAGAGTGAGAGTCTTCTCAGACAATGCAACGACTGTGGCATATATCAATCATCAAGGCAGGATGAGAAGTCACTTTGTGGCTCAGGAGGCCAAAGATCTGTGTATGGGCGGAGCAGTATCTGGTGGGAATAGTGGTATCACGTGGCTGAAGTGCACAATGGTCAGGCGGATTATCTCAGCAGACAGCAGTTGGATCTAAAGGAATGAGAGTTTTCAGAGGAGAGGCCTTAGACTTCATTCAGTCCAAATTGGGCAGCCCCCTGCTGGGTCTGATGGCGTCATGAGATAATGCCAGGGTAGCTCGTTCCAACGGAATTGACTGTCTGGTTCTTCCTTGGCCAACAGAGATTCTGCTGTACGTGTTCCCTCCATGGCCTCTAGTAGGCTGCGTATTGTGATGCAAAGAGCAGCACCCAGGAAGGGTAGCTTTGGAGTGGCCACTCTGCCCGTGGTTTGCAGATCTGGTTCATCTTGCAATAGACTGACCATCAAATTGACCTTTTTGCAGGATTTACACCAGCAAGGGACCACTATCTTGGATCAGGTGAATCTCTTTTCTCTCGCGAGTTGGCTTTTGAGAGGAGACTTAAGATTGAAAAAGTACTTGGAGTTGGTTATTGCTAATTTGCTTCAGGCTAGGTGACCATCCACCTCTCTTGCTTATATCAGAGTGTGGAGAGTGTTTGAGGTCTTGTGTTTGTTTGGAAGAAAGTCTGGAGCCCTTGTCAGTGGATATTCCTAAGATACCAGCCTTTTTGCAGTGGGGCTTAGCAAAGGGACTGGCCTACAATTTTCTTCAGGTCCAAATGACAGCCTTAGGATATCTTAGAGGTAAGATTCAGGGGAGACCGCTGTTGTCTCATCTAGAAGGGAGTGGGCCAAACATTTGTGGCCGCTGGTGCATAGGCTGTGTCTGTCGTGGAGCCTTAACTTGGTCCTGCAGATGCTATATGGCCCTTGGTTTGAACCTTTGTGATGGCATCGTTAAGAACCTCACCTTGAAATCTGTTTTACTGGTGGCGATTTTGCTCAATCAGGACGATCTCTGAGCTTCAGGCTTTGTCCTATAGCTATCCATTCCTGTTGATTACAGATTGATGGGTTGTCGTTGCACATGGTGCCTTCTTTTTTTGCCTTTCATCTCAGCCAAATGGTGGAACTTCTGCATTTTCAAACTTGTCATCAAATACACTGCATGTGAAGGAGCTTCGCTTACTGGATGTTTGTAGGACACTATTGTGGTAGCTGAAGGTCACTAACAGTTTTTGGTGGTCAGATCATGAGTTTTTCTTGTTCAGTGGGGCAAAGAAAGGAAGTAAGGCATCGAAAACTGCGATTGCTCAGTAGCTGAAAAACTTTATTCGGCCTATCTCTGTAAGGGTCAACCAATTCCAGAGTGGTTGCGTGAGCACTTTACAAGGCTGCAGGTGGCCTCCTGCGTGGAGTGTCAGCTGGTATGATCTCAGGATATTTGTAGAGCAGAAAAGTGGTCTTTGCTTCACACATTTACCAAACATTAGCAATTGGATGTTTGGGTTCAGGAGGTGGTGGCGTTTGGGGAGACTGTGTTATGAGCGGGTCTTTCAGATTCCCGTCCAGTCTAGGGATCTTGGGTCTATCCCACTTGTCTGGACTAATCTGGGGTATGAACAGGAAAGGAAAATTGGTTTTTACCTGCTAATTTTCATTCCTAGAATCCCACAGATCAGTCCAGAAGCCCATCCCTTTCATTTTGAAAGATTGCTATGGCTTTGGTAGGTTTATAATGCAGAACGTAATGTAGGTAATTGAGGTGAAATGATAGGACTGAAGGCATTTGGTTCCTTTGCTGGATGTGAGGGGCCCAGGTCAGAGGCCTCCAGTTTATTGTTCTCTGTTTGCCCTGTAAAGGAAAGGTTTTATTTGAGTTTGAGGGGTTTCACTCTGTTACCTTGGGTACAAGTCAATACTGAGCGACCTCATGTGCCGGGGAGTGCATATCTGAACTGATCTATGGTATTTCAGGAATGAAAATTAGTGGGTAAAAACCAATTTTCCTTGGTGGTAGCAATAATTATTAATATAGCATGGATTAAATAGACTTTTTAAAACTTTGTCATAGAATTTGTACATTAAATTGATTAAAGCTAGGCTACTTTTCTTTTTTAAGATTAAGTATGATACTAAGTAGAAAAAAAATGCATAACCTCTGCAATGCAGTTTAAAAAAGTTTTCATCCCCAATCAAGAACAAAAGGAAAATACAGGGGGGGGGGGGAAGCAATGGGAGACAAATCTGTAAAGAGAGTGCAGGGGCAAAAACCATCTATACATGTTTAAAATTAATTTTCTAAAGCAGAAACTGCACTAGAAGTAGTTAGAGAGGAAACCTTCTGTAACATCAGTGCTGGGAAAAATAGTGGAAACTATTCTCAAGATCAAAATCGTAGAGCCTATAGAAAGACATGATTTAATGGGACACAGTCAACATGGATTTACCCAAGGGAAGTCTTGCATAACAAATCTGCTTCATTTTTTTGAAGGGGTTAATAAACATGTGGATAAAGGTGAACCGGTAGATGTAGTGTATTTGGATTTTCAGAAGGCATTTGACAAAGTCCCTCATGAGAGGCTTCTACAAAAACTAAAAAGTCATGGGATAGGAGGTGATGTCCTTTCGTGGATTACAAACTGGTTAAAAGACAGGAAACAGAGAGTGGGATTAAATGGTCAATTTTCTCAGTAGAAAAAGGTAAACAGTGGAGTGCCTCAGGGTTCTGTACTTGGACCGGTGCTTTTCAATATATATATATATATATATATATATATATATAAATGATCTGGAAAGGAATACGATGAGTGAGGTTATCAAATTTGCAGATGATACAAAATTATTCAGAGTAGTTAAATCACAAGCAGACTGTGATACATTACAGGAGGACCTTGCAAGACTGGAAGATTGGGCATCCAAATGGCAGATGAAATTTAATGTGGACAAGTGCAAGGTGTTGCATATAGGGAAAAATAACCCTTGCTGTAGTTACACGATGTTAGGTTCCATATTAGGAACTACCACCCAGGAAAAAGATCTAGGCATCATAGTGGATAATACTTTAAAATCGTCAGCTCAGTGTGCTGCAGCAGTCAAAAAAGCAAATAGAATGTTAGGAATGGTTAATAGAATGGAAAATGTCATAATGCCTCTGTATCGCTCCATGGTGAGACCGCACCTTGAATACTGTGTACAATTCTGGTCGCCGCATCTCAAAAGATATAGTTGCGATGGAGAAGGTAAAGAGAAGGGCAACCAAAATGATAAAGGGGATGGAACAGCTCCCCTATGAGGAAAGGCTGAAGAGATTAGGGCTGTTCAGCTTGGAGAAGAGACGGCTGAAGGGGGGATATGATAGAGGTCTTTAAAATCATAAGAGGTCTTGAATGAGTAGATGTGACTCGGTTATTTACACTTTCGAATAATAGAAGGACTAGGGGGCATTCCATGAAGTTAACAAGTAACACATTTAAGACTAATTGGAGAAAATTCTTTTTCACTCAATGCACAATAAAGCTCTGGAATTTGTTGCCAGAGGAGGTGGTTAGTGCAGTTAGTGTAGCTGGGTTCAAAAAAGGTTTGGATAAGTTCTTGGAGGAGAAGTCCATTAATGGCTATTGATTATACTTAGGGAATAGCCACTGCTATTAATTGCATCAGTAGCATGGGTTCTTCTTAGTGTTTGGGTAATTGCCAGGTTCTTGTGGCCTGGTTTGGCATCTGTTGGAAACAGGATGCTGGGTTTGATGGACCCTTGGTCTGACCCAGCATGGCAATTTCTTATGTTCTTATGAGCCATATCCTTTTAAGAAAAGCATAAACTGTTCAGGGTTAAAGAAAAATATCATGCTTCTCTATATTTTACCAAACAAATAAGTTGGGTGTTATAAGAAGGTACAACTCAGCCCCAGTGTTCAAGGTTTCCTAGAGAAGGCTTAGGAATCTCTTGTGTGTTTTGGGTGGAGTTTAAAACAGAAAAAAAAAATGACTCTCTTGAACCATTAACAAATTTTTTTTTTTATTTTGTTTATTGAAATTTTTATTTAACAACAACTTGCTAATAGCAAATGCTGAACATATTATACAATATACCATACACCCTATAGGAAACACTTATAGGAAAACATGTACATATATCCAGCTCTCATCTCAGGAAAATAGAGAAGATTATTTTTTAGCGTAGTTACATTAGTTACATATTCAATTAGGTATACATGCAAAACAACCCCCTATTTACTTCTTACCGGTGTTACTATATTCTTAAGGTGAACAGGTTCCAAGAACGAATAAACCTTCCTGTCAAACTTAACTACAAAGTTACAAGGGTATTTTAATAAGAAATACAGCCTTGAGTCCGACCACGCTCCCTTGCTCTCTGTGGGCACACCTGTCTACTACCTCTCCAGGAGACCCTGCAAGGCCCACCTAAGTCCAAGCGGCCCGGGTCCCTACGGGCTTCCAGTGGTGAAGCTCATCCTAGCCTCTGTCTCCTCTAGTGCTCTGCCCCCTGGGGGCAGGTGCTTCCTGGTGCCTTCCAGGGAGCCGTTCTCCACTTCTCCAGGAGAAGGGTCCAACCCCGAGCGCAACAGAAGCTGGGCTTGATGGACCTTGGTCTGACCCAGCATGGCAATTCTTATCTTCTTATGTATACTCAGAATCTTATGAGTTCTTTAGTGCATAAAAGATGACATCTGCGGGGTGAACCAAGATGGCGGCATAGTGGGGCAGTGGAACGCCAGCTTTCTCTACTCTTTCTAAAAAGAAATTTCTTGGAACGATATGCCATCGAAGAGAAAGGGGAAAGTAAGGGTTTTCCCTCCAGAGCCCTTACCTGGCCCCAGTCAGCTGGATATTGTTCATTTCTAGTCCCAAGCGGGATTTCAGAGAGAATTGAGGAGACCTTAGCGAGCGCTGCGGCAGGAGAGCAGCCTACGTCGCTGGCGGAGACGTCCCTCAGCCCGGACCAGCGAGCACCCCCGGCGCAACGAGACCACACCAGAATAGAGCATAGGTTAAAAAATGGAAAATTAATTATGTTAAATATAAATGGAAGGCTTGAGACTTAGAAAGTTTAAAGTTCTGATATGTCTGATTATGGAAGGATTATCAGTCTGTATAAACTGAAAAATGATAAATAAAATATGAAGAAAAAAAAAAAGATGACATCTATGCCAGAGCATTTCCCTTTACCCCAATCCTGAAACCTTTGCTACAGCAATTCATGATCCAGCATATCAAATGCTGCAGAAAGGTCGAGTAATACCCACAATCTCTACTTTTATCTGCTTGCATATAAACCCCAGTAATTGCTGATAACAGCACCATTTCTGTGCAATAACCAATTTGAAACCCAGACCGGCATAGCCAAAGTACTTTCACCTCTACAAATTGTAGTCACTGCTTATCAGCTACATGTTCAATCGATTTTCCTAAAAAAAAGGTAAATGTGAGACTGGGCGCTATTGTTCCAACTGAAAGGGGTTATTACAGGCATAGTTCTCTCTAAGCTAAGTATGCGAGCAATTGCTCATTTCAAAGTGTCGCTCACAGGTTTTACATGGTCACCCACATGCTCATTTTCTTTGTGCTATATACTGAAATACAACGCTAATACTGGCGTTCAAAAATTGTTGCTATAAAAAAAATTGTTTCTCACCCGAAAACAAATGTGCACACGCTTAGCCACTCCTTGGAGGTAACATAACTTCATTCTTTTTAAGAATTGAACTTATCAGTGCTTCCTTTAATGAGGTAAGCATTGTACTGTGTCCTAATGATAAAGTGGTAAGGTACGGCAGAGAAGGTGCTAGCAACTCTCCCAGTTCTTGTACATATTTCGAAGGAAGAGGATCCAAACAGCAATTAGTAGCCCAAATACTACCCAAGTACGTCACAGCCCCAAATGTTGCTAAAAACCTCCATTCCTGTACTTTTCCCATTCTTTTGAGATTTTATCCCTTGGCCCATAGTTCTTCCCTCACTAGCTTTTCCCATCTGGTTTTCTTGCATTATTAGTATATGTATGGGGCAAAAAGCAACTGGATGTTGAATGATATAAGCCAAATTATCAAAGGCTGCCTTAAACTCATTTTGTAATGTAGGAGGTCAGGGGTTGGCGCAGAATATATTTTTTTAAATATATTTTCCTATTGGTAACAGAGAGACAGAATATATACAGATATTTCCTATAAAAATTGTCCTTGTAATTTTTTTTGTTTGTTTTTTTATATTTGCAAACTTTGCAGAAACCTTTAAGAGGGAGATAGACTGTGTAATTATACATCTTGGACTATAGGTTGCCAGAGGTCAGACGAGGGTCTCATAATGAATACAAGAAGATACTTGGAAAATCAAAGTTGATCAAAGGAGCATTCGAAGGATGACCACTTTCTGAACTTGGCTAAATAAGAGTGGAGTGCCACGTGGTTAGCCAGCTTATCAGGGCCTACCAGCGAGACTCTGGCCTAGCAGAGTCCAATAATAAAGTATTAGCTAATCCTCAGTGACTGCCACCACTTACATGTTGAGGAAGAAAAGTCCTTGGAACTGTAAAATATGGATACAGGAATCTGCAGTTCAGCTTGCAACAGACAACAGGAAGTGCTAAGAAAAGAAGATAAGATTTGCCATACTGGATCAAATCAAAGGTCCATCAAGCCTAGTATCCTGTTTCCAACAGTGACCAATCCAGGTCACAAGTACCTGGCAGGATCCCAAAAGGTAAATAGATTAAATACTGCTTATCCCTCAGATAAGCAGTGGATTTCCACAAGTCCACTTTAATAATGGTTTCTGGACTTTTCCTTCAGGAACTTGACCAAACCTTTTTTAAACCCAGCTACACTAAGTTTTCGCCATGACTTCTGGCCATGCATTCCAGAGCTTAATTATGCATTGAGTAAAAATATATTTTCTCTTATTTGTTTTAAACGTACTTCATAGTAACTTCATTGTATGTCCCCTAATCTTTGTACTTTTTGAAAGGGTAAACAAGTGATTTACGTTCACCCGTTCCATTTTGCTCATTATTTTACAGACCTCAGCTGTCTCTTCTCCAAACTGAGGAGCCCCAACTTTTTTAACCTTTCCTCATAGGGGAATCATTCCATCCCTTTTATCCTTGTAGTCACTCTTTTCTGTATCTTTTTCTAACTCTGCTATATCAGGGGCAATAGCGTCCATTGTGCACAGTGGTGCACAGGCAGCACCAACTTTAGAAAGGTGTGTGCAGTGCACCACCAATTTTAGACGCCCATAGCAGCTGGGAAATCCCAACGCACCAAGTGGCCAAAGTGAAGGAGCCCCGTGGTCGCTGAAGGATCGCATCAGGCTCAGCGGTCCAAGGGGAGGAGGCCCTACAGTCGCACAGCAGCCAAACTACAGGAGGTCTGCATGATCATCAGGGGATGCCATCCTGCCTGGCGGCACAAATGACAAAGGCCCACGTGGCCGCCGGGGAGATCCCATCCTGTCCGGCGGCAGAAGTGAAAGAGGCTCGTGCGGCTGCTGGGAGATCCCGTCCTGCCCGTGGTCAAAGTGAAGGAGGCCCGCGGGACCGCCGGGGGATTGCATCCTGCCCAGCGGCCCAAGTGGAGGAGGCCCAGGGATCCTGCCCCTCTCGAGTGTGAGTGTGTCTGTCTGTCTGAGCGAGAAGGCGTCAGTGCATGTGTGCGCTTGAGAGAGAGGGAGCCAGGGTGTGTGTGCTTGAGAGAGAGGGAGCCAGGGTGTGGGTGTGTGTGCTTGAGAGAGAGGGAGCCAGGGTGTGTATGTGTGCGCTTGAGAGAGAGGGAGCCAGGGTGTGGGTGTGTGTGTGCTTGAGAGAGAGGGAGCCAGGGTGTGTGTGTGTGTGCTTGAGAGAGAGGGAGCCAGGGTGTGTATGTGCGCTTGAGAGATAGGGAGCCATTGTGTGTGCATTTCTGTCTGCGCGAGAGGGAGCCAGTGTGTTTGTGTGCTTGAGAGATAGGGAGCCAGTGTGTGTGTGGGTGTGTGCACCTGAGAAAGAATGTCTGTGTGTGTGTGCCTGAGAAGGAGCTAGCACATATGTGTGTGCCTGAAAAAGAGGGAGGGAACCAGTGTGTGTGTGTGGGGGGGAGGTGTGCACGTCTGAGAGAAAGGGATCCAGTGTGTGTGTGTGTATGAAAGAGAGAGAGCCAGCCTGAGAGAGAAGGAGCCTATGTGTATGCCTGAGAGGGAGCTAGCATGTATGTGTGTACCTGAGAGAGAGAAAGGAAGCCAGCATTTATATGTGTATCTGTGAGCCTGTGTGAGTTTTAAAAGAGCATTTATGTGTGCCTGTGTGAGCATCAGAATGAACGTGTATGTATATGAGAGAGGAATAAGTTTGTGCACCTCCCTTCCCCTCCCACTAAGCCATGACAATCTCAAGGTGAATGGAAGTCAAAAGCTCCCAGGGATGGAGAGTGAGTGATTTTTTTTTATTTTATTGATTTTAATTAATTGGGTGGTATTTGATTTGTATGATGTTTTGAAATATTTTATTGGTAGTTGGGAAATGTAAAAAAATATATATATATGCATTTTTAATTATTGGATGTTGTTCTGTTCATCAGTTTATTTATTTATTTAAAAAAATTTTCTATACCGTCGTTCAGTAGATTACCGTCACAACGGTTTACATAGAGGCACATATAGTAAATTGTACATGTATCTGTTTCTATTATTGGTAATGGAGGTGCCTTATAAGCTCGGTAACATAGTTTCATAATAATGGCTAATTGTTCAATGTTGTCTAATCTGACCTTTGACTACAATAAAAACTGTTGGGTTATATATTCAAGTTAAAAGGTGCAATAAACAAACCACAACATACATACATATAATGTGCTTAGTGCTGTATAACGATTTTGTCTGTACAGCTTTCAGTGTTTCTCTATTTCTCGCTCTCTTTGTGAAATGCTATAATTACACAATGTTGGGTTCCATATTAGGTGCTACAACCCAAGAAAGAGATCTAGGTGTCATAGTGGATAACACATTGAAATCGTCGGTACAGTGTGCTGCGGCAGTCAAAAAAGCAAACAGAATGTTGGGAATTATTAGAAAAGGAATGGTGAATAAAACGGAAAATGTCATAATGCCTCTGTATCACTCCATGGTGAGACCGCACCTTGAATACTGTGTACAATTCTGGTCGCCGCATCTCAAAAAAGATATAATTGCGATGGAGAAGGTACAGAGAAGGGCTACCAAAATGATAAGGGGACTGGAACAACTCCCCTATGAGGAAAGACTAAAGAGGTTAGGATTTTTCAGCTTGGAGAAGAGACGACTGAGGGGGGATATGATAGAGGTGTTTAAAATCATGAGAGGTCTAGAACGGGTAGATGTGAATCGGTTATTTACTCTTTCGGATAGTAGAAAGACTAGGGGGCATTCCATGAAGTTAGCATGGGGCACATTTAAAACTAATCGGAGAAAGTTCTTTTTTACTCAACGCACAATTAAACTCTGGAATTTGTTGCCAGAGGATGTGGTTAGTGCAGTTAGTATAGCTGTGTTTAAAAAAGGATTGGATAAGTTCTTGGAGGAGAAGTCCATTACCTGCTATTAAGTTCACTTAGAGAATAGCCACTGCCATTAGCAATGGTAACATGAAATAGACTTAGTTTTTGGGTACTTGCCAGGTTCTTATGGCCTGGATTGGCCACTGTTGGAAACAGGATGCTGGGCTTGATGGACCCTTGGTCTGACCCAGTATGGCATTTTCTTTTGTTCTTATGTTCTTATGTCTTTAAGCTCTTTTTGAAGGTCTTGAAATCTCTCTCTGTAGTCTTACCTCTGTGGGCATGGTGTTCCATAGTATCGGCCCGGCCAATGATAGTGCTCTTTCTCTGACTTGTGTTAGTTTTGCAGTTTTGACTGAGGGGATGGTTAGGAGGGCTTTGTTGGCAGATCTCAGGTTTCTGTGTGGGACATGGACGCGGAGTGCTGTTTTGATATATTAATTCTTTTTATTAGTTTGATGTTACTAATATAATTGATGCTTTAGATTTATTGATTTTATTGCTTGATGCTTTCTGAGGAATGGTGATGTTTCTGTTTTCCCACTGGTGCACTACATACAAAGTATGACTTGTTGCGATTTCCAGTTCACTTTTTGTCTGCCAGCTTCTATTTATGGTCTCTTTATTCTGTGTTTAGTGAAGGTCTGTCTGTGTTTCGCATGTGTGACCAAGCTGAGGTATTTTGCTAGTGCGTAGTTTCTGTGTAGGGATCTATAGCATCTTGGTTTGTTCTGTTTTCCTGATAAGTGGTATATTTGGATTTTAAGGCCTTGTGTAATATTTGCCATGCTGCCTTTTCATGGGTAGAGTTGTTACTTTTGAGTGCTGGCAGTTAGTGCTTTTTTGAAATGGGAGGTTTATTACATTGTAATTGTATTTTAGTTTGCTCATGGCTTTCTGAAGATCAAGCCCACACCCAATAAAAGTTACAATAGTCTTAATACATATATGGTAATATGTTCCAAGTGTCTTTTTGGTTTTTATGCAGTGTTTTCTGACTGACACCACAGCAGTGCATGTAAATGTAATATACATGTTGTTGTGATAGTTTTACTTAAAAAAACGGTGCTTTGACCGTTCTTTTTCATGTAAAATTGTGTATTATAAATGCATGATTTTAAATTGTGTGTGGAGAGGGCTGTGGTAGGGGGAGGCCTGGGTACAAAGCTGTAGGATTTACTTAGGGTGCCTAATACCTTTGCACTGGCCTTGATTAGAAAAAAAATTCAAATTAAACGTTAAAAAAACAAAATGAGGAGGGACCAGCATGGGAATTGTTCACACAGGGCAGCAAAAAAAGCTAGCACTGGCCCTGCTCAGCAGCGCTTTCTGGTGATACACTGGAGGGATCCCCATCCCTCCCCAGTGAGAAGAGACCCTGCATGGTAGTGAATGGGAGAGTCGGACTGAGTGACTGAGAGGGTAGGTATGGGGTGAGTGGCAGGGAGGGGTGAGTGTTCAGAAGGAAGGGAAGGGATGAGTGGGAGGGAGGGGTGAGTGACTCAGAGGGAAGGGGCCAGTGTGTGCCTGAGAGGGAGGGAGGAGCGAGTGACTGAGAGGGAAGGGGGAATGAGGACGTAGAAGAAGGGAGTAAGAAGAAGAGAGGGTAGAAGGGTTTTGTGAGAGAGGAGAACGTTTGTGTGTTCCTTGCTCCCTTCCACCTCTTCTCACTAATCCATGACAATGCCAGGGTGACTGAAAATCAAAAATTCCCAGGTGTTACTTCAAAAGGTTTCTGGCAGTGAAAGGTGTTTGTGTGGCTCTTAATGAGGTGGCACCAGAATTAGAATTTTCTTTTGTATTGTGAGTTGGTGGGGGCTGTCTCTTGGAGAGGGCATCCTTTTGAGTACCTTAGCAGGGGTAGTAGCGGGGGCGGCATCTAATCCTATCCTATCCCTCACCTCAGGCGGCAGATTGCCATGTTTTGTTCCTAACTGCTGGCATCAGTTACCAATAAGGTAAAGCTGTGCTCCTGCTCTGGGCTGCCAACAGTCTGAATTACCTCCCGCAGCCTGACATCATCATCAAAGGTCGGCGCAATATCACATGTGTTAGCATGTCAAAAGAGTCATTTTGAGCCCGGCCTTTATTGATGATGTCGGGCAGGGGAGGCAGCTCAGAGAATTGTTGGTCACATGGCAGCAGCACATTTCCTGATGCACCACCAACTTCAGCAGTCACCCTGCACCCCTGTGCTGTATCTTTTTTGAGATACGGTGACCAGAAATGCACACAACACTCAAGATGAGGTGGCACCATGGAACGATACAGAGGCATTATGATATTCTCTGCTTTATTCTCCATTCCTTTCCTAATAATCCCTAGCATTCTAATTTGCTTCCTTGGCTGCTGCTGCACACTGAGCAGAAGATTTCAATGTATTTTCAACGATGACACCTAGAGCCTTTTCCCAAGTGGTGACTCCTAATGTGGAACCTTGCAATGTGCAACTATGATTTAGACTCGTGTTCTTCCCTAAGGGGCGGATTTTCAAAGGGTTTTGCGCGTATATTATGCGTGTAACCCCGAAAACCCGCTCTTGCATGCGCCAAGCCTATTTTGCATAGGCTCGGCGACGCACGCAAGCCCCGGGACGTGTGTATGTCCCGGGGCTTGAAAAAAGGGGCGGGGAGGGGGTGGTCCGGGGCGGGGGCGTGGCTAGAGGCCTCCGAAGGCCTGCTAGGCTAGCACGTGCAACCTACGCCTGCCCAGAGGCAGGCGCAACTTAAATAATAAAGGTAGGGCTGGGAATTTACGTAGGGATGGGGCGGGTTAAATAAGGGAAGGGAGGGAAAGGTGCGGGGGGTCAAAAGGAAAGTTCCCTCCAAGGCCGCTCCGATTTCGGAGTGACCTCGGAGGGAACGGGGAAAGCCATCGGGGCTCCCCTAGGGCTCAGCACGCGCAAAGTGCACAAGTGTGCACCCCCTTGCGCGCGCCGACCCTGGATTTTATAACATGCACGCGCATGTTATAAAATCGGGCGTAGATTTGTGCGCACCAGGTTGTGCGCACAAATCTACGTCCGCTCGTATGTTAGAAAATCTGGCCCTAAGTGCATCACTTTGCACTTGTCTACATTAAATTTCATTTGCCATTTGCATGCCCAGTCTCCCAATTTTGCAAGGTCCTCTTTCAAATACTCACAATGCTCTCGTGATTTAACAACTTTAAATAATTTTGTGTCATCTGCAAATTTGATCACCTTACTCGTTGTTCCCATTTCCAGGTCATTTATAAATATATAAATATATTATAAAGCAGTGGTCCCAGAACAGATCCCTGGGGTACTCCATTATTCTCCGTTGGCCTTTGAGAAAATTGACCATTTAGCCCTACTCTCTGTTTTCTATCTTTTAACCAATTCCCAGTACACAACAGGACATTGCCTTCTATCTCATTACTTTTTAAATTCCTCAGAAATCTTTCATGAGGGATTTTTTCAAATGCTTTCTGGAAATCCAGATACACTATATCAATTGGCTCACCTTTATCTACACGTTTATGTACACTTTCAAAAAAATGTAATAGATTGATGAGGCAAGACTCCCCTTGGCTAAATCTATATTGGCTTTGTCTTATTAAGTTATGCCTATCTATATGTTCAGTAATTTTGTGCTTTATGATAGTTTCTACCATTTTCCCCGGCACTGACGTCAAGCTCACTGGTCTGTAATTTCCTGGATCATTCCTTAAACCCTTTTTTAAAAAATTGGCGTTACTTTGGCACCCCTCCATTCTTCAGGTACCATAGCTGATTCTAAAGACAGTTTATAAATTACTAATAGTATGTCTGCAATTTCATTTTTCAGTTCTTTCAACACCCTGGGATGTATCTGGTCCAGGTGTTTTGCAAATCTTTAGTTAGAGAGCGAGGGACAGCATTGAAAACCCCCTCCCTCCAACTCTGCTGAGGAGTCTAGCCAGCCACTGGATTCCTTAGCAGTCCAAGATTTGGGATGAGATACTGTAGACTTTGTGTCTTTTAATTAGTTTACAGGGTAACTACTGATTAGCAACACTTAGGATAGAAAAAAAAATTTGGCAGGCTGTATAATAAACCAGTGAATTTCTATTTCTGTCTCATTATTTGTTGAACACAATAAAAGGGCTCAGGGTTGTTGAAGTACAACCTGGGCTATTAGATTTGCAATTTTAACAGCATGCATATCCTTGCTGGAACAGCACAGCCAGACATACAAAGAGTTACAGGCAGCCAAATGGAGAGGAAATTGCAATCAGAATACATCAGCCATCATCTGTACAGTTACACTGTGATAACAGTTTAGTTTAGTTTATTTGATGAATCACCTTTCTTTACAATCAAGGCAATATACAAATAGTGAATCAAAACCATGTAGAACAAAACCAATAAAGCAGTAAAATAATAACAATAAGTAATACTAAAAAATAAAACTGAGCAGAATAAGCAAAATGATTAAGTTCAATTAAGTTTCATAAACTCTGGCAAAGAGCCAGGTTTTGAGGCCCTTCCTAAAAATAATGAATTCTCTCTCAGTCCATAAAAAGAAAGAAAGATTATTCCAAAGGTTTGGAGCTAGATAAGAAAAACACACCTCTCTCGTGTGCTCCAATTGAATTTCTCTTGGAGAGGGAAGCTGAAGTAATTCAGACAGAGATGAATGTAATAACCTTGCAGGCTGATAAAGAATAAGAAGATTTGCTAAGTATGATAGAGTTTCCCAGCTAAGAGCTTTTATTTTATTTAAACATTTTATATACTGTCGTTTCATGTAATGATCACAAAGGTTTACAATAATGACATTCATAGCTCTGGTCAACAATTAAAGATGGATTACAGTGTCGTATTCATAAGCAGGCATCAAATGAAATGTTCATTCCATATTAACTAAGTATTTAGGACATTGGCCAGAAGTACATAAATCAATTAATTTTACAAATGTCACATATTAGTTAGTACGATGTGCAGAGTTCTTACATACTCATTAGGTTAATTCAGCGACTAAGGGTTTGTTAACAATTCCATCGTTAAAATTCACCCATTTGACTAAAGTTAGAGAGCGAGCAGTGTCTCTAGCGGGCCTAGGCTTATGGAACTCTCTTCCTAGTGAACTGAGACTTCAAACTAATTATCAGACTTTTAAAAAAGATCTTTAAGACCTGGCTCTTTACAAAGGCATTTGGAAAAGAGATTAAGTGAGACTTGTTATATTTTAGACTTTCATCTAAGGCTGTGCTACGAACATATGGAGAGACTGCTACTGCTTGTTTTTATTTCATTATGTTTTATTAATTTTATTTTATTTTACCCTTTTATTTCTATTCTTATTGTTATTTGGTTTTATACTTTCAGTTTACCTATTATTTTCTATGGCATGTTTTATCTTAATTTAGATTTTTTGTATATTGTATATGAATTTTACTATGAATTTTGTAATGTATTTATTTTTGTAATTGTGAACCGGTATGATTGAGTACAGAATATCAGTATAAATAAATAATTTTAAATAAATAAATAATTCTTCATACTTCCATTCTTATTTTTTAAAAATTAAGCAACCTATGTTGAAATAAATACGGCTAGTAATAGGAAGCCAATGAAGATTCAGCATAAGAGGTGTGACGTGGTCAAAATTTTTTTCTTGAAAATTAATTTTACTGCGGTGTTCTGTACAATTTGAATTTTTTGAATGAGATTAAAAGGGAGACTATGATACAAGGAGTTACAGTAGTGTAAATGACTATGGATCAATTAGTATGTGTGGGATTTTAGATCTTGTATTTCCAAATACTCCTGAAGTTACTCAGGAGCTTCTCCCCACAGCCGCAGTAATTAATAACACCGCACCTGTGAATGCCCATGAGGTACAACTTGGAGATCTTGCTGCTGGGATAAACATGGGTATCGGAGTGGCTGAGCAGCTTTCTGCAGCAGCAAAGGAGGAATGGAGCACCTAAAAGGCCCTAAATCATCTCTGTACCCAAGTTGGTAGGTCAAGAACCGACACGGCAAAATGGTGATACTCTACTAGACCTCAGACCTGCAGTTGGGGTGTGAGAAAGACCATGTAAAACATTTTGGCTTGCCCATTGCTTGAGGGTGGCCCCTACATAGTACAGGACTTTACTAAGGTCGACTCATGAGCACTGAAATGTGCTCATCATTCATATTGCCCAATGCACATTTAGTTTTGCATGTTTTTTTGTTGTGAAACAGGAATCGATGATTGCTTATCCCTGTTGGGTCAGGTTGACTGTAACTAATACATAGAAACATAGAAACATAGAAATGACGGCAGAAGAAGACCAAACGGCCCATCCAGTCTGCCCAGCAAGCGTCACACATTTTTTCTCTCATACTTATCTGTTTCTCTTAGCTCTTGGTTCTATTTCCCTTCCACCCCCACCATTGAAATATCTAGCTTGATTAGTTAGGGGTAGTAGGGGTAGTAACCGCCGCAATAAGCAAGCTACACCCATGCTTATTTGTTTTACCCAGACTATGTTATACAGTCCTTAATGGTTGTTTTTCTTCTCCCCTGCTGTTGAAGCAGGGAGCTATGCTGGAAATGCGTGATGTATCAGTCTTCTCCCATGCCGTTGAAGCAGAGAGCCATGCTGGATATGCATCAAAAGTGAAGTATCAGACACATTTGGTTTGGGGTAGTAACCGCCGTAACAAGCCAGCTACTCCCCGCTTTGTGAGTGCGAACCCTTTTTTCTTCTCCCCTGCCGTTGAAGCAGAGAACTATGCTGTATATGCATTGAACGTGAAGTATCAGGCTTATTTGGTTTGGGGTAGTAACCGCCGTAACAAGCCAGCTACTCCCCTCTTTGTGAGTGTAAATCCATTTTTCCACATTTCCTCTTGCTGTTGAAGCTTAGAGCGATGTTGGAGTCACAGTAAGCATGTGTATGTTTATTGAATAAGGGTATTGTCTCCAGGCAGTAGCTGTCATTCTGGTGAGTCACCCACTCTTCATTGGCGGCCTCTTGACTTTATGGATCCACAGTGTTTATCCCACGCCCCTTTGAAGTCCTTCACAGTTCTGGTCTTCACCACATCCTCCGGAAGGGCATTCCAGGCGTCCACCACCCTCTCCGTGAAGAAATACTTCCTGACATTGGTTCTGAATCTTCCTCCCTGGAGCTTCAAATCGTGACCCCTGGTTCTGCTGATTTTTTTCCTACGGAACAGGTTTGTCGTTGTCTTTGGATCATTAAAACCTTTCAAGTATCTGAAAGTCTGTATCATATCACCTCTGCTCCTCCTTTCTTCAATCTCTCCTCATACGTCATGCGATGAAGATCCTCCACCTTCCTGGTCGCCCTTCTCTGTACCGCTTCCATCTTGTCTTTGTCTTTTTGTAGATACGGTCTCCAGAACTGAACACAGTACTCCAGGTGAGGCCTCACCAAGGACCTGTACAAGGGAATAATCACTTCCCTTTTCTTACTCGACATTCCTCTCTCTATGCAGCCCAGCATTCTTCTGGCTTTTGCTATCGCCTTGTCGCATTGTTTCGCAGACTTCATATCATTAGACACTATCACCCCAAGGTCCCTCTCCTGCTCCGTGCACATCAGCTTTCCCCCCCCCCCCCCCCCCCCCCATCGAATGCAGTTCATTCGGATTTCCACTCCCCATATGCATGACTTTGCACTTCTTGGCATTGAATCTGAGCTGCCATATCTTCGACCACTCTTCCAGTTTCCTTAGATCCCGTCTCATTCTCTCCACTCCTTCTGGCGTGTCCACTCTGTTGCTGATCTTCGTGTCATCCGCAAAAAGACAAACCTTACCTTCTATCCCGTCCACAATGTCGCTCACAAAGATATTGAACAGGACCGGTCCCAACACCGATCCTTGCGGTACACCACTTAAAACCGCTCTCTCTTCAGAGAAGGTTCCATTTACCATCACACATTGTCTTCTGTCCGTCAGCCAATTTGCAATCCAGGTCACCACCTCGGCCCTCATTCCTAAGCTTCTCGTTTTATTCACCAGTCTCCTGTGCGGAACCGTATCAAAAGCTTTGCTGAAATCCAAGTATATGATATCAAGCGCTCTTCCTCGATCCAATTCCTTGGTTGTACAGTTCAGCATTGAGTACACTAGCTCTCCAGCTTTCCATGCATTATCCAAAAAATAAATACAGAGTCATTTCTAGGGCAAATAGCACTCTAGGAAAAGATGACTCATGGCACCCCCTTCCCCCCCCCGGCAAGTGTAAGTGTGTGTGTGTGTGTGTGTGTGTGTGTGTGTGTGTGTGTGTGTGTGTGAGAGAGAGAGAGAGAGAGCTTGTGTGTGTCACACATAGGCTCTCAGACACACACATGCTTTCACTAACTCGCACACACATATATGCACACAGGTTATCTCATACACACTTGTTCATTCTCACACACCCCCTCTTTCATACACACAAACATACTCTTACACACACTCCCTCTCTCCATGCACACAGGCTCTCACTCATACAAATTCACAACCATACTCTCACACTGTCTCACACCCACACACACTCAGGTTCTCCCCTCTGGGCCACGGTGGGATGGAGTCTGCCATGGCACATCACTGCTGCCGGATTTCTCCAGTCCACGGTGTGATGGGGTCCACTGTGGCCTTGATGGCCTCTCTTCAGACTGTAGTAATGGGATAGCATCTGTCGCTACCCTGCTGCTTTCTCCGGGGCTCTCGTCAAACCACAATGGAATGGGGTTTGCCACAGCCTTGCCACCATCACTGGGCCTCTCCTCCATCACCATAGGCTGGGTGATGCTGGTGGTGCTCAGGCCACCCACATAGCTCACCCATCCCAAAGACCAGCTCTGAATAAATATTTAACTAAAAACTCAGAAGCCAATATTCAGCTCTACTGTTAGGAATTGCGGCACGCATGCACTCTCACATGGCAGGAACACTGCTAGATCCCACCGCCATGCTGCTTCCCCCAGCTTTCTTGTAGGTGCAGGCTTGCATGCACGCACATAATATGCACACTGTGGTGGAAAGAACCTGAACAGCGCCTCCTGATGATGTCACTCACCTGCTCTACTTAAGCCTAGGCCCCACAGTAATTCCTTGCCTCAGCAACAGGTCTCCTGGTGTGCCTTACGTCCCAGTGCATGGTACTGTGCCTTGTCTTGCCTTGTTCCCACCTTGTCTGTGCCCTGCCCATGGTCTTGTCTGCCTTGGTCTTTGTTTCATCCTATTCTGCTCAGCTTGACCTACTGGATTCTGACCCTGGCTTCGACCATAAGAACATAAGAAAATGCCATACTGGGTCAGACCAAAGGTCCATCAAGCCCAGCATCCTGCTTCCAACAGTGGCCAATCCAGGCCACAAGAACCTGGCAAGTACCCAAAAACTAAGTCTATTCCATGTTACCATTGCTAATGGCAGTGGCTATTCTCTAGGTGAACTTAATAGCAGGTAATGGACTTCTCCTCCAAGAACTTATCCAATCCTTTTTTAAACACAGCTATACTAACTGCACTAACCACATCCTCTGGCAACACATTCTAGAGTTTAATTGTGCGTTGAGTAAAAAAGAACTTTCTCCGATTAGTTTTAAATGTGCCCCATGCTAACTTCATGGAGTGCCCCCTAGTCTTTCTACTATCCGAAAGAGTAAATAACCGATTCACATCTACCCGTTCTAGACCTCTCATGATTTTAAACACCTCTATCATATCCCCCCTCAGTCGTCTCTTCTCCAAGCTGAAAAGTCCTAACCTCTTTAGTCTTTCCTCATAGGGCAGTTGTTCCATTCCCCTTATCATTTTGGTAGCCCTTCTCTGTACCTTCTCCATCGCAATTATATCTTTTTTGAGATGCGGCGACCAGAATTGTACACAGTATTCAAGGTGCGGTCTCACCATGGAGCGATACAGAGGCATTATGACTTTTTCCGTTTTATTTACCATTCCCTTTCTAATAATTCCCAGCATTCTGTTTGCTTTTTCGACTGCCGCAGCACACTGAACCAACGATTTCAATGTGTTATCCACTATGACACCTAGATCTCTTTCTTGGGTTGTAGCACCTAATATGGAACCCAACATTGTGTAATTATAGCATGGGTTATTTTTCCCTATATGCATCACCTTGCACTTATCCACATTAAATTTCATCTGCCATTTGGATGCCCAATTTTCCAGTCTCACAAGGTCTTCCTGCAATTTATCACAATCTGCTTGCGATTTAACTACTCTGAACAATTTTGTGTCATCTGCAAATTTGATTATCTCACTTGTCGTATTTCTTTCCAGATCATTTATAAATATATTGAAAAGTAAGGGTCCCAATACAGATCCCTGAGGCACTCCACTGTCCACTCCCTTCCACTGAGAAAATTGTCCATTTAATCCTACTCTCTGTTTTCTGTCTTTTAGCCAGTTTGCAATCCATGAAAGGACATCGCCACCTATCCCATGACTTTTTACTTTTCCTAGAAGCCTCTCATGAGGAACTTTGTCAAACGCTTTCTGAAAATCCAAGTATACTATATCTACCGGTTCACCTTTATCCACATGTTTATTAACTCCTTCAAAAAAGTGAAGCAGATTTGTGAGGCAAGACTTGCCCTGGGTAAAGCCATGCTGACTTTGTTCCATTAAACCATGTCTTTCTATATGTTCTGTGATTTTGATGTTTAGAACACTTTCCACTATTTTTCCTGGCACTGAAGTCAGGCTAACTGGTCTGTAGTTTCCCGGATCGTCCCTGGAGCCCTTTTTAAATATTGGGGTTACATTTGCTATCCTCCAGTCTTCAGGTACAATGGATGATTTTAATGATAAGTTACAAATTTTTACTAATAGGTCTGAAATTTCATTTTTTAGTTCCTTCAGAGGTCTGGGGTGTATACCATCCGGTCCGGGTGATTTACTACTCTTCAGTTTGTCAATCTGGCCTACCACATCTTCTAGGTTCACCGTGATTTGATTCAGTCCATCTGAATCATTACCCATGAAAACCTTCTCCATTACGGGTACCTCCCCAACATCCTCTTCAGTAAACACCGAAGCAAAGAAATCATTTAATCTTTCCATGATGGCCTTATCTTCTCTAAGTGCCCCTTTAACCCCTCGATCATCTAACGGTCCAACTGACTCCCTCACAGGCTTTCTGCTACGGATATATTTTAAAAAGTTTTTACTGTGAGTTTTTGCCTCTACAGCCAACTTCTTTTCAAATTCTCTCTTAGCCTGTCTTATCAATGTCTTACATTTTACTTGCCAATGTTTATGCTTTATCCTATTTTCTTCTGTTGGATCCTTCTTCCAATTTTTGAATGAAGATCTTTTGGCTAAAATAGCTGACCTTCTGCTAATAGCTGACCACCTGCTTTGGAACTGACCCAGCTTCATCTGGCACCTGCCCCGACCTATGGCCTCTGGCATCTTTGCTATCTGTTGCCAGCCCCAACTCTCATCTGGTCTTGGACCATCGTTCCTGGACTGCCCTAGAGATCTTCCTAAGACCTGCTGGCCACCAGAACCCAAGAGCTCAACCTGTGGGGGAGGTGGCTGGTATAGGCAAAGCTCCAGCCGGTCCCTCCACAGGACTTCTCTGCCAGCTGTTGGTGTGGGCCTAGTGGGCTTGCTCACTAGGTGGTGCCAGTCACACAACAGCCCCAAGAGTTCACTGTTCCTTCTACTTAGCTGGATATTCAGATTTGTCCAATTAAATTAACAGAATAAGTTAGACCTGCTGAATAACAGTTCTAAAGTTAGTTGGGTAAGACTTATCCAGCTAACTAACAATTTATTGAGGGATATTCAGCAGCAAAGCATGCTTCTGAATATCCCTTTAAATTAGCCGGATAAGTCTTATCCGGCTAACTTACTTAGATGGAATTTTTTGAATATCGCATTCAAAAAGTTTGATTTTCAGAATGTACAGGCTAAGGGTGGTTTCAAAGTTACAGTCAAAAAGATGTTGAGTAGAAAAGAAAAAAAAAGTAAATTTAACATCTCTCTCCAAATTATTGCAAATGACACACTTCTTCAATTTGTAAAGGATAATTCTACCAGCTAAAATCCCTGATGAGCAACTTAGCAATGAGCATTTCACTGAAAATTCTGCTTCCCCAAGGACTGCACCGTTTAGTATCCATGAATTCTTACTCTACTGGACTACTCATTGTAACTAGAAAAGTAACTGACCCAAAAAACAAAGCGGTAGCCGATCCAGTGAGCTGTGTAACAGTGACGACAATAGGAATCGGATGATAACAAGCCCTTTATTAAAACGCCCGACTCTGGCCGAGTTTCGCTCCCTTGCACAGAGCTGCCTCAGGGGCAATTCATTTTACCAGGACTTGATTTGATCAATGCAGAAAATATTGTATTGATTGTACCTTCGGTGCCGATGTGTTCTCACTCGAATAGACTTTCTCTAATCAGCATAGTATTGCTACGTAATAGCTGCTTTGAAGTCAAAACGTTCTGTACATGACAACAAAAAGAATGCTCGGATCATTTCCAGTATCCAAAAAGAATGCTCGGATCATTTCCAGTATCTTTTTTTTGCTCAACAAGATGTCCAGGACCAGTGGTTTTGTTTTTTGGGGGGGGTTTTGGACTCTTTGAGCAACACTCTCAACTGAGATCAGTCAGTCACTCCTTGGATAATTTCTTTATCTGGCCCTTTACTCTTTTCCGAGCATACTATGCTGATTAGAGAACACATCGGCACCGAAGGTACAATCAATACGATATTTTCTGCATTGATCAAATCAAGTCCTGGTAAAATGAATTGCCCCTGAGGCAGCTCTGTGCAAGGGAGCGAAACTCGGCCAGAGTCGGGCGTTTTAATAAAGGGCTTGTTATCATCCGATTCCTATTGTCGTCACTGTTACACTAGAAAAGTAACTGACATTTTTCCTGATGGCCCTTTTCTAATAAAACTGTGTTTTTTAGTAAATGGTTAAAGTTAGGTTTAATGAGGACAAATCTATTTATACGTCATTTAGCAAAATTAGTGTATTAAAAGAGGTCAGAGATTGTATTTTCTATTAGAACTAATAAATGCATTTACATTAGATCGGTATGCTAACTAACCATCATATAAGCATTTATTTGAGGAGCCATTGCATGAAATCACTCTTTGGTTTTAAAACCATTAATTTTTATTCTGGAATTGGAAGGTAGTAATTCAGTCAGAGAGTACTTACCAATAAGCAAACAAGGCAACTGCCTAGAGGCAGCCACCCTGCTATCAAAAGTCCACCCCAGTGGCTTGCCTCTGTATAGCTACTTCATTATTAATCAACAACAGTCGAAAATCATCATAAGGAGATTCCTCCAGTCATGATCTCCAGGCATTGGGGCGGTGAGAGGTGAGACAATCAGGAAGTTATCCATACAGCTTGGGGAGAAGCAGGAATCCCTCAGTGTGGCCAGCAATTATCCCGATGTTGAGATGCTAAAGTCATTGATGTAGAAATTCGGACAGCAGTGTCTTCATTATTGCTTCTCCTGGGAAGGGGTTAAAGCAGGTAAATTCCCAGTGAGACACAGTAGACTGGAGACAGAGAAGAAGATGGAGTGTTTGGGTTATTCTACCAAAAATTGTAATGTATGACGGAAATCATTACTACTGAACAAGTTTATTTTCAGTAAAATCTTTTCTTTGGAACAACAATACTGTGTAGAAAGTGTTATTTCCTCAATGAAAATATGGTTCCTGATAGGAATGTACATTTGTTTAAAATGAAAGCACAAAACAGGACAAATAGGGTAATTCATTTCATTTGAGGGTCCCACTTATTCGTTACATTCATTTTCAATGAATGCTTCGGGCCTAGGCCTGAAGAAGGGGCTTTTCCTAGGGTATAGGCCAAGGCCTGAGCACGACCCCCATCAAATACGTATCTGATCCGTTGGGTATCCATGGAAGCAGCTAGGCCGGGTCCTGACACCTGGGCCTTGACCTGCTACCCAGGCCCGATGCCGGGGCCCAGCTCGGAGGCCAGGTCTCGATGCCTGGGCCTCAGCCTAGGACGGAGCCCAGGCCCAATGTTGCAATCTAACCCAGAGGCCAGCTCCCAATGCCAGGGCCTTGACCTGGACCCAGGCTTGATGCTGGGGCCTCAGCCTAGGCTGGAGTCCAGGCCCAGACCTGACACTACAGCCTGGCCTGGAGGCCAGATCCTAACACTGGGGCCTGGCCCTCACACCTGGGCTCTGGCCTAGGATTAGGCCCCAGCCTGGAGCCCCAGCCCGGAGCCCAGGCCTTAGAGCTGCTCCAATGATATCCTCTTCTTTCTTCTTTTCTTTTTTAACTGACGCCATCCGCTGAGGTCACACCAGCATTAATTATCTCCGGCACAGTCACCCCAGTGGATGGCGCCATTTTGATGTACATCATTGTATGGCAGCGGCAGCTTCCTCACTCCTATGTCACTCACTGTGGCCTGTGACAGCTGATTGCCAACTTCCCTGCAGCCGCATCATCATCCTTGCGAGTGCCTCTCCACAGTGCAAGTTTTCCTCTGCAGCAGTAAGGCAAGAAACCTTCACGGCTGCACTAACAGCTGAGCCCCGCTCCTTTCACAGCCGCAATGACCACAGCAGCTCAACCAACCTCTCTACCAACTGGGTCCTTAAGCCTGGGCTATAACATCCCCAACCAGAGGTGCTCAAGGGAAACAGGTAAACTATTTAAAAAAATGTTACACCCCCTCATTTTTTTAACATTTTAACTTCTGGTTCCAACAGTAGGGCTCCGAAGCTTAGCTTTCCCCCTTCCCCCTGCCGGGAAAGAACTTCCCGACTTCCCCCCTTTCCTAGTATGGACAGGCGAAAGAGGGGAGATGCATTTATTTATATAATTTGAAATTAGCTTTAAATTGATTTGGTATAGAAAGTTAAACGAGAATCTTCTTTGTTCACTGTTTATGTGGAACAAAAGCACGTTTATCTCCAGTAACGTCATCCTTTAGGCACATTTGGGTTTAGGGAAGGAGTAACTATAAGCTTCCATGTAAACCTGCTGCTTACTATTAGTTTGTTGCTGTGCAGGGGGGAAGTGATGACAAAATGGTAGCAAAAATGGACGTTTGGCAAGATGTAAACGCTCATGCCATAGCCTCCTCAACCCTTCACTTCAGACAGGACAGAGGACTGAGACCACTGGGCTGGAGGAAATGCCACCAATATAAGGAAAAATAAAGAACTGGAAACAGCCTGCCGGATGTCATCATTTTGGTTCTGTCCAACGGAGGAACAGCTGGACTGGGTCAGTCCAAAGGTCCACCTCGCCCAGCATCCTATCTCTCTGACATCTCAAGCAGCAGATGCTTACAGGACATTTTGTTTTTCTGTCTGCACAGCTTCCCTCATAATTGAATCATCAGGCTGTATCCTTGTCTAATTATGCTTTGCCTAATTTTTGTCATCAGCAATTTTGTTTATCTGCAAAATTGATAACACGGGTTAAACATTAATTTCATGATCCTTAATATACCATGAACAGCAGAGCACTGGCCTCCTGAGAGCAAATTTCTAAAATGAAACCAATCTGGAGCATATGGCTATTTTTTCTGCTCTGTTTTCCTTGCCAGGGGGCCAACTGGAACTTGGCAAAAAATTTTGTAGCAATTGCTGGCCCTTTAACTAATGACATTTTAAGTAATTTAGATGTCAAAGCTGGGCCTCTTGGTATACCAGGCTCTAAGGAAGACAACACAGCCCTTGGAGAAGAGCACTTTGTGTGCCAGGAGCCTCTTCCAGTCTCCCTGACAGAATTCTTCACCCGTCTTCATGCCAGCAGAGTTACTCATTTTAAAATCACACTGCCATGGGCTGAGATTCTCCCACAGGGAAATTCAAAGTTTCCTGACAGCAGAAAGGTGGACTGTTACAGAAAACTACTCCGGGAGCTGATTGCAGCAGACATCAAACCAGTGGCCATTCTGCACCACCGACATCTTCCTCCAGCATTGGTTTCACGCTATGGAAGCTGGAAGAGTCAGATCCTAGCAGAGCACTTTGTGGACTATGCAGGATTCGTCTTTAGTGTTTTTGGTGATTTGGTGGATACCTGGACGACTTTTAGTGACCTAGATGAGACTATTGATGAGGTGCAGCAGCCGCACGGTCTTTCAGATCCTACAGCTCTCCAGAACCTTGCTCTCGCACATGAAAAAGTTTATAAACTATACCATGAGAAGTATTCTTCCAAAGGTAAGAGAGAAACGGTCCAGAATCCAGTTTGTTTACAGCAAATTCTATCCTGCAAAAAGGAAATGTGGATTTCATTCTCCTATCTGAAGTAGCCTGATTGCCATGCTAGTCCACTAGATCACGTAGAAACAAAAGATCTACAGACAAGTTGTAGGTGATACCATTTTATTGGACTAACAAAACATTTTTAATAGCTTTTTAAGAGGTGTGGTCCCTTGATCAGGATAGTGCACCACAGTGATCTGCCCTGATGAAATCAGCATAGCTCTAAAAAATTAATAAAAAATGTATTGAGTTACCACAATTAGAGGGTAATTTTGTAAAGCCCGCATAATTTAGACAGCAAATAACCTGTGTAAGTTACACCAGTTTTCAAGGCAAAACTTCTGCATGTATATTCACTTTGAAAATTATCCCACCAAAACTAGTGATATCCTCTATTATATGCGCAGATCTTTTTTCAGGAAATTCGATCACAGGCCATTTCCCTGGATAAAAGCACTGTTTTATCAAAGGAAATGCCCTTGAAAATTACTTTCCCTAAAGGTATTACCTACAACTCGTGTGTTCTCATGTAAATGTAATATCAATAGTGAAATACAGCACAAAGTGTGGAAAAAAGAGTGTTAGAAGCCCACTAAATGGATATCTCCCATATTGGTCGACATGACAAAACTTTCTGATAACAGCCTTGTTTTATTATAACATGGCTCTAGATATAATTGAAATCTTACATCTGATCAGGTTGGATATGAATCTGTATAAAGTATCAATGTCCATTTAAGTATCATAATAGTATTGCTACTTGTTATAATACATTATACTAAATATAATTTTTTTCAAAGTTAAATAAAGATAAAATGGTAAGCCACAAATCCTCGATAATCCTAGCAAAATAAATAAATAGAAAACATTTTGCCAGTTTCCTTGATTAGTAATGATCTTCACTTGAAGTCCTCTACTCAATGAAGGAGTATGGCTGCCTCCTTCACTAGAGAAGGAGGTCATTTGAAAGGTACATAAACCCTACTTCAACTAATTCAATACAAAATCATATATCAAAGAAAGCAAACCTTGTCTAAATCATGCTCTAAACTGTTTTCAAGACAGTACCTGCTGGACACCACTAAGTCAGACAGGTTTTCAGTATATCTGCAATGAATATGTATGAGATATACAATATTTATATGCACTGCCACCATTGCAAGCAAATAAATCATATGCATATTTATTATGGGTATCCTGAAAACCAGACTGGGTGGTCCCTGAGAACTGGTTTGAGAACCATTACCCTAAAACAGTGGTGCCTAAATCTACCCTGGGAGACGTTACCCAGTTGGGCTTTCAAGATATCTGCAATAAATATGTATGAAATAGATCAGCATGCACTGCTTCCATTGCTTGCAAATTTTTCTCATGCATATTGTCCTGAGGTAGTCAGCCAGAGAAGATCCTAGGGCTTGGTTATCGGCAGACTGCACTTTCGAAGGTAGTTCCACTCTACAAGGCTCTCTGTCACAAACAGGTCTTCCTGTTGCAGGCACAGCACTAGGTGTGCAGCCTCCTAAATAGTCCAGCTTCCTAGAGTGCCACGTGTAGCGGTTCCCCCGTAGGCTCAGCTTCAAGAAATAGAAAGTCACCAAACAACAACAATAGCAAAGTACTGGATTAATGGTCATTCCCTCTTGCCATCACTTGCTGAGGAACCATGTCTCCTCTTGCACGTATACCCTGAGCCAAGTTTCTCCTCTGGTATAGACGCCAGGGCACTTCAGGGAAAACTCCCAGGGCTGCCGCATGGCAGTTCTCTCTACTGTCCTGCCCGTGTCACATTCTGCCTTTTCCAGTTTTATCACCAACAAAACCTAATTACAAGTTCAGCCAGTTCATGGGGAGAAAACAAACAAAAGTCAACTTTGCTCTAGGACTTCTTTCGTAGGCCTCCTAGGCTCTAGCACAACACGCCCTGCAAACAAAACAAAACAGCCAATAATTAGAGTAACTTAACTCATTCTCAGGCCGATTCAGTAAAAGTCGTGGGAGAGCCGGCGAGCGCGCGCTATCCCGACGCGCGCACAGGCCACTTTCCTGTACGCGCGATTCAGGAGGGAACAACATGCAAATGAGGGCCCGCGGTAAAAGGGGGCGCTAGGGACACTAGCACGTCCCTAGTGCCTCCTTTTTGACAGAAGCGGCGGCTGTCAGCGGGTTTGACAGCTGACGCTCAATTTTACCGGCATCAGTTCTTGAACCCCCTGACAGCTACAGGTTCGAAAAACGGGCACCGGCAAAATTGAGCATCCGTCTTCCGACCCATGGGCAGATTTTTAATTTTACTTTTTTTTACTTTTGGGGCCTCCAACTTAATATCACTATGATATTAAGTCGGAGGGTGTACAGAAAAGCAGGGGTTAATTTTTGAAAGTAAAATGTGCGGCTTCGCTGCACATTTTGCTTTCTGTATCACGCGGGAATGACTAATAGGCCCATCAACATGCATTTGCATGTTGCGGGCGCTATTAGTTTCGGGGGGATTGGCCGCACGTTTTCGACACATTATTACCCCTTACTGTATAAGGGGTAAAAATAGCTCATCGAAAACGCACGGCCAAATGCGGGCTAATAATGCGCTCCGCCGGAGCACACTGTACTGTATCAGCCTGTTTGTTTCCATCTCCGTTTCTGTTTCAGCCTCCGGGCAATCCACTTCCAACTCCTCCTCCTCAATCGTGGAGCTGGCCCCTGATTTAAACTCCCCAGCCGCCTCCTGAACTTCCTTCTCCCTCATCATGGGTTCCCTTCCCTCAGAGTCATGCCTCCTGGTGTCTGACCAGCTCTCTCTCTCTCTTCCCATTGGTCTGTCCGCGGCTCTAAGAGCCTGAGAAATATAGTCTCCCTCCTTGTCTCTCTGAGGCCTTTGTTGCCTGGATCTGCCTTTGGCTCTCCCTGGGATAATCCAGTCCAGATTTCCCCCCCTGGGTAAATAG
The DNA here is from genome assembly GCF_901001135.1 of Rhinatrema bivittatum. Classification (NCBI taxonomy): domain Eukaryota; kingdom Metazoa; phylum Chordata; class Amphibia; order Gymnophiona; family Rhinatrematidae; genus Rhinatrema; species Rhinatrema bivittatum. Next base: position 51,915,651 of record NC_042620.1, on the reverse strand, counting down.
TGAGCCTCATCACAATATTCATTGAGACTATCCTGAAAACCCAACTGGCTGAGGATCCCCCCCCCAGCACATGTTTGAAAACTATTGCTCTAGTCTAAAATAGTCATCCCTTTTGTCTCAAGCAGGGCTTCCCAAGCAGGGCTTCCTGGGGATACCATGACCAGTTGGGTTTTCAGGATATCCACAATGAGTATGCTTGAGATGCATGCACTGGAGACCCAGCACATGCAGTTTTATCTCAAGCATATTCATTGTGATTATTCTGAAAGCCTGATTGGCCATAGGATCCCCAAGATGGGTTTGGCAAATCCTGGGTTTGAGGGCTTTTTCTCTGATGTTCATAGAAATAACAATAACAGGACTTCTTTATTCTAGGAAAATAGCCTGTTTCAGATGGTTCCCTGTAACAGGGCATAGAGCACAACTACCCCATGTTATTGGGAAAACTGCATATCTTTAATCCAGGCTTCACAGGAGAGGAGGGGTCTACATAGAAAGCAGCAGGTCACTAGAGAACAGGCATCCCCAGATGTAGACATAGCCATAATCGGAAAATGTGAATGCAGGATAAGAGGTGGAGGCTTTCAAGCTCTTGTCTTGATACTGAGGATATGCCACAAAAAACATGATGACATTGATAATTATTTATGCCTTGCTAATTCTTTGAGTGCCCATTTAATGCTGCAAAGAGGCTGTATTTGTGTTCTGGTCTGCTTGCTGCCAAAAAGCTATACTTTTGTTCCTGCTTATTTTGCTGCTAAAGAAACAAATAAGATCATTTATCAAAATGCGATGTGGCCTTTTCGCGTGCAAAAACGCCCAACCGCACACGATAACGGCCGCATCGCAGAGGTATTATTTAAATGAGGGGAAGGGGAGGGATGTGAGAGGGGTTTGGGCGTGGTTATGGCCCGGCAGCTCTGCGGGCGATAATGTTTTCCACATTATCGCCAGCAGCACCGCGAGAAATAACAACATCTTTTCCTGTGGCGCTATAGGTGCGAAAATGTGCAGCCCAGCCGCAGCCATGGCAAGCAAAAACACACCATCGTGATACAGCCGGCTGCACAATTCCCCCCCCCCTCTCCCTTTTTTTTTTTTTTAGCATGGCTCATCATTCTGCTATAAATATAACAGAATGATGAATCTTGCTAAAAGATAGTTTTGGGCCTAGCAGCCACAATGAACCTACTGAACTGTTTGCAGGTGTGGCTCTGTCTGGAGGTTCTTGCACCCAACCCGTGTCTACCACATTCCCCATACCCCGTACCCAGAGCCCCTGGATTTCTGTGGCAGAATTTTCAAAATTCTGTGGCAAATTTGTATAATTTTGCAAAATGATTCACACATTTGACTATGCAATTTTTATTGAAAACCATTCACAATTTTTGTTTTTAAACAACCATTAAACTATATTTAAATACAAATTTTACCAGGTGCAAAAATAAAACAATTACCCAGTTTAGGCATATAAATTACAAACTTTTAACTGTGAAATGTCACTGTTGTGTTATGCCTTAATACCAAAGCCACCAGTTTAGTGCAACAGATTTTTCAAGATTCTGCGGCAGATTTTTCAAAATTCTGTGGGAATTGTCGCAAAGTTGGATAATTTTGCATAAAGTTTCACATCTCTAAGATTGCATAAAAAGTCAATTTTTATTGGAAATAATATTGTTTGTTTTTAAGCAATATTTAAACTATATACAAATTAAAAAAATATACTAAGTACAAAAATCAACAATTTATCAAGTTAAGACATAAATTATGAAATTTAATTGTGAAATGTCACTTTTGTCCTAAATTGAAATCATCCTTTTTATATTATCTTGAGAAAGTCCTTGTTTTCTGAGTATATGAGCTTATTTGTGTTGAAAATGCACTCAGTTTCAGCAGTCTGTCATGATTACACAAAACGATTTGTGCATATTCACTGCTTTTGTCAGGAGATACTTGCCAGTACTGAGTACCAGCACCTTTTTCCTTCACCCTGCTTGATTTGCCCTGTGGTCCTTAAAAAAAAAACCCAACATGGATCTGCATGTAAGTAGTGGCTGGTGAGAGAAAATTATTCATAGTTGTTAAATCACAAGAGGATTGTAAGAAATTGCAAGAGGACATTGCAAAACTGGGAGACTGGGCACACAAAGGCACATGACATTTAATGTGGACAAGTGCAAAATGATGCATATAAGAAAGAGCTACCCAAATTATAGCTATACAATATAAGGTTCCACTTTGGGAGTCACCAACAGGAAAAGAATCTAGGTATCACTGTGGTGGCAAAGAAAGCAAATAGAATGCTAGGAATTATTAGGAAAGGAATGCAGTATAAAACAGGGAATATTATAATGCCTCTGTATCACACCATGGTGAGACCGCACCTTCAGTATTGTGTGTAGTTTTGGTCACAGCATCTCACAAAAAGGTATAGTGGTATTAGGAATGATATAGAGAAGGGCTAAAAAAATGATAAGGGGATGGAGTGAGTCCCCTGTGAGGAAAAAATAAAGAGGTTAGGGCTCTTCAACTTGGAGAAGAAACGGCTTAGGGGAGATATGATAGAGGTCTATAAAATAATGAGTGGAGTGGAATGGGTAAAGACGAACTGGTTACTTTTTCAAAAAGTACAAAGATTAGGTAACAATCGATGAGTTTACTAGGTGATACATTTAAGACAAATAGGAGAAAATATTTTTTAGTCAATGCATAATTAAACTCTAGAATTAGTTACTGGAGGATATTGAGAAAGCTGTTAGTGTAGCTGGGTTTAAAAAAGGTTTGGATACGTTCTGGAAGAAAAGTGCATAAACTATTAAGGTGGACTTGAGAAAATCCACTGCATATCCATGGGATAAGCAGCAAGGTCTCTATCAGAATTCTGGGATCCTGCCAGCTACTTGTGATCTCTATTGGCCACTGTTAGACACAAGATACTGGGTTTGATAAATCTTTGGTTTGACCCATATGGAAAGTTCTATGTTCTTATGACCACCAGGTAAATGCCTGACACTGCCAGTGTTTCGACAATAAAGTGTCTGTTTCACAGGCCAGATGGAAAATCTGTAAAAACAAAAGAATCAGATATACTTGCTAATACCAGAAAAGTAGTAATATAAAAAAGATCTAAAAAATGTATATAAACATATTCTTTTTATTCCTTCTTTTTGATTTCTACTTAATCCTTCATTTTTAACTTAGATTAGTTATTTATAATTTTATGTTTGTAATTTTCCTCCTTTATATTTGCTCATTATTTTTTATTGTAAACTGCTTTGATCAATACTTTATTGTAAAAACGGTATATAAATAATGACAAATAAATAAATTATAATACATAAATATCTTTATTCAAATTAATGTTACATACATATAATAAAATCATGTGATACATATGATTCTTCATACAAAAAACATAGCATTCAGTGTAAAAAGTAATCCAATTAATAAATAAGGCAATAAACTAACTCACTTTTATATTGAATGCTAAGTGTTTTGTGTGATGTATCATCATATGTACCAAATGATTTTATTATATGTAATTAACATATTTTTTGCGTGTTACTGCAAACTGCGGAAGAGTAATACCCATGTTACTTCGCCATGGGCAGCAATTACACCTCCTGCGTTAAGTGTTATCTAGGAACACCCAGGCTCCTCCCACACTGCACCGCGAGCAAAGAACTACCGCCCACCCATGTGCTCTGCCAACTATTGTAAGGAATGGCGTGAGCATGAGTCCTTCATGCTGTTGCATAGTTGATGCTGCCTCACAGGTGAGCCCACAAGGCCTGCTCCAACAGCTGGAGAATGCATTTTGACATGAGCCAGGCTAAGGCTTCACCTGAACCAGCTGCTTCCCTGTGGGTTGGGCCCTTGGGTTCTGAAGACCAGCAGGACTTAGGAGATTCAAGGGCAAGGCAGAGTCCAGTCGTAGTCCAAGAGTCAAAATTAGTGCAGTCCAGGTTCAAAGCTAAGGTCAGGTGGCAAGCAAGGGGTAGGTCTAAGTCCAAGGCTGAGGTCAGATCCAAAGAGACTGGCCAAGATAAACAAGAGATACAGAGGGACAGACAAGACAAGGCATGGCAAGGCTCCAAAGACAAGGGTAAGACAGACAGATAAGAAAAGAAAACAGAGATAGGGCAAGGCTGGAAGGCAGGCTGAAAGAGGCAAGGCTAGAAGGCAAACTGGATGAGGCAAGGCTGGAAGGCAGGCAAAGGACCTGTTGCTGAGGCACGGAAGAGGTGTATGAAGTGTCAATAAGTAATAGGGCCAGCTGACATCATCTGAGGATGCCACTGGGATTTTCCCGCTGCTGCTGCCCCTGTAAGAGCAGGGTATGAGTGCGTGCATGCACCTTAGGAAAGCCCAGGAAGCACAACAGCTAGTGGCTTTCTCTGCCACAGGGAGTGGCTCTGATCATGGTAGTGGCATCTCTCACAGTGATGGTGGCCATCAGTGGTGGCAGCAGATGAGCAGCCAAGAGCCGTCAGCAGGGCAGAGTGAGCCAGGTCAGTGTGGCATTGGGGTCAATGAAGCTGACTACAGGACAGTCGAAGGTATACCTTTACCATCTGGGAACTTGGAAGGTTTGACATGAGTTCCAGGGATTCTTTGGTTTTTGAAAGGTCATGAAGAAGCATCCACTGGCTGATTGTCTTCTGCAGGCATAGATCCTTTGAAGAGAGAAGAGTGTGACTCATAGGTTCCAAGATCATCATGTTGAATGAGGACAGCCTCTACCATCTTGGCAGTGACCTCTACCTCCACAACAAAGGGCTTCAAGAATTTTGAACAGTCAATAGATTTGCAATGAGCCATGACTCTAGGTTGTTGCTCATAGCATAGGCCAGTAAGCAATGTGTACCAAGGTGGCAGATCCAATAGATCAGGCAAGGTATTCTGCACCAGTGTAACTGGAGTGGTACAATGTTTTTGGCAAGAGGGGCCCCAATGCATAAATTGCAACATAAGCCAATCAATAGAAGACTGGTGGAGTTTGAACCAAGGTAATCCAAGAATGACAGAGTTGACTGTTATAGATAGCACAAAGAACTCGATGCTTGCTTGATATGAATCAAGCTGCACGGTGATGGACAAGATAGCCAAAGTCACACAGCCAGACAGGAAGTCGCCATAGACTGAAGAAAGGAAGAGAGGAAGGTTCAAGGTGGAAATAGACTAGCCATACTGGCACAGCAGTGATTCCTGAATAAAATCTCCCCTGATCTGGAATGAAGTAGGGCCTTCGCCCTCATGGTATGTTCCCCAAAGGTGAGGCATACCAATACCACTGGCTGTGGAGAGGGAGCTGGCTGGTTTAGCATTGTTCTTCCAATTATGGCCCCATTCCTAGATTTTCCTGGCTTTTAACAACAGCAGATAGTGAAATGCCCTGTGCTGCGCAAAAGAGACAGAGATTATACTGTTTTCAACTTTGCTTCTCATCTTCCGAAAGCCCGGTGCTCCCCAACTGCATGGGTTCTTCAGAAGTGATTGTAGGCTCTGTGGCAAGGGTTCTGGGTTTCTGAAATTAAGGAGCCAAATGAGGAGATTGGTGAGATGTCTTCCTCTCCTGAGCCTGTTCCTTGAACCTTAAATCCACATGGATATTCAGGGCAATGAGTGCTTCCAGAGAGGGGGATAGGAAGCATGGAATGGCTTTCATATGAGGAGAGGCTGGAGAGGTCAGAGTTGTTCAACTTGGAGGGGAGATGGCTGAGGGGGAATATTATAGAGGTCTACAAATTCATGAAAGGACTTGAAAGGGTAAATGTAGAATAGTCACAAGGACTAGGGGACAATTCATGAAGTTAGCAGCTGGCACATTTAGAGCAAATTGGAGAAAGTTCTTTTTCACTCAATGCACAACTAAGTTCTGGAATTCATTGCCAGATGATATGGTTAAGGCAGCTGTCATAGCTAGGTTTGGAAAAGGTTTGTTGCTGGCATTAGTAGCAAGGGATCTAATTAATATTTAGGTACTTGCCAGGTACTTGTGACTTGGATGGGTCACTGTTGGAAACAAGATACTAGGCTTGATGGAATCTTGGTCTGACCCAGTATGGCAATTCTTATGTTCTTATGTAAGGTCTCGGCTGCCCAACTCATCTTTAATTATCCCAGCTTTTCTTTGCTAGAAAATAGCTGTTTGACTATCTTCTCCCCAGGCAAGCTCAGAGGCCAGAGTATGGAACTCTATTGCATAATCACCCACAGTGTGAGTACCTTGGCGAATATGTAATAATTCTGTGGCTGCAGATGATACTTGACTAAGTTTATCAAAGACCAGTCAAAACTGTCTCACAAAGTTGTCCAAATTTCCAAGGAGAAGATCATCTCTTTCCCACAAGAGAGGAACCCAGGCAAGAGCAGAACCATCCAACAAGGAGAATATATAAGTAATCGTGAAGTGATCTGAAGAAAAACAAGCCACCTGTAACTCAAAGTGCATTTTACAGACATTGAGGAACCCTCTGCATCCTTTGGGGTTGCCACTGTACCTAGGAGATAGTAGAAGGTGCATCATAGATTCCACAGTCTGAATGGGCATGGGTGCAGGGCTCTCCAGAGTTGGTGCTGGAACTGGAAGCTGAGATTGAACAGTGTCCAATCGCTAGGCCAGAGCCTGACGGAAACCAGTCACATGATCAAGTTACTGCTGGACTTGTTGGATAAACTCATGCAGACCAGCCAAAGAATTCAACTCGGCTTTTTGCTACTGTACTTGGGTGGCCAAACCGACAATGGCCTGTCGTACAAACACGTTCATGGCCTCAGCAATTTGCAAACAGGGTGAGCATGACCCCTTCATACTGAGGTACATTTGATGCTGCCTCATGGGTGGGCTCACAAGGCCTCCTTTGACAGCTGGAGAACACGCTTTGACAGGAGCCAGGCTAAGGCTTCACCTGAACCACCGCCTCCCCCATAGGTTGGGCCCTTGAGTTCCGGTGGCCGACAGGATTTAAGATATTCAAGGGCAAGGCAGTGTAGAGACAGTCCAAAAGTCAACACTGGCAGCAGACAAGGCATTGTCCAGGTTTGAGGCTAAGGTTAGGTCCAGGCTGCAAGCAAGGGGTAGGTCTAAGTCCCAAGGTTGATATCAGATTTGGAAAAACTGGACAAGACAAACAAGAGACACAGAGGGACAGACATGACAGGGCAGATAAGACAAGGCATGGCAAGACTCTGAAGACAAGAGTAAGTTAGCCAGATAAGACAAGGAAACAAACATAGGGCAAGGCTGGACGGCAATCTGGATGAGGCAAGGCTGGAAGGCAGGCTGGAAGGCAAGCAAGTGACCTGTTGCTGAGGCACTGAAAAGGTGATTGAAGTGTCCTTACGTAACAGGACCAGCTGACATCATCTGAGGGCACTATGGAGATTTTCCCGCTGTGGTGCCATAAAGAGCAGAGCCTGAGTGCGTGCCATAGTGAGGCTCGGGAGGCACGACAGCTGGCAGTGTTCTCTGCCACATGGAGTGGCTCTTATCATGGCAAGAGCGTCCCTTGCTGCTACACTGGCAGTCAGTGTTGGTGGCAGATGGGTGTTATGGCCAAAATGGGATTTGTGATATTTATCGCAAATCCGAGAGAAAGAGACTCTGGGGAGGCATCCATATGATTCAACTTTTTATACCACTGTAAGAGAGGGCATTCTGAACTCGGGGTGAGGTTTTGGTGGTGGAATAGGTTTTGGGGGCAGTTTTACAGGCATAGTCAGAGGCACGAACAGCACAGTAGACATCAGTAAAGATTTTATGTGTTTTGGAGTGATGAAAGTTATAAAAAGAAGAGATTTCTACAATGTACTTTTGACCTAGCTTGATAGCAGCTAGGTAGAGAGCGCATTAAGCTAGGTCAAGAGTACACTGTACAAATCCACTCTTTTTGTACCTTTTGTCAATACAAATCACATAAAATCTTCACTGATGTCTACAGTGCTGGTCGTACCTCTCACTGTGCATGTAAAACTGGCCCCCAAATCTAGCCCACCACCAAAACCTCACCCCGAGTTACTAGTTGCCCTTCTGACAGTGATATAAATAGTTTACTTATATGAGCACCTTATAAAGAGTTTCTCTTTCTCTCTTTTTTACAAATATTGGGGTAAAATAGCTATGCGGTATCAGGAAAATTACCCTAACCATGGGCACAAATTTTATAGCAAAATGATGAATCTATTCCTTAGTTAGGTCTTTTTTTATATTACTACTTGATATATTTACCTTCAGTGTATTGATTATAATCCCAGAGAAGAACACAGCCTCTGAAACATTTTTAATCAGACACACCATGGTCTCTTTGTATTTCCAAAATCAGCCATGTCACATCAGATGTCAAAAGTGAATAGTCACTACTTATTACCAGCATTTGCAGCATGGGATTTACTGTACTTGTTGTTTGGGTACTTGCCAGTACTTATATGCTAGATTGGCCACTGTTGGAAACAGGATCCTGAGCTAGATGGACCTTTGGTCTGACCCAGTGTGGCAATTTCTTAAATTCTTAAACGTCTGGTGTCAGGATATGCCTGAATTTAAAGAACCAAAAACCAACAGAATCATGTATTTCAGATGATGTAAGTTATTCCATTAACAGAATTGGAGCTATACCATTCAAAAAAAAAGGGGGGGAAACATATCCTATTATTGAATAAAAATCCTAACTTTTAATAAAAAAAAAAAAAAGCAGTCCAAAGTAAAGACATTCATAGGGTGCACCTTCCTTCTATGTCAAGTAATTTAAAGGCAATCCTTCAGCACAAGATACATTTAAAAACTTCAGCCGAAAGGAAAAATGCCACTCATATATATCCCTCTTAACTAAGGAACAGAATGTTTGTGTAGCATGAACCTCAATCAGTGTGAACATTGGCTTCTAACTCTTAATATAACTGCTATAATTCATACATGTTGAAAAATTATTTTTCGCAGATAACAAAGAGCAATACTGCGAACCTATTCGCTCAATGCCAAAAAACACAAAAGGTATCGCCAAATTTTCTTTCCAAAAATGCTCTTCACCTTTAGTCAAATCAATATTATAAAAATAAAAATTTTTAGTGGAAAACGGGACTGCATCAGCAAGCCTGTGACGACGTACTCAGTACCTTACCGAGCCGCCCGGTCTTTTCAATCATTTGCAGCCCGTCAAGGAAAGTTTTACCATGAGTGATACATCATCCAATGCTTTTTAACAAAATAATGATATGGATATTTATATCAATATGTAAATCTGTACTTTCTGTAGATCACGTAGTATTAATGATGATTCCTAGAGTTATAATACAGAAGACTCAATGATACACCATCCAGTGTTCTTTTTATATCAATATGTAAATCTGTACTTTCTGTAGATCACGTAGTATTAATGATGATTCCTAGAGTTATAATACAGAAGACTCAATGATACACCATCCAGTGTTCTTTTTATATCAATATGTAAATCTGTACTTTCTGTAGATCACGTAATATTAATGATGACTCTTAGAGTGATAATATTGATTTGACTAAAGGTGAAGAGCATTTTTGGAAAGAAAATTTGGCAATACCTTTTGTGCTTTTTGGTTTTGAAAAATTATTTTTTACATTTCTCAAGAACTAATGTTACTGAGATTTCTTTGTAAACCGTTGTGATGGCGAAACCAAACGACGGTATATAAAACTCGATAAATAAATAAATACATAAAATAAATCTCATAAATTAGCTTAGAATCTTTTTTTTTTCTTTTTTACAGTAGCTAAGCAATTAAACTTTCAAAGGTGCATAGAGCAAACTTCTTTTTTTTATAATAAAGAAGACAGCTTAAAGATGAGCAGAATGGGTTTGGTGTTTGAAGTAAACATTGAGAACCCGAGAACTAAAGCCACAGACAAGAATTTTCAGTTCTGTGCCTTTTAAGGTTATCTCATCACACAATAAACGAACACCACAGCAGTACTGAAAGTCCTAGAAGCAAGAAAGATAGGAAAATCTTCACTCCACTTTACATGTGCATCACAGCAGGCCAATAAAAAGAAATCTTGTGTGCGTGCAGTATTACCTAGGGGAAAAAGGAATTATGAAATAAGGTTTTATGTGATTTAAACTTTGCAATCTCATAACTGGTAGATAGTGGAACCAATGGTGCCATGATTCAGTCCATAAACTGAAATATCTATGAAGCTGATAAGATAATTACAAATCATCAGAAAAGCCCTTACCCTCAAATAATCTTAGGTCACCCCGTCTGTTTGAAGCTGGAAGGGGAAATGCAAGTCATGACTGAGTGTTTCTATTGCATTTTGCAACAGTAGAACAAGGTAAACCAGAGAAAAGCAGGAAATACAATGGTAATTGTTAACTGTGCCCCTAAATAAAGAGGTAATTTTCACATGGAAAAGTAGCATATATCATAGCAAAGTTCAAAAGTCTATGTACACACCTAAAACCTTTTGAAAATTTAGTGAAATTTCAAAGGACTTGTGCATGTAAAAATAACAATTTTCAAAAGCCCATTAACGCACGTCAATCCCTTTGAAAATAACCTCCATTGCATGCAAAGTGGATGAATATTGCATTTAACCCTTTTTCAGCGATCTTTTAAAAATATAACATCTCAGATTTTATTTCTGATGAAACATGGGCAGAGATTCTGCAGCTTGAATCTTTCATAATGTCCTCTACCATTGAGGCAACTCTCTCAGTTTGATACAAGGAAGCAGCTGGTTAATGTGATGCCATTCTTTTCTTTCTAATTTTTTTTTTTTTTATCAGTTTTATTATTAAAACTGCCTGATTTATGGAGAAGTCAAGGGAGGGTGGAGGATAATTAACTGAAAAGATTTTAGAGTTCAACTTCCCTACCAATCTTTTTGTAAGAATAGTAAACCACAGTCCTGGAAGAACATGTAATAGCCTGGATGACTCTTTGATCATTCACGTTTAGAGCACTGGTTTTCAAACTGTTCCATTCGAGACTCTCTTTAGAGCGATAATACAATCACCTCAAAATAAAATGACTTTAAAAATCTAAACTACAATATGATGATTATAGTGCAATGTAGATCACAAAACCGAGTTTAAATGAATTTAAACCTGCTAAATTGGTGAGGACTCAGATTAAAACAAAAGTTGTGCCCATCTCTACCTGAAGCAGTTAAATATATATATCGCAAAATATCACTTTTTGTTCAGCGATAGTTTCCCACTCTCAATAATATATACTTTTCTACTTAAAATAATATTAAAAAATTACAGAAAGAGAAATATTGAGAACTACAAATTCATAATGACTAAGCAAAAATGACATAGGGCAGGTGGTACCTTACAGACTAAGCAATTTATTGAGGCATGAGATTTCGAGGACAGAGTCCACTTGGCAGATGCATGAAGTACAGAGGTGGGTAAAATATATGGGGAAGGGGGTGGTAGGAATTGCAGAACAAAGAGAAGGCATTAGGAATTAGGCAGGCAGGGTGTGGAAACACAGTGTTACTAGCATTAAGGTCTTGGGAGTATACGTTTTTGACTATTACTTGCTGTGTGTACATTTAACAAATTGTACAGGGCAGTGATTAGCCTAACATGAGTATATATGTTCCTATTTTTTGGATGAACAATAAATAACCTGTTTTAACCTCACAAGTCAATTTATTCTTGGATTATTTCCTCAGATGGGATGTTGTCTATTGCACTTGGACTGGAGGATAATTTTGGTGACCCAGCATCTCAATCACCAATGCAAGCTATTCTTACGGTAACATCATCATGTCTACCTTTTCTTTTTTTAGCCAGTTTTATCCTACTTTTTTGGGATAATTTTAAGTAATTTTAAGATTATGTAGGTATAGCCTCCAGAACTCCCAAGTTTCCTCAGATAGGTGCTGTCATTCATATACAATTGTTTGCATGTTCAATGTTTATATTGGTAAATTGAAAAAAAAAGAAGAAATTGTTCATACGACAGAGAGGGCAATTCTGTCCTCGAGTGCCACGATCATATTAGATTTTCCGGATATTTACAATGCATGCAATGGAGGCCATGTGTACAAATATGTCTCATGCATACTCACTGTGGATATCCTGAAAACCAGACCTGGTAGTGGAACCTGAGGACTGCAGTTGCCCACATGGCAGTGTGAATCATAACCAGAATAGCACATTTTAAACATTATCATTCCCACAAGCTTCAAAGTTTATAGCTTTACCAACTGCACATACATTTTAAAGATCCCTGTTGAAACTGGAATACATAAGCTTTGCTTATTTGCTAATCAAGCACACGTTTCATTTGGAAGCTTGTACCAGGGCTGCCCAAATCTGTCCAGGGGACTCCACAGCCACTCCGGCTTTCAGGATCTGCATGTTGAATATGCATGAGATAAATTTGTATATAGGGGGCCTTCAATGTATGCAAATTAATCTCCTGCAGATTCACCGTGGATATCCTGAAAACGCAACTCTAGGTGGGATCACCAGGACAGGTTTGGGAAAGCCTGTTATTATGCCAGGCTCAGGCATGTTTGAAATACTTGTATTCCTTGTCAATTAAATGTTTCCATGAAATCATAACAGCAGAAAGTCTATACCTTTCCTATAGTTGATAACGGGATTTTATTAGCAGCATATAATGGTTTTAAATGATAGATATAATCTGGCTTTCAATTGCTGGTGTTTCAATGCAAAGAACCCTTCCAGTATCAGTTATGCAAACAACCCTATGTAACTCAAGTTACCTTGCACTTGTCAGATGCAACGCTGATTAATTAGCCCAATTCATCTCACCTCTTTGTAGCAACAATCAGGTCGCAGTCCTGCAGAGACTGGAACCTGTCTCTAAGCATGGAGGAATCCAGCAGCTGCAGCAGGCAAACGGCAGGTTAAGCCACCATCTCAGGGAAACAGAACCCAGAGAACTCACAAATGCCTTTGTGAGGCACTCCGGCAGGAACAGAGTAAATTTAGCTGGCTAGGTATCAAGCCATGCGAGTCCGGCAGGCACTCCACAGTAATGCAGGCAAACTGGGTCAAGCTTTGAACCCAGCCTTTAATTCTGATTAGTTCATGGACAGGGAGTTCCTGTGAACAGCAACGAAAAAAAAGTTCTTAGTCTGCGGATAAGCAGCCTGTAAAACTAGTGCACAAACTCTTTCCCAGAGCTTCATACACAGACATATCCATATGGCCCAGATATTGATCTGGATTGGATGTCACCACCAAATATAGACATGTGATTGGTGAACTTCTGGCCTGACTTCATCTTTGCCAGTTCTATGTGCAAATAATCTAACTTAAAACTCCTGAATGTAGAAAGAAACAATAGCAAGAAGGTCAAAAGATACTAACTAAAGCAAGAAGATAATGAAAGGATCGATACCATGTAATAACTAAAATGTGAAATCCATTATATCATTTTGACCATGTCTTAAACCTTGGGTCAAATGTATAAAAATAATTTGATTGATAGCTGTCGATGCCTATTTACGAAAACTACCTCCGTCACCAATTAGTACTTGTTGGTTATAACTATCAATGTTACTTTTGTAAACCATTGTGATCTTTTACATGGAACGACGGTATATAAAATGTCCAAATAAATAAATAAAATATTCTCACTGTTGGTAATGAGGTTCATCAGCGTACATTTGTGAACAATACCCACTTCATAACTGGTTTCATGGCCAGATACAAAGTTGTGGTGAAGGCCACAGCTTAGCAAGTCCCGTGTCCACTATACTAGCAAATTTCAAAGTGCTGACAAATGTCTGATAGGAAAACAATACCAGTTTCTTCTCTGTGTATATGTTATGGGTTCAGACCCTGCACACTGGTATCCTGCCCAGGGGTTCTGTCCTGGGGGGGCTAATCTCATAGAAAAACACAATTACTGGGATTATATCTGGAGGTTTGAACCCAGGGGCTTATCCCCTACACAAATAGCCACACACAATTACTGGGATTATACCTGAGGGTTGAACGCAGGAGTTTTTTTTCCCTACACAAATGGCCACACACAATTACTGAGATTATACCTGAGGGTTTGAACACAGAATCTTATCCCCAACACAAATAGCCACACACAAACTTTGATTCAGTACATCAAGGTTCCAAGTAAGAAAGTAAGTTTATTTGAGCAATAGGAGGAGAGAACAAAAAAAATCAAATCATATAGAAGAAATAACAATTGCTACTTAGAAATAAAAAGCTTACATTTCCAAAGGATCAGCCATACCATCACATCCAGGGCTCTCTCTCTCTCCTCTCTCTTTCTTGCTGTCTCTCCTTGTAAACTACAAAGGCTTGTGAAAGCAGGGCGTTCCCTCCCTCCGAGGGGCCGATGCAAAAAAGTTGCGCTGAAAGCGGATGCTGTGTGTTCAGCACCCGCTTTCATAACGCGCCCCAGGCACCTCTCCTGGGGGTGCGATGCAATATTTAAACTAGGGCTCACGCTGTCTAGGAGGCGCTAGGGGCAATTGTGTGCCCCTAGCACCTCCTTGTCAGTGCGAGCGGGAGAGAGGTCCGCTTTCGGTGGCTGTCTGCCGGTTAAGAATACGGACGCTGAATTTATCAGCGTCCCGTTTTCCTAACCAGCGCACATGCAGGGGTTAGGAAAATGGACGCTGATAAATTCAGCGTCCATTCTCTAAACCTGACTAGGGGCACCAGAAGAAGTTAATAAATCAATATTAAAGTGTTGGGCACTTAATTTTAATTTATTCGCTCCTTTACTTATTGTCGATTGGTCCCTTTGAAAGGTGATTGGTCCTTTCACTGACATGTGACAGTGAAGGGACCAATTGCTGATCGGTCCCTTTACTGTCGCATGTCAGTGAAAGGACCAATCACCTTTCAGAAGGCTGTCCTGAAAGGGGATTGGTCCTTTCACTGACAAATGTCAGTGAAAAGGACCAATGGGCAATAAGTGAAGGAGTGAATAAATTAATATTAAGTGCCTGACACTTTAATATTGATTTTATACACTCCTTCTGGTGCTGGTAGTCAGGTTCGGAGAATGGACGCTGAATTTATCAGTGCCCATTTCCCTAACCTGCCAGCGCTTTTTTAAAACTTTTTTAAAATTATTTTTTTAAAGAGTTCTTCCTCCTACTTAATATCCCAGCGATATTAAGTAGGAGGCAGTACAGAAAAGTAGTTTTTTTCTGCTTTTCTGTACTAGTTTTAGTAGTAGTAGAATGAGTTAGGCCTAATGAAGAGGCCTAATATATGAATGCCTTCATATATTCACAAATATATGAAGGCATTCAATAAAAAGTTTTCAGAGGGATAGCCGTGTTAGTCTGGTATAGCAAAAATTACAGGAGTCGAGTGGCACCTTAATATAGACTAATTTGTTAAAGCATTAGTCTATAAGGTGCCACTCGACGCCTTTCATTTTTATTAAATAAAAAAGTATCACTTATAACCTCTTTGATTTAAGCGTTGTCCCTCTGATCCGATTATATCCATTTCCTATGTCCAGAGCTGTAGCCAGGCAATTTGGCACCTATGGCCAAGTGAAAAAGTGCACTCTCACCATGTACACATGACACACCACTCATACTCTCTCTCCCTCCCTCACACACACACATGCAGTTTTACGCTCTCTCTCTCTCATCTCCCCAGGGCTGACTCCAGCTTTCTCCCCTTCATTCCCCTGCCCACCCAGTACTTTCCCCATTCCCCTTCCCCTTCCATCTCCCCAACCCCAGTACCCAACCCTATCAACCTCCCAACCCCAGTGATCCTTCCCTTCCCTTCCCTCCCCTAACCCATACTCTTCCCCCTTTCCCTCCCCCTCTAACTTCTCCAATTCCAGCATTCTCCCCCACCTCAACCCATCTTCAGCATTCTCTCTTTTCCCCCTCAAAGAAATCTTTCTCCCCCTCTTCCCAGCTCGACCCTGGCATTCTTTCTCCTGAGCCGATATGGCACTCTTTCCTAATTCACCCCTCCCACTTCTGAGACTCCAGACCTCTTCCTGTCCGTCTCTGCTCTGCCTCCATCTTTTTCCAGCCGTAGGGCTGCACAACTGCATCTTCTTCCAGTACATGGTGCTGCCGCACCTCCTTTTTTTGGGTGGGGACATTGCCTCCCCAAACTCTGCCCACGAACACAGCTATACAAGATTCGTCCTGCAGGTGGCCTCTGCTTTGCAGCAACTATGCTGACACTGCAAATTTTAAACTTGCTTGTGGTGCCGGCGCAGATTCTGTAGAGTGCTAGCCAGTACAAGGAAGATTTATAGCCAGTCCTCGTGTTGGCCAAGGGTAGGGTTGCCAACTTTTAAAACAAGAAAAACCCTCCAGCTGCCTTATCCCTCCCATACAAATTACCCCCAGTACCCCTCATACACATGATCCACCTCCCCAAGTTCCCCCCTACCTCCTAAGTAGCAAACATACTAATATAGTAATGAGGCAGAAAAGGCCAAATGGTCCATCCAGTCTGCCTAGCAATCTTCTTATGGCAGCACCTCTGCTCTGTGCAGGTTACCCCCATGTTCCTGTTAAGGGTAGTAACTGTGCAGGTTACCTTTATATTAGTGTTAAGGGTAGTAACTACTGCTTCCTGCAGGTTACCCCCATGTTTCTGCTAAGGGTAATAACTGCTACTCTGGGCAGGTTACCCCAATGATTCTCTTAAGGGTAATAACAACTACTTTGTGCAGGTTACCCCCATATCACTGTTAAGGGTAGTAATTACTGCTCCCTACTGGTTACCCTCATGTTTCTCTTAATGGTAGTAACTGCATATCCATACAATTATTCCCAAACCTTATGATAACCCATAAAAAATTACTACTAGCAACATTTTTACTGAGTGATGAGCCCTCTTGAAAATTCAGACAGTGCTGCTTGATGTGCTTTGCCTTTGGACTTGGCCGTAGAAGCAATCCTGCGCTTTTTCCTTTATGTCTGCATATCAGTAGCCCAGAACATAGGAGTCAGGGCCCTCAGTTGTCAACTGAATCCAATTCCTCTTTTCCCCCTGCCATCGAAGTGGAGAGCAATGTTGCAGTTGCATTAAAAGCATCAAGGCTTAATGGTTAAGGATAATAATTTCCATGCCTTCTGCTAAGGGTAGTAACTGCCACACCAGCAAGTTATCTCCAGGTAACTTTCTTCATTTCATCCTCTAGCCTTTTACGGATCCATAGTGTTTATCCCATGCCCCTTTGAATTCTTTAACTGTTTTTGTCTTCACCACCTCCTCTGGAAGGGCATTCCAGGCATCTACCACCCTCTCCATGAAAAAATATTTCCTGATGTTGGTTCTGAGTCATCCCCCTGGAGTTTCATTTTGTGACCCCTAGTTCTACTGATTCCTTTCCAACGGAAAATGTTCGAACTTTGTGCATCATTATAATCTTTCAGGTATCTGAAGGTTTGCATCATATCTCCCCTGCACCTCCTCTATTCTAGATTATTTAGATTCATCAGCCTCTCCTCTTAAGTCTTCTGATACAGACCCCACACCATTTTGGTCACCCTTCTCTGGACTGCCTCTATCCTGTCTCTATCCTTTTTGAGATACGAACACCAGAACTGAATACAGTACTCTAGGTGAGGCCTCACCAAGGATCTGTATAAATGCAGTATCACCTTCGTTTTCTTACTGGTTATTCCTCTTTCTATGTAGCCCAGGTTTTTTTTCTTTCATGGAGCTCTCGTGTTCTCCCTAGGCTTAGCTTCTTATCCCTTCTAAGGAGAACACCCTCAAAGTGGAACTCCCTTTCTGTTTATGGCTTAAGGTGGACCAAGCTAAATGTCTGGTCCTGGGCTTTTAAGGAGGGTCTAACATACACTCCTTCACACACCCTTTCTTTTCCTCACTCCTCTGCTCCTCCCATTCCATCGAAGCACTCCTAAACTGGCAGCAAATTGAGCCACGGGGCCTCTGGCCATCAGCAGCGCAAGCCACAGAGGACTTGGCACATGTGAAATGCTAGCTGTCTATATGGCCCTCCTCCTTCTTGCCCCTCATGCTTCAGCTTTGATTGTGCAGCATGCAGGAGGAAGGAAGAGGGGGAGCCATTTATTGTATTTATTTAAAAATTATTTATTACCCACCCTTCCTACGTTCAGAGCAGGGTACAATATGAACAAATACAGACAATAGAGAAGGGAGGAAAGGCAATGCAAAATCTTAGGGGGGGGAAAAGACATCAGGGTTTGAGATCAGATGTGCTGAGGGGTCATAGGAGAGGGAAAGAGGACTAGTGGGTATTCCTTGCAGGGGGACAGGTTGCGGGTAGTCCATTGTCATCTTGGTTCGGGAATGCTCTCTTGAAAAGGAAAGTTTTTAGGGCTTTGTTGAAGAGAGTTCTTTCTTGGAGACATCTAATTGTCTTTGGTAGGCTGTTCGATAGGAATGGACTAGCAGAGAAGAGAGCGCGTTCTCTGGTTTCTATGAGTTGTGTGAGTTTTGCGGGTGGAGCTCCTAGTAGCATCTGGTTGGATGATCTGAGCTGTAGTGGCTGGGTGGCATTTAGAGGTAAGCCAGTCAGGAGAGAGTTGCAGTAATCTATCCCTGAGAATAATAGGGATTGCAGAATAGCCCTGAAATCCAAAAATTCAAGGAAAGGTTTAAGATGGCATAGCAAGCGCAGTTTGTAGAAGGAGCAGTTGGTGATATTTCTTATATAGTCACACATGGAGAGAGAGGGGTCAATAGTGACTCCCAAGTTCTGTACATTTTGGGCAGTGGGCATGGGATGGGAATCGAAAGTGATATGGTGAAGCATAATTGGGTTAGGTAAAAATTAAAGAGCGCATCAGAGAGAGCAGATCCTTAGGGAACTCCAGAGCTCAGTGGCGTTAATGAAGAATTAGAGGAATCAATTTGGATTTGCTGTGCCCTATTGCTAAGGTATGATTGAAAACCATTTCATCACTGTACCAGTTATTCCAAAGGTGCATAGACTTGAAAGTAGGATTGGGTGATTAACTGTGTCAAAAGCAGTGGAGATGTCGAGTAGACATAGGAGGAATGAGGAGCCATAGTCGAATCCACGTCTCACTGTGTCGAAGCTAGGCAGTGCTGCACACATACTGAGTCCCTACGGTTCACGCTGATTATGCTCTGTACAATTTGTGCTGTGACTAGTGCATGAGATGGGAAAAGCCTGTACAGAATATTTTGGCCTTGTGTATTGACTGCCCCAATTCACCCCCCATCTGGTTATAGTTTAGCACAGCCATGAAAGAGGTAGACTCTCAAAGTAGGAGACTCCATCCAGATGCAGGAGCCTTGACAGGTATGCACCAATACTACAGTGTGCAATGTGTGTACAGAAGCACCAACTGCAGCCCCGTCCAGTACAAAATTAGAAGTGTTGAACCAAACCAGATGTCAAGCGACCTCTGGCAGTATTATCCTTTGGGCCTAGAAATATACGGGTATATTTTCAAAGGCCTACGCGCGTAAATCCCGGAGTTTACGTGCGTGGCTGGGCCTTACACATGCGCTGGGCGAATTTTCAAAGAAGCCTGGCCGTGTATGTAAACCCTGGGATTTATGCACACAACTGCTGGGCATCTTTAAAGGGGGGGGGGGTCTGGGCGTGGCGGGGGTGGGGTGGGCCGGGACAGCACCATTGAACTCTGTCCTGAAGACTCGCGTGCCGGCAGCCGACCGGTGCTTGCAACTTACTTCAGCCTGGGGACCTGAAGTTAGTTCTAAAACAAACCAAAAAAGATAGGTAAGGTTTAGGGGGTGGGGAGGAGAAGGGAAAAGGGAGGGAGTTTAGGTACGGGGTAGGGAAGTTCCCTCCCTCTCCTTAATTAGAGCGGACTGGGAGGGAACTGGGGAAGGCCCGAATGCGTCACCACACAGAATTTGTATAAGTTCTCCTTCCCCCCTTGTGCGCGGCGCCCACACATACACGCGCAGATTATAAAATGACCATCGGATTTTATAACATGCGCGTGCCGGCACGCACGTTATAAAATCAGCGCTCCCAGGTGTGTGCACCGGGAAGCATGCGCACATGAATGCATGCACGTTTTAAAATCTACCCCATAATGCTGTGCACTGCTAAGGGTTAAATCTAGTAGACAAAAAAATAGATCATAAACTATAAGAAATTGCTTAAGGCTGACTAAGAGCTTTGTGTGGGTGTCATACTAGGAAGTCCCTGGCTTTTCTAGTAACACCTGAATGGTCAAAGCTGTGAAGATGCCTCTGATGTCATAGGCGAAGAATGGAAAATCCCCCCCAGGAGGTCTTAGAAGAGCACCTGGGTCAGTGGTGAAGGAACCTTCTCACTCCCCACCTCTGATGGAGCCTGTGGGCTGGTGACCTACCTGCACTTGCATGGTGGGGAAAACCCCAGAACTTGGGCTCTCACTGTGGGCTTTGCTCTTCTCAGAATATAGGGCTGACTTTGGATCATGGGGTCAGCGCTTCTGAGTACTTCACTTCGCTAGGCATGTTCACCGGGAAAGTCCCCAGTAACCATGTGACCTTCATGTTCTACCACTGGAACATATAGGGGTAGATTTTCAAAGGGTTACGCGCGTAACCCTTTAAAACCCCACTGCGTGCGCCAAGCCTATTTTGCATAGGTTCGGTGGCGCGCGCAAGCCCCGGGACGCGCGTATGTCCCGGGGCTTTGAAAAAGGGGTGTGAAGGGGGCAGGGCCATGGGCGTGGCAGTGGTCCGGGGGCGGGAAGGGGGCAGGACCGAGGCCTCCAGCACAGAGGCCATGCCGGGGGATGGCGAGCCAGCAGCTGGCCAGCGCACGCAAGTTACGCCTGCCAACTCCTGAAACAAAGGTAGGGGGGATTTAGGAAGGGCTGGGGGGTGGGTTAGATAGGGGAAGGGGGGGGAAGGTGGGGGGGAGCGGAAGGAAAGTTCCTTCTGAGGCCGCTTCGATTTTGGAGCGGCCTCGGAGGGAACGGGGAAAGCCATCGGGGCTCCCCTAGGGCTCGGCGCGCGCAAGTTGCACAAGTGTGCACCCCCTTGCGCACGCCGACCCTGGATTTTATAACATGCGTGCGGCAGCGCGCACATGTTATAAAATCGGGCGTAGATTTGTGCTCGCCGGGTAGCGTGCACAAATGTAGGCCGCTCGCGCAGGTTAGAAAATCTGCCCCATATTTTCTTTATAAACCGTGTACTAAGTAATAAGCCTTAGACAACTTTCGTTGCCTTCACCTGTACATGTGGCTATGCTGTCGCAGCAATAAAGCCTTAGAATAGTACTATAGTTCTTGTCTCATCCCCCGGCAGAGGAAAATTACCCATAGGCCCCTGGGAAAATTACCAAGCCAGCCTTTTCTTCCAGCAACTCTTTTCCTCCTAGACACCTCCCCCCCCCCCCACCCAGTGTGGACTCCAACCTCTTTGGGAAGGATAGGGGGGTGGAAATTAACCCTCGAGGACCACCCCTGCTGTCTTCAAGGAGATGGGGGAGGGGCTGATTCAACTCCAGCATCCTGCCCTGAGCCCACTGCCTCTTCTCATGGGGTCCCGATTGGCTTACAGGTGGCTGCCTGTGCTCTTCTGGCAATGAAGGGGGGAGAAGTCTCATTTCCACAGGCGCTGCTCTCCAGTCCTGGGGGCCGATTGGCCTGCCCTGCCTTCCTTTGGCATGGGGGAGAGAAAGATGGCAGGGCTGAGACCATGACCGTATGGCCCTCTTGCATTGTTGTCGCTGTCAGGAATAATAAGTGCATGTTGGACCAGTGTTGTGACTGGTCTTCCAGCGGTGGTGCTCATGGCCTAAGTCATATTGGCCATAGGGTCACTGCAGCTCTGCCAGTGTCACATGATCAAGAGTAAATCCAATAAGCAAAATAACACTGTGGATTCTAAGCCTTGTCAGGCTTCGGTGTCACGTAGATCTAGCGCCAGGTAGGGAGAATGA
The DNA here is from genome assembly GCF_901001135.1 of Rhinatrema bivittatum. Classification (NCBI taxonomy): domain Eukaryota; kingdom Metazoa; phylum Chordata; class Amphibia; order Gymnophiona; family Rhinatrematidae; genus Rhinatrema; species Rhinatrema bivittatum. The sequence continues at coordinate 51,893,796 of NC_042620.1, read as the reverse complement.
ATTTCCATTCTCCTCATCAGTTGCTCTTACATGCCTGCTGCAGCCCTGTGATCTTTTGATTTCATTTACTATTATGATTGTCATATTTTAAAAGATGGCTACTACTTAAACAAAATTATTCACAGTTTTTTAAGATTGTAACAAAGCTGTTTGAGATTATCCACTACTAAAACAAAACATCTGTTTGTATGTTTCCAGGAATCTGTAGATTTCTTAGCACTCAACCTACATTACAACTGTGAAAATGAAGCTGAGTTCCAAAGAAAAATTAAGAAATTACAGGTAACGACTTTGAGAATCAGTTGTGCATTGTCATGCTTTGATTTTTTTGTTTTTGTTTTTCTGTAATGAATTGAGTATTAAATTATGACATTGTAGTTTAACAGTAGGTAATTGCATTCAGGTGTGAAAAAAGTACATCTAATAAGGTGATACCCTGGATGTTAATATAGAAAGCCATAGATCTAAGCATTAAACATGCAATACCTTATTTGCCATAAATATATTAGGACAACGGTTTGCAAACATTTCAAGAGAAAGGCCATGTAGGACATTTCCGCTCACCAAGAGGAACAGGAGGGGGAGGTCCCCCTCAGAAGGAGGTAGACAGCTCTTAAGAAAGTTTTGAGGGCTAGACCATGTCTGGTCCTTTTGGTAATTTGAAAGCTGGGGAAGTAGGGAGGCAAGGGGCAAGGTTTTTAGGGGAGCAAAGTGTGACAAATAAAGTTATCAGTACTAATATTTCTAGATTTCTCCAAAGTTGGCAATCCTGTCATGCCTCTCCCCTTCCCCAATATCTGTCTTTCTAGGGAAGTAGGGGGCAGGGAGAGTGGAGAGTGGACGAATAGCACAATGGGGTGTGTGTGTGTGTGTGTGTGTGTGGTGCACTCACTTTTACTCACACACTCCTCTCCATGCACTCTTGCTCCTTATTTCTTATCCTTTTCTCATCCTTTGCCCCACCTCTTCTCACTTTTTCCCTCCTCTAACTCCCCTCTCTTGCAACATCCCAGATGAATCACCTCCCCCCCCCCCCCCCCCGAGACTCTAATGGACTTGTTATCTGTGTTATAATAATAATAAGGATTTCTGCACCCTGCGCCTCCAAAGCCTGCATCCTTAGGGCATCACGTCCATGCCCCCTCCCCCAAAGAGATGACATCATGGTTGGGAGCTCCAAATGTACTTGGCTTTCCCTGGCAGCCCGGCAAATCCCAAGGCTGGACACCACGCATGTGTTCTTCCCTGTGGCCGGCACCTCCCTTCACAGTGGCCAAAAATGCCTTATGACTGTGCTGTAGCCAATCTCTAGGTCTTTGTCCCAAGTGGCTCCACTTGGACATGCGGCGATAATGCTAGCAATGTATAAAGCAGCCGGTCAGTCATAACCACCAGCACGCCCTGCCCATGCGACTTGCACTTCCGACTTCAAGTATCTGAGCTGGGGGCAGAGGCAGAATGTGCTCTCGCTGCTGACACTGCAGGCCAAAATCACTGCTGCAGTCACTGCTGTAGGCTGGATCAAGGCCTTTCTGCTGCTGCTGCCAGGGGTCGGATGAAATACAGCCAAGGGTCACATCTGGCCCTCAGGCTGCAGTTTGGGGACCCCTGTATTAGGATCGCACCCCAGAGAAATGATCTATTGTTCTGTCGTACCCTGATGAGCAATTTGCATATCTTCAAGGGCAAACATATCTTTTTACACTCATTGCATTAAAATAAATCTCATAAATATGCAAGACCAATGATTAACACATGTGCCTCAAGAAATACCAGTTGCATAATGTTTTTTTCCGTAATCATCCATTAATCTATACGTACAATAAAATTACATTGATGTAATTTTTTTTCCAGTTAGAAAAACCATTCAGAATTTATATAACACATTAATAACATTTAATACATGTTCCAATTTTTTTTTCTTTTGCCTGGCAGTTTTCTTCTGCTGCTTTGGGCATCCAGCTCAGTCAGACCTGGTCTATATTGGCCTACGGTATCGTGATTTTTTTTCCCCTATGCTCAACTCATTTTTTTCCCCTATGCTCAACTCATTTACCATTGCATTTCCCCTATGCTCAACTCATTTTTTCCCCTATGCTCAACTCATTTACCATTGCAGCAGCAGCAGCAGTCCTTAATCTGGGGCCATGTACCAGGAATCCTGCCCTCAATGGTCCTAAGTTTAGCCATTAGGTGTTGCCACCGCACAATGATTGACCTGCCTTCTCCGCCTTTTCCCACTGCAGCGCCACCGCTGCAGCATCCCTGATCGACCTGGGAAACAGAAGACTTGATGCAGGAACTTAACCCAGGACCTCTGCATGCACACAGCTATTCAACCACTGGATGGCCCCCACCCCCAATTTTTAATTTTAATGTAAATAATTGCCTCTTCAGAGTCTCTGACAGCTGCATTCTGATTTATTGCAGGAAAGGAATATAATTGATTTTTACTCTCTTTTCATATGGATGAAATATATTTAAGAAAGAAATCCATTATGCTTCTGCCCTTTTCAATTGATGCTATCTAGTGGCCCATCCAGGTTTCTTTGGGAATGGTTTCCAGTGCAATGGGTTGTAATAAATCAGGTTTTTAATTATATGTTACATTAAAATGTTTAACAACTGGGTTCAGTGGGTCCATGGTCATTGTGACAGGACTTGGAAATCTAGCATTGGCCTTTGCAGCCACAAGAGAATGTGTGCTATTGATTAGCAGAACAGCTGCAACAAAACCATCATCATTCATTGATGATTGGATGCCAACAGATCGATACTGTTTTTCTAATAATCATTAGGGTCACATGTACTAATGAGTTTTTCAAACACAACACAACATCCTTCCCTCCACACAATACGGCTTCCGAAAAAATCTGAGCACCGAAAAATTGCTACTACCCCTGACTGACACCATTATCAAAGGATTCGACACAGGGAACTCTTTTCTTCTTGCCATGTTAGACATCTCTGCCGCATTTGATACTGTGAATCATATTATTTTAATCAACATCCTTAGTAAGATTGGAATTTCTGGCACTGCTCTCTCCTGGATCAAATCATACTTACAAGATTGTCACTACACAGTCTCCACTGATAATAATGAATCTGACCCAATTAGCCTTGACCGAGGTGTTCCCCAGGGCTCCTCTCTCTCCTCCACTCTATTTAACATTTACATGCTTCCCCTCACCACCCTCCTTACCAATCTTGGCTTTAAACATTTTATCTACGCAGACGACGTCCAAATTCTTTTCCCCTTTACCGACTCCCTCCAAACCGCTCTTCAAAACTGGGAATCATGCCTGACCTCTATCACCCAACTACTCACTGACATGCACCTTGCTCTTAACCCCCTAAAAAACTGAACTCCTCATCATCTCCACCAAACATCCACCACACTCCATTCCCCTCGCTTACTCCACTACGTCATTCCCCGCCCACACCCGTAGCCTGGGTGTCCTTATTGACAAACAGCTCTCTCTCAAACCCTTCATTAAATCTATCCTAAGTGACTGCTATTTCAAATTACAAACTATCAAAAAACTCAGACCCCTTCTATACTTCACTGACTTTCGCACAGTATTACAGTCTATTATTTTTTCCAAAATAGACTACTGTAATGCACTCTTCATTGGTCTCTCCGCCACATATACCAAACCATTACAACTCCTACAGAATGCCTCAGCACGTATCCTCACTAACTCCAAAAAAACGTGACCACATCACACCAACTCTTATCGAGCTCCACTGGCTACCATTTCAATCCCGAATCCTTTTTAACCTTGTACATTCTGCTACTACTTCCCCCCTGGGCCAACACTTCGTTAAACTGCTTATTTTACTCCATTCTCCCCCCTTCCGCTAACACTCCTTTCTGAAACCTATTTTTGCTACCCTAATGCTTTGTAGAAAATCCTGTAAATTTCCTTTGCCTACCCAGCTCTCTAATCAGTTTATTGACTATATACCATTGAACCTTGTAAATTGTTACTCTGTTTCTTTATTAGTTTTTTAGTTCCTTTTTACATAGTTATTGTTCCCTGTAAAGCTCCTTTTTACATAGTTATAGTTATTGTTCCCTGTAAAGGCATTGCCGAAAAGTTCCAAGTTACTTGTAAACCGATACGATGTACAAACGGTTGTCAGTATATAAAAAATTCTAAATAAACAAACAAATAAATAAATAAATTCTAGGGGCTCTGCACTAACCATTTTACCCATAGATACTAAATGAGAAAAATCTCTGTAGTACATCAGGTGCAATTTGTGTCTATGGGAAAAACCACTTAGCACATCTGGCCCTTGATATTCATCAGCAGCTCATATATGGGAGCATTTTTAATGGCTTCAGCATGGAGATGTATTTGGTCTTTGAGAGTGCCTTGGGGCCCCCTGTGAGGAAAACAGAGAGCAATGGATCTCAAAGCTCTCTCAGCAGTTTGAGATTAAAATATGTATGGCAAATAAAATATGGTTAATCATTAGATCTGTTTCTTCCAAAGCCAATGTAAGGCAATATCCCACTGTTTTTCTGTTGCATGTAAGTGGGTCTGGTTAATTAGTTAAACTACAGATAATAATCAGATTACTTATTTTATGAGGCCTGGTGCAGCTTTCATGGCTGTGTTTTGAAGAATAGCAAAATAGGACACATTACATCAAATTGTACTGTGCAGCTACAATTTGAAATGCACCAGAAAAATAATGAAGGCCACGAAGAAGTGGAACTTTTTCACCAAAATGCCAGCCCTTGAAAAATTAAGCTTCAAAGTTGAAGTTTAAGGAGATTCTCTTCTTTGCTGGTACTGAACCTGAATTGCCCTTTCCAAATGTATAATCATCTTGATATTGGTTACTGGAGTTTGATGAATAAAAATAGTCTGTAAAATTAACATTTGGAATCATTTTTTCAGTGGACTGAACCAAGTCTTGAAAACTGCAGTCTCTTTATGGATATGAGCAGTAGCATTAGCAGACAACTTGTCAGTGCAAGGAGGTCCATATGAGAGGCACATACATTTCTTACCAATTTTTAAATGAAAAGAGTTGTTTTCCTTTATTGCCTATTTGTATTCTGAAAATCAATAAAACAGATTTAAACATAAATGAAAAGAAACATACTCTGTTGCCCCGTCCCTCCCCTCCCATTCAAACAAAAACCATAACAGAACCATTTTTTGTAGGTGATAATTCAGAGAAGCTAAAACAAAACACTGTGAATCAGAAGGAGGTACTAGAACAAACTAAAAATCAGCAAATCATCAGGCCCTGATGGTATTTACCCTAGAGTTCTGAAGGAACTCAAATATGAAATTGTAGGCTTGCTACTGCTAATCTGTAACCTATCATTAAAATATGCCACTGGACCTGAGGACTGGAGGGTAGTTAATGCAATACCAAAAAGATCCAGAGGTGATCCACAATACTACAAAACAATGAGCTTGACATTGGTACAAGGTAAAATGGTAGAAGTTATTGTTAAGAACAATGAGGTTTAATAAGGTCTATATTCAGTCACTGTTTGGATAGCAAAGTTATACAGATAAACTTATCCAGATAACTTTGGAGGTATACTCAATAGAACAGCTGGATAACTTTAGGATTTTTGGCTCGATCAGTCTTAGCTGGCTAATAGGGTCATTCACTAAAGCTTTATCGTGTGCATTAGGGCCCTAACGCACGTGATATAATGCTAATTAGGGGGAGGGGAGGAGTCGGGGAGGGAGGCATCGGTAGTGTCTTCGCTGCCAGAGATAACGTTTCCAACGTTATCGCTGGCAGTAGTGTGCCAGATAGCACCACCTTTCACAGTGGTGCTATTCAGTGCGAAAGCCGGCAGCGAAGACACTGCGGTGGTATGAAGGCTGCGGGCTTTTGTAGGCTCACCCCCCTTCGCCCCCACCCCCAGTTTTCGCTGGATTCATCATTCAGCAATGAATGATAAATCCAGGCCTAGGTTAGCAAGCTAACTTTGAATATTGGAGTTAGAAGGCTAACTTACAGGATCATTTTTCAACTCGTGTTATGGCATTTTTGCATGCGAAAAATGCCTTAACATGCGAAAAGCACAATAACACATGGTACAATGCAAATTTTTAAAAGGGGAGGTATTGGGGTAGGATTTCTGCAAAAGTAGGCTGGCTTTGCTAAAAGCAACTATACCTTTTTAAATTGTGTGATCTCATGGGTTTAACAGATTTTGCAATTTTTTCACAAATTCTATTGAGAGTGAGAGAGAGCCTCTGGGAGTAACACCATAGTAAACAGCTATTTATGCTACTATAGGAGGCCCACCTAGTAACTCGAAGTGAGGTTTAGTTAGTAGTGTAGGGGATAGCGACCACTTTTACATGCAGAGTGAGACGTACGAACAGAACAGTACACGCTTGTGAAGATTTGATGTCCTTTGGAATGAGGAAACTCACACAACGATATTTGTACAATGTTCTCTCAACCTAGAGTCCATCAAGCTAGGTTGAGAGAACATTGTACAAATCTCATCGTTGTGTGAGTTTCCTCACTCCAAAGGACATCAAATCTTCACAAGCGTGTACTGTTCTGTTTGTACGTCTCACTCTTCATATAAAAGTGGTCCCTAACCCCTACACTACTAAATAAAACTCACCTCAAGTTACTATATGGGCCTCCTATAGAGATATAAATAGCTAACTACTACAAGCACATTGTAGATAGTCTCTCTCTCTCTCATATATGAAATGAGCACTTTTCAGGTGTTAATGCACTTTGCAGTAATACCTATGTGAAGTGCTAATATAGCATGCATTGTGATAATTACCATAAAACACACCCCTTTTCCTATCACATGCAATATTTACTGCAGATTGATAAATTTAGGCCTTAGGCAGCTAACTCAACTCCTCCCTAGTACACCCCTACTTTAGCTGGCTAGAATATAGCCAGATAAGTACATAAATCTTCATTTAGCCAGATAACTTCTGAGTCATCCAGCTAAATGCTTTTAAATATGGTCCTCAACATTTCCAGGCATATAGATAAACATGACTTAATGAGGAAGAGCCAACAAAGGGAATTTATGTTTCACTGTTCTATCAGAATTCCTTGAACTAGGGTTGCCAACTGGCTCCGGATTTTCAGGACAGTTTGATCCAGTCCTAGTTTAGTATAGAAAAGGTTTGAACAAGTTTCTGAAGGACAGGTCCATTAACTATTATTGGCCAAGTAGACTTGGGGAATCACCATCTCTTACCTCTGGGAGTGAGCCACAAGAAATGGACTTCCCCATTAGGATCCTCTGGGAATCTGCTATTGATGAGGCTTTTGTGCCACTTTGGGCAAACTGCTGAAATGCCAGCAGGCACCTAAAAAAAGTCAGAAAGAAAAACAAAGAACTACTGGTATGTCTTTTTTGCCCTTTGTCCTTTGTGTTTGTTGCAAGCTACATTTATGTCTTACAGGGTGTTAACAGAAAGCTGAAAGTTTTGGTCTTCAGTTTAAACCTGGAGGCCTGCGCCCCATCTATGGAAGAAAGCAAGCCTGTTGCAGTATACAACATTGCCGCAGGTATGTGATGTATTGAAAGTTTACATATAGCTTTTATCAATGTGGTCCCCCTTCTCTCCCAATCTAATTAGTGACACAAGTTGAAGGAGATAGTTCCATTGAACACTGAAACGCATGTTCTAGACTGGCGTGAAGGGTCAGCTTTTACATTGCACTTACACAAGCGCTACCAGAGCAAAGGCTCAGAAGAAAAGAGAGCTCCCGCCATCACCACCTCATTATATGCTAACTGCAAGGCTTGTGAGTTGTTTTACTCCTTGGTGGGTTTGCCGTTTGCCAGTTTAGCAGAAAAGAGGCAGTTTGACAAAGAACCCCCCCAAAAAACTTGAAAATCTGGCTCCTTATGTTCGATGTCAACTCACAGACATCCTTAATAAAACAAATCTTAAAAAGAGCCAGTAATGTATTTTACAGCTTAAAAAATGAACTGACCTGTTGAAATGCATGAAAAGAGCTTTATTATCACTCATTAAATAAATGCATCCTTAAAAAATGCTGTAGAAAGTTGCTGTAGCTACCTTTTTGTATTTGTATTCTTAAACAAATATTTAAGAATAAATTTTAAAAATGTTCATGCAGTAACAAAGTTACCGTGAGAACCAGAGTTGCCCCTGTTCTGTAAAATTGAGGTTATATTTCCTTAATTTAGTGTTAAATCATTTTGTGCTCTTTTATAATGATAGTGTTTCTTATAAATCAAGGGTTTCTATCCTCAAATTCTGCTATCCATGCAGAATGGGCGAGCTTGCTCTGCAACCCTGCCATCCCAGGCTCTGATTCCATGCTCACATCTACCAAAAGAGGATGAATCTCAACTGGACAGACTAGATGGGTCATTTTGATTTTTATCTGCCATCATTTACTACATTGTGCACAACCACCTACTCCATAATGCACCCCCTTCCCATTCCCAATCAGGCACATGCCTGGCCAGGTCTTAGACAGAATCTCTCCAAGAAGTATGGAAAACTGAAACAAATGGTGTTGATAAGCACCATGGCCCAGTAGAGGGAACTGTACCCATCTGCTGAAACAGTATTGAACCAACACCCTAACAAGATTAAGCAAACCACTCTAATGATAATAAAGAGGTAATAGCATTTTTTGTAAGCCTAGAGGATGTCAATCCCCATGTCATGGCTAAACTAGATTAGATTATACAGACCTGGTCTGACAAAATTAACTGTATTAAAATATATATATCACATAACCAGTGCAATCTATAAAAGCAGTTTATAATAAAACATACATATAAATTTAAAACAATCACACACAGACAAAACCAAGTCAGTGTCCTGCTGCTACCTAACCACAGTACCACAGATAACCAGTCAGACTTACTGACTCAGCCCCCAAATACCTTCCCTGGTACTAACCCCACGCTCCAGTTTATAAATTCATAATTTCTTCCTCCCAGAGAATAGATGTGCTTTAACTAATTTACAGAACTTCACATAATTAAGTTCTTTTCTCTCGTGGATAGGTAAATCATTCCACAATTTTGGTGCAACTGACACAAACGCCTGCTTCACACCAAAACTTTCGGTAGTATGGCCAAAGGGAGGAAGGTTTGGTTGGGATATTTGCCCTGTGTTACCCAGCAGAAATAAGGCACTCACACTGAGATACTGGCAAAAAGAGTGTATATAAACTTTATTCGTACGCAAAAACTATTAGCAGCAAACACTCTGCCAAATCCTAAGCTATGTAATCAGTAATGTAATAGCAAAGCATCTGATCATGAATAGGAGCACACAGAAAAAAACCCAAAGTGCAGAGGGCCATGTATGAGAATGGCCCAGAGTGAAAAGGATATGTACGAGTCATTTCCCTGACAGTGATCTCCATCATGGTCAGCAATGTCTGGGAATAACTCTATAATAGTGAGCAAAGTCAGGGTCAGTGCTCACTCGTCTAGCGGGGGTAACAGTGCCAGGACACAGAAGGTCATGGAGCGAAGTCAGAGTGCTCAAATCTGTGCCAACAGTCACTTGGGTTCTTCTATCTTAAATACCTCATTTTGCAAAAGTGGAGCTAGACTGACATCCAAAGTCTGGACAGGCAATCAGTTCTGAGCCGAGAGCCAGGGACCTCTGAACTGCATAAATACAGTTCAGTTTTCTTTGTTCTTTGCTATACTGTCACCACCCCAACTAGGAAGTACATGGGGTCCATTATCTAGATGTTAAATGTCACGTACACATCTTGGCTTTTTACAGGCAGAAGACAGTTCCTCTTCCCTCGGATGTCTGAGCTACTGTAGTTGCTTCCTCTTTTGTGTATTACAGGGTCTTCTTAATGTAAGGGAAGTATTTTCTCTTGTAGAATGCTTAAAAGTAATCTTTTAAAGTAAGATTTCAGAACAGTTTCTGTAATTTAGCTAGAATATTATAAGGTTTTTAACTTCAAGCAAGCCACAGAATCTCTTTTGGCCTATCTGGTCTTATAAGCAGTTTCTCAGTTTTGTACCTTCAACCATTTCTGGGCCATTGTCTGGTCCTGAACTTATTGCCAGAGATGGTCTTATTTCTCTTATCTTACAGCAGCAGATGTATCTTAGTGAACTGTCATCTCTTAACCAGCATAGAACTTTCTAGTTCTGATGCTTACATGCCAGCTCTTACTTCTACAATGGTGATAGAGTTGTCTTTCTAATCTCCATATTATCCGAATGTCTCAAGGCAGTTTCATATGTCTTACATTAACTATAATATTTCAACTATACTATTCCTTATGCAAGGAATTCCTTATTCTGCAACTTGGAATGTTTCTTCTCTAAAATAAAGCTGTAATATTTCACTGTATATAAGCAAACAGTACATATGTGTCCCTTAGCAGTGAATCATTTTACATATGGGGTTACCTGGACCTCTATGTACACCAAAGTTCTTCACATCCTCTTTCCCTAATTCCTAACTCCCAAACACTTCTCAGCCTCAGGTGCCACCAATTGGGCTGTCTAAGAGGACCTAATCTTGCTGCACTGTTCTGTAACAACTGAAAGCTCCAAAAATGACAAGCTGGTAACCTCACATAATACGTTACCATAAACTCAAGACCAAAGCAGACACCACCGTTTTTACAGCACACAGATCTAAGTATGGCCTCATGCAAAACCACTACCATTTGTCTAATGTATGCATCCCTCATGAAAACTGCATAGCCCTTACACAAAATCTCCATAAAAAATGAAAAGAATTTGCATTTAATGAAGGCATAATTTATTATTGGATTAACTTGCTCTGTGCATCAAGTATGAATGCTTAAAAAGAGCCTAGAGTTTATTATTACCATGGCTTTGTCATTTATATTATACCCTAAACCAATAAAAAGAGCTTAAAATTATTTATTATTGTTATTACTTTGTGATTTATGTAGCACTCTAGACGCTAAACCAATAAATAAAATACATCTACAATGAGTCCCTGTCCCGCAGAGCTTCCAATCTAAGGAGGCACCTGAGGCAATGGGAGATTTAATGGCTTTCCAGAAGTTTATGGTAACCTGATCTGTTTCACCCCTTACTGTTTTGCCATCTGTGTGATTTTTGTCCCTTTAGACTCTGGTCATTACAACACCCAACAGAGCAAATGATGCCTTAATCTTTTCCAGTCCTAAAACTGTAAATCGTCCAGTATACCAGTATAAGATAGATGGGCCTCCATGTTCCACCATCTCACAAGGTTGCATGCTTCTGCTATTATGCATCCACCTGTTGGTCCCAATGTCTGAACATCTAGGAAGGTTTTCAATCTATTTTTCTGTACTGAACAGTTTTATTAATATTAATATTTATTTTTGTCTTACAGCTATAATGAAATACAATTTATTGCCAATGGGATATGATGTTAATGAATTCTTGGAATACTTGCCTGTCAATAAGAAAAGGTACCTCACTGTTATATATTTCCTTTATATTTTGATCTCACAACAGAGTGACATGTTATGAGGTATTTAGTGGAGCAGTGTGCATGAATCCAAGATATTTATCCAAGAGAGAGAAATTACTGACTGAAAAAAATCACTTGAATACATTATTATGCACTAATACAGGTTTGAATACCATAGTGGGAGATTTCCATGTACAGAGATTCAAGTTTACATTGAGAGAATAATAAAAAATATATATATATATATATATATATAAGGGTCGAGCCGAGCAGCTAAGTTCTAGCAAGAGCTTGCACACTGCCTTGTGGAGAATCTGAATTTGATTGCGGGCCCAGCTTCCGGGGCTCATGCCAGCCAGGGTCTAGGGGCTACAGCAGAGGGAGTCTCAGCCACAGCTGAACAGCAATACCTAGGGTCCATGGTAGCGAGGACCTGGTCAAGGACCAGCACTACAATAGATGGAAAGGGCTGAGGTGGGGAAGGGGAATGGGAAAAATCCCCAGTTAGTGTTCAGTGAAGGCTCATGAACCATAGACCAAGAAAATCCAGGTCCAATTGACCTGAAAGCCCAAAAGAACAGGAGAAAACTGCTGCCTCTCCCCCCCCCCCCCCCCCCCAAATAAAAAGAGATAGAGACGCGCTATTGGGTTCCTCCTATTTGAAAGTCCATGTGCCACGGTCATCACCTCAATCCCCACTCCTGAGCAGCTTTTTCTCCAGCGCTTTTAGCCCTTCTGCAAAAATCAAGTCCATTGATGGCTATTCTTGCAACCTGGTGAACAGTAGTAGTTTTTATTAAAGCAATTCCTTCCTTTCAGCTATCATGGGTGTGTTGTGAATGCACATAATGGGGCTTACTTAATGTGCCACAAGCTCCCCACAAGGCTGAACTCTTCTCCCACAACCGCGATAGCAGAGAGCAAAACTTAGCCTTGCGCTCCACGGAAATAGTGCATTCTAACGGTGTATAGGATGCACTGTTTGCATGCGCTGAGTGGCTGTGGAGTGTAACATACAAACACCACTGTTACAAACCACTCGGTACAAACCAGCCTTTTATACAGAGAAAGCTGCTGACAGTAACAGTATCACTATCTCACAGATAACCAGATGGCTTTAAACTTTCCCTGCTGTACGAATCATTTCATTTAGACCTTTGGTTCTAAACTCATTTATTGTTGGCATAATATCTAACATTTCCGTGGGTCTCAGGCAGGGCTGGATCAGGGTTAGATACATTTCTCTAAAGAGAGCATATACCTTGTTTTTTAAATGACAGACGTCTGTCAGCATTTCCATCGTACACGGTCTTCCTGATTAACTAATTAAACTAGCCTTTAGCTGAGGAAGTTTGGAAGAATGGCAAATGTCAGGGCTCACTCATAAATACAGCAGCAGAATTACAGCGGCTACAGAAAGTCCATACCCCCCCCTTCCAAAATGTTCACCTTTTGTTGCCCTATAGCCCACAAGTAAAACATTAAACCAGTGTTTGTTTCATGTTTCTCACACATCCTACCCCACGACGGTCAAGTGAAAAATCTATTCCAGAATTCTTAGAAAATTAAATAGAAATAGAAACATGTAATAGCTTGGTTCGATAAATATCCAACCTTTTGTACTTATGTAGCAATCTTTCAGGGTCATTTTTCAAATCAAATTAGGGCATTATCGTGGGAGTTAGGGCCTTAACGCCCGTGATAATGCCATAACGCATGCGTTATTTATCGCATCGCAAGATGCATGTGCAAATTTTAAAATTTTAGGCAAAAGGGAGGAGTTTATGCGTGCGATAGCATAACACAGGTTATAACTACACCTTTTTTCCTGGTGTTATGCTGTGCAATATGCACAAAATGAGGTTTCAGGTGGGAGGAGGTTAGGGGAGAGGGAGGGAGAGAGAGAGAGAGAGAAAGAAAGTATACTTCTGGCGTGACACACATACTAGCCAACTATTTATACCACTGTATAAATAGATGTGCTGTTCGGACATCTGATTGTGCATGTAAAACTGCCCCCCAAACCCTAGACTACCCTCAAAACCTCACCTCGAGTTTCTAGTTGCCCCTCCTACAATGGTATAAATAGTTGACTAATATGAGAGCCTTATAAAGAGTGTCTCTCTCTCTCTCTCTCGCTCTCTCTCTCTCTCTCCCTCCCCAAAGTGGTAAAATGGCCCCTTTTTTTTTTTTTTTTAATCGCAGGCACTATTCATGTGAAATTTATAGCAAAATAATGAATCTAGGTCTTAAATTCTTAAGGCGCTGGGGTAACCAATCATGTTCAAGAGCACATGTCAAGTAAATTGGCCACACCTGTGTTAAAATGTACTGATTCCTACGATGGCGCAATACATTCAGCTGTTCCTGCTGGGTAGTGCATTTCAATGCAAAGACCTAACCAGGAAGAACTCCAAGACAAAGTTGTAGAAAGTCACAGATCTGAGGATGGATATAAAAGATTTACAATGTTCTTGAATATCCCTTGCAGCACAGGCAAAACAATTATAAAGAAATGGAAGGTTCATGACACCCAGCAAGACCCTATAAGTGGTATACGACAAATATATATATATATTTTTTTTTAATTTGTGAATTTTACACAACTAGACAGCAATCAAGCTTGTCACAGAAATCAGGATCATAGAAAATTAAATAAGTAAAAAAAAGATGACAACAATATCATCAAAAAGAAGAAATTATTCGACTCAACACGAGGAAACAAGGAAATAGGGGAGAACCAAGGGTCATTAATGAGAACATTAAACTAAATAGGCAAAAGGGAAAAAGCAATATACAGGGAGAAACAGAATATTCCATCATTTACCATAACCAAGTTAGCAAGCGTTATCAGATGGTATATGCGAGTCATGGAACAACCGCAGTTGAGATGACTCAAAGAAAACATATCTAGCTGGGCTCCCAGCTGCCAAACCTCCTGACACATTGCTAAGAACTTTTTCCTACTTTGTTCAGTGGATCTGGTAATATCGGGATATATTCATATCTTTTGACCATAATAAAGTTTGTCTCTATTTCGTAGGAAAAACCTTAATGAGTCATGATCAGAGGACAAAAACAAAACTAACAAGTAGAGTCGCACAAAATTCCACATGGTCTTCCCCAGAGGTTTCTAGAAAAGCTGCATGATCAGTAGTCCCCAGGGCCTGTGATTAAGATCCAGGAGTTGTATTTTCTTTCTTCTCATTAGAAGATAAATAAATCTTAGAAATTGGTGGAATAGCATCAGGAGAGAACTGCAGAGCTTCTTGAAGATATTTTTTAAATTGGTCATGTGGAGATATTAAGTTTATATTAGGAAAATTTAGTACTCTGAGAGAATTTTCCATATTCTCCATATTTTCCATATTCTGCATTCTCCATATTCTCCATTCTTTTAGCATTAGCAAGTTCTCCTTGCATCAAACTACTATGAATGGACTGCAGCTGATTTACTCGATAATCCAAATCATTGATCTTAGAAGTATGTGAAGAAATCAAGGGATGCATAGAACGTATACATTGCTGTGTATCAGTCACTACCATAGTTAAAGAAGAAATAGATGATTCTAATAAGGTCAAAGTATTCCAAACAGACTCTAAAGTAATAGTTGGAGGTTTAACCAAGTTTGACTTGAAGGTAGCACTTACCACACTATCCCAATAGGGATCAGCAGCTCTTTGTTAGAGCCCTGCCGGTTCCTCTCAACCAAGAGAGGTAGAAGCCAGGACTCGATGGCCTGGATGATCTGCTTCTGCCGCTGTAACTTGCTGTTCCAATGGCGGTGGCAAATTGTCTGCAACATCACCAGATGCAGCACCCATGAGACAGACTAAGGGATCTGCCCCAGCTTCTGCTGACACATTCGACACCTCCCGTCATGGCAACGGACCCGGACCTGAAGTCGAGTCGTGTTTAGGAGGAGAGGGAGTTACAAGAGCTCCAGGACTTAACGATGTCTGCATGTCCAACATGTCCTTGCCGGCACTGACAAAGCAAATCGATCCGTTGGGGTAAAGAAGCCCTGTATGTGTGGCTGAGTTAAAGGAAATAAGGGGGGAGCTGAGGAGACCTCCCTTATCCTTCCTTTCCTCTTAGTATGAGGCATAAAGGCAATTCTCAAGGAGATTGTAAACAGGGAAAACGGAATTTCTTATACCACATCCTCCCCTCAGGACACCATCTTGGTTCTCAACAAATATTTTTTAATACCCTTTTTTTATTTAAGTAAATACTTTTATACCATTCTAATATACTTACAAAAGAAATAAAGGAAGTGCAAAATTGGTACACTCAGAAACATGCTATGCTGCAGGGAGAAAGGAAGGACTGGAGTACAAACGCCACTGTCCTTTAGCCCATCATCATACACCAATTTAATAATTTCCCTAAATCACTTTATTAAACATTCCTAAAACAAGTTTTTTAATTTTGCATAAATAATATCAACCATGAGACAACTTAACCACAACATTCCTATTCAACATAAACCATTCAACAGACTGGCTAGAAGATAATTAATCCCACATGACTTTTTTTTATATCATTACTAACATTGGGATGGTAACTTTAATACCAGTGTGTGGGCACACATGTGTGCGCGTTTGGTAGCTCGTGCACATAGACACAGCGATTTTATAACATATGCGCACATATTATAAAATCTGTGAAATGTGCATACATGTACGCATGATTTTGTAATGACATGCATGTGCACGGAAATGGCGACTTGAGCATGTAAGTGGGGGAAATTTTAGTAGATACGCGCATCAACACAATTACCTGCTTCCCCAGTTTGTTCCTAGTTCATCCCAGAAAAGAATAGGCCTTCC
Source organism: Rhinatrema bivittatum (assembly GCF_901001135.1). Lineage (NCBI taxonomy): Eukaryota > Metazoa > Chordata > Amphibia > Gymnophiona > Rhinatrematidae > Rhinatrema > Rhinatrema bivittatum. Next base: position 51,877,531 of record NC_042620.1, on the reverse strand, counting down.
TAAATCCCCTAGCTAACTTTCTTCCCTTTTACTCAATTAGCTCCAACCTTTAAATTTCTGGTGACCAGTCTTTCTTTTTTTTGTTACATGACTTACACACCGTCCATAGAAGACGTAAAGTTACGTGGTAGGAGACCCTAGAGTGCACTAGTGTCCATAAATACTTACATTTTGCCTTCATGTCACAGACACGGCCTGCCCATGACTCGCCCATGCCCCGCCCCTTTTTTGGGAAAAACTTTTTTGTGCACATACCGGGAGATACACGCATACTCACGTGGTTTTTAAAATCTGCGTGCCACGCTGCAGGCCAAGTCACATGTGTATCTCCCTGCTTTGGCACGTGTAGGGCTTTTAAAATCTACCTGTAAGCCCCTATAAATTCTATTTTTAATTAATACTCTATCCCTATATCCCCGACAAGAACCCTTGTTTCACCTAAAAATAGACTTTATCAAGGGGATAACCAATAAGGCCTGATGCTTTTGATGCAACTGCAATATTGCTCTCTGCTTCGATAGCAGGGAGAAAAGGGGAATTGGATTCAGACAACAACCAATGAGAGCCCTGACTTTTATGGTCTAGGGAACTGATAACCATGGGGGTAACCTGCACGGCGCAGCAGTTACTACTCTGAACAGAAGGCATGGGATTACTACCCTTAACCAATAAGCCTTCATACTTTTAACACAACTGCAACATCGCTCTCCATTTTGATGGCAGGGGTGGAGGGTGGAGCAGGAATTGGATTCAGATGACAACCAACATGGAACCTGGCTTTTATGCTCTGGGGTACTGATATGAGGAAATTAGGGAAAAAGCTTCTATGGCCAAGTCCATAAACAAAGCACATCAAGCAGCACGGTCTGAGTTTTCAAGAAGGCTCATCACCCAGTAAAAATGTTGCTAGCAGTAATTTTTCTTATGGGTTATCATAGGGCTTGGGGGATAACTGCCTGAATTTTCAAGAAGGTTCATCACCCAGTAAAAATATTGTTAGCAGTAGTTGTTTTTTTTAGTGGGTTATCATAAGGTTTGGGGGATAAATGCACGTAGCATCAGTTGCTACCCTTAAGAGAAACATGGGCGCAACCTGCACGACGCAGCAGATACTACCATAAGAAGCTTGCTGGGCAGACTGTATGGACCATTTGATCCATTTCTGCCATCATTACTATGTTAGGTTACAGGATTTTTTAATTCACTTATCTCAAAAGTATAGGGGGAAAGGGCCTCATCAAGCTGATCTTCACACACTGCCACATACTTTCCTGGCCAGCTTATGACTTTTCAATGGTTATTGGGTTAATAAGTCCTTTCAAAATCAAATTAAAACATGACATCAAAATTATATATTTAGCCTCCCACAAGGAAACTAAAAGAACAAATGTTCATAATGGCTTACATACTTTATAGCCTAATTGACTTAACATAATGGGAGATAATCAGTCAGCAAAACCTTTCCCTAGCAATAACCTATTCCCCCTCTTGTTCTCCTGCCCTGCTCCATCCTCTCCCTCAGCCCACCCTATCTCCCTAATCTTGCTCTCTCCCCATGCTCCACCTTCCTTCCCGCAAACCCTCACTCACCCTCATTTATTCCCTCTCCCCAGAGTCCCCTCACTCCTTCACTCTGACCCCTACTCACCTCCTTCACTCCCACCCCCACAATCTCTTCACTCATTTCTTTCACTCCTACTCCCACAGTCCCTTCACTCACCTCCTTCATACCCAATCCCTCACTCTTTCACTACCCTCACCATAGTCCCCTCACCACTTTCACTCCCACACACCACAACCCACTCCCTCTCTCCACAGTTCCCTCACTCACCTCCTTTATTCCCACCCCCATTGATCCCCTCACCTCTTTCACTCTCCCCCATTCACTTTCATCCTCCTCTGGTAGAGAAATTTCATTGGTGGCAGGTGGGATGACGCATTATCCCCCCCCCCCCCCCCGCAGTGCTGCCGCTATCCCCTCACTCACCCTCCGTGCTCCTACAGAGTTGGAGGATCTCTGTCTTGCAGCGCCATGGGCCTGTTCCTCTTCCTTGGCTGTCAGTGCCTGATGACATCATTCTGGCGCCGGCAGCCGAGGCCCAAGGCACTGCAAGGCCACAATCCTTTGACTCTTTAGGAGCATGGATGGTAAGAGAGGGGATTGGGGCAGGGGCACAGCAGTGGCAGCGGCGGCGGCAGCAAAGGCTGGGTGGGTAATAGGAAATAATGCGCCATCCCACCTGCTGCCAATGAGGCTTCTCTTCATCTATCGCCGGGGGAAATTTTGGGAAGCCATGGCCTCTGCGGCCCCCACTCCCCTGTTCTGACATCTATGGATAAGAAACAGAAGGTGTTATCTTTTTATTGGACTAACAACACTTTTCTTGACTAGCTCTCGGGATTTAACCCTCCCTTCTTCAGGTACTAAAAGAATGAGCAAAAGACGATTTGGCCAGAAAATACAAGTGAATCATTGAATTCATTACAATGTTAGAGGTAGATTTTAAAAGCCTTGCAAGCGCAAAAATGGCCACATAAGTGTGCTGTGTAGGAGCTGTGCAAACTTTTAATAGCCAGGAAGTGCCCAGAAAATGTAGGTGGAAAAGGGGCAGGGCATGGGTGCTCCCAGCATGTAACCTCTTTATAAGGCTCAGTCTGATACTCTATATATAGACCATTCTAAGGGGGCACTTGAATCGGGGTGAGTTTTTGAGGGGGTGGTGTTACAGACACATTCAGAGGTATTCATTGTAAAATTGACATCAGTAAAGAATTTTAGACCTTATAAGTGATGAAAAGGAGTTGATTTGTACAATGCAGCTAGCAGTCTGTGTATCAGACTGACCCTCTCTCTCTCAGGACCGGTGCTAAAGTTTTTGCTGCCCTGTATGAAAAATTACCGTGTTCCCCCCCCCCCCCGATTCATTCACTGTCTGTCCTTGGCCCATCCTGCAATCTATATTTTTAAAAACTGCCAAGCACCCCCCCTAACACCCAGAACCCGTGGATAAGGAAGTGTATTAGGTACCCCAGGCAAACCTTACAGCCTTGCACACATGCCACACTCCCCCCCCCCCCCCCCACACACACACACACTCACTCCCACACCCTTTACAGACGCACACAATTAAATTATGCATTCATAACAAATTTTACATGAAAAAGAACATTCAAGAGTCCAGTCTTCTGAGGTAAAAATATCACTTAGAACATGCATATTATATTTACATGCACTGCTGTGGAGCCAACCTGAAAAATCTGCAAAAAAGACACTTGGAGCTCCTATGGAATTAGACATTTTGTAATGCGTATTGGATGTGAGCTTGGCCCTCAGAAAGCCATGAACAAACAGAATTACCATTACAATACAGTAAACCTCCCATACCAAAACAATCCTAACAATCTTATCTATGAAAAGGCAAAACTGCACATATTACACCAGGTCCTAGAACACCAATAAAACTCTTATTAGGAAACCAGGCTGCTAAAGATCCCTACACAGAAATTACATGCCAGAAAAATACCTCACCTCGGTCACATATGCAGGACACAGAGAGACCCTGACCAAGTACAGAATAAAGAGATCAGAAAGTATAAACAGAACATGCTGAGAAGAACTGAACTGGAACCCTCAACAAGCCAGCCTCTATATGCAGAGCAACAACGGAAAAATAGAAACATTACCATTCTTCATAAAACATTAAATGAAATCAAGAAATATAAAACATCAATCATAACACCCTCACAGATACATTATGTGTGTGTGTGTGTGTGGCTGCTTGCTTGTGAAAGCCTGTGTCACATACAGGTTCTCACAGGCACAAAACATACACAAACACACAAACTCTCACACAGACACATTCACAGACACACAGGTTCGCACATAGACACACACATAGGATCTCACACAGACATACACACATGCACACACAAACAGGCTTTCAGACATACACAGGCTCTCACTCATTCATACATACATACAAGCTCACACACATCATGGTCTCCTGTTTTCATCAGGCCATGATGGGGTGAACTCCACCACGGTCCCACGGTCCTCCTGTCCTGTTGTCTTTGGGCCGTGGCGGGATGAGCTTCACCACGGCCCTGAAGGCCTCCTGCTATCTGAAGGCCATACGGCCCACCAATCTTCCTACTTGGAGGGGGAGAGAGCAGAAGCTGTGCGCGGGCATGCACACACGCATGCTCATACCTGCAGGCCCGCCACCTCCCTGGGTGTGTCGCTCCATGCAAATGCACAGTATGCACACCCGATCGCGCCGGGCCTGCTCTCTCTCTCTCTCTCTCGCTCTCTCTCTCTCCAATGTTCACCAGACTCCTGTGCCTAATGCAAAGCTACAGACATACACGCATGAAGAGTATTTTATAACCTATACATATAGTTTATAAAATAGCGTGCATCTATGGGCATATGCGCGGCCCTTTTAAAATCTAGCTGTTAGTGTGTGTTGAGAGAAGAGGGGGTTGATGAGATAGTAAAGCTTTTGTCACTTCCTTACAAGAGGCTCACTAATAAGTTGAACAGCCTAGATGTGAATCCTGAAGATGGTAGGCTAAGTTCAGAGCTGATTAAGCGACAGATTCCAACCTTCTTTTACATGCTTATCAGTGACCTCTGCATGGTCTTCCCGAGAAAAGCAAAAAGGAAACCACAGCACACTGTATGTTGAATGCTTTGATTACATATAATTAATCATTCCAACATTATTATTTTTGCTGCTCAATTCAGTTTTGTTTTTCCGTTATAGCCTCAGCATGAATTCAGAATATCGAAGCAGCAAAGGTAAGGAACAAGAAGGCATTCCTGCTGCTGCTGCCCGTTCATCCTATCAAACAGTATGGGAAAAATTTGCCAACCAGACAGAATCGGAAAGAGATTCTTTCCTGTTTGGTCGCTTTCCTTGGTACTTCCTCTGGGGCACAGCTACAGGAGCCTTCCAAATTGAAGGAGGCTGGGCAGAAGATGGAAAAGGAGAAAGTATTTGGGACAGATATGGTCACCAAGGCAATGTCCTAATGAACACAACCGCAGATGTTGCATGTGACAGCTATCACAAAATTGATTATGATGTTTATGCACTGAGGGGCTTACAGTCAAATGTGTACAAGTTCTCTATATCCTGGTCCAGAATTTTTCCAACACGCTACAGACCCAATAGGAATTCCCGTGCAATTAATTATTACAAGAAATTAATAAGCAGCTTGAGGGAGTCAAATATTCTACCAATGGTGACGTTATTCCACTGGGACCTCCCACAAGCACTGCAGGATCTTGGTGGATGGCAGAATGAGAGCATTATCGAGGCTTTTGTAGACTATGCAGATTTCTGCTTTCTTGCCTTTGGATCGCAAGTTAAGTTATGGATTACCTTCCATGAACCCTGGGTGGTGAGCTATGCTGGATATGGCACTGGAGAGCATCCCCCAGGAACCTCCGACCCAGGAACGGCATCGTACAAGGTAACTGTACCCCACAGAACACTCATTCACCACTCTGCAAACAAAGGTTACGTTCATGTTTATCTTTTGGCAGTGGTGAAAACGGAGCGCTAGAACTGAGAAGAATTCATATTTTACTGCCAGCACTCTACCGACCATCTTCATGGTGCACATTTTTGCACATTTTAGATAAAGACAAATACCGATAAATGTTTCTGTGTTATCTAATTTAATACTTTTTATTTCATTATCAACATTAAATATAGCGGCCCATTTTTAGATCATATTCATAATTATTTAAGATGATCTTTTGGCACAACTTTTTTCCTTTTTTTTTTTTCCTTTACAGATTTAATTCCACACTGTTGCCTGAGAACTGCGCTTCTGTTATATTATCTGCATAATCACATATTTCCTAATTTAGCATACCTAAGTTAGTTCTGGAACCTAGAAGGACTGAGATCAGTCCAATAATTTCCAGCGGTCAATCTTTTTTTTTTTTTCTCAATTATAGTTTATTAACCATGTGACAGAAAATACATCACCAATAAGATCAACAAATAGCGGTCAATCTTTTTATTAGAACTTCCATCTCCTTTTTTAGGAGCATTTCATTCATTATGTAAGCATCTGTTAGCTTTGGAAAGTCTGTCCAGCTGTCTGTTCAAAGTAACACAGTAAGTGATGGCAGAAAAAGACCAACTAGTCCATCCAGTGTACCCAGTTATAAGGATATATCGTAGCTGCCAGCCGCAATATATATATAAATATCTCCTTATCTAGACTAGACCTGTTTGTCTTCCAGCACTCCACCTTTTCCATGTCTTACTGCAGCTTTTTCCTAGCATTCCCAATTGATATGTTGTGAAGTTCTCACATTGCAATGTGAGACAATACAAGCAACCATTGGTACAGGTATTCACTGTTTAAATTTAAATCTTTTTTCACTAATGATTTTCTCTTGCTAATACCACGCCCATTGTTTTCAGACAAACACATACACACAAATACTGCATGTCATGGCTATAAGTTTAACAAGGTCACGTAACATATGTTATTTATTCTTCACGCATAGCTACAATATGTGCACACAATCATGTGTTTTTGATATATTAATTTGGATTACTGTTTATATTTATATATGTTTTATCATTTAATTTTGTTTTATCTGTTTTTAAGTTGGCAACATTTTATATGTATTAACACACATCTATGTTTATTTGTTAATGTATATGTGTGTCTGTCCTGCATACTTTTTAATTAATATTGTTTTTGTAGTAGCCCCTGAGGCAGCTCCTGCGAGAGCGAAACTCGGCTAGAGTCGGGCAAATACCAATAAAGAATCCCTGATTATACCGAACACTACCATTTGTCCTGCTTTCCAGCATTATTGATCGGCTTCCGATTTGTTTTTTACAGAATAGTGCATACATTCATTTCTGTAAGTCTCACTGCTCCTCAAGGCTGCTTCACCCAGCCAGCATCCCAATACATGTCCCTTTCCCTCATCCAGGGACCCCATCCACACCAAATACTGCACTGATTGATCTGACTGGAGGAGTAGTAAAAATATTGGAATGCAAGAAGACTAACAAAGGCGCCTACCTTGTGTTATGCTGGAAGCACACACTTTTCCAATTAGTTCTGAAAGCAAGTTTAGGGTGCAGGGACCTGTCTGCTACAGGACACTTTCAGTTCACCCTCCACTTCACTTTATGATCCTTAGCTCAAGAAAAAGACAATATGTTATCCTCAGGAATAGACTTTTATTTATCAGATTTAGCAGGATTTAGCATTTAGAAAATAATTCCTGTCTCTAACATCCTGGCCACTAAGTACCAGTTTTCCCTACAGATAGTTCTGTACCATGGGTAGTTACCAAAATGCCATAAACCTTAGCCTACTTAATATATTAATACTTATGGCTAACTTACTTACCCCTGGTCCCAACTTCAGGTGATTTCCCTCTGTTCACCTCTGAAGCAGATGCTGGCTGGAGGTCTGGAGAATGTGTGCAGGGTTCCTGGGTTTTGTACTGGCAGAACTGGCAGCGATCTGGGAAGGAGACTTGCTTCTGGCTCTGGTACTTGCCGGGTTGTCTGGGGCTTGCTCTTGCCCCTCACTATCTCAGACTCCATGTCACTCTCTGCACCTGAGCAGGGAGTCTCCTCTCTCTGGTCTTCTCTCCCCAGATTCCTGGCCACACCTAGTCTTCTCCCTCCTTGATAGCAGGGGGTGCTGGTCTATTTAGGGCTCCCCTTTCGCTCTTCTGGTTCCTTTTCTTTCAGGATCTCTTTCAGGGTCACTTTTTTGGTTTTGCTTCCCTCTCTTTATTTGCCTCCTATCTTACACTTTCCAGCTGATAAATATGCATAAGCTCATGCATAATCATGTGGTGTGTGGAGGGTCTTTGCTGCATTACAGGTGTTTTCCCCATCCCCATTTCTTCAGAAGAGGTCCTGCCACAGTGCAGGTCTTTTTCCCCCCTCCCCATTTCTTTGGGGGGAGTACTGCCATATCTGTATGCCAAGCTGTTATGCCAGAGTCAGTGTTTTTCTCCATCTCTGACTGCCCCCCTTTCTTCCAAGGGTGGAGGTCCTTCTGACCTCTGGACTCCATTGGCCGGTCCATGACTCCTGCTTATGAGGTTAGCTGCTGCATTGTCTCTCTCTGCCTTGGTTATTTACACAGGCACTTACAAACAGGGAGATCTAGATAAAGTATCCTTCAGTGTAAAATTCTCATCTGGGCAAGGACTCTTCTTTTTCCACTAAGACAGAGTCTTGGCCTGTCAGTATTTGTCTCCATACATTTTTGGTTATTATGATTCATATTTGATGTTTTCAATGGTAAACATGGGATATCTCCCTACAGTTCATATTGGTTGATGTACTTAGGGAGTCTCTGGCCTTCTTGTTTTGTGATCATTGTTATGCATAATTCACTAATTCTGTGTGACTTCATCTTTTTAGCTCACTCTGTGCAAGTTTGTACTTGTGTGGTGGCCTCCTTTGTCATATAAGGAAAATCTTGCTAACTTTAAAGGACATTGGTTGCATTTTCATACTATGTCACATTCATAAGTTAAGAAAACAAAGTTGTAGTAGTTCCATATAATGAGAATCCTACATAGGAAAACAGAACCTAAGATGGTCTGTAACTTTCCTAAATAACTAATACATATAAAGGCCAATTTTCAAAGAGTTTAGACACCTTGCCTTTGGGAGTTAGGATCCTAAATTTGCCCTTTTTGAAATTTTTCTACTAAGTACCTAAATTTAGGCTGCTAGTTTCACACAGTAAATTTAAGTTCCTAAAACGTGAGTGGCTGTAGGGGCAGAGTTAGGGTAGGGAAAAAAGTCAGGTGCTTAGTACTGATTGTGAGCAAAATATAACTACCCTAGGAGCCTAACTTTAGAGAAACAAATAGCAGGACTAAATTTATCCTCATTTAGGTACCTAAATTTAGTTGAATTTTCAGTTGAAAATTTAGGATTTTATGTTTGACTGACATTAGGCTCCTAATTTAGGGACCTAATCTAGGAGCTCAGTTATTTTTTTATATGGACCTCATAGAAGTTTATCTCATTAAAACACTGGCAGTATTCTGATCCGTTACTCTTAGCTGAGAAGCTGTGGACAATAAAAAGTTGATATTATGAAACTGACGCTTTTTCCTTTTCCTCCCCAAGGTGGCTCACAATATAATCAAGGCTCATGCTAAAGTTTGGCACCTGTATAATAAAACATACCGTCCCCTGCAGAAAGGTAAGGTAGGAATTGCTTTGAATTCCGACTGGGCTGAGCCACTGAACTCCACCAATCCCGAGGACATAAATGCTGCAGAACGCTACATGCACTTCATGTTAGGCTGGTTTGCTCACCCCATTTTTGTTAATGGTGATTACCCTGCAATTCTGAAAGACCAGATTGAGCAGAAGAACTATGAATGTAATAGCACAGTTGCTCAGCTCCCAATATTTACAGAGACAGAGAAATCACTTATCAAAGGGAGCGCAGATTTTTTTGGCCTCTCACATTATACCTCCAGGTTAATAAACACAACAACTACTGAGAGCTGCATTCCGGGATATGAGAGCATTGGAAACTTCTCTCAGCATGTGAATCCGTCTTGGCCAGACACTGCCTCGTCATGGATCAAAGTGGTACCTTGGGGTTTAAGGAGGTTATTGAACTTTGTGTCGATGGAATATACAGGATCCTCAATCCCAATCTATATAACAGGGAACGGAATGCCAACGGAATATGATGGGGATGTTATCAATGATACAAAGAGAATGGACTATTTTAACTCCTCTATCAATGAGGTACTCAAAGGTATGGTGTAACCATTGTCATTTTCTTTAACATTTTTTACGTGATTTTGTGATGCTTGCTAGGAAAGGGTTTTGTAAAATCTTATATGATAAAAGGCAGTTTCTGTCTGTTATGCTTCCATAACAGGAGTCTGACATCATAGGCCCTCATCGACCAATCAGCTTTTGAATTGGTTGCCAAGCAATCAGCCAATGAACTTGTCATCTAGGGGCTCAAAGCCCCAGTTTTGTTTGTCTTTGAAGTGTTGAAAAGAGCTTCACAGATATATACATCAAAACCCATAAATTCAGGAGACTGGGGGGGGGTTCCTGAGGCTAAGGGACATGAAATGAGGCTAGAGGAAGAGGGGCTGCCGAGGATGATGAATGCTCCTGAGGTTGAGAAAGGGGATTGAGGCTTAGGGGGCTATCGACCCATTCTGCTCTTCTAAGGGAACAAACTGCTGAGATAGGAAATTTTAAACCGGGGATGGGGTAAAATTAAGGCAGAGGTTGCGAAAAAGGAAAAACAACTGAGGCCAAGGAGGTGGCTGAAGGGGAACTGAGCAGAATGATTGAAGCTTGATAAAGAATGAGCAGGAGCACAGCCCCAGTAATGCGCGGTGGTGCAAGTACACCACCAAATTAAAAACTGTGTGTGCCCTGCACCCCCATTCATGGGACGCAGGCTCCTTAGTGCATTGCCTACATTTTTTTTTTTTTAAAGCATTGAGTGCACTACGCAGAGCCCAAGTTTTTTTTTAATTCTTTCACCTTCTCTCCACCTCGTTTCCTCTGTTTGTTCTCCTATCCCCACAGCAGCAGGGAAACAGTTGAACAGCTGCTGGTTCCTCGGGAGTTTGGTCCCAAGAGGACTGTAAAAAAAACCACTGCACTTCCTGTTCTCACAATAACTGTTTCTTCCTCTAATCCCTGAAGCTCGTGTTTCTTGTTTTGACAAGGAAGCTGTATTGTGAAGGCCAAAGGACAATACAGCACTGTGGGGCTAGGAAGTGCAAGGCTTTACAGTCCCCACAGTGCTGAGCAGCTGTAGATGGAGGGGAGAGAGAAAGGCTGAGAAGGGAGAGTGAGAAGGGCATGAGGGAGCAGAGGAGAGCGATAGAAGCATGAAAAAGAGATGGAAAGATGTGGAGGGAATGTCATAGGCTCATAAGGAACTGCTGGGAGCGGGAGGACCATAAGTTAGCACTGGGAGGCGGGGGAGGACAGGGATAACTAGCACATGGGAGAGGGGAAAACTGAGGAGGGGATGATGAGGGTGAGAGGGGAAGGAGGACAGAAGGTGGGGAAGAATGAGATGAGGAGTATGAAAGGCTGAGAGAGGACGGAGAGTGAGAGGCATGAGGGAGAGGTGGGGTTGGAAAGTGAGGAAGAAAGAAGGAGAGACAGCATGAGAGGTGGGGATAGACTGATAGAGGAATGGAGGACAGGCAGAAGGAGAGGGCATGAGAGAGAGGTGGGTATGGAGGAGAAGGAGCGAATGATAGTGGAGGGAAGTGTGAGCTGATAGCTGGGGCAGGGCAGAAAGGGGCAATGGAGGGCTTAGGGAAAGGAAGAGTCAAGCTAGGAGGAGATTGAGACTCAGAGTTAAGAAAAAGGGAGATGGGGAGGAGATGGGAGAAACAGAGGTATATGAGATGGGAATAAAGGGATTAGGGATGGAGAGAATAGTGGGGAGAGAAGGGAAGAAAAATAAAAAGCCAGTAATAAAGGCAAATACATTATTGAAGGAAAGAAGGAGAAAAAGAGATTAAAGGAAAACACCAGAGATGAAGAAGATGGATGAAGAAAGGAGAGATGAAAAATATGAAACCTGAAGGTGCTCAACATTTTTTTAATTTCAGCCTCACTGTGTAGACAAAACACTAATATAATAAAGTACTGTATATACAGAACAACTACCATACACAGGTCAGTGCAAATTTGACAGTGACCTGATAAAGTATCCTCAAATAAGAACATAAGAGCATAAGAAATTGCCATGCTGAGTCAGACCAAGGGTCCATCAAGCCCAGCATCCTGTTTCCAACAGAGGACAAACCAGGCCACAAGAACCTGGCAATTACCCAAACACTAAGAAGATCTCATGCTACTGATGCAATTAATAGAAGTGGCTACTCCCTAAGTAAACTCGATTTAATAGCCGTTAATGGACTTCTCCTCCAAGAACTTATCCAAACCTTTTTTGAACCCAGCTACACTAACTGCACTAACCACATCCTCTGGCAACAAATTCCAGAGCTTTATTGTGCGTTGAGTGAAAAAGAATTGTCTCCAATTAGTCTTAAATGTGCTACTTGCTAACTTCATGGAATGCCCCCTAGTCCTTCTATTATTCGAAAGTGTAAATAACCAGGTCACATCTACTCGTTCAAGACCTCTATCATATACCCCCCCCCCCCCCCTCAGCCGTCTCTTCTCCAAACTGAACAGCCCTAACCTCTTCAGCCTTTCCTCATAGGAGAACTGTTCCATCCCATTTATCATTTTGGTTGCCCTTCTCTGTACCTTCTCCATTGCAACTATATCTTTTTTGAGATGCAGCAACCAGAATTGTAAACAGTATTCAAGGTGCAGTCTCACCATGGAGCGATATAGAGGCATTATGACATTTTCTGTTTTATTAACCATTCCCTTCCTAATAATTCCTAACATTCTGTTTGCTTTTTTGACTGCTGCAGCACACTGAGCCGACGATTTTAAAATATTATCCACTATGATGCCTAGATTTTTTTTCCTGGGTGGTAGCTCCTAATTTGGAACCTAACATCGTGTAACTACAGCAAGGGTTATTTTTCCCTATATGCAACACCTTGCACTTGTCCACATTAAATTTCATCTGCCATTTGGATGCCCAATCTTCCAGTCTTGCAAGGTCCTCCTGTAATGTATCACAGTCTGTTTGTGATTTAACTACTCTGAATAATTTTGTATCATCCGCAAATTTGATAACCTCACTCATCGTATTCCTTTCCAGATCATTTATATATATATTGAAAAGCACCGGTCCAAGTACAGATCCCTGATGCACTCCACTGTTTACCCTTTTCCACTGAGAAAATTGACCATTTAATCCTACTCTCTGTTTCCTGTCTTTTAACCAGTTTGTAATCCACGAAAGGCCATCGCCTTTATCCCATGACATTTTAGTTTTCGTAGAAGCCTCTCATGAGGGACTTTGTCAAATGCCTTCTGAAAATCCAAATATACTACATCTACTGGTTCACCTTTATCTACATGTTTATTAACCCCTTCTATCATATCTCCCCTCAGTCATCTCTTTTCCAAACTGAACATCCCTAACCTCTTCAGCCTTTCCTCATAGGGCAGCCATTCCATGCCCCTTATCATTTTGGTCACCCTTCTCTGCACTTTCTCCAATGTAACTATATCCTTTTTGAGATGTGGTGACCAGAATTGCACATAGTATTCAAGCTGTGATCTCACCATGGAGTGAGACAGAGGCATTATGACATCCTCTGTTTTATTCGCCATTCCCTTTGTAATAATTACTAAATTTCTGTTTGCTTTTTTGATCGCCACAGCACACTGAGCTAACAATTTCAATGTATTATCCACTATGACGCCTAAATCTCTTTCCTAGGTGGTAACTCCTTTGATGAAACCTAACATTGTGTAACTATAGCAAGGGCTATTTTTCCCTATATGCATCACTTAGGACTTGTCCACATTAAATTTCATTTGCCATTTGGAAGCCTAACCTTCCAGTCTCACAATCCACTTGAGATTTATCTACTCTGCATAATTTAGTGTCATCCGCAAATTTGATCACCTCACTATTCGTACCCCTTTCCAAATTATTTATAAATATATTTAAAAGCACTAGTCCAAGTACATATCCCTGAGGCACACCACTGTTTACCTTTTTCCAGTATGAAAACAGACTATTTAATCCAACACTCTATTTCTTGTCTTTTAACCAACTTGCAGTACACAAAACCTCCTATCCATGACTTTTTAGTTTTCTTAGAAATCTCAGTATTCAAATGTCATTTCAAATGTCATTTCAAATGCCATCTCAAATGTCATTCCAAAAGGTAAGTGGATGGTTCTTTTCTACAGACCCCGCATGGACACCGGGGCTGCTGCCCTGAACTTCCAGACATCCTCTTGTTCGGAGACCACCCCAACCTTCCACATCCGGGCGCTTAAGGATGTGCAAGGATGTCCGGGCATCTGTGAAGTTCGGAACCTCCAAGCATGAATGCCCGGAAAGAGGGGAATGCTGCCTTCCAACGTCCATGCCTTGAGCACCTGTCCGGACGTCCAAGGTCGGGGCTTTTGTTCATGGATGTTCCCGCCTCGATCCGGGCGTCCATGATCGGAGGCCCCGTTGCCTTCCAACGTCCATTGCCGCTGCCTTGAGCGTCCGTCCGGACGTCTGGACATCCAAGGTCGAGGCTTTCATTCATGGTCGTTCCTGCCTCAATCCAGGCGTCCATGGTCGAAGGCCCCGCTGCCTTGCAACATCCATGGCTGCTGCCTTGAGCGCCCGGCCGGACGTCCAACCGAATGAAAAAGATTGCCAGAGCCAATATATATCTGTTGTCCATGACGCTGTCTGGGCTGAAGCTGGCTGAAAACCACACTAATGCCAGGGTCAGGGTAGGCAGTAAATATTGAGGTTAAAGATGCGGTAAATAAGTTGGTTAAAGACGCGATAATTTGGGTGCACATTATTGTATCGGGGGAATAGCTAATCCGATCATTAACATATCATATACATGCGGCAGGCAGAAAGGGATACGCGTCTTTTTCGGCACGTAAAAGCCGATACTGAATCGTGCGTCCGTCTTACGCGCTCAAAACATGCGTCCCAAGCGGGTAAAAAACCGCGCAACCACGTCCGCGCTTTACTGTATCGGCCCGACTGTCTCTTATGTTACTGGGGACTTCTAACTAGAGATTGAGAAAACAACAACCACAGATGTCCTTCTCCTTCTCTCAGGCAAGATGCAGTGGCAAAATGAATTCCTCCCAAAACGCCTGGAGCAAAACTCTCCGCACTGATAATTCTCTCTTCTTCTCTGTCAGTTCTCTGTCAGGTCACTGCTGTCCCTTTTTAGCTGGGCGGAGGGAATCACAACACCTTTCCTGACCTCCCAAGGCAGGGGGAGAAAATCCTCTTTAGGCAAGTACAGGATCCCAAAAGCAAAACTTGCCAAAAAAAAAAAAAATCTAAAACAGTTTCTCTCAAAACTCCTCTTCCACTTTCCCAGACAATCCCTTCCAGACCTGGGGGATACTGGCTAGGGTAGAGTCTCTTCCCTTGCATCAGGCGGGTGTTTAACAATAGGGAATCAGCTATTGCACCACTTTTTCAGCTCAAAACACCAATTCCAAAAAAACTCCAACAAAAAAACTCCACTTCCCCTGAGTCAGACTGGGGGCCCAACAATGGAGATCACTAAGAAAATCCTCCAGCTACCCTGAACTCCCACTAAAAATGTCACCCTACCCCACTTGCAGGGCTTTTATGGGAAACTGCTGACCAATCCAGACAAGCCTCTGTAGAGGTGCCTGCAGGGATGGTCTGCAAATACTAAATACTAGCCTAGGGCTTAAATTAGTGGGAACCTAAATCTATTAGAATAAATGAACAAAAAATATTACCAGCCATGTGCTTGCTGACTTTTATTTCTAGATATTTAAGGAAACTAACACAACAACTCCAGTACTTTATGGAAGTGAGGCAATATTACCACTAACTAAGCAAGAATGGGTAATTTTTACCACAATCCAAACGTGCACTGTAGCTACTGTTTTGGTTCTAGACTTCTAATACTCCTAAAACTGGCAATTAGATTAAATTATAAGGTACCTTGTGTAATGTGGATGAGTCTCTATTGGAGATATTTTAAAACCACTTACCAAAGTAAGGTTTAACATAGGGCATCAATACACATTGCCCACTGTGCTAGAAGGCTTTAAAAAAAATTGCCTGGATGCATGTGTGCTGACTAAAAGATGTGTCTAGTAAAACCTGCATGTCTGACAACCCTAGTGCCTGTGGTGCTGCTAACTTTGACTGGCCTGAGGACAGGTGCCCTGGTCAGACCTGACAGGTAGCAGCAGCAGCTGGGCATCACGGGGTTTGGAGTGCAGGCAGTCCAAGCACTGCTCCCATGCCTTAAGAACATAAGAAATTGCCATGCTGGGACAGACCAAGGGTCCATCAAGCCCAGCATCCTGTTTCCAACAGTGGCCACAAGAACCTGGCAATTACCCAAACACTAAGAAGAACCCATGCTACTGATGCAATTAATAGCAGTGGCTATTCCCTAAGTATAATTGATTAATAGCCATTAATGGACTTCTCCTCCAAGAACTTATCCAAACCTTTTTTGAACCCAGCTACACTAACTGCACTAACCACATTCTCTGGCAACAAATTCCAGAGCTTTATTGTGCGTTGAGTGAAAAAGAATTTTCTCCGATTAGTCTTAAATGTGCTACTTGCTAACTTCATGGAATGCCCCCTAGTCCTTCTATTATTTGAAAGTGTAAATAACCGATTCACATCTACTCATTCAAGACCTCTCATGATCTTAAAGACCTCTATCATATCCCCCCTCAGCCGTCTCTTCTCCAAGCTGAACAGCCCTAAACTCTTCAGCCTTTCCTCATAGGGGAGCTGTTCCATCCCCTTTATCATTTTGGTTGCCCTTCTCTGTACCTTCTCCATCGCAACTATATCTTTTTTGAGATGCAGCGACCAGAATTGTACACAGTATTCAAGGTGCGGTCTCACCATGGAGCGATACAGAGGCAGTATGACATTTTCCGTTCTATTAACCATTCCCTTCCTAATAATTCCCAACATTCTATTTGCTTTTTTGACTGCTGCAGCACACTGAGCCAACGATTTTAAAGTATTATCCACTATGATGCCTAGATCTTTTTCCTGGTGGTAGCTCCTAACATGGACCTAACATCGTGTAACTACAGCAAGGGTTATTTTTCCCTATGTGCAACACCTTGCACTTGTCCACATTAAATTTCATCTGCCATTTGGATGCCCAATCTTCCAGTCTTGCAAGGTCCTCCTGTAATGTATCACAGTCTGCTTGTGATTTAACTACTCTGAATACTTTTGTATCATCCGCAAATATTGATAACCCTCACTCGTCGTATTCCTTTCCAGATCATTATATATATTACAAGCCGTTAAGCCCGTTAAAACGGGCTACATCCCTCTGTCTCTCACCTCCCCTCCCCTCTTCTTCTCTCTCCCCGTCACTCTTCACCACCCCTACCTCCCTCCCTCTCACCCACTCAGTCCCTCCTCCCACTCAGTCTCACTCCCTCCCTCCCCCCCTCTCTCCCTCCCTCTCACTCACACTCAGTCCCATTCACTCTCCCTCAGTCCAACTCCCTCCCCCTCCCCCTCAGTCCCACTCCCTCCCCCTCTCTCTCAGTCCCACTCCCTCCCTCCCTCTCTCCCTCCCTCCCTCCCCCTCTCTCCCCTCTCTCTCTCCCCCTCCCTCCCCACTCAGTCCCCCCTCTCACTCAGTCCCACCTCTCACTCAGTCCCACTCCCTCTCTCTCCTCCCCTCTCACTCAGTCTTCCTCTCTCTGTCAGTCCCTCCCTCTCTCTCTCCTCCCTCGCTGCCGCCGCCGCCGCTGCTGCCACCCGACGACGACGCCGCTGCCACCCGACGCCGCCGCTACCACCAGACGCCACCGCCACCGCTGCTGCCACTCAACGCCGCCGCCACCGCCTCCCGATGCCGCCGCTGCCACTGGACGCCGCTGCCACTGGACGCCGCCATTTTTTTCTTTTTTTTCTGGCTCAGACCGACGTGCTCGCCCGCACATGCGCGGTAGAGCTGGTCTCTACTGCGCATTTGCGGCACGTCGGTCATCCTTCGTTTATTAGGTAGGATTGAAAAGCACCGGTCCCAATACAGATCCCTGAGGTACTCCACTGTTTACCCTTTTCCACTGAGAATATTGACCATTTAATCCTACTCTCTGTTTCCTGTCTTTTAACCAGTTTGTAATCCACGAAAGGACATCGCCTCCTATCCCATGACTTTTTAGTTTTCGTAGAAGCCTCTCATGAGGGACTTTGTCAAACGCCTTCTGAAAATCCAAATACACTACATCTACCGGTTCACCTTTATCCACATGTTTATTAACCCCTTCAAAAAATGAAGCAGATTTGTTAGGCAAGACTTCCCTTGGGTAAATCCATGTTGACTGTGTCCCATTAAATCATGTCTTTCTATATGCTCTACAATTTTGATCTTGAGAATAGTTTCCACTATTTTTCCCGGCACTGAAGTCAGGCTCACTGGTCTATAATTACCCGGATCGCCCCTGGAGCCTTTTTTAAATATTGGGGTTACATTGGCCACCCTCCAGTCTTCAGGTACAATGGATGATTTTAATGATAGGTTACAAATTTTAACTAATAAATCAGAAATGTCATTTTTGAGTTCCTTCAGAACCCTAGGATGCATACCATCCGGTCCAGGTGATTTGCTACTCTTTAGTTTGTCAATCTGGCCTTCTACATCTTCCAGGTTCACAGTGATTTCATTCAGTTCGTCTGAGTCATCACCCCTGAAAACCATCTCCGGAACTGGTATCTCCCCAACATCCTCATTAGTAAACACGGAGGCAAAGAATTCATTTAGTCTTTCTGCAATGGCCTTATCTTCCCTAAGAGCCCCTTTAACCCCTCTGTCATCTAATGGTCCAACCGACTCCCTCACAGGTTTCTTGCTTTGGATATATTTAAAAATGTTTTATTATGAGTTTTTGCCTCTATGGCCAACTTCATTTCAAATTCTCTCTTCGCCTGTCTTATCAATGTTTTACACTTACCTTGACAATGCTTATGTTTTATCCTATTTTCTTCAGATGGATCCTTCTTCCAATTTTTGAAGGATTTTTTTTGGCTAAAATAGCCTCTTTCACCTCACCTTTTAACCATGACGGTAATCGTTTTGCCTTTCTTCCACCTTTCTTAATGCGCGGAATACATATGGACTGCGCCTCTAGGATTGTATTTTTAAACAATGTCCAAGCCTGTTGAACAAGACTGCTACCTATCTGCTACCTAAATCTAGTTGAAAACATCAGCGACCACAGTGATACTTGCACTTGTCTGCTGGGCAGACCCGTCCGTAAACTAGAGTATGGCTTCAGCCAGGCCATTTCATTGTGGGGAGATGGAAGCTGCCAGCTAATGGACTTTGCATTCTTTGCAATGATCCCAAGTTTTGAACTGTCACTAAAATCAAATTATAGCCTCCAACCTTTGGAGCCAGGGACAAAGCACCTTCTAAATGTGTAGGGAATTTTAGGATGCTTCTTATTCGGCTGCGACCTGTTTTGCACACAAATACACAGTTTCCGACTAATTACTTATGGATGCTCAGACTGGAACATTTTTTGTTCTCACAAGCAAAAATGTTATCTTGGTCTAACAAATCTCAGTGAAGAAACCAGGGACATTGGGAGATGTGAAATGGGAGTTATCAGTGTCTGCCTTTGGTACTAAATGCACAAGGAAAGAAATGTAAAAATGCATTACAGTCCTTACAGTTTACTCTGATTTTTGATATGTTAAAAAACTGCACCTTAATATTTTTGTTTCATATGCATCTGTTTTATCTTTTAACAGCTATAAAAACAGATAAGATAAATGTACAGTCATATATAGCCTGGTCACTCCTGGATGGTTTTCAAGGTCCCAGTGGTTATACGCAAAGGTTTGGTCTGCATTATGTGAATTTTGAAGATGCTAACAGACAAAGGACTCCGAAGGAATCTGCATACCTCCTCTCCAGAATAATTGAAGAGCATGGGTTTCCAATAAATAAATCATCTGTTAGGCCTCAAGCAAGTGAAACCTTCCCACCAAAGCTACCTAGTCTACCAGCATCTGAAGTTCCCTCAAAGGCAAAGATTGTATGGGAAAAGTTTTCCAGGCAAACTAATTTTGAGAGAGATATGTACTATTATGGCACATTCCCTGAGACTTTTAAATGGGGAGTGTCCACCTCTGCCTATCAAATTGAAGGAGGCTGGAATGCAGATGGAAAAGGGCCCAGCACGTGGGATACCTTTACTCATGTACCTGGAAACATTGATAACAATGACACTGGAGATATAGCCTGTGACAGCTACAACAAAATACAAGCAGATCTTTACATGCTGAGAGCTTTAGGGGTAACAAGCTATCGGTTCTCTTTATCATGGCCTCGAATTTTTCCAAATGGAAGAAATGATACCATCAATGCTAAAGGAGTTGATTATTACAACAGGCTTATTGATGGCTTAGTTGAAAGCAAAATTAGTCCAATGGTAACTCTTCACCACTGGGATCTACCCCAAGCACTCCAAGATATGGGTGGTTGGAAAATGATTCATTGACTGACATTTTAATAGCTTTGCAGATTTTTGTTTCAACACTTTTGGTGACAGGGTAAAATTCTGGATGACTTTTAACCAGCCCCATAGTATTGCAACAGCAGGATATGGTCTAGGACTGTTTCCACCAAATGTAAAAGATGAACCAGGCTCTGCCCCTTACAGAATTGCCCATAGATTGTTGAAAACTCATGCCAAGGTCTACCATACATATGACCAGAAATATCGAAAGACTCAAGGAGGAGTAATCTCCTTGAGCCTCAATTCAGAATGGATTGAACCAAAGACACCTGAAGAAGCTAGAGATGTGGAAGCAGCTGACCGTTACCTACAGTTTTCCTTAGGCTGGTTTGCACACCCTATTTTCAAAAATGGCGATTACCCCGAGGCTATGAAATTACAGGTGGGGATCAAGAGTGATTTAGAAGGATCATCATCTTCCAGACTCCCCAGTTTTACAGAGGAAGAGAAAGCTTACATCAGGGGCACTGCTGATGTCTTTTGCATCAACACGTATACCACTAAAATTGTACAGCATAAGACCACAAAATTAAAACCACCATCTTTTCTAGAAGATAGGGATCTAGCAGAAGAAACTAATGTAAATTGGCCATCATCGGCAGTGAAAGAGCAAAAAGCTGCAGCCTGGGGCCTCAGGCGACTGCTAAACTGGGTGAAAGAAGAATACGGAAATGTATCCATTTATGTCACTGAGAATGGGGTGGCATCAGACAATAAACCTGATTATGAAGACATCAATAGAATATTTTACTACAAAACATACATTGATGAAGCCCTGAAAGGTAATTATTTAAATATGGTGCATTTTTACTGCTTGTCATAGTTATTTATCTATTCCTAATATAAAGGAATTAATTTTTCAAATGTGTTTTTATTTGAGTATTTTTAATTAAAATTAACTTTAAAAATAATGTTAAACAATAATGTAGATGCATGACAAATGTTGTATAAGATGTTCGTATGTCACTGCCAGTTGTCTTACAAGTGTTCAGTGCTACATACTTCTAGTTGCGCTATCAAATTTATAAGCGGAAGTAAATGTTCATTGAATGAGAGGTTTCTATTGGATAGGGATATACAAATAATTAAAATTGTGCAAATATTTTGTAAATATTATGACATTGACATTTACACTTAAAATGTGACCAAAAAGTAGTTTCTAGTAGAGAATAAAATAAAAATACATTAATCATAATAAACATCCCTCATTCCACACTCTGACCACATCCCCACTCTCACTAGAGCATAGGCCATTGGATAATTATTCCCCCTGAAAAACATAATATACAATTGGCCCGATTTTAAAAGGGCCACGCACGTAAAAGACATGGGTTACATGCATGGCCGGGCCTTACATGCACCGCGTGCATTTTAGAACAGGCCCAGCCATGCGCGTAACCCCTGTTACGCCCCAAAGTGCTGGGCCCTGCAAAAGGAGTGGGCCGGTGGGCATGGTCTGGGCAGGAAGGGGCGGAACAGGGGAGGGCTGGGACAGTGCCATTAGCCACTGTCCAGGGGAAGCACGCACTGGCAGCCGGCTGGCGCGCGCAGATTACTTCTGCTCACGGGGATCAATAAGTATTAAAATAAACAAATTAGGGATAGGTAGGGTTAGGTTAGGGGTCAGGGAGGAGAGGGGACGAGGTAGGAAGGGTAGGGTCAGGGATAGTAACCACGCGCACGCTCCTTTTAAAATCGACCTTAATAGTAATAACAAAATAAAATACAATAAAGCAATATACTTTAAAATGCAATAAATAAATACCATCTCAAAATATAACGTCCCTCCAGCCCTATCAACAATAGACCCACAGACTGCAAAACAATTATCTACAATTCCCTTCCTCCAAAATATATTGTTTCTCTTGAGACCCCTTTAGAGGGCACCCCTTCAGGAATGACCCACCCCTGCACAGGACTCAACTCCAAAGTTGACCCAGTGGGAAAGGAAGGAGCCACCTGTCTCACTCAGTTCCAGGCAGTCATTGGGTCCTCAAGCTGCAGTGTGCTGAGACAGCACATCAACGGTCCTATCCTCACTTCCTGCGGGTGCAACATCTTGGGAGGCAGGCTGACCTCTTCTCTCTCCTGCACCAGGCTCAACTTAAGTCAGCTCAGGGTGATGTCAGCGGGAGGGGATAGGGCTCCAGACTCACTCAGAACCAGATAGGTATTGGTCCTGAAGAACAGTCCCTCAGGGCGCAAAGTGCTAGGACAGCACATCACAGCTCCTTTCCTTGGTTCACATCGTCTCACATCTGGGCATGCGGGCAGGCTGCTTTCCTCTCCGTCTCTGTAGGTTTCTCAATAAATTATTGATTCAGTCTTGATTTTTGGAAGCAATCTTGCATCTGCCTTCCAACAGGGCCCTCCTTGGCTGACTGAGGATATAGAGATAGCGGTGGGCATGACTGGGGTTCTCTTTTCCTTTGCTAGGCCTAATGGAGTTGATGGGGGGAGGACCAGGAGTTGAAAGGAGGAGCGGAAGGTTTTCTCGCTTCCTCTTCCTCTCCTTCCCTTGCTGCTGTTCTATACAATCATATTTTAATAAATGCCTGCCACAAGCCAGCTCACACATAGGAATGCTGATACACCAGGATAGTCACTATCAGGCTATGCACTTCAGGGGCTGAGGTCACTCTCTCTGCTATATATCTTAGCCCCTGTTTCTTATCTGCAAGTTTGCAAAAAAAAAATTCAGCACAGAATACATCAAGTAGCACTATCAATATGATAAAGTGCATCTCATCATTGGATTAAAAAAGAAAGGGGGCAAATATGAATGCAATGAAAAAAAATAAAGTTGTTTTTTCACTTGTTTTGTCACAAATTTCCTCTTAAATTTTGTGGTGAAAAACTCTACAAAAGATGATATTTTTATCTATTTTTCTGTAGATATTTTCAGAAATCTCTGTTACTGAAACAATTTGATCTGCTCATGTGTATTGATTGCACAACATGCCTTCGGGAAGAAAAGGCTTTACCTGGCAGGGTCAAGCTTAGCTGTATAGACTGTGCTGGCTAGCAAATTCCCAGATATCTAAACTGCAGCTATTCCAAGTTCACTGCATGCATTCTGTAACTTTGTCCTTATTATTTGCAGCTTACCACCTGGATGGTGTTAACCTTCAAGGATACACAGCTTGGTCTCTCATGGACACTTTTGAATGGAATAGTGGGTATAGTTTCAGGTTTGGATTGCATCATGTGGATTTTGGAAATCCCAGCAGGCCAAGGACCCCCAAACTCTCTGCACTATATTTTGCAAACGTCACCCGGAACAAGGGCATTCCATTACAAGCGGATGATGAGTTTTTGTACGGAGAGTTTCCCAAAGATTTTGCATGGAGCGTAGCATCTGCTGCTTATCAGGTCAGGAAATAACATGGCTTTGGCTAGGTTAGAATTTATAGACTATCTCCTTGTATTCTTATAAATCCAAATTACAATCCCTTTTCTTAACTTCTGCCTGGGCTATGAAGAGAAGGGCCGGGTCAGTGCCTCAGCGGCAGTGCTGTGCGGGTTGGATTCTTAAAGCCAAGGTTTGCTCCTGGGCCTGGGTCAAGGCTCAGACTTCTGAAGAGTCGGTGTTTACATGCACAGGGGTTTGGGCGAAAGTCCCAGACATCGCCCAGCTGCAACTTCTGCTAGCTGGACTCGGGCTTCCAGAGGGAGTCACTGCCTCTATGTTTTCTGGCCAAGGATCGCGGTTGCAATACCTTGGCTAGTCAGGGTGAGTGGGTGGGAGAGTGGCGGAGGCTTAAAATGAGGTAAAACCCATTTGCACAAGGCTGGTTCCAACTGAACTGGAAGCCCCAAAAAAAAAAAAAGGAGGCACTGCCATGTGAAAAATAAAAGAACGAAACAAAGGTGAAATAATACATGGGACAGGAATTTATGTGTGATTGAGAGATAAGTGGACACAGAATGCTGTGGTTATGGTGAAACATGAGGTAATGGTGTGTAGTGCAGATCAACATAGAACTTGATAAAATCTTATTTCTGGGACTTGTGCTGTGCTCGCCCCTGCTGCTGGCAGAGTACCGCTCAAGGGCTCCCTGAACGGTTTAATGTGGGCTGAGGTACTAGCAAGGGATTAGGCGAGCCAGAAACAGGGCATTTTTATTCTGATGGTAACAGAGAAAATCTTGGAGAGTAATGGGATTAATGATTATATTTGTTTGGACTGTGTTGTGAAATCTAGATCGAAGGGGCCTGGAGGGCCGAGGGGAAAGGACTTAGTATCTGGGACCAGTTTGCTCACACCCCCTTGAGGATTGCGAATGATGAAAACGCAGATGTTGCATGCGACAGCTATCACAAGATCAAGGAGGACGTGGCAGCGCTGAGAAACCTGAAAATGCCTTATTATCGTTTCTCAATCTCTTGGCCTCGAGTTCTCCCTGACGGGACTCTAAACTCTGTAAATGAAGCTGGATTAAACTACTACGTACGTCTCATCGACGCCCTCCTAGAAGCGGGTATCAAGCCTCAGGTAAATGTCACGCGTAGCCTCTTTAAAACTATGGTATCCTGCCAAAGTGTCAATCAATCGGTGTGGTAAGATGCCCAGTCTCTGCACTTTTTCATTGCAAATGAGCAAATGCAACGGCGGGGAGCTTGGGCACCCAGGAGACGCATGTATTGAGCACATGCAAGTTTGCAAAATTAAGTGCCGCAAAGGTCTGCCTCAGCACAGCTATCCTTCTGTGGGGGTTAACTCCTCCGGCACCAATTGTATCAGCTCCTTTTGCAGTAGCTCTGCTACAGTACTGTGCAGTGCAGCACAGCACAAAACTGGTCATAGGCATTCCTCTTATGGAAAATTCAGGCCCTGCCAAAACTTATAAATGGCTGTGATGACACCGTTATAATGCTTTGGTGAGATCAGCAATTATGAGAGACGCATTAAGCTTGCCACAGATTATGGGTGATCCAATCCAACCTGCTTATTGGCAAATCCAAATGTGAGATAACATGCTAGTGGCACGCAAGCTATTGCCAATTCTTTTAATAACATAGTAACATCTTAGCTGCTGGCAGACATAGAGCAATTAGCCCATACAGTCTGCCCACTTATTCTGATCTGCACTGCTAACTAGGCATCTCAGTTTATTTTGGAAACACACGTAAAATTGTCATGCCAATAAAGTTGTCTAAAGCTGAATCTGTCAGCCAGAGAAGCCTGACATCTTGAAGGTTGTTACAACTTATCCAAGTCAGTTTCTGTTGTCATCCTCCTTGGTTCTTTGCCATCCTGGGTAGATAAGCATACACATTTCCATATTTTGACCAACACCCTGGCCTTCCTACCCCACGTGTCTTACCACTAAACTTTGTAATAAAACTACCAAAACTAGAGAAGCTAGGTCATTGTGGCCTGCTGGATGGGGCTTAGCCATCACCAATGAGCCGGGATTGACTGGATGTTTCTCAGGAAATAAAGCTTGCTAGTTCCCACCTGGTTACCTTATCTGGCTTCAATAGTATCATTAGGCCATGCACATCTTATTTTCTCCTTTCCACTTTTCCTCTTGCTTTTTTTAAAAGCAAATGTAATGTCATCACTATGGAACATAGAGATAAAGGTCAACCAATAGGTTGTATGATTAATTTGATATATTTGAGGCCAATATTCAAAAAAGCTTCCAAAAGATTACTTATTTAGCTAAAGTTAACTGGGTTAAATTATCCCAGAAATTCAGTGCAATAAGTATCCCACTTGAAGATCCCCAATTAAAGTTCTCAGGCTGCTTTACACTTAGCCTGATAATCGAATACTGCCGGTTAGGTGTAAAGTTATCCAGCTAAACATAGCCAGATTAGCCTTAACTGGCCACATTCAAAAGAACATAGCCTGGTTAAGTGCCGCTACATACAGAACAAAGGATCTTATGAGCCTAGCAGCCCGAATTACTGTCCCCTCTCCAAGCAGTCACCCTAGGCCTTGCAGGGCCTGGCCTTCCAAAACCCCTCTGTGATGATGGTCACCCAAAAATCGGAAGGGTTCCACTGCTGGCTTCCCTCTGCCCGCACCCTGGTTCAAAATAAAAGTGGCACTAGCAATGCCACTCCCTCTCCCCTTCCCCTCCCCCCACCCTGGCAGTACCTTACAAATCTCTTCTCTTCAGCCCAGATTGTAGTACATTACTACTGTGACCTGGGCCCAGCGCTCCCAGCATTGCTATGTGATCGATGCTGGACGTGTAACCTAACACGGAAGCTTACGCTCCTAGTAATGTTGGAAGCGTTGGGCCCAGCTCACAGTAGCAATTTACCATGATTCAAGCTGAAGAGATTTTTAAGGTACATGAAATCTTGTACCCCTCACAATTTGGTTTTAGAAAATGTTTTAGTACAGAATCCCTTCTTTTAGCATTATCTGATATCGTTCTCAGAGGTTTTGATAGTGGAGAATCTTCTATTTTAGTTCTTTTAGACTTTTCAGCAGCTTTTGATACGGTTGACTAGGAAATCTTAACAGAGACTGATTGAGATTGGTCTAAGTGGAAAAGTTCTGTCCTGGTTCAAGTCCTTTTTATGAGAGCGATCCTAGCAAGTAAATCTAAAAAGATTGATATTGACTCCGGAGTACCTCAAGGAACTTCGTTATCTGCTACCCTTTTTAATATTTATTTATTACCTCGATGCAAACTGTTGTCCGGACTAGGTATTTTATATATGCCGATGATGTTCAGCTTTTAATTCCTATCAAGAAATCCATCGAAGATAGCTTAAAAACCATCGATATCTGCCTAACTGCTATAAGACAACTTTTAATACACATGAAACTTGTTTTAAATCATCAAAAAACTGAAATGATTTTATTAACAAGAAAATCAAACCTTGACAGAACTTTCCATTTTAATTCAGACTACATGAAGATTGTTTCCACTGACCAGGTCCGTGACTTAGGAATTTTCATTGATAATGAACTCAGAATGAAATCTAACATTAAAAGGAAAGTTAGGGATGGCTATTTTAAACTGCACATTTTAAAACGTCTTAAACCATTATTAGAATTTAATGATTTTAGAAATATTCTTCAGTCTCTGCTCTTCTCTACTACAGATTACTGTAATTCTCTTTTATTTGGTCTCCCTGCAAATTCCTTAAGACCTTTACAGCTTCTCCAAAATGCTACAGCCAGAGTCCTATACAGAGGAAAAAGATATGACCATATCACCCCAACCTTGAGAGACTTACACTGGTGACCGATAAAGCAGAGAATTCAATATAAAATCTTGTGTATCATTCACAAATCCTTAAACTGTGACCAAACTGAATGGCTAAATGCCCCCCTACATTTGCATACACCTCAAAGAAATCTCAGGTCTGCAAATAAAGGTCTTCTTGCAGTGCCTTCCATAAGAATAGCACATCTATCAGAGGTCAGAGATAGAGCAATCTCAGTGGCAGGGCCTAAAGTATGGAATTCGCTATCAGACGAACGTAGACTTAAAAAGACATCAAATTATTTTAAAAAAATCTTAAACCTGGATATTCAAACAGGCTTATGAAAATTAAATACTGTCAAAGGCCATACAACAGCCAGTTGTGATAATGCTAACTTAAAGCAAAGGATTAAGCAGCAACCTTGCAGTCAGATCCCCTTGTTTCCTAAACATAAGAACATAAGACCATAAGAACATGCCATACTGGGTCAGACCAAGGGTCCATCAAGCCAGCATCCTGTCTCCAACGCCAATCCAGGCCATAAGAACCTGGCAAGTTCCCAAAAACTAAGTCTATCCCATGTTACTGTTGCTAGTAATAGCAGTGGCTATTTTCTAAGTCAACTTAATTAATAGAACTTATCCAATCCTTTTTAAAACCCAGCTACATTAACTGCACTAACCACATCCCCTGGCAACAAATTCCAGAGTTTAATTGTGCATTGAGTGAAAAAGAACTTTCTCTGATTAGTTTTAAATGTACCACATGCTAACTTCATGGAGTGCTCCCTAGTCCTTCTATTATCCGAAAGAGTAAATAACCGATTCACATTTACCCATTCTAGACCTCTCATGATTTTAAATACCTCTATCATATCCCCCCTCAGCCATCTCTTCTCCAAGCTGAAAAGTCCTAACCTCTTTAGTCTTTCCTCATAGGGGAGCTGATCCATTCCCTTTATCATTTTGGTTGCCCTTCTCTGTACCTTCTCCATCGCAACTCTAGCTTTTTTGAGATGCGACGACAGAATTGTACACAGTATTCAAGGTGCGGTCTCACCATGGAGCGATACAGAGGCATTATGACATTTTCCGTTTTATTCACCATTCCCTTTCTAATAATTCCCAACATTGTTTGCTTTTTTGACTGCCGCAGCACACTGAACCGACGATTTCAATGTGTTATCCACTATGACGCCTAGATCTCGTTCTTGGGTGGTAGCTCCTAATATGGAACCTAACATTGTGTAACTATAGCATGGGTTATTTTTCCCTATGTGTATCACCTTGCACTTATCCACATTAAATTTCATCTGCCATTTGATGCCCAATTTTCCAGTCTCACAAGGTCTTTCTGCAATTTATCACAATCTGCTTGTGATTAACTACTCTGAATAATTTTGTATCATCTGCAAATTTGATTACCTCACTCGACGTATTTCTTTCCAGATCATTTATAAATATATTGAAAAGTACGGGATCCATTACAGATCCCTGAGGCACTCCACTGCCCACTCCCTTCCACTGAGAAAATTGTCCATTTAAACCTTCTCTCTGTTTCCTGTCTTTTAGCCAGTTTGTAATCCATGAAAGGACATCGCCACCAATCCCATGACTTTTTACTTTTCCTAGAAGCCTCTCATGTGGACCTTTGTCAAACACCTTCTGAAAATCCAAATACACTACATCTACCAGTTCACTTTTATCTACATGTTTATTAACTCCTTGTCTTTTAATTTATTGTGTTGAAAATCTTTTTATTTTACTTATTTTTAAAATCTTATTATTATTTTGCTTATTTTTCAACAGGACGGTAGTTTAAATCTAATTTGTATTCATTTTATTATTTTAATATGTCTGTATTTACTATATTTTAAATATAATTACCCTTCATTTAATTTTATTTATATTTTTGAATGGAGTGATCTAAATTGTTTTTGCACTTATTTTTTAATTATATTGTATTTTTAATTTTGTATTTATTTATTGTACACCATCTAGATTGTTTACAGATTGACATTATAATAAAACATATAAATAAATAAATAAATAAATAAAATAAATACCACCAGGGTGAAGGGAGAGGGGGAAGGAGGGGAATAGTGGTGGTGTCACATTGTGCCACTTTTACTTTGAACTGGGGAATAGGTGGGGTGGTGGGGAGGCCATCTCCAGACCCTTTCCAATTTATGGATGACCATCATGACAGAGGGCTTTGGGAGGGTTGGCCCTATAGGGCTTATGGTGACTGCTTTGGTGGCAGGGGGAGGGGGAACAGTAATTTGTGCAGGGTTGGTGCTTCCATTAGGCAAAACAGGTGGTTGCCTAGAGTGCCAAAATGTTGGGGGGTGTAAAAATCCTGCCAATGTGAGGCCCAGAGGGCTGCTGTGCTAGAGCCAATACCACCAAAGAAAGGAGCACTGTGCCGCAGTCAAGCCATCAGTAGGAGTAAGCACTGTGCTGGAGCTGCTGCCAATAGGTCAGTTGGGAGAGGGGATGAATGACTGAGGGCTCGCCTAGAACTCCATATACTCTTGCACTGGCCCTGAATTCAGGCTGCTAGGCCTGCAAGGTCCATTCTTTTATTCCTTTGTAGGGCCACTTAACTGGCTATATTTTTTTGAATATAGCAGTTAATGCTAACATTATCGGGCCAAATGAAGCCAGATAACTTGAGACCTGCTCTCAGTCACATCTGGAGATAGCCAAATATCTAATTCGGCTATCATCAAATATCAAAGTAGATGGATTAAATTTTCAGCTCTCTTGTCCCCATCCCAGAACACCCCAACACATTCCTTTCTTATTTAGCTAAATTTTAGCTGTGCAATGAGTCATCTGGCTAAAAGTGAGACGGATAAGCAATGGGGGTATTCAAAATTTGCTATTTAGCCGGATGACGTGCAGGTTATCCAGCTCAATGGCTTTGAATATTGACCTCACTGTGATTAGCTTTCAACGGCTTTACACCCTTCATCAGCTTGATCTATTTCTTGACCTTTATTTCTCCATAAAAGTAAACGTAAAGGGAAAGTTCTCAGCATTTGGAGTGCAGGGGCAGTTCTATAATGAGGCGGGGTGAGGCGGCTGCTTCAGGCGGCAAGATTTTGAGGTGCAAAATTCCTCCCTGAAACCTTCCTGCTACAGCCGCCTCACCCTTCATTCAGGCAAACAACTCTGCAGGCAGGAAAACCTGCAGTGCTGGTGGCGTGGAGACAAAAAGAAGAGAGACCTTGGATCCCCTCTGGAGCCCAGGCCAGTGGCGACCAAAGAAAGGGAAAGGAGACCGCGACCCGCTGCCGGATCCCAGACTGGTAGCAATGGAGGAAAAAAAAGGAGGCAGTGGGCCACCTCCTGTGCGCAGGTCGCTGGTGGACAAGAAATTAAAAGAAGAGCGCAGGTGCAGTCAAGGAAAAAAAAAAAGAAAGGCCACTGCTGGAGCCGGTGGCAGCCAATGAACAAGAAAGAGGGCCGCGTGCCTCCGCCTACAGAGCCCAGGCTGGTGGTGGCGGAGAAAGGAAAAAGAAGCCATGGGTTATCTGTGGTGGCCAAAAAAAGAGATCGCGGGATGCTGCCAGAGTGAAGCCGGCGGCATCCAAAGAAAGAGAAAGGAGGCTGCAGCGTAGGCTGGAGGCAGTGAAGAAATTAAAAAAAGAGGCTGCGGACTGCCGCCGGATCTCAAGCCAGCAGTGTCTGAAGAACAAGAAGAGGTACAATTTGTGTGTGTGTATGGCGGGGATGCAGCTTGTAAGTGTGTATGAGAGGGTTTGTGTCTGCATATGAAAGGGTGTGTGTGTGTATGAGAGGAAGGATGGGAGGGTGTGTATGAGAGGGTGTGTGTTTGCATGAGAGAGTGGGTGTATGTGCATGTATATGTATATATATATATATATATATATATGAGAGGGTGGGTGAGGGTGTGTGTATATGTATGGGTGGGTGAGGAGGTGTGTGTGTGGGTGAGAGTGGGTGCATGTGCATAAGATGTGGTGGGGGTAGTGTGTGTGTGTGTATGAGAGAGTGGTGGGAGTGTGTATGTATATCTGAGAGAGTGTGTGTATGAAAAGGTGGGTAGGTAAGGGTGTGTGTATATGTATGGGTGGGTGAGGGTGTGTGTGTGTGTGTATAAGAGGGTGGTGGGGTAGTGTGTGTGTGTGTATGAGAGAGTGATGGGGGTGTATGTATATCTGAGAGTGTGTGTGTGTATGAAAGGGTGGGTAGGTAAGGGTGAGGAGGGGTGTGTGGGTGAGGGAGTAGTGTGTGTGTGTGTGTATGAGAGAGTGGTGGGGTGTGTATGTATATCTGAGAGTGTGTGTGTGTGTATCATGTGTGTATGGATGTGGGAGAGAAGTGAATGAGAGTATATGTGTGTATGCATGATTGGGTGTGTGTGGAAAAGGGAGAGGAGGGCAGGGCAGGTGGCGGGAGGGGTGCGCCATCTCATCCCTCGCCTCAGGCAGCAGATTGCCTTGAGCCACCCCTGTAGGAGTGGGACAAATTCATTTTAGGGACAGTAAATCACAATTGCAAACCATCACAGTGGGAGTCGACAAAAAGCAGCCTCCTTGCCTAAGAATTAAATATATTTATGGATTTTTGCAGTCTGTGCAGCTCAAAATATTGTGCTCTAATGGGAAAATGATCACATCAAAGAGGCAGGAGGCCATGAGGATTTCCACCATAGATTAATATGGAAGGGAGCAAATGAATTCAGTTTGTGTACTGGAAACCTTGTGTGTTTACAAGAAAGACAAAATTGATAAGATGTGCATCCATTATTTGCCCAATGATGAGCCCTTTTCCATCAACATTTACTGTATTGGAGGGAATGTATTCAGTAAGATCAAAGTTGGATCTACCCAGACACCAAGATTTTCTGGAAAGTTGACTGCATTATTTATAAATTAATTATATTTCAGGCATTCCTTATAGACTTATAAACAAATAAACAGGTATACTTCACTAAGCATCCAAACGTTCTCAAACATGGAACATTTGTTGGCATTTCAAGCCTTGTCTTCTAGGACAGAAGAGAACAGTAAGTGATCTGTTGTATAAACTAGAACAAAGGTTGTGACCCTCTCTCTCTCTCTCTCTCTCTCTCTAGGTGACAATTTATCACTGGGACCTTCCTCAGGCTTTGCAGGACGTTAAAGGATGGGAGAATGAGACCATAGTGCAGAGATTTAAAGATTATGCCGGCTTCCTCTTCGAGAAATTAGGAGACAAAGTGAAGTTTTGGATAACTCTCAATGAGCCATACATTATAGCAAACCTGGGCTATGGCTATGGCACCTCGGCACCAGGTAGCCCCACTGTATTGTGCTATGTTTTTAATGGCCAGTGTTATGTCCTGGATATTGTGTAAGCTATCTGATGTCTCCTTCCTACCCAGCTCACATGGGATATGGAACTGATCTGAAGTAGTTTTTTTCACCCCACAGTTTAATTGGCTTTTATGAGCAGAATTCATCACATTTGGATCAGAGCTGCTATACTTTTTTCACAGAGACACAACATAGGGAAAACCCTTTAGTACATCAGGCCCATAGACACTATGGGGTCAGATCAGCCTGGATTTGTGAAAAATACTCACCTTTGTGTTTAGCAATGATCATGAGCAGGGGGTGGTTCAACCCAATCTGCTGCCTGAGGCGAGGGATGACATGGTGCTCCCCCCCCCCCAAGGCACAAAGTGCCCAGGTAGGAGAGGCCCAGGTAGGTGTGTGGAGACCCCCTTGGAGTTTTGCCAAATGGGAGTCTGGCCCTTTCAGTGATTTGAAATGCTGGGGAAGGGCGAAAGCAAAGGATCAAGCTTCCCAAAGGCAGATAGAGTATGAGTGAGAATATTTCTAGGGAGCTGGCAATTGTGCCACGCTCCTGAGGACCCTACCACTTCCCTCCCACCCTTTCCTTCTCCTTTCCATCACTTCCCTTTCACTCACACCCCTCGTCCTTTCCTTTTTCTTCCCTCTCATTAACAACCCCTCCTGGGTCTTCCTCCTTCTGATGATGGGAGCCCCGCCGGCACGTCGACATACTGTGCTACCCAGGTCTTTTTTCCTTCTGTAGGTGGAAAGTAGGAATCCTATTGGCATGTCAGTAAACCATTGCATTTTTTCCTCCTGCTGGCAGGTTGGTAGGATACCTGCCAACATGTCAATAAACCGTACCATACTGTGTCAATTATTTGAATTAGATCTATGGCAGAAAGGTTTTAAACTGATCTGCATGCTTCTTACAAGGATGATTCCAGAATGTAGTACCGAGCGGTACTTCTAAATCTTGGCCATTCCAATGTGGTGGCCTCCAAGTCTCATTATCATCACCTTCATTATTTAATATATATTTGGCTCTACTGGGAAAACGTTTGACTGAATTTAACGTGAACCACTTCAATCATGCAGATGATATCCAGACATTCCTTCTTATAGGTTCAATTTTAGTTACTTGCTGGCCTATCTGAATCTCTGTTTAACTATGATTTTGCAGTGGATGCAAGAAAATAGACTGCTTTTAAAGACTGGAAAGGCAGAGATTCTCTGGATAAGACAATCTTTCCCGCTTTCTCTTCTGGTAACTCCTATCTTAGGACATTGTTCTTTAAGAATAAAAAAGGAGACCCGTAATGTAGATATAATTTTTGATACTGAGTTAAACTTCAGTAAACAAATTGCAGAAATTTCACTATTGCTTATTGTGAACTGCATCACTAATGTAGCAGAAATTTAAATGTAATTTGATTGCAATCCACCCTGAGACCAGCTTGGTAAAAGTGGAATATCTAATTTATTTATTTATTTATTAATATTTATAAATAACTAATAAATACAAAGCTTCCACAAAATTGCATCTCTAAAACAAAATGGCTGGTTGGTTTTCATCTGAACTGCTGCTACTCATCATAGCTGGGCCTTATTAATTTTATAAAACCTGTATATCCCACACCAGGCAAAGTTCATGGTGGGTAACAAAAATGCAACCATAAAATCAATAAAACAACAATAAAATCAAAGACAGATACATCTGCTAGCCACCACACGATGTTTCCTACTGCAAAACCAGATCTAAACATCCTAACTGGTAGGACCCTTACATCCCTGCTCGATAACAATATATCCATTCAAAGTCCCAGATGCCTCAAGCAAAAAGGCTAAATCTCTTAAGAGGTTTTCAATTAGTCCAGAATTACGCAGCTAGAGTAATTACAGATACTTAAAAGATTGAGATTCTTTCTGCAATACTCAAAGAACCAGTTAAATATTGCTGCCAGTTTAAAATGGTAACTCTCCTCTTTCAAGTTCTTACCTTGCATCTAAACTAAATTTGTATGTGCCTATAAGAATGCTTAGATCTGATCATGAGGCTTTATTGAAGCTTAGGAAGAGTGGGTTCTCCTCCTGGATCTGGTGCAGGGCAATTAGCTCAGCTTATTTAGTAATTCTAAATGCAAGTCCAGGCTAATATGATGCATCATTGCTCTGCTAATTTTCTAAAGTCACCTAAGTTCTAATCACCAAAGTATATTTTGTGCCAAGGATTTTAGTACAAGTACCTGTCTGAGATTGCTAAATTGTTATGATTGTTCCTGGTGATAAGTCTAATATTCCTTATAATAAAATTTCTTATCTGAGACAAACAGTATTGTGTAAATCTCTGCACCACTTGGATCATATATAAAAGGTATGATAGTGATAAGTTTCTGTGACATTCTCCGTCCAGAGTGGAAGGGAGAAGGTGTTATACAGACAGAAGTTTACGCTTATGCCTACAGTGATCCAATGCCTCTAAGAATCTGGCACAGGAGGCAGTTGCCTACATTGCCTTTCCCTAAATCTGGGCTAAGTGGCAGTGTCTGAAAATCCAGCGGCGTTCAGCAGCCGCCACATAGCCAGATAACAGGCCGATACAGTACCGATGCGTTAAAAAAAAGTGCGGCAGTGCTGGGCGCCTGCGCGTTTGATGGGCGCACATTTTGGTTCACAAGCCGCTCGATTCAGTATTCAAATTAGATGCAAATCCAAGCAGCGACAAACGAGCGTCCAAAGCGCGCCTATGAAGCGGTAGGCGTTTGCAATGCATTTTCTGTATAGAGCGGAGAGTATCCAGGGTGCGCTGGCATCATACCTGTCATTTCAAATGTCATTCCACCAGGTAAGTGGATGGTTCTTTTCTACAAACCCAGCATGGACACCGGGGCCGCTGCCCTGAGCATCCGTACGTCCTTGTTCGGAGGCCACCCCCAACCTTCCACGTCCGGGCGCTTAAGGACGTGCAAGGACCTCTGGGCGTCTGTGAAGGTCGGGGCCTCCGAGCATGGACACCCAGAAAGAGGGGAATGCTGCCTTCCAACGTCCATGGCCGCTGCCTTCAGTGCCCGTCCGGACGTCCAAGGTAAGGGCTTCCGTTCATGGATGTTCCCGCCTCTATCTGGGCGTCCATGATCGGAGGCCCCGCTGCCTTGAGTGCCCGTCCAGATGTCCAAGGTCGGGGCTTCCGTTCATGGACGTTCCCGCCTCTATCTGGGCGTCCATGATTGGAGACCCTGCTGCCTTCCAACATCCATGGCCGCTGCCTTGAGCGCCCGGCCGGACGCTCAAGGGAGCCAGACGTCCAACCGAATGAAAAAGATCGCCAGAGCCAATATATGCATGTTGTCCATGACACTGTCCGGTCCAAAGCTGACTGAACACCACACTAACGCCAGGATCAGGGTAGGCGGTAAATATAGAGGTTAAAGACGCGGTAAATAAGCTGGTTAAAAATGCGATAATTTGGGCGCACGTTACTGTATCGGGGGGAATAGCTAATCCAATCATTAACATATCATATACATGCGGCGGGTGGAAAGGGATACACGTCTTTTTCGGAACGCGCTAAGGATGCGTAAAAGCCGATACTGAATCGCGTGTCCGTCTTACGCACTCAAAACGTGCGTCCAAAGCAGGTTAAAAACCGCGCAACCGCGGCCGCGCTTTACTGTATCGGCCCGTAAGTAGTTAGTTGCTAAGTGGTGAGCAGGATGGGGCATAAAGGGGAGGAGCTACTTATCTGGCTAACTTAGCTCGATAAGTAGTGATATGTAGTCTTATCCCTTATGGCTTTTTGACTTGGCATGTAACTAACTTGTCATGAGGTACTGTGAAAGTTTGTCCGCTTTACCATCTGGTTGGTCACAATATTATTATAAGATTTTAGTTAATGTATTGGGTTACTTTATTCATTTTTGGATTTTCTTTATCAATTAATATACTGTGTTGTATAAGATTTTAGTTGAATTTTTGACCTTGTTTTATTATATTAATTGGTTTCTATGGTATGGGTCTATGTATTTTTAGACTGTAGCATGATATGGACTGTATTGCATATCACAGCGAGTGTCTTTGAACGGAGGTCTATAAAATAAATTGACATGAAACTGATGTTAATGCCAGCAAACCGTGCCCGCTGCATGGGTCTTCCTGCTAGCAAACCATAGACTGGGGGCCTTTGGTCTGGATGCAAAATAAGGAAGCCACTGCAGGGGGCACTTGGTGCCTGAGGTAATTGCCTCACCCTGCCTAATAACAGAACAGCCCTAATCATAGGTGTCAGCTCCGTGGGTGCTATGGTTACTCGAGCACCCCCACTGTCAGATCTGCCTTCCGCATCAGCTCTTCAGGCTCCTGGACCTAGATCAGACCTGCGCATCATTTTAGCAGATTTGGTTGTTATTGTTTTCGATAAAATGATTGTTAAATGACACAGGCTGGTGGACTGATTATCACATTTGACACATTATTTGCTTTTATGTTTATTTGTTGTTTTTTAAGGAATCTCCTCAAGACCGGGTAGTGCGCCCTATATTGCAGGACACAATTTAATAAAGGCCCACGCTGAAGCCTGGCATCTGTACAATGATAGCTATAGAGCAAAACAAGGCGGGAAAATCTCTATTACCATCAACTCTGACTGGGCTGAACCAAAAAACCCTTATAAGCAGGAGGACATCGATGCTGCCAGAAGATATGTGCAGGTAATGTGTGCCATGTGCACGTATGCAAAACCTTCTTCTGTCACCCATATCCTCCCCTTAGCGATACTACAGCAACTTCAGATTATATTGACAGTAAATGTGTTTTTTCAAAAGTGAGCCTTTGGGATGCTTTCTTACCACAGCTTTCCATTAACCTCTTCTAAGTGCAGTCTTTTCAGAGCAGAAGGGTGCAAGCCTGGATATTACCTCTCCAGAACAAGGGACAGGAACAATCACCAAAGGGCAGTTTTAGTTTTGCTGAGACTGGGAAAAACATGTGCCGAGGATGTGATATGCTCTGGGGTCCTTTCTTGGCCTCCTGCATTGCATAAGGATTTGGGGCAGGCACTCCTACCATCAGGGGTCCATAGTTTATTTTATTTATTTATTTATTTAATTGAACTATTTCTAGCCTGCTTATGCGAACCAGTTGAGCTAACGGGCTAAGCACATAATATAACAAACAAGAAATAATACAATAGCTATAAACATTTCATAATAAAACAATGTTACTCCTAAAACTGGGCTTCTTCCTGGGCCGAAAACACGACCACTAAAACATTATTGTCTGAGCTCTCCAAATGCCTCTTAGAACAAATGTGCCTTCACCTGTCAATAAAAGACCATACGGGCACAGGGGAGGGGATTCCTTAATCTTCTGAATGAGCAAGTTCCTCTCTCTGGTTCACTGCATATCAAGCCTGGAGAAGCCACACCCGGGCACTCCTTCAACGGTCACTGTCCTGCCAGGTTGGGTCACTGACCCTGAACCTTTAGGCTCTGACCTGGAAACCTTTTGAAGTTGCCTCCTTTTCCATATTGCAGCTGTGGTAGAAGTTGGAGTCCGCTGCTGGCCCAATTACCACCACCTCCGCTGCTCTCTGCAGCACCCACTCTTTCCTTTCATTGTTGCTGTTCTCCGAGGAGACGCATGGATTAAAAAAAACCAAACAAACTCTGACTGCACATCCCTACAAGATGAGTGCCAGCTTTCCTCACTGAGTTGATTTACTCACTGGAGGAGAATGAATTGCTTTAGCCTTTTCTGGAGCATAACAACTCTCCATGCAGGATGTATGGACAAGTTCTGAAGGTTTAAATGAGGTCAAATGAGTTCACCAATTGTTGATAAACATACATTCTCTAAGCAAAAGCTTGCATTGGTGGCACAGTATGAATGGATATTATACCCAAACTGAGTGTCATGTGCTATAGCTTTTATAAATCATTCTGCTTTATTATGTTAATAGTTTTATGGTGGTTGGTTTGCACATCCCATTTTCAAAAACGGTGACTACAATGAGGTGATGAAAACAAGGATACGAGAGAGAAGTCAAGCCCAAGGACTGCCAAAATCCCGGTAAGGATTTCTTACATCTTAAATACGTTGATTTATGTTATTATCTACTTACTTCCTTGTAACTATTAGCATATATCAATGAACCAATAATGAATTGCCCATTTATATTAGCATTGGCAAACTCTGATCCTCAATGGCTATCATGAGGTCTAATTTTTAGGGCATCCAAAATATGCAAATTAATCTACTCTAAGCAGATGTAAATATGTTGTATGAGTATTCATTATGACAGTACTGAAAACCAGACCAGGAAATGCTTTTACAATAGCTGCCATTTGAGAAATCCCAAATCCTCTGAAGGTCAAAATGATTTTGAGTGACTTGAGCCCTTGGACATTTTGAATGCATGTAGATATTTTACAAAGTTTCACCAAAATTAAAACTTGCGAGCCTTAGGAAAAAGTTCTTGATTGGCTATGTTCAGAATTTCCATTTACTAGAGGTGAGCAGGATATTAGCTGGGATATTCATTGGGGCTTAACTGGATAAGTTGCCTGCTGAATAAACTTGGATAGAGTTACCCACATAAAGTTATTCAGGTAACTAGGCCACACACCTAGCTTTTGAATATTAAAACAAAACTAGTGTGCCAAGCAGATACCAATCCCTTCCTCCCACACTTAAAAAAAAAAGTGTTAGCAAAATCCTCACTTTCCGAACCTCTAGAAGTGGCCTGCTGGGTTGAATACTAATGGCCCGATTTTAAAAGGGCCATGTGTATAAAAAACAGGGGTTATGTGCGTGGCCTGGCCTTGCGCACGCTGCGCACATTTTAGAACAGGCTCAGCCACACACGTAACTCCCGTTATCGCTGTCCCGATGACAACCTACATCAACTTGGGGCATGAAGTAAGTTGAAAAACAAACAAAAAAAGGGATAGCTAGGATAGATTTAGGGGTTGGGGTGGAGAGGGGAAGAGGTAGAAAGAGTAGGGTTAGGGATATGAAGGTTCCCTCCCAGTCTGCTCCTTAATTGGAGCATGCATGTTAGAAAATCTGCACGTCTATGTGCGCACACCGGGAATTTTGCGCGCATGGATGTGCGTGCGCTCCTTTTAAAATCGACCCCTAGTGGATTAGAGCTGCACGTTAGTGTTAATTTATTCTCTTCACTCTGAGTGAAAAGACCGGCAATTGGTCCCTTCACTCACAGCTGTCATTAAAGGGACCAATCCCTTTTCCGAACCGATTCATTTTAGTTGGATAACTTTAGGGAAAATCAAGTTATCTGGCTAATTTTAGCCAGTTAATGTTAATCAGTTCTAAAAGGTGGATTGGTCCCTTCACTGACAGCTGTGAGTGAAGGGATCAATCATTGGTCTTTTTACCCGGAGTGAAGTGAATAAATTAATGTTAATGTGCTGGGAATTTAACCCAGGGGACCACTTTTGGGGGTTTGGAGTGGGGGAATTTGGCTAAGATCTCTAATTAAAATAGGGAAGGTGGGGATCGGTACTCACTCATCATGCTAGTTTTTTTGTTTTGTTTTTTTTGTTAACCGCTTAACTTTGGGCTTGCTATTTTTCTGATCAGAGTGAACTTGATTATTTTACTTGGCTAGCACTGAATATCATCACTAGCTGGCTAAATTTAAGCCATGCCCCAGAAACACCTCCACCATGACTTGTTTTTTTTTTTTAAGCCAGCTAAATATTAGCTGGATAATGACCTTTTGGTTAAACTTGGCCATTCAGTGAGGTGGGTTATTTAAAACTCTGGGATTGTCAGGTTGAGTCTTGAACTTAGCTGAACAAACTATTTATTTATTTAACTTATTTAAAAGACTTTAGAATATCAACCTCTTTGTTTGGCTACAGTCCTAAAGGACCATCCAAAGTTATCTGAAAAGGGGGCCTGGGCGGACTCAGAAGCTCATACTACATCATGTTTTTTGTTGGTCCTTTCATAGATATCACAATCCACAAAGACACAAATGGATTGCTTTATAATTCAGACATTGCTAAAAATGTCATAGCTGGCTACATTTTTAAGTATATATATATATAGTCACATGTATACAATTTTTAGCATAAATCAAGCATAGGTTTTGGTGCGGATCAACATTGCTCTCGCTCTGAGAAGAGAGCGTGTCATACACTTCTCGTGCAATTCTTGCAATTTTCTGTGTACCAGATTTGGGATATGTTTGTATTCTAAGGATCATACAGAAAACAAATCTTTTTTTTTTTTCCCCATTCCTTTTTCCGTAGGCAAAGAATGGGAAAATGTCATTTTTAATATTTCATCCCCTATGATTTATTCTTAATGTTTTTATTTATTTATTTATTTTTTTACTAACTAGCAAAAACAAAATATTAAGTAAAATATTTTCTGAAGAGTTTATGCAGATAAAAAAGTTGAACTGATTTATTTTAATATTTAAGGATTTCTTGCCAAATTCTGACAACTTCTTCCCTTCTCTCATTCTGTGTTGTAACTTTAGACTCCCTGAATTCACAGAGAGTGAAAAGCAGAGAATAAAAGGCACATTTGATTACTTTGGTTTTAATCATTATACCACAATACTGGCATCCAAGCTCAATTTTCCTACCGGCCTTCAGTCCTTTGATGCTGACAGGTAAAACTTGTTCAATTGTACTGTAAGCACATATTTGCTCTTTTTTGAAATGTGGTCCCTGTCTATAATGCTCTAGTTCTGAGTAACACAGTAGCATAGCCACAGGTGGGCCTGGGTGAGCAGTTGCCCACCCAATTAGGACCCAGGCCCACCCAACTGGAAGAGGCCTGCTAGAGCAAGGCCATCACAGGATCCCATCCCTGTGATGGCGAAGAGGAGCACCGGAGCTACAAGGCAGTCATGGGATCGTATCCCCGTGACAGCGAAGAGGAGAGCCGGAGCTGCAAGGCGGAGTCTAACCAGGCGGCAAGCCGGTTATGGGGGGAAGGGAGTGGAAGCTGTGCACGCTGGGGCACAGCTTCTGCTCCCTCCCCTCAAGCAGGAAGATTGGAGGGCCCTAGGGCCTGAAGATAACAGGAGACCTTCGGGGCTGTGGTGGAGCTCATTTCACCAAGGCCCGATGATAACAGGACACCATAATGTATGTGAGCTTGTATTTATGTGTGAATGAATGAGAACCTTTTTGTGTGTGCATGTGTGTGTGTATGGGTGGGTGAGAATGGGAGCTTGAATGTGTGTATGTGGGTGAGAATGGGTAACTGGATATGCGTCTCTGTGTGTATAAGACTGGGAGCCTGGGGGGGGGGGGGGGGGGGAGGGGGGTGAGAGAGTGAGAGCTTGTATATGTAAGAACATAAGAATATGCCATACTGGGTCAGACCAAGGGTCCATCAAGCCTAGCATCCTGTCTCCATCAGTGGCCAATGTAGGCCATAAGAACCTGGCAAGTACCCAAAAACTAAGTCTATTCCATGTTA
Source organism: Rhinatrema bivittatum (assembly GCF_901001135.1). Taxonomy (NCBI): domain Eukaryota; kingdom Metazoa; phylum Chordata; class Amphibia; order Gymnophiona; family Rhinatrematidae; genus Rhinatrema; species Rhinatrema bivittatum. The sequence continues at coordinate 51,835,366 of NC_042620.1, read as the reverse complement.
CTATTGCTAGTAATAGCAGTGGCTATTTTCTAAGTCAACTTAATTAATAGCAGGTAATGGACTTCTCCTCCAAGAACTTATCCAATCCTTTTTTAAACCCAGCTACACTAACTGCACTAACCACGTCCCCTGGCAACAAATTCCAGAGTTTAACTGTGCGTTGAGTGAAAAAGAACTTTCTCTGATTAGTTTTAAATGTGCCACATGCTAACTTCATGGAGTGCCCCCTAGTCCTTCTATTATCCGAAAGAGTAAATAACTGATTCACATTAACCCGTTCTAGACCTCTCATGATTTTAAACACCTCTATCATATCCCCCCTCAGCCGTCTCTTCTCCAAGCTGAAAAGTCCTAATGTCTTTAGTCTTTCCTCATAGGGGAGCTGTTCCATCCCCTTTATCATTTTGGTCGCCCTTCTCTGTACCTTCTCCATCACAACTATATCTTTTTTAAGATGCGGCTACCAGAATTGTACACAATATTCAAGGTGCAGTCCTACCATGGAGCGATACAGAGGCATTATGACATTTTCCGTTTTATTCACCATTCCCTTTCTAATAATTCCCAACATTCTGTTTGCTTTTTTGACTGCCGCAGCACACTGAACTGACGATTTCAATGTGTTATCCACTATGACACCTTGGTCTCTTTCTTGGATGATAGCTCCTAATATGGAACCTAACATTGTGTAACTATAGCATCCCCTATATGCATCACCTTGCATTAATCCACATTAAATTCCATCTGCCATTTGGATGCCCAATTTTCCAATCTCACAAGGTCTTCCTGCAATTTATCACAATCTGCTTGTGATTTAACTACTCTGAATAATTTTGTATCATCTGCAAATCTGATTTCCTCACTCGTATTTCTTTCCAGATGATTTATAAATATATTGAAAAGTATGGGTCCCAGTACAGATCCCTGAAGCACTCCATTGCCCACTCCCTTCCACTGAGAACATTGTCCATTTAATCCTACTCTCTGTTTCCTGTCTTTTAGCCAGTTTGTAATCCACAAAAGGACATCGCCACCTATCCCATGACTTTTTGTTTTTCCTAGAAGCCTCTCATGAGGAACTTTGTCAAATTCCTTCTGAAAATCCAAATATACTACATCTACCAGTTCGCCTTTATCTACATGTTTATTAACTCCTTCAAAAAAGTGAAGCAGATTTGTGAGGCAAGACTTGCCTTGGGTAAAACCATGCTGACTTTGTTCCATTAAACCATGTCTTTCTATATGTTCTGTGATTTTGATATTTAGAACACTTTCCACTATTTTTCCTGGCACTGAAGTCAGGCTAATGGGTCTGTAGTTTCCTGGATCACCCCTGGAGCCCTTTTTAAATATTGGGGTTACATTAGCCACCCTCCAGACTTCAGGTGCAATGGATGATTTTAATGATAGGTTACCCAATTTTATTAATAGGTCTGAAATTTCATTTTTTTAGTTCCTTCAGAACCCTGGGGTGTATACTATCTGGTCCAGGTGATTTACTACTCTTCAGTTTGTCAATCAGGCCTACCACATCTTCTAAGTTCACCATGATTTGATTCAGTCCATCTGAATCATTACCCATGAAACCCTTCTCCACTATGGGTACCTCCCCGAAATCCTCTTCAGTAAACACTGAAGCAAAGAAATTGTTTAATCTTTCCACTATGGCCTTATCTTCTCTAAGTGCCCCTTTAACCCCTCGCTCATCTAACAGTCCAACTGACTCCCTCACAGGCTTTCTGCTTCTGATATATTTAAAAACGTTTCCCCTCTATCATTCATCTCATTCGCCCTTCCCTCCCCACCTACCTTGGCTCTCATTTACCTGGCTTGATCTTCAGCTGACAAGACCTGGCCTCCCCATCAGTGGCTCGGTTCTACAGCGTGGCTTGACTGGCTTTTGTTTTGCTGATGGGGGTCTGGCCCCCCTGTCAGTGACTCAGTTCAGCTCCTCTTCTGCTGACAGATCCTAGGAAACTTCGCTAACTTTTCTGTTGTGACTGTTGCCACACGTCGTCATTTGCGTTCATTCATTGGCAGAGCCTGGGAAACTCCACTGTCTTTTGTGTTGCCGTGTTTCGTCTTCCACTTCCACTGGCAGGGCCTAGAAAACACTCACCAGCCTTTCTGCTGCCATTGTTCCCACGTGTGAAAAAAAAACACCTCTCTTTACAGGTCAGATCTCATAGTAGGAAGGCAAAGGATAGCAGGCTGGTTCATAGGCCATAGTTTGTGGTCTCCTTCATTAACCCTTCCATTTCATTTCTGAAAGCTAAGGTGATTTTAACTACAGAGCCACAAGAAAATGAGTGATGATGGTGAAAAAAAAAATTATAGCTCCCCAAACTATGCAATCCAACACTGCAATCCAGAGTTTAGACATTGTAACACACCCCCCCCCCCCCTATAAATAAGATGACCATTCAGCTTCATGTCATGTCAAGGAGGAGAGGCTGGACAGGTTCCAATTTCATCCCAATGAATGTGTGGAGCTATAATCTTGATTGCTCGAAGAAAACAAGACTATATCTGTATCCATGCAATGGAGTAAAGCCAGGACTCATTAGCTAGTCACCCTGCCTGTCATCTGGGTGTTTATTGGATTAAGATTTTTGCATATGATTATACAGAGTTAACGTGCCATTTATTTTCCACTTTTTAAAATCCTTATTATTATTTCAATCTCTGATTGCAATCATCCATGGAAATCCCACCATATGTGAATACCTGGAGTATGGATGAGATTCATGATTGTGACTATTTTTTGTCTTCATTTAATTTGTGTCAGTCTAAAAAAAAAAAAAAAAAAGCAATCACTCTGCCACCATTCCCACTTTCTGGTTTGCAGATTCCAATAGCACTGCCCTTCCAGGGAGCCATGCTTTTGACCATCTAAAGGCTTTTATGTTTTCTGGGGGGAGAAAGAGGAAGGGGTATGGTTAGGAAAGGCTGAAAGATGATCATTCTTTTCTGATATTCATAGGGGAGTAGCCTCCTTGACTGACCGCAGTTGGCTGGGCTCTGGCTCCATTTGGTTGAAAGTAACTCCCTTTGGCTTTAGAAGGATATTGAACTGGATAAAGACAGAATACAATAATCCTCCTATTTATGTGACGGAGAATGGCATTTCTGAACGTGGAACAACGTTCAATGATCCTTGGAGAACACATTACTACCGGAGTTACATTGATGAGGCATTGAAAGGTATGGAAGCCTACCAATGAAGAGCCATTTAAAAAAGTTTACTAAATAGGATAAAACCACTGTCCCACTACTGTACATTTCTCCTCATCATTTATTACATAAAAGTCATTTTGAAAATTAGGCTTTAAAAGATGAAACCTAAGCTTAACTTGTCTTTGTAGATAATGAGAAGATAATGGTGGGCTACTCAGTATAGGTTTAATGTTGTATTTTGATTCTATTGTATGTTTTTAGTTAATAAATTGTAAATCATCTTGAGATTTTTTTAAGGTGATAAATAAATGTGATAATAGATGCAGGTTATAGTTATGTGTTAGATAAGGTTTTATTTTGTCTTACATCTCTACCAGAGATCACTGTTCTTTATACTTATTATTAATCTCTAGTGCCAGAAAACATCATCGCCTGCATCTAAGAGGCCAATGGCAATAGTTAAAAGTAGTCCCACTTTCTGCTGAAACAACAATGGGATCAGGAAAAAAAAAACAAAAACAACCTTTTCACTCAACCGGGATGTTCCAGTGTATTTCTTGCAACTGATCCCATGAGCATTTTAAACAAAATAATTTGTCCCATTGTTATAAAGTCATTTTTCATTCTGATACCTAAAAAGTGCTTTAGTTCACATACATAGCTTCTTTTTTCCAACAGAAAACGGACCCTCACCTTTGTGGACTTTCCTTCTTAACTTGAAATGTCATTTGAAATGATATTAAATGCATTTTAAAGATATATTAAATAAGTAAATAATTTAAAAAAAATGGTTGAAGACTCCATCGTTCTCATGTGAACTCAGTGGTGAACATATTTCATTTAATCAACAGTTAACAAATTGAATTTAAAGATACCCCCCCAAAAAAAATTAATTTAATTAAAATCCCCCCATCCTGCTGCTCTTCTATTTCTTATTATCCGTTCACATACTTAGCAGGAGGGGAAGGGGTAGGTTGACTTTACTTGAAAGTTACAATTTATAACACATCTCTTTTAAAGTCGTAATCCAAAAGGTTAAACAGGTCCAAACCTTTGTTTGCAGTTTATGTAAAGACAAACTGAGGAACAAAGAAAAATGCTCAGCAAAGGTAGATGGACTCTTTGTAATTTGAAATATCTTTGATTAGATTAGCATACCAATTATCCAAAGAGGATCTTGTAGGCAAGCTTTCAAGACCTCATGAATCCATTTTTGAACTGCATAGATGGAGCAAATGGATTTCTCCAAGTCACCATGAATGTTAACAGGATACGAAATAAAAGTATTAGAACTGTGCTTGCAAGGCTTTTATAGCAGAGTAATATTCTATGTTTCTGTATTTAGTATTTGCAGTCATTTAGTAATGCCTAGATAATCTGTGCATTTAACAGCTGTGGAAATTGATCGTGTGGATCTACGAGGTTACACAGCTTGGTCACTGATGGACAATTTTGAATGGGCTATGGGATACGCAGAAAGATTTGGTTTGTATTACACAAACTACTCCGATCCATCTCGAGCACGCATCCCCAAAGAATCTTCAAAATTTTATACAAGTATCATTCAGTGCAATGGTTTTCCTAACCCCGCAACTGGCCCTCATCCTTGCCTTCAACTACAACCAGAACGTATGTAGAGCATAAATTAATACAGTTATCTAAAATCTGCAAAATATATTTGTGTATTATTGATAGGGACCTTCAGTTTTTATTTTATTTTTCCTGGGAATGTCAATGATGCAACAAAAAAAGTCAGAAGAAAACTGACTTATTCCACTAATTTTTCTCCTGCATATTATAAACAAAGTTATTTTCCATTGATTGTTTTTTTGTTATATCATTGAAATTCTCAGTAAAAATAAAAACTGAAGATGTAGGTCCCTCATTATTGATCACCATAATTATGCAATCTGGATTGAGTGCACATTAGAAATGTATTGCTTGTGGATGTATTTAATGCTAATAGAATATCTCTAATTGTTACTGAATCCAGGGGCTGAATTCAAGCTGGCTAATATGGATCCATTATTCAACTAACTGACCCTTCTCAGAAACATATTGTAGGACTCTGATGTACCACTCTTATTATTGCCTCCTAACATTACATGACTATTACAGAACATTGGTTCTCACCCCAGTTCTCAGGAAACACACAACCAGTTGAGTTTTCAGGATATCTGCAATAAATAATCACAAGAGAAATCTGCAAACAATGGAGGGACTCAGACTCAAATTACAAACTTGTACACAGAGGTGGGATAAGCTTGTCATCCACTTCAAGGTCATCAGAAGAGTCAGGTATAGCCAAATGGCTGACCAAGCCTCCGTCTTTCAATTCAGTGCAAGACAGTTTTCCGTCCTCCAGATGTTGATTCCCTTTAAATATTCTGTCACAGTTTCCAGCATAAGAGTCTCAGTAGGTCACAGAGGAAAGCACAGCTGATGTCATCAGCATCAGTTCTATAGCCCATACCAAAAGATGCCACAGTTTCCTTGTTGTTTAGAGAGAGATTTTAAACTCAGGGAATAGAGATAGGCCCTGTGGAATCCCTGTGTCAGTGAATTAGTGTAGGAGGGGAGACAAGATTTTGCACCCCAGGATCTAGGTTTCCCATCATTTAATGACACATTTTCCTATTTGTTTTAATATATTTTGAAAGAAAAGGGAAATAATCTATAATATAAAGCCATTTTATGCATTCTTGACATATCTTTTTTAATACAAAAACAAGAATTTCACTCTTATATCTGTGAGAACATAAAGGTATCTTAAGAAAGAAATATTAAATCTATATGTAAATGACTTTCATAATGGCACCAAAGAAACTGTATTAATTTGTTTGGATGACTGATGTCCAAAATGGCATCAACAGTATAATCATTGATCATAAAAAAATGGTTAGACACTCATGAGAAAAAATATTTTGTTTTGATTTTTCAAATATGCAAAGTCACTAAGGAGATATCAACACTAATCTGAAAAAACCTTTCTGAAGATCGATGGTTATACAGTCAAGTTGATACAGGGTCAGAAATTTGTTAAAGGAGGCTGTCAGAGCATTTCTTGCTGGTCTGCTTTAAGATTAAGGGCCTGATTCAATAAGGCATTTCTCTCATTTTATGTTTGTGGGAAAATGCCTTGATGAATCAGGTCTAAGTTTGAGAATTACCGGCATCAAAGGTTTCTTGCAAATTTAAAAAATGGAGGACATTTACAGACAATCCCACATTTCCTGAAACAGAGAACTGTGCTCTCGAAACGTTGCAGCGTGAGGAAGTTGGAGTGATTTGCAGTACTATAATAGGAGTTCACTCAAGTTTGCATTGTTCCTCCACTTGACTGTATAACCCTCATCGATCTTCAGAAAGGTTTTTTTCAGATAAGTTGATATTTCCTTAGTGACTTTTTATGTACATATTTAAAAAACCAAAAACAATTTTTTTTCTCATGAGTGCCTAACCATCTTTTAACACCAATGATTATTGCCATTTTGGACATCAGTCATCAATCAAATTGATGCAGTTCTTTGGTGCTATTATGAAGGTCATTGAGATATAGATATAACTTTTCTGTCTTATGATTCTTTTATCCGCCCACAGATATTAGAGTGAAATTCTTGGTTTTGTATGTTATACTTTACTCCTGGGTTCCTTGTTTTTTTTAATATCTTTTTTAATGGCAGAGCAGAGACAAGGTTAAGGCTTACAACCATTTGTAGACTTTCCTGTCCTCTGTTTTTAGCATCAAGACATAATGGGGCGGATTTTAAAACCCCTGTGCGCCGGCGCACCTATTTTGCATAGGCCGCCGGTGCGCGTAAGTCCCGGGGCTTTCGAAACGGGGAGGGAGGGGGCGTGTCCGGGGGCGTTCCCGAAACGACGTGACGTTTCGGGGGCGTGCCGTGGGTTTCGGAGGCGGGCCCGGGGCGTGGCACTGGCCCGGGGGCGTGGTCGAGTCCTCCGGACCACGCCCCCGGGACCGGAGGACGGAGCGGGGCTGCCGGCGACGCGCGCAAAGTTACGCCTGCTGAAAGCAGGCGTAACTTTGCCGACAAAGGTAAGGGGGGGTTTTAGATAGGGCCGGGGGGGGGGGTGGGTTATGTAGGGGAAGGTGGGTGGAGGGCGAAGAAAAGTTCCCTCCGAGGCCGCTCCGAAATTGGAGCGGCCTCGGAGGGAACAGGCAGGCCGCGCTGGGCTCGGCGCGCGCAGGTTGCACAAATGTGCGCCCTACTGGGCACGCCGATCCCGGATTTTATAGGCTACACGCGTATCTTATAAAATCTGGTGTACTTTTGTTCGCGCCGGTGGCGCGAACAAAAGTACCGGCACGCGTATTGTTTTAAAATCCGCCCCAATTTGCATACTCCAGCCCAGTGGCATCAAACTATTGTCCTTCAGGGGCAGATACATCTTGCATGTATTTCCATTGAGTGGCCTAGTTTATAGTTTTCATATTTTGGTCACCATGAAGATCAAATCTAGGTGTGATCCTCAAGAGCCAGAGTTTATTACCTCTGCCTTCAGTATCCCTTGACTAGAAAATGAGAAACTATGGACATCAGTAGCCCCAGCAGAAGCTTAAAATAACACTTGGAAAGCATCATATATCAAATGTATCAGATATTTCCTACACCCCTCATCAATGTTCAGCAGTTGAATATTCTTGTTTCCCTAGAGGGAGAAACTCAATTTTTATGCCCCTTCCACAATCAAATGCATATACTTGACTATGTAAATCTGATGGGACACCATGTGAGAACTAAACATAGTGGGGTGGATTTTAAATGCCCTGCGCGCGCCGGCAGCCTATTTTGCATAGGCTGCCGGCGCACGCAGAGCCCCGGGATGTGCGTAAGTCCTGGCGTGCGCAGATTTACATCTGCTTTTAGCAGGCGTAAATCTGCCAACAAAGGTAAGGGGGGGTTTAGATAGGGCTGGGGGGGTGGGTTAGGTAGGGGAAGGGAGGGGAAGGTGGGGGGAGGGCAAAGGAAAGTTCCCTCCGAGGCCGCTCCGAAATCGGAGCGGCCTCGGAGGGAACAGGCAGCGAGCGCTGGGCTCAGCGCGCGCAGGTTGCACAAATGTGCACCCCCTTGCGCGCGCCGACCCCGGATTTTATAAGATACGCGCGGCTACGAGTGTATCTTATAAAATCCAGCGTACTTTTCAGTCACATATATTGCTAACCAGTGTTCTCCAGGAAGGTCGTGGGGGTCGGTTTTTACCACCAAGCTTGCAGGTTTCCTTTCTATTTGTACATCAGACAGCCAGTCACTGGGCAGGACGTCTACAAAAGATTTTGTAACATACGGATCCTTCTTTAAAATACGGAAGATCTGTACGGTTGAATGGCCTCACGTCGTTTCGGGAACCCCCTGTGGTTAATTTCTATCACATTGTCAAAGACACCATACACTTCATGGTTTCCGGCTGTGTCTTTATAAAACAAACCTCTTGTAAACTGTGTTTTCAGAGGGCCCTCACCATAATTGAGAAGCAGTTCTATGAGGGCTCTAAAATTACTAAAGCACACATGAATTTTCTTTAAAAATCATTTTCATGAGTGGCTCCTTCAAGGTGTAATCCCTGAGCAGCGCCTTCATAGTGTAAGGTGCCGCACACGAAAATTATTTTTAAAGAAAATTCATATGTGCTTTAGTAATTTTGAAACCAATCGGTGAATTGAAAGAAAAATCTCCCCGAGGTCCCTGAAGCAGGCAGACAATTGCCGAAACACGGCCAATGTCGGGCACGTGGCTCCGACCACACAGAAACGGCAAGACTCCGTTTGGGAGCAAAGGAAACTGATAAGTACTAACAGAAAGCGAAAACGCCTAGGGAGGGTCGGGCTATCCACCAGGGAGAGGATATTAACTAAGCACATGAAAGAAAAAATAAAAAATAAAATAATAAAGTATTTGAAGAATAAACACGGGAGCTACTCATTGAGACAATCACAAAGTGGTTGTCTTAAACGTAGTCACCACACATCACCACGCATTGGGGAGTTCCCTTAATGTATGGTTGTTAATGATTTCTAGAAGAAAAGGGAATGAGGTTTGGTTGTTGATAAATCATTAAAAAAGCGACAGGGCCCTTTCTGATGACATTCTAAAGGGCGTGTTTTTGGGGTGATAGTGAGGGGTGGACTTCTGGCGATGTCATACCCGTGACATAGGGGGTGTGGCTTGGGGGCTGGGTGACAGTGGTGCCACCAGTGACATCATAGGGGGTGGTGGTTTGGGGGGGGGGCGGGGCATGCTTCTATTGGGGAGCATGCTCACAGGTATCACCTCAATATTCCTCATACCTCACTCACAAAATCTCTTCCTTAGATGAATTTAAAAGCACTCTATGCTAAGCCATTGCACAATGACCTACATCTTAAACTCTTGAAAAGCCTCTGATTCTCTCTACCCTAAGAGTCATTTGGCTGTATATCAGCTTAGAGATATCCCTATATGCCTAATAATCGAATAACCCTGCCTAATGGTGTAAAAAATATTAAATAATGGCAAAAGTAGGAATCCTTGTACAACTGCACATTTACTTCCCATCACAGTAATCAAAGCTCCCTTGGTCAATATCTGATGGGATCTATTTGACAAAAACTTGAACACTTTAATCAGCATGAAGCACATTATTGCTGAGAACCTGTCTTGTTGCCATTCTACTCTGAAGCTGCCTACCTGTAAACATCTGTTCATCTGTCCGTTTAAGCCATTTAAGCCTTTAGACATTTCCTGGTCTGCCATTGGTGTTAATGAAAGTCCTGCACCCTATGAGTGACATCTCCCTTTCTCATCCTCTCCCAACCATATCAACAGACACCATACAGGGAGAAACAGGATGGGAGGGGCTGGAGAAGGAAACAGGGCAGTTTTCTATGCTTTGTCCTTTCCAGCCTTACCTTTTTCCTTCCTGTCCTCAATATGTGGAGATTATTTACTTATTTGGAAATATTTATAGTCTGCTTATAATAACAAAGGCATGCTAAGCAGATTACATAGTCAACCATAACACATTCATATAAACCAATAAAATAAAACATAAAAATATAAACAACAAAAAGCAGAAAAGACAACAATTAATATAACAAGCGAGCAGAGCTAGAGCAGATACAGTTTAGCCTGCAGCTGTCTGAGCCCAGGATTCTAGAGGGGAGAGGAGACATCCCTAAGCACAAATTAAGGAGTTGTGATTTGTGGGGGGCAGGAGGGAGGAGAGTACTGGAGTCAGGGGAGAGGGGAAGGAGCAATGGTAACATGGAATAGACTTAGTTTTTGTGTACTTGCCAGGTTCTTATGGCCTGGATTGGCCACTGTTGGAAACAGGATGCTGGGCTTGATGGACCCTTGGTCTGACCCAGTATGGCATCTTCTTATGTTCTTATGTCATTGCTGTAGACCAAGGGGTGGGGGTAGAAAAGAGTTGATATGCACCTCCTCCATCTACAGCAACTCAGGGTGACCACAACTCGAAAATTTGCGGGTATGTCCATAACTCTCAGACATCAGATATTGATGGTATTGAGTGACACCTTTGAGTAATTACTACATCTAGGGATTATATACTGTAGGTCCAGATAACACATGCAAATCTCATGATGGTCAGTAATGGACATCTTAACATTACAGTAGAAGCAATGCCAACTTCTTTGGCAATCGTCAGATAAACTGAAATCAAAATAAAATGATTTTTCAGAAATACAAGTTGGTTGAAGCCATAGAACAAAGCCACACCAAGAGGATGAAAACATGGGACCGAATAGCCTTGACAAAACTAAAAATTAAGATAATGCCAAAAAGCTACATAAATAAATGGTACAATAGAGAACTGTCTGAGGCAGCTTCAATAGTGAAAATAGCAGTTCTTAGTAGCTGTAAAAAAAAAGCCAAAACAGTCACAGAACTGACCCACCACTTTATTATCACAGACAAAAACAGAGCCCGGGGGTGGTGGGAGGGAAGAGACTCCATGTGACATTAATTGCATTCCCATAAAAGCTTTTCTAGGTATCTCTGAAAAATACTCCCATTCACATCATTCACTAGTGTGACTGGTCAGCCTGATTGTTGTTTGGAGAAGGAAGTTAATTCAGTAGTCCTTTCCCACAAAATGTGTTGTTACAGACAGTATCTAACGTGATACATGTAAAATCAGACAAGCAGAGGGTGTTCCTAGCAAGAAGCATCCTAAAGCAAACTTTTGGTTATATTTTTCTAGGTTTAAGAAAACAAAATCTTATTTTTCATGTCTATTTTTTGCCTTGCCAGATACTACCACACCTATGCCTGTCTATGAGAGCAATGCGACTACTACCACCACCCTTGCACCTGTCTACGAGAGCTATGGGATTGTGCAGTTTCTGGGGTTAGATATAACCCCTTCGAATGCAGAGACTGCTCTCTATGTGCTATTTTCTTTAGTACTCTTTTTTGTATTGGCATTTTGTTTCTTTTTGTGGCAATACATAAGGTTATCTGAAAAAGTAAGAGGATAAAATGAAACAGTTTTTGCATTACAAAATATATATGGCCTCTTAAATGACGTTCTACACTTCTGAATCTGTACTTGGGTTATTATAAAACACAGGTAACGGTTTATAAAAGAATGTTTCTTCATGAAATTATTTCCTTTCATTGTTGTATTACCACCTTGTTAAGATGAAATCAGATGACAGTACCAGATTAAAAACTGAATATTGAAGTGACCCCGAAATAATACAGTGGGCCCTGGAGGAATGGAGTTGATTTCTACCCCTTGAACAGAACAAGAGAGCCTGCAGACATCCATGGCAGAAGTCTGTGATGACATTTTGAAAGCACTGCAAGTCAAACAGGGCAGATGCTTTCTTACTGCAAGTGATCAAATTCTTCTAATTTCTCTAGAGGGAGAAACTCAATCTGTGGGCCGCTTCTTTAGTGAATGCATGTACCCGACTGTAAATGAGTAGGGATATAAAGAGCAAATGGGACAAGCTGGAATAAAAGGCTTACTGTTAGATAACTGTTCTCCACAGTTTACATAAACAGTTATCAGCCCCACATTCAGCATGAACAAGTCAGCAAAATCATTTATTTGAACCAATTGGCCAGAAGAGTTATGTAATTCTTTTAATGTGGTACAGAAACAGCAGTAGTACAAGATTTCAAACTCTTAAATCCTAGAAATCTCATTATGTCAGGATTGTTGCTGATATTTAACTGAGTTATTAGAGGGAATGCAATCCAAAAAATACACTGTCAATCACAAAACCTATTGTCTTACAGATTAAATGCTTGAAGAAATTAAATATTGAATATATGAAATTATATTCAAAACCAGTTATTACAAATAACATGATATAGTCAATCCCACAGGATGAAACACCATTAAACAAAGTATACACAAGATATTTTACCGATTACTGTTATTTCTTGGCGAAAAAATGAACAAAACTGACATCCCACTACACCCCTTTTCAATTGAGTAATATCTAATTCCTACTATCCTAAGTTCTGCCAATGTCATTCCTTTGCCATCCGGTTTACCTGACAGGAAAGAAAAGGACTATCATAATGATGACATACCAAGTCAACACCTTAGTTTCAACTCAAGCATCGTAATACAGTTACCTCTTTTGGTCCAAAAGCACCTTTTTTAAACATTTTTTTATTTATAAGAATTCCAGTTAATGCATCCAAGATAAACTTGTTAAGAATTGAAGCATTACAAAACTATACAGGAATTTAATGAAGTAAACATATATACCACACCTTTAAAAAAAAAAAAGGGCAGATTTCTATTGTGGGCATAAGGAGGGAATTATATCCAATACTGTGAGTGGCATTCCTAATTTATTTAAAATTCTTATGTACTGCCTTCTGGTCCAAGGACTAATCCAAAGTGGTGTACATCAGCATAATACAGCACCTAAAATAATTAAATATCAGGAAACTATGCTGAAATCTAATCCACATAAAAACTAACCACACACTACTCATTCCCTTCTGCATATAAACCTTCCTGGCCTACCTCCTAAAACAAGCCTTCTACCCAACAATCTCTCATATAACAGGACATCATCTCTAGCTTATCCAAACAAGCAGCCACTGGCATCTAACCCACCCTTACCTCGGAAAAAGCCAGGACTTTATCTTTTTATGAAAAGTCAGATAATCTAACCTCATACTAGATCTCTGATGGCGATTGGTTCCAAAAAGTAAGAGCTGCCACCAAATAAGTTCTAGACCTTACTTATGCTTCCCATATAATCTTATATAAAGGAACCTTAAAAAGTGTCTCTTGACTAGATCGCAAGATTCTGCTCAGATAATATCTTGAAGATAGTGCAGACCCACTCCTCTCAGGAATTTAAATATTAAAATCAGTATTTTAAACTGGGACCAGGCCCCAGTTGGGAGCAATGCAGACTGCAGAGTACTAAGCATTATTTCTACTGATGTTCCTTTTGGGTATCCCAACACTGTACACTTGCAGCCATATTTTGAGCAATTTGTAATCAACAATCAATTTCAATAATCTAAATGTGAAAGGGCTAATATATAACCAACTTAAAATCATTTACATCTAAAAAATGGTCAAAGCTTCTTCCATACTCTTAACTTATCACACACCAACTGAATTGTCATAGACACATATTTCCCCCTCAGACCTGGTGTTTTAATATACCCCTCAAGTTTCTCACCTTTTCCACTGAGGGAATCTTAACTGAATCTACTTTGATACTGAAAGGTAGTGTTTTCCAACCCTCTCCTGGAGGCACACCTAGCCAGTCAGGTTTTTAGGATTGCCACAATGAATATGCATGAGAGAGATTTTAATGTCCTTGGTGTCCAATGTATGTAAATCTATTTCATGCATATTCAAGCTGCCTCCAGGAGAGGGTTTGGAAACACTGCTCACAGGTATCATCTCAATATTCCTCATACCTCACTCACAAAACCTCTTCCTTAGGTGAAATTAAAAGCAACCTATGTTATGCTATTGCACAATGACCTACATCTTAAACTCTTGAAAAGCCTCTGCCTTCTCTCTACCCTAAGAGTCATTTGGCTGTATATCGGCCTAGATATATCCTAATCATCACCCACCCAACTTACCCAAGGGGTTCCCCAAGCTCCTCACTCTCATCCACACTGTTTTGTTTTGTTTTTTAATTCTTTATTTATCATTTTTCAATTACAACAAAGGAAACTATGGGCCTGATTTTAAAAAGCATTTACTCGAGTAAAACAGGGTTTTACTCGAGTAAAAGCACTTTACTTGAGTAAGTGGGCTTTTGAAAATTGCTATAATATATGCCATTGAATTGTCCATAGGATTTACTTGTGTAAGTGCACTTTACTCCAGTAAATGGCTTTTGGAAATTGCTACAATAGTAGTTACATTTACATGCGTAACTCCTTTTGAAAATTACCCCCTATATTAGGTATAATTACAGATTTCTGGATATCAGTAAATAAATTCAATAAAGGAATAGAAATCATTTCCATACATGAAACATATTTGAAATCCAGTTTCTTTTCTTTAGAACTTAAAGTTTTTAAGCAACTCCAATGTAATTTCTACCTTTATACAATTCTATCTTATTTTCATGTAGCAATCCCCTAATTCTCAGAGGAGGCAAAGAAAACAAAGTGAGAGAGATTTAGGAAATTAGTTATATATCATAGCATTAACATAGGACTAACTGGAATCATTAACATTACATTGGCCCCTACTAGTCAGCCGGGGAAGATGAACTGACGAAGTTGGTCAACTTGAAAGAAAATAAAACATTCATCTCCTTTCCTTAAGGTACACCTGCAAGGATAACGAAGCATAAAGGTGTAGCCTAGAGAAACAACATCCTGCCTTAGAGTTAGAAATTCTCTCCTAATTTGTGTGATCTGCGCTAAATCCGGATATATTCGTATGGCCTGACCATAAAATAATAAGGGAAATTTTCTAAAGTAATTTCTCATAACTCCATTTAAATCTTGCACAGTTATAAACGCTACTAGTAATGTACTTCTTTCAAGAATATCCGTTTCGGAGTTTTCTAAGAAACTGGTCAGGTTCATCGGAATAGCTGGAGCAGACGTAGTCCTTGTAGTGGAAGGTCTGTTATTCAAAAATTTGCAGAAATTTATTGAAGGCATATTTTCTTCAGTATATCCCAGACCTTCCCTAAAGAGTCTCTTTAATGTGAGAAAAGGAATTTCTCCAGCTACTTTAGGAAAATTCAGGAAACGTAAGTTAAGATGCCTTATGTTGTTCTCTAGGACTTCTAAGCGTCTAGAACAGTGGTTCTCAACCCTGTCCTGGGGACCCCCCAGCCAGTCGGGTTTTCATGATATCCACAATAAATATGCATGAGAGAAAATTTGCATGTTATGGAGGCAGTGTATGCAAATTTTCTCTCATGCATATTCATTGTGGATATCATGAAAACCCGACTGGCTGGGGGGTCCCCAGGACAGGGTTGAGAACCATTGGTCTAGAACAAGCCATTTGTTCTCTCACCACTACTGCATTTACAGCTTGAAGAGACTGAATTTTGCTTTCAGCCTCAGAAACTTTATTTGTGGTTTCAGTGGCTTGTGATTAAACTTCTAATATTCTTTGTTGGAAGTTATAATTTAGAGAGTCCATTTTATTCTTGAGTCTTTTCATAGCTTGTCCTTGACCCGCCATTAAATCCCACAGTGACTCAAGCGTCACTGCCTCCGGTCTTATTGCTGGAATTAGGGACTCACCATCGGCGCCGGGTGGTGTTCTCATCAGGGCTCCATCTGACAGTGCCTCCTCCTTTCCCCCTCCAAGGCAAACCACCATCTCTGGATTCCTCCAGGTTTCCGCACCGACCGCACTGCTGCCTTCTCGCGCGGGCTCCCCCACTCTCAGCGTCTGTTCCGAGTCAGCTCCCACTCCCACCCCCTGTTGCACTGGCCGTGTCATCGACCTGCGACTGGGGAGTAACTCTGTCGGGGACACGCTGCGCCAGAGGCGGTCTGGCATCGGGGCTGAGAGACACCTCATCCGCAGGAGCTCCTTGCTCTCCCCCGCAGGGGCTCACATCGGGTTCCCCGGCTCCCTCCTCAATATCCAGCTGACGCATATAACGCAAGATGTCAAGTTGCCCCAAAGGTGGTAAGGATTCGGGTGGAAAGATCCTTACTTTACCTTTCCTTTTCGAAGGCATATCTTGGTTAACAGAGTAAAACAAGGGGAAAAATTCGGGGAGCTAGCAATCAGCGTCCTGCCTATGCCGCCATCTTGCCTTTTCCTCATCCACACTGTTTAACATCTACCTCCTCCCTCTCTGCCAGCTCCTCACAGACCTAGGCCTCCCACATTTCCTATACACAGACGATGTCCAAATTCTCATTCCCATCCAAGAATCTCTAGCCAAAGCCATCAAAACATGGGAGAACTACCTTAGCTCAATAAACCACCTCCTTACCAACCTTCACCTTGCTCTGAACACAGCGAAAACAGAACTCATCTTTATCTCGCAACAAAACACCACCAAGCACTTGACAGACAAGAACCAACACGCAGCCGCTGTCTCCTTCCAACCACACGCACGTAGCCTGGGAGTCACCATCGATAGCCAACTCAACTTTAAAAATTCATTAATGCCACTATAAAAGATTCGTTCTTCAAACTCCACATCCTTAAGAAAATTAAACCCCTCCTACACTTCAAAGACTTTTGGACCTTCCTTCAAGCTACCATCCTGACAAAAACTGACTACTGCAATTCAATCCGCCTAGGCCTCCCCGCTTCCCACATCAAACCCCTGCAAATACTACAAAACGCTGCAGCCAGAATACTAACCAACACACGTAAAACTGACCACATCACACCAATCCTTAAGGAGTTTCACTAGCTCCCAGTTTCATCCCTCATCCTCTACAAAAATGTATCCATTATACATAAATCCATCCACAACAGCAACATTAAGTGGACTAATAACAAAATTCACCTACATGCCTCTAAGTGTCCCACCAGATCAGTATACAAAGGCACCCTTCACATCCCACTGCACAAGACCTATCGACTAACATCCACTAAAGTGCATGCATTCTCTATAGCAGGTCCCACTCACTGGAACTCTATGCCAGCAGACCTTCGACTTGAAACAAGTACTCAACAATTCAAAAAAAAGCTAAAAACTTGGCTTTTCAAATAAGCCTTCCCGGAATAACACGATTAGCCCACCTCCACAGCCCATCCCCTCACCCACCAATCGCCCTTCCCCCAACGCCCTCTTACCAGTAACCATAGCTGCCTTCTCTACTTGTATATTTTTAACTGCAAAGCTATATCTACTTATATATTAACTGCAATGTCTGAATCTACCTGTTTTATATCGCCCCCCTGTTTATTCCTCCAAGTTCTGCCCTCGCCCTGTTTGCTATACTTGTATACTTTAACCGCATTTCTGTGTCTACTTATAATTATTATCTGCAATTCTTGAATCTATCTAAGCTTGATATATAACCAGTGTATACTCCTCCAAGTTCTGCCTTCGCCCTGTTTAATGTAATTTCCATACTGTTACAAGTTATATGTAAACCGATATGATGTTTCGACTAATATCGGTATATAAAAAACGTTAAATAAATAAATAAATAAATAGCGATATCCCTCTATGCCTAATGACCGAATAACCCTGCCTACTGGTGTAAAAAATATTAAATAAAGGCAAAAGTAGGAATCCTTGTACAACTGCACATTTACCTTCCATCACAGTAATCAAAGCTCCCTTGGTCAGTATCTGACAGGATCTATTCGACAAAAACTTGAACACTTTAATCAGCATAAAGCACATTATAGCTGAGAACCTGTCCTGTTGCCATTCTACTCTGAAGCCGCCTACCTGGAAACATCTGTTCATCTGTCCATCTAAGCCTTCAGATGTTTTCTGATCTGCCATTGGTGTTAATGAAAGTCCTGCCCCCTATGAGTGACATCAGGAAGCATCCCTGGGGAGATAGTGAAAAAAGCCGAGACCCAACAAAGAGCTTGTCCTTTTGTGTGCCCCTTAGTTGGCCCCTAGCCAATGGATATTGGACCAGGGACTTTGTGTGGTTTGTTTTTTATTTTTATTTTCTGCTTTAATAGTGTGGGCCATGAGGCAAGGAGGGACAGTAGCCTGGATGATGGCAAGTTTTATCCCTGTTATACTAATCAAAGGGAAATTATGCTTCTTTGACTAAACCAGGAGATTGACAGGTCAAAATAAAACATTGGTTAATGTTCAGAAAGAACCATGGAATATCTTAATACATACATATAAGGAGCAGTAAATGAGCTGAAAGCTGGTTATATTAATGCAAGGTCCACTGGAGAGAAGGAAAGTTATATTCTGAACATAATGCACAGTACAGTTTGGATATATTATTGAGCCCTGGCATAAGGAACACAACTGTTTTTTGTTGAACACAAGGGTACAGTAGTATACAATGGGCTCATCTGGTGAAATCAGGAGCTGGTATTCTGATTATACTGTATACAAATATAATTTGTCAGTTAAGAGCTTGGATTTTAAGTCACCCTTCCTACTGAATCGTTAACAATCAAAGTCCAGGGTTGGATAATTTGTGTGTTATATTGCCCCCCCCTAAAAAAATTAATCAAGTTGCTGAGTATTTAATCTCAATTCACTTAAAAACTGCCAAAATCTTTTTTATGAGACTTTAATATGCCAGCAGAGGATATTGATTCCCCAAAGTTAATGAGCTCCTGTCACTGATGACAGCAGCAAGTTATACCCATCTAATTACTGCTCCTGCTCACACTGGAGGGTCACACCATCAACCTACTGTTTTATCTAGAAGGGGGGGGGGGGCCAATTTAGTGAGTGATTTACAAATAAAAGAAGTTTTATGATCAGACCACTGCCTGATTCTGTTTGCTTTATCTGTCTTGCCAAAACACAAGTTTTGAACTCAACATGTTAAGAAAATTGTAAGGCCAAATGTTCAGAAGGATGAATGTTTAGCCAGGTGGAAACAGGAGTTAGAGTTTAAAACTGGACTGGGTTATTAGCGGACGAATTGGTCACTAAATATAACGCAAGTTTAAAGGTTACATATGATAAGGTAGCTGTGTCACGTACAGTTATGATAAGGAAGAGCAGGAAGAATGCCCCATATAAAGTTTACTCTTGATTTGTTTATCCAATGTCAAACACTTAGGAGAGCTGAGATAAAGTGGTAACAGTATCTATGTGATGATACTAGATCCCGTTATGCATTACAGTTAAAAGAATACAGGGTAAATAGCATAAAAAACAGAGGTGGCTATTATGCCTATAAGATAGAGGCATCTACAAAGTATCCCATAGAAATTTATGCTGTGGTAAAACAATTAACAGCAAAATAGAACCCAGACTGTGATGAAATCGCAGATTATTCTGAAGAGAAGATTAATATAAGGTCAACTTCCAAATTACTGTTAATCTCAATCCAGTGGTTATTGAAGTTATGGAGGAAAAATGACCAACTAAATAGTCCATCATTCGACAGGTCAGCACTAAAGAGTTGACCTCAGTAATTTGTCAACTGAAATCAGTGTACTCTCAGTTAGATCCTTGTCCTTTTAATACAGTTATAAATATGAAGCAAGAATCTTTTCAAATTCAAAAAATTGTCAGTGCTTCATTGGCAGAAGGACATTTGCCCCAGCAATTGAAAACTGCCACAGTGAGACCCATAATTAAGGATGATAAAGTACCACTGTGTAATTTGGCAAACTATAGACCAATATCTAACCTCCCAACCCTCACTAAATTCATTGAAAAATGTGTGTTGTTTCAACTGGAGGAATACCAGGATGAGGCCCAGATACTAGATATAAACCATTTTGGATTTAGAAAAAGTCCCGGAGATTTTATTGCTATCCCTTACAGATGTATTGCATCAAAAGCTTCATCAAGGACAGGCAGGTGTGCATATTCATTTTGATGTAGCATCTGTGTTTAACAATATAAAGCATGACATCTTGATTTCCAGATTACAAGTTGCTGGAATTGGAGGTGGGGGGGGGGGGTTCTAAATTGATTCCATTCATTTCTAAGTGATAGAAAGCAACAAGTTCAGATAAGGTCTGCCTGTTTCATCTGGAGAATCCTCACAATAGGGATCAGCACTATCACCAGAGCTTTTCAATATATACATAGAAACATAGAAATGACGGCAGAAGAAGACCAAATGGCCCATCCAGTCTGCCCAGCAAGCCCCGCACTCCCCTTTCTTCCCATTCCCATCTGCCACTCCTGGCTCCCAGCAACCCCCCGATTCCACTTCCCCTCCACCCCCACCACCAATGTAGAGAGCAGTGCTGGAACTGCCTCCAAGCGAAACATCCAGCTTAATTAGTTAGGGGTAGTAACCGCCGCACCAAGCAAACCACGCCCACCTGCCAACCCAGACCAAACAACTCAAACCCTGTTGGTCGCCGTCTGCACACAGATCCACCCCTCTCCATTTCCCCCACCGCTGAAGCAGAGAGCCACGCTGGACATGCATTGAAAGTGAAGCATCCGACCCTCTCCCCTGCCGTTGAAGCAGAGAGCCACGCTGAACATGCATTGAAAGTGAAGCATCCGACCCTCTCCCCTGCCGTTGAAGCAGAGAGCCACGCTGAACATGCATTGAAAGTGAAGCATCCGACCCTCTCCCCTGCCGTTGAAGCAGAGAGCCACGCTGAACATGCATTGAAAGTGAAGCATCCAACACGGATCCTTGCGGTACACCGCTTAAAACCGCTCTCTCTTCAGAGAGAGCTCCATTTACCATCACACATTGTCTTCTGTCCGTCAACCAGTTTGCAATCCAGGCCACCACCTCGGCACTCATTCCTAAGCTTCTCATTTTATTCACCAGTCTCCTGTGCGGGACTGTATCAAAAGCTTTGCTGAAATCCAAGTAGATGACATCAAGTGCTCTTCCTTGATCCAGTTCCTTGGTTGCCCATTCAAAAAAGTCTATCAGATTTGTCTGACAGGATCTTCCCCTGGTGAATCCATGCTGCCTCTGGTCCATCAATTCTCCTGACTGTAGACAGTTCATGTCTTTGTTGACTGCATTAAGCAGCTTGCTGAGAGATATATTATATATATGCAAATGATATAGAGGTGTATATTCCCTGTACAGATGATGGTAAATTACCAACAACAGAAGCCCAGGAAAGTTTGGATATAATCAAGGGCTGGTTGATCAAAAGTGGGTTATATTTGAATATACCAAAGAAAAAAATATTATAGGTATGTAGATGTTCACCAAAGGATGGTGTGATAACTCAAATACAATAATTGTTGCGCTGGGAGTGGACCCTTGGCCTGGTGCAGGATTGGTACGGTCCTCCGGTCTGATCTGGAGAGCGCCTGCCACCAGGAGGTGGAGCACAGGAGAAGACAGAGACTAGCTGGAGCTTCGCCATTAGCAACCCTGGGTTCCCTCAGGTTAAGCCCTTGGCTAACTGGGCCACCTGATCTTAGGTGAGCCTCGCAGGGACTCCTAGAGAGATAGCTCAAGGGAGTGCCCACCACGAACAAGGGTGCGCGGTCGGTGTCCAGACAGGCAAGAGCAAGAGGCCAGAAGAGAGAGTCCGAGTGTATGGCGAGGATCAAGGCCAGAGTATCAGTCCAGAATGGTCAGCCAAAGCAGGGTAGGTAGCAGAGGCCAATCCGGGCATAGTCAGGGCAAGCAGAAGGTCAAGTTCCAGGTGGCAGTCAAGAGTAGTCAGAGTTCCAGGCAGATTTCGGAGCGGCCTCGGAAGGAACGGAGGCAGGCTGCGCGCCCAAAATCGGCAGCCTTGCGCGCGCTGATCCAGGATTTTAGAGGATACGCGCGGCTATGCGCGTATCTTATAAAATCCAGCGTACTTTTGTTTGCGCCTACTGCGCAAACAAAAGTACGCTTTTTAAAAAAGTCTACCCCTAAATTAGAAACATTTTCTTCCTAAACCAAAGAACGATTTACAGCACATATCAAATCTTCTCTCCCCCCACCCTTCCCATCCCTCCTTAAAACAACACTGAATAGTCGAGAAAAGTCAATGACATAAATGCTGCAAACCTTTTGAGAGTAGAATTTTCTCAAACCTTTTGACAGTAGAATTTCTATACATAGATTTGTGAGAAAATTGCATTTGAGATTATATTTTCATTTAAATCCTATTTTTACGCAAGTTCATTCGATTGTACATCCAAGATGTGCTTGGAATGCCCCAGTTCCAATGGATTCTCATATTAGTATTAAAAGATCTTGAGGCTATGGATTTAAAAAAATCGATCACATTATCATAATTTGACTAAATCACAGAGAATAGCCCTATCCACTTTAGCGGAGGCCTCTGAATTGGTTATAAAATTCACCAATAAGGGGGGTGCTATAGTGGTGCAGGATCGGGACAAATATCAGCAGGCCATGCTGGAACATCTAAATGATGAGAATTATTATGTCAGTATCAATCATGATCCTACAATTTCGATACAAATCAAAATTGAATTGTTGATTGACTCAGCTAATTTTCTTACAGCTAAAGAAAACAGATTTTTGTTGGTTCAATATCCTAGGACGCCTACCATTTATTCGGTTCAAAAATCCATAAAAGTCTCCAATCACCTCCGATTAGACATAGTGGGGCAGATTTTCAAGGATTTACACGCGTAGGGGGGTAACGCATGCCGGGCCTATTTTCAAAAGGCCCGGCGGCGCACATAAAGCCCTGGGACGCGTGTAAGTCCCAGGGCTTGAAAATAGGGGCAGGACAGGGGCGGGGGGCAGTCTGGGGTGGGGCGGGGCATGGCCAGAGGCCTCCACAAAGCCGCAGTGCCGGGGGATTGCGCGCCGGCAGTCGGCCGGCGTAAGTTGTGAGATAAAAGTACAGGGGTTTTTTTGGGGGGGGGGGTAAAGGAAAGTTCCCCTCTGAGGCCACATCCATTTTGGAGCGGCCTCAGAGGGAACGGTGAAAGCCAGCTGGTTTCCCTGAGGGCTCGGTGCATGCAAGGTGCACTAGTGTGCACCCCTTGCACACGCCGACCCCTAATTTTATAACATGCGCGCGGCTGCGCGCACATGTTATAAAATCAGGCATACATTTCAAAATCTGCCCCAAAGTTTCTTTGAGCGGGTCTATGTTGGAGCCACCAGCTATTTTTGTTGATAAATTTCTGCAACCATTAGTGACCCTCAATTCCTTCTTATTTAAAGGACACATTACATTTTTTGAATGACTTATCGGCAATGCAGTTGGATGAACGAACTATATTGTTAGTAACTATGGATGTACAATCTTTATATACTCAGATACCGCAACACACAGCTTTAAAGATCATAGAGTCTCTTTTGATACAGTAGTCTGAGTTCATTGTATACATTCATCTTTTCTGATACAATTGTCTCAATTAGCTTTGTTTTATAATATTTTCTTTTTGGGTGTCCAGTTTTATCATCAGATTCATGGTATCCCCATGGAGTCATCATTGGCTCCATCAGTGGCCAACTTGTATGTGGCCCACTTTGAGCAGTATAACATCTATCCATCCCATTGATGGCAGAAAATCCTTAAATGGTATCGATATATAGATGAAGTTTTTATGATTTGGACTTCATCAGAAATGGAATTATCAGCTTTTATTGGATGGAGTAATTCCCTCGATAAACATCTCCAATTCACATATCATTATGACAGAAGGTCCATTGCTTATTTGGCTATGTTGGTCCAAATACAGGAGCAAACCAATACAACAGTTTATCGAAAACTTGCTAAGAAGAATAATCTTTTAAGGTACCATAGTCATCATGCCTCATCTTTTAAAAGAGGTCTCCCAGTCAGTCAGTTCTTCTGTATTCGCCGTATATGTTCTACCCTTGAAGAATTCAAGAAACAGGCTATAATATTAGCTGATAGATTTATAAGTAGGGGATATCCCCTAGTGATATTAGACGGGAATACAAATGGGCAAGATTTTCTGACAAATCTCTTGTTAAAATATAAACCTAAAAAAAAGAGAATGATCATTTGATTTGAGAATTACAGCAAAGTACCTTTTCTTCTGTAACTAGCCGTTAAGCCCGTAACAACGGGCTACATTTAAAAAAAAAATTTTCGGTCCATTTCCTTCCCACTCACCTCCCCCATCTAGTCTCCCTCCCTCCCTTCACCCTCCCTCTAGTCTCCCTCCCTCTCACCTTCCCCCTCCCCTCAGCTCACTCTCTCCTCCCTCCCCCCTCTCTCCCCTCCCTCACTCCCCTCCCCTTTCAGCTCATCCACAACCAGCAGACGGGGGGTGTCCCTCCCGCGCGCGCACCATCGT
The DNA here is from genome assembly GCF_901001135.1 of Rhinatrema bivittatum. Lineage (NCBI taxonomy): Eukaryota > Metazoa > Chordata > Amphibia > Gymnophiona > Rhinatrematidae > Rhinatrema > Rhinatrema bivittatum. The sequence goes on along the minus strand of NC_042620.1, from coordinate 51,810,873 downwards.
CATCATCGCAGCTACTACTGCTCCTGCTCATTGTCGTCGCCGCCGCTCCTGCTCCTAAGGACCCAGCGCCATTTTTTTTTTCGGGCACGCTCCGCTCTGACCGACGTGCTCGCCCACGCAGGCGCGGTAGAGCTGCTTTCTACTGAGCATTTGCGGGCCGTCGGTCAGAGCCCATTTATAAGGTAGATAGCAGCATCAATTAGGAAACATTGGCACGTTCTGGCACTTCATGAAATTTTTAAGGAGCCTCCTTTAATCACTACATCACGTGGGTTTAACATAGGAGACTGAACAGTACATTCTTATTTCACTGGAGATGTGACTAAAACATTGGGAAGTTATGTGAAATGCAATCATTGCAGCATTTGTGGTAACAGCATAGAAGGAGAGGTATGGACAGATCCCATCACAGGATATCATGTAAATTGTGAATTATCTAATGTTGTTTACATTATAGCCTGCCCTTGTCTGAAGATATATGTGGGGTGGACCAGACAGCCAGTTAAAGTTAGGTTGATGGAACATTGTTCTAGCCGTAATACATTCACTGTGACAGCACTGAATGTGGTTCATTGCATTGAAAAACAACATACTTTTAAGCAACTTCAGTGGACAGTGATTGAAAAAAAATCACTTACACCATACATGGTGGAGATCATCAAATGCGACTGAATTACCAGGAACGATATTGGATATTCACTTTAAAAATGACACACCCTATGGGTTTGAGTGAAGATTTGGACTGCCCATCACTGATATGATATATAACTTTTTTATTGGCTAATTTCTGGGATTCATGGTGGTCTATTTAAATGAAATCTACATTAAAACGTTGCTTCAACCATTTTGACACTGTCTGCCATAAGAATTAAATGAGAAGTTATCTTTCTGTTATTTGCCGTATGAACTAATTGAGAATTGTTTGTCCAGTGATGGATCCCCTGATGAAGGATTTGTTCTGAAACCTGGCCTTGTTGGGAGTCCATCATTGGAGCTAAGTAGATTTGTGAGAAATCCATGTAGAATTGTTTGAACTGATTTTCAATGATTTATGACATATACATTTCTTATGTACAGAAAAATAATTTTCAGCGGCTAAGTGGTGATTTAATCATCATAGAGGCTTTTTTTAGTCAATTTTAAATGCAAAAAAAAGTTAAAAATATATATATACAATTTTTTGAGATCAACTTTTTGTGGCACTGTTTTTGTTAAGAAAATAAGGTGGGTGGTGGGTTTGTTAATATTTACATTACCATTAATTATTGGGTAATCAGGTCAGGTACCTTTAAAATGTATGTATGAAACACTCATCTTCCATCTTCTTTGATTTTTTTGTGATCAAGTGGGGTTTATTTTGTTTCTTGATTTATTATAAATGCTGCAACGGCAGATCATAAAATAATTAGTGAAAAAAGAATATGAAAAACATTACAAAATATAACCATGTCACAGGAATACCACCACAGTAAGGGAGTTATAATTGCAGATCAGTCAAAATCGAACTACTAATACTGGTGGATAGTCTCTGAATATTTATGTTTCAAACCTCCAGGAATTCCCACCTGCTTTTAACTGAATGGCTTATTGCCATTTTTCCAGTAACATTAAATTATGAAAGGCATTCTTCTGTGCCCAAATCGACAGAGCTTTATCCCATTTCCACATCATGAAAATGCTCTTTTTCCCAACCAGACAAGCCTTATGCATAAGGGTCCTATTGCCTTTACCTTGAATTTGAAAAAAGGTGGGATCATTATAGCACTTTATCCGGGCACTACCTGCAGTGGGCAAGACCTCACCAGGATTATTGTATTCGTTACTGAGGACCATATCTTCTAGAGGATACAGATAGGATACAGACAAACCAGAACAATAGATCATAAAAAAAATTGGTTCTTACCTGCTAATTTTTGTTCCTGAAGTACCATGGATCAGTCCAGACAAGTGGGTTTATGCATCCCTACTAGCAGATTTAGGCAGAGAATAAAACTTTGAGACACTGCTAAATAACCAAGTGCCACCTGCAGTCCCTCAGTATGGACCTGTACCCAAGCTAAGATGTCTACTTTAACAAACCCCAATAAACCTTAAGCGAACAGAGACTTAAAGTTGGAGCCTCCTGCAAGTTAGGCCCCCTTGACTTACCAATTATGTACAGTTTTCATCACTCTGATCAGATCAAGTTTCAGCTCAATCAGCTTAGCATCTCCAGAAGCGAGGAAGTCTTTCTTCAGAAGGGGATGGGTTTCTGGACTGATCCGTTGGTCTTCAGGAACGAAAATTAGCAGGTAAGAATCAATTTCTTTTCCTGTTCATATCCCGGATCAGTTCAGACAAGCGAGATAGATCCTCTATTGGGCAGGAACCCGAAAGACCAAAGCGCAATACACTCTCCTCAAACATTGCTTCTTCTGGAGTGTGCACATCTAAGCAATGTTTGGTAAAAGGTGTGGAGGGAAGACCATGTCATTGCAAGACAGATCTCCTGCGGAGAAAGCTCTGCCCACGAGGTTGCCTGCACCCTAGTGGAATGTGCTCGCAACCCCTCCAGCACCAGCCAGCCCTTGCCGATGAAAGCCAAAGCTATTGTCTCCTTTAACCAGCGAGCAATCGTGCCTTTGGAAGCCTTATTCCCCTTCTTTGTTCCACTGAACAGAACAGATGATCCGATCTCCAAAAGGGATTTGTCACTTTGAGATATCGCAAAAGGATATGACGCACATCCAACAAGTAAAATTCTCTAGCCATCATGGCTGTCAAGTTAGAAAAGGGAGGAAGCTCAACCACCTGATTAAGGTGAAAAGGAGGAAACTACATTCAGCAAAAAGGATGGAACAGTCCATAAGAGACTCCATCATCCTGAAAAATGGAGGAAAGGATCCCTACACAACAGAACTTGCAGCTCAGAAATTCACCTAACCGAACAGATAGCCACCAAGAAAACAGTCTTCAGGTTTAAATCTTTCAACGACACCCTTTGCATTGGCTCAAAGGGGGGCCCACACAGCACTCAAATAACCAAATTCAAATTCCATGCCGGACAGATCTTCCAAACCAGAGGATGCAGATGCTTTTCCCCTCCCAGAAAACGAGCCACATCTGGATGAGACGCCAATGGCTTTTCCTGAATCCTGCCATGCACGGAACCCAAAACTACTACCTGGACCCAAAGAGAATTATACGCTAACCCCTTAGATAACCCGCACTTCAGAAATTCCAAGATCTGCGGGACATCCAGCTTTAAGGGCTGTACTCTATTCATCAAAGACCAGGATTCGAACACTCTCCACACCCGGACAAAAGCCATCAAAGTGGAAGGCCTCCTTGTCTGAAGCAAAGTTGTAATCACCGGCTCTGAATATCCCTTCAAATGGAGCCACTGCCTCTCAAAAGCCAGGTCGCTAGACAGAATAAATCCTCCCAGTCTGAAAATACAGGTCCCTGACGAAGTAACCCTGAGAGATGAGCCAAGCGAACGGGTCCATCTACCGCAAGATGCAGAAGGTCCACAAACCATGGTCTCCATAGCCACTTGGGCACCAACAAAATCACCCTGCCTGGATGAATTTCAATGCACCGCAGCACCCATCCTCTGAGCGGCCACGGAGAAAACATGTACAGCAAGAGGTGTGTCAGCCAAGGTTTAATGAGAGCATAGATACCCTCTGATCAGACCTCCCGTCTGTGATTGAAAAAGCAATCCATCTTCACATTTGCCGGAGTCGTCATGAGATCTATCACTGGTTTGCCTCACCTTGCTTGCAGCAAGGCGAAGGCTTCTGCCGACAACTCCCACTCCCCTGGATCCAGACACTGACTGCTGAGCAAGCCCGCTTGCACATTGACCACTCCGGCCACATGAGAAGCAGCTAGTCCCTCCAGATGTTTCTCCACCCACAGGAACAGCACCTGCGCTTCCAAAGCCACTAGATGACTCTTTGTATCACCCTGATTGATGTACGCTATGACATCACATTGTCCGAGAATATTCGCACTGATTTGCCCCGTACGAGCGGAAGAAAACACCAAAAAGGCCTTGTGCACTACTCTGGTTTCCAGTCAGTCGGTTGATCAAGCTGTCTTCTGGCAACCACTGACCCTGGGCCGATTTCCCCAGGCAAATTGCCCCCCAACCAGAGATCTATGGGTACAAGTACCCAGTCGGGCATTTCCAGATCCTTTCCCTTCTTGAGATTGTGCCACGACAGCTACCACGAGACTGGATCTGGCATCCTCTGGCAATGGAAATGGCAGCTGAAATTCCTCCAATAGCGGATTCCATCGGGATAACAGAGCCCCCTGTAGTGGCTGCATGTGAGCAAAAGCCCATGACACTAAATCCAGCATAGACGCCATGGACCCCAGGATCTGGGCACTGCCATGCTCTACAACCAAAGCACCTGACGCTGCAGCTTGAGGATTCTCTCTGAAGTCAGGAACACCTTCCCCATGCAGATATCGAAGCAAGTGCCCAGATACCCAAGGACTGAGCCAGCTTCAGATGACTCTTTCTGAGGTTTGCCACCCAGCCCAAAGCTCCCAGAAGCTGGAGCACCCACTGGACTGAGCAATCACACTCTACCTCCAACTTCGCTCGAATGAGCCAATCATCCAGGTAAGGTTGTACCAAGATGCCTTAATTCCTGAGAGCCTTTAACCACTACCATCACCTTTGTGAATGTGCATGGCGCAGTCGCTAACCCAAAGGGAAGAGCTCGAAACTAGAAATGTTATCCCAGAACCATGAATCTAAGAAACCACTGATGCTTGGGTCGAATAGGGATAGGAAGGTAGGCCTCTGACAGATTCTGGGACGCTAAAAACTCCCCTTTGCGTGCCGCCGCAATCGCTGTGCGTATCTCCATCCGAAACTGCAGCACCCGGAAAGCAGCATTCATCTTTTGCAGATCGAGAATAGGTTGAAAAATCCCCTCCTTCTTTGAAACCACGAAGTACACGGACTATCTGCCCTGCCCCGCTCCTGAGGGGGCACTGGAACAATGGTGTGTAGAAGCTGTAGCGCTTGAGCATGTCCCACACCGCCTCTCACTTGCTCCGGGAAACTACAAAGATGTCCCTGAACGGCCAAGAAAATTCTAAGGCGTAACCGTCTCTTATCACCTCCAGGACCCAACGGTCCGACGTTATTTTGGTCCATTCCTCATAAACAAAGGACAGCCTCCCCCCCCCCCCCCCATCCTCCTGAGTGGAATGGACCCTCACCTTCATTGGCCAACCTTACTTCCGCTCCCCCCTTGGGACCCACTGGCCCCTAGTGGACCTATGCTAATTCTGGAAGGGCTGCTGTCTGCAAAGCTTGTGCAGGGGCTCTGCCTGCTCAAAATCTCCTAGCCTCTCGAAAATGGGTTTGTGGCGGAAAGGACTTCTTAGGACCCTTCCTGCCCTCAGGCAACTTATTGCCTTTTGACTCTCTCAACTACTTCACGAGCTTCTCCAAATCCTCTCCAAAGAGGAGTTTCCTGCTGAAAGGGAGATTCGACAGCTGGGCCTTAGACCACACATCCGCTGACCAATTTTGCAGCCACAAGAGCCTGCATGCCACCACCGCTGAGACCATACTCTTGGCAGAAGTCTGGACCATGTCATTGAGAGCATCAGCCACATAGGTCACTCCCGCCTCTAAATGGGCTGCCTATGCTGCTTCAGATGCTGTTTTGGAACAGTTATCATGCGCCTTCTGCATCCAGGACAAACAAGCTCTGTGCATCAGACTTATGTATACCGCTGCTCAAAGGGCCAAAGCTGAGACTTCAAAAAGCCACTTGAGTAGAATCTCCAGCTTCCTATCCTGGAGATCCTTGAAAGCCGCTGCTCCCATCACCGGAATGGTAGTCTTCTTAGTAACCACTGAAACGGCTGCATCCACTTTGGGAATTCTCCATAATTCAAAGGTCTGTACCGACAAGGGATATAATTTCCCCATAGCTCTCGCGACCTCCCCTCGGGAGATTCCCTCTTATCCACAAACCTTTTCACCTGCTTCGGTAACGGAAAAGTGGTAGGGGGTTCCCGCAATCCCTTCAGGAGTGGATTCACACCTTCCTTGTCAGAGTCTTCCTGGACGTCAGGGAATCAATGGACCCAGTTCCTCTCTCCGGAACAGCCAGACCACACGCAGGTCATTTATTTATTTAACATTTTTTATATACCGACAACCGTTTTCACATCGTATCGGTGTACAATGAAACTCAAAACAGGTAGGCAGAGCCTTTACATGGAACATTAAAAGGTCATCTCCTTCCGCGACTGGAATCGCCTCCAGGTCCTGAGCATCTGGATCCTGCATGGGATCCATCAAAACCCCCAATGGATCTTGATCCAGGTTGTGTGTTGGATCTCCCAGGTCACTTTCAGGGTCCTTGTCCGGTGCCACCGGACCCCCTTGGAGCTGCTCAGGATCATCCAGGCTATCTGAAGAATTGTCCTCCTCCTCTGGGGTTAGCCCAAAACGCAGCATCCGTAGGATTTCTCCTGACTCAAGTCCTCTAGCCCTCTTGGCTGTCTGGGACTTCCTAGGCAAAAGCCTCTTCATCCCTAACTCCTTCCGGGCTAAATAAGCCTTATGAAGGAGAAGCACACAACCCATGGAAAAGGCCTCCAGGTCCAAGGAGGAAGAGTCCTGATCAACTCCCTCCTGAACTCCACCCCATCCACTGCCACCAGCAGAGGTCCTTTCCCACAGGAAAAAGCATGGTAGGGGAATCATTGGACTCAGAAATGGCAGCCTGCATGTGCTGCCAAAATGGCTGCTGGTCCCTCTGACACACACCCCTCCCCCCAGAGCAGACCCAGCCGCATGCACTTTTTCACCGCTCTCAGGAGTCCTGCCAAGGTCCCAGCCCCCCCTGAAGTGCATTGTGGCAAAATGAGGTTGCATCAAGACATGGGTCTCTCAACCTGCAGCTGCGGCAAAGTCTGCCGTGCTGTGCGGGAGCAGGCATGTTGGGGCAGACAGGCCTGCACATGCACTCAATCCTAAACATAAATGTAGCAGCAATCACACTGATTGCTGTCCAGGTGCTGAAATACAGCACTACCTAACCCCGATAAAGGCAGGCAATTCGGCCTGCTCCCTCCTGCCTACCTCGCGGCAGAGGAAAAAAACCTAAAAAAACCAAACTTACCTGCTCCTCAGGCCTGCACACTGCTGTAACCTCCCGGTCTCTGCTTTTTTTTTTGTTTTAAGAAACAGGGCCTAAAGGAAAATCAGGAGGGAAAGACTACTCCCCTGCTTCTGGAGGCTACCTGCTGAGGAACCTGGCACACCAAGGGAGTGAAGGGCCCAGAGGGTGAGAGAGAACCAGGACCCCTGGCTATCTACCCCCCCTTGCCAAAAAAGAGTCATCCTGACAGGGATTGCCAACCCCCTGCTTGCCATGCTCTACCCAAGGGATGGCCCACGAAGGAACCCAACACCTCGGGGAGCTGAATCTTCTTCTGATCCTCTTCTCTATTTTAAACACCTCCAGACTGCATGTATGCACCACCACCATCTGCTGGAGACAGAGAAATACTGAGGGACTGCAGGTAGCACTCTTGTTTATGTAGCAGTGCCTCAAAGTTTTGTTCTCTGCCTCCATCTGCTGGTAGGGATGCATAAACCCACTCATCTGGACTGATCTAGGGTATTTAGTCTAATAAGTTTTCTGAATGAAGGTATATATACACTTTCCTATTCTACACCATATATGTATATATATGGTGTAGAATAGGAAAGTGTCCAGCTACAGTTTCTTCAAAAAGTTGCACTTTGGATAGGAAGGTGCATATGGGAGAGTAACACTTTTTTTTTTTTTTTTTTTTAAGATCTGCATGTCTCAGCCTCGATGCATTAGCTTTCAGGGCTGGCAGTTATGTTTGCACCATGGCTTTTGTGCCCTGCTTCAGTGTTGACTGGACTTGTGATACATCTGTGTTGATTGTCCTGTGCTTTGCTGGCTCCAATATTTTGCATAGAATTTCAGCATTGATGTAATGTGTAAGCCATTTTAAATGCTGAATCAGCCTTTGCACTTTTTTTTTTTTTAGCACTATCATTCTCTTTTTACTAAATGTACATGGCACCATTTTTTTTTAGTGTCGAATGCCCTATGCACCCATGGCACTCAGGCAAAGGGTAATTTGTGTCGTAGGAAACCGTAGCACCACTATTGTCTCTTGATTTTTGCTAGTCGTTGCAGCTTTTGAGAGAACCTTTTCTTGGAAAATTAAAGTTCTCATCTTGTCCCATTTGGCCTGTTTTGAGATTGCAAAGTCTCTCTATGAACTGGCCCAGGAAGCTGTGCTTCCATAGCAGCATTTTTTTCCCAGACAGTTGAGGCACAGATCTTGTTGGTTATGCAAAGTTTGAAACATCTTTACCTGCTTTTTGTGACATCCCACCTTTTTTAGTGATTCTAAGTACATTTAAAGTAAAATTAAATTAAAAATAAAGAGTAAACTAAGTTTTCATAGTGATAGGAAGGTGACAGCTAATAACCAAAATGCCCATGAAGCAGATAAAATCAGACTGAAGCAGTTCATATGGGAAGGACACCACCTGCTCAGGCAAGACCTGGTTAAAATAAAAAAACCCTGAGCTAGGAGAGAGCAGTATCTGACTTGGCACTGACAGACGACACCACACAGGTATGTGGCTGTATTGTCTGGCTTTCCACAGATATCCCATTCATCTGGACTGGTCAGACTAGATGAAAAGGAAGAGCCCTTTTTTGCTCCCATTTTCTTCCTTTTGATTTATATTCCACTTTTCAGGCACTTCAAAACGACATTCATATACTGTAGGTATCAAAATATCCCTTTCACTGAAATTCTCAGAAAAGTTACGAATCAAATCATTTTCCTGTCATGTTATTACTTCAGTGTTGCACAGTGAAGTGGTTTCCAGGCATGCAAGTCCTTATTTCCCTTCAAACCTTGACTTACCAGACTAACTAGGGAACAAACTGTCAGTATCAGAAAACTGCTCTCTAATAACTAAGACACAATAACAAACATGCACAAAATTACAGCCAACTCTAAACTTACTTTTTTTCTTTTATAATAGTTTTTAATTTCTACATAAAGAAATAAGTCAAAACAAAAGTTTGTTGAAAAACATTTTTTTATTGAGAGCTCTACGATCAAGGGATGAAAACCTACAAGATGCTGCTTGTAGCTGCAGAAGCAATGAGAAAAAAACCAAAGTTATATATAAATTAGCTTTCTGATTTTGCTAACGATAATGCTCCTGATCCTCAAACATAAAAAGTTCCTTAATCTCCAATTGCCCAAAGCAACAAATTTACAGTAAGCCTAGGCCCCTGATTTATGTAGCAAAATATTCCAAACATTTTTTAAAAAGTGTATGGCTGAGTGTATGAGATGATGAAACGAGAGACTTCCTGTAGATGAAGCTTCTCTTTAATTCCAAGCATTTCTAGTACAGCAACTGGTACCATACCATGTCACAGTAATCAGGTACAGCAGATTATGTCTTGACCTTTTCTGGGCTGGGCAACATTAACTCTCATATCATAACAGGAATTAATGATATTTGTAGATCAGGGAGTAAGATGCAAGATCTGCTTCCCCCACCCCATCCTGCAGAAATTTAGTTAAATTAATCAAAGAAGAGAGTGTTATTGCACATCCATTACTTGTAAGAAACTACATTTGTTGAGTCGAGTTCCCATTCCAAGTGTTGTTTTCATCTTCATCATCCTGAGTCCTCAATCTATATATTTTCCCTTCTTTTTTGAATTCCTCTCCACGTTTTTCTGGCATTCTCTTCCTGACCGTTTCTCTAGATATATAAATAAAAGTTCAGGTGAAAAATTACTATGTTTCAATGCACTATTATATTTTGTGATTGTTTTTATGATACTGTATATCCAAAGACAACTGCTGGATAAAGCTGAGTAAACACTTAAACCTTCATTTACCCTCTTCTCAAAAGGGGGGATTTCATATTTCTTAAAAGTATGCACTATGTAACAGTCTGAAAACCTAAGGACTGACCAAAATCAAGCAACACAAGTAACATAGCCCACACCAGCAGTCATAATCTTAACTCCTCCCATTGTATTATTATTGTACATAAGCTATATTTGCATTTAACTATGTTTTTGCCTAGAATCTACTTGTACAGCATTTCCTTGGTTTCCCTTATCCCTCTACCCCCCCCCCCCTTCCCAGTTCTACTAATATTTTCCTTGTAAAGCCCTTACCCCCTCCCCTTCTCCCCCTACCCTCTCTAGTTACTTTATTCAGTTTCTATGTAAAGCCCTGTTGGCTATTTTTTGTTCTATGGAAACCGATGTGATGTTTTCTAAACGAATGTCGGTATACAAAAAGTTTAAATAAATAAATAATACAAAAAACCCAAAAACATGTATTCAGAGTTGGTATATTTACATGATCACTTCTGAACAGTATAGATTTCAATTTACTTCAGTTGACAATACAATGATTGTTATAAAGCATATTAATCTAATTAATTAATATAACCCTGCCTACAGACTTTCAAAAAAAAATCTTAAGACGTGGCTGTTCAGTCAAGCCTTCCCCAACCAGGGCTAACAATAGACACATAGCATCAGCCACATCTAGATAAGAACATAACTCTCTTGCACTTACTTCTTCCTCGTTGTAATTAGTTCATGAGTTATCTGTCCCCCTCTATGCTCTTCCTTCCCAGTTACATACCCCTGTTTTATTGTAACTTTAAACTTCCACCAGTTAATGTTATGTTATTTCTTTGTTCCTTGTAAACCGATATATGATATTTTTTCATGAATGTCGGTATATAAAAATGTTAAATAAATAAATAAATAATCATTTACTCTGGAAGTCAGTAGAGCAAAAGCATGCAGTAACAAAAGACTCTTGAAAAGAAGAATCTAGTCAACAATAAGAATTTAGACAATTCTTAAAAGTGATGGGTTTAAAGGTACTGGTTTGATCACAAACTGGGGACTTTCTACTATATAGTACATGCAGATAAAGGGTTGAAAAGGGTAACACTACTTACCTATAATTATCATTCTCCCAAAAGAGCATTCAAATAGAATAATGTTAATGGGTCATATAACCTGGCATATGCTCCTGAACTTACTGATGTTTCAACCATCCTCTGCTCCTTCCCCACTTTTGAAGAAATTAAGCCATAAGGCAAATAAATTCCTCAAGAAAGGGTAGGTGGACAGGTGTGAGAGTATCACAACACAATATTTAGTAAATAATTACCTATTATACACAGGATATGCAAAATAAAAGGGCTTCGGGGATGCAGAAAATTGGCATCGAGGATCTCCTACGAACAACCACCAAGCCAAACACAATTCTAACAAAAGACAGTGCCCGCACTCCAGACACTAGCATTGGTAAAATTGTGGACTGAAGTCCACCTTACAGCCATACAAATCTCATTGCTGGCATTTTGACATGAAACTGGCTACTGAGGTTTCGATTCAGGGAATGGTGTGGATAGCAATATATCAGCAGGTTCTGCCAAGGCCAAACTACTACATATGCTCACAAATATATGCTCGTCTCAGCAAACAGCATAGCACCTTGGCAAGAAGTTTGGCATCTTTCCACTGACAGTGCTTGGGGAGCTACCTCAGGGCCAGCTGAATAGATGAAAGAAGATTAAGGCAAAAAAAAATTCAGCTAAAACTGGAATTATTCCAATAGGGGTTGATGGTGGATTGAGCTCAAACCAGGGAGGTGGGGTGGCTCTGCCAGTGCAAATATTTCAGAGCATAAGGACTGGATACTATGTCCCAGCACTCTAATTCAAGTATCCAGAAATATCTTGGTTGGTGCTTCCATGTCCCTAAGCATCAATCCATGTGCTCAACTTCTTGCAGCAAAGCACGTCTTTTGAGCTCTAGCCTTGCACTGAGGGATCAAAATATCCGAGGACTACTTGAAAAGGGCTTGATTGTCATGATTTTTTCATGGCCTTAGGTTCTTTGAACAAGGAGTAGAGTCCAGCTTTTCAGCAAAGTAGACATTGCACTATACCATGTGGGTCTCAGCAACTTGAAGTATCATCCTACATCCCAACACGTCATGACCTCCTCTAAATCAAATATAATAAATATCATGATGGCTAAGGGAATTCTTGTACCTGCAGGTGGAACATTTCTTGAATGTTATAATGTCCAGGAAAAAGTAGCAGCTTTTTACACAGGTCTAACTATACAAAGATAACATCTGAATAGAATGTCAGGTTCTTATGGCCTGGATTGGCCACTGTTGGAAACAGGATGCTGGGCTGGATGGACCCTTGGTCTGACCCAGTATGGCATTTTCTTATGTTCTTATGTTCTTAGAAGAGAACTGAATACATCCCTTAGTGGCACCTGAACTTTTGAAAACGCTGCATAGCTTGGGAGAAATTCTTTATGACCAGGTATATCACACATGAACTATCAGAATGACTATTAGATGTTCTTATCCTCAAAGTCTTGCACTATAATCACATCTAATCACATCTTCAAACATGTGTTTTTCATGTGAACACAAAGGTTTCATGTCAATAATACTGAAAAAAAATCTCAATGTATTCAACAGTAACTACAGAACATCTGCATAAAGAACAGAATATGAATATTGTATCATGGCTGTGGTTTTCTCTATGCAGAGGTTGCATATATAACATGTAGTCTATGCAGCAACTGTACATTAAATCAAGTATCTTTTATTAAGCATTCTAACATACAAAGTTTAATTATTCAAACAATTACAACAAATGCTCTAGTAAGCTCCATTGCAAAATACCACAACATGTCACAACTGCTTACCTTTTTGGTTCCGAGGGGCTGGATGCTGAAGGATGGGGATTTTCTTGCTGATTTGTTGCTCTTGTCATATTCTGTGTGGGATAAGGACTGGCAAATAAGAAGTTGCTAAGTATCCTCCAAACTGCTAAGAAGGGATAGAATATCGTGCCCAACAGTGCCAAGATTCCTGCATCAGAGGATTGCATTACAGTCCTAGGAGGTCTTCCTGCCTAGTTGCAAAGAAATAGATGGTGGTTAAATTAAAAAAACCCAAACACACACATTATGTCCGTTCATTCATGAAACACCACAGATCAGTCCAGACAAGTGGATTTTGCATCCCTACCAGCAGATGGAGTTAGAGAAAAAAAAGTTTGAAACACTGCTATATAACCGAAAGTGCCACCTGCAGTCCCTCAGTATTGAACTGTATCCAAGCCAAGATAACCACCCGGCCACAATAATTTAGCTCCTTGTTCTAAGGCAAGCAGGAACCAGGTTGTACTCCTTGAACTGGAGCCTTTCCATCCAAAGAATTTTGAAAACCTTCAACCAAAGGAAGGTAAACCGCATAAAACAGAAATCCGCACTATCTATATTCAGATACAATCTGGTCTTTCAGAGATAAGCGGATGGGATTCTGGACTGATCTGGGATATTTCAGGAACGAAAATTAGCAGGTAAGAACCAATTTTCCTTTCCTGTTCATACCCCAGATCAGTATAGACAAGTGGGATATACCCAAGCTCCCCTACACTGGGCGGGAACCCAAAAGACCAGCTCACAACACACTTTCCCCAAAAGTAGCCTCCTCTGGGGCCTGCACCTCCAAATCGGTAATGCTGGTTAAAAGTGTGACAAGACCATGTCGCTGCCCAGTAGAGATACTCTCTAATACCCCGTCCCGGAAACTACCTGCGCTGCAGTAGAATGTGCACCCAACCCTTCCGGAATGGTTCAATCCTTACAAATATACGCCAAAAAGATTGCCTTTTTAGCAATCGTGACACTGAAGCCTTAGAGGCTTTCAGGTATTTCTTTTGCCCACGTAAACAAAACAAAAAAAAGATGATCAGATCGCTGAAACCCGTTAGTGACCCTAAGATAACACAACAGAATCTGATGAACCTCCAACAAGTGCAGTTCTCTCGCATGTGGCATCTCCGCCAAATGACAAGAAGAGAAAAGTTCTACTGTCTGGATCAGAAGAAAGGAGGAAATGACCTTTGGCAAAAGAGATGTCGCCCGAAATACGCAGGAAAGAATCCTTGCAAGACAGAGCCTGCCGAACAGAAGGGCACCTAGAACACTGCTTTCAGAGTGAGATCCCTCAAGGAGACTTGCCTCAGAGGTTCAAAAGGGAGGTTCCAAGACAAACAAACCCACTGTACTGAAGGATGCAAATGCTTCGCCCCCTTTAGAAAAACAAATCACGCCTGGGTACGACACCAAAGGCCTCCCCTGAAGTCTACCACTAAAACATCCTAAATCTGCTACCTACACTCGAAGCAAATATATGTCAACCCCTTGGACAAAACCTGCCTGCAAGAAGGCTAAGATCCGAGATACCTCTACCTGTAGAGGATCAAGACCTTTCTCCAGACACCATGACTCAAATACTTTCCAAACACGAGCACAAGCTAGAGACATGGAAGGCCTTCTGGCCTACAGAATCGTAGCAATAACCGCTTCTGAGTGTCATTTCCAAGTGCAATTGCCGCTTCTCAAAGGCCAAGCCACGAGACAAAGGCAATCCACTGGATGCGAGAAGATGGGCCTTTGACAAAGTAACCCTTGCAGATGCCCTAATCCGATGGGTCCATCCTTGCAAGATGTGTCCGATCAACACACCACGGACGACACAGCAACTTCGGCACTACCAGCACCACCCTTCTCGGATGTCGCTCTATGCAACCCGAGACTCAGCCGACGAAGGGCCACGGAAGAAACACATATAGAAGCATGTCTGCTGACCACAAATGAATCAACATGCTGAACCTTTGGACCTACTCTCTCTCTCCTGACTGAAGAACCAACTCACCTTGGCACTGAGTCATGAAGCCATCAGATCCAACTTGGACATCCCCTGCTGTCCTAAAAGAGATCCATAGCCTCTGCGAACAAATTCCCATACCGTCAGATCTAACATAGAAACATAGAAGTGACGGCAGAAGGCGGCCAAACAACCCATCCAGTCTGCCCAGCAAGCTTTCACACCTATTTGTTTTCATACGTATTTGTTACTCTGACCGCTGAGGTCAGGGCCCTTATTGGTAACTTTTTGGTTCCAATTCCCTTCCACCCCCACCATCGATGCAAACAGCAGTGCTGGAGCAGCATCTAAGTGAAGTATCTAGCTAATTGGTTTGGGGTAGTAACCGCCGTAATAAGCAAGCTACTCCCGTTTCTTTACCCTGCCATTGCAATTCAGTCCTTGTTGGTTGTCTGAATATAAATCCTCTTTACTTCATTCCCCCTGTCATTGAAGCAGTGAGCTGTGCTGGATACATATTCCAAGTGAGGTATCGTGCTTAATTGATTCGGGGTAGTAACCGCCATAACAAGCAAGCTATACCCATGCTTATTTGTTTACCCAGATTATGTAATTCATTCCTTGTTGGTTGATGCTGAATATAAATCATCTTTTCTTCATTCTCCCTGCCGTTGAAGCAGAAAGCTATGCTGGATGTGCATTGAAAGTGAAGTATCAGGCTTATTTGGTTTGGGGTAGTAACTGCCGTAACAAGCAAGCTACTCCCCTGCTTTTTTGTGGATGCAAATCCTTTTTTCCACATTTCCTCTTGCCGTTGAAGCATAGAGCAATGCTGGAGTCGCATTAACTGTGTGTATGTTTATTGAATAAGGATATTAATCTCCAGGTAGTAGCCATCATTCCCGCAAGCAAGCCACCCCTTTGCCTCTTCTCTTCATTCACATCCTCTAGACTTTATGGATCCACAGTGTTTATCCCACGCCCCTTTGAATCGCCCCTTCTAATCGCTGATAAAGTCCATCTGCACAATGTCCACTCTGGCCACATGTGACACTGCCAACCCCACCAGGTAACTGGACAAATAATTCGTGGAACTCCTGAGCCACTCCGTGACTCTTCGTCTTGCCTTGGTGGTTGATATACGTCACTGTCATATTGTCTGAAAATATTATCACTGTCCATCCTGGCACCTGTGGAATAAATGAAAGCAACACCCTGCCAACTGCTCTTGTTTCAAAGCAACTGATAGACCAGGATGTTTCCCATACTGACCACCGACCTGGAGCCTTTCGTGCTTGACAAACCACTCCCCAACCCTTGAGGCTGACATCTAAGGTCACCACCATCTAGTCCAGATTCTCCAGCTTGGGATGCGACAGCCATCAAGAGAAACTGGACCTGCACCCCCCCCCCCCCCCCCCCCCAAGGTAAAGCTCCTCCAACCGCAAATTCCATCAGGACAAAAGGGACCTCTGCATAGTCCACATCAGGAAAATGCCCATGGTACTAACTGCAGAGTAGAAGCCAGAGAACCCAGGACCTGTAAATAAACCCAGACTCTGGGTACCAGAAGCCCAATCAGCTATTGCACCTGCAACTACAGCTTGGTTTCCCTCACTGAGCTAAGAAACACCCTTCCTACTCTGGTATCAATAAATGCCCTCAGATACTCCAGCAACTGGGAAGCAACCAGGTTCACTACCTAGCCCAGAGACCTCAACAGTCTCATGACTCAGAGAACAGAGCAATGACACCAACTCAGACATTGCCCAAATGAGCCAATTGTCCAAGTATGGGTGAACCAGAAAGTCTTCCCTTCTGAGCGCCACAGCCCCCACTACCATCACACCTTTGTGAAGGTCTGCTGCACCAGAGCCAAGCCAACCAGCAGTCTCAATCTAATGATCCTGCCCCAGCACCATTAATCACAGAAAACTTCTGATGATCTGGACTTATGTGGATTTGTAGATATGCTCCCATCAAATCTAATGATGCCCGATACTCCCCTTTACGAACAGTTGCTATGACTGCCCGCCATGTCTCCATGTGAAAATGCGGCACTTGCAGTGCCACTTTGGCCTTTTTTTTTTTAACCCCTGATGCACAATGGGCCATAAGGTAGCCTCCTCCTTTAGATCCAAGAAATAGACTGAATATCTTCTGATACCCTGCTCCAGCAGGGGAACCGGTACTTTGTCATCTAGACTGCACAATTGCTGCAATGTCTCTTGCACTGCCTCCAACCTGAAGTGGTATGGGCCATGGGAAACCACATTGGACCATGAGAAACTACATATGCCTCTCAGGCTGAACATGCAAATTCTAAGGCATAGCCATCTCTTATCACCTCCAGAACCCATTGGTCTTTTGTAATCCTGGTCCACTCCTTGGTAAAGCAGACTAATCTTCTCCTGACGGCATAGACAGAAAAGTGGACCAGCCTGGCCTCCTTATGAGGCCCTACCTCCTCCGGTTCCTAATCCGGAATTATCCCAAGAAGGTCTACGCGCTCCTCGAAAGGACTGCTGCCTTCCCGCACTTTGATGTTAGGATGAAGTCAAAGAGCTCCCATTGGAATGAAATCTCCTTGCATCCCGAAAACGAGACAGAGGTGGAAAAGTCTTCTTGCCGGGCTTTTTATCTTCCAGTAACTCTCCCTTGAAAGGAAAACTGCAAAGCTGTGACTTGGACCACACATCAGCTGGCCAATTATGCAGCCATACGAGTCTCCGCATCACCACCTCCGACACCATATTACTGGTGGAAGTCCTGTACAACTTGTCCAGCGCATCTGCCCCATAGGCCACCCCACTTCCAACTGGATGCGTTTGGCCTTGAAGATCTCAACTCCTTCACCTGTGCCTTCTGCACCTAGCGCAGAGAGATCCACTGCGTGAGGCTACTACAAATGGCTGCTCGCAGTCAAAGCTGAGAACTCAACTGAATCTCCAAATTCCTGATCTTGAGCCTCCTTCAAGGCAGCCAACCCCCATTGGAATGGCAGTCTTCTTGGCTCCTGCTGAAACTGAAGCATCCACCTTCGGCATCCGTAAGAGTTCCAGAGTCTCTTCAGGCAATGGATACAACTTTGCAATTGCCTTACTGACCTTAAGACATGATTCTGGATAGATCCACTCATGGATCACCAGCTTCTTTATGTTCTTAGGCAAAGGAAAGGGTTTCGGGGGACTCCATAGCCCATTCAGGACTGGGTTCACCCCCTTCATTATCCAATTCCCCAGCTCTTCAGAAGATGAGGAATACTCAAGACACAGATAACTCATCAGGATCAGACTGACAGCTCCCAGCATCCGGAAAAGGAGTCATCAGATCATCATCAGAATCCTCTGCAGAATCTCCATCAGCAGTCCCCCAAGGATCCCCCCCCCCCCTTCGGAACCCATAGAAAAATTCCTCGACCTCTCCTGAACCTCCTCCAAAGCCCAGGAGATGGAAGAGCACCCCCTAGAGACATCCCTTTGCGCCTCTTAGTAGGTGCGAAAACTTCCAGGGCAGCTGTCGCTTTCCTCCTGCCCCCCGCTTGACTAAATACACCTTGTGGAGTTGAAGGACAACATCTGCTGAAAAAGATTCTGTTTGACTGCCATTCCAGCTGATCTCTTCTTCAGCAGGATCCCCCCCACAGTGCTTTGATACCCAGGCGATTCCTGCCCCATTGGCAGTCTTGAGGTCAAGACTGCCAGGGATAACCAATCCCCCGCTCGCCCAGCTCTACCTGAGAGACGGCCTACGAAGGCAACCAACACCTTGAGGAGATACTCTTCTTCAAATACTTCTCCTTTCTTCTTTTTTTTTTTATAACTTCAGACTGCAGGTTTTTGAACCTCTATCATCTGCTGGAGACAGAGAAATGCTGAGGGACTGCAGGAGGCACTCTCAGTTATGTAGCAGTGTCTCAAAGTTTTTTTCTAAGCCTCCGTCTACTGGTAGGGATGCAAAACCTACTTGTCTAGACTGATCTGGGGTATGAACAGGAATTAGAATTTCAGATTTGCTTATGTTAACACATTCTCCCATATCTATGTAATTCTGCCACTAAAAAGAGGCAAGAAAACAATAGGGTCGTTAACATAATTGACATGTCATCTGCAAACCGAGAAATTTTGTTTTCCATTTGTCCCAACTGAATTCTCCATTTATCCTTATAGCCTCTAATCCTTTCCGTGAGGGGTTCCATTGCTAATGCAAACAAAAGTGGAGACAAGAGGTATCCTTGCTGAGTTCCTCTTTCCAGGGTGAATGCTTCTGAGTATGTCCCATTAATTTTAATGTATGCTCACAGGGTATCATGTAGTTTCTTTACCCAGGTGTAAAAGTGACAACCAATCCCCACTTTCTTTAGTGCTTCATACATAAATTTCCAATAGACCCTACTGAATACATTTTTAGCATTGATAGCTAGTAACAGAGGCCTGATCAGTCTCCCTGACAGCCCATATCAGATTGAGCACTTATAATGAAACCAGAACTGATCCTTCATGGATCAACTGCAGTATAACTTTAGCCAATCTAGCCACTAGTATTTTTGCTAATAACTTCACATCTGAGTAGTGTTATGGATCTATACGACCCACATGAACTTATCTCTACGTTTCTTTGGGAGGACTGATATTCTCCTGCCAGGGAGAGAGAGTCCCCCTCCCTCATAAAGCTATTAATCATCATCCTCAGAGGACCAATCAGTAGATTTCCAAACTGCTTATAGAAACACATGTACCCATCTAAACCCGGTGCTTTATCAGGTTTTAATCCTTTGATGGCTGAATAGATCTCAAATTCTGTTCTTTATGTATCAAGAACAACCTGCTGACCAATGTCAAGCTAGGCAGCTGTACATCTTTCTAAGTAAGCATCAATCTCCTCATCCTGAACACTCCCATCTTTGTGTATAGGGCCTTATAAAATTCCCGGAACCTTCTCATAATCTGGTGGGTGTCAAACAATGATTGCCTCTCCTTATCCTCTATGCATTGTACCTGAGCTTGTGCCTGCCTTCTTTTCAATTTGTGAGCTAGTAATTTAGAGGCTTATTGCTAGCCACATAATGTTTGTTTCACTGTTAACACTTGAAAGTTAATGCGATCATTCATTAAGGATTTCAATCTCAACTGCTCTAACTGTCCCAGTGTTTTTGGGAAACCCTGCTCCTTGTGCGTCTTTTCCAATGTTACTATAGAAGTCCTCAAATTCTTCTCTGCCTTCTGGTTTTTCCTCTCTCTTGTGAAACCCACATGACCAATTTCCTCAAAGCACACATTTTAACCCATCCCATAATATTGCCAGATTCACTTCTCTGGTATCATTAGTAGACAGATATTCCTTAATGATATTCCCTATATTCTTACATAACTTATCCTCTCTTAGTAATACTTCATTCAATCTCCAGTGTTTGAGGTACAAATTGGCAGAAATTTAGAAACTCTATTCCTATTGGAGCATGAATTGTCCAGACACAGAGTGCTGGGGAGGAGCTGGCTGTCGTGGTACATGTGGGTACAGATGACGTAGGAAAATGTGGAAGAGACGTTCTGGAAGCCAAATTTAGGATTTTAGGTAGAAAGCTGAAATCCAGAACCTCCAGGGTGGCATTTTCTGAAATGCTCCCTATTCCACGTGCAGGTCCCCAAAGGCAGGCAGAGCTCCGGAGTCTCAATGCGTAGATGAGATGATGGTGGAGGGAACAGGGATTCAGTTTTGTAAGGAACTAGGGAGCCTTTTGGGGAAGGGAAAGACTTTTCTGAAAGGATGGGTTCCATCTTAACCAGAGTGGAACCAGGCTGCTGGAACTAGCTTTTAAAAAGGAGATAGAGCAGCTTTTAAACTAGAACAAGGGGGAAAGCAGACAGTCACTCAGCAGTGCATGGTTCAGAGGAATGTATCTTTGAAGAATACTAATGAAACAGGAGAGTTAGGGCATCCCAACAGAGAGGTTCCAATAAAAGCAAACATAATCCATGTGCCTATATGTAAAAAATCACCTGAGCTAAAGATTTCCAAATTATCCTTATCAACTGAAAAGCAGGTTGTTAATACAAACAAAAACGCACTTTGAAATGTCTGGATGCCAATGCCAGAAGTCTAAGAAGTAAGATGAGAGAGAGTTAAGAGTGTATAGCAGTAAAATGATGAGATAGACATAATTGGCATCTCAGAGACCTGGTGAAAGGAGGATAAACAATGGGACAGTGCTATATCAGGGTACAGACTATATCACAATGATAGGGAGGATCAACTTGGTGGGGATGTGGCACTTTATGTCTGGGAGAGTATAGAGTCCATCCAACAGGATAAAGATCATACAAGAGACTAAATGCTCAGTAGAATCTATATGGGTAGAAATCCAATGTGTGTTGGGTAAGATTATAGTGATAGGATAAAATGGTCAGACAGATGATGAAATGCTAAGAGAAATCAGGGAAGCTAACCAATTTGGCAGTGCAGTAATAATGGGAGATCTCAATTATCCCAATATTGACTGGGTAAATGTAATATTAGGACATGCTAGAGACAAAGTTCTTGAATGGAATAAACAACTGCTTCATGGAGCAATTGGTTCAGGAACCAATGAGAGAGGGAGCTATTTTAGATTTAATTCTTAGTGGAACGCAGGATTTGGTGAGAGAGGTAACATGATGGGGCAATAGTGATCATAACGATCAAATTTGAAGTAATAACTGAAAGGAGGACAATAAATAAATCTACAGCTCTAACACTAAATTTTCAAAAGGGAAACTGATAAAATGATGAAATTAATTAGAAATAAAACTGAAAAGTGCAGCTGCAAAGATTAAAAGTGTTCAACAGGCAGGGACATTGTTTAAAAATACAATCTTAGAAGCGCAGTGAAAAAATTTATTCCACGCATTAAGAAAGGTGGAAGGCAGGCAAAACGATTACAGGCATGGTTAAAAGGTGAGGTGAAAGAGGCTATTTTAGCCAAGAAAACATCCTTCAAAGATTGAAAGAAGGATCCATCTGAAGAAAATAGGAAAAAGCATAAGCATTGTCAAGATAAGTGTAAAACATTGATAAGACAGGCTAAGAGAAAATTTGAAATGAAGTTGGCAACAGAGGCAAAAACTCATAATATAAACTTTAAAAAATATATTCGAAGCAAGAAACCTGTGAGGAAGTCAATTGGACAGTTAGATGATCGAGGGGTTAAAGGGGCTCTTAGGGAAGATAAGGCCAAACGACTAAATTAATTCTTTGCTTCTGTGTTTACTAATGAGGATGTTGTGGAGATACCGATTCCGGAGATGATTTTCAAGGGTAATGAATCAGATAAACTGAACCAAATCACTGTGAATCTGTAGGCCAGATTGACAAACTAAAGAGTAGCAAATCACCTGGACCTGATAGTTTGAGTTCTGAAGGAACTAAAAAATGAAATTTCAGATCTATTAGTTAAAATTTGTAACATATCATTAAAATCATCCATTGTACCTGAAGACTGGAGGGTGGCCAATGTAACCCCAATATTTAACGAGGGCTCCAGGCGCAATTCTGGAAACTATAGACCAGTGAGCTTCACTTCAGTGCCGGGAAAAATAGTGGAAACTATTCTAAAGATCAAAATCACAGGGCATATAAGAAAGACATGGCCTAATAGAACACAGTCAACATGAATTTACCCACGGCAAGTCTTGCCTCACAAATCTGCTTCATTTTTTTGAAGGGGTTAATAAGCATGTGGATAAAGGTGAGCCAGTAGATATAGTGTATTTGGATTTTCAGAAGGCGTTTGACAAAGTCCCTCATGAGAGGCTTCTAAGAAAACAAAAAAATCATGGGATAGGAGGCAATGTTCTTTCGTGGATTACAAACTGGTTAAAAGACAGGAAACAGACAGTAGGATTAAATGGTCAATTTTCTCAATGGAAAAGGGTAAACAGTGGAGTGCCTCAGGAATATGTACTTGGACCGGTGCTTTTCAATATATTTAAAATGATCTGGAAAGGAATACGACGAGTGAGGTTATCATTTGCAGATGATACAAAATTATTCACAGTAGTTATATCACAAGCGGATTGTGATAAATTGCAGGAGACCTTGCGAGACTGGAAGACTGGGCTTCCAAATGGCAGATTGAATTTAATGTGGACAAGTGCAAGGTGCTGCATATAAGGAAAAAATAAGCCATGCTGTAGTTCATGGTGTTAGGTCCCATATTAGAAGTACCATCCAGGAAAAAGATCTAGGCATCATAGTGGACAATACATTGAAATAGCCAGGTCAGTGTGCTGTGGCAGTCAAAAAAGCAAAACAGAATGTTAGGAATTATTAGGAAGGAAATGATAAATAAAACAGAAAATGTCATAATGCCTCTGTATTGCTCCATGGTGAGACCACACCTTGAGTACTGTGTACAGTTATGGTCACCACATCTCAAACAAAATACAGTTGCACTGGAGAAGGTATAGAGAAGAGTGATTAAAATGATAAAGGGGATGGAACAGCTCCCCTATGAGGAACGGCTTTAGAGGTTAGGGCTGTTCAGCTTGGAGAAGAGACGGCTGAGGGGGGATATAATAGAGGTCTTTAAAATCATGTGATGTCTAGAACGGGTAGATGTGAATTGGTTATTTACTCTTCTGGATAATAGAAGGACTAGGGGGAACTACATGAAGTTAGCAAGTAGCACATTTAAAATTAATCGGAGAAAATGTTCTGTCACTCAACGCACAATTAAGCTCTGGAATTTGTTGCCAGAGGATGTGGATAGTGCAGTTGGTGTAGCTGGGTTTAAAAAAGATTTGGATAAGTTCTTGGAGGAGACGTCCATTAACTGCTATCAATCAAGTTGACTTAGGGAATAGCCTTTGCTATTACTGGCATCAGTAGCATGGGATCTACATAGTGTCTGGGTATTGCCAGGCACTTGTAGCCTAGTTTGGCCACTGTTGGAAACAGGATGCTGGGCTTGATGGACCTTTGGTCTGACCCAGTATGGCAGTTTCTTATGTTCTTATATATGTATAAGAAATCTTGCCCAACAATGCCAATGAACAAAACAGCATGCCAATGAGAGAATAGATGGAATTTGGTTTAGGTTTAGAGTAGTAAGTTCAGCCCCTGCAATTATGATTTAAGGTTCTCCAGATATCTACAAGTCCAAATGTTTCCATCAGGTGTAACAGCTTCCTTCTATGTTCCTTGTGGGATGTTGAGGATAATTTAGAATTATCTAATGAGAGGTGGAGTGTCAGACTGAAATTGCCCTTAAAATCAAGGGGTCTTTAACAAATCCTGCTAATGTTCAAAAAGGGACTCTGGTCCTGACTGGGAGCATACATATTCACCAGTGTAACTGGCATTCTCTCAATATTATCATTAAGGAATAAATCTGCCATTTTGATGCTTCTGTACATCAATTATGGAAACATAAAACAAGATCCCTACTTATCTTTGTTTCTTATTATTACTGTTGGAAATTAATATGTGGGTCTTAAATTTTCATCTTGTTTCCTTAAAAGTGACTCTTGGATGAAAGTGATATCTGCTCTTTGTCTCAACTCTTTCAGTATCATCTGCCTCTTAACCAGTATGTTCAAGCCTCAGACATTCAACGACACTATTTTCTTCTTCACCTCTCTCTATTCCACCATCTCCGTCACTCGTACCCTCCCCTCCCATCCCCTTCTTTCCCCCAACTTCCCTTGTCACACTCCCTCTCGCCTCTAACTCCTCTCCGTATCCCTTCCCTATATTCCCCCTCCCCACCCCATTCCTATATTTGCTGATACAGCTAGGATCCCTAAGAAGGAATGACACCATCTCTGAGATGCTTGCAGCAGTCAGACCCAGGCAGCAAAGGAAGAAGATGCAGCCCAACAGGTTGCCACTGCTCCTGCTGCCCAATCTGCAGAGGGGTGTGGGGGAATTGACTGGCAGTAGAGGGTGGGAGGTAATGGCATCACCACTGCTTTTTTACCCAATCTGGCTCGGCCCTAGGTCTCCCATGGCAATTCCACACTAACTGGCCAGTTCTGCAGGTAGGGCTGGATTCTGCTACCCTTCCTGCAGCTGCAGTTTCACAGGAAAATAGGGGTTCTGAGTATACATCAGTGAAACAAACACCAATTTAATGCATTTTGATTTATATTTTTTAGGCAGCAGAATTTGCAAAATGTACAAGGGTATGAAGACTTTTACAAGGCACTATACACATTAAACTTTTTAAAAATGTATTTCTCTGAGCTACTTCCTTTCAGAATTTCAGTCTCAGTCAAGTTCACATAGAGACAGTACGAATTTTTGTACTTCATTAAGATGAGCATGACGGATCTGACTGTTCATAAGCAAGCTAAACCTGCCCAAGGCAGTATGTAAGATTGCTGAACTGGGTTTCTGAAGAAACATTTTGATATCAAGCAATTTTTCAATCAGTTATAAATGCTGCACACATTTTTAAATATGTTATAAAGGAGACAACATACAGCAGTAATCAAATTCTGTCTCAAATTAACTTTCAAATTTCAATAAGCTTTCAAAAGCTATGATAAAATCGAGAATGCACATAGATATACCAAAAATGAGTATGGTAGAGCAGGGGCTCTCAAATGTTTTCTGCCATGACATACCTGACAGACATTGCTCACTATAATGACCGGTTGAATTTTAAAAAAGCCTAAATATTACTTTTATTGTTAAGAATGAAAAGGAAAGAGGAGACTCCTCTCTCTGAACAAGCTGTTGTAATGTGGGATTATATAGAAAACACCGCAAGAGACACTTGGAACCCATATATCATCAGGCCTATGGGCTGGGTATTGGCTTTGCCTTCAGAAAGGGCACAAAAAAACTCCAAAATCACAATTACAATATAGTAAGTCTCCCATACAACAGCACTAACTGCCAGCACTCAAACAATAACAAACCTACCTATGAGACAGAAATGCTGCAA
The DNA here is from genome assembly GCF_901001135.1 of Rhinatrema bivittatum. NCBI lineage: Eukaryota > Metazoa > Chordata > Amphibia > Gymnophiona > Rhinatrematidae > Rhinatrema > Rhinatrema bivittatum. The sequence goes on along the minus strand of NC_042620.1, from coordinate 51,785,159 downwards.
GTAGTGCACCAGGCTCTAACACACCAATACACCTCCCATTAGGAAAACAGAACAAGCCAGGCTGCTACAGATCCCTACGCAGAAACTACAAGCTAGCAGAATACCTCACCTCAGCCACACATGCAGAACACAGATGGACCCTCACCAAATAGAGAATAAAGAGATTATAAAAGTATAAATAGAAACATGCTGACAAAAACTGAACTGGAAACCTAAAGCCAGACTGTATACTGAGCCCAATGCAAAAAAAAATAGAAGCATTACCATGTCTCATTAAAAAAAATGTATATATGAAATCAATAGTGGTAAAGCCATACTAATAAAACCAAACATTTCAAAGCAGCTGAACAAAACATCCAATCATTAAAGATTCAAAAATTTTCCAACTGCCAATAAAATATTTCAAACAGTAGAAAAACACCCAATAATTAAAACTAATAGGGATAAAAAAAATCCCCTGTTCCAGATACCTTGAGATTGTTGGGGATTAGCTCACAAACTTTCTCCACACTCATTTTCACTTACATGCATGTTCAATTCCTCCTCAGAAGCTCAAGTGGCAGCAACAGCCTTCTTCTCCTCCAACTCCTGCAGCTGATGGGACCACTGGGGCTGACATAGTCCTGCCTCCTGCTTTGATTACCAGCAGCTTATCCCGTTCCTTTAGCCACATTGCTCCTCTTCCTACTCCCAGCCAGTGCTGCTTCTCCTATTTATTCAGATCCTGTGCAAGTCAGAGGATGCTGCTGCTCCTTGTCCTCCTAATTTTAACAGCATGGCCTCTCCTTTCCATGTGGGCCACCCCACACTGTCCCCCAGGCTACACAGGCAGGAAGGAGAAGAGGCCATGCCACCACTGTCTTAGTGCCACTTTCTACCCAGGCTGTCAGTATGTTCAAACCCAGAGGAGGAGGAAGGAAGAATGGTATATCCTGGAGGCGGAGGATGGTGATATCCCTGTCGGTGCTTTGCAACAGAGTCCTATTTCATTTTAACATAAAATATTCTGTGCTAGTAAAATGTAATAAACTAAAAAAAAAAAAATTACAAATCTAATTAGTCAGAAATATATTCTTAGAAAAAATAAATATACATACTGGCAACAATACTACTGAAGCACTTGGTGCAAGCTCTAAGGTCAGTAACGTCTTTCTATAGTCATCCTTGGTAAACTCTCTTCTGGGGAACATTGTAGCCAGCGTAAAGTTGCCATAGGTGTTGCCAACAGTCTGTAGATACACAACAAAACCACAACATTTTTTACTACACTAGTTAGGATTACTTACAAAAAAAACAAACATAATATGCACATTTTAAATTAGTTGCATTCTATCTTAGCTATCTTTCTGGGAAAACAATCATTTAAATGATTACATATAGACATATGTATGAATCAAAAAGGAGATTTGTATCTATATACTATCCCTATAAAGAAAGGTTAACACCACAGAAAACTCAGACAGCATTTTGAAAATTTGTCCAAAAGAAAGCAAGTTTTAAGACCAACATATTTAGTTTTCCCAAATTCTATTTAGCTGTGACCATCACAAAAAAAAACAAAAACCCCTCCACTTTCCGACAATCCAAAGTGAGTTCTTCTTCTTCCTAGGGGTGGGGGTATAGGAAACCAGACTATCAGAGCCTACCCCCCAACACAGGATCAAGCCACCCAGAAGCCACCGATCCCTCTGCTCGTTCCTACACAAGGTCAGTGCATCATCTATAGGAGCAGACTCCCCAGGAACAACTAGCTAGAGATAGGGAAATACTGAAGAGCTCCTGCAGCATGGTACCCTGTATAGGGCAATGTCAGCAAAATAGTTGTAGTGGAGGAAAGCCTAGCCTCTGGACTGGTCTGGTAGGATAAGGATGAACAATTTAACGACTCAAACGCGAAGTACCGCTTTGCTGAGTCTGAGAGGCCAAAAAGGCTTTGTGCATAAGAAGCACAAAGTCCAGAGGATCGGGCTCACCCTCAGAAACATCCTGGTCAGAAGGATCCCCAGGACTGGTAGGGACCAGGAATACATCTGGAGGTAACTCCCTTGCCCTGGCTTCTGCTGCTGCAAATGTATTCAAGATGGCCACCGTTCCCGCACTGAGGGGGAATGGATCGGTCCTAGCCTCCCGAGGTGCTGAGTTTTTTTTAAAGCACCTCGGAGCTTAGGCGAGCTGCCTGCCACATGTAGAGAGCTGCCTTCACCTCCGGAGAGGCACTGAGAACAAAGGCCTGCACGGGAGAGTCTGGAAGAAGACTACCCGCAGGCAATGCAGCAAGATGGCCACGGCATCGAGGCACCGAAGGGTGAGCTGAAAAGACGCAGCAGAGAAAGAAGAAATGGCAGGGAGCCCGAGGATACTGCAGTCAGCGAAAAAAAACTGCCTCGAAATGAATTGCACAGCCAAAGAAGAAAAAATTAGCAACAGGCTGCTCTTTTTTTTTGTTTGTTTGTTTTTTGGTTTTTTTTAATTGGGCTGGGCAGCAAGGGGAGAAGAGGGACCGGACCACCAGTAATCTTCTCCTGCACCTTATCTTCTAGGAGCCCCGCAGGGTAACCAACTCCAGTTCCTCAGCCTTCTACCAGGGGGGGGGCGGCTCACTAGATACACCCCCCCCCCGGGAGGATTTCTCAACTTTTATTTATTTTTTAAGCTTGATTTGTTGTAAAGTACAAGAAGCCAAATCTCTTTTTTTTTTTTTTTTTTTTAAAGGGATATAGTCCCAACCCTAAAATCAAGCAAGACTGCAGGGTTTGCACCATCTCCATCTGCTGGAGTCAGAGAAATACTGAAGAGATGCAGGTGGTACACCGGGTTAAGACAGGGTGCCCTTCAAGATTTTCTTTGTCTCCATCTGCTGGAAGGGAGACATAACCCACAGTCTGGACTGATCCGGGTATGTACAGGGAATAACAATCCCAAACTGATACCGCATGATGCCAGAAATCAAGTTTCCCCATCCCTGCATATATCACTGTGTAGTTTGGCTGATTACAGGACAACTATGCTTCTTCACGCCGTGCCCTTAGTAAAAAAAACTCTTTCAGACAGACAACCAGATGATGATTCGTAATATTACTATCCCTCATAACCAAATTCCACTCCAAAAATGTATATACCTTTGCAGCAAATTGTCTAGCTTCTTCTAATGGCGATTCTGATGGAAACTGGTTAGTAAAAGACGACCCATCTGGAAGGCGGAACTGAATTCTGGCTATTGCACTGCAAAAGACATTTCATACTTTATATCACAGCCCCAAACACTTTACAACTTGAATCGCTAAAAAAGCAAAAACATTTTGAGAAAAGATGTAGTTTCAAGGGCTTAATTTTCAATACCTTTTCTGTTATTTCCAATAACATATTTCAAATTGAAAAAATCTTCTGCAACTGAATTTACCATATGGGACACCGAGTCATAATTAATAAATCCTACTGTAAAATGCTAGGATCACTTGTACTAGTGATGTTCCTAGAAGCCCTCTCTAAGATGTGTTAAATTATTTTATGAAGACAGAAGTAATCTTACCGAATGGAGCAAAGCTGGCAAGTCTCACTATCATGTGGTACCAAATGAATGTTGGTTACTTATGAGCTAAAGAAACTGACAAACTACTGACATCAAGGATAATAACGATGGCTTCCAATACCCGATGATCATTTTATCAAGACAGCGTAAACAAAATTTATAATATTTTAGAAGATGCTGCCAAGTGAACAGTGTCTATGTAATGCAATATTTGCTTACAGAAGACAACAAACTATAAAAGATGAGCTGGCTAAAGACTGTTGATGGCATTACATTTCACATGTTGAGCTGATGTCACTTCATTAACTCTGAAAAGATGTTCATGCATAGTGGATACCAGACTGTTGGTGAGAAAGTACAGCATAAATCCCAGGTACATTTAAGAAACGCACTCTGAGCATTGGATTTGGTTTAGCTACATATTTCCTACATTCTTCCAAGGCTCAGCTCAATAGGAGACAAACTTGCAACTTCAGGAAACTTATTTGCTTCTTTGTTTACTTTATGCTTAAACGTTCTCTCTCTGGTAGAGAGTTATAGTGCCTATAACTAAGGCCAAAATTAAAAATTAAAGGGAAAATCTGTGGGAAATTAACTTGTAAGCATTTATTTAGGTTATCAGATTTTCTCAGTGCACAGTTTATAAGTATTATCATTAAACAATTACATGAACAAGAGCAGCCACTGAAATGATCAAGCAGAAGTTTACTGTAGCAAGGAAGCATAAATTCGATTTTATGTTACATTTAAAACTCCATATTCTTACACAGTGCCACCAGCTAAATAAAATAAGAGTCCTATAGATACAGGAACTGATAGATGCATTTAGCATAATGGCATCACAATGAGTTTCCAGCCTTAAACCAAGGGATCTGCATCTTTATCATCGGCAATATATCATCTCTGCTACTTCATGGAAAGTTACCACCCTCTTATTTTAAAGGGTACTACTGTACCTTCTTTCTTTCTGAGCAGCTTCTTTTCTGGCTTCCATCTCAGCCTGCTGTGCCTGCAGAGCTGCTGCTTTCAAAGCTTCAGCTTCTTCCTGCGACTTTGCAAAACGAGCAGCTCTTTCAGCACGATCCTTTAACGATAAGCACATAAGCATTACTTTGTGTACGAACTGCTTATGAAGAAATATTAAAGTAGTCTAGCTATAATGTTTCTCCCCTGCCACCCTAAATCCTTTCACATCAGGTACCATGCGGCCCTTAGCATCTGCTCTGCCTTGCTTCAGCGACTGGCAAGAGGGCATGCCCCAAAACCAGTGCCTGGAGAATCGAGGCTTTTCTTTGCCATTTACATGTGCATCCTCATTCTATGTTTGCTTGGTGGGGGAGGAGGGGAATGGTTAAATTAAGACTCACTAATGTTATCCATGTTTTATTCTACAAAAATTCTGAGACCTTAAGCATAGACGTTGTATACTTAAAATGTTCCCTCTACCCCTGTACATAAAACATTTGAACATTCTTTAATTTTGTGTTCTGAAAGCCACAGTATCTCTCAGCATCCAGTTAAATTAGGAGCAGATTGACAGAAAAGGTCTGAAATTGTGGCTTTTTAAAATTGCTTCTGGATTTCCCCCTTTATTACCACTTTTCTCACCTTAAGGCCGATAGGGTAAAAGTCGCGGGAGAGTAGGCGAACGCCCGCTCTCCTGTGCGTGCGATTCTGTATTCAAATGAGGGCCAGCGGCAAAAAGAGGCGCTGGGGACACTAGCGCGTCCCTAGCACCTCTTTTTGGACAGGAGCGGCGGCTGTCAGCAGGTTTGACAGCACACGCTCAATTTTGTCAGCATCGGTTCTCAAACCCGCTGACAGCCACGGACACTGGCAAAATTGAGCATCCGGTTTTCAACCCGCGAGCTGCAGGCAGATTTCAAAATTTTTATTTTTTATTTTTTTTAACTTTCGGGACCTCTGACTTAATATCGCCATGATATTAAGTCGGAGGGTGCACAGAAAAGCAGTTTTTACTGCTTTTCTGTACACTTTCACGGTGCCCGGAGAAATTAACGCCTACCTTTGGGTAGGCGTTAATTTCGTGGGAATACCTTATAGGGCCATCAACATGCATTAGCATGTTGCGGGCGCTATTAGGTTCGAGGTGGGGGGGATGCGTGTTTTTGACGCGCTATTACCCCTTACTGAATAAGGGGTAAAGCTAGCGCGTTGAAAACGCGCGTCCAATCGCAAGTTAACAGTGCACTCCACCGGAGCGCACTGTACTGTATCAGCCTGCTTATGCATGAACAAGTCTGAAGAAAGCTCCCTCTAGGGTCCAGATGCAAGTAATTATGGATTTATTCACAATTGCTGGTGTTTCGCCTCAAAAGCTGTTAAGTATAGTTTTTAGATTTTTTCCTTGTTCATATTAACATTTTTAAAAATGAGTTAGATGTAAACTGTGCACAAACATTTAGGGCCTAATTAAACTTTTTTCCCCTATTCTTGACCCATGGGAAAAAAATCTTAGCAAATCAGGCACTTAAGGGGAAGTTTTCCTTACCTGTTAATTTCTTCTCCATTAGTCCTGCTACACCAGTACAAGCCCTACTTGTGGATTGTTTACCCCTACCAGCAGATGGAGGCAGACAACACAGTTTTTTCCCTCAAGACATCATCTCCAGTACTTAGGGGTGGTGCAGCATGAGAAAAATCCAGTGTACAACTCTCAAAGTTCTAGAATCAGACCCAACATTTTTCTTTTTTTACCCTTATTGAAACAGCTTAACCTGAGAAGCAGACCATCTTGATCTTCACACTTTCTAAAACCAACAGCCCGGTATATAAGACAGAAGCATAATGAAAGAGTTCCAGATAGCACTTAGGAGCCAAAAGTCATTATTACACAGAAGAATGAAGAGCCACGTTTCCCGGGTGAGACTGATATAGCAGGACTAATGGAAAAGAAGTTAACAGGTAAGGAAAATGTCCCCTTCCATGTTGTCCAGCTACACCAGTCCAGGCTCTACTTGTGGGAAGTATCAAAGCCCTCCAAACCCAGGTGGGAAGAAGGGCGACCTTGAGAACACCAACCCCAAAAGCCATGTCCTCCTTGGCTAACAGCATCCAGTCTATAATGCTAAAAGTCTGCAGAGAAGACCAAGTGGCCACCCTGAAAACGTCTGCAGGAAAGACAACCTGCACTTCTGCTTGAGGGGAAGACTGTGCTCTAGTAGACTGTACTGGGAGGTCCTCTGGAGGCCTCCTGCCAGCCAGTACAAAGGTGGAAATACTCGCTTCCTTGATCCAGCGAGCCCAAGTGGCTTCAACCTAATGCAAACAAGATGAACAATCTGTCAGACTTACGAAAGTCATTAGTCATTACCAAATAACGAATGAGCCACCAGCGGCCATCCAAACATCTCAGTACCTTGAACACCCCCCAGCACTCCCTGTGCGAAAAAACCAGGAGGGAAATTTTATAATTGATATGAAAAAGGGAAATGAACTTCAAGAGAAAGGCAGGTAATGGTTGAAAACACTCGCATTTGAGGAAATGACAGGAAAGGGATCATAGTGTAAAAGGAGCTTGAAGTTTAGATATCTGCCTTGCGGAACAAAAGCTATCAAGAAGACAGCCTTGAGCTGCACCTTTAGAGTATGCAAGGCCAAGCCTTTATTCAGGCCCTTCCAGAGAAAGGTGTCTCAGATCTCCAGAGGAGAGTCCGAACAGTGCCCACTGAAATTTTCAAATAAGTGCTAGAGAAGCAGATGATGTTCTAGAACATCAAAAGCATGGATATTACAGAGGCGGAATAGCCTCTTGTGCACAACAGTCTCTGCTCAAATGCCAAGTCGTAAAACAGAATAACCACCACTGGATCCTGCACCAACAGGTCCGAAGTATCCGGCAAACGCAGAGGACCTGCCCTCTTAAGCTACATCAGGACTGCATGGCCAAGCTGACGCCATAAGGAGCACTCTTTACCCACTTTATGGAGGAAAGTCGTACAGAAGCACTCCCTCTAGCCATGGCTGAACCCGAGCGCCTATGCTAACATGTCAAATTCTGTCCGACAGCTGAAGAACAGGGGAACCTTGGCATTCTTGCGGGTCACCATCAGATCCCTGAGTCTGCATGGGGGAGGGACTGAACCACCAGTGTCACCCCTAGCCAGGCAGGTCACCAGGTAGGGTCCTAGGCTGATCACATCAAGGGGCAAGCCCCCCCCTAGGCCCAGATAAGAGCAAGGAGCAAAGTTGCTGCTCCTTAAGAGAGAAAGGAATTTAAAATAACAATGTCTTTTTTTTTTTTTAACTTTATAAAATTAGAAGTACTTGCTTGATCCGAGAATAAGACAGAAGAGAGAGAAAGAAAAAAAAACTTTCCCAGGCGAATAACTGTCTAGAAAAGGGGAACCGCAGGTTCTTCTATCTGCATCTGCTGGAGACAGAGAAATACTGAAGGGACGCAGGGTAAGCACTGTCCTGATATAGCATACCCTTTCAGTTTTTCCTCTGTCCATCTTCTGGACAGGAGGCTCAACCCACTGTCTGGACTGATCCGGGTACGTACAGGGAACATGTCAAATTCTGTCTGACAGCTGAAGAACAGGGGAACCTTGGCATTCTTATGGGCCACCATCAGATCCCTGTGGTGGAAGACCCCATTGACAAGAGAGAAACCGAAAGGTTCCCCAGGCTCAGCTCCCACTTCCCTGGGTACAGAAGAGTTCTGTAGAGAAAATCCACCTGTACAGTCTCTTGACTTACAGTATGGACTGCCATTAGCAACCGAAGATTATAATTTGCCCAAGGAAAGAGCAGGCTAATCTCCACTGACACTCAGTGGGGGAGGGGGGATGAAGGAGATCAGAGGAACTACCATTCTATGATAGGAAGAGGCAACTGAAGAAAAAACAAATTTTTTTTTTTTTTTTAAATTCCTTCCCCCTTTCAGGCTCTACCTAGTCCCCACTAGGACTGGCCCTGGATCCAAGATAGGGCTCACTCTGCTGGTTGGAGCCAGTGGCCTTGGCCTGGGTCCACATGAGCAAAAATCCAATGTTGACCAGCTGCACCACCAGATCCTACCATCTGCAGAAAATACTGGATTTTTCTGTTGCTGCACCATCCCTAAGTAAATTAGATAATGCCACAAGGGACAAAAAAAACCCAGAGCTCTCTGCCTCCATCTGCTGGTAAGGGGAAACTACTCACAAGCAGAGCCTGGACTGGTGCAGCTTTATGACATGAAATGAATTTATGTAAATGAACATGCAGTGAAATTCAGACAAGACTCAAACACGTGTTCTCCATATATTGTTCCTTGACCCCCAGTAGTAATTTTCTAAAATAAAAAAAAAATGATACTGGGTCAGGGCCAACAGCAGCCTCAACCTTCCACTTTTTCCCCAATGGAGAAAAGGAAGCAAGTTTAAAAAGGTTCTGAGTTGGTGACCTGGCAGAAAATCATTACTGCTTGACTGTTATGAGACCCCTTATAACAGTCAATTTTGAGGTTTTCAAAATGTGAAGGACTCTACAACTTGCTATCCCCACTGTGTCCTGGGCATAACAAGACTTCCTGGAACTTTGTTTGGCATGCAAAGTCTTTTTTGATGGATATGTACTACTTACTAAAAGAGTCACAATGGCTCTACTTTTCTATCACATGACTTTTAATAGATATTATTCTATATTTTTCTACGAGGCAGCTCAAGTGAAATTAAGGCATTAGCAATGTGGCCATCATAAAAAATGTTCAAGTAAAGAAATTAGCATAAGTTCACTAAAAAAGAAAAAAAACCCAACTCCCCCCAACTTTCTAACAGTTTTAATTTCATCAGAACTTTCACAAACCTAAACAAGTTTGAAGATGTGTGTGCCTAATTTCTTTACTTAAACATGAAAATTGCTGATCTCTGCAGAGATTTGTCAGTCTTCACTGGGATGCTTAGTTATCTATTTTCTCTTATGAGGTGGCTTTTGATGATTTTATTGTACTGCCACCAAATATTTATACCATAAAAATATGACAAGCGTGTCAGATGGTATTTATGACTATTAATCACACAATATATTTTTCTCTCCTTGTTCATTGAGTGCCTTTGCATCAAACAGTACCATTTTAAAGATTCCATGGTTTTTTCTGAGTTGTATAACTGAACTTAAGAGTCTCACTTGCTGTGTATTTTCTACATGGCAATATATATTTTAAGGCATGCACCATAAGATAGATAAAAAGTAGATACGCAGTTATAGTAAAGAGCAAAGAAAATAACCAAGGTAACCAGAACAAAGCTAAATGAAGTCATTCCATTGCTTATAAAATATATTTACAATTTAAATATCATAGTAACATAAATGATGGCAGATAAAGACCAAGATCCATTCTGTCTGCCCAACACATTAACATGGATTAACATCGTAATGAAACATTTTCTTTCTTGCTGTAAGAATGGAGAAATTACTTACCTGATAATTTCGTTTTCCTTAGTGTAGACAGATGGACTCAGGACCAGTGGGTTATGTGCTCTTCTGCTAGCAAATGGGAGACAGTCATATTTCAAAGCTGACATCACCCTAGATATACCCCTGCAGTGACCTCAACTCTTCAGTATTCTCTTCGAAAAGCCATTGTGGATATATATTTGCTTAAATAACTTGATTAAACCGATTCAACTGATAACTGGATATCGCCAGTGCACTCAACCAATCAACGCAGACACCGGACAAACAGGGGGTGTAAGAACATAAGAACATGCTATAATGGGTCAGACCAAGGGTCCATCAAGCCCAGCATCCTGTTTCCAACAGTGGCCAATCCAGGCCATAAGAACCTGGCAAGTACCCAAAAACTAAGTCTATTCCATGTTACCGTTGCTAGTAATAGCAGTGGCTATTTTCGAAGTCAACTTAATTAATAGCAGGTAATGGACTTCTCCTCCAAGAACTTGTGGAGATGCCATTTCGGAGTTACATAGGTCCGGGGTGCTATCATATGTAGTAGTTCCGTACCCATCCTCAGACTGTGAGGGACCATGCTTTGGTACCCCTTGGGCTTCTTCGCAATGATGGCACAGACAGGACTCTATTTCAGGCTGTGCGGCTCTGATGTGGCAGGCTGTGCAAAGAAAATGCCTTCTGAGCTTCTTGGATGCTGCTGCTATTGCCTCTGTATATAGACGCACAGGTAAAGCGTTTCAATATATGCGCGTGATAACTGTGCGCGCGTGTAGTTCTGAGCGTGTCTATATTGGATGCATCGGCCGTCTGGCCTGCCCCGTGCGTACCGCCAGTCGAGAAGGGAAGATGGCACCAACGCTCTCCGCACATAAGAAAGCGCCCCCGAGGGTCTCCACTTGTCTTGACCCCTGCACGGGATCGAGGCCTAGCCCAACCAAGGCTACTCAACCCGATCAGTGCTCCCTTTTTACCTCGCCTGAAGAAAACCATAATCGGTATGGCAATCCGAGCCTCAGAGACCTTATAGTTTTCTGCTTACCTGGTCTCGGCGCTTACCGATCACATGCCGGGGACGGTCTCCAACTACGGGGGGGTGGGGGGGGGGGGTGGAGAGGGCTTTACTTTCACTGCCGCGCTCGGTTGTGCACCCGCTGCCTTTCAGCCACTCTGGGGGCTAAGTCCATGCTGAGAACCGGCTACTGGACCAAGGCACACCTCTGAGGGATATCGGAAATCACCTCAGCAATTCTCAACTGGGGGAGGGACCCTTAGGTATCACTGCAGGAGAGCGGGGCTCGATATTCTTTAAGGTAAAACATTTTTCTTCTTTGCTGTAATTCTTAACACTGTTCTAGTATGTGGGATAGTGTCTGCATCTGCTGGCAGATGGAAAGATACTGAAGAGCGAGGTCACTGCAGGGGTATATCTAGGGTACAGTCAGCTTTGAAATCTGACTCCGACTCCCATCTGCTAGCAGAAGAGCACATAACCCACTGGTCCTGAGTCCATCTGGCTACACACTAGGAAAGTGAGTTTTCACAAGCATTGTTGGGTTAAAACTATATGGATCTCACTTTAAATGCTCAAAGCTCAGTGTTGGCACTGCATAACAGAGTTTGTAAAATTTACTCAGAGTATTTATTCCAAACTGCTTGAACCTATTATATTTGTCTTCTAAGATGTCCTTTACATAGCACGTAAGGTGACAGTCAAAAGGTCAAAATGTCCGTAGTATCTCAACAGTTTGGAAAGACAATTAAAAGAAGACCTCACCAATGCAATCTGCTGCCTGATACGCTCCCGGGCTGCCTTTTCTTCTGCCTTTTCTCTGCTTCTTTCCTCTAACATCCGCTTTGTCAGATCTTCTTCCTGTCTTCTTTTAAACTCCAACATATCTTTCCCTGTTTTCCTGCGTTCTATTTCCTTTTTAATCTCTTTCTGTAGGGAAAGAAAATTATTTATATACTTTAAAGATGTACAACCAATTTCACTTATACATTTTCATTTTACTTGGAAAAATATGACCAACAATTCTTGACTTAATCATCGGAAGAGATGCTTTTAGTCTGTGCCTATCAGAGAAAAGCTTGAAAGAAGGGTTCCCACCCCAAGTATTATTCACAGACTGCCCTGGGTGACTGATGATTTTCACACTGAAATGCTAGCATGCAAGAAGACCATGTTAAGTAACGTGTTTCCAATGTCGCTTTACCTGTTCCTCATCTCTTTTTTGCTGCTCGCGTCTGTCTTCAAGTTTTTTTGTTATTCTGAACAAAATAGAATTTGAAATAGAAAACAAAAAAATCAAAAATAAAATGTGATTTTAATCTTAAGCATTTTAAATAAATACAGAATCCCCACTAAGAGTAAGGTCAAAATTCAACGACAGCAGAAATATTTAAAATGTAAAGCAAGATATTTTTTTCCCCAGCAGCTTCCTCCTCCTTTGAGCTTACAGCTCAATCAATCATAACCAGTACTGGGATCTGACACCATAAGCCTTCATATGCAACTAACTTGGGATTCTCTTCCAAAGTACTTTTGACCAGTCATTGCAGACTATGCACCAGGGTTCTTTCTGGAACACTGTAATCATTGGCTCTATATCCAACCATTAGGAATCACGTCATTGCATGATGATTCCTGCTTCTCCAGTGTCTGAACACTGACACTGCAGCATCCCCAGCCACCAGGGAGGAGTAGAAGACCTTAGCTGGGAATCAAGTCCAGGTTTCTTCACATGGCAGTGTGCAGCCATCAAGATAGAGATAGAACCTTTACATTTTGGGCCAATCTGTGATTTTCATATCAGCATGCATAGTTGCTCAAAATAAGACATATCCCCTAGCATCTAAGAGCACTATTGATATGCAACAAGTTGTTACAGTAAGTTCTACTGCTTCATCCCTGCTACCTTTTCCAGGCATCAAACCACAGTTCCTTATCCAAATGAAACCTAGAAACTTACTACACACTATACCTTGTCACCTAAAAGACTACTTGACAAAGCAAAATTGTTCTCAGCCACCTAGAAATGAGCTTTCATCTTACAAGATTACTTTGATAGTCCTATGTTCCCTACTGATAAAAATAAAATAAAAATATTTATATACCATCGTTCTAAATAAAAATACAATAATTTACATTACACCTCCCTAAATGTTACCATTACACCATTTTTACATCCACATTCTGACATTACTTTACAATCACATTGATAACATTACCTTACTTTGTTCATTTCAGAAATGTTAACAATTTACTTTTATTTATCGAGTTTTATATACCATCATTCGGTTTCGCCATCATAATGGTTTACAATTATCAATGTTAGCGGGTTAGCAAATACAATATGCTCGGAGTAAAGTTACCCGATAAAGTTACAGGAAAGGGTTGCAAAAGTAAGAACTATAATATGAACAGGGTACAATTACAGTTATTATATGGTTAGATATACATTTTGTGTTAGTTATATAAATTCTATCAGTTTCTCGAGTTAATATAAAGGTTCTCATGGAGACGGTATGGATGGTATGCTTCTTTTGGGTGAGCTAGGTAGGTGTCTAGATGTGTGGTTGTCTGTGAATATTTAAATAGGCTTTGGTGAATAGCCAGGTTTTCAGATCCAATTGTAAATCTGAACATAATGTAACTCACACTGAGCTCTTTTGCTGAAAGAGTGTATAAAAAACAATTATGAAAGATAAATGCCAGTAAATGTTCTATTGTGTGTTAACTAAAATAGTTATTTTCCTTCTAAAACCTATTCCCTAAAGCAGAACATTTCATAATACCAATAGATTTGTAATGAGAGCAAACCTGTCCACTTTATCCTCGAGCAGCTCTGCTGGCTGTGACTCTGTAACAGTTCCATCTAAAGAAACACTGTCGGCTTCCTGAGATGGACTTGTTTGGCCAGGATGTACTTCATCTTCAGTCAGGCAAATAAGGAGATTGCAAAGAAAAACAAAAAACAAACTAATATATTTATGACAATAAAATAATCAAAGTCTAGTATCAACATAATATACTTCATTAGCTTTTTTTTTTGTTTTTTTTTTTTTAATAAATTATGCTTCAACAGGTAAATAAGGATTTAGGAAAAAGCTTAAAAAAAAAATCTTAGCGGCACCAGCCAGGCTTACCTGCTGGAGTGCCCATCTCACAAGAGGGATGGATTTCATGGTGTTCTGCTATAGGCTGGGAGATTTCCGAAGTACTGGCAGAGTTGGGGGAGAGGTGTGGTGCAGAAGGAAGACTTGCTGACTGGTTTTGATTTTGTGTAGCTACATCACTTTTCAGTGTGCGCATCTTAGGAATAAAAATCCAAAATGTTCTGATCAGTAACATGTTAAATAAAACTATCAAACAAATTAAGGAAAGGTGTATAATCAAATTTTAAAAAAAATCAATTCACTTCGTATTATTTTAAAACCACATTTAATAATCAACCTCTTAAACATGACAGAAGGAATCACATCAACCACCCAATTCTTATACACCATTAAACTGCTCATAACAAAAAGTTTTATAAATTATATACCACACAAATACACAAAAGCGTATGAACACATCACCAAACCCAAATTTATACAAAATGTCAAATATAAATCACAATACACAGAAAAAAATATCACACAAATTACAAACCGACAAGTCAAAATGCAAAATATACTTAAACCAACCCCCCCACAAACAACCTCCTCTTAAACAAAACCACTAAATCTACATTAAACACCCCAACAATCTCAAATTCGTAAAAAGACCGCATCACTAAAGCAGCATCACTTAGCTTTCCAACAGTGTCTTACTGAGCCTCCAGTCTCCACAATGTCACTCTCACTCAAGAGAATTTTTCATGTAAGATACCACAGTAACCGGTCCTCAAAAGATTCCTTTATATGCACAACCATAAATAGCCTGCTTTTCAAAGGAACATCTCATATGTATTTTTTTTTAAAGGATATGTAGTGGCCACTAGTTGTGGAGCTTATTATGAATTGAGGTTTTGGTTCATATGGGTTGAATAAATGTGTTGATTGTTTTGATTTTCACTCCCTTGAGGAAGCTTCTGAGGCAACACATAGGCTTGTGTCAGGCAGAGCATGATACCACCTATGGAGGGAGTATATAAGAAACACCCTCTGAACACCTTAAATACCATCTTCCCAGTTGTCCTTAAGAGCCATCAGAGCAAGGGATTCTGGGCCAGGGACGATGCCTGCAGCCTTGGATAAGAAGGTAGGGTCCAGAAGGCTGGGTATGCCCCCAGGGAGAAGGTAGGCATTGTTGTGAGACTGCTGAGGTAAGTGGCCTCTACGCTGCTTTGAAGAGCAGGCTATTGTAGTTGCGTATTTGAAGAAATCTTCCAAGGACGGGTTACTGCCGTGTCTTACGTGAAAACTTCTCTTCATGGAATCTGGAGATCCAGCGAGATGCTGTTGGAAAACAGTGATACTGCTTTAGTGGCATAGATACTTTGAGAAATTGCGATTGGAAAAGGATTATGCAAGGGTTTTTGTGGGGGTTAGTTTGGGTTTTCATTAGTTTTTATAAATATTTTGTATTTTGATTCATGGATTTGTAATTTGTTATATATTTTTTCTGTGAATTGTGATTTATATTTAAGACTTTTGTATAAATTGGGTTGGTGGGTGATATGTCCATTTGTATGGTATATGATTACACAATTTCTGTTATGAACGGTTTATTGATAAATAGGAATTGGGTGGTTTGATGTGATTCCTTCTGTCATGTTTAAGAGGTTACTTATTAAATGAGGTTTTACAATAATACAAAATGTATTAATTGATTTTATTTTACTAAATTTGATTATACACTTTTTTTTTTGTATATGTTAACATACTTTGGTGGGTTGTTTTATTTTGTAATTTCTGTTTTTCCTTATTGGATTTTCTTGTTTATTAACAAATAAGACTATAAAATCTTGTTAAGTCAAAGTGGAGTCAGAGTCTGAACCACAGAAACAAAATTAAGAAGTTTGCCCATATCTACCTCCTTCCACCATGCTGTCTGTGGGAATAATGCAACTCATTAACAACAGGCTCCTAAGCCTTTATTTTATGTTGCAGAAGGGGAATACATCAATTTGAGTGCAGCATAACATAACTGGCTGAGGCCAAAGAGGAAGGGAGAGACCAACCTCTGTTTACAGCAACTTAATATGCTACACATCAAAAGTGGATTCTTCAGAATTTTTCACCTGTGTGACTTTGTGGATTCTTGCTGTAAGTTCTTCAGCAGAAACACTCCCAGCGATAACTTCCAATGGAATGCCACTGTCTCCTATAAAGAAACTGGATGGGATGCATACTACAGGGTCTGTGCAGTAACCAGTGAAGGACAACAAATTCAGGTACCAAAATGAGCATGATCATCAACACAAATATTAAAACAGAGCACTGAGCACACAGCCTATAAAATGTTAATGTAAATAACTTTACACTAGACAAATGGCAGGTTATTTAACTAAATTATGGAACTACTTAGCAGCAAACCCAAATTGACACCAAGATTTTTCCCTTGATTTTTAAAAAGTAGCATCTGTTATGTAAATGAATAGAACTCAAATGTTCAGATCAGCTAAATTACTTGGGCAAATTCTTGGAAATCAAGTTCAAATTCTGACACCTTAGTAAATATTGTGAAGTCTAAGTGTCAGTATCTTCCAGGGCCTCAATTTACTTAAATAGGGCAATATCATTAGATACATTAGCTCTGTTTTGCCCCCTCTTCCTTCTGGGAAGTCATTCAGGTGAGGGAGCAAAATGGGGGCCAAAACTCACAGTGAAGTATGGCTACATTAAACTGCCATTCATGTCAAGGGAAATACAGATTCTAAGAAAATATATGTATTGTTCACTACCATAACTAAATACCAAACAATAAACTATTTAGTGTCCAAATGTTTGTTTTTTAAATCTTATACTCATGCTGTAAGTTATGGTTACATTTCAAAACTACACAGAAAACTACACACAATTGGAGCAGGTCTGTTCTGCATTATAGAGCAAAAAACAAAATTATTCCAAAACAGCACAGAATTACATTTTCCCACTGAAGCCATGTAATCATACACCAAGTCCCAGCTAAGATCATATGCTGCACAACGCAAACTTTTTTTTTTTTTTGGGGGGGGGGGGGGGGGGAATCAATTTAAGCTATTTGGGGTCTTCAGGTAAACACATGAAGTCAATACCCTAACAAAGGTCTTGGGTATAGACCAAAATGTTGGTAATATGGTAGCAGGAATTATTAGAATACATTTTTTTCTTCTATTAGGAGTGTGCCTGGTTGTTTACTTATGTAGCAAACTTGCAAGCATGAATACAGAAGAATGGAGAAATTACTTACCTGATTATTTCGTTTTCCTTAGTGTAGACAGATGGATTCAGGACCAATGGGTATAGTGTGCTCCTGATAGCAGTTGGAGACTGAGTCAGATTTCAGTCTGACGTCACCACCAGTACATATACCCCTGCAGGAAGCTCTGCTCTTCAGTATTCTCTTCAAAAAGCAATTGTGGATATATGTGTATCTGGCTAATTTGATTAATTTGGTTAGCTTTGATTAACTTGAGAAACGTGATCAACTTGAACTGGTTGATGTGGACTATAGCTGGAGACTGCCAGTGCCCTCAACCGAGAAACGCCGACACCCGGTAACTATGGGTATCCTAGCTGCAGGGAAGCGTGGCTTACCTGTGTTTGTCTTGCTCTCGGGAATTGACACCCGAGGTTTTCGTGTATAGCGGCAGCCGTGGGCGGGATACTGAATCCATCTGTCTACACTAAGGAAAACGAAATTATCAGGTAAGTAATTTCTCCATTTCCTAGTGTGTAGCAGATGGATTCAGGACCAATGGGATGTACAAAAGCTACTCCCGAACCGGGTGGGAGACTGTCCGTGGCCCACTTAGTATTGCCCTTGCGAATGCTGTGTCCTCCGGAGCCTGAACATTCAGGCGGTAGAACCTGAGAAGGTGTGAATGGAGGGCCATGTCGCTGCTCGACAGATCTCAGCGGGTGACAGCATCTTGGTTTCCGCTCAGGACACTGCCTGGGCTCTAGTGGAATGGGCCTTGACTTGTAGAGGTGGAGGCTTGCCTGCCTCTACATAGGCCGCCTTGATTACTTCTTTGATCCAGCAGGCTATGGTTGCCCGCGAGGCCGCTTCCCCTTGTTTCTTCCCGCTGTGAAGGACGAATAGGTGGTCCGTCTTTCGTACGGATTCAGACCTTTCCAAGTTTCGGACTAGGAGTCTGCAGACGTTAAGATGGGGAAGATGGCGAGATTCTTCCGAGCCCTTATGCTCGTCTGGAGAAGGCAGCGAGATGGTTTGGTTTAGATGGAAGTGAGAAACCACTTTTGGGAGGAAGGCGGGGACAGTGTGTAGCTGTATGGATCCCGGTGTGAACCTGAGGAATGGTTCTCGGCAGGATAGTGCTTGAAGTTCGGAGATGCGATGGGCCGAATATATTGCCACTAGGAATGCAGTCTTCAAGGTTAGGAGTCGTAGAGGCAGACCTCGGATAGGTCTGAAGGAGGCTCCCACTAGGAAGTCTAGAACTAGATTGAGGTTCCATAGGGGTACCGACCACTATAGGAGTGGTCGAATCTGCTTGACCCCTCTCAGGAAGTGGGAGACGTCCAGATGAGATGCTATGCTGGTGCCTTCCACTTTGTCTCTGAAGCAGGCCAGGGCGGCCACCTGAACCTTGATGGAGTTGAGAGACAACCCCTTCTGTAATCCAACCTGCAGAAATTCCAGGATCGTGGGAATTTTGACTGTTCGCGGAAGGATGTTGCGGTCTTCGCACCAAGCTTCGAATATTCTCCATATTCGTATGTAGGTCAGTGATGTGGAGAACTTGCGTGCTCAGAGCAAGGTGTCAATCACCGCCCTCAAGTATCTGTTCTTCTTCAGGCATGTCCTCTCAATGAACAGACCAAGAGAGAATCGAGTTGGGTCTTTGTGGAGGATCGGGCCTTGTTGGAGCAGATCCCTGTGTGGAGGTAGAGGGCTCCCCGTCACGAGCCTTTGCATGTCTGCATACCACGGCCTTCCTGGCCAGTCCGGGGCCACTAGAAGTACTAGCCCCCTGTGGTGCTCTATCTTGCGGATGATCCCGCCCAGTAGTGGTCATGGGGGGAGGGGGGGGAGGCGTATAGCAGGTCTTCTTGTGGCCAGGTCTGGACGAGGGCATCGATCCCTTGGGATTGTGGTTCTCGTCTGCGACAGAAGAAGTAGGGAACTTGGGCGTTGGACCGGGTTGCCAGGAGATCCATGGCTGGGGTTCCCCAGCAGTTTACTATCAGCTGGAAGGCTGTGGTCGACAGCCTCCACTCCCCTGGGTCTAGACTTTCTCTGCTGAGGTAGTCCGCAGTGACATTGTCTTTTCCCGCGATGTGAGCGGCTGAGATCCCTTGTAGGTTTGCTTCCGCCCAATCTGGCAGCAATCTGTAGTGACATAGCTGATACGTCGAATGACTGTTTAAGGATGGATTCCAGACATTTGTCCTGGGCATCCTTGAGTGCCGCTCCTCCCTCAACTGGGATGGTAGTGCGCTTTGTGACTGCGCAGACCATGGGGTCCACTTTGGGGAATGCCAGGAGATCTTTGGCTGAAGGTTCCAGTGGGTAGAGGGCTTCTAGGGCCCATCCGCCTTTGAAACTGGCCTCCGGGACATCCTATTCCAGGTCGATCAGCTGTTGTACGGCTTGCAGCAGAGGGAAATGATGTGAGACCTGATGGAGTCTCTCTAGGAGAGGGTTCGTCTTTGGTTCCCCTGTGGCGCCAGTGCCTAGGATGGCGAGCTCCTTCAAGCTGTGAGACACGAGGTCTGATAGCTCATCTTTGGAGAAGAAACACCTCATGGTTCGGTAAGGTTCCGTTCCTGGAGGGATTTTGACCGGCAGAGGCCCGTCTCTGGGGGGCCTAGAGGGCCCTGGGAGGTTAGGGTCCTCAGGGGGAGGCTGTGGTTGTGTCATCGGTGGCGCCAGTTGCATGTGAACGAAGGTGTGAAGACCTTTAAAGAATTCTACCCAGGAAAAGGATCCTGGGTCTAGATTGAAAGCCACTGCGTCCCCCGGGGAGCCCTGTTTGAAGGAGGCTCACGCTGGGAATGGAGAGGTGGATCCTGATTCCTGTACTGGCTGGGGAGGGCCTTGACTTGGTTCTCCCAGAGCCTCCTCGCACTGTCGGCACATGGCCGTGGCCTCTTCGAGCTGCGCAGCTCTTATGTGGCAGGCTGGGCAGAGGGCTTGTGCTTTGATCTTCTTGGCCGGTGGTGCCATGGTTTGTGCGCGTAAGGTAGTAGAAAGCCCCATATAATGCACGTGTCGGGAGGCTTAGTTATGCGCTCCGAGTGTGCCGAAGATGTGCGCGTAGGCAGAGATGCGCACTCACAAGATGCGCGTGCCGTTGTGCGCAGTTTTAGCTTATGCGCCCGGCACTGTTGAGCATGTGGCTGTGCACCCGGCCCCCTCGTGCACGTCGCTGTGCGCACGGCACTTATGCGCGCCAATGTGCGCACAAGTAAGTTGTGCGCCCGGCTCGTCTGTTGGCACAGCTCGGTTTGGCGGACAGGACGGCGATAGATGGAAAATGGCGCCGGTGACCACGCGAGAGATATGGCGACCACCTCGGAGGGTCTCCACGTGGGAGGACCCTCATATCGGATCGGGTCTAGCCTGGACGGGGCTGATCAACGCGATAACACAGATGCCGACTGACGATCTGTGCGGCTTTCCGAGCCTCGGAGACAGAGACTTTTAGAAAGTTTTCTACCTTACCTTGTCTTGGTGTTTCCCGGGTTTCGTTCCGGGCGGTCTCCGGCTGCAGGGGGAGAAGGAAAGTACCTTCACCACCACGCTCGGTGTTGCACCCGCTGCCTCTCAGCCTCTCCAGTTGCCGGGGGCTAAGTCCATGCTGGGGACCGGCTGTCAGACAGAGACCTACCTCTGAAGGATCTCAGAAATCACCTCAGGAATTCTCGATTTGGGGAGGGACCCGTAGGTATCACCGCAGGAGAGCGGGACTCATCTGTAGAGGTAAGGTTTCTTCTTGTTTGGAATTTTCTTTGGTTTGAATACTCTAATGCTGTGCAAGCATGTATAGAGTCCCGAACTGCTATGGAGATGGAAAATACTGAAGAGCAGAGCTTCCTGCAGGGGTATATGTATTGGTGGTGACGTCAGATTGAAATCTGACTCCGTCTCCAACTGCTATCAGGAGCACACTATACCCATTGGTCCTGAATCCATCTGCTACACGCTAGGAAAATTTATTTTTTAAAATAAAGATTGATCCTAAAACAGTGCCCTTTCCTCTTTATCAAGAAAAATTATCATTATCAGACCCACCAACAGTAGATCCCATTAAGTTGAAGATTCCCCCTCCCAAGGCAGAGATATTGCATCAGCCATGTCTGCTGCTGGATCAACTCACCATGTTTACTTATGTAATAGAGCCCAAGTCAAAAAGCATATAAAGGAGATGACAAAAGACTGTCCAGGATAAGGAGAAATCTTGAAGGTGTTCACACAATGTGGCTAAAAGATGGCATGTATTGTTAGCAGTATGGACAAAACAACTAGATGAGCAGCAAACTGTATAGGCAGATTAACACAGTAGATGAAGGCAGAAAAGTCCATTTATTTTCCTACCCCAGACACCATTACATGACTAAATGCATTGGATACCAAATGTAAAGTATTTAAAAAGGATACAGATCTGTGAAAACTGCAAGCAAGCTTCACTGCAAAAAACAAAAAGAAAAATGGTCTTTTGTAAATTGCTATCATCTTTCAAGCTATATTAGTTTCATGTCTTCTCCCATGCTTCATTTTCCTCTTTTGTCACCCCAAATCATTATTCTAATAACATAGTAATAGCTAAACTTATGACCTGGGCCGACTGCTCAGTGGCAGGGCTGCACAGTGCCATATGGGAACTTTGGGTTTGAGTCGAGTGCCTAGCTTCTTCTTGACCTGGGTTATTGTAGAGGCAGCTTTCAGCCAGGGGGGACAAGTCTCAGTTGTCGCAAAAGCAGGGACAGCCAATGGCCGAGCTTAGGTCACACAATACCAGATTCTGGAATAAACTGCAATTTATGGTCCCTGGCAGAGGAAAAACAGGGGGTGGAAGCAGAGGACAGACCTAAACATGGGGAGAAAGCCCCATAGCACAGTAGAGACAAATTCAAATTCAGCTGGAAGCCCCTAGGACCAGAAAATAAAAAAAAAACAAAAGAAAAACCCAAACCTTTTTGTATCAATTTTTATAGCAACAAATCCCTCTGCAACAGCTTCTGCCACTTTCTCATTCTCCCAGCTTGCTGCCATCTGCGTAGACTGTTCATCATCTCCTGCAAGAGATTAGACTTTTAATAGAAGCCTATTCCCACTTACAAGCTTAACAAAACTTGGATTTTACGACTGCATAGCCGCCCTGGGCAAGGGCTTAGAAATATAGGAGATGGCACCAGAAAATGACTAGTTGGCTTAGACTTGTGGTAAGTCAGAGATCTTCTTAATGGCAATCTAAGAGGGGCTGCAAAACCAGACATTCTCTCATAGCCTGTGTATTAACCAAAATACGTATATTCTTCTATGTGAATGCAGTGAACATCTGAAAGACTCCCTTGGGGTCACAAAAAAAAAAAAAAGGTAGTAAACCTCTTCTTGTAGGTGAAAATATTTAGAAAGCTTGGGTACCAACTAAAAATTTGTAGATGCCAAGAATTTTCCTTTTTTGACTTTTCAATTTTTTGTTTTCTTTATTTTTTGTTTATAAATAAAAAAAAAAAAGTTAGAACAAAGAAAAGTAATTTTTAGTTTCTCTCTACACCCCACCTCCCAACACACTCATTTGGGCCTGTTCCCCTGACATCTGCAGTGTCTCCTTAGGCCAGGTCTGACCCCAGCAGTAGGCATCAAATTTTAGTCACTCTGCAATCTAGTGCCTAGGATTTTGCCAGTTCAGGTTCACCACATATCTCTATGCATTCTGAATCCCTAGACATACGACCGAAAATAAAACTAGCAGAGTAGAAATGACATGCAATATTGTACTATTCATATTAACTACAAAGGAGCCAACAGATTGTAGATCACAGGTATGAACCCATAGAGCTTTGAAAAAATACAGAGGGTGTTCATATCTCAAATGATCAAGTAAATGCTATCAATGTATTTTGTTGCATTATTTTCACATGAAAACGATCATTTCATTAAATATGAAGAGTTTAAGTGGAAGCCTGAATAAACTACTGAAAGTAAGTCATCTCCTAGTTGTCAAACTAAGCCTTACAATAAAGCAAACCACTAGAGGAATGATAGTATTTTGCAGGCTTGTCAAGTTAATGTGAACTACTATTAAAAAAGAGTACTTAGTTATAAAATAAATACTTCAGCCAAGGCTGGAAAAATTCCAGGTCACAGATAATCTAGGCAGCTAAAATTTGGCACCTGGCACAAGAGATGAGCTTTGGCAGCTGATAGAAGAGAAGTCAATGCTGATGGGCTACCAAACACAAGAAAATGAAGAGGGTAGAACAGAAGGGGGGAAGATGGTTGGAGGCAGAATATTTAAACAAAAAGCAAAATAAGATTAATTTTTTTTTCTTTTTTTTTTTTTTAAAGAAACTTTATACCCGAGTAGCTAAAAATCTCAGTTGGAGCCCAAATACTCCAAAACTCTTTCCACCCTCTATAGTGATACAAATAGCAAAAGGTCTGTATCAAATTATTCTTCCATTACAAAGCATGAAAAACTACTATGAGACAAGGCCCTTATTGTAATAGAAACTAACAATTGTGAAAAACAAAGATAATCCCCTGCCATTATGTTAAGGTCTAATTATATAGATTCCCATCTAACGCTGGCCTTGCTGCAACAATGGCAGCCATCTTTCTTCTCCCCCTCCATGGGGCAGATACAATATTAGTGCGTAGAAAACGGGCACTCAATGTTGCACCTCTCCTGGGTGTGCGACGCAATATTTAATTGAGGGGTTGCGCTAAACAGGAGGCGCTAGGGAAATTGTGCTTCTCTAGCGCCGCCTCAGCATTAGGTGCACAGGAGAGGTGGCTATCAGTGCAGGTTGGGAAAACGGACGCTTAATATAGGGGTACGTTTTCACCCACTACCAGCACAATATGCACACACAAGATACACTGCTAACAGTCTCATCTACATGGAATTTACATGTGATGAGCACTATTTACTTGGTATTTGGACATGCGATTTGGATGTGCTAATCCCGTATTGCATCAAGGATTATGGACGCATGCCCAAAAATGCACATTCAATTGTGTTAAGCCATGCGCTAGTTGCAGTGCACAATATTACATCGACCACCCATGGGAGGCTAATATAATAAAGTGTGCTCAGCAGAACACAGTTTTACCTACAGTTGTGCACAAACTTTATTCCTGATGCAAAAAGGAGTTTTATGCACAAGATGCATACAGATTAGCGCCCTCCCATGTCAATCTAATAATGAAGGCATTAGAGATTACCTCCAATGTAGAGCGATGCACTAGCTTAATTCATGCATTTTCAGCACTGGAATCTTAACTCCTCATTAGAGGTAGAGGAAAGTTTCCAGGGCTTGTGTTAGTCTATGGGTAAAGCTCGTGTTCTGATGCCGAGACCTGTAAGCAACATTCATGCACAGAAAACATGCTTTTTTTTTGTACATAAACCATGTTTTCTGCATATAAAATATTTATGCACGCAAAGTGCTTTATACAGGGAAAACCTTTTGAATGCATACATCATCTTTTATGCTCAAAAAGCATAGTTTGTGTGCCATAAAGCATGTTTCTCCGAGTACTAAGCATTCTTTTATAAATATTTTCAGGTTAGTGTGCTTTCATTGTTTTTAAACTCCCAATGCAATAGCATATCATTAGCTTACTGCCTCAGAAGTTAAAATTTCCTTTAGCGTGTGCATTAATGCACAACTTATTACACTGACCCTTGAGTTTGAATGTGTTGCCTCCACAACATGGCTAAATTTTGTTGGAAAGAAAACCCTAACAAGTCTCTTGCACTTGTGAAACTGGGCTAGCCCATCAGTTAGTTTTCTAACTTTTTACACAATGCATTCCTTAAGAAAACGAACTACAATGCACCGAGAAAGGAGTCTGAAAAATAGAACCAGATTACCTACTGCTGCTGCTAAGAATGGTAAATATAACGGCACTACCAATTTAATACCACATGATGAAAGCGTTCCACTTTTATGGCTTAGTGGGAGGAGTTTATCAATATTATGTAATCCACCTGAGTATAATTATGCCAAATAATCGCTTTAAATGACCCTCATACTAGGCATCATCAGGAATGCTATATGTATCTTGTTTCCATCTGCCTTACAGGTCATCTGTTGTATTGTCTTGCCCAATATCTTTTTTTAAAAGAAATTTTTCTGTTGCAATTTTAAAATAAAAAAGATTATACTTATCTTTTAACAAAGTCCGTTCTAGAACCTCTTGTGCACATTCATTTTTCAACAGTGTTAAAAAGCAGTCCACCACTTTTTTCAAGTTGTAATGTTCAATGCCAGGGACAGTAACTTTCAAAGGGGAGCGCAGGCGCACTTTGACATGTGCGTGTTGGCATGTCCAGGGATGCAACTATTTTATAACATATGCGAACGTTATAAAATTGCCTCAGTGCGCGTATGTAGGAAGTGATATCATTCACCTCCTACTTCCAATTTCGGTTAAATCAAAAGCTGAACAATGATAAAAATCTGAATTCTGACCACTCCCCTGAGGAAGAACATTGTGTAAAAAAACATGGATCTAACACTTGCTTTTTTAACACTGTTGAAAAATGAATGTACAGAAGAGGTTCTAGAATGGATTGTTTTAAGATAAGTATAAACTTTTTATTTTTAAATTGCAAAAGAAATTTCTTTAAAAAAAGGAGAGAGAGATTGGGGCAAGACCCCTATGCAACAGATACTGTATGATTATTTGTAAGGAAGACGGAAACAAGATACATATAGCATTCCTGATGATGCCTATAGTATTATGCTCATTTAAAGCAACTGCTACCAATTTTACTCCATCTTCACTAATGAAGCATGTAAGATTCCAATCTGCAAGTAATGTAGGATAGACCATTAGTAGTAACTGACAAATGACAACTACTTGTGTTGTGGATGGTGCCCTATTAAAAAGTTAAGGGCAACGTTACATTGTATAGATTGTAATAAAGTTAAACACTAAGCAACAAAAGGGTATCAAATCACTAATATAGCTCCAAACAAGTCAAACTACTTTTCTTAGCCAAACTCACTTCCCATGAGTGGATATTATGTTCAAAACAGGTACAATAAAAATAAAAATGTGAAAAAACTCTATAATGAATTACAAAATGCTAATCTGCCTCTAGCTTTTTCTTTTTTTTTTACAATGCATGTTTCAATAAAAACAAATTCTATTGGGTTTTTTCTCTCAATACAGACTTATAGATACATAAAATAAATAAGTTAAACAATCATGTTACTATTAGACACTGTCTAAATTGAAAGATTTATTAAATAAGAATCCTTTCCATAGGTACAATATGGGAAAGTAATTTTTTTTTTTTGGGGGGGGGGGATGCTATTCCGCAGTTGATGAGGGTGGACGCCTAAGAACGAAGCTCTGTCCCCCACCCATATAAATACCTTTCTTTTTGGCGAAAAACCTCTGGGACTTCAGCTTTTAAGGCGTGCAGGTCTCCTCCAATATTTGGTGCCCCGAATGGCGGCGAAACGAAAGACTGCCGAACTCAAACAGTTCTCGTACGGCAAGCTGATCTCGGAAGCGGGGCCTGCAGACCACGACCAAGCCAGTCTAAATTTAGACCCTGCCAGGTCCAGGGACGACGCAGCCGGTGAACACAATCAAGTTGGTATGAATCTCACGACAGACTCATGGTACTCCGGGCAGACTTAATGCAGCACAAACCCAATTTATTAGAATCAATAGCAGACATTAAGGAAGATCTCGCAGCCCTAGGAGCACGTGTGGATGATGTGGATACTCGGGTAGACGGGCATGGAGAGGCGATTAACAGCCTGACACTTCAGCAGAGACAGTTTTCTACTGAAATAGTGAACTTGACTGAGAAAATTGAGGATTTGGAGAATAGGAATAGGAGGTGCAACCTGAGGATCCGTGGGGTACCTGAAAATGAAGACTTTGCTGACAAATCTGCTCCTCCATTTTGAGTGCAGGCACTTCAGAACACCACAACATGGAGGAATCACAGCTGATGATCTGACTCCAAAGGGCCCACCGAGTACTGGGGCAGCGCAGGGACCAGAGACCTCGTAATATAATAAT
This sequence comes from Rhinatrema bivittatum, assembly GCF_901001135.1. Lineage (NCBI taxonomy): Eukaryota > Metazoa > Chordata > Amphibia > Gymnophiona > Rhinatrematidae > Rhinatrema > Rhinatrema bivittatum. Next base: position 51,757,842 of record NC_042620.1, on the reverse strand, counting down.
TTGTTTCCACAGCTTCACACAAAAGAATCAGGTGTATGAAGCAACACGAAAACAAAATGAAATACTCTGGAACTCCCATAAACTGTCCATCTTTCAAGATCTGGCACCTGCGATGCGCCAGAGACGGTTTGAACTGCATGAAGCAACAGCAGCATTGTGCAATAGTGGCATTCGTTATCACTGGACATACCCTTTTAGATTACAATTTCAAATAAAAGGAGTGACCCATAGAGTCGTCGCTTATGGAGGCTGCAGAAGCATTTCAGCAGGCCCAGATGCCAGTCACATTCCAGGTTCCCAAGCTGACCACCGCTCCCCATAAATTGGACACCCAACCACGGTGCATAGAGTGGGCAAGGGAGGGAAGCGACTCCACCGTCAGCCGGAAGATGCTTGCCCCAATGCCTCTGACCAAGGCTGACTGTTAGTTGTGACTCCTGATCATAAGAACATGCCATACTGGGTCAGACCAAGGGTCCATCAAGCCCAGCATCCTGCTTCCAACAGTGGCCAATCCAGGCCACAAGAACCTGGCAAGTACCCAAAAACTAAGTCTATTCCATGTTACCATTGCTAATGGCAGTGGCTATTCTCTAGGTGAACTTAATAGCAGGTAATGGACTTCTCTTCCAAGAACTTATCCAATCCTTTTTTAAACACAGCTATACTAACTGCACTAACCACATCCTCTGGCAACAAATTCCAGAGCTTAATTGTGCGTTGAGTAAAAAAGAACTTTCTCCGATTAGTTTTAAATGTGCCCCATGCTAACTTCATGGAGTGCCCCCTAGTCTTTCTACTATCGAAAGAGTAAATAACCGATTCACATCTACCCGTTCTAGACCTCTCATGATTTTAAACACCTCTATCATATCCCCCCTCAGTCGACTCTTCTCCAAGCTGAAAAGTCCTAACCTCTTTAGTCTTTCCTCATAGGGGAGTTGTTCCATTCCCCTTATTATTTTGGTAGCCCTTCTCTGTACCGTCTCCATAGCAATTATGTGTTTGAGATGCGGCAACCAGAATTGTACACAATATTCAAGGTGCGGTCTCACCATGGAGCGATACAGAGGCATGATGATATTTTCCGTTTTATTCACCATTCCCTTTCTAATAATTCCCAACATTCTGTTTGCTTTTTTGACTGCCGCAGCACACTGAACCGACAATTTCAATGTGTTATCCACTATGACGCCTAGATCTCTTTTTTTAGGTTGTAGCACCTAATATGGAACCCAACATTGTGTAATTATAGCATGGGTTATTTTTCCCTATATGCATCACCTTGCACTTATCCACATTAAATTTCATCTGCCATTTGGATGCCCAATTTTCCAGTCTCACAAGGTCTTCCTGCAATTTATCACAATCTGCTTGTGATTTAACTACTCTGAACAATTTTGTGTCATCTGCAAATTTGATTCTCTCACTCGTCGTATTTCTTTCCAGATCATTTATAAATATATTGAAAAGTAAGGGTCCCAATACAGATCCCTGAGGCACTCCACTGTCCACTCCCTTCCACTGAGAAAATTGTCCATTTAATCCTACTCTCTGTTTCCTGTCTTTTGGCCAGTTTGCAATCCACGAAAGGACATCGCCACCTATCCCATGACTTTTTACTTTTCCTAGAAGCCTCTCATGAGGAACTTTGTCAAACGCCTTCTGAAAATCCAAGTATACTATATCTACCGGTTCACCTTTATCCACATGTTTATTAACTCCTTCAAAAAAGTGAAGCAGATTTGTGAGGCAAGACTTGCCCTGGGTAAAGCCATGCTGACTTTGTTCCATTAAACCATGTCTTTCTATATGTTCTGTGATTTTGATGATTAGAACACTTTCCACTATTTTTCCTGGCACTGAAGTCAGGCTAACCGGTCTGTAGTTTCCCGGATCGCCCCTGGAGCCCTTTTTAAATATTGGGATTACATTTGCTATCCTCCAGTCTTCAGGTACAATGGATGATTTTAATGATAAGTTACAAATTTTTACTAATAGGTCTGAAATTTCATTTTTTAGTTCCTTCAGAACTCTGGGGTGTATACCATCCGGTCCGGGTGATTTACTACTCTTCAGTTTGTCAATCAGGCCTACCACATCTTCTAGGTTCACGGTGATTTGATTCAGTCCATCTGAATCATTACCCATTAAAACCATCTCCATTACGGGTACCTCCCCAACATCCTCTTCAGTAAACACCGAAGCAAAGAAATCATTTAATCTTTCCGCGATGGCCTTATCTTCTCTAAGTGCCCCTTTAACCCCACGATCATCTAACAGTCCAACTGACTCCCTCACAGGCTTTCTGCTTCGGATATATTTTAAAAAGTTTTAATGTGAGTTTTTGCCTCTACAGCCAACTTCTTTTCAAATTTTCTCTTAGCCTGTCTTATCAATGTCTTACATTTAACTTGCCAACGTTTATGCTTTATCCTATTTTCTTCTGTTGGATCCTTCTTCCAATTTTTGAATGAAGATCTTTTGGCTAAAATAGCTTCTTTCACCTCCCCTTTTAACCATGCCGGTAATCGTTTTGCCTTCTTTCCACCTTTCTTAATGTGTGGAATACATCTGGACTGTGCTTCTAGAATGGTATTTTTTAACAATGACCACGCCTCTTGGACATTTTTTACTTTTGTAGCTGCTCATTTCAGTTTTTTTCTAACAATTTTTCTCATTTTATCAAAGTTTCCCTTTTGAAAGTTTAGCACGAGAGCCTTGGATTTGCACACTGTTCCTCTTCCAGTTATTAAATCAAATTTGATCATATTATGATCACTATTGCCAAGCGGCCCCACCACCGTTACCCTCTCTCACCAAGTCCTGTGCTCCACTGAGAATTAGATCTAAAATTGCTCCCTCTCTCGTCTGTTCCTGAACCAATTGCTCCATAAAGCTATCATTTATTCCATCCAGGAACGTTATCTCTCTAGCGCGACCCGATGATACATTTACCCATGTCGGGGGACCCCTACTTGCGCTTGGAATTATACATAAAAAACTGACAGTGGAGTTGCATTTGAACTGTGTTATAATATTAATAAATTTTGGATCCGATAAGTTTTTCTGCACTTGTTGTGTTTTTGGTAATTGAAGTCTCCCATTATTACTGCACTACCAATTTGGCTAGCTTCCCTAATTTCTCTTAGCATTTCACTGTCCGTCTCACCATCTTGACCAGGTGGACGGTAGTATACCCCTATCACTATAGTCTTCCCCGACACACAAGGGATTTCTACCCATAAAGATTCAACTTTGTATTTAGTCTCATGTAGGATGTTTATCCTGTTGGACTCTATGCCATCCCGGAGATAAAGCACCACACCTCCTCCCGAGTGCTCCTCTCTGTCATTGCGATATAATTTGTACCCCGGTATAGCACTGTCCCATTGGTTATCCTCTTTCCACCATGTCTCTGAGATGCCAATTAAGTCTATGTCATCATTCACTGCTATACATTCTAATTCTCCCATCTTACTTCTTAGACTTCTGGCATTACCATACAAACATTTCAAAGTTTGTTTTTTGTTTGTATTTTCATTCTGCTTTTTAATTGCTTGTTTGCTTGTTTGCAATTTAATTGCTTGTTTGTAATTTCATTCTGCTTAATTGCTTTTTAATATGGGTTACAGTGTTTTCTGCGGAACAGCAGTATGATTTGGAGGTTTCTACGTCATTCGACTTACTATCAGAGTCTCCAGGCTGAACGAGAACTGGCCTAGGTTGGACTTGCAGAGGTTTATATATCTATTTTTCTGTATATGACATGGTATTTTTTCTTCACATTATGTTTTATAGTATTGCTCATAGGCGGGCGGGGGGGGGGGGGGCCTCACAATCGGGGGTCCCTTAGACATCGGGTGTAGGCAGAGCTCCCAGGGAGTGATATTCCGTAGGTAATGGCGGAATATATAAGGCATAAATACCAATAAGACTCTCTTACATTTATGTAATGTGGAGACAGCCAACTGTAAATCTTGAAAAAAATATCTGTGCAACCACATATGAGATATAGTCACATTTAAACACCTCAAGTGAGAAACAATATAGCTTGATGCCAGACCTCATACCACGGCATAAGTAGTAATGCTAATTTAGCATGTATTGAGTCTGCCAGCATATATAATCATAGGTCTTTGACAAATTGAATTTTTCTTTTCATTTTCTTGCTTCTGTGCAAGAAAATTCCGTGGGAATCCGTCCAATCAGGACTCTAGCAGGTCCTGATTGGACGGATTCCCACGGAAGAAAATGGTCGGCAAGAACTCATTCGAACTGTCAGTCTTCACACGTGATATATATCATCAAATGTCCCTGTGATTTATTTTATGTTGGCCGGACCAAACGTTTAATACGCACAAGACTCATTGAGCATAAAAGTTGTTTACAAACTGGGAAATTACAGGCTCCAATTGTAGCACACTGCCTCTTAAAACAACATCAGTTCGTGGATCTGAGATGGAGGGTGATAGATATGATCCAACTATCAGGGAGGGGAGGTGATCCACAAAAATTATTAAACGTTAGAGAACAGCAATGGATCTTTAAACTAAACACGATACAGCCTATGGGACTCAATCTTTCGGTCGAATGGTTCTCTTTGGTTTAAATGCCTACATATACCTTCGGACGTCATCCTTTACATAGCACATGATGACTGGTCAATCATTGGTTTAAAAAGAAGGGCGCGTTTTCTTTCACCTGGGTGGAAGAAACGTAACACCGGCAGAAGCCGCCATCTCCAGCCGCTCCAATATCGTGTTTGTACTGCTGAATTCCCATTACAACTGATAAGTATTTATAATTTTTTGTCAATTTTTCTGATGCATTCTTTTATATTAACAGTCATTTCTGCCCCCGACGAAGGCACGCGCCGAAACACGGATCCAGTGTCGGGCTTTTCCATACTAGCCTCCGAAGAAAAAATATGGCGTTTCTTCACCATCATTACTAAGCTAAGTGTTGGTTAAACATGACTTAATGATCAAAAATACGATCAAATGAACAAAAAAAAGTTGTGTTCTTTCAAGTAATTATTTTATTCACAAGATTCACAAGTTTGTTTGCACAGAAGCAAGAAAATGAAAAGAAAAATTCAATTTGTCAAAGACCTATGATTATATATGCTGGCAGACTCAATACATGCTAAATTAGCATTACTTATTATGCCGTGGTATGAGGTCTGGTATCAGGCTATATTGTTTCTCACTTGAGGTGTTTAAATGTGACTATATCTCATATGTGGTTGCACAGATATTTTTTTCAAGGAATATATAAGGCATACAGGATCTGGCAAGCAGGATTTTTGTACAACACGCTTTAGGTCAGGATTGGAGCAGATTGGCTGACAGGGGTCACTTTTTGTCTAGGAGGATAAATAGAGTACTCAGAGCCAGGAAGGTCCTTTTTCCCTGGCCTCCACCTTTCTATAGGTATTGTATCGCTAAACTTCAGATGGCTACCAGGTTAATATCTATTAATGCAAAGGGGCTAAACACCCCTCGAAAACGGTTGCTACTAAAGAAGGAATTACAGTCACAGAAAGCCACTATAGTCTTTATTCAGGAGACCCATGTTAGGAAGTGCCATGAACGATTATTGTCCTTCCCTTCCTTCCCTGGTTCTTACTGGGCTGCCAGCACTAAATCCTCTAGATATGCTGGGGTTGGGATCCTAATTTCTACTTCTCCAGTTCACGAATTATTAGGTCAAGTGAGGGATCCCCTGGGTAGATACCTCTTGATCAAGATCAGGGTTGACACACGCGTAATTACCTTGGTTAATGTGTATTTTCCTAACACAAATCAATTATCCTTCCTGGACACTATTGATCAATTATTGACTCAACACAGAGGGGGACTTAGTTCTTGGCGGGGATTTTAATGTTACCAGAGATCCTAAACTTGATAACTCCACACATTCACAGGCTTCGTTACCTGGCATGAATCTAATGGATATATGGAGACAGATATCCTACGTCCCGGTCTTATACGTTCTTCTCGCAACCTCACAACACAAACTCCCATATTGATTATATCTTTATAGATAACCATCTTCAAAACTCCGTGAGTAAAGTGGGTATTGATAGTATAGCGGTCTGATCATGCCCCTATTTGGGTGGAAATGCACTTCCAGATCACCACGGGTGGACTGCACTCATGGAGACTTAATGATAGTTTATTAAAATATGTAGGCTTTGTTAATCGCCTGGACACACAAATACAGGAATATTTTTGTCTCAATAAGGATACAGGGATGTCACCCTATGTGGTCTGGGAGTGTTCAAAAGTCGTGGTTCGAAGGCTTTTCATTTCTAGAGCAGCCTTTTGTAACAAGAAACGGGAGTGCACACGGACTTCGCTGATAGCAGAAATATCTAAGTTGACGCCCCTCTTCTAAAGGCAAAAGGTACATTGAGATCGATTGATGACACTTACATTGGTCACATGCTTAAACAAACATTTTTTGAGGTGGGTAACAAAGCGGGGCGTTACCTGGCGCAGCACCTAAAGGCGGCCCAAGCTCAGATCTTAGTGGCTAAGGTTAACAATTCACAGGGCAGGTCTGAGACTACAACTGAGGGAATTTGTTGGTGCTTTACAGATTTTTATGCTAAACTATATTCCCAGGATGTATCAATCCACTCCCCCAATATTAGAGAGTACCTTAACACAGTAGTTCTGCCAGACCTCTCCCTGGAGCAACGGGAATTTTTAGATACCCAGATCACTGTTTCGGAGGTTCTATTTGCTATTAAAAACTTAAAATTGGGTTAGGCACCTGGGCTGGATGGCTTAACTGGGGCATATTACCGATGCTTTGCTCACTCTCTTGCAGAGCCATTCACTGCTATGTTTAATTTCCTCCGGGAGACCGATTCTATAGATCCTAACAATAACACAGCAGGTATATCCGTCATAGCAAAGCCAGGTAGAGACTTTAATTAGTGCGATCTTATAGGCCCATTTCATTGATCAACTTAGACCTGAAAATTTTAGCATGTGTGCCTGCTGCCCGGCTGAATGGAGTCCTGCCCGGATTGGTCCATTCTGACCAGGTATGATTTGTCCCTGATAGGCTGGCAGCAGATAACGTACGTAGAATAGTTGACATTATTGGCCTTGTTCAGCATAATCGCATACCCACAGCTTTACTATCCTTGGTTGCAGAAAGAAAATATTACTTACCTGCTAATTTTCGTTCCTGTAGTACCATGGATCAGTCCAGACAGTGGGTTATGTCCCCAATCCAGCAGATGGAGTCAGTCAAAGCTTCGAGGGGGCGTCACCATGAGTACTACTACCCCCTCTGCAGGAGTTCAGTATTGAGTATATCAAAGCCCGAGTAAACAAAGGACCCCCAATTTGGATCAAGTTTAAAGTAACGGCAACAACAGCCGCAGAACGTAAACAACAAAACCCGTGCCCGTCCCACCAACGGGTGGGAGGTCGGGAGGTCAGCGTGCCAACCCCAAACGTAACTGTGACAAACAGGGAAAACTGAGAAATCGTGAGAGACAGAAAGCACCATCGTCCCATAGAGGAAAACAGTCGAGCAGGAATTAGAACCCAAATGCGGTGGGCGTCTGGACTGATCCATGGTACTACAGGAACGAAAATTAGCAGGTAAGTAATAATTTTCTTTTCCCTGTACGTACCTGGATCAGTCCAGACAGTGGGATGTACCCAAGCTTCCCTAAACCGGGTGGGGTCCTGCGAGACCTGCTCGTAGCACCTGCTCCCCAAAGTGTCCGAAGACCGAAGAAGCGAGGTGTAGACGATAGTGTCTCGAGAACGTGTGTAACGATTTCCAGGTGGCCGCTCTACAAATTTCTTGAGAGGAGACCGAGCGAGTCTCCGCCCAAGAGGCCGCCTGAGCTCGTGTCGAATGCGCCACAATACCGGGTGGGGGAGTCCGTCCCACCCCAATGTAGGAAGCGGCAATGCCGGCCTTCAGCCATCTGGCAATGGTCGTCTTCGAGGCCTGAGACCCCTTCTTAGGACCGGACCAAAGTACGAAGAGATGGTCAGAAGTCCGGAAATCATTCGTAGCCTCCAGATAGAGACGCAGAGTGCGCTTGACATCCAAGAGTCGGAGAGACTTCGCTCAGAAGAAGAGAAGGACGGCAGTTCCACCGTCTGATTCACATGGAACGCGGACACCACCTTTGGAAGAAAGGAGGGAACAGTGCGAATCGAAACCCCGGAGTCCGAGAAACGGAGATAGGGCTCTCTGCACGACAGGGCCTGCAGTTCCGAGATGCGACGAGCAGAGCAGATAGCCACCAGAAACACCGTCTTAAGCGTGAGATCCTTAAGCGTCGCATTCCGCAGTGGTTCAAACGGAGGTCCCGACATGGCCCGTAGCACGAGGTTGAGACTCCAGGAGGGACAAGGAGTCCGCAACGGCGGTCGCAAGTGCTTGACACCCTTGAGAAAACGATGGATGTCCGGGTGTTGCATCAGAGAACCCCCGTCCCGCAGGAGCGAACCAAGGGCGGCCACCTGGACCCTGAGTGAGTTGTAGGCAAGCCCTTTGTCCACCCCCGCTTGCAGAAACTGAAGGATCTGGGGAACCGAAGCCTCCGTGGGACGCGTGTTCAATCCGGCACACCACAGCTCGAACACTTTCCAGACTCGCACGTAGGCCACCGACGTCGAAGCCTTTCGAGAACGCAGCAGCGTTGACACTACCGCCTCCTGGTAGCCCCGACGCCGAAGGCGGTGCCTCTCAAAAGCCAGGCCGCAAGACAGAAGAGTTCTGCCTGGTCGAAAAATACCGGGCCTTGGTGAAGGAGGCGGGGGAGATGTCCCAGACGGATGGGTCCGTCGATCACCAGTTGGAGCAGGTCTGCAAACCAAGGTCGTCTTGGCCACTCCGGAGCGACGAAGATCACAGGTCCCTGGTGGGCCTCCACGCGGCGGAGTAGTCTGCCGACCAGTGGCCACGGCGGGAACGCGTATAGCAGCAGGTTGGTCGGCCACGGGAGCACGAGAGCGTCTACGCCCTCCGCCCCCTCCGGCGGCTGAAGAACCGGGGCGCCTTGGTGTTCCGTGCGGACGCCATGAGATCCAGGTGGGGGGCTCCCCACCGCCGGACGAGCAGCTGCATTGCCTCGTCGGAGAGGGACCATTCCCCGGGATCCAGAAGTTGACGGCTGAGGAAATCCGCCTGTACGTTGTCCACTCCCGCGATGTGCGAGGCGGCCAGGCGGGCCAGATGCTGCTCCGCCCACTGCATCAGCATCTCTGCCTCGAGCGCGACCTGCGGACTGCGGGTGCCGCCCTGTCGGTTGATATAGGCCACCGTCGTCGCGTTGTCCGATAAGATCCTGACCTCCCGGTTCCGAAGGAGCGGCAGGAAGTGCTGGAGCGCTAGTCTGACAGCTCTGGTCTCCAGGCGATTGATGGACCACTTTGATTCCTCCGCGGACCATGTCCCCTGCGTGGCGCTGCGATCGCAGACCGCTCCCCAGCCTACTAGACTGGTGTCGGTGGTAACCACGACCCAATTTGGCAGATCGAGAGACATGCCGCGGGCCAAGTTCTCCGGATCCATCCACCAGGTTAGACTGTTCCTGGCAAACGGCGGCAGGGGGAGGAGCACCTGATAGTCCTGCGAAAGCGGTTTCCACCGGGATAGAAGCGATCTCTGTAGAGGCCTGAGGTGCGCAAATGCCCAAGGGACCATGTCGATGGTGGAACCCATCACCCCCAGGAGCTGCAGATAGTCCCAGGAGGTAGGGACCGATAACGCAGAGAACCGTTGTATGTGTTCCTGCAGGGCCTGCGCCTTGTCCTGACGCAGGAAAACCGCGCCGAGACGGGTGTCGAAGGTCGCCCCCAGGAAATCCAAGCGCTGCGAGGGTACCAGGGAGCTCTTGGAGAAGTTCACCACCCATCCCAGGGACTGCAGAAACTCTATGACCCTGGCCACAGCCTCCTGTCCATGGCGAAAAGACTTCGCTCGGATGAGCCAATCGTCCAGGTAAGGATGAACTAGTATCCCCTCCTTCCGCAAGGCAGCCGCTACCACCACCATGATTTTGGTGAAAGTGCGCGGCGCCGTCGCCAGCCCGAACGGGAGAGCCACAAACTGAAAATGTTGATCCAGGATCTTGAACCGTAGGAGACAATGATGCTCCCGGCGAATGGGGATGTGGAGGTAGGCCTCCGTCAGGTCCAAGGAGGCCAAGAATTCCCCCCGATGCACCGCCGCGATCACTGACCGCAGCGTTTCCATGCGGAACCGAACTACCCGGAGTGATTTGTTGACTTCCTTCAAGTCCAGGATGGGGCGGTAGGAGCCGTCCTTCTTTGGAACCACGAAGTAGATGGAATAATGGCCCGAGCCCACCTCTCCGCAGGGCACGGGCGCAATGGCGCCTATCTCCCAAAGCCTGTCCAGGGTCAACTGCACCGCCCTTCGCTTGTCGTCCGAGCCGCAAGGGGAGAACACGAACCGTCCCTTTGGAGCGCGGACAAACTCCAACGCGTAACCTTGTCCGATGGTATCCAAGACCCACTGGTCCGAGGTGATCCGCGCCCACTCCTGGTAGAAGAACGCCAGCCGCCCCCCGATCCTGGGAACGGCGGAGTGGGCGAGCCGAACATCATTGCGAGGACTTGGGAGAGGGCTGTCCACCTGAGGGAGCGGGACGTGCGGGGCGGCGCCCACGAAAGGAGCGAGACCAGGGTTGAGACCTGGGGGCCGAGGACCTGGCCGCCGCCGGTCTGTAGTTCCGGTAGCGCCGTTGTGCCCTGGCTCTGGTCCGAGAGGACGAAAACGCCCTGGTGGAGCGATATCTGTCTTCCGGCAGGCGATGAACCGCGTTTTCCCCCAGCGACTTGATGATTTGATCCAGATCCTCCCCGAACAGAAACTTGCCCCTGAAAGGCAGGGAGCCCAGACTCGACTTGGAGGACGTGTCCGCCGCCCAGTTGCGGAGCCATAGGAGACGGCGTGCCGCTACCACGGAGGCCATGGTGCGGGCGAGGATTCGAAACAGGTCATAGGAAGCGTCGGCTCCATACGCCACCGCAGCTTCCAGCCTATCCGCCTGGTCGGCCTCCCCGGCCGGTAGGACCTGGGAGGTGAGCAGCTGTTGCACCCAGAGGAGGCTGGCCCGCTGTGCCAGCGAACTACACATCACCGCCCGCAACCCTACCGCGGAGACCTCGAAGACCCGCTTGAGGAAGACTTCCAACTTGCGATCTTGGGTGTCCCTTAAGGCCGCTCCCCCCGTCACAGGGATGGTCGTCCTCTTCGTGACCGCTGTCACCGCGGAGTCCACTTTAGGTACCTTGATGAGATCTAGAAAATCTTCCGGCAGCGGATACAGTTTCTCCATGGCCCGGCTGCCCTTAAGAGCAGCTTCCGGGGCATCCCATTCCCTGGTGAGGAGCTGAATGAAAGACTCATGAATGGGAAAAGCCCGAGCTCTCGGCCTCAGGGCTGCCAGGACCGGATCCCCCTTCTTTGAGGAAGTGACCACAGCGGGCGCTACGGGAGCGGGCGGCTCCGGCGGTGGATCGAGGTCCAACTCCTTGATAATTTGAGGGAGCAGGTCATCCAGCTCTTCCCGCTGGAACAGACGCAGCGTGCGCGGATCATCCCCCTCGGAAGTGGAGTCCCCTTGACCCGGGTCCGCCGGGTCCGATCCAGGGGAAGCTGGCCCTGTGCCCGCTGCCCCCGAGCCTACCGGGAGCCGGGCGCGGGCGGGGGGTAGGGGGGCCCCCACACCCGCCGGAGCAGGGGGGGCCGGGGGAGGTAGGGGGGCCGGGGGAGGTAGCGAGGGCCGCGGTATCTTGATTGGAGGAGGTCCCGTGGGAGCATCGAGACCCTGCAGATATGCAGTGTGCATCAACAGGATGAATTCCGGGGAAAACCCCGGTCTACCCGAGGGGGTCTCCGAGGGGGGGGCCCCCGGGGACCCCTGCCCCTGCGGGCCTGTCTCCGAGTCCGATTCAGGAAGCAAGAGTGGAGGAGAGCCCTCAGCATCCCCTGCCCCCAGCGCTGCCTGTTCCCCTTCAGCGCGCATAGTATGTAAAATGGCCGCCGTTCCCGCCAGGAATGGGGGAGGGGCCGGCCCACGCCGCCCGGGCAAGCCTGCCAGCCGAGGGAAATCATCAAGAGGCCGCGAGGTGCCTTCCCCCCCGGGGAGGCACCTCGCACAGATGCCCTCCCTCGAAATCCGGGACCCGGGCTCGCCGCAGGCCGAGCAGCGTGCTGGCCACGGCATCGGAGCCGTCAGGAAGAAGGGAGCCGGCAGGCAAACAGAAAACCACCCGGCACAGCCTCGGGAGGGGGGCCGCGGGAGGGGCCGCCGCTGCGGGGGGGCCCGGACGGCCTGCACAACCCGCCGAAAGCAAGGCGGCACCGCGGGGGGGCCTTCCTGGCCGCGCGACCCGCCGGCGACGATCTCCCTGCCTGCCTCTGCAGCCCACGAGGAGCCGCGAAAATGGCCGCGGGCGAGGGAGGGAGCGCGGAGAGGCCGGTCCTGCTGGCCTCCGCGAGCCCCGATGAAGAAAAGCTGCAAGGCAAAAGCACAAAGACCAAAGACGCTGCACTTACCCCGCTGCAAGGAGAGAAGATGGAGAGAGCAAACAGCTAACAAACACAGAGGGAAGAAACGCCTCCCAATTAGAACCCTCTACCTTTCTTATTTTTTATTTTTTTTTTTAAAACAAACTTGATCCAAAAAACAGTCAGAGAGAAAACAGATTCAGAAGCATACAAGAAGCACAAGAAATGCCTAAGGTAATCGGGAGCAACCCGGAGTTACTACTCGCATCTGCTGGAGTCAGAAGATACTGAACTCCTGCAGAGGGGGTAGTAGTACTCATGGTGACGCCCCCTCGAAGCTTTGACTGACTCCATCTGCTGGATTGGGGACATAACCCACTGTCTGGACTGATCCAGGTACGTACAGGGAAAAGGTGTTTAATCTTGTTCACTGGCCTTTCCTATTTCAGACGCTAGGGAAGATGGGTTTTGGTTTCTTTTTTATTAAGTGGATTATGAAATTATATGACCAACCCCGGGCAAGAGTAAAAATTAATGGTAGTTATGGAGATCAGTTTACCATCGGCAGAGGTATGCATCAAGGCTGTCCCCTGTCGCCCCTACTGTTTGCACTATTTCTTGAACCCTTAACGACCCACATTAGGACCACCTCCTCTATTATGGGCATTACCAAGGCACATCAGCAATTTAAAATCTCTTTGTTTGCGGATGACATTCTGCTCACCCTCACAAACCCTTTACATCATTGCAGGGGACCATGCAAGAATTGGGGGCTTTCAGTGCAGTTTTGCGCCTTAAAATAAACCATGACAAATCTGAATTATTGACTATAGATGTTTCTCCCCAAGATCAGCTCAACCTTAGGAAAAGTCTCCCCTTCAAATGGGCCAAGAAGGCATTAAAATATTTAGGAGTCCGTATTGGAGCCAATGTAAATCATCTCTTGGATCTTTATCTACCTCTACTCCAGTCTATTAATGGTGACCTCAGATGGTCCATGTATACACATTCATGGCTATGTCGCATAGCTATCATCAAAATGAACGTCCTACCCCATTTTTTTAAATACTTTTTTACGACTCTCCCTATTTTTATCCCTACAATGTTGTTATGTCAGTGGCAGCAAAAAATGTTTGGTTTCATTTGACATAAGAGATCACAGAAGGTAGCTAAGACCACTTTATATTTACCAAAGAATAGAGGAGGATTGAGGGTACCGAACCTCTTGTGGTACTACACTGCGGCTCAGTTACGGCCTTTGGTGGTACTTCGTAGAACTAAAGATGTGCCACAGTGGGTGCTGCTAGAGCAAGCCTTAATTGGGGATATGCCGCTTGACGCGATGCCTTGGCGGCCCAAGGCTACATGGCACAAAATTCAATATGTACCTGTCACCCTCTGTACAATGCTTCGGGTATGGCGACAACGGCAATTGTTGTTGAAGGGGAAAGAACAATTTACTCCCTTAACATATCTCTTCGAAAATGCCATTTTCCCTCCAGTCTTCACGGACTAGCGCGTTCCAGACATGGGCTGCTGCAGGAATTAAGCGCATAGACCATATACAGGTACAAGGCTCTTTGATGTCAATCGATGATATACGTTCCTATCATTTGGGGACAGTGGATTTTTTGACATTCGCCAAAATACATTGCTTTGTTCACCAGGCACATTACACCTCTCTGGTTCTTTATTTTAAAATTATTGTATGAATGCACATTCCATGCAGGGTCTCATCTCCAAAATGTACACTCTGTTGCTTGGTAAGATTTCGGGAATGACCCGGCAACAACAGGCTTGGACTGGTGACTGATCATATTCTGGGAGAGGCGGAATGGGACCAAAGCTTATATAAATGTTCTGTCTCAGCAAGTTTACAGGAAAATTGTTACAAGATGCTGTACAGGTGGCATTACACGCCGGTGGCACTGCATTATGTCCACTATTCCTGAGACTTGCTGGAGGCAGTGTGGAGAGGTAGGCTCTTACTATCATATGTGGTGGCAATGTTCGAAGTTAAGTAACTATTGGCCTGCAATATTTAAATGGCTCTCCTTAATGCTTAAGCAACCCCTAGATGTTAAACCTTGGCATGCTTTGTTGACGCTACCTACAGACCCACTGAATAAAAACCACACAGCGTTTTGCACAACAGGTATTTATTGCAGCTAAGATTGAACTTGCAACACATTGGAAAAAAGGTTGTGCGCCCAGCATAGCTAAAGTATTACATAGAATACATGGTTACTATCAACTAGAACACCTCATGGCGGTTCACCAAGATCGCATGAAATTCTTTATGTCTACATGGGGACGATACATTCAATGGCTGGCTGAGCAAGAATAAAGGGAATCCTGGGATCTCATCCATGGTCTTTATTCGGAGTAGTAACCGCAGGCTTATTTTACCAGAGAGTGTTCTTTATTGCTCTATAGGTGTCTGAGCTAGTTCTTTCTCACTCCTGTCCAGCCATGTATCCATGCTGTCCATTGATATGTCACCTGCCTTGATGTTGATTACTGTTTTTGTGATTATCACCTGATGTCAGGGAGGTGGGGGGGGGGGGAAGGGGATTAATTACAAGACATTACAGTAAGCCTGCAATAGTGAATATACACATTGTTTGTTGCCATACTTGGGATATTGTTGTTTCATTACTCACTGTGTTAGGTGGCAATTGTTGTAATATACTACTCACTGGAAAACTTTAATAAAAATGTTTAAATACAAAAAAATCATTTTTTTGAATAAGGTCCTGCTTGTGTAGCACATTTCCGATAAACTTACTGGATTTGGAGAAAATGTGAGCCTTAATCAATTGATACCTTAGCATGTAATCTCACTTCCTTTTCACACAGGGTTCCCAGCAAAGTGATAAATTGTACAAGGACCAAAACAAAAAAGTTTATGTACTACATCTTCTAACATCACAGGTCTCTGTGCTGCATTTTTAAATAATGAACTCTCCCTCTGGAAAATGTCATAACTATCCCAATGTCTTGTTTGATTTCCCAATTGTAACATGCTAAATTTCAGATTGAGAATGCATAGGATACAGTGGAAAGGGAGGGGGGATGTGTTTGTATGTACCCCCATAACATTTAAGACACGATGTTAGCACTGTTGCTAGAAGTGGGAGAATTAAACTTCCTGTTAAAAAACAAAACAAAACAAGAAAACCATAGTGGGGGAAGGGAAGCATTTTGTTCCAAACAAAAAAAAAAAATGCAGTGATTTATAGTCTTGACGTCTCCACTCCTCCAAAGCTGTAAGTACTCTAAAATGCCCTTCTGATCACCACTCAAGATTAAGCAATAGCACACACCGCCCCTGGGCTCTGGCTAAATGAGTGTGCCAGTTTAGTAAACTAACTGTTGACTTGAGCAATGATTGTTTGTTGATGTAGTTATTCTAGCCCAGCGCTTACATCAGCTCGAATTAACTTTCCAAGTTCAGGAGGGACCTTAATAGGGCTCCAAACACCAGCGGTTGCACTGCCCAGCAATGCACAGCAACAACTGCCTCCACAGCTGGCAGTGACAGAGAAGATTTATCAGCCACAGCTTTGCCCAAAACTATATCTACAACAATAATAAACTTGGCTTTTTAGTCTGCTTTTGCCGATACTCAAGACAGCTTACGGTTTTATTAATAAACCAAGTGTTAATCCTAAAAGGCGTGCAACGTAAACTAAACCCCGTTCTCACCCTCCTTGTCAGAGAAAGTAGTGACTCCTCCATCACCCGAGGGACTCAGCGCTGGAATCTGCAAACTCTCTCCATCCATCTTCCCCGCACACCAATAATATTAAGAGGGAGCCCATCCAGCAGTTCACTCTTTTTTCTTCACAACTTTTTTTTTTTCTTATATCACTAAAATACTAACAACAGGAGTGCAAGGCGTCGAGAAAGGTCGCCCAGGCCCGGTTCAGGCACAGAAGGCCCCGCACTACCGCCTCCCCTTGCCCCGAATGAGTAGCGGTCGGGCGACGCGCAAAGGACCCGGCTCCCGTACCCCAGGCCTCCAGCCGCCCGCCGCTTACCTGCCACGAAGACGACGAACACGGAGCTGCGCTGCTTGGCCGAGGCGATGGCGTCCGGAATGGCGCCTTCGAACCACAGCATCTTGGGCTCCTCTCTGTGCGTGCGCGCGCGCGCACCTCCGGCCGCGGCGGTCAGCCAAAGCCTTTCCCCGCCGCACCGCCGAAGCCCTCGGGGCCGGAACTATTCCCGAAGCCGCTCACGCATAACACCCGTCTTCGCCTTCCGCCGCTCGCCTCACAAGAGCTGACTAACCACTTCGGGCAAACCCCAGCATTTCCGGAAATGCTGGTGCAGGCCGGGAGTTGTAGTCCAAACATGGCTAACATGGCGGCCGAGCCGGGGGTAACGCCCGATTCAACAACGTGTGTTTGACCTTTCAGGCATCGGTGTGGACATGGTGCCTGTGCCATGTCCAAGTTTGGAGCGACAAGGTGAAGTGGGCTTATATTTTAAAAGTTGCCTTCGCTCAGCAATTTTATTAACTCAAGCAAGATGTCACTTACCAACTCCTGATCAAGATGTTCTTCCTCACTTGGCAGAAAGTGGCACGTCTCCTACTTTCGATAAATGTAAGCTTAGTGATGCATACAGGAGATGTAGTTCAGTACTTGTAGCGGTCTATTCATAATCTTGGAGACTAATATCCTTTATTTAAAAACTAAATCCTTGCCTAGGTCACTTGACCCTTAATTTTCTCCTACTCTCCCAAGTTCATCTATATCCCTGTTACATGTAACTTTATCTTTCCCTTTTAGTTCAAATATTACTCCCCTGTTGCCTGTAAAGCGATGTGATATGTCTATGAACATCACTATATAAAAGTTTTTAAATAAAGTAATTTAGAAGCAGCAAATCAGCCATCCCCCTAAGCTAAAGAATCATCAAAGGCCAGTTTACACATACAGTTGCAACAGGACAAGCCTATGTTTAGTTAAGCCTGTCGCTGTAAATGAAGACTTGGAAACAAAGCTCAATGTTCCCCCTACTGGCTATCTGATTTCACTTAGCAAAATTACATAATTACCCTCTGATTATACCAAATGAAATCAGTTAGACAGTAGGAATACAGTAGAGCTTCACCTCCAAGACATCATATATAGTGACAGGCTCAGCTAAACTTAGTCTTGCTCAACTGTATGCATGTGTAATCGGGGATTGTCTCTGATCGTTCTTGAGAGCAGTGGTCCCCAACCCTGTCCTGGGGGCCCACCAGCCAGTCATAACATGCAAATTTTCTCTCATGCATATTCATTGTGGATATCCTGAAAACCTGACTGGCTAGTGGGCCCCCAGGACAGGGTTGGGGACCACTGCTTTAGAGGACCAGTGTGCCAAGGAGTTGTTGAACTTTGGGAAACAGTAATAAGAAACAAATCTAGGGGGGGCATGTGCTATGCACGGGAGACCTAGCCTAGTCACAGTTGCAAGCACGATGCTGAGTTCAATGACCCATGCTTTGCCCTGGCATGGCATTACTTACATTCTTAACCTTACCACTTGTTACTGTTTTGTTTGTAGTCCTAGGATTTACATTAACAAACACTATGGATCCTGGCATGCAGGCCACCATCATCATCAGTAAAGATACTAGGCCATAGCAAGCTATATTGTGTCACAGAGTGAGAAATCAGCTGGATGGGGGCTTTCATTCCCCAGAGGAGAGCCAGATGCTCACTTGGGCAGAGCTGGAGAAGATCTTTCACATGACGAGCCACCGCACCCTTGCATTGAACCTGCAGGTTCTAGTGGGCAGCAGGCCCTGCCAGGAGCAGTATATGTGGGGTAGGTCTTGACAGGCAGCATTCATACAACATCAGTATCCAAGCAGGAGGTCAAGGCAGGTTGTGAACCCACAAAATCAAGCAGGAGGTCAGGACAAACAGCAAACTGACAAAATCAGTATCCAAAGAGGATGTCAAGGCAGCCAGTAAACAAGTGAGGTCAAAGCCATAGACAGGCAGAGTCAATTCAAGGAGGGCTGTCAGGAAAGGTATGGCAGCACAGCACATGAGAACGAGGCAGGAGCTGGGGCTAGGTCCAGGCAACAAATGTTGGAACAGGAGGTAAGATCTGGGACTGGAAACAGCAACTGGAACAGGAAACAAGACCTGGGCTTGAAGGCAAACAGGGGCTCCATAGAGGACCAGACACAAGGATAGGAAAGGATAGTACCCTAAGGACAGGGCAAAGAATATAGAACCACAGACTAACAGGAATCTAATGCAAAGCAAGGTACACATAAGGTAAAGACAAGGGAAAAACAGATAAGTAAACCTCAGCATACCCCACAGCAAGGCAGAGCGAGACTAGTAGGCCCAAAGGGCACAAGACAAGGTCAGAAAGCCAGAGAGGCCCACAGGACAAGGCTGAGATGGCAGGGAGGCCACAGGAGCCTGGCACGATAAGGTAAGGTAGGCTAATGCAAAGAGGCAAGGTGACTCAAAGAGGCACAGAGTTGTGGGAGAGGCAGAGCTAGTCTTATTGAGTCATGTAATCATCAAGAAGGTGGCTAGAGGGGGAGAGAGTTTGGCTCTATGAGGACCTCTGCTGGATATTGGGGGGGGGGGGGGGGGTGTGGGCTGGCTAGGAGCCAGGATGGTTAAAGAGAGTTGCTTTCACATATCCAGTAACATGCAGTAAACTTTTAGAATATCCATGTATGGTTTCCGCTGGGTCAAGTCTACATCCTTACTCTTGTCTTACTGAAGATAAATTTTCCATAGAAGAGAGAGATGGATAGACAAATATAACATGTATATACCTCCAGAAAGCACAGAAAGTTGCTCTGGGAAGAGGATATTGCTCATCAACAAATTAGCACTTTTAGACTGGGACGGTAGTGGGCTAGCTAGAGGTGGATACCACTTTTAGTCCTGAGCACCACATATTCCCTCTGTGCCGATTTTCCCAGGGTCTTCCTTAGGGTATGTTAGATGCGAGGGTTATATCCCTTTCAAATTATTGCCATAATCTCCAGTGGATTCCACTCTGCAGAGGCCAACTAATATTAACCTTGGAGGATGTTTGACATGCCATTGTTAATCTAGAAAAGGCAGTAAGTAAACTTATGGAGGACTTTGATTCTTCTGTAGTTTCTTTAAAGGCACAAGTCTCTGATTTTCAAGCAACTTTTAATGAACACGAAAAGAGGTTAATAAATTTAGAAGCTCATGACTTACTATCTCAGGAATTTAAAACGTCTTCTACTAAAGACAGTTCCAGTATGCATACACACCTTGAACTGTTTGAAAACAGATGAAATGTTTTAAATCTTTAATTCTTAAATTTTCCTTACATTTTGATTTCTCCATGTGAACTTATTGCCAAACATCTGAGAAATGCTTTAGGTATTTCTGAAGAACAGATGCTGTCTCTTGTTAAAGTATATTACATTTTTCCTAAAAAGATTTCTGGGGTGGATAATTTTGATCCTTCACAAGCTTCTTCTGGTTCATTTAATTAACACATTTCTTTGGAGCAAACCAATGTTAAAATAGATGAGCGAGCAACTTTATTAATTCAATATTCCTCTGAAAATGAAAAAAATCTTATTATGAAGCTTTTCTTTTCCAATAAAGATGCTCTTTTCATGGGGTATAAAATATGTATATTTCCAGAGAATAGAAGAACGGCATTTCTGCAGTTTAGGGCATCTGTTCTAACCTTAGGTGGAGAGTTTTTCTTATATTATCCTTCTAAGTGTTCCATTAAATTGGATGGGATTAGGTTCATATTTTATGAGCCTAAACTAAGTAATGGTATTATTAGATAGCAGAATAGCTTTGGTACCAGCCTCTACTCCAGGGTGATTTTGTTTAGTAGTTGTTGCAGTTTAAATTGAAATATGCAGTCTTTTGTTTTCTTTGTTATTCCTGTTCCATTGATGATGTTCCAGAGTCCTGCACCCAAATGTAGAGATTACTTACCTGAAAATCTCATTTTCCTTAGTGTATGCAGATGGACGCAAAACAAGTGGGTATAGTGTGCTCGTGTTAGCAGTTGGAGACGGATCTGACGTCAGCACGGGTACATATACCCCCACAGGAAGTGAAGCAATTCAGTAACCTTCCTTGCAAAGCTGTTACAGCTATATGAGTACTGACCGATCAATTAATTAAACAGGATTACCCTGACCGGTTGATAGTAGCTGGAGACCGCCAGGATTCTCAACCGGAAGGCGTCGACACCTGGCAGGGTGGATGCCCTATGCAGTAAAACATGGCTTACCTTGAGCCTGTGAAATCCCATGAATATTGGCAGCCGGGCGGGATGCTGAGTCCATCTGCATACACTAAGGAAAATGAGATTATCAGGTAAGTAATCTCTACCTTTCCTAGCGTGTAGCAGATGGACTCAAAACAAGTGGGATGTACAAAAGCTACTCCTGGACTGGGCGGGAGGCTGCCCGAGGTCCGTTTAGGATTGCAAATGCCGTGTCTTCCCTGGCCTGGACATCCAGACGGTAGAATCTGGAGAAGGTATGGAGGGAGGACCACGTCGCCGCCTTACAGATCTCAGCAGGCGACAGCATCCGTGTTTCTGCCCAAGAGGTCGCTTGCACTCTGGTAGAGTGAGCCTTGACCTGTAGAGGCGGTGGTTTACCCGCGTCTACGTAGGCTGCCTTGATAACTTCTTTGACCCAGCGGGCGATAGTTGCCCTTGAGGCCGCTTCCCCTTGCTTCTTCCCGCTGTGTAGAACGAACAGATGGTCCGACTATCGTATTGCTTCGGACACTTCCAGGTATCTGGACAGCAGCCTGCCTATGTCGAGATGGCGTAGAATTCGACCGTCTTCTGACTTCTTCAAACCTTCTGTGGTAGGTAACGAGATGGTTTGGTTGAGGTGGAAGTGCGAGACTACTTTGGGTAAGAAGGCAGGAACTGTGCGAAGATGGATGGCTTATGGCGTGATTCGGAGAAATGGATCACGGCAGGACAGTGCTTGTAGCTCGGAGACACGGCGTGCGGAGCATACAGCCAGCAGGAACACCATCTTCAAGGTTAACAAATGGAGGGACAGGCCTCGAAGTGGACGGAAGGCATGTCCCGCTAGAAAGTCCAAAACCAGGTTGAGGTTCCACAGAGGTATGGGCCACTTCAGTGGCGGACGAATGTGTTTGACTCCTTTCAGGAAACGTGACACGTCTGGGTGTGTGGCGATGCTATTGCCGTCACTCCGTGGACCGTAGCAGGAAAGTGCTGCCACTTGGACCTTGATGGAATTGAGGGACAGACTCTTCTGAAGACCATCTTGCAGGAAGTCCAAAATGATAGGAATCTTAGCAGCCTGTGGATTGGCGCTATGAGCTTCGCACCAAGCTTCAAATACTCTCCAGATCCTGATATAAGTTAGCGATGTGGAGAACTTGCGTGCTCTGAGGAGTGTATCTATTACCGGCCCCGAGTATCCTCTTTTCTTCAGTCTAGCCCTCTCAATGGCCAGACCGTAAGAGAGAATTGAACTGGATCCTCGTGGAGTATGGGACCTTGTTGCAGCAGGTCCCTGTGCGGCGGCAGAGGTAGTGGAGTCCCTGCCAGCAATCTTCTCATGTCTGCGTACCAGGGTCTTCTTGGCCAGTCCGGGGCCACTAGAAGAACCAGGCCTCTGTGCCGCTGAATCCTGTGTATGATGGTGCCCAGCAGGGGCCATGGCAGAAAGGCGTACAGCAGAATCCCCTGGGGCCATGGTTGTACCAGTGCATCAATCCCCTGAGACAGAGGATCCCGCCTGCAGCTGAAATATCTGGATACTTGAGCGTTGGACCTGTCAGCTAGTAGATCCATGCCCAGGGTCCCCCACTGATTCACAATCATCTGGAACGCCTTGGGTGACAATTGCCAATCCCCGGGATGTAGACTTTCTCTGCTGAGGAAGTCCGCCGCGGTGTTGTCCTTCCCGGCAATGTGGACAGCGGAGATGTCCCGGAGATTTGCTTCTGCCCAAGTCATCAGGGGAGCTATTTCTAGTGATACCTGTTGGCTTCTGGTTCCGCCCTGTCGGTTGATGTATGCCACTGTGGTGGCCTTGTCTGACATCACTCTGACTGCTCTGTGTCGCAGTCTGTGGGCAAATCGCAGGCACGCTAGCCTGACTGCCCATGCCTCTAGTCGGTTGATGTTCCATCCCGACTCTTCTCTGCTCCACCGCCCTTGGGCGGTGAGTCCTTCGCAATGTGCTCCCCAGCCGCTGAGGCTGGCGTCTGTTGTGAGCAGGGTCCAGGTTGGAGGGGACATCCTGGACCCCCGGCTCCTGTGGCTGTGCTGCAGCCACCATCGCAGCTGATTCCGTACCCTGGCTGGTAGAGGTAGGTGTACGGTGTAGGTTTGTGATCGCAGGCTCCACCGGGTTAGGAGGGCGCGTTGTAACGGCCTCATATGCGCCCGTACCCATGGTATCACCTCCAGAGTGGATGCCATCAGGCCGAGGACTTGTAGGTAATCCCAAGCTGTGGGCCGAACGGCACGCAGCAGGGCCTGCAGACGATTCTTGAGCTTTTCTCTTCTTTTGGGAGTCAAGCTGACTCTGTCTGCCTGAGTGTCGAATAGGACTCCTAGGTATTCCTTCGACTGAGACGGCTGTAGGGAACTCTTGTTTAAGTTTACTACCCAGCCTAGGCTCTCTAGAAGAGCAATCACTCGGCTGGTTGCCCGATGGCTCTCTTCTGGCGATTTTGCCCTGATCAACCAATCGTCCAGGTAGGGATGGACGAGATTTCCCTCCCTCCTGAGGGCCGCCGCCACTACTACTATGACCTTGGTAAAGATCTGCGGCACTGTGTCTAACCCGAAGGGTAACGCCCGAAATTGAAAGTGTTGGTCCAAGACTTTGAAATGTAGGTAGCGCTGATGATCCCGATGGATTGGGATATGCAGGTAGGCTTCTGACAGATCTAGGGATGTGGTCCAAGACTTTGAAACGTAGGTAGCGCTGATGATCCCGATGGATTGGGATATGCAGGTAGGCTTCTGACAGATCTAGGGATGTGAGAAACTCCCCTGGCTGTACTGAATTTTTGACAGATCGAAGGGTTTCCATGCGAAAGCTGGGTATCCGTAGGTAGCGGTTGACTGACTTGAGGTCCAGGACGGGCCGGAAAGTGCCCTCCTTCTTGGGCACTATGAAATAAATGGAATAATGCCCAGAATTTATCTCCCCTGCAGGCACTGGAATTATGGCCTTGAGGGAGAGAAGCCTCTGTAAGGTAACATCTAGCGCCGCCCTCTTGAGGGGTGAACAAGGAGATTCCACAAACTTATCTGGCGGGAGCCGAAGAAAGTCCAGGTAGTACCCCTCTCGGATGATGGTGAGGACCCACTGGTCCGAGGTAATCTCGGCCTACCTGCGGTAAAAGAGGGTCAGCCTGCCCCCTATGGCTGCTACCCCCGGATGGGCCGGCTGATTGTCATTGTGGGGTACGGCCGGGGCCGGAACCCGAGTCGGCTCCCCTCTTATTGTGCTTGGGCAGAAAGGACTGGTTCCTGGCTTGCGACCGAGGTGCCTGGTAGCGAGACCCGTAAGGGTTGAAGCGCTGAGAGGTTCTACCTCTGGGTGGTCTAGAAGAAGGGCGCTGCCTCCTGCGTGGTCTGTCTTATTTTTATTTATTTATTTATTTAAAAGCTTTTATATACCGGCATTCGTAGGACACATGTCGGTTTACAGGTAACTGAGAAAGGAAAATTACAATGAACGATGCATAAAAGGATAGCTAGATAACACTCGAAAGCATTTTATAGAGGTCAACGAGAATAGTAGAAACTTGGCTAAATAAAATATAAACTTATAATCAATAATAATTAGGCATGTGAACTTATGTACAATTGAAAGACGAAGGCAGAGGGGGTGAGGAGGGAGGGGGCGGGGAGGGAACTAAAGAGGAAGGTGGGTGGGGAGGTGGAGCGGGGGTAGATGAAGAGGCAGGGAGAGCTAGGGTATTTTAAGGGGTGGGGTGGGGCAGGGTAAGTGGGAAGGCAGTGAGGCGTTGGAGGTGGGGCAGGGTGGGAGTTGGGGAGGTTAGGCAGAGGACACTGACTAGGTTTGAGAGGTGTTGGGGGTAGGCCTGTTTAAACAGCCAGGTCTTGATTCCTTTTTTGAAATGGCTTAGGGATGGTTCTAATCGGAGCTCTGCGGGAAGGGAGTTCCAGAGAGTGGGGCCAGCAATGGAGAAGACTCTTTCTCTGGTGGTTGTGAGGTGAGCAATTTTGAGTGAGGGGGTGTGAAGGGTGCCTGCACGGAAGTTTCTGGTGGGGTGGTTGGTTTGACGGAAGTGTGGCATGTCTTCGATCCAGGGGGAGTTGTTTTTGTATAACGCGTTATGAATGATGGTGAGTGTTTTGTATTGAGAGCGGAAAGTAATCGGGAGCCAGTGGAGATCTTGTAATACAGGAGTGATGTGATCAGTTTTTCTTGTGTTTGTTAGGATTCTAGCCATCGCATTTTGTAGGATTTGAAGGGGTTTGATAGTGGAGGCTGGGAGGCCTATGAGGAGAGAGTTGCAGTAGTCGAGTCTTGATAGTATGGTGGTCTGCATAACAGTGCGGATGTCATGTGCGTGAAGGAGAGGCTTCAGTTTTTTGAGGGTTTGGAGTTTATAGAAACCCCCTTTTTATTTGATGTGGGATTTGATGTGGGATTTGAAGCTTAATTGATTGTCTAGGGATACTCCTAGGTCTCTAACAGTGGGCGGGAGCGTGTGTGTTTGTGAGGCGTTTTGAGATATTTGGTGGATGGAATCGTTCGGTTGATTTGTTAGTATAAGGATTTCAGTTTTAGAGGCGTTGAATGCAAGGTGGAGATTGGAAAGGAGGGAATTGATAGATACAAGGCATGTTTCCCAGAAATGCAGGGTTTCTTTGAGGGATTTCTGAATGGGGATAAGTATTTGTACATCGTCTGCATATAAGAAGAATTTTAGTCCTAGTTTAGAGAGTAAGTGGCAGAGTGGGAGTAGATAAATATTGAAGAGTGTGGAAGATAGAGAGGAGCCCTGGGGTACACCTTGTGATAGGGGAATGTGTGCAGATTCGAAATTGTCGATCTTAACTAAATACTTTCTGTGGTCATGGTAAGAGGAGAACCAGGATAGGGCTGTGTTTGAGATGCCTATTTCTGCTAGTCATGATATTAGGATTTGATGGTTCACCGTATCGAAAGCTGCTGAAATATCTAAGAGAGCAAGTATGTAAGATTGGCCGTGGTCCATGCCTTTGAGGATGGTGTCTGTAATTGCGAGTAGGAGTTTTTCAGTGCTTCGATCTTTACAAAAGCCATATTGGGCAGGGTGTAGGATATTGTTGTCTTCTAGGAAGTCGGTGAGTTGTGTATTGACCACTTTCTCCAGGATTTTGTATATAAATGGCAAATTGGAGATGGGCCTGTAGTTTGCAGGGTCATTTTGGTCGAGGGTGGGTTTCTTTAGTAGTGGCTTCACGATGGCAAGTTTAAGTGGGTCAGGGACTTTCCCGGAGATGAGGGAGCAGTTTATAATATCTACTAGCGGTTTTGCAATTGCGGATGGGATGGTGAGGAGTAATTTAGATGGGATGGTGTCAGCGGTGTGTGTGGCAGGACGCATCTTTTTTTAAGATGGATTCGAGTTCCTTCGTGGTGGTGAGATCAAGGGAGTCGAGGTTGACATTGTTGATGATAGGTAGAGGGTCAGTGGGGGTAGGATTAGAGGGAAGACGAATGAGAATTTTGGAAACTTTGTTCTTAAAGTAATCTGCTAGTTTATCGCATTTCTCTATGCTGCTTTCTTCTTGGGGGGATGGAGAGGTTGACGGTGAGTTCTGCTACAAAGGAGAATAGGGCGGTGGGATTGAATTTATAGCTATGAATTTTTGCTGTGAAAAAGTCACGTTTGGCGTGGAGTGTTGCTTGTCGATATAAGTGTAAGGTATGCTTGTAGGTCGCTTTGTGTGCGGGTGTAGGTTGTTTGCGCCAGGAGCGTTCCTTGGATCTAAGGTCTTGTTTTAATTTTCTTAGTTCATTGGTGTACCATGGTTTTCTTACTGTTTGTGTAGGGGATATTACTTTGTGGATAGTGGGGCAGATGTCATTGGCTATGTTGGTGGTAAGCTTATCCCATGATAATAGAGCGGCATCTGGGTTAGTAAGGTCGAGGTTCTCACTTACTTTGTTGAAGGCTAGGGAAAGTTCCTCTGAGGAGCATGGTTTACGGAAGGAGATGGTTTTTTTATGTGAGTTTGGGATGGTAGCATCGGTGTTGATGGTGAGGTGGGCATTGATGAGAAAATGGTCGGACCATGGGATGGGGGTGGTGATTGGTGCCTGAGGTACTGTTATGCATGTATTAACAAAAAGAAGGTCAAGTGTGTGACCAGCTTTGTGTGTTGGCTCGGAGATGAGTTGTCTGAAGCCCAGGGCTTTGAGAGTGACAAGTAGGGTTTCACAAGCAGGTGTGGCGGGGTGGGTATCTACATGGAGATTGAAATCTCCGAGTATCACTGCAGGAGTATCTGGTTTTATGTTGTCGGTAATGTATTCAATGAGGGGGGATGGGTCCTGTTCAAGTATACCCGGAGGAGCATAAGCAAGGCAGACCTGCAGGGTCTTGGATTTAAAAAGTCCAATTTCGAGTCTTGGGGGTGGGGAGCTGGTTTGTAGTTTAAGGTTAAGGTGTTTCTTGGCGGCTAGGAGTAAGCCTCCTCCCCTTTTTTTTGGCCTTGGGATGGAGAAGATGTCGTATGTCTGTTTTGGGAGTTGATTGATGAAAACATGGTCTGAGTTCTTTAGCCATGATTCTGTGATGGCACAGATATCAGGGTTGGTGTCGGTGAGTAAATCTTGGAGGATCGGGGCTTTCTTTAAAATGGATTGTGCGTTGAAGAGGGAAATGGCTAGCATGGCTAGGCCTAGCAGCTGCGTGAGGGGTGAAATCATGATGGGCACTAGGGACTTATGCTGGATGAAGGAGTGAAGGTGTGCTGGACGGAGGGATCCGTCGAGCGGGGTGGTGTATGACCGGTATAGTGGGGAGACACATTTCAAGAGGAGGATGGTGGGTAATTAGGGGCTGAGTGGTGGGTAGTGGTCAATCCCAGAACTCTTACAAATACTTGGGAGAGTGAGTGGGTTGAGAGAAATACAGTTAGGGGTTAAACCTGACAATGTGATTGTGTGGTAGCACGTCTTCTGGTAGACGAGGTAAAGGAGAGGCGCCCCATTTATTGGCCAGCTTTTCCAGGTCGCTGCCAAACAGGAGAAATCCCTCGAAGGGCATTTTCATGAGACGTGTCTTGGAAGAGGAGTCAGCCGACCAGTTACGTAGCCAGAGCTGCCTCCTGGCTGCCACTGAGGATAACACTCCCTTGGCCGCTGTATGGATGAGGTTGGAGGCTGCGTCAGTAAGGAATGAGAGAGCTGATTCCATCCCCTCTCCCGGGGCGTTGTTCCGAGCCTGAGATAAGCAGGAACGCGTCACCACCGTGCAGCAAGTCGCAATTCGTAGGGACATGGCTGCCACTTCAAAGGCCTGCTTCAGGATGGCGTCCATACGCCAGTCATGTGTATCCTTGAGGGCCGTCCCTCCTTCCACCGGGATGGTGGTGTGCTTCGCAATGGCGCTGACTATGGCGTGTACCTGAGGGCACGCCAACATGTCCTTAGTTGCCGGGGCTAAGGGGTACATGCCAGCCAAGGCCTGACCCCCCCTTGAATGGAGCCTCCGGTGCAGCCCATTCCAGATCGATTAGCTGCTGTGCCACTTGTAGGAGGGGAAGTGGTGAGAAGTTTGGCGCAGGCCCTCTAGCAGGGGGTTCACTCTAGGTTCCCCTGGGGTATCATGGCCCGGAAGGGCCAGTTCCGACAGGCATTGCGAGATCAGGTCTGGAAGATCCGCTCTGGGAAAGAAGCGCCGCATGGTCCGATAAGGTTCTACCCCCGAGGGAAGCTCTCCCTCCTCGGGGGGCTCATCTTCTTCTGCCGGGTAGTCTGAATCCCCATAATTGGGGCTTCAGGGTCCAGGGGCCGGGTCATTCTGGAGGTACGGACCCAGTCGGGGAGCTGACTGCATCGTGACAAAGGTATGAATCCCTTTGAATAATTCCACCCAGGAGATCGAAGCCATATCTGGCCGCATGGGAACCAGGCCCCCCTGGTTCACTGGCTGCTCCCCGCTGCTTGCTGGCTCCGGAGTGTTCCCTGCGGAACCGGCAAGAGCGCTGGGCTGTGACCGGCCCTGGCCCGGGACTCCCAGGTCCTCTTCACATTGGGCACATAGGGAGTCTGCATCCTCATTCTGTGTGGCCCTGAGGTTGCATGCAGAGCAGAGATTGATATCTGATTCTGGAGGTGCCGGCACTGCCGAAGCCTGGTCACTCTTACGCTCCATGCCGCCGGTGAACTCAATAAGAGTCTGCACTGTGCGCGAAAAGCAACGTGCGCCTAACAATGTGCGCCTTACAATGTGCGCCTATAACAGTGCGCCTATAAACGGGTGCCTATAAAGGGGCGCCTAAGAACTTGCGCCTAGCAATGTGCACCTATGAACGGGCGCCTATCTAGGAACGTGTGCCTATCTCCGTGCGCGTAGCAACGTGCGCCTTTCTCCGTGCGCGTAGCAACGTGCGCCTATCTCCGTGCGCGTAGCAACGTGCGCCTTTCTCCGTGCGCGTAGCAACGTGCGCCTATCTCCGTGCGCGTAGCAACGTGCACCTATCTCCATGCGCGTAGCAACTAGGCGGGACACTTCAGGTAGAAGATAATGGCGAGCAGGCAGTCGAAATGGCGGCGTACTTAACTGGCCGCCCCAAAGGCACACTCTGCTTCTCCTCGGAGACCAACAAGTAAATATATACGCCTTACCTCATCTTCAGCGCTTCCCGGCTGCAACCCGGGCGGTCTCCGGCTGCGGGGGGAGAGGGCGAGTACCTTCACCGCCGCGCTTGAGGAGGTGCACCCGCTGCCTCTAGGCCACGCCCGAACTCGTCTCGCTCGGGGGCCAAGCCCACGCCGGGACCGAGGCTGCCTCTAGGCCGCGCCCGAGCCCTTCTCGCTCGGGGGCAGGTCCCTGCCGCGAGTCGGCCCCCGGACCGAGGCACTTACCTCCGAGGGACCACGGAAATCACCTCGGGAAACTCAACTGGGGGAGTGACCGACTGGTATCACCGCAGGCATGCGGGGCTCGTCGTTAGTAAATATCGTCTAGGAATTTAGGCGTTAGAATTTGGAAGAACGCTCAGCGAGTGTGAAGGAGCTCCAAACTGCTTTGGAGATGGAAATTACTGAATTGCTTCACTTCCTGTGGGGGTATATGTACCCGTGCTGACGTCAGATCCGTCTCCAACTGCTAACACGAGCACACTATACCCACTTGTTTTGAGTCCATCTGCTACACGCTAGGAAATAGTGGTTTTGCTACAGCCAATGTTAATTTTTTTCTTTTTATTAAGATTGTATTTCTGTCTGGATCACTGTAAAGCTTTATTGCTTGATGTTTATTGAAAAGATATAAATAAAGAGTTAAAAAATGCCTCTGACTGGTCCTGTTTTGGATGCCTCCCCTTCCACAGCAGCTACTATCTGCAAAGGACATGGAAAATTTGGACTGTGAACGTCTGAAGAAATGAAAATTCTGTCTTTTCCAAAACTCTTTTCCAGGAAACGGAAATAAATTGACTGGTGTAGCCTTATGTGGGGGACAGGAAGATCTCTTTGCCATCCTCTGCCTTTTCATTGTGAGATCTGAACATTGCTTACCATTACCTTCAGATGGTAAGCAATGTTGGAGCCACAGGCTGCTTTTTGCTATCGCATTCTTCTAGGATAGCGAGATTGAATCCTACACTGCCTCTACAAAAAGTACATAGCACCATGGTTTCCAGGATGGGAACCGGACTCATTGGTTAGTTTCCTGTTCTTCTAAGACAATTTGATTAAGGCCTTGGAAAGAGAATGCAGGTCTGACTATAGCACTACATCGTTAACCTCACAGGTTCCCTTTAAAGTTACTTCCATTTATTTTATTTTATTTATTTTTTTAGCTACAGCGTCTTTTCAGTGAGGTAGCCTCTTATAATAGGATGGAAATCTTGTAAGTGATTCCTACTATTGTAAAGGCCACAGTAGGGACATTGACTCAGGCTCCTATCTTCTTGTAAGGGAGCCTATTTAGTCACACCAGAACTCAAGACACTGTGCCTCTTATCCTGACAAACCAATTCTTTATTTTTAATGTACACATGTAGAGCTCTCATTGGCTTTTGAGATGTTTCTTTCTTTTTCTTTTCTTATTTCAAAGAAGTATATCAGTGCATTTTTTTTTTATTTCTTGCAGATTTGTTGCCTGTTTACACCATTTTACTACTGCTTTGAACTCTATTACAAAGGAACTAGATTTATATGTGACAAGGCGATAGCTAAAGCCAGAAGAAAGCTGGGCTGTATTGAGAGAGGAATAACCAGCAGGAAAAAAGTGGTGATAATACCCCTGTACAGGTCCTTGGTGACACTTCACCTGGAGTACTGCATTCAGTACTGGTGCCCGTATCTCAAAAAGGATAAAGACAGGATAGAGGCGGTCCAAAGAAGAGCGACCAAAATGGTGTAGGGTCTGTATCAGAAGATCTATGAGGAGAGGCTGAAGGATCTGAATATGTATGCCCTGGGAGAGAGGAGGTGCAGGGGAGATAGGATACAGACCTTCAGATATCTGAAAGATTTTAATGATGCACAAGCATCAAACCTTTTCCACTGGAAAGAAATCAAAAGAACTAGGGGTCATGAATTCAAACTTTAGGAAGGACAATTCAGAACCAATATCAGGAAATATTTCTTCACGTAGAGGGGGGTGAATGCCTGGAATGCCCTTTCGGAGGAAATAGTGAAGATGAAAACAGTCAAAGAATTCAAAGGGGCATGGGATAAACACTGTGGATCCCTAAAAGCTAGAGGATGGAAATAAAGAAAAGAGTGCATGGGGGGTAACTTGCAGGTGTGGCGGTTACAACCCTTAACAAATAAACCTTGAAACAGTCAATGCAACTCCATCATTGCTCTCTGCTTCAATAGCAGTGGGAAAAGGAGAATTAGATTCAGACAGCAACTGACGAGGGCCTTGACTTTTATGGTTTGGGGAATAAATAAACATGGGGGTAAGTTGCTAATGCGGCTTTTGCTACCCTTAACCAATAAGCCTTATACTTTTGAGGCAACTCCAACATTGCTCTCTGCTTCCATGGCAATGGTAAAGGGAAATTGGATTCAAACTGCACCCAACAAGGGCCCTGACGTTTAGGGTCTGGGAAACTGATAAGCGTGGGGGTAACCTGCACAGTGCAGCAGATTCTAGCATAAGCTTGCTGGGCAGATGGGGTGGCTCATTTGGTTCTTTTCTGCCGTCATTTCTATGTTTAACCCTGATGCAGGCATAGTTGCTGAAACATGGCCATGTCAGGTTTTAATTATTTCATTGTATACTTGCTTTTTTTTTTTTTTTTTTGAGCGTTTCAATTATTTTTTATGGTGCACTTGCACTTATGTGATTTTAATAGTTGATATTTTGCTTATATTTATTCTTGTACTAAAATTTGGTTTTAATTACCCAAAATATATTTGCAATTAAATATTTGGTTTATATTTACACATTCAACTCCCCCTTCTTCTGTAATATGCTTGGATTATGGTGGATTTGCCTCTGTTTTGTTACTGAAGCTTCAGATAATCTACAAACAGTAGGTGAGATGTTATTGGGGATAGTGGGTCTGGGATTAAGGCTGAATCCATACAGCAAGGACTTAATAAGAGTACTCAGCAGAATCAGTGTCAGACAAAACAAGAGATGAGAGAAAATCTCCCTAAAGTATTCCTTACTGGATCTAAATGTTAGGGATGACAAATTGCCCATCTTCATAACTCAGATGGAGTATAGTTTGCTCATTTTCATATTGAACTTGACAATCAATCCACAGTTTATTTTGTGCATTTCAAGGCAATTTATTGTCCAAGAATTTGGGATGCTAACACCTACATATTAATAGTCAATCCATGCCATACGGAGATTTTGTTTTTTCTAACAGCTGGCCATGATGGCTTTATTCAGCATTAACCAATCTTTGGTTCCATATACTCATATTGGCCTTTTGTTCTAGCACCGTAATATTATTGTCAATATGATCATATTTTCTATCTGCATCTAGTGCAGATAGAAATTGGGTACCTGTGACCTGGATTTGCCACTGCCAGAGACAGGATGCTGGGCTTGATGGACCCTTGGTCTAACCCAGCATGGCATTGCTTATGTTCTTATGTTGAATCCAAGTGAAGACAACACCCCTGCTGCAGCTATCGGCAATGATGAACCTGTTCATGAACCCACTGCAACAGAAGACAATCCACAGAAGCTAATGAAAAATTAAGAGGACCAACTACAGCTAGGTAAATCCCTAAATATAAAAAGTAGATAGTATACAGCTATTATGTCAAAAACCCTGCATTTAAATCTGGAACGTATGCAGAGTGCTAAAAACTGGAAGAAAACATTATTAAAGAAACGTTGCTAATACAAATTTAAGATCTCTGTACCAATCAAAGGATCTGAGTGCTGACATCTGAAACCAAACTCCACAACTCGAGACTTTTTTTTAATTTTTTTTTTAAACATTACAATATCCATGAGTGATTTTGAGTGAAAATTATTCAAAAATAAAGGTTATTTTATGGATAGCTTTTTTTTTTTGTTTTTTTTTAATTCCAGTCCTTAATTAGCCCAGATCCAATTATGGGGCCTTTGGTCACACTTTTGGCTCATGACCTTCTTTATGGGGGGACTCCAGAATATGATCCCTAACTTTCATGTTTGCTCCGATAGATCCACCTGTTCTTGTGCCCTACTGAAACTATCATAATACTTTTTTTTTAACCTTTCTTTATTGACGTTTTGAGTAATAACATCATTAATTGAACATCAAATCATAACTTTACAAGTTTACTGTCATAATACTTATTTTATGAGTGTTTCTTACGTAAATGGTTTTGAATTTTAACTAATGGTTATAAATAGTTTTAAATAAATAAAACAATTGAGGGATGATATAAAAAGAGAAAACCAGCAAGAGAAAAAGGAGATCTAGAGAGGTGCCAGAGCAATTGGAGGAGGTAATAGGGGATAGCAGTAAAAGAGAGGGGTGCAACACAGCAGAGTGAGAGTAATGTAAGGCAAGCCAGGAAGCAGAGTGACGAGGAAAGGCAGGAGAAAGACCAGGAGATGGAAGTCCACATAAACCTGAAACCCAAAGGAGAAAGCATGATAAGATTAACAAGCCCATAACTTGTATAAAGGGACCATCTACTGCTATCGCAGAAATAAATCAGATTCAAAAATTGATTACTGGGCACAAGCTAAGAAGAAAGATGGCAACTCCTTAGAAGAAAAACATGAACTGAGAGCACCAAGGATAATGCGAGAGATCTAAAACATCAAATTGAAACAGGCTTCCCTAATGAAAGGACCTTAAATTCATATACTCCAACAACAAATTGAAAGCAGCAAGCTCAAAAGCTGCACAGATACAAAGAAACAGACATGAGAGACAAAAGAAAACATTTAGAGAGGACCCAAAGCATTTTTACAGGGAACTGAGGAAAACATTAATGCAGTTAAAATACAATTGGTTACAGCCAAAAAAGAAAAGTTCTGGAGAAATCTGTTTTGGGATCCCATAGAATGCAGCAGAGCAGCAGAATGGCTATCCAGAAACTAAGAGAATATGGAAAAGGCAAGCATCAAATTATGGAATGAGCAGAAGTAACAGAAGAGCTAGAATCCAGGTAAAGAAAAGCCCCAAACTGGAAGAACGCTAACCCTGATAAAAGTGCTCAACTTTTGGCTCAAACATTTAACATCTCTTCCCTAAGAACTGACAAAGTGCAAAAATCAACTGATTAGGAAGCCACAACTCACACTGCAATGAGAAATAATAGGAAGAACACTTTGCCTTCCAAAGTGAGAGCCACATAACATCCTCAGAAACTACCAAGGATTGGATCCTAAAGAACAGATCCAATCCTTCTTGCTCATAACCAGGGATAAGCAGTGAATTTCTCAAGTCTACATGCATAATAATGGTTTATAGATTTTTCCCCAGGAACTTGTCTAAACCCTTTTTAAACCCAGTTATACTGCTTTCACCACATCCTCTGGCAACAAATTCTCTAGTTTTAATTGTGCAATGAGTGAAATGAATACTCTCATATTTGTTTAAATGTGCTACCTATTATCTTCAGACTGGAACCCTGCCTGATCACCTTCCGAAAAAAACTCAAGACTTGGCTTTTCGTCCAAGCCTTCCCTCAAGCCTAACATCGCAACAGTTCTTTCAGTTAGCCCAATAGTCTAAATGACCGACACAACCACTGTATAGTCATACGTTTTCTTTCTCCAGTTTTTTCTGTCCTTTATTTCCTGGCTACCCTAGCCCCCAAGTTCATTCTCCCTGTTATTTGTATCTGCGCTTCGGCCTTCCTGTTATATGGTAATGTTAAGTTAACCCCTAAGTTTGATGTAAACCGGCCTGATATGAAGCTTGTCATGAAGTTCGGTATAGAAAAATGTTAAATAAATAAAAATAAAAATAAATCTTCACTGATTAACCCCTATACCTAGTACTCTTTGAAAGGGTAAATGACTGTTTCCTGTTTACCTGATCCACCTCACTTATGATTTTATAGACCTCTGTTATATCTCCTCTCGAGTGTCTTTTCTCCAAGCACCCATAGAGCTGACCCCTATGCATGAATCCTCTTAATTTTAAGGTAAATTTCAAGAGTATAACAAGGTATTTAAAGGAGGAAAAAGACTTCAGAAACCAACAAAGGCAACAAAGTAACAAAACTAATTATTAACTTATTTATATTTTGCCTTACAGTTCCTATCTCTCCCCACTCCCCCTTTCCGCTCTTCCAAGTTACTCTACCCCTGTTTTTTGTAACTGCTCCCCCCTTGCACGAGTTTAGTTCTACTGTTCATTGCACCCCTTGTTCTATGTAAACCGGCATGATGTGACTTGTTCATGAATGCCGGTATATAAAAAAAAGTTAAATAAATAAATAAATAAAACGGTTGGGCTTCTTAATCACGAGTCAAAAAAACTCCATATAGTGACAAAAGTGTCTTTAAAAAAGTGAAAAAGTAAATGAAGCAAACTTGAAATGAACTTCTGTAGATCCAGTTTCTTCTGTTCTGTGACTAGATATCATGTGCAAATATCCACTAGAATGTGTGAACTCAGACAATGGCCAACATTTCACCAGGTATTCGGCTGCATCAGGGAATCATTTAAATCACCATTTTCAAAAAACACACAACTGTATAATCCATGGATTCTGCAGTTCAATCGTTCAAAAAACAATGATTGTTTGAATCGTGACACGATATCCATCAAAGCATTTCCCTAAAAAGATGAAGTATAGGCCTCAAAGCCAGTGCTGCTTTCCTATTCATCACTTCATGATTCTTCCAAAGAATCAAATGTTACCTTCTTCTGTCTCTTTGTGAGTGCCATCCATGGATAGACACCCAGGTAAACATCATTAAGCCCACCCAACAGTTGTACACCACCACCGCCTACCTTACACCTAACCTCGCTTAGGCCTGGGGTACGTGTTTGTTAACTTCACCGCTGATTCATGCATGGAGGGGCTGCTGCAGGCAGTTATGTATGTGACACTAACTCCTCTTCTAGCCCACGTGGAGAGGATGCTGTGGAGGCCCGAATTGTTTCTAAAGGGTCATCTGGGCTCTCTCGATCTACAGGTGAGTCATCAGCTTCACAGATTATTCTTCCATTATTAAACCAGAGGTGGTAACACTTGACGATTTATGGAATCTGGTGGCAAACCTCAGTCCTTTATTTCTAATTCTCAAACGAATACATTTTTAAAGCCCGGTGCTTGCAAAAACCAGGAGATACACATATGGCCAGGCCGAGCACATTTTCAAAATGGCCTGGCCACGAGCGTATCTCTGAGTATGCGTGGAAGTGCCAGGTTGTTCAAAAGGGGCAGGGTGCCAGCTGGGACAGCGCCATTTTGCTCAAAGAAGCAGGTAAGTTGAAAAACAAAAAAAATTAGGATAGGTAGGGTGGGTTTAGGGGGTAGGGAAAGAGAAGGGAAAAGGAAAGGTCAGATAGGGGGATAAGGAACTGGGCAAAGGCCCAATCATGTCGCCAAGTTTTAGAAAATGCCCCCCTCCTGCGCGTGCTGATAGAAAATTGGGCATGCATGGGCATACAGGTATCAAATTTTATAACATGCGCGAATGTTACAAAATCTGTGCATCCATGCTGGGAATCGTGCCCACATGGTCACCTGCAGGGGCCTTTAAAAATTTACCCCAAAGAGTTCAGGCTGTTTCTCAGTGGTTGGATCTGGTGGCTGAGGACCATCAGCACATATTTCAGGAACATTTGGATAAAATGCAAATTATTGACAAAGATACCTACAATATTAAAGAAGTTAATTCAGCTATTATCCATGAGCGAGCCTAACTAGAAGAGTGGAAAATTTTGAAAATCAGCTCTGGCATCTGAATTGGAGGCTAATTTTCCTAGAAATTTTGGGGAGTCTCCTCAAATAACTATAGAAATATTTAATGGATGCTCTAAAGATTCTATCTGAACAAGTTCCTACTCTTAATAGGGTTTATTTTCTCCCTTTCAAGTTGAGATCTGGTCAGTCTTTCATCTCAAATTCCTTTCAACTCTGGGAAACCATACTGCATGAGAAATTCTGGAGAGATCTACATTACTCGTTTCCTTTATATATGATCAAGATGTAAGTTTTGTTGTGAAAAAATATTTTCAGCATATGAATACAAATTTCTTGGGTGATCAGGCTAGGATATATCCAAATCTGGCTAAGGCCACGCAGATAAAGAGGAGGTGATTTCTTGGAATGCATCAAGAATCCTTCCTCCTTAGGTATTCTTGCAAATGTATAGTTAAGCTAAACACAGATGCCCTTTTTGTTTTTTGTCATCCCAGAGCAGCTTCAGTCTTTTTTTAGATGGAAGTTTTGTGAATGTACGTCCATCTCCCTAAAGCTTTGAATTATTTGTACTGTCCTTTGAAATTTTAGAATTGGGTTTATGCTTATGTTAATGCTTTTGTCCTCATATTTAGAATTGTTCTTTATCTCTCTTTTCCTTCTCCTCATTTGTTGGGCTATATATTAGAAGAAGATTGCATATACTACCATTTCCTTTAGGTATAAATATTTTTCATTGGTAGAGCTCTCAAGATGTTTAAGAACATAAGAACATGCCATACTGGGTCAGACCAAGGGTCCATTAAGCCCAGCATCCTGTTTCCAACAGTGGCCAATCCAGGCCATAAGAACCTGGCAAGTACCCAAAAACTAAGTCTATTCCATGTTACCATTGCTAATGGCAGTGGCTATTCTCTAAGTGAACTTAATAGCAGGTAATGGACTTCTCCTCCAAGAACTTATCCAATCCTTTTTTAAACACAGCTATACTAACTGCACTAACCACATCCTCTGGCAACAAATTCCAGAGTTTAATCGTGCGTTGAGTAAAAAAGAACTTTCTCCGATTAGTCTTAAATGTGCCCCATGCTAACTTCATGGAGTGCCCCCTAGTCTTTCTATTATCCGAAAGAGTAAATAACCGATTCACATCTACCCGTTCTAGACCTCTCATGATTTTAAACATTTCTATCATATCCCCCCCCCAGCCGTCTCTTCTCCAAGCTGCAAAGTCCTAACCTCTTTAGTCTTTCCTCATAGGGGAGCTGTTCCATTCCCCTTATCATTTTGGTAGCCCTTCTCTGTACCTTCTCCATCGCAATTATATCTTTTTTGAGATGCGGCGACCAGAATTGTACACAGTATTCAAGGTGCGGTCTCACCATGGAGTGATACAGAGGCATTATGATATTTTCTGTTTTATTCACCATTCCCTTTCTAATAATTCCCAGCATTCTGTTTGCTTTTTTGACTGCTGCAGCACACTGAACCGACGATTTCAATGTGTTATCCACTTTCTTGGGTTGTAGCACCTAATATGGAACCCAACATTGTGTAATTATAGCATGGGTTATTTTTCCCTACATGCATCACCTTGCACTTATCCACATTAAATTTCATCTGCCATTTGGATGCCCAATTTTCCAGTCTCACAAGGTCTTCCTGCAATTTATCACAATCTGCTTGTGATTTAACTACTCTGAACAATTTTGTGTCATCTGCAAATTTGATTATCTCACTCGTCGTATTTCTTTCCAGATCATTTATAAATATATTGAAAAGTATGGGTCCCAATACAGATCCCTGAGGCACTCCACTGCCCACTCCCTTCTACTGAGAAAATTGTCCATTTAATCCTACTCTCTGTTTCCTGTCTTTTAGCCAGTTTGCAATCCACGAAAGGACATCGCCACCTACCCCATGACTTTTTACTTTTCCTAGAAGCCTCTCATGAGGAACTTTGTCAAACACCTTCTGAAAATCCAAGTATACTACATCTACCTTTATCCACATGTTTATTAACTCCTTCAAAAAAGTGAAGCAGATTTGTGAGGCAAGACTTGCCTTAGGTAAAGCCATGCGACTTTGTTCCATTAAACCATGCCTTTCTATATGTTCTGAGATTTTGATGTTTAGAACACATTCCACTATTTTTCCTGGCACTGAAGTCAGGCTAACCGGTCTGTAGTTTCCCGGATCGCCCCTGGAGCCCTTTTTAAATATTGGGGTTACATTTGCTATCCTCCAGTCTTCAGGTACAATGGATGATTTTAAGGACAGGTTACAAATCTTTACTAATAGATCTGAAATTTCATTTTTTAGTTCCTTCAGAACTCTGGGGTGTATACCATCCAGTCCAGGTGATGTACTACTCTGTAAAGTACTCTGT
The DNA here is from genome assembly GCF_901001135.1 of Rhinatrema bivittatum. Lineage (NCBI taxonomy): Eukaryota > Metazoa > Chordata > Amphibia > Gymnophiona > Rhinatrematidae > Rhinatrema > Rhinatrema bivittatum. The sequence continues at coordinate 51,718,381 of NC_042620.1, read as the reverse complement.
AAAGTACCCTGTGCAAAGTTTTTACTTTCTTTGTATTAATTGAAAATCTATAAAAAAGAATCCCAAAGATAGAAACAAAAAAAGCTACATACTTTTAAATTCTAAAGGTTAGAAGAAACAGGAATGACCGCAATGAATTCTATTCCTAACCTTTAACTCATAAAAACTTTCCCAGCAAAACAATACTCACAGATCCTATTCTCACCAGCTCAGTACTCCTTTCAAGGTTATTGCTACCACTGTCAGCGCTAGCACTGAGGAAGGGTAGGCACTTTTTTTCCTGGGTGATATGCAGACAATATGAATTTTTCTTCTTTACTTCAGTAGTATTGTCTGCCTTGATGAGAGTTATATGAAGGCGCATTGTGAAGATGCGCAACATGATTTAGCAAGAGAAATTTAATTTTATTCAGTTATTCTTTCCCCTCAGACCTCATTCCTTGTTGGGGCTTACTTACCAGTACATTCTGCCAGCCCTAACTACTCTGGTCCTATGGGAAGTGCTGCACGGAAGGGTCATCCGAATGGCCCCAGTCCTTGGCAACGATGTAACCTAGATGGTCCTCATGGCCCGACTTCCAGCTTTGACTGGGAAATAAGTGCTCAGAAGATTATACATTGTACAAGCACCTCTGATATAACCCCTTTTTCTTGGCTGTACTAAAATGAAATTGATTTATACAGTGACTCAAAGGCTCAATCATAATTGTCCAATCCAGATTTGCCTTTTCAACGAGGTGATATAAGGCAATATGAAGAACAGACGGCCACTGACCACCCCAAATGTGGTCCTGAGTGGGCATGTTCCTAGGCATAATAAAAAAAAAAATTTGTTTGATGAGATTAAACAGTGGCAAATTCCAATTTCTAAAATCTTCAAAAGAAGTTTTTGATCGTCTGAGTCCCTTAAAACCAGAACTATTGTAGCTACTAACTCTACTGTAAACAGGATTAAAAATGCAGTTTTAAAGCAAGCCTATGTAGCATTCTGCAATTATGGACCAAAGCTACTTAAAGTTACATCTTTGTTTTAAGTTCTGTGATAAATTATATCACTTAAGATGATGATAGGTTTTGTAAGCAGCATTTAAAAGTCCAAATTAATCCATATAAACAAGTTAGAAGTGTAGGGAATGCCATCATTCTCACTTGCAATATTTAATATTCTAAAAAATAAACTATACATTTAGCTAGCGCTAAGATATTTCTATTTTACTTTGTGTTTTGTTCTCCCATTAATTTAACTATACATAACTATTTTATTACTATTTACTATTTTGTTTTACATTGTGTTGCTTTACTTTCTAATATTTGTTTTTATGTTTTATTGTGAATGCTTTGTTGTACACAGCTTTGGATTTATTTTAGAAAGGCAGTATAGCAAATTATTAAACTAAACCATTTCTATATATTTGGCTTCCTTTGGATTAGGAGAGAGTTTGAACCTTGTTTTACTAGCACTTTCTATACAATACATTTACATCTATCCCAAAATCTCATGCTTTCTAAACATGCAACAAAATGTCTTGCTCGTGCTCATATGCCTAAAGGCAGCTTAAGCAAAAGTTTAGTTTATGATGTATGTACAGGTACATTTTCAGTGTAGGAGAAAAGTTCTGTCAATGTCTATACTCAATCATTGTTCAGTAGATTATTAAGAGGAAAGAAACAGTTGAATAATTATAAATAAGCAAGAACATGAAACAAAAACTGTGATATGGACCAAAAAGAGAGAAGATGGTTGGACTTAATTGCAATAGAGTATTATATACGTATATTTGAAGAATTTATGCTGTGAGACATCTGATAGAGCATGTAGTAGCATTTTTCATTTGAAGAAGTGGACTGTGAAGAATATTTTGTATTTGTAAACATTTATTTTTTTCAACTGAAAAAGGCTTGCATCAGCACACATTGTACAGCCTTGCAAAATTACACAGAAATGGGGAAAAATTTGTTCTTATGTGCAATTATTCTTTTGATGTCCAGTGATCCTCTGCAAAAGATGAATAAAACTGTAAACCACTTAAGAAGTATCCAGCACTAATTGAATACATTATCTGAGACACAAAATAGTAAAAAACATTTTTTTTTTTTTTTTTTTATTACAGACGGGAATGTAAACTAACTTTCTAAACCAGGTCTTCCCACAGCCAGTTTGGTTTTCAGGATATCTGCAATGAATATGCACTTAATTGATCTCCAATGTATGCAAATTTTCCTCATGCATATTCATTGTACAATTCTTGAAAACCAAGCGGGCTGTGGGAAGACCTGGTTTAGAACATTAGCTTGGGATTTTTGAGTGAGGGAGATTTGTGTTTCCACCTAAACACTTAGTGCTTTCTTTTGCGTTAGAAGTATTTCTGTCTTCCTTTCAATTCTGAAATTAAATTATCTGATTAATTTTTCAAGAACATAATTTATTTACAATTAATTTCCACACAGTTAATGCATTCCAGTAAGAAAGGACTTTGTGAAGTATTTCAGTAGTTATTTGAGAAGGTTTCTCCTTTGATGGGTGATACAGAGGAAAAGGAATATTCTACCCCGAAATGATTCTGCTAGCATAACAGTAAATAAATGCAACATTAATTTTATAACAAAATTCCCCTCTCCCCCTCCCCTTTTTAACTGACAGTGCAGTGCTGGTTGTGAAAAGGGATTAAGAAATATAAAGTTGAACATGGGTATCCATTTTGAACAAAATTTGCTGTACTAGAGTGCTTTAGATCAGATACAAGACTTCAGAAATAAAAAAAAAATTATTATAAAATGGAGGGGCAATTTAACAGCAATCTTCACAGAATACTGTCAATATATAAATGTCAAAACAGGACAGATTCTTATCTGTTTTACACTTTATCTTTCTTTTTCATTCTTGTTGGATCACTGGGCTTTTCTTCAAAAGCTGTAACACCTTATGACAACACATCCTAGAGGTCTCTATATTTAAAAGAAACCCCCTAAAATCAAGCCGATCAAGGAAAAGGGAGAAGGACATGGAAGTAATAAAGGCTGAATGTCCAACAATGTAATTTTGCTACTGAGAACTAGCCCTTTCCAAAATATGCAAGTTGTAGTGCTTCCTGCTTGCTCTCAGTCTAAACTTGTTAACTGAGTTATTTTGTTTCTTCAGTGCATTCTGAGCTGCTGGAATAGTAGGGAACATTGCTAGAATTGTATATGATGCGGCCAAGTCAATGGAAGGTTTGGAGTGTTCACTGTTTGCATTGCTGTCTCCACTGCCACAGTAGTGATGGTGATGTTGCTGCTGTGTTTGCTGGGACTGGGTATCCCGTATCCATCGAATCTTGGCACCAACTTTAAATAGTTCTCCAAATAACTTTTCAGCTTCTGAACGGCTTATTCCTTCTGGCAGTTCCATAACTTCTAAAACTTTTCCAACACCTGCAATAAATTGTAGAATTAAAATCCAGTGTCAAAAAGATAATTTTTATGAATTTCATTTACAACTTTTAGCCTCAGGATAAGAGTCTTTAGACAGCATATCTAATGTGCAAAAGAGTCTCGGTGGAGTAGCAGTGTATGTAAAGTTCAAATTATAGCACTATCTTCTACATAAAAAAGATAAAACACTGCTGTTCCTTATGGCCTTGGGCAAGTCACTTCACCTGCCATTGCCTCAGGTACAAACTTGGGGCCTGAATTACTAAGGCTTTTCTCTCATTTTGTGTCTATGGGAAAAATGTTTAGTAAATGAGGTCCTAAGATTTAAAACCCTCTGAGGACAGGGAAATACCTATAGTACCTGAATATAACTTGCTTTGATCTACCAACAAAAAGGCATGACTATAAATTTATTTGTACATTGTAATAACAATCAGAATTGACATACATACAAGATTATGTAAAACCAGTAACTGTCAGTTGTGAACTTTATTACATCAACAAGCAATAACCAAATTCTAGTGCTATAAGATGCTAATACCACCATAATACTATGAGTTGGGCCAATGAAGGTGGAAAATTTTACCTGCTGAAGTTGACATTTACTCCCGTTTCAGAAGTGAAATGATTAGTTATTAAACTGGACTCCTCATTGGACATGGAGTTACAAGTTGCTGAGGTTAGTCAGACAGTTATGTCTTTTTTTTTTTTTTTTAAATGGATGCATTGAAAGAAATGACTACTTACCTGCTAATTTCCTTAGTATAGACAGGTGAATCCAAAACCAATGGGTTATGCACCTCTACCAACAGATGGAGGATGGACCAAAGCTGACATCACAATATATATATACCCCTGCAGTGACATCAGCCTGCCAGTATTTTCCGCAAAAGCAAATTATGGAAAAACTAACAAAAACTTGATTATTAACAGTTAACCATTTCAACACTCAGCCAACAGAAAAACATTGAGCTCAGAGTGTAATAACACTCATCTAGGGACTGGATTGACACCAGTACCCCCTGGAACTCACACAGCCATGCAGGACCACCACAGCACAACCGTTCGGCAGCCAAGGGTGGGAAGTTGGATTCACCTGTATGTACTAAGGAAAAGAAAATTATCAGTTAAGTAGTAATTTGCTCCTTTCTTAGCTTACTCTTGGTGAATCCAAAACCAGTGGGATGTACCAAAGCTATGCCCAAACAGGGCAGGAGGCTGCCCGTGGTCCAGTCAAAACCGCACATGTGAAGGCTGCATCCTCCTGTGCCTGCACATCCAAGGGATGGTGCCCAGAAAAGGTGTGTAAAGAGGACTAAGTCGCAGCTCGGCAAATGTTGATGGAAGACAATAGTCTTACCTCCGCCCTAGTGGAATGAGCCCTGACCTGACTAGGCAACGGCTGCTCAGCAGCCACATATGCAGCTGTGACTACCTCCTTAATCCAGCGGGCTACTGTAGCCCACGACGCAGACTCACCCTGCTTACTCCCACAATGGAGTATAAACAGCTGGTCCATCTTCCTGAGAGGTTACTATGTTATGTTACTATGTTCAGAGACTTCTAAACACCTCAAGATATGCCCTCTTGACATCCAAGGGCCGCAACAGGTGATATTCCTCCGCATCTCTTTCCCTGTCCAGAGAAAATCCGAGACCACTTTCAGCAAAAAGGAAGGAACAGTATGCAGCTGTATCGCCCCTGGAGGCACTCGTAGAAACGGCTCCTGGCAAGACAAGGCCTGTAGTTCAGATACCTGAGGAGCCGAACAAATTGCCACAAGAAACACCATTTTTAAGGTCAGTAACCTCAAGGAAACTTTATGCATTGGTCGAAATGCAGGGCCCACTAAAAAATCCAAAACCAGATTAAGACTCCACAAGGGCACTGGTAACAGCAAGGGAGGATGAAGATACATCACTCCTTTCAAGAAATGGGCCACATCTGTATGAGCTGACAAGGCCCCACCATTCACCTGGCTTCAGAAACAGGAAAGAGTCGCCACCTGTACCTTTAAGGAATTAAGGGCCAACCCGGTACTCAACCCATCCTGCAAAAATTCCAAAATGAGCAGGATCTTAACCGAGTGAGGAAGAACCCCCTCGATCTTCACACCAAGCTACCCGCCAAACCCACACATAGGCTAAGGAAGTGGAAAGCCTTCGCACTCATAACAAGGCAGCAATTATCGTAGCAGAATATCCATGTTTCAGCAACTGAGTCCTCTCTGGGGCCATACTGTAAGACAAAATAGATTTGGATCTTCATGAAGAATAGGCCCCTACAATAGCAGATCCTTGTGTGCCAGAAACCGGAAGGGAGTTTACACAGGAGTCTTCGCAGATCTGCATAGAAGGGTTTCCTGGGACACTGGTACCACCAGAAGCACCATCCCCCTGTGACTCTCGATCCTCTGAATCATTCTGCCCAACATGGGCCACAGGGAAAAGCATATAGTAGTTTGCCCTCCGGCCATTCCTGCATAAGAGTATTGATGCCCAAGGACTTTGGATCTCTCTTGTGACTGAAGAACCTTTGCATTGCGAGAAGGCCCCAGTGATCCACTATTATCTGAAAGGCCTCGTTTGACAATTCCCATTCTCCTGGATCCAGACTCTGTCTGCTAAGAAAAATGGCTCTTACATTGTCTTTTCCTGCAATGTGTAAGGCTGAGATCTCCTGAAGATGCACTTCCGCCCATTCCATAATTTGGGTTATTTCCTATGCTGGCTCTTTGTTCCTCCCTGACGATTGATGTACACCACTGTTGTTGCATTGTCTGACATTATCCAAACCACTTGACCCTGCAATCTGTCACCGATCTACAGCATGCTAACCAGACTGCACGGGTTTCCAGCCAATTGATGTTCCAGAGAGACTTGTCTGCACTCCACCACCCTTGCGCTGTCAGTTTCTGACAGTGAGCTCCCCAACCCTGGAGGCTCGCATCTGTACCAGCCAGTCCCGTGATCTTAGGGAAACCTCTTTCCGTAGATCTGCTTTTAACCACCACTGTAGTTAAGAGCAGTCTTCCATCAGCAGATGGAGCTGAATCGAATACTCTTGAGACTGCAGAGTGTGCTGAAGAGGACACATACGCGCCCTCTCCCAGGACCCCACCTCTAGGGTCGCCGTCAATCTGAGCACCTGAAGATAGGACCACAGTGTCGGGGAATTGTGTTCATCAACAGCTGCATCTGCTCTATCAGCTTCTGAATACGGCCCTTCAGCAGGAACACTCTGCCCTGTTTCGTGTCAAACTGAACACCAAGATACCCTAATGACTGTGCTGGCTGAAGATTGCTCTTCACCAGGTTCATGACCCAACTTAGCTCCTGCAACAAGGAGATCAACTTGCACGAGACTCCGAGGCTGTCTTCCAGACTCTTGACCTGAATCAGGCAGTTGTCCAAGTACTGTGCTGCATATAGGGAAAAATAACCCATGCTGCAGTTACACGATGTTAGGTTCCATATTAGGAGCTATCACCCAGGAAAAAGATCTAGGCATCATAGTGGACAATACTTTAAAATAGTCGGCTCAGTGTGCTGCAGCAGTCAAAAAAGCAAACAATGTTAGGAATTATTAGGAAGGGAATGGTTAATAAAACGGAAAATGTCAATAATGCCTCTATCGCTCCATGGTGAGACCGCACCTGGAATACTGTTGTACAATTCTGGTCGCTGCATCTCAAAAAAGATATAGCTGCAATGGAGAAGGTACAGAGAAGGGCAAACAAAATGATAAAGGGGATGAGCTCCCCTATGAGGAAAGGCTGAAGAGGTTAGGGCTGTTCAGCTTGGAGAAGAGACAGCTGAGGGGGGGATATGATAGAAGTCTTTAAGATCATGAGAGGTCTTGAATGAGTAGATGTGACTCAGTTATTTACACTTTTGAATAATAGAAGGACTAGGGGGCATTCCATAAGTTAGCAAGTAGCACATTTTAAGGCTAATCGGAGGAAAAAATTCTTTTTCCACTCAATGCACAATAAAGCTCTGGAATTTGTTGCCAGAGGATGTGGTTAGTGCAGTTAGTGTAGCTGGGTTCAAAAAAGGTTGGATAAGTTCTTGGAGGAGAAGTCCATTAACGGCTATTAATCAAGTTTACTTAGGGAATGGCCACTGCTATTAATTGCATCAGTAGCACGGGATCTTCTTAGTGTTTGGGTAATTGCCAGGTTCTTGTGGCCTGGTTTGGCCTCTGTTGGAAACAGGATGTTGGGCTTGATGGACCCTTGGTCTGACCCAGCATGGCAATTTCTTATGTTCTTATGTTACGGGTGTACTAAGATCCCATCTTTTCTCAACTCTGCCGCCACCATCCCACCATAATCTTGGAAAAAGTTCTGGGTGCAGTAGCCAAACCAAAAGGTAACACTCAAAAATGACGACGACATCTCAAAACCGTGAAATGCAGAATCTTTGATGCTCTAGTCGGATGGGAATATGCAGGTATGCCTCAGACAAATCCAGAGACATCAGTAACTCCCCCGATTATACTGCCATCATCACTGAGCACAAGGTTTCCATGCAAAAATGAGTCAATACAAACAACGGAAGTTCTCCATTTCCTTGGCTTATGTGCGGGTTTGAAGAGTTTTTGAGGCCTGGTGTGAGGAGTGGAGTGTTCTTCCTTGTTTAGTTAAGATCCCTCATTCTGAATTTTTTGCAGGATGGACTGAATAAAGGCTTAGCCCTTAATTCCTTGAAGGTGCAGGTTGTGGTTCTTGCCTGTTTCAGAGGCCTGGTGATGGAGGCAACAAGTATTCAGCAACAAAGCTTTACAGTGTAACCAATATAACAGCTTTTACAGAGTAACTATAATAACAGTTTAACAGTAACAGCTAGGCAGATTAAGGGAGTGAAGCACCATAGGTCTCCCTTAAGATTACCGGTACCGGTGGAGTCAATTTGGTGCTGGACATTTTGGTGGGCCCTACGTTCCGACCACTGCGTAGCCTTTCCTTACGATTGAAGACTGTGTTCCTGGTGGCTATATGTTCTGCGCGTCTGATTTCTGAGCTGCAGGCCTTGTCTTGCCGGGAGCCGTTCCTTCGGGTGACTCCGGGGGCGTAACAGCTGCATAGTGTTCCATCCTTCTTGCCCAAGGTAGTCTCAGACTTTTGTTTGAATCAGTCCATCTCCTTGCCATTCCTGGATAGGTCAAGGACGCAAAGGAGTTTCACCTTTGTGCTCCTTGGATGTTAAGTGTCTTGTGTGCAGTATCTGGAGGTCTCTGAGTCTTTTTTAAAGACGGATTGCCTGTTTGTTCTTCATGAAGGGAGTAAACAAGGCGCTCCAGCTTCACGTCTACATAGCTTGTTGGATTAAGGAGGTGGTCAGCCACGTATGTGGATGCTGGAAAGCCATTACCTACTCAGATTAGGGCTCTTTCCACTAGGGCTCAGGCAGTATCATGGGTGGGAGGTTTAGTCTGTCTCCTGTCGATATCTGCCGAGCTTCGACGTGGTCCTCCTTATACACTGTCCAGGTTTTATCATCTGGATGTGCAGGCCCGGGAGGATGCAGCCTTTGCATGTGCGGTGTTGACTGGACCGTGGGCAGCTTCCCACCTTGTTGGGGAGTAGCTTTGGTACATCCCACTGGTCCCGAGTCCATCTGTCTACACATTAGGAAATGGAGAAATTACTTACCTGATAATTTCATTTTCCTTTGTGTAGACAGATGGACTCAGCGTCTCACCCTCAGCTGCCGCATGTGTGTGTCAACAGCCCTCCTGTGGGGCTCTGGTTCCCAAGGAATTACTGGTAAGTGTTCATCTTTTTCCTTAGCTTGGGGTACCTAGAATCTTATGTGAGTTCCAGTGTTTATGCTTGGTTGAGTACAGTTCTGGTTATCTGTTTTTAATCAAGTTTTTTGCTAGTCTGTCCACAGTTGCTTTTGAAGAAAATACTGGCAGGCTGGGGTCACTGCAGGGTCATATATACTGTGATGTCAGCTTGCTCCGTCTCCATCTGTTAGCAGGGGAGCATAAACCCACTGGTCCTGAGTCCATTTGTCTACACTAAGTAAAACAAAATGATCAGGTAAGTAATCTCTCCAGTCTACAGTCATGTGATGATTTTGGCAACTTATATGAGACTGCTTTTCACACAGAAAAGCTGTGTTTGTTCTCCATATCAGAGAGTTGTCATCACCTCCCAAATGACAGGATAACTTTGGACTAGAACTGTGAAACATGTCCTTGGAAAAACTTTGTATTCAGCTATGAAATTGGTACTATTCTAGCACCTGTTTTGCTAACAGACTCTCTGAACTTCATTAACCAAGGGATTATATTCCTGTGTGTCAGATGACATCATTTACATGCCACCAATCCTGTGTCTGTAGGACATGACAACGTCCAATCAAGATCAACGTTAGAGCTATGGAACTGAATATTCAATGAGGTTTGACTTAGAGGGAGAAAAGGGAGGATGGACATTATTGGACGGATATTACCTGAAAGCACCTTTGCCAAGAGCTTTCCCTGTGGATACCCTGAAGTTTTGCCAAGAAAGCTTTGCTTACAGAACTTTTGCTGCAGTGAACCTGTAGGTTAAGACTAAGTTTCATACTCAATATCTGCTCTGAGTAGTAGGAGTCTTTCCAAATAGCCCTTGAAAGAATTAAAGCTATGAACATTTTTGCCCTATTTTGCTGTTATATCTCATAGAGATTTCTGTGAGATCCTTTGGGTTTTATCTGTCATCCATTGTAAGGGGCTTCGCTGGATTTTCTGCATATTATCCAGGTTCCATGTAAGCAAACTTCTGGTAAACGTCTTTATGGAATTTGCTAACTTTAGCACACAAGAGAAATTGCTACTGCTGCTTCAGTTACTTTTCCTGTTTACAATCCATTAGCTCTCTCATATTAATGAAAAGGGAGGTAAAGTAATAAAAAATATCAATGCATCAATCCTAGTAATTAATGACTCTTCTGTCACCTGCTTAATATTTTTAAGTCCAGTTTAACAAAAGAAAATGTATGTAAACTGAGGTGATGTATAAACGAACATCGGTATATAAAAAACGTTAAATAATTAAATAAGTTTGTTTTTAAAACTTTGAGTTCTATTTTTTGTAAAAAAAAAACCCCCCAAAAAACAAAACAAACAAAAACTCAAAAAGCAAACCCCAAACCAAACCAAAAATAAAAAAAACCCATAGTATTACATCAGTTTAGTAGCAGTATTGCTATAAAGTGGCATACCTGGCTCCCCCACACTAAGATCTGTTGAAGCAGCTTTTCTAGCAGTTTTTTTCCCTCTACCACCATGCCTGTTTCCAGGCTGACCCTGTAAAGACAAAAGCCCACATCAGAGAAAAAAGAAAAAGAAGCAGAACATTAGAATAATATCCTCTGATAGCTACTTATTGTAAAATACAGATTATATTCTTGCTATTTCATATTCAGCAATCTAAAATTTAAGAAGCTAATTTTCCAAAGGATTTTTGTACATAAAACTGTTTTGCTTGTGTAAATGTGCTTTTGAAAATTGATACTTTTATGCACGTAACGCCTTTGAAAATTCACTCAGCGTTTTGTAGGATATAAACAATGAAATGAGAAAAAGGATAAACTTTTCTTGCAAATTATTTTTAAACATGAGAGTCTAGGTGGAATTATCTGTGTTTACAAACTTCCATGTTTTTTCTATCTTTTCAGAAATTTTGTTTAGAGACGTTGATCCTGTCCTATATTTTCCTTTGGTACAGGAGTACAATACTTTCACTGAATCTGGAAGGACACAAAACAGATAAATATTTACATTGCTGTGTTTTTGTATCTTATATAAATGTGGTACTAACAAATTTTTGCTTTTCTGTCTTCTGACAGCGATTTAATGTATGAAATAAAAAAGCCAAATCTTTATTAGGTTATCAATAAAAAGCCAGACATTTATAATACTGCAAAATAACAAGCCATGGAGGAAATATTGTCAAAACAATATATGTCACTTCCACTCCCTATCAAATTATTTTGTAGTGCGAAAGACTTTGCTAATAAGGGTGTCATTGTTAAATTTTATAGTCTGTAGGTGCCCAGTTTCATTTTGTTTTTTGTTCCAGGTAATTTTATTGTACATTTCATTGCATCATTCCACTCTTGATCAACCTTCTCTTATTCTTTCGATTCTCTTCTAGAGAGAAAAATTACTTTAATCTAGATGTCATGGTGCACAGCTAGTGTTTCTCAATGATTAATAATGAAAAGTGACGTTCCAATATGAGGCTTGGGGAAGCCCCCAAAACTAAAGACATTGTCCCTGAGGTAAAACCTGTCAAGTATTTGTTCCAATATTTCCTTTTTGACCAAGTTATCTATATCTAGAGTGTGGATTACTAACACTGGTCTGAATGCTGCAAATATTCTGGTTTTCAAGATTTCTACAATGAATAATCAAGAAGATAAATATTTGGATACATCTTAAACAGGAACCAGGTTAATTTGTACAATTTGGCAATCTTGAAAACAGGACCTGCCTATGATACTCAAGGATTACAGTTTGCCATCCAATGATCTAGAGCAGAGCTTTCCAAACTTTTCATGTTGGTGACACACTTTTTAGACAAACATAATTTCACGACACAGTAATTTAATCTACTAGCAAACCAGAGGGTAAAGATTAAATGAACGAAACTTATTTTGACAATTTATGTATGTTTCCTTAAATATATACATAAATTAAATGTTTCACGACACAACCTTTCATTTATATTAAAATATATTATATTCCAAGATTAATGTTATAATTTATGAGTAACAATGTCTGTCCCCCACACACTCATCTCTCTCTCCCCCAAGCACATGTCTGGCTCCCACACACTCATCTCTCTCCCCCCCCCAAGCACATCTCTGGCCCCACACACTCATCTCTCTCCCCCCCAGCACGTCTGGCCCCCACGCACTCATCTCTCTCCCCCCCCCAAGCACATGTCTGGCCCCCACACACTTTCTATAAGTATTTTGCATAGGCTTGCTCCTGGTGAAGCTGTGTGTAATGTAATCTGGACTGCCTCCCCCCCCCTTCAAAAACTCTGCATTATACCTGTTGACTTGCTATATGTCCATGGAGTAAAGAGGACGTATTGTATTGCAGTGGCTGTCCAAGCAATGGATATTGGACATCTCCTGTAAAGAATAAAATATATATGTGATTACAATCATATAATATACCCACACACATCTCTTTTGTAGTGCCCACATTCAATATCAAAGTACAATTAAAAAATAACTAGTTTAATAGTAATTCCCAATAAGAATAGCTACTTACCTCTAATAATTGTTCTCAAAGGATAGCATTATAATGTAATCATGTGATCTGTCATATGCCTGCTTGGAATGAGCTACCCTGAAATTAATGAACTTCCCAAGTTAAAGCCACAACTGGGAATGAGAGGAAGGGGGGAGAGCTACCAAAAACCATCTGTCCTTAAACTTTCTCTTTAACAAAGAAAAGGTGGTAAATAATTCCCAATATGGGCGTGTCATATATGACCAAACAGAATGAACTGTTAGTCACGTAACAGCTTACATTTTTCTGTACATACATTCTTCTGTGTAATTCCCTATTAGAATAAGCTCAGGAGGTTGGCTGGGTGGGAGCAGAACTTTAAAACAGTCTTTCATTCTGTAGTAAATGATGGTTATGACCAGTAGCCCCTGTCTCCTGTGGCAGATTTTTCAAAGTTCTGTTGCAATTATGTGGCAAATTTGCATAATTTTGCATATTAAAATATAATTGTCTTCTTACTTCCTAAAAGTAAGTCCAGTTTATTTGATTCTTTATTACAGGAAAATAGATCTTACTGATCAGTGCTGGGAGAAAAGAGGGGAAGATATCTGAGGATGGGGGTAAAGGGAGTCTCAGAGGAAAGAAATGAAGAAGGGATCTCAAGGAGGAAGAGATAAGGAATGTAAAAGGATAGAGGGAGGGGAAGAGGGAAAAGAACAGGGATGGAGGAGGAGAAAGGAGGGATCTGGAATCAGAAGGGATGATTCATCCACACTGCTCCTTTTTCTGACATTGGTCCTCCCTCACACTTGATAACTCCCTTTAGAACCCTAACTCATACCCCACACCCCCTCTAAACTTCTCACTCTTTCTTCACACACACCTCTCAGCTCAGTCCCTTCAGTCTCTTGCCCCCTCCCAATTCCTTCACGTTCCACAGCACCTCCAATCCCCTCATTCAATTCTCTCACACCCACTCTTGCCCCCCCCCCCCCCACATCTCTCACTTTAGGAAAAGGGATCTCAAAGGGAGCAGGAGAAAGGATTCTGTGGGAGGGTTGCAAGGGGAAGGGGAAATTGGGAGCAAAGGAAGAAGATGAGGGGAAGAAAGGAAAGGGGACAGAATAGGGAGGAGAAAAACGGGATTCTGAATCAAAGAAAGCAGGATCTACTCGCACCCTTTCTCTGGAAGATTCCTTTTTTCATTCACTCCCTCATGTATCCCACACCCTCTCGATCTCCTTCCTTATTCAACCCACACCCTCACCAACTCCTCCCAGCCACAATCTGTCAATTACTGTCACATATACATTCTTCACCTCCTCTAATCTCCTTCATTATTCCACCCCCTTAACACTCTACCCGCTATCTCAGACACACACCCCACCCAAACTTTAATCCCCTCAACTCACACACACACACACATTCCACATCCCGTTATTCTATACAAGCCCCCAACCCCTCAGATGAGGATGGCCAACATTTCCACAGATCATAACAGGACACTGAGCAGGGGATGAGGGGAAGGAAGGGTGTCACATCTGAACATGAGATTCAGAGAAGGGGGAGGAAAGGTGTTCCCTCTGAGTCCGAGGATGGGGGAAGGGGAGGGAGAGTGGCCCATCACTGTGAATCCCTGGAAAATAGTGGTTCCATTCTGTATACTGCTTCCATATTGGTGCTAAAGGGGCAACAGTGACCCCCCCCCCCAAGGTGCTCCTGCCCTGCCAACATCCCTTTAAATATTTTTCTATACCATATGCTCTCATGATCGCAAGAGGTTTATAAAATCTAAAATATTAACATACATAGTTAAAATAAATGTACAATACTGATAGACAGAATACAAAATTAATACAACAGGACCATCTGTGACTATAGTTTCTTTTCTCTTGCCTCCATTTATTGTAGCACTGCATTCGTTGAGTACTGCCTTGCTTGCTTTATCAGTTGTTTCAAATTCCTGCTGAAACCATCATGTTTTTAATGATTTCTTAATGCTTTTGAGTCTATCATTGTTCTTAATTGCTCCGGCATGGTGCTCCCGAAGAATTGGACTGGCTATTGAGAACACATGCTCTCTGGTTTTTCCCAAATGAGCTTTGAAGACCATCCTTTGTTTTGTGACAACAGTACATATGACTGAGTATATATCCGTACAGTTGCACTTAACCAAGGTGTTTAGTATTGTTTATCAATTTATGTAGTAAAGTTAAAATTTACTATTTTATACAGACTTGAATGGAAAGCCAATGAAGGGAAACTAATAATGGGGTTATGTGTTCGTATTTTCTGTGTCCAGTTAATATGGCATTGGCCACCTCAGAGACCAGTGCCAAGCTGATGTCAACAAAATGGAACTGTCAAGGGCAGCCAACACCATTTTCTTGTATGGCAGTATAAACAGTCTACAAAAAAAATGGTGTTGGCAGATCCTGAGATGGGCACTATTTTGATGACATCAACTTGGTGCTGATCACAGGGCCAGAGGGTGTCATTTTTATAGGAATGCCAATGGGGTAGAAGCTGCTCAGGATCATTCCTACTCCTTTCTTCATGGAAGACTCCTACAGAAGAAGTAAATGGAAGCCGCTGAGATCCCAGGCCCTAGCTTATAGACAAGAGGATGGAAGGCTCAGAGGGGCCCCCAGGAGTGGTGGCAGGAGCCTGGGGGAGCCCTGTTTTATCATTTTTTGTTTTTAAATATTTATTTTGGTTTGGCAAACAAACAGAACAGAAATAAATGTTAAAATGAATTAAAAAAACAAATTCCCCCTACCCCCAGGAAACAAAAAAAAAGCAGATCAAAACATTTTTTGGTCTACACATCCCTAGTGTGGATGTTCTGGGAAAGATGCAAGGGAGTACTAACATGAAAGCTATCCCATATCAAAGGGAATGCAGCATAACTGAGTTTGTGTGAGGGATTTCGGATTCTGTTTGGGAGATGAAAACCTCCAGAGGGGTAGACGTAAGCATACAGCAGCAAAAACAAAGATGCTGGTAACACTTTAAGAACATAAGAAATGCCATGTTGGATCAGAGGGGGCTAACTAGCCCAGCATTCTGTCTCAACAGTGGCCAATCTGGATTGCTAGGAAGTACTCTGCAGATTCTAAAGAGTAGATCCATTTCTTGTTGCCTAGTCTATCTTGTTCCCCAAGTCTATCTGGCTAATAATTGTTTATGGACTTTTCTTCCAGGAACTTGTCCAAATCCCTTTTAAATGTCAGCTATGCTAAATGCATTGACCACATCCTTTGGCAACAAATTCCATAGCTTTATTCTGTGTTGAGTGAAATATCTTCTCCAATTTGTTTTAAATTTGCTACCTATTCATTTCATGGAGTACTCCCTAGTCCTAGGACTATCTGAAAAGTAACTGTTCTACCCCACTCAAGATTTTAGAAACTTCCATAATATTCCCTCTCAATCACCTCTTCTGTAAGCTGAAGTTTCCTTACCTATTTAATCTTTCTTCATAAGGGAATCAGTCCATATGTTTTATTATTGTTTGCCCTTCTCTGTACTTTTTCTAGTTATGCTATAACACATTTACTGAGATATAAGCCTTTAAGGACCAAGTCCACTCTTCCAGATACAAATTTTTGGGAGACATGCTCAAAGCATAAAAGAAGCCCCAATCCTCCGTTAGCTTTTGACCCATTTTCTAACTCCTCAACTTCCAGGGATTATTGGTATTCAAAACTACTCATGTTATTCTGTAACTAATGTAGTTAATGCCAATAATATTTTTTGTTTCTATTTCATATTCTGTTTTTTCTATACTATCTTATTATAAAGATAATTGTAAATATAATCTGGTCTAGTATAGAGAGTAATCACCAAAGGAAATGCACAATGAATTTAAATATTCCTGAACACTTTGGTGGTAACTTCCAAACCTGTGCGTATGTGCACAATTACGTGCATACTTCAGCTTGTACCCAGGTATGTGGCCATTTTATAGCATACGCACGATAATATGCCAGGCCATGCGCAAAAATCCCACTTCTACTGTCTAATTCGGGGAATTTTAAAAGGGGAGCGTGCAGACACCATTCCCTGTTTTACTATTCATCCCCAGTTCGCCTCCACAAACAATCCTCAAATTTGGCTATATGCCGTTCGCTTTTTGGCGGAGTGTTCTGTTTTGCCTGCAAAAGGAAATAAATCACACGTGAATGAAAATCCTTTGGGTCCCACTTGATGGTAAATTAAACCCACGACGAACATGGATATGTTGGTAAAAATGTCTGTTATTTGAGATCTGAAGACGACAACATTTGGAGATGAGATCAGTATTACACTGATGCATTTCTTTTGCTCAAGTCTATATGACATGAAAAGCAATACTTGTAAGCAGTTTGATATTTGCATGGGATAAAGACATATCAAGGACTGTGTTTTTAAAGAGAATCTTGAAAAGAACTGTGACCACTGCCCTTGAAGAAGTCATTGGTTGGTAAAACATGCTGGGCTATTCTTTGGAACTAACTTCAACAAAACTTTTTTCCTTGGCTGATTGATTAATTCAATGCGTCTTATTTATTTATTTATTTAGAGCTTTTTTATACCGGCTTTCATGATACAATCACATCATGCTGGTTTACAAGTAACAGGGGGAGTGATAACTTTGAACATTTAACAAGTGGAGAGAAGCAAGAAAGTTACAATAAAACAGGGGAAGCATGAACTGGGGGAGGAAGTAAAGAAGCCGGAGTAGTTTAACAGTGAGAAGAGGAACAATTATTACATAGAGCTGGAATGTATCTTAATGGATGTTGCAGACAGTCTGTTAAATCCGTTAGGTGAGTCAGTTAGGTTCTGGAAAGGCTTGTCTGAACAACCATGTCTTCAGCCTCTTTCTAAATGTTAATAAGCATGGTTCCTGTCTGAGGTCAGGGGGAATGGCGTTCCATATAGATGGTCCCGCTGTAGAGAAGGCCCGTTCTCTGAGGGAAAGATGGTGTGTAGCTTTGGTTTGGGGAACCTGTAGGGATCCTCTGTAGGCTTCTCTGATGGGTCTGGATGATGCGTGTCGTTTGAGTGGGATTTGAAGGGTAAGAGGGGCTTGGGAATGGATGGTTTTATGTATGATGGTAATGGACTTATAAAGAATTCTGTAATGTATTGGTAGCCAGTGTAGATTTTTGAGGATGAGAGAGATGTGGTCTCGTCTTCTGGTGTTTGTCAGAATTCTGGCTGCCGCGTTTTGGAGCATCTGAAGAGGTTTGATGGAAGAGGAGGGGAGACCTTACAAGATAGAGTTACAGTAGTCTATCTTGGAGAAAATTACAGCTTGGAGGACCATTCTGAAATCTTGAAAATGAAGGAGTGGTTTAATTCTTTTTAGTACCTGCAGTTTATAGAAGCCGTCCTTGGTAGTGCAGTTGATGAATGATTTTAAGTTCAAGCGGCTGTCGATTAGTACTCCTAGATCTCTTGCTTGAGTGACAAAGATGTTCAATGGTGCACTGTGTGTGCTATTACTGTTTTCCAGGGAGATGAGGAGGAGTTCCGTCTTTGCTGAATTTAGTATCAGGTTTAAACTAGAGAGGAGAAGGTTGATCTCTCGTCGGCAGGTTTCCCAATGCTCAAGAGTTTGTAATGGATTCTTTGATGGGGATCAGTATTTGCACATCGTCGGCATAAAGGAAGTGTTTTAGTTTAAGGTTACTTAGCAGCTGGCAGAGTGGAAGAAGGTATATATTGAAGAGGGTGGGGGAAAGGGAGGAACCTTGAGGGACTCCTAGTGATGAGTTGCAACGCGGGGATTCTTTATTGTTGATTCTGACCTTGTAACCTCTGTTACTAAGGAAAGTTTCGAACCATGTAAATGCAGTTCCTGCTATTCCGATGTCTGCTAGTCAGTTGAGAAGGATGGAATGGTTGACGGTGTCCAAGGCCGCAGATAGGTCGAAGAGAATTAGTAAGAAGGATTGTCCTTTGTCCAGGCCCATGATGAGGTAGTCAGTCAGAGAAATGAGAAGGGTTTCAGTATTTAATGCCTTGCGGAACCCGTATTGGGTAGGGTGCAGAATTTTATGATCTTCTAGATAATCGGAAAGTTGCGAGTTCACTAATTTTTCCATTATCTTGGCTACAAAAGGAAGACTGGATACAGGGCGGAAGTTGTTGGGATCTTTAGGATCCAAATTCAGTTTCTTTAGTAGAGGTTTAAGAGATGCTAGTTTTAGAGCGTCTGGGAAGATCCCCCGATATAATGAACAGTTTATGATATCAGCCAGGGGTTTGGAGATGGTGTCAGGTACTAGCAGGAGAAGTTTGTAGGGATTTGGTCGAATGGATGGGAGGAAGGTTTCATTTTCTTTAATAGAGATTGGATCTCTGAGGCAGTGGTGGGTTCAAATGATTCAAGAGAGATATTTTTGGTTAGGAGATGGTGGGAGCTGGTAGTGGGGGATGGGGTGGGGGGCAGAAGAGTTAAGAGATTGGAGATTTTGTTTTGGAAGAAAAGCGCTAGTTTGTCAGCTTTGGATTGTGCTTGGTCATTAGGGATAGTTGGGGCATTAGGTTGTGTAAGTTCTGATACGTATGAGAATAATGTTCTAGTGTCGAAGATAAGGTCGTGAATCTTGTGAGCGTAGAAATCCCTTTTTGCCCTTAAGGTAGAATTCTTGTATTGGTGGAGAGTAAATTTGTATACAGATAGTGTGCTGGGGCAAGGGGCTTTGCGCCATTTGCTTTCTTTCTGTCTGAGGTTTTGTTTGAGTTTTCTGAGATCGTTGGTGAACCATGGTTGTCTTTTTGGGGAGTTGGGGTTGAGTTTTTTTGTTGATAGTGGACATAGTTTGTTTGCTACGGACTCTGTGATGTTGCTCCAGGATAGTAGAGCTGAGTTGGGGGTCTGAAAGGTCAATATGTGGAATTTCTTTAGCCAAGTGGTTTTTGAGGTCTTCGGAGGAGCAGGGTCTTCTATAGAGAAACGAAGATTGAATGGGGTGAGTGTTACGGGTTTCAGCCATAGTAAAGGTGGCGGAGATTAATGAGTGATCCGACCAAGGGACCTGTGTGCATACAGGGGGGGATGTGTGTGTAATGCCAGAGTTGATGAAAATAAGGTCCAGAGTGTGGCCAGCTTTGTGGGTGGGCTTATTGATGATCTGCTTGAAGCCCATAGCTGAGAGGGTGGTGAGAATAGCCTCACAATTGGTTGTGAGTGTGTTGTTGTCGAAATGGAGGTTGAAATCTCCTAGGATCATCGCAGGGGAGTCCAAATTCATGTGTAAATTCATAAGTATAATATACACTTATGAATTTACTTATGAAATAAGTGTAAATTCATAAGTATAATATATAACATAACTGTTATATATTATACTTATAAGTTCTTACGTATAATACTGTTCTTGATTTCTCATGTATAACATTCTTGAGTTCTTATGTATAATGTCCTCGAATTCCTATGTACAATACTGTTATTGAGTTCGCATGTATAATATTACTGAGTTCATATGTATATTGTTCCTGAGTTCTTATGTATAATGTTGTTCAAATGTGAACCGGAGTGAAGGCCAACACTAATACTTCGGTATATAAAAACAAACAAATAAATAAATAAATAAATGTGTTTTGCAATAATTTCTACGATGGAAGAGGCATCTGATTCAAGAAGCCCTGGTGGGACATAGACTAGGAGAATTTGGAGTTGGTCTGTTTTGAAAAGGCCTAATTCTAGTTTTGAGTCCAATGTTACTGGGAGTTGGGAGACTCGCAGCTCTTTTTTGGCTGCTAGAAGGATTCCCCCGCCTCTTTTCTTTTGCCGGGGAAGGGAAAAGAAATTGTAGAGCTGGGTGGGGAGTTGATTTAAGAGGGCTATATCTGTTGGTTTAAGCCAGGTTTCTGTTATGGCGCAGATGTCCGGTTTTGAGTCCAGGAGATAGTCGTTAAGGATCAGTGATTTCTTGGTGAGGGATTGTGCATTGAATAGTGTAAGTGAGAAGAGCGCGAGGCCTAGGAGTTGAGTAAGAGGTGAGATCATGATTGGGATGAGGGTTTTGCAGGTGCGAGGATGCGATTGCATTGTTGCTTTTCCTGTGGTGAGGAGACTGTGGTGAAGAATAGGGATTGGGAGGCCTGGAGGCATTATAGTCATGCTGAGAAGGAGCAGAAGGGATTGAATGCTGGAAGAGGCTGGCTGGCTGAGTGGTAAAGAAGGCTGGACGGGTGGTGGAGGAGGCTGAATGAATGCTAGAGGAGGCGGGATGAGTGCTTGAAGAGGTTGGATGAATGCTGGCGGCGGCTGGAAGGGATGCTTGAAGAGGCTGGAGGAAAGGAGGTTGGTTGAATGTTTGAAGAGGCTGGAAGAATGCTGGAGGAGGCTATGTGCGTGCTGGAGTTGGGACGCTTGAAGAAGTGCTGGGAGGAGACTGTCCGTGGATGATAAGAATAAGTGTTTGATGTTATGCATCTATTGCAGTGAGTGGGATTTATGTGCTTTTTTGTTTGATTTTCTGTGTCTCTTTGGTTTGTGTGCTTTTGTGGGTCCTTGTTGATTTGGGTGGTTTGATATTTTGTTTTTCAAGAAATTTTGAATTATTATGAGATGAATAAAGTGTTTAGGAATGTTTATTTAAATTAAGTGTGCATTTCCCTTGGTGATTATAGACATTTAGATGCACTTTTGTAACCATATGATTTTTTTTCTAGTATAAACAATTTAATTGGACCTTGGCTTTGTTATTCAGTCAAAGACTCCAACATCTATTAGCTTGTTACCATGTTTAATTATGGTTGAATGCTTGTAATTTCATTCAGTAAGCTGGGAACCATTGTCTTGAGATGAAAACAGGCTTCAGAACTGTCAGCAGTAAGCCAGGTCCAGTTCTGGGACAAAATTGTATTAAAAACATAAAAATCTGAACTTTTCATATTAAACCTTTCTGGAAAAAGACTCTGAATTATTGTAAGGGGATTAACAGGTGGTTGTATGTTTCCATAATAATGCTATCTTTGGAGAACAAGTAGTAATAAATAACTATTCTTTCTCCAAAGATAAGTAGTTATAATGGAGTAACACAGATGACCATAGTTAGCTTAGGGCTGCTTGCAAATATTTCTTAGAGCAAAGTGATTTTTTTTATTTTTTTTAACCAAAAGTAAAAAAAAAAAAAAAAAAAAAAAGAAAAAAAAGAAAAAAGTGATTTATCTAACAAATAGGAAATGGAGAAGATATTTGGATATTACCCTGAAAAAGGTTATTAATCAACAATTCAAATCTTTAGTCCTGAGGTAAGACAAAAGTGTTGGCTAAATATGTGGAGAGAAAATGTAGCAAGCTTGCCAATTTCTTCACTGGAGAATGACAATGAAAATTACAATTGATATAAACTAGAAGGGAAAAAAAGATGACAGCAGGCAACATGTAAAAGTATCAGAAATAAAAAAACAAACAAACACATTTAAGCAACAATACATGTCTAGCAAAGTTAGAAAACAAAGACTGAAAACATGTAAATGCTAAGATGAAGGATGAATGCAAGAAGAGAACAGATATCTGGAGACAATCTTTCTTTGATGCTAAACAGGAGCTGAGGACTAAAGGTTTCCAATGGTTCTATGCCTATAACCTGATTATTACTTTGAAAGTTCTAATGTTTAAGGAATCTCAATCCTGTTATACACATAACAGGACACAACCCATCTGTGCTGGCCCATAACTACTACTTATCTTTGGAGAATAACAACCATAGCTGGGCACCAAGCATCTATGTAAGCATCTCTCTTTCTTTGATGTGCTTTAGAAATGTCATACTATATTTAAAAAACTTCAACATAACTGTACAAGCACCTAAAAATGTCTCATTCACATAACTAAGTACATGAAACAGGCACAATTTAATATAAACTTGTTTTGCCAGCAAGAACACTTGACAGTTTCTGATATTTAATATACCTTGTGAAATGTATCCTCTCTGACTCCCTTTGCATGTTGTCATCCTTCCTCCAGATCTTTTCCCTTGAGTGCTGTTACATGGTAGATTTTCACCTACTGGACATTTTTGAAATCTTCTTGCAAAAAAAAAATATATATATATAAATAAAAAAGGGGTAAGTACTTACCTGTAATTACTGTTTTTTAATTACAGCTTTCTAACAGAGTCAACACTGATAAATCATATAACCTATTATGTACTTGTCAGAAGGATCTTCTCCCCAAGTTTTAGAACTTTCAAAGTTCATGTTATTAAATAGTTTACAGCTGCTGGAATCAACTATCCATAGTTTTTGATAGAAATATGAAAAAAGGAAATAAATTCCGAATTCAGAAATTACTCAAGAAAATTCGGCAGTTCTCAACTCAGTTTGTTTGATAGGATGTTTTCTTCCTCCTAAGTGCCAATTAGGACTGCCTCATGAAACAAGATCTAATTCCATGCCTTGATGACCTCCCAACATTTGAAGTTCTTTCCTGATTAAATGCTGCTTAACTATTTAATTCTGTCTATACCAGAACAATTATTAGACTATTTGATTTCTAAGGGGTTTCAGAGTATTCAGACAGAACATATCTTCAAGAGGTGGATATTGTACTAGCCACAGGTCATCCATAACCAGCAAGTGAACTTGGAGACCTGAAATGGCTTAAGAACATTACTGGGCCTGTCTCAAATGATTTGCACTGTAAGTGCTTGAGAGCCCATCACTTTCTTCATTGTGTTCACTGATGCCTGCTGAAACATCTTTCCTGCAAAGGGCGCACTGCTATAGTTTCTTGTTAGGTTTTGGCTTGGAATTTTAGCTATCTTTCCCTAACAGAACTTTTATTAAGTTAGGATAATTGTCTTAAGTGGAATGTAGCATACCTAGATACAAACCATAGTGATTTTAGTGCAATAATATTAATTTTTGCCTAAGATATGTCCTTGATCAGCCAATTGTTTTGAGCATGCTTATGTTGCATTTCCTAATCTATCTATATCTATCAATGTATATGTTCACATATATATACATACTGTGAACAAAGTAAAGCATTTGGCAGAGAATCACAATGCAGATACTAAGCCATAAAGCAGAAGGTAATGTTGGCGGTGTTATGTGCCTATTATGATTTTGAGATAAAGATGCATTTTAGTTACAAGTAGTATATAGATATAAGCTTCCTTAAGGTTCCTTACCAATCCCTTGATTTAGAAGGGGAAGACTGTTTCCTAGGAAAACAATTCTAAATTTCTCCTTTGCCAAAGGAACATTCAGATATCAAGTCTAAAATGAGTCTCAATCTCCCAGTGTTTCAGGTATCAAAAATACTGGGAATAAAATCCATGTCCTCTTTATTGAAATGCAACAGGTTCAACTGCATGAGTCAACAAGGAAGAAAGAAACTTCTGGCTTTACAAATTCCTAGTGAGCTTGAGGTATAGAAGACTTTATGGGACAGGTTTTGAGGCTTTCATAAAAAAAATAATTCTATAACCCTGCGTGTGCCAGTGAGCACCCAATAAGCAGCAAATATGATTCTAAGGTTTGTTAAAAATTAACATACAAGAAAAACATTTCCCTGAACTGCTCTCCAGAGCAAGGACAGAAGCTATACTTATTGGAAAGCCTAGCACTCCAGTGCTGCAGCTAGGAAGGATTAGAGAACATGATTTGAAGACTTATCTTTAAAAAAAAATTTAAAAAAATTAAAAATTCAGAATTTAAGTATTCTTTATTATATGGTAAATTATGAAAGAGCTTACAGACTTCAAACTGAAGACCAGGTATCTGCAACCAGATGCATCTGTAGCTATGAATCCTTTGCTAGAGTTTCTAGCTGCCAAACTGCAAGCATGATACTTTGCAAGCTCCATTCCATTATAGATTGTGGAAAGGAATTTCATGTCTATCTTAACTAATCTTTGTATAATGTTTCTCAAAATAAACTGGTAGGTCTGACAGTTATGTGGGCATTGTATATAATAGACTGGCAAGTTTGTCTTCCAGTGTGATTCTCTTATATCCTAGTGACATTGCTGGGGGGAATGATACTTTGTGGAGGACCATTATGTATCTTTGTGAGAGCTGAAACTGGTTTAAGCCAGGAGCTGTCTGATCAGAATGTATCATGCTTGTCTTTGATTACAATGGGATTGATCTAGTCTCTATACCTATTGTACTTGCTATACTGTAATGACTGAAATGTCAAGTTACTTACCTTTAACACTGGTTCTCTGATGAACAGCAGTATGTCAGTCCTCACATATCTCATATTGAACTTGGCATGGAAGATGACTTCAAAATTTCTAGAAGCTTTAATAATGCCCCATTATGTGCAGCCACTTCCCTACATTCCATGCAGGACTCAAGTCCATAATAAAGCTAAGACTTGGAGAAACCAACTCCAAAAAAAAGCAGGAAGGTTTTGCAAGGACTGACATCCTGCTGTCCATTGAAGTGCCATTGTTACAGGTAAGTAACCTGACTTTCTCAGAGGTCAAGTAGGATGGTAGTCTTCACACATCAGGATTTGCAAGCTACATACTGCCTTAAATAAAAAGAAAAGGGAAAAACCTAACAGTACCAACAGGAAATACAGATTTAGGTGGCGACAGGCCAGTCTAAATATTTTTGATGTTCTAATTTTTTTCTTCTTTTTTTAATAGTAGTCTGAGCCAGATTAACAGGCCTAGGAGAAATGGAGTTGGGTCCTGTCTCCAAAGAAACTCCATAGGACAAACTGTCCATATACATGAAAGTCTTGACAAAGCAGTAATGAGAAATGAATATGGCTCCAGAACTGTGAGCCTTGATATGGCCCAACCAGACCCAGGCTTTCCTAGACATAATTAAAGACGTATAATTCACTAGCCAAGGGAAGTAGAGCTCTTGGCTATGGTATTTCCAGCTTTACTGGTGTTAACGAACTGGGTGGACTATCTAAGCATTTCAGTCTGCTCCAGATCACTAGTTACTCTAACTGCAATGTCAGCTCACCTTCGTGGACTTAGATATAACTATAGACAAAGATTAGTCTCTTATTTTATAATTTTTACCAAAGCTTTAGTTAATAATGTTATGTCAAAGCTATTTTATGTTATTTTATTTCATATTATTTATTTCGCTTTAGTAATTAATTTCAGTTCTAACCTCATTATGTATGGACCTTGTAACTCGCCCTGAACTTTGGAGGGGTGGGATACAAATACTTTAAAATAAATAAGTAAATACGTGTGTGTAAAACCCCGCATTACAAAAACAGTGTAAGGTGGAAAAATCATTAGGATTTGGAGTACATTGACTTGGCATGCCGAAGTAACAACCACCAAAAACTATGCCCTGTCAGGTCAGGACCTTTAGCTCACAAATGCCCAAAAGCTTGAAAGGAGCGGTTAATTACTGGGTGAGCATGATGCTGCAATTCCACGATACAGCAGGATGTTTGCGGGAAGCTTCAATTGAAGCCAGTTCTGCATAAAGATGTATAAAGGCTGTATGAAGATGGGGAGTGTTGGGGGAGGAGCTGGCTGTCATGGTACATATGGGCACCATGAAAATGTGGGCGGGATGTTCTGGAAGCCAAATTTAGGATTTTAGGTAGAAAGCTGAAATCCAGAACCTCCACAGTAGCTTTCTCTGAAAGGCTTCCTGCTCCACATTCAGGTCCCCAAGAGGCAGGCAGAGCTCAATGCATGGATGAGACGATGGTGCAGGGAAGAGATTCAGTTTTCTAACGTGTAACCTTTTGGGAAAGGGGGGAGTTTTTTTCCGAAAAGATGGGCTGCACATTAACTACAGTGGAACCAAGCTGCTGGCGCTAACTTTTAAAAAGGAGATAGAGCAGCTTTAAAACTAGAACAAGTCGACAGCCGCCCACCAGAGCATGGTTTGGACAGAGTTATCTTCGAAGGATATTAATGGGCATCCTAACAGGTTCCAATAAAAGCAAAAGTAGTCAAGATTCATCTGAGCTAAAGGATTTCAAATTATCCCTATCAACTGAAAAGCAGAATGTTAATACAAACAAAAAAACACACTGTATGGCAATGCTAGTGTTGCGTCCGGTCGCAGATGGCTGCGACCGCTCTGCCTCATCTCTCTTTTACCCTTTTCCTCCTCCATTGGAAGAATGGCTGCCTCTGCTGCTGTTTGCCAAAACCCTTGGCGTCTCCGAGCCAGCATGGGCATCCCCGTCCGCCATGCTTCTTCCTGAGGCCTCCTAGAGCGCACGCTGCCTACATTTTTGAATACGTCATGGTGGGAACCTCGGGGCGGCCCCACCGCATGACGTCAGTACCTCGAGGTATTTAAACCTCCGCTCCGCTCCAATTGAACGAGTTAGCAAGGACTTCGGTTTTGCTACTCTGACCGCTTCTAAGCTGCTCGCTTGGATTCCTCACTATCCTCCGGGGGTATCTCGCTACTACGGAAGCTCTGGGTACCCGCTCCTCGGGGGCCTCTTGCTTCTACTCGCCCTCCTGGGTTAATCTACCTAACCTTAAGGACACCCGCCCCTCAGGGGTCCTGTCTGCTTTCTTTCAGGAACCCTCGGCGCTTCTAGGTACTCGCTCCTCTAGGGCCTATTCTGCTCAGGGTATCCTGCACCTTGGATCTCGGGTCCCTCTCTTCATTCAACTACTGAAGGAAGTTATTG
Organism: Rhinatrema bivittatum; assembly: GCF_901001135.1. Classification (NCBI taxonomy): domain Eukaryota; kingdom Metazoa; phylum Chordata; class Amphibia; order Gymnophiona; family Rhinatrematidae; genus Rhinatrema; species Rhinatrema bivittatum. Next base: position 51,691,128 of record NC_042620.1, on the reverse strand, counting down.
GCACTGCTACTCTGTGAGTATCACTACGCTCCAGCTCTCCTCATTCCACCCTTCAGGTTCACGGCCTATCCCGCGCTGCCGAACACTACCGGACCTTTGCTACATCTGGGTGAGACCATCATATACAGAGACTGTCTGAGCTTACTGTGATATCGCTGGACTACAGCACTGTCCGTTCCTTGGGCAAGATTCTACTCTTTAGCTGCAGTATAATAAAGCTTTCTCTCCTCAGTGTCTGCTTACTAAGAGTCTAGCCAATCATTGTGGTTCCACACGGGGCCCCTCCCCATGGGAGGAGTCATCACCACTTCGACTAAGAGTCCACAATATGCCACAAATCCAACAGCTAGAAGTCTAAGAAATAAGGTGGCAGAGTTATAGTGTAAAGCAGTGAGCTAGACATAATTGGCATCTCAGAGACCGGGTGGAAGGAGGATAACCAATGGGACAGTGCCATACCAAGGTACAAATTATACTGCAATGATAGGTGGATCGATTTGAGGGTGGGGTGGTGCTTTATATTCGGGATAGCATAGAATCCAACAGGAAAAAGATAATACAAGAGAGTAAATGCACAATAGAATCTTTATGGGAAGAAGTCATGGTTGTATTGGGTAATAGTAAAGTGACAGGAGTATACTACTCTTTAACTGGCCAAAATGATGAGCTAACAGTGAAATGCTAAGAGAAATTAGGGAAGCTAACCAAATTGGTAGTGCAGTAATAATGGGAGATTTCAATTACCCCAATAATGTCTGTGTAAGTGAATCATCAGGACATGCTAGACAAAGTTCCTAAATGGAATAAATGATAGTTTTATGGAGTAATTGGTTCAGGAACTGACAAGAGACAGCAATTTTAGATCTAATTCTCAGCAGAGTGCAGGATTTGGTGAGAGAAGTAATAGTGGTGGGGCTGCTTGGCAATGATTATAACATGATCACATTTTAACCAGTGACTGGAAGGGGGATAATAAGTAAATCTACAACTCAAACAATAATCTTTAGAAAGGGAAATTTTGATAAAATGAGAAAAATATTTAAAATATCTGAAATATGCAGCTGCAAAGGTTAAGGGTGTACATCAGGTATAGACATTGTTTAAAAATACCATGTTAGAAGTGCAGTCCAGATGTGTTCCACATCTGGGAAAGGTGGAATACATCTGGACTGAAGAAAGGTGGAAGGAAACCAAATGATTACTGGCATGGTTAAAAGGTGAGGTGAAAGAGGCTATTTTAGCCAAAAAAAAGTCCTTCAAAAATTGAAAGAATCCATCTGAAGAAAATAGGAAAAAGCATAAGCATTGGCGAGTTAAATGTAAAACATTGATAAGACAGGCTAAGAGAGAATTTGAAATGGCCATGGAGACAAAAACTCATAATAAAAACTTTAAAATATACCCGAAGAGGGAAACCTGTGAGGGAGTTGGTTGGACCATTAGATGATCAAAGGATTTAAGGGGCTCTTAGGGAAGATAAGGCCATGGCAGAAAGACTAAATTAATTCTTTGTTTTCGTGTTTACTAATGAGGATTTTGGCGAGATACCTGTTCTGGAAACCATTTTCAAGAGTGATGATTTGGATGAACTGAACCAAATCACTGTGAATCTGGAAGATGTAGTAAGCCAGATAGACAAGCTAAAGAGTAGCAAATCACCTAGACTGAATGGGATACATTCCAGGGTTCTGAAAGAACTCAAAAATGAAATTCCCTTAATTCCCAAAAATAAACTACTTAGTATTTCACTTATTTCCCTACTATTGGTAAATGCGCTATACCTAGTCAAAAAATGCCTATCTTTAATGACATTCTCACAGATAACAACCCTGATATAAGTGCAATCACCGAAACCTGGTTTAAAAAATCTATGCTCTTTTAAATCAACTACCTAAAAATAAATATGACATCACATCTATTCCTAGGCTTAACAAAAGAGGAGGTGGTATAATGATACTGTCCAAAAAGGAAGTCCTCCTAAAAATACAGCAAATAAATTCTCCACCCAAATTCGAAATAGCTCTCTTAAATTCTAAGTGGCTACAAATTTGTTTAGTCTATGCACCCCCAAGCCTACTAGAACTTAATGTCTCACTATTAATTGAGTTTTTCGTTACTAACCTAAAAACTGAAATTCCTACCATCATACTCGGTGACTAACTTACATGTCGATAAGGACCCATTATCTCACAACTGTGATGCATTCTTAAACTCAATGTCAGCATTAGGTTTTCATCAAATAGTAAATCAATCAACCTACAAAGCAGGACACACACTAGACTTAATATTCATAAACTTATCTCAACACCACTCTCAGTCCTACTACTTCCCCAATCCCATGGTCTGATCATAAATTACCTGTGATATAAATATCCAATACACAACCGTAACACCCCCAGCAACCAAGACCAGAATTGAATACAGGAAACTGTCAACTAGATACCCTATCATCTCTCAAAAGCTCTGAATGACCTAGACACAAACAGTGATAACACAATCAATTCATGGTTCTCTAACAAAAAAAGTAGCTGATAATTGCTGCCCACTTATTAAAAAAGATATTTCCATTAACGAAACACACCACACCCCATGGTACAACAATGAATTAAGGATATTTAAAACACTGAGAAAAGCTGAGCGACATGGGAGAGCTTCTCCTTCCAACAAAACACTAACTACAAATCTCTATTACATAAATACAACGAAGCCACCAATAAAGCAAAAAAAGAATTCTATTCTAACAAAATAAATTTCAATATAATCCTAGAGCTCTATTCTCATACGTAAAAGACCTGACCAGTCCTATTGAAACTCCCACAAACAACTCTTCTAATTACAATACAATTGCTCAATATTTTAAAGAAAAAACTTTAAACATAATAAAAAACATAGCTCCCGTGAACTCTAACCAAATTGTACTACCAAGCAATCCTAAGAACCATTTAACCTCCTTTGACACAGTTGCATCTCTTGAGGTCGAAGGTATAATTAAAAAAATGAACCCAGCTGCCCACCCAATTGACCATATCCCAACTAAACTATTAAAAACAATCACCAATATAGTATCTAAACTTATTGCCGATATAATTAACTTATCCATAACCGAAGCTAATGTCCCACTCACTTTAAAATCAGCAATAGTAAAACCAAGCACAAAAACACCATAAGCAAATTCATATGATCTCTCACCTTAAGACCAATTTCTAATTTACCTTGTATATCAAAAATTCACGAGAAAGTAATTAACAATCAACTAACAGATTATCTGGAAAAACATAGTACCCTGTATCCAGCACAACACAGATTTAGAAATTATTTTAGTACAGAGACCCTTTTAACTTCACTACAAGATATCATCCTAAGAGGAACAGATAACAGCCAATCTTACTTCCTGATTTTACTGGACATCTCAGGCAACCTTTGATACAGTTAACCATAATATCCTCCTTGATAGACTAAACGAAATAGGCATTAAAGACTTAGCGCTCAAATGGTTTAGCTCTTACCTAACAAATAGAACCTTCAAAGTAAATTTCTTGATAAAGAGTCACATCCTATCGATCTCAGCTTCGGAGTGCCCTAAGGATCCTCTCTATCCTCTACACTATTTAATATCTATATGCTCCCTTTATACAAAATTCTATCAGGCCTCGGTCTAACACATTTTATCTATGCCGATGATGTTCAAATTTTAATACCGATCCAAAAGTCCATTGACCAAACTCTAAAGCTCTGGGACATATACCAATCTACCATTGAAAAGGTATTAACCCAAATGAATCTTTCCCTAAATACTAAAAAAACTGAAATCCTATACATCTCCCCTAAATTAAGCAAGACAAAAGAGCTTGAAATTCAAGAAGCGGCCAAAAACTACCCCATCTCCCTAGAAGTACGCGATCTAGGGATTCTTATAGATTGCGACTTCTACATGAAATCCTGCATTAAAAAAATCATAAGCGATGGTTACTTCAAATTAAACATACTCAAAAGATTAAAACCCCTCCTATTCCCTAAAGACTTTAGAACTGTCTTACAGGCACTTGTCTTATCAAGATTAGACTACTGTAACTCACTATTCTTAGGCCTTCCCGCAAATATAACTAGACCATTGCAACTTCTGCAGAACTCTGCAGCTAGACTCTTGACAGGTACTAGAAGATCTGAACATATCACCCCAATATTAAAAGAACTTCATTGGCTGCCGGTCAAATACAGGGCCCAGTATAAAATCTTATCACTAATACACAAAACCCTCTACAATGAAAAAATTGAATGGCTAACCTCTTCACTTCACTTCCATACCCCCTCAAGAACCACCAGATCAACCAGAACAGGAATGCTACCAATTCCTTCCCCCAAAATTGCCCACCTAAATAATGTAAGAGAAAGATCGATCTATATTGCTGGACCCCTTCTAAGGAACTCCATCCCACAGGAATTACGACAAGAAGCTGACATCAAATTATTTAAAAAGGGGATTAAAACTTGGCTTTTTAAACAAGCCTACCAAGAACTGTTAGCATAATTATCTTACACTTCTGATTTAATACCAAGGTAATGTATATTTTTATTTTACTATCTCTACCCTTACTACCTCTCTAAGTGTTTAAATTTTGATTATTTAGCATACTATTTAGTTTGCTATGTTAATTATATTATGAAATAATTATTTACTTCTTTCTTCTTTGGAAATGCAAATAATTTTAAATGATTAATTGCTAACTACTGTAAACCGATTTGATATGCTTGCATGAAAAGTCGGTATATAAAAACTATTAAATAAATAAATATTAGCAAAAATTTGTAACCTATCATTAAAATCGTCCATTGTACCGGAAGACTGGAGGGCGGCCAATGTAACCCTGATATTTTAAAAGGGCTCCAGAAAACTATGGACTGGTGAGCCTGACTTCAGTGCCAAGAAAATAGTAGAAACTAATCAAAAACAAGATCTTAGAACATTTATTTAGCCATTTTATATACCAACAGTTTACCACATGACGTACATATTATACATCGACAAGTACATTGTCTTAATGAGGGCAAACATACAATTTAAAAATTGACACACATTTGGCAAAAGGTATTTAGTTCAGGAGATAGGTTCTTAATGACTTTGCCCTTGAGGGTGCATGTTCTGTGTTCAGGTGATTTTAAGTTAGGTTATAGGCATTTTGAAACAACCATGTTTTTAGGTCACGTTTAAATTTTTCTTTCTTTCTGGAGTCAGTCTTAGATACACAGGTTGAGAGTTCCATAGCATTCGGCCTGCTATTGAGAACATGCGGTCTCTTATTTTTGTTTGGTGAGTATTCTGTAATGATGGCACAGTTAGTAGTCCTTTGTTTTGAGATCTTAATGATCTCTATGGCCTGTATGATTTTAGAGCTACATCTACCAAGCCAGAGTTATTAGAATGATATATAGAAAGACATGATTTAATGGAACAAAGCCAGTATGGATTTACTGAAGGGAAGTCTTGCCTCAGAAACCTACTACATTTTTGAAAGGGTTAATAAACATGTGGATAAAGGTGAACCAGTAGATATAGTGTATTTGGATTTTCAGAAGGCATTTGACAAAGTCCCTCATGAGAGGCTTCTAAGGAAACTAAAAAGTCATGGGATAGAAGGAGATATCCTTTCATGGATTGCAAACTGGTTTAAAGACAGGAAACAGAGTAGGATTAAATGGTCAGTTTTCTCAGTGGAAAAAGGTAAACAGTGGAGTGTCTCAGGGATTTGTACTTGGACCAGTGCTTTTCAATATATTTATAAATGATCTGTAAAGGGTTACAATGAGTAAGATGATCAAATTTGTAGTAGTTAAATCACATGCAGATTGTTATAAGTTGCAGGAGGACCTTGCAAGACTGGAAGATTAGGTGTTCAAATGGGAGATGAAATTTAATGTGGACAAGTGCAAGGTGACGCATATAGGGAAAAATAACCCATGCTATAGTTACTTAATGTTAGGTTTCATGTTAGGAGTTACCACCCAGGAAAAAGATCTAGGCGTTATAGTGGATAATACATTGAAATAGTCAGCTCAGTGTGCTGTGGTGGTCAAAAAAGGAAACAGAATATTAGGAATTATTAGGAAGGCAATACTGAATAAAACAAAAAATGTCATAATGCCTCTATTGCTCCATGGTTAGACCACACCTAGGGCTAGATTTTAAAAGCCCTGCGCGCCTATTTTGCATAGGTCGCCGGCGCGCGCAAAGCCCTGGCACGAGCGCAAGTCCTGGGGCTTCGTAAAAGGGGCGGGAGGGGGTGTGTCCGGGGGCATGTCGGCAGTCCGGGGGCGTGGCGATGGTTCGGGGGCGGGCCGGGAGGGTGGTCGCGAGTCCCCCAGCACTGCGGCCTGGGCCGGGGGGATGCCGAGGCGGTCCTCCTGTAATGTATCACAATCCGCTTGTGATTTAACTACTCTGAATAATTTTGTATCATCTGTAAATTTGATCACCTCACTCGTATTCCTTTCCAGATCATTTATATATATATTGAAAAACACCGGTCCAAGTACAGATCCCTGAGGCACTCCACTGTTTACCCTTTTCCACTGAGAAAAGCTTGAAGTGTGTCCTCCTCCACAATGGCAATTTATTTGGTGCAGGCCCAATTGGCCAGTTTGTTTTCGTGAAGAATATGAAGACATAAAGAGAGTCATTGATCTGTTGCAATGTCATAAGCACAGTTGGATCATCTGTGTTGACCTTAAAATGGTCTGCTTCCTTCTTGGTCAGCAACGTGGATACACCAAGTATCCCTGGTTTCTGTGTATGTGGGACAGCAGAGCTCATGAGAAGCACTGGATGCAGTTGAATTGGCCTCCAAGATCTGACCTAAAACCTGGTGATCCAAACATTCTACATGAGCCACTTGACAGAAGGAACATTATATTCCCACCCTCTGCACATAAAACTGGGTCTCATGAAGCAATTTGTTAAAGCTTTGCCAACTGAAGGAATCTGTTTCAAGTATCTCATTTTGGCATTTCCTAGCCTGTCATTTGAAAAGATAAAGGCCGGTGTGTTTGACGGTCCACAGATTCGGCAGCTCATTAAAGATGAACATTTCATCGGGACAATATCAGAACTCCAAAAGAATGCTCGATTGTCATTCAAAAACCTTGTCAAGGACTTTCTTGGAAATACACGAGCACAGAATTACACCGAAATTGTCCAGAAACTCTTGGAGAGCTTCAAAATGCTTCGTTGCAACATGAGCATCAAGGTGCATTTTCTGCATAGCCATCTTGCTGACTTCCCAAAAAACCTTGGTGCAGCCAGTGATGAGCAAGGTGCATGATTCCACCAAGATTTGAAGGTCATGGAGGCAGGATATCAGGGTAGATGGGATGTACATATGATGGCTGACTATTGTTGGAGTATCAGGCGAGATTGCCCACAGATTGAACACTGCCGGAAAAGCTATAAGCGTAAATTTTTACCTTAATATGTATGTTTGGTAGCAGAACTTTACTACTTGTACACAATTTGACTTACAGTAACAATATATAGCTTTTGTATGAATAAAATAACTCTAAACAGTATATTCAGGTAATTTTATTTTATTTCCTTTGTATGTACATATTGTATGATTTTTGGGACAAAGGGAGGGTATCCTGTACCTTAAAAAGTTGACGTGATAGAGAAAAACTGGGGTCATTTTTGGATTCAGATATCAAAAGTTAGTCAAAAAAAAGTGTCAGATCTAACTCAATGAAAATTGTGTTACCCAGTGAATCTGTGATTCACTTATATATCCAGGTAATTATCTTTTGCCTTGACCTACATATCTTTTCAAACTCTTTATTTAAAAGAGTTTACAATACGAACAAAGTGTATAATACAACACTCTTACCACATATAGTAAAACAAATGCAATGAGATCTCATCCCTCTCAATCTAATTCCAGTAACGTCCCCAAATCTTGTCATTTGACTGATCTTTAGAGCTAGCTGTAAGCTTCTCCACCTATCACCTGTCAAAACCAAAATACCATCTTAGGTCTCCACTTCCAGAAATGGGCAATGGTGAGTCTGGCAGCTTGATTTGTTTTATTTATTTAGCGAACATTTATATTCCACTGATCTAATAAACTCTCTCAGTCCAAACATCAAAATCATCATATGAACAAAATGAATTAATTAAAAGACTTTTGGGTCAGACGAAAACAACTAATAAATCCCTCATTATATGCTCATGCCCATAAAATCTATAGACTTCTTTCAATTAAATTAATTTAGTGGCCAAAAGCCTCTGGAAAAATAACCTTCTTCACCTTTTTACAAAAATACAAAATTCTTTTCTCCTCCATGTTCTCAGGGGAGAGTGTTTCAGCTATTGAGAAAGGCCTACAGCAAGTTTCTATTAGATGGCCAAATTTATAAGATGAAAGTGAGAAAAAAAAGATCGCCCTTAGAGACAAAGGTCACGTCCAGGAAAACAATCTTTGAGCACTGTTTTAAAATATCATGAAGCATCCACATGAATGTCTCTAAAAACTAGAATAAGTACTTGAAATCTGATGGAGTGTAGCTCCTAAAAGCTAGTCTAAAATTGTATTAAGTTAGATCAATAAAAAGGTATTGCCTTATATTTTCTGTAGATTTATTTTCATGCATTCAAGTGAATTAACATGACAATCATACTACTTTATCTAAGAAAGGTATGTGAAACCTTCAGCATTCAGAATTTCAAATCGCAGATACTTGACTATCAAGACAAAATTAAAAAAAAAAATCTAAAATTTTATTTGCAACAATTTTCAAGTTTTAGATCATCAAAAGAAGATCTTTGGATTTCTCAGAAGCCACAATATAACTGATTCATAACAAAACACCTTTTTTACCCCATACATTAAAATAGAATGTAATCTCTAGCAATGTTTTCTTTAATATTTTTGTGGGCAGTGTGCTCAAAAAAGTTCTCATGTGCAATGTAGTATATAAATCTGGGCATGGTGTTCTTTGAAAAGCCATTCTAGTTTTCTTTTCTTGTGCGTGCTATATTTTCCTGTCTGTGCATACATGCATACAACTTACAGAGAATATTGGTCTCCTGCTCTCTCAATTCAGACCAGCTCTGTTCATTTGCATGTGGTCTTCAATTTTGGCAAAACCACATAAATTGACCAGGTCATTCATCAAAACGCGTTATCGTGTTAATGCTCGCAATAATGCATTAACGCCATAACGCATGCAACCACGCTAGTGCATGGCGTGAATGCAAAATTTTGGAAGGGAGGAGTTTGGGTGGGATTTAGGAAAATGAGGGGCAATATTGCACCATGTGATATCAATGCATGCTATTGCACGGTTTTAATGCCGGAAATAACCATCTTTTTTCTTGGTGTTAGGCTTGCGATATGCCCGAAATGGCCATGATGCAATTCTCGATAAATTTTTAGAATTGTATTTTGGCCATTTCTGGTCTTGGAAGGGGGAGGGGGGGGGGTAGAGCGAGAGCGCGCCTCTGGGAAGGCCTTCACAGTGTGCAACTATTTATCTCTCTATAGGAGGGCCATCTAATAGCTCGAGGTGAGGTGTTGGTTTAGGGACCAGTTGTCATGTAGAGTGAGACGTACGAACAGCACAGTATACCTTGGGGAAGATATGAAGTCATTTGGAGTGAGGAAAGTCTTGCTTGCTTGAACACAGGAGTTGTTTGAAAACTAAAAATCTCCAGCTCCAGTTGCATCGCATTTGTTGGAATTCACACTTCTGAAGACATCAAGTGTTTGTGTTTGATAAAATTGGAGGAGGGAAATTGGCTAAAAATTTTATTATGACGCGAACAAAAATGGATTTTTAATATGAGCTCTATTATTCCATTGGGTTTGAATGTGGATATAGAGTGGAGTCATTTTTTTCAATAAGCACTTGATTGACATTTTGACAGCTGCTACGCTGTGCATGTATGTCCAGTGACGTCTTCACGCACATGTTCCATTTTATTTAAATAATGCTCTGCCGCTGCAGAGCCTGTTCAATATCTCAATCGGTTTGGAACATGAACGCATTGAATCTTTTAATGCCGGTAAGAATTCACAGTGGAATGGTATGATTTGGGTGAGAGTTTGTTCTAACTTGTACAGCTTATTATCTCTACTTTTTTCTCTCTTAGCAAAACAAGTGACATCCAGCATAGAGTGTACACCTGATACAGACTATTCAAAACATAACATTATGTTGGGTCACGGGTTGCAGCCTGAAAAAATTCACACTGAATCACTGTTCCTCCAATACGAATGAAGAAGGAAGTGATTTTATTTTCTTTACTTATTTTACTTGCAAAAAAGAAATATAAAAAAAAACAAACGTATTTGTGATTAGAGACTAATGATTATAAGTGACCCGTTTGTAAGCGTATGAATCAATACGTTCATAGGTGTTATGGTCTTTTAAATCACATTGCTGATGTCTGGTAGCAAGTAATACATAAGGAATATGAACAAGTTTGATGAATGCCATCATACAGAAGTCATACCTTTTGGTTGTTAAGCAGGAGAAAGCTACAAAACTTTGAAATCTGTAATTCTGTCCTCGCTATATATTTAAATAAGAGCTCCCAAAAACAAAATTTTGCATATATATTCAAGATATATATATATATATAAAATTAGAGAACAAATTAAAGTTTAAATTCTCAAGCCTATTACTATCTTAAATCAAGGAAAAAAGGTGTCCTCAAGTGGAAAATTAGTCCAGCTAATAACCACCACATGGGTCTGAATTGAGAATCCCTGCTAGACCCACATAAAGGGGTAGATTTTCAAAAAGCGCGCCTTCGTGTACTTTTGTTGGCGCATCAGGCGCAAACAAAAGTACGCTGGACTTTAGTAGATACGCGCGTAGCCGCGCGTATCCGCTAAAATCCTGGATCGGCGCGCGCAAGGCTGCCAATTTCGTGTAGCCGGCGCGCGCCGAGCCGCACAGCCTGCCGCCGTTCCCTCCAAGGCCGCTCTGAAATCAGAGCGGCCTCGGAGGGAACTCGCTTTCGCCCTCCCCTCACCTTCCCCTCCCGGCCCTATCTAGACCCCCCCTACCTTTGTCGGGGGATTTACGCCTCCTGGAGGGAGAAGTAAATCCCCGCGCGCCAGCGGGCCTCTAGCGCGCCGAGACGGGACCTGGGGGCGGTTCCGGAGGGCGCAGCCATGCCCCCGGACCGCCCCAGGCCGAAACCACGCCCCCGGGTCCGCCCCCGAAACGCCACGTCCCGCCCCCAAAACGCCACGCCGATCCAACACGCCCCCCGAAAAACCCGGGGACTTACGCGAGTCCTGGGGCTCTGCGTGCGCCGGTAGGCCTATGGAACATAGGCACACTGGCGCGCAAGGCCCTGCTCGCGTAAATCTGGGCAGATTTACGCGAGCAGGGCTCTTAAAATCTGCCCCAAAGAGAATCAAAGTAGTAACAAAAGAAATTCTAAAGAAATTAAATGTGTTGAAAAGAAATAAAAATGCTCTGTTATCGATGCACCCCGACACAAACAGCTGAGAGCCTACAAGGCACTTGACAAGAAAGGTTAAAAAAACAAAACAAAAAACAAACAGAGGCTTAACTATACAATAATAAAATCTAGATAAATAAAAAGTACTAAAGAACAAAAGATTTAGGAAATGTGATGAATAATGAGGAAATCCAGATAGGCTCTGACAAACAGCAGAAACAAATCTGAGGAAGGCTGACTTCAACAGCATGAACTTTGTAAAATTCTATTTGTGGTAATTTAATCCCTTTTTGTGTCTATTACCATGTGACAAGTATATCTGCAAGCAATTTTCTATAGAGTTTGGGAAAAACTCAGACATGTGACAGATCACATGATGTATCAGTTTCACTATTAGATATGCCTATGTCTGGAAAAAATACAAGTACAGACAGAAGAATAAATGAGCATCTCTAATAAATATGCATTTATCCCATGATGCTTTTGCATACCTCATCTACAGCAGGCATTTTGCAAGCAGATTTTAAAATGTTCAGCAGGTAAATATCTAAAGAAAAAACATCTAAAGCAAACTTTAGAGTCAGCAATCTTATCAATAAGTTTTTTCTTTTTATGGAATCAAAGCAAATTATGATAGGAAAGCATAATCATACTGCTTCCTAGATAACTATCATGGCAGGTAATTGTCATCACTTTGGGGTAGATTTTAAAAGGAGTACACACGCATCCATGTGCATACGGTTCCCGGTGTGTGCACATGGACGCGCCGATTTTATAACATGCTTGGGGGGGGGGGGGGGGGCGCAAATTTTCCATTAATATGCATGACGACGCAACCAGGGCTCCCCCAGTTCCCTCCCAGTCCGCTCTAATTAAGGAGTGGACTGGGAGGGAACTTCCCTACCCCCCTACCTAAACTTCCTCCCTCTTTCTCTCTCCTCTCCACCCCTAAACCTATCCTATCTACTAATTATTTATTTATTTTTTTCTACTTTCTGCTCCTCTTGCGCAGAAGAAATCTGCGTGTGCCGGCTGGCGCGCGCTTCCCCAGGACAGCGTAGAATGGCGCTGTCCCGGCCCGCCCCCTGTCCAGACTCTGCCCCCCGCCTCTTCAGAGAGACCTGGCACTTGTGTGCATACCAGAGTTCATGAGCGTGGAAGGGCCAGTTTTAAAATGCGCACAGTGTGCCCAAGGCCTGGCCACGCATGTAAACTCCAGATTTTATGCGCATGGGCCTTTTAAAATCTGGCCTTTAATGTCTTGAGCAATATTGCAAAGAATTTTATTTCAATCTGATATAAAGCATAAATCATGGCCCAGGAAAAAAAGTCTTTTATTGCCTCTTAAGCTTGTTCTTTAAAATGCTAGGACTTATATTTTTGACCAGGTTCACCTTCTTTCACATTTGAACTTCAAAGCAATTTTAACCTTCCTCAGTCATGTTCTTTGCCATTTATGAGTGTATTTGTGTGGTGGAAGGTTTTCATTAGTGCCTGCCAGAACCTTTTCATTTATTCATGTCCTACCCTCCTTTTATAAACCAGTCACTGTCATAGCAGTCCTCAGGAGAGTGCCAAGACTATGGCTCCTTTTGGAATTTGGTATATGTGCACCTCAAATCTCAACCATAGGGTTGTGTGATGGCCACATGGATGGATTTCCTCTCCCCAGGGTTCTGGGATTGGCTGCCTCCAGCAAGTCCAAGATCCTACTAGCTTACTCAACAAGCATCAAAGTAAAGGATTTGAATTTCGTGTTTTTGCATGGCAAGATGCTGCACTGCCACTAGGCCAATCCCAGTATGGCAATTATTTAAAACCATCTTTGGTACAACTCTTACCTTGTCCAGGAACAAAAGGTCTAGAAAATTGGGGCACAACAGGAAGAGGAGTTAACCCAGGATGGATGCTTTTCATGTTTGATAACTGAATTGGTGCTGGTGACTGCACTGGTGAGGTAACAGGACTGCCAATTTGGGTGCTATGCTGTAGATAAAACAGAATATGCAAATAAATTAGAGTAAAAAATGAAATTCTATGTTGCAAATGTGTTGCAATTAAAATAAAATGTTGAAAAGTGGTGTAGACTACTCCTTAAATAAAGCTTCACCATGCTAAATATTACACCCATATTTTTTTTTTATAGACCATCTCAAATTATTCAATATATTTCAACTATGTACAACAGAGATTTTCTATAAAAATATCATGACAATAGTGGCAAATACAGTATGTTGCAGACTTCCATGGTATAAAAAAAGAGCAAGTTAAACAGTGCTATTTCAATAGGTCAGCACTGAAGTAAGATATATATTGCATTGAATTCATTATTAATAAACATTATTCCATTTATGTAAATTGTATATTGAAGTGTTAAATTGTAAAATAGAACAGAATTTTGAATCATTACCTTTGATATTATATGATTAAAGCCCGAGTAGATGGCAGTTCTCTTTTAAAACTATCTATACAGACAGTGGTTGGTAGGAAAAAGTTCACTTTTTTGCTTTATAGCCTGGAAGTAAAATGCATTAAAACAGTGTTTGTTCCACATATCTACACATCCTATTCCACAACTGCCAAGTGAAATATATATTCCAGAATTCCTTAGAAAATTAAACAGAAGTAAAAACATGGCATAGCTTGGTTGGTTAAGTGTCCATCCTCACCCTTCTTGTCCTTCTTCAGCAATACTAAATACTTAAAGCTCTGGCGTTAAATTTCTGTCAAAAGTACACACCAAGTGAATTAGTCCCATGTAAAGCTTGGAAGAAGCCTGCGTGGGGAATGTGCTGGAGAACAGAGACAGCCAGTTCTATCTGTGTGAATTCTTCTGAGACTGGGAGCAGTTCTACTCCAGCACTTTGATTATACAGATAAATTATCCCCCTGAAGCAATTGTTGTACGAAGCGTCAGCTGATGGGTTTATTTGGGATTTACGGTGGCTGATTATTGGAACTTTTAAGATATGTTTCTATATATACACTTGACATGAACACCTAAACACTTTCATCTTTTTTTGTTGGACACTCTTTAGATGAGACCGGGTGGTGATTACATTTTTTTCCACACCCCGACTGGTTTGCCGACACCTAAAGAAGAGAAGTCCCTTACATTTGTGCCTTAGTATTGCAAGCTCTGCCTCATATTTGCTCCTTTTTCTTATATTTATACTTTTTTCCTCTTATGCCAGGACTTCTCCTTACTCCACTTCTGAGGCATTTGTCTGGACTATGAAAGTTCTGGTAAAGTCTGGGCTCATCAGAACTGGTTCTTAGCATAGGTCCTTTAAACTCTGGGAAGCCTCTACTGCCTCTGCAGACTAGCTTACCTTCTCTGGAGCTTTCTTCTGTACAAGACATGCGAGGGAGAGAACTTGCTAATTGCAGCCATCCCGTGCTTCCTGTGGTGCCAAGGCCTTTCCACCGGTTCTCCTTAGAGGAGGCCCACAGATGGTAGGGAGTGCTGATGTTATTCAAGTGCAGGTGAGAAAAGGGAGCACCCTTGTGGCCAAATTTTTCGATCAAAAGATTAATGGGAAGAAAGAGGAAACGGAAGGTTTTTCCTTTCCCAATTACTTTACAACCAGCTAAGACCCCATGGATTTCCATCGCCAATGGACCGGGTACCCTTATGGTGAGTAACCTTAGTGGAGAAATGTTAGAGGTCTCCCTCAGTCCGGTGGAATGTAATCCTGGTTAATACCTCTTCCCAATGGGAACATTGAGAGGAATTCCTCGCTGGATGTGGGCCCCAAGGAAATTAGTTTGGACACATAGGAAAGGTATCACTAGAGGGCAATCAATTTCGAGCTCTTCTCCTAATGTCCCCCATGAGTAAAGAAGTGAGATGGGTTTCATCTGCTAAAGGAGAAAGCTCTGTTGAAGTACCTTCTCCATGTGTACTAGGCGATGTGGGGGTTGGTGAGGAGAATTCTGAACCAACTAACATTACGTTAAAGAGACATATGGAAGGTTGTTATAAGAACAGAGACCTTCTTAGCACGTACAGTCACACAATTGTGTAAGCTTTCTGCAGGAGCTGTGGCAAAGTTGTTTGACTTGGAACATAGGTTGGAACTTGTTGAATCCCACGTTTCTCCTTTAACTAGTAAGATCACTAATATGTAAACTGCAGCAATTGCGGGAACGAAAGAATTTCTCTCTTCACTTTAAAATTGAAACTAAGGAAAATTGTATGAGATCAAAAAATGTAAAGTTGTTGCCAAAATGTATTTCCATGGGATATTACAGTTTGAATCTCAATAATAGATGTATTATTTAACCTTTGCTTCACTTAAGTCTTTTATAATCCATCTGTCTTGGGTTTAATGTTCTTCTATGCACAATTAAAACAATAAAAAGATTGAAAAAAAAAAAAGATGTGCGAGATTGCACACAGTATTCAAGGTGCGGTCTCACCATAGAGCGATACATAGGCATTATGACATCCATCATTTTATTTGCCCTTCTCTTCCGATTAATTGCTAACATTCTGTTTGCTTTTTTGACTACCACAGCACACTGAGCCGACGAGGTCAATGTATTATCCACTATGACGCCTAGATCTCTTTCCTGTGTGACTCCTAAGATACAACCTATCACTAACTACATCAAGGATTATTTTTCCCTATATGCATCACCTTGCACTTGTCCACATTAAATTTAATCTGCCATTTGGAAGCCCAATCTTCCAGTCTCACAAGGTCCTCCTGCAATTTATCACAATCCACTGAAGATTTAAATGCTCTGCATAATTTTGTGTCATCCACAAATCTGATCACCTCACTTGTCGTACCCCCTTTCCAGATCATTTATAAATATATTAAAAAGTAACGGTCCAAGTAGATCCCTGTTTACCTTTTTCAACTGTGAAAACAGTCCATTTAATCCTACTCTGTTTCCAGTCTTTTAACCAATTTGCAATCCACAAAAGAACATTGCTTCCTATCCCATAAGTTTTTAGTTTTCTTAGAAGCCTTTCATGAGGGACTTTGTTGAATGTCTTCTGAAAATCCAAATAGACCACATCTACTGGTTCACCTTTGTCCAGGATTATTCACCCCTTCACAAAAATGTAGGAGATTTGTGAGGCAAGACTTCCCCTGGAAAAATCCATGCTGGCTGTGTTCCATTAAACCATGTCTATCTAAATGTTTTGTGATTTTAATTCTTTATAACAGTTTCCACGATTTTTCCCAGCACTGAAATCAGGCTCACCAGTCTTTAGTTTCCTGGATCACTCCTGGAGCCCTTTTTAAATATCAGTGTTACATTGGCCACCTTCCAGTCCTCAGGTACAATGGATGAATTTAATGACAGGTTACAAATTAAATGTCATAGGTCTGAAATTTCATTTTTTTAGTTCTTTTAGAATCCTCGGGCATATACCATCTGGTCCAGGTAATTTACTACTCTTCAGTTTGTTAATCTGGCCTACCATATCTTCCAGGGTCATCGTGATTTGATTCAGTTGATCGGAATAGTCACTCTTGAAAACCTTCTCCGGAATGGGTATCTCCCCAACATCCACTTCAGTAAACACCGAAGCAAAGAATTTATTTAGTCTTTCCGCGATGGTCTTATCTTCCAAAGTGCCCCTTTAACCCCTCAGTCATCTAATGGTCCAACCGACTCCCTCACAGACTTTTTGCTTCGGATATATTTAAAACATTTTTATGAGTTTCTGCCTCTGTGGCCAACTTCTTTTCAAATTCTGTTTTAGCCTATCTTATCAACGTCTTATATTTAACTTGACAATACTTATGATTTATCCTATTTTCTTCTGATAGATCCTTCTTCCAATTTTTGAATGAAGATCTTCTTTTGGGTAAAATAGCCTCTTTCACCTCACTTTAGATCCATGCAGGCAATTTTTTGACCTTCTTTCCACCTTTCTTAATGCGTGGAATACAACTGGACTACACTTCTAAGATGGTATTTTTAACAATGTCCATGCCTGTTGCACACTCAACCTTTGTAGCGGCACCTTTCAGTTTTTTTAAAACTATTTTTCTCATTTTATCAGTTTCCCTTTTGAAAGTGTAAGTGCTGTCCCTCCTTTTGGTCATTAATTCAAATTTGATCATATTATGATCACTATTGCCAAGCGACCCCACCACAGTTACCTCTCACCAAATCCTGCGCTCCACTGAGAATTAGATTCAAAATTGCTCCCTCTCGTCGGTTCCTGAACCAATTGCTCCATAAAACTATCATTTATTACATCTAAGAACTTTATTTCTAGCATGTCCTGATGTTTCACTTACCCAGTCAATACTGTGATAATTGAAATCTCCATTACTGCACTACCAATTTGGTTAGATTCCCTAATTTCTCTTAGCATTTCACTGTCCGTCTCATTATTTTGGCCAGGTGGATGGTAGTATACTCCTATCGCTATACTCTTACCCAACACACAAGGGATTTCTACTCAAAGATTTGATTGTGCATTTAGTCTCTTGCAGCCTGATGGACACTATGCCATTCCAGACATAAAGCGCCAACCTGCCACCAAGTTGCTCCTCTCTATCACTGCGATATAATTTGTACCCTGTTATAGCACTATCCTATTGGTTATCCTCTTTCAATCATGTCTCTGAGATGATAAGTATACATTTTCATTCACTTCTATAAACCAACTCTCCCATCTTACTTCTTACGACTTCTGGAATTAGCATAGAAACATTTCAAAGTGTGTTTTTTGTTTGTATTATCATTCTGCTTTTTCAGTTGATAGGGATAAATTAGAATATTTTAGCTCAGATGAGTTTTTAATTATAGGCAATTGCTTCTTTAGTATCCTCCAAAGACACCTCCCTCTGAACCATGTGCTGCTGAGCGATTGTCGGCTTTCCCCTTTGATTTAGTTGAAAAGCTGCTTTATCTACTTTTTTTTTTTTTTTTTTTAAAGTTAGCATCAGCAGCTTGGTTCCACCCTGGTTAAGGTGGAGCCCATCCCTTCAGAAAAGACTCCCTTTTCCTCAATTGGTTTCCCAGTTCCTTACAAAACTGAATCACTCCTCCGTGCACCACTCTCTCATCCATGCATTGAGACTCCTGAACTCTGACTTCCTCTGGGGACATGAGTGTGGAACGGAGGATTTCAGAGAATGCTACCCTGGAGGTTCTGGATTTTAGCTTTCTACCTAAGAGCCTAAATTTGGCTTCCAGAACTTCCCTCCCACATTTTCTCATGTCATTGTTGCCCAAATGTACAACGACAGCCGGCTCCTCCCCAGCACTGTCTAAAATTCTATCTAAGTGATGTATGAGGTCCACCACCTTTTCACCAGGTAGGCAATGATACCAGGTGATCCTCACCAGTCACCCAGCTGTCTACATTCCTAATTGAATCACTAACTATGACGGCTGACCTAACCATTCCATCCTGGTCAGTAGCTCTGGGGGAGACATCCTTGGTGTGAGAGGACAATGCACAATCTGGAGAGCAGGTCCTTGCTACAGGATCATTTCCTTGCTGCACCAGGTTGATGCTCTCCGAACAGAAGACCTTCCTCCTCCAAGGCAGCATCAGGGCTGCCAGACTGGAGTTGGGACTTGGCTACTATGTCCCTGAAGGTCTCATCTATACACCTCTCTATGTGCCTCAGCTTCTCTATGTCTGCCTCTCTAGCCTCCAGAGATCTGACTCAGAGACAGGAGCTCTTTGCACTGGGTGCACACATACAACCTCCCACTGGCAGGTAAAAAAATCATACATGTGACACTCGATGTAAAAGACTGGGAGGCCTCTCTCTTGCTGCTGGACTGCTGCCTTCATCCTAAATTTGTTCAGTTCCTAGATAAGTTTAGGTTGCTATGGGAGTAGGAAAGTGTAAAATTAGGGTCCTTTAAATGTATTAGTGTATTCACTATTTATCTGGTAGTGATCTACAAGTGAATGAGTAAACTCTTGAGAAGGCGTAGCAAATATCTGAATTTAAGTGAAAATATGGATTAATTATTTTTTTTTTTTAAGTGTGAAAGTGTCACCTGCCTATAAATCAAAGGATGAGCTAGGGATGGCTAGGAGAGGGGTGGGAGGGAGGGAAATACAAACTCTGGTTTTTTGCCTGCCCTCTGACTAGCTGTTTAATACAGAAGCACAAACAAAACTTTTAAGTTCTAAAACGTTCCCCAAGCAAAACTTACTGATTCTTTTCAGCCATCAGCAAGGTGATCTTCGCCTCTCAGAATGGTCTAATACTGACACATCCAGGTGTGCAATGTTGATGGAGACCTATCCCAATCAGATTCGCAGCCATGACGGCTGCCAAAGGTGCTTCCAACAAATACTGACTGAGGTGCATGGAAAGTTATTAATTGTTGGTTCTCAGTTTTTTTTTTTTTTTTTTTTTTTGGAGGCAAATATGCTTTTGCTCTCAATAAAACATTTTTGGTGTGGGATATGATGTGTGGATGAGTGGAAAAAAACTCATTTAAATGCAAGCAAGCCTGACACACTGAAACAGAAAAATAAGAACATAAGAACTTGCCATGCTGGGACAGACCAAGGGTCCATCAAGCCCAGCATCCTGTTTCCAACAGAGGCCAAAAACCAGGCCACAAGAACCTGGCAATTACCCAAACACTAAGAAGAACCCATGCTACTGATGCAATTAATAGCAGTGGCTATTCCCTAAGTATAATTGATTAATAGCCATTAATGGACTTCTCCTCCAAGAACTTATCCAAACCTTTTTTGAACCCAGCTACACTAACTGCACTAACTACCTTCTCTGGCAACAAATTCCAGAGCTTTATTGTGCGTTGAGTGAAAAAGAATTTTCTCCGATTAGTCTTAAATGTGTTACTTGCTAACTTCATGGAATGCCCCCTAGTCCTTCTATTATTCGAAAGTGTAAATAACTGAGTCACATCTACTCGTTCAAGACCTCTCATGATCTTAAAGACCTCTATCATATCCCCCCTCAGCCGTCTCTTCTCCAAGCTGAACAGCCCTAACCCTCTTCAGCCTTTCCTCATAGGGGAGCTGTTCCATCCCCTTTATCATTTTGGTTGCCTTTCTCTGTACCTTCTCCATCGCAACTATATCTTTTTTGAGATGTGGCGACCAGAATTGTACACAGTATTCAAGGTGCGGTCTCACCATGGAGCGATACAGAGGCATTATGACATTTTCCGTTCTATTAACCATTCCCTTCCTAATAATTCCTAACATTCTATTTGCTTTTTTGACTGCTGCAGCACACTGAGCCGACGATTTTAAAGTATTATCCACTATGATGCCTAGATCTTTTTCCTGGGTGGTAGCTCCAAACATGGAACCTAACATCGTGTAACTACAGCAAGGGTTATTTTTCCCTATGTGCATCACCTTGCACTTGTCCACATTAAACTTCATCTGCCATTTGGATGCCCAATCTTCCAGTCTTGCAAGGTCCTCCTGTAATGTATCACAGTCTGCCTGTGATTTAACTACTCTGAATAATTTTGAATCATCCGCAAATTTGATAACCTCCCTCGTCGTATTCCTTTCCAGATCATTTATATATATATTGAAATGTTCAAGGGGTGTAAAACTTTTGATAGCCACTGAAATGTTCAAGGGGTGTAAAACTTTTGATAGCCACTGAAAATGTGTCTATATATTTATATTTCATTTAAAATTTATATTTCACATTTTTCTGATCAAGGCCAGTTTAAAGTCAATAACAAAATTATATAATAAATAATTCCAAAACAAATGTAGGAATTATTAGGTCAGGAATGGCGAATAAAATGGAGGATGTCAAATGCCTCTATTGCTCTATGGTTTGATTGCACCTTGAATACTGTGTGCAATTCTGGTTGCCGTATCTCAGAAAAGATATAGATACACTGGAGAAAGTACAGAGAAGGACTACCAAAATGATAAAGGGCACGGAACAGCTCCCCTATGAGGAAAGGCTAAAGAGGTTAGGGCTGTTCAGCTTACAGAAGAGAGCTGAGGGGTGATATGATAGAGGTCTACAAAATTATGAAAGGACTTGAATGGGTAAATGTGAAATGGTTATTTACTTTTTCAGATAATACAAGGACTAGGGGGCACTCCATGAAGTCAACAAGTAGCACACAAAACAAATTGGAGAAAATTCTTCCACTCAATGCATAATTAAGCTCTGGAATCCATTGCCAGAGGATGTGGTTAAGGCAACTAATGTAGCTGGGTTTAAAAAAGGTTTTGATAAGTTCTTGGAGAAGTTGTTCATAAACTATTAATCAATAGGGAATAGCCACTGCTTGTTGCCAGCATTAGTAGCATGGGATCTATTTGTCTGGGTACTTGCCAGGTACTTGTGACTTGGATTGGCCACTGCTGGAGGCAGGATACTGGGCTTGATGGACTCTTGGTCTGATCCAGTATGGCATATCTTATCTTATGTAATTTCAACAAATGAAAGGCACACAAAAAATGCAACACAATCTAGCTTTACAATAATACATGTTCTTGCAAATAACAGACTTTCACAGCAAGGCAATGGGTCACTCTGCCTTTGGTGCATCCACCATAGTGAAACTTATTGCTGCTTTGAAACAAGTTAATAGATTTTGGGAGTGATTTCTCCTATTGCTTGAGAATTGACACCTTGTCATCTACACAAAGCAAAGGTGCACCTATTAATGTAGGAAGGCACTCACCAATCCTAAACTTTCAGATACACATAGGGAGACTCCTCCTTACGGCTCACTGATTTGCTGCTTATGCCTTTCCAAGAAGCAAGGCTACACATTTCAATGCATACATATGTTTTTCTTTTTAAGTACACATTTTTAGAAGTTATGAATCTTCCAATGCATATAAACTAAAATTAAAATATTATTTTAAGGACTTAACTAGATATTCTCATTTCATTAATTAAGGTAATCCATTGATTCATCATTTTGATACTTATCTATATGATTTATCCAATTATAACTATATTATAAAACTTTCAGGCACTCCAGGTGAGCATTGTAATGTGTCTGCATATACGTGCATAGTGATGCTCACCTAGATCTGGAGGCCAGCCTGGCATGCTGCTGCCACAAGAGGCTGCAGGCAGTAGGACAAAGGGTAGCGGAGGCAGCAACAGTGGCAGCGGTAAAACTTGTCATTTCCCAGGCCCCATTAGCAGCAGAAAGTTAAGACCTGAAGTAGAAAAAGGGTTGAATGAAAGGGGAGAAGAGGGAAAGGAAGGGAGGAAAGGAAGGGAAGAAAGGGGAAGAAAGCAAAAGGAGATGGAAGGGGTAAGAATGAAGGGAAGGGGTGAGAATGAAGGGAAGGAGAAGAACAGGGTGAATGAAAGGAATGACAAAGATAGGGTGAGTGACAGAAGGTGAAAGATAGGTGAAGGGAGAAAAAAGGAAGAGGAAAAGTGGGGAGGGAGGTGGGTGTAAGGGAAGATGGGATGAATGGAGGAGTAGATGAGTGAGTGGGATGGGAAGACGGATTGGGCACGAGTGAAGGAAAGGAGGAAAGATGAGAAGGTACGGGAGAGGTGATTGAGAGGGAAATGAAGGGAAAGGAGAGGTGGGGTTAAGGAAGATGAATGTTGGGGCAATGAGAGAGATGGGAAAGGAGGGTGAGTAAAGGGAATGGGGAGAAGTGTAGTGAGAGGAAAGGGAAAGGAGGACAGAAAATAGACAATGCAAGATGGTGGAGAAGTGAACCCCCCCCCCACCCATACACCTCTTCAGTCCACGTAAAGAGCCCGCTGGAAGGTTCTGCAAGCGAACCAAGCAGGGACACAGCCCCTAGTATATTTATTTATTTATATTCTTTTATATACCGAAGTATAGCTGAGTGCCTTCACCCCGGTTTATATATGTATGTGTATATGTATGTGTATGTACTGTAAGGGGTGTACAGATTGTGTGTGTATCTACATATGCACATTTTTATATAAAAATACATTTTATAAGTACATAGTAAAATTAAGCTCTATATTAAATCAAAGTTAACTACCTGTGTAGAACTCTCTAAACTGCTGAATTCTGTAGATTTCTGTCCTCTTTGATGGTCACAATAATATTTATTTGGCTTCCACTGAGGTGGTGAATGGGTCTGCGGCTGAGGATTATTGGGGATGTTTAGTTGCATCATTACCACTCCTCCACTTGGTGGTGGTGCAACAGCTAAAAAAACACAATCAGAAGGAAAAGGTACACAAAGACTGTTTATCACAAAGCCTATAATCTTAACACTTCTGCTAATTTTATGCTTCTAGGCTTAGATAATTGCTTCTCAACCTAGTCCTCAAGAATGTTCCCATTTCCCCCAGCCAATTTAGATAACCCTAATGCATATGCTTGACATATATGCATATATCAACATGGTTCATCATGGATTCTTCAAAACCAGACTAGTTAGGGAGAGCCCCGAGGACAGGATTAAGAACCACTGGCTTAGAATATGAAATCAAAGGACTCAGGCAATATGCACAGTTGGAGTTATTTTCTTAGCACTGCTTTTTTTTTTTTTGTTGTTGTTGAGGCTAAAATGTCAAAATACTAATATCCCATTTCTGAAGAAAATATCCACAAAATACTAGTACCCAAAAAGCCTCAAAGACAGCCTTCACACGCATGTCCACCCTTGTCTTCTCTCCTTTTTGACTCACTCCTCCCCCTCAAGCATGATAACTAGCAGAAAAACAATTCATTTCTCAAGCAAAACTACTACTACTTAGTCCGTACAGTTTTTGGCTGTTCTTATAAACTTTCACATTTACTTTATTGTTTGATATAATGTAGAAAAATGTATAATGACATTAACTCCTTTGTAAATAAATGAAGATTTTACTTGAACAATGTAGCAGGTTATGTTTCTCCGTTATGGAGAAGAATTTTTGTTTTGAATTTTTCGTTCTTAAAACAGTTACTTAACATAAACCAAACATTCTTCATTGATGTAACACAGGGATGGGCAAGACTGGTGCTTAAGAGCCACAAATAGGTCTAATTATAGGACTTCTGTAATGAATATGCATATCTTTGTATACAAGGTGTGCACTATATACAAATATATCTCATGCATATTCATTGTGGATATCCACAAAACTAGACTTGTTTGTGGTTCTTGATAACTAGAGTTGGCTATCCTTGATGTAACACTTAAAAGCGTATGTACTAAGTATTTTTTCTATAGAAACAAAACAAAACAAAAAAAACCCCTTTAGCACATCTGCTCCTGAGCAGCTACAGATATTAAAACTATTGTAACACCATCTTGCTTGGTCTCCCCTCATCACACACCAAACCACTGCAAATGGTTCAAAATGCCTCTGCCCGCATACTCACTAACACCAGGAGAAGAGACCACATAACCCCTATCCTAATGGGCCTCCACTGGCTACCCATCCACTTCAGAATAACCTACAAGGCCATTCTCACCATATACAAAAACATCCATCAACTAGCCCCAATTGACCTTCATTTCCCCCTCCGATTACACACCTCAACAAGACCGACAAGAGATGCTTACAAAGGATCACTTCAAGTACCCCCAGCCAAAACTACCAGACACATTACGCTAAGAGATCGGGCCTTCTCTACAGCCGGCCCTACGTTATGGAACTCCATCCCACCAGATATTAGAATGGAATCCAGCCTCTCAACCTTCAAGAAAAGATTCAAGACCTGGTTGTTCATGCAGGCTTTTCCTAACTCCAATATTATTTAACTCATAACAATCAACACACATCACCACCAAGATCACTATTAGCTACCTCTTACAATGTAATTATATGTAATTATCTGGTTTTCCTTTTCCTTTCTTCCTTCTTACTCCAAGTTCTATTTTCCCGTTACATGTAACTGCTTTTTCCGCACTATTGTTCAAGTTGGTATTGTTCAAGTGGTAGGTGTCCATATAAAGAGCAGGTAGTAAAATACTGCACAGAGCGGCAGTAGCCACAGAGGCATTCACGGAGCGGGATGCCAGTGGCCAGTGGTAGGTGTCCACCTTCACGGAGCGGAAGGATGGAGGGCTGTCATCTCCCAATTAAATAAATAATAAAAAAACCCAGGGATGGGATCCATCAGTTCTAGAGGACGCATATAAAGAGCAGGTAGTAAAACACTGCATGGAGCGGCAGTAGCCACAGAGGCATTAACGGAGCGGGATGCCAGTGGCCGGTGGTAGGTGTCCACCTTCACAGAGTAGAAGGATGAAGGGCATCCATCTCCCAATTAAAAAAAGAAAAGAAAAAAAGAAAAAAAAACAGGGATGGGTTCATGGGCTTATAGGTATTACCAATTATTAGGCTTTTCAATATTTGATGATAGTTAATGTGACTTTCAAGGCATTCTTCACTTTCGGTGCATGTCCGGCATGACTCCTTGCTTCAATGACAGGGGAAAAGAAAAACTGATACTTCACACATTTCCAGCATTGCCCTCTGCTTCATGGCAGAGAGCTATGCTGCCGCTTACCCAACTAATCAAACTTAATATTTCACTTGGAAGCAGCTCCAGCACTGCTCTCTACATTAATGGTGGGGGTGAAAAGGGAATTAGAACATAAGGTTACTAAGAGCCAAGAGAAACAGTTAAGTATGAGAACAAATGTGTGAAGCTTGCTGGGCAGACTGGATGGACCGGTTGGTCTTCTTCTGCCGTCATTTCTATGTTTCTATGTTTCTAAGTTTAAGCTTATTTTGCACCCCTGTTTCATGTGAACCAGCATGATGGGACTATTGTCTTGAATGTTGGTATATAAAAAACTTAAATAAATAAATACATAAATATACATAATCTTGAATACAAATTTTGGTACTTGTGAATTTCCTCTCTTCAAGATGTTCTCTTACCACCACCCAAAACACGCAAATAAGGGAGGACAGTTATTGCGTTCTGGATGTATTAAATTTTGACAGTAGCTTACTCTTTATTATGTTTAAAGATTTTTACTTTAACCAGGTATACTGTACATAATAGATATAACTTCAAGAAATAAAAAAATATTTTGTCTACATCAATTTCAATACAAATCATTTCAGAATGGTATAATTGCACCAATGGAACTCTCATTTCAAGAATAGCTAATAGTTAACTTTATTCCTAGCTCCGGTAGTTTTTTCCTGTTGCACTGGCCTTCAAGCTCAATCACAACCTGCTCAAACTTTGGCTATGGTGCTATAAGTCGTTCTTCACAGATAGCTGGGGGTTCTCTCCCATTTTTATTTCCTTTCCCACCACCTAAGTCAACCATTGCAACTGTCTTCTGGCTGAGCTGGGCTGCACTTTCCCCCAGAACCTGTTATGTGTGCCTGAGAGCCAGTTGATGTTGCTAAATGATGGCTAGGATTTACTCCTCCCTTCTTGGGGGCTGTGAACACTGCTTCTACAGTGTTCCCAGCTAATATCAGCCTAAAAGGAAGCAGGAGATAGGTCCAAGAATTGAATACAGGTCTCCAATACAGCAGTATATAACATTACTACTGGGTCATTCAAGCTAGCCAATAATGAACCTATCATCTGGTTTGACCAACATTTTTTTCAAATAGCAAACATCTTGGGCCTGGATAGAATGGTGAATCCAGCGAAAACGGAAGGGGGGGGTGGGCCTGTGAAAGCTGGCAGCCTTCGCACCACCGTGGTGTTTTTGCTGCCGGCTTTCGCACCCAATAGCGCCACTGTGAAAGGTGGTGCTACTGGGTGTGCTACTGGCGACGATAACATTGCTTACCTTATCGCCGCCAGCGAAGAAACTGCCAAGTCCGCCTCCTCGCCACCCCGACTCCTCCCCCAGCATGCTATCGCATGCGATAAGCATTTGAAAATGACCCCCCTTAGTCTTAGAGCAAGCTGGATGCTGAAAAGCAGAAACTGTATCTCAAAACTGGAAGTATTTATTGTAGTCATTAACTATTTCCTAACAACTTATGGCTGGCAGTACAATACTGTGCAAAGAACAGCCCATAAAAGTCCTAGTGAAATGTACCATGCAATAAAAGCTGCATGATGGAATAACCAGAAAAGAGATTTTAGGTGACAGTGGAAACAACAGTGCAGCGCATAAGTTCCTGATATATCTCTCATTGAGATAAAGCTGGCAATAAAGAAGATGATGTTGGCTTTTCACTTGATCAGTATTTAAGAGCTATGAAAGCAGAATCAATACCATAAGACCAACACAAAAATTGAAGGAGATGACTTTAGAAGGAATTATTGTAGAAGCCATACTGATTAGCATATTCATAAAATAGGTAAGTATAAAAAAGCATTTAATTTGATTAATGCTTGGAAATTCTGTACATCATAAATGTTTAAAAATGTAATACAACTAAAGCCTGCTTATATTTTTCAGATATGCAGTTCACAGAATTCATGAAATGTTAAAGTTTTTAAATATTTCTAGTACTTCATACTATCTTCTCACACCTGCACAGTGTTGACCTGGAAGCTGCTGGGAACTGCAGGGTGAAGATGTTCTAGGAAACTGTATCTGTTCTGATCCTGGAGGCTGCAAATATCCTACTGATGAGCTGCAGGAGAATACAGATACAAAAATACAAGTCATATTCATAACGTTCAAATCTTTCAGATTACCGAAAATTAAAATGCTAATAAAAACTAACAGACCACATAAAGAAGTTCAAACTCTTAAAGAGAGTACTATGAGAATAACTATCGTGATTTAGCATTTTCATCTAATGTAAACAACTTCTCCATCCATGAGTATCTGAAATAGAGTGTGTCAGATGGCACAGTAAAAGTCAATGTATTCAGTTTTGTGCTCCTACGCCATACGAGTTGGTACCTAATGTTAAGTTATCCTCTATACCAAGATTAGCAGATATGCGAGAAAAGAAATGTTCTGATGTCAAGTTACCTTCCTAGTTCAAGTAGGATGGCTATCAAGAGACATTTTTGCTAAAAAAAAATTCTAAGACCAAAGTGTAAGGATGAAAACATGTATGATCGATCCTTCCATTTTGTCTGGGTGAGAAAATAAAGTTTTACAGGTTTGCCCACAGAGTGGCAATGTTTCTCCATAAATGTTTCTCCATAAATGAAATAAAAGAATAGGTCACATTTGAAAAGTCAAAGCATTTTTATCAGCTAATCTTATTTTTTTTTCCTCTAATCTGGAATCATTAGACACAGTACAGTGTACAGTTTATCATTTCAACACAGTTCTATTTTTCTGTTGTGTATTTTGCTGTACTTGGCTGAGCAGCATAACTCAACCAATCTAACTGGATGATTCAGTGTTTCAGATCCTATAAAGCCATCTTCACTGTCAAACATTTCAGATTGTAAATATAAAATATGTGGCACATGCAGTTTAAGTCGTCACAGACATTCCATTAATACTCCCCTTCTTTGCCCATAGAATGGCTCATACACATCTATTCACCATTAGCAGCTATCGGGCATAAATGTATTTCTTCATATTTAAGATTGATGCGAGTTTGGCTCAAAATACCACAGCAAAACAGCTTTTACCTCCTACAGAACATATTCTGACAATTAAAAAAAATTATTTTTTTTTACAACTTAAGAAAACCAAAGTTATTTTTAATAAACTGTTTTACTCCATCACACAACACTTCAACAATAACTTCACCAACTTCAGTGTTTAAATCTGAGGAAAGTTTACAAAATTATAGTAGCTATCAGCTGCTTTTAAGGGACCATTGCTGCATCTGCTTCAGGGAATCATATTTAGGTAGAATCTTATCTATAATATGCATATCACCTCTTACCACCTATTATTCCTTACATTCACATCTTTATTCCCTCTCTCTCAAATTCATGCAGTTACAATTTACACATTCATACTTGAACTTGCGACTTTCTACATGCATGCAAACTAGTATTATTATAGCAACCACTCACATACTAATGAATGCTAAAATTTAAGCAACTTGCTCATCTTCAATATTTTTGCTAATACATACTCCTATTTACTCTTACAGTACTATAATATAACAAGCCCACAAAAGGCTGTGTTATATTCATAGGCAGTATGATAACATATATACTGAGCTAGCAACAGTGTTATTTTAAAGTATATTTCTCTATCAATCATGAACACTACCAACTATTAAACTACATATATCCGTCACTATGAATTCCACAATATTAACACAGAATACTTGACACAAGTATGTATAACAAATTTTTTTTTATTTATTACAGTGGATCTTCAGAGGAAATGTGGAAGGGATCTGGCAGGTCACCTGTCCACCTCCTTCTTGGAGGTGAGGGGAATTTTATTCCCATCTTGCTTTTATCTGGTGAGCATGAGGATTCCATTCTGTAGGTGGGAAAGGAAAAAAAACCCCATTTACTATAGAAGAACATTAAATCTTCACAAAACAGTTTACAATGGCAACATCAAGTCTTGCAGTGCAGTCCCACCGTAAGAATAAGGAAAGCATAACAACATAATAAGTATTACAATTCTAATGTCAAACAGCAGACCCTGAAGTAAAGGGCATGTGCAGAGCTAAATATAGATAGCACTGGGAGAAAACCAAGGGCTGAAATACCATGACAACAAAAACATGATTTCAGTTCAGAAGAGATGAAGGGGCATCCCAAGTGAGGCTGAGGCAGCAAAAACAATAACAGAATTCAAGGAAGCTTGGGACAACTCAGAGGATGCTTATCCTTTACCCTTCATTGCCTCAGGTACAAAATTAGATTGTAAGCCCTTTGGTGAAGAGTAATACCTACAGAGTATTGGAAGTAATTGGCTTTGAAGGGCCTGAAAGGTGGACTATATCTCAAATAAATAAATAAATTATGAAGGGATGTCAGAGGATCAATTAAGCTCTACAGAGTTGCAAACAAGACAAACTGGACAGACTAGATGTTTATCTGCCATCATATGCTAGTTTTCTATCCTTGCAATAGGGATGATAACATAACACAATGAAGCACAGGTTCAGGCAAGTAACACTCATTCCTTCACATAATTAACTTGGAAAAGACCTTCAAGATAAAACCAAAGTAGAATCCACACACGTGCTCCTCTCTACTTGCCTCTGCCGCTGCCTCTACTGACACCTGAGGCCTTTGCCGTGGGAGACCGCAGTTTCCATCAACGCTGCCGCTCCAGTTGCCGTTTCCACCACGCCGTACTGTTCCCCCCTCGTGAGTAATCTCCGCCCCCCTCGTGATATCAGCAAAGGGCGTCGAGGGGGCCATAAGTGCGGCGCAGGGAACCGGAGAGTGACCTGCTCCTCTCTACTTGCCTCTGCCGCTGCCTCTACTGACACCTGAGGCCTTTGCCGTGGGATACCGCAGTTTCCATCAACGCTGCCGCTCTATCTTTACTTTTTAATGTTTTAGCTTTAATCTGTAATTTATAATTTTTATATACTCTTGGGATTTTATAACTCATATTTAGATGGCAATTTTAGAAGTTTTATTTCTATTATAAATAATTATTGTTTTTAGTGATTTTTATATTTATGAGAAATTGTAATTTTTTCCTCTCTCTTATGTTAATTGATGCATAGAATGTAAACCGTAGAGATGGACTTTTGTCTAATCAACAGTATATAAAAACTGTTTAAATAAATACTGTATGTGTAACAGGTGTTCTTTGAGGACAGCAGGATATCAGTCCTCACAAATAGGTGTCATCTGATGGCGCCCAGCTCGGAAGTTTGACTTCAAAATTTATAGAAAGTTTGAACATTCTCTACTGGACATGTTCAGCCTGCTATATCTCCATATGTCCATGCAGAGCCCCTTCCATCCAACTAAAGGCAAAGATGGGCGGCTGAGTTTTGTCCTCAGAGAACAGCTGCTGCAGGTAAGCAACTCTTTCTTCAAGGACAAGCAAGATGACAGTCCTCATACATGGGAAATCCCTAGCTACAGATTGCACTGAATGAAAAAAGGGGAAAACCCACAAAACAAAACAGTGCTAACAGGCAGAAATTATTTTTGGTGGCAACAAGCCATGTTTGTATTTTCAAAGGATTTTTTTTTTTTTTAAATGGGGGCAGCCTAGAACCAAAACAGGCCCTGGAGGGGGATGAAGTTGGGTTCTATACCTCAAAGATACTCCCCAGGTCAGACTAGCCAAACCTACTGTTGTGTTGGGAGTCCCTGTCCAAGTAATAGTATGATGTGAATGTATGG
The DNA here is from genome assembly GCF_901001135.1 of Rhinatrema bivittatum. Lineage (NCBI taxonomy): Eukaryota > Metazoa > Chordata > Amphibia > Gymnophiona > Rhinatrematidae > Rhinatrema > Rhinatrema bivittatum. The sequence continues at coordinate 51,659,576 of NC_042620.1, read as the reverse complement.
AGAGAACTCTGTTACAGCCTTACAGAGCTCCTCTATGGAGGCAGATCTTAGGTAGGCCCCTAATGCTACCATGTCTCTGATATAAATCCACCAGATTCAGGCCAACCTGGGCATAACAGAAGGAAATGCAAACTGCTAGCCAATTAGAAAGTTTGCTTGGCAACAGCAATTCCAGGTTAATTGGTGTTAAAAGAAACAAAAAAAGCTAGGAAAACCTTCCAATAGATTTAGTCCATTCCAGACAGAAGGCCAAAGTTCTCTTGCAGTCTTCTTAACCTTTATGGACATGTGGGCTGGGAACAAATGTTGGCTGGATAATTGACTGGTTAAGGTGGAAGTCCAACATTACCTTAGACAGGAACTTAGGATGCATGAGCAGAACCAGCCTATTGTTATAAAAAAAAAAAAAGCCCAACACTTGGTATAAAGTGGATAAGACACTAGGGCCTGGAACTCACTAACTCTGTGTGCTGAAGTGACTGCCATAAAAATACGATCTTCCAGATCAGATACTACATAAGAACATGCCATACTGGGTCAGACCAAGGGTCCATCAAGCCCAGCATCCTGTTTCCAACAGTGGCCAATCCAGGCCATAAGAACCTGGCAAGTGCCCAAAAACTAAGTCTATTCCATGTTACCGTTGCTAGTAATAGCAAGTCACAGGAGTCTATAGGCTGAAAAGGGAACTTCATCAGCGAGTCACTACCATCTTGAAGTCCCAGGACACAGTAGAGGTTGATGGGAGGCTTCAAATGAAGTAAGTCCTGCCTGAAATAGACAACTAAGGGCTATACAGAGAGAGATTTACTTTCTAAATGGTGGCAGTAATCTCCAAAGGCACTAAGGTGAACTCTGAGTTGGTATAAAGACATGACCTGAAAAAATTGGAAGGTAATCAAGCAGCATGAAATAGGATAAAAGGCCTATTCTGCACACCAAAGGAAAATCTCCTCTGTTTTAAATATAGAACCTCTTTATGGAATTCTTCCTGGAAGCCTGAAAAATAGACATCTTCATGAAGATTCAGAGGTTGCAAAGCAGCGCTCTTAGCATTCTGGTTGTGAGGGCCAGGGACCAGAAGTTGGGATAGCACAACAGCCCCCAATCTTGAGGGATGAGAGTTGGAAAATTCCCCAGTCTAACTGGATTCCTGATGGACATATCCCACGAGTGGAAAAACATGTTTGCTTACCATAAATGGTGTTCTCATTAGACAACAAGATGAATTGGCCATGACACGTGGGTACCTATATCTGATGGCACTGGACCACTCTAACTCAGTAGAGTTTTCGATACTTTTGAACAAGTGTGAGAGTTCCCACGTGAGCACTGCCTCATGAGTCTCCTCAGTTCCTTCATAGCTTAGCACTGGGAGGAAGTCAACTCTCCAGGGAGGTGAGCAGATATTAAGCAATGCTAATTCATCCTGCTGTCTATCGAGAACACTGTTTAGAGCTTTTCTTTGTCAACAAGGTCTGAATTAGCCATGAAACATGGGAAATCCCAAGCTGAGTGTAGTATTGCAGAGTGCTCACTATACACAAGCAACCCCAATCCTCATACAGTGTTGACTACTCTGAGAAGAGGTTATGCAAAACTGCCTGTCCAAAGTTATTGCCAACCCTGAAGAGGTTATCCAGGCAGTAGTGCAATATAAAGGTATGCACAAATGACCAAGTAGCAGCTTTGCAGTTGTCTTCGATGGAAACAGTCCCAAGATGGGTAATCGAAATAGCAATCACTCTGATTTGGTGAGCCTTAATGGAGTCTGATCTAAAGGCCAGCTAGCCCATACCAGTGTGCAATGCAGTCTTCCAGCCAGAGGACACACACCCAATCTATTAGATTGAAAACCACAAACAGCTGAGACGACTAACAGTAAAACTGCATCTTTCACAGATAGTAGGTCAGAGCCCTTTTGTAGCCCAGTGTATGAAGGCCCTTTTCCCTGTTATGTGATGAAGCCTTGGAAAGAATGTAGGCAAGACAATGAATTGGTTGATGTGAAAGCAGAGACCACTTTCAGGAGAAACCTAAGGTGAGCACAGAACACTACTCAGTTGTGGAACGACAGAATATAAGAAGAAGAAACTAAGGCCTGAAGTTTGCAGACATGCACAGCTGAAGTAATGGCCACCAGGAAAACCACTTTCCATGGTAAAAACTTTGAGGATGACTTCAAAGTTTCAAATGGCGGCTTCATGAATTGTGTCTGGACAATACTGAGATCCTATGGAACAGCAGGTTTTGAAACGGGAGGATTAGTAAGTAATAAGATCCTCATGAACTTGGAAACCAAATGATGAAAGGAGATAGGCCTGTTTTCCAGCAGTACATGGTAGGCACTGAGATGAACATTGATTAGGTACAGAGACCTGAAGACAAGTGCATTGATTATTTGAGCAAATTCTTGAATGGTTTTAGAGAAGCTGCCTTGCATCACAAAGAAAACTGCTTCCAATTGAAGCCATACAACTGTCAGGTAGATTGTTTCCAGGATGAAATGAGTACATACTCTTATCTCCCAAGAGAGTGCCAATGATGATATATTGAGTGCTCAAAATCCATGCTGTCAGGTTGAGGACAAACGGTATCAGAAGGTGTAGGCAACTATCTCCCTATGTCAGCAATGACTGGTTTGTTGCAGGTGGGGACCCTTGGACCAAGATGGAGTTAGCGCAACGTGCAGGGAGGAGCCCTGCAAGTCCCCACCATCGGTTGGCGGAGCTGGCTGTGGCAGAGGCCCAAATGGAGCTTCGCCTATACCAGCCCTCGTTCCCTTTAGGTTGAGCCCTCGGGTGCCGGGGGTGGCAGGACTTAAGCCCGGGCCTCTGTTGCTAAGCTGGAGATCCATGAAAGCAAACGAGTCACAGGCCACGGTCTGGGGCAGGCTGAGTACAGGCAGAGGTCAGGGAAGGTGGCATTCAGATGAGATCAAGGGTCAGTCAGTGGCAGGTGGAGTTCAAACGCAGATGAGAAGCAGGCTATGGTCTGTGGCAGTCTGAGTTCAATTGTAGTCAAATGTTGAGCCCAAGTCAAAGCCAAAGATCCGTCCAAGGGAAGATGGAAAGGCAAGCAGGAACAGCACAGGTAGACAGGGTAAGACACCGAAGAAATGAAGACTGACCACTTGAAGACAAAGAATTCAGGAATGAAGACCAGGGACTGCCAAGACAAAGACCAGGGACTGCCAAGACAAAGACCAAGAACACAGGAACAAAGACTAGGCACAAAGGAATGAAGACCAGGAACACGCTGAGGCAATGCATTCTACCAAGAGAGCTGACCTAATGCTGAGGCAAAGAAGAGCTGCTGAGGTGGCCTCTTATAGGCCTCTGCTGGTGACATCATCACTGGACACTTCAAGGGTTTTCCTATCGCAGGCCCTCTACAAGGGATGCTGTTGGGTTGTGAAACAAAAGTGGCGTCGGAGGCAGGCCAGGTGCGGCGGGTTGCCACTGGTTCAAGCAAGGATCTGACCCAGCGTTGGGGACAGCAGCAGAGAAGGCAGATTGAGCACGGTGGTCTGCCACACATGCTCAGGGATGTCCGCCCCAGCATCGGAGGCGGGTGTGCAGAGTTCAGGGCTGGAGTTAAAGTGCAGTTGTCCGCAACCTTGCCCTGCGGACCTCTGAACGCAACAGGGTCTATTCCCAGGTGGATTAGTGGTCGAATTGATAACTTGATGAGATAAGAGAACCAGGTTGTCTGGGCTGGTGCAATGAGGATCAGATGAGCCCTGTCTTCTTGCCTTCAACAGAAGAGGAGGGAAGGAGTAGAGGAGTCCTGTATTCCAAGGAAGTAGGAAGGCATCTGGGGTGAGTCAGAGGTTGCTTGAGTGGATGGAATAAATCTCCATGACCTTTCTTTTCCCCTCTATGGCAAAGAGATTGACTGCATGACCCTCCCCCCAGAGGTTGAACAGGTCATTTGCTACTGACTGGCTCAGTCACCACTCGTGAGGTAGGAAGATCAGACTTAGGCACTCTGCAAGTGCATTTGCTGTTCTTGGGAGGCAAGATGCTGATAATGAGGCCCCGTGGTTGATCACCCAGTTCCAAATCAACTGGGCCTCCTGACAAATGGTCCAGGATCCCATACCTTCTTGCCTGCTGATAAATACGGTCAACTGATTGTCTTAATCATAATCCTCATTCTGTGAAAAGACCTTGAGAATACCCTAAAGTATTCCTAATGGCTCACAATTCAAACAAATTGATATGGAGCCGATGCTCCCCCCTGGTTTAGGTGCCTTGAGTGCTCATCATTCCAGTGGACACATTAGTGTTAACTGATACAGCAAAGATCTTGGTGGGGTTTCTATCTCCAGAACACCTGGGCTTATCCACCACCATGCTGTAATGGTGAACGACCACAAGCGGGACAGTGTCAACTGAATCCACTTGAGGGAGAGGCCCCACTGAAGAGACCTCATGTTGAGCCATGCAAGAAGGACCATGCAAATTGTTGCAGTTGTGTGTTCCAGAAGCACCAGGACAGTATGGGCAGAGGTGTGTGAGCGCAGTGACAAGTTAGAAGCCAGGGATCTTAACCTGAGGGCCCTTTCGGGTAGCAGGAATGCTTTATCCACCAAGGAATCTATCCATGCACTAATGAATTTGATCCATTAGGTTAGGGTAGCTGATGAAAAATCCCAAAAACATAAGGCGTTTGATAGTCTTATCCTGGGTATAGGGTACCATCTCCCAAGATGAGACCTTCACAAGCTAGACATCCATGTATGGAAAGACACAAATCCCTTAGCAGCAAAGAAATGGCCCTATTATTATTAAGCACTTCATAAGGACCCTTGGTGCTGTTGAGAGGCCAAACAAAAAGACTTTATATTGATAGAGGGATTTGTCCACCACAAAGTGAAGATACTTCCAGTGAGCTGGCTGTATTGTGATATGGGCGTAAGTGTTCTTCAGGTCCAGGGCACACATCCAACTGCCCCACAGAACAAAGGGGAGAATGGGGTGGAGGTTGTTCATTCTGAATTTCTTCCGTAAAATGCTCTTGTTCAGGTTCTGAGGGTCCAGGATGGGACACAAGCTTCCCGAATTTTTGGGGATAAGGAAATACTGAGAGTAAAAGCCCTGGTCACACTCCTGTGGCAGGACTGCCTCTATGGCCCACTGGCGAAGAAGCAATTCCATCTATAGAAGTTGCTGAACTGTATGAGATGAAGCAAGACTGAGTCAGACAAGACATGTGCTTCTCCCATACCACGTGCAAGAGGTAGCCACACTCCATAATTTAACGACTCAGCAATCCCTGGTAATATCTTTCCACTTGGTCAGAACAGCTGGATCCTGCCCTTGACTGGGGGATCCATGGACAGACTTTGGGGTCATCAAAAACTTGGGTCCTGTTTTGGTTGAACCTATGGTTATTGCTTCAGTTGTCCCCATTTCCACTAGCGCCCTCTCAGTGGGAGCTGTTGTGTAGACAGAGTGGTCAGAATTCTATACCTCTGGAAAGGCTGGAAAGTGTGTCGCTGATAGAAAGGCTATCTATAAGCAAAGTGATATCTCATTGTCAATGGGTTGTCCATCGCATCTGACAGACTGAATCACCATGTGTTTCTCTTGAATATGCACAGCTGTATTCCAAACTTTATGCCTGAAGAAGTTATTGCCAGCACATGGAATATCGGCCGATTTTTCATGGATGTCTTTCCTGAGGCCACTAGCCCAAAGCCAAGCTATGCAGCATGCTATGACGACAGCAGCTGACAAATGAACCGTGGTGATGAAGGATTCGTACACTGAATGGATGAGGCGATGCCAACACTCCCTTTGCATCCAGGAGAGTCTGACGGTAAAATTCATGAGCTCCTTCTAGAGAGAGAATCAGGGGTTTCGATTTCTCCACACAGTCATGTAGGTATTGAATGCTGTAAAGCTGCTGGACCACAATGCGAATGATGGGCCCCTGAGCTGTGCAATATTTTTTCTCATTGTTGACCAAGAATCTTCGGTCCTTGCCTGGAGGAGTGTTTGGAAAAAAACCCAAAACAGGATTTCTTAACGTGTTTTAATGCTGATTTGACCACCACTGACTGCTAAGGGAGTTGCACTACCCTGAACCCTGGGAATTGTTGAACTCTGTGCTTGAGGTTGAGATTATGGATGGCCAGCAGGCAGGACAATGGATTCGCCCACATCTTAAGTACAGATCTTGCAGAATCTTATGAATAGGAATTGCCACTGGTTCCACTAGAGTCTCCAGGATCTCAGGATTCTGAAGACCTCCGTCCTGAGGTCAGTGTCCTGATGCATATTAAACCCCTGTGTCTTTTCCATTTTGACCAGGAATTTGGCATAAGTGAGACCCTTGGGCAGGGGATGAGTGTTACGGGGGGGGGGGGGGGGTGGTGTCTAATAAGAATCCAGTAGATCTCTCATCTGACTCATAGGTAGGTTGGATGCTGATCCAGGACCCTGATGATGGGGGTGATTGGGGCTCATGTCCCGAATGCCCTGGAAAAGAAAGTAATCTGTGGGGTCGAGGTCAACTAGGTCCTTCCTCCACTAACAGGGGAGGTCGGTACTTCCTGAGGGCTTGAAAAGTCTATCCGAAGGGCTCCTGTGGGTGGGGTTTCCTTGTGCTCTAATGCCAATAGTTGGAAGAAGATTGGCTGCAACATACCTTCCTTGGAACTGTATATTAGGGAAAAAAGAAACCTTTCACCAACTCAGTGATGCCAATAGTTGGAAGAAGATTGGCTGCAACATACCTTCCTTTGAACTATTAGGGAAAAAAGAAACCTTTCACCAACTCAGTGATGCCAATAGTTGGAAGAAGATTGGCTGCAGCATACCTTCCTTTGAACTGTCTATTAGGGAAAAAAGAAACCTTTCACCAACTCAGTGATTTGATCTATAAACTGTTGTGATCTCTGGACTGGTGTTGAAGAAAAGACATCAGTTTTGGACACCAGAATCAGACTGCTCTCCCTGAGACACACTTAAGAGACTTCAGGGGGGAGGATCCCCAGTGGTTCTTGTGGATTGCAGGAGTAGCATGGAACATATCTGACCGAATGTAATAAGCCTGGCAAAAGAAGGTAAAAAAAAAGGGGTCCTCTGGAGGCCTGGGATATTAATAAAATTGATGAGAAGGCGACAATGAAATCTTCTTAGCCAGAAATGAGGAAGGGCCCTGAACAGAACCTCCATGCACCCTCCCCAGACCACTGGCACCTCCTGTAGGACAATGAAAAGACAAGGCTAAAGGGGTGGTAATGCCTGCAAAGTAACAGAGCCACCTGGGCCAATGGAGTAGAGAGTTTTGATAGCAACGCATGTGCCAATATTGCTAAATGCTTTGATGGCATCATCTGCACCGATGGCACCGAGTGCTTTCATGGAGCCACCGGCGCCAAGTGATATAGTGCTGCCTGTGCCAAAGGCACCGGTATCTTCAATGGCATTGAAGATACTGGTGGAAGATTTGATGGTACCATCTGTTAATGGCATCAGATGCTTTATTGGCCCTGTTGATTGTGCTGAGTGCATCAACAGCATTGAATGCGCCCTGTGGCTGGTATGCACAGAAGAAGACTTCTTCGATAATGAGCACTGCCTTTTGCATGGTATCTCAGAGAGAACTGAGGACTGGGATAGAGGCATGGAGCTAGATAACTCTGGTGCCCCACACTTCTTGGATTTGTCTGACTGACGCTCCAGAAAATCCTGAAGGGCCCGAGGAGAGGGAAGACTGGAAGGACAAATCCTTTCTGGAATCCGAGGAGCAAGAGGAAGAGCGGTGTCCAGTGAAGCTTTGCCAACTTACAGGCCCAGTTCCTTTACAACCTTGGAAACATTCTGCCACAATAGATGGTCGTGATCAGGGCCAAGGCAGCAGTAGCAAATCCAGTGGTCATCAGGCAGGGATATAGCCCTACTGAACTTACAGGCCTGGAAGCCACTAGGGGTGGAGCATTTCCTGGCATCTATTTTTTGTTTTTTTTATCCAGTAGCACTGAAAAGTGTTTTATGGAGCTGCCAAGGCAGTGAAAAAAACCCTAAACAAAAAAAAGTATACATGAAAAAATATTCACAAGAGAGGGGACATGTCTCTGCGCTGTGCGAATAAAAAGACTGAGGAGGCTCACAATGCAATGCTTGAGCGGGAACTCCCATACATGCTCAGCAATGTCTAAAAATCTACTGAGCTAGAGAGAGGGGTCCATTCTGTGTCGTCATATGATGTCACCCATGTGTCATGGTTAATTCAGCCCTGCTTGTTGATGGAGAAACCAAACCTATTTGTCCCAATAGGAAGCTATGAGAATCCCTGAAGGCCTTAGCTCTAGGAAGTGTATCCAAATGAAGCTTTTCTTGGGTAGACTTAATGCCCTGGGTGCAGATTTCCTCTACATGTTCCCCCCAGCCTAAGTTGGAAAAATCTGTGGTTAGGACAGTTTGCACTGCAGGAATTTGGAAGGTGTGATGAAACATGGATTGTGTGTACATTGCGATGTTTTCCCTTAGGCCTTGCTTTCCCAGTGTCTTTTGTATTTTATCTGTAGATGTATTTCTAGGAATTGTATGACTTCTGGGTTGTGTGGGGGGGTCCCAGTACCCCTAGAAACCACTAGGGCAGCAGTTCTCAACCTGTGGGTCGCGACCCCTTTGGGGGTCGAATGATGATTTGCTAGGGGTCGCCTAAGAGACCATCGGAAATATGGGTTTTTTGTCGCTCCTCGAGTCACTCCCTCCCCTCACCAGATGCAGTAAAAAAGTTCATTCTGCGTTCCCTCGTTCCCCGATTGGCTGGTGCTGGGCAAAAGGGGCTTGCCGAAGCAAGCCCCTTTTGCCCAGCACTGACCAATCGGGCAGCGTGCCCTCACTTCTCGAGTCTCTCCCTCCCCTCACCGGATGCAGTAAAAAAGTTCATTCTGCACTCCCTCGCTCCCCGATTGGCCGGTGCTGGGCACCGACCAATCGGGCAGCGCGCCTTCGCTCCTCGAGTCCCTCCTGCTGTAAATGTTGGAATGCGTTGGAAGAGGGGTAAAGTCTTATACGGCGAGTATATCCCAAACTCTATATTTTAACTGTAAAAGTTGTGGGTCGTCTTATACGCCGGAAAATACGGTATATACAGTACAGTTACTTAGGCCTATGAACGAAAATAATTTTACGGTTGGGGTCGCCACATAGTGGGGAAAAATATTAAAAGGGTCGCAGAACTATAAAGGTTGAGAACCACTGCACTAGGGGATAGCTTGCAGGAAGGTTATCTGCCCAGAGGCAAGCAGATTCAAGTTGGCAAATAGGAGGTTGTTAGTGTAGTATCAAGTGTGCATATAGATCTGGACAGCGGGTGGCAGGACCCTCCGAATGACCATGGGGTTAACTGTGAGTGGGTGTTAAGGATGGTACTGAGGCATTATGTGACCAAAAGGTATTTCCCTGGTCAGACTACAATGAAACAGCCATCAGAACAGAGTCATTCAGAGGATGGGTGATGCAGATACAATACCAAGGTCTTGAGTGACTTGATTCCACTGCGATCTGAGGGCAAAAATTGAATCTTTATGGGTAGAATTCCCTTGTGTGTTGGGGAAGATTATAGTGATAAGTGTATACTACTGCCCACTTGGCCAAAACGACGAGACAGACAGGAAAATGGTAAGACAAATTAGGGAAGCTAGCTAAATTATAGTGCAGTAATAATGGAAAATTTCAATTACCCCAATAACGACTGGGTAAACCTAACATCAGGAAACACTAGAGAAATAAAGTTCCTGGATGGAATAAATGGCAGTTTTATGGAGCAAATGGTTCAGGAACTGACAAGAGAAGGAGCAATTTTAGATCTAATTCTCAATGGAACGCAGGATTTGGTGAGAGGTAATACTGGTGGGACCGCTTGGAAATAGTGATCATAACATGATCAAATTTGAATTAATGACTGGAAGGGGGTAGTTAGCTAATCCACGACTCTAGCACTACACTTTCAAAAGGGAAACTTTGATAAAATGAGAAAAATAATTTAAAAAACTGAAAGGTTCAACTATAAAAGAGTGTACAACAGGTGTGGACACTGTTAAAAAAAACCCAAAAACCATCTTAGAAGCGCAATACAGATGTATTCCATGCATTAAGAAATGTGGAAGGAAGGTCAAACGATTGCTGGCATGGTTAAAATGTGAGGTGAAAGAAGCTATTTTAGCCAAAAGATCTTCATTCCAAAATTGGAAGAAGGATCCATAAGAACATAAGATAAAGTATAAGCATTGGCAAGTTAAATGTAAGACACTGATAAGACAGGCTAAGAGAGAATTTGAAAAGAAGTTGGCTGTAGAGGCAAAAAATCATAATAAAAACTTTTTAAAATATATCCAAAGCAGAAAGCCTGCGAGAGAGTTGGCAGGACCATTAGATGACAGAGGAGTTAAAGGAGCACTTGGGGAAGATAAGGCCATCACGGAAAGACTAAACAACTTTGCTTCTATGTTTACTGAAAAGGATGTTGCAGAGATACCCATTCTGGAGACTGTTTTCAAGGGTAACAATTCAGATGAACTGTCAATCTGGCTTACTACATCTTCCAGGCTCAACGTGATTTGGTTCAAATTGAAGAGTAGCAAATCACCTGAACCAGATGGTATACATCCCTGGGTTCTGAAAACTAAAAAAATGAAATTTCAGACCTATTACAAGTAATTTGTAATGTATCATTAAAATCATCCATTGTACCTGAAGACTAGAATGTGACCAATGTAACCTCGGTACTTAAAAAAGGCTCCACAGGTGATCCGGGAAAATTACAGACCAGTGAGCCTGATTTCAGTAATGGGAAAAATTGTGGAAACTGTTATAAAGAATAAAATCACAGAACATTTAGATATGGTTTAATGTGACAAAGCCAGCATGGGTTTACCCAAGGGAAGTCTTGCCTTACAAATCTGCTACATTTTTTTTTTGAAGGTCTGACTAAACATGTGGACAGAAGTGAACCGGTAGATGTGGTGTATTTGGATTTTCAGAAGGCGCTCGACAAAGTCCCTCATGAGAAGCTTCTAAGAGAACTAAAAAGTCATGGGATAGGAGGCAATGTCCTTTTGTAGATTGTAAACTGATTAAAAGTTAGGAAATAGAGAAGATTGAAAGGTTTGATTTCACAATGGAAAAAGGTAAACAATGGAGTGCGCCCCTCAGGGATCTATATTTGGACCGGTGCTTTTTCATATATTTAGAAATGATCTGGAAAGAGGTATGACGAGTGAATTGAGCAAATCTGCAGATGACAATTATTCAGAGTAATTAAATCAAAGGCGGATTGTGATAAATTGCAGGACCACTTTATAAGACTGGAAGATTGGGCTTCCATATGGCAGATGAAAAACTTGGACCAGTGCATGTTGATGCATATAGGGAAAAATAACCCATGCTGTAGCAACATATTAGGTTCCATTTTAGGAGTTACCACCCAGGAAAAAGATCTGTTTGTTATAGTTTATATTACATGGAAATTGTCGGCTCAGTGTGCTGTGGGGGTCAAAAAAGCAAATAATGTTAGAAATTATTAGGAAGGGAATGGCAAATAAAACGGAGGATGTCATAATTCCTCTATATCGCTCCATGGCTACATCACACCTTGAATACTGTGTGCAATTCTAGTCACTGCCTCTCAAAAAAGATATAGTTGCACTGGAGAAAGTACAGAGAAGGTGACCAAAATGATAAAGGGTATGGAACGGCTCTCAAGTAAGGAAAGTCTAAAGAGGTTAGGGCTGTTCAGCTTGGAGAAGAAACAGCTGAGGGGGGATATGATAGAGGTCTACAAAATCATGAAAGGACTTGAATGGGTAAATGTGAAATGGTTATTTACTCTTTCAGAAAATACATGGATTGTGGAAAGGGGGCATTAGGTAGGCACTGAGCACAGTCCCTTGAAAAGTCCCTTGCTCAAGAAAGACCAGGATAAGAGACATCCTCCATTGAGGCACTAAGTAATGGGTTCTGGACCTCAGCCTTTGTGAGAGAATATTTGACCCCCAATTGGTAAGGCAGGTGTTGCTTCTTGATATAAAATAGTTTACTCTTCCATATTCTCATCTGTATCTCCAGAAGGATCTCATGGACAAGCAATGCCACGATATACTTTGTGGGCTCTGCAACTGGAGGATGTCAAGCATCTTTGCCCTGGACTCTTCTTCCTTCTGCAACAAATGGAATGGCATCAGCCATTCTCTTAACCAAATCAGCAAAGTTAAGGTACTCTGGAAGAGAGGGGTTCAAGGGGAGACATGCTGACCCCCTTCTGATCAGTGAAGTCCTCAGATTCCTAGCTGTACCCTCAAGAATAATGGAGTCTAAACCCTAATGGTATATTGGAAGCAGGGACCTGGACTTCACCCAGCTTGCAGATAAGCTGTCAGAGAGGGAACCAGCTGTTGGAGTCTAGACTTTGATGAACTCCTGCATCTTGATAAAGCTTCCTCCTTCTATGGGCTAGAGATTACCATTGGTGCAGTAGCTCCCAATGACAATTTCTAATGGGTCCCTTCTACTGGATGCCAGCAAGGACTCCAGCAGGGGATAGACCATCTGTCTTCAGAGACAATGATGCAGTTAATGATGAAGCACTGCATTTTCGGTCCTGAATCTTCCTGTTCTGCTGTTCCTCAAAATTTGCTGATGCTAACACAGCCAAGAAAGTAGGAGAAGAGGCCACATTCTCATGCATACCAGAGGTCTATTGGTGATTGAGATCTGGACCCTTGCAGACTGTCACTATTCCCGGAAATCCATGGAGAATGAGCTCTCTTCCCTGTGGGGACACTTCAAAGATTCAAGACTGCTGCCAGCAACATACATCAATTGAGACCGATGCCAATGCTTCTTGGCCTTCATCTGATGCACATCAAAGCTCTGTGATGCCAGCACTGAAGAGGCTAAATCCTTCGCATTCTTCGGGTGGGAGGAGGCAGATGAGGACCTGTCTTCCGGGTCCAGTCTTATGCTTGATGTCGAGGGAAATCAATACCTTCCCGATGTTGAAATACTGCTGGTGGTTGGTGTGGTTCCTAGATCTTGATGTCGATGCCTTCAATGCTGATGGGCCAGACTTCTGGTACCAGAAGTGCTTTTACATTAGGTCTAGATGGGAACATGGTTGCAAAGAGAGGACACCCATTAGATGCTGTAATTGGACCCTAGGCAAAGAACACATTTATTACAGATATCCATGATATACATTAGTTGGGGAAGGGGTGGGGGGGGGGGGAACCTTTTCAAGCTGCTGGCTTTTTTATCCTTCTGGTGCAGCAACTGAAAAATTTACATGGTGAAATCAAACAACTCAATGTTTAGGAATAAACGCGACCGATGCCCTAGTACTGGTGCATCACACAGCTGCTGATAAAGACGAAAACATACAAAAATGCTTGAAAACTTTCCTAAAGTAACCTAAGGGGGTAAGAGAAGACTGAAGGGCTCCATAAAGGACTATTTCTGTGCTCCTGGGAAGCAAAGACTCCGTAAACAGCAAAAGAGAAAATGTCTGACTGGTAGGCTTTGCAGAACAGATGAGACTGAAGGGGACCTGCATGGATGTACAGCAGGCTGCAGATGTCCAGTAGGGCATATTCAAAGTTTCTACAAAGTGGACCAGGAGATAATATTGCATGTTCAAAGTTTCTAGAAACTTTGAAGTCAAATTTTGTGCCAGGCGCCATGTGATGTCACCCATGTGTGAGGACTGCCATCCTGCTTGTCCTCAGAGAAAGTTATGCCCAGTGCTTAATTGGTAAATAAAAAAAAGTAGTAGAAATATGAAGTAGAAGGATGAAGGGAAATTTCTCTCACATATCTACGTGCGCTCACACATACTCACCAGATTTACAAATTCGTTTTTTATAACTATATATAAAGATGCCGCATTAATCACATACACAGGTGAAAATAGAAGTAACATTGGTACAAATATATTTTGAAATAAAGTGCAACGATCAGGCACAAGTGGTAAGTGGACCAGGAGATAATGTTGCATGTGCAGAGTCATGAAGGATTTCAAAGAAGCGTGGGACAAACACTGTGGATCAATAGAGGATGCAAATGATGTGAAGAGGCATGGGAGCGGCTTGTGGGAATGACGGCTACTACCTGGAGATTAATATCCTAATTCAATAAACATACACACGGTTAATGCGACTCCAACATTGCTCTACACTTCAACGGCAAGAGGAAATGTGGAAAAAAAAAAGGATTTGCATCCACAAAAAAGCAGGGAAGTAGCTTGCTTGATACAGCGGTTACTACCCCAAATCAAATAAGCCTGATGCTTCACTTTCTTTTTTTTTCGTTTAAACGGTTTTTATTAGAAGTATGCTCTTATTCCATAAACAAATTTTACATTTCGAATGTTTGCTTACATATCAACATAAAGCCAGACTATATGACAAGAATAACAATTCCGACTTATAGCATATATGCTTAAATCCATTCATGTGAACAAATGTATCCGATAATGAATAAACTATTAAAACAGTATGATTTGAATCAGCTATTTGTGTACTGTCTATTATTTTACTTGTATGTATCGAAGTCCCAGTCCTCCCCGGGTCATCTAATATATGGTGAATTACGAGGTGATCTATTATACCTACACCTTATTATTCAGCCTTAATATTGACATTTTTGGGATATGGATACCAAAGATTCGTTACACCTAGACCTGTTTCGACTACCAGAGTATATAATTGGACCATACCTTGTTGAATTGTTGTATGCATTTGTAAGCAGTTATTTTCCCCAAAGTATACAAATTATGTACCTGTGCTTGGATATCCTGTAGTGAGGGGACTCCAGCATCCTTCTATACCTTAGCTATGGCACATCTTGTGGCCACCGTGCCATAATTGAGAAATCGTGTGTGTGCTGCACTGATCCCTCCGGGTTCCAAATACAACAGCGCCTGAAGTGACGTAAGACTAACGGGTTCCTGAAGTATTTCTCCCAACCATGCGGACACTTGTGACCATAGGTTCCTAATCTTAGGGCAACTCCACCACATAAGGAAAAAGGTGCCCTGGTCACCGCATAATTTCCAACACTTATTAGATGCTGTAGGGAACATATGATGTAGTTTGTCTGGGGAGATATGCCAACGATACAACATTTTATAACCATTTTCTATATGCCCTGCAGATATTAGGCCTTTACCTACATTTTGATAAATACATGTCCATGTCACCTCTGATAAGGCCCCTGGTATGTCTTATTCCCATGCCCAGATATGTGTATGTTGATAAATAATGTGAAAGTGGAGGAGAGAATATAATTTTGAAATGAGTTTTGTTGACTTATCACCATGTTGGCACAGACTATATACCTTGGGCTAAATCTGCGCTGATCGTCTAACTGTGGATAAAATGTTGAATTTGCATGTAAGAGAACAAATCCCTATCATGCAATTGATATCTGTCTCGAAGGATGGTATATGGTACCATACCCCTTGGGCCCCATAGATGTTCTAGTTTAAGTATACCTCTGCTTTTCCAGTAGCTAAAGGCTGGTGATTGCTGGCCAGGCCGAAATAAGGTGTTATGAAATAAATGAGAGCTGTAATAGTAATCCATTTGACCCACCCGTTGTTTTTTCTAACGGGACCAAATGTCTGGAGATGTCTACCACTGTGGTCCAGGAATTTTTTGGTTGCCACACCAAGGCAGATAATGGCATAGTACCAAAAGTGGCCTGTTGCAGCTTCACCTATAACTGTTGTTTACCCTGTTTATGCCAGTCAATAACTGCTTTAAGGTGTGCGGCAGCATGATACCAATGCAGATTAGGGACTCCCATCCCACCTTGATTTTTAGACAAACAGCACTTTTTTCGCCACTCTGGATGTTTCCCTTTCCAAACAAATTTAAGAATCCTTTTCTGTCATTTTTCCAGCAATTTCTGTGGGACAGCAATAAGGAGTGTTTGAAACAAATATAGAATGCGAGGTAATATGTTCATTTTGAGTACTGCAATTCGGCCCACCAGGGAAATATGATAGCGATCCCACTCTTCTAGATTCTTATAAATCTTCTCCATTACAGGCGGGTAGTTTAATTGAAACAGGTCATCCCGATTTTCTATGTAAATCCCGAGGTATTTAATCTTCGAGTTGGCCCATCTAAAGGGGTGGTTTCTCTTGAGGTGATCAACCATGGCATCTGGAGTCGAAATCTTAAGAAGTTCCGATTTTTCCCAATTTATTTTAAAACCTAACTACATCGATGGTGGGGGTGGAAGGGAAATAGATTGATGGCGGGGGTGGAAGGGAAATGGGACAAGAGTAACAGATAAGTATGGGGGGGGGGGGGGGGAAGTTTGCTGGGCTTGCTGGGCAGACTGGATGGACCGTTTGGTCTTCTTCTGCCGTCATTTCTATGTTTCTATCCAATTTGACCAGAAAAATAATGGGTTACCTAAGTAACATAGAACAAGCACAAAGACACCCATGCACACACACATTCATACTCATCTGTAGCACACAAAACAAGTTACACTTTAAATGAGAAATTACTACTTACCGACAATTTCCTTTTCTTTAGAACAGACAGATGAATCCAGAACCAGTGGATTATGCACCTCAACCAGCAGATAGAGATGGAGCAAAGCTGACATCACAGCATAAATACAGCACATCAACCTGCTAGTATTCTCCACAAAAGCCAACTGTGGACAGACTAACAAAAACTTAACAGATAACCATTCCAGTACTCAGCCAAAAGGAAACAGTGAGCTTAGACAAAGAATGTATTAACACCAGCCTAGAGACTGGATTAACACTTACCAGTAACCTCTGGAACATGTAGCCACGCAGGAAGAACAAAGCACAATCATTCGGCAGCCAAGGGTGGGAAGCTGAATTCATCTCTCTGTTCTAAAGAAAAAGAAATTATCAGGCAAGTAGTAATTTCTCATTTCTTAGCGTCCAGACAGATGAATCCAGAACCAGTGGGATGTACCCAAGCTACTCCTGAATAGGGTGGTAGGCTGCCCGTGGTAAAGTAAAAATCGCATGTGCAAAGGCTGCATCCTCCCAGACCCACACATCCAGGCGATAACTAGAAAAGGTGTGTAAAGAGGACCATGTCACAGCTTGGCAAATGCCGACAGGAAACAATCTAACCTCCGCCCATGACACTGCTTGAGCCCTAGTGGAATGAGCCCTAACCTAACTATTGTAGCCCGTGAAGCCGGCTCTCCCAGTTTACTACCATCGTGGAGGCCATATGGGTGATCCGTCTTTCTGAGAGGTCTAGAAACCTCCAGATACCTCACAATATGTCTCTTAACACCCAATGGTCACTACAGGAGATATCCCTCTGCAACTCTCTCCCCCTATCCAGAGATGGTAGGGAAATAGACTGATTCAAGTGAAAATCTGAGACTGCTTTTGGCAAAAATGAAGAAACAGTACGCAGCTGTATCGACCCTGGAGTCATTTATTTTATTTATTTATTTAAATGATTTTATATACCGACAACCGTTTGCACATCGTGTCGGTTTACAAGTAACTTACAACATGGTATATATAGGCATTGCCTTTACAAAGAACAGTAAGCAAGAGAACGCAGTCATGCGAAGGAACAGCTCCTGAAACTCGGATATTCTATGCGCTGAACAAATCGCCACAAAAAACCACCGTTTTCAAGGTCAGTAACTGCAAGGAAAGGTTATGCATCAGTCAAAACCTAGAGGCCACTGAGAAATCCAAAACCAGATTAAGACTCCAGAAGGGCACCAGTAACTGCAAGGGAGGACAAAGATGTTTCATTTCTTTCAAGAAATAGGCTACATCTGGATGAGCTGACAAGGTTCCACCATCCACCTGAACCCTGAAACAGGCAAGAGCAGCTACCTGTAACTTCAAGGCATTAAGGGCCAACCTTTTATTCAATCCATCCTGCAAAAATTTCAAAATGAACGGGATCTTAACTGAACGAGGAAGAGTTCCTTGATCTTCACACTAAGCCTCAAACTCGCCAAACCTGTACATAGGCTAAGGAAGTGGAGAACTTACTCACTCCTAGCTAGGTGGCCAACACCATAGAACAATATCCATGCTTCAGCAAGCGAGCCCTCTCAAGGGCCATAATGTAAGACAAAATTGAGTTGGATCTTCATGAAGAACAGGCCCCTGCTGCAACAGATCCTTGTGTACAGGAAACCGGAGGAGGAACATACCAGGAGCCTTCGCAGATCAGCAGCATGGTCTCCTTGGCCAATCTGGTACCACCAGAAGCACCATACCTTTATGATTCTTGACCCTCCGAACCATTCTGCCCAACATGGGCTATGGGGGAAAAACATACAGCAGCTTATTCTCTGGCCATTCCTGCATGAGAACATCGATTCCCAATGTCTTTGGATTTCGTTTGTGACTGAAGAATCGAGGAACCTTCGCATTGCAAGAAGTTGCCAACAGGTCCAGAAATGGAAGGCCCTAGCAAATCCACTATTAGCTGAAACAACTTGTCTGACAATACCCATTCTCCTAGGTCCAGACTCTGCCTGCTGAGAATGCAATGTGTGTTGCTGAGAACTCCTGAAGATACATTTCCGCCCATTCCATAAGTTGGTCTATTTCCTGCAACACTTGCTGGCTCTTGGTTCCTTCCTGCCAATTGATGTAGGTCACTGTTGTTGCATTGTCAGACATTACCTGGACCACTCCACCCTGCAACCTGTCACCGAACTGCAAGCATGCCAATCGGACCACACAAGCTTCCAGCCGATTGCTGTTCCAGAGAGACTCTTCTGCACTCCAGCGCTTTTGTACTGTCAGTTCCCCAACCCTGGAGGATTGCATGAGTACTAGCTAGTCCAGTGATTTTATGGAAACCTCCTTTTCGTAGAGGATCCATTTGTAACCACCACTGTAGTTGAGAGCAGACCTCCATCAGCAGGTGGAGCCGAACTGAATAGTCCCGAGACTATGTGCTCTAACAAGACAAAGGAGTGCTAAAGAGGACACATACGTGCCCTTACCCACAGCACATCTTCCAGGGTCACTGCCATCAATCCGAACACCTATAGATAGGACCACACTGTCGGGCGTATTGTGTTCATCAACAGACGCACCCGCGCCAACAACTTCTAAATACGACCCTCTGGCAGGAAACCCTGCCCTGCTTTGTCGAGCCTTTCATCAAAATACTCTAGTGAATGAGATGGCTTCACCAGGTTCACCACTCAACCTAGCTCTTAAATAAGGAGATCACCTTGTGCATCACCAGAAGGTTCTCTTTCAGAGACTTGGCCCGAATAAGCCAGTTGTCCAAGACTTGGCCACCACCTCTATAACTTTGGAAAAAGTTCTGTGTGTGGTGACCAGATGAAAAGTAGAGCTCAAAACTGATGACGACCCAAAACCGCGAATCACAGAAAAGGTTGGTGATCTAACCAGATGGGAATATGCAGGTACGCCTTGAACAAATCCAAGGAGGTCAGAAACTCCTCTGATTTCATGACCATTAATAGTGAACACAATGTTTCCATGCAAAAATGGGTCACCCGCAAATGTCGGTTGACCCCTTTGAGATGCAGGATGGGATGAAAAGAACTCTCCTTCTTGGGCATAACAAAATAAATGGAAAATCGGCCCCTATTTTCTTGAGATGCAAGAACATAAGGAGTTGCCATACTGGGTCTGGCCAAGGGTACCGGTCAAGCCCAGGATCCTGTTTCTATACACAGTCTTCCAGTTCTACAAATCTGTTAGAATGTTTGTCCATATTCTACCTGATTACATTCACTGATGATTGCAGCATACTCAGTCTGAAATCACTACAGTAGCATTCTTAGAAATCTTGAATCATGTCTTTTTAATGAAAGCTACATAGATTCTGCTTCAGACATTTTAAAAACTTGCAGCCTGTTCTTATCTCTGGAGGTTCGTGGATTCTTTGTCATCATACCTTGATAAAAGCAAGCAAAACCAAAACTAACAGTGTTTTGTCAATTCAATGAAATAATTCAAAATAAAACAGTCTAGAGACAATTATTGTGCCTAAAAGGGAAGCCCTGTTGGAGCTAGTCAGATCTGCAACCTCTCAGCAAGCCAGATTTACTGATAGTCCAGATTATTTTTGACACACTTAACAATAAAAATTCTCAAAGTGTGATACAGTTTAATAAATTAATGTATAAAATTAAATCAATTACAGAAATATCAAAATTACAAATAATGAACACATTTAACAGCATAAAATCAAGCACATAATGAAAAGATAGATTCTATCACCAATTTACAGGCTGATACAGTAAGGGCGTGTAAGAAAAGGTGCGGCAGTGCCGGGCACCCGCTCGTTTGCCGCGTGCACAGTCCGGATCACATACCGCTCAATACAGTATTTAAATAGCATGCAAATGCATGCTGTGTCCAAAGCGCGTCCAAGAAGCGCAATCCGTTTTACTGTATAGGCGCTATACAGCGCCTATACAGTACCCTGGGTGCACTGGAACCTGTCATTTCAAACGTCATTTCAAATGACGTTTGAAATGACAGGTACCAGGAAGTGGATGGTTCTCCTACAGACCCCGCTGCCTTAAGCGACCAGCGCCAGCAAGCCCCAGCAGCCAGCGATCGGAGGCAGGGAGCGCAACAAAGCATCCTCCTTCGGACGGGCAAGAGACGCGAAATTTCACAGTCCCAAACCAAACCAACCCAATCCAAGCCCCAGCAGAGAGAGACGAAATTTCACAGTCCTGGGCAAACTTTCCCCCAGCCCCCGCTCACCTGCCCTGGCCGCGGCCACGCAAGCCCCCAGCAGCAGCAGCAGTAGAAGGGCGTCGAGAGAGAGCGGCTTCAGCAGCCCGGGGCGGATCTGGCGCTCCTCATGCGAGGCGGCTTCCAGCAGCCCCGCCGGTGAAGGTGAATACGTGCATGCCTGTACGTCCAATATGGGCGCTCAAGGCAGCGTAGGTGCATGCACACACGCTGTGACTTGAGTGCCCGGCTGGACATCAGAGGTCACGGCGTGCGCGTATTCACCTTCACCGGCGGGGCTCCTGGAAGCCGCCTCGCATGGGGAGCGCCCGATCCGCTGAAGCCGCTCTCTCTCGCCGCCCTTCTACTGCTGCTGCTGGGGGGCTTGCGTGGCCGCGGCCAGGGCAGGGGAGCAGGGGCTGGGGGAAAAATTGCCGGGACTGTGAAATTTAGTCTCTCTGCTGGGGCTTGGATTGGGTTGGTTTGGTTTGGGACTGTGAAATTTCGTCTCTCTCTGCTGGGGCTTGATTTGGGTTGGTTTGGTCTGGGACTGTGAAATTTCGTCTCTTTCTGCTGGGGCTTGCCTGACGCTTGGATTGGGTTGGTTTGGGACTGTGAATTTTCGTGTGAAATTTTGTAATTTACCGCCTACCCTGACCCTGGCGTTAGTGTGAAACCACACTAACGCCAGGATCAGGGCAGGCGGTAAATTAGCAGGTAAAAGACACGGCAAGATAGCAGGTTAAAAAGGAGATAGTCGGGGGGGAGACTGTGACGTCACGAGCCCGAATGGCAGCTTGACTCCGTAGCTCCAGCTTGCCTAACGCTAATAGTGAGGAGAATCGCTCGCCATCCGACCCGGTAGCCCAGTAACACATCTTTACAGACGTCTCTGTGTGCTCTCGGTATGACATCCAAACGAAAAGGCACGGATTTGCGGCAGTTTTCGTATGTGAAGGGCAAGGATGATGAGGCCCCGCCCGAAGAGAACGCTGTGGCCAAGCCGCGACCGCCGGACCACGAGGAGAGAGAGGATCCTGGGGCAGAACAAATACCTCCAGGCTCCGAGATGCCCACGCGGGATGAATTCTGGCAATGGTTTCAAGACTTAAGGCGGGGTATGAAAAATAATAAGAGGGAGATGTTGGACAAGATGGCGGAAATACGAGAAGACATGGCGGACATAGGGCGCCGGGTCGATGAGTGCGACTGCCGTTTGGACGCCCAAGAAGTGCGAATGGATAAAATGCAAGTGCAGGAGGAGGGTATTCGGCAGGACCAAACCGATCTCTCTGCAAAACTGGAAGATCTAGAGAACCGGACCCGCCGGTGTAATCTGCGCTTCAGAGGCGTTCCAGAGACAGCACAGTACACTGATTGCGGTGAGGTGGTTCGATCCCTGAGCAAATTTTTTCTAACACAGGAGGACTCCTCGGCGGCCCAAACGGATATAGAGGTTGAAAGGGCTCACCGCACGCTTGGTCCTCGCACCGGGAAACAACCCCGGGACATAGTGGCCTGCTTTTTACGCTTTCCAATTAAGGAAAAAATCCTGGCCGCGGCGAGGAAGAAGCAAAGCTGGGAGTGGGACTCACACCAGGTAGCAGTCTTCTCGGACATTTCCTCAGCCACCCTTAAACGTCGCCAGGAATACCAACCAGTTACCTCAGTGCTGCGCCGCGAGAATCTATGCTACCGCTGGCTATTTCCCCAAGGCATTGCTATTACTATACAGGGAGCCACTTCTAAGGCGCAAAATGTAGCGGACGCGGTGGCCATTATGAGAGCTGCTGGCCACCAAGTCACTTTACCGGCGCCATTGAAACCGCGGGAGAAAACAGAGGTGAGGAGATGGCAGCGGGTGGACACTGGCGGCAAACGATTGCGGAGGAACGCCAGTGCCCTCTTAAATTCTGCGCATGAGGCCCGAAAGGGCACCTGAAGTAAACTCGACAGGAGACGCTGATTAGCTATATAGCCATGGCGGTGGTGGAGGGAATTTGAAAGTATGGTTGCACAACGCGGACGGCGCACTCAACCCCGCTGGACAATGTTGTTTACTACTAGTTTGACCAGTTCGTTATGTTTAACTTTGGAGACGCTGTTTGATTCTCATACGGATGATGGAGGCACCGACTGGAGAGGAGGAACGCTGCATTGGGGACTTCACTAGTCTCATTTACCAGATTGGTAGCGTCATGGTGACATGGCGCTTACAGATGGGGGGGGGGGGGGGGGGGGGGGGGGACGTATGCTTCGAGAGTGGGGGGAGATTCCTTGTATTGTACATGTGCATTTTTGGTTTATGGCACTGCGTGGATACTGTATGAAGAGGGGAATGTTGGCCCAGGGGTGTCAGGAGTCAGAGGAGGGTGCGGGTGCTGGGAGAGGCATTTATGCACTTTTATCTAACAGCATACTGCCATGATGGCGCTACACATATTTTCTCTAAAGAACATGTTCTGCTGAATCTGTCCCTGGATGTCTCCCACACCCAGGGTAAACTTATAACCTATATACTAGCAGGCGCGAAGTGTATAGTAGCCCTAGATTGGAAGACTACTGGCCCTCTAGTTATTGAGAAAATATATCCTAGGCTGCACACACTAAGCCTCGTACATGCTCATCAGAATTCACGCCGACCCGTACTGGGGGGATCTAATCAGAAGGTCTGGCTTCCATACCGTACCTGGCAGATCCGGAGGCGGGCCGAAGGGTTGGATGTATAGCTTATCCAACAGCTGTCCAGGGAGTCTCCCACTTTTACTTACTTATCTCCAACATGGGGGAGGGATGGGAATACAGGATATTGGATGGCGGTGCTTTCATTGACATTAATTGACTGATAGACCAATGGCTTGTATATGAATCTTGTTGTTATTTGAATACTTATCTGTCTATGTTCATGTTGAATGTTGCTATACATTTCAATAAAAATGTTAATAAAAAAAAAAAAAAAAAGAGGAGATAGTCGGGGCGCACGTTACTGTATGGGAGGGAATAGCTAATCGGATCGTTTACATACATATACATGCCGTGGGTGGAAAGGGATACGTGTCGAGTAAAAGAAGCGGTAAGGATCGGTAAAAACAGATAGTGAATCGCGGGTTAGACTTACGCGGCCAAATTGTGAGTACACAGCGGGTTAGAAACGGGGTAACTGCGGCCGCGCTTTACTGTATCGGCCTGTTTAATAGTAAAAAATAGTCACCTAAAAGTACAATTTTACCAAATTAAGCTGCCAATATACATTATAAAAAGCGGAATTACTTTGAGATCCTAGTGCTAACATTTTCTTAAAAGTGGTTACAGTTAAGATGCATCTCAGATTCTCAAAAGGTGAAGAATTCTTCACCAATTCTATCTCCAGCTGCAAATGAAGAATAGGCTCCATATATTAGTAATACCAGTAGTTATTCACATTGGGCTAGATTTTAAAAACCCTGCGCGGGTAAATCCTCCCGGATTTACCCTCGCAGGGTACTTGTGCGCCGGCGGGCATATTTACGCAAAGCCCCAGGACCTACGCGCGTCCCGGGGCTTTGTAAAAGGGGCGGGAGGGGGCGTGTCCGGGGGCGGGCCGGGAGGGCGGTCCTGAGTCCCCCGGCACTGCGGCCTGTGCCGGGGGGTGCGAGGCGGCAGGCGTAACTTGCCCAATAAAGGTAGGGGGGGGGATGGGTTAGGTAGGGGAAGGGAGGGGAAGGTGGGGGGCCTCGGAGGGAACGGAGGCGGGCTGTGCGGCTCGGCGCGTGCAGGCTGCCAATTTTGCGCAGCGTTGCGCGCGCCGACCCCGGATTTTATAAGATACGCGTGGCTACGCGCGTATCTTATAAAATCCGGCGTACTTTTTAAAGATCTACCTCATTATTGTTAGTTTCCTAAAAGGTTTTTTCTTTTGGAAATACTAACTTTTTGCTTGGATCCCTACGTTTTTGTAGTCTAATGGTATTTCTTCATTTTTTCTTTATGAATTAGTTTGCATGGTTATTATTGTACATTGCTTTTCTTATAAACTGATATAAAGATTTTTTTGAATTGCAAATAAAGAAAAAACATAAACGTAGATACAAACATTATTCTGTAGATAAAACCTATTACAAGTTTCTAACAAATAAATAATCCACATTAAAAAGTATGTAGCATAAGTATCATTTGTCTAGATATTAAATATCAAAGGTTTTGGTAAAAAGCCAAGTCTTGATGAGATTTTTGAAAGAGTTTAGGTTTTTGGCAGATCAAGCTTCTCTCACACATTCTCAGTCATACACACATAACCCCCCCCCATATGTTGGGCTGTTGCTCATGAGCTCTCTTTGCCGCCAGGCCTTTTGCAGTCTGAATCAGCTGCAGACCTTCTGCCAAATGCTCCCTGGCTCTACTCACTCTGTCCATGTCACACTGCCCCTCCCACATAAACCTTACCAGGACAGCACAGGTGCTTCCCCCTCCTGGATCACACCCTCCTTTTTTGTGACAGTAGCTTGTCTTCCAATTTTCCCATTTATTTATAATCCACTTTTCACAGCACTTTAAAGTGGATTACATTCAGGTACTGTAGGTATTTTCCCATCCCCAGAAGGCTTACAATCTGAGTTTGTACCTGCCATGGCAATTTCGCATTGGCTGGAGGAGGGCAGGGCTATAGGTTTTGCTCTGCCCTGCCTCTTGGTTCTGAAAAGTAATGGCAGAACACCATGCTATTAAAAATAAAGTTTTAGTTATGTTAGTAGGTAAGATAAGATACAGAAATGTACTCACAAGCAGAGAGAAAGGGCATACTACATATATCTTCTATGGTATCCCTCTGGCCACTCCTGCAGGCACAGAGGTATCCTCCCATTCTGCATTTGATCCTTCTTGTACTGGAAAAGAAGGAAGCCTAGACTGCTGCACTGCACCAGCATGAGAGTATTGATGTTGTATCTGTCTGAAACATATGAAAAGAAAAACTTAGAATGACATGATCGCATAAAACTATGACCAAGTCAGTAGCTATGCACGTCTTGCCCTCTTTCAAAAATAGGGCAGATCAACTATTCATAAGTAGTTATATTATACAAATTATTATGCAATGTTACAGAAGCTCTTACTGGTGTGGGTAGGTAGAGAAACTGGGGGATCCAGACAGACTAACTAGAGGAACTGAAGACAAGTTTGCAGTTGAGACGCTGTATCCTCTACAACTGGTCAGGCAAGCAATGGGTTAAACCACGATGGCTGCATTTTTATAGCATTATCACTAATTACTAATGCACACCACTTAATACAGAGGATTGTTTTTTAGGTCACAGGCTGGAAGGACTGTCAGTATAAGTAGTACATGTGAAGAGAGTTAGCCACTCTAAAGTGGCTTACTTAAGCTCCTGGATGGCCAGGTGTTTGCCTGTTTCCCACCCTTCTTGTGACATCATGTTCACTATTGTCCAGTATATGGCTATCAATGCATTGTATGTTCTAGTATAAATTTAGGGGAAAATGTTTTATAGCTGTGAAATGTTGAAAAGTGTTTGTGAAGGAACAATTCTCTTTGGTTATAATGCTGCTCATAAAGAAGTGAGGACAAAACAAAATGTGCAAAAAAGACTGAAGAAAAGAAACACTATTACATATATTTGAGCCATCTTAAATAACTCCTTTATAGTATTCCACTTATGACTTTTTTTCCCCACTAAGAATAAAAAATATATTTTTTTAATTTTTGTCTTTCATTGGTCAGTGGTTTGGGACATATTAAAATGAGGTGGTGTGAAGACTTAAGTCCAAATAGGCATTTTTGGCCTCTTACCTTACACTTGAGCTCACATTGGACAGAGAATGCTCAGTCTAACTCCTCCGATCAATTCCAGATGTTTTGTGATGTCAAGAGAACTAGGCATATCAGGAAACAACTAGCTGCACCATCCCTCAAAACTCTGATTAAAAAAAATCCAAACAGAGCTTTCACAAGAGCAGCACTAGAACTATGGTATACATTTCCTCCCTTCCAACCTGCAAGGAATCAAGGACTACATGGTTTTCAACGCCAATTAAAAACATGGCTACTTACCCAGCCGAATACCACTCTCTAATCTACTTTAAGTCTGACCTAACCAACCCAAGCTGAATGTAAATAATGCTCAACTAAATAAACTACTCTTTGTAAATATCTGCTGAATTAAATATGCTGTTCTTTGTACATCATAAAACTCTTGTATTGTGTAAATCATAACTTTCATCTATTGTATGAAAAGTTCAAAAGTGCAACCCTTTGTGCTTCATTTAAAACTCTTTTATTTATTTTTTCTGTTAATTAACCTTTTTTCCAAGTTCTTACCTTTATGGCTTGTTAACAATTTTAATTATAAATGTTCATTGTATTAGACTATGGAAATATATTTCCTGCTTTTCCTGTTTAATGTAAACCGGTATAATTTACATTTGATGTAAGAATGTCGGCATATAAAAGTTAAAAATAAATAAATAAATAAATATACGATATGATGCAAGCTACCTGTAATGCTTCTTGGTGCTCCCTAACCTATAATACAATGCATTAATTGTCTAACCACCGAATATGTAATTCTCTCTGAAGTGGCTGTTTAGCTACAAAAAGTAGGATAAAAGTACAAATTAAACTAAATAATGAGGGTCAGGCCCATTGTAAGGAAGCTAATGTAATATATTAGCTTGATTCCAAGTGGGGGCTGGTTAAGTAGTGTCTATATTTTTTCTTAAGTATGTAGGGTCTGATTTTCACTTAACAGAATTTCTTTTAAGTCCTCATTTTGGATCAACTGAACACTTGAGTTTAGAACCTAGTAGAAACCTGTTATGCTTAATGCACAGTATCTATCAGCTGTATGCTTCATCAATTTCTTCTTGACCCAAGCATGATTGAATGTGAGTTAACTGAATGTACAACACCCAGATGGGAGGTAGGTAGAATGCATGAAACCATGAAAAACAATGCCATATGAAGGAAACAACTTCAGGTAGGTAGTTAAATTTTCTCTAGAAAGAAATATTTTCATTTGAGTCACACTGATAGAGAACAGCAGGGTAAAGATGACAAAAACATGAATTCAACAAAAATAGGGTGAAAGGCTTTGAAAATAAAGCAGTGTGGTTGCCGTGTTAGTCCACTTGAATATACAGAATTTAAAGTTAGCAAATATAAACCAATAAAATATACATTTTTATTGGACTAACTTAATACATTTCTTAACACAGTGTCAGCTATCGACTGACACTCTCCTGGTGTAGAATAACTATACAGCGGCATTCCCCAGGCAGATGGCATGACTGCATGTGACAAATTTCTGAAAACATCCACCCTGGACGACAAATACATGCCGGAAACTATTACAAAATGAATTAAATTCATCCTGACACTATTTCAGCTTTTATTATGACTGCTACCTACAAATCATGAGCACTGCCATAGGTACAAAGATAGCACCACAGTATGTCAACATTTTTATAGCAGAACTGGAAACAAGATGTTTGAACATCAGTCTAACCGGTTCAAATATTACTAGCATATTGATTTTTAGACAAAGGGAGAAAAGACTATCAAACAATTTCACAACTCTAATGCACTACTTCCTCCAATCAAATACAAAGTGGACTACTCCATAGAAAGTCAACTTTTTGGATACCACCATGTCCCATAACGGCCATCTATAAATATATATATAATATGGATTATATATAAATATATAAGTATACAGGAAACCAATTAACAGATAACATAAGAACATAAAAAATTGCCTTGCTGGGTCAGACCAAGGGTCCATCAAGCCCAGCATCCTGTTTCCAACAGAGGCCAAACCAGGTCTCAAGAACCTGGCAATTACCCAAACACTAAGAAGATCCCATGCTACTGATGCAATTAATAGCAGTGGCTATTCCCTAAGTCAACTTGATTAATAGCCGTTAATGGACTTCTCCTCCAAGAACTTATCCAAACCTTTTTTGAACCCAGCTACACTAACTGCACTAACCACATCATCTGGCAACAAATTCCAGAGCTTTCTTGTGCGTTGAGTGAAAGAATTTTCTCCGATTAGTCTTAAATGTGCTACTTACTAACTTCACGAAATGCCCCCTAGTCCTTCTATTATTCGAAAGTGTAAATAACCGAGTCACATCTACTCGTTCAAGACCTCTCATGATCTTAAAGACCTCCATCATATCCCCCCTCAGCCGTCTCTTCTCCAAGCTGAACAGCCCTAACTTCTTCAGCCTTTCCTCATATGGGAGCTGTTCTATCCCCTTTATCATTTTGGTTGCCCTTCTCTGTACCTTCTCCATCACAACTATATCTTTTTTGAGATGCGGCGACCAGAATTGTACACAGTATTCAAGGTGCGGTCTCACCATGGAGCGATATAGAAGCATTATGACATTTTCCGTTCTATTAACCATTCCCTTCCTAATAATTCCTAACACTCTGTTTGCTTTTTTGACTGCTGCAGCACACTGAGCCGATGATTTTAAAGTATTCTCCACTATGATGCCTAGATCTTTTTCCTGGGTGGTAGCTCCTAATATGGAACCTAACATCGTGTAACTACAGCAAGGGTTATTTTTCCCTATATGCAACACCTTGCACTTGTCCACATTAAATTTCATCTGCCATTTGGATGCCCAATCTTCCAGTCTTGCAAGGTCCTCCTGTAATGTAAATACTGTGTGATTTAACTACTCTGAATAATTTTGTATCATCTGCAGTTACCTTCACAGTTCCAGATTCTACCCTTCATATACAAAAAAGACATTTATACACAGCCAAGCTACACGGTACCACTGTATATGCACTGATCCAAAAGACAGAAGTGAACACCTCAAAAGTCATAAGAACCTAAGACTTGCATACTGGGGCAGACCAAAGAGCCATCAAGCCCAATATCCTGTTTCCAACTGTGGTCAATCCAGGTCACAAGTACCTGGCAGGGTCCCCAAAGGGTAGATAGATGATATGCTGCTTATCCCAGGGATAAGAAGTGGATTTCTGCAACTCCACCTTAATAATGGTTTATGGAATTTTCCTCTGGGAACTTGTCCAAACCTTTTTCTAAATGCAGCTACACTAATAGCTTTTACCCCATCTTCTGGCAACGAATTCCAGAGTTTAAGTATGCATTGAATAAAAAAATATGTACTAGTCTTTGTAGATTTTGAAGCATAAAACAGATCAACTTTTACTCATTCCACTCCATTCATTTTATAGATCTCTATCATATCTCCCCTCAGCCTTCTCTTCTCCAAGCTAAAGATCCTAACATCTTTAGCCTTTCCTCACAGGGAACTTGTTCTATCCCCTTTATCATTTTGGTTGCTCCTCTCTGTAGCTTTTCTAATTCTGCTGTATCTTTTTTGAGATTGTGTTGACCAAAATTGCACACAATATTCAAGACAAGGTCTCACTATGAAAAAATACAGAAGCATTATGATACTTTTATTCTCCATTCCTTCCTAATAATTCATAGCATTCTATTTGCTTTCTTGGCTGCTGCTGCACACTGAGCAGAAGATTTCAACATATCAACACTGACGCGAAGATCCTTTTCCTGAATGGTGATTCCTAATGTGGAAGTTTGCATTGTGGAGCTATAATTTGGGTTATTCTTCTCTGAGTGCATCACTTTACACTTATCATTAGATTTCATTTGTCATTTACATGCCTGTCTCCCAGGTTTGCAAGATGATCTTGCAATTTATCACAATTCTCATGTGATTTAACAACTTTGTATAATTTACTGTCATCAGCAAATCTGATCACCTCACTCGTTTTTCCTATTTTCAGGTTATTTATAAATATATTAAAATGTAGTGGTCCCCGAACAGATCCCTACTGTTCACCTTTCTCCATTGGGAAAATTTTCTGTTTAGCCCTACTCTATCTTTTAACCAGTTCTCAATCCACAATAGGACTTTTTAATTTCTTAAGAAGTCTCTCATGAGGGAGTTTGTCAAATGCTTTCTTGAAATCCAGATACACAATCGGGCAGATTTTAAAAGTCCTGCTCGCGTAAATCCGCCCGGATTTACGCGAGCAGGGCTTGTGCGCCGGCGTGCCTATTTTCCATAGGCCGCCGGCGCGCACAGAGCCCCGGGACTCGCGTAGGTCCCGGGGTTTGTCAAAGGGGGTGTGTCGGGGCGGGTCCCGATGACGCTGCGTTTCGGGGGCGGGACGTTTCGGGGGCAGGACCGGGGCCGTGGCGCCGGCCCGGGGGCGTGGTCCAGGCCTCCGGACCAGCCCCCAGGTCGGAGGACGGCGCGCCAGCAGTCTGCTGGCGCGCGTAGATTTACGTCTGCTTCTCACAGGAGTAAATCTACGGACAAAGGTAAGAGGGGTTTAGATAGGGCTGGGGGGGTGGCTTAGGTAGAGGAAGGGAGGGGAAGGTGAGGGGAGGGCGAAAGAGAGTTCCCTCCGAGGCCGCTCCGATTTCGGAGCGGCCTCGGAGGGAACGGAGGCAGGCTGCGCGGCTCGGCGTGCGCCGGCTGCCCAAAATCGGCAGCCTTGCGCGCACCGATCCAGGATTTTAGAGGATACGCGTGGCTAAGCGCGTATCTTATAAAATCCAGCGTATTTTTGTTTGCGCCTGCTGCGCAAACAAAAGTACGCGATCGCGCAGTTTTTAAAAATCTACCCCTATATAAACTGGCTCACCTGACTGAATCCTTCAAACAAAAAGGCTACAACCCCAAAATCATCTCCAGGCAGATTGTCTGTTCATGTAAAACACAGGACACATCTACTGCAGTACAAAGAAAGGAAAACAACAGAGCGAGCACCCCTGGTAGATACATATAACCCAGAGCTAGAAAAATTAAGAAAAATCATAAGAGATCTACAGCTACTACTTCTGGAGGATCAATCACTAAAAGAAATATTCCCTGCTTCATCAGTATTGGCCTTCAGGTAAACACCTAATCTGAAGCAAAAATTAATAAAAATAAAAGTGGGTTTCTAATTCAGAAAAAAGAACAGGCCACATATCCCTGCAATGTACCATGCTACAAACTTTGTCAGGACATATCACAGGACTCCATTCACCCACTTGGGAAAAACATTCAAATAAGGGGATCCTAATAATGTTTCTCTTCTAATGTAGCATATATTATTCAATACAGAACAATGTGAAGAAGCATGTTACATTGATGACACAGGCCAGACGTTAAAGGCAAGATTAAGTTCACACAGACAAAAGCAAACACTATAGGGAAGATAAAGGTAGCATCTCAGTGGGGGAGCACTTTTTGGAACCAAACCACTGCATCAATGACTTTATGATCAGAATAATTAAATACAATCAATATAATCTAGTAATGCAAAACTTTAGAAGTTAAAATGAGTAGACACTTCAGAACTGACAAAAAGGACTCAAAGATCTAGGTTGAGACATAATATTTTACTGTTACCATCTGTTCACCCATCAAAAAGCCCCTCAACCTTTTCTCTCCTCTTTCCCCATCGTTGGAATGGCTTTTATGAGTCACTTACCTGATTTTCTGTTAACGTCATCTTTTTCTCATTTTATTCTGACCTGAGGAAGAGAGTATTAGCTCTCGAAAGCTAGCTCAATAAAAAGGTATTACCTTATTCTATTTCATTTGTTATTTTTAACTTTTTTTCTGTAGGCGTCAAAAATAACATTGTTAATAAAATTCTCACAGGGACATGAACCATACAATTGATCAACTAGACTTTAGAAAGCAAGGGAAAGCATGGTTGTCAATTCATTATGAAGAGTTAGGGAAGATTCCTGAGCTAAGATATCAAGTGTTAATCTCAAATAGGTCATAGTCCATAAAATAGTAGCTTCTTCCTACATGAGAATCTCCTACAAGAAAGATTAAATGGTTCTGAAAAATTCAACTATTGAAATGTGACAAAAAAACTTAAGAGAAAAAAAATAAAATGTAAATATCTTTTAAATAAACCCACAGAAGTCAACCTAATATAAGCTTGATAATTTTTCTGGTTAATGTATATATAGTCATTGTATTAGAAAGATACTTGTGCTAAGAGGTATGGGGCCAGGTTTTCAAAATATGAAAGCCAGAGAAAAACACAGATGCAAAGAAAAAGCATCCAAGTTTGTCAAGGAATCAAAAACAAATTCTATAATCACTTAATACGAGAACCACCAAACCAAGTCTGATTGAAAACATCAGATACACGCACAGAAAAAGAAAAAAAAAATGCTTCTGACAGTGTCAAAACAGGATTTTCCAACTATTAAAGACCTGAAGATGATATATACAAATATACTGGAAAGAAAACCACTACACCCTAATAATCACAAACAGCAATGTACATAACACACACAAACACACATATCTATATATACACACACTCAAAGAAGGCAAACAAATACAACACAGACGTGCACCTTTGAGAGATAAAATACATTCCTATAAATCTTGGATTTTCTTTTGCATAAATTGTCCACAAGTTTATGATCTTTCCCTAGTAAAGAGTTGGAATATGTTTCTTTGCTTTCTTCTTCAATGAGTCCACTACAATGGATTGATGTGGAAGATGTACTATGCCAAATCCTAGAGAGTATTGGACTTGAAACTTGAAATCCAGCTTTTTAGATATGGAGAGGCAAGATACAGGTATTTCCCATAGTTATAAGAGTAGTGCTTTAAGAATGTCATGAACTAGTAAGGCAGCAAGTTCTGCTGATGGATCCAGAATTTTTAAGAGACCAAGTTCAGTCTGTGGCTCTATCTTTTCAGACATGAATACCCAGTGCTGCTGCCAACTTTTCAATAAATTTGGAATAGAAGTCTTCTGGGGGAGAAGAGTGTCCCGAAGATCTGGTAGAGTGTCTGCCAATATTCCAGTTGACTTTTCATCTGAGTCTGGGGGTAGTTGTTGGCTAAGCCAGGATGTCAATAATAAAGAAACAGAAGTAGTACATTTTCTGGCTGAGGTTTCAGAGGAGTGGCCTGGTCCACTGCCTTCAAATGAATGGATTCTGCTGCAATCGAGTGTGTCAATGAAGATCCTCTGGAAGTTCAAATGTAAAAACAGACCACTAGATGCAAAAAAATTGCCACAAAATAGAGTATCTAGAGTAACATTGTAAGCACAAGATATATTTTTTTTTATCTTGGAAGAAAAACATCAGATGCCAGATCGCAAGTCACAAAAGTCTTTGAAATGGTTTCTGTATAGCAATGTCAGTTAAAAACCCTCCATTTTATATTTATAATTCTTCCTTGTGATAAATATGTGCAAAATATCCAAAATGAGCTTATTAAAAGTGTAGACAAACTCTATAAAGTAATGCACAAAAAACCTGAAGTCCTTACTAAAGTTTTTTTTGTGCATTGCTTATAGAGGCTTTTATGACTTGGGATCTGGTATCTGGAGTTTTTTTTTGTTTTTTTTAAACACAATTTTACTCTAGATGCTCTATTTTGTAGATGAAGATCCTCTAACATGAAGTTTTGATGATGAAAACACATCTAATGTTGAGTTTGTGATTCCAGACTCAGGGAACCACTGAAGTGAGAGTAGAAGAGAGGTTGGAGTGCTCCATCTGTCTTTTCCTAGGGAGATAAAGACATTTCTCACTAACCCTGCAACCTTGTCATAAGACTGCTGTGTCCTTTGGCCTGGGCTTAGTGAAGGAACATCTCCTCCTGGGATTAGACTGGTTCCTGCATTGTGATAAGTTGCAGATTCAAGGTTAGTGGTTCTATCGAACAGGTGAGAACTGGTGTTTGTAATCAAAAGTCTTTGGCTACCAACCTTGGGGGTGTGAGCCGTCTAATCAATGGAGAAGGTATGGGTACTCTTACTCCTGCAGATCTTGGATGGCTCGTATATTTTTGTGTAAGTAAATCTCTCAAGTTCCAAGAAGCTGACGCCGAATCTTTGGGAAATGCAGAGGATTTTCATTTTCTTCTCGGCTGCAGTGTCAACAGATCAGGAACATCGTGCAGCTCAATATGAGTGGAATCTTGTAGCATGTATCGTAAACTGGGACATGACATGGAGAAAGCTGTATCAGAAGAATCAAAATGCATCGAGTGGGTTGGCATGACTTGAATCTGTGCATTGTGCGCCGATGACTTGTGTCTAGGTATCATGGATCTGGTGCAATTGAGCATTGGACATCGGAAGCCTCAAGGGATCAGGCCTCAGATGCAATGTACCATGTTTTGGGTGCAATGGGCCATGCTTCAAATGCAAAGAATCTGTGCTTCAAATGAGACGATGTATCATGCATTGGTCTTTTGATGCTTTGAAGCATCATACTAGGAAGAGCTCTGCACAAGTAATGCTGAGGAGGGAAGGGTCCGATGCAGTCTGTATCAACACACCTTGTTTATGCTTCAACACAGAGGACCAGCTCGAGGGAGTGGCGCTGCTTATGCATTGATGGTTTGGGGGAGTTTTACAATGACTCCGATGCAAAGGCTTTCCTGAGGCTGCACATAATGCTGCACTGTGGAAGGAAGATCTATTGCCACTCCTTGGAAATTTATGCAGTTCTTCCATGTACACAGTTCTGAAGTGTTGTAAATGTGGAGGTATTGGTCCCCAGGCTTCACACATTTTCTGTTTGTGGTCTGGTCCCAGACAGCGGTAGCATAACTCATTGCCAATGGTGAGGGACATGACTTTTCCACAATGGTACTTTTTGAACCCACTCACTGTTGATTTTTTTGTTGTGGCCAGACATCCTGTAAGAAGAAAAGTTTCCTTTTTTTATGGTAGCACTTAAAAGTGCTCTCTGTGTGGCTCCAGATGCAGCAAGACTAGGCAGAATAAGATTCTTCAATAAAAAATTAAAGTTTGATGGTAAAAAATAAAGGAGATACAAAGTACATATCTAAGCTTTAGCTCAGAGAAAAAAATGACTGAAGTGGTTTACACGGGAACTCCTGCACATGCTCAGTAGAGCTCAAAGCTCTACAGTTTGGAGAGAAGTCCATTTGGTGCTGCCAGATAATGTCACCCCATGTAATGGCTAATTCAGCCTGCTTATTGATGTAAAAAAGGCAGTATATGGGAGAAATGTTAGAGACATTTAAATACCTCCAAGGTTTTCATGCACAGGAGGTGCATCTCTTT
Organism: Rhinatrema bivittatum; assembly: GCF_901001135.1. Classification (NCBI taxonomy): domain Eukaryota; kingdom Metazoa; phylum Chordata; class Amphibia; order Gymnophiona; family Rhinatrematidae; genus Rhinatrema; species Rhinatrema bivittatum. The sequence continues at coordinate 51,623,764 of NC_042620.1, read as the reverse complement.
CAAAAGAAAGGAGGCTCTGGAACGATTTAAGAGTGCCTCTCGACAGGATTTGTTTAAACACTTAAAAGATTCAGGCACCTATATTCAATCACTGCCTATTATTTTAACATATGTTTAATCAACTCAAATGGTCTATTCAACATAACCAATCTTTTGGCATGGGGCGATCAATAGGCATAGTTGAATCGCAGGCAATTTGGATTTTTACTTTACAAAGTATACATCCTATGGGACTCAAAGAAAAAATAGATTGGCACAGTGTATGGTAGTTTGCATCCTTTGATGTCAGATGTTGCCTCCTATCATTGCCAGCATATGTGGTTTTTGAGATTGGCTCTTCTTGGAATAAATATGGCTGAATATAATCATAAAATTCTGTTCCTTGTGCAAGTAAGAGTTGCCATATTGGGCAGACCAATAGATCCATGAAGCCCAGTATCCTGTTTCAAAAAGTGGCCAATCCAGGTCACAATTACCTGGAAGGATCCAAAAAGGTAAATAGATTCCCTGCTGCTTATCTCAGGGCTGCAGATCATTTCATTTCTCCTGAAGCAGAGGTCTCTTCGAAACAGTGCTGTGTCAGGCTTCCTAAGTTGTTTTATTTTACGATTATGAACATGTATTGGACTACTGAAGAACATCACAAAACATTTTCAGATAAGTTGGTTTCTCTTTGGAATTCACTGTATATTTACACTAAGGACCTATGATTATAATAGAAGCTGGTAATAACAGCTATTGAAGAAATATAGCAATTGCACCTCGGTATGATGGTCCATCACCACTCAATCAAATGTGTGCATAATATATGCAGCTATACACGTATCATACTTATAGATGGAATTTATTTTTGTATTGGTATTCTTTAGAACTACCATATACTGAATGGTTCATGGTATGGCTGTTCCTTACAAATAGTGATTTGTTTTGCTGGTGATCTGATTTTGTGATATAATGAACTGCATCACATCCTTCTGCTCAAAGTTAGCAGTAAGTCTAAGTTTTGAAAATGCTTGTAATGTTAGCACTGTGCAGATCCCACAAAAATGTAGAAGCTAATTTAATAATCTTATATGCCAGAGCATGACCTTAGAGAAATAACCTGGATTCCCATGCGTATGAGCCTACAATTAGAGCTAACCTACTTGTTGGCCACTCACCATGCCTGGTATAGCATAGCTGAATGTACTATAGTACGCTTATTCCAAACTTACTTATGCGCCTACATGTAAACCATTGCGATGGTATATATAACTTAGCGATGGTATAGAAAAGACTTTAAATAAATAAAATAAATAGCTAAAATAGTCAGGCTTGCATTGGACTACTCACCTTTAAATGTTACTGTGGTGCTAAAAGTCTTTACTATTTGGAATTATTTTTTTTGTCAAGGGACAATTGAAAAGTTTTGATATCATAAGGCAAAGAATTTACAATGTGTAAAGATTACTTTGGCTATTTTTAGATATCACACTTAACTCTAAGAAGCATTAAGGAAACAGTTTCAAGAAAATATACTTTAACTAAAACATTGTAGGGACACATCACAGCCTCACTGAAGCAGGGAAGGTTCCTGGCCACACTGAACAAAGCAGTGGTCTGCCCCATTTTGAAGCATCTGAGTTTAGATAAGATAGATTAAAATAATAATCTCCTCATATATAACATTTAATTGATGGCTAAAGTAATTTTAAAAGCTGTTATCTCAAGCATTTTCAACTGCTAGATAGTCATCAATCAAGCAGGATTCTGTACTGGGCACAGCACTGAAGCAATACTACTTTCAGCCACGAACAATGCACTTATGTTCAAGGGCTCTCTGTCATGCTTAACCTCAGCAGCTTTTGACACCATTAACTTTCAAATTACGCTGGTGAGTGAGTGAACAGAAGATAGAAAGGATAATTTTGAGCTGGTTTGAATCATCTGTCTCTCAGACACATCCCAGCAAGTGGTGCCAGAAGACTATTGCTCGGTTTTCCAAATACTGGGGGGGGGGGTTATCACTCTCTCCATTATTATTTAAAGTACACCTGAAACTCTTTATAGTGTTAAAGGTAATGGATTTTATTTTTCTATGTATGCTGATAACATTCAACTTTTGATTCCAAAGGCGGCACACGAGTGTGAACCCTTCTTTCTGTGTCACAGTTGATGCCGCCTCACATGCAAGCCCAAGAGGCCTGTGCCAACAGCTGGAGAACGTGCTTTGCTGCGGGACAGACAGTTTCACCTGGACCAACCGCCTCCCCCTGAGGATAGCGCCCTTGGGTTCTGATGGCCGACAGGACTTTGGGCAAGGCCGAAGAAAAGCCGGACGGGACAAGGTTAAAGAAACTCAATGAGGCAAGGCTGAATCAAGGGGCCCCGCTGCTGAGGCGCCAGTCAGTAGCAGGCCTGGAGTTTAAACATCTAACCGTGTGATGCGTGTGCTCTGGGGATTCCCGTCGCGGGTACAACAAACGAGGACGTGTACCTAGGGGGGAAGCCCCCCCCAAAGATGGTGGTAGTGTCTGTGCTGTATGGCAGGTCTGAATGTCGGGTGAGTAAAGCCGGAGCCGTCCCACATGGCATTTCATCATTAATCATCTTATCACTAGCTTAGAATCAAGTGTCACTGAATAAGTTATACTTAAACCTGAAAAAAAAAGTTTATATGTAGCGAAGGAGCTCTGGATGTTTTTGGGTCCACAAATTGTTCTGTAGTGGACCATACTGAGTACTATGCATAAAGCACAAAATCTTGGTGTACCTATTAATCAAGAACTATATATGGAAGCACACATCACTAATGTTGTTAATCCACTTTTTTCCAATTGCATTATGTGTACCCCGTATGGTATTATTTTACTTCCTCTGATTTTAAAAAAGTGGCATAACATTCAATGTGCTCTCTATAGACATCAGAACAAACAGCCACACAACAGTCCCCAATGCCATGTCATAGTTCCCTCTCTAGCTCAAATAAGTTCTTGGAGAAATCCATTAACTATTAATCAAGTTGACTTAGGAAATAGCTACTGCTATTACTGGCATTAGTAGCATGGAATCCACTTAAATGTTTTGGGTACTTGCGAAGTACTTGTAAACTGGATTGGCCACAATTGGAAACAGGATGCTGGGCTTGATGGGCCCTTGGTCTGACCCAATATGGCAACTTATGTTCTTATTTATTTTATTTATTTATTTAACATTTTTATATACCGATAGTCATATGCACATCGTACCGGTTTACAAGGAACAGGCAGCAGGCCAGAAAAGGCATAGCCGTTACACAGAACGCATAAGTATAACATATGAACACAATTGATTGAACATAGGCGAGTTATTTGATGGCAAAGAAGCAAACATTAACTTAACATTAACAAACTGGTAAAATAGCATTAAAAATAACATATGAATGTATTTAGCTTGGTCTTATAATACTACATTGATTGAAGTGCAAGTTCAACCAACTCAACCTAAGCAAATTCGTAAACACCACCACTAAGGAATGCTTCTTTAAATTGCAAGTATTAAAAAATTTAAAACCACTTCTGCACTTCCGAGATTTCCGCCTGGTACTACAATCTATCATCCTCCCGAAACTGGATTACTGCAACTCACTTCTCCTGGGCCTACCCGCCAGCACAATCAAACCTCTTCAGATGGTCCAGAATGCGTCGACCAGGATACTCACAAACACCAATAAAAGGGAACACATCACCCCTATCCTCCAGAACTTTCACTGACTGCCAATCAAATTCAGGATACTCTTTAAAGCCCTCATGATGAGCCATAAGGCCTTACACAACATCTCCCCCCTCAACCTCACCTTCCAACTTCAGCAGCACACCACCATGAGAAGAGCGTACAAGGACATGCTACAAACCCAGCCTGCCAAAACCTCACTTAGGAAACGCGCCCTTTCCACAGCTGGTCCCTCACTTTGGAACTCGCTCCCTCCAGACCTCCGCCAAGAACCCTGCCTTTTGGTATTAAAAAAGAAGCTAAAGACTTGGCTATTTAGCCAACCATTCCCTGATAGCTAAGAGCCAATGAATAGAGCGTTACAGACGCTGGTCCACCAATCCCACTGGAAATATGTTTTGAACTGTATATGCTTTGAATTGTATTTCTTTTTGCTAATTATGTTTTGAATTGCATTCCACTGGGTTCTCCGTAAGTTTCAGTTTCAACCATTGTTTCAATGTATCCGCCCCTGAGGCGACAGTTCAATTCTCTGTAAACCGGTGCGATATGTATTCTATACAGGAACATCGGTTTATAAAAATTAAAAATAAATAAATAAGTTGGGGTGGGCTGCTGTAATATGTTCAGGAGAGGGAGATTTAGGGGCAGCTCCAGAGAGGGGATGGAGAAGAGGGAGTGGAGAGTACAGGGGGACAGTATAGGTAAAGGCCTGTTGAAAGAGCCATTTTTTAGTTTTTTTTTTTTTTTTTTAATTTGGGTGTGAAAGTTTCTGTTCGGAGATCGTGGGGCATGAGTTCCATAAGGTTGGACCGGCTAGAGAGAATGCTCTTTTCATTGTGGAAGCTAATTTCGTGAGTCTAGGGGAGGGGGAGGTGTAGGGTACCTTGGTGGATGGTGCGTATCGGTCTATTAGAGGTGTGGATTTGGAAAGGTTGTTTGAGCCAGTGTGTGTTGTCATTAATTATGGATTGGGATTTGTATTGTATTCTTGTTATGTTGTTATTCTTGTATTCTTCTTATGAAAAATTGTGAGCATGCACAAAACTTCATGTCCTTCCATTGCTAGGCAAATCACTCATGGAGAATACCATTTACAGGTAAGCATCTACGCTTTCTCCATGGACAAGCAAAAAAGTCAGCCACATAAGTAGGGACTCACTAAGAGTTGCAAATGGTGTTATATAGAGATAGGGTTGTTCAGCTTGGAGAAGAGATGGCTAAGGGGGGATATGAGAGAGGTCATGAGAGGTCTTGAATGAATAGATGTGAATCGGTTATTTACACTTTCGGATAATAGAAGGACTAGGGGGCATTCCATGAAGTTAGCAAGTAGCACATTTAAGACTAATTGGAGAAAATTCTTTTTTACTCAACACACAATTAAGCTCTGGAATTTGTTGCCAGAGGATGTGATTAGTGCAGTTAGTGTAGCTGGGTTCAAAAAAGGTTTGGATAAGTTCTTGGAGGAGAAGTCCATTAACTGCTATTAATCAAGTTTACTTAGGGAATAGCCACTACTATTAATTGCACAAGTAGCATGGGATCTTCTTGGTGTTTGGGTAATTGCCAGGTTCTTGTGGCCTTGTTTAGCCTCTGTTGGAAACAGGATGCTGGGCTTGATGGACCCTTGGTCTGACCCAGTATATATGCAAAGCTGCAACATGGTCAACAATACATACTTTCACAAATCATTACTCTCTAGATCAAGATTTGCAAAAAGAAGTACCTTTGGCTAAACAGTTTTAAAGAATTTGTTTAAATAAAGCTTCAACTATCCCACCATACTTTCGGTGTGTGTATATGTATATGTAACTATCTATCTATATCTATAGTTACATATTGTTGACCATGCTGCAGCTTTGCATATATTCTGAATTCAAAAGGATTAAAGATGCACCATTGATGCTGCTGAAGCTCCAACCTGCTGTGCATTACATCTTCTGTCAAAGGTCAATTAATGTCCCTTTGTAACAATATGTGATACATTAAGAGATCCAATTTGACACTGTTTGCTTTGTGACTAGTAGATCTTCATAACCTTCAAAATCTAGCAGATTTTCTAATAGAGTTCTATTTAGATAAAATTGCAGAGCTCTTCTACAATAAAGTGTATGAAGTATTTGTTCTGCTGACGGCGAATAAGGTTTTGGCAAACAATCATGGAGCACAATAGGCTGAGGTGGAATTCTATTACTATTTTGGCTAGGAACTTTGGATGTGTTTTCAAAAACACTCAAATTTTTTAAATTTGAGTATAAAGTGCATAATGCACCAATGCTTGAAGTTCACTAACTCTTTGGGCTGAAGTTATTGCTAGTAACAATAGCGTCTTCCATGTTAAGAATTTTAAGCCAATAGCTGCTAGAGGCTCATATGGAGGCTTCATCAACAGTTAACATTACATTTAAGATCCCATTGAGGGAGGCGACATCTTTAATGGATGTCTCAAATGGTATATAAACTAATACTATAGGATATTGACTTCAATCCTAAATCTGCCAAATGCAGAAGATATTGTAGCAGAATGGATGGAGGACATGAAAAGAACTGACTGTTGTACTTCATGCACGAGAAAGAAAATTTTCTCCATTTTAAGTTATATGATCATCTTGTATTTTTTTACGTCAGATGGTAAAGACATGTCTTGCACTAATTCACTTTCAAGTTCCAATGCCCTAAGTCTTAGTAATTTAAGATTGGGGTGAAGAATCAGACCTTCAGATTAGGTTAGATCATCTGGAAATATTATCAGTGGTATATAGGGAGCTACTGCCATTACCTTCAACAAAGGGAACCATATCTGTCAAAGCCAGAAGGAAGCCCTTTGTCTTGTCTCAATGTCTTTGTAATTATGGGTATTAGAGGAAATACTTACATTAACCCCTGGGTTCCATGGAATTGCTAATGCATTCAAACGTCAGCCAATCCTGTGCTGGTCTTCTGGAACAGTAAAAAGGGAGTTTGTGGTTTTGAGGAGATGCAAAAATGTTTTGGAATTCCCCATTTCTTGAATAATTTGTTCCACTATGCTATGGTATAATGACCATTTGTGAGGCCAAAGATGACAGAGTATCTGCTATTACATGGTTCTTCCCCAATATACTGCAATGAGGTGAATCTTCTTCATTTGAGCCGATGTCCATATTTCCTGTGCTTGTCTGCAGAGCTGGCTGTAATCTGTTCCTCCTTGTTTGTTTATACAGAACATTGCTACTTGATTGTCTGCATGTATAGGGATTACAGAATGAGATATCCATTGTTTGAAGACTTGAAGTGCTCTGGATATGGCTTTGATGGTTGATATACTGAGTGGACTTTGAAGTAGTTAATTTCCCCTAAGTATATATCCTGTTTAGATGTGCACTCCAACCTTACTTGAATGCATCTATGGTTAGAATTTTCTGGACTTGAGGGGGATGAAAACTGAGTCCCAGTCAAAGATTTGCAACATCTATCCATCACTGAAGTGACCATGTGAGTTGCCTTATTGGAATCTTGCACCGATTCAATGTGATTTTAGGTGCCACTGAGCCTGTCTCATGTATAGCCATGCAAGAGCTGTTACATGCACTGTGGATATCATATGGTCCAATATCTTCATGAAAGTTCTGGCTCTGACAGATTGATGATGACAAATTGCTTAAACTAGTTCTATTAATCTGTGCACGTGAGTTCTGGTAGATATGCGTTTCCCTCCTGAGTAATTACTGAGTATTTATTTTTCACTCAATGCACAATTAAGCTCTGGAATTCATTGCCAGAGGATATGGTTAGGGAAGTTAGTGTAGTTGGGTTTAAAAAAGGTCTGAATAAGTTTCTGGAGAAGAAGTCCATAAACTGCTGTTAATCAGTAGGAAATAGCCACTGCTTATTGCCGGCATTAGTAACATGGTATCTATTTAATGTTTGGGTACTTGCCAGGTACTTAGTTACTTGGTCTGGCCACTATTGGAGATAGGATACTGGGCTTGATGAACCTTTGATCTGACCCAAAACTGCATATCTTATGTTCTGAGAACTGTATTTGGATTTTCAGAAGGCATTTGACAAGGTCCCTCGTGGGAGGCTTCTAAAAAAAAGCTATAAAGTCATGGGATAGGAGGCAATGTCCTTTTGTGGAATGTAAACTGGTTAAAAGGCAGTAAAACAAGAGTAGGAATAAATGGTCAGTTTTTTCAATGGATCTGTACTTGGACCGGTGCTTTCCAATATATATATATAAATGATCTGGAAAGGAATACGACGATGTAATAGGAAACTTGTGGATGATACAAAATTACTCAGAGTAGTTAAATCACAAGCGGATTGTGGTACATTACAGGAGACCTTGCAAGACTGGGCATCCAAATGGCAGATGAAATTTAATGTGGACAAGTGCAAGGTGTTGCATATAGGGAAAAATAACCCTTGCTGTAGTTACACGATGTTAGGTTCCATATTAGGAGCTACCACCCAGGAAAAAGATCTAGGCATCATAGTGGATAATACTGTAAAATCGTCGGCTCAGTGTGCTGCAGCAGTCAAAAAAGTAAACAGAATGTTAGGAATTATTAGGAAGGGAATGGTTAATAAAACAGAAAATGTCAATGCCTCTATATCGCTCCATGGTGAGACCGCACCTTGAATACTGTGTACAATTCTGGTCGCCGCATCTCAAAAAGGATATAGTTGCGATGGAGAAGGTATAGAGAAGGGCAACAAAAATGATAAAAGGGATGGAACAGCTCCCCTATGAGGAAAGGCTGAAGAGGTTAGGGCTGTTCAGCTTGGAGAAGAGACAGCGGAGGGGGGATATGATAGAGGTCTTTAAGATCATGAGAGGTCTTGAACGAGTAGATGTGAATCGGTTATTTACACTTTTGAATAATAGGACTAGGAGGCATTCCATGAAGTTAGCAAGTAGCACATTTAAGACTAATCTGAGAAAATTCTTTTTTTACTCAAGGCACAATTAAGCTCTGGAATCTATTGCCAGAGGATGTGGTTAGTGCAGTTAGTGTAGCTGGGTTCAAAAAAGGTTTGGATAAGTTCTTGGAAGAGAAGTCCATTAAGCTATTAATCAAGTTTACTTAGGTAATAGCCACTGCTATTAATTGCATCAGTAACATGGGATCTTCTTAGTGTTTGAGTAATTGCTAGGTTCTTGTGGCCTGGTTTGGCCTCTGTTGGAAGCAGGATGCTGGGCTTGATGGACCCCTGGTCTGACCCAGCATGGCAATTTCTTATGTTCTTATGTAATACTGTGTGCAATTCTGGTTGCCACATCTCAAAAAAGATATAGTTGCACTGGAAAAAGTACAGAGAAGGGCAACCAAAATATTAAAGGGGATGGAACAGCTTCCCTTATGAGGAAAGAGGTTAGGGCTGTACACCTTGGAGAAGAGACCTCTGAGGGGGATATAATAGATATCTACAAAATCATGAGAGGACTAGAACAGGTAAATGTGGATCAGTTATTTACTCTTTCAGATAATAGAAGGACTAGGGGGCACTCTATGAAGTTAGCAAGTGTCACAATTAAACAAATTGGAGAAAATGTTTTCACTCAACACACAATTAAGCTCTGGAATTCATTGCCAGAGGATGTGGTTAGGGAAGTTAGTGTAGGTGGGTTTAAAAAAGGTTTGGATAAGTTCCTGGAGAAGAAGTCTATTAACTGCTATTAGTCAAGTTCACTTAGGGAATACCCATTGCTATAACTGGCATTAGGGGTATGGGATCTATTTAAATGTTTGGGTACTTGCCAGGTACTTGTAACCTGGATTGTCCACTGTTGGGAACAGGATGCTGGGCTTAATGGACCCTTGCTCTGACCCAGTATGGCAACTTCTTATGTTCTTAAATTCTAACATGTCTGATTCATTTGAGACTTTTCAAAATTCACTATGAACCTTGGATATTGGAATGTCCAAATTGCGAATACATTGTTCTTTTGGGAATTGTCCTAGGATTTTCTTGATATCATCCAAATATGGAAAAACATTAAATTTTTTTTTCTCAGATATGCTGTTATTTACTACTGCCAAACATCTGGTTAACACTCTCAGCGGTCAAAAAGGAAGAACTTTGTATTAATAATTCCTTCCTTGTAGAGAAAACCTTAGATATTTCCTGTGTGTAGTGGAATGTGCATATAAGCATCCCTGAGCTTTAGAGTACTAAGCCATTCTCCTATTTCCAAATGTGATAGAATTGTGCCTATGGAATTCATCTTGTGCTTTTCTTTAGAAAAATATTCAGATTTCTGAGATGTAGCATAAGCCATAGTTCCTCTGACTACTTTGGAATGAACCCCTTTCTCTCTGTTTATTGCAGAGACAGGTTTTTGTTGTTATTAAGGATTGTAATACCTCTCTTAAATCTTGTTCCTGTCCTTGCAAATGCCACTGATGACATGGTGGAACATTCTGAAAATTTAAGCAGTAACCTTAATTGATATTTGCGTATTCATTAGTTTGAGGTAATTTTTGACCAATGGGTACCAAAAAGCTTAAGTCTCTCCCCCTGAAAAGAAAACAGATGATAAATTCTGTTGAAACTGATAGTAACATAGTAATGACATTAGAAAAAGACCAAATGGTCAATTTGGTCTGCCCAGTAAGTTTCTTACAGTAGTAACTGCCTCTCCGTGCCAGTTACCCCAATCCTTTTATGTTAAGGGTAGTAATATTTACAATCAAAACCAAGCAACTGTCAAACCCATAACAATTACTGCCAGCAACAGTTTTATAGGTGGAGCAGCTTTGTTGATAATTCAGACAATGCCACTTGAAATTGCTTTGCTTTTGGACTTGGCCATAGAAGAAGTCTTGCACTTTTCCTCTAATGTCTGTGTATCAGTACCCCAAAACTATAAAAAGTTGTGGACCACTGTTGGCTGTCATCTGAATCCAATTCCCTTTTTTTTCTCCCTGCCATTGAAGTGGAGAAAAAAAAAAAGTTTATTCCTGCTCTTTTTTGTTCCAGAGGGAGAGATGATTTGCCTTTGGTTGTACCCGAGTGGGAACTGAACCCTGTTTCAGGGCCCATTGTTCTCACCATGAGGCTACTATTCCACTCTACGGTAGTCAAAGTCCCACTGCAGGTTTCTGTGGTGGCTATTATACAGGGCATTTCAATGTTTCTTGGGCTAGATCTTATCTGCTGCTGCTGATGAATTTGTTGATGTTGTGTTTGCTATTGAGATGGTATTTCACATTGCCTGTTACATGGATTTTTATCTTCTCTTAGAATAATAGGTACTAAAATTTTGTTGATCAATCCATAGATGATGATGTTAAGGATTGAAGGGCAGTTGATTGCTCTTTAATAACACTGACTGCTTCCTCTACCTTTTCTCCGAAAACATTATCTCCTGCACAGAGTGCATTCGCCAGTTTGTCATGTATGTTTTTCTAAACCCTGAGGTTTTAAGCCACACTAAATGTCTGGCTGCTATAGCTACTACTGATAATCTAGAACAGAGACATTCAAACCAATCCGTAGGAAACCAGTCAGTTGGGTTTTCAGGGTATCTCTAATGAATATGCATAAAATGTATTTGCATGCAAATATTTCTCATGCATATTCATTAGGGATATCCTGAAAATCCAACTAGCTGGGAGTCTCCCCTCCCCGGGGACCAGTTTTGAGCACCCCTGATCTAGAAGGTGTGTCAAATCCATCACAGACTGATCCTGGTAAGTGTTTAGTACATTCTTCCTCCTCCACAATAAGAGAAATGATAATTTCCCTATCTTGTGATTCAGATTTCTCAGTGTTTTCTTTACTCTTTTGCAAGTTAATATATAAAAACTGTACCATCTGAAGTTGGTGTGCTGCTATTCTGGACTGTAACACTGCAGACTAGCAAACTTTCCTTTCGAAGGTGTCCAAAAATCTCAAATCTTTTCCAGGTGGAATTGAAGAGCTTTTTTTTTTTTTTACGTTTTTGCTCTTTTCAAGGCGGATTCTATTACCAGAGATTCATGTGGCAGTTGCACTTTGCTGTATTCAAAACAGTGTTGCACAATCTACTTTACATCTGTTTTTTTGTCACTGGTGATATGAGAGGTGTCTTCCGAATTCTTACTTACAGGTCCTTGCATTACAGCTTTATTTTGTTTACAAGACTGGATAAAATTACTACTTGAAGATTTTCCTGTTGGTTGATTTCCTCTTCCAACCTGAAAGGAATGTTCTCTGTCATCTTTTGTATAAAAGCTGGATAAGACAGATCCTTCTGTGGGCAAGTTGCTTCTTGCAGGTTCTGGGGAAGGATCTCAGGGCAGCTTCGGTGATGACTGATTGGATCCATAAGAATATGTTGAACAAGAAATAAAAGATTCCTCTGAGTTTGACAGTTGGAATGGCAATTTATTAGCTTATAACTTCTCTTTTGATACAAACAACCATGAAGATTCAGATCTTTGCCTATCTTTTTGGGACATGGATTGCAGCTCTTTGCTGAATCTCTCTAAGATGGGTTCAGACACTTGTGCACTAGCATTTGTAGATTGAATATTTCTTGCATATTTCACTATGAAATCTGACCATGGCTTCTGTATGAATGAAAGGCATTCCATCAGTGGTAAGAGAGAGGAGAGGGTAATTTTGTGGAAAAGTCCAATTCTGCTATAAAAAAAAAAAATAATGAAAATTCTCCCTTTTTCATGGATTCCTTGTTCCAAGGGGAATGCTTGGCAGCAACACCTGATGTGAGGTTTTGGCACTGTGAACTTTCAGTACCTTGTATCTCAGCACTGAGAACACCATACACTATGCCAATGCTGACTGCACTAATGGTTTAGCTGCACCGAGGGTTTCCAATGGCGCCAAGCTTCAGCACAGGTGATTTTTTTTTTGGTCTTTTTTTGCTCATGGCTCTGATTCCACAGGAGATCCTTTTCTTTTTCCTGCATTGTCATTTTTTTGATTTGACTTCATTTTCCCTTTTTGGCTCAGATCTGTTAGGTTGTGGCCCTTTATGGGTTTTCTTTTTAGTTTCCACAGGAGAAAATAGCTCATATTTTAGCTTCATTTACCTGTGAGATTGGGCCCCGGGGATATCCATCCATAATGCTCACAATTTGAGACATCATGTTCTGGTTCTAGACATGTAAAATAAGTTTTGTGTAGATCCTTGGTTGCCATTTTGTGGATTCATGTAACACAGGCCTTAAAAGCGGACCTTCCCTTTTTGGAAGACTTATTCAACTTTTTGTTTTTTTTTAATATACATGATGGAAAACGTGAATGCAAAAGTAATAAAGAAAAACGTCAAATAGATAAGATACCTCATAAAAATTATGCTGTGATGGCAGAGAGAGAGCAACTTCCAACTGTTCATGAAGTGGACAAAAATCAGACTGAGGGGCTCACATGGCACTGCAGGAAGTCCTGTGCATGCTCAGAAAGTTTTTCTTCTGAGTTAGAGAGAGCATGAATTCAGACAGTGTCAGGGACTGATGTCACCCATTTGTGTGGCTGACTGTTCTGCTTATTGACAAAAATACCCTTATTTCTAATATAGACTACTGTAACAATTTATATGAGGGCCTTCTAGTTAAAGCAATAGTGAAGTTGTAAATGCCAAAATGTGGCAGCTAAAATTCCCACTAGAGCAGCTTGGATGGATACTATTTCTCCAATTTTAAGACCGCTTCAAGGCTTCCTATTGCATTTAGAGCATAATTTAAATTACAATCAGGTCAATCCAGTAAAGTGAGGCCGCGTTTACCCCGCTTTCTACTCACTTTCCGGCCGCGTTAGCCCTTCCTGCGATCCACAATCCCCTTTAACCTACTCTTACCGCGTCCTTAAATCCCCGGGTAACCCCTTCCACCCGCGGGATGTATATTACATGTAAACGATCGAATTAGCTATTCCCTACCATCCAGTAACGCGCGCCCCGGCTATCGCTTTTTTTACCCTGCTGTTTTGCCGCGCGTTTAACCTGCTAACTTACCGCCTACCCTTACCCCTGCGTTAGAGGCAGGGGTAAGGGTAGGCGGCAAACTTTCCCCCAGCCCCCGCTCACCTGCCCTGGCCGCGTCCATGGGTGCTGGTCTCCGGGGCAGCCCCAGTCCTCTCCCCTCCTCCCGAAGCAACAAAAGCGAAAAAAAATCAAAAAATCGAAAAAAAAAGTTGCAAGAGAGAGAGGGGAGAGAGGACGGGCAATCCTACGCTCGGGATTGCCAGTCCTCTCTCCCCTCCTCCCCGAGGCAAGGCGCGAAAAGCAGCCTTGCTCCGGGAGGAGGGGAGAGAGGACTGGCAGTGTAAAGCGACTTACTTTTTTTGCAGCCCCCCTCCGGAGACGGACATCGGCGAGGACGACCGTGGCTCCTCTGCCTCCAGCTGCCCGCGAAGATGGACGCCTGCACGGGCGAAAGCGGCCCCTGTTCGTGCAACTGGGCCGCTCAAGGCGTGATGTCACGACGTTTGGCACGCACAGGGGCCGCTTTCGCCCGTGCGATGCGTCTATCTTCGCGGGCAGCTGGAGGCAGGGGAGGGGAGCCGCGATCGTCCTGGCCGATGTCAGTCTCCGGAGGGGGGCTGCAAAAAAAGTAAGTTGCTTCCTCGCTTTACACTGCCGGTCCTCTCTCCCCTCCTCCCGGAGCAAGGCTGCTTTTTGCGTGTCTGTGAAGCATTAGGCCCGCGCACCCAGGTTACTGTATAGGCGCTGTATAGCGCTCTATACAGTAAAATGGGTTGCACGGGCCTAACGCTTCACGGACGCTTCTTAGACGCAGCTTGCATTTGCAAGCTATTTACATACAGGATCGAGCGGTAGGTGAGCTGGACTGTGCGTGCGGCAACCGCGGGTGCGCCGGGCACTAACGCAGCTCTTCCTACCACTCGTTACTGGATTGACCTGTATGATATTCAAACCCTTGAATTGTCTGAGCCCCAATATTTCCAGAATTGTTAGTCAAGAATATACCCTCCTGTGTCCAGTATCCGGTTGTATTCTATAGTGCTGCGTATGCGTTGCACTATAGAAATGTTAAGTAGTAGTATCCTGCTGTCTTCTATGGGACGTTTTTGAAAATTCCTTCAGTGAATGAGGTCAGACTGACAAACGTGGAACAAACTTTTCTTGTGCTGCAATAAAGTTAGGAAATTCTTTGCCTACTGAAATATGCCACCTTAAAGACTCTGACCTTCCATAGAATGATAAAACCTGGCTCTTTGCCCAAGCTTTTAGAGTTTAACATACAATTGACCATGGTATTTATCTGGCTTAATTGCAAGCTGCTGCAATGTTTATGTTATATTCACTCTATGAATGTTTTATTGTAAACTGCCCCAATCCTTGGAGGGCGTGGTATATAAGTATTTCAAAATAAATACATTTTTCATCGGCATTGCTATTGCATATCGTATTAATGGTATGACTAATTAATTATTGTATCCATATTTATTCTACCATTCTTTGAGCATCTGACAAAAGTGCTTAATCATACTTTATTATTATTACTACACATAGCCTAAATCTCCAATATCTATCAAATGTTACTCAGAGATATGTAACTGCCTGATAACTGTTGTAGTTAGGAAACAGAATTCAATACAGAATTCAAAGAAACATATAGAACAGAGCTAGGGATGCCTCTCTGTCTGCACTTTAAATCTGAAACATTGAAAATAAACCAGAGGTGGCCCATGACCCCTGAGAAGTTAGAAAAGATTGTCCAAGTGGCAACACCTCCTGCTGGAGAAAATCTGGTTATCGGGGTACCTTTTTTATGCATATGTGGTCGTCCTTCTATGCAGTCATTCTAGTGATAAGAGATGCATTCAGAACTTTCATCTCAAAAAAACTTCCATTTAATAGAGATCTTTTAGCTAGGAGTACCCATTAAGGGGATGTATTCACTAAAGCATGGATTCCCAAATGTGTCCAGCCAGTTGGGTTTTCAGGATATCCACAATGAATATACATGAAATAAATCTTCAAATACTGGGTGTCAAATGTATGCACATCTCTCACATATCTATCAATTTGGATATCCAGAAAACCTAACTGGTTGCAACATCAAAACAGGTCTGTGAACCACCGCACTAAAGAACAAACGGGCCGATACTGTTAGCCTGCGTTTGGACGCGCTAGCTTTACCCATTATACAGTAAGGGGTAATAGCGCGTCGAAAACGTGCGTCCAACCCCCTCGAAACTAATAGCGCCCGCAACATGCAAATGCATGTTGATGACCCTATTAGTTATTCCCTCGTGATACAGAAACTAAATGTGCAGCCAAGCCGCACATTTTACTTTTAGAAATTAACGCCTGCCCAAAGGCTGGAGTTAATTTCTGCCGGCACCGGGAAAGGGTACAGAAAAGCAGAAAAAACTGCTTTTCTGTACACCCTCTAACTTAATATCATAGTGATATTAAGTCAGAGGCCCCAAAATTTAAAAAAAAAAAAAAAATTTAAATCGGCCGGCAGCCCGCGGGTCGGAAGACGGACGCTCACTTATGCCGGCGTCAGTTTTCCAAACCCGTAGCTGTCAGAGGGCTCAAGAACAGTCGCTGGTAAAATTGAGCGTCTGCTGTCAAACCCGCTGACAGCCGCCGCTCGGGACATGCTTTTGTCCATAATGCCTCTTTTTACCACGGGCCCTCATTAGCATATTCTTCCCCCCTGAATCGCGCGCACAGGAGAGTGGCCTGTGCGCTCGCCCGCGACTTTTACTAAATCAGCTGGTATGTGATTACAGCATGACCTGGTGGCAGCTGAGACAGCAGTATCTGCTAAGTAGAAAAGTGTTGCGCCATTCATAAAAGACTGGTTCAGAATGGACATTATCTCCTCTGCTAGAACTACAATCATCATAAGACATATCAAGATCCAACAGCCCAAAGCCAGGATTCTGGTACACCTCGTCCATTTAGAAACACAGAAATATGACAACAGAAAGACAAACTAGATAGGCTGCATTGTCTATCTACACAACTGCTTAAATTCACAATCCTTATCACTCCCTCAGAGATCCCCTGTGCTTGTCCCATGCTTTCTTGAATTCAGATATTGGTTTGGTCTCCACCACCTCCAATGGGAGGCTGTTCCATTCATCCACCACCATTTCTGTAAAGAAATACTTCCTTCATTACTCCTCAATCTACCGCCTTTCTTTCTATTGAAAGAGACTCACCTCCTGTGCATCAATATCTTTGAGATGTTTAAATGTTTCTATCATATTTCCCCTAGCTCGTCTTTCCACTAGGGTATATGTGTTTGTATCTTTAAATCTGTCCTCATATGCTTTACAACGAAGATCACTGATCATATCAGTAGGCACCTTCTGGACTGACTCCACCCTGTTTATATCCAGCCTTCAGAACTGTAAACAGTATTCCACATGAGGTCTCACCAGGAACTTATACAGTGGCAATATCAATTCCTTTTTTTCTTGCTGACCTTTCCTCTCCCTGGGGCCCCAATCATCTTTCTAGCTTTTGCCATCTTATCTACCTGTTTGGCCATCTTGAGATGATGAAATGCAATCACTCCGAGATTCTATTCTTCTAGTTCCTTTAAGTAAAAGAGCATTAAACCAAAGGACAATAAACTACCAGCTGACAGGTCTCTGCTTACTGCAAGACACTAACAAATATTACTTGAACTTTGAAGGAAAAAAAATATGTACTGCAATGACTGATTGATTCATCAATATAACTGCTGTATGATTAGTATCATATTGATGAAACCTTTTACTGTTTTGTAGCACTTATGTAACAGTGAAAATTTAAAATTAATGTTATTAAGTTTTCACTAATACATAACAGTATTTACTGCAGCTGCTTCTTGGTCATATATAATCAGTCTTCTTTAGTGTAGTGGCACCCAGACCTATTCTAGTGACCGGATTTTCAGGATATCCACAATAAATTTGTCACATTGGTCAGTGTCAGGAACTTTTCTGTTCTGCATGCATCCTGACACCATTTGGGTTCTCTTCATTTTTACTTTGCATTCTCAAAATAAATTGTTTACTTATGATTTACAGGGATAAATGATAGTTATTGCTTGGCATGACAAGCTGTGCATCAGCCAAGCTGTGTGTGAGATGCCCTTTTTATATATATTTCAAAAATACTTTTTCTCAATTTTGACTTAGATTAATCTATATTAGGCAGTGCTTGTTGCATTGAATTATAATTAGCCTTAGGATTACTTACATCACCCTCATTTTTGCTTGGACTTTAGGTGAGGCTTATGGTTTGCTCTATATTTTGTTGTAATCCAAGATATATTTGCATGCATTTTTGAACTAGATCCAAACTAAAAGAACCTATCTTTTGAGATGTGCGCATGCAAATATGCATGGGTCTGGAAAAAAAACTCTATCAGAGCTCTCATGTACCTCTGACATGTCCTGAAAATTTGGGTAGGACAACACACACAAAAGCTTTTAAGAACAAACACACAACAAAGCCACAGACACAGCAATCTCAAAAGCCCCCTTTCCCTTTGAAAAAATAAGCTAAAATACAACATTCAAAAATAAGGCCCCCAACTTGTCCACTGCAGTTGACCCACTGGATCATGAAGTGCTGCTCCAATGTCTTAAGGCTTTTAGTATCAATGGGGTAGTGCTTAAATATTGTGAATCATTCCTTACTGATAGAATGCAGTGTATTAAATAGAACTGTTTGCTTTCTAGATTTAGACCAGAGTTACTCTGGTTTAGCAAATGCGTGAGACCATTTTCTGTTTTTCCAACTCTCTTAGGAATGGATTTATTTCCTAAAGAGGTAGTGCATAGTCTGAGGGTTTAATTAGACCCCAAACTGTCCACGGAGAACCAGGTTTCCTCAATTAAGTCTATTTTTCTATACATGTATCAGATTAGACAACTTTGTCATCTTTAAAAACAAAAAAACCAAAAAAAAAGACTCAGCCATTATTATTCATGTGTTAGTTACTAGCAGGACAGACCATTAACTCACTTTATCCAGATCTTCCTCTCAGATTGCTGGGATGCCTCCAGCTCCTCCACATTATGACTGCCAGATTCTGAAGTAAAAGGTAAAATTACTACTTACTTGATAATTTTTTCCCTTTAGTCCAGTCCATTACAAACAGGTTACACTTGCCTACCAGCAGATGGAGACAGATCAAAAGCTTGCTGATGTCACTTTCATATACCTCTATGGTGTCATCTACCTACCAGTAAATTCTATAAAAGCTAACTGTGAACAATTTTAAAACTATAAATAACTTCAGTTTCTTTCATTTCATTTTTTTTAAACTTCCAGAAGAACAAGGAAGTGAGACAACCCAAACAGAAAAGTGATAAATATGGGGGATTATGGGAGAAAAGGACCCCCCCCCCCCCCATATTCACTATAATCTCCAATTCTTACCAACATGGCATTCATATGCCTGGCATGGACAATCTGCCCAAAATCCTAACCACACAAACAGAAGCAGCAGTGGAAGAGAGCAGGGACTGGACTAACTGTTCTAGAGGAAAGGAAATAATCAGTTAAGTTTCACCTTCCTCTTCATCCAGTCAGGCCAGGCAAATGAGATGTACCAGAGCTACACCCCCAGCAACACCGCACAGCAGCCTAGAATGGTGGCAAAACAGACACCATCTGAATAGGGGGGGGGTGGATTGGTGCCCCTGTCTGGATAGGGGTGACCATAGATGTGAGTGACAGGCTGAAGAGCTCACGGTCAGGAGCTCTGGGCACAGGAACAGTGATTCTCAGTGGACGTGATCTGGTCCATCAACTGACAGGGGTTCGGGCAATCTGGTTACCCCTCCTTGAATTCACTCCCTGGTTGCTTGGGAAAGCAGAGTTGCTTACCTGTAACAGGTGTTCTCACAGGACAGCAAGATGTTAGTCCTCATATATGGGTGACATTATCAGGATAGAGCCCAATCATGGAACACTTTTGTCATAGTTTCTAGAACTTTGACTGGCACCTACTGGGCATGCCCAGCATGGCACTAACCCTGCATCCAGCAGGGGTCCCCCTTCAGTCTTGTGAATAGCAAGAAGTACATGCGAAAATAAAATAATAAATTGTAAACGAACCCAACTCCGTGGGGTGGCGGGTGGGTTTCGTGAGGACTAACATCCTGCTGTCCTGTGAGAACACCTTTTACAGGTAAGCAACTCTCTGCTTTCTCACAGGACAAGCAGAAGGATAGTCCTCACACATGGGTGAATAGCGAGCTGAGGATGCCCGAGCAATGCACCAAATGCACCCAAAGATGTGCAACAGGCACAACAGGAGTGGATTTGGGTAGGAGGGCATCCTGAAACCCTTAACTGGTCGCTGGTAGGATGTTGGGAAGTTCAACTGAAAATAAGTTGTGAAGACAGACTGGCCAAAGATGGAATCTTGTCTGCCAGACTTATCTAAGCAATAATGGGCTGCGAAGACATGGAAAGAGCTCCAGGTAGCCGCTTTGCAGATGTCAGTGAGCGGCACCGAATGGAGGTGTGCCACTGAGGTTGCCATGGCCCTGATAGAATGTGCTTTGACACAGTCTTGTAGTGGAATGCCTACTTGCTGGTAGCAAAAAGAGGTACAGTCCGCCAACCAGGAGGACAGGGTCTGTTTTCCCACTGGACTGCCCAATTTGATGCTATCGAAAGTGACAAATAATTGGGTGGACTTCCTGTGGGCAGACGTGCGCTCTAGATAGAAGGCTAGGGCACGCTCACAGTCCAAGGAATGTAGAGCCTGTTCTCCTGGGTTTGAATGGGGCCTGGGAAAGAAAGTAGGTAAAATGATGGATTGATTAAATTTCGATACTACCTTTGGTAAAAAATTTAGGGTGGGTGCGGAGCACTACCCTGTCATGTAGAATTTTAGTGGAAGGCGGGTAGGTGACTAAAGCCTGCAACTCACTAACTCTGCGAGCGGATGTTACAGCAAGAAGAAAGATTACTTTCCAGGTGAGATAGCGGAGATTGCAGCAGTGGAGAGGCTCAAATTGAGGTTTCATGAGCCGTCCCAAAACCACGTTAAGGTCCCAAGCAGGGGCTGGAGGGTGAAGTGGAGGTTTCAGGTGGAGTAAGCCTCTCATGAAGCGTGTTACTAAGGGTTGTGTCGAAATAGAGACATCTCCCACGCCGTTGTGGAAAGCAGCTACCGCACTGACATGCACTCATATAGAGGAAGTTTTGAGGCCTGACTGACAGGTGCCAGAGATAGTCCAGAAACTTTGCGGTGGAGCAAATGAAGGGGTCTATGGACATGGATGTGCACCAGACTGTAAACCTCTTCCATTTAGAACGATAAGACAGTCTCGTGGAAGGCTTTTGTGAAGCTACCAGGACTCGGGATACGGACCCTAACGGCCTGGTTAACATCCAGGCCGTTAGGGTCAGGGCCTGGAGGTTGGGGTGGCGCAGGCACCAGTCGTTCTGAGTTATCAGAAGCGGGTCCTCCCCAAGAGGGAGTACTGATAGATCCTGGAGGATTGGAAACCAGACCTGGCGTGGACAATGAGGGGCTATCAGAATCATTAAGCCCTTGTCCCTCCGCAACTTCACAAGTCTTTGATATGAGTGGAAGTGGAGGGTACGCGTAGAGTAGACCGCTGGATACCTAGAGGGCAAAAGCGTCCCTCGGCTGTGAGTGGCGGCTGTGAGTGAGTGAGCAGAAGTTCTGTATTTTGCGGTTGTGGATGGACGCAAAGAGGTCTATGTGTGGATAACCCCAACGTTGGAATATTGTGCCCGCTACCGTGGGGTTGAGAGACCATTCATGCGGATGGAAGGTTTGACTCAACCTGTCCGCTACAACATTGTCCACACCTGCCAAGTAGGTCGCTCGGAGGTACATCGAGTGGGAAAGAGCCCATGCCCATATCTGTGCAGCTTCCTGACACAGAAGGTAGGAGCCCGTTTCCCCCTGCTTGTTGATATACCACATCCCAACCTGATTGTCGGTCTGAATCAGGATGACCTTGTTTGAGAGAAAATCCTGAAAAACCCTGATTGCCTGAAGTTCCAGGAAATTTGATGTTTGGATTCCTCTGGAGACCAGGTTCCCTGAGTCTGCCGGTTGTAGACATGAGCACCCCACCCTAGGTTGGCGGCGTCCATTGTCAAGGTAATCTGAGGTTCTGGAGCCTGAAAAGGAAGGCCTTGAAGGAGATTGGAGTGTTACATCCACCAGGTCAGTGACAGGTGGAGCTGCTTGGTAATGTGGACAATGCTGGATAATGGATGATAAGCCTAAGCCTGAGCCCACTGGGAGTTTAGGGTGCACTGCATCGCTCTCATGGCGAGGCGGGCCATCAGTGTGACATGTACCGAGGATGCCATGTGACCCAGCAAAATGAGGAAATGACGAGCTGTTGAGTAATCTCGAGCTTGGAGGGATTGCACCAGGGACGTGAGACTACGAGCTCGATCCTGAGGGAGGAAGGCTTTTGCCTGTACTGTATCCAGGTTGGCACCTATGAAGGATAGAGTTTGAGATGGAACTAGCTTGGACTTGGTATAGTTGATCAGAAACCCAAGGGTCAGCACTATATTGAGAGTTAGACGTAAGGAGGCTAGTGTGTCCTTTTGAGTTGGGCCCCTTATCAACCAATTGTTGAGATAAGGGTAGACATGGACACCTTGACCCCTGAGGTAGGCTGCGACCACTACGAAACACTTGGTAAAGACCCGAGGTGCAGATGCTAGGCTAAATGGCAGTACCCGATACTGGAAATGTCAGTGGCCTACTAGGAACCGAAGGAATTTGCGATGAGACGGAGTGATCGAAATGTGTGTGGTATGCGTCTTGGAGATCCAGAGAGCAAAGCCAATCTTCTCTTTGTACAAGAGGAAGTAGGGAGCCCAAGGTTACCATGCTGAACTTTTCACTTTGAAGATACCTGTTTAAGGGGCGCAAGTCCAAAATTGGACGAATGCTCCCCGATTTTTTTGGAATGAGGAAGTACCGGGAATAGAACCCCTGCCCCTGTTGGGAGAGGTGGACCCACAAAACAAGACGGTAATCGGTCCAGGAAAGCCATGGAAATGGAAAAACAAAAACCGGACCGATGCCTTGGAAAGTATTTTATTCAATATGCCTGACTCTGGCCAAAGTTTTGCTCTATGGCTGCATCAGGGGCTCTTTGACATTAAATAATGTCTTTGAGTATCTACTCAAATACAATGTATATTCCCTGGGGATATCCGCTTTCTGTTTCCACAACAAAGAGTGTTCTATTTTTCTACAAAAGACAATGGTGTTTGTTCCCAAAGGATATCTAAGAGATACAGAATCCTGCCATTGAAAAGTGCCATTGCACTTTGTCCCCGAAGGTATGGACATGATCTCCTTGGGTGCAGATACAGATTGGAGCACTTCCAGCATTTAATGCATGGAGTTCTCTTCTGTCTGAAGCTGGAATGGTATGGTCTCAGACATTTCCTTTATAAAACTGATAAAGGTCAGGTCCTCTGGAGGAGAATGTCTTCTCTCCTCAGGGGGAGATGGTTCTGAAGGCAAGTCATCAGTATCTTGAGAAGAATCATCGGTCCAGGGATCATAAGGTTGGTTTTCGGCTCCCATGGGATCTCCAGAGGGAAGAAATGGTGCTATTCCCGAGGGATCAGGTCTAGGCACCGACGGAGGGCAGTACAGCATCGATGGCGGAATGGGCACTGATGGAACCGGTAGCATCGATGGGCGAGTCGGTGGCAGGATCCCGGATGGTCCGGGCATAGGTTCTGAGGTTCTGGTCTTGGTGTGTCTTCGTCCTCTGATGAGAAAGTAATCTGGATGGAAGGCGTGGGACATACTGGTGTCCTCTGTTCTACCGGTGGAAGGGCGCTGATCAATGCATCCAGTCTGCCCAGTAGCAGTGCGAGCACCATGGGAATCGGGTTGGCATTTGTGCCGGCGTCGATGGAGTCTGGAAGCCCTGCAGCGCCTTTCTGATGGCCCCTTGGATCATCCAATCCAATTCCTCACAGAGGCCTGGGGCGTGCAACCCTAACTCCAGAGTAGGAGGCAGCACTGGCGTAGCTGGAGGGTCCACCGGTGAAAGTGGAGTCACGGCTCCTGGTACCAATGAAGGTGGGGGAACGCCTCGGTGATCCAGTCACAGAGGAGGATGGGGCCTTCTCTGGACGGGATTTCTTAGTGGCTCAATTGACGCCGATGCCACAGGCTTGCCTGGATCGGCGGACTGAGCTTTCCGGTGACGGTGTCAACGTTTTTCACGATGTTCTCCTCGGTCCTTCTCCGAAGCCGAAGAGGAAGAAGTCGACGCCTTTGGAGTAGTCGGTGCCGGGCGGGCTGCACTGATGTCGCGCTGCTGGCGAGAGGTCGATGGCACCGGCTCAGACGATGTCGAAGCAGTCGATGGCGTCTGTGACTTTGCCTGAAAAAGAAACCATCTTCTCTGAACGGGCCTTACGGCCCTTCAGTGTCATTTGGGCACATTTGGTGCAAGTTAGGATGTCAAAGTCAGACCCCAAACAACACACACAAACCCTATGCG
Organism: Rhinatrema bivittatum; assembly: GCF_901001135.1. Classification (NCBI taxonomy): domain Eukaryota; kingdom Metazoa; phylum Chordata; class Amphibia; order Gymnophiona; family Rhinatrematidae; genus Rhinatrema; species Rhinatrema bivittatum. The sequence continues at coordinate 51,599,617 of NC_042620.1, read as the reverse complement.
GGTCTATGATGGACATTGTCCGAGGACAGTTGGGGCACAGACGAAAACCCGACACCATGGCTTCAACTAAAGTTTAGCCGCGGTGCGGTCGATGGCCAGTAGGCCCCAAAGGGAAAACTCAAAGGGAATCAACCACAAACGAGGGTAAAGCCTTACCTTATGACCGCGGACTATGGAATCAATAGGGGGACCCCCGGATGGTTAGAATTTTTTTGAAATAACTTCCGTGAGGAAAATTCCTGTCAGGAATCTCTAGAGAGCTCCTTAACCTGCATGGCTACTGCTGTGCAGAAAAAAAGAGACTGAAGGGGGACTCCTGCTGGATGCAGGGTTAGTGCCATGCTGGGCATGCCCAGTAGGTGCTAGTCAAAGTTCTAGAAACTTTGACAAAAGTGTTCCATGATTGAGTTCCATCCTGATGATGTCACCCACATGTGAGGACTACCATCCTGCTTGACCTGTGAGAAAGTGGGTAAAGTAGTGAAAATGCTTCTCAGTGGTTAAGTCCAACTAAGCAAACCCCACCTAGAACACCCAATTGCTGCTCTTCCCATCACCCCTCTGTTCCTGCAAGCAGCCACATGTGCTGCCTATAAGCAGCCGAAGACTGTTGAGGGCTTAAGGAAGGAGCAGAACAAGGCCAAACTTACGTATGCTCTTCCACCGCCGTAAAAACAGGCTCTGGAAATCCAACAGAGGGACGAGATGTGGCAGGCTCAGTATTTCCCAATACACCAACCGCCGCAGACACCTCCCCCACCTGATAGCTAAGAACACAGCCAACTGAAGTGTTGCCTGAGCTCTCTGTCAGTCCCTGCAAAACAGCAGAGTTCCTCTTCTCTGTGCCGGTAGCCCTCAGTTACCTGCACATATGGTCCCCAAACCAGATCTGACTGAGTCGTCTTCCTGCTGTCAAAGTAAAAATTGCTGAACACACCTCAGCATGACCCTGCTGCCACAGTTCTATTGCTGAGCAGCAAATATTCTCCTGAGGCTTAGCCTGTGTTTTGTTTTTTTAAATTTCTTCACAGAAAAAAAAAAAGAGCCTAGAAATACACGCTCCTCCAAAACCTTGCAAGGAGGGGAGAAGGGAGAAGGAAAGATCAGCCCTCCTGGAAGCCCTTGCTGAGGGAGGGAACCCCAAGCTGTCTTTTCAAGTGCTGCTTCCTTCCCTTTTTTTCTTTCCATCTGTCCTCCTAAAGCGGATCAACCAAGGATCTCACTCTACTGAGAGAGACTAATCTGTCACCTCAGGAGCTCCTAGCAGGTTTTGTCCTCTTTCATCCTACCAGGCCACATCTACCATCTGCTGGAGACCGAGAATATTGGGAGGCTGTTAGCTCAGAAATATATATGAAGGGTGACATCAGCGAGCTTCTGATCTCTCTCTCCATCTGCTGGCAGGCATGCATGCATAATCTGTTTGAAATGGACTGACATGACTGGATGAAGAGGAATTCAAAGATATGACTGTGTTCAAATATCTGCATTGTATAGGACATGATTTAGTAGATTTATTGATATTCTATCAGCCATTGCATTCTCCTCAGTGGGCACGATTACCCAATTCCACCTCCTTCTAAGGTTAGACTTGTAATTATACATCAGATAGTTTTCAGTGTTTTTGATCCTTATATGTGAAATCTTATTCCACTAGAACTTTGTCCAAAGCATATTCACTTAACCTTCAGGAAAAAACAAAGCCTGGTATTCTGGTTGACAACTGGACTTTCTAGAGTGACACTGGATTCTTGGTTTGATGATTGCTGATGGGATTTTTTTTGGCATTTGTTGATTTATACATTGTGAGGGAGTGGGTACTGTCCATTTTTGTACTGTGCAGATACTACCATATGAAGCTTGCCCGGCAGACTGGATGGACCATTTGGTCCTTTTCTGCTGTCATTACTATGTTACTATGCTATTTTTATTATGTTCTCATGAAGATAAATTATGAGTGTTTTTAGGTGTAATCTATCTAGGACTTAGGACAGAGTGGATGAGAAATCTTTTAAATAAACAAACCACCCTGAGATTATGCAAAATAAGGTGATATATCAAATTTAAATAAAAAAAATAAATTCAAAGAAATTAAGAACATCCTGTTTTCATCTGTCATTTTATGAGAATTGCTGGCAAGTTAAACTCACCTTAAATTATTTTGTTGACCTGGTGGTATGACACTGTAATAAACTGGCATTCCTGTTGGGGCCACAGACCCTTGATTTGACTGACTGGGGATTATAACGGGCTGTTGATATGTCTGCTGAGGCATTCCTTGGGAATTCTGAGGCACTGAAACCTAGCAGTATTCAAAAAAAGGCTAAGACTTATTTAATTATTACAAGAAATTCATAATGCATTTTTAAACTAAAGAAAACCTTATATCAATACAAAATCATGCTTTGGTACATACTACACACCCAACTTTAACTATGTAAACAATAATTAACCACATATTCTTTCAGCTAATTGATGTGAAAGCACAGACCAAAAACTGAAAATATCACACCCTATATCATATACTAAGGATCTACCTACCAAGGATTCAACATGTCCTAAGACCTTTGGTTTTCCTTTTTTATCAATTTGACAAAATATGATTATGCTAACTCATTTATGTTGTACCATCTATGTATGTTATTTAAAAAATAGAGACACATTATAGATACTGACTGCTGCACAAGAATATACATTATAGGTAATCTACATGTTATGATGTATGAGTAATGTGGCAACAACAAGAAAAACAAAGGTTAGCATAATGCTTCTGAATATAGAGCAGCAGTTTCCAAGGGGATAGAAGGATAGAGGCAAAGAAAACTAATTACACTGAAGTCTTGCCAGCACTTCATTTTCAGGCAAGACACACTCTTATTTGTCTAAACCCTGTTTTCCACTTTCCCTCTAAAAATTATTTAGATAGAAAAGAGTCACCATTTCCTTTAACTCTTAAACTTCCGCTTAATATTTTATAAAATTTGATACGTAATAGGATCACCCTAAACTACTGTATATTTTTAGCATTTGCACTGAACAAAGATTTTTCTTTTCATAAAAATCTGCAGAAATCTAAGATTTGCAAGAGCAAGTATATAATTAATTAAAAATATCAACTGATGCTAGAATTCTTAGAACTGCAATGTAAATCATATAGAAAAGAATACCATCACAATCAAATATAAGACAAGCGAATGCAAATACAATTATGTAAGTGCATAAAGGCAGATTTACAGATTGCAGAAACATAGAGGTGCACCTTACCTGATATGATGGAACTGAGGGATACTGAACCATCACCCCTTGTATATGATTTCCAATGTTGCCATGCTGGCCACCAACAAGATTTTGATTTTGGGATTGCTGAACTACTAACCCTTGGTAATTTTGCTGCTGATTAGGCACAACAGTTTGATAACCTGTAATTATAAAAGGATCTTGTTTTGAGAACATTTTCAAATGTTAGTCCTTTATTTTTTATTCTAATAAGCAGTTTCATATTCTCCTGGATTCCAAATCCAGAGAAAGCAGAGTTGTTTACATATAACAGGTGTTCTCCCAGGACAGCAGGATGTAGTCCTCACATATGGGTGACGTCATGAGGCGGAGCCCTATTATGGAACAGTTTTGTCAGTTTCTAGAAAATTTGACTGGCAGACTGAGCACGCCCAGCATGCCATGATCTCTGTGTCCACAAGGGTCTCCCTTCAGTCTCGTTTGTAGCAAAAAGTACGAGCAAAAAAATAAAATAATAAACGTAAGTAGACAAAACTCCGCGGGGTGGCCGGTGGGTTTTGTGAGGACTACATCCTGCTGCCCTAGGAGAACATCTGTTACAGGTAAGCAACTCTGCTTTCTCCCAGGACAAGCAGGATGGTAGTCCTCATATATGGGTGATTAACAAGCTACAGGCTGACTCATATTACAACAGGCCAATAGCAGACAACTCGTGCAGCAGGCTCAATAATTGGGGTGCTATTGGCAATGAGGCAGCCTGAAATCACAGCAGGTGGTTGGGGAAGGAGTTGGGGATTATACTGGAACAAAGTTTTTCAAGACAGATTGGCCAAAGGCAGAGTCTTGATGGATTTCCTTATCTAAGCAGTAAAGGGCTGCGAATGTGTGAAGAGAGCTCCATGTCGCAGCCTAGCAGATATCGGCAATTGGTACTGAACGATAGTGTGCTACCGATGTTGCCATGGCCCTTACAAACTGTGCCTGCACTCTCCCCTGGAGAGGAAGGCCTGCTTCCTCATAGAAGAATTCGATACAATCTGCTAGCCAGTTGGAGAGAGTTTGTTTGCCTACTGGAACTTGCAGCTTGTCTTTGTCAAAGAAGCAAAGAATTGGGTGGATTTCATATGCAGTGCGGTCTAGATAGAATACAAGTGCACGCTTACAGTCCAAGGTGTGCAAAACCCTCTCGCCCTGTTAAGAGTAAGGCCTTGGGAAACAGTGGGCAGACTATAGACTGAGTAAGGTGAGAGGCTGTGTCCACTTTAAGAAAAAATTTAGGGTGAATACGGAGGACAACTCTGTCACGGAGGAACCTAATGTCGGGTGAGTATGCAACAAGAGCTTGTAACTCACTGACCCTTTTAGCAGAGGTGATGGCTACGAGGAAAATAATTTTCCATGTTAGAATTTTAAAGTTATAGGAATGCAAAGGCTCTAACGGGGAACGCATGAGCCTTGTAAGCACTACATTTAGGCCCCATTCCGTAACCGGTGATCGTAGAGGAGGCTTAAGTCGTAGAAAACCCATGATAAGCCAACTTATAAGGGGTTGAGCCGTTAACAGTAGGGATGTGAATCGTTTTTCGACGATTAAAATTATCGTCCGATAATTTTAATATCGTCTTAAACCGTTATGGAACACAATACAATAGAGATTCTAACGATTTATCGTTATAAATCGTTAGAATCGTGAGCCGGCACACTAAAACCCCCTAAAACCCACCCCCGACCCTTTAAATTAAATCTCCCACCCTCCCGAACCCCCCCCAAATGACTTAAATAACCTGGGTGTCCAGCGGCGGTCCGGAACGGCAGCGGTCCGGAACGGGCTCCTGCTATTGAATCTTGTTGTCTTCAGCCGGCGCCAATTTCCAAAATGGTGCCGAAAAATGGCGGCGGCCATAGAACAACACGATTCCACGGCAGGAGGTCCTTCCGGACTCCCGCTGGACTTTTGGCAAGTCTTGTGGGGGTCAGGAGGCCCCCCCCAAGCTGGCCAAAAGTTCCTGGAGGTCCAGCGGGGGTCAGGGAGCGATTTCCCGCCGCGAATCGTTTTCCGTACGGAAAATGGCACCGGCAGGAGATCGACTGCAGGAGGTCGTTCAGCGAGGGTTCCGGCGCCTCGCTGAACGACCTCCTGCAGTCGATCTCCTGCCGGCGCCATTTTCCGTACGGAAAACAATTCGCGGCGGGAAATCGCTCCCTGACCCCCGCTGGACCTCCAGGAACTTTTGGCCAGCTTGGGGGGGGCCTCCTGACCCCCACAAGACTTGCCAAAAGTCCAGCGGGGGTCCGGAAGGACCTCCTGCCGTGGAATCGTGTTGTTCTATGGCCGCCGCCATTTTTCGGCGCCATTTTGGAAAATGGCGCCGGCTGAAGACAACAAGATTCAATAGCAGGAGCCCGTTCCGGACCGCCGCTGGACACCCAGGTTATTTAAGTCATTTGGGGGGGGGTTCGGGAGGGTGGGAGATTTAATTTAAAGGGTCGGGGGTGGGTTTTAGGGGGTTTTAATGTGCCGGCTCACGATTTTACGATTTTTCACGATATTTTACCCCCCCAAACGGCAACAATACGATTCCCTCCCCCTCCCAGCCGAAATCGATCGTTAAGACGATCGAGGACACGATTCACATCTCTAGTTAACAGAGTATCCCCGACTCCCTGGTGGTACGCTGAAATGGCACTGAGGTGTACCTGTGCATGGGGATTGTCTGGAGACCAGAATCCGAAAGGTATAGTCTAATAGAGATGGAGTGGGGCAGGAAAAAGGGGCCAATACTTTTTTGTGCACACCATTTAGTAAATTTTGCCGATTTCGAATGGTAAGATTTACGTGTGGAAGGTTTTCATGAAGCTACAAGTACCTGAGAATATCAGTGAGTCTGTGTTATGAGGTTGACCTGTGGGCAGGCGAATTGGTTCCTGGAGTGATAGGTAGAGAAGTATGGGGAAGCATACTTGTCAAGGCCAGTACGGGGTTATGAGAATCATTGAAAACCTGTCCTGCTGTAGGTAGGTTCACGATAGTTTTGGCTATGAGCGGTATCGGAAGAGACGCATATAGGAGGCCTTTGTTGCAGGGGCGAGCAAAGGTATCCATGGCTAATGCATTTTGAAGTCTGTGTAGGGAGCAGAATCTGTCCACTCTGTGGTTTGATTCAGAAGCAAGAGGTTGATAGTTGGTTGACCTCAACGCTAGAAGATTTTACTCACTACACATGGATTCAGAGACCACTTGTGGGGATGGAGTCATCGATTGAGATGGTCTGTTGGTATTTTTGGTATGACTGTTAGATAAATGGCCCGGAGATGCATGGAGTGTGCAAGGGCCCAGGCCCAGAACTGTGCGGCTTCCTGGCAGAGCAGATAAGAGTCTGTGTATCCCTGTTTGTTCGAGTACCACATTGTCACTATGCTGTCTTGTCTGTATCCACAAAATTTTGTGTGAGAGGTAGTGTTTGAAGGCATAAAGAGCATAACACATGGCTCGAAGCTCCAGGAAGTTCAACTGAGACTTTTCATGGAGCTGCGTCGACGCATTTTGGGTTTGGAGGGTGTTGATACGAACTCTTCAACCCAAGTTGGATGCGACCGTGGCCAAGATCATCTGAGGATTTGATTACTGGATTGGTGATATGGATCAGGGACGAAAGTGGTTGAACGGCTTAGAGCCACTGAAATCTTAAAATCCATTGAGTTTTTCTCATGGCTAGTCTGGCCATAGGAGTGACATGGATCATGGAAACCATGTGGCCCAGCAATGGAAGAATTGATGGGCTGAGGCTAAGTTGTGTGCGCGCAGAGATGTGGATAATTTGATAGGATGTCTGCGCGGTTGTTGGGCAGGAAGCCCGTTGCAACTGCAGTGCCCAGATCTGCTCCATATGGGATTTATGGTAGTTGATCAGAATTCCCAGCCAAATGTAGTAGATTTATAGTGAGTCTTAGAGAATTTGGAAGTCCTTGTTTGGATTGACTCCTTATTGGGACGTCGTCCAGGTAAGGAAACGAGTGAATGCTGCTGTTCTTCGTAGATGAGCGGCAGTCACTGCTAGGCATTTGGTGAAATACAGAAGTTGTCGAAGCTAGTTCGAATGGCAGAACTTGGTATTGAAAATGTTGTTGACTCACTATGAAGCATATAGAAAATCCAGAGAATAGAGGCAACCCTCTTGTAGTAAGGAAAGCATGGTGCCATTTTGAACTTTTCTTTCTGAAGAAATTTGTTGAGATTTCTGAGGTCCAGGATGGGCGGAGGTCGCTTGTTTTCTTTGAAAGTAGGAAATAGCGGGATTAAAATCCTCTGCCTTGTGGCATCCAGGGAGCGTTATCCCGAGCCCTGGTCCTCAGTGGGATGGACTGTTCTGTTCTCTGGCAAGGTTGAAAAATCCAGGAGCCTGCCCGACTGGTGGAGCTGGTGTGATCTAGATATCAGTTGGTCTCATGCGGGAGCATGAGTGGTAAAAGGTCCTTCTAGCATCCCTCTTTGCTGTGCAAGAAACGTAGAGAGCAGTCACAGGGTCTCACGGTGGTCTTGCAATTGAGCCACTGTCTGCTGGACCTTGTGCATGAAGAGATTATCTGCGGTGCATGGCAGATCAGCTAGTTTATCTTGGACTTCAGGGCGTAAATCAGGGGCCATAAGCCAGGTTCACCATCTAGCACCGAGTCCTGTTGCTGGCAACGGAAGGATGTTTCGAAGCAATCACATGTTGCTTGAATTTCATGTGGATGGCAGAGAGGTTCCCTTGGTGTTGTGTCAAATAGACAGGCCGATACAGTACAGTGCGCTCTGGTGGAGCGCATTGTTAACCCGCAATTGGACGCGCTAGCTTTACCCCTTATTCACGGCTCGATACAGTAAGGCCGCGGTAAAAACAGTGCGGCAGTGTCAGGCGCACCCTTCCTCCCCGCACCCACAGTTCTCTTCACTAACTCCCCGATACTCTCCTCTAATCGCATGCAAATGCATGCCGCGGCTGTGAAGCGTTAGGGAAGGGTTATGCCCGCGTAACCCATTTTACTGTATAGGCGCTGTAACAGCGCCTATACAGTAACCTGGGGGCGCTGGTACCTGTCATTTCAAATGACATTTGAAATGACAGGCACCAGGAAGTGTAAAAAAGTGTAAAAAACAAAAAACCTGTGTGTTATATAAAAAAAATGTTAAATACCTGTCGGAGGGCCGTGGGTCCAGGCGGCCGGCGGGCAGCCATCAGCGGCATCCGGTAGTCCCTTCTCCCGATTTCGCACGGGCGGGTCGGCAGCGGGGGGGGGGGGGGCGGGCAGCCATCAGCGGCATCCGGTAGTCCCTTCTCCCGATTTCGCACGGGCGGGTCGGCAGCGGGGGGGGCGGCAGCAGGATCCGGGAGCGGCAGGTAGGCAGCAGCGGGGTCCGGGGGGCAGCGGCAGCAGGATCCAGCGTGTTCGATCGGGCAGGCAGGTAGGTAGCAAAATAAAGATGGCCGCCTGCACGGGAAAAGCGTGCAATTGGCCGCTGAAGACGTGATGTCACACCCCGTGACGCCAAACTTCGTGACGTCACGTCTTCAGCAGCCAATTGCACGCTTTTCCCGTGCAGGCGGCCATCTTTATTTTGCCACCTACCTGCCTGCCCGATCGAACACACTGGATCCTGCTGCCGCTGCCCCCCGGACCCCGCTGCTGCCTACCCGCCGCTCCCGGATCCTGCTGCCGCCCCCCCCCCCCCTGCCGACCCGCCCGTGCGAAATCGGGAGAAGGGACTACCGGATGCCGCTGATGGCTGCCCGCCTCCCCGCCCCCGCCGACCCACCCGTGCGAAATCGGGAGAAGGGACTACCGGATGCCGCTGATGGCTGCCCGCCTCCCCCCCCCCCCCCCCCCGCTGCCGACCCGCCCGTGCGAAATCGGGAGAAGGGACTACCGGATGCCGCTGATGGCTGCCCGCCTCCCCCCCCCCCCCCCCCGCTGCCGACCCGCCCGTGCGAAATCGGGAGAAGGGACTACCGGATGCCGCTGATGGCTGCCCCCCCCCCCCCCCCCGCTGCCGACCCGCCCGTGTGAAATCGGGAGAAGGGACTACCGGATGCCGCTGATGGCTGCCCGCCTCCCCCCCCCCCCCCGCCCGTGCGAAATCGGGAGAAGGGACTACCGGATGCCGCTGATGGCTGCCCTCCTCCCCCCCCCCCCCCGCTGCCGACCCGCCCGTGCGAAATCGGGAGAAGGGACTACCGGATGCCGCTGATGGCTGCCCCCCCCCCCCCCCGCTGCCGACCCGCCCGTGTGAAATCGGGAGAAGGGACTACCGGATGCCGCTGATGGCTGCCCGCCGCCCACCGGCCGCCTGGACCCACGGCCCTCCGACAGGTATTTAACATTTTTTTATTTTTTTATATAACACACAGGTTTTTGTTTTTTACACTTTTTTACACTTCCTGGTGCCTGTCATTTCAAATGTCATTTGAAATGACAGGTACCAGCGCACCCAGGTTTTTTGTTTTTTACACTTTTACACTTACCGTAGCAGGCCCGAGCCTTGCAACTTTTTCGTTTGTTTTTTTTTTGCTTCGGGAGGAGGGGACCGGACGGGACCAGGGCGGGTAAGCAATGTTTTTACACTACACTACACTAACTCCTACTAGGGGGAGGCGGTAAACTAGCAGGTTAAGGCCGCGGCAGAACAGCGGGTTACGGAGGAGATAATATTAGCGCCCATTACAGTATCGCAGTGGAATAGCTAATTCCTTCATTATACAGCTTTTTCGTTCATTTACATGCTGGGTGCGGAAAGGGTTTAGGAAAGGGTTTAGGAAGCGCTAAGGACGCGTGAAACTGGAGACTGTATCGCTGAATGGCCTTACTCGTCTGTATTGTGCGCTCCCAGCACGTTACAGACGGGGAATCTTTAACTCAATGTTACTGTATCGACCTGTCAGTAAGGGGTAATAGCGCGTCCAAAACGCGCGTCCAACCCCCCCGAGCCTAATAGCGCCCGCAAAATGCAAATGCATGTTGATGGCCCTATTAGGTATTCCCGCGCAATACAGTAAGTAAAATGTGCAGCCAAGGCGCACATTTTACTTTAAGAAATTAGCGCCTACCCAAAGGTAGGCGCTAATTTCTGCCGGCACCAGGAAAGTGCACAGAAAAGCAGCAAACACTGCTTTTCTGTGCACCCTCTGACTTAATATCATGGCGATATTAAGTCTGAGGTCCTGAAAGTTAAAAAAAGTAAAAAAAAATAAAAAAAAATAAATTTAAAAATCACCCTGTGGGTTAAAAACCGGACGCTCAATTTTGCCAGCATCCAGTTTCCGAACCCGTGGCTGTCAGCGGGCTCGAGAACGGTCGCCAGCAAAATTGAGCGTCGGCTGTCAAACCCGCTGACAGTGCCGCTCCTGTCCGAAAAGAGGCGCTAGGGACACGCTAGTGTCCCTAGCGCCTCTTTTTACTGCCGGCCCTAATTTTAATAAATTAAAATACTGTATCGCGCGCACAGGAGAGTGGCCTGTGCGCACACCGGGAGAATGGGCACTTGCCCACTCTCCCGCGATTTTACTGTATCAGCCCAATAGCTGGTTAATAGCAATATGTGACACCAATATAGTTCTTGGAAGAAGTTATGACCCAGACCCTCCCGAAAACTTCTGGTCCTTTTTAGTGACCAGGTCGAAAGGGATGGTTTCAGATATGTCCTTTACTTAGGTCTCGATGGGATCGGAGCTGAAGTGGGATTAGAGTGCCCATCGCTGTTCGAGGATCCTGGGATAAGTTTAGGGGTCCATGGAGGCTCAGAAGGACGAGTCAGCGTCTGTGACTTAGGCTGTTGTTGGTAGGTGCCACAACGAGTCGGTGCCACAATGGTGCAAATATCGATGGCTCCGGTGTTAGTAGATTCCGGAAGGCATTGAGGACATCCAGCTCCTCCCTGGAAGCTGGTATAGGTAGCGCAGTTACAGGGGGAGACAGGCTAGGCGTTACTGGCAATTCCACATGAATCTGTGGTGGCTCAGTACCCGGCACCGGTGTCGGTGGGGAACGCTTCAGTGCCTTGGGTGCAGAGGAGCATGGAGACTTTGTACCCGGGCCTGTTTCGCAACTGGCTCAATGGACATTGATGCCAGTGTGGTATCAGCACCGGCACCGAACGCGGAACCATGTCAATGCAGGCGACGGTGTTGCCCTCAGTGCTCGGTCCCGGTCATTCTCCAGCACCGAGGAAGCTGCCACCGATGTCTAGAATGGCGTTGGCGATGGACGGTTACCGTGCCTGTACTGCTCCTGGCATTGTTTCTCGCTCAAGGATTGCACGGGACTCTGGTTGAGAACCCGAAGTATGGAGCATTTTCTTTAGTCGAGGGCATCGATGGGGGCATCGACGGCGACTGCAACGAGAACCGTGGATGTCCCAATCCCTCTAGTCCCACTGGGAGATCTCAGCAAGGACACTCACGGGCATCGAGGGGCGGACAGAGGGTGATAGACATAGGGAGAAAGAGGGCCGCAATTCGGTTGGTAGTCCAGGGGAACAGATAATGAGGTGACAGGAACAGACCAGAGAACAGGGCATAGTACTCACCAAGAGTCGATGAAAGGTACGTGAAGGGAGACCTGTGTAGGGAAATTATTTGTGAAGTAAAACTTAAGTTCTGTGAGGAAAAGTTGTGAGAAAAATCTCACAGAGCTCCTAAACGTGAGGCAAACTGCAGCGGGGAAAAAAAGAGACTGAAGGAAGACCCCTGTGGACACAGGAATCACAGCATGCCAGGCATGCTTAGTGTGCCAGTCAAAGTTTCTAGAAACTTTGACAAGTGTGTTCCGTAATAGGGCTCTGCCTGATGACGTCACCCATACGTGAGGACTACCATCCTGCTTGTCCTGGGAGAATATTTATATATTGTGCAACCAAACAATGTTATTAACAAAAAAAATCAGGATTTCTTTAACACCTTTCATATGAATAATTTTAGTAAGGTGGGTGGGGATATAAAATGGGGGGGGGAGGGGGGGAGAAGACAGATAATTGCAAATGAAGGCTCATGGTATCATAGCTTGAAAAAGGTTGATTCAATTTAGTTGGAAGCCCAAAAGAAGCAAGAGGAAACTGCTGGGTCAAAAACAAAAGTTGGTAAGTGGTAAAACTGTGGGTCATGGGCATTGCTAGGTACTTGAAACAACTGGGGCATGGGCCCAGAAGTCCTTCCTCCTTGCAGCTCACTGCCCCCTCCCAACCTGTTCCCATAATTTTGATAATTAACAGATTTTAAGCCTTCTGGGGATGGAAAATACCTACAGTACCTTCACTTTAAAGTGCCTAAACAACAGAATATAAATCAAATAAATATCAATAAAATTATTTGATAACTACGGGTGCTAGTATGACATTAAGATATCCTTGTAAATGCCTTTTGAAATATCAAGAGGCTAAATATATTTTTCTAGAGCCAGAACAATTAAGGAATTATTTAGATGGGAAGATTTGAAATTTGCTGTAATAATTAAGGGATTTTCCTATGTGTTTGGTATAATTCCTGTTTGTTTATATGATATATTGAAGAGCTCTATAAATTCCTATCTTGGTCCACTATTTCCTGATAGCAAGAGATCCATTTGGATTAGTGTATGTATAAGTTTTTCTTTACTGATTTAAAATGTTTGGATTTTCTTATTTCCTTGTTGATATATGATGTAATATATCTAAAATGCATAAATAAAAAATTAAAAAAAAAATGTATTTGATAACATCATTCAATCAATTCTTCTTTACAGATATGGGATTGGATTCTGAAACCTATACAGGAAGAGGCTGAATTTCAACAAACTTCCTGCACCTCCAGTTCTATAATACATACTTTGCATCCACTGACGTTTTCTCAGTAACAGACATAGGAATTTCCCCTTACAACTCACCATACCAAAAAAAAATTCTAATTCTAATGTCTCCTCAGTAACAGCAATATAAACATCTTTCAATGTCAGACAGTTTTTGAAGTAACCCAAAATCCTGTTAAAAAACCAAACAAAAAAACCCTATGTAGCAAACCTGCTATGCCATAACAGCACTAACTCCTAGGACTCAAATAGCAGCAACTCTACCTAAGAAAGGGTAGAAATACAAATACTACTACAGGCCAAGAACACCAATATGCCAGAGACTGCTATAGATCCCTACACAAACACTACATGCTAGCAGAATCTCTCACCTCAATTATACATGCAGAACACAGACCAACTTTTACATAATACAAAATGAGAGAAATTAAAAATAGAAACATGCAAACAAAATTGAAATGGAAACTTCAAGAAGCTAGACTAAGATTTTTATGTTGCCCTTCCCATTTTTCCAATGGCTGCATGTGTTTTATATTGTACCCTGCCCTGAAAATCTATTTGTTCATTTTTGTACACCCGCTCTGAATGTAGATAAATAAATACCAGAGATTGAGAAACAAATGCATTTCCTCCTGAACTAAACAAAATACAAAGACATAAGAAATGCACATTCCCAAAGCTGACAAATTCCTTTTCTACCTTTTGTTGTCTGGGTATTTTCATTTTTAGATTGAGCTGGTCCTGGTCTCTTTATTTTTTCTAATCTCATCTTTCCATTTCTTCTCTCTCCTATGTTCTTCCCACCTTGCATCTGACAATTTTTTTCCTTTTATTTTTTCTTGATTTCACTCTTTTCTGCCTGTATCCATTCATAGCTAAATTTCATCCCTCCTTCTCCTCAATTTAATCCTCTAGCCCTCCTTCTTCCTCTTTTTACCCCTCACTTACCTACCAGCTTTCTAACTCCCCTGTCTCTCACTCCTTCCTCAGCCTATTCCTCCTTTATCCACTCCCCAGTTCTCCATTTCTGACCACTGTACTTACCTCTTTCCAACTTCTCTCAACTTTCTTGTCCTGCTCAGTTATTTCTTCCCTCTCTGACCTCCAGACTGTTCTTTTGTCACTTACCTCCTATCCAGCCTTCTTTCACAACCTTTTCAGCCCCATTCCCATCCTCTCTCCCCCTTCACAAACTTATCCCTTTCCTCTCAGTCACCCTACCACAGCATCCCCATTTCTTTTCACTAGTTCTCATCCTGTCGTCCAGGAAATTCACACCACCTATTAACCCCATCCTACCCTTCAGCCACCTCCTCCTCTTACCCCCATCTCATATCCTTCAATCCACCTAACATCCCCCCCCCCAACATATCCATCCAATTACTGAGTAATTACTCAGTAATGATCTCTACTCTGTACCCCAGTATCTCAAAGTCTCCATTCTGTCTCAGTCCCTGCTCTCCCAGACTCTCAACCCAGTCTCCATTCAACTGCTCTTCCCAATTCTTGAGTCCCTGCTCTCACCCTAGTAACTGATTCCTATCCTTTCCCTGCTGTCCCCAGTCCCCATTTTCCCCCCTGCTCTTCCCCGTTCCTGAGTCCTATTCTTCCCTGCACTCCCACCCAGTCCAAGTCCCTGTTTATTCCAGATTCCTACTCAGTCCCAATTCTTCCCCTGCTCTCCTCTAATCCCTGAATCTTATCCTTCCTTTGCTCTTCCCCAATCCCCATCCTATTCCCCCCGCCCGAGACCCCATTCTCCCAGATTCCCCCTATCAAGTCCTCATTCTTCTCCTATTGCCTCCCCCAGTCCCTTACTCTCCTCCCAGTTGAGTCCTATTCTTTCCTTGTCCCTGGTCTCCCAGTACCCACCCAGTTTCCAAATACCCATTCTTCCCTTTCTGACCTCACCTAAGTCCTCCAGTTCTTGCTCTTCTACCCAGTCCCTGCTCTTTCCCTGGAGTCCCAGTTTTCTCCTGCTCTTGTCCTCTCCCAAACCATTTTCTCAGTCCCTGCTCTAACCCCTTCTCTAAGTTCTTAAAATTGGAGAAATATTATCCTTACAAGCTGCTCTAGTGATAGGAGGAACTGCAGCTGCTAGCCAAGTGCAGTGCATGGGGAGTCAGAGAAGGAAACATTTTTTTTTGTAGTGGCTGCTGAGACTCTGGGCATGAACCCCATGTGCCCAAAGTTAATGATGTGCTTACTGTTTTCCAATCATGACTAGAACTTAAGCAGTCAGGAGATAAAGATGGTGTTTAAGCCCCTGAATGTTTTATGGGTGAATGATGTATATACTATGGAGTAATCTGTGAGCATACTAACGGTACCAAGGCATTAGGCTTTCTTTCCCTGGTTCTTTAGGATTTAGTTGGTCTTCTTTTCAAACCCATAATCAAGGTGAGCTACAATCAGGTATACTGGATACATCCCTGCCCCAGAGAGGTTACTAGGCAGGGTACACATGGTGAATTGCCCAAGGTGAGTTTTGAACCCCATCTTCCCTGGTTCTCAGGCCATTGTTTTAACCACTAGACTATACCTGCTGGTGAGGTGAAGTATAAAAAACAAAAACATTTATTGGCATTGAAAATCTGTTTTGCTCTGCATTATGTTTTTTAGTGTAATAAGAGACAGAAAACATTAATGACAGCTGGAAATGATACTTATAATTCGCATGGCAATGATGTGAAAATAGTCTACAACTCTGAAAAATGTAAAAGAGGGAAATAGTATTTTATTTTGTAGAATTTTGTATTTCCCCACCTTCAGCCAAATCTATTTTCTATTGCTACAAATTTATTTCCTATAGCTTTCTAATTACAATATCCAAACTCAAATATATGCAAAATAATTTTCATATGATATTCAGTAAATTAAATGCATTAAGGTAAAGATACTCTATTTCAGAGAAAATCTCTGAATCACATCAAAATATTGCTTCATCTATAGTACAAAACATTTTCTAGAACAGAATCTTATTGGATATTTTTCTTATATAGAAAGGGGCCTGGGTCCTAAGCAGGATTTTATTTCTAGAATGTTCAGCAATTTCCTATTTTATTCTTCTCACTAATTTACAAGTTAACTGGAAATAAAATGTAATAGGACCAGTATGATGGCTTGACAGCTTTACTGCACATGGGTGGGGTATAAGTTCATTCAACACCAGAGGAAATAACAAATGATCGTCACTGTCAGAACACGACTGGCATTAAAATTCAGCCTATAAGCTGTCGTCTCTTCCAGCCCTGTTGTAGCAAGGGTATTTGAGCTTATGTGATTATCCTTGGTTGAACTGTAGGAAAGGGAAGAGAGATAAAATATCAATAAGAGAATTAACACAAAGATGAATGAGTAGTCAATCCTCCCGCTAGTTCAACGAGTGGTGCAGAGCTAGGAACAGCCTCTGCACAACTCCTTCCTCCAAGAAAACTCATATTCCTTCTTGCATCACAAAAAAAGAATGTTTTGCATCTCTACAAATAGAACACTAAGGAGAATTACTAATTCTCCCAGTGTATGGTGTATAAATAGTAAAACGTTATAAGGAGAAACATTAAAATTGTGATTTTTTGTGGGTATTTTTTCTTCTTACAACTCTAGATCAGGAAGGATAACGAATAGCAGAAATGTCTGATGAAGCTGTGCCACCAACCACTAAGACTTGCATTTTTCTATAATTCCAGGGGAAGAAAAAAATGACAGATTACATTAACATACAGTGCTGAGAGTATATAGCCAATTACTCAGTTAAGCTGTTATAATGTACTATGTCATTACAAGGTTCGCCTTAGACATATTGTTATATGTAAACCAATGTGATATGCCAGATCGAATGTCGGTATAGAAAAATAAATAAAATAAAAATGATACCCTTGTTTCTTGAGATACAAAAATATACAAAGTAGGAACAAGACTAATTGAGAATTAGTGTGTGTGAAACAGTAAAATGAACCCATAGTTTCCTTAGCACAATTAATTGGCTAATTAATTGCTTAAATAATTGGGTGAGTAAACCACCTTTTAGAGTTAACTTGCATGACAGTTTCAGCACCTTGTCCTATATAAAGGTCAAAATGCTTTTTAGTTTTCATTATAAAAGTTAGTGGGAACTCAACATGCCAAACAAAAGCAATTTAAGAGGACCTATGAAAGAGTAGTGGATGATGCTCATCTGTCTGGACAGGGTTATGATACCAATTCTAAATATTTGGGGTTCCATCCATTCTCTGTCAGACAATCTCCAAACACAAAAAGCTGAAGAATACAGTGATTCTATGCAGGAATGGTTGTCCTGCCAAGATCACCCCAAGACCAAACTGGAAACTCATCCATTAGGTCACAAAGAACCCCAGAATTACAGGCCTCTCTCACTGTGGATCATGTGAGGATTCATGCAAAAAACAGAATGGGAAAGGTGTTCATGGGAGGATAACTAGAAGTTAATGCGCTCTAAAAAGAACATTAATGCCCACCCTTAGGTTTGCTAAAAAGCATCTGGATGACCCGCAAGACTTCTGGAATAATGTTCTCTGGACAGATGGGTTAAAAAATGAACTTTTCAGCTGTAATAAACATTTCTTTGGCAAAAGCCAAATACGGCCATCCAACGTAAGAACCTCATCCCGACTATCTAGCATGATGGTGGATGTATCATGGTATAGGGTGCGTTGCTGCATCAGGATCTGGCCAGCTTGCCATCTTTGATGGAATCATGAATTCTGATTTATATCAGAAATTTCTAGAGGAAAATGTCAGGCCATGCCACCATGAGCTGAATCCAATAGTGAATCATGCAGCATGACTACGACCCTAGACATTCAAGCAAATTTATTAAAAAATGGCTGAAGACTAAGATTTATTTTGGATTGGCCAAGTCAGAACCCAACCTAAACCCTATTGAAATATTTTGTCAAGAACTGAAGTGAGCTGTTCATGTAAGGAAGCCCTCAAATGTCAGAGTTGAAACAGTTCTGTATGGACCAAAGTTTTGTCAAGGGCAATGTCAGAGTATAAAAGAAAGTATATCAAGACCAGGACCAGACATTTAGCCTAGTCCACCTTAAGACACAGCCTAGAAAGGAATTCTGAATCCCAGGGCATTTCCCTCATCAGGGGTTTAAGAAAGAAGGGCCAGGAGGGAACAGCGATGATGCTTCTAAAGCCTAAGACCACATGCATGGCATCACAGAGACCACAGTAATCAAATGTTACAGCAAATGTTTAGTTGAAGTTATTGCTGCTCAAAGTGGTGTCATCAATTATTTTTCACACAAGAATACTTACTGTTGAATCTTTCTGTTGAAAGAATCACAATATATCATTTTTGTCTGAATTAACTGTTCAATAGGGATATATTTCCTTCTTAGGGTTTAGATTAGGATCTGATCATGTTTTAAGTATAAACTATGTTAAAATACAAACAGTCTAAAAGGATTAAACTTTTTCTCAGCATTGTATATACTATTTTCTCACAGTACGAATAGCTTTATAATTAATAGTTTAGTTCATAACATCCTAAATAAGAAATATACAGAGTATGGTGACATTTTGAGTCCTGCAAAAATGTACATCTGTTTGATACCATGCAAATCAGTTTACTCAGATCAATTACAAAATGTGTCTATTTCCATGTTTGAGGTGAATTATAAACAGTTACCCATGTTTTCCCATACAATTTTGTTCTTTCAGCTAATAAGGTGAGTGGGTAACCTGCCCAAAGCAGTAATTAAAACCCTTAACACCTTTGCAGGGCAGACTGGTTGGGCCATTTGCTTGCTATCTGTCATCATTTACAATGTTGCTATGTAACTGCTTTCTGATTAGAAGGAAAAAGATTTTCTATACTAATTGTGTGCATACCAGTTTGTACAAATTCTTTTTTATTGATATTTTGTCTGTAATCTACTTCTGCTGGTAGAGTAGATGAAGCTCTCTTTTGAAAACCTACTCTGACCTAGTTAATTATCATTCATGGTGGCTAAGCAATCCTTTGAAGTTGTAGTTCAAAGCAAACTGGGGCCACTAATCTTTTGCCTAATTCTCTGTGATCACTGGAAATGCAACTTGGGACTCATTAACTGCTATCACAGAAGAAAAAATGATTTTCTATTCTAATTGTGCTACCTACTATTTTGTCCAAATTCTGTTTTCCAAGTGTTTTATGTGTAGCCCACCTCTAATGACAGATCCGATGAAGTATCACTCATGCTCATCCACCCTTCTGCCTGTTTTTCTTAGATACCCTTTTTAAAGGCAGAGGCCTGATTTTTGTATATTTGCTGAGTTGACATGTTCGCTGTGCTCAATTCTATAATTAACATCTCTTATTTAACTTGTCAGAGTCTGGGCTAGACTAAGATCCAGGGAGCAGGGACTCATATGTATTTGATTAGTGATATGTAAATCTGGTAGTGCTATATAAATTAAATAGTATCTCAAGAGGAATGACGACTAACAACATTTTAATTGGAAAAGGTGATGCTCTTTCTTGAACTTATATTTTTGTTTTAGAAAACACAGCAGGAGTAGGTAAAATTCTGTGTTGCAAACCTTTTGAATTCAGTCTATCTAATGGATATTTCCCAGATTAGGAAGGTACTCCAACTTCCCTCCCACTTTCAGTGAAAGCATATTCTGGGATTCAGAACCTTTTCAGACTAGCTAGATCTTGCATTCACGAGTTAAGAAAAAGTTGTCTTCCCCAAAACCCCCTGTAATAGGGGAACTAAAAAGAAACTATTTGAGTTCAGATTTGTCTTGAGGAAGGATGGCCTTCTTTCCTTTAGACATTCCATAATCAGCTTTTCAGGTTGAGGATCAAACAGATTTTGCATCTTCAAAAAGGATCCCAGGCAACTATATTTTAGAATAAAGCATCCAGATTATCCTGGCTATTACTCCACAGGCTACAGCCTTGAAAGCTACAAAACAATTTTAGGAAGCATCTGCCATTATTCCCACTACTAATAAATATGGGAGTAGGTTGAGCATATCCAGTTTAGGTTTACTAAAACTCTCTTGTGTGTTCTGATACCTTGTAATTATGGTCTTACATGCACATGCTGAATGAATGCAAAATGCAATAAAAAGCCTGTAGACTTGTAGATCATTTACAGGGTTATCTCCATTCTTATTTTGGCTGCATCCCTTAGAGTGCTACCTTTCTCTAGAGGAATAATGGTCTTATAAGCTTTTCCAGTAGTGGAATCTGATCACCAATTTCACCTGATCCTGACATAGCCTATTTAATTTGGCTTTGCACATAGCTTTCTTTTTTTAGATCAATCCAACTTTTCTTCATGATGTTGTCTATAGCAATGTGTACAGGAAATACCTTGTCTTTAGCTTCTATGCAAAGCAGAAGCTCATTAAAAATTTCAGGTCAAAGTGACCAATGTAATGTAACTGTCAGTTAAAATTGTTTTTTTAATCTGCCTTAAGGCCACTCATGGAAAAAGATGGAATATCCAATGCCTATAAATAAAGTCTCTCTTAAGGAACAGTTGTATGTGAGCACATTCAAAGTTCCACCCTTGACAAAAGGTGCCCAAAATACGCAGAGGCTCCCAAGCTTCTCCAGAAAAAAGTTATGCTGTAGACAAGGAGTCCCCAAACTCTGCCCAGCTGGGTTTTCAGGATTTCTACAA
Organism: Rhinatrema bivittatum; assembly: GCF_901001135.1. Taxonomy (NCBI): domain Eukaryota; kingdom Metazoa; phylum Chordata; class Amphibia; order Gymnophiona; family Rhinatrematidae; genus Rhinatrema; species Rhinatrema bivittatum. The sequence continues at coordinate 51,578,912 of NC_042620.1, read as the reverse complement.
CCAACATGCATGAGATCTATTTTCATACAATGTGTGTACAAAACAGAAGTCAGGCACATTGATAGTGGAAACCCTGAAAATCCAACTGGATTGCAACAGAATTTAGGGATCTCTGCTGTAGATTCTTCATCCCTAGGAACCAATGTCACACAGCGATCTGTTAGAATCCACTGAGAACTGGTCAAATGTGTAACTCACCAACCCCTCCCCCAAGAAAAAAATGCTTTAGTTTTGTTGAGAAAAATGTACCCCTTTTTATTTAATAAAAAAAAAAAGTTTACAGAATTGACTTTAAAGAGGCATGGTCCTGCAGTTTTTAAAATATATTGTGTGAAAATATATGGGGCTAATCTATACTTTAAAAAAATTGTTTCTAAGATGAAAATTGCAGGAACATGCTGGGTGTGGTCTTCCTGCAAGTTTTTCCTGAAGACAGTCCTCATGCTAAGCCTCTAAAGTTGAATCTTGGAAGCCCATTACAGATGTATTTCCACACATTAGAAAAGGCAGAAAGAAGGCTAAACAACTACTGGTATAGTTGAAAGGTGAGGTGAGAGAGGCTAAATCTAAAAGAACATCTTTCAAGAAATGGAAAAGGGACCCAAATGAAGAAAACAGGAAACTGCATAAGCACTGGCAAGTCAGATGCAAAGCAATGAAAAGGAAGGCAAAGAGAATCTGAAAAGAAGCTTGCTGTGAAAGCAAAAACCTCAAAAACGTTTACATAGATACATACAAATGACAGCAGAAAAAGACCAAACGGCCCATCTAGTCTGCCCAACAAACTCCCACACTTATCTGTTTCACCAACCACCAAGTTCAGGGTCCTTGTTGGTAATTGTTTGATTCAAATTTCCTACCACCCCCTGTCGTTAATGCAGAGAGTAATGTTGAAGTTGCATCAAAGGTGAATCATAAGGCTTAATGGTTAAGGGTAGTAACCGCCGCATCAAGCAAGTTACCCCAATGCTTGTTTACCCCGACTGCACAGATCAATGCCTTGTTGGATGTTGTCTGAATGTAAATCCTCTTTTCCATATTTCCCCCTGCCGTTGAAGCAGAGAGCAATGTTGGAGTTGCATTAACCGTGTGAAGGCTTGTTGAGTAAAGCCTTGAGGGAGTCAGTTGGACCATTAGATCATCAAACAGTAAAAGGAGCACTTAGGGATGACAAAGTAATAGCAGGGAGGCTAAATTAATTATTTACTTCAGTATTTACTGACGAAGATGTAAGAGATAAACTCATGCTAGACATGATTTTCAAAGGTGATGATTCAGAGGATCTAAAACAAATCTCAGTGAACCTGAAAGTAGTATAGGGCAAATTGACAAACTACAAAGTAGCAAATCACCTAGACCAGATGGTTTACATCTTAGAGTGCTAAAAGAACTGAGAAATGAAATTGCAGACCTGCTATTGGAAATCTGTAAACTATTAATAACATCATCTCTGATACCTGAAGACTGGAGGGTTGCCAATGTAACACCAATTTTTAAAAAGGGATCAAAGGGTGATCTAGGAAATTACAGACTATTGAGTCTGACATCTTTGCATCAGGCAAAATGGTAGAAACTATCGTAAAGAACAAAATAGCTGAACATATTGATAAACATGGTTTAATGGGACAAAGCCAACATGGATTTAGCCAAGGAAAGTCGTGTCTCACAAATTTGCTACATTTTTTTGAAGGCGTAAATAAACATGTGGATAAAGATGAGCCAGTTGATATAGTGTATCTGGATTTCCAGAAAGTATTTGACAAAGTCCCTCATGAGAGACTTCTTAGGAAATTAGAAAGTCATGGGCTAGGTGGCAGTGTCCTATTGTGGATTGCCAACAAGTTAAAAGATAGAAAACAGAGAGTAGAGCTAAATGGTAAATTTTCCCAATGGAAAAAAATGAATAGTGGAGTGCCCCAGGGATCTGTTCTGGGACCCATGCCTTTAATTTATTTATACATGACCTAGAAATTGGAACAAGAGAGGTGATCAAATTTGCCGATGACACAAAATTATTCAAAGTTGTCAAATCACAAGAGGACTGTGAGAAATTGCAAAAGGACATTGCAAAAGGCAAATGAAATTTAATGTAGACAAGTTCAAAGTGATGCACTTAGAGAAGAGTAACCCACTCAGGAAAAGGATCTAGGTGTCACCGTTGAAAATATATGTTAAATGTTCTGCTCAGTGTGCAGCAGCAGCCAAGAAAGCAAATAGAATGCTAGGGATCATTAGGAAAGGAATGCAGAATAAAACAGAATATCATAATGCCTCTGTATCGCTTCATAGTGTGACCTCAACTTAAATATTTTTCAGATTTGGTCACTACATCTCAATAAAGATATAGCAGAATTAGAAAAGGTACAGAGAAGATTGACCAAGATGATAAAGAGGATGGGATAATTAAATGAGTGGAATGGAATTAGTAAATGTTAATCAGTTGTTTACTCTTTCAAAAAAATGCAAAGACTAGGGGGGACACAATTAAATTGCTAAGTAATACATTTAAAACTATTAAGAGAAAATATTTACTCAATGCATAATTAAGCTCTGGAATTCATTGCCAGAGGATGTGGTGAAAGCTATTAGTATATCTGCGTTTAAAAAAGGTTTGGACAAATTCCTGGAGGAAAGGTCCATTAACTAGTATGGTAGAGTTGCAGAAATCCACTGCTTATTCTTGGGATAAGCAGCGTGGAATCTATCTAACCCCTGGGATCCTGTCAGGTACTTGTGGCCTGGCTTGGCCACTTTTGGAAGGATACTAGGCTTGATGGATCCTTGGTCTGCCCCAGTATGGCAAGACTTATGTTAGGCTACTGCAGAAGTTTTTTCTCTCCTCCACTTTGGAGCCCACAAACAGTACTCTGTGAGATTTGCTGCAGCTGTGATCCTTTTATATCAGAGACCAACAGAAGACTGGCTATGAAGTTCCACCACTATGCTATAAAGTAACATTCAGTTTGAAGGTGCTGATCTCAAACCTACTAAATACTAGTGCCCAGATATCATACCTATAGTTACCAATGAAAAAATGAGAGAGTTTTAAAAAAATAGATGCCATTTCCAAAATCACAACCTCACTTGCTGAATAGTGGCCTCACTAACAGAAATATGCGGTAGAAATCTACAAGTTCTCCAGTGAAAAAAAAATCTTTGAAAGTTGTGCCTCTTTGCAGAACTAAATTAACTACAACAGCAGCAAATTAGAAAAAAACAATTATAAACCTTATTAAAGCATTAATGCCTTCTAAATTACAGCAAAATTTAATTTACTACAAGTAGGAGGGCAATGCTTACTCCACTTAAGGAGAAATACTGCTGGGACTTTCCATTAATTTGAAACAGTAGCTCAATTTTAATTAACTAGAAACAGACATGAGCGGTGGACCAGTTTCCCCTCTTACTCTCATAGATGATATGCCTGTGAACCCCAGCTGGAAAAGGCACTGAAGCACTAGTCAGGGGCATGATGAATGACTGGACAAGGGTGTTAAGAAGACTGAGGACCAATTTTCTTGGTTTGGGTTCTTAGTTAATTCCTTCTCATTATTTTTAAATGGTAGTACTTTAGAAAAAGTAAATCTGTGGTTGTGCTCCCTTCAGAATTGCCCTCCTGGTCAGGGTGCCAAAGGAGGAAACAAAAAAAAAAAAAAAAAAAAGACTACAATTTAAAATTTTTATAGTCCACTCAATGTTTCCTCACAAAATGATAATTTCATATAGTTTATTCTCAGTTATATGGGATACAGAATAATTATATTACTAAGGCAATTAGGCTAGAAATCAAGAAATTATTAAAAATAAACATTATGCTATTCTGCCATTTTTAAGAAATACTTCTGATTGAATATTGTTTCAAAATATAATATTCAGCAAACATCTACAAGACATTAATCTGAAGAATCAAAGATTGAAAATATGCATTAATGTTCCATAATTACTCTAGCTTTATTATAATAAAAATTTACTTAATGCATTGTTTCAAACTGCATTTTGTCATCTGAAGACAATATAAAACTAAATGAAATAAACAGTTTGAATATAAAACTAATATAAAAAGATAATACAAGAATGTTACTGTATAATCATTACAAATAAATCAAATATATACAAACATATATATATATATAACTTCTACAGAGTTGCAGAAACCCAGTTTTATTTCTTGTTTTAGCAACTGCTTGCTTTTATTATAAAAAAATTCATCTGAAAAGGATTTTCTCATGAGTAGACGTAATATCATGGCATATGATAGATGCTATCAGCAGTAATTTATTTCAAATTCTCATCTCAAATTCTCATGAGACTGCACCATAGGAGTGAATATTTTTCAATTTCTTCTGGCACTTTTAAAAGCAACCACAATCAATTCTTCAAGCTGAGAGAAGAACTAGGACAATATAAAATTGATGGCAAAGATGCTTCCCTGTGGGGTTACAAAGGATATTCTATTTTTAGCTGTTCTCTCTCAACTCAGCACAGAAACAAACAGGGGAAAAAAAAAGCAGTATTCAGCAGAATGGTACAACAATATCTGCTACAGGAAGCTTTTTCATTTTGAAACATTATAGGAAGCATATATGTATACATCATTTTCATAATAAAAATAGCAATCTAATAAATATTTGAATTTAATGTATAATGCAATTAAGCAGCATATATTTGCTCTTTTCCCAAATAAAAATGCTTTGCTTGATTATTTAAATCCCCGTATACAAAGTGAAGTTTTAAAAATAACTCCCCCCCCCCCCCCAACAAACAATTAGAAAACAGACATGGAAGAAGAAAACCAAATTAAATAGAAAAATGATTGAATAATATTACATTATTTAAAATATTTGATTGAAATGTGACAGTTCAAACCAGGTATTACCAACTGCAAACCCTTTTGCCAGAAGCCAGGAAGCAGCTGAAAAAGAGACCGGTTCACTGTGAGATATGTAACCCTCTCAGGCAGTGCTCCGGCCCCGAATCCAACAGCTCAAGGAAGAGGTGAGTTCCACCAAAAAAAAAAAAAAAAAAAAAGTTTCAAATAAATTTAAAATTCAAAAGGTAAACGGGTTATGAAGTCCCTGAAACATTCACAATCACATTACGATAACTTGCCGTATGATTGCAATCTTACTCTGATTTAGTACATGGGTAGGAAGAAAAGGACCAAACGGTCCATTCCAGTCTGCCCAGCAAGCTTCTAATGGTAGTATCTGCTGCGCAGTGCAGGTTAACCCCATGTTTCTCTTAAGGGTAACAACTGCCAACTCCATGCAGTTATCCCCAAGCCTTATGATAAACCATTAACATTTTTACTGGGTGATGAGCCTTCTTGAAAGTGTCAGGACCAGTGTTGGTTGTCATCTGAACCCAATTCCTCTCTCAACCCCTCCTCCATCATAGCAGAGAGTGATGTTGCAGTTTTGTCAAAAGCATCAACACTTATTGGTTATGGGTAGTAATACCATACCTTTTGTTAAGGGTAAATAATTGCTGCTCTGTGCAGATTACTCCCATGCTTATCAGCTCCCTGGACTGTAAAAGTCGGGGTCCTCTTTGGTTGTTGTCTAAATCCAATTCCCCTTTTCACCCTGACATCCTGCCGTTGAAGCAGAGAGCAATGCTGCAGTCGTATCGAAAGCATCAAGGCTTACTGGTTAAAGGTAGTAACAGTCACACCAGCAAGTTACCCCCATGCACCCTTTTCTTTATTTCCATCCTCTAGCCTTTAGGGATCCACAGTATTTATCCCATGCCCTTTGATTGTTTTTGTCTTCACCACAAACTCTGGAAGGGCATCCACCACTATCTCCAAGAAGAAATATTTCCTGATGTTGATTCCGAGTTGTCCCAATTGGAGTTTCATTTCATGACCCCTAGTTCAGCTGTTTCCTTTCCATCAGAAAAGGTTCAATGTTTGTACGTCATTAAAACCTTTCAGGTACCTGAAGGTCTGTATCATATCTCCCCTACACCTCCTCTCTTCCAGGGTGTACATATTTAGGTTCTTCAGCCCCTTCTTATAAGTCTTTCTTTACTGTCCCCACACCATTTTGGTTGCCCTTCTCAGGATCGCCTCCATCCTGTCCTATCCTTTTTTAAATACAAGCTCCAGAACTGAACACAGTACTCCAAGTGAGGCCTCACCAAGGACTTGTACAAGTGCATTATCACCTCCTTTTTCTTACTGTTATTCCGCTCTCTATGCAGCCCAGCATTCTTCAGGCTTTAGTTATCACCTTGTCACACTGCTTTGCCACCTTCAGATCGCCAGACACTATTATCCAAAGGGACCTCTCTTGGGCTGCTCACATTGGTCCGTACAACTCAGTACCTCAATTGCAGCAAACAGATCTGTTTTTTCAGGATATCCATAATGAATATGCACGAGATGTATTTGCACGCACTGCCTCCATCGAATGCAAATACATCTCGTGCATATTCATTATGAATATCCTGAAAACCAGGCCTGTTTGTGGCTCTTGAGGACCGGAGTTGGCCATCCCTGCCTTATATCACATCACTGAAGATTAATCCTCTTGAAGATGCCTGTACTAGATAGTATCATGCTTCTGGTTTGAAAGCAGAACCTATCCTAGACTGAAGAAAGATTTGGCTTCTGCAGAAATAAATGCAGTGAACAAAGTCCATACTCCTCAACTGGCCAACATAAAAGTGCTCATGATTTAGTAGGCATCTTGGTGAGGTACAGTGAGTAGATTTGTAAAGAGAGAGGAAAAGGTGATATAAAGAACTCTGTTATGGAAAGGCCAGGAGAGGATATGGTGAAAACCTTTTTTTTTTTTTTTTTTTTAAAGAGATTTCAACTTAGCTGATTCAAAATTTGTCTAAATGACAGTTTCTCCCCCTTCCACAATATAGTGCTCTGCATGCTCTAAAGAAGAAAACTTAATACAAAAAATGTATCATCTCATTGATATGGGGTTTGCTGAATACTGACACAGCCTTTTCACATTCCAGAAGTATTCCATATTAATTAAGCCTAGGGAAGAATTCTGCTCCTATTGAAAAACTGTGATAGTTACTTGATATTTAAAGGGCAGCAGACTAACACTCAAAGAGAGCTCAAAAACTACAAAGGAAAATTACTTAAATTGATTTGTTGGGGGTGGGGCTGAAACAGCCTATTGGTTCAGTGGCCATGTTGTGAAATCCCATGCAAAGTACTTGGGTTCAATTCCCAGTACAGGACTTTCGCTCAGTTGGCTGGCTAGGGATATTTTGGAGTCCTTGAGAGGAGGGAGACCTGGTCAATGTGCAACAGCAACACTTAGGGACCAATGCAATAAAGTGCGCCCAGTATAATGCACAAGTTAATCAGCGGTTCGACGTGCTAGACTAACACCCGATGCAATAAGGGGATTAGCTCGTTCAAAATGTGCCCCCAAACAACTGTGTAGCTGAAAGTGCTCATCACATGTAAATTCCATGTAGATGAGGCTATTAGCTATTACCCTCTAATGCAGTAAATCCCTGGGCACCCAACTTTTTTTTTTTTTTTTTTTAACACAGCAAATTTAACGTCAGCCCTGGAGCTGGTGCTAAGTCATTCCGCGAGTCAAATACAAAAAAAAAAATCTGGTTGCACAATATGCACGCTCCAGGCTGATTTTGCCCTTTAGTATTGTGCGTCAAGAAAAAAAAAATGTTTTTTTTTTAATCGATCCATTACATTAATTCTTTTTTGAGCACCTGTAGCCATTGTATTGAGCGCCTGCAAGCATACAGCCATGTCTCCTGGGCGCCCGATGCATTTGAGCACTAGGGACGCAACAATTTCGCCCTAGTGTGTCCCTTTTAATGCATCAGCTCATTTAAATATAGCATTGGGTGCCCAGGAGAGGTGACTGTGCACGCATGAAAAAAACTGAGCGCCCAGTTTGGACGCACGTTTTTACATGTGTCTTATTGCATCGGCCTATTAGTGGCCAGATTTAGAGTACATGATTACAGATTTACCAAGAATCCCTGATACATGGCTCCTAGCTAGAGTGTGTCTGCAAAACCTAGGCTGAATAAGGAGGTGATAAAATAGGGAGAAGATCCCTGGAGAGTTGCATATGAAGGCTCATGAGATGGAATCCCAGCCCTCGATTCCAACTGAGTTGAAAGCCCAACAGACGGGCCGATACAGTAAAAATCGCGGGAGAGCAGGCGAGCGCTCACTCTCCTGTGCACGCAATTCAATAAATAAATGTATTTAAAATTAGGCCCGGCGGTAAAAAGAGGCACTAGGGACACTAGCGCGTCCCTAACGCCTCTTTTCAGACAGGAGCGGCGACTGTCAGCGGGTTTGACAGCCGACGCTGAATTTTGCCGGCGACTGTTCTCGAGCCCGCTGACAGCCATGGGTTCGGAAACCGGACGCTGGCAAAATTGAGCATCCGGTTTTCAACCCACGGACCTATTTAAAAATTTTTTTTTTTTTACTTTTTTAAACTTTCAGGACCTCAGACTTAATATCGCCATGATATTAATATCGCATGATATTAGCGCCTACCTTTGGGTAGGTGCTAATTTCTGAAAGTAAAAATGTGTGGCTTGGCTGCACATTTTACTTACTGAATCGCGCAGGAATACCTAATAGGGCCATCAACATGCATTTGCATGTTGCGGGCGCTATTAGGTTCAGGGGAGGTTGGACGCGTGTTTTGCAGGGCCCAAAAAATTTAACTTTGAAAACAGAGCTCCTATTCTGGGGTGGTAGGATTACTTTGTAAAAATGACTTATCCGAGATGAAATCTCTCTTTTAAGGATCTAAGTTACTATGCTTTTCCCCCCCCATAAGCTAGAACTGAGAAAAAGCCTTTAGTATTTTCAAATCTTTTTTTTTTTAATTTCCATAAGAAAGTATTTCATACTCTATTGAAATGTCTCTTTCTTAAAAGCCACACATTTCTAACAGATACACACAAAATTTGTCACAAGCATCATAAAGCTGTATGGCACCAAAAACTGTAAGAGACAGAGTGACAGATACAAGTCCTCTCCCTAACCATCCGCTACCCTCAACAGATATAAGGAATATACAGGGTAATCTGCATCAACATTTAACAATTTTATACAGTGCAATAAACATGGTAAATCCACCCTGCAACTAAAGACTTCTTTGCTCAGGATTTTCCTTGAAACTAAAGATTAGTCTCTAAATAATTTCTCCAGTATCCCTCACAATCAGGGGAAAATATAAATTCAATACATGCTCAAAACTTGGTGCAAGGAACAAAGTTTTGGATATATTGGAGGCTGGGGCAATTTATGGAATAGAAAAGGTCTCTGTCTAAGATGGCTTATATCTGTCTGTGGCAGGAAAAAGGATATTAAGGGATAAATTAAAATCCTATACCATAAGGCATTTAAACTAAACAATGGGGGAGGCAGGAGGAGAGTGGAGCGTCACCCCTGAACAACAAAAACAAATACAATAAGAAGGATGAAGAGGATAACAAAGGTCAGTTGAATAAGTCAAAAACCAAGCCTAAGAAAGCACTAATCAGATCAATCAAAACTGGAGTGCTATGAGCACTAATGCTAGAGGTCTGTGCAATAAAATCCCAGACCTGCAAGCCTTAATGGTGGAGGCAGACTTGGATGTTGTTGCTGTTACAGAGATATGGTTCACGGAATCTCATGATTGGTATACAGCTATACCGGGTTATAACTTAAGGAAGGACAGAGAGGACGAGTAGCTCTTTATGTCAAAAACCATATCCAAGCAACTGAATTGCAAAGATTTGGGGGTAGAAAAGAAGCATTATGCGCCAACCTAAAAAAAAAAAAAAAAAGACGAGGATGGTGCATCCATTTTTACTGGAGTGGTTTACAGGCCTCAGACTCAAACAGAAGCTGATAGAAGGCATACAAAAGGTGGGAAGGAAGGGAGATGTGTTAATTGTTGGAGATTTTAATCTGCAGGACGTGGACTGGAGAATCCCTTCTGCGGAATCTAACAAAAGTAGAGAGATAGTGGATGTCCTGTAAGGGGCTCTGTTCAAACAAATGGTAATGGAACCCACGAGGGAGGGAGTTACACTCTACTTAGTGCTCACTAACGGAGATATCGTCTCTAATGTCCGGGAGGGTGTCTACCTCAGCACCAGTGATCAAACGGTATGGTTTGATATTGCAAATAGATTACAGAGAAGTCATACGAAGACCCAAGTTTTGTGGTTCAAAAATGCAGACTTTGCCGAAATGGGTAAATTCCTGGAGGTGGAACTTGAAGACTGGGAGAAAATGGGAGAGGTGGAACAACAGTGGGCCAAACTAAAAGGAGCAACAACAAAAGCAACAAATCTATATAGGTTAGAAAAGTAAACAAAAGTAAGAGAAATAAGAAACCAATCTGGTTCACAAAGGAGGTGGCTGATATAATAAAAGCAAAAGCAGCAGCTTTTAAGAAATATAAAGGATCCCAAAAAGTGGAACACAGGGAGGATTATCTGGTGAAACTGAGCGAGATGAAAAAAGTAATCAAGAAAGCAAAACGTCAGGCAGAGGAAAGGATTGCCAAGGTGACAAAATATTTTTCAGATTCATCAGAGATAGGAGAAAGGTCCATAGTGGTATAGTGAAATTGAAAGATAAGGATCGATGGGTGAAGAGAGATGAAGAAATGGCAGAAATACTAAACAAATACTTCAGTTCAGTGTTCACTAAGGAAGACCTGGGAGAAGGACCATCACTTATTAACATAACTGTAGAAGGGGGTGGAGTAGGCGAAACTCCATTTACGGAAAAGAATGTATGGGAAGAGCTAGGAAAACAAAGTGGACAAAGCCATGGGACCTGATGAGGTTCATCCCAGAATACTGAGGGAGCTCAGAGATGTGCTGGTGGGTCCGCTGTGTGACCTGTTCAATGTATCCTGGATAAGGGTGTGGTGCCTAGTGACTGGATAAGAGCGGTGGTGGTCCCGCTACACAAGAGTGGGAGCAGAGAAGAGGCTAGAAACCATGTGCCAGTTAGTACCGCCTTGGTAGTGGGAGCATTAATGGAGACTCTGCTGAAGGAAAGGATAGTGAATTATCTACAGTCAGGAGGATTGCTGGCCCAGAGAATGCATGGTTTCACCAGGAAAAGGTCCTATCAGACAAATCTGATTGATTTCTTTAATTGGGTGACTAGAGAGCTGGATCAGGGAAGAGCGCTCGATGTAATTTACTTGGATTTTAGTGAAGCGTTTGATACGGACCCACATAGAACACTCAGCAACAAAATGAGAAGCTTGGGGGTGAGTTCCAAGGTGGTGGCATGGATTACAAACTGGTTGATGGATAGAAAACAAAGTATAATGATAAATGGAACCTACTCTGAAGAGAAAATGGTGTTAAGTGGAATGCCGCAGGGATTGGTGTTGGGACTGGTTCTGTTCAACATCTTTGTGAGCGACATTGCAGAAGGGATAGAAGGTAAAGTTTGTCTATTTGTGGTTGTTACTGAGATCTGCAACAGAGTGGACATGCCGGAAAGAGTAGAGAAAATGAGATGGGATTTAAGGAAGCTGGAAGAGTGGTCGAAGATATAGCAATTGAGATTCAATGCCAAGAAGTGCAGACATACATCTGGGGTGTGGTAATCCAAAAGAACTGTATGTGTTGGGGGGATGAAAGGCTGATGTGCACAGAACAGGAGAGAGGCCTTGGGGTGAAAGTGTCTAATGACCTGAAGTCGGCGAAGCAATGCGACAGGGCGATAGCTAAAGCCAGAAGAATGCTGGGCTGTATAGAAAGAGGAATATCTAATGAGAAAAGGGAAGTGATAATTCCCTCGTACAGGTCCTTTGTGAGGCCTCACGGAGTACTGTGTTCAGTTTTGGAGACCGTATCTCCAAAAAGACAGACAGGATGGAGGCGGTCCAGAGAAGGGTGACCAAAAAGGTGGACGGGCTTCATAAAATGACTTATGAGGAGAGATTGAAGAACCTAAATATGTATACCCTGGAGGAGAGGAGGAGCAGGGGTGATATGATACAGACTTTCAGATACTTGAAAGGTTTTAATGATCCATGGTCAATAACAAATCTTTTCCGTTGGAAAAAAAAATCAGTATAACTAGGGGTCACGATTTGAAACTCCAGGGAGGAAAACTCAGAACCAATGTCAGGAAGCATTTCTTCACGGAGAATGTGGAGGATGCCTGGAATGCCATTCCGGAGGAAGTGGTGAAGACTAAAACTGTGAAGGATTTCAAAGGGGCATGGGCTAAACATTGTGGATCCATAAAGGCTAGAAGATGAGAATGAAGAGAAGAGCCATGGGAGTGGCTTGCTGGAATGGAGACTACTATCTGGTAATTACTACCCTTACTCAAAAAGCCTTCACACGGTTAATGCAACTCCAACATTGCTCTCTGCTTCAACGGCAAGGGGAAATGTGGAAAAGAGGATTTGCATTCAGACAACAACCAACAAGGACTGAACTACACAGTCTGGGTAAACAAATAAGCATGGGGGTAGCTTGCTTATTGCGGCGGTTACTACCCTAAACCAATTAAGCCTGATACTTCACTTTGAATGCATACACAGCTTGCTCTCTGCTTCAACGGCAGGGAGAAATGTGAAAGAGAGGATTTACATTCAGACAACATCCAACAAGGCATGGATCTGTGCAGTCCGTGTAAACAAGCATCGGGGTAACTTGCTTGATGCGGCGGTTACTACCTGTAACCATTAAGTCTTATGCTCATGTTTGATGCAACTCCAACATTACTCTCTGCATCAATGGCAGGGGGTGGCAGGAAATTTGAATCAAACAGTTACCAACAAGGGCCCTGAACTTGGGGGTCGGTGAAACAGATAAGTATGGGAAAATAAGTGTGGGAGCTTGCTGGGCAGACTGGATGGGCCGACTGGTCTTTTTCTGCCGTCATTTCTATGCTTCTACGATAAGGTGTTGGGAATTTCTGAATTTAAGTTAAAAGGCTGATTTATTTTTCAGTGTGAAAGTGACACCCGCCTATATATTAAAGGATGTGCTAGGGATGGGTGGGAGTGGTGGGAGGGTTGGGAAATACAAACACAAACATTATTATTATTATTTAAAATTTTTATAAACAAACATGTTTATTGCCTCCCTTTCTGACTACCTATTCGATACACACAAACTCACTAAATAATATACTCCATTAGTCTACTTCTTCCCAATACTTTTAAGTTTTAAAAATTTCCCCATGCAGTACTTACTGATTCTTTTCAGCTACCAGCAAGATGATTCTCTCCTCTTAATGCTCCCACCTTGCTGTACTGAATGCCTGGAATAACTTTCTTCAGCTGGTGCACTGTGCTCCCTCTCTTATTTAAAATCTACCGAAACACTCACCCTGGTTCTCCCTGATCATGGCCTTCCTAATTTAACCATTTAAAAAATAAAGCTTCTCTTATGTCTCTTGATAAGATTATGAGCTCCATGGAGCAGGGACTGTCTGATGTGTCTGTACAATGCTGTGTACATCTTGTAGCACTATATAAATATCTGCTAGTAGTAGATAAAAAGTTTTATTCATATAAACATAGGAATCCTCATCTGTAAACTAGTATTGTCAATATCCTCCCATTAAATATTTCCTGACTGCTTTAACATTTCAAGTCCTGAAATCACAGTAAACAAGAATGCATGAATTCTGAAAATAGTTTATTGCAGAAAGAAAACATGAAAAGCCTTAACATATTACCAGATTAGCTGCTCAGTCTATTATTGGTATAATATTGTAAATCTCTATCAAGAAGAATATGTGAAACATGCAAAACAGTTCTTTTCATAGAAGTCCCAACAGAGATATGAGTCAACATTTCAATCATACCTATAGACACTTTTTGATTTGTATAGTACCCAATGCATAAAAATACTAATGTATAATATGCTTATCTCAAACATGCTTGCTAGTTACGATATTATGCCTAGCTTTTTACAAATCACATTAACTGCTGAACACCATCCATGTAAGCTCTACATTTCTATATATAGTTCTATAGATTTTAGCATAAATACAGATTTATGTAACAGTTCTTACACCAAAACACTTTTCTACTTGCTATCTTTAATTTTATGAAGAGAAGGAAACGTACAAACCTGCCTGTTGTGAAGCCTGTGGCAGTGGTTGGTTTTGCTGTGTGTTATAATGGACAGAAGTTACTGGACGATATTGTTGATTGGCATGATATTGGCTTGGTGCACAATAACAGGCTGGCATCTAAAGATAATGACATTTTAAAAATATGAATTTCATAATTGGTTATATATCCAACTTTCCTATAAAGAACCTTTTTCCAATTTATACATTTAAGTTGAAATCATTAAGCATATTACACAGCAAAAATAAAGAACCAATTGCAAATCACTGAACAAAAAAAAAAAATTTTTTTATAACACCCTATATTTTAAGCATGTTTGTCAGTATCAAGGCCAGACATGAACCTTCAGATCTGTATGCCAAATATTCAGCTGTAATTTCAACTTTATATAATAAATCATCAAAATAATATTTGGGATGTCAAATGCCACCTGTTTATCCATATTTTATTTTAAATCCATATACTAAATATTAAAAACAATACAATTATAGTTATGTATCACCATGCTAGCTCTGTGAGTATGAATCCAGTCCAATAACTGGGCCACTCCATGAAGTTAGCAAGTAGCACATTTAAAATAAATCATAGAAAATTCTTTTTCATTTAATGCACAATTAAGCTCTGGAATTTACTGTGAGAGGATGAGGTTTAAAAATGGTTTGGCCAAGTTCCTGAAGAAGTCCATAAGCTATTAATCATAATGACTTAGGGAATAGGCACTGCTTACTACTGGCATTAGTAGAATGGGATTTATATATGTTTGTGTATTTGCCAAGTACTTGTATCCTGGTTCGGCCACTGCTGGAAATAGGATGCTGGGCTTGATGGACCCTTGGTCTGACCCAATATGGCAACTTATGTTTTTACCTGGTCTTATCCCCAAAATTCTTTAATAAATGGTGTTTAATTTCTAACCATAATTTTTCTTAAACTTAAAAACAGCCTTACAAATAATTACAGAAAAAAATGCACTGTCCAGCCTATGTACCTGTGGAATAGGCTGCTGCATGAATCCCTGCTGTTGAAGTGCTTGCTGGTTGACAGGATGACTAGAGGAAGAATAGCCTGCAGTAGGAACTGGTTGGCCTGGTGGTGCCATGATGTATCCAGACTGTTGAGAGGGTTGAAGTACTATTGTAGACTGGAACATGGTTGGATGAGGTTCAGAAGCTTCAATAGAAGGCTGGCGAGCAAGACTCATATGACTAAATTGTGATCCTAGGTTGTCTTGCTATAGTAGGAAAAAATATATAGATTAATTTAAATACGTAGAGCATACAGAAATAATTAAAAATAAAAAGTGCTTCCTTAAGTTGTTTATAATATATTAAATTTAAAAAAATCAATGAAAAACTAAATTGACACACCAAACTTTACAATGGGATCAGAATAAAATATAATAATACTAGAAGTGTACAGGAAACATGCATGCAACAAAATTTTAAAACAGTAAATTATGTTCAAAATAAAAATTTACATAGTATAAACAAAGTGCTGTACTCAAATCTGAATTCAACCAGCAACTTTTTTTAAAATGTGATTTTTCATCATGCTTATGAAAGCAAGTGATTAATAGCAACAGCTAGAATTAAGTCCACAATAGGTGAGAACAGTACAATTTAACCTTCGCTATGAACTGCATCAATTCTGATGATTAAGTCCATGAGTCTAAGACAGAAACTACAAACACTGTAGTGATTTTGGTAATATGTACAAATGCCAGATATTTAACAGGTTGATATCACCATACTTAAATCACTTGGGGGATGACTTAGGATCTGACTCCAGGCATTAAGCACTGAAAGGAAATTATATAGATAGATAATTGCTCTCTAATTTCTGTACCTTCAGACAGCCCAAATTTCTAGGATCTGCTTGGAATCTGCTGGCTTTGTCTGTCCTCTCTCTCTCCTGTTGCCAAATTACCCTGCTGAGTCTCCTGGTCTTGGAGTAGAGCAGTTGTTGTGGGACAGATCTGGTGCAGCAGCAATGCCTCAATTCAGAACACGAGAATACAGCAACAGAGGCGGAGGGGGACAAAAAATGAAGAGAGCTCACTATACCTGTGGTTGCTGATGCTCCTCCTCTCCCTATTATATGTTCTTCCTGTTTGGTTGGAAGATTGTGCTGTAGGGAGAAAAGCAGGAGCAGATACAAGGGGGCTGATGTAATTAATTAGCAGAGCATTAAAACTGTGTGCTGAAAATCAGCACAATTTCTTAATGCACAAACTAATTATTTTTATTTTTGTTTAACTCCAGATGCAGTAAACTAATGGTATGCTCAGGCTGTATAGGCAACAGACATATGCCTTGGGTGTCAAATTCTGACGATGCCCAAAACTGGGATTTTCCCTGCTGCTCTCTGATTTCCAAGGGGAGGGGATGGAGGGATCCTCTTGCATTAAGTCCTCTGCTATGGGCTTCGCCATCTTAAATCTGGCCTTGGGAATGGTAATGCATCAGGAGATAAAATATGTACAAACAAAAGGCTAAGTGTACAGAAAAAAGTATGATTTATGCTCAAAAAATATGGTTTATGGGTACAAAGCATATTTTCTGTGCATAAAATATTGATTACAGGTCCTGGCACCAGAAATCTTGCTTCTTCCCATAGACTAAATATTAGCTCTGGAAGCTTTACTCCACCTTAGACCAGGGGTAAAATTTTATGAGTTAAGCCAGTGCATTTCTCTGCACTGGGGATAGTAGCCAACACCTTCATTTGAATGGAATCTCCATGCGAGGGCGCTAGGCTGGTCATACAGTTCCACGCGCACATATTTTGTGCACAAAACACCTTCCTGCATCAAGAGAAATGTCTACAGCAAAAATGTGTACATAACTGCAAGTAAAATTGTGCACTCTGCTAAGTGTACCTTAAATATTACGGGGCCCAAGGACAGCAAGCCACTGTCCCCACTCTGCTGTTACTGCTTTGTTGTGTTTTGGGTTGTAGCACTGCAGCCACACTAGATCTCTTCCACTGTGGCTGCTCTTCTCTGCTCTAGGGCTATTGCTACCATAAGACGTGAGGGTAGACACTTGAGCAGAAGGCGTCAAAAAGAAAATGACAAGATGCTTGGGGTATGCATATGTGAGATGGGGAGGAGAAAGGGAAAAATTGCTGGGAGGGGGCACTGAGCCAGAGTGAGGTGAAAGGTTGAAAGGGTGTTGAGAAGGGGACAAAGAACCGGTGCTAGTAAGGGTCAGAGAATCAGAAAGGGAGAAGGAAGACAATGAGAGTGGTGATAATGCGCATAAGATAAAAAGTATTCAAGAGGTGATAGGGTGCTAGGAGAGGGCAGAGGGCCATGGAGGATATGGAGTGCTTGAAGAGAGTGAGAGATAGGTAGGTTTCGGTTAAGAAAGAAGAAAGATGTAAGGTGACAGATGGAGTGAGACATGAGGAGAGAGAGAGAGAGAGGCAGAGAATGAGAAATTACTACTTACCTGATAATTTCTTTTTCTTTAAACCAGACAAATGAATTCAGGACCAGTGGGTTATGCATCTCTACCAGCAGATGGAGACAGAGCAAAGCGATCACCACAGTACATATACCCCTGCAGTGAAATCAGCCAACAGGAAACACTGAGCTCAGACAAAGACCGTATTAAAACTAGTCTAGAGACTGGACTGACACTTACCAGTACTCCGTGGAATACATAGCCATGCAGGACGACCATAGCACAATCATTCAGCAGACAAGGGTGGGAAGCTGGATTCATCTGTCTGGTTTAAGGAAAAGGAAATTATCAGGAAATAATTAATTTCTCATTTCCTAGCACCTAGACAGATAAATTCAGGACCAGTGGGATGTACCCAAGCTACTCCCGAATAGAGCGGGAGGCTGCCTGTGGTCCTGTCAAAATTGCACATGCAAAGGCTGCATCCTGCTGGGCCTGCACATTCAGAAGATAATACCTGGAAAAGGTATGTAAGGAGGACCATGTCGCAGCTCGACGTGAGATGACAATCTAACTTCCACCCATGACGCTGCCTGAGGCCTAGTGGAATGAGCCCTAACCTGAGTAAGCAAGGGCTTTTCTGCATCCACATACGCAACCATGGGTACCTCCTTAATCCAGCGAGCTATAGTTGCCCGCGTAGCTGGCTCGCCATGTTTACCTGCACCATGAAGGACAAACAGGCGATCCGTCTTTCGGAAAGGTCTGGAAACTTCCAGATACCTCACATGTCTCTTGACATCCAAGGGTCGCAACAAGCGATATTCCTCCATATCTCTTTCCCTATCCAAAGACGGCAGGAATGTGGTCTGATACAAGTGAAAATCTGAGACCACTTTAAGGAAAAAAAGAAGGAACAGTACGCAGCTGTATCACCCTTGGAGTCACTCGAAAGAACAGCTCCCAGCAAGACAAGGCTTTCAGCTCAGAAATTCGACACACAGAACATATCGCCACCAGAAACACCATTTTCAAGGTCAGTAATCGCAAGGAAAGGCTGCACATCGGTCAAAATGTAGGGCCCGCCAAGAAATCCAAAACCAGATTAAGACTCCACAAGGGTAGTGGTAACCGCAAGGGAGGACAAAGTTGTTTCACTCCTCTCAAGAAACGGGCCATACCTCGATGAGCCGATAAGGATTCACCATTCGCCTGATCCCCAAAAAAGGCATGCTACCTTTAAGGCTTTTAGGGCCATCCTGCAAAAATTCCAAAATGAGCTAGATCTTTACCGAACAAGGAAGAGCACCTCAATCCTCACACCAGGCCTCAAACACTCGTCAAACGTGTACATAGGCCAAGGAGGTGGAGAACTTTCTAGCTCTTAGCAAGATGGAAATCACTACTGCAAAGTATCCATGTTTCGGCAAGCAAGCCCTTTCAAGGGCCATACTGTAAGAAAAACTGAGTTGGATCTTCGTGAAGAACAGAACACTGCCATAACAGATCACCATGCACTGGAAGCCGAAGGGGTGGTTCCGCAAGGAGCTGCTGCAGATCCACATACCATGGACTCCTGGGCCAATCTGAAGCAACCAAGAGCACCATCCCTGTGTGGCACTTGATTCCTCAAATCAATCTGCCCAACATGGGCCATGAAGGAAAAGCATACAGCAACTTGTCTTCCAGCCACATCTGCACTAGGGCATCGAGCCCCAGTGACTTCGGATCACTCCTGCGACTGAAGAATCGCAGAACCTTTGCATTGTGAGAAGTCACCAGCAGGTCTAGGAACCGGAGGACCCCAGCTATCTAGAATCAGCTGAAACACCTCATCCGACAATACCCATTTTCCTGGGTCCAGACTCTCCCTGCTGTGAAAGTTTGCTCTTACATTGTCTTTTCCTGCTATGTGCAAGGCTGAGATCATCTAGAGATGCACTTCTGCCCATTCCATAAGCTGATCTATTTCCTGCAACATTTTTTGGTTCCACCCTGCTGATTGATGTAAGCCACAGTCGTTGCATTGTCCGACATTATCCGGACCGATTGACCCTGCATCCTGTCGCCAAACTGAAAACATGCCAACCAGACCACTCTGGCTTCCAGCTGATTGATGTGCCAACGAGACTCATACAACCCAGCACCCTTGTGCTGTCAGCTCCTGAGAATGAGTTCCCCAACCAAGGAGGATCACATCGGTTAGTACAAGCCAATCTGGTGGTGCTAGGGAAACTCCACTCCTGAGATGATCTGCCTGCAGCCACCACCCATTGCAGTTTGGAGGAGACCTCCCTTGGCAGGTGGAGCTGAATTGAATAGTCCTGAGACTATGGGTTCCACTAAGACAGCAGGGAGCGCTGAAGAGGACGCATATGCGCCCTTCGCCTACAGCACCATTTCCAGGTTGCCGCCATTAGGCCAAGTACTTGCAGGAAGTACTTGCAGTTGGTCGCAGAATGTTCATCAACAACCAAAGCTATGCCAGCAACTTCTGAATTTGAACTTCCAGGAGGAAAACCTTGCCTTGCTTCGTGTCGAACCGAATCCAGAGGTATTCCAACGACTGAGCGAGCTGAAGACTGCTCTTGGCTAGGTTCACCACCCAACCAAGCTCCTGCAACAGGGAAATCACCTTGCAAGTTACCAGGTGGCTCTCTTCTAGCAAATTGACTCGAATCAGCAAATCATCCTAATACGGGTGTACTAGGATCCCATCCATTCTCAACTCTGCCGCAACTACTACCATTATCTTGGAAAAGGTCCTGGAAGTGGTGGACAGACCAAACAGCAGTGCTCAAAACTGAAAATGGCATCCCAGAACTGCAAACCGGAGAAAGTGTTTATGTTCTAGTCAGATTGGAATGTGAAGATATGCCTTGGAAAGGTTCAGAGAAGTCAGACATTCCCCCGACTGCACGGCCATTATCATCGAGTATATGGTTTCCATGCGAAAATGCTTCACTTGCAGATGAAGGTTGACACCTTTCAGATCTAGGATGGGACGAAAGAAGCTCTCCTTCTTGGGCACAACAAAATAAATGGGATACTGCCCCATATTTTCTTGAGATATGGGCACTGGGCCCTCAGCCTGAAAAACCTTGCCAATGTACCCTCCACTGCCTGTTTCTTCTGCAGGGATTGACAACGAGACTCTATGAACACGTCCAAGGAACACTGCAAAACTCCATCACATATTCTTCTTGTATCACCTCCAGGACCCATTGATCTGATGTGATTTCGACCCGCCTCTGATAAAACAGATGTGTCCCCTTATCGCCTGTTCCTGAGGGTGGGTCAGCAAACCTTCACTGGAAGGCTTGGAAGGCTCTACTACCCAAGCCTGCACACTTTCTGGGTTGTCTTGGATGAAAGGAATGAGACCTACCAAAGGGTCGAGTCCTCTGAAAGTTTGCTCTTCTATAGGGTCGAAAACACATGGATCCTCTAGCACAACCCCTCATGGTAAAGGAGCGTGGTATCTGCTTCTTATTCACCGGCAACCGAGGAACTGGTGATTTGTCCCACTTACTGGCCAGTTTCTCCAACTCATTCCCAAATAAAAGAGCCTTTAAAGGGCAATTTGGTGAGTTTAGCCTTGGAGGTCGTATCGGCTGACTAATTTCTCAGCCATAACTGATGCCTGGCAGCTATTACCCAAGCCACCCCACTGGTTGAAGTGCGAAGCAAATCACAGCCCGCATCTGCCATGAAGGCTACAGTTGGTTCCATAATTGACCTGGAGTTCACCCCCAGAATCATCGACTTCCTGGGAGTTAAGCAAATAAGAGTGAGCCACCAAGGAACAACAAGAAGCGATCTGCAAGATCATTGCCACTGCTTCAAATGCCTGCTTAAGGATAATCTCAATCCTTCTATCATGACCATCCTTTAAGGCCGCTTCTCCTCCCACAGAAATAGTCGTCTGTACACACAAGTGCATCCACTTTCGACAAACGTAAACGTTGTCTTACCACTGGATCGAAGGGGTTCAGGCCTTCCAAAACCAGACCCCCTTTGAAACTAGCCTCTGGGGCACCCCACTCAAGATCAATCAATTCTTGAATAGCCTCCATCACAGGGAAAAAACCCCCCAAAACAACAGAGGCTTTACACAAGGAAACCAAAATGGGATTTCTCTTTGGCTTGGTCACAATCTGCCCCAGGAACCCCGAACATTTTCAGTATCTGGGAGTTCAGAGCTGGTAGTTCATATCTATGAAAGAACTGTAGGATAGTCCTACACTGTTCTAATCCTGAAGGAATTTCACCAGCACTCCTGGCTGAGATGCCTGAATAGGACTGGCAGTACAAAAAGAAAAAGGCGCTTAGGTTTCTTAGATATAGGCGCCATTAGGCTGGCAATGCCTAGGCGTCATAAAAGCTTAAGTGCACAGGTAAGCGGATGGCCTCTAAGGCGCCACTTAACTTGGACGCACAGACTACTAGGCCTGCCTAAGCATCCAAAAACTGGAACGCACAACCTGGACGCATAGCTAGGCGCACACACTGAACAGACAATTCTGTAGAGGGTAGCTCAAAGAGTGCACAAAACACCATTGAGGCCCACCTCACGGCATGCAGCAAAAAGCCTCTGAGCAGGGCTTAGCCTACAGAGGTTGCTCAACGCGTTAGGCTGTCCACATCCCTCGCCTCCCATGGAGCAGGATGAACATTGGATTGGTGAGCTGAGTACAGAGACCAGGGGAAGGAGGAAGACCTACACCAACCACCCTCCTTCTCTGACTCAGTATTTTATTTTTTTTAAACTTACCTGAGCTCAGTCTTACCTGGCTGAGTACAGAGACAGTCTCCGGCTGCAGGGGTAGAGGGCATATTCTATTACCACTGCGCTCGGCTTTCTGCACCCACTGCCTTTCAGCTGCTTAACAGCTAAGTCTAAGCTGACTGAAAAACCAGCAACCAGACCAAGGCACTCATCTGAGGGACCACGGAAATCACCTTAGGAATGCTCAACTGGGGGAGGAACCTTTTGGTTTCACCGCAGGAGAGTGGGGCAAATTTATTTTCCTTATTTCTCCTTTTTCAAATCAAAGCAATCCCCAGTAAGGAGATGCATGTCCACCATCTGCTGGAGACAGATAATACTAGCAGGCTAATGTCACTGCAGGGGTATACATACTGTGAAATCAGTTTGCTCAGTCTCCATCTGATGGTAGAGTTGCATAACCTACTTGTTCTGGATTCATCTGACTGGACGCTAAGAAACATGGATATGTGAAAGCTGCAACACATCTTATTTGTGATACAATGGCTTAGTAAAAGCATGGATAAACTATTACAAGCCTTTAAAAAAAATCAATCAAAATTTCATGCCAATTTGCCAGCATTAACAGAAAGCTGCCTACCTCTCTGCATACTGAAGAGGTTTTTTTTTTTTTTAAGTACACAAAGAAAACAATCTGTGCAATTAAAAACATCTAATTTGGAAATTCTTTACACAGTTCTAGAATTCTTCTGCATATCTGAGAATAGCCATTTTAGCAATTATTAGAGACCATTGCCTTTAATAACTATGATGTTACAAGCAACATCATGTACTGTGATAAAAAAATCCCAGCCTCTGTGAAGTAATCGGACACTGTTTTGAACACTGCTGCTCCCAATATTTCAGTTGAACCTGAAAAATGTATGTTTAAGTGTTTCTAAAGCACCTAAATCAGCAAGCTTAACAAATTACTTACAGCTGCAAATAGTTCCTGCCACAAAAAACTTACAACCTAAATAGGTATCTGAGCCAACAGGAGATAAAGTGGCTTGCTCAAAGTCGCAAGGAATGTCAGTGGTAAAATTGGATTAGGCTCTGGTTTTCTGGTTCCCAACCTACCTCCTCTCGCTTAACAATATGAGTTTTAAAAGATAAAAGCAGAGTACTAATGCATGTTATGGGTACTTCTGAAATACTGTGTGATACAGAGATTGTTCTTTACAAACAATCTTATAAGAGACAAGAGTCTGCAATGCTGAAATACTTCTCCAAAAGTATATATGGCACTATAATAGGATTCTACAACCTACTAAAGTAAGGTTAATGTTTAACTTGTAGAAGTTTTCATCCTAATTTTGAAGCCAGTTACATAGTAAATGATAGCAGAAAGATCAAATTGGCTAATTCAGTCCACCCAGATGTGATTCTTCATAGATAAGCATATACATTTTCATCTCCAAACCAACACCAGCTCCCACCACTCCATATCTTTGAATCATTTCCAACTATTGCCCTCTCTATTCTATATTCTTTTTGTATTGTTTCATTGATTTTTATGACAGCAGGTTACAATAAAACCTGCTTCAAGCTTTGAAAAAGTGGGATAGAAATCTTTTAAATTAAATAAATATCATTCCTAAACATGCCCTGAATATGTTGACGTTCTTGCTTCCACCATCTGTACTGGTAGGCCATTTCAGGCCTTATCTTCTGTGATTCTTACAAGACCAACTATATAACCAACACCCAGGTCTTTTTCCATGTATTTTTTTTTTTTTACTAATAATTCATGCAGTTGTCAAAACTACTGAATCCATTGTTTAAAACATTTGGCCTCCTCATGCTCAATGAAATTTGCATTTTAAACATGGTCACTCCATGCAGGTACCTCAATACCAGTTTTGGAAACCGTAGCTCTGTGCATATTATTTCTTGGCTATCCCTTGGCCTGTGGTGCCACTAGGTCATGCTATGGCTATCCCTTCACTTTTTGCTAATAAGGATTTTTTTTTTTTTTTACAACTTTTTGAATTCTGTTATTCTAGTTTCCACCACCCTTTCCATGAAAAAAACTTAACTAATGCTGTTCCCGAGTCTACTTCCTTAGAGCTTCATATCATGACCCCTAGCTCTGACCTTCCATTCCAATGAAAAAAGTTTACTACTTGTGATTTTTTAATAATTTTTAGGTATTTAAATGTCTACTATACTCCCTGCCCCCAATATCTTTCTCTCCTCTACAGCATACATATTTAGGTCTTTAAATCTTATATGGTTTTTGGAGTAGTGTCTGTTTCATTTAGATTGCATAACACTATAATGCCTGTAGCCTATCTAAATCCTTTTGAAGATATGGCTTCTAGGTGAGGTTTCACCAACAAGCTGTTCAGAGGAATTATCTCTTCTTTTCTACTAGTTATGCCTTTCCCTATAGAGTCCAGAATCCCTCTGGCTCTGGCCATCTCTTTATCAAAAACTTTCACTACCTTGAGATCAGCAAACACTATTACCCTGAAGTCCTTCATGGTCAGTGCACACTAGTTTCTCACCACCTCCCTACTGTGTAGCACTCCCACAGATTTGTGCATCCACAAATACATGATTGCACATTTGCAGTGAATCTTAACTACCAAGCATTTGGCAACTCCTCAAGCTTTCTTTGACCAATTGTCTTTCTGACTACTCCCTCAGGAACATCCATTCTGTTGCAGATGTGGCATTTGGAAAAAGAACAAGTTTTGTGAGCAATATCGCTTACAAAGATGTTTAACAGAACCAACCCCATGACCAAACCAGGAGGCACTCTACTACTCAATTTTTGCTCTTCAAAGTGAATTCCATTTACCGCTAGCCTCTGCTATCACTCAACAAGTTTGTAATCTAGTCCACCACTACCTTTGGATTCATCCCCAGGCTGCTTAGCAAATTGAGTCTACATTTTGCTGAAATCCAAGGAAACCATTTTCAGCATGTGTCCTCAATCTAGTTCTCTAGTCAACCAATCAAATCAATCAGATTTGTATGACATGATCTGCCTCCAGTAAAACCATATTGCCTCAAATTCTGCAACCCACTGGACTGTAGATAGTTCACTATCCTTTCCCATCACTGTTGAGACTAACTGGCCTGTCATTTCCAACTTCCTCTCCATTACCAATATTATGAAGAAGCACATCTGTCCCTCTCCAGATAGGATCCCACCCATCTCCAGAGATCTATGAAATATAGCCTTTTCAGCAAACCCAGACTGATCTTCTTTAGTATCCTAGGATGCATCCCATCCAGTCCCCATGGCTTTATCCACTTTGAGTACTGCTGTTTCCAGATACTTTTATAAATGGTGTCATATCTATCCAACTCCCATATGCACCCTTGCCAATAATCAGCAGTTCTCCTCCAAATTCTTCTTCAGTGAATATCTAAGTATTTCTTCAGCATTTCTCCTATTTGTCTCTCTCTATACACTGCTCCATGTCTCCTCTCAATCTGGCAATTCCAACTCTGGACTTTTTCCTTTCAGTGACAAACCTGAAAAAAGTAAGGTCACTTAGCTTTATCTCTTTAGCTATCTTTTCTTTCACTCATGCTTGTGTCATCGAGGTGTCTTTCCTTATCTTTTTGGCTACTGTGTTCCTTTCATTTCACAGAAGATGTGACTTCTGTTTGGCCCCAACATTGCTAGAAAGTGTTCTGGCATTCACTTGCCTCCCAATTACAGAAAAAAAGTTACTTAAAGCAGGCCTCAAGCCATGAAAATAAGGAGACCTTCAGGCAGCCTACGTGAGAATATACTAGGAATTACAGGTCATAGCTATACATATGCAATACAAAATAAGTTGTATTTTTATATTTAGTTACTACGAAGTAAATGCGTTGGATCTCTGGATAATTCTTCCAGGAGCTGACATTACATAATGTCTTCTAAGCTTTATATAGTTAGTTTATTTATTTTTACTAGAAAGCCACTTTTATTTGAAAAATAGTTTTCCTCAGACGAGGGTATGCAGTAGTATATACTTATGTAACCTTAGAGAATCCTTTCTATACAGAAATCTGTTGAGTAGACTGTTTGAAGTACTATAAAATTCTCTAGACTGTGGTTTATGAACGCATCACAACTCTTCATGTTTACTTATGCCATTTGGCTTTTGGTGTCTCACAGTGCATGAAGGAATTTTGTAATGTCAATGTAAAATATGCCATACAATCAGAAAAAGGCACAAAAAAAGGCATTTATAATAATATTTTTGTCCATGAAAGACAACGGGCATAACAGAAGACAGGAACTAAAAATCTGATAATCCTCTTTTTTCACAGCTCCCTTGCAATAGGCAGATACCAAAACACCAATGTCGAGATGACATGGCATTTTTGCTGGATGTTACATCTAATATGCACCCACAGAGCTAGTACTAACATATTTCCATAAAGCTGAGTTTAATGGGGTGACACTTCATAAACGGATGTTTCTGAAGTTGTTTTAAGCTTTCCTGTGATTCATGAAGTGAGCATTTCCATCTGTGGTAATTTTATGGGACTGCAAGTCTGTATGAATGAATGAATGAATGAAGTCTAGTCAGTTTTAAATGCATCATAAAGCAGAGTTGCTTACCTGTAACAGCAAGATGTTAGTCCTCACAGATGGGTGACATTATCAGATGGAGCCTGGCACGGAAAACTTTTGTCAAAGTTTCTAGAAACTGACTAGCACACTGAGCATGCCCAGCATGCCACTATCCCCACAGCCATGTGGGGTCCCCCTTCAGTCTTGTATCAAAGTGAAAAAAATACAAGCAAAAAAAATAAAATAAACCACAGATGAACCCAACTCCGCAGGGTGGTGGGTGGGTTTCCCCGAAGACTAACATCCTGCTGTCCTAGGAGACAGATAAGCAACTCTGCTTTCTCCCAGGACAAGCAGGATGATAGTCCTCACAGATGGTTGAATACCAAGCTGCAGGTCCAACAGTTACCCAATAACGTGCAACAGGCACAACAACAGGGGTGCTGTTGGCAATAACGGGAAGCAGCATGAACCACACATTGGGCCCTAGGCAGGGAGAGTTGGGTTCTCACACTTTGAACAAATTACGAAGAACAGACTGATCGAAGGCGCTGTCCTCTCGACCATCCTTGTCCAGACAGTAGTGGGCTGCGAACGTGTGGAGGGAACGCCACATTATGGCCTTGCAGATCTCAGCAATAAGGACCGCATGGAAGTGGGCCACTGATGCTGCCATGGCTCTCACTGAATGCGCCTTTAATCAGCCTACGAGCGGAAGGCCCGCTTGCTCAAAGCAGAAAGACATCCGCCAACCAATTGGACATGGTCTGCTTGCCCACGCAACCCCAAGTCTATTTTTGTCAAAGGAGACAGAGTTGCCTGGACTGCCTGTGGGCTGCAGTGCGCTCAAGGTAAAATGCCAGGGCACGTTTGCTATCCAAGCTGTGCAGAGCCTGCTCACCCTGGTGGGAGTGTGGCCTTGGAAAGAAGGTGGGTATTACAATAGACTGATTCAAGTGGAAGTCAGTCATTACTTTAGGCAGAAACTTAGGATGAGTGCGTAACACCACCCTGTCGTGGAAGAACCACATATAAGGCGGATAGGTCACCAGGGACTGCAGCTCACTGGCCCTGTGGGCGGAAGTAATTGCCATCACGAAGATAACCTTCCAGGTGAGGAGTTTAAGCTCGCAGGAGTTCATAGGCTCAAAGGAGACTGCATGAGCTGCGCTAGCATCACCTTGAGGTCCCAGGCCACAACAGGATAACACAGCGGAGGCTTCAATTGTAGCAAGCCACGCATGAAGCGCCCTAACAGCTATGCTGAGATTGGAGCATCACCCACTCCTCGGTGGTAGGTGTTGATGGAACCCAGATGAACACGGATCGAATTAGTCTGAAACCCCGATTCCGAGAGACATCATAGATAGTCCAGGAGCTGTGATGTGGGACAAGTGAAAGGGTCAAGACCTTGCTCCGCACACCAGACCGAGAACCTCCTCCACTTCAACTGGTAGGACTTCCATGTGGAAGGCTTCCGAGAAGCTACCAGGACCTGTGACACATTCTCTGAAAGTTCGAGGGACTGCAACACTAGTCTCAACATCCAGGCTGTGAGGGCCAACGACTGGAGGTTCGGGTGGTGCAGCCTGCCCTGATCCTGTGTGATGAGGTCGGGAGAGGTGCCCAGGTGTATGGACTCCTGGACAGTCATGTTGTGCAGGATCGAGAACCAGGCCTGTTGCGGCCATTGAGGGGCTATCATGATCAAGGAGCCCACATCCTGCTGGAGCTTCACGAGGGTCTTGCATATCAGCGGAAGATACACATAGAGAAGACCTGTGCTCCAAGATTGAGCGAAGGCATCCAAGGCTGGTTCTCTGTCCTCCTTGTACAGGGAGTAGAAGTGACTCACCTGGTGGTTCTAAGGGGAGGTGAAGAGCTCCACATCCGGTAGGCCCCACCTGCAGAAGATCTCGTCTGCCATGGAGGAGTTGAGGGACCACTCATGGGGATGGAACGTCTGACTTAGGTGGTCCGCCACCACATTCTCCGTCCCTGCCAGGTATACTGCTCGTAGGAGCATGTGCTCGGACAGGGCCCAGGCCCAAATCTATGCGGCCTCCTGGCAAGAGCAGATAGGAGCCTGTGCCCCCGCTTGTTCACATACCACATGGCCAGTTGGTTATCAGTCTATATCAGGACAACCTTGTGGGACAGGCGGTCCTGTCCCACAAGGTTGCCCACAGGGCATACCTTCGTGCCTGTAGCTCCAGGAAATTTATCTAGCATCTCGCCCTGGCTTCAAACACTCACACACCCCAGTCGATGTTGGAGGCATCATGATAAGGATCGCCTGAGCAGGAGGGGCCTGAAAAGGAAGGCCCTTCCCCAGGTTGGCCTCTTGCTCCCACCATGCGAGGGAGTCCTTGAGCAGCTTGGTTATCCGGACCAGTGCAGAGAGCTCCTGAGAAGCCTGGTGCCACTGGGAGAGCAAAGTCTACTGCATCACCCTCATGGCCAGGTGGGCCATTGGGGTAACGCGCACTGACGTTGCCATGTAGCCCAGAAGCAGCAAAAGCAGGCGGGCAGAGGCTGTTTGTTGGTGGCAAATCAGGGAAGCTAACCAATTTGGCAGTGCAATAATAATGGGAGATTTCAATTACCCCAATATTGACTGGGTAAATGTAACATCAGGACTTGCTAGAGACTTATAGTTTCTGGATGTAATAAATGACTGCTTCATGGAGCAATTGGTTCAGGAACCAACAAGAGAGGGAGCTATTTTAGATTTAATTCTTAGTGGAACGCAGGATTTGGTGAGAGAGGCAACGGTGGTGGTGTAACTTGGTAATAGTGATCATAACGATCAAATTTAAACTAATTTATTTATTTATTTATTTAAAGTCTTTATATACCGAAGTATAGCAGGCTACCATCACTCCGGTTTACAATTTAACAACTTGTTACAGCAGGAAATAGTAAAAACCGAGCAACTTGTTAACTTAACGTAAATAGAACCATTCTATATATAGGCAAATTCAAACAGCGTACAGATAGATATTATAGTTAATAATCATAGTATAAGTGAAGTCAAGGAAACAGGAAGGGGGACAATATGTAAATCTACAGCTCTAAACACTAAACTTTCAAAAGGGAAACTTTGATAAAATGAGGAAAATAGAAAAAAACTGAAAGGTGCAGCTGCAAAGGTTAAAAGTGTTCAACAGGCATGGACATTGTTTAAAAATACAATCCTAGAGGCGCAGTCCAGATGTATTTCACGCATTAAGAAAGGTGGAAGGAAGGCAAAATGATTACAGTCATGGTTAAAAGGTGAGGTGATAGAGGCGACTTTAGCCAAAAAAAATCCTTCAAAAATTGGAAGAAGGATCCATCTGAAGAAAATAGGATAATACATAAGTATTGTCAAGTTAAGTGTAACACACTGATAAGACAGGCAAAGAGAGAATTTGAAATGAAGTTGGCCATAGAGGCAAATACTCATAATAAAAACTTTTTTAAATATATCCGAAGCAAGAAACCTGTGAGGGAATCTGTTGGACTGTTATATGACAGAGGGGTTAAAGGGGCTCTTAGGGAAGATAAGGCCATTGCAGAAAGACTAAATGAATTCTTTGCTTCTGTGTTTACTAATGAAGATGTTGGGGAGATACCAGTTCCGGAGAAGGTTTTCAAGAGTGATGAGTCAGACGAACTGAACCAAAAAAAAATTATTTTTTTTTGACTCATTCCTACCTATTGTTTACCTTTCGTTTACTTGAATTGCTACCCCAGTTATTCTTGTTTATTGTAAACCGATCTGATATGGTTATTTACTATGAAGGTCGGTATATAAAACTGTTAAATAAATAAATAAAATAAATAAATCACTGTGAACCTGGAAGATGTAGTAGGCCAGATTGACAAACTAAAAGAATAGCAAATCACCTGGACTGGATGGTATGCATACTAGGATACTGAAGGAACTAAAAAATGAAATTTCTGATCTATTAGTTAAAATTTGTAACCTATCTTTAAAATCATCCATTGTACATGAAGACTGGAGGGTGGCCAATGTAACCCCAATATTTAAAGAGGGCTCCAGGGGCGATATGAGTAACTATAGACCAGTGAGCCTGACTTCAGTGTTGGGAAAAATAGTGGAAACTATTCTAAAGATCAAAATCGTAGCGCATAGAGAAAGATATGGTTTAATGGGACACATTCAACATGGATCTACCCAAGGGAAGTCTTGCCTAACAAATCTGCTTCATTTTTTTCAAGGAGCTAATGAACGTGGATAAAGGTGAATTGGTAGATGCAGAGTATTTGGATTTTCAGAAGGCGTTTGACAAAGTCCCTCATGAGAGGCTTCTAAGAAAACTAAAAAGTCATGGGATAGGAGGCGATGTCCTTTTGTGGATTACAAACTGGTTAAAAGACAGGAAACAGAGAGTAGGATTAAATGGTCAATTTTCTCAGTGGAAAAGAGTAAAACAGTGGAGTGCCTCTGGGATCTGTACTTGGACCGGTGCTTTTCAATAAATGATCTGGAAAGGAATACGATGAGTGAGGTTATCGAATTTGTGGATGATACAAAATTATTCAGAGTAATTAAATCATAAGCAGATTGTGATACATTACAGGAGGACCTTGCAAGACTGGAAGATTGGGCATACAAATGGCAGATGAAATTTAATGTGGACAAGTGCAAGGTGTTGTATATATGGAAAAATAACCCTTGCTGTAGTTATACGATGTTAGTTTCCATATTAGGAACTACCACCCAGGAAAAAGATCTAGGCATCATAGTGGATAATACTTTAAAATCGTTGGCTCAGAGTGCTGCAGCAGTCAAAAAAGCAAGCAGAACGTTAGGAATTATTATGAAGGGAATCATTAATAAAACGGAAAATGTCGTAATGCCTCTGTATCACTTCATGATGAGACCGCTCTTTGAATACTGTGTACAATTCTGGTCCCCGCATCTCAAAAAAGATATAGTTGCGATGGAGAAGGTACAGAGAAGGGCAACCAAAATGATAAAGGGGATAGAACAGCTCTCCTATGAGGAAAGGCTGAAGAGGTTAGGCCTGTTCAGCTTGGAGAAGAGAAAGCTGAAGGGGGATATGATAGAAGTCTTGAATGAATAGATGTGAATTGGTTATTTACACTTTCGGATAATAGAAGGACTAGGCGGCATTCCATGAAGTTATCAAATAGCACATTTAAGACTAATCGGAGAAAGTTCCTTTTCATTCAACGCACAATTAAGCTCTGGAATTTGTTGCCAGAGGATGTGGTTAGTGCAGTTAATGTAGCTGGGTTCAAAAAAGGTTTGGATAAGTTCTTGGGGAAGTCCATTAACTGCTATTAATCAAGTTTAATTAGGGAATAGCCACTCCTATTAATTGCATCAGTAGCATGGGATCTTCTTGGTGTTTGGGTAATTGCCAGGTTCTTGGGGCCTGGTTTGGCCTCTGTTGGAAACAGGATGCTGGGCTTGATGGACCCTTGGTCTGACCCAGCATGGCAATTTCTTATGTTCTTAGGGGTAAACTCGAGACGCCCTAGCTCGAGAGGCAGGAGGATAGTATCTCCGCTGCCTATAGAAGTGTTTCCTCGGGTCCTGATGTGGCGCCCGACAGGTTGTTGAAGAAGGGTCTGAGGTGCTGGTGGATAGCTGTTTCAGGGTTTCATGGTGGTCCTTTAGTTGGGCCACCGTGTCCCGGAACTTGTCCAGGAGAATCTGGCTGACCTACCGTGCCTGTGCAAGGTAGTTCGGCCAGCTTCTCCTGGATTTCAGGTTGGAGGTCGGAGGCCTTAAGTCAGGCCCATCGCCGGGCACTAATACTGGCTGCCGACACCCTCGCCGCCATCTCAAAGACATCGCAGGCCTCTCGCACTTCATGCTTGCTGGCCCCAAAGCCCTTCAGCACTATGGATTACAACCCTTCCTGGAGCTGTTGTGGGAGACCTTCAGCAAGCTCCAGGACCTGCTTCCAGAGGTTCTGGTTGTACTGATTCATGTACAATTGATATGCCGCTATACAGGCAATGATCATTGCCCCCTGGAAGACTGTGGCCCCCAGCATCCAGGGCCCTGTGGTCTTTTCTTCGGGGGGGGGGGGGGGGGGGGGGGGGAAGAAGAGCGGGTGTACGATTGCTTAGCCTTTTTCAGAACCGACTCCACTATGACTGACTGGTGCGGGAGCTGGCTCTTTTGGAATCCTGGGGCTTGCTGCACTAAAATGGCATCCGGCTTCCGGTTGACTGGGGCAATGGAGCCTGGGTGCTCCCATAGCCAGTTAAGGAGCTCAAGGATGACCTCATGCACCAGGACAGCTACCACCTCCTTCGGGACATCGACAAATTGGAGGTTTTCCGACATTTTATGGCGGGTATCCTCTTCAGTAAGCAACTGAAAAGGTATAGCCTCCGCCATTGCTTGAACGAAGCCGGCGAAGGACAAATCCTCCAGGGACAAACGGCACCGCTTGTCCGGAGGCTCAGACAGGAGGTAATCCGAGGCCTCCGCGGAAAACTCAGAGGAATCATTGTTCCAGGGATTGTAAGGAGGCTCTTCCTCACCAGCAACCTCATGGGGTCAGGGAGGGAGACTATGTCCTGAGTACCGAGGCACCGGCACCGATGGTCTGTCAGGAAGCCTCGGCGCCAGAGGCTGCCCAGGCATCAAGGGCACTGGGGGCATCGAGGGCCTCGGCGGACCGGCAGCTCTGAAGCACCAGACGGCCTGGGAACAAGCTTGGGGAGAAATGGCACTGCCCTCGGTGGCAAGCGTGGATCCATGTCCTCCTCCTCAGAGAAGCCTGAAATCAGGATGGTATCGGGGGGGGGGGGGGGGGGGGGGGATGGTGGCAGGCGGTGCCCAGGGACCTGAAGGATCCCCGGGCACCGGCTGTGTTGTTAGGTCTCCAAGCAGTACATCCAGCTGCTCTAGCAGGGGTGCCAGGATCGAGGGTGCTGGCTCTAGCATTGGGGCCAGTGCTGGTGGTTGCTGTAGGCCCCGGAGGACACAGAGCACCGCCTGTTGCACCACGTGGTCCAACTCCTCCTGAAACTCAGGCGTACAGAGT
Organism: Rhinatrema bivittatum; assembly: GCF_901001135.1. Classification (NCBI taxonomy): domain Eukaryota; kingdom Metazoa; phylum Chordata; class Amphibia; order Gymnophiona; family Rhinatrematidae; genus Rhinatrema; species Rhinatrema bivittatum. The sequence goes on along the minus strand of NC_042620.1, from coordinate 51,545,085 downwards.
GGTGTTGAGGGAGGAGGAGGATGGGATGTAACCAGAGCCTGCACGGGGGTCCACAGAAGCTCAGTACCCGGCTCAGAAATCGGTGTGGGATCACCCTGGGCTCCCAGATCTGGAGGACAGGGCCTCCTCGCTCCAGGGCCACTTCGAAGGGGGCTCGGTCGAGGCTGGTGGCGGTGTCAGTGCTTCCCTCGGTGCTCAGCCGGTCCTTCTCTGGCGCCGAGGCAGACAATCCCAAGGTCTTGGACTGGCCCATCGCGGGCAAGGGGTGATCCCCCGCTCCCTTTTCTTCGCAGCGGGACACCGAAGGCGACAGCCCTGGCTCACCACGATCACTCTGGCCTGACATCCCAGGAACTGGTATCGATGGAGCAGACTACCGGGAATCAAACAGGTGCTCCATCTTATCCAGATGGTAGCACTGGCCATTGGGTGTCATCTAGGCAGAACTGGGGCACCTAACATAGTGGGAAGGCCCCAGGAAGAGGGTGCAAATGACATGCGGACCCATGATCGACAAAGTCCACGGACACTGGGGGTAGTTCCGGAAAAAAGTCTATGCACGGTTGGTGGCCGGTGGCCACCGAAGGTAGATGCTCAGGAACAGACCGCAACAAAGGGAAAAACTGACTTACCAATGCTGGAGGAACCGACTCGCAGAGGGGGCCCCCGGAGCAGGGAAGAACCGGTGAAAAAAATAACTGTTTCTTCCTTTTAAGAAAAGAAACTGAAGAGCTCCAAAACCCACAAGGCAACTGCACTGTGGAAAAAAGGAGACTGAAAGGGGACCCCACATGGCTGTGGGGATAGTGGCATGATGGGCATGCTCAGTGTGCTAGTCAAAGTTTCTAAATACTTTGACAAAGTTTTCCGTGCCGGGCTTCATATGATGATGTCACCCATATGTGAGGACTACCATCCTCCTTGTCCTGGAAGAAAATATAATTATAAATTTAAGAGGAGGATATGGGTTATGAAATTATGAGAGTGGATCTACACAACATTTGAAAAGATTTTCCTATAGAGAAAGAATATATACCTATATCTGCCAGCTAATTATACACAGTGGAATGAATATTGGGATTAACTTGCATTTGTTACAGATAGCTCTACCTCCACTTATGATGTCAACAAAGATATGCATTTTTTGAAAAAAATTGTTTGATGTAGATTGGTGATGAAATTGGTTCAGCAGTAATTGTTTTGGTTTTCACTTTGATATATCATTAGTATTGATGTGGAGATTTACTTCTTTTTAAGCTTCATATAAAAATCAAAAACAAGACATTCGTACAAAGCTCATTCCAAGATAAAACAAGATAAGAAATGGAATGGCAATATTCTGCTTGAAGAGAAAGAAAATATGGCCTGCAAAATAAAGGTCAATTCAAACTAAGTACAAATCTGACTAAGTATTCCAGTGAATAAAGCCCAGATATATAGATATTGATCAGCTTTATAAAGGATTTTGAACTAGGCTCTAAAACCTTTTCAAGGTACCTTAGAAAATTTTGTTTTGAAACCACTTATTCTCCCTTGTCGATCCTCCTCTATCTATATTTTATATGTATATACTTAACGCAAAATGTATAAAGCCAAAGCAAATATAAACTTTAGTGCCTGAAAAAGTGGAATATAAATCAAATAAACAAACAAGACACACAACATGCACACAACAGAAGAGGTGATCAGAAACAAAGTACCACAGAATATTGCTGGGTAGGTGAGACTGGCAGGAGCAGGGATGGATAAGAAACTGCGGAGTACTGAACAGGCTGCGAAGAAGACTGCAGAGGCCGAACAGGCTGAAGAAGTAACAGTTTGACAAACATGGTTAATACTCAAAGAACAAGTGCAAATAGGAAGCAGTTAAATTATAGTTTATACTAAAGTTAATGAAAAAAACATGTTATAATTACAGTTCAAATAAAAACTATTCCAGGTCTCAACAACACAGGCAGCAGTTAAATAAAAGATTTTTTTTACATTGGCAGAAGTTTTTAAAAAAGCATGTTTAAACTTTGCCAAAACTGTTCTTTTTGAATCCCTTCTATCATTATGGATGTTCTGTAGGTAAACTAGGGTGTCACTAAGTTGATCTTCACTGAAACCCACACAGCCATCGGTAAATAATTTTAGACCTTATAAGTGATGAAAAGGAGTTATGTAAAATGCAGTTAAAAGACTGCAGTGTACAATTCAACTTTTCATTTATAAGGTCAAAAAATCTTTAATGGATACCTCTGAAGGTGTCTCTAGCACAACCCCACCTCCGGAAAACTCACTCCGAATGAAAGTGCCCCCTTTACAATGGTCCATATATAGAGTATCGGACTGAGCCTTTTAAGAGTCTCTCTCTCTCTCTTCCCCTCTCCCTCCTGATGTTCACCAGACGTCTGTGCCTAGGTTATAAACTAGTGCATATTTTTGTGTGTGGTGAGATACGTGCATTTATGGGCACATGTGCAGCCCTTTTAAAATCTAACTTTAAATCTCTCTCCCCACCCAGAAGCCCTTGCTAGAGAAGACCTTATCTCCTCCAGCAGGGCTGTTCTCTCACTGACATCCGAATGGTCCTTTCACTGACACTTAATATTAATTTATTCACTCCTTTACTGTCTGCCGACTGGTCCTTCCACCATCACATGTCAATGAAAGCACCAATTGGATGTCAGTGAGGGAACAGCCCTGCTGGAGGTGGTAAGGTCTTCTCTGGCAGAGGTTCTCAGATGGGGAAAGATTTAGGGGGCTGGGGTGTTACTGGCCCAATTTATTTTATTTTTCAGATTTTCTATACCACACAGATCTAAGTCAGAGCAGTGTACAATAAAAATAAATATACAATAAATCACATTAAAATAATAAAACAATGCAATTTAAAACTTTCATTGCTACTATTATTTAAAAACAACCCACTTATTCCTATTATGAATTTGGATAAAACCATGTCTTTACTTTCTTTCTGAATGACAAATAGTTCCTCTCCAACCTAATATCCAAAGGGGCTGAGCTCCACAGAATAGGCCCATACACTGAGAACATACTCCTCCAGGTGGTCTCTCTCAATCAATTTAACTGCAGGAACGGTAAAACATGGACCACTTGCGGAATGTACCCTGGGGTATCTCTCTGCACCTGACTGCTTAAATAATCTGCACTCTCATTACAATTTACTTTATACATTAGGGTCATGATCTTAAATTGTATCCTTTCATTGATAGGAAGCCAGTGCAATTCCTTTAAGAGAGGTCTAGCACTAACCCTTCGTGGATATCCAAATACCAGTCTAGCTGCCATATTTTGCATGTACTTGGAATTGTTGCATATTTTTCACTGTTCAGGATCCCATTACAATAATCATATACTGGGGACACCAGTGCCTGAATGATTATCTGAAATGCCCCAAATCCTTAATTCACTTCAATTGTTTCAATTTCAAAAACACCTTCCCCACCAACAAAAAAAATATGAGTTTCAAAGGATAATTTATCATTTAATTGAACCCCTAAATTATGAACTACTGAAGAGCTGGCACAACTAGTCTTGCCTACCTACAACTGTAGGGGGTTTTATCCAGCGCAGCATTAGTAAAAAAATCATCCATTCTGTCTTACCTTCGTTTCAAACTAATTTATCTTTCAACCAATCCATTAGAGTTTTTAACTCTTCTTGAGCTCTACCCAGTGCTTATGCTGGATCTTTCCATAACAAGCAAAGTAAATGTACATCAATTGCATAAATATATCCCCTAAAACCCAAATCACAAATTAACTTCCCCAATGGCTGCAGAAAGATGTTAAAAAGGGGACAATGGTGATTCCTGAGGTAATCCACACTCTAAACAGTATGGTACAGCCTTTTCTCCCTCTTACCTGAACCTCCAACATCCTACATCTCAAAAACAAAGAGATCCCAGCCTAAATTCACCCTTTAAAACCTATATCCTCACATCTTTGTACTAGAATCCTGTGATCTACCAAGTCAAAAGCTCCTGACAGATCCAGTGACAATACCACAACAGCTTCTCCCTTTGTCCAGATTTCTATAAATCTAATCATTCAATGCTACCAACTGTGTCTGTGCTGTAACCAGAACAAAATCCTGACTGGCACTCATCTAATAACTTAACCTTCACATGATGAGACAACTGGGCATCATTTTCCCTAAAAAGGGGCTCTTAGCCACTGGGCGATAGCTTGCAGTTTTTGTTGTCTAGCCCCCTTTTTAGCAATGGATTTAACAATCTTCTTCAAAGTCCAAGGGAATATACTCCTGCAAACCAGGAACCATTCACAACCATTTGTAATATCCCTGTTAATTCATTGGGAAGTGTGTTTTTTTTTTTTACCCAAAAATGATGGGCAAGGAACTACAAGTGGGATTACAATTTTTTAAAATCCCACAAAGCTCTTCCTAGGAAAATCCTCTACTCCCTCCCGAGAACCCATACACAATGCTTCTTTTTCTTGTTAGCAATCGACTCCTGCAAACTGGATGTCATTAAGCATTTGAGCTCATAAGATTTCTAACTTTTCTTTCCAAAACTGAGCAAAGCTGTCTCAATTTAACTTTTTGGGAATCACCTCTCTAGGTAAACAATTTCTTCCCAATGGTTCCTGAGAGAGATGAAAAATGTCTTTAGGTCTATTCTCAGTGGGCTTAATCCGATCTCCATGATACTCCCTTTTAACAACTTATATTGTAGCGGAATATTGATTAGCATTCCGCCTTCAACCCAATTTTTGAGACCAAATGAGATTTAATCCATATCTTTTCCATATCCATATTTAATTTTCTACTGCGAGATGGAGGGGGCTGGGAAGTGGAATGACCCTGGACCTGCCAGTGAGCTTAGTTTTAAAAAGTGAGCCAGACTTGCAAGACAGGGATGGGCTGGTTTGACTCCAGCCCTGGACTTGAGGGAATGGTGGTTTGGGCATGCTGGGGAGGGAGGAGTTGCTGGGCCTGACAGGGCCTCTGAGCAGGTAGTACATTTCCCATGGTAGTAGGAGATGTGCTAGGCAGCCTCCCCATTAGCGCACCTCCTTGCACGAAGGGTAATAGCTAATTAGGCTATTACCCTGCAGTTCACATGCACCCATGTTAAAAAAAAAAAAAAAAAAAAACCACCACCCTGTGGCAAGCTTATTTTAGAGTGGGGGTTTCCAGTGCTAAAGCCTTTTTTACATGCCTGGGGCAAGGTTAGCACCAAAAAACCTGAGCTAATATGAATAAAAACCCGCAGTACGCTTAGCACAGCTTACTACATTGGCCCCTATAGGTGTACACTTTGTATTTCAATAACATCTAAATATATTAAGAAAAATAATAAAGGAGATATAGGAACAAGACCAAAAAAAAAGGATGCAACAATGAACACACAGGGAAGCTAATTTGCTAAAATTAATGCTTTAAAGGGGTAGATTTTCAAACCTCGGCGCACGTAAATCCCGGGTTTATGCATGCTAGGCCAATTTTCGAACGGCTCAGCCACGCGCGTAAACCCTGGGACGAAGAATACAGTCAACGCTCGATGCTGACTGTTGAGAGCGTTGACTGTATTCTTCGCTTATATAAGCTAAGTAATGTTTATTATACAAAAGAAGAATTGAGGAATTAAAAATTAAAATTTTTTTTACTTGCAACAAAAAATATAAAAATGATTGGACTTTGATGATATAATTCCAGTGACAGTGTTTCCCTGCAGCGATTTCGGCTGTTAAGGTGCAAGGTTTGAGGAATTGTCTCATAACATTTTCTGACATTAGGCTTTGGTGCTGGTTTTGTACTTGGATTTGCATATATTTACAGTGTGCCTGGAGTGTGTGTTATAATTAAATATTTTTGAAGCATAATGAACAATTAAATACTGATGTTCCGAAAAGTGACATGAGAAAGAACACAATGGCTTCAGACAGGAAATTAGTGCTAAGAGTAGTACCACAAAAGTCTAATACAATGTGAAGGGTATTGCAATGAAGGTAAACACAGTATCCAAAGTTCAATCCAAAGAAAGGAATGCTTTAATGTATAAAGGCAAATGATTCCACAGTTTCAACAGAGCAAAAGAATGGTCTCCTAACATGGGCCATGTTTCGCTGTAGCTGCATTGGGAGAAACACACTGATCTAAAAATAAACATAACACATTTAGAGGATACAACCATGAAAGCAAAAAGAACAGATGTGAAATCGCAAAACATATAAACTTACCAAGCAAGATCTAGTAAATAGACTTAGAACTGTCAGAGTTGACTAGCAGCATCAATATGTCAGAAGAAATTTCTGGGTATTTAAAAAGCTGGGAAGCAGTGCCAAAAGGTCTTGTGATGTGAATAGCCAATCAAACATAACTGTGCAAAAAAATGGTACGTTGACAAGCAAAAGGTGCTTGCAAAAAATCTAAAGGTGAATAAATAGTAATGAATAACCTATAAATTCTCAGCGATATTGGATCAAATATCGAACATGAAACAAGCATATTTTATGCAAAGATAAATTAACATGTGTCAAAATATATGCAAAATATGCAATATATAAATATGTAATTGAAAGGAAAGCAGCAAAACCAACAGTTTATCAAATCAATAAAAGACAGACCAATTTATTTATTTAATATACATGTATCCCACAAAATCCAAACACAAATTGATCAATTCATATATATTTTAAAAAAAACAAAACCCCCACTCATAAATACTTACTAAAAACAATTCAAAATTCAAACATTTTAAAAAATATAGCTTTAAGTTCTTTTCTAAAGAATTTATAATCCTCAAAAGCTCTGTCGAAGGCAATTTATTCCAAAGAACAGATTCAGTTTGAGAAAGACCTGCCATCTATTCTGTTTAAGTTTACAATTTGTAGGAGGGGGTACCCTAAATAAATTTAATCCTTCAGAACATACCAAACTATATGATCTGCAGTGGGAAAATTATCATGATAGAGTGCTTTAAAAAACTAAGGCCAACAACTTAAATTTTACCCTTTCTGTAATTGGAAGCCAGTGCTACGCACCTAGTATGGGTGAAATATGATCATTGTATTTGCACCTGTAAAAACCCTCACTACCCCATTTTGTATTAATTGTAGTACCCGAAGCAGTTTCTTTGGTAACCCCACAAAGCAAGAATTGCAATAGTCGAGCTCTGAAAGCACTAGTGCAGGGAATACTGAATGGAAGTCTAAAGACTTCAGAGGGCGATTCATTTATAGTTTTGTAAAAGCAGTCCTCACCATTGACTTAATATGTGGTTTTAAAGTCATCTAATTGTACTCCTAGATTTATTGCTTCAGTAACAATGGGTATTGCAATATCACCAAATGTCATCTCCTGCCACACCAAGTTTTTACGACAAATATATAAAACTGTAGTTTTGACATTTAGTATTAGTTTATGCTGATTCAACCATGACTGACTTGAACATAAGAACATAAGAAATTGCCATGCTGGGTCAGACCAAGGGTCCATCAAGCCCAGCATCCTGTTTCCAACAGTAGTCAATTCAGGCTACAAAGTACCTGGCAATTACCCAAACACTAAGAAGTGCAGTCATGCATTCCAAAAACCTGTGCTCTAGTAACATTGTCTGAAGCACACGGCAGATTAAATTATAAATCATCTGCATAAATGTAATATGGAAACCCAAGGGATCAAAATAGTACACCAATAGGCTGCAGATAAATGTTAAAAAGCACTGATGACAAAAAAAGAACTTTGCGGTACTCCTGATGTTACCACACGCCAAGAAGAATTATCTATTGCAATCTGTTTAGTCTGTTCTGACAAATATTTATTTTATTTATTTATTTATTTATTTGCTTTTATATACCGACATTCGTTGGGGTACATCACATCGGTTCACATTGTAACAGGATAATAGCATGATGGAAGTCGTACCATTTTTACATTGTAACATTAAAACATGCGTGGGAACAGTTTAACAATGAAACATAGGTTAACAGTTTAACAGTGAAACAAAGTGGGACGTAGGGACAGTATATGTACATAATAACAGTTGAGGAATATGAGTCAAACCAAATATGAGTCAAACCAAGAAATAACAGTGTCTTTAAACCAGATAGCATGCAGCTGATTCAACAGAATGAAGCAATTTACTGAATCAAAGGACATTCCATGATGCACCAACAACATGGAATGCCCCTTGTCTTAAATGTAAAATACTTGACCAAATAAGTGATCCAATATTCTTTTCCCCGACCCTATCTGAATCCTAACTGCTGTGCATCAAGCACCTTATATGTCAAAAACTCCTCAATTTGTAATAACCATTTCTCTAATTGACTCTGGGAGCCGTGACTTCCTCTCTGGCTCCCTTCGGCATCCCCCCCCTTCCAATCCCCGAAATAATTTCACGTTAAACTGTAATCTTGGTATTAAACAGCCGAAGCTTTTATTAACATAATAGTTAATATGAACTCAACATTATAACAACTTCACCCACCCGGGCCAATTCTTCAGTTCCACCGCCGCCTGCCACGATTCTAGCAAGGCGACGTCACTTCCGACCCCCTGCCGCGTTTACAAGCAAGGGGGCCCTGCCTCCGGGTGTGGTTCCCCACCCCTCCGACAACCTGCCTTTCACCAGCCCCGCGGCTGACCTATGTCCAATAAGTCTCTATTGGCCCAAGTACCCGCCCTCCAAGCTGCGACATTACATATGAGCACATTGGTGCCCTATCCCCCACACCAATCCTAGGCACCTTTAATCCTTCCATGGGGTGGGTGGGTGGGAAAGTCAATCCCCGGAAAGAGGCCGGCTGTGGCCGTCCCCGATGACGCCGGCCCCCCAGAACACCCCCCCCCCCCCAGTATGTGGCGATGCCGCCAATGTCATCCGGGCGTGCCAGAGCGCCCCAATGACGTCGGCCAGCGCCGCCCGCGATCGCCAGATCACCACCAGTTTTTGGCCCACGGCCCCAGGTTAGCTGTGGGCCCTTACGCCTCGGGACCACCCATTACTTAAGAGATTGTGGGCAAATTTGATACTGGGCAAAAGTTTTCTCCAGAAACTAACATTCTTTTTTATTGGATGCACTTTTAAGTACTTTTGGAATGATCCCTACAACTAAGGATTTATTAATAATGTTCAATGTAATAGGACACATTTGAGAAGATAAATTAACCAGTAACCTAGATGGAACTGGGTCACAGGGAGAGAGAGATGTTTTTAAATACCCGACACTTTTTGAAACCTCTTATTCAGTAGTTAATTTAAATTCGGACCATTCAACACTACTGTTTCCAGTTTGAAATGGAATTACTGCCAGACAGGCTTTATCACAAAGACAGCTAGCACGACTACTTAAATAAGAGCCTTATAAAAAATATTTACACCACTGTAAGAGAGGCAACTAGTAACTTGGGGTGTGGTTTTGGTGGTGGACTAGGTTTTGGGGGGCAGTTTTACATGCACAGTCAGAGGTACGAGCAGCACAATAGACATCAGCAAAGATTTTATATGATTCGGAGTGATGAAAGGTACACAAAGATGAGATTTGTATACTGAAGTAAGGGGACAAAATGTAGAAGTGTACAGATGGTAAGATTCAGAGACATATAAGCATGCAATATCAGGGACCATAGTGGCTCCCATTGCTGTACCTTTAAAAGCAAAAAAAAAAAAAAGTGTGTAAGATTATATCAGTCAAAGCTATCAAAAAACTATATAGGGATACATCATTCGGTGTATGTTGAGTCAGAGCAGATTCAATACCTTAATGGCACTAGCCATATCAAGTATGACAAATTTCACTGTCCTTTTCCTCAGTTTATCTTAAGTAATGTTATCATATGTCCCAAACCTCGAACATATGAGGTTGCCAAGGAAACCAATGGTTTTATGAAATGATCTACTAAGAAAGGTTCCAATGATCAAATCCCTGCATCAAATAGGTCGGCCTGGGGATCAATCAGGGATTTATCTTTGGAAGTATGTAAAATACTGGCATACACAGGCAAGGTCTGACCAAGAGAGGCTTCCAGGGTGTCAAAAAATGATGGTCCAGGCCTGTTTGAATAAGTGAAACAATATATTCCAGACTTACAGAAACTGAGTCAGAAGGCAAAGGGAAATAAAATGAATCAGAGAGTTGTCTGTCCACTTCCCTAATATATTGAATATGGTCTAGTATCACAATACCCCCCCCAACCCGTTTTTGTAATTCCCTTTTGCTTGTCTACATATCGTTTTTTTGCATACCTATGCTTCATTGGCTGTTCTTGTCACAGGACCTGTTAACACCATTTCCCAGCTTTTTAAAAGCCCACAAATTTCTTCTAGTCAACTCTGACAGTTCTAAGTCTATTTACTAGATCTTACTTGATAAATGTATGTGTTCTGTGATTTCACATCTGCTGTTTTGCCTTTTCATGCCTGTCCCTCTAAACTTGTTTATTTTTAGATCAGTGTGCCCCTCCAGATGCAGCTACAGCGAAACTTGGCTCGTGTCAGGGGACTATTCATTTGCTCTTTTGAAACTCAGAATAATTTGCCTTTGAACATTAAAAGCATTTCTCTTTTTGACTGAATTTTGGACATTGTTTACCTTTATTGCAATACCTTTCACTTTATATTTCTTTTGGTAGATGTTTCATAGTAGTAAAATACAGAGAAACAGCTGAATTTCACAACAAATTTGTGCAAACATTTTACTCTACGTTACAATGTGTCCAGTATATGAGCATATACTTCTCAAAGTAGTTACAAAAATGCAGGTACAACACAGAACAGTATCTTAAAAAGATTCACAAAGGAAATAGTATTCTCTATTAAGGCAATAAATGTCAATTTATTTCATTTCAGATAGTCTTTCGAGTTCTTCCTTGAAAGCAGCCAAGTTTGTGAGGATGGCACAAATTACATTATAAAACTTTGGTATACAATTTGTCTATGTAGTGAACATGATAGCATCTGTATGACACTGTCAAACTGAAAAAAGTATACTATGTCCTGTAATGTGAGACATTTTGGCCAAAATAGATACTTTCAAGGAAGCTGAGAAATTGCCAGTTTCCCTACAGAGTTAAAAATACATAAAAGGAAAATGAAATTTTCAACAGTAAGCAGAAAATTAGTATTTACCATGTGCATTTTAAAATATTTCTTTATTAGTATTATGCAGAGTCTGTTATAAACCAAATGAAAAATGCAATTTTAAACAAAAACCAAATGAAAGATATGGTGTTGAAAAAAATTATTGCTGCTTAACTGCTTATTAAACATTTTTTATAGCATCCATTGCTTAGCCATAACAGTAATATTTTCAAGTGTGTGAAAGTCAACTGTCCAAAAGATAAATGAGAAAGTGGTAAACAGCGATTCCTAAATGCTGTTTGCAAAGATATGAGGCAATTTCAAACTCCTGCTGACTTCCCCTCACACACACACCTACCTCGCTTCCCCCAATAATTTCTTGCTAAGACCCCCTAGGATAATATTCCATCTGGAAAGTTGAGACATATTCAACCACATACTACATCCCTCCTAATAAATCACAAAAAAGTATTTTGGGGTTTTTTTTTTTTTTTTTAAATCATATCTTTATCTCAGTCTAAACCTAAGCAGGTTATGGTTATGTCCATGGGTTTTGTGCATAACTTCCTAAAGTTTTGCTGTATTATAAAAAGTTTTGCTGTATTATACGGTTCCATGTAAAGCTCCGCTCTTTGTTGAGCAGTTCTTCGTTGTATGTAAACCGGAGTGATTTGTAGTCCCTACAAGAACTTCGGTATATAAAAATTAAAAAAAATAAAATAAATAAATTATAAAGAGATGGTGTTCAAAAAACCCGACAAATTGTAAAATGTCAAAGCCATTATGGAGCAATCAAATCTAGTGAGTGAAATTTGTGACTGTCTGCTATAACATGGCTGCTCGGATGACTAAAAGAATTGGATGGAAGTTACTTAAAGAACTGAAATAAAATTAAGATCAACATTTTTAATAGAGGATCATTATTACTGTTTGGCCCGTATATTTTTAAAATACTGTGTGATCTGTAGAGGACACAGTCTTCTTTTAATAATTCCTAGAATTGTATTTAATGGCAGTAATGCAAATGGAAGAGTTTTAACAGGGTCGTTAAAAATGTTTATATAAATTAACAAGTTCATATAATTTAGAAAAAAACTACCCACAGTCCTCTTTCCCCCTTCCCATGAATGATCCTGTCGCTCATCCCCTTCCCCACCTTGCACAATCCTTTCTTTCCCTTGCCAATTTCCCTACTCATAGGCTCCCATTTTTCTCCCCACCCTCCAATCACACATACTCATGCTTTCCTCTCTTCCATTTCCCTCACTACACACACTGTTCTCTCTCTCCTACTCCCCTCACACACGTTTCTTTCCTCACTGCTTCAAATATAATCCTCTCCCTCATCTCTCCTGTTGGCAAGAGAAAAGCAGCACTTTTTATCTGTCTGCCACCTCCCTTGTGAACTTTATTTTAGTCTGAACTATGTGGTACCAGCGGGTCCTGCAAGACCAGAGAACTCCATGCAGTTCAGACTTCAGGCTGAAGCCAGCAGAGGAGATGGCAAATGCAGGTCAAAAGTACTGCCCTCTTCCTGCTGGAAGGAGGATCATGTTAATGAGGTGGGGCAGGGTGGGAAAGGGGAAAGAGTGTTAAAGCACAGAGTCCCCACAAAGCATGGTTGCCCTGCTTCGCCATATTCCAAGGATGTCCCTAGTTTTGAATCATGATAATCAAACATGCACAAATAGTGTAAATAAATTTATGCTTATAGCACCATCAGCAAAGTGTACACATCCCTTTGCTCTGTAGTCAACTATATTGAAGGACATAGAGAGGATATCTGAAGATGTTGGGTTCAGAACATACGTACTACTGATATTTTGCAAAACTAAAAGGAAATACTACATTGTTAATTCCACTGTTAATGTTCATGTAATACGTACAAAGCCTTACATTAGATACTGTTTTACCAATGTATGTCATCTGATTTTGGCCATGTTTAAATTTTCTAAATTTCCTACTGGATACCAATATTTGTCACCAGAACTCACCAGGGCTGAATGCACTTACTTCATTCCCCATTTGCTAAGAAACTGAACAAATTAAGTGAAGGGAAGAAATGCTCAGCTTTGAAATTTCATGTTGTCTACTGAAATCCTCAAGACACTTAACTACATTATGTACTGCTTTATTTATTGGTTCTCAAGTTGGGATGTATGTGACAGTATACTGCTGACAATTTTAATATTTAAATATCACAAATTGTTCAAAAGTAAGGCACTTTTCATCATATGCACTAATAAATATGGCATGTCATATGCTGGTGTCCCAAGATCAATGCCCTGAAACTACAAGAATATATACTTAAAAAATGTGATTAAATAGATAAGGAATGTGTGTAAAGTGACCCTGGAAATTCTAAGAAACCAGATTTCACAATTTCTTAAAATTGGGCAACAAACAAGCCTCACAGCATTATGTAATTAGTAACAAGAAACCTTTTGAGTTATTACAATAAAGAATTAATCATCAAGGACAGTAAGGACAGGGTTGCAAAAGTGTTATAGCCAACAATGGCAATATCATAGTTATGTCTGTTGGATACAAAGTTCGGCTATCTTTTTTTTTTTTTTTTTAAAGGGGATGGGGTTTCACCGAACATAACCTCCAAAGATTTCAGACTTTTTTGATGAGCTTGCATATACAATATTCCTAGTTCAATATTTAAATTTGAATATTTCTGAATAATGCATATCTCAAAAGAGCAAGATATTGATATGTATACCTGTGACAGAACATGATTAGTAGGTTGCTGAGGTGGAGGGGGAGGTGGCAGCATTGCAGGTCCAGGCACTTGAGCCCTACCAGGTTGCTGGGCCATAGGAGGATTATAAACAACTGGAGTGCCATCTGGGTTTATGAATGGCTGACCTACAGAAAAATAAATATTCTGTTTAGGTCTGTGACAGGTGTATTTAATTTCTATATATAATATACAAAAATACATTCAACATAAGATAAACAAGCTAAAATATACTAATCACCTCTAGTTTTCACTTTCAGGACTATCCTATGTATGCAAAAAACCCCCAAAAAACTTAGTGAAATGGGTTCCATATGTACATGAAAGATTTGACTGCATATCATCTTATTGACGTACAAGAAAACATAAAAAAGGCTCGTCATTACTACCAATACTAGTTATATTTTTTAAGGGTTATGTGAATGTTTTATCAATAGATGTTTTCCAAAATGTGCCATGCTGCTAGGAACTGCTGATGAAGTTATTTAAAAAAAAATCCAACAATTCCTTCTTTCAGCAATCTAGTTTATTGAAATTTCATTTGTCCAAGCAACACTAAAAGCCTTTTCTTTCATATAAACTAATAGAAATTATGGTAACCTTTCTAGCCTAATTTCAGTTGTGATTTTGTTTCTTATATTTAAGAAAGGTTGGGAGATATTAATAGAAATGATATTGAGGATGCAGACTATTTAATGAGGAAGGTATAAGAAACTTGGATAGAGATTAGGACAATGCAGATTGGATATAATATGCTCTAGTTGCTATCTGCAATTCTAAACCTTGGTGCTAATCCAGTTAGCCTACCAAGAACAGGGCTTGTGATTGGGAAAGGTCCATGAAATCAATAAGAAAATCACAGTCTCAAATTATCAAGATATCATTTTGACCCCAAATTCCTGAATCTGTATTCTCAAAAATCTGCAGTTATGATCCGATTAACACTGCCTGCAGGTGATTATTAGTATTAAAAGTAGGTTTTAGGAACACTAACCACAATTCCTGTGCAGTTCTCTAGCGTAAGCCACTGAACATTAATTTAGATAAGCTTATAGCTGGGGTACCTCCCTTAAGGTCAAAGTCTGACTAGCTTACTGCATCCCTTCTCTTGAGATTTTGGCCAAATGGCCTTGAGGAGCACAACTTTTTAAAAATGTTAAATTTTAAAGAGGGATTATAGAACTTCCATTCAGATATCAATGAAGTCTACATTTAATACTTTTTGCAAGTTTGGATTCTATAAAATTTAATTGGATGACATGAAAAATATAAGTTTTGTTAAAAAAAAACCCAAAACAAAACAAAAAACCAACCAGTTTGCTTACCTGTAAACAGGGTTCTCCTAGACAGAAGGATGAATGAATCCTAATGGGTGGGTGACATCTGATGGTGCAGACAATGACCTAGCTCTCAGAGCTCAGCATAGACTTTGAGCATGTGCAGGAACTCTCATTTGTGCAATACCTTGGGAGCCTCAGTCTTTTGCAGAGCTTAAGCTTTAGCAAGTTAGTAGACTTTACAAGCAGGCTGGCAGGTATTAAGTATTACTAATTCATTCTGTTGTCCACAGAGTATCCCTTTTACGGGTAAACACATTTGTTTTCTTTGCAAACAGGTATAAATTAGCCATAATTCATGGAAGTTCCAACTTGAAGGCTGCAAAACAGAGCAACTATTGAAACATGTAATGCACACCCCACTAGTGGTATATGAACTATTGGGTGAACAACTGCACAAAACTGCTTGTACAAAAGTATTGTTCCTTTAAGACAGGTTGTCAAAACAGTAGTGGGATGTGAACATGTGACTTGACAACCAAGTGGCAGCTTTGCCTATGTCTTTAATATAAGAGGATGAGCCACTGAAGTCGCCATGGCTCTTGCCAGCATATAATAGTAGGTGATATAGTCTGTTAGCCAGTTAAGAGTTTTTAGAAACTGCTTGGCCCCTTCTATTGAAATCAAATAAAATAAACAGCTGAGAAGCTTGACAATGAGGATGAATCTTTCTCAAGTAATAAGCTAGGGCTTTTCCAATCAAATGAATGAAGAGCCCTTTCTTCTCTGTCTGCATGTGGTCTTGAAAAGAAAGAAGGCAGCACAATAGCTTGGTTAATGTGCAATGCAAATCCCACTCTTGGAAGGAGAATGAGTGCATTGAATCCCTCTTGTGAGAGACCTTCAGGCACCCACTGAATATGAAACTAGAGCCTATAATTTGCTTACTCTTCATGCTAAAGTGAAGGCAACAATAAACAATACTTTCCAGATAAAAAATTACAAGTCCTCTGACTAAATAGGTTCGAAAGGTTTCATGAGTTGAGATCCCATAGCACTGAATGTTTAGTGACTAGATACTTGGAATGCCATAAACCTGTCATGAACTTTGATACTAAAGGGTAGAAAGAGGCTGAAGTTCTTTCCACTTGCTAGTAATATGCTACAATGGCTTTGAGATGAACTTTAACTGAAGGGGTTCTTAGGCCTGAGGATAAGAGAAGAAGAGTTATTAAAGTAAGTCCTTCGGATCACAGGTGAAAGGATTTAGCTCTCTGGTCTCACACCAAACCAAGAACATCTTCCACTTGAATCTGTATCATCTTCTGGTTGAAGGCTTTGTAGGTGAAATCAGCATATCCATCATCTCTTTAGGAAAAAGTAAGGAAAAGACTATTGCGTATTCAACATCTACACCATGAGAGCCAATGACAGGCTCAGATGGCAGAGTCTTCCCCCCTCCTATGTGATGAGAAGTCAGAGCTCCTCAATTAAATTGGAAGCTAAACTGAAAGATAAGATGAGATATTGATTACACACCTGACGTGGCCATACCTGTACTAAGAGAATCAATCTCACCTTGTCCTGAATAACCTTCTGGACAGTCCTGGCAATGAGAAAGTGACAGGTATGCACAGAGTAGACTAGTGTTCCAGTTTAGCAAGCGGCTCAGAAGCATAATCACTCAATCTTTTTGTTGCCCACTCACTTTCTGTACTGACAGTTCATAAACGCATGATTCCAGGAATAGGAACAGCTCTGCTGCGCTTTCTGCAGATCACCATTTTTCAGACGCAGTTGTGTTGCGCCAGTGGGGACATCTTACTGCAACTGTAGCAGTTGGGAGTCATGATCTAGTCCCAGGCAGTGATAAACTGAATGATGATCTGCAATGGACTTGGGCACCCACAAATACAGGCCTTGAAGCAGTTTACTGTAGTCTTCTTGGCCCAGAACGTCTCCATTTCAGACCTTTTTTTTTTTTTTTTTGCAGAATTGAAAAGTTCTGTTGAGGGGGCTGATAATGCATTAGTGTGAAACAGAAAAATGATCCAATGAGGCAAAACAAAAAAAAATAGATCAATAAAAACAGCTAGAAAAATTGGAGAGTGTAAATAGGAGCAGATCCATGCAGTAGTTCGGACAAAGCAGGACCGAGGGAGTCATGAAGCAGCATTGGTGGACAGGGACTCCAATGCATGCTCAAACTTTTTACTTAGCTTTGAGAGCTGGGTTTGTGTCAATGCTGTCTGATTAACACTACCCACACATTTGGACCAATTCATGCCTGCTTGCCAACAGAGAACATAAAATTTAGGATAAACTTTTTGATTAACTATTGATTTTCCAGTCAGAATCCTCAAGAGTGAGATTCATCCCACATAGGGATATGCGGCCCAAATATTTTTGTTTCAGGTTCTTTTTCCCCCATTTGTTTTTGTTCAATATTTATTTTGGCTCATTTGCTGAACCAAACACACATTAAAACAGAAAAAATGCAAAAAAAAAAATGTAAGCCACCACCACCACTTCTCAAGTTATTCCCAGGGTCTCACCGGGCCCCTTGACCTCTGCCATCTCCATCACTAAGAATGGGCCTCGGGCTACCTGCCTGTGCCGAATTAACCCCAGTCATATCCTCCCTGGGCAGGGCTGATTTCCTTCCCGCCCTCCCAAAATCAGCTGGGGACCGCCCTGGCCCCAACTTACCCCCTTCTATGGGGGTCTCTGGTAGGTGAAATTGGGGATCACTTCTGCCCTGCCAGAATCCTTCTAAAAGATGGAGCCCACTGGCCTCAAGACTAGCACAAATAATAGTGTTGGTATTACGCAGTACTATTTTACACAAGAATACAGCCCTAGCCTTGGCTGACTTTTTTTTTGGGGGGGGGGGGGGGGGGGGTAGTCAGATGGATTGAGAAGGCCCTGGTTGGGCTTGGCTCAGTAAAGCTGGTTAGGTCTGGGCTTTAATTAGTGGCACAAGTAGCAATTTTTTTCCCTTGGGAAAGAATGCACACTATTTGCAAAAGGCAGGCATTTGCCAAAATGAAAACACCTGAAAAATGTAGGGGGGGGGGGGGGGTTTCTATGGATGGCTAATTAGACTGCTTCAGTTCAGCTCACCCATTTGTTAGAAACAAATTGCCATCCCTAATTCTTCACGGTACTTTTATACTACAAGAGCTAGATTAATAAATTACTTTTCTTTATGTTTGGGATTTACTATGGAAATCTTTTTTTTTTCATTGTAATTATTATGACAGGAAGTTTCACTAGATGTGGCTAATCAGTATTACTTTACTAATAAAGGGATCACTTTTTTTTTTTTTAATTGAGTTTTATTAACCAAAGAATTCTATCTTGGTATGTGTGTCACCAAAGATGGCTGAAGCCAAGCACAGCAAACTAAACCCCTATAATACCCAAGAATGAAATGCTCTGAATGTAAATTTCATAATTCATCTTTTATATTTCAGACAAACTGGCAAAACTACAAACATTTAAACTGTTTGCTTGATCTGATTTTCTATATTTCTTCATTTTCATTCAAAAATTAAAAATCATTACCACTGATATACTGCTGATTTTAAGAGAGCTCCTGTGGAACGTAAAGCATAAAACACGTAACTAGTGGTTTTCAACCCTGTTCTGAAGGCACATCTGTAAGCATACCTTGGATGCAAATACATCTTAAATAGATCAGTTAGATTTGAGAAACACTGACTTGTAACAACAGTTTTGTTCATATTGGAAATTTTACTATCTACAGTTAATCACAAGAGGAAAATAAACATATAAAATCTAATTTTTATATTATATAGAACAGTACGACTTGTTAGTAAACTAAGACACTAGAACCATAGGGTCAGTTATGTCTATACATAATTGTATCATTATAAACAAATTCTTACAAAAAGCACAGTGCTCTCAGTATTTAATCATTTAATTCCTTATGAAAGTCATAACTTATTTATTAAAACTAAATAGTAATTAATCAATGTCTGAAAAATCACCTAAATTTCCTCATTTTGGTCACCGAACTTAAGCAGTTAAGAACACTTGACTGGAAATTCAAATGACTCAAGATCACCCCCGGAGTCTCAATACTCAAACATTATGAAGTGAATTCCCTGCTATCCAATAATGTATTAGCTAGCCAAAATGTAAAGCTGCACAGGGAGGACCTCATTTCCTCCATTAGTTGTAAAAATAGTTTTTACAATGAACCAACTTTGCTACTGGGCAAAACTAAACTGTAAAACAGGAAATGACGTTATGATGAATGGATGAGCAATGAACACCATTAAAATGACTCATGGCTATACAACAGTGTACTGAATCAGATCTTTCAAATGCAGAAAAATTTATATAATCACAAAAGTAACAGATTTATATCAGTAGTCAGTCCATATAATTATTCCCACACTGAAACAACCTGTATGAAACAGAGAGCTTACCTGTAACAGGTGTACCTCATAGACAGCAGGACATATCAGATACATAAGTGGATGACATCATCCAATAGCCCAGAGAAGGAAAAAGTGCTCAGAAATAGAGGTGGTCCTTCTGAGCAGGCGTGGGGGGTTCCTGTGGGTCTGCTGCCCCGCAGGTTTCCTTAGTTTTTGTACTAAGCTAAACTTCATCTCTAAGAGGAGATGGGTAGGATTGTGTGGCTGATTTGTCCAGCTATGGAGAACACCTGTTACAGGTATGCAATTTTGCTTTCTTTATATTACAAAGCAGGACAATAATTAACCGCACAAGTGGGGACTCCCAAGCTGAGAGTTGTATTCAAGAATTTATCGCCTTGTTCTAGGAAGGAGCATGCAAACCGCGCTATGTAAGAGAACAGGAGAGTTGGAGGTGTTAAAAAAACAAAAAACGCTTTTGAGAACTCGGTGTACACTTGCTTCATCTCACTCAATCTGGGGATAGGACCGAGGCTGGAAGGACTCAAATACAGGGTGCTGTGTGCACTCCACAAAGTGGGGCCCAGCTATCCACCCCTGCATGCTGGCAATTAAAAGTTACCATAATCAGAGGCTCATGCTGTTTTCAGAAAGGAGCGCCTAGACATTTAAGAGCCACTGCTGGTGACTCTTATTTCAAGGTACGAAGAAGACACCTCAGGTGCTGGCTTGGATGTGAGCATCAGGCAATGTTGGCTTTCCCACTGCACACCTGATCATGTTTGAAGACACACTAGTTGGAACTGTGCCAGAGTTCTTTTTGAACGTCTTCTTGAGGTGTTTGTTGAGATTTCCGAGGTCCAAGTTTGGGCAGAGACCATCTGTTTTCTTTGGAATAAGGAAATAATAGAATAAAGCCCTGAGTTTCTTTATGATATGGGAACTGGCTCCATCACATTTGCTAGACGAGGACTGACAGCTCTTGTTGAAGGAGATGGAGTTGCTTTATCATCATGGAATGATTCCTTGGTAGTTTAATCGGGGTATAGGTCTTGAAATTCAAAAGATATCTTCATTGTATGATCTTTAACACCCAATGGTTAATAGTTATTAAGTGGTTTAAGTCTTACCCCCAACTGGAAGGCTGTTTAAATCTAACTGGTTCTTCCTTTGTGATACTGCAGTTAAAAAAGAGATAGGATTTGACTTTCGTTGTATCTTATTTTCTTCTGATAGATCCTTTTTCCAATTTTTGAATGAAGATCTTTTGTCTAAAATAGCCTCTTTCACCTCACATTTTAGCCATGCTGGCAATCATTTGACTTTCCTTCTACCTTTCTTAATGCATGGAATACATATGGCCTCTGCTTTTAGGATTTTTTTTTTTTAAACTATTTTTCTCATCTTATCAAAGTTTCCCTTTTGAAAGTCTAGTGCTAGAGCTGTGAATTTACTTACTGTCCCCCCCTTCCAGTCATTAATTCTGATTTGATCATATTATAATCACTATTGCCAAGCAGCCCCATCACCATTACCTCTCACCAAATCCTGCGCTCCACTGGGAATTACTGTATTTTTTGCTCCATAAGCCTTTTTTTCCCCCCAAAGTGGGGGGGAAATGTCTGTGCGTCTTATGGAGCAAATATTAAAAAAATTAACTAACTACAACCCCCCACCCTCCTGACTCCCATCCATTGCTCCTACCATGTGACAGGGGCCGACCAATGGCACCGGTAGCCCCTGTCACACAGTAAGGGTAAAGGGCCACTGGTGCCATTTTGATTACTGGCAGCAGACGGTCCGAGAGCAGGAGATTGCTCCCGGAAGCCCCACTGGACCAACAGGGACTTTTGGCAAGTTTTTTTTTGGGGGGGGGGGGGGGGGGGGGGCTTGTAGTTAACTAAATTTGAAAGGTTGGGGCGGGTTTTGTTTTTTTATTTTTTTTTTCCACAAAAGAGAACGATACAAGTTTTCTGATCCAAGGAGTGGACTGAAATGGTCCTCCCCAGACCCAAAAACGAAACAGGGACCAAAAAAATTGTATGCACACTCCTAATTTGCTCCATAAGACGCACAGACGCCCTGGAACAGAGCCGGTTTAGCACACTTTTAAAAAAATTTTCCCCTTCTGAATCCTAGATGCGTCTTACGGAGCGAAAAATATGGTAGATCTAAAATTGCTCCCCCTCTCATCGGTTCCTGAAACAATCGCTCCATAAAGCTATCATTTATTCCACCCAAGAACTTTCTCTCTTTAGCATGCCCTGTTTCACTTACCCAGTCAATACTGGGGTAATTGAAATCTCCCATTATTACTGCACTACCAATTTGGTTAACTTGCCTAATTTCTCTTAGCATTTCAATGCCCGTCTTACTGTCTTGGCATTAATATTTTCTTGTCGGCACCAAGAAGTTAATAGTACGGACAAGTACTACATATGGTACTTGCTTTCTGATAGTACTGATAACTATCTGCCAAAAACCAATGGCATTTTCTCATGTGCTGATAATGTTTCAGTGCCTGTAGGGCATGTATTTTGAGGTTTTAGCACCAAAAAGCACATTTTCTCTCTCTCTTTAGCAGGAAGGGAATGGCATCTTTGTCAAAACTTGTCTAAGTCACAGCCCATAGCTTGAGGGGACCCTGCCTTCTTTGATTTAGGAACTTGTGCATCAGTAACAGCTTCCTCTTCATTGGCCCAGAGGGTTAAGGAGATCTCAGAAATCCTCACACTTTATAACCTCTGGATTTAATGGCCCTTGGAGACATCCAAGCACAGGCGATGCAGTTAGGAACATCATGAGACGAGTCTAAGCAGCAGGCATCTGTCAATGTGGTCAGACAGGTTTATCTTGTAGGAACAATAGGAACACCTTTTGAAGATGGATTTGATAGCTTCAGCACTTTTTGTGAGGAGGACAAATTTAAATCAAATTTGACAGGAACAGGAACTAGTTATACATTTTTTTTTTGGGGGGGGGATTCGAACAAAAAAAAAAAAAGGAAAGAAAAATAATAAATACTTTGAAATGAAAGAAAACTATTTACAAATAAAAACCATGGGTGGCTTAAGATGAGAGAGAGAGAAAAAACCACGTCCTTTCATATGAATGGAAGAACCTTCCCCCCTGAAAACTTGTGTTGTGGTGGCTGCATGAGAACCCCTGTGAGAAAGTTTTTTTCTATTTCAGCGCTGTCAGATGACATCACCCACTTGTGTGTCTAATTATTGTCCTGCTTGTCCACACAGAAAATATCAGTTTTAAATGTAATATTTTGCTTAACATGTTAATATGAAAATGCTTATGAAAGTATAACAAACGTTTACATAACTAGTGCAAACAAAGAGGCAATAATCACAAGTTTTGTTTTATTGTATTTTTTTTTGTATGTCTAAATTATGTATATTTTTTATTGTCCACCAATTTGAGTTTCAGAATTGGTGGTATAAAAACATAAAGTGCTAAATTTTAAATTACATATGTGACTGACTTCTGTTTCAGACATTAGAATATTCAAATATTAATGCAAAGTTAAGAAACACAAACACCATCACAAAATATGTCTACAGTTACAGAAAACATTTTTTTCTAGAATTCTAAACTGTAATTAAATATCTATCACTTGATACCAACCTGTTTGTGGGTTGATCAGAATACTGCCAGGTGGTATGCCTGCCGCTTCCAACGGAAGCAAAAAGAAGCTAGAGCTAGTAGGTGCCACTTGCCCACTTATGCCACCAAAGGAAAGAGAATTACTAGTGCTGACAGTTGGATAGACGGCAGATGTGCCATGAGATGGCTGGTTTATAGCTGTTACTGGAAGAGGCTGCTGGGTGTGAGAAAGAGAACCCGTGGATGACCCTACACTACTAGAAGACTCAGAACCTAGGAAAGGAGTAATGAAAAAGGATTTTTATCTACAGTCAGAAACAAGCTCATTTAAATATGCATCAGATTCATTAACTGCAAACGTTTTATAGTACAACATGCTTCTACACAAATATATACTAGCTACTCAATGCTTATTTTCAACTTCTTATATATATAAGCATATTTCTTTTAGCAGACCTGAAATAAAAGTTGCATTCTATAAACATCAGAGATCTTAAGCAACCAAGGCATGCAATTTACAGCAATAATCCCCTAATTTAGCAAGGAAGCAGTTCATGCAACATATTACTATACATCTTTAATGCCATAGTGATAAATAAACTTTTGGGACTAGAACAATTACGTACAACTAGCTTGAGTTTTATTTTTAATAGATCTAGAAAATTACAATGAAAATCATTTTTCTTAAACAGTGGTTAATCCCCTTTACCCATCAAAATAAAGAAAAAACTGTACTGAAATGTTAGTAAACATTTACATGGTGGAATTCTTTTAAATATGTAAGATCTAGCTATGCATTTTTAGCTTGGATTTCTGCATTTTCCTGTTGCTTTATGGTAGCTTTATCCATTTTTAAATAGGAACAAATTAAATCTCTGCTAGATGAAACACAAAATAAATTAATGAAATTAATTTTGAGGATCCCAGTTTGAGAAACTCAACTCTTAACTGCAGTGAAGCAACTGCCAACAAGCATATAATTAATAAAATGTAAACAAATCATTGTCTAACTTTCAACTTCAGCCATATACAACAAAAATTAACTTAAAATACATCCTGCTAAAGATTTTCACTTTGCTTTCTTTTACAGAAGAGAAAACGTTTACAAATACATATTGTAAATGAGGTAATGGAACTAAATCTACTCTATAAAGATTCATTAGTAAACAAAGATATTTAAATCAGTAAACTAAACTACAGTCTAATTTGATACCACACTGCCAGACCTGGTAATCCATGCGTCTTTTTAAAGCAGCAATGTCAAGTTCACTCAATTTTGATCACATTTGATTGAGACACACAGTGATCTTCTACCCTCTGGTTAATTAATCCCACCCTATATTTTTTGAGTTAGTACAAAAGTAATTGCATGAATAATTTTTGAAGACCTATTTTAAATTATATTTCTCCCATATTTAGCTATACCTTTCTTTTTTTACAATAGGGTTTGAATTTCTATTTGCTAACGAGCAAGAATGAAGAAACAAGTCTAGGAATACTATAGACATGACGGTTAGAAACAAAACAGCTTGGCAGTTCCACATCTAAGTAGAACCATGTTAATTCATTAATCCTGTTTTGTATGATGTATACATTCTATTGTGTTTAAATAAAAAGTTTAGGATTAGGCCAAATTCATTGCCTATGTGGGAGACTTAGGCCTATTTCCTCAGCCTGGCTTCTGCTCCTCAAATAGAGGATGAGCATGCTGCAGAGGCATTGACAGCCCCCAAGCGGAGTGAATCCCAGATATAGCACAACGGTGAAACTTAGTGGCAAGACTAAGGATGCATATTATTGGATTCCAGAGGGAGCTGTGGTCTATAGACCGTGGCTGAGAAATGTTAATAAATGTTGCTGTGTTGAATGGGCTAAAAATGGGAGAAAACCCTGGATAGGTGCAAATTAACATTCATGATGCTGTAATCCTACTAAAGGTTGGTTCTGAATGAGTAGGAAGTTCAAAGTAGTAAGGGAAAAGTGCCAGATCAGGGGGGAAAAAAAAGTATGTTCAAAAAGACAAATGTGAGGTCCCGCACAGTCCTCATGGAAGACATCTCAACATGGTGTTTGGCTTTGGCTTGTATCCCTTCCACCCTGCCAGCAAGCACATCATATGCAGCATCAGGCTTTCCCTGGGGCCTTCTCCTCTTCCCGATGATGTTGCTGGCAGGGGTGGAGGATCAGCTCAGGGAACAAGGGAGGGAGGTTCTCTTGTGCAAGTTAAGGATTTAAACTAGTTATTGATTGGTGGCACCCACTATATTTTCGGGTCTGCTGAGTCTCAGTCTGCAGTGTTTGTGGAATAGTCAAGGAACTGCGATGGGGCAGTTGGCCATCTCCTTCAGGCCGGGTGGCATGTATCGGGCAGGGATTCATCCTAAGTGTAGCGGCGGATAGCAAGAAGGTCAGCACGTGAGGATGCAGGGAGCTTGGCGCAACTCAGCAAGCCTGGAAGATTGACAGAGCAGGTAGGCTGGCTCTGGTCTTGGTGAGGATTTGATTACGAGAGGAGGCAGCAGGGGTCACAGCATAGCTGATCTGGGGGCTTATTGCAGCAGCGAGAACAGTGCAAGTGATGCAACAGCAAGCAGGCGATCGGGTGTTTCAGATGCCGGAGAAGATGACTATCGTTCGAGTGGGGACTCATTCTGAGGGGCGATCACGGCAGGGTTGATTGATCAATAATGGCCGGCGCCACCCTCAGCACAGACAAAAGGTTTTGGGTAGCTCCAGGAACCAAACCAAGGAGGAGTCAGTCCAAGTCCTGTGGAGGTGCCAGAAGGAACTGTGAAAGACAGGGGCATGGAGAAGAATTGGTGCAGGGTCAGTCATTGACCCAGAATTGGGGTGTGGATATTGAGAATGTGCCTTTAATTGGGCAAGCTGCTTCAACGAAAGATACCAGGCAGGAGGGGAGTTATGCAGTTTCACCAATGGCCCCCCCCCCCCCCCGGGACTAGTGAGTGGAGAGATGGACGTTGGGTCAAAACAGGGCAGCCATGGTACATGCTACCATATCCCTGGTCACGGATGCTACTCAATCAGGGATTTTGTGGCCCTCAATGGGGAGTGGGGGCAGCATGGGTCACATGCAGAGCGCCGCAGCATTTCATGCAGGGTTTCCCTAAAACCATGCATACACAGGGTGCCAGTTCAGCCCCGGAAGAGGGAAATAGGGTACAATGGGGGCCCTCCAGTTTGTCCTGACCCACATGGTGCTTATCTCTGTTATGCCCCCTTTTGGGCTCCATGGTCAGGGTTGGAGCCTGCATGGCATGGCAGCATGGTATCACAGACCCCAGGAATGGATGGGCCGGGTGTTTCAAGCAGTGATGGGACTCTGACATGTACTATTCTGGCCCAACTGGAGGTTCAGCAACAACAGGCGTTTGAAGGACCTGTGGTGCAGGTGGGGCGAGAGGTCGCAGTTGGTCAGACAGCGGTAGCGCAGTCCCAGGGCGGGCTGATGCCAGACGTTTTGATCGCAAGGGCTCCCAGCAGCGAAGCAACAAGTACTGATGTGCTGAGGGGTGAGCTGGTCAGAGATCATGGGGGCATTTCAAAGGCTGGTGGGATGGATATTATTGGTAAAAGTGGGTAAGAATAAAAAGAAGTTGTGGAAGGGCAGGTAGGGGTCCAGTTCTGGGAGCTCAGAGGACACCTTGGATTCAGGTTTCTCCTCTGATGAAAGTCCCTCACGGCCTGCCTCATTGCCCTTACCAATCTGTCACAACTGTGGGAAAGCATCCTTAAATCACTGCAAAGTAAGATTAAAAAGAGATGATACATTGACATATTCCATGTTTTGGAGGATAGGAGGAAGAAGGGAGACAAAAAGAAAGTGAAGAGGGATGAGGAAGGGAGTGGCGAAAGAAAGATTCTTAGGAACATAATTGATTGGACACAAGTATTCTTTAGAATGATTACCCAAGGGTAGGCGCTAATTTCTCTGGTGCTTTTCTGTGCACCCTCTGACTTAATATCATGGCGATATTAAGTCGGAGGTCCCGAAAGTTTAAAAAAAGTAAAAAAAAAAAAAATTGAAATAAGCCCGCGGCTTGAAAACCGGACGCTCAATTTTGCCGGCATCCGGTTTCCAAACCCGTGGCTGTCAGCGGGCTCGAGAACCAACGCCAGCAAAATTGAGCGTCGGCTGTGAAACCCACTGACAGCTGCTGCTCCTGTCCGAAAAGAGGCACTAGGGACGCGCTAGTGTCCCTAGTGCCTCTTTTTACCACCGGGCCTAATTTAAATAAATTTATTTACTGTATCACGTGCACAGAAGGGCAGGCGCTTGCCCGCTCTCCCGCGATTTTTACTGTATCGGCCCGATAGGGACTACAAGGGATGGGTGTGGCTAAATTATGATGAATGAATTAGGGACAAAATGGAGGAAAATCATTACATGTCATGGGGGACTCAGGATGTTGGATTGTGGCTTAGACAAATCACCAATAAGGCCACTGATGCGAGTCCTGCAGGCAAGTTTGGGTGCAAGAATAGCAACACTGCTGCACCTGGAGGTAGCCCAACTTAGGCCGGAAATATTAACAGTAACGTCTATTGGTATTTCAACAAATCTTCTAACTTCCAAGATTGCAAATTTAGGCATGTGTGCTCAATATGCTTTGCCTCGCACTCACCGACCAACTGTGCTAAGAGGGGCATTGGAGGCGCAGGCAGGAGTTCTGGTAAACCAAAACAATCCTAGGCTGGTAAAGGCCCTATCACCAATAAGTTTATCCAGCATGGACTCATGCTATCCCTATATCCTAGGTGCAGGGACACTAAGGTCTTTGGGAGGGATTTTTGATCCCCTTCCAGAGGGAGACCAGTAATAATTTGCTTGGTAGTGCACCTTCAACAACTCATCATGCTGAGATCATCCAAAAGAAAATAGATGCAGAGGTAGCGCTAGGCAGGATAGCAGGTGCATTCACTGATTCCCCCGTTTGAAAGGATATTTAAGCCTAAGAACATAAGAACATAAGAAAATGCCATACTGGGTCAGACCAAGGGTCCATCAAGCCCAGCATCCTGTTTCCAACAGTGGCCAATCCAGGCCATAAGAACCTGGCAAGTACCCAAAAACTAAGTCTATTCTATGTAACCATTGCTAATGGCAGTGGCTATTCTCTAAGTGAACTTAATAGCAGGTAATGGACTTCTCCTCCAAGAACTTATCCAATCCTTTTTTAAACACAGCTATACTAACTGCACGAACCACATTCTCTGGCAACAAATTCCAGAGTTTAATTGTGCGTTGAGTAAAAAAGAACTTTCTCCGATTAGTTTTAAATGTGCCCCATGCTAACTTCATGGAGTGTCCCCTAGTCTTTCTACTATCAGAAAGAGTAAATAACCGATTCACATCTACCCGTTCTAGACCTCTCATGATTTTAAACACCTCTATCATATCCCCCCTCAGTCGACTCTTCTCCAAGCTGAAAAGTCCTAACCTCTTTAGTCTTTCCTCATAGGGGAGTTGTTCCATTCCCCTTATTATTTTGGTAGCCCTTCTCTGTACCGTCTCCATCGCAATTATGTGTTTGAGATGCGGCAACCAGAATTGTACACAATATTCAAGGTGCGGTCTCACCATGGAGCGATACAGAGGCATTATGATATTTTCCGTTTTATTCACCATTCCCTTTCTAATAATTCCCAACATTCTGTTTGCTTTTTTGACTGCCGCAGCACACTGAACCGACGATTTCAATGTGTTATCCACTATGACACCTAGATCTCTTTCTTGGGTTGTAGCACCTAATATGGAACCCAACATCGTGTAATTATAGCATGGGTTATTTTTCCCTATATGCATCACCTTGCACTTATCCACATTAAATTTCATCTGCCATTTGGATGCCCAATTTTCCAGTCTCACAAGGTCTTCCTGCAATTTATCACAATCTGCTTGTGATTTAACTACTCTGAACAATTTTGGGTCATCTGCAAATTTGATTATCTCACTCATCGTATTTCTTTCCAGATCATTTATAAATATATTGAACAGTAAGGGTCCCAATACAGATCCCTGAGGCACTCCACTGTTCACTCCCTTCCACTGAGAAAATTGCCCATTTAATCCTACTCTCTGTTTCCTGTCTTTTAGCCAGTTTGCAATCCACGAAAGGACATCGCCACCTATCCCATGACTTTTTACTTTTCCTAGAAGCCTCTCATGAGGAACTTTGTCAAACGCCTTCTGAAAATCCAAGTATACTATATCTACCGGCTCACCTTTATCCACATGTTTATTAACTCCTTCAAAAAAGTGAAGCAGATTTGTGAGGCAAGACTTGCCCTGGGTAAAGCCATGCTGACTTTGTTCCATTAAACCATGTCTTTCTATATGTTCTGTGATTTTGATGTTTAGAACACTTTCCACTATTTTTCCTGGCACTGAAGTCAGGCTAACCGGTCTGTAGTTTCCCGGATCGCCCCTGGAGCCCTTTTTAAATATTGGGGTTACATTTGCTATCCTCCAGTCTTCAGGTATAATGGATGATTTTAATGATAAGTTACAAATTTTTACTAATAGGTCTGAAATTTCATTTTTTAGTTCCTTCAGAACTCTGGGGTGTATACCATCCGGTCCAGGTGATTTACTACTCTTCAGTGTGTCAATCAGGCCTACCACATCTTCTAGGTTCACCGTGATTTGATTCAGTCCATCTGAATCATTACCCATGAAACCTTCTCCATTACCGGTACCTCCCCAACATCCTCTTCAGTAAACACCGAAGCAAAGAAATCATTTAATCTTTCCGCGATGGCCTTATCTTCTCTAAGTGCCCCTTTAACCCCTCGATCATCTAACGGTCCAACTGACTCCCTCACAGGCTTTCTGCTTCGGATATATTTAAAAAAGTTTTTACTGTGAGTTTTTGCCTCTACAGCCAACTTCTTTTCAAATTCTCTCTTAGCCTGTCTTATCAATGTCTTACATTAACTTGCCAATGTTTATGCTTTATCCTATTTTCTTCTGTTGGATCCTTCTTCCAATTTTTGAATGAAGATCTTTTGGCTAAAATAGCTTCTTTCACCTCCCCTTTTAACCATGCCGGTAATCGTTTTGCCTTCTTTCCACCTTTCTTAATGTGTGGAATACATCTGGACTGTGCTTCTAGAATGGTATTTTTTAACCATGACCACGCCTCTTGGACATTTTTTACTTTTGTAGCTGCTCCTTTCAGTTTTTTTCTAACAATTTTTCTCATTTTATCAAAGTTTCCCTTTTGAAAGTTTAGCACGAGAGCCTTGGATTTGCACACTGTTCCTTTTCCAGTCATTAAATCAAATTTGATCATATTATGATCACTATTGCCAAGCGGCCCCACCACCGTTACCTCTCTCACCAAGTCCTGTGCTCCACTGAGAATTAGATCTAAAATTGCTCCCTCTCTCGTCGGTTTCCTGAACCAATTGCTCCATAAAGCTATCATTTATTCCATCCAGGAACGTTATCTCTCTAGCGTGACCCGATGATACATTTACCCAGTCTATATTGGGGTAATTGAAGTCTCCCATTATTACTGCACTACCAATTTGGTTAGCTTCCCTAATTTCTCTTAGCATTTCACTGTCCATCTCACCATCTTGACCAGGTGGACGGTAGTATATCCCTATCACTGTAGTCTTCCCTGATACACAAGGGATTTCTACCCATAAAGATTCAATTTTGTATTTAGTCTCATGCAGGATGTTTATCCTGTTGGACTCTATGCCATCCCGGACATAAAGCGCCACACCTCCTCCCGACTGCTCCTCTCTGTCATTGCGATATAATTTGTACCCCGGTATAGCACTGTCCCATTGGTTATCCTCTTTCCACCATGTCTCTGAGATGCCAATTAAGTCTATGTCATCATTTACTGCTAAACCTCAAAACAGCACCCAAATCTTCTGGGGTATTTAACAAAATGATAATCTAGTATATAAACAAACCCCCAGTAAATTTCAATTTATTACCAAGTATCCGAAATGATTCTTTACTGGGGGTTTGTTTATATATTTATTTATTTATTTAACATTTTTTATATACTGAAATTCTAGCAACAATGTTGCTAATCATTTCGGTTTACATATAACATTGGAGTGACTTAAAATGCGAGTCTTACATGGAACAGGAAAATGAACTTGGAGATAATTGAATAAATACTAACAACATATACTAGATTATCATTTTGTTAAATACCCCAGAAGATTTGGGTGCTGTTTTGAGGTTTGGTATCTTACATTGCTTAGTTGCACCTTTGACCATGGATACATGGAAACAAATTTTTAGTTTTTCCGATGCCCAAGTGGCAGATGTTAAGGCACAACCGTCATTGCTATCAGATTCAGAGACGGTTAAGATAAATACATCATGGGATGAGTTTATTCGTTTAAACAAAAAGAGCATTCGTGCTGAACTACATGGTAGTACACTCACGGAATACATTAAACAACAGATGATCCCTAGAGGATTGCGTGTTCAAAAAGAACCCCTTTTATTTACAGAGGATAAATCTTTCATGCAGACTTGGACAGCCATTTTAAATAAATGTGCTTTAGATTTAATGTTATTAATTGTGGGTCAGGTCAAAAAGTTCACTGAGGAATTGGTTACTCCAATACAACAACAAATTGACCAACTCAAACAGGACATTGAACCAAGCAGGTTTGAAGAGCAATTCCAAGAACATCGGACAGCTTTGGAAAAATTCAAAAGTAACATCAGAGAGACCAAAATCAGCAAATTTCAACGCGATCAGAAAGATTATAAAGCGGAACAGGTTTACAATTGGCTGGGCAATAGAAGTGGATTTAGACGGGTGCGCTATAATTTTTCATCAGAAGAAAACTCCAGTGGATCGGATGAATTGGACAATCAAAGTTCTGGGCAAATAGACCAACCGCAGAAGGATTTTTTATCCACACGCGGCACCAACAATACACGTCCGAGAGGAAGACGACGCTACAACGACAATACTGCCACTCACGAATCCTCTCAAACAGGTCAAAAAACCAGAACAAGAAACAGACAGAATCCGCAGTGGTAAACCTGTCCACGTTCACTTTGACACAAGAACAACTAGCCTTATTAGACCATGGGTTATCTTTCGTACCTACTACATATCACTCTCCATTTGAATCCCGCATTCCATCCATCGATTTATCCGCAAATTAAATTTGCGTTTATTTTTTTCGGATATGAATGTAGGCAATAGTCCAGATATATCATTAGTCCGGCCAAAAACCAAGTGGCATCCTCCTGGTCCCATGGATGCCCATATTAAAACTTTTGAACAATTGGTGTTACAAGATCTAAAGGCTTTCGAATCCCAAACCCATCAGTGGAAAAACAATTTAACTGCTCCTCTTCGAGTTGCTTTAAAATCTTTAGAAACTAATGACCAACTCATTATAAAACCGGCCGACAAGGGTGGGGGAGTGGTTCTACAAGATAGAGACATATACGAGGAGACCATGCTGCAACATTTGAACGATGATAGATTTTATCAGAAGTTAACATCTGATCCTACTGACTCATTATTATCCACTTTGAGCAATATAATTGAGTCTTCTTCGGGACTAACAGACAAAGAAAAAAGGTTTCTAATAGTTGATCACCCGCGTATGCCGGTTATATATTCTTTACCAAAAATCCATAAACATTTAACCAAGCCTCCCATACGTCCCATTGTGTTGCTCAATGATTCTGTTTTAGAAGCTCCTGCCATATTATTGGACAAAATATTGCAACCTTATGTTATACAAGCAAAATCCTATGTGAAGGATACCATACATTTGTTGCAAAAACTTCAATCAGTCCAATTAGATACATCTTTAAATTACATGTTGGTGACTTTGGACATTGTTGCGCTCTATACCAACATCCCGCAGACGCAAGCATTTGAAATAATCAATCAATGTCTTATGCACAGAGTGAACCATCAACGCATATCTACTGGCGTGATTTTACAATTATTGGAGACAGTTTTGTATCACAATTATTTCATGTTTAATACAGAAATCTTTTGGCAAATTCATGGAATCCCTATGGGATCACCTTTGGCTCCTACTACCGCCAATATTTATGTCATGCAGTTTGAAGAGGATGTTGTGTATAAAGCTGAGTGGTGGCAATACATCACCTTATGGGTTCGTTACATCGACGACATTCTGTTGGTATGGAGTGGCACTCAACAGCAATTGCTTTGTTTTCATGATTGGATTAACAGTCAGGACCCTCATTTGAAATTTACCATACAATATTCAGGATCACAGATATCTTTTTTGGATGTTTCTATTAGCCTGGAAGAACATATATTCAGGACCACCATGTACCGTAAACCCACGGATAAAAACAATTTATTAAAATTTCATAGTCATCACCCTCACTCTTTCAAATGCGGGTTGCCTGCTAGTCAGTTTTTCCGCGCAAAGCGTATCTGCTCTACCATAAGCGATTTTGAACTTCAAGCAGCAATTTTGCGCGATCGTTTCCTCGAACGGGGGTATCCGAGATCAGCAATCAGAAAAGCCTACAAAAGGGCGAAATACTCTGATAGACAAAGTCTATTACAGTACAAACCGTCAAAAGATTGTCCACAACTCGTTTGTGTCTTAAAACAGTCAGTGGCTACAAATGCAATTTCATCATCGATACGACGCCATTGGCATGTATTAGCACTCCATGAGATCTTTAAAGAGACACCGCTCATCGTCACCACGCATGGCGCTAACATCAGAGACAAGCTGGTACATGCTCAATTTGCCACTAAAGTTCAGGTTCCAGTTATAGGACATCACAAGTGCGGGCAATGTTCTCATTGCATAAATTGCATTGAAGGCTTAAGCTGGCAAGAACCAGTGACAGGGTATTTGATACACCGCAAACACAATACAACATGCAACTCAGACTACGTGGTTTATGCAATCATTTGCCCATGCCCAGGTTTATACATTGGCAGGACCACCCGAAAAATAAGAGTGAGGCTGAATGAACATAAATCGAAATTAAATACGTCTACTTTATCTGCTCCAATTGTTGCACACTGTGAACAGCATGGACACTCGTATAGCACTTTGCAATGGACAGTTATAGATCACATACCTATCACGTCGAGAG
The DNA here is from genome assembly GCF_901001135.1 of Rhinatrema bivittatum. Lineage (NCBI taxonomy): Eukaryota > Metazoa > Chordata > Amphibia > Gymnophiona > Rhinatrematidae > Rhinatrema > Rhinatrema bivittatum. The sequence continues at coordinate 51,510,863 of NC_042620.1, read as the reverse complement.
GAGGGAACCGGGAAGGTTTGTTGAATAAACGTGAAGCGTGTTGGATCTTTACTTTGAATACGCAAGCCCCTCAGGGAATGAATGAGGCTCTTGATTGGGGCTCTTTAGTTTGAATGAATATGCAATGACGTCGCAGCGATGTGTGTTGTGATTGGTAATCACATCATCTGTGCCTCTAGCTTAAAAAGCTTGGATCGTTGGTGAGAGGTTTGCAGAGAGTAAGAGCGCTGCATGGCGTCTGGAAAACTTTTGCCTTGATAGATGATTTTCAGCTAATGCGGTATACCGACTGTTCTAAAAAGAACACATCCCCTGAAGAAAGGTTCCGGTGTGAACCAGAAACGTAGCTACGTCGGGTGGACTAACATCTTCAGATAAGTCGGGACTTTGAAATTACATTGAAGGAGGCATTAGAATTTTATAAATAATAGTTTAAAAAACTGGTTTTAAGGGATAAAAAAAATCGTGTTGCAGTTTTCACTAGGGTTTGCACAGAATTTAAAAAAAACCCATAGGTGGAGGAGGATTGGTTGATGATTATACTTGAAAATCTAACAGACCTTATGCTGGGCTGAGAAACCTATATATGAAACCCTTCCTCTACCTTTTCAAAAATTTTGTTGTTGAATTTTTGGGTAACGTGCAAGTGTTTCATGACACTTTGCAGTTTACCTTTTAAGATAATATGTAAATGAAGACTTGATTGTGAGCAAAGAATCATTTCGGATACTTGGTAATAAATTGAAATTTACTGGGGGTTTGTTTATATACTAGATTATCATTTACTGCTATACATTCTAATTCTCCCATCTTACTTCTTAGACTTCTGGCATTAGCATACAAACATTTCAAAGTTTGTTTTTTGTTTGTATTTTTATTCTGCTTTTTAATTGATAGGGATAAGTTAGAATTTTTTAGCTCAGGTGAGTTTTTAGTTACAGGCACTTGGACTACTTTTCTAATTATTGGAACCTCACTGTCGGGATGCCCTAATTCTAATGCATCATTAGTATCCTTTAAAGATACATCTCTCCGAACCATGCGCTGCTGAGCGACTGTCGGCTTTCCCCTTTGTTCTAGTTTAAAAGCTGCTCTATCTCCTTTTTAAAGGTTAGCGCCAGCAGTCTGGTTCCACCCTGGTTAAGGTGGAGCCCATCCCTTCGGAAGAGACTCCCCCTTCCCCAAAAGGTTCCCCAGTTCCTAACAAAACTGAATCCCTCTTCCTTGCACCATCGTCTCATCCACGCATTGAGACTCCGGAGCTCTGCCTGCCTCTGGTGACCTGCGCGTGGAACAGGGAGCATTTCAGAGAATGCTACCCTGGAGGTTCTGGATTTAATCTTTCTACCTAAGAGCCTAAATTTGGCTTCCAGAACCTCCCTCCCACATTTTCCTATGTCGTTGGTGCCCACATGTACCACGACAGCCGGCTCCTCCTCAGCACTGTCTAAAATCCTATCTAGGTGACGCGTGAGGTCTGCCACCTTCGCACCAGGTAGGCATGTTACCAGGCGATCCTCACGCCCACCCGCCACCCAGCTATCTACATTCCTAATAATCGAATCACCAACTATGACGGCCGACCTAACCCTTCCCTCCTGGGCAGTAGGCCTTGGGGAGATATCCTCAGTGCGAAAGGACAATGCATCACCTATGCCTATGGCAGTAATGCCTAAGGAGTAAGCAGGCAAGATCCGCCTCATACAGAACTGGTCCTACCTGCACAGGGAGTCTGTGAATGACCACTTGCCATCAGAGGAGTGCATAGTTTGATACGTATCCTCTGATAGCATGATAGCTTTGTAGAGGCAGTTCGGGAAAGGGGCATTGATGGCAAAGACAGACACTGAGTCTGCTTTTAGATTGCTGCCCGTACACCTGCGCAGTTTCCCACTCCTGGGTTTTCAGGTTTGGGGGTTTATACTACTTTGACAAGTGTATGCCCATGGGGGTACTCTGTTTCATGCGCCTACTTTGAGATTTTTTAGTAATTTTCTGCATTGGGTAGTGGAGAGTAGGATTCAGATGGATAATATAGTACACTACCTTGGATGATTTTCTATTCATGGGTCCCAGTGAGTTCAGATTCCTGCGCTCTCATGTTGCAGGCATTCTAGTAAGTGGCAGAGTAGTCTGGTCTACCGCTTACCCACAAAAAAAACAAAAACTGAGGGTCTATCAACTGTGATCTCCTTTCTGGGAACAGAGCTTTATTCGGAGGCAATGGTGCCCAGATTACCACAAGATAAGCTCCACAAGTTGTTGGATATGCTCCAGCGGGCTTTAATAGCTAAGAAGCTCATGCTGGTCACCCTGCAGTCTATAACTGGACGTCTATAATTGGCAGTCTGAACTTTGCATGCATGGTGATTCCCATGGGGAAGGCATTGTTAAGGTGGCTTTTTTGCTGCTATTATGGGGGGTTTTGCAGCCATATCATTTCATCCGAATTTCTAGGCCCATGAAGGATGACAAGGCAATATGGGTTACTTTCCTGAAAGAATTTAATGGTGTTTCCATTTGGCAGGAATCCCCATATAGAGTTGGGATCTGAACATCTACACCGACACCTCTGGCAGTTGGGGGTTTGGGGCATATTGTTAGGGATCTTGGTGCACCGTACTTTGGCCCGTGAGCTGGACGGAGATCAGTTTGACAAGGAATATTACCTTCTTAGAATTATTTCCCATTTTAGTCATCATAGACATATGGAGTTCTAGGTTATGGGACAAGAAAGTTGTGTTTTGGTGTTACAATCAGGCTGTTGTCCAAGTCATCAACAGGGAGTTAGCCTGTTTTCCATGGGTAGTGGAATTATCGAGGGAGGTCATCCTGCAGTGCTTGCGGCTAAATATGACCGAGGGCAAGACATGTACCTGGTGTCAGCACTGGCATCGCAGACTCTCTCTCCCATATTAAAATATGATTTGTTTCAATAGCAGGTCCCAGAGGCAGACTAAGACTAAGTTCCAGTCCCAGAGCAGCTTTGGGAGACTGAAATGCAACCAAATGGGAATTACTGAAGGGATCTGTGGCCCCAACAATATGGTCAATGTATTGCAGGGAATATGGCAGCATACAAGGTTTCCTAAGAAGGTTGGGCTGGACTGAGGGCGCGGTCTCGAGTAGTCATATTGTCAATTTCATCTCCTGCGCGAAGGACACAGTGTTATCAAGGAAACACCGGTCAATCAGTTGACAGGTTTCTTTTTTCTCCAAGGTGCAGGGCTAAGGCGATCCCTCAAGTAACTTTATGGTCAGGAAAATTCTAACGGGGTGGGGCAAGGAAAGTGGAGACAGCTAGTGATACAAGACACCCTATAATACACAAAATGCTCATTCGCCTTTGGCACTCATTGTCGGAAATTTGTGAATCAAGTTTCAAAACTAGCTTGTTTCGGGCAGGTTTTTCATTAGCCTTCTTTGGGGCCCTGCGTGTGAGCGAGATGGTGGCCAATCCAAAACACATATGGGCTTCAATCGTATCCTCATGAGGAATGTGAATGTGCAGGGTCGGACAGCTCGCGTTTTAGTCCACAGGTCCAAAACCGACCAGGTGGGTAAGGGGGTTGAGGTACGCCTGCAGTAAGTTTAATCACAAGTTACATGCCTTGTTAATTCACGCAGATTGCGTACCACTAAACAGATTTCAATTTTCTGCAGTTTTTCAAAGGGCCCTGGCGCGATTGGGCTTGGACCCAGCCCAATATGGCTCGCATTCATTTAGAGTGCCCACCAGAGCTGTGCAGGCAGGTCTCATTACCAACACCATTCAAAGAATAAGGCGATGGAAATCTTCTGCAGTCAATTTGTTCATCAGACCTACAATGTGCAATGTGGGAATTAATAATTAACAGGTCTGCCCCAATTCCGAAGGACGGTCTGAATTCTGGGACACTTCTCTGTCAATTGGGCTGCTAAGAGAGCATGGGAAACGTTTGGGTTTTGCTCCTTACGGCATCAGTGTTTTGTGGATAGAAAGGCACGTCATGCTTTGGGGCAATTGTTACAAACATTGGAAGTGCTGGCTAGACCTGTCATCATCATAATACATCAGGGAGCAATGACCTGGGGAAGTATTCATGCAGAGAATTAATTACTATCAGGCCGATACAGAAAACGCCGTGGGAGAGCTGGCGAGAGCCTGCTCTCCCGATGCGTGCCCAGGCCACTCTCCTGGGTGCGCGATTCAGAAAAAAAAAATATTCAAATGAGGGTCCATGGTAAAAGGAGGCGCTAGGGACACTAGAGCATCCCTAGCGCCTCCTTTTTGATAGAAGCGGCGGCTGTCAGCGGGTTTGACAGCGGACGCTCAATTTTACCGGTGTCTGTTCTCGAACCCGCTGACAGCTATGGATTCGGAAAACGGACGCCGGCAAAATTGAGCCTCCGTCTTCCAACCCGCGGGCAGATTTTAATTTTTTTTTTTTTTACTTTTAAGGCCTCCGACTTAATATCGCTATGATATTAAGTCGGAGGGTGTACAGAAAAGCAGTTTTTTCTGCTTTTCTGTACACTTTCCTGGTGGAGGCTGAAATTAACTCCTTCCTTTGGCAGGCGTTAATTTCTGAAAATAAAATGTGCGGCTTGACTGCACATTTTACTTTCTGTATTGCGCGGGAGTAACTAATAGGCCCATCAACATGCATTTGCATGTTGCGGGGCGCTATTAGTTTCGGAGGGGGAGGTTGGACGCACGTTTCCCGTGTGCTATTACCCCTTACTGTATAAGGGATAAAAGTAGTGTGTCGAAAAAGCACGTCCAGCCGGAGCGCACTTTACTGTATCGGCCTGTATATTAAGAAGGATACAGAGGAGATAGCTGCATTGGACCGTCCAGCCCTTTTATTATGGTCCGACGTTATATCTTGCATTAAATGGCAGGACCAGAAGTTGTGAGGCAGAGGTTGGAAGAAAGATAATAGGCAAGTTGGGGTGTGGATTCAGAAGTTTTGGAGGGGTGGTCACCAAGTTAGGCACAAGTGGGCAGATGTGCTATGTGACGGATTCTACAGACCTGACAGGGTACATTTATCCAACATTGGGCAGGACCTCTTTAATAATGCCCTAAAAGAAGCACTGGAAGTAGTTTTGGGGCAGCATGTATAGTCAGGCAGCAGCTAGTCAGTGTGTGTTATGCTTGAGACAAGTGTAGCACTGTCTAATGCCTGTGGTGGAGATAGCCGAGCCAGCAGGCACTTCGGGTGTGGGTGACAAGGATTTGGGCCAACATCATGTCCTTTGGAGCAGTACTTGCAGTTACGACTGGGTATAACCAGCCAAGATGGTGAGGCTCACTTGCTTGGATACATGGGCAGGGGGGTCTTGGGCAGAGGCTATCTTGCTTTGCCAAGGTGCATAGCAGTTTCATTACAGTTAATCTTGAGTGGCTCAGGTATGGGGGTGAGCATTCTATGTTATCAATAAAGCTGTGGCCTGTTCTGTTTTCCAAATTCTGTTTTCTCCTTGATTTCATTGATTACATGGAGTTCGCATTAATTGCTTGATGGGGCGTGGAGAGGGTGAGGCTATGTGAGGTGCCAATGTTAAAGGTTATAGTTGTAGGTGGGGAAAAAGGGGTTAGACTTCTAAGTGTTCTATCTAAAGTGATGATCTCTAAAGATAAAAAATATTCAATATTTTTGAATAATTTCAACTAAGTGTGAGGAAAAACATTTAACACCTTGATTTATATATCTGTAGGAAGCACTGCTCTTTTAATTCAAATTTTAGATTGAAACATTCACATATATTAAAAACAGATACTAACATTTTAGAAAGCTAGTTATTTGGCCATCTTGGGAAACCAATCACAGATTAACCAGGTCTGCTTACTCTTATAAAATTTTATAATGCAGTTTTAGCTTTTAAATAATTCAGTTCGCAGTTAAGAAAATGTATTACAATTATTCTAGACTTTTGGTATTTATTTTATGAAGTGTAATATATTATACTTTTGAGTGCAATATTTTTTTTGAAGGCTACCCTTACTCAAGACCATCATTATGTATCTATGAAAACAGAGGTGCTGTTGTGCTGGTTGCCATCAGACTCCCATGCAGGAATCACATTGATACATATAAATAGGAATGCAGCAAAAGAATGCTGAAGAAAAGACTTGGGTATGGAGATTACAAAAGCAGGGAATGTAATCATAATAAAAAGGTGTATATTTTATATTTCAGAAGAGTATAATCAAAAATAAACTGTATTAGGGAGAAAAAAAGGTCAGAGAAGAAAACAGGAAAGCTTGTATTTTGAGCAGTCTAGATAGTACTGTTATTCCTGTGATTGGCATGTGGCTCTAAAATATATTGCTATAATAGAACAAATGAGTAAAGCCAAATGTGCTGCAGACTACTAAAAACATGCATATTTCTATAGAATGTGCCTTCATGGAAAGCCAATGTTTCCTATGGACATTTAACCCCAGTGATCTGCAATTTTGTAATGTTCTGCATTGCATTGCAATGCACCCAATACTACTTGTGTGACTTTGACATCAACCGATGGAGCCCAGGATGGAAAACTTATGCTAGTTTCTAGAACTTTGACTGTACCTCACTGGCATGCCGATGCATGCCATTATATTGAGTCCATGAGGGGTCCCTTTCAGTCTTCTATTTTAGCATTAATGCAAAATGAGAAGCAAGCTCTAAGGGGTGATGGGCAGGTTACACGAGGACTGATACCCTGCTGTCAACAGAGAATATCTGTTACAGGTAAGCAACTCTGCTTTCTCTGAGGACAAGCAGGATGGCAGTCCTTGCATATGGGGAAACCTAGCTACAAGCTGCCCATGACATGAAAAAGGGAAGACAACAAACAAGTGCTAACGGGCACAACAATATTTTTGCTGGCAACAAGCCTTTTAATATTTTTACACTTGACATATGCAGGCAGCTTGGAACAGAAAGAATGGGCCCCCTAGGAGGAAAAAATTGGGTTCTATACCTCAAATTCCAAAGGACAGATTGGCCAAACCTACTGTTGTGTAGGCCATCTCTATCCAAACAATAATGAGGTGTGGAGAGAACTCCACATCACAGCATTGCAAATCTCCTCCATTGGGACTAATTGCAGGTGAACCTCCGACACTGTCATGGCTTGTACAGAGTAAGACTTGACATGGTCCACAAGATTCAGCCCTGCTTGGGCATTACAGAAGATGCAATCTGCTAGCCAATTAGAGATAGTCTGGCAATGGCAATCCATAGTTTGAGTAAAAAAAAACCCAAACAAACAAAAATGTTGGGTTGACTTTCAATGCGCTTCAGTCTGCTCCAGGAAGGCGGCAAAGGTTCCTTTATAGTCCAAACCTGTGTAGTACGTGTTCACCTTCTGGCCATGCAGCCTGAGAAAACGTGTTACATAGAAACATAGAAATGACAGCAAAAAAAGACCAAAAGGCCCATCCAGTCTGCCCAGCAAGCTTCCACACTTATTTTCCCATACTTATCTGTTTCACCGACCACCAAGTTCAGGGCCCTTGTTGGTAACTGTGATTCGAATTTCCTGCCGCCCCCTGCCGTTGATGCAGAGAGTAATGTTGGAGTTGCATCAAAAGTGAAGCATAAAGTTTAATGGTTAAGGGTAGTAACTGCCACATCAAGCAAGTTACCCCGATGCTTGTTTACCCAGACTGCACAGATCAATGCCTTGTTGGATGTTGACTGAATGTAAATCCTCTTTTCCACATTTTCCCCTGCTGTTGAAGCAGACAGCAACACTGTATATGCATTCAAAGTGAAGTATCAGGCTTAATTGGTTTAAGGTAGTAACCGCCGCAATAAGCAAGCTACCCCCACGCTTATTTGTTTACCCAGACTGTGTAGTTCAGTCCTTGTTGGTTGTTGTCTGAATGCAAACCCTCTTTTCCACATTTCCCCTTGCTGTTGAAGCAGAGAGCAATGTTGGAATTGCATTAACCGTGTGAAGGCTTACTGAGTAAGGGTAATAATCACCAGGTAGTAGCCACCATTCCAGCAAGCCACCCCCATGGCTCTTCTCTTCATTCCCATCCTCTAGCCTTTAGGGATCCATAGTGTTTATCCCATACCCCTTTGAAATTCTTCACAGTTTTAGTCTTCACCACTTCCTCTGGAAGGGCATTCCAGGCATCAACTGATTAAGATGGAATTCCATCACCTAGGCAGAAACAGGATGGGTGCACAAGACCATCCTATCATCATAAAATTTGGTATAAGATGGGTAAGTTAATAGAGCCTGAAGCTCACTGACCCTGCATGTCAAAGTGACAACCACCAAAAACAAAACCTTCCAAGTCAGGTCACAGGAGTGCAGTGGCTCAGAGAGAGCTTTCATCAGTTGGGACAGAATCACAGTGAGGTCCCAAGACATGGTGGGAGGACTGATGTGAGGCCTCAAATGTAGCAGGCCTCAAATGTAGCAGGCCCCTGCATAAAACGGACAAATAAAGGCTGAACAAAGAAGGGTTTTCCTTCTTCATGGTGAAGCTAGACACCAATTGCACTAAGATAAACTCTTATAGAACTGGTCTTGAGACCAGATTTGGATAATTGTAGAAAGTACTCGCACGAGGAGAAAGGATCTAGGGTCTTCTGCTCACACCACAAAAGCAAACCTCCTCCACTTAAGTCCCTAAGATGTTCTAGTGGAATCCCTTCTTGAAGCTAAAAGAACACTAGACCTGTCATCAGGTAACACAAGGGGTTGCAAAGTCAACCTCTCAACATCCAAGCAGTGAGCGACAAGGACTTGACAGATTTCATAACCTGCCTTGACCTTGAGTGATATCTGGGGAAGACCCCAGTCTGATTAGCTCCCTGATGGACATCTCCCACAGGAGCGGGAACAAGATCTGTCTCAGCCAAAAGGGAGCTATGAGAATCATGGTGGTCCATCCTCTCTGAGCTTCAAGATAATCTTCACTACTAGAGAGACTGGAGGACATGCATAGAGCAGTCCCCTACCTAATCCAGGGCAAATGCGTCAGAGGCTAGTTTGCTACTCGCTGTATGACTGGAACAGAAGAGTGGGACCTTCCTGTTTCAAAGGGACACAAAGATCCACAGGAGTGTGTCCGAGCGGCAGAAAATCCAATTAGCTATCCCTTGGTTGAGAGACTGCTCATGGGGTTGTAAAGATTGACAATTTGTCTGCGAGAACATTATCCACTCTCACCAGGTATGTGGTCCTGAGCACCATTTCCTGAAAGATGACAGTCCCACAGCTGGACAGCCTCCCAACATAGAAGATACAATCCCATACTTCTCTGTTGATGTACCGTGTTTCTCTGATAATAAGATAGGTGTTATATTTAGTTTTTGCTCTGAAAAAAAGGATAATACTTTAAAATTGTTGACTCAGTGTGCAGCAGCAGTCAAAAAAGCAAACAATGTTAGAAATTATTAGGAAGGGAATCGTTAATAAAACGGAAAATATCATAATGCCTCTATATATCACTCCATGGTGAGACCGCACCTTGAATACTGTGTACAATTCTGGTCGCCGCATCTCAAAAAAGATATAGTTGCGATGGAGAAGGTACAGAGAAGGGCAACCAAAATGATAAAGGGGATGGAACAGCTCCCCTATGAGGAAAGGCTGAAGAGGTTAGGGCTGTTCAGCTTGGAGAAGAGACGGCTGAGGGGGGATATGATAGAGGTCTTTAAGATCATGAGAGGTCTTGAACGTGTAGATGTGAATCAGTTATTTACACTTTCAGATAATAGAAGTTAGCAAGTAGCACATTTAAGACTAATTGGAGAGAATTATTTTTCACTCAACGCACAATAAAGCTCTGGAATTTGTTGTCAGAGGATGTGGTTAGTGCAGTTAACATAGCTGGGTTCAAAAAAGGTTTGGATAAGTTCTTGGAGGAGAAGTCCATTAATGGCTATTAATCAAGTTGACTTAAGGAATAGCCACTGCTATTAATTGCATTAGTAGCTTGGGATCTTCTTAGTGTTTGGATAATTGCCAGGTTCTTGTGGCCTGGTGTGGCCTCGGTTGGAAACAGGATGCTGGGCTTAATGGACCCTTGGTCTGACCCAGCATGGCAATTTCTTATGTTCTTAGGGCTTCTGCTGCCCTTGCATTCCAGTGTGTGAGGCTATCCTTGACTCATTCTTGCCATGTGCCTTGTTCTGTGTTCTTGTTTTGTTTCCTTGTGTTGTCCTCCTTTTCCAGTGCCCTTTTCCTTGTCTGGTCTCCTGGTGCTGATTATTTTCCTTCTTTTCTTATCTTGTTGGCCTACCATGTGACAGAGGCCACCCAATGGCACCGATAGCCTGTCCCATAGAAAGGGAAGAGGACCATTGGCGCAATTTTGATTACCTGTAGCCGACAGCCTGAGAGTGGGATATCGCTCCAGGGACCCCCGCTGGAGCACCAGTAAATTTTGGCAAGTTTTGGTGGGTCGGTAGGGTGAGGAGGTTGCATTGAATTACATTTGGTGGGGATAGGCTCACTCATATGCTTAGGTGGTCTTCCTGTAGTCACCATTGGAGCTGAGAACGTACCTCTGCTGGTAGTTGGAGGCGAATTGAGTAGTCCTGGGACAGTGGGTCCATTATGACAGTAAGGAGCACTGGAGCAGTCGCATATAGGCCCTTGCCCACGGGTCGACCTCCAGGGTTGATGCCATGAGGCAGAGGACTTGAAGACAGTCCCATACCTTAGGGCGTGCATTGGTCATCGATCGTTGTAACTGTTCCATCAGTTTCCTTCTCGGAGGAGGGAGGAAGACTTTGTTCTGTTTGGTGTCGAAACGGGCCCCCAGGTACTCTAGTGATTGAGAGGGCTGCAGACTGCTCTTGCCCATGTTCATGACCCAACCAAGTTCCTGCAGTAGGCTCTTGACTCTGCTGGGTCACCTGCCGGCTCTCCTCCGAAGACATTGCCCTAATTAGCCAATTGTCCAGGTAAGGGCGTACCAAGATCCCTTCCTTCCTCAGTGTTGCTGCCACAATCACCATGATTTTGGAGAAAGTTCTCGGGGCGGTTGCTAGGCTGAAGGGTAGCGCTCTGAAATGGTAATGGTGACCCAGTATCTCAAAGCGCAGGAAGCGTGAGGAAGGCTGCTGCAGTTTCTATCGTCTCACCGGTATATGTTCCGGAGCTATTTGCCTCTCGTGAGAGGAGCAAGCAGGAACATGCCACCAGGGTGCAGCAGGAAGCAATCTGCAGTGTATCATTGCTGTTGCGTCGAAGGCCTACTTAAGGATGGATTCCAATCGTCTGTCCTGAATGTCATTCAATGCAGCCCCTCCCTCCACGGGAATTGTTATTTGCTTTGAGACGGCACAGACCATAGCGGCCACTTTCGGGAAACGTAGGCGTTCCTTGGTTGCTGGTTATGGAGGGTATAGGGCTTCCAAGGTCCGACCCCCTTTGAAGCTGGCCTCCGGGGCATTCCATTCCAGGTCAATCAGTTCCTGGATGGCTTCCTTCATTGGAAAGTAGTATGAGGCCTTACGAAGGGACACCAAGATGGGGTTCTTCTTTGGTTCCGCCATAGGGTCCGTGCCAGGAATACCTAGTGTCTTCAGAGTCTGGGAAACAACGGCTGGTAATTCGTCCTTGTGGAAGAAGCGAAGCATGGTTCGGTATGGTTCCATTCCTGGAGGGATTTCTCCTTCTTCCAGGGAGTCACTCATCATTTGAGGTGTCTGGGTCCCTGTTAGGGAAGTTCTTGGTTAGGTGAGGCATGTCTCGAGGCATTCGAGCCGGGCGGATCTTGAGCTTCCGGCAGGGGTTGAGTCTGGGGCGCAGCTGGGGCTGATTGCGCCTGAATGAAGGCTTGCAGCCCTTGGAAAAATTCCAACCAGGAGAAGGTCCCTGGGTCCAAGATGGAAACCACCCACAACCTATCACCAACCTGGCCTCCCAATTAATCCTATCCCCACAAGTCAGAAACCTGGGAGTTATACTAGATAACCAAATAAATTACAGAACTTTCATCAACAACATCATAAAGTCTTAAAAAGATTGAGACCCCTCCTCCATTTTCAAGATTTCCGATCTGTTTACAAGCAATCATTCTCAGTAAAATCGACTACTGCAATTCACTTCTACTTGGCCTCCCTGCTAACTCCACAAAACCTCTTCAGATGTTGCAGAACGCAACAGCAAGGATTCTAACCAAGACAAACAAAAGAGACCATATAACACCCATCTTGAAAAATCTACACTGGCTTCCTATCAAATTCAGAATACTTTTCAAAGCACTCTCATCAATCCACAAGGCAATACATAACATCGCCCCACTCGAGCTCAAGATCCCTCTTCAACCTCACACCTCCACCAGACCTGTGAGACAAGCATACAGAAACAACCTACAGGTCCCACCGATGAAGACAGCATTAAGTAAGAGAGCTTTCTCCACTGCTGGTCCCAAACTTTGGAACTCTCTCCCATCAGACCTCAGACTAGTGCAATGCCCTATTGTATTTAAGAAAAGACTCAAGACCTGGTTATTCAACCAAGCATTCTCCTAACTTCAGCTTTTATTTGAATTCCAACCTATGATCCCTTTCATTGGTAACCCCCAGAGAGCAATATTAAAAACCTAGCCTTATGCCCAACACCCGCTCTTAACTCCAGCCTACATTAGGCTTTATGTTGTTAACCCCATTTATTTTTATCCAAGTTCAATCTACCTGTTTATTGTAAGACATTCTCTTGTCATGGTTATTGTTTAGAATGTAAACAGACTTGATTAGTAATTCTGTTACTGGAAAATCGGTATATAAAAGTGCTAAATAAATAAATAAATAAATGTTAATCCCAGGTGGAGTCGGAGTAGGGGCCCCAGAGGTGCCCCTCCTGTGGGGAAGCCATCTCGGAGATGCATAGGTCTGGGGAGCTATCATCTGTAGTTCCGGAGCCATCTCCTGACCAGTAAGGGACCAGGCTATGGTCCCCCCTGGGCTTCTTTGCAATGTTGACACAGGCAGGATTCCAATTCAGGCTGTGTGGCTCTTATGTGGCAGGCTGTGCAAAGAGAGTGCCTTCTTGGGTGCTGGTGCCATTGTCTGTTTTTGCGTGCGTGTAGTTGTAAAACGCGGCTGCGCATGTAGTTATGCACACGGGTGCACTCAGTTGTGCGCGTAGCTGTGTGCGCAGCTATGTGCGCGTCTGTATTGGATGCGCGCAAGTTAGGTGTCTCAGCCGCCCGGCCTGCCCCGTGCATACCGCCTGCCGAGAAGAGATGATGGCGCCGACGACACCTGCGCGTAAGATGGCGCCCCCTGAGGGTCTCCACGTGTGGACCCTTGCACCGGATCGGGGCCTAGCCCAACCAAGGCTGCTCAACCGATTGGTGCTCCTTTCTAACGTCACCGGGGACGAATTCGGTACGGCAATCTGAGCTCTGGAGACTGGAGACCTGAATTTAAAGATTTTTTTCTTACCAGGTCTCAGCGCTTACCGATCGTGTACCAGACGGTCTCCAGCTGCAGGGGGAGAGAGTACTACCTTCACCGCCATGCTCGTTTCTGCACCCGCTGCCTTTCAGCCACACTGGGGGCTAAGTCCATGCTGGGAATTGGCTACCGGACCAAGGCACACCTCTGAGGGATATCAGAGATCACCTCAGGATTTCTCAACTGGGGGAGGGACCCTTAGGTATCACTGCAGGAGAGTGGGGCTCGATGTTCCTTAAGGTAAATTTTGTTTCTTCTTTGCTGTAATTCTTATCACTATTCTAGTGTGTGGTATAGTGTCCGCATCTGCTAGGAGACGGAGAGATACTGAAGAGCTGAGGTCCCTGCAGGGGTATATCTAGAGCAGTGGTTCTCAACCGGTGTGTCGCGATGTACCAGTGTGTTGCCAAGAACACAGGTGTGTCGCCACACTTCCCGGTCCCCTGCTGACCCAGCTGCTCCCCGGTCCTCCTCCGCCCGGGCTTAAAATGCTGTCAGCCCGGGTGCAATGCGGCAGAACAACTGGAGTCAGCGGCACCGGCAAGGTCTCTTCTTCCTGCCCCCCCCGCGGCACGGAAGAGGAAGTGGTGAGCAGCAGGTGCGTGCGCGGGAAGAAGAGAGCATGCTAGTGTGGTCAGCATTGGCCCAAAGAACAGAAGAGAGGCGCGGCTCGGAGAAAAATGAAGAACGTCAACCCCCGCGGCCGATGGGACTCTTTTGTCTGCGAGAGCTAAAAACGAAGGAGGTTAGGGTTGGGAGGAGGCTGCTGCTACCGCTAGTTCCGGGGAGGGAGAGAGTGTGATTGAGCAAGCAAGCATGTGTGTTTGAGATCCTGTGTGTGTATGTGTGTGAGTGAGATAGCATGTATGTGAATGATTGAGAGCCTGTATATGTGAAAGAGTATGTCTGTGATTGACAGCCTGCCTGTGAGAGAGAGCATGAATGTAAGTTTACGATTGGGAACCTGTATGTGTAAGTTTGTGATTGAAATCCTGTTTGGGTGAAAGAGTATGTGTGTATGATTGAGATCATGTGTATGTATGATTAAGAGCCTTTGTGTATAAGTAAGAGAGAGAGCATGTGTGTCGGTGTGTGACAGAGCTGGTTTAGGTGAGGGAGCATGTATGTGATTGAGAGCCTGTGTGAGAGAAAAAGACAGCATGTATGTGTGTGACTGAAAGCCTGTGTAAGCGTGAAAAGACAGACAGCATGTGTGTAAATGTGTAATTAAGAGCCTATATAAGTGAGAGAAAAAAAAGCATGTGTACATGTGAGTGACAGAGCATGTGTGTATAGGTGTGTAATTGACAGCCAGTGTGAGAGAGAGCACTGGCATGTGACAGAGAGAGGAGAAAGTTCCAAGCCATAATGGGTCAGATCAAGGGTCCATCAAGCCCGGTATCCTGTTTCCAACAGTGGCCATTCTAAGTCACAAGTACCTGGCAAGTACCCAAACATTAGATAGATCACATCCTCCTGCTAATTCAAAACAATCTCAGGACACCTGGATATCAAATGTTCCCAGGTATGCAGAGCAAAAACATTTTTGTATCCTTATTTTTCATTACTGGGTCTGTGTGTCTGCTATTTTGAAATATTTTATTGGTATCTAAAAAATTTTTTTTTTTTTAGTTTTTAATTATTGGATATTCCACTCAGCTGTTTTGAAATAATCTGTTCTTTTTGTTAGTATGGTTTTACTGCTACTGATTTTATATTTCTGGATTTATTTTATAAAGATGGGTGAAGCTTCTTTTTTCCTTTATTACACTGCATACAGAGACTCTGGCTTGTTGCAGTTTCCAGTTCATTTTTTTCTGCATGCTTCTAGTTATGCGTTTTGGTCTCTCTATTCCTTGTTAGGTGAGGGTCAGCACATGTGATTTAGGTGAGGTTTTCTGCTGGCGTGTAGTTTCTGGGTAGGGCTCTATAGCAGCCTGACTTGGTCCGTTTTCCTAATAGGAGATATATTGGTGTCTTAAGGCCTGGTGTAATATTTTCAGTGTTGCCTTTTCTTAGGTAAGGTGGTTACTGTTTAAGCGCTGGATATTGGTGCTGTTTTGGTGTGGGATGTTTACTATTTATGCAATTTCTGTTCAGACATAATACATATCTTTTCCTTGTGTCATTTTAAACAATAAAAATAATTACCGGATCTTTACTTTTTATTTCCGCCTTGAATTGTAATGAGCAGTGTGTCACACATGTGAGTGTGGCCTGTCAGGTGTGTCACGATGGGAAAAAGGTTGAGAACCACTGATCTAGAGTGATGTCAGATTTGAAATCTGACTCCATCTCCCATCTGCTAGCAGAAGAGCATAATACTCATTAGCCTGAGTCCATCTGGCTACACGCTAGGAAATCAGTTATTTACTCTCTCAGATAAGAACCAGGGGGCACTCCATGAAGTTAGCAAGTAGCTCATTTAAAACAAATTGAAGAAAATTCTTTCACTCAGCGCATAGTTAAACTCTGGATTCATTGCCAGGAGATGTGGTTTCAGTAGTTAGCGTTACTGGGTTTAAGAAAAGTTTGGATAAGCTCCTAGAGGTTAAATCCATAAACTGCTATTACTGTAATTAATAAGCAATAGTAGCTTGTGATCTATCTAATGATTGGGTACTTGCCAGGTACATGTGACTTGGATTGGCCACTGTTGGAAACAGGATACTGGGCTTGATGAACCCTTGATCTGACCCATTATGGCATTTCTTATGTTCTAGGGAGCCATCTTGAACTTCTCTCTTTTGATAAAAGTTTGTTTAAGACTCAGGTTTAGGATGAGAATGAATTCCCCTGTTTTCTCTGGAATATGGATATACTTGAAGTAACAACTCTGCCCTTTCTGCATTGGTGGAAATGGCTTGACTGCTCTAGCCATTAAGAGGGTGGAGAGCTCCTTTAGAAACAGTTCCTGATGGAATGAACACCACCAACTGGGGTCCGGGTCAAATATAGGAGGAGCTCCAACTGATTTAATCTGTACTTTCTTCTGTAAAAGATGAGGATCTAGACATGTGAGATTACAATGAGCCGCTGTGTAACAAAAACCATAGCCTCACCCCGACCGAAAGGTCCTCTGGCATGGCCTGGTTATGTTCTCTGTGATCTAGTTAAAACTCCATCCCAGGTGTTGATTGAGGTTTTATCTGGGGCTTAGGTGCCCTCTGTTGCCTAGGACAAACAAGAGGAATCAGCTATGCATGGGACTAAGGGAATGGAGAATAGCGCCTTCTCAGGTGGAAGAAGTGCTTCCTCTGTCCTGGCCCCTGATACCTCCTGGAGGAGGAGGCTGGGTCCTGAGTGCCAGTGGAGAGCTGCTGGAGTGTCGCACAGTGATCTCTGATCTGTGCAACTGCATCGTTTACTTAGCTCTGAAGAGATTCTCTACTCTGCATGGCACGTCGGCAAGCCTTTGATGCACTTCTGGGCAGAAATCAGAGGTCCACAGCCAGATTAATCTGTAGCCCCTACCCCTATGGCAGAGGCTCTATGCTGTTTCAAAACATCAAAAGTTGAACAGGTGAATTATCTGCTTCTTGGCTCCAAAAAGAATATGGTCACCCCTCCTACCTCTCAGTCACTCTTGGCATCGGTGATCTTCAAGGAGGTAGATAAAAAAAAAAAAATCCAGCAGGGCTTGGAAGTGGCATTGCAGAGCCTCGGTGCTGGGGCATCGAGAAAACCAAGGCAGGCACAGTTGGGTGCTTGGTGGCGATGCGCAGGTGCCCAGAGAGGGTGATTTTAAGAAGATAAACTTCAAATATTTCCGTGAGGAAAGTTGTGAGAATTTCTCATAGAGCTAACTGCGAGGCAACTGCTGGGCGGAAAAAAAAGAGACTGAAGGGGGACTCCAGATGGCTATAGGGTTAGTGGCATGCTGGGCATGCTCAATGTGCCAGTCAAAGTTCTAGAAACTTTGACAAAAGTATTCCGTGACAGGGCTCCATCTAATGATGTCACCCATATGTGAGGACTACCATCTTGCTTGTCCTGGGAGAACCTGATTCTGATCCCATTCTTTCCACAAATGCAGATCCAACATTCTTCGATGCTAATGGATTGGTCTACCAGTGCCTGAAAAGTCTCTATCAGTTCCAGTTGGGACTGGAGTCCTTTTAGGTTAATAATCGCACATTTGTAACACACAGACATCATGTGATGTCCCGAAGCAAAGGACATACCTATCATGGGGGTCCATTAAAAGCATGGGGTTTCTGCATTGGGGGCATTGTTGGAACCTGCTAGATATGTCTGGCCGAAACAGGGATGCAAAACTGAACTCTATGGTGGCAGTGGCAGCAGGTTGATGGTCATCGATGGCACACTGTTACAAAAGAGAAAGGACAGCAAAAGAAAACTTAGAAAAATGACAGAAAAACCTTATCTAGGGAAACTATAAGGATCAAGACTGCAGGACTGCATGACAAACGATCCTGTTATCTGGAAATAATTACCAAAAATCTCAGAAACAGGAGAGTGAGGCTCTACACTGCGACTGAAGGCTTCACAGAAAAAGAAGGACTGAAAGGACCCTGCTCGAAAGCGTGATGTAATTGCATGCGTGGACATGCCCAATAAGGCACAGTCAAAGTTCCAGGTTTTTTGTGTTGGGCTCCATTGGACGATAGCACCCATTTGTGAGGACTACCATCCTTTTTATCTTTGGAGAAATAGTTACCATTTCATAGTGAATATAAACAGATGCCAGTAGTGACAGGTGTAAACATAAGTCATTAGAGTAGAGGAATAGACTAGTGGTTAGAGCAGCAGGCTGCAAACCATGAACCACGAGAGAAGAAACTATACTCGACTTAGTGCTCACTAATGGAGATAATGTCTCTGATGCCCAGGTGGGCGCCAACCTCAGCACCAGTGATCAAACGGTATGGTTTAATATCACAAAAAGGATACGGAAAAGATGCACAAAGACCAGAGTTTTGCAGTTCAAAAACACGGACTTTGATGAAATGGGGAAGTACCTGGAGGAAGAATTAAAAGGCTGGGAGAACGAGAGAGATGTGGATCAACAATGGACCAATCTAAAAGGAGCAATTACCAAGGCAACTAATCTATATGTTAAAAAAGTAAAGAAAAGCAAAAGAAAAATGAAACCTGGTTCTCAAAGGAGGTGGTTGACAAAATAAAGGCTAAAAGAACAGCGTTCAAGAAATATAAAAGATCCCAAAGGGAGGAGCACAAAGAAGAATATCTGGTAGAACTGAGGGAGACGAAGAAATTAATCAAGACGGCAAAAAGTCAAGTGGAAGAGAGGATTGCCAAGGAGGTAAAGAGAGGTGACAAAACATTTTTCAGATACATCAGTGAAAAGAGAAAAGTTCAAAGTGGTATAGCGAAATTGAAAGATGGAAAGGATCAATGTGTGGAGAGAGACGAAGAAATGGCAGAAATATTAAACGAATACTTCAGTTCTGTGTTCACTAAAGAGGACCCTGGAGAAGGACCGTCGCTAGTTAACAAGAAACTGGAGGGGAGTGGAGTAGATGTAACTCCATTTACAGTAGAAAATGTATGGGAAGAACTGGAGAAACTGAAAGTGGACAAAGCCATGGGGCCTGATGAAGTTCATCCCAGGATACTGAGGGAGCTCAGAGATGTGCTGGCGGGTCCGCTGTGTGACCTGTTCAATAGATCCCTAGAAACGGGAGTGGTGCCGAGTGATTGGAGAAGAGCATTGGTGGTCCCGCTTCACAAGAGTGGGAACAGAGAAGAGGCTGGTAATTACAGACCGGTTAGCCTCACTTCGGTGGTGGGAAAAGTAATGGAGTCAATGTTGAAAGAGAGAATAGTGAACTATCTACAGTCGGGAGAATTGATGGACCAGAGGCAGCATGGATTCACCAGGGGAAGATCCTGTCAGACAAATCTGATAGACTTTTTTGACTGGGTAACCAAGGAACTGGATCGAAAAAGAGCACTTGATGTCATCTACTTGGATTTCAGCAAAGCTTTTGATACGGTCCCGCACAGGAGACTGGTGAATAAAATGAGAAGCTTAGGAATGAGTGCCGAGGTGGTGGCCTGGATTGCAAACTGGTTGACGGACAGAAGACAATGGGTGATGGTAAATGGAACTCTCTCTGAAGAGAGAGCGGTTTTAAGCGGTGTACCACAAGGATCCGTGTTGGGACCAGTCCTGTTCAATATCTTTGTGAGCGACATTACGGACGGGATAGAAGGTAAGGTTTGTCTTTTTGCGGATGACACTAAGATCTGCAACAGAGTGGACACGCCGGAAAGAGTGGAGAGAATGAGACGGGATTTAAGGAAGCTGGAAGAGTGGTCGAAGATATGGCAACAGATTCAATGCCAAGAAGTGCAGAGTCATGCTTATGGGGAGTGGAAATCCGAATGAACTGTATTTGATGGGGGGGAGAAAGGCTGATGTGCACGGAGCAGGGGAGAGACCTTGGGGTGATAGTGTCTAATGATCTGAAGTCGGCGAAACAATGTGACAAGGTGATAGCTAAAGCCAGAAGAATGCTGGGCTGCATAGAGAGGGATATTGAGTAGGAAAAGGGAAGTGATTATCCCCTTGTACAGGTCCTTGGTGAGGCCTCACCTGGAGTACTGTGTTCAGTTCTGGAGACCATATCTCCAAAGAGACAGAGACAAGATGGAGGCGGTCCAGAGAAGGGCGACCAAAAGGGTGAATGGTCTTCATCGAATGACTTATGAGGAGAGATTGAAGAATCTAAATATGTACACCCTGGAGGAAAGGAGGTGCAGAGGTGACATGATACAGACTTTCAGATACTTGAAAGGTTTTAATGATCCAAAGACGACAAACCTTTTCCGTCGGAAAAAAATCAGCAGAACCAGAGGTCACGATTTGAAGCTCAGGGAGGAAGACTCAGAACCAATGTCAGGAAGTATTTTTTCACAGAGAGGGTGGTGGATGCCTGGAATGCCCTTCCGAAGGAAGTGGTGAAGACCAGATCTGTGAAGGACTTCAAAGGGGAGTGGGATAAACACTGTGGATCCATAAAGTCTAGAGGACGTGCATGAAGAGTGGGTGGCTCACAGGAATGACGCTTACTGCCTGGAGATAATACCCTTATTCAATAAACATACACACGGTTAATGCGACTCTAACATTGCTCTAAGCTTCAATGGCAAGAGGAAATGTGGAAAAAGATTTGCATTCACAAAAATGCGGAGAGTAGCTGGCTTGTTATGGCGGTTACTACCCCAAACCAAATAAGCCTGGTACTTCACTTTCAATGCATATCCAGCATAGCTCTCTGCTTCAACGGCAGGGGGAATGAAGAAAAGTAGATCTATATACAGACAACAACCAACAAGGTCTGAATTATTTAGTCTGGGTAAACAAATAAGCATGGGTATAGCTTGCTTATTGCGGCGGTTACTACCCCTAACTAATTAAGCTAGATATTTCACTTAGAGGCAGTTCCAACACTGCTCTCTACATTAATGGTGGGGGTGGAAGGGAAATAGAATCTAACGGTTACTAAGAGCCAAGAGTAACAGATAAGAATGAGAAAAAAAAAAGTGCAAAACTTGCTGGGCAGACTGGATGGGCCATTTGGTCTTTTTCTGCCGTCATTTCTATGTTTCTATGAAAGCCAGGGTTCAAATCCATTGACACTCCTTGTGACCTTGGGCAAGTCACTTCATTCTCCACTACCCTCAGTTACAAACTTGAATCGTAAGCCCCTATGGGAACAGGGAAATGCCTACAGTACTTAACATAATCTGCTTTGAAGTGGATGACCATTCACAAAAAATGTAAAAAATGAACCATTAAGTTGCGTTGATATTTATTTTTATTTAATTCTTTTTAATATACCGATGCTCAAGACCATGTCTTATCATACCGGTTTACATCACAACCAGGGGAAAAACCATAAATTATGAAAATGAAAGTTACAAAGAACTGGGAGAATAATTCAGGACCATTGAAAGTAGAAGGAATTAGATTAAGAAAACGCTTTTTAAGGAAATGCGCAACGGGCAACTATAAACAATTGTTTTGCAAGTCATTGCTAGTTGGGGAGAGCTTCATACTGGAAAGGCTTGAGAGAACTATGACTAAGTCACTGTGTTCCTGTGATATCACTTCTCTCAATATCGCAATAGAATTTAGTTTTATTTTCCAGCAGGCATTATATTTATGTATGCCTTTATTGAATGGTGTAAACAGTTCAATAATTTGCAGCAGCCATAAGTAAGAACTTATTGCAATGCAGTAGAGAGAGGTAATGACATTTACTGTATGGAAGCACTTCTGGGACTTGCACTATATCCTAGTATGTATTTTAGCTACTAGTAAATGAAAATAACTGAGGGACCAGACTGAATGCTTAGTAGTTCACATGAAAGAGGACTTTAGGACTTTCATTCCTGAGAACATTCTATCCAATTGTGTTCCTGAAGGGACATGCTAGATTTTACTACCTGGTTACCCTGTAGGAACAGTACACATCCTTAAGGGTCTGTCTTTCTTAATAGAAAGAATTAGCAACTAGTGCATGGGCAGCAGTAGTCTTGAGAGGAAAATTCCTGGTACTAGAAATGACACTGAAATTGAGATCTATTAAAACTATGTATCCTCTATCTTAGTTTTTTGGTTGGATTGGATAGTATCTGGTATAACTACACTGGATTGGTAGCTCTAAAATAAGCTGGACAGATAATATAGCACAGTTAAAAAAAAAAAAAAAAGGTGGATGAATCCATAAAAAATGAAGGGAAAAAATTACAAATAAGGTTTTCTTACAGAACTGAATGGATCCTAATCAAATGGTGCGACATAAGAATTCCCTAGAATTTCACAAAGCAATTCTGCTGCACTAAGCTGAATGAAACCATAATATTTTCTAGAATCATTTTTCTCCTCCCTCTTACTCTGCAGGATAATAAATGAATTCCACTTTAGGTGAAAACCTTTAAACCAGGCAAATCTGGTCCTGGAGTGCCACAAACAGATCTGGTTTTCAGGACATCAACAATGAATATGCATGAGATATATTTACATACAATGGAGGCAGTACATACAAATATACCTCACACATATTTATTGTGGATATCCTGAAAACTGGGCCTAGTTGTGGCACTCCAGGACCAACATTGCCTACCCCTGTCAAACTAAAAAGGTCTATCTTCCTAAGGATTATGAATTCTGTTTTCTACTATGGAATGAAATTTGTTAAGCAACAACAAAGATATGAATGCATGTACAAAATTTCAGGCAAACTTATTTTACTGCTGCAGTACTATTTTCTTACACAGATTTGTTATACCTGTTTTAGAAAGCCTGCCTGTACTTTTGCTGCTTCCAGAGCTATCACCTCTTGTCAGAACTGAAATGCCACTGAAGCTGCTGGCTTTGGTTACAGCTGGCTTCAAATTGCGGATAGAACTATCAGAGTCTGTGCTGCTCCAAGGACGTGGTTCTGAGTACTTTAGATCATTCTCAGTACTACTGTGATGGCTGTTGCCTGATCTCCCAGAAGCATCCTTATTGACCCTACAATTTACATAACAAAAACTTCAGATAACTGTTTGCCAGGTAAGGAAGAAAATGCAAAATACACAGAATACATTGAAATAAACATTAGATACCTAAACATCTGACGTCTCTGCTGTGTGCTGTTAGTTTCTTCCTCTTGAATTCTGTTGGCATTTTCAATAAGACTGCAGTTTAATACATCAATAGTAAAATATAAGAACATCTCAATAATGAATGTTGCCTACCTTTTGTCCATAAGATAATTCTCCTAAGAACAAAGAATAAAGGAAAGAAATTAGAAGAGACAATGAAGACTTGCTTTTTCTTCAAACATTTAGCAGATATTAAGAAAGATGAGTTATAAATACACTGATTAAGTTCTAAGGTTAGGCAGCAGAAATTATGGCTATCGGGTTTGATACAGGTAGTTAGTTCAGGTACTTTATAGAAATGATAAGATGAATTGTGTAAAACCTCTTATGTCAGACATCAAAAGGTTTGCTCTTAAGCAAAAGTAGCTATTATAATCCTCTGACAACTGAAGAGCTTCAATTTTCTAGTGGTAAATTTTAAGGGGCTAAAGAAGAAAAGCTCAACTACTGAAGTTTGAGATCTAAAAAGAATAGTTAACTCAATTTTTTTTCCTTTGAAGTGTGAGCACAGACAGTGTTGGTGAGACTGAGGTGCTATTTTAAATTTTAAGACAAACTTGGAGATTGACCAAATCTTGTTAATGGGTGTTTGGCATAGCTGATCATCTTCTTTGGAATGCATACCAGACAATCATAAAGCGGAAATATGGTGGGTTTCCCCTCCCTACCAGCAGATGGAGACAGAGAAGAAAAGCTTTACTGCTTGCCTAGTACTTAAGCCAGTGTGTCAACCTGCAGAGTCTCAGAAATTCTATAACAAAATGAACAAAAATCCCCCCATGAGCAGGGGGAACATAATTCCCTTAATACTGCAAACGCCACACTCAACTTGAGCCCCCTCAATACGGAGCCATCAACTCATCAAGAAAAAAATGAACCATTCAATTTATATACACACAGAAGAATGGGTGAAAAAAAATTAATGGGTGGGATACTGGCCCGATCTGGGAGGACTCAAGGAAAGAAAACTAGCAGATAAGAACTACTTTTTATTTCCTCTTTGTTCCTCAGATCAGTCCAGACAAGTGGGATGTTCTCAAGTCACCCTAAACTGGGAAGGAAGCCGAAAGACCCACTCATAACATACTCTCCCCAAAAACAGCAGCATCGGATGCTTGAACATCCAATCTGTAATGGCAAGAGAAATAGAGCAGAAAGGACCATGTCGCCACCTTACAAATCCCCTGCGACAACAACTGACTCTGCCCATGAATCAATCTGACCCCTAGTGGAGTGTCCTTAAGAACTTCTGGAATGGTCAAAACTTTAGAAATGTAAGCCAATGCAATTGCCTGATTAATTAATCTGTCAATAGTCACTTTGGAACCTTGTTCCTCCCCTTCCTTACAACCAGCAAACAATACAAAAAGATGACTGGATCTCCAAAACCGATTTACCTTCAAACAGCAAAGGAGTATCCTACGCAGGTCCAGCACATGTAGGCTATTAGTTTCTGCCTCTGAACTCGATTTCTTAAATGCAGGTAACAATGGACTGCTCAAAGTGAAATGCAGAAACAATTTTAAGTTAAAAGGAACAGACTGTACGGATTGATACCCCGGGTCTATGAATTTTAGAAACTGATCTCTGCAAGATAATGCATGCAGTTCCAAAATGCACGAAGTTGAACTATCATAAAAAAATATCACCTTCAGAGTGAGATCCTTCAGAGAAGCTTCCTGGATGGGCTCAAAAGGAGATGTACACAAGGCCTGCAACATCAAATTAAATTCCATGAGGGCACAAACCTCTGAAATGGAAGATGGAGATGCTTCACTGCCCTCAAAAACCTAACCACATCCAGGTGAGAGCCAACAATCTTGACATTTTCCCCTTAAACAGAGATGGCTGCCACTTGTACTTTAAGAGAGTTCAAAGCAAGACCTTTCTGTAATTCAATCTGCAGAAAAGACAGAATACAGCAAATTGATGCTTGAAAGGGTGAAAATCCCTCTGACAACAGGTCTCAAACATCTTCTACCTGTACATAAGATAAAGAAGTGAAATACCTGTATGTCCTAACCTATAACAAGGTTGAAATTATTTCTTCTGAACAACACTTTCTCCTTAATTGCTTCCTCTTAAAAGCCAAGCTGCGAGACAAAAGCGATCCACCCACTCTAAGCAATTCAGATCTTGGCATAAGGCATTGATCTGTGCAAAACTCGGGACATTGTCTATTTGGATTCTGTTCAAATCTGCAAATCATGGTCACCTGCGCCACTCTTGGATCATCAGAATCATTTCCCAATGTGTCTCTAATTCTTCAAAGAATCTTCCCTATCAGAGGTTAAAGAGGAAACAAGTACAACAGGCAATTCTGAGGCCACAGTTGTGCAACAGCAACTAGGCCCTTTACACCTATCACCCTTCTGTGGCTGAAAAACCATGGCATCTTGGCATTCTTGCTGTAATAAGACACTTTTGGGGTGAACCCCATCTTAAGCTGAGCATTGCAAAGGCCTCCTCCACCAGGTTCCGGTGATTGGAATGCAACATGTTCCTGCTCAAAAAAATCCACCTGCAAGTTTTCCACCCAGGCAATGTGGGAAGCTGACAGTCTTTCAATAGTTCTCCACCCACTTAAATAAGGACTTACTTCCACCACCACCATCGAACTCCTGAGATCTCCCTGCCTGTTGATGTACGCCATTTCTGTAGCGGTGTCAGACAAAATTTTCACTGCTTGATTTTTGACAATGTCTTGAAAGGCTATCAGACCCCTTCTGATTGCTCTAGGTCCAGGGCACCTCCCTCTACTCTATAGGCCCTGAGCAGTCTGCCAGTGACACAGAACTCCCCAGCCCTTCAGACTGGCATCTGTGGTCACGATAATCTAGTCTGAAACCTTCAAATCCATCCTTGTGGACAAATTCTGATCAGAGAGCCAAAAGGATAGACTCTGCTCAAAAAGGCAGCCTGACCTCATTCTTGAGACTGAGGGTGACATGTCAAAACGGATGCACCTGAGTCGCTGCCCACGGTTCCAGATCCAAAGTGGACTCCACAAACACCAGCACTTGGAAGTAAATCCTAAACCCTGAGAACATTGTAGTTACAACAATCCGTGAACCAGAGCCTGAAGCTTCAGCCGCTTTCTGTAGTAAGAAACATTCTTGAGATCTGTCTCAAAATGAGCTCCCAGATACTCCAGAACCTGAGAAGGGCAAAGCTTACTCTTGAGAAAATTGATCAACCAACTTAGCTTCTGTAACAGACTGACCACTCTGTCGACTTCTCACCAACAGATCCTCTCTGGATCTTGCTCATATCAATCAGTCCAGATAAAGACAGTCCAGATAAAGATTGTCTTAATAGTGGATATGACAGCATCCACTTTAGACAGTTTAAGCAAAGCCAAAGCCTCCTTTGGGAAGGGTTAGAAATTTGCCATAGCTACCAACCTTGATCCTGTTTCCAGCATATCCCATTCTGCAGAGATTAAGGCCTTGGCTGTCCATTAAAAGGGAAAAGCCTTGGCAGGGCCCCTAAGACTCTCCAAAATAGGATCCTCACCCTCATCGTCTGGCTCCAAGGGTTTGTCTTTGATTCCACACTCTGAGCAAGCCATAGAGCATAGCTCTTCTCTTCTAAATAATCTAACAATTTTAGGATCATCTTGTTCTGATACGGGGATTTCCCCTTCCTCCAGGGGTTCCATCTCACCTGGAAGTACCCCAGAATCCTCTCCCTGCAGGTAACCAATCACCCTCAAACTCACTATCCTCCAAATGCAAACACTTAGGGGTAGATTTTAAAAGCCCTGTGCGTGTAAATCCTGCTGGATTTATGCGCGCAGGGCACTCGCGCGCCTATTTTGCATAGGCCGCTGGCGAGTGCAAAGCCTCAGGACGCGCGCAAGTCCTGGGGCTTGCTAAAATGGGCAGTTGGGGGGGCATGTCTGAGGTCCGGGGCGGTCTGGGGGCCTGGCCAGCCAGCTCGCGCAAGTTACGCCTGCGGCAGGCATAACTACATCAAACAAGGTGGGGAGGGCAAAAAAAAAAAGTTCCCTCCAAGGCCACTCCGATTTCAGAGCGGCCTCGGAGGGTACGGAGGCAGGCTGCGCAGCTCGGTGCGTGTTGTTTTTTTAAAATGTACCCCTTAGGGTGAGGGGTAAGGGTGGAGACCTCTCTAGACATGCTCAATGCCCCTCCTGCACAGCAGATCCCTTTTTTTTTTTTTTTGCAGTGAATGAAGGAGCCCAATCCCCTGGCTATCAAACCCCCCTTATTACTGGGACTCAGGCTGATCAAGAGCCAAACCCCATGCTCATCCCTACTTGACCAGGGAGATAGCTGAAATGCTTCCTGACATTCCTGGGAGCAATGTATCCATATCAGCCGACTGCATGTTTTACACCTCTTCCATCTGCTGGAGACAGAGAATTTTTGAGGGACTGCACGTGGCACACTGGCTTAAGTACCAGGCAAGCAGTAAAGCTTCTCTTCTCTGACTCCATCTACTGAAGGTTTATTTATTTGCACGGGCTTTTAATGAAGCAGTCTGAGATGGCTACTGCATTTATTTTTATTTTAGAGGGAATTTTATGGGGTATGTTGTACTTATGCTGAGTTTTTAGATGCTGTTTTTGTTTTTTGACATGTAACTATTGTTATTTTATGACTATTATTACCACCCACCTAAAACTGGCAATAGTGCAGGGATGTATGAAATCAAAGAGGGTATACACAAAAACATAAGAATTCTGAAAAGTCTTGTGAAGTCGGCGCATCATTTAACTCTCTTCTGTTGGCAATGAATCAATAAAAAGTAAAGCAATCACTTAAATGGTGACAAATAATGGAGTAATGCATAGAAAAGGGGTGGAGTACAGTACACACACATGCAATGTAAACTAAAAGAAGAATGTGTGGTAACACTTCAGGCTGTTAAACAGTCTCAAGAGTAGTCCATTTTGTTCAATGAATCACAACATAAATCCTCAGTTAAGTAATAAGGTATATAGTTCCTCAACTGAAATAAAGTATATAGCTCCTCAGCCTGACATGTTACCACACATTTTTCTTTATTAGTTAACACATAATGGAGACAATGTAATTTAAGTAAGTATAGTTGGGGCATGGGAGATATGGTGTCCATATTCAAAGACATTTAGCTGGATAGCATGCAAGTTATCTGGCTAAATGTTTACTTCTGAATATTTTGGGCACATTTCTTGCTAAATTTTTGCTGGGTATCATAAAGGTATTCTGGGGCGGAGTTAAGTTAGTCAGATAAGTTATTCAGCTAACTCTGATATTTGTAGTTAGCTGAAAAAGTTATCCAGCTAACTTTGGTGAAGCTATAGAGCTAAATAAAGTTATCTGGCTTTCTTTAAGATAGTCTGGTATATTCAGTGATGTGGTTATGCTACTGAATATCCCACCAAAGTTAGCCGGATAAGTTTATCTGTCTAACTTTGCATGCTGGCCAGTGGCTGAATATTGCCCCCATGGTATTTATTTTTCCTATTCCAAATTTTATGGACTCTATAACTTTAGCTTTAATATGATGTACATTAAGGTGCATGATATTAAAGTTTTTTTAAAATTTTATATGATTTTACAAGATTAACACAAATACATACTTGTGACAGAAATAAGAGGTTCTCTAAAGGATAACTGAACATAAGTATCTCCATTATACATTATTGGGTAGATTTTACAAATTTGCGCACACGCGTACTTTTGTTCGCGCACCAGGTGCAAACAAGAGTACGCGGGATTTTAACAGATATGCGCGTATCTGTTAAAATCCGGGATCGGCGCGCGCAAGGCTGTGCAAAAATCGGCAGCCTGCGCGCGCCAAGCCGCGCAGTCTGCCTCCGTTCCCTTTCCTTCCACCCCCCGCACCTTCCCCTACCTAACCTACTCCCCCAGCCCTACCTAAACTCCCCCCACCTTTGTTGCACAAGTTACGCCTGCCCGAGGCAGATGTAACTTGCGCGCGTCAGGCCGGCCGCCAGCTCGCGATTCCCAGGCGCCGTTTCAGAGGCCTCGGCCACACTCCTGAAACGCCCCCGGCCCGGAACCACGCCCTCGGCCCTGCCCCCAAATGATGCACCGCCGCGACACCCCCCCCCATCCCAGGAAAGCCCCAGGGCTTACGCGGGTCCTCGGGCTTGCACGCGCTGCCGAGCCTACTGAACAAAGGCTTGGCACGCGCAGGGGGAACTTCGGGCAGGTTTTCGTGGGGGGGGGGGGGGGGGCTATGCGCATACCCCTTTGAAAATCTGGCCCTATATTTTAAGTAATTCCTCCTAGTTTAAGAAAATATTGAGAGGGAGGCAAGGGGCCGGTAATAGAAACTGAAGCGAAATCTTAAACCGGTGTGATTTGTATCCTATACAGGAATGTCGGTAAATAAAAGTTAAAAATAAATAAATGAATATAGTAATATATTGAACTAAACAGAGATTCAAATTCCTTAATCATATGCCCACCGAGAGAGTGTACAGCTGTTCATCTAGGGTGAGACTCCAAAAATGCCCTTAATTGAGATTGTTCATAAATGTAGAATTCTGATATTTTAATACACACTTGCATGGGTAGCGGAGGGTAAACTTAGAACATATTCCCAATGCTTCTATTCTCATTGAGAGGAATTTTTTCCTCCTTTCCTGAGTTGTGCGTCCTATATAAGGAAAAA
Source organism: Rhinatrema bivittatum (assembly GCF_901001135.1). Taxonomy (NCBI): domain Eukaryota; kingdom Metazoa; phylum Chordata; class Amphibia; order Gymnophiona; family Rhinatrematidae; genus Rhinatrema; species Rhinatrema bivittatum. The sequence goes on along the minus strand of NC_042620.1, from coordinate 51,481,161 downwards.
GCCATTATTTCTGCCCATAATACAAAAGATTCCTGTTCCTGATATTAAAGCTTTTAAAATAAAAAATGCTGAAGAATTGAATCCTCAAAAATAAATATCAGAAAACCGTGAACCTTAATTATACTAATTTCCTTCTAACAACTCATTACTGACTATATAGCACAGATTTCGACAAAACAATTCTAAACGTTTTTCACTATCTGTGTGATAGGCATCCCTGAATATAGTCAGATATTGCTAAAAATGCAAGTGTCAAAGGAACTTCCATAACTATACAAATAGGGCCATCTATATTAATACCTACATCTTGTGCAAATATTCGCTCTCTAGCTCTCTGGTACTCTTCTTCTCTTTCTTCTATAGATTTGCTTCTTCTGTCATCCTTTAATCGTATTCGCATCTAATGAGAAAAGTAACTAACTTAAATACTAGTTATTTGCATGACTCATGCAATCACAGAAGGAAGATTCATTTACTTACCTGGTTTTCATCTTTATCTAAACTAGAGTTATCTCTTTTAAGAATGTACCGCTTCTGAAAGTCTACACTTTTTTCATCTTTTATATGTTCAGAAAATTTTTGATCAGGTCTAAGAGAAAAAAAAATTTAAGCAGAAGCTCAATAAGAAATTAGAAATGGCACCTGGCAAACCTAAAACTATACTGTGAATACTCTTCTTTTTTCAAGTTGACGATTATTTAAAAAATAAATGTAAACATGACGTCAACCAACAGTTGATTCAAATCTCTCAAGAATTTTCAAAACAAGATCCCATTAAACAAGATCCCGTTTTTCGAAAAAACAAAAGAAAAATGTTGATACGGGTGAAAAAGACCTATGATTAAAGATGATCCCACAAGCGGCTTAAACAAAGAGCAGAGACGCTCAAAAGACTGCGGGATGGTATGAAGGTCTATAAATCATTGCACCCGATGTATAAATAACGGGATCTTGTTTTGAAAATTCTTGAGATATTTGAATCAACTGTTGGTTGACGTGTTTACATTTAAACCTAAAACTATAACATTAGACAAACAAGCAAAGCTTGGATAAGTAAAAATCCAGTTTCAGAAAATACTCTGACTGAAAATTCTAAGAGTTTAGATAAGTACAATTTATATCCATCTTACAAGAATTTTCTTGACAACTTTGCAAAGTAAAAATGGAGGATTTAAATATTTTCTTTGTATATTGTCTCTCTCTTTCTCCATACAATTGCATGCAAAAGTTTAGGTACCTCTGATCAAAACGTTTAAGTGAACAAAATCTGACAAAACCTCTACATAGCACCCAGATAAACATATTTCTGCAATTTTTAATGCACAATAACTATTTGCTGATTGAAAATAATAAGAGTGTGAATATGGCATATGCAAAAGTTTAAGAACATAAGACCGACCATATTGAGTCAGACCAAAAGTTCATTAAGTTCGTAATTCTTAAAAGCTGATTCATGTTCTTGCTACTAACTCCCTATGACAAGTGGAGGGTCTCCCTGAGACATCTAGTTAATAACCATTTAAGGACTTTTCTTCCATGAACTTGTCCAACTTCTTTTTAAACCCAGTTATGCTAGTTGCCTTGACCACATCCTCTGGCAACGAATTCCACAGCTTGATTAAGCATTGAATGTAAAAAATACTATCTCCAACTTGTTTTAAATCTGGTACCTGACATCTGCTAATCTTCATGATAGCTGAAAAGGTAAATAATTGTTCCCTATTTATCTATTCTACTCCACTCATGATTTTGTAGACCTGAATCAAAACCCTCAACGCTATTCTCCAAGCTGAAGAGCACTAACCTATTTAGCCTTTCTTCATAAGGTAGCTGTTCCAACCCTACTTATTTATTTAAAAGCATTTATTACCTGCCCTTCCTACGTTCAGAGCGGGGTACAATATGAAAAATATATAGACAGAGAGGGAAGCAGGTAGTGCAAAATCTTAGGGAGGGAGAAAAAGGACAAGCATCAAGGAGTGAGATCAGTTGCTACAGATGGGAGTAGGAGAGGGGAGTAGAAGACTAGGTATCATTTCCTGCTCTAAATATTTTCTAATGTCACTCTATTCATTTTGATAGGGGGTGACCAGAAATGCACATAATAATCAATGTGTGAAAATACCACTGATCTATACAGAGGCATTATGATATTCTCCATTCCTTTTGGAATTATTCCTAGCATTGTTTGCTTATTTGGCTGCCACCACACACTGTGCTGAGACTCCTAGATCTTTTTCCTTGGTGGTTACTCCTAATGCAAACCCATCATTATGATCTAAAAATACTGTTAGTTTTCCTTATGTGCCTCACTTTGCACTCTTCCACATTAAATATTTGCCATTTAGATGCCCGATTCTCTAGTCTCACAAGGTCCTTCTTTAATTCCTCACATTCTGCCTCTCACATTTTAACTACCCTGAATATTTTTATCTGCAAATCTAATCATGTCACTCTGCTTTCTACATCATTAAGAGGTAATTTTCAAAAGATTTTACGCATATAAATGGGCTGTGATATATGCTACTTTTATGCACCCAAGTCCCTTGAAAAATTCAATCAAATAAGTTTACAGCACTGGTCCCAGGACAGTTCATAAGAACATAAGAAAATGCCATACTGGGTCAGACCAAGGGTCCATCAAGCCCAGCATCCTGTTTCCAACAGTGGCCAATCCTGGCCAAAAGAACCTGGCAAGTACCCAAAAACTAAGTCTATTCCATGTAACCATTGCTAATGGCAGTGGCTATTCTCTAAGTGAACTTAATAGCAGGTAATGGACTTCTCCTCCAAGAACTTATCCAATCCTTTTTTAAACACAGCTATACTAACTGCACGAACCACATTCTCTGGCAACAAATTCCAGAGTTTAATTGTGCGTTGAGTAAAAAAGAACTTTCTCCGATTAGTTTTAAATGTGCCCCATTCTAACTTCATGGAGTGCCCCCTAGTCTTTCTACTATCTGAAAGAGTAAATAACCGATTCACATCTACCCGTTCTAGACCTCTCATGATTTTAAACACCTCTATCATATCCCCCCTCAGTCGTCTCTTCTCCAAGCTGAAAAGTCCTAACCTCTTTAGTCTTTCCTCATAGGGGAGTTGTTCCATTCCCCTTATCATTCTGGTATCCCTTCTCTGTACCTTCTCCATCGCAATTATATCTTTTTTGAGATGCGGCGACCAGAATTGTACACAGTATTCAAGGTGCGGTCTCACCATGGAGCGATACAGAGGCATTATGACATTTTCCGTTTTATTCATCATTCCTTTTCTAATAATTCCCAACATTCTGTTTGCTTTTTTGACTGCCGCAGCACACTGCACCGACGATTTCAATGTGTTATCCACTATGACACCTAGATCTCTTTCTTGGGTTGTAGCACCTAATATGGAACCCAACATTGTGTAATTATAGCATGGGTTATTTTTCCCTATATGCATCACCTTGCACTTATCCACATTAAATTTCATCTGCCATTTGGATGCCCAATTTTCCAGTCTCACAAGGTCTTCCTGCAATTTATCACAATCTGCTTGTGATTTAACTACTCTGAACAATTTTGTGTCATCTGCAAATTTGATTATCTCACTCGTCGTATTTCTTTCCAGATCATTTATAAATATATTGAACAGTAAGGGTCCCAATACAGATCCCTGAGGCACTCCACTATCCACTCCCTTCCACTGAGAAAATTGCCCATTTAATCCTACTCTCTGTTTCCTGTCTTTTAGCCAGTTTGCAATCCACGAAAGGACATTGCCACCTATCCCATGACTTTTTACTTTTCCTAGAAGCCTCTCATGAGGAACTTTGTCAAACGCCTTCTGAAAATCCAAGTATACTATATCTACCGGTTCACCTTTATCCACATGTCTATTAACTCCTTCAAAAATGTGAAGCAGATTTGTGAGGCAAGACTTGCCCTGGGTAAAACCATGCTATTCAATTTTCTCCACTGGGAAATCTGACCATAAAGTCCTACTCTTTACTTCCTGTCTTTTAACTGCCTCCTATTTTGTTTACTAAGTCTCCACTTATGAAAGGCTTTGCCAAATACCTTCTGGAAATCCAAATATACTATATCATTTGACTTTGCTTTTTCCAAATGCTTGTCTACACCTTCAAAAAATACTAATAGGTTAGTAAGGTATGACTTATCTTACCTATATTCATGCTGGTTCTTTCCCATTAAACCATGTTTAGCCATATGATCATTAATTTTGTTCTTTATATTTTCTACAATTTTACCAAGCACAAACGTCAAGCTCACTAGTCTGCAGGGGCTTGAGTTCACTCCTGGAGCCCTTTATGAAAGTTGGCATTATATTTGCTACCTCCATTCCTCAGGTATAGAGGCAGATTTGAATGATAGGTTGCAGATTACCAGTATTGGGTGTGAAATTTCATATTTGAGTTCCTTTACAACTCTGGGGTGAATACCATCAGGTCTCAGTGATCTTCCACCATTTAATTTGTCAATGTGTCTAGCACTTCTTCTAGATTCACTCTGATTTGATTCAATTCCTCAGTCATCACCAAGAAAAAAATGGTTCAGGTGTGGGTAGTTCCCCATTATCTTCCTCTGCAAATATTTGTTATGGCCTTATCCTCTCTAGACACCCTTTTTATTCCCCAGGGGCCAGATTTTAAGATTTAGGCGCGGGCATAGATTTGTGCGCGCAACCCGGCGCGCACATATCTACGCCCAATTTTATAACATGCGCGTGCAGCCGCACGAATGTTATAAAATCTGGGGTCAGCGCACGCAAGCTAGTGCACACGTCCTCCACTCACACACGCAAGTGCGCCGAGCAGCTTTCCTCCAATTTCAGAGCAGCCTGGGAGGGAACTTTCCTTCCACCTTCCCTTCCCTAACCCGCCCCCCCAGCCCTACCTAACCCCCCCTTACCTTTAACATAGAAGTTGCACCTGCCTCTGGGCAGGCGTAGGTTGCGTGCGCCGGCCGATGGCCAGCCCGCAATCCCAGGCACACTGGCAAATGGCCACTGTGCCTGGAGGCACCAGCCCCGCCCCCAGACCACCCCGCCCCCACCCTGCTCCCATTTTTTAAGCCCCGGGACATACGGGCCTCGCTGGGCCTATGCAAAATAGGCTCGGCGCGCGCAGGAAGGGTTTTAAAGGGTTACACGCATAACCCTTTTAAAATCCACCCCCAGTTGTCTAATGGCCCAACTGAATCCCTCACAGGATTTTTGTTTTTAATGTATTGAAAAGGTTTTTATTTTTGCCTCATCGGCAAATCTCTTCACAAATTCCCTCTTTGCCTGCTTTATTAATGCTTTGTATCTAATTTGGCAGTGCTTATATGCCTTTCTATTTTCCTCATTAGGTCATGCTTTCCATTTTTTTTAAAGGGTGCTTTTCTGTCTTTGATGGACATTTTTACAGCACTATTTAGCCATGGTGGTGGGCACTTCTGACCTTTCTTAAGTTTGTGGAATGCATTTTATCTGGACTTTCAAAATAATTTTATAAATAGATTCTATGCCTCATACAGACTTTTAACCCATGTAATTGCTCCTGTTAGTTTTCTTCTAATTTCTTCATTTTATGATAATCTCCCCTTTTAAAATTATATGTTACTGAGGTAGTTTTATGCCCTCTTTTTATTCCGTGATTATCTCAAATGTGATGGCATTATGATCATAGTTGCCAAGCAGCTACACAACTGCTATCTCTTGTCCCAGATCATGCATTTGAGTGAACTAGATTTAATGTAGCCCTCCCCCTTTTCTGGTTATAAGACCAGTTGCTCCATGCAAATCATTTATAGTGTCCAGAAACCTAACTTTGTCAAGCTCAGATGAGACATTTACCCAACTGAAGTTAGGGTAATTAAAATCCCCCAGTACTGTGTTTCCATACTTAACAGCCTGTTTAATTTCTCCTAGCATTTTATTGTTTGTTTCATGATGCTGGTCTGTTGATGGTAGTAAACCCCAGTGCTATATTTCTCCTTCTTATGCATGGAATTTCTATCCATAAAGATTCCAGATTGGTTTGATTTTTGCTGAATCTCTATTTTACTTGATTTTATGGACTCCTTGATATATAGTGCCATACTACTACCAGTTCTATTTGCTCTGTCATTTTGATTTTTTGTACGATTTTATCATTGTCCTTTTTCCACCAGATCTCCAAGATGCCTATATCAATATGTCTTCCTCTAGTGTTAGATACAAGCTTTCCCATTTTATTTTTCAGACTTCTGGCATTAGCACACTGACTTCTCAAAAGTATTCTTTTCCACACTCCTTTTGCAAGTAGATGATTCAGATAGTTTGGAATCAGTTTGTTCAGTTCCTCAGTCATTACAATCTATTTTGCTTTATTTAAAGATACCCTTTGTGGATACCCTGCTCCAAATCATGCATTCCAAGTGATGGTGGCTTTCCACCATAGTTTAGTTTAAAAAGTTGTTTTACTTTTTAAGTTGTTAGCACCAGTAGCCAAGTTCTGTTTGGGTTAAGATGAAGTCCATCCTGGTAGAATAGGATCATCCTTTCCAAAAAGGTTCTCCAGTCCCTAATGAATCTAAAGGACACCCTTTCGAATAGAAATAACAGCTCCAAACATTTCCTGTAGCCAGCTAAGAGCCTATTTCTGCTTTTGGAATTTTTTTTCCCATTTTTCCTTCCAGAACTCTTACAGCACAGAAATATTATTGGGTCTCCTTGCATGCACTGCATGCCTGAGACTTCCCCACAGATTTTAAATAATATTCAAGTCTGAGAACTCTAAAGACCAATCCAAAACCATATTTCTTTCCTGAAAGTACTTCAAAATTGATTCAGAGATATGTTCTGGACTGTCATCTTGCTGAATATCCAATCTCATCTTCAATTTCTTCACTGACAGTGGGACATTAGCTTCTAGGATGTGTTAACATTTAATTTAATCCATTTTTCCTTTCACCTGCATAAGTTTTCCTGTGCCACTAGGCTGCCAAACAACCCCAAAACATAGCAGATCCATCCCTGTGCTTAACCTTTGGCAAGGTGTTCTTTTCATCAAATGCTTCATCCTTTTTATTTATACCAAATGTAAATTGCATAATTGTGGCTGAACAGTTCAATTTTCATTTCATCAGTCCAAACATTTTGTTTCAAAAATCTTCAGGCTTATCAAAATTTTGTTTTGTGTACTTTAGATGACTTTTATGATGAGGTCATAGAAAAGATTTCCTTATGAAACCTCTTCCATGCAGATCATTGTTGTGTAAGCAACACTGCACTATGGACTAGTGGACAACTATTTCAGCATAAGCTAAACTTTTCAGCTGTTTGTATTCAGTCATCTGTGAGTTCTGTTTTGCTGATCTGACCAGTTTATGGGCAATTCTATCAGAGATTGTTCTTGGTCTTCTAGATCTTGTCTTGATTTCAACAGTTCCATGTAACTCATTTCTTATTGTTTCTGACTTGAAATTGCTAGATGGAAGAATTCAGAGATTTTATTAACAGCCTTTCCCTGCTTTGCAAAAGTAAATTATCTTCATTTTCAAATATTCTGACAGCTGCTGCTTAGAAGAACCTAATGGTTGTTGAAAGTAGACATAATCGCAACATGCAAGATTAGACGCATCAGGGTATTTGTTCAACTATGGAATTGTCTTCATATGACTAATTGAAGGCTTAACAAGTCAATCAACTTTTTGGGTCTTAACTTTTTTCAAAAAGCAGTAGTGATTCAACTGGAAAAGTATCCAAACTTTGAATATGCCATATTCACTATTTTATTATTTTCATTAAAATTGAAGAAAGATGTTGTGCGATCTTCTCTTCACTTAGCAATGTATTTAAACATACAGTTTTGACAAAAGATATCTGAATTTTTGTATACAATTTTATATATAGAAAGACTATAGCAGAATTACCCATTCTTTGCACAGTTGTGTGTGTTAGAAAATGTTAACACAGATGATTTTATAGAACAGAGGAGGAAACTACTTTTAGCATATCAAATGAAAAATAAAAATGAGGTTTTGAGCAGCTGGTTTATTGTGGTTGACTAGCTGTTTGTCAACTGGTTCAAAAGCCACTTAAGAGTGTTAGGCATTATATCAGGCCAGCAATCCAGCCAACATGACCCTCAATTTTTATATAACAATATATAGATACAGCAAAATTGCTTAAGTATAACTGGGTGATCTCTGAAGACAATTAACAGCATTCCCTAATCACACACATGGGCCATGGGACAGTGCTCAGCACTGAAGAGATATAAAAAGATTTCACTGTTCATGTACAGTGGTTCTCTCTCTGCTATGACCTCACTACTCCCCTTAGTTGCATATAAATTTATGTATTTATTTAAAGGCTTTTATATACCGATAACCATTTGCACATCGTATCGGTTTACATGGAACAGTATAATTAAATAATATAGAACAACAGTTACATAGAACAATTGGTAACAATGTTAAGATATGGTACATTACTATAAACATAGTAATAAATAAAAAGTAAATGATAAACGATTTGACTTGGGGAAAATAACTGAGGCAAATAGGGAGGGTTATAGGTATACATATTTGTTTTTTCTGAAGATAAGCAGTTCACCAAAGTCACAAATATGAGACTTCCTGGCTAAGGGTCCTCCAAGAAAAAGAGAGGACATAAAATACCACCAAAAAGCAGAAAACATGTTTCATTGGGGGGGGGGAAGCTTTTCCATTTTGTTGCTTTATTGATTTTAAATGGAGACAACCCCCCCCCCAAATTATAAAATGTGCCTTACAAAGAAGAGTTAGGTTCTACACTGCTCAAAAAGGCCATGGAGAATGGACAGTCCAAATTTATTACCTCACGAGAAGACCATCTGTAGACAGCAACAAGAAATTAATGTATAGATTAAAATTCACATTGCAGTCTTGCAAAATCTCCTCAAAATATGTAGACCACAGCTAGGTGACCATGTAGATATCGTTGTAGACCTTGATATGCCCCCTCTAAGCCTGAATCGATATAAAAAGGGGATGCAAGTTACTATCCAATAAGAAACAGTGCATTTTGTTACTGTACTCTCAGGTCTGAGGGTCCAAAGAAACAAAGTTAGAGGGCTTGAATCCACTCCACGTAGTAAGCAACAGCTTTTTTGCAATCCAGGGAACGAAGAGCCCCATGGAGTTTAAACAAAATATGAGTCAGTTTAGTGAGAAATTGAAGCCTTAGAAACATTAGAAATTTCTCTATATATATATTTTTTTAAGGAAATCAGCCACCCCAACCTTATAGCAATAAAAGGTCATGCTCCACAGAGGAGACTGCCATTTCTGTACCCCTTTTGTTGTCACATCAAGAAGCTATCAATCGTGAATGACTGTCTCAAACAGCTCACAGCGGTGATGAACTTATCCAGTAAGACTTTAACTAAACTATTGTGCACTTATCTGTACTCAAAGGGTTATTGTTTGTACCTACAAATATATTTGATGTCTTTCCCACTACCCTTTGGGTTTGCAGCTGTTTAGGACTTTACATCTTAAAATTGTTTTTATTTTCCTTTGAGCCCTTCTGTAGACTATGATACATCTGTAATGGCTAATCTTTCTAACTGGGTACCTTTCGGCCTGAATGACCCAGCCATCTCTACTTCTCTGGCATTACTTCAATAGGATATTGCATCAATTTGAATCATTCAGAATGAGAAACATTATAACCTAAGTTCTGGCAAAAAAACTGTAATTAAGCCCACTAACAAGTGAGGTGCTTCATTATGCTCAGTTGTGATGACTATGTGTTGAAGATTTGGCACTAACTCAGATTCTTTTTTACCTACCATTACCCACAGATCCAACCTAGTCAATGAAAATGTTAAATCGATACTTGCTTAAAATCAGCATTTCAGCAAGAGTAAAAACAAGCAAACAAAAGCCTAAAGTGTTCAAAAATCCAAATAGAAATAAAGAATATTGTTACAGAACACTAATGCAAATAGAGATCTTTTGCTTCAAAGTTGTCCACGTGAACCATAAAACCGGTATGTGTGTTTTCCCGTACACACCTTTTTTCTCAAATACAAAAAATTGTACATTCCCACTGGCATATTCTGCAGCTTCGAGAGGGTTGCCCAGACATGGGGCTTGAACCTATGGGACCGATTGGTCATGACATCTTCTCTACCCCCCCCTCCCTGCGCAGCTACAGAAGAAGTCGAGCAATTTCCTTGTCAAAAGTGTGTGGTATGTGCTAATGTATTAAAGATTCAAGTCTTTTACCACTCGCAATTGAGGTTTGAATTTCATCTTTGGCAGCATTTTGATTGCATCACTGCACAGGTTATATATGTGAATTTATTCCCTTGCTCTAAACTTTACATTGGGCATACTAAATTACCTGTGAAGACCTGAATTATACAACATAAAAGTTGTATTAGAACAAAGATGACAGATGCTCCTATTGTTCAACATTGGCTCGACTTTCATCACTCTTTGGATGATTTAAAATTTTTTTATGTTACAAAGCATGCATTCAGCCTGTGGTGGTAACATCTCTCTTTTGCTAAGATGCTGGGAACCGCAGTTTATTTTCAGATGGAAAACTAATTCTTCAGGGATTAAATACAGCCATAGAGTGGAAAGGTCTTTTATTTTATAATTTCATACATATATAGTTATTTTTTAAATATGTTTGTCAAATTTGACTATATTGGGAGGAGCACTGGATGAGGTTTCATCATTTATTATTTAAGGGGCTCTGTTTATTGTGTCACTGCAGCCTCGTTTGCGGTTCCCGCTCTGAGTTGGGCAGTAGGAAGGCTCTTTAAACTCTGTGTGGGTAAGTTTCTTTCCTTCATTCTAACTTTATCTGGTAATTGATATGTGATGACTGCAATTTTACATGAAATGTTTCTTATTGTAATATTTTCAGCGATGTGGAATGTCATGTAATGAAGTCTTAGATATTCCTTTTGGAACAGTGGATGACATTTGCTTAATATTCAAATAAGTGGTGATCACAATTTTGTAAACAAGATTTTCTTATAAAAAAACTTTCTGTACAGATTTCTATAGAGATACTTTTTAATTGTATAATATTTTTAGATATACAGTTTGTCATTTTTCATCGATTCACCCCCTGATGAAGCCCGTGGGGGTGAAACATTCGGCCTTTGTTGAGGTTTCTGGTAGAGGGAAGACATCTTCTGCATACTATAAACGTCAGCACAGATCGCAGTAAAAAAACAGGTAAGGATTAATTCTAATGTGAAGTTAGGATCACATCTGCACGTTCAGCACTGGCTGCTAGCAAATGTTCATCTAAGAATTTTTTAGTTAGAAACTAATTGTTTGACATTTAAACATTTGTGTATTGGAGATTATGCTATTTTGATACTGTGCAAATTCTTTTACACTGATTTGAATTCATAAAATGTTCTAATAAAAGAGGTGCTATTTTTTCATTAGTGTTCTATAACAATATTCTATAATCAAGAAAATGGCACTACACTCAAAATGTAGAATGGGACACCAAACAAGTATTATATATAACAAAACACCCCAACTCTTATTATACAAAAGATTTATATTTAAAAAAGACAATTGAAACAATGTTAATTCAAAAAATCTTTAATCAGCTCATTAATTTATTATTAAAATCAAATAGAAGACTCACCACTCTAAAAACCCATTTGCTTCCACACATCCATACACATACACAATCTAATAAAATCTATACCTATGCAACAAAGTATCTGTTGCGGGAGGAACGGTGGACCCTTGGGCCGGCCTGGCGGAGGATGACTGATGGGTATAACAACTCCGTGGAGAGGGAACAGACTGGGAGGTGGTACCAAGACTGGCGTAGAGACGGAGTCTTCACCCTGGAAGTCCGAGGTTCCCCCGGGAGGAGCCCGTAGGGACCTGGATCACTGGGTCTTAGGAGAAGGCAGCGAGTCTTGAAGAGGTGACTGACCAGTAGTGGAAGCAGGCGGCGACACAGTGAGAACAAGAGACGAACCAGGAATCAGGGCGGGCTGCAGACATGGAGAATCAGGAGCGAAGCCAGAGTCGAGAACCAGGTGAACAAGCCAAAAGGACAACAGGACCGGAGCAGAAGCAGGAACAGCAGGACCAGGATCAGGAACAGCAGGTACAGGAACACAGCAACTAGAGACTCCAGGGAGTGAACCTCGTTGCAAGGCAATGAGGCTAGTCAGACGCCGGGTTTAAATCCCCGCCGGCGTCTGTCGTCACTCCCGAGGGCGGGTCGTGGTTTTGTGCCACTGGCCCTTTAAAAGCTCCCCCTTGCACGCGCCTAGGAGGGGAGGAGCTTCAGAATGGAGCTCGGCGGCATCTCCCTCGTAGAGACACTGCCGCAGAGCAGCCTGTCCAGGCCCAAAGGCCACCGGAGCTTGTCGGGGACTGCCCAGGAGAAAAGGAGGTAAGGACCCGGTTGCGAACCTCGCGACCGAGACCGCAACAGTATCACTCCCTCAACAATATAAGTTGTATCCCTAACTTTGCAACAGAATATCACCAATTTTTCTCAATCAAAAAAATAAATACTAAGGTCGCCCACCCTTTTGAACATTAACCCAACGAAGTCTTTCATTAAAAACTATATTCAAAAACGTTCTTCAGGGATTATATGAACCAAAAATGACCACAACAAAATAAAGCACCTACAAAGGCCTTTGTTTCACCTGTAACCGGGCTTCCTCAGGGGATTAGTCATGAATCCTCCCCCAAAAAGGGGTTATCAATCCAAAACAAATCTTTCTGAAATCTTTCACAGCAGTATCGACAAATAATGGTGTGAATGTTCAACTTAACCCTCACTCAACGGCATGAAACAATGAAATGCTAATGCAGTTTTATTCAGTTTAAAGTGGCAAAGAAACTAGCAAAGTTTGCAAATCCGCCGTCACTCAAAGCAGCTGTGATCAATAGTAGTTGAATCCACTCATGTACAGCTTCAAGCGGCAAACTCAAAATCAATAATACGGCGCTGTTAGAACATAAGAATGTGCCATACTGGGTCAGACCAAGAGTCCATCAAGCCCAGCATCCTGTTTCCAACAGTGGCCAATCCAGGCCATAAGAACCTGGCAAGTACCCAAAAACTAAGTCTATTCCATGTAACCATTGCTAATGGCAGTGGCTATTCTCTACGTGAACTTAATAGCAGGTAATGGACTTCTCCTCCAAGAACTTATCCAATCCTTTTTTAAACACAACTATACTAACTGCACTAACCACATTCTCTGGCAACAAATTCCAGAGTTTAATTGTGCGTTGAGTAAAAAAGAACTTTCTCCGATTAGTTTTAAATGTGCCCCATGCTAACTTCATGGAGTGCCCCCTAGTCTTTCTACTATCCGAAAGAGTAAATAACCGATTCACATCTACCCGTTCTAGACCTCTCATGATTTTAAACACCTCCATCATATCCCCCCTCAGTCGTCTCTTCTCCAAGCTGAAAAGTCCTAACCTCTTTAGTCTTTCCTCATATGGGAGTTGTTCCATTCCCCTTATTTTGGTAGCCTTCTCTGTACCTGTATGACTTAGCATCTTTTGCTTTGATCAAAAATGTTTTCATGTTTAGCCATCAATACCACCAACAGGTGAAGGGTACAGTAATTGATGCCAGTGTCACCAATTTGTTCGTTGGAAGATTTGAACCAGTTTGGTCCTTGTTTAAATCTTATGTCAAGCTATGATAGCTCTACATAGATGATATCCTTATGCTATGGACTACTGGTGGTTTGGGTTTGACAAACTTTTTTTGGTTCAATTCTTGTGATTGTAATCTGTGGTTTACCTACAAGTGGATATTAGTTCTGTCACATTTTTGGATATCTAGGTGCTTCCATTAGTTCTTCACTGGAAGTCATCTGTAGATGAGATAAATGTCACCTTCATGTTATGTGTACGATTAAAATTGGAGGTCACTCATGAATAAACAGATCTTTCATGGAGAAATCTCTTTATGTTTTGACTGCTTCAATTCCTTACTGAACTGACATTTTATTTAAACTCTGCGAGCTTTGTATCATAGAGCAACAGAAATCTGGGTCTGAGCCATATTAGAAAGGTTATCTAATTCAGTCTAATTGCGTTGTGGTTGTTTTAGCATGTTTAGGTCAAGAGAATACTTATTCAGAATTTTACTCCAGTTAAGTACAAAATTAGAGTCTTCAGTGTACAAGTGGGGCTCTTTTTGAATATGTAAACCATGAGAGATCTGCTGTATTCAACAATATGCTGTTGGAGCCCCTGCATGTAATTTTGAGAAAATACGTCTTTTTTCATTTTTGTTATGATTGCTCATAAAGTTGCATCATTTATGTTTTTTGAATCTGAAAAAAAGTGGAAGGAAAGTAAAAAATTCTTGGAGATGTAGGTTTGTGAGTGAGATACCTTTCGAGCCATAGTATAAGGATACAAATAAGCCTCACTTGGAAAAAAGTAAGGTACTAAACAAAAAACAGAGGCAACCACAGCCCACCATAAAATAAATCCAAGAACTATAGGCTGACATCAAAATAGTGCAATATCAATAAATTACTATATGACATGTTACAGAGTATACAGTGGAATTATCATAATCTTTGAAAATGAATTCTCAGCACTGACTCAATCATATATAACACTGTTAATCAAATTCCAAAATATAGATGGATTTGGAATTGGATTCTATAAACTGTTGCTGTGCAGATAGCACCAATCTTAGGGCGTTTCAAACAGTGCTGGAAACTATGTATGATGCATCTATCAATGTAAGTCTGAAAGATGAAAAGGCCAGCAATAGCTGTGCATCTTATTGTCCAATTTCTCTCTTGAATATAGAGCTTAAAATCTTTAGTAAAAACAAGTTTGCTTACCGTAAACGGTGTTTCCATAGATAGCAGGATGAATTAGCCATGCTGTCATGGGGGACTGTCCATCAGGCTTCGGAGGTGGAGCTTTACCAAGCTGTTACAGAGCGTAGCTCTGTGCAGCTGTGCGTGTGTTCCTGTGCAGGAAGGCAGAATCTCCTCAGTCTGTATCATAGCAGTAATGAAGGCTGTCCAGGGTGGTGGGTGGGTCAGCATGGCTAATTTATCCTATCTACGGAAACACCGTTTACGGTAAGCAAATTTGCTTTTTCCCGTCTATGGCAGGGCTGAATTAGCCATGCTGTCATGGGAGTCCCAAGCTCCCAGTCATGCTAAGTAACCATTAGTGTTGTCTCTTTCACAGCGTGACCTTGCTGTCGTGGACAGACTGTTGGAAAGTTTGTGTGGTGAAATTATCTAAGACTGTCCATCCCAGCTTGGCATCCTGAGATGTTTGCTGGTCTAAACAGTAATGGTACGTGAAAGTATGGAGAGATGACCAGGTGGCCACTTTACAGATGTCTAGAGGTGGGACATGACGTAGGTGGGCCACTGAGGTGGAGATTGCTCACAGTTGATGACCATTCAGTTTTACATGCAGTGTCATGTCTCTTGTTGTAGCAGAATTGAATGCATTGTGCTATCCAACTGGAAATTGTCCGTTTTGCCACTGGCAGGCCAGGGGCATTCAGGTTAAAAGAGAGAAAAAGTTGGGATGGTCTTGAGTTTGTCTGGGTCCTAGTCTTGTAGTAGGCTAGTGCCCTTTTACAGTCCAGAGTGTGTAGTAATTTCTCTCGTTCACTGCGATGCGATTTGGGAAAGAACCAGTCTATGGACTGGTTGATGTGAAAGGCTGAAACCACCTTTGGTAGGAAGGAAGGGCGAGTCCATAGCACTGCTTCGTGGTGGAAAAACTGAAGGTTAGGCGTGTAGTGTACTGACTTGACAAGCTGATGTTACAGCGATGAGGAAAACCACTTTCCATGTGAGGTATTTAAAGTGTGCAAACTCCATGAGCTCGAATGGGGATAGCATTAGTTGCTCTAAGACAAGGTTGAGATCCCAGGCTATTGGAGGCTTGGATATTGGGGGCCGGAGATGGTAGAGGCCCCTAATGAATCTAGTAACCAGTGGGTGCTGAGATATTGGGTGACCATAGAGTGATCTGTGGCAGGCCGCGATGGCACTCAGGTGTACTCTGACTGAAGCGGTGGCTAGTCCCGCTGTATATAGTGTGAATAGATAGTCCAGTAGTGTTGTTGGAGCGCAGTCAAAGGGATCATAGCTATGAATGGTACACCAGGAGGCATAACACTTCCTGGTAGATGGTTTTCTGGCGGCAAGTAGAATATCCTGAGTCGCCTCCGATATTCTCTGCTCTGTTAGTACCGACCATTCAATCTCCACGCCGTCAGGTGGAGCAAGTTTTGCATTGGGTGTAGAAGGGCACACTACTCTTGGGATAGGAGGCTGTTCTTGTCTCCCAGTGGGATGGGAGTGTCGACAGATAAGCGGAGGAGGTAAGCAATGAGGATCAGGTCTGCAGCCTCGGCTATGCATTTCTGGATTGTGTGCGTGATGAGTGGAATCTGTGGGAATGCGTACATTAGTCTTTCCGACCACAGGAGTAGGAAGGCGTCCTGTGCCGTGCAGAGATGACTCAAATACTGAGCAGAACTGAGGTACCTTCCTGTTCTGCTCTGTGGCAAAGAGATCTATGGACGGTATTCCCCATCGATCAAAAACGTCGTCGGCCACATGCTGGTTTAACTACCACTCATGAATATCCGGAAGGTATGTCGCCTGCAGGTGGATTGCATGATGAGTCATCCAATCCAAGATGAGAAGTGCTTCGCTGCAGAGGATCCATGAACCTGACCCTCCTTGTTAGTTGATACAGAACATGGCCACTTGGTTGTCCGTGTATATCATGACCTGCTTCCCCTCTAAGTTTGAGACAAAGGTCTTGAGGGCATATCGAATTGCTCTTAGCTCGAGAAGATTGATCTGATATAGCTGTTCTCGAGGGGACTATAAGCCCTCGTTTGTAGGTGGTCGAGGTGAGCTCCCCATCCCTTGTGGGAAGTGTCTATTGTGAGATCGATGATGTGAGGTGGAACCTTGAATAGTGCTCCCCTGAGACGCACGTGCGGGTTTAACCACCAATCTAGGTCTAGGATCATGTCTGGAGTCAAGGAGATCTTCCGAAATAATGGTTGAGACCATTGGCGTTTTAGGCCCCATTGTAGTCGGCATATGTGAAGACGGGTATTTGGGACCTTGTGAATGGCTGCTGCCATATGACCCAAAACTGTCAGAATTTGGTGGGCCGTTGTCTTTGTTGTAGAACGTAGATCTCGTTAGAGTCTGCAGTATTAGCCGTCAATCCCTGGTAAGGAAGGCTCTGTTTCTGGTCGTGTCAAACTGAGCTCCTATGAACTGAAGAATTCGGGAGGGCTGGAGGTTTGACTTTTCGAAGTTGATGAGGAATCCTAGGTTCTGAAGATAGGAGATGGCCTGCCGAAGGTGGTATTGAAGAGTTACTGGATCCGAGGCTACTAAGAGCCAGTCATCCAGGTATGGAATAACTGGATCCCCAACTGCCATGCACTTTGTGAATACCTGGGGGCTGCCGAGAGGCCAAAAGGGAGAACCTTGTATTGGTAATGTTGCCCCCTGTAGTGGAAACAGAGGTATTGCCATGAAGAGGGGTGCATTGGTATATGCGTGTAGGCATCTTTCAAGTCTAGCGAGCACATCCAGTCTTTGGGTTGAAGGGGAAGAATTGTTTTCAGGGAGACCATTTTGAATTTCTCCTGGACCAGATGTTTGTTCAACTCACGTACGTCCAGAATCGGGCGCAGACCTCCTGATTTTTTGGGAATTAAGAAGTAGGGGGGAGTAAAATCCCGAATTCCAGAACTGTGGGGGTAGGATACGAATTGCCTGTTGATGTTGAATGTTGAGTCCGGTTGCAGACGGCTGCAACCGCTCTGCCTCACCTTTTTTTTTGCCTTTTTCCTCCTCCATGGGTAAGATGGCTGCCTCTGGTGCAGAGTGCTGAAACCCTTGGCATCTCCAACTCAGCATGGGCGTCCCCGTCCGCCATGCTCCTTCCCGTGGCCTCCTAGTGCACGCTGCCTACGCTTAACACATGGCGGAAACCTCGGGGGTGTCGCCACCGCATGACATCAATACCTCTGGGTATTTTAGCCACCATTCAGCTCACAACGAACGAGTGAGCAAGAACTTTGGTTTAGCTACTCTGACCGCTTCTAAGCTGCATGCTTAGACTTCTCGCTACCCTCCAGGGTATCTCACTCCTGAAGAAGCTCTGGGCACCCACTCCTCGGGGGCCTCTCACTTCCTACTACCCTTCGGGGTTTTCTACTACTAACTAGACAACCGCTCCTCAGGGGTCTCTCTTCTTTTCAGGATCTCCTGTGTCTCTAGGTACTCGCTCCTCGAGGGCCTATCCTGCACAGAGCCTCCTGCATCACGGACCTCCGGTCCCACCTATACCAACTACCAGGAGGATTCCTGCACTACTCTTCAGTGAGTACCTCTAAGATCCAGCTCTCCATTTCCACCCATCAGGTTCGGCTTATCCCGCTCTGCGGAACATTACCAACCTTGTACATCTGAGTGAGTCTACTCCATCTGAGGCTGTCTGAATGTATTGGCACCTTGCTGGACTTCAGTGCCATCTCTTCCTGCACTTCTACCATTTATCTACAGCAGTACAATAAAGCATTCCATCTTCAGTATCTGCTCTCTGAGTCTGGCCTATCGCTGTGGTTTCCCACAGGGGCCCTCCACTTGTAAGGAGTCAACACCACTGCGACTAAGAGTCCACACTATGCCACAAAGCCAACATTGAAGAGTTGATATCTCTTCAGCTAGTTGAAGATAATTGGATCCCACTCTCTTGCTCGGAATGAGATTTGGAAGAGGGGGACCTGGACGTGAAGTTGAGTTGATAACTGTGGTGGATTATTTCTAAAGCCCAGCAATCTCAGACCAGGCTTGACTGAATGCCATGATTCTTCCTCCCACAGCCGTGGGGGGTGGTGGCCTTGCTGGAGTTAAAAAGAGGGTGGAGTTTTTGAGTTGGTGGAGAGAGGTTGGCCCTGTTGTCGCTGTGACCGTGGCCTACCTAAACGCTGTTGATGCTGATTTGACAGCTGTCGAGGTGGCTGCGGATAGGGAGCCGGGCGACAGGAAGAATAGGCCCGGAACGGACAACTTTAATATGGTGCGCGATGATTGGGCGCAAAATAGCGGCGAGAGAAGGCTCCGTATGTGTGAGGAGCTGTCAAAGATTGCACTGCCACGTTCTGCTCCTTCAACTGAGCAACTGTTTCTTGGAAACTGTTATCGAACATATTATCTACTTGGCAAGGAAGGTTGGCCAGTTTTTCATGGACATCTTCTCTTATGGCACTAGCCCGGAGCCAAGCCAAATGTCTGGCTGCGATAACTGATGCAGAGACTCTGGAAGACTTTTCAAAACCCTCAAACAGTTCTGAGGAGGTGTCTTATTGCCTTCCTCCATGTCTTGAACCGGCTGTGGCAGTGAAGTCGTGGGATCCGTATCTGGTAGGTGTCCCTTGAGTTGTTGTAGTGACTCATACAAGTACTGGACAATATAGAATTGCTGTTGATGAATCTGAGCTCTCAACATCGCTGACTGGAAAGATTTTCTCCCAAATTCATTGAGATATCTATTGTCTTTACCGGGTGGTGTACTGGAATGCAATCTTGTTTTCTTGACACGTTGCATCACCGATTCCACCATGATAGAAGTGTGTGGCGGTTGTGGAGATGAATAAAATGTAACATTGCTGCATTCTCAACGTCATGTCCGTTTTTCTGGATACTGGGGTGATAGAGAACGGTGTCTCCCAGGATTTCTCAAGTACCACATTCAAAACTCGATGTGATGGGAACGCTGTTGGATCAGATGGAAGATCGAAAACCTTTAATATTCCCATAGTTTGTGATCTGGGGTCTGGCAAGTTGTGGATTTAAACATTGAGGGCCGAGCCAACTTTGTCTATAAATTTCAGATATGAAAGGTCCTCCGGTGGAGAATAAGGGTCCTCTGGACCCTCTGGTGGAACAGAAGGATACCCCGTGGAGGAGCCTGGAGACAATGGTGCAGAGTCTGGTTGTCTAGGCAATGGAGGAGAGTTTGTGGGCATAGGAGTATGAAACGTATGTTCCGGTGAGTGATGTTATATCGGTGAAGACACCTTTGTTGGCACAGGCTGTGGTATTACTGTTGACCTGTCCGGTGAAGGATGTGGCGATTGTGGAGATATCCCACAAGGGCTGGTTGGAACAGGTTGTGGGTGAGTGTAGCCTAACTGCAGAGAGGCAAGGAAACCAGAGAAAGCTGTCGATAATTGGGCAATGGCTTGCTGTGCCATACCTGGTATCTGAGGCTGATTGGGTTGTGGTGTGGAACCGCCGCCAGGAGTATATCAGAATCTGGGGCTCTAGGGCGATGTTTATGTATCCCCACATCTTCACAAATTCGTTGGTGCTTCGCCAATGGTTCCTGTAATTGAGGCGAGGCATGTTTCCTTCCGGAAACAGAAGGTCCGAGAAGACCTGAACTGATGAGGAAGATAAAGGGGAATCAGAAGAAACTGCCACCCAATTGTTTTCTGACCCAAGCGGGGACTCCGGTCTGCCAGTCAGGCATGTGTAATGATGTGCCTGAGCCAGAGGGTGGAGTATGCCCTTCCAGTCCTGAATGTTCTTGTGACTGTAGAATTTGCAAACCAGAGCCTTTCGTAGTAGAATTTTTCAATGCCCGTTGTGAAGCGGGGGCCCGTGTCTGCGACACAAGCGAAGGATGCTCAGTCAGAGGTTGCATAGACGTTGACTGGGGCCTTGTAATCTTCACTGGGTGCAATGCATGCGTCGACGAATGCGCCAGTGGTTGCGAACGACGCTTCTGATCCTTTTTCTTCGAGTGCGAAGGATGCGTCGGTTGGATGTGCATCGATGGCGCAGTTGAGGCAGAATAGAAGCTTTTATATGTTGCAGGCCTCTGTGTCGACGCGTCACCAACTCCTCTGAGTTTTGGTGGTGGTGTCAAGATTTCTCCTTTGACTTCTTACGTTTCGATGCCTCGTGGTATTTTTCTTTAGATTTTCCCCGGCCCGACTGCGAGGTGCTGGGTTCCAGGGATGCCGCTCGCCTCTGCGAGGGGCGTGCGTTGGCATCGGTCCTGGGGAGGAATCTGCCTCCGAGGGGGGAGGGGGGGCATATGAGCCCATAAGAGAAACTTAATTTTTCAATTTTAGTGGCCCTTTGACACTGCGCTCGAAGTGACATGCGGCCACAATGCTGGCACTTCATTTGATTGTGCCCTGGGCCTAAGCACAAATAACAGGCCTCATGTCCATCGGTAATGGACATTGCATGCGCACGGTTTGAAACCCGACAGTCGGGGCATCGTTTTGCAGCGGCGATGTGGTGATGCCATGTGTCCTGCTCTCAATTTTAATTTCCCTTTTTTTTTTTTACCAGTCTGGCTGAGGAGACATCAGGTCCATATGCTTTCCCGCTCGCGGAAAGGACAGACTGAGGAGATTCTGCTTTCCTGCACGGGAACACATGTGCAGCCGCACAGAGCTAAACTCTAGCAGCTTGGTAAAGCTCCGCCTCCAAAGCCTGACGGACAGTCCCCCATGACAGCATGGCTAATTCAGCCCTGCTATCGACGGGAAACGTGCTAGTATGCATTTAGATGGGCTTAAACAAATTAATTCATAGAGACCAGGTTGGTTTTATTTCGAGTGGACACAAATGTTAATCTATTGAGAATGTTGGAGGTGATTTATGGGGTATACCGAGGTCTTAAGGATGCTGTTTTAATTACATTAGATACGGAAATGGTGTTTAATAGGCTTTAGGAGTGGATCTTTATGGAGGCAATGTTGCTTAATGCTGGAAGAGATATTAATTTCACGTGCGTTCAGGCTATGCATAAATAACCAAGGAAAGTGGCTTGTGCTCATAGTGTAATGCCAGAACTCTTTGGGCTACAAAGAGGGACTAGGCAAGGATGACTGCATTCTCCTCTTTTGTTTGCATTGGTAACAGAGCGGCTTGCTGCTCACATTATAGAAAACTGTCAGTTTATAGGAACTGAAGTGAAAAGAAAACAGCAGAAAATTGCATTCTACATGGATGATATTTTGCAATATTTTATGAAGCTGGAGACTTCAGTCCCTAAAATTTTGCATTTTTGAAGATTATTGAAGCCTATCAGGTTATAAGATAAATGCTGGAAAGGCAGAAATTATGGTCCTGCATACTAAAGAATGTGGAAAATTGCAGGAAAGGGTTGTGTATGCTCTGCTGTAGGCTAAAGATCAGATTAAGTATTTGGGTATTGAAAGGGGCGGCTAAGAGGTGAGATTATCAGCTCACCCGTAGCAGATCCCCGACAGCCTACTATCCCCGTTTCTTCGTGGGAACTGCACCTTCAATTTCGGAGAGCTCAGTTGCTGGAGGAACGGCCCAGGAGCAAGCGCCGTCCCCCTTGACCCTGGATACCACCCTGAGCTCCGGATCACCGCGAAAACCCGCTCATCCCCAAAATATCGCAATCTCTTGCCCAGCTTCGGTGGAAGCTGGAGCGGCCATGTTGATGGCCAGAGACGGAGGCTTCGGAAACCGGCAGGTTGAGACCCCAGGAGAGGGGAGTGAGGAACATCTCGGTGGATTGGAGGATCCCCTGAGGGCTTCTACACCGCTGGAACAAAAAGCAGCCGGATTACTATCAGCTCAAGGTACCGGGTTGAGCGGGGGAGCTGTTGGAGATGAGGGAATAAGACAGCTTCGAGTGATTTCAGAAAATCCCTCAACGGAAAGACCCGATGTTATATCTTTGGAAGGGATTTGGAATATGTTAAGTGCGATTGCAAATTCCTTAAAAAGTTTTATCTGAAACAGTGGAAATTCAAAATCAACCAGTTAAAAATAATAATTTAATTGCAAATTTCACAAATAAAACAGAAGAATTGAAAAGAAGAGTCTGTGCAGTGGAAATTAAGCAAGAAAAATTAATTGTTTCTGACTGTATAATATCAAAAAGATTAGAAGCCATTGAAAATGCTTTAAGAGCTCAATCTGCGCATACTTAATTTTCCTGTAATCAAGTCTATTTCACCATTGGAATTATTTAAAGTTTACTTGAAGAAACATTTAAAAATTCCTTAGTCAGCTCTACCTGTGATAGTTAAAGCATTCTATCTTCAACAATCTATCCAAACGGAAGAGCCAATTTCATCTTTGAATTTAACTGACATTTTGGAAATGTCTTCAGAGCAGGTGGTCAATCAGAGGAAACCTTTGCTGGTGATCATTCGCATTTCTTACAGAGCGAAATCATGTTATGCGATTATTCTTTAGAAATCGTAAAATCCCTGTTAATGGGTCTCTTATTTGGATATTTCCAGATGTGATAAAAACTACACAAACACGCAGGAAGGAATTCCTCTTGATGCGGCCCGACGTTCTGAAATTAGGTGCTAGGTTTACCTTGAAACATCCCTGCAAAGCTTGCATCAGGTACCTAAATATGAATTATATTTTCCTGGAACCAGAACAACTGAAAACATGCTTAGCTGGAAGATCCCTCATTGATGCTCCAACAGGTCTAGTGTGAAAAAGAAAAAAAAAAAAAAAAGATGCAGTAGCCAAGGCGTGCTAATCATAATGTTGGTGATAGATATTGATTACTTTGACGAAATTTGCTCCTTCTGCCTCCTAAATGCAAACTGTAAATTTTCTTATAATTAAAATGCCAGTATTTATTTTATTTAACAGCTTTTCTATACCAATATTATAATGCACATCATATCGGTTTACATCGAAACAATAGGTGGAAAATACAATGAACAGGGAGAGGGGTGAGAGACAACAAGATTAACATGTTGCAACAACGGTGCTGCAGCTGGAGGAGGCTCAATTGGTGAGCCTGAAAAGTAGAACTAGAGAGGTAACATATTAACGTAATACTTAGAGTGGGATGATGTTATCTGCAAGGTGAGAAGAGGTGGCGTAGTGGGGTGCATGGATCTAGTCTGGAAATGCCTGGTGGAAAAGCCAGGTCTTTAGCATTTTCTTGAATTTAAAGGGGCAGGGCTCAAGGTGGAGGTTTGTAGGTACAGCATTCCAGTGAGTGGGGCCAGCAATTGATAGGGCACGGTCCCTTGTTGATGTGAGATGGGCATTCTTGAGGGGTGGGATATGTAGGGTACCTTTGAGATTTGCTCTGGTTGGGCAGGAGAAGTGTGTGAATCAGAAAGGTTCCCTGAGCCAGGAGGAATTGCTTTTGTGGATGGATTTGTGCATAATGGTGAGGGTCTTGAATAGGATGTGTGATGGGATAGAGAGCCAGTGGAGGTCTTTGAGGAGGGGGGTTATGTGGTCTGATTTGCGTGCGTTCATGATAATTCTAGCGGTGGCGTTCTGTAGTATTTGGAGGGGTTTGATAGTGGAGTAGGGAAGGCCTAGATACAATGAATTGCAGAAGTCCAGTTTGGATGTTAGGGTGGCTTGGATGACAGTTCTGAGATCGTGGGTATGGAGTAGGGGTTTGAGCTTTATGATGTTGAGCTTATAGAAGCCTTCTTTTAGGTCGGAGTTAATGTGTTTTTTTAGGTTTAGATGTGGATCAATTAGGACACCCAGGTTTCATACTGGAGGCTGTGAGGTGAAGGTGCTGGCAGCTGGGTCGTTGGCAGGGGAGAGCTTAAGAGTTTGGTGGTTGTGGATGAGGAGAAGTTCAGTTTTTGAGGAATTAAGGGCAAGGTGTAGGTTGGTGAGTAGGGAGTTGATGGATGTGAGGCATTTCTCCCAGAATTTTAGCGTTATGGATAAAGATTCTTGTATTGGTATGATGATTTGTACATCATCTGCGTAGATGTAGAATTTGAGGCAGAGTTCAGATAGTAGCTGGCAGAGGGCAGGCGGTAAATATTAAATAGAGTGGAGGAGAGGGAGAAATTGTGGATTCTGAGTTGCCTAGTTTAACAGAGAATTGTCTGTTAGACAGGTAGGATTTGAACCAGAGGAGGGCTGCGCCAGAAATGCCAATGTCAGTTAGACGGGAGATGAGGAGGTTGTGGCTTATCGTGTCAAAGGCTGCGGAGATGTCAAAGGAAGGCAATGATGAAGCTATGATCTTGGCCAAGGCCAATGAGGAGGGCAACAGTGAGGAACAGTAGTAGAGTTTCGATGCTCAAGTTTTTGCAAAAGCCAAATTGAGAGGGGTGAAGGATATTGTTGTCTTCAAGGTAGTCCATAAGTTGGGTGTTCACCACCTTTTCCATGATTTTGGCGAAGAGGGGGAGATTTGAGATGGGATGGTAGTTGGCCGGATCTTTGGGGTCTAGAGATGGTTTTTTGATCAGAGGTTTGACAACTGCGTGTTTTAAGGAATCAAGGACTGAGCCAGTGGAGAGGGAGCAGTTAATGATGTCTGCTAGGGGTTTGGCAATAGTGTTGGGAATGGTTAGGAGGGTTTTGGTGGGGATAGTATCAGAGGGGTGGGACATGGGCTTGATTTTTTTGAGAATAGACTATTTCCTTGGAGGATGTGAGGTCGATAGAGTCTAATGTGGTGTTGTGAGTGGTGTGGTGGTTGGGAGACATAGTGGGGGCTGTGAGAGTGAATCGGAGGAGGATGTTTGTAATATATATATGTGATGAAATATGTATATTTGATAGATTTGTTTCTTCTGTAATGATATTGAATTTTCTGTAAGGAGTTTTCCTGGCAAAATTTTTAAAAGTTGAAAATAAAGAATTGAAAAAAAAAAGTATTTGGGTATTTTGTCTCCCAATCTAAGTAAAGTTTAACAAATGAATTATGTTCTTATTCTTTCTAAACTGAAAGATGATGTGCTGAGATGGAGGGATTTATATCTGAGCTGGCCAGGCTAAATGCTATATATTTGAACTGGCTGCCACATATTCTGAATTTGTTCCCGATACGTCCTCTGGCCTTGCCTGCATTTTTTTTTTATGACCCTGAACAGAATTATTAATGAATTTGTTTGGAACAGAAAAGTGAGAATTAGTTTGCAGAGGTATAGATATGACAGAGGAGCTGATTTTCCTAACTTCTGAAATTATTTAGCAGCTTTGTTCAATGTGCTAGGCCAATGTTATTGACTGTCTCCCAGTCAGCACTGGATTGAGTGTGAACAATTAGGTTCCAAATCTAATGATGCATGGTATCCATGAGAAGCTAGGGATAAAAAAGACCGTATGGGTCTGGTTATAGTTTCGAGTAAACGTTGAGCCTTTGCTAGGAGGAAGGTTGGCAATAGCTTGATGGGTATTTGATATTTGAATTACCCCTTAAAAAACTTCAGTTGTTTAATGAGGGTAAATTCTGCTCTTGAGAGTACTTTAAGGAAAAATTTAGGATTCAGGATTTTGTTTTATTTTTTCCTCCAACTGAATATTAGCTTTAGCAAAAACAAGCAGCAGATATTAAATCTTCAGTCTTTTTTTGGAAAAGGTGGTATTTTGTTTGGGAAAGAAAAAGGATAGATGAGTCATATTTATAAACCCATCTGCTAGAATTTGGAGGCAAAAAAGCCTTCCTGGAAGCAAAGAAGTGAAGAGAGAGATTGGTGGGTCTTGGGAGGAAGATGATGGGGATCAAATGGTTGAGTGTAGTTAAATACTCTATTTTGGCAAACAATGTAGAACAGTACCATATTCTCCTAAGGGCATAAATAACCCCCGGTGAAGATGCACACAATTAGTACATCTCATTTGGAGTATTGCTGGCAGGATTGTGGATAGAAGGGACACTTCATGTATATTTTATACAGTTGTCCTACCCTGATAACCTACTGGACAGATCTAAAGGTGGCTATAAATATCACAAATCTCACAATACCTGATAATGCGAGGGAATATATGCTCCTGTTTCTCTCAGAGATCCTTCAGGTTGGGAATATTGGGTGTCTTGTTAAAAAAAAAAAAGTTTCTGGTAGTGAGGAAGATGTAAAGGGCCTCCAATAATGAAGAAGTGGTACATGGGGGTTGGGATGATGATAGAAATGGAGACAGAATGGATAAGATTAGAGGAGTGCCTGAAAAAGTGAAGCATTAATAGAACTCTGTGTTGAAGTTTCTGAAGGCTCAAAGTCTGATTAAGACACACTGCTGGTGAGGTAGAACTTCATGGAAGGGATGTAGAAATGAAAAGGGGTATTTGATGGGGTGGGAAAGGGCTTGAAAACTGGGGAAGTGAGTTGTGGAAGGTGAGAATTGGTGACGGGAGGCGTGTTTACAGGGAGAATTGAGGGGACAGGTAGATGGGTAGTACTAGTTCTTAGTGGAGTTCATGCAAGACATTTGACTCAAATTACCCAGTGAACTCAATCAAAAATTATACTTTGATATTAGAGTGTGGGGGAAGGGGCTTGTGGTGAGGATTGGGATAGAATTTTCTGATGGAATGTGAATTAGGAGAACTACTTGTTTATGGTGATTTCTTTTTACTTCTAATCAGTTGAAATTCAACAACATTTAAGTTTCACAAAGAAATTCTCTTATCTATTTTAACATTTTTTGTGATGCATTTAAAAAAGGCTAGGCAAATCTAACAGGTCCATCTAATAAGCTAAATTGTGCTTAAGCAAAAATTTAAATACTTAGCTTGTGCAAGATCAATGAAGCATAATTGAATGGAATAATAATGTAGGAGTAGAGTAGCAGTGTAGTGATTAGAGCAACAGGCTACGAATCAGGGTAACCAGAGTTCACTTCCCACTGCCGCTCCTTGTGACCTTGGGCAAGCCACTTTACCTTTGTTGCCACAGGTACAAACTTAGGGCCTAAATCATAAAGGTATTTTCCCATAGACACAGAATGGGAGAAAAGCTTCAGTGAATCAGAAGTTGGACTGTAAGCCCTCTGGGGATAGGGAAATATCTAGAGTACCTGAATGTAATCCACTTTGAAGTGCCAAAAGCAGAATATAAATCAAATAAATAAAATTATCCAAAGATTTGCGTTCATCATTAAGCATAGATTGTCTGTGACGATCAGTAACAGCTAGCAAAAGATGATGTAGCCCAACACTGACAATCTTTTGGCAGCACTTAGGGCAGGGGTGGGCACACTTTTTTCCATAGGGGTCACATTACTGGCTCTCAGCTGTACCAGGGGATTGGGGGTGGGGGGGGGGGGGGGCAGCAGGTCCCCTTCATGTTTATTTTTAAGCATAACTAGCAATATTGTGAGAAAGTGGCACTAATGACATATCACCAATGCAACAAGAAAAAGGCAAATATACATATACACTGGCAAGAATACCC
Source organism: Rhinatrema bivittatum (assembly GCF_901001135.1). NCBI lineage: Eukaryota > Metazoa > Chordata > Amphibia > Gymnophiona > Rhinatrematidae > Rhinatrema > Rhinatrema bivittatum. The sequence goes on along the minus strand of NC_042620.1, from coordinate 51,452,949 downwards.
AAAACCACAGTGAGATTAGCAAAGCTGCAGCAAAATACAAAACTACAAATACAGAGACACAATGAGCAGCAAAATACCAAATCACAAAGATTTTTAGCGTTACCCAAAACAGTGTGAAAAAATAGCACCCACATGTTACTCACCAAGTCAATATTAGTTATATCCTTGCAACGCACCATCAACTAATTTCTGGTCCTCCACACAGAGCTGCTCTTTTTAGGGAACAGACATAGCCAATAAGCATACAAATGAACAGAAGGAAAATATCAGATTCCCTTCAGCTGTTAATAAACAAATACCCTGTTAATAAACAGCTGAAGGAAAATTTTTGAAAATCGTCTTCATGTGCATTAGCTATATCTGTTACTGGTCATGGCCATGAGGTGGTCCATTGCAGCGGGCATTACCGTTAGCATCAGAACAAGCCTGAATGATTTGCTAACGCACATGATGGGCTAATGATGATGATGTTAATGGTGACAAGGATGGCCTGGCAAAACCAGTAGTTGTGCACTGGTGGGCCAGACAATATGGAAGGCAGTAAAGAGGTAGGTGGGATAAGAACATAAGAACAAGCCATACTGGGTCAGACCAAGGGTCCATCAAGTCCAGCATCCTGTTTCCAACAGTGGCCAATCCAGGCCACAATAACCTGGCAAGCACCCAAAAACTAAGTCCATTCCATGCTACTGTTGTTAGCAATAGCAGAGGCTATTTTCCAAGTCAACTTACCAAGAACTTATCCAATCCTTTTTTAAACACAGCTACACTAACTGCACTAACCACATCCTCTGGCAACAAATTCCAGAGTTTAATTGTGCGTTGAGTGAAAAAGAACTTTCTCTGATTAGTTTTAAATGTGCCACATGCTAACTTCATGGAGTGCCCCCTAGTCCCTTCCACCATCCGAAAGAGTAAATAAGTGATTCACATTAACCCGTTCTAGACCTGTCATAATTTTAAACATCTCTATCATATCCCCCCTCAGCCGTCTTTTCTCCAAGCTGAAAAGTCCTAATCTCTTTAGCCTTCCCTTTATCATTTCGGTTGCCCTTCTCTGTACCTTCTCTATCGCAACTATATCTTTTTTGAGATGTGGCGACCAGAATTTTACACAGTATTCAAAGTGCGGGATTACCATGGAGCGATTCAGAGGCATTATGACATTTTGTTTTATTCACACCAAAAAAACCCACACACACCAACGGTGTATTCCAGTACACACCAATGTAAACAATCCAAAAAACAACAAGTGTCCTGGTACTAAATTTTAAATAGCACCTAATACGCCAAACTTGTGTATGACCCTCTATTCACGGGCAGACATTATCAGTACTGCTCGTTTCACATAGGGGTCACTAATCCTTTAATCGAAAATAATTTTTTTGTTGATTTTCAAAAATTTTTAAGCAATTGCAATCGAGAGTAAAAAACGGATACTTATCCGCACTCGGAACCCGAACCCGACATGGCCATGTTTCGGACTTCTGTCCTGCTTCAGGGGAAAATATTCAGAAAGCCAATTCAGGTGGTAGAAAACGTCTTCTTCTTTCGGCGAATTTACTCCGTGCCGGTCCTGTTTGTCAACGCGGGCTGCATTTCACCGGTACGGAGTAAATTCGCCGAAAGAAGAAGACGTTTTCTACCACCTGAATTGGCTTTCTGAATATTTTCCCCTGAAGCAGGACAGAAGTCCGAAACATGGCCATGTCGGGTTCGGGTTCCGAGTGCGGATAAGTATCCGTTTTTTACTCTCGATTGCAATTGCTTAAAAATTTTTGAAAATCAACAAAAAAATTATTTTCGATTAAAGGATTAGTGACCCCTATGTGAAACGAGCAGTACTGATAATGTCTGCCCGTGAATAGAGGGTCATACACAAGTTTGGCGTATTAGGTGCTATTTAAAATTTAGTTGTTTTTTGGATTTTGTTTTATTCACCATTCCCTTTCTAATAATTCCCAACATTATTTGCTTTTTTGACTGCCGCAGCACACTGAACCGACAATTTCAATGTGTTATCCACTATGACGCCTAGATCTCTTTCTTGGGTGGGAGCTACTAATATGGAACCTGACATTGTGTAACTGTAGCATGGGTTATTTTTCCCTATATGCATCACTTTGCACTTATCCACATGATTAAAACATGACAATGGGCTGGTTTTGGTCTGCGGGCCTTGGTCTGCTCACCACTGGTTTAGGTGTTGATGGAGTTTACCTGCCATTATGTTGTTTCTTCCTTCCAGGTATATTTATTATTTATTTGTTTTTATATACCGATATTCAATCTGGCATATCACATCGGTTTACAGTGCAGAGGTTCAATAAGAATTAGGCTTATTTTACATTGTAACTTCGTATCATCTGTAACAATATAATTTAGAAGAAAATATGTTCAACGATATAGCTTATAATGAGACAGGATCAACACTGATTTAACTGTATAAAACTTGAACAACAGAGTAGAACAGTCAGTTGGGGGGAGGAATATTCTTAGTGCTAATGGAAGGTGGGTATTAGGTAGCTGTCAGGAAGGCTTTTTTAAAGAGCCATGTTTTGAGGGTTTTTTTTTTTTTTTTTTTTTTTTTGAAGGATTGAGTCGTGGGATCCAGTCTGAGTTGAGGTAGTAAACTGTTCCAGAGAGAGGGTCCTGCTACAGTTAGGATTCGATCCCTTGTTGTGGTCAAGTATGCCATTTTTGGTAAAGGTATTGGAATGAGCTCGGTGTTAGTGGAGCAGTTTTCTTTGGGGGATATGAAAATGAAGGGCCAAGCTCAGCCAGTCAAACTTGTCATTGTATAGTGCTTTGTGGATGAGAGTTAGGACTTTATATTGTATTCTGTGTGGGATGGGTAGCCAGTGAAGAGTTTTGAGTATCGGTGAGATATGATCGGATCATTTGTTGTCTGTAAGTGATCTTGCAGCTGCATTCTATAGGCTCTTAGGGCCATCTGATGGGAAATGGCCCAGTTCCACACCTTGACAGTTTCCCGATAAAGAAAGGAAGAGCCTATTCTTCAACTACTTGTTCAAGTAGAACATTACCACCTGGTTGAATGTTTCCTAAAGGATACTTTGTTAGCCACCCGAGTTCTGAATACCTTTAGAGGGTTCAGAATTGTTCAAAGCTTCAACAGAGTAATGTGTAACTTCTTCACACAAGACCTGGATCTGAAGCCCTTATAAGTAAGCTCCTGTCAAGATTGACAGGGCTTGAACCAGTGACCCTAGAAAGAAGCTGCAGAAAATCCATGGGAAATACAGAAGACATTTATCCTCTGGTTGCTAGGTAGCTAGACATTCTTGGTTCAGCATGGAGTATGCCTCAATTAATGTCAGTATATAAGGAGAGCAACAGAGGTACACCTTTTCTGGTGCAACGGATTCCTGGGATACACCCTAAAGAACCTTTGCTTGTTTGGCCTTGATCCTGACATATATTCAGCTCTGAAGTCTGCTCTAGTGTTCCTTCTCCAAATCCAGACCTGCAATCCTGTTCCAATTTTCCTGATCCTGAGCTTGCTCCAGTGTTATAACTGCCTTCCAGGATGCCTCCCAAACAAAGCCTGGTTTTAGCTCAAACTTCATCTAATCACCCAACTTCTTCCGGTACACTGCTTCCTAACATACTATTCACTAGTTCCCCAACTGTAACTGACGGCATCTATAGTTTAAAGAATTTGGTGAGGAGAGATTTGGAAGGGTAAACCCTAGGTCAAACTGAAAGAGAACAGTCACCAAAGACAGGAGAGAGAGTTCAATCTGAATCTGTGACAGTTGCTTTCCTGGAGTCCCTGTGTGGCCTGGTTCCACTGGGACTTTAGAGTTCATTGGGTTTGTCTCATATGGAGAAGTGTTATGCAAATTACATGAAACATGGAAGCTGTAACGCCCAACATTCTCAACATAGACCAAGCTGATGTCTGATGACTCCGAGCTAGTCCACTGTTCTCCACCCTCCAGGTCTTCCTTTCAAGTCTCCCTCCCTAGATGTCCTCCTTGCTACTCAGTCTCAGCTCAATCTTGGGTATTTTTCCTCCCCTCCCCCAAACTTGATTCTAGATTTTTTTTTCCTCTGGTCTCTCATCTTCCCTCCACATTGTAATGCAAAGGTTCCAAATAATTAGCCCACTGCTTTATGTTTTATGGCTACCTTCAGCCTGTGTCACTGATAGGTTGTGGAGGACAACTCTGGACAAAAGAAGTAAATCTGAGGTAATCCATGGGATGGGCCAGCAACTCAGTAAAAGCAGGAGAGGAGGATGGTGATCAGCACAGCAGGTGGCTGCCCAGGCTCCCATCCGATCCTTTTCCAAGGTTCCGCCTGGCAGCCTACTCTCCAAGCCTGCTGTGCTGCATCATGGACACGTCATTGGAGTTAATGGGCAGAGTCCAACTTGGGTGACGATTGAGTGGCTGAAACCCAGGACTGTGTTACCTGGGCCTACTCCACTCCATGCCTCAGTGGCCTGTAGTCCTGCTGACATTAGGAATGATAACGTGGTGGGGCCAGTGTCAGCAGCCATCCAGCCAGACACTCAGCAGGTAGGTAGGCAGGCAGGCAAGGAGTGTGAGTTAAGACTGGTTTTAGACTAGCAGGAACTGTTCGCAATTCCAACTTTAAGTTTGTGGCAGTGGCACTCGCCTGCAGCCATGACTATCAACAATGGCTGCTGACCTTCTCATTCCACAAGCCACAGGGACACTCACTGAAAAGGAACAGCTGGAGCATCTGCATAATGTTCACACACTAGAGCACTTACCACTAGAAATGCAAGACAAGAAAGGAGAGAGCTCATTCAGAGCTGAAGGTGAACGCAGGAGGAGGAGGAGGAGGAGGAATAAATGGTTGCATATTCTCATTGGAGGCACAGCATTCAAGAGATGGCCTTACTTTACTTGTGCCACTTCATGGGTTTTGTGTGGAATGTTTGTGGCATGTGAACCTGCAAAGTGGACAGCCTATCCACACACAGGTTGTTGCTGTGCTGCAGTGGAGACAAGGAATTGGCTGAGCTGATCATTAGGGTGAGCTTGGGGGAATGAATCAGATGGAACTTTGCTCAGCTGCAGCTGGAAGGCAACCCCCCTCCCCCCTCCAAAAAAAAAAAAAGACATTTTAGCTGTCCTGCTGGCTCCCAGGCAATACCCATAAATCTGCAAGTCTGTGGGAACCAAGACACTATTTTGGCAAGGTAACCTTGATCATCTTAATCATTTGTTTGTATGAACGAATGCCCAAGTCCTTGCCCCCCCCCCCCATATGAAATGCCAAAGTGTCTGGGGCTGTCGACAAATCTCTGTCATAGAACGGGTAAAAGCTGCTTCCAAAGCATATCATGCTTACTGATTCACAAATTGCAAACACCTCAATGTGCCAAACATAAATGCGGAGGCCCTTGGGGGTCATCTGGTCAGAGGCAGCACCCCCCAAACGTCATGGGATGCCTCCAGAGGGTTCACACCTCATGTGGATCCGAGGGCACAGGGGGCATCAAGGGAAACCAGATGATGCCATGACAAAAAATAAGGCCGGCGAATGGACAATGGCCTGCGGGCTCCGAAAGACACTGCTACCGTGCCACAAGACTGACTAAGGACAGGTGGAACCGAGAGGGATCCGGCGCAGGAACAAGGCAAAAAACTAGCCTAAAAATGGATTAGTTTTCCAGAAAAAGAGCACGAGTTCCAAGACTGCGAGATGACAGCTCTGTGAAAACAAAAAACACAAAACACTGAATAAGGATCATACATGGATGCACGGATTAGGGCATTCTGAGCACGCTCAGTGTGCCAGTCAAAGTTTTAGAAACTTTGACAGGAGTTTTCCGTGCTGGGCTCCATCTTATGTCACGCATGTGTGAGGACTAGCATCCTGCTTGTCCTAGGAGAAAGATTTCTCTTGATTCTGGTCCTGTCCTCTGCCTGAGGAGCCAAAGAGGTTGAGAGTCTCCGTGATGTAACCTAGTCACCAATAACTGGTGCAGTTTAATGGTACTCACATTCAGCCTTCAATGCCAGCTTCAATGAGCTTGACTCTTATTCATAAGACCATAAGAATTTAACTGGATCAGACCAAGGTCCATTGAGCCCAGTATCCTGACTCTGACAGTGGCAAATCCAGGTCACAAGTGCTCAGCAGATCCCATAAAGTACATCTAATTCCTGTTCTTCACTCCCAGGGATAGCAATAGCTGTCTTTAATTTACCTGGTTAATAATTCATTATGGACTTTTCCTCCAGGAACTATTCCAAACTTCTTTTAAAGCCTGCTAGGCTAGTTGCCGTGAAAGCAAAAAAAGCTATGCTAGTTGCAAGGAAGGCAAAAAGCTTGATTTTCTAGGCCCAAATTGCTCTTGGTGACATTTGTGAAGATGCCATAGCCTGAGCAACTTGTTCCAGAAACTTCCATCAAACCTTATCATAGTCAGTGATGTATCTCTCTTGTTTGTACTTGAACAGAACTTGAAGCTGATGACCTGCTTCTCAGACATGGGGGAATATCAATAAACAAATTAAATGAAGACATTTTCCTCTAAAATATGCTTGTCTGAAGAAAAGAAAAAGATTGGGCAGGAAATGACAGCCACTGTCAAATCAGGAAAAAAGTACAAACTGGGTCAGTGGTAATATCAAGGAAAAAAAATAAAGCTTAGAAAATCATCAAAAACATAACTAGGGGAAAAACTGGGAGATGGAGATGGGATGCATAGTGGCTAAAACCAGAAAGAAAAAAAAGAAAAAAAATCTTTACATCAACTTTGCAGTGCTGCAGCAATGAAGATGTGTTTTATGGTTTTAGCAGACAAAAAAGAACAGAGGAGAGCTGCAGGGCTTCAACAGCATGGGAACAGCCACTGAACAGTGAAAAGCTTTTATGCCTTTTCAGTAGGTTCTGGACGAATTCATCCATTTGGCTCTGACTGCAATCATGTACCTATGTGACACCATGGTGACCTACTTGCCTTCAGAGAAATATACATACATACAGTATTTTTTGCTCCATAAGATGCACCTAGGATTCAGAGGGGGGAAAATTTAAAAAAAAAAATTGTGCTAAACCGGCTCTGTCCCCAGGCATCTGTGTCTCTATGGAGCAAATTAGGGGAGCACATAACTTTTTTTTTCTCCCCATTTTGTTTTCGGGTCTGGGGAGGGCCATTTCGGTCCACTCCCCAGATCAGAAAACCTTTATCTCTCTCTTTCTGTGGACACCCCCCCCCAAAAAAAAAACAAAACAAAAAACAACCCATCCCAACCCTTTAAATTAACAACCCCCACCCTCCTGACCCCCCCCCCCCCCCAAGACCTGCCAAAAGTCCATGGTGGTCCAGGAGCGGTCCGGGAGCGATCTCCTGGGCTTAGGCCGTTGGCTGCCAGTAATCAAAATGGCACCGACGGCCCTTTGCCCTTACTATGTCACTGGGGCCGACCAATGGCAGTGGTAGCCCCTGAGACATAGGGCCGTCGGCTGCCAGTAATCAAAATGGCGCAGATGGCCCCAGTGACATAGTAAGGGCAAAGGGCCGACCAATGGCAGCGGCAGCCCCCTGTGACATAGGGCAAAGGGCCGTCAGCACCATTTTGATTACTGGCAGCAGACAGCCCAAGTCCAGGAGATCGCTCCCGGACCCCCGCTGGACCACCAGGGACTTTTGGCAGGTCTGGGGGGGGGGGGGGGGGGGCAGGAGGGTGGGTGGGCTGTTAGATTTTTAGTTTTTTTTTTATATTCGCTCCATAAAACGGACATTCCCCCCCCCACTTTCGGGGAAAAAAAGTGCGGCTTATGGAGCGAAAAATACAGTATATGACAACCTATTTTTTGACAGTTCATTTAAGTACTTCAAATGAGCACACAAAGTCATCAGAAAAAGAAAAGATCTTTTAGTTTAAAAGCTACTTTCTGCCATAATTCTGGGACTGCCATCCAAGTGCTGTGCATCCAGTTGCCCTCTTTACAGAATGTATTCCGTTGTAGTACTGTGCATAGTAAAGAAAAGAAGTAAAATGCTGGAGGGAGAAGAGAAAGAAGAGGAAATGCACATTGACTTTTTTTTGGGAGGGGTAGATATGATGAGAACAAATAAAAAGATCTATTCATACTTACATTCTAGTATTGCTTGTTTTGTTTATTATAACTGATTTCCCACTCTGGTCAACATTGTGATCTAATCCGAAGTAGGCAGCTACTCTGTGTAACAGCATTCTATGGTAAGATGTCATTGGAGGAAATTTTTTACGCTGGATTCTTTAAAAGGGGTGGGGGAGGAGGGAAATACAAAAGTAAGTGAAAGAAGTTTTGCAAATTCTTTGAAATCTACAAAACTTTAAATAAACAGTTGTAAAACTTACTCATTAGTACCAATGAAATCTAGAATTTCCTGTTCTAACTTCAGCAGCATCATTCTGTCCCTGAAAAAGCATCAGAAAATAGATGATTTTCATGTGTATGAAATTAACTTTTAGAAAAAGAGTCTGCAAATAAATGTATGAATAATAAATATGTGCATGGGGCCAGCTTGGTGGCATAGTGCTATGTGCTATATCCAAACCAAAAAAAAGGAACTCGTGATTTTAACACTGACTCATTGGTGTGCAGTCATGCAGAAGACTTGGGTTTAAATCCCAGGCCATGTTGCGAAGCTAACACTCAACAATGATAGCCAGTGGCCAGAATCAGGGTCCATGTTACCATATTCAAGGGAACTGCAGATATGGTCCATGACCAAGGTTGGTCACTAACGATTGGGCTAAGCTGGGAGGGGATATAAACACAGGAGTTAACACACTAGGCTCACAGCACCATGACCTGACAATTGCTTCTGATTACACTGGAAACCCAAGGAGCAAAAGGAAAGCAGAGTTGCTTACCTCTAACAGGTGTTCTCCAAGGACAGCAGGATGTTAGTCCTCACACATGGGTGACATCATCAGATGGAGCCCATCACGGAAAACTTTTGTCTAGAAACTTTGACTGGCACACTGAGCATGCCCAGCATGCCACTAACCACATGTCCACGCGGAGTCCCCTATTCAGTCTCAAAGTTTGTGAAAAATAAAATAAACCTAGAGAAACCCAACCCTGCAGGGTGATGGGCGGGTTTTGTGAGGACTAACATCCTGCTGTCATTTGAGAACACTGTTACAGGTAAGCAACACTGCTTTCTCCAAAGACAAGCACGATGGTAGTCCTCACACATGGGTGATTATGTAGCTCCAGGCTGCTCCCATGCGCCGCGCAGAACAGGTGCCAATGTGCACAACAACTAGAGCTGCAATAAGCAGAGAAGCAAACCTGCACCCAAGGAAAGGGCCCACATAGAAACAGTTGGGTTTCATGGCTGAAAGAGATTACGGAGGACAGACTGTCCAAAACAACTGTCCCGCCAGCCATCCTCATCCAGACAATAATATGAGGCGACGTGTGGATGGAACTCCAGGTTGCCGCTCTGCAAATCTCAAGAATGGGGACGGCACGCTAGTGAGCCACCGAAACTGACATGGCTCGAATGGAATGAGCCTTGAAGAGACCTTCAAGCTGTAAGCCCACTTGAGCATAGCAGAAGGCAATACAGTCCACAAGCCAATGGGAAAAGTTCTGTTTAGATACTGTGACTACTTTTGTCGAAGGAGACAAAAAGCTGAGTGGACAGGCAGTGAGGTGCTGTCCATTCCAAGTAAAAGGCCAGAGCCCTTTTAAAATCTAGAGTGTGCAGTGCCCGTTCACCATGGTGAGCGTGCGATCTTGGGAAAAAAGAAAGCAACACAATGGAATGATTGAAATGGAATTCTGTGATCACCTTAGGAAGGAACTTTGGGTGTGTACGCAAGACCACCTTATGACAAAATTTTGTATAAGGGGGTACGACACCAGAGCTTACAACTCACTGAAGTATCCACAACCAAGAAGATGACCTTTCAGGATAGGTACTTCAGGTCGCAGGATCACAAGGGTTCAAACGGAGCCTTCATGAGCTGAGACAGGACGACGTTGAGGTCCCAGGAGACTGCAGGCGGCCAAGTGGGGGGCTTAAGTTGTAATGGATTGGAGGAGTAGCGTAGTGGTTAGAGCAGTGGGCTACAAACCAGGAGACCAGGGTTCGAGTCCTGCTGTCGCTCCTTGTGACCTTGGGTAAGTCACTTTACCCTCCATTGCCTCAGGTACAAAATTAGATTGTAAGCCCTCTGGGGATAGGGAAATACCTACAGTACCTGAATGTAATCCACTTTGAAGCGCTGAAAAAAGTGCAAAAAGCGGAATATAAATCTAAATAAATAAAAATAAACAAGCCTGTCATGAACCACTCCACAAGCGGATGGGTGGAAATGGCGGCACCACCCTACCCTGATGGTATACCCCTATGGCACTAAGGTAATCTGCAGATCAGATTTGGAGAAGTCAACAGGTAGACCAAAAAGATTCGGTGGGGAACAAGAGAAGGGATTCAGACCGTGTCCCCAAACCAAGCCAAAAACTGCTTCTATTTGAGATTGTAGGATATTCTCGTGGACGGTTTTTTCTGGACTACAAAAAGGACTCGCAATACAACCATCGAAAGGACCAGAGCTTGGAGAGTCACCCGGGCAACATCCAAGCCCCTGGGAGACTAGGTCTGGGGCAGTCCCCAACCGGATCGGGGGGGGGTGTGAGGCCAGCTCCGTAGTAGTGGGAACCAGACTTGGCAAGGCCAAAAGGGTGCAATCAGGATCATGGTACTCCGATCCTGTTGGAGCTTTTGGAGTGTTTTTGAGATGAACGGAAGGGGATGGTAAGCGTACAAGCAGCCCAGTGCCCCAGTGAAGTGAAAAGGCATCAGACACCTATCCTCTGCTCATCTGGCCTAGGGAGCAGAAGCTATCCACTTTCTTGTTCTCTGAGGAAGCAAAGAGGTCCATGTCTGGGGTTCTCCACAAGGTAAAGATGTGGTTCACTACCTCTTGATTGAGGGACCCCTTGTGAGGCCGGAAGGCCCAGCTAAAGGAGTCTGCGAGGACGTTGTCCGCTCCGAGGACATACACTGCCGGAAGGAGAATGCCATTCTCGATGGCCCACGGCCAGAACTGGACTGCCCCCCTGACAGAGGGTGTACGACCCTGTTTTTTTCCTTGCTTGTCAGTCTGAATGAGGACCACTTTTGAGCAGTTACTCTCTGAACACCTGCAGGGTGTAACGGATCGCCCGTAATTCCAGGAAGTTTATCTGGGACTGTGTCCCCTACAAGGACCAAAGACCCTGAGTGTGGAGGCCTGCAACATGGGCTCCCCAACCCATATGGGACGCATCCATGGTGAGTACAATCTTGTGCTGCGGGCTCAAGAAGGGCATCCCCTTTTCCAGATTTGATAGGGTTGCCCACCACACAAGGGATTGCCGAAGGGGAGTGGCAGTCAGGATATGAGCCCGTAGATCCTGGGTAGCTTGACGCCATTGGGAGCATAATGTCCACTGAGCCCTGCGTAGGTGAAGCCAAGCAAACAGCAGAACTTGCACTGCTGCCGCCATATGACCCAGCAGTCTGAGAAACTGGTGCGCTGAGACATGGGAGCAACTGGAGACTATCCGAGCAAGCGCAGCAAGGGTTTCCCTCTGTCTCGTGGCAGAAAGTCCTTCTTCTGGATGGTGTCCAGCCGAGCCCCAGTGAAGTCCTGTTGTAACAACGGCTGGAGATGGGATTTCAGATAGCTGATCAGAACACTCAGATTTTCCAAGACTCAGATGGTGAATCGCAGGGCACTCTGCAGCCCTGGCCTGGAATCACTCTTGCTAAATCAATCAAGGTAAGGGAAGACATGAACCCCATACCTTCAAAGATAGTCCCCAACTACTGCCAAGCATTTGATGAAAACACGGGGCGTGGACACAAGGTTGAAGGGCAGTACCTGGTACTGGTAGGGTTTCCCTTCTATCAGGAATCGTAGGTACCTTCTATCCGCTGGAGAAATGGGGATATGGGCATATGTGTCTGAGATCGAGGGAGCAGAGCCAGTCTCCCGCCTTGAGGAAGGGAATCAAGATGCCCAACGAGACCATTTTGAACTTTTCTCTGACCAGAAACCAATTCGACACCCTCAGATCCAGAATAGGCTGAAGGCCATCAGTTTTCTTGGGAATCAGGAAATACCTGGAGTAGAACCAGTCACACCGCTGACTTGGCAGAACTGGTTCGACTGCCCAAGCCATTAAGAGGGCGGAGAGCTCTACTCAAAGTATCTGTAGGTTCCCTACTTCTTTCCACTGTGGATACAGAGGACAGTGGGGTGGAACTCGTTGGAAATGCAATCTGTAACCCTGGTGCATGATGGATAGGACCCAGAGGTCAGATGTATTCAAATTCCATCTGTCTGCAAATAACTGCAGTAGGACCCCCACTGGAGAGTCGACACAACAGGGCAGGGGAGGCTCGCTATTGCTCCCTAGCCACCAGTCAAAATCTTGCGATGGGGTTCTGCGGCGGGGCTGGAGTTGGACACGGCATATGAAGTTGCCACGCCCTTGATCTTGCTGGAAGTCTTTTAAGTCTCGATATAGAGATCGGTGAGTAGTACTTGCGTGGTTGGTAAGAGGCCATCTCAGATACAGCCTAGGGGGCTTCTTGCTGGGAGGCAGGGTGTCTGAAGTACTGGCTGACAACACCGCCTCTTTAATCCTGTCCCCGAACAGGTTTTCACCCATACAAGGCAAATCTGCCAGGCGATCCTGGACCTCAGGGCACAGATCAGAGGCGCGCAGCCAAGCCATACGGTGAGCCCCAATGCTTGCTGTGGTAATTCTCATGGCCATCTCGAACACATCGTACGCAGCGTGGACCTCGTGTTTATCACATTCTAGGCCTTGCTGCACTACCCTCTAAAATTCCTCCTGAACTTGTTGCGGGAGGCATTCCCCAACTCCTGGACTTGTTTCCAGAGGTTCCTGGAGTACTGACCCATATAGAGTTGGTAACAAGTGATCCTGGCTGCTAACATGGTGCCTTGAAACATGTGGCGTCTGAGAGTGTCCAGAGCTCTATGCTTGCGATTCGAGGCAAGAGCGTGAGACCACTTCGCCTTTAAGACAGATTCCATCACCACTGATTGGTGAGGGAGCTGGTGGCATTCGAACCCGGTGGCAAGTTGGACCAGATAAACTGCATCCATTTTGCGATTCAGAGGAAGAACGGAGATGGGGTGTTCCCAGAGTTGGGCTACCAACTCCTTAAAGATGTCATGGACTAGACAGCCACCACCTCCTTCGGGGAATCCAGGGATTGCAGGATCTCCAACATCTTGTGCTGAGAGTCCTGCTCCATTAATAGCTGGAAAGGCACAGATTCCACCATGGCCTTAATGAACCCAGAGAGGGAGACATCTTCTGGGGAAGATTTCCGCCGCTCCTCTGGAGGAGAGGGCTCCGAGGGCAAATCTTCAGATTCCTCCGTGGAGGAAAAGGATGCCTCCCTTCACTTTGCACATCCGGAGATGCAGGGGGCCAAGCACCCAACAGTGCCTTAAGCGCCAAGCCATGGGGCCTGCAAACTCTGTCGGAATTGAAGCGGGAACAGAGTGCGCCAGAAGGCCTTGGGGGCCACATGAGCATTGATGGATCCATCAGCTTCAGAAGCAATGGGGCACTGATGGTACTGAAGGTATCGGTCCCTAAGGGACCCGGGAGAGCTGGAGGGTGGCAGGGTGCTGTGCGCAAGCGGAGCGCTGCCGACACCGATGGCCCTTCCTCGTCAGAGGAATCGCTCACTAAAATGGGAACCGGTGGCGGCAGCAGCAGTGATGTTCCCTTTGGCCGCGAAGGGGCTTGGGGCATCGGAGCCGCTGCGTCATAATACACCGAGCAGCATATGCAGCCGCTCCAGGAGAGGCACAAGCACCACTGGAATTGGCTCCTATGTCAGTGGCAGTCCCGGTGGAACTGAAGGCTCAATGTCCTGCAGGGCCCGGCCAACTGCCAACCGCACACGCCTCTCCAACTCCTCCTCAAAAGCTGCTGAGAATAAAACACCTAAAGGAGGAGAAGACAGTGGAATTAGAGAATTCTCAGAGTCATGGGGAGACCCTGAACCCTCCACTGGCGCCGGTGGAGGCCACAGAGTCCTCAGAAGGACCGGAGGGAGTCACTTCCTCTTAACAAGACTGCTTTGGGGGGGGGGGGGGGGGGTATCGATGTGGTGGATGCCTGCCCACAGTCTGACTTGGAGGATGAGGAGCGGTGGCTATGCTTCCTAGACTTCCCCCAATGCTCGCCTCTGTCTTTACCTGGAACCAACAGTGAATGAGAAGAGCCTGACCGAGAACGGGAAGACATTGAATGCGGTCAGTCCCCCATACCCCTACCTCAAAGACCAAAGATCGGCAGTGGAGGTGACCCCGAGGGGGTTGAGGCTGGGACTTACTTTGCTGGCGGGGTAGAAGTCCCAGATGCAGATGACGGATCTGTTTTTTTTTTTTTTTTTTTTTAAGAGCCGAACAGCTTTTCCATCTTGTCCAAGCATGCCCAACAACTCTTGGGGGGTCATCTGGGCACAGAGATCGCAACCACAGACATCATGCAATGCCCCCAAGGCAGAGGGCTTGGGGCACAGACCTCGTGGGGGTCTGTGATGCACATAGTCCGGGGGCACCATCAAAGGCTGGATGATGTCATTTCAAAAAGAATGCAGTGTGCAGTCGATGGCCAGTGGCCACTGGGGGGGGGGGGGGCTGCAACACAGTTGGCGATAGACCATGAGAACCCGAGAAACTTACTGAGAAGAACAGAGGGACCCAACGTGACGCTGGCAATGAAAAAACTTCAAAAAGTAAAGAAACAAGCGCGAGCTCCATAACTGTGAGGGGAAATCTTCACGGAAGAGACTGGAGGGACCCCGCGTGGATAGCGACATGCTCAGTGTGCTTTTCCATGCTGGGCTCCATCTGATGTCACCCATGTGTGAGGAATACCATCCTGTTTGTCCTTGAGAAAATATTATGCCAAAAAAAGATGTGTACAGTAGCACATGGTAAATTACGGCTCCATAGCTGGTGTCTACATATAATTTAAGGACTTGCATAACAATTTAAGCCATATTAAATAAAAAGGGTCTAGACAATACCATTTGTCTGGCTAAGTTCAGACTTACCAATAAATATAACACCACCTGACAGTGAACTCTTAATTATTTATCAATCAAAAGAACAGGTGCCTGTTCTATCGCTGTACTATTTTAATTTTTTCAAAAAGATTTATAATATCAAATCTTTCATTTGTGCTACAATTAATGTAAATAGTTTTAAGCCTACACGAATTATTGGAATGTATTATCTACTATTTTTTTGAAAAACTTTTTTTTAAACAATTACATTTTGAAGTGAGTTGAAGCTTTCATACACATCCATGGCGTCAGATTGAACCAGAGGAAGAGAAGGAATCACATCAAGAAATGGTTGCTTGAATAGAAAACTACCAGTGTGGCAATAATCCTGTTTGTTGGAGTTTTATTTTACAGAAACATTCCCCTGAGGAAAGACGTTAGTCTGAAACACGAACGTGTCGGGATTTGAGTTAAAGATTTGCAGGAGGATGTAAGGTATCCATACTGAAAACCATCAAGTATAATATCAAGAAACAATGAAGGTAACATTTTGCTAATAAACAAGTTTTATATGAGACGAAAGAATTGTCTAAAGAAGAAAATAAGTAACATTGGAGAGTTAACATACGCATCATGTTACATGAAATGAATGTCATGGATCATTTGGGACTTTAATCCAAAAAAATAAAAAAATAATATATAAAATATTTTTTGTAAGAAAACACATCACGGAGGCAGTTGGAGGTTAATGATTACAATGCATGAACGGTGCAGGGACACCTACACGAGTGTATAAAACCTTCAACTCACTCCAAAATTTAATTATTTTAAAAATAGTTTAAAAAAAATAGTAGATAATACATTCCAATAATTCATGTAGGCGTAAAATTATTTACATAATTTTAGCACAAATTTGATATTATAAATTTTTGAAAAAAAATTCAAATAGTACAGTGATAGAACAACCACGCCTGTTCTTTTGATTAATAAATAAGTTCAGACTTAGCCAGACAAATAGGATTTAAAATATTGCCATGCTCGCTGCCAGACAGCTCTATGGCTTTTTATCTGACTAAAAATGTTATCCAGCTGTTTCAGGGGTGGGTCTTTTTCAGGGTGCTGCCACTTACTCAGCTAAGATAGATGGATAAACAATTTTCAGCATTATCCAGATAACAGAGCTGGATAACTCTGTGTCTGATGAAGACCGCTCAAAGTCGGGCAGATATGCTTTTTTAGATAATTTAAAGTTAGGTGTGTATATTCAGGGGCACAGCTATGCTGCTGAACATCCCATCAAAATTATTCAGCTAAGTTTATTTGGCTAACTTGGCTGGCTGGCAGGCTCATGGCTGAAAATATACTTCTAATTATTTTCTCTTCATAAATCACAGAAAATACAAGCTATATAGCTTTCTTTTAAATAAAATTTAAGGAAATCTTCAAGTTAAAACCTTTGCCTATTCTAGAAAAAGAAACATGAGAGAACTGGGAGAGGGCTCGTGAAGGAATAGTTAAAATACATAATTGCCTGACATCTGAAAGAAAAAAAAATCTAACAAAAATAAATTGTATTTCATACTTCATATTTAAAGTAACAGTATTATTCAAAATATGCATGTCACTTAGCTCTATTGTTTCTTTTTTCTCTCAGATTTCCTATTTTTGACCCAATATATTTCTTATATTTTTATTCTAAAATAAAGTGTTACTGAATGCACTTGATTTTGAAGTTAGAAAAAAATCTCAGACATTAATAGAGCACTTTCCAATGCGATTTACCAGAGTAAATTGGTATTACTGAAATAGCACTCCTTCGCCCAGTTAAAGGTATGCACAGGCTTTCACAATACACAGTTCTTATAGCTGGGTTAAAAAGAGGTGTTCCCCATATGTAGAGGTCTGGGTTCAATTCTTGGCTCAGGTCTTCCACTCCCTGGGTTGGTTGAGGCTAAGGATGCAGTGGAAGCAACATCCACAGCATTTAGGAGGGATGGAGTCAGATGGTGATACCTGGCAGCTAGATTTAGGGCCATATTGTAGGGTTACTGAAGGAGCCCTTGAGCCATACACCCAGGCAAGAGCCGTTGCTGCAATGATTGTACAAAAAGTAAATGAGAAAGGGATATGAAATAGGGGAAAACATTTTTTGGCAGTTGTGAATGTAGGCTCATGGTGCCAGCTTCTAACTGTATTTCCTATTGAGCTAAAATCATAAAGGAGCAAGAGGAAACTGCTGGCTTAAAAAAAATTATCCCGGAGGGCGCAGAGAAAAGAGCTGTCCAGCTACCTGTGGCTGTCGAGAACGGGGCAGGGAATCTCCTTGCCCGACCGTGAGCTCCAGCTGACCTGCCGACGTCGTGACGTGAGGGGCGGACCCTGAGGCGGATCCCGGAAGTTGCTCTCTTAAGCGGGGCTTCTGAGTTCCTTGACTGAGGGCGCAGAGAAAAGAGCTGTCCAGCTACCTGTGGCTGTCGAGAACGGGGCAGGGAATCTCCTTGCCCGACCGTGAGCTCCAGCTGACCCGCCGACGTCGCGACGTGAGGGGCGGACCCCGAGGCGGATCCCGGAAGTTGCTCTCTTAAGCGGGGCTTCTGAGTTCCTTGACTGAGGGCGCAGAGAAAAGAGCTGTCCAGCTACCTGTGGCTGTCGAGAACAGGGCAGGGAATCTCCTTGCCCGACCGTGAGCTCCAGCTGACCCGCCGACATCGCGACGTGAGGGGCGGACCCTGAGGCGGATCCCAGAAGTTACCCTCTTAAGGGAGTTTAGCAGCGGCGCGCAGCAGAGCCGGTGCGCTGCTGAAGCCGCGCGCGCTAAAGGGGCGCGCGGCGAGACAGCTTTGCCCGGCTTCGCCCGGAATCGCCGGACAACGGCAAACATCTGTTGGGTGTAATCAAGGTACTGTTTTCCTGATTTTGCTTGTTTGAATCGATTATCCTCTCTGCTTACCAACAAATTGCACATAGACTTAGAGGCATCATAAACTGTGTGAATCTGCAGTTACCTAATCAACGCTAAAATGCCTCCAAAGAGAAAAGGCAAGGTACGAGTGTTCCCACTACTCCCCTTGCCTTCTCCAATACAGCAAGAAATAAGCAGATTTCTCCTTTCCCCTGCGTCGAATGAAATGAAGTCCAAAGACTCTGATGTGCCTCTAAGTCAGGGAGGGCTTAGTGGGCCTACAGACGAGGCTTCATTGAGCCCGAACATCGGCATACCCCCTGCACAAAGATTGGCGGACAGTACCTATGTGGCTATTGTAGAGACCATCGTAGAGGGGGCATCTGCTATCTTGGACTCAACTTCAGGAAGTGGAACAGGAGACTTGAGGATGGGAAACCCTGAGGAAGGGAATTTAGATCAAAAACTACGAGATAGTATTGTTGACCTCCCTACTCGCCCAGCAGTGGTAACTCTTGACTCACTCTGGGGGATGATGGAAGGAATGCTCCTAAATATTAAAGGGTTAGAAAAGAAAGTTGATAGCTTAATAATAGGAACTCAACAAGACACCCTACAAACACAGAAACAAATTAAAGAATTGGCTGACAGGACTAAAGAATTGGAGAATTACCAAAAGAAAAATACAGAGTTTCATGTAGCTGTCGTTAAAGACAGAGATATAATTTCTAGGAGACTTGAATCTCTAGAAAACACAGCCAAGAAATATAATTTGAGAATTATGAATTTTCCCAGAGTAATAGGGGAAATACCCTATATTACTCTTAAAAATTTCCTTAAAGAAATACTTGGCTCTGCTGCTGGAGATAAAATAATTGTAGTTAATTGTTACTTCATACCCAAAAAAAGAAATCCAGAAGATAGATTAGAACAGCCTTTTCAGGGTGACCTAACAAATTTCCTTGAGTCTAGTAATCAAATAATTGATTGGGGAACTCTTTTGGTTAATTTCTCCATATCAGAAGATATAAGCTTGATAATGAAAAATTATTTCCAAAAATACCCTGTCAACTTTATGGGAAAACAGATTAAGATATTCCCTGATCTAGCTTTTACAACACAATTACGTAGGAAAGCCTTTCTGGCTTTACGCCAGGAGGTAATTGATATGGGATTCACCTTTACCCTAAGATTTCCGTGTAAGTGTGTCTTGAGAAAACAAAATGATTTATTTATTTTTTTCTCCCCTGATCAACTTAAAGAATTTTTGGAACAGAGAAAAATTCCAGCCTCATCCCCAATAATGAGTTAAGAAACAAAAGGAATATAAAGTAAGCAGGTATATATGAGCCCTTTTGTTTATATTTGATGTAAAACTCCCTATGGTTTCCGTATATAGTGCAATGAGCCCTCAAATGTGATTAATACTGAATGAAACTGGTAGCGGTAAAAATGTTTCTAGCTTTTTTTAATGGAGGTAAGAGTCCATTGAATTTATTATACAAATTTTTTTTTGAAATTTATGAACTGCAACCAGATCATGTATTTCCTATTGCAAATGTGGTTTGTATATATTGAAAATGATAAATAAAGGATTAAAAAAAAAAAAAATTATCCCTTGTGTGCATGTTTAGGTTAGGGGAGTAAATTGGGTACATACATTTGATTTTCAAACATATATGTGCTTTTTGTCCCACTTGGCTCCCTGCACAGTATGAGGCACTTATGCATATTTTGCAGCTCCTAATTTTCAAAAGGAAAAAACGATTGATTTCCCTTTAAAAAATAGCTGTATGGTGTATACATGAGTCAAAAGTTCATGCATATATGCAAACAGAATATTCAAAACTACCCCGTTAAATGAATATGTGGAAACTGCCCAGGTCTACGACTGTGCTAGAATAGTCACAAAAAAATCTTTATAATATGGTATTTTAACTCCATATAAATCACTGAAGATTTTCCCAGAGACTTGCTGAATACTGATGAGGCTACAGTTTCCAAAAGGTATTGGGAGGCAGTACTTTGTGCTCTTAAAGATATATGACATTATTTGATGTAACATGGAGCACTGAGACTGTACCCTTTGCTTTTTACCCAATCAAAATCTTACTACTATAGTAACAGTTGTTAGTCACATCTAAATATCAAGCATATTTGTTCTGGAAGAAATCAAATCCTCTAAACATTTATGATTGTTTGAAGAGAACATTAAATTTTTTGAATCGAGAAAAAGATGAATGAGCTGAAACAGAGCTAAATTATTCGGCAATCTTTGATTGATTATAACAAATTGAATGTATAATGGCACTTTACGGTTAAATATGCAATTTTTTTTAATAAGCAAAAAAACACCCAAAAAAACTAAGGTCTTTGTTCATTGCCTGTTGACTTTAGCTGCTCCCCCCTTATGGGTTTCGGCTATTCTAACTTTTCTAGAAATTAAGACTAAAATGAGAAAGATCCATGGGATGAATGTTCTAAGCCTTTTAGTAAAATAATTCACAATTTTTATGCTAATGAAAATTATAGTTCTATTGCCATATGTGGAAACTGCCCAGGTCTATGATTGTGCTAGAATAGTCACAAAAAAAATCTTTATAATGGAAAAATTACTTACTTGATAATTTCGTTTTCCTTAGTGTAGGCAGATGAACTCAGACCAGTGGGTTATGTGCTCCTCTGCTAGCAGATGGGAGACGGAGTCAGATTTCAAGCTGACGTCATCCTAGGTACATATACCCATGCACGGACCTCACTTCATCAGTATCCTTCTCGAAAAGCCATTGTGGATATATATTTGGCATATCTTATTTTTATTAAACTTGGTTAACTGATTCAAATGATTTCAAAAACTGGAGACCGCCAGTGCACTCAACTAAGTCAACACCGACACCAGCTAACTGTGGGTGTCTTAAACTAAGGGTAGGCAACGGCTTACCTGTATTTGTTTAGTCTCGAGGTTCGCTTTCCCAGGTCCTCCTTCTCTGGGGGCAGCCGTGGGCGGGATGCTGAGTCCATCTGTCTACACTAAGGAAAACAAAATTATCAGGTAAGTAATTTCTCCATTTCCTAGCATGTAGCCAGATTGACTCAGACCAGCGGGATGTACAAAAGCTACTCCCGGATAGGGCGGAAGGCTGCCTGAGACCCACTTAGTACTGCCCTTGCGAAGGCTGTCTCTTCTTGGGCCTGAACATCCAGGCTGTAGAACCTGGAGAAGGTGTGTAGGGAGGACCACATCGCCGCCAGACAGATCTCGGCGGGTGATAGCTGCTTAGTTTCTGCCCAAGATACTGCTTGGGCCCTAGTAGAATGAGCCTTAACCTGTAGTGGTAAGGGCTTCCCTGCCTCTATGTAGGCTGCCTTGATTACTTCCTTAATCCAGTGGGCAATGGTTGCCCGCGAGGCCGCTTCTCCTTGTTTCTTCTCACTGTGGAGGACGAACAAGCGATCCGTTTTGCGCATCGGTTCTGATCTTTCCAGGTATCGTACCAGGATTCTACAGACATTTAAGTGGCAAAGAAGGCGTGAGTCTTCAGAGTCCTTATGTTCATCAGGAGATGGTATGGAGATGGCTTGGTTCAGATGAAACTCGGAAACCACCTTCAGTAGGAAGGAGGGAACGGTGCATAGCTGTATGGTTCCAGGAGTGAACCTAAGGAATGGTTCCCGGCAGGATAGTGCCTGTAGTTCGGAGATACGACGAACTGAACATATTGCCACTAGGAATACCATCTACAATGTTAAGAGGCGTAGTGACAGACTGCGTGTTGGTCTGAAAGAAACCCCTGCTAGGAAGTCTAAAACCAAATTGAGGTTCCACAGGGGCACCTGCCACTTTAGGGCTGGCTGAAGTTACTTAACCCCTTTTAGGAAATGGATCAAATCCGGATGAGCTGCTACACGGATACCGTTCACTTCGGCTCTGAAGCAGGAGAGGGCAGCTACGTGGACCTTGAGTGAGTTGAGAGACAGCCCCTTCATCAATCTTGTCAGAGTGGCTTCCACTGCCAATCTTTTGGTATGGGAGTGGCAAGGTGACATCAAATTTGTCCCGAGGGATGCTGTGGAACTCCAGGGATGATGTTTAGCACCCATTTGTCAGATGTGATCTTGGCCCATCTTTGGTAAAAGAGGGAAAGTCAACCACCTATTTCCTCTTCTCGTGGATGGATCGGCCCCATCTCATTGGGGAGCATGGACGGAGCCTGCCCCCGGGCCTGTTCCTCTCTTGGTCTGTCAGTTCCAAAAGAACTGGGGCCTTTCGGAAGGATGGGGTGCTTGGAACTCAGTTCCTGTAAGGTCTAAAGCATTGAGAACCTCTGCCCCTGGCTCTTCTGGGAGAGGGGCACTGGGATCTTTTTCACTTGTCTTCCGGGATTCGCCCCACTTGCTGGCTAACCTTTCCAATTCGCTTCCGAATAGGAGAGATCCTTTAAAGGGCATTCTTGTGAGATTTGCTTTAGAGGTCGCGTCAGCAGACCAATTTCGCAGCCATAACTGTCTTCTGGCTGCCACTACCAAGGCTACTCCTCTGGCTGAGGTACGCACTAGGTCTGAGCTTGCGTCCGTCAGGAAGGCTGCAACAGGTTCCATTGTCTCGCCAGTATACGTTCCGGAGTTATTTGCCTCACTCGAGAGGAGCAAGCAGGAATGTGTCACCAGTGCGCAGCAGGAAGCAATCTGCAGTGTCTTTGCTGTTGCATTGAAGGCCTGCTTAAGGATGGATTCCAATCTTTTGTCCTTAACGTCCTTCAATGCAGCCCCTCCCTCAACGGGAATGGTTGTTCGCTTTGAGACAGCGAAGACCACTGTGTCCACTTTTGGAAAGCTTAGGTGTTCCTTGGCTGCTGGTTCCAGAGGGTATAAGGCTTCCAAGGCTCGATCTCACTCAAAGCTGGCCTCCGGAGCATCCCACTCCAGGTCAATCAGTTCTTGGATGGCTTCCATCATCGAGAAGTAGCATGAGGTTTTACGAAGGGACACCAGAATGGGGTTCTTCTTTGGTTCTGCCATAGGGTCCGTGCCAGAGTCTTCAGAGTCTGGGAAACAAGGGCTGGTAATTCATCCTTCTGGAAGAAACAAAGCATGGTTCGGTATGGTTCCAGGCCTGAAGGGATTTCTCCTTCTTCCAGGGAGCCATCATCATCATCATCATCTGAGGTATCCAGGTCCCTGTCCGGGAGACTCTTAGTTAGGCGAGGCATTCGAGTAAGGCCGGGAGGATTTTGTTCTTCTGGCAGGGGTTGAGCCTCTGTTGCAGCCGGGGCTGATTGAGCCTGTACAAAGGCTTGCAGCCCTTGGAAAAATTCTAACCAGGAGAAGGTCCCTGGGTCCAGGTTAATGCCAGGGGGAGTCTGAGCAGGGGACCCTGAGGCACCCTCCTGTGGAGAAGTCATCTCGGAGTTGCATAGGTCCGGGGAGCAATCGAATGTAGTAGCTCCAGACCCGTCCTCCAACAGTGACGGCCCAGGCTTTGGTCCCCCCTGGGCTTCTTCACAAAGCTGACACAGGCAGGACTCTAGTTCAGGCTGTGCAAAGAGAGTGCCTTCTGGCCTTAAACACCAGTGCCACTGAATCTATGTCCAGGTGCACAAGTTTCACTGTGTGCGAGAATTTGTGCAAGGCTATAGTTATGCGCACGGCGTGTGCTCCGGTGTGCGCGCGGCCCCGACTTGTGTGCACTGCTGCGCGCGCAGCTATGCGCACAACTCTATGGGATGCGCACAAGTTATGCGCATACCGCAGAGGGGAAGGGAAGATGGCGCCGATGACCCCTGCGTGTAAGATGGTGCTCCCCCTAAGGGTCTCCAAGTGTGTGGACCCTTGCACCGGATCGGGGCCTAGCCTAACCAAGGCTGCTCAACCTGATCGGTGCTCCCTTTTAACTCGCTGGAGGAAGAGTCGGTATGGCGATCCGAGCTCTGGAGACTGGAGACCTGAATTTAAAGTTTCCTTCTTACCTGGTCTTGTCGCTTAATGCTTGTGTATCGGACGGTCTCTAGCTGAGGGGGGAGAGGGTTTTACCTTCACCGTCACGCTAGGATGTGCACCCGCTGCCGGGACCAAGGCACACCTCTGAGGGATATCGGAGATCACCTCAGGAATTCTCAACTGGGGGAGGGACGCTTGGGTATCATCGCAGGAGAGCGGGGCTCGATCTTCTTAAAGTAAATTATTCTTCTTGTTGTAATTTTCCTAACACTGTGCTAGTGTGTGGGATACTGTCCACATCTGCTACGAGACGGAGTGATACTGAGGAAGTGAGATCAGTGCAGGGGTATATGTACCCAGGATGACAGCTTGAAATCTGACTCAGTCTCCCATCTGCTAGCAGAATCCATCTGGCTACACGCTAGGAAATCTGGTATTTTAACTCCACATAAATCACAGAAGATTCTCCCAGAGACTTGCTGAATACTGATGAGGCTACAGTTTTCTAAAAGGTATTGGGAGGCAGTACTTCATGCTCTTAAAGATATATGACATTATATGATGTAACATGGAGCACTGAGACTGTATCCTTTGTTTTTAACCCAATCAAAATCTTACTACTATAGTAACAGTTGTTAGTCACATCTAAATATCAAGCATATTTGTTATGGAAGAAATCAAATCGTCTAACATTTATGATTGTTTGAAGAGAACATGAAATATTTTTTGAATCGAGAAAATGATGAATGAGCTGAAAAAGAGCTAAATTATTCGGCAATCTTTGATTGATTATAACAAATTGAATGTATAATGGCACTTTACACTTAAACATGCAATTTTTTTTAAATAAGCAAAAAAAAAAAAAACACACACACACAAAAAACAAAAAAAAAACTAAGGTCTTTGTCACATGTATAATTTTTACCCACCGGTGAGAGATTGTATGTGTGCACTCAGTGCAAAGAGCTCCTGGCTCTCAGGGAACGAGTTCGATCTCTGAAGGCTAGAGTAGCAGACTTGGAGGAGCTGAGGCGAACAGAGAGGTACATTGATGAGACCTTCAGGGTCATAGTAGCCAAGTCCCAAATCCAGTCTGGCAGCCCCAGTGCTGCCTTGGATCAGAAAGTCTCCCAGTAGGACAACACCCTGGTGTAACAGGAAGTGATCCTGTAGCAAGGACCTGCTCTCCAGGTGATGTATTGTCCTCTTGCACTGAGGACAAGTCTATCAGGGCTACTGCCCAGGAGGGAAGGGTTAGGCCAGCCATCATAGTTGGTGATTCAATTATTAGAAATGTAGATAGCAGGGTGGCTGGTGGATGTGAGGACCGCCTGGTAACTTGCCTGCCTGGTGCGAAGGTGGCAGACCTCACGCGTCACCTAGATAAGATTATAGAAAGTGCTGGGGAGGAGCTGGCTGTCGTGGTACATATGGGCACCAACGACATAGGAAAGTGTGGAAGTGAGGTTCTGGAAGCCAAAATTAGGATTTTAAGTAGAAAGCTGAAATTCAGAACATTCCAGGGTGGCATTCTCTGCAATGATTCCTGTTCCACGGGCAGGTTCCCAGAGGCAGTCAAGCTCCAGAGTTTCAATGCATGGATGAGACGATGGTGCAGGGAAGAGGGATTCAGATTTGTAAGGAGCTGGGGAAACTTTTGGGGAAGGAGACTTTTCCGAAAGGATGGGCTCCACCTTAACCAGAGTGGAACCAAGCTGCTGGCACTAACTTTCAAAAAGCAGATAGAGCAGCTTTAAAACTAGAACAAGGGGGAAAGCCAACAGTCACTCAGCAGTGCATGGTTCATAGAAATGTATCCTTGAAGGATACTAATGAAACAGGAGAGTTAGGGCATCCCAACAGAGAGGTTCCAATAAAAACAAACGTAGTCCATGTGCCTATATGTAAAAAATCACCGAAGCTAATGATTTCCAAATTATCCCTAACAACTGAAAAGCAGGTTGTTAATACAAACAAAAAACACACTTTGAAATGTCTGTATGCCAATGCCAGAAGTCTAAGTAGTAAGATGGGAGAGAGAGTGTATAGAAGTGATGAGATTGACATAATTGGCATCACAGAAACTTGGTGGAAGGAGGATAACCAATGGGACAGTGCTATATAAGGGTACAAATTATATCGCAATGTTAGGGAGGATCAACTTGGTGGGGGTGTGGCACTTTATATCCGGGAGGTTATAGAGTCCAACAGGATAAAGATCATACAAGAGACTAAATGCTCGGTAGAACCTATATAGGTAGAAATCCCATGTGTTTTGGGTAAGAGTATAGTGATAGAAGTATACTACCGTCCATCTGGACAAAATGGTCAGACAGATGATGAAATGCTAAAAGAAATCAGGGAAGCTAACCAATTTGGCAGTGCAATACTAATGGGAGATTTCAAATTACCCCAATATTGACTGGGTAAATGTAACATCAGGACTTGCTAGAGAAAGTTCCTGGATGTAATAAATGACTGCTTCATGGAGCAATTGGTTCAAGAACCAACAAGAGAGGGAGCTATTTTAGATTTAATCGGTGAGAGAGGTAACGGTGGTGGGGCCACTTGGCAATAGTGATCATAATATGATCAAATTTAAACTAAAAACTGAAAGGGGGACAATAAGTAAATCTACAGCTCTAAACACTAAACATTCAAAAGGAAAGCTTTGATAAAATGAGGAAAATAGTAAAAAAAACCAAAAAACAACAAACCCAAAACAAACAAACCAAAAAACCCAACAAATTGAAAGGTGCAGCTGCAAAGGTTAAAAGTGTTCAACAGGCACGGACATTGTTTAAAAATACAATCCTAGAGGCGCAGTCCAGATGTATTCCACGCATTAAGAAAGGTGGAAGGAAAGCAAAATGATTACTGTCATGGTTAAAAGGTGAGGTGAAAGAGGCTATTTTAGCTAAAAAAAAATATCCTTCAAAAATTGGAAAAAGGATCCATCTGAAGAAAAAAAGATAAAACATAAGCATTGTCAAGGTAAGTGTAAAACATTGATAATACAGGCGAAGAGAGAATTTGAAATGAAGTTGGCCACAGTGGCAAAAACTCATAATAAAAACTTTAAAAAGATATATCCAAAGCAAGAAACCTGTGAGGGAGTGGGTTGGATCATTAGATGACAGAGGGGTTCAAGGGGGTCTTAGAGAAGATTAGGCCATTGCAGAAAGACTAAATCAATTCTTTGCTTCTGTGTTTACTAATGAGGATGTTGGGGAAATACCAGTTCCGGAGATGGTTTTCAAGGGTGATGAGTCAGATGAACTGAACCAAATCACTGAAGCGGGAAGATGTAGTAGGCCAGATTGACAAACTAAAGAGTAGCAAATCACCTGGACTGGATGGTATGCATCCTAGTGTACTGAAGGAACTAAAAAATGAAATTTCTGATCTATTAGTTAAAATGTGTAACCTATCATTAAAATCATCCATGGTACCTGAAGACTGGAGGGTGGCCAATGTAACCCCAATATTTAAAAAGGGCTCCAGGAGTGATCTGGGTAACTATAGACCAGTGAGCCTGACTTCAGTGTTGGGAAAAATAGTGGAAACTATTCTAAAGATCATAATCGAAGAGCATATAGAAAGACATGGTTTAATGCAGTCAACATGGATTTACCCAAGGGAAGTCTTGCCTAACAAATCTGCTTCATTTTTTTTGAAGGGGTTAATAAACATGTGGATAAAGGTGAACCGGTAGATGTAGTGTATTTGGATTTTCAGAAGGCGTTTGACAAAGTCCCTCATGAGAGGCTTCTAAGAAAACTAAAAAGTCATGGGATAGGAGGTGATGTCCTTTTGTGGATTACAAACTGGCTAAAAGACAGGAAACATAGGATTAAATGGTCAATGTTCTCAGTGGAAAAGGGTAAAAGGTGGAGTGCCTCAGGGATCTGTACTTGGATGGTGCTTTTTAAATATACATAAATGATCTGGAAAGGAATATGATGAGTGAGGTTATCAAATTTGCGGACGATACAAAATTATTCAGAGTAGTTAAATCACAAGCGGATTGTGATATATTACAGGAGGACCTTGCAACATTGGAAGATTGGGCATCCAAATGGCAGATGAAATTTAAATGTGGACAAGTACAAGGTGTTTCATATAGGGAAAAATAACCCTTGCTGTAGTTACACGATATTAGGTTCCATATTAGGAGCTACCACCCAGGAAAAAGATCTAGGCATCAGAGTAGATAACACATTGAAATCGTCTGTTCAGTGTGCTGCAGCAGTCAAAAAAGCAAACAGAATGTTGGGAATTATTAGAAAGGGAATGGTGAATAAAACAGAAAATGTCATAATGCCTCTGTATCGCTCCATGGTGAGACTGCACCTTGAATACTGTGTACAATTCTGGTCGCCACATCTCAAAAAAGATATAGTTGCAATGGAGAAGGTACAGAGAAGAGCAACCAAAATGATAAAGGGGATGGCACAGCTCCCCTATGAGGAATGGTTGTTCAGCTTGGAGAAGAGATGGTTGACGGGGCATATGATAGAGGTCTTTAAGATTATGAGATGTCTTGAACGAGTAGATGTGAATCTGTTATTAACACTTTTGGATAATAGAAGGACTAGGGGACATTCCATGAAGTTAGCAAGTAGCACATTTAAGACTAATCAGAGAAAATTCTTTTTCACTCAACGCACAAATAAGCTCTGGTATTTGTTAGGGAATAGCCACTGCTATTAATTGCATCAGTAGCATGGGATCTTCTTGGTATTTGGAAACAGGATGCTCGGCTTGATGGACCCTTAGTCTGACCCATCATGGCAATTTCTTATGTTCTTATAAAAATAGCAAAAATACTATTTACCAGCATTCATAGCTGTAAATTCATGCTCTTTTCTTACTTGGAGCCTAATGTAATAAGATGTGAGTAAAAAACTATGTGCTGAACATCAGCTCGTATTTTCTTTATCCAAACACTAAAAATAAAAGCTAATGCTCAATGCAGTAATTAACAATATGCTTATGCATCAGGAGTTTTAACAAAAGGTACTAAGAGTGCTAACCCAAAAATGAGCAAACAAATCAGAAAGATCAAGAAATATTTCCTCACGGCGAGGGTGGTGGATGCCTGGAATGCCCTTCCGGAGGAGGAGGTGAAGACCACAACAGTCAAATAATTTGAAGGTGCATGGGATATATACTGTGAATCCCTAAAGGATAGAGGACAGAAAGGAAGAAAAGGGAGCATGGGGGTAACCTGCTCAGTGGCAGTTACTACCTTAAGCATAGATATGGTGATACTATCTCTTAACTAATAAGCCTTGATACTTTTGATGGCACTGCAGCATCGCTCTCTCCTTTGATGATGAGGGAGGGGGAATTTGGTTTCAGACAACCTATGAGGGCCCAAGATTTTTACCACCTGGGGTACTAATATGCAGACATAAGGGAAAAAGCATAGTCCAAAAGTCAAGTACATTAAGCAGCATTGTCTGAATTTTCAAGAAGGCTTCTCACCCAGTAAAAATGTTGCGAGAAGTCATTTTTTATGGTTTTGACAGTTGCTTGGTTTGGATTATTAATATTACTACCCTTATCATAAGGCTTGGGGATAAGTGCACAGAGTGGCAGTTGCTATCCTTAAAAGAAACATGGAGATAACCTGCACAATGTGGCAGATACTACCATTAAGAAGCTTGCTGGAAAGATTGGTTGGACCATTTGGTTCTTTTCTGCCATCAGTACTTTGTTACTGTGTATATGAATTAGTTTACATAACTTATGTTCACTACACAGGAAACGTTTTGTGTAAAAATTCAGAGTTTAGGTTCCTTGCACCACGAACTCCAGGATAGCCCCCAAAGAGGTAAATTTATGCCACCTCTGACCAGGAATTAAATTTAGTGTGTTAAGAAAATGTGACTTAAGCCTACACACCTCTCTGCACTGGAACAGCAGCTAATGCCTTGATGGAATTTGCATGGAGGAGTGCTAAGTTGTGTTCTGAAACTCCTTGTTAAATCAGGAGTAAAGCAAGTTTGCTTACCGTAAACTGTGTCCTCTGTAGATAGCAGGATGCATTACTAACAATACATGGGGAACGTCATTTGATGAAACCGAATAGACCTCACTCTCAGCTCATAGAGCTTTTGTTCTACTGAGCATGTGTGGGAGTTCCTACACAGGTGTTGCTTCTTGAGCCCCTCAGTCGATTTTATAGTTTTAGTTTAGCTAAATAGCAGAGGTCCTTTTGCAGGATTCTCATATGGAGGTAGGTTAGTGATACTACATGAACCTCAACCACCATGTGGCCCAAAACAACTAGCAATTCCCTGGCTATTGTCTGACCCAGATTCGGCAAACAAGCCAAGTATCTGAGAAGGTTCGCTCAATTTGTCAGAAAAAACACTCTCCTGTACAGTCTATTTATGCCCCAATCAATTTGATTTTCTAAGACAGAAAGAGTTGATTTCTCTAAATTTGCTAGGAATCCTAGGGATTACAGAAGTTGAATTGTTTTCTCCATGAAGATCAACACTGTTACCTGGAAAGTTGCTGTTACCAGCCTTTCTGTCATCTAGGTAGGGAAAACGCAGATGTGCTGACAACAGATGTGCTGCTATTACAGCTAGGCATTTGGTAAAGACCCTTTGTGCCACTGATTGACCAAAGGGGAGTCCTCAGTACTGGTGGTGGGAGAAGTCCACCATAAAGCAAAGATATTCAATGGGAGGAATGGATAGCCATCCAGGCAAAGATATCTTTCAGATGCAGGGCACACATCCACTCATCCGCCTGTATAAAATGTAGAAAATCATGTGGAGGGAGGTCATCTTAAATTTCTCCTGCAGCAGATTCTTATTCAGACTTCTTAAATCCAGAATGGGTCTCAATCCCCCAGATTTCTTGGGTATGAAAAAAATTGTGGGAGCAGAACTCCTGGTCATGCTGATTGAGCAGAACAGGCTCTATTGCCTGTTATATGAGGACCAACTCCAACTCTATGCTGAGGTGAGTAGCGTGATTGATCTGGATTGAAGGCTGAATAATGGGGAAGTCGGGAGAAATGCAAGCGGTAATCAGATTCCATAATCTTAAACACCTAGTAATCTTTGGTGATCTTGAGCCATTCCTCCAGCCAGAGACAAATTCTCTCCATTATTGGATGAGTTCTGTGTTTGAAGACTGGTCAAAAACTTAGTCCAAGCTTTGACTGGATCGGCTTTGTTGTTTTTGGTTGGCACCTTTCATGTTGCTGCTGTGGAAATGGTGGAAGGAGTAACTCTGAAAGTATGACTGCTAAAAGCGAAATAGGGCTGCCTCAAGGTTGACTGTTGTTCCAAGATGTTGATAGTGACTGAATTGCTATATGTTGCTCCTGTTTCTCTGAGTTTGTCTCTGAATAGGTGATGTCCCAGGCAGGGAACATCCACTAGTTTACTTTGGATATTTATGTGCAAAGTGCTGGCCCTCAACCAAGCCAACCTCCAATGGAGGCTGATGGCCTGTTGTGTCCCGTGCTTCGTAAACTGACCTTGGGCAAGTCACTTTACCCTCCCCATTGCCTCAGGTACAAACTTAGATTGTAAGCCCTCTGGGGATAGGGAAATACCTACAGTACCTGAATGTAAACAGATATGATCTCAGATCGAATGTCGGTACATTAAAAAATAATAAATAAATAAATAACAAATAAATAATAAATGATTGTTCCATGTCCACGAGCAGCTGAGGGCATGCAGTTACCATCCGCAGGGCTAAGGAGCGGCTTCAGTTTCTGAATGCAATCATGTAAGTATTGCACTATGCAAAACTGGTTTGCAGAAATGTGTGCCTTAAGCATCGAACTCTGGATCACTTTTTTTTTTTTTTTTTTTTTACAAAACTGTCCAGCAATCTAAAGTATTTTTCCTGGTGGAATGTTTGAGAATGTTCTTGTTTTCTCTCTCATTTTAATGCACACTCCACCATGAATGATTTGTGAGTCAGCAGTATTACCGCAAAACCCAATGTCTTCTGAACTTTATTGCATTAGGTCTAATTTCATGGATACTGGGGTGCAGGAAAGTGAATTTTCCCACATTTCGGTCTATAATTCTTACAGGATACAATGTGTCAAAATGGCTGCTGGCTCCACCAGGGTGTACATTATCTTAAGAAGATTAATTAAAGATGAACTGTATAAGGAATGATGTATATATTGACACTTAGCTCAAAAGGAACATCATCAATGTAACTGTGTTGTTAGGATGTGACACCTCATATTTTGTGTGGAGCCTCTCAATACTTTTCAGAGGGTGCTCTCGTTAAGTCGTTTTTCAAGCGTTAACCATGATATGTGGACTCGGTTATACGCTGTATGGACTCATTGATTTTATAATCACTGGTGTCAGCAATCCCTGATCTTAAAGCAATGGATTTGCGAACATGAAACAGAAAAATTTTTTTTAAAGAATTTTTTAAGGTTAATTATGCGATGGAAAGCGTTCACTTATCGTATTCTGCTGAGCGTGCATGGGTGACAGCTTTTTTTCACAAACACCGGTTTAAACCCGACACGTCCGTGTTTCGTGGACTTCTTCAGGGGTTTTTTACTTTCTCAACGGTGTATAGTTGAAAGCTTGTCCCATCTTATAGACGCTTCGTGCGCGATCACAGCTTGAAAAAGCAGGCTGCTTTTTCAAGCTGTGATCGCGCACGAAGCGTCTATAAGATGGGACAAGCTTTCAACTATACACCGTTGAGAAAGTAAAAAACCCCTGAAGAAGTCCACGAAACACGGACGTGTCGGGTTTAAACCGGTGTTTGTGAAAAAAAGCTGTCACCCATGCACGCTCAGCAGAATACGATAAGTGAACGCTTTCCATCGCATAATTAACCTTAAAAAATTCTTTAAAAAATTTTTTTTCTGTTTCATGTTCGCAAATCCATTGCTTTAAGATCAGGGATTGCTGACACCAGTGATTATAAAATCAATGAGTCCATACAGCGTATAACCGAGTCCACATATCATGGTTAACGCTTGAAAAACGACTTAACGAGAGCACCCTCTGAAAAGTATTGAGAGGCTCCACACAAAATATGAGGTGTCACATCCTAACAACACAGTTACATTGATGATGTTCCTTTTGAGCTAAGGCTCATTATCTTAAGAAGGCTAAAGACTTCAGTGCAAGGATCCTTAACCTTAAGGATGTAAAGTCCTAGCGCCATTCCCAACTTACCTAGGAATCTAGAATAAGAAAGGTCCTCAGGGGGAGACAAATGCTCCAACAGTTCAGGTAAAGATCAAAGAGTATTCCTGTCGAAGCTTCCTCTGATTTGAGGGGAGAAGGGACTTTGATCCAGGTCACCAATGATGATGTGGGCCACTGATGAGGGGGGTCCTTGGTCGCCTTGGAGGGGACTAATCTTGGTAAACATGCTTCAATTAGCTGGATTCAACTGCAAGAAAGTGGCAAGGACTCTAACCACCTTTTGAGGATTCTGATGGAGTACCCCTCTGGTCAGGAGTGGAAAGGACACCTTGATGGAGGAAAACCAGTATTCTATAAAGGAGAGGCAGAAGACTGCTACCACTAGGTCCAAGCGTCAGGTAGTGGGAGTGGAACATCATCTTCAGAGACCAAGACTGTGCTTTTTAATACATTTATAAATAATCTGGAAAAGGGAACAATGAGCGAGGTGATTAAATTTGCAGATGACAAAAAAAATTCTTCCGTGTAGTGAAACCACAAACTGATTGTGAGAAATTGCAGGAAGACCTTGTGAAACAGAGGCTGGGCATGAAATGGCAAGTTGAAATTTAATGTGGACAAATGCAAAGTGATGCACATAGGAAAAGTAACCCACTCTGTAGTTGCACGATATTAGGTTCCATATTAACATAGAAACATAGAAGTGACGGCAGAAGAAGACTATACGGCCCCAACCAGTCTGCCCAGCAAGCTTTCACAGTTATTTTTCTCATACTTATCTATTTCTCTGACCGCTGAGGTCAGGGCCCTTATTTGTAACTTTTTGATTCTAATTTTCCTTCCACCCCTGCCACTGATGTAGAGGGCAGTGCTGGAGCTGCATAAAAGTGAAGTATCGAGTCTAATTGGTTAAGGGTAGTAACTGCCGCCATAAGCAAGTTACTCCCACGCTTATTTGTTTACCCAGCCTGTGCAATTTAGTCCTTGTTGGTTGTCTTAACATACATCCTCTTTTCTTCATTCCCCCCTTGCCGTTGAAACAGTGAGCTGTACTGTATATGTATTCAAAGTGAAGTATTGGTTCGGGGTAGTAACCGCTGCAACAAGCAAGCAACTCCCATGCTTATTTGTGAATGCAAATCCTTTGTCCCACATTTCCTCTTGCGGTTGAAACAGAGCAATGTTGGAGTCGCATTAACCTTGTGTTTGTTTATTGAGTAAGGGTATTAATCACCAGGAAGTAGCCATCATTCCCGCAAGCCACCCCCATGCCTCTTCTCTTCATTCACATCCTCGTGACTTTATGGATCCACAGTGTTTATCCCACACCCCTTTGAAATCCTTTACGGTTTTAGTCTTCACCACTTCCTCCGGAAGGGCATTCCAGGCATCCACCACCCTCTCTGTGAAGAAATACTTCCTGACATTGGTTCTGAGTATTTCTCCCTGGAGTTTTAAATCGTGACCTCTGGTTCTGCTGATTTTTTTGTAATGGAAGGTTTGTTGTTGACTTTGGATCATTAAAACCTTTCAAGTATCTGAAGGTCTGTATCATATCACCCCTGCTCCTCCTTTTCTCCAGGGTATACATATTTAGATTCTTCAATATCTCCTCATAAGGCATTCGATGAGGACCATACACCTTTTTTGGTCACCCTTCTCTGGACCGCCTCCATCCCATCTCTGTCCCTTTGGAGATACGGTCTCCAGAACTGAGTATAGTACTCCAGGTGAGGCTTCACCAAGGACCTGTACAAGAGGATAATCACTTCCCTTTTCTTACTCGATATTCCTCTCTCTTTGCAGCCCAGCATTCTTCTGGCTTTAGCTATCGCCTTGTCACATTGTTTTGCCGACTTCAGATTGTTAGACACAATCACCCCAAGGTCTCTCTCTCCTGCTCCGTGTACATCAGCCCTCCACCCCCATCGAATACATTTCTTTTGGATTTCCACACCCCATATGCATGACTCTGCACTTCTTGGCATTGAATCTCAGCTGCCATAGCCATAGCAGTTTACACACAGGAAAAGGATCTCGGCAAAAACGTAGACAATACTGTGAAATCCTAAGTTCAGTGTTGGAGATGATCAAAAAAGTAAACAATGTTAGGAATTATTAGAAAAGGAATGGAGAACAACACAGATCTCTCCATGACAAGACTACACCAAGAGTACTGTGTACAGTTCTAGTTGCCACATCTCAGAAGAGCAAACTAAATTGGGGGGGGGGGGGGGGAAGGTTGGGGAGATTTGAGTACAGCTTGGAGAGGAGGCAGTTGAGGGAGGATGTGGTAGTGGGTCTGTGGGATAGTGAGGGGAACAGAACAGCTAGATGAGACTTGCTTGTTTACTCTTTCAAAGGATACAAAAACTGGGGAACACTCCATGAAGTTGCTGAGTGGCACATTTGTAACAGATTTGAGGAGATTCTTTCAGTCAATGCACAATAAAGCTCTTAAATTCATTGCCAGAAGATTTGGTAAAGGCAGCTAGCATTGATGGGTTTTAAAAAGGTTTGGAGAAGTCCATAGCCAGACAGACTTGGGAAAAGCAACTACTTATCCCTAGGCATTAACAGCATTACCTGGTGCCCTGTCGGATGCTTGTGACCTGGTTTGGCCACTGTTGGAGGGCAAGGTGCTGGGCTTGATTGACCCCACAATCCAGTGGGAGCACAGAGGTGAGGATCACCTTGCTGGTGGATGAAAGGAATCAGTTTTGCGCAGGTTACCAGAGGTAGGTAGAGCACCAGAGCCTCAAGGCGTGGATGAGACGAAGGTGCAAGGAAGAGGGATTCAGTTTTGTAAGGAGCTGGGGAACCTTTTGGGGAAGGGGGGAGTCTATTCTGAAGGGATGGGCTCCACCTTAACCAGGGTGGAACCAGGCTGCTGGCACTAACCTTTAAAAAGGAGATTGTTCTAGTTTAAAAGCTGCTCTAAGGGGAAAGCCAAAAGTTGCTCAGCAGCGCATGGTTCGGAGGGAGGCATCTTCAAAGGATACTAATGATGCATTAGAATTAGGGCATCCCGACAGTGAGGTTCCAATAATTAGAAAAGTAGTCCAAGTGCCTATAATTAAAAACTCACCTGAGTTAAAAGATTCCAATTTATCTCTGTCAATTAAAAAGCAGAATGAAAGTATAAACAAAACACACACTTTGAAATGTTTGCATGAGAATGCCGAAGTCTAAGAAGTAAGATGGGATAATTACAATGTATAGCAGTGAATGACAGACTTAATTGGGATCTCAGAGGCATGATGGAAAGAGGATAACCAATGGGATAGGGCTATACTGGGGTACAAATTATATCGCAATGACAGAGGAGCATCTTGGTTGCAGGGTGGCACTTTATGTCCACGATAGCATAGAGTCCAAAAGGATAAAGATCCTGCATGAAACTAAATGCACAATCAAATTTTTATGGGTAGAAATCCCTTGTGTTGGGGAAGAGTATAGTGATAGGAGTATACTACCGTCCATCTGACCAAGATGGTGAGACTGACAGTGAAATGCTAAGAGAAATTAGGGAAGCTAACCAAATTGGTAGTGCAGTAATAATGGGAGATTTCAATTACCCCAATATTGACTGGGAAAATGTAACATCAGGACATACTAGAGAGATAAATTCCTGGATGGAATAAATGAGTGTTTTATGGAGCAATTGGTTCAGGAACAAACTAGAAAGGGAGCAATTTTGGATTAATTCTCAGTGGAGCACAGGATTTAGTGAGAGAAGTAACGGTGGTGGGGCCGCTTGGCAATAGTGATCATAATATGATCAAATTTGAATTAATGACTAGAAGGGGGAACAGTAAGAAAATCCACGGCTCTATTGCTAAACTTTCAAAAAGGGAAACTTTGAAAAAATGAGAAATATAGTTAGAAAAAAACTGAAAGGAGCAGCTACAAAGGTAAGAAGTGTGCAAGAGGCATGGACATTGTTAAAAAAAATACTATCCTAGAAGCACAGTCCAGATGTATTCCACACATTAAGAAAAGTGGAAGGAAGGCAAAACGATTACCGGCATGGTTAAAAGGTGAGGTGAAAGAGGCTATTTTAATCAAAAAATCTTCATTCAAAAATTGGAAGAAGGATCCCACAGAAGAAAATAGGATAAAGCATAAGCATTGGCAAGTTAACTGTAAGACATTGATAAGACAGGCTAAGAGAAAATTTGAAAAGAAGTTTGCCGTATCATGTTAAGAATGAGCTTGGGTATGATGGCTCTCTCTCAAATTTACTGCTAGTAATCTTGATACATGCATTATACCATATAGCTTCTTTTTGAAGCTTATATGGTGTAAATATATACAGGCAGCATAATGAAGTGAGCTGGGAAGTTCTTGGTAAGGGGGTAGACTGAGAATTAATCTACCTAAGCATTTCTTTCAGAGAGGGTGGTGAATGCATAGAATGGATCCCGGTGGAGGTAGTGAAGACAAGGACAGCACGGAACATACACGATGGATCTCTAAGGAAATGATAGAGATTGTTGAACTAAGCAGATGTTTAGATGAGCACCAGATAGGCCATAGAGACTTTCTGCCATCATGTTTCTGTTTCTTTTTAATCAGGCAAGTGAATTAAAAAGAATTAGGCCAGTTTCTTTATCTTTAGGTCACACTTTCTTGATCTCTCTCTAGATATAAAGTACAGAACAGTTGTTTAGTACTAATACTTATTAGTAATGTTTATTCATTTTCTCCTTTGCCACTGACTGATATCAAGCATTTTATTGGTTAGTCTGGGAATTAATTATACTCCTTGATTTATGCAAAGAATGTGTGTAAGAAAGAATTACTAAGTGTAAATTAAAAAAAAACCTGGTAGTGGGAGTGGAGGTAGAATTGAGGGCAGAAGTTGTTGACTTCACCAACCAAAAAGGCATTCTGCTGCCTCTCAGTTCTTTGACTATTTCTTTTTACTATTCTACGATTTTAAGCAGGTAACTATCCCAATGCTCAAATTTACAGTATATTTCTTAGGGTCAATACATTCATATTAATATCTTAGAAAAACAATAGAACAAAAAAGAATTATAAGGCTCATCGAATCGGAATATCTTGGCCAATGGAGCATTCATTGGTAGCACTATAAATCCATAAATATTACTATAATTGATAAATAGAAATTAAAATGGGGTTTTAAAATGCCACTTAATATATTTACTTGGATTAGTGCCAAATTAATTCTGCTACGTCATATCTCTCTCTTATTCTCTCTATAAATCAGAAAAATGCATCCTATATTAAAACTTTATTACTAAGAAAAAAGTATTTAAACCCATATTTGATATCAATTAATTAATAATTCATATGTATAACACGTATTAGAAAAGCCACCCAGCATATAATACATATAATTTTATAACCTAGTCAGTGGTATTTAAGTGTTGCATTGCATTTTGCTAAACATCATTTGGAATGTTTTTATCAGTATTAATGTTGTATTTTTTGTATTTATAGGGTGTATGGTATGAATGGAGGTTGTATGATGGTTTTACAAAACCATGTATTATATGCTGGGTGGTTTGTCTAAAGTGTTATACTTTTTAAATATTAATAAATAGATATCAAATGTGGGTTTAAATAATTTTTTCTTAGTAATAAGGTTTTGATATAGGGTGCATTTTTCTTAAATACAATTTTTATTGTGATTATCAAATTGGTAGGTGCTGGATGGATTTATATATATCTATGTATCTTAATATGAATTCTGGCTTCAATATGTGGGTATTCAACAAATCAAAATATGTATATGCGAGAGTGCTATCGCAATTTTAATATACTTTGATATATGTTATTACTTTAGTGAATTTTGTAATAAAAGATTTTTTGTATATTGAACATTGGAAATGAGATTGTGATGAAGATACTTTCGCATATT
The DNA here is from genome assembly GCF_901001135.1 of Rhinatrema bivittatum. Taxonomy (NCBI): domain Eukaryota; kingdom Metazoa; phylum Chordata; class Amphibia; order Gymnophiona; family Rhinatrematidae; genus Rhinatrema; species Rhinatrema bivittatum. Next base: position 51,413,986 of record NC_042620.1, on the reverse strand, counting down.
CTTTATCTCTCTCTCTCTCTATATATATCTATCTATCTACCTAAATATATATAGACAGACAGATACACATACATACACACACTACACAGTATATACACAACACACATGTAGTATATATTTTACCTGGGATTGTTTTTTAACGTGTTCACTAAAAATTCATGCAAGTCTATGCCAGTTGAATCTGTATATTCTTGGCTGGAATCTAAAAGAAACAGCAGTAAACAGTCAATAAATACAAAAATTGTTTACCTGACTTATTTTATTCCTATGTTTAAGATGTGTTGCATCCAATGATCATTTTTAATATGTGAAAAGCTAACACCAAAAATATTTATTAAAAAAATGTATAAAATGAAGTGCCCAAGTGAATCTATGAAAATAGGTGGCAGAAGGCATTTGCATCCCTGTAGATCAAACAGGAAAAAGATGAACAATTCATAAGACCTCTGCAGCCTCAGAGGCTATGCAACCTGACACACTTTGCCAGAAATGATCTGCTACACATCATTGAAATGCATGACCAAAATAGTGTCAAACAGTACCTAAAAATTCTAAAGGTTTAGAAAGGATGTCAGGTCCAGAATCCAAATAAGGCTATCACTGTGGCTTTATTGCCAGGCTGGCAGCATTAGTATCAAAAGAAATTACTAGATTTTGGGTTCAAACTAAAATTTGATTATGTTTTACAGAATTCTAAAGCCAATAAAAACAAATGTCAAAATATTTAAATAGATGACCCCTCAGAAAGGGAACATTACCAATTATAGAACTACAAACAGCTAATAAAGCTGCAATCCATGGTTTCGTACACAGAAAAATTATTTTGGCTATCAGTATGAATCTCAAGATTAACCATGGTAAATATCAAGCCCTAAACTAGGCTACTGGGCCTGGATTTCAGCACAAACAAATACAACATTTTAAAACTATCAGGATGCAAACCTCTTGAAAGCATTTTTCTGGGCAATTTATCAGTGATTTTTTCTTTTTCAGTTTCATCTTTTGAAGGTTTTTCTTCTTTTTCAAAGGACTGTACCAAATGAATTTGCATGGTCTCCTGGTATAAAAAGGAAAAAGAAAATCAATAGTACTACCTCACAATATTAACTTGCCATCCTGTCAGTTTACTATGTTAATCCTCCATGATTTATCTAATTCCTGAGTCTCCTTTCTTTACTGGCGAAATTTTATTTTGTAAATTTTACACCCTTTCAGTAATAAAATATGTACTTTTTATGAAAGCCAAACCCCTTCTTTCAAAAGGTTCTTTAGGCCATAGTAAGAGGAACTTTTAGCAAATTTAAATCTTTTTTTCATCAGAAATTAAATAAAAATCAAGAAAAGTGAAATCTCTATTTTACTAATTCTAAATAAAGATTTCACTTTTCTTCTTATTTTTACATGCAAACTATCCCCACAGCAGTAGTGCTGCCTTATCCACTCTTAATATGGAAAACAGCCAGGCTGTTTTACATAAAACTATAAAATTTAAATATATTTTATCCCTAAGGGAAGATTGCTATTTCAATGAAACGGAAAATATTAAGCATTTGGCTTGTAATTGTTACAGAAATGTTGAGATAATAAAAATTTCAGTGCTTTACACTGTGTATCAAACAAATGATTATACTGGATCAGTTTCAAACTTGGTGCATAAAAACTATGAAACTTTTTCAGCTTCTTTTTTTTGGCCCAGTAGTTTATCCTTTCCCCTTTTTCTTCCTGCTCAGATGGAAATACTGCTGAGATTCTAGCACCATAAGCTTTCAATCACAGTTACCCAGAGACTTTTCACTAAATTACCTGATCCTGCCACTACTGATCACTTCTACAGCACTACTCGATGTATACAGCACTGTACAAAAACACACAAGATCATCCCTCCTCCATAGAGCTTCCAATCTTATCAAAACAATCATACAAGGCAAAACAGACTTTGGGAATTTCATTTATTTAGAAAATGTTAAAATGAATAAGGCTGTAAACAGGATAATGGAGAAATTACTTACCTGATAATTTCATTTTCCTTGGTGTAGACAGATGGACTCAAGACCAATGGGTATAGTGTACTCCTGATAGCAGTTGGAGATGGATCAGATTTCAATTTGACGTCAGCCCTAGTACATATACCCCTGCAGGAAGTGCAGCTCTTCAGTATTCTCCTCGAAAAGCAATTGTGGATATATGCATGACTGAATAATTTGAATAACTTTTATAACTTGGTTAACTTGATTAATTTGAACTGGTTGAATTGGTTATAGCTGGAGACCGCCAGTGCCCTCAACCGAGAAATGTCAATACCCGGTAGGATGGGTGTCCTAGTTGGAGGAAAGCATGGCTTACCCATGAATCACTTGCTCCTGGGGATGTCGCTCGAGAATTCCATGAATAACGGCAGCCGTGGGTGGGATGCTGAGCCTATTTGTCTACACTAAGGAAAACGAAATTATCAGGTAAGTAATTTCTCCATTTCCTAGCGTGTAGCAGATGGACTCAGGACCAATGAGATGTATAAAAGCTACTCTCGAACCGGGTGGGAGGCTGCCCGTGGCCCAGTTAGTACTGTCCTTGCAAATGCTGTGTCCTCTGGAGCCTGAAAATCCAGGCGGTAAAACCTGGAGGTGTGGATGGAGGACCATGTCGCCGCCCGACAGATCTCGGCAGGTGACAGCATCTTGGTTTCCACCCAGGACACTGCCTGGGCTCTAGTGGAATGGGCCTCGACTTGTCTGCTTCTACTTAGGCTGCCTTGATGACTTCTTTGATCTAGCGGGCTATGGTTGCTCGTGAGGCCGCTTCCCCTTGCTTCTTCCCGCTGTGAAGGACGAATAGGTGGTTCATCTTTCGTACGGATTCCTACCTTTCCAGGTATCGGACTAGGAGTCTGCCTACGTTGAGGTGGCATAGGCTGCGAGACGTTTCCGAATTCTTATGCTCATCTGGCAATGGTAGCGAGATGGTTTGGTTGAGATGGAAGTGAGAAACCACTTTGGGGAGGAAGGACGGGACACTACGTAACTAGATGGTTCCCGGGGTAAGTCCGAGGAACAGCTCCCGGCAGGACAGTGTTGTAGCTCTGAGATACGACGGGCCGAACAGACTGCCACCAGGAAGGCTGTCTTCAATGTTAATAGTCGGAGAGACAGGCTGTGAAGAGGTCTGAAGGAGGCTCCTGCTAGGAAATCTAGGACCAGGTTGAGGTTCCAAAGAGGCACCGGCCACTTTAGGGGTGGTCGGATCTGCTTGACTCTTTTCAGAAAGCGGGAGACATCTGGGTGAGAGGCTAGGCTGCCGCTCTCGCTCTTGGTTCCGCAGCATGACAATGCGGCCACCTGTACCTTGATGGAGTTGAGAGACAATCCCTTCTGTAGTCCGTTCTGCAGGAATTCCAAAATTGCAGGAATTTTGACTGAGCATGGAACGATGTCAATTAGCTACTGGATGGCTTGAAATAGTGGGAAATGACGGGAGGTCTGATGGAGTCCCTCTAGTAGGGGATTCATCTTAGGTTCCCCCCAAGACACTTGTGCCCAGGATAGCAAGCTCTTTCAAGCTGTGGGTGACCAGGTCTGGAAGCTCGTCCTTGGTGAAGAAGCGCCTTATGGTTTGGTGGGGCTCTGTCCGCGGAAGGAGTTCCCCTTCCTCCAGGGGTTCTAATTCTTCATCTGAGTTGTCCATGTCCCCAAAGGTGGGGCTTCTGGGCATTGGAATCGCTTCCCTAGGCATAGAGAGTCCCGAGATCTTGAGGTCCTCTGGCGGATGTTGTGGCTGTATTAATGGAGGCCCTAGTTGCATGTGGACGAAGGTTTGCAGGCCTTTGAAGAATTCCATTAGATGCTGGGTCTAAATTAAAAGGCGCTGTGTCCCTGGGGAGCCCCGTTTTAGGGAGGGTCCCGCTGGGAGACGCTAGGTCCGGTGTGCTGTTCGAGAAGCTGACCCGGTACTGGCTGGGGATGCCATGGGCTGGATCCCCCAGGACCTCCTCGCACTGTATACACAGGGCCGTGGCCTCCTCGTGCTGTGCAGCTGTAATGTGGTATGCTGCGCAAAGGCCCTGAGCCTTGAGCTTCTTTTCGGTGGTGCCATGGCTTGTGCGCGTAAAATACAGGGCCCGGGTGGCTTAGTTATGTGCTCCGGTGCGTCAAAGTTGTGAGCGTAGGATTGGTACGTGCTCAGGGAGATGCGCGCACTGTTGTGCGCACAGATCTAAGTTATGCGCCCGGCACAGTGGCTATGCGCTTCGCTTGTGCGCACGGTACTTGGGTGCACAAGGTATTTGTGCACACAACGTCACGCACCCAAGTGCGTGCACGCTTCTCAAACAGCACACCGGCTAACAGATCAAAATGGTGACAGCAACCACGCGGGCAATATGGCAACCACCTTGGAGGGTCTCCACGTGGGAGGACCCTCGGATCTGACCAGGGTCTAGCCCTGCTAGGGCAGATCAACCCGGTGGCACTGGTCTCGGCTGGTGACCTGTGCGAATCCTCGAGCTTCGGAGACCGGAGACTTTTAAATAGATTTCTACCTTACCTCCTCTCGGCGTTTCTCGGTCTCGTTCCGGGCGGTCTCCGGCTGCGGGGGGAGAGGGAAAATATCTTCACCGCCTCGCTTGAAGTTGCACCCACTGCCTCTCAGCCTCACCCGATGTCAGGGGCTAGGTCCCCGCCGAGGGTCGGTTGCCGGACCAAGGCTTACCTCCGAGGGATCGCGGAAATCACCTCGGGAATTCTCAACTGGGGGAGGGACCCATTAGGTGTCACCGCAGGAGAGTGGGGCTCGTCTGTAGAGGTAAGATTTCTTCTTGTTTTGGTTTTCTTTGCTAAATTACTCTAACGCTATGCTAGCGTGCATAGAGTCCCGAACTGCTATGGAGATGGAAAATACTGAAGAGCTGCACTTCCTGCAGGAGTATATGTACTAGAGCTGATGTCAGATTGAAATCTGATCTGTCTCCAACTGCTATCAGGAGTACACTATACCCATTGGTCCTGAGTCCATCTGCTACACGCTAGGAAATCAAGGATTAATATTTACGAGACTCAAAAAGGTGGGTTTTTAAGACTGGATCTGAATAAGGTAAGACAGGATGCATGATGCATCAATTCAGAGAGACTATTCCAACCACAGGGTTTAGCAGGTTAGAAAGCATGGAGCTGGTGGTGGAAGAGAAGGGCATAAATAGGAGTGGAGTTCATGAAGAAGGGGTGTAGGGCAAGAGTCTGCAACATTTCAAGGAAGAGGAATAATTTTATAATTTTGTCTTTTGACCGAAATATTTTGAGAGCCATCTCACAGCCTTGAATATTAATACATCCCCCCACACGTGTGATACATGCAAACATATAAGGGGTAATCTTCAAAAACATTTACTTGCATAAAAAACTGTTATGTGGATAAATGGCTCAGACAATTTGCTGGCTAGTTAGAAAAATTGTGTGTAATTTTATCCTTTCAAAGAAAAAAAAAAGTGCTCTGGGACAGAGTTTGGATTTACACATATACTTTTGATTTGAGTAAGTATGAGCATTAATCCACATGTATAAATTACACCTTGTCAGCAACAGGCGTGACTTTGTACTTGGAGTCTGTGTTGAAAATTTGTGGGAAGTAACTGCAGACTTACCCATCTTTCAGGCCAATACAGTACAGTGCGCTCCAGTGGAGTGCACTGTTAACACGCGTTTGGACGCGTGTTTGACGCGCTAGCTTTACCCCTTATTCAGTAAGGGGTAATAGTGCGTCCAACCCCACCGAAATTAATAGCGCACGCAACATGCAAATGCATGTTGATGGCCCTATTAGCTATTCCTGTGCGATTCAGTAAGTAAAATGTGCAGCCAAGCCGCACATTTTACTTTCAGAAATTAGCGCCTACACAAAGGTAGGCATTAATTTCTGCCAGCACTGGGAAAGTGCACAGAAAAGCAGTAAAAACTGCTTTTCTGCACACCATCCGACTTAATATCATGGCGATATTAAGTCGGAGGTCCCAAAAGTTAAAAAAAATAAAAATAATAAAATTGGCCCGCGGCTTGAAAACCGCACGCTCAATTTTGCTGGCGTCCGGTTTCCGAACCCGTGGCGGTCAGCGGGTTTGAGAACCGACGCCGGCAAAATTGAGCGTCGGCTGTCAAACTCGCTGACAGCCGCCGCTCCTGTCAAGAAAGAGGCGCTAGGGATGCGCTAGTGTCCCTAGCACCTCTTTTTACCGCCAGCCCTAAATTGAATATTTTTTTTACTGAATCGCGCGCACAGGAGAGTGGCCTGGGCGCTCACCCACTCTCCCGCAACTTTTACTGTATCGGCCTGTTTTACGGTAATTTTTCAAAGTCATTTCTGTGGGTAAAACTGTTTTACTTGCAGAACTGGGCTTTTTGAAGACTGCTCACCCTCTATGCAGAGGTGTTCCTGGAGGCAGGTTTCAGTTTGAAAATGCCACATGTCTCTTTCAGAAAGAAAGCTAAGACTTGACTCAGACCAGATCTTTAATTGCTTGCTAATTGATCATGTCCCACCTCCCATAAGCACTTACCAGAGAGGACAAGCAGATCCATTACTCTAGACTCTTGATACGATACTTTGTGTTAATTTGAAGATACTGCTTTCTCAGTTTGCTTTGTTAAATTATTTAAATTCCACCACCCACGAGCACTTGTCTTGGAGAACTACAGAGTTATTATGTTTCTGGTAATATTTATTTATTTATTTATTTAGGATTTTTATATACCGAAATTCTTGTTGGGAAACAAATCAGTCCGGTTTACAGGTAACAACAATAATGCCGCGGGACGGGAAACAGTGCCCCTGGCTTTACAAGAAACATATTAAACAAGGCTTTACATAACATAATGAATAGTAACGATTCAAGGAAACTTCATAATGTAACTTCTCTGGGTTAGGGACAAACTGGATGGTTTTAGATAAAGATGAACTAAGTCTGGTTAAATTTTTAACTTGGTTAGATTTCCCTGAAGTGTACACAATAAATACAATATAAAAATAAAGTAAAAATTGGAATTGAAATTAACTACTTAAATGAGGTAAAAATACAATAACATGTAACAGATAAATAAAGAAGCGAAGGCAGATTGTGTAATGAAGTCTTTGGGTGGTGAAATCTGAAAACACAAGTGATCCAGCTATCATAGAGTGATCTAAGTCATAGAGTAAAATAAGGCATAAACAATAGGGAAATGAGGTGACATAATTTTATGAATTAACATAAGGCCTAAACATTAATGTCTTAAGTTGACATAAGTCATAGAGTAACATGATAATATCCTTATTACTGTATGTTAGGATCAGAAATAAGTTCGATTATTTCAATGTTTTGTCTTTTTTTCTTTTTTTCTTTTTTTTTTTTACTTTGTATTAAGTTAAGCTTAAATTAATTAGTTCTAATACTTGCCACTTGGTTCCATGCTAATGGAAAATGTAGTTGAGATAGCTTGAAATAAGCTATAGTCTAGTCTCTATTGTTTCTATTTAGAAGCCAGAGATTTACCCATCTTTCCAAATAAACTTGCATCATAGCACCTAGGCTAACAGCATATTTTTAACTTTTAAACAGAACAAACTCAATATAGGGCAAAAGGGAAGTACTAATTTAATGAAATGAAATATAAAAAATTCAAATGAGAAAAAAGCCATTATAATTTTTTTTTAAAGTTTCACCAATTTTAACAAAGATTATTGTAATCCCATATAACTGCTTCTTTATCTAATGAAAACTTAGTCTGTGCCCACTACAAATCTCAATAACCAGTCAACAATTATGTCAGATTATAGTCTGTGCAATCATTTTATTCTTTTATTACACACTAGAGCAAAATTCAGTCCAAAAAAACTCATAAGAACATAACATGCTATACTGGGTCAGACCAAGGGTCCATCAAGCCCAGCATCCTGTTTCCAACAGTGGCCAATCCAGGCCATAAGAACCTGGCAAGTACCCTCTCTCTGTATTTGTTCATTTAACTAATAGTGCTAGACAATTCTGACCAGGATTGCCTATAAGCTACCTGACCATTTCAAAAATCAGTTTGCTCCACGGCTTCCTCAATAAAAAATAGACTGACAAAGCTTTTGAAGTGCTATTTTATTAATAAGTAGGAACTACAGGGAGATTCACTCGAAAGGGACCCCAAATATTTTGTTGTAACTTCCGTTAGGATGAAGCAATCTGAACAAAAAAAAACACACTACATACCTTGACGTTATGTGCAATCTTTTGCATTACATGTGATGCTGGAAGTGATCACCGTTTTCCGCCAGACACATTTTGACGCTGCGCTCCATGTTCCTGAACGTGTCTGTGAGCATATCAGGAGGAGTAGCAGCAATTTCACGTTGGATGTTTTCCATCAAATCTTCCACAGTGCAAAGCTTGTTCTGGTAGACTTTTCCTTTGAGCATACCCAAAAGGAAGAAGTCTGGTGGTGTCAGAACCGGCAATCGTGGTGGCAAAGCCCCTTTGAAATTACCCTGTTGCTGAAAAAGGACTCAATTTCTGCTATGCTCTTTGCCAATATGTGACACATTGCTCCATTTCGCTAACAAAGGTTAAATGTTGCGATGGCTGTCCGGCGCCTATCTCATCGCTTCAATGCGGGAGGCAAAGCAGCTTGTTCGAAGCTCCATATACTGAGGAGTACATTGCACACTAGATTGCTTCGTCCTAGTGAGAGTTATTACAGAATATTTGGGGCCCTCTTTCGAGTGAATCTCCCAGTATTTTGGAGATGAGCCATGAACTATTCAACAAGATAATATCATAGATGAAATCTCCAGTGCACCGCAATTCTGTAAGTGTACCAACTGCTGCAGAATTCCAATAACCAACATCCCTTGTAAGACGCATGGTTCTGCTTACTAAATGAGCAACACACTGCCAGCAATACTGGTATAGTTTATTGTAAATTGCTGTTTGGCTAGCAGAATCAGAAGGCCCAAGAAAAGCTGAGGAGTCTGCAAAGAAAGGGAAGCAGAGGAAAAAAAGGGGAAAGGGAGAGAGGTGGAAGATAGGTTGCAGAAACAAAAAAGATGAGAGTAATGCCTTGGAAGGGAACAATGAAAAGAAAAAGAAGCATTAGGGTACAATAGACTGCTCCCTCTTGAGGGATAATAGTCTAAACCTTGGTACACCTTGGATATAAAAAAGCTTAAACAGGATCTAAGAATTAAAGAAAAGAAATGGCGTAATGATCCCTTGGCCACCAGGCTGGCTTCCTATAAATCTGCCCTTCACACTTACAGCTCCACGATCCTCAAAACAAAAAAAGAGAGACTTTTACACACAAAAAAACTCCATAACTTTCAATACGACGCCAAGGCCCTTTTCTTGTATGTTTCAGACCTCATAAAAACACATTCCCCTGCATTCTCGGAAAACGAAGCAAAAAGCAAATGCAATGAACTTGCAGTCTTTTTTCAAGACAAAATCGCCAAGCTCCTGCTACGGTTTACCCCTTCCCCCACACCCTTTATCCCCAACCTCTGCATCTTGGAAGCCTCCTTTAACTCCTTTGAGCCTATTTCCTCCCCTGAAATCGAAATCCTGTTAAGGAAAATGAAACCCTCCACACACCCTTCCGACCCTATTCCCACAAAATTATTACTGACTGTACCGAATTTAATTGCTAAATCCCTAGCTGAAATCATTAATTGTTCCCTCTCCCTCAGACATGTCCCTAAAGCACTGAAACAAGCGATCCTCAAATCCCTTTTAAAGAAACCCAACCTTGACCCTAGAGACCTTGCTAACTTTCGCCCAATCTCAAACCTCCCATTTATAGCTAAACTCTTGGAAAGGGCAGTCAACATCCAACTGACTGAGTTCTTAGAAAAACAAAAGGTTCTTTACCCCTCCCAATTTGGCGTCCGTAAACTCTGCAACACAGAAACACTCCTAATTTCACTCTCGGACACCATCATCAAGGGATAAGATAAAGGCCAATCATTCATCCACGCACTACTTGACATCTCATCAGTGTTTGACACTGTCAACCACAACATACTCGTAAGTCGCCTCTCATTGTCGTGTGTCCATCTGTCCACCTCTCATTGTCGTCTGTCCCTGTCTGTCAAACGACAATGAGAGGTGGACAGACGGACACACGACAATGAGAGGCGACTTGAGTATGTTGTGGTTGACCGTGTCAAACACTGATGAGATGTCAAGTAGTGCGAGGATGAATGATTGGCCTTTATCTAATCCCTTGATGATGGTGTCCGAGAGTGAAATTAGGAGTGTTTCCGTGTTGCAGACTGGTGTTTCTGTGTTTCAAACTGGTTGACAGACAGACGACAATGTGTGATGGTAAATGGAACTTACTCTGAGGAGAGAGCGATGTTAAGTGGAGTGCCGCAAGGATCGGTGTTGGGACCGGTTCTGTTCAATATCTATGTGAGTGACATAGCAGACGAGATAGAAGGTAAGGTTTGTCTGTTTGTGGATGACACTAAGATCTGCAAAAGAGTGGACACGCCGGAAGCAGTGGAGAGAATGAGAAGGGATTTAAGGAAGCTGGAAGAGTGGTCAAAGATATGGCAGCTGAGATTCAATGCCAAGAAGTGCAGAGTCATGTACATGGGGTGTGGAAATTCAGAAGAACTGTATTCGATGGGGGGGGGTGAAGGGATGATGTGCACGGAGCAGGAGCGAGACCTAGGGGTGATAGTGTCTAACGATGTGAAGTCGGCGAAACAATGTGACAAGGCGACAGCAAAAGCCAGAAGAATGCTGGGAATATAGAGTAAGAAAAGGGAAGTGATTATCCCCTTATACAGGTCCTTGGTGAGGCCTCACCTGGAGTATTATGCTCAGTTCTGGAGACCGTATGTCCGAAGGGACAGAGACAGGATGGAGGCGGTCCAGAGAAGGGCAACCAAAACGGTGGAGGGTCTTCATCGAATGACTTATGAGGAGAGATTGAAGAATCTAAACATGTACACCCTGGAGGAAAGGAGGAGCAGAGGTGATATGATACAGACTTTCAGATACTTGAAAAGTTTTAATGATCCAAAGATAACGACAAACCTTTTCCGCTGGAAAAAAAATCAGCAGAACCAGAGGTCATGATTTAAAACTCCAAGGAGGAAGACTCAGAACCAATGTCAGGAAGTATTTCTTCATGGAGAGGGTGGTGGATACCTGGAATGCCCTTCCGGAGGAAGTGAAGACCAGAACTGTGAAGGACTTCAAAGGGGCGTGGGATAAACACTGTGGATCCATAAAGTCTAGAGGATGCGAAGGAAGAGAGGGTGGCTCACAGGAATGATGGCTACTACCTGGAGACAATACCCTTATTCAATAAACATACACACGGTTAATGCGACTCCTACATTGCTCTAAGCTACAACGGCAAGAGGAAATGTGGAAAAAAGCATTTGTATTCACAAAATAAGCGGAGAGTAGCTTGCTTGTTATGGCGGTTACTACCCCAAACCAAATAAGTCTGATACTTCATTTTCAATGCATATCCAACATAGCTCTCTGCTGCAATGGCAGGGGGGAATGAAGTAAAGTAGATCCATATACAGACAATAACCAAACAAGGTCCAAATTACATACAGGCCGATAAAGTAAAATTCGCTTGAGAGCGGGCGAACGCCCAGGCCATTCTCCTGTGCGTGCAATTCAGTAAAAAAAAAAATATTCAAATTAGGGCCTGCAGTAAAAAGAGGCGCTAGGGACATTGGCGCGTCCCTAGCGCCTCTTTTTCGACAGGAGCGGCGGCTGTCAGCGAGTTTGACAGCCAAAGCTCAATTTTGCCGGCGTCTGTTCTCAAACCCGCTGACAGCCACGGGTTTGGAAACTGGACGCCTGCAAAATTGAGCGTCTGGTTTTCAACCCGCGAGCCACAGGCCAATTTTAATTTTATTTTTTTTTTAATTATTTTTAACTTTTGGGACCTCTGACTTAATATCGCCATAATATTAAGTCGGAGGGTGTACAGAAAAACTGTGCACTTTCCCGGTACCGGCAGAAATTAACGCCTACCATGCATAGGTACTAATTTCTGAAAGTAACATGTGTGGCTTGGCTGCACATTTTACTTACTGAATCATGCAGGAATAACTAATAGGGCCATCAACATGCATTTGGATGTTGTGGGCGCTATTAGTTTCGGGGGGGTTGGACGTGCGTTTGACACGCTATTACTCCTTACTGAATAAGGGGTAAAACTAGCGCGTCGAAAACATGTCCAAACGTGGGTTAACAGTGCGCTCCACCGGAGCGCACTTTACTGTATCAGCCTGATAGTCTGGGTAAACATGGGTGTAGCTTGCTTAAAGGAAGCTAGATATTTCACTTAGATGCAGTTCCAACACTGCTCTCTACATTAATGGCGGGGGTTGAAGGGAAATAGAACCAAAAGATTATAAAGGGCCAAGAGTAACAGAAGTATTAGAGGAAAAAAAAAGTGCAAAAGCTTGCTGGGCAGACTAGTTGGGCCGTTTGGTCTTCTTCTACCGTTATTTCTATGTTTCTATTTCAGAACTGTCCATCTATAGTTTTTAGTCCTTCCTCAACGATAACATTACAAAGTAAGAATTGGTAATAAGGAATCCCCCCCCCCCTAAACATAACTAGAGTCCCGCAAGGTTCCTCTCTCTCCCCGACTCTCTTCAACATATATCTCCTCCCCCTTGCCAACTCCTATCTAACCTAGGCCTTACCCATTTCATCTATGCGGACGATGTCCAAATTCTCATTCTTATACATAAATCTGTCTCCAAATCACTCAAGATCTGGGCCAACTGCCTTAACTCCATTAACCTGCTTCTCAATAACCTCAACCTCATCCTCAACCCAGAAAAAGCAGAACTACTCATTATCTCTCCAGACTTAAACCACCTCTCCCCCCCTGACACAACAGTTTCAACCACCCACCAAGTAAAAGACCTAGGTGTTATTCTAGACAACCAGCTGAACCTGAAAAAATTAATTAACGCCACAATAAGAGATGGGTTCTTTAAACTCCAAGTTCTAAAGAAATTAAAACCCCTCCTCCACCTCTGCGTCTTCCGTACAGTCCTCCAAGCCACCCTATTCTCAAAAATCCACTACTGCAACTCCCTTCTCATAGGCCTCCTTATGACTACTATCAAACCCCTCCAATTGCTCCAAAACACTGCGGCCAGAATCCTCACCAACACCCGCAAGAAAGAACATATTACCCCCATCCTCAAGGACCTCCACTGGCTCCCATCCACTTTAGAATAATCCATAAGAGCATCACTATCATCCACAATCCACTATCATTTAACCATCACACTCACTGGCTAAATGACTCTTTAAAATACCACACATCCAACAGACCAGTCAGAGCAGCTTACAAAGGATCCCTCCACACACCATCTCCCAAACTGTTCCACCTCACTGCTACCAAAGAACGGGCCTTTTCATTAGCAGGACCCAAGTTATGGAACTCCATGCCTCCAGATCTATGCCTGGAACACTGCACCCAAACCCTCAAAATAAATAAATAGATAAATAAATAAATAAAACTAAAAACCTGGCTGTTTAAACAAGCCTTCACAAAGACAATTCATTCCCTACGATTATCCCTACCGCTATCCGCCTGTATTCTTCTACCTATGATTTCAAGTACCTGATTCCCCTTCTCCTTCCTAAACTTACATAAATTATTGTATATATCCACTGTATAATGCCTTAATATAGAATCTACTATATATAAGCTTTAGTTTAGAAACCACTGGATCTCCAGTGGTCACACCGCTGTTTTCATAACTATTGTATATATCCATTACACACTGCCCTAATATAGAATCCATTGTATATAAGCCATAGTTTAGAAACCATTGGATTCCAGTGGTCACACCTCCGACCTCCCAGTTATTCAAATTATGTTCTAGTTAACCATTTTATTTCCCCTCCAAGTTACCCCTCCCCCCTGTTCATTGTAACTTTGACCCTTGTGGCATTTTTGTTACCAAGTTCTTTGTAAACCGATGTGATATTTTATATGAATGTCGGTATAGAAAATTCTTAAATAAAATAGTCTCATATGCAAGTCTAGCAACTAGGAAATCCACATAAAGAGCTGCGATCAACAATTTCTCAATTAGCTTATTGAAAGTGAGCAAGACTCTGGGAGCAGCAACCTTCAGATCTAGACAGACCCAGTCTCTGTTAATAAGGCCATCCACAGCCAGATATATTTATTAAAAATGCTTATCCTGCTCTCTACACCAGGGGTGCTCAAACCAGTCCCACGGGCCCCCCAGCCAATCAGGTTTTCAGGATATCCCTAATAAATATGCATGAGAAATATTTGCATATACAGGAGGTGGTGCGTGCAAATGCATCTCATGCATATTCATTAAGGATATCCTGAAAACCTGACTGGCAGGGAGGGCCGTTTGAGCACCTCTGCTCTACACAAACTGCCCAAGGTGGCTTATAATAAATGTGTATTTTTATTGTATCATACAAAAAGAACACAGTAAGAAAGTATAACAGTATTTAGATGAAAGAAAAGTTTACAAAGCTTGGAAACGTCAGCTTAACATCTGGATTCTTCATACAGAAGATTGATAGTATACTAAGAATGATTTCTTATTGTAATCAGATATACTAGTAAGACCTAAATAATCTAAGCCTCTGTGCTAACCAGTCCTCAGGACTATTAAGCTCCAGCTCTATAGTCTCCAGCCTAAAATATTTGTCAATTTTCCTTCTGGAAGATTCTATATAGCAAATATTGAAGAGCTAAACCCCTTCTATTAACGACTACATCCAATCATCATAAAAAAATTCTACCTCACCACCCCTCCAACCCTGCTCCCCCCATAAGCTCTCTCACCTAACCAGTAACCCCCTTATGTGACCAAGGGATCAAAGTATGCGGTTATCCCAGGTGCTGCCAGCGTAGTTCTGAATAGCCACGTTGGAAGCATAAGCTATCAATACAACTGCTCAGCAACTGGGCCATTTTCAGGTACTGGGTGGATGGGAGAGTTGGAGGGTGGTGAGATAGAATTTTTTTTTTAGATTTGTCTTCCTGGAGAGGGAGGGGGAAGGACTTGAGTGCTGGCACCAAGAAACGTATTTAGGAGGAGATTTGGGGGGTAGAGTGGGGAGTAGCCAGTAGGAGTTTATTAAATTTGATTTGGGGGGGGGGGGGGGGGCTGAGAATCAGGCCAGGAAGCCTGAGGTGATTTTCTTCTATAGGACTGCCACTTAACCTGATAGCTTTTGAGGATATCAAGTTAAGTGGCTGGTTACCTGGTCACATAAAGCTGGATAACTTTATAACTAATCTGCTATATTCAAAAGCTGGTCGGCTAGGTTTAAAGTAATCCGGCTACAGGTAGGCGGATGACTTTAGGCGAGTATATATTGTGGGACATTTATCCTGCTTAAAATTAGGGATAAGTTATTTGGCTAACTTTAGCTGGATAACTTGTCCACTCGCTGGCTTACTGAATATGGACCTAAGTGATTTGTTCCTCATTTTTGTTATAACAAACACAAATTCCTCAAAAAATAAAATAAAAACTGAAAACAAAGGTCTCTACCCTTGGGCTATGTGAGGGTTCATCTTCGGTAGAAACCACCAGGGAACAGGTTTGCAAGCATGGTACTTGCCCAGAGGCATGTGGGAACCCAGTTGGCAGGTGGGATGCTGCCAGTGCAGGCAGGCCTGGGTAGTGTTTGGTAGGACCCTCTAAGTGTTTACAGAGTTAAGCCTGAGTTGGTGTTAGGGGTAGCGCTAAGTTGTTAAACTACAGTAGGCAATCTGAAATTTCAAAGGAACACTTACAGATGCTTTATGCTTTCTTATTAGAAGTTATTTTTCTCAATTAGCAACTTTTTAAAAAATGCAACTTCGGCAAAATAAATAGTTTCCCCAACCACACAATTCACAATGAGGGTCATAACAGTACAAATTTAAATGACATCCAAGTTTGTAGCTAAAAACGTAACCCTTTAACAGGTACAAAATCAAATAAGTCTTTAAAGCTTGCTTATGAGATATCCTTGTTTCGTTATATTTTTCATTTTTACTTCAGTCCTTTAATCTAGAAAAACATGTGTAAAATAAATTATTAAATGAAACATTCATCTGCAGATAAAAATGCCTTAGTAGAAAAGCTATTTATTATTGTTCATTAAATTAGGCAGGCAGTCAACCGTTCAGAAGAGATTAAAGTTCATTTATAATGACAGTAGCATCGGTCCCCCGATGGGGGACGTGTTTCGCAGAAGGCTGTATCGGGAGGGAGTACTTTCAGCAATGTTATGTGTGGTAACATTACCGAAAGTACTATTACTTTGAAGACCCGTGCACGGTCTATTCTGTCCCTCCCGACAATAAAGTCACCTAAATTACTAGGGGAGACAGAGGATGCTGATTAATACACTCAAGTCATTTCCTGTTCAGAAAGCAAATTTGCTTACCTGTAACAGGTATTCTCCTAGGACAGCAGGATATTAGTCCTCACACATGGGCATAATCATCAGATGGAGCCCGGCAAGGGAAATTTATGTCAAAGTATGCCACTACCCACGTGTCCACGCAGGGTCCCTCTTCAGTCTCGTAACATAGAATTACTAACAAAACAAACAACAAATATTGTGGAAACCCAACCCCATGGTGTGGCGGGTGAGTTTGAGGACTAACATCCTGCTGTCCTAGGAGAACACCTGTTACAGGTAAGCAAATTTGCTTTCTCCTAGGACAAGCAGGATGGTAGTCCTCACACATGGTTGAATGTATAGCTACAGGCTGTCCCTGAACAACAGGTAAGACCAACAAGCACCTAACCAGATGCCAACGGGTACAACAGGTGCAGCTGGTAACAGAGGGAGACAGACTGAACCCGAAAAAAAGGGCCTTAGGCCTTTTTCAGCTGTAGAACCCAAGAGTTGGGTTCTACAGCTGAAAAAGATTCTGAAGGACCGACTGGGCGAAGCTGCTGTCGTGTCGGCCATCCTTGTCCAAGCAGTAAAAGGCGGCGAAAGTATGGAGGGAACTCCACATCGCAGCCTTGCAGATCTCTGCTACGGGAACAAGTGGGCCGCCAAAACCGCCATAGCTCTGAACAAGTGAGCCTTTACATGGCCTCCAAGCTAAAGGCCTGCCTGAGCAAGGCAGAAGGAAATGCAATCCGCCAGCCAGTTTGACAGCATTTGCTTAGTAACCCGATCTATTCTTGCTGAATGAGATGAAGAGCTACATAGATTGCTTGTGTCCTGCTGTCCATTCAAGTTAGTAAGCTAAGGCCCTCTTGCAATCCAAGCTGTGTAGAGCCCATTCGCCCTGGTCCGAGTGAAGCCTGGGAAAAAAAGGTGGGCAGAATGATTGACTGATTAAGATGAAAATCAGTCAACACCTTAGGTAGGTATTGCGTACTTACTCTATCATGAAATAATTTCATATAGGGTAGATACGTCACCAACGCCTGAAGTTCACTGACCCTGTGCATTGAAGTGACTTCAACCACGAAGATAATCTTCCAGGTCAGGTATTTCAGATCACAGGAGTGCAGAGGCTCGAAAGGATCTCGCAGGAGCCAAGCCAACACCATACTGAGGTCCCAGAGTACAACAGGAGGCCAAAGGGGAGGCTTCAGCTGAAGCAAACCCCGCATAAACCACCCACTATGGGCCGTACAGAGAAGGGCGAACCATCAACACCCTGGTGATAAGCACCAACGGCGCTCAGGTGTACTCTGAGTTGGTCCTTAAACCAGCATCCGTAAAGTGCAACAAATAGTCGAGCAACTTCAGAGTGGAGCAACACAGATCCAAGCCACGGTCCTTGCACCAGATGAAAAACCTCTTCTGCCTCAGGCTATAAGACTTCCTGGTGGAAGGCTTCCTGGAAGCTACCAGGATCCGAGATACGTTGTCAGAGAAGTCAAGGGGCTGGAGAACTAGCCTTTCAACATACAGGCTGTCAGAGACAACACCCTGAGGTCTGGATGGCGCAGCCTGCCCTAATCCTGCGTGATCAGGCCGGGGGAGATCCCTAGGCCAATCAGTTCTCTGACAGACCCATAGGAGCGGGAACCAGATATACGAACATAATTGCCATGCTGGGTCGGACTAAGGGTCCATCAAGCCCAGCATCCTGTTTCCAACAAAGGCCAAACCAGGCTACAAGAACCTGGCATGTACCCAAACACCAAGAAGATCCCATGCTACTGATGCCAGTAATAGCAGAGGCCATTCCCTAAGTCAACTTGACTAATAGCAGTTAATGGACTTCTCCTCCAAGAACTTATCCAAACCCTTTTAAAACCCAGCTACACTAACTGCACCAACCACATCCTCTGGCAACAAATTCCAAAGCTTAATTGTGTGTTGAGTAAAAAAGAATTTTCTCCGATTAGTCTTAAATGTACTACTTGCTAACTTCATGGAGTGCCCCCTAGTCCTTCTATTACCCGAAAGTGTAAATAACCAAGTCACATCTACTCATTCAAGACCTCATGATTTTAAAGACTTGCCTCGGCCAACGAGGGGGAATGAGAATCATGGTCCCCCTGTCCTGCCGGAGCTTCAGGAGAGTCTTCATCACCAGGAAAAGCTGAGGATATGCATACAGAAGGCCCTTGCCCCAATGGTGGGCAAAGGCATCCGAAGCTAGTTTGCCATCCCTCCTGTACAGAGAGCAGAAATGCCTCACTTTGCTGTTGCAGGGGGAGGCGAAGAGGTCCACATCCGGGATCCCCCAAAGACGGAAGATGCGATGTGGAGATGAAATGCTCAACTCAGCCGGTCCGCCACCACATTCTCCCACCTGGCCAGGTACATGGCTCTGTGAAGAGTGCCCTGGGATTGCGCCCATGACCAAATTTGAACAGCCTCCCGACACAGGAGGAATGACCCTGTGCCTCCCTGCTTGTTAATATACCACATAGCTACCTGTCAGTTTGGATCAGGACCATCTTGCTGGATAAGCGATCCCAGAACGCCCAGAGAGCGTAGTGGATCACCTGCAGCTCCAGAAAGTTGATTTGGCACTGCGCTTCCTGAGCAGACCACAGACTTTGCATGTGGAAGCTGTCCACATGCATGCCCCAGCCCAGGGTGGATGCATCCATGGTAAGCACAACTTGGGTAGGGGAAGACTCAAAAGGAACCCCCTGCTCCAGATGGGGTAGACTCTCCCACCAGGACAAGGAAGTCTGAAGAGGCTGCATGATGCGGATGCACACACTGAGGTCCTGGGTGGCTTGTCGCCACTGAGACTGCAGGGTCCACTGAGTCCCGCGCATATGCAAGTGGGCCAGGGGAGTAACATGGACAGATGCGGTCATGTGGTCCAGAAGGCGAAGCAAGAGGCGGGCCGAGACCTCCCAGCTTCGGAGGATCAGACTCTCCAAAGTCGCCAGAGCAAGCGCCTAATCGCGAGGCAGATAAGCCCAGGCCTGAGCCGTTTCCAGCAAGGCACCAATAAAGCTCAACCAAGGTGATGGGGTGTGATGGAACTTAGGGTAGTTGATGACAAACCCAAGGGACTCCAGCACCTGCATGGTCAAGCTCAGGGAGTGAAGACCCCCCTCCTAGGTGGCACTCCTGACCAGCCAATCGTCCAAGTAGGGACACTTCCACTCCCAAGCCTGCGGAGGTGCGCACCCACCACTGCCAGACACTTGGTGAAGACCCAAAGGGCCAAAGTGAGACCGAACGGCAATACCCTATACTGGAAGTGCCTCTCGCCCAAGAGGAACTGTAGATACTTCCTGTGACTGGGGAAGATCTCGATGTGGGCATGTGTATCAGATTGAGGGAGCAAAGCTAGTCCCCTCTTTGCAGGAGGGGAAATCAGGGTGCCCAGCGAAACATTTTGAACTTTTCATTTGGAGAAATTTGTTCAAGGCTCTCAGATCCAAAATGGGAACGAGTTCACCTGTTCTCTTTGGAATCAGGAAATAGTGGGAGTAGAACCCCCGCCCCTGCTGCTGCAATGGTACGGGCTCAACTGCTCTGGCCATTACAAGGACGGAGAGCTTCATCAAGAGAAGTTCCTGATTGGAGAACAGACCCCCAAGATGGGCGCAGAGGAGAGAGTGCTGGGACATCCAAGAAGATCAACTTGTACCCTCAGCGAACGATGGTTAGAATCCCACTGGTCTGAGGTAACCTGGGCCCAGCGGTCCACAAAGGACCACAGCCGACCTCAGATTGGAGGATTCAGAGAACTGGCTTATGCTTCCCCCCACATCCAGTCAAAACCCCATGGCGGGGCTCTGCTGTTGCCTAGAGCAGCCCGGGAGTTCGAGCACACATGAGGCAAGGAGGGTAGTATTTCTTCTGGCAATAGAAGGACCTTCTGGGTCCCTGACAGAAAGACTTCCTGGCGGAGTACGGGGAGTCCAACGAACTAGCTGAGAAATGCTGAAGGGTCTCATGGTGATCTTTCAACTGAGTCACAGCATCCCGCACCTTATCCCCAAATAGGTACTTGCCAGTACAGGGCAGGTCTGTGAGCTTTTCCTAGACCTACAGTTGGAGATCAGAGGCTCAAAGCCACACCATCCTTTGGGTGCCAATGCCCACTGCTGCCACCCTAACCACCATCTCAAACACATCATAAGTGTACCGCACCTCATTTTTACCACACTCCAGGACCTGCTGGGTGACTGCCAAAAAGGCATTCTGCTGCTGCTGGGGGAGGCACATGGACAACTCCTGAACCTGCTTCGAAAGGTTCCAAGTATACTGGGTCATGTACAGCTGGTAGGAAGCAATAAGAGCTATCAACAGAGTGCCCTGGAACACCTTCCTACCCAAGGCGTCCAATGCTCTGTGTTCCCGACTCGGAGGCACAGAAGTGTGGGTGCAGGAACACTTGGCCTTCTTGAGGACTGACTCTACCACAACTGATATGGGAGCTGAAATCTCTCAAAACTCAAAACCTGCTGTACTAAACAGACTGCATCTATTTTCCACTTTACCGGAGGAACAGATATGGGGTGCTCCCAGATCTGAAGGAGTAACTCCTTAAAAAATATCATGGATGGGAACAGCCACCACCTCCTTTGGGGCATCAAACTGGAGGACCTCCGGAATCTTATGTCGTTCATCTTCCCCTGTTGGAGCTGGAAAGCAATGGCTTCCGCCATGGCCCGGACAAAGAACACAAGGTCAGGTCCTCTCGGTGGGGACCGGCGCCTCTCCTCTGGAGGAGATGGGTCCAAGGGGAGATCATCCGAACCATTAGAGGAATACTCTGAGGACCCCTATGGCGGGCCCTTGCCCAGACTCCTCTGCCTGGGCACCGAACACATCACAGGCACTGTGGGTACTGAGGCCCTGAGGGACCAGGAACCTGACCAGATAACTGGGCACGGTACCAAGGACCCTGATGGTGCCATGGGCCGCGCGCCAACCCATCCTCCTTGAAGGAATCCTCGATGGGAACGCCCCGGACAGAGGAGGCACCGATAGCTGCTGGGGTATCAAAGAACCCCTGGGTACCGGCAGCTGTTACGTAGGCAAGACTCAGAGGAGGACATTGAGGCATTCCAGCAGCAGTGCCAACATCATAGGTGCCTGCTCTGGCACCGGTGGAATCGCTGGTGGAGTTGGCAGTTCGATGCCCTGCAGGGCTCGGATTACCACCAGCTGCACTCTGCGGTCCAGCTCCTCTTGAAAATCCATAAGAGACAGAATGGATGGAGGAGAAAGAAGGTGTCACCAGAATTCCCTTGCATCCCTGAAGGAGATTGGTGCCTGGTACCGGTATTGGTGGGGAATGCCTGGGACTCCAGCAGGGTCGCTTCAGAGGATTCACTGTGGCTGCCGGTGCCAACATGAGCCCAGTGCCGTGCGATGACTGTGACGCTTCTGGGGATTTCCCACGGTGCTTGGCCCAGTCTTTCCCCAGAACCAAGGAAGATTGAGAGGATCCTGACGTCCTGGAATAGGATGACACCCTATCTCTGGCACCTCTTTCCCGAGAGAGCCCCAGAGGGGAAGTGGACAGTGAAGGTTGTGTGTCCATCGGCTCCTCGCGGCCCTTCGGCATATATGTCCTGACGCCAGAGTCAATGGCCCCAAAGGCCATCGTACTTGTCCAGACAAGTACGATGGCCTTTGGGGGTCATTTGATTGCAAAAACACCACCCTCGGATGTTGTGCCTTGTCCCCAGGCAGAGAATACAGAGCTTGTGTAGATCTATGACAGACATGGTCCGCGGGCACCGGTGAAAACCAGATATCGTCATTAAAAAAGAGCCGGCGGCTACCAATGAATGATACTACTGGGAATTGACAGCGTGGAAGGAGAAAAAATTACCATGCCGCCCCTACTGAGGCACTGGCTGGGAGGAAGGGAGACCGTGGCACAGAAAGTCAGTAATCAAATGGGAAAATACAATGAAAACACATACAAACCTAGAAGTGTTGGCAGAAAAGGCCCTAATGGCTCATCCTGTCTGCCCAGCAAGCTCCCAAAGTTATCAGTTTCCCATACTTATCAATTACTCAGATCGCCAAGGTCAGAGCTCTTGTTGGTTACTATTTGAGTCCAATTTCCTTCCCTCCCTGCCGTTGAAGCAGAGAGCAATGTTGGAGTTGTGTCACAAGTGTAGTATCAGGCAAATTACCCCCATGCTTATTTGTTTTCCCAGTCTTTACAGTTCAATGTCCTTGTTGGCTGAATCCAATTCCTCTTTTCCCCATTTCTCCCTGCTGTTGAAGCAGTGAGCAATGATGGAGTTGCATCAACAATATGAAGGCTTATTTGTTAAGGGTAGTATCCGCCACACCAGCAAGTTACCCCCATGCCTCTTACTTCATTCCTTTCCCCCTTGCCTTTAGGGATCCAGTGTTTATCCCATGCCCTTCTGAAATCTTGCACTGTTTTTGTCTTTACCATGTTCTCTGGCAGGGCAAATATTTCCTGACATTGACTGAGTCAGCCTCCCTGGAGTTTCATTTCATGACCCTTAGTTTTATTGATTTCTTTCCAGAGGAAAAGGTTTGTTGTTGATCGTGCATCATTAAAACTTTTCAAGTATCTGAGGGTCTATCATATCTCCTCTGCTCCTCCAAGGTATACATATTTAGGCCCATCAACCTCTCCTCACAAGTCATTTGATGGAGATCTCCCACCGTTTTGGTCACCCTTCTCTGGACCGCCTCCAACCTGTCTCTGTCCCTTTTGCGATATGGTCTCCAGAACTGAACACAGTAATCCAGGTGAGGCCTCACCAAGAACCTGTACAAGGGGATTATCACTTCCTTTTTCTTACTAGATATTCCTCTCTCTATGCAGCCCAGCATTCTTCTAGCTTTAGCTATCGCCATATCACTTTGCTTTGCCATCTTTAGATCACTAGACACTATCACCCCAAGGTCTCTCTCCTGTGCCGTGCACAGCAGCCCTTCACCCCCCCCATCGCATACAGTTCCTTTGGATTCCTGCATCCCAGATGCATGACTCTACACTTCTTGGAATTAAATCCCGGTGCCATATCTTTGGCCACTGTTCAAGATCCTTAAATCACATCTCATTCTCTCCACTCCTTCCGGCGGGTCCACTCTATTGCAGATCTCAGTATCATCTGCAAGCAGACAAACTTTACCTTCTATCCCTTCCGCAATGTTGCTCACAAAGACGTTGAACAGAACCGGTCCCAACACCAATCCCTGCGGTGCTCCATTTAACACCATTCTCTCTTCAGAGTAGACTCCATTTACCATCACACGCTGTCTTCTACCCATCAACTAGTTTGTAATCCATGCCACCATCTTGGTGCTCACTCCCAAGATTCTCATTTTGTTCACTAAGTCTTCTATGTGGGACCTTTACTAAAATCCAAGTAAATCACATTGAGTGCTCTTTCCTGCTCCAATTCTCTAGTCACCCAATCAAAGAAATCAATCAGATTCGTCTGACAGGACCTTCCCCTGGTGACTCCTTGCTGTCACAGATTAAACAAGCCACCATTATGTAGGTAGTTCACTATTCTTTCTTTCAGTAGAATCTCCATTAATTTTCCCACCACCAAGTGAGGCTAACCGGCTTGTAATTTCCATCCTCCTCTCTGCTCCCACTCTTTTGAAGCGGGACCACCACTGATCTCCAGTCACTCGGCAACTCTCCCGCTTCCAGGGAGCTATTAAACAGGTCACTCAGTGGACCCTCGAGCACATCTCCGAGCTCCCTTCGTATCCTCGGATGAATCTCATCAGGCCTCATGGCTTTCTCCCTTTCAGTCTTCCTATCTCTTTCCATACATTCTGTTCAATAAGCTGGGTTTAGTTAAATCCGCCCCCCCCCCCCACCCCCAGGCTTGTTAACCAGCGACTGTCCTTCTCCAGCGTCTTCCTTAGTGAACACTGAACTGAAGTATTTTTTAATATTTCCACCTTTTCTTTGTCCCTTTCCACACATTGATCCTTTTCACCTTTCAGTTTCACTATACCATTTTGGACCTCTCTCCTTTGTTTGATGTATCTGAAAAAAGATCTGTCACCTCTCTTTAACCTCTTTGGCAATCCTTTCTTCCGCCAGACTTTTTGCTTTCCTGATTGCTTTTTTCGACTCTCAGTTTAGCCACATATTCTTCCCCATATTCCTCATTTTTGGGATCCTTTATATTTCTTGAACACTGTTCTTTTTATTTTTACTTTATTAGCCACCTCCTTTGAGAACCAGATAGGTTTCTCCAATTTTCACCAGAAGCAATGGTTGTTTCATAGGCTGGAACCAAAGACATAACCCTTTCCACTATATTAAAGATACATTAAATCTAAAACTGGTGCCAGGTTTTTAAATCAAATCAAAAAAGCTGCAGTCAAATACTGCTTGAGGCTTACAAAATACCAATCTCTCAATAAGATTTTGATTTAGTTTCTGACATACCAATGCATCTTCTACGGTGTGGAGTACTGATATGCAGACATAAGGTAAAAAGCACAAGACTGCTTCTATAGCTAAGTCCATAAGCAAAGCACGTCACGCAGCACTGTCTGAATTTTCAAGAAAGCTCATCACCCAGTAAAATATTTTGCTAGCTACCATTTTTATGGGTTATCAAAAGGCTTGGGGATAAATGCTTGGAGCGGCAGTTATTGCCCTTAAGAGAAACAAAGGAGTATCCTGCACAGAGTGGCAATTACTACCTTAAGAAGCTTGCTGGGCAAACTGGATGGATCATTGGTCCTTTTCTGCCATCATTTCTACATAAACCATTCATACATTAATTTGGTCTTCAAGATGTAAGAACTGAATAGCAAACTCAGATACAAATGAACAAATAGAAGTTTGATATAATATAGCTTTATCAATATTTGTCTTTATCAACAGCTTATCAAGAAGCATCAATATTACATCAAAGAGTTAGTAATAAGCAGAAATCCACATACAAAGAATGAAAAGTACAACAGTCAAAATAAAAGTTAGGAAACAATTTAAGTGGTAGGTTAAGCTGTGAATAACCCACCAGATGAGGTAACAGTACCAAAACAATCTCTGCAGGCAAACTTAAGCCAGAGAAAATCGGATTATATGGCAGCACTGTTCATAACACCTGTGCATTTGCTTAAGCACTTATGTTGCTTTTACATGTTTCTGGTTACGTTTAATCATTAAGTCTTGCCACAACTGTGCTCATTTTTTGAAAGCTTTTAGAATAATTGCAAATAAAAAAAAAAAAAGAGGGAAAACAACATTGCACTAAAATTAATGTGTAGAGGAAAGTAAAGTGTTCATACTGAAGTGGAGAGTCCAACCTAACATAGCGTCATGTTGTGCTTGTTGCTACTTCAAGGGCATTTGGTCAAAATTGCTACATCAAATTTCAGTGGATTAAAATTTGGACCCAACATGCATGCATCTCTGTAGACGCCGCCACTACTATTAACAGAGTAAATCTGCTGTGAAATTTGGTCTAACTTATGCATATATTTGTCAACTATTTTTAGGTACAATACAATGTTACCCCCGCTAAGGTGGAAATAATTATAGGGAATGATAACCAGAGCTAGGTCAGAGTAAGCATGTATGGCTCACAGCTAGAAGATATCTTTAGAACAGTTTAGGAAAATAAAAGTCAGGCAGACTATTGGGTCAAGTGCTAATCTGCCAAAATCTACGTTACTAGCAAAACACTAATATCCTAGTAACTGAAAGTCCTTATTTTTAACCGGCATATACATATAAAAAAGCTTATTCACCAAACCAAAAATGATGAATACATGAACATCAGGACTTCCAGAAGCTGATGAACAGTTTAGAGCTCATACAACACATGCCTTTGGAGCAAGCAAAAAATTAAACCATCTTCAGTTTATCAATGAAGATGGTTGGTTTATCATTATCAGATGGTCCCTACAGCTGTTTTAAAAAAAACAGTATTAGAAGTTACAATAATGAGTTTTTATGGCATTACCAACAAAATATTTTAAACAGAAAGTTAAATCTCACTTTCACTAATTTTATTTGCATATTTGCAGACTCACTAACAATCATCTGTTTTTTATCTATATATCACAGTTTCTTTTTTGGAACAGTGTACAGGCGTCATTTTGATCGCTGATTAAAATTGGCATGACTTTTTTACCTGTATATCCTGTGATATTTCAGCTGTGGTAGGAGGAGGAGATTCTTCACACACAGCCAGACTTCGAACAAGCTTTAATTTGGAACTTGACTAAAGAAAAGTATTTGCAATTAAAAACTACAGTTCAAGTAACAACTAGCTTGCACGCAACAGCTGTTTTAAGCCCACAGTTCAAATTCACATCTTCAAACAAGAACAAAATAAAAAATGAGTACCTTTGACAAAGGGGAAGTAAGCACTCACAGCTGTGAAATCAAAATAGCATCAGCAAACAGAATATTCCTGAGATCAACACAACATAAAAAAAGACTAGCAAGCTCTTCTATCTTTCATAAAAAGCCATGTAAAATAAACAGGCAAAGCAGAAAAGCAGACATGGACTCTAAATAAAAATATAAAAAGGTACTCTTTTGCTGAAAAGAAATAATTCAACTGAATGCATGACTCACAAAAAAATTCCTCAAGCACAGAGGATTGCCTAAACATGCCAGCAAGAGTCTATTGTACTGTACCTTTGACCTTTTTCCTGTTTGTCCAAAGGTCTGCACTGGCTGCTAAATAATGGGTATATAATAGAAAAAGATCACATTAAAAAGATAGACCAAAAGCAAGAGGTAACATTGGGTATTTAAGAATTACAATGTTAAAAATGAAAATAACTTTTTGTTTTATTGGCTGTAAGAATTTTTTCATATGAAATCCTATGCTCAAACTTAGCAAAGTAAAATGTTTTTGGTCACAGAACTATATGCCAAAACTATTTTCTACCATGACATAAAACTCTAGCCCTGTTTTCTATTCTAATTCATAAAGTGCATTAATACACCTAATATATAGGATCATGTTTAAAACCTTAACTATCAATATTATGGACAGTATTTCATGCTGTAATATGGGAACAGAAATGCTGAACCACTTCTTTTCTGGACTGCAGTTCAAATAGCAATACTACTTATATTTCTCAAATCATCTGCTTCTTTTTCAGATCTGTTCATTTGTTCTCTTGTAGGACTTTTTTCTTTTTTTCAAGCAAAGACATTTCATTTCAGATTCACCCCTTGCCTCACCCTGTAGCATTGTGGTACATGAGATGCAAGCCTGAATCTCCTGCATGACAGGGAATGGGAGGGGAGTCAAGGTGTTCCACAGAAATGATCCACTTGATTCAGGAAACGAAGGAAAGACTTTTCACTATAGTGATGACCCTTGTCAGCAAAAGGAGAGGTGTTAAGGAATAATACTGAAAATAACTTACCTCCAAGCCTGGCAAGGGATTCTATGCTCACCCAGAAATGCTGTCTAGAGTGGAAGTGTAAAGGTTTATTACGATGGTTCCAACAGTCAGATTTTTAGGATGATCACAGTGAATATGCCTGATATAAAACTTACATACAATGGAGTTAGAGCATACAAGTATCTCAAGTATATTCACTGTGGATATCTTGAAAACTTTACTGGCTGGGGGTCCACTAGGACAGATTTGGGAACCACTGGTTTATTGTATAATCACTGTCAGGTCTATCCTGTAAAGTGCGGCCGCGTTTACCCTGCTCCCAACCCGCGTTCTACTCACTTTCCGGCCGCGTTAGCCCTTCCTGCAATCCACAACCCCCTTTAACCTACCCTTACCGCGTCCTAAAATCCCCAGGCAACCCCTTCCGCACGTGGCATGTATACTGCATGCAAACGAGCGAATTAGCTATTCCCTAGCATCCAGTAACCCGCGCCCCGACTATCGCTATTTTACCCTGCCGTTTTGCCGCGCGTTTAACCTGCTAACTTACCGCCTACCCTTACCCCTGCGTTAGAGGCAGGGGTAAGGGTAGGCGGCAAGCTTTCCCCCAGCCCCCGCTCACCTGCCCTGGCCGCGTCCATGGATACTGGTCTCCGGGGCAGCCCGAGTCCTCTCCTCTCCTCCCGAAGCAAAAAAAAAGCGAAAAAAAAAGTTGCAAGAGAGAGAGGGGAGAGGACGGGCAATCCTACGCTCAGCGACAGTGTAAAGCGACGAAGCGACTTACTTTTGCAGCCCCTCCGGACATCGGACGACCTCTCCTGACTCCAGCTGCTCGTGAAGATGGACGCCTGCACGGCCGCTGAAGGTGTGACATCACATGCCGTGACGCCAAACGTCGTGACGTCACGTCTTCAGCGGCCGTGCAGGCGTCCATCTTCACGAGCAGCTGGAGTCAGGAGAGGTCGTCCGATGTCCGGAGGGGCTGCAAAAAGTAAGTCGCTTCGCCGCTTTACACTGCCAGTCCCTTCTTCCCTCCTCCCGGAGCAAGGCTGCTTTTCGCGCCCTGCTTCGGGAGGAGGGAAGCAGGGACTGGCAGTGTAAAGCGACCTCTCCTGCCTCCATTTTACTGTATAGGCGCTCTATACAGTAAAATGGGTTGCGCGGGCCTAACACTTCACGGTCGCTTCGTAGACGCAGCTTGCATTTGCAAGCTATTTACATACAGGATCGAGCGGTAGGTGAGCTGCACTGTGCGTGCGGCAACCGCGGGTGCGCCGGGCACTAACGCAGCTCTTCCTACCGCTCGTTACTGGATAGACCTGTGTATCTGATGGGCAGCTAAGGGGAACAGTCATATTGTTACCAGTCTTTCATCTCTAACATACCAGTTCAAATCCCAGCTCAAGTAGTCTGTGTGAAATGAGAATGGTCTCAGTCCAGTTCTATAGGTCATTACAAACATTCACATCATGGCTCCTGTTGAATTCCTATTAACCTGTGAATTCTGCAGTCACTAATTTGTGACAAGGTCATGATGAAACAGAGAACATCTGATTTTATACATTTTTTTCATCTGTGCTCACTCATCTTGTTTATAATTAGGACTCTTCGTTTTTAGTTTTTATTTTAATTTGCTTGAGAATTTCAAAGTGATAACAATTAGTGGAAAAAATTATTTTTATTACAGGAAAAAAAAAAAATCAGTGGAAATGTCATTTTTCCACCGACTTTATTACATTGAAATCCCCAGAAAAAATAAATTAAAAACTGAAAAGGAAGGTCCCTATTTATAATGTAAACCTCAACTGGATCAACCCCCCTCTCCTCCCTCGCACTTGCACTAGACCTACCCGCCCTGCCCTACAAAGAACCCTCAGTACACAATCCATTAAAGCAGTCAAACTCTCCTCTACCATGAGCAGAGCATTTTCCCTTGCCGGCCCCACCCTATGGAATTCCCTACCTCCTGATCTACGCACTGAGACGTCAACTCCTAAATTAAAAAAAACCCTAAAAACATGGTTGTTCTGTCAAGCCTACCACCTTTCGCCCCCGTCTCCACGAAAAATACTTAACAGGCAACCGAGTAGTTGACCTGTGATGCACATTACTCCCCCTCCCTTAAGAACGCTGTCTTGTATTAACCCATTCCTCTTTGTATTTTGTATTATAGTTGCTGTATACACTGTTGCTACTTTGCATTTTATATAGTTTTTCTTATTGTAGCACCTTAAGTTACTCCATATATAGTTCTAGTTCCTAACACATTTATAATCACTCATATTTATTTTGTTAATTGTCTTTCAACTGTTCTTTGTAAGGGCCACGCCCAAAATTATTTAGTTGTATGTAAACCGATATGATGTGCAAACGGCTATCGGTATATAAGAGACTATAAATAAATAAAAGAATGTATTCAGCTACTAGACGAATAAGACACTAGCATCCATTTTTGACAACTATCAATAAAGCATCAAGATGACTCACATTAAAAGGCAGGGATAAATAAGCAGGAGAAGCCTGAGGACTTCCAAAACTAGATTTAAACATATCTTTCTATTTCTTTGTGTTAGAGGGGAAATTATATTCTTTGCAGTTCTGTTGGTGAATGGTGTAAGAAAAATTAGACCTTCAAAAAGGCATTTTTTAAAGGAAAAAATCTGGGACAATTAGCTGCTCATAACTATTGCTTTGAAAACAAAAGCTTAAACAAGTTTGAAGCAATCTCGCTCCCACCTCTCTCAGAGCTTGCATATATTATAATTGTTCAATAGTAAGAAAAGACTAGTTGAAGAAAAATTGCAATATACATATAACATTCAGAATCTATTAATCGATTTTTAACATCCTTGTATTTTAAATTTTAAGAATGTTAAAATTAACATAAAAAATACCCAATATAGATTTCTAAAGTGCTATGTTGGCATGTATACTTCTTTTCTCACTGTTTTACAGAAGCTTCTAGGGTTACTCCACCTTGCACATAAGAAAGCAGAGTTGCTTACCTGTAACAGGTGTTCTCTCAGGACAGCAGGATGTAGTCCTCATATATGGGTGATGTCATTAGGCGGAGCCCTATTATGGAACACTGAGCATGCCCAGCATACCATGCCATGATCCCTGTGTCCACAAGGGTCTCCCTTCAGTCTCGGTTGTAGGAAAAAATTACGAGCGAAAAATAAAAGAACAAAACTTAAGCGGTCCCAACTCCGCGGGGTGGCGGGTGGGTTTCGTGAGGACTACATCCTGCTGCTCTGGGAGAACACCTGTTACAGGTAAGCAACTCTGCTTTCTCCCAGGACAAGCAGGATGGTAGTCTTCTCATATGGGTGATTAGCAAGCTACAGGCTGACTCATATTACAACAGGCCAATAGCAGACAACTCGTGCAACAGGCTGGAAGGAGTTGGGCATTATACTGGAAAAAAATTTTTCAACCAAAAAATAAGGGATATAACTAATATACAACAAACGCAACAAAATTCAACTAGTTAATAATTGTTATCGGCACCTTATTAAGTCATGGATTCATACTTGTCGAGGTCAGTACGGGGGTATGAGAATCATTAAACCCCTGTCCTGCTGTAGCTTCACGAGAGTTTTTTGGCTATGAGCAGAATCGGAGGAGACATATATAGGGGGCCTTTGTTCCAGGGGCGAGCAAAGGCGTCCATGGCTAATGCGTTTCGTTGCCTGTGTAGGGAGCAGAATCTGTCTACTTTGTGGTTCAATTCAGACGCAAAGAGGTCGATGGTTGATTGACCTCAGCTTTAGAAGATTTTGCTCGCTACACATGGATTCAGAGACCACTCATGGGGATAGAGATATCAATTGCGATGGTCTGCTAGTAAGTTCGGTATGCCTGTTAAGTGGCCTGGAGATGCATGGAGTGTGCAAGGGCCCAGGCCCAGATCTGCGCGGTTTCCTGGCAGAACCGATAAGAGCCTATGCGTCCCTGCTTATTTGAGTACCACATTGCCACTATGTTGTCTGTCTGTATCCACACAGTTTTGTGTGAGAGGCAGTGTTTGAAGGCATAAAGGGCATACCATATGGCTCGAAGCTCTAGGAAATTGATGTGAGACTGTTCATCGAGCGGAGTCTACAAATCATGGGTTTGGAGGTTGTAAATACGAGCTCCCCAACCCAAGTTGAATGCGACCGTGGCCAAGGTCACCTGAGGAACTGGTTACTGGATGGGTGACATGGATCAGGACGAAAGCAGTTAAATGGTTTAGAGCCACTGAATTTTAAAGTGCACTGAGTTTTTCCCATGGCTAGTCTGGCCATAGGAGTGACGTGGACCGTGGAAGCCATGTCACCCAGCAATGGGAAGACTTGATGGGCTGAGGCTATGTTGCATGCGCGCAGAGATGTGGACAGTTTGATAGTATGTTTGGCTCGGTTGTTGGGCAGGAAGGCCTTTTGGATTGTAGTGCCCAGATCTGCTCCGATGGAGGCAAGGAGGTGAGACAGATCCATATGGGATTTATGGTAGTTGATCAGAAATCCCAGCAAATTTAGTAGATTTATAGTGAATCTTAGAGAATTTAGAGCTCCTTGTTTGGAATGACTCCTTATTAGGTAGTTGTCCAGGTAAGGAAGCACGTGAATGCTGTTTTTTCGTAGATAAGCGGCAATCACTGCTAGGCATTTGGTGTAATACACGGGGTGTCGAAGCTAGTTCGAATGGCAGAACTTGATATTGAAAATGCTGTTGACTCATTATGAAGCGTATTGAAGGTCATGAGAATAGAGTCAACCTCCTTGTTGTAGTAAGGGAAGCATGGTGCCGAGAGACACCATTTTGAACTTTTCTTTCTGAAGAATTTTGTTGAGATTTCTGAGGTCCAGGATGGGCAGAGGTCCTCTGTTTTCCTTGGAAGAAGGAAAAAGCAGGATTAAAATCCTCTGCCTTGCTGTGTCCGGGAAACAGTGTCCTGAGCCCTGGTCCTCAGTAGGATGGACTGTTCTGTTCTCTGGCAAGGTTTCAAAATCCAGAAGCCTGCCCAACTGGTGGAGCTGGTGTGATCTGGATATCAGTTGTTGACGTGTACGTGCTTTTTGAAGTGGACTGGTTGGTCTCACACAGGAACTGGATAATACTCGTGTGAGCGGTAAAAGGTCCTTCTAGCATCCCTCTTCGCTGGTTTTCTAGCAGAGGAGGGAGGATTTGCAAGAAACGTAGAGAGCTGTCGCAGGGTCTTGCGGTGGTCTTGCAATTGAGCCATTGTCTGCTGGACTTTGTGCATGAAGAGATGATCTGCGGTGCATGGCAGATCAGCTAGTTTATCTTGGACTTCGGGCTGTAAATCAGGGGCCGTAAGCTAGGTTCACCATCTAGCACTGAGTTCTGTTGCTGGCAACAGGAGGACGTTTCAAAGCAATCACATATTCGAAAGTCACGTTTATGGCAGTGAGGTTCCCTTAGTGTTGTGTCAAACATAGCTGGTAAAGAGCAATATGTGACACCAACATGGATCCCCGAAGATTTTACGACCTAGACCCTCCCGTAAACTTCTGGTCCTCTTTAGTGACCAGGTCGAAAGGGATGTTATTTGGAGGTATCGTCTCCACTTTTCTGGAGGAGAAGACTCCGAGAGGAGGTTGGTTAAGGTCTCGATGGGATCGGTGCCGAAGCGGGACTAGAGTCCCCATCACCCTTAGAGGATCCCAGGATAGGTATAGGGGCCCATGGAGGCTTAGAAAGATGAGTCCGTGTCAAAGACTTAGGCTGTCATTAGTAAGGTACCAATGAGGGCAGCGAGGCGGTGCCGCAATGGTGCTAATATCCATGGCTCTGGTGTTGGTGAAGGTATGGGGGCCGGCATCGATTGAGGTGGTAGATTCCGGAAGGCATAGAGGACAGCCTGGTGGACAAGGACGTCCAGCTCCTCCCTGGAGTTGGTATAGGTAGCTACAGGGGGAGGCAGGCTAGGCGTTACTGGCACTTCCACATGGATCTGTGGTGGCTCAGTACCAGGCACCGGTGTCTGTGGGGAATGTCTCGGTGCCTCGGGAGCAGAGGAGCATGGAGACTCTTGTACCTGGGCCATCTTCGCAACTGGCTTGATGGACATCAATGCCGATATGGTATCTGTGCCGGCACCGAACGCGGAACCCTGTCGGTGCCAGCGACAATGTTTCCCTTGGTGCTCGGCCCAGTCATTCTCCAGCACAGAGGAAGCTGCCACTGATGTCCAGGATGGCATCGGTGACTGACAGTCACCGTGCTGGTGACGATGTTTCCCTTGCTGCTCTGCCCGGTCATTCTCCAGCACAGAGGAAGCTGCCACCGATGACATGGATGGCATCGGTGACGGTCACCATGCCTCTACTGCTCCTGGCATTTTTCGCCTACGGATTACATGGGGGCTCTGGTTGAGGTCCCAAAGTATGGAGAGTTTTCGTTAGTCGAGGGCACTGAGGCATCGATGGAGATATCGAGGGCGGCATTGACGGTGTCGTCGACGGAGGCCCCAACTGTATCGATGGTAGCTGCGACGGGATTGATGGCGGCCTCCACGTCATCAATGGGAACCGTTGACGCCCTGATCCCTCTAACCCCGATGAATCCAGTGGAAGATCGCAGCAAGGACACCCGTGGGCATCGTGGGGTGGACTGAGTGTGATAGACATAGGGAGAGAAAAAAAGAGGGCCGCAAAACGGTTGGTAACTCGGGGGAACAGACAGTGAGGTGACAGGAACCGACCGGAGAACACAGAATAGTTCTCACGGAGGGTCGATGAAAATGTACGCGAAAGGAGACCCGTGTAGGGAAACCAAGTTTTTCCGTGAGGAAAAGTTGTGAGAAAAAAAAAAAACAACACACAGAGCTCCTAAACGCGAGGCAACTGCAGCGCGGAAAAAGACAGACTGAAGGGAAACCCCTGTGAACACAAGGATCATGGCATGCTGGGCATGCTCAGTGTTCCGTAATAGGGCTCCGCCTAATGACATCACTTATATATGAGGACTATCCTGCTTGTCCTGGGAGAAAAGTTATTTTACCTACAACTTCATTTCATTAATTCAAACGCCATAAATTTTTTTTATGTCTATGCTATCTAAACTGCTAACTAATTTTTAATTACATTTTTATAACCCAGTTTCCATATAAACAGAGAATGCTGTGGTTGCCTGTTTGAGTAGTACTCTCCTAATGTCTTATTCAGCATAGTTGTTTACCTGTAACAAGTGTTCTCAGAGGACAGCAGGATGTTAGTCCTCACACACAAGAGACATGACTTGAAGCCCCGACACAGAAATCTTATGTCAAGCATGCCCTAAACCATGCAGCAACGCAGGGTCCCTTTCCAGTCTTATAACAGAATTAAATATAAATCAAGAAATTGGATAAACTTGACTCCGCGGGGGGCAGGCAAGTTTCGTGATGACTAACATCCTGCTGTCCTTGGAGAACACGTGTTACAGGTAAGAACATGCCGTACTGGGTCAGACCATGGATCCATCAAGCCTAGCATCCTGTTTCCAACAGTGGCCAATCCAGGCCATAAGAACCTGGCAAGTACCCAAAAACTAAGTCTATTTCATGTTATCGTTGCTAGTAATAGCAGAGGCTATTTTCTAAGTCAACTTAATTAATAACAGGTAATGGACTTCTCCTCCAAGAACTTATCCAATCCTTTTTTAAACACAGCTATACTAACTGAACTAACCACATCCTCTGGCAACAAATTCCAGAGTTTAATTGTGCGTTGAGTGAAAAAGAACTTTCTCAGATTAGTTTTAAATGTGCCATATGCTAACTTCATGGCGTGCCCCCTAGTCTATCTGAAAGACTAAATAACCGATGGTAGTCCTCACACATGGCTGAATCTCTAGCTACAGGCTGCTCCCCAACATAAAAGGGGACCAACAGGCACCCCCCCAACCAGGTGCTAATGGGCACAAAAATGGTGCTGTTGATAACAGAGGGAGACAGCTTGAATCCAAACAATGGGCCTAGGCGAGAGATATTTGGGTTCTATACCTCAAACAGATTCCAGAGGACAGATTGGCCAAACCTATTGTTGCGCCAGCCATTTCTATCAAAGCAATAGTGAGATAATGCATGGAGAGAACTCCATGTCACAGCCTTGCAGATCTCCTCTATAGGAATTGCTCACAAGTGGGCCACTGACTCTGCCATGGCTCTGACAGAATGAGCCTTGACATGACCCCCAAGATGCAGTCCCGACTGGGCATAACAGAAGGAGAAGCAATCTGCTAGCCAATTGAATAGTGTCTGTTTGACAACGGCAATTCCCAACTTATTCCTATCAAAAGAAAAAAAAGTTGTGTGGACTGTCCCTATGGATTTCTGTCCACTCTAGATAGAAGGCTAAAGCTTGCTTGCAGTCCAAACTGTGGAGTGCTCATTCACCTTGGTGCAAATGGGGCCTGTGAAAGAATACTGGTAGGATGAGGGACTAGTTAAGATGGAGGAAGTCCATCACCACCTTAGGCAGGAACTTAGTGTGTGTCTCGCAAGACTACCCTATCATGATAAAACTTAGTGCGAGCTAAGGTGACAGTCACCAAAAATATGACCTTCCAGGTCAGATACTTCAGGTCACAGCAGCGCAGTGGCTCAAAAGGAGCTTTCACCAGCTGAGCCAACACCATGTTAAGGTCCCAAGACACAGCAGGAAGCCTTAGGGGAGGCCTCAGTTGAAGCAGGCCCCTCATGAATCATACAACTATAGGCTATATAGAGATGGATGTACCATCTACAACATGATGGAATGCGCCAATTGCATTCAGATTAGCTGTAATGGAGTTGGATTTTTTTTATTCAGATTCTGATAGGTGTAGAAGGTAATCAGTTTTTATGTGGGGCAGGAGAATGGATATAGGGCATTCTATTCACACCACACAGAAAACCTCCTCCACTTCAATCTATAGGACTTTCTAGTGGAAGGCTTTCTGGAAGCCACTAGGACCCAAGACACATCTCGAATGGTTGCAGAAATAACCTCAACATCCAGGCTGTGAACGACAGGGTCTGGAGATTGGGATATTATAATCTGCCTCGATCTTATGTGTTGAGATTTGGGGAAGTCCTCAGACTAACTGGTCTCTGGATGGACAACTCCCATAGGAGTGGAAACCAGACCTGTCTCAGCCAATAAGGTGCTATGAGGATCACAGTCCCTCTGTCCTCGCAAACCTTCAAGGAGAGTCTTCACCACTAAGGGAATCGGAGGATACGCATACAGAAGACCCTTACCCCAATGACTGGCAAGGTCGTCAGAGGCTGGTTTGCCATCTGACCTATACAGGGCACAGAACTGAGACACCTTCCTGTTTGAAAGAACATGAATTGATCTAAACCTGGGCTCCCCCAGAGACAGAATATCCGGTTTGCACACTCCCTGATCCCAGGGGCCACTTCTGAGGTCTGAAGGCACAACTAAGTCTGTCCACTACCATATTCTCTGCCCTGGCCAGGTTCATGGCCCTGAGTACCATCCCGTGGGACAGGACCCTTGACCAGATCTGGACTGCTTCCTGATATAGGAAGTACGATCCTGTACCTCCCTACTTGCTGACATACAACATCGCTACCTACTTGCTGGTTTGGATCAGAACTTTTTTGGACAGATGATTACTGAAGGCCCATAGCACATACCTGAATGCCCAAAGCTCCAGGAAGTTGTTTTAACAAAAGCTTTCCTGAACAGACCAGAGACCCTGGGTGCTGAACCCATCTACATGAGCTCCACAGCCCAGGGTGTATGCATCTGTGGTTAGGACAATCTGGGTAGGAGAATGTCGAAGAGAGATCCCCCCATTCCATATTTGAAAGTACCCACCGCTAGGACGAGTTCTGGCGAGATTGGGTCACTTGGAGGCAATCCTGGAGGTTCTGCACGGCCTGGCACCACTGTTACCTCAGGGCCCATTGGGCTCTACACATGTGTAATTGTGCCAAAGGAGTGACATGGATGGTTGCAGCCATATGGCCCAACAGCCTCAACATGTGCCATACTGACACCTGCTGAATCTCTGCTGTGATGGTTGTCAAAATGACAGCCCTTTGACTAGGCAGGAAGGCCTTGGCCTGAGCCATGTCTAGCAGGGCTCCTATGTAGTCCAATTGAGGAGGCAGATTGAGATGGGACTTTGAGTAGCTAATGACCTACCCTAACAACTCCAACACCAACATGGACAAGCGCAAGGACCTGACGGCCCCTGCCTGAGATGTGTTCTTAACCATCCAATTGTCCAAATAAGGGAAAACATGCACCCCACCAGGCTGCGGAGGTGCATTCCAGAAAATGGCCAGGCATTTTTGTGAAGACTCATGGGGCTGATTCTAGCCTGAACGGCAACACCCGGTATTGGAAGTGCTGTTTTCCTACCACAAATCGGAGATACCTCCTGTGACTGGGGAAGATCTTGATGTGAATGAACGTGTCCTTTAGATTGAGGGAGCATAGCCAGTCCCCTTTTTGCAGAAGGGGGGGATCAAGATGCCCAGAGAAACCATTTTGAACTTTTTTTTTTTTTTTATAAATCTGTTCAAGGCCTTTAGGTCTAGGATGGGATGAAGTCCTCCTGTCTTCTTTGGAATCAGGAAGTACCTGGAGTAAAATCGCTGCCCTCTTTGCCCTTGTGAGACAGGCTTGATCTCTATGGCTTTAAGACAGTGGTTCTCAACCCTGTCCTGGGGACCCCCCAGCCAGTCAGGTTTTCAGGATATCCACAATGAATATGCATGAGAGAAAATTTGCATACACTGCCTCCATAACATGCAGATTTTCTCTCATGCATATTCATTGTGGATATCCTGAAAACCTGACTGGCTGGGGGGGTCCCCAGGACAGGGTTGAGAACCACTGCTTTAAGAGGAAAAAGAGCTCCATTAACAGTACCTCCTCTGATGTGCTACCAGCCCCCAAAACAAGCTCAGAGGGCAATTTGGTGGGACAACCAATAGGTTCTATTGGTACTCTTGACGGACGACGGAAAGAACCCACTGGTCAGAGGTTATACTGCATCACTGGTTCATGAAGAACCGCAGCCTGCCCCCGTCTGGAAGATCCAACTTCCTGAGTAGGGGTGACTGGCCTACGCTCCCTACAACCCAGTCAAAACCCTGTCCGTGGCGTTGACTAAGTGACGGCTGGGGGGCTTGGGGGGGGGGGGGGGGTGGTCTCTGCTGCCTGGGATGGACGTGGGAGCCCTGATGCTGTGGACGGGAACAAGGAGCAGAGGATAGTACTTTATTTGGTGAAAGAAAAATACTTCCCTTGCCCCAATCTCGTTGAGATCCTAGAGGACGACGACGGGTCCGGAGTGCTGGTGGAGAGTTGTTGGAGGGTTTCACGGTGGTCCCAGAGCTGGGCTACCGCATCCCTCACCCTATCTCCGTAGAGATTCTCCCCAGTACACGGCACATCAGCGAATCATTCCTGTACCTCGGGTCAGAGATACGAGACCCAAGCCATACTGCAGGCACTGATTCCCGCTACAGAGACCCTCAATGCCGCTTCAAAAACATCATAGATTGCTCGGACCTTGCGTTTTTCACACTCCAAGCCCTTATGCACCAGCAACATGAGGGTTTCCCTACTGCTGCTGAGGCAGAAGTTCAGCCACCTCCTGCACCTGCTTCCAGATGTCCTATAAGTACTGGCTCATGCAGAACTGATAGGAGGCTATGTGAGAAATGAACATGGCTCCCTAAAACACTTTTCTCCCAAGAGCATCTATTGCTCTATGGTCCTTCCTCAGGGGTGCAGAGTATGGGTCCGAATATGGGTCCAAGAACGCTTGGCTCTCTTGAGAGCGGAATCAACCACCACTGACTGGTGGAGCAGCTGACAATTATCAAATCCAGCAGCCTTCTGGATGAGGTAGGCCCTGTCAGCCATCTTAAAGGGAGGTACTGTGAGGGGGGTGTTCCCATATTCTCAGTAGCAACTACTTAGGGATATCATGTAACAGGACTGCCATGATCTCCTTAGTAGCTCCACGAACTGGAGAAACACAAGCATTTTGTGCCTGGCATTCTCCTCCGACAGTAACTGAAATGGGATGGCTTCCATCACCACCCTCCAAAACCCCTCGAAGGTTAAGTCCTCAGGTGGAGACTTCCTTTGCTCTTCTGGAGAAGGGTCTGAGGGAAGACCATCAAAGCCCTCTAAGGACTCCATGGTATCATCCCCCCAGGGGTCATAGGGACCCTCATCCTCATTGTAAGCAACCGGGGATGGGGCCCTAAGCACTCTGCCTTCATCCAGAGGTTCAGGCACCAGCAGGGCTGGATGGAGGGCTACAGGCCTCATCTCTGCCGGCCTGGGTGGAACTTTCTCCTCCGAGGAAACAGCAACAACCACTATATCAGTTGGGGGAGAGGCTGTGGAGCTCCAACATACACAGACTCCGGTCCCAGGAACAGACTCCAGCTGGATCAGTAACGCACCAATGAGCACATTGAGTTTCTCCAACAGCAGTTCTGGGACAGATAGTACTGGCTCCGATGCTACAGAACAGATACCCTGCATTGCCCATTCCACCATCAGCTAGACTCACTGCTCCAACTCCTTCTCGAACTTTACTGATGCCAACTGGGAGGAAAGAGGAGTGGCCTGATACTCTTTGGACCCACGAGGCCAAGTGGTGACTAGCATCAGGGTCCGGTGGAGACCACTGTGGACCCCCACCCGGCACTTTTGGAGGACTGGTGCTCCTCGCCACGGGGTCGTTTCAGGGGCATCACAACATGTGCCAGTGCATCCCCGTTCTCGGCACCATGCATCAATGGGGACCAGTGCTGATGCTTCTTCGGCTTCCCTTGATGCCTTCCCCGGTGCAAAGGCCGATGAGGACCTTGATGTCCTCTGCCTGGAGAAACTTGACGGTGATTGGTCTCCAGCGCTCTTAATCTGATGGCACAGACAGTCCAGACATTGGCGGTGGCACAGTGTCCACCAATGCAACCGAGAGGATCATCGATGCTAATGCCGCCGATGCCTCAGTCTTCCTCGACCCAAAGAGTTGATCCATCTTGTCAAGCCGAAGATGACACATAAGCGGCAACCCCAGTTGTCATACGATGACCTCAAGCAGAGAACACGTCTCATGAGGGTCATAATGGATATGGTCCTCTGGCACAGAGGACATTGCCAAAAACCAGATGTGGCCATGATGGGACAAAATAAAAGTGACAAAATCAAAACAGATGGCAGAGGGCACTGAAGCACTGTCGCTACAGAGTAATCGACCGAGAAAGGAATCCTACTGATAAATAAAAACCCCGACTAGGGGGACGATGCAATACAGTGCGCTCAGCCGAGCACTGTATAACCAGCAGTTGGAAATGGGTTAAATAGGCGCTAATCCACCCCCTAATGCAATAGGGGGATTAGTGCCTATTTAACGTGCGTCCAACGAGGAGTGAATGAGATAGCCTCATTTACATGCATTTGCATGTGATGAGTGCTATTACTCATTCACTCCAAATGCAAAAAAATAAATGTGCGTCTCAGACTCACATTTATCGCTCAGCTATTAACGCCTGTCTGGAGGAGGCATTAATAGCTGAGCGCATTGAAAAAAGTACAGAAAAGCAGAAAAAATTGCTTTTCTGTACTTCTTTAAAAGTAAAAAAAAAAAAAGAAAAAAAAACCTCAGCCGGCCGCATTGAAGACCAATGCAATATGCTCGGTGTCTGTTTTAATAACTGGCTGGCTGCGTTATGAAAACCGATGCCGAGTTTATCAGCATCGGTGTTCATAACCGGCAGACCACCAGTAACTGTGGATTGTGTTAGCAAGGAGGCGCTAGGGTCACGCAAGTGACCCTAGCGCCTCCTTGCTAGCGTGACCCCCTAATTTGTTTATAGCATGGCGCACCCTTGCGGGCGCCATGCGCTCATTAAGAAAGCAGGCGCTGAAAAGTCAGCGCCCGCTTTCCGCGTTTAATATTGCATCAGCCCCTAGGAAAGCTATCAGGATGGACCGAGAGGGACCCAGTGTCGAACACTGAAAAATCTGCAAATGAAGTGGGAAAGTTTTCCAAAAATAGGCCAAAAAGGCCAAGATTAGAGCTCACCAATTATGATGCTGCAACTCCATGGAAAGAGAGAGACTGGAGAAGGACTTCTCGTGGACACATGGTATAGGGCATGCTGGGCATGCTCAGTGTACTAAGTCAAACTTCTAGAAACTCTGACATCAGTTTTCCATCTCAGGGCCCATCTGTGCATGTCAGATCCCTTGATATACAAATGGATTCTACTTAGAGTCTTGAAAAACATGTCTCACTGTTGGTAAGAAATAGCTATCTGAGAATTAAATTGCTTAGAGAAGTTAAACCATTCCTGGATATTACGGTTTTGAGGTCAGTGATTTTTGCTTTAGTGCTGTCTTATATTGATTACTGTAATGCTCTGTTTTTGGGATTGCCTGCTAAAACTATTCAAAAATTGCAGATCATTCAGAATACAGCAGCTCATATTGTGACAGGAAGTTCTAGAACTCCTCCTTCTGGGCCATTATGGATTTGCATTGGCTCCCAGAGGGTGCCAGATGCAAATTTAAGAATTTGGTTCTAGCCTTTAAAACTCTAAAAGGAGTAGATTCACAGCAATTGAAAAATCATCTCAGCTGGTATAAGCCTACTAGAAGCTTGAGATCCTTGAAAGGGGATTACTTGAAAGTTCAAGAGGTTAAAATGTTGCGACATTCTCACCTGAAGGTAAAATCTCTCTCAGGAATAATTCTCCAACTTTGGAATAATTTGCCTTCCCGTTTGAGAGAAGGTGGTGATCTGTTAAAATTTAGAAAAGCTTTAAAAACTTGCTTGATAAAAGAATTAATTCAGCAGGGTTGATGAAAGGAATTGTTTACCAGGGTTGACTGAGCAGACTTGAATTATCTCTATTTTGGAAAATATATTTTAAAATTGTTTAAATTCCTGTTGTAAATTGCTTAGGAAGATATAATATGTTGAGCAATTAATAAAGGCTTTTAAACAAGCAAACAAATAGATAGATCTGATGATGTCACCCATGTGTGAGGACTACCATCCTGTTTGTCCTCAGAGAATTTAACTGCATTTATACCGGTGCCAATCTGATTTGAGCTTGTTTCTAGTGAATTATGTTGATGTTTTAAATACTAATTTCATTCCTGTCTAATTCTTGTTTTTCCTCATTGTTCTCAGGGAAAGGGACACAATATTTCATAGAGTTTGCTCATTAAAGGAAAGCAACCTCTGCTCTCAGATTCTTTCTTTAAACAAAAATAGATGTGGAAATGCTGGAAGTGAAGTAATGCAACAGCCGTTGGGGGCAGCAATCTGTACTGAGACCAGGAGAATGTGTTAGCCTATTAGCGTCTAATTCTGTGAAAGTAGGACAGATATTACTCATCTCATGGCAGAACTAATTAAGATCAAATGGGCCTTCCACATATCTAAAAGTTCACCAAGTCTGTTCTGGTTTCCTAGGAAGAACCCAAAAACGAAGAGCAGAAATATTAAGGTAGGTTCAGATTAAAAGCTGCAAGTCAGAGATATCTCAGCCACTGCATATCGCCTTCTTATTTCTAGCACAAAAGTGATGTCCCACTAAGGCAATTGTGGAGGAGAAAAACAATGGTAAAAGACCCCAGAAAAGGAGGAAACTTGATGGAGGGCAGGACTTCCACACCAGGAATTTCAATGGGAAAGAGCAGAAGGCCTAG
Source organism: Rhinatrema bivittatum (assembly GCF_901001135.1). Classification (NCBI taxonomy): domain Eukaryota; kingdom Metazoa; phylum Chordata; class Amphibia; order Gymnophiona; family Rhinatrematidae; genus Rhinatrema; species Rhinatrema bivittatum. The sequence continues at coordinate 51,370,495 of NC_042620.1, read as the reverse complement.
TAGTTAGAATAATGGACTGGGGGGGGGGGGAGAGCTTGAGAGGGAAACCTGTACATTGGCTGTACTGTACATTTGGATACCTGCTGCGACAAAGATGCCAACTCCCGACCCCGCTTCCTGGAGCCAGCTGAGTTAAATCTGTGATGCACAACGGCATGCCGCTGCTGGTGAACTGAAGCCATGTGCTTAAGGGACACACCCCTCTGGCCAATTTCACAGGTAATTCCTTCCTACGTTTGTTGGCTTTGGAGTTTAAGATGGGGAAGAAAAGGAAGCTTGAAGGCTTCCCTATCTATGCCTCAGGTAACCCTCACGTTGTCCTCGCAATTAACTCTCAAAGGGGCCAATGCAATATAGTGTGCTCAGCCGAAAGCACTATTTAACCCGCATAAGGTTGTGGACATGTGTTTTGGACAAGTGTCCACAACCTTTTGCTATAAGAGGACTAGTGCATCCAAAATGCACGTCCAGCCCCCCCCCCCCCCCGCGAAACCTACAGCGCTCATCACATGCAAATGCATGTTGATGTGCCTATTAGCTAGTACCCCCAATCTAAAAAAAGAAAATAAATAAAAAATAAAAAATGGGCACTTAGCATGCACATTTTAATGCTCAAAAATTAATGTCTGCCCAGAGCTGGTGTTAAGTTTTGAGGCACCCCAAGCCATGCTCAGAAGAGCAAAAAATACAGTTTTTTTTGTGGTTCTTCAAACTCAATATTGTTGCAATGCTAAGCAGGAGGAACTATAGAAAGCTGTAAAAAAAGCTTGACAGTAGTCAAGTTAGGAAAAGGGAAGCTCAATTTGTGAGCATCCATTTTCCTAAGCCGAGGCTGTACCCAGGTTAGGAAAAGTGATGTTCAGAAAATTGAGTGTCCGTTTTCCTTACCTGCGCACAGCCACTTCTATGGGCGCTCGATGGCATGGAAGTGTTAGGGACGCACAAATTATCCATTGTGCGTCCCTTTTAGTGCATCAGCTCATTAGAATATTAGATTGAGCGTGAGTTAAAAAAAATATGCGTCCAGGTTGGACGCAATTTTTTTGCACGCATGTTGTTGCATCGGCCCCAAAGGGTTTAATTTTTCAATTCAAGTTATGGGCTCAGTCAAACTAAGAGCTAATCGCTCCATTCAACAGGAGATGTCAATCTTTCCGAGCCCGGATAGTCCTTCACTACTGCTTTTCAGTTCATTTTTCTTGTAAATGTGTCATTCAACATCAAGGAGTTTATTATATATTTTATGATCCTATTCATTTGGAAGATTTTTTGAAAATAAAGTCCTCTGTTACTAATGTGAATGTTGTTCCATAATTTTTTGACCTTGATAAAAAAAATTGGTTTTTTCTGTTTGCATAATAGTTTGTAAACCCTCCCCTTATATGGTCTGATTTTACAGCATGTAACTGCTGGTGGATGTGTCTGTTTTTTATAGTCTTCTTTTTGTTCTGCAGAATTGCTGTTATGTTTCTTTAAATCAAGTATATCTTGATTTAAAGAAACATTGAAAATTAATGAAGTACAGAACGGATTGGGAAACTTGGCACCCTAGGTTCAAAATTTGCTTCTGCCACTAACGTGTTCTGAGGTTTGAAAAATCGCTCTCTACCACTGCGTCATATACTCAGACAACTGTCTCAGGAATGGACTCACTGTACCTGTATTGAAAGGTTATGAATTACCCTGGTTTATGGTACTATGTAAATGTGAAGATGAGGAAATGAGAAGGAAACCTAAAAGAATAGCTGTGAGAGTTAAAAATATGCATGAGACATTGAGACTGTTTAAAAGTGCCATCTTGGAAGCCCGGATAAAATACATTCCACAATTTAAATAAGATTGATGACAATCAAAAGACTACCATCATGACTAAATGTTACTATAAAGGAGACTGCTAAAGTAAAAAAGGAATTGGTTAAACAAGTACAAAAAGATATACTCCCACCAAGAGTATACAGATGTGGGAGCAGCTTTCTTGTAGACCTGGTAAGGTCTGCCTGATCAATATGAAACTCAGCAATTGCAACTTGCTCATTACACTCTCAAATCACTCCAAAGCACAATGTCCTACCTCCCATCATTTAGCCTGCGATAGGAGGTAAGAGATGAATGGACACAATCCTCCTGTAAGGAATTCTTGCTATACTTCATACAAGAATGCCTAAAAATAGAAGAGAGGTCCTATGAGGTAACAGGAAAGAAAATAAAAACTGGCAAATTAGATGACATTAATAAAGCAGGCCAAGACTAAATTTGAAGAGAAACTTATGAAAGAGGCAAAGTTTATTAATAAAAAAAAAACTTACAAGCACATCAAAAGAAGCCTACAAGAGTGTCAGCTAGATCATTAGATGATCAGGGAGTAAGCAGAGTTTCTTACCTCTAACAGGTTTTCTCCTAGGATAAGCAGGATGGTAGTCCTCACACATGGGTGAATACCAAGCTACAGGCTGCTGCTGAACTCTAGTAAATTCTCAGACACTGAACCTGGCGCCTAGGGGAACAACTACGATACTGTGAAAAACAGAGAGACACAGCCTGACCCGATAAAAGGGCCCTAGGCAGGAAGAGTTGGGTGTTTTAACTTAAGGAGGCTCCGCAGGACAGCATGCCCAAAGCTGCTGTCACTACGGTCAACAAATGTGTGGAGAGAATTCCATTTTGCAGCCCTACAGATCTCGACCACGGGGACAGCTTCAAGTGGGCTACTGATGCCCCCATGACCCTGATGGAATAAGCCTTGATGTGGCCTCCAAGCTGAAGTCCGCCCTGCACATAGCAAAAGAAAATACAATCCGCCAGCCAGTTGGATAATGTGTGCTTGGTGACCACAACTCCCAATTTATTCTTACTGAATGAAATGAAGAGTTGTGAGGACTGTCTGTGGCCTGCTGTCTGCTAAAGGGAGAAAGCCAAGGCCCTTCTGCATTCCAAGCTGTGCACAGCCCGTTCACCTTGGCGAGAATGCGGCCTGTAAAAAAAAGTAGGCAGGACAATGGACTGGTTGAGATTAAAATCAGTCACCACCTTAGGCAAAAACTTAGGGTGAGTGCGCAGAACAAACCTATGGTGAAAATTTCTTGTAAGGTGGATAAGACACCAATGCCTGAAGCTCACTGACTCTGCACACCAAACTAACCGCAACCAAAAAGATAACCTTCCACGTCAGGTACTTCAGATTGCAAGAGCACACAGCTTGAAAGGATCTCGCGTGTGAGCTCTTCAACCTACGTCCCCTGATGATGTCACAGCAGGGGAGGAGCCAAGGTCAGCGGGAGCAGTGGGTGTATACTATTGGCCATGTGGCCAATAGTATACACCCACTGCTATACTCTTCCCCATCACACATGGAATTTCACTTAAAGATTCAACTGTGCATTTAGTCTCCTGCAAGATTTTAATCTGCTGGACTCTATGCAATCCGATCATAAAGCTCCATCCTCCAACCAAGTTGATCTAACCTTTCATTGTGATATAATATACCATATATATATATATATATATATATATATATATATATATATATATATATATATATATATATGGTATATTATATCACAATGAAAGGTTAGATCAACTTGGTTGGAGGATGGAGCTTTATGATCGGATTGCATAGAGTCCAGCAGATTAAAATCTTGCAGGAGACTAAATGCACAGTTGAATCTTTAAGTGAAATTCCATGTGTGATGGGGAAGAGTATAGCAGTGGGTGTATACTATTGGCCACATGGCCAATAGTATACACCCACTGCTCCCGCTGACCTTGGCTCCTCCCCTGCTGTGACATCATCAGGGGACGTAGGTTGAAGAGCTCACACGCGGATTGCATATATATATATATATATATATATATATATATATAAATATAATATACCCTGGAACAGTACTGTCCCATTGATTATTCTCCTTCCACAAAGTATCTGAGATGCCAATTAAATCTACCTTTTCATTCAGTGCTTCACATTCTAACTCTTCCATCTTATGTTTTCAGATTTCTGGCATTAGAATAAGAAAATTATTCCTTACCTGCTAATTTTCGTTCCTTTAGTACCATGGATCATTCCAGACAGTGGGTTATGTTCCCTGTCCAGCAGATGGAGTTAGAACCAAAAACTCCCAGGGGAGGACCTATATAGCCACACCTCCCTCGCCTCAATCCTCAGTAACTGGACTAGCAAAGCCAAGACGAGAAGAGACAGAACCAGAGGAATCAATTAATCTCAAAAATAGAGAAAAAATAACAGCTGTGACAGCAACTAACTTGTACTCAAAAAAACTGTAACTGAACTTGCAAACAGCACTGGGTTCAAAGACACAGCTCGCAATAACTAGAGATACAGAGTGAAAATATTGTGAAGACAGGAAAGCAGGGATGGCCCACAAAGAACCCCCAAAACCAGGGAGGGGTCTGGAATGATCCATGGTACTACAGGAACGAAAATTAGCAGGTAAGGAATAATTTTCTTTTCCCTGTATGTACCAGGATCATTCCAGACAGTGGGATGTACCAAAGCTTCCCCATCATGGGTGGGTTGCGGACAGCCCTGCCCGTATGACCCTGTCTCCAAGCTGACCGTGAGACGGCGCGCGAATGTCTAGACGATAATGTCTTGCGAAAGTGTGGAGAGACTTCCATGTGGCCGCCCTACAGATTGCCTGAGAAGAAACTGCAGAACGTTCCGCCCACGACGTCGCTTGAGCGCGGAGAGAATGCGCCTTAACAGCTAAAGGTGGAGACTTACCCACTCAGATGTATGCGGCTTTAATCGCTCCTTTCAGCCAGCGAGCGATTGATTGTTTGGATGCCATGCAACCCTTCCTGGGTCCCGACCAAAGGACAAACAAATGATCGGAGAGTCGAAATTCATTAGTGACCTCCAAATAATGTATCAAAGAACGTCGGACATCCAACTGACGTAGGTCAGAAGAATCAGAGGATAAAAATGACAGAAGCTCTATCGATTGGTTGAGATGGAAAGTCGAGACCACCTTCGGCAGAAAAGATGGAACTGTCCGCAGGGATACTCCCCCTGGCGTGAAACGAAGGTATGGCTCCCTACATGATAGAGCTTGTAGTTCAGAGATCCGACGTGCTGAGCTGATCGCCACCAGGAAGATGGTCTTAAGGGTGACATCCTTGAGTGTGGCCGAAGTCAGAGGCTCAAAAGGCGGTGCACATAGAGCCTGGAGTACCAAATTGAGATTCCAAGAAGGACAGGGTGGTCTAATTGGAGGCTTCAAGTGTTTTACCCCCTTTAGAAAACGTAGGATATCTGGATGTGAGGCCAGAAGCTCCCTGTCATTACTACGTAGGAAGGCTCCCAACGCCGCCACCTGCACACGAAGAGAATTATAGGCAAGGCCCAAATCCAGACCAGCCTGTAGGAAGGAAAGCACATGTGTCACCGAGGCCTGCGTTGGTAGAATCGATTTTGACTCTCACCATTCCTCAAAAACCTTCCATACTCTGACATAAGTAACCGACATGGATGTCTTCCTAGCTTTCAGGAGCGTGGAGATGACAGATTCTGGATATCCGCGCCGTCTCAATTGACGCCTCTCAAAAGCCAAGCCGCAAGACAGAAGCGATCTGTCTCCTTGAAAAATATTGGTCCTTGGCGAAGAAGACGTGGCAGATGACTGAGCCGAAGAGGGCAGTCTACTGCCAGATTGAGAAGATCTGCAAACCATGGTCGAGGTCACTCTGGTGCAACTAGGATCACCGGACCTTGATGCGTCTCTATCCGTCGGATAACCTTGCCCACTAGAGGCCATGGAGGAAAGACATACAGGAGACACTGTCGAGGCCAGGGAAGAACCAACGCGTCGACTCCTTCCGCGCCGCGCTCTCGCCTGCGGCTGAAGAACCGGGCGGCCTTTCCATTTGTCGTGGTTGCCATTAGATCCACATGGGGTCTCCCCCAATGCTGTACTATCCTTCGCATTGCGTCCTCCGAGAGTTCCCACTCTCCGGGATCCAGGTGTTGTCGACTGAGAAAATCTGCCTGAACATTGTCCACGCCCGCTATGTGCGAAGCCGCTAGCCGCTGTAAGTGTAGCTCCGCCCATGTCATCAACTCGGTCTCAAACGAGACTAGATGGCTTCTGGTGCTCCACTGGCGATTGATGTACGTCACTGTGGTTGCATTATCCGAAAAAATCCGAACCGCTCGACTGCGTACCAGTGGGTAGAACCCCTGCAGTGCTAGATGGACTGCTCTGGTCTCCAGCCGATTGATGGGCCAAGTGGACTGTTCCATTGTCCATCGGCCTTGGAGAGACCTGTCCTGACAGACCGCCCCCCAGCCGGTGAGACTGGCATCCGTGGTGACGACCACCCAATCCGGGTTCTGTAGAGACACTCCCGTGAGCTAATTGTTGAGGGTCCAGCCACCACTGTAAGCTGAGCAAGACAACATCCGGGATGGGCAGTACTGCTTGAAAATCTCTCGACACTGGGTTCCATCGCGAAAGCAGAGACCTCTGGAGAGGCCCGAGATGAGCGAAGGCCCACGGAACCAAATCGATTGTTGAGGCCATGGTTCCCAGTATCTGGAGATAATCCCACGCCGTGGGAGCAACTAGTGCCATGAACCGTGTTACCTGAGCACGCAGAGCCCGAGCTCTGTCCGGGTGCAGAAATACCTTGGCTCGGCTGGTGTCGAAGTGTGCTCCCAGAAAATCCAGCGATTGGGACGGTATCAGTTTGCTCTTTGAGAAATTGACGATCCATCCCAGAGGCTGAAGAAGCTGTACTACCCTGCCTACAGCACGGTAACCCTGCGTCCTCGACTTCGCCCGAATGAGCCAGTCGTCTAGATAGGGATGTACAAGGATACCCTCCTTGCGGAGCGCCGCCGCCACCACTACCATGATCTTGGTGAAGACACGCGGAGCCGTCGCCAGACCAAAAGGGAGAGCACGAAAATGAAAATGCTGTCCCAAAATCTTGAAGCGTAAGAAGCGCTGATGATGGTGATGGATCGGGATGTGAAGGTATGCCTCTGTAAGGTCCAAAGAGGCCAAGAATTCTCCCGGATGCATGGCTGCTAACACTGAACGGAGCGTTTCCATACGAAAACGAGGAACTCTGAGACACTTGTTGACCGTCTTGAGATCTAGGATAGGTCGAAAAGTGCCCTCTTTCTTGGGAACCACGAAGTAGATTGAATAATGACCTTTTCCCAGTTCGGAGGCCGCTACCGGTACTATCGCCCCCAGCTGTAGCAGTCGATCGAGAGTCTGTTGGACTGCTAATTGTTTGAGACGGGAACCGCAAGGAGAAAACAGAAAACGATCTTGGGGTTCGTGTACAAAATCTAATATGTAGCCTTGTCTTAAGATGTCCAGCACCCATTGATCCGACATAATTTGGGCCCACTCCTTGTAAAAGAGAGTAAGGCGACCCCCCCCAGGTGGGGGATCCCCTCTTTGGTCCTTCTGGCATCATTGTGAAGCCTTCGAGGAAGGACCTGCCCCTTGAGTATCCTTACCGTGGCGGCGCCCTCGAAAGGACCGGTTCCAGGTGTGTGATCGTGTAGAAGGAGCCCGAAGTGTCTGCTGTCTAGTAGGACGCGACCTCCGTTGATTCCGGTACCTATTTCTGGAGGAATAAAAAGATCTAGAAGAACGTGGACGATCTTCTGGTAGCTTGTGCACCGCATTCTCATTAAGACATTTGATGATCTGATCCAAATCTTCCCCAAATAGGCACCTACCCTTGAAAGGAAGGGAACTCAGGTGCGTCTTAGACGAAGCATCTGCCACCCAGTTGTGTAGCCACAAAAGACGACGAGCGGACACCGCCGCCACCATGGAACAAGCGAGGACCCATAACAGATCATAAAAAGCATCAGCTCCATAGGCAACCACCGCTTCAAGTCTATCAGCCTGAATAGTCTCTGCCTGTGGCAAAGATTGGGAAGTGAGAAGCTGTTGTACCCAACACAGAGCTGCTCGCTGTGCTAGGGAACTGCAGTTAGCAGCCCTCATCCCCAACGCTGAGACTTCGAAGATACGCTTGAGGTAAACCTCGAGCTTGCGATCCTGGACATCCTTCAACGCCGTCCCGCCCGTGACCGGGATGGTAGTATGTTTCGTGACCGCGGATACCGCTGAATCAACAGCAGGAACCTTAAGAATCTCCAAGAAATCAGTGGGGAGAGGGTATAACTTTTCCATGGCTCGACCGACTCGAAGATTGGCCTCAGGAGTATCCCACTCCCTTGAAATCAATTGCAAGATGTTGTGATGCATGGGAAAAGCTTTCGCTAGAGGTCGTAAGCCCGCTAGGAGAGGATCCCCTTTCTTAATCTTCGGATCCTGAGCCACAGGATCCGGAGGAGGGTCAATGTCCATTTCCTGGAGGATGTGAGGGATGAGATCATCCAATTCCGCTGCTTGAAAAATACGGAGGACCCTCGGGTCGTCACCTTCTACCTGGGCCGCCAGGGAGGGGATCATCTGCATCTGGATCTTGCCATGGATCCCCCGACGGTTGTTGCAGCGGTATAGGAATCACGGGGGGGGGGGGGGGCTGAGTGGACCCCGCACCCCCAGTGGGCAAAGAAGCCCTCCCTAAGGGAGGGTCTGCCGTCGAAAGCTGTGTCAAGCAGGCCAGTTTGGGGGGAGGGGGACCCCAAATTCCAAGATTCGGATCCCTGCTCTGTAAAAATGCCTTGTGTATTAAAACAATGAATTCTGGTGAAAAAGCGGGAAGTGCTGATGAGGGGCCTCCCGAGACGTCGTCCCCTTGCCTGCCCTGGTCCGTTGCGCTCCGAAACTCCATACTGTTAGAGGAAACCTGGAGAGGAGAGTCGACGTCCTCCTCAGAGAGAGCTGCCTCCGAGTCAGCTGAGAAAATGGCTGCCGTTCCCGCGCTGAGGGGAAATGGGGCATGCTGCTTCCTGCCAGCGTGGTCCGACTCTCCTCCAAGCTGCCTACCAGGTAAGCCATACTCCCCCTCAGGAAAAGCTGAAGAAAATCCCTCTGAGGTCTGCTGAAGCCCGTGCCGAGCTCCGGAGCCGTTCGGCGATTTTTGCATCGTGGCGGGAGGGAGGGGGAGGGGGAGGGGTGGCTGCGGCGCGCGGCAACAACTGAAGCAGCAAATTAATAAAACTCTTCGGCCTCCGGACCCCTCACCGTCCCCAAGAGACCGTCGGGGAAAAACGCCGTCCTGACGGTGAGCAGCTCCGGGGAATGGGTCGTCGCAGAGCTGCAGGGCGGGAACTCCAATCACTCCCTGAAAGGGAGGAGGGGAAAAGGAAAACTCCGGGGGCTAGGGGGAGCGGTCGGCACTACAGACTTTTACCCCTCATAAATTTCTGTTCCTACCAACGACTGTAAATGAAATAAAAATAACACTTACCACACTCTAGCCAGGCAAGGAAGAGGAAAAAAAAACCAAAGAGATAGGAAGAGAGAAATAAAGTGACAGGCAAAAAACACAGCCTGTCAGCAAGTTCCTGACAGGAAAACAGTGTCTCTCTTTGAACGGAGTGGTCCTGTCAGAACACTACAGAACCTATCCCCTTAGAAGAAAAACCTTTATCTAATATTATTTAATTGATTCCTCAAAGAGAAAATAAAACTAGAAAAGTGCTGGGGACCACCGTGTCCCCTGCTCAATCTGCTGGAGTTAGAACTATACTGAGGATTGAGGCGAGGGAGGCATGGCTATATAGGTCCTCCCCTGGGAATTTTTGGTTCTAACTCCATCTGCTGGACAGGGAACATAACCCACAGTCTGGAATGATCCTGGTACGTACAGGGAAACAGACATTTCAAGATATGTTTAAATGTACATACTACTTTACCAACAGTTCACAGAGATAATTTAGAATCTTTACTTTGTAACCTGTTCTTACAGGCACATGGGCTACTTTTTTTTTTTTTTTTTTTTTAATTATTGGAACCTCTCATTCAGGATGCTCTAACTCCCCTGTTATTTCAATGTCCCATAAAGATACTCCCTCTGAGCCATGTGCTGCTGAGCAACTGTCTGCTTTCCCTTATCTAACTTAAAAACTGCTCTCTCTCCTTTCTAAAAAAAGGTTAGTTCCAGCAATCTGGTTCCACACTGGTTAAATTGGAGCCCATCCTTTTAGAATAGGCTCTCCCTTTCCCAAAATGTTGTCTATTTCCTTACAAACTAAAGCCCTCTTTCCCACACAATCATCTAATCCACTCACAGACTCCAAAGTTCTAGCTGTCTTTGGGGTCCTGAGGATGGAACAGGGAGCATTCAGAAAAAACTACCCTAGAAATTCTGGATTTCAAATGTCTATCTAAAAGCCTAAATTTGTGTTTCAGAACCTCCCTCCCAAACCGTATAATGTTGGTGCCCACATATATAATGATAGCCAGCTTCTCTTTAGCACTGTATAAAATCCTATCTAGTTGGAGTGTGAGGTCCACCACCTTCATACCAAGCAGGCAATTTACTAAGCAAACCCTCTGTCCCCCAGTCAACTAGCTATCTACATTCCTAATGGACTGAATCATCAACTATGATGGCCAACCTAACCCCACCTGGGCACAAGCCCTTGGAGACCCATTCTCGGTAGGAGAGGATAATGCATCACCTAGAGTGCATGTCTTAACTAAAGGATCATTTCCTGCTACACCAAGGTGATGCTCTCCATCCAGGTGGCACAACTGTAATCCTGTAATCCTACAGGAAAGGAGAGATTTTATTGAAGGAAGAAAAATTATACTGATGAAAAGGGGAACTCTTTCAAGTCTTAAAAATGCAAAGTCAGTCAGTTCTGATCTAAATAACATAAGCTAAAAGAATGTGAATATCTGATCACAGAATCAAACAGCTACCAAGCAAAGGAGACAAGCCCTACAAAAATATATTTATTGCAGGTACAGTAAGGTAATCAGACATTTACAAAGCTTTGGGAGAAAAGATCCCAGAAACAAACTAAAGGCTATCATCACAGCAGTCTACATAGTACAGACGTCTACATAAACAAAAGCTTCCTCAATGCAGGCCTGCAAACATGAAGCTCTTTTGAAGATGGGCCTGGGGACCTGACAGTTAGGTTTTCAAGATATCCATAATATATATAGAAATAAAATGACGGCAGAAGAAGACCAAACGGCCCATCCAGTCTGCCCAGCAAGCTTTCACACTTATTTTTTTCATACTTAGCTGTTACTCTTGGACCTTATAAGTAACTTTTGGTTCTATTTACTTAATGTATATTCTATATAATGAATATATATTAAGTAAATGTGCAAATACTAGTGTTGCAATAGATGCTAATTTTTCTTATGCATATTTATTCTAGATATCCTGACAACCTATTTGTATGGTCCCCAGAACAGGTTTGGAAAGCCCTGTGCTAAGGCTTTACCAAGCAGCATGTGAAAACATCTGATCTACGATGAAACTGACAAAGCTTCAGAGTAATCAAACTTAAAGGGCAATGCCTTTCATAACAACAAAAGAGCAGCTGTCACAGATAAAAAAAACATATTTGCCACTAAAATAAGAATATTGTCAAACAGAATAAAAAATACACATGAACTAAACATTTTAAAAAACAGAAATTTGCACGTGTGTCCATGGACTATAAAAAATGTGTCTACAGATAATTACATACATGTATGTATACATACAATACATACACAAAGCTAGCTTGAGGATGGAACGGAACCTGGTGTGGAAATGAGGGGGCCTCATTTCGTTAGTGTACCAAGCATCCCTATCACTTTCTCCTCCTCCCTATGCTCTCCTATTGATCACACACCCTCAACTCTCTCATCGCTCTGCAGATCTTAACAGCTGAAAATGAGAAAAACCACTGCTGAGCATGTCTGCTTCTTTCACCTCCCACGGTTGACTGATTCTTTTCAGCAGAATAAGCTTATTGGTTGTGGCAGGTGGAGAAGCAGCAGCAGCTCAGAAGTGTTTCCTCCCCTACTTCTTATTGCTGGTTTGGAGCCAGATGAGAAAATAGTAGCATTTATAAGGGGGGGAGGGCAAGCAGGGGTTCATGACGACCCTGGATTCTGCTGCTGGTCCTGCTATTTGGAATTGTATTTGGAATTTTTTATATAGCGACAACCATTTGCACATCGTATCGGTTTACAGTTAACTTAGAACAGATAGGCAAAGGCCTTTACATGGAACGGTAACTATAGTTAACAGCGAAAACAAGAAACAATTACTAAAATACGGATAACTAGTTTACAAAAGGTAACAAGTAATAATCAGAGAACAAAGTCACAGTTTCTGCTCCTGCTGGCTGTGCCTGGCAGCTTTTCCTCTTACCTCCCTGATCTATGCGGGAGTTAATTCTACCCCGGCGGCTCTGCTGGTCTGCCTTTAGTCTGGTATGGTTGCAACTACCATAGGTCCCAGTGTGGTTATATTGTTCAGAACTGTCTAAAAACAGCCCTGTACACAAACACACACAAACTTGTGATGCTCAATTATGTGATGAGGAAAAGCAGAACTAAGTCTTAGAAACTTTAACCTTTGCTCCAGATATCAAATACTGGAATGCAAAGTTAAGCCAGGGGAAAATATACTATAATAGTATCCAAAGGATTAGAGTACTTGCCTGTGCATGAAAATTCTAAAATCCAAATTTAGCAACAACTCAAGCAGTCATGGGGTAAATTAGAATTTGTGCAAAAATTAATCAATGTGCAAAAACCACTTACATGGAGCCTTGCAGATACCTGAAAGCTATTAGAAAACTCCAAGAACCTTTTGAAGGGTCTTTCAGAGCTGAAAGACAGTAGGAGGTCTAAGATAGGACTACAGAAAATAATGTTCAAGCAGAAGTAGCTCTAATGCTTATCAATAAAACTCTCTACAAGAAGACAACCACCACCTTAAGGACAACTAAGTTATCTGTAATTATAGATTTATATGTTTGATTTATATTCTGTGGTTCAGATGTTTCAAAGCAGACTGCATTTAGAAACAGTAGGTATTTTCTTCTCTAAAAAGGCACACAATTTAACCGTGAAATGCATCAAGTTGTGGTACTGCTCTAATGTGCATTAAATAGTGACTATCATGCGACAGAGAACTAAAGTGGAGTTATTGAGCAATATATCTAATAATTTGCATGGCCCTGCCCAGATTCCCTCTCCTATTACAATGACCTGCTTTGCATGCAACTTGCAGGCATGAATAATGCAAATTTATGTAAAGAAGGTAATTAACAGACAATTTAATAATTTATGAGATAAATAAAAGTCATTGGGATACAATGGAAGTAATCCTCTCAAATGTAAAAAAAAAATAAAAAAATAAAACCACAAACCTCTCTGGGATTTAGGGAGCTCCCCCCACTCCCCTGCACCTTAAAAATCTGAAGAAAGTCCTGTGCTAAAGCCCAGGGTGTCCCCTAGCACCCAGCCCAATCAATGCCATTTTTAAAAAAAAAAATAGCACCAACCTGATCATACTCCGTCATGTGATTGAGCCAAGGTCCAGGGATCAGACCAAGACCATGAGGCCTAGGTCCAATCCCTGGAGCTTCTTTTACTATTGGGGGATAACCTTGAACCCCAATGAATTATTTTAACCCTTGGTGGGGTGGGGGGGAGGGGCCATCTGAGCACATGAAATGGTAATTTCTATTTACTTTGAGGAGTTAGGGCTGCCTCAAGTGATTTGCAACAAAAAAGTGAAGGAATATACAGCAAATATTAAAAGGTTAACTATCTAGATACACAGAGTCCTAGGTATCTTAAAAAATGCAGGCAGTCAGTCCTTAATTAGGACAATGCTCCAGACCCAGAAATGATTTGCTATACTTTACAAAAAAGAAATAATTAACACATAAATGAAAATGTACTATGGCAAGGATGTGCCACCAACCTTTTAAAAGCTATCAGACTTCAGATGTGCTGAACCTCTGAAATGCTGACACCATAGAGAAATATCAGAATTCAGGCAATATTAAGATTCTGATATGTAAGGAAGACATTTGCTTACTGAGATATATTAGTTGAAGTTTCATGAAAAATTGTGTGCGCCAAATATTGAAGACATATACTGGTATCTAATGAATCAAGAGATGCCAAAACATCTTATAGACACTGATATTAGAACACTCTAAAACAGCCAAGCACCAGTAGCACTGGAATATAAATCATGTTTGAAGCACAGATGCTAAGCCAGGGTAACTAAGGCATTAAAGAATAAAGCGAAATACTCCTGAGGAACTGAAGGAGACTCATGTACCAAAATAGAATAAAACAACAAGTACTGAGCAAGTAGCATCAAAATAATGAATCACTACAGGTCTACAAACACACACAAGCCAGAAATCAGAGCACACACAAAAGTCCAAGCAACCTTTGAGTACTAGTATAGCATTGCAATTTAAAGGATAAAAGGGCTCCTGAATGCGGACAAATTTTCAAATCACAAAAGTCCTTTAAAGTACTAGTTTGTAAAGGCACCTGAACAACATTAATTGTAGTTTAAATCCACCTTAACTTGTGTGCCAGAAGCCCTCAAATTACCAATGCCTTGCATAGAATTAAAGCATTCTGGTAGTGCATATCCTAACTGGCATCATATAGTTTACTAGATGTACTGCTGGCTGCATAAGGTAAATAGTCTTAATTCAGTAGCAATTAATGCCTATTAAAGTGTGATAAATGGGCGGATGCACAGGTGCCACATGTAATGGGGTGTCCCATGCACCTGGATGGGAGGCTACCAGACTCCCTGGCACTAGCAGCCCCTGGTTGTGGCTTGTGGGGGGTGATGGTGTGGGAAGATCAGAGCATTGCAGGGGCATCACAATGACACAGGCTACATGGCCCACGTGGCCAATGCCAAATTCAGGGAAGCTCCCCTCTTGCTCTCTCTTCCCAGTGTGGTGTTATGATGTGGCACCCGGGGACTGGGCTAGTGCCAAGGAGAGTGGATCAAGGTGTACTGTTCTGCAATTTTATTTATTTAAAATACTATACTGCTTACCCGACCAACAACAGCAACACAAAGTGGTATTACCTCCCAGGTGATTTGCAACATTCCTGACAGCATGCCATTTGGTTAAACCTGTTAATGTGCTATTACTGCACTGTGAACTTACAATGATTAGATTGGAATTATTGAAGATATCTGACATGAGAAATATGCTAACATGCAGGTCAAAAAGATATGAGTTTAGTGTTTCATTCTTATCTTCTGGGCTCAATTTACAAGAAATCACATAACATACAATAATCTCAGCCTCATTAAAATATATATGAAATAAAATTATACCACATCCTATTAAGATGTTCTATTAATGTCTACCATTTAGAACCATACTGTGAAAACAATTATTGGTGCAGAATTTAGAGGCATTACCCTGATATAGGACCTGGTATCAGTGAATGTTCTTTGCAAGAACTGATCCTGTTCTACTGTTTGGTAACCTGTTTTCTCTGTAAGATATACCCGATTATATTGGGTCGCATGTCTATATTTGCAGTGCTGTGGCCAGCACTGCAAATATAGACATGCCAGTGGGGTTCCCAACCCCCACCGGCAGACGAGACTCCCCTGCTGCAGCCGGTGCAGCGAATATAGAAATGATGGCTGCGTTCCCATGCCCCATTGGCAGAAGAGGAAGACATCTGTTGTAAGAGAGAAGGGAGTAAGAGGAAGGGAATACCATGTGAGTGAAAAACGGGGGAAGTGAAAGGATGAGGGATACAGGTGAGGGAAGGGAAATGGGGAAGGGAGGGGAGGAAAGGAACCATGAATGTGAGGAAGGGATGGGAGAGGAAGGGATGCAACGAAGGGGAATGTGAGGGAAAGGAAAAGAGGCAGAAAGGGTGGAGGAAAGGTGTATGGGGTGTGTGTGAATGGGAAAGAGTTATGCCATTCATGGAGTCCCACTCCCCCAGGGTGGTAGATGCAGATGTTAAGGAAGTGGGGAGGCAGGTGGTAGGATTCCCAGTGCAGTTCCATCACTGCTCTCTACATTAATGGTGGGGGTGGAAGGGAAATAGAACCAAAAGGGTACTAAGGGCCAAGAGTAACATAAGTATGAGAAAAAAAATGTGTGAAGCTTGCTGGGCAGACTGGATGGGCCGTTTGGTCTTCTTCTGCCGTCATTTCTATGTTTCTATGTTGCCATTATAAATCAAACAAATAAGCCCAACAAAAACTGAACTCCAGAGACTCTCACAGAGATATGTCCACAAAATAAATGAATGGTCTACTGGTCATATTTCAAAAAGATTTTTTTAAACATTTTATATAGTTTTTAATTTTTTTTTTCTTTTGTAGGACTGACAATGAGTAGGCTTTCCAAAGTATCAAAGCCACTTCTAGTTTAAAGTCCACTTTACTTTATTAATATATCCACAAACTAAAAAAATTTTCATCTCTCATAGAAGGTAGATGCCCCAAAGTTCATTGTATCTAGTCTTAAAGTGAGCAAACCCAAACCGGATGATACTTATCTTGCCACAAAAATGACGATCCAACCCCATTCGAATGCCAATCTACATCAAGGGGTATCCTTTTGCACACGCTCACATATCACCCAACCTCAAAAGAGCAATCCAAATTTCTATATATACATTCTCTTTATCCTGTCTGCTTTCATCAGTCCTCATACCAAATATATTTATATAATTCTTCAAACATGGCAGGGGGAGGAAGTATTGAAATACTAGAGGAAAGTGACGTACAAGCTGATCAAAGATTTCTTAATTAAAAAGTCATCCCAATGAATACCAATTGATAGATTTAAACCAGGGGGTTGGATCGAATTCAATTCAAAATTGTTCCCGCTTATTCAAATGGGATTGAATATCACCCCCTCTACAAGGCTCAGTAATCTGTTCCAAAACGGTCCACCTGAGATCCTGAAAAGTATGAGCACTTTGTATACAATGTACAACCAAGGGAGCTGTCATTTTTAAGGTCTTGATTCAGCTTTTGTGTTCCCTAAGTCATATACGTATTTTCCTTTTTGTCCTTCCCACATATATTAAAATCACATGGGTATTGAATGACAAATAACGCTCTCTGAATCACAAGAAGTAAAAGATCTCAGACCCACAACATGGTTCAAACCCGGTTGATACCATTGCAAACCTGTCAATGTTTGAGTGCACATATCTCATGTGCCACATGGGAAGTGTCCTTTCATCGAATGTTCACTATTCACATTTAACGCTGACTGAAAAGTAGAGTGAACTACTATATCACGGATATTCTGGCTCCTAGAATATGCAAAATCTAAGACTCAATTGAAAAACCTTATGAAGCGATAACACCGGCCAATGTGCTCGAAGAATATCCACCACATCTCTTACATGGTCAGAATAGTGTACCACAGAAGTCAAACTATCATCAATTTTCTTTTGATAATTCAACAGCAATGCCCAATTTGCAAATAAAGCTCGTTTGTAAGCATTTTTAACCACAGATCGAGAGTACCCCCTCTGTAGGAAACATGAAAACAAATCTACAGCTTGAGACTTTAATTCTTCCTCCGTAGAGCATATCCTCCTCAAACATAAAAATTGAGATATCGAAGGCTATCCTTCAAACATTTTTGATGGTAACTAGAATATCTCAATAACTGATTACAGTCAGTCTCTTTACAGAACAAAGTGGTATGTAAACAATTTCCATCCCTAAAAAATGTAATATCTAGAAACGAGATGGAGACCTGATGAAACTGCATGCATCAAGTGTACATCTTGATTATTTAACCACTGCACAAAATTCTGTCCAAATGAAAAAAATTGTCATCTATATACAGATGCTACGTCAAACTTTTATGGAACCAAGACAGAAAGAAATATTTGTCTTCAAAAGTGGACATGTTCGCTATATCAGGGGCTACTGTGACCCCAATTGCAACTCCTTGTATTTGCAGATTTGAAAAAAATTGTGAAAGAGAACCAATTCCAATAACGCCAACAAAAAACTAGATGGAACCCTCTGTGGGCGTGGGTGCGATTGCAAAATATTTCCCACCAGACCGAAGACCTCTCTCTCTGAGTAATATTCGTATATAATGCCTCAATATCTAGGGCAGTGGTTCTCAACCCTGTCCTGGGGACCCCCCCAGCCAGTCGGGTTTTCAGGATATCCACAATGAATATGCATGAGAGAAAATTTGCATACACTGCCTCCATAACATGCAAATTTTCTCTCATGCTTATTCATTGTGGATATCCTGAAAACCCGAATGGCTGGGAGGGGGGGGTCCCCAGGACAGGGTTGAGAACCACTGATCTAGGGTAACTAGAAAGCACTGATGTAGCAGCAGTGGTAGATCCTGCAATAAGGACAACATATGAGATGTATCTTGTACAAATGATGCAGCCCTCCATACAAATGGTTTTAGAAAAAAAATCCAAAAAGTTCGAAAGAGGTTCCAAAATTGACCCTTTACCCGCTACAACAGGACGCCCCAGTGGGGTTGACAAATTCTTGTGGATCTTTGGTAATGTGTACAAAACTGGAATGATTGGATGATTGACTTGTAAAGCTCTACCTTCTCACGAAGAAAGGAAGCCACTCTCAATCCTTCTTGGACCAACGTATGTATACGAATTTCTAAAGCTGGAGTCGGATCCTCCATTAAAGGGTGGTAATACATGACATCACTCAGTTAACATTGAACCTCACGGACATAATCTTTTGTATTCTGCAACACAATAGCTCCCCTTTTATCTGGTTTCACAATTATATCAGGGTTCTCAGCCAAAAACCTTAGGGCTCTATGTTGAGTGACAGTCCACTCCCCTGCAAAACTCCTCTGTTTGTGGTGGACAGATTGTTCCATTTTGGCTAAATCTTAAAGCACCAACTGAATATATGTTGCAATAATCGGATCCACCAGACCAGGAGGAAACAAATCAGATTTAGGGGCATAATAGAATCCCCCCCAGGCGACATATTTTGATCTTGAAAAAATAATTTAATGTGTAGGTGCCTGAAGAAACGATATAGATCAATCTGGGTCTTAAAGGAATTATAAAAGACTACACAGCACGAATGATAGACTTCTCCAATGCTAGAGCTATATCTCCAGAAATAGAAAAGTTAGACAAATTCACTACCGTTGTTGATTGCTTTACTGTGCTCGTGTAGTGGGGCTTTCCCACTCTGATGTCCTTGTCCTCAAATGTCCTCTCCCTGGACGGCCCTTGTATGGCTCCCGATGCTGGCCCAAAAATAGGTTGTTCCTGCATGGTTTTTTCTTCATCGCCACTACTGTGTGAATCTTCAGAAGAATCCTGAAATGTCACATATGGACGTTTGTAAGACTTTTTTTTTTTAAACGCCAAAAATACACTTTATCCGATTTCTAGTTGTTCTTGACCCTCCGAAACTTCTGTATCTTAAATTGGCTATAGTCTGTTCTAATTGTTTGTGGGAGGCCTCCAAGATCTCAATATTGGTAGAAGTCTGAAGGTGAGACTATTTCTGAAATCTCTTTCCGAAGATCATTAACAGAGACTGAAGTGCGCTCTACAATCAGTAACATCAGATCTAAAGAACATTTATTTAGGATGGCAATCCATTTCAACACAAACTCGGGATCTTCTTGGAATACACGAGGTTCTTTCTGCATCCATAACCCAAGCAGTATCATTTGTTTTATGTATTCTACCACAGTTGCTTGATATAATTCGGCACGGGCTACTTTCTTGGAAATCATTGTCAATTCAGCCCAAGAGCATGCTGAATCACTCACCTCTGCTGAATCAAAAAGTGATGTTTGTTTAATCACTGCTGCAACTTGCTCTTCTGAAAAACTCAATATATTCTTCCATTCTCCCCCTAACAAAGCCATGTGGGCCAAATATCAAATGATATTTAACAAATAAGCCCAACAAACACCGAACTACAGAGACCCTCACAGAGATATGTCCACAAAATAAATGAATGGTCTACTGGCCACATATTTCAAAGTGCTCATACTTTTCAGGATCTCAGGTAGACTGTTTTGGAACAGATTACTGAGCCTTGTAGAGGGGGCGATATTCAATCCCATTTGAATAAGCGGGAACAATTTTGGATTTTTGAATTGGATTCGATCAAACCCCGTGGTTTAAATGAATCGATCAATTGGTATTCATTGGGATGACTTGTTAATTAACTCTTTGATCAGCTTGTACGTCACTTCCCTCTAGTATTTCAATACTTCCTCCCCTCTGCCATGTTTGAAGAATTATATAAAATGTATTTGGTATGAGGATTGATGAAGGTAGACAGGATAAAGAGAATGTATATATAGAAATTTGGATTGCTCTTTTAAGGTTGGGTGATATGTGAGTGTGTGCAAGAAGATACCACATGATGTAGATTGGCTTTCAAAGCATGATTTCATGTAGGGGGTGGATCGTCATTTTATGGCAAGATAAGTATCATCTAGTTTGGGTTTGCTCACTTTAAGACGAGATACAACGAACTTTGGGGAATCTACCTTCTATGAGAGGAAAATACGTTTTTTAGTTTGTGGATATATTAATAAAGTAAAGTGGACTTTAAACTAGTAGTGGCTTTGATACTTTGGAAAGCCTACTCAGTGTCAATCCTACAAAAGAAAAAGAAAAAAATTAAAAAAAAAATATATTTAAAAAGCTATTTTTGAAATATATGACCAGTAGACCATTCATTTATTTTGTGGCCATTATAATTAATACATTTAGGCTGCTCAATGGGCACAGGAAGAGGGATCAGAGTCAGAGGCAGCAAAAAAGAGTTGGGGGCAGCAAACTGTCAATTGGATGAGCTCCTTTACTTGTTTGGCCTTAGTGGCTACCTCTGCAGATCTCTCTCTCTGGTACAACCCCCGTGGAGTTACCGGAACTCTTTTATAAGTGCTTAAAAGGAGTTCAGCAGATTTGCATTGCTTAACAATGACAAGGACTTGTCAAACGATGGCAGCCAAGAGCTCTGTTCACTGGCCACCCAGGACATCAGTCTTTGGCTAACAAAGATGGTTAACAAAGCCTATGAAGCTAAAGCCTTGACTCACCCCTTTCAGAGTGCAGTCAGGTAGGCCAGTAATGCCAAAGAGCCACAAGCAACAGTGGTGTCTGCTGGCATTTTAAGAACATAAGAAATTGCCATGCTGGGTCAGACCAAGGGTCCATCAAGCCCAGCATCCTGTTTCCAGCAGAGGCCAAAACCAGGCCACAAGAACCTGGCAATTACCCAAACACTAAGAAGATCCCATGCTACTGATGCAATTAATAGCAGTGGCTATTCCCTAAGTAAAATTGATTAATAGCCATTAATGGACTTCTCCTCCAAGAACTTATCCAAACCTTTTTTGATCCCAGCTACACTAACTGCACTAACCACATCCTCTGACAACAAATTCCAGAGCTTTATTGTGCGTTGAGTGAAAAAGAATTTTCTGATTAGTCTTAAATGTGCTACTTGCTAACTTCATGGAATGCCCCCTAGTCCTTCTATTATTTGAAAGTGAAAATAACGAGTCACATCTACTCATTCAAGACCTCTCTTGAACCTGGGTACCTGTGCAGCAACTCTTGATACAAACACATATACAACTGACGTGCTTCATCACACCCTATCACCAAAAGTCCTTCTAAAGGACCACAGAACGAGCCAAGTGAGTCTGCCTTTCTACATTCGCTCCACCCCAAACAAACTGTTAATATATGGTTCCTTGGTTAGCCCACTACCCAAGCAAGATCATCTGCTGACACAATCCTCAGTGGTTTCTGCGATATATTTTTCATTCTCTACACAAGATCTTGATGCGCCACAGATGAGACTAACACCTTCCACACATCTTCCTGCATAGTGTTATTATCGAGAAGCTAGCCTGGCCAAGTGGTGGGTCTATTCAACATCCCCTTCGGCAGTGGTCCCTAAGAAGGACCCCAGAAAGTACAGGCTAATTCACAACCTTCTTGGATAGCTCGTCTGTGAATTATTTCATCCCAGTTGAGGAATGTTCAGTCCAATATGCTTCCTTTGATTGTGCCCTGGAGCTCTTCAGGAGGTACAGACAGGGTGCACTGATGGCTAAGACAGGTAAGTCTGCATTCAGACATTTTCATCAGTTAAAGTGACACAGCAAATTGTAAACACATGTACCAATTCTTCCTTAAGTCGTCCCACCATCCCTTTTAGCAGATAAATTGCAAAGTCCTATAACCATCATCAATTTGAGCATAGGGTTGGACTCCTTGCTCACTGTCTCCAGGCTCCCTCCAAACAAGCTATCCAAATTAACAAATCTGGTGGCTGTGACAATAGCAACCTGTTACTCCTGCACTAAACAAATATAATCTGCTTAGCTGTTTCTGTTAAACTATTATAGTTACTCTGTAAAAGTTGTTATATCTGTTACACTGTAAAGCTCTGTTGCTGACTCCATGTTGCCTGTAAACCGATGTGATGTCCATCAACAAATGTCGATATAGAAAAACCTTAAATAAATAAATAAATAAATAACCAACCAATACGCAAGAAATTTATGCCGAGGACATGCGATCATTAATTAGAAGTCTGGTTTTAGCAATGAGAGTCATACCTAGGGGGAGGGGGAGGGGGGGGAACTATAATCAAATGACAACCAGCACAGGCCCTAATTTTTATGGTTTGGGGGTATTGATATGCAGACATAAGGGAAAAAAGCAGAGGACTGCTTCTCCAGGCAAATCCATAAGCAAAGCATGTCAAGCAGCACTGTAAATTTTCAAGAAAGCTTTTCACCCACTAAAAAATGTTGCTTGGGGATAACAACACGGACTGGAAGATACTACTATAAGTAAGCTTGCTGGGCAGACTGGATAGACCATTTATTTATTTTAAAGTTTTTGTATACCGACATTCGTTAAGAAAAAACATCACATCGGTTTCCATACAACGTGAACATAGCCAACAGGGCTTTACAGTGTAACTAATAATAGAACTGGGGGGAGGGGAGGGGAGGAGGGGGCAGGGGAGGGTAGCCAGGGTCTTTTGCTATACATACAGTAACGCAAAATACACTTAAGTATATATGTACAAATTATATACAATAAGAATACAAGGAGGGATGGGGGCATTAATTACAGGAACTAAGGGTGGTAGATCTGGAGGGTGAGGGAAGGGGCTGGGAGAGTAGGGAGAGGTTGAAGAGGAGGACCGGAGGGGGCGAGGGGTGAGGTGAGGGGGGGCGTGGGTGGGAGGCAGGACAGTGGGCATAGGCGTGTGTGAACAGCCAAGTCTTGAGTTTCTGTCTGAATTTCTTAGGACAGGTCTCGAGGCGTAGCTGGGTAGGCATGGAGTTCCATAGGGACGGTCCCGCTAGGGATATGGCGTGTTTGGTGGCTGTTAGTTGAAAGAGTTTGGGAGAAGGCATGTGTATAGTTGCTATATATGGCGTTCTTGTAGGTCTGGAAGTGGAACGGATGTGTAAAGTGTCTGAACCATAGCATGTCTGTATTATGAATAGCTTTGTGAATGAGTGTGAGTTTTAAATTGAATTCTGGCTGAGATGAGAAGCCAGTGGAGTTGTTTGAGAATAGGTGTAATGTGTTCTTTTCTGCGAGTGCCTTGAGTATTTGCGCAGCTGCGTTTTGTAGTAGTTGCAGTGGGGCTATGCTGTTCTTCGGTAGACCTAGGAGTAGTGTGTTTGAGTAGTCTATCTTAGATAGGATGAGGGCTTGTAGGACTGTTCTGAAGTCGCTAGGGTGCAGAATAGGTTTAAGTTTTTTGAGGGTGTGTAGTTTATAGTAATAGTCCTTGATGGTGGAAGAGATAAATTTCTGGAGGCTGAATTGTGAGTCGAGGATTACACCTAGGTCTCTTAAGATTTGCGGGAAGTCTAGGGGGGCAATTGGGGAGTTGGCGGGGGAACTGGTTAATGGGTTGATGTGTTGGGGTGCAATGATCATGAGTTCGGTTTTGTTAGCATTTAGGGCTAAGTTGAGTTGAGTGAGAAGGCTGTTGATGGAGGAGAGGGCACTTTCCCATCTTTTTAGGGCGCAGGAAATGGTGTCAGTGATGGGTATGAGAATTTGCACATCGTCGGCATGGATAAAGTGTAGGAGACCGAGATTTGAGAGCAGATGGCAGAGGGGAAGGAGGTATATGTTAAAGAGAGTAGATGATAGGGAGGAGCCTTGGGGTACGCCCCTTGTAATATTGATGGGTTCGGTTTCGTGGTTTTCAAATGTTAACTTTGAAGTGTCTGTCACTGATGTAAGATTTGAACCAGCGGAGAGGGGTCCAGGAGATGCCAATGTCAGATAGTCTATCGAGCAGTATAGAGTGACTGATGGTGTCTAAGGCTGCCGAAATGTCTAAAAGGGCTAGAATGTAGGTGTGACCTTTGTCTAAACCTCTGATGACGTAGTCAGCGAGGGAGATCAAGAGTGTTTCGGTACTGAAGTGCTTTCTAAAGCCATGTTGTGAAGGATAGAGTATCTGGTGCTGATCGAGGTAGTTAGATAATTGTGTGTTGATGGTTTTTTCAAGAACTTTAGCAAGGAAGGGGAGGTTGGAGATGGGGCGGTAAGTTGGTTAAGTCGGCAGGGTCAAGTTTCGGTTTCTTAAGGATGGATTTTACAATGGCTAGTTTGAGCTGGCTGGGAAAATCTTCAGTGGAAATGGAGGTGTTGATAATGTCAGCTAGTGGTTGGGAGATGGTGTCTGGGATAGTCAGGAGCACTTTGGTGGGGATCATGTCGGAGGGGTGGGTGGCGGGTCGCATTTTCTTAAGTATAGCGGAAATTTCAGAGGCAGATGTGTGTTCGAAGGTGTCCATTTTCATGTCAGAGTTTTTTGGGATAAATTTGGTTGGTGAAGGAATGGTGGGGAAGCGGGAGGAAACGGAGGTGATTTTGTTGTGAAAAAATTGGGCGAGCTCATTACATTTAGTTTTGGGGTCTTTGCAGTGTGTTGTCTTGGGAGAAGTCCTGGTGAGGTTAGCGATGAGCGAGAAAAGGGCTCTCGGATTGAATTGGAAATTGTGAATTCTGGTGGCATAGTGGCCTCGTTTTGCTTTGAGAGTGTTGCATCTGTAGTCATGCAGTAGGGTTTTGTATTTGGCGAGTTGCTTGGCTGATGGATCTTTGCGCCATACTTTTTCTTGGGTTCTGAGTTCGTGTTTTTGGAGTTTTAGCTCCGGGGTGTACCATGGTTGTATTGTTTTAGAGGGAGGTTGAGTCTCTTTAGTTACCAGGGGGCAGAGTTTGTTGGCTGTGTCTTTGGTGATGTGGTTCCATGAGGTGATGGCTGTTTACGAGTCTGCGAGATCTAGATTTTTGAGGTTGTCAGTAAGGGAGTCTAAGAGGTAATCCCTGGGACAGGATTTCCTGAATTGTATCGTTGTTTTTGTGTTAGGTTGCTTGGGGACGTTCTTGATTGTACAGGAAGTTTTAATGAGAAAGTGGTCTGACCAGGGAACGGGAGTGTAGGTGGTGAAGTTTGGGAGGAGAAGGGAGTTCATGAAAATAAGGTCGAGGGAGTGGCCTGCTTTGTGAGTGGGGCTGGTTATGATTTGATGGAGGTCCATTGCGTTGAAGGATGAAAGGTCCTTTTCTGCCATCATTACTATGCTACTATGTTTCTGTCTCACCTGATCACAGCGATGATAGGACTATTCCATAACTATCACCACCTGAGAATTAAACAACTGAGATAGGGTATTGTCATTTAGCAGCTCTTTCTGGCAAGTTTAAATGGTGTAGCTATTTTCCCCCATCAGCACCAATGACATCCAGCTTTACTCTGATGCATAAGGGGTATCTGTTTTGGGGTGTACTTCAGGGGAACTTGGTGTTCTGCCCAGTGAAATGGGTGCAGCTGGAGTTTACAAGGAGAATCACATTCCTTGAACTTTTCTCACATCATTGTCATCCTGCACATATGGGTTCTGCCTCGCCGATAAGCAAATGGTACAACGAAGCAGTGGTTCAGGTAATTAAACAGACATGACACTAATTGCTTGCTGTGGACATATGGCGTGGGTTCTAAGGAATGTACTCCTTTCACATTGGTGCTGCATCATATGCAGCTATTACAAGATTACTCAAGGGAGCAATACAGCATATAGGCTGTTGGCATTCCACAGCATACCTTAGATACAATTACTGGTTACCTGTGTTAGCCCAGTGTTAGAGCAGATTACTATATAAATTGCACACCTTATGTTTCTTCCCTACAGATATCATCCAGCAACAATAATCACTGTGACAAATTGGCCTTCCCCATTACACATGCACAGCAGTGGGGCATCCAAGGCACATTTGCTCGTAACCCAGGTTAGCCTCCAAGGCATGGCTGATTTGGTGGATTGGAAAAGGGGGAATGTGATGGAGTCACCTTTTATCCCCCCTGCACAGAAGTAGTCACTGGGAGATCCATCCTAACCTAATTATCATCTACCTAGGAGGTAATAACCTAGAAAAAAATGTGGGACCTCACACAAATACTATCAGGGATAATCTGAAATTGCTATCCTTGTAATGGCCTGATACTTGTATCACATTTTCTGATGATATTCCTTGTCACGGATGGTCTCGAATTCTTGGTGGGGGAGATATCATTTAAAGAGCAATAGGCAAGTTGCTAAAGTCGTATGCCTTGAATGAGGTCTCGACATTTGCCACTACTGGACTGATGTGCACTGCCCTGTCCTTTTTGGTCCAAATGGGGTACCACTTGTCTAATATGATCAAAAACCTGTTCTTGCAGATGCTTAGGCTCCTTTGAAGGTTAGGCCACAACCCTGTTAGGGGAGCCTTCCCACATGCCCATGGTGGGTCTCTCAAACTAAGGTGTGGCTAGTATCATGTCCTTGAGGCAACAATGATCCCCAGGTGCACAAGACGGCAAGCCCAGAGGGCCATGAAGACACAGAGGGCAGACAAACAGGGTGTCATGTCTGCCCTAGTTACAAGATCCTCAGATCCTGATGTGTAGAGGTATCTTTATAATACCAGAAATAAATTAAACAAATCCATTATGCTCCTTTGTAGCAAAGAATTCAAATAGAAAAATCTTTAAAAAAATTGACAATATAAGCTTATTTTGAGCAAGCCAGAAATTGAGTCTCCAACTATGTTAGAAATGTTTGTTCACTACTAACAAATAAGAGTAGCATCAGAAAAAGAAAAAAAAATAAATCTAAATTTCAGCCTAACTAGTAAAATTTATCAAATCCTTGTTTTGTGAAATATTTGAAATTTCAAAAACAAAGTTTTAAAAATGTATATGTATGGACAAGGGATGAAAATATATATCTTACCTGCGAATCATTTGAACTGTCAGTGCAACTTTCATCCTTTTTGGTGTGTATTTGCTCATGGCTTTCGACTTTTATAAGGTTTTCCGATGACCTTAAACTTTTTAATTCTGCTTCTGAACCCTTCATTATGTTTGTTTCTTCATTAATAGTTAGAATATCAGACATCCTCATTAGAAAAAGGTCACTTTAAAATTCTAGAGGAAATATGGAGCCTTTGGAAAGATAAAAAAAAGCATTGTAGGTTTTGTAAGAATATTTTTATTAGGAATTCAAAACAAATATGTATATTGTATGCAAGAAAGTATTTCCCCATTTATTTATAGGACTTCATTTTATTTTTCTTGGTACTCATGTATAAAATTAAAAACCAGCAACCCCCACCCCCCAATAATTAAAGCCAGTCCAGAAATATTTTTATTTGGGAAACACTAAAGAGGCAATAAAATCCCAATGCTGGCTAGAGATTTAAAAAGGTCAGTAGTCCAACAGGACTTGAAGGATTAAAATGAAACAAAAAGCATGCCCTGTGGCATGCAATAAACACCCTCCTCCCACATATACCCCAAAAGGCTTTCTAGAAAACTCTGGAAGTGTTCACCAAGTCCGGATACAACTCAGGTCATAAGACCCAGTATGACTAACTGTACTTGATTGTAATCACAGAAAAATTGCTGAGTCCTTAAAAAATGAAGTACACTATTTCATCATATGCATGGCCACATTTTTCTTGGAACTCAAAATTAGTTAAACTGCAGAGTCAACTTAAAGGGTCAAGAACCTTGCTCATCTCAGGACAGTGTAAAATTCATAAAACAGTGAATATATTTTATAAATGAATGGACATGTGTGATTACAGCTCTCTCCATTTGCTAGTAAGATGGTTTTAACCCAATAGTACAATCATGGGAATATAACATAAGATGACATTTTAAAACAAGAAGCGCTTAAGCCAATTGTTAAATACTAAAGCATAGTGAATAAGTCAACCAAACTGTGAAATTTCTTATGAAGTATATGAATTAATAAAATGCTTAAGAATTTCCTGCATTTTCTAATTTTATTATCAAAACAAAACTATCAAAGTAACTTCATACAGACCATTAAATAGGTATTTCATCTACATGAAAGTATCAAAAATTGCAGTTGTTTCAACATACATATATTGTATATTTATCTATTGTGGTTTTCACTATGAAATTATTCTGCAGAGTCAACTCAATTTATGGTACCACTAAGGCTTCAGAAGTTCATGACTTCATTATTTGCTTTGGCTTGATCCTGAAATAAAAGTAATTTCATGTTTAAAAGCAAAACAACGAAAGCTGCAGTTTTTCTGAATCAAAAATTTATTTTTATATTATATAAAATTCTATGTTATATTGTCATTTGTAACAGAACTAAGAAACATTCCTATAACCTGTGACATAACTTAATTTGATAAATAGGTTTACTTCAGATCCAGGCAATGATATGAATCTAGAGATAGCAAATGTTGCTTACCTGATGTAACAGGTGTTCTCACAGGACAGCAGGATGTTAGTCCTCACAAATGGGTGACATCGAGGATGGAGCCCACCACGGAAAACTTCTGTCAAAGTTTAAACAGAACTTTGACTGGCCCCTACTGGGCATGCCCAGCAAGGCACTGACCCTGCAGCCAGCAGGGGTCTCCCTCCAGTCTGATTTTCAAAGCTACAGGCACTCAGGCAGTGCCTAAAAAGTAAAAACAAAACGAACCCAACACCGCGGGGTGGCAGGCGGGTTTCGTGAGGACTAACATCCTGCTGTCCTGTGAGAACACCTGTTACATCAGGTAAGCAACATTTGCTTTCTCACAGGACAAGCAGGATGGTTGTCCTCACAAATGGGTGAGTACCGAGCTGAGGATGTCCCGACTTGCACCAAATGCACCCAACGACGTGCAAGAGGCACAACAACTGGGGTGGAATTTGGTAAGGGCATCCGCACCCTACCGGGAAGGTGGAAGGGTGTTGGTACATCATGTTGAAAAAAGGTTACGCAAGACAGATTGGCCGAAGATGGCATCCTGTCTTCCAGCTTTGTCCAAACAATAGTGGGCTGCAAATGTATGGAGAGAACTCCAGGTTGCAGCTTTGCAGATGTCAGGAAGCGGCACCGATCGAAGGTGTGCCACTGAAGTCGCCATGGCCCTCACAGAGTGTGCTTTTACACGGTCTTGAAAAGGAATGCCAGCTTGCTGATAGCAAAAAGAAATGCAGTCCGCCAACCAGGAGGAAAGAGCCTGCTTACCCACAGGTTGTCCTAACTTGTTAGGATGGAAAGAGACGAATAATTGAGTGCTCTTCCTGTGAGAAACTGTACGGTCTAGATAAAAAGCTAGAGCCCGTTTACAGTCTAGGGTATGCAGAGTCTGTTCCCCGGAGTTGGAGTGGGGCCTGGGAAAAAAGATAGGTAGTATGATGGATTGATTAATATGAAACTCAGAAACTACCTTAGGTAAAAATTTAGGGTGAGTGCGGAGTACCGCCCGGTCCTGCAGGAGTTTAGTGTAAGGCGGATAGGTAACTAAGGCCTGTAACTCACTAACCCTGCGAGCTGAAGTGACAGCTAAAAGGAATAATACCTTCCATGTGAGATACTTTAATTCACAGGAGTGTAGAGGTTCGAAAGGTGGTTTCATTAGCCGACCAAGAACCAGATTAAGGTCCCAAGATGGGGCCGGAGGACGTAAGGGTGGCTTCAGATGGAGCAAGCCTTTAAGAAAGCGTGTTACCAGGGGTTGTACTGAAATAGGGACACCCTGTATGCCTTTATGGAAAGCGGCTACTGCACTGACATGCATCCTAATGGAAGAGGTTTTAAGACCCGATTCCGATAGATGCCATAAATAGTCCAAGAACTTAGAGATTGGACAGGAAAGGGGATCAAGGGACTGGGAAGTGCACCAAGATGTGTACCTTTTCCATTTATACGAATAGGATCTTCTGGTGGAGGGCTTTCGTGAAGCTATCAGGACACGAGAAACCGAATCCGAAAGGTTAAAAGGCTGAAGGACTAACCTTTCAACATCCATGCCGTCAGGGACAAGGCTTGGAGGTTGGGATGGAGGAGGCATCCGTCGTTCTGAGTGAGCAGATGCGGATCCGTTCCCAGAGGGATGTGCCTGCGGATGGAGAGATCCTGAAGAATGGGAAACCACACCTGGCGTGGCCAGTGGGGTGCTATCAGGATCATGGTTCCTCCGTCCTGGCAAAGCTTCAGGAGAGTCCTCGACAGAAGAGGAAGTGGAGGGAATGCATAGAGCAGACCTGATGTCCACTTGAGGGAGAAGGCATCCCTCGGCTGAGAGTGGTGGCTCCGAATGAGAGAGCAGTAATCGTCTACTTTGTGGTTCTGAGGGGACGCAAAGAGATCTATGTGGGGAGAACCCCACTTGTGAAATAGAGAGGTCGCTACCAGAGGATCGAGTGACCACTCGTGTGGTTGGAAGACCCGGCTCAGCTGATCTGCCAATACATTGTCTACTCCCGGCAGGTAAGTGGCCCTGAGGTACATGGAGTGGGAGAGGGCTTCTGCCCAAATCTGCGCAGCTTCCTGACACAGAAGGAAAGAGCCTGTGCCTCCCTGCTTGTTTATGTACCACATGGCCACTTGGTTGTCTGTCTGGATTAAGATTATCTGATTCGAAAGACGATCTTTGAACGTTCTGAGCGCGTAACGGATTGCTCGAAGTTCCAAAAAATTTATCTGGTGTTCGGCTTCCTCTGGTGACCATAACCCTTGGGTTTGGAAATCGTCCACATGAGCCCTCCAACCGATGTGGGAAGCGTCGGTGGTCAGGATTACTTGTGGATCTGGTAGGAGAAAAGGTAAGCCCTGAAGGAGATTGATTTGAGTCGTCCACCAGGTTAAAGACAGGCGAAGCGCTTGTGTAACTGCGACTAGGGAGGACAGGCGCTGAGAAGCTTGAATCCATTGGTGACGCAGAGTCCATTGTGTCACTCTCATGGCTAGTCGGGTCATGGGAGTGACTTGAACTGAGGATGCCATGTGTCCTAGGAGAATAAGGAATTGGCGAGCCGTGGCCATGTCTTGAGACTGGAGCTGGCGAGCTAGGGACATGAGAGTTTGGACCCGCTGCAGCGGAAGGTAGGCCTTTGCCTGTAAGGTGTCCAAGTCTGCCCCAATGAAAGATAAGGTTTGAGATGGGACTAAGCAAGATTTCTCGTAATTGACAAGAAACCCTAAGGAAAGGAGTGTGTTGATTGTCAATTTTAGGGAGGAGTGGGCAATCTGAGGGGTGGAGGCCTTGATTAGCCAATCGTCCAGATAGGGGTAGACGTGGACACCTTCCTTCCTGAGGAATGCTGCTACCACTACGAGGCATTTGGTGAAGACTCGTGGAGCAGATGCCAGACCGAAAGGTAGTACTCGGTATTGATAATGGTCGCGGCCTACCAGAAACCACAGATACTTGCGATGGGATTGTGTTATCGCAATGTGGGTATAAGCATCCTTTAGGTCGAGGGAGCACAGCCAATCCCCCCTTTGCAGCAGAGGGAGTAGCGCACCCAGGGTTACCATCTTGAACTTTTCTTTTTGAAGGTACTTGTTGAGGGCCCGAAGGTCCAAAATGGGACGTAGCCCCCCTGACTTCTTTGGAATTAGGAAGTACCTGGAGTAGAATCCCTTGCCTCGTTGAGAGGGAGGGACGGGTTCTATAGCATTTGATTGCAAAAGAAGGGATACTTCCTGTTGTAATTGAGTCAAGTGGCTGGATAGACTCCATGCTTGAAGAGGCGGGGAGTCTGCCGGAAGAGTTATGAAGTTGAAGTGGTAACCCTGTGTGATAATTGCCAGCACCCACTGATCTGAGGTAATCTGTATCCAATGCTGTAAAAAGTGGCACAGACGACCCCCCACAGGGATGTCGGGAAGTGGGATGTACTGAAATGTAGACCCAATATCTCATAACATGATAGTATATACACAAAGAAAAAACATGTCATGTATAGATGTGGGTAGAGTTTACCTTCATACGATAGGACCTCGAGGTGGTTCCGCTATCGTGTCTGTGAGCCAGCAGTGGCTTCTAATCATTAGGTAACTCTACCAGAATGGTTAAATATTGTTATAATCCACAAACGCTGCACTTATCTCATATTAACTCAGTCTGTCTCGAGCTGCCCGACACCACGGTGTTTCGGAGCTGCGGCTCCTTCTTCAAGGGCGGGACGTTTAAACGAGAAGCTGCTAAATTGTTGCAGAATGCTGTATAACATAAAAGACATACCATTACTTACATCCTGAATATTCGTGACTTATAAATGCCACTGAATGTGGTCACTATGCATCCGAGCTGATACATACATGCTGTTGCGGCGTTGTCGAAGACGTGGACTAGGCGTTAGTGTGGCGGTCAAGAATGCTCCGCTGAAAAAGATTTTTGTGAATGCTCAAAGTGCTTGATCAACCTTTTAATTGTGCTGCACGATGTTAC
Source organism: Rhinatrema bivittatum (assembly GCF_901001135.1). Classification (NCBI taxonomy): domain Eukaryota; kingdom Metazoa; phylum Chordata; class Amphibia; order Gymnophiona; family Rhinatrematidae; genus Rhinatrema; species Rhinatrema bivittatum. The sequence goes on along the minus strand of NC_042620.1, from coordinate 51,337,790 downwards.
CTCCAGTTTTATGATAGGCGGGTACTTACGGAGTTTGAAGCGGCTGGTTCTTGAGCGGCTGCTTTCACTAAGGCGAGAGCGGGCTTGCTGAACGCCATTTTTAAAGGATGCTGTCATGATGACGTGGGAGGGTGGTGCTGATGACGTGCAGCTGTGCTGACGCAATGAGTGGACAGTTGATGTCGGTAGTATTAGTTACGTCGCTGACAGATTTCAGATCATCGTCATCCACTCTATTTTGTCATTTAATCCTTCCGGTTCCAGGGAACTGAGGCGGTAAATCCATTCATTTTCTTTGCGATTGAGAGTGTTATCTCTATCTCCCCCTCTCCATGCGGATCGAATATGTTCCAAAATTATCCATGTAAGATCTCCAAATGTGTGTCCTGAGTCGATGCAATGCTGCACCGTAGGAGCTTTCGCATCCTTGTTATTAATACGGCATTTGTGCTCGGTAAGCCTGATCCTGATTTTCCGTGTTGTTCTTCCTACGTAGATCTTGGGACAGGGGCACTGCAGTGCATAGATGACGTAGTCGGTATTGCAATCTACATCATCATTTAATTTTACTGCCTGTCCTGTGCGAGGATGATGCCATACGATGCCAAGATGTGCTTGTGGACAAAAAATACATTTGCCACAGGCGGTTTGTCCGGTGATGACTGGTTTCACTAGTTCCGGTAGTGCTGCCTTGATCACATGCTGCCGTATGTTACGGCCTCTTGAATACGAGAACATGGGCTGATTGGTAAATTCTGGATAAGGACTGAGGACATGCCAATATTTTATAAGTACATTCCTTATTTGCGCGGTGAGTTGTGTGTGTGGTAATACACAAATTAAATCTGGAGCATCTGGTTTGGTCTTATATTGGAGGAGACTGGTCCTATCTGAAAATGTTGCTCGTTTATATGCATGTCTAATAACCTGTTTAGGATAGCCTCTGACCCTGAACCGTGTGGTCAAAGCCTGTGCCTGTGTGTGAAAGTCTTCTGGTTCTGAACAAAGTCTACGTATCCTGAAAAACTGCCCCACCGGTAGACCCTCCTTGAATCTTCTGGGGTGATGACTATCAAAACGTAATAAATTGTTGCGGTCTGTCGGTTTTCTGTATAGAGTGGTCTGCAGAGTCGATCCAGTCTTGATGATATTGATATCCAAATATGATATCGAACTTTTGTGATATGTGATTGTGAATTTCAAATTGGGATGGGCCTGATTCAACCACTGGTGGAATTGTAATAGAAGGGCTTCTGTTTCTGTCCAGACGAAAAATATGTCGTCTATATACCTTGTCCATTGTTTGACATAGACGACATATTTTTCGTCTGGACAGAAACAGAAGCCCTTCTATTACAATTCCACCAGTGGTTGAATCAGGCCCATCCCAATTTGAAATTCACAATCACATATCACAAAAGTTCGATATCATATTTGGATATCAATATCATCAAGACTGGATCGACTCTGCAGACCACTCTATACAGAAAACCGACAGACCGCAACAATTTATTACGTTTTGATAGTCATCACCCCAGAAGATTCAAGGAGGGTCTACCGGTGGGGCAGTTTTTCAGGATACGTAGACTTTGTTCAGAACCAGAAGACTTTCACACACAGGCACAGGCTTTGACCACACGGTTCAGGGTCAGAGGCTATCCTAAACAGGTTATTAGACATGCATATAAACGAGCAACATTTTCAGATAGGACCAGTCTCCTCCAATATAAGACCAAACCAGATGCTCCAGATTTAATTTGTGTATTACCACACACACAACTCACCGCGCAAATAAGGAATGTACTTATAAAATATTGGCATGTCCTCAGTCCTTATCCAGAATTTACCAATCAGCCCATGTTCTCGTATTCAAGAGGCCGTAACATACGGCAGCATGTGATCAAGGCAGCACTACCGGAACTAGTGAAACCAGTCATCACCGGACAAACCGCCTGTGGCAAATGTATTTTTTGTCCACAAGCACATCTTGGCATCGTATGGCATCATCCTCGCACAGGACAGGCAGTAAAATTAAATGATGATGTAGATTGCAATACCGACTACGTCATCTATGCACTGCAGTGCCCCTGTCCCAAGATCTACGTAGGAAGAACAACACGGAAAATCAGGATCAGGCTTACCGAGCACAAATGCCGTATTAATAACAAGGATGCGAAAGCTCCTACGGTGCAGCATTGCATCGACTCAGGACACACATTTGGAGATCTTACATGGATAATTTTGGAACATACTCGATCCGCATGGAGAGGGGGAGATAGAGATAACACTCTCAATCGCAAAGAAAATGAATGGATTTACCGCCTCAGTTCCCTGGAACCGGAAGGATTAAATGACAAAATAGAGTGGATGACGATGATCTGAAATCTGTCAGCGACGTAACTAATACTACAGACATCAACTGTCCACTCATTGCGTCAGCACAGCTGCACGTCATCAGCACCACCCTCCCACGTCATCATGACAGCATCCTTTAAAAATGGCGTTCAGCAAGCCCGCTCTCGCCTTAGTGAAAGCAGCCGCTCAAGAACCAGCCGCTTCAAACTCCGTAAGTACCCGCCTATCATAAAACTGGAGGTAACATCGTGCAGCACAATTAAAAGGTTGATCAAGCACTTTGAGCATTCACAAAAATCTTTTTCAGCGGAGCATTCTTGACCGCCACACTAACGCCTAGTCCACGTCTTCGACAACGCCGCAACAGCATGTATGTATCAGCTCGGATGCATAGTGACCACATTCAGTGGCATTTATAAGTCACGAATATTCAGGATGTAAGTAATGGTATGTCTTTTATGTTATACAGCATTCTGCAACAATTTAGCAGCTTCTCGTTTAAACGTCCCGCCCTTGAAGAAGGAGCCGCAGCTCCGAAACACCGTGGTGTCGGGCAGCTCGAGACAGACTGAGTTAATATGAGATAAGTGCAGCGTTTGTGGATTATAACAATATTTAACCATTCTGGTAGAGTTACCTAATGATTAGAAGCCACTGCTGGCTCACAGACACGATAGTGGAACCACCTCGAGGTCCTATCGTATGAAGGTAAACTCTACCCACATCTATACATGACATGTTTTTTCTTTGGGAAGTGGGATGTGGCATGTGCTCCGTACCGGAAAGTCAAAGGCCTGCCACAGGCCCAGGAGGTGGGGCCACAGCAGGTCTTTGTTTTCGAGGTTGGCGTGGCTGAGGTCTAGTGGAGGATCGAGCCGGACGAGGCCTAGCCGACGGAGGATAATAACGACGTGGCCGAAAGAAAGACTTTTTAGAGTCCTTCTTAGGTGGTGGTTTGGAGGATACCTCAGATGGAACAGACGAAAGTTGCTTCAACGTCTCGTGGTGATCCTTCAATTCTGCCACAATTTGTTGAATCTGTTCTCCAAACAGATTGTCCCCTAAGCAGGGTAAATCGGCTAGACGATCCTGGACCTCTGGGCGAAGGTTAGATGACTTTAACCAAGCCCAACGTCTGGCTGAAATGGCAGTAGCTGAGACTTTTGTGGAAGCATCGAAGATATCGTAGGCCGTTCTGATCTCGTGCTTCCCAGCTTCAAATCCTTTGTGAAGAAGGGCTTGAAGCTGTGGCTGGTATTGGTCCGGTAACGTGTCAGCGTAGTCCTGCATCTGTTTAAGGATAGCTCTGTTGTATTGAGTCATGTAAAGTTGGTATGAAGCTATGCGAGATATCAACATGGCCCCATGATACACTTTCTGTCCCACACTATCTAGGAATTTGTTGTCCTTGATAGGGGGAGTGGAAGAGTGTGGTTTTAGGCGCTTGGCCTTCTTTTGTGCAGACTCAACTACAACAGAGCGATGATCCAGTTGAGGCTTCTGAAATCCTGGTGCTGACTGAACGAGGTATGTGGAGTCAGCTTTCTTATTAACTGGTGACACAGATGAAGGAGATTCCCAGTTTTTCTTTAAAAGATCCAGAAATACCTGGTGAATGGGGATGGAAGCGATGATTTTTGGGGCATCCAGAAATTGGAGCAGTTCCATCATTTGGTGCCTGTCATCGGTCTCAGATTGCAACTGAAAAGGTACAATTTCTGACATCTCCTTTACAAAATTAATAAAGGAGAGATCTTCAGGAGGAGATCGTTTTCTACTCTCTGTAGGAGATGGTGGGGATGGCAAATCTGTATCAGAAGATGTATCATCACCCCAGGTATCATAAGGATCATGTGGGGCTTGCAGACCTGAAGGACCTGGTTGAGGATCCAAAGGCATCGATGGAAATCTGGATGGAATCGGTGCTGCAAGCGGAACTGTAAACGGCATCGAGGGCTTCGGGGCTGCCGATGGAATCGGTGCCGGTCTTGGAATCGATGGAGCCGAGGGATAAATCGGTGGAGAGGTATGCGAAGGCACCGATGGGACTACTCCGGACGGGGGAATCCGAAACGGTGTTTCTCCTGTCGATGAGAATCCTGCCGGAGACGATGGTGTAGTCTGTGCTACTGGAATCACCGATGGAAGGGCCCGCATGAGTGCCTCCATACGATTCAGTAGCGGTGCCAGCGCTTCCACTAGAGGCTCGGTGGTCGGTTCTCTCCTCGGTGGCGGAGTCGGTGCCGAGGTCGGTGCCTGAGGTGGTGCCAGAGTCGGTGCTGGTGTCGGTGCCGGTGGAGGCTGGAACCTTTGCATCGCTTTCTCGATGGCCTCCTGGACCAGCCGGTCCAGTTCTGCCCGGAGACCAGGGGTAACGATACCCGGCTCGACGGGAGAGGGAGGCTGAGGCAGAGCCGGAGGGACCACCGTAACCGGTGGGATCACGGCTCCCACACCCCGAGAGGGTGAGGGTTTCCTCGGTGCCTGCGAACGAGACGTGGACGGTGCCAGGTCTGACCGAGGCTTTTTTGTCGGTGGCTCGGCCTGTTCAGAGGTCGATGGCTGTGGATCCTCGACGGGCCGAGACTTGTGCCGCCGATGGCGATGCTTGTCCTTCCGATCTCCTCGCCCATCCGGGGAGGGGACAGGAGTCGACGGCCGAGAAGTCATCGGTGATGGACGGTCACCGGAGGGTTGACTGTGGTGGTGCAACTTCGACGGTGCCGGTTCCGATGACGTCGATGCTATCGATGGTGTTGGGGTGGGTGCATGGAAGAGGAGCCCCATCTTCTCCATCCTGGCTTTACGACCCTTAGGTGTCATTAGGGCACATTTAGTGCAAGTCAGGACATCATGTTCACTTCCCAAACACAGAACACAGACCCTATGGGGGTCTGTGATGGACATAGTCCGGGTGCAATCCGGACAACGACGGAACCCCGTCGCCATGGCCTAGGGCCAAATTTAGCCGCGGGATCGGTAAGTGCCAACAGGCCTCAAGGGCCAAAATCGACGGCAGTCGATGAAAATCGGCAAAAAACTTACCGGATTCCGCGAAGGTGACAAAAATTTGTCGAAGGGAGACCCCTGAGGGGCAAATTTTCTTCGGAAAGAAAAAACCGAATTCCTGTCAGGAACGTGGTAAGAGAGCTCCTTTCACCGCGTGGCAGCTGCTGCGCGGAAAAAAGAAGACTGGAGGGAGACCCCTGCTGGCTGCAGGGTCAGTGCCTTGCTGGGCATGCCCAGTAGGGGCCAGTCAAAGTTCTGTTTAAACTTTGACAGAAGTTTTCCGTGGTGGGCTCCATCCTCGATGTCACCCATTTGTGAGGACAACCATCCTGCTTGTCCTGTGAGAAATTTGGGTAGAATGATATAAAAATGGAACACTTCATAGAAATATAATACAGATCAGTATCAAAGATTTGGAACAGTGTACTTTATTACTGAAATCAGATGGCATATTTGGCTATCTTTAAAGCGGTAAGGGTACAAATGTTTGATGTTCCTGTAATTAGAGATCTAAGAAAAATCATTAAAGCTATGCACCTAGACTCTTCCTCGAGTCATTTGTTCATGTAAAAGGGAAATCAATTATCAATGCACCCTGCCTGATTTATGCACTGTTTATAACAAGTGTAGTTTTGGCATTTATAGAATTTGTCTCATCATTGAATAGATTTCTTAATTCAAGAAAAAAAAAAGGTTTCATTATTATGTTTAAAGAAGTGTTAGGAACTGATCTGCAAAACAAACTGAATTCACTAGCAGAGAGCTGGTTGTTTCCAAGGCAACAGGAAGGTGGAAGCATTGCTTCAGATATGATCCTGTGCTTTAACATTAAGGGAGATGACATTATTTTCAAGATTCCCTTGAGGGTAAGCAGGAATAGAAACAGTATGAGGAGGAGAGAGATTAGTGACATGCCAAATTAACAGAATTGATGAAACTCTCTGCAGAGTGCACATAATATTCATACACTACTCAGGTCAGGGGGAGGGTAACCTCCTAAAGAGGTAAGACTGGACAAGTCTAGTAATTATAACACTCAAAACACCCCAAAAAGCAGTAAGTCCTCCTATGTGCAGCAAAATTAAAATATGCACAGGAAGCAACTAAGCCTTACAAAACCACTGGGACCAGTATTTCTACAGCATGCTTTGTTTTCATAGTAACTGTGGTTAATTCTAAGTTAGCTAGAAGAGAAAATGAGTGTTAATCCTATCTTCTTCAACTAAGACCCAACATACTGAAAATTTTTCCCCATGGACATAAAAATTACTACATCAGGCCACTAGTTATCAAAGAGCAATTCATTTGTTAAGGCAGAAAATAGTCCGTTTTCAACTCCGGACATAAAAATGCCCCCAAGAACTCCTCCTTGCAATCCAGTTAAAAGTATGTGCATTGTAGAAGCCTGAAACACTTTTCAGACATATCAGGATAAAAAAGTCTTTGCAAACTGTCCTTCATACACCTACAGATAATTAGGAGCCTCACAAGTAGCAATGAACTGGTAACCTGAAACAAAGTTTCTAGAAAAAGAAAAGGAATGGAGACTGACTGCAACAATTTTAATTTTTCCAGGAGAAATTAAGTTATTAATTTTATATATTTATCAGTATTTGATTATTTTCTTTCCCTTTAAACACAGGATGGTGAAGTACAAAATTCCAAATAAATTAATAATCCTCTAAAATCAAAACAAAAATCAATTAACCTTCAAGCAATTAGAAATAAAAATAAACATAGCTCTAGATAGATTTCTCAATTTCCTTCAGCCTTAGTAAAGACACATGTAACAATCAAGTTCAAGAACCCTGAAAAGCATGCTCAGAGAGTCACACCTAGACATTTTTCTTGATATGCTTAAGGTGAGAAACAAAACACAGAACCACCACTAAGATTGCTAAGGGCCAGATGTACGAAGCATTTTCCCCACTAGACACAAAAATGGGGAAAAAACTTTTAAGACCACTGGTCTTGATACAGAGTTTGTCTTCTTACCCACCGTAAATTTCCAAATGTATTGTATACAGGAAGGACTGTTGATTTACAAAAGTAAAGTTCTACAGACCTTAAATAGCAGCAAACAAACAAGAAGTATAAGAAATGCTTATTAGTTTTGAAATTTTGGAACTACTTTGACACAAATCGGACATCTGCAACACCTGTAGTTTAGAAAAACATCTTATGGAGAAGCCCAAAAAATACTCAAAATTTCAGATTACACACAGATATCAACCAAGTGAAAAACAATTCTAATAAGAAAGCAAATTTCTATTAAGGACAAGATAGCCTCCTTAAAGTATTCAAAGATTAAGGAATCAAAGACTGAACCTCTCCTCTTCCCCCCATCCAGGTCATCTGGGATATTAAGAAATAACATAACTAAAATATTGGATACATAAATAAGACTCAAAACATTTTTATCATCCTAAATATTTTGTCTTTTATGACTATTTAAACATTTACTCTCTCAAGCATGTAATCCTGCTCTTGGCAAACAAATCTCTTTACCTAATTGATAATGATATGAATTGAGTTGGTTTTAGGCTTCTCCATAAATATTTTTAAAACAGTTCCTGCTGTCTTATTTTGATCTGGTAAACTGTAAAATTACTCTTTGCTTTCGTATATTTCTGCATTAGCTACTTTTGAGAAATGTACTTTATTACCTGACATACCATAGGGCTATGTATTTGTGGTATCCCACAAAAATAAAATAAAATCCAAGGTTCCTTTTCACAGTAGTCAACAAGGATGTTAGTTGCAATGAGCCATCTTGAAAGTGGCAGGAGTCCCATGTCCTTGTCACCAGTGTAGAGTCTTGCAGTGAACTATACAGTTTCTGATCAAGTATACCATACCTTTCAAAAACCTAAAAAAAAAAGTATAAAAACATATGATTAAACACATTAACAAACAGAAAATATTAGTTGAATAAGCATATATTACCATATATTACTTGATAAAAACATTCTAATCTGGAAAAAACTATTTTTGATTTGAAGTGGGAAAGCGTTTTAGTCTGTAAGATGAGGGAACAAAAGTTAGCATTCAACAACTAACAGGATGAGCGCATGACTTTACCGGCGCTTGGACGTGCATCCAAATCCCTCATGCAATAAGGGGATTAGCGAGTCCAAAACTCATGTCCAAATAAGCGGGAAGCTAATAGCGTTCATCACATGTAAATTCATCTTCATGAGGCTTTTACCTTACCGTCCCGATGGAAAAAAAATGTGTAAAACTTTGTAATGGAAGTTGAGAGTACCAATTAAGAAATTTCTTAATATAAAGAACATAAAAAAAAGAAAAGAAAACATCAATCTCTCATCCATCATAGAAGAAACTAAGAGGGGGAGGAAAGAAAGAGAGAACAATTGTAACATGTAAATCTAGAAATGCAACGTGAGAGACTCTGTATATTATAACATGGCCCAACAATTCTACAAATTAATAGCAGGAACTGTCACTCTAGCATTGAAAAATTCCCACAGCTGCTCTGGACTAAAGAAAATATAAGTATTATCTCGCAGCTTAATTATACATTTACAAGGGTATTGTAACAAGAAACTTGCGCCTAAGGTAGTAACTTCAGAATGCATATTCAAAAAAGCTTTACGAAGCAATTGAGTAACTCTGGCAAGGTCTGGATAAACTCTGACTATGCCACCCAAAAAGAGAACATTTATGCTCTTAAAATAATATCATGACAATCCAGCTCAGAAAAAAAAAAAAAGACACTAGCAGAGTAAATCTTTCAGTCACTTCCACATTGGCATTTTCTAAATATTCAGACAAATTTGAAAAATTCCCCACATTCAGATCGATACTCTAAGGCCGCGGTAGAAACAGTGCGGCAGTGTCAGGCGCACCCTCGTTCCCCGCACGCACAGTTCTCTTCACCTACCGCTCGATACTCTCTTCAAATTGCATGCAAATGCATGCCGTGGCTGCGAAGCCTTAGGCAAGCGTTAGGCCCGCGCAACCCATTTTACTGTATAGAGCGCCTATACAGTATCCTGGGTTCGCGGGCCTAACGCTTCACGGCCACGCTGGTATCTGTCATTTCAAATGTCATTTCAAATGACATTTGAAATGACAGGTACCAGGAAGTGGACAGTTATGTTCCCCGATGCTCAGCAAACTTTCCCCCAGCCCCCGCTTACCTGCCCTGGCCCCGTCCGGTCTCCGATGCAGCCCCAGTCCTGTCCCCTCCTCCCGAAGCAAAAAAAAAAAAAAACCGAAAAAGTAGCAAGGCTCAGGCCTGCTACGGTAGTCCCTTCTCCTCTCCACCCGATTTCAGCGCTCAAGGCGGCCGGGTGGGTGTGCATTCATCCAGGCAGAGGGAGCCGGCGGCGAAAGCGGCCTCCGGCTCCCTCTGCCTGGATGAATGCACGCCCACCCGGCCGCGGCCTGGATCGAACACGCGCCCACCCGCCCGCCGGCTCCCACCGCCGCCTGGATCCAACGCGCGCCCACCCGCTCGCTGGCTGCCGCCGCCGCCTGGATGAATGGGCGCCCATCCGCCCGCCGGCTCCCGCCACCGCCTCGATGACCGCACGCCTGGGGGATTCGGAAAGTGACAGGTATTTATACATATATATAAACAACTTACGCTGCAATGTTTTTTACACTTTACGGTTTTACCCCCATTTTTTACACTTTATTCCCATTTTAATTTTCGAACACCACACTAACACCAAGTAGAGGGTAGGCGGTAAACTAACAGGTTAAGGACGCGGCAAAATAGCGGGTTACAAAGGAGATAATCTGAGCGCGCGTCACAGTATCGGAGGGGAATAGCTAATTCCTTCATTATACAGCTAATTCGTTCATTTACATATCATATACATGCTGCGTGCGGAAAGGGTTATGCGTCTGTTTTAAGAAGCGCTAAGGACGCGTGAAACTGGAGACTGCATCGCTGGATCACCTTACGTGTCCGAATTATGCGCTCCCAGCACGTTACCGACGGGAAATCTTCAACCGCACGTTACAGTATCAACCTGATTATTAGGAAAACTAGACTGGGCAAGGCTCTGTCTCTGAGGAAGAAACACAATCTTCTTTACAGCTGGAACCAAATCAGAAGAGATCTTTAAAACATCAACCATGTATCTTTTAAAGGTAATTCACCAAGAACCTTGAGGAAATTCAACAAATGTAAGTTCAAATGCCTCAGAAAATTTTCCATAAATTCCAACCTTTAAGGAAAACATACGTTCACGAATAACTGCAGCATTAGAAGCCTGGAGACTTTAAATATCATTCCCCAGAGCCTGAATGGAAAAGGAATGCTCCTGAAGAGTTTGCTGATGATCTTGTGCAACTGTGTCCAAATTTGTTTTTAGAGAGCGTCTCCAAGCGCTGGGATTGCGATTAAGTCCCAAAGGGACGCAAGAATAACCCTAGCCGGTTTTAAAATCTCCAAGGGGTGCTGAACAGCACCAGCTCCAATTCCAGCAGCATAGACATTCCCCTCCGATGAAACCGAGGAGGCAACTCCACTAACCACTCCTCTTCTCCAAGGAAGCCCCCAGGTGCTGATTGGCGAGAGAATTCGGCACCCGATCAAGCAGAACTCCGGCAGCTCCATCCGACTGAGGCTGCTCTATGAGGTCATCACCTGGCGCCTTAGCATAGTCGGCGACGAAAGGATTGGGGGGGGGGGGGGGGGGTCGAGGGTCCGGAGGGCTCAAAGATATTTCCCAAGGCAAGAACAAAGCTCCTCTCTGCCTCGCCAGCAGGGCCTGGTTTGTATTTCTACTGGCTGAGAATCCTGGAAGGCATCAAAATATTCTCCCCAATTTGTTCGATAATTGAATCTCCCAGCAGAAGCAGTTTTCTGACATTTAATTCTGGTGAAGGGCTACCTATAAAAGTTATAAGATATCTATAAAATCATGAGAGGACTAGAGTCGGTAAACATGAATTGGTTATTTACTCTTTCAGATAACAGAAGGACTAGTGGGAACTTCTTGAAGCTAGCAAGTAGCTCATTTAAAACAAAATCTGAGAAAATTATTTTTCACTCAATGCACAATTAAGCTCAAATTCATTCACAGAGGATATGGATAAGGCAGTTTATTTATTTACTTTATTTAAAGGCTTTTATATACCGGAGTTCATGCACTTGTGCATACCACTTCGGTATATAATGCCAGTTCGGTATATATATGCCAGTTGGCATAGCTAGGTTTAAAAAAAGGTTTGAACAAGTTCCTGGTGGAAAACTGCTATTAATCAAGTTGACTTAGGGCCATTTCTTATTACTGGAATTAGTAGCATGGGATATATTTTGATTGGGTAATTGCCAAGTACTTGTATCCTCAATTGACCACTGTTTAAAACAGGATACTAAGCTTGATGCTAAATCTGACCCAGTATGGAAACTTCATATGTTCTTACATTCCATGTTGCTTATGCCCAGGGATAAACAATGGCTTTCCTCAAGTCTACCTGGTTAATAACAGTTTATGGACTTCTGCTCCAGGAACTTGTCCAAATCTTTTTAAACCCAGTTGCACTCATTGCCTTTCCCATATCCAGCTGACAGCAGGAAATGGTGTATGTGAAGAGGGCTACATTATACTCAAAACGACTGGCCACGGTAGGTGCATGCGACCTTAAAAAAAAAAAAAGAAAAACGTGTTCAAAATCTTCCTTTTGCATCTCTGCTGACTTTCTAAGGATTTTCCCAAGTGTTAAAACTTTGAGATACCAGTAATTATGGTTGGAAAGACAACAGACTTATTTGTAGTGAGAAAAATTTGCAAAGGCTTATTTGAAGCAAGAATGTTACATTATGAAGTTCCCCAGATAAAGGTGCACATGTCTAAACATGATCAGGTCAGGAAGAACAAGAAAGTATTTCAACATGTTTTCTCTGTCTTTGTAGTTTGATTTTTATTGCATTTTTTTTTAACTTTGCACACAAACAACTTTTTATTTATTTATTTATTTATTTTTAAAGATATTGATTATAGTGGTGTGGCATAGATTCTTCATAACTTATGCTGATATGATCTGCACCTGTATGAATGCCCTTGCAAAGTTATATAAATATTTAAGAGGATGTTTAAAAATATGCAGACTTTAGAATGTCTTGGTATATTTATGAGCCATTAATTTTTAGAGTAATATTTTTATTCCCATGTGTAGTGTCTGCAATTCAGATGCTTTCCCAGCAAGTAATTGTAAAGCTGCATGTTTATTGTATGCAGGCAATAGAAGCAGCCTCCCCCATACTTCTTTGCATAAACCAGTCAAAATCTAGCCTTCTTCCTGGTCGGAAGATACAATGGCCTTTTTTGGTTTAACAGGCATCATCTATCCACAGTTTTATTAAGAATCCCTTTCCCCCACCCAATTCCTTCCCCCCCCAAAATGTACTAATACATATGATTATTCTCCTACTCCTGATTAACTCAATCACACACTTTCCAAAACCACATCTATGAAATATTTCTCTGATTTTGTATAAACTGTTTTTATTTATAGGCTAAGTTAATACCTACAGTTAAGATTATACTGAAAGTGAATCACAACAGAAGCTTCTTTGACCTAAGTGGAAGTTGTGATAGTGTCATTACCATGTTTAATTTACAAGTAAAAAGTGAAAAGTCAAACTTTCAAAAAGATTTTTTGTATTATAATTATATGCGCACACACCATATTATGACAAATATTTAAGAGGAACTCCCATCATCAAAACAGAAGGTGAGATATTGTCTAGCCAAAAAAACAATCACCACTTCTCTGCAAACCCAATGGCATAGCAGCTTTCACACCAAGTACTCGTCGAGATATATAGAACATTATTATTAGTGAAAATTATAACTGGTGGGAGTATCCACTTTGTGTCAGAAGCAGCTGCAGAGCAGTAAGGGATATCAACATGCTTCCCATTCTCCACAATGGGAATGCCTTCTGAAATTGCAATACAACTTAATAAAGATTTATCCTAATTTATATTTGCCAGAAAACATAAGTATTCACCACTGATGCACTATACTAAGAAAACTAAAATGCACTTTAACAAAAAAACAAAACAAAACTGCATGCATGAGTCCTGCCTTGATGATAATCTGATGTCACTACTTAACAAGTAGAAAGAGGACAATCTGCCATTTCTTGATATAGCTTTCTTCATTGACTATTGTGCTTTGCATCCACTTCTCTACTCAGAGTCCGACCGGTGTGAGAATGTTCTCACATCTGCTTCCTGAAATTGGCTATGGCAGAAAAGGAGTCACAGTTACTCAAGTCCCCTGAGGCACTCAATTACAAGAACTCAGAGAAGCTGGCTTTAGAGATACTGTAAGAAAGAGTAAGATAATGTCTTGAGGTGAAGAACTTGCGATAAGAAGATTGTCTTGGTGGATTGGACACAGAGTCCAAGTTCGGCTCTAATCCCTTAGAACAGGAAAGGATCTTAGGATGGGGAAAATAAATTAAGAGAAATAAAAAAATCCATCAACAGCAGAAGCCAAAATCAATGCCAAAGTCAAGATATCAGACTCCCAAAGGCAGACTTCTACCGAAAATTGGGTTTTACCCTCTGTTGCTCCTTGTAGACTTCTATCATGATGTTGATACATGCTGTAAGAAAATAAGATACACAATATTAAGAATGTGTGGCTAGACATAAATCACTGGTCAATACATCTCCAAAAATTTATTTTTATATAACAAAACTACATGAATAACTAATACAGAACACTTGTAGTTCAAGGGGTTTCTTTTGAATTACAAGAGTGTTCTGTATTAGTTGTTCATGTAATTTTGTTATATAAAAAATAAATTTTTGGAGATGTATTGACCAGTGATTTATGTCTAGCCACACATTCTTTATATTATATATTGTTCTATGTGTGTGTGTTGTTGACTCCACCATCACTGTGTGAGAACATAAGATATCGAATGGGAAATGGAGATAAGCGGTATACACAATTGTTAGAAACCACAATAACAAATGGTATAGCACTAAAAATTTGTGGATCCTTATACTGGATTAATCCAAAAAATGAAGCTAAAAAAAAAAATAGATGTCAAATTCAGCATTTCCACCTTTATTCATGAATAGTTGAAAGGAGGTTTCAGTCCCCCGACATGGACAGTGTTTCGCCACATGGGCTGCGTCGGGAGGGACGGAGGCCCAAGAAATCAGTTACTAACAATAAATATAAACAAGGAGATTATCATAAATCCTGTATAAAAAGGGGGGGGGGGGGAAGAGGGTAGTGGTGGGAGAAAAGGAAGGGAAAGGGAAAGGAAGGGAAGGAGAAGCAGGGGAGGACCAGTGGAGGGGAAGATTAGACAAAATCATTATCAGCTTTGACGTATGTGGAACCATTTCAATTGGTGTAAGGTGACAGGGGGTGGGGGGTGGAGGTAGTAAGAGGTTATGTATTGGAATTGAAAAATATTTACCAAAACAAGGACTGCTTGAAAAAAGAAGCTGGAAAACTGAAAGGGTATAGCGATTTTAAAGAGAACCTACAGGAGAGGGGGGGGGGGGGGGGGGGGGGAGGGGAAGAACGGGAGGGAGAGTTTTAGAGAAAGTCAAAAGGAATACCTTATAGTGATGGCAATCAATATCCATACATGAAACAGTAATAGAATCGCTACACCCTTTCAGCTTTTTCGTGCTTTGCATTCCTTAACCTTCTTAATTCCATTCTTATGCCTCTTCCCTTTCTGGTCCGTCTGACACTCTTGCTCTGGGCCTTTAAATTCCCTCATGGTTATTTTTCACGCAGTTAACATTCCCTGCCCCTTATTTAAATGCGGGAGCGTCGACGCTGAGACAGCCCTGCAGAGAATCCACTGATTTATTGTTCCAGGCAAGCCCTTTTGATCCTTCCTAGTTGACTACCCTTTCTTTCTACAACACTTTTGAATATTTCTCTTTTCTTTTATAGCTTAATTAAATAATGGTTTATAAATCAGAGCTTTTTCTGTCCCTCTGTATTTTGTATATTCCAGTCTGAAAGATCTGCCCGACAGTTTAAAGCCCGTTCTGCCTTATGCGTGGAAGGTATGTTTTTCGGACTTCCCTTCTGGTATATTTTTTCACATGCTCAGTCACTAAATACATCTCCTCCAATGTGCGTTTTGTCTTACTTTTTTTCCCTTGTCCAGTTTACTCCATCTTGGATTACCCTCCTTAAGGAGCTTCACACAATATATTGACAGGTATCTGTTTTTCATCGCTTAGATCAGGGGTCAGGAACCTTTTTGGCTGAGAGAGCCATAAACGCCACATATTTTAAAATGTAATTCCATGAGAGCCATACAATATGTTTAAAACTAAATATAAGTAAATGTGTGCATTTTATGTAAGATCACACTTTTAAAGTACAATAAGTCTCTGAAAATATTACACCAGGCCTTAAGACACCAATACATCTCCTATTAGGAAAACGGACCAAGCCAGGCTGCTATAGAGTCCTACACAGAAACAACACACCAGCAGAAAACCTCACCTGAATCACGTGCTGTCCCTCACCTAACATAGAATAAAGAGACCAAAACGCATAACAAGAAGCATGCAGAAAAAACTGAATTGGAAACTGCAACAAGCCAGAGTCTCTGTATGCAGTGTAACAAAGGAAAAAAGAAACATCACCCATCCTTATAAAACAAATCAAGAAATATAAAATCATCAGCAGTAAAACTGTACTAACAAAAAGAACATATTTCGAAACAGCTAATGAGTGGAATATCCAATAATTAAAAACACATAAAACATTTCCAGATACCAACAAAATATTTCAAAATAGCAGACACAAAGACCCAGTAATGAAAAATAATAAGGATACAAAAATTTTTTTGTTCTGCATACCTGGGAACGTTTGATATCCAGGTGTCCTGAGATTGTTCTGAATTAGCAGGAGGTGGGGTGGTTTGCTTGGAACTTTCTCCTCTCTGTCATATTCCAGCGCTCTCTCACACTGGCTCTCAATGACACACCTATACACACATGCTCTCAGTACTCACATATACACATGTTTTCTCACTCACTTATATAGGCTCTTAATTACACATTTACACACATGCTGTCTATCTTTTCACGCTTACACACACACACAGGCTTTCAATCACATAAATACATGCTGTCTTTTTCTCTCACACACAGACTCTCATTCACATGCTTACAAACATGTCCTCTCTTTCTCTCATTTACACACAGGCTCTCAATCACATACTCACATGCTCCCTCACACCTAAATCAGCTCTCAATCACACACAGACACACATGGTCTCTCTCTCTCTCATTTAAACACAGGCTCTCAATCACATACTCACATGCTCCATCACCTAAACCAGCTCTCAATCACACACAGACACACATGATTTCTCTCTTACTTATACACACAGGCTCTTAATCATACATACACATGATCTCTCTCACACACAAAGGATCTCAATCATACACACATACTCTTTCACACAAACAGGTTTTCAATCACAAACTTACACATACAGGTTCCCAATGGTAAACTTACATTCATGCTCTCTCTCTCTCACAGGCAGGCTCTCAATCACAGACATACTCTCTTTCACATGTACAGGCTCTTAATCATTCACATACATGCAATCTCTCACACACACACACACACACAGGCCCCCCCCCCCGCGGCCCGGAAGAGGAAGTGGAGAGTATCGGGTGAGTGCGCGGCAAGAAGAGGCCACGCTAGTGCGCTCGGCATCGGCCCGAAGAAAAGAAGACTGCAGCGCGACTCGGAGGAAAATGAAGAGGTTCAACCGCGGCCGATGGGACTCCGCCTCCGCGAGGGCTGAAAATGAAGAGGTTAGCGTTGGGAGGCTGCTGCTGCTGCCGCGAGTTCCCGGGGTGGGGGAGAGAGAGAGTGAATGAGCGAGCAAGCATGTGTGTTTGCTCGCTCATTCACTCTCTCTCTCCCCCACCCCGGGAACTCGCGGCAGCAGCAGCAGCCTCCCAACGCTAACCTCTTCATTTTCAGCCCTCGCGGAGGTGGAGTCCCATCGGCCGCGGTTGAACCTCTTCATTTTCCTCTGAGCCGCGCTGCAGTCTTCTTTTCTTCGGGCCGATGCCGAGCGCACTAGCGTGGCCTCTTCTTGCCGCGCAGGCACCCGATATTCTTCACTTCCTCTTCCGGGCCGCGAGGGGGAGGGGCGAAGAGAGCACGCCGGCGCCGCTGACTCCAGCTGTCCTGCCGCGTTCCGCCCGGGCTGACAGCATTTTAAGCCCGGGCGGAGGAGGACCGGGGAGCAGCTGGGTCAGTGGGAAAGTGTGGCGACTGTCTGCGAGCCAGATGCAGCCCTCAAAAGAGCCATATCTGGCTCGCGAGCCATGGGTTCCCGACCCCTGGCTTAGATCTTAATTAAAAAAAAAAAAAAAAAAAAAAAAAAGAAGTTCTGATCATACATGCTTTGTTTTCAAGCTGTTCCTCTCTTTTGTTTGTTCCCACAGTATATGGATTTTATTACTGCTTCATGTATTGGATATTCATTGCCATCACTATAAGATATTCCTTTTGACTCCCCCCCCCCCCGGTCACATTACACTAATTGAAATGGTGCCGCATACGTCAATGCTGTTAATGATTTTGTCCTACCTTCCCCTCTCCTGGTCCTCCCCTGCTCCTCCCTTCCCATCGCCCCTCCCCCTATTTTTCTTTCCCTTCGCGCCCCCCCCCCCTTTCCTTTCCCAACCTTCCTTCCCCTTCCCTCTGGTCTCTCTTCCGCCCCCCCTTTTTTTTTATACAGGATTTATGATAATCTCCTTGTTTATATTATTTATATCATTTCTATATATGGTTTATATGTTTATATTACTCCTATGTGTTTTATACAGGTGGTTTATGAATTTTCCTGTGTTTAAAAAATTCTTTCAGTCTCCTTGTTAGTACTTCTGTGAACATTAGTGACATTTTTTGCTGTTTGGTGTCGTCGTTTTTGATGGATCCTTATTACATCCCTCTGATTTATTCTTTGGTTTTATTACTAGCTTATTTTTTGGGCCTCTGTTCCTCCCGATGCGGCCCATGTGGCAAAACACGGTCCTTGTCAGGGGACCAAAACCTTCTTTCACTATTCATGAATAAAGGTGGAAATGCTGAATTTAACATCTTTTTTCGCTTCATTTTTTGGATTAATCCAGTATAAGGATCCGCAAATTTTTAACGCTATAACCAAAAATAAGATATGCCATACTGGGTCAGACCAAGGGTCCATCAAGCCCAGCATCCTGTTTCCAACAGAGGCCAAACCAAGCCACAAGTACCTGGCAAGTACCCAAACATTAAATAGATCTCGAGCTACTATTTCTTATTAATTAATAGCAGTTTATGAATTTTTCCTCTAGGAACTTATCCAAACCTTTTTTAAATCCAGTCATACTAACTGCCATAACCAAATCCTCTGGCAATGAATTCCAGAGTTTAACTATATGCTATGTGAAAAAGAATTTTCTTCGATTTGTTTAAAATGAGCTACTTCTAACTTCTTGGAGTACCCTCTAGTCCTCATATTACCTGAGAGTAAATAACTGATTTACATTAACCTGTTCAAATCCTCTCTTGATTTTGTAGACCTCTATCATATCCACACCCCCCCCCCCCTCAGTCATTTTCTCCAAACTGAACAGCCCTAACTTCTTTATAGGGGAGCCATTCTATGCCCCTTATTTTGTTCACCCTTCTCTGCTTGTACTGGTGGAGGCACAAGCAGGCTTGACATTCCATGGGATATTTTAACTGGCAGAATCAGCATATATAGAGTGCATATATGCTTCCACCTAAAAGCTGCATCAATTAAACAAAAACATTACCTGACTGGCAATATCTAGATACTGGGTGGTGTTTTAGATAATTAACAGTTTACATTATTTGTTTGTCCAGCTCTTACTTTTTGACATGTGCAGCTTATTTCGAGAGTTCTTTTTTGGATGAGGCAATTTCTTCTTGCTTCTTTGTGCTTCCAGGTTAGTCAGAACCACAAATTGGATCTGGCACCATGAGCCATAATTCACCTGTAGATTTTTCCTCTCTTTTATATCACCCCTCTCTCTTCTTGCACAGAGTCTGGTTATTGCAGCAGTGGTCCTGAACCAGGGCTTATGCATCAGAAAACCCTGAAATCATGAGCTCTGAAACTTGTCAATAGTAGTCACCCTAAAGCAATGACCACAACTCTCCCCCCCCCCCCCCCCCCCAAGGGCTGTAAATTCTGCCTTTGCAGCATACCTAGCCCAACTAACCCAAGGCATGAAAGGCCCAATTCTGGAATCTAACTGACCTTCATAGTGCTGTGCACTGCCACAGAGCCGGCCTGATTTTTTTTTTTTTAATGTTTTACTGAAACAGTGCAGCACTCAGGAGAAAATATTCTCTAAATTCAATTAGTATGAGACCATATAGGTTATATTGATTCTGAAATACTCAAAAAGCAGAATTCTCGCAGATTAAATCAGGCTATTTATGTTCATACAGAGAAGAAATGCAAGAATCTACTTAAGCAGAACAATAAGTTAATACATGCAACTGAAGGAGTCTCATTTTAAGTGTCATCACTTGCCTATCTGGCTGTAACAAATGTATGGATGATGACACTCCTACAAAAATACCCCACAAACAGCACATATTAATTTCAGTTTATCCTGCAGTGCTAGTTCTACTTACCAAACATAGCTCACTAGGCACTTGCATTCAATGCCTTTCACCATGTTAGTGAGCTGGGTCTCTTACCCATTTTAAGTTTGAGAACAGACAGATTGTTTCAGCTCCAAGACCTTTAATCATTTGCTTACCAGATAAAGTTCACCTTAAAGGCCATATTCAGTGTTATAAAAGTGAACAGGAGTTTAGATCTAATTTAAAATTAGAGCGTCAGTTGCCCTCAGCAAAAGCATTTAAACAAGTTCGTCCACAGAATATAGGTCTCTCTACAGTAATCCCAAAGTTATGGAACGAACTCTCATGTACTCTGAGAAGAGAGATATGCTGAATTTTAGAAAAGGGTTGAAAACCTGACTCATGAGCAAGAAAGGTTACTTGTGCAAGACTGATGAGGAAGGTAGTAGCAGGTATATCTAAGATTGGGAGCGTTATTTTTTATTTTTGTTTTAATTTGCTGATTTAGTGATGTTTCATAATTTGCTTTTAAAGCATTTGATGTGTATTATATGATGATTGTGCCTTGCTTTCAGCTATTTTTAATCTGGAAGAGAGATCAAAATTTGTTTTTAATAAATAAAATAACCCCCCTCCCCCACCACCAAAACTGGAGAACCTACGCATCAGCAATCCTGAGGGACTTACAATCTAAAGGCCTGATTTACTAAGACTTTTCTCCCATTCTGTGCCTATGGGACAAAATGCTTTGTAAATGAGGCTCTATATTCGTACCTAAAGCAAACTTAGGTACAAGGTCACAAGGAACAGCAATGGGATTTGAACCCTGGCTTCTATGGTTTACAGCTACTCCATGCCACAATCATGTTTTTAGGTCAGATCATTATGGGGCCGATTTTAAAACTTATGTGCGGGCGTAGGTTTGTTCGCACAACCCAGCACGAACAAATTTACGCCCAATTTTATAACATGCGCGCACATGTTTTTATGTTTTAATGATCCAAAGGCAACGACAAACCTTTACCATAAGAAAAAAATCAGCAGAACCAGGGGTCACGATTTGAAGCTCCAGGGAGGAAGATTCAGAACCAATGTCAGGAAGTATTTCTTCACGGAGAGGGTGGTGGATGCCTGGAATGCCCTTCCGGAGGAAGTGGTGAAGACCAGAACTGTGAAGGACTTCAAAGGGGCGTGGGATAAACACTGTGGATCCATAAAGTCAAGAGGCCGCCAATGAAGAGTAGGTGACTCGCCAGAATGATGGCTACTGCCTGGAGACAATACCCTTATTCAATAAACATACACATGGTTACTGTGACTCCAACATCACTCTAAGCTTCAACAACAAGAGGAAATGTGGAAAAAAGGATTTGCACTCACAAAGACGGGAGTAGCTGGCTTGTTACGGCGGTTACTACCCCAAACCAAATATCCAAATTACTACCTCCACCTTCCTCTATTCCTGATGCCTTTCAACTAGCTTGATCACTCCATTCTTATACTTCACTTTCAATGCATATCCAGCATAGTTCTCTGCTTCAACAGCAGGGGAGAAGAAAAACTGTTACTTCACACATCCAGCAGAGCTCTCTGCTTAAACGGCAGGGGAGAAGAAAAACTGATACTTCACGCATATCCAGCATAACTTCAACGGCAAGGGAGAAGAAAAAAGGATTCACACTCACAAAGCGGGGAGTAGCTGGCTTGTTACGGCGGTTACTACCCCAAACCAAATGTGCCTGATACTTCACTTTCGATGCATATCCAGCATAGCTCTCTGCTTCAACGGCAGGGGAGAAGAAAAAAACTGATACCTCACGCATATCCAGCATAGCTCCCTGCTTCAACGGCAGGGGAGAAGATAAACAACCAATAAGGGCTGTATAACATAATCTGGGTAAAAACAAATAAGCATGGGTGTAGCTTGCTTATTGCGGCGGTTACTACCCCTACTACCTCTAACTAATCAAGCTAGATATTTCACTTGGATGCAGCTCCATCACCGCTCTCTACATTAATGGCGGGGGTGGAAGGGAATTAGAACCAAGAGCTAAGAGAAACAGATAAGTATGAGAGAAAAAATGAGGGAAGCTTGCTGGGCAGACTGGATGGGCCATTTGGTCTTCTTCTGCCGTCATTTCTATGTTTCTATGTTTCTATGTTATAAAATCCAGGGTCGGCGCGTGCCAGGGGGCGCACATATGTGCACCTTGCGCGCGCAGAGCCCCGATGGTTTTCCCTGTTCCCTCCAAGGCCGCTCTGAAATCGGAGTGGCCTTGGAGGGAACTTTTTTGTTGGTGCCCCCCACCTTCCCCTATCTAACCCACTCCCCCAGCCCTACCTAAATCCCCCCTCCTACCTTATTTTATTTCTTACGCCTGCCCAAAGCAGGTGTATCTTGCGCACGTCGGCCGGCTGCCGGCGAGCGAACCTCCGGCACGGCCACATGAAGGAGGCCTCGAGACCGCCCCTGGACCCGCCCCGGACCGTCGCCCCCCGCCCCCCCTGGACCTAAAGCCCCGGAACATATGTGCGTCCCGGGGCTTGCACGTGCTGCTGAGCCTATGCAAAATAGGCTCGGCATGCGCAGGGGAAGATTTTCTCAGGTTACGCGCATAGCCTTTGAAAATCTGCCCCCTATGTGACTATATTCATTACCATATAGCAGTTACCTCCTGATAGAAAGGAGAAAACTATAAAATATTGAAGGGTTAAGGTAAACCCAAGTTAGTTTGGAGCCTTATGGCCTAAGACCTGTGAAGAGGTAAACAAGGTGGTCACAATTATATTGATAGCCTGGTATCGCATTAGGACCACACTCTTTCTGAAACTTACGAAAAAAATAGCACCACAAATAGTGATTGGGGTACACAAAAACAGAATAAGAGAACCGTAGTTTTTCACAGAATTAATAATTTTAAAAAAAAGGCAGGAATTTAAGTTCCTTGCCATTTTCTTTCAGCCTAAGCAGAATATTGCCAAGGAACAATATTTAAAGACTACTAAAGATATATGAGAAACATGTGGGAAGAATAATGAGATTATTATTTAGAACAGATAAAGACTGCTCTCAGCCAGCTTAAGGAGCTGCTTAATAGAGTAAAAAAATCTGTTAAATAGACACGTGGGGGTGTAATTGAAACCCACGATTGTGAAACTTTGGCAAACTATTTTCAGAATATGGCAGAGAATCTAAATAAAAGTTAAGATGGATGTGGCTCAAATCGATAAAACAAGTAATTTTTCTACTACAACCACTTATCTACATTTTGTTTATGAGTTTTCTTTATATTGGCACTATGTGTGGATTGCTATTTAATAAAAATCTAATTGAAAAAAAATTTGTTAGAACAAGTGATTAAAGATGGGTGGTCTCAATTTGATATGGATAAACTAATTCCACAATTGCATTAAACTTAGTCTTTTGGACATGTGTCTATTTTGGATAATTGGGAGCTTTCATGCTAGCACCTATCAGAGCTAGTCCACTGTTGTGGAATTCTACTCCCAATGAGCTGAGACATGAGGCTAATTACTTGAAATATAAGAAAGCATTCAAAACATGGCTCTTCTGTCAAGTTTATGGGTGATGAATAAAGCAGAATGCTTTTAGGATTTTTATCATGGATGTTTATACCCAAATATAATAAAATCAAAGTATTATAAAGGTAAACGTGATCTGCTCTAATCAATTGTGATGTAGCAGAATATAAAAATTAATTTATTTATAAAATCAGCATATTAGGGATTTTCCCCCTAAACTTAAGAATTTGTATATAACTTTTGCCTACGAACAAGAAAAACTGAATTATGTGAAAACCTTGCCACTTTTACCTTTAATGATTGAGAGTTGCCAAATATAGAGGCTATAATTGAAGGTGACAAGTCCACAGCTAGCCCTCTGAACTTTTCCCCCTGCCGCTTGATTTCCTTAATTTTCTCCCAGCTCACTCTCAGAATGCCTCCACAGACAACTAGATCCATTCCTGACCATAACATATTTTCAGGTTTGAGAACAATTATCTCTGTTGAAGGACCAAAATAAACTCTAGGTTTAGTATTATAGGTAAATATATATCCAGTTTCTTCAAGGGAAAGAAAAGCTGTTGGATAAACAGTATGAGAGAAAGCGAAAGAATGAAAAATTAACTTACGTGCCTGCTGTGCTGAGCTAAGAATTTCCCACATTTCTGTCTGCACATCATTTAATGATAGCAGTGAACTAACAGGCATAGGTTTAAAAAAAACTCTTAACATGACAAATTTAAATTTATGCAGACCAGAGGATAATATTTGAAGATATTATGAATGAATAGAAACAATGAAGAATCTGCTTTCGTAAATTTTCCATATTAAAGAAATTAATAGTTTCACTGCTGATACCTGTGCCTGAAGAAATTCCATACTGTAAATGCCTGTATGAAGCATCTTTACAGCTATGGCTCAGTAGCTTAAAGGACAGAATACAACCCCATATGAAAGATCTGGGATTCTTGTCAGGTCTAGGCTGCCAAAATTATGAAAGCAATGTTCAAGGCTAAGCATTAGGGGTATATTTGCTACAGATCATTCTATATAGAATTTATAGTACAAATAGGGACCTTCATTTTTCAATTTTTTCCTGGGAATTTCAATGTTATAACCAAAAAAAATAAAAATTATTTTTCTTCTGAATTTTCTCCCATGTATTATAAAACATTTTTCACTCATTTTTGTTTTAACTCTGAAATTACCAGGAAAATCATAACAACTGAAAATTAAAGACCTTAAATACAAAGAAGTTAGCAAACAAACTAATAAAACATTTCTGTCCAATTTCCAAGACCACAGGTAAATCCATCTACAACCAACCAACCTAGTTTTTCTACTGGGGTATTAAGTCCTCCCTCATTGAGCATTTTTGCTGAAGTGTTATCCACTGGAAAGGTCAACTAATACTGAAGTTAATTTTACAAACTACAATAGAGTTGAAGAGGCCTAGTTAGAAAACTAAGATCTGGCATATGTCATTGAGCTGGTGAATTTACTATACTTTTAGCCAGGCTAAAAGATCTGTTTTTAGAGATTGACCAGGCACATTCTGAAATAGCCAAAAAACTGCAGAATTTCTTTAAATCCAAGATGAATATTCGGCTTCTGATAAAACTCATTCTGGAAAATGACATGGAAAAATGGACCTCAGGGATGATCAACTGACAAAACATGGAAAAATATAGATGTTCATATTTTATAACAATCTTTTTACAAAAGGTTAAGTAACAAACAGATGGTTCCATTCACCAAAGTCAGTTAAGATGCTCATCATCATGCACTTAACTAACATTCTGAACAGATTTTAAAGCATGAAAACATTTTTAAGGCATACTTTTGGTGTGTAAACACCAAGAGTGCAGAAAAGTTTCTTGAAGGTCTAGAGATTTCCAACAAGTCAATTTATTCATTCAGTATACGGCAACTCCACTGTATTACATAAAGTTCTTTAAAGGGTCCCCTTGTGGTTTTACACTTAGTTTGCTAAGTGCAGTACGTGCTCCAGTATCTGTGTTTTGGACTTTTAAGGCATACTTTTGGACTATTGTCTGCCTCATCACTTCCATTTGCTTTTAAAAAGAATAAATGAAACACCACAATAAACATCTAACAAGCTAGAGTGAATGTTCATATTATGTGAATTGGAGAACACCAACTTGTGCCACAATATACCCTTCATGCTAAAAGAATGGAAGGTTTTTCCATAATTGTATGTGTCATTTAGTTTCTCTTTTCCCACTGCAGATCACATTTAAAAAAATTGTCAACTAAGGAAAATAAATGAACAACGATAGTTTCAAATTCACAGAAATGAGAACCAATTCATCTTTGTTAAATGTTTGTCCTTGACATTAGGTCTCAATTTCCTTTAAATAAATTTGTCTATAGATCTACATTTTTTTCTGCATAAGCCTAAACAAACTGTCACGTCTACACCATATAGCTCTGAAAATCAATGAAAAAATATTTGACACATGTTCTACATGTGTCAAATATTTTAAGTTATTCTTTGTCAATGTGAATTCAAACACTGTATAGTTTGACATTTCCTGTTTATGTCCAAGCAGAGTTCAAATAGCCATATTCACCCAAAAGAAAACAGTAAATCTTTGTAGTCTGTTATACTGCCTGATCTTAGATATCTATCTTAAAACGCAAAGAACACTGGTCAAAGGAACTATTACAGAGCTATTGCTGACCCAACAATTATTTAAATTACACAAATTATAAATCACGATGTTTGGACAAGCTTATCAGTCACCCCACATATGCATTGCAAATAAGAACTTCTTTTCTCCGCTGTTATAATCATATATATACAATAACGAACAAAGACCAAGACAAGTTACCTTAACAGAGGGCAAGCCGTACATGGTTGTTAACCATAAAACAAACCCATAACAAATAAGCCATCATGATCTACCCCCAAAGAGAAAAAAAAAATTATCACTCCTTGCTGACACAAAACACACCAAAAGACACTATAATTATTCTAATGCACTAATGATGGAACTCCAGAAGCCACAAGATAACTTTTCCCTAGGGGGCTACAAGAGCTATTTTAAAAATTGCATAGAAACATACACAAAGCAGTCAAAGCTTAATAGTGACTGCTATGTTTCATGTTGCTCACTCTTATTCTGTCTTCTACTCATCTTACATACTCTTTCTCTTCTTTCTATATGCTGTCTGCAATTGGTTATAGTCTTTATGCGTAGGACCTGTAAGAATACATTATGGTAAATATTTTCACAAAAGTTTGCAAAATTTCTATGAAATAAAACCACTGTAAAAAAGTCTGAGAGAGAGTTAAACAGGAATATTAAATTGCTAAAACAGGAGGCAAATTAGGTTGTTACTATACTATTTCAAAAAGGCATAATGCATGCTTTGCATACTCTCTGGATAATCAAACTAAAAAAAAAGACTGAAAAAATCTCTTCCTGAACTAGGGAGCAAAGGAAGGAAAAAGAAGTAGACAATCACAGCTTTATCATCAGAATTACTGCACCTATCACTAAAAAGCAAGACTAACCAGTAATGAAATAATCAGGCTCTGTAATAGCACAAATATTTCATTCCTTAAAATCCCACTTCAATGGAAAACTAAACTTGTACTTTCATCTGTATTTCAATATAATGAAATACCAATCTTACAAAATCTGCAAAAATTTCTTAATTTATCCCCTATTTATAGATTTTATTTACATTTCAATAAAATATGGGTTTCTCATTGCCTTAATAGTCTTGCTTCAAAATAAACTCTAGATTGTTCATATTGCAAATTATAGAAGCAATTTTAGTAGCTGTTCTAATTGCTATGTAAAGTTATTTTTCAGATTAAGCCAAAGATCTGGAAAAATTTAAAAGCCTCCCCCACAAATCTCAAAACATCTTCCCAGTTCACTAAGAAATCCTCTCAAACAAATAGGAAAATTAAAAAAAAAATTCTAAACATTTTAAAAGGTAGATTTAAGTTAAACTTGCTCCAGTTTGAAAAAAACATAGCATTTAATAATGAGGACTATAAAGAGAGGATTTTCTCATAACACACTAAAAAACTGTATACAGTTAATTCTCTATTAGTCATCCGTTTCACCATTTTACTCATTTACTTGGACAACACTGGGTTTTTTTTAAACCTAACAGCCCTAATTTAGTCAGTTTTAATTAAGTATTATTCAGGTGATGGCCACAGGATATCACCAATAATTTAACAGCATCCAGGAAGAGAGACACTAAAAATCTAGTATTTTAACTTGTCTCACTGAGCTATATTTTTCAATTATTTCAAATGCTCACAATATCTGGATGATTCCAAAAGACAATTTATTCATCAGGTTATCAATTTGTCCTTGTGAGAAAACTGTATGACCAGTAATGAATACTTTTAAACATTAAATAGTACAATGCACTTCATACAAAGCTGAATGTAAATTTTTTTCTTACATTTAGATTTAAATGTTAATTCTGTAACTGAAGGATTGGTAATACTGTATGCTAACACTGAATAAATACAGTCCCCAAGATATTAAGTATGTCAGATGATGGAAATTCTAGCTATAATCAATATTATATTAAGACAATAAATGTCATATTAATAGAAAGTCAATTCCATGTTTCTATCCCACAAAAATATAGCCTGTCTTGCATACTTAAATACACACTGTGATCAAAAGCAGACCATTGAAATCTAGAAAATTAACCAATTAATAGAGCAAATTATATTACCTGTCTGCGCTCCACTTAAATTTACTACTGTGCAATTTTGAATATAATTTCATGGTATATAAAAGTGCAGCTACTGATTAAGCTAAATGGTCACCTTTTCTTACAAATTAAATACAACATATTTAAATTAGAACACAGCTCTCTGTCTTTTCATGATACCGAATAGTGCATTAAGATGAACCATACCTGCATCATCCTGGCACACAGCTTCATTGTATTTAATCACTGGAGATGTACTTTCCATAGCATCTAAATATAAATGGTCTGAATGCTCCTTTAGAGAGCCCTGCTGCACAAATACACTTAGCTAATCATTTAGGCATTTGAAGATACCTGCTGAAGCAGTCTGTTAAGGCTCTCGCCTTAGAGAACAGAAAATCAACAGCTGTACTTTGTGATGTCAGTAACACCCCAACCAGTCACAAAACAGAAAGATTCCAACACATTACAGACTAAATTGAGCTCTTCATTAGCAATTCAGTAGCAAGAGATGTAAAAGCTGTGTGAAACCACAAATGTGCCATGAAACAGCTTTGGGAATTTTAATTATGTTCTCGATTAGCATTCTCTCTAATCTAATACACCCACATTCAAATAAAAGTTGATAATTTTCTTCTATTAATATTGAAAAAGATAAATTAATACCTATTCCATTATTGCACATGAAGGTTTTTTTATCTCTATTTTTCCCTCTCTACAAAATCCCCAATCAGGATAGTTTGCCCAAGCAACAAAATGTGTCCTCACTGACCCAGAGGGCTGAAGAGAAATCTCCTGAGACCAAACTTGTGTTCTTTCATTGACTTGCAACGAGTGCTGCACAAGAGACAACTATCATCCCTTCCGTTAATCAAGCATGCCACCTTTGTTGCCTGCCTGACCCTAGAAAGCCTGTTGGACAGAAAACTTGAGTCTCTGGCACTGGCAATTAGGGCCAGCCTTAGAAGGGTGTGAAGCCCAGAGATAAATCAGCCTGTGCAGGCAGGTAAATCCTTACCATCAATCTCCTTTCTTATTAATCGGTGTGGGAGCATCTAACCACTAAACAGTCCAACACTCCAAATATCTTGCAGTTTGAACTGTATGGGACTAGTAGATCCTGTGGAACTGTAGGGCCCCCACATGGTTTGTGGGAACACTGCTTGTCATGGGCATAGGCAATCACCCCAATTCATCATATCCTACGGATGGTGCTATTGCCAATTATATCTTCTTTATGAGGAAGGATAAAAGGCTTGGCCTCTAATACTTCTATGAAGTCTGTAAATCTTTTTTTTTTAAGGCAGTAAGGCTCTATCAGGATTATTTTAGATTGGTACGCTTTTATGCTTTCTACTACCTCTCCAATTACACAGGTATACACATTTTTAAGCAATAAAATTTGCCAGTATTATTGTTGATTTGAATTCAGATATGACAATGAAACCAGCTGATTGCCTGTTTCCATGATATTTAAGTTTTTAAATTTTACATTTATGTCTATTGCATAGATTGTGACGTTTTACTCATAAATTGTATACTTAGGTCGTTTTGTGTATTTATGGTTGCATAATATTTTACCTGTCCTATTTATGTAACACTTTAAAATTAAATCAGGAAAAAGATTACAGAAATAAAATTTACTATGAAATAAAAGGCCCTAAACTATTATGTCTATATGTGTAAATTGTTTAGTCTTTATTCAGTGGCTACTAGCTCTTCTTGGCTTGTCTCTTGTATTCATTAAATGGAACATCTCTTGTCACTATCTGGCAATAGTCTGCAAGTATTGATGGGCTCCATTTGCCCTGATACCATCTTTCCATTGCTGCAATGTCCTAGTGAAATTGCTTGCCATGCTCATTGCTCTGCAGTTTGGTGGAAAAAAAATCTAGATGAGTGCACAAAAAAAAATCATCTTTAGTGATATGTTGCTGTAAAGGATTTTGTATACCCTGAGGAAGTTTCCAACTTCCTGAACTTATCTGCCTTGATTCCGAAAAAATTTGTTACCACTAACCAGAAGGCTTTCCATGCTGTCTTTTCTTTGCCACGCAAACCCAGTCAGATTTATTCATAGATTCAGTCAAAGATGTTTATTAGTCATTTCTGATTTAATTTGAGATCCTTTCCCATCTTAACTCACTTATCCTCTGCAATTTCCAAGTGAAAGATCGTATATACTAACCCAGTAGCATATCTTGAAAACTAAAGCCAATCAACAAGTTCAAGCATCAATTTTGTTCAGTGACCCAGATTTAGTATAATTTCAACACATTCATTTCGGAAGCATTTTGGCTGTAGACCATGAACGAAAAACATACTGCAGTGAACTGTTTCTCATTCTGAGATAGTACATCTGTAGCTGAAAAGCCTGCTGAAAAGCCTGGCAAATTTTCTGTTAAAAGTGAGACACCATAAGATTTAGACTGGAATGCCTCATCACCTGCATATGGACAAGATTTGATTTCAGGCAGTGTGTTTCCTCAGGCAATTTTCTTGCAAATTTATCTGCCCTGTTACATAAACAGTACCTTCATAGTCAACCATCATTTTGGATCTCCTTATCCTCTCAAGTATATTACAGTTACAAGATTGCCCAATTTTATTCAAATGTCCTTTCACCACTTCCCTGCCCTCATTTCCAAATAATTAACATATATACTTGTGTATAAGTTGATCTCATGTATAAGTCGAGGGTATTTTGGGGCCCCAAAATCAAGAATTATCCGCCACCCGTGGATAAGCCGAGAGTAAAATCTAGGGAGCTTATGAAGTGATGAAATCATGCTAAGAAAAACCAATAACTTAAAAAAATCACTTCTATTTATTTTTTAAAAGCAGAATAAAATGCCTCATAAGAAACATCATTTAACAGCTTAAGAAAATGTTCTTGCCTCCCTGCCCAATGGCTGTCTGCTGTTTGAATCCTTCTTTTATTCAAATCCTTCCAAGTGTGACTTCATCACCAGAATGTCCGTATAAATCATGGAACTGTTCTCTTTGGTGATGCCAAAGTAAATATTGTCTTTGCTGTCTGTTGAATTATCTGATGCCAATTCATCTGTCTTCATAGATGGTGTCCTCTTCTGAACCATCCATAGCATTTCTAATGCTGTATTTCAGGAATGACTTCTTGACCATTTCTGGTGG
The DNA here is from genome assembly GCF_901001135.1 of Rhinatrema bivittatum. NCBI lineage: Eukaryota > Metazoa > Chordata > Amphibia > Gymnophiona > Rhinatrematidae > Rhinatrema > Rhinatrema bivittatum. Next base: position 51,306,417 of record NC_042620.1, on the reverse strand, counting down.
AACTGACTCCCAAGCATCCTTTACTCATTTTGCTTCCAAATCAATATCTGGTTTCATCAGGTTCCCTCCTTTATTTAACTTTGCTTGACCAGAACACATCCATTGTTGCCACATATACCGCAACTGATCCTTGAAAGGCTTGTTGAGACAGCCATCTAACGGCTGAAGCACTGATATCAGATCTCCTGGAATCACTACTGTGATCGCCATTTTCTTTGCATCATCTTTCACATCCTCTACTATGTATGCATGGAACATATCCCACACCAATAGTGATGGTAGTTTTCTTAGTCCCATGTCTGGTCGTCTACTCCACACAGCCACCATTTCATTCCCTCATCCAACCAGCCTTTAGGATGAATCCAAACAGTTATGCCTGCTGGAATTTTTAGGTTCTTCGGCATCATTTTCCTCTTGCTTATTACCACCGGTCTCAGTTTTGTGCCATCTGCCAGGCAAGACAGGACAGTCATGAAATGAGCCTTTTCATAACCAGTTGTTTTTACAAGTATGCTCTTCTCACCAACACCAGCTACAGTGCGATTGCCAGGCATATCAAATGTCATCGGCGTTTCATCTATAGTTTCAATGTTATTCATAACAAAATCATTCTTTACTCTCTGCTGAATAATAATTTCATCAAGCTCTTTAGGCAGTTTCTGTGAAATCTTTGTGCACCGAAGACACAATCCATATTGGTTCATGAAGTGCGAACCCCAACCAGATGATGCTGTAAGTTCTTTCAGAACTTCAGTCACTGAATATTTTTCTTCTTTTGCCATTTGAAGGGCATGAATCCTAATGCTTGAGCAAGTCACAATGTAGCCCATTCTGTCTGCATTTCATTACCCAGTCATTCAAATCCTTTTCCATGCCTTCAAAAGGTGCAATTTTGAAATGTAAGGCTTTCTTTGATTTTGGCATTTGTAACAGCTTTTCTCCTTTTTGCCAATCTGACAATTTTTCAACTGTCAAACTCTTGCAGTTACACACTTATTGGCCTCCTTTGCACGTTCTACAGCCTTTCATTTCAGTGATGCGGTGTAAGATGCTCTTTTTTTCTTCTCACTGAATTAGGCAGACAGGGTGTGAAGACAGTGTTAATATCATTATAGTCCAGCCTACTGACAACTGAAAAGTGTGAAAAGGCAAAATGTTCTGAGAAAATTAAGTTCATATATAGTTGTATTGTGCCATGAAGCCATTGTCTCTGTTCAGACCTAGGGTGATGGCGTTAAGTTTTTTTGATGAGTTCCAATTCAGCAGTTTTATGCTGGAGCATTCCTTTGAAGTTCCTTTTTTATGAGCATGGCAACCTTAAGGTCAGATAGAGAATGTCCTGGAAGGGTGAAATGTTATTCTCCTGGTTTCTGAATGTTGCCATTTCTAATGTCACATTTATGTCCATTTTTTCTTTTCCTTAGAGATTGACCTGTTTGTCCTATATAGACAGCAGAGAGACTTTGCTGGCAGGTGATGGCATATATTACATTGGAAGAAAAGCAAGGGAATGAGCCCTGGATGTCGTAATTGATGTTGTTGGGTCTTGTGAGGGTGTTGCCTAGTTAATATGTGGACAGCGTTGGCTTCTGGCAGGGACTGGTTTCTGAGTTGGTGTCATTGTTGTTCAATTTGTGGTTGCTGATGAGCTCCCCAACCTCAAAACGAATACTTCCAAGGCAATCACTATCTGAAGTTAAGGTTGCCATACTCCTAAAAAGGAACCGCAAAGGAACACTCCAGTGTGAAACTACTGAATTGGAACTCGTATAAAAACTTAACACCATCACCCTACGTCTGAACAGAGAAATGGTTTTATGGCACACTACAACGGTTGCGTTTCAAGATCATTTTCTTATTCAGGGTCACTCTACAATTACAATGCAGCTAAACTCAGTGACTGCAAAGTGACCCTGCAGAAGGAAACTGTTCTCAGAATATGGCCATGTTATGGCAGGGTCTTCAATCTTTGTTAAATGTTCCTGTAGTTCTTTCAGCTAAACAATTTTAATTGCAGTTATTTAAAAAAAAAATCTTTAAAAAATTAACTATTTGGAGAAAAAGGTGATACTGATTATAAATTGAGGCAACCATCATGAGGAAGCCTAGTATGAAATTTGCCTCTTACCTTCTGTAATATTTTTTGGTGAGCCGGAAAAATAATTTGGGAGTGCTTGGTATATTGTATGATCATTTATGTTTATCTCTGTTATGGGAGAGCGTTTTGTTAATATTAGATTTGAGGAGCCTGACTTACAGTAATTGATAAATTCTCTGACAACTGACTGCTTTGTCACACATCCAAAATGCCCTTTCTACCTGGGACATTTTGGATGGGTGGTATTGTTTCCCTCTTGTGCCATCCTCATGTGCTGCTAGTAGATTCCTTTATCAACACCCTCGGAGTTAATGCAAGGCCTAACCTTACAGCATAGTTAGCTGGCATTAGTTTATCACATACAAATTGATGAGTAGATAAACCTTTGGTGAATTTAGCCAGCCAAATGGAGCAGACGTAATAAAACCCATGCAACATTTTTAGCACAGGTTTTACTTATTGAGGATGCTGGAAACCCTCAGCCCTAAGGGATATACTAAGCTAATGACATTCAAATGCCCTATGAGGTTAAAAAAAAAAAAAGCTAAACAGAATTTTTTTTTTCCTCAGGGCCATTTGCATGCCAATCCATGCTAAACATTTCTTTCAAAAATTATCTTTGTGGGGTACAATCCTCCGTCTTACCTCCCACCCAACTTAAAAAAAGATTGTGGGCAGAACAGATTTAATGTAGGCAGGAGTGGATTCAAACAAAATAGCTGGGCTACAGGCAGAACCACCTCCCTCTTTCCTAAGTTCAGAAAAATAATAGTGGCTGGCTCTCAATTGAGGCACTTAAATTCCAAACCCTTGACCTTCCCGACTCCTAGGAAGCTCCCAAAAACCACCTTACCTTCTTACCTCTGGCTCCTGTCAAAATGCCAATACAGTTCTGAGCTGTCCTGGCATTTAATATTAATTTACTCACTCCTTCAGCAGCCACTGATTGATTCTTCCACTGCTAGCTGTCAGCAAAGGAACCAAATTGGTCTTATATACTTACTTATAAACAAACTAGAATATGAAGTTTACTTTTAACTTAGAAGCTAATAGGTACAAACCAAAAACTTGGAATAAAAATTTCTATGGAAAAATAAAGCATATAAAACTGTTCCATTTCTAAAAATTCATTACTAATTAAAGGATGAAAATATATTAGGTAAGGTTGGCAATTTTAAAAATTGTAATTGCTTTTCAAGTGATTAGCTGTAGGAAATGGCTGTTTGAGAACATGTATGTTTTTCTAAATTTATCGGTATACAGGAGGATAAATACATTCACATCATAATCTTAACCAAAAATCAAGGTCAAAATTTCCCTGACAGATATTGCAGGTCAATCAAAACCCAACCTATTTCATTTCGCACTGCACATGAAAGCTAAACTAAAACAGATTTTTGTTTTACTTTCAGTACAGGAATCACACAGATCAGTGTCATTTCTTTTCCTGAGCTAGAAAGCTTGAAGTATTGCCATAAGACCTGTTAACTTTGTACAGTTTTTGGTTTCAAGTGCTCCTAATGGAAAAAAAATTGAGTGGGAGACATCATGAAATTCAAACCACTGAAGGAAGTAACAATGATTGAGGTAAATAATGCAGGCAGGAGCATGCTAACAAAGCCACAAGAATAAAGAAACATTTAATAAAATTTAGAAACTGTCCAAAAAGAGTACAAGCTATTTACAGAATGCTGATACCATCGGAGAAAGCACTACTTTATCAGTCCTAAGTAAACAAATGAACAAGTTAAACATACAGTAGGAGAGACAAGCATCTATTTAAAACTGAGGCCTTTAGCATTTTCAGGCACAAGACCCACCTTTAGCTTGCACATGCATTATAATAGGATCAATATTTTTTTTTAAACCACATGTGTATGGGGTAAAGCCACTATGGTAACCCGTTTTGGGTCAGGCTGTGATCCTATTGTGGATCATAACCCACCAGTTGAAGATCAACTATTTTAAATATTCTATTTTTCAAAGTTGTTAATGCAACTCTGGATTATTATTAACAACTTAAATGCCATACTGTATCACACCAAAAGGTTATCAAGCCCAGCATCTTGACTCTGGACAGTGGTCAATGCAAGTCACAAGTACTCAGAAGAATGCCAATGAACAGAACCAGTTCTGATTATCAATCAGGGAAAAACAGGCTTTTTCAAGTCTACATGGCTAATAACTGTTTTTGGATAAATTCCTGGAGGAAAAGTCCATAATTTTTAAATCCAGTTATGCTAACTTCTTACACCACATCCGCCGGCAAATTTCAAAGTTTAATTACATGCTGAATTAAAAAAATACTTTCACCGATTTGTTTTAAATGTGCTACCTATTAACTTCATGGAGTGCCTCTAGTCAAAGTACTATGAAAGGAAAGATAACTGTTCCCAGCATACCTTCCACTTCTGATTTTGTAGACATCATCTCTCTTCTCAGGCATCTTTTCTTCAGGCTGAAGAGTCCTAACCTGGTTAGCTCACCTCTAGGACAGTTGTTCCATCCATTTTAATATTTTGGTCACTCTTCTCTATACCTCTTTTGAAATGGTGTGACCAGAACTGCACACACTACTCAAGGTGTGTTTGCACCATGGCCTAATACAGAGGGATTACTGTATCCTTATCCTCAGTTTTGTTTTCCATTCCTTTCCTAGTAATAATCTAACACTGTTTGCTTTTTTTGACCACCGCCGCTCTCTGGGCAGAGGATTTAAAAGTATTTTCCCATAACAATTCCAAGATCCTTTTCTTGGGTAATGAAACCTAATATGAAACCCAGTGTCATGTACCTATAGTTTTGATTTTTCTTCCCTTTATGCATCAATCAGAACCGTCCACATTAAATTTCATCTGCAATTTAAAACACTTATATCCAGTGTTTCAACTTGGTGCTATATGTTTTAAGATTCCAGCCTTTGTCAATGATTTATTGGTGTATTTTACAGACCCCCAATACCTCCTTGGATCTTCTGTTGGATGTATTTGCATGGTTTGTGGAATTCTCTGGGAACAAAATGAATACAGAAAAATTAGAGGCATTGGCTTTTCCAGAATGGTGAGCAGAAAGGTTTAGGGTTGAAGTGGGTTGAGGGAGCTTTCACATACCGAATGGCTTAATGCAGCTTTACATCTGTATACTCCCCAAAGAAGTCTTAGATCTACTAATAAAGGCCTTTTAGTGATTCCTTCAATTCAAACTGCACATCCGAGTGAGGTTAGAGAGAGCTATTTCTATTGCCAGACCTAAATTGCATAAAACTCTACCCCGAGATTTAAGGTTACAAATATTTTCTGGCTTTTGAAAAAAAACAAAAACAAAAAAAAAAACCAAACTTGAAACAGCTTTTTAATCAGGCCTTTGTAAGGTTGATTTAAGGCAATAATTTTTTATTTTTATGCTTTTTTTTTTTTTTTTTTTTACTATTTTATGAATTTTGTATTAAAACTATTTTATCTGTTAATGTATTTATTTATACCGGTGATATATTGTTTTTTGATGTTATTTCTTTGTAAACCATTATGATTGGTCACAGAATGACTATACAGAAATACAATAAAAAATTCATAAACAAATACCTGGAAATTAGATTAACAAATAATCTAGACTCTTTATAGTGCAAATGTTGGTCCCTTAATAGAATTTACAAGGTCTAAATTGACCCAGTGGCAGCATTTTCCTCTCTCATTGGTCGGGTGTATAAATATATATAAAATGGTAGTGTTCCTCAGATGGCTATGTATGTTGCAGACACTCCCTCTTCAGCTTCTGCAGAGGGACCTTGTTAAGTTGGTTAAGATACTCTCCAAATTCAGTTGGAGAAATTTCAGGCCGTGAGTGCAGCTACAGTGGTTGAAGCAGAGGTGGGATTCTGAGGGTTTAGCTATACCAAATTAAAAATTATACAATACTGTGAGTCTGGCTAAAATTGAGGATTGGCTCTACAATAAGCAGAGTTGCTTACCTGTAACAAGTGTTCTTTGAGGACAGCAGCCATCTCCGCCATTTGCCTCCCTCTAAGAGCCCGCGCGATCAGCACTGACCCGTCGAGGTAAAGGGCGCCACATCCACGGACCCCTCCACTGGCTCCCGCACAATCCGAGTTACTCACTTCCAGCAGTAAGGCCCACCTTCCGACGCCAGCAACGCACACCAGCCCTTTAAAGGGCCGACACCGGACGCCATTTCCGCCACTCGCCTCCCCCTAAGAGCCCACGTGATTGGCGCCCACCCGTCGGGGTGAAGGGCTCCACGAAGCCGTTCCACACCCGCGGACCTCTCAACCGGCTCCCGCACGACCCGAGCGACTCACTTCCAGTGGTAAGGCCCGCCTTCCGACGCCAGCGTCGGCAACGCACACCAGCCCTTTAAAGGGCTGACACCGGACTCCGGCGTTGCACGCTGAAGGTGCGCGACTAAGGGGCCTGCCCCTTAGTGCACCACTCTGTGATCTACAGTGCACCTCTTTCTCCCTCTACAACGAGAAACCAAACGCTACCCATCCTACTCCCCCCCACTGCTGCATGACTCACCGCTAAGACATCAAGCATATCCACTCTGACTTCCTGACAGACCTGGGACCAAAACGGACCTACTCTGCAAGCCCCTCAAACTGAAACACTCACCTTCAACACCCGCCCTTCAACCCATACAATAACCCTTTCTCACATTCATCCCTCAACATGGAATGCCGAAAAGACCCCATGGCAGCCCGACAGAATCAGAGATACAAAAATATACACACAAACCACATAATCCACCCACGGAGGATCATCACCATACCCAAACCATTCACCCAACTCACAGCCCTCACCACAGTAACCGTCCTCCTACTCAACGCACAATCTGTCTCTAAAAAGATTCCTATAATTCATGACCTACTAGTTGATACTCGACCTGAGGTATTCTGTCTGACAGAATCCTGCCTCAAAAACTCTGATATTGCCCTCTTCAACCAGCTACCCAAATCAACTTACGATTTTTTCTTTATTTCCAGACCGAAAAGTAAAGGAGGCGGCTTCCTATTCATGGCACTAAAAAAACTCAAATTCAAAGTCCATACCACCAACCTACCTCCCCCTATTGAACTCAGCCTATTCAAATCTAAACAACTACAAATCCTCCTACTCTACGCACCCCCTGGTGCACCACAACACAACCTATCGGCACTAATTGAAACCATCACATCTAACCTCAGCATGGACATCCCCGCAATCGTACTAGGCGACTAATTTACACATGGATAAAACACCCCTTCCAACCACCTGTGAACTCCTACAAAATACGACAGCGATCGGCTTCACTTAAATAATAAACACCCCTACCACAAGTCTGAACACATCCTAGACCTGATCTTTTTCAATGACCAGATCTCACTGAATGCACCACCAAAGGTCTCCCCCCATCCCCTGGTCAGACCACAATCTCATCCAATCCAACCTACATCTGAAACAATAATGCACAATGAATAACAATCACAACAAATACATCGAATTCACAAAGCTATGCTCTACTGACGACCTAACTGAAATACTACCAGACACACTAAAATCGATAAACATGATGATGCAAACTCCGCCGTAAACTCCTGGATCTCAATCAACTCATAAATAGCGAAAATCAAGTGTCCAACCATCAAAAAGAAAATCAAAACAACCCTGAAATACAAAGCCCCCTGGTACACTCCAGAGCTAAAAAATATCAAACGTCTATTAAGACAAACTGAAAAGAAATGGAGAAAGGACCCAAGCCCCCAGCTCAAAGACAAATACAGAACCATTGTATTCATCTACAAAACGGACACAGAAAAAAAACAAACGTGAATACTACGCCAAACAAATTCACGATTATCAATTCAATCCTAAAGCACTATTTGTATGTCACTGACTTGACTCAACCTACAGGCAATGCACTCTCCCATGCAGCCTCCACGACCACCTGTGACGATCTTGCCCAATACGTCAAGGACAAAATTGACAAAATAATCACATCAAACCCGACCAAACACAAAACCACTACTAATCTACCCCTTCCAACCACTGCTACATGGTCTCAATTTGAAACAGTTGCATCAACCGAAATTGAACCAATCATCCAAAACCTTAATCCTGCAGCGCACCCCTCTCGACTCCATCCCAATAAAACTACTAAAAAAAATCCCTAACACCATCTCCAAAACCATATCAAGTATAACCAATCTCTCCCTCGAACAAGCCATCTCTCCGGACAAACTCAAATGCGCCATTATCAAGCCAACCCTCAAAAAGCCTCAACTAGACAAAACAGACCCTTCAAACTACAGACCTATTTCCAACCTTCCATTTATTGCCAAGATCCTTGAAAAAAATCATCAACCGACAACTCACTGAACACCTGGAAAACCAGAATGTCCTATCGTCAGCACAACACGGATTCAGAAAGCATTTCAGCACGGAATTTCTACTCCTCACCCTCACAGGTCTTGATACTGGCCACTCCTACTTACTGATCCTACTTGACATCTCAGCGGCATTCAACACCGTCAACCATGAAATGCTCTTAACCAGACTAAAGGATATCGGCCTATGCAATGCCACACTTAATTGGTTTAAATCATACCTATCAGACAGAACCTATAAAGTCAAAATGAACTCATCAGAATCTAAACCAATCCATCTTCCAGATAGCATCCCTCAAGGCTCATCCCTCTTATCCACCCTCTTCAATATTTACATCCTCCCCCTCTGCACTTTCTTATCCGAATTAGGACTATCATACTACATATACACAGATGATGTTCACTGAATGAAACTCTTGAAACCACCATAAAAATCTGGAACACACACTTGCAGAAAATAACCCAACTACTATCACAAATGTCTCTTTCCCTCAACCATAAAAAAACTGAAATTCTACATATAAAAAAAAAAAAAAAAAAAAATCAAGCCACAGGCAAAACTGCACAGCTCCTGAAACAAAGGAACAGTCTCTTCTGCTAGAGACTGTGGCATTATCCTCTATGACGACCTAAACTTCAAAAAACATTAACACAATACTACGAGACGGATTCTACATACTACAAATCCTAAAAAGAATCAAACCTCTACTATACACCCATGACTTCCGAACTATCCTCCAAGCATTTTTATTCTCCAAATTAGATTACTGCAATGCCCTCCTGCTTCGCCTCCCAACAACTCTCAGACCGCTGCAGCTACTACAGAATGCAGCAGCAAGATTACTCACAAACAGCAGAAGATCAGACCACATCACACCAATCCTCAAAAACCTACACTGGTTACCCATTCAATTCAGAATTCATTACAAAGTCCTCACCCTCATCCACAAAGCTCTCTACACCGACCAGTTCAACTGGATGAACACATCCTTCTACTTCTGCAACCTACAAAGGAACCTCCGCTCCAACAACACTGGTCTCACCCCGATCCCATCTCCAAAATTATTCCACCTGACCACAATAAGAGAACACGCTCTTTCCATAGCCGGACCTTATCTCTGGAATAACTTACCAACACAACTAAGAATGGAAAGAACAATGCAAACCTTCAAAACAAAACTAAAAACATGGCTTTTTCAAAAAGCATTCACAACAACCACCTAATATCCCTTCAGATGCCACCTTACGAAAAGACACTAGCTAAGGACTTACAAGTTACATTTCAATACTCTATTAATACAACAAGACACCCCATAAGCCACATTGTCATAAATGATCAAATTAATGTCATCTGCAAGAATTAATGTCAAAGCCGCAACTACAAGATGCCACTCAGGACATAGTGGAGACACTGTCTCAGGTTCAACCTTCCAACCTAACAAGAATTAATAAAGTTTAAAAATACAATGTTAAATAAGAATTAATCACACTGTAATATAAGAGTTCATTACAATGTTAAAATAAAAGTAACTAGTTCCTATTATTTATTTATTTAAATGCTTTTTTATACCGAAGTTTAGCTAGCTGCCTTCATTCTGGTTTACAGATATAACAACTTAGTACATTTTGTCAACAGAGTATAACTGGAATCATTTGATTCCAGTTATGATCATCAAATTGGTTGAACTTATGTAATTAATATCAGCTTTAGGGGTGGGTTAATTTACATAATTTGAATTATGTTAACACTGAAGGGCGAAATGAACTTGTAACGGCGAAAGGTGGATATCAATGCTCGATTTACCTAGGAGAAACTAAAATTTAAAGGTCTGTGGATAAATATATAGTAATCATTCTTGTCAGTGAGCTGTCGCGTTTACACGTTCTCTATAATAGTCTTGGGATTGTTCTTGCATAACCGAAGATGGTTATGTGTTAGATGGTATCTGTTAACCACACATAACCTATCTTTGAAAGTTTCATTGAAGATCCATGTTTTGAGCTCTTTTTTAAAAGTATTGATGTTGCTTTGTGAGCTCAGGTAATCCGGTAGTGAGTTCCATAATTTCGGTCCAGCAATGGAGATGGCTCTGTTTCTTGTACTGGATAGCTTAGCTAATGGAATTGATGGTATGACTAGATGCATTTTACTTGTGGTTCTTGTCGTGCGTTGTGATCTGTGTATTTGTATGACGTTATTGAGGGCAGTGTTATCTGCTTTGTATATTACATTGTGTAAGATTGTCAGTATTTTGAATTCTATTCTTTTATCTACTGGTAGCCAGTGTAGGCTGTTGAGTACGGGGGTGATGTGGTCTGATTTTTTTTGGCCGGATAATACTCTAGCAGCAGCATTCTGTAGTAATTGTAGTGGTTTTAAGGTCATTTTTGGGAGTCCTATCAAGAATGAGTTGCAGTAGTCGAGGCTAGTGAATATAAGAGATTGTAAGACGGTTCTGAAGTCTTGGTGGTGAAGCAGCGGTTTTAGTTGTTTAAGTCAGGGGTCCCCAACCACCGGTCCGCGGACCGGGCCCGGGCCGTGGGAGTTTTTTGCCGGTCCGCGGCGTCGCCAAGCACCGGCAGGTGTGTTGCGCGCTCCCGGTCTCTCCCGCTGCCGTCGGGCTGTCAGCACGTTCAAGCCCAGTGGGAATGGCAGCGGTGCTATAAGCTGTGGCACCTGCGGCTGGCCTTTTCTTCTTCCCGCGCCTGCCCCCTCCCGTGACAGGAAGTGATACGCGGTGCGCGGGAAGGAGAAAGAGCCGTGCCGTGTGATAAAGTAGCAGTGGTGGCTGCAGCATCGGTCCCCGAGCAATAGAAGCAGCCGGTAATCGAGAAAGGAGACAGCAGCATGAGCCTCCCGCGGCCGATGGGATTCTTCTTTCTTGGCCTGCGGGAGCTGCTGCAGCTCCCATTTGTGCTCCGGGGGGGGGGGGGGGGGGGGGGAGAGAAGAGGAAGTGAGTGAGAGAAAGAGAGAGAAGCAGCCAGCCAGCCTGTGTGGGATTGACTGGTCAGAGAGCTGATGTGTGTGTGTATGTGAGAGACAATGAAAGTGACTACTCAAGGAGATGACTGATGTGTATGTGAGAGTGTGAGACATTAGTCAGGGAGGTGACTGATGTGTGTGTGTGTGTGAGAGAGAGAAAAAGCATGGAAGTGAGAAGTCTGGGTATGTGGGAAAGCATGGGCGTAAGAAGCCTGGTGTTGTGGGGGTGAAAAAGCATGGGAGTGAGAAACCTGGGTGAGTGTGCATGCATGAGAGAGAGAGACTGCTTGGTAAGGTGACGGTGTGTGTGAGAGAAAAAGACTGGTGTGTGTGTGAATGTGAGAGAAAGTGATTATGGGAATGAGAAGCCTGTGCATGTGGAGAGAACAAGCATGGGAGTGAGAGACTGGTGAGTGAGTGTGTGTGAGAGAGAGAGACAGAGAAAGTGATTATGAGAGTGAGAAGCCCATATATGTAAGTAGAACACGGGAGTGGGAAGCCTGTGTGTGTGTGTGTATGGCATGAGAGAAACTGTTCAGGAAGGTGACTGGTGTGTGTGTGTGTGCCAAAGACTGTTTGGGAGATGATTGGTGTGTGAGAGACAGAAACTGGTCATGGGGGCATGACTGGTATGGTGTGTGTGTGTGTGTGTGAGGCATGGGCACTAAGGAAGAGGACCATAAGTATAGAGCTTAGTTTCTACTGCTGCTTCTGGTGAGTGCCACGGCCTGCAGGGAAGGGGAGTAGGAGAGCTGCTGGAGGGGGTAAGTAAAGGTGGCTTTTTAAGTTTATTTTTCTTGACTGCCATTTTAATTGTGTGATGTCTGCTTTTTTGAAATATTTTATTGGTGTTTGGAGAATGTTTATTAGTTTTTATGAGTTTTTAATTGTTGGATGTTATTCTGTTCATAGCTATTTTGAAACATTTATTCTGCTTATTAGTATAGTTTTACAATTATTTCTGTGTGGGGATCTATAGCTGCTTGCTAGTTCTGTTTTCCTAATAAGAGGTGTATTGGTTTTTAGGACCTGATTTAATATTTGTAGTGTTGCCTTTTCATAGATAGGGTTGCTCCTGTTTGAGTGTATTCCATAATACAGGTGTAACTGTGTGCAAATTAGTTTATGCGCATTACTACAGATCCTGGGAGTATGTTAGGTCGGTTCTGTGTCTGTTACCGAGATGAGATATTTTGCTAGCATGTAAGCGTTTGTATTGGTCTTATTTGTTGTGTTTTCTCAGAGGACATGCATTGGTGGTAAACTGCTGTCTTTTCATAAGTAGGGCTATTGAGCCTGGAAGTAGAAAGAGTTTGAGTTGCTGTTTCTGAGATGTCACCAGAACATCTTTTTTGTAGGGTGAGTTGTATGGGGAATGTCATAATTCTGCTTTACATCCATTATTGTGGGTTAGGGGGGTTCCCGTGGATACAAACTGTACTTTTACATCTAGCCCCCTGACGATCATGGGTCAGTGTGCCATGCATGTGAGAATGTATGGTGAGTTGAGTCACATTCACATTATAAATGTCATAATTAAATGATAAGTGTGCACTAAAATCCAACCCCCTCCATAACCCCGCCCCCACCCCACCCCGCCCTGCCGAGCCATGGAAAAATGGTCTTGCTTGAAGCCGGTCCCTGGTGCAAAAAAGGTTGGGGACCACTGGTTTAAGTAATCGAAGTTTATGAACGCCTTCCTTGGTTTTCATTGCTATGTGCTTCTTGTAGTTGAGTTCATTGTCAATCATTGTTACAATGTTAAATAAAATCTACTGAATGTTATAATGTAAAACTAGAAGAAGTTGCAATGTAAAACAAGAAGTCCCTCCTTCTTTAACACAGTTACAATGTAAACAGATGTGATATTATAAATTGAACACCGGTATATAAAAACTAATAAATAAATAAAATAAACAAACATCAGATGGAGCCTGGTTGGGAAAACTTATGACGAAGTTTCTAGAACTTTGACTGAGCCTCAGTGAGCTCAGCTCATGCATGCAATATACCACATGTCTACACGAGGTCCCCTCAATCTTATTTTTATTTATTACTCTCAATTTTATCATAACGAGAACCCACAATGAAAACACAACTCCGCAGGGTTGCAGATAGGTTTCTTGAGGACTGACATCCTGTTGTCCTCAGAGAACACTTGTTACAGGTAAGCAATTCTGCTTTCTCCTAGGAGAAGCAGGATGGCAGTTCTCACACATGGGTGAATCCCTAACTACAGGTTGCCCCCCAACAACATAAAACGAGATCAAAGCAGCACCAAAATAAGTGCCAATAGGCACAACAACAACTAATTGTGTAGATAAGCCTGGGCCCTCGGTGGGAAAAGAGTTAGGTTCTACACCTCAAACAAGTTCCAAAGAAGAGATTGGCCAAACCTACTGCCACATTGGCCATCCCTATTCAGAAAGTAATGTGATGAGATTGAGTGGATGGAATGTTATGTCTCAGCTTTACAGATCTCCTCCATAGGGACTGCTCACAAGTGAGCCACAGATATTACCATTGACATGGCCCTCAAGGTGCAATCCCACCAGGACATAACAGAAGAAGATGCAGTCTGCAAGCCAATTTGAGAGTGTTTGCTTGGCAACGGTGATCCCCAACCTGTTCTGATCTCAAAAAACAAACAAAAAAAAAAAAAGTTGGGTGGACTCTCTATGGGCTTCTGACCACTCCAGATAGAAGGCTATGGCTCTTTTGCAGTCCAAATTGTGCAGGGCTTGTTTGCCTTGGTACAAATGGGGTCTGGGAAAAAATGTTGGTAGGATGATGGACTGGTTAGGATGGAGGTCCAATACCACCTTAGGCAGGAACTTAGAATGTATACGTAGGACCACCCTGTCACAAACAGTGTAAGGTGGATAAGTCCATCTACATGAGCTCCCCGACCCAGGGTGGACACAACCATGGTTAGGACACTTTGGGTGCATAGAATTTGGAAGGATCCCCTCCCCCTTTTCCAGATTCAAGATTTTCCACCGCTATAGGCCCGGAGGAACAGGCAATTCAGATGCGATCCTGGAGGTCCTGAGCGACTTGGCGCCACTGCAATCTTTGGGCTTTTCATATATGCAAATGTGCCAAAGGAGTGATGTGTACTGTAGCAGCCATATGGCCCAACAGCCTCAACATATGCTATGCTAATGTCTGCTGGCTCTGTTAAATTCCCATTGTGATGATCAGCAGGTTGAAGGGGCAAGAAGGTCTTGCCTTGAGCCGTATCTAGCAGGGCTCCAAACAAGTCCAATTGTGGTGATGGGCTGAGATAGGACTCGGGGCAGTCGACAACAAACCCTAGTAAGTCCAGCACCCAGATGGTCGAGCGCATGGACTCTTTGGCCCCTGCCCAAGGTGTGCTTTTAACCAGCCAATCATCCAGATACAGGACAATGTGAACTCCCAGACTGCTAAAATGCGCTGCTACCATGGCTAAGCATTGCATTACAGCACACAGGGCTGACGTGAGCCCAAATGGCAGAACACGATACTGGAAGCTCTGGTTTCCCCACCACGACTCAGATATATCCGGTGACCTGGGAAAGCATGTGTGTGTCTTTGAGGGGGAATGGGAACCTGTGAGCGAGAGTCTGCATGTGAGAGAGCATATGAGAGAAAGCATGTGTTTCAGAGAGTGCATGTTAAAGAGAGTGAGAGTGAGTGTGTGTGGAGAAAGGAAAGATGACAACAGGAGAGAGAACAAAGAATAAAAGATCCTGAAAAAGGAATTAGGAAAAGACAGACAAGGGGAACAAAGACTGGGAATAACAGATTAGAAAAATAAGATCAAACATGCCATCTTTGGGAATGTGCATTTCTTATATATTTGTATTTTGCTGTTTCTTCAGTATTCCAGTGGTTCACAAAGGCTGAGGCTGGTTTCAATTTCAGTTTTGTCTGCATGTTTGTTTCTAATTTGCAGTCCCTTATTCTGTATTAGGTAGGGATCTGTCTGTGTTGCACATATGTGATGAAGTGCTAGTATGTAGTTGTAACAGTTTGGCTTGCTCTGTATGCCCATAACGTAGTATATTAGTGTTCTAGGGCTTGGTGTAATGCTTGTCTTTGCTGCCTTTTTTTTTAGATAAGGTTGCTGCTGTTTGAGTACTGAGAGTTACTGCTCTTATAGTATAGCATGGGAAGGTTCTAGATTTTGGGTTTTTTTTTGTAGGGATTTGGTTTTTTCTTCAAAGATTTTAGCATTGGAGGGAATTTGTTTTGCTGTCACTGAGATGGTACCAGCATTTGAATATATATGTTTTTTAATGCATATTCTAGTTCTGTACCTGTTGTAAATAAGTTCTTATGATGATTATCAAGATTATTGCTGTATTGCAGTTATATTCTCTGCATTTTTGGAAAGAGGATTCATAAAAGAATACATTAATATTTGTTTTATTATGATTTTGGATCTGATGTTTCTGTTAAACATCTGTTACTTCTTACATGGGTATTTATAAACTGCAAAAAATATACAATAAATCGAAGGGAGAAGGGGGTTCAGGATTGGGGGGGGGGAGCTCAGGAGGTAGAAGAGCAGGGGAAAGGGAGGGAAATGGGGGGGGGGTTTCAAGTGTTGACTCTCTTTTACTGGTGGCTACTTGGCAGTGAACTGTGGTATGGGGCCCTTCTCCCATTTTTCTTGGATGCCTACTGTGTTCGTAATTTCCGATTCCAATGTGGTTTAAGACATGTTGAATTTAGTCTCATGGAATGTTAATGGGCTGGGCACTCCAGTCAAGAGACGTAAAGTGTTAAATCGCCTTAAAAGGCTCCGTGCTGATGTTGTGTGTCTCCAAGAGACCCACCTTACAGCGTTAGAAAGCAGTAAACTTCAAAGGGAATGGGTAGGAAGGTGTGAATATGCCGAAGCGTACCATCGTAAAGGGGGGGTGGCTATCTTAATTAATAAAGCGGCCAATTTGCAGGTGCTTCGGACCTTGCCAGACCCCGAAGGACGTTATATCATTCTGCTGGGAACCTGGGACGGCAAACCAGTCACTATTTGTTCACTATATGCCCCCAATCTCTACTCGCATAAATATTTTGTAGACTTATGTAACTTGCTTCAGATCCATGCGCAGGGCACATTGTATGTAGCAGGAGACTTTAATATGGTTCATGACCCCTCATTAGATAAGAGCACCTCTCCACACACACCTCCGGGGCAAAGAAAAAGAGGAGTGGCCTATCTCTGTCAGCAACTAGAGTTGCTTGATGTGTGGCGGACGCTCCATCCTACGGAGCGCGACTATACCCATATATCTAAGGCCCACGGTACGCACTCGAGAATTGATTATATTCTAGTTTCCCAGAGCGCTTTTTTTGAAGTGCGGACGGCAGGAATAGAAGCGCCTTCTATCTCGGATCACACCCCTATATCAGTGGTGATGCACTCCCAACCCTCAGACCGTAACACCCGAATTTGGCGCTTCCCTGCCTTCCTAAAAGATGACTGCGAATTCCAGCAGTTTCTTAAGGGGAAATGGAAAGAGTATGCTTGCCATAATAGTATGCATATAGACACGCCGCATCTTTACTGGGAGGCGGCGAAGGCAGTCATGAGAGGGGAAATAATTTCATATGTTCATGCTCGAAAC
The DNA here is from genome assembly GCF_901001135.1 of Rhinatrema bivittatum. Taxonomy (NCBI): domain Eukaryota; kingdom Metazoa; phylum Chordata; class Amphibia; order Gymnophiona; family Rhinatrematidae; genus Rhinatrema; species Rhinatrema bivittatum. The sequence goes on along the minus strand of NC_042620.1, from coordinate 51,289,338 downwards.
AAACAAATTAACCACGCGATTTTACTGCTAGAGTCTCTATTGGTAGACAGAAAACGGGCACTGTTACTCCAACCCACAGACAAAGTCAGAGCGGCTTATTACAGTGTACTGGGCCGCCTCAACACCCTTTTGGATAAAAGGGCACAGGCGTATGAATGGAGGAGACAGCGGGATTTCTTTCGGTTTGGGAATCGACCGGGCCGCCTACTGGCGAACCTGACAAGACCCCGGCGCCCTAAGTCCTTTGTAGCGAGTTTAACCACCTCGGCGGGAGCAGCCACGACTAATGCGAAGGAAGTAAGTGAAGTGTTCCGGCACTTTTATAGTCTACTTTATTCTTCCGAAACTTTGGGGGAGGGGACCGGGGAGGAGGAGTTCTTTCAGGACCTCCCTCTGCCGGTCCTTAATGCTTCCCAACGCGTGTTTTTGAATCGTCCCTTACAGGAATACGAGATTGAACAAGCTATAAGCGCAGCGAACCCCGGAAAGTCCCCAGGCCCTGACGGCCTCTCTTATGAGTTTTACAAAATAATGTCACCTTTGGTCCTTACCCCTCTAAACAAATATTACGAAGCGGGGCTTCTGGCTAGCGCATTCCCTGCTACATTTAATGAGGCTCATGTTATAGTCTTACCTAAACCAGGGAAGGACCCAACTAGTCCGGCCTCGTACAGACCCATATCGTTGCTAAACTGCGATTATAAAATACTCGCCAAAATACTTGCCGAAAGATTGAACGTTTTTTTACCCCGACTGATTTCTCCGAGCCAGGCTGGCTTTGTCAGGGGCCGGAAGCCTAATGCTAATATGATTAAATTGCTCACGGCCATGACCCTTTGTCAGCAACACGACATTCCGGCTCTTGCCATCAGTTTGGACTCGGAGAAGGCGTTTGACCGAGTTGAGTGGGCTTATTTATTTTCGGTACTACAACGATTTGGAATACAGGGAGACTTTTTGAGATACCTAACTTTGCTCTACCACAACCCACTTTCTCGCATATTTGTAAATGGGTGTCTTTCAGGAGCAGTGGTGGTACAGAGGGGAGTGCGACAGGGATGTCCCCTGTCTCCATTACTTTACATCTTGACTCTCGACCCCCTTCTCAGGAAGCTTACTCAAAGTCCTTCGGTGGTTGGCGTGGGAGGACCGAGGCATGTGTTCAAGACGGCGGCCTTCGCTGACGACTTGCTAGTCTTTATCACCAAGCCCGAGTCTTCGCTGCCGGTGGTACTGGACATCCAGCGCCGCTTTGGTCTTTTCGCGGGGCTGAAAATAAACTATGCGAAATCGGCGGCGCTGGATGTCACGAATACCGTACGGGTTCGATGGGAGGGGACTTTCCCCTTGCATTGGGCGGAGGGACCATTGATTTACTTGGGGATTCGTGTCCCAGGTCCAGGTGGGAAACTTTACGGAGCTAACATCAGGCCCCTATTACAGTACACGTTAGATATACTGAAACGATGGACGTTACTCCCCTTGTCTTTGACTGGGCGCATACAGTTATATAAAATGATGCTAATCCCTAAATGGCTGTACTTGTTGCAGATGGCGCCGCTCTGGATTACTAAAGCTGACCACAAAGCGATCCAAACCGCTCTGCGCGCCTTCTTTTGGAAAGACAAAAAGGCACGTATCCCTCTCTCGGTTTTGATGAGACCTGGAGGGGAAGGGGGTCTGGGCTGCCCAAATTTGGAGCTCTATAACTTAGCGTGCTGTCTCCGTCACGTTAGTGACTGGGCTTTAACTACATCCTCCCTAACCCCACATTCATGTCTCCTGGAGTGGTTGAATGTCACCTCCCTCAACCCCTTGCTTCAGATCCCTATCCAACATGTTTCCCCTGCTTTAAGGAACTTGGGACTTGGTGAGTTCGTGCAGAAAAGTGTGGATCCTCTTATGCAAACTATGCGCCACCCCGAACACACCGACACCCTTACTAACGCTTATAGGTAATGCCTTATTTCCCCCGGGGAATAGAGGAGGGGTCTTTAAACGATGGAGGGACCTTGGGGTTATATATATCTCCGATGTTTTGGGCCTGACAGGGAAAGATATTTTACCGTTTTCTACCCTCCGAGATCGATATAAATTGGCAGAAGTAGATCTCTATGCTTATCAACAGTTGACACATTTCATCCATCAGTCCCGGCCTTTGATCGTGGAAACAGAGAACACCAGGAGAGTTAGGGCGATACTGTTAAGGAAGAGAGGAGGCAAACCCACAATTTCTGGTTATTATAGAGCAGTGGGGGACATAGTTGATAACAGGCCCCTTCAATCCCTGTACCTCCAGTGGCAAGATTGGCCGCTTTTTTCATTGACTTATGCTGAATTCAAACACTGCTTTAAAAATGTCTGTGTGGTAGCTGATAGTGTTTTGTTGCGAGAGGTGCAGTATAAGTTTCTCTGGCGCTCTTATATTCCTCCTTCCAGGGCATACAAAATGAAAATTGCGCCATCCCCGGCATGCCCAAAATGTCTCCACCTGGAGGGAGGATACCATCATTGCTTTTGGGACTGTGGATCAAGCTCCCTTTTTTGGAATAAAATAGCCCGGGCATGCTCCTTATTTTTGAGCATGACCATACCGCCGGACCCAAACCTTTGGTTGTTTGGGGTCTCTACCTCCCTCCCCACAACCTTGCCTGACTCTACCATATTATTTATTTTGAAGGCAGGGGTAGTGGGGAAGCAAGTCATTTTAGTAAATTGGCTGAATACCACAGGCCCCAGCTACGAACATTGGTTCCGGCTCATGACACGGCTTTGTTCCATGGAGCATGCTCTACTTTCGTATAGGGAGCCCCGGAGAGCAATGCTCACCTCTCGCATATGGAATGCATTTACGACTCGTTTAGCCCCTGTAACAGGAGTGACAGTGGACCCATGGAAGCCAAGCCAAGATGAAAATCCGACGACGGGCACCTCTTAAGCCAGGCGAGCCTATGTCGCTTCAGCCTTCACCGGATAGTACGTGAAACTGCCCAATGGAAGAGACAGTTGCCCTACCAGGAAAAGAGATCCAGTGACTACTATACAGATAATAAGGGGGGGGGGGGAGGGGAGTGTTCTTCAAGTTGTATACAGGTTGTTCTTATTATTGTTTGTTTGATGCCGAAGGAAAGTTGTAATTTTAAAACTCAATAAACATATTACAAAAAAAAAAAAAAAAAAAATACAATAAATCAGGGGTGGGCAATTCCGGTCCTCGAGGGCCGCAAACCGGTCGGGTTTTCAGGATATCCCTAATGAATATGCACGAGAGAGATTTGCATGCACTCTGCCTCAGTCGCATGTAAATCGTTTTCATGCATATTCATTAGGGATATCCTGAACACCCGACCGGTTTGCAGCCCTCGAGGATCGGAATTGCCTACCCCTGCAATAAATGAATATATTTTAACAAGGTATTTTTCATGTTGGTATGTGCTTGAAAAAAGAATTAAACTATTTTAAAGCATCACTCATGATGAAACTACTTGGAAATCCATTGCGATAGAGGTGTTCAGTAGGTTGCAATAGTTTCTCCCCTACCAAACACCTCTAACAGAAAAAGTCTGTAATTGTCCTTGTACAGTTGATCTGGTACATTTAAGAAAAATGCACGCTGGTTGGTTGTATTGTTTTCTGCTTTCAATAAAAACGGTTCAAATTAAAACATTTGCATCCTACTTTTCTGTCCGCACTAAGCACTCAATACTTTTTAAATTTCATAAAAGATAACTATTTTAACCAAGTAGAGCAAGCTTAGTTTTCTGGCTGATGGCAGAGGCCAGACTGTATTTCACTCTGGCTCTGCAGTACCTGAGCAGCAAGTTGAGCAGCAGAGTATTCTTGCTGGCTAGTAAAGAGAGACATGCTCCCTTATGTTGCTTCTTCCTCTAGATGAGGCCAGACCAGAATAGGCTAAAACAAAAATATTTCCCCCCTTTTACTTGCAGGAACTTGGTAGCTGAAGTGAAAAAAGATTTGTAACAGATGGAAAATGAAATGCTGAGCTGCTAGGCTCAGGGAAAATAACAGTACAATATTTGCTTTCTTGAGCACCGTCCCCATAATCTATCCTGAGTAGCTGCTGAAGACAGACAGTTTTTCTCAATCAATATTTATGAACAAAATTTCAAAAGAACAAGCAGCAGATAAGACATTAGCTAGAGCTTTATTTGCAAATGGTATATCTCTCTCCATAACTGAAAATACAAGAAAAAAAGATTATAGAACTACATTTTCCCATCTTGTCATGTCTCATCATATTCTCTCATAGGTAGAGATGACAGTTGAAACAATGGTTATTCCAAGGATTGCTCAAGCACAATTACCGACTCCAATGCCAGATGAATGGACTGTTATAAGGAAATCTTTTATTCAATATTATGTTTGCAATACCTGAACCATTTGTTACATTTTCCTCATAAGAACATAAGATACTGGATCAGACCACAGATCCATAAAGTTAAGTATCCTGTCTCCAACAGTGGCCAATCCAAGTTACAAGTACCTGGCAAGTACACAAACACTGAGTAGATCCCATGCTACTGATGCTAGTAATAGTAGTGGCTATTCCCCAAGTCAATTTGATTAATAGCAGGTTAATGGACTTCTCCAAGAACTTATCCAAATCTTTTTTAAACCCAACTACACTAACTGCACTAACCACATCCTCTGGCAACAGATTCCAGAGATTAATTGTGCGTTAAGTGAAAAAAGTCTCTGATTAATTTAAAGTGTGTACTTGCTAACTTCATGGAGTGCCCCCTAGTTCTTCTATTATCTGAAAGAGCAAATTGCCCTATTTTTGAGGGCAGTAGTAATTGCCATTCCATGCAGGCTACCCCCAAACCTTCTCTTAAGGATAGTAGTAACAGCAGTAGCCCCAAGCTGCTGTTACACTTTAGGTGTAATAAAAGTTTACCCCTTTCTTCATTTCCATTCTCTAGCCCAGGGCTTCCCAAACTGTAGGTTGGGACCCCAAACAGGGATCACAACACCTTCAGCTAGGGTCAAAAGTGCCTCAAAAATACAGCACTCTTTAGGCAACAGCTGCAGCAGCATTAGTACTGGAAGACAGCAAGGGGCCTATGAGCCAGCATATTCTCTCAGGCACTACAACAACTTGCCTTTGTATGAGTTTCTGTGTCAAAAGGAAGCCTTGAAGGAGAGATCAAGCAACTGCAGGGCCTGGGATCTTGCACTGATTCACAGCTGCCATGTTCATCTTTATTATGGATGCTGCTGCTTGCAAATCATCATCAGGCTTAGAATCAGCCATGAGGGGCTCAGAGGGCCAAGTGTGCATGGGCCTATAGAGACTCCTCTCCTCCAGAGTATACATATTTAGGTCCTTCAACCTCTCTTCATAAGTAATTTCATGGAGACTCCCCACCATTTTTGTCGACCTTCTCTAGACTGTCTCCATCCTGTCTCTGTCTCTTTTGAGATACAGTCTCCAGAACTGAACAAAACGTCAGATGAGGCCTCACCAAAGACCTGTACAAGGGGATTATCACCTCCTTTTCTTACAGGTTATTCCTCTCTCTATGAATCCCATCATTCTTCTGGCTTTAGCTATCTCCTTGTCACGTTCCTTTGACGTCTTCATATTTCTAGACACTATTACCCCAAGATCCCTCTCCTATTCCATGCACAACAGCCCTTCTCACCCCCCCCAGCACCACATACAGCTCTTTGTATTACCAAACCCCAGATGCATGATTCTGCATTTCTTGCAACTGAATCCCAGCTGCCGCATCTTTGACTACTCTTCTAGTTTCCTTAAATCACCTCTCATTCTCACTACTCCTTCTGGCATGTCCACTCTGTTATAGATCTTAGTATAATCCACATATAGACAAACTTTACCTTCTATCCCTTCTGCAATGGATGTTTTTCCTCTCCCATCTGCAGCTGAAGTCGTTCCAGAAGCAGATAACTGCATTAGGGTAAGCTCTTGTTAGTGGTCCTACCCATTGATATTCGTTACTCTCTCTTTTACTGCAAGTGTTGTTCCTAAATTGTCAATTCAGAAATTCCCCTGGTCAGATCACATGCTTATCTCTTATACTTGGTTTTTGCTCTTTCAGGCCACTCCCACCACTGTGTACAACCTAAATTTATGGCCTGTGGTTGGACTGATGTAACGGATGCTCTCCAAACTAACTTCAAGCCTCCTAATGTTTTGGCTGTGGTAGAATATTTTCAGGATATTTTGGTTAGAATCTGCTACGAGCTAGCACCCATTAAATTAGTCATGCCTAGGTGTTTACAATTTGCCCTATAGTTTACTCCACTTTTAAGAGAGTTCAAACAAACAATCTTTGCATCAACTGGAATGTTACTGGTGCAGGACAGGGGAGTTCCTCGAGAGCACCATGCTACCATCAGAAAATATAAAGTTTTACACGATAATGCCAGAAACTCATCTTTTCTCCTCAAATGCTTTTGCTGCAGCTAATAATCCTTGCAAATTACTTGTTAAAATTTGACCAATTTAACAGGTACCGCCTCTGCACTTTTGTCCAAAAAGCCTAAGCTTAGCAAGGATTTTGCCCAGTTCTAAGATGACAAGGTTTCTAACAATTGGTAGTCAATTTTATTTCTGCCATTTTCTTCCAGCCTTGGTACCTCTGTGGAACACCTCTGTATGAAAGGATAAAAATGTTTAGATCATGACTAAACTAAAACCTTCTGTTTGTCCACTCAATGATTTCTCTTTCTGCTATGCTACATGAACCCTGTCTACAAACTCTTATCCAGCCTAGAATTCCACTTCAAACTCTACACTGGCAATATTCAGTTTTTCATCCCTTAACTCTCCACCTAGTCTATCGGTAACATTTTAGGGATTTGCTTTTCAGTTAGGTCATGATTAACCCAAAACTCTCTCGCACTCAATTTAGAGAAATTGAGATGATTCTTCTCAGTAGATTTCCAGTTGATGTTCCAGCTTGCCTTAATTTTGAAAATCCTACAATATCAGTTTCATCCTCTGGCTGAAAATTTGGTCTCTGACACCAATTTATCCATGAAATTACAGGGGCAAGTATTGGTCGTCATCTTTTTTCAAACCTAAAATGCTGCAAAGATGTGGCTGGCTCAGAACTTTAGTTCTGTCCAACAAGCCCTTTTATTTACAGGAATAGACTACTTCAATTCCCTTTCTTGTCAAGCTGCTTGCCAATGCTATCAGATTGTGCAGAACTTCGCTGCTAAATCCTTAATTGGCACGCCTCTTTGTGAACACCTCACTCCAGTTCTCAAATCCCTGCATTGGCCTGGGATTGTGCTTTTTTTTTTGTAGCTAGACCTTCCTTGTGAATTTCACTTTCAGTACATAAGCGTTGCTCACCAGATGGTCGATATGAGAGAACTGTCAGAAGGAAACATTTTCTACAACTTCAACACAAAAGTCATCTCAAAGTATTCAAAACCAACAAAACTATGATATGCCTGAAACTTTGAAACAAAGTGGTTTGGATTGATAAAATGAAAATTTAATTGGTTGACCACAACCCCACCATATACTGTAACTTCCATTTCTTAATAATGTTTCACAGTTGAAATTGCTAGCTGGAAACATTTACATATTTTTCCTCACTTTGGAAGAATGAATTATCTTAAATGCATAGAAAGTTGCTTAGAGGAGACCACGATTGTTGAACATAATCTACAACAATCACAACCTGAGAGGTTATGTCAGAATATTTTGTTAAACCATACAATTGTCTTCACCTGATTAACTGAAGGCCTAACTCCTCAAATCAACCTTTTAGATGTTAATAAAAAAAAAAAGAAAAGAAAAAGTAATACATTGGAAGGTTGTCCAAAATTTTTGCATATTTCATATTTTCTGTTTTATTCTCAAGTCAGAGTTAAATATTTTGAATTAAAAAATTGTAGAAATCAGTCATTTATTTTAATCAGCTTTATATACCGACATTCAAATTAATTTCATGTCGGTTTACAACAGAATTTGCTGTAGCAAAATTCAACATAAAACAATTATAATAAACCCATTATACATCTTGTATAATTTTGCCTACACCTAGTAAAATATTTAAATTCCATAGACCAAAATATAACAAAAACAAAAAAAAGAATTACTTAATAAAATTCATACGTTAACTAAAATAAATCACTTTAAAAATATTACTAATAAAACAGCTATGTTAAAAGCTACACTAAATGAAAAAAAAAAAAAAAGTTTTTTTTTTCCCTTTAAAATCGAATTAATATAATAAGGTGTAACTTGGCTTGATTAAAAGCCTGCTCAAATAGCCAAGTTTTACTCTGTATTATAATATTCATGTTTTCCTTAAGGGACATGAACATGATTAGAAACAGAAGTCACATCAGATAAGCTGAAATTCTCATAAGAGAATCAGAAGATCAAACCATAATTTTAAATATACAGTCAAATGACAAAATAACAATACCCTGGCAGTTCAGGTGATCTGCTGCTTCCTTGCTTTTTAAGGGAGATCTACTGATTCTTGACAAAAATACTTTGGGTTGCTAATAGATAAACTCCTCTGAAGACCCAATGCAGTTCCAATTACTGCAAATCAAGTGAATTCTGTCAATAGTAAGTAGTATCTGAACTCCCACCTAAAACAGTTAAGAGATTCAAGCAAAAAGTAAAAAAAAAAAAAAGAAAAAGAATAAAAAGCCAGCACAGTAGGATTAACCCTTCAATAATTCAACCCATCCATTTGAAGATAATTCAAGATGTCCTGCTCAAGAAAAAGCAAGCTTGCTTACCGTAAACAGTGTTTCCGTAGCTAGCAGGATGAATTAGCCATGCTGTCTGGGAGTCCCAAGCTCCTGGGTTATGTCCTTGTATATTCATTGTTTGGAGGTTTGGACATCAACCCCTGAAACGGTAGACAGTCTCATGTTCATTTTAGTGATAAGACTGCTGTGCCTAGCGCCGCATCAGAAGTCGTTTTCTGTTGGAGGCAATAATGCAATGTGAAGGTATGAATGGACGACCATGTTGCCGCTTTGTAAATATCAATTAAGGGAACTTTGTTCAAGTGGGCAACTGATGCTGCGGTGGTGCGGATTTGGTGCACCTGAGGCTTTGTGAGTAGTTTAATGTAACGTTTATTGTAGCAAAAAAGTAATCATTGTGATAACCAACTGGCTATGGTCCTTTTTGAAAATGGTTGTCCAGGATCATTCGGGTTAAAGGAAAGAAACAGTTGAGATGGCCTCAAAGTTGACCGAGTCCTTTTCTTATAGTAAGCTAACGCTCTTTTACAGTCCAACATGTGTAAACGTTTTTCACGCTCGTTATGTGGCTTTGGCATAAAAATAGGTAGAGTTATGGTTTCATTAAGATGAAAAAATGTTACCATCTTAGGCAGAAAGGAAGGGTGAGGACGAAGGGTCACCTTGTCATGGTAGAATTCAAGATAAGGGGAGAAGTGAACCAAGGCTTGTACTTCGCTGACTCTCCTTGCATAAGTAATGGCAATGAGAAAGACTGTTTTCCATGTCATATATTTGATGTGGCTAGAGTCTAATGGTTCGAAAGTTGGAAGCATTAGTTTTTCCAGTACCACATTTAAATCCCATGGAATTGGGGGTTTAGTTACTGGTGGGCGAAGTCGGATCATTCCCTTCATGAATCTAGAAATCAACGGATGGTTAGACATTGGAAGGTTATTAAAAGGTTCATGAAAAGCTGCTATCGCACTGATATGAGCTCGCACCGAAGTAGTGGCTAATCCTGCTTCATAGAGTGTGTGCAGATATTGCAGTAATTGAGTGGCTGTGGATGAGAAAGAGTTTATGTTCTTTGGAGTACACCAGTCTAAGTACCGCTGCCACTTTCCTTTGTAGTTATGTCTGGTTGAAGGTTTCCGTGATACAATAAGAATATCTTCTAGTTGAGAAGATAAACCTAAGGGAGTTAGTATTTGCCTTTCAATCTCCACGCTGTGAGATGAAGTGATTGATTTATGGGGTGAAGGAATGAGCCTCCTTCCTGTGTCAGAAGATGTGGGAGATTTTGTAGCGTTATTGGTGGGATGAATGGAAAGTTTCACAAGGTACGCATACCAGGGCTGTCTCGGCCACGCTAGGGCTATTAAAATCATGTGTGATACGTCTTGGATGCATTTCTGAATCGTTCAAGATATGAGTGGGATGGGTGAATAGGCGTACATCAAGCCTGGTGCCCATGGAATGAGAAGGGCATCTGGAGCAATCCTTTGATTGCTGGGGTAAATTGAGCAAAAAAAGGTTTGGACTTGTCTGTTTGCTTCTGTGGCAAAGAGGTCTATTCTGGGAAACCCCACTGTTTGAAGATGTTTTGCGCCACCCTCTGGATTTAAGGTCCATTCGTGTGGATCAAAAATTCGACTGAGACAATATGCTGTTACATTGTCCAGACCTGGAAGATAAATTACTTGAATTGATACTTGGGCTTTTATTGTCCAATGTAGAATTCGTGTTGCTTTCTGGCATAGAGTCCAGGAACCAGACCCTCCTTCCTTGTTTATGTAAAACATGGCTACCTGGTTGTCTGTATATACCATGAGGCTTGATCCCCTTATCTGATCCGAGAATGTTTGAAGTGCCATCCAAATGGTTCGTAGTTCTAGGAGATTGATCTGGTATGTAGATTCCTGAGGGGTCCACAGACCTTGAGTTTCCAGGTTGCCTAGATGTGCCCCCCAACCCTTGTTGGAGGCATCTGTGGTCAGAGTTATCTGATGAGGTGGTAAATAGAATGGAGCTCCCGAGGAAACGTTTTTGGGAAGGAGCCACCATTGAATGTCATCTTTCATTGCGTTTGTAATTTGAATTCTGGTGCTGAGTGGCTATATGAATTGAGACCACTGAGTTTTTAAACCCCATTGTAAGCGGTGCATGTGAAGTCTGGTGTGAGGAACCACATAGATCGCTGCTGCCATATGATCCAGAAGTTGGAGAACCTGGCGTGCAGATGACCGGTTTCTGTGAAGCAGGTTGTGTGCCAATGATTCTATGTTCTGCTTCCTGTCTGAAGGAAGGTACGCTCTCTGTTCCACCGTATTTATGAGAGTGCCTATGAACTGAAGTAGTTGAGTAGGTTGTAGGTGAGACTTCTCGAAACTGATAAGAAATCCCAACCTCTGAAGCCATTCAATCGTGCGTAATGTATGATCTCTCAGTGTAAACTGATCAGATGCTACTATTAACCAGTCATCAAGATAAGGAAAAATTTGGATCGAAATTTTCCTTAGGTGAGCCACCACCACTGGTCGGTTATGAGGCGCTAACCTTTCTTGACCTTTCTTCATAGGAGCATAACAGCAAAGGAATGTATGGATCAGACATTCCTTTGTTCATTGGGCAACAAAAAGGGCCCAGGAGCCATCGGATGGGGCACATTTAGGTTTGGCGCCACAGAATGTGCATATATTGGTTGGGGGAACGAGGAAGGACGTGGGATCAGCTACTGCCATATATACAGCTCAGGAAGGATACGCTGGCCATGCCAGTGGTCATTGTCCATCTAGCAGGTAATGATATGGGGAAGTCATCATATCTCCAGCTGATACGACGCATGAAGAACAAGTTGAAAGAATTGGTGTCATGGTTCCCGAAAACGTGCTTCACGTGGTCTAACATCATTCATCTTTTGAATTGGCAAAACAGCAAGCTATGGAAAAGAGGTCGCAAAAAAGGTCCATTGGCAGGTGGGGTGTAGGACCCAGAGGTTAGGCGGAAGTCACATCTTCCACGACTGAGCAGACAATCTTTGTGAAGGCCTGTATGGGCCAGACCGAATTCACCTGTCATTGGGCACGACCTCTTTAATAATGCAATCCATGCATGGTCGCGGCCCGATGACATCACCGCTACCTACAAAGGCCCGGGGCGGCCCCTTGCTGCTCCTCTTACACCCGGCGTTGCGGCGCGCTCCCCACCCACCAAGAAAAAATAAACTTTCATACAATTGTATTGTCAGTTCAGGTAGTGGAAGATGTTAGTAAGTTATCAGCTGTTGCTGTTCTTGTATAACTGTTAACATGTTACTCAAAGTAAATACTGTCACAGCTTTAAGCGGGGGAACAAGCCGCCTGGGCTAATTTCTAGGCTTTGGGGTGGGGCCTCCCTTGCTTAGAAGTCACGGCGGGTGGCACCAGTGACACAGTTGGTGTCAGATGGTCGTTAGCGGCTCATGCCAAGTACGGTAGTTTATCTTATAAAATTAAAAAAAAAGGTAATACAAGATAGTGTTGGGGACTATACCTAGCTTGGTTACAAAAGTATTAATGATATGGATCAGGGGTGCACAAATGGGAGATATGCCCGCCCCGCCCCCCCCCCCCCCACGGGGCTGCAAGCAGCAGCGAGACAGGATATGGCATACAGTGGGGGGGAAGGTGAATGTGGACACCGGTGGACCCTATTCCCATTGGCAGACAAAAAACAGTCTGTGCAGCCGCCAGTGGACCTCATCCAACAGCAGTTGAGCAGAGGTGGACACCCTTCCCTATTTCTGCAGGCTCACTGCATTAGAATTTGCGAGAATACCATGTTCTCCAAGATAATCTTGCGTTGCACAAGATCCACATAGAGAGAGTGCTGGCATCACCAATTTTTAATATTGCACGGCCAGCACAGAGGCAAAAACAGCAAAGAGTAATTGGCTCTTCCAGAACAGCCACATGGCAGTCACAACTACAGCAGCAGCAGAGAAGAGAGGCTCCAGGGCTTCCGGCAAAACCGAGTGGAGGCCTGCCTTCAGTGTTTGTGTGTGTATGAATGGGTGCCTGTCTATGTGTGAGAGACAATGGGTGTCTGCCAGGGAGTGGGTGAGAGAGAGAGAGAGAGAGAGAGGGAGAGAGAGAGAGAGAGAGAGAGAGAGAGAGCGCTTTGTGTGCCCCCCCCCAGGCCCCTAATTCTCAACAAATCTCAGGGTGACTGGAAATCAAGTGTTCCCACGTATGGACAGCAGGGGCGTTTTCTTATCCGTATTATAAATATTGTGAGTTATTTGATATGTGTAGTGTTTTGAAACATTTTGTGTTTGGGAAATTTAAAAATAAATATATGACTTTAATATAAGTTATTCGATTTGTCAGTAATTTTAAAATATTATTTTATTAGTATGGTTTTACTATTATAATTGATACTTTGTTGATTTTGTTTTATGAGGAATGATGGTTCTGTTTTTCCACTGTTACATACAGTCTCACTTTTTGTGGTTTCCCTTTCCAGTTTTTACATAAGAACACGCCATACTGGGTCAGACTAAGGGTCCATCAAGCCCAGCATCCTGTTTCCAACAGTGGCCAATCCAGGCCATAAGAACCTGGCAAGTACCCAAAAACTAAGTCTATTCCATGTTACCATTGCTAGTAACAGCAGTGGCTATTTTCTAAGTCAACTTAATTAATAGCAGGTAATGGACTTCTCCTTCAAGAACTTATCCAATCCTTTTTTAAACACAGATACACTAACCATATCTTCTGGCAACAAATTCCAGAGTTTAATTGTGCATTGAGTGAAAAAAAAACTTGGTCGCCCTTCTCTGTACCTTCTCCATCGCAATTATATCTTTTTTGATATGCAGCGACCAGAACACAGTATTCAAGGTGGGGGTCTCACCATGGAGCGATAATTCCCAACATTCTGCTTGCTTTTTTGACTGCCGCAACACACTGAACCGACAATTTCAATGTGTTATCTACTATGACGCCTAGATCTCTTTCTTGGGTGGTAGCTCCTAATATGGAACCCAACATTGTGTAACTATAGCATGGGTTATTTTTCCCTATATGCATCACCTTGCACTTATCCACATTAAAATTCATCTGCCATTTCGATGCCCAATTTTCCAGTCTCACAAGGTCTTCCTGCAATTTATCACAATCTGCTTGTGATTTAACTACTCTGAACAATGTTGTATCATCTGCAAATTTGATTACCTCACTTGTCGTATTTCTTTCCAGATCATTTATAAATGTATTGAAAAGTAAGGGTCCCAATACAGATCCCTGAAGCACTCCACTGCCCACTCCCTTCCACTGAGAAAATTGTCCATTTAATCCTACTCTCTGTTTCCTGTCTTTTAGCCAGTTTGTAATCCACGAAAGGACATCGCCACCTATCCCATGACTTTTTACTTTTCCTAGAAGCATCTCATGAGGAACTTTGTCAAATGCCTTCTGAAAATGCAAGTACACTACATCTACCTGTTCACCTTTATCCACATGTTTATTAACTCCTTCAAAAAAGTGAAGCAGATTTGTGAGGCAAGACTTGCCTTGGGTATAACCATGCTGATTTTGTTCCATTAAACCATGTCTTTCTATATGTTCTGTGATTTTGATGCTTAGAACACTTTCCACTATTTTTCCTGGTACTGAAGTCAGGCTAACCGGTCTGTAGTTTCCTGGATCGCCCCTGGAGCCCTTTTTAAATATGGGGGTTACATTAGCTATCCTCCAGTCTTCAGGATCCTCATTTGTGATCTTTATTCTGTATTTGGTGAAGGTCTGTCTCTGCTCCTTGCGTGTGACTAAGGTGAGAGATTCTGCTAGTGTGTAGTGATCTATGAGAATTGAGTTTGTTTCGTTTTCCAAGTAGGTGGTATTGGTATTCTGGGACCCAGAGTAATAATTACGGTGCTGCTTTTTCAGAGGTAGGGTTTTTGCTTGAGTTCTTGGTGTTACTGTCACGTTATGATAAGTTTGCTGTATAAGAACATGCCATACTAGGTCAGACCCAGGGTCCATCAAGCCCAGCATCCTGTTTCCAACAGTGGCCAATCCAGGCAACTATCCAAAAACAAAGTATATTCCATACAACTGTTGCTTGTAATAGCAGTGGCTATTTTCTAAGTCAACTTAATTAATAGCAGGTAATGGACTTCGCCTACAAGAACTTATCCAATCCTTTTTTAAACACAGTTACACTAACCATATCCTCTGGCAACAAATTCCAGAGTTTAATTGTGCATTGAGTAAAAAAAAAACCTTCTCCAATTAGTTTTAAATGTGCCATATGCTAACTTCATGGAGTGCCCCCTAGTCTATTATCCGAAAGAGTAAATTAATTCACATTAACCCGTTCTAGATCTCTCATGATTTTAAACACCTCTTATCATATCCCCCTTCAGCCGTCTCTTCTCCAAGCTGAAAAGTCCTAACCTCTTTAGTCTTTCCTCATAGGGGAGCTGTTCCATTCCCCTTATTTTGATCGCCCTTCTCTGTACCTTGGTCTCCTGGTTTGTAGTCCACTGCTCTAACCACTAGGCTATTCGAATTCCACTGTCGCTCCTTGTGACCTTGGGCAAGTCACTTTACCCTCCCCATTGCCTCAGGTACAAACTTAGATTGTAAGCCCTCTGAGGACAGGGAAATACCTACAGTTCATGAATGTAAACCGATGTGATCTCAATCAAATGTTGGTATATAATAAATAAATTAAAATTTTAAGATGCGGCAACAGGAATTGTACACAGTTTTCAAGGTGCGGTCTCACCATGGAGAGATACAGAGGCATTATGACATTGTCCGTTTTATTTACTAGACCCTACATTTTGAGTGTCTTTTTGGCAGGGTTTTGTGTTAGTTCACATTGTGTCTGGCTGTGGTAAGAGTTTGTGCTGCTATTGCTGTAAGGTGCCTATCTGGATGTAGAGTGGTATCTGCCTCTTTGTATTTGTGTGTATTTCTGCTGTGGGCTCTCCCTGGGGTGTTGCCAAGATGCCTCTGATCTGTCAAACCCATGCAGGTCATAGCTGGTCCTCCCCCACAGGGATGGGAAAAAAAAAAAAAAAAAGCCATGGTCCCTCTATTCATGCTTTGGGAACATACTCACTACTATTGGGGCCTTAGGCAGCTGACGACGTACAGCAAAACTGCAAGCTTTCTTGCTATTACCAGACCTCTACCCTGCACCTACCTCATTGGTTCCCATCTGAGCAGGTGTGAACCCCCCTACTAGGGAAGCTCTACCAAACCTCAGAGGTTAATGGGATGAAGCCGAAGGGAAGCACAACAAGAGATGATTGATTTCTCTGGAAGCAGGCTATCACTAGGGAGAATCAGCTCCTAAGAACTTTTAGCCCAGGAGTTGGTAGTCTCAACCAAGCCATGGATGCACCATGGATGTCACTGGGAGCTGACTAGGAACCTGCCCTTACTAGTTCGCAGCTTGCTGGAGACAGACTACTGCCAACACCTCACTTATAGTTGGGTATGGATGTCACAAGGGAGAAAAAGTAAGGGTATGCTCTGTCCCGGACAGCTGTGGAGAAAGGAAATCCCTGAAGGTCTAGTCTAATAGGAAGAGAAAGAATTGCAGATAACCAAAATGTTACTTTGTGAAATTACTTTTCAACCAGTGCTAAACATCAGATCTACCTAGCTAGATGTTATGGGAGTAAAGCTGTTTTGCACACTAGGGTACTTGAAACCCATTTGTTCAACTAATGTGGTCTGCCTCAAAGCTTTGTTCTTTTTACTGTCTTACTGCCTGATTCACTAAGGCTTTCTCCCATTTGTGTCTATGTGGAAATACCTTGATGAATCAAGCCCTTAAACTTTTGTTCATTTGAATCACAGAACCTGTTTTGTTTTCATTCAAGACACATAGCTCAAAAACCTCAATAGTTCTTCTAGAAAATGAGTTCCATAGAGCTTGCCTATCATTTTTCCCAGTCAGAACATTTAACTCTATTGCCATGCCGTCATCCTCTGCCTTTTTTAATGTGTTAAAACTACTTGAATAGATATTTGATTTGGCTAACAAAAGATTTAAGATGCAAGCTTACATGACACAATGTTCCTCTACATTTTTCTTTTACTTTCACCTCTATTGTATAATACTTCAAAAAGTCCATATCTCAAGTGGTGGATACTATTCAACATTTAGTCTTTACTTATTAACCTTGAAATTTTTTGAAACTGTTCTCCTGCAATTTCTGTAAATCCTTGTGGGCTGTAATTTAAACTATCAAATTACTTCACTTGGAATGTATTCAGATCTGCTTCACAAACACCAAATTTCACCTAAATGTTTTCTCTCCTGAAGGAGTTAATTTCACTCAAGAAAAAAAAAAAGTATAAAAAACAATAACCCTCAGTCAAAAAGTGAAACACACATGAAAAAAAAAGAGAGACTTAAATTCGGCAGTTCTGGGCCTTCTCAAATAATACTGCAACCTTCTTTCTCCAGTGGCACAACTACACAAGGGACCATTCAGAGCTATGGCAACTTGTGCTTCTCATCGCCTTAGTATCAGATGGACCCTTTGATATACAGTCATTATCTATTACCTATCTGAATAAAATAAATTATGTTGAACACCAGTATAGGAAGTGCTCACACTCTCTCAGATATATCAAAATAAAAAATTAAAATCTATGTGCCCTGCTGTATTAGATTATGATAAGCATTACCCAGTTTCCAATAAGAATGTAAGATTTCTACATTCTAATTTATATGATGCTTTAGAAGTCTGCTTCCTGTATGTCAGGAAGCAGCTAGTAAAGCATAAAATCTACTATTAACATGGGATGATATACTATTGTGTATTGATAATACCATGAATTATTTTGAAGGTACTATAAATCAATGTAGATGAATTCAGTAACGAAAAAAAAGGTATTATTCTCCACTACTGGCGGTCTATTTCCTCTGAGAAGATCTGACAGGACTAGAGCAAATACAGGAGCTATCTTCTACTTTAAGTTTATGATAACTATGTTTATATGATTAATAGGCAGCATCTTTCTTCTTGAGTGGGGCCCTCTGAGGATTATGAAATGTTTGGTAGTGTAAAACAGTAACGTTCTTTTCCAGGATTCTCAGGAGGCAACACTGAGAAGAATAAAAATTTATCTAAATAACCTCACAGAGTTATTAGGCACAATGATAAATTCTAAACAAAAATCATAACCACTCTCATTATAAAAAATAAAATGTAAAAACAAAAAGTACAATTTTTGAAGCTTTTAGTTTACCTGATAAAGTTAATGCCATAAAACAATATCTGTGGTGATTTCCCCCCCAGAATGGTAAGATGTCACTATTGCAGACATGCATCAGCCACCATACAGTTTTTTTTTTTTAACTCTTTATTTTCAAATTTTTAATTACAAACCACAAAGTTTGTTCACAGTAAAGGAAAAACATGGGTTTACATTATCAAAATCAGGGTCCCCCTTCAAATTTACAATCAGAAATTATCAAACATACAATTTAGAGTATTACTCATCCCTTAAACAGAAATCAAACAAAAATATAATATTTTCCCCACTTCTCAGCATACTACATTAGAAAAAGGAAGGGGAGGCAGCGAAAAACATATAGGGAGTTTCCATTAAAAGCTAAATTCTTTAAAGAAAGAAAAAAAGGCCCAGCACAGCTATCCAACTAAATTTTGTGCGCTTAATAGTGACGAGGTGATAGGCTTCCTGGCATCTGGGGTAAAAAATATAAAAACACCTTTCCTCTCCTAATAAGACATTTGCAGGGAAAACGAAGCATTAAAGAATATCCCAATCCTAAAACCTCTTGCCAAAGGGTTAAAAACCCCTCGGCATCAGATTTGGGTAGTGGAAGCCAAGTCAGGAAAATTTTTTTATAGGAGAGTCGAAGAAAATGATAGGTATTTCCTGAAGTAACTCTTCATTACGAGGTTCAAATCATTAGAAGTAATAAAAGATACCAAAAGTGTCCCCCTGTCTATTATTTCCACTGAATTTTTCAGAAAATCTGAAAGGTTATTTTGAAAAGGGGCACTAGCAGTAGTTCTAGATGATCTTGACTTTGGGAGAAAGAAACAAGTATTTATAGAGGGAACATTTTCATCAGCAAAACCCAATTTTTCATTCAGAAATTTTTTCAAAGTTATATAGGGGATTTCTCCCACCACTTTGGGAAAATTTATAAAGCGTAGATTTAAATATCTAGCTTTATTTTCCAAATGTTCTAAGCGCCGCGCCAAAACATCTCAATCTTTTATTGCTGCCACTTTGAATTCTTGAGTGTTTTTCTCCTTTTCCTCCAGACTCATCATGTTAGTTGCTAAAGAGTTGACCTGTAATTGTAATTCTTCAGACTTATGTTCAACTTTAATGTTGAAACATCCAACTTACCGTATTTCCACGCATATAACCCGCGGGTAATGTGCGTTTTTACCTACCCCGCATGCCCCCCGCGGGGTATAAACGTGGGCGGGTTATCCAGAAAAAATTTTACAACCAATAAAGTTTCCCGACTCTGAATAGGCTGCAGCTGAGAGGAGTCCGTCCTATCCCTGCGCCCGGCCGCTTCCTGATTGGTCGCGTGTTAAATCTAGGCCGCAGGCGGGTGGGCGCTTGTTCCAGGCGGCGGCGGGGGCGGGTGGACGCGCGTTAGTTCGAGACGGCCGGCGGGTGGTCGCGTGTTAAATCTAGGCCGGGTCGCACAGGCGCGCATTCATTCACTGCCGGTGGGGGCAGCCCCCACCGGCAGTGAATGAATGCGCGCCGAAAGCAGCTTGTTCCAGGCGGCGGTGGCGGGTGGACGCGCGTTAGTTCGAGGCGGGTGGTCGCGTGTTAAATCTAGGCCGGGTCGCTCAAGGCAATCTAGGCCGGGTCGCTCAAGGCAGTCACATGCCGTGACGTCACGGCATGTGACTGCCTTGAGCATCGAATCGCAGGGGTCGCATTCATTCACTGCCGGTGGGGGCTGGGGCAGCCCCCACCGGCAGTGAATGAATTCATTCATCCAGGCGGAGGAGCCGGCTGCTTTCAGCTGCCGCTGCCGGCTGCTTTCGGCGCTCAAGGCAGTAGCGGCGAAAGCAGCCGGCTCCTCCGCCTGGATGAATGAATGCGACCCCTGCGATTCGATGCTCAAGGCAGTCACATGCCGTGACGTCACGGCATGTGACTGCCTTGAGCGACCCGGCCTAGATTGCCTTGAGCGACCCGGCCTAGATTTAACACGCGACCACCCGCCTCGAACTAACGCGCGTCCACCCGCCACCGCCGCCTGGAACAAGCTGCTTTCGGCGCGCATTCATTCACTGCCGGTGGGGGCTGCCCCCACCGGCAGTGAATGAATGCGCGCCTGTGCGACCCGGCCTAGATTTAACACGCGACCACCCGCCGGCCGTCTCGAACTAACGCGCGTCCACCCGCCCCCGCCTGGAACAAGCGCCCACCCGCCCGCGGCCTAGATTTAACACGCGACCACCCGGCTCCCGCCGCCCGCCTGGACCCACGCGGCCCTCCGACAGGTATTTAAAAATTTATTTTTTTTTTGAATTGCGGGTTATATGAGGAGGCGGGGTATATTAAAACTTTTTTTCATAAATCTTGAAAACCTGCGGGTTATGTGTGTGGGCGGGTTATATACGTGGGCGGGTTATTGTCGTGGAAATACGGTATTATTGAATAAATTCAATGTAGTGCCCAGTCCTGCCACCAGATCCCAGACAGCATCAAGGGTAACCACCTCAGGGCGAGCCGGGATCTTAAAGAGGTCTCCGCTTGGAACATTTCCTGGAATAAGGGACATTTCCCCCATATCACTGGTCACAATCAACCCCTCGGCCTCCACAACTGTACCTGCTGGTCTTGTACCCACCTGTCTCTCCAAAGCTCCTGCCAGGGGCAGAATAAGTTCCAGCCCTTCAGACCTCTGTGGCGTTTCTCCTGCGTTGAAGCCGGAAGAAGATTCTTCTGTCTGCACTCTGCTCAGGTTCGCAGCGTTCTCCCTCTGTGATGGTGGTTGCCACAGTTCGGGGCTCAGGGACGCCTCCTCTGCAGGCAAGAACAGCTCTCCCCCGCCGCTCTGCACACCTGGCTCTTCTGCTTCCCGGGATAACGTAGGTAGCGATGATACGAACTTTGTCATCTCCAGTTGTTGCGCTGATGAGGGGAAGATCGCCAACAGGTAAATCCGCACCTTCCCCTTACGTTTCAAAGACATCTCAGGTAGGAAGGAAAAAACCTCTCCTCGGCGTGCTAGAGATACTCTCATTCATGTCGCGTCTGTGCGGCCATCTTGGCTCCTCCCCATCGTACAGTTTTAATGCAGGAATAAAGTTGATGGCTAACAATTTTAGCCAAGCTTCCTACATGAAAAGTATTGTTACAAAATAGAAAAAAAACAAAGTAACATAGTAATGACAGCCAAAAAAGACCAAATGAGCCATCCAGTCTGCCCAGCAGTTTTTTTTATGGTACTAGCTTCTGTTCTATGCAGGTTACCTCCATGTTTCTATTAAGGGTATCAACTGCATCTCTGTGCCGATTACCTCTAAGCATTATGTTAAGGTTAGTAATATTTACAATCAAAACCAAGCAACTGTTAAACCCATAACAAAAATGTTGCTAGCAGTAATTTTTATGGGGTGAGCAGCCTTCAGACAATGCTGCTTAAATGTGCTTTGCTTTTGGACTTCGCCATAAAAGCTGTCCTATGTTGTGTCTCAAATGTCTGCGTATCAGTACCCCAGACCGTAAAAGTCGGGGCCCAGCATTGGTTATTGTCTGAATCCAATCCCAATTTTTCCAGCCACCAACGAAGCAGAGAGCAATACTGCATTTGCATCCACAATCAAGGCTATTTGGTTAAGGGTAGTGGTCTCCATGCCTGCTGCTCCTTGCAGGTTACCCCCATGCTCTTTTTTCCTCATTTCCAATTTCTAGCCTTTAAGATCCAATGTTTATTCCATGTGCTTCTGAACTAATTTACTATTTGCCCTCAAAAACTTATTCCGGAAGTACATTCCAGGCTTATCCGCTCTGTAAATAAATATTTCTTAATGTTGGTTCCCCTCCCCCCCCCCCCCCGAAGTTTCATTTGCAATTACCCCTAGATCTACATATCTTAAACAGAAAAGGTTCAAAATTCAGATAGCTGAAAGGTTTTAATGATGTATCCTATCTCCCCTGCACCTCCTCTCTTCCAAGGTATACATATTCAGATCCTTTAGCCTCTCCTCATAAGTCTTCCAATACAGACTCCACAACGTTTTAGTCACCCTTCTCTGGACCACCTTTGTATCATGTCTGTCTATCCACCCTCTGTTCCCCACTCTTGTCATTACTTTTTAACTGTTCCTGAAATTCCTTAAAATTTTTGACAGATATTAAAGCTTCCAGTGATTTCCAACTTACTTTTAAGATGCTCTAGATTCTCATGAAACAAAAATCCCCTTTCTTTTTCTTTCCTATGGGGCAGTGGCTCCACACCTGTCTTCAGGGAGCTGCAGCTGGTCAGGTTTTCAGGATAAATATAATAGAGTGATGGAGTAACTGTTAGATTCTTATATTTATCTGTTGCTTGGACACTGCAAATATTGCAAATGACTGTTTAATACCAAAAAGAGCTAAAGATTTTGACTGAAGTTTCTGCATAGCAATATGCTAAATACTGATAAAAACTGATAGGAATCTGATTAACAGTTTTCAGAGATGTTGATCTTAGCAAACTACGGACAACCATCTGCAGCTCATCTATTGATAATTTCAACAAAGCATCCATGACCAGCATCATGACTGTTCATATGGATATTGTATATGAAGTTTTTATGGAGAGGAATTTGAATATACAGTCAATAAAGCAAGCAACAATGCTCAGAAAAAACTATAACAATGCATATTATAGTCTATCATTTGAGACAAAAAATAAAGGACATTTCTGCGCATTCAGACTGTCTTCCCATTTAAGTTCCATCAGAAAATATTTCAGAGCAAGTGTCAATGCAGAAATAAGACAATTTGAAAATTAGCCATATCTCTGTAACCCTTAAAAATCCGAAAAACAATACTATGAGCAAAGCTACTAATACAGTATATATTGTGCAAACTGTAATTAAAATAAGAATTTAAAAAAAAAGTCTTAGTTATCTGATGCCCCCCCCCCCCAAAAAAGGTACAGTTGAGAGATTGTGTGTGGGAGTGAGGATCTGAATGTTTGCAGAGGCAGCATGTGAGAGCCTCTGTGTGTGTGAGAGAGCCTGGGTGTGACGGTGAGAGCCTGTGCTTGAGCAAGACAGCATGTGGGAGTGAGAGAAAGCCTGGGTGTGTGAAAGTCAGACAGCATGTGCCAGTGAGAGACTGTGTGTATGAATGATTGTTTGAGAGACAGCATGTGACAGTGAGAGCCAGTGTGTGTGTGTGTGAGAGAGAGAGAGAGAAATGCATGTGAGAATGAGAACCTGACTGTGAGGGAAGAAGATGGCGAGAAAAGAAATACGGAAGAAAAAAGGACAAAATAAAAGGAATTGGCAAAAAAATAAGAAAGGGAAGGTAGAAAAAAAAAAAGCCTGTGACCAACCGATTAGAAAACTAACATCAGCCAGCAAGGTAAAAAAAAAAAAAAAATTACTTTTTAGTGTTTGGCACATGTAATCTTTGGGAATGTGCAAGAATAGCACTTTCTCTACGAGATCAGCATGGAGAAAGTGGAACCCCACGGGGCCTGCACAGAGGAGGCAGCAGAATGGGCTTCAGTGTCAGTAGCAGCAATCGGCGCCTCCCCAATAGCCATGTGGCAGCAGTGACAGTGGCAGCAAGATTACTGACATCTGGGGATGGTGGCAGTACCAGTCGGGGGACCCCTTCCAAGCAGTGTGCAGAGGTTCAAAAGCAGCAGAGTCAGCCCAAGCTGACTACCATGAATGCTGCACACTCTTACCTCTCTCTGACAGCACACTGGTGGGACATGGCTGACGCAGGGGCAGCCAGCAGCTCAACGGTATTAGACATCCCCTGAAAATAAGGCCTAGTGCATCTTTGGTAGCAAAAATTAATATAAGACACTGTCTTATTTTCGGGGAAAGAGGGTAGTATAGCAAGGCCTTTGACGGTTCTGCACAGAAGACTAATAAATAAATGTGCCCTTGGTATAGATCCTACACCAACCAGTCAACCTAGGGTGACTGGTTGGTGTAGAAACTGGCTGAATGGGAGACAACAAAGTTTAGTGGCAAAGGTAGTTTTCTCCAAGGATGGGTTTGTTACTAGTGGTATACCTCAGGGGTCAGTCCTTTTCAACAATTTTGTAAGCAAAATAATGGAAGGTCAGGAAAGATTTGTCTTTTTGCCAATGATAAAATCTGTAAAGGGTAGACAGCCAAGAAGGAGTGGAAGACATGAGGAGGGATCTAGCAAAGTTTGAGGAATGGTCTAAGGTCTACCAGCTAAGATTTAAATGCTAAAAAATGCAGAGTAATGCTTTTAGGATACAAAAACCCAAGTAAAAGGTACAGTATTGGAGGCGAAATACTTCTAAGGCAAAGGAAGAGTGGGATCTGGGGGTAATTATATTTGATAATCTTAAGGTGACCAAACAGGTGGATAAAGCGACAATAAAAGCCAGAAAGATGCTTGGCTGCATAGGGAAAGGAAGGGTCAGCAGAAAAAGGTAGGTGATATTGCCCCTGTATAGGTCCCTGGTGAGACCTCACTTGGAATACTGTGTACAATTCTGGAGACGCCACCTTCAAAAGGATATTTATTTATTTTATTTATTTAAGTTTTTTTATATACCAACATTCAAGACGATAGTCCCATCATGCTGGTTCACAAGAAACAGGGGTGCAATTAAAATAAACTTTACAATTTGAACAATAGTGCAGAAAAGCAGTTACATGTAACAGGGAATCAATAACTTGGAGTAAGAAGGAAAATGAAGATCAGATAATTATAAATATATATAATAACATTATAAGGGGTGGCTATTAATGCTATAAATAGGATATAAATAGGATATAATAGGATATAATAGGATGAGTTGGCCCCGTGGGTGGCTAATAAAATGGTCAATGGTCTTCATTCCAAGACAAATGGGGATAGAGAAAAACAAAAACAAACAAAAAAAAACCACACAAAACTAAAAACATGTATACCCTAGAGCAGAGGTGAGCAAACCTTTTGAGCCTCTGCTGATAGGAGCAATCAGATATACACAAATACAAAGAGAGGCAGATACCACACCACATCCAAATAGGCACCTCACAGTAACAGCAACACAAACTCCTTTCACTGCCAGACACATTGTTAAAAATACACTCAAAATCTATACTGCACACTCATAACCTAACAGAAAAAGCAGCACTGTAAATATTACATTGAGTCCCAGAACACTAATACAGCACCTACTGGAGAAACAAAAAAAACCAAACCAGATTGCTATAGATCCTTGCACAGACACTGTACGTTAGCAAAATCTCTCCCCTTGGTCACATGCACAGAGCAAAGACAGATCTACAAAATAAAGGATCATAAAATTAGAATGAGCAATATGCAGACAAACACAAATGGAAACTCCAAGAAGCCAGACTGTCTACAGTGTAACTGATAGAATCACCATTCTTCATAAAACAAAATCAAGAAACAGAGCATCAATTGTAATAGTAGAATCAGACTAATAAGAGGATAAATATTTCAAAAACTGACAAATCAAACATCTATTAGTCAGACATTTTTTTTTAATTTCCCAAGCACCAATAAAATATTTCTAAAAAGTACATATTTAAACACCCAATAATTAACACAAATGAGGATAAAAGAAAAAAAAAAAAAGCACCTGTTGTCCATACCTGGGAACTTGATTTCCAGTCACCCTGAGATTCTAGGATTAGGGGGCTAGGGGCACACCCAAACTTTATCCTCTCTCTCATACACTCGCATGTTCATTCTCACACACACACGCTCATATATATACCCGCACACTAAGTCCTTCTCCTCCCAATGCACACAAAACTCTTATTCCCCCAGATTCACACACAGGCACTCGTTCTCACACAAACTGAAGGCAAGACCCCTCTGCCCCTCTGTTTGTTTTGCCGGCAGCCATGGACGGTGGCCATATTCACAAAGTAAGTTCCAACTGTTCTGAACTATCAATGAATTGCCTGTTCCTGACTTTATCTGGACCACAGATGACTCCATCTGGAATTGCTTACCCCACGCCAGACCACCAATGACTACCCTGCATTCAACTGCCACACTGGACCACTCTCCATTCTTTTCTGTGCCTGGCCGCTGGGAAATAGTTGACAAGTTTTCTGGACATGCCGCCTCCTCCTCCCGTCAATGTACAATTGTTGCTGGCATCTGAGCTGGAGCGTTGGTATTGTTCATTTTTTGTTTTTAGGCCTATGCTGGATCACCACTGACTATCCCACAGTCAACTGCCATGCCAGACCACCAGTGATCAAACACTAGCAGGGGGACACTTTACTGCTTCAGAAACTACATTCTATGAGAACAGCAATACAAACTACCTTGTGGAACTTAACTGACAGAACCACTAAGACCCAGGAGGGGAGAGGAGGCCCCATAACAAGAAGGAACCCTGGGGAATGCCAAATTGCTGAACTGTGAATTACTTTGCTGTTTGAGTTGGAGAACTGCCAAGATAAGCCAAGCTGCTTCTATTTTGTTACTTTAAAAAAAAAAAAATGTTTGAGAGAACAGCTGAAGTCTAGTCTGAGCCTGTTCTCTGGCCAGCCAAACTCCATTCAGCCTTGCACAAGTAGGGAACCATGCCAAAAAGAGAAATGTGGGACTTGTTTACCACTGTGGCTAGTGATTATTTTTTACAGTAGTCTAAGGAGGGTAACTCCACCTGGAGAGAGGGATTTATATAGTGAGTCAGTCAAACATGCAGGGTTTTGGGTTTTTTTTTTTGTGAGTTTCTGTTACTCCTTAAGGAAAGTTTTCTGTGTAGATACTTCTGAATAGGGCAGAATTCTTCAAGAAAACTAGTTCTGGTAGCATGGAAGCTAACTAACCTAGCTTGGGCGTGGCTGAATCTGAGAACGAGCAGGAGTCACACAGCGAGGAGCCAGACTATTTCCAGTGTGCAGCTAAGAAATAACTTTTTATTAATTTCTAATTATTGTAGAAGGCTTCTGTGTATAATATATTGCTGTCTGTGCTTTCATTATCTCTTTCTAGATATTGATATAGTATATTAATTTGCTGCTGGGTTTCTTTAAGATTCAAGAAAAAAAAAACTATCTAGCTTTTAATTAGAATCTCTCTTATCTCACTAATAATCTGTTTAGATATTAATATTGGGGCATAAATTGCTGCAGATCGTTTAATACATACTACCACCCAATCTACAAAAATGGGGGAAATTGAATCCAATGTCATTACCTATCCCGCATTCCCTTTTTTTAAATTTGATAGTTTTTATTGCTTTACTAATGAATCAAATGTTAATCACCCTTAGACCACTTCTTGTTCATACATAGTTTTTCACAACCAACATGATTTCCAAAAACATTTTTTTGAAAACCCAAAAAGATTTTGAAAAACCAAAAAATGTTTGGAGGGAGAAAAGTGATGTTTCATAAAATTATTTCAAGGTACCATCCAGGTTACCCTTAATATTTTTTAATCATAAACACCTCCGTCCACCCTGAATACCTTTGTTTTCTCACATCAAAAAAACCTTTGTTTCTTTTAAATATTTTTATAAAATGTTGCGAAAAGTCCATGGTAAACCTGAATGTAAAACGTCCACCACCACACTAAACATCATTCATGTTTGTTTCTTGTAATGCTTCTTACTAACAAAATATTAATGTGCGGCAATTAAACTGAACAATACCACTTTAAACAAAATGTTAAATTTTTAATATGTACACGCAACAATAGTGCACCAAATTTAAATCAGACAATTAGAATGAGTAATCACAAAAAGCCCCGACACGGCCGTGTTTCGCGTCAGGGGGATTAATTCCAAAAAGTCTAAAGACAAAAAACAATTTACATACAGTTATTGTACAGGGAGGCGGACACACTAATAAGCAAGTATTTAAGCAACGTAAAACATGAGGAACCAAGAGGACTCAACAAAGCAGGGTGCTCAAAATTGTACTAATATGAAGGGTACTACCACAGTGAACAGCGGGTAAAGAGATGGGTAAAGGGAGGGGTGGAGAAAAAAAGAGGGGAAGGGAGGTGGGAACGGGAAGGAGGGAAGGAAAGAGGGGGAGGGGGGAGATAGGTAGGGGAAAAGGAAGGGGGAGGGGAGTGTGAGGAACAGGTAAACCAATACCCAGGTTAATTGGCTAGAGAAGACAGGAAACAAAGTGTTGCTATGGATTGAATATGTGGAATTAAATCCCATAAATTGGCCAAACACTGTTTCACGAGAACCTAAATAGTGCAGTACCTTGAGAGGGCTGAATCGGCAGCTCAAAGCACGGCAAAATCATGGTATATAAACAAAGCTGGAGTTAAAACCAGGGTTTTAGAATGACACATGCGCCAAGTGTTCCTATACTGCACCTTGGCAGACCAGAAACCTTGATACCTTCAGGTCGGGAAGATCCCAAATGAACCCTTTAATGGCGTTAACGAGACGTGGACAGGATGAGTCTGTGTCCTGGGACCACCGAGTAAGTAAATGAAATTCCGAACCGGACCAGAGGGTTTAGAACCCTAAGCAGACCAAAAAACAAAACAATTAGGAAGAAGGTACTGGAATGTCAAGAAGCTGGCAAGTGATAGTTTAAGAATATATCAATGTCAGAAAATACCTTGAAATTGTACAGAGTACATATGCGGTTGGCAAAACCGTCAAATGAATTGTGCAACTGAACCCGGCCATCTTCAGAAACTAAACGAGGAGATTAACATCAGAGACCGTGGAAGAATATATATGTAATACAACAACAAAAATGGAACCAAAACAAAAACAAAAAGGGGGGCGTCTATAGTGACTAACTTATTGTCTCATCAGCTTTCTCAGCCTGAATCACTCTTGCTACAGCATGGCCTATCCTTTGTACCCACTATTGCATACGACCCTTTCAAAATGCGAACAAATTTCCAATGTTTTTTGAGACTTTTAAAAGTCAAGTTATTTTTTGCTTCTACACCTCCTACTATTGACTCCTCAATTCTTTCTCGAAAATCTCAATGGGTCCCTCCGGGTCCTCCTGACCCCCTTATTGCCGCATTTGAACGCCTAGTGCTACATAATCTTTGCCTTCGGGAACAATCTTTTACTAATAAGTTTTATTACCTCTCTCGTCTGGAAAGAAAGGCCATTTCTACCCTCAAATCTGATTCCTCAATTGTTATCAAGCCAGCAGATAAAGGTGGTAGCATTGTGATTCAAAATAGGTCAGATTACGAGGCAGAAGTTTTCCATCAACTTTCAGACACCTCATATTACTCACCTCTTTCAGAAGACCCTTCTCCACAATTACAGTCTTTGATAGAGGAGACAGTACAGCAAGGCCTCGACCAACATTTCCTCACATCAAGAGAAGCTAATTTCCTTCGTGAAAAATTTCCAGTCACTCCTGTTTTTTTACACTCTACCGAAAATCCATAAGCCAGTTATATCCCCCCCGGCTTGGCCCATTGTTGCAGGAATTTGTTCACTGTTGGAACCTCTTTCTCAGTTTGTAGACCATTTTCTGCGTCCCTTTGTTCCACTCTGCCCCTCTTATGTACGGGATTCTAGTCATTTTATATCCATCTTGAATGATTTAACCGTGCCACAGGACCCCTTCTTGTTTGTTACTTTGGACATAGTTTCCTTATATTCAAATATTCTGCAGGAAGATGCTATCACAGTTGTTCAAACTATTTTATCCACACGTGATTCAGGGGCACGCATCCCGACATCCTCTCTTGTGGCTTTAATTCTCATCGCCCTCACTAAAAACTACTTCAGTTTTTTGGGAAATTTTTTCCAGCAAATAAAGGGCACCGCAATGGGGGCAACAATGGCTCCGTCCGTTGCTTGCCTGTATGTGGCTGAATTCGAATCTGAATTTATACAGCATTCTCCCTTCAAACAGTTCTTTCCTGTGTGGTTACGTTTCATAGATGACGTTTTTCTAATTTGGACAGGTACAGAGATACAATTTTTTCTTTTCCTGGATTGGTTAAACTCTTGTAATCCACATCTACAATTTGAACATTGCATACATCGATCTCACATCTCTTATTTGGATATTACCGTCAGCACTCAAGATCGAAGTTTCATTACATCATGGTACCGTAAAACCCACTGACCGCAATACATTACTGCAATATACGAGTCATCATCCATGTCCTCTTAGAGATAACATACCCGCTGGACAGTTTCTCCGACTCCGGAGATTATGTTCTTCCCGCCAAGATTATATCCAGCAGGCGAAAAGTATGTCTTCACGGTTTCAAGAACGGGGGTATCCTAGGAGAATTATAAAGCAGGAGCATTGTGCATTAATCGAGACTTACTGTTCATTTCACGCCATTTTGAGTCTTCATCCCAACTTACATGTGTGCTCCCTTTCTCAGTTCACACTCAAGATGTTATTAACATTATTAAATCCCATTGGCACCTTCTTTCTCCACATGCGATCTTTCATGATTTGCCACGCTTTACATTGACTCGGGGCTGTAACCTTAGAGACTGCCTCATAGCTTCTGAACACAAATCACCCCTGATATGGAAAAAGACCATAGACCATGTTCCCACTGCTCGGTGTGTACTCATTCCATGTCCATTCAGATTTTTCAACATCCGGTTTCTTCCAAACAGTATCACCTGCAATATCATACCACATGCGCCACGTGCGGCGTTGTATATGTTATTCTGTGCCCTTGTTCCAAAATCTACGTCGGAAGACTACTCGTCCCCTTCGGTCCCGGATAATTGAGCACCGCTCCTGTTTAAGGTCTGGCCATTTGGAGGCACCATTAGTACAGCATTGGCAGATGACATTGTTTTGCGCAGGACCGCCATTACATCTCTGATCTCCGTTTTTTTGTTTTAGACCATATTCCTAAGCCCTCACGTGGTGGTAATTGGTCGCTTACACTTGTTCAACGTGAGCAAAAATGGATATATGAACTAAATTCATTAGCTCCATTTCGCTTGAATAAGGAAATTGAATGGTCTTTTAGTCTTTTACTATCCCTTTTTTTCGCTGTTCATTCCATCAGTTCTACCTGGGCTCCGTATCTAGCTAGATTTAGTGCTCTCTAACACCCTGAGAAGAAACAGGCTCTTCCTAGCCTTTCCTCCTTCTTTATTTGTTCAAGGAGTGGGTTACCCGGGTTTCATTTCTTTTTATTATTTTTTCCTGCTATTTTTTCCTGTTATTTTTCTTTTAAAAAATCATCTGTTCTGATTATTAGTCCCGTTTATTTTCAGCTTCTTTTATGATTACATCCCTTTCCTGCTGGTTATCTATGTCTTTTTATATTGCTGTAATCTTGTTCACTTGGCTACACTACTGTCCCTTCGCTGTACTGTCAATCAAGATCACATGACATTGAAAGGGGATTCTTTGTCCGCTTTGCCAGACTGTTAATGTGGGACTTCCAAATGTTTCTTCAGTTTATGGACTTTTGCTGATTATTTTATCTTGCATTATATTCTCTACTTCCTAGGCTATTAATGTGAGTCTTCAAATGTTACTTTGGTTTATGGACCAATTGATAGAATTTGTAGGCTTTTGCTGCTTATGTAACTACTTTGAAGTTGATGTTAAAAGTTTAAGATGTACAATTGCTTTTGAAGTCAATTAAACAATCTTAAAATGTTATCTGTGTTGTGTTATTTTTTTTTCTGTTTGCAAGTCGGTTGCAGGCGTTTCCTTTCTTCCTTTTGGCTAGGGATTTACAGGATAGCCTAGAAACCTCAGACATGAAGATGGTCAGCCAGCAATAAGAGTCACAGGCCCATCTTTGGGCTAGAATCCGCTGGAAGACAAATCCGCTGCTGTTATTAGGGTCAGCTCCAAAGGTTCTAGATATTTTTACATTCCCGATATGGAGCAAAAATAGATGCACTAATTTTCAGTTTCTTGGTATTTTACAACAACTTCTGGAAGAGGTCAGCCTAGGATTCAAACTGACAAATATTTCAACCACATGCCAGTGATGCCACCTGGCGGACCCAGTACTGTTAAGATAATGGACTTTGAGTCTCATAGATGACAGTTTACAAGCAAGGCCAGGCTAGGATTTAAACAAAAAGAAGAGCTTGACAAACCAGTTTTAAAGGTTTCCAGCCAGCCCTATCAGCAACCTGCAGGACTTTTGCAAAACAACATCTCAAAAGAAAGACATGGTCTCTCATACTTAGTTTTTCATAGAATTTATGATAGCACAGGGAGTATATACAACTCAGTTTCCTGAAACTAAAGGATACTATTTTTTTTTTTATTATTTTATCTTTATGCATTTTAAGAGTTTGACAAGATTACATTTTGAAAGAAGATACAGAGATAACAATTTACACTCAAATAATTACCAGTCAGGAAATACAATCATATATCACTGTATAAAGTCCTCAAATATTGGGGGAACAGAGCTATACTCAACTTAAGGAAACATAGAACATAATTCTTTTACTCAATAATATAAGGAAATATGCTTGGTAAATACAGAGACCAAATAACTATGAGAAACTTACAACAGCTATACTTGGTGAGGCTGGTGTCACAACATTCTTCCCTATTAGAAACTGCGTCAATTGGGGGGAATCAAAGAAAATATAGGTGTTATTATACTTTATTATGCACTTGCATGGAAACTAAGTTTTAAGCCCCCCCCAATTTGCAAGACTTGAGATCTTAATAAAAGAAAAGCTTTCCTCCCTTTTTGTGTCTCCCGCGAGACATCCGGAAAGACTAATATTACAACGAAGAAATAATTTAGTCCTATGACTGAGACCTAATCGCAATAACCATTCCTTGTCATGTTCCAGTGCGAGCGCCACTATCAACATTGCTGGTATTGCCAAACCTGAATCTGAAGTCTAAGATATTTGAGATATTCAATGATTGATTCTGTAAAGGCTCAGATGGTAGCACCCCTTCCGATTGCTCCTGTAATCTTCTAGGTTTAGGTAAATAAAAAACCTTTGTAATCGGTGGTATTGCATTTTCATTTATTTGCAAAACTTCCAAAAGATATCTCTTGAACATGTCTCTGGGAGAAATTAAAGGAATCTGAGGAAAATTTATACCTTAAATTCCTATTTTTAATTAAATTCTCCAAGTTCTCCACTTTCATTGCCATGCTATTCCTCTCCTTTAACAGCTAAAAGTACTGCTTGTATTCCAGATATTTGTTGTCTATTCGTCACAATTTGGTGTTCCAGCTTTGTAGTAGTGTTACTTAGCATTTTCACTTTTTCTTCCAACTGATTAACTTTGACATTTGTGGGATTAACTTGTTGTAAAATAGAAGCTCTCATCTCTACTACAGTTTCCCAAATAGTCTCCAAAGTAAATTCTAAAGGTCTTACCACTGGTGGTATATTCATAATAGGGATTACTGCAGCAGCTCCAGCCTGTCTTTCCAAAGCTGATTCTCCTTCAACGCCGGTCTGCTCATCAATATTCCCTGGAGTGTCTGTCGAGGCCGTTGCACCTCTGAACCCTGTTGGGCTCCGCCCTTCGACGCCTTGGTTTAACGGCGTTTCCCTCGTCCCAGGAGCAGCTCTTTCCTCGGCAGGATTTACCGGCGGCGTTCCTTCAGCGGGGTTAAAAGGTGACATGGAGCCTAGGAGAGAAGGGAGCTCATCTTCTCCTCCACAACTCTCCAGCGGCTATATTCCTTCCGCTTGCTCGTCTCTGCGCACGATGTGAGCGTCCACAGGGCCGGAGATTGGTGTCGACGCGGAGGAGACAGCAGGGTAAGGCTCTCCCCGCGGTCTGCGCTTTCTCCCCATAGCAAGCAAAATAACAGCAAGTAAATTCTATATTACTTGGCTCAGAAGCTCGAACAGCTCGCTACTCTATGGGGCAGCCATCTTAACTCCTCCCCCAGCATCGAGATACTACTTTTAAACAGACAACTATCACAGCAAAATTAAAAATTTTTATAATCTAGTCAAATTCCTGGCTGAACAATTCATTTTAGAAGTAGGTCTCTCAGACTTTACCTTGATCATCAGAATCTACATCTCGAAAAGTATATAGACAAAGCAGAGATAGTCCATAAAGGCTACTAAATAGGTGCAGAGGCTGCATTATAAGCCTATGGTTCAAAACAAAGACTTAAATATGTTTATTGTAACTTTTCACTCTCTTCTTTTCTCCTAGCCTATTGTTCACGTTGTTGTTAATGTTATTGCACCACTGTTTATTGTAAACCGATACGATATGATTGGTATCATGAGTGTCGGTATAAAAAAAGCCCTAAATAAATAAATAAATGTAGTCCCTAAAAGACAAAATGAGGGAGAAATATAAGATTCAAATAACTCAAGACCCCCCTTAACCCAGTCTAATTTTCAAAGAAACTAAAATTGTGATACAAATCGCAACCATTTAATTTGCCCAATTTTCTTCCTGTTGCAGTAAAGATTAGGGATTCTCTAGTCCAGGGGTCAGGAACCTTTTTGGCTGAGAGAGCCATAAACGCCACATATTTTAAAATGTAATTCCATGAGAGCCATACAATATGTTTAAAACTAAATACAAGTAAATGTGTGCATTTTATGTAAGATCACACTTTTAAAGTACAATAAGTCTCTGAAAATATTACACCAGGCCTTAAGACACCAATACATCTCCTATTAGGAAAACGGACCAAGTCAGGCTGCTATAGAGTCCTACACAGAAACTACACGCCAGCAGAAAACCTCACCTGAATCACGTGCTGTCCCTCACCTAACATAGAATAAAGAGACCAAAACGCATAACAAGAAGCATGCAGACAAAAACTGAATTGGAAACTGCAACAAGCCAGAGTCTCTGTATGCAGTGTAACAAAGGAAAAAAGAAACATCACACATCCTTATAAAACAAATCAAGAAATATAAAATCATCAGCAGTAAAACTGTACTAACAAAAAGAACATATTTCGAAACAGCTGATGAGTGGAATATCCAATAATTAAAAACTCATATAAAACATTTCCAGATACCAACAAAATATTTCAAAATAGCAGACACAAAGATCCAGTAATGAAAAATAATAAGGATACAAAATTTTTTTTGCTCTGCATACCTGGGAACGTTTGATATCCAGGTGTCCTGAAATTGTTCTGAATTAGCAGGAGGTGGGGTGGTTTGCTTGGAACTTTCTCCTCTCTCAGTCACATACCAGCGCTCTCTCTCACACTGGCTCTCAATGACACACCTATACACACATGCTCTCAGTCACTCACATATACAAATGTTTTTTCTCTCTCACTTATATAGGCTCTTAATTACACATTTACACACATGCTGTCTATCTTTTCACGCTTACACACACACAGGCTTTCAATCACATAAATACATGCTGTCTTTTTCTCTCACACACAGACTCTCATTCACATGCTTACAAACATGTCCTCTCTTTCTCTCATTTACACACAGGCTCTCAATCACATACTCACATGCTCCCTCACCTAAATCAGCTCTCAATCACACACAGACACACATGGTCTCTCTCTCTCATTTAAACACAGGCTCTCAATCACATACTCACATGCTCCCTCACCTAAATCAGCTCTCAATCACACAGACACACATGGTCTCTCTCTCTCATTTAAACACAGGCTCTCAATCACATACTCACATGCTCCATCACCTAAACCAGCTGTCAATCAGACACAGACACAATTGATCTCTCTCTTACTTATACACACAGGCTCTTAATCATACATACACATGATCTCTCTCACACACAAAGGATCTCAATCATACACACATACTCTTTCAAACAAACAGGTTTTCAATTACAAACTTACACATACAGGTTCCCAATGGTAAACTTACATTCATGCTCTCTCTCTCACAGGCAGGATCTCAATCACAGACATACTCTCTTTCACATATACAGGCTCTCAATCATTCACATACATGCAATCTCTCACTCACACACACAGGATCTCAAACACACATGCTTGCTCGCTCATTCACTCTCTCTCTCCCCCTTCCCCCCCCCCCCCCCCCCCGGGAACTCGCGGCAGCAGCAGCCACCTCCCAACGCTAACCTCCTTCATTTTCAGCCCTCGCGGAGGCGAAGGCGGAGTCCCATCGGCCGCGGTTGAAGATTTTCATTTTCCTCCGAGCCGCGCTGCAGTCTTCTTCCCGCGCAGGCACCCGATGCTCTCCACTTCCTCTTCCGGGCCGCGGGAAGAAGAGAGCACCGGCGTGCTCTCTTCTTCCCGTGGCCCGGAAGAGGAAGTGGAGAGCATCGGGTGCCTGCGCGGGAAGACCCGCGCAGGCACCCGATGACTCCAGCGCTGGCACCCGGCTGACACCCGATGACTCCCGCGCAGGCACCCGGATGACTCCAGTCGGCGTGCTCTCTTCTCCTCCCCCCCGCGGCCCGGAAGAGGAAGTGGTGAGCATCGGGTGCCTGCGCGGAAGAAGAGACCACTTCCTCTTCCGGGCCGCGGGGGGGGGGGGGGGGGGAGGAGAAGAGAGCACGCCGGTGCCGCTGACTCCAGCTGTCCTGCCGCGTTCCGCCCGGGCTGACAGCATTTTAAGCCCGGGCGGCGGAGGACCGGGGAGCAGCTGGGTCAGCGGGGAACCGCGAAGTATGGCGACACGTGTCTGCGAGCCAGATGCAGCCCTCAAAAGAGCCATATCTGGCTCGCGAGCCATGGGTTCCCGACCCCTGCTCTAGTCCTTAAGGGCTGCAAATCTGTCTGATCTTCAGGGTAACTGAGCTAAGCAAGTTTTGCTTAGACCAGCGATTCTCAACCAGTGTGTTGCCAAGTACCAGTAGGTGTGTCATGTGCTACCGGTCTCCTGCTGCTCTTCCCCCTCCTCTGAGCGAGAGGAAGACGAGCTTCCACTGCTGCCTGAGCTATGAGCACGTTCAAGCCCGGATGGGAATGGCAGTGGAAGCTGGCAACTGCGGCTGACCTTTTCTTCTTCCTGCACCTGCCCCTATGGCCCAAAACAGGAAGTGATATGCAGTGGGGTGTGCAGGAAGAAGAGCGAGCCATGCTGCATGGAAATGTAGCAGCATCGGCCCCGAGCAGTAGCATGGGCCTGGAGCAAAATCTGAAGCAGACAGCAATCAGCAAAGGAGATAGCAGCATTAGCTTCCCATGGCCTATGGAATTCTTCTTTCTTGACCTGTGGGGGCTGGAGGAGGCGGCTGCTGTAGCTACTATTCTTACTCTGGAGAAGGGGGCAGGAAGTGAGAGACAGAGACAAACTAGTCAGAGAGGTGATGTGTGTATATGTGAGAGACAATGAAAGTGACTGCTGAGGGAGATGACTGGAATGTGTGTGTGTGTGTGTGTGTAAGTGAAAGACTGGTCAGGAGATGATTGGTGTGTGAGAGACAGAACCTGGTCATGGGGGTGTGACTGGTGTGTGTGAAAGACGTGGGCCCTAAAGGAAGAGAACCATGAGTACAGAGCTTCAGCAGCCACTGCTGCTTCTGGTGTGTGCTACTGGCCTGCATGGAAGAGGAGCAGAAGAGCGGCTGCAGGGGGTAAGTAAAGGTGGCTTTTTAAGTTTATTTTTCTTGATTGACTGCCATTTAAATTATTGAATATTATGTGATGTGTCTGCTGTTTTGAAATATTTTATTGGTGTTTGGAGAATTTAATAATTTTATGAGTTTTTAATTGTTTGATATTATTCTGTTCATAGCTGTTTTAAAACATTTATTCTATTAGTATAATTTTACAATTATTTCTGTGTGGGGATCTATAGCTGCTTGACTAGTTCTGTTTTCCTAATAGGAGGTGTACTGGTGTTTAGGGCCTGATTTAATATTTGTAGTGTTGCCTTTTCATACAGAAGACGGGGCAAAGAAGAAGCTTTATGGGCCACCCTAAAAAAAAGATGATGGGACATCAGGTTTTTATTGGTGTGGTTTACAGGCCTCCAAATCAAATGAAAGTACTAGACAGTGATCTGATTGAAGACATCCAAAAGATGAGTAAGAAGGGAGAAGTGGTGATTGTTAGAGATTTTAATCTACTGGATGTAACCTAGAGAATCCCTTCTGTGGAATCTAACAGTAGTAGAGAGATAGCAGCACAACTAATATATATGTTAGAAAATTAAAGAAAAGCAAGAAAAGAATGAAACCCATCTGGTTCACAAAGGAGGTGGCTGATAAAATAAAAGATAAAAGAACAGCGTTTAAGAAATATAAGAGATCCGAAAGGGAGGATCAGAAGGAAGAATATCTGGTAAAACTGAGGGAGACAAAGAAGTTAATCAAGAAAGTGAAAAGTCAAGTGGAAGAAAGGATTGCCAAAGAGGTAAAGCGAGGTGACAAAACATTTTTCAGATACATCAGTGAAAGGAGAAAAGTCCAAAGTGGTATAGTGAAATTGAAAGGTGAAAAGGCTCAATGGGTGGAGACAGATGAAGAAATGGCAGAAATATTAAATATTTCAGTTCGGTGTTCAGTATAGAAGACCCTGGAGAAGGACCGACGCTAGTTAACAAGAAACTGGAGGGGAGTGGAATGGATGAAACTCCATTTACGGAAGAGAATGTATGTGAAGAGCTAAGAAAACTGAAAGTAGACAATGCCATGGGGCCTGATGAGGTTCATCCCAAGATACTGACAGCGATCAGAGATGTGCTGGTGGCTCCGCTGAGTGACCTATTCAATAGATCCCTGGAAACGGGAGTGGTGCCGAGTGATTGGAGAAGAGCGGTGGTGGTCCCTCTTCACAAGAGTGGGACAAGAGAGGAGGCTGGAAACCTCAGGCCGGTTAGCCTCACCTCTGTGGTGGGAAAAAGTATTGGAGTCGCTGCTGAAGGAAAGAATAGTGAACTATCTACAAACAGCAGAATTGCTGGACCAGAGGCAGCATGGTTTCACCAAGGGAAGGTCCTGTCAGACAAATGTGATAGACTTTTTTGATTGGGTGACTAAGGAATTGGATCGTGGAAGAGCGCCAGATGTCATCTACTTGGATTTTAGCAAAGCTTTTGATACGGTCCCGCACAGGTGGCTAGTGAATAAAACAAGAAGCTTGGGAGTGAGTGCCAAGGTGGTGACCTGGATAGCAAACTGGTTGAAGATCAGAAGACAATGTGTGATGGTAAATGCAACTTACTTGGAAGAGAGAGCGGTGATCAGCGGAGTACCGCAAGGGTCGGTGTTGGGACCAGTCCTGCTCAATATCTTCGTGAGGGACCTAGCGGATGGGATAGAAGGTAAGGCTGCTGAGATTCAATGCCAAGAAGTGCAGAGTCATGGATATGGGGTGTGGAAATCCAAAAGAAATGTTTTTGATGGGTGGTGAAGGGCTGATGTGCACAGAGCAGGAGAGAGACCTTGGGGTGATAGTGTCTAACAATCTGAAGTCAGCAAAACAATGCAACAAGGTGACAGCTAAAGCCAGAAGAATGCTGGGCTGCATAGAGATAGGAATAGCGAGTAAAAAAAGGGAAGTGATTATCCTCTTGTACAGGGCCTTGGTGAGGCCTCACCTGGAATACTGTGCTCAGTTCTGGAGACCGCATCTCCAAAGGGACAGAGACAAGATGGAGGCGGTCCAGAGAAGGGCGACCAAAAAGGTGGATGGTCTTCATCGAATGCCTTATGAGGAGACATTGAAGAATCTAATTATGTATACCCTAGAAGAAAGGAGGAGCAGGGGGGGATATGATTCAGACCTTCAGATACTTGAAAGGTTTTAATGATCCAAAGTCAACGACAAACCTTTTCCGTTGCAAAAAAAAAAAAAAAAAAAAGTCAGCAGAACCAGGGGTCACGATTTAAGACTCCAGGGAAGACGACTCAGAATCAATGTCAGGAAGTATTTTTTCATGGAGAGGGTGGTGGATGCCTGAAATGCCCTTCCGGAGGAAGTAGTGAAGACTAAAACTGTGAAGGATTTCAAAGGGGCATGGGATAAATACTGTGGATCATAAAGTCTAGAGGATGTGAATGAAGAGAAGAGGCATGGGGGTGGCTTGCGGGAATGGCGGCTACTACCTGGAGATAATACCTTTATTCAATAAACATACACATGGTTAATGTGACTCCAACATTGTTCTATGCTTCAACGGGAAGAAGAAATGTGGAAAATAGGATCTGCATTCACAAAAAAGCGGGGAGTAGCTTGCTTGTTACGGCAGTTACTACCCCAAACCAAATAATGCCTGATACTTCACTTTTACTGCATATCCAGCATAGCTCACTGCTTTAACGGCATGGGGGAATGAAGCTCCCAGAAGTTACAAATGCACATTTAAACTCCTATTATAGGAGGATATCTGAAGTATCACTACTGTATGCAGTAAAATATGATTCAGACTTCACACATGGATGCCTGAGATTCATTGATAATGAACTTTGCTCAAGATAGCAATACATGACTGAGTTAGTCTGCCAGTACAGAGTGTTTAACAAGGCCCCTCTGAAGGAACAACTTATCTGTTAACAAAACAGGCCAGGTGTAGGTAATGGCAGATGTAAAAGCCTTCAGCAAAACTCAGTTCTGCCTAGAAACTGGATCATCCAATCCAGAAAGGAGACCTTATCAGCCAGGTCAACAGTGCAGGTCAACTCTGCCATGCAGGCTATCAAGAGCTGTCACATACCGGACAATGACCACTCCAAGAAAGAGTCTCAGCTGGAGAAAGGGTCTCAGCTGGAGGAAGAGTCCAGCAGTTCAACGTGAAGAGGAGACCCCATTTAGTGCTCCTGTATATGCAAATCCTAGCTTTTAAAAACAGCATGGGAGAGTTGCTCAGGAGGGAGGCAAAGATGATCCATTAACACCAATAGCAGACAACACCCAATCCATCGTTATCTGCCCTTCCCTATGGCCCAGTGGACACGTTTCAGCATACTGGAGGTCACTGAATGTAACAGCATCCTGCCAGCTGCCTAGCAGCTTGAATCAAACCTGTCTTTCTTCTCCAGGAATCAGATAATTCCTCTTAGCCCTGTCTGTGACAGAGCTACTGACGTGTGCTTCCATCATAGAGAAAGCCTCTATGAACTCCAGTTTCTCTCAAGAACAGACATCTCCCATGGTGAGACTGATAGTAATCTTCTAAAATTATGGGGACAGTTAGCTCAGCTTAATAACTTAAGCAAGTCAAGGTTATTCTGGTTAGAGTTCACCTATTATATGCTAAGGATTGTAATATAAAAATGTTTACCTAAAAGGCATAAGATGTTTGTTTTATTTTAAGTAGTAAACCTGAAATGTCTGAAATAAGGGTCTGACCCTAAGATATTTGTCCTTTCTGGGCTTCTTGGATTGCATAAGGTAATAAGTAGTAGTAATCTTTAGTAGCCTTGTCACTTTTCACAGAGAGAGAAGGGGGAGGAAAGTGGGCAGAATCCTCCCAGCTACAATATACTCAAAAATCATTACACTACATTATTGGTTTCAAGCTGCTAATGCATATAAAACCAGCTTATGACAGTAATAAATCTATGCTGAGATAAAAAAAAAAAGTATGAAAGCTTGTTGCCTTAGCACAGTGACAAAGCACATGCATTAAGATGTACAAAAAAGTACTAATTAATGTTAATGTAATTAAGTTTTTGCATTACTGTTCACAAGTGCATACATGTACATGCATACTTTACTGTTTTCAGTAGCACATGCTTTATTGCATCTCATTAACACTGGCATTAGTGTATAAAAATGCATTAATGC
The DNA here is from genome assembly GCF_901001135.1 of Rhinatrema bivittatum. NCBI lineage: Eukaryota > Metazoa > Chordata > Amphibia > Gymnophiona > Rhinatrematidae > Rhinatrema > Rhinatrema bivittatum. The sequence continues at coordinate 51,247,810 of NC_042620.1, read as the reverse complement.
AGTGTTTATCACATATAGCAGGCACTTAAGCTTACTGGACAACCACTTGAATTCAAACTTATTTCAAGCATATCACGCTGTTCCACATGACTAACAACGACTTTTGCTTTAATATGACAGTGACTCTAAGGAAAGACTTTCTAAAAAAAACAAACAAACAAACCAACCACACAAACAACCCTAACCCATACCTGTGAAAACTGCTAAAAAGGTATGCAACTTAAAGGGGGGGGTGAGATCTCACTATTACTAAAACTTTAAAATCATATAGTTCGAACAAAATTTAAAGAAAAGGAATAAGTATTAATATTCCACAGATTTGGTTTCTTGTTTTCCTTGTTCGTTGTATTAAAAGATACTTAATAGTATAGCAAAGAAAAAAAAGGATTAAAATGTCTCTGGTTTTTAATAAAAAAGGCAAAAAAAAAAAAATTCAGAACATGTTACTTCTAAATTTTATGACTATATGTACAAATTAAAAAAAACCAAACAAAAAACTAGCGGTACCCGGCCACACGTTGCAGTGGCAGACTCAGGTTCTTTACCCTCCCTCCCCCTTCCCCTTGCTCATTTACCCCAGTCACTCATCCTCCTCCCCCTTGGTCACTCACCCCCCCCCCTTCCTTCCCCTGTCCCCACTCCAACACTCTCCCCTCATTCTCCCTCCCCTCACTGTCACCTCTCCCCGCCTACTGCCTACCCTTCAGATCAGAAAACCTTTGTCTTTCTATTTCTGTGGGAACACCCCCCCCCCAATCCTTTAAATCAAATAATAACCCCCCACCCTCCTGCCCCCTCCCAAGACCTGGGAAATTAAAATTGTTGGTGCTACATGTGGTCTGTCCCTGGGCGTCTGTGCGCGTTATGTAGCCAAATAGGGGAATGCCTAACCAAATTTGCACTTCCACATTTGTTTTGTGGTCTAGGGAGGGCTATTTTGGTGCGTTCCCGAGATCGTGCAAGTTTAGTGTATGTATTTGTGTGTGAACCTCCCCCCTTCCCCCAAAAAACAACCTTATGAGAAAAGTTCTCTTAAACTAACCACCCCACACTCTCCTGCCCCCCTCCCCCAGCCCTGCGAAAAACAGTAGCCCACCCCCTGCCCCCCCAGTTGCTGAATGAATGAAACCTGCCCCCCCCTCGTGACCCCTCCCCAAGATGTTCGTAATAAAATCATTACCACCCCCCACCCTCCAGACCCCCCCCCCGAGACCTGATAAAAATGTCAGTCGGTGGAGCGGGCGTTCAGGAGCGGTCCGGGAGCGGTGTATTGGCGTTGGTCTGTCGGCTGCGAGAACTGAAATGGGTTCCGACGGCCCTTTGCCCTTACTATGTCAGTGGGGTGGAGCAATGGCAGCGGTAGGTCCTCTGACATAGTAAGGGCAAAGGTCCGCCGGCTGCCAGTCCTGAAAATGGCGCAGAGGGGCCCTCGCCCTTACTATGTCACATGGGCTACTGTCGCCATTGGTGTCCCCGAGTGGCATAGTAAGGGAAAGGGCCGTCGGCACCATGTTGATTGCTGGCAGCCAACGGCCGTAGTGCAGGAGATGTGTCCTGGACTGGTCCTAGCCCCCCGGACTTCTGTAAGGTTTTGTGTGTGTTGTGAGGGCCTGGGAAGTAAATAAATTTGGCATGTGTGTGGGGGGTGTGAGGAGGGGGGTGTGAGGAGGGTGGTGTGTGTATTTTATCTGTAAAGGAAATAGTTATCTTCCGGGGAAAAAAGTGCACGAATGTGTTAAAATGGAAGTGAAACGTGGAGGGGAGAGCTTTCAAGATGGCATCCTGAACAGAAGTGGCAGAAAGGAGCTCCCGAATTTTTCCTCTAACCTCTTTCCAATATGCCACATACAAAGCGGAAAGCCAATGTGCGATGTGGAGAAAGTTCCTCCACACAGACCGAAGCTTCCCAGCCACGGATAGGCAGTTTCTTTGCCACGCTTCCCCCACCAACGCCGGGAGACCAGGCCGCAGCAGGGTCAGTCGAGGAGCGAGGACTTTCCCCTCCGACCGAGTTATCTTTGAGTCCCGGCTCACCGAAGAGACCGCTGCCGCTGGGCCGTGGAGAAAGTCAGAGGCAGTCTGATGCTACCTCCCCCTCCGAGGAGAGCAGAGGAGGGGTAGAGTCAGTAGCACACAGAGAAACAACTTTGGGATTTACCAACATGGAGCAAATTAACCCGGATCCGAGTGGAGGTGGAGAAGGAGCGGGTCTGGAGTTTGCCCTAGGACCCGGCCCGTTGGGAATGAGCAATGGCGTCTGTGAAGCAGTAAGTGGGGGAAGGGAAGTTGTGGACCAAGAAGTTAAGAGCGTCGTTATCAATGTCTCCCCAAGGGGAAATAATGCTTTCCACGATCTGGGCAGCCCTTAAATCTTTGGAGACGGCTATAGTGGGATTGACAAGTGAGGTGCGAGATATTAAAGCTCAAACCAAACAAAATGCAACTGAACTGGCTAATCAAAAAGTGAAAATGGAAAAAATAGAACGGATTGATGCTGTTGAGAAAATACAGATAAATTTGGTACAGAGTGAAGCAGAAGTAAATAAAAGACTGGAAAGGATAGAAAATAATCTAAGAGCTCATAATTTGAGATTTATTAATTTTCCAGTCTTTAGAAATATTTCGCCACTGGATCTTTTTAAACTGTATATTTCCCAGGTATTGAAAATTCCTGAAGAAATTAAACCTGTTATTACAAAAGCTTATTATGTATTTCCTGGTGGAGCTAATCAAGGCAATTTGGAAGAAATATCATTACCTGATTTAACAGCCCTTCTGGATTCATCGCAAGAAATGGTGGTTACCCAAAGGAGGCCACTATTAGTTTCTTTTGCATTTTTAATGGATAAAAATAACATCTTTAAGCAGTTTTTCCGAAATAATCAAACATTTTTTGGACAAAAGATATGGTGCTACCCGAACTTGGTTAAGCAGACACAACAGCGGAGGAAATTATTCCTTAACATGAGAATGGAAGTTCTCCAGAAGGGGGGAACTTTCAAATTATAATTTCCTTGCAAATGTCATGTAATGAGTGGGGAGCAGAGATACATATTTTTAGAACCATCTCAGTTAAGATCCTTCTTGGACACTCATACCAACCCCATTTAAGCTTACAGCTTAGGTGTATGTGAAGTAATAAGGTGAAGGTTTAAGTAGGATGACCAATTGTTTTTGTCTATTTCTGATATTGTATCACTCTGTTTCCATAGCTCTCCCGTATTTCCTTTATTAATATTAAGTACAGAGAAGCCTATTGGTTAAACGATAATGGAAATTTTCATTTTTGTATTACTTTAATTGTACTTGAGATATTTCTTTGACAAGTGGATGCTTGTATATATTTTTAAAATGCAATAAATTAAAAATAAAAAAAAAAATGGAAGTGAAATGTGGACCTGGACTGGCGAAATGATTAGTGTAGTGTGTGTTAGTGTAAGGTGTAACAGATGGCGCTTACGTCCAGCAGATGTCGCTGTTTTCTCAAAAACAAATTTAAACCTATTTTACCTGTCACAGGTGTGACATATCTGTAATGTAAGTACAGAAGAACCTTCCTGTATGCGAAATGAAGGTTGTGTCCAAATCTGAAAGTAATTGGTTCAGTGGTTTCTGAGATTAGCGATTTTGTCCAAACTATTTAACATTTGTATTTATATAGCTTGTATTCAAAGCCCTCATGAAGATCCATAAAGCCCTTCACAATATCGCCCCCTTCAATCTAACTTTCCAACTACGGCTTCACATCTCAAACAGACCGATCAGAAGAGCATACAAAGACACTCTTTACACCCCTCCTGCTAAAACTTCATTAAGGAAGTGTGCCCTGTCCACAGCTGGTCTCCCCCCTTTGGAACTCCCTCCCTCTGGACCTCCGCCAAGAACCCTGCCCCCTGGTTTTTAAAAAGAAGCTGAAAACATGGCTAGTCAGCCAGGCCTTCGTGGAGAGATAATCCTCCCACTGTTACCGCCCGCTAGCTGATTCAGCTCTACTGGTTATCCATCAGCTACTCCAGTATTTCCCATTAGCATAGCATTCCCTTAAATTCATTTTGGAGGTTTCATCCTATGTAGCCCAATATTTATATTATACCTCAGTATACTTCTGTTGTACCTAAATGTTCTTTGTTGCCTTTTTTGTTCATTATACATCATGTTCTTTGTACCCGCCTCACGGCGATTGTTCAGTTTATATGTAAACCGGTGCGATATGTATCATATACAGGAACATCGGTATATAAAAATTAAAAATACATAAAACTAGATATGTGACAACTGAACAATACATAACATAATTCATGTCATTTACAGACTTGACCCAACAATCATATGGAAAAAGAGTTGCAGAAATCTGTACAGAGACATGAATCAAAATCTATCAAATATGGAACATGATAAATCGCAAAACATTATAATAAGGGAAGAAGGGAATTTATCATTCTCAAGCTAACCCAAAAGGTACCAGTGCACCAGCTAATGACAGTAAAAGAACATTTTTGACTATAATGTTTTGCTATGGATCTATGATGATTTCTGCTGCCATTATGAACCAGGCACTGGTATCTTGAGCTTGGTCAAGAATGCAGACTGCCTCTCCCCATTATATATAAGTACAGACAGTGGCATCAGAAACAGCAAGTCCAGCATGTAAGGGAAAATCTGGGTAAAAGCAAGGGCGAGGGAGAATGCAAGACAATGGTTTCTAAGATCCAAATAAGTTAGTGTCCAAGTACATGTTAGTTTAACTGAACTTGGGACATACACCAGTAAAGGACTAACTTTAGGAATATGCAGAGCCAAGGGCTCATGAACTGCAGATGGGTCCTGGAATGACAACATTGTGTAGGGAATGGGGCAAACATGGGAACAAGGGACCCCCTTCCCAAAATATAGGCGTAAACCCCTACTTGTGTCCCTCCCCCCCCCAATTTAAGGACAGCCATGCATCAGTTAAGCAGTTAAATTGAGCTAGCTGACTTGATAGTCAGATAATAGATGAATGACTAATGCTTTGTGATTATGGCCTGTATTTAATAGGTTTTCACTCATGTTGATATGTTTCCACAGTTTTCTGCCATTTGACATATAGCACATGGATGAGAGGGGAGCCCAGCCTGCCGCCCCCCCCCCCCCCCCCCCATTTTTATTTTCAACAGACATACTGTTTCAAAAACACCGGTGTCAATATAAAATGACATTACATACTTAAAATTTTAAATCTGAACAAATACAATAAACAGTGCTATAGAACAAATCAAGAAGAACAGTGGCTTTGTTTCCTTTGACTAAAAGGAAAAAAAAAATCAAGCTTTTTTGCCAAGGGGTACAAAATTGATAGCAACCAGAGAGTTAGGAAAAATTTATCTTAAGAGTTGATACAACACATAAGACATTTTATTTTTACATATATATACACACAGCTTATGTCTATCTCTCACGTGTTGTTAAATTAATCTCACACTCTAGACCTTATCCAAAATGGACTTTGACCTACTCTGTGCCTATAGAAAAAAAACCAGTTGGCCAAAGCCCATGTCATCCATCAATGCTTAAAATGTAAAACTATACAAACCAAATATTTAAAGGGATCTTTTAGCACTATACAGGCAAAATTACAATTAAACTAGGCTTAAAAAATGTAGTCTGTACCAATATGCTCTATCCAAAAACTGAAATTAGAAATTATCAAGAACCAAAATAGTTAACAGACGACATTTTAAAGGATTTTAGACAAACTAAGTTTTACAAGTACTATCTGTATGGAAAAATGAATGAATTACACAGGTAGTAAAGCCTGAAAAGAGGCAGCAAAAAAAAAAAAAAAAAAGCAAACTAGCATGTACCAATCAAAATATGTTAACTATTCACTGTGCTTGTCTATCTCCATTTTGTCAATAATAGCGATTGTATCTCATTTGTTTTTATTTTAAAAAACTGTATGAACTCAAAACAAATGTGCAACATTTCACAAAACAGCTCTCAGGTTGAAATAAAACACAAGTTACTTTCCTAAGGTTTCCTGAGAGTGCGTGTATGTGTTACACACACACTATAAAAAACTCACACTAGGCCTGCCTCTTTCAGATCTCTCAATATGAATTTTCCCGTGTGTCATGACAGTGAATGCTTAAACAGAGCAAATCCATTGTCCAGTCTAGAGGAAACCAGTTAATACAAGTCCCATAAAAAGCTATTAACTCCCCTTCTATGTTTAAAGAGCATGGATGAGAAACATTAGTCAACCGGCAACAACTGTACAGCAGGCCTCTTCTCCCAGAAGATATACCTTCTTCTTCAGGCACAGCCTGAGCTGGGAAGTACCCGCCTTAATCTTCCTCAAACACACACACAAAAACAAAAAAACTCCTTGAAAAATGATTTAAACAAATAAAAAGGCGAACACACTGCAAAAAGAAAAGCTCTTACCGGTTCAACGAATCGGTTTTAGTATCTGTGTCTTAGATGTTAAACAATACAGCGTTTGTGATTTATTTTAGTCGGATAAAAAGCGAGCTGGAAGGTGAGTGTCAATGCAAATAAGAGAAAAAGAAATAACACGAAAAACATAAAAAATAGACAGAAAAAGTACGGCTGGAATTGTGAAGCTCGCGCGCAAAAGCGCGCACCCACATCCCTACACACACACGCTTGATGTACCACGCACAAATCATAGAGACTGCTACACCGCCGGGACCAATGAAGCACGCGGACAGTGAGGAAGGAGGGAAAAGACGTAGAACGACACTCCTCTAACCAATCTCCAGCAGGCTCAACCATCTCCCAGGGATACACGCGCGCGCTACCTCTCCCGGAAAGCCTCGCCAGAAGGCGGCACAGCTTGTTTACTTGATAGGCAGAACGATGCCACCAATCCGAGTCGCATGAAGAGGTGGAGCTTAGATTCATTTATGTCCCATTCCCCAAAATCTTTAAAAAAAACAAAAAAAAAAAACCTTAAAAAAAAATCGTCGTTAGGAGGATCCGAAGGTTGTTTTGTTTTCTGCTTTTTCATGCATACCGGTCGAGATGAAACACTGCTTCGACTTCGCAACACCAAGACGGCTTAAAGCATGCTGTAATTTTGTGAAATGCATAGATACCATCCAGTGATAATGGCCCGGTAGGGATAACAAATTTCATCTGACTGCATCTCCACAAAATTAGAAGTCTAAAAATGTTCCCAAGCTTCAATAGTTATAATTTATCATATATCAATATGTCCCGCGATCCTGCACTAGCCAGAGGGAACCCTCCACTGGCTAATAAAAGACCGTGATCCCTACACGGTCTTCCCTTGTATATATAGAGACATACAACCGTCTGATAATCATAATACCAAAATCTCCTTTCCATTTACAACAACGGGTTGGCCCGGTAAAAACGCACCAGTTGATTATAAAAGAAAAAGCAAAAGCTTCAGTTCAAGCTAAGATAATGGTAACCGCTTACCTTAAAAACGTCATAATAAAGTAGTCGAAATCCTTATTAAAATGTTTATAATCGGAATTTTGTAAAATATCGATATAAATAGATATAAAAAATAAAAATCCATACAATGTCTTTTTTTCCTCTTTCTAGCTTTTAGTTAAATTTAGAATCCCCGCCCACTCTTTACGTTGCTTCCGTCGCAGAGGTGCTGGGGTGACGTCATCGCAGCTTTGGATGACGCAAGACGCAGAAGGCGGGCTTGCTGCGTCTGGAGATGAGAAGAGGTTGTAATACAGTGAAGGAGTTGGCCAAATTTTTTGGTTGTTAATGTTACTTTCGGTCTGTAAGTAGTTTGTAAACATTTTTAAAACGTGGTTGCTTCTCTTTATCTCGCTTTGAGTTTAGAATGGTTGTTTAAAGTGGTAAATATGGTGCGAGTGACTTAGTGGCTGTGGTTAAGCCCAATTTGGCGCTTTTTTTTAATGTGTCTATTTCTGGAGAAAAATATGCCTAGTGAAATTCGTTTGTGTATTAATAGCGACCATTTTTGAAGGAAGCCCAGCAAAAGATAATTAAAGTCTATCTGCTATTTGGAAATAACTTGCAGCTAACTGAATATAAAATGAAAACTTCTGAAGACCAACAGATAGGACCTGTACTTTGATTAAATAGGTCTGCAGTAGTTACATACATTAACTTCTCACTATATTAATATTTTGTGGATATGAATGAGTTCCAAAAGTGTGAGGTATTAGTATGTTAATTTTCAAACATGTTTCCATATTTTTATACATTACATATTTTTCTTTCAAACTTTAGTGCTTAACTCACTGTTTGAACACATGGACAGATCCAGCAGCATCCCCTAGTAAATTTATTATAACTAGTCGATAAGTATAGCATGCAAAGGTTACTAATTGTTAACAGTTTTGGCTGATGCCTGTGATTGAAAAACGTTTTTGTATTAATAGAGACATTTTTACATGAGATCAATGACAGAACATAAGAACATGTCATACTGGGTCAGACCAAGGGTCCATCAAGCCCAGCATCCTGTTTTCAAAAGTGGCCAATCCAGGCCATAAGACGCTGGCAAGTACCCAAAAACTAAGTCTATCCCATGCTACTGTTGTTAGTAATAGTAGTAGCTATTTTCTAAGTCAACTTAATTAATAGCAGGTAATGGACTTCTCCTCCAAGACGTTATTTAATCCTTTTTTAAACCCAGCAACACTAACTGCACTAACCACATTGCCTGGCAACAAATTCCAGAGTTTGTGTGTTATAGGTCAAATTCTATTGTCTTCTGGAAGAGCTTCTTTGCCTTTCTAGTATATTATTTTGTATATGATACAGAGCTGGATTTAAGATTTTGGCGCCCATAGACAGAGTGCCACCATGTCATCCCTTTTGTAGATGTGCCAGATTATGGCCCCTAAAGGAAGTAGAAGTAGGCTTCTTGGTGGCTTGTATATTTTGAGCCTTCAATATTTGGAGCCCCAATGTTGCCAATGTTGTCTATTCCTAAATCCGGCCCTGATAACGATATAGACCTCGCTAAAGAACTTGCCAGTTTTATTCATCAGATCAGGCAGCAATAAACCTGACCACGCCAATTGAGAGGTAAGAGGAATATGCACATCCTTAAATTCACTACCCTCAAAATTTCCTGTAAGAATTGATCTAAGATTGAATTTATATTATGGAAGGATTTCTGTATTGTTTCCGTATAATTTGTAAGATGAAAAATGAGAAATAAATAAATAAATAACAAACACTGAAAAAAAAAAATTCACTACCCTCATCCCCCCAAGCCAGCAGTAGGAATTCCATTTAAGAACATTTAACGTAGGCAATAATGTTGCTTAAATGTGACTCCTGCTGCCGCCTGCCCACACATGACTATGAATGGAATTTGGGGGTGGGGGCATTACTTCTTCCTCCCAACCATAAGAGGATCCGGTAGGCCCCTGTGGAGCCCATCCTGGCGCAGCCAAAGAGTGAGATGGGATCCAGCAACACCAGTGGACCCCCATCCTGCTGGTGACTGAATATAGAGAGAGGCTTAGCAGGCTACCGTAGAGTACATCCGACCTAAGGTGACTGAAAAAGATCAAGATGGGATCCAGCAGCCAACAGTGGACCCCATCCACTGGCAGCTGAGTGTAGAGAGAGAGGCTCAGGTGGCCGACGCAGACCTCATCTTGCGGTGGCTGAAAAGAAAAGAGGCTACCTGACAGCCGCCAGTGGATCCTATCTTACTCGTGGCTGAGGAGTGAGAGAGAGGACCTGGCTGCCACCAGTGAACCCCATTCTGCAGGTAGATGAGGCTTAGAAGAGAGGGCTATGTGTGAGAGAGGCCGTGTGTGTGTGTGAGAGAGACCCACAGTGTGTGTGTGTGTGTGTGTGTGTGAGAGAGACCCACACTGTGTGTATGTGTGAGAAGTTGGTACGATGTAATAGAATGTTTATACAGAGAGAGACCCACACTGTGTGTGTGTGTGAGAGAGACCCACACTGTGTGTGTGTGTGAGAGAGACCCACACTGTGTGTGTGTGTGAGAGAGACCCACACTGTGTGTGTGTGTGAGAGAGACCCACACTGTGTGTGTGTGTGAGAGAGACCCACACTGTGTGTGTGTGTGAGAGAGACCCACACTGTGTGTGTGTGTGAGAGAGACCCACACTGTGTGTGTGTGAGAGAGACCCACACTGTGTGTGTGTGTGAGAGAGACCCACACTGTGTGTGTGTGTGAGAGAGACCCACACTGTGTGTGTGTGTGAGAGAGACCCACACTGTGTGTGTGTGTGAGAGAGACCCACACTGTGTGTGTGTGAGAGAGACCCACACGGTGTGTGTGTGTGTGAGAGACCCACACGGTGTGTGTGTGTGAGAGAGAGAGACCCACACGGTGTGTGTGTGTGAGAGAGAGAGAGAGAGAGACCCACACGGTGTGTGTGTGTGAGAGAGAGAGACCCACACGGTGTGTGTGTGTGTGTGTGTGAGAGAGAGACCCACACGGTGTGTGTGTGTGTGTGTGTGAGAGAGAGACCCACACGGTGTGTGTGTGTGTGAGAGAGACCCACACGGTGTGTGTGTGTGTGAGAGAGACCCACACGGTGTGTGTGTGTGTGTGTGAGAGAGACCCACACGGTGTGTGAGAGAGAGAGAGACCCACACTGTGTGTGAGAGACCCGCGCTGGGTGTGTCTGTGTGTGTGTGAGAGAGACCCACGCTGGGTGTGTGTGTGAGAGAGAGACCCACGCTGGGTGTGTGTGTGAGAGAGAGAGACCCACGCTGTGTGTGTGTGAGAGAGAGAGGCCGTGTGTGTATGTATATATGTACGTGTGAGAGAGAGAGACCACGCGCATGCGTGTGTGTGTGTGAGGGAAGCTTTATGTGTAGGTGAGTGAGAGAAAGGGCTATGCTTCCTCCACTAATCCACAACCTCAGGGCATCTGGAAATCAAAAGTTCTCATTTATGAAGAGAAGGATTCTTTTTCTTTATTTGTTTTAATTATTGCATAGTGCTTGTCTTCTGTTTTGAAATATTTTATTGGTGTTTGGGAAATTTTCTATTTTCAATTCATCTGTTTTGAAATATTTATTTTTTTATGACTGGTTATACTTTTATGATTGACATTTTATATTTCTTGATTTTATTTGATGTTTTAAGAAGAATTGTGATAGTTATGTTTTTCTATTGTACTGCATAAAGAGTCTGGCTTGTTTCAGTTTCTAGTTCAGTTTGTCTGCACATTTATGTATATACTTTATGGCAGGGATGGTGAATTCCAGACCTCGAGTGCCACAAACAGGCCAGGTTTTCAGGATATTTACAATGAATAGGCATAAGAAAGATTTGCATACAATGGAGGTAATACATGGAAATCTATCTCATGCATATTTATCGTGGATATCCTGAAAAATGGGCCTGTTTGTGGCACTCAAGTTCACCATCTCTGCTTTATGTTCATTTTATTCTTCATTTATTGAGTCTGTCTGTGCTCTGTATGTGTGACTGAAGTGAGGGATCTGCTAGAGCAGGGGTGGGCAATTAATTTTCCCATGGGGCCGCATGAGAAATTGGGATGGTTTTAGAGGGCCGGACTAATATAATTAACTCAGTTCTCAATAGCCCTACTTATGAAAAGACAGCAGTTTACCACCAATGCATGTCCTCTGAGAAAACACAACAAATAAGACCGATACAAACGCTTACATGCTAGCAAAATATCTCATCTCGGTAACAGACACAGAACTGACCTAACATACTCCCAGGATCTGTAGTAATGCACATAAACTAATCCACACACAGTTACACCTGTATTATGGAATACAAAACAGGAGCAACCCTATCTATGAAAAGGCAACATCACAAATATTAAATCAGGTCCTAAAAACCAATACACCTCTTATTAGGAAAACAGAATAGCAAGCAGCTATAGATCCCCACACAGAAATAATTGTAAAACTATACTAATAAGCAGAATAAATGTTTCAAAACAGCTATGAACAGAATAACATCCAACAATTAAAAACTCATAAAAACTATTAAACATTCTCCAAACACCAATAAAATATTTCAAAAAAGCAGACATCACACAATTAAAATGGCAGTCAAGAAAAATAAACTTAAAGCCACCTTTACTTACCCCCTCCAGCAGCTCTCCTACTCCCCTTCCCTGCAGGCCGTGGCACACACCAGAAGCAGCAGTAGAAGCTAAGCTCTATACTTATGGTCCTCTTCCTTAGTGCCCATGTCTCTCACACACACACCATACCAGTCATGCCCCCATGACCAGTTTCTGTCTCTCACACACCAATCATCTCCCAAACAGTCTTTGGCACACACACCCGTCACCTTCCTGAACAGTTTCTCTCATGCCATACACACACACACACACACAGGCTTCCCACTCCCGTGTTCTTCTTACATATATGGGCTTCTCACTCTCATAATCACTTTCTCTGTCTCTCTCTCACACACACACACACACCCACACACTCACTCACCAGTCTCTCACTCCCATGCTTGTTCTCTCCACATGCACAGGCTTCTCATTCCCATAATCACTTTCTTTCTCTCTCTCACACACACACACACTCACCAGTCTCTCACTCCCATGTTCTCTTTCAGATATACAGGCTTCTCCCTCCCATGATGTGTCTCACACACACCCAGGTTTCTCACTCCCATGCTCACTCTTCACATGCACAGGCTTCTCATTCCCATAATCACTTTATTTCTCTCTATCTCACACACACACACACCAGTCACCTGATCTCACTCATGCATACACACACACACACACACACACAGGCTTCCCACTCCCAAGTTCTCTTTCAGATATACAGGCTTCTCCCTCCCATGCTGTCTCACACACACCCAGGTTTCTCACTCTCATGCTCACTCTCTTCACATGCACAGGCTTCTCATTCCCATAATCACTTTCTCTCTGTTACACACACACCAGTCTCTCTCTCATTTCCATGCTCGCTCTCCACTGCACAGGCTTCTCATTCTCTGAATCACATTCTTTCTCTCACATTCACACACACCTGTCTCTTTCTCTCACACACACAGTCACCTTACCAACCAGTCTCTCGCTCTCATGCATGCACACACACACACATAGGCTTCCCACTCCCATGCTGTCTCACACACACCCAGGTTTCTCACTCTCATGCTCACTCTCTTCACATGCACAGGCTTCTCATTCCCATAATCACTTTCTCTCTGTTATACACACACCAGTCTTTTTCTCTCACACACACCGTCACCTTACCAAGCAGTCTCTCTCTCTCATGCATGCACACTCACCCAGGTTTCTCACTCCCACAACACCAGACTTCTTACGCCCATGCTTTCCCACATACCCAGACTTCTCACTTCCATGCTTTTTCTCTCTCACACACACACACATCAGACACCTCCCTGACTAATGTCTCACACTCTCACATACACATCAGTCATCTCCCTGAGCAATCACTTTTATTGTCTCTCACATACACACACACATCAGCTCTCTGACCAGTCAATCACACACAGGCTGGCTGGCTGCTTCTCTCTCTTTCTCACTTCCTCTCCCCCCCCCCCCCCCCCCCCCCCCGGAGCACAAATGGGAGCTGCAGCAGCCCCCGCAGGCCAAGAAAGAAGAATCCCATCGGCCGCGGGAGGCTCATGCTGCTGACTCCTTTCTCGATTACTGGCTGCTTCAATTGCTCGGGGACCGACGCTGCAGCCGACGCGGCACGGCTCTTTCTCCTTCCTGCGCACCGCTCCGTGTATCACTTCCTGTTCCGGGTCACGGGAGGGGGGGTGCAGGCGCGGGAAGAAGAAAAGGCCAGCCGCGGGTACCACAGCTTCTAATACTGCTGCCGTTCCCACTGGGCTTGAACGTGCTGACAGCCCAGCGGCAACGGCAGCGGGAGAGACTGGGAGCGCGCGCCGTGGACCGGCAAAAAATTCCCGCGGACCGGAGGTTGGGGACCCCTGAAAAAGACCGCGAAAGGCGGAACTGGTAGGTAGGTAGGAAAGAAACTCGAGCGAAGGCACGCTGCCCGATTGGCCGGTGCTGGGCAAGGCCAGCACCGGCCAATCGGGCAGCGTGCCTTCGCTCGAGTCACTCCCTCCCCCCCCCCCCCACCGAACGCTGTAAAAAAAACAGTTCATTCTCCGCTCCCTCGCTCCCCGATTGGCCGGCCAATCGGGGAGCGAGGGAGCGGAGAATGAGGCACGCTGCCTTCCCTTGCAGAGGGAAGGCAGCGTGCCTCATTCTCCGTCTGCTCTCAGCAGTGGGCGGGCCGGTCACAGACCGTAGGCGGGCCGGATTCAGCCCGCGGGCCGCCCCTTGCCCAGGTCTGTGCTAGAGGATTCTGCTTCTGTAAGGATCTGTTGCAGTACAGCTTGTGTGTTGTTCCAGATTCAGTGTAATATTGCAGTACTCTCTTTTACTAGGTATGGTTATTGCTCTTTAACTTCAGGGAGTTAGTGCTATTATAATATGACAGGGATGCTACAAATTCTGAGTCTTTATTTTTTGTTTTTTTTATTGTTTGACATCACAGTCTTGCAGTGAAAGGTGTTTGTGTTTCTGTTACCGAGGTTACATTTAGAATTTGAAAATTTTATTTTGTACGGCGAATTGTAAGGGGATGGTTTACTGGTATCTCTTTCAAAACATTCTAAATAGCCACACCAAAAATATAGATGTATACAATATATTTAACTTTGTATATCAATCAAACTCAAAATGGTAATAGGTCTCTTTACTTTATTTTCAACATTTTTCTATGTTTCAATAATTTTTTCTTAAAAATATTTCAAGTGATATCTTTCTTATATGCTGACGAACTTCAATATCAATCTTCATGCGTAATTAAGTGAATGTTCATCCATATATCACTAGCAATAAATCCACCCTTATTACAATAGAAATTTTCATTTGCCCTTAGGTAAGTACTTATCTCTGCATAACTAGCAATAGTCCAATAGTCTTACATAAACAATATATTGTATACATCTATATTTTTTATATGGCTATTTAGAATGTTTTGAAAGAGATACCAGTAAACCATTTTTTTTGTGTGATTACTAAGGGTTTCTGGAATACATTGAGTGTATTTTGGACAGATTTTGTGATTGAATTGTTAGGGGAAACATCCAGGGGGAAATTTCTGTGGATTATAGAACTGTAAGTGCAAGGTTTATATTCAGATTCTGTCTGTTCATGCATAGACTCCAGACTTCTTTCTCATATCCGTATTGAAGAACTAGTTGAATAAGGATATCAAATAATTTTAATTGTAGTTTTACTGGGAAGATGAAATGGGACAGGTTTTTTAAAATTATGCAGAAGCCCCTTGGGACTTTATTATTGTAACCTCTTCACTCAGACAGGCCAATCCACACAAGTGGTTTATGCACCTCTACCAGTAGATGGAGACTGAGTAAAAGATGACATCATGGACATAAAGTCCTCACCAGACATCAGCCTGCCCGTATTCTCTGTCTCCAGCAGATGATAGACATGCGTCTCTCTACTGGGGATTACTTGTAGTAAAGAAAAGGAGAAGCTGCCTCCTGAGGTCACGTCGGTGGGTCCCTCTCTCAGTTAAGTGCCTTGAGTCCAGCAGCCTTTTCAGGCATGGATGGAAATTTTAAAAAAAGGCAGTTGAAGGACGAGGGAGACTCGGCGGTGAAGGCTTTCACATAAGAACATAAGAAAATGCCATACTGGGTCAGACCAAGGGTCCATCAAGCCCAGCATCCTGTTTCCAACAGTGGCCAATCCAGGCCATAAGAACCTGGCAAGTACCCAAAAACTAAGTCTATTCCATGTTACCGTTGCTAATGGCAGTGGCTATTCTCTAAGTGAACTTAATAGCAGGTAATGGACTTCTCCTCCAAGAACTTATCCAATCCTTTTTTAAACACAGCTATACTAACTGCACTAACCACATCCTCTGGCAACAAATTCCAGAGTTTAATTGTGCGTTGAGTAAAAAAGAACTTTCTTCGATTAGGTTTAAATGTGCCCCATGCTAACTTCATGGAGTGCCCCCTAGTCTTTCTACTATCCGAAAGAGTAAATAACCGATTCACATTTACCCATTCTAGACCTCTCATGATTTTAAACATCTCTATCATATCCCCCCTCAGTCGTCTCTTCTCCAAGCTGAAAAGTCCTAACCTCTTTAGTCTTTCCTCATAGGGGAGTTGTTCCATTCCCCTTATCATTTTGGTAGCCCTTCTCTGTACCTTCTCCATCGCAATTATATCTTTTTTGAGATGCGGCGACCAGAATTGTACACAGTATTCAAGGTGCGGTCTCACCATGGAGCGATACAGAGGCATTATGACATTTTCTGTTTTATTCACCATTCCCTTTCTAATAATTCCCAACATTCTGTTTGCTTTTTTGACTGCCACAGCACACTGAACCAACAATTTCAATGTGTTATCCACTATGACACCTAGATCTCTTTCTTGGGTTGTAGCACCTAATATGGAACCCAACATTGTGTAATTATAGCATGGGTTATTTTTCCCTATATGCATCACCTTGCACTTATCCACATTAAATTTCATCTGCCATTTGGATGCCCAATTTTCCAGTCTCACAAGGTCTTCCTGCAATTTATCACAATCTGCTTGTGATTTAACTACTCTGAACAATTTTGTGTCATCTGCAAATTTGATTATCTCACTCGTCGTATTTCTTTCCAGATCATTTATAAATATATTGAAAAGTAAGGGTCCCAATACAGATCCCTGAGGCACTCCACTGTCCACTCCCTTCCACTGAGAAAATTGTCCATTTATAGGAATAAAATTTTCTTGTGGAAGGCTTTGGCGAAACAATCAGGACACTAGAAACTGAATCTGAAAGGTTAAGTGATTGAAGGATTAACCTTTCAACATCCATGCCATCAGGGACAAGGCCCGAAGATTGGGATGGCGTAGGCATCCGTTGTTTTGAGTGATCAGATGCGGGTCTATTCCCAAGGGAATGTGCCTGCGGATGGAGAGATCCTGGAGTATAGGAAACCACACTTGGCGTGCCCAGTGAGGTGCTATTAGGATCATGGTTCCCTTATCCTGACGTAGCTTCACGAGAGTCTTCGAAAGAAGAGGAAGTGGAGGGAACGCATAGAGCAGACCAGTTGCCCACGAGAGGGAGAATGCATCTCTGGGCTGAGAGCGCTCGCTCCGAATGAGGGAGCAGTAGTTGTCCACTTTGTGGTTCTGAGGGGACGCAAAGAAGTCTGTCTGGGGGTATCCCCATTGGCGAAAAATTGAAGTCGCTACCAAGGGGTTTAGAGACCACTCGTGTGGCTGGAAGACACGACTCAGTTTGTCTGCCAAGACATTTTCCACTCCCGGCAAGTAAGTGGCCCTGAGGTACATCGAGTGGGAGAGCGCTTCCGCCCAAATCTGCGCAGCTTCCTGACACAGAAGGAAGGAGCCTGTGCCTCCCTGCTTGTTGATGTACCACATGGCCACCTGGTTGTCCGTCTGAATCAGGATGACGTGATTTGTCAGGTGTTCCTGAAAAGCCCTGAGAGCATATCACATTGCTCGAAGTTCTAGGAAGTTTATTTGATGTTTGGCTTCCTCTGGAGACCAAGACCCTTGCGTCTGTAGATTTTCCACATGGGCTCCCCACCCAAGGTTGGAAGCGTCGGTGGTGAGAATGAGTTGAGGATCTGGCACTTGAAAGGGCAGACCCTGGAGAAGATTGTTGAGATTTGCCCACCAGGCGAGAGACAGACAGAGTGAGTCGGTGATGTGGACAATGGTCGACAGAGGCTGAACAGCTTGAATCCATTGTGACCTCAGAGTTCAATGCATGAGTCTCATGGCCAGGAGGTCCATTGGTGTGACATGGAGTGAGGACGCCATGTGTCCTAAAAGGACGAGGAATTGGCGAGCTGTTGCTGTATGCCGAGACTGCAACTGGTGATCGAGAGACGCTAGGGTTAGCGCTCGTTGTTGAGGGAGAAAGACTTTTGCCTGCAAGGTGTCCAAGTCTGCCCCAATGAACGACAAGGTTTGAGATGGGACTAAATAGGATTTTTCGTAATTGACGAGAAATCCTAGAGAAATTAGAGTGTGTAGAGTCAAATTGAGGGGCGACCGAGTGGCTTGCTGGGTTGGAGCCCTGATTAACCAGTTGTCCAGTTAGGGGTAGACGTGAACACCTTCTCTCCTGAGAAAAGCTGCGACAACCACGAGACATTTGGTAAAGACTCGTGATGCCGATGCTAGGCCGAACGGAAGCACGCGGTATTGATAGTGCTTTGGGCCTACTAAAAACCTGAGGTACTTGCGATGAGCTGGAGTTATCACAATATGTGTGTATGCGTCCTGAAGGTCCAGAGAGCAGAGCCAGTCTCCTCTTTGCCGAAGTGGTAGAAGTGAGCCCAAGGTTACCATCTTGAACTTTTCTCGCTGTAGGTACTTGTTGAGAGCACGTAGGTCCAGAATTGGACAAACTCCCCCGGATTTTTTGGGGATCAAAAAGTACTGGGAATAGAACCCTAGGCCTTGCTGTGAGAGTGGGACGGGTTCTATTGCTCTTAACTGGAGAAGAAGGGAAACCTCCTGCTCCAGAAGGACAGAATGGTTGGATATTCTCCATGCTTGCAGAGGTGGTGAGTCTGGTGGGAGAGCAAGAAAGTTTAGGTGGTAACCCTGAGCAATGATTGCTAGCACCCATTAGTCGGTTGTGATTGATTGCCATATGCTATGAAAATGGCACAATCGACCTCCCACTGGTATGCTTGGCAGAGGAATCAGGCTGCTGCTCTCCAAGAGAAAGTAAAAAACCTGAAGCAAGCCCCAGCTGGGGAGCTACTTGCGGCTCTTGCTTTCGGGGCTGGTGAGGCTGAGGTTTTTGAGAAGGTCTCGTAGTTCGGGACCTTGGTGATTGAGGATAGTACTTCCTTGGACAGAAGAATGACTTCTTAGAGTCCTTCCTAAAGGGCTGTCTTGAGGGGAAGTCAGAAGGTATCGATGAGAGCTGTTTAAGGGTCTCATGATGGTCCTTTAATTCAGCCACTATTTGCTGGATCTGTTCACCGAACAGATTGTCTCCTACACATGGTAGGTCAGATAGCCTGTCTTGTACTTCTGGCTGAAAGTCAGAGGATTTGAGCCAGGCCCATTGTCTTGCCGAAATGGCAGCTGCAGACACTCTAGTAGAGGTGTCAAAGATATCGTAAGCTGTTCTTATCTCATGCTTTCCTGCTTCAAACCCCTTGTTGACAAGGATTTGAAGCTGTTGTTGGAATTGTTCAGGCAGGGTTTCAGAGAAGTCCTGTATCTGCTTGAAAATGACCCTATTGTATTGGGTCATGTACAGCTGGTAAGCAGCAATTCTGGAAATGAGTATGGCCCCTTGGAACACTCGTCGACCAATATTGTCTAGGAACTTGTGTTCCTTAACAGGAGGGGTAGAAGAGTGAGGCTTCGTCCTTTTTGCTTTCTTCTGAGCCGATTCCACCACAACTGAGTGGTGATTGAGCTGAGATTTTTGAAAGCTAAGGGCTGACTGTACTGAATAGGTAGTGTCAGCTTTTCTGTGGACTGGAGCAATGGATCTGGGTTTTCCTAATTCTTTTTGAGGAGGTCTAGAAGAACTTGATGAACGGGAATAGAAGTGATCACTTTAGGGGCATCCAGGAACTGGAGGAGCTCCATCATCTGGTGCCTATCATCCTGCTCCATCTGAAGCTGAAAAGGGACCAACTCAGACATTTCCTTCACAAAATTAATGAAAGACAGGTCCTCTGGAGGAGAACGCTTTCTACCTTCAGTAGGAGAGGGAGGTGAAGGTAAGTCATCGGTGTCTGTGGAAGTTTCATCACCCCAGGTGTCATAAGAATCAGCAGACTGACCTGTAGGACGAGAAGGGGGTTGGATACCCGAAGGCCCTGGCTGAGGTTCCGAGAAAATCGAAGGAATCGCCGGGGAACAGTGGACGGCCTGGAAGGCATCCTGCCGGTATCGAAGGCGCCGATGTGCGTATTGCTCCCAATGAATGAATTGGTGGTGAGGGATGAAATGGCATCGATGGATGAGGCAATACTCCCGAAGGAGGAATGCGGAACGGTGTTTCTCCTCCCGATGAAGCTGTCAACGGGGAGCGCACTGGAGCCATCGGAGACCCGGGAATCACTGGTGGAAGGACGGGCATGAGCGCCTCCATCCGGGATAGCAGCGGTGCCAGCGCTGCTGTCATCGGGTCGGTGGCCGGTTCCACTTGGTGCCGGTGGAACCTGGAGCTGTTGCATCGCCTTGTCGATGGCCTCCTGGACCAGCTGATCCAGTTCTTCCCGGAGACCTGGAGCAAGCAGCCCCTGCTCCGTGACGGAAGAGGGAGGCGGAGGCACCGGAGGGACCACCTTTACAGGCGGAATCGCGACTCCCAAACCCCAATCGGGTGAGGGTGGCCTCGATGTCCCGGTCGCAGGAATGGTTGATGCCATTTCTGGACGGGGCTTCTTCAATAGTGGCTCGGACGGTGGCGAGGTCGATGATTTTGCTCCCTCGACGGTCCGAGACTTACGATGCCAATGGCAATGTTTCTCCCTAGGATCCCCTCGATCTTGAGGGGGAGTAACGGGAGTCGATGGCCGTGAAGACGTCGATGGCGGACGGTCACCGGACGGAGGTCGATGCTGGTGCCACTTCAATGGTGCCGGTTCCGATGACGTCGATGCGATGGATGGCGTCGGGGTGTGAGCACGGAAGAGGAGTCCCATCTTCTCCATTCTGGCTTTGCGACCTTTTGGTGTCATGAGGGCACATTTGGTGCAAGTCAGGATATCATGCTCACGGCCTAAACACAGTACACAGACTCCATGAGGGTCTGTGGTAGACATGGTGCAAGTATAGTCTGGGCACAGACGAAACCCCGACGCCATGGCCATAGAAAAAAATCGAGCTGCGGTACGGTCGACGGCCAGTAGGCCGCGAGGGACAGACTCGACGGTAATCGACAGAAAACTCAGAAATTTTTTTTTCTTCTTTCTAACCAATTCTTCTTTCTAACCAATACCACAGGTGAAGCATAAGGGCTATCAGACTCCTCAATCACTCCTGTGGCTAATAGCTCATTCAGGTGCTGCCTGAGATCCTCAAAGTCAGCTGGGGATACATGACGTGTGCGCTCTTTAAATGGAGTTGGATCCAACAGGGTGATTTTATGCATTATTCCTGGAATATATCCAATATCAAGGTCATGACAGGAAAATGCTCCTTTTGCCTCTTGATTAATTCTCTTTTCTATATGCTGTTTAAACTCTTCAGATATTGGAGAATCTCCGAAGTCTAGCGACACCTTCTCAGACTCCATGTTACCCTCTCCAATAGATTCTAGTTTAGCACCATCCTTATAGGTCGAGCCTGTAACGTTCATGGTCCTCACTATATCGACTGGCTCACCTACACCCAATGTCCTTCTAGGAGGCAAACTGATGCTACAATCCGATATATTCTTCAATAGCACCCTAGCCTTTGTGTGCGACTTACTGCCAGTTCGGATGAGTTGAGGTTGTACTAGTAAGCCTCCGGGTAGAGGATAATTTTCTGAAGCCTCAAGCAATATGGACAAACTCTGACCATGTCTGGGCATTCTCAGAATGCATTCCACTTCCTTCGCTTCATCCCTTTCGAACACTATTGGTCTGGTGCTGGTCAATCTAGCCATCATTGGCCTAGTAACTCTTTGATTGGAACTTTGATGAGAAACATAGGTCTGATATGTAGTTACCCAATTTTTGTCCATGGCTAACTCCTTAAGGTAATTTGGGCCAGCCAGTTCTTTACAGTCATGTATTAGATGTCTGAGAATATTTGTTCCCACTATTAAAGGCAGGGGTTTGTTCTTTTGATCGGGACAGACTAGAGCAAGGACAGAATATTTGTTCCCACTTCCACAGGCCTCCTTGGGAAACTGTACTTCAACTTCAATATACCCCAGATAAGGAACAGGTTGACCTACTGCACCCGTAACACAAAGTAAGTCTTCTAGCGGGTATAGCTTCCGATGTGATAAATAGTCTTCATAGAAGGTTTGTGTTATGCACGTCACTTGAGAGCCAGTGTCCACTAAGCAAGGGCACTGCACACCATCCAAATAAGCGGTTGCAGAACAAACCTTTCCCACGAGGCGTTTCAAAACATCATCTGGTAGAGGACATGGTGGGATATGATCACTGGATATTTTTCTTTTGGGACTTATCTGAATTGCATTTGGTGCCTTTGTCTGCCCCTCGCAAAAGCACCTTTTTAGTTTAAAGGAGTATTTGAAACCTGTCTAATGCTGGGTATTTTTCAGAATTTCAGAAATTTTTCAGAATTTGTTGTAACCCTTGAAGTTCAATTTTCTTTATGACTCCTTGTGTCTGAAACCTGCACTTTGATTCCCAACCCAGTATCAGAAATGAATCCACACGCTCTTTAGTGAGTAACAGTTTTATCTTTACTGGAATGAATGACTGAAATAAATCTGTTCACTTCCTAAGCATCTGCATTTGTCATATAAACACATGTATATAGTACAAGAGAAAACTCAACTTTGTCATAAACTCATGTTAAGTATTTCAACCAGAATCAGCATGTGATTATAGCACCCGACCTTAAGCAGTCTCTGAACAAGCAAAGTCCCAGATTGTATCCTACTGTGTGTCCATTTGAATTTAGAGCTGAAGAGGGCGTCAGTACTGCTGCTTCAACTGCCAAATCCACAATACAGCAGCCTCTATCCGAAAGAAGAGCTTCAAATCCTGACAGGGCACAGTTCAACTACTCCCAAGTCGTCCACAGCAGGGTTCCAGAAAAGAGAACCTTAATCAGCACAGATAATATTTATTAGTTCAGAGCAGGGCAGGAACTCTGTTCAAGCTGAGCAGTGATCTGTTCGCACACGCTCAATACAATCCAATTTTTATAAATCTCTTTAGGTAAAGTAAAAAACAACTTCAATACATCTCAAAACAATGTTAACTAACATAAATACATTACACATGAATACAATTATAGAGGGCTGCTCAGATAATAGCACAGATAATATTTATTAGTTCAGAGCAGGGCTGCTCAGATAATAGCACAGATAATATTTATTAGTTCAGAGCAAGGCAGGAACTCTGTTCAAGCTGAGCAGAAAACCACATCCAAACCAATACAAGATATTGAAGAAGGAATTCGACACTTGCTTAGAACGGTGTATGAGGCCTTTCAGACCACTACTAGATCCTCTGCAATGGCCATTGCGGCACACCGTGTGGCATGGCTGAGAGCAAGTGCGATCTGAGAGGACATACACACCAAGCTCGCCAATTTGCCATGCAAAGGGGACAATTTATTTGGCCCACGGTTTTAGGAGACAGTATCCAATCTCAAAGAACAGTCAGTGGCAGTGCAGTCGTTGACTGCACCTCCAGCATACAGCACACCAAGATGCTACTTCTCAGGAGGACGTAGACAAATGTGTTCGTGTAGGCCCTTCCGGCCCTACTCCTCCTATCAGCTTCCTCCTTACCAGCCGCAGCAATGAGTACAACACCAACAAAATCAAAGAGGAAGGGGACGCCCGAGAACTAATCGTAACCAGAACCAGCAACCAGCAACTCAGGCTGAACCATCACAGTCTTTTTAAAAATTCCTTCGCCATCACCACAGCTCAATCCCCCAGGACGTCTCACAGCATGCTTCACGGAATGGGAAAACCTAACCGCCCACCGTTGGGTTCTGGACATTATACAAAATGGATATCAACTTCATTTTCTGGGAACCCCCCCCCCCCCCACACACACACACATTTATCAGCAGAGGGTCCCAAACTTCATCAACCTCAGTTAGCGACGGAAATAGCGTCGTTACTCCTGCAACAGGCTATACAAACCATTCCCATTTGGGCCCGCAACAAGGGGTTCTATTCCCCATATTTCCTAATTCCCAAGAAAATAAGTGGCCTATGTCCAATACTGGACCTTCGGGAATTGAACAAATATGTAGTAAAGTAAAATTTCAAAATGGTATCCTTGAAATCAATACTTCCACTCCTCCAACCCAACGACTGGATGTGTTCCACAGACTTGAAGGATGCTTACACTCACATCCCTATACACCCGTCCTCATGGCATTACCTATTGTTCCAATTCCAGAACAATCATTACCAATATACAGTTCTTCCTTTTGGCCTATCATCGGCCCCCAGGGTTTTCACAAAATGCATGGCGCTGGTGATGGCATTCCTCCGGCAGCAGAGAATGAGGATATTTCCATACCTTGACGATTGGCTCCTAGTTGCATTAAATCCCACGCTGCTATTAACGCACCTACACCAATTGATCAAGACTCTGGATCAGTTGGGCTTGGTCATCAACTTCCAAAAATCGATCTTAACCCCTACACAAATCTTGTAGTTCATAGGAGCACGATTGGATACCACTCACAAACAAGCCTTCCTGCCGGAGGACAGGCAACTTGAGATGATTCGCCTGTTACATTCCCTCAGAATGACACAACGTCCTTCAGCTCATCAGATCCTTACAGTACTGGGACACATGGCAGCAGCCATTCACACGGTTCCCAATACCAGATTGCATATGAGACAATTTCAATGGGGTTTAAAACATCAATGGAATCAACACTCCCAACCACTTCGGTCAGAGTAACACAGTGGAAATGTCCTAGGACATCACCTGGTGGCTGAACAAGACTACACTCACCAAGGGGCACCCCTTTCACCACTCCACCGCACAACACAGTGATTACAACGGATGCCTCACGCAAGGGATGGGAGCACACCTCGACCACTTACAGACACAGGGTCTATGGTCAATGCACAAACAAAATCTACATATAAATCTCTTAGAACTCAGAGCTATACGCAATGCAATACAGGCTTTTCTACCTCACCTGCAGGGTCAAAGGGTAATGATCTACACTGCAATCAAGTAGCAATGTTTTACATCAACAAACAAGAAGGGTCAGGTTCATGGTCCCTTTGCAGAGAGACCCTTCTCATCTACGAGA
Source organism: Rhinatrema bivittatum (assembly GCF_901001135.1). Taxonomy (NCBI): domain Eukaryota; kingdom Metazoa; phylum Chordata; class Amphibia; order Gymnophiona; family Rhinatrematidae; genus Rhinatrema; species Rhinatrema bivittatum. The sequence goes on along the minus strand of NC_042620.1, from coordinate 51,222,831 downwards.
ATGCACACCAACACTCCATACAGCTACAAGCGAATTATCTTCCCGGGGTCATCAACACCCAGGCGGACAGACTCAGCAGAATTTTCTATCCTCACGAATGGTCCCTCAACCACCAGATAGCACAAAGCATCTTTGCGCAATGGGGAGTACCAATGATGGATCATTTTGCCATGGAAGAGAATGCATAGGTACCTCGAATCTATTCAATCTGGCCAAGTCCTCAGCGGATGGCGCAAGATGCGTTCCTCCTCCCTTGGAAGGAAAGGCTGCTTTACGCATTTCCTCCGATACCTCTCATAACAAACAAGAACAATTCAAAAATGCATGCAGGATGCATCACAGCTAATATTGATAGCTCCAGCTTGGCCAAGGCAACCGTGGTACACCTACCTACTAAATCTTTCCATAGCAGATTCGATTCTCTTACCGGATCAACCAGACCTCCTAACACAAGAGGAAGGAACTCTCCTGCATCTGATGCACTCCTCCCTTCACTTGACAGCATGGAGGTTGAATGGCTCCTCCTAGATGAACAGGGCATCTCCATTGAAGCACAAAAGATAATAATCAAATCCAGAAAACTATCCACCAGAAGAAATTATCAATTCAAGTGGAATCGATATTCAGCATGGTGCTCGAACAAGGGCCTTCATCCCTTAGATTGTTCACCAGAGATTCTGCTAGATTACCTTCACACCTTGTACAAAGCTGGCCTAGCAACTTCATCAGTTCTAGTTCATCTCAGTGCCATTTCAGCCTATCACAGGCCACATCGAGGCCAACCTATTTCACTCCATCCTCTGGTATCTCGTTTCATCAAGAGTCTTACGAAGGTTCAATCTCCCATATCCAAACCTCCAGTTCCATGGAACCTAAACATAATATTGGAACAACTTATGCTATCACCATTCGAACCGTTGGACTCAACCCACATTAAATACCTGACATGGAAAGTGGTGTTCCTGGTAGCAGTAACCTCGGCACGTAGAGTTAGTGAGTTACAAGCCTTGGTACATTTATAGTCCCTATCTACAATTTTACCATTATAAAGCTGTCCTTCGACCTCATCCATCATTCCTGCCAAAGGTGGTTTCCCAATTCCACCTAAACCAGTCCATAGAACTTCCAAAGTTCTTTCCTAAACCTCACATCACAACGACAGGGAACGTGCACTACACACATTAGACTGTAAATGTGACTTAGTATATAATAAAGAAAGGACACACTTACAAACAAGAGCTTCACAGTTATTTGTCTCTTTTAATCCTAATGCTCCGGGAAACCCTGTAGCTAAACGAACGATTTGTAGCTGGATAGCACAATGTATTCAGTTTTGCTACGACAAAAGGAAGATGTCTCTTGCATCGCAACCACGTGCTCATCAAGTACGAGCAATGGCAACTTCCATAGCTCATCTGATACATACAGCCCATTGACATTTGCAAAGCGGCTACCTGGTCATCTCTTCATACCTTCACATCTCTTCATACCTTCACATCTCATTACTGCCTGGACCAGCAATCATCAGACGATGCCAGGATGGGTAAAACAATACTTCATTCTGGAACATCTTAATACTTAGTCGACTTTCCACTACAATCTAATCACGCGAAAAAAAAAAAAAAAAGGTTCACATTGCTTGATAGGGAGCTATAGACTCCCATGACAGCATGGCTAATTCAGCCCTGCTATCAACGGGAAAAAGCAAGTACCCAAAAACGGGAAAAGTTTTTGGGTACTTGCCAGGTTCTTATGGCCTGGATTGGCCACTGTTGGAAACAGGATGCTGGGATTGATGGACCCTTGGTCTGACCCAGTATGGCATGTTCTTAGGTTCTTAAGTTTGCTTACCGTAAACGGTGTTTCCGTAGATAGGATGAATTAGCCATGCTGACCCATCCACCTCCCTGGATAGTCGACCTAATGTTCTTTACATTCATCTACTGCTTAATCACAGACTGAGGAGAGATCTCTTTCCTGCGTGGGAGCTGACGCGTAGCTGCACAGAGCAAAGCTCTGTCTTTCTCTTTGGAAGCTCCGCCTCCCGGGCCCTGATTGACTGTTCCCATGACAGCATGGCTAATTCATCCTGCTATCTACGGAAACACCATTTATGGTAAGCAAACTTCCTTTTTTTTTGTTTTTTGCTTATTTTGACATTTGTTGTAATTTTTCTTTGACATATCCCTAGTCTTTCTATCGCTATCCTTCCATCCTCTCTGGCCCTCTCATTGATGGTGTCCAGCTTGCTGCCACTGCTTTCTCCTCAACCCCCTATGTGAAACTATTTATTTAAGATATTTGTTAACTACAATATCAGCTTTTCTAGGTGGCTCACAATAAAAACATCCATAACTAGATTAATGAAACAACACAGAATATACATAACAGAAATAATAAATAAACTCAATAAATAAACTTACTTGTCTCTTCCTTTACGCACTGATTGCACCTCCTCTCTTGCTCTATCCTGGCTCTCCTTACTATTGACAGCAGCTCCTCTAGTCATCACTAACAGTGGCTCCTCTCCCATGCAGCCCATCTTCTCTGACTGCTAGTGGTGACTTCTTTCTCAGCAAGTGGTGCCAAATTTTGGACTCCTGAGCATCCTTGTGCCTGTTATTTTTCCAGCCCTACTTTAAAGTAGTACTATTGAATGTTTTCTAGTCTAGTGACAAGTTTGGTTTCTGTCTTCTGACTATTTTCTCGTAGTATAATTTGGAGATCAGTTTTAGTCCTTATCAGGATCCATCTCTTGAAAATGTAAATTTTGAAATTGTATTTGGAGTAAATATTTAAATTAATAGGAATTATATACAGAAGAATTGAAGTTCATGGTGAAGTACTTAGAGCTGAGTACATTAAATTCTTTAATATATCTTATGTCTTTATTCCTGAAGTTTTTGTTTTGAAGTTATGCAAGGAATATGCTTCAGGAGATTTGAAGGCTCATTAAGGGTTGTTTATTTCACATGGAAAAAAAAAAGTTTTTAAAGTTAGGCTATTTAAATACACAAGGAAGTGATTCTGTTGCTTGTTCTTTACCAGTTTTTATTTTATAGTATTAATAAATTTTTTTTTTTTTTTTTTATAGCAATAATCTGAAAAAGGAATAATATTTCAGGGAAGGATCTGGGTCTCCTGCACTGAAAATGTCTTCCTGTTCTGAAAATGAGTTTGATGGTGAGCTATCTTTTTTGCCTGAGAAGCTGAGAGAGCGACTGCTTCCTTTCCAGAAGGAAGGCATCAAGTTTGCACTCAAGAGACATGGCAGGTAAAAAGCTTATTTGATATGGTGCTAAAAATAGAACAATACAGAAGAATTCCATTATTAGGCCTGCATTGCTGACATTTTTCAAGAGTAAGATTTTAGGTCAGTGAATTATTTCCTCTTCTAGACAATGTTTACAAAACTGTTGGAAGATTGTTTAAAGCTGTAAGACAAATTAAAAAGTATATCATATCAGGAATTTATTGCTTTTATTTATTTTATTTTTCACATTATTTGCTATTCTTTTAAAACTGATAACATTAATGGTTTGAGCAGTATGTAAAAAGGACAGTGAATATCTCAGAGCCTACTTCATAAGTATTAATGTTTATATCTTATTTAGACTTGGGCCAGTCTGATGGTTCAGTGGCAATGCTGTGTACTGCCATGTAGAAGATCCCTGCTTTAAATCCTGAGTTGGGTCTTATGTTCCCTTGGTCAGCTGGGGCTGGGGTTCCTCAAATAGGCAATGTTTACAGCTCCTGGGGTGGAGGTAGTCATAGTCATTGCTCAAGGGTGACATCTAGTGGCTTTATCAGGGCCAGTGATTGCATGGTTTTGGAAGAATATAAAAGAGAAAATGCCAAGTAATTGCGAATGTAGGTTCAGATCCCAGCCCTGGTTCCAGTTAAGCCAAAGGCTCAAAGTAGGTGGAAAATGCTGAGTTAAAAAAAAACATTGCACTTAGCTAAGGAATTCTGCAGATTTTATTAGCTATATAAATAGTTGAATATTTACAGATAATTTAGCATGTGCATTTTTTTCTTATGATACAAAAATATTCATGCTTCTCGCAGGGAAATTAAGTTCTGTATTTTGGAGATTTCTTATTTTTCCCACCTGAATTTTGCAGAAAAGAAGTCTATGCTCAAACACTTTTGGGCCTGTATTCAATAATAATTTTGTCATATGTGAACATTTTCTTTGCTTGGTTAAAGAAATAAAGTTTTTCAAAATTTGATAAACTGAGTTGAAACTTTAATTTTCTGGCAATCTTATAGTACAATTTTGATATAGTTGATTAATACATTTTAAAATACTGATATCCTAAAGTATGGTCAAAACAGTACTTTTATGTTATAAGGCTGAAAGGAGGTAAAGACAAAAATAACAAAATATGGATATATGGCACAGCCTCTCTGTGAAGGTTATGATAATATAGTATCAGAATTCAAGAGAGCATGGATTAAGTAAGCGTCGATGATCCTTGGCGTGAGAAAAGGAGAAGGGTAAATCCAGAGACTAAGGACCTGATGTTCTAAAGTAATTTCCTTCTTTTTTGTGTCTACAGGAAAATAGCTTATTTAATAAATCTGGCCGTAAGGAAGGTCAGTAGTACTATAACAATAAGGAACATTGAGCAGAATAGGTGGCCTTTGTAATCGTTATCAGCAATTATATTCTGTTTGTGATCTGTGATGGAGAATGAGAAGAGAGCTCATGTTCTACGAGGGTACCTACTGATATACAAGGATATCGTTCAGACCTTGGTTTACTTTTTGCACATTCAGTATCTTTGGGCCCAAAACTTAATGAAAAAAAGGCCCGATATAGCTAGTGTTCTTTTTTGGCAAATTGTCCTTCTAGTTTTCTAGCAGTCATAATAGAGAATTAAAGAAAAAATAAGCCTAGCTTATTTGGTAAATGCCTCATTAAAAGACTTAAGCTTATACATGGTATCAAATTCATTGTAACAGCTAATGGCTTGACACCCTTTTCTTTTGTAACACAGCAGCAGTCTTTGTTTCGAGATTTTTTAATGCTCCATCCTTTTGGCCATGGAGAAACTTGTTGCATGACATAATGCAAATGGAGCATCTAGCCTTGAAATACACCTTTTGTCATTGGAATCTGTTCATGGAAGTTTGATAAAAGTATATCCAGGCATTGTCTCCCAGAGCATGCAGTTTGATTCTTAATTATTAATAGTAGACTATGACTATACAGGGGTATTGAATATTTGCAATTCCGAGATGGATGGAATCAGGAAGAGATTGGACTTCTGCTCCCAGGGATTTGGCACATTAAAAGTGTGGCGAAAGGGTATCAATAATGTGCAGGAAAATTGTATTGGTGATAGCAATTTTTATGAATGAGAAACACTTCATGTTTGATGGAGAAAGGAAGATTAAAATATAAAATCTATTAAAATGCCCTCAAGCACTAGGCAGTACTTCTGCTTAAGTGGGCAGGATACATTTTAGGTAATAGTGAATTTAGATTTTTTTTTCTTATTTAACTATCCAATGCAAAATTTGTTTGATCTCCATTCTAGCTGTTGCCTGCTTGTTTGCAAAATTCAGTTGTCTTCTTCACTTGGAATTGTTGTAAGTTTTAAATTAGAGTTATGTTGTGCATGAGTTTTGTGAAACTAATGGGAATTAGTTTGTAGAGCTGGGATATTGTGTTGTACTATTTGTAGGATGCATGCAGCATAGTATTTATCAGTATTTGAGATGATCCAAATATACCAAAGATTATTATCAAACTATCCCCTAGATTCTTATTATACTTTATTATACCAGGAGTTACAATTTTTAGCATGTGCATTAAGAAACAGTACAGCATATTACATCTGCTTATCGGTTTTTGTGCAAATCTTGGAGTTGTGTAATACTCAGTGGCCAGGGTGGAGGAGTCTTGCAGTACTCTTACAGGCCGATGTATGTTCAACTGAATCCACAGTTTCACCACACTTAAACATTTTGTACAAGTAAACCTTACTTCTGATGCAGGAAGGAGTTTTAAGAGCACAATTGTTTCAAACTGGTCTCAGCACCCTTATTTGTGAATTCTATACAAATGAGGGTATTAAGCATTCCTTCCCAATGCAGAGAGGTGTGCTGCCTCAGCATGCATTTTCTTAAGGTTAGAAAGGTTACTCCTGGTCAGAGGTGGAGTAAAGTTTCTAAAGATGGATCCACAGTTGGCACCCCCACCTATGAGGTTAAGTGGCAGAGGCTTGACAATGTGTGTGTTTTGTTTTGTGTGCTTTTTTTTGTCTAACAATGGCCAGACAGGTGCACTGCACAATTTATGCTCCTAAATTAGGAACACAGCAAAAGATATGTTCTTAAGATACATACAACAAAAAGATATGCTCTCTTCTGTTAAAAAAAAAAATTGGCAGAGTTGCAGGCTTGAACCCCCCTTCACCCAAGTTAAAAATACTAGCAGGGCTGTGTCTAGGCTGAATCCCCTCTCACCAATGTATGTTAAAAAAGAAGAGTGACCAACCCTCAAAATTTCAAACTCTGTACCTATTTCATAACAAATGCCTGGAGAAGACCTTACCTTCTCCCAGTGCAGCTGTCAAGCTGTCTTGAGTTGTAACTCATTTGATGTTAATTTATTCACTTCTTCATGAGCACTGATTGGTTCCTCCACTGTCAGATGTCAGTGAAAGGACAGTTCCCCTTTTATGGAATGGGAATTGGTCCCTTTCACTGACAATAGAGGGACAATTGCTGGCTGTGAGTAGGTCAGCATTGAATGAGTTTCAGCCCAGAGCTAGACGGTAACCCCACTGAGAGGAGGTAAGGTGGCCTTCAGGGTTGGTTCCGAGCAGGGTTTTGAATTTTGAGGAATGGCCATTACTTTATTTTTTGGCTTGGTTAGGAGTGAGGGGGCTCAGCCTACAGCCCTAATGCTTTTTGTTTTTGTCTTGGGTGGGAAGGGATTCAGCCTGCAACCCAGCTAATTTGCTACATGCAGCTAGCTTTTTTTTCTTTTATTTTTACTTGGGTGGATGGGAGGCAGACCTATCCCACTTAGCTGTCTGCTGAGACAAATGTTAACTCCTGCTTTGACCCAAAAGTAACTTTCCTGTTGCAAAAAGAAGCCAAACTAGGTATTGTTCTCACTAATGTGCAGCTCTGCAATGCAGGGAAATGGCTAATAAACATTATCCTTCAATTTGCAGGAAGATGTGCTAATCCAAAGCACAAGTTTTAGTCCCAATTACAAGGGGAGCCTATCCTTTTCTGAAAGGATGGGCTCCACTATAACCAGCGTGGACCCAGGCTGCTGGCACTAACCTCTTTAAAAAGGAGAGAGTGCAACTGTTTTTAAACTAGATGATTGGGGAAAGCCTACAGTTGCTCAGAAGTGCATGGCTTGGAATGAAGTATCTTTGAAGGATAGTAACAGAACAGGGAAAATAGGGCATCTCAGTAGAGAGACTGCAGTAAATGCTAAAGTGGACCAGGTGTCTTTAAAGTGCAGAAACATTCCAAGTTACCCATGTCAACTAATGAGCAGGTTGTTAATACAAACAAAAAACATACTCAACGCACAATTAAACTCTGGAATTTGTTGCCAGAGAATGTGGTTCGTGCAGTTAGTATAGCTGTGTTTAAAAAAGGATTGGATAAGTTCTTGGAGGAGAAGTCCATTACCTGCTATTAAGTTCACTTAGAGAATAGCCATTGCCATTAGCAATGGTTACATGGAATACACTTAGTTTGTGGGTACTTGCCAGGTTCTTATGGCCTGGATTGGCCACTGTTGGAAACAGGATGCTGGGCTTGATGGACCCTTGGTCTGACCCAGTATGGCATTTTCTTATGTTCTTATGTTCTTATTCTTCAAAATGCTATAATAATGCATGGATAACGCCCACGGTAAGAAAAAGGGACGTGTTTATGGTAATTTTAGAATTACCACACCACATGCTAACATAGAGCTTCGCATAGGTAGTATATTGCAGGGTGCGGTAAAGTTTTCGCACCTCGCGATACTTCTATTTCGCAACTCGCGAAGTACCCAGACAGGTAGCTATTACTATTTGGGGGGGGGGGGGAAAGAGAGAGAGAGAGAGAGGCTCTTTATAAGGCCTTCATAGTAGTCAACTATTTATATCACTAGAGGAGGGTCACCTAATAGCGTGAGGTGTTGTGGTGGTTTTGGGTTTAGGGGCCAGTTTTATCTGCAAAGTGAGACGTACGAACGGCACAGTACACATCTGTGAAGATTTGATGTCATTTGGTGTGAGGAAAGTTTCACAAAGATGAGATTTCTATAATGTTCTTTCGCCCTATCTTGATGGACTCTATAACAGTACTATCAAGCTAAGGTGAGAGAACATAGTAGAAATCTCATCTTTGTGAAACTTTCCTCATTCCAAATGACATCAAATCTTCACCGAGGTGTACTGTGCCGTTTGTACGTCTCATTCTGCGTGTAAAACTGGCCTCTAAATCCTAAACCACCATCAATAACTCACCTCGAGCTATTAGGTGGCCCTCCTATACGGGCCGACACAGAAAACTTCACGGGAGAGTGGGTGAGCGCCCGCTCTCCTGGTGCACACCCAGGCCACTCTCCTGGGTGCACGATCCAGTAAATAAATTTATGTAAATGAGGGCCTGCAGTAAAAGGAGGCGCTAGGTGTTGCGTCTGTTGGTCCTAGACGGCTTCGCCCCGTTTGCCTCACCTTATTCACGGCTCCTCCTGCTTACCTGGGAAAGATGGCTACCGCCGCATCTACAAGCTGATCTCTCTGGCGTCCCCAGAATGGCTATGGTGCAGCCTTCCGCCATTGCTCCTCCCAGGGTATCTACTAGGGTGCGCCCACGCAATCCACGTCTTTGTACCATCCTTGCCGCGAACCTCGAGGGCGTTCCCGCATGCTGATGTCATGCCATCCGGGTATATTACCTTCACTAATTTGCTAGCTCGTTGAGTTAGCAAGGACTCAAATCCGTTCTTGTCTACGCTACTCTGCCGCTTCCGTGCTGCCGCAGGAAGCTCTCTGCCCTTCGGGGTAACCGCTAACCTGGGTACCCGCTCCTCGGGGGCCTTCTGCTTTCTTTCACGTGCCTTACAGGGAGAGCAGGCTCCTTGAGGGCCTGCTCTCCCTGCCTCGGTGCCTGTACCATCTACAACATACCTGGTGGAATCGCACAGCTACAGCAAACACTTAGTGAGTACTCTAACTCTGTCTATATCGTCCACAGTATCTCCTCGCTAGGAGACCTGCTGCGGAACCTCCTGACGTCATCTAGGAGAGAAGGGCTCCCTCTGCTGAGGTCCCTGAATCTGCAACTACAGACTGCTTCACTACTGCCACCTGGTGGCTCTCTTCAAACTGTCTAAATAAAGAACTATTTGTGTTTTGTGTGTACGAGTCTAGCCCAGCGCTGTGGCTCCTCACGGGGCTCCTCCCCGTGGGCGCGGTCATCTCCACAGCACCCAAGGATCCACCAAGACACACGTAACCATAACACTAGGGACATGAGCCTGTCCCTAGCGCCTCCTTTTTTACAGAAGTGGCAGCTGTCAGCGGGTTTGACAGCCAACGCTCAATTTTACTGGCGTTGGTTCTCAAACCCGCTGACAGCCTCAGGTTCGGAAAACGGACGCTGGATAAACTGAGCGTCCATCTTCCAACCCACGGGCAGATTTTTAATTTTTTTTTTTAATTTTGGGGCCTCCGACTTAATATCGCTATGATATTAATTCAAAGGGTGTACAGAAAAGCAGTTTTTTCTGCTTTTCTGTACACTTTCTCGGTGCCGGCCAAAATTAATGCCAGCCTTTAGCAAGCGTTACTTTCTGTATCGCACGGGAATAACTAATAGGCCCATCAACATGCATTTGCATGTTGCGGGCGCTATTAGTTTCGGGGGGGGGGGGGGGGGAGGGCGGGGTTGGCCGTGCGTTTTCGACGCGCTATTACCTCTTACTGTATAAGGGGTAAAAATGGTGCGTCGAAAATGCGTGGCCAAACACGGGCTAACAGTGCGCTCCACTGGAGCGTACTTTACTGTGTCGACCTGATAGTGATATAAATAGTTGAATACTGTGAAGGTCTCTCATGCTATTGCGCTCTCTCCTCCCTACTCCACTCTTTCTCCCCTCCCCAAGCCCAGAAATGGCCAAAATGCAATTTGCAATCTTTTACGCAAATTGCATTATGGCCGTTTTGGGCATATTGCACAACTGAACGCCGGGAAAAAAGGAGTAGTTATTTCCGGTGTTAAAAACTTACGATAGTATGCGTTATCCTATTGCACAGTGCAATATTACCCCTCCCTAATCCCGCCCCTTCAAAAAATCTACATTCACACCGTGCGGTGACATAAAGATTGCATACGTTATGGCATTAACATATGAGTTATGCCGTTATTGCATGCGTTAACGCCATAACACGTTTTGATGAATGACCCTATATATAGCCTTTGTAATGTCAAGAAGGTTATTTTCCTGCTTCCAAAGAATTTATTTAATTTGGCACCATGTTTCCTGATAAAATAGATTGCTTAAAATAAAAACAAAAGCCAATTTCATTTAGACAGCAACATTTTCCCTTTAAAAGTTTGAAAGTTTCTTTTTTTTTTGGATGGGCCTATGCTGGAGCTGAGGTTGGGATAAGGTGCATTGTATTGAGCTTCAAAGGAAGCTGTTGTCCATGATCCTGGACTGAGAACCATTATCATGATGACTAGGCAGGAAAATAAATTGGAATAGTTGCAAATAACAGCTTACAGAGGTTGAAAGGCTGTTGAAACTCAAAACCCAATTATGAACAGGAATGTAAGTTTCTAGGGAAAAAATTGATTGGAGGATTGGTTAGTTTTGTAATACTGAATGTCTTCAAAAAGGCATTTTCAAATGTACACACTGCAATACATGCCCTTTTTAGCAAATGTATTTTGCTTATGTTACTGAAATTACATTGATTATTTTTATGGAAAAAATATTACTTAACAGGAGTTTTTAAGTGAGAAGTTCAGGTTTGGATAATTGACTATTGTACTAAGTAAACTGAACAAATATCTTTAATTTTCTTAAGCTTTATTTTGTAAAGTATTTAACAACTATACTTAAACATTGTATGCTTAGCTTATGAACATTAAGGTAGAATGAAATAAGCTTATTTTTGTATCTCATTTTGATATTTTATTAACATAAAACTTTTTTCCTCTTTTTACCAGTCCTTTATTACTGTTGCTTGTAGGCATTTCATTATTAAATAAGGCTATAGTATATTGTGCTTTCCATCACACTATGTCTTCATCAACTATTACAATGGTTCACAAATCTGGTTCTCAGAACCCTCAAAGCGGTCAAGAAAAGTAAAATATGTGAATTAACCTGAGTCAGCTAAATTATATTCAGGTATTCATGAATATTTATTGTGGGCATCCTGAAAAGCAGACTTGTTTTGGGGTCACTTGGGCATGCTGGATTTGACTGGTCTTGAAATCATGCACTATAGTTTCCTTTTGTTCTTTTGGGCCTCCAGTTCGGTCAGAGCCATGGTTAGGATCCTGGCGTCTTGACCCTTCATGTGCAATTACTTGGGGATTTTTCACCTTTTTTCACCTAGTGTTTGTTCCTAGTCTGGGCATTATGTATCAGTAGTGTAAAATGTATCTTTCAGCTAATACTGAGGCTATCAGGGTTTACAAGGATATCTTCTCTTCAAAAACAGTTCTAGTGGCTGTATTGTTCAGTGTTTTGGAGCAATTTCTAATAAAAGCCAGTGTCCACACTAGTTGAATTGTTTCCAACTTGCTGAATTTATTTGGCAGTATAGTAAGATGTTATTATACTGAAAGGTTTAGAAAAACTGTCCAAGAGTAAACGCACATTATTAACTCCCTTCAGTCTTTCTTACTAGTACTTGCAGAGATTATTCTACTTGAAAGTTCATTTAATAGAAACATAGAAATGATGGCAGAAGAAGACCAATAGGCCTATCCGGTCTGCCCAGCAAGCTTTCACACTTATTTTCTCATACTTATCTGTTACTCCGACCGCTGAATTCAGGGCCCTTATTGGTAGCTTTTTGATTCTAATTTCCTTCCACCCCCGCCATTGATGCAGAGAGCAATGTTGGAGCTGTATCAAAGTGAAGTATAAGGCTTAATGTTTGAGGGTAGTATCCTTCGTATCGAGAAAGTTACCCCGATGTTTGTATACTCATACTGCTCAGATCAGTGCCTTGTTAGATGTTGGCTGGATGTAAATCCTATTTCTTCATTCTCCCCCCCTGCCGTTGAAGCAGTGAGCTGCGCTGGATATGCTTTCCAAGTGAAGTAACAGGCTTAATTGGTTGGGGGTAGTAACCGTCACAACAAGCAAGCTACTCCCTCACTTATTTGTTTACCCAGACTGTGCAATTCAGTCCTTGTTGGTGGTTGTCTGAATGTAAGTTCTCTTATCTTCATTCCCCCCTGCTGTTGAAGCAGAGATTTATGCTGGATATGCATTGAAAGTGAAGTATCAGGCTTATTTGGTTTGGGGTAGTAACCAGCAAAGGCTCATGTTGTGCATGAGCCTTTTCTGGTAAACAAAGCAGCTATTTCAGTGATAGTGTTTGGTTTGGCCCATCGCGGGGTGTACCTGCAACCATCTGCTCTCTCCAGCTCACACCAGCATCCTCCCAAAGCAGCAGGAACACTGCTGCAATCCAACGGGCCCCAGCTTTCAATGCCGCCTGCACGCCGACAGGTGCCTGCGCCTCCTCGCAGCCTCCATAGGCACATGCGCATAGTACACATGAGCACTTAAAGAGCCAATGGCAGGAAAAGCCCCCACAGCACCCAGAGATGACATCAAGAGGCCCTAACTACTTAACCACAGCCCTGACTACCTGTTACCACCTCAGGAATGGGTCTCCTGCCTTGTGCACAGTGTATTGATTCTGCGTTCCTATATTCTTTTGTCCAGCCTTGCTTTACCCAGCCTTGTCTCATCCAGCCCTCCCCTGCTAGTCACATCCAGTGTCTCGTTGTCTATCTTCATCTATCCTTGGCTTGATCTCCTGGAACGGACCATAGCCTTGGACCTCACCACATTTGCCTGCTGCCTGGACCTGATCATTGCTTTGGAACTGACTATGCTGGCTTGCCACCTTCCCCAATTCCTGGCCTATTCACAGTATCTCCTGTCTATTGCCTGTCTTGACCCTGGCATGTGCTAGGACTCTTATTCTCTCTCTAGCACCCTAGGGATCCACCTAAGTCCTGCTGGCTGCCAGAACCCAAGAGCTCAACCTGTGGGCGAGGTGGCAGGCAAGTGAAGCTTCAGTCTGTCTCGCTTCAGGACATGCTTGCCAGGTATCAGCATAGGCCTTGTAAGTTTGCCTACAAGGCTGCATCAACTACTCCACAGCACGTAGGGCTCACTCCATGCCACTCATCATAGATAGCAACAGCTTCCTTCCGCTCCAGCTCAGCCTTACACTGTGACTCATGTTCTCTCAGAAGCATGCTGGGTTTCCTCAGACTGGACCAAATTTGTCTTCCATCTGGGGATGACTGAATTATGCCAAAGGGGTTTAATAACGGTGGGTTATAACTGCTGTAAGGGTTGAAGGCTTGGGAAACCCTGTAATCAAGAGCCCTAAATCCAGCCACTAGGTGAAAACCTTGAGCAATGAATAAGGGGGCTGTGATGCTGCCTTCAATGAAAGATTTTGGCATCTGCCTCATTTAGTCACTATGGTTCTATGTGGCAATATCCACATAAATGTTTTCAAGTATTTTTCAAGTTAAGGATTTTATATTGGATTAACAAAAACACAAAGTTACATTTTTCTTTTCAGAGATAGGATTATAGACTCTCACACTGATCGTTTTCTTACCTGTTGATAAGTAGATGGTCTCCAAGAACAAGTAGGATGATTAGCCATCCAAGTGGGTGACATCAGGGCTGGTCCTACCTGTTCTGCTGCCCTGTGAAAATTATTATTGTGCTGCCCCTCCCCAGGTCCTTGGCATCAATGCAGATAATTTTTCTTTGCTTACAAGGCTTTTCCAAGTATGCATGGACATAACCATGCAACAATAACCGCATTAGTCTATAACTGGACCAATCCATTTTCATTAAAGGGAGGCTTATTACTGACTGCCTGAATTTTTCACAGTTTAATATATATTGTTAAATCCTTGCTGATTCTGATCATCACCTTTTCTATAGATGCAGGAAAGGCATTTGACCGGGTCGAATGGAATTATTTGTTTACTGTACTGCAATATTTTGGCTTTGCAAATTTTAAGGGTATTCAGTCTTCTTATAGTAGTCCTCAAACTCATATCCTTGTGAATGGCATTATTTTGCACATTTTTTATTCTTAAGGCACCTGACAGTGATGCCCTCTGTCCACTTTTCTGTTCAATCTGGCACTTGAACCTCTATTAATAGCTGTCATAGAAACATAGAAATGACGGCAGAAAAAGACCAAACGGCCCATCCAGTCTCCCCAGCAAGCTCCCACACTTCTATTTCCATACTTACCTGCTGTCCTAGGAGAACATCTGTTATAGCAACTCTGCTTTATCTCTCTGATCTAGATGCATCATTTTCTGCTTTACTAGCCTTTATAGCAGGGGTCGGGAACCCATGGCTCGCGAGCCAGATATGGCTCTTTTGAGGGCTGCATCTGGCTCGCAGACAAGTGTCGCCACACTTTCCCGCTGACCCAGCTGCTCCCTGGTCCTCCTACGCCCGGGCGGAACGCGGCAGGACAGCTGGAGTCAGCGGCACCGGCGTGCTCTCTTCTTCCCGCCCCCCCGCGGCCCGGAAGAGGAAGTGGAGAGTATCGGGTGCCTGCGCGGCAAGAAGAGGCCATGCTAGTGCGCTCGGCATCGGCCCGAAGAAAAGAAGACTGCAGCGCGGCTCGGAGGAAAATGAAGAGGTTCAACCGCGGCCGATGGGACTCCGCCTGGGCTGAAAATGAAGAGGTTAGTGTTGGGAGGAGGCTGCTGCTGCCGCGAGTTCCCGGGGTGGGGGAGAGAGAGAGTGAATGAGCGAGCAAGCATGTGTTTGCTCGCTCATTCACACTCTCTCTCCCCCACCCCGGGAACTCACGGCAGCAGCAGCCTCCTCCCAACACTAACCTCTTCATTTTCAGCCCTCGCGGAGGCGGAGTCCCATCGGCCGCGGTTGAAGCTCTTCATTTTCCTCCGAGCCGCGCTGCAGTCTTCTTTTCTTCGGGCCGATGCCGAGCGCACTAGCGTGGCCTCTTCTTGCAGCGCAGGCACCCGATACTCTCCACTTCCTCTTCCGGGCCGCGGGGGGGGGGGGGGGGGGCTGTTTGTGTGTGTGTGTGTGTGTGTGAGCGAGTGAGAGAATGCATGTATGTGAATGATTGAGAGCCTGTACATGTGAAAGAGAGTATGTGTGTGATTGAGAGCCTGCCTGTGAGAGAGAGAGAGCATGAATGTAAGTTTACCATTGGGAACCTGTATGTGTAAGTTTGTGATTGAAAACCTGTTTGTGTGAAAGAGTATGTGTGTATGATTGAGATCCTTTGTGTGTGAGAGAAATCATGTGTATGTATGATTAAGAGCCTGTGTGTATAAGTAAGAGAGAGATCATGTGTGTCTGTGTGTGATTGAGAGCTGGTTTAGGTGATGGAGCATGTGAGTATGTGATTGAGAGCCTGTGTTTAAATGAGAGAGAGAGACCATGTGTGTCTGAGTGTGATTGAGAGCTGATTTAGGTGAGGGAGCATGTGAGTATGTGATTGAGAGCCTGTGTGTAAATGAGAGAAAGAGAGGACATGTTTGTAAGCAAGCATGTGAATGAGAGTCTGTGTGTGAGAGAAAAAGACAGCATGTATGTGTGTGATTGAAAGCTTGTGTGTGTGTGTGTGTGTGTAAGCATGAAAAGATAGACAGCATGTGTGTAAATGTGTAATTAAGAGCCTATATAAGTGAGAGAGAAAAAACATGTGTATATGTGAGTACTGAGAGCACGTGTGTGTATAGGTGTGTCATTGAGAGCCAGTGTGAGAGAGAGCGCTGGTATGTGACTGAGAGAGGAGAAAGTTCCAAGCAAACCACCCCGCCTCCTGCTAATTCAGAACAATCTCAGGTCACCTGGATATCAAACGTTCCCAGGTATGCAGAGCAAAAAAATTTTTGTATCCTTATTATTTTTCATTACTGGGTCTTTGTGTCTGCTATTTTTGAAATATTTTGTTGGTATCTGGAAATGTTTTATATGAGTTTTTAATTATTGGATATTCCACTCATCAGCTGTTTCGAAATATGTTATTTTTGTTAGTACAGTTTTACTGCTGATGATTTTATATTTCTTGATTTGTTTTATAAGGATGGGTGATGTTTCTTTTTTCCTTTGTTACACTGCATACAGAGACTCTGGCTTGTTGCAGTTTCCAATTCAGTTTTTTCTGCATGCTTCTTGTTATGCGTTTTGGTCTCTTTATTCTATGTTAGGTGAGGGACAGCTCGTGATTCAGGTGAGGTTTTCTGCTGGCGTGTAGTTTCTGTGTAGGACTCTATAGCAGCCTGACTTGGTCCGTTTTCCTAATAGGAGATGTATTGGTGTCTTAAGGCCTGGTGTAATATTTTCAGAGACTTATTGTACTTTAACAGTGTGATCTTACATAAAATGCACACATTTACTTGTATTTAGTTTTAAACATATTGTATGGCTCTCATGGAATTACATTTTAAAATATATGGCGTTTATGGCTCTCAGCCAAAAAGGTTCCTGACCCCTGCTTTATAGGAACATTTTCTTTATTTTCTGGGATAAAGTAAATTGGCAGAAATCTGAAATCATGGCATTTAAAAAATTTGGGCCAATTTAGTTCTTTGGAGAAATATGATTTTTAGAGGGTCTTGGAGGGCCTTAAGTACTTGGTCTGGAATTCATGATTTCTATGTGCTCAATGTATTTTTTAAGGTCTGCATCACAGGTTCGCCACCTGGTCTCCATGTCACATTTCTTGGTGGGGTGGATTAGACTAGACTCTATGAAAATTGCCCTCAAATATAGTATGTTCCCTCCTTTTTCTCTAATTTTTATAATGAGATGGATAGATTGTTCTTGCTGGGTTCCCTGTTAGGAATCGCCACCCAGAAAAATGACCTCTGAATCCTTGTGGACCTTGAATTCTTCGGCTCAGTATGCAACGTCGGACATAAAGGCAAACAGAATGTTAAGAATTATTTTGAAAAGAATAGAGAACAAAACTAAAAATGTCATAATGCCTTTGTGATTCATCTTACGAATGTACCTTGAGTATTGTGTGCAATTTTGGTCACCCTATCTCAAAAAAACCTGTAGCAGAACTAGAAAAAGTGTAGAGAAAGGTGGCAAAAATGCTAAAAAGCTGTACAGTAGGGATTATAAATTATTTAAGTATAGAGATAATTCATCTGAGGAGTGTAAATTGGGGAAGGCTATTTGTTATTTTAAGAGGTACGGTATATTTTTGTTTGATGGGCTGATTTGAGTAAGAAATTTGGCAGATAAATTGACCTGGTATTAACTGTTTTTTGGTTTGTTTTTAAAGATTATGAGAGTTTGATTGTAAACTGCTTTTATTGTTCTTATACTGATTATTCGATATATAGATATTATAAATAAATAAAATATAAAGGGGATGAAAAATCTCCCTTATGGAGAAAGGCTAAAGAGATTAGAGCTCTTTAGCTTGGGAAAATAAAAGACTGAGAAAGGGATGTGATTGAAATGTATAAAATCATGAGTGGCATGGAACAACTAGGTAAATAGTGAATAATTATTTATTCTTTTAAACACTAGGAATAGGGTACTGTCTCGGTCCTTGTTCCGATAGATATTTCTAAGGGGAGAATCATCCTTAATGTATTACCTGTTAAAAAGTTACTCTCCTGGCATTAGCAACATCATGTCACATAAGTTAACTCATTAGAGCTCCTAAGAGTTAATGCATTTATTGAGCTCAGTTAATTATTATGAAATCAGAACCACGCATTCTCTAAAGAATATACCATATTTTTTCGCTCCATAAGACGCACTTTTTTTCCCCAAAAGTGGGGGGAAAATGTCTGTGCGTCTTATGGCGCGACTATTAAAAAAAAAAAACAAAACAAAACATCTACAACCCACCCACCCTCCTGACCCCCCCCCCCCCCCCAAGACTTGCCAAAAGTCCCTGGTGGTCCAGTGGGGGTCCAGGAGTGATCTCCTGCACTCGGGCCGTCGGCTGCCAGTATTCAAAATGGCGCCGATAGCCTTTACCCTTACTATGTCGCAGGGGCTACCGTTGCCATTGGTCGGCCCCTGTCACATGGTAGGAGCAATGGACGGCCGGCGCCATCTTGTGCTCCTACCATGCTACAGGGGTCGACCAATGGCACTGGTAGCCCCTACGACATAGTAATGGCAAAGGCTATCGGCGCCATTTTGATTATTGGCAGCCGACAGCCCGAGTGCAGGAGATTGCTCCCGGACCCCCGCTGGACCACCAGGGACTTGTGGCAAGTCTTGGGGGGGTCAGGAGGGTGGGGGATTGTAGTTAATTAAATTTAAAGGGTTGGAATGGGGACCAAAAAAAAAACATTTTATGCCCTCCCCCAATTTGCTCCATAAGACGCACAGACGCTCGGGAACAGAGCCGGTTTAGCACACCATTTGGTTTTTTTTTTTGGTTTTTTAATTTTCCCACTCTGAATCCTAGATGCGTCTTATGGTCAGGTGCATCTTATGGAGCAAAAAATACGGTATTTTTATTTTACATAAGAAAAGTAAACAATTAAATTCAATTGGTACATTTAATTTATTAGGTCAGATCAATTCAGATAAATTCAGATTGTCTGTTTAAATCAAATTAATTCAGATGAAGTCAGTTGAACAATGACAAAGAGATGCTTACCAAGAGTTAAAATTCTTTGCCAAAGCCTCAGGCATGCTGTGATCAGGACAGCAGCAGCCCCAAATATCTTGAATGTACGGTATATATACCTTTTTTGTACGGTATACTTTTAACAATTTACAATTAGCTTGTAACTGACTAACATAGAAATCCTTTATTCTCGTGAGTTACTAATAAATGTGCAGAAAAATATTACTTATAAAATCAAATACACTATGTCAAGACATCTGTGTGCTTTGATCTAGTATGGAAATTCCATCTAATTGACAAAAGAAACACTTGCTTTTATTTTCTAATTTTTAATTTATATATTTATATGTGTGAAGCTTCTAATACTCCTAATGTTTGTTTGTTTATTTATTTATTTATAGATTCTTTTACACCGCGGTACGTATAGTTATACATCACCTCGGTTTACAGAGAAACAAATTAGCAACAGGCTTTACATATAACAGATTAAACGGTAACACAAATAACAGCTACAAGCTTTACAGTAATAACGGGGTTCAAGGGAAACCTGCTAACTTCATTAAATATAATAACCATAATATATTAATGTTCAGGAATTACGCAGGAGCAATAAACTGTTGAGGGCAAAGTCCAATGTCACATAAAAGTCAATACACAGACGTTGAATGGAAGGGGGGGGGGTAAAGATTAGCAGTATGAGAAAAACAAATGGATAGAGGAAGAACATGAAGCAGGTAAGAGAGAATATGGGATAGCTGAATTTTAGGTTAGATATTAATCATTGAGAAAAGGCTTGTTCAAACAACCATGTTTTAAGGTTTTGTTTGAAAGTTTTGTGACAGGATTCAAGTCGCAGGTCCAACGGCATGTTGTTCCAGATATTGATACCAGCTATGGAGAATGATCAGTCTCTGGTGGATACGTGTTTGATGTGTTTTAGAGGGTGAGCAGCTAATTTCGCTTGGTGGATATTTCTAATTGGTCTGTTGGAAGTGTGAAATATCAACTGATCCGAAAACCATTGCATCTCTTGGTTGTGAATTGATTTGTGGATGAGTGAGAGAACTTTAAAAGTAATCCTGTAGGAGACGGGTAGCCAATGTAGGAACATGAGTGCTGGTGTAATGTGTTCATGTCGTCGAGTGTTAGTAAGTAACCGAGCCGCGGCATTCTGCAACATCTGTAATGGTTGGATTGTGTTTTTTGGGAGACCCAGAAGTAGAGCATTACAATAGTCAATTTTTGGTAGAATTGTGGCTTGTAACACAGTCCGGAAGTCCTGAGAATGTAATAGTGGTTTAATTCTTTTCAGTGTGTGTAACTTGAAGAAGCCACTCTTAATTGTATTCGAGATGAAATTCTTCAAGGAGAAGTGATTATCAATCATGACCCCAAGGCTGCGGACATGTTTCAGTTTGCAATGGTCTGTTGTTGAGGTAGTTGAAGGTGAAGTGTTAGAGGTGGTGTTCTTGTGTGATGTAATAATGAGGAGTTCGGTCTTGTTGGTGTTGATTGCAAGAAAGTTTTCCATGAGTAGATTTTTTATTTCAGCCAGTGCTGATTCCCAGGTTTTCATGGCATTAGAAAGTGAGTCATTGATGGGGATGATGATCTGTACGTCATCGGCGTATATGAAATGACGAAGATCCAATTTCATCAGTAGTTTACAGAGCGGAGATAGATACACGTTGAACAGAGTTGAAGAAAGGGAGGACCCTTGTGGAACACCTTGTGATAGATTTCTAGGTTTTGAAGTTTGGTGTCCCATCTTGACACTGTATGACCTATCTTTCAGGAAAGATTGTATCCAGGATAAGGCAGTGCCGGTGATGCCAATTTGTGAAAGGAGAGAGAGAAGGGTCATGTGGTTGACAGTGTCAAATGCTGAAGAGATATCAAGTAGGGCCAGAAGATAAGAGTGACCAGTGTCAAGGGATTTTAGAATGGAGTCTGACAGGGACACAAGCAGGGTTTCAGTGCTATGATTCTTCCTGAATCCGTATTGTGAAGGGAAAAGTAATTGATTTTCGTCTAGAAAGTCAGTTAGTTGTTTGTTGATGACTTTTTCTAGGATTTTTGATAATAACGGGAGGTTCGATACTGGTCGATAGCCGGTTCAGAGGGATCCAGGTCGGCTTTTTTAAGGGTAGGCTTTATTATGGCATGTTTGAGTTGCGTGGGAAAAACTCCCTCTGTAAATATATTATAATAACTGCAATACTAAGATACAGCATCTTTCTTCTTAGGTGCAAAAGGTTATAAGGAATTATTTATTTAGGTCCAGTGTTAATTGTAAATCAGTGTCTGGAAACTCTGCCATGCCTGGGACATAAATCATACCTAAAGCACTGGCTGGCTTCCCAGACCTGACAACTGAAGAAAAAAAAATGTTGCCTTTTAAAATAAACCCTGCTTCACATTTAGATACAACTTGTGCACTGGTCATTTTTAAATAAAAAATGATTCAAAATAATTCTGAATGGAACAGAGATTATTG
Source organism: Rhinatrema bivittatum (assembly GCF_901001135.1). Classification (NCBI taxonomy): domain Eukaryota; kingdom Metazoa; phylum Chordata; class Amphibia; order Gymnophiona; family Rhinatrematidae; genus Rhinatrema; species Rhinatrema bivittatum. The sequence goes on along the minus strand of NC_042620.1, from coordinate 51,201,471 downwards.
GTTTTCATTTTTTTAAAGGTAAAAGGGAATATATACCATGTCAGTACTTTCTATTAAAAAAGACAACTGACAGATTTTAAACAAATCGGAAGTATTTTTTCACTCAGCACATTATCAGGCTATGGAACCTGTTGCAAAGGACATGGTCAAGGCGACTAAATATAGTGGAGTTGAAAAGATTGGACAAGTTCCTGAATGAAAAGTCCATAAACCGTTTTAGTAGCCAGGTAGACTTAGGGAAAGCCAGCGCTTATCTCCGGAAGTGAGATACCAGAAATACATCAACCATTGGGGGTCTGCCAGGTACTTATGAAACAGACAGAAACAGGATGCTGGGCTCGATGGATCTTGATTTGGCCCAAGCATGGCACTTCTTATGTTATTTTCCATTTTGAGTAACGATTGAATGTACATGAACTTCTTCTGTTCCTATGGATATCTTACCAGGATTAACAATTCCAAAGCATTTAAAGTGTGTTCCCATTATTAGATCTACTCATAGAGCTTATTTTGAGTTCGACTGCAAGTCAACAGTTCCGTTCAAAAATACAGTCCAGCTTCCTCTGTGGTTTAATCCTATGTTTAAAATATATAATGTGTGTCTGAATTGGAACTTTGGTGAAAATGTGGGATCTGTGTATTAAGTCAAAGTTTGGATGATAGAGAATTTTTGTCTCTTTCCATTCTTGTCCAAAAATCTGATTTGCCATCTTCTAACTTTTTCAAATGGATGCAACTCAGATACTGTACAACATAAAATAATCTACAGTTCAGAAATTTGCAGTATCAATCTGAAATTGTATTGGCTTACAGTATTTTAAATCAAGTCAGACTTGTTGCTTCTTGGGTTTATAAACAATTGAAGATTCAGAAGAATTTGGGGTGTTCAAGATTAGAATAGACTTGAGAGTCTGATGTAAAATGTGGTGAACCGCGTATAATGGTAAATGGAACCTACTTTGAAGAAAGAAAGGTGTTAAGTGGAGTGCCACAGGGATCGGTTTTGTGACCGGTTCTGTTCAATATCTTTGTGAGCGACCTGGCAGAAAGGATAGAAGGTAAAGTTTGTCTATTTGCAGATGATACTAAGATCTGCAGCAGAGTGGATACGCTTGAAGGAGTAGAGATAATGAAAATTGATTTAAGAAGACTTGAAGAGTGGTCAAAGATTTGGCAGCTGGGATTCAATGCCAAGAAGTGCAAAGTAAAGTATCTGGGGTATGCAATCCAAAAGAATTTTATGTGATGGGCGGTGAAAAGCTAATGTGGTAGAGGGACCTTGGTGTGATAATGTCTGATGATCTGAAGGCGGTAAAGCAATGTGAAAAGGTGCTGGTTAAAGCCAGAAGAATGCTGGGCTGCATAGAGAGAGAAAAAACCAGTAAGAAAAAAAATAGGTGATAATGCCCTTGCACTGTTCCTTGGTGAGGCCTCACCTGGAGTACTGTGTTCAGTACTGGTGCCCATATCTCAGAAAGGATAAAGACAGGATAGACGTGGTCCAAAGAAGAGCAACCAGAATGGTAAGTGGTTAGCATTGGAAGACTTATGAGGAAAGGCTGAAGGATCTGAATATGTATACCTTATAAGAGAGAAGATGCAGGGGAGAAATGATACAGACCTTCAGATACCGGAATGGTTTTAATGATGGGCGATTGTCAAACCTTTTCTGTTGGAAACAAATCAATAGAACCAGGGGTCAAGAAATGAAACTCCAGGGAGGACAACTCAAATCCAATGTTAGGAAATATTTTGTCTCAGGTCTGCACTGAGAGGCAGTTCTAGGTAAGAGAAACGTTAATATGGAGTTCCCTTAAAGGTTATCCTCTTTACCTTTGAAAATCTACCCCATAGTGTTCTAAGGGTTATTTTGCATAGGCTCGGCGGCATGCGCAAGCCCCGGGACACGCGTATGACCTGGGGCTTTGAAAAAGGGGGCGGGGCCAGGGTCCCGCCCCCAGACCGCCCCCACCCCCAGTGGGTGGGGGCGGGGGCCGGCTGTGCCAGGGGTTGGCTTGCCGGCATCCGGCCAGCGCACGCAAGTTACGCCTGCCTAACTCCTGCAATAAAGGAAGGGGGGATTTAGATAGGGGAAGGGAGGGGAAGGTGGGGGGAGCAAAAGGAAAGTTCCCTCCGAGGCCGCTCCGATTTCGGAGCGGCCTCGGAGGGAACGGGAAAAGCCATTGGGCCTCCCCTTGCGCGCGCCGACCCTGGATTTTATAACACGTGCGCAGCAGCGCGCACGTGTTATAAAATTGGGTGTACGTTTGTGTGCACCGGGTAGTGCGCACAAATGTACCCCATGCGCGTAAGATTAAAAATCTGCCCCTATGTCACATAAGTTTAGCACATTAGTGCTCCTCAGAGTTGATGCATCATGTTGAGCTCAGTTAATTATTTATTATGAGACCAGAGCCACATCAGTAACTCAGAGATATATTCTTTAAAAAGAATAAGATTTTTATTTTACATGAGGAAAGTATTTAATTGATCAAGTCATTTTGTAGATACAGAAATATTTTAAAAAGATGGTTTCTTACTGAATACAAGTTATTGCTGCCAGGACCTCAGGCATGCCAACACTTTGGATAGTATAGCAGTCTCGAGCTCTTTCATTTCATTATATATACCCTTTTTCTTGTTGACAGTTCATGGACTCATGGTCCAAGGATTTAAGTACTGATGATATTTCAATATAGGTCGTCATATTATCTCAGAGACACATAGCCTGATATATTTTCCAATATTCAGTGTATACGTCAGGTTATATGGCCAGGAGAATTTAGCTATAAAAATTCATTGACCTCTGATATATGAACATAATAGTTTGCATCATTTGTGCTTAGTCAAGCTGAGTGCTTTCTTTTGCTTTTACCATTATTCAGCTAATTAAATATATAATTAGAATTAGAAGCATTTATCTATTTTTATTTATTTATTTTATTTATTTTGGTTTTTATATACCGGGAGTTCCTGTATACAATACATATCACTCCGGTTCATTTTATTTTATTAGCAGAATCGCACCTGATTACATATTTCTAGCTTCAGTGCATGAGTAAAAAAATGTTATAATCTTATAAGCATTTAGCATTTAAATTCTTAATGACTAGATTTGTAAATACTACTTGCAGTACGCATATGTCTAATAAATTTTAAAAGTTGAAAACTACAACTTTTTAATTTGGAGTCTGGTGCCAATTATGACCTGAGCTCTGGGAGCTTTGCCAGGCTAATGGTGAAGGTCATTATCTGCTTCATTCCTTAACAAAGCATTGGCTTTCTTCCCAATCTACCAGCTGTGCAGTATCAATGGAAGAATGAAAAGAAAGAAAATACAAATAGTAAAGGCAGCACAAGTCGTGTTGGGGTACAGAGGTTATTGTCTTTCATACTTCTGTTTTTTGTTTTTTTTTTGTTTTGTTTTTTAGAGGTACAGGGGATCTAGACACCATGTCATACTCTCCATGAAAACATTAACCTCTGATCTATTCAAGGCCTGTTGCTATCATTTTCTGTCTTAAATCTGTTTGTTTCTTATATAGATGAGCCTTCCCTGAATTGTTCCAATCTCTTTTTCTGAGCTGGAATCAGAAGAAATATTAATTACCTCAGCACAGATAGCATAGTACAGTACAAAACAATGATTAGAGAACAACATTATTTAAAGTTCCCTTTTTGTAAAACTACTTAAAATAGAACATAACCATGAAACTTTGGGAAGAATTGAAGCCGAGCTCTTTGATTTCGTGAAGAAGATTGTCAAAGCTGTTACTTCTCGTAGCAGGAAAAGACAAATCTCCCTGAGATCTATCGAGGATGGTCTCTCCCCTCCACTGCAGGATCCACTTCTGCTGTGGTGAAATTGGCTTGGAATGCTGTGCCATCCACTGGAAGGACTCTGGGATCTCTGATCCAAGTAGTTGTTCTTGAAGAGTGTACCACATCAGACAGAGAATAATCATGGTAATGCTTACAATGTTTTTTAAGTTCTGCCAACAATTAATCATTGTCTGACTGACTGGATTCTTGAAGAAATAGGCCATATATACTATGAGAGTGTACAGTATTTAAGTCTGTAGATTTATAATTGCATTCTGCAGACTTGCAAGTATAAGTTATGCTATATACTGACCATTTTCAGAAACATATTCTTTTTAATCTCCACATCAGCAACTTGTTTAATTGCTAGCAGTGTTGTGGATGGATAGAAAGCTAATATAGCAAGTCCAACAAGTAAAAATATAGACTTAAAATATCAGAGAATCCCTGCACTACCTTTCAATGAACCAGATAAATTACACCTTTCGCCAGTGAGGAAACACTTCTTAAAGAGTGTCTCCCTCATGCAGATCTAACCTCAGAAGCTCAGTTCCTATATCGGAAAAAATGTCCTGAAGAGAATCCCAGGTCGAATAGTGTCTAATCTTGGTCTTTTTAAATCGTGTGAATATACCTAAGAGCTGTGGTAACTGTAAATGTATCACTGGAACATGAATGATAAACTTTTGAGTTGATAAGTTTGTAATTATTTACTTAAATGTCCTGTTAAAGCAGGTGGTTGTCTCATTAAAAGTAACATATACTGGGACAAAAGATGGAATTCTACAATTAAAATCCGCTTTATCAGCAAGGACAGCGTAGCTCCCATTTTGGAGAGGATATATTTCTAGAAAGGGAGATTTGAGTTCTGATGTAATTGGGCTGTCAGTATTCTCCGTTCGATTACTGCACCTGCAATTTCAGCTACGGTGTCACAGATTAGATATTCTTGTAAAACACAATTCCTCACATTCAAATATTTTGTTTCATAGTCCTGGCTAATGAATTGAAAAGGATTTTCTATGATTATTTTCAATAAAGTTGTGCCAGATTAATGCAAATATCCTATATTATGAACTTTCCAATTATGATAATAAATACGGTTTGGAATTAAAAGTTAAAGTAGAATGCCAACCTCCCATATACTTCTGTTACCTGGATAAAGGGTTTCTCTAACACTATGCTAATTGTACGTGTCAATCTTCTCATCAGTTTAACTTGTGCATCTGTGAGATTTAAAGCAGTCTATACTAGAGTCAGATCAAAATATATCCAATCCATCCTCCCATTAAGTAAATGGTGCTTCATGAAACTCAGCTTATTTCTGACAAGCTATAAAATAGAAAATTCATAAGTACCCTCTATATCATGTAGGGCGGCTTCAAATACCTGTACAAGATGATCCTGAAGGATATACATGCCATGAGCTAATGAATTATCATTTAGGTCAGAAATTTTTGTAATGCTCTATAGAACTTCAACCGTTTGCTCAGTTATTTTTTTCTGAGCGTTCCAATTATTATGTCCATTAAACTTCGATGTCCTTCCTTTCTGTGGCATCTATAGATCTTCCTGGTCAGAAGTTATTGCAAGATCTCCTGTTTCTTGTTTTACTGATCATGGCTGTTTTACCTTTAAAAGAGCAAATACTTCTTCCTGTTCCTGCCCTGCTACAGGGTTCAGTTTTAAATATGAAACATTTAATTCTCCTTTGTTGTAGATGGTTCTCAAAGGATTCCGTCAGGTTAACATCCTTGCATTGTAAATATAAACTATATACTCCATTAATTTTACTCGTATTAAACTGCTTAATGCATAACTGGACCAGGAAAATAATTGTGAAACCTTAAATAACCAAAGTCTGGATTTTTATTACCATTCATCCATTTAGCATTATTATCTATGAACACATTTTCCTTCCAAAAGCGACATATATACGGATATAAAGGGAGAGATTTAATTGAGTTCTCATACCCTGATATCTTATTGTGAATCTGTTTGGTGGACAGACCACAATCACCTTCATATAATGATCACAAATATCCTGTAGTATTTGTCATTGTCCACTCAGGATAGGTGCAAAAAGAATCTGCAAAGGTTTGCCAGAAGAGGCCTTGTCAGTCTTTTATTTTTCCTTCATTATTATTCTTGTTACTTTCAGTTTTTTCAATTTCAATAACAGGAAAGCTTTATTCTGAACATAAGTTTCATCACGGTTCCACCAATCTCCATAAAAAGAATGGTCACAAAATATTATGCTAGTGACATTCTGAGCCCATTTGGGAATCTGATATTCACCTGGTCTATGTATACCATTATGATTTTAAAAATTAGGAGAATCATATCTATAGTCTTGACTAGGAAATCATCTATAGTTCAGAGGACTATTTTCCCCTAAGTAATGGTTTGCAATTGGACAATCATCTGCTTTAATAGTGTTAGCTGGTCAATGTAATAAATGATTGCTTCATGGAGCAAATGATTGCTTCATGGAGCAATTGGTTCAGGAACCAACAAGTGAGGGAGCTATTTTAGATTTAATTCTTAGTGGAACGCAAGATTTGGTGAGAGAAGTAACGGTGGAGGGGCCACTTGGCAACAGTGATCATAACATGATCAAATTTAAACTAATAACTGGAAGGGGGACAATAAGTAAATCTGCAGCTCTAACACTAAATTTTAAAAAAGGGAAACTTTGATAAAATGAGGAAAATAGTTAGAAAAAAATGAAAGGTGCAGCTGCAAAGGTTAAAAGTGTTCATCAGGCTTGGACATTGTTTAAAAATACAATCCTAGAGGCGCAGCCCATATGTATTCCGCGCATTAAGAAAGGTGGAAGGAAGGCAAAACGATTACAGTCATGGTTAAAAGGTGAGGTGAAAGAGGCTATTTTAGCCAAAAAAAATCCTTCAAAAATTGGAAGAAGGCTCCATCTGAAGAAAATAGGATAAAACATAAGCATTGTCAAGGTAAGTGTAAAACATTGATAAGACAGGCGAAGAGAGAATTTGAAATGAAGTTGGCCATAGAGGCAAAAACTCATAATAAAAACTTTTTAAAATATATCCAAAGCAAGAAACCTGTGAGGGAGTCGGTTGGACCACTAGATGACAGATGGGGTTAAAGGGGCTCTAAGGGAAGATAAGGCCATTGCAGAAAGACTAAATCAATTCTTTGCCTCCGTGTTTACTAATGAGGATGTTGGGAAGATATCAGTTCCGGAGATGGTTTTCAGGGGTGATAAGTCAGACGAACTGAACGAAATCACTGTAAACCTGAAAGATGTAGTAGGCCAGATTGACAGACTGAAGAGTAGCAAATCACCTGGACCGGATGGTATGCATCCTAGGGTTCTGAAGGAACTAAAAAATGAAATTTCTGATCTATTAGTTAAAATTTGTAACCTATCATTAAAATCATCCATTGTACCCGAAGACTGGAGGGTGGCCAATGTAACCCCAATATTTAAAAAAGGCTCCAGGGGTGATCCGGGTAACTATAGACCAGTGAGCCTGACTTCAGTGCTGGAAAAATAGTGGAAACTATTCTCAAGATCAAAATCATAGAGCATATAGAAAGACATGATTTAATGGGACACAGTCAACATGGATTTACCCAAGGGAAGTCTTGCCTAACAAATCTGCTTCATTATTTTTGAAGGGGTTAATAAACATGTGGTTAAAGGTGAACTGGTAGATGTAGTGTATTTGGATTTTCAGAAGGCGTTTGACAAATTCCCTCATGAGAGGCTTCTAGGAAAACTAAAAAGTCATTGGATGGGGTGTGGCCAAGATGGCGCCTGAGAGAGTCGCTGTGTTGTGAGCCCCGAAGCGTTGCTTTTTATAGTAACTTTTTCTCGTTTGAGACCTCCGAGTGATGCCACATACGAAGCGGAAGGGTCGGGTGAGAGAGGGAGCTCTGACCCCCTCGAGACCCGCGCTTATACAGACAACGCTGACCGGGTTTCACCCAGCTCCAGAGCAAAAAGCCCCGGAGAGTCCCGCTGGGCAGCAAGACGGAGAGCAAACGCCCCTGCCCTTGGGAGATGTTACGCTAAGTCCCGGGGCTCCAACTACCCCCACTCCACCCGGAGACGCCGACAACGTTGAGTACCCAGGTTCCAGACGAGGACGGATGGCGTTCTCAGAAGGGAGCCCAATCGGAGAGGGAGCAACGGGAGGGACGGCGATGTTAGAAGAACATGAGGTGTTTCTTACCTCTTCTCCCCGAGTGGTAGAAAATGGTGGTGTAAAAAGTGCTGAGGCCGGCGAAAGAGAAGCTGGATCGGCTGTGGAAATGGCTAAGGTCTCGAGGAACCAAGGAACTCAAGGTATTTTTGAAACCCAAGTCATGAATCTAATACCTATTATACCGTTGGAGAAACCTAAGATCGTAACAAATGAATCTATATGGCAAGCTATAATGACTATGCAAAAAACTATGTTAAACCTATCTTCTAATATAAAAGACCTACAAACTTCTCTACAAAATTTGACTCCAGAAATAAACCAATATTCTACTAACATGAACAAAGTAGAGGAAGAAATAAGCCAGATTAAGAAGGTGCAAGCTTTAATAATCAAAGGAGAGAATCTGCTTGAAAAGAAAGTGGAAAATATTGAGAACTCTTTGAGATATAACAACCTCCGTATAATAAATTTTCCCAAATGTAAAATGACCTCTCCTAAGGAGCAATTGAAAAATTACTTTCAAGAGGTACTATCAATAACTGTAGAAAAATTACCCTTAATCCTTAAGGCTTATTTCTTACTGAAAAAAGGAGAAACTTTTCCACAAGGGAATATTCCAACAGAAGAAGTTTCATTGAATGTGACGGAGTTAATAGAAACTTCGTATAGTTCTCAAGTAGAGATGCGTGGGACTTTATTGGTAAAGTTTAAAAATTTAGAAGATAGAGATAACGTGTTAAAGATATTTTTGACTAAAAGATCAACGTTGTATTTGGGTCAAAAAGTCTGGGTTTACCCTGATGTCTCACCAGAGACACAGGTGAGGCGTAAGAAATTTTTACTTCTTGCTAATCAAGCAAGAACCTTTGGGCTTCAAGTTAATGTCAGGTTTCCTTGTAAATGTGTATTAAAAGATGAAACTGGGAAATTTATATTCTACGAACCTGATCAATTAGCTAAATACCTTGAAAATCGAAGGAACCAAGGGACTGAGCCTGAAGTACCATCTAATTAATAGTTGTAATACTACATGGAAACTCTGTACTCTCTCTCTTTATAAGGTTAGATTTTGTATTTTCTTTATTGTAAATGTATTGCTCTGACACACCCTTTTACTAGTTTGGTAACAAGGAGGATAGGATTTATGTGTCTGGATTTCCAAGATTAGAGAATGTTTTTTTCTTTGGATAAATAATTGTTTTTGGAAACTCTCACTCCTGTATTTATGTAAAAATAGTTTGAATGTATCAAATTTTGAAAAGTGCAAAATAAAAAATTAAAAAAAAATAAAAAGTCATGGGATAGGAGGCGATGTCCTTTCGTGGATTACAAACTGGTTAAAAGACAGGAAACAGAGAGTAGGATTAAATGGTCAATTTTCTCAATGGAAAAGGGTAAACACCTGTGTGCCTCAGGGATCTGTACTTGGACCGGTGCTTTTCAATGTATATATAAATGATCTGGAAAGGAATATGATGAGTGAGGTTATCAAATTTGCGGATGATACAAAATTATTCAGAGTAGTTAAATCACAAGCAAACTGTGATACATTACAGGAGGACCTTGCAAGACCTTCAGATTGGGCATCCAAATGGCAGATGAAATTTAATGTGGACAAGTGCAAGGTGTTGCATATAAGGAAAAATAATCCTTGCTGTAGTTACACGATGTTAGGTTCCATATTAGGAGCTACCACCCAGGAAAAAGATCTAGGCATCATAGTGGATAATACTTTAAAATCGTCGGCTCAGTATGCTGCAGCAGTCAAAAAAGCAAATAGAATGTTAAGAATTATTAGGAAGGGAATGGTTAATAGAATGGAAAATGTCATAATGCCTCTGTATTGCTCCATGGTGAGACTGCACCTTGAATACTGTGTACAATTCTGGTCGCCGCATCTCAAAAAAGATATAATTGCGATGGAGAAGGTACAGAGAAGGGCAACCAAAATGATAAAGGGGATGGAACAGCTCCCCTATGAGGAAGGCTGAAGAGTTTAGGGCTGTTCAGCTTGGAGAAGAGACGGCTCAGGGGGGATATGATAGAGGTCTTTAAGATCATGAGAGGTCTTGAATGAATAGATGTGACTCTGTTATTTACCCTTTCGAATAATAGAAGGACTAGGGGGCATTCCATGAAGTTAGCAAGTAGCACATGTAAGAGTAATTGGAGAAAATTCTTTTTCACTCAACGCACAATAAAGCTCTGGAATTTGTTGCCAGAGGATGTGGTTAGTGCAGTTAGTGTAGCTGGGTTCAAAAAAGGTTTGGATAAGTTCTTGGAGGAGAAGTCCTTTAATGGCTATTAATCAATTTTACTTAGGGAGTAGCCACTGCTATTAATTGCATCAGTAGCATGGGATCTTCTTAGTGTTAGGGTAATTGAAAGGTTCTTGTGGCCTGATTTTGGTCTCTGTTGGAAACAGGATGCTGGGCTTGATGGACCCTTGGTCTGACCCAGCATGGCAATTTCTAATGTTCTTATATATCCCTTTTTATTATATTATATTCTTATGTTCTTAATTTCTTGGATGATCAAATGTCATAATATAACAATGTGTTAGCTCCTGATAACATGCCAATTTTCAATATGTCTCCTGAATATAAAGTCTCTAAGGATATATCAGATTCCAGTACTGTTAATTGTAAACCCCTTAACTTTTCATTCACTACTTGCTGTAGTTGTGTAAGGCCATTACGTGTCTGCATCCCTTACTCCTGGAGGAATTCTGTGCAAAAAAATTAAAAATTCTGCGCACAAAATCTTAAAATTCTGCAAACTTTATATTGGTTAAAACAGTGGTTCTCATCCTTTTATTGGCTGCGACACACCAGACAGATGATTCTCACATGCATGACACACTGAATATGTGACGTCATGGGGGCTATATGTAAACATACACTCTGCATCCATGGGAACTCCCTCGACCCCCGACAGTGGGTCAGAACAGAATTAGGTCATTACCTATACAACTCACCATACAAAAATAGGTATTCTGGTTCTGGTGACATCTTAGCAAAAGCAAAACAAACTCCCTTTACTACTAGGTACAATAGCCTTCCTTATGAAAAGACAGTAATTTACCACTAATGCATATCCTATTGAGAAAACACAACAAATAAGATTGATACAAATGCCTACATGCTAGTAAAATACCTCACCTCAGTCACATACAAAGCTGACCTCACCAAGGACAGAAAGACCACAAATTATAAATTTGGAGACAGAAACTGGAATGGAAAACCAAAAAAGCCACTCTGCATGTAGTGCAAACCTGGAGAAATGGAAACAAATATAGCACCTAACATAGTTCCAGGATCTGCAATAATGCACACAAACTAATCTGCACAAAGTTACACTTGCATTATGGCATGCACTCCCAACAAGTAACAACCCTATCTATGAAAAGGTAACACTACAAATATTAACTAATATACAGAGAGAATTTGGATTCTCTAATCCCTGACAAACCTTATATATATATATATATATATCTTTAGGGAATCACATAAATCTGATTTTCCAAATATAATGTTCAATATTAATACATATTATTACTAGACCTCAATTTTACACAATATTATATAACAGCATTTTTATATTTTTCATTTTTTTAATTTATTCAATCTCATAAATATATGTGCAAATTACACAAATTCATACAATACATTTTCAATCAATTCCTATACATCTTTGTATCATGGACATGCCAGAAATACTCAAAAGCATTATCCGAAACCATACCCCACATACACTCTTCACACTCATACCTCATACAGACCCCATCCCACCTTAAAAATCTAAAGTGCAAACTCTTATCAATCTCAGGAGAGCCACGCTGTAGCATATCCTTAAACCCCTATATCTCTACATTTACTAACTAATCTCATACTCCCACACACCTCTTAATTACTCTGTTCTAATACCTCCTCATTGAGAACCCTTCTGACAATATTATCCTCTTGAATGAAACATTTCCAATGATCCCACACTGGGTCCTTCCAATATGCCCTACAAGGTTCCTTATTTCGCGTGAGCTTCTTCAGGGGACAATTTGCACAAGATCATTTGAGTCGACACCTCCATACTCCCAGAGTACCTCAACACATAAAAACAATATTAAAAACATATAAAAACACACAACAAAAGAACCATCTCAAACTCCCTACCTCACTATCTCTTAATTCACTTCCTCCAATATTTTAAATTTCTGTTCATGTCCACTTCCGTTGCTTCTGTTAAACCTATAACAACAAGACAAAAAGAGTGAGGTTGTCTTTTTGTTATAGGTTTAACAGAAGCAACGGAATTGGATATGAACAGAAATTGAAAATATTGGAGGAAGTGAGTTAAGAGATAGTGAGGTAGGGAGTTTGAGATGGTTCTTTTGTTGTGTGTTTTTATATATTATAATATTGTTTTTGTGTGTTGAGGTACTCTGGGAATATGGAGATGTCGACTCATAAATGATCTTTGTGCAAATTGTTCCCTGAAGAAGCTCACGCGAAACAAGGAACCTTGTAGGGCATATTGGAAGGACCCAGTGTGGGATCATTGGAAATATTTCATTCAAGAGGATAATATTGTCAAAAGGGTTCTCAATGAGGAGATATTAGAACAGAGTAATTAAGAGGTGTGTGAGAATATGAGATGAGTTAGTAAATGTGGAGATATAGGAGTATAAGGATATGCTACAGAGTGACTCTCCTCAAGGCCCCCCCCCAACAAATCATCGGTCCACAACTCTATTCACAAGCGAGCTCTTTCAACAGCAGGTCCACTACATTGGAATTCACTTCCCCAAGACTTACGCCAAGAACAATGCCATTCAACATTCAGAAAGAAATTGAAAACCTGGCTGTTCGCAGAAGCCTACCGCTGAAGGATCTCCTCAACCATCACTGACTCTCACTCTCACTCTCCCACCCCTCCCCAATCCCTACCCCCCCTCTTTTCCCTCTCCCCTTCCCCCCCATCCAACCTCACCCTTTCCTTCTCCCACTGGACATACCATGCTAATAACTGCCTAGGATAAATCTATGTTTATGTATCTTATAGTTTTTGTTGATTATATATTTATCTCTCTCTAATTGTTTCTTAGTTTAAATTCTGTACTGTCTTCCATTGCCCAGGTTTTACGCTCCCTGTTTAATGTAACTTTACTTTCTACCTTGATGTTAATTGGTTTCCCCTCAGTTACATTGTAAACCGGTACGATAAGACCTATTCTTGAGCATCGGTATAGTAAAAGAAATTAAATACATAAATAAATAAATTGTTAAAAGTTTGCACTTTAGATTTTTAAGGTAGGATGGGGTTTTCTGAGGTATGAGTAAATAGTGTAAGGGGGGTATGTTTTAGGATAATGCTTTTGAGTATTTCTGGCATGTCCATGATACAAAGATGTATAGGAATTGATTGAAAATGTATTGTATGAATTCATTTGCACATGTATTTATGAGATTGTATAAATTAATAAAAATGAAAAATATAAAATGTCATTATGTAATATTGTGTAAAATCAAGGTCTAGTAATAATATGTATTACTATTGCACATTATATTTGGAAAATTAGATTTATGTGATTCTCTATATATACATAAGGTACTACAAATATTAAACCAGGCCCTAAACACCAATATACTTCCTATTAGGAAAACAGAATAAGCCAAGCTGCTATAGAACCCCACACAGAAATAATTGTAAAACTATATTAATAAATGATTCCAAACAGCTGATGAACAGAATAACATCCAACAATTAAAAACTCAAAAATTATTTAAAAATTGTCCAAATACCAATTACATATTTCAAAACAGACAGATTACATAATACCCAGTAATTAAAATGGAAGTCAATCAAGAAAAATAAACTTAAAAAGACACCTTTACTTACCATTTCCAGCAACTCTCCTACTCCTTTCTCTTGCAGGCCAAAAGCACACACCAGAAGCAGCAGTGGCTGCTGATGCTCTGTCCTCACGATCCTCTTCTTAGATCCCACAACCAGTCACTCACTCACACACACAAACCCCAAATTAGACTCCATGACCAGTCTTGGTCTCTCATGCACACACCAGTCATCTTCCTGACCAGTCTCTCTCTCTCTCTCTTACCCAGAAACACATCACCTCCCTGACCAGTCTCTCTCTCAATCACACACATGCTTTCTCTTATATACAAGCTCAAAATCACACACAAATGCTCTCGTACCCACTCACACCCACACACCAGCCCTCACCCAGGTACCCATTCACACCCACACACACACATCAGCCCTCACCCCAGGCTCCCATTCACACTCACGCTTCCATTCATACCCACACTCCCATTCTCACATGCATGCACCAGGCCTCACCGCCAAACCTCTTCTTCCTTCACTGCAGGGATGGGCTCCAGTTCCGCCGTGGCTTTACTCCAGAGGGACTACGTTTTCGCTGCCACGGGGATGGGCTCCCGTGGCGGTCTTGCTTGTCCAGGGTCAGGCTTCCTCTTCGCCATGGATGGGATCCCGTGGTGGCCTTGCTTCATCAGGGTCGGGTTTCCTCTTTCATGGCGGCCTTCATTCTTCGGGGTCAGGTTTCCTCTTCACCGCCTCAGGGATGAGCTCCCTTGGAGGCCTTGCTTCCACACTGCCACTCCTCCCAACCCCCCATCCCCGACCTGTGCTATATCCCTTCTTCCTGCCTCACCGGCCAATCAGAAGCTTCCTCCCTTCTTTCTACTCACACTGGCAGGTAAAAAGGAGGAGGCTTCCGATTGGCCTGTGCTGGGGCAGGAAGAAGGGAGGAGGCTTACCATTGGCCCGCGGGGGCAGGGAATGGGGAAGCACAACTGGGACCGTGGGACTCTGGGAGCCGCGGCACACCTGCCGGTGCTTGGCGACACACTGGTTGAGAATCGCTGGGTTAAAATAACACAATTTACATGACAGTCTTTAAGTAATTACATTTTAAATTAATACAGAAAAAAGTTATTACTTAAAAGATGCAGAATTTTAAATGTTTTGAGCAGAATTTCCCTAGAAATTCACTGTAAGAGTGTCCCTTCCACTCGCTCTCTCTACTTCCCTGGCCAATTTGCCCTCTCAGGCCCCAACTCCTCTACCTGCCAGTGACTCTCCCCTCCACCTCTAGGCTCAACCCCTTCCACTCTATTGCCAGTCCCAGAGTTTACCCCATTCTCAGTACTGCCCCTCACACAGGCTCCCTGTGTCCCTCCCTCTCTCACACATATGCTCCCTCTCTCTAATACACTTACACACACCCTCATAAAGGCTCCCTCACTCTCTCGCACACACACACACACACATCCCCTCATACAGGGCCCTCTCTCTTGCATACACGCCACACAAGCTCCCTTTCTCTCTCACACAGGCTACCTATCTCTGTCTCTCACGCACCCATTCACACAAGCTCTGTCTCACACATACACAGGCTAGCACCCTCACATACACACGAGCTCCCAATCTCTCAAACACATACACACTCCTTCACAATTTCCTCATATAGGCTCCCTCTCTCTGAAAGCCACACTCAAGCATCCCTCCTGCTCTCTTACCTCCCACGCTCTCTTTCACACCCTCCTGCTCTCTCTCACCCTCCCCTCATATAGGCTCCCTCTCTCTGAAACCCACACTCAAGCATCCCCCTCTCCCTCCCCTCTCTCACACCTTCTCCCCCTCTCCTCTCTCTCTCACACACACAGACACACACACGCATTCTCTCTCACCGAGGCCTTTATCTTTGCCGCGAGTGGATCCCGCTCCGTTCGCGGCACACGGGGGCCTTCCATCTTTGCTGCGAGCGGAGCACACTCCATTCGCGGCACAAGGGGGCTTCCATCTTCGACCTCAGCGGAGCACACTCAGTTTGTGGCACACGGGGGCCTTTCATCTTTGCCGCGAGCGGAGCACACTCCATTCGCGGCACACGGGGGCCTTCCATCTTCACTGCGAATGGCGCGCTGAGGCATTCGTCTTTGCGTGCTCTGTTCATGGCATGCCAGGGTCTCCTCTGCTATTTTCTGCGCAGAATTTGGCAATTCTGCGCTACTGCAGAGCGCTACTGCGCTCTGCAGTAGCACAGAATTACCCCAGGACCTATCCCTACAATGTTTCAGCATCTATTAGAATTATTGTTGATATGGCCAGAACTCTTTCTTTAACCACTATGGGATGTGGATAAAGCTGAAAGATCAGTCCTTGTGAGACAAGTGAAATCTTAATATCTACAGGCATCTGATTCATATGTAATTCTCTCTTTTTTTTTTTTTGTCTGTGTTTGTTTGGGTGTTAATGTATTGGTCTGATTTTTCAATGACCAATCAATTAACTGTCCCAGCTGATCAATCACAGCTTTCCACTATAAATTAAAAACAACCCCTAAGACTATGCTGAAGATCACAATTAGGGTTTAACCCAAAACCAGCATTAATAATGTAACTTTTGGGATTGTTGTACGCAAGAAAGGAAGTTTATATTTTACCCATTGAATTACAGTAGGTTTTGCTATTGAGGTTTCTAGAGGCATAGGAATCTCAAAAGATATGGAACCAGGTTCCATCATTGTAGCTTCAGGAGTCATCAGCTTACGTTACTTTACTTACCACCACTCGGGGACTCTGCCAGAAGCCGCTCTATCCACCACTGACACCCGACTCCGCAGGGGCCTGCCCCGAACGCAACTGGAACCGGCTGACAGGCTCGACCCCGACATCGGAGGAGCCCCAGCAAAGCAGACACCCGATCTTACAAACATCCGGGGCAGCACAGCCCTGATTCCAGCACTGGAAAGGCCCGACAGCCTGAGGCCCAACAGAACCATCGACAGGACCAGCCCCCTGACGTCAGAGGAGGAGCCGGGTGAGTGTTTCAAATCCACACTCACCCAGGCACACCCCCCCCCCTCTGACCCCAGAAGACCGTTAGCTGCTTCCTTTACTTACCACCTCTCGGGGACTCTGCCAGAAGCCGCTCTATCCACCACTGGCACCTGACTCCCCAGGGGCCTGCCCCGAATGCGACTGAAACTGACTGACAGGCTCGACCCAGACATCGGAGGAGCCCAGCAAAGCAGACACCCGATCGCACAAACATCCGGGACAGCACAGCCCTGATTCTAGCACTGGAAAGGCCCGACAGGCTGAGGCCCAACAGAACCGTTGACAGGACAGCCCCCTGACGTCAGAGGAGGAGCCGGGTAAGTATTTCAAATCCACACTCACCACAGGTGCCGCGCGCCGAAGGAGCGTGTCTAAAGGAGCAGGCCCCTTCGCGCAGCCCATTAGCGCTCCCTCCATTTCCCTCTACTGGACTCCTTTTTCTCTCACCTTCATCAACGCCCACTAACCACCATCACATCAGATACAACCTCATATTGACCTCTACCAACTATTCTTTCAAATAACACTAGCAATTACCTTACAAACAAAAAGAATCTCAAACAGAAGATTGGAATATGACTAATGAACTCCCAACTTGAAACAAAAAACCCACGCTTACAAAAAAAACAATCACCACAAATGAAGCACACATCCTCTAATCCTCATAACAAACAAAAACAACCAACAATCAGCAAAAACACATTCATCCAATACTCAAACTATATGCTACTCTCATTCATACTTGTCAACGCTCGATCAATAATAAAGAAAATTCCTCTTTTCAACGACCTACTCATCGACACCAAACCAGATTTCATCGCAATAACAGAAACCTGGCTCAAAAACACCGATTACGTACTAATTAACCAGCTGTTCAACCAAGAATACAATACCTTCTCAATCCCCAGAAAGAAAAAAAAAGGAGGCGGATTAATTCTAATCTCCAAAAAAACCCTTCAACTGACACTTCGTCCATCAAACATATCTACACCGTTTGAAATTGCTTTATTTGATTCACCAAAACTACAAATCTGCCTCGTTTACTGCCCTCCAGGATCACTCGACAAAAACTGCTTCCCACTAATTGAATATATCATGAATAACATATCACTCAACAAACCCATCATCATCCTAGGTGACTTCAACATACACTTCAACTCTCTCACCCACTCAAAAACCTGCCAAACTATTATTGATGCCCTATCAACACTACATCTAAAACAAGTAATTGAAACTCCAACTCATAAAGCAGGTCACACCATCGACCTCATGTTCATCAACACTGAAGTTTGGCAAACAAATACAATTCACACCACAGATATACCTTGGTCTGATCATCACCTAATACAAGCCAACTTATCTTTCAATTTCAGCCTCAAATCACCTCAAAACACTCCAAACAAAATATCTTACCATCCTCCATTCAACGCTGAACTTCTACAGAAAACGCTACAAGCTGAACTAAATCTATCAAACTCTGAAGATGCAACAACTTCATGACTAAACATCACAGAAAAAGTAGCAGACAGCATCAACCCCTATGTTACAAAGACAAAAAAACAACCAAAACACATCAACCTGTGGTATAATGATAGCATCAGAGCAGCCAAACGTATACTCTGGGGGAAAAAAAAAGAGAATGGAGAAGGAACAAAAATACAACCACACTAAATATATATCGGAGCCACCTAGCACAATATAAAAACATCATAAACAATACAAAAAAGGAATTCTTCGCCAACAAAATCTCCAAATTTCATCACAACCCCAGAATGTTATTCTCAATAGTTCAAAACCTTACTAAAACCACCCAAGAATCTACATGCACCAAACATGTAAGTGATGACGTTGCTGAATTCTTCAATAAGAAAATATCAAAACTAATACAAACCAACGTAATTAACAACAACCAAAACATCAGACTGAACAATAAAACAACCTCAACATGGTCAAACTTTGACACCGCCTCCACTCTCTAAATTCAATCTATTATATTGAATCCTCCTTCCTCCTTGACAATCCTCCTTCCTCAGCAGCAGGAGTTTTAAGGTAAACATTAATAATAAAGAATCTTCAGACGTCAAATCAACTTTAGGCGTACCGCAAGGATCCTCCCTGTCCCCCACCCTCTTCAATATCTATCTCCTTCCCCTCTGCCAGCTGCTTACAAAACTAAAATTAATCCACTACCTCTATGCAGACGACGTACAGATTCTGATCCCCATAACAGAATCACTCTCTAAAACGCTCTCATACTGGGAAAGCTGCTTTCAAGCTATTAACTGCCTACTCTCCGGTCTTAACCTAGTCCTCAATGCATCTAAGACAGAACTACTTCTCATTTCCCCCGACCACTCAGCCCTAACCCATCCGACATCATCCGACACCCAGATCTCACAAGTAAGGGACCTAGGAGTCATCCTCGATAACCACCTGAATCTAAAGAAATCCATCAACAACACCGCCAAGGATTGTTTCTATAGACTCCAAGTTATGAAAAGGCTCAAACCTCTCCTCCATTTCTAGGACTTTAGGACCGTCCTCCAAACCACGCTCTTTTCCAAAACAGATTACTGCAACGTTCTCCTTTTCGGACTCCCTTTCTCCTCCATCAAACCATTACAGATGCTCCAGAATTCGGCAGCCAGAATCCTAACCAACACCAACAGAGGTTCACACATCACTCCCATACTACGGAACCTTCACTGGCTGCCAATAAAATATAGAATAATGCACAAGGCCCTCACCACAATTCATAAAACCATATACAATCAGCAACAACTAGACCTCCAGATTCCTCTCAAATTATATTCATCCTCAAGACCTATAAGAGAAGCGTACAAAGGTACCCTGCAAGTTCCCCCAACAAAAGCCACGCGACTATCATACACCAAAGAACGAGCATTCTCTACAGCAGGTCCAACTATCTGGAACAATATGCCCACTGACCTCAGACTAGAACCTTGCCTTCGAACTTTCCGCAAAAAACTTAAGACCTGGCTCTTCCTCCAGGCCTTCCCCATACTTTCTGAGCCATTAATTGTCAACGGACAGGACTCTGCTTTACCGGCTAACGCCCCACTATGTTTAGACATTATAATTAAGCCGCCGTTTCTTTTGTTTCATTGCCTTTTCTAGTTCTCTTCAGTTACACTGTCCTATACCTCTGACTAGCCTAGCCTCCAAGTTAACTACCCTTGTTATATGTAACTTCCGCTTCCAGTGAATTGTTCTTGTTTAAGTTATACCCTTTGTTAAATGTAAACCGATCTGATATGAAATTTTTTCATGAAGGTCGGTATAGAAAAGTGTTAAAATAAATAAATAAAAAAATGAACCCCGCCAACCACCCACTAGACAACATCCCTATAACAACCCTCAAAACAATTGAACCCACCATATCTAAAACCATCACCAAGATTGTCAATTTATCCCTGACTGAAGATAATTACCCCAAATGCCTCAAATCTGCAGTAATCAAACCAATACTAAAAAAGAACAACGTGGATCCTGAAATCCTGGTAAACTACCACCCTATTTCAAACCTGTCTTTCATACATAACCAAGATCATCGAAAAAGTTGTACACTCCCAACTTGATGATTATCTTGAAACAAACAACCTATCACCAATCACAATATGAATTCAGAAAGAACCTAAGCACAGAAACTCTCCTACTCTCTTTAAATGACTCAATACTAAGAGGATTCGACAAAGGCAAAAAATACTTACTCATTCTCCTTGACCTCTCAGCTGCTTTCGACACAGTAAACCACAATATACTATTAGAATGACTGACTGAAATTGGTTTAACTAACACCACCTTACAATGGTTCTCATTCTATCTATCTGACAGAACCTACCAAGTATCAATTAATAACAACCCATCCAAAAAGATTAACCTCAACACTGGAGTTCTCCAAGGATCAGCTTTATCTGCCACTCTATTTAACATATACCTTCTTCCCATTTGCCAACTACTGAAAGATAATGGAATCACCCACTTCCTCTACTTCCCATCTAAAATTCAATCAAAGACACGTACAAAGAAACATCTGATCTACTTGTCTCAATTAAACATCTCCTAACTTCACTGAAACTCATAATCAACATCGACAAAACTGAAATAATCCTCATGATAAAAACCCCAAACCAACTCCACCACCCTTTCCTTTACTTGACATTTAAATGAACTCTATTCTTCTGGTCACCCAAACCAGAAACCTTGGAATTATTATTGACAAAGAACTTTCATTCAAAAACCATATGTCAAACAAAATCAAAGAGGGATATCACAAACTACTAACCCTAAGATGTTTAAAACCGTTTCTTAACCCATATGACTTCAGAACTGATTTACAGCTACTCATATTCTATACCATCGACTACTGCAACTCCCTACTGATTGGAATACCATCTTCCATCCTCAAACCTCTACAGATTTTGCAGTATTCTGCAGCCAGAATTCTGACAGGAACAAAGAGAAATGATCACATAACGCCCATATTGATTTCACTACACTGGCTTCCAATTAAAGCACGAATTGAACACAAATGCTTGACCATCATACATAAAATACTAAACAATGAACATCAGGGACTTACTGGCTTAAACATTACCCCCCAAAATCCTCAAAGAAACCTACGCTCAAACAACTCAGGACGCTTAAATGGCCTCCCCGTAAGAGATGCTCATTTGACAACAACCAGAGAAAGAGCTTTTTCCATTGCCTGCCCTAAAATTTGGAACTCCCTCCCAAAAGATCTGAGAACACAACCTAACCTCAAAACTTTCAAAAAAGACCTAAAGACATGGCTGTTCCGCAAAGTCTACATTGACAGTCAAACTTCTCATCATCCTAACATCCAAAGGAACTTCCAACCAAATCCACAAAATAACTTGACTCCAACCAGCTCCAAATAAACCCTCCTCACTCATAAATGATTCTCTTCTGGACTATAATTGATTAATCTTTTTTTAATATGCATCCTGTTATTCCTTTTTTCACAATTGTTAAAAGAATTACTATTTGAATCTTGTAAACCGTTATGATGGCTTCACCGAATGACGGTATATAAAACTCAACAAAAATAAATAAATCAGCTCCATAAGAACATAAGAACATGCCATACTGGGTCAGACCAAGGGTCCATCAAGCCCAGCATCCTGTTTCCAACAGTGGCCAATCCAGGCCATAAGCACCTGAAATAATCCTCATGGATAAAAAACCTCATGTTCCTGCCTCTTTTGCCTGTTCTGCCACCACATCCATTCTTGGGTTGTCATTGCCAACCTGAACTATTGAAATGGAGTAATTTTCAAATTGTCAATTGATGTAATACGTTCCTGTCCTTTCTTGTCCAAAATCACTACCATTCTGGGGTTTATAACTTTAAAAATAGGGGTGAGTTTTTGCCAGCGTAGGCATAGAGGTCTAAGAGGCCAGAAACAAGTGAAGAGCAGGGTGGTGAAACATCATCGTCAGTCAGGGAAGTCCGTAAGTCCTGCAAGAGAGACAGACAATCCTGAGGGTGGGATTGGGCGGGCAATAAATCCAAAGAGGTATTAGCATCAATGCCAAACATTTTCTTAGATGGTGTAATCCCCCTCCGAGTCAGGTAAATTTTTCAGACCAAATTGTACCACAGGAATCAATGGCAACCACTACAAGTCACGTCCACATAACAATTTAGTGAGAGCTCGTTTTGCATCAGAATGTTTCCTCTGCACCTTGCCAGGGCACAGTATTCCACAGTGATACCTAACACTTCTGCCCAGGACCAAAATGTTTGTGAAGTAAAAACAGATCCCTGTTTAGAGTACAGGACTTTTGGAACAGCAAGTGCAACTAGTGAATTGAGAGCCTCACAGGTGTGTTTAATAGAGGTAAACTTAAAGGGGTATAACCAACAAAACTCTATACAATGGTCAGCACATACCAATACATGATGTTTACCATGAGATGGTGCAATGGTCCTATATGATCTATATATATTCGATCATAAGGATTATTAGCACATGGTGGGAAAAGGTAAGGCACTTTTGGTCGCGTATTCGGATTTACCAAGAAGCAAGGTTCACATTTAGCTAGTACATTCTGAACCATTTTAGCCATATTAGGCCACAAATATCTTACCTTTAGCTGTGATAGTGTGGCATTCTTAACACCATGTAGGTGACCTAAAGAGTCCCATCTGTGCTTTTATGGAAGATATAATTCGTAAACCCTCAGGCCTTAAAACATGTCACTCCCCATCTTTTACCTCATAAGTGAAATATTTAGGGTAGCTTGGAGGATTCCCCCATACTGTATATATGACTTGATCAAGTTCCTCATAGAGACCCGGCATATAGGTAATAACCATCACTTTAATTGCATTTGCAGCAGCTTGTGCTAAACTGTCTGCAAGGAAGTTCACCACTGTGTGAGGGGAAGTCCCAGGAGCTCTGTGTCCCGGCTCATGGATCACAAATACCCAGACACTGTAAGGAAATCTTGTGGATATTTTTCCACTTTCCTATCCCTGTAGGGTTTCTTTTTGGCTGTAAACAAAACAAAACAAAAAAAACCAAAACAACCCATTAGAGATCCAAGTAGGCAAATCATTATTAAAAGACCGTGACAAATACATGCTATCTGTTATAAACAATACAGGTTTAAATTCTTTCTGAGCTTGTTTGAATGCAAAATCTAAAACTGCTATTTCTATACCCATACTGTCTTGATGGCTGAGCCATGTGTGTTTAAAAAAAAATGGTAAAGGCAGCACAAGACCTGTTTGGGGTTCAGAAGTTATTGTCTTTCATACTTCTGTTTTTTAGAGGTACAGGGGACCTAGACACCATGTCAATTTCTTAACGTAGAGGGGGGTGAATGCCTGGAATGCCCTTCTAGAAGAGGTGGTGAAGCCGAAAACAGTATAGGAATTCAAAGGGGCGTGAGATAAACACTATGGATACATAAAGGCTAGAGGTTGGAAGTAAAGAAAAGAGTGCATGGGGGTAACTGGAGGTAACTTGCTGATGCAGCGCATCAGCAAGTTACTCACTAAACCTGATACTTTTGATGCAGCTCCAACATTGCTCTCTGCTTCCACAGCAATAGTTAAAGGAAATTGGATTCAAACAGCATCTGAGGGCCCTGACTTTTACGGTCTGGGAAACGGATAAGCATGGGGGCTAACCTACCCAGTGCAGCAGATACTGGCATAAATTGCTGGGCAGACTGGGTGGATCATTTGGTCCTTTTCTGCTGTCATTTCTGTTTCATGGGATCATTTTTGGAAAATTACCATTTGGATATCTTCTAGTATTGCTAAATCTATGTATTTTGTTGCTCATCAGTCATTGTGGATGTCATGGAAACTTTATAAAGCAGGTATCACAAAGACACATATCTGATCTTGTAATGGAGATAAAACAACCCTTTCATATATGTCTTTTATTGTCCAATAGTTAAATTGTTTGGAAAAGAGTTAGTAAGGTTGTGAATATTGATTTTCATATAACCTACAATGTAATTATGAAATCATTGTTTTTGTCATTCTCACAGGACAAGCAGGATGGTAATCCTCACATATGGGTGACATCAGGATGGAGCCCAATCATGGAAAACTTCTGTCAAAGTTTCCAGAACTTTGACTGACCCCTACTGGGCATGCCCAGCATGGCACTAACCCTGCAGCCAGCAGGGGTCCCCCCTCAGTCTTCTTTTTTCTGCGCAGCAGTACCCTCGCGGTAAAGGAGCTCTGAAGAGATTCCTGACAGGAATTTTCCTCACGGAATTATTTAAAGTTATATTGCCCCACAGGGGTCCTTTCTCTAACTTTTCTCTGACCGCGGTACTCTGGTAAGTTTTACCCGTTTTCCGTCGATTACAGTTGAGTTTGTCCCCTGCGGCCTACTGGCCGTCGACTGTACCGCGGCTCAATTTTTTTCAATGGCCATGGCGTCGGGGTTCCGTCGGTGCCTGGACTGTACTCGCACCATGTCTATCACAGACCCCCATGGAGCCTGTGTAATGTGTTTAGGCCGTGAGCATGATGTCCTGACTTGCACCAAATGTGCCCTTATGACACCAAAAGGTCGCAAGGCCAGAATGGAGAAGATGGTACTCCTCTTCCGTGCTCAAACCCTGACTCCGTCCATCGCATCGACGTCATCGGAACCGGTACTGTCGACTTCGCGCCAGCATCGTCCACCGACCGGTGCCAACCGCCATCGACTTCTTCACGGCCATCGACACCCTCTACTCACCGTCAGGATCGAGGGGATCGCAGGGAGAAACATCGCCATAGACATAGAAAGACTCGGACCATCAAGGGAGCAAAATCATCGACCTCGCCACCGTCCGAGCCGCCGTCGAAGAAGCCCCGTCCAGGAAAGGCACCGACCATTCCTGCGACCAGGTCAACGAGGCAACCCTCACCCGATCGGGGTGATTCCGCCTGTAAAGGTGGTCCCTCCAGCTATGCCTCTGCCTCCCTCTTCTGTTCCGTAGCCGAGGCTGTTTGCTCCAGGTCTCCGAGAAGAACTGGACCAGCTGGTTCAGGAGGCCATCGACAAGGCGATGCAATATCTCCAGGTTCCACCGGCACCGATTGTGGAACCTGTCATCGACCCGATTCCAGCATCGCTAGCACCGCTGCTATCCAGAATGGAGGCGCTGATTGCCACCCTTCCGCCGATGGATCCCGGGTCTCCGATGCCTCTGATGCCCTCCCCGATGACAGCTTCATCGGGAGGAGAAACACCGTTCCGCATCCCTCCATCGGGAGTTTTGCCTCAGCCATCGATGCCGATACGTCCCTCGCCACCGATTCATCCGTCGCTGCTGATACGTCCGCCGGCGCCATCGAGTCATCCATCGATGCCCTCGATGCCTGCACTGGTGCCTTTGATGCCATCATCGGTGCCTCCGGCGATTCCTCCGATTTTTTTTCAGAGCCTAGACCGGGACCCTCAGGTATCCAATCCCCTTCACTTCCTAAAGGACAGTCTGCTGATCCTTATGACATTTGGGGTGATGATACTTCAACAGACACCGATGACTTACCTTCACCACCTTCTCCCACTGAAAGTCGAAAGCGTTCTCCTCCAGGGGACCTCTCATTCATAAATTTTGTGAAGGAAATGTCTGAATTGGTTCCTTTTCAACTGCAGATGGAACAGGATAATAGGCACCAGATGATGGAGTTACTCCAATTCCTGGATGCCCCCAAGGTGATCACCTCTATTCCCATTCATCAGGTCCTTCTTGATCTCCTCAAAAAGAACTGGGAAAACCCTGGATCAATTGCTCCAGTACACAGAAAGGCTGACACTGTTTATTTAGTTCAGTCAGCCCCAGGCTTTCAAAAATCCCAGCTTGACCACCACTCAGTTGTGGTAGAGTCTGCACAAAAGAGGACAAAAAGGTCAAAACCCCACACGTCTACCCCGCCTGCTAAGGAACAAAAATTCCTAGACAACATTCGTCGACGAGTATTCCAAGGGGCCATGCTCATCTCCCAAATTGCTGCCTATCAGCTTTATATGACCCAATATAATAGGGCCATCTTTAAACAGATACAGGACTTCTCCGCGTCCCTACCTGAACAATTCCAAGACCAGCTACAAACCCTTGTAAACAAAGGATTTGAGGCAGGCAAACATGAGATTCGAACATCTTATGAATTTTTGACATCTCTACCAGAGTGTCTGCAGCGGCTATTTCGGCAAGACGGTGTGCCTGGCTCAAGTCTTCTGACCTTCGCCCAGAAGTGCAAGACCGGTTGTCCAAACTACCATGTATCAGAGATAATCTGTTCGGTGAACAGATCCAACGAATGGTGGCTGAATTAAAAGACCATCATGAGACCCTCAAACAGCTCTCTTCGATGCCTTCCGACTTCTCCTTAAGACAGCCCTTCAGGAAGGACTCTAAGAAGTCGTTCTACCATCCAAGGAAGGCCTATCCACCACCAGCAAGGTCCCGTACTACGAGACCTTATCAAAAGCCTCAGACTCGCCAAGCCCAAAAACAAAAACCACAAACAGCTCCCCAGCCAGGGCCTGCTTCAGGTTTTTGACTTCCGCTTGGAGAGCAGCAGCCAGATTCCTCTATCACATATACCAGTGGGAGGTCGATTGTACCACTTTCACAACATGTGGCAGTCAATCACAACCGACCAATGGGTATTGGCAATCGTTGCTCAGGGTTACTATCTGAACTTTCTCACCCTGCCACCGGACTCCCCACCTCTGCAGACGTGGAAAACATCCGACCACTCCATTCTTCTGGATCAAGAGGTCTCCCTCTTTCTCCAGTCAAGAGCAATAGAACCCGTTCCGCACTCGCAGCAAGACCTAGCGTTCTATTCCCGGTACTTTCTAATCGCCAAAAAATCAGGGGGTGTTCGTCCAATATTGGACCTACGGGCTCTCAACAAGTACCTTCAGCGGGAAAAGTTCAAGATGGTAACCTTGGGATCGCTTCTACCTCTTCTACAAAGAGGAGACTGGCTCTACTCTCTGGACCTCCAGGACGCATACACCCACATTGCGATAACCCCAGCTCATCGCAAGTACCTGAGGTTTTTAGTAGGCCCCAAGCACTATCAATACAGAGTGCTTCCGTTTGGCCTAGCGTCTGCACCACAAGTCTTTTCCAAATGTCTTGTAGTTGTCGCAGCTTTCCTCAGAACCCAAGGTGTTCACGTCTACCCCTATCTGGACGATGGGTTAATCAGAGATCCAACTCAGCAAACTACTTGGTTGTCCCTCGATTTAACTCTACACACTCTAATTTTGCTAGGATTTCTAGTCAATTACGAGAAATCTTATTTAGTCCCATCTCAAACCTTGTCATTTATTGGAGCAGACTTGGACACCTTGCAGGCAAAAGCTTTTCTGCCTCAACAACGAGGGTTAACTCTCATGTCTCTCGCTCACCAGTTGCACTGTCAACTTACTGCATCAGCTCACTAATTCCTCATCCTTCTGGGTCACATGACGTCCTCAGTCCATGTCACACCAATGGCCCGCTTGGCCATGAGACTCTTGCACTGGACTCTCAGGTCACAATGGATTCAAGCTATTCAGCCTCTGTCGACCATTGTTCACATCACCGACTCACTCCGTCTGTCTCTCGCCTGGTGGAAGAATCAAAGCAATCTCCTCCAGGGATTGCCCTTTCAAGTTCCAAATCCTCAAGCCATTCTCACCACCGACGCTTCCAACCTCGGGTGGGGAACCCACGTGGTCGATCTGCAGACACAAGGGTCTTGGTCTCCAGAGGAAGCCAAACACCAAATAAATTTCCTGGAACTTCGAGCAATGCGATATGCTCTCAGGCCTTTTCAGGATCGCCTATCAAATCAAGTCATCTGATTCAGACGGACAACCAGGTGGCCATGTGGTACATCAACAAATAGGGAGGCACAGGCTCCTTCCTTCTGTGTCAGGAAGCTGCGCAGATATGGGCAGACGTCATCTCCCATTCGATGTACCTCAGGGCCACCTACCTGCCGGGAGTGGACAATGTGTTGGCAGACAAGCTGAGTCGCGTCTTCCAACCGCACGAGTGGTCTCTAAACCCCTTGGTAGCGATCTCCATCTTCCAACAATGGGGATATCCTCAGATAGACTTCTTTGCGTCCCCTCAGAATCACAAAGTGGACAATTACTGCTCCCTTATTCGCAGCAAACACTCTCAGCCCAGAGATGCATTCTCCCTCTCTTGGGCAACCGGTCTGCTTTATGCATTCCCTCCACTTCCTCTTCTCTCGAAGACTCTCATGAAGCTACATCAGGTCAAGGGAAACATGATCCTGATAGCACCTCACTGGCCACGCCAAGTGTGGTTTCCTCTCCATCTGCAGGCACATTCCCTTGGGAAAGGACCCGCTTCTGATCACTCAAAACAACGGGTGCCTACGTCATCCCAATCTTCAAGCCTTGTCCCCGACGGCATGGATGTTGAAAGGTTAATCCTTTAACCTCTTAACCTTTCAGACCCAGTTTCCCGTGTCTTGATTGCTTCACGCAAGCCTTCCACGAGAAAATCTTACTCTTTTATAAATGGAAAAGCTTCACATCATGGTGCGCTTCTCAGTCCCTTGATCCCTTTTCCTATCCAATCCCAACGTTTTTGGACTATCTCTGGCATCTGTCAGAGTCAGGTCTAAAGACCTCTTCCATCAGAATGCATGTCAGTGCGGTAGCCACCTTCCATAAAAGTGTCGGGGATGTCCCTATATCAGTACAACCCCTTGTAACATGCTTTTTGAAGGGCTTGCTCCACATCAAGCCACCTTTACGTCCTCTGGCCCCTTCTTGGGACCTTAACCTGGTTCTTGGTCGGCTCATGAAACCACCATTCAAGCCTCTTTACTCCTGTGACTTAAAATATCTCACATGGAAAGTGATTTTCCTTTTGGCTATCACTTCAACTCGCAGGGTTAGTGAGTTGCAGGCCCTAGTTACCTATCTGCTTTACACTAAACTCCTGCAGGACCGGGCAGTACTCCGCACTCACCCTAAGTTTTTACCTAAGGTAGTTTCGGAGTTTCACATTAATCAATCCATCATACTACCTACCTTCTTTCCCAGGCCCCATTCCAATCCAGGGGAACAGGCTCTGCATACCCTCGACTGTAAACGGGCTCTAGCTTTTTATCTAGACCATACAGTTGCCCACAGAAAGAGCACTCAGTTATTCGTCTCTTTCCACCCCAACAAATTAGGGCAACCTGTGGGTAAGCAGACTCTCTCCTCCTGATTGGCGGACTGCATATATTTTTGTTATCAGGAAGCAGGCATTCCTTTTCAAGACCGTGTTAAAGCACACTCTGTGAGGGCCATGGCGACTTCAGTAGCACACCTACGATCGGTGCCTCTTCCTGACATATGCAGGGCTGCCACCTGGAGTTCTCTCCACTCTTTTGCAGCCCACTATTGCTTGGACAAAGCCGGAAGACAAGATTCCATCTTCGGCCATTCTGTCCTGCGTAACCTGTTTCCAACGTGACGTACCAACACCCTTCCGCCTGCCCAGTGGGGTTCAGGATGCCCTCTACCAAATTCCACCCCAGTGGTTGTGCCTGTTGCACGCCGTTGGGTACCTTTGGTGCATGTTCGGACATCCTCTGCTCGGTACTCACCCATATGTGAGGACTACCATCCTGCTTGTCCTGTGAGAAAGCAAATGTTGCTTACCTGTAACAGATGTTCTCACAGGACAGCAGGATGTTAGTCTCCACGAAACCCTCCCGCCGCCCTGCAGTGTTGGGTTCGTAACGTTTTGTTATTTTATTTTTCGGCACTGCCTGTAGCTTTCAAATAAGACTGAGGGGGGACTCCTGCTGGCTGCAGGGTTAGTGCCATGCTGGGCATGCCCAGTAGGGGCCAGTCAAAGTTCTGGAAACTTTGACAGAAGTTTTCCGTGATTGGGCTCCATCCTGATGATGTCACCCATATGTGAGGACTAACATCTTGCTGTCCTGTGAGAGCACCTGTTACAGGTAAGCAACATTTGCTTTTTCCCTGTCATCTACTCAATAAAAGTTAGTTGATTCTTGTTGTCTGTGGTTCTTAAACTGATTTTATCCAATTGGAAGAACCTTTCTCTAATAGATGTAAATTGGAGGTGGGATTTAGTTTATATGATATCTATAGATATCAATCACTTGTGGCTACTAAATACAATAGAGCTGTGTTTAGCAATCAGTGTGCCTTGGCACATTGGTATGCCTTCAGACCTGATCAGGTGTGCCATGAAAAAGACAACACTGCCATATGCTGATTCAGGCCAGCACCTGGGTTCTGCTCTTAACACTTCACAGCAACAAGAAACACCAGCAGCGATTCTTAAATGTGTGGGAGCTCTTTTCTGAGAATATTTATGATATTGTATACTGCTGCTTCCTAACTAGAGCATGAGCCCCCAGAGTGTGAGAATTAATGGGCAGCATGCAGGATATTAATAGCTGAGCCCTGCTTTGTGCAGCACACATCACACACAGTACCTCTTTATTTTCTATGTCCTGAGCCACCTAATTTTGAGTCCTTCTAGTCTCTTTCCTCCCCCTGGCTGAGTGAGGTTTACTTATTTTATTGATTTATATTCCGATTTTCTTTTTTTTAGGTACTTCAGGGCAGATTACAATTTAACCGTAGGGTTTATCATTCCACTATAAGTATAGCGGAATGTTGAGCCGCGGCCAGAAAGGGGTGGGGGGGGGGGCAATAGTATGCAGCTGGCTGCATCATGGTGGTGCATTTTTGCCTGCCGTGGTTGTGGCCACGCTGCATACTATCGCCCCCATAGCGCCACTGCAAAAGGTATTGTTATTTCCAGCATTACTGCAGACAATAATGTGTAAAACATTATCGCCTGCAACGTTACCGGCATAAAACATTTTTACTCCTCCCCTTTTCCTCATTTAAATGTTAGTTGCGATGTGGTTGTTATCGCATGCGTTAGGGCGTTATCGCATGTGACAGCGCCCTAATGTACGCGATAACGACCCATCACAATTTGAAAAATGACCACCCAAGTTTGTACCTGGGGCAATAGAGGGTAAAGTAACATGCCCAACGTCACAAGGAACACCAATGGGATTTTGAACCTCGACTTCCCTTGTTCACAACCCCGTAATCTAACGACTAGCAGAGTATGCACTGAGCACTGGATGTGACTCACCCCTAAGTGAAGGAGCTGTGGCAGCCAAGGTAGCTAACGTAGCTAGCTTCCCACACCACAGCAACTTCTCCCTTATCCTAAACTTGTATATAGAGGGAGTTGGTCCATTGAGATGGTTTCATATATGCATTTTTCCCCTCTCTCACTTTATTTTAAAATTTGGGAGCCTGGTGTGGCTTTCAGTGCTTCCCTAGCTCTTCTTTTGGCCATATGAATCCTCTTCATATCCACATTGATTACTCCATGGTGGTTAGGATACCCCACTTTTGGGCCAATACAGTACAGTGCGCTCCAACGGAGCGCACTGTTAACCCACATTGGACGCTCGTTTTCAGCCCGCTAGCGTTACCCCTTATTCAGTAAGGAGCCGAAAATGTGCGTCCAACCCGCCGAACCTAATAGCGCTCGCAACATGCAAATGCATGTTGATGGCCCTATTAGGTATTCCCGCGCGATTCAGAAAACAAAATGTGCAGCCAAGCCGCACATTTTGCTTTCAGAAATTAGCGCCTATCCAAAGGTAAGCGCTAATTTCTTCGGGCACCGGGAAAGTGCACAGAAAAGCAGTAAAAACTGCTTTTCTGTGCACCGTCCGACTTAATATCATGGCAATATTAAGTCGGAGGTCTCAAAAGTTTCGAAAAGTAAAAAAAAAAAAAAAAGTTTGAAGTCGGCCTGCGGCTGTCGGTTCAAAACCTCACGCTCAATTTTGCCGGCGTCAGGTTTCCGAGCTCATGGCTGTCAGCGGGCTCAAGAACCGACGCCAGCAAAATTGAGCGTCGGCTGTCAAACCCGCTGACAGCCCCGCTCCGGTCCAAAAGGAGGCGCTAGGGACGCGCTAGTGTCCCTAGCGCCTCCTTTTGCCTGTTTTTACCGCCGGGCCTCATTTGAATAGAGAATCACGTGCACAGGAGAGTGGCCTGTGCACGTGCCGGGAGAGCGGGCATTCGCCCGCTCTTCCACGGACTTTACTGTATCGGCCCGAATGTAAGTGTGCCTTGCCCCTCAAAACTTTGAGAAACATTGCAATAGAGTGGCAAAATGGGTGAAAATTTGGAGACAGTTCGACCATTTCTTTGCTATGATCTTTATTTCAATATATTTTACCATGTTGTTATGTCTTGTTGAAATGTGTAAATTAGGTGACTTAGAGTGCTTTATCAGTAATACAAATTGCAGCCCATTGCAGGCAAGAGTCTGTGGTATAAGAATCTGAGGCACTGAAAAATCTGATACAATTCCCAAAAACATTTCTGAGTAATTTCTATTTTCTAGAACGGGTAGCATCTTTGTTGCAGATTTTGAAAGACCTACGCACGCCGGGCCTATTTTCAAAAGGCCTGGCAGCGCATGTAAGTCCCGGGGCTTGAAAAAATGGGCGGGGGCAGGGTCAGCGGCTCCTGGCACAGCGGCCATTTGCTGCTGTGTCAGAGATTGCGTGCCAGCAATCGACTGGCGCACGCAACTTGCGCCTGCTTGGAGGCAGGCACAAAAGGTAAAATAAAGATCAGGGAGGTTAGAGTAGGGCTGGGGGGGGGAAGTTTAGGAGAAAGGGTGGGAAGGACAGGCTAGGGAGGAGGGAACAGAGTAAGCCAGTGCGGCTCGGCACGCATAAGGTGCACAATTGTGCACCCACTTGCGCGTGCCGACCCCGGATTTTATAACATGCTCCCGTCTGTGCGCACATGTTATAAAATTGGGCGTATATGTACACGCCCGAGTTCCTTTTAAAATCTACCCCTTTGTGTTTTTGGCATCTGTGATGATTTGAATATGAGTCTTTGCAAAATAGAGGATTTAAAGGGCTGGGGCAGGATTTATTTAGGTGCAGGTTAATCTGAAGCTGAAGTGCCACACCTAGGGAACTTCATTTCCCAGGATTCCTAGGGGATAACTGGTAGGATAATGTCACCAGTGAACATCTGATCAGAGAGGAGCCCCCGCCCCCCCTTTCCCCTCTTGGAGCTATAAGCTGCTAGGTTCCATAAAAAGATAGCAAACAGCTAGCCTGTCTGCCATGGAGCAACTCTTGGAGGATGAGGAGCCTGAGCCAGATTAATTTTTCAACTGTTGAGCTAAGTTGTGTTTGACTTTATTAAGTGACTAAGCTGTAAGTATACTAGAGCAGTCCTCCTGTGAAAAATGAAAGCATGGAACCTGGGGTGATGGTTAATTAAAGCTGTTTAGCTGTGTAAAATGCAGCAGGTCTCCTGTAGAAACTAAAGCTTTAAATCATGTATGTTACTTGAATGAAAGCTGAGTGTAGCTAGGGAAAAATGCAGCAATACTTCTGTAGAAACTAAGAAATGAAACCCACTGTTAGCTAATTGAAGCTGGGTTTGGCTGGGTAAAATGCAGCAGTGCTCAGGAAGTAAACCCACTGTCTTTAATTAAAGCTGAGTGTGGCTGGGTAAAAATGCAGCAGTGCTATGGAATTAAACCCATTATGCTTGCTAATGGAAGCTGGGTTTAGCAGGCTAAAATGCAACAATGCTAAGGAACTAAACCCACTGTGTTTGTTAATTGAAGTTCAGTCTTGCTGTCTAAAATGAAACCGAGTTCCTGCAAAAGGTAAAGAATTCAACCCTGGGGGCTGAAGTATGACTAAGCTGGGCTGAGTAGCTATAGCAAATCCATTTCCAAGGATTAAGAATGCTAGATTTCAAATGTTCTTATTGTATGATTGATATTGAGACCCGGAGCCTAGTAGCTGAGCAGGCTCTTTGAATAAGTCTAATGGCTGGTGTAGAGGTTGTGCATTCTAATAAATAGAAGCATGGTAAGAACATAAGAAAATGCCATACTGGGTCAGACCAAGGGTCCATCAAGCCCAGCATCCTGTTTCCAACAGTGGCCAATCCAGGCCATAAGAACCTGGCAAGTACCCAAAAACTAAGTCTATTCCATGTTACCGTTGCTAATGGCAGTGGCTATTCTCTAAGTGAACTTAATAGCAGGTAATGGATTTCTCCTCCAAGAACTTATCCAATCCTTTTTTAAACACAGCTATACTAACTGCACTAACCACATCCTCTGGCAACAAATTCCAGAGTTTAATTGTGCGTTGAGTAAAAAAGAACTTTCTCCGATTAGTTTTAAATATGCCCCATGCTAACTTCATGGAGTGCCCCCTAGTCTTTCTACTATCCGAAAGAGTAAATAACCGATTCACATCTACCCGTTCTAGACCTCTCATGATTTTAAACATCTCTATCATATCCCCCCTCAGCCGTTTCTTCTCCAAGCTGAAAAGTCCTAACCTCTTTAGTCTTTCCTCATAGGGGAGCTGTTCCATTCCCCTTATCATTTTGGTAGCCCTTCTCTGTACCTTCTCCATTGCAATTATATCTTTTTTGAGATGCGGTGACCAGAATTGTACACAGTATTCAAGATGTGGCGATCAGAATTGTACACAGTATTCAAGTATACATATGACACTGCTGGTGAACAGAAGCTAGCCCTAAATGCTATGGTGTCAACTGCAAGAGGTTAAAGAGAAAGTGTTATATGATAGAGTCTTCTGGATAGTGCCCTGTATGATTTATGTGTTGGGAAAACTGGTGATTTTGAAGTTCCTGCAAAATTTCCTAGAATGATGTAATAAAAAGGTGTTTAAAACTCTAACTTATGAGGCAGTGAGACCTTTTGGGGCTGACGGGAACAAGGAAGGTGTACCACAGGTTTAGGCCCAGGGGAAAGCCTCACATGTCTGGCAGGACCTTGCCTTTTGTTTATAAGAGAGTCTCTAAATTCCTGTAGATCGGGGCTAGCTTTAAGGTTCCATGCTCCCTACAGTGCACATATCCTACAACACCTAGCTAGGAAGAACCAGCTGGAACTAGAGCATAGAACTGGAACAAAGTTATAGAGACCATATAACTCCAACCCTCCTACCCAGATTGGACTAATTTGCCTTCAGACTTCATCATATCGCTCCAAGGCCAGGCATTGCGCTTTTTCAGCATCATTGAAATATGTGCAAGCAAACAAGACACTTCAAGAAGATTTAAGTCCACTGAAAGGCAAATTATATATAAAGGAGGAAAAAGATTTCATAAGCCTGGTAGGATTAAGAATTGAGATTCATACTCTGGTAAAGAATCATCCTAAATCTGAAAATTCCTCCTTAGAGTCTAGTGAAACTTATAACATTTGTATCCAAATCTCAAAATTGAGTCTTTATTTATTTATTTATTTTATTTATTAAAGGCTTTTATATACCGACTTTCTTGATACAAATCAAATCAACTCGGTTTACATCGAACAAGCAGTAACTACAACCAACCAATAACAAGAGACAATTTGAAGGAGTATAAAGTTACATTATAACAAGGATGCGTTAACTTGGAGTAGGAAATAAGAAGGGGAACGAAGATAGAGTATAATATACAAGGGAGTATATGAGGGAGGCAAGGAGCCGTCCTCATGATAACTTGTAAGCGTCCTTATGATAACTTATATACATGATTTAGCGCTTGTTTATTTACATGATTGTAAATAAACAATCATGTATTAACTTTAACTTTCAGTTAACTTTAAAATTAACTTTCAGTATAATTGATAGGCTGAAACCTATTCACTTTTACAATGAGAAACGTAACTTAAATTCAGGTTTCAAGATCAAAATGTTTCAAGAATAGCAATGGTTAAGTGGTTTGACATGGCCAGCATTTTGCCACAGATACCGTGTTTCCCCGAAAATAAGACATCCCCCAAAAATAAGACCTAGTAGAGATTTTGCCGAATTCTTAAATATAAGACCTCCCTCGAAAGTAAGCCATCCCTTGTAAACAGGAGCGGATTGACCTATCGGGGTATCGGGCTTCCCTCGGTGGGCCAGTCAATCCTGTGACGTCATTTTTTTTTTTTTTTTAAATAAAGTTTCCAAGGTATTAGGGGCAGACGCGAGCAGTGGTATCCCGAGGGGAGCCAATGCCCCCGGGCGCAAGGAGGCTCATGCGGCCGCTGAGCCTCCTTGCCCGAAGAAAAAGATCGCGTTCAAACGCGCTGATGCACTTCCTCCTTCCTGCCTGTGTGGCCCCGGAAGTAAACGTTGCCAGAGCCGCGTGGGCAGGAAGGAGGAAGTGCATCAGCGCGTGCAGAAGAGGAGGAGCCGCCGCGGGCTGCTGCGAATCCCAAGTCGCAGCGGTCCAAGAAGAGGAAGAGGCCCGGTAGCAGGGCTGCCGCGGCCCGAGAAGTTCAGGGCCACGGCAGAGCCCATCCTGCGGCGACCCGCGAAGAGGAGGCCCAGAGGTGAAAGAGAGGCTGAGGCTCTGTAGAGGGTGTGTGCGTGCATGTATGAGATGAGTTGAGAGATTGTATGTGGGAGTGAGGATCTGAATGTTTGCAGAGGCAGCATGTGAGAGCCTCTGTGTGTGTGAGAGAGACAGCGTGTGACAGTGAGAGCCTATGCTTGAGCAAGACAGCATGTGGGAGTGAGAGAGAGCCTGTGTGTGTGAGAGTCAGACAGCATATGCCAGTGAGAGACTGGGTGTATGAATGATTGTATGAGAGAGAGCATGTGACAGTGAGAGCCTGTGTGTGTGAGAGAGAGAAATGCATGTGAGAATGAGAACCTGACTGTGTTTGAGGGAAGAAGATGGAGAGAAAAGAAATACGGAAGAAAAAAGGACAATATAAAAGGAATTGGCAAAAAAATAAGAAAGGGAAGGTGGAAAAAAAAAAGCCTGTGACCAACCGATTAGAAAACTAACATCAGCCAGCAAAGGTGTAAAAAAAAAAAAAATTACTTTTTAGTGATTGGCATATGTAATCTTTGGGAATGTGCAAGAATAGCACTTTCTCTATGCAGATCTCACAATGTACGAGATCAGCATGGAGAAAGTGGAAGCCCACGGGGCCTGCACAGAGGAGGCAGCAGAATGGGCTTCAGTGTCAGTAGCAGCAATCGGCACCTCCCCAATAGCCATGTGACAGTGGCAGCAAGATTACTGACATCTGGGGATGGTGGGAGTACCAGTCGGGGGACCCCTTCCAAGCAGTGTGCAGAGGTTCAAAAGCAGCAGAGTCAGCCCAAGCTGACTACCATGAATGCTGCACACTCTTACCTCTCTCTGACAGCACACTGGTGGGACATGGCTGACGCAGGGGCAGCCAGCAGCTCTATTAGACATCCCCTGAAAATAAGGCCTAGTGCATCTTTGGTAGCAAAAATTAATATAAGACATTGTCTTATTTTCGGGGATACAGGGTAGCTGCCTCAAGAACAAAACCTTCAAAAAGATCATGTTCATTAGACGTTCACTGATCATGTAACACAAAAAAGACTTGAGAATTAAAACGTTTTCAACTGTAATTTTATATCACACACATAACTGACTTTTGTCTACTGTGTCATCTTAATAAGTGAATGACTCACAATCACAGCTAGCTTTTTATACAAACTTTCAGATGCTAGAAACCTATCTCATTGGCAGAAAATATCATCTGACTTCAATACTTTTGTGTTCAGAAATGCATGTACACAGATGTTTTGGTCTGTGTACATGCGGAGCGCAGAATCCCCCCTGCGCAGAATTGCCAAATTCTGTGCAGAAAATGGCAGAGGAGACCCCGGCATGCCGTGAATGGAGCACGCGAAGATGAAGGCCCCCATGTGCCGTGGGATGCGCTCCGCTCACAGAGAAAATGATGGCCCCCGTGTGCTGCGAATGGAGTGTGCTCCACTCGCGGTGAAGATGAAGGCCCCGGTGAGAGTGAATGTGTGTGTGAGAGAGGGGAGGGAGGGTGAGAGCAGGGAGAGGGGTGTGAGAGAGGGGAGAGTGAGAAGGGGGATGAGCAGGAGGGTGTGAGTGAGCATGGGAAGTGAGAGAGCAGGGGGGGGGGGAATGCTTGAGTGTGGGTGCCAGAGAGAGGGAGCCTATATGAGGAGATTGTGAAGGAGTGTATATGTGTGGGAGAGATTGCGAGCTCATTGGTATGAAAAAGGGATTGTGAGCATGTGAGGGTGCTAGCCTGTGTGAAAAGGGTGCATGAGAGAGAGACATAGGTTGTGTGTGTGAGAGAGAAAGGGGGCTTGTGTGGGTGTGTATGCAAGAGAGAGGGACCCTGTATGAGGGGATGTGTGGGTGTGAGAGAGTGAGGGAGCCTGTATGAGGGTGTGTGTATGTTTACTAGAGAGAGGCAGCATGTGTCTGAGAGAGGGAGGGACAGAGGGAGCCTGTATGAGGGGCAGTACTGAGAACAGGGTCAAACGCTGGGACTGGCGATAGAGTGAAAGGGGTTGAGCCTAGAGGTGGAGGGGAGAGTTACTGGCAGGTGGAAGAGTTGGGCCTGAGAGGGCAAAGTGGCCAGGGGAGTAGGTAGAGCGAGTGGAAGGGACACTCTTACAGTGAATTTCTAGGAAAATTCTGCTCAGAATATTTAAAATTATTCATATCTAAGTAATAACTTTTTTTCTGTATTAATTTAAAATGTAATTACTTAAAGACTGTCTTGTAAATTGTGTTATTTTGACCAATATAAAGTTTGCAGAATTTAAAGTTTTTTGCATTTCAAGCATGGACAAATAAGGTATACCACAAAATTTGAAGCACAAGTTGTAAAATAAAATATAACATTAATTCTTTGTTAGTAACAGGATGTTGAAAAATTTCAAGTTTGTAGTTAGAAAGAGGAAGGAATCATGTTACATTTCAA
The DNA here is from genome assembly GCF_901001135.1 of Rhinatrema bivittatum. Lineage (NCBI taxonomy): Eukaryota > Metazoa > Chordata > Amphibia > Gymnophiona > Rhinatrematidae > Rhinatrema > Rhinatrema bivittatum. The sequence continues at coordinate 51,162,236 of NC_042620.1, read as the reverse complement.
GAATATCACTCACACTGTGTGAGTTTCATGTGGTTTTCAAATGTATAAAATTCATAATAAGGGTTTAGTTTCCCTCTAAACTGACAGTATCCTTAATAGTATGTTTCTGTTTTCGGGTTTGATAATTTAATATATTTGCAATAATTCATTAATAACATAGTGAGTATGATGCACAGATAAAAGTAAACAAATAACAACTTGAAGGTATTTTCCCTTGGAACAGCAGAATTCATATATTCCTTAAAACTCTGATTTTGAATTCTTTATTGCTCACTGTTTTACTTGACTGTCTTTACTGAAAAATTTTTGTTTTGTATTTCTGGTCTTAAGTGGTTCCATACTTATATATCTATATGAATTCAGTCTATAAATAGCAAGAAATGTTATGACTTATAGAAACAGAAATGACGGCAGAAGAAGACCAAACAGCCCGTCCAGTCTGCCTAGCAAGCTTTCACACTTATTTTTCTCATACTTATCTGACCGCTGAGTTCAGGGCCCTTTTGGTAACTTTATGGTTCTAATTTCCTTCCACCCCCACCATTGATGTAGAGAGCAGTACTGGATCTGCATTAAAGTGAAGTATCAAGTTTAATTGATTTGGGGTAATAACCGCCGCAACAAGCAAGCTACTCCCACACTTATTTGTTTAACCAGACTATGCAATTCAATCCTTGTTGGTTGTTGTCTGGATATAAATAGAAGATAAGTAGTTGGATCTGGGAAACCTCAATATGCAGAATGTGTGCGTTTCTGTAAAGAATAATGTGCAAAGTTCACATAGTCTTTATATAGCTCATGATAAAATGTGATCTTTTAAAGTGCTATCTTGTGTGTAGGAGTGAAATTATATGTTGTTTTAAAAATATGACTCATATGAGTGGGTGAGAATCCAAGGAATATCAGGAAACCCAGATTCCAAAATATCCCTTTTTTTCTATTTTTTTAAAAATACATTTCAAATATATGTCCAAGACAGACAAAGAGTATATGTTTTTGAGGATAAATTGGAAAATCACCCAGGGGCCTCAAATTGGTGGCCGACTCTGTATTGAAGAGACTTAAGCGGTGCCCAGGTTGTGCAGCTGGAGTTGTGGTGGCTAATGGTGGTGAGGCTTGAGCCAGGAAGCAGAAGTTGCAGGGAGCGCCATTGATGGGATTCAAGCAGGAGTAGGCAAACTGTTTTTACCCCGTGGCCACATTACAAATTCTCATTTACAACAGGGGCTGGGTGGGGGTCCTCCTTGGCAATAATACCCGAAAGCACAGTGAGAGGAACAAAGCAGCAGCAGATCTGACAGGTCGAGCCATACGCCAAACAAGTCTATTCCCATACTAGCAGCTCATCTATTTAAAATAAGTAATAATGTTATACATTTAAGGGTTGATTTTAAAAGATCCGCGCATGCGTCCATGTGTGCATGGTCATTTTATAACATGCGCGCGTTGGCATGTTTTAAACAGGAACCTGTCCTCAACACAAATGCTCGCTTCCCTTAGATCCCCAGCAGAGCTGCTCTCTACATGGGAGGACCAGCAGCCCTGGGCAACACAGGCTCTTGCCTCTCACCTACTACTATCTCCGGCTGATGCTGTCATCTCACCACAAAAGGCCCCTTAGCCGCAAGCATCATCAAATGATGCTGGCTGATGGTAATGTGTCATCAAGATGTCCACTAATATGGGTGTGACATTCTCATGACATCGTGTTTAGTGTCAGTGGGCCAAACTTAATGGTGAATGAAAAAGGGTATACATGCCACAAAAGTCATATCATCAGGCTTTTTTCTGGCCCACGGCTCTTAGCTTACCCACCCTGATGATATGCACTCCAGGGTTCAGAAGGCATTTGACAAAGTCCCTCATGAGACGCTTCTAAGAAAACTAAAAAGTCATGGGATAGGAGGAGATGACCTTTCATGGATCACAAACGGTTAAAAGTTAGGCAACAGAGCATAGGATTAAATGGTCAATTTTCGCAGTAGGAAAGGGTAAACAGTGGAGTGCCTCAGGGATCTGTACTTGGACCAGTGCTTTTCAATATGGGGCAGATTTTCAAAGCCCTACGAGCGCCAGGCCTATTTGATAAAGGCCCGACGATGCGTGTAAAACCCCGGGATGTGTCTAAGTCCCGGGGCTTCGAAAAAGGGGAGAGGCAGTCCATGGGCAGGGTGGGGCCAGTGGCCTCCGGCACAGCGGCCATTTGCCCTGTGTCGGAGGATCGCGTGCTGGCAGGCGCAAGAGGTAAGTTAAAGAAATGGGGGGGCTTAGAATAGGGCTAAGGGGTGGGAAGGAGAAGGAAGGATAGAGTAGGGGAAAGGGAAGTTCCCTCCTAAATTGGAGCCACCTGGGAGGGAACGGGTGAAGGCCACCAGCGTCGGCACGCAAGATGCACTAGTGTGCACACCCTTGCTCGCACCGACCCCTGATTTTATAACGTGTGCGCGCATGTTATAAAATCTGGCGTCCATGTGTGCGCGTGTATCTTTTAAAATGTATCCCTATATTTATAAATGATCTAGAAAGGAATACGACGAGTGTGTTAATCAAATTTGCAGATGCTATAAAATTATTCAGAGTAGTTAAATAACAAGCGGATTGTGATAAATTGCAAGAGGACCTTATGAGACTGAAAATTTGCATCAAAATGGCAAGGTGGACCAAGTGCAAGGTATGCATGTAGTGAAAAATAACCCAGGCTGTAGTTACACGATGTTAGGTTCCATATTAGGAGCTACCACCCAGGAAAAAAATCTCAGTATACTCAGTATGCTAAGGGGAAACAAAAAAGCAAACAATGTCAAGAATTATTAGGAAGGGAATGGTGAATAAAATGGAAAATGTCATAATGCCTCTGTATCGCTGCATTGTGAAACCGCACCTTAAGTACTGTGTACTGGTCACAGCATCTCAAAAAATATTTAGTTGCAGTGGAAAAGGAATATAGAAGGGTGACCAAAATGATAAAGAGGATGGAACAGCTCCCCTATGAGGAAAAGCTAAAGAGGTTAGGACTGTTCAGCTTTGGAGAAGAGACAACTGAGGTTGGATATGATACAGGTCTTTAAAATCATGAGAGGTCTAGAATGGGTAAATATGAATTGGTTATTTACTCTTTCGGATAAAAGAAGGACTAGGGGGCACTCCATGAAGTTAGCAAGTAGCACATTTAAAACTAATTGGAGAAAATTCTTTTTCACTCAACATACAGTTAAGCTCTGGAATTTGTTGCCAGAGGATGTGGTTAGTGCAGTTAGTGTGGCTGGGTTTAAAAAAGGGTTTGGATAAGTTCTTTGAGGAGAAGTTCATTAACTGCTATTAATCCAGCTGACTTAGATACTGCTATTATTGGCATCAGTAGCATGGTATCTACTTAGTGTTTGGGTACTTGCCAGGTGCTTGTAGCCTTGATTGGCCACTGTTGTATACAAGATGCTGAGCTTGATGGACCCTTGGTCTAACCCAGTATGGCAGGTTCTTATGTTATCCCAGGACAAGCAGGATGCTAGTCTTCACATATGGATGACATCACTGACGGAGCCCTAGCGCGGGAAATCTTTCTGTCAAAGTTTCTAGAAACTTTTGACTGGCCCTGTGAGGCCACTGAGCATGCCCAGCATGCCATGATATTCTCTGCCACAGGGGTGTCTCTTCAGTCTTCGCTTTTCCGTGCTGCTACAGGCATCACGGGACAGGAGCCATTGCGAGTTATTCGCAACCTTTCTGACTAAAAAGTCATATTTTTTCGATATTCTCTCTCATAGCGGTCTCTCGGGCTTTCCTTTCACTGGCTGGTGAGTACCTCGGTCTCTATTTCCCATTGTTAAAAATTTTTCTCATGAATTCCCATTCTCTCTCGACGGCCGTCGATACCAAAATGGCTACGGGCTTCAAAAAATGCCCTCTATGTAACAACCATGTCGATCACCGACCCACATCTCGAATGTGTTCTCTGTCTCTGTGAAAAGCACGACGTGAATACGTGTCCTAAATGCGCTGGAATGACAGCGAAAGGCTAGGCAGGAAAAAATGGAACATTTGTTCCAACTACAACTGATTCCTTCCCCTTCAAAATCATTGAAGTCGTCTCCAGCCGGAGTGACTAAATGAGCCTTACTTAAAAAAAAACCTCACCCGGACGGATCCGTTGATCGTCCGTCCTCGCCATCGTCCACAGCATCGACGAAGTCGACCGACCAACTTAAATCAAAGCATCGTTATCGACATCGTCGACCGTTGTCATCTGCATCGACGTCCCAGGAGGAATCGACGGCAAAGTGGCCACGGACCCAGGAAATACCGGTCCCCTCAACTACTGGGCCTTTGCCTCCATCGATGTCAGATCCTCTGCAGTCTTCTGCACAGGATCCATCTTCGCAGCCTTCGCCACTGCTTACAACTGCACTGGTTCCATCAGTTGTACAGCCGGAATTATCTGATATCATCAGGCAAGCGGTCATTCAGGCTTTAAAAGATCAAGCACCTCCGGCGATTCCACCAATGCCGATGCCACCAGCATCGATGCCGATTGTATTACCGATGCCGGTGGGCCCACCGATGCCGGTGCCCTTTTTTGGCACCGAGGACAACGATGGACTTGATCACTACGACACCGAGACTCATCACGTCATCGACGTCCGTCTTTGCCCAGATACCATCGGGCTCTTCGATGCCGGTCTCGATTCCAACGACGTCGAAGTCTTCCAGAACATTTCCACCGACGACTACATCGATGACAACCACTGCATCATCGAGACAGCCATCATCTGAGCCTCCTGAAGTACAGGATCTCGCATTCTATCAACGTCTTTTACAAAGATATCAAAATGTCATCGATAACCTGCCAACAACAAAGCCTCAGGACTCTTCAACTTTGTTTTCCACCGATGATCCACAGCCAGGCCCTTCAGGCCTTCACTACCCTCCCAGATCTCCTCCAAGGTCTCCTTATAGGGATGACCCAGACGATTCGTGGGATGACCAGCAGTCTGTAACGTCTTCTGAGGGATTCATGTCTGAACCTTCACCTCCAGACCAGAGAAAAAAATCACCCCAGAAGATTTATCTTTCTCCACATTCATACAAGATATGGCTGACTCCATTCCCTTCAAACTAACAGCAGAAGAAGATACCAGACAGCAAACTCTGGAAGTTCTTCAGTTTGTAGACCCACCTAAACAAGTGTTGGCTATTCCAATCCATGAGTTCCTCTTGGATCTTCAGCGTCGCATCTGGGAGCATCCATCTTCTGTCCCAGCAGTAAATAAGCGGGTGGACATGACCTATTTAGTACAGACAGCTCCAGGTTATCAGAAGCAACAGTTACCAGTCTGTGGTAGTAGTGTCTGCACAGAAAAAGTCAAAACGTGTGCGCCCACACTCATCAACTCCACCTGGTAAGGACCATAGGTTTCTCGATTCATTAGGCAGAAAAGTGTATCAAAGTGCCATCTTGAACACAAAGATCTCTGCTTACCAATTGTATATCACACAATATCAGAGGAACCTATGGAAGCAAATGGAGGAATTTATTACTTCTTTGCCTTCACAGTTCCAGGAACCAGCAGAGGCCATAGTCAACAAAGGCCTAGAAGCCAGAAAGCATGAGGTGAGGGCGGTCTATGACAACTTTGAGACGGCTTCCAGAGCAGCAGCAGCTGGAATTACCGCCCGTAGATGGGCATGGCTAAAGGCCTCGGACCTCAGGCCTGAGGTCCAAGAAAAACTTGTGGACCTACCATGTCAGCGACAATTTGTTTGGGGAAAAGGTCCAAGAAGCAGTACAACACTTAAAGACCACACAGAGACTTTACGTCAACTGTCTCAAATACCACAAGATCCCTCTATACAATCTTCTCGCCGCCTACATCGTAGAGAAACAAGACGTCCTTATTATAGGCCAAGAAGATACTACCAGCAAACTTCTAGGGGTAGGTCAACTAGACCACAACAATGGTCCCAGGCCAGACAGCCTAGGCCTACCCACCCACAACCTCCTGCACAGACAGGCCCAGCAGTGGGCTTTTGAAATACAGACCAGAGAGCAAGTCCATCCCCTAAATCCTCGACCAGACCTGCTAGAGGGAGGAAGAGTATCCTACTTTTATACACATTGGCTAAACATAACAACAGACCAATGGGTACTCTCCATAGTCTCTTGAGGTTACAAACTCAAGAGGTTAGTTGTTTAACAATAGATTGTACTTTATTATAGATTAGCCGTTCATTATATTCGATATGTTCCATGTAAACCGCCTCCCCGGCGATAGTTATCTCTGTTAAATGTGAACCGGAGTGATATGTATTGTATACAGGAACTTCCGGTATATAAAAACCAAAAAATAAATAAATAAACTAAATTTCCTCTCAGTTCCTCCGGAATCTCCACCAAGTTTCTTCCCACAACAAAATTCTCAACTAATTCAACTACAAGTAGAATTATCCATCCTTCTGATTGCCAGGGCTGTATAGCCAGTGCCCTGGACTCAGCAGGGCAGAGGATTCTACTCCCGGTATTTCCTCATTTCAAAGAAAACTGGAGGCCTACGTCCCATCCTAAACCTCAGAAATCTCAACAAATTTCTGAAAAAAGAAAAATTCAGGATGGTTTCTCTAGGCACTATGCTTCCACTACTTCAAACAGGAGACTGGCTTTGTTCCCTGGATCTTAAAGACGCTTACGCTCACATTCCCATATTCCCTCCTCATCGCAAATATCTGCGCTTCATGGTGGGCCATCAACATTTCCAATACAGAGTTCTGCCGTTCGGACTGGCATCTGCTCCCAGAGTCTTCACCAAATGTCTGGCAGCAATAGCGGAACACTTGCACAAGGAAAGTGTCCATGTTTTCCCATATCTGGACGACTGGCTCATCAAGAGTCAATCTCAGCAAGGAGCTCTCGCTTCTCTGCCTCGAACAATTGCCCTACTTCACTCCATGGGATTTCTCATCAGTTATCAAAAATCCCATCTCACTCCAACTCACCTGCTTCAATTCATAGGAGAAGAATTGAACACCAATCTAGCAAAGGCCAGTCTACCTGTAGACCGAGCAAAGACACTTACTCTACTAGCAAGATCCATTTACTTACAGAAACAAACGACAGCTCATCAGTTTCTAACATTACTAGGCCATATAGAGAACTCCACTGGCTCCCCATCGCATCCCGAATTCTCTTCAAAATTCTAACCATAGTGCACAAGTCCATCCACTCGCACAATTCCAATTGGTTGGATGAACCCTTTCGTCCTATACGCACTGAACGACCCACTCGCACTGTCAACAAAGGCACCCTCTCCATTCCCCCTTTGAAAAAAGCCCACCTCTCCTCTACTAGGGACCGTGCACTATCCATTGCAGGCCCTAAACAATGGAACACCCTCCCTACCACTCTCAGGCTAGAGCCATGTTACGCCAAGTTCAGAAAAAAACTTAAAACATGGCTCTTCCGACAAGCCTACCCTGATTAAGTACACCGACTTCTGCAAGTATCTTGCCTACGCCTTGTATATTCCTGTAAATAGTCCGTTGCAGTTTTTATTTATTGCTTTAATTCCTCCACCTCCTGCTCTTTGTATACTCCTCCTTGTTCGCCCTCCCTGTTCATTGTAATTTCTACCTTTAAAGTTACATTGTAAACCGGTATGATGTATGCATACTAATACCGGTATATAAAAGTTTTTAAATAAATAAATAAATAAATATAGCCTCCACAGTTCATGTCACTCCTATGGCACGACTCGCCATGAGAGTTACCCAGTGGACTTTAAGATCACAATGGATCCAAGCCATTCAACCACTACATTATCCAATTCGTGACCCACCAACTAAGATCATCTCTACTTTGGTTGACAAACATGGACAACTTGCGCAAGGGCCTACCTTTTCAGCAACCAGTCCCACAGATAACGTTAACTACAAATGCATCCACCTTGGGTTTGGGAGCTCATATAGACAATCTCCAAACACAAGGAATTTGGACAACACTGGAAGCAACATTTCAAATAAATTTCCTGGAACTTCGAGCTATACGTTATGTGCTTCATGTGTTCAAGGACTGCCTTTCACACAAGACTGTTCTGATCCAAACGGACAACACAGTAGCCATGTGGTACGTCAACAAACAGGGAGGTACGTGCTCGTATCTCCTTTGTCAAGAAGCTGCACAGATTTGGGACTGGGCCCTAACACACTCAATGTTTCTCCGGGCCACTTATCTGGCAGGCATTCAAAATGTACTAGCGGATCGCCTCAGTTGTCAATTCTAACCACACGAATGGTCCCTGGATCCCTCAGTAGTGACCAGGATCTTTCAACGTTGGGGTCAACCGACAATAGACCTCTTTTCATCACATCTGAATCACAAGGTAGACATATTCTGTTCTCTACACAAACAGAAGAACCAGCCAGCCAGCCAAGGACACCTTTGCTCATCCTTGGAACTCAGGCCTTCTATACGCGTATGGAGTTGGTACCCTTGTTTTACTATATCTAGAACCCACTGGTCTGAAGTGATCGCTTCCCACACTGGTAGGCATTGCTGAAGTCTGCCCGGGGGTGCTTGCTGTATTAGTGGTGGCTGAAGGTTCAAAAAGACTGCGTGGATTTTATTGTGGCCGCCGGTTGCTGTGCCTACTGTCGTTGGGCCCTCGGTTTCCCTCTTCTATTCTGTGATGATTGTTGAGGCATTTGTTGTCTTTGATACTGAGGTATGAAGGTTGCCGATAAGGTTGAAAAGAACAATATGGCCTTCTAGCAAAGGATTGGCGGCGATTGCTGTCAAAGTATCGACGTGAAGAGGTAAATGGCGACTGGGTCAACGACTGTACCGCCACAGCCTGCTCCTTCAGTTGGGTGACAGTAGTTAGGAATCGTTCGCCAAAGAGGTTGTCCCCTGTACAGGGCAAATTCACAAGCTTGTCGTGAAGGTCTTCCCTAATAGCACTAGCTCTGAGCCAGGCTAACCATTGATCTGACAGCCCAGTAGCAGAAGCCCTCGAAGAGGTTTCAAAGCCTTCATAAATGACCCACAGGAGGTGTTTGGAGCATTCCTCTATGTCTTGGAGAGGCTGTAGAATTTGTTGTGCTGTAGAAGAAAGCAGACCTTTTGTCGCCTGAATACATTCGTACATGTATTGAATCATGTAGAATTGGTGGGTGTGTATTCGTGCCGCTAGCATAGAATTCTGATAGATTTTCCAGCCAAATTCATCTAGGGTACGACTATCCTCTCCCGGAGGATAAGAGGTGTGAGACTTTCTTCGAGCGTTGCATAGCAGATTCCACCACAATAGACGTATGTGGAAGTTGCGGCACTGTATAAAAAGATGCTTTTGGCATGCGGAATTTCAAATCTGACTTCTGTGAAACTGCAGACAGAGTATGTGGGGTTTCCCATGAATTCCTAGGTACTGTGTCTAGTACCTCCTGTGGGGGTAGTGATCCTGGTTCCCCTGGAGTCTCAAAGATTTTTAGGAGACCAAGTGTTTCCGATCTTGGGTCAGGTAGCTTTTGCACTTCTAAATGGAGGATGGTGCCAAGTTTATCCCAAAACTTAGGATACGATAGATCCTCAGGAGGAGAATAAGGCTCCTGCGGTTGATCCGGGGGATCTGAAGGGTAACCTGTAGAGGAAGAAACTGTTGAGTGAGACTATGGAGAAGCTCCCGGTGATGGATGTTCGGGAACAGGTGTGACATGTACCAATGGTGTTGGCATAGGCTCTGGTTGTAATGGATTCTCTTCCTGACCTTGTGTCTCAGGAGAACTAGGTGAGGAAGCATTCGGTAACTGAAAGGAAGATTGAAGAGAGTCAAAGAAGCTTGATAGAGACTCAGATAAGTGAGAGAATGCCTCTTTTGCCATTGGAGGCATCCTCTGACATGGGACCACAGCTGGAGGGGCTGGGGTGTCATGTGAATCAGGTCTTACTGGTAATGTATTAGATCCTGGAACGTGATCCTCCTTATCCCGTGGCTTGTCATTTCCGGATGGGGAATTGGTATGTTCATGCCTTGGACGTACGTGACTCTGTATAGAGGAACGTGAAGACGCGGAAGAATAAGGTCTGGAAGATGAAATACTGACCACATCCCTCCCCGAGGAAGTGGAATGTCTTGAGGTCCTGGCATGAGGTGATGAAATAGACTGAATATTCTCTATCCGACGTTTGAATTTCGTTTGAAATTGTCTACAGTCCCTCTGTCTTCTAGAGAGGTCGTTTTCCTTTGGGCGGTATGTCTTGTGTCTTTTTCGTTGTGGCGTTGAGTCCAGAGACGTTGAGTGCCTGGAGGAATGCCGTTTCTTATGCTTATGCGTCGACTTATGTGTCCGTGGCGTCTACTGCGGAGCCGAAGGCGCCGGTATATGCGTCAGTTGCGTCGAAGGTCGTGAGTGAGTCGGTGTCGGCGTCGATTGTACTCTCTGCGCCGGTTGCTCTTGCTTCGACTCCTTGTGCTTCGTTATCGCCACGGGTCGTTGCTCTCCCGAAGCAGGTTTCTCCGATGTCGAAGTAGGCTGCTTCGGGCTCGATGCAAGCTGCTTCGGCCTCGCGTTGTGCTCCGTTGTCGACGCATGTTGCGTCTGCTTCGGTGTGCGCTCTGGCGCCGATGGCACTTGAGTCCGCTTCGCTGAAGCTTGCGTCGGCGTCGGGTGATGCTTCGACCTATGTGACTCGCGTGCTGACATCTATCGATGCGGCGAATGTTCCGGCGCCATTTTCTGCTGGTGCCATGCACCTGCGTCAGCGGGCCAGATCCCTGGGAGCCGCTTACAATCGGGTGCGATGCCAAAACCGGATCCCTTCCTCTTTCCGAAGACTCTCCAGGCCTGGAGAGTTTGGAATCTAAAGAGGATGCTCGCCTCGCTGCTGGGGCATATATTTTGGTCGGCCCCGGCGAGGAATGGGATTCGGAGGGGGGGGGGGGCATATGAGCTACCTACCGCCCATTGGAGGTCCTGTATCTTCTGGGCCCTTTGCCATCGGGCCCTCGGAGACATCCCGCCACTCTTCTCACTGTCGGCCTGGATGAGCTGTGGGCCCGAGGCAGCGATAGCAGAGATCATGTCCGTCGTTACAGACATGAACCTACCGCACGGGCAGGGTTTAAAACCAGAAGGACATCTCTGTTTCTTCGACATCATGAGGAGAGATGATGTCCGCGCGGAAAGAAACAGACTGAGGAGAATCTGTTACTTCCTGCGCGGGAACACACACGCAGCCGCAGAGGAAACAAAACTCTGACCTCTGCTTAACAAGCTCCGCCTCCAGGGCCCTGATGGACAGTTCCCATGACAGCATGGCTAATTCAGCCCTGCTATCAACGGGAAATATCAATATTTGACAGTAATAAACATGCCAGTAACAAGGAAATTAACAGCATTCAGGAAAAAAAGAAAACCATATTCCATATACAAGAAAATATTCTTAATACCATATTATACTAATACAGCATTAATACTTATCCCCTAACTTTAATTATAAAGTAAAATATATAATATTTTATATCTGGTATCCTTTGTACTATGTAATCAGGGGAACCAAGTTTTTTAAAGAGCTATATTACGAAACACAAAAAAGAAATGAGGATATCCCGGTTTATCTCTTGTCTTGCATAAATCCTCTTTACTCCAAGTTGCCCTGCCCCCTGTTAAAACAGCTCTTGGTAAACTGTTCCTAAACCATGAATGTAATCCGTTCCTTAGCTATGTTTCCAACCTGCATTCCACTAACATCTCTGGGCACATGCATTATATATTTCTCCTTGTTAACTGTTCTAAGTTATACTGTAAAAATAAGCAACCCCTGTCTTATTTACTGTTCAGTTTTTATGTGAACTGATGTGATATCTTTTGCCACCAGAAAAGATTTAAGATCCGATGACTCTGTGGTGGAGAAGGGGGAGATACCGATTTGGAAGCTGAGGTGGTTTCCAGCAGCTAATCCGGGGGGTTTTTCTTGGCCCTGACGGTGAGCACCGAGCACAGCTGTTAATTATTACCTGCCACGTCATCTTAGAAGGACCGGCTGAGTGCCCATAAAGCCCGCCCATCTGCAGCGCGCAGCCGACGCCGGCGCGCAGTCTACGCCGGCTTTGAATTGCCTGAACTTTTGTTTAATTGACATGAATTATTGGGGACTTGGAATTTCTTTCCCGCATATCTTCACTAGCTCGGGTCGCACCCGAGCAATAGATCCGAGACCGACAGAAGCTATCAGTGACTTGTGAGTAGTGCCGGGTGGCACAGAATCTTTTTCTTCTTCTTTAAATGCCTCATTCTGTCAGGAAACGGAGGGCCAAAGAAAAAGAGGCCCTACCTGGACCACAAGGTGTTCTGGGCCCGATGGACGCTCATGTGCACCGGGGTCTGGAAAAACCAGGGGAAGTCTCGCTGAGAGTGGGAAAGGAGAGAGGATTACCTGACCCTTCTCCAGAGTTGTATACCACCCTTTCCCCAGTTGAGCGGAGCCCCCAAGTAACCCCGCTGAGACGAGGCCTAAAACCCAAATGCCAGAACACCTGGACCTGGGAAATTCCCGAACTCTAGGTGTTCAAGGGGGTGAACCGTCACAGGCAATTGTCAGTCTCCCTATCTCTCCATCAGGTGCTGGGGGAGTTATAAATGGTACTTCATCTGCGAGAAATACTGGAGAAAAATATGTGCTTCCTCAGCTCACGAAATTGGAATTGTTGAGACCAACAAACATTTCACTTGAATCCATTTGGGATGCTATACAGGCACTAAATTCAAATATATATAATCAAATGGCTCCAGTTTATTCATATGTGGGGAAATTAAAAACACATATTGAGAAGGTTGAAAAAGAAACTGTAATAGATAAGAGTGTATTTCTAAAGTTAATATAGAATTGGGAAATACTTTAGCCTTTCAAAATGCTTTAATGAAAAAAAATAATATATTGAATTCTAGGCTAGAAAATATGGAAAATGTATTAAGGGGAAGGAATCTCCGGTTTATTAATTTTTCCAAGAGTCAGTTTATATCCCCAAAGGAGATGAGGAAGAAATATATGATAGAAATATTAAAGATTTCTGATTAGGCTTTACCTGTAACGTTGAGGATTTACTATATACCATCTAACAAAAATAAGAATCTTGTAAATGGTAAAGAAAGTAATATAACACCCATTGTTGATCCATTACAGTTAAATTTAACCGAAATATTGGAAACATCTCAGAAAGATCAGGTTACCCCAGCCACATTGGTGGTTACATTTCTGCTTGAAGCAGATTCAGAGTGGACATTAAAAATGTTCTTTAGACATAGATCAGATAATTTTCTGGGCCTTAAGGTGACTGTTTTTCCTGATTTATCAAAGGTTACTCAAAAGAGAAGGAAGCCGTTTTTGTTGTTAAGACCCAGAGTAATGGAAACTGGGGCTATGTTTCTGATAAAATATCCATGCAAATGTCTTAGAAAATATCAAGGGATATCATATGTTTTCTATCAACCGAATCAACTTACTGCATTCTTGGTGGGGAAAAACATATTACCAGGAACTTCCTTTCCTATAGAATGGATGTTAGGTCCGCCAGTGAGTAAATCACGTACCCAGATATATCTTATAGCTTCCTTTTCTTTAAAAACAAAATTGTGGGGGGGCAAGATGGCTGCCTGATAGGACGTGCAGGAAGCGAGCTCCTCCACGGTGTTTTTTCCTTCGGAAGAATACCTATTGAACATGCCTCATACTAAAAGAAAAGGAAAGGTTCGGGGAGCACTGACCAGTTCCCCGATGCTAAGTCCTTCTCAGCCGAGGATCGAGGGCTTCCTGACGGGGGTATCCACGACGCCATACGGGCCGGTCGCTGGGGGAACGCTGGAGGAGCATGCGTACTCTCCCCTGACCTTGGATGTTACACTAAGCCCTGGCGAGCCGTTACGGCCAACACCTCCTGCGCAGAGTATTCTTTCCTTCCCGGACCTGACCCGAGGCGGTGTTCACTCTGAGACCTCGGGCGGAGTACAGGTGATTACCGGGGGTGTAGATGTGGATACTACTGCCCCGAGAGGTATAGAACCCGGCGGTATACTCGAGGTGGTAACTGGAGAGTTAGACACTATCCCTGAGGGGAATCCAGGAAAACAACAAACGGCAACTTCTGGAGTGCAGGAAGAACCACGACAGGAAACCACAGAGGTTAATGTTAATCTGGGACGGCCTGAGGACATAACCCTTGGGAAGGAATGGTACGCTTTAAAAGCTATTGATTCTGCATTAAAGTCCATTGCACAGTCGAATTTTGAACTTAAAAATCAGATTAAAGAGAATAAAGAAACTGTTAAAAGTTTTGAAGGGAAACTGCAGAGCCACGAGGAACGCCTGCAAAAAATGGAAACTTTGCAGAAAAACTTTATAACATCTGAAATGGCCATGGAAAGGAAAATAGAGAAACTTGAGAATAACTCAAAATTACTAAATCTGCGTGTGCTAAACTTTCCAGTGGTTAGAATGATATCACCCATTGAATTATTTAAAACATATCTGAAAGAAATACTAAAGCTTCCAGAGGCGGCTTCTTCCAGTTTGTACAAAAGCTTACTACCTCCCAGGAGTGACAACCCAGGCAGAGAGAGAAGAGTTACCTTCGTTGGATATATCCCAAGTATTGGAACTTTCGATAGAAACTGAAATAAAGGAAAGGAAATCAATGCTAATATCTTTTGCGTTCTTATCTAAGCGTAATCATGTTTTGAAATTGTTTTTGCGAAACAGACAAGCTCTATTTTATGGGGCAAAGATTTGGGTGTACCCTGATCTTACTAGATCAACACAGCTACGCAGGAAGGAATTCCTTGCCTTAAAAGAAAGGGTCACAAGTATGGGGGCCCGTTTTGTATTAAAATTTCCCTGTAAAGGTTGTGTTCGGTATCAAAGTAATAAGGTATAATTTCCTTTGTTGCAATTGTATGTTTTAAAACGAAGAAAGGTGTGTAACCTTGTTGTCCTATTATGCTACCGTATTTTCATTATGTTTATTTCATATATTGTATGTGAAAAATTTGAGAAATAAAAAATTAAAAAAAAAACAAAAAACAAAATTGTAATTTATAATTCTTTTTTCCTCAGGTTATAGTCTTGGGATCTATTATTGTGGACTTTGATTTGAGATCAAAATGGTTATTTCTCAATAGTAATGTTATATTTCCTGTTAAGATATTTAACATGATGTATCTCCTTGTTTGAAAAAAAAGTGTTTTCTTGAAAATAATTGTTAAACTTATAAAAATAAAATTAAAAAAAAAAAAAATCCAATGACTCATAGTCAACATATTTATTAAACCTCATAATACATTTATAAGGAAATCTTACAATGATTTGAGCACCAATTTGTCTAGCTTGTGGGCAAAGAGCTAAAAACTCCTTCCTTCTTTGCTGTGTAGCTTTAACTATATCTGGAGAAATCCATCATTTATGTCCATATTATAAAACCTGTCTATTATGCATAAATAATCAAGCACTAAATCTCTATCTGATGGAAAGATAAACTTAACTTATAAATTTCCACGTCTAAGTACTTGCTCTTCACCAGATGATTCCAACAAGGTTGATAAATTGGATATTAAATATTCTGGCGCTGTACTATGTTCTTGCAGCGCTGCTGCTTCTTCTTTATCAAAAGATAAAAAGTAAATTTTTACAAGGGGTGGCACAGCTTCAGGAGTTATTTTCAAAACTTCTTGAAGGTATTTTTTAAATTGCTCATGTGGGGTATTATACTGAATCTGAGGAAAGTTTAGTACTCTTAAATTAAGAAACCTTATTGCATTTTCAATTTTCTCTTATTTCCTTAACTGTGCCATTTCTCCTCGTATGAGATCAGAAATTTGGCAAAGCCTCATAGGGAGGCCTCACCTTGAAAGCTCTCTGGTAGGCCCTGGATGTGAACATTATTACAATGACTGTGGTTCTTAAAGTCATCAAGTTTATCTTCCAGAGCTTGATTTTTTTGGCGCAATCGAATTAAGGAGACGTCCACAACATCTAAACGTTCAGTATGTTGTGCAACCCTTTGATCCATAGCAGTAATAAGGGTAGTATGTTCCCATTTTTCATGCAGTTCATCTAGAGAGGTTTGTATTTTCTGTAGTTTATCATTCACAGCAGCTGAAACAGCCCGGGTCAGCTCCTTCAGCAAGGCCTCCAAAATTCCCTCCATCACACTTCCGGGCGGATTTTAAAAGCCCTGCTCGCGTAAATCCGCCCGGATTTACGCGAGCAGGGCCTTCGCGCGCCGGCGCACCTATTTTGCATAGGCCGTCGGCGCGCGCCAGAGCCCTGGGACGTGCGTATGTCCCGGGGTTTTTTTTAGGGGGCGGGGCGCGGCATTTCGGGGGCGGGCCCGGGGGCGTGGTTTCGGCCCGGGGCGTTCTGGGGGCGTGGCCGCACCCTCCGGAACCGCCCCCGGGTCGGGTCTCGGCACACCAGCAGCCCGCTGGCGCGCGTGGATTTACGTCTCCCTCCGGGAGGCGTAAATCCATGGACAAAGGTAGGGGGGGGGTTTAGATAGGGCCGGGGGGGTGGGTTAGGAAGGTGAGGGGAGGGCGAAAGAAAGTTCCCTTCGAGGCCGCTCCGATTTCAGAGCGGCCTCAGAGGGAACGGAGGCAGGCTGCGCGGCTCGGCGCGTGCCGGCTGCCCAAAATCGGCAGCCTTGTGCGCGCGTGCTGATCCAAGATTTTATAAGATACGCGCGGCTACACATGTATCTTATAAAATCCAGCTTACTTTTGTTGGCGCCTGGTGCGCCAACAAAAGTACGTGATCGCGCTTTTTTAAAAAATCTACCCCTGAGTATCTCCAGTGCCATTTTGTCTTCCCCGACTGTTTTAGCTTTTTCCATGCCATTCTTTTTGGTCTGCCAGACATCGCCAAGGTTTTGCGAAAAAATTTTCCATGTATGACTCAGTTACTTCCAAGACAAGAATTTATAAAGTGTATCAAAAAATATTGAAGAAAAAGCATAAATACTGCTGTTTTCCTAGGAGCTTGGTCAGTCGATCTCTGCTTAGCAAGGCCTATTCACCGGAAGTCCATTGTATTTCCATTTTTAGTAGACTTTCTAATCTCTGTTAGTATTTCACAGACTTACACCATCTTAATCAAAGGGATGATATAATACCCCTACAGCTGTAGCTACTGTGTAGGTTATGATATCTTGTAAAGCACTAACAGCAAAGAGATTGTACTACACCAGCTTTTGAGAACCAGTATGACTACTAGTCCTTTGGTGGCAAAGAATAGCATGTAACCATGAGATTTGTTGACAAGATCCATTGATATTGCATCCCAAGGTTAGTTTTTAATGGAACTCTCTTCTTCCTAGTTAATTATTTAATATAAATTACTTTTACTTGTAGATATTGGTAAAGCTGATAAGAATTTTATATTTAACTTTCAGCTATTAAAAGGGAAGCATCATTTCACTTAAATATAGCTCTTTTGCTAGGTCGAATACCTTTTAGCATCCAGATCACAAATCTTGGTGCACAGTTTGCTACTATTTTGAAAATACAAATTATGTCATAAAGGCTTTTCTATGCACTAGTATCTTAATCTATTATTTCCCCCTCTCATAAAATTTTACCTCAGACTCAAAAAGTACTGTCCATCTGCCACCAAGGTCTTAATTATTGAACTGATATCCTTTAGATTGGTCTTGAAGTTGGGATCTGATTTTAGCCTTTTGTTTTGGTCCTTATGCCTTATACAGAGAAGAATTTGTCCCAGAAAAGTCTATTTTAGCCCCTTGGATTGGCTAGGTTACCATTTTCCAATGTGTAAATGTCCTCTGTGCAGAAGATATGCTCTAGGTAGATTGAACTGAACCTTCCATTTTTTTTCCCCAGAAAAGTTTTGAAATAAGTTCACATCTTTGTAATAGAATAGTGTTAAATGTTACAACCTGATGACCATATCTGATTAAAACTAGTAATTTAGTGAATTGAAGGGTCATACATTTATGTACCATACATTTATTTTCTTCTATTTATTCATGTTTGGATATCTGTATTTGTATTAATGGAAGAGTTTTGTGTAGGTTGTTTTCTATATAGATCTGATAGATAGCGCATGTCTTATTTTTATATTTAAACAATAAGAGGCCAATTTAACCCATATATGCAACTTTGTAATATAGTGACTAACCGGGGACCAGTCATGGGTGTCTTCAGCTCTCTCCCTCCACACTAATGCGCTGGCCTCCTTCCCCACCTCTCTGCTTGCTCACCACATCAGTGAGTTCCTGGTGTGCCAGCAATGTCATCGGGAGCAACAGATGACATGAGTGGTGGGGTATGCCGGTGCTGGCTGATGATGCCTTAAGCACTATCCTTCTTGCCGGTACTTCCTTTTCCAAAGCAGGTCCTCTTCCTGTGTCTACTGTGTGCAGCTACAGCAAGCCCTCTTCCAGCATCTCCAGTCTCAAAACAGTCTTCTTCATCCACTGCAATTCGAGAACTCTAGCATTATCAGCACATGGGTAAGTGCTAGATCCCCGGTGTACGTGGTTGGCCCTTCCCCCTTGCCCCCCACTGAGCGAGCAGACCTACATCCATCTCAACATAGGCTGCGGAAGCCTCCTTCCTGGCAACAGCAAGGCTTTGAAGGTCCTGGTCACTCCTTTTAAAAACTTTAACACAGGCCGAGACCTGATCGGCCTGCGAGCAGGGGCCATTCTTCCCTCAAGTTCAAGCTGCGTCCAAACAAAGGCCACACGAGTAAGATTGACACAATCAGGGAATGCCGACGGGGGGGTTGGGACAGGGCAAAGGCAGTCAAGGAAGAAGAGTGGCACCAGGTCAGCTATGGCAGCCCCACCTCATGGGAGACGAAGGAGTCGGCACAACAGGTGCAAGGGATAACAGTCCTTCACAAGGGGGCACATCAATGCAGGCTACACACTGCAGTGAATGCCTTTCCTCACAGAGCTCAGCGATGGCACAGACTCAGAATTCAAAATCGAAAGCACTGAAATTTCTATGCTGTACAGAGGGATTTATATGTTAACATCACAATTTCCACTGAAAATCACCTCATATGAAATAAATTTAATTACAAATACTTCAGTCTCTCAATTAAGTCTGTCCGATGAGTTGACCTATAACTTGATTAATGTATCAAACTTCATCAACACCAATTTTTATCAGAGAAATTTTTTTTAGCTGGAGAGAGAGGTTTCATACTGGGGCAGATTTTTAATATTACGCGCGTGGGGTACATTTGTGCGTGCTACCCCACGCGCACAAATCTACCCCTGATTTTATAACATGCGTGCGCAAGGGGGTGCACACTTATGCACCTTGTGCGAGCCAAGCCTAGGGGAAGCTCGATGGCTTTCCCCGTTCCCTCCAAGGCCGCTCCGAAATTGGAGCGGCCTTGGAGGGAACTTTTTTTTTGGTCCCCCCCCATCTTTCCCTCCCTTTCCCTATCTAACCCACCCCCCAGCCCTAACTAAATCCCCTCCTACCTTATTTCGGCTCGCCATCCCCCGGCACAGGTCGCTGTGCAGGATTCTGGCCCAACCCGGGACATATGCCGGGGCTTGCGCGTGCCGCCAAGCCTATGCAAAATAGGCTCGGCGCGCGCAGGGGCAGGTTTTCGAGGGTTACGCACGTAACCCTTTGAAAATCTACCCCACTATGTTCTATTTACCCTCACAATCAGATAATTTTATTTTGTAATCATGAACGAACCTCCATCAGCCAGAGTATTTTTTGTTTATATTTTTTGTGTATAGCGTGAATTTAAAATTTAGACCAAAATGCCCTATCAGTGTAGCTGATCTCTAAAGTCCGCTTCAACGAAGCTATGATGTCACTCCCAAACAGATACAGTGAAGTATAAACAATATAGTGGTTGAGTGACATCATAGCTTCGTTGAAGCGAACTTTAGAGATCAGCTACACTGATTTATTTATTTATTTTGCACTTTTATATACCGATTTTCCAATAACAGAGCTACTGATCAATTCGGTTTACATTCTGAACAGAACAATGACAAGTTAATGTCTTACAATGAACAGGTAAAAGTAACTTGGATACAGATATATGGGGTAATAACATAACATAACGTAAATGCTACAGAGCCTAATGTAGGCTAAAACAAAGAAGCAAGATTTCACGCTATACACAAAAAATTATGCCTTTGATGTGTGGCCCCCTTGCTTGGTGGCAAGGTGGAGGGACTTGCTAGAGAAGATCTCTGCCTTGCTCGGTTTCTCAGCAGGTGGCAAAATTGGGGGCGTACCCCCGGTACTGATTACTACAGTTGGGTATGGGTTTTTAATTGTTAATTGTTGTTTGAATAAAGCTGCGTTCTGTACTTCCAATTTATCTTGCTGGGACTTGTATAATTTTGGGTCATGATCAAACTGGGGGCGGGCGTGTGAGGAGGGGAAGGGCAATCAGAACGGTTCGAGTGTGTTGGTCCCAGGTTCCAGAGTTAAGAAGACTGAATTGGTTCAAAGCTAATTTAATTCTTTTTATAGAATAGACACCTGATACATTTATTTTATTTATTTATTTATTAACTTTTATTTACCGACATTCGTGCAGCACATCATGCCGGTTTACAAAGAACTCAGGTGGGCGATACAATAAAACAATAAAACAATGTACAAAGAATAAAATAAAGTAAGAGGTTTGAATTGACTCTTAATCCCAGGGTTGCATTTATCAGTTTTTGGCATGTAGATAAATGCAAAACTCTGCATGTGATTCTCCTTAAAAGCATGTAGGCTTAATTACCCAAGGATGAGTTCAAGATTACCTGCCCTGCTTGCGCCACTGGAAGGTCTTTTCTTATTTTCTCTGACACTGGGACTAAATATTGGCGGCAACAAGATGTGACTTGCCACCCTGCAAATACGGCAGCTTTGTGATGGTATTTAAAAAATTACTTTACCTGCAGATAATGGGAACTCATAAATTGTATTTTCTAGCACTATCTTAAAATATTAGAAAATGCTAAGTGTTCCCATTCCCTAAGGCTTTGAGTAAATAATAGAAACCTGAATTGCTCTGATGTTGAAAAATCCTCAGTAATTAGCCACTTAGGAGTAATATTTAAAACCTGGTTTATTCACATACAGGCTGAACATAGGTATAACGTGGTGTAAAGCTGCTTAAGGTATAAAAGAATATACAATGTAGTTTAGAATGTAATGTTTATGGTGAGGCACAATCCAGTTAGTTGATCCAATTCAGGGTTCAGGTTATCAGTAAATCAACAGACATGATCAGCTCAATATTTATTTAAGTAGATATACATAAGTACATAAGTTTTGCCATACTTTATTTATTTATTTATTTTATTTAACATTTTTTATATACCGAAATTCTAGCAACAATGTTGCTAATCATTTCGGTTAAGAAATGATTAGCTTTATGAGATGAAATGAATAGCTTTATGAGACGAATGATTAGCTTTATGAGATTAGCTTTATGAGACGAAAGGTCCATCATGCCCAGTATCTTGTTTCCAACAATGGTCAATCCAAGTCACAAGTAGTTGGCAGGATCCCAAGGGGTAGCTAAATTCCATGCTGCTTATCACAGGGATAAGAAGTTGATTTATTTTAAAGTTCTTATATTTCACCTATAAGAATAGTTCTCACAGGACAAGCAGGATGGTTGTCCTCACAAATGGGTGACATCGAGGATGGAGCCCACCACGGAAAACTTCTGTCAAAGTTTAAACAGAACTTTGACTGGCCCCTACTGGGCATGCCCAGCAAGGCACTGACCCTGCAGCCAGCAGGGGTCTCCCTTCAGTCTTCTTTTTTCCACGCAGCAGTTGCCACGCGGTGAAAGGAGCTCTCTTACCACGTTCCTGACAGGAATTCGGTTTTTTTCTTTCCGAAGAAAATTTGCCCCTCAGGGGTCTCCCTTCGACAAATTTTTGTCACCTCCGCGAAAGCCGGTAAGTTTTTTGCCGATTTTCATCGACTGCCGTCGATTTTGGCCCTAGAGGCCTGTTGGCACTTACCAATCCCGCGGCTAAATTTGGCCCTAGGCCATGGCGACGGGGTTCCGTCGTTGTCCGGATTGCACCCGGACTATGTCAATCACAGATCCCCATCGGGTCTGTGTTCTATGTTTGGGAAGTGAGCATGATGTCCTGACTTGCACTAAATGTGCCCTAATGACACCTAAGGGTCGTAAAGCCAGGATGGAGAAGATGGGGCTCCTCTTCCATGCACCCACCCCAACGCCATCGATAGCATCGACGTCATCGGAACCGGCACCGTCGAAGTTGCACCACCATCGTCAACCCTCCGGTGACCGTCCTCCACCGATGACTTCTCGGCCGTCGACTCCTGTCCCCTCCCCGGATGGGCGAGGAGATCGGAAGGATAAGCATCGCCATCGACGGCACAAGTCTCGGCCCGTCGAGGATCCACAACCATCGACCTCTGAACAGGCCGAGCCACCGACGAAAAAGCCTCGGTCAGACCTGGCACCGTCCACGTCTCGTTCGCAGGCACCGAGGAAACCCTCACCCTCCCGGGGTGCGGGGGCCGTGATCCCATCGGTTACGGTGGTACTTCCGGCCCTGCCTCAGCCTCCCTCTCCCGTCGAGCCGGGTATGGTTTCCCCTGGTCTCCGGGCAGAACTGGACCGGCTGGTCCAGGAGGCCATCGAGAATGCGATGCGAAGATTCCAGCCTCCACCGGCACCGCCTCCGGCACCGATTCCGGCACCGCCTCAGGCACCGACTCTGCCACCGAGGAGGGAACCGACCACCGAGCCTCTAGTGGAAGCGTTGGCACCGATACTAAATCGTATGGAGGCACTCATGCGCGCCCTTCCATCGGTGATTCCAGTAGCACCGACTACACCATCATCTCCGGAAGGACATTCATCGACAGGAGAAACACCGTTCCGGATTCCCCCGTCCGGTGTCGTTCCATCGGTGCCTTCACATACCTTTCCACCGATTTATCCTTCGGCTCCATCGATTCCAAGATCGGCACCGATTCCATCGGTACCCCCGAAGCCCTCGATGCCGTTCACAGTTCCGCTTGCAGCACCGATTCCATCGATGCCTTTGGATCCTCTACCAGGTCCTTCAGGACTGCAAGCCCTACATGATCCTTATGATACCTGGGGTGATGATACATCTTCAGATACAGATTTACCATCCCCACCATCTCCTACAGAGAGTAGAAAACGATCTCCTCCTGAAGATCTCTCCTTTATAAATTTTGTAAAGGAGATGTCAGAAATTGTGCCTTTTCAGCTGCAATCTGAGACCGATGACAGGCACCAAATGATGGAGCTGCTCCAATTTCTGGATGCCCCAAAAATCATCGCTTCCATCCCATTCACCAGGTATTTCTGGATCTTTTAAAGAAAAACTGGGAATCACCTTCATCTGTGTCACCAGTTAATAAAAAAGCTGACTCAACATACCTCGTTCAGTCAGCACCAGGATTTCAGAAGTCTCAACTGGATCATCGCTCTGTTGTAGTTGAGTCTGCGCAAAAGAAGGCCAAGCGCCTAAAACCACACTCTTCCACTCCCCCTATCAAGGACAACAAATTCCTTGATAGTGTGGGCAGGAAAGTATATCATGGGGCTATGTTGATATCTCGCATAGCTTCATACCAACTTTATATGACTCAATACAACAGAGCTATCCTTAAACAGATGCAGGACTACGCTGACACATTACCGGACCAATACCAGCCACAGCTTCAAGCCCTCCTTCACAAAGGATTTGAAGCTGGGAAGCACGAGATCAGAACGGCCTACAATATCTTCGATGCTTCCACGAAAGTCTCAGCTACTGCCATCTCAGCCAGACGTTGGGCTTGGTTAAAATCATCCAACCTTCGCCCAGAGGTCCAGGATCGTCTAGCCGATTTACCCTGCTTGGGGGACAATCTGTTCGGAGAACAGATTCAACAGATTGTGGCGGAATTGAAGGATCACCACGAGACGTTGAAACAACTTTCGTCTGTTCCATCTGAGGTATCCTCCAAACCACCACCTAAGAAGGACTCTAAAAAGTCATTCTTTCGGCCACGTCGTTATTACCCTCCGTCGACTAGGCCTCGTCCGGCTCGATCCTCCACCAGACCTCAGCTACGCCAACCTCGGAAACAAAGACCTGCTGTAGCCCCACCTCCTGGGCCTGCGGCAGGCCTTTGACTTCCCGATATGGAGCACATGCCATATCCCACTCCCCCACATCCCTGTAGGGGGTCGTCTGTGCCACTTTTTGCAGCATTGGATACGGATTACCTCAGACCAGTGGGTGCTGGCAATTATCGCACAGGGTTACCACCTCAATTTCATAACTCTTCCGACAGACTCCCCGCCTCTTCAAGCATGGAGTCTATCCAGCCACTTGACTCAATTACAACAGGAAGTATCCCTTCTTTTGCAATCAAATGCTATAGAACCTGTCCCTCCCTCTCAACGAGGCAAGGGATTTTACTCCAGGTACTTCCTAATTCCAAAAAAGTCAGGAGGGCTACGTCCAATTTTGGACCTTCGGGCCCTCAACAAGTACCTTCAAAAAGAAAAGTTCCAGATGGTAACCCTGGGCACGTTACTCCCTCTGCTGCAAAGAGGGGATTGGCTATGCTCCCTCGACCTCAAGGAAGCTTATACCCATATTGCGATAACACAATCCCATCGCAAATATCTGCGGTTTCTAGTAGGCCGCGACCATTATCAATACCGAGTACTACCTTTCGGTCTGGCATCTGCTCCACGAGTCTTCACCAAATGCCTCGTAGTTGTAGCAGCATTCCTCAGGAAGGAAGGTGTCCACGTATACCCCTATCTGGACGATTGGCTAATCAGGGCCTCCACCCCTCAGATTGCCCGGTCCTCCCTACAATTGACAATCAACACACTCCTTTCCTTAGGGTTTCTTGTCAATTACGAGAAATCTTGCTTCGTCCCATCTCAAACCTTATCTTTCATTGGGGCAGACTTGGACACCTTACAGGCAAAGGCCTACCTTCCGCTTCAACGGGTCCAAACTCTCATGTCCCTAGCTCAAGATACGGCCACGGCTCGCCAGTTCCTCATTCTCCTAGGACACATGGCATCCTCGGTTCAAGTCACTCCCATGACCCGACTAGCCATGAGAGTAACACAATGGACTCTACGACACCAATGGATTCAAGCTTTTCAGCCTCTGTCCTCCATAGTCACAGTCACACAAGCGCTGCGCCTATCCTTAACCTGGTGGACGACTCAGGTCAACCTCCTTCAGGGCTTACCCTTTCTTCCACCGGATCCGCAAGTAATCCTAACCACCGACGCTTCTCACATCGGTTGGGGAGCCCATGTGGACAACTTTCAAACCCAAGGGTTATGGTCCAACGAGGAAGCCGAACACCAGATCAATTTCCTGGAACTTCGAGCAATCCGCTATGCGCTCCGCACTTTCAAAGATCATCTCTTTCATCAGATAATCTTAATCCAGACGGACAACCAAGTGGCCATGTGGTACATAAACAAGCAGGGAGGCACAGGCTCCTTCCTTCTGTGTCAGGAAGCTGCGCAGATCTGGGCGGAAGCCCTCTCCCACTCCATGTACCTCAGGGCCACTTACCTGCCGGGAGTAGACAATGTATTGGCAGACCGGCTGAGCCGTGTCTTCCGACCGCACGAGTGGTCACTCGATCCTCTGATAGCGACCTCTCTG
This sequence comes from Rhinatrema bivittatum, assembly GCF_901001135.1. NCBI lineage: Eukaryota > Metazoa > Chordata > Amphibia > Gymnophiona > Rhinatrematidae > Rhinatrema > Rhinatrema bivittatum. The sequence continues at coordinate 51,136,545 of NC_042620.1, read as the reverse complement.
TTTCACAAGTGGGGTTCTCCCCGCATAGACCTCTTTGCGTCCCCTCAGAACCACAAAGTGGACGATTACTGCTCTCTCATTCGGAGCCAGCACTCTCGGCCGAGGGATGCATTCTCCCTCAAGTGGACAACCGGTCTGCTCTACGCATTCCCTCCACTTCCTCTTGTGTCAAAGACTCTCGTGAAGCTACGCAAGGACGGAGGAACCATGATCCTGATAGCACCTTACTGGCCACGCCAAGTATGATTTCCAATTCTCCAGGATCTCTCCATCCGCAGGCACATTCCTCTGGGAAAGGACCCGCATCTGCTCACTCAAAACGACGGATGCCTCCTCCATCCCAACCTCCAAGCCTTGTCCCTGACGGCATGGATGTTGAAAGGTTAGTCCTTCAGCCTTTCAACCTTTCAGATTCCGTTTCTCGAGTCCTGATAGCTTCACGAAAGCCTTCCACAAGAAAGTCTTACTCATACAAATGGAAAAGGTACACATCATGGTGCACTTCTCAGTCCCTTGATCCCCTTTCCTGTCCAATCTCCAAATTCTTGGACTATTTATGGCATCTCTCTGAATCAGGTCTTAAAACCTCTTCCATTAGGATGCATGTCAGTGCGGTAGCCGCCTTCCATAAAGGTGTACAGGGTGTCCCTATTTCAGTACAACCCCTAGTAACACGTTTTCTTAAAGGCTTGCTCCATCTGAAGCCACCCTTACGGCCTCCGGCCCCATCCTGGGACCTTAATCTGGTTCTTGGTCGTCTAATGAAACCTCCTTTCGAACCTCTGCACTCCTGTGAGTTAAAGTATCTCACATGGAAAGTGTTATTCCTTTTGGCTATCACTTCAGCTCGCAGGGTTAGTGAATTACAGGCCCTAGTTACCTATCCGCCTTACACTAAGCTCCTGCAGGACCGGGCGGTACTCCGCACTCACCCTAAATTTTTACCTAAGGTAGTTTCTGAGTTTCATATTAATCAATCCATCATACTACCTATCTTTTTTCCCAGGCCCCACTCCAACTCTGGAGAACAGACCCTGCATACCCTAGACTGTAAACGGGCTCTAGCCTTTTACCTAGACCGTACAGTTTCTCACAGGAAGAGCACTCAATTATTCGTCTCTTTCCATCCTAACAAGTTAGGACAACCTGTGGGTAAGCAGGCTCTTTCCTCCTGGTTGGCGGACTGCATTGCTTTCTGCTATGAGCAAGCGGGCATCCCTTTTCAAGACCGTGTCAAAGCACACTCTGTGAGGGCCATGGCTACGTCAGTGGCACACCTTCGATCGGTGCCGCTTCCTGACATCTGCAAGGCTGCAACCTGGAGTTCTCTCCATACCTTTGCAGCCCACTATTGTTTGGACAAAGCTGGAAGACAGGACTCCATCTTCGGCCAATCTGTCTTGCGTAACCTTTTTCCAACGTGATGTACCAACACCCTTCCACCTTCCCGGTAGGGTGCGGATGCCCTTTACCAAATTCCACCCCAGTTGTAGTGCCTGTTGCACGTCGTTGGGTGCATTTGGTGCAAGTCAGGACATCCTCAGCTCGGTACTCACCCATTTGTGAGGACAACCATCCTGCTTGTCCTGTGAGAAAGCAAATGTTGCTTACCTGATGTAACAGGTGTTCTCACAGGACAGCAGGATGTTAGTCCTCACGAAACCCGCCCGCCACCCCGCGGTGTTGGGTTTGTTTTGTTTTTACTTTCTAGGCACTGCCTGTAGCTTTGAACATCAGACTGAAGGGAGACCCCTGCTGGCTGCAGGGTCAGTGCCTTGCTGGGCATGCCCAGTAGGGGCCAGTCAAAGTTCTGTTTAAACTTTGACAGAAGTTTTCCGTGGTGGGCTCCATCCTCGATGTCACCCATTTGTGAGGACTAACATCCTGCTGTCCTGTGAGAACACCTGTTACATCAGGTAAGCAACATTTGCTAATCGTTCAAAGCAGATTACACCTACAGCACATTACAATATTTCAAAAATCACAATAAAACATTTAAAAATAATCTTAATATAAACATTCCAAAGTTAACTATTGTTCACGCAGCTAAACAATGTGACCAAATAAGCAAATTCTTCTGCAAAATAAAAATCATTCAGCTTTTTACAAGAAAGCTTATAATTGTCAATCAGGTGTATATCTTCAGCAATACAATTCCAAAAAGAAGGACCTTCACTTGAGAATGCCCATGTATGTGTCTCTTGTAGATAAGCATCCTTCACAGATGGTACAACCAAAAGATCTTTATGGGCTGAGCACAATGCTTGGTTAGGAGCGTATTTTTCCCACAAACTAGTCAATTAACTGGGGGCTTTTGTCCAGCTAAGTTTGGACTCATCCAAGCAAACAATGGTATTTAAAAATTCTCTCTTGCTGAATGCCTCTGGGTTATCTGGCTAAGTAATTAACCTGATAAACTTTAACCAGAGGTGAGACAGAGTTGAGTTATCCAACTACCTTCCCAATAGCCAGATATATTTAGCAGGTCACTCACACTGCTGAATATCTGGCATAAGTTTGCCAGATAAGTTTACCTGGCTAACTTATCCATTCCCCGCTCTGATGAATATTTACCTGGCTACTGTTGAACATGACTTGATTACTTTAGTGTAAATATACCCCAGTTCTACAGTCTCAAAATTGTAAAATGCAAAAGAATGAATAAACAACCAGTACTCACCAATAACTTTTAAAGTATTTTCTAAACGCCAACTAGCGTCAGAAATATGTTGTTAAAATACAAAAAATGTTTATATGAAGTGGGAGGACTATCATAGAACCTGTGCTTTTACTTGAGTTTATATGCCTCGGGTTGGTTTTAATCATCACAGTCCACCATTTCTTCATTTTTAAGTTCGTTTTTGTGAGATGCAAATAAAAATAGATCCTTACACCCCTTTTGTTGTTGTCCTTAAATAACCATGTTCATTATTGAATTTACGTCATGGAAAGAAGAACCAGCCCAACATGGCGCTATGTTTTGCTCATTGCTGTTTCAGTGGTTTCTGGAAAAAGTTGCTACTTCGAGTTTTTGGCGCTTTAGCTGCAAAATATAAATATACACTTTTGAGAGAATACAGATGGCAATTAAAAGTACACTAAAGAGTGTGGAGGGTAGAGAATGAAAGTACAGGGTAATGCAGATGAGAATGAATTTACTCAATCCTACATTTAAGAAGTAATATCTCAAAGAGATAGTAACTCAATAATATACCTGGACTTGACCAACATTACTCAAATAATGATCTTATTTATGAAATTGTAACCGAACCTTATTGGCACCTGTTAGAATGTACGATATCCTACATTTACTTACCTTAGTCTATGTGCCTATTTGTAAACCGTTGTGATGGTATATAACTTAGCAACAGTATAGAACAGTTTTTAAATAAATAAATAAAGAGTCATATTTAGTTATAAACTGTCTTTACATGCAATCAAATCGGAGCCCTGCAGACACCTCCTCACCGCCTGTCTAAATGGGCGAGTGCATAACTCATTTCTCTACGAATGGGCATGTTGTCACAACGTTACATAAGCACCATTAACAAGTCTGTCAAAGTTCAGTGTACCTGTCAAATTTCCTATTGAAATATATTCCATAAATACATACCGTATTTTTCGCTCCATAAGATGCACTTTTTTTCCCCCAAAAGTGGGGGGAAAATGTATGTGCGTCTTATGGAGCGAATATAAAAAAAAACAAACAAAAATCTAACAACCCCCCCCCTGACTCCCCCAAGACCTGCCGACTTAATTTACCGCAACCCCCCACCCTCCTGACCCCCCCAAGACCTGCCGACTTAATTTACCGCAACCCCCCACCCTCCTGACCCCCCCCAAGACCTGCCAAACGTCCCTGGTGGTCCAGCGGGGGTCCAGGAGCGGTCCGGGAACGATCTCCAGGGCGTGGGCCGTCGGCTGCCAGTAATCAAAATGGCGCAGACAGCCCTTTGCCCTCACTATGTCACTGGGACCGCCATTTTGATTACTGGCAGCCGACGGCCCACGCCCTGGAGATCGTTCCCGGACCGCTCCTGGACCCCCGCTGGACCACCAGGGACGTTTGGCAGGTCTTGGGGGGGTCAGGAGGGTGGGGGGTTGCGGTAAATTAAGTCGGCAGGTCTTGGGGGGGTCAGGAGGGTGGGGGGTTGCGGTAAACTAAGTCGGCAGGTCTTGGGGGGGTCAGGAGGGTGGGGGGTTGCGGTAAATTAAGTCGGCAGGTCTTGGGGGGGGGTCAGGAGGGTGGGGGGTTGCGGTAAATTAAGTCGGCAGGTCTTGGGGGAGTCAGGAGGGTGGGGGTTATTAATTTAAAGGGTTAGGATGGGGTTTTTTTGGGGGGGGGGGAGGGGATCCCAGAGAAAGAAAAGTTTTCTGATCTGGGGAGTGGACCGAAATGGCCCTCCCCAGACCCGAAAACAAAATGGGGAGGAAAAAAAAAGCTATGCACTCCCCTAATTTGCTCCATAAGACGCCCAGACGCAGAGCCGGTTTAGCACAATTTTTTTTTTTTTTAATTTTACCCCTCTGAATCCTAGGTGCGTCTTATGGTCAGGTGCGTCTTATGGAGCGAAAAATACGGTACATAGACTACTGTAACTTTCTTTTATTAGGAGTACCTAACCGTCTAATAAAAAAGCTACAACTTCTACAAAATGCCGCATCCATGCTCTGTATAGGATCAGGAAAATGTGATCATATCACGCACTCGTGCTATCTCTACAATCCCAAATTCACTACAAAGCATTAATACTAATACATACAACCATCAATTCTAATAACCCAGGTCTGGCAGCCATAGGACTACAATCATACAAACCACAGAGATTGCTAAGGTCTCAGAATAAAGGATTATTAGCTGTGCCAACATTACTGAAATCTCATCTAACAAAAATAAGAGACCGTGTGTTCTTCAATACTGGCCCAATATTATGGAAGTCACCACCTGAGACATTATGACTGACCCTAGAAAGAAATAAATTCAAAAGTGAACTGAAAACATGGTTATTTAAAAATGCTTATATCCTCATCGTACCGGAAATCAGAACAAACACTAATAAGGACAACTTAAAACTGCCTGTGCTCAGATCAAGCACCAAGACATTAATAAACTAACAATAGAACTAAATAGCCCATCACACCCTAATGACATCAAAATAAAAAATCTAAAACATATCTTATAAACAGCTAACCTCTTATCCCAGTACCTTTAATTAAAATACTAGAACACCCTGTAGATCTGTATCTCATTTATTTACATTGTCAATGTTCATGCCTATGTATAGTATATATGTTATGTGATTACATTAAATCATTGTATAAATCATGCCATAATATGTATATAATGTTGTAAACCGTTGTGATCTTTATTTGGAATGACGGTATATAAAATAAATAAATAAAATAAATTCATGAATATGCATCAGCATGCCCACAGTGATTTGGCCACCTAGCCATCCAAATGCCAGGTACAACTTCCTGGAATCATAGCACCCAATTTAAGTCTCTGAGAATCACTCTAGCTCCTCAAGGGCGGAGCCATGTGCTAGGCTATTAGGTGACTAGATCTGCATTTGTTAGATCTGTTCTGTGGTTCAGTGTATAAGTCACTATCCTTGAACTATCAAATTCCAATTTAAGGTCAACCAAGACATTTTTGCCCTAACATTTGTCCTATTTCCAAAATCAAATGAATTGTTCAGTGACTTAGCTCCTCCTTACACTGTTAACAGTTAGACAAATATAAAGCCTAATCTAATAAGGTGCACACAGTTTTTTTGCCTGCAGTTGTGCACACATTTTATGTGCGTAAACTATACTGATACAGCAAGGAGTTTTTTGCATAAAAAATGTGTGTAAAACTGTTTCTCACCCTCACATGAAAATCCCATGCTAATAAAGATATTAGACATTATGCCCCCCCCCCATTTCCAAATGCAGAGAAGTGCACTCATGTTTTCTTAGTGCTAGAAGCTTAATCCTGGTCAGGGGTGAGTAATGTTTGCACTATGGGGCAGAAGCAGTTCAGGTGCTGGGACTTGTACTCGGCAAAGTCGGCATATGTATGTAGAAAACATGCTTTGTGCACACAAAGCATGTTTTCTCTGTGCCGAAAGCATTTTTGTGTGCATAAATCTGTATTGTATGTGTATAAAACAAGCATAAATCTTGTTCTGTGCATGTAAAAATCCTTTGAAACACACACTTGAGTTAAAATTTCCTGTACTGAGCGCACATTTTTATCTCCCGATGCATTAGCACAGTGTTTACCAACCCTCTCCTGGAGGCACACCTAGCCAGTTGGGTTTTCAGGATTGCAACAATGAATATACATGAAATAGATTTGCATACCCTGAGTTTCCAATGTTTGCAAATCTATCTCATATGCGTATTCATTATAGATATTCTGAAAATCCAGCTGTTAGGTGTCCCTCCAGGAAAGGGTTGGGAAACACTGCATTAGCAATCTATTTGCTTACTGCTTCAGGAGTTAAACTTTTGTTTAGCATCTGCATTAAGAAACTGCGCTGCATTTCAGCGCACAGTGTTAAAACAACACTGTATTTTGTTACTCCTATATTATAGCTAGATGATTGTTAGTTCTTCAAGAATTTTAAAACTAATGCAGTCTTTTCTTTTTTTTTATTTTTTAGATGTATGCTAGCTGATGAGGTAAGTATTATTTGTTTTACATACTTACAATTAACATATGGTATTAATTTCTTTGGAGTTTAGATATGTTGCATAGCCATCTTTAAAGTGCCTATTAGGTGCAGAAAAGCTAGTAGTGGAACCTATATGAAGTGATAAAGATTTGCACGGGACTCTACACAGCATTCCTGTGAAACAGGAATGAAAGAGCTAATCCACCCTTGCTCATTCTACGCTCTAAGAGATCCCTGATTCCAATCATGATCTCCCCACTAACACAATTCCTAGGCTTATCTTTAATCACCTTAACCCTTCTCAACTCTCAGTCGCTCTCTAAAAAATCCCACATGCTCAACGACCACCTCCTGGACACCCAACCGGACATTTGTGCCATTACCGAAACACAGACACAGCCATAATTAACCAACTACCAATACAACAATATGACATCTTCTCTATCCCCAGACCTAAAAAAAGAGGGGGTGGAATAATGTTAATTGCAAAAAAAGAACTGAGACTATCCCAGCAAGCCTTCAAATCGACGACCAAATTAGAAATCGGACTATTCAAATCCTCCCAGCTTCAAATCTGCTTTATTTACGCCCCCCCCCCCCGGGACTCCTAGAATCCGACCCCTCCCCCCTCATCGAAATCACAGCCAAACACATCAACACTAACTCACCTGCTATCATTTTAGGAGACTTCAACATCTATGTTGACTCCCCCTTCCCATCGTCTAATTGCGAAGCCCTTCTCTCATCCCTCCAGGCTATGGGATTCAAACAAATTATAAACAATCCCACACACAAGGCAGGCCACACGCTTGACCTGATATTCACAAATGAAACCATCTCGCCCATCTCCCCACCTTCTTGCACACCCATCCCCTGGTCAGATCACTCATTGATAGTTACAGAATTATCTATAAAACAAAAACAGACCCCCATTGATACTAAATCCACTATCCAGTTCAGGAAACCTTGTTCCATGGACACTCTCAACAACAGCCTTGCCAAAGACCTAATTAAACTGGACCTCTCCGATGCTGATACCGCCATTAACTCCTAGCAAACTATCACACACTCAGTAGCAAACATAATCTGCCCTTTATCTTCAAAAGTCATCAATCCGGCCCGCACGAACAAAAAACCCTGGTTCTCAACTGAATTAAGAAAACTCAAACAAGACCTACAACACAAAGAACAACGCTGGCGGAAAGATCCCACCCCTTCCTCACTGGCTTCGTACAAAACAGCAATGAACTACTATAGGACATCCATTACCCGCACCAAACGAGATTTCTACGCCAAAAAAATACATGGCTTCTTATACGACCCAAAAACTCTGTTCTCATATGTTGCAGCCCTTACCACCCCTATGCCCCCCACCTTCCCATAAGAAGAAGCCCAAAACAAATCCACAGAGTTGGCAATCTTCTTTGACAACAAAATCAAAAATCTACTTGCCCCCCTGGCAACATCCAACACTTCTTCAAACCCCTTGCAACCACCAAGCCAAAATCCTTCACCAACTATCCACAAACAGACGCTAGAATCTCTTGAACCTACATCATCCCTGGAAATAGAATCGATAATCAAGAAAATGAAACCTTCTTCACACCCACTGGACCAAATACCGACCAAACTCCTTCTCACCATTCCTAACACCATTGCTAAACCCCTGGCAGACATCATAAATTGCTCCCTAAATCAAGGATCTGTCCCTGATTTCTTAAAAATTGCTTCGCTTGAAACCCTTACTAAAAAAACCCAACCTGGACCCAGCCAACCCTGTAAATTTCTGCCCCGTCGCAAACTTACCTTTTATTGCCAAGCTAATGGAAAAGCTTGTCAACATCCGACTCACAGACTACCTTGACTCTCACAATATTCTCTACCCTTCTCAATTCAGATTCAGGAAACGCCTAAACACAGAATCCCTCTTTCTTTCTCTAACGGACAACATCCTGATGGGCCTTGACAAGGGACAATCATACCTTCTAGCCCTACTCGACATTTCCGCGGCTTTCGACACGGTAAACCATTCTATCCTCATCAACCGTCTAATGGAAATAGGCATCTCTGGCTCTGCACTGCTCTGGTTCAAATCCTTTCTGAACAACAGGCACTACAACATTCAAGAAAAAACTCAAGACGTGGCTGTTCACGCAGGCCTCTCCTAACTCCAACATTATTTAACTCCCATCAATCAACTCGCTTCGCTAGTATTAGCGTTAATAGCCACCTCTTACAATGTTATTTATACAATGTTATTCATACTGATATATAATTATCTGATCTCCATTTTCCTTCTCACTCCAAGTTATTGATTTCCTTGTTATATGTAACTGCTTTTCTGCACTATTGTTCAAATTGTAAAGTTTTATTATAACTGCACCCCTGTTTCTTGTGAACCAGCATGATGGGACTACTGTCTTGAATGTTGGTATATAAAAAACTTAAATAAATAAAAAATAAATAAAATAAATGACAAAGAATCCCACCCCATTCCTTCAAACCAAGGAGTACCTCAGGGTTCTTCACTTTCCCCTACCCTGTTCAATATATATCTACTCCCTTTATTCCAGCTACTCAATAGCCTCAACATCACCTATTTTATATACGAGGACGATGTGCAAATCTTAATCCTCATCTCGGACCTCATCTCCTCTACTCTAAATTTGTGGAATAACTGCTTACACGCCATCAACCTTCTTCTCTCGAGTCTCAACCTGGTCCTTAATACGTCCAAAACAGAACTACTGGTTATCTCCCCTAACGACAACAACCCCTTCGCCAACAATGCAATCATTCTACTAGCAAGCCAGGTCAGAGTCCTTGGGGCCACCCTTGACTCTAGAATGAATTTCAAAAAGTTCATTAACACTACAACCAAAGAATGCTTCTTTAAGCTACAAGTCCTGAAGCAGCTAAGACCGCTCTTCCACTTCCAGGATTTCCGTTCAGTGCTTCAAGCCATACTGTTTTCAAAGATCGACTATTGTAACGCTCTATTACTCGGTCTCCCCGCCTCTTCCACTAAACCTCTACAGATGCTGCAAAACGCAGCGGCCAGGATCCTTACAAACACACGTCGTAAGGACCACATCACACCAATCCTAAAAATCCTACACTGGCTACCCATGCAATATAGAATACTCTTCAAGGCTCTCACCATCATCCACAAATCCATCTACCAGCAATCCACACTCCAACTCGGCATCCCTCTCGAACTGCATACTTCCGCTAGGCCGATCAGAACCGCCTACAAAGGTTCGCTCAAGGCCCCCCCCAACAAATCCTCAGACCACAACTCGATTCACAAGCGAGCACTTTCGACAGCAGGTCCGCTCCATTGGAATTCGCTTCCCCCAGATATACGCCAGGAACAGTGCCATCTCTCCTTCCGAAAGAAACTGAAAACCTGACTGTTCACACAAGCTTAGCGATGAAGGAACCTCGATCAACCAACATTGACTCTCACCCTTCGACCTCTTTCCTATTCTCTCCCCCTCCCCGTCTCCTGTCCCGCCCCGTTCCAGTCCCTACTCTAACACCACGCCCCCCGCCCCCCCCGCTCACCTCCCCTGTCTCCTCCTACCATAGGATTTATTATGTTAATATCCACCTAGGATAAATCTCTGTTTATGTCTCGCTACTATATTGTTTTTCGTTGATTATTTTATCGCTCTCCAGTTATTATCTGTTAAAATAATAAAAGATTACCTTGGGATATACTGTTACCTGTATATCCCAATTTAGCACATCATTTATTTTTAGTTATTTCCTACATGTATCCACGTTATTTGACGAGTTACTGTTGTCTATATCATATTATCTTATTTTATTATTTATTTTATTATATTTTAGTTATTTACTACATTTATTCACATTATTTGACGAGTCACTGTGGTCTATTTAATATATATATTCTTATGTTCAGAAACTCCGTTTATTGTAACGCCTTACCGCGACAGTTTTGTTTTATGGAAACCGACCTGATTTGATTTTTGTATCAAGAATGTCGGTATATAAAAATTCTAAATAAATAAATAAAATATCTTTCCTGTCTTCCATCTCCCATTTTCTCGCTCCCTGTTTAATGTAACTTTTTACCTTCTACTTAGTTGTTATTTGGTTTCCCACGGTACGATAAGACCTTGTCTTGAGTATCGGTATAGTAAAAGAATTTAAATAAATAAATAAATAAACAATTACAAAGTAACCTTTCTTGTAGACAGTGGTTCAACTGTATCCCCTTTTTAATGAAGGTGTCTTTCATATGACTCATTTGCATTTCACAAAGTATCTTTCTTGAAGTTCAACTCTATTGAAAGGGTTTTATTGTTTCATTACAAGCACTCTGTATATATTTTGGTAATGTTTTATGTTGATATTTATGATATTTATGCATGCTATAAATGCATAAGAGTTTAGAAGTGGTATGAATGAGGAGTGATTGACTAGGACAATCTATATAAATAAAAATGTTAAATAGTTTGTACCAAATCGCTAATCTCAGCAACCACTTAACCGATTGCGTTCAAATTTGGACACAAGTTTCACCTCACATACAGCAAGGATCTTCTACACTTACATTACATATATGTCACACCGGGGGCTGGTAAAAAAGTTTTAAAATTTGGTTCCACAAAACAGCGATATCTGATGGACGTAAGCGGAAGCTCTTACACCTTGCACAAACGCTCACACCCCACACACACATGACCAATGTTTGCGATTCACACACCCTCCGAGCAGACACAAATCCACTCTCCTCACACACCCCCGCACACATGCCAATTGTACTTATTTCAGACACCCTCAAAAAAACACACAAAAACCCACTAAATACCAGTATGCTACACCGGGAGGCCACTCACATGCCACATGTTTGCAATTCCCACACCCTACGAACTCTCACACAAACACCCTCCTCACACCCCTCACGCACATGACTTTTCTACTTACTGCCCTCAACCTCCGAACGCACGGAAAACTGCAGAATAGTTTGGGCTGCTCCAGCAGGGGGGACAACACCTCTCCGGGACACATCGCATACACTACGGCTGTCGGCTGCCAGCAATCAAAATGGCGCCGACGGCTCTTTCCCTTACTAGGACACTCGGGAACGCCAATAGTGGCAGTAGCCCATGTGACATAGTAAGGGCGAGGGCTCGTCGACGCCATTTTCTGAACTGGCAACGGCGCACCTTCGCCCTTACTATCTGAGCGAGACGACCGCTCCCATTGCTCCACCTCGAGGGCCCGGCGCCAATACTTCCATGCCGGAACGAACGCCCGCTCCACCGACTACCATTTTTGAAAGGTATCGTCGGGCCTGCAGGGGGGGGGGGGGCGTGGGGATGTTCTTGCATCCATGTTCGGGGGGGGGGGGGGCCAGGGGGCAGTTCCGAGATTCTGCAACTCTTGTGGGTTAGTCTATTTTGCCGGCCGGGGGGGTGGGGCAAGAGGGAGGGGGTGGAGGCTTATATAAACACAATGTTTCTGTGGGGATTACTTTGGGGTGCAAAGGGGGAGGGCACACACACACACATACACAAAATGTGCACCATCTCCAAAAGGTTACAAAACAGCCCTCACCAGGTGGGGAGTCACTGAGGTGACAGTGAGGGGAGGGAGAATGAGGAGGGAGGTAACTGTCAGGGGAAGAAGAATGAGGGGAGAGGTGAGTGTGAGGGGACAGAGTTGGAGTGGGGACAGGGGAGAGAAGGGGGGGGGTAGTGACTGAGCTAAATGAGCAAGGGGAAGGGGCAGGGAGGGCAAAGAATCTGACTCAGCCACTGCAACGCATGGCAGGGGTCCGCTAGTTGATAAATAATATGTGTTTGAATAGTTTTGATATTGTTTGTCATTGTGTAATAAAGCTTGCAATATTAAGCATCTTAAATCATTTAAAACATTAGTGGCGTTACTTACCCTATTTTAGGGTTCTCTGATGGATTTACTATTTTAGGTACCCATATATCATTTTTATTTAAAGCCTAGATCAAATATACTGTAAAAGTATTTAATATATTTGCTTTCTTCTAATCCTCCTCTTCATTAATCTCATCTTCCTCTTCAATTCTTACTATTCCCCCTATAGTCTGTCTATTTTCATCTTATATAGCTAAAAGTGGATCTATATACGGATAACAACCAACAAGGACTGAATTACATAGTCTGGGTAAACAAATAAACATGGGTGTAGCTTGCTTATTGCGGCGGTTACTACCCCTAACTAATTAAGCTAGATATTTCACTTAGATGCAGTTCCAACACTGCTCTCTACATTAATGGTGAGGGTGGAAGGGAAATAGAACCAAAAGGTTACCAAGAGCCAAGAGTAACAGATAAGTATGAGAAAAAAAAAAGTGTGAAAGCTTGCTGGGCAGACTGGATGGGCCGTTTGGTCTTCTTCTGCCATCATTTCTATGTTTCAAATAAGCGTGGGAGTAGCTTGCTTATTGCAGCAGTTACTACCCCTAACCAATTAAGCTAGATACTTCTCTTAGATGCAGCTCCAGCACTGCTCTCTACATCAGTGGTTCTCAACCGGTGTGTCGCGACACACCAGTATGTTGCCAAGAACACGCAGGTGTGTCGCCACACTTCCCGGTCTCCCGCTGACCCAGCTGCTCCCCGGTCCTCCTCCGCCCGGGTTTAAAATGCTGTCAGCCCGGGCGGAACGTGGCAGGACAGCTGGAGTCAGCGGCACCGGCATCAGCATGGTCTCTTCTTCCTGCTGCTACCCCCCCCCCCCCCCCCCCCGCAGCATGAAGAGGAAGTGTTGAGCATCGGGTGCGTGCGCGAGAAGAAGAGACCATGCTAGTGTGGACAGAATCGGCCTGAAGAACAGAACAGAGGCGTGGTTTGAAGAATGTGCAGCGCGACTCGGAGGAAAATGAGAAGAGCGTCAACCCCCGCAGCCGATGGGACTTCTCCTTCGCGAGGGCTGAAAATGAAGGAGGTTAGGGTTGGGAGGAGGCTCCTGCTGCTGCTAGTTCCGGGGGGGGGGGGGGGGGAGAGAGAGAGTGAATGAGCAAACATGTGTGTTTGAGATCCTGTGTGTGTGAGTGAGATAGCATGTATGTGTGTGATTGAGAGCCTGTATATGTGAAAGAGAGTATGTCTGTGATTGAGAAGCCTGCCTGTGAGAGAGAGAGCATTAATGTAAGTTTACGATTGGGAACCTGTATGGGTAAGTTTGTGATTGAAAACCTGTTTGTGTGAAAGAGTATGTGTGTATGATTGAGATCCTTTGTGTGTGAGAGAGATCATGTTTATGTATGATTTAAGAGCCTGTGTGTATAAGAGAGAAAGCATGTGTGTCTGTGTGTGATTGAGAGCCTGTGTGTAAATGAGAGAAGAGCATGTTTGTAAGCATGTGAATGAGAGCCTGTGTGTGAGAGAAAAAGACAGCATGTATGTGTGTGATTGAAAGCCTGTGTGTGTAAGCGTGAAAAGATAGACAGCATGTGTGTAAATGTGTAACTAAGAGCCTATATAAGTGAGAGAAAAAGCATGTGCATATGTAAGTGACTGAGAGCATGTGTGTATAGGTGTGTAATTGAGAGCCAGTGTGAGTGAGAGCGCTGGTATGTGACTGAGAGAGAGGAGAAAGTTCCAAGCTAACCACCCCTCCTCCTGCTAATTCAAAACAATCTCAGGACACCTGGATATCAAACGTTTCCAGGTATGCAGAGCAAAATAATTTTTGTAACCTTATTTTTCATTACTGGGTCTTTGTGTCTGCTAATATTGAAATATTTTATTCGTATCTAGAAATTTTTTATATGAGTTTTTAATTATTGGATATTCCACTCATCAGCTGTTTCAAAATAATCTGTTCTTTTTGTTAGTATGGTTTTACTGCTACTGATTTTATATTTCTTGATTTGTTTTATAAGGATGGGTGATGTTTCTTTTTTCCTTTATTACACTGCATACAGACACTCTGGCTTGTTGCAGTTTCCAATTCAGTTTTTTCTGCATGCTTCTAGTTATGCATTTTGGTCTCTTTATTCTTTGTTAGATGAGGGTCAACACATGTGATTTAGGTGAGGTTTTCTGCTGGCGTGTAGTTTCTTTGTAGGGCTCTATAGCAGCCTGACTTGGTCCGTTTTCCTAATAGGATGTTACGTTTAGGCAGTGGTCAGGTGTCGTGAACACCACCTTCAGGAGTGACTCCAGGTGGAGAGAGACAGGGATTGCTGGGAAGGAATGCGATGCAGGCAGGCGAGTATGGAACTGGGTGATGGCTGTGATATGTATAGCGGAGTACTGGCTGGCAAACAAAGTCAAAGTCCAGGCAGGGTCAAGACAGGCAAACACAGGAGTCCACAACCAGGCAACCACACAAGAACCTTATTGCAAGGCTGAGGGCCCGAAGGCCACACACACACACAGCAAGGCAGAGGGCCCGAAAGCCACACACATACAGCAAGGCTGAGGGCCCGAAGGCCACACACACACACAGCAAGGCAGAAGGCCCGAAGGCCACACACATACGGCAAGGCAGAAGCACGAAGGCACACACACACACACAGCAAGGCAGAAGCACGAAGGCCAGGTAGCAAGGCAGAAGCCCGAAGGCAGGTAGCAAGGAGGCTAGAGTAGGGAGCCCAAACGAGCTTGATGCCGAAGTACTGGAGTCTTGGGAAGGCAGGGTTATAAGGACAGTCCAGGACATAGAGTAGCTGACTAGGACGGGTTGAGTCAGCCAGGGGAGTCTGCTCTTGAGGGACCCCTGGTGGTGAGGTGGTTGCACAGCAGCACGCCGTAACATAGGAGATGTATTGGTGTCTTAAGGCCTGGTGTAATATTTCAATGTTGCCTTTTCTTAGGTAAGGTGGTTACTGTTTAAGTGCTGGAAATTGGTGCTGTTTTGGTGTGGGATGTTTACTATTTATGCAATTTCTGTTCAGACAGAATATGTATCTTTTCCTTGTGTCATTTTAAACAATAAAAATAATTACCGGACCTTTACTTTTTATTTCCGCCATGAATTGTAATGAGCAGTGTGTCACACATGTGCGCATGGTCTGTCAGGTGTGTCACGATGGGGAAAAGGTTGAGAACCACATCTCTACATCAGTGGTGGGGGTGGAAGGTAACTAGAACCAAAAAGTTACTAATAAGGGCCAAGAGTAATAGATAAGTATGAGGGAAAAAAAGTGTGAAAGCTTGCCTGGCAGACTGGATGGGCCATTTGGTCGTCTTCTGCCATCATTTCTATGTTTCTATGATATTTTATTCCTTCTTTAATGACTAGACAACATATGCTTCTCTCTCAGCCTTTGTCTAATTGTCCTTCCTGCCTCCCTTTGCTTCTCCTAGCAATTTCACTATCCATTCTCTGGGTTTTTTCTTCTTTTTTTTTTCTCTTAATTTTTATCCTCCTTTGATGAACTATAGTGGTCTGTTTACTTTGTAGCCTGTGTTAATAGGCATGATACGATTTATTGACATTTCAGTGCTCCTTTTTATTATCTGTGGTTTCTCTTAAATCCCTTAATCCTGTTGAGGCTTCCTTAATATAATCATTAATTTTCTCAGAATTATCCCTTATGAAACCTAGGACCCTTGTTCTGATATAGTTTGGTTCAGATTTAGTGTTTACACTGATCCACACAGTATGGTGGTCTATTGACCCTAGACTGTCCCCTAACATAATGTAACTTCTTCCATTTGTCAGGGTTACCTTGTCACAAGTGGGCTTCCCATCTAGTTATTTGAGAAAGATTCCTTGCAAGGATTCCAGTCTTCCCCTTCTTCTAATTGTCCCGAGAGCTAGCATGCTCCAATCTTCATTGGTTAAGCAGTTGTTTATATCCTGTAATAAATGCCTTTGCTTTCTTGCAGCAAGGACTTCAGAATCCAGTTCTCACTGTGGAATTATCAAGCCACTGTGGAATCACAGGAAATCAGGAGCCGTGTCATAGTAGGGAAGAGGACTGACTAGGGACATGTTTCTCTTTTTCCTCCTTTTGCCTACTGATCCATCTTCTCCCCCCAATCCCCTCTAGGTCTTTCCCTTCTCCCTCACCCTCTTTGCTCCAATCTCTTTTCCTTCCTTTGGCAATCCTTTCTTCCCTCCCCAAACCATCACCCCTACTCGCTGATCTGGGTTATATAGGAGGCGAGAGAACACCTGCAACTCACTATGCATTTTTGTTATCCAGAAAGTGAAGACCCGAGCTGTTTTTATCAGTCTTCTGGGTCTAGCCATACTCAAAGAGGGGGGAATTGCTATATTCTAGAATATTAGCCTGTACGAAATGTATAGCAATTCCCCCTCTTTGAGTATGGCTAGACCCAGAAGACTACATTCTCAAATCAAATGTACTGCACTTATCTAAAAACAACACTGAATATGCTCTGATTGGTCAGTATGAAGAGTATATATTGTTATGTGCATTGCTGGACAAACTGAGTAGTGAGGTGTCCACACGATTGATGTAAACCTGTGCTACTCCGAGGAACAAAATAGTTTGTTCCTAACCCTCCCTTTTTGTCTTTGTCTCTGTCTTTCTCTAATTAAAAGCCTCAAGTTACATACTTGAGGCTTTTATTTACAACTTATTTACAAGGTTACAAACTTGTAACCTTGTAAATAAGTTGCTGTAAGTTAAATCCCCCTCTTCTCACCTCCAACTCCCAGCTATTTATTTCCCTGTTTTATTGTAACTGTCACTCTCCTTACAATCCTCTTGTTACAGTTGTTTGAGTTATCTCTTTTCTTGCACACTTTGTTAAATGTAAACCGGTTTGATGTGATCCATGTCATGAAAGCCGGTATAGTAAAAATAATAAATAAATAAATACTGCTGCAGTAGTTTCTTTAGAATCAACACTTTGCACCTGAAAAACAATCACTCTTTGAATTGTGGGGCATTATAGGAGCAAATCTGTCTCCATAAAGTCTCCATACAACAAATAGAGGGTGGGGGTGGCGGGATTTGACGTAGGGAGTGAGAGAGAAAATGAGCTGGAGGTGAAAGGAAGGAGAATGCAGTGGGGAGAAGGATAATGGGGTGGGACACTACTCCAGCCCCTGAATCCAGATGCTCCTCCTCCTTGTCTTAGATTCTGTTCTCTTTTTCTTTTCTCCTACCCCCCAACTCCAGAACTTTTCTTCCCTGCCCCTTCCAGAACCTCCATACTCTCCCTTCTTTTTTCCCATTAATAAGCAGGCTGAGTAGGATTAAATGGTTAATTTTCTAAATGGAAAAGGGTAAACAGTGGAGTGACTTAGGGATCTATACTTGGATCGGTGGTTTTCAATATTTGTATACATGATCAGGAAAAGAATATGACGAATGAGGTAATCACATTTTCAGGTGATACAAAATTATTCGGAGTTGTCAAATTACAAGTGGATTGTGATAAATTGCGGGAGGACCTTGCAAGACTGGAAGATTGGGCACCCAAATGGCAGATGAAATTCAGTGTGGACAAGTGCAAGGTGATGCATATAGGGGAAAAATAAACCATGCTGTAGTTATATGATTTTAGGTTCCACATTAGGAGCTACCACCCAGGAAAAAGATCTAGGTGTCATAGTGGATAATACATTGAAATCGTCAACTCAGTGTGTTGCAGCAGTCAAAAAAGCAAACAGAATGTTAGGAATTATTAGGAAGGGAATGGTGAATAAAACGTAAAATGTCTTATCCCAGGACAAGCAGGATGCTAGTCCTCACATATGGGTGACATCGGTAATGGAGCCCTATACGGAAAAACTTCTGTCAAAGTTTCTATGAAACCTTTGACTGGCACCCAGAGTGCCTACTGAGCATGCCCAGCATGCCATGATATTCTCTGCCACAGGGGTCTCCCTTCAGTCTTCTTTTTTCCGCGGAGCTGTTAGCCTCGTGGTTAAATTGGAGTCCTGTGGTGATTTTTCACTACACTTTAAAACTTTTTGGAAAAAGTTAGAAAAACTTCCTACCGCAAGGGTCTCCCTTCCTTACCATTGCGGTAAGTTTTTCTTCTTCATTTTCGTCGATTCCATACCATTTTTCCAAGCCATAGTCGTCGACGGCTGTCCGATTAAAATGGCTTCGGGTTTTAAGAAATGCCCGAATTGTACCAGAAATATGTCCATAACGGACCCGCACCAGGAATGTATGCTCTGCCTCTGCGAAAAATACGACGTCAGGTCCTGTAATTTGTGCACCGAGATGACATCGAAGGGACGTCGGCTCTGGGTGGAGAAGATTGAGTACCTTTTCAAGATTAAATTGCTCCCAACAGCATCGATGTCCGCCCAGTCGTCTCCCTCTGGGTCGATACGTCAGGTAATCCTTAAAAAACGACTTCCAGGTGAGGCCGGAGATGCTTCTACTCCCTCCCCCTCGCCATCGTCGAAGGCGTCCACATCGGGCAGTGAGAAGTCGAAAGAAAAGCATCGACACCGGTGCCTGCCACGTCATCGACGGAATCGGCCTCCTCCGCTAAGAAACCTCGGCTGAGCGCGGAGTCTCCGAGGCCTACGATTCCAGGGCGATCCCCACCGATACCGGTGCAGGGTACCGTACCTCCTCAGGGCTCTGAGGAGGTACCGGCATCGCCATCACCGCCTCCCCCCATAGCTGCTCTGATTCCATCAGCTATGCGGGCAGAACTTGATGGATATATCCGTCAAGCCGTTCGACAAGCACTCCTTGACACTATGCCATTACAGCCATCGGCACCGACTTTGCCATCGACACCAGCTCTGGTGCCATCGGAGCAGTTACCGTCGATGCCGATGTCACCATCAATTCCGCCACCGATGCCATCGATTCCGGCGTCGATTCCACCAATGACTCCGTCGATGCCAGCCTCAGAGCTATCTCTTTTCCAACCTCTGATGCAGAAACTGGATACTTTAATCGATGCCATGTCCAGGAAGCCGCAAGACATCGATGAAGAACCCATTCCAGGACCTTCAGGAGTTCCTAGGCCTCACCAGCCACAGTCTCCTCTATTCCCAACAATCCCAAAGGTTCCCACATCGATACCTGCTAGGCCACTGCCAATGTTGCACCCAAGGGATACGGGTACAGATACTGACACAGATATCTCTTCAGAAGAAGATATGCTTTCTGAACCATCACCTCCCGAGGACCGTAGAAAGTCTCCTCCAGAAGACTTATCATTTTCCAACTTAAGTCTCCTCCGGAAGACTTATCATTTTCCAACTTTGTAAAGGACATGGCGGAGACTATCCCTTTCCAACTACAGTCTGAGATAGATTCCAGACAAAAAACACTGGAGGTTCTACAATTCGTAGATCCTCCAAAGGAGATTTTGGCTGTGCCAGTGCATGAAGTACTACAGGAACTCATGTACCGAATGTGGGAACATCCTGGATCACTTGCATCGGTCAACAAGAGATCAGATGCGACGTACCTGGTTCAACCAATTCCTGGATTCCAAAAGGCTCAGCTACCTCACCAATCCGTGGTAGTTGAGTCCACTCAGAAAAAAGCTAAAAGAGTGAAAACTCACTCCTCCATGCCACCAGGAAAGGATAATAGATTCCTTGATAATTTAGGACGTAAGGTATTTCAAGGATCTATGTTGGTATCTCGAATTGCTGCTTATCAACTCTTCATGAACCAGTACCAACGTAATCTCTGGAAGCAGGTCCAGGAGCTTACCCAGACACTCCCTGATCAGTACCAGGAAGCCTTTTTTCAACTGGTGTATAAAGGCCTAGAAGCAGGCAAGCATGAGGTTAGGGCAACTTATGACAGTTTTGAAACTGCATCTCGTCTCTCAGCTTCAGGTATTACAGCTCGTCGATGGGCCTGGCTTATGGCATCAGATCTGAGGCCAGAGGTACAAGAGAGACTGGCCGACCTTCCTTGTCTTAGAGACAATCTTTTTGGAGACAAGGTAAAAGAAGCAGTCGCCACGTTAAAAGAACATACAGAGACTCTAAAGCAGCTCTCCTTAATACCTCAGGAGTCTCAACCTCCTTCCAGGAGACTTTCCAATCTCATAACTTAATCCCAACTCCTACTACATCCAACCTGCTGTGATTTTCGGCTGACTCATTTACAACAACAATACTTCACCGTTGTTTCACTACAAAATGACAGCCTCTAGCTTGCTAATCACCCATATGTGAGGACTAGCATCCTGCTTGTCCTGGGATAAAGCAAAATTGCTTACCTTGTAATAGGTGTTATCCCAGGACAGCAGGATATAGTCCTCACGAAACCCACCCGCCACCCCGCGGAGTTTGGTCCGAAACGTTTTATTATTTTATTTTTTGGCTAACGCTAATTGCTACAAAACAGACTGAAGGGAGACCCCTGTGGCAGAGAATATCATGGCATGCTGGGCATGCTCAGTAGGCACTCTGGGTGCCAGTCAAAAGTTTTATAGAAACTTTGACAGAAGTTTTTCCATATAGGGCTCCATTACCGATGTCACCCATATGTGAGGACTACATCCTGCTGTCCTGGGATAACACCTATTACAAGGTAAGCAATTTTGCTTTAATGCCATTCTGGTCACCACATCTCAAAAAGATATAGTTGTACTAGAGAAGGTACAGGAAAGGGCAAGCAAAATGATAAAGGGCTCCCCTGTGAAGAAAGGCTAAAGAAGTTAGGGCTATTCAGCTTAGAGAAGTGACAACTGAGGGGGGATATGATAGAGGTCTATAAAATCATGAGAGGTCTAGAATGGGTAAATGTGAATCTGTTATTTACTCTTTCAGATAATAGGAGGACTATGGGGCACTCCATGACGTTAGCAAGTAGCACATTTAAAAATAATGTGGAGAAAATTCTTTTTCAATCAACGCACAGTTTAGCTCTGGAATTTGTCAGAGTTAGTATAGCTGGGTTTAAAAAAGGTTTGAATAAGTTCTTTGAGGAGAAGTCCATTAACTGCTATTAATCAAGTTGACTTAGGGAATAGCCACTGCTATTACTGGCATTAGAAGCATGGGATCTATTTAATGTTTTGGGTACTTGCCAGGTACTTTTAACCTGGATTGGCCACTGTTGGATACAGGATGCTGGTCTTGCTGGACCCTTGGTCTGACTCAGTATGACAACTTCTTATGTTCTTATGACCTGAAATCTGATGTTTTTGAAACCTTAAAGACATTGACATAATAAAATCCATCAACCCATTGAACGCATTTGTTAGTAAATTTGGAGGAGAATAAACTAAACAACGAACCCAATCCTGGGCTGTTATCGGGAGCGCTTCAACCAAGGAGGAGACCACTAACAGTAGCTGACAGAGTTTCAGTTTCTTACTGTAAATTATTAGCAATCCCCAACCCATTTTGTGGGGGGCAAGCCTGCTAGATGTTGTAATATCCCCTTGGACAGGCATCATTTAACAGGATCACATTAAACTCATTGTTAGAACCACGGGCCCCTGACCCAAGCGACAGACCCACCCAGCCCCAGCTTCAGCCCCAGGACAGGATGCCACCATCGCATGCCTACAATCAGATCCAGGCAGCATGCGCCTTTGGCGCATGGGTACGTACGTAAAGTACACTCACTGGCGCGAAACCCCCAGAATTGCTCCTCGATGACATCATCTGCCAGCCCTTTTTAGGTCCTTCCTCTTGGCACCCCTTTCTTTGGCAACAAGTCTTCTGAGATCCTCGTTCACTCTGCTAGTTGCTGCTCCTGGTTGCTCTCATTCCTGTGGTGCCCTCTCTGTGTGTTCCTGTGCCTTGCCTGCCTCCTGAACCTCATCAGTGTTGTTCCCTTGTTCTCTCCTGTTTATCTTCTGCCTGCTCTTGACCTGGACTTGGACTTACCAGATTGCTGCCTATACCTGACCCCTTTTTGGACACATCACTTGCTGACTGATGCCTGCCCTGACCTTGGCTTGTATCCCAGTTTATGCCACGGTTTGCACTTGGACTCTGCTGTCTTTAGCCAGCCCTGAGCATTGCTTGGACTGTGAACTGTGTTTCTCGGACAACTCCTGGGACCCACCTAAGTCCTGCCAGTCATCAAAACCTAAGAGCTCAACCTGCGGGTAAGATGGTTGATATAAGCGAAGCTCCTGCCTGTCCCACCTCAGATATGTCCACCTGCTGCAGTGTGTCTTATTGCAGCCCAAGAGTTCACAAACGCTAACAGTTTGCTGAGGCCATTGATCTGATGGGCTTAGCAGCCCTGCAGGCTGTTCCCAGCTTAGCGTCTCCGGTTCAGCAGCAACAAGGTGTTTTGGATCAAGTTACCGTAATTGTGGATAGGCTTGCCGCATGCATGGATGATCTTGCAGTGCCAGCTCCTCCTCCTGTTCCTGCTCTAGCAGCACTTCCTGTTCCCCAGCTGCCTCTTCCACTTGGTTTCAACCTTTGTGAGTGTTGGATGTTCATCACCCAGTACCAGATGCAGGTGAAGAGTGGGACCCTTCAGGTCCCACTCTTCACCTGCAATAAAACTAAAGTTACATTTATCCTGTCCCTGCTAGGGGGCATGGCTCTGGCTTGGGCTTCACCCTTTTGAGAACGAGAGGATCTCTTGCGAGATGATCTGGGGCCAGTTTTTACAAGCCTTTCGCCTTGTTTTCGACAAACCTGGGCGCTCCACATCCGCCACTTCTGAACTGCAGGTCCAACAGGAGTCTCATACTGTGAGAGAATATGCGGTACATTTCAGGACATTGGCCTCTGAATTACAATGGGGTGAGGACAGCCTCATGGCTATCTTCCAACAGGGCCTTGCCGACTCCATTAAGAATGAACTAACTGGGAGGGATCCACCTGGTACCCTGGAAGACCATATTCATATGGCCATTCGTTTGGACTTAACGTTTCCAAGAGCATGCTAAGGGGTGGGCCCCATGCAAGCCACCCTGTACACCTGGCTTCCAGAATCCAGTTCTTCCAGCCTGAACCCTGGAACCTCGGGAGCTGTCCGAAGAACCCATGCAGGTGGACCGCCTGTGAATCTCCTGTGAAGTATATCAGCACCATTGTCAGCTGCTCCTAGACACTATGTAGTCCCCTGCCCTCTTAAGTCGGGAAACTCCTGGCCCTAGGCATGCTGGGAGAAGCTACCCTAGGTCCCTCAAGCTCCTTTCCCCAAATCCTTCTTCCTGTTCCTTTCACGTTGGGCAATAAGCGGATATATTTCCAGGCCTTCTTGGATACCAGCACTGCCGGAAACTTCATTGAGGAAGGTAACATATGAAAATTCCATATCCCTACAGAATTCTCCTCTCACAGTTTCCTTGGTCTCAGGTGAGGCCCTACCAGGGAGGATTACCTGAATTATGGCACCGCTAACAGTCTATTGGCCTTTTACATCAGGAGCATCTCCAATTTCATGTTTTGCCCATGGCAGTTAATTGGGCAATCCTGTGGTTCTCATAGCTAGTCCACCACCAACTGGGGAACCCTCCAGTTGACAATCTGGGGGCACCATCTGCCATGAATGTGCCTATTCCCTGTCTTAACTACGACCATCTGTCTAAATTGTTCCCTTCCCACCGTGCCCAATCTACCCGCTTCATATGCTGACTTAGATGTATTTAGCAAGGGGAAAGCCAAAACATTTCACCCACATCAAGAGTATAATTGTCCTATAGACGTGTTCCCCAATACGAAAACTCCCCAGGGAGAGTGTACCCAGTGTCAGCCCTGGAAAATGAAGCTGTGACCCTTCATATCCGTGACAACCTAGCAAGGGGCTTCATCAGACCTTCCTCATCCCCTGCAGGAGTGGGGTTCTTTTTCATGGGGAAAAATAATGGCTCCTTGTGCCCCTGTATTGATTATTGGGAGCTCCGTGCCATTAGCAAGAATAATGGTTACTCCCTAACACTTATCACTGAACTTTTCGATCAGCTCAGAGGGGCCCAGATTTTCATGAAACTAGACCTGAGAGGAGCGTACAATTTGATCGGTATCCAGGAGGACAATGAATGGAAAACCACTTTTAACATATGAGGCAGGCACTATGAATATTTAGTGATGCCCTTGATGCGATACCCATCGCGAATGCCGGTATAGAAAAACTTAAAATAAATAAATAAATAAATAAATAATACTCCTATGGTTTTCCAGGCCATGATGAACGACATCTTCCGGGATGTTTGTGCTCTCATGTTGTCATATACTTGGACGACATTCTTGTGTTTTCCAGGACGTTGGACCAACAATGAAGACACGTTCTGGCAGGACCTGCAACAACTCTGGGAACATCTGCTCTACACTAAGTTGGAGAAGTGCTCCTTTCACCAAGATTTACTGCCCTTTTCAGGGTACATTCTTTCCTGAATGGGGCTGCAGATGGAACCTGACAAATTGAAGGCCATCCAGGAATGACCACAACCAGTGAGGCTCAAAGTGACTACAGTGATTCTTGAGCTTCGCTAACTATTACTGGCAGTTTGTTCATGGATTGGCCTCTTTGGCGGCTCCATTTACAGCCCTAAGAAAGGTGCTGATGCCCGTAATTGGACACTAGATGCGGTTCAGGCCTTTCAGTAACTTAAATAGGAATTCACCAAAGATCCATGTTTGTGGCACCTGGACCCCACTCTGCAGTTTTTTCTCGAGGTAGATGCTTCCACCCTCAGGGTAGGGGCTGTCCTTCTGCAACATGATGATGCTGGAAGCCTGGTGACTTGTGCCTAATTCTCCAGGAAGTTCTCCCCACCGGAGAAAAATTATACCATTACGGACCGCAAACTTCTTGCTATTAAACTGGCCCTTGTAGAGTGGCACCATCTCTTAGAGGGAGCCAGACACACAGTGACTATCTTTATTGACCATAAGAACCTAGAATATTTAGTGCATGCTCAACATCTGAACCCAGGCCAGATGGTCCCTGTTTTTTTAGCCGATTCAATTTTGACCTTAGGAAGACACTTTGTCTAGCTCCTTCGATACCGAGAGCTCCCCAGACCCACCCCGTAATGTTATTGATCTGGCTAAGATCGCTATCGCTGCTGCCACCACATACCTGTGGGGAAGATAGTGGTTACCCAATGCCTGCAGGAACTAGTTTTCAGGTGGGCCCATGATTCCCTTTGGCAGGACATCCAGGGTTCCAGCACAATATGGAACTTCTATCTCACTACTACTGGTGGCCAAAATGGAAACAGGACATCAAGCGGTACGTGGACTCTTGTCTCATCTGTACAGCAAACAAGAGTTCCCAAACCCGACCCTGGGGATTGCTTCAGCTCCTACTAGCCCCCAAAGAACCATGGTTTCATCTGGCCACCAACTTTGTTACCGACCTTCCCCCATCTGTGGACAACAACATGATTTGGGTAATCATGGACAGATTATCCAAGATGGCCCATTTCGTCCTGCTGCCAGGCCTCCTCTCAGCCCCGGAACTGGCTCATTTGTTTGTACCACAATACAGAAGCCAAATCCCCTCGTTAATAAAAATAGTCAAACATAGAGAGGAAACAATTCATTTGTTATCAACCACCTCCATATATATTTAAAACATTGAGAACAATGTCATCAGACCTTAGTGCATTAGATTTTTAATCCACTGTCTCTCGCCACGCAATGGGCCACAAACAGCATCAGCAGTTTTTCGCACTCTACTATAATCATTTGATGTTGTACCTCATGTTATAACCACCCATTAAGTTTTTTAATCAAATCAATTTTAATATATAACCCCAAATTTTTTATTTTTATTTTTATTAAATTGTATATTTTATTATATTAAAATACTTAGCTCCCACTGTAGCATTCCAAACACTGCCCCAACATGGACCATGTTTCGGCTGTCACCACCTTCATCAGGGGACACCTTGTATATGCAGATCATCAAGACGCCTCATTTAATTTTGCATTAATCCTAAAATAAACAGAACATTAAAACCACATCCTCACTCTACCAATCATTAACCAAACACATACAGACTCCCAATATGCCAAACAATACCGGTTCTTTACTTAGTATGACACAGATGTTCCTCTAGAAATCTTATTTTATTTTTAATTTTATTTTTATTCCATCACACAGTATAAATGGCGCCACGGCATTCAAACTGACACCTTCAAACTGCGACCTGCT
The DNA here is from genome assembly GCF_901001135.1 of Rhinatrema bivittatum. Classification (NCBI taxonomy): domain Eukaryota; kingdom Metazoa; phylum Chordata; class Amphibia; order Gymnophiona; family Rhinatrematidae; genus Rhinatrema; species Rhinatrema bivittatum. The sequence goes on along the minus strand of NC_042620.1, from coordinate 51,109,862 downwards.
CGTGGAACAGGGAGCATTTCAGAGAATGCTACCCTGGAGGTTCTGGATTTAAGTTGTCTACCTAAGAGCCTAAATTTAGCTTCCAGAACCTCCCTCCCACATTTTCCTATGTCATTGGTGCTCACATGTACCACGACAGCCGGCTCCTCCCTAGCACTGTCTAAAATCCTATCTAGGTGACGCGTGAGGTCCGCCACTCAATGCAAAAGACTGGAAAGCCCCCCTCTTGCTGCTGGACTGCTGCCTTCATCTTAGTTTTATTGAGTTCCTAGTTAAGTTTAGGATTCTAAGGGAGTTGGAATGAGAGTACTTTAAATTTACAGGTGAATTTATTAATTAATCAGCTAGTGTCCTACAAGGGGATGATTAAACTTTCAATAAGGGCTGGTACAATAGTATGATTTAGATAAGACCCTGATTGATTTTTAATGAGAAAGTGTCTCGTGCCTAAAAATCAAGGGTTGAGAGGGTGGGAAAGACAGACACTAGAATTAACTATCTCTGGCTTGCTTATTACCTCAGACACACACAAACTCTAAAGAATATATCCCTTAATTTCACCTTTCACCAAACTTTTATAAGCCCAAAAATTTCTGAAAGCTATACTTACCAATCCTCTTTAACCACTGTTAAATGAATCTTCACTCAATTAATTGAAGGGTTTGAGATTAGCTTCCGGTCTTCTTCTTCTGCAAAGGGTGCGGGGCCTCTGGAAGCTGGGGCTGTGGAAGTCAATCCCTGGATCGCTTGCGGTGACCTCTGGACTCCTCTCCCGGGTGATGCTGGGAGCAGTATGCAGATGAGCCTTCTGGTCATCCTCTACTGCAAAGCTGGAGCTCTCACACTATTTGTAGCAGGTTTACAAGCCCTTAGCCTCTGCTCAGACTCTTTATTCCACCCTCCTCTAAATACCTAAATTCTTTAGAAAGGTGAACACTAATTTATTTCATCTTCCACCCTTACTATGCTTTTTTTTTCCAATCTGTTGCCCCATCATAGTTTATCTGTGGATTCAAACTCATCCTTGGCAGGATTCACTGTTGATCAGATGTAGAATTCTCTGGACACATCACTGTTTGCTGTCCTTGGCCATACGCATTATTTTTCTTGAGAGCCTTGTGCTAGTAGGGTATCTCCTCTTCCTAAGTGGAGAGGTAGCATGCCATGTAATTGGGTGCTACAATCTTCATTTCAGCAGATCAACTCTCATTGTGTCACCTCCTTTCTCATTTGGCAGTGAGAGAGCCCAGCTGCTTGTCTAGAACTCCATGCAAGTTAAATATTGTAGAGTCCTGCTGACCAGCTGGTCTTTGAAGCTAATTTTAACTGCTATTCCTGGGCATCCATCTTGGAATTGAATAACAAGCCTGGATTCTATTGTGGATGATTCAGATTCCTCCCTTCCAACCTGCTTGATTTTCTCTCAGGGTATGGATAGCTAGCAGCTCCTACCGGTCCTATTTTTTTAGACACACTTAAATGGGTGTCATGGGCTTCAGTGGATTGAGTCACACTGGCTTGGAGCCTAATCCCTAACTTTTAAGGGATCAGAAAAGGAACAAAGGATCAGTGCTGCATACTAACAGAAAAAAGTGCCGCACTGTGCCAGCCTAAGCACCACTGCGAACAAACTAATGAGGCTGGGTCAGGGACTTTCCTGTTGAACTTTTTTGGTACTGCTACTGACATGCCTGTTTCAGATTACTCTGCAAACTGTTGCAATGTCCACTGTCTCTGGTCATTCACCAACATGACTCTGCTGACCCTTCTTTGTTTCTCCATTGATCCAGAGCATCTGCATAGGGGAGAGGTTACCTTGCCTTAAAGTACAGATTGCATTTTTCAGAAATATTCATCTTGTAAGTAATTTTCTTTTTGTGGACAACTAGTGCAAGGTATTTCAGATGTGTCATGTGGCACCCAGATTAAAAGAAAGCAATGTCTTCAATTAAGACAGAGGATTTTAGACCTGGGGGCTACTTTTTACCTCAGGTTTCCTTGAAACTATGTTGTCCATCAAAGGAACACATTTATTTTTGTTGATCCCTTACATTTACAAACTTTTATTTCAGGTAAGGGAGTGAGTTAATTTGAATTTAGGAAGAATTAATATGTAAGGTGATGGCAAAGAGTAAATTCAGCATCGTAATTACTCTCACTCTCCTTTACTTTCTGTTATTTTTTTTCTTTTTCTCCCCCCTTTTTTCCTTATTAGAATTGATGAGGACATTGCTGATACTATTATTTACATTATTTGTAAATTGATGTCTTGTTTTTCTTAAGATTTCAATAGAAAATTTAATAGGGAAAATAATAAAAAAAAAAAGTACAGACTGCAGGTGTGTTGCCATCTTTTTAAGGTATACCTAAGCCTGTGATCCTTCCTTCTCCCTACCCACTGACACACTCTGTGCCGGGAAAAGAGGTGAAAGCAGGAAGGTGGGGAGGGCACCCTGGACACTGTCCCTATTGTGCAGTCCCTAGGACAGCACAAAGTAGATGGATTTTCCTGTTAATACATTTCAATTCATATGAATAATAAAAACCTAGTAGGTCATTCAAAATTCTTGTAGTTCTGGATGATTAGCAGTTCTTTCTGTAACTTCAGAACTGAAAACATTGTCCCCATGCTGATAATGATAATTATGAACTGTAACATAACATTATTTCAACTACCAATATTTATTGCGAAGTTCAGTAGGAAAGACATTTTTATCTTTTATTGCTGTATCCATTCACATTATATGCATGTAGTATAATCATACTTATATTATTTTAGCATACAAGCTTTCATGTGTAGTTTGAAGATTGGTTGCAAAATGACTTTATCCAGTGACCTGCTCTATCTCATAGTTTACACTTTTTTTCCCCTTTGCTGAATTAAGCTAGTTTCTTGTCAAAATAATTGAATAGCTTTCTTTTACATTTTAGCAAAAATATGGATCTTTAATTTAGAAATCATCTACCTTATTGGATGTATTTTTTTCGGCAATACTTCAACTTTTTAGTATTCATATTTAGTCTGTCACTTCTGTTAGGTAGAAAGCTAATTGCCAACATTCAGGTCTTGCTGACTAAATTTTTTCCAGGTCCCGGTATTGTATGTTGGCATATGAGTGACATAAAGTGGTTCTGATTGTACTGACTGATGAAATATATGTGCACATTCTTAATTTAAGTGTAAGTTTTAGCTGACTTGTTAAATGGTGTAATGTTTTCATTTTTATGGGTCATCAGTGGAGTTTTTACCACACTTTTTCAGAAATTATATAAACCTGCATCATTCCTTTATCTAAGCTTGGGATTTTATCCTAACTTTTGATGATTCAGATCAAGCTAAATACAAATAAACAAATTTCTGCACTGAAAATTTAGGCAGTTAGCTCCCCAGGGAAACAGAAGGGCATTGGAAAGGGCATTCTAGAATAAGCAGGATGGTAGTCCTCACAGATGGTTGATATTTTCAGATGGAGCCAGGCATGGAAAACTTGTCAAAGTTTCTAGAATTTTGACTAACACACTGAGCATGCCCAGCATACCACTATTTGCGCTTCCACGCGGAGTCCCCCTTCAGTCTCTTTTTTTTCCACAGTGTTAGTTGCCTCGCGGTGGTGGAGCTCTTATAGTATTTTTTCTTCAACTTTCTTACCCGGTTTTCCAGTGTTTTCAGCGTCTAGTCCCTCTTCTCTGGTTGGTGTCCCTCTGGCGGTGTGATAGGTTTGATTTTGCCTTTCATTGCGGTCGATTCCCGGCATGTCGCTCCTCGGTTGGCTGCTGGCCTTCGACCTCTCACTGGCTATTTTTCATAGCGTCGTCCAGTTTTCAACGGTGTCCCCAGTTCCCGTGGACCATGTCGATTACCGATCTGCACGAGTTTTGCATCCTCTGCCTGGGGGCATCACACAACATCCATGGGTGTCAACTGTGCAATCAGATGACCTCCAAGAGCCATTGTGCCTGGCTAGATAAGATGCAGAAACTCTTTGGCCCCAAAAAGTCTGCTCCATCCACTCCAGCATCGGAGGCATCAACACCTAGGGGCTGGGGGGAATTTTTGGACATGCTGCCCCTATCCATGCCCCCTGCAGGTTCGTCCAGGGAGAGAGGACCTGGTGATAAGCCATCCCCGGTGTCGATGTCGAAGAAATCGGGATCCTCAGCTTCCTCTGTGCAGGGGAAAGACCAGGCCGAGCATTGCAAAAAGTCCCGCAAGCACCGTCACAGGTCACCGTCGGCGCATGGCTTAGGAACCAGTGCGGCACCAAAGTGACCCCATGGTGAAGAGACCTCATCCTCTGGCAGACCCTGGAGTCCCAGGCGTTCCCCACCGATATCAGTGCCGGGCACCGAACCTCCTCAGGACTCCAAGGAGGCTCCGGTGACGCCTCTTCCTCTTCCTCCTCCATCAGTCCTAGCTTTACCGGACTTCCAGGAGGAGTTGGACTGCAGAGTCTAGATGGCGGTGCTCGAGCTATGTCTAACAAGTTTCCTGTACCCCCATGTTTCCCATCTGTTTGACCTCATACCTAAAAGATATAGAGAAACATCCACTGCTAATTGTTATTTATAAATCCTAGAGATGTGGTCTGTCACCTCTGCCCAAAACAACTGAACATCCCTGCCCTCCCACCACATATGCATGTAAGTACCTATCTGCCCACATCCCCCTCCAACAATACTTTCTTGCATTACTGAATTTGGCAAAAAAAACAAACAAACAATTAAAAGATGTTTGGTTCATTCAGTTTAGTAGTTTAAACTACCTGATCCTTACTGCATATTGTAATTCATCTTGCTGTTTTCTAAATAGATTTCCAATCTTTTTTATCCAGCTCAACATTCAGATGAGTTTCATAAAGGTATGTTTCTCACAGGACAAGCAGGATGGTAGTCCTCACAAATGGGTGACATCGAGGATGGAGCCCTGTACGGAAAACTTTTCTGTCAAAGTTTCAACAAGCTTTGACTGACACTGGCACACTGGGTGCACTGAGCATGCCCAGCCTGCAATTATCCCTGTGAGCCACAGGTGTCTCCCTCAGTCTTCTTTTTTCCGCTCTGCAGTAAGCATAGCGGTTGGAGCTCTGTGAGGATTTTTTTAACTAATTACCTCATGGAAACACTTAACTTTTCACTTCAAAAAACACTTTTCCCTGCACAGGTCTCCCTCCGCGTACGTTTTTACGACGCTCGGCGAGTACTAATTCTTATTTTTTCGGTCGGTTCCTGTCACTATATTAAGGCTGTTAACTGACTGAAGCCTTCCCTTCCCCCATTTTTCAGTTAACTTTAAACAGCTTGCGAATGTCTCTGTGACACTCTGCTTGCTTATGCTAGTGGGGTAGGGATTTTTTCCTTAACTTTAGGACCTCTGTAGCTTCAAGTCCTTCGTTCCCTGGTACCCTCACGCAGTCGATACCTATCACTACACCGGTACCCTCCTAAACCGCCCTGGGCTTTTATATGTCATCAGCGCCCCTCCCCCCACGGTGCCCTGATGCCTTTATCCATGTTTTTTGCTTTTCAGTGCTACCAGGCTTTTTTCCTCCTACGCACTGTTTTTTTCCCTTGGGCTTCCTCGGTGCCGTCCCTACCCGGATGCATGCCATTGACGCACACGCTGTTAGTCACTGCCATGCATACTCGGGTCGCCGCCACCGTTGCCCGAGACACTTTTTAACGATCCCAGGGTCACTTCATCGATGCCACCCCCTTTTTGGGGATGCCATCGATGCCCCATCCTCCCCACCGATGTCCAGCCCTTTTCCGTCGGTGGGCATCGGTGCCACATCGATTTCGTCGGTGGGCATCGATGCCGGATGGTCCCCATCAGTGGACATCAGTGCCGGATGGTCCCCATCGATGGACATCGGTGCCGGATGGCTTGTCCATCGATGGACATCGGTGCCGGATGATTTGTCCGTCGATGGCATCGGTGCCGGATGGCTTGTCCGTCGGTGGCATCGGTGCCAGGTCCTTTTGCATCGATGGACACCGATGCCCAGGTGTTTCATCCATGGGCATCTATGTTAGAATGCATCCATCGAGGGCAGTCGATGCCAGGCTGCTCCCATCGGTGAAATTCGATGCCCAGGTGGGTCCCATCGGTGGGTATCCATGCCGGCTCGATTCCGTGGATGGGCGTTGATGCCAATGCCAGCCTTATGGCTGGCATCGATGCCCATGCCGATTCCAGGACTGGCGTTGATGCCGGGATGGAATTCATCGACTGGGAGATCCATGCCATCGATTCCATACGTGTCCATATCGATGCCACCGACACACGTGTCTGGGGCACCGATGCCATGTACACTTGGAAATCTGAGTCTGTCCAAATCGATACCGTCAACGTCTGTGGCCCTATAGTTGATGCCCATGGCCATGCCACAAACGGCATAAATGCCCGCCTCCATGCATCGATGCCCTCGACACCTCCGTTTTCCTTCGGTGTCCTTGACGCCCTATTGATTCGACTTCGACTCAGTCGATGCCGGTATCTTTTTCAATAACGGCAATGTTTTTCGATTATTCGATTCCACATCGTTTCAAAGATACCTATGCCAGTGCTGTCAGTGCCCGTCACTGTCATCATTCTCCTGGCCAGTCATCGACGATTTTTCATACCCATTTTGATGATATCCTCGAAGCCCCTTAGGTTGCCTTCAATATCGTCAATACCGACATAGCACCGCCACATAATACCCTCGCCTCCTCACATTGCTCCACGCTTTGGGTTCTTTTTTAAGCCCCGTATTAGCTTAAGACACTCCATTGTTTCAGGAGCAGAGCAGGCGTGCTGACAGTTCGTCATCGATCGCCTTCCAGGACGACGAGGGCTTCCATCTCGGCGCTGGGGAAAGACCGGGCCGAGCACCGTGGCACCCATCATCGCCGACATCGTGATCGTCCGCCGCTGACGCCATCCAGCACATCGGTGCCATCCTTCTCCAGGCTGGACAATGCTCGGGCAGAGCGACATCACCACTGCCATCAGCACTGTTCCTACAGTTTTGGCAGTCCTTGGTGATCCAGAACTTCCGGATCCAGGTCCGACGGCTTCTGCATTGGCGTCACGACACATCGAGCCGCTGTGACGAGGGAAGGGAACATGAGTTCCGTTAGGGCTCCTCTGTTCCTGGCGTGCCCCACCGTCAAGTGGTGTGGGACTATGGCCATCTGTTACACTTAGCAGTCTAAACGCCACTCACGCCTGGCCTGTCTCCTCTGTACCTGTGCCACCATACCGGGTTTCAGAGCGAGATGGACGTTTACGTCCCCGGCCTTACCCTCGAGGACTCCGGAGACCGTCGGAGTCAACAATCTTCACCGGCTCGTCTTGCGGCGATCCACGTCGGATGGTAAGTACCCGCTTCGGCGGCATTCCCATAGAGTTGTGTTCTCCCATTCGGACCGTGGTTCGAAAAGTTCTGGGTCATGTGCCTTTTAGAACTGTATTAGTGTCACATATCGCTATGTTAGCTATGTTAGCCACAATATCAGGAGAACCCCTCTATCTTCTTGGGATTGCAGCAGGGCTTCTTCTCTTGTCAGTAACAAGTCCCTGTGCCGACCAATGCTCTGACTCTTGGTTCCCTCCCAACCAAGGTCCAGCTGCATTGGCTGATCTGCTAAACATGAGATTCAGCAACCATTGCCCCATGTACAAGTCCACCTTGAGGCCTGGCCACAGGTCTCAGTGTCTCCTTGTACAGCATACAGAAATGCGGGTACCACTTACCGCTCACACACCTGCAGGAGCCTACATGATATCCTCCATTGGGACACCTCCTGGTCTCCCATCTGGTCAGATATCAGAGCGGCCACCCCACCTTGTACCAAAGTCCCGGTACACTCCCCCAGGCGCTACGAAGTGCAGAGGGGAGAAGGGAGGGGGGTTGGGGAGTTTTAATTGCACTATTCTTTCTTTTAACAGAAAATAGTTACTCTCCGCACATCCTGGACCTAAGAAAATCCAACTTTCTTTAGACGTCACAGGTACAATGGTATCTTTGGTTACCATCACTCCATACTGCAGTAAGTACATTATTTTAATGTTTCTATGTGCTTTATGGTGAGTCAACATTACAACCCCAAGCTCTGCCGCTGGCACCAGCTTCGGTAAGTGAACTGTCTCTTGCATCACTGTTGGTGAATGCTGTTTTCTCTGCGGAGTGTAACATCATTCACTTTCCTTGCATAGACTACTGCTAACCACTTTCAGTACATGCAAGGAGCTCTCACTTTTTTCAGGACTCACTATACATTTACTAACTGGGATTACTGTCACTGCCATAAATCCCTTCTGTAACACTTCTGGACACCACAGTCTTAAGACCCTCTTGTCCAGCATGCGCACAGACATTCTGATACATTGTTATATGTCCCTGCGCATATTTTCCATAACCTCAGCCTTTCAACTTTTCATGGTTGGGCTATGGGGTTTCTTCCCACTATGCATTTTTCTCATAATTCAAAACTGCTATGGGTTATATTCAGTGACATTCTATACTCAATGGACCTAAGTGGTTTCATTGCTTTCGTCCCTGATTCTTATCCCAGTTCGAACTAGGACCTAGTCTCCTTCGACTCATGCTCGCAATTCCTTAGGGTTATAAAGTTTCTCCTGAAAGCTTTCAACCCATTATGCATCTATTGCACTTCAGCATAGTTTCTCATAAACTTCCTGGACGTTGCACCCATGAGTTATGCCCTTATGCCTTCCAATACTGCTTTTGCAACAATTCTTTGTGCATACAGACAGACAGCATAGGGACAATGTGCTTTCCAACTCATAAGCACGCATTACCTCTTAGCTGCTCTGCTAGACAGCTGCGCAGCTCTACCCTTGGCCCTTGTTCACTTCATGCGACCTTGGGCCACATATCTAAGAGATTTAATGAACGCTCTATCAGACCTTCTCCACGTAGGTTCTATCCTCTCGAATGGTCTCAATTACATGTGTACAGGGCAAATCTTTTAACGCTGAGTTTAACTAAACTTTCCTCGGCGTCTGCATCATTCCATACGATGCACAGGTTCTGCTCCCTGCACATGTTTCCTATGCGTTCCCTTAGATGCCTTTTCTTCCATCAAAGGCCTCTTCAATATATCTCTTCTGCTGCCTCTCGTAGCCAGCATTCTTCTAATGTTGAACTGGGATGGGGTTCAGTATTCTTTTCCCCACTCCCTGACTGAGATCAGTATGCTTCCCATACTTCTCAATCCATCATATCAGTAACCTTTTATTCCCTCACTAGTCAGTCCCAAATCATAGACTTACTGATGTTCTTAGGTTCTGGTAGCGTCACATAACCTTCTAAACATAAATCTTGCCGTTTAATATGGCAGGCTTTACCTCCTGATGCTTAAAAAAAAAAAAAAAAAAAAAAGAGGTATTACCCCTTTTACTTTTCCACCATTTTTTCTTACTCCCTCGGATTCTGTTCTCCAGACATCCTCCACATAGATACACCTTTCTCTTAGGAGGTGTATCGTTTTGGGAGTTGGGTTCCCGTTTTCGGTAATCCTCTCTGAGTCGGCTTACCATGGATTATCCACTGATCAAGCCGCCTCTATTTCTCTAATCACGGAATGAACATATATATTCTCCTTATAAGTCTCATACATTCTACGTTTGAGTCTTTCCATTCCTCTCTTCCACAGTTTGGCAAGGGAACTTCTTTCCCTCTTAATGTCATTCCTGCCAGCAGGGTCCGTGAGTTATGCACTCTTTCCATACTCACCTGACTCCGTTCCTCTGCCACTGAGTAGTTCTACGCATTCAACTTTCTATCCTTTTCAGGTAGATGTTGTATCTCCTTTCCTCAGGAAATACTCTATTAATTTTTCCTAACCTCTCTCTCGCGCCCTAGGGAGAGAGTGGGTTTTCCACATTCCTGGACAGTAATGCTGCGCTTACATTCTATCTACATTGCACTGCATTCCATGTGAATTCCACTTGACTCTTTCCTTCATGCAAGGGTCAAGCTGCTACTTCCAGTGGCCACACAGACCTAATCCTTCTGATTAAGTGGTCTATATTTCCTTTCCTACCAACAAGCAGACATTTCACTACAACACTGTGGGTATCCACATACTGTTGTGTCCGTCTTAGCCTTAACAGCTTCCCTTTGGTTACTGCTGCTTGTACTTTTTTATCAGGTTGCAGCCTGGAGTCCTCTCCATACCTTCGCAGCCTATTATTGCTTACATTTGACTAGCCGGCATGCTCCATGTTTGGCCAGTCCGCCTACTCTTACTTTTTTCAATTCACTACCCAACATCCTTCCACGAACCCATTATGGTGTTGCGGATGCCCTCCGTTCCCATTTCCACCTCAGTCGTTACGCCTTTGCGCATCTGCGGTGTATCTGGTGCATTCCCGGGCATCCTCAGCTCGGTACTCACCCATTTGTGAGGACTACCATCCTGCTTGTCCTGTGAGAAAGCAAATGTTGCTTACCTGATGTAACAGGTGTTCTCACAGGACAGCAGGATGTTAGTCCTCACGAAACCCGCCCGCCACCCCGCGGAGTTGGGTCTGTATACTTTTATTTTAGTTTCGCTTGCGCTTTTTAGCTATAAGACGAGACTGAGGGAGACACCTGTGGCTCACAGGGATAATTGCAGGCTGGGCATGCTCAGTGCACCCAGTGTGCCAGTGTCAGTCAAAGCTTGTTGAAACTTTGACAGAAAAGTTTTCCGTACAGGGCTCCATCCTCGATGTCACCCATTTGTGAGGACTAACATCCTGCTGTCCTGTGAGAACACCTGTTACATCAGGTAAGCAACATTTGCTTTATCTGAGGTACCATGTTCACATAATTCATACCTGAACTTTAGAAATAATACAGAGATTGTGTCATGCACATTTTTTACAACATAACATTCCTTCTACCTCCTTACACTCCTCCCAAAAAGGGTCTCAGACTCCTATTTTCTGGAGATCTTTATGCATATGTAAATATAAATAGTTGGTGGTAGCAGGCATCTGAAACTCCACCCCCCCCTCCGTAGGTCCGTAAAGGTTTTGAGTCTCCCAGTCTCCTGTATTTGCCCAAGAAACCTCAGCCCTTCCACAAGAGAAAAGGTGCATTGCAAGAGGGTTGGATTACATAACAAGGAAGTCCTATAAGATCTGGGGATATTTAGGGATGCAATGTTTTGTTTAACCCCGTTCCATACTTTGTGTATGTTCTATGAATTGATGATCTCTAAGAATTGACCTAAGTGTGTTAGAAGAGTAGGGCATCTGCAATAAGTTTGACAAGCTGCATCCTCTTGTTCCTCCCTCTTCCAGAGAGAGAGCCACAGCTGCGGGAGTCTGTTTCAATCCACACTCGAAAACATGCTAAATGACATGCCCAGTAGTACCACTGGAAATTTGGAAGTCCCTAACCACCCACCTCCTTGAGCTTAACCACAGCCTCATATTTTAACCTAGGTGGTTTCCCTTTCCATATGAAATTAGACACCTTCCCCCTAACATTTTGCAAGACCACTATAGGAACATCACATGGGAGATGCATAAAGAGATATATTAGTCTCAGAAGTATAGCCATCTTAATCAGATTCACTTGGCCTAATAAATGGGCAGGGAAGACCAGTTACAGAGATCATTTTTTATTTTATTGAATATGGAAAGATAATTGTCTTTATAAAGATTAGAGTGATCTTTAGATATCCAGATACCAAGATACTTAAACCCAGTTTAGGCTTTCTGAAAGCTATCAGTCTCCCTTAGATTTCTTCTGGTTGGGCCTATTGGCATCAGTTCAGACTTAGCATAATTTATGGTATATCCTAAAATACCAAATTTTTCTATAAGCTCCATTAACACTAGCAATGATTTTGATGGTTAGTCATGTATAATAAAGTATCGTCTGCATATAAAGAAATTTTATGACTTACATTATTGATCTTAAATCCTTCAATGGTTCCCGAGCCTCTTATAGCTTGAACCAAGGGCTCTATTGCAAGATGGAATCCCTACTTTCTCCTTCTGCTGATAGTAAAAGATGGCGAGATTATCCTATTAGCCAGCACCTTCACAGCTGGAGCTGTGCATAGCATTTGCACCCAAGAAAGAAACAGCTCCTGGAGACCAAACTGTTTTTACACTGAAAATTGATAAAACCTGGAAACATGATCAAAAGCCATGTCTGGTCCATGGAAATTACCGCTCCTGCTTTTACAGAAGCTAGATGCAATATATTAAACAACTGTTTCATGTTATTCGTGAACGAGCTGCCTTTGAACCCATGGAGTAAATCAGGTATAATATCTTCCAAGTGAAACCTGAGAGCCTTAGCTAGGAGTTTGATATCGGTATTGATTATCGAGTTGGGCCAATATGAGGAGCATTGCAAGGGGTCTTTAGCTGTTTTATATATTAGAACAATCAGGGCTTCTATTAGGGTGCCCACTCTATTTCCCGGAGTTTTCAAGTAATTAGTTTACAGAAATAGAGGAGTAATTGCTCCAAGAGGTTTTGTAGAACTCTAACAGGTACCCATCAGGTTCCATGCTCTACCCACCAGCCAGCGCCTTAATAGCACTCCTCATCTCTTCAGAAATTTGAGGTAACCCTAATCAATCCAGAAAGGATATTATCAGTGCCTCTTCAGGCTCAAGCTGTGCCTGGTAAAAAGTAATAAAATGAGACTTGAAAACTGATTAATTTCCAATTGCATATGTTTTATATTCCCCTGCCCATCTCGAATACCAAATATTATTGAGCTATCTTGTCTTTTTTTGGATTGTCTTAGTAAGGAACCTGCCTTTCCTCCATGCTCATAATATCTCTGCTGGGAGTGTTGTATAGATTTTTATGTGAATCTGTAAATCTTTTCTGTGAATCTGTAAATCTTTCAATTCGTCTCATAACAGATTCAGTTTTTTAAGTGTCTTTGTAGAGCTGTCCAGTTTGTTTTTCCTCGAGAGCTCAACCTGTCTCCGCTTTCATTGTTGGTTCTGATAGCATTTGATATTATGTGTCTTCTGAGCACTGGCTTTAGGTCTCCCACCTCGGTGTGGGACCATACTCCCAGGTGGGCTATGGACCTGGAAATCTGAAATAACCTCTCTTAATTTATCTCTGAAGTCTTCCTTCCCAACAGGGATACATTAAGCCTCCATGTTCTTTACGATCTGGGGACAACAATGTGTTTGAAGTAAAAGGGATATAGCTGAATGATGTGATTATACTGCAGAACAAAATATCTGCATCTGAGACAGTGGCTGCAATTGAGCCGTTGGATTAAAAAAAATTCAGTCCGTCTATATGATTGATGCCTGGGAGAGAAATAGGTATAATTCCTGCATTGTGGATTCCTTTCTCTCCAGACATCTATAACACTATATAATTGTCTCAGGTTACTGAGCCCACTCCCAGTATCAGTATGATGACCCTTTGCTCCGGATCTGTCCACTTTTGGATCTACATATAGATTTCAATCCCCACCTACACACATTCCTGTTGGGTCTTATCTCCCCACAACCTCACCTACCTGCGTACAAAAATTTGTCCAACCTTAACATATGTGACCACTTTTCCATATAGGCATCTCTCCATATATCATACAGGCCAATATAGTAAAAATCGCAGGAGAGCGGGCAAGCACTCATTTTCCTGTGCGCGCGATTGAGAAAAAAAAATTATTCAAATTAGGGCCCGCGGTAAAAAGAGGCGCTAGGGAAACTAGCGCTTCCCTAGTACCTCTTTTTTGACAGGAGCGACGGCTGTCAGCGAGTTTGACAGCCGACGCTTAATTTTGCCGGCGTCGGTTCTCAGACCCGCTGAGAGCCACGGGTTCGGAAACCGGATGCCGGCAAAATTGAGCTTCCGGTTTTCAAGCTGCGGGCCGATTTTTTTTTTTTTTTTTTTTAATTATTTTTAACTTTTGGGACCTCCGACTTAATATTGCCATGATATTGTCGGAGGGTGCACAGAAAAGCATTTTTTACTGCTTTTCTGTGCACTTTCCCTGTACTGGCAGAAATTAACACCTACCTTTGGGTAGGCGCTAATTTCTGAAAGTAAAATGTGTGGCTTTGCTGCACATTTTGCTTTCTGTATCGCGCGGGAATGACTAATAGGGCCATCAACATGCATTTGCATGTTGTGAGCGCTATTAGTTTCAAGGGGGGTTGGACACGCGTTTTCGACACGCTATTACCCCTTACTGAATAAGGAGTAAACTAGCGCGTCGAAAATGCAGGTACTGTATCGGCCTGATAATGTCCTTCTGGGTTAGTGTGATATACCTGCAAAGGCAGATTTTTATGTACCAAGAATAGATGTTATCCTACATTTGTAGGAAAAAGAAGCTGCATATATTTGTCCCACCATGCCTTCTTTAGTTTCTCATGCTCATGGGCAACTAAGTGCATCTCTTGCAGAAACACAATATCTGACTTTGCATTTTTTAAAAACTGCAGTATCCTTGATCTCTTCACAAGTGTGGGGAATCCCCCTGACATTCAAGGAGACAATTTTTAGATTAGTCAAAGCCATAATGCCTAATTGCTACGCATGTGAGAAGGAATGAGTTTCATGAGCCCTTGTCATCCCCTCCCTTTCTCCACTGCTTTCCCCAACATCGCTCAGTAACCTGCCCAAGCATCTTCACATTCTCCCTCTCAGCACATCTATCCCACCAAAACGTCTCTCCATCCTCCCTTAACCTCCCCCCCCAACTATTCCACCCCACCCATTCCCTGTGTAGCTCAACCCCGAATCCCAGAAAGCTGATTAAATTTCTCCAGTGAAATTCCGTATCTCTGCCCATAGTTCTGATTTTGGAATTCAATGAACCATATCCCAATGTAATATATATTAGCCTTACTGGATTATGATAAGTGACTTCTCCCAAAACACTGTCTGGGGGTTACCACTAGGATCCAGAGCAGTGTAAAGAAAAGTAAAAATATTTTAAAAATCATATGAGAAGTGCTTAGAAAAATGCAAAGGGCACAGTGAACTTCCGACCATTAGTCTGTGTTGAACCCCCAAGTCCAGGATGACATGTCCATTCCAGTTTTCTTGGCATGCTCCACCGCATCATTTATAGTAAAACTGAAACCTGTATTATCACGCTAAGCAATCAGTTCGACATTTGCATTGGCATTCAAAAACATTAACCACAACAATTCTGACTTAACTGACTGGCTTTGTAAGTCCTCGCAGCCAAAACATTGTATATTAGAGACTGTTGACAGCTGTTTTTAACCTTGCCCGCTGCGGGAGGTTCAGGTTGATATTTCATCCTGTTGCAACACTGAGATTGCATCGGAGTCTGTAAAGTTACTTCCCCCGTTTTTTTGTGTACAAGGGATAAAATAATAGTTTATTTATAAAGTCAAGATGCACCATGTCTGCTCTTTAGCAGTGCATCACATGACCCCCATCTTGGCTAATTCTAACAAAGAGGCACTTGAAGTGGGTGGCAGCATCATGCTTTTCCTCAGCAGGGACTAGGCATCTTGTTAAAATTGGACTGATAAATGGTGTAACATACAGGGAGATAATGCAAGACAACCTCTTCAGTCTGCTAAAAAAAATACCTAAAAGTTGGGAGAAAGTTCACCTTTCAGCAGGACGATGATCCCACGTACAAAGCTAAAGCAATACAGAAGTGGTTGAACAACAAAAAGGGAAATGTTCTACAATGACCAAATCAAAGTCCAGATCCCAATCCAATCGAGAATCTGTGGTACTGTCTGAAAATTGCTGTCCATAAGCATCATCCAAACAACCTGGAGCAAATCTGCCAGGAGGAATGGGCAAAATCATTCTCCAACAGTGTACAAAGCTGGTAGAAACTTACCCCAACAAACTTAAAAGCTGTTATTAAAGCAAAAGATGAATCTGTCAAGTACTAGTCTGAAGGGGTTAAATACTTATGAAAGCAGCATTTTTCAGTTTTTAAGTTTATTTTACAAAAAAATGCAGCGAAATAATGAATTGTGACTTTGAAAATTTATTTTAAGAGCATAATGGTTTGCAATAAACAAACATACTGTCTGGAACAATCTATATAAGTGTCATTTGAAATCCACACTCATCTGCTGATTATCAGAGGGTTGAATACTTTTGCAAGTAACTGTAATGGGAATAGAACTACATTACCTCTGCTTGCTTTGCACTGGCTACTTATTAAAACTAAATACAAATACAGAACATAAGAAATTGCCATGCTGGGTCAGACCAAGGGTCCATCAAGCCCAGCATCCTGTTTCCAACAGAGGCCAAAACCAGGCCACAAGAACCTGGCAATTACCCAAACACTAAGAAGATCCCATGCTACTGATGCAATTAATAGCAGTGGCTATTCCCTAAGTAAAATTGATTAATAGCCATTAATGGACTTCTCCTCCAAGAACTTATCCAAACCTTTTTTGAACCCAGCTACACTAACTGCACTAACCACATCCTCTGGCAACAAATTCCAGAGCTTTATTGTGCGTTGAGTGAAAAAGAATTTTCTCCGATTAGTCTTAAATGTGCTACTTGCTAACTTCATGGAATGCCCCCTAGTCCTTCTATTATTCGAAAGTGAAAATAACCGAGTCACATCTACTCGTTCAAGACCTTCATGATCTTAAAGACCTCTATCATATCCCCCCTCAGCTGTCTCTTCTCCAAGCTGAACAGCCCTAATCTCTTCAGCCTATCCTCATAGGGAAGCTGTTCCATCCCCTTTATCATTTTGGTTGCCCTTCTCTGTACCTTCTCCATCGCAACTATATCTTTTTTG
Source organism: Rhinatrema bivittatum (assembly GCF_901001135.1). NCBI lineage: Eukaryota > Metazoa > Chordata > Amphibia > Gymnophiona > Rhinatrematidae > Rhinatrema > Rhinatrema bivittatum. The sequence continues at coordinate 51,093,105 of NC_042620.1, read as the reverse complement.
AGATGCGGCGACCAGAATTGTACACAGTATTCAAGGTATGGCCTCACCATGGAGCGATATAGAGGCATTATGACATTTTCCGTTCTATTAACCATTCCCTTCCTAATAATTCCTAACATTCTATTTGCTTTTTTGACTGCTGCAGCACACTGAGCTGACGATTTTAAAGTATTATCCACTATGATGCCTAGATCTTTTTCCTGGGTGGTAGCTCCTAATATGGAACCTAACATCGTGTAACTACAGCAATGGTTATTTTTCCCTATATGCAACACCTTGCACTTGTCCACATTAAATTTCATCTGCCATTTGGATGCCCAATCTTCAAGTCTTGCAAGGTCCTCCTGCAATGTATCACAGTCTGCTTGTGATTTAACTACTCTAAATAATTTTGTATCATCTGCAAATTTGATAACCTCACTCGTCGTATTCCTTTCCAGATCATTTATATATATATTGAAAAGCACCTGTCCAAGTACAGATCCCTGAGGCACTCCACTGTTTACCCTTTTCCACTGAGAAAATTGACCATTTAATCCTACTCTCTGTTTCCTGTCTTTTAACCAGCTTGTAATTCACGAAAGGACATCGCCTCCTATCCCATGACTTTTTAGTTTACGTAGAAGCCTCTCATGAGGGAACTATTTTTAAATATAAAAATCAACTATTTGATAGACATAAATTATAGACTTTTAGCTTTTATTTTATTTATTTTTAAATCCTTGTCTTTTTGAGTATATGAGTTTATATTTGCTGAAGCTGTGCTCAGCATCAGCAGAGTTTATCAAATTATTAACTAAAATGAATGCCAAATCTGCCAGCTGTGGGACACGAGCAGTTGTAGACTTCTAAAATATATCCAAATCTTTGTCAGCTGGAGTATGGTTGACCACATATGTAGGTGTGAAAACCTTGTATAAAGATGAAATTCTTCTTAAAGGGCATCACTTTATCCAGAAATTATATAAAGTCAGTTTTGATTTGATAAGAAGTCTTTGAGGACTTGAACACAGACTCTTTGCACTCCACCCTCAACCCTCCCCCTCCCGGATTACCTGGTGAGGAGCTTGAGGTTTCTTTGTGCTGCAGCTTGTAAATTATGTGGCAAAAGGCTAATTATACTGGACCCTGGAGGCCCTGACCATAATCACTCTTCTTAACCCAGAGGTATGATAGCAGTATAAATGTAAAATTTGGTCAAAAAATATTTTTTTCACTCCACACAAGTCTGAATCGTAATTACTCAACATTTACATTTTGACAAGGTTAGATTTTGAGCAGTTTAGAAAATAAACATTTATAAAAAATAGATTTTAAAAATATATGAAAATTAATTTTATTTTCTTACAGCTGAACTTTGATTCTTACAGTAATTAAAAGATGGCTGAGAGTATACCACATAGTACTCCCTACTCCCAAATTCCCTGCTTCATATTTTCAGTTAGAGATGCTGAGTTCAGAGCTTCCCAGTCATCACTAACATAAAGCTCTGTTCAACAGCTGAGATAAGCAAAGATCCATATCTATTATTTACCCTTTATTTCTACTACCAGTATGAAAGTATAAGGAAATAACAAGAATAATATTTGTAACAAGGAACAGAACTTTTATTTACAAGATAAATTAATCATAACATAAATGACAGAATTTACTCCATTAAAACACTGGTTAATGTACAATCAATTATAGAACATAAATATTAAAATCCTTCCCCTTACTTGACAACATATTTTGTTTAATTTTTTTTTTTTTTTTTTTAGTGAAATTTATATCTTTGCCTCTATGCCTGGTTGTCTATTTCTTTAATGTCAGTATTTTATGACTGGAAATGTGTAAAAATTTTGAAAATAGAGTATTAAAAAAAAATCCTTATCCTGTGTATTATGCTTTGATATTTTTTAAAACTTTTTGGAGTAGATTTTAAGAGGAGCGCTTATGGCCTATATGTGCGGCGCTACCCTGTGCACGCACGCACATATATGCCCAATTTTATAGCAGGTGCGCGCATGTTATAAAATCCGGGGTCAGCGCACGCAAGGGGGTGCACAATTGTGCAACTTGCGCATGCCGAGCCGCGCTGGCTTCCTCCGTTCCCTTCCCCCTAACCTGACCTTCCCACCCCTTCCTCTAACCCCCCCCCTCCAATCTTTATTTTACCTTTTGTGCCTGCTGGCCGATTGCCAGCATACGAGCTCTGACACAGCAGCAAATGGCCGCTGTGCCAGGAGCTGCTGACCTCGCCCCTTTTTTCAAGCCCCGGGACTTACATGGCAGCCAGCCGGCGTGCGCAAATTGGGGCGGATTTTAAGAGCCCTGCTCGCGTAAATCCGGGCGGATTTATGCGAGCAGGGCCTTGCGCGCTGGTGCGCCTATTTTACGTAGGCCTACCGGCGCGCGCAGAGCCCCGGGACTCGCGTAAGTCCCGGGGTTTTTCGAGGGGGGCGTGTCGGGGGGCGGGGTCGATCAGCGCCGCGTTTTCGGGGTGGGACGTGGCGTTTCGGGGGCGGGCCCGGGGGCGTGGTTTCGGGCCGGGGCGGTCCGGGGGCGTGGCTGCGCCCTCCGGAACCGCCCCAGGTCCCGTCTCGGCGCACGGGGATTTACTTCTCCCTCTGGGAGGCGTAAATCCCCCGACAAAGGTAAGGGGGGGGGTCTAGATAGGGCCGGGGGGGTGGGTTAGATAGAGGAAGGGAGGGGAAGGTGAGGGGAGGGCGAAAGCAAGTTCCCTCCGAGGCCGTTCCGATTTCGGAGCGGCCTTGGAGGGAACGGCGGCAGGCTGCGCCGCTAGGCGCGCGCCGGCTACACGAAATCGGCAGCCTTGTGCGTGCGCCGATCCAGTATTTTAGCGTATACGCGCGGCTACGCGCGTATCTACTAAAATCCAGCGTACTTTTGTTTGCGCCTGATGTGCCAACAAAAGTACGCTGGATTTTAGTAGATACCCCTCCCTCCTCCCTCCTCCCTCCCTCCCTCCTTTTGTCACTCCTTGTCTCAATCTCCTCTCTATTCTATTTTATCTAGTTTTTTATTTATCTGTTACTGCGTTTATAGTTCTAATGTTCTTTGTAAAGGCACTGCCTATATTTACTTTGGTTTGTAAGTTACATGTAAACCGACACGATGTGTGAACGGTTGTCGGTATATAAAACTATCTAAATAAATAAATAAAATAAGGCGCGCTTTGTGAAAATCTACCCCACAACGCCTGCCTCGGGCAGGCGTAACTTTTGGAACAAAGGTAAGGGGGGGGGGGTTTAGGTACGGCTGGGGGGCAGGTTAGGGAGGGGAAGGTTGGGGGAGGCGGAAGGAAAGTTCCCTCCCAGGCCGCCTTCCTCAGTTCCCTCTGAGGCCGCTCCGATTTCGGAGCGGCCTCAGAGGGAACTGAGGAAGGCGGCTCGGCGCGCATAAGTTGCACAATTGTGCACCCCCTTGTGCGTGCCGACCCTGGATTTTATAACATGCGCGCAGCTGCGCGCATGTTATAAAATCGGGCATAGATTTGTTTGCGCGAACAAATCTATGCCCGCGCACAGGTTTTAAGATCTGCCCCTAATGGTGTGAACTGAGATAAAAAAATCAGTAATATGATGGATCATACAAGCCAAATTATACATTTTGATATGAGGACAATTAAGACCACCTTGCAGAGTAGGATATGCTAATGAAGGAAGTGATAATTAGCTGTTTACCATTCCAGATAAAATCCTTTAAAGTGCTTTTAAAACTATGCACATCTTTTTTGGAAAGCCAAATTGGGAGCATTTGTAACACGTATTTATTTATGTATTTATTTAGAGCTTTCTATAACGGCATTCATGATACAATCATATGCCGGTTTATAAATAACAGGGGGTGCAATAACTTTGTACATTTAACAAATGCAGAGGAAACAAAACAAAAAGTTACATTATAACAGGGTTGCTGGAACTGGGGGAGGAGGTGACAAGAATAAAAGTATCTTTACAGAAGTAAATAATTTACGTTGTGCAGTAAGGTCTCTTAATGGATATTAATGACTCAGTTAGACTCGGGAAAGGCTTGTTTAAATAACCAAGTCTTAAGCCTTTTTCTGAATGTTAATAAGCATGGTTCCAGTCTGAGATCGGGTGGTAAGGTATTCCAAATAGAGGGGCCCGCTGTAGAAAAGGCCCGGTCTCTGAGTGCTAGATGGAGTGTAGATTTAGTTGGGGGGACAAGCAGGGAATCTCTGTAGGCTTCTCTGATGGGTCTGGATGAAGTGTGTAGTCTGAGGGGAATTTGGAGGTTGAGCGGGGCTTGGGAATGGATGGTTTTATGGATGATGGTGATGGACTTGTATAGAATTCTGAAGTGTATTGGTAGCCAGTGTAAATTTTTTAGAATGGGAGTGATGTGGTCTCTTCTTCTGGAATTTGTCAGGATTCTAGCTGCCGCATTTTGGAGCATCTGAAGTGGTTTGATGGATGAGGACGGGAGAACCTAGCAAGATAGAGTTGCAGTAATCTATCTTGGAGAATATTACGGCTTGTAGGACTGTTCTGAAGTCTTGAAAGTGAAGGAGTGGTTTCATTCTTTTTAGTACCTGCAGCTTGTAGAAGCAGTTCTTGGTTGTATTGTTAATAAATGTTTTTAGATTAAGGTGGTTGTCTATTACTACTCCTAGGTCTCTTGCTTGGGAAACAATGGTGTTAGCTGGACACTCTGTGGGGAATTGCTGTTTTCCGGAGTGATGAGGAGGAGTTCCGTTTTGGCTGAGTTTAGTATCAAGTTTAGGTTTGCGAGGAGTCGGTTTATCTCTCGGAGGCAGTTTTCCCAGTATTTGAGAGTTTTGGTAATCGATTGTTGGATGGGGATCAGAATTTGCACGTCGTCGCGTATAGGAAATGTTTTAGTTGAAGGTTAGTTAACAGTTGGCATAGCGGAAGAAGGTATATCTTGAAGAGAGTAGGGGACAGGGAGGAACCTTGAGGAACTCCTAGTGAGGAATTGTAGCGGGGGGATTCTTTATTATTGATTCTAACTTTGTAACCTCTTTATAACCTAACTTTGTAACGTATAACCATTTTGGTATTTCTATCATTTTCACCAACTGAATGCACCCTAACAAAGAAAGGGGTAAATGCCTCCAAGCTCCTAAATTCTACCCCATTTTTTTTTTATCTATCAATGGTGCCACATCTACTTCATAAAGATCCCCACCCACTGCTGGGATTCTGATTCTTAAATATTTCATCTTCAGGCCTGCAAATGCCCCAAAACTACTCTGTAAATGTAACACTTTGTCATGAGAAACCCTTGGGTTGGTAAAAAAAAAACAAAAAAACAAAACAGAACATCATACGCAAAAGCTGCTATTTTAAACACCTGATGGCGAAACTGAATACCCAAGATACCAGCATCATTATAAATTTACCTTAGCAAGGGATTTTCTGACAGGATATATAATAATGGAGATAAGGGGCAACCCTGCCTAACCCCCCTATTAATATGAACATCCTTAGATTTGCACCCATTCATCACTATAATAGAGGTAGGCGAATTGTATAAGAGAAAAACATATTTCAATATGTTCCCTCAAATCCAAACCTCCACAAGACCGAGAACATATATGGCCAAGATACTCTGTGGAAGGCTTTCTCTGAATCAAATCCGATGGCTATGACAGGTATTTGCTGTCTCTATAGACCTTGATTGCAGTGATCAATTTTATAACTTGTGACCCAGTTACTCATTCCTTAACAAAACCCACTTGGTTATCCGATATAATAACTGGGATAACTTTGCTCAAGCAATCTGCAAATATCTTAGCCAAAATTTTCAAATCACAATTTGAGAGAAATCAGTCTGTAGGAGGCCGGATGTACAGGGTTTTTCCCCGCCTTAGCCAGCGCAGTCATGTATGCCCTATTAAACCCACTCGGGAAGGAACCCTTCTGAAAAACATCTTCAAAATAATTCTTCAGCGTCCTAGTTATCTTTGGTCCCAGAATCTTATGGGAATCAATATTCAATCCATCAGGGCCTAGTGCCTTATGGGATTTTCCTTCCCGAATTACATGTATCCTCAATGGGTCTGTTTATAAACTCCAACTGTTCAGCATTTAGTTGCGGAAGAATTAAATCACTAAAAAATGGCTCTTCCTCAACCTCTCCTCCTTTCCTATCTTCTGAATAAACGGATTGGTTGAAATCCCTAAAAATTTCATATCCTCACTCTTGCCCATGAGAGTACCTTGCCTAGTTTGTATTTTTTCAATGTAAGCCTTTCCTTTCCAAATTTTAACTACTTTAGCTAACAGTTTTCCAGATTTGTTGCCAAAGCAGAAGTTATGCTCTACTTGAAGCATCATTTTTCTTGCCCTGGCATGAAGAAGGGAGTTAAGACTTTCCAGTACTGTTCTGTATTCTGATAAATCCTTATCACTGTGCTGGCTAATAAATTTCTGTTTAAGGCGCTGCATCTTGTCCTCTAATTGTAGTAGATTTTTGTTCAGGAATGTATTCCTCCATATCACATTTGAAGTGATATCACCTCTTAAAACTGTTTTGCTAGCTTCCCAATATAAAGTGGGAGAGTCCCTATGCTGGCCATTGATAATTTCATAACCTTCCCATTTCTTCCGTATATATTCTCCCAAAACTCTGCGTCTTCTGCTAAATAACTGGGGAACCTCCATATACATTCACACTTCCCATCTGCATTGAAAATAAAATCTACCCATATCATTACGTGAACAGATAACATGGGAGGCCCAATTGCAGCTGAAGCCACTCTTGAGAATTCACTCCTAGGGGGTCAGAATATAATCGATTCGGGACAAAGAAACATGGGCTCTGGAGAGGTGAGTAAAATCCTTAACCAATAGACTAAGAAACCTCCATATATCCACCAATTGTAGCATTTTGCATATATACGCCTCTCCCTTAAGTTTTCCTTTGCCTAAGTTTTGCCTCGATTTGTCAAGAAAGGGGATCATGCACACAGTTAGTCTCCCACTATATCAAGAGTGCCTTTAACCACTTCTATCAACTTGCTAACCAAACCTGCAAAATAATTGTGGTTTTAGTCATTTGGAGCATATCAATTACAGAATGTCATCTTTTTCCCATTCAATTTCCCCATCAGGGTAATGAACCTACCTTCTAGGTCTGTAATCTCACTTGTTTTCTGAAAAATAATATGCTTGCTCATGATAATTGCAACTCCCCATTTTTTCCTATTAGCTGCTGCAAAGAAACACTCATTGACCCATTCCCTTTTTAGCTTTGTACTCTTTATCTGTGATAGGTGGAATTCTTGAATACAAGCTACTGTTGCCTTGAGCCTGTGTAGAGCCTGCAGAATCCTTTTCCTCTTAATAGGGTAGCCCATGTCATTGATGTTCCGAGATATTATTCGGATCTTATCCTCCTTGAACCTGCATCCCATAATACTTGCTTGATAACCAGAATTTCAAGGCAGTCTCCAGCCACACTTCTCCCCACTGTCCAAAACTTCCACCTCCAAATCTGTCTATAGCACCATATCTTGTGACACCCCCCCACCACCCCTCTGAGTCAGCCCATGACCCTGGTTCAATAACTGAAAACCAACGCAACAAAAAGACACTGTCTATTATTTCTCCATGCTGTGACCATCAAACGTTATACAAAATTGGATTAAATAGAATTAATAGAATGATACCGCATCAGCAAGCCAGACAACGGCAGTATGACAACTTGCCGTCCGGACCACTTGTCATTTGCGGTGTGATGTTTTTAAAGTCCCAGAGATTTAAAGATTATAAGAATGTTCATTCAAGATAACCTCCATCTGTTCCCCGAAGTGAAGTTGAAGAAATAAGCCCGACAATGGCCGGTGTTTCGCAATATCACAATCGCTTCTTCAGGAATATTTTTTAAAGGTAAATTTTCAGGACAGATGCTTCATCCCGGATGCGTACGTCTCAGATGCTGTTCAAATGAGAACGGGACCGTCGGAGTCGTACGCGTCCGGGATGAAGCATCTGTCCTGAAAATTTACCTTTAAAAAGTACTCCTAAAGAAGCGATTGTGATATCGCGAAACACCGGCCGTTGTCGGGCTTATTTCTTCAACTTCACTTCGGGGAACAGATGGAGGTTATCTTGAATGAACATTCTTATAATCTTTAAATCTCTGGGACTTTAAAAACATCACACCGCAAATGACGAGTGGTCCGGACGGCAAGTTGTCATACTGCCGTTGTCTGGCTTGCTGATGCGGTATCATTCTATTAATTCTATTTAATCCAATTTTGTATAACGTTTGATGGTCACAGCACGGAGAAATAATAGACAGTGTCTTTTTGCTGCGTTGGTTTTGATTGATAAGACTGTGTTTTGGTTCTTTTTATTTGGTTTGTCAATAACTGAAAAACCATTCTAGGCCTTGGCAAGTCCCCCACCCAACCCACCCTCCTCTCCCTTCCCCCGCCCTCTGTATCTCTCAAACCACTACAAAAATTGTTCTCTGAATGAGAACATGAGGTTCGTGAATTATGTGTATGTGTGCCTTCCCTTCTCTTCAAAAATACTCCTTAATAGAATTAGAACTTATTAATCCTTATGAACTTCCTACTTTAAAAAAAATAGCCCTTTCTAGATTGATTGCCCAGCTGTAATTTGTAATTTTAAGAGCAAACACACGGATAGCAGTAACATTGGAACAAGGAACTACAAGTTTTAAGGTAACTTTATCGACACTGGGATTCTGCAATAGATTGCCCATGAAGCTATGACATCATCCAGCTGCAAATCGGTCAGAGTTCCACGTAAACTCTAAAAGATAGAGACTTTATGCACCTGCCAAATTTCAGATGTAGCGCTCAACTGCAGAGTGGTTTAGTGAAACAAGGCCGATTTCAGTTCGACTTATATTGCCATGTTGTCTTTCCTTCTGCTGTCACCTACATCCACTGCAACCCCAAATCCAAAACATATTTTGACCTTGCGTATGCACAGATCATCTCCGGCATGATCTTTATGCAGTCCACTTTGCTGCATTCTAGAAAAAAAAAATGGCCAACTTAAGCGACCGTCTTTATCTTACATGCCAGCGTGCACTCCGGCTGTCCTTTTGTTTGCCAGAGCTCTTCTCCACGAGCCAACTCAAGAGTAGGATCTGTCACTATGAGTCAGGCAGTAGAGCAACTCATAATAATTAAGTGAACCTCCATCTTGTCCATGAACTTAAACCACTTACTGAGCAGGCGCGACATTTTATCCTCAATCTGGAAACAAACAAAATCAGAGTTCCATTACGCTCTGGGCAATCAACTCCATGTTGAATTTCTAAACTTTATTGCGATCAGAAGGGCCGATCGCCATAACTAAACAGTCCTTCCCCACGGTGAATGTGACCAGCTATATTATAACCATTTACAACTTATTTATTTATTGTTATTACCTTTTATATACCGACATTCGTGGGTACATCATGCCGGTTTACAATATAACTGAAGGAGGAAAATACAAAAAACCGGGATGGGGGAGGGGAGCAGCTAGAAAGAGAATGGGTGAGAGAAGAGGGGGAAAAAGAGGAAGAGGAGAATAAGAATAGTATCTGATGGAAAAACAACCAAAGAACATAATATGTAACCTTGCAAATTATACACTCAAAAAGGGACTGTGGATAACCTTATACACTGTGGATAACCTCATTCACTATATATAAATTATACACTCCAAAAAGCACTATATACAACAATATACATTATCTTTAACTAGTACATACAGAAGATACTATATATGACATTACAAATTATTTACTTTTATTATTATACTTATTAATGTACTGATGAGCTTTCTCCACAATTTCAAACATTTGAATTCCACCATTCTTCCAAATGCAGTGGTGAGCAGGGTATTGCAATGCAAACTTGATTTTCCACTGTGCCAGCACAGTACATAAAGGGTTAAAGTCCCTCCTCTTCACCAACACAATGGCAGAGTAATCTTGAAACATCCTGATAGATATGTCCTTATATTTCACCTCCTGCATCTTGCAAAATGTATGCATCACTGCCTGCTTATGAGCAAAATTAAGAATTTTTGCCAAAGTGATCAATGGTCTGCTTTCACCCTTTCATATAGCACCAAGCTCGCTCTATTTTCATAATCCCCTGCAGCTCTGGCATATTCAAGGCCTCAGGTATCCAGGCTTCTAAAACTCTGGCAAGATTGGATTTTTTAATATCTTCTGGGAGATCGATCAGCCTAATATTATTTCTGCGGGATCGATTCTCCAAGTCGTCAATCTTTCCTTCCTGGGAGTGTAGCTATTTCTCAAAGTTACTAATTCTACCTTCAGATGCTAGTGTCTCATTCTCAACTACTGTAATTCTCCCCTCCATGTTTTCAAATCGGGAAACATAGTGTTGCGACCGTCGCTGCTCGATGTCCTCACTCCACCCTCTTTACCTCTGTAGCGACTCCCTCTGGGTCTGATGGACAGCTGGCTGCCGCAGCGTCTCCATGCCATTTCCCTCCGGCGCCCCGGACCGGCTCGACGTTGCAGATCAGCCATGTTGCCTGAAGACCTAGGGCGCGCACGCGCACACTCTGATTGAAGTACCAGCAAGAGCGCGAACCTCAGGGGCGTCCCCCTGAGATGTCGTCATCCGCTTCCAATATTTAAAGGTCTCTATTTTCATTATCTAACTGAGTTAGCGAGGGGTTGGGTATGGGAATGTGTCTCACTACCTACAGACTACTCCCCCCAAGCTACTCTGCCTCCTCGGATTTACCAGAGGTACCCGCTCCTCAGGGGCCTCGCTCTTTTTCTTTACTTTCAGATTACAGAAAGGAACTGGTGCTCGCTCCTCGAGGGCCCATGTTCCTGGACACTCTGAAGATTCTCTACTGCTTGGAAGCTATCACTGCTACAAACAATCGTTTGTAGCTCTTTCAGAGTTTTCCCTGGAACCAGGTACTCGCTCCTCAAGGCCTAACCCTTTCCAGCTCCTGAGCTTCCTTGAGACCTTATGTGAGTTTTGTCATCTAGTTCTGTTCATGAACTCTGCCTACTCACTTTCTACAGTTTCTCAACAGCTCAGCCATCCTGGATCACTGTTCCAGTACCTGAGGGACTACAGCCCTGCAGGGCATATCAGCTCACTACTGCCACCTCTGGTGGTTTCAAAAATCTATTTAATAAAAGAACTAATGTGTGTCTGTCTCCATACTCAAGCCTAGCCGGTTGTCCCTCTCGGGATATCCTCCCGGGAGCGTGGTCATCTACTACCGGCCCAGGGATCCACCCACTACTATATCAGATTCATTACAGATTGCTACTCCTTAGCAAGATGATATCTGAGAACATTACAAGATTGCTGACTTCTCCTTCTTAGGAGCCTATAACAACAGATTGCTTCTCCGCATTCTAACTAACAGCAGATTTGCATTGATTGCTAACTTCTAGCTTGTCAGCTAAGCAGACTAATAACAGATTGCTGACTCCTATCTGATTGCTCCTCCCACCAGACAGCAGACTAATAGCACATAGTCCATCATTGTTGATTTTAGGTCAGCAATCTGTTCCCAGATAAAATATAGTTTATCATTTAAAGCAGCTACAACTGCATTAGTTGGTCCAGATATGTCATGGGAGAGAGCCAGTTGTGAGACGCATCCCGTTGTGGTGGCCATTTTTCCTCCCCCTTGCCGGTTTTTTCTTTATCTTTTTTTGCCCCCTTGAATGGCATAATTCCAGGCATTTTTGCATAAATCTGATATGGACATAAATACTCTCACCTGAGATGCTTTAAAATCAGTTCTTAGGCTGGATGAGGTGAGATTACTTTCGATTTGAAGGGGAGGTACCCAGAACTCCGAGAAGTCCATCTTCTCACGCTCACCACATCATGTGACCTCCTTGATTTCCATAATCTTTTTTTCAAAATCACATCCCAGGTCAAGATACCAGGTATGGATCAAATTATTTGAGGTACCCCTTTCACATAGTTCAGATTGGAATGAAATATAGAGCACTGAAATCAAGTGGCGCTCTCTTACCTTACAACAGAGCACTCCCTCTATCCCCTCACATTCTTCCAAAGGTTAAGCTATTGCTTCCATGGGGGACAAGTCCTTATGCAATTGCAGATATAAATATCTGGTATGTGCAGGAACCTGAAATTCCCCTTCAGTTCGGTAAAGATTTTCAATCTCCCATCTGATCACAATTACCCTAAGAATCTCAAATTATTGGTTTCCCAGCATCTGATGTCCGGAGAGAATGTGCATGGGAAAAGATGTGGATTTCACACCAAATTCCTCCCTAGATTGAAGTCACTGTCACATCATTCCCCACACCCATAGTGTGTGAGCTGTAGTGGGGTGGCGCCAGACAAGTAGCTGTATCGTCTAAGCTGCCCTTGGCATATGTAACAGTGACGCCAAACTGCACTCCCTAGTGCAGTTTGGCGTCACTGTTACATACTCCACACACTGTGGAGTATGTGGTTTGCAAATAAAAATACTACTTAAAGAACAACAAAAAAGTGACAGGAGAGTGTTCAACTGTTTCCATAACTTCTAAAACCATATAGCTATAGCTAGATAAGGCGAATATAAATGTCCGGCACAGGGAAAGAACACTGGTAATAATTGCTTTGATGTGTTAATTGATATAGAAAATTTGAAATTCTGAAAATGAAGGACAGGAGTTTCCTGCAAATGTGAAAATAATGTAATAATTGTAGAAGATTCTTATGTCAGTATTGCCAAGGAAACTCAACATTATGAGATTGTAGTTCACACATAGCTGTCAGTCCAATTTAGTCTAGTAATATATTTTGTCCTCTTGAATTCATTGGACTGTGTGTTAGAAAACCAGGAGTGGATCCTCAGTCTCATAATTACAGAAGTTTGGTTGGCAACTCTGCAGACTTGTTAAGCACAATGACCTTATTAAATTGTTCTTGAAATTAAGCCAAGCATTATTTTATGATGATATGAAAACAGATATGGAAGATCTAAATCGTACTGCCCAAGAATATAAAATTGTATTACATACTTTTAACACACTGTAGATTTACTTGAGATTTTTCCCCCTTCTTTAGATGGGCCTTGGGAAGACCATCCAAGCAATTTCAGTAGCTTATTTCTATAAAAACGAATGGCCTCTCCTTATAGTGGTTCCATCATCACTAAAGTATCCTTGGATAGAAGAGATGGAGAAATGGATTCCTGAGCTAGGCCCAGAAGATATCGGTGTCATTGAGTGCAAAACTGACATAGGGTGAGCTAAATATGTGTATTTGCTTGCTTGATTATTTGGGAGAGAGGTAATATATTTTCAAAAGAAAGTTATTGAATTATAATGTTCTAAAGTGAAACACAGAGGGACACTACAACAGTCTTTGTTTTTATGATTCTCACAGGACAAGCAGGATGGTAGTCCTCACATATGGGTGACATCATCAGGATGGAGCCCAATCATGGAAAACTTCTGTCAAAGTTTCCAGAACTTTGACTGGCCCCTACTGGGTATGCCCAGCATGGCACTAACCCTGCAGCCAGCAGGGGTCCCCCTTCAGTCTTCTTTTTTCCGCGTAGCAGTAGCCTCGTGGTTTAGGAGCTCTGAAAAGATTCCTGACAGGAATTTTCCTCACAGAGTTAATTAAACTTAAATTGCCCCACAGGGATCCCTCCTTTAACTTTTCTCAGCCGCGGTACTCCGGTAAGTTTTTACCCGTTTTCTGTCGATTACCGTCGAGTCTGTCCCTCGCGGCCTACTGGCCGTCGACCGTACCGCAGCTCGATTTTTTTCTATGGCCATGGCGTCGGGGTTTCGTCTGTGCCCAGACTGTACTTGCACCATGTCTACCACAGACCCTCATGGAGTCTGTGTACTGTGTTTAGGCCGTGAGCATGATATCCTGACTTGCACCAAATGTGCCCTCATGACACCAAAAGGTCGCAAAGCCAGAATGGAGAAGATGGGACTCCTCTTCCATGCTCACACCCCGACGCCATCCATCGCATCGACGTCATCGGAACCGGCACCATCGAAGTGGCACCAGCATCGACCTCCGTCCGGTGACCGTCCGCCATCGACGTCTTCACGGCCATCGACTCCCGTTACTCCCCCTCAAGATCGAGGGGATCCTAGGGAGAAACATTGCCATTGGCATCGTAAGTCTCGGACCGTCGAGGGAGCAAAATCATCGACCTCGCCACCGTCCGAGCCACTATTGAAGAAGCCCCGTCCAGAAATGGCATCAACCATTCCTGCGACCGGGACATCGAGGCCACCCTCACCCGATTGGGGTTTGGGAGTCGCGATTCCGCCTGTAAAGGTGGTCCCTCCGGTGCCTCCGCCTCCCTCTTCCGTCACGGAGCAGGGGCTGCTTGCTCCAGGTCTCCGGGAAGAACTGGATCAGCTGGTCCAGGAGGCCATCGACAAGGCGATGCAACAGCTCCAGGTTCCACCGGCACCAAGTGGAACCGGCCACCGACCCGATGACAGCAGCGCTGGCACCGCTGCTATCCCGGATGGAGGCGCTCATGCCCGTCCTTCCACCAGTGATTCCCGGGTCTCCAATGGCTCCAGTGCGCTCCCCGTTGACAGCTTCATCGGGAGGAGAAACACTGTTCCGCATTCCTCCTTCGGGAGTATTGCCTCATCCATCGATGCCATTTCGTCCCTCACCACCAATTCATTCATTGGGAGCAATACGCACATCGGCGCCTTCGATACCGGCAGGATGCCTTCCAGGCCGTCCACTGTTCCCCGGCGATTCCTTCGATTTTCTCGGAACCTCAGCCAGGGCCTTCGGGTATCCAACCCCCTTCTCGTCCTACAGGTCAGTCTGCTGATTCTTATGACACCTGGGGTGATGAAACTTCCACAGACACCGATGACTTACCTTCACCTCCCTCTCCTACTGAAGGTAGAAAGCGTTCTCCTCCAGAGGACCTGTCTTTCATTAATTTTGTGAAGGAAATGTCTGAGTTGGTCCCTTTTCAGCTTCAGATGGAGCAGGATGATAGGCACCAGATGATGGAGCTCCTCCAGTTCCTGGATGCCCCTAAAGTGATCACTTCTATTCCCGTTCATCAAGTTCTTCTAGACCTCCTCAAAAAGAATTAGGAAAACCCAGGATCCATTGCTCCAGTCCACAGAAAAGCTGACACTACCTATTCAGTACAGTCAGCCCTTAGCTTTCAAAAATCTCAGCTCGATCACCACTCAGTTGTGGTGGAATCGGCTCAGAAGAAAGCAAAAAGGACGAAGCCTCACTCTTCTACCCCTCCTGTTAAGGAACACAAGTTCCTAGACAATATTGGTCGACGAGTGTTCCAAGGGGCCATACTCATTTCCAGAATTGCTGCTTACCAGCTGTACATGACCCAATACAATAGGGTCATTTTCAAGCAGATACAGGACTTCTCTGAAACCCTGCCTGAACAATTCCAACAACAGCTTCAAATCCTTGTCAACAAGGGGTTTGAAGCAGGAAAGCATGAGATAAGAACAGCTTACAATATCTTTGACACCTCTACTAGAGTGTCTGCAGCTGCCATTTCGGCAAGACAATGGGCCTGGCTCAAATCCTCTGACTTTCGGCCAGAAGTACAAGACAGGCTATCTGACCTACCATGTGTAGGAGACAATCTGTTCGGTGAACAGATCCAGCAAATAGTGGCTGAATTAAAGGACCATCATGAGACCCTTAAACAGCTCTCATCGATACCTTCCGACTTCCCCTCAAGACAGCCCTTTAGGAAGGACTCTAAGAAGTCATTCTTCCGTCCAAGGAAGTACTATCCTCAATCACCAAGGTCCCGAACTACGAGACCTTCTCAAAAACCTCAGCCTCACCAGCCCCGAAAGCAAGAGCCGCAAGTAGCTCCCCAGCCGGGGCTTGCTTCAGGTTTTTTACTTTCTCTTGGAGAGCAGCAGCCTGATTCCTCTGCCAAGCATACCAGTGGGAGGTCGATTGTGCCATTTTCATAGCATATGGCAATCAATCACAACCGACTAATGGGTGCTAGCAATCATTGCTCAGGGTTACCACCTAAACTTTCTTGCTCTTCCACCGGACTCACCACCTCTGCAAGCATGGAGAATATCCGACCATTCTGTCCTTCTGGAGCAGGAGGTTTCCCTTCTTCTCCAGTTAAGAGCAATAGAACCCTTCCCACTCTCACAGCAAGGCCTAGGGTTCTATTCCCAGTACTTTTTGATCCCCAAAAAATCCGGGGGAGTTTGTCCAATTCTGGACCTACGTGCTCTCAACAAGTACCTACAGCGAGAAAAGTTCAAGATGGTAACCTTGGGCTCACTTCTACCACTTCGGCAAAGAGGAGACTGGCTCTGCTCTCTGGACCTTCAGGACGCATACACACATATTGTGATAACTCCAGCTCATCGCAAGTACCTCAGGTTTTTAGTAGGCCCAAAGCACTATCAATACCGCGTGCTTCCGTTTGGCCTAGCATCGGCACCAAGAGTCTTTACCAAATGTCTCGTGGTTGTCGCAGCTTTTCTCAGGAGAGAAGGTGTTCACGTCTACCCCTAACTGGACAACTGGTTAATCAGGGCTCCAACCCAGCAAGCCACTCGGTCGCCCCTCAATTTGACTCTACACACTCTAATTTCTCTAGGATTTCTCGTCAATTACGAAAAATCCTATTTAGTCCCATCTCAAACCTTGTCGTTCATTGGGGCAGACTTGGACACCTTGCAGGCAAAAGTCTTTCTCCCTCAACAACGAGCACTAACCCTAGCGTCTCTCGATCACCAGTTGCAGTCTCGGCATACAGCAACAGCTCGCCAATTCCTCGTCCTTTTAGGACACATGGCGTCCTCACTCCATGTCACACCAATGGCCCTCCTGGCCATGAGACTCATGCATTGAACTCTGAGGTCACAATGGATTCAAGCTGTTCAGCCTCTGTCGACCATTGCCCACATCACCGACTCACTCTGTCTGTCTCTCGCCTGGTGGGCAAATCTCAACAATCTTCTCCAGGGTCTGCCCTTTCAAGTGCCAGATCCTCAACTCATTCTCACCACCGACGCTTCCAACCTCGGGTGGGGAGCCCATGTGGAAAATCTACAGACGCAAGGGTCTTGGTCTCCAGAGGAAGCCAAACATCAAATAAACTTCCTAGAACTTCGAGCAATGTGATATGCTCTCAGGGCTTTTCAGGAACGCCTGACAAATCACGTCATCCTGATTCAGACGGACAACCAGGTGGCCATGTGGTACATCAACAAGCAGGGAGGCACAGGCTCCTTCCTTCTGTATCAGGAAGCTGCGCAGATTTGGGCGGAAGCGCTCTCCCACTCGATGTACCTCAGGGCCACTTACTTGCCGGGAGTGGAAAATGTCTTGGCAGACAAACTGAGTCGTGTCTGCCAGCCACACGAGTGGTCTCTAAACCCCTTGGTAGCGACTTCAATTTTTCGCCAATGGAGATACCCCCAGACAGACTTCTTTGCGTCCCCTCAGAACCACAAAGTGGACAACTACTGCTCCCTCATTCGGAGCGAGCGCTCTCAGCCCAGAGATGCATTCTCCCTCTCGTGGGCAACTGGTCTGCTCTATGCGTTCCCTCCACTTCCTCTTCTTTCGAAGACTCTCGTGAAGCTACGTCAGGATAAGGGAACCATGATCCTAATAGCACCTCACTGGACACGCCAAGTGTGGTTTCCTATACTCCAGGATCTCTCCATCCGCAGGCACATTCCCTTGGGAATAGACCCGCATCTGATCACTCAAAACAACGGATGCCTACGCCATCCCAATCTTCGGGCCTTGTCCCTGATGGCATGGATGTTGAAAGGTTAATCCTTCAATCACTTAACCTTTCAGATTCAGTTTCTAGTGTCCTGATTGTTTCGCCAAAGCCTTCCACAAGAAAATTTTATTCCTGTAAATGGACAATTTTCTCAGTGGAAGGGAGTGGACAGTGGAGTGCCTCAGGGATCTGTATTGGGACCCTTACTTTTCAATATATTTATAAATGATCTGGAAAGAAATACGACGAGTGAGATAATCAAATTTGCAGATGACACAAAATTGTTCAGAGTAGTTAAATCACAAGCAGATTGTGATAAATTGCAGGAAGACCTTGTGAGACTGCAAAATTGGGCATCCAAATGGCAGATGAAATTTAATGTGGATAAGTGCAAGGTGATGCATATAGGGAAAAATAACCCATGCTATAATTACACAATGTTGGGTTCCATATTAGGTGCTACAACCCAAGAAAGAGATCTAGGTGTCATAGTGGATAACACATTGAAATCATCGGTTCAGTGTGCTGCGGCAGTCAAAAAAGCAAACAGAATGTTGGGAATTATTAGAAAGGGAATGGTGAATAAAACGGAAAATGTCATAATGCCTCTGTATCGCTCCATGGTGAGACCGCACCTTGAATACTGTGTACAATTCTGGTCGCCGCATTTCAAAAAAGATATAATTGCGATGGAGCAGGTACAGAGAAGGGCTACCAAAATGATAAGGGGAATGGAACAACTCCCCTATGAGGAAAGACTAAAGAGGTTAGGGCTTTTTAGCTTGGAGAAGAGACGTCTGAGTGGGGATATGATAGAGATGTTTAAAATCATGAGAGGTCTAGAACGGGTAGATTTGAATCCGTTATTTACTCTTTCGGATAGTAGAAAGACTAGGGGGCATTCCATGAAGTTAGCATGGAGCACATTTAAAACTAATCGGAGAAAGTTCTTTTTTACTCAACGCATAATTAAACTCTGGAATTTGTTGCCAGAGGATGTGGTTAGTGCAGTTAGTATAGCTGTGTTTAAAAAAGGATTGGATAAGTTCTTGGAGGAGAAGTCCATTACCTGCTATTAAGTTCACTTAGAGAATAGCCACTGCCATTAGCAATGGTAACATGGAATAGACTTAGTTTTTGGGTACTTGCCAGGTTCTTATGGCCTGGATTGGCCACTGTTGGAAACAGGATGCTGGGCTTGATGGACCCTTGGTCAGACCCAGTATGGCATTTTCTTATGTTCTTATGTTCTTAGGTACACATCATGGTGCACTTCGCCGTCCCTTGATCCCTTTTCCTGTCCAATCCCAAGGTTTTTGGACTATCTCTGGCATTTGTCAGAGTCAGGTTTAAAGACATCTTCAATCAGAATGCATGTCAGTGCGGTAGCCGCCTTCCATAAAGGTGTCGGGGATATTCCTATATCAGTACAACCCCTCGTAACACGCTTTTTAAAGGGCTTTCTCCATGTCAAGCCACCTTTACGTCCTCCGGCCCCTTCTTGGGACCTTAATCTGGTTCTTGGTCGGCTCATGAAACCACCATTCGAGCCTCTTCACTCCTGTGACCTAAAAATATCTCACATGGAAAGTGATTTTCCTTTTGGCTATCACTTCAGCTCTCAGGGTTAGTGAGTTACAGGCCCTAGTTACCTATCCGCCTTACACTAAACTCCTGCAGGACCGGGCGGTACTCCGCACTCGCCCTAAATGTTTACCTAAGGTAGTTTCGGAGTTTCACATTAATCAATCCATCATACTACCCACCTTCTTTCCCAGGCCCTATTCCAGTCCAGGGGAACAGGCTCTGCATACCCTTGACTGTAAACGAGCTCTAGCGTTCTACCTAGACCATACAGTTGCCCACAGGAAGAGTACTCAGTTATTCGTCTCTTTCCATCCCAATAAATTAGGACAACCTGTGGGTAAGCAGACTCTCTCCTCCTGGTTGGCAGACTGCATATCTCTTTGCTATCAGCAAGCAGGCATTCCTTTTCAAGACCGTGTCAAAGTACACTCTGTGAGGGCCATGGTGACTTCAGTAGCACACCTACGATCGGTGCCGCTTCCTGACATTTGCAGGGCTGCCACCTGGAGTTCTCGCCACACCTTCGCAGCCCTCTACTGCTTGGACAAAGCCGGAAG
Organism: Rhinatrema bivittatum; assembly: GCF_901001135.1. Taxonomy (NCBI): domain Eukaryota; kingdom Metazoa; phylum Chordata; class Amphibia; order Gymnophiona; family Rhinatrematidae; genus Rhinatrema; species Rhinatrema bivittatum. The sequence goes on along the minus strand of NC_042620.1, from coordinate 51,073,214 downwards.
ACAGGATTCCATCTGTCCTGCGTAACTTATTTCCAACGTGACGTACCTACACCCTTCCGCCTGCCCGGAGGGGTTCAGGATGCCCTCTACCAAGTTCCACCCCAGTTGTTGTGCCTGTTGCACGCCGTTGGGTACATTTGGTGCATATTCGGACATCCTCAGCTCGGTACTCACCCATATGTGAGGACTACCATCCTGCTTGTCCTGTGAGAAAGCAAATGTTGCTTACCTGTAACAGGTGTTCTCACAGGACAGCAGGATGTTAGTCCTCATGAAACCCGCCTGCCGCCCCGCGGTGTTGGGTTCGTAACGTTTTGTTATTTTATTTTTCGGCACTGCCTGTAGCTTTCAAATAAGACTGAAGGGGGACCCCTGCTGGCTGCAGGGTTAGTGCCATGCTGAGCATGCCCAGTAGGGGCCAGTCAAATTCTGGAAACTTTGACAGAAGTTTTCTGTGATTGGGCTTCATCTTGATGATGTCACCCATATGTGAGGACTAACATCCTGCTGGCCTGTGAGAACACCTGTTACAGGTAAGCAACATTTGCTTATTCATTCCTTGGTCATATATGTATATGAGGCTGTGCTGTGAATAGACCAAATTTGACAACATGAAAAAATATTTTGCGTTCAGCAGTCAATGTGCATTAGTCTATTGACTATTGACTTAACCAGGTTTTCCATTTCTCCTGTCTAGGTAAAACATTTTAATTATTCAAACTATGGACTGAACTATATAGTTTTCCATATTGTTATTTGAGAAAACTTCAGGAATACATTATTAAAAATAAATTTTAAAATGTATATAGTAGGTACCCCACAGCTATAATATTTTTCCCATTTTAGAAACAATGTACCATTCAGTCACTTAAAACACAAATAGCTAAAGACATTTTAAAAGATATTTTTCATTTTTTCTGAATTAATCTTATTACAAAAAATAAGAAATCAGCTTAACGGAGAAAGGATGAAAGCTTGTGATAATTTGTTAATTTTTGTAGATTGTGGCATGTATACGTGCTTCCTATTATAAGGCCCTGTTTATTATTGTGAAATAAATAAATTAAAGACTTTGCCTATAGACATAAGTGGGAGAAAACCTGTAGTAAATAAGCCCCTTAATGAGCTACCAACTTAGCATAAGCCTCCATGATTAAGCACATAAACATAAAAAATACTATACATGTTTTAATATTTTTAATGCGTCATTTCTTATATTTATTTATATATTCATATATTGATTTGTTTTAGTTGCCCCTGAGGCAGCTCTACGAGCGAAACTCGGCCAGAGTCGGGCACATAATAAAGGGCTTTGTGTGATCATCCGATTCCTATTGTTTGTACATAAAAAAATACTATGCTGGGTCAGACCATTAAGCCCTGCATCCTGTCTTAACCTGGAAGTGAACACTGATTGGCTGAGGGGGGTAAGTGGGTGGAACTTAACCCGAAAGTTGACATGGCCCCCTGTCAAAACAAAATTTGACAATGTGTGTACCCTATATACCACTTATACCCATAAACTCCCTAAAAACAAAACAGAAGAACAGCTATCCTTGAGCCATGATAAGGCATAGGCCTTTAAACCAGGGTTTAAAGCACAGATTTGTGTTAACTGGAAATCCACGTTTGATTCTTTTTTTACCACTCTGTAGTCTTGTTGTAAATCACTTAACACTTATTTACTGAGATAGTCCTTATCTTGTCAGCAGTTCTCAGTCTTTAACATAACTATTTAACTGCAGACATTCTGGAGATCTAAACAAGGATTTGTTCTTCAGCAGGTGGTGGTGTAATTTAATTTTGTAATAGAGGAGATAGCCCATTATAATATAGTAAATGAATTCAGATAAAGATGAAAATAATCTATTCAGTCAATTGAGAATTATCCACTTTGGATAGATGCATAATGCATTCCAAAATTCAACACTACACCAAATCCTCTCTCCCATGTCTTTTGCTTTACTTCTCAAGCTGTTTCTTTTCTCTGCTTACAAGTGTATTAATTTGTTTAATAGTAAGAATTTGTCAAATTCGATCAAGTGTGTGTCTGCTATTATACAAAAACACAGATATCTATATGCATAATTATCTATTTTGAGAGGCACAAGCCGCATAGAGGGAAATAAGAGAGAAAATGTTCCCAAATTCAGTGAAGATCTGATGAAGTTCTCTTATTGAAATAGCATTGTCTTGATGTGATACAAGAATTTTACCAAGCGGTACCTGGTATGATGGGGCTATGCCTAGATTTCTTAAATACCTTTGAAGAGGAATATAAAGGGAAGGGAGATTTGTAACCTTGAATTTAGATGCAGAATGAGGTGAACTTTTTTCTCTTAGGGCCAAGCAGGATAGTAGTCCCCACAGATGAGTGACATCAGATGGAGCCCTGCACGAAAAGCTTTTGTCAAAGTTTCTAGAACTTTGACTGGCACTCTGAGCATGCCCAGTATGCCACTATCCACACATCTACGCGAGGGTCCCCCTTCAGTATCTTTATTTCCGCGGTGTTAGTTGCCTCGCGATGGTTAAGCTCTGATAGTATTTTTTCTTCAACTTTCTTACCTGGGTTTCCGGTGTTTTCAGCGTCAAGTCCCTCTTCTCCAGTCGGTGTCCCTCCGGCAGCATGGTAGGGTTGCTTTTCCCTTTCATTGTTGTCGATTCCTGGCATGTCGCTTCTTGGTGGCTGCTGGCCATCAACCACTTGCCGGCTATTTTTCATGGCATTGTCCAGTTTTTGACGATGCCTCCAGTGCCCGCGGACCATGTCGATTACCGATCCACACAAGGTTTGCATCCTCTGCCTGGGGGCATCACACAACATTCGTAGGTGTCAACTTTATGGTCAGATAACCCTCAAGAGTCGTCGTGCCCATCTGGATAAGATGGAGAAACTCTTTGACCCCAAAAAATCTGCTCCATCAACTTCAGCATCGGAGGCTTCAATATCTACGGGCTGGGGGGAACCGCTGGTCGCACTGTCCCTATCCATGCCCCCTGCAGGTTCGTCCAGGGAGAGAGGAGCCGGTGATAGTCCATCTCTGGTGTCGATGCTCTTGAACGTATCGAGCTCTTCAGCTTACTCTTCTCCAGGGAAAGACCGGGCCGAGCATTGCGAAAAGTCCCACAAGCACAGTTACCAGTCACTGTCGGCGCATTTCTCCGGAACTGGTGCAGCACTGGCGGCCACCATGTCGCCACCGAAGCAACTGACTAGCAATCCAATCCTGGGCCTCTCTAGGCGCGCGCTACCGGCCCTTCCTTTAAAGGGCCAATGGTGGGAACTCTAGGTTCGTCCCAGGCTGATGACATCACTGACCCAGGATATTTAAGCCTCACCTCTAACCACCACTAACCGACTTGGCAACGAGTTCCTTGGTTCCTCCTTGGTGCCATATTCTCTCCACGGACCAGTTGTTCCTGCCGTCGGATTTCTACACTGCTTCTCCCGGGTTCCTGCCTCTGCGCTTCCCGCTTTGCGGGTCATGGCTCAGCGCTGCTCCAGCTGGACTCTCTCTCAGCGCGTCCCACTCCTCGGGGCCAGGGTCAGCGTAACCTTACCCGGACTCTCTCTCAGTGCCTCCCGCTTCGTGGGCCCTGGCTCAGCGCTACTCCATCTGGACTCTCCCTCAAGTGCTTCCCGCTCCATGGGGCCAGACTCAGCGCTACTGTACTTCTGAGTCTCAACCACTATGCCCGCTGCTCCTTGGGACCTCCACGGCACTTCTCCTTGAGGACTTTACTGCAGTGCCTTTTCTCTTCAAGAGTTGGCTCAGCACAGTGCTCCACCAGACTGTGTCTCAGTGCCCCGCTCCTTGGGGTTCTCCGGTGCGCTGCTACTACAGAAGGTGCTGTTACTGGCTTGCCGTGTCCCAGGCAGTGCCCCTGTGCTGCTAAACTCCAGGCATCTACTACAGCAGGTTCCCCGCTCTAGCCCATATCCAACGTACTCCAGTTCGTGTGTCTACATCTGCATCTCCTCTCCTCGAGATCACTCCCACATGGTTCTGCTCTACTCCCTTCAGAGCTGCAGTGACCTTGCACTCCCTGAGATTCTTTCTCCCTCCGAGAGTGTTCCTGTCTCAAACTATGCCTAATCTCTCAGACACTCTCTGCACTCACTCGCCTACCCCCTCTCCGAGACCAGCCACACAGGGGCGTTCCTAAGTCCTACCGGCCCCAGCACCCAAGGGTTCAACCTGCGGGGAACGAGGGTTGGCACAGGTGAAGTTACAGCTTGTCTCTGTTCCCGGCCAGCCTCGCCTCCCGACGGTGGGGACCTGTGGGACCCAACCCCTCAGGTACCAACAACCCCACCTTTGGCCAAGGGTCCACAATTCCTAACAGGAAGCCTTTCACCAGGAAGTCTTATCGACTGAAGTGGAGAAATTTCTCCGTCTGGTGCGAGAGTCATGGCTTAGATCCATTCACCTGCCCCCCCTCTGTAGTTGCTGGACTATTTGTGGCACCTCTCTGAGGCTGGGCTGAAAACCACCTTGGTCAGGGTCCACTTGAGCGCCGTCTGTGCTTAACATCAGGGTGTTGCTGGCACGCCCATCTCTGTGCAACCCAGAGTAGGATGGTTTATGTGGGGCCTGCTTCAACTGAAGCACCCCCCCCCCCCCAAGTCTCCTGTTGTGTCTTGGGATCTCAGCGTGGTGTTGGCTCGGCTCATGCCTATGTGCGCCTGCAATCTGAATTTCCTCTCTTGGAAGGTCCTCTTCCTGGTGGTGGTCACTTCAGCTCGCAGGGTTAGTGAGCTTCAGGCCTTGGTTACATATCCATCATACACAAAATTCTTTCAGGATAGAATGGGCCTGCGAACACATCCCAAGTTCCTGCCTAAGTTGGTGACTGATTTTCACCTCATTCAGTCCACCTTTTTTCCAAGGCCCCATTCACCCAAAGGAAAATGGGCTCTTCAACATTGGATTGCAAGAGGGCTTTAGCTTTCTTTTTAGAATGCAAATCAGGCCACAGACAATCCATTCAACTCTTCATATCTTTTGACAAGAATATATTGGGAGTTGTGGTGGGCAATCAAACTCAGTGCAATTGGCTAGTGGATTCTATCTCCTTCTGCTATGCACAAATGGGCCTTCAGCTTGCAGGCCAGGTTAAAGCTTACTCTGTGAGGGCTATGGCTGCGTCAGCTCACTTGCAGTCAGGTCAGTTCCTGTCGCCAAAATCTGCAGGGCTGTGACTTGGAGTTCTCTACACATGTTCACTGCCTACTACTGATTGGACAAGGATGGTCGACAAGACTGTAACTTCAGCCAATCTGTTCTTCGCAACCTATTCCAGGCTTAAACCCAACTCTTGTGAATTATATGTTTCGAGACTGAAGGGGGACCATGTGTGGATGTGCGGATAGTGGCATGCTCAGTGTGCCAATCCAAGTTCTAGAAACTTTGACAAAAGTTTTCCGTGCCGGGCTCCATCTGATGATATTACCCATCTGTGAGGACTAACATCCTGCTGACCTAGGAGAACACCTGTTACAGGTAAGCAACTCTGCTTTCTTTTTGAAAAACCTCATAATGCCTTTCTGTTGACTGTTAAATATACTGATATAATATAATAAATTATTAATATATAATAGATTACTGCATGCCATCCTCCTGGGCCTCCCAGCATCCACTCTAAGACTGATCCAGCTCCTACAAAACGCAGCAGCAAGATCATTCACAAACAGCAAAACAATGGAACATATCACACCAATCCTCAAAGAGCCACACTGGTTACCCATCTCGCACAGAATCCAATACAAAGCCTTAACCCTCATTCATAAAACACTATACAATAACAAAACATACTGGCTAAATGCCACAATACACTTCCATATTGCTCAAAGGAACCTACGCTCTACAAATATCAGGCTTCTCTCAATTCCCTCTCCAAAACTAGCTCACCTGAACACAGTCAGGTAACGTGCTTTATCATTGGCAGGTCCAACCCTTTGAAACAACCTCCCAATAGAATTAAGAATGGACTCCATGATACAAACATTCAAAAAAAAAACCTAAAGACATGGCTCTTTCAAAAAGCCTTTGCAACAATACCATAATGCCTAACAGCTACTAAAATTCTTATAATATAATTTCTACCCACTTGAAACCAATATTAAACCACCAAACTCAACAAAATGTAATTGTACCTACAAAGTTACTGTCATATTTATATGTCTATTTTAGATGGAAATGTTTTATTATGGCATGTTTTCTCTTCTCTCATGTATACTGTTAATTTTGTGAAATTTTGATATCAAGTCTCAGTTTGAGCAATATCGTTAAACTCTGTAAACAGCCTCATTTGTTTTTTGTAAACAGCCTCATTTGTTTGTTGTAAACCGATGTGATATCTTAGCGTGAATGTCAGTATATAAAAATAAATAAATACCTGTGATTTAGTAAATGTTTGCAATCCCCAAGAGCTCACGAAATTGGATGTGGTTTTCCATTGGTTTAAATTTAAGCATTACTTTCTAATTTAGGCACTAATTTCTAATCTAAACCTTTTCTCAACTTGGCTATTAAGTAAAGAAGCAATTTGAGACAAAATGTTTTTTTAATGAAAATATTTCCCAGACCAATTTATGGAGTAACCTAACAGCTAGCAGTAACTATTTGTTTTTGCATCACATCACTAAACAGATTTACCTAGAAACCCTGAATCAAGTTATCTAATGTAAATTGAATATTAATGCTGTGAAAATAAGGATGTTTTCAAAATCAAATGTACTTAAGCATAAATATGATGAAAAAAATAGTACTCTGCTTATATTGAATTAGATGTAGATTAAACAACAAAGTTTTGTGATCTTCGTGATTAATTAGATAGATGATATTTGAAGAATGCTTAAGAACTCTTACTAGGCACTACCAGCCATACCAGCTTTCAAATTGCCTTATGTATATAATCATAGGTCTATGGTTTGCTCCCTTTAATTTTTTTGTGTATTTTATTTATTGCATATTAAGAAACAGTTTTTTAACCTTGAATGCAACTATCTTATTGTCTGTATTTAAACTTCCCTTGGTTTTGTTTAGCTTTGTCTTATGTATCAGCTCCCATATTTTTTTAATATGCACAAGATAAAATAATAGTATTAGTAAGAGCAAGTCTATCTGCTGTCGGCGTAGGCCTAGTAGGTGCGCCTGCTGTTATGTTCTGGTATGGTTATGGACCCTGGATCGTGGTGAGAGCTGACTCCACCCACAGGGAGGAGCCCTGTGGGGGACTCACCACGATAGGCGTGGCCTCAGCTGAGACGGACACAGTTAGTAACGGGACTTTATTAGACTGGAACCTAGGTGAAGTACCCACCGAGTGGGAAGAAAGACACAGTCCAGAGTAGTAAGATGGCTCAGTGATGATATCCCCGGTAGTGGCCCACGGAGCGGGGTACGCCATCTCCTCCTCCAGATGAACACTTCTCATGGGTATATCCGGTAGTGGCCCACAGCGAGGGATACGCCGAGAATCAGCACTGATGTTGGTAAGAGAAGTGGAGGAGGTTAGAGCAGAATAGATGAGGGTACTCACTCCAAAGTGTAGAAGCCGGTATGCTGAGGCGAGCACGGTAGTAGCCCGAGGCATGGGGTACACTGGAGGTTCCGTCAGCAAGATAGTAGCAAATGAGTAGCGTACTCAGAAGGCTGGGTCCCAATATCAGTAGATGGATTCTTCAGGCAGGAAGGCCCTCCGAGGAGCAGATAGCCAGAATGCAACAAGGCCCCCGAGGAGCGGGTACCTAAAGCGTTCAAGACCCGGAGTGCAGGAACGAGTTCAGAATAGCGAATAGCGAAGCGTTTCTAAGTGGAGTGGAATTCAGCAGGAAGGAAGTTCTTGCTAACTCGTAGGAAGCAAAGTCCGAATAGCTTAAATACACTGGCGGGTGATGTCATGCGGAGGGGACGCCCCTGAGGTTCCCACCATGACGTGTTTAAGAGAGGGCTTGGTGCGCATGTGCCCTAATTCAAGATGGCGGACAGGATCGCCCACGCCATCCCGGGAAAGGCGGCGTTTGCAGGCGGAGACTGCCATTCTACCAAGAATTGCTGATGCAGGGAAAAAAGAGGTGAGCATCAGAGGTCGCAGCCGTCTGCGACTGGGCGCAACACCTGCTAGGCTGCATCAACCACGCCACAACCCAAGGGCTCACAGTCATGATAATTTGCTGAGGCCATGAGCTCGGTGGACTCGTCCCCGGCTCAGGCTATCTCAAGCTTGGCTTCCCAGGTCCAGCAGCAGCAAGACCAGCTCTACCAGTGATCAGCATATTACGAGGCCTTGCAATCTCATGATCCAGGAAGCCAAAATGCTCATATTTACACCATCTACGCAGCTATACATTTATCTCCAGAATGCAAACTTCCCTGCATGGGTCTTTATCCTTAACTGGGAGGGTTAAGGAGAATTCCACCTGTGCACCTATCTGATTTACCCTCTCTCCCATAGCCATGAAGACACTTTTAATGCAATCTTTTTGGTACCTCACAGTATCATTCGAACCAACGTGGATAAGCAACATTGGATGATGATCAGTAGGCTTGAGGATTCTTGGCAATCTCTCCTTAATATCTTGGATTTTGGCGCCCGGCAGACAGCACACTTCCTGAGACAACATATCTGGGGTTGACAGATGGATGCCTCTGTGCCCCTCAGATGCGGGTCTCCAACAACCACTACACTCTGCCTCCTAGGTACACTGATTGTTGTGCCCGCAGCTTTGGGATTTAAATGCCCTGGTTCTTCCCCATCATGGGATGACATCTCCTCCTCTTCCAGGGCTGGATACCAGTTCTTCAGTTCAAGGGAAATTGGTGTGGGGTCTAGTAACCATAGAAATCTGCGTCCAGCTGTCATCTTGTGGACCAGTTTCACCTTCCACTGTGCTTGAATTTTCTATCTTAGATGCCTTGGTAAGCATTTCATCAATGTAGTCCTCATTCTCCCAGATCCTTCTTAGTCTCGCCACTTCCTCTGAGTTCTGCCACCTCTTTCCTGAGGGAGTTGATCTGCAGATATCCTTCACATTGAACCAGTTCCTCACTGTGGATCAGGACATCTGTCTGGACAGCAGTAGAACAAGTAACAGTGGCAACATGTTTGGTGATATATTTCCTGGTCATCCTTCAGTTGCTGGTAGCTTCTGGTACCTATTTGAAAGAAATGAGAGAGCGACTTTTTTGACTTTTGTTTCGAATTAAACTCCTGCTGAATAAAACCTGTAGTAAATTTACAGTAAGGAGTTGTGAGGCATGCGCTTCCCGTTGTCTTCTGCTGCAAGTCGTGTGGGGCCCCTGGAAGCTGGAGCTGTGGAACCTGAAGTTTGGATGGATTTGCGGTGACCTCTGGAGTCCTCTCCTTGGGGACTCTGGGTAGGAAAAGCAGATGAGCCTTTCGGTCCTCTTCTGCTGCAAGGGGTGCGGAATCTCTGTAAGCTGGGGCTGTGGAGCCTGAAGCTTAGATTCACTCCCGGTGACCTCTGGAGTCCTCTCCCGGGGACTCCTGGATAGGATATGCAGATGATCCTACTGTGGAGCAATGGCAACACCTATTAGAGGAAGCAAGACATCCAGTCACAATCTTCACCAACCATAAACTTTCAGTAACTCAAAAAAGCCCAGTAGTTAAACCCATGTCAGGCCCAATGGTCTTTATTCTTTAACTGCTTCAACTTTGACCTCCGCTACCAACTGGGAGAGAAGAACTAGCGAGCTGATGCCCTTTCACTGTCCTTTGAGACAGAAGACATCATGGAACCTCCCCACCGCATCATCAATCCGGCAAGAATTGTGATCACCACAGCAGTACCTATACCACCAGGGAAGACTGTGATCTCCAAACACCTGCGGGAGAATGTACTTAAGTGAGCTGATGATTCCCGTCTGGCAGGTCACCCTGGAGTCACTAAAACAGCAGGACTGCTCCTTCACTATTACTGGTGGCCTCAAGTAAGGCATGATGTGCTTCACTATGTAGAGTCCTGTACCAATTGTTCAGTTACTAGCTCACCCTTGGGGGCTGCTACAGCCATCGACAGCACCCAAGAAACCCTGGAACCATGTGACCATGGACTTTTTCACCAATCTTCCCTCCTCTAATGGCTATACTTCCATCTGGGTCATGGTTGATCGGTTCTCAAAAATGGCTCATTTTATACCACTCCCCAGACTTCTTGCAGCTCCAGAATTGGCTTGTCTCTTTCCAGCATATATTTCGCCTCCATGGCTTGCCCAAACATATTCTCTCTGATTGAGGACTACAATTTACATCAAGATTCTGGAGAAGCCTGTGCAAGAAGTTTGGAATTTTGCTGGACTTCTCATCAGCATGCCATCCACAAAGTAATGGAAAGACAGAGAAAACTAACCAAGCCCTCAACGGATTCCTAAGGGTCTATGTAAATGAGTGGCATGATTATTGGGCATCTCTCCTTCTCTGGGTGGAATTCTGCCGTTATCACATTGGAGACTCTACAGCAGGGGTCAGGAACCTTTTTGGCTGAGAGAGCCATAAACGCCACATATTTTAAAATGTAATTCCATGAGAGCCATACAATATGTTTAAATACAAGTAAATGTGTGCATTTTATGTAAGATCACACTGTTAAAGTACAATAAGTCTCTGAAAATATTACACCAGGCCTTAAGACACCAATACATCTCCTATTAGGAAAACAGACCAAGTCAGGCTGCTATAGAGTCCTACACAGAAACTACACGCCAGCAGAAAACCTCATCTGAATCACGTGCTGTCCCTCACCTAACGTAGAATAAAGAGACCAAAACGCATAACAAGAAGCATGCAGAAAAAACTGAATTGGAAACTGCAACAAACCAGAGTCTCTGTATGCAGTGTAACAAAGGAAAAAAGAAACATCACCCATCCTTATAAAACAAATCAAGAAATATAAAATCATCAGCAGTAAAACTCTACTAACAAAAACTAACTACTAACACTCCTCACCTCAATCAGTGCAATGGGATTCACCCAGATTATCAACAAGCCAACACACAAGGCAGGACATACTCTGGATCTTATTTTCATCAACTCCAATTTCTCCTGCACTATGGAACCCACATGTTCCCCTATCCCCTGGTCAGACCACTTCCTGATAACAACCACCCTCTCCATAAAAAAACAATCATACGCCCCTCAGCACCTCTCCACCATCCACTTCAGGAAACCGTGTGCCTCAGACATACTCAGCGAACAGCTCACCAAGGAACTTACACATCTGGATTTATCTAACCCCAACTCAGCTGTGCTCTCCTGGCACAAGATCACTGAAGTAGTAGCAAACAAACTGTGCCCAGCAGTCTCCAAAGTAATTAATCCAACAAAAAAAGGAAATCAACCTTGGTTCTCCAGCGAACTCAAACAGAAAAAACAAGAACTACGACACAAAGAAAACAGATGGCGCAAAGCCCCCAACCCATCTACCCTATCATCATACAAAGGAACTCTACATCTATACAGGACATTAATTCTAAAAGCAAAAAAAGAATACTACGCTAATAAAATCCACGATCTCCAATATGACGCAAAGGCCCTCTTTTCATATGTTGCACAAATCACAAAGCCACTACCTCCAACGATTCCGGACGAACAGGCTCAATCTAAAGCAAATGAACTAGCCCTATTCTTTCAGCAGAAGATTGCAAATACTCTAGCACTCCTTCCAACCAAGACCATACCGCCTGCTCCAGTCAGCAACACACACACACTTAAGGGAGTCAAGTTGGACAACTTTGAATTAACCTCCACCAAAGAGATCGAATCCATCCTTAAAAAGCAGAAACCATCCAGCCACCCTGCAGACAGCATTCCTTCCAAACTACTGCTACTTATCCCAAACACAATCTCTGGAGCGCTGACCAACATCATTAACTGTTGCTTAAGTCAAGGAATGTACCCAGATAGTCTAAAAAACGCAGCCCTTAAACCCCTCCTGAAGAAACACAACCTGGACCCTAGCGAATTAGCTAATTTCCGCCCCATCTCCAATCTTCCATTTTTAGCCAAACTTACAGAGAAACTGGTAAACACCCAGCTCTCAGATTATCTAGAAGATCACAACTTTCTGTACCCTTCCCAATATGGTTTCCGCAAATCATGCAACACGGAAACCCTTCTCATTTCACTAACAGACCATATTATTATGGGGCTGGACAAAGGCCACTCCTTTCTTCTAATCCTCTTTGACATCTCGGCGGCATTCGACACCGTCAACCACTCCATCCTCCTGAATCACCTTTCAGACATAGGCATTTCCGGAACAGCCCACAGCTGGTTCAAGTCTTTCCTTAGTAATAGAAGCTTTAAAGTCAAGATTAACAATAAATAATCGCCGTCGACAAATTCTTCCCGTGGTGTACCCCAAGGATCATCACTATCTCCCACCCTATTCAACGTCTACCTCCTCCCCCTCTGCCATCTGTTAACTAGTCTCAACTTAATTCACTACATTTACGCCGACGACGTGCAGATTCTGATTCCCATAACAGAATCCATTACCAAATCACTCTCGCTCTGGAACAACTGCCTACAATCTATCACCAGTCTCCTCAGCAGTCTTAATTTAGTTCTCAATGCCTCGAAGACCGAACTACTCCTCATCTCCTCCAACCAGGACAACTTCACTCCACAGACCCAACGCAACTCACACCACAATTCCCATCTCACCCATACTCATGTAAGAGATCTCGGGGTCATATTTAGACAACCGCCTCAATCTAAAGAATATGATTAACACCACAACCAAAGACTGCTTCCACAGACTACAGGTATTAAAAAGACTCAAACCTCTCCTATTTTTCCATGATTTCAGGACAGTTCTCCAATCCTTAATATTTGCCAAAATAGACTACTGCAGCGCTCTCCTCATAGGTCTTCCCAGCTCAACCACCAAGCCACTACAGATGATACAGAACACCGCGGCCAGAATTTTGACCAACACCAACCGGAGAGAACATATTACTCCCATCCTCCGAAACCTACACTGGTTACCAGTCAACTTCAGAGTCCTGCACAAATCACTCACTTTAATACATAAATCCATCCATAATCACCTTCACCTCGATCTCGAAATCCCTCTCAAACTTCATACCTCCAACAGACCGTTCAGAGAAAACTACAAAGGAGCACTACAACCCCCCACAACCAAAGCCACGCGCCTCATTTCGACCAAAGACCGAGCATTCTCAATAGCAGGCCCAGCCATCTGGAACAACCTCCCAGCAGATCTCAGGCTGGAACCCTGCCTACTAACATTTAAGAAAAAACTCAAGACCTGGCTATTCCGCCAAGCCTTCCCGGACCCTTCAGACACACATTAGACGACGAACCTGCTCATGAGCAACGGAACCTCGATCCTCCTCTAAATACTACACAAGCATTAGTACTTTCATAATAGCTCTACTAGCACTAGCACAGACTTTTAGGTCTTAGTTTCTTAATTTACTACCCTTTTAAGCCTTTCTTTCCAGCTGTTTAAGCTTCCAAGTTTTGCAGTCCTTGTTAAATGTAACTTTGTTTCTCCTGATTATAATAAGTTGTTTATGTTTACTGTTTATGTCCCTGTTCGATGTAAACCGATCTGATAAGGTATTTAACCTTGAAGGTCGGTATAGAAAAATGCTAAATAAATAAATAAATAAAAAGAACATATTTCGAAACAGCTGATGAGTGGAATATCCAATATTTAAAAACTCATATAAAACATTTCCAGATACCAACAAAATATTTCAAAATAGCAGACACAAAGACCCAGTAATGAAAAATAATAAGGATACAAACATTTTTTTGCTCTGCATACCTGGGAACGTTTGATATCCAGGTGTCCTGAGATTGTTCTGAATTAGCAGGAGGCGGGGTGGTTTGCTTGGAACTTTCTCCTCTCTCAGTCACATACCCAGCGCTCTCTCTCACACTGGCTCTCAATGACACACCTATACACACATGCTCTCAATACTCACATATACACATGTTTTTTCTCTCTCACTTATATAGGCTCTTAATTACACATTTACACACATGCTGTCTATCTTTTCACGCTTACACACACACACAGGCTTTCAATCACATAAATACATGCTGTCTTTTTCTCTCCCACACAGACTCTCATTCACATGCTTACAAACATGTCCTCTCTTTCCCTCATTTACACACAGGCTCTCAATCACATACTCACATGCTCCCTCACCTAAATCACACACAGACACACATGGTCTCTCTCTCTCATTTAAACACAGGCTCTCAATCACATACTCACATGCTCCATCACCTAAACCAGCTCTCAATCACACACAGACACACATGATCTCTCTCTTACTTATACACACAGGCTCTTAATCATACATACACATGATTTCTCTCACACACAAAGGATCTCAATCATACACACATACTCTTTCACACAAACAGGTTTTCAATCACAAACTTACACATACAGGTTCCCAATGGTAAACTTACATTCATGCTCTCTCTCTCACAGGCATGCTCTCAATCACAGACATATACTCTCTTTCACATATACAGGCTCTCAATCATTCACATACATGCAATCTCTCACTCACACACACAGGATCTCAAACACACATGCTTGCTCGCTCATTCACTCTCTCTCTCCCCCACCCCCACCCCGGGAACTCGTGGCAGCAGCAGCCTCCTCCCAACGCTAACCTCCTTCATTTTCAGCCCTCGCGGAGGCGGAGTCCCATCGGCCGCGGTTGAAGCTCTTCATTTTCCTCCGAGCTGCGCTGCAGTCTTCTTTTTGTCAGACACTAGCGTGGTCTCTTCTTCCCGCGCACGCACCCGATGCTCACCACTTCCTCTTCCGGGCCGGGGGGTGGGGGCAGGAAGAAGAGAGCACGCCGGTGCCGCTGACTCCAGCTGTCCTGCCGCGTTCCGCCCGGGCGGAGGAGGACCGGGGAGCAGCTGGGTCAGCGGGGGACTGGAAAGTGTGGCGACACTTGTCTGCGAGCCAGATGCAGCCCTCAAAAGAGCCATATCTGGCACGCGAGCCATGGGTTCCCGACCCCTGCTCTAAGGGTAATCCCCATTTCAGATCCTGTAACTGTAACAATCCCATATCCTGTAGCCGACAACTTGCACCAAAGCCTAGGAAAATTATGGGAAAAGACTCGCCAATTCCTTAACTCGGCACTGAAAAATACAAAAAACAAGCTGTCAAAAAATACTGACTAGCTGGCACCTCCTCTCTGCCCCGGGGATTTGGTGTGGCTTAATACCCGCAATCTATGGCTGAAATGTCCATCTACCAAGTTCTCACCTCAATTTATCGGCCCATTTCCCATCACCCGATTGACTGACCAGTGGCGTATCAAATGAAGCTACCACCCACACTCAAGGTCCACAGTGTGTTCCACATGCCACTCCTCAAGCCTCTACTTCTATTCTGGCCCTCACAACTCCCTCCTAAACCAACAGAGGTGACCTCAGATGAGGACATGGAATATGATTTTCAGGAAATACTCAACTCCAGACACATCTGGAACAAACTCCAGTATCTTATCACCTGGAAGGGATATGTCCTTGAAGAGAATTTCTGGTTAACAGCATCTGATGTCCAAACTGCTCATCTTACCCGAGAATTCCACCACTGCTTCCCATGCAAGCCTAATAGAACATTGGGAAGGGGGCTTTTGGTGGAGGGGATACTGTAATGTTTTGGCCAGCCGCGGGATGGCCCGCGACCGGCTGTATTCATCTGTTTGCCGGCATACCGCCATGCTCCTCTTCCTCACTTCCTCATAGGCATGCGTGGAGCACCAGCTTTCAAGAGCCCCACAGCAGGAAATTGGCTCTCTGGCACACCCGGTGGTGATCTCATGCAGCTGGGAATTTAAACCCCAGCCATACTCCATACCTTGCCTCAGCAACAGGTCTTCCTGCTTTGCAGTGCATGTTGCTGCTTTTCTCTCTGCCTCTTGCCTTGTCTTGCTTTGTTCTGCCTTTTAGTTACCTTGTCCTGCCTTGCGCTGTTGGTCCCTGCCATGCCTTGGTCCTCCCAGTGTCTTGTCTGTCTTGACTGTCCATCTCTGATTCCTGGTTTGACCCTGGCCTCGGATTCTGCTGGATTGCTGCCTACTCTGATCAAAGCCTGGATCTTAATTCTGCTTGATTGCTGCCTGCCCTGACCTTGGTCTGGACCTTGACACCGGTTGCTCACTACCTTCCCTGACCTCTGCCCACTACTTTACTTCCTCTGACCACTCCTTACAGGACTCTCGCCTAAGCCTTGACAGCCCCTGGAACCCAAGAGCTCAACCTGTGGGGAACGGGGCTGGTATAGGTGAAGCTCCAGTATCAGTCCTAGTAAGAGCAAGTCCCCTTGCTGTCAGCATGGGCCTAGTAGATTCACTTGCTAGGCTGCGTCAACCATGCCACGGCCCAATGGCTCACAACTATGACACTGCGACTGAGTAGTGAATAAGACAGACAAAATTTTAGGAAATAAATGATAGACAGCCGGCTGATGGGAAATAGCTAATTGCAAGCCTGTACAAAATTCTAGATTTTGTGGATTTCATATCATTAGGTCTCTGTAGCAATTTGTGTTAAATACCCTCACCAACTCAATATAGCAACCAGCTTGAAACCTATGCTGATCTGTAGCTTTTAGTATATACCAAGTTGAACACCTTAATTTTCTTTATCTGCATTTTAGTAATGTCATTTTAAAATTTACAACTCTAATGTAATCATTTTAATAATTATTTTACATATTTAAACATGTTTCTAGTGAGCGGCACTGGAAACCAAAACCTTTAATTAATCAACAGAATAGGCAAGTGATATTGAAAGGTTCTCTATATTACCTTGCCAGAGTACTTGAAACCTGTATAGGACCACCTCCAAGGTTGAAAAGACAGTTCATTCTCTATGTTTATCCCAGGACAAGTAGGATACTAGTCCTCACGTATGGGTGACGTCAGCGACTGAGCCCTATTCCGGAAAAATTTCTGTCAAACTTTCTAGAAACTTTGGACCGGCATCCTGAGCCTACTGAGCATGCCCAGCATGCCATGATATTCCCTGCCACAGGGGTCTCCCTTCAGTCTTCTTTTTTCCGCGAAGCCGTTAGCCTCGTGGTTCTAGGAGTCCTGTGTGGTGAATTTTCACCATACAAAAAAGTTGATAAAAACTCCGAAAAACTTTCGACACTGTAGGAGTCTCCCTTTTTTTACCATCATGGTAAGTCTTTCCGTTTTTTCTGTCGGTTCCGCAACTGTTTAATACTAGCCTGAAAGTCGACGGCTGTCTGACTCTCAAAATGGCTATGGGTTTTAAAA
This sequence comes from Rhinatrema bivittatum, assembly GCF_901001135.1. Classification (NCBI taxonomy): domain Eukaryota; kingdom Metazoa; phylum Chordata; class Amphibia; order Gymnophiona; family Rhinatrematidae; genus Rhinatrema; species Rhinatrema bivittatum. The sequence continues at coordinate 51,055,887 of NC_042620.1, read as the reverse complement.
AATGCACGATTTGTTGCTGTATCATGTCCATTACGGACCCACACTTAGAGTGTGTACTCTGCCTCGGCGAGGGACATGATGTCTCGACGTGCCCAAGATGCGCCGAGATGACGCCAAAAGGCAGAAGACTAAGGATGGAGAAAATGGAGCATCTGTTCCATCTCCAATTAATGCCTTTGACATCGACGTCCACGCAGTTGTCTCCAGCTGGAGTGATTTGGAAGGTCGTCCTCAAAAAACGAAGACCGGACAAAGCAGGGGATTGGCCGTCACCAACCCCTTTAAAGTCGTCGATAAAATTGACATCGGTCATCGAAAAAGGCATCGAGCAAAAGCATCTGCGTCGGAGGCCTCACAATCCCGAGACCGATTCGATACCCGGTACTCCATCGATGGATCCCGAATCAGCACCGAAGAAACCTCGGAGAGACGATGCTATGCCGAGGCCTTCCACCCCACGGCGATCCCCACCGATATCTGTGCCGGGAATTGTACCTCCACAGGGCCCTGCGGAGGTACCGGTATAGCCTTCGCTGCCTCCCCCATAGCTGCTCTGGTCTCACCAGCTATGCGGGCGGAACTGGACGGTTACATCCACCAGGCAGTTAGGGATGCGCTCATCGATATGCCTCCGATGCCAGCACCAAGTCCGCCATCACCGGTGCCCGCACCGACTCCATCGTCGATGCCGATGCCGGATGTATCCTTTTTTGCGCCGATTTTAGCAAAACTGGACACTCATCGGTGCCATTCCGGTGAAATCTCCAGAATTACCGATGCCAGCACCGAGGGAAGAGGACATATCAAAGGAAGTTCCGATGCCGGAGCCACTCCCAGGCCCATCGGGAGTTCCACATCCATGTCCACCATTTTCTCCATTGTTCCCATCGAAACCCATGGAAAAACCGTCGATGCTGTCGATCTACACCTCTTCGACCACATACACCTGATACCTGGGATGATCCTAATACTGATACCTCTTCAGAGGAAGTCCTCTCAGAACCCTCTCCTCCAGAGGAAAGAAGAAAATCCCCTCCAGAGGACCTGTCCTTCTCAAATTTTATCAAAGATATGCTGACACCATCTCCTTTCAGCTGGAATCTGAGGAGGACACCAGACAAAAGACCCTGGAAGTGTTGCAGTTTGTGGACCCACCTAAAGAGTAGTAGCAATACCAGTTTGTGGACCCACCTAAAGAGTAGTAGCAATACCAGTTCACGAAATCCTTGTTGATTTGCAACACAGGTTATGGGAGCATCCCGGCACCATACCACCAGTAAATAAAAGGACTGATGCCACATATCTAGTCCAACACATCCCAGGCTTCCAGAAGACTCAACTACCTCATCAATCAGTAGTAGTTGAGTCAGCACAAAAGAAATCCAAACGAATAAAGCCTCATTCTTCAAATCCACCAGGTAAAGACAATAGATTCTTGGACAACATAGGCAGAAAAATGTTTCAGGGATCCATGTTAGTTTCCAGAATTGCGTCCTACCAATTATATATGACGCAATATCAGCATAACTTATGGAAACAGATTCAAGAACTCTCTGAAACTCTCCCCCAGCAAGTCCAAGATTCTTTCAGTTCCATAAGAACATAAGAAAATGCCATACTGGGTCAGACCAAGGGTCCATCAAGCCCAGCATCCTGTTTCCAACAGTGGCCAATCCAGGTCATAAGAACCTGGCAAGTACCCAATAACTAAGTCTATTCCATGTAACCATTGCTAATGGCAGTGGCTATTCTCTAAGTGAACTTAATAGCAGGTAATGGACTTCTCCTCCAAGAACTTATCCAATCCTTTTTTAAACACAGCTATACTAACTGCACGAACCACATTCTCTGGCAACAAATTCCAGAGTTTAATTGTGCGTTGAGTAAAAAAGAACTTTCTCCGATTAGTTTTAAATGTGCCCCATGCTAACTTCATGGAGTGTCCCCTAGTCTTTCTACTATCCGAAAGAATAAATAACCGATTCACATCTACCCGTTCTAGACCTCTCATGATTTTAAACACCTCTATCATATCCCCCCTCAGCCGTCTCTTCTCCAAGCTGAAAAGTCCTAACCTCTTTAGTCTTTCCTCATAGGGGAGTTGTTCCATTCCCCTTATCATTTTGGTAGCCCTTCTCTGTACCTTCTCCATCGCAATTATATCTTTTTTGAGATGCGGCGACCAGAATTGTACACAGTATTCAAGGTGCGGTCTCACCATGGAGTGATACAGAGGCATTATGACATTTTCCGTTTTATTCATCATTCCTTTTCTAATAATTCCCAACATTCTGTTTGCTTTTTTGACTGCCGCAGCACACTGAACCGACGATTTCAATGTGTTATCCACTATGACACCTAGATCTCTTTCTTGGGTTGTAGCACCTAATGTGGAACCCAACATTGTGTAATTATAGCATGGGTTATTTTTCCCTATATGCATCACCTTGCACTTATCCACATTAAATTTCATCTGCCATTTGGATGGCCAATTTTCCAGTCTCACAAGGTCTTCCTGCAATTTATCACAATCTCCTTGTGATTTAACTACTCTGAACAATTTTGTGTCATCTGCAAATTTGATCTCACTCGTCGTATTTCTTTCCAGATCATTTATAAATATATTGAAAAATAACGGTCCCAATACAGATCCCTGAGGCACTCCACTGTCCACTCCCTTCCATTGAGAAAATTGTCCATTTAATCCTACTCTTTGTTTCCTGTCTTTTAGCCAGTTTGCAATCCACGAAAGGACATCGCCACCTATCCCATGACTTTTTACTTTTCCTAGAAGCCTCTCATGAGGAACTTTGTCAAACGCCTTCTGAAAATCCAAGTATACTATATCTACCGGTTCACCTTTATCCACATGTTTATTAACTCCTTCAAAAAAGTGAAGCAGATTTGTGAGGCAAGACTTGCCCTGGGTAAAGCCATGCTGACTTTGTTCCATTAAACCATGCCTTTCTATATGTTCTGTGATTTTGATGTTTAGAACACTTTCCACTATTTGTGCTGGCACTGAAGTCAGGCTAACCGGTCTGTAGTTTCCCGGATCGCCCCTGGAGCCCTTTTTAAATATTGGGGTTACATTTGCTATCCTCCAGTCTTCAGGTACAATGGATGATTTTAATGATAAGTTACAAATTTTTACTAATAGGTCTGAAATTTCATTTTTTAGTTCCTTCAGAACTCTGGGGTGTATACCATCCGGTCCAGGTGATTTACTACTCTTCAGTTTGTCAATCAGGCCTACCACATCTTCTAGGTTCACCGTGATTTGATTCAGTCCATCTGAATCATTACCCATGAAAACCTTCTCCATTACGGGTACCTCCCCAACATCCTCTTCAGTAAACACCGAAGCAAAGAAATCATTTAATCTTTCCGCGATGGCCTTATCTTCTCTAAGTGCCCCTTTAACCCCTCGATCATCTAACGGTCCAACTGACTCCCTCACAGGCTTTCTGCTTCGGAATTATTTTAAAAAGTTTTTACTGTGAGTTTTTGCCTCTACAGCCAATTTCTTTTCAAATTCTCTCTTAGCCTGTCTTATCAATGTCTTACATTTAACTTGCCAATGTTTATGCTTTATCCTATTTTCTTCTGTTGGATCCTTCTTCCAATTTTTGAATGAAGATCTTTTGGCTAAAATAGCTTCTTTCACCTCCCCTTTTAACCATGCCGGTAATTGTTTTGCCTTCTTTCCACCTTTCTTAATGTGTGGAATACATCTGGACTGTGCTTCTAGAATGGTATTTTTTAACAATGACCATGCCTCTTGGACATTTTTTACTTTTGTAGCTGCTCCTTTCAGTTTTTTTCTAACAATTTTTCTCATTTTATCAAAGTTTCCCTTTTGAAAGTTTAGCACGAGAGCCTTGGATTTGCACACTGTTCCTTTTCCAGTCATTAAATCAAATTTGATCATATTATGATCACTATTGCCAAGCGGCCCCACCACCGTTACCTCTCTCACCAAGTCCTGTGCTCCACTGAGAATTAGATCTAAAATTGCTCCCTCTCTCGTCGGTTCCTGAACCAATTGCTCCATAAAGCTATCATTTATTCCATCCAGGAACGTTATCTCTCTAGCGTGACCCGATGATACATTTACCCAGTCTATATTGGGGTAATTGAAGTCTCCCATTATTACTGCACTACCAATTTGGTTAGCTTCCCTAATTTCTCTTAGCATTTCACTGTCCATCTCACCATCTTGACCAGGTGGACGGTAGTATACCCCTATCACTGTAGTCTTCCCTGACACACAAGGGATTTCTACCCATAAAGATTCAATTTTGTATTTAGTCTCATGCAGGATGTTTATCCTGTTGGACTCTATGCCATCCCGGACATAAAGCGCCACACCTCCTCCCGACTGCTCCTCTCTGTCATTGCGATATAATTTGTACCCCGGTATAGCACTGTCCCATTGGTTATCCTCTTTCCACCATGTCTCTGAGATGCCAATTAAGTCTATGTCATCATTTACTGCTATACATTCTAATTCTCCCATCTTACTTCTTAGACTTCTGGCATTAGCATACAAACATTTCAAAGTTTGTTTTTTGTTTGTATTTTTATTCTGCTTTTTAATTGATAGGGATAAGTTGGAATTTTTTAGCTCAGGTGAGTTTTTAGTTACAGGCACTTGGACTACTTTTCTAATTATTGGAACCTCACTGTCGGGATGCCCTAATTCTAATGCATCATTAGTATCCTTTAAAGATACATCTCTCCGAACCATGCGCTGCTGAGCGACTGTCGGCTTTCCCCTTTGTTCTAGTTTAAAAGCTGCTCTATCTCCTTTTTAAAGGTTAGCGCCAGCAGTCTGGTTCCACCCTGGTTAAGGTGGAGCCCATCCCTTCGGAAGAGACTCCCCCTTCCCCAAAAGGTTCCCCAGTTCCTAACAAAACTGAATCCCTCTTCCTTGCACCATCATCTCATCCACGCATTGAGACTCCGGAGCTCTGCCTTCCTCTGGTGACCTGCGCGTGGAACAGGGAGCATTTCAGAGAATGCTACCCTGGAGGTTCTGGATTTAATCTTTCTACCTAAGAACCTAAATTTGGCTTCCAGAACCTCCCTCCCACATTTTCCTATGTCGTTGGTGCCCACGTGTACCACGACAGCCGGCTCCTCCCCAGCACTGTCTAAAATCCTATCTAGGTGACGCGTGAGGTCCGCCACCTTCGCACCAGGTAGGCATGTTACCAGGCGATCCTCACGCCCACCAGCCACCCAGCTATCTACATTCCTAATAATCGAATCACCAACTATGACGGCCGACCTAACCCTTCCCTCCTGGGCAGTAGGCCTTGGGGAGATATCCTCAGTGCGAAAGGACAATGCATCACCTAGAGAGCAGGTCCTTGCTACAGGATCCTTTCCTGCTACACCTGGTTGGGTCTCTCCCATTATGAGACCTTCTTCCTCCAAGGCAGCACCAGGGCTGCCAGTCTGAATTTGGGACTTGACTACTATGTCCCTGAAGGTCTCATCTATATACCTCTCTGTCTGCCTCAGCTCCTCCAGGTCTGCCACTCTAGCCTCCAGAGATCGGACTCGTTCTCTGAGAGCTAGGAGCTCTTTGCATCGCATGCACATGTACAACTTCTCACTGGTGGGTAAAAAATCATACATGTGACACTCGATGCAAAAGACTGGGAAGCCCCCCTCTTGCTGCTGGACTGCTGCCTTCATCTCAATTTTGATCAGTTCCTAGTTAAGTTTTAGGTTGCTATGGGAGTAGGAATGTGTCTAACTTCCTTTAAATGTATTAGTGAATTCACTATGTGTCTGGTGGTGGCCTACCGGGGTCTGATCGAATTCTCAATAAAGTTTTTGTTGATTTTTTTTTTTTTTTTTGTGAAAGTGGCACCTGCCTATAAGTTAAGGGATGAGCTAGGGGTGGGTGGGCGAGGGGTGGGAGGGTTGGGAAATACAAACAGTCTAACTTCAGTTAGTCAGCCTGAGTGACTCACTGCTCCCTTGATTAGCAAATGTTGGTCCCTATTCAAACCCAATCACACTACCTCAACACCTTTCCAAGGTGAGTAACTGAGCTGAACTATTCAACTTTTTTACTTTGGTATATACTGCTCCTAGCTTATTTCTAGCTTCTGGCTTCTTTTTTGTGGGTTGTTTTTTTTTTTTCAATACAATGCACTCAGTTAGTATTAAAAACAAACAGCTCTTTAAAAGTCTGGAGAACACTCAGTTCTGCAGACTTTCAAAAATAAACACACTATCTACTGCTACCTTATTGACTGACTAAAAACACAAACAGTCTAACTTGTTTATTCACTGCCTACCTTATTGACTGCTACCTTATTGACTGACTATTTAAAAATGCAAACAGTCTAACTTGTTTATTCACTGCCTTTCTGACTATTAAAGGCACAAACACACTAAATAATATTCCCAAATAGTTAAATTTGCCCCAATACTTTAAAAAAAGTCAATGTCCCAAGCAAAAACTTACTGATTCCTTTCAGCCACCAGCAAGGTGATCCTCTCCTCTCAGTGTTTCCACTGGAATGTGGGTTACTGAGCTCTTCCTTCTAATTTATAATGTGCTTGTAAGGTAAATTAGTGCAAAACAATCCCTTAGTAGATATACACTTCAGTTAGATTTCCTGAGTTACTCTTCAGTTAGATTTCCTGTGTGACCTTTCAGTTAGATTTCCTGTGTGACTCACTGCTGTGCTGATTAACAAAGAATAGTACCTATTCACAAACACACAATCTTCACACTTAGTTAGTCAGCCTGAGTGACTCACTGCTCCCTTGATTAGCAAATGTTGGTCCCTATTCAAACCCAATCACACTACCTCAACACCTTTCCAAGGTGAGTAACTGAGCTGAACTATTCAACTTTTTTACTTTGGTATATACTGCTCCTAGCTTATTTCTAGCTTCTGGCTACTTTTTTGTGGGGGGGGGGGGTTTTGTGGGGTTTTTTTTTTTCAATACAATGCACTCAGTTAGTATTAAAAACAAACAGTCAGCTCTTTAAAAGTCTGGAGAACACTCAGTTCTGCAGACTTTCAAAAATAAACACACTATCTACTGCTACCTTATTGACTGACTAAAAACACAAACAGTCTAACTTATTCCAAGCATACAATTCAACAAGACCTACCAGAGAAGTTTACAGAGGCGCCCTCCAAGTTCCTCCCACGAAAACGACCAGACACATTACCCTCAGAGATCGGGCCACCTCCACAGCTGGCCCTTCTCTATGGAATTCCATTCCTACAGATCTCAGACTAGAACCATGCCTCCTAACTTTTAGGAAAGGACTTAAGACTTGGTTATTCAAGCAAGCTTTCCCAGACACAATCTAATGACACAATCCAAGGACTCCCCAAAACATTCAACCATTAACAATACCATTTGTACATAGTATTTAATTAATTTAATTTGTATTTTGTCTAACCAGTTATTCTTTCCTATCTCTTCCTTCTTCTCCAAGTTCTGTGACCCTTGTTAATTGTAACTGTTTCCTTCGATCACCACAGTTTTAGTTTGATGTATTTAATGCACCCCGTTTCATGTAAACCAGCAAGATATGTCCTCATGATTGCCGGTATATAAAAACCTTAAATAAATAAATAAATAAATAAATAAATAAATAAAAATAAATTTATTCACTGCCTACCTACTGCTACCTTATTGACTGACTATTTAAAAATGCAGAGTGAGGCGTACAAACAGCACAGTACACCTCAGTGAAGATTTGACATCATTTGGAGTGAGGAAAGTCTTACAAAGATGAGATTTTTACAGTGTTCTCTTGCCCTTGTTCGATAGTACCCTGTTATAGAGTCCATCAAGCTAGGATGAGAGATGAAGCAGGCAACCAGAGGTACCAGCGACCTGGCACTCCTGCGATGTTCTACATTCAATTTTCTTCCTAAAATCCTAAATTTGGCTTCCAGAATCTCCCTCTTGCACTTTCCTATGTCATTGGTGCCCACACATATCATGGCAGCCAGCCTTCCCCAGTGTACTCTCTAAAATCCTACTTGTCCTATCTAAGTGATGCATGAAGTCCACCATGTTTGCATCAGGCAAACAAGTTACCAAGCAATCTTCATGTCCACCAGTCACTCAGTTATCTACATTCCTAATGATTGGATCAGCCAAGTACAACATCCAGCCTAATCCCTCCTCCTCAGCATATACCTCAGGAAACACATCCTCAATGACAAATGGGGTGGGAGAAAGAGGAACTGGAGACCTGAGCAGCATAGACACCCTCGAGTCAGATGCAGCTGCTGGTGGAAGATACTGGTGAGGGTCTAGGGGCCATCATTCCCCAGCTGGTTCTACAGAACTCCAGGAGAGGAGAACATATCCTCCTCGAAAAAGGAATTAACATAGAGTTTACTCCAGAATTTGTCTGAATAATGCAAAAAGTATATTGGGACATGAAAGGGCATTCAGAAACGGGGTCATCTAGCAATTTGAGGTTCAAAGGTAGTTGTCTTACCCATGTTGCCCCTGAGCCCTAGAGTCACTCACCAAAAGGCTCAGGCGAGAGCAAGATGTATCACCTACGAGGTCAGTGAGGTCACTTAGTACCCAGAAGGATTACCAGAAAGACCTGGAGGAATCAAAGAAACCGGAAGAAGAAGAAGAGCTAATCTCATTCTGGGTTCAAGTGGCTGTCATGCTATTCAGGAAGGAAGAGCTAATGCTTATCATTGACAGTGTGTCATACTACTTCTGTTTAACTGAGGATCAGGTAAAGGAATTGGGGACCAGAGGTGACCCAAGTCTGGCAGGGATTAAAAAGCCCACAAAGGCCTTTCCCTTACACTCCCCCTTTCAGAAGATTACAACTGAGGGGGAATTTCCAGATGCAACTCTGAGAATCTGAAAGACGATAAACACGCTGTACTTAATGCAGCAAGAGGAGAATTACCGGCTCTTTAGGATGCCAAAGGTAGATGCAATGATAGTAGTAGCTATTTATTTTATTTTAAAAAATTTATTACCTTTACTCTCGCATTGATTGAGGCGGGTTACAAATAAAAATATCTATAAAATAAATATGTATATGGGAACCACAGGAACACTCACTATGGGTGGAGGATTGTCTCCCCTTTCCCATGAAGATCACACTGTTGCCTGAGTGTGACATAGTATGCCTATCGAGGCGCCCTTTAGCGCAGCACTGCCAGTTCGTACCAAAGGGGTGCACCCTATGTCTGATTTTCTTGGCTTATCTCCTTTTTGAGTCTTCATGGGTAGAAAGCAGAAATGAGTTTTATGATCTCAAGCTAGGATCGGTACTTCAACTCTATTCTTTCAAATCAGAGTATACATGTTTTTTTTTCCAATGATAGAGGGTTCAGCCTCTTCTTCATAGGAAGCATCTATCTCTTTGAGTCCAGATAAAGGCTGCCACCATCCCTAGCAGCAGACTGGTTTGGAGGATGGGAAGCCGATTGATCCTTCCTCCCCTCTGTTGCTGGAGCTGGACCTGCCTTACAAAGGATTGAGGAAGCTAATCCCCTATCTGAGGTAAGTGGCCCTCCCTCGGCTGTTCTACCTTCTATTATTCAGAAACTACCTAATATCATTAGGTAGTTTCTGAATAATAGATAATAATAGATAATAATAGAATAACAGATCCCATCTAAATTACTACTGCTAATCCCGGACACCATAACCAAAACCCTAGCAGACATCATAAACTGCTCATTCACCCAGGGTTTCTATCCAGACGACCTCAAACTAGCATCCATCAAACCGCTCCTCAAGAAGCCTAACTTGGACCCCAAAGATCCTAGCAACTTCCGTCCAATCTCCAATCTGCCTTTCATTGCCAAGGTGATGGAGAAACTAGTTAACACTCAACTATCGGATTACATAGAAGAACACAAAATTCTATTCCCTACTCAATTCGGTTTCAGAAAAGCTTCAAACACCGAATCCCTTCTCATCTCACTGACTGACTACATTATATTGGGCCTCGACAAAGGACAGGCCTTCCTACTGATCTTATTGGATCTATCAGCAGCTTTCGATACTGTTAACCACGCCATATTACTAAACCAACTGGCGAACATCGGTATTGCAGGATCAGCACTAACATGGTTCAAGACATTCTTAGAAAACAGAGGTTTCAAAGTTAAAATCCACAACAAAGAATCCCCCAGATACCCATCTTCACAAGGAGTTCCTCAGGGTTCCTCTCTCTCACCAACACTTTTCAACTTATACCTTCTCCCGCTTTGCCAACTGCTAAACAAATTGAACCTAAAACACTTCATATTCGCCGACGATGTCCAGATTGTGATCCCCATCAAAGAATCCATCACTAAAGCTCTAGAACTTTGGGAAAACTGTTTTCAAGAAATTAACGATCTCTTATCCAGCTTAAATCTTATTCTAAACCAATCAAAAAGCGAATTCATGCTAATCTCTCCAGATAATTGCAAAATCACTACAAACCCGCCAGCCAACTTGCAAATCTCAAAAGTAAGAGATTTAGGAGTTTCTATTGACAACCGGCTAAATTTAAAATCGTTTATCAACCAAACAACCAAAGACTGCTTCCACAAACTGCACGTATTAAAAAGAATAAAACCCCTATTTCATTTCCATGATTATAGAACAGTGCTCCAAGCAATAATATTTGCGAAAATTGATTACTGCAACTCTATCCTACTAGGCATCCCATCATCCCATACTAAACCTCTCCAAATGATACAGAACACGGCAGCAAGAATTCTAACAAACAAAAGGAGAAGAGATCACATTACACCAGTCCTTAAAGACCTTCACTGGTTACCAATCCACTACAGAATAATTCATAAGTCCCTCACCACAATCTACAAAAATATCCATGGACTTGCTCCACTCCATCTACAAATAGCTCTCAAAAAACACTCCTCCAACAGACCCATCAGAGAAGCATATAGAGAATATCTACATGTACCACACAACAATACCACCCAACATATAACATTGAGAGATCGGGCCTTCTCCACAGCAGGTCCCCCCACTATGGAACTCAATCCCCTTAGAATTACGACAGGAACCATGTCTTCCAACCTTCAGGAAGAGACTTAAAACATGGCTGTTCATGAAAGCATTTCCGGACCCTTAATGATTCACTTCCATCAAATGCAGCAATACTGAGCATCTTCTATTAAACTGAAACAGACACTACCAACCAATCACTACAACGTTTTACTTCTTGTTAAACTTTTTATCTTTCCCCTAACTCTAATCCCAGTTAGAATAACCCCTGTTTTATTGTAACTTTTTCTTCTATGCACTTGTTATACTTTTGTAATGTATACGCTTATGTTTTAGTTATGTACGTTATAATGTATTGCCCACCCCTTGTTTTATGTAAACCGACATGATACGAACTTCCGTGAATGCCGGTATAGAAAAACACAAATAAATAAATAAATAAATTTTAGGGACCCTTCTTACTGTTATAAAAAAGTTGGAGCAGACTCTATCCTCAGATTGATAGATATAAATACTTTGGAGAATGTTAGCTTTAGGTTGATTCACTTTCATCCTTAATTTAGGAACATGACAGGAAAATAACCTGTATCGATGTACAGATTGTTACCTTATAAAATTCCTCTTTAGCCCTGATTAAGTATAATATAATTCTTTATCAGAAGTATTAAAACTTTAAAAAATATTTACACAGGTTTAAGCTTTGTATTTTGAATTTTCCTAAATTTCCCCAAGTTTCTGCAATAGACATGCTGAAAAGATTTGATGTTGAATGTCTCCATGTTTCTTTAGATTCTGTCCCAGAAGTGGTTAAAGGTTTTTATGTATCTACTGGGATGAAAGTTAAGTCTCCTGGGATGCTTTCTTTTTCTCAGGAGTCTCTGAAAGAGATATATTACCTACCTAGTTCCTATGAGGGAATTACTCTAGGACAACTTTATTAGTTATCCATGATCTTGAAGTAGATAAAGTTGCTTTGTTTAAAATGTTAAAGTTGAGAGAAAATTATATGGGTAATCTGATAATCTTAAAATGGCCAGACAGGTGAATAAAGCGGTGGCAAAAGCCAGAGAGATGTTTGCCTGCATAGGGAGAGGAATGGTCAGCAGAAAAAGGAAGGTGATATTGCCCCTGTATAGGTCCTTGATTTTATTTATTTATTTATTTTAGTATTTTTATATACCGACATCCGTTTGCACATCATATCGGTTTACATATAACAAGACACAGTGTCGCCGTAACGACAGGCAGAGCCTTTACAAGGAACAAAAACAGTAGCACAAGGTTAAATAGGGGAGATGAGACCTCATTTGGAATACAGTGTACAACTCTGGAGTCCGCACCTTCGAAAGAATATAAAAGGATTGAAGTTGGTCTAGAAGGTGGCTACTAAAATGATCAGTGGTCTTCATTCTAAAGAATAGGAGGACAAGACTTAAAGATCTAAAAATATATACCCTAGAGGTAAGGCGAGATAGGGGAGATATGATAAAGACATTTAAATATCTCGGAGGTTTCCACGTACAGGAGACTAGCCTCGATCAATGGAAAGGAAGTTCTAGAATAAGGAGTCATGGGATGAGGGTGAAAGGGGCTTGACTCAGGAGTAATCTTAGGAAATATTTTTGGCGAGAGAGGGTAGTGGATGCATGGAAAGGCCTCCCAGTATAGGTGGTAGAGGGAAAAATTGTACCTGAATGCAAGAAAGCATGGGATAAATACAGGGGATCTCTGATGGAGTAATGGGAATTGCGAGGGCTAGATAAATTGGATAGATGGTAGACCACATGGGTCATATGGTCTTTTTCTAATAGAATATCAGTATTCCCTGATATTTCTAAGTCAACACAGCATGGAAGGAAGAAAGCTTTGAAAAAAAGGCTGCGAGTAGTTGCCCTTGGTGCTAAATTTCTTTTACTGTTCCCCTATAAATGTTGTCTTTCCTTAAATAATGAGAAATATGTGTTCAATGATCCAGAGCATTTAGAAAGGTTTCTAACTAATTGTTTATTTGCTATTAATTAGGTGGCTAGATAGCTTGAATGGTGTATTAATTTAAGCCAATTAGTGGAACACTGGATATGTTTCTTGTAATGTGTATTTTGCCCGCTGTTCCCCCGTTTGTGGAGTTTATATATATTAATTTGCGAGTATATTTCTTATTTTATATTTTTATTTCTTCCTTAAATAGTATAGTCTCTCATGGATTATCTGGTTCTTTCTATTATCAAGATGATTTTTTTTTAATTTTAATAAATTAGATTGAATTGAAACCAACAGGTAAAACAGTAGGTATTAGTATAGCATCAAAATAGGCAATTTATTAAAAAAAAAAAAATCCTAACAACATAATAGTTCCCAATAATAGGGAGGCACAAGTAATATAAATGAAAAAGAAATGTATCACCACATGCAGAGGCTGTCCATAATTATTTAAATTATCTTATAACACCAACTTGTCTCCCTAATCATTAGGGACAGGCAATTTAACTAAAAAAGTTTCTAAATATGCAGGATCATAAAAATCATAGGAATTACCTTGAAAATTCACAACACATTTGAAAGGAAGAAAGAGGAACCAAGTAAAGTAATACACTGTTTGAGTTGCAAGCAAAGCTTCCTCCACAATTGCGTTTCCCTTGAAACATCTGTGAAAATTTGAATTTTTTTGCCCGCAGAAACTAACTGCTCTATACCTAAAATATTGTCTAAGGACTAATTCTTTATCCATAAGAAGCACAAAAGAATATTAAACTAGCCCTCACATCAATATTATCTTAGAAGTTCTAGAGAAAATCTGACAAATATGAGCTCTCTATTGGAGCTAGTATAACAATAAACTTTTCTTCCCTCGCATTTTTCTTAAATTCTGGGATGTAATAACACCTACATAACATAATATTTTTATCTTGAGAAATTTATTAAATTTCATATAGATGTTTTTTAAATAGAATGCAAAATCTGTCTGGATTTAGGGAAGTTTAATAGACAAAGATCCTTAGAAGCCTCATCTATTGTCATGTGGTATGCACCAGAAGATTTATTTATTTATTTATTTATTTTTGGACTTTTATGTACTGACATTCATGTGAAAATTACATATCATATCGGTTTACAGAAAAATACAAAGTTGCAACAAGCATTACATAGAACAGGGTATCCTGGAACTGGGAGCAAGGGATAAAATACAAAAACATGGTAACTAATAACAACTGCAAAAGTGTGAGCCACCTAATAATTGGGATGACTCTTAAACAATATTAAATCCAGAGAGACATGAGAAAATGGCGAAGCAATGGTAGGAAAAGCCAATATGAAGATCAGCAAGTAAGATTCATTTCTAGATACTAAAACAATGCGATTAAATAAACGATGATAATAAGTTCAAAAGGGAAGTCAGTGTGTGTGTTTAGTCTCTTCCAAACCATATGTAGAGACTATTCCGGGCAGGAATGGAGAAAGAATGAACTAGAGAGGGGGGCTGTTTCTTGTGCGTGTGAAACAGTATCAGTTAGTGATCCTGGAATGATCTTCCTGATTTCATGGGAGGATCGTCTGGTTGAGGAAAGGCTTGTTTGAAGAGCCATGTTTTGAGGGGGTTTTTTGAAAGTTAGTGGGCATGTTTCTAGTCTGAGATCTGGGGGAAGAGAGTTCCATTGAGAGGGACCAGCAGTAGATAGGGCACGTTTCCTTAAGGCGGTCTTGATTGGGGGGGCGTAGAGAGATCCTTTGTAGGCCGATCTGACCGGTCTGGAGGATTTTTGGAAACGGAGAGGGAAGTTAAGATCAAGAGGTGTTAAATTGTGTGTCGCTTTAAAAATCATCATGAGGAATTTGAAGAGAATTCTAAATTTGATTGGTAGGCAATGTAAGACGTGGAGTATAGGCGTGATGTGCTCTCGTCTGTTGGTGTTGGTCAGGATCCTCGCGGCGGAGTTCTGTACCATCTGCAGAGGTCTCATTGTATTAGCTGGGAGACCTAGGAGGGGAGAGTTACAGTAGTCGAATTTTGAAAAAATGATGGATTGCAGCACCGTGCGGAAGTTGTGGAAATGGAGGAGGGGTCTTAGCTTTTTTAGAACCTGTAATTTGAAGAAACAGTCTTTAGTTGTTGTGTTGACAAATTTTTTTAGGTTAAACTGATTGTCCAGAGTTACGCCCAGGTCTCTGACATATGGGGAGAAATTTAATTGGGAAGTGATTGGTATGTTGGTTTGACCGTTGTTGTCATCTTGGGACATAAGAACATAAGAAATTGCCATGCTGGGTCAGACCGAGGGTCCATCAAGCCCAGCATCCTGTTTCCAACAGAGGCCAAAACCAGGCCACAAGAACCTGGCAAATACCCAAACACTAAGAAGAACCCATGCTACTGATGCAATTAATACTCCAACTTTTGCTGTTTCAAGGGAAACCTTGCCCGGTGGTTTTTGTACGGGGGCTTCATATAAGGATAACCGATTTGCAGTTATCCTTTTTGTTCGCCCCCGTCTATTATTCTTTATTATTTCTGAAAATGTCCATTTTTTATTTTTATTTTTCCTTAAAATGCCTTCTCCCCGGCTGCTTATCCGACCCACTATCTTATTTCATTATATACTTATCAAGGTCGCCGCCTTTATTGATTTTCATGGGTGCGGAACTGCGCACCCATGAAAATCAATGGCGGTGTGAGAGGACGCCAGGTTGAATCGCTCCTCATTGAAGTTATATTTCCTTGACGAGAATGCCTGCAAAACGTAAAGGCAAGCTACGGGTCTACCCCCCCTGCACCCGAATTGCTTACCGGACAAAAGAAGATAGATTCCTTCGCTACCTCGATGTTGGTGGAGAAGGGGGGCGAATGCCCCGCTGCAGCAAATAGAGAAGGAGCTAATTTGCTGCCTGGGGATATTACTCTCAGCCCCCCTGACTGCAGACCTCCTCCGGAGCCAGCTAAGTTGGTAAAGTCCCCCGAAGCGGAGCATGGAGATGATCTCATCACCCAGATGGGAGGGGGACGCCGAGGGAGTGAGACCGTGCCGGTAGAACACCTATCCTCCAGCCCAGCTGAACCATCGGGGCCTGAAAGACTGGAGGGATTATTATCATCTTTGTCCCCAGTCTCTCGAGTGGAGGAGGAAAAAAGGCTACGGAACTGGATGAACCCGGAGAAACTTCAATTGCACTGGCTAGGGGTGAGTTGTTCATACCGCCCCCTAAACCAGAAGTAGTCACTCTGGATACTTTATGGGACGTAATGGTTGCAATTGGGAAACTAGTGGGAACTAAGCTGGACACTGAAATGTTTAATATGAAACAAAATCATGATGGACAATTAAATGAGATGGGAAAGAAGCTGGATGAGATGGACTGTAAAGTTACCCAAGTTCAAACAGTAAATGTGAACATTATTAAAGATATTGGTTTACAGTCTAAAAGATTAGAATACCTTGAGAATTACTCTAAACATTTGAATCTGAGATTTACTAATTTTTCTAGAGCTTTGGGGGAGAATATTCAAAATACTTTGAAGAAGTATTTTAATGATTATTTAAAGTTAGATGACGAACAGATACCACTTGTTAACAAAGCTTTTTTCCTAACAAGATCTTTTAGAAAAACTGGAGTAAAACACCTAGAAGCCCTGGAAAACTTGACCCAATTTATTGAGAGTTCTGATATTGAAATTATGGATAGAGGTACCTTATTAGTCTCCTTCATTTCTGAGGGGGATGTTAGCAAGGTAATGCGTAATTATTTCCTAAATATGGGTCTAGAATTTCATGGCCAGGTAGTTAAGATCTTCCCAGATCTATCTAGATCGACTCAGGTTAGAAGAAGAGAATTTTTGAATTTTAGACCCCAAGTTTTGGCTTTAGGATATATATTTGTATTAAAATATCCATGTCTTCGTTTAGTAGGGCGTCAAGATGAAAAATTCGTGTTCTCAGCTGTTGAACAACTTAAGTCCTTTTTGTATGCCAGAAATATGACTAATTCCATCGCAACAGGTCAATAAGTCAGTCAGTTAGGAAATACCAACAAAAACACTAGGCCAGTTAATCCTGAAAGATTTGTATTATTTTGAACTCCTTTGTATTCCAGGCTAGGAGTCTCAAGTTTTTTCTTCGAATACAAGTGCATGTATAATTATGTTGATTTATGTGTTTGTGGCAATTATTTCTTTACATTTGTTTCTGTGATACATGCCTTATTTACCTGGTGAAGTATGTGAAAAATACTTTGTACAAAACCAATAAAATATGAATTTAAAAAAAAAAAAAAGAAAATCAGTAAAGGCGGCGACCTTGATAAGTATATAATGAAATAAGATAGTGGGTCGGATAAGCAGCCGGGGGGAAGGCATTTTAAGGAAAAAGAAAAAAACATTAGAAAAATTAAAAAATGGACATTTTCAGGAATAATAAAGAATAATAGACGGGGGCGAACAAAAAGGATAACTGCAAATCGGTTATCCTTTATATGAAGCCCCCTGTACAAAAACCACCGGGCAAGGTTTCCCTTGAAACAGCAAAAGTTGGAGTATTGAGTAAGAAGGGAAAGAGGTTTGTTGGTGATTACTGATGCAATTAATAGCAGTGGCTATTCCCTAAGTATAATTGATTAATAGCCATTAATGGACTTCTCCTCCAAGAACTTATCCAAACCTTTTTTGAACCCAGCTACACTAACTGCACTAACCACATCCTCTGGCAACAAATTCCAGAGCTTTATTGTGCGTTGAGTGAAAAAATATTTTCTCCGATTAGTCTTAAATGTGCTACTTGCTAACTTCATGGAATGCCCCCTAGTCCTTCTATTATTCGAAAGTGTAAATAACCGAGTCACATCTACTCGTTCAAGACCTCTCATGATCTTAAAGACCTCTATCATATCCCCCCTCAGCCATCTCTTCTCCAAGCTGAACAGCCCTAACCTCTTCAGCCTTTCCTCATAGGGGAGCAGTTCCATCCCCTTTATCATTTTGGTTGCCCTTCTCTGTACCTTCTCCATCGCAAGTATATCTTTTTTGAGATGCGGCGACCAGAATTGTACACCGTATTCAAGGTGCGGTCTCACCATGGAGCGATATAGAGGCATTATGACATTTTCCGTTCTATTAACCATTCCCTTCCTAATAATTCCTAACATTCTATTTGCTTTTTTGACTGCTGCAGCACACTGAGCCGACGATTTTAAAGTATTATCCACTATGATGCCTAGATCTTTTTCCTGGGTGGTAGCTCCTAATATGGAACCTAACATTGTGTAACTATAGCAAGGGTTATTTTTCCCTATATGCAACACCTTGCACTTGTCCACATTAAATTTCATCTGCCATTTGGATGCCCAATCTTCCAGTCTTGCAAGGTCCTCCTGTAATGTATCACAGTCTGCTTGTGATTTAACTACTCTGGAGATGATAAGAAACTCTGTCTTGTTAGTGTTCAGGACTAGGTTA
Organism: Rhinatrema bivittatum; assembly: GCF_901001135.1. NCBI lineage: Eukaryota > Metazoa > Chordata > Amphibia > Gymnophiona > Rhinatrematidae > Rhinatrema > Rhinatrema bivittatum. The sequence continues at coordinate 51,037,445 of NC_042620.1, read as the reverse complement.
AGGCTGGTGAGTAGGTTGTTGATTGCTTGGAGGCAGTTGTTCCAGATACTGAGGGTTTTAGGTAGGGAGTCCTTGATGGGGATGAGTACCTGAACGTCGTCAGCGTAGATGTAGTGGGTTAGCTTAAGATTGGTAAGAAGTTGGCAGAGTGGAAGGAGGTAAAAGTTGAAGAGGGTAGGCGAGAGAGAGGAACCTTTTGGGACACCCCAGGTGTCCCAAAAGGTTCCCAAAAGGCTCACTCCCAAAAGGCTCACTCCCAAAAGGCTCACTCCATCAGTTACACCTGGGGTGTCCTTTTGGGACACCCCAGGTGTAACTGATGGAGTGAGATTCTATGTTGTTAATTTTGACCTTCGAGCATCAGTTATTCAGGAATGACTTGAACCATCTGTGTGCCATGCCAGAAATACCTATGTCTGTGAGGCGATCTAATAGAATTGAATGGTTCACTGTATCAAATGCCGCGGAAAGATCTAGAAGAGCGAGAAGGTACGGTTGCCTTTTTTCTAAGCTAAGGATGATGGAGTCTGACAGTGAGATTAACAGGGATTCCGTGTTTAGCAGTTTGCGAAAACCGAATTGTGCTGGAGCAAGAATCCTGTGAATGTCCAAGTATTCTGATAGTTGCTTGTTGACAATTTTCTCTAATAGTTTTGTGATGAGTGGTAAGTTGGCTATCGGGCAATGGGCTGGGTCAGCTGGTGACAGGTTTGGTTTTTTTAACAGAGGCTTGAGAATTGCAATCTTTAGCGCGTCAGGTACTAGGCCTTGTGTGAGCGAGCAGTTAATGATTTCGGAAATCGGCTTGGCGATGACTTTTGGGATAGAGATGAGATTTGAAGATATTAGGTCAGAGGGGTGAGAGGAAGGCTTGAGCTTCTTGAGTAGGATTTCGATCTCCAATGAAAAAGTGGGCTCAAATGTTTCTAGTCTGGAGTTATGCTGAGTTGTGGTGTTGTAAGGGAGATAGGGAAGGTTGTTGTTTGCAATAAGCGGCTCTACCAAGTTGGTGATTTTTTTTTCAAAGAGGGTAGCTAATTCTGTGGCCTTAGTTAACACTTAGTCATCTGGAATGGTAGGTTGGGACGGCTTTGTAAGAGATGAGACGTACGAGAACAGAGCGTTAGAGTCAAATAAGAAGTGATGAATTTTTTGGTCGAAGAAGTCTTTCTTTGTTCGGAGGATCGTGTTCCTGTAACGGTGCATAGTATCTTTGTAGGCTGCTTGTGTCATTGCGGAAGGGTTTTTCCGCCATCTGTGTTCTTTGCTTCTTAATTCTTGTTTAAGGGATTTTAATTCAGGTGTCAACCAAGGTTTCCTGTTGTCAGTGTTTGGGTGTAGTACTTTGGTGATTGTAGGGCACGTTAGATCTGCTACTTTATTGGTTATCTTGAACCATGAGGTAATGGCCGCATCTGCATCAGAGAGATCAAGGTGATCTAATTCTTTGGAGAGGTGGGAGCTGAGGTTGTCTAAGGTGCCCAATTTCCTGAATTGGATTGTGGACTTGTGAGATCGTTGAGGAATGGATTTGGTGATATCTAGGGTCGTTGTGATCAACCGGTGGTCAGACCAGGGGATAGGTATGCAAATTGGTTTTGCAGTGGAGGTAATACCATCGTTTAGAAATATAAGATTTATTTATTTATTTATTTATTTTTGGTTTTTATATACCAGAAGTTCCTGTATAATATACATATCACTCCGGTTCACAGATAACAGAGATAACTATCGCTGGGATGGCGGTTTACATGGAACATATCGAACAGTTAATCTATTGTAAAGTAGAATACAAACTAAGATCAACTAAGAACACATAAATAAAGCAAATAAACATTACATAATTGCTGTGGGACAGGAGGGTTGTTATTCTTCCTGCTCTTAGCTCTCTGGGAAAGCTTGTAGGAAGAGCCAAGTCTTGAGTTTCACTTTAAACGTGGTATGGCACGGCTCAAGGCGGAGGTCTGGTGGTAGTGAGTTCCAGAGAGAAGGGCCCGCTGTGGATAGTGCGCGTTTCCTCATGGAGGATTTTGCAGGTTGGGTGATCATTCTGTTCTGATATCTAGATCTAGATCTAGAGTGTGTCCTGCTTTGTGCGTTGGGCTGTCTATGATCTGTTTGAAACACAGGTATTTAAGTGAGGAGAGAAAGATATCGCAGTTGGGGGAATGGGGAGAGGCGTCAACGTGTAGGTTAAAGTCTCCCAGTATTAAAGCAGGGGTGTTGTGGCAGATATGTTTGGCAATTCGTTCAATAAGTGGGGAAGGGTCAGATTCTAAGAGCCCTGGAGGGGCATAAATAAGGCATATTTGAAGCTGGGAAGATTTAAAGACTGCGAGATCAAGATTTGCTACCGATTCTGAGTGTTGAAGGGAAAGTCTAAGATCTTTTTTTGCCATTAGGAGGAGGCCGCCGCCTCTTTTTTTAAGTCTCGGGATTGAGAATATGTCATACATCAGAGTGGGAAGTTGGTTGATAAGTACTGTATCTGTGGGTTTCATCCATGTTTCTGTGTTTGCGCAAATGTCCGGTTTGGCGTCCAGTATATAGTCGTTGATGATGTGGGTTTTTTTGAGTGAGCGATTGGGCATTAAAAAGTGTTAGTGAGAACAAAGAAAGGCCCAGGAGTTGAGTGAAGGGGGAGATCAAGATAGGGATCAGCCTCTTGAGTTGAATGTTGGGGACGGTGGAGGGTTTGAAGTAGTTTCTGAAATGGTGGCGGATGATGGGGATTGGGAATGAACGCATCTTGGCTGGAAGGATAGTCAATGGATCCGTTAAATGAAGATGAGGCTATGCCTAAAACCACTTAATGGGATGCAGGTCTTCTCAGCTGTATTATTCACATTTTGGCTACTACAATTTTTAATTGCCTATGGCAGAAAAGTCATTTCTGACAGACATAATTCTAAGTCCTGAGGTGAGGTGAATCAACCCCAGAAGGTTTTTCCTAGCAAAAAACCAGAAGAGCCCATACAGAACAATCAAGACTGAACCAGAGTTATATGAATTTCTTTTCTATTTAAGGGAACAGACAAGAACATTTGCACAAAAGAATGTTACTGTTCTACTAATATTTGTGTTCATTTTGTGTATGTGCCGCTGTTACAGTTATTTGTGTTATATCTTCTTATCCGGTATTTATTTATTTTTAATTTTTTATCTGATTTTTATATTCCGCTTTGATATATTTCAGTCTGCAGTAAAAACACAATTTCTTCCATTTATTGTATCTATTGCAATTTGAAGTTATTGTGATGTCACTACCAGAGAAGTGGACTTTGAAGGCACTTGCCTTGAAGCTAATGTCATAATTAGTATTCTTGTTAATCAAAAAGTATAAATGTACTTATGAATGTGTATTTGAAAATTTTCCATGCTCTCACTTGTTATCAAACATATTGTAAAGTAAAATTTTTCAAGACTGTTAGTCATCAAATAGATTCTTCCAGGTTCAGTGCTATAGCATACACAAATTCTAACTTTCTTGGTTGCATGACTTAAAGTTCTAACATTGAAAGTCATATAAAAAGCTAGAGCAAGGATGTAATTAAGTACTTATTCAGATACCCTCTTGGTATGAGTTGAGACCAGGAATTAGTTTTTCATGGCTTTATTCTTTGTTAATGATTTGTTTGATGGGAAATGGATTCAAGCTGTTTTTTCTTTCAACTTGAAATATAAAAAATGGGTTTCATACTTAATATATATAATTACATGTGGTTTTAATCACAATACTAACATTATTTACTCCTCCTTTATAGGTTAGTGCACTGTTGAGATAAATTTGTCTGAAATATTAACACTTTTTTTTTTTATTTTTTTTACAGGAGGATATCGACCTGTAAAGTGACCGTTCTGGGTTATGGTCTACTAACTACAGATGCTCAAATGTTAGTAGATGCTCTGTATAAACAAAACTATAAAGTTGTTTTGGTCGACGAGTCTCACTATATGAAGTCTAGAAGTGCTACACGGAGCAAGATCTTGTTGCCAATAGTGCAGAAAGCTCTTCGAGCCATTCTTCTCACAGGAACTCCTGCACTAGGAAGACCTGAAGAGGTAAATGAAATAATTTAAAAGCAATATGTTTGTGTAAACAAATTATTCATTTTTTGTTATTTAGAAATTATACTAGGAGCGTAAATTATTAAATTTTAATTACCACAGTATGCACATTTTTTTGGAGATAGATCATTTGCAATTCTGTAATTTGCACATTTCAAAATAAGCATATATTATTATCTTGTAATCTTTGAAATTTCAAGTTTCCAAGTATGAATTGTGTGTCTTCACGCAAGCATCAAGATCAATAGCTTCATAATCTTATACTGAATAAACATCAAAACTCTTAGGTGATCTAGATATGCCCAACCCAGCCATTCAGTAAATCTGTGACTGTAGAAATTGACTTTCTCACAGGACAAGCAGGATGGTAGTCCTCACATATGGGTGACATCATCAGGATAGAGCCCAATCACGGAAAACTTCTGTCAAAGTTTCCAGAACTTTGACTGGCCCCTACTGGGCATGCCCAGCATGGCACCAACCCTGCAGCCAGCAGGGGACCCCCTCAGTCTTCTTTTTTCCGCGCAGCAGTAGCCTCGCGGTAAAGGAGCTCTGAAGAGATTCCTGACAGGAATTTTCCTCATGGAATTATTTAAAGTTAAATTGCCCCACAGGGGTCCCTCCTTTAACTTTTCTCTGACTGCAGTACTCCGGTAAGTTTTTTACCCGTTTTCCGTCGATTACCGTCAAGTTTGGCCCTTGCGGCCTACTGGCCGTCGACCGTACCGCGGCTCAATTTATTTCAATGGTCATGGCGTCGGGGTTCCGTCGGTGTCCAGACTGTACTCGCACCATGTCTATCACAGACCCCCATGGAGTCTGTGTAATGTGTTTAGGCTGTGAGCACAATGTCCTGACTTGCACCAAATGTGCCCTTATGACACCAAAAGGTCTCAAGGCCAGAATGAAGAAGATGGAACTCCTCTTCCGTGCTCAAACCCCAACACCGTCCATCACATCGTCGTCATCGGAACCGGCACCATCGACTTCGCGCCAGCATCGTCCACCGACCGGTGACCGACCGCCATCGACGTCTTCACGGCCATCGACAAGGCAATGCACCATCTCCAGGTTCCTCCTGCACCGGCACCGATCGTGGAACCTGTCATCGACCCGATTCCAGCAGCGCTAGCACCACTGCTATCCAGAATGGAGGCGCTGATGGCCGCCCTCCCACCGAGGGATCCCAGGTCTCCGATGCCTCTCATGCCCTCCTCGATGACAGCTTCATCGGGAGGAGAAACACGGTTCTGCATCCCTCCATCAGGAGTTTTGCCTCAGCCATCGATGCCGATACGTCCCTCACTACCGATTCATCCGTCGGGGCCGATATGTCCGCCGGCACCATCGAGTCATCCATCCATGCCCTCGATGCCTGCACCGGTGCCTTCGATGCCATCATCGGTGCCTCCGGCGATTCCTCCGATGTTTTCGGATCCTAGACCGGGACCCTCAGGTATCCAACCCCCTTCACTTCCTAAAGGACAGTCTGCTGATCCTTATGACACTTGGGGTGATGATACTTCAACAGATACCGATGACTTACCTTCACCACCTTCTCCCACTGAAAGTAGAAAGCGTTCTCCTCCAGAGGACCTCTCATTCATAAATTTTGTAAAGGAAATGTCTGAGTTGGTTCCTTTTCAACTGCAGACGGAACAGGATGATAGGCACCAAATGATGGAGTTACTCCAATTCCTGGATGCCCCCAAGGTGATCACCTTTATTCCCATTCATCAGGTCCTTCTTGATCTCCTCAAGAAGAACTGGGAAAACCCTGCATCATTTGCTTCAGTACATAGAAAGGCTGACACTACTTATTTAGTTCAGTCAGCCCCAGGCTTTCAAAAATCCCAGCTTGACCACCACTCAGTTGTGGTAGAGTCTGCACAAAAGAGGGCAAAAAGGTCAAAACCCCACTCGTCTACCCTGCCTGCTAAGGAACAAAAAATCCTAGACAACATTGGTCGACGAGTATTTCAAGGAGCCATGCTCATCTCCTGAATTGCTTCCTATCAGCTTTATATGACCCAATATAATAGGGCCATCTTTAAACAGATACAGGACTTCTCCGAGTCCCTACATGAACAATTCCAAGACCAGCCACAAACCCTTGTAAACAAAGGATTTGAGGCAGGCAAACATGAGATTCGAACATCTTATGACATTTTTGACACCTCTACCAGAGTGTCTGCAGTGGCTATTTCGGCAAGACGATGGGCCTGGCTCAAGTCTTCTGACTTTTGCCCAGAAGTGCAAGACCGGTTATCCAACCTACTATATATCGGAGATAATCTGTTCGGTGAACAGATCCAACGGATGGTGGCTGAATTAAAAGACCATCATGAGACCCTCAAACAGCTCTCTTCGATGCCTTCCGACTTCTCCTTAAGACAGCCCTTCAGGAAGGACTCTAAGAAGTCATTTTACCGTCCAAGGAAGGCCTATCCACCACCAGCAAGGTCCCGTACTACGAGACCTTATCAAAAGCCTCAGCCTCACCAGGCCCGAAAACAAAAACCACAAGCAGCTCCCCAGCCAGGACCTGCTTCAGGTTTTTGACTTCCGCTTGGAGAGCAGCAGCCAGATTCCTCTGTCACATATACCAGTGGGAGGTCGATTGTGCCACTTTCACAACATGTGGTACTCAATCACAACCGACTAATGGGTATTGGCAATCATTGCTCAGGGTTGCCATCTGAACTTCTCGCCCTGCCACCAGACTCCCCACCTCTGCAAATGTGGAGAACATCCGACCACTCCATTCTTCTGGACCAAGCGGTCTCCCTACTTCTCCAGTCAAGAGCAATAGAACCCGTTCCGCACTCGCAGCAAGGCATAGGGTTCTATTCCCGGAACTTTTTAATCGCCAAAAAATCAGGGGGTGTTTGTCCAATATTGGACATACAGGCTTTCAACAAGTACCTTCAGCGGGAAAAGTTAAAGATGGTAATCTTGGGATTGCTTCTACCTCTTCTACAAAGAGGAGACTGGCTCTGCTCTCTGGACCTCCAGGACGCATACACCCACATTGCGATATCTTCAGCTCATCGCAAGTACCTGAGGTTTTTAGTAGGCCCCAAGCACTATCAATACCGAGTGCTTCCGTTCGACCTAGCATCTGCACCACGAGTCTTTACCAAATGTCTCGTAGTTGTCGCAGCTTTTCTGAGAACCCAATATGTTCACATCTACCCCTATCTGGACGACTGGTTAATCAGGGCTCCAACTCAGCAAACTGCTTGGTTGTCCCTCGATTTAACTCTACACCCCCTAATTTTGCTAAGATTTCTAGTCAATTACGAGAAATCTTGTTTAGTCCCATCTCATTGGACTAAACAATGTCGTTCAATGGAGCAGACTTGGACACCTTGCAGGCAAAAGCTTTTCTGCCTCAACAACGAGCGATAACTCTTGTGTCTCTCGCTCACCAGTTGCAGTCTCAACATGCTGCACCAGCTCGCCAATTCCTCATCTTCTGGGTCACATGGCGTCCTCAGTCACACCAATGGCCCGCTTGGCCATGAGACTCATGCACTGGATCTGAGGTCTCAATGGACTCAAGCTATTCAGCCTCTGTCGACCATTGTTCACATCACCGACTCACTCCATCTGTCTCTCGCCTGGTGGAAGAATCAAAGCAATCTCCTCCAGGGATTGCCCTTTCAAGTTCCAAATCCTCAAGCCATTCTCACCACCGACGCTTCCAACCTCAGGTGGGGAGCCCACGTAGACGATCTGCAGACACAAGGGTCTTGGTCTCCACAGGAAGCCAAACACCAAATACATTTCCTGGAACTTCGAGCAATGCAATATGCTCTCAGGGCTTTTCAGGATCGCCTATCAAATCAAGTCATCCTGATTCAGACGGACAACCAGGTGGCCATGTGGTACATCAACAAACAGGGAGGCACAGGCTCCTTCCGTCTGTGTCAGGAAGCTGCGCAGATATGGGCAGAAGCCCTCTCCCATTCGATGTACCTCAGGGCCTCCTACCTGCTGGGAGTGGACAATGTGTTGGCAGACAAGCTAAGTTGCGTCTTCCAACCGCATGAGTGGTCTCTCAACCCCTCGGTAGCGAACTCAATCTTTCAACACTGGGGATATCCTCAGATAGACCTCTTTGCGTCCCCTCAGAACCACAAAGTGGACAATTACTGCTCCCTCATTCGCAGCAAACACTCTCAGCCCAGAGATGCATTCTCCCTCTCTTGGGCAACCGGTCTGCTTTACGCATTTCCTCCACTTCCTCTTCTCTCGAAGACTCTCGTGAAGCTACGTCAGGACAAGGGAACCATGATCCTGATATCACCTCACTGGCCATGCCAAGTGTGATTTCCAATACTGCAGGATCTCTCCATCCATAGGCACATTCCCTTGGGAAAGGACCCGCTTCTGATCACTCAAAACAACGGGTGCCTACGTCATCCCAACCTTCAAGTCTTGGTCCCTGACGGCATGGATGTTGAAAGGTTAATCCTTGAACCTCTTAACCTTTCAGACCCAGTTTTCCGTGTCATGATTGCTTCATGGAAGCCTTCCACGGGAAAATCTTACTCTTATAAATGGAAAAGGTTCACATCATGGTGCTCTTCTCAGTCCCTTGATCCCTTTTCCTGTCCAATCCCAAAGTTTTTGGACTGTCTCTGTCAGAGTCAGGTCTAAAGACCTCTTCCATCAGAATGCATGTCAGTGCGGTAGCCACCTTCATAAAGGTGTCGGGGATGACCCTATATCAGTACAACCCCTCGAAACACGCTTTTTGAAGGGCTTGCTGCACATCAAGCCACCTTTATGTCCTCCGGCCCCTTCTTGGGACCTTAACCTGGTTCTCGGTCGGCTCATGAAACCACCATTCGAGCCTCTTCACTCCTGTGACCTAAAACATCTCACATGGAAAGTGATTTTCCTTTTGGGTATCACTCAGCTCGCAGGGTTAGTGAGTTAAAGGTCCTAGTTACCTATCCGCCTTACACTAAACTCCTGCAGGACCGGGTGGTACTCGGCACTCACCCTAAGTTTTTACTTAAGGTAGTCTCGGAGTTTCACATTAATCAGTCCATCATAATACCTACTTTCTTTCCCAGGCCCCATTCCAATCCAGGGGAACAGGCTCTGCATTTCCTTGACTGTAAACGGGCTCTAGCTTTTTATCTAGACCGTACAGTTGCCCACAGAAAGAGCACTCAGTTATTTGTCTCTTTCCACCCCAACAAATTAGGGCAACCTGTGGGTAAGCAGACTATCTCCTCCTGGTCGGCGGACTGCATATCTTTTTGCTATCAGCAAGCAGGCATTCCTTTTCAAGACCGTGTTAAAGCACACTCTGTGAGGGCCATGGCGACTTCAGTAGCACACCTACGATCGGTGCTGCTTCCTGACATTTGCAGGGCTGCCACCTGGAGTTCTCTCCATACCTTTGCAGCCCACTATTGCTTGGACAAAGCCGGAAGACAAGATTCCATCTTCGGCCAGTCTGTCCTGCGTAACCTGTTTCCAACGTGATGTACCAACACCCTTCCGCCCTCCTGGTGGGGTTCAGGATGCCCTCTACCAAATTCCACCCCAGTTGTGCCTGTTGCACGCCGTTGGGTACATTTGGCGCATGTTCGGACATCCTCAGCTCGGTACTCACCCATATGTGAGGACTACCATCCTGCTTGTCCTGTGAGAAAGCAAATGTTGCTTACCTGTAACAGATGTTCTCACAGGACAGCAAGATGTTAGCCCTCACGAAACCCGCCCACCGCCCCGCGTTGTTGGGTTCGTAACGTTTTGTTGTTTTATTTTTCGGCACTGCCTGTAGCTTTCAAATAAGACTGAGGGGGGACCCCTGCTGGCTGCAGGGTTAGTGCCATGCTGGGCATGCCCAGTAGGGGCCAGTCAAAGTTCTGGAAACTTTGACAGACGTTTTCCGTGATTGGGCTCCATCCTGATGATGTCACCCATATGTGAGGACTACCATCCTGCTTGTCCTGTGAGAACACGTGTTACGGGTAAGCAACATTTGCTATCTTTGAGCTGCTGCAAGAAGCAGACTATTATAAGGCTTGAAAGGGAGGTCTGAGTAGTCTTTACAGTCTGTCAGGCTGATGCAGTATTGGCGCGTGTTAAATGGGTGCTAATGATTGATCACCTGCTCCCTTAATGTGTGCAGATGCACCTCTCCAGGGCTCCCATTGTTAAATGCAAATGGGCTGCCGTGGTAAAGGAGGCAATAGGGAAATTACGCGCCCCTAGCGCTGTCAGCCGGTTAGAAAAACAGATGCTCAATTTCAGTGTCCATTTTCCTAACCTGTACACAGCTACAGGTTAGGAAAATAGATGCTTGTTAATTGACGGTCCCTTTTCCCTAATCTATCTGCCTGCACTCTTTTTTTTTTTTTTTTGTTACATTCTAACTTTTTAGTTTCTCCAATTTAATATCGCCACGATATTAAGTCGGAGGAAGTACAGAAAAGCAGTATTTTCTGCTTTTCTGTACACATTTTGGGCTTCTCCAAAATTAACTCCTGCTCAAGGCAGGCATTAATTTTGGCGAGTAAAAATATGCCCATCGGACTCACAATTTTTTTTTGCATTAGAGGGAATAGATAATAGCATCATCACATGCATTTGCATTTGCATGTGATGAGTGCTATTACCTACACGTGCGATTGGACACGCATTTTGGATGTGCTAACCCCTGTTTTGCATCAAGGGTTATGGATGAGCATACAAAACACACATCCAATCGCGAGTTGAGCCATGCGCTGCAGATAGCACATGGTGTTCCATCGGCCTGTGTGTGTTAGGGCGGTACTGGCTGCTGTCCGGATGGGGGAATTCCTTGCATCCCTGGATCTTACGGAGGCTTATGTACATATTCCAATATGGCTGTGTCACCAGCGGTTTCTACGCTTCAAGGTCTTGGGGCAACACTTCTAGTTTCGAGCCCTTCCATTTGGTCTGGTGACGGCTCCTCGAACTTTCACCAAAGTCATGGTGGTGGTAGCAGCCTTCCTTCGTAAGGAGGGGATCCTGGTCCATCCATACCTGGACGACTGACTGATTCGCGCCAAGACCTGGGAGGACTGCGAAAGATCGGTTCGCATGCTGATGTTCACCTTAAGATCACTTGGGTGGGTCATCAATGTACAGAAGAGTCACCTGGAACCCACCCAAGTGCTGACCTACTTGGGAGCCTGGTTCGATACCTTGCGAGGCAGAGTCTTTCTGGCGTCGGATCAGGTAGCCAAGTTGCAGAGCCAGATACAGATGCTTCTACTCAGACAAACACCCACTGTGTGGCATCATTTGCAAGTGCTGGGTTCCATGGCGTCCACCTTGGATTTGGTTCCGTGGGCATTCGCCCACTTACGTCCATTGCAGCGTGCGTTTTTGTCACGTTGGAGTCCGGTGTTGGAGCAGTTCCACCTACCCTTATCCCTGCTTCCAGAGTCCAGAGCCAGTCTGTCGTGGTGGCTTTCACGTGACAATCTGGAAAAGGGGTTGGATTTGAACCCACCAAATTGGCTGATAGTCTCCACCGATACGAGTCTGTCAGGTTGGGGAGCTGTGTGCGACACCAGATCTGCCCAAGGGCTTTGGTCTCCAACGGAGGGCTCGTGGTCCATCAATCGTCTCGAGACAATAGCAGTCCGCCTTGCCCTACAAGCGTTCCTGCCCTGGATTCAGGGACGTATGGTTCGAGTGTTCTCTGACAATGCGATGAAGGTGGCTTACATCAACCGACAGGGCAGGACAAGAAGTCCCGCCGTGGCGCTCGAAGCACGTCTTCTATTCGCTTGGGCGGAGCGTCATCTCCGGGGAATTGCCACGTCACATGTCGCAGGAGTGGACAACGTGCAGGCGGATTTTCTCAGCAGACAACAACTCGACCCGGGAGAGTGGGAACTGTCTCCCGAGGCGAGGAACCGCATTTGTGCCAGATGGGTGGGGGGTACTGCAGTTGGATCTGATGGCAACACGGGAGAATGCGAAGACAGTACGTTTCTTCAGCCGTCGAAGAGAACAAGGCTCAGTGGGTCTCGATACTCTGGTGTGCCCCTGGCCAACGGGGATTCTGTTGTATGCCTTCCTTCCCTGGCCTCTCATCTGTCGGCTTCTCCGTCGCATAGAACTCCACCCCGGAAGGGTGGTGCTAGTGGCTCCAGAGTGGCCACGTCGCCCGTGGTTTGCGGATCTGATTCGCTTGGCCCTAAAGGATCCTTTGCAGCTGGCTCAAAGGATCCTTTAGGTCCCATATTTTTGGATCGGGAGGATCACTTCTCTCTCGCGGCTTGGCTTTTCAGAGGCAATGTTTATGATTGAGTGGTTATTCTAAACAGGTTATTTCCACTCTATTGCAGGCAAGACGTCCATCCACTTCTCTGGCCTATGTGAGGGTATGGAGACTTTTTGAGACCTGGTGTCGCCAGCGCTCTTGCGTTCCTTTAACGGTCGATGTCTCTCTGGTACTGGATTTTCTGCAACAGGGGCTCACCAAGGGGTTGGCGTTTAATTCTCTTCAGGTCCAGGTAGCAGCCTTGGGGGCCTTGCGGGGAACGTTTGCCAGTGGTTCACTTGCGGCCCACCCAGATATTGTTCGATTTTTCAAGGGGGTCAAACATTTACGCCCTCCCATCGGTGAGGTGTGTTCAGCTTGGAGTTTAAATCTCATATTGCGTGTGCTCTGTGGCACTCCTTTCGAACCTCTACGCACGGCTTCCCTGAAAGATCTAACCTTGAAACGGTGTTCTTGGTGGCCATTTCTTCGGCGCATCGGATTTCTGAATTGCAGGCCCTGTCGTGCCGTGACCTTTTTTTGCGGATTCACGACGATAGGTTGAAGTTACGCACGGTTCCTTCCTTTGTTCCTAAGGTGGTTTCGGCCTTCCATGTAAATCAGACAGTGGAGCTTCTGGGGTTCCGGGGGTCGCCTCAGGACAAGGATCTTCTTCTTTTGAATGTGCGTCAGCTCTTATTGCGTTTTCTAAAGGTTACCAATGACTTCAGACGCTCCGACCATTTGTTCATTCTTTTCGGGGGTGCAAAGAAAGGGGACAAGGCGTCTAAAGCAACCATATCTCGATGGATTAAAGAGACTATTACTTCGGCATACTTGGTCCGCGGATGCCAAGTGCCTTTGGGTTTCTGAGCTCATTCCACCAGGGCTCAGGCTTCTTCCTGGGCGGAGTGTCAGCTGCCATCACCTCAGGAGATCTGCCAGGTGCCGGTGAGGTCCTCTTTGCACACATTTACTAAGCATTATCGATTGGACGTTACAGCCTCTGATGAGGCGTCCTTCGGTGCAAGTGTTCTACGCGTGGGTCTTTCGGGTTTCCGCCCAGTGTAGAGTGGCTTAAGTACATCCCACTTCTCTGGACTGATCCTTGTACGTATAGGGAAAAGAAAATTGGCTCTTACCTGCTAATTTTCGTTCCTATAGTACCAAGGATCAGTCCAGAGGCCAACCCCTTACTTCAGTTACCGAAAGACTGTGTTGGCTAGAATTTGCCTAACTTTTTCATAGAGCTACTTTTTTGCAAAATACAATTGTTGGAGCAGTTTTTTCTAACGGTTAATTTGCTTATGTTGTTTCCTTGGGGCGAAGTGGGAGACAGTGGTTTTTGGTCAACCCTTCGCCCGTTAGTATTGGTTGTTTGGCTTTAGTACAGGTCAATACTGAGGGACTGCAGGTGGCACTCTTGTATATATGGCAGTGCCCAAAGTTTTGCTTTCTTACTACACCTGCTGGTAGGGATGCAAAACCCACTTCTCTGGACTGATCCTTGGTACTATCGGAATGAAAATTAGCAGGTAAGAACCAATTTTCTTATCTCAGCCATTGAGCAACAGCAGCATCAATGGTGAGTTTAAATGTGTATATACAGTGGATTCCAAAGGGAGCTTCAGTCTGTAATTCCGTGCAAGGACTGTTGTTGCAATGAATGGGTGATAAAAGGGAGATAGGGAAGAGGCAGTAAAAAGTGAGGGGTGAAACAGGTGATGTGGCCTCAGTGAGAGCCAGTTTCTACTAAGCTAAAAACCCAAAGGAAACAAGAACAACATGTTGAGGTCTAAAAAGAAAAATATGTGAGGAAGTATTTATAACCAAGATAGAGTACTGCAGCAAGCCTTTAAGTATAGAAAGCATTTATTTATTTACAAATACTTGTATTCCACATTCATTGTCATAAATTGGTTTGAAGCGGGTCACAGTAGTTCATAGATAAGTATATACAGTTAAATTTTAAAAAAAGCTAAAACACATAAATAAAAAATAAAACATAATTATTTAAAAGCATTTTATTTATTTAAAAATATATATTTTATTTATTTATTTTATTTAACCATTTTTATAGACCGACATTCGTTGGGAACATCACATCGGTTTACATAGAACCGCTCTATCACCAGTTCTAGGCTATATTAGGAAGCTGATTGATTAAAAGAAGCATTTTTTTCCATTTGTTGGAGGACATGTGGACCAAGACAAAGGGGAAGAAATGGAAGAACACCTTTCTTAGCTTACTATGTATTCATAGTCAAAAATATATGGGGCGGATTTTAAAAGGCTGATGCACGTAATATACGCGCGTAACCCTTTTAAACCTGCTCCTGCACGCACCAAGCCTATTTTGCATAGGCCTGGCAATGCGCGCAAGCCCCGGGACATATGTGTGTCCCGGGGCTTGAAAGAAGGGGCGGGAGCGGGACCGACGCCTCCGGCACAACAGCCGTGTCGGGGAATCTCACGCCGGCACGCAGCCAGCGCGCGCAACCTACGCCTGCCCAGAGGCAGGGGCAACTTATAAAATAAAGGGGGGGGTGATTTAGGTAGTGCTGGGGGACGGGTTAGGTAGGGGAAGGTGGGGGGCGGAAGGAAAGTTTCCTCTGAGGCCACTCCAAAATCAGAGCGGCCTCGGAGACAACGAGGAAAGTCATCCTGGTTCCCCTAGACCTTGGCGTGCACAAGTGTGCACCCCCTTGCGCGCATCGACCCCGGATTTTATAACATGTGCATGGATGTTATCAAATCGGGCGTAGATTTGTGCGCGCCGGGTTGCGCACACAAATCTACGCCCATGCATCGCTACTAAAATCTGGCCCTATGCGTATAGCATATAATAGTGGAACGCAAGGTTTGGTGAAAGAAGTAACGGTGGTGGGGCCACTTGGCAACAGTGATCATAACATGATCAAATTTAAACTAATAACTGGAATGGGGACAATAAGTAAATCTGCAGCTCTAACACTAAATTTTAAAAAGGGAAACTTTGATAAATTGAGAAAAATAGTTAGAAAAAAACTGAAAGGTGCAGCTGCAAAGGTTAAAAGTGTTCAACAGGCATGGACATTGTTTAAAAATACAATCTTAGAGGCGCAGTCCATATGTATTCCGCACATTAAGAAAGGTGGAAGGAAGGCAAAACGATTACCGTTATGGTTAAAAGGTGAGGTGAAAGAGGCTATTTTAGCCAAAAAAAATCCTTCAAAAATTGGAAGAAGGATCCATCTGAAGAAAATAGGATAAAACATAAGCATTGTCAAGCTAAGTGTAAAACATTGATAAGACAGGTGAAGAGAGAATTTGAAATGAAATTGGCCATAGAGGCAAAAACTCATAATAAAAACTTTTTAAAATATATCCAAAGCAAGAAACCTGTGAGGGATTCGGTTGGACCATTAGATGACAGAGGGGTTAAAGGGGCTCTTAGGGAAGATAAGGCCATTGCAGAAAGACTAAATGAATTCTTTGCCTCCGTGTTTACTAATGAGGATGTTGGGGAGATACCAGTTCCGGAGATGGTTTTCAGGGGTGATGAGTCAGACGAATGGAACGAAATCACTGTGAACCTGGAAGATATAGTAGGCCAGATTGACAAACTAAAGTGTAGCAAATCACCTGGACCGGATGGTATGCATCCTAGGGTTCTGAAGGAACTAAAAAATGAAATTTCTGATCTATTAGTTAAAATTTGTAACCTATCATTAAAATCATCCATTGTACCTGAAGACTGGAGGGTGGCCAATGTAACCCCAATATTTTAAAAAGGCTCCAGGGGAGATCCGGGTAACTATAGACCAGTGAGCCTGACTTCAGTGCCGGGAAAAATAGTGGAAACTATTCTCAAGAACAAAATTGTAAAGCATATAGAAAGACATGATTTAATGGAACATAGTCAACATGGATTTACCCAAGGGAAGTCTTGCCTAACAAATCTGCTTCATTTTTTTGACGGGGTTAATAAACATGTGGCTAAAGGTGAACTGGTAGATGTAGTGTATTTGGATTTTCAGAAGGCGTTTGACAAAGTCCCTCATGAGAGGCTTCTACGAAAACTAAAAAGTCATGGGATAGGAGGCGATGTCCTTTCGTGGATTACTAGCTGGTTAAAAGACAGGAAACAGAGAGTAGGATTAAATGGTCAATTTTCTCAGTGGAAAAGGGTAAACAGTGGAGTGCCTCAGGGATCTGTACTTGGACCGGTGCTTTTCAATATATATATATAAATGATCTGGAAAGGAATACGACGAGTGAGGTTATCAAAGTTGCAGATGATAAATTATTCAGAGTAGTTAAATCACAAGCAGACTGTGATACATTGCAGGAGGACCTTGCAAGACTTGAAGTTTGGGCATCCAAATGGCAGATGAAATTTAATGTGGACAAGTGCAAGGTGTTGCATATAGGGAAAAATAACTGTTGCTGTAGTTACAAGATGTTAGGTTCCATATTAGGAGCTACCACCCAGGAAAAAGATCTAGGCATCATAGTGGATAATACTTTAAAATTGTCAGTTCAGTGTGCTGCAGCAGTCAAAAAAGCAAATAGAATGTTAGGAATTATTAGGAAGGGAATGGTTAATAGAACAGAAAATGTCATAATGCCTCTATATCGCTCCATGGTGAGACCACACCTTGAATAATGTGTACAATTCTGGTCGCCGCATCTCAAAAAAGATATAATTGCGATGGAGAAGGTACAGAGAAGGGCAACCAAAATGATAAAGGGGATGGAACAGCTTCCCTATGAGGAAAGGCTGAAGAGGTTAGGGCTGTTCAGCTTGGAGAAGAGACGGCTGAGGGGGGATATGATAGAGGTCTTTAAGATCATGAGAGGTCTTGAACAAGTAGATGTGACTCGATTATTTTCACTTTCGAATAATAGAAGGGCTAGGGGGCATTCCATGAAGTTAGCAAGTAGCACATTTAAGACTAATCAGAGAAAATTCGTTTTCACTCAACGCACAATAAAGCTCTGGAATTTGTTGCCAGAGGATGTGGTTAGTGCAGTTAGTGTAGCTGGGTTCAAAAAAGGTTTGGATAAGTTCTTGGAGGAGAAGTCCATTAATGGCTATTAATGAATTTTACTTAGGGAATAGCCACTGCTATTAATTGCATCAGTAGCATGGGATCTTCTTAGTGTTTGGGTAATTGCCAGGTTCTTGTAGCCTGGTTTTGGCCTCTGTTGGAAACAGGATGCTGGGCTTGATTGACCCTTGGTCTGACCCAGCATGGTAATTTCTTATGTTCTTAATATGGTACATTTGTGTGTTGGTCACTCTCAGTCATGCTTCATATTTGCGCTAACCTTGTAGGACAGTTAATGATTGATTTTGTTTCCTTAGGGGTAGATTTTGAAAAAATACATGCATGTGCTACCCAGCGCTCACACATGGATGCGCGATTCTATAACATGCGCGCACGTGTTATAAAATCCCGGGCAGCGCTTGCAACGGGGGGTAGAATTTAGCTAATTTGCACGGCGACAAGATCGGGGCTCCCCCAGTCTGCTCCAATTAAGGAGCAGACTGGGAGGGAACATCCCTACCCCCCTACTCTAACCTCCCTTCCCCTTTCCTACCCACCCCTTATCCCTATCCTGGGAACCCCTATTTTTTTAGATTTACCTTTTGCTCCTCCAAAGGAGCAGTAGCAAGTTGCACGTGCCGGCACAGCGGCAAATGGCCTCTTCCAGCTCCGCACTGCCCCTTTTCTGAGGCCCGGCTCTTGTGCACGTAACAGGGGATACGTGCGTGGCCGGGCCCCTTTTAAAATGCACACAGTGTGCACAATGCCCGACCACATGCATAACCCCTGTTTTTTACGCGCGGGCCATTTAAAATCAGGCCATTAAAGTGCACTTTGATATCCCACTAAAAATTGTTCCTTAATAACTTTAATTGAAGGCAAAATATAATAAAAATGATTTTCAAATGGGATGCAAAGACATCAATTTTCTATGTGTTTTCTCTGGGTGAGCATGTGTATAAAATGCTTGTCAGAATATTGTTTAGCTTCTCTATGGGTAAAATATGCAGACAGTGTAATGCATTACTTTTACTCGCTGCGAAAAGTACACACACTTTCTATCCGCAGCTGAGAAAGGTAGTATTCCCGTTAACAGGAGAAGGTTGGGGAATGATTCAATTATAAATGCCTTTCTTCATAAATAAGCAGTGATGAATTAAATATTATGTTTGGGTGATATCATGTGACAGCATCGACACAGACCCAGCTCTCAGAGCTCAGTAAAGACTTTTCAGTGAGTATGTACAGGAGTTTATACATGATCACACTGCCTCATGAGTCCTTCTGTCTGTTTCTGCCAAGCTACCACATAGACATGTTCTGGTTTTTTTCTTGAAATTTGTTCTATTTTTTGGGGCCTAGTGCCTCTATCTCATTGCAGAATTTTCTGGTACTGCCTCGGCAGCCCCTTAAACAGGTAGTTCAATCGCAACGAGTAGCACCCTTGCCAGCAGATGGAGATGGACCAAAAGCTGACATCATGGCTATATAGCCCTGCCCCAACATCAGCCCACTAGTATTCTCCATCTCCAGCAGATGGTGGACATGCATTTCCCTTCGGGAGATTGCCTGTGAGTAAAAAAAAAAAAAGAAAAGAAGAAAGAAGTTGGAAAGGAGATGTTGATGTAGCAGTGCTTGCCTCCTGAGATGATACTGTGAAGTCCCTCCCTCAGTAGAGTGCCTCAGTTCTGTAGCTTTGACTGGCATTGACTTTAATTCCAATTAGCAGTTGAAGGCAGAGAGAGACTCGGTGGTGAAGGGTTTAGCCCTTTCCCACTATAGCAGGGACCTGTTCCTGCTCTCAGCCAGGGAAGGCTGAGCTCAAGTAAAAGTTTTAACTTTAAAAAAAAAAAAAGTCAACGACTGGAAGACAGCAGGAATGGGGTCTGTTTCCTTGACGATCGGCTGTCCCAGTCACATCTCTGGGGAGTTCTGTGAGGTGAGGCAAGAGTACAGGCATGGCAGGTTGAGCAGCCATTTGGCTAGGCCCTGCTTCCAGGCTTCTCCCATTTTGGTACGCTGTAGGCCGTGGGGTACTTTGGTGCGCTTTTTTGCTGCAGATCATTGGTGTGCACTTGCATGTCTGGGTGTGCGCCCATTCTCGTTTGTGCGTGCAATTGGGCGTTCTTCCTTCTGTACGCACATCTTGTGCACCCAGTTTAGATGTCTATCCTGGGCATCCAATGGGATGAGCAGCTTAGTCGCTTGGGCTTAGATGCCATTTTTTGTGCATCCATACTAGGCACGAGCCTTCATCTGGCTAAGCACTAATAGTATGGCACCCACGGCGAAGAAAACTAAGCGCCTATCTATCTGTGCTGCCTGCCACATCAGAGTCATTCAGCCGGAGCTTGGATGCTCGGGGAGATTTGCCTCCTTCCGATTTTGCTGATGATGGTCCAAGGAGAATAGGACCGAGGTGTCTCGGTTCTTGTTCTGATAGGTAAGTAGAAAGATGTTATTAAGGATTGCCCTTAAAGGTTGCTCTCCTGACATTAGAAAACTAAATCACATAAATTAACACATTAGAGCTCCTAAGAGTTAATGCATTTATTGAGCTCAGTTAATTATTTTTATGAGATCAGCACCACTAAGTTTTATTCAGAGACATATTCTCGAATATAATTTTTTTTACATAAGAAAATTATATAATTAAATTCAATTGATAAATTTAATTGATTGTCAGATCAAATTGTCAATTCTGATAAATTCAGACTAAGTCTTAGATCAAATTAATTCAGATCAACATTCTTCTTAATAGAAAAATAAAGTTAAAAGTGTACTATTGCAATTTATTTAAGAATGGCTGTGCACTGGTCACCTCAGTGTTTTAGAATAATACAGGCGTTAATGATTTTGATATTTCTGTGTTTGAGGTACAGGGGACCCAGATACCATGTAAGAGGGAGACACTACAGGGGTGTGTCCTCCCCTGATTGGTCTGTGGGTCGAGTCCTCAGGGGAAACTGGCTCACAGAATGTCAGGTTCAGGCCTGTGGGGCCTGGAATGGACCCAGCCTCCTTTTCCTGGGTGAAATTCTTCCGGGGATTGCAGATATTTCTACAGGGCCAGTCTGCTGAAGTGGCAGTTTCTACTAAGGTAGGCCCAGGCACTCCGATTGCTCCTCCGCTGTCTCCATGGTCAAGCGTCGTAGCACAGGGTGGTCTGACAGAGCTTGAATGCAGGTGGATCAGGATGATCCCAATGATGACGGTGGAGGCTCTCCTGGTGAGGAAGGAGATATTCACCCAGATTTGGAACCATATAGAACTCTTCTAAGTTTCTTTCAGAGAGAAGAGTTGCTGGATCTGATATCTCAGACCCTGAAGACTCTCGGAGTGGCTGGACCTGACTGCTTGGGGATGCAAAAGAAGGATTCTATTTTGATCACCTTGCACAACACTGCTTCTTTCTTTCCCTTCTTGTATGCAATCCAGGAGTTTATTTATTTATTTATTTCGAGGTTTTTATATACCGAAATATAGCGGGAAGCCTTCACTCCGGTTTACAAGATAACAACTTAATACATTTTGGTAACACTGGAACGAATTGATATATAGTAACAAACAGTAACATTTTGGTAACACTGGAACGAATTGATATACAGTGAACAGGATAACAACTTGATACAGTTTGGTAAAACTGGATCGGAATAATAAATAGTGAACTGAGTAATTGAATGATCTGGAATGGAATGTGCCAGAAGTGTCCTTTAAAGGATGACACATCTTAGTGGGTTTATGCCCATTGGATCCGCAGGCTAGAGAGCAGTTGCATTTTCCTAAGGTGAATGCTTTGGTGTGTTCTGTTACAAAAGGTACCATCATCCTGGTAAAGAGAGTTGCGGCTTTGAAGGGATGTTTAGGATAGGAGGATTGAGGCTGTCCTGAAGCAAGCCTTTGAGGCAGTGACAATGAATTTGCAAATTGCTTCTTATTGCGCCTTGGTAGCTCGGACTACCTTGTGTCTTTGTCAAGAGTCTGGTGGTGTTGGGTCCGATTTAGGACCTATGGTAGAACCGGGGGCTGCCTTCTTGTCTGATGCGAGCTGTGACTTGGTATGCGCAGCCGCCAGAGTTGCTGCTTCAGTTACTGTGGCCAGGCGACAGCTGTAGCTGCCAACTGGTTCGCAGATAGTATTTCAAAATCCATTCTAAGCTGCCTTTCAAAGGCTTGCTTTTATTTGGCAGTGAATTGGAAAAAATAGCAAGTAAATGGGGAGAGACCAAAGTCCCGCATTTGCTGGGGAATAAGAAGCCAGTTTCCCGTACTTCTCGGTCAAATGTCCATTCTCGAGACTACAGGCGTTTTCGGCCTTATAAGGGAGGTTCTTCCCAGAGATCCCGCCCTTCTGCAGATCTCAGTCCTTTCACCCCTGAAGTCCTTGAAAGGGAGTGAAAGGACTTCTGGAGGAGAAGCCCTCGTTCTTCCCAGTGAAGGTTTGTGGGTTCGCCTGGTGGTGCGGGACATAGGTGGTTATTTATCCCGGTTTTATCACAGGTGGGCCCAGATTACTTGGGATCAATGGCTTCTCAAAGTGGTTCAGAACGGCTGTGCTCGAGAATTTCTTCACATTCCTCCAGATACCTTCATGGTCTCTCCATGCAACTCCCCTCAGAAGAGGGTTGAAATGGAAGCGTCATTACAGCGGCTGTTGATTCTGAAAGCAGTGATCCCCGTTCCGAATCACAGCGAAATACAAGCTGATATTCCATTTATTTTGTTGTGCCCAAGAAGTAGATCTCAAGGGTTTCAACGGACATCTACGAATCACGCATTTCAGGATGGAAACGGTGTGCTCTGTCATAATAGCGGTTCAAGCAGGGGAGTACTTCACATCTTCGGATCTGCATATTCCCATCCAGCGGGAACATCAGCTGTTCCTTTGATTTGCCATCCGGGATCGTCATTACTAGTTTCAGGCCTTGCCTTTCAGACTAGCCACAACGCCCAGTATCTTTTCCAAGGTCATGATAGTGGTAGCAGTGGCCCTTCGCAAAGAGAGAACATAAGAAAATGCCATACTGGGTCAGACCAAGGGTCCATCAAGCCCAGCATCCTGTTTCCAACAGTGGCCAATCCAAGCCATAAGAACCTGGCAAGTACCCAAAAATTAAGTCTATTCCATGTTAACATTGTTAATGGCAGTGGCTATTCTCTAAGTGTCAACAATTTGTCAACGATCCCACCCACAAGGCAGGTCACACGTTAGACCTCATTTTCATAAATGAAGGAATATCGTCCGTCAACAATCCATCATGCCTACAGGTCCCTTGGACTGACCACCGAATCATCTCCACGGCTCTAGAGATCATGGAACACCCTCCCCAAGCAACACATGCAACCTCAGTCGCTATCAGAAAACCTTGCACCGGAGAACTCCTCAGCTCTCATTTATCCAAAGAACTAGCTCAACTAAACCTCTCGGATGTTAACACTGCCACTACTTCATGGATCAACATCACCAACAGGGTGGCTGATCAAGTATGCCCCATGACCACAAAAACGCTCCATCCAGACAAGGATAACAGGAAACCCTGGTTCACACCCGAGTTGAAGGCGCTCAAACAAGAGCTCAGATGTAAGGAGCACAGGTGGCGAAAAAACCCGTCCACAATAACCCTCTTGGCTTATAAATCTTGCCTAAACTCTTACAGAAACATCATCAACAGAACCAAGAAAGAATTCTTCTCCAAAAAGATCCACCACTTTATCTTTGACTCTAGAGCTCTGTTTTCCTATGTGTCAGCCCTCACTAAACCAACTACCCCCCTCATACCAGACGCACAAGCGTCCAGCAAAGCCAACGAACTGGCAGTCTACTTTGAGAAAAAAATTGACACCCTCCTCGCACCTCTCAAGGGGCCCTCTCCTCAACCGAACTACTCATCCACCACAGGCCCACAATGCTCACACCCAGCCCCCCAGCAACATAAATCAACCACAGCCTCGCTGACCTTCCTCGAGCCGACGTCCGCTTTAGAAATTGAAAACATCCTTAAGAAGATGAAGCCCTCGTCCCACCCACTAGACCACATCCCATCCAATCTGCTGTTCTCCATTCCTAACATTATCGCCAAACCGATAGCAGACATCATAAACCGCTCGCTGTTTCAAGGCCAAGTCCCTGACCAACTCAAGCTTGCAATTCTCAAGCCTCTCCTTAAAAAACCTAACCTTCCACCCACTGACCCAGCTAATTTCAGACCAATTGCCAACCTCCCAATGATTGCTAAAATCATGGAGAAGGTTGTAAACAGACAACTGTCTGAATTCTTAGAAGAAAATGACATTCTCACCTCAAACCAATTCGGATTTCGAAAGTCATTGAACACTGAATCACTACTAGCCTCGCTTTTGATACCATCCTCATCAATCTGGAAAAAGGGCAACCTTTCTTTCTTGTTCTACTGGACCTCTCCTCAGCGTTCGACACCGCGAACCATTCCTGCCTCCTTCAGCGTCTAGCAGAGATCGGTATAACAGGTTCGGCGCTCAACTGGTTCAAATCTTTCCTTGAAAACAGGCAATACAAGGTTAGGATTAACAACAGAGAGTCACTCCCTATCAGAGCAAAGCTGGGGGTACCCCAAGAATCATCCCTTTCACCTACACTATTCAATATTTATCTCCTCCCACTCTGCCATCTACTATCTAACCTCAAGCTAACTCACTTCCTATACGCGGATGACATTCAGATCCTCATCCCGATAGTCGAATCCCTCCACAAAACGTGGTCTTACTGGAACAGCTGCCTTTCAGCAATCAAAAACCTGCTCTCTAGCCTCAACCTAGTGCTAAACACTAGCAAAACTGAAATCCTCATAATAGCTCCAGACAATTGCACTCTGCTCAACCCGCCTAGTTCCTCCCAACTCTCTATTACATCGATCGACCACTCGCTGCATGCAAGTAAGAGATCTTGGTGTGCTTCTAGACAACCAACTCAACTTCACCAAGTTCGTAAATAATACTACCAAAGATTGCTTCTTCAAATTGCATGTTTTAAAAAAATTAAAACCACTTCTACACTTCCGAGACTTCCGCCTGGTACTACAATATATCATCCTCCCTAAACTGGATTATTGCAACTCACTCCTCTTGGGCCTGCCCGCCAGCACCATCAAACCACTTCAGATGGTCCAGAATGCGACGGCCAGAATCCTCACTAACACTAAAAAAAGGGATCACATCACCCCGATCCTCCAGAATCTTCACTGGCTGCCGATAAAATTTAGGATACACTTTAAATCCCTTATGATGATTCACAAGGCTCTTCACAACACTTCCCCCCTCAACCTATCCTTCCAACTGCAGCTGCACATTTCCAAGAGACCGATCAGAAGTCCATACCAGAACATGCTTCACACCCAGCCGGCGAAAACCTTACTGAGGAAACGAGCTCTGTCCACTGCAGGTCCCCCTCTTTGGAACCTGCTCCCACTGGACCTCAGCCAAGAACCGAGCCTTCTAACATTCAAAAAGAAGCTAAAGACTTGGCTATTCACCCAAGCTTTCCCCGAGAGCTAAAACCTAATGAAGCGATAGACGATATATATACCACTGTACATATGTTTCCGAGTTGGTACCCAGTTACAGTTAATCGAGTTTTATGAATGTCTCCCTAAAGTTTTCTTGTCCACCTGTTTTAATGTATTCCGCCCCTGAGGCGACTGTTCAGTTCCATGTAAACCAGTGCGATATGTATTGTATACAGGAACATCGGTATATAAAAATAAAAAATAAATAAATAAGTGAACTTAATAGCAGGTAATGGACTTCTCCTCCAAGAACTTATCCAATCCTTTTTTAAACACAGCTATACTAACTGCACTAACCACATCCTCTGGCAACAAATTCCAGAGTTTAATTGTGCGTTGAGTAAAAAAGAACTTTCTCCGATTAGTTTTAAATGTGCCCCATGCTAACTTCATGGAGTGCCCCCTAGTTTTTCTACTATCCAAAAGAGTAAATAACCAATTCACATCTACCCGTTCTAGACCTCTCATGATTTTAAACATCTCTATCATATCCCCCCTCAGCCGTCTCTTCTCTAGCTGAAAAGTCCTAACCTCTTTAGTCTTTCCTCATAGGGGAGCTGTTCCATTCCCTTTATCATTTTGGTAGCCCTTCTCTGTACCTTCTCCATCGCAATTATATCTTTTTTGAAATGCGGCGACCAGAATTGTACACAATTTTCAAGGTGCGGTCTCACCATGGAGCGATATAGAGGCATTATGACATTTTCCGTTTTATTCACCATTCCCTTTCTAATAATTCCCAACATTCTGTTTGCTTTTTTGACTGCCGCAGCACACTGAACTGACTATTTCATTGTGATATCCACTATGACGCCTAGATCTCTTTCTTGGGTTGTAGCACCTAATATGGAACCCAACATTGTGTAATTATAGCATGGGTTATTTTTCCCTATATGCATCACCTTGCACTTATCCACATTAAATTTCATCTGCCATTTGGATGGCCAATTTTCCAGTCTCACAAGGTCTTCCTGCAATTTATCACAATCTGCTTGTGATTTAACTACTCTGAACAATTTTGTGTCATCTGCAAATTTGATTATCTCACTCGTTGTATTTCTTTCCAGATCATTTATAAATATATTGAAAAGTAAGGGTCCCAATACAGATCCCTGAGGCACTCCACTGTCCACTCCCTTCCACTGAGAAAATTGTCAATTTAATCCTACTCTCTGTTTCCTGTCTTTTAAACTGGTAAAATCTCTCTATTTTGGGGTTAGCTGGCACAAATAATCTGTTCAAACTAAAAATTGGGGCATAAAGACTGTTTTTTAAAAGAATTGACCAAAAAAGCAAAGACAACAGTCCAGAAGTGACGTAATCTAACTGAATTGGGTGTGACTCAGACCTTGGGCAAGGTAATCAGAGCAGGGGAACCATTGTGGTCCTGTGCACATGCTGGAGAGGTTTCTCTTGGTGGAAGTGTATACTGCATTGTGAAATCTACATTGTGGCTAAGTATTTTTGCTTATTGCTTTGAGTTGTGTAGAAAGCTTCTGTGATTATTTCCTGTCTGTGTTTTAATTTTCTTTATAGTCTGTTTCATTTCTTTATAGTAAGATATTATTCTAGTAAGTTATTTTGCTGTTTGCTGCATAAAGTTAGAAAAGAAAAAAAAACCCAAACAAAGCTCTCCAGCTTTTAAACTGGTAAAATCTCTCTATTTTGGGGTTAGCTGGCACAAATAATCTGTTCAAACTAAAAATTGGGGCATAAAGACTGTTTTTTAAAAGAATTGACCAAAAAAGCAAAGACAACTGTCCAGAAGTGCCCTGCTTTACCCAGCTTGTCCCAGGCTAAACTGTTTGACTCCCTCCCACCCTACCCCTCTACCCACCCACCCCTGGGGCTTGTTTTCTAATAAAGACTGCCTAAATTACCATTGGCAGCGGAATAACTCAGTATATTGGTTACAGTCAAGGAAATACAAATCACAAATTACCAAGATGAGGACTATCCAATGTAACTGCTGTGGAGCCTTTATTCTGAGGGAAAGCATCTGGAAACTTAGAGCTTGCCCAATTTGTGCACAACTCTCTTCCTTGAAAATGGAGCTGACTGAGATTAAAGATCAATTAGCTTCAATTAAAAGTATTACACCCACATTGCATTACTCAGAAAATAATTCCCCAATATCACAAATAAACCAGGAGTCAAGAAAAGGAGATTCATTAGGCTCAGGTAGGACCCACTGTCACCCATTCTTGACAGATGAGCAGCCAACAGGTATACCCCCCCACTCAAACAGGTCATTAAGAAATTCTTTAAAATCCAGGAATACAGTGGGCTCTGGTAGAATTAGACCTGTGATGAGGAGACACACAATGTACCAAATGCAAAAAGAACAACAAGCCTTCTCTATATTAAAAACTGAAAAAGTTCTTGAGAAAAGCATTGCAGTATTACCAGAAAAGAGAGAGAAAACACAATGCATGCAGTATTTCAAGATCCATAAGCAAAAGAAAAATCTAATTGAGATGGATAACTCTGTCAACAGTGGCACAACTACAAAAAGAAATAGTGAAGTGAATAACAAATCTCAACTAATATCTCATAAGGAGTCCAGGAAATGCAATAACCTTAAAGAGAGTACCTGGAAGGCTATGACCACAAATGCTCATAGTTTGGGAAATAAAATCCCAGATCTGCAGGCCCTAATGGCTGAGGCAGAATTGGACATTGTTGCTATCACAGAAACATGGTTCACAGAATCTCATGAATGGGATACAACAATACCAGGCTACAACTTGTTAAGGAAGGACAGAGAGCATAGAAAAGGGGGAGGTGTGGCTCTTTATGTCAGAAACAACATCCATATATGTCTTCCCAAACTCCCGTGTTCTCATCTACAAAAAAAGTTCTAAATGAACCATTCTATTTTTATCATTTATAATAAAATATATATAGAAGAACGAGGCTAGTTTCATATTATTGGTGCATGCCTCCACGGCCTTGCATTCTTCTTGTACTATAATCATCAACTTGCCTCCTTCCTCCTTTTGTGCTTTTTATTTGTTTTATAAATTATTTTAATGTGATATAATACAAAAAATTTTTTTTAAAAAACAATTATAATCTCCACTGTGCATGAAAAAGGATAATCTAATTTATGTTTTTCTGTCGAATACTTCAATTACGCTATCCCCTTGCTTGTGGAAGATTATGTCTTAATCTCCGTTTGTATGCGCCTTACACCTTTCCTTTAAGTTCCCCAAAAGGGTTTTATGAACGCCATGATCTTATATCTTAGACTACCAATGTCCAAATAAAAACTGTTAAAGACTTATCTCCCGACACAGCTGCGTTTCGTTCTTTCTTCGTCAGGGGAGTGTGTCCATTCCTGTTGTCTGTTCCTTGGTTAATCCAAAATTTATAGCTTGTTTATTATTTGTTCCGGCTGTCCGTCTCTCTCTCTGGCGTATAAACTCCGAGTGGTGAAGACCAGAACTGTGAAGGACTTCAAAGGGGCGTGGGATAAACACTGTGGATCCATAAAGTCAAGAGGCCGCCAATGAAGAGTGGGTGACTCGCCAGAATGATGGCTACTGCCTGGACACAATACCCTTATTCAATAAACATACACATGCTTACTGTGACTCCAACATCGCTCTAAGCTTCAACAGCAAGAGGAAATGTGAAAAAAGGATTTGCACTTACAAAGAGGGGAGTAGCTGGCTTGTTACGGCAGTTACTACCCCAAACCAAATATGCCTGATACTTCACTTTCAATGCATATACAGCATAGCTCTCTGCTTCAACGGCAGGGGAGAAGAATAACTGATACTTCACACATCCAGCAGAGCTCTCTGCTTCAACCGCAGGGGAGAAGAAAAAAGGGTTCGCACTCACAAAGCGGGGAGTAGCTGGCTTGTTACGGCGGTTACTACCCCAAACCAAATGTGCCTGATACTTCACTTTCCATGCATATCCAGCATGGCTCTTTGCTTCAACGGCATGGGAGAAGACTGATACATCACGCATTTCCAGCATAGCTCTCTGCTTCTACAGCAGGGGAAAAGAAAAACTGATGCTTCACGCATATCCAGCATAGCTTCAACGGCAGGGGAGAAGGAAAAAGGATTCGCAATCACAAAGCGGGGAGTAGCTGGCTTGTTACGGCGGTTACTACCCCAAACCAAATGTGCCTGATACTTCACTTTCAATGCATATCCAGCATGGCTCTCTGCTTCAACGGCAGGAGAGAAGAAAAAAACAACCAACAAGGGCTGTACAACATAGTCTGGGTAAAACAAATAAGCATGGGTGTAGCTTGCTTATTGCGGCGGTTACTACCCCTACTACCCCTAACTAATCAAGCTAGATATTTCACTTGGATGCAGCTCCATCACTGCTCTCTACATTAATGGTGGGGGTGGAAGGGAAATAGAACCAAGAGCTAAGAGAAACAGATAAGTATGAGAGAAACAGATAAGTATGAGAGAAAAAATGTGTGAAGCTTGCTGGGCAGACTGGATGGGCCATTTGGTCTTCTTCTGCCGTCATTTCTATGTTTCTATGTTTTAGCCAGTTTGCAATCCACGAAAGGACATCGCCACCTATCCCATGACTTTTTACTTTTCCTAGAGCATTCTAGTTCACCCCTGTCTGGATGACTAGTTGATTTGAGCCAAGACATTGGAAGAGAGTTTTCATGTTTCCTGCAGAGTGGTTTCCTTGCTACAGGAACTAAGCTGGGTGGTGAATCTTTCCAAGAGCACTTTGCAGCCGTCTCAGACCCTGGAGAATCTCGGGATTCGATTCAAGGTAGGGCAGAGTGCTTCTGCCAGAGTCTCGCATCCACTCGATGCTGCAAGTCCGATCCCTGCGGAACTCTGTTTGTCCAACCATGTGATCTTATCTACAGGTCCTGCGGTTGATGGCTGCCACATTCGAATTGGTTCTCTGAGTGAGGGCATATATGCACCCTCTTCAGGATGCCTTGCTTTCCTAATGGAGTCTGAAGTCTGTGAACTATGCAGTGAGGCTGCTCCTTCTGTTAGAGGTAAAATCCCAGTTGAACTGGTGGTTACACATGGACCATATCAGGAAAGGAATTTCCCTGATGACACTGGATTGGTTGGTACTCACAACAAATGTAAGCCTCCAGATCAACCAACTGGCCAAGGCAATATAGGAGTTGGTGATCAAGGTCGCTGGAATACAGTGGACGGCAGTAGAACATCAACAGACTGGAGGCACGAGCTGTTTTATTGGCATACCTGTGGTTCACTGAGTGGCTAAAGGCTCGGGTAGTTCGGATAATGGCCAACAATATGACAGCGGTGGCTTACATCAATCATCAGGGTGGAACAAAGAGTCAACGGGTGTTGGAGGATATAGATGAGCTCATGGAATGTGCGAAGCAGCATCTCCTAAGCATATCCAAGTCTCACAATGTTAGAAAGTACAATATTAAAGCGGATTTCCTCATCAGGAGAAGCTTTGACCCAGGAGAATGGTAGTTAGCGGATGAGGCCTTTCATCTCCTGGTGGACCGCTGGGACCTACCGGATCCAGACCTGTTGGCAAACTTTAACAATGCAAAAGTTCCACACTTTTCAGTTGCAGGCGGGACCCAAAAGCAATGGGCAAAAACGCTCTCATTCAGGAGTGCCCACCTTGGCCTTTGAAAAGCAGGCTGGTACATAAGACTGCAAGTCAAACCAACACCGTTCTTTTAGTGGCTTCGGATTGGTCTCGAAGTCCGTGGTACGCCAATCTCCAGAGACTTCTGGTGGGCAGTCAGACTACCGTCTCGGACGGATCTGTTCCATCAGGGGCCCGTTCTGCATGAGGATCTAGGTTGGTTCTGTCTTACTGTTTGGCCATTGAAAGGGCTTGGCTGTTAAAGTGCAGTTATTCACCTTCTTTAATATCCAATCATCTTTGGGCCCGGAAATGTTCTATTTCTCTAGCTTGCATTAGAGTTTGGAGTGTCTTTGAGGCCTGGTGTTCTGAGCGAGGTACTCAATTGCTCAAGATGGATATTCCTTTAATTCTGGAATTTTTATAGGACAGTTTGCTTAAAGGTTTGGCCTTTAATACTTTGAAGGTTTAAGTTGCGGCACTGGCTTGTTACAGGAGAAGAGTCAATGGAGGGCCTTTGCTTCCTATCTGGATGTGTCCTGTTTCTTGTGAGAGTTAAACATCTATGCCCCCATTGCAGCTTCCGGTGCCTTTGTGGGATCTTAGCTTGGTACTCAAGTTTTTGGCAGATCCAACTTCTGAACTGCTGCATACTCTTTCCTTGCCACTGCTTACGTTGAAGACAGTTTTTCTGTTTGGCTCGTCGGGTCTCTGAGCTGTAGTCTCTTGGCGGTTCGGCTTCAGACTTCCTTTTTGCCCAAAGTAGTTTCGGACTTTCATTTCAATCGGTCCATTTCTCTGCCTGCCTTGGACAGGGATAGAGACAATTGCCTGCTGGCTTAAGGAGATCATTACGGCAGCCTAAGTGGCTGCTGAGGTTGCCTTGCCAAAGCAGATTAGACCAAAATCCATGAGGACTCAGGCAGCATTGTGGGCGGAGCTTTGTTTTGTTGTCGCCTGCTGAAATTTGCCGAGCAGCAACATAGACATCTTTGCACACCTTCTCCAAGCATTACCACTTGGATGTTAGGGCTAGGGTGGACGTCGCTTTTGCACAGGTGTTTTTGACTGGGCCGCTGACAGCCTCCCGCCTTTTTTGAGATTAGCTTTTGTTTATCCCACTGTAAAGCAGCACAACCCAGCTAGTACCAGGAAAAGGGGAGATATAGGAAAAAAAGACAGACCAAACCCTTGGTAAGCAGCAGAGGACACTAAAGGGGTTAAAGAGGACTACAACTCCCAGGTTCTTAGAGGTACCACCTGACCCATGGACAGAGGGAGAGCTGCAACAGGTGTCTGAATCAAACAGCAATGATTCAGACACAGGTGAATCGATGGTAGTGAAGGAGGAGGGCGTGCTGGAATGGTGGCAATGGCCAGAAAAGCCCAGCTCCTCAGAGGAAGAGGAGGAGGATATGGAGGTGGATTCCCGTACGGAGGAATCCTCAGGTTCAGCAATGGAGACTGAGTAAGTGACCAGAGTGGGGGCTAGTAAATGTCATGTAATTTAAAAGGAATGTTTTATTGCCTTATGTTGGGAAACTTGTTATGTACCAGTTGTTTGGTTTGGGAAGGCCCCTAACCGCAGCACAACTGAGGGGAGTTGGGGAGTGTTGTGCTTTTCCCCAAAAGGGAGTGGTAGCGGCTGGCAAGAGAGCCAAGTGACTGGGACTGTGCCTGAAAACTGTTGAGGGATTGTGAGAAGAGGAAAGAACACAGAACTTTGGTATTGCAATACAGACTGTTATGTAAAAACTATGTTTTTGCTATTTTTGAATGGGGTTGAATTTAGCACCACACTACCTAGAAGCTGAGCCCCAAGCTAAGTTAGGGCAGTGCCGGGCTGAACCAAGGCCTGGGAGTGAACAAGCAGCGGGACAACGTACAGGGAGATGAGTGACCTGCAGGAGAGGGGACCCAGGAGTTGTTGGGGGAGCGGCAGAGCTGAGCAGCGCTGGCCTCGAGGATTCACACCCACTCGTTGGGATTGACCTACCCAAACACTAAGTAAGGAGAAAGTACTACTTACTTGATAATTTCCTTTCCTTTAGTGAAGGGTAGGTCAGTCCCAGATCCGCTCTCGGCTGCCGGATTTGGATTTTGTGGTTATTCTTCTTAGGACAAGTGATGCAGAGTATGATTCCTGCTTTTCGTTGATAACTGGTAAGTGACTTCTCTAGCTCTTAGTTTGCTAGATATGTTCCTTCTTTTGGCTGAGCTCAGTGTTCTGGTTGATTGAGAAACATGAATGGTTGCCTGTTGCTAATAATGTTTGTTTAATCAGGTTTGTCCACAGTTTGGCTTTTCAGGAGAATACTGGCAAGCTGATGTCAGAGTGGGACTATATAGCCGTGACATCACCTTTTGCTCCATCTCCATCTGCTGGCAGAGTTACATAACCCACTCATTGAGATTGACCTGCCCTTCACTAAAGGAAAGGAAATTATCAGGTAAGTAGTAACTTCTCCATTATACACTTAGAAAATATCAACGGAGAAGCACAAGGGCAAGAAGACTGCAGTAAGCGGGTTTAAGGTCTTCATTTTTGGGTGCTGGATGCCCATCACGGATATGCATGCCTTCTGCTGTCAATGCATGGGCCCAGACTGTGATTCTGCCAACTGCTAAAGGTGTGGTCTTATGTCCCCCCGGGTATAGCAATACCATGCATGGAAGATGTTGGCCCTAATGAAAGTGCCCTTGTAAGACTCTTAAGCCTTGGCATGAGGCCGAGCAGTAGAGCTGCTTTTAGTCAAGGAGCAAAGTGTGGGCTCTTGGCCCAAGAAGTCAAGGCCTGAAGCTTCTTCTTAATCTTAATAAACTGAGTTCTATTATATACCTTTCTGAATATTTCTACAGACACTCTTATATTAATTTTTTTTTTTATTTTTTTTTTATTTTTACAAAGTTATAATTAGTCTTATATTCATACAGTTATGTTATATTGTAAAGCTCTTTGCTGAATTAATGTTTGAATGTAAACCGAGGTGATGTTTCTTACGGACCCCGGTATATAAAAATCCTTAAATAAATAAATAAATAAATAATCCCGCAAGCATTTTAAGGCTCCCCTCCCTCCATGCCACCTGTCTCACAATCACATCAGATCAAGGATTGAGTTAGGCAGAGAAGCTAGTGACTGGAAATGGCTCCAAGGAAAGCACCTAAACAGCATGAGGGATTCCTTTCATCCCCCTCCAAGCCAGAGAGATGATCGGCACCAATACTTGGGGCTCCAATTGAACAAAACCCTCCTCGACATCGAGACAGGACATGGCGTAATCTGCACATTGGCTGACCTCTTTCATGGTGTGAAAGATCCCCAAGGCATTAAGCCATAGCTTTTTCCAGATCTGCAGCCAAAAAAAGCGCCATCTTTGTCATCAGCATGGATCTCACATATGTCAACTCATACTGCACAACAAATTGCAGCACCACAAATGCCCAAAAGACCTGCAGGATGTCATGATGTGGAAGGAGCTACTGGCGGCGATTATGGGATGGGGTACTAATTGATGGGACTTACCAAAGCAGTCAGCATGGATTGCCTTGGAGCTAGCCACTTTTAAAACAGGAATGGCCATGCTGTTTTCCACTTTAATTATGTCGGCAACCCTGAGTGAAGAACTAATCTTTTTTTTTTAAGATGTCTGTCCCAGCTGAGAGGGTCCCCCAACGAGTGAGAGCCCAGTTATCAAAGCTAGTAAAGAATTTATTTGTCTCCTTAAGCTCTGAAGTCTGAGGAAAGGGATTAGAACCTCTCATGTCCAAGATGGAGGAAATTTTCCAATGTAGTGGGATGGCTCCCGTTTTAAGCCAGTGCATAATTCACCACAAAAGCTTCTAACATTAGGAGGAAATCTTCACCATGATGTGGTAGATTCTTCTGAGAAATACTTTTAAGAATTAGAGGTTGAGGAAGTGGGTTGTGTCTGATCTGAGTTCCTCCTAGATGTTTCCCTCAAGACCAGCGTAAGTTTCCACCTTGATTGTCGTATTCATCATCACCTGGGTCATGGCTTAGTGTATGCCCATGGTCAGGAGATGAGGAGGGTTCCACGGAGATTCCATCTGATCCCCTACCAGAGTTGCCGCAGCATATGTCCCCTCCAGAGGATCTTTGTTAATCCAGGTTCTTGGATAAGCTGGCAAAGACTTGATCTGTGGAGGTGGAACAGAACTAGCAAAATCAAATGATAGTCCATTCAAAACCCAGAGCAAAATACTATGCTTTTATTCAAGGGGTTAAAAATGTGAATGCAAATTAAATGTATATTTATGTATATATCTGTATATAAAATTAAAACCCAATATGGCCATGTTATGGCAAAATTGCCTACATCACGTGTTAAAAATCACAAAAAGTTTTTTTTACCTGATATATTCATATAGGTGTGCCATCCAGCATTGGTATACCCATTAGTTAAAACTACAAAAAAACAGCCAAGTCTATAAATGATATAAAAACAAGTGGAAATATAGGAGACAATAGAGATTACAGCCTTACAACTGCTAGTGCTCCTGAAAGGCAACAGACCCATTCCAAATTTCAATCTCAAAAAAGAGAAAACCATTTCATTTAAAATATTTTCCATACAGTACATTACCAACATCTGAAGGTAAGGCAGAGATCAGTGTCTGTAACAACTCTTTTATATGTAATAATGGATTACTCAGAACAAGCCAGCTGCCTCTGCAATTGTGAATTCTAAAAGTAAAAATAATATATACATATATGTATAAAAGAAAAAAGGGAAAAAAATAAAATGGGGGGGGGGGGAGGGGCCAAAAAATATATCTCTCAAAGGACTAGGAGACTATCTCCTGTGTCCAAAAGCTATAGATTAACTTACTTTAATGTCTTCAGTTTATTCCTGCTAATGCTATGACTTATATCTAGGGCTTCTGTTTCTAGGTCAATGTAACCTTGATATATAAAAAGGGCTTCAGAGCTAATCTAGGAAATATAGACTGGTGGGCCTGATTTCAGTGCTGGGAAAAATCGTGGAAACTATATAAAGAATAAAATCATAAAGCATATAGATAGACATGATTTTATGGGACACAAGCAGCATGGATTTATCCAGGGGGGGGGGGGGGAGTCTTGCCTCACAAATCTGCTACTTTTTTTTGAAGGGGTGAATAAGCATGTGGATGAAGGTGAACCAGTAGATGTGGTGTATTTGGATTTTCAGAAGGTGTTTGACAAAGCCCCTCATGAGAGGCTTCTAAGAAAACTAGTCATGGAATAGGAGAGATCTTTTTGTCAATTACAAACTGGTTAAAAGACAGGAAACAGAGAGTAGGATTAAATGGTCTGTTTTCTCAGTGAAAAACACTCGTATCTCTTTCTAGATCATTTATAAATGATCTGGAAAGAGGTATAACAAGTGAGGTGATCAGATTTTCAGATGTAACAAAATTATTCACAGTAGTTAAATCACAAGTGGATTGTGATAGTTTGCAGGAGGACCTTGCGAGATTGGAAGATGAAATGCAATATGGCCAGTGCAAGGTGATGCATATAGGGAAAAATAACCTATGCTGTAGCTACACAATGTTAGGTTCCATATTAGAAATTACCACCCAGAAAAAAGATCTGGGCGTTTATAGTTGATACTACATTGAAATTGTTGGTTCAGTGTGTGTTCAGTTCGGAGTTAACAGTCTGCTTGGAGTGAGCAATCTGTTGATATTTAGGAGAGTTGTGGGTGGATCCTTGGACCGGTGGCAGATGACCACGCCCCCGGGGGAAGATCATAAGAGGGACCACCGGTCAGGCTCAGAGTATGGAGACAGACACACACTAGTTCTTTTATTAGACAGTATACTGAACCACCAGAGGTGGCAGTAGTGAGCTGGAATGCCCGGCTGGGCTGTAGTTCCTCAGATACTGGAACAGCGATCCCTGGAGGCTGAGCTGTAGAGAAACTGAAATATAGTGAGTAGGCAGGGTATGCAAAGTTCATGTACTGAACCAGATGGTAACACTCACACAATGTCTCATAGAAGCCCAGGATCTGGAATGTATAGGCCCTCGAGGAGCGAATACCTGTTTCCAGGGAAAGTTCTGAGAGAGTGATGGTAAACTCACAGATGTAGTTGGCAGTGATGATTTCCAGGCAGAAGAAAGTACCGAGTAAGTCTGGGAACGAGGCCCTCGAGGAGCGAGAACCAGTTCCAGACTGTCACCTGAAAAATAAAGGAGAGAGCGAGGCCCCTGAGGAGCGGGTACCCCTAGTATGTCCGAGGAGGCAGAGTAGCTTAGGTAGCAAAACCCTTGCTAACTCAATCTGATAATAAATTCCAAGACCTTATATATCCGTCGCAGGTGACGTCATCTTCGGGGGACGCCCCCGAGGTTCACGCCATCGCCGGTACTTCAGTCGGGGCCGCACGCGCGCCTCTAGGCCTCCAGAAAACATGGCGGGCTGCAGCGTCCAGCCGGTCCTGGGATGCCGGTGGACCTCGGCAAAAGAACACCGCGGCAGCCAAACTTCCCGCAGACGAAGAGGGAGGCGCCAAAGAGGTAAGGAGGGCGGAGAGAGGGCGTCAAGAACCAACGGACACAGTAGTGTGCTGTGGTAAACAAAAAAGCAAACAATGTTAGGAATTATTAAGAAGGGAATGACAAATAAAACGGACGATGTCATAATGCCTCTGTATCACTCAGTGGTTAGGCTGCACCTTGAATACTGTGTGCAATTCTGGTTGCTGCATCTCAAAAAAGATATAGTTGCACTGTAGAAAGAACAGAGACTGGTGACTAAAATGATAAATGGTATGGAATGGCTCCCCTATGAGGAAAGGCTAAAGAGGTCTGATCAGCTTGGAAAAGAAATGTCTGATGGGGCATATAATAGAAGTCTACAAAATCATGAAAGGACTTGAAAGGGTAATTATGAAATGGATATTTACTTTATCGGATAATGCAAAGAAATGGGGGGGGGGGGGCACTCCATGAAGTTAGCAAGTAGCACATTTAATACAAAATCTTTTTCACTCAACGCACAATTATGCTCTGGAATTCATTGTCAGAGGATGTGGTTAAGGCTGCTAGTATAGCTGGGTTTAAAGAAGATTTGGATAAGTTCCTGGAGGAGATGTACATAAACTGCTGTTAATTAATAGGGAATAGCCATTGCTTGATGCTGGGATTAGTATAATGGAATCTGTTTAATGTTTGCGTACTTGCCAGGTACTTGTGACTTGGATTGGCCACTGTTAGAGACAGGATACTGGGTTTGATGGACCCTTGATCTGACCCAGTTTGGCATATCTTATGTTCTTATTTTTCAGACAATTAGAGATTTTTGGTGAGTATCAAAAATAGGTTGGTTTGTGTGATTATGATGCAAATTCAAACTTTGGCACATTTTTGGGTGTCCCAAGCTAAAGGTTACTATGAAAGCTTTGTTGGTCCAGACATTAGTGGGCCATGAAAGTGTGCACAGATGACCATGTTGCAACCTTGCAAATATCCACATTTAGCATGTTTTTCAAGTGCTATATCAAAAAGGAAGTAGATCTGATTTGGTGCACCTTAACCTTGGTAGACAAAGGGTAGAGAGGCTGAAGAGTAGCAGAATTGTATACAATTTATAGTTCTCTTCATTACTGTCATTTCCAGTTTATTAGGGTTGTAGGAAATAAATAGTTGTTGGGCCCGATATGACCCTGCTTTCTTTTCTTATAATAAGCTAAGGCTTATTTACAGTCTAGTGTATGCAGGCAGGACTTTTTCCCACTCATTTTCGTGTGCCTTGGGAAACAAAGTTGGTAGCGTAATAGCTTCATTTAGATGAAAGATGGAGTCGACTTTTGGTAGAAATTTTGGATGAGGAATAAGTACCACCTTATCATGGAAAAACTGTAGATAAGGTGAGATGTGGACTAAGGCTTGAAGCTCACTCACTCGTCATACGGGTACAATAGCAACTAGGAATAAAACTTTGCATGTTAGGAATTTTAGCAGAGCTATTTCCAGTTGTTCAAAAAGCCGGTCTATCAGAGCTTTTAAAACAATGTTAAGGGTGTAACTGGAGTAGACGCCTCATGAATTGCAAGATGAATGGATATAGTGAGATAGAAAGCCCTTTATCTTGACAATGATATGCTGCAATAGCACTCAGATGAACTCTTGATTGAAGAGGTCTTGAGTCCCTTTTGATAAAGATGGTACAAGTAGTTGAGCTGTTGCTTGAGAGAACAAGTGAAAGAGTCGAGAGAATACATTGCACATCAGTCTCCATTTGAATGAGTAATTTCAACGAGTCAGTGATTTCTTGGTGGAGAATGTCCTGTATTGGTGAAGGTAAGAGTAACAGTACTAAGACCTCGTGCGCAACATTCAAGCTGTGAGGTGCAGAGAGGAGAGAAGTGGATTTAAGAGGGTTCCCCCCTTTTGTGTCAGGTGGTTTGGATAAACCTCCATAAGTCTTGAAGGTTGTACTGACAGGTGCAGTAGATAGGAATACCATGGTTGTCTTGGCCAGGCTGAGGCTATGAGGATCATTTCCGCCTCATCTTGAATGCATTTCTGTATCATTCAAGTAATGAGAGGAATTGGAGGAAAAGCGTGTAGAAGACCCATTGACCATGGCAGAAAGAACATATCTTGTGTGTCCGCACCTTGAATACTGTGTACATTTCTGGTTGCCGCATCTCAAAAAAGATATAATTGCGATGGAGAAGGTACAGAGAAGGGTGACCAAAATGATAAGGGGAATGGAACAGCTCCCCTATGAAGAAAGACTAAAGAGGTTAGGACTTTCAGCTTGGAGAAGAGACGACTGAGGGGGGATATGATAGAGGTGTTTAAAATCATGAGAGGTCTAGAACGGGTAGATGTGAATCTGTTATTTAGTCTTTCAGATAATAGAAAGACTAGGGGGCACTCCATGAAGTTAGCATGTGGCACATTTAAAACTAATCGGAGAAAGTTCTTCTTAACGCACAATTAAATTCTGGAATTTGTTGCCAGAGGAAGTGGTTAGTTCAGTTAGTATAGCTGTGTTTAAAAAAGGATTGGATAAGTTCTTGGACGAGAAGTCCATTACCTGCTATTAATTAAGTTGACTTAGATAATAACCACTGCCATTACTAGCAACGGTAACATGAAATAGACTTAGTTTTTGGGTACTTGCCAGGTTCTTATGGCCTGGATTGGCTACTGTTGGAAACAGGATGCTGGGCTTGATGGACTCTTGGTCTGACC
This sequence comes from Rhinatrema bivittatum, assembly GCF_901001135.1. NCBI lineage: Eukaryota > Metazoa > Chordata > Amphibia > Gymnophiona > Rhinatrematidae > Rhinatrema > Rhinatrema bivittatum. Next base: position 50,997,734 of record NC_042620.1, on the reverse strand, counting down.
CAGTATGGCATGTTCTTATGTGAGCTCCCCAGTCTTGAGTGGATGCATCCATTGTGAGGATCAGCTGATGTGGAGGTGGTCACAGAAATACTCTGTCCCGCAAGACCTCTGGTTTCATCTACCAAAGAATGTCTCATTTCATGGAAGCAGTGAGGAGAATAATGATGGAAACTGGCTGTTGAACTTGTGACCATTGAGTTTTTAGACCCCACTGTAGGCGTTGCATGTGCAAACAGGTGTGGCGGACTACATGAATGACTGCTGCCATATGATCCTGAATGACTAAGAGTTTGTGAACTGTAGTTGCAGTCTGAAGATTCAGCTGTGAGACAAGAAGACTGAAACTCTCCCCTCTTTTTTGAGGAAGGAAAACCCTCGACTGGGTGGTACCTATTCTTGCTCCCATAAACTGCAAAATTTGCATTGGTTTCAGAACTGATTTTTCATAATTTATGAGGAATTCCAAACTCTCTAGGCATTGTATCGTGCTGCAAAGGTCTGTTTATAGAGCTTTTGGGTCTGGAGAAACTGTGAGCTAGTCATCCAGGTAGGGGGAAAATGCGAATTCTGGTCCTCCAGAGATACCGTGAATTCTGGTCCTCCAGAGATACCGCAAAACACTTTGTGAAGACTCTCAGGGCAGAGGAGAGTCCAGAGGGGGAGCACTGTCTGTTGGTGGTGTGTGGGTCCTATTTGGAAGCAGAGGTATTTCCAGCAAGAAGGATGGATGGGAACATGTGCATCTGCGACTTTCAGATCGAGAGAGCACATCCAATCGTTTGGATGAATGAAAGGCAATATAAACCTGAGAGTCGTCATTTTGAACTTTTTTCTTTTGATAGTCTTGTTGACAGACCAGAGATCTAAGATCAGATGAAGACCCCCTGAGCACTTCAGAATAAGGAAATATTGGGAATAGAAGCCCATATTGAAGAGATCAATTGGTAGACACCAAATGGCCTTCTACGCTCCCGATTGTAAGATGGGAATCTGAGAATGATCCCTCGTAGATTGGGTAAGGTGGGGAAGGGTGGGGCATTTGATGAAATCTAGGTGGTATCCAAAATTTATGATCTGAAGCAAAAAGGTTTGTGATGATAGAGGTAATCCACTCCATATCCTGTGTTGATCACGACCCCGGAAGTAGTGAAGGTCTCTTTGTCTCCATGAAGGGCCTGCATGGCAGAGAAGATAAAGGACGCCTATTGCCTCTAGATGGAATAGCCACTAAAGTGATGTTGAAGGCCGGGGGAGGACAGAGAGGAAAACTTAAAGGTTCATCCTAGCGAGATTTGTTTCATGGAATAAGTTCCTCCTGTAGATGAGGCTGTCATTGTCTTCTGAGCAACTCCAATGAGAGATCAGAGTACACTCTCATTCCACTCTAAGAAGGGCTTGAGGAAATCACTGAGAGTGGTCTTTGGGGAACAACTCGGGCTGCTCAGAAAAGATATGTAGAATAGGTTCTATCTCCACTTGAATTTCTGCCCTAGGTTTTTTTTGTTTGGAAACCGACATGGCAGGATGGTGCACCTTATGCTTCGGCTTGATATGCATGGATGAGTCAGCATTGTGTCGTGCATCCAGTGCTTCTTGTGAATTCATTGTGAAGCTGTCTTCGAAGGTCGTGCGTCATGTGAGGATGCAACTGAGTCGATGTAGCATTGCGACAAGGTGCATCATGGGTTGAAGATTTCAATGTAACCTTACTGTGCATAGGCTCAGAGGACGGTGCTTATGACCCACTTGGCCCCTCCACCCACCTCTGGCCCCGAAGCTGAAGTTTTACCTGTAGTTGGCAAAGATTTTGCTTCAGCATGCTTGGGGGCGTTTGACTTAGTTTTGAAGCCTTCATGGGCCTGTCATTGGCCCCATAGACACAGCATACCATTGCTTATGTTGATACTGCAAGTTTGGTCCCAGTGACGATTGAGTGGAGTGCCTGGGAGAAGGGGCATAACTGCCCAATGCCTATGACATACCTTCATCATGAAGTTGAGCAATTTTCTGGGCTCTCTGATGTTGGGCAAGAGGAGACATACGGCTCCAGTCTATGCAGTTGGCCTGGTTGTGGTCTGCGCCCAGACAGATATAGCAATAATTATGCCCATCTGTTGCTGACATTATGTTCCCGCACTGGCAGTATCTAAATCCAGACCGTTTCTTGGACATGTTTAGCATTGAAAAGTGCTGTTTTGTGGATCGCTGATGTGAAAAATTTGAAAATAGTCTGAAGAGAGTGAATAGAGAGAAGCTCTCTGTCTGTGCGATGGTGCAGAAAAATAAAGAATTGAAGAGACTCCGCTTCACTCAATCGTTCAAGAACTGCCACGTATGAGCAGAGCAACAAAGCTCTGTCACTTAGACAGAGCTTCGCATTTGCGCCATCAGATGATATTACCCAAGACTGTTTCAAGACAGCATGGCTAATTCAGCCTGCTTATCAACTGAAAATTATACTTGTTCTTTATGGTATTACAAGCCGTTAAGCCCGTTAAAATGGGCTACATTACATTTTGTTTTCAGTCCATTTTCTAACACAGCACCCTTCTACACTTTTTCTCCCTCTCTCCCCCTTCCCCTCGTTCACTCCTCCCCTTTCCTTCACTAAGTCTTACTCACCCTCTGTCTCCCACTGCCTTCTTCCCCTCACTCTCACCTCCCTCCCCTTCCCTCAGTCACTCCCACCTCTCTCCCCTTCCCTCAGTCACTCCCCACCCTCTCTCAATCCCATCCCCTCCCCCTCAGCCCTCCTCCACTCCCCTTTTTCTCTGCTCCACAACTTCTTACCCTTCCACTTACTCACATCCCTGTCTCTCACCTCTCCCTCATTCTCCCTCTCCCCCTTCCACTTACTCACATCCCTGTCTCTCACTTCTCCCTCATTCTCCCTCTCCCCTCACTCTTCCCCACCCCTACCTACCTCCCTCCCACACACTCACCCCACTCTCCCTCCCCCTCACTCAGTCCCTCCCTCTCACTCCCTCCCTCTCTCTCCCCCAGTCCCTCCCCCTCTCAGTCCCTCCCTCCCTCTCCCTCCCTCCCAGTCCCTCCCTCCCAGTCCCTCCCCCTCACTCAATCCCTCCCTCCCTCCGTCCCTCCCTCCCTCAGTCCCTCCCTCTCACTAAGTCACTCCCTCCCACACTCCTTCTCTCCGTCCCTCCCACTCCCTCCCTCCCTCTCTCTCAGTCCGTCCCTCCCTCTCTCTCTCTCCTCCCTCCCTCACTACTGGCCGCTACTACCGCCGCCCGCTGCCACCACTACCGCCGCCCACTACCGCCCGCTGCCACCGCCGCCATGTTTTTTTTTTCCTTACCCTGCCTGAGACCGACGTGCTCGCCCGCACATACGCAGTAGAGCTGCGCATTTATCTAGTTAGATTACCTTATGATTTATTGCTAAAGCTCACCTCTGTCTTTTATCTGCAGAGTCCAGGTCAAAATTTCTTATGTTAATATTTATTGCCCTGTACTTTTCTTCTCAGAAGGGAATGCAGATGGCTTCTGTTTTAAAATCCATGCACATGCATTTTTATTTCTTGAAATCTAGTTTTTAGAATAATACTTAATATTAGACACATGTAGTACTGTATAATGTTGAATATTTATAAAGTATGATAAGTCTTTTCCCCAAAGTGATTGTAATCTAAGACGGTAACTATCAAAGGGGTGTGTGTGGGTACACATTGATGCATGTGTATTGGCACAAGCTCAGGGACACAGCTATTTTATAGCATAGGCATGTATATTATAAAATACCCTGGCTGCGTATATTTGTACTTCCCATTTTGAGAGTTGGCATGCGCACATCCGCGTATGAGCCGTGCAAGTAGGAGGGTTTTATAACTGGCAAGTGCTCGCCATGTCCAGTTTCACCAATTGGTCCACCAGTTCGCCCATTGTACAGCTAGGTCTTCCAAACTCCCCTGGTTTCATACCCTGCACTCCCTTCAGTTACCCCAGTTCCTTTAAACCCCTCAGGAATGGCTGGGGTATTTTTTTTCAAACTTGCACCTCCTCCATAGCAGAAGTAAAGTTATGTGGCACCTGACCTGGGCATGCGCCCAGGTGCATAAATATTTATGCATACATCTCTTGGCCCCACCCACACCATGCCCCTTTTTGAATCAGAGTGAGATATTCATGCATTGGGGGATGCACACACATGTATGCAGTTTTTAAAATCCACTGGGCACGCACATGTCCTACATGCGTGCACATCTCTCAGTTCTGGCACATTTCTAAGGGGGGTACCTGAAGCAATGGGAGATAAAGTGTCTTGCCTAAGGTCACAAGGAGTGTCAGTGGAAGAAGTGGGATTTGAACCCTGGTTTTAAACCCATTGCTCTAACCATGGTTCCTTTCTTATCCTAGCTTTTGAGAGAGATGTGTGTGTGGGTGTATATATATATTATATTTTAAAAAATCCCAAATGGATAAAGCAGCAATGTTTAATGTTCACATTTAAAAATAATACTTTATTCTTAAATTACAAATGTTAAAATAAATGAGCTGTTCCTAACTTGATCCTTCCTATGAATGTTCATTGAACTGCACAAATGTACATGTTTTACAGTCTTAATCTTATATATTAATAAATACATACAACTTAATACATTTAACAACTATAAATTGTGTACATATATTTCATTTAAACAGTGAATTGAATTATCACAAATATGTAATAACCTGTTCCTAAAATCCTCACTTATCACAAATAAACAAAAAAGTGTTTTCAAATGCTCACTATCTCTGCGAATCCTAATTAAAGTAAATGCATTCTCACACACACACACACACACACACACACACTATTATTCACACGACACAAGTTTTTCTTATAAACTGTAATGTGTTATTTCCTGGGTCTGGTGGAAAGTCCCCTACAAGGCCCTTGTTTCGCTGGGGAATGCTCCCTCAGTTGGGACCCCTGGCACAGAACATACGGTCCGATACAGTAAAGCGTGGCCACGGTTGCGCGGTTTTTAACCCGCTTTGGACGCAAGTTTTGAGCGCGTAAGACGGACGCGCGATTCAGTATCTGCTTTTATGCGTCCTTAGCGCTTGCCGAAAAAGACGTGTATCCATTTCCGCCCACCGCATGTATATGATATGATAATGATTGGATTAGCTATTCCCCCCGATACAGTAACGCGCGCCCAAATTATCGCGTTTTTAACCAGCTTATTTACCACGTCTTTAACCTCTATATTTACCGCCTACCCTGACCCTGGCATTAGCATGGTGTTCAGTCAGCTTCGGACCGGACAGCGTCATGGGCAACATGTATATATTGGCTCTGGCGATCTTTTCATTCGGTTGAGAAGCAGAATAAGAAATGCTCGGCAAGCGAATTCTATAGGGCAGATTGGAGAGGCCAACAGGGAACGAGGCAGGAACGTCCATGAGCGGAAACCCGACCTTGAACGTCCGGGCGGGCACTCAAGGCAGCGGCCATGGATGTTGGAAGGCAGCGGGGCCTCCGATCATGGATGCCTGGAAAGAGGCATTCCATGGACGTTGGAAGGCAGTGTTCCCATCTGTTTCTGGGCGTCCATGCTCGGAGGCCCCGACCTTCACAGACGCCCGGACGTCCTTGCATGTCCATGCTCGGAGGCCCCGACCTTGGACGTCCAGCCGGGCGCTCAAGGCAGCGGCCATGGATGTTGGAAGGCAGCGTTCCCGTCTCTTTCCAGGCGTCCATGCTCGGAGGCCCCGACCTTGGACGTCCGGCCAGGTGCCCAAGGCAGCGGCCATGGACGTTGGAAGGCAGCGGGGCCTCCCCTCCGATCATGGACGCCCGGAAAGAAGCAGGAACGTCCATGAACGGAAGCCATGACTTTGGACATCTGGTCAGGCGCTCAAGGCAGCTGGGCCTCCGATCATGGGCATCCATGCTCGGAGGTCCTGACCTTCACAGTCACCTGGACGTCCTTGCACGTCCTTAAGCGCCTGGACATGGAGGTTGGGGGTGGCCTCCGATCCAGGACTTCCGGATGCTCAGGGCAGCGGCCCCGGTGTCCATGCAGAGTCTGTAGAAAAGAACCATCCACTTACCTGCTGGAATGACATTTGAAATGACAGATATGGCGCCAGCGCACCCTGGATACTATATAGGCGCTGTATACTACTCTATACAGTAAAATGGATTGCGAATGCCTACTGCTTCATAGGTGCACTTTTGATGCTCCTTTGCTGCCGTTTGGAGTTGTGTCTAATTTGAATACAGAATCGAGCGGCTTGCGAACTAAAATGAGCGCGCATCAAACGCATGGGCGCCCAGCTCTGCCGCACTTTTTTTTACGTGTCTGTACTGTATCGGTCTGATAGTAAGAAATTGCCATACTGTGTCAGACCAAGGGTCCATCAAGCCCCCATAATCCTGTTTCAACAGTGGCCAATCCAGGCTACAAGTACCTGGCAAATACCCAAAAACTAAGTATATCCCATCTACTGATGCTAATAATAGCAGTGGTTATTTTCTAAGTCAACTTGATTAATAGCAGGTAATGGACTTCTCCAAGAACTTATCCAAACCTTTTTTAAACCCAGCTACACTAAATGCACTAACCACATCCCCTAGCAACAAATTCCAGAGTTTAATTGTGCGTTGAGTGAAAAAGAATTTTCTCTGATTAGTCTTAAATGTGCTACATGCTAACTTCATGGAATGCCCCCTAGTCCTTCTATTATCCGAAAGAGTAAATAACCGATTCACATTTACACGTTCTAGATCTCTCATGATTTTAAAGACCTCTATCATATCCCCCCCTCAGCCGTTTCTTCTCCAAGCTGAACAGCCCTAACCTCTTTAGTCTTTCCTTCTAGGGGAGCTGTTCCCTTTATCATTTTGGTTGCCCTTCTCTGTACCTTCTGCTTACAAGAGGCTGTTCCTGATAAATGTAAACGGGAAAAGCCAAATTATCTTTGAAATTTGAGGGTCAAAGTAAATACCTAAAGACTAACAGTGTAGCATGCAGTTGGATGACTGGAAATGCTGGCTGAAGAGACCACCATTTACATCACACAACTCAGAATTTACACAGTGTGAAAAATGTCTTTTCTGGACACAAATTAAGCTGGGGCTTTGATGAGCGAAAGGCAGTAGCCCCGCTGACTTCACTAGATAAAAACCGCTAAAATGAAGTTAATTCTAAGTATGCTGCTCAGGCAAAGAATGCTTAACATCGCAGGAGACCACTTGAACTAATATGGTGTCGGCTAGCCTCTGAATGGGATAGCTGCACCCAATGTAAAAAGAAACAGACTATTTAACAAATTTTAGACATGGTGACTTCAAAAAAACTGACCTTTCCTGTGTGTTGTCTTTAGGTATTTACTTTGACCCTCACAGTGTCTAAGATGATTCTGCTTTTCCCATATACTTTTATGGGGAGCAGCCTCTTATAAGAGGATTTTTACTGTATTCTGTTCCAGGGATCCCCCCTGAGGAAGCCGCCTTCACCAGCAAAACAAGGGCCTTGTAGGAGACTTTGCACCAAACCCGGGATATAGCACATTACAGTTTATAAGAACAACTTGTCTTGTGAATGATTGTGTGTGTATGTGTGTGTGTGAATGTGTTTACTGTAATTAGGATTTGCAGAGATAATGAGTGTTTGAAAACACTTTTTTGGTTATCTGTGATTAGTGAACATTTTAGGAACAGTTTATTAAATAAATGTATAAACGAAATATATGTACACATTTTATGGTGGTATTTTTTAAGTTGTATGTGTTTATTAATGTATAGATTAAGACTGTAAAACATGTACATTTGTACAGTTCAAAGAATATTCATGTAATAAGATCTATAGGAATGATCAATGTGTTCACTTATTTTAACATTTGTAATTTAAGAATAAAGTATTATTTTTAATGTGAACATTAAACAGTGCTTTTCTCCATTTGGGATTTATATATATATATATTTTAGTTCAATAAACTTCAGAATTGGTGGTGAGTAGTCCTTCATCAGGAGTTTGAGTCCCTCAAAGTCAGGGTGACAACTCCCGTCCCTGGGAATCCTAGTCAACTTTGCGATGTCCAAGCTGTTTTCAGCTCAAAGAATTCAGTTCATAGTAGCTTGGATAGACTTGATTCAGAAAAAAGCATTTCTTCCTATCAAAAGAGCCTTATTGCTGATGGGTGTAATAAGGACTTTCCTTCCATAGGACACAGCATCTTCAAGGTTTATCCTGATTCTTCTTGGTCTCATGGCAGCTGATTCATTTGCACATATGGGACTTTCAGTGGGGGCTCTGAAATCAATGGGATCAGTTCTATCAGCTATTATCCACTAAATGCCAAGTGTCTAATGATGACCTCAATATATTAAAAACAAGAGACGAGCAATCAGGCCCTGTCTATAGTGGGTCTTTGCTTATAGAACACCTTACCTGATGAGCTTTGGTTTTTAACGAATGTTAAAGCCTTTAGTAAGGCACTAAAGAGTTTGGTGTTCTCAGAAGATTTTTTTCTGAGAGTTAGAATGATTATTTAATCAGATTATTTTATGTATTTGTTATGTTTGTTTTAATATTGTATTCCATGTTAATGCTGGAATCTTCTTAGCATAACAATGTTGTTATTGTCAGAATATAAGTATTTTAATAAAATAAGAATAAATCTTCATGAAATTCAGGATGAGAGTATCCCTTGGATGAATCTGGAAGTTCTAAAAAAGGATATGTTGCTACATTAAGTGACCTTGTCTACCAATGCTTCCATGAAGAGGTGGGACACTCACACTGGTACAATATGAACACGAAGATTGTGGCCCAACGAAAAGACGTATGTAAATTAATCACCTGAAGCCATTCGCTGGACTTTAAGAATTTTCTCTCATCTCCTCTCGGGAAGCAAAATCTTAATTTAAATGGACAACCAAGTAGCTGTGTTCTACATAAACAAGCAGCGAGGTGCAGGTTCTTACATCCCTTGCTTGGAAGCCATCCAAATCTGGTCGTGGGCAAGACATCACAATACCCATATTCTCTTGACCTATCTTCCAAGAATCCAGAATACTATGAACATAAGAAATTGCCATGCTGGGTCAGACCAAGGGTCCATCAAGCCCAGCATCCCATTTCCAACAGTGGCCAAACCAGACTACAAGAATCTAGCAAGTACCCAAACACTAAGAAGATCCCATGCTACTGATGCCAATAATAATAGAGGCCATTCCCTAAATCAACTTAATAAATAGCAATTAATGAACTTCCAAACCTTTTTTAAACCCAGCTACACTAACTGCACTAACCACATCCTCTGGCAACAAATTCCAGAGCTTAATTGTGCGTTGAGTGAAAAAGAATTTTGTCCGATTAGTCTTAGATGTGCTACTTGCTAACTTCACGGAGTGCCCCCCCTAGTCCTTCTATTATCCAAAAGTGTAAATAACTGATTCACATCTACTCGTTCTAGCCCTCTCGTGATTTTAAAGACCTCTATCATATCCCCTCTCAGCTGTCTCTTCTCCAAGCTGAACAGCCCTAACCTCTTTAGCCTTTCCTCATAGGGAAGCTGTTCCATCCCCTTTATCATTTTGGTTGCCCTTCTCTGTACCTTCTCCAATGCAACTATATTTTTTTGAGATGTTGTGACCAGAACTGTACACAGTACTCAAGGTGCGGTCTCACCATGGAGTAATACAGAGGCATTATGACATTTTCCGTTTTATTCACCATTCCCTTCCTAATATTTCCTAACATTCATTTTGCTTTTTTGTCTGCTGCAGCACACTGAGCTGACAATTTCAATTTATTATCCACTATGATGCCTAGATGTTTTCCTGGGTGGTAGCTCCTAATATGGAAACAAAACTGGGTTATTTTTCCCTAAATGCAACACTTTGCACTTGTCTACATTAAATTTCATCTGCTATTTGGATGCCCAATCGTCCAGTTTTGCAAGGTCCTTCTGCAATTTATCATAATCCGCTTGTGATTTAACTACTCTGAATAATTTTGTATCATCTGCAAATTTGATAACCTCACTCTTCGTATTCCTTTCCAGATCATTTATAAATATATTGAAAAGCACGGGTCCAAGTACAGATCCCTGAGGCACTCCACAGTTTACCCTTTTCCTTTGAAAAAATTGACCATTTAATCCTACTCTGTTTCCTGTCCTTTAATCAATTTGTAATCCACAAAAGGACATCGCCTCCTATCCCATGACTTTTTAGTTTCCTTTGAAGCCTCTCATGAGGGACTTTGTCAAAGGCCTTCTGAAAATCTAAATACACTACATCTACCAGTTCACCTTTATCCACATGTTTATTAACCCCTTCAAAAAAATGAAGCAGATTTATGAGGCAAGACTTCCCTTGGGTAAATCCATGTTAACTGTGTTTCATTAAACCACGTCTTTCTATATGCTCTGTGATTTTGATCTTTTAGAATAGTTTCCACTATTTTTCCCGGACCTGAAGTCAGGTTCACTGGTCTATAGTTTCCTGGGTCGCCCCTGGAGCCCTTTTTAAATATTGGGGTTACATTGGCCACCCTACAATTTTCAAGTACAATGGATGATTTTAATGATAGATTACACATTTTTACTAATAGATCTGAAATTTCATTTTTGAGTTCCTTCAGAACCCTGCGATGCATACCATCTGGTCAGGCAATTTGCTACTCTTTATTTTGTCAATCTGGCCTACTACATCTTCCAGATTCACAGTGATTTGGTTCAGTTCACCTGACTCATCACCCTTGAAAACCATCTCCAGAACTGGTATCTCCCGAAAATCCTCATTAGTAAACACAGACGCAAAGAATTTGTTTAGTCTTTCTGCAATGGCCTTATCTTCCCTAAGAGCCCCTTTAACCCTTTGGCGGACTACTAAGCGGAGTATTACAATTGCACAAGTAGTCCTTGGATCAAAGAATTGCAGATAACTTGTTCAGTTGGCAAGGAATGCCAGTGTCCATTCTGTTTGCATCAGAATTCAACAGGAAGGTCAAAATGTTCTGGTCCCCTGCATTCGAACAGTTATAGATCAACTCCCAATACTTTTCTGCTAAAGTGGAATGTCAATCTACTCTACATTTACTCACCAATTCCTCTGATCATAAGGACTGTCCAGAAAGGTCTTTCATTTAAAGGCAATGATAATTCTCATTGCAGTATCTTGGCCATGACAAGTGTGGTTTCAATATCTCATCCATCTATCGTTTCAATCTCTGATTCTATTGGGGATATTTCCATCTCTTATCAGAGAGCAGTCTCTACCATGCCATCCTTCCATCCCTTGCCTTCACAATGTGGATGTGGTCTCTTCCTTGCTTCTTCTGAAGGAGGTGGCAGATGTGCAAATTTTGGCTATAAAATCATCAACCAGCCTTTGCTACACATCGGGGTTTCGTGTCTCAGTCTTTTCTATGGCTTTCTCTTTGAAGAACCCAACTCTTTTCCCACCTAGACCTCTTTGTGTGTTGGCTGCCTCACAGGCAAAAGGGAGAGAGGTGATACTTTCAGCATGGTGTGGTTACCTGCTTTGTCCTGCTCGGACATCCTATAGCTTGGGATTCAGCCATGTGTGAGGACTTCCATCCTGCTTGTCCTCGGAGAAAGCAGAGTTGCTTATCTGTAACAGGTGTTCTCCATGGACAGCCTTATGTTAGTCCTCATGAAACACACCTACCTCCCCTGGGAGTTGGTTTTTCCATGTATTAGCTACATTATGGACTGAGGGACTCTGCCTAGGGGGGGGTAGGATGATGACTATAGCTGCACATGCTCAGTAGGGCATGTTTGAAAGTACTAGATTCTTCCAGGCCAATGCAGTACCGTGCACTATGGCCAGCACATGGCTCAACGTGCGTTTTGGACACACGTCCATAAACCACAATGCAAAACGGGGGTTAGCGTGTCCTAACATCATCCAAACGTCGAGTGCATAGCTAATAGCGCTCATCACATATAAATTCATGTTGCTAAGGCTATTAGCTATTACTCCCCAATACAAAAAAACCCCAATGCATCAGACGCGCACATTATTATTCTCAAATATTAACACCTGCCCCGCAGCAGGCATTAATTCTTGAATAGCCCCAAAAGTTTAAAGAAAAACAGTAAATACTGCTTTTCTGTAGTTCATTCAACTTAATATCATGATATTAAGTTGGAAGAACCGAAAAAGAAGAACCATTAAGACCTGTGCACAGGTTAGGAAAATGGATGCTCGTAAAATTGAGCGTCTGTTTTCCTGACCAGCTGACAGCCACCTCTCCTGGGCACCCAATGCCAAGGAGGCACTAGGGACAGAAAACTTTCCCTAGCTCCTCCTTTTTACCATGGCAGCCCATTTAAATATTAAATCGGGTACCCAGGAGAGGTGAATCGGTGCATGTTAAGAGAGCGGGCGCTCATTCATGAGTGCCCATTTAATGTGTGCCAATATTGCATTGGCCTGTTTGAGATCAAAGGTCAGTGCCAGGCTCCAGATTATGTCACCCATGTGTGGGGACTAACATCCTGCTGTCCTCAGAGAACACCTATTACAGGGAAACAACTCTATCTCCACCCATAATGGCTGATTCATCCTGCTTTCTATAGAGAACCCTGTGAGCAGGGTTCTCTATAGAAAGCTTGCTTTTTTTCTGTTATTTTTTTTACAACATTTTTTAATAACATTTCAGTATCTGAATGTTTATAATAGAATAATATTTTTTATTATTTATTTTTTAATACATTTATCTACTGCATACCTGGATATAGGACTATTCAAAATGGTGAACAGCAGTGAACTAGCTGTGACAAGAAAAACACAATTGCCAATGGTACCTAAGTACCTTCTCCCTCCTCTGGCCTACACAAGTTGATTGAACTTACAGAACTACTTCCTGTGGCTTCTGGCCTGCAGTACCTGCTGGCTTCTAACTGCCTGGATACGTTGTCTGTCAGCTGGCAGGCCTGTTCGTCCTTCCGGCTGCATGAGCCAGTACCTCTAACTAAGTTCTTCCTCTTCTGCTCTGCAGAGTTAACCACATGGCGGCCCCGCATTCCAACAGTGGTCACATGGGGAGTGGGTGTTAGCATACATTGTGGATCCTGGTTGGGGAGCACATTGGGGAGAGAAGCAGAGTCCTGGGGTGCTCTGGACTCCAGTTTCCTGGTGGAGACTTTGTCAGACTGCATTTATGGGTATCTCTGGATCTGGTGTGTGTTACATGAATGTGCCCAAAACAGGTGTGTTTGGGTTACAACAATGCATGTATTCTGACAGTATGCACATTGTAATCCAAGTAGTATGTACTAAAAGCATACCACATCCTTGAGGCCACCTGCTGAAGTGAACTGACAAATGCCACCTCAAGCATATAATGAATATTGCTATTGCTTATAAAAATCAAATAATATTTCATGTTTTTCTTAAGAAATGTCTTGTCAAAAGTCTGCTCTAACAATTATTTAAGTTTAAGGATGTGTTAACTTTAAAAATTATTTTTTATCAGCTTTTTATGCAGATTGATGCACTTTTCCCAAAGCGATTTGGAACTTGGATTGAATATGCAAAAAAATATTGCAATGCTCATGTCAGGTACTGCCAATATCATTCTTTATTTTGTTGCCTGTTATTTTTAACTTTGCTAAATCACCACCACCCACAGCTCAGCCAGGGCGCCTCACTACAATCAAATCCCAAAAGGACACCAGTAAAAATTTTCAATTTTGTTAATCTACTATGTTACTCTACAACACAGGTGGCAAACTCCGGTCCTCAAGGGCCACAAACAGGCCAGGTTTTCAGGATATCCACAATGAATATACATGAGACAGATCTGCATGCTCTGCCTCCAATGTATGCAAAACTTATGCATATTCATTGTGGTTATCCTGAAAATCTGGCCTGTTTGTGGCCCTCGAGGACTGGAGTTCATCACCCCTGCTCTACAAGTTTGTGCTTCTTATACATTAACATTTATATAATTTCAATTGCGAATCCTCCAAATAGAATTACTGTTCATATACTTACAATCTACTTTGTGTTTATCACATCTCAGTCCAGAAATTCCATCTATGGATTCCCAATAAATAAAGCAATGTGAAAAAGGGGAAAGCCTTGGACAGCAACCACAAAAATTTAAATTCTGTAATGCTCAGCTTCAAGAAAGTCTCTTAAGGCTGCCATCATGAGAAAAAAAACTCATCACATTAGTTTAATGTCTTTTTTTTTTTGTAAATATCAAAGTAATGATAACTTTCAAAATTAATCGAATGTTAATGTCCAGGAAATCCATCAGCTCTTTGAAATTACTGCTTATTTTATCTTAAGAAAATTAAATCCAATTCAAACAGCGGCTGCTGTACTTATCTTTTGGGGAAACGCCAACATGGCAATGTTTCTCTCCTATACACTCTGCTTCAGGATTAACATCCAACTGCAAACTTTTAACAAATGACATCTATGCTGCCTCTATGGCCATCTTGTTTTTCTATAAATAGAGCACAGTCTTTAAAGACTACTCTGGTCTAAACAATAGCCAATCAGAAGAAAGCAAATGGCATGAAATATCAATCAGATTACAAGGCTATTTCACCCATACTATCTTATTAAAGAAGATTTCCCTTCAGAAAAAATGATTCCATTCGATGGTTAAATATAAACCCCATGGTTCTAAGGATCCCAGACGAAAGATCCTCCGCTGTTCATGACAAATGAGCTACACAACCTTATTTCTCCCACAGGGATGTAGGAGAACCACATCCAGTACACAACACTTGAGATCTGAAAAAACATGCTGTTCAGTAATACAGTGCACACATTTTGTTCAATTGTTTTTTTGGGGGACGAGAACAAAGGGTACAATAGGGGAATGATTGGTCATCTTGGCAGGCCTTGAAGTAGGGGATGCCTCAAGGTTCATCTTTTTCGTCGTTATTTAATTTATACCTGGCCCCTTTAGTTGCATATTTGAATTTTATGATATTTATGCGGATGACATTCAGATAGATATATATACCTAATGATAGACCAGGGATAGTACCCATATTATCTTTTCAAGAATGCTTGGCTCACATTAAATAATGGTTAAAGAAGAATAGTCTTTCTCTTAATGTCCATAAATCTAAAATGCTGTGGGTTAATTGAGGGGGGCCCAGATGGAATGTTAACTCGATTCCCTATGAGAGCGAAATTCTGCCATAACAGTCGAGGTTCATAGTCTCGGAGTTGTTATAGATTCAGTGTTAATTCTGACTCCTCATGACCGGCATCTTTCTAAAATATGCTTTTTTAAACTGAAGATATTGAAACCTCTGCAACCATTGTTACCCATTATTTGGTTTAGAACTGTGTTGCAATCTCTCATTTTGTGTCATATAAACTATTGTTCTACTTTGTTATTAGGTTTACCAGATAAATTGATTAAAGTTTTACAATTGTTGCAAAATGCGGCTGCCCGCATTTTATGTGGAGTGAATCATTATGAACATATAATTCCTTCTCTTCAACGGCTACATTGGTTTCCTAGAAATTTTTGCATTGAATTTAGGATGATAGTTGTAATCCATAATTTGCTTTTTTCTGAGGAATCGTGTTCATTGAAATTTAAACTTAACTGGTATGCCCCTGTAAAAACTACATTCTGCAGGGACAAATTTATTTCAGATTCCTTCAATAAAGGGTTTTAATCTTATGCAAACTCAGGGTAGAGCTTTTTCAATGGCAGTATCATTTTTATGGAATGCTATTCCAGAGCATATAGGGTGTGAGATATATGTGTGTTTAGGAAACAATTGAAGACCTTGCTGTTAAGAGAGACCTATGGATAACAGTCGTAAATATTAAATGTTTTTATACTGTAATGTAAAATTTTATTTTATGTTCATGTATGTCATTTATAATCTGCACTGGACACATTTGTAATCCAGAAGCTGCGGAATATACATTTTTAAATAAATAAATGATCTGCAGATGCTTCATTATCAATTTATGATACAGCTTTTATATTTTCAAGCGGAATCTGTAACTTTCGTGATGTCTTGTCTTCATAGACTAACTTTCACAGGCATATATATATAAAAACATACGCACACAAAAGTGGTGTCGTAAATTGAGGCATGTTTTGAAGAATATACCCATCCGTCAAGAGAGTTGGTAAACACTGATGTTTGTAGTGTGTTAGGGCAATAGATACAGCAGCCACAACTCCTATCACTAGCTGGTGTAGTAACATTCTGTTTTACATTGTCCAAAAACAAAGAAAAGGCAAAAGGTCTCGAAGGTTACAACTTCCTGTATACACAAAGTGCAGTGGATACTGAAGCAGGAATGTAAAGAAAGTATCTCTTAGTACTTACAAATAACGGACACTACTTTTTTTTTAGACAAATTGGAAAAGTGCAATGGACAAATGATTTCCTTTTTTCTCGACTTCAATAACCACTCTCTCTCGGAGTATAATGCATGTTTGTATGCAGTTCTCTGAGGCGAAGCAGGATGGTAGTCCACACATATGGGTGATGTCATCAGTTGGAGCCCTGACATGGAAAACTTATGTCAAAGTTTCCAGACTTTTGACTTGACCACTTTGAACATGCCCAGCATGCCCTATAACATGCATCCACGCTAGGCCTTTCTCCAGTCTCTTCTTTTCCGCGGAGCTGCATCATTGCAGTCAGTGTGCCTTGTGTTTATGGCCTACTTTTCAGACTAATTTGGAATACGTTTTCTCGCGGTTTTTCGCGTTTCTTTGTGTTGCTGTCACCAGCGATCGATGCTGGATCCCTCTCAGTTCTCTCTTTAGCGTCTTTGTCAGAGTTTTTGACGTTTTGCTGATAAGTTTCCTTTCTTGTCGATCCCCTGAAGCAGCGGTGTGGTTGGTGCTCATCGGTCTTCGACAGCTATTGCCGTGAAGTTTGATTTAGCATCCCTTTTCTTTTGTTCTATAATGGCCTTGTCCAGTTTTAAGTGAAGCTCTCTGTGCCCGAGGTCCAAGTCCATCATGAACTCCCATAATGAATGTGTTCTCTGCCTGGAGGCATCACATGACATCCGGGGTTGCCGCAGGTGCGCCCAGTTGACCTATAAGTGATGTCAACTTTGACTCAACAAGATGGAATGCTTCTTCGGGTCAGAGAAGTCTGAGTCATTGACATCAAGGGATTACGGAGCCACATCAAGCCATTGACATCAGAAGGGCCATCTGTTCCACTCTGCTGTAAACTGTGATAGGGGTGCAGGAGTCCAACCATCATCTAGCTCCTCCAGGCCGAGTTCCTCATCATTGGCCTTGGCCCAGGGAAGGACCATGATGAGCATCAGCACCAGTCCTTGTTCAATCATGGTGCCGGGCTTGGGCATTCATTGGCTCATTCTGTGATGCCCCTGAAGCAATCCCATGGTGAGGATAGCCAGTCCTCCACCAATGCTGGGGGTGCTCCATGAACTCCATTGGTTCCAGTGCCAGTCGCTGATCTCTCGGTTCTGAAGATGATCTGGTCACACCTCTTCTCTTCCTGTCAGTTTTGGCATCAACAATATTCGAGGAGGAGCTTGAGAGGCATGTGCAGCTGGCTATCAGGCAGGCATTGTAGAGAATCGCCATGGCACCAACAGTGCTGGTGCCAGCATCATCCATCTTGGAGCCGCTGCTTGAGTCTCTACACATGCCCATTGGTGTGTTACCGACCCAGACCGTGTCATTTGCCGGGATAGCACTAATACCCACCGGGACACCAGAGCCTTGCCCTGCCAATATGGTGGCCATGGCCAGTTCCTCAAAGGAAGACTCCCCCCCCAGGCCAGCCAAGCCACCGAGGCTGCGGGCCCCCCGCCCGGTCCAGTGCCGTCTGTGTCTGCACTACTGGATGAAGGCCGAGTGGTCAGGGCCCCATCCCTGGTTAATGACATGAAAGATGAGGAAACTTGTGACTTCTGGGGGGATGGACTCAGTGGAGGTTTCCAACGAATCCTCTAATGGTCTCCCTTCAGACCCTTATCCGGAAGAGCGAAGTAAGTCCCTGGCTGAGGATCTTACCTTCGCAGGGTTTGAATGGTTGATGGCAAAGGCCATTCCCTTTCATTTGCTAACTGAAGAGGATGACCGGCACAATTTGCTGGAGATCCTCCAGTTTGTGGAGCCTCTTAAGGAGGTATGATGGTCCCAGTGCATGACATCCTTAAAGAGTTGCTGTTGATGATCTGGGAACACCCCCTTCACAGTACCTCCCGTAAATAAGGAGACGGATGCAGTTTATCTCGTCTGGAAGGTAGCCAGATTCAGCAAGCGTCAGCTGCCTCACCAATCGGTGGTGTTCGAATCCGCTCTCAAGAGAGCCAAGCGTTTTCCGACCCATTTCTCGGCCCCCCCAGGGAAGGATCATAGAGTGATGGATGCTCATGGGAGGAAGGTTTTTCAGGGAGCTATGCTCATTGCCTGCATAGCTTCTTACCATGAGTCAGTATTCATGGGACATCTGGAAGCAGGTGCAGAAGATGGCCGAGCAGCTGCCTCAGCAGCAACAGGGAACACCCTCATGTCGCTTAAGGGCCTGGAAAACACGAGGTCTGCGCAACCTATGATGATTTCAAAATGGCATCGAGGATCTCCACAGCTGGAGTCAGCCTTGGCAAAGAGGGCAGGGAATTTACTCCAGGTACTTTCTTATTCCAAAGAAAACAGGACAACTTCATCCCATCCTAGACCTGAGGATCTTGAACAAATTTCTCCATAAAGAAAAGTTCAAGATGGTTTCCTTGGACACATTGATCCCCTTTCCGCCAAAAGAGAACTGGCTATGCTCTCTCAAGCTGAAAGATGCATACACCTACATCGAGATCTTCCCCAGTCACTGGAAGTATCTCAGATTCGTGGTGGGAAAACAGCACTTCCAGTATTGCGTGTTGCTGTTCGGGTTCGCATCAGCCCCATATGTCTTTACAAAATGTCTGGCCATGGTGGCGGTGCACCTGCACAGGATGGGATTTATGTCTTCCCTTATTTGGACAATTTGCTGGTCAAGAACACTTATCAGGCAGGAGCTGTCAGGTCCATGCGCCTGACCATCTGAGTGAATCTCAGCCCTTCACCACAGTTGGACTTCATAGGCGCCCTAGACATGGCTCAGGCCAAGGCCTTCCTGCCTTGCCAAAGGGTCATCAACCTGATGACCATTGCAGCAGAGATTCAACAGAGCCAGCAGGTGTCAGCTTGGCACATTTTGAGGTTGTTGGGTCACATGGCCGCAACAGTTCATGTTATTCCCTTGGCATGCTTGTACATGAGAATAGCCCAATGGACTTTGAGGCCACAGTGGCATCAAGCCTTACAGAGCCTCCGGACTGCATAAGACTCACTCAGCCTCTCCAGGAATCGTTGTCCTGGTAGCAGGTAATTTCAAATCTGGAATGGGGGATTTTCTTTTAAAGCCCTCCTATCCAAATTGTACTAAACATGGATGCGTCCACCCTGGGTTGGAGAGCTCATGTAGATGGGCTTATCCCTCAGGGTATCTGGTCTGCCCAGGAGCACTGTTGCCAAATCAACTTGCTGGAGCTCTGGGCAATCAGGTATACACTATGGGCTTTCAGAGATCGGCCGTCCAACAAAGTTGTCCTGATTCAAACTGACAACCAAGTAGCGATGTGGTATGTCAACAAGCAGGGAGCTAAGGGTTTGTACCTCCTGTTTCAGGAGGTGGTACAGATCTGGTCCTAGGCCCTCTCTCACAGGATGGTACTCAGGGCCATGTACCTGGCTGGAACAGAGAATGTGTTAGCGTATTGACATAGTCGTGCCTTCAGATCCCACAAATAGTCTCTGGACAAAGAGGTCATAAATCAGATCTTATGCCTCCAGGGAAGCCGGATGTGGATCTATTCGCAGCGCCTTGGAACAGGAAGGTTCCTCAGTTTTGATCCTTGTACAAGACACACAACAAACCAGCCTCAGTCGCCCTCGCCCAACATTGGGGCAAGGATATTCTGTATGCATATCCTCCGACTCCACTGGTAGCAAAGACTCTCTTGAAGCTTCACAAGGACAAAAGAGACTATAATCCTTATAGCCCTTCTTTTGCAGAGACAGGTCTGGTTTCTACTCCAGTGGGAGTTATCCGTCGGAAGACCGATCAGTCTGGAGACTTCCCCAGACCTCGTCACGTAGGATTGAGGCAGGTTGCGGCATCTCAACCTTCAGGCCTTGCCACTTACAGCCTTGATGTTGAGAGGGTAATTCTGCAATCACTCGATCTCTTAGTTGATGTCTCAGGTCCTGGTGGCTTCTGTAAAGTCCTATGGACTGAAGAGGAGGTTTTCCATGTGGTGTGAGCAGAAGGACCTGGATCTTTTCTCCTGCCCGCCACAAAAACTGCTTGATTACTTTCTAAACCTGTTGGAAACTGGCTTGAAAACCAATTCTGTTAGGGTTCATTTGAATGCATACCACCATGGTGTAGATGGTATGCCCATCTCTATGCAGCCTATAGTTGTACATTTCATGCAGGCCTGCTTCAATTGAAGCCTCCCTTAAGGCATCCTGCTGGGTCTTGAAACTTCATTGTGGTGTTAGCTCAGCTGTTGAAGGCTCCTTTTGAGCCACTGCGCTCCTGTGACCTGAAGAACCTGACCTGGAAGGTCATATTTTTGGTGGGGGGTTCACTTCAGCATGCAGAGTCAGCGAACTCCAGGCCTTAGTGACTTATCCCCCTTATACTAAGTTTTTCTCTGATAGGGTGGTCCTCCATATGCACCCTAAGTTCCAGCCTAGGATGGTGACAGACTTCATCTTAACCAGTCCATCGACCTGCCAACATTCTTTCCCAGGCCCCATTTGCAACAAGGCAAACAAGCACTGCAGATTTTGGACTTAAGACAGCCTTAGCCTTCTATCTGGAGCAGACAGAATCCCATTGACAGTCCACCCAACTTTTTGTTTCTTTTGATAGAAATAGGTTGTGTATTGCCATTGCCAGACACTATTGAACTAGCTAGCAGATTGCATCTATTTCTGTTATGCCCAGGCAGGACTGCATCTTGGGGGCCATGTCAAGACTCATTCTGTCCGAGCCATGGCAGATTCGGTAGCCCACTTGCGAGCAGTCCTCATGGAGGAGATATGCAAGGGTGCGACGTGGAGTTCTCGCCATGCATTTCACATCTCACTATTGCTTGAATAGGGATGGCCATCGCGATAGTAGGCTTGGCCAATCTGTCCTTCGGAATCTGTTTGAGGTGCAGAACCCAACTCTCTCCTGACTAGAGCCCATTGTTTGGGTTCAAGCTATCTCCTCCTCTGTTATCAACAACACCCTTGTTTTTGTGCCCATCGGCACATGGTTTGGGTGTCTGTTGGTACACTATTTTGTTGGGGGACAGCCTGAAACTAGGGATTCACCCATGTGTGAGGACTACTATCCTGTTTGTCCTCGGAGAAAGTAGAGTTGCTTACCTGTAACAAGTTGTCTCCAAGGACAGAAGGATATTAGTCCTCACAAAACCAACCCGCCACCCAGCGGAGTTGGGTTTCTCCTATTTTTTTTGTTTATGTCTAATTCTTTGTTATAAGACTGAAGAGGGACCCCGCATGGACATGTGGTATAGCGCATGCCCTATATGGCCAAGTCAAAGTTCTAGAAACCTTGCCATAAGTTTTCCGTGATGGGGCTCCATCTGATGATGTCATCCATGTGTAAGGACTAACATCCGGCTGGCCTCCGAGAACACCTGTTATAGATAAGCAACTCTGCTTTCTCACCATCGACAATGGATTTCCATGCTTTATAAACCGATCTTCCAGATTACGGGCTTGATTTTTAAATTCTTCCATGCATGAACAAAGACGATAACATTGCAAGAATTGTGAAAAAGGAAGAATGTATTTCAAATATTATGGATGAAAACTGGAAAAATGCAAACCAGCATTTCTATCAATTGTCTTCTTAAACAAAGTAGTAGAGAAACCATGTGCAGTTGTAAGGAATCAGGTAGGCGAGGATAAGGTAAAAGTAAAATAATATGTTTATTGGTATACAATCTTAAGTCCAAGTATTAAAAGTATCTAAGCATATACAGTTCTAAGCATATACAGTTCTAAGCTTAAGCATATACATCTGTATCCGTGCACAATATTTCGGCCAATACTCACTACACCCTTTTCATCATCAGCCTGGCAAGGAGAGAGCACATCACAGGCGAAAAAAGGGGTCTTCACTTTGTACGTCTACAAAGAACAAAACATCACTTTGCTCTTCCGCAAAGGAACTCTTTCTCTCTCAGTTTGTCGTCCAAAGTTACCTTTCTTTTATAGTCTACTGTATGCCAGGTGCAAGCTTATGTGCGTGCAAAGTAATCTTATCTTTATGCCAGGTGCAAGCTTATTTATAGCCTACTGTATGCCAGGTGCCGAAGGGTTCATGCGAAGTGCAAACTTATTTATAGCCTACTGTATGCCAGGTGCCGAAGGGTTCATGCGAAGTGCAAACTTATTTATAGCCTACTGTATGCCAGGTGCCGAAGGGTTCATGCGAAGTGCAAACTTATTTATGCCAGGACAGGATTGCTCACTATCTGTTCTTGCAGTTCAAGGATAGGTCATCTCCATTCCAGGCCGAATGTCAGTGCTGCAGCTGATTCTGCAATATCCCTTATAGCAGTCTTCATGATCCAAATATCCAAAAACGAAAGAGCTGTTCTGTTATAATGAAAAAATGAATTGAATGCATACACTCTGATCATTTAACCAATCCACAAATTCATGTAATTTCGCTACAGTGTAACTCCTTAAGAGGAAGACATCATCAGTGAACTATTTCCACAGAACTCTGGACGAAGAAAAAATAGAGGCATATACCCATTGTAATTCAAACCCAGACATGAATAAGTTAACCAAAGAGGGAGCAAAAGTAGCCCCCATCGCTGTTCCTGAGATTTGTTCATAGATTTGGTTATCAAACAAAACATTTTTTTGTCAGAGCCAGTTTGGCTAAAGATAAGATAAACTTCATTGGAACTTTCTGAGGTTTGGGGCGATCCTCCAATACTTGCCAAAAAACTTTCAATGCCTCCTCTTGTGAGATGATAGTACAGAAGAAAGTAACATCAAATGTCACAAAAGGCTAGTCAGGCAGATCTTCATCAATTGAGGACAGCATTTGTAAAAAAAAATGCAAGGAACCTCTAATATAAGATGTACTAATGACAATAATTGGATTTAAAAATGTGTCCACATATTGTGAAAACAGCTCCATCAAGGACTCATTGGATGAAATAATCGGGCCTCTATGTGGGTGTTTTAGATATTTATGAATTTTAGGATGTACATAAAACACTGGTATATGTGGAAACTTTGTTCAAAAAAACAGAATTCTTTTTTTGTTAAAAATTCAACCTCTAAAACACCCTCCATAACACTCTTTGCAATTCACTCGCTGGATGTTTACTCAATTTCCGATAATAGGAGTCACTCCTAATTGGTGGAGACATTCATTTCTATAATTCTCACAATTCAAAATCAGTAGTCCTATCTCCCTTGTCGATAGCTTTGATAACAGTAGAGGAATCAACCATCAGATTATGCAAAGCCAGCCTCTGCTCTTTAGTCAGATTTTCCCTAAATTTATATGGGGTAGACACTAATATTGCCACATCCCTGATTACCAGATCTTTAAATGTGGTCAGTACTAGATCCAATGGTCCTGAAGGGGTCCAAAGAGGACCAATTGATAACCATGGAAATATCTTGAACTGAACATGAGTGTGAGGGAAAAATAAAGTTAAAGCTGTAAGCCATGCATGAAACTTGCAAAATCCAAGCGGAACAGAAATAAAAAATATGGATTGTATGGAACAAATGATGAGTCTTTCATTTACACCATTTCTTCATAAATCAACGACTTGAAGTGCATATAATGCAGCATTGTATTACTGAACAGCATGTTTTTATAGTTCTGAAGTGTTGTGTACTAGATGTGGTTCTCCTACATCCTTGTGGGAAGAATCACAGTGTGCAGCTGATTCATCGTGGATCTTTTGTCTGGGATCCCTATTAACACAGAGTTTGAATTTAACAATAGAATCATATTTTCTGAAGGGAATTCTTCTTTAATAAGATAGTTTGGGTGAAATAGCCTTTTAATCTGATTGGTATTTTGTGCCATAGACCAGCATGGTCTTTAAAGAGTGCTCTTTTTGTAGAAAAGCAAGATAGCCATGGAAGCAACACAGACACGAGTCGTTGAAAGTTTGCAGTTAGATGTTAGTCCTGAAGCAGCGTGTACAGATTATGTTGGCATTTCCCTAAAAGATAAGAACTGCAGCTGCTGTTTGAATTGGATTTAAGTTTCTTAAGATAAAAATGTGGTCATCTAGAGAGTCGATGGATTTCCTGGATATTGTTAACATTTGATTAATTTAAAAAAAAAAAAAGACTTTAAATTAATACAATATGACAAGAAAGAAAGGGGGGTTTTTTTCCTATGATAGCCTTAAGAGACTTTCTTGAAGCAGAATTTATATTTTTGTAGTTGCTGTTTGAGGTTTTCCCCTTTTTCACATTGCTTTCTGTTTTGGAAATCCATAGATGGAAATTGTGGATTGGCATGTGATAAATACAAATTGGATCATAATTATATGAGTAGTATTTCAGTTTGGAGGATTCTCAATTGAAATTAGATCATATAAATGTTATGTATAAGAAGCACAAATTTGTAGCTTAACATAATGGGGCGGATTTTAAAAGGAGCGCGAATAGCCTACTTTTGTTTGCGCTCCAGGCGCAAACAAAAGTACGCTGGATTTTAGTAGATACGCGCGGAGCTGCGCGTATCTGCTAAAAACCTGGATCGGCGCGCGCAAGGCTATGGATTTTGTATAGCCGGCGCGCGCCGAGCCGCGCAGCCTACCCCCGTTCCCTCCAAGGCCGCTCCGAAATCGGAGCGGCCTCGGAGGGAACTTTCCTTTGCCCTCCCCTCACCTTCCCCTCCCTTCCCCTACCTAACCCACCCGCCCGGCCCTGTCTAAACCCCCCCCCCCCCTTACCTTTGTCGGGGGATTTACGCCTCCCAGAGGGAGGCGTAAATCCCCACGCGCCAGCGGGCCTCTTGCGTGCCGGGCCGCGACCTGGGGGCGGGTACGGAGGGCGCGGCCACGCCCCCGGGCCATAGCCACGCCCCCGTACCCACCCCCAAAACGCTGCCGACACGCCCCCGAAACGCCGCGATGACCGGGCCCGCCCCCCGACACGCCTCCCTCGGAGAACCCCGGGACTTACGCGAGTCCCGGGGCTCTGCGCGCGCCGGTAGGCCTATGTAAAATAGGCTTCCTGGCGCGCAGGGCCCTGCTCGCCTAAATCTGCCCGGTTTTGGGCGGATTTAGGCGAGCAGGGCTCTGAAAATCCGCCCCAATAGTTTCACAAAATTGAAAATTTCTACTGCTGTTCTTTTGGGATTTGATTTTTATCTTTGCTGTGTGAATTATGCATTAATGGTCATTTGATTTTGATTGCATTAAATCTGTAGGGGGAAGACAGAGAACATTTATTTTATATAAAATTTTTCTTGCTATCTTTTTAAAAAATTAATAGAAAAAGCTATTGCACATGCTTGTTCTTGGTTTGTCCCTATTAGGGCACACAGTATCAATTTGATTTGTGTTTTTGTATTATTGTAGCACTCATTTTAGAGAGGGTTCTTTATCTGTTCTTCAGTATATCCTCACCTTAATACTTAAGGGCTATTATAGTGCAGCAGAAAAACTTTGTACCTTATAGTGTCATTAAAGCAAAAAAATGGCCAAGTTTAACTGTATTGGCTTAGGGATTGTAGATACTCCCTCTTTACCATTGTTATTTTTTAGTTCGGGCAATAATACTTGATTACCTGCAGTCATTTACGCCCTATCCATTTGGATGGGGAGTATCACCAAGTCATCCTGCCGTCTTGCTAGGCAGTCTGCCTCCTCTGTCTCCCTAACACCCCACTCCATTCTAAATTGTATTTGACAAGATCTCAGTGACCTACTGCCACTTCATGCTGACTGTTCATATCCCTCTTTCTTGGAACTCGACAGAGTAGCATAAGAACATAAGACTTGCCATACTGAGTCAGACCAAAGGTACATCAAGCCAGTATCCTTTTTCCAACAGTGGCCAATCCAGGTCACAAGTACCTGGCAGGATCCCAAGGGGTAGATAAATTCCATTCTGCTTATTCCAGAGATAAGCAGTGGATTTCTGCAGTAGTGCAAACCAGCTTTCTTGATTCTCACTTTTGACCCTTTATCATTTTGGATAATTGGACTGTAGGCTTTTTTCTGTAGGTAGGCAGTTTAAGTCAAATACATTGGTCACATGGCTGCACTTGACCCTACATTAACAGATTCTGCCCGAGCTTTCTGGATAAGATCTAAAGGCCTTTCATTGCCCATGTGCAGTACTTCTGTACTGCTGCTGTGATCCATAGATCCTCTTGCTTCGTTTTTATCTGCTGAGAGTGTGAGATACAGGTTTTTTCTTCATCTGCCCTGCTGATCTCATTATCAAGAACTGCAAAGCAAATAACTCCATTTATAAATAAAAACATAAATAAACGGCCAAAAAGGAACTGAAACAAAAATAAAATAGATCATAAAATAGATCATAAAACCTAAACTGTTATTGTACTTGCAGCTTGCCAGAGAGACCCAGCAGTTAGCTTGATTCTAGGTCTTCTGCGTAGTCTGCCAGATAGACCTAGCTACATGAGCAAGTTATTACTGTAGTTGTAGCCTTTCAGACAGACCAGCTGCTTATTTAATTTTGTAATCACTGCCTGCATCTACATCTCTTGCTCATTTCCAAAAACAAGTTTTGATTCCTTCCAATTTACCCATTTTCTTTTTGACTTCATCTCATTCATGCCCATTTCATTTTTTTATATGCTCCCAAGGATGATATCTGACTAGACAATCTTAGCTCATGGAATAAAGCTGTTACCTCAAGTCTTTCCTAATTCTTATTAGTTTAAATCTTGCATGACATCAGTTGCTTCCTTGATAATCAAAATGAGATACAGAGGGATAAGTTCTCCCCTATACATTAAAATTGTTTTCTATTGCCAAGCAGTGCTAAATTAGCCATTAAACGTGGGGTGATGTCATCCAGCGGCATCAAACGGACCCTCTCTCTAGTTCACTAGAGCTTTTATTACTGAGCAGGTGCAGAAGTTGTCTTACGAGCCCCTCAGTCTCTTTTTGTCTTGCTTCCACACAGACATGTACTCTCTCTCACTTTTAAAATGTTTGGTTTTAGTCTTAAGACCTTGTTTTCTCTTGTCTTTATTGCTGCCTAGGTAGCTCCTCAAGCAGCACTTTCAGTTCTGCAAAGAAGAGGAGCTTTTGTTTTCTCTTTCCGTAGGTCGTGAGATCTCCTGCTTTCGATGCATTGCAGGTGAGAAGGAACTCCTCGAATGGGGCTCTCCCTCCCAGTGGTGCCAGATTCCAGTCTCAGGGTTGATTGAGGATGGGATAGTGCCAGGGAGACGGAGGGGGACATTGTGGGGCTGTCAATGCATTCATCCAGTGCTGGCTACACAGATGCACCCTGCACAACTGGTGCATTTGCGCCTTCAGTATACCTGATGCATCAGTGCTATTGGTGCAGCTGCATCATTGGTGTACTCGATACACCCATGCCATTGGTATAGTGGTGCACCCAGTGCGACTACACCTTCATTGTAGCACCCGCATTATCCGTGCACTCAATGCGCTCTGCATCGAGCCATCGACACAGAAGTCATGGCCTCTAATCCATTTATTTGTATATATATATTATAGCTAGTCTATCAGCATTCCTATGAATGGTACAACCATTAATACCTAATAATTAATAACATAAAACAATAACCTAAAACATTTGAAACAAAAATAAAACACCAACTAGCTGTGAATTGTAATGTAAATATAAAATGAGCCTGCCTCAGTTAAAATCATATTTATACTGGTGCTAATACTGAAACTACAAAAATCCTGTTTAATAAAAAGCCTTTAAACTTTTCCCTAAATGATTTTATACAGCCCTCAGGTCAAATATCTTCGGGCAAGGTGTTCCAAATTACTGGTCTTTCAACAACAAATATTTGCTCTCTTGTTTATCATAAATGTAGTTGTTTACCTGTTTGACAGTTTTCCTTCTTCGTCAGTAAACTCTGGAGCCTATTTCCTCCACATTGCTTTTGGCAAACATAAGAGTCTGGGAGCTCCTGTAAGAAGCGCAGTGCAGCCATCTCAAGATGACCAGTTTTTTGTTTCAAAAGACATGCAGGTGCAATGCACCAAGATGCCATCATTGAACCTGCCCTGGTGGGGCATCTTGTTGCCTGTTTTAGAGCCTCATAAGTGTCATCTGTTGAGTCTCTCCATCCAGAGTTTTGGCCATTGTGCTTCAAGAAGAAGACAGGCTTATTCCCACGAGAGTCCCATACTCCTTTCTCTGAAATGAGCGAGGTTCCCACTTCGCTTACATTCTTTTTCAAGATTATGTTGTCCCCCAACTTTAAGCTCCAAGAAGACCTTTTTTTCCTTCTGATTTGAAGAACTTTCATCCCTGCCAGTAGACCTCTCTTGTCAGAGTTCTGGGTGAGAGCGGGTGATTGGAATCATTTGGAGGAGATTTTTTTTTGAATAGTAGCAGTGATCCCAGTGCTTCAGTTGTCTTTCGACCAGCTTAGCTCATCATGATATGGTAGACATCGTAGTGGAGAATAAGTCCCTTCTCTTTTCCAAAGACAGTGATGGCTAACCTATGACACGTGTGTCAGAGGTGACACACCGAGATGTTTTTGCTGACACACACAGCGTTTCGTGGACTATCGGGAATTTTTTTTTTTTTTAATCGGCTGCGCTGAGCCCTTATTTTATCGGCTGCGCCGACCCTTTAAAATTAGTTTTTTAGTATCCCCCCACTCTCCAGACCCCTCCACCCCCCAATGCCCCTGGGCGCAGGGAGGCTCATACGGCGCAGCAACAGGCAGGGCCGTGGTGAGGCTCACGTCACCACGGCCTGAAGAAAAAGATTGCATTTAAACGCGCTGATGCTCCTCCTCCTTCCTGCCTGTGCGGCCCCGGAAGTAAACGTTGCCGGAGCTGCGTGGGCAGGAAGGAGGAGAAGCATCAGCGCATGCAGAAGAGAAGCAGTGCTTGCTCTTACGGGCCGCCGCGAATCCTAAGTCACAGTGGCCTGAGAAGAGGAAGAGGCCCGGTAGCAGGGCCGCCGCGGCCCGAGAAGATTAGGGCCGCTGCAGAGCCCATCCTGCGGTGACCCGTGAAGAGGAGGCCCAGAGGTACGAGAGAGGCTGAGGGTCTATAGAGGATATGTGTGTGTGCGTGTATGAGATGAGTTGAGAGATTGTGTGTGAGAGTGAGGACCTGAATGTTTGCAGAGACAGCATGTGAGAGCCTCTGTGTGTGTGAGAGAGACAGCATGTGACAGTGAGAGCCTGTGCTTGAGCAAGACAGCATGTGGGAGTGAGAGAGAGCCTGTGTGTGTGAGAGTCAGACAGCATGTGCCAGTGAGAGACTGTGTGTATGAATGATTTTATATGAGAGAGCATGTGACAGTGAGAGCCTGTGTGTGTGTGAGAGAGAGAAATGCATGTGAGAATGAGAACCTGACTGTGTGTTTGAGGGAAGAAGATGGAGAGAAAAGAAACAGAAAAAAAGATAATATAAAAGGAATTGGCAAAAAAAATAAGAAAGGGAAGGTGGAAAAAAAAAGCCTGTGACCAACCAATTAGAAAACTAAGATCAGACAGCAAAGGTAAAAAAAAAAAATTACTTTTTAGTGATTGGCACATGTAATCTTTGGGAATGTGCAAGAATAGCAATTTCTCTATGCGTATCTCGCAATGTACCAGATCAGCATGGAGAAAAGTGGAAGCCCACGGGGCCTGCACAGAGGAGGCAGCAGAATGGGCTTCAGTGTCAGTAGCAGCAATCGGCACCTCCCCAATAGCCATGTTGCAGCAGTGACAGTGGCAGCATAGGAATGAGAAAGGTTCCAAGATTGCTGGCAAAAGAGAGGGGGGTCTGCCTTTAGTGTGTGCATGTGTATGAATGGGACTCTGCCTGGGGGTGTATGTGTGTGAATGCTTGGGTGCCTGCCTGGGGGTCTGTGTGTGTGAGAATGAATTGGTGCCTGCCTGGAGGATGGAGTGGGAGTGGTGTGAAAATGAATGGGAGCCTGCCTGGGGTTCAGTGTGTGTGTATGTGTGAGAATGACTGGGAGCCTGTCTGGGTTTGTGTGTATGTGAGGGAGCCAGTGAGTGTGAGAGCATGAGTGTGTATGAGAATATCCAGGGGAGTAAGAGTTTGTGTGGGGGGGGGGGTGGAGGGGGAGAGAGTGTTTTAATTGAAGATTTAGCCAATGAAATTCAGCAACAAAAAAGTCACTAAGCAGGTAACGTAAAGAATTATTTGTTGTTGCTTTATTAATAAATACAGTACATATATTAAAATTATAACTTTTTGTTATTAATTAGAGCTACAAATATCACAAAATTATGGATTTTTCCAGAAGTGACACACCACCCGAGTTATGCTCGTTTTTTTAATGAATTTTGACGCACTGAGCTCAAAAGTTTGGCCATCACTGTCCAAAGACATTGGGAAAAATAGTCCTCCAAAGTCCTTTGTGGAATGTTCGTATGTCAACTCATCAGCCTTAGATGGTCTGTTGTTTGCATGACAATGGTAAGTCTGACATCCCATTACTGGTGATATTCTCTTTGAAAAATTAGGGAACAATACACTGCCCCAGTTTTGATGGGCCTCAGAGCATGTCAGTCTCAATCAGTAGAGGGGCAGAAAAGTCACCAAGGACATTGGGTCCTCAAGGTTACAGAATGTGGTTACTATTTATGCTTCTCCATTCTTCCAGCGCAAAACTATTTTTTTTCTTCTGTTTGGGGCCATCTCAAGCACCCCAACTGCATCTCAAGGGGAAGTCACTCCTTTGCCAGCAGGTGCTGGAGCTTGTTCCTCCCAAAGAGCATAGCACAATCCCGAGTTTATAAAGGCTGTTCAGGGAGTAGTTCCAGAGAGGTTCAAGGTGAATGTCCCTCACACCACTCTATCCCATTTTAAAGCAGGGAAGAGGATGTACAGTCTGGAACCAATGGTGTTCTACTCTCTGGCTTTTGCTTGCTACAAGCATCTTCATGAAGTTGTTGGAAGCAGCACACTTAGGTTGCACACTCAGCTGCTAGAATCCTCACCAACTCCCGCAGAATAGATCATATCACGCCAATCCTCAGAGATCTCCATTGGCTTCCAATCCCCTCCAGAATACTTCACAAGACCCTCACAATTATCCACAAAACGCTACACAACCAAAATATTCATTGGCTTAATGACTTCCTGCACTATCATACTTCCAACAGACCAACCAGAGCTGCCTATAAAGGATCCATATTTATACCCTCTCACAAACTCACTCACCACATCTCCACTAAAGATTGTGCCTTTTCCATAGCGGGACCTACATTATGGAACTCAATGCCCCCTGAACTACTCCAAGAACACTGTACAAAAACCTTCAAAAAAACCCTAAAAACTTGGCTATTTAAACTAGCATATACTTAACAATACCCCCCGCCACCCTCTCCCAAAAACATCCACTCTCTTCCCCCCTCCATTGAAACCTTGGACACTAATCTATTTAACTTTTAGTTAATTTTTAGAATATAGTTTCTATACAGAATTCTTGTAAATAGTTTTTTATTCAATCTCTTATCTAATCCCTACTCAAGGCCTATGGACCCTTTCTCTTCCTCTACTCTCCCATCTTGTTCCTTCATCTCCCTGATACATGTAACTTTATTTT
The DNA here is from genome assembly GCF_901001135.1 of Rhinatrema bivittatum. Lineage (NCBI taxonomy): Eukaryota > Metazoa > Chordata > Amphibia > Gymnophiona > Rhinatrematidae > Rhinatrema > Rhinatrema bivittatum. The sequence continues at coordinate 50,965,933 of NC_042620.1, read as the reverse complement.
TCACTTCCTAAATTATGTTTAACCCAGTTATCTGTAAACCGATGTGATATGCAAATGAATGTCGGTATATAAATGTTTTTAAATAAATAAAATAAACCTAGCTGAATGGCTGGTAATAAGATCTGAAGAACTCTCAATCTGCAGTATTAAACTTTATTACTTAAGATTGTGCTTAAATTTAGTGGAAGCAGGTACATTCCTGTCTTCAAAACTAATCCTTACTTAATTTTGAGCCACATGGCGACAGCAAGGTATATAGTCATCTTACGCCGTTAAACTGGAGAGCTCTCCATTGGAGCTTCTGCTGTCACTGGATTCAGTTATGTCAGCCCCTTGTACACCCTGTGTTGGTTTTTGCTGACGATGATGTCCTGGCTAAGTCATACTGCTGTCTACAGAGAACACAGTAAGCAGACTTGCTGTGTCCCCATCCATTGCATATGTATCCCTTTTTATTCTAATCTTAAATGCACTCACCATCTCTTTACAGCTCACGTCTTGGCTTAAAATGCGGAAGTGGCAACAGATCCATGCCCTACTCTGGCTTAGCCATTTCTACTCTCAAGCAGTGCCCCCACCACCACCATTCCATTGCACTAACCCGGCTGATCTCTGTGGAGTAGTAGCCTAGTGTACTAACCCAGTTACCCTCATGGCCTGCAATGTCATTAGGTCATGCTTCCGCAGTTTCCTCAGTTTTTTGCAACTAAGGAACCTCCATGTTTATCCTATGCCTTCTTGACATCCATTATTGTTTTAGCCTCCTCACCTGCTCCAGGAGGGTGTTTTTCCACCCTTTCCATGAAGAATATTTCTTGATGATAATCCTTAGTCTACTACCTTGGAGTTTCATTTTATGACCCCTAATTTTTCAACTTCCTTTCCACTGAAAAAGGTTTACATCTTGTGCATTATTAATACTTTTCAGGTATTTGAATATGTCTATCATATCCCCAATGACCTTTTTCTCCTCTGGGGTATACATATTTAGGTCCTTAAGTCTCATCTTCTATTGCTTTTGGTGTAGACACCTCCCCCCCCCCCCCCCCCCCCCCCCCCCCTCCGCGCCAACAGCATTTTGGTAGGCTTTGTCTGGACTGTTTCCAAATTATCATAAATAAACATTATCATAAATAAAAATTATCATAAATAAAAATAAAAATTATCATAAATAAAAAATAAAAATTATCATAAATAAAAATTATCAAAAATAAACAGTTAGAAATTGTTTAACCTATCCTTTCCTCTAACTACCAAGTTCCACATTCCCTGTTATAATGTAATTTCCTGCTTCTATTGTTAACTGGTTTTTTCCCCCTAGTTCATTGTAAACCGGTACGATAAGACCTGGTCTTGAGCATCGGTATATTAAAAGAATTTAAATAAATAAAATTTAAATAAATAAATTATCCATATTTTGTTTGTGGTTTGTTTGTGGCCAAAAAGACTGCAGTCAGCAGTTTAAAGACCTATGTGGATACACATTATTTTATTTATTTAAATAATTTATATACCGGAGGTTCCTGTATAATATACATATCACCCCGGTTTACATAGAACAGTAACAATCGCTACATTTAGCGGTTTACATAGAACAGGATTAAAAACAACGATCTACTATTGTTGCCTGGCCCTTCCACTGTTACAGTTGTGATCAGATATCCTCAAGAGTACAGCAGTATTGCTCCTGGAAGACACAAGCCCTGTGGAAGGCACAGTTTGGATAAGATCCCAAAGCCGCAGCATGAGGTAGGACAGCAAAACAGTTCCCCTTCCCAGAGCAAGGCATCGTTGGACCTCCAATTCAAGGTCGAGATGGAATTCCTGTCCTCTCTTTCCTGCAAGTCCAGGAAGGCTCCCCCTCCCTGTGGCATCAGTTCCCAGGTCTGTCACAGGTCAGAAGACTGAAGTAATAAGATTGCCTAAATGACATGAGGGATCCCCTCTGGGGTCATCTCCCTCTGCATTGAAAAAGCAGAAGCCAATACTGTTGGTACGGGACACTGCTGGAGAGAACCTGACCTTGACCCCAAGGCAGGAGTTAGCATTCTCGATACAGATGACATTATCCTTTGTGGCATTTAAGGCAATCTATTCTATCCAGAGCTGACATATACCAGGGTGCTCTCTGGACACAGTTGGGCCCCTCTGTGCAACTTGCTAGGGCTCCTTCAATTTTGTCAGAGGAGAGAGCCTCAGCACAGAGGTACAAAGTTGCTGCCATTATGGAAAATAGGGCTATAGTACAGAAGAATATTTTTCCAGCGCTGTCAGTCAGACCTGGCACCAGCCAGTGAGAACTGCCAATGCATCCGGCACAGAATGCCTCATAATCTGCCCTTTCTTCAGCTACAGCCATTGTGGCTCTGAGTTTCTACTTTGCCTCACTGGCATCAATAACCCTTAATAAGGATGAACTGTTATGGGTTTCTGAAGAGTTTGCCTCTCTTCCAACTCCAGTGCAAAAGGTTCCTCAACCAGTGGTAACCCAGCTATTGGAGCTAGTGAAGACTTTCTTTGCTTCCTTAAGCCCTGAAGCTTGGAGAGGGAGGTTAGAATCACTCCTATCTAAGGTGGAGGAAATTTCCCTCACATAGTATGTTACCCAGAATCCTCCAAAGGTTAATGCCTTACCCCAGGGGCATCCAGCAGTTGGAATAAGGCCCTTTCCTGAAATGGTAGATTCACTTCCTCCAAGGGAGTCTCTCTGTGAATCAGAAGAGGGTCAAAGTGGGGTCACTTCATTCTTTTTTTTTTTAATTTGCATTTTATTAATTTTTCAATTTGAAACAAGCATAAAAACTTACTTCATACAGAAAACAAAAACAAAAATGATGTAACATCAGAAATAAACAAAGAAAATGTTTCTCAGGCAATCCTTCAAATAAACATCACTTTCAAATCAAGTAAAGTTAAAAAGAGGGCCTAGAAAATATGGGAGTCAAAGAAATTTTACAGGAAATTGACAATAACGTGTTGTTTGGTGCTAAATTAATTCAATGATTGTCTAATTGCCAGATGTTGATCTTACTGTTCTGGCGTTCAGAAAGGATTTCAGCTGTTCCGGAAATACAAAAGAAAAACTCTCCTCATTTCCTCTAATAAGGCATCTACAGGGATACTTCAACACAAATGTGTATCCTAAGGATACTACTTGAGATCTCATTGTTAAAAAATCCCTTCTCCTCAATTGGGTTTCTCTTGCTAGATCCGGGAAAATTCTTACAACTTGATCATGAAAATGAAGATCGATATTTCTGAAATACCTTTTCATAATATCATTCACATCACTTTCAATTACAAAGGAAACTGGAAGCGTAGACCTTTCCAAAATTTCTACTTGAGAATTTTCAAGGAATTGTGTTAAATTAGCCATCACTTCATTTTGGTCAGGTTTATCTCTTTGCTAGTATTAGAAATAAAGAATTTATTTATCATAGGAATTTTATCATCATCAAACTTCAGAATTTCAACAGAAAATCTTTTTAAAGTTCCATAAATTTCTTCCCCCAATATTCTTGGAAAGTTCAAGTGTCAAGCTTGGTTCTCCAAATACACCACTCTCCTTGAAAGATATCCATAGTTCTTTACTAGCTTTAGATTATAGGCTGACACTTGATTAGAAGTATGTTCCACTTTTTCAAAACTCTTTTTAACTTCCTGGATCTGGCCACCCAATTTTTGATCCAAAGTTTCAACATTAAGATTTAGACTTTCGCATTTATTCTTGGAATCCTTTACCAAGCCACCCAGGCTTACAACAAGGTCCCACATTGCCTCCAAAGTGACCACTGCAGGTTTGGGGCGGAATTGAAACACTTCCACCCCCTTTCCTACCGCTGCCGAACTTGGGTTTTCCAGCGCCATCACCTCCATAATCTATTATTCTTCCCCCAGAGAAACCTCTGTAGTTAGGAGTTGCTCGGATATCTCAACCACTCCCAGCATTGCCATTTCAAGCAGGCTAGACGAAAGTTGCGATTGCAGGATCTGCTCTGCGATTCGGGTTCCCCCTTCCGTTGCTGTAGCGATGTCGTCATCCGGTGCCTCCTCTCGAGCCGCGTGTGTTCTCGCTGGTAGCGGTGGGGGCCGACAATCGGGAAGGCTCAGAGTCGTTTCCCCAGGTGCCTCGGGAGCTCCCTCTCTCGAGTTCACAGCGGGGACTTCTCCTCCCGTTTTCACCAACGAAGTTGCGAAGGACAGCATAATTCTCTGCCCAACAGAGAAACAATTCCGGGGAAAAGTTTCAAACCCTATGCTTCCTATCATTAAAATCATCCATTGTACCTGAAGACTGGAGGATAGCAAATGTAACCCCAATATTTAAAAAGGGCTCCAGGGGCGATCCGGGAAACTACAGACCGGTTAGCCTGACTTCAGTGCCAGGAAAAATAGTGGAAAGTGTTCTAAACATCAAAATCACAGAACATATAGAAAGACATGGTTTAATGGAACAAAGTCAGCATGGCTTTACCCAAGGCAAGTCTTGACTCACAAATCTGCTTCACTTTTTTGAAGGAGTTAATAAACATGTGGATAAAGATGAACCGGTAGATGTAGTATACTTGGATTTTCAGAAGGCGTTTGACAAGGTTCCTCATGAGAGGCTTCTAGGAAAAGTAAAAAGTCATGGGATAGGTGGCGATGTCCTTTCGTGGATTGCAAACTGGCTAAAAGACAGGAAACAAAGAGTAGGATTAAATGGACAATTTTCTCAGTGGAAGGGAGTGGACAGTGGAGTGCCTCAAGGATCTGTATTGGGACCGTTATTTTTCAATATATTTATAAATGATCTGGAAAGAAATACGACGAGTGAGATCAAATTTGCAGATGACACAAAATTGTTCAGCATAGTTAAATCACAAGCAGATTGTGATAAATTGCAGGAAGACCTTGTGAGACTGGAAAATTGGGCATCCAAATGGCAGATGAAATTTAATGTGGATAAGTGCAAGGTGATGCATATAGGGAAAAATAACCCATGCTATAATTACACAATGTTGGGTTCCATGTTAAGTGCTACAACCCAAGAAAGAGATCTAGGCGTCATAGTGGATAACACATTGAAATCGTCGGTTCAGTGTGCCCCGGCAGTCAAAAAAGCAAACAGAATGTTGGGAATTATTAGAAAGGGAATGGTGAATAAAACGGAAAATATCATAATGCCTCTGTATCGCTCCATGGTGAGACTGCACCTTGAATACTGTGTACAATTCTGGTCGCCTCATCTCAAAAAAGATATAATTGCGATGGAGATGGTACACCAAAATGATAAGGGGAATGGAACAGCTCCCCTATGAGGAAAGACTAAAGAGGTTAGGACTTTTCAGCTTGGAGAAGAGACGGCTAAGGGGGGATATGATAGAGATGTTTAAAATCATGAGAGGTCTAGAACGGGTAGATGTGAATCGGTTATTTACTCTTTCGGATAATAGAAAGACTAGGGGGCACTCCATGAAGTTAGCATGGGGCACATTTAAAACTAATCGAAGAAAGTTCTTTTTTACTCAACACACAATTAAACTCTGGAATTTGTTGCCAGAGGATGTGGTTAGTGCAGTTAGTATAGCTGTGTTTAAAAAAGGATTGGATAAGTTCTTGGAGGAAAAGTCCACTACCTGCTATTAAGTTCACTTAGAGAATAGCCTCTACCATTAGCAATGGTAACATGGAATAGACTTAGTTTTTGGGTACTTGCCAGGTTCTTATGGCCTGGATTGGCCACTGTTGGAAACAGGATGCTGGGCTTGATGGACCCTTGGTCTGACCCAGTATGGCATTTTCTTATGTTCTTATGTTCGCAGGCATATTTAGGAAATTTTAAGAGCAGAGATACAGCGTCTTTCCTTCCGACTGCTCACGCCACCATCTTAGCCCCACTGACCGGGTCACTTCATTCTGAGTTTCTGCCAGATGCTTCCCCCTTGGATCAGTAGATGTCTCCTTGGTCCTTCTCATTGCTGTCTGGTTCCTGGCTCAGTTTATCCCCATGGTTAGGGGAGGAGGATTCCACGGATATTCCTTCAGATCCCCGTCAGACCTACTTCAGCATATCTTTCCTCCAGAAGGTTTCAACTAATCGCACTTTTTGCATAAGTTAGCGAAGACCCTGTCCGTCAGTTTTAAGAAGGAATAGGACCCAAGAACTGATGTCTTTAAGCTTCTACAATTTCTCCAACCTCTAGCAGACTCCACATCCATTCCAGTACATAACCTCCTCAAAGACTTGCAAATATGGATTTGGCAGGCAATAAATAATGTCTCCTTAAAGCTGAATCTGAAGTATAGAGTTAAGACCTCCCCAGGCTTTTGAATAGTCAAGCTACCACATCATTCCATGGTGTTAGATTTGGGATTGGAACATACGAAGCAAACTTGTGATCATTTTAAAGTACTTTGTAGGAAGGATCCAAAGGCATTGGATGCATTTTGGAAGAAGGTCTTCCAGGGTGCATGCTTATTCCTTGGATTGTGGTTTATTAGATGTACATGATGCAATATTTGCATTTATGTGCAAAAGCTAAAACTTTTGATGAAACTGCTTGACTCTGGGCATGTGGATGTCCATCGAGGCATTGAAGAATGTGAAAACATCATATCCACTCTATAGAAGTAAGAAGGCTTGCACAATTGTCAAGATGTGCACAACTGTATAGTGAATATACCTTATTCAGACACCAACTTATATAGGAATACGTTGTAGGAGACAGTCGCTCTGATTAAGGAGTACCAAACACCCTGCAGTCATTGTCAGCAGCAGCGGGGACCAACCTGCCATAGCACTTCTACAAGTATCCATGCTTCCACAGATGTTCTTTTCATTCTTTAAAATGTCATCGAGCTCCTCCCACTCTCCAGCAGCTTTCCACTCGAGATCAGTAGAGGGAGAACACCAGCAGCAGTCTCAGAAGCCTGGGATGAGTTTTTGATTGCCTTAATGTCAGTCTCCTCCAGTGGGGGAAAGAGTCTGAATGAATTCAAGTCACCAAGGAATGACTGATGCTGAAAATTATGGAATATGGTTACCACTCACTTCCCTCACCCTCCTCCAACCCCTGTCAGTCTACTCAACTTCAGTTGGAAATGATATCTCTCCTTCAGCAGAAGGTGACTTTTGCAGGAATGTGGCCAAGAGTTCTATTCCTGGTATTTTCTAATCCCAAAGAAATCAGATGGATTAATGCATATCCTGGATTTACAGAACTGATCAAACAGTTGTTTCAAGATGAACTCCTTCCACTCTATTCTTCCCTTCATTTAACTGAGGAATAGGATGTGCACTCTGGATCTGAAAGATGCTTATAAGCACATTTCCATTCATCTGCCCTCTGAAATTTCCTCAGAAAGACTTGTATTATCAGTTCAAGGTGTTTCCTTTTGGCCTCTCAGCACCCTCAAGAGTGTTCACAAAATGTCTAGTAGGCGAGGCTGCACAGCTTTGTCAGCATGTTGTCTGCAAATTCCCATACCTAGATGATTGGTTGGTGACTGGTCCCTCTCTGACAGGAGACCCTCAGAACAAACATCTGGTTTCTTCAATCAATGGAGTTCCTGGTCAACTTAGTTCTGTCTTGAAGAATAAAATTTATAGGAGCCTTGAAAGACTCACTTCAGGAGAATGCATTTCTTCCTGTTAAAAGAACTGGAGTATTAATGACCTACTGAGGTCCCTCCTGCAACAGGACTGGACTTCAGAATGGTAGGTCATGGTTCTTCTCAGGCATATGGCTGCAGTGGTGCATGCAGTTCCTCTGACTCATTTGCACATGCAAGGTCTTAAGTAGGCCCTTCAAAGTCAGTGGTAGCAGCTCTATCAACCATTATCTTACCAAATCTGTGTAACTCCTGAGATGAAAATGTCCTTTCAGAGGTGGCTAAATCCAGGGTCCTAGTGGTGGGTCTTCCACTAAGCATTCTAGCACATCAAGTGACCCTTTCTACTGATGCTTCTGCTAAGAGATGGACAGCACAAAACGATGTTGCATGGAACTAAGGGTCATGTTCCCTAGCAGAGGATCATTGTAAAAAAGTCTTCTGGAGCAATGAATGTCATGAGGTGCCTGGCTGGGGTTAGGATACACCCCCACAGGTGTGATGGCTGCAGGGCTGGACAAAGGCTGGTCTTCTGTCTAGCCAGCCCCCTTCCCCGCAGGTTGAGCCCTTGGGTTATGGGGTCCAGTAGAGCTTGGATTTGGCAGAAGAACATCATAGCTGGTCATGGCTGAGTGCTGGGCTGATCATCTTCTGCCTAGCCAGCCCCCTCCTCTTGCAGGTTGAGCCCTTGGGTTCTTGGGACCAGTTGGACCTAGCTGGACAAGACTGAACTAGGCAGGGCAGGCACAAGAAGGAACTATAGTCTGGTACAGGTTGGATATTGTGGACAGAGACAGACAGGAAGCATAGGTCTGGGTAGGGAACAGGCAGGGAACTGAGAATTAGATACTAGAACAGGTTGGACAAGACTGAACAGGATGCTAAGAAAGGACAAGGTATGGATATAGACAAAGGCTTGGTCCAGGCCACTAAGCAGGGACTGGAACTGGATACAGACACAGGTTTGGACAGGATATTGTGTAGAGACTGGACTGGCTAGAGACTGGGGCAAGGCAAGGTAATAGCAAGGTTGGGAAAGGATACTAGGAACTGGACTGGACAGAGCAAGACAAGACAGATGAGGAAAGGACCGGAGAAAGACAAGACAACACAGAACAAAGAACACTGAGGTCCAAAGGCAGCAATATAGAAGGCCCATAGGCCGGTAAGCATAAGGCCTGGGAGTCACTGAGTAAGGAAAGATCTAAGTAAGCTACAGAGCAAGATCTAAGGTAAGAGCAGGCTCAGAAAGCGAAGGTAAGGCTTGAGTAGGCTACAGACCAAAATACAAGGAGACAGAAGACCCGAAGGCCACAAGGCAAGATAAGGCCTAGATAGGCCAAAGACAAGGAGCAAGGTACAAGAATGCTCAGAGGGTGCAAGGTAAGAGCGGTCATGTCAGTAAGCTAAGGGTGACTCCATGAAGCGGCATCTAGGTTCTGGCAAGGCAGTGTTAAATAGGACTGGAGCTTGCGTCTGGCATGAACAGCGAGGAGAAGCTTGGCAAGGCTGGAGGTGAGCTCACTGAGGACCCCTGGTGGAGGGGAAGCTGCACAACAGGCTGAACCAGGGCATGGCCAGCCTGTGAAACAGGCAAAACATGACAATGAGCCATCCATTATGCTCTAAGGACTTTCTCTCACCTGCTTTCAGAGACGAGGGAAGGGTAAAAGGGGTAAATTCAGGAGCAATCTAAGAAAATATTTCTTAACAGAGAGTAGTAGATACATGGAATGGACGCCCTCTAGAGGTGGTGTAGAAAAGGACAGTATCTGAATTTATGAAAGCATGGGATAAACACATAGGATATCTGAAGGAGTGTAGGGATTTTAAAATGGAATAGTTGATGTGGATGGGCTAGGTAGGATGTAATGGTCCTTTTTTGCCAGATGGACAATCAGGTAGCCATATTCTACATGAACAAACATGGAGGCACCAGCTTATACACCCTCTGCAAGGAAAACCTCTGAATCTGGGCATGGGTCAATCATCACAATGCTCATCTCCAGGTAACCTGCCTATCGAGAATCCAGAATATGTTGGTGTATCATCTCAGCAGGGTACTGTGACCACACAAGTGGTCCATGAATCAAGGGATTATATTTAACTTGTTCATTCTCTGGAGGACGCCAGCGATTAACTTGTTCGCCTCATAGACAATAGAAAAGCCGAGAAATTTGGCTTTATACATCTGAGCAGCTACAGATTTGCTCCTTATGCGTTTTTGCTAGGCCAGAGCACAGGTCTCCTCTATGCATACTCATCAATTTCTCTCATTGTCAGGACTATCCAGAAGGTCCTCCAGGAGAAGGCGAACGTAATCCTCATAGTACTGGCTTGGCTATGGCAAGTGTGGTATTTGTATCTCATCTGTCTATCAGTTCAGTCTCCAATTGCACTTGGTTGTCTCCGGCTCTTATCACAGAGAAGGATGGCAAGCTGTGCCATCTGAACCTGCCACATGGCATGGCTGTTGAATGCACAATGGTCTCTTTACTCCTTCCTGAGGAGGCAGATGATATGCTGATTTCAGTTAGGAAGCCTTAAGATCCTACAGTTGCAAGTGGAAGAGGTTTTCAACTTGATGTGTACCACCTAGCTGGATCCTTTCTCTTGTGGCCCGAGGGATTTGCTTCGATATCTTTTCTTTCTCTCATCCTCACACCTCAGTTAAAGTTCATCTCCAGTGCATTGGGATTTCAACATAGTCCTTGCTCAACTCATGAAATCTCGCTTCAAACATCTCAAGTCAGTAGACCTGAAGTTTTTCCCCTAGAAAGAGTTCTTTGTAGAGTAAGCAAATTGCAGGCTCTGGTTTCCTAGTCACCATACATGCAGTTTTTTCACAACAGGGTGGTTCTGTGTACTCACCCTAAATGCCTTCGGAAAGTGATGTCCATTTTCCACATCATTCAAGCTATTATGTTACTTTCTTTCCAAGTTTGCATATGCATAAAGGAGAAAGGCCCCTTCACTCCTTAGACTGTAAGAGGGCCCTGGTGAGTACCTAAAGAGGACTCATCCTCACCATCCCTCTTCTCAACTGTTTGTCCTTTGATCCTAGTAGATTGGGACGTGCAGTTGCCAAACAAGCTCTATTTAATTGACTAATGGTCTGTATTATGCAATATTGTGCACTAGCTGGCTTAGAAATTACATTTGGTAAAAGTTCATCAAGTGAGAGCTATAGCAACTTCAGTGGCTCATCTCAGGACCACTTTCATATGCAAACTTGCTACTTGGTGGTCAGTTCTCACCTTTGCTTCCCACTACTGTCTAGACAACATGTTTCGAAGAGACAGGATCACTCTGTACTGGAGGGGACTGGGTTGTCTGTTTTTAGTACTTGTTCCACAATGCAACCCTCAGCTTGGGACTCCCTACTCATAATGGCTGATTTCATGCCTGTTTGTGAATGGAGCAAATAAGTTTGCTTGCCTGTAAACAGGGCTCTCTGCAGACAACAGGATGAATCAGCCTTACTTATTACTTGCTCACCTCCCTAGAGAGTTGACTATCTTGCTAAAGTTCTGGAAGAAACTGAGGGGCTCTTATTGCAACATATGCACAGGAACTCTCATGCATGCGCAATAAAACGTGAGCTGGGTCTGTGTCGGCACTGTCAGATGACACCACCTGCACATTATGGATTATTAATTCTGCTGTCTACAGAGAACACGGTACTTGAGATGTGATCTCTGTCATAATCTCCAGAAGGAAAATATTATTTTGTATTTCCTGCTGATTGTATTAGGTGTGCTCAATTAGTTGGCAGGAAAGATTTATATTGTGTTGACCGCCAAAATCTTTAATGTTATTGGTGAAGTCCAGACACCATTATTAAGGTGGAGTAGCAGAAATCCACTTCTTATCCCTGGGATAAGCAGCATGGTATCTAACTACCCCTTGGGATCCTGCCAGGTACTTGTGACCTGGATTGTCCACTATTGGAAACAGGATACTGGGCTTGATGGTCTGACCCAGCATGGCAAGTCTTATGTTTCTCTTTGTCCTTTGGCATATGTAATGTTTTTCCCATTCTGATCTTGTTTTGCTGTGTGTGGGAGACTCAAGGCAGGTTCTTGTTTTATTGTGCACTTGTGGTCTGCAGCTGTACATGGTGATGCCATGTCAGAGTGTGATTCATTTTCATAAGAGAAAATATTTTTTGGGTACACTATGATTATTCCTAGACTGTCTCATGGAAGTAGTTTGAAAAGGTAAAGAAGCTAACTGAATTTTGCAGTAGTCGTACAAATAAATTTGCTTTCTTATTTAATTCTCAGATATTTTGGTAGAAGACGTCAATGGGACTGCAGAGGGGCCTCAAACTTAAATGAATTATATCAGCAGTTAAGTAGTATAATGATCAGACGATTAAAGGAAGATGTTTTAACTCAGCTTCCTCCCAAAATAAGACAGCGAATTCCATTTGATCTTCCAAAGGATGTTGCTAAGGTGAGTTGATTGATGAGAATATGTACATTTGACAGGTATATGTGAACACATTTTGCAAATAATTTGTCCATTGATCATAAACATTCAGATATTTAATAGGCTTCCAAAAGGTACAAGAAAGTGACAGCTTCCATAGATGAAATATTTCAAGAACAATAGGTCATGGTATGAATTTGCAGGGAGTGGACTCAGGAAGTGTGAAGATAACTGATAGTGGTGGCTATCAGGAATAGTCTGCCAGCAGATATGGTAGCAATGGAAACAGTGACAGAAATCAAGGATATTTTGAATCAATATAACAAAGTGGTAAGGGCAAAGGACACAGAAAACTGAAGGTTAAGTAGGGTCTGCAGTGAAACATTAGGTTGAGACAACAAGGCAGACTTGGTAGTCCTAAAGGTCCTTATGTGCCAACTACTACTATAGTGATAGTTTAATGAATATTTTTTCAGTACATTATTAACCATATAACTCATTCTCAGTTTATGGATAGATTAAAATAAAATCCTGAGCAACTACCAATAAATCATGTTAAGTATAATTAAAAAAAAAAATCAGTGTGTTTTTTTAATCTATAAATTCAAAAGATAGTCATTAACTTAAAGAATTTACAATTGGTTTCTCACATTTCTCATATCTCCGTTTCAGAATAAAGATCACCACATTTTCTTTCTAAAATCAAGCAGTTTACTGCAGTCACACATGAATGATATCATCTGATGGCATCAAGTCAGAACACATTGATCAAAACTATAACAAGCCATATGAGTTTTTCAACTCATATGGGGGGGGGAAAGGCCAGTAAATCAGGTTTTGATGTATTAAGTTTACTTTCACTTTCAGGATTCTGTTAGCAGGCCATCTTCAAGTGGTCATTATGAGACCTATTGCAAATGTCTGGATGAGGTTTATGTGTTGTCCCACTACAATATCTGCTCCAAGATGATGGTAACGGCCATCAAGTTCTGACAAGTGAGACTACATTCAGTCTTACCTGCAAGAAGTTAAGAAATACAGATCTACTGATCCTGCAACAAAATTACCATAGAAGCACAATGGCCATGTAACCTCCTGACTACTAGAGTCTCTGAACTACCAAAGAAGTCATCGACCCCTTTGGAGAAAAAGTCTATGGATAGACCTAGTGAATGAGATGGGTCTTGTTCTCCCAGCTTTCACTGAGCAAAGGAGAAACAGTACCCAAGGGGTCATCAAAGAAGAAAGTGGCCAGCCTTTGCTTCAGTACTAGGGCTAATGAGGGTGGTAGTGATAGAGCAGACTCTTCAGGTGAGGATAAAATACTTGCTACAGCTATAGACAATGGTGACCTTGCTTAAGGACTCACTATAGCAGGAGACAAACCACAGCAGTTAATGAAAAAACTAAGAGGTAGAGGAACAATTACTTGGACCCCTGAAAATAAAAAGGAGATAATGTACTGCTATTTATTTGCCACAAACCCTATATTTAAATCAAGAAAATGTACAAAGAGAGCATGCCAAAAACTGTAAGAAAGAGGAAATAACTCCAGAAGGAGGCCTTTTTTGGCATAATGCAAGTTTTAAGAAGGGCAATTAGTAGTAAATTTGAGAGATTAAGATCAGTGATACTAACTCATTTGGAGACATTACCCAGAGAAAGTATATCGGCACCAATATCTTTGGATGCTTGGTTCTGTGAGCAAGGGAATACTGGGGTATGCCCTTCCACCCTTGAAACATTAGGATATGGAGGGAAGCTTGACTTCTCAAGACATTGCAGCTCTGGTTAAAGAGAATAGGATAATAAAAATCAGATATAGGGGCTATGATTTTTTTTTTTATTATTTTATTTGTATTCATTTTAACATGATTACAAGCATAACATTTTTGTACAAAAAAGGAAAAGAAACTAAATATAGTGATGTACCCTTATAAGAAACATATATATTATTTCAGACCACAAATCAAATTAGCGAGGAGGAGGACTGATTGAGGAGCACATCAAAGAGAAATTGGAAAAATAAAGGAAACAACTTAACATGTGTCTACTACCCTTACTATTTACCTAAGTTATAGAACTCTCTAAGGGAGAAAAGGTAGGCAACAACCTTTTACGAGAATCAGAAATAATTTAAGTTGATCAGGCATAAAGAAGATACATGTATCATTTTAAACTTTATGATTCATTTACAGAGGTATCTTAACTGAAAGATTGCATCAAGAGGTTGGGACGCCTGACACAAGGTCAGAAAGCCCTTTCTCCTCTCTTGGGTGGCCTTAGCCAGGTCAGGAAAATTTTGAACGAACTGGCCCATGAACTTAACTCCCAAGTACTAGAAATAGTTTATTTATTTATTTATAACTTTTATATTCCGAGGTTCAATTAACAGAATTAATTATCACTTCGGTTTACATTACAACCAGCAAACGACAACAATGACATAGTCTTGTCTTACATTGAACAAGGTGGAGAAACCTGGATAAACATAACTTGGGATAAAACAGTGAACGTGTTTTGAATTACATTGAACAGAGTGGAGATAAAACTTGTAAAAACAACATATGGGAGAAGGTGAAGTAAAAGCGTGGTGAGATGTATAGTTGTGAGATGTATGTATAGTGGTGAGATGTATAGTTACACATAACCAGTCCTAAATTCTGCTCATATATAAATGAGACCAACAATGTTGCTCTTTCATAGATCTCAACAGTAGAAGATTCCAGGAATTCAATTGGTGGCCGAATTCTCTCTTGAACATGTAAACGGAAGGAAATATACTTTATTAAATGAAGAAATATTTTCTGAAGGAATGTATAGTATCTCAGTCATATACTTCCGAATTGTAACGTGGTTGTTTACCGATTATTCTTGGAAAGTTCAAAAACCTTAAATTCAGGCGCCTTAGACAATTTTCAATAAATTCAACTTTCCTATTCAGATTATAGATGACTGAAAATGTCCTATTCAGATTATAGATGACTGAAAATTCTGAATAGTTTTCCCTTGATCTTCTAGATTTTGGATTCTATTGGAATGTTCAATAAGCTGGAGTTATGATCCTATGTCAGTGCATCCAACTTTGAAGAAATTTCAGTAATTTGCAAGGAATAACTTTGAAAAGCAGGGCCCAGCTGGGCCACTAATTCTCAAAGAGAGTCTAAGGTCACCACAGCCGGCATAGGGAGTGGGGATAATATAGGTCTGTGTTCAGTAGTAACAGTTGGTATCGTAATAGTTTGAGCACTCAATCTTAAATTCATAGAAGACTCACCTCTGCCAGAAAATTCTGCTTGAAAGGCGGCTACTGAGGCCATTGAACCTACACTCCCCGCCATCGATGTTGCTAAACCACTCACAGCCTCCGTGGCAGCTCCCTCTGTAGCAGATCCATAACTAACCAGTACTGGGTCTGTAAGCACCAAATCCAGAAGGTGGAAGAAAGAAAGCTCCAATGGTGTTCTTAGGACAGGGGGCTAAGGGAAATCTCCCCAGACGAGACAGAGGCTCCTCTTCTGGCCCGTCAGCGGGGACCACCACCCCAGACACCAGGTAGGTAGCAGCGAGTTCGGGGATGGTACGCTGCCCCAGAGGGAGGGAGGTGCTGAGGGAAACACCCGTACTATCCCCTTCCGCTTAGGCATATCAATAGCATAGAACGAGGAAACAAGAAGAAATATGTTGGGCAAGTCGATCCAGTGCTACTCACATGCCGCCATCTTGACTCATCCCCCCACTGTCTGAGGAGGGTAATCCAGGGGCTATTTTTGACCTCATAAAGTAGAAATGGAATGAGTATAGTTAAAGAAAGAGTGGGAGTCCAGGAGGTGAAGGGGAGATGGAGAATGATGAAGTAGCAAGGCAGTAGCCTTGCCATCTTTTCATATGCCTACAATTTTCAAATTAAGGCAATTGAAAAACATTCTTTAGTTTTATAGGCAAGAAAGAACAGAAAAGAGACATCAGAGAGAGCATCTAGAGTGGCAATAATGTCATAAGTCAGTGGATGGGAAAGCAAGATATGTAAGGGGACCAATTGCTTTCAATCTTAATCTGTGAAACAAGATCAGTACCTGTACCGCAAATCGAAATTCACGTAGGCCGCAGCAATTTAACAGAACACAAATATGTGGAGCTTAAACTAAGATTTAAAGAGGACATAGCACAGGTATCTGTTTTATTCCCCAGTTCATGGAGGATATGCTCAGATATCATCCTAAGAAGGATTTGGCAAACCAGCATGAAAATGAAGAAAAATGATGAGCCTGGGTGATTTTGCAATGTGTTTCTTTTCTAGAATGTTCAGTCACAGAACATGAGCTGATTATGTTGGATTTCCCAGGGCTAAACAGACCAGAGGAAGTTCAGTCTGTCTTACATATGTACAGACATTTTGTTATGTACTTATCAGGATGCAGTAGAGCAGGGGTGGCCAACCAGCAGCTCTCTAGAGATCACCTAAATCAAACAAGTTGTTACCATTCTAGTTTGTAGCAGGATTAAGAGTGATTCCAGATTTGACATGAGAATAGCAAGGATGCTGACTAATAAGTGAGTACAGAAGGCCTGTTTAAACCTCGGATTGATAAGATCAGTAAAGAGACCAGCCTTAAGAATCTAATCAATGCAAGCTTTAATAAAAGAAATGTGTCTTTTCTTTGATGCAGCAGACAATATACAGCAAGGGATGTATGCCCAAACCTGCACAAGAGATCTAACATGCGTGTTCAGCAATTTAAGGGTCACCATTAGCCAATCAACAGGTGTCTGCATATGCCCGCCCATTATCTTATAGTCAATTAATACATTTTAGGCATATGTGTGTGCTCTTACTATGGGCAGGTACCTCTGGTGTAATTTCCAGGAATTGAGACCAAGTTAGTTTCATTTTTGACCAGGTGTGATGTCATCTGTGCTGGCTGGTACCCTGGTGAATTTCATGTTCATAGTTCTTCATAGTGCTAGTGTCACGTGCGCAGGATATATCAATCTACTAGCTGTAGTTTTGTGCTGGCTATTATTACAGGCCTTATTCAGCTTCACCAAAGTTGACAGTATGAAGGTGGCCAAAAATAACAACATGACAATGTAAACAAGCAGCTGGGTCAGTCTAGAAATATGCAAATAAGCTATTGTGCAGTTCAAGCTTAAAGCAGGCAAGAACACAGCCAGATCAGTCTGGCAGGCTACACACATTTGATATTTAGAAATTCTAGCAGCAACTCGGGCATCATGGAGCTCAGCGGGTCTGGCTGGCTACACATTCCTTGTGTTGGCTGAGTCAGTGTGCCAGATCAACTGTAGTCAGGCAGGGCAGCTGTCATCAAATCAAAGAATTAGAATAGTTCAGACTGTATGATGATATATATATATATATTTAGACTGTTTATATATCAAACCTGGGGAATTAGAATATATTAATGCTGTATGTAGGGGTTTATATCAGTGTCCTCCATGTTCTGTAATTCTGTGGCCGCAGTAAGGATCGCCAAATATGTCCCTTCTCACAGAATTGACCAGTCTTAGCCAAACTCTCACGGGAGGCCAGAGATCTTCTCAAAATAAAAACATAAATCTCTCAAATTTATTACTAATTGCCCTTCTTAATATTTGCATTATGCCAAAGAAGGCCGCCTTCTGGAGTTCATTCCTCTTTCTTACAGTTTTTGGCATGCTCTCTTTGTAAATTTTCTTGATTTAAATACAGGGTTTGTGGCATATAAATAGCAGCATATTATCTCCTTTTTATCTTCAGTGGACAGCATATTGTCCCTCTCCCTCCCTTATACACGCCTGTCCTGGAAGAGGAACTTTGGTGGTAGTGGGATGACACAATCTACCCCCTCTTTTCTGCATGACCCTTCACTTAGCTCTGTAGCAGTAAAAGAGGAAGACGAGGACTCAGCCTTACAGCATTCCAGGTACATCCTCCTCCCCTGCCAGGCCCAAGCATTGCACTTTGATCTATGTGGTTCAAAGCAAATTTGCTTTTAATTGCACAGAATTTTGAAAAGCCTGCCACAGCAAATGCAAACTCTTGATGCAGAATTTTGAAAAATCTGCCTCAGGAAACTGGGGGCTCTGGTTTATATTAAATCCTAAATACAGCTGCAGCCATTTATTTTTAGTATACCTGCCTCTTTTCTTTGTTTCAATTTAAGAAACTGTGGGAGAGGAAGAGAGGGTGGGAGGGAAGAGAGAGATTGTGTGAAAAGACCAAGCTGTGGCTATCTTGTAGTGCCCGTATTATGTTTAAAGGTAAGTGAAAAAAAAGAATAAATTATTTCACTTTTCCTTTTATAATAGATTCATTAGCCAGTTATATTGTATGTAAAAGTATTATTCTCTAGGTTTTTCCAGCTTTAAATAAAGGTAAATGTAGCTTTAAATATACCCTCTCTCTTTTATTCCCTTTATGCAATTGTCATTTCTTTGCTTCCTAAAGTGTTTCTTCTTAACAGAAAGCTTACCGTCTTTGATTTATGGTGCTGGCAAAGAGAGCTTCACTTTCAACTAATCTCCCCCTACCCTCAGCTTGTCACAGGTTTCTATAATTGGCAAGACCCTGTGGTCGACCTGTCTCTGCATTGATTTTTTTTTTTTTTTTTTTTAAATGAACAGGCTGGTATCTCTGGGAATATTTCCCTTCCTTTTCTTACCTTTTGCAGCAGAGGAAAACGAGGACATGATTCACAGTTATTTTAATTGTTCTACTATTTGCAGTGCTAAACATTGTTCTTTCCTCCCACGTAGGAAATTAATACGAGCTTTGAAGAGTGGGAGAAATTAATGAGAGCTCCAGATTCTGTTGCAACTAATACTAGCAGCCCCTTTGTTCAAGTCATGGGGCTCATTACCCGCATGTATAAGCAAACTGCAATTGCCAAGGTATATATAAAACCCTTTTGTAATAAGCTCTGGTTATTTAATTTGTTTGCTTGCAATCAAGAAAGTAATAAATTGATATGGCTAGCACCAAGAAAAATGTAGGTAGTCATTCTCATTACCCCAACATGAAGCCAGTGCACATTTCTGTTGGAATACAGAATAAAGACTAATGATGGTGATTAGTACCAGGTTTTGTGATTATTAATTTAGAAAATTACTTGGAATGGAGGTGAAATAAATTAAAATCCTGGATACATTGAAGTGTCTCTCCTTTTCTTGAACTGAGCATGTTACCTGCAAAGGAAACATGATCACATGCTACAATAGCTTCACAACGGTACTATTAGTTGAAGTACAATGGTAGTACAATATCTAATACGTCCACATTATTTTAAAGTGAAACATAAAGTACATATTTGTTAAAATTAACTTTTGAATGCTATGCAGAGGACCTGTTTAAATTAAATCATTTTGATACTATTACACATCATAGTAAATCTTGCATAATTCATAAATAATTACAAGAGAGAATTCATGAAAGCAATTTTGTTTTATACTGTCCCATTTGGCAATACCAAACCAACATTTTGAAAAGCCTTCCCATGTTCTACAATAGTTTATATCAATTATATGTTGCGCCCGTCGGTCGCAGATGGTAGCGACCTCTCATGCTCACCTCTTTTTTTCGCTGCACCATCAATTCTGGGACAAGTGGCGGCCTCCGCTAGTCACCGCCGACCTCCCTGGCGTTCCCAGGACGGCGTGAGCGCTGCCGACTACCATCTTGCTTCTGGAGTCACATAGACACTCGTGCATGGGCCAGCTATGTACACGTCATGGCGGGAACCTCGGGGGCGTCCCCTCTGGATAACGTATCTCGCTACCTGTACTTAAGCAGACCGGCCCTATGCACCAACGAGTTAGCAAGGCATTTCTTGTTGCTGAATCCACTTCACTTGGACTTCCGGTTCCAGTTCCTGGCTTGCTGTGTGAAAGCTCTGAGTACCCGCTTCTCGGGGGCTCTTCGGCATTCCTGGGCTATCCGCTCCTCGGAGGACCTTCCTGCCTTTGAACTCCCGTTTGTTCTACTTCTCAGGACTTCCTTAGAACCTCGTTTCGTGAGTACTTCTACTCCACCTAACCTCGCGGGGATTCCCTGCGATGCATCCTGTGCCTCGGGCCACTACCGCATCCTTCTCAGCAAGGTTCGCTTCACCTTACCCTGCGCTGCAGTTGCTGCCTCACCTCACCAGGATCCTTCTGAGCTTCCTTACCTCTGACTACCTCAGCATCACCACCATTGTACAGTCATCCTCGGCATACCCCACACTGAGGGCCACTACCGGATCTACACACCTGAGGTAATTGCTTCTTCACTGAAAAGTCTGTCTGGCGTACCCCGCGCTGCAGGCCACTACCAGATCTGCACATCAGAGGTAACTGCTCCACTTCTGAGAGGGCTGCCTGGCGTACCTCACTCCGCAGACCACTCCAGGACATTTACATATGAGATACCACCCTGGGCATACCCCTTGTCTCAGAACTGTATCTCCACTGCAGTCCCTGCTCCACAGGTTCTGCTCCAGAACTATTCTCTAACCGCAGTTCCCCGCTCCACGGGTTCTTCTCTTTCTCCTCTATAATAAAGTCTCTCTTACAGCAGTGTCCTAAGCCTCTGAGACCGCGCCTACTGACGGTGAGGCCCACAGGGCTCCTCCCTGTGGGCGGAGTCATCTCTCACCTCGGCCCAGGATTCACATCCATACCAAAACATAACATTATAATTGCTAATAAATGAGACAATTTTTAAAATATGCTTCTGTAAGCAGAACAAATCTCTTTTTATAAGCAATGAAAATCTTGACTGCACAACAGCTGAACAACATATGCATAAAGTAAGATTCTGGTTAAAATGGTTGACATAGATTTTTTTCTTTTTCTTTTAATAACTGCATACATAAATTGTAAGGAGCTTGACAACTAACCATACCTATAGTATTGTCTTATAACTCTCAGTAGTTGCCATGGGAACATATCTAGAGTTTACAGAATTTATTTCTTGTTTTGAGAGGTTTTCATTATACACCACCCTTTTAACTCAAATTCAGCATGGGTTCACATTATGTAAAATATTAATATGCAGTATGAAACATTTGCTGTAATGTTTAAAGCTAAAAACAAATAAGCTATGGCAATATATTAATCGTATATTACTTATATGATTCATATTAAGTACCCATTCATATTAACTGCCTCTTAACATTTTTGTATGTATGTTAAGTATAGGCTTGTATTCATATCTGTGTATATTATATATGTATAATAATATAATATCTTTGATATTATATTAGATGAGCTGGTTACTAATATACATGTTGGTTACTAATATACATGCTTTTGGCATGTTTTATCAACCAAATAAATAAATAAATAACCCAAACAGCAGCTCTTTATGTTTTTTTAGTTCCTTACTTAAACCAAGCTTTTCACTGTTCTTGAATTATAGAGAGAATCAATGGTATAAAAGTATTTAAAAAGACAAAATATATTCATATAACTGTACTACTTTGAAACAAAAATGTTAAAGGTTTGATTTGTGCAAATTCTTTTTGGCCTTTATAGGTCAAATAACAGGAAAAAGAGATATTAGGCACAAGAAAAAGAGCAGGAAGAGCCACTATAAGTGCTCCATTAATGCTGCCTACTTTGCATACATACACAAATACTCTTATTTTCCTAAATATATGTGATTTTTATTCACCTTCTGGAGTTCTCAGTCATTAATATATTTACTCCAGATCTAGGATAGTACATGTTTGAGCCTGTGCAGTTCCTATGGAAATCATTTTGATATTTATATATATTTTATATTTGGGGAAAATTAAGAAAGCTAATTACAATAAATGCTAATCTCTTATTCTTTCTTTTTAAGGAAAAGAATCTTAGGAACATTGTGGATAATATGTTGAAATCCTCTGCTCCAGTGTGTGGCAGTGGCCAAGAAAAGAAATAAAATGTTAAAAATTATTAGGAAAGGAATGGAGAATAAAACAGAAAATATAATGCCTCCATATCGCTCCATGGTGTGACCACACATCGAGTATTGTGTGCAGTTCTTGATATCATATCTCAAAAAATATAGAGAGAAATTAGTAGAGGTACAGAGAAGGGCAACCAAAATTATAAAGGGGATGGAATGATGCCCCTATGAGGAAAGAGGGCCCCAACTTTTATGGACTGGGTTATGATATGCAGACATAAAGGAAAAAGCACAGACCCGCTTCTACAGCCAAGTCACTAAGCAAAGCACATCAAGCAGCACAGTCTGAATTTTCAAGAAAGCTCATTACCCAGTAAAAAATGTTGCTAGCTGCAATTTTTATGGGTTATAATAAGGCTAGGGGATAAATGTATGGAGCAGAAGTTACTATTTTAGGAAGCTTGCTGTGCAGACTGGATGGACCATTTGGTCCTTTTCTGCCATCATTTCTATGTTTCTATAGTTCTATATTTTTCTCACAGATAAGCAGGCATTAGCCATGCTGTCTGGGAGTGCCTCCTGGCAGCCCAGAGTGGGAACTTCTCATAGAACGCACAGAGTTTGCCTCTGCATGGTGCCTTCCCACGTGAATGCCTGCATCGCCTCAATTTTTTCCTTTCTCACGCAGCAACAGCTGTGGGTTCTTCTCACTCTCATCTGTCTAGTAAATTTCTACTTTCTTTTCTCTCAAAGGTTCACTAACTTGAACCCCAAATGGCACTTTTCAATGCCCTGATGGCTCCAAAAACACCCGGATTCAAATTAACATAACAGATGGACATAATTATTGCTATTTATGTCTTGGGCCAGATCACGACCAGGCATCCTGCTGGGATTGTAGCAAGATGTTCCCATGAGCTCAGCAGCAAAAAGCCGCAAAAATCGAAAGGCTGTGTGTGGAAGAAGGTCTGTCAGGCTCATATGCCCCCATCCAGCGTTCCATGCAGTCTTCCCCGGACCGGCAGCCCGATAGGTCGGAGAAACGAAAGCGGGCCTTTTCCTTAGAACCAGCATCAATTAGGATAATGGTGAAACCCCCAATAGCTAAAGCAGGGGATAAAAAGCCTGAACAGCCTCGTAATGGCTCCGATACGACGCAGTGCACGCCACCGACTGCTACTGCATTGAATGCATCAACCAGAATGCTTAGTGCAGACCAGCGTCAGACGAGGTGTCGAAACCGATGCAGGATTCCAACCGACGCGAGTCAACAGATTAGATGCGTGAAAGCCTATGAAGATTAAGAAAACCTCGATGCATCCAATGTAAAAACACCACGCGTCGGAGGATGTCAGTAGGGGTCAACTACAACAAGCTAAGGAGCTGCCTATGGTGTTCATTATCTCTGATCTAGAAGGATCTAGTGCCTCGGATGCAGATACTCCTCGTGTTTCGAGGTACTCTTCTTCACTGACTTCAGGGAAGCAGTCTACCGATCCCACTTACAAGAGACCACGAACTGGAGAGTTGTCAGATACGCCTGGCCGTGACATATGACATCTGGACTGCTTTATAGAGCAGGTTGGAAAATCTGTTTCCTCTATAAGAGACCAGGAAAGTTTTCCACCAACAAATAGAAAAACAACATCTATTGCAAGCTGCGGCCTCTCAATCGATATCCCAAATTACGGATATTCTCCAAACCTTTTTTGACACTGTGGTATAAGAACATAAGAAAATGCCATACTGGGTCAGACCAAGGGTCCATCAAGCCCAGCATCCTGTTTCCAACAGTGTCCAATCCAGGCCATAAGAACCTGGCAAGTACCCAAAAACTAAGTCTATTCCATGTTACCATTGCTAATGGCAGTAGCTATTCTCTAAGTGAACTTAATAGCAGGTAATGGACTTCTCCTCCAAGAACTTATCCAATCCTTTTTTAAACACAGCTATACTAACTGCACTAACCACATCCTCTGGCAACAGATTCCAGAGTTTAATTGTGCGTTGAGTGAAAAAGAACTTTCTCCGATTAGTTTTAAATGTGCCACACGCTAACTTCATGGAGTGCCCCCTAGGTCTTTCTACTATCTAAAAGAGTAAATAACCAATTCACATCTACCCGTTCTAGACCTCTCATGATTTTAAACACCTCTATCATATCTCCCCTCAGTCGTCTCTTCTCCAAGCTGAAAAGTCCTAACCTCTTTAGTCTTTCCTCATAGGGGAGCTGTTCCATTCCCCTTATCATTTTGGTCGCCCTTCTCTGTACCTTCTCCATCGCAATTATATCTTTTTTGAGATGCGGCGACCAGAATTGTACACAGTATTCAAGGTGCGGTCTCACCATGGAGCGATACAGAGGCATTATGACATTTTCCGTTTTATTCATCATTCACTTTCTAATCATTCCCAACATTCTGTTTGCTTTTTTGACTGCCGCAGCACACTGTACCAACGATTTCAATGTGTTATCCACTATGACACCTAGATCTCTTTCTTGGGTTGTAGCACCTAATATGGAACCCAACATTGTGTAATTATAGCATGGGTTATTTTTCCCTATATGCATCACCTTGCACTTATCCACATTAAATTTCATCTGCCATTTGGATGCCCAATTTTCCAGTCTTACAAGGTCTTCCTGCAATTTATCACAATCTGCTTGTGATTTAACTACTCTGAACAATTTTGTGTCATCTGCAAATTTGATTATTTCACTCGTCGTATTTCTTTCCAGATCATTTATAAATATATTGAAAAGTAAGGGTCCCAATACAGATCCCTGAGGCACTCCACTGTCCACTCCCTTCCACTGAGAAAATTGCCCATTTAATCCTACTCTCTATTTCCTGTCTTTTAGCCAGTTTGCAATCCACGAAAGGACATCGCCACCTATCCCATGACTTTTTACTTTTCCTAGAAGCCTCTCATGAGGAACTTTGTCAAACGCCTTCTGAAAATCCAAGTATACTATATCTACCGGTTCACCTTTATCCACATGTTTATTAACTCCTTCAAAAAAGTGAAGCAGATTTGTGAGGCAAGACTTGCCCTGGCTAAAGCCATGCTGACTGTGTTCCATTAAACCATGTCTTTCTATATGTTCTGTGATTTTGATGTTTAGAACACTTTCCACTATTTTTCCTGGCACTGAAGTCAGGCTAACCGGTCTGTAGTTTCCCGGATCGCCCCTGGAGCCCTTTTTAAATATTGGGGTTACATTTGCTATCCTCCAGTCTTCAGGTACAATGGATGATTTTAATGATAAGTTACACATTTTTACTAATAGGTCTGAAATTTAATTTTTTAGTTCCTTTAGAACTCTGGTGTGTATACCATCCGGTCCAGGTGATTTACTACTCTTCAGTTTGTCAATCAGGCCTACCACATCTTCTAGGTTCACCGTGATCTGATTCAGTCCATCTGAATCATTACCCATGAAAACCTTCTCCATTACGGGTACCTCCCCAACATCCTCTTCAGTAAACACCGAAGCAAAGAAATCATTTAGCTTTCCGTGATGGCCTTATCTTCTCTAAGTGCCCCTTTAACCCTTTGATCATCTAACGGTCCAACTGACTCCCTCACAGGCTTTCTGCTTCGGATATATTTTAAAAAGTTTTTCCTGTGATTTTTTGCCTCTACGGCCAACTTCTTTTCAAATTCTCTCTTAGCTTGTCTTATCAATGTCTTACATTTAACTTGCCAATGTTTATGCTTTATCCTATTTTCTTCTGTTGGATCCTTCTTCCAATTTTTAAATGAAGATCTTTTGGCTAAAATAGCTTCTTTCACCTCCCCTTTTAACCATGCCGGTAATCGTTTTGCCTTCTTTCCACCTTTCTTAATGTGTGGAATACATCTGGACTGTGCTTCTAGAATGGTATTTTTTAACAATGACCATGCCTCTTGCACATTTTTTACTTTTGTAGCTGCTCCTTTCAGTTTTTTTCTAACAATTTTTCTCATTTTATCAAAGTTTCCCTTTTGAAAGTTTAGCACGAGAGCCTTGGATTTGCACACTGTTCCTTTTCCAGTCATTAAATCAAATTTGATCATATTATGATCACTATTGCCATGCGGCCCCACCACGTTACCTCTCTCACCAAGTCCTGTGCTCCACTGAGAATTAGATCTAAAATTGCTCCCTCTCTCGTCGGTTCCTGAACCAATTGCTCCATAAAGCTATCATTTATTTCATCCAGGAACGTTATCCCTCTAGCGTGACCCGATGATACATTTACCCAGTCTATATTGGAGTAATTGGAGTCTCCCATTATTACTGCACTATCAATTTGGTTAGCTTCCCTAATTTCTCTTAGCATTTCACTGTCCGTCTCACCATCTTGACCAGGTGGATGGTAGTATACCCCTTTCTCACAGGACAAGCAGGATGGTAGTCCTCACAAATGGGTGACATCGAGGATGGAGCCCTGTACGGGAAAACTTTTCTGTCAAAGTTTCAACAAGCTTTGGCTGACACTGGCACACTGGGTGCACTGAGCATGCCCAGCCTGCAATTATCCCTGTGAGCCACAGGTGTCTCCCTCAGTCTTCTTTTTTCCGCTCTGCAGTAAGCATAGCGGTTGGAGCTCTGTGAGGATTTTTTAACTAATTACCTCATGGAAACACTTAACTTTTCACTTCAAAAAACACTTTTCCCTGCACAGGTCTCCCTCCGCGTACGTTTTTACGACGCTCGGTGAGTACTAATTCTTATTTTTCGGTCGGTTCCTGTCACTATCTTAAGGCTGTTAACTGACTGAAGCCTTCCCTTCCCCCATTTTTCAGTTAACTTTAAACAGCTTGCGAGTGTCTCTGTGACACTCTGCTTGCTTATGCTAGTGGGGTAGGGATTTTTTCCTTAACTTTAGGACCTCTGTAGCTTCAAGTCCTTCGTTCCCTGGTACCCTCACGCAGTCGATACCTATCACTACACGGGTACCCTCCTAAACCGCCCTGGGCTTTTATATGTCATCAGCGCCCCTCCCCCCACGGTGCCCTGATGCCTTTATCCATGTTTTTTGCTTTTCAGTGCTACCAGGCTTTTTTCCTCCTACGCACTGTTTTTTTCCCTTGGGCTTCCTCGGTGCCGTCCCTACCCGGATGCATGCCATTGACGCACACGCTGTTAGTCACTGCCATGCATACTCGGGTCGCCGCCACCGTTGCCCGAGACACTTTTTAACGATCCCAGGGTCACTTCATCGATGCCACCCCCTTTTTGGGGATGCCATCGATGCCCCATCCTCCCCACCGATGTCCGGCCCTTTTCCGTCGGTGGGCATCGGTGCCACATCGATTTCGTCGGTGGGCATCGATGCTGGATGGTCCCCATCAGTGGACATCAGTGCCGGATGGTCCCCATCGATGGACATCGGTGCCGGATGGCTTGTCCATCGATGGACATCGGTGCCGGATGATTTGTCCGTCGATGGCATCGGTGCCGGATGGCTTGTCCGTCGGTGGCATCGGTGCCAGATCCTTTTGCATCGATGGACACCGATGCCCAGGTGTTTCATCCATGGGCATCTATGTTAGAATGCATCCATCGAGGGCAGTCGATGCCAGGCTGCTCCCATCGGTGAAATTCGATGCCCAGGTGGGTCCCATCGGTGGGTATCCATGCCGGCTCGATTCCGTGGATGGGCGTTGATGCCAATGCCAGCCTTATGGCTGGCATCGATGCCCATGCCGATTCCAGGACTGGCGTTGATGCCGGGATGGAATTCATCGACTGGGAGATCCATGCCATCGATTCCATACGTGTCCATATCGATGCCACCGACACACGTGTCTGGGGCACCGACGCCATGTACACTTGGAAATCTGAGTCTGTCCAAATCGATACCGTCAACGTCTGTGGCCCTATAGTTGATGCCCGTGGCCATGCCACAAACGGCATAAATGCCCGCCTCCATGCATCGATGCCCTCGACACCTCCGTTTTCCTTCGGTGTCCTTGACGCCCTATTGATTCGACTTCGACTCAGTCGATGCCGGTATCTTTTTCAATAACGGCAATGTTTTTCGATTATTCGATTCCACATCGTTTCAAAGATACCTATGCCAGTGCTGTCAGTGCCCGTCACTGTCATCATTCTCCTGGCCAGTCATCGACGATTTTTCATACCCATTTTGATGATATCCTCGAAGCCCCTTAGGTTGCCTTCAATATCGTCAATACCGACATAGCACCGCCACATAATACCCTCGCCTCCTCACATTGCTCCACGCTTTGGGTTCTTTTTAAGCCCCGTATTAGCTTAAGACACTCCATTGTGTCAGGAGCAGAGCAGGCGTGCTGACAGTTCGTCATCGATCGCCTTCCAGGACGACTAGGGCTTCCATCTCGGCGCTGGGGAAAGACCGGGCCGAGCACCGTGGCACCCATCATCGCCGACATCGTGATCGTCCGCCGCTGACGCCATCCAGCACATCGGTGCCATCCTTCTCCAGGCTGGACAACGCTCGGGCAGAGCGACATCACCACTGCCATCAGCACTGTTCCTACAGTTTTGGCAGTCCTTGGTGATCCAGAACTTCCGGATCCAGGTCCGACGGCTTCTGCATTGGCGTCACGACACATCGAGCCGCTGTGACGAGGGAAGGGAACATGAGTTCCGTTAGGGCTCCTCTGTTCCTGGCGTGCCCCACCGTCAAGTGGTGTGGGACTATGGCCATCTGTTACACTTAGCAGTCTAAACGCCACTCACGCCTGGCCTGTCTCCTCTGTACCTGTGCCACCATACCGGGTTTCAGAGCGAGATGGACGTTTACGTCCCCGGCCTTACCCTCGAGGACTCCGGAGACCGTCGGAGTCAACAATCTTCACCGGCTCGTCTTGCGGCGATCCACGTCGGATGGTAAGTACCCGCTTCGGCGGCATTCCCATAGAGTTGTGTTCTCCCATTCGGACCGTGGTTCGAAAAGTTCTGGGTCATGTGCCTTTTAGAACTGTATTAGTGTCACATATCGCTATGTTAGCTATGTTAGCCACAATATCAGGAGAACCCCTCTATCTTCTTGGGATTGCAGCAGGGCTTCTTCTCTTGTCAGTAACAAGTCCCTGTGCCGACCAATGCTCTGACTCTTGGTTCCCTCCCAACCAAGGTCCAGCTGCATTGGCTGATCTGCTAAACATGAGATTCAGCAACCATTGCCCCATGTACAAGTCCACCTTGAGGCCTGGCCACAGGTCTCAGTGTCTCCTTGTACAGCATACAGAAATGCGGGTACCACTGACCGCTCACACACCTGCAGGAGCCTACATGATATCCTCCATTGGGACACCTCCTGGTCTCCCATCTGGTCAGATATCAGAGCGGCCACCCCACCTTGTACCAAAGTCCCGGTACACTCCCCCAGGCGCTACGAAGTGCAGAGGGGAGAAGGGAGGGGGGTTGGGGAGTTTTAATTGCACTATTCTTTCTTTTAACAGAAAATAGTTACTCTCCCGCACATCCTGGACCTAAGAAAATCCAACTTTCTTTAGACGTCACAGGTACAATGGTATCTTTGGTTACCATCACTCCATACTGCAGTAAGTACATTATTTTAATGTTTCTATGTGCTTTATGGTGAGTCAACATTACAACCCCAAGCTCTGCCGCTGGCACCAGCTTCGGTAAGTGAACTGTCTCTTGCATCACTGTTGGTGAATGCTGTTTTCTCTGCGGAGTGTAACATCATTCACTTTCCTTGCATAGACTACTGCTAACCACTTTCAGTACATGCAAGGAGCTCTCACTTTTTTCAGGACTCACTATACATTTACTAACTGGGATTACTGTCACTGCCATAAATCCCTTCTGTAACACTTCTGGACACCACAGTCTTAAGACCCTCTTGTCCAGCATGCGCACAGACATTCTGATACATTGTTATATGTCCCTGCGCATATTTTCCATAACCTCAGCCTTTCAACTTTTCATGGTTGGGCTATGGGGTTTCTTCCCACTATGCATTTTTCTCATAATTCAAAACTGCTATGGGTTATATTCAGTGACATTCTATACTCAATGGACCTAAGTGGTTTCATTGCTTTCGTCCCTGATTCTTATCCCAGTTCGAACTAGGACCTAGTCTCCTTCGACTCATGCTCGCAATTCCTTAGGGTTATAAAGTTTCTCCTGAAAGCTTTCAACCCATTATGCATCTATTGCACTCCAGCATAGTTTCTCATAAACTTCCTGGACGTTGCACCCATGAGTTATGCCCTTATGCCTTCCAATACTGCTTTTGCAACAATTCTTTGTGCATACAGACAGACAGCATAGGGACAATGTGCTTTCCAACTCATAAGCACGCATTACCTCTTAGCTGCTCTGCTAGACAGCTGCGCAGCTCTACCCTTGGCCCTTGTTCACTTCATGCGACCTTGGGCCACATATCTAAGAGATTTAATGAACGCTCTATCAGACCTTCTCCACGTAGGTTCTATCCTCTCGAATGGTCTCAATTACATGTGTACAGGGCAAATCTTTTAACGCTGAGTTTAACTAAACTTTCCTCGGCGTCTGCATCATTCCATACGATGCACAGGTTCTGCTCCCTGCACATGTTTCCTATGCGTTCCCTTAGATGCCTTTTCTTCCATCAAAGGCCTCTTCAATATATCTCTTCTGCTGCCTCTCGTAGCCAGCATTCTTCTAATGTTGAACTGGGATGGGGTTCAGTATTCTTTTCCCCACTCCCTGACTGAGATCAGTATGCTTCCCATACTTCTCAATCCATCATATCAGTAACCTTTTATTCCCTCACTAGTCAGTCCCAAATCATAGACTTACTGATGTTCTTAGGTTCTGGTAGCGTCACATAACCTTCTAAACATAAATCTTGCCGTTTAATATGGCAGGCTTTACCTCCTGATGCTTAAAAAAAAAAAAAAAGAGGTATTACCCCTTTTACTTTTCCACCATTTTTTCTTACTCCCTCGGATTCTGTTCTCCAGACATCCTCCACATAGATACACCTTTCTCTTAGGAGGTGTATCGTTTTGGGAGTTGGGTTCCCGTTTTCGGTAATCCTCTCTGAGTCGGCTTACCATGGATTATCCACTGATCAAGCCGCCTCTATTTCTCTAATCACGGAATGAACATATATATTCTCCTTATAAGTCTCATACATTCTACGTTTGAGCCTTTCCATTCCTCTCTTCCACAGTTTGGCAAGGGAACTTCTTTCCCTCTTAATGTCATTCCTGCCAGCAGGGTCCGTGAGTTATGCACTCTTTCCATACTCACCTGACTCCGTTCCTCTGCCACTGAGTAGTTCTACGCATTCAACTTTCTATCCTTTTCAGGTAGATGTTGTATCTCCTTTCCTCAGGAAATACTCTATTAATTTTTCCTAACCTCTCTCTCTCGCCCTAGGGAGAGAGTGGGTTTTCCACATTCCTGGACAGTAATGCTGCGCTTACATTCTATCTACATTGCACTGCATTCCATGTGAATTCCACTTGACTCTTTCCTTCATGCAAGGGTCAAGCTGCTACTTCCAGTGGCCACACAGACCTAATCCTTCTGATTAAGTGGTCTATATTTCCTTTCCTACCAACAAGCAGACATTTCACTACAACACTGTGGGTATCCACATACTGTTGTGTCCGTCTTAGCCTTAACAGCTTCCCTTTGGTTACTGCTGCTTGTACTTTTTTATCAGGTTGCAGCCTGGAGTCCTCTCCATACCTTCGCAGCCTATTATTGCTTACATTTGACTAGCCGGCATGCTCCATGTTTGGCCAGTCCGCCTACTCTTACTTTTTTCAATTCACTACCCAACATCCTTCCACGAACCCATTATGGTGTTGCGGATGCCCTCCGTTCCCATTTCCACCTCAGTCGTTACGCCTTTGCGCATCTGCGGTGTATCTGGTGCATTCCCGGGCATCCTCAGCTCGGTACTCACCCATTTGTGAGGACTACCATCCTGCTTGTCCTGTGAGAAAGCAAATGTTGCTTACCTGATGTAACAGGTGTTCTCACGGGACAGCAGGATGTTAGTCCTCACGAAACCCGCCCGCCACCCAGCGGAGTTGGGTCTGTATACTTTTATTTTAGTTTCGCTTGCGCTTTTTAGCTATAAGACGAGACTGAGGGAGACACCTGTGGCTCACAGGGATAATTGCAGGCTGGGCATGCTCAGTGCACCCAGTGTGCCAGTGTCAGTCAAAGCTTGTTGAAACTTTGACAGAAAAGTTTTCCGTACAGGGCTCCATCCTCGATGTCACCCATTTGTGAGGACTAACATCCTGCTGTCCCGTGAGAACACCTGTTACATCAGGTAAGCAACATTTGCTATCACTATAGTCTTCCCCAACACACAAGGGATTTCTACCCATAAAGATTCAATTTTGTATTTAATCTCATACAGGATGTTTATCCTGTTGGACTCTATGCCATCCCGGACATAAAGTACCACACCTCCTCCCGAGTGCTCCTCTCTGTCATTGCGATATAATTTGTACCCCGGTATAGCAGTGTCCCATTGGTTATCCTCTTTCCACCATGTCTCTGAGATGCCAGTTAATTCTATATCATTTACTGCTATCCATTCTAATTCTTCCATCTTACTTCTTAGACTTCTGGCATTAGCATACAAATATTTCAAAGTTTGTTTTTTGTTTGTATTTTCATTCTGCTTTTTAATTGATAGGGATAAGTTAGAATTTTTTAGCTCAGGTGAGTTTTTAGTTACAGGCACTTGGACTACTTTTTTAATTATTGGAACCTCACTGTCGGGATGCCCTAATTCTAATGCATCATTAGTATCCTTTAAAGATACCTCTCTCCGAACCATGCGCTGCTTAGCGACTGTTGGCTTTCCCCTTTGTTCTAGTTTAAAAGCTGCTCTCTCTCCTTTTTAAAGGTTAGCGCCAGCAGTCTGGTTCCACCCTGGTTAAGGTGGAGCCCATCCCTTTGGAAGAGACTCTTCCCCAAAAGTGAAGTCTGAGTATCCACTCAGATTTCACACTGCCCCTCTGGCCCGTGAGCTGAGGAGTTGGAGCATTCCTTCACCTCTTCCCCCAACTGGGTGGCATCAGAAGATGAGGAACTAGTACTGGAAGTAAACCAACAGACCCCTGAAACAGGAAACTTGAGTATTCTTCTCCAACATCTCCCGATTCTTCAACAGGTATATCGTCGAACCCTCTGGAGGAGCCACCAGAGCCATCATCGCCCCTGGAGGATCTCACCTACTCCAGATTCATAAAAAAATTAGGCACTATCTTGAACTTGGAGACTAAGATACACCCGGATCCTAGGGTAGAGATGATAGGGTTACTTAAAATATTTGACATCCTTGCAAAACCATCTGCTCTACCTTCACACTCTCTTGGACAGTGTGATGGATAGGACATGGGAAACAGTGTTCTCAGTATCCCCCCCCCCCCCCCTTCCAGAAAGACAAACCTGAAATTCAGGATGTGGAAATCGGCACATTATGGTCCAGTACAACTTCCGCATGCATATGTCGTCGTGGAATCTGCGATGAAGAAAGCCAGGAAGACTAGGCTATATTCAAACACTCCTCCAGGGAAGGATAGTGGCTATTTGGATGAGTTTGGAAAAAGGTATTCCAGGGTGCAATGCCTAATGCTAAAATCCAGTAGCACCAGTTTTACATATCACAATATGTATATGAATGCCTTCAGAATTTAAAGTGTGATGGAGATCAAACTGCAGGTGACAACATGGAAGAGGGGTTGCAACATCTACTCTGCACAATTTATGAAGGGTTTGATACATCGGCCTGCACTTCGGCGGCAGCCATAGCAGCCAGAAGGATTGCCTGGCTCCAAGTGAGCACAATTCGTGAAGACGTACATGACAAACTGGCATATCTCCCATGTGAAAGGGATAGGCTTTTCGCAGAAGGCTTCGCGAAATGGTGTTTCAGCTCAAAGAGCAGAGAGTGGCGGTGTCATCCTTTATGGCGCCCACTGACCAAACTACAACAAGGCGTTGTTATTCAGCCTATTGGAAACCTTTCTGCCCCTCGCATACCTATAGGCCTTTTTCTTCATACAGGCTTCCCCCATATCAGCAGAGGCCGCAGCCATAACAAACCCAGTCTTGAGGACGAGACCATTCCCAGTGAATGCCCAAGCCTCTTCAGACAACTAATCAAATACCCCAACCGTCTTTTTGAACCTGAACCAGTTCACACCTACAAATACCCATGGGCAGTTTCCTTTGTTGAACAATGCGAATGAATTACATTGGATCGTTGGGTCCTCAATTATCATGAATGGTTACCATCTCAACTTTCATTCCACCCCTGCTTTATTGCATCTTGCTCTGCTTTCAAGTGGGAAAGGAGATGTTCCCCCTCCTCCTTCAGGAAGTCCAAGCACTACTACATCAACAGTCGATTCACGTACTGCCACGTCATCGGCAGCTCCAGGGATTTTATTCACAATCCTTCTGATTCTGGAACTCTGAGCCCTGAATTGATTCATTCAATGGGAGAAGTTCAAGGTGACTTCCTTGAAAAACATTTTGCCTTTTCTGCAACCCAATGACTGGATGTGCTCAGTAGACCTAAAGGATGCCTATGCTCACATACCAATGCACCCCTCTTCCTGGCGCTACCTTTGTTTTCAAGTCAGCACCCAGCACTACCACTACAAGGTCCTACCATTTGGCCAGTCTTCAGTGCCCAAGGTATTCATGAAATGTCTAGCGATAGCTGTGGCCTTCCTTCGCAAACAAGGAATAAAACTCTTTCCCTACCTGTACGATTGGCTGCTCATTGCCAACTACACAATTGATCCGGGTCCACCAAATTCAGACAATAATTTGCTTGGAGAGCCTAGGCTTCCTCATAAATTACAAAAAGTCTCATCTCGACCCCTCTCAGACCCTGCAGTTTATAGGTGCGATCATAAGCACACACTTTTGCAAAGCCTTTCTTCCGGAAGACAGAATTCACACCTTTTGGAATCTAGCCTCAACACTAAAGCTTCTTCCACATCCTACAGCTCATCGTTCCCACTGTCTTGGGTCACAAGGTGGCAGCAATGTACGTGGTCCCTCACACACGTCTTCATATGCACCGTATGCAGTGGGGTCTCAAATCCCAGTGATCTCAACATTCTCATCCCATGTCAAGACAACTAACCTTTATTTATTTATTT
The DNA here is from genome assembly GCF_901001135.1 of Rhinatrema bivittatum. Lineage (NCBI taxonomy): Eukaryota > Metazoa > Chordata > Amphibia > Gymnophiona > Rhinatrematidae > Rhinatrema > Rhinatrema bivittatum. Next base: position 50,930,892 of record NC_042620.1, on the reverse strand, counting down.
ATTTATTTATTTATTTATTGAGTTTTATATACCGTCACTCGGTTTCGCCATCATAATGGTTTACAAGTTTCGATGGATTAAACTATGTTAATGAGTTAGTATAGGCATTATAATACAAATTCCAGTTGTATTATAATGACTCAACCATTGTTATTGGACATAAATTTGTGGCTGAGTCCAGGTGTCTTACAGTCGAGCACACCCTTTCGACTCCTGACTCATCAGATAGTTCTAATGACAGATACCTCCACAAAGGGGTGGGGAGCACACAGCTTACATTTCCAAACACAAGGGCTTTGGTCCCCCAGCGAAAAACGATTGCAGATCAACCTACTGGAACTATGAGCCATACTTTGTGCCATCCATGCCTTCACAGTCCTTCTTCAGCACAGTCTTGGTGTACATAGGCAATCAAGTGGCCATGTTCTACATAAACAAGGAAGATGAGTCAGGTTCCAAGATACTATGCAAGGAATCCGTAATGACATTGAAATGGGTGCTAGTTCACTCAGTACAACTGCAAGAGACCTACCTACCAGGAATAAGGAACACAGAAGGCCGTTGGACTCAGCATAATCTTTCAGCCCCACGAATGGAAGGTGCATCAAGACGTGATGTCCTCCCTATTCAAAAAATGTGGAACGCCCACCACAGATCTCTTCGCCACCAAGTACAACACAGCCAGCTGTGCCTTGGGACCTGAATGTTGTTTTGGAAGCACTGATGCTCCCTCCTTTTAAGCCAATGCAGACATCCTCGTTGAAATTTCTCACATGGAAAGTATTATTCTTGGTAGTAATAACCTCGGCACGACAGGTAAGCGAGCTTTAAGCGCTAGTTCACTATTCTCCATACCTCCATGACAAATGCACCCTACGAACCCATCCTTCCTCCTGAAGGTAGTTCAGTTTTCCATTTGAATCAAGCAATAACATTGCCAGCTTTCTTCCCTAAACTGTCTTACTGCACACATTAGATTGCAAAAGAGCGTTAGCCTACTATAAGCAAAGGACTACACACCGAAGAGACACTCCCAGCTTTTTCTCTCCTGGATTGACAGTGACTAAGCGAATGCTAGCAAACTGGTTAACTCAATGCATTCTACCAGATCCGGGAGCCTAACTTCAAAGGTCAAAGCGCATCAGTTGTGAGCTATGTCTGCTTCAATCCAACCACCTTCAAAAGGTACCTATTCAGGACATTTCCAAAGCGGCAGTGTGGTCTTCTCTACACACCTTCCCTCTCATTACTGCATCTAGCACCAAGCCAAGTCAGATGCATCCATGGGACAATAGATACTCCATCATGCCACTAATTCCTAAGACTGACCACCCTTAACAGGGATACGCTGCACAGATGTTCCTAAACAGACTACTCCTGTTTGAAAATCCAGTGCTCCATCTCCCTAGCTGGGGACTCCCAGATAGCATGGCTAATTCAGCTGCTTATCTGTGGGGAAAAAAGCAAGTTTGCTTACTTAAACAGTGTTTTCTGTAGATAGCAGGATGAATTAGCCATGTGTTCCCACCCTCCTCCCTGGACAGTCTGAACCTTTCTGCCTGCCTTCTTTCTTCCTTACTCTTGCTGCTTCCATGCTTTCTAGAAAGCTGAGGTGATGCAGGCAGTTGTGCGGTAAGGCATCATACAGGCATGCAGAGGCAAAGCTCTGCATGTTCTATGAGAAGTTCCCACTCCGGGCCGCCAGGGGGCGCTCCCAGCTAGCAAGGCTAATTCGTCCTGCTTTCTACGGAAAACTTTGTTTACTGTAAGCAAACTTGCTTGTTTCTATAAAAGACTAAAGAAGTTAGGGCTCTTCAGCTTGGAGAAGAGATGGCCGAGGGGAGATATGATAGAGGTCTATAAAACAATGATTGGAGTGTAACACGAATCTTAGGTTTATTCTTTCAAAAAGTACAAAGACTAAGGGGACACAATGAAGTTACTAAGTTTTACATTTAAAACTAAGAGAAAATATGTTTTATTCAATACATAATTAAGACTTGGAATTCGTTGCCAAAGGATATGGTTAAAGCTGCCCCAGAGGTTCAAATGCGTGCACACACATCTTCCTCCTAAAGGGCCCATGGAGGGAAAGCTTTCATGGATTTCTTGATGATGTCATGCTGCTCATTATTTAAGGGCTCCTCACACTGCCCTCCAGTGCCTCAGCATCCTAGTGTGTAGTGTGTGTTGCTGCTTCCTGGTTTCTGATCCTGCCTTGTCTCATCTCTCCAGCCCAGTCTTACCTCCTCTTTCCATCCCAGCCTTGCCTCACCTCTCCAGCTTGTCCAGCCTCATCTTATCCAACCTTTTGCCTTCCTGCTTGCCCTGCTGTCAGTCCTTTTCCTCATCTCCCAAGCCTGCCCTCAGACTGACTTCTGGATCTGACCCTTGTCTGGACATTGACCTCTCTCACTGACCCTTGCCTGCCACTGACCCTTGCCCTTACCATTGTCCTGGACCTACGCAAATGCCACTTCCATAGAGACTCTTGCCTATGACCTGCCCGCCCCCATAACCCAAGATCTCGACCCAAAGGGAAAGGGATTGGCAGTGCAATAATAATGGGAAATTTCAGTTACCGGGATCACTGGTGCAGGGAAAAAGGTATGATTCCATGAAAAATTATTAAAGCATTTTTATTTAGAAAGTTCAAAAGTCCTTACTGTGGCAACTCCATACAAAATAACAAACAAGAGTAACAGGTCCCCCGACACGGTCCGTGTTTCGCGGAAGCTGCATCGGGAGGGACCGGATGACACTCAAAATCTAGAAATACAACAAACATAATCAAACATGGAAGCACAAACAGGCTGCTACAAGAAATTATTTTTACAGTGGATAAGGGCTTACCTTTAAACAGTCATCAAGAGCGCAAGCGCCCTCTGTAGTGGGGAGATATTTAAAGAGTAATTTGGCGCGAAAAGTACATTCTCGCGAGACGCTGTGAGTGACAGCGAGACGCCGGGAATGACAGGCAAAACACCTGTAGCCTGATCGAACAATAACTCCAAAAAATTTTTACAATACTAAAAAGGAGAGGGCGCCCACCACTTATATTAAACCTCTAAACAACAGAGAACAGAGAAGCGCGATCTCCGAATGCAGTAAATTACCAACTGACACCTATAATCCTGAGAGTCCAATAATGCTCTAATAAAACTGATACCACTCAATGTCTTTGTTAAGACCGTGGGGGGAGACCGAATTAAGAGTGAAGATCCACCGCTGCTCTCTCCGACCAAGAATGCTTAGAAAATCTCCACCTCGTGGGGGCGGAGAGACCACCTCTAGTACCAGGAAGGAGAGGTCAGCGATGGAGTGTCCGACCTGGATCCAATGCGTGACCAGCGGCTCATCCAATCTGGATGATCTAATATTCGAGCAGTGCTCGATAATGCGCGTTTTGATCATTCGTGAGGTCTTCCCCACGTATAGCAGAGAGCAGGGGCAAAAGATGACATAAACAACACCCTTTGTACAACAGTCAGATTGGTGGTATAATCTGAACTCACGTCCAGACCTCGGGTGTTTAAACATTGTGAAAGACTCAGTGTGTTTGCACATTGTACAACGACCACAAGGGTTATGACCACCATCAATATGTGAACGGGGTTGCTCAGATGGTAAAAGTGTGTGTACGAGACGATCTCTTAAATTAAACGCTCTCTTAAAAGTGAAACGTGGTGGACCATGCATCAGATCAGTGAGGGACAACGCGGACCAGTGACGTTTAATCATATTTACAACAGATCTTCCAACTATAGAGAAAGGGAGGATACAGTTATGAAAATTGTCATCAGATTGTGTGGTAACACCAAACAGCCAATCGCGGTGTGTGTACAGAGCTCGTTTAAAAGCTTTTTTCACAACCCGGGTGGGATATCCCCTCTCGATGAACCGAGTAACCATATTCTCAGATTGAGCAAGGAACTCCCTCCGTGAGGAGCACAGGCGGCGAAGCCTTAAAAATTGCCCCGTTGGAATATTATCTCGGAGTGCTCGCGGATGACAACTGTTATAAGCCAAAAGTGTATTGCGATCAGTAGTTTTGCGGAACAAGGTAGAATCAAAACCGTTCCCCGTTCCAAGATATCATAATATCCAAAAAGGAAATCTGAGACGGATGAATACTATAATTAAATTGGATATTAGAATTAATCGAATTGACCCAATCTAAAAACATAAAAAATTGTACATCAGAACCCGTCCAGATGATAAAAACATCATCAATAAATCGAAGCCAGACATGGATGAAATGGAACCAGCTAGAAGTGTAAATGTGAGTAGTTTCATAGTCATCCATGTATAGGCAGGCCAAACTAGGAGCCATGGTGGCCCCCATGGCTGTTCCCTTAATTTGTTGATATATGATGTCTTGGAAACAGAAGAAGTTATTGGTAAGTGCTATTTCTGCAAGGTGTACCAAAAAAGATGTAGTAACCCGATGTGGCAAACGTGTATCCAACACTTTCTCAATAACTGTTAAGGCCTCATTTTGAGGAATATTAGAATAAAGAGAAACGACGTCTAATGTGATCAGAAAAATGGGCGAAGAAATCTCAATATTTGCTAACAGTGTCAAGAAATGAGCAGAGTCCCGGACATAAGACTTAATGCAAGGAACCAATGGTTTAAGAAAAATGTCCACAAATTGGGACAATGGTTCAAGCAGGGATCCAATGCCGGACACTATTGGGCGACCAGGCGGATGAGTCAAGGATTTATGTATCTTAGGAAGGATATAAAATATAGGCATTACCGGATGAGGAGAAATCAAAATTTAGCTTCTTTATTTGTTATGATATGGGAATCCAAAGCGGATTGTACGACAGATTTTATATTCTCAAGTAGAGATGCCGTGGGGTCTGATGGAAGAGGGGTGTAAAAAGAGGTGTCCCCCAATTGTCTTAACACTTCTCTTTCATAGTCCGATCTATCTAGAATGACTATGCCACCTCCCTTGTCGGCTGGCTTAATGACAATAGTGGTATCATTTGACAGGGCTTTAACAGCAACAGCCTCACTCTTAGATAAATTATATCGTATGTATTGAGATTGTGAACAGATCTCAACAGCATCTTTACAAACAAGGCGCTCAAAAGCACCCAGGCTGACATCAATCCCAGGGGGAGTCCATTTGGATTTAGTATGTACCACTGAAGAATCATGTGGGGTTGGAGAGTCTTCGAAGAACAATTTTAGCTTAAGTGTTCTAAAAAAGCGATGTAAATAAACTTGAAGATCAAAGGAGTCCCCTTTCTGAGTAGGGACAAATGACAAGCCCCGGTGGAGGACGCATAGTTCAGATGCCGTGAGTTGGCGTGAAGAAAGGTTAAATACCGTTTCCTCCCTTATTGCCAGAGGTCCGCCTGGGTCCGGGTAGGACGGGGTGGCCGGTTCTGAGGGTTGTACTGCAAAGGGGGAGCAGCTCGTTGGCGAAGGTGTCGCGAGTCCGGTCGCGGCTGAGGCGGTTGCTGACCCGAGTCTAAAAAAGAGGCTGCAATTGAGGAGTACCGTAAGGCAGAGGAGACTGCCGGCAAGGGAGGGACTTCGCCTGATGTTGTATCCTGTACAGTAAGGGTACGTGCGGAACGTCCGGAGTCGGCTAGGGTAGCGGTGCCCCGGGCACGTCGAGCCTGACCCCGAGTACGAGGGACTCGGGACTCTTCTCCCGATGAATCTCCAGACGAGATGCTGTCCGCAAAGGTAACTTTCTTGGAGGATTTTTGAACCATCCATTTATATACGTACCCAGACTGATAGTCCGTTGCGTCCCTCTGAAATTTACTCAATTTGACAGCTTTAAGGTCAGATCTAAATTTCTGTAAATGCACTTGAAATTCTTCAAGCTGTTGTTCAAAAGTATCAGCCGGGCAGGACTGCTTTATGGAGTCTAGTTGTTGTGCAGTTTCAGCCTGGAGCTGCTCTTGCAAATCTTTGTTGGTCTCTATAATCAGTACCATAAGGTCCAAGGAACACTTGTTGAGAATCTGATTCCAACGATTGATGAAAGCTGTATTATCTGTGTGTAATCTCGGTTCCTTTTGCATACGAAGGCCCCTCGGTATCCGTCGGACCCGGCAGTACTCGATGAGTGTGGCTGAGTGTAGCTCCGATCTCGTAAGGCGTTTTTGAGTGTTTATCAGTTCAGACCACGAGATGGGAGGAGCAACGTCAGAGGACTCTTCAAAGAATAGAGTGTCAGTGAGTACCGCATTTATCGCATCCTCTGTATAACTAAAAGTGTAATCATCGGAGGCAGCCATTTAAAGCTTCAGTCGTGCGGGAACATCCAATAATAACAGAAGCAAACCTTGCACATAAGCAAGTATCCGGGATCACTGGTGCAGGGAAAAAGGTATGATTCCATGAAAAATTATTAAAGCATTTTTATTTAGAAAGTTCAAAAGTCCTTACTGTGGCAACTCCATACAAAATAACAAACAAGAGTAACAGGTCCCCCGACACGGTCCGTGTTTCGCGGAAGCTGCATCGGGAGGGACCGGATGACACTCAAAATCTAGAAATACAACAAACATAATCAAACATGGAAGCACAAACAGGCTGCTACAAGAAATTATTTTTACAGTGGATAAGGGCTTACCTTTAAACAGTCATCAAGAGCGCAAGCGCCCTCTGTAGTGGGGAGATATTTAAAGAGTAATTTGGCGCGAAAAGTACATTCTCGCGAGACGCTGTGAGTGACAGCGAGACGCCGGGAATGACAGGCAAAACACCTGTAGCCTGATCGAACAATAACTCCAAAAAATTTTTACAATACTAAAAAGGAGAGGGCGCCCACCACTTATATTAAACCTCTAAACAACAGAGAACAGAGAAGCGCGATCTCCGAATGCAGTAAATTACCAACTGACACCTATAATCCTGAGAGTCCAATAATGCTCTAATAAAACTGATACCACTCAATGTCTTTGTTAAGACCGTGGGGGGAGACCGAATTAAGAGTGAAGATCCACCGCTGCTCTCTCCGACCAAGAATGCTTAGAAAATCTCCACCTCGTGGGGGCGGAGAGACCACCTCTAGTACCAGGAAGGAGAGGTCAGCGATGGAGTGTCCGACCTGGATCCAATGCGTGACCAGCGGCTCATCCAATCTGGATGATCTAATATTCGAGCAGTGCTCGATAATGCGCGTTTTGATCATTCGTGAGGTCTTCCCCACGTATAGCAGAGAGCAGGGGCAAAAGATGACATAAACAACACCCTTTGTACAACAGTCAGATTGGTGGTATAATCTGAACTCACGTCCAGACCTCGGGTGTTTAAACATTGTGAAAGACTCAGTGTGTTTGCACATTGTACAACGACCACAAGGGTTATGACCACCATCAATATGTGAACGGGGTTGCTCAGATGGTAAAAGTGTGTGTACGAGACGATCTCTTAAATTAAACGCTCTCTTAAAAGTGAAACGTGGTGGACCATGCATCAGATCAGTGAGGGACAACGCGGACCAGTGACGTTTAATCATATTTACAACAGATCTTCCAACTATAGAGAAAGGGAGGATACAGTTATGAAAATTGTCATCAGATTGTGTGGTAACACCAAACAGCCAATCGCGGTGTGTGTACAGAGCTCGTTTAAAAGCTTTTTTCACAACCCGGGTGGGATATCCCCTCTCGATGAACCGAGTAACCATATTCTCAGATTGAGCAAGGAACTCCCTCCGTGAGGAGCACAGGCGGCGAAGCCTTAAAAATTGCCCCGTTGGAATATTATCTCGGAGTGCTCGCGGATGACAACTGTTATAAGCCAAAAGTGTATTGCGATCAGTAGTTTTGCGGAACAAGGTAGAATCAAACCGTTCCCCGTTCCAAGATATCATAATATCCAAAAAGGAAATCTGAGACGGATGAATACTATAATTAAATTGGATATTAGAATTAATCGAATTGACCCAATCTAAAAACATAAAAAATTGTACATCAGAACCCGTCCAGATGATAAAAACATCATCAATAAATCGAAGCCAGACATGGATGAAATGGAACCAGCTAGAAGTGTAAATGTGAGTAGTTTCATAGTCATCCATGTATAGGCAGGCCAAACTAGGAGCCATGGTGGCCCCCATGGCTGTTCCCTTAATTTGTTGATATATGATGTCTTGGAAACAGAAGAAGTTATTGGTAAGTGCTATTTCTGCAAGGTGTACCAAAAAAGATGTAGTAACCCGATGTGGCAAACGTGTATCCAACACTTTCTCAATAACTGTTAAGGCCTCATTTTGAGGAATATTAGAATAAAGAGAAACGACGTCTAATGTGATCAGAAAAATGGGCGAAGAAATCTCAATATTTGCTAACAGTGTCAAGAAATGAGCAGAGTCCCGGACATAAGACTTAATGCAAGGAACCAATGGTTTAAGAAAAATGTCCACAAATTGGGACAATGGTTCAAGCAGGGATCCAATGCCGGACACTATTGGGCGACCAGGCGGATGAGTCAAGGATTTATGTATCTTAGGAAGGATATAAAATATAGGCATTACCGGATGAGGAGAAATCAAAAATTTAGCTTCTTTATTTGTTATGATATGGGAATCCAAAGCGGATTGTACGACAGATTTTATATTCTCAAGTAGAGATGCCGTGGGGTCTGATGGAAGAGGGGTGTAAAAAGAGGTGTCCCCCAATTGTCTTAACACTTCTCTTTCATAGTCCGATCTATCTAGAATGACTATGCCACCTCCCTTGTCGGCTGGCTTAATGACAATAGTGGTATCATTTGACAGGGCTTTAACAGCAACAGCCTCACTCTTAGATAAATTATATCGTATGTATTGAGATTGTGAACAGATCTCAACAGCATCTTTACAAACAAGGCGCTCAAAAGCACCCAGGCTGACATCAATCCCAGGGGGAGTCCATTTGGATTTAGTATGTACCACTGAAGAATCATGTGGGGTTGGAGAGTCTTCGAAGAACAATTTTAGCTTAAGTGTTCTAAAAAAGCGATGTAAATAAACTTGAAGATCAAAGGAGTCCCCTTTCTGAGTAGGGACAAATGACAAGCCCCGGTGGAGGACGCATAGTTCAGATGCCGTGAGTTGGCGTGAAGAAAGGTTAAATACCGTTTCCTCCCTTATTGCCAGAGGTCCGCCTGGGTCCGGGTAGGACGGGGTGGCCGGTTCTGAGGGTTGTACTGCAAAGGGGGAGCAGCTCGTTGGCCCAGTTACCCCAATATTGACTGGGTAGATGTAACATCAGGACTTACTAGAGACATAAAGTTCCTGGATGTAATAAATGACTGCTTCATGGAGCAATTGGTTCAGGAACCAACAAGAGAGAGAGAGAGCTATTTTAGATTTAATTCTTAGTGGAACGCGGGATTTGGTGAAAGAGGTAACCGTGGTGGGGCCACTTGGCCACTTGGCAATAGTGATCATAACATGATCAAATTTAAACTAATAACTGGAAGGAGGACAATAAGTAAATCTACAACTCTAACTCTAAACTTTCAAAGGGAAACTTTGATAAAATGAGGAAAATTGTTAGAAAAAAACTGAAAGGTGCAGCTGCAGAGGTTAAAAGTGTTCAACAGGCTTGGACATTGTTTAAAAATACAATCCTAGAGGCACAGTCCAGATCTATTCCACGCATTAAGAAAGGTGGAAGGAAGGCAAAATGATTAGAGTCATGGTTAAAAGGTAAGATGAAAGAGGCTATTTTAGCCAAACAAAAATCCTTCAAAAATTGGACGAAGGATCCATATGAAGAAAATAGGATAAAACATAAGCATTGTAAAGTTAAGTGTAAAACATTGATAAGACAAGCGAAGAGAGAATTTGAAATGAACTTGGTCATAGAGTCAAAATCTCATAATAAAAACTTTTAAAAATATATCCGAAGCAAGAAACCTGTGAGGGAGAAAGTTGGACCATTAGATGACCGAGGGATTAAAGGGGCTCTTAGGGAAGATAAGGCCATTGCAGAAAGACTAAATTAATTCTTTGCTTCCATTTTTACTAATGAGGAAGTTGGGGAGATACCAGTTCCGGAGATGATTTTCAAAGGTGGTGAGTCAGACGAACTGAACCAAATCATTTTGAACCTGGAAGATGATGTAGGCTAGTTTGACAAACTAAAGAGTAGCAAATCACCTGGACCGGATGGTATGCATCCTAGGGTACTGAAGGAACTCAAAAATGAAATTTCTGATCTATTAGTTAAAATTTGTAACCTATCATTAAAATCATCCATTGTACCTGAAGACTGGAGGGTAGCCAATGTAAGCCTAATATTTAAAAAGGGCTCCAGGTGCAATCCGGGTAACTATAGACCAGTGAACCTGACTTCAGTACCAGGAAATATAGTGGAAACTATTCTAAAGATCAAAATCGTAGAGCATATAGAAAGATATGTTTTAATGGAACACAGTCAACATGGATTTACCCAAGGGAAGTCTTGCCTAACAAATCTGCTTCATTTTTTTCAAGGAGTTAATGAACGTGGATAAAGGTGAATCGGTAGATGCAGAGTATTTGGATTTTCAGATGGCATTTGACAAAGTCCCTCATGAGAGGCTTCTAAAAAAACTAAAAAGTCATGGGATAGGAGGCGATGTCCTTTCGTGGATTACAAACTGGTTAAAAGACAGGAAACAGAGAGTAGGATTAAATGGTCAATTTTTCTCTGTGGAAAAGGGTAAACAGTAGAGTGTCTTAGGGATCTGTACTTGGACCCGTGCTTTTCAATATATATAAATGATCTAGAAAGGAATACGACAAGTGAGGTTATCATATTTGTGGACGATACAAAATTATTCAGAGTAGTTAAATCACAAGCAGATTGTGATACCTTACAGGAGGACCTTGCAAGACCGGAAGATTGGGCATCCAAATGGCAGATGAAATTTAATGTGGACAAGTGCAAGGTGTTGCATATAGGGAAAAATAACCCTTGCTGAAGTTACACGATGTTAGGTTCCATGTTAGGAGCTACCACCCAGGAAAAAGATCTAGGCATCATAGTGGAGAATATTTTAAAATCGTTGGATCAGTGTGCTGCAGCAGTCAAAAAAGCAAACAGAATGTTAGGAATTATTAGGAAGGGAATTGTTAATAAAACGGAAAATGTCATAATGCCTTTATATCGCTCCATGGTGAGACTGCACCTTGAATACTGAGTACAGTTGTGGTCGCCACATCTCAAAAAAGATATAGTTGTGATGGAGAAGGTACAGAGAAAGGCAACCAAAATGATAAAAGGGATGGAACAGCTCCCCTATGAAGAAAGGCTGAAGAGGTTAGGGCTGTTCAGCTTGGAGAAGAGATGGCTGAGGGGGATATGATAGAAGTCTTTAAGATCCTGAGACGTCTTGAAAGAGTAGATGTGAATCAGTTATTTACACTTTTGGATAATAGAAGGACTAGGGGGCATTCCATGAAGTTATCAAGTGGCACATTTAAGACTAATCGAAGAAAATTCTTTTTCACTCAACGCACAATTAAGCTCTGGAATTTGTTGCCAGAGGATGTGGTTAGTGCAGTTAGTGTAGCTGGGTTCAAAAAAAGTTTGGATAAGTTCTTGGAGGAGAAGTCCATTAACTGCTATTAATCAAGTTTACTTAGGGAATAGCTAGCTCTAATAGTTGCATCAGTAGCATGGGATCTTCTTGGTGTTTGGGTAATTGCCAGGTTCTTGTGGCCTGGTTTGGCCTCTGTTGGAAACAGGATGCTGGGCTTGATGGACCCTTGATCTGACCCAGCATGGCAATTTCTTATGTTCTTAAGTGAAACTCCTGACCAGTCTTTCTACTATGTTGCTCTGCCAGCTGTAGGTGAGGCCCTATGGGGTCCACAAATCTTACAATTGGCCACTGTTAGAAACACGATACAGGGCTTGATGGACCTTTTATCTGACCCAGTATGGCAAATCTCATATTCCTATGTTCATATCCTTTTCTTAAATCACTGGCTAAGTTTTCTTATGTCAAGGCTGCTTTCAACATTTTGATTCTGCTTTTCCTGGTAGAGATCACAGAACTTTCCATTGAAAAAAAATGCAGTAACATACACCAGTGGCTAGAATATCAAATACAACGTGTACATTATAACTCTCTTCTTATTTTATTCTAAACCAATTTCTCTTTCATATCTTTTCTCCATATCTTGCCCTCTCAGACTCCTTCTGTGACGTCTTACAAACTCATACGTACACTCTAGTCAACAATATGTGGCATACATCCAGTTAAAATACACACAAAAACATATAGAGGGTTTATTTGTCGAAAAACTATTTTACTATGGATGTAGCCCTACCTAGGGTCACTAAAGTATCTTTTGCTAGAGAGTTCCTGCTCTCTAGAGTTATTCAGAGGTCACTGAGCTGTGTGTGCAGAGCTCTTGCAATCTGCAAGCATCTTCTCTGTTAAGGAGAGAGAGGGATTTGGTCATTGTCATCTAAGGTACAGTGATGTTTTGAGATAGGGTTGGATAAAGTAGGAGGTTGATTACCACAAAGGGGATGGCTCTTGGGAGACTTAGAGAGTGAGAGAACTGTTGAGGCATAATAAATTGCTTGAATTTAAAAATTTACTTAAGATTCCTACTTGCCATCAAGAGGGAAGAAACCCTGATTTTAAGAGGTGACTTTCCTTCTGAGGACGCTCCAGGAAAGATTTACTTTGAGATATGCTGCCCCAAAGGCCTTGGGGTTGAAAATTGCTTATTAGGTTTATCATTTTCAAAGAAGCTGATTTGAGAATGAAGATTGTGTGTGATTTTTTTGGACTGTATCCAGTTATCTACTTTGACAAGTGTGGCCTGAAGAATTCAGTTTTGTTTTGGATTTTCAATAAACTTCAAATTTGGAGCCAAGCACAGGTGTAGACCTTAGACTTTGTTGGAATTGCGTAGTCTCCCCCTGGAACTCCGAGATTTTCTGATCCCCATTTGGCAATCTCTGGAGTACCTTGGCTGCCTTGGCTGTTGCCAGGGCTGCAGCAGGGTAGCTAACCACTTCTGCAGCCTCCAAAGGTGACCCTAGTTAGGAGGAGGTTACATGGAAATTAAAAAAAAACAACATCCTTTTGACTACTGACTGAAGTTCAGAGTTATATATAAGTGTGTGTCTGGGCTCATGTTCGGTCCTGTGGTCATTGCTGATGGAAAACGTCTTTTTCATCTGCTCCTCTGGCTAGAAGAACCACATGTTGCAGTAAGGCTGCTAAAGAAAAGAAACAGGTTAAGACTGATCTTAAACACTACCTAACAGACATCCAGGCTTAAGATATCCAGTGCATCACACTGACAGATGAACAAAAGCAGACAAACAAATGGAGTGACTGATGCAGGAGACACTAACATAGAAAACAACTTAAGAAGAGAAAGTCATTGGAAGATATTACAGAACATCAAGGTTAATCAGTCACATCTCACCATGTAGCAAAAAAGGGAAAGGCAAGCAAGTTTTGCTGCGAAAAAGTTGTGCATATCACGGATACACAAGTCTGAGCTACAGGCAACAAATTAAATCATATTGATTTCCATACATATGTACAGAATCCATAATAACTTACAAAACCCAGTATAATTTCTGACCCAGGAAGGTCTTCGACCGGGAAACACGCTGCCGGGACCCATCGGGGTCTGGAACGAGACCCGATCCCACCGTGCCCAAGGCCCGGCACCACCAACGTAGGTCCCGACCGACCGAGGATGCCACCCGCACCCACGCAGCCCACACCCACACAGCCACCGCCAGAACGGACTTCCAGAGCGGCCCAAGGACCCCACCGAACCCACCGCGACAGACACAGGACGTCCTCCACTGCAACCAGCACAACCCCGAGGCCTATCTGAGCGTCCGGAGCACCGACGATTGAAAGGAGCGCCGAGGACCGCCCCCTCCTGACGTCAGAAGAGGCGCCGAGTGAGTAATTTAAAGCTCCCCTCACTCCAGGCGCTGCGCGCCAAAGGAGCAGGCCCCTTTGCACGCCCTTTCGCGCTGCCTCCTTCGCACTGCCACTGCTCCACTCAACCAAACAACTAACCCCTAGCCCAGAGAAAAAAAAAACCATACCAACTAAAAATACTACCGACTGCATAGACAACCGTCAAACAATACAACGGACCCATCCTCGAACACTCCCATTCATCAAACGAGACCGTGCAACCTCAACAAACATGCGCCCAACCTTCAACAACCCAGCCTTACCATACTTCAGAACATCACTAAGAGAGAAAACCACAACCTCAACAGACCATGCTCCCTGACCAAAGTCCCAATCCACAACAACTCATACCTCACAGCTCTACATTCCTCACACTCACACATTAACGCACAATCAATCACAAAACAACTACCACTAATACACGACCTCCTAACTGACAATCACTCTGACGTCATCTGCATCACCGAATCATGGCGCAAAGCCACCTACACAGTGCTTATCAACCTGCAACATATTCTCGCTCCCCAGACCCAAGAAGAAAGGTGATGGCCTGCTTTTCATTGCATCAAAGAAACTCAAGTTTAAACTTCTTCCCACCAACCTGTCTCCACCACTCGAAGCAGGACTCTTCAAATCAATGACGCTCCAAATCCTCCTCATCTACTCCCCCCCCCCCCCAGGTCACCTTAAACATAACCTATCCCCACTAATAGAAACCATTGCCAACATCATCGACATGAACATCCCAGCAATAGTACTGGGAGACTTCAACATACACATGGACCAAACTCCCCCTACAGCCAGCTGCCAAGTCCTCTCCGACGCCATGAATGCTATGGGTTTCCAACAAATAATAAAAACTCCCACCCACAAAGCGGGCCACACACTCGACCTCATCTTCACAAATGAAAAAATCGCAAAACACCCAACGCCAACAGCAACTGCTATCCCTTGGTCAGACCACAAACTTATACAAACCAACCTTCAACTAAAAAACCCCACCCAAGGTTCTAAGAAGCAAAAGAAACTAATTGAATTTAACAAGCCATGCACCAGCGAAGACCTTATCGAAACACTTCCAAACTCTCTCAAGTCCTTAAACACAACAGATACCAACACCGCCATAGACTCATGGCTCAACATCAATACTGAAGTCGCCGATATCATATACCCACTCATTAGGAAAGACCTCAAACCATCCACCAAACAGAAAACACCATGGTACACCCCCGAACTAAGGAAGACCAAACTCCTCCTAAGACAAGCTGAAAAGAAATGGAGATGAAACCCCCCCCCCCCGGGCTAAAAGACAGCTACAAAACCATACTATACATCTACCAAACTGAAATAGTGTTACGACTGTCGCTGCCCGACATCTCCACTCCGCCCTTCTTACCTCTCTGGCGACTCCTCCCGCGGTTGACGGACATTTGGCTGCCATGGTGTCTGCCTGCCGTCCTCTCTGGTGTTCCCGGTCTGGCTTGGGCGCTGACTGCTGCCATGCTGTCCAGCTGCCTTAGGGCGCGCGTGCCGCACAGCCCTGTTTCAAATACTTTCTTTGGCGCGAACCTCAGGGGCAACCCCCTGTGATGACGTCACGCATCCCAGGTACCAAAAGCCTACATTATTAGCTATTTGAGTTAGCAACAGGTATTCGTACTGGAACTCCTTACGGATGGGATTCGCTCTCCGTACCTAGCTACTCTGCCTCTCCATTATTGGACTTACTATTTGGGGTACCCACTCCTTGGGGCCTCTCTCTTCTCTTTCAGGTCGCTGTCTGGAACCGGTACTCACTCCTCGAGGGCCCATATTCCTGGACTTGCTGCCTGGACTTCACTTCTGCCTGGAAGATACCGCTGCCTACACCATTAGTGAGTTACCATCTACTTCTCTCAGAGCTGTTACCCGGAACAAGGTACTCGCTCCTCGAGGGCCTGCCTCTATTCCAGCTCCTGTGATTCCTACTGAGAGAAACCGCTGTGTGAGTACTCAACCAACGAGGCTCAATTCCAGAACCCTGCATATACTTCATTGTACTCACTATCTCAGTTTCTCTTCACTACAGCATAGCCATTGTGAGATCGCTGTTCCAGAGCCTGAGGGGACTACAAGCCCAGCCGGGCTTCATCTCTGCTCACTACTGCCACCTTTGGTGGCTCCTCAATACTGTTAATACTGTTAATAAAATACTGTGTTGTGTGTCCTAAGCTGAGCCTGACCTGTGGCCCCTCACGGGACTTCCCCCCCGTGGGCGTGGTCAGCAGCCACAGTGTCCAAGGGTCCACCCAAAACCTTACAAACAATAACAGATTGCTAACTCCATGGATCCGGCACAGCTCAGTGCCTTTCAGGCCATTCCTGGCCTGGCCCTGTGCATTTCCAAACAGCAAGACACATTGGAGAAACTCACTTCAGCGTTTCATCAGCTGCACACACAGAAGACCAAAGGCACTAATTCCAGCAATGAAGGTCATTTACATGAAGTAACTTTAAAGACTGCTATACCGCTGGCTGCTCCAGTTTGTTTCTTGGGAGAGATTCAGAAGACCAGGGGCTTTTTAAACCAGTGCTGCATGCATTTTGCATTACAGCCTTCTCACTTCCCTACAGCTTTTTCCAAGACTACTTACATTCTATTTTATCTTGATGGAAGGGCCTTGTCTTGGGCCTCTACACTGTGGGAACGCAAGGATCCTATTTTGCTGGACATAGATGGATTTTTGGACTTATTTAAATCCGTTTTCGATGATCCTGTTCGAGTGACCGTTGCCGGTTCTGCTCTGGTGGACCTGAAGCAAGGCAACCGACCACTGGCTGATTTTGTGATAGACTCTTGCTACAGAACTCTGCTGGGACCCAAATGCCTGAAGACCCTCTTCTTCAGAGGCCTGGATACTCATTTGGAAGACGAGTTGGCCGCTCGTGAAACACCTGACTCGCTGGAGGAACTAGTGGCTTTGGCTACTAGGATCGATCACCAGCTTCGTGATAAGGTGAAAGAGCTCCGGCCTAATAGAGGATTTGGTCAGAAGGAGGCTAGTGCTAAACCTGCACCTCGGATGGTTCCAGTAATTCCTGCTGCCAGTGGAAATGAACCGATGCAACTTGGTCATGGACATTTGACTTCCAAAGAGAGAAGACTTCAGAAGAGGCATGGTCTATGCATGTACTGTGGACAGACTGGTCAGGATGTCACAACATGCCCCATTCGTCCGGGAAACGGACGGGCCTAAGTCTTGCAGGAGGTCTGTTCTTAGGCCTTACTATGCCCTTTCCTCCACTCTCTCTCCCAGTCTCCTTGATTTGCGGACCGTCTAAGGTTCAAACTCTTGCCCTGGTGGATTCAGGGGCAGGAGGCAACTTTATTCTTCGACGCCTAGTGGAACATCTGAGGATTCCTCTCGTCACCTTGAAGGTTCCACTACTACTATCCTCCATCCATGGAGAGCCCTTACCGGGTGATGTGGCTTCCCAAACTGTACCAGTAACTCGCGGCACCGGAGCTCCCCATATTGAGTCAATTCCCTTCTTTGTGTTAGAGAAGGCCATGCACCCTATCGTCCTGGGGTTACCCTGGTTGCAGTTGCGCCAACCCCAATTTGACTGGGCATCCTTGGAACTCTTCTGCTGGGGTTCAGGTTGTCATGGGAAGTGCCTTAAGGAGATTGCTCCTATCATCTGCATGCCTACTACTCCAGTGATGCCGGGACTGCCGCCCCAATACTCATCCTTTAGTGATGTGTTTTCCAAAGAAGCTGCTGACATCCTTCCTCCACATAGGTCCTATGACTGTGCCAAAAGACTGAAACCCAATACTGAACCTCCTAAGGGACGTGTTTATCCACTCTCAGCGATTGAGAACAAGGCGATGTCCGAATACATCAAGGAGAATTTACAGAAGGGGTTTATTAGACCATCGAAGTCTCCAGCCGGCACAGGCGGCTTCTTTGTGGGGAAGAAGGATGGTACCCTAGTCCTTGTATTGATTACCGAGATCTGAATGAGATCACGATTAAAGTCCGCTACCCCCTGCCTTTAATCTCAGAGCTGTTTGACTGACTTCAGGGGGCCAAAATATTCTCAAAACGTGACCTGAAGAGGACCTACAACTTAGTTCGCATTCGTAGTGGCAATGAATGGAAAACAGCCTTCAACACTCGAGACAGCCATTTTGAGTACTTAGGCCTGTGCAACGCACCCGCTATATTTCAGAACATGATGAACGACATCTTGCGGGACCTGCTGTACAAGAGTGTTGTGGTATACCTGGATGATATCCTGATATTTTCCCAGGATTTGCTCACTCATCTAGAGGATGTCAAGCAAGTACTACACCGGCTGTACGCCAAACTCTCCAAGTGCGAATTTCATAAAGACTCAGTGCCTTTTCTTGGTTATATCGTGTCTAAAGATGGCTTCCAGATGGACCCTCAAAAGCTCGAGATTATCAAAAATTGGTCCCAACCTACCCGCCTGAAGACCCTGAGACGATTCCTGGGGTTTACCAACTATTATAGAAGCTTTATAAAGAACTACTCTTCTTTAACAGTACCCTTGACCTCAATGACCCACAAGGGTGCCAACACTTCAAAATGGTCTGCAGAGGCCATTTCCGCGTTTGAGAAACTAAAGACTGCCTTTTCCATGGAACCATGCTTGCGGCATCCTGACCCCAACATGCCTTTTATCATAGAAGTTGACGCTTCAGATGTCGGCGTGGGGGCTGTATTGAGCCAGACTGGAGACTCTAAAGCCTTACATCCCTGCTCTTTCTTCTCACGACGTTTCTCCCCGGCAGAGAAGAACTATGGGATCGGCGATAAAGAGCTCTTGGCAATAAAGCTTGCATTCGAGGAATGGCGGCCTTGGCTCGAAGGTGCTCAACATCAAATAACCATATTCACGGACCACAAAAATCTAGAGTTTCTCTGCCATGCGCACCGTCTTAACCACAGACAAGCTAGATGGTCCTTATTCTTCAATCATTTCGACTTTGTGCTTAAATATCGCTCCAGAGACAGAAATGCCAGAGCTGATGCCTTGTCACGCTCCTTTCTCTTGGAGGATGTGCCTGAAGAACCTCAGCACATAATTGACCCGAAGAAAGTCATCTTGGTGACGACACATTCTGTGCCCGCTGGTAAGACCATCGTGCCTAAACACCTCAGAAAGAAAGTGCTCTTTTGGGCACACGATTCCAAGCTGGCTGGCCATCCTGGTCAACGCCATACCCTGCTCAAGATCCAGAAGTTTTATTGGTGGCCTACTATCAAGAAGGATACCCTATCCTATGTGGCATCCTGTACCAACTGTGCCAAACACAAACCTCCTTCTGGCCAATCGTGGGGTTTGCTGCAACCACTGCCAGTTCCGGAACAGCCCTGGTCACACATCGCTACTGATTTCGTAGTCTATTTAACCCCTTCTGGAGGAATGAATACCATCTGGGTAACAGTCGATCGCTTCAGCAAGATGGCCCATTTCGTGGTGCTGCCTGGCTTAACTTCAGACTTGGAGCTTGCGAAGCTCTTCATGTCGCACATTTTTCACCTTCACGGCATACCAAGACACATTGTCTCAGACAGAGGATCTCAATTCACGGCAAGATTCTGGAGGGCCTTGTGCAAGTTATTCGACATCTCTCTAGACTACACTTCAACCTATCATCCACAATCAAATGGCCAAACAGAACGGATGAATAGAACCTTAAAACAGTTCATTCGAGCCTACGTGAGTTGCTGTCAGAATAATTGGGCCGAACTGTTACCTTGGGCTGAATTCGCCATCAACTCTCATCTAGCAACATCAACTGGATCAACACCTTTTGAAGTGGTATATGGACGCTCTCCAACACCGCCACTTCCACTGAAGCTCTCAGTGACGTCCCCAGCAGCTCAATCTACTGCTGATGAAATCCATAACCTGTGGACTCAGACGAAAGACATGCTAGATAAAGCGATGACCACGCTAAGAAGTTATATGATGCTCACCATGCTCAAGCGCCTGTCTTCAAACCCGGTGACAAAGTCTGGTTATCTACCAAACATCTCAGACTGAAGTTACCCTCCACTCTGTTCGCTCCTCGCTACGTTGGACCATTTCCAATCCTCTGACTTCTTGGCAACATCACCTATAGTCTGAAGTTACCACCCGGACTAAACATCCACAACGCTTTTCACGTTTGAATCTTGAAACCTCTCATGCTCAGTGAATTCTCTTCTAAGACTCAGGAACCACCTGCCATCAACGCAGAAGATGACCTAGAATTCAAGGTTGAAGAGATTCTTGATGTCCGAAGACGAGGCACAACACTTGAATACCTCCTTTCTTAGGAGGGTTTCGGCCCCGAAGAAAACTCTTGAGAGCCTCAGGCTAACATCCTTGATAAAGAGATCCTCCGTCAATTTCATCTTGCGCATCCTTATTTATTTATTTATTTTTGACTTTTATATACCGATCTTCTTGCATTGGATACAAATCAAACCGGTTTACAGTGAAACAAACAAAACTTGCCTGTGAGCAATTACATAGAACAAGTAAACATAAAACATCAAAAAACTTTGAGTAACATGGTATGAGAGTTAAATAATAAAGTAGACAATTTGAGTTACATAGCAATGAAGTTAAAATAAGCGAACGATTACCTAAGAACAGTTTGGGCAGGTTGCAGTAGGGGTGATCGGACGATAGATGGATTGCAAGGAGCTTGAAAGAGAGAAGAGACGTGACAAGCAGGACCAGAGGGGATCAGAGGCCTTTATCGAGGGATAAAGGGTGAATAGAGACTATGAGAGTGTATTTGAGAGCAAGTTATAACATGACATATTTGAAAGGGGAATTAGAAGGAAAATGTGAGACAAAGGTGAGAATGTATTGGTTAACATGCGGGTTCTGGAAATGCTAGGCTGAATAACCATGTTTTGAGTTTTTTCTTGAAAGAGAATAACAAAGTCTGATACCTGGTACCCGCAGAGGAGACCGCCCTTTGAAGGGGGGTACTGTTACGACTGTCGCTGCCTGACTCCACTCCG
The DNA here is from genome assembly GCF_901001135.1 of Rhinatrema bivittatum. Classification (NCBI taxonomy): domain Eukaryota; kingdom Metazoa; phylum Chordata; class Amphibia; order Gymnophiona; family Rhinatrematidae; genus Rhinatrema; species Rhinatrema bivittatum. Next base: position 50,909,938 of record NC_042620.1, on the reverse strand, counting down.
CCCTCCTTACCTCGCTGGCGACTCCTCCCGCGGTTGAAGGACATTTGGCTGACGCGGCGTCTGCCTGCCGTCCTCTCTGGCGTTCCCGGTCCAGCTTGGGCGCTGCCTCCCGCCATGCTGTCCAGCTGCCTTAGGGTGCACGCGCCACGTGGCCCTGCTTCAAATACTTTCTATGGCGCAAACCTCAGGGGCGTCCCCCTGTGATGACGTCACACATCCCGGATACTAAAAGCCTACACTACTATTAGCTAATCGAGTTAGCAACAGGTATTCGTACTGGAACTCCTTACGGATGGGATTTGCTCTCCGTACCTAGGTACTCTGCCTCTCCATTATTGGACTTATTATTTGGGGTACCCTCTCCTCGGGGGCCTCTCTCTTCTCTTTCAGGTCGCTGTCTGGAACCGGTACTCGCTCCTCGAGGGTCCATGTTCCCGGACTCGCTGCCTGGACTTCACTTCTGCCTTGAAGATACCACTGCCTACACCATCAGTGAGTTACCATCTACTTCTCTCAGAGCTGTCCCCTGGAACCAGATACTTGCTCCTCGAGGGCCTGCCTCTGTTCCAGCTCCTGTGATTCCTACCGAGAGAAACCGCTGTGTGAGTACTCAACCAATGAGGCTCTATTCCAGAATCCTGCATATACTTCATTGTACTCACTATCTCAGTTTCTCTTCACTTACAGCACAGCCATTGTGGGATCGCTGTTCGAGATCCTGAGGGACTACAAGCCCAGCCGGGCTTCATCTCTGCTCACTACTGCCACCTTTGGTGGCTCCTCAATACTGTTAATGAAAAATCTATCTGTGTTGTGTCTCCTAAGCTGAGCCTGACCTGTAGCCCCTCATGGGACTTCCACCCGTGGGTGTGGTCAGCAGCCACAGTGTCCAAGGGTCCACCCAAAACCTTACCAATAATAACACATAGACAAAGCCAAGCGCGACTACTACACCATCAAAATCCACAAATATCAACACAACCCAAGAACCCTATTCGCATATGTCAACAACCTCACTCAACCAATCCAAAATTTACTCTCAGCAACCAAGAAGACAAACACCAGTGACCACCTGGCCCAATTCTTCAATAACAAAATTCTAAATCTACTTACAAAAAAACCCTAACCCAAATATCGAGGCCACAACAGATCCTCACACAATCAACAACAAATGGACTCACTTCAACTACGTTGCATCAACTGAAATTGAATCAATCAATCGAAACATTAACCCTGCAGCTCATCCCATCGACCCAATTCCTATAAAATACCTTAAACAAATACCAAGCCACATTGCCAAACCAATAGCAACCAAGATCAACCTCTCACCCAAAATGTGCCATCATCAAACCAATACTCAAAAAACCTCATCTCAATGAAACTGATCCAGCAAATTTTAGACCAATATCGAACCTACCCTTCATAGCCAAGATCCTCGAAAAAATTGCAAACAGTCAACTCGTTGAACACTTGGACTCCCACAATATTCTCTTCCCCGGGCAGCACGGCTTCAGAACCTCCCTCAGCACTGAAACACTACTACTCTCCCTCTCAGACACAATCATCAAAGGACTCGACTGTAACACCTCCTACCTACTCATCCTCCTCGACATATCAGCAGCATTAGATACCGTCAACCACAAAACATTAATACGCAGACTACAGGAAATCGGACTACAAGACACAACGCTCAGCTGGTTTAAATCTTACCTATCCAACAGGTCATACAAGGTCAAATTCAACGACACCAAATCCAAGCCAATCCCCCTACCCCACAGAGTTCCACAAGGCTCTTCTCTATCCTCCACTTTATTTAACATCTATATGACCCCACTATGCAAACTCCTCAATGAAGCAGGTCTAACGCATTACGTGTACGCCGATGATGTACAAATCTTTCTCCCAATCAAGGATTCCATCGAACTCACCCTAGAGCGATGGAACACACACCTTTCATCAATAAAGCACCTGCTATCACAACTGTCCCTTACTCTCAATCACGCAAAAACTGAAATCTTATACATAACCAGTAAACCCCCCCTGCCACCCCCCACCAACCCCTCCACACCTGCAAACCAAACACTCTCTACAGTAAAAAAAACAAAACCTTGGCATCTTTCTCAACAACCATCTGAACTTTAAGAAACACATCAACAAACTACTAAAAGACTGATTTTACAAACTCCAAATCCTAAGAAAGCTCAAACCACTGCTATAACCTCAAGACTTCCTAACAGTTCTACAGGCTCTTCTCTTCTCTAAATTCGATTACTGCAATACCCTACAACTAGGTCTCCCAGCCTCCACCCTCAAACCCATTCAACTTCTCCAGAACACAGCAGCCAGAGCACTCACAAATAGCAAGAAATCAGAACACATCACACCAAATCCTCAAAGACTTACATTGGCTCCCATCCCCCAGCGAATACAGTACAAAACTCTAACCATCATCCACAACAACAAAACCAACTGGCTGCCCACCCCCTTTCTCCTCCATATTCCCACACGGAATCTTCGCTTCTCCAACTCTGGCCTCCTACAAACACCGCCCCCTAAAGCCACCCAATGGATATCAACAAGGGAACGAGCATTTTCTCTTGCCGGCCCCATCCTATGGAACAAACTCCCCACAGAACTAAGAACAGACCAATCCACCCAATCTTTCAAGAAAAATCTTAAAACATGGTTATTCCGCAAAGCCTTCCCAACATCACACATGAACCAACCCTAAACCAGACCCTAACCCTGCACTTAGAGCAACCCCCCCTCCCCACCACCACACCAATAAACTCACCCCTGTTACTCGAATGCTAATTACTGCCATTATATTTCTATTTATGCTATTTTTCTATCCATTCACTTATGCAATCTATTCCTATCAATGTCTTTGATACAAAATGTACCTAATGATAATTATTGTTACCCTATTACTCTAATGCTAATTAATGCTGTTATACCACTATTTATGCCATCCATTCCCTTCTTGTTACACTATTATTATTTATGCTATCTATTTTGCTATCTATTCTGGCACTATTTTTACCCATATTGATGCTGTATACATATATATATATGTGTGTGTGCATGCTATATGTATATATATTTATATAACCTAATGATAATTTCTGTTACCCTGTTACTCTAATGCTAATTACTACTACTATACCACCATTTATACCATCTATTCCCTTGTATTTCACTATTATTATTTATGCTATGTTAGCACTGTTTTTACCCACATTGCTACTATATCATTTTATGACATTTCTCTAATCATTCACTGCACCTTTTAAAGGAAGGGATCCCCTTCCCGCACCGCTCAAATTATTTGTAAACCGATGTGATATGTAAATCGAACACCGGTATATAAAAACAAATAAAGAAATAAAAATAAAGAAATAATCATCGCTTTGTGGAAATGGCTTCTTTACAGGCACTCTCTAGAGCCAGTTATCATTGTCACCCTGTTAATCCTTTGACTGGATGCGCCAAATACTACCAAAGGTTAGAAGCAGGATGATCATTCCGCCTGCTCCTTCCTCTAAAATTCAAGCATGAAAACACATGTAAAGTACATACCAAGTTACTGTATGTACACTTACTACATAGTCTCCCTACTTACTTTTATATGTATGCATTAAGTGCAGTGTTGCACTTAATGCATACATTCCTCCTCCTTCATGCTCCCACTTTCACACCCACACTTTAATGATTCTCTGACTAATGGCAAAGTTATTGAAACATTTCTTACTGGATGGGGAGGAAGACCTGCCAGGCTTCCTAGAGGACCATTTGCAGAAAGAGGGGGCATCTTGATACAGAGCTGAACTGTAGCAACTGCTGTCATGAGGATTAGTCAAACAATGGCAAAATATGTGGCATCTACATATTGAGTGTGTCCATGTTGTACAAGGCAGATGGAATCACTTTCTCCACCCTGCTACCCTTCATATTCTAGCCTACTCTGTATAGTACATTTCTGAGTTGCCAGGATTTCCTGTATTAAAAGTGGCATAAAGAACAAAGTTTCTGAAATATGGAAAGCTGTGATTCATTGTTTGTAAATGGAATGTTCCTCCTCCGTATGCACTGCAATAAGACAAGTCAAGCAAGGCTTGACTTGTCTTATTGCAGTGCATACGGTCCCCCCGGTCCATCAACAGCACAAACGCAGCACCACTACAACACAAGCGCTACACGCTAAAATGTTCCCCACCTTCCCAATACCTATTTTACAACACAGCCTGTCAGCAATAGGAAAACCTAACAGATCATTCATACTACAACACAAACGACAGGCGCTACACCGAAACCTTAAATCATTCACCCCAATTTTGATAACACCCATCACCCAACTCTTAGGCCTCACTGTATTCTCACTTTCACTATTCAATGCACAATCTCTGTCCAAGAAATCTCTAATCCTCAACGACTATCTCCTTGATACCAAACCAGATATATGTGCTATAACAGAAACATGGCTCAAACCCACGGACACAGCAATTATAAACCAACTCCCCACATCAAACTACGACATCTTCTCCATCCCCCGACTGAAAAAAAGAGGAGGAGGACTCCTATTTGCATCAAAAAAAGACCTCGGGTTCATCCAGCACCCATACAACTCAGACTCTAAGCTAGAAATGGGTCTCTTCACCTCGGAACAACTACAAATCCTACTCGTCTACGCCCCTCCGGGCTTCCTTGAGACAGACCCCTCCCCCTTAGTAGAGGAAATCACAACCCTCATCAAACTGGACGCTCCAGCAATTATCCTAGGAGATTTTAATCTGCATGTGGACAACCCTACCCCATCATCCAGCTGTGAATCCTTTCTCTCAGCCCTCTCAGCCCTGGGTTTCAAACAATTAGTTACCAAACCCACACACAAAGCAGGCCACACGCTGGATCTTATCTTTATTAACCCAGGCATCAAACATTCTTCACGCCTCAAAAGCAAGAAGGTCCCTTGGTCTGATCACTCACTTATCTCAACCGCATTCTCATTGAATAAACCCTCCACCTCCAAAGGGCCCTCACCATCTTTCCCATACAGAAGATCCTGCTCTACAGAAGACCTCAGCTCACACCTAGCCTCTCAACTTCCATCCATTGATCTCTCAAACCCGAACACAGCTCTCCGCTCTTGGAAAGCCATCACAGATTCCATAGCCGACAAGCTATGTCCTGCTCTACAGAAGACCTCAGCTCACACCTAGCCTCTCAACTTCCATCCATTGATCTCTCAAACCCGAACACAGCTCTCCGCTCTTGGAAAGCCATCACAGATTCCATAGCCGACAAGCTATGTCCGCTAGCAACCAAAAAATCACTCCCAAACGCCTCCAAAAGACAACCATGGTTCACGGAAGAACTAAGAAAGCTAAAACAAAATCTAAGACAGAAAGAGAGCGACTGGCGCAAATCCCCAAGCACCAATACACGATCCATCTACAAAGCCACCCTCCATCAATACAAGTCAACTACCTCTAAATCCAAAAGGGACTACTATGCATCCAAGATTCACCACTTAATCTTCGACGCAAAAGCCCTCTTCGCCTATGTCTCCAATCTCACCCAAATCATCCCACAGGAGATTCCCAACGACCTAGCACAACCCAAAGCTGAAGAACTTGCTCTTCATTTTCACAACAAAGTCAACAGCCTTCTAACTCATCTGCCTTCTAATCCCACCGACCCTGCTCTTTACCAGTCTCTTCAACAATCATCCCCCAACAACAATGGTCTGGAAACACTTGAACCCATCTCTATCTTAGAGATACAAACTCTTATAAGAAGAATGAAACCTTCCTCCCATCCTTTGGATACTATCCCCACCAAACTGCTCCTGGCCATCCCTGACTCCATCGCTAAAACATTGTCGGACATCATAAACTGCTCACTCTCCCAAGGACTATATCCTGACGACCTCAAATTGGCCTCCATCAAACCTCTACTCAAGAAACCCAACTTGGATCCTAAAGACCCCAACAACTTCCGTCCTATCGCCACTCTCCCATTCATAGCCAAGATTCTAGAAAAAGTTGTCAATACTCAACTCTCCGAATACATAGAAGAAAACAAAATCCTATTCCAATCACAATACGGATTTCGCAAATCACTGAACACAGAATCCCTCCTCATCTCCATGTCTGACTTCATATTAATGGGCCTTGACAAAGGCCAATCCTTCCTCTTAATTCTACTGGACCTATCAGCCGCCTTTGATACGGTCAATCATTCCATTCTCACTTCCATTCTGGCTTCTATAGGTATCTCAGGCACCGCTCTCTCATGGTTTAAATCTTTTCTCTCCAACAGAGGCTTCAAGGTTAAGATACAGAACAAAGAATCTTCACGAATGGACGCATCCATTGGAGTCCCTCAGGGCTCCTCACTGTCACCTACACTCTTTAACATTTATCTTTTACCTATCTGCCAACTCCTCTCCAACCTTAACCTCAAACATTTTCTCTACGCCGACAACATCCAGATCGTGATACCCATTAAAGAATCTTACACAAAAACATTGGTTCACTGGGAAAACTGTCTCTTTGAAATTAAACATCTCCTGGCTAACCTAAACCTAGTTTTAAACTCCTCTAAAACAGAACTGCTTCTCATCTCCCCAGATAACAATGCCATCTCTAATCCTCCAACTATCCCAACTACTACACAGGTGAGAGATCTAGGAGTATTAATTGATAACCGGATGAACCTTAAAGCTTACATCAACAGAACCACCAAGGACTGTTTCCACAAACTCCAAGTTCTGAAAAGAATTAGACCACTCTTCCACACTCAGGACTTCAGAACCATTCTACAAGCTATCATTTTTTCTAAGATCGATTACTGTAACTCTATCCTACTGGGCCTACCTTCCTCCTATACTAGACCCCTCCAGATGTTACAAAACGCTGCGGCAAGATTACTGACAAACTCCAGGAGGAGGGACCATATATCTCCAATCCTAAAAGATCTCCACTGGTTGCCTGTTCACTTTAGAATCCTCTACAAATCTCTTTCCATAATATACAAAACCATCCATCAACACACCCCACTCGACTTACAATTCCCATTCCAAATTTATAACTCCTCCAGACCAACAAGAGACACACTCAGAGGATCTCTTCAAGTGCCCCCAGCCAGAACTACCAAACACATTACCTTGAGAGATCGGGCCTTTTCAACAGCCGGCCCCCTTCTATGGAACTCCATCCCACCGGACCTTAGACAGGAGCCCAGCCTCCCAACCTTCAGGAAGAGACTTAAGACCTGGCTGTTTAAAAAAGCTTTCCCGGACACCGATTAATTCTATTCAGCCAGATTCTACCACTTCCACATGTAAAAATGTTATTACTAATGTAAATACCTATACCTAATGTTATTCTCTCCCTTTTCTTCTCTCCTCCCAGTTCTTTTACCTTGTTATTTGTAACTGCTTCCTTCTACACAAATAGGTTATTGAATTGTTCACTGTACACCCCTGTTATATGTAAACCGGCATGATGTGTTTGCAACATGAATGCCGGTATATAAAAATTTTAAATAAATAAAATAAATAAAGTGTGCAAAGATGAGACCTTTTAAAAAAGTTGTATTTATTCTACTTACACAAGAGTCTTCTCTGCTTCATGTATTCTTTGTTTTTCAAATTCTGAAGTTTTTAAATCCAATAAATGATTAATTTGTATTTTATTTTGGTTTACCCTTTTCCCCATTCCTTTCTCTAGAGTGGGCCTGCATAAATAGTTTTGTATGTATTTGCAAGCAGTAATATGATGACTGAAGTTTGGACAAGTGTTTTTGGCTTTTTGCCCTTAGTACATGTTGCCAAATAGTAAGATCATGCTCACTGTACTTCCTCTGCAAAGCAACTTAACGTATCTGAAAAGGGATAGTGCAGTATTTGCATATCATAATGTGTTATGTGAGAAGGTGCAAAGACCAGATGTTTAGCTCTATAATCCCAGCCACTCCTTCAGAAATTCCCTGTGCTTGTCCCATGCTTTCTTGAAGTCAGATACTGTCCTTGTTTTCACTACGAAGCTGTTCCATGCATCCACCACCCTTTTTGTAAAGAAATATTTCCTTAGATTATACCTGAGTCTACCCCTTTTCAACTTCATCTCATGACCCTTCTTTCCAGAGCCTCTCTTCTGTTTAAAGAGGCTTACATCCTGTGCATTGATACCTTGGAGATATTTAAATATCTCTTTCATATCTTCTGTATCTTACCTTTCCTCTAGGGTATACGTGTTTAGATCTTTGTTTCCTCTATATACTTAACAGCATTGACCATTTTAGTAGCTACTCTCTTGGCTGACTCCTTCCAGTTTATATTCTATTGAAGGTATGATGTCCAGAATTGTGCACAGTATTCCAAAGGAGGTCTCACCAGGTGCGTACGCAGAGGCAATATCATCTCTTATTTAAGAACATAAGAAATTGCCATGCTGGGTCAGACCAAGGGTCCATCAAGCCCAGCATCCTGCCACAAGAACCATGGCAATTATCCAAACACTAAGAAGATATTTGTATAGCAAACTATACAAGAGACTTCACATTATAATGTAAATAATGTAATCCTTACTGTTCGACTCTCTTATTCTAATTTCTCTTCCCAGTTTAAGACCCTTGTTGTAATGTAACTTTGATCTCCTTGCACTTGTTTATGTTTCGTTTCTTGTTCTCACCACTTGTTGCATGTAAACCGGCATGATGTGGTTTCTAATCATGAATGCTGGTATAGAAAAACGCTAAATAAATAAATAAAGATCCCATGCTACTGATGCAATTAATAGCAGTGGCTGTTCCCTAAGTAAACTTGATTAATAGCCGTTAATGGACTTCTCCTCCAAGAACTTATCCAAACCTTTTTTGAACCCAGCTACACTAACTGCACTAACCACATCCTCTGGCAACAAATTCCAGAGCTTTATTGTGCGTTGAGTGAAAAAGAATTTTCTCCGATTAGTCTTAAATGTGCTACTTGCTAACATCATGGAATGCCCCCTAGTCCTTCTATTATTCGAGAGTGTAAATAACTGAGTCACATCTACTCTTTCAAGACCTCTCATGATCTAAAAGACCTCTATCATATCCCCCCTCAGCCGTCTCTTTTCTCCAAGCTGATCAGCCCTAACCTCTTCAGCCTTTCCTCATAGGGGAGCTGTTCCATCCCCTTTATCATTTTGGTTGCCTTTCTCTGTACCTTCTCCATCACAACTATATCTTTTTTGAGATGCGGCGACCAGAATTGTACACAGTATTCAAGGTGTGGTCTTACCCTGGAGCGATATAGAGGCATTATGACATTTTCCATTTTATTAACCATTCCCTTCCTAATAATTCCTAACATTCTGTTTGCTTTTTTGACTGCTGCGGCACACTGAGCCGACGATTTTAAAGTATTATCCACTATGATGCCTAGATCTTTTTCCTGGGTGGTAGCGCCTAATATGGAATCTAACATCATGTAACTACAGCAAGGGTTATTTTTCCCTATATGCAACACCTTGCACTTGTCCACATTAAATTTCATCTGCTATTTGGATGCCCAATCTTCCAGTCTTGCAAGGTCCTCCTGTAATGTATCACAGTCTGCTTGTGATTTAACTACTCTGAATAATTTTGTATCATCTGCAAATTTGATAACCTCACTCGTCGTATTCCTTTCCAAATCATCTACCTTATAAATGGGCTCTGACCGACGGTCCGCAAATGCGCAGTAGAGAGCAGCTCTACTGCGCATGAGCGGGCAAGCACGTCGGTCAGAGCGGAGCGTGCCCGGAAAAAAAAAATGACGCTGGGAGGAGCAGGAGCGGCGGCACGCGAGGCAGGGAGGGAGGGAGGGAGGGAGGGACCCCCCCCTGGAGATCTTCCGTCTGCTGGTTGTGGATGAGCTGAGAGGGGAAGTGACTGAGGGGAGGGGGGAGGGGAGGAGAGAGTAGGGGGGGAGGAGAGAGGGGGGTAGAGAGGGGGGAGACTAGAGGGGGGAGGTAGGGAGAATGGGGGAGGGACTGGGAAGAAGATGAGTGGGAAGGAAATGGCCGAAAAACTTTTTTAAATGTAGCCCGTTGTTACGGGCTTAATGGCTAGTTTATATATATACTAGCCGTTAAGCCCGTAACAACGGGCTACATTTAAAAAAAAAAATTTTCGGTCCATTTCCTTCCCACTCCCTCCCCCTCATTCTCCCTCCCCCCTCACTCTCTCCTCCCTCCCCCTCCCACCTTTCCCCTCTATTCTCCTCCTCTCACTTCCCATCCTCCACCTTCCCCCCCCCCTCACCTTCTCCCCCGCCCCCCCTTCACTCTCTCTCGCTCCTCCCTCCCCTCCTCTCCTCTCTCTCCTCCTCCCTCCCCTCACTCTCTCCTCCCTCCCCTCACTTCCCCTCTCTCATTCCCCTCCCCTTTCAGCTTATCCACAGCCTAAAAGCCTGCTCCTCCCACTGCTGCTGCTGCCGCCGCCGCTCCTAGCAACCCAGCGCCATTTTTTTTTTTCGGGCACTCTGGCCGACATGCTCGCCAGCAGGAAAGTGGCTCGGGCAGAGGTGGCGCCGGGCCGGCAGGTGGAACCGGAAACTCAGGGGGAGGGGGAGAGCAACTCTCCCCGCACCTAAAAACCCAGCCACCCTCCCTCGCGCGTGCCCCCGCTGCCGCCACTGCTACTGCTCCTCCCACTGCCTCCGCCGCTGCTCCTACCGACCCAGCGCCATTTTTTTTTTTTTCGGGCACTCTGGCCGACATGCTCGCCCGCGCATGCGCGGTAGAGCTGCTCTCTACTGCGCATTTGCGGCACATCGGTCAGGGCTCCCTTATCTAGTAGATTGAAAAGTACCGGTCCAAGTACAGATCCCTGAGGCACTCCACTGTTTACCCTTTTCCACTGAGAAAATTGACCATTTAATCCTACTCTCTGTTTCCTGTCTTTTAACCAGTTTGTAATCCATGAAAGGACATCACCTCCTATCCCATGACTTTTTAGTTTTCGTAGAAGCCTCTCATGAGGGACTTTGTCAAACGCCTTCTGAAAATCCAAATACACTACATCTACTGGTTCACCTTTATCCACATGTTTATTAACCCCTTCAAAAAAATGAAGCAGATTTGTGAGGCAAGACTTCCCTTGGGTAAATCCGTGTTGACTGTGCATTCCGTTTTGTTGTGCATTCCTCTCCCTGTGCACCCAAACAGCTTTCTGGTTTTTGTTGTCATCTTATTCACCTGTTTAGCTACTTTGAGACAGTCTGATAAGATCACCTCTAGATCCCACTCTTGTTCCATATATAGAAGAATTTCTTCACCTATACTGTACTGCTCTCTTGGAGTTTTGCAGCCCAAATGCATGACCCTGCATTTTTTTAGCATTAAATCTTAACTGCCAGACTCTAGAACATTCCTCAAACTTCAGTAGATCCTTCCTTATATTTTCCACAGCTTCCTTGCTATCTACTCTGTTTCAGATTTTGGTATGAACTGTAAAAGACATACCTTTCCCGATAGTCCTTCTACAGTTCATATTCAAAAATGTTGAGCCAGTCCAAGGACTCCAGCACATCACTAGTTACCCTCTCTACTTGGAATGAACTCCATTTGCCACTATCCTTTGTGCCTTCTTACTCAACCAGTTTCTAACCCAGTCACTTTAGGGCCCATACCTAGAGTACTCAGTTTATTTATGTTGCTTATGCAGAACAAGGTCATACTGAAATCCAAGTGCACTACATCTAACGCTCTCTTCTGATTGAACTTTCTAGTTACCCAGTTAAATTGTTCAGATTCATCTGACAAGAACTTCCTCTGGTACAGCCATGCTGCCTCAGATCTTGTAATCCATTGGATTGAAGAAACCCTACTACCCCTTTTCCATCTACCTGCCTCTCTATTGTTTCTCCTTTCTTTTGCCTATTCTATCCCCCTCTATCCTTTAAACTCTACTCATTAATTATTAATTTGAATCAGTTATTTGTTATTATGTAACTTTATTTCTTCCCTTCCTTTCCATTTCCTCCTATCTATCCGTTTTATGTAAACCGATGTGATGTTCCATACGAACTTCGGTACATAAAAGCATTAAATAAATAAATAATAAACTGCACTATCCTCTGTTTTAGCAGCAATTCCATTATATTACTCACCACAAAGATCAGACTAACCCAGCCTCTTCCTTCAACCATAGGTGAAATCTTGATTAATCTTATTTAATGATTTCATCTTAAACTGTGGGATTTTTGCCTCTGAAAAATGCATGTTTTATCATTCATTGGTCTAGAAATCCAAAATCTTGGCCTTTCCATGTTGTTCCCCATTTTCATTTCAAAGATAAAATGTCAAATTTTTCAGTCCCTACTCAGTGATTGTCGGGCAAGAATTGCACCACAGTATGTGCTGCATCTAAGCAGGTTGTCAAACATGTTTATTTTTACTAGATTGATTTCTGTTTTAGCTGTTTTATAAATGTTCAATGCTTTATCCACATTGAAAGTTCACACTCCAATCCGTACCCTTCACTCATCAAGTCAAAATTTTTTCAATGTCCCTTCTCCTAAACTAGCCCACCTTTCAGAAACGTGTGAGCAAGCCTTCTACACGGCCGGTCCTGGCCCATGACATTACGTAGCATGCCAGATCCTAAAATATTTGTTTAAAGCTCTGAAGACTTTCCTTTTTAAACAGGCATTCAAGACCTCCGAGCATGGCACACAAGCATTCTTCCTCTCTCACACACACATACAGAAGCATGCTCCCGCCCCCTCTCACATATACACAGAAGCACACACACACACACAAAGAAGCATGCTCTCTTTCTCTCACATACAATATATCTACATATTTCCACCATAGTAGATTTTCTTTGCACTGTAACAGCTGTTCATCCCTCATTGATTTCCCATTTCCCCTACCTGTATTTTTACTTGTTCGTTAGGCTGCATTTTAATTAGCATGTATGTGAAACTGTTTTTTAACAACTGTGTACGTGAAATTGTACCCCGCCCTGAACTTTTGGAGGGAATGGGATATAAATACCTTTTAAATAAATAAAATAAATATAGGAATTGTTATTGGTCATTTTAGACAACTAAAGTATGATTATGCATTTTTTTACAATGACATACTTAAAGTACTTCTTTTGCTTGAGTATAACCAGCATAATATAAAAATTATTGTTGATAATATGACCATTACTTTGTTCAGATAAATCTTCTGTACTTAAGATTTTTTAATATTTATATTATTTGTACCAATAAAATAGAAATGTCAAGTTACTGTGTGCACATTTTAGCATTCATTCTGAGATTTGTAATATAGATTATTCTTTCCTATATTTTAGGCAGGAGCAGTTAAGGATTACATTAAAATGATGCTTGAAAATGACAAGCTCAAGTTCTTGGTATTTGCCCACCACCTAACCATGCTTCAAGCTGCCACAGAGGCTGTTATCGAAAGCAAGGTAAAGCAGATAACTGCATTTTTCTTTGAGTAACCTCCATTTTTCCTGTCCCCTCACCCCACACACATATATCCCAGACCAGATACTGAAAATATATTCATTCATCTCTATTTCTTAATGATTGTTTCATACTTCAGCTTAAAATTGGTCAGTATAGGATTGCAACATGGAGTTGCTTACTCCTTTTATCTTTGACTTGCATGATGTTTTATTTTGTGTATTACTCTGCAAAAAAGCATTGTACAAATAAATACGTATACCATATACAGTCTAATGTAACTGATAATGGTAAGGAGACTGCTGAATAATCTATTTTAAGAAATTTGAGTAGGTATAAATGAAAGAATGAGAAAAAAATTTAAGCAGAGGTTAAGTTAAATTCTTGTTTTAAACTGTTTACAAGACACATTTTTATGACAGAGCCATTAAGTTATTCAGAAACAGTGATGGCAAATAACATTCTGCAGGAACTTATGTACCAGTGCGGATGAAACCCATGGACCAAGAAGCCTCCTTCCTTTCCAAAATGATCAGTTTCAGTTTGTTACAATGAGAGGTCACGTGATGTGGTAAGCTGGGAAGACGTGTTTCTTCCTGGCTCCTGGCCCGCCTCACTAATCGCGAATCATCCTAACGCACCACGATCTGAATTTTAATGTAAGACCTCATCAGGGACAGGGCTTATGTCCACTCTCCGTTTTCGGAGCAAGACATCACTCCCAATGACGACTAAGAGCAGCAAAAAGTATAAGGAAAAAAGGAGGGCTCCAGACCTAAAGATGGCGACCGCTGCAGACAGTGAGTCCCCCTTCCCCACCATTGCCGCTTACGCTTGCGGATATCAAAGATGCGATCAGAGAGGCCTTAGATGAAAAATGGGCTTTAATCACGGCTCAGCTGGGGGAGGTTCACGACACCTTAGTTGCATTGCCCCTGCGGTTAGACATTGCTGAAACGCGGATTGCGGAGTTAGACGATGCCGGGACCGCTACTGCAACCAAGATGGCTGCCCATGATAATGCATTCAAGGACCTGCAAGCTAAAGTTGATAATTAGAAAATCGGGCACGTCGCGACAATCTTCTGTTCCTGGGGTTTCCCAAGAGAATTGAGCGCTCGCTATGTGCGATCTTGGAAACCTGGCTCCCTGACATGCTAACCCTGCCCCATCTGCAGGGGAAGCTGATGGTGGAGCGAGCCCATCGGCTTGGGGCAAAGGCACTGACCTCGGGCCGCCCGTGGCTCATCATTGCAAAAATTTTGAATTCGGCCCACAAAGTGTAGATTTGGCGGGCATCCCGCTCGAAGTCGGAGCTGTTGTATCACTCACACTCTCTTCGCATTTTCCAAGACTTTTCAGCTTCATTGTCTGAGGCGGAGGGGTTTCTCTGCAATCTGCTCCTGCCTGCATAATCGGGGCATCAAATTTGCATTGCTGTTGCCAGCCCGTCTGAAGATTTGGCACAAAGCTCGGGTCCATACTTTTGAATCTGCTGAGTTAGCCAAAGTTTTTGGGGATTCCCTTGTTCCATGAAGGGATGCTGCCTGGAATCCGGGTAGTTAAATCATGGCCAGGTTTGCAACGACCCGCGGCGGCTACAGAGGCGTCCACTTTTCCTTTTGTTCGCCGAGGCTGCATGGGAAGGATAATACACTTGTATTGCGTTCTGGATCTTGACATGGTTCTCTGTTTGTTGTAGCCTCAGGTTTGTGGCTCTGTCGCCAGTTTGGTCTCTTCTTTTTTTGGGGATCCGCAAGGCCAGCAGCCCCACTTTGGTTGGGCCAGTATCACGGACTGCCAGTTGGTGAACTCCCTGTGCTGGCTGAGTGTGGTAAACGACAGACACTTGGAGCTAACAAGGACGTATTTGGAGAATGGATGGCCTGTTGGATTACATCTCACGAGAAAATCCGGCTCCCACGCTGCTTCTTGACTTCGTGGACTGATTTTGGATTTATAATCTGTGGCACTTCCTCTAGGATTGTTTTTAGGGTTCTTTGGAGTTCCTGGATTTTGATAATGCAGGAGCGGGGATGTTTTCCATTTGTGGCTAGGGGAGGCTTAATCTCGGGAGATGGGTTTGTTTTCAGGTTTAGGGGTTGGGGCGCATCCAGCCCTTGTTTCATGTGGGATGTGAGGCAGGGACCCAAGCACATCTCAACGTGATCTCCACACTTCCCCTATGGAAGTTTTGAGGGTTTGGATGTTGAAGAGTCAGGAGGGGGAAGTCAGGGTGACTTGGGGGGATGGGGGCGGGACGAGATGGGGACGGAGGGGGAGAAGGTTAGGGAGGTTAGAGGATGGGGGGAGGGAGGGGGTAGGAAAGAGGTGGGTGGGGAGGTTGGTTGTTTGTCTTTGTGGGTGAGTGATCATGATGGTACTGCTCCTTTCATAGTTCCTTTCACAGTTCCCTTGGAAAAGGGGAGCACTGGGGGGAACCTCCACTGGGAGAGCGCCCGCCAGGAAATCCTGGATACCAAGTTGTTGTTCTCTATATCTCAGATTAGGTTATGAGTAATCTCACACGTTTTGTTTCTTGGAATGTTTGTGGGATACATTCGCCTGTAAAGCGCTCTAAAGTACTTTCCCTGTTGAAGAAATAACTGACCCTGGTAGCCTACTTACAGGAGACACATCTCTCCGCGGCTGAACATGCTAAATTACGCCGAGACTGGGTGTCAGAAGTTAGGTTTGCCTCAGCTTCCTCGAAGTCGGCGGGCGTAGCCATTTTGATACATAAGCAGCTTCCTCTTAAAATTCACAAAGAAATTGCGGATCCCCAAGGCCGATATCTTATTTTGGTTGCTGAACTCTATGGCCAGACTGTCGTGTTATGCAGTGTATATGCCCCTAATACATACAGCCCCAGCTTTTTTCAGACATACTTGTTATCGGGGTGGGGGGGGGGGGAGGATTTCAACACCGTTCGGGATGCGACATTGGATGTATCTCAAACCTGCCACCAGGAGCAGGGCATGGGACGGGGCCCGCAGCTTTTGGAAGATACGCTGCATTTGTTGGACGCATGGCGAATTTTGCACCAATGGAGCATGACTTCATGCATGTCTACTGAGCCCACGTGTCCTTCTCGCAGCTAGACTATTTCCTTGTAAGCAGTCACGCATTCCATCTTGTTCAGGACACGGTAATCGATAATATCATAATTTCCGACCATGCCCCCATTTGGGTGGACTTTCAGTTCTCCGGTTTCCAACCTGTGGTTAAACTTTGGCGCTACCCCTATTTTTTGGTTAATGATAAGCAATTCCGAGACTACATATGAACTAAATGGGCTGACTACACAGCACTTAACCAATCTCATGCCTCCCAGCCGGCCCTGTTTTGGTACACCGCGAAAGTGGTACTATGGGGCGATATTATTTCTTATGTTTCCCATTGCCAGAAGGTTCTTAATAAGAGAATCATAATGTTGAGTGCAGAGTTTCGAAAGGCCCGGATTAGGTTGGCTGCTGATGTGACTGAGCAGGCTCGTGATATCTACCGCTCCTTGCAGGCGGCTTTAAATTCCCTTCTCCATCAGCAGGCGAAGAAAAGTTTCACATATTACCAATTTCGTCTTTATCAACACTAATAAAACTGGGCGGATGATGTCCAATTTGATTCGTCAGCTCGAACACATAGGTTTATCCCAGCGCTGCGAATCTCTCCCAACACGGTGACCAGGGATAACCCCTTTATCGTAAAGGGATTTTGAGACTTTTATTCCATATTATATACCTCGGAGGGTGGGAGTGAAGAGGGTGGGAGTGAAGAGGCTTATGCAAGGTTTTGTTCCCAGTTATCTCTTCCGTGTTTATCCAGAGACCAAAAGGAGAGGCTAAATCAGCCCATAATGGAGAATGAAGTCCGCCTGGTTATTCGCCACGCCCGAACTTTCAAAGCCCCAGGACCAGATGGCTATACTAAGGAGTTCTTTAAATTACTAGTCGACCAGATTGCAGGCCCTTTGGCCACTGGGTTCTCGAAACTGATCGCTCGCGGTTCCTTTCCTGCCCATGATAATTTGGCCCTAATTACTCTCATATCTAAAGTGGGCAATGATCCCCTTTTACCCGAGTCCTATCGCCCGATATCGTTGTTAAACCTGGACCACAAATTACTGGCCAAGATATTGGCGGATAGACTGGCCACCATTATACCCTCTCTTGTTGGGGACCATCAAGTTGGTTTCGTTAATCAGCGTTATGCGCTTGCCAACATCCGACGAGTTCAGACAGCCATGACAGTGTGCCATCAAATGGACACTCCATATCTAGCCATAAGTTTTGATGCCGAAAAGGCATTTGATAGGTTAGAATGGCGCTCTTTATTTAATATCTTGCAAAAAATGGAGTTTGATGGGGTTTGATGGTTTTTTCATTCCCAGGGCGGTCATCCCTATGAATGGCACGCAATCTGAACCCTTTGAGGTAGCGAGGGGCACCAGGCAGGGATGTCCGCTGTCGCCACTACTGTTTATTTTACAATTGGAACCCCTTCTGCTTGCTATCCACCAGAGCTGTGAAGTTTGAGGTATACGATTTGGCTCACACATTTTTTAAAGTGTAGCATTTGCTGATGATCTGTTGGTTTTCATTACAGCACCCCAGAAATCCCTGCCCCCACTATTACGCTTGGTCTGGGACTTTGGTGTCTTTTCTGGGCTCAGATTAAATGAGTCTAAATCCTCTGCATTAGCCTATCCAACTACCCTGCCAGCTAGCTGGTCAGATTCCTTTCCATTACAATGGGCTACAGACCATCTTTGTTATTTAGGGGTATATCTCCCAGCAGATCCTGAACAAATATATCAGACCAATATCCCCAGGTGGTTGCAATTAACAGTCTACAGTTTGGCCAATTGGAGTAACCTCCCTCTTTCCCTCAGTGGCCGAGTTAATTTATTTAAAATGACCATTTTGCCAAAGTGGCTTTACCTCCTCCAAAATATACCCATCATATTAAAGCGGGAGGAACTTAACAGGCTGGATGGTGCCCTGCGGCAGTTTGTTTGGAGGGGAGGGAAATCCCGAATTCCCCTTTCCTGGTTAAAAGCGAGTGGGGCAGTCTGGGGATGCCCGATTTGGCTGCATATAATTTGGCTTGCAATTTAAGGATTCTTAGGGATTGGCTAACGGGTAAGCAGGTTCATACCCCGTTATACGCGGATAATGCTTTGAAGGCTCCTGTGGCTCCGACATATGTGGTACAGTCTAGTCCGACCCATCTCTCATCCTTTCTTACATACACAGTGCTCGTATGCCCGCTTCGGCAGACGTGGTTGGCCAACCTATTGAAGATCCCTGCCTTGTGTGCTTACTTTCTCCCTGTATCCAGGAATGCAGAGTTCACCCCGGGATCCCAGTCAGCTAGTTTATTTATTTATTTATTTAAATCTTTTTCTATACCGTTGTTAAGGTGGGTACCGTCACAACGGTTTACAATCAAGGCACATAAAATTAATGATACTAAAATCTGACAGTTTACACAGGTGCCATAAGGTTCAGTAACATAATTTGTAATCATTGTTAATTGTTAAATGTGATAAATCATGTCCAGGTCTCTCTATATCCGTTTTGAGTACAAAACTATTTTCTATAATTGTAACTTATCCTTTAGTGATGAGCTATATATTAAAAACTACACACTTAGTGATTACTGCCGTGTGTGTGGGTGTTTAAATGTTCGTACCTTGCACTTCCCTCGTTTCTATTCTCCATTCTCTTTTTGAAAAGCTTGTTTAAAGAGCCAGGTTTTTAAGCTTTTTCTAAAGGTTTTGCTGTGTCTTTGTAACCTTAACTCCAAGGGCATGGAGTTCCATAGTATAGGTCCTGCCAAGGATAATGCCCTTTCTCTTACTTGTGTTAGTCTTGCTGTTTTGACTGATGGAATAGTTAGGAGTGCTTTGTTGGCTGACCTTAGGTTTTTGTTAGGGATGTGTACACGAAGGGCTGTTTTTAGCCAGTCTGCGTTTTCGTTATGTATTAATTTATGTATAGTGCATAGTGTTTTGTATTGTATTCTTTGTTCAATGGGAAGCCAGTGTAACTCAGCCAGTGCTTCGGTGATGTGTTCTCTTTTACTTTTGCCAGTTAAAACTTTTACCGCTGTGTTTTGCAAAATTTGTAGGGATCTTAGTGAGGTGTATGGTAGACCTAGTAGAAGGGCATTACAATAATCAGTTTCCGGGTTTGGGAGTCCAGGGACATTACTCTTTTGGGACACTTGTTAATGAAAAACGGAACGCTCCTTCCTTTCAAAGAATTCCTGACACTTTATGGTTTTGGGGCCACACACACCTTCCCTTATTTACAGATTGGGCATTATATACAGGCGATACCTGCAGAAAGTAGGATCCACTCGGTGTTTCACACTCTGGATCTGATGTTTTGTTTTGAGAAAGCTGTGGCCCTGTACCTGTCGGTTTATTATAAGAAAATACACCACAGTTCTGAGGTGGACATGTGTTCGATCTTAGAATCTCGCTGGAATAGAGATGGAGACTTTGTTGTTACTCAGTCCATTATAAGGATGTGCTTTCGGCGGATAGCCATGATCTCGAGCAATATGTATTATCGGGAACTCCAATTTAAATTTTTAAGTCGAGCTTATGTGTCGCCACAAGTGGCTTTTCATTTAACCATAGCTTCCTCGGCAGGATGTGCCCGCTGTGGACATGCCACAGGTAACCTGTCCCATGTTTTTTGACCTGCGTTCCTTTACAGTGCTTTTTGCGTCGCGTGGCGGCCTATATGGCTGATTTGTTAGATGTTGCTTTCCCAGTCACTCCTTTATGGCTGTTATTTGGGTGTATATCCCCGATTCGGATTAGAGATCCTGGCTCATGCCTGCTTTTACGTAAAGCTTGTCTTTATTTATTTAGCTCTTTTATATACCTACATTCATGATACCGATCATATCATATTGGTTTACAGTGAACAAGGGGGTTATAACATTAACATTAACAATGAGAAAGAAGCATAAGAACATAAGAAAATGCCATACTGGGTCAGACCAAGGGTCCATCAAGCTCAGCATCCTGTTTCCAACAGTGGCCAATCCAGGCCATAAGAACCTGGCAAGTACCCAAAAACTAAGTCTATTCCATGTAACCATTGCTAATGGCAGTGGCTATTCTCTAAGTGAACTTAATAGCAGGTAATGGACTTCTCCTCCAAGAACTTATCCAATCCTTTTTTAAACACAGCTATACCAACTGCACTAACCACATCCTCTGGCAACAAATTCCAGAGTTTAATTGTGCGTTGAGTAAAAAAGAACTTTCTCCGATTAGTTTTAAATGTGCCCCATGCTAACTTCATGAAGTGCCCCTGGTCTTTCTAGTATCCGAAAGAGTAAATAACCGATTCACATCTACCCGTTCTAGACCTCTCATAATTTTAAACATCTCTATCATATCCCCCCTCAACCGTCTCTTCTCCAAGCTGAAAAGTCCTAACCTCTTTAGTCTTTCCTCATAGGGGAGCTGTTCCATTCCCCTTATCATTTTGGTAGCCCTTCTCTGTACCTTCTCCATCGCAATTATATCTTTTTTGAGATGCGGCGACCAGAATTGTACACAGTATTCATGGTGCGGTCTCACCATGGAGCGATACAGAGGCATTATGACATTTTCCGTTTAATTCACCATTCCCTTTCTAATAATTCCCAACATTCTGTTTGCTTTTTTGATTGCCGCGGCACACTGAACCGACGATTTCAATGTGTTATCCACTATGACGCCTAGATCTCTTTCTTGGGTTGTAGCACCTAATATGGAACCCAACATTGTGTAATTATAGCATGGGTTATTTTTCCGTATATGCATCACCTTGCACTTATCCACATTAAATTTCATCTGCCATTTGGATGCCCAATTTTCCAGTCTCAGAAGGTCTTCCTGCAATTTATCACAATCTGCTTGTGATTTAACTACTCTGAACAATTTTGTATCATCTGCAAATTTGATTATCTCACTAGTCGTATTTCTTTCCAGATCATTTATAAATATATTGAAAAGTAAGGGTTTCAATACAGATCCCTGAGGCACTCCACTGTCCACTCTCTTCCACTGAGAAAATTGTCCATTTAATCCTACTCTCTGTTTCCTGTCTTTTAGCCAGTTTACAATCCATGAAAGGACATCGCCACCTATCCCATGACTTTTTACTTTTCCTAGAAGCCTCTCATGAGGAACTTTGTCAAACGCTTTCTGAAAATCCAAGTATACTACATCTACCGGTTCACTTTTATCCACATGTTTATTAATTCCTTCAAAAACGTGAAGCAGATTTGTGAGGCAAGACTTGCCCTGGGTACAATAAAACAAGGTTACAATAAAACAAGGTTACAATAAAACAAGGTCGAGTGAACTTGGGAGCTGAAGTAGCTAGAGGCTGAGGTTAGACGAAGTAAACTTAACAAGCGGTATTTTGGAGATGCCTAGATAGATATATATAGAGTTCTGTCTAAGTGGCACTTATCCATGCACCGGAACGGTTAAGGGGAAGGCTTGTTGAAATAGCCAGGTCTTGAGTTTTTTCCAGAATGTCAACAGGCAGGGTTCCATTCTGAGATCTTGTGGGGGAAAAAGGTGATCCTATCAGTTTGGCGGTCTCCAGAAGCTCCATCCTTTTGGGCCTGGAGGAACTGCTTACATGCCATGATAACCATGGAATGTCTGGCATCGTGTGCATCCCTGCGGGGCAGGCGGAGGTTCCTCACTGTATGGCAAGCTTACCTTCAATCACTCCCACATCATGCTCGTAGCCTTGTAGTGAATGATTAACCTTTATATTTTTTTACTTTGTGCAGTACTTGGATGACATAATTTGATATGGCAGAATGTAGCTCACCTGCTTAATTCCTCTGGGGTTGGGATGGGGGAGGGGGGTTATCTTGGCACCTGAAACTTGTTGGTGGTTAGTTCTGAGGAGGGCTCAGGACCTCGCCCTTCTCAGTGTTGTATTATTTGATGTTATCAAAAATCAATAAAAAATGTTTAAACAAAAAAAATAATTGTTACAGTAATAATCACTATTGGAGAATATATGTAGCTGGGGGTGAAGAAACTCAAAATGAAATGACTTTCTTTTAGAAATTCTGTATTGTCAAAAGTATGCTTTGATTTGTTAATTTAGTTTGTGTGGCATCATCTTCATTCTGGCTATTTTTATTGGTAACCCATTTTATTTTATTTTTTTCCTGTACTGGCATAACACAGGCACGTTACATTCGAATTGATGGAAGCGTACCTTCATCAGAAAGAGTTCATCTTGTCCATCAGTTTCAGAATGATCCTGATACTCGTGTAGCCATTCTGAGTATTCAGGCTGCAGGTCAGGTAAGGTAAGGTGAAGGGTGAGAGAAAAGTCACATAAAGTTGATCAGTTTTGAACTGCAAATGTGCAGAATAAAGAGATTGATCAGTTGTATGTTCACCTTTTAATCTGACCATGAAGTTATGTTTTAGACATCTAAAGTAACATCATCATTTTCTGTTGAAAATTTTTTTCTCCTCTTCTGGCCATAAAATGTGTTATGGTTTAAGACAGTAATATAACTGTGCAATGACCCTGCATTTTGTTTTCTTGATTTTATTCATTATTCCATGTGAATTAGCGTAAGCTATTTTAATACTGGTGTGATCAGTAGCTTGAATTATGTTTTGATTTTTTTTTTCTTTCAGAAATCCTTTAGATTGAATTTTTACTTTTCATTCTTAAGAAATTTCCAGTATCCTTATTAGTCACTTTGTATGATAAAGTATAACTTGCTTTGAAAAATGAGAATACATGATTTGATTATATTATGGGTTTTTTGTTGTCTTTCTTAGCATGAAAGTTTACAGGCCTATGCAAGGCGGCTTTCTTTGCACTGATAATGTTGCTGGGCCTAGGATTTAACCTTTGCTTTATGTTCTCCTTTTGTGGTCTGGAGGAAATAAATAGAATGACACATTTAGAGATAAATACAGATAAAGTGAAATTAGACCCCTATGTCTTCCCATCGTGCAGAACATAAGAAAAGATATGCCATACTGAGTCAGACCAAGGGACCATCAAGCCCAGTATCCTGCTTCCAAAAAGGGCCAACCCAAATCACAAGTACCTAGCAAGTACCAAAACATTAAATAGATCTCATCATACTAATCCTGGCATCAAGCAGTGGCTATTCCCTATTAATTAACAGCAGTTTATGTACATCTCCTCCAGGAACTTATCCAAATCTTTTTTAAACCCAGCTATACTAGCTGCCTTAACCACATCCTCTGTCAGCGAATTCCAGAGCTTAATTGTGTGTTGAGTGAAAAAGAATTTCTCACAGGACAAGCAGCATGGTAGTCCTCACATAAGGGTGACATCACAGGATGGAACCCAGTCATGGAAAACTTCTGTCAAAGTTTCCAGAACTTTGACTGGCCCCTACTGGGCATGCCCAGCATGGCACTAACCCTGCAGCCAGCAGGCCCCTTCAGTCTTCTTTTTTCCGCGCAGCAGTAGCCTCACAGTAAAGGAGCTCTGCAGAAATTCCTGACAGGAATTTTTCTCACGGAATTACTAAAAGTTTATTTGCCCCACAGGGGTCCCTCCTTTAACTTTTTTCAGTCTGCTGTACTCCGGTAAGTTTTTACCCGTTTTCCGTCGATTACCGTCGAGTTTGGCCCTCGCGGCCTATTGGCCGTCGACCGTACCGCGGCTCAATTTTTTTCTATGGCCATGGCGTTGGGGTTCCGTCTGTGCCCGGACTGTAATCGCACCATGTCCATCACAGACCCCCATAAAGTCTGTGTTATGTGTCTAGGATGCGAGCACGATATCTTGACCTGCACCAAATGTGCCCTTATGACACCAAAAGGTCGCAAGGCCAGAATGGAGAAGATGGAACTTCTCTTCCATGCTCAAACCCCGACTCCATCCATTGCATCGACGTCGTCAGAATCGGCACCGTCAACTTCGTGCCGGCATCGATGACATCTCGGCCTTCGACACCCTCTACTCCCCCTCAGGACCGAGGGGATCGTAGAGACAAACATCACCATTGACACCGTAAGTCTCGGGCCATCAAGGGAGCAAAATCGACCTCGGCATCGTCCGAGCCGGCGTCGAAGAAACCCCGTCCAGAAAAGGCACCGACCTTTTCGGCGACCGGGTCACCGAGGCAACCCTCACCCGACAGGGGATCGGGAGCCGCAACTCCGCCTTTAATGGTGGCCCCTCCGGCTATGCCTCTGCCTCCTTCTTCTGTTCCGGAGCCGGGGCTGCTTGCTCCAGGTCTCCGAGAAGAACTGGACCGGATGGTTCAGGAGGCCATCGACAAGGCGATGCAACGACTCCAGGTTCCTCCGACACCGGTACCAATTGCAGAACCGTCCACCGACCCGGTTGTGGCAGCATTGGCACCGCTGCTCTCCAGGATGGAAGCGCTCATTGCCGCTTTTCCACCAGTGGACCCCGGTCACCAATGGCTCCGATGCCCTCCCTGCTTACATTGTGATCGGGAGGAGAAACACCGTTTCGCATCCCTCCATCGGGAGTTCTGCCTCAATCATCGATGCCGATACGATCCTCACCACCGATACATCCGTCGGCGCCACCGAGCCATCAGATTCCCTCGATGCCTGCGCCGGTGCCTTCGATGCCTTCATCGGTGCCTCCAATAATTCCTCCGATTCCTTCGGAGCCTAGGCCAGGACCTTCAGGTATCCCACCACCCCGTCCCCCTCTACTTCCTAGAGGAACAGGTGCTGATCCTTATGATACCTGGACTGATGATTCCTTGCCAGACACCGATGATTTACCTTCACCACCTTCACCCACTGAAAGTAGGAAGCGTTCTCCTCCAGAGGACCTCTCCTTTACACATTTTGTGAAGGAAATGTTTGAATTGGTTCCCTTCCATTTGCAGACTGAACAGGATGACAGACATCAGATGATGAAGTTGCTCCAATTCTTGGATGCTCCTAAAGAAATAACCTCCATTCCTATCCACCAGGTTCTTCTAGATCTCCTCAAGAAGAACTGGATCCATTGCTCCAGTGCATAGAAAGGCTGACTCTACCTATTTGGTGCAGTCAGCGCCAGGCT
Organism: Rhinatrema bivittatum; assembly: GCF_901001135.1. NCBI lineage: Eukaryota > Metazoa > Chordata > Amphibia > Gymnophiona > Rhinatrematidae > Rhinatrema > Rhinatrema bivittatum. Next base: position 50,884,397 of record NC_042620.1, on the reverse strand, counting down.
TTCAGAAAACTCAAGTGGATCACCAATCTGTAGTGGTAGAATCTGCATAAAAGAAAGCAAAGAGATCAAAGCCTCACACTTCTTTCCCCCCTGGCAAGGAACAGAAGTTTCTGGATGCCATTGGACGCCGAATATTCCAAGGCTCAATGCTCATCTCCCGGATTGCCGCTTATCAGCTTTATATGACCCAATATAATAGGGTCATTTTTTTTTTTTTTAATTTTATTTTTATTCAACTTTACAGATTATTTGAAGATACACCCAGACAATATGCACTTAACATTTTATACTCATATAAAACGAGTAAAGAAAACAAACAATCTATATTACTGCATACTTCTTTGTGTTACTCTAAATCAAAAAATAGCAGAAATTACAGAACCTAATCGTTAAGAAACTAAGGGGAGCAATATATTTTAAATCTAAACAAAAAAACCCTTTAAGATTTGTGTCTAATCCGTTTCTACATTTTTATTCTCCCAAGAGATAGATTCAGGATTCAAGGTATGAACGCAATTGCTCTGGGTAATTAAACAGATATTTTGCATCCTGGTTTATAATAACGCATTTACATGGAAAACGCAAAAGAAATTTACCACCTCTTTGAATGACTCTATCCTTCATGGCTAAAAATTCCTTCCTACGTATTTGAGTATTTAAAGAAACATCAGGAAAAATCCTTAACGGAAAACCATGGAATTTGGAATTCTGATTTTTAAAATACAATTTAAGGATATTATCTCTCTGAGAAACATCTCCAAATTGTATTACCAAAGTAGCACGCTGTTTAATTTCCATGTCAGATGATCTTTCAATAAGTTCGGATAGATCTGTATCCTCTCTTTGTACCTCTAGACCTTGTACTAATGGATCATTACTTAGAACTTTTTGAGATAGGTAATAAATCCTAGTTATTGTTGGTAAAGTACTTTCTGAAAGTTTTAAAATTTTCAAAAGATAACTCTTAAAGAGCTCTCTAGGTGAGAGCAAATGTGTTCTAGGAAAATTTAGAATTCGTAAGTTAGATCTTCTAAGTTGATTTTCCAATTGTTCAATTTTACTTGATTGCATCCTTTCAGATTTAATCAAGTTTACTTGAACTTTCTCCGTTTCCTCAACTCTCTGTTTCATGTTAGCTACTGCCTCTTCCAATTTCTCTGTCCTAGATTGTAATATTTTACCATTACTCAGACTTTCCTGAACCATAATTGACAGGTCATTTATAGATTTTTGCATTAAATAGACCATTTTGCCTATCCCCTCCAAAGTAAAATTTGAGGGGGTTGAAAAAGATATCCCAGTCAATGCTTCCCCTTGAACTCCTGCCATCTCTTTTCCTTTAAGGTCAAATTTAGAACCAGTATCAAATATATTGGTGTCAATAGATGGAAATTGTTTTCCTTCTTTCCCCGTTGGTTGATCTGGGGTTAAGGGAGCACCAGGGCTCAAAGATGTTTCATAAGTCAGGGAATTAAGGCCCTGCTCCTGGGCTTCAGTTCCAGCGACTTCTGCCTCTGGTGTTACTATTACGGATTTACCAAAGATATCCTGTATTTTTGGCTGGTTATGGTTCACAACAGGTGTTGAAGTTGCTACTTTCCCTTTCCTCTTGGTATGGGGCATACCCAAGAGGAATAGGTCCCAGCTATTAATCAGAAAAAGTACCTCTTTTTATTGGTTATTGGACTCCTTGGAGACACAATCGATCCGATCAGGTTCCGCAGTGGCTGGTAGCTTGCTCCACCAATACGCCTTATTTCACAGAAAAAAATTTTTTACGGTCCTAGAATCTCTGACGAAGCCCGACAAAGCCCGCGCCCCTTAGGCGCGCAGCTTTGGCGACGCGCCGTCCAGACGCCGTTCTTATGGGCGTCTGCCTGGGCTCCTCCCTCTGACGTCAGAGCCCAGAAGAGGGTTCACCCGACCACTATCGCCAGCAGCCTACCACTCCTGAAGAAATGTCCGCAGCAAATATCCAGAGGAAAGAACTCCCACAAAGCAGGACACCGGCAGGCAAGTGAAGAAAACAAGCAGCAGCAAAGAACTCCTTCCCCAGACGCCGTTCTTATGGGCGTCTGCCTGGGCTCCTCCCTCTGACGTCAGAGCCCGGAAGAGGGTTCACCCGACCACTATCGCCAGCAGCCTACCACTCCTGAAGAAATGTCCGCAGCAAATATCCAGAGGAAAGAACTCCCACAAAGCAGGACACCGGCAGGCAAGTGAAGAAAACAAGCAGCAGCAAAGAACTCCTTCCCCAGACGCCGTTCTTATGGGCGTCTGCCTGGGCTCCTCCCTCTGACGTCAGAGCCCGGAAGAGGGTTCACCCGACCACTATCGCCAGCAGCCTACCACTCCTGAAGAAATGTCCGCAGCAAATATCCAGAGGAAAGAACTCCCACAAAGCAGGACACCGGCAGGCAAGTGAAGAAAACAAGCAGCAGCCAATAGGGTCATTTTTAAGCAGATACAAGACTTGACAGATACCCTGCCTCAACAATTCCAAGATCAGCTTCAACCCTAGTAAACAAGGGTTTTGAGGCAGGCAAGCATGAGATCAGATCATCCTATGATATCTTCGATACTGCTACCAGAGTGTCTGCAGCAGCTATTTCGGCAAGGAGATGGGTCTGGCTCAAGTCTCCTGACCTTCGCCCTGAGGTACAAGACAGGTTATCTGACCTATCCTGTGTGGGTGATAACCTTTTTGGGGAGAAGATTCAACGGACAGTGGTGGAACTTAAGGACTATCATGAGACTCTCAGACAGCTCTCTTTGATTCCTCCTGACTTCTCTTCAAAACAGCCCTTCCGAAAGGACTCTAAGAAGTCCTTCTTCCAGCCGAAGAAGTCCTACCCGCCACCAACCAGATCCCGTGCCACGAGACCTTTTCAAAAAGCCCAGTCTCGTCAGACACGGAAACAAAAGCCACAAGCAGCTTCTCAGCCAGGGCTGCTTCAGGTTTTTGACTTCTACCTAGAGAGCAGCAGCCAGATTCCACTGCCTCACATATCAGTGGGAGGTCGATTGTGCCACTTCCACAAAATATGGCACTCAATCACCTCAGACCAATAGGTACTGGCGATAATTGTTCAGGGTTACCATCTGAACTTTCTCTCCCTGCCACCAGACTCCCCACCTCTACCAATGTGGAGAACATCCAATCATTCCATCCTTCTAGATCAAGAGGTCTCCCTCCTTCTCCAGTCCAAGGCAATAGAACCCGTACCCTACTCTCAGCACGGCCTAGGGTTCTATTCTCGGTACTTTCTAATCCCCAAAAAATCGGGAGGCGTTCGTCCTATCCTGGACCTATGAGCCCTCAACAAATACCTTTAGCGAGAGAAGTTCAAGATGGTAACCTTAGGCTCGCTTCTTCCTCTTCTACAAAGAGGAGACTGGCTCTGCTCTCTGGACCTCCAGGATGCATACACTCATATTGCGATAACCCCACCTCATCGCAAATACCTGAGGTTTTTAGTAGGCCCCAAGAACTATCAATAACGAGTGCTTCCATTCGGCCTAGCATCTGCGCCATGAGTCTTCACAAAATGCCTTGTAGTAGTTGCAGCCTTCCTCAGGACCCAAGGTGTACACGTCTACCCCTATCTAAACAACTGGTTAATCAGGGCTCCCACTTAGCAAGCTGCTCTGTCGTCCCACAATCTAACCTTACACACTCTAATTTCATTAGGATTTCTCGTTAGCTACGACAAATCCTACTTAGTCCCATCTCAAACCTTGTTGTTCATTGGGGCAGACTTGGACACCTTGCAGGCAAAGGCTTTTCTGCCTCGGCAGCGAGCTCTCACTCTCATGTCTCTTGCTCACCAGCTGCAGTCTCAGCACTCCGCGACTGCACGCCACTTTCTCATCCTCCTGGGACACATGGCGTCCTCAGTTCAGCTCACACCAATGGCCCGTTTGGCCATGAGAGTGGACTCTAAGGTCTCAATGGACTCAAAGCATTCAGCCCCTGTCGACCATTGTCCACATAACAGACTCACTCCATCAGTCTCTTGCCTGGTGGAAAAATCAGAACAATCTCCTCCAATGCTTGTCCTTTCAAGCTCCAAGCCCTCAAATAACTCTCACCACCGATGCTTCCAACCTCGGCTGGGGAGCCCATGTGGCCAATCTGCAGACACAAGGATCTTGGTCTCCAGAGGAAGCCAAACACCAAATAAATTTCCTGGAGCTTCGAGCAATAAGATATGCTCTCAGGGCATTTCAGGATCACCTCTCAAATCAAGTTATCCTGATCCAGACGGACAACCAGGTGGTCATGTGGTACATCAGCAAATAAGGGGGCACGGGCTCCTTCCTTCTGTGTCAGGAAGCTGTGCAGATATGGGCGGAAGCTCTCTCCCATTCGATGTACCTCAGAGCCACCTGGTTGCCGGGAGTGGACAATGTGTTGGCAGACAAGCTGAGTCGCATCTTTCAACCGCACAAGTGGTCTCTCAACCCCTCGATGGCGAACTCCATATTCCAACAATGGGGATATCCTCAGATAGACCTCGTTGCGTCCCTCCATAACCGCAAAATAGAGAACTTTTGCTCTCTCATTCGCAGCAAACACTCTTAGCCCAGAGACGCATTCTCCCTCTCATGGACAACCTGTCTGCTTTATGCATTCCCTCCACTTCCTCTTCTTTCGAAGACTCTCCTGACATTACGTCAGGACAAGGGAACTATGATCCTGATAGCACCTCACTGGCCACGCCAAGTGTGGTTTCCAATATTACAGGATCTCTCCATTCGCAGGCACATTCCCTTAGGAATGGACCCGCTCCTGATCACTCAAAACGACGGGTGCCTACGCCAGCCCAATCTTCACGCCTTGTCCCTGACGGCATGGATGTTGAAAGGTTAATTCTTCAGCCACTTAACCTTTCTGAACCAGTTTCCCATGTCTTGATTGCTTCACGGAAGCCTTCCACAAGAAAAGCTTACTCTTATAAATGGAACAGGTTCACTTCATGGTGCTCTTCTCAGTCCCTTGACCCCTTTACCTGTCCAATCATGAACATTTTGGACTATCTCTGGCATTTATCAGAGTCAGGTCTAAAACCTTCTTCCATTAGGATGCATGTCAGTGTGGTAGCCGCCTTCCATAAAGGCATTGGGGATGTTCCTATCTCAGTACAACCCCTTGTAACACGTTTTCTAAAAGGCTTGCTTCACCTCAAGCCTCCACGGCGTCTTCCGGCCCCTTCTTGGGACTTTAACCTGGTTTTAGGTCAGCTCATGAAACCACCATTTGAGCCTCTTCACTCCTGTGAACTTCGATATCTCACATGAAAAGTGATTTTCCTTTCGGCAATCACTTCAGCTCGCAGAGTTAGTGAATTACAGACCCTAGTTACCTATCCGCCTTACACTAAACTTCTGCAGGACCGGGTGGTATTCCGCACTCACCCTAAATTCTTACCTAAGGTAGTCTTGGATTTTCACCTCAATCAATCCATCATACTACACTCAATTGTTCGTCTCTTTCCATCCTAACAAATTAGGGCAGCCTGTGGGTAAGCAGACTCTCTCCTCCTGGTTAGCGGACTGCATATCCTTTTGCTATCAGCAAGCAGGCATTCCTTTTCAAGACTGTGTTAAAGCACACTCTGTGAGGGCCATGGCGACTTCAGTAGCACACCTACGATCGGTGCCGCTTCCTGACATTTGCAGGGCTGCCACCTGGAGTTCTCTCCATACCTCTGCAGCCCACTATTGCTTGGACAAATCTGGCAGACAAAATTCCATCTTCGGCCAGTCTGTCCTTCGTAACCTATTTACAGCGTGACGTACCAATACCCTTCTGCCTGCCCAGTGAGGTTCAGGATGCCCTCTACCAAATTCCACCCCAGTTGTTGTGCCTGTTGCAGGCCTTTGGGTACATTTATTTATTTATTTATTTATTTTTGGATTTTATATACCGGATGTTCCTGTATAATATACATATCACACCGGTTTACAAGGAAGAGAAACTATCGCCTCGTTGGCGGTTTACATTGAACAGTTGAACAATTAACAATTAATAATTATTTGCTGAACAATTAACAAAGAACATGAAGGCGCAAGGAGGAACTTAGTGGAACTTACAGTGAACAGAAACATGATTATTTATATTTCAATAGTACATTTGGTGCATGTTCGGACATCCTCAGCTCGGTACTCACCCATATGTGAGGACTACCATCCTGCTTGTCCTGTAAGAAAGCAATTGTTGCTTACCTGTAACAGGTGTTCTCACAGGACAGCAGGATGTTAGTCGAAACCTCACGAAACCAGCCCACCACCCCGCATTGTTGGGTTTGTAACGTACTATTATTTTATTTTTTGGCACTGTCTGTAGCTTTTAAATAAGACTGAAGGGGGACCCCTGCTGGCTGCAGGGTTAGTGCCATGCTGGGCATGCCCAGTAGGGGCCAGTCAAAGTTCTGGAAACTTTGACAGAAGTTTTCCGTGGTTGGGCTCCATCCTGTGATGTCACCCATATGTGAGGACTAACATCCTGCTGTCCTGTGAGAACACCTGTTACAGATAAGCAACATTTGCTTTCTTAGAATTGTTTTAAATGTGCTACTTACCAACTTCATGGAGTGCCCCCTGGTACTTATATTATCTGAAAGAGTAAATAGCCATTTCACATTTACCCATTCAAGTCCTTTCATGATTTTGTAGACTTCTAGCATTTCACCCATCAGCCGTCTCTTCTCCAAGCTGAACAGCCCTAACCTATTTAGCCTTTCCTCATAGGGAAGCTGTTCCATGCCTTTTATCATTTTGGTCACCCTTCTCTGTTCTTTTTCCATTGCAACTATATCTCTTTTTTTTATTTTTTTTATTTATGCCTTTTTAACAAAATAGATGGCAGTCACAGCTTGTCAATGAATGAGTGAAATATTAACAATAAAGTTGAAACCATACATATTGGTCAATAATACATAAACTCAGCATATAACCAATAGAAACACAAAACCAAGGTAGACCAATACAATCAATTTGTAGTAATAAGGAAATTGGGAGATCCAGATACTTAACAGAGCATCTAAGAAGAAAAAATTTTTTTTCATAAAATTAGAAGGTTTTTAGAGCTTTCTTTACTTAACCCGTGAACAAAGTAAAGTAAAGATATTTATTTAAGCAAACGTGCATCCAAAAAGTTTCTAAGCTCGGGCGGTTCTAGAAACATGAATCTCACATTTTTTAATTTATCTACACATTTACTGGGGTAATAAACAATTACCTGAGCCCTAAGGTTTTTAACCTCCTGGCTCATCTGAAGGAAATCTCTTCTGCGTGTCTGTGTAGCCCTAATTATATCAGGAAATATCCAGATTTTTTGAGCGAGATAGAGTTTATCTCTATTACAGAGAAATAACCTTAATATTTTATCTCTGTCCACAGCATGAAGAAATTTTATACAAAGAGTTCCATGATATTCCACCTGATCTTCCATTGTTTGTTCTAGGAAATCTGTAAGGTTACTCGCATTCAGTGATTGAGGAATAATATTTTGCCCTTCATTATTTTTCTTTTTACCAGGTAATAAAAGAAAATCTTTATGATAGGTGGAATAGTTTCTGGAGAAAGTTGTAAATTTTCCAACGCAAACTTTTTAAATTGCTCTAAAGGTGAAATAACCTTAACGCTTGGAAAGTTCAAAACTCTTAGATTATTGTATCTTGATTCATTCTCCATAATTTCTATCCTTCTTGCATTTGCCATTTCACCTTGAGTTAATCCAACTTGGATTTTTTGCATCAGATTAACCTGGTTTTCTAAATGTTCCAATTTCTCGGAATGCATTTTTACCAGAGGATCTATTTGAATTATTCAATTCTGAGTTTGTCAAAGTTGAATTTAAACTCACAATTGAGGATTTAAGTTCCATTAAAACCATCCAGACATTTTCCAATGTTATTTTTGGTGTTGCTTCTTTGCTCGAGCCAGCATTACTACTCTCTTTACCTTGTAGGCGATGTTCTTGCCTCTCAAATGGGGCCGCCGCCATGCCTTCATGCCCCTCAGGTGTTGACGTTAGAGGTTCCAGGCTTAAGAATTCTCCTCCGCTATCACTCCTTTCTCGCTCCAGTGGGACTCCCTTTTTTCCTCTAACCTTTGGTCTCACTCCTCCTTCCCCGTTTTTCCCCCGATGGGGTCGGGTACCTCCAACTTCTCCCAGAGAGCTACGTCTCCCGAATCCTGGGATAACGTGAGATAAGGCGACACAGGCGTTACGGGTGCTCCAGAGCTCAAGGAGTTGTGTAGGTCCAGTGGCGCCGGCATATGCTCCACCCCGACGCCGACAGCAGACACTTCTCCTGGACTTACCATGCTCAAAGGTGAGAAAAACCCATCAATTACCAGCTGAGAAAGGGTATAACTTGGAGTAGTTGGGGTCTCCATCCTTATTCTCTCCTTTCTCTTCGTATGGGGCATAATTTTTGCGGTAATTCAAATAATATCAGGAGCTCTCTCTTCACCCAACCTTCTACCTAAAAGCCATCTTGGATCTCTGCAGCTATATCTTTTTTGAGATGCGGTGTCCAGAATTGCACACAGTATTCAAGGTGCGGTCTCACCATGGAACGTTACAGATGTAGTATGACATCCTCCATTTTATTTGTCATTCCCTTCTTAATAATTCCTAACATTGTTTGCTTTTTTGACCACCACAGCATACTGCGTCGACGATTTTAATTAAATATCAGCTATGATACCCAGATCTTTTTCCTGGGTGGTAACTCCTAATATGGAACCTAACATTATATAACTACAGCATGGGTTATTTTTCCCTATATACATCATCTTGCACTTGTCCACATTAAATTTCATCTGCAATATAAACGCCCAATCTTCTACTCTTAAAAGGTCCTCCTACATTTTATCATAATCCACTAATCGTCCCTTTTAAGGACGTCTACGCTTAGGCTTCCGGTTCCACTTCCTTTGAGATGCTGAGATGTCGAGACCTGTGCAAAACGGTAGTCATTTACAAGGTAAGTATTTTTCATTAATGAATTTTTTGAATATTCTGAACTGTTTTATTATATTGTTTACATGCAACAGTCTTTTTAAAATAAGAAGTTTAATGTGCCCCTGAAGAAGCAAAGCGATTGCGAAACATCGGCTGTCTTGGGCTCGTTTTTCAGTGTTTCACTACGGGCTGTTACTATATATAATTTTTTTGGACCGTGGAACTATAAAATTATATTAAAAATATGGACCTTATGAAAAAAGAAAAAATTTTGGACATTAGAAAATAATAAAAGGTTTTGGTTTCTTAAAAAATTAGATCAATGAAGTGGATGATAGAAAAGACCGGTTGGTCTCTTTGAAGACACAACGTCTGGCTTGCTGACACCTTCAATTAGGCTTTACCACTATTAAATGTAGTGAATTTTTGGTTTTCCCCTTCATTTGGGGTAATTGAAATCTCCCATTATTACTGTAGTTACCAATTTGGTTAGCTTCCCTAATTTCTCTTAGCTTTTCATCGTCTCTCTTAATTTGTTTATTGTCTGTGATAAGGCATTACCTTATCTATTTTTTTAAATAATTAGCTCTATTGTTAATATTTGGAAATACTTTTATTGCAAGAATAGTTGTAGAATTTTTGGGGGGGAAATAGGCAAGCTATATAGAAATTGTTTTGGTATTTTAAATTTAAAAATATTATTATGGAAGTTTTTCTGTGTACACTAAAATGTCACAATATGTTTATAAATATTGGAAATTAGAGATTAATCCTTTGTCAATTTTTGTAGAAACCAGCATGAACATATTTTAACAAAACATTGCAATATAGTTAACTCTCACCCAGGACAATGCAGCAAAAAAAAAAAAAAGTCTAGATAATTTTGTAATAAGCCTTGATACCAAAGAAGAAAACTAAACAAATGCAGTGAATAAACAGTACTGGGTAATTGCTTCCTTATAATTGCATATTAACGGTTTTGTCTTGTATGTTTGTTGTGTTTGTGTTAAATAATAGCTAAGAATGTGCAGCACAAAGAAGATAAATCTGATAAAGTTTCATGATTTCACTTGTAGATAAAGGCCTCTTCCTGTAAGCACTGGAGAACAATGCCCTATGCTAATCTAATGCAAAGGCATTTTTTTATAAACTATATTAGGGTTTATTTCCATTGTGTTACTTAATATAGTAAAATGGATGCATCAACTTTACCCAGTCCATGTTCTGAGATTCATATTCTTGCTGATGAAGTAGTTTTGTTTTTTTCTAGTTCTAAACCTCACCTATAACTATGAGCAAAATTTAAACCAGGTGTTAGAATAACTCCCTGAAATCTCTTCTTCGTAGAGTTGTCTTCTATTTCTTGTTAATAAAATATACATGGAGAGGTGTTTAACTGTTCATAGTTGCATTATAGTAATTTTATTCTGTAGTGAGAATTATGGATGTGTAACTAGATTAGCACTTCTTTGTGTTCTTTCGGGTTAGGGTTTGAATTTTACTGCTGCTACCCACATTGTGTTTACGGAATTGTATTGGGACCCTGGCCATATGAAACAAGCAGAAGACCGGGCTCATCGAATTGGGCAAAACAGTTCTGTGCATATCCATTACCTCATAGCAAAAGGAACACTGGACACACTGATGTGGGGGATGTTAAATCGCAAGGTACAAAATGTCATAAAATGTTATGCTTTATTTAGCAAGTAACACTGGATCTGAAACATCAAACACATATCCATTCCCTACCATAGTATTTACTAGAGGTCAGGTTTACCAAGGGATGCCTTAGGGAATAATTATTTCTGGTGGGATGCCTCAACAGTATAAAACTGTAACATCTGTATAAATCTGGGGTTCATAAGATTAAATCCCATCACAGCCACCTTAACTGTTAAAATTTCTGAGGTAAATAAAATAAATAACCAGTTGTAATTCAGTAATAACTGTATATAATATCTGCAGAATGCATGTAAGGTGCTATGTAAGTAACGTCATTTTTATTACAATTATTTTCCTTGAAATGGTAACTCTAGATACTCAACTGCCTACTCTTTTAGAATTCCACACTTCTTATTTTGGGACATCATTTGTCCTTTTTGTTGCCTGAAGAGGTAAAATGTTTTGCTTCCTGAACTAGTAGCAGTGCCTCTCTGTGTAGCTTTAGAAGAATTGCTGAGCATATAATATTTACAGCACTATCCATCCCACTTGAAAAGGACTAAATCCAGTCCCAGTAACCTTTTCAGTTTTTGCTAGTGTAAGAAATGCAAGAATCTGCTCCCAAACTTTCTTCATATGGGATCCTCAACATTAAGTCCCTGTTTTATTGCTTCTACTCCAGATATTCCTTTAAAATATTTCACTTTGCAGGGATCAGGTCAGTCACTCAGGGCCTCATTTTCCAAGCAGTTTACCGCATGCGATTTGCGAATGCAAATTAGTAATTTGGTATTCAGGGGGCAGAGTTGGGGCGGAGCATATGTAAAGCGGGAACCAGTTTATCGTGTGCGGCGAAACAGCCGAAGTGTTAGCGCGGCTGCTATCGCGGCTAATAACTACAACCCTTTGATTTGCGTTACGGAGTGCACTACGGGCCAGTAAAGGGTTATCGCGGTCCACACAGCCTGTTGCAGGCCCCGGGGGGGGGGGGGGAGAGAGAGAGAGAGAGAGAGCGAGCCTTCCTATAATGCCTATGCCCTAGACAAGTATTTGTATCCCTATGGGAGGGCCACCTAGTAACTCGAGGTGGGGATTAGGTATGAGCATCGGGGGTTGGGGGCCACTTTCGCATTCCACATGAGACGTACGGAAAGAACAGTGGTCTCTCCACCTAGCTTGATGGACACTCTACCTGGGCAACAAAAAGCTAGGTGGAGAGAATGTAGCCCAAATCTCCTCTTGGAGTGAGTTTCCTCACTCTGACGGCCAGCAAATCTTCACTAGAGGCCACTGTTCTTTCCGTACGTCTCATGTGGAATGCGAAAGTGGCCCCCAACCCCCGACGCTCATACCTAATCCCCACCTCGAGTTACTAGGTGGCCCTCCCATAGGGATAGAAATACTTGTCTAGGGCATAGGCATTATAGGATCTCTCTCTCTCGCTCTCGCGCTCTCTCTCTCTCTCCCCAATATCGTAACTCCTTGGAAAATGAGGCCCTTAGAGGTTGCAGAGTTCCACAACACACTCTCGTGCATGTTCGTCTGCTGAATACTTAACACTTCAGTGAATAAGGGAAAAAATCCCCAGATAGTTTTAAATGAAGGCTCGTGACACCAGATCCCCGCCCTGATTCCAACTGAGTCGGAAACTCAGAGGAGCGGGAGAAGACAATTGGGTCATCAATAAATAAATATTTCACTTTGCTTGTTACCATTTGCAAAATTAGAATCAAAGCAAATATAATGATATGAAGCAACTATAGAACCTATTTATCAAATTACTCTAACAAACGTTATCACACATTGTTTGTTAGTAGATAGGTCTCATTGAGATTAATGGGGCTTATTGACAAGCAGCATCTATTAGTGTAATTTGTAAATACATCCCTTATATGAGCAGATTGTTTCACTAAAACCCTCTGTAGCAGTAGTTCTCAATCCAGTTTACAAGACATACCGAGCCAATGAATTGTAGATCTTCTGAAAACCTGACTGAGTGTGTCCCAAGGAGTGGATTGAGAATTGCTGCTCCATATTCCTAGTTGGAATTGCCCTCCCAGTTGACTGCATAGCTGTGTGTCATTCCACAACCTATTAATGGAGACTTTATATTGGTTGAGAATACTCATATTAAATCTTCATCCCTGGTTACTGAAAGCATTGACTTTGAAGTTCTCAATCTGAACATAAGGATTTTCATCATCTTCCATTGCCAAGATTAGATATAAGCATGAATAACACTCTGAATATTAATAGCTGAACATACTCATCAAGTGTGACGTTTGTTGTCTATTCATCAATCTGCAGGCAAATGTTACAGGTAATACATTAAATGGAAAGAAGGAGAGAATACAGGCTGAGGAAGATGATAAAGAAAAGTGGGATTTCCTGAGTTTTGCTAAAAGCTGGACACCAAGTGATTGTCTTGAAGAGATTAAGGAGGACATTTTGTTCAGTCATGTAAGATTATGGTGCTTTATACCTTTTTTCTCTCTTATTTAACTAGATATAAGTTGTGATCATTATTGAAACTGAGCAACATCTCATATTTGCCAAAGGTATGCAGATAAGATAATTTACTTCTAAACTTAATTATGTTTTAAATGCTTCTTCCAGCTAGGCAATGGCAAGGCTTATAGATGTTTGTCTTAACTCAATAAGTTTGTACAAAAATAGGCTAATCAATGAATTCATCATTTTTTTCTTGGACCTTTTTGTATTTATTTTAACTCAGTACATGAAGTTTCATCATACTTCTTTACCTTTTAACTTGCTAATTCTGAACAAGTATAACAATACAAACTTGAAAATACTTACTGTAGCTCTGAATAGATATTTTCTGCTGCATCATGTATTTCCAGCGACATTAGTATAAATATGCCAAGAGAAAATATTTATACATACACTTTGAGGACTTAGAAAGTATATGTACTTATTTATATGACATTGAAAAAATTGACACTAATTTTCAAATAAAAAATGGATTAGGTGAGGATGTGGTTGAGCTGTTTTGGATAGCAAGGTAGCCAAGAACTATACACTAAAGATGGCTCCTTCCATTTTTATGCAGACTTAGGATGAGGAGATTCTCTTCCTTCTGTGTTCAGATATGATAAACATTATCTCACATCATTTGTAGCATAATAAAAGACAGAAATAAAAGTAAAATTAATTATTTTCTGCAGTAAAACACTATAGTTGTGGGCCCTACTTTTTTATTGACCATGCAAAGCATTTATTAAATGGTTATTGGTATGATTGTTGAAAGTGGATATAAAAATTAAACATAGACAAGTCTTGTCTGTCTTTTTTAGATGACTTTTTATGAATGTCTATTTGTACCTTGCCTTGAAAATAGAGCAAGTTAGAAATGGTTTAACTAGAGACATTCTCCTATAGTATAATGCACTATATTACTCTTCCTTCCCACATTCTCAAGATAAAGAATCACTGAGATGTTTCGAGTCATTTGGTTGAAAAGAAATATGCAAATCTAAAATGTAGTGCAATGCACTTGCAAAAGAAGAATAAAAACGTTAAGTTTGTCTTTTAAATTGGGAGTTCAGCACACATCAAGAATACATTTATTCCTTCCCTAGGCCCATGTTTGACAAGCCAGTCCTAGAGTATACTCTAGCTAAAATGGTTTTCACTATATCCAGAATGAATATACATGAGAATGTTTTGCGTGCACTGCCTCCATTGCATGCAGATCTATCTCTTGCATATTCACTGTGGATATCCTGAAAACCAGAGTGGCTAGAGGGTATTTCAGGACTGGCTTAAGAAACACTGCCCTAGAGGTCCTTCAAACTTGTATGAGGTCTAATGGACAACTGGGTGCTCTCACAATAGTTTCCTGAAAGGCCCAGCAGGAGCTAAGAGACAACTAGGTGTGATACCTAGAAAAAACTGTATCATGTAGTATCACACACATCAGTAAATATGAATGGATTGACAGACTGGGCATCTAAATGTAAGTCTTTTCATATCAGATAAAAGAAAAAATAAATTTGACTTAATGTAATAAAGAGCAAAGAAATAGAAAATGGCTAAGCTGATGACTGATAATTTCTGTGTACTGCCACGATGAAGGCCAAGATTAGATTCACTTGAGGAGAATCAGCCATATTGAGGAGTGGAGATAAAAGGCAGGATACATTGGGGCTGATGTAATAAGACCTGGAGTGAAATTGGCGCTACTTTTCAGCGTGTATTTTTTTTAGCGCATGCAATAAAAGCAAACACCTCCACGGGATATAATAAAGGGACAGCATAGAAATGAGATAAGCGCAGGAAAAATGCGCAAAACAAATATCTGCACAGATATGTGCACTATAACGTGCACTGAAGGTCCTATGCAATAAACCACATATAAAGCCACATTCATGTGGTGACCCGTGATTGATTCTCAGTTGAAAGCCTTAAGGCAGTAGTGAGTTAGTGTTCCGGGAGTGGGACTGAAGGTGGGTAGAGCATTGTCTAACCCCTTCATGATCTGTCACTGACCACATGGAGGCTACAATGGTGGATGCCAGTGAGCGGGGGAAATGCAGCAGATATTTGGAAGGGGTTACAAAAGGAGTCAGCATTTCTGACATGTGCCTGTTCACTCTCTGACCTCTCTTCTGGCTTCTGCCGCTTTATTTTTCAACCTCCAGACAGGCCCTTACACTTAACTCCTGCCATGACCCAGGCACTAAAAATCCTACTTAAAAAAAACCTGCACTAACGCCAGCACAGCTCTCTGCATTTTCTATGAATAGTTAATTGCCTCCTTTTCATGGCATTAGCATGGACTCATGCTAAACCTGCCACGGCTTTTTGAGCAGGTTTGTGCGCATGTTTTTTCCACACTAACAGTGTTATTACATACATGAGTAAGATTAGTGTGGGGAAATGTGTGTATTCCATGCGCAAAGACCTGCTAGCAGCTGGCAGGTCTACCGCAGTTTATTACATTGGCCCCATAAGGTAGTGGTAGAGTTGTATCAAGCTTCCAAGAGGTAAGGTCAATCAGTATGAAACTACAGCAAGACTCTTATTGTAGACAGGAGTACTGAGCAGTCTATGGGCTAGATTTTAAAAGCCCTGAGCGCCGGCACGCCTAAATCCTAGGGCTTCGTAAAAGGGGCGGGAGGGGGGCGTGTCCAGGATCAGGGGGTGGTCCGGGGGCATGGCGACGGTTCGGGGGCGGGCCAGGAGGGCGGTCCCGAGTCCCCTGGCACTGCGGCCTGTGCTGGGGGATGCCGAGGCGGCACGCGCAAGTTAGGCCTGCTTCAAGCAGGCCTAACTTGCCCAACAAAGGTAGGGGGGGGGATTTAGGTAGGGCTGGGGGGTGGGGTAGATAGGGGAGGGGAAGGTGGGGGGACGCGGAAGGAAAGTTCCCTCTGTGGCCGCTCCGATTTCGGTGCGGCCTCGGAGGGAATGGAGGCAGGCTGCCGATTTTGCGCAGCCTTGCACGTGCCGATTTTATCTTATAAAATCCGGCGTACTTTTGTTCGCGCTCGCGTATGTTTTTAAGATCTACCTCTATATGAAACAAATGGTCCTGATTGCCCAACATCTATTATGTTATTATGTGTCAAAAGTAGTCTCTTGCTGGTGTTCAATATGATTAAAAGGCCTGAATTTTTAATAGTATTGTGAGACCCTGATAGCAGTTCTTGTCTCCTATCAGCAGAAGGCTTCAGTGAGCCCCTTGGACCATCTGTTTAGTTCTCCCAGCTCTGTGGTCCACATTTTCTCCTAGCAATTATCTTGTTCCTGTATGGAGACAGTTACATTCCAGGCTCACAGTCTGCATTTTGCCAAAGCTCACTCTTAGATTTGGTCCTATTTTGATTTTACATTTGTTCCTGCATTTTGCGTTTCTATTTACTCCTAAGTTGCTTCATGTATCAGGTGTTACTCTTTTGTCCTAGATTGCTTCATGTATCCAGTGTTCTTCTTTAGCCCTAGATTGTTTTGTGTATCCAGTGTCCTGTTTGATTCTAGTTTGCTTCTTCCATCCATTTCACCTGCTGTGGGTGCTTTCTTCAGGTTTGGTTCTATATTTCCTTAGCATGTGCCTTCTATTTCCTGTTTTCCTGTCCAGATCCTGCCAGTAATCAGTACCTGAGTGCTCAATCCAAGGGAAGTGGCCAGTACAGGCAGAATATACCTGTCTTTCCTTTTGTTAGAACCCACAAACTTAGCCTGTTGTGCATCACTTGTTACATCATCTTATTGAAATTCCAATTAGCAGAGAATATACATACTTTTCCCCAAGTCATTTTAAGTTTGTGGGTTCTAACAAGAGGAAAGACAGGTATATTCTGCCTGTATGTTGCGTTCATGCCTATTCTCGCCCTCGCTTCACCCTCTCTACCTTTGTGGCGACTACCTTCGGCTCAGACGGACAGATGCAGCCGCGGCTTCTCCCCGCCTCTTGATCCCGGAATCCCCGGGCTGACTTGACGCTACGGATCCGCTATGTTCCTGATGACATAAGGGTGGACGCTCCACACTTTGTACCAGCAAGGGTGCGAACCTCGGGAGCGTCCCCCCGTAGTGACGTCATCCGTTTTCAATTTAAAAGGTCTTTGTTTGCTAACTACAAACGAGTTACCAAGGAACTCCACCGGGCCTTGCTTCGGCAGTCCACTTTACTTGCAACTACGATCCGAGTCAGCAAGGGGAAATCTTTCTCCACTGCTTGGCCTTTTCAAACTTATCAGGAGTACCCGCTCCTCGGGGACTCCGCGCTCTCTCTTCTTGATTTCAGATTGTTGGACAGGATCCGGTACTCGCTCCTCGAAGGCCTACGTTCCCAAAGACTCAGAAGACTCCTAAAGCCTGGAGGCGATCGCAGACGTGAACACAGTGAGTCCTATTACAGATAGGAATCGGTACTCGCTCCACGAGGGCCCTTGTTCCTAATCTCTAAGGCTCCCTTCAGTCTAAGACGTTATCGCAGGTACGGAGATCATGAGTTACCATTGCAGATTGCAGATAGGAACCGGTACTCGTTCCACGAGGGCCTATGTTCCTAATACCTTTCTCAGACTCTCTTCTTCCTCAGAAGATATTGCATACCTATATCTTATGGATTACTATTACAGATTAACAGATAGGAACCGGTACTCGCTCCACGAGGGTCTATGTTCCTAAATCTCTTCTAGCCTCTCTTCTATTCCAGAAGCCATCCCATACACAGTTATTGTGAGTTCTATTTCAGACTGCCTATAGGAACCAGTACTCGCCTACAGCTCCTGTTCCTGAATACTGAAGACTCTCTTATTTATTTATTTATTTATTTAAGATCTTTTCTATACTGTTGTTAAGCTAGTTGCCGTCACAACGGTTCACAATAAGGCACATAATTTCAAACTTAAATGTGTTGTTATATTAATTAAACAGGTGCCACCAAATACTGTAACATAGTTTAATATTAAATATTATTTAGTGGTTGTGATAAGTCATGTCTACTTTAAGTATATCAGCTATAAGATAAATTAACACTTAAGTCTGGTCCTCTGTTGCAATCTAATAGAGGTAAAGTAAAATAAAATATACACACACACACACCATTCGAGTAAGCTGATGTGTGTGTGTGTGGGAGTTCTTCGGACTGCATCATACAATTCCCTGGATTCTACTCTTCATTCCCTTTGTGGTATGCTTGCTTAAATAGCATAAGAAGACATTACAGATATCTACAGTTGTGAGTGTATCATCTACCACTGGTTATGCCCTGCATACCCTGTCTACTCACTACCTATAGTCTCTTCTTACATCTCAGCAATTCAGAGATCGTAGTTCCAGTATCAGAAGGACTTCAGCCCTGCCGGGCACATCAACTCACTACTGCCACCTCTGGTGGTTCTATTTCCAGTCTAATAAAGTTTGTCTCAATACTCCAGCCTAGCCGGTGGTCCCTCTCAGGATCTCCACTTGAGGGTGCTGTCATCTGCCATCTGCCCAGGGATTCATATTTTTACTAAGTGTTACTCCTTATACTAATAGAGTGGTATTATCATCTGCCATTCTGTGGGAGCCAACCCACATCAGACCATTACTCCTCTCTCTGCGGAAGCTGATCCATATCAGATAGCTATCTCCCCGTGGGGATCATACAGGTTGCTGGCTCATCTTTCTACAGGAACAAAGCATAACAGTTGTTACTCCTTCCCTCTGGGGGAGCAGAGCACTAACAGATTGCTACTCCTTAGCAAAATCCGTACAGATTGCTAAACCCATCCTCCTACAGGAGCCAAGCCTATCAGACTGCTATCTCCTCCCCTTGGGAGGAGCTGATAAATACCAGATCGCTAACTCTGCCCTCCTGGCGGGGTAAGTGCTAGCAGATTGCTAACTCAGCAGCCTAATTCATAACAGATTGCTAACTCCATCCCCCTGGCAAGGTGATCCTTAACAGATTGCTAACTCCGCCCCCCTGGCAGGGTGATCCTTAACACTGTAAAAGAATCGGCTCCACCGCTGTACAAGTTCCCTTCTCCTCGAGCTCCCAGCTACCTCTATAACTCGCTCCTGGGCTCCTTCCTAATGTCCAGGGGCCTTTAAGTCCCAGGCCTATCCTCTGGCCTCGGCTGCACTAGCCTGGTTTAGGCACAGCTGTGCGCGTAGCTGGGGCAAGCCCAGCCATGCTCTCAAACAAATAACACACAGTCTATCTCCATGTCTGAGGCAGAAGACTCCTCCGTCAAGGAGTCTACCTCCATATCGTCCTGCTCTTGTTCTGAGGAGCTGGGTTTTTCAGCCCATTCCCACCAGCCTGGCACGCCCTCCTCCTCCACGGCCATGGACTCAGCTGTGTCAGATTTGCTCTCGCTTGATTCCGCCAGCTGTTTCTGTTCCTCCAGGACCCTTAAGTCAGGTGGTGCCTCTAAAAACCTAGGAGTTGTAGTTCTCATTGTCCCTTTCAGCGCCCTCTGCTGTTTACCCAGGTTCTGTGTTAACTTTTTTTTTTTTATATAACCCCACTGTTTCTGCCTCTGACTAGCTGGTGCTTCATCACAATATATTTGAATTGATTACCTTTTGGGGTCTTCTTACAGTTTCATGTGATATTGTACTCAATGTGCTTTCAGATTACCATCTGATTTGTATTAAGATCAGTTTTGTTGTCCCAGATTTTTTTTTTTTTTTTAATTTGTAATTTTATTGAGTTGAAAGCCAAACAAACAACGATAAAGAACATAACACCAAGAGTGCCACAAAAAACAAAACGTTTCAACTGGTTTTAGTTTCTAAACAGTATACCCTGTTCCCATTATGTCCCTAGCGCCCCTCCCCCCCTCTTCCTCCCCCCCATCCCCTTCCATGAGTACACTGTGAGTATTAAGGTAAGGTAACTCAATAGATACCACATCCGCCACGGGGCTATGCAATGATTAAAGGAGAGTTCACTATGTACATAACTGATCTTACAAAGGCGAGGCGTCGACATCCCCCCATCCAGCAAAACTAAAGAACCATTGACTTTTCCCAGTCCATAAATGGTGTCCACGTATTCCGGAAAAGAGTAACTGTCTTGTGTAATGCCGCTGTAATCGCTGTCAACTTGCAAAAGTAATGAACTTTTTGTTGAATGCGTTTAAAAGGCGGCGTAATCGACTGCTTCCAATATTGTGCAATGACCAATTGTGTTGCAATAAAGACCTGTTGACACAATAAAGCTTGCGGTTTGGTCAGTTCTTTGTGAGTTAAATGTAATAGCATAAAACCAGCATCCAGGTGGTCGGACACCTGTAAGATGTGTTCCAACCATTGTGCGACCTCTCTCCACAGGGAAGACACTGAAGGACAGTCCCACCACATGTGCATATATGAACCTTGAGTTCCACAGTTTCGCCAACAAGTGTCATTGATGTTGGGGTACCGCCTATGCAGAGTTTGAGGAGTCAGGTACCACCGTGTAATCATCTTGTAGCAATTCTCCTGTTGGGTGGAAGATACAGAGCATTTTTTCGCCGCCAAATACAGCTGAGACCATTCTTCAGCAGTGATAACCCGGGCCAAGTCCCTCTCCCAAGCTTGCGTATGGGGGAAAGGTTTAGTGTCAACCCCCATCAATAAAACATACACTTTAGAAACCATCCCTCGTTTCTTATCAATATCATCACAATAGTGTTCAAATAGAGTTTTACCCAAGGTGAGAGAGGGCAACACACTGGGTGTACGGAGGAAGTGGGAAATCTGAAAACCTGCTAGAAAATCCATGGCAGGCAGGCGGTATACCCCTTGGAGTTGCGGCCACGACAAGACCGATCCTCCGCCTAGGAAGTGTTCAAATTTGGTGAGACCCTGTTTAACCCAACGCTGTAAGGTGGGATTGACATGTCCAGCGGGGAAATTAATGAGGTGTGATATATGAGTGGAGTGAAAATACAGGCGCTCCCCTACAACAGTTCTCTTCCACCTGGCCCAGAGTCTCATAGTGGTATCTATAGCAGGTGATAAAGGCCCCACCTTCACCCATGTATGACGTGGCTGCCACATAATTGCAGACAGCGGCATACTGCCAATAATACGCTCCACCATGGACACCCAATGTTTGGGAGAGGACACCCTATGGCTGTCGAGTATGACAAGAAATTGCGCCGCCACATATAACGTTCCAGATTAGGCATCCCAAGACCTCCCCGATCCCTTGGCAGGTACAGTAAGCGGTGGGAGATACGAGGAGGGCGCCTCCGCCAAATAAAATCAAACAGTATCTGTTGCCATGAACGCAAGATGGCCGGACTGATATATGTAGACAGAGTAATAAACAAATATAAAAATCTGGGTAATACGTTCATTTTTACTATGGCAGTGCGCCCCATCCACGAATACTGTCCCCTATGCCATGTCTGCAGATCTTTTTGCACCTTTCTGATGAGTGGTATATAGTTAAGGCGGTAAAGGTCATTAATATTCGCCCCTACATGTACCCCTAAATATTTAATAGAGTCCTTTGCAATCTTGAATGGATATGACTGACAAAGATCCTGTACAATGCTCTCATCCACGGACACATTAAGAATTTCAGATTTATCGAGATTTATTTTAAAGCCAGAGACCGCACTAAAGCGTTGTATTTCAGTGGTAATCTCTGGCAGGGAGGCAGACGGGTTGGTAATGGTCATTAGAATATCATCCGCAAATAAAGACATTTTCAAATGGAGGTTCCCCAGCTGCACTCCAGTAATGCCCTCAGCAGCCCTCACCCGTGTAGTAAAAGGTTCCAGAAATAGGGCAAAAAGCAGGGGCGATAATGGGCATCCCTGCCTCGTCCCATGCTGTACCAAAAAGATATCCCCGTAACCCCCATTAATTTTTATGCGAGCCTGTGGGTTATGGTAAAGGGCTTTAATCCAGCGGAGAAATATCAACCCAAAATGCATTTTCTCAAGGGTAGCGAACAAGAAGTCCCAATGCACCAGGTCGAACGCGTTTTCTGCGTCGATGGCGAGCAGCATTAGCGGAATGTTCTGCTGTGAAGCCCACCACATGGCATCCATGACCTTTCGCACATTATCGGCAGCCATCCTTTGAGGGATAAAACCCACTTGGTCCCTATGAACCAGCCCTGGGAGTACCAAATTAAGGCGAGCCGCCAATACCTTCGCTAATAGTTTTAAATCAATAATAATAAGAGATATTGGGTGGTAGGAACTGCACAGAGCTGGGTCCCTACCAGGCTTCTCTAGAACCGTGATACCTGCAACATTGGAGTGAGGTGGCAGAGAGTCCCCGTCCCGCAAGCTATTAAAGAATTCCACTAGGGGAGATATGACGCTGGCACTACACTTTTTATAGTAAGCGCCAGTGAAGCCATCAAGGCCAGGGGACTTGCCCGCCTTTAGATCCCGTATTGCCTCCCGTACCTCTGCCTCATTAATCGGGGCGTCCAATGCCACTTGCTGTTCAGCAGTTAAGCCCGGGATGGAGAGATGTTGTAAATAGTGCTCTATGGACTGGGTTGTAATGCTATCATCTTTTTTATAGAGGTTTTCATAGAACTTGGTGAAACACTCCCGGATCTCCGGGGTTGTAGTGACGAAATGCCCCTCTGTGTGTTTTATCTTAGCAATATTATTTTGTAAGGCACGTTGCTTCAGTTGATGAGCTAAAACCCGCCCGGCCTTGTTAGAGCCCTCATAATACTTCTGCCTCGTTCGATCTAGGGCGTGAGCCACCCATGTGGCATCTAACAAGTTTAATTTGGTACGTATAGCTCCCAACCGCTGCAGTATAGCTGGGTCCAAAGAAGCCTCATGTTGTCTGGCTAGGCTACTTAAAGCCTGCAAGAGCTCAACCCTACGCTGCTCCCGTTTCTTTTTCCCAGCGGAGGCTATCGCTATGAGACGCCCACGTATGACCACTTTAGAACACTCCCACAATGAGCCCGCTGCAGACAAGGAGCCAGCATTCAGCCGAAAATAGTCTTGAAGCCAATCATTGATGTCATGACACTGCTCCTCCTCTCCCAATAAGTCTTCCCTGAGTTTCCAGAACCGCAGTCCGGTATCCGGAGCAATCGGCATCAGCGTCATACAGGGGCATGATCTGACCAGACTATGTCACCAATACCCACATCTATAACCTGATTCTGGAGGCCCTTGTCTAAGAATATGTAGTCAATGCGAGAGTATGATGCATGTGGAGAAGAATAGAAAGTATACATCCGCGAGAAAGGGTGGCGGGCTCGCCAAATGTCAACTAGTCCCCAATGTTGCAAAAGAGTGGACAATTCAGAAGATGCCTTCCAGCTGTCTGAGCGCGTGCGGTGTGAAGTGTCTAATCTTGGATTACGCACTAAATTATGATCTCCGCCCCAGAGAACCTGCCCTTCTACAAGAGAGGATAATTTATCATCTAAGTATCTCAAATATGCTCCTTGGTCACTATTGGGAGCATAAATATTGACTATAGTGTAAATTTGCTGATCCATCTTAATCTTAAGGATAATATATCTCCCTGCTGAGTCGGCGACATGGGTAAGATACTCATATGTAACCGCCTGTGAAATGAAAATGCCCACCCCGGCATACTTAGTGCCACGAGTACTGGCAGCCAAATACCTATGAGGATAGCCAGCAATCTGCAGCACCCATTCGTGCTGCTTGCGGATATGCGTTTCTTGAATCAGGGCGATGGAAACCTGTTGCTGTTGTAAATCTCTTTATAACAATCGCCTCTTCTTGTGTGTATTGAGACCCTTTACGTTAAGGGACCATACCTTTAACGCCATGTGGGCCCCCTAAACCACCTCCCTGCAAATGCAAAGCCATGATCCCTCCGCAAATACCCCCGAAGCATCATATAGTAATGCATAATAAAATACAGACCCCGTGTACTCATGGATAATTCTCCCTCCTATCCCATCCCCCCCACACACAACGTATCCACACCCAGGATACCACCCGAAGTGAGACGTGCGTACACCATGAGGCATGTGGCCCATCCGGCTAGCGGTCCCTTACTGCTGTGCACATGCTCAGGAAGGGCCATATAATAAAAAAAAAATACTGAACATTACAGTCCTGAAACGTAAGAATACCTTCCCAGAGGATACTTTAAGGCATTTAGTCCGTTGTTAATTGCAGAAGATGCCACCAGGAAAAGTAAAAAGCAGAACTAGTGGAAATGCTGTCCTCCAGAAATCATTTGCCCGTGGCCAGTTGTCGGTCGGTCCGCGGAGAGGCAGGTTTTAGTCTCGCCAGTCGCCTATTGTTGCCCACCCGCTGCCAGCCAGGCGTAGCCGCCATGCGGAATGGGATCTCCCCCGGTTTGCTAGATGGAAGCGCGTTGGGAATGTTGGCTTTAGTGAAAGCCTCTCGGGCCTCCGCCAAGTTCCTTATCCGAAAGTTAACACCCTCCAGGGTGAACATTAAGCCAAAGGGGAAAGTCCAGCGGTATCGCACCGCTCTCTCTTGTAAAATGGCTGTTACAGCCTTTAGCTCGAATCTTTTACGAAGTGTAGAGGCTGCCAGATCTGTAAAAACACTCACATTGTGACCTTCCCAGGTCCAATTGCGCTGCTTTCTAGTGACTGCATAGATACATTCCTTCTCCCGGAAGATTTGCATGCAGATTAAGATGTCTCTGGGCCTATTCCCATTCCGAGGCCCTTGTACACGGTGCGCCCGTTCAATACCATAGGTAAGGGAAGATGACTCGCCCTCCGCAGTAGCCGACGGATCGGATTGCATTATAAAGCGCAGCAGACGGTCAGCCACGGCCCGACAATCCTCATAATCCAGCGTGTCCGGCACCCCCCTGATTCGGAGGTTATTTCTGCGGGACCTATTTTCTAGGTCCTCAATCTTTTCTTCGATAGCTAGGCGCTCAGCTTGACTTACAGTTTGAGCCTCCGTCATTTTCTGCATAAGGTCGTCCTGGCGATCCATCCGGTTATTCAGATCATCCACTCGGGTGCCCAGGGCGTTCATGTCATCTTTCACGTCTGAGATGAGTTCCTGGAGCTCTTTCTTGTGTTGCTTCATGTCTGTGCGTAGAGCCACAAACCAGTCCCGAAGCTCTTCACGTGAGGGCAGGTCGCTGAAAGTCTGCGGCGCCGCGTGGTCTACCTCCGGCTCCGGATCGCCATCCGAGTCCTGTTCTTCCTGCGGCTCGCCAGAGTCGCCATCAGGTTTGGCATAGGAAAACTGTTTTAAGTTCACTGCTTTGCGTTTCCCCGCCATCTAGTCTCTTCGATAGAGCTGGGCACTCGATCAAAACCAAAGTAGAGCAACGGATGCCTGCGATATCAGTGCGAATTCGCTGAGTGAAGCCGGGAGCTTTCGCTTAAGCCGCTATGCTCGCTGGTGACGTCATCACTTCCTCTGTTGTCCCAGATTTTAATAATAGAACATGGAAGCTAAATATCTTCATGCTGGGGAATTCTCAGTTTGAGCAGTTAATTGTACACATTGTCAAAGAATTTGATCAACAATACTGCTCCTTCAAACTGTAATCCGACTTTCAGGTGAGAAGCCATTAAGGCTGTTCTTTGAGGAAATATTGTAGCTTATGCAGCTCATTTGAAGAAGGTTAGAGGTGAAAATCAGAAGGCATTGTTGGGGAAAATAAGAGCTTTAGAATATAAACAGCAACAAGATTGTTCTAAGAAAACGTAGAGCTTTGCAGCCAGCAAGAGACAGCCTAAAGTGCTTAAGGTGGAAAAAATTGAAAGGTCTTTCAAATATTTTAAACAAAAATGTTATTAAATAAAACAGGGATCCTATTAGCTAGGATAACTGGGAAGAGGAAGGAGAGACATTTTTGGAACATTTTTAATCCTTATATTCTGGAGATACAGGGGTTTTGGAAAAAGCTTTGATGGATTTTTTTTTAGACGGGATGGATTTACCGTCTGTCTCTCTTCTGCAGGCAGATAAATTGAAAACTCCCATTTCACTGCTGGAAATACAGATATTTATTAAATCACTTCCTAATGGAAAATGTCATGGGCTTGATGGGTATCCTGTAGATCAGTGGTTCCCAAACCTGTCCTGGAGGACCCCCAGCCAGTCAGGTTTCAGAATATCTACAATGAATATGCATGAGATAAATTTTCATGCACTACCTCCAGAGAATGCAAATTTTATCTCATGCATAGGCAACACCTGAATCAGGTATTTGCCTAGTCATAGAAACATATAGAAGTAACAGCAGAAGAAGACCAAATGGCCCATCCAGTCTGCCCAGCAAGCTTTCACACCTTTTTGTTTTCATACTTATCTGTTACTCTGCCACTGAGGTCAGGGCCCTTATTGGTAACTCTTTGGTTCCAATTCCCTTCCGCCCCCTCCATCGATGCAGACAACAGTGCTGGAGCTGCATCTAAGTGAAGTATCTAGCTAATTGGTTTGGGGTAGTAACTGCCGTAATAAGCAAGCTACTCCCTTTTGTTTACCCTGCCTGTGCAATTCAGTCCTTGTTGGTTGTCTGAATATAAATCCTCTTTACTTCATTTTCCCCCTGTTGTTGAAGCAGTGAGCTGCCCTGGATATGTATTCCAAGTGAAGTATCATGCTGAATTGATTCGGGGTAGTAGCCGCCATAATAAGCAAGCTTACACCCATGCTTATTTGTTTACCCAGACTATGTAATTCATTCCTTGTTGGTTGATGCTGAATATAAATCATCTTTTCTTCATTCTCTCTGCCGTTGAAGCAGAGAGCTATGCTGGATGTGCATTGAAAGTGAAGTATCAGGCTTATTTGGTTTGGGGTAGTAACCGCCGTAACAAGCAAGCTACTCACCTGCTTTTTTGTGGATGCAAATCCTTTTTTCCACATTTCCTCTTGCCGTTGAAGCATAGAGCAATGTTGGAGTCGCATTAACTGTGTGTATGTTTATTGAATAAGGATATTAATCTCCAGGTAGTAGCTGTCATTCCCGCAAGCAAGCCACCCCCTTGCCTCTTCTCTTCATTCACATCCTCTAGACTTTATGGATCCACAGTGTTTATCCAACACATTGATCAAACACGGATTGTTAAAGAGCATATCTCTACATATAACACTATAAGACTATTTAATATAGTCCCATTGGACAGTAAAAGAGAAACCCCAGGGATTATAGTATCATAGGATGCAGATAAGGCCTTTCATAGAATTAAGTGGAGATATTTGTTTTCAGTATTGCAAAAATTTGGGCTTCTTGAGCTCTTTCAGGCTTGGATACAGGCCTTATATGCTACTCCACTGGCTTTGAATATTAAGTAATGGGATTTGTTGCCCTTCTTTAATATTCAGTTTGGTACCAGGCAAGGTTATCCATGATCACCACTTCTTTTTAATCTTGCAAAAGAGCCTTTAGCCCATATTATTAGAGAAAATGCTTATATTCATGGTTTTAAGTATGGGGAGCTGAGCACAAAATCTCTTTATTTATTTATTTGGCTAATTTCAATGAGTGTTGTACATCTGCTTATGGTGCTGAGGCAATATAGTGGGATTTTAGGCTATAAGTTAAATTTGTCTAAGAGGCGTTTCCAGTGGGCTTTAAGTTTGGTATACCAGAGTTTCCAGCTGGAGTCAAGGTTGCTTGTACTGGGTTTAAATATTTGGGGATACAGATTACACATAGTCATCAGGACATATAATATAAATTATATTACCATTGTTCAAAATATAAAAGCAAATTGAATGGATTGATTGGGTCTGCCAATATCTTGGGCAGTGAATGTTTTGCCAAGGCAGTTGTACATGTTTTAATATCTTCCATGGGTTGTCCCAGCTGGAGCCTTCTCAAATTTGAATAGTGCTTTTACTAGTTTTATTTGGCAAAATAAACATTTTTGTTTCCACTCTGTGGAAACATAAAGAGCATGGAGATATGGGATTATCTGATATAAGGTTGTATAACTGGGTGGTGAGATTAGCTTGTTTTAGGAATGGCTTGGAGTTGATACATTGGCACCTTGAGTTCCGCTAAGGACTTACCAGACCAAATAGGTTGATTAGCAAACATTATTGTTTTTTTTAGTTTAGTTTATTCTGATTTGATATACTGCATGTTTGATGAAATCACAGCGGTTAAGAATTAAAATAAAATTAAAATGTCATAAATATAATAAAATTACATAAGTTTCCTAAAAAGGAGAAAAACTAAAACACAATAGGAAACATCGTACTGTTCAAATAGGTCAATTGTCCACTGGTAAAAATCAGGTCATCTTGAACTAAGAGAAATAGATCCCTGAATTAGTTAAAGCTTGTGTAAAAAGCCATTCCTTCACTGTTTTTTGAATGTCATGCAGCAGTGAGTTCCATAATATTGGGCCTTGGTATGTAAATGCAGAACTTCATTTGCCTTTCAATCTAATCTTTAAAGGCATAATCAGAAGATTTTTTTTTGAGATCTTAATAATCTCAATGTTTGATAAGGATGTATTAAATTGGACGTATTGAAACTAACCTCTGTGAAGCGCCATGAAAACTGAACATAACTACGCCTTCAGGCCTGTCCACTCTGTTGCAGATCTTAGTATCATCTGCAAATAGACATAATTTACCTTCTCACAGGACAAGCAGGATGGTAGTCCTCACATATGGGTGACATCATCTGATGGAGCCAATCACGGAATACTTTTGTCAAAGTTTCTAGAACTTTGACTGGCACCTACTGGGCATGCCCAGCATGGCATTAACCCTGCATCCAGCAGGGGTCTCCCTTCAGTCTCTTTTTTTCCGCGCAGCTATAGCCACGTAGATTTTTGGAGCTCTTCACAGTTCCTGACTGGAATTTTTTCCTCAGGAAATTATTTTCAAAACTTGCAAAAGTTTATACCCCCTAGGGGTCTCCCTTCTTCGCTGTCAAATACCGAGTCGTCTGGAAAGTTTAGCACCGTTTTTCGGTCGGTTCCCGGTGGGGACCTGTAGGCCTTGTCGGCACCGGCCGTGACTGGCCTAAATTTTTCGACGCCACGATGGCGACGGGTTTTCGTCGATGCCCTGACTGTCCGAGAACTATGTCATTACCGGACCCTCATCTGGTCTGTGTTTTATGTCTCGGACTGTCGCACGATGTGGAGACATGTACCGATTGTGCCCAAATGACCCCGAAGGGCCATAAGGCACGGTTAGAAAAGATGGCATTGTTATTCCATCGCCCATCTCCACAGGCGCCATCAACTCGATCCTCACTGAAGCATCGACGTAGATCCAAGGCCGAAGACTCCCGATCACTGTCCCAGTCCTCGGCGTCTACGTCATTGATGCCGAACTCGAGAAAAGCGGAGCACCGAGAGAAGCACCAACACAAACATCAAAGGCCGGAGCCTTCCGCTACATCGGTGGAGCCATCGTCTGAACCACCGATGAAGAAGACCCGGGATGAGGACATCCCGAGCCCTTGAAGCCGGATGCACCGAGGTGTTCCGCACCTTCGGTAGAAGGGGCTACCGACAGTCCACCGGGACCGGTGGACCCTCCGGTACTGCCCGTGATGCCTCCCACTCCAGATCTGGGGCTCACCACCCCAGCGCTCCAAGAGGAATTCCACCAGATGGTGCAAGAGGCTGTTGTCCAGGCAATCCAAGGCCTCCCGTGACCACAGACGCCAGCGCCAGTGCCTGTGCGAGAACCGGCACCGATGCCTCCGGTGCTGCTGCCTTTTCTAGATAAGCTGGATCTGTTCATCGGTGCCCTGCCAGGGGTGCCGAGAAAATCACCATTACTGATGATTCCATTGACACCCATCCTGCTTTCATCGGGAGAAGAGGACATGTCGATGACAGAGACTGTTCCGGGACCGCCGGGACTTCCACCATCGAGGCCACCAGTTAACTCCTCGATGCCATCGGTGCCGGTGCATCCGGTGCTGGATCTCGATTTTTCCATGCCGAGACCAGGTCCATCGATGCCGGCACCGATTCCACTCAGACCTCACCCTCGGGCTGCAAAACATCCACTTGGACGCCGAGGGATGCAGGAGATCAACCCTATGATCCCTGGATGGATGATTCGACAGATTCCCAGGATTCAACAGAAGTTCCGTCAGAACCGTCTCCTCCAGACAAAAGGCGCAAGTCTCCTCCGGAAGATCTCTCCTTTATTAGTTTTATAAAGGAGATGGCAGAGACTATCCTGTTCCAACTGCAGACAGAAGAGGATTCCAGGCATAAAATACTAGAAGTGCTGCAATTCCTGGATCCCCAAAAGGAAATTATGTCCATCCCGGTTCATGAGGTGCTGCAGGATCTGATGCAGCGCAACTGGGAGCATCCTGGGTCGGTTCCTCCAGTGAACCGTAAGACAGACGCTATTTACCTGGTCCAGCCTTCCCCGGAGTTTCACGAGACGCAGTTAGCTCATCAGGCGGTGGTGGTGGAATCCGTCAAAAGAAGGCCAAGCGTCCAAAACCCCATTCCTTGGCGCCACCTGGGAAGGAGCAGAAATTCCTCGATGCTTTAGGCCGCAGGATTTTTCACGGGGCCATGCTTATCTCGTGTATTGCGTCATATCAATTATATATGACACAGTACAACCGTAACCTGTTTAAACAGCTACAGGATTTTGGGCAGTCCCTTCCAGAACAGCTTCAAGACCAGTTGAATTCCATACTAAAGAAGGGATTCGATGCGGGAAAACATGAGGTCCGCTCAGCATACGATGTCTTCGACACAGCATCCCGTTTATCTGTGGCTGGCATCAGCGCCAGCCGTTGGGCTTGGCTGAAGTCCTCTGATTTCCGTCCTGAAGTACAGGATCGTTTGGCTGATCTCCCATGCACAGAGGATAACCTGTTTGGAGATAAAATCCAAGAGATGGTGGCCCAGCTGAAGGCCCATAGTGAAACGCTTCGGCAGCTCTCGGCGGCCCAGGCGGATCTTTCCACTCCATCCAAATGCCAATTCTGGCGTGATACTAAACGGACGGCTTACAGGACCCATAAATATTATCCACCGGCGTCTCGGGCTCGCCCGTCCCGGCCGTTCCAGAAGTCTACACCGCGCCAGCGTCAAGCTCAGAAAGCTCAAGCTCCTACAGCGGGATTTTGACTTCAGAGCGAAGACCATCCTCCATTACCCAATCTACCTGTGGGTGGCCGCCTATGCCACTTCTCCACCGAGTGGCTAAACATCACCACCGACCGCTGGGTGCAAGCAGTTGTCGCTCAAGGCTACCATCTAAATTTCCTCTCCATCCCGTCGGATACTCCACCTCGGCCAGGGTGGCCCACTTCTGACAACTGTCACCAATTGCAGCAAGAAGGATCCTCCCTGCTGCAGGCAAATGCCATAGAACCGGTTCCTCTTGCCCAAAGAAGACACGGATTCTACTCCCGATACTTTTTAATCCCAAAAAGACGGGAGGAATTCACCCGATATTAGACCTAAAGGCCTTAAACAAGCATCTTCGGAAAGAGAAATTTCAGATGGTAACCTTGGGCTCTTTGCTTCCCCTTCTTCAACAGGGGAATTGACTTTGCTCTCTACACCTAAAAGACATATACATGCACATCGCAATTACCCTATCTCACAGGAGATACCTCCGCTTCCTTGTCGGGAAGCAATATTTCCAATACAAGGTCCTTCCATTCAGTCTAGCGTCAGCCCCTCGGGTTTTCACGAAGTGCCTAGCAGTAGTAGCTGCATACTTAAGAAGACTAGGTACTCATGTCTATCCTCACCTGGATGACTGGTAGCTGAGAGCTCAGTCATCGGAAGGGGTTCTTCACTCCCTCCACCTTACAGTGCAATACTACTCTCACTGGGATTTCTAATCAATTATCAGACATCTCACCTGATTCCATCTCAGTTCCTCTCCTTTATTGGAGCGGATCTTGACACGATCCAAGCAAGAGCTTTTCTTCCCAAGGACCAAGCTCACACACTGGTGTCGTTGGCGTGGAACATAAGATCTCATCAAACCACAACGACTCGTCAGCTGCTAGACTTGCTGGGGCATATGGCATCCTAGGTCTATGTTACTCCTATGGCTCGTCTAGCCATGCGATTAACTCATTGGACATTAAAGTCCCAGTGGTCACAGGCACATCATCCAATGTCCAACATTGTCCACATCACCAGGCGACTTCCTCTCTCACTGGCATGGTGGATCCTAGAGTCCCATCTACTTCAAGGTCTACCCTTTCAAACTCCAGAACCTCAAATAGTATTGACAAACCGACGCTTCCACTCTAGGGTGGGGAGCACATGTCATCCACCTACAGACTCAGGGAACCTGGTCGGTAGAGGAGTCACAACACCAAATAAATTTTCTGGAGCTCCGAGCAATCAGATATACTCTTGCTACGTTTCGGAATTGTTTGTCCAACAAAACAATCTTGATCCAGACGGACAACCAGGTAGCAATGTGGTACATTAACAAACAGGGAAGAACTGGATCCTACCTCCTTTGTCAGGAGGTAGCACAGATTTGGGCTTTTGCTCTATCTCAGGCCATGCTTCTCAGAGGACCTACCTGGCAGGTGTGGACAACGTTCTAGTAGACAATCTCAGTCGGGAATTTCAGCCCACGAGTGATCCCTCAACCCTGTCTTTGCGGACAGTTTATTCCGGAAGTGGGGGAGTCCGACCATCGACCTATTCGCATCTCTGCAGAATCGCAAGGTGGACAACTTCTGCTCTCTCCATCGCAGTTCCAACGTTCCACCTCGAGACGCATTTGCCCTCTCCTGGAGGGAAGGTCTCCTTTATGCCTACCCACTACTTCCTCTCATCAGCAAGGCTCTCGTGAAGCTACGCATGGACAGGGGTATAATGATTCTCATAGCTCCCTACTGGCCACATCAGCCTTGGTTTCCCATCCTTCGGGGTCTCTCTCTGTGTCCACAGATTCCTCTAGGCTCTGACCAGTCCCTCATATCTCAGAGGAATGGCCAATTGCGCCACCCCAACCTTCAGGCCTTGTCACTGACTGCTTGGATGCTGAAAGGTTGATCCTACAGCCTCTCAGTCTTTCGGAATCTGTATTTCAAGTCCTGGTAGCTTCACGAAAGCCTTCTACTAGAAAATCTTATCATTCGAAATGGAAAAGATTTTCGTTATGGTGTACTTCAAAGGAGTTAGATCCTTTTACCTGCCCCTTGAATCAGTTTTTAGACTACCTCTGACACCTCTCAGAGTCGGGTTTACAAACCTCCTCCATCAGAGTGCATGTCAATGCGGTGGCCGCCTTCCTTAGGGGTACAGGGGATGTCTCTATCGCGACACAGCCCCTGATAGTGCGCTTTATGAAGGGCTTGCTTCACCTGACGCCTCCTCTCCGTCCACCGGCCCCATCTTGGGATCTTAATGTGGTTTTAGCGCAGCTCATGAAACCTCCGTTTGAGCCTCTGCATTCCTGCAAGCTGAAACATATCACTTGGAAGGTCCTTTTCCTTCTGGCATTAACGTCTGCTTGCAGGATCAGTGAGCCACAGGCACTGGTTACATACCCCCCTTACACGAAATTTCTTCATGATCGGGTGGTCCTTCACACTCCTCCAAAATTTCTACCGAAAGTGGTATCTGAATTTCATTTAAATCAATCCATAGTGCTGCCTACTTTGTTTCCGAAGTCCCACTCACTTTCTGCTGAGCGGGCTCTGCATTCCTTGGACTGTAAATTTGTGCTTGCCTTTTATTTGGAACGCACTGCAGGCCACAGGAAATCCACCCAGCTTTTTGTGTCCTTTGATAACCTTAAGCTGGGAATGCCGGTTCGAAAGCAGACCCTGTCCTCCTGGTTAGCGGACTGTATCTCCTTCTGCTATCAGCAAGCAGGCCTTCCACTTCAGGTACGAGTTAAAGCGCACTCCATTAGAGCAATGGCAATGTCGGTTGCACACCTTCCTTCTGTCCCTCTCATTGATATCTGCAAAGCGGCAACCTGGAGTTCTCTTCATACCTTTGCAGCACACTATTGCATAGACAAGGCTGGTACAGAAGATTCTATATTTGGCCAGTCTGTTCTACACGATCTATTCTCAGCGTAATATCCAACTTCCTTCTACACCCGCTGGTATATTCAGGCTGCCCGTATACCAAACCATCACCCCTGTTGATGTGCATGTTGCACGTCTTTGGGTGTTTTCGGTACATGCGCGGGCATCCTCAGCTTGTTATTCACCCATATGTGAGGACTACCATCCTGCTTATCCTGTGAGAAAGCAGAGTTGCTTACCTGTAACAGGTGTTCTCACAGGACAGCAGGATGTTAATCCTCACGAAACCCACCCGCCACCCCGCAGAGTTGGGTACGCTTGCGATTTATTATGTTATTTTTCGCACGCTCTTTTTTTGCTATACACAAGACTGAAGGGAGACCCCTGCTGGATGCAGGGTTAGTGCCATGCTGGGCATGCCCAATAGGTGCCAGTCAAAGTTCTAGAAACTTTGACAAAAGTATTCCATGATTGGCTCCATCAGATGATGTCACCCATATGTGAGGACTAACATCCTGCTGTCCTGTGAGTACACCTGTTACAGGTAAGCAACTCTGCTTTCTACCCCTTCTGCAATGTCACTCATAAAGATATTGAACAGAACCTGTCCCAACACCATTCCCTGTGGCACTCTCTTAACAGAAATCTCTCTCTTCAGAGTGGTGTTCATTTACCATTACTCGCTGACTCCTATTGGTCAACCAGTTTGGATATGTAAACTATCATTAAAATCAGTTACAGTACCTGAAGATTCTAGGGTTGATCTGGGAAATGTACAGACCAATAAGCCTGATGTCAGTGCCAGAAACAATGATTGAAAGTATTCTTAAGAATAAAATTATTGTAATCATGTGATAGTAGGCTGAGGAGGCAGATGTGTTTTCCAGAGCTCCGTGTTATCACCCAGCTCAAATTAAATTATCTTTGCTATAGCGATTTCTTCTCCACCTAATTTTGGACACAGCTGTAATTACATAGACAATTTTGGTTCCATCTAATGGAAGATATGACTACAAAATCCAGGAAAGCAACTGCTGATAAAGTGAAAATGGGAAACAGAAGCTGAGAAGAGAAGGAACAACCAGTACTCATCATGTCTGAGGAAATTGCTAAGCATCTCATGAAATGTGTCTCAGTTGCGTTGGAAGACAAACTGGCGAAATTTCAGTCTACTATGGAAGAATTTCAGGAAATAGTAGCTGCATAAAATCAGTGAATTACCAGCAATGAGAATAAAATTGAGGACTAGGAAGACACCATGGCAGTCATACGAGAACAACTGCATGCTTCAAAACCAAAATGATCAACTGGAAATTACGTATAGATAATCAAGAAAACAGAAGCAGATGCAGTAATCTTTTAATTGACAATCCCGAGAATGTTAAGGATTGGCATTTGTAGCATTTGTGTGAATGCATAATTCCGGAGAAATTAGGATGTTCCCCTGAGAAATTGCCATTGCAGTTTGAGAGGATTCAAAGACTGGGCCCTTATCTTGAAAGCTAAGGGAAGCCTAGACCTGTCATAGCAAGAATATTGAACTATGCTGATAAAATCAAGATGTTTCAAGAATATGGTCTGAGAAAAGATTTGGAATGGGAGAGCTACAAAATACTCCTCTTTCAGGATTTTTCGACACAGGTAGCTGTGAAAAAAATGAGCAATCACACCATACTGCACTAAGCTTTTTCAGAAAGAGATATTAGTCTGCAGTATCTGGCTCAGCTACGTATTTATCACAATGGAGAAAAATAGTTATTCAACACTGCAGAAAAAGTGGCAAGTTTTGTGAGCAAAATCCTCTTGGACACAAGATAATGGTTTGGAAGGGAAAGTATTTGGTCCCAAGATGACAAGCATACACATTTTTGAAAGCCTTGTTAGACCATTTAGTTGCTGGTTTTCTTACCTATCAAAGTCATACTTTGCAATTTATTGAATTGCAAAGCTATTGGATAATGTATTAGTTGCAGTTTAATTTTTTATCAACTTATCTCAGAGGCCTGCAAACATGGCAGCTCATAGTGATGCAGCTGTATTAGACTGGGCCATGATTTCGACAAACCGAGGAGCTTTGGATTTGTATGAGCAAGTCTACTGATCTCCTTTGATAAACATACACTGTTCGTAGTTTGCTATTCGATGATGACTTGGAATTCTATATTCTGATATTTGTGGAACTATGACATTATTGGCTGCTTAATTGCAAGAATATTGTCTGAAGTTGGGCTCGGCATTCATATCCTTTAGCCTATAATATGGCCGCTAGTAGTGACGCAGCTGGATTTGTAGAGGAAAAGACTGTTAGATTTGCAGCACCTCTCCGCTGAATCCACTTCGAAGATGGTTGGCAGAGATTTGTTTTACTTTTTATTTTCTTCTCTTTTTTTTTCTTTATTTTTTCTCTCTGTTAAATGAAGAGATATCTCCCCAGCCATGGTGGATGTTATCCAGAATCTATGAGTGACAGAAACAATTTGCTTATGACTTTTGTTCATTTTTCCAGTGATCTATAAGGTTTCATGGTTTTTGATATGTGAGGTCTGGATGGAGTTGCAACCACTATTTCTTTTTGGTTCCATTATTTGCTGAGCTGGGAGTGGACTGGAGTGCTGTGGCCCATTCTAATCCTTCCAACTAAGGATGGGTATAAAAGAAGGAAAATATGGTAGGGAGGCTTGGGGAGAATGGGAGGGATACAGTCAACCTGGAATTGGTGGGGCAACATATGTGGAGTTTGAATGGTGTGCATGGGATGAATGATATATAAGATGTGAGTGTAGGAGAATAGATGTATGAACTAGGTGTACATGGTTTCAAGAAATATATAAAGCATAATATTGAAGCGTTGACTATGACGTGCCAATCATATTCTTTTTTTAACTTTCAGTGAAGCAGTGGTGGCTGGATCTAGGCTGGGGGGGGCCCTAATGATAAAGGGAATGGAACAGCTCCCCTATGAGGAAAGACTAAAGAGGTTAGGACTTTTCAGCTTGGAGAAGAGACAGCTGAGGGGGGATATGATAGAGGTGTTTAAAATCATGAGAGGTCTAGAACGGGTAGATGTGAATCGGTTTTTTACTCTTTCATATAATAGAAAGACTAGGGGGCACTCCATGAAGTTAGCATGTGGCACATTTAAAACTAATCGGAGAAAGTTCTTTTTCACTCAGCGCACAATTAAACTCTGGAATTTGTTGCCAGAGGATGTGGTTAGTACAGTTAGTATAGCTGTGTTTAAAAAAGGATTGGATAAGTTCTTGGACGAGAAGTCTATTACCTGCTATTAATTAAGTTGACTTAGAAATTAGCCACTGCTATTACTAGCAACGGTAACATGGAATAGACTTAGTTTTTGGGTACTTGCCAGGTTCTTATGGCCTGGATTGGCCACTGTTGGAAACAGGATGCTGGGCTTGATGGACCCTTGGTCTGACCCAGTATGGAATATTCTTATGTTCTTAATCATTCTTGTTTGCGCTATCTGTGTGCTACATATTTTTAGGGCTCTATAGATAGCAAAATCTTAATTTTTGATCATCTAATATAAAAGGCATTAGCTCTTCTATTAAGAGGAGAAAGATCCAGTCGGAGCACTGAGAGGAGAGGATCACCTTGCTGGTGGCTGGAAAGAATCAGTAAGTACTGCTTGGTGAAATTTTTTAAACTTAAAAGTATTGGGGAGAAGTAAACTATTGGGGTATATTTTTTAGTGTGCTCATGTGTTTTGTTTTAAATAGATAGAAAGTCAGGCATGAAACAGAAGTTTGTGTGTTTTTGTTTTAAATAGGTAGTCAGAAAGGCAGGCAACAAACAAAGTTTGTGTATTTGTATTTCTCCCTCTTGGTTATTTACTCTTTCAGATAATAGAAAGACTAGGGGGCACTCCATGAAGGTAGCATGTGGCACATTTAAAACTAATCGGAGAAAGTTCTTTTTCACCCAAAGCACAATTAAACTCTGGAATTTGTTACCAGAGGATGTGGTTAATGAAGTTAGTGTAGCTGGGTTTAAAAAAGGATTGGATAAGTTCTTGGAAGAGAAGTCTTTTAGCTGCTATTAATTAAGCTGACGTAGAAAATAGCCACTGCTATTACTATCAACAGTAGCATGGAATAGACTTAGTTTTTGGGTACTTGCCAGGTTCTTATGGCCTGGTTTGGCCACTGTTGGAAACAGGATGCTGGGCTTGATGGACCCTTGGTCTGACCCAGTATGGCATGTTCTTATGTTAAGAACATAAGAAAATGCCATACTGGGTCAGACCAAGGGTCCATCAAGCCCAGCATCCTGTTTCCAACAGTGGCCAATCCAGGCCATAAGAACCTGGCAAGTACCCAAAAACTAAGTCTATTCCATGTAACTATTGCTAATGGCAGTGGCTATTCTCTAAGTGAACTTAATAGCAGGTAATGGACTTCTCCTCCAAGAACTTATCCAATCCTTTTTTAAACACAGCTATACTAACTGCACGAACCACATTCTCTGGCAACAAATTCCAGAGTTTAATTGTGCGTTGAGTAAAAAAGAACTTTCTCCGATTAGTTTTAAATGTGCTCCCACCTGCCCTTAGCTCATCCTTTAATTTATAGGCAGGTATCACTTTCACACTTAAAAAAATAAAAATAAATCAGCCTTGTAACTTAAACTCAGAAATTCCCCACACCTTATCAAGAGTTGATAATTCCCTTGTAGGTCACCTCGAGATATATAGAGAATACACGAATACATATAAAGGACCCTAATTGTACGCAATCCTACACCCATAGCAAACTAAAACTTAGCTAGGAACTGAACAAATTTACAATGATGGCAGCAGTCCAGCATAAGAACATAAGAAATTGCCATGCTGGGTCAGACCAAGGGTCCATCAAACCCAGCATCCTGTTTCCAACAGTGGCCAATCCAGGCCATAAGAACCTGGCAAGTACCCAAAAACTAAGTCTATTCCATGTAACTATTGCTAATGGCAGTGGCTATTCTCTAAGTGAACTTAATAGCAGGTAATGGACTTCCCCTCCAAGAACTTATCCAATCCTTTTTTAAACACAGCTATACTAACTGCACGAACCACATTCTCTGGCAACAAATTCCAGAGTTTAATTGTGCGTTGAGTAAAAAAGAACTTTCTCCGATTAGTTTTAAATGTGCTCCCACCTGCCCTTAGCTCATCCTTCAATTTATAGGCAGGTATCACTTTCACACTTAAAAAAATAAAAATAAATCAGCCTTGTAACTTAAACTCAGAAATTCCCCACACCTTATCAAGAGTTGATAATTCCCTTGTAGGTCACCTCGAGATATATAGAGAATACACGAATACATATAAAGGACCCTAATTGTACGCAATCCTACACCCATAGCAAACTAAAACTTAGCTAGGAACTGAACAAATTTACAATGATGGCAGCAGTCTAGCATAAGAACATAAGAAATTGCCATGCTGGGTCAGACCAAGGGTCCATCAAACCCAGCATCCTGTTTCCAACAGTGGCCAATCCAGGCCATAAGAACCTGGCAAGTACCCAAAAACTAAGTCTATTCCATGTAACTATTGCTAATGGCAGTGGCTATTCTCTAAGTGAACTTAATAGCAGGTAATGGACTTCCCCTCCAAGAACTTATCCAATCCTTTTTAAACACAGCTATACTAACTGCACGAACCACATTCTCTGGCAACAAATTCCAGAGTTTAATTGTGCGTTGAGTAAAAAAGAACTTTCTCCGATTAGTTTTAAATGTGCTCCCACCTGCCCTTAGCTCATCCTTTAATTTATAGGCAGGTATCACTTTCACACTTAAAAAAATAAAAATAAATCAGCCTTGTAACTTAAACTCAGAAATTCCCCACACCTTATCAAGAGTTGATAATTCCCTTGTAGGTCACCTCGAGATATATAGAGAATACACGAATACATATAAAGGACCCTAATTGTATGCAATCCTACACCCATAGCAAACTAAAACTTAGCTAGGAACTGAACAAATTTACAATGATGGCAGCAGTCCAGCATAAGAACATAAGAAATTGCCATGCTGGGTCAGACCAAGGGTCCATCAAACCCAGCATCCTGTTTCCAACAGTGGCCAATCCAGGCCATAAGAACCTGGCAAGTACCCAAAAACTAAGTCTATTCCATGTAACTATTGCTAATGGCAGTGGCTATTCTCTAAGTGAACTTAATAGCAGGTAATGGACTTCCCCTCCAAGAACTTATCCAATCCTTTTTTAAACACAGCTATACTAACTGCACGAACCACATTCTCTGGCAACAAATTCCAGAGTTTAATTGTGCGTTGAGTAAAAAAGAACTTTCTCTCCGATTAGTTTTAAATGTGCTCCCACCTGCCCTTAGCTCATCCTTTAATTTATAGGCAGGTATCACTTTCACACTTAAAAAAATAAAAATAAATCAGCCTTGTAACTTAAACTCAGAAATTCCCCACACCTTATCAAGAGTTGATAATTCCCTTGTAGGTCACCTCGAGATATATAGAGAATACACGAATACATATAAAGGACCCTAATTGTACGCAATCCTACACCCATAGCAAACTAAAACTTAGCTAGGAACTGAACAAATTTACAATGATGGCAGCAGTCCAGCATAAGAACATAAGAAATTGCCATGCTGGGTCAGACCAAGGGTCCATCAAACCCAGCATCCTGTTTCCAACAGTGGCCAATCCAGGCCATAAGAACCTGGCAAGTACCCAAAAACTAAGTCTATTCCATGTAACTATTGCTAATGGCAGTGGCTATTCTCTAAGTGAACTTAATAGCAGGTAATGGACTTCCCCTCCAAGAACTTATCCAATCCTTTTTTAAACACAGCTATACTAACTGCACGAACCACATTCTCTGGCAACAAATTCCAGAGTTTAATTGTGCGTTGAGTAAAAAAGAACTTTCTCCGATTAGTTTTAAATGTGCTCCCACCTGCCCTTAGCTCATCCTTTAATTTATAGGCAGGTATCACTTTCACACTTAAAAAAATAAAAATAAATCAGCCTTGTAACTTAAACTCAGAAATTCCCCACACCTTATCAAGAGTTGATAATTCCCTTGTAGGTCACCTCGAGATATATAGAGAATACACGAATACATATAAAGGACCCTAATTGTACGCAATCCTACACCCATAGCAAACTAAAACTTAGCTAGGAACTGAACAAATTTACAATGATGGCAGCAGTCCAGCATAAGAACATAAGAAATTGCCATGCTGGGTCAGACCAAGGGTCCATCAAACCCAGCATCCTGTTTCCAACAGAGGCCAAAACCAGGCCACAAGAACCTGGGGGACCCTCAGTCTTTTGCATCGAGTGTCACATGTATGATTTTTTACCTGCCGATGAGAAATTGTACGTGTGCATCCAATGCAAGGAGCTCCTGTCTCTCGGAGAGCGAGTCTGATCTCTGGAGGCTAGAGTGGCAGACCTGGAGAAGCTGAGGCAGACAGAGAGGTATATAGATGATATCTTCAGGGACATAGTAGCGAAGTCCCAACTCCAGTCTGGCAGCCCTGATGCTGCCTTGGTGTTAGTGTTTGAGGTAGTTGTGGGTGGATCCTTGGGCCGGTAGCAGATGACCACGCCCTGGGGGAGATCCCGAGAGGGACCATCGGTCAGGCTCAGAGTATGGAGACAGATGCACACTAGTTCTTTTGTTAAACAGTATATTGAACCACCAGAGGTGGCAGTAGAGAGCTGAATTGCCCGGCTGGGCTGTAGTCCCTCAGATACTGGAACAGCGATCCTGGATAACTGAGCTGTAGAGAAACTGAATATAGTGAGTAGGCAGGGTATGCAGAGTTCAGGAACAGAACCTTGATGGTAACACTCACACAATAGTTTCTGGAAGCAGCCCAGGAGCTGGAATGAAGTAGGCCCTCGAGTAGTGAGTACCTGGTTTCAGGGAACACTCTGAGAGAGAGGGAGAGTAACTCACTGATGTTGTAGGCAGCGAAGGCTTCCTGGCAAAAGTGGTATTCAGTAGCAAGTCCGGGAACGAGGGCCCTCGAGGAGCGAGTACCGGTTCCAGCCTGCGACCTGAAAGGCAAAGAGAAACGAGGCCCCCGAGGAGCGGGTACCCCTGGTAAGTCCGTGGAGGCAGAGTAGCTTAGGTAGTGTAACCCTTGTCTGGTAAACCTTTGCTAACTCGATTAGTTAGCATTTTCAGAGACCTTAATATCCGGTGCGGATGACGTCATCTCAGGAGACGCCCCTGAGGTTCGCGCCACTGCTGGTACTTCAGTCGGGGCCGCACTGCGCACGCACCCTTAGGCTCTGTGGAAACATGGTGGTGTGTAGTGTCTTCCCGGTCCAGGGACGCCGGAGGGGGACGGCAGGAGGACGCCACAGCAGCCAAACTTCTCACAGGCAAAGAGGGAGTCACCAAAGCGGTAAGGGTGGGTGTAGTGGAGACATCGGGCAGTGACAGTCGCAACACTTGGAGAAGGAATGTCTCATGATCACAGAGCATCAACCTGGTGCAGCAGGAAATGATCCTGTAGCAAGGAATTGCTCTCCAGGTGGTGCATTGTCTTCTTGCATCGAGGATGTCTATCCCAGGGCTATTGCCAAGGAGGGAAGGGTTAGATTGGCCTTCATAGTTGGTAATTTGATTATTAGGAATGTAGACAGTTGGATGGCTGGAGATCATGGGGATCACCTGGTGATATGCCTAACTGGTACGAAGGTGGCGGACTTCACGCGCCACCTAGATAGGATTTTAGACAGTGCTGGGGAGGAGCCAGTTTTCATGGTACATGTGGGCACCAACAATACAGGAAAATGTGGAAGGAAGGTTCTGCAAGCCAAATTTAGGTTCTTAGGTAGAAAGCTGAAATCCAGAACCTCCAGGGTAGTGTTGTGTCCGTCGGTCTTCGACGGCTTCGCCCCTCCTACCTTTCTCTACTTGCGACTCCTCCTGCTCACCTTGGACTGATGGCCGCCGCGGCGTCTGTTTGCCGACCTCTCCAGTGTCCCCGGACCGGCTTTGGCGCTGCCTCCTACCATGCTCCTTCAAAGTACCTCTAGGGCGCGTGCATGCCGCCCTCTTCTTTATTTCCAGGTTGGCGCGAACCTCAGGGGAGTCCCCCTGTTCTGACGTCAAGACTCCAGGGTATATCTGCCTACTTCTTTTGCTAGCTCGTTGAGTTAGCAACCGGAACTATATGGATGGGATTTGCTCTCCGTTCCTAAGCTACTCTGCCACTCCAGCTCAACTGGAACTCTTACTATGCTTCGGGGTCACTAACGGGGTACCCGCTTCTTGGGAGCCTCTCTGCTTCTTTCAGGTGCTATCAGGAAACCGGTACTCGCTCCTCGAAGGCTCATGTTCTTTGTGTCGCTGCCTGCAACTTCTACCTTCTACTGGGAAGAACTAACTACAGTCATCATCTGTGAGTACAAGAAACATCTCTCTCTACAATACTGCTTCGCCATAATCAGATACTCGCTCCTCGAGGGCCTGCCCTCTGCTCCGGTGCCATATCTCTCGTCTACTGAAATCTTGGCTACTGCTAGTGAGTACAACACTACCGAGTCTCTCTGCACTAAGGGATCAGGTACTCGCTCCTCAAGAGCCTTCTCTCGCTGTCTTGGAGTTCTCCTATTCTACTTGGGACT
Organism: Rhinatrema bivittatum; assembly: GCF_901001135.1. Classification (NCBI taxonomy): domain Eukaryota; kingdom Metazoa; phylum Chordata; class Amphibia; order Gymnophiona; family Rhinatrematidae; genus Rhinatrema; species Rhinatrema bivittatum. The sequence continues at coordinate 50,840,734 of NC_042620.1, read as the reverse complement.
CTGAATGCTAATTCTATTGTGTGCTCATAACTCTGTCTCTTTCCACTACAGCACTGCTTACAGAGGAACCGTTCCAGCGTTCTGTGAGAGACACGCCCAGCCAGGCTCTACAACTACTACTCACTACTGCCACCTCTTGTGATTCCAAATACTGTTTATTAAAAGATTGAAATCTGTGCTTGTCTGTCCGGAGTTTAGCCTGACACTGTGGTCCCTCACGGGACTGCCCCCCGTGGGCGTGGTCAGCTGCCACAGTGTCCAAGGATCCACCCAAACACCAATAACCATAACAGATTGCTAACTCCATGGATCCGGCTCAGCTCAACGCCCTGCAGGCCATTCCAGGCCTGGCCTTGCGCATTGCTGAACAACAAGACGCATTGGAGAAATTAACTACTGCGTTTCATCAGCTGCACGCACAGAAGAATCAAGGTTCTACATCCAGTAATGAAGGTCAATTACCTGTTTAAATCCGTTTTTGATGATCCTGTCCGGTATGCTGTTGCTGGTTCTACATTGGTGGACCTGAAGCAAGGCAACTGACCTCTGGCTGATTTTGCTATAGAGTTTAAGACTCTTGCGACTGAATTACATTTGTCTTCCAATGCTTGAAGGACGAGCTGGCTGCTCATGAAACACCTGACTCGCTGGATGAGCTAGTGGCCTTGGCTACTAGAATTGATCACCAGCTTCGTGATAAGGTGCTAGAGCTCAAGCCTTGTAAAGGACCTGTTCAGAAGGAAGTTCGTGCTAAGCCTGCACTCAGGATGGTTCCATTGACTTCCATTGCCAGTAAGGAAAAACCGATGCAACTTGATCGCGGACACCTGACACCAATAGAGAGAAGACTTTGGAAGAGGAATGGATTGTGCATGTACTGTGGACAAGCTGGTCATGCAGTCCAAACATGCCCAATATGTCCAGGAAACGAACGGGCCTAAGTCCTGCGGGAGGACTCCTCTTAGGCCTCATTATGCCCTCTCCTCTGCTCTCTCTCCCTGTCTCTCTGATCTGCGGACCGTTGGAGTTTCAGACGCTTGCCCTGGTGGACTCAGGGGCAGAATGTATTTATTTTATTTATTTATTTGAAACCTTTTATATACCGGCATTAGTAAGCATACATCATACCGGTTCACATTGTAACTAGAAAGTTGGAAATACAATCAACAGGGAGGGGAAAACTGGGAGGAATATACATAGAGCAGGCAGGTTGGAAATTAAAGCAATTAACAAGTGTAACAGACTATTTACAGGTATATACAAGGTGGCTTAAGCAGGATACTGACCGGAGCCTAAATACAAATGGGAACCAGTTAGGCGGGGGCTGGTAGGAGGGGGGGGGGAGGGAGGGTTAGTCAGGGTATGCTTGTTGAAAGAGCCACGTCTTAAGTCTCTTTCTGAACTTGGAGTAACAAGGTTCAAGCCTGAGGAAGGTGGGGAGGGCATTCCATTGTTTGGGTCCTGCAATGGATAGAGCGCGGTCCCTAGTAGCGGAGAGGTGGGCTTTTTTTATAGGGGGAATAGAAAGGGTGCCTTTGTTGACAGATCGAACAGGTCGTTCAGAGCGAATGGGAGAGAAAGGATCGTCAAGCCAGTTGGAGTTATGCGAGTGGATGGATTTGTGCACTATGGTAAGGATTTTAAAGAGTATACGGAATGCTACGGGGAGCCAGTGGAGTTCTTTGAGAATGGGGGTGATATGATCAGCCTTCCGTGAATTGGTGATGACCCTGGCAATGGCATTTTGGAACATTTGCAAGGGTTTGATGGTGGATGAGGGTAGGCCGAGGAGGAGGGCATTACAATAGTCAAGCTTTGAGGATAGTGTAGCTTGGACGACCGTGCGGAAATCATGATAGTGTAGGAGGGGTCTGAGTTTCTTCAGAATACTGAGTTTGAAGAAGCCTTCTTTTAGGATGGCGTTGATCTGTTTTTTTAGATTGAGTTGTTGATCGAGAATTACCCCAAGGTTTCTTACTGAAGGTTGGGATGTGATGGTGTTGAAGGCTGGGTCTTTGGAGATCAGGGATTTAGGGGGAAAGTGGGGAGAGATGAGGAGCAGCTCTGTTTTGGAAGAGTTTAGAGCGAGGTGGATGTTGGTGAGGAAGTCATTTATGTTGGAGAGACATGAGTTCCAGAGTTCTAGGGCATCTGAGAGAGAGTTGTGAATGGGAATGAGAATTTGCACGTCGTCTGCATAGAGGTAGAATCTAAGGCCGAGGTCTGAGAGGAGCTGACATAGTGGCGTGAGGTATATATTGAAGAGGGTAGAGGAGAGGGAGGAACCTTGGGGAACACCTTGAGACAAGGGATAGAGTGAGGAGTTGGCGTTTCCTATCTTGACTGAGAACTTTCTGTTAGATAAATAGGATTTAAACCATAACAGGGCTAGGCCTGAGATGCCTATGTCTGTTAGACGGTTGATGAGGTGGTTGTGATTAATGGTGTCAAAGGCAGCTGAGATGTCGAGGAGGGCGAGGAGATAACAGTTGCCTCTGTCCATGCCTATGAGCAGGTGGTCTGAGAGGGAGAGCAGGAGGGTTTCGGTGTTGAGGTACTTACGGAAGCCGTATTGGGCTGGATGCAGAAAGTTATTGTTTTCGAGGTATTCTGTAAGTTGGGTGTTCACAATCTTTTCCATAATTTTGGAGAGGAAGGGCAGGTTAGAAATGGGGCGGAAGTTGGCAGGGTCTTTGGGGTCTAATGTTGGTTTTTTTAGGAGGGGCTTAACAATTGCTTGTTTAAGAGCGTCGGGGACAGAACCTGAGGAGAGGGAGGAATTTATGATGTCTGCAATAGGTTTGGAGATAGAGGTAGGGATGGAGAGGAGAGATTTTGTGGGGATGGTGTCTGAGGGGTGAGATGCAGGTTTGAGTTTTCTGAGAATCGATTCCACTTCTTTAGAGGAGGTCAGGTCAAGGGTTTGGAGGGTGGGTGTAGAAGGGAAGGGTAGAGGGGGGGGGGAAGGGGGGGTGGAGGGAGAAGGGGTGGTTGAAGGAGAAGGGTGTTGAAATCTACGGAGGATGTTGGTGATTTTTGTGAGGAAATATTGTGCGAGTTCTTCACTCTTGGCGGCGGCTTCATTATCAGGGATAGCGGGTTGGGGGGACTTGGTAAGGTTGGCAACATAATTGAAGAGGGCTTTAGGGTTGTAGATGTACTGGTGGATCTTAGAGGCATAGAAATCTCGTTTAGTTTTAAGGGTGGTTATTCTATAATGGTGGAGGGCGGATTTGTAGCTTGCGGCGAGTTGGGGTGAGGGGGCTTTACGCCAGCTTCTCTCTCGCTGCCTCAGGGCAATTTTTAGGGATCTTAACTCTGTAGTGTACCATGGTTGGTGGTTTTTTGTGGGTTGGGATGGGTTACGTCTGGAGATGGGGCAGAGTTTGTCAGCAATTTCTTGGGTTATGCTGAACCAGGATGTGATGGCAGTTTCTGGGCTGGTGCAGTCGAGGTTGGTTGAGGCGTTGGAGATAGCGATAGCTAGTTCATCTCCTGAGCAGGGTTTCCTAAAGGTGATGGTGGTGTTGTTAGTGGGGGCGGGGGTAGCGGGGAAATTAAGGGGAAGTAAGGCTTCTATAAGGAAATGGTCCGACCAGGGTACAGGGGAGCAGGAGGGAGGGTGGGATGGTTGGAAGCAGTGGTTGATGAATATGAGGTCTAGGGAGTGTCCGGCTTGATGGGTGGGGGAGGCGACAATTTGTCTAAGGCCTAGTGCCTGGAGTGCCGTGAGGAATGACTCACAGGCGGGGGTAAGGGGGGTGGCATCAACATGGAGATTAAAATCTCCTAGTAAAATGGAAGGGATCTCAGTGTTGATATTGGTAGTTAAGAATTCAATCAGGGGGGAGGGATCTTGTTCATTGGAACCAGGAGGGGCATAAATAAGGCAAATTTGTAGCGAGTATGTAATTTTATTCTTCAAGAACACTGAGGATCCCCCTCACCACTATGAAGACTCCACTACTCTTATCATCTATACAAGGGGAGCCTTTCCTGGGTGCTGTTACCCGTTGTACCGAACCCGTTGTACGCACCAGCGCTCTCCATACTGAACAGATTTCCTTCTTTGTGTTGGAGAAGGCCATGCACCCTATTGTTCTGGGGTTACCCTTGTTGCAGCTGCATATGCCGCAATTCAATTGGGCCACGTTGGAACTCTCCAGTTGGGCCCAGAATGTCATGGCAAATGGCTAAAGGAGGTTACTCCTATTCTCTGTATGCCTACTACTCCAGTGATGCCAGGACTGCCACCTCAGTATACATCATTTCGTGATATGTTCTCCAAAGAAGCTGCAGACATCCTTCCGCCACATAGACCTTATGACTGCGCCATAAGACTGAAACCTAATGCTGAACCTCCTAAAGGACTTGTCTACCCCCTGTCGGTGGTGGAGAATAAAGTCATGTCTGAGTATATTGAGGAGAATTTGCAAAAGGGGTTCATTAGACCATCTAAGTCTCCTGCAGGCGCAGGCTGCTTCTTTGTGGGGAAGGACGGTACCCTGTGGCCTTGTATCGATTATAGAGGTCTGAACGAGATCACGATTAAAGACCGCTACCCCCTACCTCTGATCTCGGAGCTGTTTGATCGACTACAAGGGGCCAAGATATTCTCAAAACTTGACCTGAAGGGAGCCTATAACTTGGTTCGCATTCGCGATGACGACGAGTGGAAAACAGCTTTCAACACTCGAGACAGCCATTTCGAATATTTGTGATGCCTTTCGGCCTGTGCAACGCCCCCGCCGTGTTTCAGAAAATGATGAATGACATCTTGCGGGACCTTCTGTACAAATTTGTCGTTGTCTACCTAGATGACATCTTGATCTTTTCACAAGATATGCCTACTCATCTAACAGATGTCAAACAAGTATTACTGAGACTTCGAGAACACTGTCTCTACGCCAAATTGTCGAAATGTGAGTTTCACAAGGAATCTGTTCCTTTTCTTGGCTACATCGTATCGAAACAAGGCTTCCAGATGGATCCCCAAAAATTAGAGAGTATCAAGAATTGGTCTCAATCTACCAGTCTGAAGGCCCTGAGACAATTTTGGCGGTTCACAAATTACTATAGAAGCTTTATCAAGAACTACTCTTCTTTAGCAGTGCCCTTAACTGCAGTGACACGGAAAGGGGCCAATGCTTCAAAGTGGTCTGCGGAGGCCATTTCCGCGTTCGAGAAATTAAAGACTGCCTTTTCTACCGAGCCAAGCCTGCATCACTCGGACCCCAACAGACCCTTCATTGTGGAGGTTGACGCTTCAGATATTGGAGTAGGGGCCGTGTTGAGCCAGCCTGGAGATTCTAAAGCCTTACATCCCTGCTCATTTTTCTCACGGCACATTTCTCCTGCAGAGAAGAACTATGGGATCGGAGATAAAGAGCTCCTGGCTATTAAGATGGCATTCGAGGAATGGTGGCCATGGCTTGAAGGCACCCAACATCAAATTACCGTATTCTCGGACCATAATAATCTAGAGTATCTCTGTCATGCGCAACGTCTTAACCACAGACAAGCCAGATGGTCCTTGTTTTCTAATCGCTTTGACTTTGTGCTCAAATACCGTCCCGGAGACAAGAATACCAGAGCAGATGCCCCGTCTCACTCTTTCCTCTCGGAGGATGTTCCTGAAAACCACAGCATATCATCGACCTGAAGAAAGTCATTTTGGCAGCTACCCACTCCGTGCCTGCCAGTAAAACTATTGTACCGAAGAATCTTAGAAGGGAAGCTGTTACACTGGGCTCATGATCCAAGCTGGCTGGCCATCCTAGTCAACTCCATACCCTGCTGAAATTACAGAAGTATTATTGGTGGCCTACTATCAAGGAGGACACGTACTCCTATGTAGCGTCATGCTCCAACTGTGCCAAACATAAGCCTACTTCTTGTCAGCCTTGGGGATTGCTGCAACCGCTGCCAGTTCCGGAGGAGCCATGGACTCACATTGCTACAGACTTTGTAGTTGATCTGCCACCTTCTGAAGGAATGAATACTATCTGGGTGACGGTTGACCGTTTCAGTAAGTTGGCCCATTTCGTGGCGCTGCCTAGCTTACCCTCAGCCTTGGAGCTTGCTAAGCTCTTCATAGTCCACATCTTTCACCTACATGGCCTACTCTGAAGCACATCATCTCGGATAGAGGATCACAATTCACGGCAAAATTCTGGAAGACTTTGTGCAAGCTATTTGACATCTCTCTGGATTATACATCTGCCTATCATCCCCAATCAAATGGCCAAACTGAGAGGATGAATAGGACCCTAAAACAGTTCATTCGTGCCTATGTGAGTTGCCGTCAGAATAACTGAGCCGAACTGTTGCCATAGGCAGAATTCGCCATTAAGTCACATCCAGCGTCATCCACTGGATCAACACCATTCGAAGTGCTTTTTGGACGACTACCTTCACCACCACTTCCACTGACTCTCAGTGTTGTCCCCAGCAGCTCAATCCACTGATGATGATATCCATCAATTATGGATTCAGACTAAAGACATGCTAACTAAAGCGGGTGAACGAGCAAAGAAATCATACAACTCTCATCATTCTAAAGCGCCTGTATTTCTACCTGGTGACAAAGTCTGGCTGTCAACTAAGCACTTGAGATTAAGGTTACCTTCTACTCTATTTGCTCCCCGCTACATTGGACCATTTCCAATTCTCTGGCGTCTTGGCAACATTATGTAGAGTCTGAAGCTACCGCCTGGATAGAAAAACCATAATGATTCCACGTTTCACTTTTGAAACCTCTCATTCTCAGTAAGTTCTCACCCAAGGCTCCAGAACCAACTTCTATGACCACAGAAGAAGACCTTGAATACAAGGTTGAAACTATTCTGGATGTAAGAAGACTTGGCAAAACTTGGGAATACCTTCTATCTTGGGAAGGTTACGGCCCCGAAGAAAATTCTTGGGAGCCGATGGCAAATATCCTGGACAAAGAGATGCTTCTTCAATTTCATCGGTTGCATCCACACAAACCTAAACCTGGTAAAAAGGCTGGAGGCCATCCTTTGAAGGGGGGTACTGTTGTGTCCGTCTGTCTTCGACGGCTTCGCCTCGCCTACCTCTCTCTACTTGTGGCTCCTCCCGCTCACTTTGGACTGATGTCCGCCGCGGCGTCTGTTTGCCGACCTCTCCGGTGTCCCCGGCCCGGCTTTGGTGCTGCCTCCAGCCATGCTCCTTCAAGGTACCTCTAGGGCGCTCGCGCACACGCCGCCCTCATCTTTATTTCCAGGTTGGCCCGAACCTCAGGGGCGTCCTCCTGTTCTGATGTCACGACTCCAGGGTATATCTGCCTACTTCTTTTGCTAGCTCATTGAGTTAGCAACCGGAACTATACGGATGGGATTTGCTCTCCGTTCCTAAGCTACTCTGCCTCTTCAGCTCTACTGGAACTCTTACTACCCTTCAGGGTCACTAACGGGATACCCGCTCCTCGGGGGCCTCTCTGCTTCTTTCAGATGCTATCAGGAAACCGGTACTCGCTCCTCGAGGGCCCATGTTCCCTGTGTCGCTGCCTGCAACTTCTACCTTCTACTTTTGGAAGAACTAACTACAGTCATCATCCTTGAGTACAAGATACATCTCTCTCTACAGTACCGCTTCGCAGGAATCAGATACTCGCTCCTCGAGGGCCTGCCCTCTGCTCCGGTGCCAGACCTCTTGTCTAGTGGAATCTTGGCTACTGCTAGTGAGTACAATGCTACCGAGTCTCTCCGCTCTAAGGGATCAGATACTCGCTCCACAAGGGCGTGCTCTCCTATTCTACTTGGGACTCTGAATGCTAATTCTATTGTGTGCTCATAACTCTGTCTCTTTCCACTACAGCACTGCTTACAGAGGAACCAGCGTTCTGTGAGAGATGCGCCCAGCCGGGCTCTACAACTACTACTCACTACTGCCACCTCTGGTGATTTATTTATTTATTTGTTTATTCAAAAACATTTCTATACCGTTGCTAAGTAAAATACCATCGTAACGGTTTACATGTAGGCACATATTTCATGTAGGTGAAAGTGTACTATAGTACATTCTAACAGGTGTCGTCAAAGATTCGGTTACAATATATCATTAAACATAGTTGTTTAGCGAAGTAGTTCATGACCAATTGTACCAAGGTACTTACACGGGTGGTTTTATCACACATAGTATTATAGTTATGCTTATTGTAATGTAGAGTTCATAGACTAATCTACTGTAATGTTCTAAGTACTGTGTGTTGGTGCCTTTCTGTCTTTCTTCAATAATTTCTCTCTATTCTCTCATCTCTTTGCAAAATGCTTGTTTAAAAAGCCATGTTTTTAAACTTTTCTTGAATGCTTTGAGATCACTTTGTAGTCTGATCTCTGGAGGCATTGAGTTCCAGATTATGGGTCCTGCTAGTGATAGGGCTCTTTCTCTCACTTGTGTCAGTCTTGCTGTTTTAACTGATGGAATGGTTAGGAGTGCTTTATTTGCTGATTGGAGGTTCCTGTGTGGAGTGTGTACCCGTAATGCTGTGTTCAGCCAATCTGATTTCTCATCATAAATTAATTTGTGAATGATGCATAGGGTTTTGTATTTAATTCTGTGTTCAATTGGTAGCCAGTGTAACTCTGCTAGGGTTTCAGTTATATGGTCTCTCCTTCTTTTTCCGGTTAGTATACTAGCTGCTGTGTTCTGAAGTATTTGCAGTGGTCTTAATGTCGTATTAGATAGTCCTAGCATAAGGGCATTGCAGTAGTCTGTACTAGAGAAAATTAGTGCCTGTAGAATTGTTCGGAAGTCATTCTGAGTTAGTAGTGGTTTAAGTTTTCTGAGTACCATGAGCTTTGCATAACCTTCCTTTACTTTTAGTGATATGTGTTGTTTCAGATTGATTTCAGGATCTATAATTATTCCCAGGTTATGTACTTTTCCAGTTAGTTCAATTTTCTGGTTGTCTTTGAGTATTATTGAGGTTTGACTGATCTCAGAATTTTTTCGTTCTAAGTGTAGAAATTCTGTTTTATCAATATTAATTACAAGTTCCATTTGTGTCAGTAGTTGTTTTATAATGCTTAGGTACATGTTGGCTAAGTTTAATGTTTTCTCTAAAGTGTCCTCTATGGGTAGAATAAGTTGGATGTCGTCAGCGTAAATGTAGTGTATAATTCCTAGCCCTGCAAGTAAGTGGCATAATGGCAGCATGAATATGTTAAAAAGGGTCGCAGATAGGGCTGATCCCTGCGGAACTCCTGTTTTGAGATTATTTTTTTCTGATAATGTGTTGTTGATCCGAACTTGGAAAAACCTGTTTTCTAGGTATGAACTGAACCATTTTAATGTTAGACCGTTTAATCCGATTTCCTCCAGTCTATTTAGTAGTATTTTATGGTTTACTGTGTCAAAGGCTGCCGATAGGTCAAGCATTAGTAGAATGTAGTGTTTACCACTATCAAAGCCTCTTAGAATGTTTTCTGTTAGAGAGAGGAGCAGAGTCTCAGTGCTGTAGTGTTTACGAAATCTGTGTTGAGATGGGTACAGTATGTTGTTGTTGTCCAGGTGCTCAGCTAACTGTTTCTGTACTGTTTTCTCTATTAGTTTAGCTATTAAAGGAAGATTTGATACTGGTCTGTAGTTGTTTAGGATAAGGGGATCACTGTTTTTTTTTCTTAATTATTGGTTTTATTATTGCTCCTTTCAGTGTATATGGCATTATTCCTTCTTCTAGAGATAGGTTTATAATTTTAGTCAGCGTGTGGGCGACTATGTTAGCTGACTTCTTCAGTTCAATTGTAGGTATTGTGTCAATTTTGTGTGGGGCGGGGTTTACCTTTTTTAGCATGTGTTCCACTTCCATTTCAGATATCTCAGTGAAAGATGTCCATGGGTTGACATCCCTTTTTTGCATTTTAATTTCTTGGTTGGCAGTGTTTGGAAGTTTGTCTCTCAATTTAGTAATTTTGTCACTGAAAAATTTGGCAATTTCATTACATTTTGTTTCTGGTAGGTTTTGTGTTAATTCCTGTTTGTCACTGGGTAGGTTTGAAACTATTGAGAATAGTGTTCTTGGATTATTTGCAAATTTTTCTATTTTATTGCTGAAATATTCTCTCTTAACATTGAGTATTAGCTGTTTGTAGAAGGCTAGATGCTTTCTGTATTTAGTTAGGTTCTCGGGTGTTTTGTGTTTTCTCCATTTTCTTTCTAATGCTCTGAGAGTCCTTTTTGTATCTTTTACTTTTGCATTATGCCAGGGGTTATTTTGTCTTGCTTCATTTTTTTTCTGTATTGATTTGATGGGGTTTATTTCGTCAGCTATTTTTTTGGTTGTTTCTAGCCATGATTCTGTGGCAGAACTGCTGTTGTTGAAATTGATGTCTGTTAGTTTATCTTCTAGTTTATCATTTAGTTTTTCAATATTAAAAGGTGGTCTGTATTTGAATTCTAAGGGTTTATGATTTTGTTTGATTTGGGGTTTAAGGAATTTTGTCGGAATGAATAAGGAAATGGTCTGACCATGGAATTTGTGTGTATTCAGAATTGCAGTGTTCTAGATAAGTGTGGTTGATGAAGGTGAGATCCAGTGAATGTCCTGCTTTATGTGTTGGTTTGTTTGTTATTAGCGAGAAGCCTAATGCTGTCATAGCATCTAATAGTGCTTGGCATGCGTTGAATAAAGGGTGGGCATCCATGTGAAGATTAAAATCTCCTAACACTATGGTTGGTCTAGAGATGTTTAAGTGTGTGGTAAGGAATTCAATTAGTGGTGATATATTTAATTCTAGGAGGCTCGGTGGGCAGTAGATAAGGCATATTTGTATATTGTTGGTATCAAAAATGGCAATTTCATGATTTTGGGGGGGTGTTATTTGGATAGGTTTACATTTAAAGGTTTTTTCAATAATTTGTAAGAGACCTCCACCGCGTTTGTTTATTCTGGGGACTGAAAAAAGTCATAATACTGTTCAATAAAAGATTGAAATCTGTGTTTGTCCGGAGTTTGGCCTGACACTGTGGTCCCTCACGGGACTGCCCCCCGTGGGCGTGGTCAGCTGCCACAGTGTCCAAGGATCCACCCAAACACCAATAACCATAACAGGTAGAATTATCTGAAATGCTCCCTGTTCCATATGCAGGTCCCCAGAGGCAGGCAGAGCTCCGGAGTCTCAATGCTTGGATGAGACGATGGTGCAAGGAAAAGGGATTCAGTTTTGTAAGAAACTGAGGAACATTTTGAGGAAGGGTGAATCTTTTCCGAAGGGATGAGCTCCACTTTAACCAGGGTGGAACCAGGCTGCTAGCGCTAACCTTTAAAAAGGAGATAGAGCAGCTTTTAAATTAGAACAAACGGGAAAGCCGACAGTCGCTCAGCAGCGCATAGTTCAGAGGGAGGTATTTTCAAAGGACACTAATGAAGCATTAGAGTTAGGGCATCCCAACAAATAGTTTCCAATAATAAGAAAAGTATCCAAGTGCTCATAATTAAAAACACCTGAGCTAAAAGATTCCAATTTATCCCTGTCAACTGAAAAGCAGAATGTAAATATAAACAAATAACACATTTTGAAATGTTTGTATGCTAATACCAGAAGTCTTAGAAATAAGATGGGAGAATTAGCATGTATTTCAGTGAATGATGACATAAACTTAATTGGCATCTCAGAGACATAGTGGAAAGAAGATAACCAATTGGATAGTGTTATACTGGGGTACAAATTATATTGCAATGACAGAGAGGAGCATCTTGGTGGTAGGGTAGCACTCTGTGTCCAGATGGCATAGAGTCCAACAAGATAAAGATCCTGCAATAGACTAAATGCACAATCATGTGTTGGGGAAGAGAATAGTGATAGGAATATACTACTATCCTCCTAGCCAAACTGGTGAGACGGACAATGAAATGCTAAGAGAAATTTAGGAAGCTAACCAAACTGGTAGTGCAGTAATAATGAGAGATTTCAATTTCCCCAATATTGACTGGGTAAGTGAAACATTAGGGTATGCTAGAGAGATAAAGTTCCTGGATGGAATAAAAGACAGTTTTATGGCACAATTAGTACAGCAACCAACAAAAGAGGGAGCAATTTTAGATGTAATTCTTAGGGGAACACAGGATTTGGTGAGAGAGGTAACGGTGGTGGGGCCGCTTGACAATAGTGATCATAATATCATCAAATTTCAATTAATGACTGGAAGGGGGAAAGTAAGTAAATCCATGGCTCTAGCACTAAACCTTCAAAAGGGAAACTGAGAAAAAGTTAGAAAAAACTGGAAGGTGCAGCTACAAAGGTAAAAAGTGTGCAATAGGCATAGATATTGTTAAAAAATACCATCCTAGAAGCACAGACCAGATGTATTCCACGCATTAAGAAAGGTGGAAGGAAGGGAAAATAATTACCGGCATGGTTAAAAGGTGAAGTGAGAGAGGCTATTTTAGCCGAAAGATCTTCATTCAAAAATTGGAAGAAGGGATCCATCAGAAGAAAATAGGATAAAGCATAAGCATTGGCAAGTTTAATGTAAGGCATTGATAAGACAGGCTAAGAGAGAATTTGAAAAGAGGTTGGCCATACAGGCAAAAACTCACAATAAAAACTTTTTAAAATACATCCAAAGCAGAAAGCTTGCGAGGGAGTCTGTTGGTCCGTTGGATGATCAAGGAGTTAAAGGGGCACTTAGAGAAGATAAGGTCGTCGCGGAAAGGTTAAACGATTTCTTTGCTTCAGTGTTTACTGAAGAGGATGTTGGAGAGATACCCATTCCAGAGAATGTTTTCATGGGTGATGACTCAGATCAACTGAACCAAATCACGGTGAACCTGGAAGATGTGGTAGACCTGATCGACAAATTGAAGAGTAGTAAATCACCTGAACCAGAACACCCCAGGGTTCTGAAAGAACTAAAAAAAAATTAAATTTCAGACCTATTTCAATTAATTTGTAACCTATCATTAAAATCATCTGATCTACCTGAAGATTGGAAGATGGCCAATGTAACCCCTTTATTTAAAAATGGATCCAGTGATGATCTGGGAAACTATACACCAGTAAGCCTGACTTCAGTGCAGAGAAATATTGTGGAAACTGTTATAAAGAATAAAATCGCAAAACATTTAGATAGACATGGTTTGATGGGACATAGCCAACATGGGAAGTGTTGCCTCACAAATCTACATTTTTTTAACATATGTACAAAGGTGAACCAGTAGATGTGGTGTATTTGGATTTTCAGAAGGCGTTCAACAAAGTCTCGCTTGAGATGCTTCTGAGAAAACTAAAAAGTAATAGGGATAGGAGGCGATGTCCTTTTGTGGATTGCAAGTTGGTTAAAAGACAGGAAACAATAGGATTGAATGGTCAGTTTTCACACTGGAAACAGGTAAATAGTGGAATTAAATGTACACTTAAACTCTGGAATTTTTTGCCAGGTGATGTGGTTAGTGCAGTTAATGTAGCTGGATTTTAAAAAAGATTGGATAAGATTGGATTGCTATTAATTAAGTTGACTTAGAAAATAGCCACTGCTGTTTCTAGCATCAGTAGCATGGAATAGACTTTATCAGCTTACAAAACAGCCATGCACAACTACAGAAACATTATCCTCCACACAAAGAGAGATTTCTATGCCCGCAAAATCCATAACTTCTTCTTTGACGCCAAGGCCTTGTTCTCTTACGTCGCGGTTCTTACACAGCCGGCCTCCCCTGCCATCCCAGACGACCAAGCCCAATTCAAGTCCTCATAACTTGCTATATTCTTTGAGAAAAAAATCTCCAACCTCATAGCACCACTCGCCTCCGCAAAGATCCAGCCACCTCTCTCTTACACCTCCACCAACTGCCAGAAAGCAATCTTCAAATCATTCGAACCCACTTCTCCCCTCAAAATAGAAACCATTCTAAAGAAGATGAAACCCTCTTCTCATCCGACGGATTCCATCCCCTCAAAACTACTGATCAGCATCCCAAAAGCAATCTCTAAGCCACTCGCAGAAATTATCAACTGCTCTCTATCACAAGGATTAGTACCAGATTCTCTAAAACTCGCTTCTATTAAACCACTACTAAAGGAACCCAACCTGAATCCAAATGACCCGGCTAACTTTCGACCCATCGCCAACCTCCCATTTATTGCCAAACTCATGGAGAAAATTGTCAACAACCAGCTCTCAGAATACCTTGACGAACACAAGATATTCGCCCAGCTCAGTTTGGATTCCGTAAATCGCTGAATACTGAATCCCTTCTAATCTCGCTCACGGACAGTATCCTCTTGGGCCTTGATAAAAAGTCAACTTTTCTTCTGGCGCTGCTCGATATTTCAGCTGCTTTCGACACCGTGAATCATTCCATCCTCATCAACCTTCTCTCAGACATCGGCATCTCAGGAACAGCCCTCAACTGGTTCAAGTCCTTCCTCTGCAATAGGAACTTCAAGGTCAGAATAAGTAACAAAGAATCTTCCCCCATCAGATCAACTCTTGGAGGTCCCACAAGGATCCTCTTTCTCCCCTACTCTTTTTAACATTTATCTCCTCCCCCTCTGCCAACTCCTCACAAATCTAAAGGTAACTCACTTTATTTATTTATTTAAAGGCTTTTATATACTGATGTTCATGTAATAGTACATATCACGCCGGTTTACAGAGAACTAAAGTTAGAAATTACATTGAACATGTGGGATATATATAACAAGGCGTACATAATAAGAATTATCGATAAACCAACTTAATATTACATCGAACGTGGTAAGCATGTGTGATACAAATAACAAGGCGTATGTAATAAGAATTATAGATAAACCAAACTTAGTATTACATCAAACGAATTAAAACACAAATTGAATGAAAATGTGAGCACATAAGCATGTACCTGAAAAAACAGACGAACAAAAAGGCATTTGCCCCAGAGGTTTTTCTAACTCTGGACCATGGTCCTGGAGTAGACTAGCGCAGGATAAATGGTGTGCCCCCTAGTCTTTCTATTATCCGAAATAGTAAATAACTGATTCACATTAACCCATTCTAGACCTCTCATGCTTTTAAACACCTCTATCATATCCCACCTCAGCTGTCTCTTCTCCAAACTGAAAAGTCCTAACCTCTTTAGTCTTTCCTCATAGGGGAGCTGTTCCATTCCCTTTATCATTTTGGGCCCCCTTCTCTGTACCTTCTCCATCGCAACTATATCTTTTTTGAGATGTGGCGACCAGAATTGTACACCGTATTCAAGGTGCGGTCTCACCATGGAGCGATACAGAGGCATTATGACATTTTCCATTTTATTCACCATTCCCTTTCTAATAATTCCCAACATTCTGTTTGCTTTTTTGACTGCCGCAACACACTGAACCGATGATTTCAATGTGTTATCCACTATGACGCCTTGGTCTCTTTCTTGGGTGGTAGCTCCTAATATGGAACCTAACATTGTGTAACTATAGCATGGGTTATTTTTCCCTATATGCATCACCTTGCACTTATCCACATTAAATTTCATCTGCCATTTGGATGCCCAATTTTCCAGTCTCAGAAGGTCTTCCTGCAATTTATCACAATCTGCTTGTGATTTAATTACTCTGAACAATTTTGTATCATCTGCAAATTTGATTACCTCACTTGTCGTATTTCTTTCCAGATCATTTATAAATATATTGAAAAGTACGGGTCCCAATACAGATCCCTGAGGCACTCCACTGCCCATTCCCTTCCACTGAGAAAATTGTCCATTTAATCCTACTCTGTTTCCTGTCTTTTTGCCAGTTTGTAATCCACGAAAGGACATCGCCACCTATCCCATGACTTTTACTTTTCCTAGAAGCCTTTCATGAGGAACTTTGTCAAACGCCTTCTGAAAATCCAAATATACTACATGTACCGGTTCACCTTTATCCTCATGTTTATTAACTCCTTCAAAAAAATGAAGCAGATTTGTGAGACAAGACTTGACTTGGGTAAAGCCATGCTGACTTTGTTCCATTAAACCATGTCTTTCTATTTGTTCTGAACACCTTCCACTATTTTTCCTGGCACTGGAAAAATGCCATCGTTCCATGTATAGATCACAACAGTTTACAAAGTACCATTCAAAGTAATGTCTCAAGAAACAAACAATGACTGGTTATATGGGAGGTATTTATAGTAAGGTATTAATATCGATCAAGTGAGATTATCTATTATGTATTATAAGGCAAAAATAAAACAAAATAGTAGTTTACAGATCTTAGAGTATTGTTTTGAGAATCTTACATTCTCCATTTGGTTTATTCTTCATGATTTGATTATTATATTTTATTCTTTTAGTCTTTGTTGCTCTGTATATTCTGATGTTTTTAAGTTAAATTATATGCGTTTTTGAATAGCCATGTTTTTAACTCACATTTAAATCTCTTTCTCTCTGGTAAAAATCATAGGGGTAGATTTTGAAAGGGTTGCGCGCGTAAGATACGCGCGCAACCCCCGAAAACCTACCCCTGCCTCCCACTGCGCGCGCCAAGCCTATCTTGCATAGGCTCAGCAGCACGCGCAAGCCCCGGGATGCACGTATGTCCTGGGGCTTACAAAAAGGGGCGGAGCATGGGCGGTCCGGGGCGGGGCATGGCCTGAGCCTCCAGGCACATCAGCCGTTTGCTGCTGAGCCCGGGATCGCGGGCCAGCCATCGGCCGGCGCGCGTAACCTCTTCAACAAAGGTATATGGGGGTTCTAGGTAGGGCTGGGGGGCGGGTTAGGGAGGGGAAGTTGCGGGGGAGCGGAAGGAAAGTTCCCTCCTAGGCCACTCCAATGCTTCGATTTCAGAGCAGCCTCGGAGGGAACGGAGGTAGGCTTGCGCGGCTTGGTGCGCGCAATTTGCACAATTGTGCACCCCCTTGCACGTGCCGACCCTGGATTTTATAACATGCGCGCGCATGTTATAAAATCGGGCGTAGATTTGTTCGCGCCGGGTTGAGCAAACAAATCTGCGCCCATGCGCAGGTTTTAAAATCTGCCACATAGTGTCTCAGGCATAGAGTTCCAGAGCTTTGGACCCGCTATGGAAAATATACAATCTCTTATTTGCATCAGCTGTGTGTTCTGTAAAGTGGGAATAATTAATAGTCTTTTATTTTGAGATCTTTAGTGTTCTTTTGTGCTAAGACTGCCCGGACTATTCAATCATCCACCTTCACTAAGAGATATTTATGAGATAACACTTATGACTGTGGATTTACTTGCTTTAAAAAACCTGAAAAAATATCTCTTAGTGAAGGTGGATGATTGAAAACTCCCAGCAATCTTAGCACATTTGTGCATGTCCCGTTGTCAGGCTTGTTGACACCTTATTTTCATTTTGGTATAAGTTTGTTTGGTGACCTGATTTTTCTGAGTCTGGCACTTTTTGTCCCATTTTTTTGTCTTGATAAAAGGTTATGGTCTACAGTGTCAAAGGTGGCTGTTAAGCCAATTAGAAATTTTTTAACTAAATTTTAATCTGGACTATGGTGAGATAAACATTCATTAGATAAGTATTCAGATAAACCAGGCATAAAAAAGGTATATTAGATAATCAGTTGCCAGTTATAGTAGATGTCATATAGTGATGTACTGTCAACTGCTTATTGGGGTGCTTAAACAATTTTTGTGCTTACTGTGAGGTGATCTATTGCCATAAAATTATTTGACAAGGGCTCCCAGAAGTCCCCTTCAGTACATCATTGGAATTATATTTATTCCAACACCTTTTATATACTACATTATAAATTGCTTGAGATTTTTTTCTTTTGTTTTTGTTCAAATGTTTTATACTTTAGCCTCTCATTTAAAAATTCCAATAATTGCATCATTCCACATTATAAAGTAATTCATGCCAAGTAGGTTAGAGATGAGCTTCAGTGTTGCATATGAGTTTAGAAAGCTGTATTGCTCCTGTAATTTGTTTTTCTCATTCAGAATGGACATTTTTTCCATATTTTAAAGTTATCATACAAACACAACAAGAACAAGGCATTCTAATAAACTGCAATGTGTCAGAACTCCAATTTTGTATGTCTTTTTGTATGTGAATTTATATAAATCATCTGATTTGAGTGAAAACTAAAGTGAGCTCTGCTTCACCAGAAAAAATAAAAATAGATGTAATAATTTTGGTTGAAGTTTTATATTAATGGTATGATTATTCCTTTGTCTCCTAGTTTGAGAAAGAGAAGCAGCATGATATTCGTTCCTTTTTCTCACCTAAGTCTGATGAAGAGAAAAAACGCAAAAGGATTTCTTGTGCTTCACCTCCAACTTTCAACCCAGAATGTCCTGAGATAGAGGACCATGAAACATCTCCTAAACCAGCACCAAGAAAAGAAGCTGGAGATAGCCAGTCCCTCTTGGACTGCAGAGAAATAATTCATGTGGATGCCACTTTCTGTAAAAATAATACTGAACCTCAAGCAAAAAAAGTCAAATCCATAGATATGCATACTCAAAGAAATTCCATTAACTTAAAAAGAAAATCTTGGAGTGACAAAAGTAGCTCCATGTTTACAGAGTTGGGATCTCAAACAGTTTCTGAAGGCACGCTGCCCATTTCAAGTAAAATGCAGCTTTCCAAAAAGCACTGGAACTGTTCTGCTTGTACATATACTAACAGCTCATTATTGCCTTATTGTGAAATGTGTGAGAGTCCTCAGGGCAGCAATGGTAAGTACAATGTACACTGCATGATAGCTTGCCTGAAATGCGATGACAACTGTTTTATACAAGCGTATGGGAATAGTTACTTCTTCAGGTTGTACACAGAGAATGCTAACTCTACATGGCAATAGATCTGTAAAGTTGTCTCCTTGCTAAAACTGAAACGTGCAAATTTCTGTCAAGCATTTGTATCTGAAAGCTCCTGCAGCATGATATTAATTTGGCACAAATAGACATTGCTGATTAATGTCAGCAGGATGTGAATTCAATGGGCAGAAGTGGAAGTTCAGTTTCCATGGCAGCAAATATGGCTTGCAGTCAGAACTCAGTTTCTTTTCCCCGCAGAGGATATATTATGAAAAACTCAATTATAAGATTCCCTCTTTTTTCACACCCTAATCATGCATTACAGCTATAGTAATTACCTGGTTCACAGGTATGTATACTGTAAGCTAAAGTTTCCTGACTACCAAAAATTGTAATCTGAAAACATCTTGGATTCCCTCCATTCTTCATGTAGGTCTCCTCTCTAAAACTGGTTATTTAGAACAAAAAGTATTAGATTTGTGATTAAAAAAATAGGCCCAATGCATTCATGCCTAGTATTCGGTTGTGTATCATACACATACTTTACTAAACTTGTGAAAAAGTGTAATTGGATGCTTTTCCATCTATGGAACTCTTAGGATGGAGTAACAGGAAAATCTATTTCTTTAGCATTTCTCCATTATTTTTAGTGCCAATGTTAAGTTAAATATTTTGTGTATTATCTTTCAACTCGCATATTATTAGCTCCATTTCTGAATGTGAATTTTGAGCAGTAGAAATAAATATAGTGAAATTAAAAGATCTACTGGTAATTTGCAGTAGATAAAATCATAGGGGCAGATTTTAAAAGCCCTATGCGCGTAAATCCAGCTGGATTTACGCGTGCCAAGTCTATTTTGCATAGGCCCGGCGACGCGTGCATGTCCCGGGGCTTTGTGAAAGGGGCGGTGTGGGGGTGGGACAGAGGCCTCCGGCACAGTGGTCATGCCAGGGGATCACGCGCCGGCACTCGGCCAACGTGCGCAATCTACGCCTGCCCAGAGGCAGGTGCAACTTCCAAAATAAAGGTTGGGGGGGGTTTAGGTAGGGCTGGGGGGCGAGTTAGGGAGGGGGGGGAAGGTGGGGGGGCGGAGGGAACAGGAAAGCCATCAGGGCTCTCCTAGGGCTTGGCACGCGCAAGGTGCACAAGTGTGTACCCCCTTGTGTGTGCCGACCCCGGATTTTATAACATGCGTGCGGCTGAGCGCGCATGTTATAAAATTGGGCATAGATTTGTGCACGCCGGGTTGCGTGCACAAATCTACACCCGCGCATAGGTACTAAAATCTGGCCCATACTGTATGTAAATGTATATCATAGCCTTATGGAATTGTTTATCTTTAATAGCAAAGTTCATATTTAATGTACTTGGAAGCTAATAAGCTAATTTTTTTTTTTTAGAATAATTCGCTCTATTCCTGATTTTACGTTTTTATTTACCTGAAAAGCAAAGATGATGTAACGTTTGGCTATTTACGGGATGGCCCCGTGAGCAGCCTCACTTACCCTGCGCTCACTCTACTCTAGCACCGTGGATGCCGCCATTACAGGCCCTTTGAGGCTGACTTCCCTAGGGGTGCTGCTTATCGGCTTAAGAAGGTTCCATGGCCTCAAGCTGGCACTGATAATGTTACTGTGGCTTGGTATTTAAATCCCAGCCCCACTCCAGACCGATGCCTTA
This sequence comes from Rhinatrema bivittatum, assembly GCF_901001135.1. Classification (NCBI taxonomy): domain Eukaryota; kingdom Metazoa; phylum Chordata; class Amphibia; order Gymnophiona; family Rhinatrematidae; genus Rhinatrema; species Rhinatrema bivittatum. Next base: position 50,820,332 of record NC_042620.1, on the reverse strand, counting down.
GTAACAGGTCCCCTGCAGCTTTGCAGTGTGTATTGCTTCTCCGGATCTTGTTGTGTTCCTGTTCCAGTCTTGTTCCTGTTCTAGCCTGCCTTGCCTCGTCCAGTCTACCTTGCCCCAGCTCCAGTCTAGCCTCGTTCTTACCTCCTGCTTTGTCACATCCTGGTCCCTCGTCTGCCTGATTTCCTGGTATTGATTCCTTTGTACCCGAACCACTCTTTTGCTTACTGCCTGCCACTGACATCTGCTACAAAATCCGACTACGTCTTGCTCACTGCCTGCCCTGACTCTTGGCCTGAACCTGGGTAATTGTCTGATTGCTGCCTGCCTGACCTCAGGCCAGCTCTGGATTCTCTCTTTCTGACCATTCTTTGGGACACTCATCTAAGTCCTGCCAGCACCTGGAACCCAAAGGCTCAACCTGCGGGGAGCAGGGCTGGTATAGGTGAAGGTCCAGCTCAGTCCCAGTCCAGGACGTGTCCGCTAGTTGTCAACATGGGCCTAGTGGGTTCACCTACTAGGCTGCTTCAACCAAACCACAGTACAAGGGCTCACAATCATGAGAGATGTATTTTAAACCACCCCTTCCTTTGCTTTCTGCCATACCTGTCCAGAAGAATTGGGTTTAGTCCTTCATCTAGTTGATGGAGGCCAAAAACATTCTTTTTTTTAATTCTGTGATATCACTTCTACATATGGTGTGTGACAGTTAAAGCCAATATTCTGTGCCTCCAGTTAATGGGAGAACTATTGATTGAGGGAGCAGTATTATTGGTCTGGCCTATGATTTGAATTGGAAGGAATCAGATATTTCTACATTCCAATAATAAAAAGTCATCAGAAATTTCTTCATTTGGGCATAGCTGGGAAATGGTTACAGTTCAGAGCACACAAAAATAATTCACCAAAGTAATAGTGGTTTTAGCAGCATGTCTAAGAGAAGAGTTGATACTGGTTCACCATACCTGGATAACTATTTAATCAGCATTACTACACTAAAGAATTCTAATATCAAAAAGCATGGCTTCCTCAAAACAAAACAAAAAATACTTGCAAGTTCAATTCATTACTTACAAAGAAAAATGCTTGTATCCTCAAGTATAAAAAAAAAAAAAAAAAAAATCCCTAGAGATTAGGATTATATGCAGTTACTGATCCTGTAGGCAGCATCTATAGATTTGGTACCTAGGTTCAGAGCTGACATTGGGGCTGATATAATAAGCAGTGCTAAAGTTGCTGTGGGTTTGTGCTCACAGTTTCCTGCGCATAGACTGTACAGATATGTAATAAGGGTTTGGTGAGGAAAATACACGTGTACAAACCTGCTTACAGACCCGCAGTGGATTTTGTGTGAGCAGATGCAAATAACATATAAAGGATAACATTATCTATTCACAGTCAATGCAAAGAACCGCTCTAGCAGGGAGAAATGCTAGTGTGGTTTTTTAATGTGGGTTTTTTAGCGTCATGTTTGATTGAGAGTGGAGGGGTGGAAAAGGATGGGGAGACTAAACAAATGGAGTTGCAGAAGGAGTCCTTAGTAAGTGGAGGTGTATGAAGGGGGGAAGGGGTGAGGAATATGTAAGGATCGTTGATTATTTGTCAGAGGAGGGAGGAAAGGGGGTGGGGGAAGGCCAAGGAAGGGGGAATTTGGCAGGAGTCCTTAGTGAGAGAAGGAATAGGAAGTAGGGGAGGGGGAAATATGTATGGATAATTGTTTCCTTTCTAGAGGGGGAAGGAGATCAAAGAAAGGGGGGTGTTGAAGGGTGTCCTTAGTGAGAGGAAGTATAGGAAGGGAGGGTGAGTGAGGTATGTGGAGAATATGTTAGGATTTTTGCTTTTTTCACCTCTTCCATGTTCAGTTTTACCTGTCATTTTACTGGTCATCATTTTTCACAGCTGTTAAATCTCCACTGCTTCTTTTCAAACCCCCAAAACCCCCATGCTTTTAGAAGGGGAAGAGGGAGGGGGAAATAGATGAGCGGCTAGAAAAGGAGTAGGACATGGGAGTGCTAGGTGAGGCAGTGATTTGGGGGGAGGGAAAAAATGTTTTGCTCTTATATGGGTGAGCAAGAACCAAGATGTTTATTGGGTATCCTGCACACACATGTGCGCTTACCATACAAGATTTGCACACTGTGTGCTGATGCAGGTGTGCGCACACTCAGACACACTTCCACATGGGCAGAACTTCCTGTTCTTCATGGGTGTGTCACCACAATTCCTCCACCAGTGTGCCAGCCTAATTTCACCACCAGGGATGCCCCTAATGGTGCAGAATGAGGAACATCTCTTCCCGTGCACTGGTGTGAGGCGAACCTTCGGAGGAGCAGAATTCCCTGGGATGACCTCTAGCAGGCCTTCAGTAGAGGAGCTTCCCATCCATGTGGGGTAAGCAGTGCCTGGGGTTGGGGGTTCTATGGGCTGGGGGTGGAGGTGTGGGTACTTAATTCCTGCGGTAGGGACTCTAGGGGCTGGGAGTGGGAATGTAGTGCATGGCGTGGGTACTTAGTGCCTTGGGTAGGGCTCTAGGTGCAAGGAGTGGTAATATAGTGCGTGGGGTGGGTCATTAGTGTCTGTGGTGGGAATCTTGTGTATGGGTTGCATACTTAGAGCCTGGGGTGGGGGGTGAGGGCTCGAGGGGGTGGGTACCTAGTTTCTGGCATGGAGCATGAGGGGCTGGGGTGGGTACTTGTTGTCTGGGGTTGGACTCGAGGGGCATGGGGTGTATTCTTAGAGCCTGGGATGGGGGCTGGATGGGCTGAGGGTAGGTAATTAGTGCCGGGCTTGAGAGGCTGGGGTGAGGGCTCTAGGGTTCCAGCATAAATGTTTGAATCTATAATGTTATTTATATCAAAAAGCATATTTTGATTTATATAACATTATACATGCAAAATTATTTATTCAGGTGTTAAATTTTGGCCAGTTCTGGCCTTGATTAATACATCTAGCCAATATCATATATTATTAGTGCCTGTTGTATGGTTTTCATTCTCCAGAAAAATGTCCCTTCTATGTATTCCCACTGCCTGCTCTGCACAGCTACTTTAATAGTGACTAATGATATCAGGGCCCTTCAAGGAGGTTGCTTGTGCATGTGTACTTTTGATACAGGTGACATTCCATCTCTTCTTCATACATTAATGGAGAGTAAAGAACCATGCTACCCATTTCAGACATCAGTAAGATACATGACAACAGAGATCACAATTATTTATTTATTTATTTATTTATTTATTTATTTATTTAAGGCTTTTATATACCGACTTCCTTGATACAGATCAAATCAACTCGGTTTACATCGAACTAAGCAGAACTATAACCAGCAATTCAACAAGAGACGTTTAGAAGGAGCATAAAAGTTACATTATAACAAGGTTGCCTTAACAGGGAGAAGGAAAAAAGAGTGGGAGAACGAAAGATAAATAATTATATACAATAAATTACTATATACAATGGAGTATGGGAAGGAGGCAGAGGCCAAACCTCATGATAAATTGTGAGCGAGCTTAGCATTTTGAGTATTTACATAAGTGATATGATGATTCTAAATCAGGCTGTAGAACTAGTATCTGCGAAGGCTCGGCAGAATAGCCATGTCTTTAGTTTCTTTTTGAAAGTTAGTAGACAGGTTTCTTGCCTGAGGTCCGGAGGCATGGCGTTCCAGATGGAAGGTCCTGTGATAGAGAATGTCCTGTCTGTGATGTTTGAGTGGTGAACTATTTTGATTGGGGGAACATGTAAGGATCCCTTTCATTAGTTTGTGCATACTCAAATTTTTCATCCATTTTCTTCTTATAGATTGAGGACCTAAAGAACAAAGCCCGGTGGTTGCACCTACATAAGAGGAGGTGGCTGGACCAGCTTTGGGCTCGGTGGGGCAGGGCTGGAGGTAAGTTTTTTCTCTAGCCATTAAAGCCATATTCAGTCTGTATACGTCCTGTTTATAGCAGGATCCACACATGGGCCCACAGCGCTGCATCACCCTGTCTCTGCTTTCAGCTGACAAAAATCCTCATTCACATATACTCTGACCTATCTGATAAAACCTTCAAGTTCTTCACAACCACTATAACATTTCTTTGTATACTAACTTTTACAGGCCATATCCAACACTTATATTCAGTCTCATGGTGCTGGATGCCTTGCTATGTAGCCCACCAACTATCGCTTCAAACTCTGTCATCGAGTGCAAACCACCATCCAATGCACATGCAAGGCAGCATCAAACAGCCTGTTTATTTTGGTAACCTGAATATCAAAGGTATTTTCTATGGGTTAGGCACCACATACCTATTAGATTTTCCCTTCCCCTACATTTCCACTAGAAAAGCTATACCCTCTCACAGATTGGGTGCACATGAGAAGACACAATATTTTTGTTCTTTTCACAGATGACATATCGTCGCCAGAGGAGGAACAAGAGCAGGAGGCTGGCGACTCACCAGTTCCAGGCCCTGCCAACGCAGGTGCCACCACTGGGAAGGAGCTCCTCCCCACCTCAGCCACCATCTGGAGACAAAGCAGCGGTGGCAGATTGCAACCTCCAGGATGCGCACTCCAGGCCATAGCACCCTCTCCTCACCCCGTAGAGCTTCCTCCCCATTTTCACCAGGCCAGTAGGGAGGGAGAGGCACAGATTGGGCAGCCTTTGCTGTCCAAGGTAGGCCTGCATCATCCTCTTGTTCTTCCGTCAACATCTGGCGGTCTGGCTGGAGAACCCGTCCCATCGTCTGAAGCATCCACTCCAAGCAATGAGCCTGTTTCTCAGCACCAATTTGTCCAGGTTATCCAGATGTTGGGGGAGGAGCTGAGGGCAAATCGAGCAACTCTTGGGGGTCTTGCATTTTTAATCATGCGCCTAGCAGTAGGAACATACAAGAGTTCTGCTGGCCTTAGCTAGGTGCATCAGAGTATTTGAGGAAGACCCCTAAATCTGTTGTCACTGCCCTCCCTACTGTCCCAGTCCCTTTTTATTTTCTTGTAAATAGTTTATCTCCTTAGTTTATCCCTCTGTCCTTTATTTTATTTTGTATATATTTTTTGTAAAAGTGTTAAGAATTTATCAAAAAAATATTTTAGATTTGTAATAATGTATGTGTCCTTTATTTTGTTGGACTTCAGCACTGAGGAGGGGGAGACAAGAAGGGGATTAAAGATAGGAGTTTTACTGAGAGGAGAGTATGGGGGGTGGGTGGTGTGATGAACACAACTTTCTTGTCATGGGGGAGTGGGGGTGGTGAGGGGGGACAGAATAATGATTAAAGTAAATGTAAATTGTTAAAAAATAAAACAAATTCATATTTCAGTCATGTCAGATTTCGCTACCTAGTGAGGCGGGGAGAGTTGGGGGGTAGAGAAGATATGAAGATCCAGTCTTGCGTGGGGGAAGGGGTGGGAGGGAGCGCAGGTGGAAGGGACTTGGGAAAAGGAGTACCTTTTAAGAATGAAATAACTAGAAAATGATGGACAGACCCTTAAAAGAAACAAAAGTGGAATAAATGCAATTTGTTTATTTATCCAAAAAAAATGGCAATGGTCAAGGAGGGAAAGGCATTCAGGCATGAGAAGCTTTGGCACGAGAAGGAAGTGCAGGAGCCCAATCGCCATGTCCATGTACAGCAGCGACAAGCGATGACAATGACATCCACCTGAAAAGGGGGGGTAAAAAAAAACAAAAGCATTTAGAAATTGAGAGGAGCAAGTCTTGCACAGGAGAGAAAGGGAGGTTGGGGGAAGACAAAAGAAGAGGGATTCGTTGAGTGAGCAGCTAGAGAGAGGAGTGGTAAGAAAGGGGTGAGGGAGAGGTTAGATAGGAGGAAATTGTGAGAAGCAAGTCTTGCAACAGTGACGAGCAATGGCGACATTCTTTGTGGAGCTGCCATTGATTTAGAACCATGCACTCACTTTATCTACTGCTTGCTATCCTGATCACCCCCTCTGCTTCTTCCTCTGCGAAGGTGGTTTCTTTGAGTGGCTGAGCTTTTGCCGGAGGAGTTTTGCTGGGCCAGAAAAGTAGCATTCAACTGCCTAATTGCTGCATCTAGGTCCTGGGTTGCAGTATTGATGCTTTCATATAATCTTATTTCTTGCTGTCTAGCTTGCCTTCGCATTTTTCTTAATTCTTTGCACACCTGCATAATCTGTGACTAGACAGCCCTCCATCCTGTTTTCCAGTGCCCTGTATCTGCTTTGCCTAGCAATGAGTTCCAAGGCCAGATTCTCCATAAAGGTGTGCATGGAGGTTAAAGATTTTGCCCCTCCTTGTGGTTAGCAGAGGTCTCTTTGGCAGCAGGGGACTCGCCACCCCCAGCATCGGGTGATGTCTCCAACCACATTAGATTGAGCTCAACATTATCATTCTACTCTTGCAAGAAATCCGTTGGCTCAATGAACAGCATTACTGATGCATCCTGTAACCCTTCTGCTACATTTGTTGAATTTTCTGCCTCTGCTTCTTTCTCCTCTACCACATAAACCTCTTAGCAGGCTCCTCCACCTCTACACTATGCCCACAGATCCGTCTGCAGCCTCAGTGTCAGTCCCTCCTGTATGGACCCCTGTGATGAAGCCAATTTGGAGAGTGGCCCTTACCAGGTCCTCTACCTCTTAGTTGCACATCACATGGTGGCTCTCTTCCTGTCTGGTGCTTGGACCTTTCTGTCTGGTCATCTTGGCTTTTTCAGCCAATCTGGTGTCACACCACTGATGCTTTAATTGTTCAACTGACCTGTTTGCCACCAACATGCTGCTGACATCTTTGGATATACTCTCCCATATCCTTCTCTTTACCATTGTGGAAGTCTTCTGTCCAGACAGTGCATTGTACTTCATACATCTTCCTGGCAAGCAGATCCTTTTCTTCCTCTGTGTTATGCATGCCGCCCGCGGCGCTGCCCTCTCACCTTCTTGTACAGACTCCAGCTCATGGTTCCTTTTCACTGGTAGCGGTGGGCTGCCAGCTCAGACCGTGGGTCGCCTCTGGTGCCTCTGGCTCTGCCATGGTCCCCAGTGTTGCCAGTCAAGATTCTTTCAAAGGGTCCGCGGCGGGAATCTGGCCGCGACCCCGGTTACTGACGTCAGACTCTTCAGCATATATAAGCTCAGGCCTCGCTTCATAGCGTTGCCTTTGCAACAGGTCTCGTACTCCGAGTACTCGTTGCTGATAGAGAATCGTCTCTACGTTGTGTTCCTGTCTCCTGTGGTTCCCGGTTCTTGTCTTCCTCGTTCCTGCCCTATCTATGTGTTGGACTGACGTTTTGGATTTCGACTTGGCTTTGTTTGACTACTCTTCAGCCTATCTCCAACCCCGGGCCTTTGCTATGTTTGACTACTCTTCAGCCTATCTCCAACCCTGGACCTTTGCTATGTTTGACCACGCCTTCCTTCTCCATGCCCTAACCATTGCCTTGATTGACTACGCCTGCCTTCTCCATGCCCTGACCATTGCCTTGATTGACTACGCCTGCCTTCTGCGTGCCCTGACTATTGCCTTGATTGACTACGCTACAGATTACTCCGTGTCCAGAGTTCTACATTGCTTGCCACGACCTTCGTTTGCCGCCATGCCTGATTCCAGCCTGTCATTGACGCCTCCTCCAGCCTATCTCCTGGACGTGGACTTACAAGGCTTCGGCCTTTCTTTGCTTAGGCACCTCCAGTTGCCTCCTGTTCCATTGGTGCCTGAGTTCCTGTACCGAACCCTGTCCAAGATAGGACTACGCCACCTGTTGACTGCTGTCTCTGGGCTGAACCGCCTTACTTCACGAACCAACCTCGAGGCCCACCTAAGTCCTGCCGGTCCCGGCACCCAAAGGCTTAACTCGCAGGGAACAAGGGCTGGTATAGGTGAAGCTCCAGCGGCCTCTATCTTCAGCCCACTCCACCTGCCGACGGTGGAAACCCGTAGGTCCCTACCTACAGGTTGCGTCAACCCCACTTCAGCCCAAGGGTCCACCTCCGATGCAACACTCTGTAACGTGTGCCTCCCTCTGCTGTCTTTTCTCCTCCTGGTTACTGTGGCTCCCTACCTCCCTGGCCACTGCACCCTCTCCCATCTCCTTACCTTTGCTCTATCTCCTCCACCTGCCTTCTTTTCCCTCCACTCCTACCCCCCCCCCCAGCTGCACCGTTACACTCTTCCACAATCCTCTCCTACCCCATCTCCCCTCCCTGACTACACTCACCTGAGTCAAACACCACACTTCTATCCATGCTGTCCCCAATCACCCATATGTCTTCGTCCTCAGACACACACACCCTCTCCCCATTGCACTGCATTCTCAGAGCAATGACAAACTCCCACGCCGCTCTTTCTTGCCTAGAGGATGAAAACACAGACAACAAGACAATAACAAAGCAATGCACATCCAAGCTCCAGTCATAAATGAGGGGAAGGGGAAACAGCAGTAAGTAAACTGCACAAAAAATACAACACTCATCAATTATAATAATAAGCTCCCAACCTGCCACTAGCCTCTGGACACCTACTCTCACAAATTTCAAACTACACTCACACTAGGCTAATGTAAGGATCTTCTTTTTAGACTGAAAGGGGAGTGTCCTGTGATTATCAACATATGTGTATAGCAATCACAACTCTTTGAAGATCAGCCACTGTACACCAACCAATGAAATGTGCTACATTTTCCCACTCTCCTATATACAGCCAATGTTGCATTTCCCGCGCTTATCAATGCAGCCAATACAGCAGGTGCTACTTTTCCTGCTCTTCCAAAAACCAGCCATTATCGCTGCCATGTGTTGTGAATTATCACCTTTTAATTAGAAAAATGTCTTCTTATTCCAGGATCAATAATTTCACTTATAGAAAGGGAGATAGCTGTCAACCCGAGACATGCTGACAATTATTTCCTTAGGTGCAGATTATCCACACGGATTTTTGGCGCGGATGCAGCAGCTTATTACACAGGGCTTTTCTTGCACATATGTGCACAGGTTTCTTCTTTTGTTTGCGAATTTGTTCATGCAAATCGTTTTTTGGGGGGTTTTTTACATCCCACAAAGGTGCCAACCTTTGCCCCGCATAGTGAAAAAAACACACAGACAACTAGTGCCTGTTTCTTCATGGGTCTTATTACTTCGGCCCCATTGTCTCCAGATTTCTCTCCTGTCACACAGGAAGCGTTGATCTCAAAATCATCCTTTTCCTTTGAAAACAAATCTGTTGTTATAGGTTTAAAATAAAAGAGTAATCATGCTAGCTCCATGACAATGAATTTCAGTAGCAACAGATATAAACTTCCCAGGCTGGGAAGCTCTCTGTCTTAGTCACTTTGTGTTCGTTCCGTGATCTCACATAAAAATATCACATTCATTTATCAGAATTGAAAACAGAGAAACTAGTTTTAGTGTTATACCACTTTTTTCTGTATCTGAAGAGCAAAGTGAAGAGATTTCTATGTGACATTTCTTCTACAGAGGAATATATAATCAAGCAAATGGAACTACTGCAATAGTTTTATTAGTAGGTGGTATAATCATTTATTACATAGACAAATTGACTTACAGTCATAGGATATCTAATTTACAAAAACATTTCCTGAGCTTTATATTGAGTGGGTAGAATTTACAAGCTGATTTCCAAAGCCAAAATATTCTCTACACAGGTGATGAGGAGCTCTTTAAAGAAATGTGTCTATCCTAATCCCAATTAGCATAATACAAAGATGATGCAGTTTTTTCTGTGGAAGCAAAGCAGGAGACATTGAACGGATAATTAAACAATTACAGACTTGACCGAAGGGGAAGTTGAAGTATGTGTTTCCCTCCATGGCCCCTTGATGAGACCTATTTTAACAATAAAAAATAAAAGGTTGATTTTAAAAGCCCTACGTGCGCCAAAGCCAAGAGATACGCGCGTGTCTCAGGCCGACCCGCACCATGCAAATTTTAAAAGGCCTGCAAGTACATGCATATCTCCCAGTATGCACACAAATCAAAACTTGAAAAAAAGGGTAGGGAGTGCTCTGGCCAGAGCATGAGTGGGACATGGGCGTTCCAGGAAGTCTTTGAAATCTGCATCGGGGTCCCCAACTAAGTATTAAAAGAAAAAAAAACTAGGCAAGTCAATGGGGTTTTAAGGGTCGAGGGTAAAAGGGGAGATTAGGAAATTTGATCCGTTAATTGGATGAACTGGGCAAAAGGGCTATTTTGTTGGCGCGCGTATCTAATAAAATCACCCCTCCCCACTTACGCGGTAGAGCCAGCATTTGCATGCACATGCTTGCAGCCATATAAAATTGTGTGCACTTGTATGTGCATACAGCTGATTTTATATCATACACACATATGTTAGAAAATGTCCGTGTCGCTGGGTATGAGCCAGCATATGTCCGCGTGGCTGTTTGAAAGTTACCATTTCCTGGGGTACTAGTGACATCGGTTTGGCTCAAGTCGCCTTATATGCACATCCAATAGAATTAAGGTTTGATCAACCTCTAAATTGTCTAGAAGCCAGAGGTCTTCTAATCTAAGGCACATTATCATTGTAGTATCAGTTTCCAATTATATCTTACAACATGACTCTAGAGAGGTTAAATTTAATTAATAAAGGCTTTTTGTCCTCCTTGCTATCATCCCTATGGTAAACAAAATATAATAATAATAATATTAATAATAAAAAGATCACTTCCTTTGCATATATTCATGTTTGGCATGAAATAAAAAGTTTGTTCACCACCAGCAATTGAGAAGTAGAGACTATAGAAAGACTAAAGTAAATTCAGTTTAGTCAAGGTAGATAAAAGCAAGACTGAAAATCAGCAGGAGTGGAGAAATCTCAGTCTTTCTAGGATGGAGGAAAAAGGATGAGGATAGGTAAGGGAAGTAAATACGTGGAAAATAGATTTAAATATTTTTAATTGCCCCTTCTTTCCCTAAAACAGAGCAAAAAAAAAAAAAAAGCTGAATCAGCTTTAAGAACAAAAAGTTTAAACAAAAAAATAAAGCGCCCCCCCCCTCCCAAAATGTATAAAATATATATTTTCCTTGGTTCCTGAAAAGTTTTGACTGGCACCTAACTTTTCTAAAGATTTTTCCACTACTGATTATGTACTAGGAAGACAGTTTTATGCTTATCTTTCATGTGAAATGGAGCTAATATAACTCCTTCAGGAGCATTTGAAAGATGGGTCTTAAGAAAACATGATCATTATTACTCATTTGTATAGTTTGTAACAGATATTCACAACACTCTACAGAGACATGTAAGAGACAGTCCCTTCTCCTTGGAGCTTACAATCTAGTCAAGACAGACAGCAAGAGACATAGGCAAAAAACAAATAGGAGGTTTTGAGTTAACTTGCCATGACTGGGAAAAGCTAAACTAGATTGGTTATAGGTGGCATTTAATGAGAAAGGGGCAACTGTACTTGAGTAAAACTGCAAGGAATGAGGTTTCTTAAGTAAACAGCCATTTGGGCATATAGGTGTGATTCTACATCCTTAACAAAAAGTTTTAGTAATATTGTACTGAAACCCAAAACTGACACCCAGACTGACCTGTATTTCATGCTTGCTTTACAGTTCTGTGCAGTTGTAAACAATCCATTAGAAACGAGAACAAGGGATAAGAATTAAAGTCGCAAAAATGAATTAATAGATGGGGTTTAAATTGAGGGCAAAGCTACAAGATTTTTGAATCAAAAAATGAGCAGTAGCAGCATAATGAATGTATAGTAGTTAGACAGCCAATGTTTTGAGGAATCCATAGAGATGATGAGATGAAAATTGTAATAACCTAAGAATGAAGAGACTATTGCATGATAAAGGATTAACCAGTGGTGTTAAGGAAGATATCAATACATGCAATTTTACATAAATGCAAGTTACCTTCTGCTAATGATAGAGATGCAAGGTGAAGTTACTTGTTTAGGATTTTCTATGATGCCTATATTTTCAATGTGTGAGGGGGGACAAAGATGATAGAATTGACATGTTAGTGTATAGAGCTATGTGGGATGCATCTCTTAGTTCTCAAGAAGAGCATTTTTATTTTTAAAGTGCTTAAAGCTAAAGGAAATAATTTTTTTTGAAAGTTCTGTTCATAGTTACAGTATAAAATGCCCTTTTTGTTTTTTTATTTAGTTCCAGGGAAAATATTAATGCTTAGATTTTGAAAGCTCCTTCTGCTCAATTCTTACCATCATTATAGCTCAAAGTAAGTTGGGATGCAGCTTTTCTGACCTTCAGCTGAACCCCATGCAGGCACCATATTGATCATGCAAAGCCTTTAGCATGCAAGTGTAAGGAATGTACATGGATGTTTTAAAACAAGACATAAATCTTTTATTACAAAATAAATATGAAAATTAAAGAACCTTTGGAATTCCATTGAAAAGAAGCTCAAGAACCAGGTAGTAGCATAGGTAATAGTTTAAAGAATCTGGCTAATGTTGCTGCTTAAAGTAGTAAGAAGTAAAGGCCAAAGGCTAGCTTGGAAATGTTTTAAAACGTGTGAAAGACCTGTTGAGGGATTCATGAAAGTATATAGCTGCTATACAGATGGTAGGCTGAATTATGTTATATGAACTTTTATGCTGGTAATTTTGTTTTATTGTAAATTTATAATGCACTCTAAACCTGAAGGCTTTCGTAACTGAAAATAATACACCAAAGTGAGTTAAATCATATCTCTGATAGATTGATAAGTACTCATCCTTCCACTTTGCCCTATTTAGATTTCATATAATAAACTAGAATGTGATGGCATTAAAGAACTAGGAACCAAGTAATAAAATTAAATCTTTTTTTTTCTTGAAAATGTTCATAATTGCAGTAATGATCAATGTGTTTTTTATCAATCCAGCAGTGATATTCTAAAGTAATACTAGTGCACTCAGTATCTCAGTAGTGTAGCATTGCTGTGGTGTGTATAATCGCTATGTCTCAATAATAAAGGCAATTGAAATAGTTGCTGTTCCCCAGTCTTTAAATAAACTTTGACAATCAGCTGCCTTCTTGCTTGATTTCAGGTTCTCAAAACAAAAGACAAGCAAATAATCCTGACTGCTTTCAGGATAAAAAGGAAAATATAGCATATGATGCCATCAAAAGCAAGTGTCTGACTGTTCCAAATTCAGGTTGTGAGGAAAGGGAGTTCTCTCAGCCAGCAACAATAATTTCTGAAGAAAGTGAATGGGTGGAAGCCATTACCTCCATTTCCAAATCAAAACACAGCAAGATGGAACATGAAAAAGGTTGAAACAGATTTTCTTACTAAAACATCATTATAAGAATGTACTGCATTTTTAAAACTGTTCAGTTTGTAACAAAAAATTTATTGTGATGGAAAGTGGTTGTTTCATAAATCTGAATCAAGAATCCCGGTTACCCCTGTTCTTAGTTCTAATCACGAACAAACTACCATCCATCTATAACTCTTTAATTATCTTTGTCTTTTCTTTAAACAGTAAGAATTTTTGTCCAAAAAAATGGGAAAAGCCCACCACTCACAATCAACTTGTTTAAAAATTTGTAAATCCTTCTTGCATCGATGCTAAACTCTTTACGTTATAACCAAGTCCAAAAATACTTAGCTCCATACGCTGATCGAATGGCTGAGAAAGAAATCCACAGTAGCGCTGTAACCTCAACGTGGCCAGGTTTCGAAACAGATTCTTCTTCAGGGGAATCCGCTTATCCCAAACAGCATCTCAGCTCATTTTTAAAGTGCCTGGTTTATGCTAATTATTTCCGCTCTTTCATTTCTCAGCGCGTCCCTGTAATGCTGCAAACATTATCAATAATAGTCAACATAGGACTTGCCGGAAATACCCTTGATTGGTTTACTTCATTTCTAAAAGACAGGTTTTTCAAAGTCACCTTTAATAACGTCTCATCTGATCCCTACCCTCTAGATACAGGAGTGCCACAAGGATCTGCCTTATCTGCCATCCTCTTTAATATTTATCTTCTACCACTCTGTCACTTCATCTCCAATCTTGGCATCACCTTCTTTCTTTATGCTGACGATATTCAACTACTTATCCCCATAACATCTACCATTGAAGAAGCAATATACCTCACAGTAAAATACCTCAATTCAATCAAAATTTTTCTCAACCAACTAAAACTATGCTTAAATATGAACAAAACCGAATGGATCTTAATAAAAAGAAACTTCTCAACTCATTCTTCTCAAATTCCCTACATTCAAATCGACAACTCCAACATTCAAATGAGAAATCCAATAAAGGATCTTGGCATCTGGATTGATTATGATCTGAGTCTTAAGAATTGCATAGCTATAAAAACGAGAGAAGGCTTTCATAAACTCCAGATCCTCAAACATCTCAAACCATTACTGTACCCGAATAACTTCAGAACAATTCTTCAAACCCTCATTTTCTCAAGCCTAGATTATTGCAACGCAATTTTCTTAGGACTACCTAAATCCTCCCTAAAACCACTACAATTACTTCAAAATGCTGCTGCACGAGTGCTCACCGGCAAAAGGAAGTTTGATCACATCTCCCCAACCCTAAAAAACCTTCACTGGCTACCAATTTCACAGAGAATTAAATACAAATCCTTAACCATCCTACATAACGAAATTTACAAAGACAACAATTCATCTCTGGACAACATGATTGCAATTCACAAATCACCCCGCCTTCAAGGTCTTCTGACAAATTACAGCTAATTATTCCTCCTCTCTCATCTGCGAAACTATCCGCTACCAGACATAGAGCCTTCTCTATAGCTGGACCAACAGAATGGAACTCTATCCCAGGATACCTAAGTTCCATCAAAGATCCCAAAACATTCAAAAAAGAATTAAAAACATGGTTGTTTAGACAATCATTCACAGACTGATATGATCAATATATATATCAATATCAACCTTCATCTTGAACTCTAATACTTAATAAGTTTCTTCTAAATGAAGCCTTAAATTGTCTCATTCTAACATGTTATACTCTGCTGCTGCCGAGATGTTATATCTATGTTTGTATTGTATTATAATTTATAACCTGTTCATTGTATGAAGTTGTTACACTGTAAACCGGGGTGAAGGCACTCAGCTATACTTCGGTATAAAAAAGAATATAAATAAATAAATAAAATGGCGAACCTAAGTTCCCATTCACGGCGACCTCTTTTTAAAGGGACACAATCCTGTGACCACCTATTGATGTCACTGTAGCCAACCTTCTCATTCAAAAACCAGCACAGCCAATCATATCACAGCAATGACAATCAATCAACCTGGTCATTCAATGCTGCAGGAGTTTCTGTATTCAACTTATGAATCCACAGCTGTTCTTTATAGTTGAGTAGGACCGCTAGATCTGCAAATGGAGCCGCACTAACAACTTTGTCAATCACAGTCCACTTCAAATCTGCAAAATTATGTCCTTGTTCGATACGTACGTACAAAGCGATCAGTCAAATTATGAATGATGGAACACAGATCCAGGATCAATAATAAGACGCATACAGCACCATTGGTAGGACACTGTATCAAACAATTGGGCTTTAAAAATTCACTTTTAAGTTAATTGTGGCAGACCAAGATGAGTGAAGAGTAAAGAAAAATTTTATATCATTGGAATACAAATTATAGGAGACACCAAGTTGCCCAAGAAAACAACAGGTGAGTTAAGCAAATATTAAAAGGTGCAGCAGATTATGCAGATCCTTGAGGTACTCCAGAACTGATGGAGAGCCATATTGTTCCAATGATTCTTATCTGCTTTGAGCAGTCAGAAATGTAAGAAGAAAACCAAGAGAAAACAGAACCTGATATACCCACTTCAGAATCATGATACAGTAAAATGGTATAATCTAAAGTATCAAAAATTGAGGAAATATCTAAAAGAAAGCCACGGTGAAAAATGTCAAGACTAGAAGTAAGTAGAGATTCAGTACTGTGATAACGAAGAAAGCCAAATTGATTTGGTCAAGGACTGAATACTCATCAACAAACTGAGTGAGTTTCAAGACAGAGGATTCAATCAATTTGGCAAGGAAAGGAAGTGAAGAAACAGGATGGTAATTTGATAGATTAGAAGAATCTAATGAACTATTTTTGAGTATAGGAGTAACTGAAGCACATTTAAGGTGAGTAGGTAAAGTCTCTGTAGGTAGCATTAGATTAGTGGTATTACCTAAGATGGGAACTATTTCAGTTTGGCAGCATTTTAAGAGGGTAGTGGCACAAGGATCAAGAGAACATGTAGTAGTAGTAGCAGATTAGATAAAAGGTCCCCCAAACATATAAATTGCCTGTCAATACTTGATGGCACTTTAAAACCAAAAATGTTTATCTTATGATCGTTTTCTATACCTTATTTAATTGCAGCAGATTTTCCTTTTATAACTGTCATATTTGGGAGCATCTGCTAAGCACTGCAGGATTGTAAAATAACTCAATCACACCCCACATGTCTTTTAAATATAACACTGGACTCATAGCCAATCACTGCTACTGTTAAAAAAAAAAAGAAAATACACACAGAATGTGCTTTTGATTTTGTAGGATTCCATAACATCTATCAAACACTTGTTTACATAAGGGATTTCTATAAAACATTCATACAAGGGGATCCATCATATATTGTTTGTATTGCTTTAAATATTCACAAGTGAAAGGTATTGTCCATAACGTTGTTACAATAAGTGAAAAATGTGGCATAGATAGCTGCAACATTTTTATGAATAAACAAAAATTAGATATGCTTTTGTATTGACTTTAAAATGTAGTTTTAAATTATTTATAGATATAAACAACCAAGTATATAATAGCACTGTGGAAATGGCATTAGCTGAAGAAAGAACATTCTCTGCATTACAAGCACAGCAACCGAAGCAATTTTACTCCTCCTCAGCATTATTGAACCTCTGTGAAAAAGCCTTAACAGGCTGTGTTGGAGTGTGGTACAATACAAGTGATGAGGACTGTTTAGAACATTGAGCAGTGGATTGTTGTATAATTTTAGAGACAAAATTGCTTGGAACGCTGAGGTGTGCTGTATAGTATAACTGACACGATTATTCAGAACACTGAATAATTTAGAATGTTGACCATTTAAAATACTGATTGCTTAGAATGCTGATTGATATTGACATAATTTAAGATGTTTAGAATGCTGTTTTGAAAGAAGCAATGGGCCGGAATAGGCCCAGCGATGTGCGTAAAGCCCCGGGATGTGTCTAAGTCCCGGGGCTTTACTAAAGGGACGGGGAGGGGGTGGGGCCTGAGGCCTCCGGCACAGCGGCAATTTGCTGCTTTGTTGGAGGATGTAAGCATAATCTTTAAAAATAAAATGAATTAAAAAATGGTTTGGATATTGTTTCATAATTGCTATATATGAAAATTTCAATAATAGTTTTAAACATCTTTTTGTAATATTTTACTTTTATGTGATTTATGTAAACATTAGATGTCTAGAATTTTTAAATTGATTGACATTCACAAATATTACAGGCTAACTAACTCTAAATTAACTTCAGTTCTCTGACCTCAACATAATTAGGAGTAAAAGTTTTTCTCACCTGATTGCTAAATAGTCAGTGCTTGAAGTCTGTCTCTCTCCGTTGGCAAAGAACCTTTGTGCTGGGCAGGAATACTCAATGCTTTGATGCAAGGATCCCCAGTTAGCATCTTTTTAAACACAGGCAGGGATTCAGGTTGGTCACAGCAGCAAAGATGCAGCCTTTGTGTAGAAATCTTTTGATCTATTGGTGCTATCTCTCAGGTATCAATGGCCGCTGTCCGTGTCAGCTGCTCTGATGATGGCGGCTCTGATGATATTGACTCTTGTGTTGAGGTTCTCTTGTTCCTGGATTTACTTACTTCATAGTAAGGGAACAGACATAGAGCATGCACAAGGAGGATGGCCAAGCACAGCTTTTGATTGGTGGATTCTCCTTATTTTTGGAGAAGTTAAGAGTTTACCTTAGCATATGGGACTTCATAGTCTTAGGAATGTTTGCAGACAAGTAATATCCAATCCATGTTAAGTTCTTTTTTTTTTTTTTTTTTTTTTTAAAGGCCAGAAGAAACAGTTTGGGGTATTGTTAAATAAAGTTTATATCCTTATTTTATTGTAATTTCTGCATTTTCCAAAAGTGGCCTCTGTGTTCCCCTGAAAAGATTGCAGAATGTAATGTGATTTCCCCTTATGGGAAGTACTAGAGAAGGCAAAAGAGCAGGGGAGGTTCCGGCTAACAAAAGGTTATCTTTTGGTCAAGGGGTGGTCCTGAATTTCTTGACAGACAGACTGGTTCAGCCCCTAGGGACTGGGTTTTAGAAAAGGTATATTACCCTTAGGGAAAGGGTGGGGACTTTGTAAATGATAAATCGCAAATTACTGACTCTACAAGAACACTGTCTAAGAATACTGTTTGCAACCCATCTCAAGAAAAGTACAGAAAAGGGCAATAAAAATAATGTAGAGAATGAAATGGCTCCCTTACAGGGAAAGGTTTAACAGCTTAAAACTTTTCAGCTTGAAGAGAGATTATTTAGAGGGGATAGAAGTTTACAAAACCATGAGTGGTGTAGAGCAAGTAAACAACAAACTGTTATTTACTGCATCAAATATTATTAGGACTAGAGAACATTCCATGGAAATAACCAGTTGCAGATTTAAATCAATTTTTTAAAAGTATTTTTGCAGTCTTCAGAATTTATTGCTGGTCAGTGTTGTCAAGGCAGGTAGTATAATTGAGTTTATAAAACATTTTGACAAGTTTCTGGAGGACAGGTCCTTAAGCATTTATTAGCCAGATAGACTTGGGTATCTTCATTTCATTCTTCTGAAGTAAGCAATAGGAAATTGACTTTGGTCTTCTGAGTTCTTCTGTGACCCAGACTGGCTGCTTTTCAAGACAGGATGCTAAGCTTGATTAACCTGTTAGGATCCATGAGTTAGTGGGCCCTTGTACCGAGGTGAGGAGCCCCACTGGGCCTCACAGTCGGGAGGCGAGGTCTGTAGCAGCAGATGGCACAGCCCAGGGAGTATAGAGAGAGCAGGAAGCTGGAGTGTGAATACAAATGCCAGAGTAGGAACTCCCAGTGGTGATGTGCAGAGCAGGCCCCGAGGAGCGGGGAGTGCAAGGCAAGGTATGGAGGAGTGCTGAGGGAAAAACCCCAAGGGGCGAAGCCACGGGGTGAGTCAGCACAGGAGGAATGACGTAGGCTTACTCGAGAAGCGGGGAAGACCCAGGGGTCTCTGGCAATGCAAGAGGCACTACCCCGAGGAGCGGGGAAGTGTGAGCACAGTCTCTGAAGTTGAAGCAGAATGCTGCCCCGAGGAGCAGGGAGCGTGGCGAAGTCACTGAAGTATACAAGGCGCTGCTCCGAGGAGTGGAGAAGCGCGGCAAGTCACTGAAGTACACAAGGCGCTACCCTGAGAAGCAGGGAAGCGCAACACAGTCATTGAAGTAGAGGCAATGGCCCGCAGAACAGGATACACTTACGCTGAGTCTCCACAAAGCAGAGTAGTAAAGGCAATGGCCCATAGAGCGGGGAACACACGCTGAGTCTCCACGAAGCAGAGTAGATCCAGAAGTGGCCCCGAGAAGCGGGGAAGCTGGCAGGCAAGCATCCGAGGCGCAGGGCCCTCCGAGGAGCAGATAGCCAGAGACAGGAATGAGCCTCCGAGGAGTGAGTAACTGAGAGTGTCTCACACCAGGAGGTGCAGGATACAGGAACCACCGTCCGAAGAGAAATCAGCAGGATTCAGTAATGAAGGAACTCGTTGCCAAGTCGATTAGAACCAAGCCCCAGTGGTGCTTAAGAGTCCAGGGCTAGTGATGTCATCAGGAGGAGATGCCCCTGAGATTCCCGACCTGGCGTCCTTAAAGGAGGGCCATGTAGCACGTGCTTAGGAAGGCCCAGAGGAGACATGGCGGTCGGCGGCGGCCCTGCCGCCCTGGAAGGTCCTGGAACAGGGCAATGTGCGTCGGAAGCGGCTAGCCACAGCCGCGAGTTCACCCATGGAAGAGAGGGCGGCAGCACATGAAGTGAGTAAGAGCAGTCGCAGCCGTCTGCGACCGACGGTCATATATTAACCATTGATCTGTCTTAGCATAGCTCCAGCAAACTGCAGTAACATCAGTAAGCTAGACTTTTTGTCATTGTGCTGTTTCTCTATGATATTAACATGTAAAAATAATAACTTTTCTTTTAGGGCAGTTGGACAATTCAGATACTTATCCAGTGTACGATGGTCTAATGTTCTGTGCAAGTAGGAATACTGATAGAATTTATGTCTATACAAAGGTAGGTATACTGGTGGATCTTTGAAATCTCCATGTATTGCATAATTTTAATTTAAGAATTGTTTTCTATTTAGTTTACATTTTTTTAAGTATAAAAAACGGCAAAAAAAAAGCTAAAATGTAAACAGAAAAGAATACATATCCAGTTGGTACAGAATGGATCTTAAGAAAGGATTGAAGTAGGAAAATAAAGACATTAGAATTCTTATTCAGTAGCAGTTAGGTGCTTGAAAAAAATTGCAAGAGGAAATTTCACCCTTATAATGAAGGAAACTTTTCTTAAGTCCAATGGGATAACTTTCAAAAAGATTTACAGGCTTAAAAATGGATTTTACATGTGTAAATGCGCTTTATCCATGTAAGTGGGCTTTTGAAAATTGTTAATTGATATGCCACTGAATTGTACATAGCTGCTTTCTTGGGTAAATACTTTTGAAAATTGCTCTGATAGGGTCTGATTTAAAAAATCATTTACACGCTTAAAATTGGGTTTTACACATGTAAATGCACATTACCCATGTAAGTGATCTTTTGAAAATTGCTACAATATATGCCATTGAATTGTCCATAGAATATTCACATGTAAGTGCACTTTACGCATGTAAATGCCTTTTAAAAATTGCTATGATAGTATGTTTTCACACGTGTAACTCTTTTTAAAATTCACCTGGGTGTGTGTAAATGCATTTTTAAAAGCATAAATGGGCTTTTGAAAACTACTCCCTAAGTATTTGAAGGTAGATTTTAAGAGTCGTGCCCATGTGCGCGCGTTTGCCGGCACGCACACATGAAAACGCCGATTTTATAATATGCGCGTGTATCTGTGCGTATGTTATAAAATCCACTATCCGCATGCACTATTTTATATCAACACGCGCATGTGCACGTGAATGCCATCTCATGTGCGTAAGTGGGATTTTAGTAGACGCGCACAGCAACGCATTAGGGCTTATTTTCCGGTTCCCTCCCCGTTCACCCCTCTCCTAAACCTCCCTACCTAGGTGCTTCCCTTCTAGCGCCAACCCCTAAAATCCCGCTGACTACCCTAAATTTTATTTTACTATTTACCCACAGTCCATAGCAGCAGCAACTTACATGGTTGTCAGATCCCGGAAAACACTTGTGCGCGACTCGAACTAAGTAGACACCACTCAGCCCACTTCTGTTACATGATGGAACAGTTAGTATAGTGAAAATGAAGAGCTAGATCTTTTTTAATTTAACACGCTGATTGATCAGTAAAACAGTTCTTATTCCTGTTATCACCGACAGATTGTTGGTCAGCTATCACTGCAGTGTTAAGATGCACTTATACCAGTTTCTGAAGGGAGCCATGGTCTGTAATCCCCTACTGAAGCACAATCAATAAATGTGTGAAGAGAGTGAACCATTTTCAGATTTTGAAGATTCAATAAAATATCACGCATGAAACACTTTAAAGTCCAAAGGGCCAGATTTTAAAACTTATGTGCGGGCGTAGATTTGTGCGCGCAACCCGGCACGCACAAATCTGCGCCCGATTTTATAACATGCGCGCGCAGCTGCGCACATGTTATAAAATCCGGGGTCGGCACGCGCAAGGGGGTGCACACTTGTGCACCTCGCGCACGCTGAGCCCAAGAGGAGCCCCGATGGCTTTCCCCATTCCCTCCAAGGCCGCTCCCCGGACCGCCCCCACCCCCTGGCCCCGCCCCCGGACATGGCCATGCTTCGCTGGAGGGGCTGCATCGGGAAGGACCCATTTTCGAAAGCCCCGGGAAATACGCGCGTCCCTGGGCTTATGCGTGCCGCCAAGCCTATGCATAATAAGCGCACGCAGGGTCAGATTTTCTCGGGTTACGCGCGTAGCCTTTGAAAATCTACCCCAAAATGCATAATTTAATTGTAGTGCCAGTTTAAAATAATACAGTCCATCGACATGGCCGTGTTTCTCTAGAGGGCTGCGTCGGGAGGGACACAAACCAATATCTATGACGGTAAATCATACAGACAGGCAGATCACCAGGGCAAAAAATTTTTTTAGCATTGAACCTCGCAGCAAAAGGAAAACATAGCAAGGGAGAGAGAGATTTAGATAAGCAAGACGCTGGGTAGTCAGCCAGCACCGTGTGTTATGACGGGGAAAGTAGCTCCAATTTCACAGCTTCTTGAGCTCAACAGTGGAAGCATGGTAATTGTGGAAAATGTCCTAACACACCATGCTGGCTGACCACCCAGCGTCCCGCCTATCTAAATATCTCCCTTGCCAAGTTTTCCTTTTGCTGAGAGGTTCAATGATTAAAAAAAAAAAGTTTTGCCCTGGTGGTCCACCTGTCTGTACAATCTACCGTCATAGATTTTGGTTTGGGTCCTTCCCGATGCAGCCCCTCCAGCGAAACATGGCCATGTCAGGGGACTGTATTATATTTAACTGGCACTACAATTAAATTACGCATTTTGGATGTTAAAATGTTTCAAGTGTGATATTTTATTGAATCTTCATGATCTGAACATGTTTCACCTCTCTTCACACATTTATTGATTGTGCTTTTGTTTATGTGTGAACCATTTACTCCACCCTTTGTTTTTGCATCCCCTACTTAAGACCATCTCTGTAACTGGGTTATATGTGGAGGAATGCAATAATAAAGGAAAAACCTATATGTAAAAAAAAAAAATTTAACTGAAAGATTCCAGTAACCATATTTGCCCTGAATAAATATGGATTCTCTGCAGGTTATGATACCTCTTATTAGATGAACATAAGAGTTATCCAAAGATGATGATGTTCAAAAATGTTCAAGACTATCATCCTGCCAATGAATACCTGCAAACTATTTTCAATACAATAAATATATATAACATCACAAATTTGTTAATAAAATAAACTACTGAAAATATTTTTAGCCTCAGTTTTCTAATATGTCTGCCATTGTGAAACAGTTTATTTTTGTTAGAAATATTTTCCTTGCCGATTCTATGCACTGAATGCTGTTGTCACAGTTTTGCCTGCTGTGCAGTCTCACTGTGCCCAGATCCGGCCTGTTACGACAACTCCTGCCTGCAGAGGCCTCCAGTGAGCTCTGCTTCTAGCTATCCAAATCATCCCATCACTGACCATCTGACTCAGCCTGTTCTTCAGCCTCTGCTCCACCAGGGGTCCTAAACGAAATTCATCACCAGCCTTGCCAGGCTCTACTTTGCTGCTCGAACCACACCTAAGTCTCAGCCCTATGTAACCCATCCTTGCCAGAACCACCTTGCCTCTTCATGGAGTCACTCTTGGCTCTCTAACTTGGCCACTCTATTCTTGAACATTGTCATTGGCCTCAAGGCCTTCTTGTTCCTTGTTCCTTCTCTTTCAGCTTATCTAGACCTTACCTTGCATTGTGGCCTCTGGGCCTTCTGCCTCTTTGAACCTTGCTCTGCGGCCTGTCTAGGCCTTCCCTTGCTTAGTGGTCTCTGGGCCTTTGCCTAGCAGCTGTCAGGCCCCCCAGCCTTGCTGCCTTCAGGCTTCTGTGTTTTTTGTTCTTTGTTGTCTTGCCTAGTCCTTATCCAGTCCTGTTCTGTCTGTGTTGTCCATCCTGTCTCTGTTTGGTCTTGCTGTGCCAAGCCCAGTCCTGTTCCTGGTATTCACTCCTTGTCTTGCCCCAGCTTATATTTAGTTCCAGTCCAGTATTGTGCCTTGCCTGAGTCTCTCTCTGTCCGTGCTCAGTACCTTGCCTTGTCCGTATTGATGTTCAGTCCCAGTCCCAGCTCATTGTTCTGTTCTTGTCTGCCCAGCCTTGCTCCAACTTGTCCAGCCCTGCTGTAGCCTCTCCAGCCCTGCTCCAACTTGTCCAGCCTTGCTCCAGCCTGTCCAGCCTTGTTGCAGCCTGTCTTTACTCACATGATATACTGCAGCAAAAACCTACTAGCCCCCAGAACCCAAAGGCTCAACCTGTGGGGGAGAGGACTGGCTAGGTGGAAGACTGACCCTTTTCTTGCCCAATATCCTGCTTTAAGGTCCTGCACAGCTTCTGGGGTGGTGTACCCTTCAAAGCTGTCTTGATAATTCTGTGCATTCAGTACTGGTTCAATCATTGAAAGGGAATGTGTTTGTCTGAAACTGGTATATTGTGTGCCCTTATTAGAGAAAGTGACTGTATAGAATATGTAAATCATCTAAATGTCAGCACTTCTGTTTCATTTCAGTAGAAATATTAAGTGTGTGGAAATATATTCAAACATGTTGCATGAAAAGCAAGATCTAATTTATAACATGGAGGTTTCACAACTGTTACATTTTCCTTTACAAATACTTCTGATAGAAATGCAAATTGATTTTAAAAATATGCATGTATTTAAGTTAGCATATTTTTGACTTGAAAGAATACACAAATGTTAGTTCTGAAAATCAGTGCAGTTCTGAAAACACATTGGGGTAGATCTTAAAAAAATACGCGCAAGCGTACTCTTGTTCGCGCAACCGACGCGAACAAAAGTAAGCCAGATTTTAAAAGATACGTGCGTTGCCGCGCGTATCTTTTAAAATCCGGGGTCGGCGTGCGCAAGGCTACGCAAAATCGGCAGCCTGCACGCGCTGAGCCGCGCAGCCTGCCTCCGTTCCCTCCGCATCCCCCCACCTTCCCCTCCCTTCCCCTATCTAACCCACCCCCCAGCCCTACCTAAATCCCCCCCTACCTTTGTTGTACAAGTTACGCCTGCTTGAAGCAGGCGTAACTTGTGTGCGCCGCCTTGTCAGCCCCCGGCACAGGCCGCAGTGCCGGGGGACTTGGGACCGCCCTCCCGGCCCGCCCTCGAAGCCTTGCCACGCCCCCTGACCCTGGACACGCCCCCGGTCTTCGGACGCGCGTCCCGGGGCTTTACGCGCGCCGGCAGCCTATGCAAAATAGGTGCGCGGCGCGCGAGTGCCCTGCGCACGTAAATCCAGAAGGATTTACCCTCGCAGGGCTTTTAAAATCTACCCCATTATCAAAATCTTTACTTCATGAAGAGTATAAGTATTTCTGATACCATAAATTCATGCTAATTATACATATATTAGGAAAGTAATATTAATTATAAATAGAAAACACAACAAATGATTAGAAACTATGGGGATTAATTGGGTATATTTTTAATTTTAAAACAATTAAGCATCATCCATCCACTCCATAATTCAACAGAAGATTGAATGTTACCACATTACCTATTCAGTGATGTAGATTTAAAATTTGTTGAAAATTTGACAAGGATACTTTGAGTTACTAAATAAAAAAATCTAAATGCATCATTTTTTTCTCAGTGTTTTTCAAATTAAATATGCCTTTAAAATATTGTTTAATTTTAAGAGGAAATTAACTTTAATATAGCAAGAGTCATATTTTACTTTTAAGTTACTTTTTTTGGTTGGAGGGCTGTTACCTCAGAAAAGTGAATGATGCCACAGCTAATCATGCATGATCTTGGCTCTTTTATAGGAAACCTGAACCACTTTCCATAATGTTATCAATTAACTGTATGTTCAATTTTTTTAAATAATATTTGCATAATGCTTTCTAAGGTAAAATTAAAAAAAATAAGCTATAAAAGATCCCTTTGCTAAACATATATTCTGGTTTTGTATCATATCATAAATTGTAAGCTTTGAAAATAACTATTTTAGATTTTTAAAAAATTGATAAACAATTATGAAACAGTCTGATGTATTTTTAGGACAGTGAACCTTTGAACTGTAATTTCATTCCTTTGGACATTACATTGGAAAACTGGGAGGATTTACCTAAGATGTTTCAACAGAAACCAAATCGTTTGTTGGTAAGATAAGATCATTTAGTTCTTGAATCATAAGTTTTATAAAAATGGAGCAGTATGTTATTTTATTTCAGTGATTCCATTTGAACAAATTCAGGCAAGTCGTTAAATGCTGATGTTGCTAATAATAAATGTGAGATCTGTTCCTTTAGCAAATTATAACACCTACGTGTTTCTGTGGATAGCATCATCCAGACACCAATTAATTTCTCATTTGCAAGATTAGCAACTGTGATATTTGTATCTGTTTTCAAAATCACTTTGTACTTTAACCTTTTACATGCAGGTCCCAGCTGTCTTGTGATTGCACATGCATAGCATTATAGTAGCATCTGTGATAATTTACAAAGCTAAGTTTCCATGTTTTATGAAACTCGGCATGCAGAAGTGGCACCTAGGTGAAATGGTGTAGTGCTCACAAAATCTTTATACTTTGCAGGTTAAAATGTGTATATTAAAGTTACCAAACTAAAATGAATAATTCAAAATAAAACTGAATACAAAGAGGAATTATTCTTTCCCCCCCCCCCCCCCCCCCCCCAGCTTTCACACTTATTGCTCTCAAACGTGCTGAAGAATGGAATGGAAAGCATGCTGTATGTTTCTATTCTTCTATAAAGTCACTAGCAAATTTGTTACTGAAGTATAATACTTTATTTCAAAGAGTTACATATTATAACAAAAGCTACATAAATCTTGAATCAATCAATCCAACTGTTGAGTTACAATGAAGCCCCTAGTATGTTGAGTTACAATAAATGAGTTACAATAAATGAAGCCCCTAGTATGACCTGATTTTAATTGCAAAATAAGTCTCCAAATCTAGTCATCTTAAGTTAATGGTTCAATTGAACACACCACCTCTGTTTCTCTAAGATCAAATTTCCAGTTATTGAATTGTTTATCACTAGAAGAAAATAAATAGGCTTGGTAACTTTCAGGACATCTACAGTGACAAACTGTAAATTATTGTCATAAAAATAACACATCTCTCTATTAAGGGAGCAGAGATAAAAAGAAGTATATTGCACAATTATTGAGACAAAAAGCAATGGATTGACAATTTAATACTAGTGTGGGACAGAGCAGTAATCCCCTAGGCCTGGAGCCACAAATGCAGTCTGACTCCAGCCTTTCTTAAAACATTTATCTTTATTATAGCTTCACAATCACACAGCAGTAGACTGTCTTCTCTTCAGAGCAATGTACTCGATTACTCACAGTTGAGTACTGCTCCCTCAGTACTCACAGTTCAGCTTCAGCACAGCTCAGTGTTTGGACAGTGTTACTTTACAGGAGCTGCCTTCCTCCTGGAGACCCGGGCCTGTTCTGACTAAACCACCTGGGTCCCAACTCTTATTCCTCCCTTGTTGGGCCCCGCTCACAGAGCTCTCTCTCACAAGGAGAATTAAAGAGGACCAGGAACCTAGCCTGGTCCTGTACTGGTTTAAGGGGGAACATAGGGGCACTGCCTCATAGTCAGACTTAATACAAATGTCATAGGATTTCCTAAAACTGTCTTGGAGACCCCACAGCCAGTCAGGTTTTCATGATATCTACAATAAATTTGCATGAGATAAATTTGCATATCATGGAAACTCGGTTAGGACTCTTCAGCTTGGAGAATAAACATCTGAGAGGAGATATGATAGAGGTTTATAAAATGAGTATAATGGAATGAGTAAACAATAAATCAGTTGTTTATTCTTTCAAAAAGTACAAAGACTAGGCGGCACAAAATGAAGTTAGTTGTAATACATTTAAAATTAATAAGAGAAAATATTTTTTTATTCAACGTCTAATTAAGCTCTGGAATTTGTTTACAGAGAATATGGTGAATGCTACTAGTGTAGCTGTGTTTACAAAAGGTTTGGACAAGTTCCTGGTAGAAAAGTCCATAAATCATTATTAAGGTGGAGTTCCAGCTTGGAATCTTTCTACCCCTTGAAATCCTACAAGGTACATATGACCTGGATTGGCCACTTAGAAACAGGATACTGGGCTTGTTGGATCTTTGGTCTTATCCAGTATGGCAAGTCTTATTTTCTTATGGTTCAATTCTACCCCAACCCTACCAGACAAAATGTGCTATTTATATAACAAATGGTTTCCTTTCGTTGGAAAAAGACTGGATACAGGGGAGAAACAATACTACTTCAGTTGCATTACAACTGAATGAATTAATGGTCATTATGAAATAGCTGAAACAGAAAGTAAGCCCTTCTTACTGTGGCGTGATTGACACAGCTTCACAAGCGAACTTGGTAAACCCATGCTGACAGTGGGCAGACAAGCTCAGTATGTGACTAGGTCAAGGTTCACACATGACAACTCTGTTCCCCATGGGTTGAGTCTTTGGGGTCAGGAGCTGGCAGGACTTAGGTGTTGGTCTCATAAGGAGCGGTCATATGTAATCAGGCCGAAATCAGGCAGCATCAAACTACAGACAGTGATCAGGGCAGGTAAAGATCAGGAGACGTCAAGATCCAGTCAATGCTCAGGACAGGCGGAGATCAGGTGGTGTCAAGGTCCAGGCAATGGTCAAAGAAGGAAGCGTAGGACTGAGCAAAGAGAGACAGGAAATGGACTAGGACAGGCTGAGCCAGGAGCAGGCTAAGGCAGAAGTAGGCAAGGCAAAGACTAGGCAAAGCAAGAAGAGACAAGGCAGGCTAGAATGAGGCAAGGCAGGAAACGGTCAAGACAGAATCTGGTGAGCAACGCACACTGCACAGTACGGCAGGGGACCTGTTGCTGAGGCACCAGCTGAAAGCGCAGCTGGGAGTTAAATACACAGCCACACTGATGTTATCAAGAGGCACCGTAGTTCTGGTTACCACTGCAGAGCTTATTTGATTTAACCTATTGTGTAAATAATGCTCTTTGAGACTTCTTGTGAATGCCTGCCCTGGAATATTCCAATGAAAGATCTTTCCTTAAGTTGCTGGTATGATTCGGTTATTTTGTTTAAACCATAACAGTTTTTGGCGTCCCTCAGTGAGCATGAAGTGAGAATGAGGGGCAATTTGGTGCTCCTGGTTGGTGAGTGAAGGCTTGGGCCTTGCCTTCCTTCTCTAGATGGAAGCCCCTGTTTTCCCCTTTCCCTTGTTCAGGACCCCACCTAATTTGGATATTTTTACAACATACCGGCAGGTGAGAGAAATGTGTTTTATCTGATGCATAGGTGTTTAGTGTATAATTTTATTT
The DNA here is from genome assembly GCF_901001135.1 of Rhinatrema bivittatum. Lineage (NCBI taxonomy): Eukaryota > Metazoa > Chordata > Amphibia > Gymnophiona > Rhinatrematidae > Rhinatrema > Rhinatrema bivittatum. Next base: position 50,791,103 of record NC_042620.1, on the reverse strand, counting down.
AGTAATAGGGTTTGTATAGTTAATCTCACTCTTAGGGCACAAGATGGAGGGGGATTCATTTGTGCTGTCCTGCTAGAGGGAAGTGGGAGGGCTTTTTCTGATAGTTGAACAGGGCATGCAGTTATGGTTAGTCTGGCAGTCCCTGAGAAATGTGAGATATCTTCTTAGCCTCAGGGTATACAGTCCCTGGGAGGTACTACATTGTAATGAAATTAACCTCAGGGTGGCAGTCCCTGTGAGATCTCTTTAATGTTAGTAAGGACTTCCTGAGTGTGCATGTTTTGCCTGTAAAAGAGGGCATGTTTACAATAACTTTAACATTTTTTTTTGTTGGGGGCAGTAAGTGGATGTATGATGGAAGCCTTGTTTTTCTTCCATAAACTTTGGGAAACCAGAAATCTTGTTGCACAGAAAGAAGCAATCTACCATCTATAGTGATAAACTGTTATATGAATGTTTGTCCTTGTCTTGAGAGAGTGCTTGTGAATCTCTCTTCCTCCTTTCCATACCGGTGATGTTTGATAGGAAAATAGTGATTTCTGTGGAGTGTTTTGTCGTGCATGGAAGTGTGTGTCTTAGTTTTAATCTGTGTAATGTATGTATAACACTACTTCCTCTGCTGTCAGGCAGGCCAATCCCCACCAGTGGGTTATACACCTCTGCCAGCAGATGGAGATGGAGTAAGAAGCTGACATCACTGATATATAGTCCCGCCCCAACATCAGCCCGCCAATATTCTCCGTCTCCAGCAGATGTTGGACATGAATTTCCTTACTGGGGATTGCCTGTGAAAAAAAAAGAAAACAGAGAAAAAGACAACTAGAAGACAAGACGATTATATAGCACCGCTTGCCTCCTGAGGTGATAACATTCTGTCTTTCCCTCAATAGAGAGCCTTCAGTCCGATAGCCTTGGTTGGCGTGGACTTAAAAAAAAAAAAGAAAAGCATTTGCAGGCCGAGAGAGGCTCGGCAGTGAAGGCTTTTGCCCTCTCCTCCCATAGTCAGGATCCGTTCCTGTTCTCAGCCAGGGAGGGCTGAACTTAGGTAAAAGTTTTTACTTCATAATTTAAAAAAAAAAGAATTCTTTAGTGAGGAGTCTTCCTCCTCGGGTTCTGCTTCTCCCACTCACATCTCTGGGGAGCTGTGTGAGATGTGGAGGCAGTTCACGCACAGTGGGTTGAACAGCCTTTTGCCTAGGCTCTGCTCTCAGACTGCTTCTTGGTGTATGGTAGACTGTGGCAGTTATTTTGGGCATGCGCCTCCACGCCTCATTGTACATCTACATCCTCGTCTTCTTTTGAGCACATGTGGCTGAGCATTTTTTCTGGATGCATATTCAGTGCATCCAGTTTTGGGGCACTCTTTGTGCATGTGTTGCTGGGGGTCTTCTTTCTGTATGCACATTTTCTGCATCTAGTAGGGCACTTATCCTTATGTCTGTATTGAGGGCATGCCAACCATGGCACCAGTGGCAAAGTAGTCTAAGCGCTTATCTATTTGTGCTGCATGCCACATCAGGGCAATACACCAGAGCTTTCTGCAAGCCTATGTCAGCACTGCCTGGGTGCTCGTGGGGATTTGCCTCCTACTGATTTTCCAACTATGGCCCATCTCCACGGTCTGAGAGGAGTGAGATCGGAGGCAACATGATGCGAGTATCCCCTCCTTCGGTTGAGTCGTCTTAGGGGAGACTCGCTCTCAGGATGTCAGGTTTGGACCTATAGGGCCTAGTAAGGAGCCATCCTCCTTTTCCTGGGTGGAATTCTTTCAGGGATTACAGGCCTTTCTACAGAAGCGTCCGTCTGAATTGACAATACCTGCTAATTTAGGTTCGTGAACGCGGAGTTTCCCTGTATCTGCCACTACAGGCAAGCACCGTAGCACAGCATGTCCTGACAAGATTCGAATGGATGTGGATCAAGATGACACTGATGATGATGATGTTGGCTCCTCTGTTGAGGAAAGGGAGATTCCCCCAGATTTTGAGCCATATAGGACTCTTCTGTTACGGTTGTGGACCCTTGGGCCGGTTGGAACAGAAGATGGTGCACTGTGGAGAACCACAGCAAGCGTCCCAACCGGGAGGCGGCTCGGAGGGCTCAGAGAAGGCTTCTACACTGAGACACGGTGGAGTCCTATGCGACCAAGGACTCTGCGAAGGCTGAAAGGACGGACGATGTTGGGCCCCGATGACTGACGAGTCTTCACCCTGGAAGCCGGTACTCCCCCAGGAAGAGCCCGTAGGAGTCCAGCCGCTGGGACTTTTGGAGATTCGCCCTGGAAGCCGGAGCCCCCCCAGGAGGAGCCCGTAGGAGTCCAGCTGCTGGGACTTTTGGAGATTCGCCCTGGAAGCCGGAGCCCCCCCAGGAGGCGCCCGTAGGGGCCCGGCCACTGGGACTTAGGTGAATCTTCTGGGCCAGCGAAGACCAGGAAGACAGCTGAGTCGGAAGCCGAGAGTTGGAGTAGAAACCAAGCCACGGATGAGGCAGAAGACGGAGTCGGGTTGGAGCCAGAGGTCAGAGACAGTACCAAGCCAGGAACAGCAGCCGAAGACTAAGTCGGAGACGGAGCCGGGTCAGAAGCCAGAAGTCAGACGTCGAAACCAGAACCAAGGGGCGGAGGCAGGAGACGGAGTCAGGAGCAAGCCGGGTCGAAGACAGAAGCAATCCAAGAGCAGACAGCAGCTAGCAAGTCAGGAACTCCTGAGAACCTCGTTGCAAGGCAAGGATCTATCCCAGCTGCAGGGTAATATACCCTGCAGCATCTGACGTCATCCTGGAGCTGTCCTTAGTTTTCCCGTGCTGGCCCCTTTAAGAGGAGAGCGCGCGCGCGCCTAGGGGGCGGGGCCAGCAACGGGGAATCGACGGCGTCTCCCTCGCAGTGGAGACACCGCGGCAGGCCGCGGAACGGGCCTGGGAGGCCGAAGAGGAACTCGTATGGGTCGGGCCGGCCCCAAGGTGGGTGGAGGGACCGGGGTACGGCCCGGTCCCGCAACATCTTCTCCATTTCTGTCATAGAAATGAGTTGCCGAGCCTGATCTCTCAGACTTTGAAGACCCTCGGAGTGGCTGGAGGTGACTCTTTGGGTGTGTAGAAGAAGGACCCCATATTGGTCACCCTACACAAGGCTTTATGTTTCTTTCCCCTCCTGGATGAAATTCAAGAGTTGTTTGACCTTAAATGGAGTGTGCCAGAGATGAGCTTTAAAGGGAGGCATGCCTTGGCGGGTTTATACCCCTTGGATCTGCAGTCCAGAGAGCAGTTGCATTTCTTGAAACACCATCCCAGTGAAAGGAGGAGCAGCTCTTATGGATGATCAAGATAGAAGGATTGAGGCTATCCTTAAGTAAGCCTTTGAGGCAGTGGCAATGAATTTGCACTTGCTTCTTCTTGTGCCCTAATAGCTTGAACTAACTCATTTTTCTCAAGAATCTGGCAGCCCTGGTTACGATTCTGCCCACAAGCAGCCTCTCACCTTTTTCCAGCTGTCCCCGACACTGTTTTCGCGGTTAGGAGACCGCCCACATACTGCTCCTGCATGGCGGGCCTTGCTGCCGTGCTTCCATGTGGCCTGGAGGCCGCCACTGTTCCCCTCGCAGTCTGGATGCGGCCACCATCACTGCCTCTGCCCACAGCATGGAGCCGCCACAAACGACTTCCTCTTCTTGCGGCCAGTAAGCCGCTCTGGAGCTCTTCTTCGCGGCCCAGAGGCCGCCAACGCTGTCCCCTCCCCTGTGTGGGGAGTTTCTGCATCCAGACTTCCTCCTCTGCGGCAGGGAGCTGCTAACGCTTCGAGCCTACTCCTGCTCTGCAGTATGGCTGTTCCTGGTTCTGCCTCCTTAGGTGCGGGGCCACACCTCTCTTCAGGATTTAAAGGGCCAGTCCTCCTGGCTCCACCTCTTGATGTCATCCTGGGTGTTCCTCTTTAGCCCTATAAAAGGTCTCAGCCTTCAGTTTCTCTTTGCCTTCGCAAGGAGTCAGTCATGGAGTTGGACTGCTCCTGGATCCTCCGTTCCAGCTCTTAGGTCCAGGAGTCTCAGATGATGTCCTCCTCCGCTTCTTCAAGGCACTCTGTTCTTCATGTGAATTCCCTTGTCTTCCTCTGTGGTTCCTGATCCTCGTCTTCATCTTTGTTCCATGTCCTGGTCTCTTGTTGGGTCCCATGTCCTGTCCACTGATGTCTCCGTCCGATGTCTTCGTCCACAGATGTCCCCATCTTCAGATGACCTTGCTTCCAGATGTCCTGTCTTCCCTGATGTCCGTCTCAAATGCTCTGTTCGCAGAAGTCTTTCTCTGAAGTAGTCCTTGCCAGTAGATGTCCAGATGTCCTGTCCGTTGGGGCCCTAGTGATGCTCTTGGTTGAGTGTCCGGCAGATCCGAAGTCACGAAGGCCTGGCATTCGGATGTCCTATCTTCCTGTGCTTCCTCATTGCTCTTGATTGAGTTTCTTTGGGGGTCCGAAGTCCTGATGTCCCTGTCTTGGATACCCTAGTTGAACCTGCTTTCAGATGTCTCGTCTTTGTCGTCCCCAAGGTCCTTGTCTCCAGATGACCATACTGTCTAGTCTCCTGATATTCTGCCTTTCAGTGTCTGTCCATTCTTCAAGAGCCCTTGTCTCTCCTCAGCCCGCCTTAGCCTTGTCTTGACCTTGATGTAGTCCTGCCCGAACCTTCACATAGCCATGTCTGATCCTTGGTATAGCCGTGACTGGACTTTTGACGAAGCCATGTCTGAACTTTGGCATTGCCTTGTTTGAACTCTGAAGTAGCCATGTCTGAACCCTGACATACCCTTGCCTTGACCTTGATGTAACCATGCCTTGACCTTGACGTAACCGTGCCTTGACCCTGATGTAACCATGACCCAGCCTTGCCTTCTTGCCTGATGTTTTGTCCGACCATGTCTCCAAGTACCTTAGTTTGACCATGTCTTCAAGTATTATCTAATCGTGTCTTCAAGCATCCTCATCTGGCCATGTCTTGAGTCTTCGTCTTGTTCCAGTATCATCGCTTGTCCTCGACCTCTCTCCATCCTGGTGCATTTGCCGTTCCCGTACAGCAGGTCCGAAAGGGCTATCGAGTGGCCGGAGGGCTACCCCAGAGACCAGCATTGCATTGATGGGTCTCTACTGATGCGTCAGGTTCGGTGGAGGCCCGTGTCCCTGGTCTTCTGCCTGTCCGCCTGTGCTGGGATGCATCTCACCTGCCTCAGCGCTTCCACGGAGCTCCTCTCTGCAGTCGCGTCATGGTCCAAGGGTTCACCACTCTAATCGGAAGCGGGATCGCTCCCTAGCGCTCCCTCAACAACTGGTTCAGATAGCAGATCTATTGTAGAACCAGGGGCTGCCTTCTTAGTTGATGCAGGCTGTCACCTGGTCCACACAGCCACCAAAGAAGTTGCTTTTGTTATAGTGGCTAAACAGCAGCTTGGCTGCGCAACTGGTCAACAGATATTAGTTCTAAGTCCAATCTTACCAAACTACCCTTTAAGGGTTCACTTTTGTTTGGCAGTGAGTTGGAAAAAATGGCAAATAAATGGGGGGAAAGTCCAGGTCCCTCACTTGCCAGAGGATAAGAAACCATTTTCTCGGATTTCTCAGGCAAGTGGCCGCTCTTGAGACTACTGGCGATTTCATCCATTTAGGGGAGCTTCTTCCCAGAGATCCCTTTAGTAGGTCTCAGTCCTTTTCAAATCCAGAAGGACTCAGAAGGATGCGGGCTCCGGAAGTGGGGCCCCTCAATCTTCTCAATGAAGATTTGCTGGCTCACCTGTTGGTGCAAGAGATAGGTGGGTGCCTATCTCGTTTTTATCAAAGTTGGGTCCAGATTACTTCGGCTTAGTGGGTCCTCAAAGTGGTTTGGGATGGCTGTGCTCTAGAATTTCTTTGCATTCCTCCAGATGCCTTTATGATATCTCCATACAACTCTCCTCAGCAGAGGATAGTAGTGGAAACTACATTGCAAAGGCTGTTGGACCTGAAAGCCATGATGTCCATTCCTGAATCACAGCAAAATACGGGCCGCTATTCCATTTATTTTGTCATGCCCAAGAAAGAAGGGTCCTTTCGACCCATCCTGGATCTCAAGGGAGTTATTCGTCATTTGCGGGTCACTCATTTCAGAATGGAAACAGTGCACTTTATCATAATGGCAATACAATCAGGGGAATTATTTATGTGTCTGGATCTGACGGAGGCATATCTGCATATCCCCATTCGCCAGGAACATCAACGGTTATTACAGTTTGCCATTACCAGTTTCAGGCTTTGCCTTTTGGTCTGGCCACTGCACCCAGGACTTTCTCCAAGATCATGGTGGTGTTAACGGCAGCTTTGCACAAGGATGGCATTCTGGTTCAGCTGTATCTGGACAACTGGTTGATTCAAGCCAAGGGAGTCTCCATGCTTCTCGCAAGGTAGTTTCATTGCTACAGGAGCTAGGCTGGATGGAGAACCTGGTCCAAGAGCAGCTTGCAGCCGTCTCAGACTCTGGAATATCTCGGCGTTCACTTCAATATGAAGCAAGCCAGAGTATTTCTGCCAGAGTGTCGAATCCAAAGTTTGATTGCTCTAGTCTGAACACTGGCAAAAACTATTCGCCCAATAGTGTGGTCTTATCTACAGCTCCCGGGATTAATGATTGCTGCGATAGATGTGGTTCCCTGGACAAGAGCACATGTGCAATCTGTTCATCGTGTGTTGCTTTCCCCTATGGAACCCACATTTGCAGGACTATGCGGTGAGGCTTCTCCTACCATTGGAGGTGAGGACTCAGTTGCGGGTGGATCATTTCAGGAAGGTAGTTTCCCTGGAGACACCGGATTGATAGATACTTACGACAAATGCAGGCCTTCTAGGTTGGGGGGCTCATGGCTGCCAATGTTTAACTTTGTTTCTCTTTTTTGGGGCAGACATTGCAGAATGTTTTTCCTGCTATTTGTTAAAGACTGGTAAATGGCTTATCTAGCCCCTCAGTTTAGTGAATAAGTTATTTCTTTTGGCTGAGCTCAGTGTTCCTGATGGGTTTGTAAGCTTGAGTGGTTGATTGTTATTTATTTATTTATTTATTTATTTTCTTTTGCTATACTGATGTTCAGGACAAAATAGTCATATCACACCGGTTTACATTGAACACAGGGTAAACAGCGAGATATACGAAAGTTACAAAAAACAGGGAGATAAATACAGGATAACTTAGTAAACAGATAGTTTCAAGAATCGAAGAAATTAACGGCATAGAAATTAAATAAAGGCATAGAAATTAATAAATTAGTTAATAAATAAACATAACTTAACTCAGGTACTTAACTATAATCGAGAGGCAGGTGGGGTCTAAGGGGTAAGGGAGGGGAAGGTGGGGTGTGATAAGGGGGGCTGGGGAGTATAGAGAGGGAAGGGTGGATGACTAATAAACAAGGGTGGGGGAGGGGTGGAACGGCGTGTTGCGCACAGGGGGATGAAGGGTGATGGAGGATGCATAGTGTTAGCGGATTTGTAGATTAGGGAAAGGCTTGTTTAAGCAGCCAAGTCTTCAATTTTTTCTTAAAGGTGATCAGGCATTGTTCTTGGCGTAGCTCCGTAGGTAATGCGTTCCACTGAGAGGGACCAGCTGTAGAGAAAGCGCGTTTGCGATTGGAGGGGTGAAGTGTGGCTTTGGAGGGGGGTAACGTGTAGGGCCTCTTTGTAGACCATTCTGATGGGTCTCGTGGAGGAGTGGAATTGTAGTGGAATTTTTAGCTGGAGTGAAGACTGTTTGTGGATAGTTTTGTGTATAATAGTTAGGGACTTATGCAGGATTCTGAAATTGATGGGAAGCCAATGCAAGTTCTTGAGGATGGGTGTGATGTGGTCACTTCTATTGGAGTTGGTGAGGATCCTAGCGGTGGCGTTCTGAAGTATCTGCAAGGGTTTAGTGGTGGAGGTGGGGAGGCCCAGGAGTAAAGAATTATAGTAGTCAATTTTTGAGAATAGGATAGCTTGAAGAACCGAGCGGAAATCTTGAAAGTGGAGGAGAGGTCGGAGCCTTTTTTTATCACATTGTTAATTTTCTATCGCTTTCCTTACTTTCCAAGTTGCATTAGGTCCCTGTTTTATTGTAACTGCTATTTCTTCTTATATCACATGTTAATGTTCTAAGTTTTTCTCCTCTTGTCACACCCTGTTGATTGTAAACCGACATGATGCGACTCCCATCGCGAATGCCGGTATATAAAAAATTAAAATAAATAAATAAATAAATATGTAGCTTAAAGAAACAATTTTTTGTGGTGTTATTGATGAATGTTTTGCAGTTCAGACGGTTGTTTAGAATGGCTCCAAGATCTCTGACTTGGGTCAAAGATGGTGAATTGTGGTAGTTGAGAGAGATGAGGAGGAGTTTGGTTTTGGAAGTGTTAAGGACTAGATTGAGGCTGGACAGGAGCAGGTTAATGGATTGAAGGCAGCTGTTCCAGAAATTGAGAGTCTTATTGATGGATTCTGTTATAGGTATCAGAATCTGTACATCGTCGGTGTAAATGAATTGTGTTAATTTGAGGTTTGTGAGAAAGTGGCAAAGGGGTAGGAGATATATGTTAAAGAGAGTGGGCGAAAGTGATGATCCTTGGGGAACTACGTGAGAAGAGCTGATTGGGAGGGATTCTTTATTATTTATTCTGACCTTGTAGATCCTGTTACTAAGGAAAGACTTGAACCAACTGAGGGCGGTGCCCGAGATGCCAATGTCGGCCAAGCGGTTGATGAGGATGGAATGATTTACAGTATCAAAGGCGGCCGAGATGTCGAGCAAAACCAAAAGGTAGGCTTGTCCTTTGTCTAAGCCCATTAGGATGCTGTCAGTGAGTGAGATTAGGAGGGATTCAGTGTTTAAGTATTTACGGAATCCGAATTGTGAAGGGTAGAGCATCTTATGATCGTCTAGATAGTTTGAAAGTTGGTTGTTGGCCAGTTTCTCCATTAGCTTGGCAATAAAAGGAAGGTTGGCGATGGGACGGATGTTGGAGGGGTCTGCAGGGTCAAGGTTGGGTTTTTTTAATAGTGGTTTGAGGGTGGCCTGTTTCAGGGGGTCTGGTACTGATCCTTGGGAAAGGGAGCAGTTAATTATATCGGCCAGAGGTTTAGAAATGGTGCTAGGAGCGGTGAGTAGGAATTTTGTAAGTATGAGGTCGGAGGGGTGTGAGGATGGTTTCATCTTCTTGAGGATGGATTTGATTTCTATGGAAGATGTAAGTTCGAAGGAGTCTAGATTTGCATGAAGGCAATGCAGGGAGGTGTAGAGGGGAGGGGGCTGGGTATTGGAGAGCGTGAATGGGGTTAGGAGGTTGCTGATTTTCCTCTCAAAGAACGTTGCTAGTTCGTTAGATTTGTTTTGAGCTTCGTCGTCAGGGATAGATGGAGGTGTGGATTTAGTAAGTGCTGAGACAAGAGAGAACAAGGCTTTTGCGTTATAGAGGAAGTTGTGGATTTTTCTGGCATAGAAATCTCTCTTGGTGCGAAGAATGGTGACCTTGTAAGAGTGCATTGAAGCTTTGTAAGTTGCCAGTGAAGCAGGAGTAGGGTTCTTGCGCCATCTCTGTCCTTTATGTTCAAGGATAATCAGGGTTCTTGCGCCATCTCTGTTCTTTATGTTCAAGGATAATCAGTTTGTCCACAGTTTGGCTTTTCCAGAGAATACTGGTGGGCTGATGTTGGGGCGGGACTATATATCCGTGAAGTCAGCTTCTTACTCCGTATTCATCTGCTGGCAGAGGTGCTTAACCCACTGGTGAGCATTGACCTGCCCTCATTAGAGGAAAGAAAATTATCAGGTAAGTAGTAATCTTTCCTTATTAGTGGGTGAATAAATGATCTGAGTTCATTTTAGCTGTGGGAAAGCATGAGAATGTATGTAGTGCCGGCGATGTTTAGTAGGAAGAAGAGAAAATAAAATATATTCCATTCCAGGTTTCCCTTGTAGTTCCTGATTTCTGAACACTTTCGTCTGTTTCTATATTTTGTCGTATGAGATTAGTGTGTTTCTTACATTGTTTCTTAGTCAGTTTATCTGCAATATATTTGTTTCTTTCCTTAGAGTAAAAGGCAAACATTTTTGTTGCTGTGAAACAAAGTAAAAAAAGAGAAATAATGAAAGTTTTACTGGCCTTAGGTTATGTCATTGTACCACTATGTTTTTCTTTTTCTTACAAGGTAAATATGTGAAAAATAGAATAATATGCAGTTTAATTAGTGAATCTACATGAAATACAAGTTATTTATTTATTTATATAGCATTTTTCTATACCGACCTTCATGGTTAAATACCATATCAGATCGGTTTACATCGAAACAGGGAAACTGTAACAGAAAACAACTATTTTTTTTTTTATATATAAACAGAAGAATCAAAGTTACATTCAACAGGGATAGTGAACTTGGAAGCTTAAACAGCTGGAAAGAAAGGTCTAAGAGGGCAGTAGATTAAGAACATAATACCATCGCGGCAACATGGCTAGTGCTTATTAAGAAATTAGATGAAAATACTAGAGCTTTTAAAGAACTTAGAGGAGGAAAAGTTCCATTGATCTTGAGAAGGGTTAATCATCTAATGTGTATCCGAGGGATCTGGGAAGGCTTGGCGGAACAGCCAAGTCTTGAGTTTTTTCTTGAAAGTTAGGAGGCAGGGTTCCAGCCTGAGGTCTGAGGGGATGTTGTTCCACATGTCTGGGCCTGCTGTCGAGAAGGCTCGGTCTTTAGTCGAAGGGAGGCACATGGTTTTGGTTGGAGGGGCTTGTAGAGATCCTTTGTAGATTTCTCTAATCAATCTGTTCGAAGTATGAAATTTGAGTGGAATTTTGAGGTCGAGTTGAAGGTGATTATGGATGGATTTGTGTATTAAGGTGAGTGATTTGTGTAAAACTCTGTAGTTAACTGGTAACCAGTGTAGGTAACGGAGGATGGGAGTAATATGTTCTCCACGCTTGGTGTTGGTCAGAATTCTGGCCGCCGCGTTCTGTATCATCTGCAGCGGCTTAGTAGTTGAGCTGGGGAGGCCTATGAGGAGAGCGCAAGGCTTGTAAAACTGTCCTGAAGTCGTGGAAGTATAGTAGCGGTTTGAGTCTTTTTAGAACCTGGAGTCTGTAAAAACAATCTTTCGTTGTGGTGTTGATCATATTCTGTAGGTTAAGGCAGTTATCGAGTATTACCCCGAGATCTCTTACATGAGTATGGGTGAGATGGGAGTTGAGGTGGGTCTGTGGGAGGAGGTTGTCTTGGTTGGAAGAGATGAGGAGGAGTTCGGTCTTTGAGGCATTAAGGACCAGGTTTAAACTGTTGAGAAGGTTGGTGATAGATTTTAGGCAGTTATTCCAGAGCATGAGTGATTTAGCGATGGATTCTGTTATGGGAATCAGAATTTGCACATCGTCTGCATAAATGTAGTGAATTAGATTGAGACTTGTTAGCAGATGGCAAAGGGGTAGGAGGTAAATGTTGAAAAGGGTGGGTGATAGGGAGGATCCTTGAGGTACACCAAGAGAAGAATTAGTCGAGGGTGATTCTTTATTGTTAATTTTGACTTTGAAGCTTCTGTTACTAAGGAAAGACTTGAACCATCTGTGGACTGATCCGGATATGCCTATGTCTAATAGGCGATTCAGGAGGATGGAGTGGTTGACGGTGTCAAAAGCTGCCGAGATGTCTAGGAGGATTAGAAGAAAGGAATGGCCTTTGTTCAATCCCATGATAATGTGGTCTGTTAGCGAAATGAGGAGGGTTTCCGTATTGCGTGCTTTGCGGAAGCCATATTGGGATGGATATAGGATATTGTGTTCTTCTAGATAATCTGAAAGCTGGGTGTTTACGAGTTTCTCTGTAAGTTTGGCTAAGAATGGTAGGTTAGAGATGGGGCGGTAATTAGCTAGTTCTCTGGGGTCTAGATTGTGTTTCTTAAGGAGGGGTTTAAGGGCCGCGTTTTTTAGACTGTCTGGGTACATTCCTAGAGTTAAGAAGGAGTTTATGATGTTGGTCAGAGGTCCTGAGATTGTGTTAGGGATAAGTAGCAGAAGTTTGGATGGGATGTTGTCTGCTGGGTGGCTGGAAGGTTTCTGCCTCTTAAGAAGGGATTCGATCTCCTTGGGAGAGGTTAGTTCGAAGTTGTCGAGCTTGGCTCCCGTGGGAGTGTGGATATTGGAGAATGTAGCGAGTAGAGTAGTGTTGATCGGAAAGAGTGCGAGAGTCTTCGAGATCTTCTGTTGAAAGAATATGGAGAGCTCGTTTGCCTTAGATTGCGCTTGTTCGTCTGGTATCGTCGGAGGTAGTGACTTTGTGATTTGTGATACATATGAGAAGAGAGCCTTTGCATCGTATTGGAGATCGTGGATTTTATTTGCATAGTATTCTCTTTTTGACTTTAGAATTGAGGTTCTGTAAAAAATGTAAGGTTCCTTTGTATGTTAATAGAGTGGATGGGTTAGAGGCTTTGCGCCATCTGTTTTCTTTTTGTCGTAGTTCTAGTTTTAACTGTTTGAGTTCGCTGGAGAACCAAGGTTGGTTTCCTTTTTTTATTGGATTAATTACTTTGGAGACTGAGGGACATAATTTATTTGCTACTGCTTCAGTGATTTTGTGCCAGGAGAGCATAGCTGAGTTAGGGTTGGAAAGATCCAGGTTTGTGAATTCCTTGGTGAGATGCTCACTGAGAATGTCTGAAGCACATGGTTTCCTGAAGTGAATGGTGGAGAGGTGCTATGGGGTGTTAGATTGTTTTTTTGTGGAGAAGGTTGTTGTTATCAGAAAATAGTCTGACCAGGGAATTGGGGTACATGAAGGTTCTCTAGTGCAGGAGAGCTTAGAGTTGATGAAAATAAGGTCCAGGGTGTGTCCTGCTTTGTGTGTTGGCTGGTTGACAATCTGAGCGAATCCCATTGCACTGAGGGCGGAGAGGAGTGCTTCACAGTTGGATGAGTGGGGTGTGGCATCGATGTGGAGGTTAAAGTCTCCCATGATTATGGTTGGAAGGTCCGTGTTGATGTGCTTCACTGTGGACTCTATAAGGGGGGAGGCGTCTGCTTCTAAGGATCCTGGAGGGGCATATACTAGCATTAATTGAAGTTGATTCGATTTGAATAAACTCAATTCCAGATTGGAATCTGACTTAATAGTATGTGATGTTAGTCTGAGTTCTTTCTTGGTGGCTAGTAGCAGGCCGCCCCCTCATTTTTTGTGTCTGTTAATTGAAAAAATGTCATATTTGTGAGTGGGTAGTTGGTTGATTAGGGCTATGTCTGAGTTTTTTAGCCAGGTTTCTGTGATGGCACAGATGTCGGGGTTAGAGTCCAGGAGATGGTCGTTGAGGATGTGAATCTTTTTTGTTAGAGATTGTGCATTGAGTAAGGTTACTGAGAGAAGGGTGAGACCTAGGAACTGGGTCAGGGGGGTGATCATAATTGAGATGAGGGATCTAGGAGTTCTTGTCGGTGGTTCTTGAACAGAGAACATGCGGTGGTGACGGTAGTATCTGATCGGGATCTGCTGGGTAAGCATTTCTTCAGAAGTAAGGTTGGTAATGATAGGAGTGAGGAACTGCGCTTTAGAAGCTGGCGTAGGGGACCAGCGGCTATCTATATGAAAAACTCGAAAAAGTTGAAGTTCAAATGCAGGTAGTGGGGTGAAAGGGTATAGCTAATGCTGAAGGCAAGTCAGATACCGTGCAGTGAGAGATCCGAGTAATAAGGCGCAAGCGTGTGGCAACTGTGGTCGTTTGACCTTTTAGATGGTTGCGGTAGTGGACTCGGTAGGGTGGGCAGGCTTACCACGCTAGGGGGGGACCCCTTTTTTCTCTCCTTCCCGTCTCGATGTTCCAGATCTGTCTTGTTGGAAGGTCGAGGTGCTCCTACGAGGTTGCCATCTCCCTGTCCCAAATTTGAGGTCATTTGAGTTCGCTGGAGTGAGCTGTGCAGAGCAGTAGGAAAGCAGGGGGGAGTGAAGGGCTGCTCTGGGGGCTGCACGAAGGGGCTTAGGGGGGGGGTAATGGTTAGATGACTGCATTGATCCCAGATGCCCAGAATATGGAACTGTTCAAACTGTTTCTACAATGATAAGAACATAAGAATATGCCATACTGGGTCAGACCAAGGGTCCATCAAGCCCAGCATCCTGTTTCCAACAGGGGCCAATCCAGGCTATAAGAACCTGGCAAGTACCCAAAAACTAAGTCTATCCCATGTTACTGATGCTAATAATAGCAGTGGCTATTTTCTAAGTCAGCTTGATTAATAGCAGGTAATGGACTTCTCCAAGAACTTATCCAAACCTTTTTTAAACCCAGCTACACTAACTGCACTAACCACATCCCCTGGCAACAAATTCTAGAGTTTAATTGTGCATTGAGTGAAAAAGAACTTTTTCTGATTAGTTTTAATTGTTCTAAATGCTAACTTCATAGAGTGCCCCCTTGTCTTTCTATTATCCGAAAGAATAAACAACTGATATTATAGTAATGATACTACAACCCTTCCATTCAGCTTTACAACTACAAAGACTTAACCATTAGGTCTACACCTGTAGTGCTAGTAAGAACATAAGAAGTGCCACTAGCAGAAGAGCAGTACTTCTTACGTGTGTGTGCCGCCTCTATTAGCTTAAATTTTTGGAGCCCTTTAATCTCAGAGGACGGGCTGATTCCATACCTTCACATGACAGATTGAAGCCAATTGAATGAGGTGAATGTAAGTAAAAAGTGCTACTTTCCTGTCAGTAGAAAGAAGAGAGGGTGAGAATTGTGCAAAATTTGGTTTGGCTTACCCCATAACTAATCATAGGCAAAATCTTTTATACCAAATTTTGACTTGGTTGCAAAAAAGTGTGAATGCCATAAAACACAAAATTGAAGACTGAAATAAAAACCGGAACTTATCTGAGAAAAGAGTATTACATTCAATCAAACTGCATGGGCACTGAATCCGTATTAGCTGACAATGGCCCATGTTTCAAGACCTGGTTCAGCTTCAGGGTCTTACTGTCCCAAGTATAAAGCAATGTGGGATCCGGTATATGTCACCTTGTGGTGTTGTACAGTGTATTAATCTTCATATGCTTCAGTCCCGCTGGTTCCTCATCTGTATTCAATTGCACTAACTCCTATAGAAACATAGAAATGACGGCAGAAGAAGACCAAATGGCCCATCCAGTCTGCCCATACTTATTTTTCTCATACTTATCTGTTACTCAGACCACTGAGGTCAGGGCCCTTATTGGTAACTTTTTGGTTCTAATGTCCTTCCACCCCTGCCATTGATGTAGAGAGCAGTGCTGAAGCTGCATCAATGTGAAGTATCAAGCCTAATTGATTAGGGGTAGTAACCACCTCAATAAGTAAGCTACACCCATGCTTATTTGTGTGCCCAGCCTGTGCAATTTAGTCCTTGTTGGTTGTTGTCTGAATATAATTCCTTTTTTCTTCATTCCCCCCTGCCATTGAAGCAGTGAGCTGCACTGTATGTGTGTATGTATTTATCTATTTATTTATATATTTAGAAGATTTATATACCGATGAACTTATGTATTCAAAGTGAAGTAACAGGCTTGATTGGTTCAGGGTAGTAACCGCCGCAACAAGCAAGCTACTCCCACGCTTATTTGTTTTTCCAGCCTGTGCAATTTAGTCCTTGTTGGTTGATTGAATATGAATCCTCTTTTCTTCATTCCCCCCTGTCATTGAAGCAGAGAGCTGCTTGGATATGCATTGAAAGTGAAGTGCATTGAAAGTGAAGTGCATTGTTGATTTCTTGTTGTTTAATCTATTTTCCTACTGCCTTAGGTTAACCCCCTGCCCAGTTTGCCTTCCCTGTTGAAATGTATTTCCAAACCTTCTGTTAACATGTGAACCGGTATGATGTCCCCACTAATACCGGTATATAAAAGTTTCTAAATAAATAAATAAGTATCAGGCTAATTTGGTTTGGGGTAGTAACCGCCGTAACAAGCAAGCTGTTCCCACGCTTATTTGTGAATGCAGATCCTTTTTCCCACATTTCCTCTTGCTGTTGGAGTCGCATTAACCTTGTGTATGTTTATTGAATAAGGGTAGTAGCCGTCATTCCCATAAGCCACCCCCATGCCTCTTCTCTTCATTTCATTCACATCCTCTAGGCTTGATGGATCCACAGTGTTTATCCCATGCCCTTTTGAAATCCTTCACAGTTTTGGTCCTCACCACTTCCTCCGGAAGGGTGTTCCAGGCATCCACAACCCTCTCCGTGAAGAAATACTTCCTGACATTGGTTCTGAGTCTTCCTCCCTGGAGTTTTAAAATGTTTGTTGTTGACTTTAGATCATTAAAACCTTTCAAATACCTGAAAGACTGTATCATATCACCCCTGTTCCTCCTTTCCTCCAGGGTATACATATTTAGATTCTTCAATTTGTCCTCATAAGTCATTCAATGAAGACCCTCCACCATTTTGGTCGCCCTTCTCTGGACCACCTCCATCCTGTCTCTGTCCCTTCTGAGATACGGTCTCCAGAACTGAACACAGTACTCCATGTGAGGCCTCACCAAGGATCTGTACAAGGGGATAATCACTTCCGTTTTCTTACTCGTTATTCCTCTCTCTGTGCAGCCTAGCATTCTTCTGGCTTTAGCTATCGCCTTGTCGCATTGTTTCACCAACTTCAGATCGTTAGACACTATCACCCCAAGTTCTCTCTCCTGCTCCATGCACATCAGCCCTTCACCCCCCATCAAATACATTTATTTCGGATTTCCACACCCCATATGCATGACTCTGCACTTCTTGGCATTGAATCTCAGCTGCCATATCTTCAACCAGTCTTCCAGCTTCCTTATATCCCATCTTATTCTCTCCATTCCTTCTGGTGTATCCACTCTGTTGCAGATCTTAGTATCATCCGCAAATAGACAAACCCTACCTTCTATCCCGTCTGCGATGTCGCTCACGAAGATATTGAACAGGACCGGTCCCAACACCGATCCTTGCGGCACTTCGCTCATCACCGCTCTCTCTTCCGAGTAAGTTCCATTTACCATCACACATTGTCTTCTGTCCTTCAACCAGTTTGCAATCCATGCCACTACCTTGACACTCACTCCCAAGCTTCTCGTTTTATTCACAAACCTCCTGTGCGGGACCATATCAAAAGCTTTGCTAAAATCCAAGTAGATGACATCAAGTGCTCTTCCTTGATCCAATTCTTTAGTCACCCAATCAAAAAAGTTTATCAGATTCGTCTGACAGGACCTTCCCTTGGTGAAACCATGCTGCCCCTGGTCCAGCAATTCTGCTGCTTGTAAATAATTCACTATTCTTTCCTTCAGCAGCAACTCTAATACTTTTCCCACCACCGAGGTGAGGCTAACCGGCCTGTAGTTACAAGCCTCCTCTCTGCTTCCACTCTTGTGAAGAGGGACCACTGTCGCTCTTCTCCAATCACACGGCACCACTTCCGTTTCCAGGGATCTATTGAATAGGTTATGCAGCGGAGCCACTAGCACATCTCTGAGTTACCTCAGTATCTTGGGATGAACCTCATCAGGCCCCATGGCTTTGTCCACTTTCAGTTTTCCTAGCTCTTCCCATACATTCTCTTCTGTAAATGGAGTTTCATCCATTCCACTCCCCTCCAGTTTCTTGTTAACTAGCGACGGTCCTTCTCCGGGGTCTTCTTTAGTGAACACCAAATTGAAGTGATAAGGTAATAATAAAGCTCGATGGACAACATTATATACCTTTATTTATTGATATTCCCTCATTTAAACATAAAATGTTGAATTTTCATTGCATTATTGATGTCATTTCCGGTTATCTATATCCAGTAAATAATGTCCATTGGACTCTATTATTCCGTAGGAGTTAGTGCAATTGATGGCACATGAAGAATAATGTACTGTACAACACCACAAGGCAATACACAGTGTTTTACACTTGGTACACTAATACCCTGAAGCAGAACCAGATCTTGAAATATGAGCCATTTTGGCAGTTATGGATTCAGCACCCCTGCAGTTTGATCAAATGCAACACTCTTTCTAAGATAAGTTCTGGTTTGTATTTCAGTCTTTAATTTTGTGCAATTGATGGCACATGAAGAATAATGTACTGTACAACACCACAAGGTAATACACAGTGTTTTACACTTGGTACACTAATACCCTGAAGCAGAACCAGATCTTGAAATATGAGCCATTTTGGCAGTTATGGATTCAGCACCCCTGCAGTTTGATCAAATGCAACACTCTTTCTAAGATAAGTTCTGGTTTGTATTTCAGTCTTTAATTTTGTGTTTTGTAGCACTTACACTTTTTTGCATACAGGTCATAATATGGTATTAAATATATTGCCTGTGATTAGTTATGAGTACTATGGAAAAGTGGCGTGACATATTGGTGGCTAATGTCTGTCGTTATGATGACAATATATTTATATCCATGATAAAACCTATAGGGTATATTTTAAAAGAATCTTGAGAGATTGACAGGGAAAGGGTCTTTAGTGTATATCTAATGACATGCTATTTCATTTCAGGTGATGAAAATTTTGTGTACTTCCACTATTTTGTACACATTCATGTAAGTTAGTGTTGGCATGAAGATAACATTCACTGCTTCGTCTTTTTGTTTGTGTATTGAAACTAGATTTTGAGATTTGTGAGAGAATGGAATAGTTTGACAAGCATGAAGCAGAGAATTCTAAGAAAAAGCAGACAGATATTTTGCAGCCCTATTCTTGCTTTGGGAGATATCATTAAGCAGCAGGCAAGGCACAGCAGTACCAAAAGGTAGGATTTCTAGTTCATGTTATGTCCTTTGTTCTCATGCTTTATTGCTAGAGGGGAGCCCCAAGGAAACCTATGTAGCTTGTTATGAAATTGTGTTAAAATAATAAAAGCAGAACAGAAAGGTACAGCTAGTTTCACAGTGACAAAATTAAGTCTATTGTATGAAATGGATTAAATCAATTGGAGAGAACAGATTGCCTACCTCTTGAGAAAGGTGTGGGGTTTTTGAGTAGGTTAGAAATATTTGATACTTAACCTCATTCAACCAGGATTTAAGTTGTTTGTCTATTGCTTTCATGGTTATATGCCTTGCAAAATAACATTTTTTTTTCGTGTAAGCCAGGGGAGGAGATTTCATCGGTTGAAAAATAAATGTTTTAATTAACATGGAATAGTTAAGGGCATGGTATATGTCATTCTCTAATAATTTTTTTTCCCAAATTTTAAGAGCCTATTGAAAGAGCCTGCTAATGTTTTATGATAAAAATCTAGCAAATGCTAAATCTCCCTCATAAGCAGACACAATCTCTGGACAAAGAAATAGATTTAAATCAATTCACCAGTTTTTGAACATATATCTTATGTTTTTCTGTTTAATAGATTCCTTTTCCATGGCATTCAGAGAATAGTGGTCTTTCCTAGCATGTGGATAGATGGATGCAGGACCAGTGGGTTATGCACCTCTATCAGCAGATGGAGATAAAACAAGCTGACATCTCAGTATATATAGTCCTCCCGTGACATCAGCCTGCCAATATTCTCCATCTCCAGCAGATGGTGGACGTGCATTTCCCTACTGGGGATTCCTTCAAAATTCAGAGGAGAATTGGTAGGAGCTTTGAGTTGCCCCGCTCTCCTGTGGTGATACCTAATGGTCCCTCCCCCAGTTGAGAATTCCTGAGGTGATTTCCATGGTCCTTCAGATAAGTGCCTTGGTCCAGTAGCTGTTTTTTTAAGCCGGCGTGGACTTAGCTGATTTAAACAGCTGAAAGGCAGTGGGTGCAGGAAGCAGAGTGCAGCGGTGATGGTATATGGCCTCTCCCCTTGCAGCCGGAGGCCGTCTCTATACTCAGCCGGGAAAGCTGAGCTCAGGTAAGTTTTGGAAAAAAAAAGGTCAAAGACAGAGTAGAGGGGTTGTTGTAGGACTTCCTCCGGTCTCTGTGCTCAGGGTGCTGTTCTGACATTTGTACCCGCTCTCGTGGGGGTTAAGGGACCTGGGCAGCCTGGTGGGTTGAACAGCCCAGGTGGGCTAGGTCCCATGGTTAGGCTTCTTGCTGTGTACCACGAGGTAGGCCACAGCAACATTTTTGCTTGCCTTTTTTTTCTGCACGTTCATCTGCCCTCTGCAGGACCGTCAGTGCATGCAAGTGCATCCGGCTGTGAGTCTGAATTGTGCGCCCAGTTCTTTTGGGCACTGCCTGTGCACACACTCTGGAACATATTGGTTGTGTGCCCAGGATTAGCGCAGTGACAGTGCGTTTAAGTTTTGCAGCTCATAGCCTTGGAACTCCTAAGTTTTGTGCGCTTAAATTTTATATCAAGAATTCGGCTGGACGCACATCTTCAGTTGCCTGTTAAGCATACTGATGGACTAATGGCACCTATGGCTAAGAAACCTAAGCACCTTTCCCTCTGTAATATTCAGGCATCTCAGCCTAGAATGCCATCTAACTTATGCCAGCGCTACTTAGAGGTTCAGGGAGAATTATCTTCCTCTGATTTTACTAAGCCTGGTTCTTCCCAGCCTGATGAGGGCCTGATTAAAGACATATCAAGAGGGACGCCTGATCTTGGAACTCCCTTGACTGGTTCCTCAGCAGGGTACAGCAGCTCAGTGGGCACTGCTCAAGTGCCTCCTGGTTTTGGAATGTATCCTTCTGATTTTCTTGGGTAGAATTTTTTCAAGGATTGCAGTCCTTTCTTCAGGCGCAGTCCTCAGCCCCGTCTAATCCTGTCAGGTCAGATTCTCAAGTAGTGCCCTCTCCCTTTTCCGGTATTACTATTGAGCACTGACATACATCTTGCTTGACTGCAGATACTGCGGATAGGAATCCAGATGGCACTGATAATGAGGCAGATCCTGACTGTCTGGAGGATGGGGAAATTCCTCTAGGACTGGAACCATATAGGACTATGCTGTGGTTCTTTTCTAGAGATGAACTGCCATCCCTGATTTCCCAGATATTGAAGATGCTGGTGGGAGTACCTGGGACAGATTCTGTGTCTGAACCAAAGAAAAATCCCATTTTGGTTTCTTTGCGTAAAGCCTCTTGTTTTTCCCTGTTATGGAGGCCATCCAAGAATTGATTGATCTTGATTGGGAGGCCCCAGAGGCAAATTTCAAAGGGGGTCAGACCTTGGAAGGCCTGTACTCTCTGGATCCAGTGGCATGAGAGCATCTGCATTTTCTGAAAGTAGATGCATTTGTCTGTGCCGTCTCTAAACGGACGACTATCCCCAAGGAGGGAGCAGCAGCCTTGATGGACATGCATGATAGGAGGATTGAGGCCACCGCTCGCTCTTGTTTGATTCTCTCTCAGAAAGTTGATGACTCTAGTGTGAGTTCTAGGGCAGTTATGGAACCAGCTGTCGCCTTTTTAGCAGTTGTGGGCTGCAATTTGGTCCACAGCTCGGCTAAAGGAATGGCTTTGGTAATAGCAGCCAAGCGTCAGTTATGGCTGAGAAATTGGTCGGCCGATGCCACCTGTAAAGCTAATCTTATGAAATTGCTCTTTAAAGGCTTGCTCTTGTTTGGAAGCGAGTTGGAGAAACTGGCCAGTAATTGGGGTGAATCCCTGGTTCTTCAGTTGCCAGAGGATGAGACGCAGTCACCACACCCCTTTGGTATGCGAGGTCGTCTTAGGGGTTCCAAGCAGTTACGTCCCTACAGAGGGGCAACCTTTCAGAACATATGAACATGCCATACTGGGTCAGACCAAGGGTCCATCAAGCCCAGCATCCTGTTTCCAACAGTGGCCAATCCAGGCCATAAGAACCTGGCAAATACCCAAAAACGAAGTCTATTCCATGTTACCGTTGCTAGTAATAGCGGTGGTTATTATCTAAGTCAACTTAATTAATAGCAGGTAATGGACTTCTCCTCCAAGAACTTATCCAATCCTTTTTTAAACACAGCTATACTAACTGCACTAACCACATCCTCTGGCAACAAATTCCAGAGTTTAATTGTGCGTTGAGTGAAAAAGAACTTTCTCCGATTAGTTTTAAATGTGCCACACGCTAACTTCATGGAGTGCCCCCTAGTCTTTCTATTATCCGAAAGAGTAAATAACCGATTCACATCTACCCATTCTAGACCTCTCATGATTTTAAAGACCTCTATCATATCCCCCCTCAGCCGTCTCTTCTCCAAGCTGAAAAGTCCTAACCTCTTTAGTCTTTCCTCATAGGGGAGCTGTTCCATTCAATTTATTATTTTGGTAGCCCTTCTCTGTACCTTCTCCATCGCAATTATATCTTTTTTGAGATGTGGTGACCAGAATTGTACACAATATTCAAGGTGCGGTCTCACCATGGAGCGATACAGAGGCATTATGACATTTTCCATTTTATTCATCATTCCCTTTCTAATAATTCCCAAAATTCTGTTTGATTTTTTGACTTGCGCAGCACACTGAACCGATGATTTCAATGTGTTATCCACTATGACGCCTAGATCTCTTTCTTGGGTAGTAGCATCTAATATGGAAACTAAGATTGTGTAACTATAGCATGGGTTATTTTTCCCTATATGCATCACCTTGCACTTGTCCACATTAAATTTTATCTGCCATTTAGATGCCCAATTTTCCAGCCTCACAAGGTCTTCCTGCAATTTATCACAATCTGCTTGTGATTTAACTACTCTGAACAATTTTGTATCATCTGCAAATTTGATTATCTCACTCGTATTTCTTTCCAGATCATTTATAAATATATTGAAAATTAAGGATCCCAGTACAGATCCCTGAGGCACTCCACTGCCCACTCCTTTCCACTGAGAAAATTGTCCATTTAATCCTACTCTGTTTCCTGTCTTTTAGCCAGTTTGTAATCCACGAAAGGACATCGCCACCTATCCCATGACTTTTTACTTTTCCTAGAAGCCTCTCATGAGGAACTTTGTCAAATGCCTTCTGAAAATCCAAGTACACTACATCTACCGGTTCACCTTTATCCACATGTTTATTAACTCCTTCAAAAAAGTGAAGCAGATTTGTGAGGCAAGGCTTGCCTTGGGTAAAGCCATGCTGACTTTGTTCCATTAAACCATGTATTTCTATATGTTCTGTGATTTTGATGTTTTTGAACACTTTCCACTATTTTTCCTGGCACTGAAGTCAGGCTAACCGGTCTGTAATTTCCCGGATTTCCCCTGGAGCCCTTTTTAAATATGGGGGTTACATTAGCTATCCTCCAGTCTTCAGGTACAATGGATGATTTTAATGATAGGTTACAAATTTTTACTAATAGGTCTGAAATTTCATTTTTTAGTTCCTTCAGAACTCTGGGGTGTATACCATCCTGTCCAGGTGATTTACCACTCTTTAGTTTATCAATCAGGTCTACCACATCTTCTAGGTTCACTGTGATTTGGTTCAGTCCATCTGAATCATTACCCATGAAAACCTTCTCCAGTACGGGTACTTCCCCAACATCCTCTTCAGTAAACACCGAAGAAAAGAAATCATTTAATCTTTCCGCGATGGCCTTATCTTCTCTAAGTGCCCCTTTAACCCCTCGATCATCTAACGGTCCAACTGACTCCCTCACAGGCTTTCTGCTTTGGATATATTTTAAAAAGTTTTTACTGTGAGTTTGCCTCTATGGCCAACTTCTTTTCAAATTCTCTCTTAGCTTGTCTTATCAATGTCTTACATTTAACTTGCCAACGTTTATGCATGTTCCTATTTTCCTCTGTTGGATCCTTCTTCCAATTTTTGAATGAAGATCTTTTGGCTAAAATAGCTTCTTTCACCTCCCCTTTTAACCATGCTGGTAATCGTTTTGCCTGCTTTCCACCTTTCTTAATGTGTGGAATACATCTGGATTGTGCTTCTAGGATGGTATTATTTTTTTTTTTTAATATTTATATTTTTATTGGCAGAACACACAATCTTAACAGGAAAGTCATATTAACCATAGATCAACAATGCAATACAGTAGAAAGACTGCCAACAACAGTTTATCCCCTTTTTTGCTCCTTCCCCCATCCCCACCCATTTCCCCCTTATAACATCTCACATCAGGGTTTTCCTCTTCGTGTCACACCATATAACAGCTAGAAGAAATAAAAAGTACAGACAATATGGATAAAGGAAGTTTCCCTATCTTAATATCCAGAATCATCCCCTACTGTCGAGACTCATCCATCCATCACCACAGCTGCCAGTCCGCAAAGCCAAGAGCGAGTGTCTCAAAAGTCTTTATACCAACGTAGGAATGGTTCCCAGAGTCTAATGTGAGATGACATTTTGTCAGTCTGCCCTGCGTGCAGATAATACCAATAATGCACCGACCATAGTCTTTTTATAACAAAATCCGCTATGGGGGGAAGCTCCATCCGCCAGTGTGAAGCCAGCTCCTGTCGTGCAGCACAAAGTATATGGTTTATCAAATTCCTAATTCGAGACGGCCACTCTGTGGGGTAAGCTGATAATAGGTATATTTCAGGGAGAAAAGGTACATCCTCTCCGAGCATCTGCAAGATGATAGATGCAACCCATTTCCAAAATGGTACCACCTTAGGACAAGTCCACCAAATATGTATAAAGGAACCCTCCATCGAACAATTCCGCCAGCAGACAGCTGTTCTGCTCGAGTACATTTTGCTTAATTTAAGTGGAGTAAGGTACCAGCAATAGAGCAACTTGTAGTTCATTTCCACTGTTGAAGCGGCTATAGAGCTTTTGGCAATATTCAAATAACACTGTTTCCATTGCTTAGCAGTCCACGAGTAGCCCCAATCCCGTTCCCATTGTGTCTGATAAGGACTAGGATCAGAAGAATGTTGTCCCAGCCATGTGTATAGCTTCGAAATCACCCTTTTAGGCGTCCCTGAATTAAAGCTCATTTCCTCGAATTCTGTCTTCGGGCGACTGACATGGTCCTTCAAATATGCATCTTGTGCACAGTGTTGAAGATAATGGAAGTATTCTGCATCAGGAATCGGGAACTGTCGTTGCAGATCAGCAAAGGAAAGTATATTCATATTATCTATTAATTGACCATAGCACCATACGCCCCACTTATTCCATTTGCTAAAAGCACGTCCCACATCGGAGACTAAACGGCCCGCATCATAAATACCCAGAGGTAACAATGGGGACACCTGTTTATGGCCAGAGTACCAACCGTCCTTTATTCCATAACTTGAGTCATGTTGGTAAAGGGATTAGTAATCCCCCCCGCAGCACCCTTCGTGTGCATACCCCAGACTAAATTATATAAAGTTTCCCCATTGAGTCCCATTTGTTCGATACTTATCCACTGCTTAGTATGTTGGCGGGCCGTCCACTCCGGTATTACCCGAAGCTGCGTCGCATAATAGTATTTAAAAAAATTTGGAACTGCCAATCCCCCTCATTCTTTGGGACGATGAAGAGTTGTCCTTGCAATGCGGGGAGGCCGTTTTCGCCAAATAAAGTGAAACACCTTGGTATGTAAGGATTTCAAGAACTTAGTAGGTATTTCTATAGGTAGCGTCTGAAACAAGTATAACCACCTTGGGAGCACAGTCATTTTAATGACTGCCACCTTTCCCAGCCAGGAGAGCCGGTACGAGTCCCAGATCTCTAGGTCTTTTGCAGTTTTAGCCAGCAAGGGTACATAGTTATAAGCAAATAGTTGCCTCCAGTCTGCTCCTAACTGTATGCCCAAATACTTAATACACGAAGAAGTCCATTTAAACGGAAAATGAGCTTTGATATTGGATGCCTGGTCGGTCGTCAGAGAGACATTTAATATTTCCGTTTTAGTCATATTAACCTTAAACCCCGATATAGCACTAAATTTATCCAGCTCTTTGACCAGTATGGGTAAGGTGAGCTGTGGATAAGCTATGGAAAAAAGAATATCGTCAGCGAATAATGATATCTTGAATTGGGTATTTCCAACTGTAATCCCTTTAATGTCCTCATTTTGACGAACCGATGATGCCAGGGGCTCCATAAAGAGGGCAAACAGGAGAGGAGAAAGGGGACAACCCTGCCGCGTTCCTCTCCCCAGGTCGAATATCGGGGAACAGGATCCATTCACCTTAATACAAGCTTTGGGAGAGGAGTACATTGCGGATAACCAGGTTCTAAAATTTTTCCCAAGGCCTACTTTGTTGAGTACTTGAAACAGAAAACCCCAATGAAACCTATCGAAGACCTTTTCCACGTCCACTGCCATTAACACCGATGGGACCTGGCGACTCCGGGTGAACCACATTAAATTAGTGATTTTGCGCAGGTTATCCCCTGCCTGCCTACCAGGAATAAATCCTGATTGATTGTTATGTACCAATAGAGGTAGGACCTTATTGAGTCTACTGGCCAGAATTTTCGCTAAGATTTTTAAATCTAAATTCAACAGGGATATTGGTCTAAAAGTCCCACAGAGAGATTTATCCTTCCCTGGTTTTGGTAAAATAGTGATCCCTGCCAAATCCATTGACAATGGTAGTGTTGGTTCTATTAATATGTTATTATATACCTTTTGTAGGTAAGGTATTAATAGATCCCCAAACCTTTTGTAGAATAGACCAGAAAATCTGTCTAATCCTGGTGCTTTATGTGGTTTGAGGGTGGAGATGGCCTGAAAAATCTCACCTTGCGAAATAGGCCTGTCCAATTTATTTGACTGCTCCTCCGTCAAGGAGGGTAACTGGACTTCCGCTAAGTACTGTTCTATTTAATAAACCCAGGTTTATTAAATCATAATATTTCCCCTTTGATTGAGAGTCTAACCTTAATCCTGAACCCAGAGAAACCATCAATGATTTTAGGCGATTTTAACGTACATGTTGATAATGCCATTATAGATTCCACGTGTTCCATATTATGTGATTCATTCACAGCTCTCAGCTATAATCTTACCTCACGCACCCCTACACACAGAGCAGGGCATGCTTTAGATTTGATTTTCGTAAATTCTAAGTTATGTACAAACATTGATCTAAATATAACCCCAGTTCCGTGGTCTGATCATTTTTTGATCCACTCTGAAGCTAGCTTCAATCTACCAAAGCTCTTATCTCAGTTTACGTTTCAGTTGAAACCAAAAACTGAAGATTTAATATTAGAATTCCAAAATACAAATGATAACTCGCAACCCCTCAATGTAAACAAGTTAACTTCTACCTGGCTATCGAAGTGCGAAAAAATAGCAACGACACTATGCCCAACAATAACCAAAACATTAAAGCTAAAACAAATTAAGAACCCCTGGTTTAATAAGGATCTCAAGAAACAAAAACTGAAGGTGAAAAAGCTAGAAATAATATGGAGAAAAAATAAAATGACTCAAACATTAGCGGCATATAGATTAGCGCTACACCAATACAAGAAACTTATCGAAAAAGCAAAAAAAGAATTTTTTAAGAAAAAATTAGAGTCCTCTTTACATAACCCAAAAGTTCTTTTTGATATCGTTAATAACCTTATAAAAACTCCAATCAGAGTGGAAAGTCTACTGGAAAATAAATGCAACGAAGTAGCCGTATTTTTTAAGGAAAAAATAGATTCATTAATTCGGAATAATAATTTTAATCAGAGCCAGGAAATTAAATGCCAGAAAAACCGGATATTAATTGGGATCAATTTGAACATGTATCCTCAATAGAAATTGAAGGTTATATTAAAAAATTAAATTCTGCTAAGCACTCCTTAGATCCCATTCAAGTAGTATCCCTAAAAACCATTGCTGACGTCATCGCCCCAATAATCATTAATATAGTGAACGCCTCATTGAATGAAGGCATAGTACCTGAAATACTGAAAAATGCCATAGTCAGACCAATTTAAAAAAAAACAAAGTTAGATAATACCCTACTGAGCAACTATAGGCCTATATCCATTTTACCTTTTTTAGCAAACGTTTTAGAAAAAGTAACACAAAAACAATTAGATGCCCATTTGGAAACCAATAATATCTTATTCCCAAACCAATATGGTTTTAGGAAAAATTTTAACACTGAAATACTTCTTATTGCGTTGATGGATTCAGTTTTAAGAGGTTTTGATGCCGGAAAAAGTTATTTCTTGGTTTTATTGGACTTATCGTCCGCATTTGACACGGTAGATTATCCCATCTTACTGAAACGACTATCAGAAATTGGAATTTATTTTATTTATTTATTTAAAAACTTTTTTTATACCGGCATTCGTAGGACACATCATGTCGGTTTACAAATAACTGAGAAAGGAAAGGAAGTTACAATGAACAGGGGAAGGGTTAACTGGGTGATATACAAAGAAGAGGAGAAGAGAGTCAAACAGGAATAAGTGGTTTAGTCTTTGACTGGTTCTCCTCTTTCCTTAGTAATAGGTCATACCAAGTAAAAATTAATACCGTTACTTCAGAAAAAGTACCTTTAAGAACAGGTGTCCCTCAAGGATCAACCTTATCCGCAACTCTTTTTAATGTATATGTTTTACCCATTTGCCATTTTTTAAACGGACTAGGTCTGAAATTTTATGTATATGCGGACGATATACAGTTTTTGGTCTCGATTGATAACACCATAGAAGATGCCTTAGATCTTATAAAAATGTATATTTTAGCAATAAAAAAATTACTCCAGCAATTAAAGCTAGTTTTAAATACCGATAAAACTGAGATTTTACTGCTTGAACGTAAATGTCATTTGAGCAACATTCCACTATTGATCTTCCCGGACAATGTAAAAATAAATCCATGCTTTAAGGTACGTGATCTTGGTGTTGTTCTAGACACCGAATTTTCTCTTAAAAAACATATTTCAACAAAACTGAAAGACGGTTATTATAAATTACTTACTTTACGCAGACTCAAACCATTTTTAGACTTTTCAGATTTTAGAGCCGTATTACAGTCACTTATTTTTGCTAATTTAGACTATTGTAATTCACTGTTACTTGGTCTGCCAATGTCCAGTATTCGTCCGCTTCAGGTTTTACAGAATGCCGGAGCACGAGTCTTGACCGGCTCAAAAAGGAGGGACCATATTACTCCAATTCTGATTAGTTTGCATTGGCTCCCTATTCAAAACCGTATCCAATATAAGGCTGCATGTATAATTTACATTGTCATTCATGGAGACCATACAGAATGGCTAAACACATCAATAAGACTGCATGTACCACAGAGGAATCTACGATCGGCTGACAAAGGTCTCTTGTCAGTCCCTACTATTAGATCGGCCAGGTTAAGCAATGTAAGAGAACGTGCTTTGTCTGTTGCAGGAACAAAGCTTTGGAACTCCCTTCCAACATACCTGAGCTTGACTACAGATAAGAAACAATTTAAATCAAACTTAAAGACATGGCTATTTAAGTGTGCATTTATGGAGAATGAAAATTCAGATAAAAGCATGATGCAATAATTGAACAGATAGCACAATACTTTTTACAATATTTTTTCATATTGCAAAGGCTACCAATATTTTAAATATTTTATATTAGTCTTAAATTATTGTATACATTTTATAGTTTATTTTACAGTTCTAAGTAGAAGCTTATATTATGTTCTTAACAGCTATTTATGATTTTATACTGTGTAATTTTTAGCTGTTACTCTTTTATGAACTATTGTATTTCTTGTACCCTAACTTGTAAACCGGTGTGATGGTTAGTTTGAGTCATCAGTATATAAACAACAATAAACTAAACTAAACTAAACTATGTCCCGATCGGCAATTGGGAACTCATTTATATATAATTCCCGGTAAAATTGCGC
This sequence comes from Rhinatrema bivittatum, assembly GCF_901001135.1. Classification (NCBI taxonomy): domain Eukaryota; kingdom Metazoa; phylum Chordata; class Amphibia; order Gymnophiona; family Rhinatrematidae; genus Rhinatrema; species Rhinatrema bivittatum. Next base: position 50,761,414 of record NC_042620.1, on the reverse strand, counting down.
AAACCGCTGCCTGATATTCTTATTATCCATTAGAAATTGTCCCTATTGGTCCTTAATTTGTGGTGAAATATTCTTTAATGTCCTCCCTCAGAGCGTCACATAATTGATTATCAGAAAGCAGGGCATTATTCAATTTCCAATATTTAGTCCCAGGATCATCCTTCTGCAAAGAGAAGGATCCCAAAATTGGTGAATGATCCGACCATGTTACAGGACCTATTTGCATATCCTTACATCCCACACACCATAGTTTATCACCCAGCCACATATCAATGCGGGAATAGGTATCATGAACCCGGGAATGAAAAGTGAAGTCCTTACTCTGTGGGTTTTTAAGTCGCCATAAATCGTAAACTCCCCATGCACCCATAAGTGCTTTCAACCATTGTCTATGACAGTGGTTCTCAACCTTTTTTCTGTCGGGACACACCTGACAGATGGTTCTCACATGCGTGACACACTGACCCATGATCGTCACAGGGCTAGATGTAAAAGTACAGTTTGCATCCACGGGAACCCCCCTGACCCACAATAATGGATGTAAAGCAGAATTATGACATTCCCCATACAACTCACCCTACAAAAAAGATATTCTGGTTCTGGTGTCATCTCAGTAACAGCAACTCAAACTCCTACTTCCAGGCTCAATAGCCCTACTTATGAAAAAACAGCAGTTTACCACCAATGCATGTCCTCTTGAGAAAACACAACAAATAAGACTGATACAAACGCTTACATGCTAGTAAAATATCTCGGTAACAGACACAGAACCGACCTAACATACTCCCAGGATCTGTAGTAATGCACATAAACTAATCCGCACACAGTTACACCTGTATTATGGAACACACTCAAACAGGAGCAACCCTATCTATGAAAAGGCAACACTACAAATATTAAATCAGGCCCTAAAAACCAATACAGCTCTTATTAGGAAAATAGAACTAGCAAGCAGCTATAGATCCCCACACAGAAATAATTGTAAAACTATACTAATAAGCAGAATAAATGTTTCACAACAACTTTGAACAGAATAACATCCAACAATTAAAAACTCATAAAAACTATTAAAAATTCTCCAAACACCAATAAAATATTTCAAAAAAAGCAGACACATCACATAATATTAAATAATTAAAATGGCAGTCAATCAAGAAAAATAAACTTAAAAGGCCACCTTTACTTACCCCCTCCAGCAGCTCTCCTACTCCTCTTCCATGCAGGCTGTAGCACACACCAGAAACAGCAGTAGTGGCTAAGCTCTATATTTATTTATTTTATTTATTTAGAATTTTTATATACCGAAGTTCTTGTTGGGAAACAAATCAATCCAGTTTACATGGAACATCAAAATGCCTAAGGCCTAGAATCAGTGCCCATGGCTTTACAAGAAACAGATTAAACAGAACGATTCCATAGAACAGTAATATGGTAACTCTCTCTGGGTTTTGAGACAAACCCGAGGCTTTAAATAAAATGATTAAAACAAATTGATTAAAAAAATTAAAAATAATAAATCCCTAATAGATACAAATTAATTAACAAAACAAATACAAATTAAAATTAATTAATTAAAAACAAATAAATACAAAATAAATATAGTTGTACATAAATTATACAGAGAAGGCAATTTGTTTAACGTTGGCATTTGGACGACAAAATCCGGAGGTAGCAAGTGACCGGGCAGTAAAATAAGAAGTAGTAAGAAGTATGAAGTCGAGTAATGGGTGGTGATGGAGAGAAAACTGAGTGGAGTGAGTTACTTAAGTGTCTGTGAAAGCTTGGCTAAAGAGCCAGGTTTTTAGCTTTTTTTTGAAGACTAGATGGCTAGGTTCAAGTCGTAAGTCTGGGGGGAGAGCGTTCCATTGGTGGGGTCCAGCCGCAGATAGAGCTTGCTTCCTTCGTGATGTTTTAGCGGTTGGGGCATACAGTGTACCTTTGTATGCGCTTCTGATGGGCCCTAAGGAAGAGGACTCATTGTCCTCTTCCTTAGGGCCCATGTCTCTCATACACACACCATATCATCATGCCCCCATGATCAGTTTCTGTCTCTCACACACCAATCATTTCCCAAACAGTCTTTGACAAACACACCAGTCACCTTCCTGAACAGTTTCTCTCATGCCATACACACACACAGGCTTCCCACTCCCGTGTTCCACTTACATATATGGGTTTCTCACTCTCATAATCACTTTCTCTTTCTCACACACACTCACCAGTCTCTCACTCCCATGCTTGTTCTCTCCACATGCACAGGCTTCTCATTCCCATAATCACTTTCTTTCTCTCACACACATACACAAACACACACACCAGTCACCTGATCTCTCTCATGCATACACACACACACACAGGCTTCCCACTCCCATGTTCTCTTTCAGATACACAGGCTTCTCACTCCCATGCTGTGTCTCACACACACCCAGGTTCTCACTCCCATGCTCACTCTCTTCACATGCACAGGCTTCTCATTCCCATAATCACTTTCTCTCTGTTACACACACACACACACCAGTCTGTCTCTCATTTCCATGCTCGCTCTCCACGTGCACAGGCTTCTCATTCCCTGAATCACATTCTCTCTCTCTCTCACATTCACATACACACCAGTCACCTTACCAACCAGTCTCTCTCTCATACATGCACACACACACAGGCTTCCCACTCCCACGCTCTCTCTCACATAATCAGGCTTCTCACTCCCATGCTTTCTTTCACATACACCCCCACAACACAAGGCTTCTTACTCCCATGCTTTCTCACATACCCAGATTTCTCACTTCCATGCTTTTTCTCTCTTTCTCACACACACACACACATCCTGACTGTCTCACACTCTCACATACACATCAGTCATCTCCTTGAGCAGTCACTTTCATTGTCTCTCACATATACACATACATCATCTCTCTGACCAGTTTCTCTCAATCACACACATGCTCTCGATCAAATACATTTTCTCACTTACACACAGGCTCTCAATCACACACACATTCTCTCACACGCTGGCTGGCTGCTTCTCTCTCTTTCTCTCACTCACTTCCTCTCTCCCCCCCAACCCCCCCCCCCCCCCCGAGCACAAATGGTAGCTGCAGCAGTCTCCTCCTCCAGCCCCCGCAGGCCAAGAAGGAAGAATTCCATCGGCCGCGGGAGGCTCATGCTGCTGTCTCCTTTCCCGATTACTGGCTGATTCTATTGCACGGGGGCCGATGCTGCAGCTGCCGCTGCTACTTTATCACGCGGCACGGCTCTTTCTTCTTCCCGCGCACCGCGTATCACTTCCTGGTCCGGGGTGGGGGGGGGGGAATGCAGGCGCGGGAAGAAGAAAAGACCAGCCACAGGCGCCACAGCTTCTTCTAGCACCGCTGCCGTTCCCACTGGACTTGAACATGCTGATAGCCCGGCGGCAACGGCAGCAGGGAAGAAAGAGCAGCGGGAGAGACCGGGAGCACGCGACACACCAGCCGGTGCTTGGCGACACACCAGTTGAGAACCGCTGGTCTGTGAACCTTAGGTCCTCCTCCAGGAGGCTTACTATGGTCCATTTTGGGGCTGAGGATAGTATTAAAATCACCACCTATCAATAATGGCCCTTTTATAAAGTCACTGAGTGAATGTTCTAAGGAGAGAAAAAAATCCCCTTGGTTAGTATTAGGAGCATAAATATTAATTAGTGTCATGAGAATATTATCTAACTTGATCACCATAGCAATGTACCTTCCTCCTTTATCCCTTTTGCACTCAAGTACTTCTACTCGAAGGTCCTTTGCAAACATAATACCTACCCCACATGTTTTCTTTGCCTCACAATTGGAGGCCAATAGTATTTGCGGGTATGCCTTATCTCGCAGTAAACGTTCATCTTTACAAAGAAGATGTGTTTCTTGGTAAAGTATATTGATGCTCCCTGCATTTTGGCATCTGCAAATAACAACTGTCGCTTTCGAGGATGATTGAGCCCCTTGACATTCAGGGATATAACTTTCAGATCAGTCATTTAAGATAATAGGATAGTTATATAAGAAAACCCATATGCGCTGTTCTTCAGCTGAAAACCCTTTAATCTTAATAAAGACAGCATTCCTATATTCCCACTGTACTATCGTAGGAATATCCCACCCCCTCCCCCCCCCAAATCAACCATCGATGAGGTGTCCTCCCTCACCCTGTTTAGTAGGAAGGAATGACATCAACCCCTGAAGCCAGTTAGTAACAATTCCAAAAAATAGGTGTCATTAAACAGCGAACATATTATAGCTCACATAACCCCTCTCCCTAGAGTGTTAACCTCCCTCCCACCCCTTCACAATGAGCACTTCATATCCAAATACATTACAGATTCCTATAATAGGGCCCAGACAGGACTAGGCCAACTTTGTAGGGCTGCATGCAGAATGCAGCGTAAGGAGAAGAAAATAAGACCGATCCAGAGCAAATGTGTACATTGAAGCTTCTCACTCCCCTCTGATATCAGACCCCTGCATCTTCTTCTGGGACTTTAGCGATGGGGTTTCTTCTAAGTCTTTTACCACCCTTGCCTGCCCTCTGCCATCGTGGTGCAGCTATACGTTCCGGAGGTGCAGATCCTTCAGTGCGTGATTTCACCTCGATACCCTTTTGCCTTAAGAATTTTTCAGCTGTCTCCAGAAGCCGTGCCGTGCATGAGTGGCCACTTATGTTAAAAAGTAACCCGAAGGGATAAAGCCACTTATAACGAATATTTTCCACTCTCAGCGTATCAGTAACATATTTCATAGCCTTGCACTTCTGGAGCGTGATGGCCGAGATATTATATAGTTGCACTGTGACCCCTTTCCATAGTATATTGCCCATTGTTCTGGCTTTATTCATAATCTGGTCCTTAATAGAAAAATGATGGAGGCATGCAATTATATCTCTGGGTTGATTGTTGTTAGAGCCACCCAGTGACCGATGAGTTCATTCTATAACAATGTCTTTATCATAAGGGTGATCTGCATCTGAGCTTAATATGGCTTTACAGATAGCCTTAACCAGAGCTATGTGATCGGTCGTCCCTTCAACTTCAGGGACTCCCCTGATCCTAATATTATTGCGTCTATTTCTATTTTCTAAGTCCTCCATTTTCGTGAGCAGCTCCTCCGTAGATTGTTTTAGGGAAGCCATGTCCTTTGCCTGCTGCGTCAATGTAGTAGCATGGTCATCCGTGGCCTGCTCTACCTAGTGGATCTGGTCTCCTAGTTCCTCCACTTCTTTGCGGATGTCACCCAAGGTAGTCTGTATTTCTTCTCTGAATGCCTGGATAATTTCACTTTTAACATCCTGCAGCCAAGATTTAAGTTCTTGCCTAGACGGGCAGGAGGTATGGTCGCCTCCCGTTTCGGCTGGCAGATCGCTCGCTGACGCTAGCACCGGCGCCATTGCTTCTTCCTCTCCAGTGGGTGCGTTTTTCAGGAGCGCAGGGTTGCCTCCGTATGAGAAGTCCGCTAAACCCACTGTTCGCCTCCGGGTTGCCATTATTGATGCCGAGCCAAAACAGCTGAAATCGGGAGGTTAGGGGCTATTTATTCGCCGCTGACACCGCGAAAACTCTTCAGCATCTCAGAGCCGAAGATTCAGGCTGACGTCACTTCCTCCCTAGGATGGTATTTTTTAACAATGACCACGCCTCTTGTACACTTTTTACTTTTGTAGCTGCTCGTTAATTCAAATTTGATCATTTTATGATCACCGTTGCCAAGTGGCCCCACCACCGTTACCTCTCTCACCAAATCTTGTGCTCCACTGAGAATTAGATCTAAAATTGCTCCCTCTCTCGTCTGTTCCTGAAACAATTGCTCCATAAAGCTATCATTTATTCCATCCAGGAACTTTATCTCTGTAGCGGGTCCCGATGATACATTTACCCAGTCAATATTGGGGTAATTGAAGTCTCCTATAAAAGAACAGTTAATTGCTTAAGTGCAACGAGCTACACTTGTCTCCACACAAAAAACGTTGCAAGCTACAAATTTTTTTCTTTTCTGTGCATTATTTATTTAAAGCTGTGGGACCATCATAACACCCGCGGTTTGTTTGGCAGTAAGCCAGGCTCTCAACCACAACGGGTCATGTTTAATCATCGGTCCATTAAAGTCCTTGAAATGCTATTTTATTAATGAATTTAAACAATTTTTTCTTTCCTTTTTTTATTTTTTATAAAAGTTTTTTAATGAAGTGACGGTATTTGATGAATAAAGGACGGTATTTTCCTTACTTGTGCAGAGCGCCGCCGCACTTCCTTACTTGTCTGTAGCGCTGCCACGCTTTGTAGATCAAGTTGTTCAGGAGTTTCTTTTTAGGGAATGAACTTCCGATCCTCAGGCACCCAAGATTTATACTGAGTATCCGGAATTTTTGGAACAATGGTCCCACATTCTTAACAAATGCTCAATGGATTTAATGTTATTAATTGTTAGTCAAACACATAAAATATCTCAAGAAATCCAGCAACAGTCCGAAACCATGTTAGAATCTTTAAAAAATAACGTGGCATTAGATTTGTTTGACAATACCCTTCAGGAGTTTAAGCGCAATATGGAGAAATTTAAGGAAGAAATAAAAATCACCAAAATTGACAAGTTTCGGAGGGACGAAGGGGATTATAAGAAGGGGCTAGTTTACCCTTGGTTAAACCAGGATGCTAAGCCAAAGAAAGTCACCTTTAATCTGTCTGATAATTCATCAGGAAGCGATGAAAAAACCCCTTTGGGGGACCACCCAAAACCCACATACCAGCCGGGACAAACGTATAGGGGCAGAAGAAGAGGGTCCCGCAATTACCAACACACAGAGTGGAACCGACCGAGAACCAGGTCGCAGTATCCCTCCAACAAACAAACCCCGGGACATACAGAATGGACATAACATCGGCAGTTATTAATATATCGGGGTGCCCCCTCTCAGCACTGGAAGAACAAGTGCTGAATAAAGGCTTAAATTTTGTGCCTACCCAGAAACAGGATCCCTTTCAGTTCCGCTGTGACTTTCACAAATTTATACGTCAACTTCAAAGGAAAATCTACCTGTCTCAATCCCCTTTTGCAAGCCCACCTACAGCCATTACACCTATTGTCAAACTCAAATCAAAATGGAGTCCTCCACCACCAGGAGATGCAGCCATCAACACTTTTTTCACATTGGTGATGCATGATGTTGAAAATATTGAAAAATCACATTCTCATTCTTACTTTAATCTCACCAGAGAAGAATCACAAGCATTACACCAGTTACAAGACAGACGTGACATCGTAATAAAACCGGCTGACAAGGGAGGTGCAGTCGTAGTGATGAGTGTACCTTCATATGTGCAAGAAGCACAACGCCAGCTTTCTGATAAAGCATTTTATCAAGTATTAGATACAGATCCCACGGACAGCATTCAAGCTGAAGTTACCCGTATCGTTGAATTCGGGCGCCAACAGAGGTTTCTCACTAACAGTGAATGTGAATTTTTGATCAATAAACACCCGAGAATCCCAGTACTATACATAGTACCAAAGATTCACAAGAATCTACAAAATCCACCTGGAAGACCCATAGTCTCGGCTAAAGAATCCGTCTTGGAACCGATTTCAATTTTTTTGGACAAATTATTACAGCCATTTGTATCTCAAGCACCATCATATATTAAAGATACGTCACACATGCTTCAATTGTTATCTACCATTTCATTAACTAGTAATAGCCTTTTAGTCACCATGGACATAGAGTCATTATATGCTGTAATTCCTCAAGAAGAATTACTTACAGTAATATCGGCAGTATTAAAAAATCGTCCTAATCCACAACGCATACCCACTTCCTATATCATTGAATTACTACATTTAGCATTGAGCCACAACTATTTCATGTTTCAAGAAAAATTCTATTTGCAAATTCGGGGAACAGCCATGGGAGCAGCAATGGCACCAGACGTTGCCAATCTGTTTGTCACGGCATTTGAAAAACAATACATACAGCAGAATCAGTGGTCGTCGTATTTGAAGCATTGGAAGAGATACATTGACGACGAGTTCATTGTATGGGAAGGACCCCAAACAGCCCTCCTAGAGTTCCATTCTTGGCTCAATAAATTGAATTCATGTCTCAAATTCACCATGAACTTTCATCATCACCAAGTGTCTTATTTAGATATTCTGATCACCAAAAATGAAGATTCAGTTACCACCACTCTGTACCGCAAACCCAATGACTGCAATAATCTTCTAAGATTCGACAGTTTTCACCCCAGTACATTTAAGCTAAATCTACCTGTAGGTCAATTTATGCGCATACGACGAATATGTACAGATAATTCAGAGTTTAAAATACAAGCCCAAAATTTGGCAGAAAGATTTTTACAGGGAGGATATCCCCTATCCAGTGTCAAAAAAGCTTATCGACGAGCCCTTTATTCTAATCGGGACTTTTTATTTTTACCCAGACAACATGAGGATTTGAACCCACAGACCTTGGTGATGAGGCACACACTGGCCTCACCACTGATCAGCAAAGCCATCAGGAGACATTGGGCAATCCTCCAGGAAATTCATCCTTCACTCAAAGAACCTATTCGGATAGCATACACTCGAGGCAGAAACATTAAAGATCAGGTGGTACATTCCAGCTTCCATGAATCTTTGAACATTGATGGCCCTGTTAACAGCTGTACTAATTGCGCTCATTGCGCTCTGAAATCATCACAGACAACTATCATCTTACCATCAGGACGAAGAGTGCCTTTTCCTCAAGCGACGTGTAGAACTTCTTTCGTAGTATATGCTATATTTTGTCCATGCCCACTTATTTATGTGGGCATGACCAAACGTCCGTTCAGAATCAGATTAACTGAACACAAATGTTGCCTCAACACGGGTCGTATTGAGGAACCATTAGTAGCACATTTTAAAGACCACAATCATATATTTTCTGACATCAAATGGACTATTTTAGAAGTGATTAAAGCACACTGGAGAAAAGGGGACAGGGTTAAAAAACTTCAACAATGTGAACAACGCTGGATTTTCCAATTGCAAACAGTGACCCCCTGTGGTCTCAACAAGGAAATAGAGTGGATTCACTTCATGTGAATCCACTTGCCCGCCAAATCAAACACACAGGTGTAGTACGGTGAATTCGCATAAAATCATGTCAGATCTCACGGCAATTCAGCAGAACGCCGACAAGAGGACTAGGCGGCAGAATGCGGTAAGTTGGGACTTTGAATCCCCCAACTTCACAATCCATTTAGGGATGTGCACATATGATTTTATGAAGTTATTGTGCAAAATTGGATCTTTAAGTATGTGTGGTGTAACGACCATTTTTATTTTAAAAGGTATTAAGTACCATGCGGCAGACTGCGGTATTAAGTACCATGTGAATTTGACGGGAGTTAAAACCGCGGTATTAAGTACCATGTGAATTTGACGGGAGTTAAACCTTGCATTTTCTAAGTTCAGGATAATAATTCTCCGATGTGGTCACAGTCCCTGAAGCAGCTCGGAGCGAAACGTACGGACTGCACAAGTGCCTGAGGATCGGAAGTTCATTCCCTAAAAAGAAACTCCTGAACAACTTGATCTACAAAGCGCGGCAGCGCTACAGACAAGTAAGGAAGCGCGGCAGCGCTCTGCACAAGTAAGGAAAATACCGTCCTTTATTCATCAAATACCGTCACTTCATTAAAAAACTTTTATAAAAAATAAAAAAAGGAAAGAAAAAATTGTTTAAATTCATTAATAAAATAGCATTTCAAGGACTTTAATGGACCGATGATTAAACATGACCCATTGTGGTTGAGAGCCTGGCTTACTGCCAAACAAACCGCGGGTGTTATGATGGTCCCACAGCTTTAAATAAATAATGCACAGAAAAGAAAAAAATTTGTAGCTTGCAACGTTTTTTGTGTGGAGGTAATTGAAGTCTCCCATTATTACCGCACTACCAATTTGGTTAGCTTCCCTAATTTCTCTTAGCATTTCACTGTCAGTCTCACCATCTTGACCAGGTGGGCGGTAGTATACTCCTATCACTATAGTCTTCCCCGACACACAAGGGATTTCTACCCATAAAGATTCACTTGTGCATTTAGTCTCATGCAGGATGTTTATCCTGTTGGACTCTATGCCATCCCGGACATAAAGCGCCACACCGCCTCCCGGGTGCTCCTCTCTGTCATTGCGATATAATTTGTACCCCGTTAAAGCACTGTCCCATTGGTTGTCCTCCTTCCCCCATGTCTCTGAGATGCCAATTAAGTCTATGTCATCATTCACTGCTATACATTCTAATTCTCCCATCTTATTTCTTAGACTTCTGGCATTAGCATACAAACATTTCAAAGTTTGTTTTTTGTTTGTATTTTCATTCTGCTTTTTAATTGATAGGGATAAGTTAGAATTTTTTAGCTCAGGTGAGTTTTTAGTTTTGGTAGGTCTCAGTCCTTTCATCCCAGACAGCCCAGGCGAGGTGCAGGCTCGGGTAGCGGTACCTCCCAAGCTTCCCAGTGAAGGTTTGCTGATCCACCCCCAGGAACAGGAGATAGGGGGACATCTCTCTCTCTCTCTCTTATCAGAGTTGAATCAAAATCACATCGGATCAGTGGGCCCCGGAGGGATATGCACTAGAGTTTCACAGTTTTCCTTGGGACGTGTTCATGATGTCTCCCTGCCACTCATGACAGAAGAAGCAGGCAGTGGAGTGTACACTGCTAAGGCTTCTCAGTCTGAGGGCTGTGTTCCAGTACCCATGTCTTAAGAAAATACAGGTCAGTATTCCTTCTATTTCATTGTGCCCAAGAAGGAGGGCTCCTTTCGTCCCATCCTGGATCTCAAAGTGGTCAACCATCATTTGTGGGTGACTCATTTTCATCATTTGTGGGTGACTCTCAGTGATAATGGCTGTGCAGTCGGGGAAATATCTGACCTCCTTGAATCTGTTCTTGAAATATCTTCATATTCCCATCCGATTGGAACACCAACGTTTTCTGCGTTTCACGGTATTGGGGTGCCATTATCAGTTTCGGACACTGCCTTTCAGTCTGGCCACCATTCCCAGAACTTTTTCTAAGGTTATGGTGATGGTGGTGGCGGCAGAGTTGAGAAAGAATGGGATCCTGGTACACCCATATTTGGACAATTGGCTGATTAGGGCCAAGTCTCTGGAAGAGAACAGCCTGGTGACCCTGCAGCATGACATCTCTGTTGCAGGAGCTCGGTTGGGTAGTGCACCTAGCGAAGAGTAGTCTTCAGCCATCTCAATTGTTGAAATATATGGGTGTTTGGTTCGACATGAAGCAGGGCAAACTTTTGCTGCCAGAAGCTCATATTCAGAAGTTGGGGACACAGGTGCCTCTTGATGAACACTGTACACCTGACATTTTGGTCCTATGTGCAGGTACTATGTTTGATGGCGGCAATCCTGGAAGTGGTGCTGTGGGTGAGAGCAATGATGCGTCTTCTTCAGCGTTCCCTGCTGGCTCATTGGAACCCACTGTCTCAGCACTATTCAATTTGGCTCCACCTGCCGATGGAAGTCTGCCTCACCTCCAGTGATGATTGCAAGCGGATCATCTGAGAAAGGTAGTCTCCCTGACATCGCTGGACTGATTGGTATTCACGACAGATGCGAACCTCCAAGGATGGGGAGCTCACTATCAGGAACTAACTGTCATAATCCGCTATGTTGATGGGAGGAGCAATCATATAGGAGTAGCAATCTGATGTATTCCGTAGGCGGAGTAGCAATCTGTTGTTATAGACTGCTAGAGAGTAGAGGGTGGATCCTTGGGCCGGTGGCAGATGACCACGCCCCAGGGGAAGATCCCGAGAGGGACCACCGGCTTGGCTTAGAGTATGGAGACAGACACACACTAGTTCTTTTATTAAACAGTTCTTGAAACCACCAGAGGTGGCAGTAGTGAGCTGAAGTGCCCAGCAGGGCTGAAGTCCCTCAGATACTGGAACAGCGATCCCTGGATGGCTGAGCTGTTGAGAAACTGTAGACAGTGAGTAGGCAGGGTATGCAGAGTTCATGAACAGAACTTAGATGACAACACTCACATAATTGGTCTCAGGGAGCTCAGGAGCTGGAAAGGATAGGCCCTCGAGCGAGTACCTGGTTCCAGGGAAAGCTCTGAGAGAGTGAAGATAACTCACAATGATGTAGACAGTGATGGCTTCCAGGCAGAAGAGAATCAGCAGATAGTCAGGAAAAAGGGACCTCGAGGAGCGAGTACCGGTTCCTGTCTGTAACCTGAAAAGCAAAAGAGAGCGAGGCTCCCGAGGAGTGGGTACCTCTGGTAAGTCCAAGGAGGCAGAGTAGCTTAGGCAGGGTAAAGTGAGTAAACCTTGTCCGAACCCGAACCCTTGCTAACTCTGTTTGTTAGCGATATCAGAGACCTTTAAATATCGGAAGCAGATGACGTCATCTCTGAGGGACGCCCCTGAGGTTCGCGCCCTTGCTGGTACTTCACTCAGAGCTTGCGCACACGCATGCCCTAGGCTTCAGGCAACATGGCAGATCTGCAGCGTCGAGCCGGTCGGGGGACGCCGGAGAGAGACGGCAGGGAGACGCCGCGGCAGCTAGCCGTCCTTCAGACCTGGAGGGAGTTGCCACAGAAGTAAAGAGGGCAGAGTGGAGACGTCGGGCAGCGACGGTCGCAACACTGACGGCGCAAGGGCACTGGAATATAGAGGAGTCTCTCTGGAACATCAATCGGCTGGAAGCTCGGGCAGTCCGGTTGTCGTGCTTGCAGTTCAGCAGCAAGTTGCAGGTTCGAGCCATCCAGGTAATGTCGGACAATGCAACAACGGTGGCTTACATCTATCGATAGGGAGGAACCAACAGCCAGCAAGTGTCTCAGGAGATAGACGAACTTATGGAATGGGTAGAAGTGCATCTTCAGGAGATCTCGGCCTCGCACATTGCCAGAAAAGGCAATGTAAGAGCAGACTTTCTCAACAGGGAGAGTCTGGATCCAGGAGAATGGGTATTGTCAAATGAGGCATTTCAGCTGATAGTGGATCACTGGGGTCTTCCGTTTCTAGACCTGCTGGCGACTTCTTGCAGTGGGAAGGTTCATCGATTCTTCAGTAGCAGGAGAGATCCGAAGTCCTTGGGTATCGATGCTCTCATGCAGGTCTGGCCAGAGGACAAGCTGCTGTATGTCTTTCCCCCATGGCCCATGGTGGGCAGAATAGTTTGGAGTGTCGAATGTCACAGATGGATGATTCTTTTGGTGGCAACAGATTGGCCTAGATGGTATGTAGACAAAATTGTAGGAATTCCTCTCAGGTTGGGACCTGAGGGTGTCAGCTTTTCCTGGGTTGTAGAACACCACAGTGGCTCCTCCCATGTCCAGTTCTGTGACAGAGTGAGTGGTTCCCCACCTAGGTCCACTACAGTGAAAGCAGTCTCTCTCCCCAGCCCACCCAAAGAGACAGATAGCTAAGCTTACAGTGATGTCACTATGCTCTGGTACCTCCCTCCCTCCTGAACTTGGAGACAGCCATGACCAAGGCTCCAAGGCTTGACTGCAGCTATTTTTTCTTCCCTGATTGGGCAGCTAGTGTGCCCCCACCTCAGGATCATTCATGATGCCCCCTTATTTGTTCATATCTGGTTATTTCATGTTTTCTGACAAAGGTTCTTGGGTAGTTGTATCAAAGTCATTAATCAAACATTTAAGATGAAATCAACATTTTCAAGAGTGGCATTCTGAATCAATGAAGAAACATCTTTTTTATTTTTATTTTTTTCATTTATTTGAATGTTTTTTTATACTGAAGTTTGGTGTCAGCCTTCACTCCGGTTTACATTTATAACAACAATTTACATTAAAAACATCAGAGAACTAATTAACATTAAGTAATAATGGAGGTTGCTAGATAACATTGTTAACAGGAGAACATTGAGTAACATTGAGTAGCATTGAGGTTTATTGATAAATAATATATAAGTAAAAATAATAATATATAAATAATAAATAGTAATCATTAACATTGAGTAACATTGAAGGTTGAGTGATAAGTTTGGCAGTGTTTTATGGGCAGTGTAGTTATAAGCGATAGTTATCAAGTAGGTTTTCCCGGATAAGTTTAGGAATACGTTGAAGGTGATATACATGTGGTGGGTTACTGGTTACAATGAGGGTGGAATGTTAACATGGTAGGGTTGGGGTGTAGTGAGAGTTATTAGGTGGCTGGTTGTCTAGCGGGGCTTATTGTCTTTACGGGGGAATTGTCATCTTGATTGGTTTATCCTATCCCATCCTTGTAGGCTTGTTTGAAAAGCCATGTTTTGAGTAGCTTTTTGAACATTTTGTGTTGCTTTGTAGTCTTAGACTGTCAGGTAGGGTGTTCCAAAGATGTGGTCCAGCTATTGAGAATGCTCTTTTTCTTACAGTGGTAAGTTTGGTGGTTGAGACTGGTGGGATTTCAAGACGTGCTTTGTTTGATGATCTGGTATTACATTGGGTGTGGAGTTTTTGTATTAGGGTGCTAAGGCAGTCATAGTTATTGTGAATTGAGTTGTGAATGATTGATAGTATTTTGAATTCAATTCTTTTTTCTATGGGGAGCCAGTGTAGTTCTTTTAAGACAGGGGAGATGTGGTCTGTTTTTTTATGACCAGTGAGGATTCGGGCAGTGGCATTTTGTAGTATTTGTAGGGGACATAGGATTGCTTTGGGAAGTCCTATCATGAGCGAGTTGCAATAGTCGATGCTTGAAAATATCAGGGATTGCAGAATGGTTCTGAATTCTGGTTGGTTTAGTAGTGGTTTGAGGTGTTTGCGAATTGATAGCTTGTGGAAGCCTTCTTTTATTTTCATTGCAATTTTTTTTTAAGGTTGAGTTCTGGGTCTATCCAAATTCCAAGATCTTTCACGTTTTCTTTAAGTTTGATGAGGTTGTTGTCTATGAGTATGGAATGATTCTGGTGGTCTCCGGAGTTGTTTCTTTCAATTAGCATACTTTTCAAACTGTAGCTTGAATTTAAAAGCTTTTATTCATAATCAAACATGCTAGTGTTGGTTAAGCTCTGGAAATTGTGGCTTTCATTTTAATTAAGATTGGATGCAGAGCACCTATGTTTTGAAAACTTTTTTGCTGGGATTAAGCTGTACAACAGAGTTTTTCTGTATTAGCGTTTCAGCTGGAAACTGGTCCACTGGTTTTCCAACTCTGAAGAAGCAATTATTTTGGGATTTGCTTTAACTCTCGATCTGCCATTAGTCATGGTTACATTTCTGCCCTATGCTAAACTGGTGTCAGGTTTTAGTCTTTTCTCCTCCTATCCTAAAGCCATATTCAGGTGTTTACCTTTAATTACTACAGTAATAGAAAACAAAACTTAGAAGGGTTTTTTTTTTCCCCAGGTACCTTACAAAAGATGACGTTGCAGTAGCTTCATTGAGCAAAGTTCGTAGTGAAGGAGGCAGTTTGCGTATTGTCAGGAAGGAATCTTCTTTTGCTATTCAAAAAGGAGCTCCTGTCTCTGCTGGAAAAACAGAGAATAGTGCAATACAGTAAGTGGATTATCTACTGTATAACAGTGAAACATGTGAAATCTTCTGTGGTTACTTGGACTGTAAGCTGTTTATGCTATGTATTAACTGAATTGATTTTTCATTTTATATCCCCTGTTTGAGCTTGAGAAGTGAAATGATTAAAATCAGTTAAACAGTAATCAGACTGATTTTTATGGAACAAAATACCTTTATCAAATGTGACCACACAGAAAATTAGGTGATAACATGGAGTGCTACCCAGACATTTTTTTTTAAATAGAAAGGTCCATATTGAGCTGTGGGCTGTCTGATTAAGTTAACTGGATTAAGCAAGTAGACAGCAGGATGAATTAGCCATAATGAATGGGTGATCTCATCCAACTTTGAGTATGTGTGAGAGTTCCAGCATAATGCACTATCTTGTGAGAACTTCAGGGGCCAATGCAATATCACGCATGGTAAAAACGGGTGCTCATTGACAGCTTTCTGAAAGGGGATTGGTCCTTTCACTGACATGTAATAAGTGAAGGAGTGACTAAATTAATATTAAGTGTCCCGTGACTGTGGAATGGTCTCCCTCAGAAAATTAGATAGCTGCAGGATTTTTGTGTTTTCACAAACAGGTAAAGGCTTATTTGTATTGCAGGGCCTTTGAGTGATGTTACTATATGTATGTGGTATGTGTGTGTGGTGTATTTTAAAAATTCTGTTTAAAGATTGTATTATTATGTGATGTTATAATCCACCCAGAACAGTGTTCTGGTAATTGGGCAGTTATAAATTGCTGTAAATAACTAAATTAAATAAATAAATATCTTTTTATATGTCTAAATTTGAACGCACATAATTTTTTCTTTTTATAGACTGGTTTAATTCTTGTAACCCTAATCTAAGATTTTCTGCCCACATCATTCACATCACATCTCCTTTTTAGACGTTTTGATTTCTCTTGCAGATGGTGGTTTCCAGACTACACTTTTCAAAAAGCCCACAGATAAAAATATGCTTCTCTCATATATGAGCTGTCATCCATGCTTTTTAAAGGATAATAACCTGATTGGTGAATTTTTTCGCCTCCGTAGGGTATACTCCAGCTGCAATGAATTTCTTGCTCAAGCAATTTTAATATTTAATAACTTTCTATCTCACGGCTACCAATCTCCATGTTGATGCCCACCCTGTCACCCCAGCCTGCGAAATCTTGCTAGACACCCTCAAAGCCCTTGGTTTTAGTCAAATCATCACCGAACCCAAACACAAAGCAGGTCATACCCTTGACCTCATCTTTGTCAACTCCCAAATAACAACACCCACCCCACCGGTAGTCACCCCTGTACCATGGTCTGACCACTTCCTCATCAATGCCAGTTTCACAACCAACACGCCACAATCCACCTCGCTAAATCATAGTAAGACCATTTCCTTCCGTAAACCTTGCACCACAGAGGGATCTCACCATCGCCTTCGACAAAACTTCTAATAACCTAGACCTTACAAACCCTGACACAGCACTACTATCCTGGAACCATCTCACCACCACCATTGCCAATGAGATTTGCCCCATCATCCACAAGGAAATTCCCACCACACAAGCTGAGAAAAGAAAACCATGGTACTCCATTAAACTAAAAAAAATTAAACAGGACCTAAGATCCAAAGAACAAGTATGGCGCAAACAACCATCGGCCACACACAAAGCCACATGCAATAACACCCTACACACATGCCATCACCCAAGCCAAACGAGACTTCTACGCTGTAAAAATCCATGAATACCAGTTCAACGCAAATGCCCTATTCGCATATGTCACAGAACTCACAAATCCTCCCGCCATCTCGTGTAACGAGACAAATACCAGTAACAGATGCCAGGAATTAGCAATGTACTTCAAGAATAAAATTGATAACATCCTCACTTGATTCCCCACCAAGCCCCCCCCCGTCCCCCTCTACACAACGATAATAACAACAACCTTAGAACCTTCGACCTCACCACAAACATGGAAATTGAGTCTATTCTAAAAAAGATGAAACCAGCCTCCCACATCTTAGACACCATTCCCTCAAAAACGCTCCTCTCCATCCCATCCACCATTGCAAAACCCATTGCTAACCTAATCAACTGTTCGCTTACATCTGGTAGCATCCCAGACCCACTCAAACTTGCAGTAGTAAAGCCCCTTCTCAAAAACCAAATCTTGACCCCTCAGACCCTGCTAATTACTGACCTATTTCCAACCTGCCCTTCATCTCTAAAATACTGGAAAGGGTGGTTAACAAACAACTTACAGACTTTTTAGAAAACTGAAACATTCTCCACCCTTCACAATTTAGCTTCCGTAAGGCTCGCAATACGGAATCCCTATTAATATCAATGACAGATACCATACTTAAAGGCATGGATCACGGAAACTCCTACTTACTCGCCCTCCTGGACATTTCGGCAGCCTTTGACACTGTCAACCATCAAATCCTAATGACCCGCCTGGCCGAAATTGGTATTGCAGACACAGCTCTCGCCTGGTTCTCCTCCTATCTCACTCACAGAGAATACCTAGTCAGAATTGATAACCACCAATCCTCACACATCCCCATCACACAAAGTGTTCCCCAAGGATCCTCCTTATCCTCCACCCTTTTCAACATTTACCTCTTACCCCTATGCCACCTGCTATCCGACCTAGGCTTGAAATTCTTCTTATATGCTGACGATGTGCAGATTCTCATCCCGATCCAAAAATCAATAAATGAATCCTTGCACTTCTGGGAATCTTGCCTTACCTCCATCAACTCCATACTATACAACCTCCACTTAGCCCTGAACACCTCAAAGACTGAACTTCTCCTCATCACCAATCATCCTGACCGCACTCCCCACCACACACCCCAGAACACAACCACAGCCCAATACCAACTGCATGCCGTAAGAGACCTGGGTGTCCTCATTGATCATCACCTAACTTTCAAACCCTACATCAAATCTCTCCTCCAGGGAGGCTTCTACAAATTAAATGTCCTCAAGAAACTCAAACCCCTATTACACACCCAAGACTTCCGTACAGTAGTCCAGACCACCATGCTTACGAAACTGGACTGCTGTAACTCCCTCCTACTCGGTCTTCCCGCATCCACCATCAAACCACTCCAGATTCTTCAAAACTCCATGGCCAGAGTCATAACTAATACCCGTAAAACGGAACATATCACCCCTATCTTAATGGACCTGCATTGGCTACCCATTCCCTTCCGTTTCCGTTCACAATACAAAACCCTGACCATTCTTCATCGCTCATTACACAATCTCAACCACACCTGGCTAGACGAAATGCCTCGTCTCCGCACCTCTGACCGCCCCACTAGAAGCAGCCTTGCAGGCACCCTACACACACCCTCTCTCAAGTCTGCGCATCTGTCCATCACCAGAGAGAGAGGGCCTTCTCCATCGCTAGTATTTCCCTCTGGAACTCCCTCCCCACGCCACTCCGTCTAGAGCCATCCCTGCACAAATTCAAAAAAGGAGTCAAAACATGGCTCTTCAAGCAGGCCTACCCTGACACTAACCAGACATAGACCTTCTCCCTCTCTGCACCTCCTTTTTAGCGTCCTTCCTTCCGCCCGCCCTTTCTCACCCTGCTCTCCTTCCCACCCTAACTCTTCCTTAACCTCCCTCCTGCCCGCCACCTCCCCTTCTCTCATGCACTCCACAAACAGCCAAAGCTCTCTAACTTACAGTGATACTGATATTGATGTATAGAATACTTTCTCTTTATAGCCACCTCCATGGTAATAATGTAACATAAGTTGTATATAGTTTTATTACATAAGATGTACATAGTTATTTCTACAGTTACCTTTTACAGTTACTTTTACTTTTGCTTCTCTCTGGTCTATTACCTTTGTACCCAGTTTTCCCTACCTCCTATTATCAGATTGTATTTTCCTCCTTTCAGTTCAATGTAAACCGACATGATGTTCCTTACGAATGTCGGTATAGAAAAGCCTATAAATAAATAAATAAATCTAGTTGCAAATGTGCCTTCAAATGCGCTCTATACACGAATCTTAACTTAATTTTTTTTAAACCTTCTTCTGAAGATTTTTAATGCTCTCACTTGTATATTACCTTTTTCGCCCGTTTGCCGTCACATTTATTTATTTATTTATTTAACGTTTCTTTTATACCGATGACCGTTCGCACATCGCATCGGTTTACAGTGAACAAAAAACCATTGGGCGGAGCCCTTACAAATAACATGTGCAACATCATACGTCCTTACAACATCATACGTCCTTACAACATCATACGTCCTTACAACATCATACGTCCTTACAACATCATACGCCCTTACAAATAACATGTGCAACATCATACGTCATTACTGGTCACTTTTAAATCCCATCCCTATTTTCAGAAGATTCTTGACTTTGCCTTCCACTGTGAACATAACTTGCGTGACATGCTGGTGTCTTCTGAATATCATGAACCCGTCTCTACTCCCTCTTACTCCAGCCATTCTTCTTGTGGGAAATGTAAGGCCTGTTCCTTCTCTATAACTCTCTGTACATTCATGCACTCTTCCTTACATAAACTGTATCAACTTTGATTTTCTTCAGACTGCTCTACCATGGGAGTTATCTATGTTCATTTTCCCTACATAGGCAAAATCGCACGAATGGTCTGTACTCTTATTTAAGAGCACTGTCATGCCTATGTCACACTCGTGAAAATGCTTCTCTTGTTCCACACTGGTTAGAGGCAGGCCATACACCTGAAGACATTTGTTTTTTCATTCTGGACAAAGTTTCTCTCTCAACCAGGAGAGATCACACTCAGGCACTCTTGCAGTGAGAACTCAAATGGATCTTTACTCTTAATACCTTGTCCTCACATGGGCTGAATGCTGATATGAACTGGACAATATTTCTGCGATTATATTCCCTTGAAGTTTCTTTGATATTACATTCACAGCCCTCTTTTTTGACATTATTTTTATGCTACATTTACGTTCTTCATGACATCATGATTAATATTTACTATCATATGACTCAAGTTTGGTATGCACTCTTTCTATTTGCTATTTAAATCTGGTGGCATTGAATCTAATTGCAGTTTGCCTCTGCTATTATGCTGTTCTTTATATTTATGAATTTTGAACCTTTGGTAAGCAGTTTATTTATTCTATTTTATTCTACAATTACTATCATGTATTTATTTATATATTTATTTTATGCAATTTCAAAAATTAAAGATACAAGAATACCTTGTACAGAAATGTGAGGCCTTGAAAATGTATACAAAGTATAATAATCCTATTACACATATAGCAAAAAGAAGAAAAGGAAAAATGATAACCTCACTATTTAATATAGGAAAAAGGGAAGAAGACAATAGGAAAAAGAAAACAAAGGGCGAATTTTTCCATGAAATAGAGAAAAAAACAGGATGAGATAACGCCAAATACACTTTATGCCAGGATAAATACAACTAAAGTAAATGTGAATCTAGAAATAGTCGCAGTTGGGATGGCTAAAAAAAAACATAATCCAAATTGGAATATCTGATGGAACATTTGCAGGGATAATGCAACAGGAATTGACCTCCCTTAGCGAGTACTTCAGCTCACAGGGAGAGAAATGTAATGAAACTGCTATCTGATGGGAGGAGCAATCAGATAGGAGTTAGCAATCTGTAATGAATCTCCATGAGGAGTTAGCAATCTGTTGTATTTAGGAGAGTTGTGGGTGGATCCTTGGACCAGTGGCAGATGACCACGCCCCCGGGGAAGACCCCGAGGGGGACCACCGGTCAGGCTCAGAGTATGGAGACAGACACACACTAGTTCTTTTATTAGACAATATACTGAACCACCAAAGGTGGCAGTAGTGAGCTGGAATGCCTGGCTGGGCTGTAGTCCCTCAGAAGCTGGAACAGCGATCCCTGGAGGCTGAGCTGTAGAGAAAGTGAAATATAGTGAGTAGGCAGGGTAAGCAGAGTTCATGTACCGAACCTGATGGTAAGACTCACACAATGCCTCATAGAAGCCCAGGAGCTGGAATGTATAGGCCCTCGAGGAGCGAGTACCTGGTTCCAGGGAAAGCTCTGCGAGAGCGATGATAACTCACAGATGTAGTAGGCAGTGCTGACTTCCAGGCAGAAGTGAATTCGAAGAAGTCCGGGAACAAGGGCCCTTGAGGAGCGAGTACTGGTTCCAGACTGCAGTCTACAAAGTAAGAGAGAGAGCGAGGCCCCCGAGGAGTGGGTAACCCTAGTTAGTCCGAGGAGGCAGAGTAGCTTAGGTATCAAAACCCCTTGCTAACTCGATGTGTTAGCAAATTCTAAGACCTTAAATATCCATCGCGGGTGACATCATCTTCGGGGGACACCCCCGAGGTTCGCGCCATCGCTGGTTCTTCAGTCGGGGCCACGCCATACACGCACCCCTAGGCCTCCAGGAAACATAGCGGTTCGCAGCGTGGAGCCGATCCGGGGATGCCAGAGGACCTCGGCAGAGGAACGCCATGGCAGACAATCTTCCCGCGGGCGAAGAGGGAGGCGCCAAAGAGGTGAGGAGGGTGGAGAGAGGGCGTCGGGATCTGACGGACACAACAGTACCCCCCTTCAAAGGGCAAATTCCTCTTCGGGTACCAGACTTAGGTTTTGAACGATGTGCGAGGTGAAACTGATGAAGCATCTCTTTGTCCAGGATATTGGTCTGAGTCTCCCAAGAGTTTTCTTCAGTTGCCAAAACCTTCCCACTTTAGAAGGTATTCAAAAGTCTTGCCTCTTTTACGAATGTTCAGACCTTCTTCGACCTTGTATTCTAAGTCGTCTTCTGCAATGATGACAGGTGGATCTAAAGTCTTGGAAGAAAATTCACTGAGTATGAGTGGTTTCAGTTGAGAAACTTGGAGGCATTATGGATGTGGAGCCCAGGTGGTAGCTTCAGACGATAGGTAACTTGGCCAATACGTTGAAGGACTGGGAATGGTCCCATGTAGCGAGGAGCAAACCAATAGTAGGGTAGTTTGAGCCTGAGGTGCTTGGTAGACAACCAGATCTCATCTCCCGGCTTGAAGACTGGAGCTTGCGCATGATGCGCGTCGTAGTACTTCTTGGCACGGTCACTCACCTTGATTAGCATGTCTTTCGTCTGAACCCACAATTTCCTGGCGTGTAGCAGATGGACTCAAAACAAGTGGGTATAGTGTGCTCGTGCTAGCAGTTGGAGACGGATCTGACGTCAGCACGGGTACATATACCCCCGCAGGAAGTGCAGCAATTCAGTAATTTCCGTCTCCAAAGCAGTTTGGAGCTACCACATGCTCGCTGAGCGTTTCTTTTTCCAAATTCTAAATTCTTAACAGAAACCTCTACCACAGGTGGGTCGAGATTACCTCGGACCAGTGGGTCCTCGCCATCATCCGAGAAGGGTACTACCTGGACTTTCTTCGGCTCCCACTGGACAAGTTTGTGGAATCTCCTTGTTCACCCCTCAAGAGGGCGACACTAGAAGTTACCTTGCAAAGGCTCCTGTCCCTAAAGGCCATAATCCCAGTGCCTACAGGGGAGATACATTCTGGGCATTATTCCATTTATTTCATAGTGCCCAAGAAGGAGGGCACTTTCAGGCCCGTCCTGGACCTCAAGTCGGTCAACCGACACCTACGGGTCCCCAGCTTTCGCATGGAAACTCTGCGGTCTGTCAAAAATTCAGTATAGCCAGGGGAGTTTCTCACATCCCTAGATCTGTCGGAAGCCTACTTGCATATCCCAATTCATCGGGATCACCAGCACTATTTACGCTTCCAAGTCCTGAATCAACACTTCCAGTTCCGAGCTTTACCCTTCGGGTTAGCCACTGCGCCGCGAACCTTTACCAAGGTCATAGTAGTAGTGGCGGCGTCCCTCAGGAAGGAAGGAATTCTCGTCCATCCCTACCTGGACGATTGGCTGATCAGGGCAAAGTCCCCGGAGGAGAGCCACCAGGCAACCAACAGAGTTATATCTCTTCTGGAAAGCCTAGGATGGGTAGTAAACCTGAACAAGAGTTCCCTACAGCCTTCTCAGTCGCTGGAATACCTAAGAGTCCAATTCGACACCCAGGAAGACAAGGTCAGTCTGACCTCCAAGAGAAGATCAAAGCTCCGGAATCGTCTGCAAGCCCTGCTGAGCGCCACCCGGCCCACAGCTTGGGATTACTTACAGGTCCTCGGCCTTATGGCATCCACTCTGGAGGTGATACCATGGGCGCGGGCTCATATGAGGCCATTACAACGCGCCCTCCTATCTCGGTGGAGCCCACAATCACAGAATTACACCGTACACTTACCTCTACCAGCCAGAGTGCGGAATCAGATACGGTGGTGGTTGCAACCCGGCCATATGAGCCGGGGGTCAAGAATGTCCTCCCCAACCTGGATCCTGCTCACTACAGATGCCAGCCTGAACGGATGGGGAGCACATTGCGAAGAACTCACCGCCCAAGGGCGGTGGAACAGAGAAGAGTCGGGGTGGAACATCAACCGACTAGAGGCACGGGCAGTCAGGCTAGCGTGCCTGCGATTTGCCCACAGACTTCGCAACAAAGCGGTCAGAGTGATGTCAGACAACGCCACCACGGTGGCATACATCAACCGACAGGGCGGAACCAAAGCCAACAGGTATCCCTAGAGATAGCCCCCCTGATGACTTGGGCAGAAGCAAATCTCCAGGACATCTCCGCCGTTCACATCGCCGGGAAGGACAACACCACAGCAGACTTCCTCAGCAGAGAAAGCCTAAATCCGGGGGAATGGTAGCTGTCGCCCACAGCTTTCCAGATGATTGTGGATCAGTGGGGGACGCTGGGCATGGACCTACTAGCAGACAGGTCCAACGCTCAAGTACCCAGATATTTCAGCCGCAGGCGGGATCCGCTATCCCAGGGGATTGATGCCCTGGTACAGCCATGGCCGCAGGGGATCCTGTTATATGCCTTCCCTCCATGGCCCCTGCTGGGCGCCATTATACACAAGATTCAGCGGCACAGAGGCCTAGTTCTTCTAGTGGCCCCGGACTGGCCAAGAAGACCCTGGTACGAGACATGAGAAGACTACTGGCAGGGACTCCATTTCCCCTGCCGCCACACAGGGACCTGCTGCGGCAAGGTCCCATCCTCCACGAGGATCCAGCTCAATTCTCTCTTACGGTCTGGCCATTGAGAGGGCTCGACTGAAGAAAAGAGGATACTCTAGGCCGGTAATAGATACACTCCTCCGAGCACGCAAGTTCTCCACATCACTAACATATATAAGGATCTGGAGAGTATTTGAAGCCTGGTGCGAAACTCAGAGCACCAATCCACATGCCGCGAAGATCCCTATCATTTTGGATTTCCTACAAGATGGACTTCAGAAGGGTCTGTCCCTTAATTCCATCAAGGTCCAAGTAGCAGCGCTATCCTGCTACGGTCCCCGGAGTGACGGCAACAGCATCGCCACACACCCAGATGTTTCACGTTTCCTGAAAGGAGTCAAACACATTCGCCCGCCACTGAAATGGCCAGTACCCCTGTGGAACCTCAACCTAGTTTTGGAGTTTCTAACGGGACACGCCTTCAGACCCCTTCGAGGCCTGTCCCTCCGTTTGTTAACCTTGAAGATGGTATTCCTGCAGGCTGTATGCTCAGCACGCCGCATCTCAGAGCTACAAGCACTGTCCTGCCGTGATCCGTTTCTCAGAATCACTCCAGAGGCTATCCATCTTCGCACGGTTCCTTCCTTCTTACTCAAAGTGGTCTCACACTTCCACCTCAACCAAACCATATCCTTGCCTACCACGGAAGGTTTGAAGAAGTTGGAAGAAGGTCGAATACTACGCCATCTCGACATCGGCAGACTACTGTCTAGATACCTGGAAATGTCGGAAGCAGTATGAAAGACGGACCACCTGTTCGTCCTTCACAGCGGGAAGAAGCAAGGGGAAGCGGCTTCACAGGCAACCATCGCCCACTGGATCAAAGAAGTTATCAAGGCAGCCTACGTAGAAGCAGGGAAACCACCGCCTCTACAGGTCAAGGCTCACTCTACCAGAGCGCAAGCAGCCTCTTGGGCAGAAACTAGGATGCTGTCGCCTGCAGAGATATGTAAAGCGGCGACGTGGTCCTCCCTCCATACCTTCTCCAGGTTCTATCGTCTGGATGTCCAGGCCAGGGAGGACACAGCATTTGCTAGGGCAATCCTGAACGGACCTCGGGCAGCCTCCCGCTCAGTCCGGGAGTAGCTTTTGTACATCCCACTTGTTTTGAGTCCATCTGCTACACGCTAGGAAATGTTGAGATTACTTACCTGATAATCTCCTTTTCCTTAGTGTATGCAGATGGACTCAGCATCCCGCCCGGCTGCCGGTATACATGGGGATTCACCGACTCACGGTAAGCCATGTTTTTCTTATAATAGGGCATCCACCCTGCCAGGTGTCGACGCCTTCCGGTTGAGAACACTGGCGGTCTCCAGCTACTATCAATCGGTCAGGGTAATCCTGTTCATTTAATTGATCGGTCAGCTACAGCTTTTGCAAGGAAGATTACTGAATTGCTGCACTTCCTGCGGGGATATATGTACCCGTGCTGACGTCAGATCTGTCTCCAACTGCTAGCACGAGCACACTATACCCACTTGTTTTGAGTCCATCTGCATACACTAAGGAAAAGGAGATTATCAGGTAAGTAATCTCAACATTTATGAATATCATCAGCAGTAGATTGAGCTGCTGGGGACGTCACTGAGAGTTTTAGTGGGAGAGGCGGTGTAGGAGGACGTCCAAAAACCACCTCAAATGGTGACCCAATAGTGGATCTTCTAGTTTGATGAAGGGACTCCTCAGGTCTTCCACTAGACATCTGAGAATGAAGTTGCCTCCTGCCCCTGAGTCCACCAGGGCAGGAGTCTGAACCGTGATCGGTCTGTAGGTCAAAGAGACTGGGAGAGAGAGCGGAGGAGATGTTGCGGTATGGCCTAAGAACAGTCCTCCTGCAGGACTTAGGCCCGTCCGTATCCCGGACGAATGGAGCATGTAGAAACATCATGGCTGGGTTGACCACAGTACATGCAAAGACCGCG
Source organism: Rhinatrema bivittatum (assembly GCF_901001135.1). Taxonomy (NCBI): domain Eukaryota; kingdom Metazoa; phylum Chordata; class Amphibia; order Gymnophiona; family Rhinatrematidae; genus Rhinatrema; species Rhinatrema bivittatum. Next base: position 50,734,800 of record NC_042620.1, on the reverse strand, counting down.
CTTCTTCTGAAATCTTCTCTCCTTTGAAGTCGTGTCCACAACCAAGTTGCATAGGTTCATCTGTATCGGCAGCAGGGACTACTGGAACCTTCCAAGGTGTAAAGACAACACTGGCCTGTTTCAACACGGGTAACACTGTAGGCCAGAGTTCCTTCACCTTGTCCTGGAGTCATTGATCAATCCGAGTGGCCAAGGCTATTAATTCGTCCAGCGAGTCAGGTGTCTGGTGAGCGGCCAGCTCGTCCTTCAAACGGTTATCCATGCCTCTGCAAAAGAGAGTCTGAGACATCTGGGGTCCCAGCAGAGTTCTGCTGCAAGAGTTTTGAACTCTATGGCAAATTCAGCCAAAGATCTGCTGCCTTCCTTCAAATCCACTAAAGCTGAACCAGCAATAGAAGTTCAAGCAGGGTCATCAAAAACGGATTTAAACAAGTCCATAAATCCCTCTATGTCCTGCAAAAGAGAGTCCTTGCATTCCCACAAGGTGGATGCCCAAGACAGGGCCCTACCATCCAGGTATGAAAGGATGTAGGTAGTCTTGGAGAGATCTGTAGGAAATAAAGACGGCTGTAAGGCAAAGTGCATGCAGCACTGGTTCAAAAAGCCCCGGGTCTTCTGGATTTCTCCGGAAAAGCGGATTGGAGCCGCCAGTGGTACAGCAGTCTTCAAAGTTACCTCCGGTGACTGACCACCTTGGTTGGAGGCTGTACCTTGAGCCTTCGGTGTGTGTTCCTGATGAAATGCTGCAGTAAGTTTCTCCAAGGCGTCTTGCTGCTCCACAATGCACTGGGCCAGTCCCGGTATGGCCTGCAAAGCACTCAGTTGTGCCGGATCCATGGAGATAGCAATCTGTAATGAAACCGCTATCTGATGGGAGGAGCAATCAGATAGGAGTTAGCAATCTGTAATGAATCTCCGTGAGGAGTTAGCAATCTGTTGTATTTAGGAGAGTTGTGGGTGGATCCTTGGACCAGTGGCAGATGACCACGCCCCCGGGGAAGACCTCGAGAGGGACCACCGGTCAGGCTTAGAGTATGGAGACAGACACACACTAGTTCTTTTATTAGACAGTATACTGAACCACCAGAGGTGGCAGTAGTGAGCTGGAATGCCCGGCTGGGCTGTAGTCCCTCAGAAGCTGGAACAGCGATCCCTGGAGGCTGAGCTGTAGAGAAAGTGAAATATAGTGAGTAGGCAGTGTAAGCAGAGTTCATGTACCGAACCTGATGGTAAGACTCACACAATGTCTCATAGAAGCCCAGGAGCTGGAATGTATAGGCCCTCGAGGAGCGAGTACCTGGTTCCAGGGAAAGCTCTGCGAGAGCGATGATAACTCACAGATGTAGTAGGCAGTGCTGACTTCCAGGCAGAAGTGAATTTGAAGAAGTCCGGGAACAAGGGCCCTCGAGGAGAGAGTACCGGTTCCAGACTGCAATCTACACAGTAAGAGAGAGAGCGAGGCCCCCGAGGAGCGGGTACCCCTAGTTAGTCCAAGGAGGCAGAATAGCTTAGGTAGCAAAACCCCTTGCTAACTCGATGTGTTAGCAAATTCTAAGACCTTAAATATCCGTCGCGGGTGATGTCCTCTTTGGAGGACACCCCAAGGTTCGCGCCATCACTGGTACTTCAGTCTCGGCCGTGCCGCGCATGCGCCCCTTGGCCTCCAGGAAACATGGTGGTTTGCAGCGTGGAGCCGGTCCGGGGATGCCGGAGGACCTCGGCAGAGGAACGCCACGGCAGCCAATCTTCTCGCGGGCGAAGAGGGAGGCGCCAAAGAGGTGAGGAGGGCGGAGAGAAGGTGTCAGGAACCGATGGACACAACAAGAAATTTCTTGCGCCGGAGCTGGGTATTCCTTGAAAGGTCAGGAAAAATCCAAAATTTTTGGCCATAAAACAAAAGGGATCTATTACAGAAGAAAAAGCATAGTACATTATTACGATCAGTAGGAAAGGCAAAAGTTACAAGCAGAGACCCATGAAGAGATATCTCAAATATTTGAGAATTTTCCAGGAAATTAGTCAAATCTTGTAAATTATCAGGTGACAAGTTATTTCCATTAGCTTCTTGAGGCACAGCTTGAGGCAAGAAAAAAGCCTTAGTTATTACAGGCACAGCTTTCCCCTTTCAGTCGCAATCGCGGGCCACCACCTCGCCGGACACAGAAGTCCGCCCCAGACGCCGCCAGACTCAGCGAAGCGTGACCCGGCCGCAGCACAGACTCCCGGCCGCAGCACAGACTCCACGCCGTGGCAAGAGTGAGCCACCCGAAGGACGGCGAGACCGCCCAACCCACCGAAGGACGCCATGAACTCACCGGACAAGCAGAGGAGGAACGCCGGAGGGACCCCTGGCCGCGCGATCGGCGCCATCCCGTCGGGGGTAAGGCCTCAATCGTCCCGCTCCCGCTGAACAGCGCACGCCGCCGATCCGCCCCCCCCCTCTCCAGCTTCGCCCCCGTGAGGCGGAGAGCAGGGAAAGGTCTTTAAAGCCTCCTGCTAGGCCCGGCGCCCTCCCTTTCGGTCGCCATCGCGGGCCACCACCTCGCCGGACACAGACGTCCGCCCCAGACGCTGCCAGGCCCAGCGAAGCGTGACCCGGCTGCTGCACAGACTCCCGGCCGCAGCACAACTCCACGCCGCGGCAACAGCGAGCCACCCAGACGGCCCCAACCCACCCGAAGGACGCCGAGACCGCCCAACCCACCGAAGGACGCCGGGAACTCACCGGACAAGCAGAGGAGGAACGCCGGAGGGACCCCTGGCTGCTCGATCGGCGCCATCCCGTCGGGAGTAAGGCCTCAATCGTCCCGCTCCCGCTGAACAGTGCACGCCGCCGATCTGCCCCCTCTCCAGCTCCACCCCCGTGAGGCGGAGAGCAGGGAAAGGCCTTTAAAGCCTCCTGCTAGGCCCAGGCGCCACGAGCCGAAGGTGCGCGACTAAGGGGCCTGCCCCTTAGTGCGCCCCTTCGTGTCGCCCCTTTGTGCCGACACCGCCTCCTAACTCCCTCCCAACAACCCCCCTCACCCTTTCTCCGGACCAAATTCCTAACCAACCAGGCGATCACCTGCCCACCTCATTCTCCCGTAATGGAGACACCTTACCACATTTCCAAACTCCCCCACCGCCTCCATCAACACCCCTCTACCCAAAAAATCTCCCCTCACTAACATCCCTACCAAACCCAACATCCTAAGGTCTACACTCACCATTCTCACCCTCCTCCTCATTAATGCCCAGTCCATCACCAAAAAAATTCCCATCATACATGACCTGCTCCTTGACTCACTACCTGACATCTTCTGCATCACAGAATCCTGGCTGAAAAACACAGACACTGTTCTCCTAAATCAACTTTCCAAAAACACCTATAATATTTTCTCCATCCCCAGACCCAAACGAAAAGGAGGCGGCCTACTTTTCCTAGCTCACAAAAAGCACAAATTCACATCCCACACACTAAACCTTCCTCCCCCCTTCGAGACTAACCTATTTAAATCTAAAAACCTTCAAATACTACTCCTCTATGCACCCCCCGGTCTCCTGCAGCACAACCTCTCCCCCTTAATCGAAACCATAACCACACATATCAACCTACAGGAGCCAGCCATCATTCTGGGGGATTTCAACCTCCACATAGACACCGACCCCCCATCAGCCACCAGCAAACTCCTCCTCTCAACCATGTCCGCCTTGGGATTTTCCCAAATCATCAACACCCCCACTCAAAAATCCAGTCACACTCTTGATTTACTCTTCATCAACAACAAAATTTCCTCCTTAGACTCCCCCACTACGACCTCTATCCCATGGTCAGACCACAGTCTCATCCAAGCCAAGCTACAACTCCAACGCACCCCAATAATACAAAACAAGCGCATCATCGAATTCACCAAGCCATGCTCCAGCGACGACCTCGCCAAGCTACTACCGGAAGCCTTAAAGAGCCTCAACAAAAATGTTGCCAACACCGCCACAAATGCCTGGATCTCCATAAACGAAGAAATAGGCAAATCACTATGCCCCACAGTAAGAAAAGAAATCAAGACTTCAACGAATCACAAGTCCCCATGGTACACCCCAGACCTAAAAAACACAAAGCGAATCCTACGACAATCAGAAAAACAATGGAGAAAATCCCCAACCCCAGAGCTGAAGGACAAATGCAGAACCCAGCTCCACAAATACACAGCAGATATCAACACTGCAAAGCGAATCTTCTATTCAACAAAAATACACGAATACCAGTTCAACCCCAGGACACTCTTTTCCTACGTCAAAGACCTAACCAACTCAACTCAAAACGACTCAGCCATGGACATCACCACCATTTCCAGTGAAAAGCCAAAGACAAGGTCAACACCATCATCGCCAAGATTCCACCACCATCAGCCCACCCCGAAGCAACACAACATCACCCACCTAACTCTACATGGTCAAAATTCACTCCGGTGGCATCAACTGAAATTGAATCCATCATCAAAAAAACCAACCCTGCATCCCACCCCATAGACCCCATTCCCATTAAAACCCTAAAGCTCATCAGCTCAACCATCACCAAGCCTATTACCGACATCATCAACCTATCACTCGAACAAGGAATATTCCCTGACAAGGCCAATTATCAAAAAACCACAACTTGACAAATCTGATCCAGCTAACTATAGACCGGTATCCAGTCTCCCGTTCTTAGCCAAAATACTAGAAAAAACAGTCAACAATCAACTGACAGAACACATCGAAACCTTCAACATCCTACAACCTGCACAGCATGGCTTCAGAAAACTATTCAGCACAGAAACCCTCCTTCTTACACTGACCGACTCCATTCTCAGAGGACTTGACCAGGGTCATTCATACCTCCTGATACTCCTCGACATATCCGCCGCTTTCGACACCATTAACCACAGAACCCTCCTCTCCAGACTCAAAGAAATCGGACTACGAAACACTACAATCAAATGGTTCGAATCTTACCTCACAAATAGATCATACAATGTAAAGATAAACACCTCGAAATCCTCCAAAATATCCATCACACACGGTGTCCCGCAAGGATCTTCCCTATCATCCACCCTTTTCAACTTATACCTCTTTCCACTTTGCAAATTCCTAACAGAATTACACCTCACATATTTTGTATACGCAGACGACATCCAAATATTACTCCCGATAAACAAAACGATTGAATGCACCCTAGACAGATGGAACCAAATTAGCACAAAAATAACACTTCCTCTATCTCAACTATCCCTCTGCCTCAACCAAAACAAGACTGAATTCATACTCATCTCCAATGATCACCCCTCTGCCCCACTCAGAATCAACACCTCCATAAAGAACATTGGGGTGCAACTCACACTATCTACAAAAAACCTGGGAGTGACTATCGACAAAGAACTCAACTTCAAGCACCACGTCTCCAACATAATCAAAGATGGATTCTTCAAGCTGCAAACACTAAAAAAGCTCAAACCCCTTCTTCACGCTCAAGATTTCAGAACAGTCCTGCAAACAATAATCTTTTCGAAAATTGACTATTGCAACACAATACTTCTTGGTCTCCCTGAAGCCATCATCAGACCCCTTCAGCTATTACAAAACGCTGCCGCAAGGGCAATAACAAACATTAAAAAATGCAACCACATCACTCCCACGCTAAAAGAGCTTCACTGGCTTCCCATCAACCAAAGAATTCAATACAAAACCCTCACCCTCATCCACAAGAAAATAAACAACAATGAGATGAATTGGTTAAACAATGCCATACTCCCTCACTCCACACATAGAAACCTCAGGTCCTCAGACACTGGACTCCTAGCTGTCCCAAACTCCAAAACAGCACACCGATCATCAACCCGCAAACGTGCCATATCCGTGGCAGGCCCCGCACTCTGGAACACCCTCCCGACCCCCCTCAGAAATGAACCTTCCACTCAAATATTCAAAAAGCAACTCAAAACCTGGCTCTTCAGAAAAGCCTTCCCACCAGATACTTAACTCACCCCCCCCCCCCCCGCACACAACCCTCCCTTGAAACAACTCCCCTCCCACAGCCACCCACAGCCCCGCCCCTCACTCTGTCTCACCATCCTCCCTCCTACCCACCTCCTCCCTCCTCACCCTACTCTCCTCTCCCAACCTCAAGAACCTCTACACATCTTTTTTTCCAAAGACTCTCTTAGTTAGTATCCTTCATAGCATATCCGCAGTGCAATTTTAGAACATTCCTATAAATATCTCTCTTCCTCGTTGTTCACAGTTACCTTCCTACAATGTAAATAAGCAGATCGTGCTATTTAGTTAGCCATATGTACAGTCAAGTGTTCATTCTCATCAATTACCATGTATAGTCAATTGTTCGTTCCTACCTGTTATCATGTTACAAACTGTTATCATGTTACAATGTAAAATAAGCAGGTTATGTCTTATTTGTTTATTTGTAAACCGATGTGATATCTCGATCGAATGTCAGTATATAAAAACAATAAATAAATAAATAAAACAACTGATTCAGGAATTTTAAGAATTGAAGAAACATAATTATGGAACAGTTCTGCCAGAGAAATCTTCTTGATTATAGGGAAATTAAGAATCCTTAAATTCAAGGAGTGTAATGCTTTTTCATAGTCTCAGTTTTCTTTGAGGATACCAAATCTGATTGAACTAAATGGTGTTGAATCTTCTCAAGAGAAGAAATACGAGTGTCTAAGGATGAAAGCTTAGTATCTTGAGAGAAGACCAAGTTAGCATTATGCATTAAACGATTATTAACATCCATTACAACTGTTGTTAAAGATGTTATGGAGGATTCCAGAGTCACCAATGCATTCCACAAGACATCCAATGTAACTACAGAAGGTTTTGAAAGTCTGGGTTTACCAACCTGAGTGCTCTTCGGTTCACCACGGCTCTGAAGTACCTTCTTGTCAATACCACCTGGAGAAGCCTGAGTCAAGGCCAAAAGAGAAGGAGCAACTGCTCCATCTGCCCTACAAACAGGGGGCTCTTTCTCGGTAGTTGCTAATATCATGCTCAGAGGGGAAAGCTGGGAAATGCCCCCTCCTCCATAATTGTGTGAAACAGAGTTGAATCTCCTTGAATCCCCATTATGGGGGACAAAGATCCTGGCACACTGATAATCCATGACAAGGAGGAATTGGTGTAGCCAGTGCTCCCGGGGTGAGAGAGATCTCTTCGGCCTGCAAAGATGAGTTACGCCCATCAACTACTTCTGAAGCGGCCATCTCAACAGGAGTAGAGGTTGGTGTTGCACCAAAGAACTCCTCAATCTAAGGTTGAACAGAGGCAGGAGAGGGAGAACTAGTGATATTCTCCCTTAACCTGGCTTTGCACTTCGTGTAAGGCATCTATGCAAAGGTAATCCAATACAGAGCGGAAAAACAGAGAGAGAGGTTCTATATGTGTGTCTTAGCAGGCGGCCATCTTGTCTTCTCATCATGTATTTATTTTTAAATTTATTTGTATTTATGTATATTTCTTTCTTAGGAATCTCTCGTTGCAATGCTCTGCATGTCTGTTTGTAATATCCAATGAGAAAATTGCTTTGTTTTAATTTACATCTAACTGCTGAACCATCATTAGTTCTCTTTTGTCCACTTGCTGATTTATTTGTCTATGTAACTATAGATTTGGTCCCTCCCGATGCAATTTTACGAAACGCAGTCCATGTCAGGGGTCAGCTAATTGACCTCTGTTGTGGAACTCACTTGCTGTGAACCTATATTAAATTGATAACTTTTTGAACAGCACAAATTTGTGGTCATTTCAAATTTTGCTCCCTTACCTTTTGATTTTTACCTACTAATCTTGCCAACATAAAGAAGGCACGGGCATTATGTTACATAGACCACATGGGTGGACAAGCAAGTAATGAAATAGCAATCTATACTCTCGTTAGTCAACTGGATACACAAAGCTCTATAATTGTGCATTAACTGTACAGAGTACTGTCCATATCTAAAATATCCAATCAATTTTGCTGATGGATAGAATTTTTCTAGCTTATCCAAGAACTTGCAGTAGCAGAGATCCTCCAGAAATGAGGTATGCTGTGTCTAGCCTGGCAGGGGATCTGCTGAAATCCCTGTGGAATTTTCTTCCTTCCCTGACCATGGGAGAATATTGAGCTACAACTCTTACAATGCTGAAGGTGACTGGGGAGGAAACGTCCAATAGAACCGCAGAATAAACTCATGCCACATATTCTTTTTGGATTCATGAAGGGACTCTCCTGAAGAAGGAGAATTCACTTCTCATGAGGGTGAGGACTTACTCCCTACACTGGATACTCTTGAGGAGAAGTATGCACGGGTACAGGTCAGGTCAGCTCTACTATGTGGAAAAACTTCCTTCATCTTTTATAAGAAATGTTGTGATCTCCCTCTCTGGCTTTCAGAGCTTAAAGAGGTAAAAATATTCTTCATTGGCTCTGATAGCTGTGCTCTCACTAGCTGAAAGACCCTCCTTGTTGCAGGTCAGCTCATCCTCACTGAGGTCTGTCTGTGCTTTGGCAGCAGCCAGCTCAGAGGTATTCTGTGTCAGCTATGTCAGTAAGTCTGTCAAATGGTGCCTTAGACAATGAATAGCAACAGCAGTGTCTTCTTCCATGCCATGAACCAGCAGAGTGGGATTCATGGACTTATGCACCTAAGTGCTTCCCTCCAACATCATTGACAGTAACCTATAGGTCAGATTCTTTATAGACACAGAAAGCATCTCTTACTAAAAATGGGCCAAGTTAAATGCCTCACAATAGTTTAGCCTCACAGCGACAGCACCTTGTGATGTCATGCAGAATGTCTAGACTGCGTCTTGGAATGTAAGCTCCACAGCAGTGACACAGATGGTGCCCTAGTTAGCCCCGGGTCAAGGTAAAATAAATGACTCAGAACGATGCTGGTACCAGTGTTGCTGCGTCAAAGAGGAGTCCATTCTGACTGAGCGTAAATCAATGGCTACGAATTAAGGGGAAGAAGGCCCTGAAGTGGTCTCTCGCATTATTTATGCCCTTTTCTTGGCATCTCGCCCAACACCACAGACTTCTGTGCCAGACTCAAACCCTGGCTTGAGCCAGATCCAGGACCTGACACCGCAAAGTGTGGGAGCTTTCCTGTGCTCATGAGAGGGGGAAGGTTCCCATCTTGATTTCTTGTGCCGAGAGTCTGACAAAGCCTCGCTCTTGAGCACAACAAGACAAAACAATTGAATGGTTCACATCCTATCTGAACAATAGATCTCATCAGGTACAGATAAAAAACACAATATCAGACAGATAAAAAACACAATATCAGACAAAATCAAACTAAAGACAGGAGTCCCCCAGGGTTCAGCACTCTCGGCGACGCTATTTAACATTTACATGCTCCCCCTCTGCCACCTGCTAGCGGGGCTAGGCATCATACACTACATATATGCTGACGACATTCAGTTAATTCTACCAGTTGAAGAAACAATTGAAAAAACACTGAATTTTGCAGTGTTATACCTAGACATAATAAAACAACTATTAAACCAAATGGAACTAGTAATCAACATCGAAAAAACAGAATTTATACATCTAAGAACATAAGAAAATGCCATACTGGGTCAGACCAAGGGTCCATCAAGCCCAGCATCCTGTTTCCAACAGTGGCCAATCCAGGCAATAAGAACCTGGCAAGTACCAAAAAACTAAGTCTATTCCATGTAACGATTGCTAATGGCAGTGGCTATTCTCTAAGTGAACTTAATAGCAGGTAATGGACTTCTCCTCCAAGAACTTATCCAATCCTTTTTTAAACACAGCTATACTAACTGCACGAACCACATTCTCTGGCAACAAATTCCAGAGTTTAATTGTGCGTTGAGTAAAAAAGAACTTTCTCCGATTAGTTTTAAATGTGCCCCATGCTAACTTCATGGAGTGTCCCCTAGTCTTTCTACTATCCGAAAGAGTAAATAACCGATTCACATCTACCCGTTCTAGACCTCTCATGATTTTAAACACCTCTATCATATCCCCCCTCAGTCGTCTCTTCTCCAAGCTGAAAAGCCCTAACCTCTTCAGCCTTTCCTCATAGGGGAGCTGTTCCATTCCCCTTATCATTTTGGTAGCCCTTCTCTGTACCTTCTCCATCGCAATTATATCTTTTTTGAGATGCGGCGACCAGAATTGTACACAGTATTCAAGGTGCGGTCTCACCATGGAGCGATACAGAGGCATTATGACATTTTCCGTTTTATTCATCATTCCTTTTCTAATAATTCCCAACATTCTGTTTGCTTTTTTGACTGCCGCAGCACACTGAACCGACGATTTCAATGTGTTATCCACTATGACACCTAGATCTCTTTCTTGGGTTGTAGCACCTAATATGGAACCCAACATCGTGTAATTATAGCATGGGTTATTTTTCCCTATATGCATCACCTTGCACTTATCCACATTAAATTTCATCTGCCATTTGGATGCCCAATTTTCCAGTCTCACAAGGTCTTCCTGCAATTTATCACAATCTGCTTGTGATTTAACTACTCTGAACAATTTTGTGTCATCTGCAAATTTGATTATCTCACTCGTCGTATTTCTTTCCAGATCATTTATAAATATATTGAACAGTAAGGGTCCCAATACAGATCCCTGAGGCACTCCACTGTCCACTCCCTTCCACTGAGAAAATTGCCCATTTAATCCTACTCTCTGTTTCCTGTCTTTTAGCCAGTTTGCAATCCACGAAAGGACATCGCCACCTATCCCATTACTTTTTACTTTTCCTAGAAGCCTCTCATGAGGAACTTTGTCAAACGCCTTCTGAAAATCCAAGTATACTATATCTACCGGTTCACCTTTATCCACATGTTTATTAACTCCTTCAAAAAAGTGAAGCAGATTTGTGAGGCAAGACTTGCCCTGGGTAAAGCCATGCTGACTTTGTTCCATTAAACCATGTCTTTCTATATGTTCTGTGATTATGATGTTTAGAACACTTTCCACTATTTTTCCTGGCACTGAAGTCAGGCTAACCGGTCTGTAGTTTCCCGGATCGCCCCTGGAGCCCTTTTTAAATATTGGGGTTACATTTGCTATCCTCCAGTCTTCAGGTACAATGGATGATTTTAATGATAAGTTACAAATTTTTACTAATAGGTCTGAAATTTCATTTTTTAGTTCCTTCAGAACTCTGGGGTGTATACCATCCGGTCCAGGTGATTTACTACTCTTCAGTTTGTCAATCAGGCCTACCACATCTTCTAGGTTCACCGTGATTTGATTCAGTCCATCTGAATCATTACCCATGAAAACCTTCTCCATTACGGGTACCTCCCCAACATCCTCTTCAGTAAACACCGAAGCAAAGAAATCATTTAATCTTTCCGCGATGGCCTTATCTTCTCTAAGTGCCCCTTTAACCTCTCGATCATCTATCGGTCCAACTGACTCCCTCACAGGCTTTCTGCTTCGGATATATTTTAAAAAGTTTTTACTGTGAGTTTTTGCCTCTACAGCCAACTTCTTTTCAAATTCTCTCTTAGCCTGTCTTATCAATGTCTTACATTTAACTTGCCAATGTTTATGCTTTATCCTATTTTCTTCTGTTGGATCCTTCTTCCAATTTTTGAATGAAGATCTTTTGGCTAAAATAGCTTCTTTCACCTCCCCTTTTAACCATGCCGGTAATCGTTTTGCCTTCTTTCCACCTTTCTTAATGTGTGGAATACATCTGGACTGTGCTTCTAGAATGGTATTTTTTAACAATGACCACGCCTCTTGGACATTTTTTACTTTTGTAGCTGCTCCTTTCAGTTTTTTTCTAACAATTTTTCTCATTTTATCAAAGTTTCCCTTTTGAAAGTTTAGCACGAGAGCCTTGGATTTGCACACTGTTCCTTTTCCAGTCATTAAATCAAATTTGATCATATTATGATCACTATTGCCAAGCGGCCCCACCACCGTTACCTCTCTCACCAAGTCCTGTGCTCCACTGAGAATTAGATCTAAAATTGCTCCCTCTCTCGTCGGTTCCTGAACCAATTGCTCCATAAAGCTATCATTTATTCCATCCAGGAACGTTATCTCTCTAGCGTGACCCGATGATACATTTACCCAGTCTATATTGGGGTAATTGAAGTCTCCCATTATTACTGCACTACCAATTTGGTTAGCTTCCCTAATTTCTCTTAGCATTTCACTGTCCATCTCACCATCTTGACCAGGTGGACGGTAGTATACCCCTATCACTGTAGTCTTCCCTGATACACAAGGGATTTCTACCCATAAAGATTCAGTTTTGTATTTAGTCTCATGCAGGATGTTTATCCTGTTGGACTCTATGCCATCCCGGACATAAAGCACCACACCTCCTCCCGACTGCTCCTCTCTGTCATTGCGATATAATTTGTACCCCGGTATAGCACTGTCCCATTGGTTATCCTCTTTCCACCATGTCTCTGAGATGCCAATTAAGTCTATGTCATCATTTACTGCTATACATTCTAATTCTCCCATCTTACATCTTAGACTTCTGGCATTAGCATACAAACATTTCAAAGTTTGTTTTTTGTTTGTATTTTTATTCTGCTTTTTAATTGATAGGGATAAGTTAGAATTTTTTAGCTCAGGTGAGTTTTTAGTTACAGGCACTTGGACTACTTTTCTAATTATTGGAACCTCACTGTCGGGATGCCCTAATTCTAATGCATCATTAGTATCCTTTAAAGATACATCTCTCCGAACCATGCGCTGCTGAGCGACTGTCGGCTTTCCCCTTTGTTCTAGTTTAAAAGCTGCTCTATCTCCTTTTTAAAGGTTAGCGCCAGCAGTCTGGTTCCACCCTGGTTAAGGTGGAGCCCATCCCTTCGGAAGAGACTCCCCCTTCCCCAAAAGGTTCTCCAGTTCCTAACAAAACTGAATCCCTCTTCCTTGCACCAACGTCTCATCCACGCATTGAGACTCCGGAGCTCTGCCTGCCTCTGGTGACCTGCGCGTGGAACAGGGAGCATTTCAGAGAATGCTACCCTGGAGGTTCTGGATTTAATCTTTCTACCTAAGAGCCTAAATTTGGCTTCCAGAACCTCCCTCCCACATTTTCCTATGTCGTTGGTGCCCACGTGTACCACGACAGCCGGCTCCTCCCCAGCACTGTCTAAAATCCTATCTAGGTGACGCGTGAGGTCCGCCACCTTCGCACCAGGTAGGCATGTTACCAGGCGATCCTCACGCCCACCCGCCACCCAGCTATCTACATTCCTAATAATCGAATCACCAACTATGACGGCCGACCTAACCCTTCCCTCCTGGGCGGTAGGCCTTGGGGAGATATCCTCAGTGCGAAAGGACAATGCATCACCTAGAGAGCAGGTCCTTGCTACAGGATCCTTTCCTGCTACACCTGGTTGGTGCTCTCCCATTATGAGACCTTCTTCCTCCAAGGCAGCACCAGGGCTGCCAGTCTGAAGTTGGGACTGGACTACTATGTCCCTGAAGGTCTCATCTATATACCTCTCTGTCTCCCTCAGCTCCTCCAGGTCTGCCACTCTAGCCTCCAGAGATCGGACTCGTTCTCTGAGAGCCAGGAGCTCTTTGCATCGCATGCACATGTACAACTTCTCACCGGTGGGTAAAAAATCATACATGTGACACTCGATGCAAAAGACTGGGAAGCCCCCCTCTTGCTGCTGGACTGCTGCCTTCATCTCAATTTTGATCAGTTCCTAGTTAAGTTTTAGGTTGCTATGGGAGTAGGAATGTGTCTAAGTTCCTTTAAATGTATTAGTGAATTCACTATATGTCTGGTAGTGGCCTACTGGGGTCTGATCGAATTCTCAATAAAGTTTTTGTTGATGGTTTGTTTTGGTTTTTTTTGTGCAAGTGGCACCTGCCTATAAATTAAGGGATGAGCTTGGGGTGGGTGGGCGAGGGGTGGGAGGGTTGGGAATTACAAACAGTCTAACTTTAGTTAGTCAGCCTGAGTGACTCACAGCTCCCTTGATTAACAAATGTTGTTCCCTATTCAAACCCAATCACACTACCTCAACACCTTTCCAAGGTGAGTAACTGAGCTGAACTATTCAACTTTTTTACTTTGGTATATACTGCTCCTAGCTTATTTCTAGCTTCTGGCTACTTTTTTGTGGTTTGTTTGTTTTTTTGTGGTTTGTTTTTGTTTTTCAATACAATGCACTCAGTTATTATTAAATAAAACACTTAGCTCTTTAAAAGTCTGGAGGAACGAAAAAATATTGAAAGAATTCAAAATCCCATCCGACTTAAAAATGGCAAATCAGTTGAGCTAACTGATAAAGCTAGAAACCTAGGAATAACTATAGACACGGAATTGAGCCTTAAACAACACATATCAATAAAAGCAAGGGAAGGCTACGCCAAACTAATGGTCCTTAGAAGACTAAAACCCTTATTAAATCAGGAACACTTTCGTACAATACTACAAACATTAATATTTGCCAGCACGGACTACTGTAACACACTTTTCCTAGGATTGCCATATACTACTATCAGACCACTGCAAATATTACAGAACTCGGCTGCCAGCATACTTACTGGTAAAGGCAGAAGAGATCATATCACCCAGACACTTGCAGATTTACACTGGCTCCCAATAGAACAAAGAGTACAATTTAAAACACTATGCACAGTGCATAAACTAATAAATGATGAACAGGCTGACTGGCTAAACACCGCACTACGATTACATGTCCTTCAAAGAAGTCTCAGATCAGCCAATAGAGCTTTACTAACCATACCCTCAGTCAAAACAGCAAAGTTGACCCAAGTCAGAGAGAGAGCACTGTCTTTGGCAGGACCTTTACTATGGAACACATTACCCCTGGAATTAAGACTAATGAAAGATTTAAAACTCTTCAAAAAAGGCTTAAAAACATGGCTCTTCAAAAAAGCATTTCACAGTGAGGTAGCGGAATAACAACACAAAAACAACTGAAAGTCACCAGTATAAAATGCAGAGTTGCTTATTTTTATTATTTTTTTCTCATATTTAAGTATTATATTTGAAAGACAGTATAAACATATGATTACGCTAACAATCATAAATGGTAACCACACCCATTCCCCATTTAGAGTATATTATTGAACTATGTAAACGTATAATACTGGCACCTTTTGGATAATTTAGAAACCAAACCATATTTGTGCCTAACTGTAAACCGTTGTGATGGTGCTCTACTAAACGACGGTATAGAAAAGTTTTTTTAATTAAATTAAAATTAAATTAAATTAGTCTTGTGCCAGAGTTTCATTTCATTACCCTCCAGCACCTTCCTTAGGACATCCATCCTATAGATATAGTGTTTTTACGCCTTAGGGGTTATCAGTCACAGCTGTAGTAATTTAAGGAGTCAAGCAGCAATAGCAGACGGCACCCACAAATACAGGCCTTGAAGCTGCTGACCATGAATTTATTGGCCTTGGACTTTTCCATACTCATACAAGTCTTTTATAAAACTTAATAGTTCTGTTTGAGGGGCTGCTGAAGCAGTGGCAAAATATTTGAAAAAGCAGTGAAGCAGTAAAAGGACATTAAGACCAAAACCATGAAATCACAAGAGACAGAGACTGGGATATATCCATGTAGTAGCTTGGATGAAGAAAGACCGAGGGGCTCATGTTACAGAGCTGGATAACACTGAATTTCAATGATATCTGGCTAACTTATCTCCACTCTGGAATGCCTCCAATTTCCAAGTAAGATTTTTATGACTAAAAGCTTACCCAGATAAATCAAAGGCATTCAGAGTAGTAGGATTTTTTAATCCTGCCATTTGTACAGCTCAGTCCTGAACTTTGCCGATCAAACTATTTTAATATGGACTTCAAGTCTGGCAAGTCTCTTAGGATTTGACATATTTTTGTAAACAAGTAGTAGTATCATCTACATCAGAAAACCATTTATTGAATTTATGAAAAACAGTTTAACTTTAAAATAGTAATTTAAACTTTTTTTTAAAGAAAGTTTCACTTTTCAAAGTTTCAATCAATTTCTTCCTGTTATAGTATGGCATATGTTTTGTGACAGACATATTTTAGAAACTTTAGGATGCCAGAATCACTTTTAACTATGGGGCCCAAATACCAACCATTTTTTCATAGATACTTTGGAGAAAAAAACCTGTATAATACTATGGAGCATACAAAATGGAGCTGTCAGATGCCAGCTTTTTTCAGAATCCTTATTATTTATTTTATTTATTTAAAATTTTTATATACCGACATTCATCCAGGATATCATATCGGTTCACATTGTAACATAAACTGGCGCCAGGCATGGCGCTTTACATTGAACGATTAAAACATGCGAACAAGGTATTAAAAGGGGGTGGGAGATAACATGGGAAAGTTTGCATTAATTATATTATATTATATTATTAAGAATTTTTCTTCAGAAATTCTTGTAATAAAGCTACTTTCTGTAAAAATGTATAGATTAGTGGTAGCCTTTAGCACAGGGATGGACAAACTTTTTTTTTTTTTTTTTTTTTTTAAAGAAGGCCATATTACCAGCATGTATTGGAGCCAAGGCCAGAGTCCCCTTTAGAGGTTTGTGAATGAGGGGTGGCCCCCCCCCCATAGAATATACCCCACAATCAGAGGATCAAAGCAGCAACCATGCCAATAAAAATAATAATTCAACACAATTAACAAATAGAATAACATCAAAAATTTAAAAACTAGTATAAAAATGTTCCAAACACCCATAAAATATTTCAAAACAGACGCACAAATAATACCCAATAATTAAAACTAGTAAGGATTTTTTAAAATTCTCCACTGTCCATACCTGGGAACTTTTCATTTGCAGATGCTCCGATATTGTCGTGGACTAGCAGGCAGAGAGGAAAGTGGAGGGGGTTGTTGCACATAAGGTGCTCTCTTTCTCTCACCCACACACACATATACATATGCTCTCTCTTACCCATACAAAGAATGCTCTCTCACCCATCCATACATATATGCGCTGTCTCACCCAATCACACAATATGCTTTCACTCACCTCACACATTGCTCTCTCACCCATCCACACACAAACATGTACTCAATCTCACTGACTCCCTCACACACACCCATCCACACACACATACACAATAATACACTCACTCTTACTGGTTCCCTCTCTCACACACACACACACACACACCCCAGGCAAGCTCCCATTCATTCTTTCACACACACAGACAGACCCCCATGCAAGCTCTCATTCATTCTTCCACAAACCCCCAGGCAGACACCCATTCATTCTTACACACCTCAAGCAGGCACCCATTCATTCACACACACACACACATACCCCAGGCAGGAACCCATTCATTCTCTCTCACACACAGATCCCCAGGCAGACTCTAATTCATTCTTGCTCTCACATATACACACACTCATACACCGCAGCTTCTGTACCTCTCTTGCTCCTCTGCTACCACTGTCACGGCCACCACATGCCAAAGAGGAGCCAATCCATCATCCAAGCCTGCTCTGCTGCTGTTTCTTTCTGCAGGCCATACAGTATTGAAAATTTGTGGGTGTAGCACTTCCTCCATGCTGATCTTTGTGTACTGTGAGATCAGCACCGAGAAAGTGCTGCCCTCACAAGCTTTTAATACTGTGAGGCCTGCACAAACTACAAGATGGGCTCAGTTCACCCAGCAATGCACATGAGTAGCTTCTGCCCCACCGGGTGAAATGAAAAGATTGGCTTCTTCCTTTCTTCACTGCTAGTGGGATGGGGTCCACCAGCAGCCTCTTCATTTCTTAGCCGCCAATAAGATGGGGTCTACCAGCAACCACATGGGTCTCTTCACCATCAGTGGAATGGGGTCCACAAGCAATTGCACGGGCCTCCCAAAAGTTGGATGATGCTTCTCCCCTTCCTGACCCACTGCTTCCTCTGAGGGGAACGTCACCTCCAGCTGCCGACATCCAGGAAAAAGTAATTAACAAAGGCCTGCAGTGTCAGGCCATTGTTGATTACATCGAAGGTGCCAGCAGGCCAGATCTAATGGGGCAAATTGAGGAGAAGAAGGGCTGGAAAAAAAACTGTCATCAGGCCGGGTTTGGCCCGTGGGCTGTAATTTTCTCACCCCTACTTTAGAGGGTCATCGTAATATCTGATACTTGGGGTGGTATTGGACTTGGTACCTACCCCAGAAAGTAGTAGTACTTATGCAGTTTATCATTATTCCTACCAAAATCTTTTTTGGGCTGTAATTATGACTTTAATGAAATAGCAAGCTATCCTGAATGTTGCTTGAACAATGTAATTAACAAAGACCTCATCATATTGATAGTTTCCTTTGTGACCTGAATAAATAGTTTAGTATATAATTGTCTTTTCTTGAGTAGTTTGTACAGTAATAGTAAGCGGGATTATTTGGATAAAAATGTCATTGAAGTATCACCTTTTGTCACCCTTTCTGAGAGAGCCTGATTTGCTCTGTTAAGGTACTGTGTATTAGTTTGGCTGGTTTGCCTATTCCTTAAGAGGTTCCAACTATGGTAGTATGAATCATACCCATTGTAAATTTCTTTTTTTTAATTTGCATTTTTATTGATTTTTACAATTCATACTTTGAGGAAAAAATGAAAAGCATACAATAGGTAAATGATATCAAACATAACTTCAGCTCAGAACATTAATCATATTACATGCTTTTACAGCGAGGTATAAAATGAAGCAGCTTAGGACCGAAACTTAAAGAGAGTATATTAAGGTATTTTAACCATTAAGTAACTGGCTTAACGTATGATGTCTGTTTTATTTTTCATGATTGCTCTAAGGGGCCTGGTCTAGAAGAACTCGCTACATCCCTAGCATACAAAAAAGACTTTAATTGTTCTACTAAATTGAAAACAAAATTCTCATCTTTACGTCTAACATAACTTCTCACAGGACAAGCAGGATGGTTGTCCTCACAAATGGGTGACATCGAGGATGGAGCCCAACCACGGAAAACTTCTGTCAAAGCTTCTGGAACTTTGACTGGCCCCTACTGGGCATGCCCAGCACAGCACCAACCCTGCAGCCAGCAGGGATCCCCCTTCAGTCTTCTTTTTTCCGCGCAGCAGTAGCCACGCGGTTAAGGAGCTCTTACCACATTCCTGCAGGAATTTCTTCTTGAACTTCTTTGAAGTAAAATTCGCCCCACAGGGGTCCCCTCTCTATCTAAATTTAGCCTGCGGTACTTCGGTAAGTTTTTTTTGCCGTTTTTCGCCAGTTACCGTCGAGTTCAGCTTTCGCAGCCTGCTGGCCGTCGACCGTCCCGCGGCTAAATTTTTGGTCAATGGCCATGGCGTCGGGGTTCCGTCGGTGCCCAGATTGTACGCGCACCATGTCTATCACAGACCCTCATAGAGTCTGTGTATTATGTTTAGCAAGTGAGCATGATGTCCTGACTTGCACCAAATGTGCTCTTATGACACCAAAAGGTCGCAAAGCCAGAATGGAGAAGATGGGACTCCTATTCCATGCTCACACTCCGATGCCGTCCATCGCATCGACGTCCTCGGAACCGGCACCGTCGAAGTCCTTCCATCGTCGGCAACCTCCCGGTGACCGTCTACCATCGACGTCTCCACGGCCATCGACACCCGTCCCTTCCCCCGAGGATCGTGGGGATCGGAGGGAAAAGCATCGTCATCGACATCGCAAGTCTCGGACCGTCGAGGAATCAAAGTCATCGACCTCGGTACCGTCTGAGCCTCCACCGAAGAAGTCTCGATCAGAAGCGGCACCATCCACTTCTGTTTCTGAGACATTGAGGCAACCCTCACCCCATCGAGATTTGGGAGCCGTGATTCCACCGGTAACGGTGGTCCCTCCGGCTCAGCCTCAGCCTCCCTCTTTCCCGGAGCCGGGTATTGTTACCCCAGGTCTCCGGGAAGAACTGGACTGGCTGGTCCAGGAGGCCATCGACAAAGCAATGCAACGGTTCCAGACTCCTTTGGGCACCGACTCCGCCACCGAGAGTGGAACCAGTCATCGACCCGATTCCAGCAGCGCTGGCACCGCTGCTCGCCCGGATGGAAGCGCTCATGACCGCCCTTCCACCGGTGATACCCGGGTCACCGACAGCACCGGTGCGCTCCCCGATGCCAAATTCATCTGGTGCAGAAACACCGTATCGAATTCCTCCTTCGGGAGTGGTTCCATCGATGCCGTGTCGTCCCTCGCCACCGATACATTCCTCCGGGACGATACGCACATCGGCTCCATCGATGCCTTTGATGCCGGCACCGATGCCTCCAAGGGTATTTTCGATGCCCCCGGTGATTCCTTCGGGTTTCTCCAAACCTCAACCGGGACCTTCAGGTATCCAACCCCCCTTGCGGTCCTACAGGTCAGCACCCTGACCCTTATGACACCTGGGGTGATGATACTTCTACAGATACCGATGATTTACCTTCACCACCCTCTCCAGCTGAAAGCAGAAAGCGTTCTCCCCCCAAGGACCTCTCTTTCACTAACTTTGTGAAGGAAATGTCTGAATTAGTCCCTTTTCAGCTTCAGTCTGAGCAAGATAACAGACACCAAATGATGGAGTTACTCCAATTTCTGGATGCCCCAAAAGTCATCACTTCCATTCCAATTCATCAGGTTTTTCTGGACCTTCTAAAAAAGAATTGGGAAACTCCTGGATCTGTTGCCCCAGTAAACAAAAAAGCTGACTCTACTTATCTTGTACAGTCAGCACCTGGCTTTCAAAAACCTCAGCTAGACCACCACTCTGTCGTGGTAGAGTCAGCTCAAAAGAAAGCTAAAAGAATAAAGCCATACTCATCCATACCACCTACTAAGGAGAACAAGTTCTTAGATAGTATAGGCAGGAAAGTATACCAAGGGGCTATGCTCATTTCCAGGATAGCTTCTTACCAGCTGTATATGACCCAATACAACAGGGTCATTTTTAAGCAGCTACAAGAATTTTCAGATACCTTACCAGAACAATTCCAACAACACCTTCAAAACCTCGTACTTAAAGGATTTGAAGCTGGAAAGCATGAGATAAGAACATCTTATGACATCTTCGATGCTTCCACTAGACTGTCTGCTACAGCCATCTCAGCAAGACGCTGGGCTTGACTTAAGTCTTCTGACCTTCGCCCGGAGGTTCAGGACAGGCTCTCTGACCTGCCCTGTTTAGGGGATAATTTGTTTGGTGAGCAAATTCACCAAATAGTTGCTGAATTAAAGGATCATCACGAGACCCTTAAACAGCTCTCATCGATTCCTTCTGACTTCCCTTCTAAGCAACCATTTAAGAGGGAACCTAAAACGTAATTCTTCCATCCACGGAAGTATTATCCCCCACACACCAAGTCCAGGTCAACGAGGCCGTATCAAAAGCCTCAGCCTCGCCAACCTCGAAAGCAAAAGCCCACTACAGCTCCGCAACCAGGCCCTGCGTCGGGGTTTTGACTTTCACTTAGAGAGCAGATGCCTAATCCCTCTACCAAACATACCAGTAGGAGTCGACTAAGCCACTTTACAGAAAAATGGCATCACATCACCACAGATCAATGGGTGCTAGCCATAATTGCACAGGGTTACCATCTCAACTTCCTAACTCTTCCTGCGGACTCTCCACCTCTGCAATTGTGGAATCTTACCGACCACTCTGTTCTTCTAGAGCAGGAAGTTTCCCTTCTCCTCCAGTCCAATGCTATAGAACCCGTTCCTCTCTCGCAACAAGGACTAGGGTTCTATTCCAGGTACTTTCTGATCCCAAAAAAGTCAGGAGGACTTCGACCAATCCTGGACCTACGGGCCCTCAACAAGTACCTTCACAGAGAGAAGTTCAAAATGGTAACCCTGGGCTCGCTTCTCCCTCTGCTGCAAAGAGAGGACTGGCTCTGCTCTCTAGACCTCAAAGACGCTTATACCCACATTGCGATAACTCAGTCTCATTGGAAATACCTCCGTTTTCTAGTAGGCCAAAACCACTCTCAATACCGAGTGCTCCCATTTGGTCTAGCATCCGCACCGCGAGTCTTCACCAAATGTCTCGTAGTGGTTGCAGCGTTCCTCAGGAAGGAAGGCGTCCATGTCTACCCCTACTTGGACGATTGGTTGATCAGGGCCCCAACCCAGCAAATCGCTCGGTCTTCCCTGACCCTGACAATTCGAACTCTAATTTCTCTAGGATTTCTTGTCAACTACGAGAAATCCTACTTACTCCCATCTCAAACCTTATCCTTCATTGGAGCAGACTTGGACACCTTACAGGCAAAAGCCTTCCTTCCTCATCAACGGGTTCAAACCCTTGTGTCCCTAGCTTGCCAGTTGCAGTCTCAACCCACAGCAACAGCTCGCCAATTCCTCATTCTGCTGGGACACATGGCCTCCTCAGTTTATGTGACTCCAATGGCCCGTCTAGCCATGAGAGTCATGCAATGGACTCTGAAATCACAATGGATTCAAGCCACTCAGCCTCTGTCGACCATTGTCCGCGTCACCGACACGCTCCGTCTGTCTCTTGCCTGGTGGAAAAATCAATCCAACCTCCTACAGGGCTTGCCCTTTCACCCACCAGATCCTCAAATAACTCTCACCACCGACGCTTCCAACGTCGGCTGGGGAGCCCATGTAAACGGTCTACAAACTCAAGGATTCTGGTCTCCAGAGGAAGCCAAACACCAGATAAATTTCCTGAAGCTTCGAGCAATCCGATATGCTCTCAGAGCCTTTCAAGATTTCCTATCAAATCACATAATCTTGATTCAGACAGACAACCAGGTGGCCATGTGGCACATCAGCAAGCAGGGAGGCACAGGCTCCTTCCTTCTCTGTCAGGAAACTGCGCAGATTTGGGCAGAAGCCCTCTCCCGTTCCATGTACCTCAGGGCCACCTACTTGCCGGGGGTAGAAAATGTCTTGGCAGACCGGCTGAGCCGTGTCTTCCAACCGCACGAGTGGTCACTCAATCCCTTGGTAGCGACCTCTCTTTTCCAGAAATGGGGTTATCCCCACATAGACCTCTTTGCATCCCCTCAGAACCACAAAGTGGCCAATTACTGTTCTCTCATTCGGACTCAGCACTCTCGGCCCAGGGATGCATTCTCCCTCCCGTGGACAACCGGTCTGCTTTATGCATTCCCTCCACTTCCTCTTCTGTCGAAGACTCTTGTGAAGCTACGTCAGGACAAGGGAACCATGATCCTGATAGCACCTCACTGGCCACGCCAAGTGTGGTTTCCCATACTCCAGGATCTCTCCATCCGCAGACACATTCCCTTGGGACCTGCATCTGATCACTCAAAACGACGGATGCCTCCTCCATCCCAATCTCCAAGCCTTGTCCCTGATGGCATGGATGTTGAAAGGTTAGTCCTTCAACCACTTAACCTATCAGATTCAGTTTCTCGTGTCCTCATCGCTTCACGAAAGCCTTCCACAAGAAAATCTTACTCCTATAAATGGAAAAGGTACACATCATGGTGCACTTCTCAGTCCCTTGATCCCCTTTCCTGTCCAATTCCTAAATTTTTGGACTATCTTTGGCATTTGTCAGAATCAGGTCTAAAGACCTCTTCTATTAGAATGCATGTCAGTGCGGTAGCCGCCTTCCATAAAGGTATCAGGGATGTCCCTATTTCAGTACAACCCCTTGTAACACGTTTGCTCCATTTGAAGCCACCTTTACGTCCTCCGGCCCCATCTTGGGACCTTAATCTGGTTCTTGGTCGCCTTATGAAACCACCCTTCAAACCTCTTCACTCCTGTGACCTTAAATATCTCACATGGAAAGTGATTTTCCTTTTGGCTATCACTTCAGCTCGCAGGGTTAGTGAGTTACAGGCCCTAGTTACCTATCCGCCTTACACTAAACTCCTGCAGGACCGGGCGGTACTCCGCACTCACCCTAAATTCTTACCTAAGGTAGTTTCGGAGTTTCATATTAATCAATCCATCATACTACCTATTTTCTTTCCCAGGCCCCACTCCAACTCCGGGGAACAGACTCTGCATACCCTCGACCTCAAACGAGCTCTAGCTTTCTATCTAGACCGAACAGTTGCCCACAGGAAGAGCACTCAATTATTCGTCTCTTTCCATCCTAACAAGTTAGAGCAACCTGTGGGTAAGCAGGCTCTTTCCTCCTGGTTGGCGGACTGCATCTCTTTCTGTTATCAGCAAGCTGGCATTCCCTTTCAAGACCGTGTTAAGGCACACTCTGTGAGGGCCATGGCGACTTCAGTAGCACACCTTCGATCGGTGCCGCTTCCTGACATCTGCAGGGCTGCTACCTGGAGTTCTCTCCATACGTTTGCAGCCCACTACTGTTTGGACAAAGCTGGAAGACAGGATTTCATCTTCGGCCAATCTGTCTTGCGTAACCTTTTTCTAACATGACGTACCAACACCCTTCCGCCTACCTGGTGGGGTGCGGATGTCCTCTACCAAACCTCACCCCAGTTGTTGTGCCTGTTGCATGCCGTTGGGTACTTTTGGTGCACGTTCGGACATCCTCAGCTCGGTACTCACCCATTTGTGAGGACAACCATCCTGCTTGTCCTGTGAGAAAGCAAATGTTGCTTACCTGATGTAACAGGTGTTCTCACAGGACAGCAGGATGTTAGTCCTCACGAAACCCGCCCGCCACCCCGCGGTGTTGGGTTCGTTTTTCTTATTTTATTTTTCGGCACTGCCTGTAGCTTTGAAACAAGACTGAAGGGGGACCCCTGCTGGCTGCAGGGTTGGTGCCGTGCTGGGCATGCCCAGTAGGGGCCAGTCAAAGTTCCAGAAACTTTGACAGAAGTTTTCTGTGGTTGGGCTCCATCCTCAATGTCACCCATTTGTGAGGACTAACATCCTGCTGTCCTTTGAGAACACCTGTTACATCAGATAAGCAACATTTGCTATCTATGTTACGAGAATACGTGGAACCTCGGTCGATGACCGCTTACCTTATCTCTCCAGACACGGAGGACGGGAATCTGGAGTCAGGCAGCAGGCAGAGGAGTTCCTCAAGCAGTCCAGGGCAGGCAGCAGGCAACGAATCCAACAAGGCAGTCCAGGTCAGGGCAGACAGCAGACAACGAATCCAACAAGGCAGTCCACGTCAGGGCAGGCAGCAGACAACGAATCCAACAAGGCAGTCCACGTCAGGGCAGGCAGCAGACAACGAATCCAACAAAGCAGTCCAGGTCAGGTAAACAGCAGGAAACTGAGTAAGCAGCAAGCAGCTACCAAACACTACTTGTGGCCGAAGCGGAAAAAGAGAGAGAAGACTCTCTTTAAATCCCCCAACTTTCCCGCCCAGGCTGACGCTCCTGTTGGCGTCTGACGTCATAAGGGGGCGTGGCCGCGTCCCGATTCGCGCGGAGCCGCACCAAACAGGAAGTCAATGCCAGGACGGAACGCCAGCGCCCAGGAGTTCTCTTACAGGTAACAATCTACACGGATACCTTAATACAAAAGTATATCCTAGAGCAATTACTTGAGGCCTTAAATCAAATTCTTTTCTTCTAACCTGGGTAGGTCTAGACAGGTCCAGAAATATTTTAATTAATTGACCATAGAATTCCACATTTTGATTTTGGAAGAAACTCTTCATAACATTGCTGATGTCTCTTTCAGTAACAGAAGACACCAGCAACGTTCCTCTATCCATTACCTCTATGTCAGAACTTTCAATAAACTGTGTTAAGTTTTCCATAATTCCTATCTGACCCACTCCTGGTTTTTTCATAGATTTCATTAAGAAGTAAACTTTATTGATTATTGGCAGCCGTGAGTCTTAAAATTTTAAACATTCAATCAGAAACTTTTTTATCGTGCTTTGGATTCCTTCACCCAAAGTCCTGGGAAAATTAAGAAACCTCAAGTTTAAATGTCTTGAATGATTTTAAGCAATTCCAACCGTCTGGAATGCATTCCAATATCTTTAATCAGATTTATGTTCACCGCCTGCACTTGACTCGTTGTTTGTTCAATTCCACTCAGCTTGCTTCCAAGTTCTTTTATTTGACCCCCCATATCTTGCTTTAAAGATTGAAATTCCGTTTCTACCTTCAGATATTTAGAGTCAAAATCTGCAACTAGCTGTCCCAAGCTAGCCACCAGGTCCCACAGCTTATCCAGGGTGACCACTGTCGGTTTAGGGGGTAATTGAAACAACTCACCCCCGGCTCGAACAAGCGGCAGCCCTGTGGTCTCCGTCTTCTGAATCTCCTGGATCTTGCGCTCCTTCTCGACCGGGTCCAATGGGGATAAGGGTGGTATCATTTCTCCCATTGCCTGCATTCCCGTTGCTTCCAACGGGCTCGAGTAGAGCTGCACTGCCTGCGTGGATTCGCCTCCTTGGCGTCCCCCTCCCATCGGAGCAATGACATTACCATGCCGCGCCGCTTCCTGGAGAATTACCTAAGTCATCAGGGCCGGCGGAGGCCTGCAATCCGGGGGGCTGAGTGTGGTTTCCCCATGCAGAAGCGAAGCTCCCTCTTCAATGACTGTAGCGGGGCTTCCTCCCCCGTTTTCTCCAGCATCGGGGCTGCATATGCCGTTATCCTCATCTGGTTAGTGGGTAAAGCAGGTTCGGAAGGGTATACCCGCAATTTACCCTTTCTTTTGGCTGGCATTTGAATAAGGTAACAGAACCTCGGGAGAGCAGCTTTTCATGCAGCCTCCTACACCGCCATCTTGGTCCCATGGCCACCCACTGTAAATTTCTTCATTTGTTCTCTTACTTTAGAAAATAAATGCAGGCTTTTTCATTTTTGGTTTTTTTTTGTTTCACATTTCTTACAATTATAAAATATAATTGCAGCTAGCAAATGCTGGAATTTGTATGGAAAAGATAAATAGTAGTCTCCAGTTTTTACAATATGAAAACTGGCAGTACACTTTCATACTGTGCAGATATCCTTGGGCAGACTTTTGTTAGATAGAGGAAGAATTATTTTCTTTACAAACAATGGATTATTGCATTTCTCATAGTGACTGGTCAAGAATTTCATCAATCTAAAGGATAAAAAAGGGTCAATTTCTTCATCAGTTCTAATAGAATTTGAGATCATAAGCTTTGGGCTTAACATTGGGTGGTGTCAAAAGGTTTTAAGCTAAACTATTGTGAGGCATTTAATCAGGCCCCTTTGTAGTAAGAGATACTTTCTGTATCTATAAATGTTACTGATATTGAGAGCATCTAGAAAAATATGACTGTTTCAGTTTCACAAGTCATAGGAGAAATTAAAATTATGTATTAAACTTGTACTTTCTCAACTAGATTTTAAGTGCTGATTTGAACTTAATCATAGTATTCCAAAGAAAAGCTTTATTTTGCTCCTAACAGCATGTAAGTTTGCTTTAAGCGTAGTCTACTGCCCAACTTGGTGAAGATATTTCTTTGTTTTCATATTGAAATTACATTTATTAAGAGAATATGCTGACTTATTCCTTCTAAAGCTTGTTGCTATTCCAGGGGTGCTAATCTTGGCAAGTCTCTAAGGATTTGGCATAGGGTAAATTGAATGACCTTACTGCTTGATTTCTTGCTGTATTCTACAGTTCCCCATAAATATATAAAAATTAATCTAATTGGAAGTACAAAATTACATTTTGTGTACTGCCTTCAAATGATGTACAGCATGATTTTTTCTTTCTTGTTTTAGAAGAAAGGATAACAATTTCTACTTATATAATAGCTCTATACTTTGGTTTGTCTTATTTCTTTAAAAAAATGTATACTTTTTTAGATTGGGTATTATCCTGTGATTAAATTGTTTTGTAAATTTATGAAAAAGGAATAAAATGTTTGAACTAGAAAAATAATAACCCTGAGGTACATATTCAGAAGCATTTAGCCGGCTAACTCAGAAGTTAGCCGGCTAAATGAATATTTGGGCATATATCCAGCTATATTCTAGCTGCCTAATAAGTTAAACAGCTAGAATTTAGTAGGTTAAGTTAGAGGCGTTCCAAGGGCGTAATTGGGAATAGTTGAGTTAGTCGACTTAAGTTAACCAGCTGATTTAGCCGGCTTAGCCTGGTTGGGCCAAAGAACTGTTCTAAAGTTAGGCAGTTTATAGTTAGCTGGCTAACTTTAAGATAGCAGGCTATATTCCATAGTGCAGTTTCATATTGAATTTGCCTCCAAAATTAACCGGATAAGTTTATCCACCTAGCTGGACTGTCTGAATATGGACCTCCCTGACAATATGCTCGCATGCATCTAATGCTGTTCAGAAAAGATAGAAATTGTACATATTTAATAACAGCTCTGAATCAACAGTAAAAGCTCCATTATTTATCTATCACTTTATTATTCTGAATGCTCTGTTAACTGACATTTCACCCAGCAGCAATTTCGATAGAAGGAAGAGGGAAATGACAGGAGGGATGAAGTTGGATTGGAAAGCAGTATAGTTTTTCTCTGACCTGCTCTGTGCTCTGTCCACGCTGTCATTCCCTCTGCTCTTGTCCCCTGCAAAAGCCAGGAGAGGTAGGGAAGGGAAATGACAGAAAGGAAGAGGCTGGATTAGGGAGCAGAGTTGCTCTTTTTTCATGTACTCTGTCTACTGTAGCCTCACTTCTTCCTCTCCTGTTCCCTTCAGGCTGCTACCAGGGCAGGAGATGCTGGAGCAGGAAGCAAAGGTTTTTCAGATAACCAGAATATTTGATTAACTGCATGGACTATTCCTTATGGAAGACAGATAATAGAATTTTTACTATATATTCATGCACACTTAATGCTATCCAGAAAAAAATGAAAGGGTATAATTTAGTATTTTTGTAATTTCAGGATGTTTTGCAAAGATGGAAAAGATCCAGAGGTTCCTTGTTCAGAAGCCATCCAGCCTAGCATAACGTTTGATCCATCTATGTTCAAAGGTTATGTGCAAGCTGTAGACCATGAAGGGAAACCACTCTGCCTTCATTGCCAACAACCAACATCCCAGTTTATCAAACATAACCAGTCTGTTGCCTGGGAGATATTGTTTTGCTCTCATAAATGCCAAGAAGATTTCTTAATTCGCTCTAATCAAGGTTATATGAGAGCTAAAGTGTTTGAGACAGAGCATGGTGTTTGTCAACTGTGTGGTCTGAATGCTCAGGAGTTGTACCTCTTTGTCAGGGATGCCCCAAAGAATCAACGAAAGAGTCTTCTGCAGAATACTTGGATGTCCCAGCTTCCTCTAGATCAGGTAAAAATATTAATTGTACAAATCAAAGTTCTAGGTTTATCAGTGAAAAGTTTGAAATCTTGATAACATGTCTTATCTATAGGAGAACAGCTCAATAAATTGATTAAAACAAAAAGAAAAGCAGTTTTGCAATTGAATTTTTGTTTAGTGTTAGCAAACCAGCAATTCTTAAAAATGTGTTAAAAATTTCAAAACATTTCCCTACTATGGAAAAGCTCTTAGTCTTTGTTTGTGATAAAGCTTAACAAGCAAAGAAACAAAATAATTGATTTTTGCATGTTAGCACTTAGCAGAAGTAAATAATATTGTTACTTGGTGTTGATAGTAACAAATGCCACTGCCAGAAATCAATGTACAGTGTAAGATAGACTCACTAATAACTCTGGTACAGTAAAAAAAAAAAAAAAGTATGTGGTATATAATAGCTAGAACTGATCTACAGTCTGCTTTTTGGAGGAATATACAGTTTAAATATTAATGGGTCACCATACAATTCAGCTGGTATAAAAAGTTTCTTTTCTTGCACTTCCATGCTGTGTATCAATGAGTTTCATAGGTGTAAGCAGGGGTGGGTCTTTCATTAAGTAATGTAAGGTGGCAGCCCATAGAACAAGATCCATATGGTAGCATGGTGAGTAACACTGTGGCAGGGTTCCTCTCACCAGCAAGAAGAAGGTTTTGATGGTGTGTTGAATGACATGCTGGTGGAGTTCCTACCCTTGCTGGCAGGAAGAAGACCCATGCAGGTAAGAGGGACTAAAAAATGGTCGCTACCCCCTGGCCCAGAGACCATTCATGGGGTCTGAAGGCACAACTCAGTCTGTCCGCTATCACGTTCTCTGTTCTGGCCAAATACATGGCCCTAAGTATCATCTCATGGGACAGGCCCCAGGACACATGAAATAGATTTGCATGCACTGTGTATGCAAGTCTGTCTCATGCGTTTTCATTGTGGAAATCCTGAAAACGTGACTGGCTAGGTGTGCCCCGAGAACTGGGTTGAGAATCACTGCGGTAGAGGGGAGGGAGACAAAAGAGGAAGGAATGATTGAGAGAGAAGAAATGGGAAAAGGGAAATGAGGGAAAGAAGAGAAAAAGTCAAGAATTTGATTGAGAGGGGGTGGGAGAGGAGAGGAAAAGAGGGGAAGGGGAGGGAATTAGAGAGAGCAAGATTTTATGGGAGTGATGTGAGTGAGAGAGGATGTACCACCACTCTCCCAGGAGGCAGATGCTGGGGAAGGGTAGAAAGTAGGTGATAGGGTTTCTGGGAATGTGGCAGGGTTGCCAGTTTCATAGAAATATTATTACTGACATTTTATCTACCCAAACCTTACACCCCCCTTTCTCCAGCATTTCAAATCAAAACTTAAGAGGAGACCCACCTCTCCTCCCTCCTCAGTAAAACTCCAAGGGGGGCACCCCTTCTCCCACAGCCCCTTCTACCTGGGAGGAGGGGAGTGCCTTCTCAACCCCTGCTTCAGACAGCAGATTGCTTTGATCCACCCATGGGTGGAAGGTCTGTTAATAATAGAAAAGTACTTTATACACAAGTATACATCTCCTCAGACTAGGCTATAGACCAGGAAGCAATTTATGGTATGTAATATTCGTTTTTAAGCAAAAAAAATAATAATCAAGGGGAAGGAAAATAAAACATATAATGTTGCAGGACATGGCAAAAGGGTTTTTTTTATTAGTTTTTGTTGGAGAAAGCAGAGTTGCTTACCTGTAACAGGTGTTTGAGGACAGCAGGATGTTAGTCCTCAGACATCAGTGACATCACCAGATGGAGCCCGGCACGGAAAACTTATGTCAGAGTTTCTGGAACTTTGTCTGTGCATACTGAGCATGCCCAGCATGCCCTATATCACGCGTCCACATTGGGTCCCCAACTATGCGGGGTGGCGAAAGGGTTTTGTGAGGACTAACATCCTGCTGTCCTAAGAGAACACCTGTTACAGGTAAGCAACTCTGCTTTCTCCTAGGATAAACAGGATGGTAATCCTCACACATGGATAAATCCCTAGCTACAGGCTGCTCCCAAACACGAAAGGGAACTAACAAACACCAACCAGGTGCCAACAGGCACAACAACCACAGTGCTGTTGGTAACAGAGGAGGAGACAGCCTGAACCCAAGCAATGGGCCCTAGGCAGAGAGAGCTGGGTTCTACACCTGAAAGAGATTCCAAAGGACAGACTGGCCAAACCTACTATCACGTCAGCCATCCCTATCCAAACAGTAGTGAGATGCAAATGTGTGGAAAGAACTCCACATCGCAGCTCTGCAGATCTCCTCCACGGGAATTGCTCGCAAGTGGGCTACCAACGTTGCCATGGCTCTGACAGAATGAGCTTTGACATGACCCCCAAGATGTAGTCCCGCCTGGGCATAACAGAAGAAGATACAGTCCACTAGCCAATTGAATAGTGTCTGTTTGGCAACAGCAACACTCAGCCTATTCCTGTCAAAGGAAATAAAAAGTTGTGTGGACTGTCTATGGGCTTCTGTCCGCTCCATATAGAAGGCTAAGGCTCTCTTGCAATCCAAACTGTGCAGTGCTCATTCACCTTGATGCAAATGGGGCCTGGGAAAGAATGTTGGCAGGACGATCAACAGGTTAAAATGGAAATCTTAGGCATGAACTTTGGGTACATAAGACCACCCTGTCATGATAAAATTTGATATACGGTACATAAGTCACTAAGTCCTGGAGCTTGCTGACCCTATGTGCTGAAGTGACCGCCACCAAAAGTATGACCTTCCAGGTCAGGTACGTCAGATCACAGGAGCGCAGTGGCTCAAAGGGAGCTTTGATCAGCTGAGCTAGCATCATGTTGAGCTCCCAAGACACAGCACAAGGCCTTAGAGGAGGCTTCAATTGAAGCAGGTCCCGCATGAAACATACAACTATCAGCTGTACAGAGATGGGCATAACATCTCCACCTTGGTAGTATGCACCAGTTGCACTGAGATAGACCCTAACGGAGTTGGTCTTTAAGCCAGCCTCCGATAGGTGCAGAAGGTAGTTAAGCAAATTTTTGGGGGGCAGGAAAACTGATCTAAGGCCTTCTGCTCACACCACACAGAAAACATCCTCCACTTCAGTCTGTAGGACTTTCTAGTAGAAGGCTTTCTGGAAGCCGCCAAGACCCGAGACACATCAGTAGAAAGATTGAGCAGCTGCAGAATTAACCTCTCAACATCCAAGCTGTGAGTGTTAGGGCCTGGAGGTTGGGATGCCCCAGCCTGCCCTGATCTTGTGTGATGAGATCTGGGGAAGTCCCCAGATGGACAACTCCCAAAGGAGTGGAAACCAGATGTGTCTCGGCCAATGAGAAAAAGAAGAAATGATCCTCCTAGCTCCTCAGTCCTTGCAAAGCTTCAAGAGAGTTTTCATCACCAGAGAAATCGGAGGATACACGTACAAAAGGACCCCCCGCCCAATGGCAAGCAAAGGCGTCCGAGGCTGGAGGTGACCCTTCCTGTTGCAAGGGGATGCGAACATCCAGGTTTCCCCAGAGGTGAAAGATCTGGTTCGCTACCCCCTGGCCCAGAGACCATTCATGGGGTCTGAAGGCACAACTCAGTCTGTCCGCTATCACATTCTCTGTTCTGGCCAAATACATGGCCCTAAGTATCATCTCATGGGACAAGCCTCAGGACCAGATCTGGACCGCTTCCTGGCACAGGAGGTACAAACCTATGCCTCTCTGCTTGTTCACATACCACATCACAACTTGGTTGTCTGTTTGGATCAGGGCAATTTTGTTGGATAGCCATTCTCTGAAAGCCCACAGCGCGTACCTCATCACCTGGACCCTCAGGAAGTTGATCTGACACCGTGCTTCCTGGGTGGACCATAGGCCATGGGTGTGGAGCCTTTCTACATGAGCTCCCCACCCCAAAGTGGACACATCCGCAGTTAGGACAATTTGGGTAGGCAGAATTTGGAAAGATATTCCCCGTTCCAAATTCGAAAGAACCTGCTACCAGGACAGAAATTCCCGGAGAAACGGGGTGACTAGGATGCGAGCCAGGAGGCTCTGCATGCCCTGGTGCCACTGCAACCTCAGAATCCACTGGGCCATCTCAGGCCACGGAAGCCTGGGACGGCCACGGAAGCTCACCCTCAGTGAACGGGAGCAAAGGGCCGGAGGCTAGTACTTCCTCAGGCAGTAGAAAGACTTCCTCTGACCCTGCTTCACAGACCACCTGGCTAAGGAGGGGCAGGTCTGGAGAGCTGCTGGAGGGTCTCATGATGATCCTGTAACTAGGCCACCATGTTCCTCAACCTATCTCTGAAGAGATTCTCTCCTGTACATGGTAAGTCAGCGATTTGAGGTTCGCAGCCATGCCATTCTGCAGGCGCCAATTCCCGCTGCAGAAATTCTCGATGTGGTCTCGAAAAAATCATAAGTTTAACGAACCTCGTGTTTTCCACACTCCAGGTCCTGACGCACCAGCAATAAGAAGGCATCTTGCTGCTGTTGAGGCAGTCACTTGGCTGCCTCCTGCACCTGCTTCCAGAGGGTGTGTGAGAATTGGCTCATGTAGAGCTGATAAGTGGCGATGCAGGCAATGAGCATGGCCCCCTGGAATGCTTTCCTCCCAAGAGCATCCATCACTCTGATCCTTGCCGAAATTCACTGAAATGTTTGATATTTTCTTGTACTATTCCTCAACTTAATGTCCATTGCAACTCTGCTGATCTAACGACAACAGCTTTAAAATATCATCAAATTAGATCGCTGCTATGATAAGTAACTTTAATTACTTGCAAGGTTGTACAGAATTTGCAGGGAATTAATATTCATAATAAAAGAAAGTTTATCAGAAGGAGCCACTGGTAATACTATTAAATTTGTATGCTATGCATAATAATGTGAAAATGTATAAGCCTTAGTATTGCACCTTTTTTTTATCTAAACAAATTGTCAGCATCTATTATAAGAAAATGAATGTAAACAGTTGGTAGACTGATTCATTTTTTTGTCAAATTTGTGTTTGACTGCTCTTGAAATCTTTGTCTGGTACCTATAAAGAAATGAATGAAAGGCAACTAGTAGGCATCCTTAGAATGGTATACCTAGAAAGCTGAATTGTAGCCACCTTTCAACCCACCAAGATCTGTAATAAGAATTAATGCAAAGATTATAGCTTTCAGAGCTAAAAATCACTGGAGCTCTGGAGACCAGCAGATTTCCATGCATATCTTGAAAAATTCAGCATTCTTTTAAAAGTGTCTATATATACTTCTTCACTAAAGATATTGTTCCAAAGGACAATTAGTTTTGATCAAACAAAAGTTAGTTCTGAAATGAATAATACATTAAAAGGTTTATTTAAAATACAGTAGCTCATAGCTGACTAGCACAGAGCTGCTAAACGTTTGCTGCGCTTTTATTCAGTTTCAAGAGTAAACCAAAGCAATTTTTAAATATTTACTATTTGAGACTAATTTATTTAGATATCTGTAAAAAACTACACACAATATTTTTGCTTCATTTTGTGTTCTATTTCAATACAATGTGTTATATATATAATTTTTAAAAATTGGTCATGGGGGCTATAAAGGTACAATTTACTAGGGATGTGCTATCATTTCAAAATGACTCTAGCTCTTTCGTTTCCTGGGGTTTACATCCACCATCAGCCAATTATCTTACTTATGTTCCCCGTGTTCTCTTCTTCCTTTTGCTACCTACTCTAAATGGGTGAGGATTAAGCCTCAGAGCAGATGGGTAACCATTAAATCTCAGTGTGAATGGGCAAGAATTAAGCCCCAGTGCAGACTACCTTATTCTCATCCTCCTTACAAAGGATCACAATCTTAATCAGCCATACCAATCCAATTCTCCGGCCATCTGGTTCTTTTATTTCCAGTGGCCAACTATTAAGCTGCCCTCTCCCCCCTTGCATTCTCCAGCAGCTATACCACTGGTTCTCCAGCCTTCTGGTTCTTTTATTTCTATTGGCCATCTGGTTCTTTTATTTCTGGAAGCCATCTAGTTCTTTTTTTTTTTTTTCTGGTCACCAACTATTAATTGCCCCCATCCTCTTTACAAAGGATCACAGTCTC
Source organism: Rhinatrema bivittatum (assembly GCF_901001135.1). Classification (NCBI taxonomy): domain Eukaryota; kingdom Metazoa; phylum Chordata; class Amphibia; order Gymnophiona; family Rhinatrematidae; genus Rhinatrema; species Rhinatrema bivittatum. Next base: position 50,699,551 of record NC_042620.1, on the reverse strand, counting down.
CACCGGCTATGCCAATCTGGTTTTCCAGCCGTTTGGTTCCTTTATTTCCAGTGGCCAACTATTAAGCCGCCCCCTCCCCCCCTTACATTCTCCAGCAGCTGTGCCATGCTGGTTCTCCAGCCTTCTGGTTCTTTTATTTCTGGTGGACGACTATTAAGTTTGCCTTCCTGTTTACAAAGGATCATGCTCCTCAGCAGTCATGCCACCCTGAATCTAGGACTATCTAATTCTTTTGAGCAGGAACAGGAAAAACCACTTCCCTGTCTGCTAGTCCCCAGCCATCATCCTCTTGCAGGAGGCATGATTCCCCAGCTGGTTTGGGGAGAAATCAAAACCTTCGCTCAAGGGATGACTTTCAATAGATCGCAGCAAGGTAGCTACTCTGCTATATTTGAAACCCTGATCCACAATCAGGTCGCCTAAGAATAATTTAGCACCAGGATTCCAAGGCGAGTGGCTCTACTCACTGGTCAGAGAACCAGCTATCCCAGGTCAACCAAGGTCCCACAGCACTGTGGTAATGTTCCATTTGGGGGATGGGGGATGAGGATCACTGAGCAAAATCATGTGGGCTGGAGCAGGATCCATGCTGTCTCCAGCCTTTTCTCATGCAACTTCAACTTTTATTAACATAAACAGCAATTCAACATAACAGTAGACTGGCCTGCCTTTGCAATGTACTCACAATACAACTTCTGAGAGAGGGTCAGGAGCTCCTGCTTCTGGAGATGTGGGGCCCTCCTAATCCCATGTGGGCTCACAATCTTATTCCCCTCCCAGCGGGAATCTTTTTCCCTGTAGTTTAAAGAGGAGAAATAGGGACACTCCATCATTTAGAGGCATTTAGTCATAGTCCCACAGATGGTAGCTTCACCCCATTGGCTTCTCAGCCAAGCACATAATCAAATGTCTGAATTGCGGTTCCTTTCCTATTGAGCAGGATTTACAGCAGTAGGGTAAAACTAACCTGTTTCACAAAAGTCTAAACCCAGCTCACATTCCCTATTAGTGGGTGAACAATCCAATTCTTGGTGAATCCTGCTTCACAAAGATAGGAAGAGCTGACATCGAAGGATCAAAAAGCGACATCATTGTGAATGCTTGGCTGCCACAAGCCAATTATCCTTATAGTAACCTTTCTGACACCTACTGCTTGAAACCCAAAAAGCCAGAAGGATCGCAAAGCCCCGCTTTCACGCTGTATATTCATACTGGAAATCAAGATTAAGCAAGCTTTTGTCCTTGTAATGCACAGGAGGTTTCTGTCCTCCCTGAGCTTGCTTTAGGACACCTGCGTTACAGTTTGATAGGTGTGTACTGCCCCAGTCAAAGTTTCCACCTGCCACTTCCCCCATAATGAGTCACAACCAGCATGCACCAGGTGCTTGGAGCCAAAATCAAGAGCCACTCTGAACTTGACTCTCCCCCGCTTCACTGAGTAAATGAAAGAACAATAAGAGTAGTGGTATTTCACCATTGACCCAAAAGCCTCTCACTTATCCTACACCTGTCATGTTTCTTCATCATGCCAGACTGTAATCAAGCTCAACAGGATCTTCTTTCCCCACTGATTCCGCCAAGCCCGTTCCCTTGACTGTAGTTTCGCTAGATAGGTAGGGAGAGTAGGTATCTTGTTTATCCATTCTCATGCATGTCACTAATTAGATAAGGCATTTGGCTACCTTAAGAGGGTCATAATTACGCCTGCCGTTTACCCACGCTTCATTGAATTTCTTCACTGACATTCAGAGCACTGGGAAGAAATCACATTGTGTCAACATCCACCAAGAGCCTTCGCAATGCTTTGTTTTAATTAGTCAGATTCCCTTGGTCTGTACTAGTTCTAAGTCAGCTGCTAGGTGCCAGCTGAGGCAGAACACCATAGTTGGAGGAATCCACAGGAAAGGCAATGGCTTGCAGCCAGAGTCATCATTACCTGGGGCAGCACCTTATCCAGCCACAGCACATGCCCATCCTTGCTTCGCACCCCAGCCCGATCAACAAAGCCCTTAGAGCCAATCCTTATCTTGAAATTCCAGATCTGATTTGCTGATTTCCCTTACCTCTATTGTTCTAACATGCCGGAGGCTGTTCATCTTATAGACCTGTGGATATGGGTACAACCCGGTGTGAGATTTAAACTTTTCCCCAGATTTTCAAGGACCAACAAGAGCTCACTGGACATCTCCAGAAACACAACCTCTCTTGGGGTGAACCCATTCCAGGGCACCCTGACTACAAAAAGAAAAAAGAGTTCTCCACGGGAATTCCAGTAGCTTCTCCAGGATCATTTGCATTACCACACTGGACACCTTGCAATGCCCTTTTCTGCCACTCTGGGTTCGGAGATATGAACCAGACTCCCTTTCAATCAGCTGAGAGCAACAGAGACCATCACCTGTCCCTTCTAAATGGCACTCGCCTATCTCTTAGTACCGACTGACCCGTATTCAAATACTGCTGACAGGGAACCCTTCTCCACTTTGGCCTTCAAAGTTCTATTTGAATATTTGCTATTACCACCAAGATCTGCACATGTGGCAGTTCCACCTGGGCCCAAATCACAGGCTTCCACGTCCACCACAACGGCCCTCCTACTCAGCAGTGCTTAGCTTCCACAACTATTATGGCCAGCGATGGGTGGATATGGTCCCAACACTCCAGAACTATCCATTTTCAGGGCTAGTTGATTCAGTAGATGAGTTGTTATACACTCTTTAGTGGATACTGACTTCCATGGCAATCGTCTTGCTGTTTATATCAACCAACATCTTTTCTGGAGTCTAATGAGCATTGGCATCAGGCCCCTTAAACCGGCAGTTGGTTCATCATGCAGCGCCAGTTCTGCTTACCAGAAGTGACCTGCTTGGCACTCAGATTTCATGCCCGGCTCCACACCAGAGAGATAATGCAACTTACCCATTTAAAGTTTGAGAATAGGTTGAGATCATTTCGGCCCCAAGACCTCTAATCATTTACTTTACCAGATAAAACTGGGGATGGCCTGAGCACCAGTGTCCTGAGGGAAAGTTCGGAGGAAACCAGCTACTAGTCTTTTGCCCCTATACGCAGGTCGGATAACCAGTTTGCACGTCAGGGCTGCTACGGACCTCCACCAGCGTTGTCTCTGGCTTTACCCTTCTCAGTTATAGTTCACCATCTTTCAGGACCTATCACACGTGCTCATACTCCATTTCCTCTACAGAGCAGGTAAGACAGGCCAGTGGCATGCCCACCGCCAAGACACAGCAGGATCCCACCTCAGCCAGCACACCCCAGCCCTCACCTTCATGCGCCATGGGTTTCAGTAGGCCTTCTGATTAGCATGCATGTTAGACTTCTTGGTCCATGTTACAAAGCGGGTCAGGTGGGTTACCATCATTACTATGGATTCTGGTGCCCAGTATGAGCCTCTCCCCCAGCAGTGCAATGTGGTTGGGGCGCATGGAGAACAGGCCACCAGTTGACAGTCGCAACAGGAGCCGGGGGCCCCATCCCCCTTCCCCCGTGCCCACCCCCTCACATGGGGGAAGGAAATGCACCCTGCAGGGGCCATGTCCATTTGGAAGGTGTTCTGTATGTGGGGATCCACTACCACATTCTGAACAACCATCCCGCTGGGTTGAATCCTCCGGCAAACTACATAGACCCCACCTGTTTACCTCTTAATGATTTCATAGCCTCTTGAACTCTCTTCAAAATTCTTTTCAAGTTTTCCTTACGATATTTCTTAACTGTTGGTCTCATGCCGCTATTTAGCCTTAGATGGATTTTACCACTCACTATGGGCTGCATTTCCAAATAACTCAACTCCACGAAGACTTGATCCCAGTGTGCCGGGGCCCCTACCAGCCTAACACCATCCATGGGTTGAGCCTCGATCAGAAGGGACTTGGGACCCTGAGCACAAGGGAGACACTCTGTTGCATCCGTCGGACTCAGACGGCTTCGTCCCACATGCCTCACCTCAATATTCGCTTTCTCCACCAGCCTCGGGAAAATGGCGACCGCCATGTCTGCTTGCCGCACTCCCCAGCATCCCCGGAACGGCTATGGCAAGGCATTCCGCTATGATTTATCTGAGGGCCTCCTAGGTGCGCGCGCGTGCGCTACCCCACATCTTTATTCCGACATTGGCGCGAACCTCGGGGGCTTCCCCCTCGAGTGATGTCACAACATCCAGGTATTTAGGCTGCCCATTTGCTGACTAACTTTGAGTTAGCAAGGATTGGATTCATCCGGTCTAAGCTGCTCTGCCGCTTCTTGCTGCTGGAAGCTCTCTCTAACCTCCGGGGTTCTACTAACATGGGTACCCGCTTCTCGGGGGCCCTATGCTTCTTTCCAGGTGCCTATCCTGTACCCAGGTACTCGCTCCTCAAGGGCCTGAGTTGTCTACCTTGGTGCCTGCTACCATTACTTCTACCTGCTGGGAACTCCACCATTACAGCTACAAGAGTGTGTGTAATCTAACATCTACCAGTCTGTATCACCTATAGCTCCTCATTGAAAATCTGCATCGGAGCTCCCTATACCACCATTGTGGGATGGGTCTCCTCAGCCGAGGACCCAAGACTGCTACTGCAGGAATCTACTCACTACTGCCACCTCTGGTGAACTCTACAAGCTGTACAATAAAAACTATCTCTGTATTTGTGCATGAGTCTAGCCTGGTACTGCAGTTCCCCGCTGGGCTCCTATCCCGTGGGCATGGCCATCACTGCAGCACCTAAGAAGCCACCAAACACCTCAAAACCATAACACACTGTATGCTGCATTTCCCACACCTGCCAGACAGGTGGGGATTCGGCACTGGGCTCTTCCCGCTTCACTCTCCGTTAATGAGTGAATCCTGGTTAGTTTCTTTTCCTCCATTTATTAATATGTTGAAATTCAGCCAGTCACCACATATGATCTGAGGGCATAAACCGAAAGAAAGCACCTCGATCTTTGCTTTCTCTTTGCCACCACCTCAAAATACCCACCACCTTCCTCACAAAGAGTGAGGCAAGTGGACAACTGAGAAGGGAGAGAGGATTTGGGGTACAGGCCCAAGAGGAGAAGTACATCCCAGTGGAACGGTGATACAGCACTTGCAAAGAGGGCACAGGGTATCCGTGCCATTGGCCGGCCCCTGTCACATGGAAGAAGTAATGGATGGCTGGCACCATCTTTAAAAGAAGGCCAGGAGACTGCGCCCTCATTCTTCAGCTCCCCCTGGAAAGGACCAAAAATTCCTGAATGGTTTGGGTTGAAAGGTTTTTCAGAGCTCTATGTTAGTGTCACGCATAGCTGCCTATCAATTATACATGACACAATACCAGAGGAATCTGTGGAAGCAAGTTCAGGGAATAGCAAACTGTCTTCCCCAACAACAACAAGAAAACCTCGCTGCCATACTCCAAAAAGACCTTGAGGTAGGGAAACACGAAGTCATAGCCGCGTACGATTCCTTTGAGACGGCGTCTCACTTATCAGCAACAGGAATCAATGCCAGAAGGTGGGCCTGGCTTAAGGCATCTGACTTGGAAACAGAAGGCCAAGACAAGCTCGCTGATCTCCTGGGTATCTATTTGGTGACAAGATACAAGATGCAGTGGCTCAACTAAAAGACCATCACGAGACCCTGCGTCAGCTTTCCACAGTCACTATGGAAGCTCCCTCCTAAGCTCGAAAGACCACAAGAAGGGATTCCAGAAGATCCTTTTATCGCTCACGCAAGTACTACCCACCTACATCTCGTGTGAGACCAGCCAAACCACCTCAGAGAGGACATCCATGGCAAGCCAAGACGTCCAGATCTCAGCCAACCCCACAAACAGGCCCAGCCTCTGGATTTTGAAATCTGTCCAGAGAACAGCAGCCATTCTATAAATCCAAGACCAGACTTGCCTGTAGGAGGTCAGCTACACCACTTCATAACCAACTGGTGCCGCATTACAACAGACCAATGGGTAATATCCATCATAACCCAGGGATACCATCTAAACTTCCTCATGGTACCCCCGGATTCAACACCCAGTCCACTGTGAATCCAAAAAGACCACACAACCCTACTAGAGTCAGAACTGTCAACCCTACTGAGCGCCAGGGCTGTGGAAGCCATTCCCCTGGCACAGCAGGGCAGAGCGTTCTACTCCCACTATTTTCTCATTCCAAAGAAATCAGGCGGCCTCCGCCCCATCTAGACCTCCACAATCTCAACAAATTTCTACAAAAAGAAAGATTCAGGATGGTATCCCTCGGCACCTTGCTTCCTCTTCTACAACAAAGAGACTGGCACTGTTCTCTAGATCTTCAAGACGCCTATGCTCATATTCCCATAACCCCACATCACCGCAAATACCTGCATTTTATAGTGGGGCATCAACATTTTCAGTACCGGGTTCTGCCTTTTGGACTTGCCTCAGCACCCCGTGTATTTACAAAGTGCCTAGCAGTGGCTGCGGGCCATCTACGCAAAATCAGAGTACACGTGTTTCCTTACCTGGACGACTGGCTAATCAAGAATCAATCCAAGCAAGGAGCTCTCAACACTCTCAAGCTCACTATCAATCTGCTCACTCGTTGCGGTTTCTCATCAATTACCAGAAATCCCACCTGAACCCATCTTACCTCCTTACTTTTATCGGAGTGGATTTGAATACCACAGTCGCAAAGGTCTTCCTGCCCAACAACCACGCAGACACACTCTCTAAACTAGCTACATCTCTGCGCACAAAGAAAACAGCCTCAGCCCATCAATTCCTAACATTGCTGGGCCACATGACTTCCACAGTCCACGTCACTCCTATGGCCAGGCTGGCAATGAGAATAACTCAATGGACTTTGAAATCTCAGTAGCTCCAAGCCACTCAACCTCTTTCATCTCAGATCCATATAACCAACAAGCTGCATCTCTCACTTCTCTGGTGGACAAACAAGGCCAACCTACTAACAGGTCTGCACTTCCAGCAACCAGTTCCCCAAGTGACATTGACCACAGACGCATCCAACTTAGGTTGAGGAACTCATGTGAACAACCTTCAAACTCAAGGAACTTGGACACAACTCGAAGCAACGTTTCAGATCAACTTCCTAGAGCTTCGTGCCATACGTTATGCTCTTTATGCGTTCAAGGATTGCTTTTCACACAAGACTGTTCTCATACAAGCAGACAACACATTTGCAATGTAGTACTTAAACAAACAAGGAGGAACAGGCTCTTATCTCCTCTGCCAAGAAGCCGCGCAGATCTGGGCCTGGGCCCTTGCACACACCCTGCATCTCCAGGCCACTTATCTGGCAGGCATTCAGAACGTAGTAGCAGATCGCCTCAGTCGACGTTTCCATCCCCACGAGTGGTCTCTGGATCCTGTGGTAACGAGCAAAATCTTCCAACACTGGGGTCAACCAACAATAGACCTCTTTGCATCCGAATTGAATCACACAGTGGACAGGTTCTGCTCCCTGCACAAGCAACAAAACAAGTTAGCCATGGACGCCTTTGCTTGCCCCTGGAACCCAGCCCTCCTATGCGCGTATCCTCCGATACCATTGATAGCCAAAACTCTCGTGAAACTACAACAGGACAAAGGGTCAATGATACTGATAGCCCCCTATTGGCCTTGACAAGTATGGTTTCCCATGCTTCTTGACCTCTGTATCCGAGAACCCATTCGCCTGGGCACATCACCCACTCTCATAACTCAGAACCAAGGCATGTTACGCCATCCGAACCTTCAGACCCTATCCCTCACAGCCTGGATGTTGAAAGCTTGATCCTGCAACCGCTCAACCTTTCAGCTGATGTCTCTCAAGTGCTTGTAGCTTCACGAAAGCCTTCCACACGAAATAGTATCGTTCTAAGTGGAATAGATTTACCACGTGGTGCACGCAAAAAGGTATTGACCCCTTTTCCTGCCCCACTCCATCTCTGTTAGATTATCTCTGGCACCTTTCAGACTCTGATCTCCAGACTTCTTCAGTATGGGTACACCTCAGTGCCATCTCAGCGTACCACAAGGGAGTAGGGGATGCCCCAATAACAGTGCAGCCCCTTGTGAGTCGATTTATGAGGGGCCTACTACAACTTAAGCCCCCTCTAAGGCCACCAGTTACCGAATGGGACCTAAATGTAGTACTTACAAGGCTCATGCGCTCCCCGTTTGAGCCTTTGCACTGCTGTGATGTTAAATTTCTTACATGGAAAGTTCTCTTCCTAGTAGCCATTACATCTGCTCGAAGGGTTAGTGAGTTACAAACACTTATTTATTTATTTATTTAAAGTTTTTTGTATACCGACATTCGTTAAGAAAACATCACATCGGTTTCCATAGAACAAAAAAGTGGCCAACAGGGCTTTACAATGAAACTGATAAAAGAACTAGTGAGGGGGGGGAGGGGAAGGGGGGTAGAAGGAAGGGGCTTTACAATGAAACTGGGAGGGGAAGGGGGGTAGCGGGGTAAGGGAAACCAAGGTTATGCTGTACAAATAGTTAAACGCAAAAACATAGTTAAATGATATTATAGATTCACTGTTGGAGTCACTATATGGAGTCACTGTTGAAAGAGAGAATAGTGAACTATCTACAGTCCGGAGAATTGATGGACCAGAGGCAGCATGGATTCACCAGGGGAAGATCCTGTCAGACAAATCTGATTGACTTTTTTGACTGGGTAACCAAGGAATTGGATCGAGGAAGAACGCCCGATGTCATCTACTTGGATTTCAGCAAAGCTTTTGATACGGTTCCGCACAGGAGACTGGTGAATAAAACGAGAAGCTTAGCAGTGAGTGCCGAGGTGGTGACCTGGATTGCAAACTAGTTGACGGACAGAAGACAATGTGTGATGGTAAATGGAACTTTCTCTGAAGAGAGAGCGGTTTTAAGTGGTGTACCGCAAGGATTGGTGTTGGGACCGGTCCTGTTCAATATCTTTGTGAGCGACATTGCGGACGGGATAGAAGGTAAGGTTTGTCTTTTTGCGGATGACACTAAGATCTGCAACAGAGTGGACACGCCGAAAGAGTGGAGAGAATGAGACGGGATTTAAGGAAACTGGAAGAGTGGTCGAAGATATGGCAGCTGAGATTCAATGCTAAGAAATGCAAAGTCATGCATAAGGGGAGTGGAAATCTGAATGAACTGTATTCGATGGGGGGGGAAAGGCTGATGTGCACGGAGCAGGAGAGAGACCTTGGGGTGATAGTGTCTAATGATATGAAGTCTGCGAAACAATGCGACAAGGCGATAGCAAAAGCCAGAAGAATGCTGGGCTGCATAGAGAGAGGAATATCGAGTAAGAAAAGGGAAGTGATTATTCCCTTGTACAGGTCCTTGGTGAGGCCTCACCTGGAGTACTGTGTTCAGTTCTGGAGACCGTATCTACAAAGAGACAAAGACAAAATGGAAGCGGTACAGAGAAGGGCGACCAGGAAGGTGGAGGGTCTTCATCGGATAACATACAAGGAGAGATTGAAGAATCTAAATATGTACTCCCTGGAGGAAAGGAGGAGCAGGGGTGATATGATTCAGACTTTCAGATACTTGAAAAACTTTAATGATCCAAAGACAACGACAAACCTTTTCCGTCAGAAAAAAATCAGCAGAACCAGAGGTCACGAGCTGAGGCTCCAGGGAGGAAGACTAAGAACCAATGTCAGGAAGTATTTCTTCACGGAACGGGTGGTGGATGCCTGGAATGCCCTTCCGGAGGAAGTGGTGAAGTCTAAAACTGTGAAGGACTTCAAAGGGGCGTGGGATAAACACTGTGGATCCATCAAGTCTAGAGGGCGTGAATAAAGAGGAGGCAGCAAAACACTGCACGGAGCGGCAGTAGCCACAGAGGCATTCACGGAGCTGGATGCCAGTGGTTGGTGTTCCACCTTCACGGAGCGGAAGGATGGAGGGGTGCCATCTCCAAAAAAAAAAAAAACAACAACAAAAAAAAACCAGGAGTGGGTAAGAGTATGGGGCAGGGGTGTGGCCTGCTTGTTACAGCGGTTGCTACCCCTAATTGAGCTGGATGTTCACTTGGATGCAGATATGGCACTGCTCTCTACATTGGTGGTGGGGTGGAGGGGAATTAGGGCTGGAGGGTACTGGAAGCCAATTAGTAACAGGTGGGAGAGAGAAAAAGGGAAATAAAAAAATGGATAAAGTGCGTAGCTTGCTGGGCAGACTGGATGGGCCGTTTGGTCTTCTTCTGCCGTCATTTCTATGTTTCTATGTTTCTATATTATGTACAAAAATATACTAGGGGGAGTGAGTTAAGAAGGGGGAAATTCACATACTCACCCTATACAAGGTTCCTACATGACCGAGTGGTCCTCCAAACTCACCCTAAATTCCTTCCCAAGGTGGTTACTGACTTTCGCTTGAATCAGTCCTATAGTCTTGCCCACATTTTTCCCAAGGCCTCACTCTCACCAGGGCGAGAGGGTTTTATACACCTTGGACTGTAAACGTGCACTTGCATTTTACCTAGACCAACCTGCAGTCCATAGGAAATCCACCCAACTCTTTGTTTCTTTCGATAAAAACAAACTGGGAGCTGCAGTGGGCAAACAAACTTTCTCCAGTTGGCTAGCAGACTGTATCAAATTCTGCTATGAAAAAGCAGGCCTTCCTCTCCAGGGACGAGTGAAGGCACACTTAGTAAAAGCTATGGCAACCTCAGTAGCACACTATCATTCAGTACCGATTGCTGAGATCTGTAAAGCTGCAACATGGAGCTCTTTTCAATTTTTGATCTCAAAGATAATTGGACAATTATCTTTGAGATCAAAAATTTACTTTATTTCTTATATAATTTGGCATTGCTTATATTTATATTTATTGCTACGTTAAATAGTTATACTGCTTATATAATATATTATATTTCTTTACTTATTACTATTTATTACCAGTTAAACTATTATTTCTTTATTTAGCTCTATGTTAAATTGTCAACCAGTTATACTGTTCCATATGTTCTACTGTTCCATGTAAAGCTCAGCTCTCTGTTGAGCAGTTCTTCGTTTTATGTAAACCGGAGTGATTTGTAGTCCCTACAAGAACTTCGGTATATAAAAATTAAAAATAAAATAAATAAAAATAAATTTTCATACATTTGCAGCACATTACTGCCTGGACAAGGAAGGACATCTTGAAGAATCCATCTTGAAGAACTTGTTTCCAGTATGACCCCAACTCCTTCCACGTCCATCTGCTGTGATTTTCAGGCTGCCTCATGTTTCCCAACAGTACACCAGTTGTGCCTATTGCACAAGTTGTTTGCTGTTGCTCCAGTACAAGAATGACTCAGCCTGTAACTTGCTAATCACCCACATGTGAGGACTACCATCCTGCTTGTCCTGGGAGAAAGAAGAGTTGCTTACCTGTAACAGGTGTTCTCCCAGGACAGCAGGATGTAGTCCTCACGAAACCCACCCGCCACTCTGTGGATTTGGGTCCGAAACCGTTTTATTATTTTATTTTTTCGCTCGTACCTTTTGCCACAAACAAGACTGAAGGGAGACCCCTGTGGCTACAGGGATTATGGCATGCTCAGTATGCCAGTCAAAAGTTCTAGAAACTTTGACAGAAAAGTTTTCTGTGATAGGGCTCCATCTGGTGACATCACCCACATGCAAGGACTACATCCTGCTGTCCTGGGAGAACACCTGTTACAAATAAGCAACTCTGCTATCCCAAAAATGTCACATCCGAATCACTGGATTCAAAGATGTCTGCAAGACAAGGCATACTGCTTTGGTGCACTGGAAGGTGCAGGAGTACAATAATGTTGCAAGGAAACCATAGCTTGCTTCATCTTGGAGGAGGCTTGCAGTTTTTTGCCTTTCACACATTATTTGCTTCTTGAAAACGTGTTGCAGCAACACAAACTAAAGCACAGATGAGCAAAATGACAACATGGAATTCTCCATTGTACACTATATGCAAGCCTACACAGAGGAAGTGAACAGTCTGTTCATCCAAAGGCCACTGTGTAAGCTGAAGGTACTGTGCCAACAAAAGACTTGGCAGCTGTGATATCCCAGCCAGGAAGACATCATGAGTGGACCCAAAGGTATAAGGAGGAATCAACATGCCTGAGTACAGGAAAAAACAGCCTGCAAGAGCACTTCCTGCATGGGTCTCAATAACCAAATCGACCAGTGGGGAAAGCATGAAAGACCAGGCTGCATTATGTATACCTATCGACTGCAAGAGAGGAAAGGGAAAAAATACACAATGCTCTTGTCTGACAAGAGCTCAGTGCACCAGGTAGAGCACCCCACCATGGCCGGCAGGGGTGCCCAAACAGTAGGGTGCCAAACTGGGATGAAATATCCCATTTGTGTCCAAAAAGAGCTTCATAAACTGGGTAGAGCACCCCTCTATGGCCAGCAGGGGTGCCTGGACAGCAGGGTTTCAAAATGGCATGAAGTGCCCCGCTTGGGTCCAGAAAGATTTCTGCGGACTGGGAAGAGTGCACCTCAATGGCTGGCACGGATGCCCAGACAGCAGGGTATCAAACTGGCATGAAGTGCCCTGCTTATGTATGGAGAAATTTCCTGGACTAGAAAGAGCGCCCCTTCATGGCCGGCAGTAGTGCATGGACATCGGGGTGTTAAACCATCATAAAATGCCCCACTTGGGTCCAACTAAATCTCTGCAGACCAAGAATAGCACCCCTCCAAGGCCAGCACAAGTGCTCAGACATCAGGGTGTCAAACCAGCATGAAGCATCCCACTTGTGTCTAGCAAGAGCACCGTGGACCAGGAAGAGCACCCCTCTATAGTTGGCAGGGATGCCTGGACAGTGGGGTGTCAAACTGGCATGAGTGCCCTGCTTAATTCTGGAGAAATTTCCTTAGATGGGGAAGAGTGCCCCTCCATGGTCAGCAGGGGTGCCTGGACAGCAAGGTGTCAAACTGGCACAAAGTGCCCCCTTATAATTATAGATATTTACCCAGTTCAGGAAGAGTGCCCCTCCATGGCTGGCAGGGTATCCAGACAGTGGGGCCATCAAACTGGCATAAAGTGCCCTGCTTACATCTGGAGAAGTTTCTGTTGTCTGGTTAAAGCGTCCTCCATGGCTGGCAGGGGTGCTCTGGCAACAGGATGTCAAACCGGTATGAATACCCCGTTTAAGACTGGAGAAATTTCCCCAAACCAGGAATAGCGCCCCTCCAAGGCTAGGAGGGGTGCCCAGACAGCAGGATGTCAAACCGGGATGAAGTGCCCTGCTTACATCTGGAGAAATTTCCATAGACCGGGAATATCACCCCTTCATGGCCAACAGGAGTGCTCAGGCAGTGGGGTATAAAACCAGCATGTGAGTCCAGTAAGAGCTCTATGGACCAGGAAGAGCATCCTTCCTACATGGCCATCAGGGATACTCAGACAGCAGGGTTTCACACTGGGATGAAGTGCCTTGCTTATGTCTGGAAAAATTTCCCTGGATCTGAAAGAGCTCCCATCCATTGCCAGCAGAGGTGCATGGACAGCAGAGTGTCAAAACAGCATGAAGTGCCACACATGGGTCCAGCAAGAGCTTCGCAAACCAGTATAAATGCCCCTCCATGGCCAGCCGGGGTGCCCAGACAGCAGGGTGTCAAACTGGCATGAAGTGCCCCACTTATATCTGGAGAAATTTCCCTGGGCAGGGAAGGAGCGGTCCTCCATGGCCAGCAATAGTGCCCGGACAGCATGGTGTCAAACTGGAATGAAGTGCTCCGTTTGTGTCTAGCAAGAGTCCCATGGACCGGGAAGAGTGCCCCTCCATGGCTGGCAAGGGTGCCCGGACATTGGAGTGTCAGTGGTTATGAAGTGACCCATTTGTGTCCAGCAAGAGTTCCATGGACCAGGAAGAGTGGCCGGCAAGGGTGCCTGGACATTGGGGATTCAAAACAGGATGAGTTATCCCTCTTGTGTCTGGAGGAATTTCCATGCACCAGTTTGAGCACCCCTTCATGGTGGGAAATGAGTGTCTACCCTGCTTGGCTCTAAACCAGTGTGAAGTGTTCTGCTTCTATACCAAAGAAGATCTGTATATCTGGAAGAGTGCCACCACATGGCTGGCAGTTGTGTCTCAACAGTTTGCACTTGGGTCCTGTAGAGACCAGCTATTGACCTGTAACCACACCTTTAAAGTATACTCCTTTGTGGATATCTCATACTCCCTGGCATGCATTTCCAGATCGGTTCCAATGAGCTTTCAAAAGTCCCATTCTGCTGGTACCGCCCTGCTAGGTTGTATTGAAAAGTTGACACTGTAATTCAGGGATACCCAACAAAAGTTTTACCCAGGTTCATGGAACTGCTGATCAGGTACCGAAACTTAATCTGGTCTCATTCAGACTTCCAGCCAAACCTCTGACCATTTGATTATAAGTTTTTCCAACAAGATTTCTCAAAACGGTTCTGAGTACGGTCTGGAAGAGTTAGGTCTCACTGTCCACCAAATCTGACAGCTCTAGTCGCAACCAATCACATGTGTGGCTTCCCTCATTGGACTGGGAGATTCCAATTGTTCTGCCCTAGCAAGAGTGAAGGGCAGAAGATGCTTCTTAGCCAATTAACCACTTGTCTGCTCTAGAAGGGGGTGCACCTCTTTGGCAGGCTATAAGTCTGGTTCCCAGTGAGCCAATGATTTGTGGCATTTGATGTAGGAAAGTCTGCGCGCTTTGCCCACTAAGTCCAGTGACCCTGGCCCAAGCCAGGGCTCCTTGTGACTTCCCTGAGTGGACCGCAAGACTTCATACCACACTCCCCTCCCATTCCTACAATTGAGGGACCAATAACTGGGGAGTCATAGCCACCCAATTGATCCAAGCTTTTATTTTTTGTATCTAAAACCTATACATCCTATGACTTTTAAAACAACTGCACATCCCTACCATTTACAGCCTCTGGGCAAGAGAATACTAATCATTTTGCAACAGCAACACCTACAGGTGGGTTTCAGGGTAACACCCATAGGTGTTGCTATTGCAAAAATCTTGTGACAACTGCTAATGAAGACTTATAGTTTTTCAGACCACACTCCCCCTCCCATTCCTGTCTTAATTGGCAGGGAGCATATATAGGGAAGATTTCAGCTGCTTTTCAATCTCAGTGTGGAGGAAGACATGCCAGGACAAAATAATAAAAGGCGTTTTATCAAAACTCTTAAACATCTGCTTTGAAAGAAACCTATTACATATGCATGCTTTCCCGAGACTGAAACATCAGTTTCTGGTACAATTGTTATAGATGCCAAGTTACTTGCATGTGTTGTAATCAAGAGCAAGAGAAATGCCCTCTTGTTAGTTGACCAAGTTTGCCTTTTGTATGTAGTCTTTCCAGTGATAGGCTAAGATTACTTATACCTACAGAGCAATTGAAACATCGAGGCATCAATTTTGGGACTGTCCTAACATTAGAACTTTCTGGCAAAAAGTAATCAGTTACATAAACTACTGGAATATCCATGCCCCTTAATGCTAAAGCGATTCTTTTTGACAATATTCATTGCCTGGGCAGCAAGTATGTTACACAATAGATACATAAAGCATTGCTTCAGGCGAAGAAAACCATACTACACTGCTGGCTGGCTGAAGATCCACCAGTGCTAACTCAATGTAAAAATCAGTTACATCAGATATGTCTTTGTGAGAAATATGTGGAAACAATTAACATCTTTAAGAAGAAGGGAGAATTTCTGCATATTTGGGACCCTTATTTGCTATCCCTGTCGCATAGAGCGAGAAGCATGGTTCTTAATAGTTTTGCATAACTTATAAGCACAACATTTCTTGGTTTGTCTGACTTATGGATGTTTTCCTCACCAGAACTGGCCACAGCTGCCATATGACTTTGGGAGTTTTTGAAGGGTAGGCGGGGGGGGAAATACCCTCTGCGGGTAATATTGTTCAGCAGAGTTGAGCAGGGCATTGGAAGAGTTCACCAATTGCCTAGCATTTTGTTTTATTATTCCTGCTGTATTAATGTTGGAAAATACAATAAAAATGATTTGAATATACTTATCTACAGGCTTCAGATAGTTATGCAGCGTGGTTAAAGTGATATAGAATAAAAGCTAGTTTGCTTTATCCACAAAGAACTTGTAAAGATAAGTATAGAACATAGCACACAGAAAATAATGGTATGAAAAAGTGTAAAATAAGGTTAAATTATAGAAATAAATGCACTAGGCAAAGGTAAGGTGGCCCATTTCAAAAAGAAATGTAGAAAAATGTAGGGAAATCTGGAAAAAGTGAAGAAAGTCTAAAGATTTATTTCTCCTTTAATAAATTGACATTTCGGTCTTCAAACAGATAACTTCAGCAGGATATAAGGAGGACCACAGTTTGATCACCAAAATATCAGTTTATTATAAGTAAGGACTTTCATTTTTTGTTTTTATTGTTCTTTATTTTTCCCAGGAATTTATCAGAGATTATTATGACAAGAACAAAAAGAGGAGAAAATTAGTTGAAAAAAATGACTCATTTCTTTGGATAAATATTGGAGTTTATTTTGGTGGACAGAAGCCAGGACCATAAAACAGTATTAAGCAGATTCTCCTACCTACATACTCAGCAACATTTCTATCCTCATTCCCTGCAAAGATTTTTCCTTTCCCACCTAATACTCTGCACTGCAACAACATTTATCCTTGCTTGTGGTGACTCCAGGCTTTTCCTCTCTCCTTCAGTAGCATGCTTACTCCCATGCTCTGCCACACTGCATTTCTGCTTTTGTACAGGGTCAGGAATTGCTTCTGGTGGACAGGGCCTGCTTCAAATGCATTCGTGGCACTAGACCAGTGTTTCCCAACCCTGTCCTGGGGACCCCCCAGCCAGTCGGGTTTTTAGGATATCCATGTGAATATCCATGAGAGATAATTTGCATGCACTGCCTCCAAAACATGCAAATTTTCTCTTATTCATATTCATTGTGGATATCCTGAAAACCCAACTGGCTGGGGGGTCCCCAAGACAGGGTTGGAAACCACTGCTCTAGACAGAAGGTACTTTGGCTAGTTGAGGGGTGAGGACTTGAAACATGGCACAAGCAGCACTGGAGGCTGAGTGCTTTCATTGGTGGGAAGTGGGACTTGAAGCACAGCAAGTGCTTTGGCCCACACTGGCTTCCAGCAGTGACTGGAGGTCTTAAAATGCATCTGCAGCTCTGGAGCAGCTTTTTAATTATCCTAAAATTAGGGTGAATATCGGTATAAACCGATTGTCACCTTTGGAAAAATCTGGGAATTCATGGGTAAAAATTGGTTTAAACTAAGAATGAAAGACCGTAATTATGTTAAATAATCCTTTTTATACTTTCTTTTGATCTTGGTGTGCTTGATATTTTCCTGTTTATCTGCACAGATATAATTCAGTGAAAAATTTAAATCAATTTTATAGTAGAGATGTGAATCGGAACCAGAATCGGTTCGGATTTCAGTTCCGATTCACATCTCTATAGATGTGAATCGGAACCAGAATCGGTTCGGATTTCAGTTCCGATTCACATCTCTATTTTATAGTGCTGTGGACATAACTTCATAAGCTAGAAATTTTAGTTTGACATTATTACTGAGTATTTTATGTGTGTGTCAAAACAAAAGTTAGTCATTTTATTTCAAAATATATCAAGTGTATGGTGTTATCAGATAGTTTGGAAATGCAGAGTGACTTATTCTGATATTTCTAATTTTAATATGTAAATATGCCGTTGGTAAAACCAAATAGATATTCAGGACAAACCTATTATCACTTAAATAAAGGGACACCATCATTTATTTTCTGCTTGGGTTCTATTATCAGTCACCATCCCTTCTATAAATATGTAAAATATGCATATAAGTACCCTAGATTTGTCTTGGGCTCTGCATTGTTACACTGTCTTTAAAGTAAATCACAAAAGATTAGACAAAAGTTGGCTTTTTGTTACAGGTTCACTCTGTGGTGAGGTAAGACATACATCCACTGCCCTGAAACACAAAGAAGGTCGGTGTCTTGCAGGCTCCTATCCCTCAGGATCTTCATGCTCCCTTAATGACAGGATCTACTACACAAAGTACTTCATGCCACATTCGCACTATTACTAATACTAAGTTACACTTCAGAAAGCAAAGTAGCAGAGAGATAGCAAAGACAATAGTTGCAATAATGTAGTACAAATAATTTTCTTACAATTATTAGGAATGTGACTGAAAGTTCGGGATTCTCTCTCTCGGTCTGTCTCTTTGCCCTCTCCCTCCCATACGTCTGTTAATAATACTCTTTTCATCTGCATATCTGAAACCATGTTTTGAGAGACTGCAGGCAATTTCCCAAAACATGGTCTAGGGAGAGAATTCACCACAGAGCCTGTACATTTGTTTACTACTTCTTTTCTCATACTTGTTGTTGTAAAGTCACGTGATGCAGGGGTCAGTAGTGAGAATGCCAAATCCAGTGATGCCTTCCTTCTGAATACATCCTAAGTCAGACTTGGACCAAGTAATCCCATTACATTTTCCTAATTTGTTGCTATTTATATAATATAACAATGCTAGCAGTGTTATTTTTTCATTTGGTTTGCAATAAATCCCACAAAAACGCCTTCCTAAGTTACTTTTTTGCTTCTTTTTTCTGTTATATAGACACCACCAATGTAACCCTCTAAAAAGAATGACTAGTGTTAATGAAAACGCATTATAAAATTATTTCAGTGTACAGTGAACTGTTGGAAACTGCTGATTTAATGTCTTTGTTTATTGTAGTTAAATGAAATGATACAAAACCCAACAGAAGGCCAGTTTTGGCAAGTGGATCATATTAGACCAGTTTATAGTGGAGGAGGACAGTGTTCCTTGGAAAACCTTCAGACACTGTGCACTGTCTGCCACAAAGAGGTCAGTATAAGACATTTAAACAATGTTATATATTTCCTGACAGCTTTTGAAGGGAAATGGAAAATCTTTATTTATGGCATTATGAGCTTCCAAACTGGAGCAGCACAAGTGTCTTCCCCACCCTATCAAAGAATATCTTTACTCTTTAAAAGACATGGGCAAATTTTTTTTGTTAATATTTATTTTTATTTCTACTACTTGCACAGTATTTACACTGGATTATGGTAACAGTTTGTTCACAGCATATAGTCTGAGCTCCAACGGATGAAACAGAGGTGGCCCCATTGCTTGAAGGGATTTTTTTCCACTTGTCTCCAAGAGACTGCATTGGGGCTGCATTGATTCCATGCCTCAGATCCTTGTCAGTACATTGTAAACCAGCTTTCTTCTAGGAGCTACAAGAAGTGCTCATTAAATCCTCTAGTTAAAATATGATTTTATTAAAAAAAAAAAATCTTCCTGGCGCTCCCTTTCAATTTATTATGGGGAGGAAGGAATTTGGCGAGTTCTGTCCTATCTTCACAGGTGTTTTTCTGTTTGTTTGCTGTGGTCCTGCTTTCATGGTGGCAACAAGTTGAGAATTAGAAGCCAAAATATCCAATCTTTAGATTCTTTAATATAAAAATGAGTTTCTTTAAAAAGCCCGACTCTGGCTGAGTTTCGCCCTCTAATGGTAGGGCTGCGTCAGGGGCTACAACATACAAAACATAAAAACTCATAAATAAAATAAATAATAAATACAACACAATTGACACACATATTTGACATTCAAAATGGTAACATATAAAAGTGATATGGAAAAATTGTGTATTTATATAAAATATATCTGGGAAACATATATCTATATATTGAGAATCGGTATACATATTACCTTGAGTTCATCAGGTAGCAATACTGAATGCTCAGATTGAGTATAAAGGAAAAACATCTGATGATCTGGAAGATGTAAAATATATGAATAAACATTTTCACATCCTATTTAAGAAAAAAGCTCATTATTTTCCACACCTTATTAAATTAACAATGGTGTAGTATTAATTAAATGTATGATAAAAAGTGTGAAAGATAAATAAATAAAATATAAAAAAGGAGGTAAATAAATAAGGAAGTACCTCTAAAACATTATGTCCTATTAATGAGAAAGTCACAATATTTTGCACACCTTATTAAGTTTAAAATTGTATACTATTAATTAAATGTATTCTCTATGGTAAAAATATGAAAGATAAATAAAAAAGTATCAAAATCTATATAAATAAAAATGTTAAATAGTTTGTACGTCGTCGCTAATCTCGCCAACCGCTTAACCGAATGCGTTCAAATTTGCACACAATATTCACTTCCCATACGGGAAGGATCTTATACACTTACATTACATATAGGTCACACCTGAGACAGGTAATACAAGTTTAAAAATTGCTTACACAAAACAGCAACATCTGGTGGCCGTCAGCGCAAGCGCAACCTCTTACACCTTTCACACACACACACCACACCCCACCCCCACACAGGGCTATTGTCTTTCATTCACACTCATCACACCACACACCCCCACCCACACGCCTGCCAATGTCACTTACTTCACCCACCCTCCCAAAACACACCAAAACACGAATTCCTGGCTGCTACATTGGGAAGCCACGTATTTCACATACCCTCCGAATTTAAATTAAAGTACCCTCTTCCACCCACCCATGCACTGCACTCCGATCACACACTACACCTGATACAAGTCCGTGCTTCTCCGCCGGCACCACAGGAACAGTCCGGGACACATCGCATTCAGTAGGGCCGTCGGATGCCAGCAACCAAAATGGCGCCAGCGGACCTTGCCCTTACTATGCTATACGGAGACAACAATGATGTCGGTACACCATGTGACATAGTAAGGGCAACAGCCCGTCGGCGCCATATCCTCAGCGGACATTTGCCCTTAATAGGTCAGGAATCCTGACGCACCACTTTCACCGGTGAAGTTTTGCGACATGGCAGCCGGCGGAACAAACCCTAGCACACACCCTCGCCACCGGCTGGCAGTTTACACATGTAGCCGGGGAGGAGCACGGTGGGGGACCGTTCTTATTTTCCGCCGCGCGTTTTTCACGGGGGGGAGCACTGATTCTCCACATCTCCCGAGAGGGGGGGCTGTAGCGTGGGTTGCTCTATTTCGCCGGGTTGGGGGGGGGACAGGAAGGCGTGCTTGCATATTTAAACTATTCTTTGCTGGTGCTGTTCATTTGGGGTAAAAAAAAAACAAAAAAAATCACAAACTGTAACCTTTACTGCTCTGTTCTGTTTTTTCAACTTAACCAGGCTCAGCTACTGTACCAATTGCTTTCAAATTTGGACACAACCTTGCTTTCACTTTTGGCAAGGTTCTTCTCTATCTAGATTACATAGATGTCACACGGTTACAGAGAAAAACATATTTTTACATGTGTGTGGGGAAAACAGCGACATCTGTTGGACAGACATGCAACACACGCTATCTACCTTGGGAAATGAAGCTGCTGTACTGCGCATGCGCGGGCGGGAGCGCACGTCGGGCACAGCGGGACCAACATGGTGCTGGGAGGGGCAGCAGCGGTGCACGTCGCGCACAGCGGGACCAACATGGCGCTGGGAGGAGCGGCGGACCGGCGGCAATATCGGGCGTGGTGGTGTCGGCCGGCCGAAATTCAACACCTGGGAGGAGCTGCGGCGGCGATCTGGTACGGCTCACGTGCATGACAGGGAGGGATCCTCGCTGACCTCGCGCCTTCGGGAGCGGGACACGCAGAACCGCACAAGAGGGAAAGGGACCGGGGGGGGGGGGGCAGCTGGGAGGGCATTGTGAGCCGGAGGGGATCAGAATCAGGGAAGGAGATTGAGAGAGGGTGCGGTGTCACTGACAAAAGGGTAGGGAGTAGGCGGGGAGGGTGAATGAAGGGGGGCAGTGAGTGTCAGTGGAGAGACACAGAGGGGAGAGGTGAGTGTGAGGGGTGAGAGTTGGAGTGGGGACAGGGGAGTGAAGGGGGGGTTAGTGACCGAAGGGGGAGGGGTGAGTGTGAGGGGAGAGAGCTGGAGTGGGGACAGGAGAGGAAAGAGGGGGTGAGTGACCAAGGGGGAGGACGATGTGTGACTGAGGTATATGAGGAAGGGGGAGGGGGGGAAAAGAACCTGACTCTGCCACTGCAACGCGTGGCCGGGCACAGCTAGTTATATATAAAAACAAGGAGTAAATGAGTAAAAAATACCTCTAAAACATTATACCAGGCTATATTGTGCTGTGATGAGTTTATTTGCCAAACAATATTGTACAGGATTCAGCTTGAATCAAAGTATTTTGCCGCGGTTAGCAAGCAGTGTTGCCACGGTTAACCGGCAGTGTTGACAACAATTTGTATCTGAAAGAACAGAGTTATGATTAAAAGTCCACCGCAAGAACAGCTATGCAAGAAACTACATTAATAGGAAAATACATTAATATACATCAGACAGATTAACTTCCGATAAATGCTCGCAGTACAAAACACAAAATCTTGTCGTTTATCACTCAAAAAACTGTAGTGACTCCTTGAGTTAATTGTTTGCATTCACCGAGAGCGTTGTTTGCCACTGTGTGGTTCCGTGTGATTCAAGGAGTCACTACAGTTTTTTGCCCGATAAAACCGACAAGATCTGTACATTCAGTATTGCTACCTGATGAACTCAAGGTAATATGTTTCTCACAGGACAAGCAGGATGGTAGTCCTCACATATGGGTGACATCATCAGGATGGAGCCCAATCACGGAAAACTTCTGTCAAAGTTTCCAGAACTTTGACTGGCCCCTACTGGGCATGCCCAGCATGGCACTAACCCTGCAGCCAGCAGGGGTCCCCCTTCAGTCTTCTTTTTTCCGCGCAGCAGTAGCCTCGCGGTTTAGGAGCTCTGAACACATTCCTGACAAGAATTTTCCTCACAGACTTATTTAAAATTATTTTGCCACACAGGGGTCCCTCCTCTAACTTTCTCAGGCCACGGTACTCCGGTAAGTTTTTCACCGTTTTTCATCGATTACCATTGAGTTTGGCCCTCGTGGCCTACTGGCCGTCGACCGTACCGCGGCTCGATTTTTCTGTGGCCATGGCGTCGGGTTTTCATCGGTGCCCGGACTGTACTCGCACCATGTCTATCACAGACCCTCACAGAGTCTGTGTAATGTGTTTAGGCCGTGAGCATGATGTCCTGACTTGCACCAAATGTGCCCTCTCCATCGCAATTATATCTTTTTTTGAGATGCTGCGACCAGAATTGTACGCAGTATTCAAGGTGCGGTCTCGCCATGGAGCGATACAGAGGCATTATGACATTTTCCATTTTATTCACCATTCCCTTTCTAATAATTCCCAACATTCTGTTTGCTTTTTTGACTGCCACAGCACACTGAACTGACAATTTCAATGTGTTATCCACGATGACGCCTAGATCTCTTTCTTGGGTTGTAGCACCTAATATGGAACCTAACATTGTGTAACTATAGCATGGGTTATTTTTCCCTATATGCATCACCTTGCACTTATCCACATTAAATTTCATCTGCCATTTTGATGCCCAATTTTCCAGTCTCACAAGATCTTCCTGCAATTTATCACAATCTGCTTGTGATTTAACTACTCTGAACAATTTTGTATCATCTGCAAATTTGATTATCTCACTCGTATTTCTTTCCAGATCATTTATAAATATATTGAAAAGTAAGGGTCCCAATATAGACCCCTGAGGTACTCCACTGCCCACTCCCTTC
Source organism: Rhinatrema bivittatum (assembly GCF_901001135.1). Taxonomy (NCBI): domain Eukaryota; kingdom Metazoa; phylum Chordata; class Amphibia; order Gymnophiona; family Rhinatrematidae; genus Rhinatrema; species Rhinatrema bivittatum. Next base: position 50,675,934 of record NC_042620.1, on the reverse strand, counting down.
CACTGAGAAAATTGTCCATTTAATCCTACTCTCTGTTTCCTCTCTTTTAGCCAGTTTGCGATCCATGAAAGGTCATCACCACCTATCCCATGACTTTTTACTTTTCCTAGAAGCCTCTCATGAGGAACTTTGTCAAATGCCTTCTGAAAATCCAAGTACACTACATCTACCGGTTCTCCTTTATCCACATGTTTATTAACTCCTTCAAAAAAGTGAAGCAGATTTGTGAGGCAAGCCTTGGGTAAAGCCATGCTGATTTTGTTCCATTAAACCATGTCTTTCTATATGTACCTCTTTAGCCTTTTCCTTGTATACTAGTACTTATTCTATGAATGTTTTATTTGTACACCACATGAAACTGTGGATATAGCAGTTTATAAATGGTTAAATAAATAAATTATATTTAGTTAAGTAAATTAATCACCAATTGGATAGATGTAGTTTGGGAAGTAGGTCACCTTGTGAGATTTGCAGTCAGGGAGACTTGTGAGAGGTAGGTACTTGAAGATGAATCTCTGCTGTGGAGTCTAAGGGAAGACCTGGCTAAACAGCCAAGCTTTGACTTTTTTCCAGAACGTGAGATAAGCTCCAGACAAGGTGCCATTTTTTTCTGGTTCCTGTCTATTAGTCCAGAGTTTATTGCTTCCCTCCAAAAGTATCTGGAAATGAACTGGAATCAATTTGGGAATATATATATAAAGCACAAAAGCAAAGGCACTTACCCTGTTGTATGAAAGGGGATCAACACAGTAATGAAATAAAGAAAAAATAGGTTGACAATCCCTCAAAACTTAAATGGCAGGAAAATAAATAATCTCCATCTAATTAACAAAAACATTGGTTAACCCAAAATTCAATATTTTATAGTTGCTAAAGCTTTAATAATCTAATACAAAATTCTGCTACAAAAATTGGTCAAATTTAAAAGCCTTGCGTGCTCCAAAACCGGAAGATATGTGCGTATCTCGGAACCGTGTGCGCCGTGTGGATTTTATAAGGCCCATGGCAACATGCTTATCTCCTGTTACGCACACAAAAATATTTTTGTCAGAAAGGGGTGGGGCATGGGTGGGCTGGGTCTGTATCATGAATCCAGTGCATAAGTAGTTACGTGCACAACTGCGCACTGGGGTCCCCTAACGCATAAATTGACTTCTGCTATGGACAGCGTGTAAGTAATAAAATAAAAAAAACAGAGACTAGGTAGCAAGGTTTAGGGGTCTGAGCTAACAGGGTCACAGGAAGGCAAACTAACAGGGGGGTTAGGAAGGCTAATTGATTAACTGGGCGAATTTGGAATGTACTGGGAAAATTAGTTCTAGCATCAGGGTGCATATCTACTGAGATCCCCCCCACTTACGCAGTCCAGGCGGCATTTGTGTGCACATGCACACGTCCACATAAACTGGGGCGCCCATGTACGTGCATCCAAGTTATTTTATAACATGCACGCATATAAGCACATATATTATAAAATGGTCGTGTCCACTGGTGCGCGCCCACACGCTGCTCTTAAAATTTACCTCAAAGTGTCTAAACAGTGTAATACATACCATAGTACTAAACTAAAAATCTCACACATCCTCATAACCACTCACACTAACTACTAAAAGTCATACAAAAAACTGTTGCCTCCATAAAATGGTAAAACCAATTTAATGTGCATAATAAGGTATCCAAGGATTGCTCAATCAACTGTATTTTGAGGAAAATACTTGAATGCAGTAAATTGATAGTCAATTGTAGAGACCATAACTTAAGTCCCAATCTAATTTTAGAGTTCTTGGATCACAAAAAGTGATGAAAGTCCCTGCATATTCTCAATATATAAATCCATTGATATTCTCCAGTATATGTAATACTGGAGAATAAACAATGGTAAATTTTAAGAGCCGGGCACAATAAACAATGGTGGTTACTGCATAGCTCTAATATATAAATCCAATGGCGTGCTTCCAATATTTACAGCACCCACCCCCCACCCCCCGACAAAGGCCTTCGTTTCACCATGTAGCCGGCCTCTTCAGGGGAATATCTAAAGCCCAAATGTTATAAAATAGACATTAAGTTTGTCGAGATGTTTCTTTGCAGTAATGGAGTACAAACTTTGGATTGAGAATAAACACGCATAATGAATCCTCATATCGCTTCAGAAGTTAAGTCTTACAGCAGCACCAAAAATAAAATAATATAAAACCCCAAGTTAATCACTTGAATCTACTATCCAACTAACCTGTAATAACCCTGAAAAAACAGATCACCCCCTTTTAAATCAGCAACTGGAATAGATAGCAGACATCAGATAGCTACGGAGGATATATAAAAGCTTACTTCTAGTAGGGCTTTTAGTTTGATGCTCTTTGAAAATTTGATATTGTTGCAATCAGGCTTTCCTTCCCGGTTCCTGTGGTGTCTGGTATATATACATTTTCAATTAGGTCTATATGCATTTTTTGGGTTAGCTTCACGTTCTGATTCTTGCACAAATATTTGCCCTCTGCTGAATTACAGTAATATCAGGACAAGCATGGCAGTTTTTATTCTGCACAGAAATAAGGTTTACAAAAAAAAAAAAAGTGATACATTTTATTGGACTACTTAATACATTTCTTGTCTAGTTTTGAGAACTAATACTCTCTTCTTCAGGTCAGAAAATTAATGAGTAAAAGGTGGCAATACCAGGAAGTATAAAGTAGCAAGGTTGCAATAAGTGAATCATAAAAGGCATTATGAGGGAAAAAGGATGAGGGGGTTTGATGGGTGATCGGTATGTGACAGGCAATATAATTTTATGGTACATAATGTGTTAGAAAACCTAAGTCTTTATTCAGCCCTTTTTTGTCAGTTCCAAAAAGTCTGAACATTTTAACTTCAAAAACATTGTGTTATTGGATTGTTTTAAATTTTCTTTTGATAATCTTGTTCATAAAGTCATTGATGCAGTGGTCTGGATCCAAAAAGTGCTCCCCCGTGGAGGTGTCATTCTGATCTTCCCTGTGGTGTTCATTCTTGTGTCAGTGTAAATTGATTCTTGACTATAATGTCTGGCCTGTCTCACCAGTCTAGTATTCTGCTTCACATTTTCTGCATTGAATGATATACACTACATTATAGAAGGAGGTGCATGAGTAGAATTCCCTCCTAATATGGAACCTAACATCATGTAACTACAATATGGGTTACTTTTCCGTATGTGCATCAATTTGCACTTGTCCACATTACATTTCATCTGCCATTTGGATGCCCAGTCTCATGAGATCTTCCTGCATTTTTTCACAATCAACTTGTGATTTCACTACTTGAAATAATTTTGTGTCATCTGCAGATTTGATCACGACACTCATCATTCCCTTTTCCAGATCATTTACAAATATATTAAAAAAACACCAGTCCCATTACAGATCCATGAGATACTCCACTGTTTACCTTTCTCCACTGAGAAAACCGACCATTTATTCCTATCTTTTAACCAGTTTACAATCCATAATAGGATATTGACTTCTATCCCATGACATTTTATTTTTCTTAAGGGTATCTCATGAGAGACTTTGTCAAACATCTTCTAAAAATCCAAATACTCTGTATCTATGATCACCGCATTATTCACATGTTTATTAACCCCTTCAAAAAATATAGCAGATTGGGGAGGCAAGGCTTCCCTTGTATAAATCCATGCTGGTTGTGTCTCTTTAAAACATGCCATTCTAAATGTTCTGTGATTTTATTATTTAGAATAGTTTCTATGATTTTTCCCAGCACTGAAGTCAAACTCACCAGTCTGTGGGTTCCTGGATCACTCCTGGATCCCTTTTTAGAAATCAGCATGACATTGGCCACCCTTCAATCTTCAGGTATAATAGATGATTTTAATGATAGGTTACAAATTATTAGAAATAGATCTGCAATTTCATTTTTTTAGTTCTTTCAGAGCCTCTAGTGTGTAAATCATCTGGTCCAAGCGATTTGCTACTCTTTAGTTTGTTAATTTGCATTATTACTTTATCCAGGTTCACAGTAATTTGTTTCAGTTCTTCTGAATCATCACCATTAAATACCATTTCCAGCACCAGATCTCCCCAACACCCTTTTCAGCAAACTCTGAAGCAAAGAATTCATTTAGTTTCAGCTATGGTCTTGCTTCCCTAAGTGCCCCTTAACCCCTTGATCATCAAATGGTCCAACCAACTTCCTCACAAGCTTCCTGCTTCGGATATATTTTTTAAAGTTTTTATTTTGAGTTTTTGCCTTTATGGCCAGCTTCTTTTCAAAATCTTTTTCCTTGTCTTATAAATGCTTTACATCTAACTTGCAATGCTTATTTGTTTCCCATTTTCTTCAGTTGGATCCTTTTTCCAATTTTTGAAAGAAGTTCTTTTGGCTAAAATAGCCTCTTTCAACTCACCTTTTAACCATGCGGGCAGTCATTGGGCTTTTCTTCTGCCTTTTCTAATGCATAGAATACATCTGGTCTGAACTTCCAAGATGGTAATTTTAAACAATGTAAGCAAGCCAAAGGAGGAGTGGATAAGTACAAAACCTCACACTTAGAGATAAATCCAAAAGTGCTTTTGGATTTTTAAACGTCCATGCCTAATGTTAACTCGTTATCTTCGTAGCTACACCTTCTATTTTTTTTCTGTTTTCCTCAATTTATCAGTCTCCCATTTGAAAGTTAAATGCTGTATAAGAAGTTGCCATATTGGTTCACCCCAAAGGTGCATCAAGCCAATCCAAGTTTCTAGCAAGTGCCCAAACATTAAATAGATCCAATACTATTAATTTTGGTAATAAGGAGTGACTATTCTAGGCCAAGCAGGATGGCTGTCCTCACATGTGAGTGACATCATTCAATGGAACCCGGCACTGAAAACTTTTGTGAAAGTTTCTACATGCTTTGAGCAGCACACTGAGCATGCCCAGCATGCCACTATCTGCATGTCCACACAAGGTCCCCTTTCAGTCTCTCTTTTTCCGTGGTGCAGTTGCCTCGCAGTTTGTGGAGCTCTGCTTCTTTACTTTTTTTTGTGCTCTTTGCGGGATTTTTTCCCCGTTCCATCAACAGGACCCCTTCGAGGTCGGTACCTCTCCTCAGCGCGGTAGGTAAAATCAGTTTTCTTCCTTTTTCACGGGTGATTTCCGGTGTCCCACTTCTCGGTGGCCCCCGGTCATTGACTGTGCACCACTTGTTTTTTTCATGGTGTCATCCGGCTTTCGTCGGTACCCCCAGTGCCCGTGGACCAAGTCTATCACGGATACGCATGAGGTTTGCATCCTCTGCCTGGGGGCTTCACACGACAATCGAGGGTGTCAGCTGGGTGATCAGATGACCCCCAAGGCCATCGTGTGCACCTTGACAAGATAGAGAAACTTTTCAGTTTCAAAAGGTCTGCTCCATCAACACCAGGAGGTCACGGGGAGCCCCTCGATATGCTTCTTCTCGCTACTCCCCCTCTTACATCTGCCAAGGATCGTGGCAACGGTGACCGGTCTCTTCTGGTTTCACTGGTTTATCCCAGGACAAGCAGGATGCTAGTCCTCACATATGGGTGACATCGGTAATGGAGCCCTATGTACGGAAAACTTCTGTAAAAGTTTCCATGAAACTTTTGACTGGCACCAGAGTGCCTACTGAGCATGCCCAGCATGTCATGATATTCCCTGCCACAGGGGTCTCCCCTTAGTCTTCTTTTTTCCGCGAAGCAATTAGCCTCGCGGTTATCAGGAGTCCTGTGGGATTCTCCACATATTTTCCTTACGGAAAGCTTTAAAAAACTTCAACCGCAGAGGGTCTCCCTTAGTTTGATCATCGCGGTGAGTTTTTCCCGTTCTCGCGGTTCCGTGCCGTTTTTTCGTTAAAAACAAAATTTACCTGAGCCTTAGGCCGTCGACGGCTGCCCGGCCACAAAATGGCTACAGGTTTTAAAAAATGTCCGAAATGCGCGAGAAATATGTCTATTACAGACCCTCACCAAGACTGTGTACTTTGCCTTGGTGAAGGTCATGATGTAAAAAATTGTCCCTTATGCGCTACGATGACCTCGAAAGGTCGACGTTTACGGATGGACAAGATGGAGCAATTATTCAAAATTCAACTGATTACTGCTCCGTCTACTTCCACACAATCGTCTCCGGCTGGGGCGATTAGGAAAGTGGTCTTGAAGAAACGTCACTCCGGTGACTCGGGAGACGCTCCTTTTTCCTCCCCCTCACCATCGTCCAGAGCGTCCACATCGAGTAGCGAAAAAGGGCGCGAAAAAGATAAACATCGCCATCGGCATCGCAGGCCGCAACCAGCAACCATCGCTCCGATACCCGGCGAGCCATCGGCGGAGGACGGGGCACCGAGTAAGAAAGCCCGGCTCCAAAGTAAGGCTTCCGAGCCACCGACAGACCAACCCTCGCCGATTCCGGCGGAAGGAATCGTACCTCCTCAGGGCCCTGAGGTTGTACTACTGTCGCCGCCACCGCCTCCCCCCATGGGTGCTCTGTTCACATCATCCATGCGGGCGGAACTTGACAATTACATACGTCAAGCGGTTAAGGATGCCTTTATCGAGGCGATGCCACGGCCTGCCACTCCGGTTCTGCCATCGACACCGGTCATAGGAGGATCTCCGGTTCCATCACCGATTCCTTCACTACCGATGCCAAGGAAATCACCGCTCTCCTCGATGGCGCCGATTCCATTACCGGTTCTACCTAGGCCGCAGCCACCGGATTCAGCATTGCCGATTCCCCGGGTACCATCGATTCCACCACGGCCATCGATCCCGATGGCACCCTCGATGCCTTTTCAAGAGTCCATTTTTCAACCTTTAATGGACAAGCTGGACTCACTAATACATTGCTTCTCATCTCCACCACAACCTATAGATGTAGATGACAGTCAAGAGCCAATACCAGGTCCTTCGGGTGTCCCACCACCCCTCAGACCTCAGACTCCACTTTCTGAAATGCCAACTAAGCCTACTAGGCCGTTGGAGCTCCCTCTGGATGATAGTGACGAAGATTTCTCCTCGGATGAAGACCTCCTTTCTGAGCCTTCTCCCCCAGAAGATAGAAGAAAGTCACCACCGGAGGATCTCTCTTTCTCCAACTTTATTAAGGAGATGTCTCAAACAATTCCCTTTTCTCTCATCTCTGAAGTGGACAGCAGGCAAAAAACCTTGGAGGTGCTTCAATTCGTGGACCCTCCCAAGGAAATTCTTGCTATTCCTGTTCATGAAGTTTTACAAGAACTTATGTACAGGATATGGGAACACCCTGGGTCGGTGGCAGCTGTTAATAAGCGGGCGGATGCCACTTACCTAGTACAACCCATCCCGGGGTTCCAAAAAACTCAACTACCGCACCAGTCAGTGGTGGTCGAGTCGGCCCAAAAGAAGGCCAAAAGATTAAAGCAACACGCCTCCATACCTCCTGGAAAGGATAATAGGTTCTTGGACAATCTTGGTCGGAAAATCTTCCAAGCTGCGATGCTGGTAGCTAGAATAAATTCATACCAGCTTTTTATGAACCAGTACCAGCGTGACCTATGGAAGCAAGTGGAATCCCTGTCTCAGCAGTTACCTGACCATCTTCAGGAAGGTTTTCAAAACCTAGTACATAAGGGCCTAGAGGCAGGGAAACACGAGGTTCGGGCCACGTATGATTCATTCGAGACAACCTCCAGATTATCTGCAGCTGGAATAACAGCGAGAAGATGGGCCTGGCTTAAATCTTCAGAGCTGAGACCAGAGGTACAGGAGCGCTTGGCGGACCTGCCCTGCTTAGGGGAGAACCTCTTTGGCGATAAGGTCAAGGAGGCAGTAGCCACCATCAAGGACCATACAGAAACCCTCAAACAGCTTTCTCAGCTGCCACAAGAGGTACATCAACCTTCAAGGAGGCCTCCAAGAAGGGAACAAAGAAAGCCATATTACCGCCCTAGGCGGTATTATCCACCAGTAGCCAGGCCCAGACAACAAAGACCTGCTCAACGGTCTCAGCCTCGCCAAAGACCTGCTAGGCCTCAACAACCTCCGCCTGCGGCGTCCACTTCCGGATTTTGAAGTTCAACCAGAGGGCATGAGTCATTATCAAAATCCCTATCCACAAGTACCGGTTGGAGGCCGAGTTGCTCACCATCTTCAAACTTGGACCTCCATCACTACGGACCAATGGGTACTCTCAATCATATCTCAGGGGTACCACTTGGACTTCCTCACTGTACCAAAAGACAATCCCCCTATGCCGTCTTGGACAGTGTCTCATCATTACACAATCCTGCAAGCAGAATTATCTACCCTCCTGACTGCCAGGGCCATCGAAAGAGTTCCCAGGCCTCAGTGGGGCACAGGATTCTACTCCCGATATTTCCTCATTCCAAAGAAAACCGGGGGTCTACGTCCTATCCTGGACCTAAGAAATCTCAACAAATTTTTAAGGAAGGAAAAATTCAGGATGGTGTCCTTAGGCACCATGCTACCTCTTCTTCAAAAAGGAGATTGGCTCTGCTCTCTGGATCTTCAAGACGCTTACGCTCACATTCCCATATTTCCACCTCATCGACAGTTCCTCCGATTTCTGGTACAAGGTCAACACTTCCAATACAGGGTGCTACCTTTCGGCCTTGCCTCAGCACCTCGAGTGTTCACAAAGTGTCTAGCAGTAGCGGTGGCACATCTTCACAAGCAACAAGTACATGTGTTCCCCTACTTGGACGATTGGCTCATCAAGAGTCATACACAGAGCGGAGCTGTCACTTCTCTCCATCTCACAATAAGATTGCTTCACTCCTTGGGATTTCTCATCAATTACGACAAATCCCAGCTCACACCATCTCACCAGTTGCAGTTCATAGGTGCAGATCTCAACACCATCACAGCAAAGGCTTTTCTTCCGAAAGACCGGGCTCAATCGCTCGTTCTCCTAGTACATTCTATTCGCAATCAATATACAGTCACAGCTCATCAGTGCCTCATCCTACTCGGACACATGGCCTCAACAGTTCACGTCACTCCCATGGCCAGACTGACCATGCGACTAATGCAATGGACACTCAAATCTCAATGGATTCAAGCCATTCAACCACTGTCCACTCACATCCAGATAACACCAGAGCTGAAGTATTCCCTTCTCTGGTGGACATCACCAATCAACTTGCTCAAAGGCCTACCTTTCCAACAACCAGTTTCACAAGTGACTTTAACTACAGATGCGTCCACCTTGGGATGGGGAGCGCACATTGCTCATCTGAAAACACAGGGCAAGTGGACAAAGCAAGAAGCCTCCTTTCAGATAAATTTCCTGGAGCTTCGAGCTATACGCTATGCTCTATATGCATTCAAGGACTGCCTTTCACACAAGACTGTTCTGATCCAAACGGACAATACAGTAGCCATGTGGTACATCAACAAACAGGGTGGTACGGGCTCGTACCTCCTTTGCCAGGAAGCGGCTCAAATATGGGACTGGGCCCTAGCACACTCAATCCTACTACGGGCCACCTACCTAGCAGGCATCCACAACACAGTAGCGGATCGCCTCAGCCGTCACTTTCAACCACACGAGTGGTCCCTCGACCCAGCGTTAGCAATCAAGATATTTCAACGCTGGGGTCAACCAACAATAGATCTCTTTGCGTCACATCTGAACTACAAGGTGAACAATTACTGCTCTCTCCTCTTCCGGCAGAACAGCTTACCAAAGGACGCGTTTGCCCGCCATTGGAACTCAGGCCTGTTATACGCGTATCCACCAATACCGCTCATAACCAAAACATTAGTAAAGCTACAACAGGACAAGGGGTCCATGATACTCATAGCCCCATATTGGCCTCGACAAGTATGGTTCCCCACACTGCTAGATCTCTCAGTCAGGGATCCAATTCGCCTGGGAGTAGCTCCCAATCTCATAACTCAGGAACAGGGTCAGTTGCGCCATCCCAACCTTCAATCCCTGTCCCTGACAGCATGGATGTTGAAAGCTTGATCTTACGACCTCTCAACCTTCCATCCGCTATATCTCAAGTGCTGATAGCTTCCCGTAAACCTTCCACTAGAAAGAATTATTCCTACAAATGGAAACGGTTTACTCTGTGGTGCACTCAGAAAGATTTAGATCCTTTCACTTGCCCCACTACCTCACTACTAGATTACCTTTACCATCTCTCAGACTCTGGTCTTAAGACATCATCTGTAAGGGTACATTTAAGTGCAATCTCAGCTTATCATAATAAGTTGGGAGATGCATCGATCTCCACGCAGCCTCTCGTCAGTAAATTCATGAGAGGCCTAACTCACATTAAACCTCCAGTTCATTCCCCAAGCATTCAATGGGACCTGAACGTAGTTTTAACCAAGCTTATGCGTTCTCCATTTGAACCCATAAATACCTGTGACCTTAAATTCCTTACTTGGAAAACGGTATTTCTCATAGCCATTACATCAGCTAGAAGGGTCAGTGAACTACAAGCACTAGTAACTTACGAACCCTTCACGAAGTTCCTTCATGACAGAGTAGTCCTCCGTACACATCCAAAATTCCTTCCTAAGGTTGTCACGGAATTTCATTTGAACCAAACCATAGTTTTACCTACATTCTTTCCTAGGCCTCACTCTCACCAGGGAGAGAGAGCCTTACACACTTTGGACTGTAAACGTGCGTTATCTTTCTATTTAAACCGCACTACAGCCCAAAGAAAATCAAATCAACTGTTTGTGTCCTATGATCCAAACAAACCAGGTAAGGCAGTGGGTAAGCATACTCTGTCAAACTGGCTAGCAGATTGCATACAATTTTGTTATGAAAAAGCAGGCCTTACTCTCCAAGGGCGAGTAAAAGCACATTCAGTCAGAGCAATGTCAACTTCAGTAGCACACCTTCGCTCTGTACCTATTCTGGACATTTGTAAAGCAGCAACATGGAGTTCTCTTCACACCTTTGCAGCTCACTACTGTCTAGACAAAGAGGGAAGACAAGATTCAGCATATGGACAATCCGTCTTAAAGAACTTGTTTCCAGTTTAATCCCAACTCCTTCTACATCCAACCTGCTGTGATTTCGACTGATTCATTTCAATAACAATACCTTACGGTCATTTCAGCACCAAATGAATCAGCCTCTAGCTTGCTAATCACCCATATGTGAGGACTAGCATCCTGCTTGTCCTGGGATAAAGCAAAATTGCTTACCTTGTAATAGGTGTTATCCCAGGACAGCAGGATGTAGTCCTCACGAAACCCACCCGCCACCCCGCGGAGTTGGGTCCGATACGTTTTATTATTTTATTTTTGGCTAACGCTATTTGCTACAAACAAAGACTAAGGGGAGACCCCTGTGGCAGGGAATATCATGACATGCTGGGCATGCTCAGTAGGCACTCTGGTGCCAGTCAAAAGTTTCATGGAAACTTTTACAGAAGTTTTCCGTACATAGGGCTCCATTACCGATGTCACCCATATGTGAGGACTACATCCTGCTGTCCTGGGATAACACCTATTACAAGGTAAGCAATTTTGCTTTCCAGGGCATCGGGATCCTCCGCTTCCTCGGCACTGGGGAAAGACTGGGCCGAGCATCATGGGAGATCCCACAAGCACTGACACCAATTGCCATTTATGTGCGGCTCCAGTTCCAGTGCGGTACTAGTGGCCGTACTGCCACTGAAATGACCCCGTGCCTTGGAGGCCCAACCCTCTGGCTTTTCAAGGTCCCGGTGGCACCTCTTGGATGACATCAAAAGGCAAATCTCACCTCTCCGCAGTGATTCCAAATCAAGGGGCAACAAAATACCACCAGGACAGCTGAAGATGGTATTCAGAAGACAGGAAACCCCCTTTGCTTTTTATTGAAAGAGTTTACCGTACAAACTTTCTCCCCCAAAATTCAAGTAGCCTTAAATTACCCAGTAAAGCGATATTCACCAATCCTTTTCAGCCTCGCAAGACTGAGGTTTACTGAGCTTTTCCCCTGCTATATATCTTGAGATTCAAAGGCATAATATTACTGTTAACAAACCCCTTTGATAATACATATTTTTGTTGACTATGGACTGATTTTACTTTACATAAGCTTTAATCCATGTATATTGCAAATTGGTAGATCTTGACTGATATCTCCTTTAGTTTATAAGAACATAAGAAATTGCCATGCTGGGTCAGACCAAGGGTCCATCAAGCCCAGCATCCTGTTTGCAACAGAGGCCAAACCAGGCCACATGAACCTGGTAATTACCCAAACACTAAGAAGATCCCATGCTACTGATGCAATTAATAGCAGTGGCTATTCCTTAAGTAAATTTGATGAATAGCTGTTAATGAACTTCTCCTCCATGAACTTATCCAAACCTTTTTTGAACCCAGCTACACTAACTGCACTAACCACATCCTCTGGCAACAAATTCCTGAGCTTTATTGTGCGTTCAGTGAAAAAGAATTTTCTCCGATTAGTCTTAAATGTGCTACTTGCTAACATCATGGAATGCCCCCTAGTCCTAATATTCGAAAGTGTAAATAACAGAGTCACATCTACTCATTCAAGACCTCTCATGATCTTAAACACCTCTATCATATCCCCCCTCAGCCGTCTCTTCTCCAAGCTGAACAGTCCTAACCTCTTTAGCCTTTCCTCATAGGGGAGCTGTTCCATCCCCTTTATCATTTTGGTTGCCCTTCTCTGTACCTTCTCTATCGCAACTATATCTTTTTTGAGATGCGGCGACCAGAATTGTACGCAGTATTCCAGGTGTGGTCTCACCATGGAGCGATATAGAGGCATTATGACATTTTCTGTTTTATTAACCATTCGTTTCCTAATAATTCCTAACATTCTGTTTGCTTTTTTGACTGCTGCAGCACACTGAGCCGACGATTTTAAAGTATTATCCATTATGATGCCTAGATCTTTTTCCTGGGTGGTAGCTCTTAATATGGAACCTAACATTGTGTAACTACAGCAAGGGTTATTTTTCCCTATATGCAACACCTTGTACTTGTGCACAGGAACAGAAGGAGAAACCTCTCTGGGGCTGCTTGAGGCAGCCCCAGAGAGGTTTCTCCTTCTGTTCCTGTGCAGATAAGACTCTTAATTTTCTGTGGTGCTCTTCTGGGGGAAAAAAGACTCTTAATTTTCTGTGGTGGTCTTCTGGGGGAAAAAAGAAAAAAACAAAAAAAAAAACCTGCTGGTTTTCTTTCACTATTCTTCTAATTAATTGCTTTGTGCTCCACTAATATCTGGGCTCTCTGAGCAGTAGAACTGCTGTGTTTTATACCTTTCTCTAGGTCTGTTATTATACAATAATTGTAATTGTTGCTTGCAAACTGTTATTTTTAAGATCCATTATACCTGCATTTCTATTATTGTATAGCTGTTCTTTAATAATCTGGTTAATATTGGCACAGAAGTGCTGAGGGGGTCCTTTAATAGGTAAGAACTAGAAGGTTCCTAAGGTGTCCAGTTAAGGCCAGTTTGGGTGTGGCAGAGAAGGTAAATAGTGACCCGGCTGGGCATTGCAGACTGCTTGAGGCAACCCCAGAGAGGTTTCTCCTTCTGTTCCTGTGCAGATAAGACTCTTAATTTTCTGTGGTGCTCTTCTGGGGGAAAAAAGACTCTTAATTTTCTGTGGTGCTCTTCTGGGGGGGAAAAGAAAAAAAAAAAAAACCTGCTGGTTTTCTTTCACTATTCTTCTAATTAATTGCTTTGTGCTCCACTAATATCTGGGCTCTCTGAGCAGTAGAACTGCTGTGTTTTATACCTTTCTCTAGGTCTGTTATTATACAATAATTGTAATTGTTGCTTGCAAACTGTTATTTTTAAGATCCATTATACCTGCATTTCTATTATTGTATAGCTGTTCTTTAATATTCTGGTTAATATTGGCACAGAAGTGCTGAGGGGGTCCTTTAATAGGTAAGAACTAGAAGGTTCCTAAGGTGTCCAGTTAAGGCCACTTTGGGTGTGGCAGAGAAGGTAAATAGTGACCCGGCTGGGCATTGCAGACTGCTTGAGGCAACCCCAGAGAGGTTTCTCCTTCTGTTCCTGTGCAGATAAGACTCTTAATCTTCTGTGGTGCTCTTCTGGGGGAAAAAAGACTCTTAATTTTCTGTGGTGCTCTTCTGGGGGGAAAAAGAAAAAAAAAAAAAACCTGCTGGTTTTCTTTCACTATTCTTCTAATTAATTGCTTTGTGCTCCACTAATATCTGGGCTCTCTGAGCAGTAGAACTGCTGTGTTTTATACCTTTCTCTAGGTCTGTTATTATACAATAATTGTAATTGTTGCTTGCAAACTGTTATTTTTAAGATCCAGTATACCTGCATTTCTATTATTGTATAGCTGTTCTTTAATAATCTGGTTAATATTGGCACAGAAGTGCTGAGGGGGTCCTTTAATAGGTAAGAACTAGAAGGTTCCTAAGGTGTCCAGTTAAGGCCACTTTGGGTGTGGCAGAGAAGGTAAATAGTGACCCGGCTGGGCATTGCAGACTGCTTGAGGCAACCCCAGAGAGGTTTCTCCTTCTGTTCCTGTGCAGATAAGACTCTTAATTTTCTGTGGTGATCTTCTGGGGGGAAAAAGACTCTTAATTTTCTGTGGTGCTCTTCTGGGGGAAAAAAGAAAAAAACAAAAAAAAAACCTGCTGGTTTTCTTTCACTATTCTTCTAATTAATTGCTTTGTGCTCCACTAATATCTGGGCTCTCTGAGCAGTAGAACTGCTGTGTTTTATACCTTTCTCTAGGTCTGTTATTATACAATAATTGTAATTGTTGCTTGCAAACTGTTATTTTTAAGATCCAGTATACCTGCATTTCTATTATTGTATAGCTGTTCTTTAATAATCTGGTTAATATTGGCACAGAAGTGCTGAGGGGGTCCTTTAATAGGTAAGAACTAGAAGGTTCCTAAGGTGTCCAGTTAAGGCCAGTTTGGGTGTGGCAGAGAAGGTAAATAGTGACCCGGCTGGGCATTGCAGACTGCTTGAGGCAACCCCAGAGAGGTTTCTCCTTCTGTTCCTGTGCAGATAAGACTCTTAATTTTCTGTGGTGCTCTTCTGGGGGGAAAAAGACTCTTAATTTTCTGTGGTGCTCTACTGGGGGAAAAAAGAAAAAAACAAAAAAAAACCTGCTGGTTTTCTTTCACTATTCTTCTAATTAATTGCTTTGTGCTCCACTAATATCTGGGCTCTCTGAGCAGTAGAACTGCTGTGTTTTATACCTTTCTCTAGGTCTGTTATTATACAATAATTGTAATTGTTGCTTGCAAACTGTTATTTTTAAGATCCAGTATACCTGCATTTCTATTATTGTATAGCTGTTCTTTAATAATCTGGTTAATATTGGCACAGAAGTGCTGAGGGGGTCCTTTAATAGGTAAGAACTAGAAGGTTCCTAAGGTGTCCAGTTAAGGCCAGTTTGGGTGTGGCAGAGAAGGTAAATAGTGACCCGGCTGGGCATTGCAGACTGCTTGAGGCAACCCCAGAGAGGTTTCTCCTTCTGTTCCTGTGCAGATAAGACTCTTAATTTTCTGTGGTGCTCTTCTGGGGGGAAAAAGACTCTTAATTTTCTGTGGTGCTCTTCTGGGGGAAAAAAGAAAAAAACAAAAAAAAACCTGCTGGTTTTCTTTCACTATTCTTCTAATTAATTGCTTTGTGCTCCACTAATATCTGGGCTCTCTGAGCAGTAGAACTGATGTGTTTTATACCTTTCTCTAGGTCTGTTATTATACAATAATTGTAATTGTTGCTTGCAAACTGTTATTTTTAAGATCCAGTATACCTGCATTTCTATTATTGTATAGCTGTTCTTTAATAATCTGGTTAATATTGGCACAGAAGTGCTGAGGGGGTCCTTTAATAGGTAAGAACTAGAAGGTTCCTAAGGTGTCCAGTTAAGGCCACTTTGGGTGTGGCAGAGAAGGTAAATAGTGACCCGGCTGGGCATTGCAGACTGCTTGAGGCAACCCCAGAGAGGTTTCTCCTTCTGTTCCTGTGCAGATAAGACTCTTAATTTTCTGTGGTGATCTTCTGGGGGGAAAAAGACTCTTAATTTTCTGTGGTGCTCTTCTGGGGGAAAAAAGAAAAAAACAAAAAAAAACCTGCTGGTTTTCTTTCACTATTCTTCTAATTAATTGCTTTGTGCTCCACTAATATCTGGGCTCTCTGAGCAGTAGAACTGCTGTGTTTTATACCTTTCTCTAGGTCTGTTATTATACAATAATTGTAATTGTTGCTTGCAAACTGTTATTTTTAAGATCCAGTATACCTGCATTTCTATTATTGTATAGCTGTTCTTTAATAATCTGGTTAATATTGGCACAGAAGTGCTGAGGGGGTCCTTTAATAGGTAAGAACTAGAAGGTTCCTAAGGTGTCCAGTTAAGGCCAGTTTGGGTGTGGCAGAGAAGGTAAATAGTGACCCGGCTGGGCATTGCAGACTGCTTGAGGCAACCCCAGAGAGGTTTCTCCTTCTGTTCCTGTGCAGATAAGACTCTTAATTTTCTGTGGTGCTCTTCTGGGGGGAAAAAGACTCTTAATTTTCTGTGGTGCTCTACTGGGGGAAAAAAGAAAAAAACAAAAAAAAACCTGCTGGTTTTCTTTCACTATTCTTCTAATTAATTGCTTTGTGCTCCACTAATATCTGGGCTCTCTGAGCAGTAGAACTGCTGTGTTTTATACCTTTCTCTAGGTCTGTTATTATACAATAATTGTAATTGTTGCTTGCAAACTGTTATTTTTAAGATCCAGTATACCTGCATTTCTATTATTGTATAGCTGTTCTTTAATAATCTGGTTAATATTGGCACAGAAGTGCTGAGGGGGTCCTTTAATAGGTAAGAACTAGAAGGTTCCTAAGGTGTCCAGTTAAGGCCAGTTTGGGTGTGGCAGAGAAGGTAAATAGTGACCCGGCTGGGCATTGCAGACTGCTTGAGGCAACCCCAGAGAGGTTTCTCCTTCTGTTCCTGTGCAGATAAGACTCTTAATTTTCTGTGGTGCTCTTCTGGGGGGAAAAAGACTCTTAATTTTCTGTGGTGCTCTTCTGGGGGAAAAAAGAAAAAAACAAAAAAAAACCTGCTGGTTTTCTTTCACTATTCTTCTAATTAATTGCTTTGTGCTCCACTAATATCTGGGCTCTCTGAGCAGTAGAACTGCTGTGTTTTATACCTTTCTCTAGGTCTGTTATTATACAATAATTGTAATTGTTGCTTGCAAACTGTTATTTTTAAGATCCAGTATACCTGCATTTCTATTATTGTATAGCTGTTCTTTAATAATCTGGTTAATATTGGCACAGAAGTGCTGAGGGGGTCCTTTAATAGGTAAGAACTAGAAGGTTCCTAAGGTGTCCAGTTAAGGCCAGTTTGGGTGTGGCAGAGAAGGTAAATAGTGACCCGGCTGGGCATTGCAGACTGCTTGAGGCAACCCCAGAGAGGTTTCTCCTTCTGTTCCTGTGCAGATAAGACTCTTAATTTTCTGTGGTGCTCTTCTGGGGGGAAAAAGACTCTTAATTTTCTGTGGTGCTCTACTGGGGGAAAAAAGAAAAAAAACAAAAAAAACCCTGCTGGTTTTCTTTCACTATTCTTCTAATTAATTGCTTTGTGCTCCACTAATATCTGGGCTCTCTGAGCAGTAGAACTGCTGTGTTTTATACCTTTCTCTAGGTCTGTTATTATACAATAATTGTAATTGTTGCTTGCAAACTGTTATTTTTAAGATCCAGTATACCTGCATTTCTATTATTGTATAGCTGTTCTTTAATAATCTGGTTAATATTGGCACAGAAGTGCTGAGGGGGTCCTTTAATAGGTAAGAACTAGAAGGTTCCTAAGGTGTCCAGTTAAGGCCAGTTTGGGTGTGGCAGAGAAGGTAAATAGTGACCCGGCTGGGCATTGCAGACTGCTTGAGGCAACCCCAGAGAGGTTTCTCCTTCTGTTCCTGTGCAGATAAGACTCTTAATTTTCTGTGGTGCTCTTCTGGGGGGAAAAAGACTCTTAATTTTCTGTGGTGCTCTTCTGGGGGAAAAAAGAAAAAAACAAAAAAAAACCTGCTGGTTTTCTTTCACTATTCTTCTAATTAATTGCTTTGTGCTCCACTAATATCTGGGCTCTCTGAGCAGTAGAACTGCTGTGTTTTATACCTTTCTCTAGGTCTGTTATTATACAATAATTGTAATTGTTGCTTGCAAACTGTTATTTTTAAGATCCAGTATACCTGCATTTCTATTATTGTATAGCTGTTCTTTAATAATCTGGTTAATATTGGCACAGAAGTGCTGAGGGGGTCCTTTAATAGGTAAGAACTAGAAGGTTCCTAAGGTGTCCAGTTAAGGCCAGTTTGGGTGTGGCAGAGAAGGTAAATAGTGACCCGGCTGGGCATTGCAGACTGCTTGAGGCAACCCCAGAGAGGTTTCTCCTTCTGTTCCTGTGCAGATAAGACTCTTAATTTTCTGTGGTGCTCTTCTGGGGGGAAAAAGACTCTTAATTTTCTGTGGTGCTCTACTGGGGGAAAAAAGAAAAAAACCAAAAAAAAACCCTGCTGGTTTTCTTTCACTATTCTTCTAATTAATTGCTTTGTGCTCCACTAATATCTGGGCTCTCTGAGCAGTAGAACTGCTGTGTTTTATACCTTTCTCTAGGTCTGTTATTATACAATAATTGTAATTGTTGCTTGCAAACTGTTATTTTTAAGATCCAGTATACCTGCATTTCTATTATTGTATAGCTGTTCTTTAATAATCTGGTTAATATTGGCACAGAAGTGCTGAGGGGGTCCTTTAATAGGTAAGAACTAGAAGGTTCCTAAGGTGTCCAGTTAAGGCCAGTTTGGGTGTGGCAGAGAAGGTAAATAGTGACCCGGCTGGGCATTGCAGACTGCTTGAGGCAACCCCAGAGAGGTTTCTCCTTCTGTTCCTGTGCAGATAAGACTCTTAATTTTCTGTGGTGCTCTTCTGGGGGAAAAAGACTCTTAATTTTCTGTGGTGCTCTTCTGGGGGAAAAAAGAAAAAAACCAAAAAAAAACCCTGCTGGTTTTCTTTCACTATTCTTCTAATTAATTGCTTTGTGCTCCACTAATATCTGGGCTCTCTGAGCAGTAGAACTGATGTGTTTTATACCTTTCTCTAGGTCTGTTATTATACAATAATTGTAATTGTTGCTTGCAAACTGTTATTTTTAAGATCCAGTATACCTGCATTTCTATTATTGTATAGCTGTTCTTTAATAATCTGGTTAATATTGGCACAGAAGTGCTGAGGGGGTCCTTTAATAGGTAAGAACTAGAAGGTTCCTAAGGTGTCCAGTTAAGGCCACTTTGGGTGTGGCAGAGAAGGTAAATAGTGACCCGGCTGGGCATTGCAGACTGCTTGAGGCAACCCCAGAGAGGTTTCTCCTTCTGTTCCTGTGCAGATAAGACTCTTAATTTTCTGTGGTGATCTTCTGGGGGGAAAAAGACTCTTAATTTTCTGTGGTGCTCTTCTGGGGGAAAAAAGAAAAAAACAAAAAAAAACCCTGCTGGTTTTCTTTCACTATTCTTCTAATTAATTGCTTTGTGCTCCACTAATATCTGGGCTCTCTGAGCAGTAGAACTGCTGTGTTTTATACCTTTCTCTAGGTCTGTTATTATACAATAATTGTAATTGTTGCTTGCAAACTGTTATTTTTAAGATCCAGTATACCTGCATTTCTATTATTGTATAGCTGTTCTTTAATAATCTGGTTAATATTGGCACAGAAGTGCTGAGGGGGTCCTTTAATAGGTAAGAACTAGAAGGTTCCTAAGGTGTCCAGTTAAGGCCAGTTTGGGTGTGGCAGAGAAGGTAAATAGTGACCCGGCTGGGCATTGCAGACTGCTTGAGGCAACCCCAGAGAGGTTTCTCCTTCTGTTCCTGTGCAGATAAGACTCTTAATTTTCTGTGGTGCTCTTCTGGGGGGAAAAAGACTCTTAATTTTCTGTGGTGCTCTACTGGGGGAAAAAAGAAAAAAACAAAAAAAAAACCTGCTGGTTTTCTTTCACTATTCTTCTAATTAATTGCTTTGTGCTCCACTAATATCTGGGCTCTCTGAGCAGTAGAACTGCTGTGTTTTATACCTTTCTCTAGGTCTGTTATTATACAATAATTGTAATTGTTGCTTGCAAACTGTTATTTTTAAGATCCAGTATACCTGCATTTCTATTATTGTATAGCTGTTCTTTAATAATCTGGTTAATATTGGCACAGAAGTGCTGAGGGGGTCCTTTAATAGGTAAGAACTAGAAGGTTCCTAAGGTGTCCAGTTAAGGCCAGTTTGGGTGTGGCAGAGAAGGTAAATAGTGACCCGGCTGGGCATTGCAGACTGCTTGAGGCAACCCCAGAGAGGTTTCTCCTTCTGTTCCTGTGCAGATAAGACTCTTAATTTTCTGTGGTGCTCTTCTGGGGGAAAAAGACTCTTAATTTTCTGTGGTGCTCTTCTGGGGGAAAAAAGAAAAAAACCAAAAAAAAACCTGCTGGTTTTCTTTCACTATTCTTCTAATTAATTGCTTTGTGCTCCACTAATATCTGGGCTCTCTGAGCAGTAGAACTGATGTGTTTTATACCTTTCTCTAGGTCTGTTATTATACAATAATTGTAATTGTTGCTTGCAAACTGTTATTTTTAAGATCCAGTATACCTGCATTTCTATTATTGTATAGCTGTTCTTTAATAATCTGGTTAATATTGGCACAGAAGTGCTGAGGGGGTCCTTTAATAGGTAAGAACTAGAAGGTTCCTAAGGTGTCCAGTTAAGGCCAGTTTGGGTGTGGCAGAGAAGGTAAATAGTGACCCGGCTGGGCATTGCAGACTGCTTGAGGCAACCCCAGAGAGGTTTCTCCTTCTGTTCCTGTGCAGATAAGACTCTTAATTTTCTGTGGTGCTCTTCTGGGGGGAAAAAGACTCTTAATTTTCTGTGGTGCTCTACTGGGGGAAAAAAGAAAAAAACAAAAAAAAACCTGCTGGTTTTCTTTCACTATTCTTCTAATTAATTGCTTTGTGCTCCACTAATATCTGGGCTCTCTGAGCAGTAGAACTGCTGTGTTTTATACCTTTCTCTAGGTCTGTTATTATACAATAATTGTAATTGTTGCTTGCAAACTGTTATTTTTAAGATCCAGTATACCTGCATTTCTATTATTGTATAGCTGTTCTTTAATAATCTGGTTAATATTGGCACAGAAGTGCTGAGGGGGTCCTTTAATAGGTAAGAACTAGAAGGTTCCTAAGGTGTCCAGTTAAGGCCAGTTTGGGTGTGGCAGAGAAGGTAAATAGTGACCCGGCTGGGCATTGCAGACTGCTTGAGGCAACCCCAGAGAGGTTTCTCCTTCTGTTCCTGTGCAGATAAGACTCTTAATTTTCTGTGGTGCTCTTCTGGGGGGAAAAAGACTCTTAATTTTCTGTGGTGCTCTTCTGGGGGAAAAAAGAAAAAAACAAAAAAAAACCTGCTGGTTTTCTTTCACTATTCTTCTAATTAATTGCTTTGTGCTCCACTAATATCTGGGCTCTCTGAGCAGTAGAACTGATGTGTTTTATACCTTTCTCTAGGTCTGTTATTATACAATAATTGTAATTGTTGCTTGCAAACTGTTATTTTTAAGATCCAGTATACCTGCATTTCTATTATTGTATAGCTGTTCTTTAATAATCTGGTTAATATTGGCACAGAAGTGCTGTGGGATCATTCAATAGCTAAAGGACTAATAAAGTTCCAGAAAGTGTCCTACTCTACCCAGCTTGTCCCAGGTTCAACTGTTTCTTTCCCTCCCACCCTACCCCTCTACCCACCCACCCCTGGGATTAGATTACTAATATAGACTGACTAAATTAGCATTAGCAACAAGATCAATTAGTAAGTTAACAGCTAAGGACATACCAATCCAAAACTTAACCAATATGAGAACTATCCAATGCAACTGTTGTAGAGCCTTTATTCTGAGGGAAAGCATCTGGAGACTTGGAGCTTGCCCCATCTGTGCACAGCTCTCTTCTTTGAAAACGGAGCTGACTGAGGTTAAAGCTCAATTAGCTTCAATTACAAGAATTACACCCACATTGCATTACTCAGAAAATAATTCCCCAACACCAAAGAATAACCAGGAGTCAAAAAGAAATACAGTAGACTCAGGTAGGATAACACATGTGTCCCACAGTCACCCATTCTTGACAGATGGGAAGCCAACAAGTATACCCCCCCACTCGATCAGTTCATCAAGTAAATCATTAAAAAACAGGATCACAGTGGGCTCTGGTAGAATTAGACCTGTAACAAGGAGACACACACAGTATCAAATGCAACAAGAACATAAAGCCCTCCCTATATTAACTGAAGAAATTCTAGAGAAAAACATTGACTTGTTACCAGAAAAGAGAAAAAACCAATGCATGCAGAATTTCAAGATCCATAACCAAAAGAAAAAGCTAATTGAGATGGATAACTCTGTCATCAATGGCACAACTGCAAAAGGAAAGAGTAAAGTGAATAACAAATCTCAACTAAAGTCTCATAAGGAGTACAGGAAAAGCAATAACCGTAAAGAGAGTACCTGGAAAGCTATGACTACAAATGCTCATAGTTTGGGAAATAAAATCCCAGATCTGCAGGCCCTAATGACAGAGGCAGAACTGGACATCGTTGCTATCACAGAGACATGGTTCACAGAATCTCATGATTGGGATACGGCAATACCAGGCTATAACTTGTTAAGGAAGGACAGAGTGGATAGAAAAGGGGGAGGTGTGGCTCTTTATGTCAGAAATAATATCCAAGCATCTGAGCTGCAAGGAAGTTGGGGCAAGGAAGAAGCACTATGGGTCGACCTAAAAGCAGATGATGGAGCATCCACTTATACTGGAGTGGTTTACAGGCCTCCAAACCAAAAGGAAGAGCTGGACAGAGATCTGGTTGAAGACATCCATAAGATAGGTAAGAAAGGGGAAGTGGTGATCGTTGGTGACTTTAATATGCCAGACTTTGAGGAAATGGGGAAGTACCTAGAGGAATATGCCAGACTTTGAGGAAATGGGGAAGTACCTAGAGGAAGAACTAAATGGATGGAAAAATGAGAGAGATGTGGATCAACAGTGGACCAATCTAAAAGGAGCAATCGCCAAGGCAACTGCTCTATATGTTAGAAATGTAAAGAAAAGCAAAAGAAAAATGAAACCTATCTGGTTCTCAAAGGAGGTGGCTGACAAAATTAAAGCTAAGAGAACTGCATACAAGAAATACAAAAGATCCCAAAGGGAGGAGCACAAAGAAGAATATCTGATTCAACTGAGGGAGACTAAGAAATTAATCAAGTTGGCAAAAAGTCAAGCGGAAGAGAGGATTGCTAAGGAGATAAAATATGGTGACAAAACATTTTTCAGATACATCAGCGAAAAGAGAAAAGTCCAAAGTGGTATAGTGAAATTGAAAGGTGAAAATGATCAATGTGTGGAGAGAGACGAAGAAATGGCAGAAATATTAAACGAATACTTCAGCTCTGTGTTCACTAAAGAAGACCCTGGAGAAGGACCATCTCTACACAACAAGAAACTGGAGGGAAGCGGAACAGAGGAAAATCCATTTACAGTAGATAATGTATGGGAAGAGCTAAAGAATCTGAAAGTGGACAAAGCCATGGGGCCTGATGGGATTCATCCAAGGATACTGAGGGAGCTCAGAGATGTGCTGGCGGCACCGCTGTGCGACCTGTTCAATAGATCCCTAGAAACGGGAGTGGTGCCGAGTGATTGGAGAAGAGCGGTTGTGGTCCCGCTTCACAAGAGTGGGAACAGAGAGGAGGCTGGTAACTACAGACCGGTTAGCCTCACTTCAGTGGTGGGAAAAGTAATGGAGTCACTGTTGAAAGAGAGAATAGTGAACTATCTACAGTTGGGAGAATTGATGGACCAGAGGCAGCATGGATTCACCAGAGGAAGATCCTGTCAGACAAATCTGATTGACTTTTTTGACTGGGTAACCAAGGAATTGGATCGAGGAAGAGCGCTCGATATCATATACTTGGATTTCAGCAAAGCTTTTGATACGGTTCCGCACAGGAGACTGGTGAATAAAACGAGAAGCTTGGGAGTGAGTGCCGAGGTGGTGACCTGGATTGCAAATTGGTTGACGGACAGAAGACAATGTGTGATGGTAAATGGAACCTTCTCTGAAGAGAGAGCGGTTTTAAGTGGTGTACCGCAAGGATCGGTGTTGGGACAGGTCCTGTTCAATATCTTTGTGAGCGACATTGCGGACGGGATAGAAGGTAAGGTTTGTCTTTTTGCGGATGACACTAAGATCTGCAACAGAGTGGACACGCCGGAAGGAGTGGAGAGAATGAGACGGGATCTAAGGAAACTGGAAGAGTGGTCGAAGATATGGCAGCTGAGATTCAATGCCAAGAAGTGCAAAGTCATGCATATGGTGAGTGGAAATCCGAATGAACTGTATTCGATGGGGGGGGAAAGGCTGATGTGCACGGAGCAGGAGAGGGACCTTGGGGTGATGGTGTCTAATGATCTGAAGTCGGCGAAACAATGCGACAAGGCGATAGCTAAAGCCAGAAGAATGCTGGGCTGCATAGAGAGAGGAATATCGAGTAAGAAAAGGGAAGTGATTATTCCCTTGTACAGGTCCTTGGTGAGGCCTCACCTGGAGTACTGTGTTCAGTTCTGGAGACCGTATCTTCAAAAAGACAAAGACAAGATGGAGGCGGTACAGAGAAGGGCGACCAGGAAGGTGTAGGATCTTCATCGGATGATGTACGAGGAGAGATTGAAGAATCTAAATATGTACACCCTGGAGGAAAGGAGGAGCAGAGGTGATATGATACAGACTTTCAGATACTTGAAAGGTGTTAATGATCAAATGACAACGACAAACCTTTTCCGTAGGAAAAAAATCAGCAGAACCAGGGGTCACGATTTGAAGCTCCAGGGAGGAAGATTCAGAACCAATGTCAGGAAGTATTTCTTCACGGAGAGGGTGGTGGATGCCTGGAATGCCCTTCCGGAGGATGTGGTGAAGACCAGAACTGAGAAGGACTTCAAAGGGGCGTGGGATAAACACTGTGGATCCATAAAGTCAAGAGGCTGCCAATGAAGAGTGAGTGACTCGCCAGAATGATGGCTACTGCCTGGAGTCAATACCCTTATTAAATAAACATACACATGCTTACTGTGACTCCAACATCGCTCTAAGCTTCAACAGCAAGAGGAAATGTGGGAAAAAGGATTCGCACTCACAAAGAGGGGAGTAGCTGGCTTGTTACGGCGGTTACTACCCCAAATCAAATAAGCCTGATACTTCACTTTCAATGCATATACAGCATAGTTCTCTGATTCAACGGCAGGGGAGAAGAAAAACTGATACTTCACACGTCCAGCAGAGCTCTCTGCTTCAACGGCAGGGGAGAAGAAAAGAGGGTTCGCACTCACAAAGCGGGGAGTAGCTGGCTTGTTACGGCGGTTACTACCCCAAACCAAATGTGCCTGATACTTCACTTTTGATGCACATCCAGCATGGCTCTCTGCTTCAACAGCAATGGAGAAGACTGATACTTCACGCATATCCAGCATAGCTCCCTGCTTCAACGGCAGGGGAGAAGAAAAACAACCAATAAGGGCTGTATAACATAGTCTGGGTAAAACAAATAAGCATGGGTGTAGCTTGCTTATTGCGGCGGCTACTACCCCTAACTAATCAAGCTAGATATTTCACTTGGATGCAGCTCCATCACTGCTCTCTACATTAAAGGTGGGGGTGGAAGGGAAATAGAACCAAGAGCTAAGAGAAACAGATAAGTATGAGAGAAAAAATGTGTGAAGCTTGCTGGGCAGACTGGATGGGCCATTTGGTCTTCTTCTGCCGTCATTTCTATGTTTCTATATGTAAATTTCATCTGCCATTTGGATGCCCAATCTTCCAGTCTTGCAAGTTCCTCCTGTAATGTATCACAATCCGCTTGTGATTTAACTACTCTGAATAATTTTGTATCATCCGCAAATTTGATAACCTCACTCATCGTATTCCTTTCCAGATCATTTATATATATATTGAAAAGCACTGGTCCAAGTACATATCCCTGAGGCACTCCATTGTTTACCCTTTTCCACTGAGAAAATTGACAATTTAATCCTACTCTCTGTTTCCTGTCTTTTAACCAGTTTCGGGCCGATACAGTAGATCCACCATTGGACGTGCATTTTCCCTTACCCCTTATTCAGTAAGGGGCCGAAAACGCGCATCCAACCCGCCGAACCTAATAGCGCCTGATGGCCCTATTAGGTATTCCCGCGCGATTCAGAAAACAAAATGTGCAGCCAAGCCGCACATTTTGCTTTCAGAAATTAGCGCCTACCCAAAGGTAGGCGCTAATTTCTTCGGGCACCAGGAAAGTGCACAGAAAAGCAGTAAAAACTGATTTTCTGTGCACCCTCCGACTTAATAACATGGCGATATTAAGTCGGAGGTCCCGAAGGGTAAAAAAAGAAAAAAAATTTGAAGTCAGCCCGCGGCTGTCAGGTCGAAAACCAGACTCTCAATTTTGCTGGCGTCCAGTTTATGAACCCGTGGCTGTCAGCGGACTCGAGAACCGACGCTGGCAAAATTGAGCATCAGCTATCAAACCCGCTGACAGCCGCCGCTCCGGGCCAAAAGGAGGCGCTAGGGACGCACTAGTGTCCCTGGCGCCTCCTTTTGCCAGTTTCTACTGCTGGGCCTCATTTAAATACTGAATCGCGCACACAGGCAAGTGGCCTGTGCGCGTGCCGGGAGAGCAGGCATTCGCCCGCTCTCCCACGGACTTTACTGAATCGGCCCGTTTGTAATCCACGAAAGGACGTCGCTTCCTATCCCATGACTTTGTAGTTTTCTTAGAAGTCTCTCATGAGGGACTTTGTCAAACGCCTTCTCAAAATCCAAATACACTACATCTACCAGTTCACCTTTATCCACATGTTTATTAACTCCTTCAAAAAATGAAGCAGATTTGTTAGGCAAGACTTCCCTTGGGTAAATCCATGTTGACTGTGTTCCATGAAACCATGTCTTTCTATATGCTCTACGATTTTGATCTTGAGAATAGTTTCCACTATTTTTCCCGGCACTGAAGTCAGGCTCACTGGTCTATAATTACCAGGATCGCCCCTGGAGCCTTTTTTAAATATTGGGGTTACATTGGCCACCCTCCAGTCTTCAGGTACAATGGATGATTTTAATGATAGGTTACAAATTTTAACTAATAGATCAGAAATTTCATTTTTTTAGTTCCTTCAGAACCCTAGGATGCATACCATCCGGTCCAGGTGATTTGCTACTCTTTAGTTTGTCAATCTGGCCTACTACATCTTCCAGGTTCACAGTGATTTCATTCAGTTCATCTGACTCCTCACCCCTGAAAACCATCTCCGGAACTGGTATCTCCCCAACATCCTCATTAGCCAAATAATAGCATAGCTAAGGGTCTCTTTCTGCTCTAAATTATTTCTGATCATCGGAAACATCACTTGAAGTATTTATCAAAAAGTAGAGAGAAACTGTCTAATTTCCAAGTGATGCACTGTACGCTGAATAAGATATTATGGAATGCTCAGCAGCATGATTAGCTGAATTCCATTGTTCTGGTAATATAAACATTCATCTGAGAATTGCAACCCAACCTTCCTTGGTTCTCATTCCTGAGTCAGATGAGTTTAGTGCAGTAAGCATTAATTTTTTGCTAACAGATGAACTCAAAATGTAGTGTTCTACAAGAGCTATAAAACAATATTATTTATTTATGTATTTATTTATTTTAGAGAACTGCCAAACAAGCCAAGGAAAGAAGCCAGATGAAGAAACTTTCTTCAGCCTCCAAATATGGGTCCGATATCTCAAAATTTTTTACAAAAATCTGAAAACCAAATGCTGTTTAATTTTTGACATTTTTATCATCTGAATTAAAATCTTTTTCTGGAATTTTTGAAATAAAATAATGCAATCATTTATCTCCAAAGACATTTAGTGTAATTGGTGAAACTTGCATTTCACAGCGAAAATGTCAGAGACTGTAAGTTACACTCATACCTTTTATATAGTTACATGTCAAGACTGCTGGAAAGCCCTTCAATGTCCAAAGCTTTGAAACAGGACATAAGAGAAGATTTTTGTACTAGACAAAGGCATAGATTTTTCCCATGTCTTAGAATATGGTTTCACTCTCTCAGAAAAAAAATCTGTCCTCAATATTTGTATTGCTTATTACCTCTGTGGTTAACATTTAAAATCATTATTGCTCTTGCACTGTTTCATCTTCACCATACTGGAATAAACATATTGGTTCTGGAGAAAACTGAAATCTTTGGTAGGTGTCAATACCTTTTAAAGGCCCAGTAAAAAAGATGACAATGTGCATGAGCTTTGAAGACCTCCCAGGCCACTGTTGAGCTGCAGCACGAAGCTTCTGTATCTAGAGAGTATTATGTGCTGGGAATTCCTAGAACAAGGGCTCCAACGGAAACCATATTTTCACCAATTAATCCAATTTCTTCTGAACACCATCTGATGACTCCCATTCTGAAAATTCCCATCACACAATGTTCTCCAATTATAAAAACTTCCTCCTTCAGCTATACAATTGTATCTGAGGAAGAGGTCTGGGAGGTTTTGAAAGCTTTGATTCTTGAATATTTTCAACTTTGTCATTCACTATTATACAATAGGCATAGTGAGTACCAGCTATAATTGGTTGCTAATAATTTAGTTTCTGTAAAGCATTATATAAATACTGCAGTGTTTTATTATGCTAAATATATTTGATCCGTGAGATACTTCCTTCAGGCTCTGTGAATTCATTTAATGAGGTTTAGCTGAGCAGATCACAGTTCATGTCTGAGCAGGTTTTGTTCTTTTAATATTCTTTATTTGAAATTAGGATAATGTTATTATTGATCTGTGCACAAGGATACCTGTCGAGAAATAACAGTTAAAATATAAAATTGTTGATACTTCACCATTTGCAGTTTTAAAAGAAATCTATCTCATGTTCAGTAAAATACAAGAACATGGAATTGTTTTATTAGGGCTGATAATTGAATATTTATAGTATGTTTCCAGCCATTACTGGTTCATTTCGTAGTCAGTCCATAGATACTGATTTCTGATGTTTATCTATTTGTGCATGATAGGATGGACAATTTAACATGTGTTAACACATATACTGTATTTACTATGTCTGTACAATAAATTTTTTTTATTATCTCTTAAAATGTGTAAAAGGTAGATATGATAACTTGTAATATTTTGTATTAATTTATTTTTACTTCTAAGTCTCCCTCCTGAATATTCTTTTAAGTAGCTTCTGAGCAATTTCCAGATCCTCCGAGAGCAACAGTTTTAGCAAGAGTCTCACAAGTCACCTTGCAATTCCTGGATATAATTGTTTTCTGTTGGTAATAACATAAATGACATTTACACTGAACTGCATTCATCTCCCATTCCATGTGCAATAACTTAGAATCCTATTCAGAGCATAGCTGCTGTCAGCTGAAACAGGATAGATTAAAATATTCTAAAAATGACTTAGCTTTCCTAGTTTGTAGTCAGATGGACTCAGGATCAGTGGGGTTTATGCTCCCCTGCTAGCAGATGAAGATGGAGCAAGCTGACATCACAGTATATATATATAACCCTGCAGTGATCCCAGCCTGCCAGTATTCTCTGTCTCCAGCAGATGATGAACGTGCATTTCCCTATGGGGATTGCTTTGAGCTTTTGAAAGGAGAAATTTGAAATTCTAAATTCAGGAAAAGAAATTTCCGCTCTCCTGCAGTGATACCTAAAGGTCCCTCCCCCAGGTGAAAATTCCTGAGGTGATTTCTCAGAGGTGTGCCTTGGTTCGGTAGCTGGGTTTCCCGACATGGACTTAGCTGCTAGTTCAGCTGAAAGGAAGCGGGTGCAGGAGGCCAAGTGCGGTGGCGGATGCCCTCTCCTCCCACAGCCGGAGTCTGTCTCTGTACTCAGTCGGCAAGTGTTGAGCTCAGGTAAGGTTTAAAAAGAATCAGAGACAGAGGGGTTTCAGGACTTCCTCTGGTCTCTGTTCTCAGCTTGCCGTGCCAACATTCATTCCCGCTCCTGTTGGGGTTGGGGAACTGGGCAGTCTGGTGGGTTGAGCGGCCCTCGGTGGGCTAGGCCCCGCACTTGGGCTTTTTTCTTGCATACCTCATAGTAGCCATGGCGGTTGTTTTTGCTCGCTATTGTGCGTGTTCTGCTGCCCTCTATAGGCCAACAATGCGCAGTGTTTAGGCTCTGCGCACGTGTGGAACACTTGGTTTTTGGGCATGCTTTTTACATGCACAAACTTTTTTACGTGCTTAATTTGGCGCACAGGTTGTGTGTGCACCTTGCTGCGTATTCTTCTAGGCACTTAGTTTTTGGGCGCATTTCATTTTTGAGTGTGAGCCATTCTGACACACATTTACCACAGCGATAGCATCAGTAAGCAAGAAGCCTAAGTGTCTTCCTATTTGTGGTGCCTTTCATATTAGGGCTTCTCAGCCTGACCTGGCTTCTAACCTGTGTCAGTGCTGCTCAGATACTCAGGGAGAGTTGTCTTCCTCGGATTTTGCTAAGCCTGGCTCTTCCCATGGGTTGGTCACAGCCTTGAGTTGGGGGATGCCAGATCTTGGTTCTCCCCTGATTGTCTCTTCTGCTGGCGAGGGCAATTCTGTGGGACTAGTTCATTTCCTTCTGGGCTTGGTCTGGATCTGGCTACTTTTTCTTGGGTGGAATTTTTCAAGGCTTACAAGCCTTTCTTCAAGTGCAGTCCTCCACTTCCCCCATTTCAGTCTGGTCAGAACCTCAGCCGATGGCTCCTCCCTCTTCCAGTCCTATGCTTAAGCACCAGGACTCCCCTCAGTTCCCTGTGGGTGTTCCTGACAGGAATACTGATAGCACTGATGATGAGGTTGATCCAGATTCCCTGGAAGATAGGGAAATTCCTCCACGGCTGGAACCATATCGAACCATGTTGTGGTTCTTTCATACAGATGAACTTCCAGCCCTGATTTCCCAAATCTTGAAACAGCTGGGTGTTCCTGGTTCGGATGCTATGTCAGAGCCGAGGAAGAATCCTATTTTGGTTTCCTTACGTAAAGCCTCTTGTTTTTTCTTGGTGATGGATGCCATCCAGAAATTGATTGATCTGGAATGGGATGCCCCAGAGGCAAATTTTAAAGGAGGTCAGACATTGGAAGGCCTGTACCCCCTAGATCCAGCTGTTACAGAGCGTTTGCGTTTTCCCAAAGATGGTGGTCTGGTATGTGACATGTCTAATAAGATGACTATCCCCATAGAGAAAGGACCAGCCTTGAAGGATGTACATGATAGAAGGATTGAGGCTATTCTTAAGCAAGCCTTTGAGGCAGTGGCGATGAATTTATATATTGCCTCCTGTTGCACCCTAGTGGTGAGATCTTGTCTGCTTCTCTCTCAGGAGGTTGATGAGTCTGGAGGGAATTCCAGTGCGGTTATGGAGCCTGCTGCCGCCTTTTATCAGTCGCAGGCTGTGATTTTGTCTGGACCTCGGCAAGAAGAGTGTCTTCAGTGATAGTGGCCAGGCATCAACTCTGGTTATGAAATTGGTCAGCTGACGTCTTCCAAAGCCAGTCTTACCAAGATGCCCTTTAAAGACTCACTCTTGTTTGGGAGTGAGTTGGAGAAACTGGCCAGTAAGTGGGACAAGTCTCCGGTGCCTTGGTTGTCGGAGGATAAGAAGCAGTTACAGCGCTGCGTTGGTATGAGGGGTCATTTCTGGGGTTCCAGGCATTTTCATCCCTCAGAAGGATGAACTTTCAGCGGATTCGGCCTTTCGGTAGGTGTCAGTCCTTTCGTCCCCAGCAGCCTAAGAGAGGAGCGGGCTCTGGTGATGGACCTTCCAGAGCTTCCCAATGAAGGTTTGTTGACCCACCTTCTGCAACAGGAAATAGGGGAACGTCTCTCCTTCTCTTTTATCAGAGGTGGGTCAAGATCACGTTGGACCAATGGGTTCTGGAAGTGATACGCGAAGGGTATGCACTGGAATTTCACAGAATTCCTCAGGACGTGTTCATGGTGTGCCCTTGCCACTCCCCCGAGAAGAAGCAAGTAGTGGCATTTGCGCTTCAGAAGCTCCTTGGACTGAGGGCTGTGGTTCCGGTGCCCATGTCTCAAAGTATGGGGCGATATTCCATTTATTTTGTTGGGCCCAAAAAGGAAGGCTCCTTTCGTCCCATCTTGTATCTCAAGAGGGTCAACCGTCACTGAAGGTGACTCATTTTCGAATGGAAACCTTACACTCTGTAATAATGGCGGTGCAGTCGGGGAATTTCTGACCTCCTTGGATCTGACAGAAGCTTACTTTCATATTCCCATCTGATTGGATCACCAACGCTTTCTACGCTTTGTGGTTTTAGGGCACCATTATCAGTTTTGGCCATTGCCTTTGGTCTACCCATCGCTCCCAGAACATTTTCCAAGATTATGGTGGTGATAGTGGAGGCCTTGCAAAAAGAAGGAATCCTGGTGCCACCTGTATTTGGACAACTAGCTGATTCGAGCCAAGTCTCAGGAAGACAGCCACCTGGTGACACACAAGATAATCTCCTTATTGCAGGAGCTCGGTTGGGTGGTAAACCTGACCAAGAGCAATCTTCAACCATCCCAGTCGTTGGAGTATCTGGGGGTCTGGTTCGACACGGGACAGGACAAAGTTTTCCTACCAGAAGTTCGGATCCAGAGATTGATGTCTCAAGTGCATCAGTTGATGAACACCATACACTCGACGGTGTGGTCCTACCTACAGGTACTCAGCTTGATGGCAGCTACCCTGGAAATGGTGCCATAGACAAGGGTGCATATGCGTCCTCTTCAGCGCTCTCTGCTATCTCGATGGAACCCAGAGTCTCAGGATTATGCGGTTCAGCTCCACTTGCTGATGGAAATCTGCTCCTGCTTCCAGTGGTGGTTGCAGGAAGATCATCTGAGAAAGGGAGTTCTCACAGGACAAGCAAGGATGGTTGTCCTCACAAATGGGTGACATCGATGGCATGGAGCCCACCACGGAAAACTTCTGTCAAAGTTTAAACAGAACTTTGACTGGCCCCTACTGGGCATGCCCAGCAAGGCACTGACCCTGCAGCCAGCAGGGGTCTACCCTTCAGTCTTCTTTTTTCCGCGCAGCAGTTGCCACGCGGTGAAAGGAGCTCTCTACCACGTTCCTGACAGGATTTGGAAATTAATTCCTAAGAAAATTTGCCCCTCAGGGGTCTCCCTTCGACAAATTTTTTAGTCATCTTACGGAACCCGGTAAGTTTTTTGCCTTCTTCCATAGACTACCGTCGAATTGGCCTCGAGGCCGTTGGCACTTACCGATCCCCAGCCTAATTTGGCTTTCAGCCATGGCACGGGGTTCCGTCGTTGTCCAGATTGTACCCGGACTATGTTCCATCACGACCCCCACAGGGTTGTGTAATGTGCTTGGGGTAGTGAGCATGATGTCCTGACTTGCACCAAATGTGCCTTAATGACACCCAAGGGTCGCAAAGCCAGGATGGAGAAGATGGGGCTCCTCTTCCATGCACCCACCCCAACGCCATCGATAGCATCGACGTCATCGGAACCGGCACCGTCGAAGTTGTACCATCATCGCCAACCCTTCCGGTGACCGTCCGCCATCGATCGCTCTCGGCCGTCGACTCCCGTCCCTTCCCCAGATGGGCGAGGGGATCGGAAGAAAAGCATCGCCATCGACGGCACAAGTCTCGGCCTGTCGAGGATCCACCAGCCATCGACCTCTGTTCAAGCCGAGCCACCGACAAAGAAGCCGCGAACAGACCGGACACCCTCCACGTCTCGTTCGCCCGGCATCGAGGAGGAAACCCTCACCCTCCCGGGGTGCGGGGGCCGTGATCCCACCGGTTACGGTGGTACTTCCGGCCCTGCCTCGGCCCTCCCTCTCCCGTTGAGCCGGGTATAGTTACCCCTGGTCTCCGGCAGAACTGACCGGCTGGTCCAGGAGGCCATCGAGAAAGCGATGAAGAAATTACAACCTCCATCGGCACCGTCTCCAGGCACCGGTTCCAGTGCCCGCCCCCAGCACCGACACCGGCACCGGCTTCGCCACCGAGGAGGGAACCGACCACCGAGCCGTTGGTACAAGCGTTAGCACCGCTACTCAGCCGTATGGAGGCGCTCATGACGGCCCTTCCATCGGTGATTCCAGTGCCATCGACAACACCACACCGTCTCCGACGGGATTCTCATCGGCAGGAGAAACACAGTTTCGAATTCCCCCTTCCGGGGTGGTTCCATCGGTACCTCCTGGCATATCTCCAACCGATAATCCTTCGGCTCCATCGATTCCGCGCCAGGCACCGATTCCATCGGCATAGCACCCGACGCCATCGATGCCATTTCTGATTCCACCTACGGCACCGATTCCACCTCGGTTTCCATCGATGCCCTCAGAACCTCAGCCAGGTCCATCGGGGCTACAGCCCCACATGATCCCTATGATACCTGGGGTGATGATGATGATACATCTCTGACACAGATTTGCCTTCGCCCGCCATCTCCTACAGAGAGTAGAAAAAGATCTCCTCCTGAGGATCTCCTCTTTCATTAATTTTGTAAAAGAGATGTCAGAAGTTGTACCTTTTCAGTACAATCTGAAGCCGATTGATAGACACCAGATGATGGAACTACTTCAATTTCTGGATGCTCCAAAAATCATCGCTTCCATCCCTATACACCAGGTGTTTTTGGATCTGCTCAAGAAAAACTGGGAATCTCCTTCATCGGTGTCTCCAGTTAATAAGAAAGCTGACTCCACATACCTTTGTCCAGTCAGCACCAGGTTTCCAAAAGCCTCAACTGGAATCATCGCTCTGTTGTAGTTGAGTCTGCGCAGAAGAAGGCCAAGCGTCTTAAGCCACACTCTTCTACCCCACCTACCAGGGACAACAAGTTCCTGGATAGTGTGGGACGAAAAGTGTACCATGGAGCTATGTTGATTTCACGCATAGCTTCATATCAGCTCTATATGACTCAATACAACAGAGCTATCCTTAAGCAGATGCAAGACTACGCTGACACGTTACCGGACCAGTACCAACCGCAACTTCAAGCCCTTCTTCACAAGGGTTTTGAGGCAGGGAAGCACGAGATTAGGACCGCCTACGATATATTCGATGCTTCCACGAAGGTTTCAGCCACAGCCATCTCAGCCAGACGCTGGGCTTGGTTAAAGTCATCCAACCTTCGCCCAGAGGTCCAGGATCGTCTTGCTGATTTACCCTGCTTAGGCGACAATTTGTTTGGAGAACAAATTCAACAGATTGTGGCAGAGTTAAAAGACCACCATGAGACGTTGAAACAACTCTCGTCTATCCCACCTGAGGTGACCTCCAAGCAACCGCAAAAGAAGGACTCTAAAAAGTCGTTCTTTCGACCACGTCGCTACTACCCTCCGTCAACTAGGGCTCGTCCTGTACGGTCCTCTAACAGGCCTCAGCCTCGTCAGCCGCGAAAGCAAAGGCCTACTGTAGCCCCACCTCCTGGGCCTGCGGCGGGCCTTTGACTTCCCTGTATTGAGCACAAGCCAACTCCCTCTTCCACACATCCCTGTGGGAGGTCGTCTGTACCACTTCTTACACCGTTGGAAACAGATCACCTCAGATCAGTGGGTGCTAGCAATTATCGCACAGGGTTACCACCTCAACTTTATAACACTTCCGCCAGACTCCCCGCCCCTTCAGGCATGGAGTCTAACCAGCCATTTGACTCAATTACAACAAGAAGTATTCCTTCTTCTACAATCAAATGCTATAGAACCCGTCCCTCCTTGTCAACAAGGGAAAGGATTCTATTCCAGATACTTCCTAATACCAAAGAAATCAGGGGGACTTCGTCCAATTCTGGACCTTCGAGCCCTCAACAAGTATCTGCAAAAAGAAAAGTTCAAGATGGTAACCCTGGGCGCCTTGCTCCCTCTGTTGCAAAAGGGGGATTGGCTGTGCTCTCTCGACCTCAAGGACGCTTATACCCACATTGCGATAACGCAATCTCATCGCAAGTATCTGCGTTTTCTGATAGGCCACGACCATTATCAATACCGGGTACTGCCTTTCGGTCTGGCATCTGCTCCACGAGTCTTTACCAAGTGTCTCGTAGTACTAGCAGCATTTCTCAGGAAGGAAGGTGTCCACGTCTACCCCTACCTGGACGATTGGCTCATCAGGGCCTCTACCCCTCAGTTTGCTCAATCCTCCCTAAAATTGACAATTCACACACTCCTTTCCTTAGGGTTTCTTGTCAATTACGAGAAATCTTGCTTGGTCCCATCTCAGACCTTATCCTTCATTGGGGCAGACTTGGACACCTTACAGGCAAAAGCCTACCTTCCAATTCAACGAGTCCACACTCTCATGTCCTTAGCTCGCCAGCTCCAGTCGCAACACACTGCCACGGCTCGCCAGTTCCTCATTCTCCTAGGACACATGGCATCCTCGGTTCAAGTCACTCCCATGACCCGACTAGCCATGAGAGTAACGCAATGGACTCTACGACACCAATGGATTCAAGCTTCTTCAGCTCTGTCTCCATTATCCACAGTCACCACAGGCGCTACGCCTATCCTAACCTGGTGGACGACTCGGGTCAACCTCCTTCAGGGCTTACCCTTTCTTCCACCGGATCCGCAAGGTAATCCTAACCACCGACGCTCTCACATCGGTGGGGAGCCCATGTGGACGACTTCCAAACCCAAGGGTTATGGTCTCCAAAGAGGAAGCGAACACCAGATCAATTTCCTGGAACTTCGAGCAATCCGCTATGCGCTCCGAACTTTCAAAAGATCATCTATTCATCAGATAATCTTAATCCAGACGGACAACCAAGTGGCCTGTCGGTACATAAAACAAGCAGGGAGGCACAGGCTCCTTCCCTTCTGTGTCAGGAAGCTGCGCAGATCTGGGCGGAAGCCCCTCTCCACTCCATGTACCTCAGGGCCACTTACTTGCCGGGAGTAGACAATGTATTGGCAGACCAGCTGAGCCAGTGTCTTCCACCACACGAGTGGTCACTCGATCCTCTGGTAGCGACCTCTCTGTTTCACAAGTGGGGGTTCTTCCCCGCATAGACCTCTTTGCGTCCCCTCAGAACCACAAAGTGGACGATTACTGCTCTCTCATTCGGAGCCGGCACTCTCGGCCGAGGGATTGCATTCTCCCTCAAGTGGACAACCGTCTGCTCTATGCATTCCCTCCACTTCCTCTTGTGTCAAGGACTCTCGTGAAGCTACGCCAGGACGGAGGAACCATGATCCTGATAGCACCTTACTGGCCACGCCAAGTATGGTTTCCAATACTCCAGGATCTCTCCATCCGCAGGCACATTCCTCTGGAATGGACCCGCATCTTCTCACTCAAAACGACGGATGCCTCCTCCATCCCAACCTCCAAGCCTTGTCCCTGACGGCATGGATGTTGAAAGGTTAGTCCTTCAACCATTTCACCTTTCGGATTCAGTTTCTCGGGTCCTGATAGCTTCACGAAAGCCTTCCACAAGAAAGTCTTACTCATACAAATGGAAAAGATACACATCATGGTGCACTTCTCAGTCCCTTGATCCCCTTTCCTGTCCACTCTCCAAATTCTTGGACTATTTATGGCATCTCTCTGAATCAGGTCTTAAAACCTCTTCTATCAGAATGCATGTCAGTGCGGTAGCCGCCTTCCATAAAGGTATGGGGGTACTCCTATTCAGTACAACCCCTAGTAACACGCTTTCTTAAGGGCTTACTCCATCTGAAGCCACCCTTACGTCCTCCGGCCCCCATCTTGGGACCTTAATCTGGTTCTTGTCGTCTTATGAAACCACCTTTCGAACCTCTGCACTCCTGTGATTTGAAGTAGTATCTCACATGGA
The DNA here is from genome assembly GCF_901001135.1 of Rhinatrema bivittatum. Lineage (NCBI taxonomy): Eukaryota > Metazoa > Chordata > Amphibia > Gymnophiona > Rhinatrematidae > Rhinatrema > Rhinatrema bivittatum. The sequence continues at coordinate 50,638,025 of NC_042620.1, read as the reverse complement.
AAGTATTATTCCTGTTAGCTATTACTTCAGCTCGCAGGGTTAGTGGAGTTACAGGCCTTAGTCACCTATTCCGCCTTACACTAAACTCCTGCAGGACAGGGGCGGTACTACCGCACTCACCCTAAATTTTTACCCAAGGTAGTTTCTGAATTTCATATCAATCAATCCATCATACTACCACTTCTTCTTTCCCAGGCCCCATTCCCAACTCTGGGGAACAGACTCTGCATACCCTAGACTGTAAACGAGCTCTAGCGTTTTATCTAGGACCGTACAGTTGCTCACAGAAAGAGCACTCAATTGTTTGTCTCCTTCCATCCTAACAAGTTAGGACAACCTATGGTAAACAGGCTTCTTTCCTCCTGGTTGGCGGACTGCATTTCCTTCTGTATCAGCAAGCTGGCCATTCCTTTCCAAGACCGTGTCAAAGCACACTCTGTGAGGGCCAATGGCGACTTCAGTAGCACACCTTCGATCGGTGCCGCTTCCTGACATCTGTAGGGCTGCAACCCGGAGTTCTCTCCAATACCTTTGGCAGCCCACTATTGTTTGGACACAAGGCTGGAAGACAGGACTCCATCTTCGGCCAATCTGTCTTGCGTAACCTTTTTCCAACATGATTGTACCAACACCCTTCCACCTGCCCGGTGGGGTGCGGATGCCCTTTCCCAAATTCCACCCCAGTTGTTGTGCCTGTTTGCACGTCGTGGGTGCATTTGGGTGCAAGCCAGGACATCCTCAGCTCGGTACTCACCCATTTGTGAGGACAACCATCCTGCTTGTCCTGTGAGAAAGCAAATGTTGCTTACCTGATGTAACAGGTGTTCTCACAGGACAGCAGGATGTTAGTCCTCACGAAACCCGCCCGCCACCCCGCGGTGTTGGGTTCGTTTTATTTTTACTTTCTAGGCACTGCCTGTAGCTTTGAAAATCAGACTGAAGGGAGACCCCTGCTGGCTGCAGGGTCAGTGCCTTGCTGGGCATGCCCAGTAGGGGCCAGTCAAAGTTCTGTTTAAACTTTGACAGAAGTTTTCCGTGGTGGGCTCCATCCTCGATGTCACCCATTGTGAGGACTAACATCCTGCTGTCCTGTGAGAACACCTGTTAACATCAGGGTAGCAACATTTGCTTTCCCTTTCCTCTTCAGCCTGGTTGGTACTTATGATGGATGTGAGTCTCCCTGGTTGGTACTTATGACGGATGTGAGGTTCTCCACTATTGGGGGGCTCACTGTCTGGCGTTAACGGCCCAGGGGCGCTGAATGCTGAAGAGTCCCGCTGGAATATCAATCTCCTGGGGCCCGGGTGGTACGGCTGGCATGTTGCAGTTCGGACGGTGGGGGTTCATCGGTTGTTTGAAGCCATCATGCTGTTTGACTGATTTTTATGGAATTGAAATGCAACAGAACACTGTGCGGGATTCGCTCTGCATAATTTTGCAGTGGAGTGTGTGAGACAGTACAATTTGAGAATGTTACGCTTAGAAGCCCGGTAAAGTGATAGATACACAAGTGCGTTCTTGTTGAACAATATTGGACATCTCGGAAGCAGTGAATAAGAAGCAGCGATATGGTTAATTGTTGCAGTACTCAGCGTAACAACTTATTGCGGATACATGCATTTTGATTGAGGAAGGAGCAATCAAGAATTTAGGATAGTGATAGACACGGAGAAGAGAAGAGGAAACAACATCCCTGGGGGGGCCGTAACAGAGACTTTGTTGGGATTGATTGGAGACTGTCCATTTGGTGATTTTGGATGGGAAGTTTTTTAAGTGAATGAATGGGTTATGTATGGTGGTATGTGTGTGATATTTTAACTGGGGGGTGGTATTTTGGGGGGGGGGAGGTTGTAATGGTACAATTGTTGCAGTGTAGCTGGGTATGCCAGGTTGTGTTGTATCAATATAATGTTGTATTATGTTGGGATATAACTGTGTTGAAGTTGATAAATAAAATGTTGACTTTTGTAATTCATAATATGTATATTAATAGCCGATTTCTTTGATCTGTTACTTCGAACACCTCTGTTTCAGTGTATAGTTTATGCTTGCAGTTCAGCCACAGGCTGTGGTATCAAGTAGTTTGCATGATGTCAGACAACGCGACGATGGTGGCATATATCAATCACCAGGGAGGAACCAAGAGCCAGCAAGTGTCGCAGGAAATAGACCAGCTGATGGAATGGGTGGAAGGTCATCTGCAGATGATCTCGGCCTCTCACATTGCAGGAAAAGACAACATAAGAGCGGGCTTTCTCAGCAGGGAGAGTCTGGACTCAGGAGAGTGGGTGTTGTCAGCCAAGGCGTTTCAGCTGATTGGAGATTTCTGGGGCCTTCCATTCCTAGTTCTGCTGGCGGACTTCCTCGAAATGCGAAGGTTCTTCTTCGCTTCTGCAGTCGCAGGAGAGGTCCGTGGTCTCTGGGAAGAGATGATCATGTTCAGGTCTGGCCGGAAGACAGATTGCGGGGGCTAGTACTCCTGGTAGCTCCGGATTGGCCCAGGCATCTGTGGTATGCAGATTTACGACGACTCCTGGTGGAGGCCCCCTTTCGTCTTCCGCTGCACATGGATCTGCTTCAGCAGGGACCAGTTCTTCCGAGGATCTGACTTGATTCTGTCTTACAGTTTGGCCCTTAAGAGGACTCGCCTGTTAAAGCATGATTATTCCTCTGCAGTGATTGCCAGTTTACTCTGTGCTCGCAAGTTCTCCATTTCCTTGGCTTATGTGAGGGTTTGGAAAGTTTTTGAGGTATGGTCTGAGGAGCAAAGGTATTCTTCCTCATTCAGTTAAGATTCTTCTCCTTCTGGATTTTTTGCAGGATGGATTGAATAAAGGCTTGGCCCTTAATTCCTTGAAGGTGCAGGTTGCAGCTGTTGCCTGTTTCAGAGGCCTGGTGAATGGTGTTTCCTTTTTGTCTCATCCTGATGTGGCCTGTTTTTTGAAGGGAGTGAAACAACTTAGGGCCTCCCTTGAGGTTACTGGTTCCATTGTGGAGTCTAATTTGGTGCTGGACTTTTTGACAGGCCCTATGTTCCGATCCACTGCGTAGCCTTTCCTTACGGTTGCTGACTTTGAAGACTGTGTTCCTGGTGGTTATATGTTCTGCCCAGCGGATTTCTGAGTTGCAGGTCTTGTCTTGCCAGGAGGCCATTCCTTCGGGTGACTCCAGGGGCATTACAAGCTGTGTACTGTTCCATTCTTCTTATCCAAGGTAGTCTCGGACTTTCATTTGAATCAGTCCATCTCCTTGCCATCCCTGGATAAGGTCATGGATGTGGAGGAGTTTCGCCTTTTGCGCTCCTTGGATGTTAAGCGTCTTGTCGTACGGTATCTGGAGGTCTCTGAGTCTTTTGAAAGACATATCGCCTGTTTGTTCTCCTTGGCAGTAGTAAGCAGGTCGCTTCGGCTTCGCGGGGCTACCATAATTCACTGATTAAGGAGGTGGTCACAGCCACATATGTGGGGATGCTGGAAAGCTATAGCATATTCAGGTTAGGGCTTCATTTCACTAGGGCTCAGCAGTGTCATGGGCGGAGGTTAGTCTGTTTGTCTCCCATCAATATCTGCCAAGCTGCGACGTAGTCCTCCTTACACATTTTTGTCCATGTTTTATTGTCTGATATGCAGGCCCAGAAGGATGGCAGCTTTTGCATGTGCGGTGTTGACTGGACCGCGGGCAGGCCTCCACCCTGTTGGGGAGTAGCTTGGTACATCCCACTGATCCTGAGTCTATCTGTCTACATGCTAGGAAATTGAAGAAATTACTTTACTTTGATAATTTCGTTTTTCTTAGTGTAGACAGATGGACTCAGCTTTCCGCCCTTGGCTGCTATATGAGTGTGTCCCATAGTCTTTCTGTGGGGCTCTGGGTCCCAAGTGATTACTGGTAAGTGTTTCATCCAGTCCCTTGCTTGGGGGTACCTAGAATCTTATGTGAGTTTCAGCTGATTATGGTTGATTGAGTACAGTTCTAGTTATCTGTTTTTAATCATGTGTTTACTCAAGTTTTTGCTAGTCTGGTCCATAAGTTGCTTTTGAAGCTAATACTGGCAGGCTGGGGTTACTGCAGGGCTATATATACTGTGACGTCAGCTTGCTCCATCTCCATCTGCTGGCAGGGGAGCATAAACCACTGGTCCTGAGTCCATCTGTCTGACACTAAGGAAAACAAAATTATCAGGCAAGTAATTTCTCCATTTCAAAAGTTTAATTGATACACAGTTGGTATTACTACTTGGTGTCTACTGTATATTGTGTGTGTACATTGTACAAGACTTGTTTTAAAAAGGCACAGGAAGGATTCATTTTCATTATCACTGAAACAATGAAGTCTTGCTCATGTTTGTATTTTCTCCTATGAAATTTATATTCAAGTGACAGAAAAACCATATGCTAATTATTCATTGAAACGTAAGTTCAGAATTGAGTTACTGATTGGCTTGTAATATGGGATGCAAAAAGGAGTGATAAACTATTAAACTTTGATTTGTTCTATACACTAGGAATCAGCAAATCATCAGTATTTGCTGATTTCTCCCACCCACATCCTCCATAAAATTCTGTGAAATTAATTTGGAGGGATAATGTTTGTCATTGGAAAGTGTTTGTCAGTTTAGTTCTTGGTTCTGAAATTAGACAAATTTAAAACATTAGGTATGCCTTTATATATTGTAGTTTAGATTCCCTTTTAAGGTATGCATACTGTACAATCTAATTACATACAGTTCAGGACAGGATACTTAAATGAAAAATGATCTCCTCTTACACCATCCCTCTTCCCCCCCTTAACCACTGTGGATCAGTTGTCAGATATGTTTTGTATCATATTAATGATGTCATGAAGTATGTCTTCTATAACAGCTATGCACCTCTAACTGCTTTCCTAACTGCTCGTATCCACTGAAGCAAAAGCACTAATGAGTACCTAGGGTGATCTGAAAGGTCTATAAAAGGCATCACATTATCAGAGAATTGAGTCATTGTAGAATAGAGAAAAGCATCTGCACTGAAAATGGACATGTGCAAAGCTACAGTTAATCTGTTTTTGTTGAAAAAAAAAGGTGGGAGAAAGTCTCCAAAATAATGCCTTGATAGTAGAACAACTTCAAAACTATTTTCTTATTTAATATTTGTTAAATGTTTTTATTATTGTGACATATAAAGCGAGAAAATATATCAAAATTTGAATGCAAGGAATTTTTTTTGCCTTCCACATATCTAAATTTAATGAAGGCACTGTAAGTCACAGAACATATTTTATACCAAAATAAATATATTGTACATTTAAAGGACAACTAGAAAATGAGGTTCAAAGAGAACGCCAAATTTTGTTGGCAAGCAAGATTTATTTTACTGAATTCAATTTCTACTCTGAAATGTCTTAGCTATTGCACAGTAACATTTGTAAAGGCATGATCAATCGAAATCTTTGTTCCTTTAAGGGACCAACCCTAAAAAAATTGCATTTAAAAAAAATATATTCATTATGAACTTTTTCTTTCCAACTGTAATTAGTACTGCTAACTATTTCAGAAGAGCAATGACACTCCTGACCCATGGATTTATGAGGATTCTTCCACTGAACAGCTTTCTTTATGAATATAATAATATCATAAATGCACTAATTAATTGTACCTTGGTGTAGAATACTAGTAATAAAATGGATTTTATATGTAGTTTTAGATTTAATTACTTGCCTTTCCAAATCAGAGTTCAAAGCAAGTTAGGTTCAAATACAATAGTAATTTCTATGCCCCATGGCACTTATATTTTAAGTTTGTATGACTGTTAATGCAAATATATCAGTCCAACTAGTATGTGTTGGTGGTAAAAACTGTGAAAGTTACTTACCTGCAACATTTGTTTTCTTAAGAATATTTCCAGTATAGATCCACAACAAAGTATATCCCATGCTACTGATGCTAGTAATAGCAGTGGCTATTTTCTAAGTCAACTTGATTAATCGGCAGGTAATGGACTTCTCCTCCAAGAACTTATCCAAACCTTTTTAAACCCAGCTACACTAACTGCACTAACCACATCCCCTGGCAACAAATTCCAGAGTTTAATTGTGCGTTGCGTGAAAAAGAATTTTCTTCAATTAGTTTTAAATGTGCTACATACTAACCTCATGGAGTTGCCCCCTAGTCCTTCTATTATCCAGAAGAGTAAATAACTGATTCACATTTACCTGTTCTAGAGCTCTCATGATTTTAAAGACCTCTATCATATCCCCCCTCAGCCGTCTCTTTTCCAAGCTGAACAGCCTTAACCTCTTTAGTCTTTCCTCATAGGGGAGACGTTCCATCCCCTTTACCATTTTGGTTACTATTTTCTGAACCTTTTCCAGTGAATCTATTTCTTTTTTGAGTTGCAGTGACCAGAATTGCACACAGTATTCAAGGTGGGATCTCACCATGGAGCGATATAGAGGTACTATAATCACTCTGTTTTATTCACCATTCCTTTCCTAATAATTCCTAATATGCTATTTCCCTGTACGTACCCGGATCAGTCCAGACTGTGGGTTGAGCCTCCTTTCCAGCAGGTGGAGACAGACTAAAACTGAAAGGATATCCTATATGAGGACAGAGCCTATCCTGTAACCCTTCAGTATTTGTCTGTCTCCAGCAGGTGCATCAGCTCCCCTTTGGTTTCCTGATTTAGGCTAGTCAGCCTTCTCTTCTTCCTTTCTTCGGATCAAGCAAGTACTTCTTCTTTAGGATCTTGATTGGCTTTCTTTCAAAAAAAAAAAAAATAGAAATATAGAAATTAGTTTTCTTCTGTACAGGAGACAGCCCCGTCTCCTGGCTTTTGCCGGACTCAGGGGGGCTTTGCCCCTTGTGCGGAGCATAGCCTGAGACCATAAGTGATTCCCGGTGTGGGGACCGACGCTGTTAGTCCAGTGGTCGTCTCCCCCCCTTCCTCATCCTTGCTGCTGTGGGGACTGAAACTGGTGGTCCAGTGCTAGTCTCCCCCCCCCCCCCCCCCCCATTTTCGCAGCTGTGGGGCCCGAGGCTTGTGGTCCAGTGTTCGTCTCCCCTCCCATCCTCGCTGCGGTGGGGACCGAGGCTGGTGGTTCCAGTGCCTGTCTCCCCACCCCCCTCCTCTGACTGCCCAGGGAGCCTAGAGCTCCATTGCTGTCCTCAATCTGTGTTACAAAAAAAAAAAGGACATAATAATTATAATAAAGCAGCAATTTAATACTGATTTTTAAATTCTACTTACTGGGGTTTTTTACCGGCATCCAGACAGGCAGGAGTCAGCAGGGTTTCTCCCCTGCTTCACTCCTGCCAGCAGGCTGTCAGTCAAATCTATTTTTAACTTTGTTTCTTTTCTTCAGAGCCGCAGTTGGCAGCTTGCCTTCTCTATGAGCAGCCCTCATCGTGATTTTCGCGAGGGGGGCTCTGCTCAGCCTGCCTGCCGGGTGGGGAAGGCCCCTCCTCGGCAGGACAGGCAAATTTAGCTCGGGGATTGAGTCCCCTCAGCATGGCCAGGGCTGTTCCCCGGGTCGGCAAAGCCTAGGAACGGCAGCCATCTGGATTGTTTTGGCGGCTTCGTTTTCGGGAGCTGGCTGGGGCCCCAAATTTTTCGGAGGCCCCCCCCCCCCCCCCCCGATTTCAGCCCCGTGGCCCCCCAGGATGGGATCCCTGGCCCCCCCCTTCGCCCCTTCGCCCCCCCCCTCCCCCGGGTAATCCAGGGCCCGTTTTTTTTCTCTGGATTTCTCCTCCTGCACAAATCTTGTTTAACTAGCCTGCAGTAGGAGGAGGGTCCCCCCCCCCCCCCCCCCCGAAAAAAAAAAAGAATGTGTCCGTGCCACGACACATGTGTCCGTGCCACGACACGTGTCCACACGTGTCCGTGCCACCACACGTGTCCGTGCCACCACACATGACCCGGCCGCGAAGCCCCGGGATTGCTTCGCTTGGGTGGGGGTGGTTCTGGGGGTGGCCTCCCTCCCCCGGTGGCCCAAGGTCTTCAGGATCCTGATCCCACCTCTTTTCCTGTGATCACCCTCCCGTTCCTGGAAGGGGACGTTCCCAGGGTCCTCCGCATGTTTTTCAAAGGAGGAATTGGGGCTGGAGGGGCCCTCCGTGGATACTCTTATGGCCTCCTTGAAAAAAAAAATTATACATGGACCCGGTCCTGGCAGGATTTAAGGCTCCGGCAAGTGATTTCCATTTCATCCTCCGCACGAGCTGCTGCTCTTGCAGGCATGGGAGGCTCCCATAGTGGGACTCCGGGTGGAGCGTGCTCTGGTCAAGCTCCACACTCATCCCGAGGTATGTTTTAGATATGTTTGAAAATTCCACTTGGGTACTTCTCGGTCTCTGCGCGGACAGGGCCGTAAACTCGAGGCATATATACCATGCATTTTTTAAGTCTGGCTCTCGGGGTTCACTCGGCTCTCTGCAACAGCCTCAGGCAGTGGGCAGGCCTCAGATGGGTTCAACAATTACTCGGCACCCAGGACCCTCCCGTCTGCAGAGGCAGAGCAGACTGACCGTCTGGAAGCCATCATCGCTTACGGGGCCGCTGCGCTCTGCGACCTCCTCCGCGTCCAGGCCTAGCCGATGGCCTCTGAGGTGTCCGCCACACGACTCTGGTGGCCAAATTGATCGGCCGACCTGTCCTTCAAGGTGCGACTCGGCACGTTGTCCTTCAAAGGTAAGTTGCTCTTTGGGGAGGACCTTGAGAAGCTTATGGATTCCTTAGGGGACAACAAGGTTCATGCGCTTCCGTGGGACAGTCTGAAACATTCACGCTCTTTTTCACCCTTCGTCCACCTTCCGGGGGACCGTGACGGTATATGCCCCACAGACGAGGTAGCTCCTCCGGGAGTTGTCTTCTCACTCTCAGTCCTGCTCACAGCTTTTAGTGGGTGTTGCTCCCTTCGCGAGGGCTGTCCTCGCGCTCTGCCCCAGAGCCTGCCCCGCAATGAAGTTCAGTTGACCCGTCCCTAGGTCCCTTGTTGAAGCGGCCACATCTCCCTTTTCTGGAGGAATGGGTCGAGATCGCGTCGGACCTTTGGGTCTTCGACATTGTCCGAACCCTCACCAGACTACGGAGTCTGGGCACAGCGGTCCCGGTTCTGGAAAGGGAGCGTGGCACAGGCCAGTATTTTACTTAGCACTCAAGGGGATCATCCGGGCCCTTCAGATCCCATGCTTCCACATGGACTACTTGCGAGCGGTCATCGCGACGGTTCGCCCCGGAGAGTTCCTGCGTGCTCCCATACTCCGCTCCTCTGCGATTGCCTGATGTATCTTCGCTCCCTCATCCTCTACAGGTCTTTTCAGTCTAGGGCGCTGCCCTTCAGCCTCACAACTACGCCGCGCTCCTTCCTCGAGGTCCCGGTGATGGTGCTTAACCGGGCCCAGTCGGTGGCTCTTGCCAATCAAACGGTGGATTGGGTATTAGCTCTCCTCGTGTCTCTCAGGTGGATATTGAATTCTTCAGAGAGCAACCCTTAGCCCTCCCAGGACTAAGAGTCCCTGGGAGCCCACTTCGACACTCGCAGGGGGCGAGGCCTTCTTGCCTCGTGCGCAGGCCCTCAAGTTGCTTGACCAGATTCGGAATCGACTCTTGCTGCCTCTTCCCACGGCCTGGGACTACCTGACTGTCTTCGGATCCATGGTCCTCCTCCATCGACCTCGTCCCCTGGGCATTTGCTCATATGCGACCGTCACAGAAAGCTTTGCTATCCCGTTGGCAGCCGGTGTCGGAACAATCTCACATGCAGTGGTGGTTTTCGCTTCCTCATCCTCTCCAGGGAATGCCTCTCCTAGCTCCATAGGGGACGATAGTAACCACAGATGCCAGTCTCTGGGGCTTTGGTGCGGTCTGCCTATCCCAGTCCACCCAGGGGATCTGGTCGCCAGTCCAGTCTCGCTGGCACATCATTCGGTTGGAGGCTCCGGCGGAGCGTTTGGTTCTGCTGGAGTTCTTCCCCTGCCCCACGGCGAAGCGATCATGGTACTGTCCGTCTACTCCACCGTCGTGTCTTACATCAATCATCAGTGGGGCACCTGCAGTCATCTGGTGGCTCTAGAAGCCACCGTCTCTTCGCCTAGGTGGAACAACACCTGGTTTGCCTAGCGGCCTCCCACATCGCAGGCAAGGAGAAAGTTTTCAGGCCGATTTTCTCAGTCGCCAATCACTCGATCAGGAAGAGGGGGAACTCTCGGACGCCGACATAGCCCTGCTTGTCGGCAGGTGGGGTCCCCCCCATCTGGACTTAATGGCGACCTTGCGCAATGCCAAGGCCAATCGGTTCTTCAGCGCTGGCGGGAGCACGACTCGGAGGGCATGGATGCTCTGGCTCCCTCCTGGCCCACGAAAGTCCTTCTGTACGTGTTCCCTCCGTGGCCCCTGATGGGAAAAGTTCTCAGGAGAATAGCATTCCACCGAGGGACAGTGGTTCTGGTAGCACCCGAATGGCCTCGCAGGTCATGTTTGGTGGATCTTGTCAACCTATCAACGGCTAGACCACCTTCCTTGGATTCCTTGGCTGGAGCCCGTATTTTTCGACCAGGCCGATCACTTCTGTCTAGCAGCCTGCTTTTGAGCGGCGTCGCCTGAGGCGTAAGGGCTACAAGGAAGAGATTATCCCCACCTTGCTCGAGCCCGGAAGCAGTCGACTTCTCTAGCCTACGTGCGCGTTTTGAAAAGTCTGGACTCAGGTGTCCCAGTATGTCCGTTCCGGTCTTGGTGGTCCTTTGCTTTCTTCAGAAAAGTTGCTTCATGGGTCTCTCCTTCAGTTCCCTGCGCGTGCAAGTTTCCACTCTCTGCTCTCTCCTTGGACGGATCGAGGGTCATTCTTTAGCGGGCTACCCGGTCGTGGTTTGGTTCTTGAAGGGAGTCATCGTGTCCATCGTGGAGTCTTAATCTGGGCCTCCAGGCCCTCTACTCTGTTGCGGTCGAGCCTCTCCTTCGGGCTCCATTCAAGGACCTCATGCTCAAGGCAGTTTTTTTCTTACTCTATCTCCTCCGCTCTGTGTTTTTCTGAGATTCAAGCATTGTCCTGTTCGGGACCCTTTGTTTTGCGCTTCTCCGATTCCGGTGTTCCCCTCAGGAAGGTGTCTTCCTTCTTGCCGAAGGTCGTCTCCACCTCCCATGTAAACCAGTCGGTAGAGCTTCCAGCGTTTTCTCCGGAGCAGATTGCAGGTACCGCTGGCAACCACCTTCGTAAACTGGATGTCAAATAAGTTCTATTTAGATATCTTCAGATCACCGATGGCTTTCGGGTCTCGGACCATCTTTTGTCCTCTTGTGTGGTCCCACTCTGGGCAAGCTGGCTTCTCAGACCAACATTGCGTGATGGTTGACGGAGGCCATTTTCCTCGGCCTCTCTTTGCCAAAATATAGCGGTTCCGGAAGACCTTAAGGCTCATTTACTGCGTTCTCAAGCTGCTTCCTCGACGGAGAGCCTATCAGTCACTCCGCAAGAGATTTGCAGGGCCGCCACCTGGCCATCTCAGCATACTTCTACTCGCCCTTAGTGTCTCGATGTGCAAGCACTGTTTTTTTATTTGTTATTTTGGGTGGCGAGTGCTTCGAGCGGAACTGTCTCTGTCCCACCCGGGATAGGGAAGCTTTGGTACATCCCACAGTCTGGACTGATCTGGGTATGTACAGAGAAAGGAAAATTAGTTCTTACCTGTTAATTTTCGTTCCTGTAGTACCACGGATCAGTCCAGATGCCCTTCCTTGTTTGTCTTTCTTTCTGTTTTCTCGAAGCTTGTACTTGCAGATTTGCAGATTTTGATACTTCATTCTTCGGAAGAATACTGAGCAATTACACCGGAAGCCTTGGTTGTTCAAGTACCAAGTGTATGCAAGAGTGGTTAGTCATACCATGTTTCTTACATTGTTCTACAATTACTCTTTTGAGTTTTATGGTTACTTGCTTGATCCTATTCTGGTTTTGTTGTTTTCTGCTTTGACAATGGTTATACTGAAGGGTTACAGGATAGGCTCTGTCCTCATATAGGATATCCTTTCAGTTTTAGCCTGTCTCCACCTGCTGGAAAGGAGGCTCAACCCACAGTCTGGACTGATCCGTGGTACTACAGGAACGAAAATTAACAGGTAAGAACTAATTTTCCTTTGCTTTTTTGGCCACTGCAACACAATGAACTGATGATTTCGATGTATTGTCCACTATAACTCCCAGAACATTTTCCTGTTTGGTAATTCCTAACATGGAACCTAACCTCGTATAACTCCAACGTGGGTTGCTTTTCCCTATGTCATCACTTTGCACTTGTAATTTCATCTGCCATTTGGAAGCTTAGTTTTCCAGTCTCACAAGGTCCTCCTGCAATTTATCACAATCCACTTGTGATTAAACCAATCTAAATTATTCTATATCATTACCTCATTCGTCATTCCCCTTTCCAGATCACTTATAAAAATATTAAAAAGCACTGGTCCAAGTACAGATCCCTGAGGCACTCCACAAGAGGCACTTACTGAAGCAGCCCACCTCCTTCTAAGGCACTAGCTGAAATAAAACAATTTGATTATGGAGAGAAACTATAATTGATGCTACTTACACTGATCCTGGTGCACCATGTGGCCAACAAAAACAAAGTAAACTTGAAAGATGGATGAAAAACCTACCTAAAGAAATTAGAAGGGGTGAGACATTATTGTGGGGCCATGTGCTTTAGATGAAAAATCCCAGCAAAGAAGAGAGCGAGAGATCAGAGTACTGCAATCTATGGGCTCTGCTGAAAAGATAAGACAAAAGGCCCTGCTAGAAACTTTGATGTGAAACTTTTGCATCAGGCTTCATCAGATGATGTCACCCATGTGTGAGGACTTCCATCCTGCTTGTTCTCAGAGAAAATTTAATATCAATCTCTTCCCCCCCTCCCTTTTTTATCTTTTTGGACCTCTAATTAGATGTATGATTTACAAATCTATAACATGAATGTCTCAATCCTACTGCAGTCCAATGTCGTAAAACCGGTTCCCCGACTACAGCGAGGAAAAGAGTTCTACTCCCGATATTTTCTAATTACAAAAAAGTCAGGCAGCATTTGTCCTATACTGGACCTTCGTGCCCTAAACAAACATCTCCGCAAGGAAAAGTTCAGAATGGTAACCTTGGGCACCATGCTCCCTCTCCTACAAAAGGGAGATTGGCTCTGCTCTCTAGATCTTCAGGAGGCTATGCCCATATAGTCATAACTCCTCCTCATCGAAAATACCTCAGATTCTTAGTCGGCCACAAACATTTCCAAAACTGAATGCTACCGTTCAGCCTAGCATCAGCACCCCATGTAGTTACAAAATGCCTCTCAGTAGTAGCAGCTTACCTACGACAGCGCAGTATCCACGTCTATCCATATCTAGACGATTGGCTACTCAGGGGTCCTATCAAGGACATAGTGCTTCAATCCTTCCGTCTCACTATACAACTGCTACAGTCCTTGGGATTTCTCATAAACTATCGCAAGTCAAATCTGACTCCATCTCGTTTATTTATGTATTTATTTAAAAGTTTTTATATACCGTCATTAAGTTATTTACCATCATAACGGTTTACAATAGGGCACATATATCAAAGAAAATATAGATCATAATTTACATGGATGGTGCCATTATCATTCAGTAACAAAACAACATTAAGTATAATATGGTTTCTGACGTGGAATTTACATGAAAGAAATTCACATGGGGGATTGTATGTTTTATTGCAATTCAACCTGTCTGTTTGACTTCAATTATCAGAGGGATAAACTAATTTCCAGGTAGTATCTGGAAATTGTGCGTTAGGTGCTCTATGTCCGCTTATCCTTATTTATTTATCGGAGCAGATCTAAACACCATTCAAGCCAAAGCGTTCCTCCCAACAATCCAAGCACGTGCTTTGTCAACCTTGGCCAAAGCAGTACAGACTTGCCGAACCACTACAGCTCGTCACCTACTAACCTTGCTAGGTCACATGGCATCCACGGTTTACATTACTCCAATGGCTCGACTAGCCATGAGAGTAACACAATGGATTTTAAAGTCCCAGTGGTCCCAATCACATCAACATATGTCCTACATTGTCCACATCACCAGTCAGCTTCGCGTCTCACTAGTTTGGTGGATACAGGAGTCCAATCTTCAGATTGGACTACCTTTTCAACCTCAGGAACCTCAAATTACATTAACAACAGATGCCTCCAACCTGGGTTGGAGCTCAGGCGATATGATATGCCCTCTTCATTTTTCAGGATTGCTTGTCCAACAAGGTAATCCTAATCCAAACGGACAACCAGGTAGCAATGTGGTACCTCAACAAGCAAGGAGGCATAGGCTCTTACCTGCTATGCCAGGAGGTGGTGCAGATCTGGGCCTGGGCTCTCTCCCATTCCATGCTACTGAGAGCAACCTACCTGGCAGGTGTGGACAATGTGATGGTGGACAATCTCAGCCAGCCATTCCATCCCCACGAATGGTCCCTAGATTCCACTGTAGCAAACCAAATTTTCCACCAGTGGGGCCGCCTGCACATAGACCTCTTTACGTCAATTCACAACCACAAAGTAGACAACTTCTACCTAGCTTGATGTTACCCAGGTAGAGAGTCCATCAAGCTAGGTTGAGAGAACATTGCCCAAATCTCATCTTGGAGTGAGTTTCCTCACTCCGAAGGCCAGCTAATCTTCACAAGAGACCACTCTTCTGTTCGTAGATGTCATGTAGCATGTCAAAGTGGCCCCTAACCCCCTACACACTTACCTAATCCCCACCTCGAGTTACTAGGTGGGCCTACCCTAGGGATACAAATACCTGCCTATGGGCAATGATATTATGGCCAGGCTCGTGCTATCTCTCTCTCTCTCTCTCTCTCTCTCTCTCTCTCTCTCTCTCTCGTCTGGGATCATTGAAAACCTGGTCCCCCAGTGGTTGAATGCAGGAAAGACATCAGGTTTGGCACTTATCGCAGAATCTGAAATGGTATCGCAATGTGCACTAACTTATTGCGATAAATACTATATTAGCATAAAACATGCCCCTTTTGCTATCGCATGCGGTACTTACCGCATTTTGATAAATCCAGGCCTAAGTTTTGTACCTGAGGCAATGGAGGGTAAAGTGATTTGCCCAAGGTCACAAGGAGTGACAGCAGGACTCGAACTCAGGAAGGTATGTACCATTTATATGAGGTGCCTAGTGCAACATCAGCTGCTATTAATGGTGTACAAACAGTTTATTTCCCTTGCTCATATACTGATTTATTGGCTATTGAAAGTTCATTACTGAATTTTAAAAAACACCCGAAAAAATGCACGCTCCAACATTTAGGGATCTCAATCAGCTTTTGACAATAGTTTTGCCACGTGACTTACAAAGTATTTCTTTACAGGGCTTAATCCTAAATTGAGAGAAAAAGTAGCAAATGCATGCATCACTTAGGCAACTGAAATTCCGTCCAAAGTTTGTGCCATTGCCCAGACATGCTGTAGGCAAATGATGTCAAATAAGAGCTTGCTCACAAAAAAACGTATCCACCACAATTTATAGTAATGTTTTAAGGGACCTTCATATCATCCCCTCACTTTGACATCTTTTAGAGCCTTACGTAATGCTCTATCGATGAATCAAAGGGGTATTCCTTTTAATCATTGGTCCAGCATTTTTAACAATTTTTTTTGAAATATTTTTGCAAGAAACGTTTAAATATTTAAAAAGTGCACTACTTCCCTGTTTCATTGAAGTTAATTCATGCCCAACACGGTACCATGTTTTGCAATCTGCTGCTTCAGGGGCTAGAATCAGCATATATTCAATCCGGGATATTTCTCCGTATTCAGTCCCAATTTACTCTTCTGAAATACAGCAAATATACACTTTAGAGTCTCACCAAATAATCAGGAAAGTCCAAACAGAAAAGATTTACATTGACTGAAAAAGTTGATCGTCTCTTTTTTTTTTTTTTTTTTTTGCATTTTCAAACTGTATGCAAACTAGGGATGCACAGAGACTGTTGGGGATTTTCTTTCTCTTACTGTATCTTCTGCTCTTCAATCTGAACCTATATATGTCCTGTCAGTCTCTGTAAAACCAGTTAAATGCTTTGTGGATACTGGGGCTTCTTCTACTTTACGAATGGAATCTACACCACCAATTCCATTATCAGCTGAAAAGGTAAAAGTTGTGGGTGCGACTAATAATGTGGAGACCCTCCCCCTGTACAGACATGTCCTCTGCAAACATCACATGCTTTTTTGTTGTCTTCCTCTCCTTTAAATTTATTAGGAAGGGGTTTATTATGCAAATTGGATTGTACTATTTCTTGCTCTCCTGATGGGATTTTTCTTACCTTTCCAGAAGAAATTTTTTGTATGGTACATTTAGTTTTGGATACAGCCCCTTCAGCTTCTGTGGGGCCAGTTTCATCAACATGTGTGTATCCCCCTGATTTAGATCTTTCACAGGAGCCTGACAGTTTGTGGGCTAAAGAAAGTAATGATGTTGGGCATTTACATATTGATCCTGTTGTGATTTCAATTAATCCAGCTAAAAGGTTGCCATGGAAACCACAGTTTGCATTGAAACCTGAGGCTATTGAGGTGATTCAGCCAGTGCTAAGGGATCTACTGGCTCAAGGGGTTTTAATAAAATTGTCGCCTGCAGATTCATTTCTTTGCAATACCACCTATATTGCCTGTGTTAAAATCTCATTCTGATAAATACAGGTTTGTACAGGATGTCTGCTGGATTATTGATGTAGTTTTATCTAGTACTCCCATAGAACCTGACCCTTACACTCTCCTATCTATGATCCCACCTGAAGCTCAGATGTTTACAGTGGTAGATTTATGCTCCATGTACTTTACTATTGAAATTTCCCCCAAGTCATGTTATTTGTTTGCATTGTCATTTGAAAGTCAAAGGTTAACCTGGACTAGGTTACCCCAGGAGTTTGTACATTTACCTTCTATTTTTTTCAGAAGCCCTATACATGGTTTTGGGGTCCTTTTCTATGTTAAAACAGAGCCTCGCATCAGCCCTGGCATTAAGCTTACCAGCTATACCTTATCTTTTTCATTATTTTGCCACGAGCAAAAGGGAGTTGTGTCAGGGGTTTTAACTCAGCTACATGGAGGACATCATAGACCTGTAGCTCATTTGTCACATTGATTAGATTCAGATGCTCAGGCACTCCCTACCTGTTTGAAAGCTTTGGCGGCTGCTGCAGACCTGGTTGATATGGGTCAGCCCTTCATGCTAAGTCATAATTTTATATTTATACACCCCACATTCTGTAATGATCCTACTGAACCATTCCAAAACTCAGTTACTGTCTAATGCATGACTTACTCGTTATGAACTATTACTTACAGGAATTTAACTATTTATCGGTTACCTCCTTTAAATCCTGCATCACTGGTGCCCATCCTAGAGGATGGAAACCCACATGTTTGTGAAGAAGTAGTGCAGCAGGATGCTAGATTTCAGTCTGATGTTTTAGATGTTCCTATTCAGTATTCAGATGTTATCTTTTTTATGGATGGCTCTTGTAGCTGTGACCCTTCAGGGGCTTTGATTGCTAGTTATGCTATATGTTCTCCTTTTCAGATGATGGAATCAAGAAGGCTCCCTTCACAGTGTAATTTAGCTCAGATAGAAGAATTAGTGGCATTAACTAGAGCTTGTCAAAGAGCTAAAGATGTCACAGCTACAATTTTTACAGATTCTCAATATGCCTTTGGATTTGTGCACAATTTTGGAGTTATATGGAAGAGCCAGGATTTCTTTACTACTTCTAGGTCTCCCATTAAGAACACTCAATATGTAAAAGATTGTTAATGGCTTTATTTTTACCCAGCTCAAACTGTACAATATTCATACCAGTGATTTATTGACCCTCATAACATCCCACGGTCTCTTTGGGCATCTCTGCTCTTTATCAAGCCGCAATTGGGATCATCTTTAATCATAGGTCATAGATTCACTTGTGTGTAAAACACTTTTTGTTCATTTTTTTGTTTTGCCGATTTTTCATTTAAATAAAATATTCCTTGAGTGAATTAGCTCAAGAATACTTCCCTTTTGGGGATGAACGGAGCACAGTCCATGGAGGGCGCTACCCTTCCAAGAAGATCAGACTGCAGTTCGACGTGCACGTTTCGCGTCCAATGCTGCTTCAGGAACTCCTCTGACTGTGTATTGTTTCCGCATTTGCAAGCCAAAGTATCTTCGGTTACGCTTTAATTTAACATCGCGAACGTATACATTGCATCGAAAAATCGGCAAAACAAAAAAATGAACAAAAAGTGTTTTAATTGCGGCTTGATAAAGAGCAGAGATGCCCAAAGAGACCGCGGGATGTTATGAGGGTCAATAAATCACTTGTATGAATATTGTATAGTTTGAATTCGGTACTGACTATCTTACTATTAGAAGTAATTTCAAGAGAAACTGACGTATAATCTATTATCTGTTGTGATCTTCATTGGTTCAGAAATAAGTTTGGAGTGTTTCTTATAATTTATTTTTAACCAAACAGCTAACAGTGGTAAAGTGTTCTGGACAATGATCTGGTTGTTGCAGCTGCAGGTGGAGCAGCTCTGACTTTGCCTCAGGACATAAATATAACTATTTTGCTTTCTTCACAGATACCTGAACAAGTGACGTTTGTTGAACTCTGTACCTTGCAGCATGATGCTTCTCCAGAGCATGCATTATGACTGAAATAGGGTTGCACCAAAGCACTGGATGGCCTATGGAGGGGATCTAATGCATTGCCTGTTGCCCCTTCTAATTTGTTACCTTTCTTATCTAGAGTGGTACATGCCTGTTCTCATTCTAGCAAGCCAGATGTGATGAAAGAAATTATCTCTCATTGGTGGGCTCCTAAATTGGAACCTATAGTGCAAAGTGTGGTTAAAAGGTGTTCTACTTGTACAATCCATAATAGAGAACGAGTTATGAGTTGCACCCTAACATCTGATTGCAAATGGATTTTATTTGTAATTTTGGGGATGTTTAGGGTATCCACATGTTAAGATAGTTGCTTGCAAATGAAGATAAATAAATTTGAAATTATTTAATTCAAATGGTTAATATATCATTTTTTAGCAAACATTATTTTTGGAATATTGTTTAAATTAATTTATGCTATTTTGAGAATTGATTATGATGTATTAAGAAATAGGATTAAGTAATTCCATAAATATAACTAATTATATAAAAAATGAAAAAATAATTAGTACAAGAGGATATGAGATATTTGTGAGAATAAACATATGTATGTCCTTATGTGTTGATAGATATTTTATTGTAATGACACAGGTATTAAAATGGAAATATATCCTCACGGTAGCCTGCATGTTTAATGAGTGGATTGAGGCATTTCCTACAGCTAAGTCTGACGCGGAGACTGTAGCAAAAAAAAATATATATATATTAAAAGAGCTTATGCCTTGGTTTGGAATTCCTGAACTCATTGAAAGTGACAGAGGTCCTCATTTTGTTGGATAGGTGATACAAGAAGTGGGAAAAGTATTAGGGATTAAACTACATCTGCATTGCCCTTATAGACCAGAAGCCTCCAGTCCTATTGAGTGGTTGAATCAGACTCTTAAGGTAAAATTGGCTAAAATATGTGATGAGACTTCTCTTAAGTGGCCAGATACTTTACCTTTGACTTTGATGAGTATCCAGAATATGCCAAACCATAAGCATGGACGTAACGCCACATGAGATTTTGTTTGGGAGATCTATGCCTATGCCCACAATGCCTAAATTGCCAGTGGATTTAAATTTTGCACAAGATGAACTAATTCTACATTTTGTATCACAGTTGCTCCACCAAACCAAGAAAATTCATCAACAAATTACATCTGTCTTCAAAGAGCCACCAAATACCAAGACACCAGAATTGCAACCAGGAGACTTTGTCTGTTTCAAGGTATTCAAACATGCACTGCCTGAGACCTTGTTGGAAGGGCCCTTATCAAGTACTGTTGGTGAGTCATTCCGCACTGAAGTTACAAAGACTAGATCATCGGGTCCATGCCAGTCACTGCAAGAAAGCTTATGACACAGTACAAGCTATCCTTATTGATGGAGCTGAAGTCGCCACAGGTCCAGTAAAGCCAGTGTCAAGTGATTAAAAGTTCTTGGGTCGTACTAGAGAAGGGAAGGCCCAGCTGGATCCCTTGTCATCTGAGTGTGTTGATCCAAGTGTTCCTGCTGCAGGGTATGGGAAAACTGGCCAAGATGTACCTGATGTGTTTTACAATGTAGTGGCCCTTGATTATGCCATTTCTGCTCTTTGATAAAAAAAAATGGCTATGTGCGGATCATCAAAGCCCTCCAAAGCAAGTTTAACCTCACAGAATTTTGGATTTGTGCATGAATACCATCTTCAGAGCTGAGGCTTACTGTTAAGGTTATAAGGTGTTGGAGTGGGTTCTTGGGTATTTATTTATTTATTTATTTTTAATTTTTATATACCGATGTTCCTGTAAAGAATACATATCGCACCGGTTTACAAGGAACTGAACAGTCGCCTCCAGGGCGGAAATACATTAAAACAGTCGCCTCAAGGCAGAATACATTAACACAAGTATACAGGAAAACTATTAAAAGAGAACTTTCATAAACTCAATTACTGCTGTGATGGCTACTCCCATGGGGAGGAGCCCCGTGAGGAGCCCCGTAAGGAACCGCAGTACTAGGCTAGACTATACACGCAGACACAGAGAGGTTGTATTTATTGTACAGCTCGATGGTACTGCCCGGGGAGCGGGCAGCAGTGAAGGTAACCCAGCAGAAGTAGTCCAGGGGTCCTCAGCAGAGGAGACCAGTCTCATACTCGAGTCAGTGATAGGCAGCGCGGCGTAGCAGGGACAGGTCCCAGATGTAGACACAGAGCGCTGAAAGTGAGACAGACTGAGGGTTAGTACTCACTGAAGCAGAAAGCTGTATTGTTGCAGGTCCTGGCAGGCACCAGATTAGGGAGAGCAGGCCCTCGAGGAGCGAGGATCCGGTATCCCAAGATTGGTACCTGAAATAGAGCAGAAGGGCCCCCGAGGAGCGGGTACCCAGGTTAGTGAAGAAATACCCCAAAGGGCAGAGAGAGCTTCCTGCGGCAGCTGGGAAGTGGCAGAGCAGCTTAGACTGGAGGTAATCCAATCCTTGCTAACTCAGTTTGTTAGCAAACGAAGGGCAAGCTAAATACCAGGATGTGATGATGTCATTCGAAAGGGACACCCCCAAGGTTCCTGCCATGATGTGGATTAAGACCCTCAGGAAAATAATGGCGAACACAGTCGCCATTGCCAATCCGGGGACACTGGAGAAAACGGCATGAAGACGCAGCAACAGCCATCTTCCCAAGGCTTGAGGAGAGAGAAGGAAGAAAGGTTAGGCATAGAGGTTGAAGCCATCTGAGACCGGACGCAACACTTACTTACCTTCTTCAGCTTTTCGGGCACTGCCAGCAAATCTGACAGATCCTAGCATCACTCAGGTGCTGACATACGCAGGTAAAAGTGCTCTACCACCAGGAATAGATACTATTGATTTAATGGCTCCTGCTATGTTTGCTGACTGGTGTCATCAATATATACCAGACAATCAAACTGTGCCTTACAATATTCATGATGATTTTCCTCACTGCCACGAAACCATGACTGTTGCAAATGACACTTATACAGGTCCTCTTGGGTGGCAATCTAATGGTTCATGCATAATGGTGATTGAAAGTGGTGGGTTGCTTTTTCCAGTAAATATATATTTCAATGATACTTTTGCTAAAGTATACTTATATAAGGAAGCTTATGAACAATATGGAACATTTGGTAATTATTTAGCTTTGCCTAATACAACTGGACCAACATGTAATTGTACCCCTGCTGAACATTTATATCTGATGCCTCTTTCTTGACTCATGCACCTCCTTATTCATCTCCATTGTTATTACAAAGTTGTTCTTCCCACGCACAGATATGAATAGGCTGTATACTCCTCTACTCATCCCAATAATGCCAAGGGCAATGTAGGAATTAATGCCCCAGGATTATTTTTTATGAACAGAAAAAATACTTTTCTCTATTTATTGTTTTCCAAATCTGACCAGTCAAAGTCCTAAAAATTACTACCCACACATTCAGCCCAATAGACAGGTAAAACGTACTTTTAAGACATCTGTGGAGCTCCTTTATCCAGGAGTAGGTGTATATGAACTGCATTCCGCATTTATGAATTTGGCTTCAATAGTGAACAAATGGCCCATGAAAGTAGTACAGCTTTATCAGGGGTACAAGGGGAAATATCTTCCTTGGCTGGAGTTGTGATTAATAATCACATGGCACTGGATATGTTGTTGGCAGAAAAGGGAGGGGCACATCAAGTGATAAATGTTTCTTGTGCATATAGGGGTAGATTTTCAAATAGCGCGATTTGGCGTACTTTTGTTGGCGCATCAGGCGCAAACAAAAGTACGCTGGATTTTAGTAGATATGCGCGTAGCCGCGCAAATCCGGGATCGGCGCGCACAAGGCTATCGATTCCGTATAGCCGGCGCGCGCCGAGCCGCACAGCCTACCTCCGTTCCCTCCGAGGCCGCTCCGAAATCGGAGCGGCCTCGGAGGGAACTTTCTTTTGCCCTCCCCTCACCTTCCCCTACCTAACCCACCCGCCTGGCCCTGTCTAAACCCCCCCCCCTTACCTTTGTCGGGGGATTTACGCCTCCCGGAGGGAGACGTAAATCCCCGCGGGCCGCTAGCGCGCCGGGACGCAACCTGGGGGCGGGTCCGGAGGGCGCGGCGACGCCCCCGGACCACCCCGGGCCGTAACCACGCCCCCGGGCCCGCCCCCGAAACGCTACGGCCCGCCCTGAAAACGCCGCGCGGATCGGGCCCACCCCCTCGACACGCCCCCGACACGCCCCCCTCGGAAAACCCCGGGACTTACACGAGTCCCAGGGTCTGCGCGCGCCGGTAGGCCTATTGAACATAGGCGCACCGGCGCGCAGGGCCCTGCTCGCCTAAATCCGGGCGGATTTAGGTGAGCAGGGCTCTGAAAATCCGCCCCATATTGATCAATCAGGAAAAATTAATCAGTCAATCATTACTTTGAATGATTTGGCTCACCAAGCCAATATGTTGCAAAAAGAAATGGGAGAATGAAATTGGGAAATTGTGGGGATGGGGTCATGATTTAAAGGGCTAGGTAGGAAGATCGCAGGTTGACTATTGGTAATAGTAGTCTTTTTAGTGGGTATATTGCTTTTTTGCATGTGTGGGCAATATATTTTTCCCTTACCAAAGAAATCTGTCCACTGCTTCTACTATTATGGCATTCAAAATTTCCGAGTTGCCCACTGCTCCAACTGCTACCTTCATACCTCACGTGGAAGAAATAGATAAACTTCCTATGGCAGCTCTTGACATAGAAACCTCTAGAGTGTAACTGACCTATTTTTAAGACCTAACACAAGGGAGGAATTGTCATGATTAGCCAAGCACTGCTTTTACTTGCTTCATTCAGTGTTCGGTATCCAAAGCAGGCCAGAGGTAAATGATTGTGCAGTGTAAAGATTAGCAATTAATGACATATATTAACATGTCTGAAATGTATCACAGTTGTGTAAGAGGATGTTAAACGTCAGAATTCTGGTGACAGGATGAAAGAGGAAGTAGGGCTAAAGGTTATAAAAATATGCAAAAAAATAATTATGCTTGTTTAAAGTAAGAAAGAAGAAATAGCAATGTACAGGTCAAGATGACCTAAGAATGCTGAGATATGTGATTCATGCTGATTTTAGAGTATAAAAGGAAGCACTGTGGTGGTCAATTTTAGAATTCTCTGATGAGATGTGTTAAGTCAGAGAGATTTTCTTGTTTCGCATATCAATAAAATTGATAATACCTATTGCAGCCAAGTTTGATTTGATCATTCTTTCATCTCAGTAATGAGAAGGCCCAGGGATAAGAACATAAGAAATTGCCATGCTGGGTCGGACCAAGGGTCCATCAAGCCCAGCATCCTGTTTCCAACAGAGGCCAAAACCAGGCCACAAGAACCTGGCAATTACCCAAACACTAAGAAAATCCCATGCTACTGATGCAATTAATAGCAGTGGCTATTCCCTAAGTAAAATTGATTAATAGCCATTAATGGACTTCTCCTCCAAGAACTTATCCAAACCTTTTTTGAACCCAGCTACACTAACTGCACTAACCACATCCTCTGGCAACAAATTCCAGAGCTTTATTGTGCGTTGAGTGAAAAAGAATTTTCTCTGATTAGTCTTAAATGTGCTACTTGCTAACTTCATGGAATGCCCCCTAGTCCTTCTATTATTCGAAAGTGAAAATAACCAAGTCACATCTACTCGTTCAAGACCTCTCATGATCTTAAAGACCTCTATCATATCCCCCCTCAGCCGTCTCTTCTCCAAGCTGAACAGCCCTAATCTCTTCAGCCTGTCCTCATAGGGAAGCTGTTCCATCCCCTTTGTCATTTTGGTTGCCCTTCTCTGTACCTTCTCCATCGCAACTATATCTTTTTTGAGATGCGGCGACCAGAATTGTACACAGTATTCCCGGTGTGGTCTCACCATGGAGCGATATAGAGGCATTATGACATTTTCCGTTCTATTAACCATTCCCTTCCTAATAATTCCTAACATTCTATTTGCTTTTTTGACTGCTGCAGCACACTGAGCTGACGATTTTAAAGTATTATCCATTATGATGCCTAGATCTTTTTCCTGGGTGGTAGCTCCTAATATGGAACCTAACATCGTGTAACTACAGCAACGGTTATTTTTCCCTATATGCAACACCTTGCACTTGTCCACATTAAATTTCATATGCCATTTGGATGCCCAATCTTCAAGTCTTGCAAGGTCCTTCTGCAAAGTATCACAGTCTGCTTGTGATTTAACTACTCTAAATAATTTTGTATCATCTGCAAATGTGATAACCTCACTCGTCGTATTCCTTTCCACATTATTTATATATATATTGAAAAGCACCGGTCCAAGTACAGATCCCTGAGGCACTCCACTGTTTACCCTTTTCCACTGAGAAAATTGACCATTTAATCCTACTCTCTGTTTCCTGTCTTTTAACCATCTTGTAATCCACGAAAGGACATCGCCTCCTATCCCATGACTTTTTAGTTTACGTAGAAGCCTCTCATGAGGGACTTTGTCAAACGCCTTCTGAAAATCCAAATACACTACATCTACCGGTTCACCTTTATCCACATGTTTATTAACCCCTTCAAAAAAATGAAGCAGATTTGTTAGGCAAGACTTCCCTTGGGTAAATCCATGTTGACTATGTTCCATTAAATCATGTCTTTCTATATGCTTTACAATTTTGTTCTTGAGAATAGTTTCCACTATTTTTCCCGGCACTGAAGTCAGGCTCACTGGTCTATAGTTACCTGGATCGCCCCTGGAGCCTTTTTTAAATATTGGGGTTACATTGGCCACCCTCCAGTCTTCAGGTACAATGGATGATTTTAATGATAGGTTACAAATTTTAACTAATAGATCAGAAATTTCATTTTTGAGTTCCTTCAGAACCCTAGGATGCATACCATCCGGTCCAGGTGATTTGCTACTCTTTAGTTTGTCAATCTGGCCTACTACATCTTCCAGGTTCACAGTGATTTCGTTCAGTTCGTCTGACTCATCACCCCTGAAAACCATCTCCGGAACTGGTATCTCCCCAACATCCTCATTTGTAAACACGGAGGCAAAGAATTCATTTAGTCTTTCTGCAATGGCCTTATCTTCCCTAACCCCTCTGTCATCTAATGGTCCAACCGACTCCCTCACAGGTTTCTTGCTTTGGGTATATTTTTAAAAGTTTTTATTATGAGTTTTTGCCTCTATGGCCAATTTCATTTCAAATTCTCTCTTCGCCTGTCTTATCAGTGTTTTACACTTAACTTGACAGTACTTATGTTTTATCCTGTTTTCTTCAGATGGATCCTTCTTCCAGTTTTTGAAGGATTTTTTTTGGCTAAAATAGCCTCTTTCACCTCACCTTTTAACCATGACAGTAATCGTTTTTCCTTCCTTCCACCTTTCTTAATGCGCGGAATACATATAAACTGCGCCTCTAGGATTGTATTTTTAAACAATGTCCATGCCTGTTGAACACTTTTAACCTTTGCAGCTAAGGCAGAGCTCCCCCCATTCTTATGACTATCCAGAAATATACGCAGTTGGTCCAGCTCAAAGAAAATATAACGAGCATTATTCCAAATTAAAATACATTTACAAGGATATCTAATATTAACCCTGGCTCCCATCAACCTCGCTTCCTGGCGCATCTCCAACAGCTTTTTTCTTCGAATTTGTGTAGTTTTAGTAATATCTGGAAAGATCCAAATCTTTTGTCCATAGAACTCTTTCTCCCTGTTTCGCTGAAATAATTTTAGGACCGTATCTCTATCAGTAGAAAAAACAAATGAAACTGAGACAGTTCCACGAGACTCGACTTGATTCTCCGATGAATTTTCTAGAAATGCTGTTAGATTATCACCATTATTCAAGGGTGGATTAGCTGGGTTCAAACTTGATGTATAAAATATATTTGCTATTGGAGGAATGGCTTCAATAGGCATAAGTAAATTCTCTATAAGAAACTTTTTGAATTGATCTCTCACAGGGATCAATCTCACCTGGGGAAAATTCAAAACCCTAAGGTTTAGATATCTTTGAGAATTCTCCATATTTTTCATCTTCCTATTCAGCATTATATCAGATTTCACTAAGTTAGATTGTATTTCTTGAAATATAGTCATTTTAGTATCCAATTCTTTAATTTTTGCTTCATGCTGTGCCACGCATGGTTCAATCTTTTTAATAGATTCTTGATTACTAAGAAATGCCTGTGTTAAAGATGTAATCGATTTCTCCAAAGTTAATAAAGCACTCCAAACCGTCTCTAAAGTTATTTCACTTGGTTTAACCAGTCTCTGAACAGGGATTATGCCTACCTTATCCCCTCGACAAACTTCTGAAACCATAACGATTTCGTTAGTCGAGTCTTCTTCCTCCAATAGATCTACCAGGGCAGCATTTGGCTCCAAAACTGCCCATCTCACCATTTTGGGCTTCTGTTCTTGCCGTCCTCGATGCTGTCCCCCATTTCACTTGCTGCAAACATACCCTTTCCCGCCTCTGTAGCCGTTTCTCTCTCTGCTCCTCGCTGGGAGATAATCTGGCTCAGGTTAGGGTTGTTGCTGTGAGTCGGAGGCGAAGGCTTCTAGGGCGCACCAGGACTCAACAATGTTTGTGGATCCTGAGGTGAGTCGGTGTGTCCCTCGCCCAACACCCCTGTGGATCTCTCTCCCGGTGTCGATACCAATGTCGGAGTAAAGAAGCCCTCTATCGTAGGCTGGGAGGGAGTCATCACAGCAGGTATAGAGGTTTCCTGTCAGACTCGCCCCTTCCTCTTGGTATGGGACATAATGATAATAGTAGCGGTAATAATTCCAAAGAGAGCAGAGCCAGCTTTAATGCGACCTCTCCTCAGGGCGCCATCTTGGATCGCTTCCATTCTAGTCTTTTCTAAACCTCTAAATAAGCATCAAAACCATTTCGGTAACATTCAAAAAGGTATCTGATTTACTTCAGCTTATTTTCCAGAGGTCAAAAAAGTCCACTGACCATTAATTTCACCAACAATTTGCATAAAAACATTACTGATTTATTTCATTTCATTTCTATTCCATTTTACTTGACAGAGGAAACTAGCATGAGCTTGCCCTCTCTACAGCAATAATATGCAGCTGAAAGAGGTATGGGTGATGATAAGACTTACAGAGGGAGACTTTGAACAATAAGAACCCTTTTATCTTAACAACTGTTCATTAACAAATTTAATTTAGCGAAGCAGCTTGATCTTTTTCCACAGTCAGGGGTAGATTTTAAAAGAAGCGCGATCAGCCTACTTTTGCTTGCGCATCAGACTCAAGCAAAAGTACGCTGGATTTTAGTAGATACGCGCGGAGCCGCGCGTATCCACTAAAATCCTGGATCGGCGCGCGCAAGGCTATCGATTTTGTATAGCCTGCGCGCGCCGAGCCGCGCTGCCTCCCCCCGTTCCCTCCAAGGCCGCTCCGAAATCGGAGCGGCCTCGGAGGGAACTTTCCTTTGCCCTCCCCTCACCTTACCCTCCCTTCCCCTACCTAACCCACCCACCCGGCCCTGTCTACACCCCCCCCCTTACCTTTGTCGGGGGATTTACGCCTCCCGGAGGGAGACGTAAATCCCCGCGCGCCAGCGGGCCTGCTGCATGCCGGGCCGCGACCTGGGGGCGGGTACGGAGGGCGCGGCCACGCCCCCGAGCCGTAGCCACGCCCCCGTACCCGCCCCCAAAACGCTGCCGACACGCCCCCGACACGCCGCGACGACCGGGCCCGCCCCCCGACACGCCCCCCTCCGAGAACCCTGGGACTTACGCGAGTCCCAGGGCTCTGCGCTCGCCGGGAGGCCTATGTAAAATAGGCTTCCCGGCGCGCAGGGCCCTGCTCGCGTAAATCCGCCCGGTTTTGGGCGGATTTACGCGAGCAGGGCTCTGAAAATCCGCCCCTCAGAGTTGTGCACAGAGGGGCGGATTTTCAGAGCCATGCTCGCGTAAATCCGCCCAAAACCGGGCGGATTTACGCGAGCAGGGCCCTGCGCGCCGGTAAGCCTATTTTACATAGGCCTACCGGCGCGCGCAGACCCCGGGACTCGCATACGTCCTGGGGTTTTCGGAGGGGGGCGTGTCGGGGGGCGGGCCCGGTCGTCGCGGCGTTTCGGGGGCGTGTCGGCAGCGTTTTGGGGGCGGGTACGGGGGCGTGGCTACGGCCCGGGGCGGTCCGGGGGCGTGGCCGCGCCCTCCGTACCCGCCCCCAGGTCGCGGCCCGGCGCGCAGCAGGCCCGCTGGCGCGCGGGGATTTACGTCTCCCTCCGGGAGGCGTAAATCCCCCGACAAAGGTAAGGGGGGGTTGTAGACAGGGCCGGGTGGGTTAGGTAGGGGAAGGGAGGGTAAGGTGAGGGGAGGGCAAAGGAAAGTTCCCTCCGAGGCCGCTCCGATTTCGGAGCGGCCTTGGAGGGAACGGGGGGGAGGCAGCGCGGCTCGGCGCGCGCAGGCTATACAAAATCGATAGCCTTGCGCGCGCCGATCCAGGATTTTAGTGGATACGCGCGGCTCCGCGCGTATCTACTAAAATCCAGCGTACTTTTGCTTGAGTCTGATGCGCAAGCAAAAGTAGGCTGATCGCGCTTCTTTTAAAATCTACCCCAGATCACTCTTCTACTGAAGTAAACTGGTTTCAGTTTCTTGCCTGTTTTTCGGGGTGGATCACATAACTGTTTGAAAGTAACAAAACCACATCTCATAAGCCTATTTATATTGGATCGGCGCGCGCAAGGCTATCGATTTTGTATAGCCTGCGCGCGCCGCGCTGCCTCCCCCCGTTCCCTCCAAGGCCGCTCCGAAATCGGAGCGGCCTCGGAGGGAACTTTCCTTTGCCCTCCCCTCACCTTACCCTCCCTTCCCCTACCTAACCCACCCACCCGGCCCTGTCTATACCCCCCCCTTACCTTTGTCGGGGGATTTACGCCTCCCGGAGGGAGACGTAAATCCCCGCGCGCCAGCGGGCCTGCTACACGCCGGGCCGCGACCTGGGGGCGGGTACGGAGGGCGCGGCCACGCCCCCGGGCCGTAGCCACGCCCCCGTACCCGCCCCCAAAACGCTGCCGACACGCCCCCGGAACGCCGCGACGACCGGGCCCGCCCCCCTCCGAGAACCCCGGGACTTACGCGAGTCCCGGGGCTCTGCGCGCGCCGGGAGGCCTATGTAAAATAGGCTTCCCGGCGCGCAGGGCCCTGCTCGCGTAAATCCGCCCGCTTTTGGGCGGATTTACGCGAGCAGGGCTCTGAAAATCCGCCCCATTATGATAACACCAATGACATTAACAGGCTGCTTGCTTACTTCCAATATACCTGCCAGCAATCAGGACTTAGAAAAGATGTTATTTTGTTCTAGTTTATTTGACAGAAGAAGCTGACATGAGCATGCCCTCTCAGCAACATAAACAAACTTTTGCAAGAACATGGTGGTAACAAAGAGGTATTTCATTCATGAAATAGAGCTTTCAAATAATTAACTTTTTCAATTCACAAATGTACCACACTTTAGGTACTTGTACATGTACACAGGTTGTTGTTTTCTAAAAAGAAATTGCTCTCTCAGCTTACTGCTTAGCTTCCAAATTTAAATCATCATGT
Organism: Rhinatrema bivittatum; assembly: GCF_901001135.1. NCBI lineage: Eukaryota > Metazoa > Chordata > Amphibia > Gymnophiona > Rhinatrematidae > Rhinatrema > Rhinatrema bivittatum. The sequence continues at coordinate 50,607,760 of NC_042620.1, read as the reverse complement.
TTAATCCCAAAACCGCCCTGAAGAAACAAAAGTTAATTTTCAAGCTTTTCTTTATATCATGTTACTTAGATGGCACTTATCGACATATTACAAGATAATACTGTTTGCCTTGTCTATTGCTATATCAGCTACATTTAACCCAATTTGCAATACAGTCAATAGAAGCTTTCCTATAATGGTTTGGAATATGTTAAACTCCTTTACAGATTGATGGTCTCTATTCCATTTACAATTATTCATCAATGAAGACCCATGGTGCTTGAATTTGGTGAGTGATTATTTTGATATAATTGATATTTATATTTCACTCAACTTGCCTCTTTTTGAATACTAGCTGAGAAAAATTACCTATCAGTCCCTAACCTTTCTTCTGTTCTGCAAGTAAAATCAATTTGTTTCTTTCCTGTGAAATCTATATTCCACTCACTCAGTCAGATTGTTGTCTTTTTTTTATTGTCCACTTGTTTCTTTGAAGCATGGAATGGTTTATCTTATTTTTATCCTTTTAGACTACTATATATATACTGTGTGTGTGTATATATATATATATATATATATATCAGAACATAAGAAATTGCCACACTGTGGCAGACCAAGGGTCCAACAGTGGCCAATCCAGGCTATAAGTACCTGGCAAGTACTCAAACACTAAGTAGATTCCATGCTACTGATGCCAGTAATAGCAGTGGTTATTCTCTAAAGATCAGATTTTCAAAGCCACTCGCGCTCATCCATGTGCGTGGTTCCTGGCACGCACATGTGGATGCACCAATTTTCCTATACCCCTACCTAACCTTCCTACCCTTTCCCCTCTCTTTCCTGACCCCTAACCCCTTCCTAGCTACTTACTGCACCTCCGCAGCAGAAGTAACCTCTGTGTGCCAGCCGGCTGCCAGTGCATGCTTCCCCTGGACAGCAGCTAATGACACTCTCCCGGACTGACCCCCACCCGCCCAGACCATGCCCCCGGCCTGCCCCTTTTGCAGGGCCTGGCACTTCTGCATGTAATGGGAGTTATGTGCGTGGACGGGCCCATTCTAAAATGTGCACGGTGCGTTCAAGGCACGGCCACACACGTAACCCCCGTTTTTTATGCACGCAGCCGTTTTAAAATGGGGCCTTTTTTTTTTGTCAATTATAGTTTATTAACCATGTAACATAGAATACAACACCATTAATTAGCAACCGTTAACATAAGTTATACACATGGTTTGGTATATTACATGTCGGGAGGTACACTGCTAGACTTACAAGGAATCATCTTCAAATAAAATGGCCATGAGCTTTATCCAACAACAGAGCAACCTAGAAAGAGATCAAACTGTACATTCAAGGAGAGCAGGATCATGGTAGCTAAATCTTCTCATTGGAAAGTGAACAACCGCTATTTCGCCAATTCAAATAAGGTTGCCATATATTCAAAAATTTAGATTGGCTACGGTGTTTTTGTGCTGTTAATTGATACAGGACTTGCATAGTGTCCAGCTTTTTAAGGAGCACCGGTAAGGTAGGAGCATCACTCTGTTTCCACTGTGCCGCTATTACACACCGGGCCGCAATCAGAATTTGATGAATCAACAGCCAGGTATACCGGCTATCTGTAACCGGAACACTGAGTAGCGCCTGTGCAGGCGATAAAGTGTAAGGCTGCCCAAAAATTTGTGTAAACAGATTGGACACCACCTCCCAGAATTGCTGAAGCTTAGGGCATTCCCACCACATGTGGAGAAACGTTCCTTCCTCCCCGCATCCTCTCCAGCAGTCTGCCGACGACCGGAGTTTGGCTTTCCATAACTTGTAGGGAGTACAATACCACCTCAATAAGACCTTATATCCATTTTCGGCCAGTGATGCAGAAATAGAACTACGTTTAGTAGTCATAAAAATAAGGTCCCATGTGTCTTTATCAAGCGGAGAACCTAAATCCTTCTCCCAGGCCTTTACAAAGTTGGGGACGTAGGCGATATCAGTATTTAGAAAGTCATAGAGTTTTGAAATGATTTTACAAACCTTATCAGCCCCGTTACACCAATGCTCAAATTGCGTCATCCCCAAGGATAGGTCCTGACGGACGGAGCTGGTGTTCAAGAAATGTCTAAGGCGCAAGTACTGAAATACCTCGCAATCCCCTAAATGATAACGATCTTGAAGGGTTTGGAAGGATAAGATGCTCCCCGCTTCCCACAATTTCCCAAAGGTTTGGAGATGCTGGTCTTTCCAACCCTTATAGCTATTAGTAGTCCACCCAGGGGAAAAGGTCATGTTGTGAAATAAGGAGGAACTCATGAAGTACAGTCTGGAGCCTCCAATCTTGCACCTCCAATTCCGCCACACCAGTAAGGTGGTATGGAGAGCTGGCGTTACCTGGCCCCCTGGTATCCACGTAAGCCGCGGCTGCCATGTCACCGCCCACAGCGGCATCGGTCTCAATATCTCCTGTTCTATATCTGCCCACCGCTTTCGCTCCCCTTCCTTATGCCAATCTATGATTGCTCGAAGTTGTGCAGCTGCGTAGTAGTGCACGAGGTTAGGCACGCCCAGCCCACCCTGTAGTCTATGCCTATATAATGTGGCCCTCGCCACCCTTGGAGGTTTACGCTTCCAAATGTAATCGAAAATCTTTTTCTGCCAGCATTAAGCATGGTGGTAGAGATCGAGATTGGGAGAGTCTGGAAAAGATACAGAAACCTTGGGAGGACAGACATTTTAACTGCGGCTATACGGCCCATCCAAGATAGCTGATGCCTTGTCCAACTATCTAACTCCTTGAAGATTTTTGCTGTAAGAGGAGTATAATTAAGGTGAAAGAGGTCCTCCAATTTGTTACTAATAAGTATCCCCAGATATTTTAGCCGATGAGGGGCCCATTTAAAAGGGAATTGGGTCTTAAGCATCTTGATTTGATCGGCCGATAGTGAAATGTTTAATACCTCTGATTTTTCCAAGTTGAGCTTGAAACCAGAAACCGAACTGAATTCAGCTAAAGCTGAAACCACCTGCTCTAAAGAGCGAAGTGGGTTGGTCAATGTGAACAGAACATCGTCTGCGAACAGAGACATCCGGTAATCTATGCCCCCCACTTCTATGCCCTTAATTTGTGTCGCAGATCTAATTTTAATGGCGAGAGGTTCTAGAAACAAGGCAAATAGTAATGGAGACAGAGGGCAGCCTTGTCTAGTCCCTCTCCCGATCCTGAAAGGCTCAGAGTATGCTCCGTTCACCTTGACGCAAGCCTGTGGGGACTCATATAATGCATGTATCCAACTAAGAAAAAACGGCCCAAAGTTCATTCGCCTCATTGTGTGAAACAGATAAGACCAGTGAACCATGTCAAAGGCTTTTTCCGCGTCAATAGATAGCAGGAGGGTAGGGATATTTAACCTCCCTGCCCACCATATTAGATCTAGGATCTTCCTAACATTGTCGGCCGCCATTCTGCCCGGTATAAAGCCTGTCTGGTCTGGATGAATTAAATGAGCTAGTACCAAATTTAGTCGATTTGCCAGTACTTTCGCCAATATTTTCAAATCCAGATTTATGAGAGATATAGGACTAAAATGGGGCCTTTTAATAGCATTTAATGGACTTCTCCAAGAACATATCCAAACCTTTTTTGAACCCAGCTACACTAACTGCACTAACCACATCCTCTGGCAGCAAATTACAAAGCTTAATTGCGTGTTATGTGAAAAACTTTTCTCCAATTACTTTTAAACGTGCTATTTGTTAACTTCATAGAGTGCCCCCTAGTCCCTCTATTATCTGAAAGAGTAAATAACTGATTCACCCTTACCCATTCTAAGACCTCTCAAGATTTTAAAGACCTCTATCATATCCCCCCTCAGCCTTCTCTTCTCCAAACAGAACAGCATTAACCTATTCTTCCTTTCCTCATAGGGGAGCTTTTCCATCCCGTTTATCATTTTGGTTGCCCTTCTCTGTACCTTCTCCAGTGCAACTTTATCTTTTTTAGATGCGGTAACAAGAATTGTACACTGTACACAAGGTTCAGTCTCACCAGGGAGCGATACAGAGGCATTATTACATTTTCTATTTTATTCAACATTCCCTGCCTAATAATTCCTAACATTCTGTTTGCTTTTTTGACTGCCGCAGCACACTGAGCTACCGATTGTAATGTATTATCTACTTTGATGCTTCGATCTTTCTTCTGGGTGGTAGCTCCAAATATGGAACCTAATATCGTGAAACTACAGCATGGGTTAGTTTTCCCTATATATGCATCACCTTGCACTTGCCACATTAAATTTCATGTGCCATTTGGATGACCAATCATCCAGTCTCACAAGGACCTCCTGCAATTTATCACAATCTGCTTGTGATTTAACTACTCAGAATAATTTTGTATCATCTACAAATTTGATTACCTCACTCGTCGTATTCTTTTCTAGATCATTTATAAATATATTGAAAAGCACCAGTCCAAGTACAGATCCCAGAGGCACTCCACTGTTTACTCTTTTCTATTGAGAAAATTGACCATTTAATCCTATTCTTGGTTTCCTGTCTTTTAACCAGTTTGTAGTCCACGAAAGGACATCACCTCCTATCCCATGGCTTTTATGTTTTCTTAGAAGCCGCTCATGAGGGACTTTGTCAAACGCCTTCTGAAAATTCAAAAACACTATATCTACTGGTTTACATTTAGCCTCATATTTATTAACCCCCTTCAAAAATATGAAGCAGATTTGTGAGGCAAGACTTCCCTTTTTTCAATCTATTATCCACAATGATGCCCAGGTCTCTTTCCTGGGTGGTAACTGTTAACATGAAACCTAACATTGTGTAACTATAGCAAGGATTATTTTTCCCTATATGCATCACCTTGCACTTGTCCACATTAAATTTTACATTAAAATTCTGCCATTTGGAAGTCCAATTTTCCAGTCTCACAAGGTCTTCCTGCAATTTATCACAATCCACTTGAGATTTAACTACTCTGAATAATTTTGTATGATCTGCAAATTTGATTACCTCATTCATATTCCTTTCCTGCTCATTTATAAATATATTGAAAAGCATCTGTCCAAGTACAGATCCCTGAGGTACGCCACTGTTTGTCTGTGAAAACAGGCCATTTAATCCTCTCTTTTAACCACTTTGCAATCCACAAAAGGACATCGTCTCCTATCCCATGACATTTTAGTTTTCTTAGAAACCTCTCATGAGAGACTTTGTAAAATGCCTTCAGGTACTGTGACTGTTTATAATGATAGGTTACAGATGACTAGAGCCAGATATAAAATTTTACATTTGAGTTTTTTCAGAACTCTGGAGTGAATACCACCCAGTTCTAATTATTTATTTCTCTTTAGTTTGCCAATGTGGTCTATTATATCTTCCATTTTCACAACAATTTATTTTAGTTTCTCTGAATTATCACCATCAAAGAATGTTTCCAGTGTGTGTATATCCCCGACATTCTCGTCAGCAAAGACCAATGCAAAGAATTAATTTAGTACTCACTAGCCTTGTCATCCCTCAGCGCCTTTTGCCCCTTGGTTATCTAGCAGTCCAATTGATTCCATCACAAGCTTCTTGCTTCAAATGTTCTTGGTAAAGTATTTATTATTACATTTTGCCTCTATGGCAATCTTCTTTTCATCCACAATTATCAAGGACCCACTTCCTTATTCCAATACGATTTTGACCTTCATACTAGGCATCATAGTGTGGTAAATTCTTACCCATATCACTCTGCCTTCTTTATAATCATCGGTCAGTCCATTTCATTTTTATAATTTTCTTGATGCAATTAAAACACCCGGTGATGATAAAACTATTTTTCTTTGTAAATTAATAACCAACTTATCTGTATATCGCCGTGTTCAGTTCGTGGTATATCGCCGTGTTCAGTTCGTACTTTTTTCTTTTTTCTTTTCCCGTGTCAAGCTCAGATGCCCTTTAGTTAAATCAGCAATACATCCATTATTCATATTGCTGAAATTTGCCCGACATTGCACAATGTTTCGGACCCATGTTCAGTCCTTCTTCAAGGGCGAAATTTTCTTAGATAGCATGGCGGCTCTCAGCGTTTTTCCTGAAAAGAAAGTCAGGAAAAACGCTGAGAGCCGCCATGCTATCTAAGAAAATTTCGCCCTTGAAGAAGGACTGAACATGGGTCCGAAACATTGTGCAATGTCGGGCAAATTTCAGCAATATGAATAATGGATGTATTGCTGATTTAACTAAAGGGCATCTGAGCTTGACACGGGAAAAGAAAAAAGAAAAAAGTACGAACTGAACACGGCGATATACCACGAACTGAACACGGCGATATACAGATAAGTTGGTTATTAATTTACAAAGAAAAATAGTTTTATCATCACCGGGTGTTTTAATTGCATCAAGAAAATTATAAAAATGAAATGGACTGACCGATGATTATAAAGAAGGCAGAGTGATATGGGTAAGAATTTACCACACTATGATGCCTAGTATGAAGGTCAAAATCGTATTGGAATAAGGAAGTGGGTCCTTGATAATTGTGGGTGTTTGCTAAGGGACGAGTTTTCCTATCATCAAACAGATAGGCTGGTTTGAAGACAATTTAAATCTTCTTTTCATATCATCTCTTGGCCTACCTTATTAATATTTGACAGGTAACTTGTCAGTGTTTACGCTCTTTCCTATTTTCCAAATTTGGATCTGCTTTCCATGTTCTGAAAGATGTCCTTTAGGTTTTAATTGACTCTTTCACGTCTCGTCACGTCACGTCCTTTCACGTCATACTGGCAGTTGTTTTGTTTTCCTTTGAAATTCTTTTGTAACCATATAAGGGTGTTCTATAAACTGTCTGATACTGAATACTTCCTTCTCCCCCCAGGCACCACACTAGTCAGGCCGGGCAGTGCTACAGACAATTACTTCTATCACCTCCTTATACATATGTAATCCAAATAGCTCAGAAAAGACCACAGGATTTTCCTCAGAATCAGACTTCTGTTTATCAGACTTTTCAGGTTTAGCAGTTAGAATAAAACAGACAACACAGGCCTCTACCGTCCTTGCAGCTCAGCATAGGCTTATACTCAGTAAAGTTCTGCAATCATTAGTGAACTTAAACATAATCAGAGACTTGCTTAGGTTATATTAATAAATGTAACTAACTCACTACCCCTATAACTTTAGCAGATTACCTTCCATTTCACCCTAATGCGGCCTCTGAGGAGAGGTCTTGGAGGCGGTCCTTGCCGAAGCGTTCTTGTCACCTGTAGCTTGCTGAGCTTGGGAGGCTTGACTGTAAAGGAAAGACAGGTTCCACACAAACAGCCAGGCTTTCTTATGTGCTACCTTCCTGGATGCCGCATTGTCACAGGGAGGGACAGGGGTGATGGCTCGGGCATCGTCTTCAGGTGTTAATGGTTCTTCTTTTTTCAGCCACTTGAGCCCTCTCCCTGGCTGCTTTTTATTTGAAAACGGTTTTTATTATTTTGCCAACATACAAAACGCAGGAGAGAAGCATGACACTTCATCTCTCTCCCACCAACAGTGCCATATAGTACAAACCATAACTAACCCCAACTTCAATTGACCTCTCAGTTTCCCACCCTCCCTACCCACCCCCCTCCCTCCTTCCCAATCGCCCCTTGGGGTCAATATCAAAGTCAAGTCCAACATCCATCCCTACGTATATGAAAAAGAATAATGAGTCCAAAATTACTAAAGCATCTCCACTCAGTCCAGAAGGTCAGCTTGAATCATTCATTAAGAATCGAACTGCGCACAGTCTGTGGTAATGATTGTAGGTAAACATCCCATATGGCTAGAAAACGTTTCTTGTGGCACGGAGTATGTCGCATTGTCGCCGCATCTAGTAGCATCATTCGATGAAAGCCATTTCTCCAGGTCCAGTAAGAAGGGGGTGACACCTCTTGCCAGTGTAATAAAATAGTTTTCTTCCCCACCAAACAAGCCTTATGTATAAGCAAGCGACTTCTCAGCCCTCTAATTCACAGTGGAGAAATGCAACCAAACAGAAGCCATAGCGGGGATACTGGGATAGCGACCTCCATCAAAGTCTCTAAGTAGTGAGCCACTCTAGCCCAAAATTGATAAATATCGGGACATTCCCAGAAAGCATGGGATAAGGTACCCCTTGCATGTCCGCAGCGGACACAGGCCGCCGAGGGAGAGTTCCGTAAGTGGAAGGCCCCCTGCGCTGATACGTAGCTTCTCCGTAAGAATTTATATTGCATTTCTCTAAAATAAGAATTTACCGAGAGCTGGGATATCCGCTTAAACCTTGCTTTAATAATATAAACATTGACTTTGAACACTCCATCTCCATTCCATCTATCAACCAAAACAGAACAAGTATCCACCGACACCAATTGCCGGAGGCGCTTATAATAATGAGATAAGGAAGGAGTCTGGTCTTTATCAAGAGAAAACATAGCCTTCAGTGCCTGAAGATGGGATGTTTGCAGGAGGGAGGGAGGAAGGGAACTGACATAATGCCTTAACTGCAGATATGGAAAAACCTCCACTGCGGGTATTCCATAACTTCCTAATTTCCTGAAAAGGCATGAGGGCTCCCTCCGGAGTCAGTACATGACCTAACAGGTCTATACCCTGCCTACTCCATCTTTGAAAGGCTGCTGTTTGGGAACCGGGAGTAAAATCGGGATTCCCCTGGATTGGCAGCAGCGGAGCGCAAACCCGTGGGATCTGCAATAGCCACGTAAGGCGCCCCCAAGAGGCCCGAATAGGTCTGGTAAGAATATTTTGCACTAGATAAGAGGGCACTGAGGAGGCCCATGCCTGTAATAGAAAGTGCAAAGATGTGGAGGCCGCCACCTCCAAATCCGCTGGCAAACTAATAACCGTAGACGTAGTCAATAACCAGTCCCGGATTAGGCGTAAATTACTAGCCAAATTGTAAAGGGCTATGTCCGGGATTCCCAAGCCCCCCCTCCCCCACTGTTCACGCATCCAGACCAACGGTATACGAGACCTGCCCCCCTCCAATAGAAACGGCGTTGAGCCTTGTCCAACTGTCTTAGCTCCATGGCCCGAAACTGCAAAGGAAGATTCTGAAACAAATATAACCACTTGGGCAAGATGATCATCTTGAAAAGATTAACTCTGCCTCCCAATGACAGCGGTAAATGGGCCCAACTGATCAACTTGTCCTGAGTATGTTTTAAGAGCGGATTGACATTCAATTTATAAAGCCGAGAGAGGTCTTGGGGGATTGTAATTCCAAGATAACGAAACGCTTCAGCCGCTCGTTTTAAAGGGAATTCCCTGTCCCATCCATCCAACAGAGAGTCCGGATAGGCCAGAGCCTCTGATTTGTCTAAATTTAACCGGAATCCGGAAAAAATCCCATAATCCCAAAACATTTTAAGAAGGGGATGAAGAGACTGTCGGGGGTCAGTAATAAATACCAAAATATCGTCCACAAAGGCGGCATATTTAAAAGTAATTGATTGGAGACGCAGCCCCTTTACCGTCTTGGCCTCTTGTATTTTTAGTAGCAAGGGCTCCAGTTGGAGATTGAATAAAAGGGGAGAAAGTGGACACCCCTGCCTCGTGCCCCTAGAAATTGAAAAGACCCCGGAAGAAGAACCATTCGCCACAATGATGGCTTCCGGGTCTTGATATAATAAGCGAATTACATTTAAGAAAAATCCCCCGAAACCCATCCGCTGCAAAATCCAAAAAAGATAGTCCCATTCCACCCTATCGAACGCCTTTACAGCGTCAAAACTAACAGCGAGGAATGGGGCCTCCATCAACTGGCACATAGTCATAGCTGCTAGCACTTTACGGATATTAGTTAAACCATAACGCTTGCGGATGAAACCCACCTGATCAGGACCCACCAAACTGGGGAGCACAGCGGAAAGATGGTCTGCCATAATCTTAGCCAATAATTTTTGGTCAAAATTTAAAAGAGAGATAGGGTGGTATGATTCAGGAGTCAAGGGATCCTTACCCGATTTCGGGATAAGAACAATATGCGCCCTATTGCTATGAGCTGGGAAGGAACTACCACCTGCCAAGGCACCCACAACCTGGACCAAAGGGGGGACCCACCAGGTCCAGGAGACATTTATAAAATTCTGCCCCATATCCGTCCGGCCCCGGAGTCTTGAAGGCCTTAGCTCCCCCAATTACAGCTTGCACTTCAGTTAGTGTCACCGGACTGTTTAAAAAAATCTGCTGCTCGCCAGTTAGCTGAGGGAGGTGCAGTTGCGCACAAAACTGGGCACAAGCTTCGGGGTTCCAATGTTCAGAGGTGTACAAACCCTTGTAAAATTCCTGAAACCTATGTAATATGTCCTCTGTGGCAGTAAGGATTCGACCCGCAGAGGCTCGTAGGGCCGGTATATATCTAGACCCTCGAGTAGCTGGAACCAAATTTGCAAGTAATTTCCCGGATTTATTACTATGCTGGCAAAGCTTATACTGATAATATAAGAAACTCTTTCGAGCCCGCTGATGTAGCAATGTGTTAAGTTCCCCCTGGATCGAAAAATATTGCACCCGAGCCCCTTGTGAGATCCTACGAGTCAGGGAAATCTTGGCTCTCTGCAATTTGGCGGTTAAGGTCACAATCAGGTGATTAATGACTTTTTTCCTGTGAGCCATATAGGAAATAATGTCACCTCTTAAAACCGTTTTGGCTGTGTACCAAAACAATACCGGATCATCCACATGTTGCGCATTCAGGGGTGGCGTATTCTAACCAGTGGGCTCACAAGTACTCCTGAAATTTGACATCATGCACCAAATAGTAGGGGAACCTCCATTGAAAGGCTGTAGCGGGACAATGCCCAATCTGCAATTCCAGACATACCGGGGCGTGATCAGAGATAACAATTTCCCCAATAGTCACTTCTCCCACCTGAGACAGACAATGTGTGCTTAGTAAAAAGTAATCTATACGGGATAACTTGCCATGTGCCCAAGAGATGTGTGTAAAATCTTTTTCCCTCGGATGCAGGAGATGCCAGACCTCCACCAACTGAAGCGATTGCTCTAGATAGGAAGGACCCTTACCAAAACCCTCTCTCGCCCCCGAGGGCGAGGACCGATCCAACTGGTCATCTCGAATAGTGTTGAAATCCCCACCTACTACTATGCAATCATCAACGTAAGGTAAAAGCAGTCGGTAGATCTCCTGATAAAAGTTTGGGCTATAATTATTGGGAGCATAAAGGTTACATAAGATTACCTTTGTTTGGTGAAGTTCAGCTATCAATATAATATACCTTCCCATCGGATCCTTAATAGTGGAATGAACCTGAAGAGGAACCTGCGGGCTGATCCATATGACCACCCCCGCAGATTTCGTAGTACCAGAGGCATAATAAACTGCCCCTCCCCATAATCTACTTAATTTATCATGCTCACTATTAGTTAGATGGGTTTCTTGGAGGAACGCAATACTGGCCCGCTTACGTTTAAGAAGAGCCTGAATTTTTGTTCTTTTAATAGGGGAATTTATCCCACAGACATTCCAAGTAATCAGAGATGTGGTACTACTAATGAGACATCATAGTAAATTTTTCCAAAAGATTAACCAAAGCTTCCCTATGGCAAGGGTCCTCCCAGCCGGAACCCCCACCAATACAATACCAAAGGACTGAGTGAGAATTTAAAAAAATGAAATAGGTCTGAGAAAGAACAATCAGATGAACCCCAAGTAGCCTTCTACAATTTCCCAATCCCCAAAAACCCCCCAACTCTCCCCCCCCCCCCTCCTCGCAACTCCCCTGGCGAGGGTTTCTCCCTGTCCCAAATGAGAGATCACTACCATGTGCATCCATTATCCACACACTTAACATCAGAACAATTTTAAGGACTAACAACAACAATAGGAACAAGTAAGACAATGTCCCAGCTCTTCTCAGCCAAGAGAAATGAAGTACCCCAGCTTCGGACTTCTAGACAGCATATGAACAATCATAAGCAGTAGAAATTATAAGGGATATAAACAATTATAAACCCAAATATTGTCTCAGTCCGTTCAGAGTTTCATAATAGGAGCATATCTAGATTAAAGAAACGGCGGAGTGAAAAAGGAAAAAAAAATAAATGAGAACAAGCAAGTCAATGAACAATCGGGACATTCAATAAAGTAAATTTCCAAAACAAGAGGAAAAATTCCCCACAGTCAAATCCCACAGCATGGGCGCCAAAAGGCTGGAATATGAAGATAATCTCGAACTCCCCGCAATGGCTGTAAAAATGACTCGATTTCTTAAACACTTCCAAAAAGGAAAAATTAGGGTTATCACTGAAGACTGTAAAGAACGAGCCAGTAACGACTCTTAGTTGCGATCCCACCAACGATCTCCAAGCAGTAGAGAGAGTAGACATGACACACACAAAATTGAAAACAAAAACAGGCTGCTTTCAATCCACTGAATCAAACAGGTACAGACCAAGTTTAGGTGGTCTATCTTGCCTTTATCAAGCAGTTTGAAGTAAGGCTAGCAGTGCAAGTTATCGGCTAGGCGAGGCTGCAGTCCCATTCGCCTCCCCAGTTCCCGCCACGTGCAAGAGGGATCGGGCCTCCTGAGGCGAGGTAAACCACTTCACCCCGGCCTCGGTTGTGACCCGCAAGCGAGCTGGATAAATCAGAGAGGCCCGCATCCCCTGCGCCAACAACTGGGTGCATATGGGTGTCATAGCCCGTCTCTGCGCGGCCACTGCCGCCGAAACATCTTGAAAAATAAGCACCTTTTGGTTATCAAAGTGAAGCGTGCGGCCTTTTCGTTTTGCAGCCAGAATTTCTTGTTTATGGGCAAAATTAAGAATCTTTGCCACCACCACCCTGGGTTTCTCTGCGTCGGACCGCCTAATTCCCAGCCGGTGCGCTCACTCAATTCGCAGGGTGCCCTGTGCAGAGGACAGAGAGAGATCTTTAACAAGCCAAGTTTCAAGGATAGACGGGAGAGCTCGATCATCTAGGGCAGAGCTTTCCAAAGTGTGTGTCGCGACACTTTAGTGTGTCGCCTGCAGTGTGCCGGTGTGTCGCGCAAGCCCAGTGCACGTGACACACCGGCAAGTGGGAGCCAATGCGGCCGCCGGTGGACCTCATCCCACTGGCGGCTGAGCAGTGAGGTTTTGCTGGGCTGGGCTGGGCTGTGCTGTGTGCCGGAGACACACAGCAGGAAGATCGGCATGGCCGTGGTGGAGTTCACGTCACCACGGCCCGAAGAACAAGGTCACGTCTAAACGTGCAGGTGCTCCGCCTCCTTCCTGCCCACACGGCCCCAGAAGAAAAATGTTGCCAGAGCCGCGTGGGCAGGAAGGAGGAGCATCTGCCACGTGCAGAAGAGGAGCAGCGTTGTTGCAGCGGTCTGAGAAGAGGAGGCGGCCCAGTAGCAGGGTCCCCACCGCGGATCGGCCCGAGAAGATCAGGGCCGCTGCAGAGCCCATCCTGCAGCGACCCGTGAAGAGGAGGCCCAGAGGTAAGAGAGAGGCTGAGGGCCCGTAGAGTGCGTGTATGAGATGAGTTGAGAGATTGTGTGCGTGTATGAGATGAGTTGAGAGATTGTATGTGGGAGTGAGGACCTGAATGTTTGCAGAGACAGCATGTGAGAGCCTCTGTGTGTGTGAGAGAGACAGCATGTGACAGTGAGAGCCTGTGTGTATGAATGATTGTCTGTGAGAGCGAGAGGTTATGGTGGGTATAAGAGCATGAATGGGTATGTATGTGACAGTGTATGTGTGAAAGAGAATGGATATGTGAGTATGTGTGAGAGAGAGAGAATAACTTCCTAATCCTTGACAAAATGAGGGTGACTGGAAATCAAAAGCTCCCACGTATGGACAGCAGGGGCTTTTTAAAATCCTTATTAGGTTTAATTATTGGGCGTTATTTGATATATGTGCTGTTTTGAAATATTTTATTGGTGTTTGGGAAAATGTAAAAAATGTATATGATTTTAATTAATAGAAATTCTATTTATCAGTAGTTTTAAAATATTCTTTTATTAGTATGGTTTTACTATTATAACTGATGCTTTATGTTTCTTGATTTTATTTGTTTTATGAGGAATGGTGGTTCTGTTTTTCCATTGTTAATACACAGAGTCTGGCTTCTTGGGGTTTCCATTTCAGTTTTTGTCTAATTTGTGCCCCTTTATTTTGTATTCTGTATTTGGTGAGGGTCTGTCTCTGCTCTGTGTGTGTGACCATGATAAGAGATTCTGCTAGCATAGGGATCTATAGCAATCTGGTTTGTTTTGTTTCCTCAGTAGGTGGTGTATTGGTATTCTAGGACCCAGTGTAATATTTACCCTTGCTTTTTCACAGGTAGGATTATTGTTGTTTGAGTCCTTGGTGTTATTACTGTTATGTTACGATGGGATTGCAGTATAGATTTTGAGTGTCTTTTTTGCGGGGTTTTGTGTTAGTTCACAACGTGCCTGGCAGTGGAAGGTGTTTGTGCTGCTGTTACTGTGAGGTGACACCATCTTTTAGTATGATGAGCTGTAAGGGAAACATCCAAGCTCCATTGTTTGGGGGAATTTCAGTGGATGCACAGAGTTACAGAACTGGAGGTGCAGGATTTGTATTGACATTCTGTCCCTTCCTATAAATTCCAGACTTCACTCTCATAGACATATAGAATTAGTTTAATGAGGCAATCAAATAATTATATAGTGTGAAACTGGCCAGCTTTTTAAAATTACGCAGAAGACCCTTTGGACTTTTTTTTATTAACACCAAATATTCAAACGCCGTGTTCATCGCATCAAGCTCATATATCTCATTAAAGAGGTAAATTGAATAACACAATAACTTTGTTTTATTATTGTTACTCATAAATTATAACAATAACATTAATCTTGGAATATTATATATTTTTAATATAAATGAAAGATTTTCACAAGATAGGTTGTGTCGTGAAACATTTTATTATGTATATATTTAAGGAAACATACGTAAATTGTCGAAATACATTTCTTTCGTTTAACCTTTAACCTCTGGTTTGCTAGTAGATGAATTACTGTGTCCCGAAATTATGTTTGTCTAAAAAGTGTCTCACCAACATGAAAAGTTTGGAAAGCTCTGATCTAGGGACTCAGGTAAGCCGATAAACTGCAAGTTAGATCTTCTCGAGCGGTTTTCTAAGTCCTCAATTTTTGCCGTATTTTTATCAAGCTCAGCTCGTAGTGCCGCCATCTCCATTTGCATCGTGCGGAGGCCATCTTGCGTATCCGAAACACGGCTTTCTAATTCGGTACATCGGCTTTCAAATTTATTTAAATTTGTCAATATGTCGGCGACGGCCGAAGAAATAGACTTGAGCTCGGGTCCCAGCGTTTCTATGACCGCAGACTTAATTTCGGCAAGCACCGGTGCAGAGAGCTGTTCAGTGGGCCCAGCCGCGGCAGCCATGATAGGCTCTGTATGCGGCAGCAGCACATCTTTCCCCTTGTCCTTTGCGGTTTTAACAGATCGAGTCGGCATACCCAAATGATGGTCGCCGTGATGAAGAGGTCAATGCCTCCGTAAAAAAAAGGGGCACTTAACTGATCTTTGCGATGCAGATGGGGGTCGATTTCAGGGATCAGCCGCCGAGAGGGAAGGAATCACATCCTCCACCCTCAGTACACCACGCAATCTCCTTCCCCTGGCTGCATTTAACAGGTAACACACAAATATGTAAGAGACCACATGCATGGTCAAGCAGCGGGACAGATGGGGGTCATTTCTTCATTTCAGACTGCTGATCCCCTTTCCCATCAGAGAGGGGTCACTGCTTCTGCCGTGTGGTGACTCCAGAAAAGGATCTGATCTCGGTCATGTAATCTCTTAACCAGTGAGCTATCCTGCGGTGTCAGCATTTTTCTGTGAGCCAACCTGTCTGATAATCTCGCCCTTTGGATAGGCTATTTTTCATCTCCAGGCAGATTTAGGCTGTTTGCAAGTCTGTGATCTGTCCCTGTCCTGGGCAGCTTAGTTCATTGTTTGCAGAGAAAATCTATAGCCCTTAAGTTAAACAGGCAGATCAGATAACCAGAGCATGTATTGTTATTCTGGTCAAAGTTCTTCATCTTGTTTTTCTGCTAAAACATGCACGTCAGTGTCCCTCTTGTGATGTCGGTATTCATTTAGTTGCATACAGTGGTCAAAACTTCTGGTATCTCCTACATTTTAATGCATGAAATACATTTTATCTGAGCTTTCAATAAGGCATTTTTTAAACAGTCATGCTTCATGCAAACCTTCACTCTTTTTTATTATTTTTTTTAATCTCCTCTTTTTATCGTATTCTCCATTTTTAAAGTTGAATGCATCTGCATTAATTTTACTTAATGTTCTCCTGCCAGTGATTATGTCAAATTTGATTGTAATTTAATCACTAATGCTAAGTGGTCCCACTGTTATCCTTTGCACCATGTCCAGCATTCCACTGAAGACTAGATCTAAAATAGTTCTCCCTCTTGTCTGTTCCAGGACCAACTGCTTCATGAAGGAATCATTTATGGCATCCAGAAATGTTACCTTTCTAGCATTTGGAAAATATTAGACTAGCAATAGTCTAATATTTTCCAAATTAGACTATTGCAATTCTATTCTACAAGGTCTTCCCGCCTCTTCCACCAGACCTCTTCAGATGCTTCAAAACTCGGCTGCTAGAATCTTAACAAATTCCAACAGAAGAGACCATATCACACCCATCCTCAAAAATCTGCACTGGCTCCCTGTAAGCTTTAGAATCTTATACAAGTGTCTCACTACCATTCACAAAACCGTTTACAACCGGACCCCTATCGATATCCAATACCCACTCACACTCCACACCTCTTCAAGACCCATCAGAGAAGCTTACAGGGGATCGCTACATCCCCCCTCCCCCCAGCCAAATCCACAATCCATTCAGCCACCAAAGAACGAGCCTTCTCGACAGCGGCGCCAACCATCTGGAATACTATGCCCCCTGACCTCAGACAAGAACCCTGTCTACTGATGTTCAGAAAAAAACTCAAGACTTGGCTATTTCAACGAGCCTTCCCTTAATCTGGGACCCCCTCAGCCGCAGTCACACTCCAAGTTTGAGTTTGTTAACGTTATTTCCCCCTTGTTCTTTGTAAACCGATACGATATGATCTGTATCATGAATGTCGGTATAAAAAAGCACTAAATAAATAAATATCCAAATTAGATTCTGGTATAGTTAAAATCTCCCATTACTTAGTGATCAAATGACACTTTTTTTTTTTTTAATTATTATTACCATCAGTATGGTCTCTATATCAGGGTGTTTAGCATTTGTTAACATTTTTATTTTTATTTTTTTTGTTTGGCAGAATCAAGGGTAATTTCTTTTGTGCCTGCACCCTACCCTTCTGGATTGATATAATATACTTTAGAAAAATACACTTTCTTATCTTTTTTTCTGGAATGCTCAGTAAAAACATAAGGTGGATTTTTGTTTTAATTGCTTGATTCCATTTTAGAAATATTATTTTGGCAATAAAATGCTCCAGGTTCATGCTTTGGTTACAAATCATTGCATGTCTCAGGTGCTTGAGAGATACAAGACCAAAGTACCAAGGGCTGGAAAGAATTTCTCAGAAATGCACAGTCTTGTGCCTGTTTACATAACTGACTTCTGCGGTTCACCGGGAGGGCAACTGATTAACGTACAAGAGAACAGATAACTTTGTGATTGTAAGAATTTACAAGGGGAGAAACTGTTATGAAATCAGTTTTGTGGAGCACTTTCTGTAGGTTCATTATATTCTGTGGCCACCAGCTCCAAGGACTTGATAAGGAAAGGATAACAAAAGTGTTTATTTTTACTTCTGATAAAGAAAAAAATAATAATCTAGAGAACATTCCAAAATGACTCTGTTTGAAGAGGGAACAAGAACTTTTCAGACCTCTTGCAAAGCTGATGGCACAAAAAGGATTTGAGCCTTGTTTTCCGGTTTAATTGTTTTTTCTTTTTTTTTTTGTGTGTCTGTGAAACTTTTTTTTCATTTGCTTTCTTCAAATGTAACAAATATGGTAATTTGCAACAGTCACAGAAATATAAATCTTGTGAATTTTGTCTCCCAGAACCTGTATTGTAACTGGTAAGAAGGAAATTGAAGCCCTTTGAGTGACAAAACTATTCAATATAGATGCTCAGAATGCCAGTCTTCTAAATCATTCTGCAGAAGTAATAACTCATCCCGTCATATGTTATTAACCTGTCTCGGATTCAGAATTCTGTTTTTTTATTTTGCATTGGAAAGTTACAAGCCCCCCCCCCCCAAAAAAAAAAATGCCACTGTGCAAATCCAGTTGTATGTCTGATGCAAACCCCTACTGCTCTTTCCCATTTTGCCAGTGCTTCCAAAAATCGTTGAATGTCATCCATCACCACCTATAATCATGTTGGTTATAGAACAAAGGAATAAAAAGTCACATTTTAGACAATTACACTGCACTGAAAGTGGTCTCTTTTGATTTCCTTCTGTCAATGTTGAGAAACTCTTTGCAACTGATAGAACAGTGCTTTTTTAAACAGGATTCCCTCTGCAGGGTCTGGGAGCAGAGCCAGAATTTTGGTGCTCATAGGCACCCTCTGTGTGTGAGCGGAGATGGGTCCCCTGGAGTTGGGGGGGAGAAAGGGAGGTCTACTGTAGTGTCACCCTGCCTGGGTCTTCATCGTCTTTTTCCAGATCCTCCCCTCACCATCATCTATGGTTGGTCCAGCGCTGAAGGAATACTGCTATCAGAAATCCAGGTGGTACTGTGCCTTCAGCAGTAAACAGGAAAGATCAGTGTGGGGGGCCCTGTGAACTAACTGTACTCCTAAACCCTGGGGAGGCTCTGCCTCCTCCTGCACTGGCTTTCTGTTATTAAGAAGACCTACGTGAGGGGTGGAGGTCCCCGAAGGCCTTGTGAGCATGCACCGTCTCACAAAGCCAGAACTGAGCTTTCTTGTTTACTGCTAAGGGGGCAGCACTGCCCGGATCTCCACTGGCAGGGTTTATGCAGCGCTGAACTGATTAGGTAGTGCCTTCAAAAGTGCCTGCATTTGCCTATTTACTAATCTTTGTCTCCTTTCCTGCAGTCATTCCCAAACCTGTCCTAGGGGCAGCTAGTCAGGTTTTCAGGATATCTGCAATTTAAGTTCATGAGATATAGTTGCATACACTGCTTCCACTGTATACAAATTTATCTCATACTTTAAATCTGCCAGTTGCCAGTTTTCATGGAGTGTCCACTAGCCCAAGTGTTTCTCTATTTACCTCTTCCACCCCATTCATGATTTAAAAAATCTCAATCTTATCCCCTCTCAATTGTCTCTTTTCCAAGCTAAAGAGCCATAATTTGTTTAGCCTTTCTCCATAAGGGAGTTTTTCCACATCCCTTTATCACTTTTCTTGCCCTTCTCTATACCTTTTTTTATGTCAGCTATATCTTTTTTGAGATGGGGTGACCAGAAGTGCACGTAATACTGAAGGCGCAGTTGCACCGTGGATCTATACAAAGGCATTATGTTATTCTCAATTTAGATAGGAATTATTTGGAAAGGAATAGAGAACTGTAAGTTACTTGCTGGACAGAGTGGATGGACCATTTGTTGTTTATCTGCCATCATTTACTATGTTACTATCGTGCTGTTTGCCTTTTTGATTGCCACACTACCAAAGAGCCAAAGATTTCAGGGTATTGTCCACAAGGTCTCTAAGACAGTGGCGTAGCCACGGGTGGGCCTGGGTGGGCAGGTGCCCACCCAACTTAGACCCAGGCCCACCCAACTGGCACCGGAACTGCAAGGCTGTCGCGGGATCCCATCCCCGCGACAGCGAACAAGAGAACCCACACCTCGCGCGCCATCACGGCACACGTGGGGAAGCGCTGCTGCGGCCGTATGGCCAACCGGTCTTCCTGTTCGGGGGGGGGGGGGGGCGGAAGCGCCGCGCGCAGCTTCCGCTTCCTCCCCACAATGCAGGAAGATCAGCTGCCTCTCCTGCTGCCACCCGTTCTCCTGCTGTCTTCGGACCAAACGGCCCGCCAAACTTCCTGTTTGGGGGAGCGGAAGCGCCGCGCACAGCTTCCGCTTTCTCCCCCAAAGCAGGAAGATCAGCTGCTGCCACCCGTTCTCCTGCTATCTTCGGGCGTCGGGCCGTACTGCCCGCCGATCTTCCTGCTTGGGGGGGAGGGAGGAAGCGGACGTTGTGCGCTGCGCTTCCGCTCCCCCCCCCCCCCCCGACAGGAAGTTCGGCGGGCAGTACGGCCCGACGCCCGAAGATAGCAGGAGAACGGGTGGCAGCAGCTGATCTTCCTGCTTTGGGGGAGAAAGCGGAAGCTGTGCTCGTGCTTGAATGTGTATGTGTGGATGAGAATGGGAGTGTGTGTGGGTGAAAACTGGAGCCTGGGTGTGTATGTGGTTGAGAATGGAAGCTTGAATATGTGGGTGAATGGGAGCTCGAATGTGTGTATGTGTGGTTGAGAATGGGAGCCTGGGTTTGTGGGTGGGTGAGAATGGGAGCTTGAATGTGTGTATATGGGTGAGAATGAGAGCCTGGGTTTGTGTGGGTGGGTGAGAATGGAAGCTTGAATATGTGTATAAGAATGGGTGCTTGAATGTGTGTATGTGTGGGTGAGAATAGTACCTTAAATGTGTATATGTATGGATGAGAATGGGAGCTTGAATATGTGAGGGTGAGACTGGGAGCATGGGTTTGTGGGTGAGAATGGGAGTCTGGGTTTATGTGTGTGGGTGAGAATGGGAGTCTGGGTTTATGTGTGTGGGTGAGAATGGGTGCCTGGATGTGCGTCTGTGTGTGCATAAGAATATAAGCCTGGGGAGGGGTGAGAAAGTGAGAACTTGAATGTGAGCTTGGGGGGGGGGAGAGCATATGAGAGTGACAGCTTGAGTGTGTGAGAGGGAGTCTGTGAGAGAAAGCGTGTATGAGTGTGTGTGTGTGTGTGTGGAAGGGAAGAAGACAGTAATAGAAGAAAGACACTGAAAAGGAATTAGGAAATGAGCTATAAGGGAAAAAATGGGAAAAAGACCAGGACCAACTGATTAGAAAAATACAAAGATCAGACAACAAAGGTAAAAATATATATCTATATTTTGAGATGTTAGCAATTTAAATATAAGCAACACAACCGCTCTCTCAAAATTTATGGACAGGTAGGAGCCGTGTATAAAATCGTAATAATAAGAAGGCTAAAGTACCACAAATCACCGTGAATTATGTTTGGATCATTAAGTAAACCTCATACTTAGGCGTAGATGTGAATGCTGTGCTGCATAATTTGGCATTATTTATCAGTAAAAAAACAACTAGTAGCCCTGCATGCCTACAGCCCACCCATGTTAACCTTGTGCCCACCCAAAAAATCAATTCTGGCTACGCCACTGCTCTAAGATGTTTTTCCTGGGTAGTGACTCAACATGGAATCCAGTATTGTGTATCTGAAGTTGGGATTATTTTTCCCTATGTTTACATTCGTTTACATTAAATTGCTTCTGCCATTTAGAAGGCCAGTCTCCTAGTCTCGCAAGGTCCTGCTGCAGTTCCTCAGGATCTGCTGATGTTTTAACAACTCAAAACAATTTTGTGATTGCCTCATTTGTTTTCCTTTCTCCAGATCATTTATGAATATGCTAAATAGCACAGGTCAGTGGCGTAGCCAGAATTGATTTTTTGGGTGGGCACAAGGTTAACATGGGTGGGCTGTAGGCATGCAGGTCTACTAGTTGTTTTCTTTACTGATAAATAATGCCAAATTATGCAGCATAGCATTCACATCTACGCCTAAGTATGAGGTTTACTTAATGATACAAACATAATTCACGGTGATTTGTGGTACTTTAGCCTTCTTATTATTACGATTTTATACACGGCTCCTACCTGTCCATAAATTTTGAGAGAGCGGTTGTGTTGCTTATATTTAAATTGCTAACATCTCAAAATATAGATATATATTTTTACCTTTGTTGTCTGATCTTTGTATTTTTCTAATCAGTTGGTCCTGGTCTTTTTCCCATTTTTTCCCTTATAGCTCATTTCCTAATTCCTTTTCAGTGTCTTTCTTCTATTACTGTCTTCTTCCCTTCCACACACACACACACACACTCATACACGCTTTCTCTCACAGACTCCCTCTCACACACTCAAGCTGTCACTCTCATATGCTCTCCCCCCCCCCCCAAGCTCACATTCAAGTTCTCACTTTCTCACCCCTCCCCAGGCTTATATTCTTATGCACACACAGACGCACATCCAGGCACCCATTCTCACCCACACACATAAACCCAGACTCCCATTCTCACCCACACACATAAACCCAGACTCCCATTCTCACCCACAAACCCATGCTCCCAGTCTCACCCTCACATATTCAAGCTCCCATTCTCATCCATACATATACACATTTAAGGTACTATTCTCACCCACACATACACACATTCAAGCACCCATTCTTATCCACATATTCAAGCTTCCATTCTCACCCACCCACACAAACCCAGGCTCTCATTCTCACCCATATATACACACATTCAAGCTCCCATTCTCACCCACCCACAAACCCAGGCTCCCATTCTCAACCACACATACACACATTCGAGCTCCCATTCACCCACATATTCAAGCTTCCATTCTCAACCACATACACACCCAGGCTCCAGTTTTCACCCACACACACTCCCATTCTCATCCACACATACACATTCAAGCACGAGCACAGCTTCCGCTTTCTCCCCCAAAGCAGGAAGATCAGCTGCTGCCACCCGTTCTCCTGCTATCTTCGGGCGTCGGGCCATACTGCCCGCCGAACTTCCTGTCGGGGGGGGGGAGCGGAAGCGCAGCGCACAACGTCCGCTTCCTCCCTCCCCCCCAAGCAGGAAGATCGGCGGGCAGTACGGCCCGACGCCCGAAGATAGCAGGAGAACGGGTGGCAGCAGCTGATCTTCCTGCTTTGGGGGAGAAAGCGGAAGCTGTGCGTGGCGCTTCCGCTCCCCCAAACAGGAAGTTTGGCGGGCCGTTTGGTCCGAAGATAGCAGGAGAACGGGTGGCAGCAGGAGAGGCAGCTGATCTTCCTGCATTGTGGGGAGGAAGCGGAAGCTGCGCGCGGCGCTTCCGCCCCCCCCCCCCCGAACAGGAAGACCGGTTGGCCATACGGCCGCAGCAGCGCTTCCCCACGTGTGCCGTGATGGCGCGCGAGGCGTGGGTTCTCTTGTTCGCTGTCGCGGGGATGGGATCCCGCGACAGCCTTGCAGTTCCGGTGCCAGTTGGGTGGGCCTGGGTCTAAGTTGGGTGGGCACCTGCCCACCCAGGCCCACCCGTGGCTACGCCACTGGCACAGGTCCTAATACAGACCCCTGGCGCACTCCACTAATGGCCTTTCTCCATTCAGACATTTAGTCCTGTCCTCTGTTTCCTATCTTTTATTCAGTTACCAATCCACATTGCCTCCGATTCCATGACCTCTCATGAGGGACTTTTGTCAAATGACCTCTGAAGATTCAAATACATGATATCAACCAGCTTACCTTGTGCTTGCATGTTTATTTACACCCTCAAAAAAATCTAATAAATTGGTAAGGCAAGGCTTCCCTTTGGTTATCTAGTGGCTCCACTGTCTGCCTCACACACTTTTTGCTTTGATTATATTTTATGTTTGAAATCTTTTTAATAACATTTTCAACAGATAAGACATTTCCAAGACATCTCCACATGACGATGAGGTGTTTCTGCACACCACCGTGAAATACTAGTGTCAAATTAACATTTAACTATTGACAGCGTTAAGAAATCCCCATCCCCTGTACCTTTATAATCCAATCCCCCCTTACCCCCCACCCCCACCTAATCCCATACCCAAGGAACAAGCATTCCAAAATTCCTGAGCATTATCCTTAGTCTCATGCACATCCAGCATTTTATGATATATCATTTATAAACAAACTTTGAGCTCTAGAAGATAAAATCTGCAAATAAGACTCCCAGATCTTCAAAAATAGTTTGCCTGTTAGTTACATCCACCTTTTCTATGTACTTTTCCATAACATACATAGTAGGAATATGATTCAGCAATTGCTTTACAGTAAGGACTTCTGGCATAATCCATTGCCTAAGGTAGTCCTCCCAACTCTTGACACCATCCCTCCAAGATACCAGTGACTACTGTTGGTAAATGCCTATTTCTTGATCCTTCTACAGAAGGAAGAAATAGTATTCCTCCCAGGATCCTCTAAGTCAAAAATCTCAGCCAAGTCTTCCCTCTTTTCCTGCTTTAATCTCTTCTTGTCCAAGGATAAGGCATAATATCTCACCTGCAAATATGCAGCATAGAAATGTTGATGAGGAATATTAAAATTTTCCTGAAGGTCTTGGAAAGCCCTTAATTCACCCTTTTCTGTGAACATTTGAAAAATTATCTGTACATCTCTTCTCCTCCACTCCACAAATACAGCAGAATGTAGTCCCAGATGAAAAAAGCTGGTTTTCAACCAATGGTAAGTAGTGTGAGTTTTTATTAATTCAAATGTAATTTCCTTCACAACTGTTTCCAAGCACCCCTCAGAGGAGCAAAGAACAAAATTGTTTGCAACTGTCCCAGAAGTGCATTACCAGTGGAATGAAGGAAATATCTAGGCTCCAAAGGCTTCAACAATTCCTTCTCCGTGTCCATAAGTCACTCTCCTACATGGTGGAGGAAACAGACTAAAATATACTGCTTAAGATCAGATAACCCCATGCTCCCCTCTCTCCAAGAGTGTCTGCAATGTTTGGAGTGCTATTCTTATTTTTCCTTATATGCATCACTTTGCCCTTGTCCATATTAAATTTCATCTGCCATTTGGAAGCCTAGTCTTCCAATCTTGCAAGGTCCTCCTACAATTTATCACAATTTGCTTGATATTTAACTACCCTGCATAATTTTGTGTCATCTGCAAATTTGATCACTTCACTCATCGTACCCTTTTCCAGATCATTTATAAATATATTAAGCACCAGTCCAAGTATGGATCCCTAAGGCACTCCACTGTTTACCTTTTTTCACTGGGGGCCGGATTTTAAAAGGGTTACGCGCATAAGTTATGCGCGTAACCCTTAAAAAAGCCCCTTGCACGCGCTGAGCCTATTTTGCATAGGCTCGGCGGCGCGCATAAGTCCTGGAGCTTCGCAAAGGGGGCGTGTCGGGTGGGCGGCGTGAATTTCAGGGCGGGGCAGGAGGCATGTCGGGGGCGTGATGCCGGCCCGGGGGCGTGGTCAAGGCCTCCAGACCAACCCCTGGGTTGGGTGATGGCGTGCCAGCAGCCCACTGGCGCGCGCAGATTTACACCTGCCTCGGGTAGGCATAAATCTGCCGACAACGGTAGGGGGTTTAGGTAGGGGAAGGGAGGGGAGGCAGAAGGAAAGTGTTCCCTCTGAGGCCGCACCGATTTCGGAGCGGCCTTGGAGGGAACAGGCAGCACGCGCTGGACTCGGCGCGCGCAGGTTGCACAAATGTGCACCCCCTTGCGTGCGCCGACCCCGGATTTTATAAGATACGCGCGGCTATGCGCGTATCTTATAAAATCCAGCGTACTTTTGTTCACGTGTGCGCTGTTTTTTAAAATGTACCCCATTGACATCAGACCATTTAATCCTACTCTCTATTTCCTATCTTTTAACCAGCTTGCAATCCACAAAAGGACATTGTCTCCTATCCCATGACTTTTTAGTTTTTTTAGAAGCCTCTCATGCAGGACTACTTTGAATGCTTTCTGAAAATCCAAATATGAATCTACCAGTTCACCTTTGTGTTCACATGTTTATTCACCCCGTCTAAAAAATATAGGAGATTTGTAAGGCAAAAGAATTCCCTTGGGTAAATCCATGCTGGCTGTGTCCCATTAAACCATGTCAATCTAAATGTTTTGTGATTTTATTATTTATAACAATTTCCATGATTTTTCCCTGCACGGAATTCAGGCTCTCTATGGCCTAAAGTTTCCCGGATCACCCCTGGGGTTACATTGGCCATCTTCCAATCTTCAGGTACAATGGATGATTTTAATGATAGGTTACACATTAACTGAAATAGGTCTGAAATTTCATTCTTTAGTTCTTTCAGAACCCTGGGGTGTATGCCATCTGGTCCAGGTGATTTACTTCTTTTCAGTTTGTCAATTTGGCCTACGACATCTTCCAGGTTCACTGTGATTTAGTTCAGTTCATATGAATCATCACCCTTGAAAACCATCTCCGGAACGGGTGTCTCCCCAACATCCTCTTCAGAAAACACTGAAGCAAAGAAATCATTTAATCTTTCTGCGATGGCCTTATCTTCCCTAAGTGCCCCTTTAACCCCTTGATCATCTAACCGTCCAACCAAATCCCTCACAGGCTTTCTGTTTTGGATATATTTTAAAAAGTTTTTATTGTTAGTTTTTTCCTCTATGGCTAACTTCTTTTCAAATTCTCTCTTAACCTATCTTATCAATGTTTACATTTAATTTACCAATACTTATGCTTAATCCTATTTTCTTCTGATGGGTCCTGCTTCCAATTTGTGAATGAAGATCTTTTGGTTAAAATAGCCTCTTTCACCTCACTTTTTAGCCATGCTGGCAATTGCTTGATCTTCCTTCCACCTTTCTTAATGTGAGGAATACATATGGCCTATGCTTCTAGGGTGGTATTTTTTAACAATGTCCACACCTGTTGCACACTTTTTACCTTTGCAGTTGTATCTTTCAATTTTTTAAAAATTATTTTTCTCATTTTATCAAAGTTTCCCTTTTGAAAGTTTAGTGCTACAGCTATGGATTTACTTATTGTCCCTCTTCCGGTCATTAATTCATTTAAAACCAATCTGGCATTATTATCGGAGAGATTGTTTTTCCACTGGCACAGAGTATCAGCACAATTTAAAAGAAGCAACATCCCCTGAGGAAAGACTTATGTCTGAAACACAGCCACATTGGGAGGGCAGTAAGAATCTTTACAATTAGTGCTTGATGCTATGTGTTGTTCATTGTTGATGAGAATGGACAGTTCCTTTAGAAAACAAATACTGTTCTGTTGAGTTGGGAAAACAATCCAGTGACCATAAGAAAATTTAAGATGAGGACATTTTTGAATGGTAAAAAGTACAGGCACATTTTTTAGTGCTGTATAATATTTGTTCCTACAAACAAAACACACTTTATTTTCAGAATGAATTCACATCAGTCTGTTAGGAAGGTTAATGATTATAACATGTCATGGCATTGATTACCAGGTGGTAACAGATACAAATTAATTATGAAACCACAACCCTTTCCATTAAAAAAATTTTTTATTGTGATGAAGGATTCATTAGAGAGTTTCACTTGTGAGACTTTTTTTTGGAGACTAACTTGATTTAGAAGAATGTTAATCTTTATAAGAAATAATTTCACAAAGACTACTGCTTATTAAAAAAAAAAAAAGAATTGTGTAATATATAGAGAATAGGCTAAAAGGTGTGAGCTGAGTTTTGGTTAATATGTTGCTTCAGGCAGTAACCATCTTCAGTAAATATTTTCTCATTGTCTTTCTACATCAGGGATTCCCAGATCCCATACAGCCAGTCAGGTTTTCAGAATATCCACAATGAATGTGCATGAGATATATTTGCATGCATGGGAGATCCAGAATAAGAAAATATCTCTCATATATTTTAATTATGGATATCCTGAAAATCCAGCTGGCTGTGAGGTCAAGAGGACAGGATTTGGAAGCCATACTCTCCACTTTCCTCCCTGCAACTTCACATCATCTCCCCTGCACTTGTCCATTAAACTTTTTTTTCCCCATAAACATAGAATGGGGAAAAAAGCGATGGAAAATCAGGCCCTTAGAAAATAAGAGTTTGGTTGACACAGTCCCTTTTAATTAATGCATTTCATGCAATTAATGCAAAAATGCTGCCCTTTGTAACACACCTTAGAAGGATTAGTATAGAAGAAGCCTTAAATGAGTTGTTATCCTCAAGGTCATTTGTCTTGGGATGCAGGTCTGATCTTTAACCTGTTTTTGGAGGTGCACCACCAGCAGTTCTTCTTCTTCTCACTTATGTTACGCATTAATCATTCTGATGTTTGTACAGAAGCTATGGTCATGCTGTGTGCTGTCAACCCCATGCTGTTACTCCGTATCTCATCTGTCTCTGTTGTAGCTGAAACCTTGTCAGCAATATCTTTAGATTTTCAGTGGCTGCCCTTTTACAACCTTGTTCTTAACCTTGATGAAAACTGGCTAAAGATAAATGATATGGTATTGTGAACAGGCTCACTCTGTTCAACAGAGTCTATTCATTAAAGAGTAATCAATGTTACTTGAAAGGACATAATAATGCAAATGCAAAATTTGTGCTATGAAAAGACAAGTTTCACCTTATTAATAATAAGCTATTGAGGAAAACTGCATCAAATTTTTGTATTTATATACACTTTTTCATGCAATAATTTGCATCTTGTCCTTACTATGATGGAATTATGGGAAAACACTGACCAGCAAGAGAGTAAAACTAGCAACATTTTTTTAAAATGTAAATCTTTTTATTGAAAGCATAGAACACATAACAAACATGGACAGTAGGCATTAACATTGCAAGAAACCATCTATGTCAATATCACATGCTTATAGTATAAATGCATCACAATTCAAGAAAATCTGATTGAATCTTCATCCCCACCCTATCCCTTCCAATGATCACATAATGGAAAAGATTAATATCATCAGGAAACATCCCTTTCATACAAGTGTAACCACAACAGAGATGGATAATTGGTCTTCTTAACATGCTTTGTATTCATAATTATAAAGGCACAATCTTATAGTACACTGGGTATCACTGGGTAAGCCTCCAGGGTCTTAACCAATGGCTCCAGAGATACAATAAAAAGGAGTGGGGACAGCGGGCATCCCTGTCTCATGCCCCTTGTTAATGAGAGTGGAGAAGAAGAAATGCCATTAACCCATATGCTAGCTGTTGGATTTGATTATAAAACCTGAATGGCCTTCTTTATAAAACCTCGAAATCCCATAATGTCTAAGACCTCATGTAGGCAGGGCCGGCGGAAGCACTAGGCGAACTAGGCGATCGCCTAGGGCGCTGAGCATTAGGGGGCGCCGAGCCGCTGATGGCCAATGGCCGCCGGTGGACGTCATCCCAATAGCGGCTGAGCGGTGAACTACTGCTATGCTGTGTGCCAAATACACACAGCAAGAAGATCGGCGGGGCCATGGTGGAGCTCAAGTCACCACGGCCGGAAGAAAACAATCGCGTCTAAACATGCTGGTGCTCCAGCTCCTTCCTGCCCGCGCGGCCCCGGAAGAAAAATGTTGCCGGAGCCGCGCGGGCAGGAAGGAGGAGGATCATCAGCCAATGCAGGAGCTTCTCCTCCTTCCTGCCCGCGCGGCCCCGGAAGAAAAATGTTGCCGGAGCCGCGCGGGCAGGAAAGAGGAGGAGCATCAGCCGCGTACAGAAGAGGAGCAGCGCGGCTCGAGAAGTCCGGGGCCGCTGCAGAGCCCATCCTGCAGCGGCCGTGAAGAGGAGGCCCAGAGGTGAGAGAGAGACTGAGGGTTTGTACAGTGTGTATGTGTGCGTGTATGAGATGAGTTGAGAGACTGTGTGTGGGAGTGAGGACCTGAATGTTTGCAGAGACAGCATGTGAGAGCCTCTGTGTGTGTGTGAGAGAGACAGCATGTGACAGTGAGAGCCTGTGCTTGAGCAAGACAGCATGTGGGAGTGAGAGAGAGCCTGTGTGTGTGAGAGTCAGACAGCATGTGCAAGAGAGAGACTGTGTGTATGAATGATTGTATGAGAGAGAGCATGTGACAATGAGAGCCTGTGCTTGAGCAAGACAGCATGTGGGAGTGAGAGAGAGCCTGTGTGCCAGAGTCAGACAGCATGTGCCAGTGAGAGACTGTGTGTATGAATGATTGTATGAGAGAGAGCATGTGACAATGAGAGCCTGTGCTTGAGCAAGACAGCATGTGGGAGTGAGAGAGAGCCTGTGTGCCAGAGTCAGACAGCATGTGCAAGAGAGAGACGGTGTATACATGATTGTATGAGAGAGAGCATGTGAGAGTGAGTGCCTGTGTATGTGTGTGTGTGAGAGAGAGAGAAAGCATGTGAGAATGAGAACCTGACTGTGTGTTTGAGGGAAGAAGACAGATGGAGAGAAAAGAAATATGTTATAAAAGGAATTGGCAAAAAAATAAGAAAGGGAAGGTGGAAAAAAAAAAGCCTGTGACCAACTGATTAGAAAACTAAGATCAGACAGCAAATGTAAAAAAAAATAAATTATTTTTTACTGATTGGAACATGTAATCTTTGGGAATGTGCAAGAGTAGCACTTTCTCTATGCGGATCTCACAATGTACCATGAGGCCTGCACAGAGGAGGCAGCAGAATGGGCTTCAGTGCCAATAGTAGCAATCAGCACCTCCGCAATAGCCATACAGCAACAGTGACAGTGGCAGCAGAGGAATGAGAGAGGCTCTGAGGTTGCTGGCAAAAGAAAGAGAGGGGGGTCTCTGCCTTTAGTGTGTGCATGTGTATGAATGGGAGTTTGCCTGGCGGTGTATGTGTGTGAATGCATGGGTGCCTGCCTGAGGGTGTGTCTGTGTATGAGAATGAATGGATGTCTTCCTGGGGTTTGTATGTGTGAGAATAGATGCCTGCCTGTTTGTGCTGTATGTGTGTGTGTGAGAATAAATTGGTGCCTGCCTGGGGGTCTGGGTGTGAGAATGAATGTGTGCATGCCTGGGGGATGGGGAGGGAGTGGTGTGAAAATGAATGGGAGCCCGCCTGGGGGTCAGTGTGAGAATGACTGGGAGCTTGCCTGTGTGTGTGTGTGTGTGTGTGTGTTTGTGTGAGAACGATTGGAAGCTTGCCTGGGAGTGTGTGTTTGTGTGTATGTGAGGGAGCCAGTGAGAGCATGAGTGTGTATGAGAAAATCCAGGGGAGTAAGAGTTTGTGGGGGGGGGGGGGGTGTGGAGGGGGAGAGAGTGCCTTAGAGCCTGAGTGTGTCAGTGTCTGTGAGAGCGAGAGGTTATGGTTGGGTATAAGAGCATGAATGTGTATGTATGTGACAGTGTATGTGTGAGAGAGAATGGACATGTGAGTATGTGTGAGAGAGAGAGGATAACCTCAATCAAGAGCTCCCATGTATGGACAGCAGGGGCTTTTTAAAATCCTTATTAGTTTTAATTATTGTGTGTTATTTGATATATGTGCTGTTTTGAAATATTTTATTGGTTTTAGGAAATTGTAAAAAATGTATATGATTTTAATTACTAGAAATTCTATTTATCAGTAGTTTTAAAATATTATTTTATTAGTATGGTTTTACTATTATAACTGATGCTTTATGTTTCTTGATTTTATTTGTTTTATGAAGAATGGTGGTTCTGTTTTTCCATTGTTAATACACAGAGTCTGGCTTCTTGGGGTTTCCATTTCAGTTTTTTCTAATTTGTGCTCCTTTATTTTGTATTCTGTATTTGGTGAGGGTCTGTCTCTGCTCTGTGTGTGTGACCATGATGAGAGATTCTGCTAGCATAGGGATCTATAGCAATCGGGTTTGTTTTGTTTCCTCAGTAGGTGGAGTATTGGTATTCTAGGACCCAGTGGTGCACCAAGGGTCTCCGGTGCCCGGGGGCCAATGCATGTGTGCCTCTCCAGCATCCCCCCTTAATCCTTCTTGTACTAATGCTTAAGGTCACAGAAGGTCACATCAAATCCAATGAACATTAGATCTGTGACATTGAAATCCTGACAGAATGTTAGAATGTTAGAAGAGCCGCCAGGAGTCGAATATTTTTGCTAGACGTATGCCCTTTCACGAAACCTGCCTGACCGTTGGAAATTAAATCAGGCTGAACTAGTTTTAAACGGTTTGCTAGCACTTTCGCAAACAATTTAATATCTAAGTTTAACAAAGAAATGGGTCTTGATGAGTGGGCCTGAACAGAAAACCAACATGGAGAAGGAAATCCCCAGAATCCTCTATTTTTATTTAGCCTGCCTGTGCTGAATGAACTCTAAGTGACTTTCTGAGCATGACTTGCAGAATTTCCCTAGATATCTATAAAGGCAGTCAAGCTGGCACCAGAAAGGTAAGGCCTATTCATAGGGTCATATAGAAGAAAGCAACGGCGGGAACTTAACAAAGGAGAAACCAACGGTGGGACCTTCAGGCCATACGAACACTACAGAGGCACTCTTTCTCAACACAGCCATGTGTTAATTACCTTGACCAGTAAGATTTTAACAGAACAAAGGTCTATCTCAAGAGTGAGGGCAAATGGGCCACACCTGGGAAAACTAATCAGGGCAGTTCAGAGATAGTCATTATGTGGTTACATGACAACCTATGTAAATGATTCTTTGGGCAGTCACGTACACTAGAATCTTCCACAATATTGAATGTTATCTATAAAAGAAGGATCACTTCCTGTATACGATGAGGTGCTGGTAGTCAGTGTGTAAAGGACATGGCATCCGCATCTCCCAAGAATACTTATACTAAAAAAAATAAAAAATTATGCTTTCTACCAAAATCTAAGTGTTCTTGTCTCCCTGGCCATAAGCGTCATAAAAAATGGTGTGGCACTTAACAGTCTATATGAAGATGTCAATTGGAGATTCCTGCCAGGTTTGGGTAAAACAATAATCTGCACCTGTTTCATAGTATCTGGAAAGATACCCGCATCTATCATATCTGTGAACACTTTTTGCAGTGAATCCAGCACATCTGGAGTTAGTAATTTATAAAATAGAGCAGTTAATCCATCTGGATCTGGAGCTTTTAAAAGCTTAAGCTCTGTAATGGCTGTACCAATCTCAGAAACCTGAATAGGGTGATTTAAGTATTCTAGTTGCTTCTCTGTCAACATCGGTAAAGACATCTGTGCAAGAAGCTACTCCCCTTCTTTTGCATTTATTTATTTATTTATTTATTTATTTAACAGTTTTATATACCGAATTTCTTGTATCAGGATTACAAATCAAAACGGTTTACATAATAACAATAACAGTGCCTCAAATAGTGCAATTACATAAAACAGAGGAATACATCTATATGTTCTTTCATCTACATGTTCTTTCATAATATACATCTATATGTTCTATATGTACATCTATAATATATACTATATATTATATATATAGTATATATAGTATATATATAATATAATATATATATATATATATATAATGTATATCTATAATATACATCTATATGTTCTTTCATAATATAGTCTAAAAAGTTCCCCAACAGCATCCAATGAGGTCACTACCTTCCCATCTTTATCAGTCAACGTAGGGATAAAGGATGTCCCCCCACCTTAGGTTTAACAAGACCAGTTAATAGTTTACCCGCTTTGAAACCATATAGGTATACTTTATGTCGAAGGGCAGTTACCGAGGATAACGTTCTATGGTGTAGTTTATCATTAATTACCTTTTGTACCTGAACTTCTGTTTATCCCCTTCTAAATTAGATTGGACATATTTCTTTTTCGCTTCTTTTAACTTATCTGTAAGATCTAAAATGTCCCTATCCAGCTCTCTTTTCTTCCGTAGTGTATATCCAAGGATCTCCCCGCGCAACACTACCTTTACAGTTTCCCAAAATAAAACAGGCTAGTTTTTATGTTGTTCATTTTGTTTCTCATACTCCTGCCATTTATTTTGTAGGAATTACTTAAAATTCTTATCTTGAATCAGCCAACTAGGCTTTTTCCAATTATTCTTACCACTTCACAAGTTCTCAAATGCATAATACATGTAACCGGACAGTGATTCAAATCTTCAATTTCTACCTTAGAGCAGCAGGGAAATAAAGATTGGGAGACAAAAAAATAATCTATTCTTGATTATAGGGATGTGACTTGGCAATGTGAGTATAATCTATAGCACTAGGATTTAGAGTATGCCAGATGTCAATAATGTGTAGAGTGTCACAGAAAACATTTTATCCTTTTGAGGACCTTGCATAAATAGTCAGATTCCCTCGTTGCCAATCCAACTGAGGGTCCATGACACAGCTCATATCTCCTCCCATTATTACATTTGCTGTTCCCAAGTTAATTATCTTCGCCATCAGGTTTGTGAAAATGTCATAATGTTTTGGGCCATATACAACTACTAGAATAGTGGGTTTCCCAAATAAAATTCCTTGAACTATCACAAATCTCCCATTTTCATCCAGGATAGTTTTTTGCTCTGTAAATGTTACAGATTTGTGAATTAAAATGGCCACCCCTCTACTTTTAGAGGTACCAGAAGAGGCAAATACTTGACCCATCCACCGTTTCTTGAGTTTCATGTACTCTTTGTTAGACATGTGCATTTCCTGTAAGAAGGCTATAGTACCTTTTAATTTTTGTATGTGCTTAACACCTTTTCCCTTTTAGTGGGTATACCTAGACCTGCTACATTCCAAGAAAGCATTTTTATTTGGGAACCCATCAGCTGTAATCACCATGTTAGGCGATATGTTAATACTCATAAAATGTCAAGTGTCAACCGTAATTTCCTTGATCCAGCTCCATAATAAACAATGAATACATACATGCTCCTCCTGGTTCTCTGTATCCATACACAGGTTTTCCTCCTGACCCCCCCATGGATCCTGTCCCCTCTCCCAATTTCCCTTTCTCCCCCCCCCCACGAATCATCCAATCTACATAGTCATCCACTCCACACATCGGAGAGTGGGGCATCATAACTGATGCGCTCGGGTGTTGTTCCCATAACTTATCTCCCCAAATGTAAATGGGTCTCTTATCGGTTGAAAGAAGGAAAGAGGAATCAGTAATAATAATAATAATAAAAAAAAAAGATAAAGCAAATAAGAAAATGAACGCTCCTCTTGCTAATAAAACACCTTCTAGCCATGCTAGTGTAATTAGTGTTCTTTGCTAAATAGCACTGAGGTAACTATAAATATAACAAAGGCGCTGTCAGTATCTAACTTAGTCTGTATCAGAACAATGTTCAAGGATATCACTTGCAGGCTTCCTCATTCTCGCCGGTAGTTCGTGGTTGCATTTGGGCAAAACACATAGACCAAAGGTCAGTCTCATCAAATTATTTCTTCTGCTGCTTGCTGCTCATTAATTGTTCCCGCCAAATCTCCTTGTTGTTTCTTGAACGCCATTAAAAATGTCCATGCGGAGATCGGAGGAAGTGATGTCATCAGGCTGAATGGCTGTTGATTTTGACTTTAATACAATATACGAACAGTAATTTTTCGCTTTGAAAACAGAATATAACAACAGTGTTATTGATCATTTGAAGAACGGAAATTTACAGGCCGGTTATTCCTTTGATGTAGTTATCCACATTAGTTTAAATTCTAGTTAACTATTGATAAATCATTGCGTTAAAACAAACCTCTAATTAAAGGTCTATGACAGTTCGTCATCACGTTGAGACGTGATTGATGATTGGTTCACGTAGAAGAGCGTTTTAAAAAGCTGTAGCCATTTTGTTGGCACTGCTGCGCCGATAAACAAAAAACCCACCCCGACCCATTTGGACAAGAGCAAGGTGTTGCATATAGGGAAAAATAACCCTTGCTATATAGAGATGTGAATCGGAACAGGAATCGGTTCAGATTCCGGTTCCGATTCACATGTGGGTTTTTTTTCATCGGGCCCGATCGTGCTTTTGTTTATCGGCTGAGCCGATAAACAAAAAACCTACCCCGACCCATTTGGAAGATTGGGCATCCAAATGGCAGATGAAATTTAATGTGGACAAGTGCAAGGTGATGCATATAGGGAAAAATAACCCATGCTGTAGTTACACAATGTTAGGTTCCATATTAGGAGTTACCACCCAGGAAAAAGATCTGGATATCATAGTGGACAATACATTGAAAACACCGACTCTGTGCTGCGGCAGTCAAAAACAACAAACAGAATGTTAGGAATTATTAGGAAGGGAATGGTGAATATTATTAGAATGTTAGGAATTATTAGAAAGGGAATAAAACAGAAAATGTCATAATGCCTCTGTATTGCTCCATGGTGAGACCGCACCTTGAGTACTGTGTACAATTCTGGTCGCCGCATCTCAAAAAAGATATATTTGCAATGGAGAAGGTACAGAGAAGGGCAACCAAAATGATAAAGGGGATGGAACAGCTCCCCTATGAGGAAAGACTAAAGAGGTTAGGGCTGTTCAGCTTGGAGAAGAGATGGCTGGAGGGGGGATATGATAGAGGTCTTTAAAATCATGAGAGGTCCAGAACGGGTAAATGTGAATCGGTTATTTACACTTTCGGATAATAGAAGGATTAGGGGGCACTCCATGAAGTTAGCAGACTAACTAATCAGAGACATTTTTTCACACAACGCACAATTAAGCTCTGGAAATTTAAGCCAGAGGATGT
This sequence comes from Rhinatrema bivittatum, assembly GCF_901001135.1. Classification (NCBI taxonomy): domain Eukaryota; kingdom Metazoa; phylum Chordata; class Amphibia; order Gymnophiona; family Rhinatrematidae; genus Rhinatrema; species Rhinatrema bivittatum. Next base: position 50,571,384 of record NC_042620.1, on the reverse strand, counting down.
AGTTAGTGCAGTTACTGAAGCTGGGTTTGAAAAAGGTTTGGATAAGTTCTTGGAGATGAAGTCCATTAACTGCTATTAATCAAGTTGACTTAGGAAATAGCCACTGCTATTACTTGCGTCAAAAGCATGGGATCTACTTAGTGTTTTGGTTCTTGTCAGGTACATGTAGCCTGGATTGGCCACCGCTGGAAACAGGATGCTGGGCTTGATGGACCCTTGGTCTTACCCAGTATGGCAATTTATGTTATTTTAAATTTTTTAATAAACATAATTGATATAAATATATTATCTAGTAATTTCATTGTATGTCCCCTAGTGTTTGTATTTTTTTAAAGCATAAACAACAGATTCATATTTACCCATTCTGCTCCACTCATTATTTAATAGACCTCTATCATATCTCCCATTAGTCGTCTCTTCTCAAAGCTGAAGAGCCCTAACCTCTTTATCCTTTTTTCATAGGGGAATTGTTCCATCCCCTTTATCATTGTCATTGCCCTTCTCTGTACCTTTTCTAATTCTGCTATATCTCTTCAGAGATTCAGTGACCAGAACTGCACACAGCACTCAAGATGAGGTCGCATCATGGAGTGATACAGAGGCATTATGATATTCTCTGTTCTATTGTCCATTCCTTTCCTAATAATCCCTAGCATTCTATTTGCTTTCATGGCTGCCACTGTACACTGGGCAGAGGATTTTAAATATATTATCTATGATGGCGCCTAGATCTTTTTCTTGGGTGGTGCCAGTGTGGAACCTTGCATCGTGAAGCGATAATTTGGGTTCCTCTTCCCTATGTGCATCACTTTGCACTTGTCTACATTAAATTAAGTCTGTCATTTGGATGCCCAGTCTGCCAATTTCGCATATATGCACACAAGTGTCCCTTACTCTCATGTTCCATCTTTTATAAAAGTTGAAAATATATGCAGACTTTCACACGCACAGATATGCATGTAAAAAAGGGGCAGTCTAGGGGTGGTGCAAACACTTATGTGCGTACATTTGCCAACTTACTCGTGTTTTTTACATCTGTTCATTATCTGGTATAAGTGATATTAAATATGTTTATTGTGTTGTAATAACTGGATGGGAGGTCTGGGTGGAGTTCAGGTAGAAGAACCAGGAAGATCTCCATGATCTGGGGAAGGACTGGTGGAATTGTTAAACTGGTTCATTTCATTTATGCGCGCATGTTTTAAAATTGGCCAACTTGAGTAAGTCCTACTTTGCATTAATGTGCAAAATATACGTGTGTCTATTTTTTAAATCGGTAGAAAAATTACATGCGTTCAATGCATTGATATATATTTTTCAATGCATTACATATATTTACATGAAAGCTTATGTTGTGGGTGGATATATATTATATAACGGGTGTATATCAAATCGTGCAGGTTATAAAATACTTGCATATATCTGCTCACAGCCATTTGGTGCATATATGCTGCCACGCACATTTATTTGAAAATTATTCTCTCTGAGGTCAATATTCAAAATGATTTCGTTGGATAACCTAACAGTTATCCATCTAAGTGACATAGCCAGCTATTTTTAGCCCTTATCTGGCTAAATTCTAGAATTTAGCTGGATAAAAAGGTGGTGGTGGTGGTGGTGGGGGGGGGGGGGGGTTTGAGGGCATTCTGGAGAGGGACTGAGATATCCGGCTAATCTAGCCGAATATGTGTATATCCGGCTAGGTTAGCCTGTTAACTTTAGACCTGCTGCTGAGCAGTTTTAAAGTTATCCAGCCTTATGTGGCCGGACAATGTGTAACTTAATTGGATATCTTTAAAAGATATACGACTAAGTAGCGCTATCGGTACAGAATGGAGAGACCCATTGTATGCAGCGTTATGTCATGAGTATTCATTGTGGCTATTCAGAAAACTGGGCTAGTTAAATGTGCCTCCAGCATCCCACTCCCATGCCACACCAAAAAGTGATTATCTTAGCTACATCTGAAAATTTTGCAATTTCACAATTTAAAAAAATTTGAGGTTCATATTCAGAGGTATTTAGCTGGATAACTCACAAGTTATCCAGTCCTTAAGCAAATTGGTGGACAATCTTGTTACATCCACAACCCATCTCTTATAACTTTGGACCTTAGACCTGACTGCACCAAATCTGATGTTAGGTACAGCTGGGGAGAGGGGCGGGGGTGTTGTATTTTTAAGGCTGCAAATACTTTGCAAGGGTCCACCCCAGAATATCAGATCTTCTACTGGTTTAAATGCTCAGCATGCCAAGGAAAATTGTCTTTTAATCTAATGGAGGTGATAGAGGAAGACAGCTCCTTTACTTAAGCTCTCCTGCGTTATGGAGAGCCAGGAAGCACAGAAGTAAAAGTAACTGTCCCAGTATGTTTCTGCATTGGTTACCAGTTGAACAAAGAGCAATTTATAAAACATAATGCATTATACATAAGATACTTTATGGAGAAATGACAGATTGGCTTAATACTACTATCAGACTACATATCCCACAGCGTGCACTGAGATCTGCAAACAAGGGTCTGCTCACAATACACACAGTCAGAACTGCCCATTTATGTGAAGTGCGAGATCGATCTATTTCAATTGCAGGTCCCAAACATTGGAACAAATTACCACCTGAGCTGAGACTTCAATCCAACAAGAAACAATTCAGGAAAGATTTTAAAACGTGGCTCTTCCAACAGGCATACATGAGTGAGAATCAAGCCCAAAGCTAAACCCATTTTTAGCTTTGTATGATTTTTATAGTGGTATTATCTTAAAAATTGTTTTAATTATTGTAACTAATTTATGTTTGTTATCGTTTTAATTGTTTTTAGGTGTATTTGTATTATTTTTATTTTCTGATAATGAATTTATTTTAAACAGTCAAGATGGATATTCTCCATACAACGGTATATAAAACTGTTTAAATAAATAAATAAATAAATAAATAAATGTATGTTTCTCAGTGCCAAAATAACCAAAGTGCTGTAGTACTAGAACCTCACATAGCCCATGGACCCCCTTATGGAAAGGCTCAGCCTAATGCTATTTGTAAAGAACAAAGGGCTTGAATGAGTGGATAATTTATGGAACTTTTTGAGACAAGAAAGAATATAGAGGTTAAAAGGCTCCTTAAGACAGATTGAGTTCTTTTGATCCATTATACTGTTTGGGTATTACAAATTTAAAACAAAAACAAACAAACAAGAAACATAGCACAATTAATGGCCAATCTTTTCTCCAGCTCATCCCCCACTTCTAAAATGACAAGTGACAAGATAGAATAACATATACATAATATAGTAACAAATTAATGATGGTCCATCCAGTCTGCCCAGCAAGCTTTATTACAGTAGTTGCTGCCGCACTGTGATCGTTAGCCCCATGCTTCTCTTTTACTAAGTGATGAGCCACCTTGAAAACTCAAACAGTGTGCGTGTCGTGCACGGCTTATGGACTTGGCCATTGAAGCAGTCCTGTGCTTTTTCCCTTATGTCTGCATATCAGTATCCCAGAGCATAAACGTCAGGGCCCATGGTGGTAATCTGAATCCAATTCTTCTCCACCCCACTCCCTTTGCATTTTAGACTTTACAACCATGCTTCCTTATCGTTCCCCAGATCAGTCCAGATGCATGGGTTTTTCTCCCCTACCAGCAGATGGAGACAGAAGAAAAGCTTTACTGACACTAGTGTGGCACCTGCAGTTCCACTCTCTCATGGAATTACATTTTAAAATATGTGGCGTTTATGGCTCTCTCAGCCAAAAAGGTTCCTGACCCCTGCTCTAGCATATGATAGAGGTGCAAAACCTGCAGTCTGGAGATTTAAAAAAAAAAAAAAAAAAAAAGGTAAATTGCTCCCAGAGTGTTAAGTGCCGTGAAGGGCCATCCCCCTGGTAGAGTAGCACGAGCAGGGGGTTGGTAACCCTTAATTGACTTTTCCTAAAGGTGCTGAGGAGATTGATAGCCAGGAACCTGGCTCCCTCCATTTCCCTGCATGGCTCTCATTTACTCTCTCATGGGCAGTAAGGAGAAGACAGCTAACAGGAAAGTATTATTGCCTTTGCCCTTTCTACATCACTTGTGGACTCTGTCACTTTAAATTAAAAAAAAAAAAAAGACAGAGCTGTTTGGCTCAGGAGAGCCGACAGAGGGGAGAGTGAATATGCAACAGGAGAGGCCAGGGATTGGCTATGTATTGCAGCAGGGAGGTTTTAGCTGTGCTGGGGTAAGTCCACCTTCTGGGGGGCTCATGTGGAGGAATGGCAGCACCCTCCGACTGAGGGAAGCACTGCCAGGCATGTGGAGAGTGACAATCATGTTTAAACTCATCGGTGCTATGCAGCAAGGGGTAGATTTTCAGACGAGCGCGAACAGCCTACTTTTGTTTGCGCTCCAGGCGCAAACAAAAGTACGCTGGATTTTAGTAGATACGCGCGTAGTCGCGCGTATCGGCTAAAATCCTGGATCGGCGCGCGCAAGGCTATCGATTTCGTATAGCCTGCGCGCGCCGAGCCGCGCAGCCTACCCCCGTTCCCTCCTAGGCCGCTCCGAAATCGGAGCGGCCTAGAAGGGAACTTTCCTTTGCCCTCCCCTCACCTTCCCCTCCCTAACCCACCCGCCCGGCCCTGTCTAAACCCCCATCCTACCTTTGTCGGGGGATTTACGCCTCCCGGAGGGAGGCGTAAATCCCCGCGCGCCAGCGGGCCTCCTGCGCGCCGGGCCGCGACCTGGGGGCGGGTACGGAGGGCGTGGCCACGCCCCCGGGCCGTAGCCACGCCCCCGTTCCCGCCCCCAAAACGCTGCCGACACGCCCCCGCAACGCTGCGCGCTCCGGCCCCGCCCCCCGACACGCCTCCCGACACGCCCACTCCGAAAACCCCGGGACTTACGCGAGTCCCGGGGTTCTGCGCGCGCCGGTGAGCCTATGTAAAATAGGCTCACCGGCGCGCAGGGCCCTGCTCGCGTAAATCCGCCCGGTTTTGGGCGGATTTACGCGAGCAGGGCTCTGAAAATCCGCCCCCAAATGTGTTGGAGTTGGGGAAGGTGGTTCTGAGCTGGCCAGCGCAGCTTCGGAGGGTAAGGAATGCTCCTATGCAAGGCTGCTCTGTAGCACGAGAACTGTGACCATTTTGGAATTGGCACCCATGCTGCAGGGGAGGGGCATGGCTCTCCTCCTCAGTTATCCTCAATCACTGAAGGCTTTGAAAAGGTGTGAGGCTGGTGGGAACTCTCTGTGTCAGAATCTGACTCCAAAAGATGCTTTATCCAGAGAATTTGTGCTTCTAATGCACAGAAACATTTTGGCCAAGACGGAGACATTAGGGAAACACTGCATTCTGCAAGCCTCCCATGTTGAAGTAAGCCACAGAAAGTATCTTTCCCCCCGAAGAGGGCTAGGGGGGCCGCTGCATACTCTGTCATAAGAGCCGTATGGATGAGGCATCAGAGAACTCAGGAGATGAAGGGGATCCCTCATCAGACCCTCTGCTGGAAGAAGAAGGGGACAATGATCCCTCAAGAAAGGGGATCATTGTAGGGGAAGGGGAGTTAATGAGTAAAGATGGCCGGCGCCATCTTTAAAGATGGCGCCGGCCATCCAGTGCTCCTACCATGTGCCAGGGGCCGGCCAATGGCACGGATACCCTGTTACATGGTAAGGGCAAAGGGGCATCGGCGCCATTTTTTTTTTTTAGAACAGCTGATGCCTGGGAACAGGAAATCTTTCCCTGAGGCCCCCCTGGATCTCTCCCAGAGGCCCCCCTGGACCACCAGGTAATTTTAAAAGGTTTTGGGGGGGTGGGGAGGGGGGGTCGATTTAAAGGGTTGGGTGGGTTGTTTTTTTTTAGCAGCGCGGGCCTCCCTAAAAAAAAAGGGTCGGGAGGGTGGGGGAGGCTAAGGGGGCTTGATTTAAAGGGTTGGGTGGGTTTTTTTTTTTAATCGGGCTATTGGCGCCATTTTAGTGGCAGCCAAAATGGCGCCGATGGCCCGAGAGCGGGAGATCGCGCCGGGACCCCCCCACTGGACCACCAGGTAACTTAACATTTTGGGGGGTTTGGGAGGGTAAGGAATTGGTTTTAAAGGGTCGGGGTGGGTTTAGGGGTTGTTTTGGTGTGCCGGTTTTCCCACCCTCCCCCAAATAATTCCCGTGCCCTATTTAACAATACAATACAAATGCCCCTGACGATAAATCGGGAGCATTTGTATTGTATCGTGCACTCTAATGATTTAGAACGATTTTAAAATTATCTGACAATAATTTTAATCGTTCAAAAACGATTCACATCCCTAGCAATTAGTTGCTCTGGAGGAGATCTGTCAAGGGGGAATTTTGTCTTCACTACACACTTTCATAAAGCATTAATGGCTGGATGTGTGGGCTACATAAGCTGCTGGTTTTGGAGCGAGTGTGCTACATGCGGGTTTCAAGTTCCTGCCCAGTTTAGGGGAGCTTGGGTAAATCCCCTACATCCAAGCTGAACTGGGAAATAAGGAAAGAAAAAATGGTTCTTACTTGCTAATTTTCTTTCCTTGAGTTTCACAGATCAGTCCAGAATTTCACCCTCTCTGGAAAGATCTAGTCTGTGTATAGATAGTAAGAATTTTAGGGAGTTTGAGAGTTTTCAATCTCCTTTACGGACTGAAGGGCTCCAAGTTAGGGGTTCAATCTTTCCCCTGCTCATTTTGGGAGAGGGAATTGTTTACTGTTCAGTAACATCTTTGCTTGTGGATTCTGCAACCTGAGGTACTGCAGGAGGTACACTAGCTTAAGTAACAGTATCAGTAAAGCTTTTCTTCTGTCTCCATCTGCTGCTAGGGGAGAAAAACCCGTGCGTCTGATCTGTGGAACTCAAGGAACAAAAATTAGCAGGCAAGAACTAACTTTCCTATTTATAACTGTGTTCTGATTTGAGTTCTAACTATGCTATGATTTTATATATTTACAATTGTTATTAGCTGTATTTATTTTGTCAGTTTTCTCTTATTGGTTATGTTTTTATTTGTTCATATATTCATCATGTTTAGCTTTAATTGATTTTGATTATTAAATTATATTTTTATTAGTCATTGTTTGTCATCATCTTTTGGAAACCATATTGATGTCTTTTTAAATGTTGTGATTAATCAAGAAATAAGCTAAGCTAAAATATTGGTCTTATATAGAATCCATAGCAGACAAGAAGCATAGCTTCTGATTTTGTTGACTATAGCCCTAATGTGTTATATTCTTAATTTAGCTGCTAAAACCATAAAGTCACCTGTCTAGGAAGTCTGAGTTAAACCTCCATATTTATGTTGATATTCAGCTCTATTATGAATGGTTAAGAGATACTGAAGGTTCTCTGGAATTGGCTATTTCAAGGCTTCAGCGTTGGCTGTCCTAACCTATGCTCACATGATTCCACATCTGGTTTAATGCAATGCCATATTTGTGGGGTTACCCATTGATGTAATTGCAATCAGTCTAGAACCAGGAAGCTCGTATTCTGGTTGGAAATAGCTCAAAAAACCATATTTTCCCCCATCCGGATCAGTTATATTGGCCATCAGCCACTAGTCAAGCAAAATTCAGTCTTGAGTCTGTTTTAGAGCTCTGAATAAGCTGGGTTAAAGTTATTTTTTTCTATTGGTCTATCCCAGTCTGCTCTCTGAGATCACATAAGTTGCTAGTTATTCCACCATGCCAAATGAGCAAATCTGTCATGGCTCACAATAGAGCATTCTGCTGTATCACACCCACCCTTTGGAACAGCCTTCTAACTGAAGGAGCTTCACATGCAAAATGGCAGTAGGCCTTTTATGAAGGTAAAAATTTGTCTTTCTAGCTTGCTTTATGGCCCCTTGTCAAACTAGTCCTGCTTGACTGGGACCTCTTAGATGTTTTATAGAACTTTTATTTAAAGACAATTTTGGAAAAAAAATGTTGTATGGTCCTGAAGAATGGTTGGCAGGATAGGGGAAGCAAGTTCAAACCACTAACTTCAGTCATTTACTACCTGCCACTAAACACCCCTCTATTTCCCTCTCTTTACACCTAACTGGTTTGTTGAGTTTATGGTAACGTTATTGTTATGAGGCTGGCTATTACTAAAAATACTTTGCTTAAATGACTGAGTTAAATTATTGCTGTAAATGTATTTTATGGCTGCCATTTTGCTATTTATTGTTCAACTCTGTATAATTCATTGCTGCTTGTGCTTTTTGACAATTTTTTATTGAGTCTCACCCAGGGCACTCTTGTAGGTAGGGTGCATAATTGAAACTTGTAAATAAATAAGGAGGATGCTAGAGAGATAATTTGAAACAGCAATAAGACTTAGCAAAGTAACATACAATGTAGATTTCTGGTGGCAGTGGTATTTCTTCACAGCCTCCCTCCTGAAGAAAATATGCAAAAATTGATTGTGTAATCTCTATGGTATAGAATGAATGTTGCCATAATAAATAATTCAGCAGTAATAAAAATGTAATTTATATTTTATGGGCTTTGTTTTATTATTTCAAGTACTCTCATTTGTATAGTATTTAAACTATCATCTTTATTAATTTATACTTTGCAAACCAGTCTCAGATTAATTGCATTTTTCTTTTTTGATTGAGTGAATGTTGCACTTAATCAATGAAAAAAAGAAAAGTCAGGCTTCTTGGATGCTGTCCCTCTGCCTCTTAAAGTTAGCTCATCTGGTACAGTTGTATAGTTCTTTCACAGCCAAAAGTCGATAGTTGGGTTGGTTTTTTTTAAGTGATAGACATTTTTTAAAGACAGGAAGAACCACTACATTTCTATTAGTGAATCAAGAAGTTTTAAGAAATGAAAAGAAAGTTGCAAAAAAGGTCACCTTTGGGAATAAATACTAAACGGCATCCAATCTGAGGCTTTTAATACATAATTACTCCACACAGCGCAATATATAATACGAGACCAGGACCTTACCAGATTTTTCCTCAGTATGAACTATGATGTTAGGCAAGTGATAGCTCCCAGGGTGCAGATGTTTAACCACGATCTCTACTACATGACAGGGGGGTGCACAATGCAAAATAAACCATTTTCTCATTATTGAATTCATAGATTTTCATTGGTGATTAGAGACTAAACTATTAGGGATGTGAATCATATTTCTGACAATTGAAAATATCGTACGATATTTTCAAAGTTGTCAGACATCGGGGGCTCCCTGCAACCGATAGGAAAACCCCACAAAATTGTTCGTGGGGTTCTCTTATTTTGGGGGAGGGCGGGAAAAACAGCACACAAAAAATAATCCCTAAACCCACCCCGACCCTTTAAAACATCTCCCTTAGCTTCCCCCCCCCCCCCCGACCCCCCCCCTCAAACGTTTTAAATTACCTGGTGGTCCCGGGAGCGATCTCCCGCTCTCGGGCCATCGGCTGCCACTAATAAAAATGGCACCAATGGCCCTTTGCCCTTACCATGTGACAGGGTATCCGTGCCATTGGCCAGCCCCTGTCACATGGTAGGAGTAATGGATGGCCGGCACCATCTTTAAAAATGGCATGGGCCATCCAGTTTTGGGGGAGGGGGGAAAGCTAAAGGAGCTGTTTAAGTGCCGATAAAAAAAACCCCAAAAAAACCTGATCAGGCAGCACGAAAAAAAATTCACGATGTGAATCGGAACCGGAATCTATTCCGGTTCCGATTCACATCTCTAGAAACTATGCTGATCAGAATACTAGAAGATGCTTCACTGCAATAATGTGCGGATGAGAGAAATCCACAGATTTGGCTAGGCTGGAGATCCAACAACCTTTTTCCGCATACTAAGAGACTTTCTGCCAGAGAACACAAATGTTTGTAAAACTAAAAGTCATATTTATATAACTGCCAAATGCAAATTTTCCTCAAACACATTTTTACACAAAACCCACCTAAAATTTGGCATTTTGTGCTGCCGCAAGAAGAGCCACTACTGCAGCTAGAGCCAGGAATGAAAGGAGCTGCCTGCACCACACAAACAAAAACTTAAGCCTTGGCTCCTGACAAGTTTTGGCTGCACCCAACTTTTCTAAATTAGATCTGTTAGAATTAGCAGACAAGATACCCATTTCACCCCAATCTCGTTGCTGCATATTGACTCTGGATTAACACATTTCTTTCTAACAGTTTTCTCCACTAACCAGTACAAGAACAGACAGGTTTGAAATGCCTAGTTTACTGGGGCAGGGTTCCATTAGTCATGCTGGCCCTGAAGAAAGCCAAACTGTTTACAAGTACCCCATGTAAGAATTATTGACAATACATAATGGGGTAGATTTTGAAAGGGATAGGTGCATAACCCTTTAAAAACACTCCTGCGCGGGCCGAGCCTATTTTGCATAGGCTCAGCAGCGCGCGCGCAAGCCCTGGGACGCGCTTATGTCCCGGGGCTTTGAAAAAGGGGTGGGGTTATGGGTGTGGCACCGGTCCAGGGGCAGGACAGAGGCCTCCAGCACAGTGGCTGTGCCGGGGGATGGCGTGCCGGCAGCTGGCCGGCACTCGCAAGATATGCCAGAGGCAGGCGTTAACTCCTTGAAATAAGGTGGGGAGGGGGGGGATTTAGGTAGGGCTGGGGGAGCAGAAGAAAAGTTCCCTCTGAGGCCACTCCAATTTCAGAGCAGCTTTGGAGGGAACGGGGAAAGCCATCAAGGCTCCCCTAGGGCTTGGCACACACAGGGTGCACAAGTGTGCACCCCCTTGTGCGCACCGACCCCGTGCGCATGTTATAAAATCGGGTGTGCATTTGTGCATGCCGGGTAGCGCGCACACATGTACCCCGCGCACGCTCGTTTAAAAATCTACCCCAATATGTCAGTACTTCAGGCTAATTCAATAAAATGTTCTGACTTACAAAGAATCCCTATCTTCCTATTTTGTAATAATGGGTTGTCCTATGTTGAACCTTTGAGAATTACCACCAGGCCTCTACTCCAACTCTTTGTGAATGATTATATGACTGAACCTTGCAAATTTTATTTTCTGGAAATAAAAAGTCTGAATTCTGCCAGTGGATAGGTCAATGTTTTTTTGTTTTGTTTTTTTTTAAATAATGACAGCTCCAAAACAGCCATAAGAGTTTTTAAATCAGACCATTAATGAGCAAGGCTCGTTAACAGCCTTAATTTACAATTACCTTATTTTAACCCTTTACTAACTTATGTTAAAAGATACTGCTTTAAAAGAAACAGATGCCAATTACATGTTCATTTTATATTCAAATCACATTGCTTGCACAGTATTTTTCACATGAAGAGTTACAATTTATAGCCTATAATCCATACTCATGTAATGGCAATTGCTACAATATCGAACTGGAGAACACGAATTCAAGCTGCACAGTACATCCTACCATAAAGACATTTCATTAGCTTCTGTTTACAGACAGGGGAGCCATAACACTGGACAACTCACAATTCGTGCATGTCATGTGAATACAGTATTTTCATATTCCATTGAGGAAAAAAAAAGCTAAATTACACCAAACATAGTGCAGGTATTTTGACACTATGCATCATAAGAACATTGCCACAACATAACAACTTTTCAGTAAAATGGATTTTTAAAAAGCCACTATGGTTTGGGAATCATACTGCTTTTCCAAAATGTAGATTATTACATCCTTTGTGCTGCATATCAGAAAATAATAAATAGAACAAATTTGCCAAAGTGAAAAATATTACACTGTACAGGGTGCCTTTAGTGTAAAATGCCTGGAGTCAGTCAAACTGTTTTGCTAATGGAGGGCTTTTGCCTATTGCAGGCTGCTTTGCACTGTCTGGCATTTAATACCTGTTAGGACCCCAAAACATTTACAGAGAAATTAAAGTTTAATGCTTTATTATACAGTAACTTCCAAACAGCACATTTAGCTCCTATAGACTTCACTTGAACAAGTTAACTAAAATACTCTCCTGAAGATTATTAAAAATAAATAATCTACAGTAATGTAACTATTGCACTTACAAAACAAGTATCGATTAGGCTCTCCCTCAACCAATATCAAAATATTTAGCCAGGCTTAAGGCTGGTATGCAGTTCAAATGCTGCCGGCCTCGCAAAGTTATCCTGGGCTTTAAATGACATGTGCACTACACTCATGTACAGTTATTCTGCTGCACTGCTCACGTATGGAAGGAGAGGACGGTACAGGAACTCTAAGAATTACAGGGTTTAGAAGAATGATGTGTCAGCTGAAAAGGCCCCAGCCAGTCGGAAATCCTCTTTTGTTAAGACGCTGTACATGCGTTGTGGCAGTGCCTTAGAGTAAGGTGCAGGTCGGGGTACAGTCGTTCGCAAAATAATTTCACGGCCAGCAGGTGGTGGAAAATCCGAAACCGCTCCTGAATTTTGTCTTCGATCTTCAGACTTCTTCAGTTCATCATCCAGTGGAGACATTGTTGCAACCTTAAAGGGAAAAAAAGACAAAACAATTAATGGATGCTAAGGAAAGATGCGATACCAAATGAAACATGTAGATGATACCTTCATATGAGCAGATGTTTCAACATCAATATGGAACTCAATCAAATCTCAACATGTACACATACAAGACAGACAAAATTATAAAAAAAAACCAAACCCTTATAAAAACTGTAAGATACCTAACTCAAGCTATTGATGAATTTTTGCCTAGCAGGGGGTCCCAAACAACTGGGTTTTTTTTGTTAATTTTCTATTTACAAATATAGCACTCATGAAAGATGCCAGACTGACAGTACCAAAAACAAAAATAAGAGGGGGGTGGCACCTTATAGACAATTTATCGAGGCATGAACTTTTGAGGACAGTCTAAAAAGGTGCCACCCGCCTCTGTCATTTCTGCTACAGCAGCCTAACATGGCTATCCCTCCGCTGATCTGAACCAAAATCAAAGCTCTCCAATTATCCAATTCATAAGCTGTGTACAGGCAGTGGCCGTAAACATGTCCCCCTCTGAAGGGATTAACTCTAAGGGAGATTTGGGAGCTTAGACTCAGTGGGCCCCAGCTGCTGGCAATGCCTAGAGTAGCAACACAATTGAGATTTTTATTTTAAGAAACCATGATCTCATTTTATGTAGAAGAAACAGAACCCTCTAACATGAGTATACGGTTTTATATTTAAGAAAACTATGTCATCTTAATAGACCAGTGGTTCCCAACCCTGTTCTAGGGACCCCCCCCCCCCCAGCCAGTCAGGTCTTCAGAATATCCACAATAAATATGCATGAGAACATTTTCATGTTATGGAGGCAGTGCATGCAAATTCTCTCTCATGCATATTCATTGTGGATATCCTGAAAACACCGGTAAACAAATTTCTGGGAACATTTTGTTTCCTCCACAACCTACGGTGAAACAAGTAGATTTTAACAAGCTGAACACAAATATGCATTTATTATGTCTGTATCATGTACAGTTTGCTAGAAATGTGCGATATACATTAAGCATTGTTACATGTCTGTTGCGGCATAAGCTATAATGGCAATGTTGGCACCAGAAAACAAAATTAAAATGTTTTGCCACTGTTCTTCGTTTGTAATCACTGTCCGACACTTCACAGATGAGAGTCCAACAAGTCACCCAGCATGGAGGGGTTCCACTTGCCTTGATACCGTTTCTCCATTTTGACAATGTCTTGATGAAACCTTTCACGATGTTCGTCACTCACAGCGCCAAGGTTGTCTGGGAAGAAGTACAAGTGGGAATGAAGAAAATGTATCTTCAATGACATGTTGCACTTCATCAATTTGGATGCCTGAAGCAGATTTTCAACCTGTTCGACATAGTCTGCTGTCTTATAGTTGCCTAGAAAGTTACAAACGACATTCTTGAAGGTTGTCCACACAACACATTCTGTACCTTGCAGAAGACTTTCTTTCTGTTCCCTCCATATCATTGGGATGGTAAACGGCATGGATGGTCGCACACCTTTCAGCCAAGCTCGCAGACTATTGGGCGCAAGATGCACAACATATGAGGAACCCATGCTCTGTCCTGGTCACCAATTTTGCACCCGAAGTATAACTCGTATGGCCTTTTTTTTTTGGAATTTTCAACAATGTTTACATTTATTATAATGTCTCCAGAAAAATACAGAGATAAGGAAAAGAAAAATAAGCCATTACATCTGGCATTAATACCTATTCAAGAAAAAGATATACTTTTCCCCCTCTGTTTATCATAGGTAAAAAGGAAGATCCAATATGTTAAGAAGCAGATATTACAAGTAATAATCAAATAACAAAGATTAGCATTAACATAAGCTCACCCGTTACTATCTTTATATATGACCTAACCTCCCCTGGAGACAAACTTAGGAGTGAGTGTCCAGATATTTCCATAGATGCGATGGTTCTGTGAAAACATATTTAGTATTTTGAAACAATAGTATACATTTGCAAGGAAACTGTAAATTAAACTTTGCCCCTCTAGTTACAACCTCATTTCTCATAAGAAGAAATTTTTTTCTTTTCTCCTGAGTTGTTTTTATAATGTCAGGAAAGACCCGCACTTGCTGACCATGGAATTGTTGATCCGGATTTCGGAAAAAAAGTCTAAGTACGGAATCTCTTTCTGAAATATAAGTAAATGTCACTAATAGAGTTGCTCTTGATGTAATGGGAGTCTCTGTAGATTTTTCCAGTAATTCTGTCAAATTTAATGACGATATTTCCTCAATAACTTGTATCTCTTTTCCTTTTTGATCTTTAGGTGATGGTATATAAAATGCTTTTGATATGGTTGGAATATCAGTTTCTTGGAACCTCAAAATCTTTAAGAAATAACTTTTAAGCATTTCTTTAGGTGGAATAATTCGAGATTTGGGGAAATTCAGAAACCTCAGATTGGATCTCCTCATTGTATTTTCAATCACTTCCATTTTGTTTGACTGCAGAGTTTCTGACTTAATTGACTTGAATTTCCTTAATTTTCATTATTTCTTGCTCCATTTCTGATATAGATGTCTCCATCTGACTTGTCTTGTTCTCAATACTTTGCACTTTATTAGCCTGTTCTTTTAACATTATGGAAATGGATTTAATGGATTTATGCATGCCTAAAAGTAACTTCCACACCTCATGTAAAGTAATTTTTTCTGGCACAGTCATCAACATCTCACTCGTATCTGGCATTATCACTCCTACCTCCAAGTGGTCTCCTCTGTCCGCTTCTACTTTCCTTCCCTTCTGATCCTCGGCTCTTGGAGCCCTGCTCTGGGCTCTCCGAGTCAGTCAGTGTATCACTACCAACTCTCTGGGTCGGTGAGATCACGAGGGTGACTGGGACAGCTGGACTCCCAGATTTTTCCTCCGTTCTCTTGGGAGGTCCTATTGGCGGACTAGGAGTCCTAGGTGCTCCGGAGCTGAGGGATGTTTCCTCGGCCATCGCGGTCGACGTCTGCTTCTCGTCGAGCTCGCCAGCAGCCCCTCCCTCCGGTCTCTCAGTAACGGGCCTAGCAAATACCTCCTCAATCCGCGGTTGTCGATCTTTAGATGTCGGCGTTGAGGTAAGTGTCTCTCGAACTCGAGCCTTTCTTTTAGTATGTGGCATCATGAAAAAGGCAATATATTTTGAAGAAGAAAAAGAATATAGAAAGGCTCGAAAGAAATCTTTACTGCGGAGCAGAGGTTTCTGCGTGTGTTTATGCAGGCGCCATCTTGGATCCTCCTCATATGGCCTTCTTAATGAGTGCAGTCATACTCCTTTTCTGTGCTTTCAGAATAAACTCACCACAGATGTAACAAAACATGTCACGGCTATTACGACATTGACGCAACATTTCAAAAAGTATATGAAATTAAATTCACAAGCTTTAAACTCAACAGTTTTAGCGATACGATTTGCTCATTCACACAGACGCTGCTGATTATATAAGGCTGCGTCATCATGGAAACAAGTTGGAATCTTGCAGCCAAGCTGGGGCTTGCCCGAGCAAGTTCTGGCATGATCAGGCAGAGTTTCTTAGTGTATTTTTTAAAAAGTTAGTTTCTGATACATTGCTTGTGGCTGTCAAAAATACGACATGAATTTTAAAAATCATAAAAACTACTGTCCAGCAAGAAAATATATGTACGCGTGATTATGTTTTAAAATTTCACAATTATTGTAACACAAAATTGGCCATTTCTCAAAAACCTTATGTGATGTACAAATTTCGAAGTAATATCTGTGATCAGCATCAAAAAATCTATTTGGAACACCAAAAAGCCTGAAGGAAACAAAAACTTTGTTTACCAGTGAAACCTGTCCCCAGGACAGGGCTGGGAACCACTGTAATAGATCTTCGTAATAGGCACTTCCAGCCTGAAAGACAGCCTTCAATTGTCTTATGCTTAATCATTGGTCTAGTCCATCAATCCAGCAATTTTTTATTTTTTGCATGTAAATAAATTCAGACTGATCTGGCTTAATGTACTTGAGTAGTTATTTTCAAAAAGCAACATATCAGTCTCATGGGGTTCATGACATTAATTTCTTAAATATAAGATTATATACTCATGTTTTAGGGTTCTGTTCTTGTATTTTTTCCTCTGTACTTACTGACATTTTATGCAGACCATGAAAATGTTTTCAGATGATGAGTTTTTAGCAGACTGCTAATTGTTACCCACATTTTACTGACTAGCACCTTTACTAACTTTTTTTTGTCTTTATATGCAGTCATTTACTATGTTACTATGTTAGAGTGGATTCACAGTCTCTTTTAAGACTTGGGGGCCGATGTAATAAGACCTGCAGTGAAATCGGTCTGTGCATATTTTATTTTTGTGTGTATGCAGAAAAAGCAGGCGCCTCCAAGGGATGTAATAAGGGAACAGCATGCAAATGAGATATGTGCAGAAAATCATGCAAAACAAATATCTGTGAAGATATGCACACTAAAACCAGTGTTGAGGGCCCTATGCAATAAACTGCACACAAGGAGAAATTACTACTTGCTTGATAATTTCCTTTCCTCTAAAAATTGGCCTGCCTTCTACACCAGTGGGTTATGCACGCCTACCAGCAGATGGAGCTTGAGTAAAGCTGACTCACTGACATCATCGACATATAGCCCTGCCCCAACATCAGCCCGCCAGTATTCCTAGAAAAGCCAAACTGTGGACAAACTGATTAGATTTGAACATGACAACTTTTTTGAGGAGCTCAGTGTTTCCCAATTTATTATTTTATTTATATATTTATTTATATTTATTATTTTTTTTATATACCGACATTCATCTCAATTGAGATATCACACCGGTTTACATTCAGGTACTGTAGGTATTTCTCTATCCCCAGAGGGCTTAGAATCTAAGTTTTATTGACTGGAAGCATGAGTAGTTAATTGTTAACATTCACTAATCTTAGAGCTGGTTATGTCACTTACCAGTCCTTCAAAAGAATCAATAGAAATAACACTTTGTCATTTGCATATCAAGGACAAACTAAAAATGAGTAGGCAGTCCAGGGTCGGTTGTGGATTGGCATGCCTTCAATAGAGGAAAGAAAATTCAGGTAAGTAGTAATTTCTCCTTTCTCTGCCCTCAGGCAGGCCAATCCACGCCTGTGGGATGTACCAAAGCTACTCCCAAAAAGGGCAGGAGGCTGCTCATGGTCCTGTCAACACTGCCTGCGTAAAAGCCGCGTCTTTTTGAGCCCTAACGGTAATGCTTGGAGGAAGTGTGAAGGAGGACTATGGTGATGCTTGGCAAATCTCAACAACCGAAGTTCTGCCCATGAAACCACCTATGCCCTATTGGAATGCACTGTGACCTGGGTAGGTAAAGGGAGATCTGCATCCACGCAGTCATCCATGATGACTTCTTCTATCTAACGTACTATAGTTGCCCGCATTGCCAACTCACCTTGTTTACCTCTACCATGGAGCACAGTCGATCAGACTTCCTGAAAAAGTGAGTAACCTTCAAGTACCACACCAGATGTTGCTTGACATCCAAGACATGCAACAGATGATAATCATGCTCATCTTTATCCCTGTCCAGCGTAGGCAGGAAATTACTGATGCAAATGAAACAAACTACTTTCAGCAAAAAAGAATGTACTGTCCTCAGTTATGCAAATGAAACAAACTACTTTCAGCAAAAAAGAATGTACTGTCCTCAGTTATGGAGAAAGTTGTCAACAAACAACTTACAGAATTTCTTAACGAAAATAATATCCTCACCTCAAACCAATTTGGCTTTCGTAAGACTATGAATACCGAATCGTTACTAACATCTTTATCAGACACTATCATCTTCAACCTTGAAAAGGGCCAACCTTGCCTCCTCGCTCTCCTGGATCTCTCATCAGCGTTTGATACCGTAAACCACACGTACCTCCTGCAACGATTAATAGACATCGGCATTTCAGGAGCAGCTTTTAACTGGTTCAAATCGTTTTTGGAGAACAGATCATACAAGGTCAAGATAAATAACAAAGAGTCCCACACCATCGAATCCAAGAGGGGGGTACCGCAAGGATCATCCCTCTCTCCGACTCTTTTCAATATTTATCTGCTCCCGCTATGTCAACTACTCACTAACCTTAAGCTAAGACATTACCTATACGCGGATGATATTCAAATCCTCATCCCTATAGAAGACTCCCTACACAAAGCCATATCATACTGGAATAAATGTCTGTCTGCTATCAACAATCTACTCACCAGCCTCAACTTGGTCCTAAACAAAAACAAAACCGAAATCCTCATTATAGCACCGGAAAACTATACCCCCCCTTCACATTCTAACACTAATCAACATCCGGACACCACCGGGCACTTCATCACGCAACAAGTTAAAGACCTGGGAGTCATCATAGACAGCAGACTCAATCTCAACAAATTTGTCAACAACACAACAAAAGAATGTTTCTTTAAACTTCAAACATTAAAGAAACTTAAACCACTCCTCCTATACAGGGACTTCCGCATGGTTTTACAATCCATCATACTCCCAAAATTAGACTACTGTAACTCTCTCCTCCTAGGCCTACCAGCATGCACCACCAAACCACTTCAGATGGTCCTGAACGCCTCAGCAAGAATTCTCTCAAATGCCAAGAAAAGAGATCATATCACCCCAATCCTCCACTACCTCCACTGGCTTCCAATTAAATACAGGATCCAATTCAAGTCTCTAGCGATGATACATAAGGCCTTATACAACATCGCGCCTCTCAACTTAACATTTCAAATTCAACTACACACATCCGTAAAACCTACCAGAAGCGCTTATCAGAACAGACTAATCACACAACCGGCGAAATCCGCTCTAAGGAAACGTGCACTGTCGACAGCGGGCCCTTCACTTTGGAACTCGCTCCCTCCAGACCTGCGTCTGGAACCATGCCACACTACATTTAAAAAGAAACTTAAGACTTGGTTATTCAAACTAGCCTTCCCCTAGAACCAAGAACAGGAAAAAAGTCTTTTCACTCCCACAATGATATTTTTCAGATCTTTTTTATTCTTCATTATTCAATTAGAGATTCACATATTCATGCTGTCTACATACAGTCTACATACATATATTCATGTGGACTTACATATCTCCATGTTATTTTTTGATTTATTAACCGCATGTCTATTAATGGTTTAATAGTATTTACTATTTGCCTACTTCTAATAATTTGTTTCAAAGTAAAAACTTGTTTACTTCGTTTGTTTCAATGTTAAAACTTGTTTACTTATTTTTGCTCAATGTAAAACTTCGTTGTTTAATCCTGTTCTATGTAAACCGCAAAATGTAGCGATTGTTACTGTTCTATGTAAACCGGGGTGATATGTATATTATACAGGAACCTCCGGTATATAAATTATTTAAATAAATAAATAAATACTGCTCTCAGAATAATTCGTAGAAACAGATCACGACAAGAAAGAGCTTGCAGCTCGGAGACCCATCGTGCAGAACAGATTGTCATGAGAAAAACTGTTTTCAAGGTGAGCCGCCGCAAAGAGACCATATAGCGGCCGAAAAACAAAGACCAGATTAAGGTTCCAAAGAGGCACTGGGAACCACAAGGGAGTATGTAAATGCTTCACGCCCTTTGAAAACCTGGACACATCTGGATGAGAAGACAAGGCTGCACCATTGATTCACCCCTATAGCAAGCGAGAGCTGCTTCCTGCACCTTCAGAGTGTTAAAGGCCAAGCCTTTAACCAAGCCCTCCTGTGAAAATTCCAATATCAGTGGAAATTTCAACTTTGAGCGGATGAGAACCTCACTTTTCTCACTAACTCTCAAATGCTCTCCAAACTCTAACATAACCTAGAGATGCAGAAAATTCCCTGGCCTGGAGCAAAGTGGAAATCACTGCAGAAGAATAACCAAGGGCCAATCCGTAAGACAAAACCGACCCCAATTGTCATGCAGTATGGGCCCCTGGCATAATAGATACTGAGTGGTAGTCTGAGAGAATTGTCCACCAGTAGCCTCTGAAGATCAGCATACTATGGCCTCTGGGGCCAATCCGGCGCAAACAGAAATACAGTTTTGGTCTGACTTGCAGTCTTCTGAATGACCCTGACTATCATTGGTCATAGCATGAAGGCATACAAAACTCTGCTCTGTAGCCAAACCTGAATGAGAGCATTGATGCCCATCACTCTCGGATCCCTTCTGTGACTGTAAAACCATGGCACCTTCACGTTGAAGAAGGTTGCCAGGAAATCTAGGTACGGACGACCCCAGCACTTCACTATGAGTTGAAAACCTTTGTCTGTCAACTCCCACTCATCTGGGTCCATGACTTGCCTGCTGAGGAAGTCAGCCCTTACATTGTCCTTCCCGGCAACGTTGGAGGCAGATATGTCCTAGATATGTTCTGCCCACACCATGAGCACATCTACCTCAACCAACACCTGTTGGGTTCTGGCCTCGATGATTGATATAGGCTACCGTTGTGGCACTGTCCGACATTATCCTTACTGCTCGAACTGCCAGCTGCTACACGAGCTACAAGCACGCCAGTCGAACTGCACATACTTCCAACCGATCAATGGTCCACTGCCATTCCTCGGCATTTCAGCGACCTTGCGCCACCAACTCTTGACAGTGAACCTCCCAATCCAGAAGGCTCACATCTGTCTTGAGCAGTAACCAATCCGCACCTCCACAGAAACCTCCTTCTTGAGAAGATCCATTTGTAGCCACCACTACAACTGGACATTCACCTCCAATGGTAATTGGAGTCTCACTGTGTACTCGAGATTGTGGATTCCACCAAGAAAGCAACGTGTGCCGAAGGGACCTAATGTGCACCCTCACCCAGGGGACTACATCCATTGTGGCTGCTATTGATCCCAGATCCTGCAAATAAGATCACAGCGTTGGACCAATAGCCATCCTCAGGGCCTGAACTTGAGCAATTAACTTCTGAACGTGAATCTCTGGCAGAAACACTCTCCCTGCTCTGCATCAAATTGCATGCAGAGATATTCTAGCATCCAAGATGGCTGTAAACTGCTCTTGGCCAAGTTCACCACCCAGCCTAGTTGCGAAAGCAAGGAGATCACCTTGCAAGATGCCAAGCAACTCTTCTGCAATTTTAGCCCAAATCACCCAGTCATCCAGAATACCCTCCTTGCGTAAAGATGCTGTTACCACAACCATGACCTTGGAGGTGGTCCTGAGTGCTGTAGCCAGCATGAAGGGCAGGGCCTGAAATTGATAATGATGACCCAGAATGGCAAAGTATAGAAAACACTGATATTACTGGTGAATGGCTATATGTAGATAGGCCTCTGTCAGGTCAAGAGAGGCAAGAAATTCCCCCGTTTGTACTACTATTATGATGGAACTTAGAGTTTCCATTCTGACATGAGTCACACGTAAATGTCGATTGACCCCTTTTAGATCCAGGATAGGCCAAAAAGACCCCTATTCTTTCTTGGGAATGACAAAATAAATGGAATAGAGCCCTGTATTTTCTTGTGATCTGGGAACAGGAACTACGTCCTTCAAATCCAACAGCCTCCTTAACGTAGTTTCCACTGCCACTCCCTTCTGTAGAGAGTTGCATGGAGAGACCACAAAGGCATCCGGAGGAATTCTAGAGCATAGTCATCCCTTACCACCTCCAGGACCTATTGGTCTGTCGTAATCTGGGCCCACCTTTGAGAAAAAACGAGACAGACGCCAATCTCCTGATCCAGTAGGTGAGCCCCCACACTTTTATTGTGAAGAGTGAGGTGGCTCCAGCCCTAGAGCCTGCATCTTTATGAGGCTTCTTAGGCCGAAAGGACTGAGATCTTATGATGAGACCCTTGAGTAGTTGCTCCTCTGTAAGGACGAAACAGACAAATCCCTGAAGCAGCCCCTTGAACCAAAAGGATGCGCTGCTGTCTTGTCTTCTGGCAATTGAGGAGTCTTGATTTCCCCTAGCTACTTCACCATCTTCTCCAACTCACTGCCAAAAAAGAGTTTGGACTTGGAAATAGTGTCTGCTGACCAATTTCACAGCCAATTCTCTAGTGGCCATCTACACCAAGTCACAGCCTGCATCAGCTAAGAATGTGGCCCCAGGTTCCATCACTGATCTGCCATCGGACCCCACTCCTTGTGTCTCTTGAGAGAGACGCAAACCAATCTGAGCCACCAGGCAGCAGCAAGAAGCAATTTTCAAATTCATAACAATGGTCTCAAAGGCCTGCTTAAAGAGAATGTCAATCCTATCCTGAGCATCTTTTAGAACTGCCCTTCCTTCCAACAGAATGATGGTTTGATTGGTCAAGGCATCCATCTTTCAGAATTGCAACTGATTCTGTGCCTCCAGAGCCAAGGGGTACAAATCTATTAGAGCGTGTCCTCTCCCCCTTAAAACTTGCCTCCGGGGCACTCCACTCAAGATCAATTAACTCCTGAGTTGTATCCAGGATGGGAAAAAAACAGGATGCTTTGTGTAAGGTTATCAAAATAGGATCTTTATTTGTAAGCCTGTAGCGTCACCCCCATCCAAATCGAGAGTCTTCAGGGTCTGAGCCAATAGACTTGGCAACCTATCTCTGAAAAAACCAGAGTAAAGTCCAATGTGGCTCCAAATCAGGTGGAATTTCTCCCTCCTCTAGAGGAGAGAAATCCAAGTCCCCATCGGAGTCATCTGACATATCATAATCCACATCCCCTAAACATCTCCAAGGACAGCCTTGCTGCAAAGCTTGCCCGCAGTGGCTGACAAGTAGGAGCCCCAAGCATGTGAACCCTGTTTAGAAAGCTGGTTTGTTTCTGCTGGGCGCTCCTACAGAAAAGCCTGCAGACCCTGGAAAAAGTCACCCAGGAGAAGGATGGAGCCATACCGGGGCCCATGGGCCCTCTGACATTTCCAACCCTTCCCTCGGAGATGCCTTTGTTACCGGGTAAAGGAGGGAGGGGACCTGTCCACTGTGTCACTTTGTGCCCCACTCCCTTCTGCAGTCAGCACAGCCCGAGGGGATGTATTAACATTGCCAAATTCTGTATCAGCCAAATTGCCTTGAGTATCTAAATGGCACTGAAACCAGCCCTTATATGGCAACCTCACAGATAGTAAGGCACTTAGACTTTTTTGTCCCCGGCACCATAGCTTTCCTGCACTCGGCTCTAGGCAGCCTCCTGTGTGCACACCAACCATCCAAGTGTGTGTGTACAAATATGTGCCCAAAACTGGGCCTTGGCCTTCGCACACAAACACCCCACATGCGCTAATACGTACTCAAATCTAGGCCACGGCCATTACACACACAAGTACAAGCACATGTGCGCGCCTGCTTCAGGCCACCGCCGCATGGTGAGAATGCATGCACACACCTACGCGTGCGGGAAATAATTTGCTGCTGCAGCCTACTACACAGCTGACTGAACCAAGCCGGAGGAGCGGGGCCTAGCCCAAAGGTTGCTCAACCCACCCAGCCTGAGCCACCTCCACTCTACTCAAACTTCCCAGAGAAGAGAGAGGGAAAAGGGGATAAGATGCTGAAAAACAAATGAGGAAAGGAAGAACCAGTAAGGGAAAAAAGAGGGGACTAAAACTTCCTACTTTTTTTTTTAACCTAAGCTCAGCCCTCCCTGGCTGAGAGTACGATTGGGTCACTGGCTACAGGGACAAAGGGCACAAACCTTCACTGCCAAACACTTCCTTGTCCTCACTACCGCCTCTCTCAAAAAAAAAGTCTAGACCAGGCTCACAGATTTAAATCTCTCAACTGATGGAGGGACCAAACAGGTGTCATCTCAGGAGCTCAAGCAATGAGTTTGAATCTTCTATCTTCTAGAATCCTCTTTTTTTTTTTTTTTTTTTTAAAGCGCAAGATATTCCCAGTAGGGAAATACATGTCCACCATCTGCTGAAGATGGAGAATATTGGTGGGCTGTCAGGGCAGGGCTATATGTTTGTGACGTCAGCGAGTCAGCTTTTCTCTGTCTCCATCTGCTGGCAGGAGTGCATAACTCACTGGTGTGGACTGGCCTGCCTGAGTGCAGAGGAAACCTGCATTAATGAAGTGACCCGTGAATGATTCTTGGTTGAAAGCCTTTAAGAAAGTAGGGAGTTATTGGTCCAGGAGTGGGACTGAAGGTGGGTTGAGTAATGTCTAACCCCTTCATATGTCATGTCACCGACTGCATGGGAGCTATAATGGCAGATGCAGATGAGTGGGGGACATGCAGCAGAGATCGGGAAGGGGCTTAAAAAAAACCCATTCATTATTTCTGACATGTGCCTGTTCCCTCTCTTCTGGTTTCTGTTGCTTAATTTTTCAACCTCCAGACAGGCACTTACACTTAACTCCTGCCCTGACTCAGGCACTAAAGAAACCTTCATAAAAAAAAAAACCTGAATCACCACCAGCGCAGCTTTCAGCATTGCCCTTGAATAGTTAATTGCCTCTTTTGCATGGCATTAGTATGGACTTGTGCTAAACCACAATTCAAACACCCACAAGTCACCCAGTGATATTTAAATACTTTGATTGTATGCACCAGTCTTGCTCTTTTTCAATAATTTATATTTTTATTTATTATTTGTGGGACCTCCAAGTACACAGCGTATTTAGATAACACACAGCTTTTACTCGAGTCCAACTTTATTTTATTTTATTATGCTGATTCTTCTTAAAAACTATACCCGGACCTCAGGAACTCACAACTTCTTTTTCATTAAATTTTTCTATACAATCAAAGTATTTAAATATCACTGGGTGACTTGTGGGTGTTTGAATTGTGGTTTTCTATAGAAGCCCCCAGCTTACTTTAAGGATTGGGTATGGAGTTGGTGACTTGTGCTAAACCAGCCATGGGTTTCTAGTGGGTTTGAGTGTGCATATTTTCCACACTAATCACGTTATTACGTACACTTTTAAGATTAGCGCAGAAAAATGCGCACAATACCAGGGACACAAACCAGTGGCAGATCTACTGCAACTTATTACATTGGCCCCTTAATGACACCCTCCATATATTAATTGGAAGAAGTCTGGAAGAGGAGCCACTACCTGTTCCATATCATTTGTCATCTCTGCAATGTCTCTTTTGATCTTCATTGGTTCCTTTTCTAAAATGTTTCCTATATGACTAGATTGGCAATTTTTAAGTTATTTTAATGAAAAAAAAATGTATATCCCCCTATCATACTGAATCAAATGTCTATGCTGAGCCTAATGATTTTGTTAAAGCATCTCTTTTTTTGAATCCCCTATGCCTGATCCTTGAGGGCCACAACCCATTCAGGTTTTCAGGATTTCAACAACAAATACGCATGAGATTTATTTGCATAAGGTGGAGGCAGAGCATGAAAATAGATCTCGTGCATTCATTGTGGCAAACCTGGAAGTCCAACTGGGTTGCAACCCTTGAAGACAGAGTTGGAGGACCCCTGTCCTATGCTGTCCGAAAGAGAGGTCAGGAGTACCCAGTTATTCACTTCCAGATTGCTACATTTTTCCTGCAGTAGCATAAAGCTTGACTTTTGGTATTAACTCCTATATAATATCAGCTTATGTTAATGCAGGCCAGTTCTGACTTAGTCATGTGCCATATGGTGGAATGTAAACATCTGCTAACAGGAGCAGCACAAAAGAACGTCAAACTAAACATGATTTTAAACTATTGCTTATTCTTTTGCAGTGTGTCCTACTCGCCCTTATTTTAAATGTGTCCTAGTGGTGATAAGAGTCCGTGTACAAAAATAAGATGTGCATGATCTGTGGATTTCTAATGATTAAAAA
This sequence comes from Rhinatrema bivittatum, assembly GCF_901001135.1. Classification (NCBI taxonomy): domain Eukaryota; kingdom Metazoa; phylum Chordata; class Amphibia; order Gymnophiona; family Rhinatrematidae; genus Rhinatrema; species Rhinatrema bivittatum. Next base: position 50,545,228 of record NC_042620.1, on the reverse strand, counting down.
AAATAAATAAAAACCCCCCAAAAAAAACAAACCCACTCCTTGTGCATTCAATTAATACATAGAGATAACAAAACAAACCAGGATGTGTTTCTTTCTGGAGCTGCCAGTGCAGCAATCACTCACTCTCCCATTGTCCAATGAGATCAGCTCCAGAAAGATCACACCCTGATCCGCAGATTGTTTCCGCAGCATGCAGTAACAGGATGCACACAAAAAACATGGATTTTAGCCAGTAAATCCAGCAGGCCCAAACAACATCTCGGTTTTTGCTCACTGACGTTTGATCCCCAAACCAACACTTCAAAGAGAATGCAAAATAGCATAAGCCTGTAACATTGCTTAGCACAGTATACCTCACTCAGCAGCTTCGGGAAACCCTGACTTTATGAATGGCTCATTCAACTTTCTTTTAATCCATTTTTGTTTATTCAAAGGTTCAGTTGGATTTTTATTTGGCCCTGGCAACTTCCTCCTGCTCCTCTGGGCTTCCAAGCTCAGACAGAACCAGGGCTGGGATCGGACACAAATGAGCCCTCATGGAAAACTATCTGGGGATTTTTTTTCTTCAATTTTATATCCTCTCCCTCCTTACTTTAGTCCATTCATTAGAGCGACAATCCTCAGCAGGGAGCCATTCACCAGGGCTTCTTCTGGAATCCAGCCACTGGGTGTCACTATTGCACAATGACTAATCCCCCCCTCAAAATCCGGTGGCTGCAAATGTTGCCTCCGCAGCATCCTCAGCCCTCGTCAATATGGAAAGTGGAAGACCCGGGTGGAGAGCTGAACTGGACAAGCATTTTGGAAGAATAGGCAGTTCTTCCTTATATCAAGAGGTTTTAAAATCCACAAAGTAAAACATTTGTATTTTGGGATAGTAGCATGTTTTCTGTACAAGCAAGTATGAAGTCAGCTGATGTGTCAGTACTATAATCTACTGCAGACAGTGATTAGTTCAAGTGCACCTACATGAAATGTAAAAACGGTGAGGGAAAAATGAGGTAAGAAAGGCTAGTTGTTACCTCATCAGGAGATTCAGTCAGCTTGAGAAAGGGTGAGACGAGAGACCGTGATAAAGACAGAAACAAAGCCAAGTCTGAGATGGTTTATAAGGCAGTAGACAGTTTTCAAGATTTTGGTTTTAAAAGACAAGGTACTTAATGTATTTCCCTCAAAAAAAAATATCACGATAAACATGCTGTGCACACAATACACGACATACACACCATTGAACAATATACACAAATTCTCTTGCTCATTCAGTTTGATAAAACAAGTCTGAAGAAATGAGCACAGGCTACTGAACATCTTTTAAATGGAGGACATATGATCTGTTTAGTTTGTGTGTTAACAAACGGGCTTTGCTTCATGTAAGGAAGTAAATAAATGCTGGACATAAAACAGAAACAGAGAATGTCCTTTTGGATCAGAAAGACAGAGTATAAGTAAATCAAAAATAGGATTAATATATTATGTTTGGTTAAAATCACCAGTTTTTCCACCTGGGAGGCACAGTTTTGGTATGTGGAACAAGGAATGCTGTTTAACAGAAAATGCAGTCAACTTAATGGAATTTGTCCTATCCTGCTGTTTATTTTTCATGAAAAAACCAAACCTTAGTCCTGGACTATTGTTCAAGGAAAAGTGATGCCATCTCCCTGTTATGACACGTCATCTGACGTTCAGCTCATAGAGCCAGGAATAGCGCAGTCATGCACTGGATCGGACCAGAGCACAGCCAGGCTGGATCAGGATTTGGGATAACTGTGCCAAGAGCATTCTGTTAGGTTGCTACTGAACACACACCAGAAATGTTTAAGTGCTTTAAAAAAGCAGGACTTGCAAACCTTTTAGAAATTATAACTTACCTGCTAGTTTATTTTCCTTTCTTTCTGCTACCCCACTCAAGCACATATGGGTTACCTCCCTTGGTTCAGAAGATGGAGGCAGAGGTTTGATTTTTTTTTTTTTAAATTGATGACACTAGTACAAATGTCACAGCTAGAACCGGTAGAGCCAGGATTCTGACAAAGCTAAACGTACTAAACGGTTGCATCCTCTACTTAAAAATAAGCTTAAAATTTCTAAATAAACTTTCGTTTGAAACTTGAACTGTCTGAAAAATTGAAAACCATTAGCATAAAAAAATACTTACTTAAAAGAAGTTATCTATTAAACGTTGTCACTTCACTCATGCTTACGCTGTTTAAAATAGCATCTTGTAAATTATCTCGACTATCTTTTGATCTTTTAACTATTTCTTTATTTTCTTTTTAAAACACTTCCCAGATGGGTTTCTTGACTCATGAAACAGAAGTAAAGGAAAGAAAATTAACAGGGAAGTTATAATTTCTCCTGCCTCTTCTTTCTGCTACTCCAGCCAAGAACATATGGGGAGCACCAAAACCCATTTATTCTGGTGGATATTATTCCCACCTTTAGGACATCGCGTCACATGTCACATCCTGTTTAGCAAGAACATCCAATAAATGTCTTGCAAAGGGACTTAAGGTCGACCTGGGCTTACAGCTCCTAGCTCTGCCCAGGAAGAAGATTGTGCTCTAGTTGAATGAGCCTTGATAATTTTCAGGAGGTGGTCATCCTTGCAACAAGTATGCTAAAGTCATTGCTTCTTTAATCCATCCAGCTATGGTAGCTTTAGAAGTGGCTGCCCCCTTCCAAGGACCGCCATACAGAATGAATAAATGATCTGAACTATGGAGTGCATTTGTTTCTTCTAGATATTTTATTAGAACTCATCTTATGTCTAAACATTTTAGAGATACTTTCTCTCCTCTACATTCTGCCGTATCAAAGGATGGCAGGTCACTTGTTTTAGGCGGAAAGCAGAAATTACTTTTGGCAAGAAAGGCAGCACTGGACTTATCACCGATTTATTTGTGAATTTGAGAAGAGGATCCCTGCAAGATAATGCCTGCATCTCTGAAATTCACCTAGCAGAGAAGAATATCATTAGAAAAAGTCTTCATAGTAATAGGATTCAAAGGTTCTAAAGATGTCTTTGCTAAGGACCTTAATACTAAATTTAAACTCCGTTGTGGAATCACTGTCCTAAATGAGGGACATAAAACACTTTACACCTTGAAGGAAACGTGTAACATTCCTATAGGCTACTATAAATAGTCCTTTAGATTTTCCTCTAAAACATGCAATTGCTGCTACTTGAACCTTCAATGATTTGAGAGCCAAACCTTTATCTAGACCCTTCTGAAAAAATGATAGACTTTCTCCTATTTCAGAACGCCATGGAATAAATTATTTGCAATGTGACTCAAAAATATGCCACATGCACATAGGCTAAGAAAGTTGAATTTTTCTTAGAATTCAATAGTGTTTTTATTACTGATAGAGAATAAGCCTTTTTAACTAGTTGTGCCTTTTCAAGAGTCATGCCATATTCGAGAATCAGCATGGTTTGTCCATTATCGGGCCTTGTTTGAGAAGGCCTCTGAATTTGGTAACTTTAAGGGTTCATCAGCTAAAAGTCTCCATAAATTCACATACCATGGTCTCGTTGGCTAATCCGGTGCCATTAGCACCACTTGTGCCCTTTCTTTCTCTATTTTCCTTAGCGTGCACCCTATTAGTGGCCATGGAAGGAATACAGATATTAAAAGTCCCTTTGGCAATGTTTGTATTAGAGAATCTATGACTTCACTGCTGTATTCCTTTCATTGGCTATAAAGCCTTTTTACTTTTGAGTTTTTGTGGGTTGACTTCAAGTTTAACTTCTTCACTATTAGCTGATATGCCTCCTGGGTCTATGGGATTCCGACTGAGAACGTCCATTTGCAGATGTGTGTGAAGCAGATATATGAATTAGATTCTCTTCTGTCCAAGCAAATAGGAGTTCGGCCTCCTCGGTTGTTCCATGACTTAGAGTTCCCCCTAGTTTGTTTATGTATGCTATTGCTGTGGCTTTGTCACTTAGAACTCACTATATTCCCCTTGAAAATCCTTTGAAAATGAAGCAAAGTCATTCTTACGGCCCTTATTTCCAGACTGTTTATAGACCACATACTTTCAGACCTTGTACATACTGATTCTGACAACGGGCTCCTGGCCACTGGCATCTGTTGCTAATGTATACAACTTGGATATTCTATCAACATACCCTTTTCTAGATTTGGCCTGTGAGTCCACCAATGCAGACTCTCTCTTACAGAACTGAGTAGGGTAAGATAATAGTTGCAGCCTTGTAGCTGGAATTTCCACCTTGAGAGCAGTGCTAATTGCAGAGGCCTCATGAGGGTTCTTGCCCATGGTACCAACTCTATTGTAGAATATATGATATCAAGAAGTTGGAGATAGTCTCAGGCTTGAGATGCTTTTTGAGTAGTGAATTTCTTCACCTGCAATAGAATCTTTGATAGTCTCTTTGGAATTAGAGAGATTAATTCTATCAATCAATCTAGGCACCTAAGTGCTCTATCATTGGCAAAGGCTGAAGATTGCTTTTCTCAAAATTTATTATACAACCCAGACTTTGAAGCAGGTTTACTACTCGATTTGTTATTATGACCCCCTCTGAATAGGACTTTGATTTGATTAGCCAAATGTCCAAATATGAATGAACCATAATTCCCTCTCTTAAAACTGCTGCTTCTATTACCATTACTTTTGTAAAAGTTCTTGGGCTGCTGCTACGCATAAAGATAGGGCTCTGAACTAATGTCTCTCGATTATACAAAACTGAAGAAACTTCTGGCAGCTTTTTCTTATAGGGATATGGAAATATCCCTCTGCGAGCTCTAGTGAAATCAGAATTGCACACTTTTGGATTGAAGACACCAGTGAGCGTGAAGCCTCCATACGAAAATGTGGCATCCTTATAATTTTGTTCATTCTCTTCAAATCTAGAATTGGTCTGAATGAGCTTTTTTTTTTTTTTTTTTATTTAGAAAATAGATTGAACAGCCTTGCCGCTGCTCCCTTGAGGCACATAGCTTGCATCATTATTAACTTCTTTAAAGTTGTGTGAATAACATTTATCTTTGAAGGTGAATACTTCGATAATACCATGACGACTTCCGCACTGGGAAAACCAACTCTAGCGCATAACCATTCTGGATAATATCTAAGACCCATTGGTCTGCTGTTATTTGGATTCACTACTTGATGAACTGCTTGAGATGGCCACCTAATGGCTGCATCAAAGAATGGATCTGCAGACCTTCAATGGGTATTCTGGGTTGAGGTTGTGGATCTAGAGTGAACTTGGTTTTCTGGCCCCTCAAAAGGCCTGCAACTTTCCTCTTGTTCTTGTATTTTGTGAAGTAAACTGCCTGCCAGGATGTGCCTGGCTTCTCCATATTGAGCTCGCTCTCTAAAGATATGGTTTCTCATTCTGAATCCATCTTCAGACAACCTTTGTGGCTTAGAATCTCCTAAACCCTTAACCTTTTTTCCTGTTCCTTTCCAAAAAGGAGTTTCCCTTAAAGGGTAACTTGCACAGGTGAGTCTTAGACCACGAGTCAGCTGCCCAACAGCAGCCTTCTGGCACCCACTGAAAGACCATCTGAAAAATGCTGTCACTGACTCTATCCTTGCTATCTCTTTCTGCAAGCTGTTGGATCCATTGCAGAAGGGCTTTTGCAACATAGCTCGAACAAAGTGCTGCCTGCAGTGAGGAAAAGCAGAAAAGAATTGCTTTACAATTAATTCTATTTTCCTATCCTGAGTATCTTTAAGCACTGTGTTACCTTCAACAGGAATAGTTATCTTTCTGGTAACTGTAGACACCATTGCATCTACTTTTGGCTTTTTGAAATAAACATGTCTGTATTTCAGCTGGCAAGGGGTATAATTTATTAAACATTTTTAAACGCTGGTGCCCAGCTTCTGGAGACTCCTATTCTGAGAAAATCATATTTTGTCTCTAGATGTAGTGGGAATGTAGTTGAGGCCCTTCGCATACCCTTTATAATTGGTTCCAATTGTGGGGACTCCTTCCACTTTACTCCCTGACAACCTTAATGCAGAGCTAACCTGAGATATTAAAGTTGATATTTCTTTCTTAAGGAATAGCCTTATCACTACATTCTCATCTCCTCCTGAAAAAAATGTCTCCCTCTTCTAGTGAATTGTCATTGCTGCCTGCATTTTCTTCATCATTACCCTTATTCAGAAATCTTATATTAAGCTTCTTTCTCTTCTGAGGTCTGAATGCTGTTAGCTGCTTAGTAGGTGACTGGGAGTTAGTTTCATAACTTTCCTCTTGTCCTTACAATGCCTGAGAGGCATGATAAAGGAATTAAAAAAAAATTGGGGGTGAATAACTGTTTGTGGAAGGCAAGCCTAAATCCATATTCAGACTCAACTAAAATTTCTCTGGCTGCAATCTTGGGGGCTCCAGTGACACAGAGGAGATATTTTTAATGGAGCCTGGACCTGATCACACAGGCTGCAAAATGGCTGCGTCATCATCAGCAACGGAATTCTGAAGCTCAAGGGGCTCCTATAAATTAGTATCGGTCACTGACTGCAGTTTTGTTGGCGGCCCTGGCTCTGCAAGCTGTCTTTTTGAAATATGTCCCGATTTCAAAACCTCAGCTTTCTCTGTGGTTCCACTGCAAGCAGGACAGCAAGAACCATTTGCAGAGGCCGACCGCTTACAACTGCACGAAAGACAGCGGCAGCTCTTTTCTGACACTGATAAGCTGTTTTATTAGCTTGGCTTATTTCAAACTTTAACGTTACTAATTCACACTAACTCCGGAGTAATAATGGCAGAAGGTTATCTTACCTTCGGAGCTTCATTTAGAAGAGCTGAGTTTGTTAGAGTCAAATCTCACCGCTCTATGGCTTTTTTTTTTTTTTTTAAGTGTAGGGAAGGTAACAATATCCTAAAACAGCTCTCCTTAAAAACTGTTCTTTTTGGAGTGATGATGGACTTTATAGAATTTCTGTGAGCGTATTGCAATGAACTGAGATTTATCAGCAAGCTTGTAGTTCCTTCTTAGGGGGATATGTTTGAACTGTTAGATGGTTTTTGTTTGTTAGTTTCCCTTTTTCCCTTACACTGTGTATGTACTGATATATACATGAAGAGTTATATTAAAAAAAAAAAAAAAAAAAGGCTTTTTTTCAAACTCTACCTGCTTTCACACCTGGGGCAGAGAGTAGAAGTAAATCTAGGCTTGCCTCAGAGTATAAATTACTTCAGAAGAATGGTCTCTGCTCAAAACTGCCTGCAGCCAGAATAGTAGCTATAGCAGCCAATTTTAAAATTCCCCCTTTTGGTGGGAAAGCTTTAAATGGTGTGCCTGAATCAATATCTGTCCATCCAAAAATTGGAGACAGACAATACTGGAAGTTACATAAGTACTGTCATCAATTTTAAAAAAGGACTGCCTCCATCAGCTAGACGAAGGGATATAACCTATATGTTCTTGACTGTAATAGCAGAAGGACGATGAAAAACTGTTTTTCCATCATAGTCTGCTTTTATCTGCGTGTCTTAAAACATCAGGTACACAAATTAAAAAATAAAGCGCCAAATGAGTTTCTGTCAGTTAAGAACACGTCTAATGTAGACTTAGAAAACTCTACAGAAAACAGTTAATTAGGTCTGAGGGTGAGGGCAGACTATTCCACTTTCCTTTGGTGTTAAAGGAAAGTGATGCTTAATCAGCTTTAACTTATGCCGGTTTCTACTAATTCATTCTATTTGTAAAGTCTTGTGGATACTCTCAACACATACTGCCTCCATAAAACATATGCAATGCCATCACACTCTGCTTCCCATAATTTCTCTCATTTGATGTATTCAGGCTGACTCGTCCTCCCTTGATCTACTCACCAATTGTCTCTGGCTATACTATCGGGCCACAATATCAGTGACCAGAAGGGCTTTGGCTGATCCCGATGGGATGGAGTGCTGTCTTGTAAAGCAACAAGGACAGACTCAAGAGGACTTTTGGTTACTTCAAAACAAGGTGAAAGCCTGCCCAGACACGAGCAGAAGCTTCACACTGGGATCAGTTCCCAGCATGGAGAAAAGCAACTACACTAGGGACAGCGTGTGAACCCCTGGGGCAACGGTGTTCTTCGCTCGCCAAGCATGATGGAAAAATTAGTTCTAGAAGCTACTTTACCTACGAGTGATACCAATGTCTGAACTAAAATCTGATGAAAGAGTAAACAATGTTCTGTAAGCATCTTGAATTTGTAATCTAGTCACTCATGTTATAACAGAAACAAGAAATTAATTTCCCCCTAGTCAAGAAACTCAAATTCCATGATTATATCTGCTGGAAAAATATTTGAAAATCCTAGGTATACGATAATTTTTATGGGCCATGCAGGGATGACTAACTCCAATCCTTGAATGCCACAAAAAAAAGTCTGCTTTTCAGGACAAATTATACAAATAAAATATATCTGATTCATAACCTAGGTTATTTTGCCATATTTGATTTTCCATCATTCAGATTCTTATCATAGTGAACTACAATATATAAAATTAAAATACATTACTTGTTAACTAATATGTAAAACCAAAATCTCTTTTCACATATACACTAGTTAAAACCAATCCACCCATTTGTAACCCTGCAAAGTAATGCCTTTTGATTCTTCGTTAGACATTCAGCAAATTCCCCCAAAACATAGAAAGATGAAAGCAGAAAAAGACCAGCCTATCTAATCTGCCCATCCATACAACTGCTAGGCTCTAAAATCCTTCCCGCTCCCTCAAAGATCTCCTCTCCTTGTCCCATGCTTTCTTGAATTTAGATATTGGCCTTGTCTCCATCACCTTCACTGGGAGGCTGCTGCATGCATCTACTACCCACTTTCAACTTCATCTTATGACCCTTCATTTCAGTCCCCTTTCCATTGAAAGAGACCTACCTGTTATGCATTGATACCTCTGAAGCATTTAAATATCGCCATCATATCTACTATATCTTGCCTTTTCTTTAGAACAAAGAACATTGACAATTTTAGTAACCAAACCACCCTCTTGACAGACTCTATATCCTGCAGTCTCCAGAATTGTATACAATATTCCAAATGAGATTTCACTATGGACTTATGCAGGGCCAATATCACCTCCTTTTTCTGCTGACCTTTCCTCTCTTTATGCAACTAAGAAGCTTTCTGAGTTTTACAGTCTTATTCGCCTGTTTAGCCAAATCCCAGATCCCGCTTTTGGTTTTGTGTATAGAAGAATTCAACCCTCGACACTTTACTGCTCCCTTGGGTTTTTTGCAGACTAAATACCAGCCAATCTCATCCCAAGGTCTGGATAAATAACTAAGCCTTGATTTGTCTGAAAAATGTAAGTAATTTTTAATATGGAAATATATTGCAAGTATTCATTGTAGGAATCCTCAAAACCAGCCCTGCATACAGAATTTGAGGATCAGAATTTGCCAATTCTGAGACAGCAAAAAACAGACACCCTCTTCCTCCCATATGCCTATTCTCCACCCCATCTCTCCTCATGGGGTTTCTCTTCTTCCTCCCCCACCTCATCTTTCTCCATAGTGCCCCTCTTTCTTCCTCCTTCCCCATCATCTCATCTCTTTTCATGATGCTCCTGTTCCTCTCCCCCTCACTACCCCCCATCTCTCTCCATGGTGATCTTCATTCTTCCCCTACCCCCATGGCACTTGTCTTTCCCACATCTGTTCTCCATGGGTACCTAAATCCGTCCTACCTCTTCCATCCTGCCTCCATAACAAAAACTGGGAAGACAAGAGCACAGGGATGGCACAAGATCAAATACGTTTGGGCTCTGGGGTCCTCCCCACACTCACCCTCTTTAGAAAGGAAGTATGCCTTTGGTATGAAGGGGGAGGAAAGCAGTTGCAGGGACACCTGTTGTGTCCTCTTCATTGCAGATTTCATTTCTGTGGGAGCCCAACGGAGGAAGATAGGATCCTGTGGAAGCAATAGGGCTTTTCTTTGGTGGCCACCAAAAGAGCAATACTGGCTGCAGACAGTACTTCTTACCAGCTTGAAGTTGGGTAAGTTGCCAGCAGCCGACTAGACCGCCCTACTTAAGAATTTGGGTGCCAGCATTGAAATTTTGGGCACTTGATCAATTTCTAGCTCCAGTTATATCATTAATTTTATGTTCAAATCTTTATTTGAAAGCCAAACCACAACAGCATAATACATAGAGTTCCTTGTACATATGCACAGTAAGGTACAAAAACAGCATGATTACAATTTAAATTCTCTCCACTAACACATTGCCAGAAAATTGCCTTTAATTGACAGTAATATAACTACACAGTAATGACAAGGTTCCCTAATAAAAGAATAGGGATTACAAGTTTATAATGCTAAAAATCATTAAGCAGAATACCTGTCGTGCTCTATGGCAAGGAATGAATTTAAGGCTCTCAGATATCCAGGAAATCTTTCCTCTTCTTAAACAATCCAAATTTTGTAACGTTTTCCCAATACAAGAGGATGCAACGCATTTCTCCAATGCATCAGCGAAGGGGGGAGTATGGAGACCTCCAATTCCTCAATATCAGTTTTTAAGAATCATCAAAGCCTTCCACAACCACAATTTCAAGTATTTACTTCCAACAGTAAAATCTGTCAGATCATCAAATATCATAACTAGCTGTTCCTTGCATTAAGGTTAAGACAGACCTGTAATCAAGCATTCTTAAGAATACGTCCCTTCTTGTAGAATAAACTTACACAGGCCTTGCATCAATTACAAGTTTACAAACTTTTTCAGAAATTGTTAAATCCCATCTATTTCAAGAAACCTTTTCAGTCCCATGATTAGAGAATGCTATTTTAAAAATTGTTATTAATGATTACAGTATTTGACTGTATGTTTATTTTATTGGTCATTTTTTGTAAACTGCTAGACAGATGTCTCGGCAATATGCAGAATATAAATTTTTTAATAAATAAACCTAATTCATTTGCAAAGAACATCCAACAACATTACCAAGATATTTCAAGATGCACAACCCAAAATCATTGGATAAATTTACAAGACCAGAAAAGAAATGACACCAAGTTCCTACTTCCTGTTCACATTTGATACACCCAGTCTCTAAAATTTTTGAAAGAAAAGCCCTTCTCTGTGAGAAATAAAATATCAAGAATTTGAATTGTGTGAAATGCAATAAAGTATTTTCTGTTAGTATATTAATCTGTGTGAATCTTGATAGACTTTTGTATCTATCTGCAAACTAAATTTGTTTGCATTTTTGCACTACAACATCCACATTATATGTTATCTCCATTTGTAAAAATGTGGAATAAAATGATGAATTCATATTTCCCGATTTTCCAAATTAGCTATCTCTTTTATGGCACTGCATGCTTTCCTCAAATATTCTTTCCCCAATGAGTACATATAGTATCATGCTTGAAGATAAGCAAAAAATTGTTTGAAATCCAATATAAAGCTCTTCTGCTGAGTTGTAGCTCTCTGCAGATTGTTATACACCTGCATTCGAGTTCTCCAGAAATGTTGGACCAGTTCATCAGCTGCAGGAATTTCAATAGCCAGGATGGAAAAAGGCAAAGAAACAAGATGCCAAATGTAGATTTTAAAGAACAGGGTCATCCCTGTAGATTCACTGACATGCTTAGTGTGGGCAAATTCGGTCCAGGAAGAAACTTCATCCACGCATTCTGATGAGCAGAAGAAAAGTGTCACAGTAACTACTCAAGGTTTGATTGACCCTCTCTATCAAGCTGTTAGTTTAGGGATAATACCCTGAAGAGCAATAGAAATTAATATCCAAATTCTTACAGAGGCCCTCTAAAACCTGGCAATGAACTGAGTCCCTTGATCAGAAACACTGGAGATTGGGATCCCATGTAAGCAGACAATTTTATAAAAATGATGGCAAGTTGTGGTGCTTATGGCATGAAAATGAAATGTGCCATCTGAGAAAAACAATCCACTATCACTAGGATCACTGTACATTTGGACAAGGTCAAAAGATCAGTTTAAAAAAATCCATGAAGAGATGGATCCAAAGTATTGAAGGAACAGAGAGGGGTCGTAATTCAAATCGGTTCTGGCACAGGCCAAGACATAAATCTACAAACCTTATGCAAGAATGGCCACCAAACGATTCTAGAAATTCAATGATTTTCTTAATTCCCAGATACTCTGAGATCTTGAGTCATGTTCCCATTTGAAAACATCCGGGAGACATGAAGGTACAGTCAGAATTGATACCAGAGGTTCCTGAGCTGTGGATTTTTGAAGAGATTTCCAAGATAACAATCTTTATGGTATTTGTGACACTCTTAGAAGCTTATTCTGAAGAGTGAGGGCTTCCTCTGAGGAGAACTGTTGAGAAAGGGCATCGACCTTGACATTCTTTGAACCAGATGGTAAGAAATGATAAACTATAAGTGGGCAAAATAAATGGCCCATTGAACCTCCCAAGGATTCAATCATCTAGCAGCCTAAATACAAAATAGTTTCTTATGATCCATAAGGATTATAATTGGAAAGCTAACTGCTTCCAACAGATGTCTTTATATATTTTATGGTGAGGAGCTCCCAGTTTCCAATGTCATAATTAAGTTCTGCTAGAGCAAATTTATTAGAGAGATAATCACATGGAACTAGGAAACTGGATCTGGTCCTTGACAATATTATCTGGCTCCAATTTCAGAGGCATCAACTTATAGTACAAAAGGCAATGCTGGATCAGGCAGACATATGATTGAAACAGCTCTTCACATCAGCTCCAATCTTTTCAAAGGCTTGCTGGGATTGGGGGGTTCCAGGTCAAGGCAATAAGTGGAGCCACTATCCTTGAGAAATTCTGAATAAATAGCTGATAGGTGCTGGCAAAATCCAGGAGAGTCTGGATAGCTTTAAGGCCTGAAGCTACTGGCCAGTTAAGTACTGTAGAAACCTTATCTGGATCCACCTCGAAGCCTTGGTCTAAGATTATATAACTCAAGAAATGGACTTGTCTTTGCTCACACATGCATTTCTCAAATTTAACAAAGAGCTGGTGTTGGCGAAGTTGGGAGAAGACTTCTGTAACATACTTCCTATGAATGGTCAGGTCCAGGGAAAAAAAACCTGAATGTAGGCCACCACATATTGAAAGAGGAGGCCCCCAAAATATGGCATTAACAAAAGCTTGAAAGACAGCAGGGGCATTACAGAGACCAAATGGAATAGCAATATTCATAATGGCCATCCCTGGTATTAAAGGCAGTTTGCAACTCATCTCCTTGTCTAATCTAGATGAGACTGTAAGCTCCCAGTAAATCCAAATTTAGAGGAAATCTTAGCTCCCTGAAACTGGTCAGAGCTCGTAAATTAATAGCAAGGGATAATCTTTAACATTAATCTTGTTAAGACTCCAATAGTCAACGCATCTTCTAAGGTATCTGTCCTCCTATACCAAGAACCACCTTATTCCGAGAGAAAACCCTGAAGGTTGGATAAAGCCATAAGCCAGATTTTCCTGTTCATTCTCTGAAGTGGCTTTGGTTTCCAGACCTGACAAGAGATATGTTAACTACACAATGGCATGGTTCCCAGGAATAATTCAATGGCACAGTTGTATTCCTATACTTTTTTTTTTTTTTAAACTAAAAGACATCCACAAAGGAGTGGTAGTACATTAGGAGACCTGGGGCTACCGCTACCACAGATGCTACAAAAGTGTAATCCATACATCCTGGGTCTGGAAAACAGGATTTAAAAAAACACAGAGAACCAAGAGACAATTTGCCCTGATTGTCATTCAATAAGTGAGCTGTTTGATTGGAGTCATGGTAAGCCCATAATGGAGAAATTACTTACCTGCTAATTTAGTTTTCCTTAGTGTAGACAGATGGACTCAGGACCAGTGGTATTGTGCTCTTCTGCTAGCAGATGGGAGACCGAGTCAGATTTCAAAGCTGACATCACTCTAGATATACCCCTGCAGTAACCTCAGCTCTTCAGTATTCTCTTTGAAAAGCTATTGTGGATATATCTTTGCTTAAATAACTTGATTAAAACTTGATTGAACTGGTTCAACCAATTTCCAAACTAGAGACCGCCAGTGCACTCATCCAATTAATGCTGACACCGGACAACTGTGAGTGTCTTGAACTAGGGGTATTTGCTTATTCTTGAGGTTTGCTATCTGAGGCAGCCATGGGCAGGATGCTGAGTCCATCTGTTTACACTAAGGAAAACAAAATTATCAGGTAAGTAATTTCTCCATTTCCTAGCATGTAGCCAGATGGACTCAGGACCAGTGGGATGTACAAAAGCTACTCCCGGACATAGAGGGAGGCTGCCCGTGGCCCACTTAGTATTGCCCTTGCGAAGGCTGCGTCTTCTCGGGCTTGAACATCCAGGTGGTAGAACCTGGAGAAGGTGAGTATGGAGGACCATATTGCCGCCCGACAGATTTTGGCGGGCGACAGCAGCTTGGTTTCTGCCCAAGAAACTGCCTGTGCTCTCATAGAATGAGCCTGAACCTGTAGTGGTAAGGACTTTCCTGCCTCTATGTAGGCTGCCTTGATTATTTCCTTGATCCAGTGGGCTATGGTCGCCCGTGAGGCCGCTTCTCCTTGTATCTTCCCGCTGTGAAGAACGAACAAGCGATCCGTTTTGCACACCGGTTCCGATCTTTCCAGGTACCACACTAGGAGTCTTCCAACATTGAGATGGCGAAGAAGGCGTGAGTCTTCCGAATTCTTATGTTCATCCAGAGATGGTAGTGAGATGGTTTGGTTCAAGTGAAACTCAGAAACCACTTTCAGTAGGAAGGAGTGGACGGTGTGCAGCTGTATGGTTCCAGGCGTGAACCTAAGGAACGGTTCCCGACAGGATAGTGCCTGTAGTTCGGAGATGTGACGAGCTGAACATATTGCCACCAGGAATACAGTCTTCCATGTTAAGAGGCGTAGAGACAGACAGCGTGTTGGTCTGAAGAAAGCCCCGGCTAAGAAGTCTAATACTAGATTAAGATTCCATAGAGGCACCGGCCACTTTAGGGGTGGTCGGAGCTGTTTAAACCCCTTTCAAGAAGTGGGAGAAATCCGGATGGGTGATAGCCAGATACTGTCCACTTTGGCTCTGAAGCAGGACAGTGCGGCTACTTGGACCTTGAGGGAGTTGAGTGACAACCCCTTCTTCAGAACTCCAGAATTATGGGAATCTTGGCTGTCTGCAGGAGTATCCTGCGGTCCTCGCACCAGGCTTCAAATACTCTCCAGATCCGTATGTATGAAAGGTATGTGGAGAACTTGCGCGCTTGGAGAATGGTGTCAATCATGGCCTTTGAGTAACCGTGCTTCTTCAGAGAGAATCGAGATGGATCTTCGTTGAGAATCGGGCCCTGCCAGAGAATGTCGGCACAGAGGGTTCAATGCAAGGAGTCTTTGCATGTCTGCGTACGATGGTCGTCTTGGCCAATCTGGGGCCACTAGTAGAACTAATCCCCTGTGATGTTCTATCTTGTGGATGACCTTGCCCAGTAGCGGCCATGGGGGGGGAAGGCATACAGTAAGTCTTCCTCTGGCCAAGTCTGGATGAGAGCATTGATCCCTTGGGAGTGTGGCTCTTGCCTGCGGCTGAAGAACCTTGGGACTTGGGCACTGAGCCGGGTGGCCAGTAGATCCATGGCTGGGAGGCCCCAGCAATTTACTATCAGTTGGAAGGCTGTGGTCAACAGCGTCCATTCTCCCGGGTCCAGGCTCTCTCTGCTGAGGAAGTCTGCTGAGACATTGTCTTTTCTTGCGATGTGGGAGGCAGAGATCCCTTGTAGGTTTATCTCCGTCCATGCCATGAGAGGGTCTATCTCCAGCGACACCTTCTGGCTCCTGGTTCCTCCCTGGCGGTTGATGTAAGCAACCACTGTAGCGTTGACAGACATTACTCGAATCGCTTTGCCTCGGAGTCTGTGGCTGAATTGCAGGCACGCTAATCTGACTGCTCGAGCTTCCAGGCAGTTTATGTTCCATTCAGTCTCTTCCTTGTCCATTGTCCCTGGGCCGTCAGTTCCTGACAGTGGGCTCCCCACCCTTGCAGGCTCGCATCCGTGGTGAGCACGGTCCAGTTCGGTGGGGATAGGCTTACTCCTCTGCTTAGGTGGTCTTCCTGTAGCCACCACTGAAGCTGAGAACATACTTCTGCTGGTAGATGGAGGCGAATTGAGTAGTCTTGGGACAGTGGATTCCATCGTGATAGTAAGGAGCGCTGGAGCAGTCGCATATGGGCCCTTGCCCACAGGATGACCTCCAGGGTTGATGCCATGAGGCAGAGGACTTGAAGATAGTCCCATACCTTGGGGTGAGCATTGTCAATCGTAATTGTTCCATCAGTTTCTTTTTCTTCGGGGGAGGGAGGAAGACTTTGTTCTGTTTGGTGTCGAAACGGGCCCCCAGGTACTGTAGAGATTGAGAGGACTGCAGATTGCTCTTGCCCTTGTTTACGACCCGAGTTCCTGCAGTAGGCTTTTGACTCTGCTGGTCACCTGCCGGCTCTCTTCCGAGGACTTTGCCCTGATCAGCCAGTCGTCCAGGTAAGGGTGTACCAAGATCCCTTCCTTCCTCGGAACTGGTAATAGTGACCCAGTATCGCAAAGTGTAGAAAACACTGGTGGTCCTGATGGACTGGAATGTGAAGGTAGGCTTCAGAGAGGTCCAGGGAGGTTAGAAACTCTCCTGGTTGTACTGCCATTATGACAGATCGAAGAGTTTCTATGCGGAAGTGTAGTATCCGCAGATGCCGGCTGACGTTCTTGAGATCCAAGATGGGCCAGAATGATCCTTCCTTCTTGGAATAGCGCCCTGTATTTTGTTAGGGCGTGGGAACCGGAGTTATTGCCTTCAGACTGAGTAGTCTTGTTAGAGTGGTTTCTACTGCCAGTCACTTGGTGTGGGAGTGGCAGGGTGGCATCATAAATTTGTCTCGAGGGATGCTGCGGAACTCCAGAGAGTAACCTTCTTGAATAATGTTTAGTACCCATTTGTCTGACATTATATCGACCCATTTTCGGTAGAAGAGGGCAAGTCGACCCCCTATCGCCTCTTCCTGTGGATGGGTCAGCCCAATCTCATTACGGAGCATGGCTGAAGCCTGCTCCCGGGCCTGCTCCTCTCTTGGTCTGTCGGTTCCAAAAGGGTTGGGACCTTCTGGAGGGACGAGGTGCCTAGAACTGCGAGTTCCTGTAGGGTCTAAAGTGCTGTGAGCCTCTGCCCTTGGTTCTTCTGGGGGAGGGACGCTGAGATCTTTTACTTCTATCTTCCGGTAGCCGAGGCACTGGGGATTTGCCCCATTTGCTGGCTAACTTCTCCAATTCGCTTCCGAACAAGAGAGATCCTTTAAAGGGCATTCTTGTGAGATTCGCTTTTGATGTCGCGTCCACAGACCAATTCTGTAGCCATAATTGTCTTCTGGTTGCCACTACCAAAGCAACACCCCTGGCTGAGGTACGCACCAGGTCTGAGCTTGCGTCTGTCAGGAAGGCTGCTGCAGGTTCCATTATCTCACCGGTATACGTTCCGGAGTTACTTGCCTCCCTCGAAAGGAGCAAGCAGGAACGTGCCACCAGTGCACAGCAGGAAGCAATCTGCAGTGTCATTGCTGTTGCGTCGAAGGCCTGCTTGAAGATGGATTCTAATTGTCTATCCTGAGTATCCTTCAATGCAGCCCCTCCCTCAACAGGATTCGCTGTTCTCCGAGACGGCACAGACCATAGTGTCCACTTTTGGGAAACACAGGCGTTCCTTGGTTGCTGGCTCTAAAGGATATAGGGCCTCCAAGGCCCGACCCCCTTTGAAACTGGCCTCCAGGGTATCCCATTCCAGGTCAATCAGTTCCTGGATGGCTTCCATCATTGGAAAATAGCATGAGGCCTTACGGAGGGACACCAAGATGGATTTCTTCTTTGGTTCTGCCATTGGGTCCGTGCCTGGAATAACCAGCATCTTCAGAGTCTGGGAAACAAGGGCTGGTAATTCATCCCGTGGAAGAAGCGAAGGATGGTTCCATTCTTGGAGGGATTTCTCCTTCTTCCAGGCAGTCACCTTCATCATCTGAGGTGTCTGGATCCCTGTCAGGGAAGTTCTTGGTTAGGAAAGGCATGTCTCGAGGCATCCGAGCAGGGCTGGGAGGATCTTGTGCTTCCGGCAGGGGTTGAGCCCAGGGCACAGCCAGGGCTGATTGCGCCTGAACGAAGGCTTGCAGGCCTTGGAAAAATTCCAACCAGGAGAAGGTCCCTGGGTCCATGTTAATCCCAGGGGGAGTCGGAATAGGGGCCCCAGAGGTGCCCTCCTGTGGAGAAGCATAGATCCGGGGAGCTATCGTTGATAGTAGATCTGGACCCATCCCCCGACAGTAAGGGACCAGGTTTTGGTTCCCCCTGGGCTTCTTCGCAATGTTGACACAAGCAGGACTCCAATTCAGGCTGTGCAGCTCTTATGTGGCAGGCTGTGCAAAGAGCGTGCCTTCTGGCCTTCTTGGGCGCCCGTGCCATTGTGTTTGCATGCGTGCAGTTGTAAACACGTCTGTGCGCTCAGCTGTGAGCGCAGCTATGTGTGTCTGAATTGGACGCGCGCAAGTTAGGCACATCAGCCGCCCGGCCTGCCCCGCACGTACCGCCGGTCAAGAAGGGAAGATGGCGCTGACGACCCCTGCTTGTAAGATGGCGCCCCCCCGAGGGTCTCCACATCTATGAACCCTTGCACCGGATCGGGGCCTAGCCTAACCAAGGCTGCTCAACCTGATCAGTGCTCCTTTCTAACCTTGCCAGAAGAAGAAATTTGGTATGGCAATCCAAGCTCTGGAGAACAGAGGCCTGAATTTAAAGATTTTTTTTTACCTGCTCTTGGCCCTTACCGATCGTGTGCTGGATGGTCTCCAGCTGCGGTGGGGGGGGGGGGGGGGGGGGGGAAGAGAGAGGGAATCACCTTCACCACTGGGCTCGGTTCTACACCCCGCTGCCTTTCAGCCACACTGGGGGCTAAGTCCACGTCGGGAACTGGCTACCGGAACAAGGCACACCTCTGAGGGATATCGGAGATCACCTCAGGAATTCTCGACTGGGGGAGGGTCCCTTAAGTATCACCGCAGAAGAGTGGGGCTCAATCTTCTTTAAGGTAAATTTTGTTTCTTCTTGCTGTAATTCTTAACACTATTCTAGTGTGTGGGATAGTGTCCGCATCTGCTAGGAGACGGAGAGATACTGCTGAAGTTACTGTAGGGGTATATCTAGAGTGATGTCAGCTTTGAAATCTGACTCCATCTCCCATCTGCCAGCAGAAGAGCACAATACCACTGGTCCTGTGGTACACGCTAGGAAAGGACCATTCATGAAGGTGATTCAAGAACCCAAAACGAGATAATCTCAGAGTGCCACTTGTCCACCCTTAACTTCAGATCAATGGTGACCTATTGCATTTCACCTTAAGCAAATGCCCTATCACTGATGGCTATTACACGATTCAGTCTTAAGGGTATCCCATGTAGACAAACAAAATCCTGACTGATGAAATTCCCAGCCATCCTAGAGTCAATAAGGGTATATGCTTCTGGGGATCCTGAAGGCCAGTGTCTGAAAACTGAGAAAGGTAAATGCTGCGCCAAATGAAGTACTGGAAGAGAGACAAGGCCAAACAGATCTCTTATGTCATGGGCCATGAACTTTGACAAGAGCTGGATGTGCAGGGCAATTCTTGGCCATGTTCAGTACAATAGAGGCACAATCCCAACCTCCTTCTTTGGTCCTACTCTGAGATATCTAAACCCCAATGCAGCCTAATTCTATGGGCTCTTTGGTCCTTGCGACAGGGTCTGGTTGGGACACAGGCAAGTACTAAGGCTGGCATTCTCAAATGTGAGTGTTAAAGCACAGACAGAAACCATGGTGTCTGGTTGGAAGATAACTCCTGACAAGCCAATTAAACTTTAATCCACTCTATAGGATTTTCCAAAAGGCTGCCAACAAAGCCACATCATTCCAGATAGTCTCTGCTGCAATTGTATGGAATTAAAAAGCATACTAATCTACTGTACGGAGGTCCCCTGTTTAACCTGCAGGAGAGAAGTGGAAACAAACTAAATGCTTGGATTATTGAAGATGAACCTAAAGGCAGAAATAAAAACATCAGAATAAAAAAAAAACAAAATTAAGGGGATCTTGTTTGCCCCAGAGCAGAGAGGCCCAAGCCAGGGCCTCCTCTGTTAACAGAGAGATAAGATAAGCTACTTTGGAGTAGTGATTAGGAAAGCAAGAAGCCTAGATAGCGAAAACAATTGAACACTGATGCAAAAGTCTCCTATAGGATTCTGGGTCCCCAGAAAAACACAGGGGAGTCTAAACCCAGAGCTCCCTCTGTGGCCACTCAAAAACTGCAGGACGCAGAGAAAACTGACAGCCACTGCTTGCGGCTGCACCTCTTTAGATCCCAGGTTGGAAGACTACCAAAGCTGTGGGGGTGTTTCAAAGGAATTTCAATTTTTCTATCTTGAGGATCTTTTGAGGGAAATGTTGTACTCCTCAGGATCCACAGAAGCTGGACGATGCCTGGCGACTGCTGTACCAAGGCATCTTCCTGAGGTGTCTGTAACAAGAACCGAACCATGACTGGAGAGAGAGGATACAACTTAAGTTTTTTTTTGTTTTTTTTTTTTTACTCCTTTGAGGCCACCTTCCAGGGCCTCCCATACCATCAGCACCATGACTTCCACCTCAGAGTGCAGGCAAAAAGCTCTGGTAGATTTGAAGACGCCCTTAATAATGGGATCCTAAACTGGAGCCTCTTCAATCTTGGGATCCACTATTCTGAGACAGGAAACTACTCTAACAAAACTCTCTTTGAAACAAATGAATAACGATCTCATTCTCTCTCTCAGAAGACACCTGCCCTTCTTCCATAAAAGTACAGCTGGCTGGGTCCACCTGGTCTTAGGGATCCTCTAGTATCTTTCTATAAGATGAAGGATCAACTGCCTCCCTAGAGCGCTTGTGGAGAGCTAGGTCTCCAGAAGGGTCTTTACTAGTCCCAGAAGAGGCCTTGCACTTTCCTCCAGGCTGCTGTAAGGCATAGAAAGCGGAAGAAACCTGGGCCCATAACTCTGTGTCTGGCTCACGTAGGGGCTATCTGCAGGGCTGGATTCGGAGGGTCACCAAATTCTGTGGCAGAATATATACAAATCTGCTAAAATATTGAGACACCTGCAGGAGCCTGGCCTAAAATGGACAACGCTCCCGCCAAAACCCCTGCACCCGAGGTCTTCTCCAACATGGGCTTCAGCCACAGATCATCTGAGGGAGACTTTTCCTGAAGTAGGAGGAGCTACAGCTCCACCGGAACCTCTCCCCCCACCCCTGTTGGCGCACTCCAAAAGACCGCCACACCTGAACCACCTCCCCAGCGTACACTTGCCCCAAAGGAAGAAAGCCGCACAGCCCGATTCATTCTCTGCCCGATTCAATGGGCCTCCTAGTCTCATAAATGAGGTAACCCTCATCTCTGGGTTCTACCAAGTTCCCTCTGGAACTGAGAACCTTTCCAAGTGAGTTCACTCTCCTGAACACACCAGGGGCCTGGCCCAATGCAATGTCAGTGCCTTCCAGAAATCCTGCTGCACCACAGAGTCCTATCACCTGCTGGAGGCGGCATACACTGGGCTGTTGCCATGCTACACTGTCTCTAGATAGTGGCGATGATGTCACGGAAGCAATCTGTGGGCTCTACCTCTATCTACTGGTAGGGGTGATAACCCACCTGCTTGGACTGTATTGGACTGGTGTAGCAGGATAAAATGGAAATTCTGGAGCAACAGATTTCAATTCATAGACCTGACCCCTATTCTTTTGTTCTGTGAGCACCAAAGAGCGAAGGTTATTAAGACAAAAAAAAAAAAAAAGGGAAAACTGGACCATAAAGGTTCAGTCTATGGTGCTTCAGAGGCATTTCTATCTTATGACATAAGGTGGCATATAGTTAATCTCTAATATACTCTAAAACAATAACTAGAGGTGAGAAAGCCCTCATAGAAAGACTACAGATCTGCAAATGTGCTGCAATAATGTAAAGGAAGTTAAACGACTGACTGACTGTCCACCAATGGTATCCTATAAAATATATATGAGGCAAACCACAAACAAAGACATACAGTAACTGCAACTGTTTATGATTTCTCTGCTAATCAATGCTAAAATATCAGATTTCATGTAGAGATTCTCAATGCTGTTTCCATTCCAGTGTAAGTAGTACAGGTTTCTGATAATACTGCAATTAGGCAGAGTCATCTATTATAAATCTGTTTCCTTATTCTTCCTTGCTTGATGCAGCTTTAGTACGGAGTAGCTACAATAAACGTAGGTTTCCAAAATTTCATTGCAAATAAGGGAACTTCACAGCTATGCTGAGGTCCAATAAAAATGACCAATCATGCAAAAGAAAGAACAAAGTATAAAAATGAAGAAATGTCTACCTATTTCACTAAAAAAGAAAAAAACCCCTCCAGTATGGTAGAAAAGTCCAGTTTTCTAGAACTGCAAAGAAGTCTGGTTTCCAGGATAACCAAAATATTCTTATTAACTTGGTTCTTAGATCAAAAACTTGCAAATATATTAATGGGATATCTTGAAATTTAGACCTGTTTGCAGCTCTTAAAGATTGGCGTTGCTTATCCCTGATGTATGAAAAAAGGATCAGCAGAAGCATGAGCCTCAAGAAGTTGAAAGTTATAAATGCATTTTCTTTTTGTTAGAACATAAAACAGATCTGTTGCAGATACAAAACTGGAAACAAGGATGGCAAAATGAGGAATGTGCTGTAGCCTCTTTATCTGGCATGCATTCTACTGCTGAGAACAACAGTTACACCAGCTCCCGAAGGAGTCTGCATTGTCCAGTCTATTGCACGCAAGTTCCAAAACCAATAAATTCAGTCTAAAGGGAATATCATGCTATATTAGTCTGTCGCCATGATTAGGGCTTCAAAAGAAAAGGGAGAAGTGAAATTTCCAGCTTACCCGCTGAGCATTCACAAACAGCTTGTGAATGATGCTACCAGCTGGCCCTCTGCCTGCTCCAATGACTGACACTTCTGGTTGCTCTAGAAGACAACTCACAAACCTAGTAACAAAAAAAGACAATAAAAGGAAGCAACTCATGAATAGCCAAGCTCATAACTATGTCAATCCTGCATGTTATTATCCTTGACTGGAAGTTCTCAAATGTGATTCTTGCAAGAATTACAAAAGCTTGCCATCTGTCTGGAAAGCAAATATTGTCAAATGCTTGCCAGCATTATCTAGCTAAGCGACATTTTGAATTAAACTGGGATCAAATATCCATAATCTGTTAGCCATCTCTTCCGTGATCTCCATACCATGCTCCTTTAAAAGGGGGAAGACTGCATCAAATATTTCACCAAAGATACAATTTTGGCATTTCAATACAACATATTACTCTAGTCTGTTTCAGGGCTTGCATTACGGGGATGTTCTGATGGCTGAGATAGGCACAAAGCAAAATAAAACAGGCATGTCAAATATATTTATATTACACTGTAAATACAGGTACATGCAGTACTGCATTTTAAATGTTCCAGAAGGTGTATTTTACAGGTGAAAGAATATACATCAGAGCCCATTCAGCTGCAGCTGGCAGTAGCCCCCAAACACAAGTGAAATATAGTATTTAATTCATGTACTGGCAGCAAGAGTCATAAAAACAGCACATAATTGAGTGGTCCAAAAGCTGATTGATCATGGTTTCTCACAGGTTTGTAGGTCTGTTACGCTCAGAAATCTGTGAAGTATGTACCAGAAGCAAATATCTGCTACCTTTCCAGTTCCTGCTTTTCCTCCGCTTGCTCGCATTTGTCTACTGCAAATTTTGCTTTCAGGGATCTTGCTCTGGCGACAGTAGCTTCAACATTTATGATCTGATTAATAATTTCCTGCAGGAAGAAAATATACATTTGAAGCACTACTACAAAATGTGTCAGCACCAATACATGACTTCATTTTTTAACTGAAAGACTTACTTCTAATTTTTTGTCATCTGAATTTGGATAGCGTAAAACTTTACTGGAATGAGAGATTATCTGCTTAATAATCTTCTTAACAGAGGGAATATCTTCAACCATCTCTGTAAGAATATAAATATATATTTATATACTGTGTGTACATGTGCGAGATTTTTATCCCAATTATAAATTTAACAAAAATATGGCAAGAAAAATCATACGACATGGAAAATAACTGTACAGTGATATTAGAGGAAAAACAAATCAAACTGTAAGCACTTACAAACAGAAAAAACACACAATCTCAGACCAAGTCCACAATAAAGGCAGGGGAAACAAGGCTGAAATAATAATGAATAATAAGATTATAGGCAGTTATTATCAAACACCAAGCAAATTCTAGAAAGATCACCTCACATGTACCTAAACAGGTATCACCCCCCCACACACACACACACGTTAAAGGAAAACAATTCAAGCAGAAAATAAATGAATGGTCCTAATGGGTGACTAATAATCTGGAGAAGGTCAAAGAAGGGTGACCAAAATGTTAAAGGGGATGGAACAGCTCCCCTATGAGGAAAGGCTGAAGAGGTTAGGGCTGTTCAACTTGGAGAAGAGACGGCTGAGGAGGGATATGATAGAGGTCTTTAAAGTTGAGAGATGTCTAGAACGGGTAAATGTGAATTGGTTATTTACTCTTTCGGATAATAGAAGGACTAGGGGGCATTCTATGAAGTTAGCAAGTAGCACATTTAAAACAAATCAGAGAAGATTCTCACACTCAACGTACAATTGAGCTCAGGAATTTGTTGCCAGAAGATGTGGTTAGTGCAGTTACCGTAGTGGGTTTAAAAAAAAGATTTAGATAATTTCTTGGAGAAATTCATTAACTGCTATTAATCAAGTTGACTTAGGGAATAGCCACTGCTATTACTAGCATCAGTAGCATGGGATCTACTTAATGTTTGGGTACTTGCCAGGTACTTGTACGCCTGCAATGGTCTCTGTTGGAAATAGGATGCTGGGCTTGATGGACCCTTGGTCTGACCCAGTATGGCAATTTTTTATGTTCTTTCCAACTGAAAAAGGTGGGGGGAGAATCTCTCCTCCAAAAACAAAACAAAATTCAGGATACTTTATAACAAAAAAAACAAATAAACAAACAAAAAAACCCCACATCTGCCCCCAACAGAACCACCTGTGGTCTCAGCCCAAGAAAAGCTTCCTGCTTGCTCTGGCTCATCTTATACAGTTCAAGAAAATCACTGACCTTCTGATTATAGAAAAGGTCTTTATTGCAGAAAAATACTTTCAGTGTCCAGCACCTATCGGGCTCTGGAACATTCATTACAGCCTCACTTCTAGTCACATCTATTCCTGAGTCTATTCCAAGGCAGCTGAAATGACCAAACTCCATGTAGACACCAAGCTGTCATGGGCTCCTTCCTCCTCGTTTGCAAGTAACCAACCTTTGAGGTGGCTGGCATTGACTTGAGGGTGGGGGATAAGAGGGCACTTCAGATTTTCTGTCAAATACTTTGTAAACGTATCTTGTGAAGAGGTAAATAGGAGATCCAAGGAAATCCACAAAACTTAATTGTTGAATTTAAGATTTTCTAGTTTATTTAATAGAATCAAATTATCTTGATTTTGCTTTCACAACCCTGTGGACGCGATTTATGATCTTCAAATGTGTTATTTTGATTTTAATATTTAGTAACAGTAACATAAGAAAAGATACACGTGATTAATGCATCCAGTTGTGGAAGATTCTATTCACTGTCCAAACTTCCTGCAGAGCCATGGTTTTGGACACAGATGGGGCTGGAGACAGTATAAGTTTTACTGAGGAGAGAATCAATACTGGCACCAGCAGGCACTGACGAACAGTCGCAATCTCTCACACACCTGCAGTACTTCTGGACAAAACCTCTACCATGGGGGAAGCAGATCCTCCTAACAAGAGAACGTACATCCAAGACTTGGGCCCAGAATTACAATCTGCTCTATAAGTACATATATAACTATATAAGATTTGCCATACTGGGTCAGACCAAGGGTCCATCAAGCCCAGTATCCTATTTCCAACAGTGGCCAATCCAGGTCACAAATACTTGGCAAGATCCCAAAGAGTAGTAGATTCCATGCTGTTTATTCCCAGGGATAAGCAATGGATTTCTGCAACTCTACCTTAATAATGGTTTATGGAATTTTCCTCCAGGAACTTGTCCAAACCTTTTTTTTAAATGCAGCTACACTAATAGCTTTCACCAAATCCCCGGCAATGAATTCCAGAGCTTAATTATGCGTTGAGGAAAAAAAAAAGTTCTCTTATTAGTTTTAAATTCATTACGTGTGCTCTAGTCTTTGTACTCGATGAAAGCATAAACAACCAATTAACATGTATTCATTCCACTCCACTCATTATTTTAAATACTTCTATCCTATCTCCCCTCAGCTGTCTCTTCTCCAGGCTGGTGTCCTAACCTGTTTAACCTTGTCTCATAGGGGAATTGGGCTATCCTCTTTACCATTTTGGTTGCCCTTCTTTTACTTTTTCTAATTCTGCTACATTTTTCTTGAGATGTAGTCACCAGAACTGCAGACAATACTCAAGATGAGGTTACACCATGGAGCAATACAGAGACATTATGATATTCTCTGTTTTATTCTCCATTCCTTTCCTAATAATTCCTAGCATTCTATTTGTTTTCTTGGCTGCTGGTGCACATGGAGCTCCAGATGTTGACTTGTTCCCAAAACTGCTGCCCATTCTCACTGAGATTGACTTCCTCTTGCAGTGACTCAGTGAGAAACTATGGTTAGGAGAAATGGAAAGAATCTCTTCTCAGAGCTAAGGGCTACCTCCAAACTTGAGAGTATCACATTCACCTGCAGCTGCTCTGTGATGAACATGGAGAGTATAGATGACACCCGCCATTGGACAAAGGAAGGTATCCATAGGGACATACACCTGAGTAGAAAATTCAGCAGGGTAGGGTCTTGATTTACTGTTTATGTTACACCTTATGTCAGTAAAACACAGCAAATATATTGCTGAAATCCTGGTCTTAGCCCACACCCAATAGAGCTGCCACAGTATGTATTTACATGTCGGCCATCTTGACCCCTCCCTGTGATATGTAGGTTATGAAGCCTATTACTGGTCCAACATAGAAATTATCTTCATAGAAGTCTGTAGTCTGAATACATTGTATATTATAACATTTTTGGACAATTTTTATACCAGGCCAACAAAAGATATCAGTACCTATAAAGAGCTGAATTTCCACCAGTACCAATAAGGTCACTAGACATTCTCTTTGGGGCGGATTTTAAGAGCCCTGCTCGCGTAAATCCGCCCGGATTTACGCGAGCAGGGCCCTGCGCGCCGGTAAGCCTATTTTACATGGGCCTACCGGCGCGCGCAGACCCCGGGACTCGCGTACGTCCCGGGGTTTTCGGAGGGGGCGTGTCGGGGGGCGGGCCCGGTCGTCGCGGCCTTTCGGGGGCGTGTCGGCAGCGTTTTGGGGGCGGGTACGGGGGCGTGGCTACGGCCCGGGGCGGTCCGGGGGCGTGGCCGCGCCCTCCGTACCCGCCCCCAGGTCGCGGCCCGGCGCGCAGCAGGCCCGCTGGCGCGCGGGGATTTACGTCTCCCTCCGGGAGGCGTAAATCCCCCGACAAAGGTAAGGGGGGGTTGTAGACAGGGCCGGGTGGGTGGGTTAGGTAGGGGAAGGGAGGGTAAGGTGAGGGGAGGGCAAAGGAAAGTTCCCTCCGAGGCCGCTCCGATTTCGGAGCGGCCTTGGAGGGAACGGGGGGAGGCAGCGCGGCTCGGCGCGCGCAGGCTATACAAAATCGATAGCCTTGCGCGCGCCGATCCAGGATTTTAGTGGATACGCGCGGCTCCGCGCGTATCTACTAAAATCCAGCGTACTTTTGCTTGAGTCTGATGCGCAAGCAAAAGTAGGCTGATCGCGCTTCTTTTAAAATCTACCCCTTTGTGTGTTATGTCTGTGTGTTTAGCAAAGTATTCCTGGACTTACCAAACCTTTCATGGTGACTCTAAGGTCAGTCAGGTTTTCAGGATACCCATAATGAATATGCATGAGACAAATGTGCATATGTTGGGCACTCAGTATATACAAATTTATCTCATGCATATTCATTGTGAATATCCTGAAAAACTGACTGGCTATGGGGTCACCAGGATAGGTTTGGGAAGTCCTGCTCTATTCCCAAATATTTATTAACTTGAAATATTGTCATTTACCTTCTTCTTTCACTTTGAGAACAGCAGCATGAATGACACAAGGCAAAAGATGCCTTGTAAGGTCAGCAGGTTTCTGAACAGCAAGATAATGAAGCACCTAAGATGACAAAAGAGAAAGAAATATCCCTAAGTTTTCCAACTGATTTATCACAAAAAGTACACTGAACTCAGTTCGGAAGCAAATGGAGGAGGGGTGGGCATAAGATGAGGCAATGACTTCAATCAGTCCTTCAGAGGTTTTTGTCCCAGGTCCGCCAACAAATTTCTGTATGACGACTGCGTTCCCATGACCTGTTCGACTGAACTTTAAGAAGTCCATATTCAAAAGTCATTTAGACTGATAACGTAATAGTTATCCATCTAAATAGCTTACCTGGCTATATTCAGCCCTTATCCGGCTAAATTCATAGCCACCGCACCGCTGAATATACTCTGTTAGTTACCGGTTATGTATCACTGGCTCACTAGCACAGCGGCTGAATATGGACTTCTAAATATATAGAAGCACAGAATAAAAAACAAACCACACACGAAAAAAAAAAATCACTCTCAACTCTACTTATCCACACAGTAAAATGTGTATTTGTTCATCATCCCTTTTCCCATGACTATTGACAAGACTCGTTACAAAAAGTTATATATAATTTACCTCAACTAAATGATAATCTGAACCAATAATATAAATAAGAATACTTATAAAACTGAACTAATTTTTTGTTGAATGACAGTAAAGGTAATAAGATTAAAGCTATGCAGGCAGGATGACTTGAGACACAAATATCACATTCTCTCGTATTTCAACAGCCAGGCCATAATAGATTGGAGGTTGGAGTGCAAT
Source organism: Rhinatrema bivittatum (assembly GCF_901001135.1). Classification (NCBI taxonomy): domain Eukaryota; kingdom Metazoa; phylum Chordata; class Amphibia; order Gymnophiona; family Rhinatrematidae; genus Rhinatrema; species Rhinatrema bivittatum. Next base: position 50,516,144 of record NC_042620.1, on the reverse strand, counting down.
AGAGTGGGCCTGGTTCTGAAAGATTAAAATTAGGGACAATCCTAATCTGATCAGTTCTACGACAGTCTTATCAGAAGAGGGAACTAAGCTTTCTTTGTCCAGTACAAGGCATAGAAAGTAACTGCAAATAAGGGTCTGCCCAACTGCAATTCTTCCCTTGGTTTTCTACCACCCTGGGGAAAGAAGCATACAAATTTCCATATGCAAACCAACACAAGCTTTCCCCCTTCTCACCCTTCTCCTTCCCCCACATTTCTTCCACTTTACCTTTCAAGCCCCCACTACCACATCTCTCCCAAGTAAATCCAAAATTTGTCACACAGCTCTCCTCTGTTGGAAGGCCATTTCAGTCCTTAGCTTCCTCTTTGATTCTTACAAGATCAAATGTAATCCAATACTCAGGTCCCATTCCATATGATAGCAAAGAGACTACTTGGGTTATCTAGTCTGCTCATCCTCAACTATTTAGCTACACAACCCTTACCATTTTCCTCAGAAATCCCCTGTGCTTATCCCATGTTTTCTTGAATTTAGATACTATCCTCATCTTTAACACCTTCACTGGAGGCTGATGCTTGCATCCATTACCATTTTTGTAAATAAATATTTCCTTAGATTACTCCCGTTTACCTACATCCCATGACCTCTCTTTCCAGAGTCTCCTTTCTGTTGAGAGACTTCCTGTGCATTGATACCTCTAAGTAAATGTCTCTTATCATATCTCCCCCCCATCTTACTTTTCTTCTGTATGCTTAAATCATTAAGCCTGTCCCCATATGCTATACAATGAAGATCACTGACCATTTTAGTAGCCACTCTCTGGAACGACTCCATCTTGTTTATATCCTTTTGAGGTGCCTTCTCCAGAACCATACACAATATTCCAAATTAAGTCTCATCATGAATCATTCCTCTCTCTACACACCCAAACATCTTTTCTGGCTTTTTTTGTCTCTTTATTCACCTGTCTGGCCACCTTATCATCAGATACAATCACCCCCAGATGATCTTAAGGTGGCCAAACAGGTGGAAAAAACGACAGCAAAAGCCAGAGAGATGCTCGAGGGAATAGGGAGAAGACTGATAAGTAGAAAAAAAGGAGGTGTAATAATCCATATAATCCACACAGCCAGCAAAAAATTGGTGAAGTTGTTATTCAAAATAAGTGGCCTACCCAAGTCTCATATATAGTTGGGTTTTAAGCAATGCAGCCATATCACTACTATTAAAGATTATAACCACAATGTGCATATATTTAGCCACATTGAAAGGATTCCTGGGGGAGTTTAAGTCTCTCTCTCACCACAAACATTCGCTCCCTTTTTCTCTCTACACACATGCTAGGTCTCTCTGTCTCTTCTTTGGTTGCTACTGGGATAAGCTCCAACTGAAGCACTATGGGCTGCTCCCTCTACTGCTGTTGTTGCCCCCTCACCTCCAACCCCAGGTGTGCCATCCCGTGCAACTGCACAGTTTGCACAACTGGTGGTGCTTAGCCTGGATGGTATATGCATACTTGCTGGAGTTACAAAATACTATCCAGAAATTTCCACCCGTTTTTTGTATAGGTTTTTTTTATGATTTTACTATTATGATTAATGTTTATATTTTGATGTTTAATGAGGAATGGCAAGGATTCTGTTTTTTCATTCTTGAATTGCATACAGAATCTGGTTTGTTGCATTTCCAGTTCAATTTTTGTCCGGACACTCCTATATTGTCTGTCTATTCTATATTTGGTGAGGGTCTGTGTGCTCTGCATGTATCACTGAGGTGAGGCATTCAGGCTGCTATATATCCCAAAGCTAGAAAGCTTACTCTGTTTATCTAAGAGGTGGTATATTGGTGCTTTAGGGCCTGGTATAATATTTGCAGTGTTGCCTTTTCATAAGTATGGTTGTTAGTATTTGAGAGCTGGCAGTTAGTGTTAGTTTGGTATGGGAGGTTTACTGTATTGTGATTCAGTTTACTTAACTTTCTGAGGATCAAACTCACACCCAAATAGTGTTACAATAGGCTTAATACCACATGGGTTCCATGTATCTTTTTATTTTCTGCAGGGTTTTCTGCTTGGCATCACAGCAATGCATGTACATTTAATATACAGCATATACTATAAGTGATATTTTTACCTCAGAAGATTAATTTGAAAAGTCCTTTTCATGTAAAATCTATTATAAATACATAATTTTTTAATTGTGGCAGGGAGGAGGGAAGGGCACAAGACTATAAGGTTCACTTAGGACACCCAGTACCCTTGTACCAACCCTGCAAACTCTTATATACTTGGGCCTTCCCCAACCATCCTCCCTCCCTCCACCAAATCCATCTTACCCCGTCCGTGGGTCCAAAATGAGTAAATGGGGCAAGAAGCGATCCACAGGCACCCCCCCCCCCCCGCCGCCTTATCTGCTGATATATTAAAAAAAAAAAAGTGCCGGCTGGCTGTGCGGCCAGCACCATTTTGTTGTATGGCTTCTGTGCAACCAAATGTCGCTGAGCACAGGGCCAGCTGGGGATCGTGCCTGCTCCATTCAGGCAGGGGGTTTTCCAGGTACAGAGAAGGAACAAAACTGAGACAGAGACAGATGCATAGGGGTAATCTATCTGCTTAGATTGGGCAAGCAGGGGCTAGGGAGGTGATATGGTAGAGGGGGAGGAGGCAGGCAACTCAGCACTAGCCCGGAGTATGTTGGGGGCACTGCCCCTCACGTATTTCCCCTAAACTATGCCTGTAAAGACAAAGTGTGAGAATGAAAGACTGACAAGCCCGTTTCTATTGAGCGTTGGTTACTGGAAAAACAAAAATTAAGTGTTACATAAAACAGAACAAGAAGGGGGGAAGCATAGTAATTGTTCACACAGGGGAGTCAAAAAAAAAAAAAAATAGTGCTGGCCCTAGTACTGTCCCTTTGAAAACTGGTTCAAAGTCCACGAGTTAGAAGTGCCAGCAGACTTCGTCCCAGTGCTTTCAGTCTGAAAATGCTTGTAGGTTTATAGTTCCTAAATTATGGAACCAGCTCCCATTCCAGATCAGAAGTGTTCATGATTATCTGCAGTTCCATAAAGAAGTAAAATCGTGTTTTGTTTTTTTTTAAGTCACTTTACTAATGGCAGATTATGATGCAAGGATATAATAGTTATTTTAATGATGTATATTTTTTTGTTCCTATCTCAGAGATCTATTAGGCATGTAATATATTTAAAAAAAAAAAAAAAAAGTAAAATACCCCCCTTTATGCACAAAATAAAATTTAAAATGTTACAAACATTATGCATTTAAAATCCATCAGACAGCATCGCACCTTTTCTGCTTCTCTTGTGTCATCAAACAGTCGTTTCTGCTTGCGTGCTGGAATTGGCCTAGCCGTCTCCCAGGCCTCTACCCACATGTTGCTAGGAATCTTCATCCTGGCGCTCAATTCTCCCTTAATAACTATATTTCCTTTTTCATCAACCTCTTCTTCTTCCACATAATCCCGAGGAGAATACCACCTCACAAAATCTTCCAATGAACAACCGGGATTGGCTGCCTAAAATGGAGATAAAACTGTTCATAAAAAAACCCTTGGCAGGGTTAACCCGTATATACTGTAGTACCAAACGGTCTCTATACATCTTCAGCAAAACTTGCAAGTTTGGTTCCTGCAGGCTTGACACAAATATATTTTATGCCTGCATTCATAATTATTTGTGTAATGAGTAATGAGAATTCATCTGATAAAAAAAAAAGTTCTAGCATTCAGATGCATCAATTATTTAGAATGAATATCCTTTTAATTCCCAATAGAAATAAATAGTAATGGTAAGATGGAAAACCTCCCCTTCTCTTTGAAAGCCAAAAATTAAAATCATAAATCAATCTAAAACACTATCTATTCTTACAGGTGTACAAACATAATTAACCATAAAAGGCCCAAAGGTTTTAACAAAATGCCTGTTGTATAATTAGAAATGACCCAAGCAGCAGGAAACAAGGAAGAAAATGAATACTGTACTTACTGATGGATTTTCTAGCCTAGTGCTTTTCAATTTTGACTCTACTGAAAAGTGATCAATATAATTTTCAATAGAGTAGGTTCAACCCAGCTCCTCTTCCCCCGCCCCCAAAGTTGGGACCTGATTAGTGAATTTAATGGAAGTTACTGTGATTCCTGAGGATTGGACAGATCAAATCAGCCCTTTAATGCTTTTCTGTGAGCTAAAGTGTTAAACAAATTACCTTCATAGGAAACAGAATACACCCACATTCAAGAAGGATTACACGCAGAATATTGATATTGGCAATATAACTTTCAAAATAAGAAAATTCTATTTAAACCCTTCCCATGCATTAAGACATGGGAGACAATTTATTTGCAGCGAAGTAAAAGTGCCATTAATGTCAACCTTTAGATTTCTAAGCAGATTGCTCAATATTACTTATGAAATAACAAACATAGAGATCAGTCAATAAGGACCATTTGGCCTATCCATCGTCTTCTCTCTATGGAAACAGATTGCCTAGTTGCCAATTGTATAAGTTTGACCACCTGCAAGCAACTCCTGATCCTTTTTGCCATTAGCTGGGAGTGTAGACATGCACCCTGGCACTCATGCTAGGCAACCTGCACTTAACCCAGTTATATCTGGGAATGTGCCAAACACCTTTCATCATACTGAGCTGGTTAACCTTGACATTGAAGAAATTACTTACCTGATAATTTCGTTTTCCTTAGTGCAGACAGATGGACTCAGGACCAGTGGGTTATGCTCCCCTGCCAGCAGATGGAGATGGAGTCAGGTTTCATAGCTGACGTCACCCTAGACACACCCCTGCAGTGACCTCAGCCCTTCAGTATTCTCTTCAAACGCCACTGTAGACATACTATTGAAAAAACTTGATTAAAAACAGATAACCATAACTGTACTCAACCAAACAAACACTGAACCCAGTAAGGTTCTAGATGGCTTTGATCTAGGGACTGGATGATTGCTTACCCGTAATCTCTTGGAAACTATATTCCCTCCATGGGTTCTTGGGCAGCTGTGGGTGGGATGCTGAGTCCCATCTGTCTACACTAAGGAAAACAAAATTATCAGGTAAGTAATTTCTTCATTTCCCAACGTGCAGCCAGATGGATTCAGAACCAGTGGGATGTACAAAAGCTACTCCTGATAGGGGTGGGAGGCTGCCCGCGGTATGGTTAACACCACCCTTGAAAAGGCTGCATCCTCTCGGGCCTGAACTTCCAGGTGATAGAACATGGAGAAGGTGTGCAAGGACCACCATGATGCTGCTCGGCAGATGTCGACGGAGACAGCAGTCTAGCTTCTGCCCATGAGACTGCCTGAGCCCTAGTGGAATGAGCTTTAACCTGAAAAGGTAATGGCTTTCCTGCCTCCACATAGGCTCCAGTGACCACCTCCTTAATCCAGTGAGCTATGGTAGCCCACGAAGCAGGTTTGCTCTGCCTCCTTCCACCGTGAAGGACAAATAGGTGGTCCATGTTTCAGACCTGTTCTGAAACTTCCAGAAACCGCACCAAAAGCCTACTGACATTCAAATGACAGAGAAGGCGGTATTCTTCCACGTCCTTGTCCTTATCTAGGGATGGTAACGAAATGGACTGATTCAAATGAAAGTCTGAAGAATGGGTGAGAAGAATGGAATTGTACGAAGCTGTAACGCTCTTAGAGACATCCAGAGGAACAGTTCCTGGCACAAGGCCTGTAGTTCAGGGATGTGACGTGCTGAGCATATTGTCACCAGGAACACTATTTTCAAGGTTAATAAACGCAAAGAAAGACTGTGCAGTGGCCAAAAGGAGGGCCCTGCCAAAGTTCCAATACTAGATTAAGATTCCACAAGGGAACTGGCCACTGTAGGGTTGGCCGAAGGTGCTTCACCCCTTTCAGAAAACAGGCCACGTCCGGATGAGCTGACAGGGAGGTTCCATTCACCTCACCCCTGCAAAAATTCCAGAATAAGTGGGATTTTGACCACCAGAGGGGGGGTGGACTTGGCATTCCTCGCACCAGGCCTCAATATACTCTTCAGACCCGCACATATGCTAGGGACGTAGAGAACTTCCGAGCGCGGAGTAGGTGGCAATTACAGTCGCAGAATATCCTCGCTTCATCAGGCGAGCCCTCTCAAGGGCCAGACCGTAAGACAATACAGTTGGATCCTTGTGTCGGACCGGTCCCTGCTGTAGCAGGTCCCTGTGTGGTGGGAGGCATTGGGGGGGGGGGTTATCTCCACCAGGAGTCTCCGCATGTTCGCATACCACAGACGCCTGGGCCAATCTGGTGCTACTAGTAGGACTAATCCCCTGTGGAGCTCAATTCTGCAAATGATCCTGCCCAGCAGGAGCCACGGAGGGAAGGCATATAGCAACTCTTCTTCCAGCCAGGTCTGAAGAAGAACGTCGATTCCCAGGGACCATGGATCTCTTCTGCGACTGAAGAATCAGGGAACCTTCGCATTGTGAGATGAAGCCAACAGGCCAATGGATGGGAGGCCCCAGCGATCTGCTATGCCTTTTTAGTCCCTTTTAATTTTAGTATTAATGCATTTTTTAGTGATTAACTCACTATTATTCCTGTTATTTATTTGAATTATTAATGTATATTTTAGGATTTAAGTTTTTGTTTTTATTTACATTTTAGTTATTTATAATTGTTGTTACTTTATATACAGGAGTTTTATGACTGCATTTGTTATTGTATTTTGTGCTATATTTTGAGAACCGTTACGATGGCTTGTCTTAGTGATGGTATAGAAAACTTAATAAATAAGTAAAATAAATAAATAAAGGCTTCTGCTGACACTTACTCCCTGGGTCCAGACTCTCCCTTCTTAGAAAGTCTGCTCTGACGTCTTTTCCTGCAATATGTGAGGTTGAAATAGTCTGTAGATGTATTTCCGCCCATTCAATAAGGTCGTCAATCTCCTGAGACACCTGCTGACTCTTGGCTCCTCCCTGGCAGTTGATGTAGGTTACTGTCGTTGCGTTGTACGACATTATGCAGACAGCTTGACCCTGGAGACTGTGACTAAATTGCAAGCACGCCAGCCTCACTGCCCAGGCTTCCAGGTGATTGATGTTCCAGAGGGCCTTCTGCTGGAGACAGAGAAATACTGAAGGGCTGAGGTCACTGCAAGGGTGTATCTAGGGTGATGTCAGCTTTGAAACCTGACTCCGTCGCCATCTGCTGGCAGGGAAGAATAACTCGGTGGTCCTGAGTCCATCTGCCTACACGCTAGGAAACTCCCCTTTAGCCCTTCCACCATTCCGTAGCCAAACCCAAAACATTTCTTTACATTTACCATCACCCTTTTTGCTTGACACCACTGTCCTAGTTTTGGTCAGTACCACCTCTGCTAATAGGCTAATTCAGGCATTTACAACCCTCACAGTAAAATAGCATTTCTCTATATTTCCTCCAAGCATCCTCCATCTAACTTTATATCATGAGCTCTGTAGCGACCAAGAAGAAGAGATCAGTGTATAGTGAAAGACCTTTATTCTTACAGTATTCAAGCCAGACTCTGGCGGAGTTTCGCTCTACGGGATAGAGCTGCCTCAGGGGTTATTGTTTAGAATATTCTTCCTTTTATTTTTTTCAAATGAGAATACTTAGGTCATATGTAAGCAATGGAATGTACTTTAAAACTGTGACAATTGTGTCTGCAAATGTGACTAGGTTTACTCTCACTCTAGTATAATGAGCGCTGGCACAAAACTCGCACGAATGCCACATTTCTTCTTTATGTGATCTAACGCGGAGGAAAGCAAAAGTTTTAACGTTTAAAGGGCAATTTCATAAGATTAGTCTTTAAAACTGTATTGGCTGACTAATTCCACAGCTGACGTCTGGCCACTATCACTGAAGCCACCCCTCTAGCAGGTGGCTTTGGTGATAAGAACATAAGAAATTGCCATGCTGGGTCAGACCAAGGGTCCATCAAGCCCAGCATCCTGTTTCCAGCAGAGGCCTAACCAGGTCACAAAAACCTGGCAATTACCCAAACACTAAGAAGATCCCATGCTACTGATGCAATTAATAGCAGTGGCTATTCCCTAAATAAACTTGATTAATATCCATTAATGGACTTCTCCTCCAAGAACTTATCCAAACCTTTTCTGAACCCAGCTACACTAACTGCACTAACCACATCCTCTGGCAACAAATTCCAGAGCTTTACTGTGCGTTGAGTGAAAAAGAATTTTCTTCGATTAGTCTTAAATGTGCTACTTGCTAACTTCATGGAATGCCCCTTAGTCCTTCTATTATTTGAAAGTGTAAATAACCGAGTCACATCTACTCGTTCAAGACCTCTATCATATCCCCCCTCAGCTGTCTCTTCTCCAAGCTGAACAGCCCTAACCTCTTCAGCCTTTCCTCATAGGGGAGCAGTTCCATCCCCTTTATCATTTTGGTTGCCCTTCTCTGTACCTTCTCCATCGCAACTATATCTTTTTTGAGATGCGGTAACCAGAATTGTACACAGTATTCAAGGTGCGGTCTCACCATGGAGCGATATAAAGGCATCATGACATTTTCCGTTCTATTAACCATTCCCTTCCTAATAATTCCTAACATTCTGTTTGCTTTTTTGACTGCTGCAGCACACTGAGCCGATGATTTTAAAGTATTATCCACTGTGATACCTAGATCTTTTTCCTGGGTGGTAGCTCCTAATATGGAACCTAACATCGTGTAACTACAGCAAGGGTTATTTTTCCCTATATGCAACACCTTGCACTTGTCCACATTAAATTTCATCTGCCATTTGGATGCCCAATCTTCCAGTCTTGCAAGCTCCTCCTGTAATGTGTCACAGTCTGCTTGTGATTTAACTACTCTGAACAATTTTGTATCATCTGCAAATTTGATAACCTCACTCGTCGTATTCCTTTCCAGATCATTTATATATATATTGAAAAGCACTGGTCCAAGTACAGATCCCTGAGGCACACCACTGTTTACCCTTTTCCACTGAGAAAACTGACCATTTAATCCTACTCTCTGTTTCCTGTCTTTTAACCAGTTTGTAATCCACGAAAGGACATTGCCTCCTAACCCATGACTTTTTAGTTTTCGTAGAAGCCTCTCATGAGGAACTTTGTCAAACACCTTCTGAAAATCCAAATACAATACATCTACCAGTTCACCTTTATCCACATGTTTATTAACCCCTTCAAAAAAAATGAAGCAGATTTGTTAGGCAAGACTTCCCTTGGGTAAATCCATGTTGACTGTGTTCCATTAAATCATGTCTTTCTATATGCTCTATGATTTTGATCTTGAGAATAGTTTCCACTATTTTTCCTGGCACTGAAGTCAGGCTCACTGGTCTATAGTTACCCAGATCGCCCCTGGAGCCTTTTTTAAATATTGGGGTTACATTGGCCACCCTCCAGTCTTCAGGTACAATGGATGATTTTAATGATAGGTTACAAATTTTAACTAATAGATCAGAAAATTCATTTTTGAGTTCGTTCAGTACCCTAGGATGCATACCATCCGGTCCAGGTGATTTGCTACTCTTTAGTTTGCCAATCTGGCCTACTACATCTTCCAGGTTCACAGTGATTTCGTTCACTTCGTCTGACTCGTAACCCTTGAAAACCATCTCCGGAACTGGTATCTCCCCAACATGTTATTTAAACTTCGGTATAGAAAAGTTATAAATAAATAAATTAGTAAACACGGAGGCAAAGAATTAATTTAATCTTTCTGCAATGGCCTTATCTTCCCTAAGAACCCCTTTAACCCCCCGGTCATCTAATGGTCCAACCGACTCCCTCACAGGTTTCTTGCTTTGGATATATTTTAAAAAAATTTTATTATGAGTTTGTCTCTATGGCCAACTTCATTTCAAATTCTCCCTTCGCCTGTCTTATCAATGTTTTACACTTAACTTGACAATGCTTATGATTTATCCTATTTTCTTCAGATGAAACTTCTGACAGGTCTCCCTCCGGTTCCCTTCCTGCAACCTGTTGGGAAGGGCCGGGCTCAGCGAAATCAGTTGGAGACAACTTGCCCTAAGCCTCCAGGCAATGCTGAGAAATATTAAGAGGACCCCCAGCTTTGAAGTCCAAATATGGCAAGCTATGCAAAACACAAGGCACTTAAGCTTCTTTGCTACCGGCGCCATGGAAAAAAGGGAAGTCCAGAGGCAGCATGCTCAAAAACACAAGTGCTGAACAATTGTGTATCCGTACCCAGACATATATATATATAGATAGATAGATAGATAGATAGATAGATACATACATACACATATATGCACACACTCTGCTGAATGCTTGTACAACGCATGCCCAAAATTTGGACATCCAACCAAGCGGTCCTGACAGACGTTCAAGCCTGGACGCGTGAACAGACATTAGGCACCGCTTTTGCAGGCAAATTGCGCAAAGGTCGACAAGGCCTATCCCATGGCATCTCACCGAAGCCTGGGAGTGGGGCTTAGCCCAAGCAGCCATTCAACCCGCCAAACTACCGCAACTCTCCAAGTCCCCTATGGAGACGGGAACGCATGTGTGATTGGTGCGCCAAGGCTCAGAGACCAGAAACAGAAGAGAGGTCCCTAATTCTCTCTCCTCTTCTTCTTCTTGTTTTTTAAACTCTTTACCTGAGCTCAGCTCATCCCGACCAAGTACAGAGTCTGTCTCCAGCAGCAGGGGGAAAGGGCAATTGCCTTCACTGCTGCGCTCAGCTTCCTGCACCTGCTAAGCCTCAGCAGAATCTCTCCTGGCAGCTGTCCATGCCAAAAACGGCTACTGGAGTGAGGCACTCGACTGAGGGTGGGATCACCAGATCTCAGGAGAACTCAACTGAGGGAGGGACCATAAGGCACTGCCTCAGGAAAAGCGGTGCATTTGTTAACTTTTTTTTTTTTTTTAAACAAGCAATCCCCAGTAGGGAGATGCATGTCCACCATCTGCTGAAGACGGAGAATACTGGTCTCCAGCAGATGGTGGACATGCAGAGCAGGGATACATATACTCAGACATCAGCTTTGATCAGTCTCCATCTGCTGGTAGAGGTGTGGATTAACTTGTCTGAATGCTGAGAAACTGGACATTTCTATCATATTCCCTTTGCTTTCTTTCCTCCAGGGGCAACATTTTGAGTTCTTTAAGCCTACCTGTATAAGGTTTGTGTTGTAGGCTCTGTACCATTTTGGTGATTTTCCTCTAAGCTACTTACATCCTTTCAATGTTTTTATACAATGAAAACAGTTCTCAAGGCAGGACCTCACTAGTGACCCATATAAAGGTAATGTTTCTTTACACACGTCCCTGCTTCTTTCTTACAGTGGCAAACTTCAGATCATCGGAGATGATTACTCCTATGTCCTTTTCCTATTTGGCAGCTGACTGTTTCGATGCTCCTAACTGATAAGTAGCTGTTGGGTTTTTCTGCTCTAGATGCATCATTTGATTTTCCTGCACTGAAGTACAGTTTCCAGACCCCTTATGTGTTCCAGGTTTTTCAAGTCACTATTTTGCCCATGCCTTCTGGTGTTCCTAGCCTGTTACAGATTTTTGAGTCATCTGCAGACTGACAAATTTCCCTTAAGCTGTTTTCAAGTGTTAAGATATTGAAAAGAATTGATCCTTGCATCAAACTTCACTAGAGTAAATGCTAATGGCTCCAAATTCTGTTTCTTAACCCCACTCGTCAACAAGTTAATTTTCCGTTCCACTCCCATGCTGACTAGTTTGCTTACTACTCTTCCATATGGAACAGTATCAAAGGCCTTACTGAAATTCAGAGAGGTTATACTCGCCTCCCTGATCCACAGATTACCCCACTACCTACAAGTATATACATAGATGGAAAAATAAAACTACCCTAATAGTTGTTTATGGAGAATACTCTATATACCATGAAAAAAACACAGCTCTCCAACAGTAAAATTATCTTTAATGTATTATACATGGTGACCTCATACTAGGCATTATCAAAGTGTGATTGCACGCAAGTGTTTTTTCTGCCTTATATCTAATCACAGGTAGTAATTCTGATCTCAGCAACACACAACATTATATTAACATTACTCCTGTTTCCCACATGAAATGGATTCCAAAATGACAGCAGACGCCACCAAGGTCTTATGATTTAGTGGCACTGAAAGACATTGAAAGATAAGTTCAAAATTTAAAATTAATCAAGAATATTGAACGTGGGAAGACAAGAATTTTAATTGCAAAGAAATATATATAAAAAAAAATCTTAAGTAGGTTTATGCATTTGAAAAATCTGATTAAGAGATCAGCAGTACCACCACTAGCCTATGATTAGACATAAGGCAGAAAGAACGCTTGTGTGCAAGCACACTTTGATCCCTAGTATGAGGTCACCATTTATAACATAGTAAGGAGAACTTTACTGCTGGGGAGCTGTGGTGCTTTTCATGGTACACATAGATTGATTTATGCTACCAGAAAAGTACCAATTACCTTAAAAGCTTCCATATCTGAAAGCAAGCAGGCACTCTGCATCCGGGCCCGTAGGTGTGCTCCTTCTGCTGAGGTCCCCAATTTAGCCAATACCTCGGACTGCTCTTCCAGCAAATCTTCAGTCATGGGTGAAGGTTCCTGAAAAGTCAACGTCTGTAAGTCATCCTTCTAGACAGGATTCATTAAACATCGCACAAGAACAACAAGGATGACAGCTATCATAGGAGCAGCAGCGTTTTAACCTTCGCTGATACTTGAAAAGCATTTTAATGAGCATGATGTAACCTAATGAAACCCTCAAAAATCTGCTAGTGACTGCTCAAAGCGCTGGTGCTATGCAGGTAACAGCCCCTCCCCAAGAGCACCTCTATTTTCTCTGACCCCTGTGTGCTGCCACTGAAAACAGTGCACTGCTCCTGGACAAGCCCTCCAGGAGTACAGCTGTGGAAAATATTTAGAAAACTTAAACACACCAAACAAAATTTATAGGACATGGGGAAACATTGTTTTCCCTTAAAATATACTCTGTTTTTCTTTTGTGTTTTTCTGCTTTGATTTGGCTTTTCTTTTAATCCCCCTTCTTCTTCCTCTCTCCTTCCAACCTCTTCTTCACCTAACTTTACAATGCCAAGGCTGCAGTGAGTTTCCAAAACCTGGAGCAGTAGGTCTACAACCTTTTGATTTTAGTGAGCCCTCTGACAGGAGCATTCTGTACAAGTCAAGGTGATGTGGGAAACTCTGGACAGAACGCATGTGGCTGGCAGACTTATTAGGAAATGGATCAATATCTTGCTGTTTCGAAGATGTTAACGATCAGAAGAGTAAACTAAGAGATCTCTGCAATGGACTAAACATTTACAATTATTTGTTCAAATAAGAAAATCTTAAAAATGAAGAGCGCTAAATTTTTGTTCCCTAAGTGGGATAATAACTATGGAATCAACAAAGAAGGGTGCATGTTCCTGAAAACAACAAGGCAGTGTCAAACACAGCCAGCGAAATAAAGTTCAGTGAGTGCTAAACTGAAGAATCCAGACTTAGGAACTGATTTACTAAACCTTTTCTCCCATTCTGTCTCTTTGGGAAAAATGCTTAGTAAATGAGGCCCTTAAAAAGAAATGAAAGATCTATTATACTTAATCTTTTCAAAATATTTAACGATGTAAAGGTAGCAAAGCCCACTTACTCAGGTAAACACAAGTTTTGCATGCGTAAATTCCTTTTGAAAATTACTGTATTTTTCGCTCCATAAGACGCACTTTTTTCCCTCCAAAAGTGGGGGGGAAATGTATGTGCATCTTATGGAGCGAATATAAAAAAACAAAACAAAACAAACCCTAAAAATCTAACAAAATCCCCCCACCCTCCTGACTCCCCCAAGATCTGCCAATTTACTACAACCCCCCACCCTCTTGACCCCCCCCCCCCAGACCTGCCAAAAGTCCCTGGTGGTCCAGCGGGGGTCCGGGAGCGATCTCCTGGGCTTGGGCCGTCGGCTGACAGTAATCAAAATGGCACTGACGGCCCTTTGCCCTTACTATGTCACTGGGGCCGACCAATGGCAGCGGTAGCCCCTGTGACATAGTAAGGGCAAAGGGCCGTCGGCGCCATTTTGTTTACTGGCAGCCGACGGCCCAAGCCAAGGAGATCGCTCCCGGACCCCCGCTGGACCACCAGGGACTTTTGGCAGGTCTTGGGGTCAGGAGGGTGGGGGGTGGTTTCCCAGAGAAAGAAAGGTTTTCTGATCTGGGGAGTGGACCGAAATCAAAATGGCCCTCCCCAGACCCAAAAGCAAATGGGGAGAAAATAAAAAAGTTATGCACTCCCCTAATTTGCTCCATAAGACGCCCGGGGACAGAGCCAGTTTAGCACAAATTTTTTTTTTTTTTTTAAATTTTCCCCCTCTGAATCCTAGGTGCGTCTTATGGTCAGGTGCGTCTTATGGAGCGAAAAATACGGTACCTCCTAGCTGAATAACTCCATGAGGGGTGCCTGTAACAGGTGTTATCAGATGCCTTTCAACAAAAAAGGCATCCATTAACACCGTTAATTGCTAATGAGTGGAGAACATATTTTGATTACATTTACATTTTAATTTTTTTTTTTTTTGGGAAATAAAAATTCTTCTAAATAAATATTTTAGGTTAATTCCTATGCCCTCCAAAATTCAGGGCAAGGTAAAAGTTTACATACATAAAATTAGTGTACATCATTAAAAGAACAGCTGAACATAAAAAAAAAAAAAAGAATTTAAGAAAATATCTGCAGCAGAAGCCAGGACAGAAATGCACAATTATTCATAACCTGGGGCAAATGCTTGACGGAATCTCTGCTTTTAATGATTTATTTTGAATTCTGCCTGGTTAGTAATGTTGCAGATGGACAGTAGAACTGGTGAAGGAAAATGCTCATTCTCAAGTGACATCAAGACATGCAGATCTATGGGAAGGTATATCAAGAAAGTTTTGAGAAGATGAATGGAGTGTTCTAACCAGGGGTATAAATGTGAAGTACAGAGCTACTCCAGGATGAGGTGATGGTATAACTGTTACTAATTTATATTGAACTTGCCAGGTGACTGGGAACCAATATAGCAATCGAAGAACAGGGGATATATGTATCAGATAATAGCAGAGCCGTGGCATTGTGTGTTAATTATAATGGTCATAGGGTGACTTTAGGAAGACCAGTATATAAAGAATTACAGTAAACCAAGCCAGTAAGAACTAAAGCTTGGCAAAATGTTCAGAAATCATGTGTTTAGATGATATGGCGCAGAAATCACATTTTGGCAAAGGAGGCTTGAATGACTGATTTGATCTGAGGTTTCATTGAGAATGTTGGATCTAATGTTATACCTAAATTGTGAGCCTTATGTGTAATATGACGAGTCTGATAATCAAATAGAAAGGAATCGGGAACTGAAAATGGTGAAACACAGCCAGCTATCATGATCTCAGTTTTGCAGAGATTCAATGATAGTTTGTTCCCATTTGCCACCTTCTTATGGTTGAGACACACGATGAAACGAAGTGAGTAGAACATAATGGGGTAGATTTTCAAAGGGGTACGCGCATACCCCTCGAAAACCTACCCCAAACCCCCCCTGCGCGCGCCGAGCAAGCCCTGGGATGCGCGTAAGTCACGGGGCTTGCATGGAGGGACGTGTCGGGGGGCGTGCCGCAAGAGACACGGCATTTCGGGGTGGGCCCGGGGGCGTGGTTGAAGCCTCCGGACCAGCCCCCAAGGTTGGGTGATGGCGCGCCAGCAGCCTGCTGGCGCGCACAGATTTACGCCTGCTTTCCACAGGCGTAAATCTGCCAACAAAGGTAGGGGGGGGGGGTGGGTTAGGGAGGGGAAGGGAAGGGAGGGGAAGGTGAGGGGAGGCGGAAGGAAAGTTCCCTCCGAGGCCGCTCCGATTTCGGAGCGGCCTCGGAGGGAACAGGCAGCACGCGCTGGGCTCGGCGCACGCAGGTTGCACAAACGTGCACCCCCTTGCGTGCGCCGACCCCGGATTTTATAAGATACGCGCGTAAAATACGGCATACTTTTGCTTGCGCCTGGTGCACGAACAAAAGTACGCCCGCGCGTACATTTATAAAATCTACCCCAATGATTTTAATGGAAAATGAACTGAATGTCATCAAAGTACAATCTATATGTAATGCCAAGTGGGGAAAGTAGTGTGCACAGTGGCCTCAGGTAGACATTGAACAGTACAGCAGACAAAGCAGAGCCTTGAGGGACTCCAGTATTTATCGAGTGCCAAGATATTGAGGTTTAGGAGGCTATATGAATTAGTTTTGAATGTCCAGGCAGATAATGGGGCCCCTAAGAGGGATGGAGCTGATTCTACCACTCAGAAAGCATCTGAAGTATCGAATGACCAAATCTGATGTGTCAGGAGTCAACATCAAGATAATAAAGGATGTGCACCCTGCGTTGCAGCCTTGCAAATCTTCTCAATGGAAGCTAATCTTAGAGGGGCCACAGATGCTGCCAGGGCTCACATTATGAGCCCTAACATGTCCTTTTAGAGTCAGACATGCCTGGGCTTAAAAGATGATGCAATCTGCTGTCCATTTGGCTACAGCAATATCAGGCTTGTTTGGGTGAAAAGTAACAAAAAATTGAGTGGACTTTTCTAAGGGTTCTGCTTCAGAGAGAAGGCAACAGATGTTTTGTAACCCAAAGGATTCAGGGCTTGTTCAAGTTTACAAACATGAGGTCTGGAAAGATGACTGACTAGGTTAAGTGAAAATCGACCACCACCTTAGCAGTAACTTAGTGTGAATATGCACCACCCTGTCATAATGAAACTTAAATATAAGGTGGATAAGGTCTAGGGCATGCATCTCACTGATTCTGTGGGCTGAAGTGACTGCCACCAAAAACTGTGACTTTTCAGGTCAGGTACTTTAACCTATGAGTCTAAAAACTCAAGTGAATTCTCTTCAGCTGGGTAATAACACTACTGAGTTCTCATTGCTCAGTGAGCAGCTTGATGGGAGGCTTAAATTGAAGCAAATCCTACACAAATTTGAAATTTCTATAAGAGAATTCATGAATAATTTGAGAATTCTCAAACATATCTTGCAGCATCAACCATCTCGAAGATAAGTTTTGTTTTTGTGTCCTTGAGTTTGTCATAAGAATTGATAAATGTGGTATTTTCCTGAAAATAAATTGCTGGGATCAGTAGAATACTTTTGAAAATACTAATAATAATTAAACAAGCTTTAGGCCTGGATTTATTAACACCGCCGAGCTCTCTGAATCCCGCGGTAATGGGGTGGGGGACCACCAGTGATAGCTGGCATGCGTGCGATAGATTTAGAAAATAACCCCCTTAGAGTTTATATAGGAAGAGGATGAGGATCATGGGAAGATCAATGGCATGCTATAATGTCTGCTATTATTTTTGTGATTTTAGTCTCAATCCCCAGGACAGCATCCAGTTATTTATTTTTTTAAATAAAATGTGCTTCTCTTCAAGATTCCCCCCTTCCTGGACAATCACATCCACCTACAAATCTGTTCCTCTACTGATATTAACATTTCCCAAGAAAACTCCATAAAGCTTGCAGACTGAAGTTTCAGCCACTTTTGATCCAAGCATGAAATAAATGTGGAGAACATAGTTCACTTTAGCTAGATTTTTGAAAGATGATGAGTTCTGAATGTATATGAAAGATCACAAATTGGCAACAGCCACGGCTGAAGCCTTGATAATTGGGCTGTTTCAGAGTTTCAAACTGGTGCTAATTTAACCCCCTCTTGGTGCCATTAATTTAAAAATCTTAAAATTGCAACAGAGAGCGATACTAAGATAGTCATTTATTTTGCAAAACCGAATAAAATAGAACTAATCCAGAACATGGTGCCTAGTTATGTAATGCAGGAATTGGTGCTTGGCTCACAGCAGTTGGCACTGCATTTATGTATCCTGGACCTGTACAAAGAAATTGCAAAGGCTGAGATCACCTGCCACCTGTGAATGCACAGTTATGTAAGTGCCGAAGGGCTAAAGAAGGAAACAGGTGACGTGGGCACTGCAGCAGAACGAAATGAAATGCATGTTACTATAGAAACAAGGGACCGCTAGTGCCCGGCACATGGTTCCAAAGAAGGAACACCGCAGGAAACAACTGCGGCACTAGAGAGCAGAACAGAAATCAAAGGTGCTGATTAGATCCCGCTTCATGGGGCTTTGCATACGATCAATCTGCATACTTTTCACTGTATCTTTAAAAAAGATAATTTGCTCTTAATGGGATGCACTGTGCAGCAACAAGGGAGATATGATTATACATAGTTTTTATGTACTGTGTCAATGATCAATTAAAAGTTAAATCTTAAAGAAAAAAAAAAAGCCACATAGATCGGGGGGGAAATGAATGTAATGAAGATTCAAAACGGTCTATGGCACAGAAAGAGTTAAACATTTTGCATACTACAGCCTCGATCACCAATGGATATTTATAAACATTTGTATACAGACAACCAACCACGGGTGCCGCCCACTTCCTGCTTTGATTTCCACCCTTCACATATAATAGGTTCACGTGTCCACAGCCGTGCCACAACATTGTATATGCTCAGAACCAAAAGCCAGAGATGGGGCCCCAACCCCATGCCGCTCTCGGGATGCTGTAGAGAGCATTTACAACCCTGGGGGTACCATTTCCTTTTACACAGCACTCAGTGGCTGGATTTAGGGTCCATGCTTTCAGGGTTCCAGAAGGAGCCCCGGCACATGACCACCAGTCAAGGCCTGCTGCTGCCATGAATGGAGCAGGCGAGTTGGAAGGGGGATATAAAATTAGAGAAAAGAAATTTCTGACTCATGGCACCGGATTCCAGACCTGGTTCCGACTGAGCTTAGGAACTCCAAAGGAGCAGGGGGGGGGGGGGGGGGGAAGAATGCTATTAACACCTCAAAATGCTAAGTGAATTCTGCCAATAAAAATATGAACACTCTAAAATCGTATCCCAGGGAAGCTGCAATGGAAAAGGAGGATACCCACAAAGCAGCAACCTACAAGCCAAAGCTGAAAAATTATTAAAGACTTATAACCACTACTAATCAGCGAAAGAAATATTCCCTGCTCTTCCAGTTCCAGCTTTCCAGCAGTCATTTAATTTGAAGCAAAAACCAGTAAGACTCAAGCTTCAAAGAGAAGCTCAGCGAGAAGAAAATGACACAAATCCTTCCATGATACCAATACTAATGATATCAGCACCTACCAAAGGGCCTTCCTGTTACCTCTATGGGAAAGTCATGTTACATACAGGGTTCACACATTTGCTTTCCTCTATGAACAAAGTGCATATTATCCAATGTAGAAAATGTGAAGATCTTTACATCAGTGAAATAGATAGAAAAAAATACATTTTAACAAATGCAAGATAACATCACAGAGAAGAGCAACCAGACCACTGCCTCATTGACATTATAATCAGAATACTAAAAGGGAGCTTTGAATCTCTCCAAGAATGTGAGATACTGGATATTAAAATGAGCACACGCTTTGAGATAGACACAAAAGGACTAACTCCAGCTATTACCGGCAATACCTTCCTACAACTGAAAATTCTGTTCAGTTCTATCAGTTCTCACGATCTTCTGGAAGCACATCAGTGCCCTCCCCCATGCAATCCTTTTACTCTGCACCTCCTGTACAGCTTTAAAATCACCACCACCATAATACAACCCATAACTTGCTTGTATAGTTGATCATCATCTTTAGCTCTTTGCCACTGACCTGATGGAGGAAGCATAGCGCCCAAAAGCTAGCCACAAATGTATTAAATTAGTTTTATAAAAAAAATTCTAAACACAACTTAATTACTATCCTTCAGTTCTTTGTATAAGATCTTTAGAAACTCAAATGGCAGACAGGGAGTAGACAGCAAAAAGATTAATGTAAGTTAGAGATCCAGGATTAAAGACAGTTTTCCCTTTTTTCTAGATTTCTCATTGTCTTATGTTCCATGTAATTGACAACAGCTTGAATATTTTGCGCTTCAGAATATTTAAATACATTTCTAACAAGATGAATATCTGGGGGAAAGCAGAGTTGCTTACCTGTAACATGTGTTCTCTAAGGACAGTAGGATGTTAATCCTCACACATGGGTAACATCGTTTGATGAAGCCTGGCACAGAAAACTCATGTCAACGTTTCTAGAACTTTGTCTGTGACTCACTGGGCATGCTCGGTGTGCATTATACCACACGTCTACATGGGCTCCCTTCAGTGTTCTATTTCAACATTAAGAAAAAGGAGATGCCAAATCCGAGGAAAGGTGGGTGGGTTTCATGAGGACAGACATCCTGCCATCCTGAGAAAACACCTGTTATAGGTAAACAACTCTGCTTTCTGTGAGGACAAGCAGGATGGTGGTCTTCACACATGGGGAATTCCTAGCTAGAGGTTGCCCCCAAAGAAAGAAAAGGAAACCGCAAACAAATACCAACAGGCAAAACAATATTTTTGTTGGTGAGAAGCTTTTTTCGTTTATACACTTAACCTATGCAGGAAGCCTGGAATAAAAAGAACGGGCCCTAGGAGGGAAAAAGATTTGGGTTCTAAACCTCAAAATCCAAAAGACAGATTGGTAAAAGCTATTGTCACAACAGTCTTCGCTATCTAAGCAATAATGAGATGTGAATGTGTGGTGAGAACTCTATATTGCAGCTTTGAAAATCTCCATGGGGACTGATCACAGGTGAGCCACTGAAGCTTCTATGGCTTGGATAGCGCGAGCCTTGATATACTCTACCAAATTCAGCCCCACTTGGGCATACAAGAGGTGATGCAATCTTCTAGCCAATGAGATATAGTCTGTTTGGCAATAGAAATCCCAAGCTTGATTGAGTCAGAAGAAACTAAAAGTTAGGTGGACTTTCTATGAGCTTCAGTCCACTCCAGGTAGAAGGCTAAGACTCTCTCTTGCAGACCAAATTGTGCAGTGCTTGTTTACCTTGATGGACATGTGGCCTGGAAAAAATTTTTAGAAGGATGATTGGCTGATTAAGATGGAATTCAGATACCATATTAGGTCAAAACTTAGGATGGGTGTATAAGACGAACATATCGTGATAACATTTGGTATAAAGTGGATAAGTTACTAGAGTCTGGAGCTAACTGACCCTATACGTTGAAGTGACTCACCAAAAACATGACTTTCCAGGTGAGATCCTTCAAGTCACAGGACTGCAGCAGCTTCACAAGCAGTTTTCACCAGTTGAGACAGAGCCACACCAAGATACAGCAGGTGGCCTGATGGAAGGCACAAAATGGAGAGACGCTGCATAACATGGACAACTAAAGTCTGCACAGAGATGGGTTTACCCAATAGATAACCTTAGTGCCAAGCGCACTAAGGTTATCTATTGATCTTGAGATCAGATCCAGACAACTGTAAAATGTAATCAAGCAGTTTTTGGGTAGAGCAGGACAAAGGCTCTAGGGCCTTCTGTTCACACCACCCGACAAACCTCCTCCAGTTAAATCCATAAGGTTTTCTAGACATATCCAGCTGAAACAGAAGGGATGGAAAATGGAACTCGATGGTGGTAGCAGATCAATTGCCAGTGGGCACTGATGGCGCATTTCTATGGAAGAGAAACACTACCAAAAGAAAAAATGACCTAAAAATCTTAAAGGTGAATTTTAAAAGCCTAGTGCGCTCCAAAATCAGCACATGTAGGGTATACATGCACCTGCCGTATTTTAAAAGCGGCTCAACTGCACACATCTCCTGCAGCAAGCACATCTCACTCTGATTCAAAAAGAGATGTGGTGTGGGCAGCGTGTGAGCATTTTGGGTCTTGGCCAATAGATATACGCATAAATACTTATGCGTCCCAACATGCACCTAGGTCCAGTGCTGCAAAACTTCACTTCTGCTATTGACGAGGTGTAAGTCTAAATAAAACCAGTTCCAAGCTTTGCAGAAGGGTTTGAGGGATCTGGGTTAACTGGGGGGAGTACAGGCTATTAAACCTGGGGGGTGGGGTTATCTTGAGGACCTGTCCCTATACACTGGATGAACTGGTGAAACTGGTTATGGCAAGGACGTGCGCCAGTTTTAAAATTCCCTGACTTGCGAATCTGAAATCCAATTTATGCAGTTGGGTGTGCACAAGCTTAAAATTGTCCATACTTCTGTATGTGTCCAAGCTATTTTATAATGTGCGCGCAAGTTATAAAATCCCCGTGTCCCTGAGCAGGCTCATATGTGTGTCTGTTTGAAAGTTACAATATCTTACAGAAAACTATGAGGAACGAGAGCGCAGGACAGTGTGACAACCTATCCAATTATCTGGAAAAAATTACCAAAAACCCAAAAAGAGGAGGGTGAAGTACCACACGGTGATCAAAGAACTCCACAGAAAAAGAAATATTAAAGGGACCTTGCATGGATGTGTAATCCAATGGCATGTGTGGGCATGCCCAATAAGGCATAGTCTATCTTCTGGAAACATTGCCATACTTTTCAATGACTAGCTCCCATGCATGAGGGCTGCCATCCTGCTTGTCCTCAGACTGAAAAAAACATGCTCTCCAGGCTGGTTGTTCTAGTGGTGCAGAAATTAATTATTCACTGACATGCACTCCTCACTTTAACTGCCTATACCAATAGATGGCTTAAATGACTTCTGAGGGGGGTTTGGTGCTGCTACCTGATTTATAAGCTGTCACTGACAGAAACTTTACTGGACATTGCATCACTATTCCAACCAGCAAAAGAAAAGAATGTAATAGTCAGGAGATTTAATCAGAGCAATCTCCCATAACAAAAGGGTGTGCAAAATCACTGGACATTGAATTGAAAGAATAAAAAGATCTTATTCATTTTTAACACACTACCCAAATTAAATAATTTTATGACAGCAGATTTATCACTCAACACAGCTTTATCCTACACTTGTGAATTTTGATAGTCAATTTACTTCTGGTATCCTTAATTAAACAACTGCTCTGAGGTCTTGACAATATTATAGTGGAGTGGAAGAGTAACCTAGTGGTTACAGCAGGGGGCTGTGAACCAAGGAAGCCAGGGTTCAAAATCCAGCTACTGCTCTTTGGGACCTGTTGGGACCTTGGGCAAGTCACTTCAACCTCCATTGCCTCAGATTATGAGCCCTTTGGTACCTGAATGAATGTAATCCACTTTGAAGTGTCTGAAAGGCAGAATATAATTAAATAAAATATAGGAAGGCAGGATGATTTGCCACCTTTGATAATGAAAGTGCGATTAAAAGAAAATAGGGTAAAGCTGTATAACAGTGCAACTGTGATAATCACTCAAAATGGGGTCAATTGGCTTGTGAATCATTCCTAACCTGGTTTGTGTACTGGGACAAAATTTCAGAACAAAATTGCAAAACGTATGCACAAAAGAGAGTGGCAGCTTCACATTATGCCACACCAGAGCTTTTGTGGGATATTTTCAAGAATGATCCGATGATTCTAGGAAAATATCTTTCCACTGATTTTAAAAAGGAAGAAAGAAATATCAGGTCACCAAAAAGTATTTTAATGTTCTGTGAACAAACTTTCTAACCTGTGTTACCGGGATGTACAGAGGTTCCCCAGAATGCAGCAGCGTGAGCTTTCCAGACTGATGAAGGCGACCTTCTGGTTTCAAGTTGGGAGGTTCTTTGTTTCCTTCTTTTGGGGTGCTTTTCTTCACCCCCTCTTCACCATTTCCTTTCATTTCCTCCGTATCACTTAAACATTCAAAAAACTCTTCTTCACTGTCACTCCAGGAGTCCCAGGATTTTCCCGTCTCCCCCTTTTCTTTCTGATGGTCAGTGCTGGAATGATCGCCTACGCTGCCAACATCTCTCGATGATCTTGTATCCAAGAACTTACTTGGAGAGCAGACTGAATTATTTCCTTTCTTCCCTTCATCTCTTGCCTTCTTTCTTTCAATACAACAATTTAGCATCTGTAACAAAATCCTCAAGTTAAGTAAAACCTTTGCGTACAGCAAGAAGGAAGTAACTTGAACATGACCTTGTGAAAACTATTTTAGTCAGAATTGCTTATTCAAAATTGAAGAATACTGCATGCTTGTATATGGGCTATTAAAGCATGCACATTTATCAGCTCAGCAGTGAGGATGAATTTACAGTCAAGGTATCACACAGTTCCACAGCTAATTTAGTTCCAAAGAGAGATCAGTTCAATTTATTTCAAAGTACACATTTGGAAAAAGTATTTGTTTATGAACCTGCAGAGAAGCAAAAAAAAAAAAAAAAAAAAAGGCATGCAGAATTTGACAATTATTTTCCCTAGTAAAAAAAAAGTCCTTTTTGACTCAAAGATAATCCATGAAAGCAAATTCTGGATAAGAACATCTCTTACAAAAACAAAAATTCAACCAATATCATCTTAACCTCCAGGAACTCAATCCAATTTAATTTTATAAATGTTTGCTTTTGTGGCATGTTATACAGAAGCTGGTAAAGTATTTTAGTATGTTTTTTCCTTACATAAGCTTGTTTCTTTCAAAAGCAAAATTCGTCTACATTGCAAATTTTACCTGGAGTTTCTGATGCAGTAAGCAACATTTCAGATCTGGGGGTCCATTAATTAACCTACAAAGAAGGGAAAAAGCCACTGAATATATAGTACGGCAACTGAAAGCTATATATTATCATAATTACCAGGACGTTAAAAACAATACAGGAATGTTAGACTCATCTATAGGTAAAAAGAAAGAAAAGTTCTGCCTACTTTCCTTATGAGCAGCACTTCCCATCAAGGAGGATCATTCCCTCCACAAACACATTTCAACATTACACAACCAGGAAGCATCATTGTTCACCAAGTCCATTTTAGGGTGGCAGGCAACAATAGCTCTACACTGAACACCTAGCAGAGGGGGAAACTGACATACATGGCCACACGTGTTTACCTGAGCATTTAGTTATGCTGAAGCTCACTGGGAAGGGCACGATATCCCATGGCCTAAAATTCTTATACTCACAGTGTAAACTGGGGTACATGTTCCAGGCCACAATGATTGGCTCTTTTCTGCCACCGCTGTAGTCAGCTATGAGGCTATAAATACATTTCCTTCACGTAGCTTTTGTCATTACCCGACTAATCATGGTGGAGGCTGCAGCATGCATTAGAAATGCTTTGGAAGAAGCACAGCTCTCCATTTGGTCGTTACTTCAGGGTCTGATAACTAATATTACAATGTTAAATGTTAATATGCTGCTGCCGTTTCAGCTTTTCATGGTATTAACAATGTTATCACGTGCCATTCTCTGCCACTTGCTTTATCCTCATCTGACTACCTTATAGGACTTGATATAGCCAGGGTCTACATCTTAGTCATTGTAGGCAAAAGTTTAAGGAAGTTTTACAGAAGAATGTTAATCATTTTGTTCTACAGAATGGCATCTTCCCCCAAAGCAAGAACATAGCTGAAGCCCCCGACCTCTGTACCAGCAGGAAGGCCAACACGTCACATGCTGAAGGGCAAAAATGATTTTTATTAAATATTTTCAACTGCTTGAAGCATAAAACTAAATGAATTTAATGGAAGGTCTTCATATCCAAAAGAAACATTTCTACCAAGAGGAATGGCTGCTTTAAAATCTCAAAACGTAACTTAAGCAACTTACAATATTCAATTGATAAATCATTTAATGCTCTTACCCTGGAATAAGATAATTGTTTTCCCATCTGTAGCGCATTTCCAGTACAAACTCCTGCCACAGGTGTGCTACCCCTTTCACACCTCCATGATAGAAGTTAACCATACACAGGCACAAAGCCAGCTTGTATGTTAGACTATCTGAGGGTGCCGATTTGAACTGACTGAAGAGGTTCTAAACGTGAAGAAAAAAATAATTTTAAAAAATACCAAAAATATGCTACATGTGTGAATATGTTTTTAACAAAGATAAAGGCTTTCTACAGATAAAACAAAACTACCATTTTTCCCCATAGACAAAGAATTGGAGAAAAGCTTTAGTGAATCAGGCCCATGGCTAGGTATGGTACTGCAAATGTACAAATAGATGTATTGATTGAAAGACACTTATTTCAGCACATTAGATCACATGATTTTAAAAAGTGAAATTGGGCTGATAATTGATAACTAAGAAGAATTTTCAAAAGCCATTTAGCTGGGTAAAAGGGTTGTCTGAACACTGCCTATATCCTGTATATGGGTAAAAGTATGCACGGGGATAAAAAATGCACATATTTTTAGCCATGGGAAAATTAGGTGGGCTTAGGTCAGGGAAGGCAGCACAGAGTTTTACATTTTTAAAACTATTATGCATTGTTTTTCAGGGGAAAAAGGAAGTGCAAATCTCTGGAGTTTCTTTTATCCAAGCAATTTCCAAAAAGGGAAGTATGCATATACATTCCCTTTGAAACTGATGCAAAATCTGTGAGGGAAAGCACCCATGGACTTTGGGAAAATGACCCCCTAAGAGTAAAAGTGACATTGCACAGTGTAATCTTTTCAAACACTTCACACATACACTTTCTGGGGCTGGCCGAGTGGCAATCCCTGGGAGGAAAGGAAGTCTCAATCATTGCTTTTCATTAATGCCTGCTGGCTGAAATCATGGCCCATGGCTACATGCTGTGACGGAAACTGGGCTGCATGGACTAGCACTGCAATGGCTGGGCTGAAGTGGGAGAAGAAACAAAAACCAAGGGGAAAACTCCAGGTAGCCGTGAAAGGAAAATTGGTTCTTACCTGCTAATTTTCATTCCTGTAGTACCACGGATCAGCCCAGCCTGCTGGGTTATGCCTCCCCTTCCCGCAGATGGAGACAGAAAAACTAAGTACGGTGCACCCCCTGTAGCCCCCTTCAGTATAAACAGTATCAAAGCAGAAAAGGAATTTGAACTGGTAACAGGAATCCAAATTCAAATGGCTAAACCAAATCTATGAAAAATCAACCATGTACAAAATAAGAGCACTTGTGAAGTCTTCACCCTGCTGTGTAGTATGACAGTAAATTAAAAGTTTTGAGCGGATCCAAAACATTTCAGAACATGTAATCTGGGCAGGCGTCTGGGCTGATCCGTGGTACTACAGGAATGAAAATTAGCAGGTAAAAACCAATTTTCCTTTCCCTGTACGTACCCGGATCAGCCCAGACTGCTGGGATGTACCCAAGCTGCCTTACATAGGGTGGGACCTAGAAAGCCCTGCTCGAAGCAGACTGCTTCTGAAACTCTCTGTCGGGAGCCCTAACATCCAAGCGGTAATGCCGAGCAAAGTATACAAAGATTTCCAAGTCGCCATCCTACAGATCTCCTGGGGGGAAACCAACTGACTTTCTGCCCAGGATGCAGCTTGAGACCAAAGCGAATGAGCCTTAAGACCGTTTGGAACCGCTCGCCCGTGACATATGTACACCGAAGCAATAGCTTCCTTCAACCACTGGGCAATGGTGGTCTTGGAAGCCTTATGCCTTTTCTTAGGACCCGCTCCACAAGACAAAAAGATGATCCGACAGACAAAATTCATTAGTGACCTCCAAATAACGCAGAAGTGCCCGCCTGACATCCAACATCTTCAATTCACGTGCATGCGGAGAATCTTGATCCAAATCTGAAAACACAGGCAACTCAACTGACTGATTCACATGAAAGGCTGATACAACCTTAGGAAGAAAAGATGGCATTGTTCGCAGCAAAATGACGGAATCTGAAAACCTAAGAAAAGGTTTGTGACAAGATAGAGCCTGAATCTCAGAAACTCTCCGAGCCGAGCAGATAGCCACCAAAAACACCATTTTGAGCATAAGATCCTTTAAAGTAACGCGCCTGAGCGGTTCAAAAGGAGGTTCACACAACGTTCGAAGGATCAAATTCAAACTCCAAGAAGGACAAACAGCCTGGAGGGGTGGATTCAAGTGCTTAGCACCTCTAAGAAAAAACACACCACATCAGGATGAGCCTCTATGGACACTCTCCTTCCACCTTCCCTTGTAAACAGCCTACAGCCGCCACTTGAACCCTTAGAGAACTGAAAGCTAACTCCTTCGCCAAACCATCTTGTAAGAAGGCTAGAATGTGGACTATCGAGGCATGCCTAGGGGAAACTTCCGACCTACTACACCAAGATTCAAAAACTTTCCAGACTCGGACATATGTAAGAGAGGTTGAAGTTTTGCGAGCCCGCAAAAGAATGGAAATCACCGGATAACCCTTCTTTCTCAACTGTCGCCTCTCATAAGCCATGCCACTAGACAAAAGCGATCCACCTGGTCAAAAAATACTGGACCTTGCCTCAGGAGATTTGGAAGATGACCCAGACGGAGTGGGCCGTTCACTGCAAGGTTGATGAGATCTGCGAACTTCGGCCTCCATGGCCATTCCGGAGCCACCAGAACCACCGTCCCCAGATGGGCCTCTATTTTTAAGACCTTACCCACCAGGGGCCAAGGAGGGAAGGCGTAGAGCAGAATGTCGTGGGGCCATGGAAGGACAAGGGCATCCACTCCTTCCGTTCCATGCTCTCTTTTGCAACTGAAGAAGCGCAGTGCCTTGGCATTCCCCTGAGTCGCCATTAAATCCAAATGGGGAATCCCCCACTGATGAGTTAACAACTTGAACGCCTCTTCGGACAGCTCCCACTCTCCGGGATCCAGTCTCTGACGACTCAGAAAATCCGCCTGAATGTTGTCTACCCTGGCAATGTGAGAAGCCGTTATCCGGAGCAGATTTCTCTCCACCCAGGCCATGAGCTCGTCCGCCTCCACTGCCACGAGATGGCTCTTTGTTCCTCCTTGCCATTTAACGTATGCCACAGTCGTCACATTATCGGAGAGCACTCTCACCGAGCGATGATGAATGAGAGGCAGGAACTTCTGCAAGGCCAATCATACTGCCCGTGTTTCCAGACAATCGATGGACCATTGCGCTTCCTGCTGTGTCCATTGGCCTTGCGCCGCTTGAGACTGGTAAACTGCTCCCCAACCAGAAAGACTGGCGGTCTGTCGTCACAATGATCCACTGAGGGACTTCCAGATCCACCCCCTGAGACAAGTGTTCGGGGATCAACCACCAAGCTAGACTGGACCTGGCAGGTTCCTGGAGCGGCAAGGGAACTTGAAACTCCTCAGATTTGGGATCCCAACGTGAGAGCAAAGCCCTCTGCAATGGTCTCATATGAGCAAAAGCCCAACTCCAGAGTAGACGCCATAGGACCAAGCACCTACAAGTAGTCCCATGCCTTGGGAACCGGTAGGGACAATAGACGACGAACTTGAGATGTTAGCTTGTCTATCCGTTCCTGAAGAAGGAAAACTTTCTCAATCTGAGTATCGAATCTCGCCCCCAAAAACTCCAGGACCTGGGTAGGACACAACTGGCTCTTGGCAGAATTGATGATCCACTCCAGAGAGTGAAGGGTCTGCACCACTTTGGCAACCGCCGTCTTGCATAGATCCTCTGACTTCACTCGAATGAGCCAATCGTCCAAGTAGGGATGGACTAGAATCCCTTCCCGTCGGAGAGCCGCTGCCACTACCACCATTACCTTGGTAAAGGTGCGGGGAGTGGTAGCCAGCCCGAATGGTAGGGCCTGAAACTGGTAATGTTTACCGAGGATCATGAACCGGAGATATCTCTAATGGTCCTTCCAAATCGCAATGTGCAGGTATGCTTCCGTCAAATCAAGGGAAGCTAAAAACTCCCCACCTCTGAAGGAGGTGATTACGGAACGTAAAGTTTCCATGTGAAAATGGGGCACTCGAAGAGCTCTGTTGACTTTCCTTAGATCCAAATATCTGCCGGTCTTTAGTTTGTTCGAAGGGACTGGGATCACCGCCTCTAGGTCTATCAATCGACGAAACGTTTGAGACACTTTTCTCCAGGGACCCAGCAGGGAGACACCAGAAACAGATCACACAAGGGACGAACAAAATTCAAGGCGTAACAGTGTTCTATAATGTTTAGAACCCAGTGGTCAGATGTGATTTTGACCCATTCCTCGTAAAACAGGGACAGCCGTCCCCCGACGACTGGAACGCAGGAGTGGGTCGGCGCTATTTCATTGGGATGATTTAGCTCCTGTTACACCCACGGTGCCGTTGTATCGGGCAGGCCTACGGCCGCGAAAAGAATGAGACCAAAACTGAGACCTCCTGGCCGTCTGCCTTTGGCCAAAAGGAGCCGGTTTAGACTGGCGATAATGGCGCTGACCTCTAAAACGAGAACGGGAAGGACCAAAACCCCTAGAGGCTTTCAGCCTATCCTCCGGGAGCTTGTACATCTTATTCTCCCCCAAAGACTTAATGAGCTGTTTCAAATCATCCCCAAAAATAATTTCCCCCTAAAAGGAAAAGCTTCCAGCTATGATTTGGAGGAAACATTGGCTGACCAATTATGGAGCCACTAAACCTTGCGGGCTGACACTGCCAAAGCCATAGTACGCGAAGACGTACAGAGGAGATCGTACAAAGCATCGGCCCCATACGCCACCGCAGCTTCCAAATGATCAGCCTGCTCCACTTCTTCCGGAGAAAGATCCCTGGCACTCAGTAGCTGTTGTACCCACCGGAGACTCACACACTGTATCAAACTACTGCAAACAGCTGCCCTAACCCCAAGAGCAGACACCTCGCAGATGCGTTTGAGAATATCAAGCTTACGATCCTGGGGGTCCGTGAGGGCTGCTGCCCCAACAACTGGAATAGTCGTACCCTTCGTGACTACTGACAAGGCCGTATCAACCTTAGGACCCTTATGAAGATCCAGAGAGTCGTCTGGCAGCAGGTACAATTTGTCCATAACTTGGCCTACCCGAAGGCTAGCTTCCAGAGTATCCCACTCCCGAAACATCAGCTGAAGCAACATGGGATGAAATGGAAAAGTTCTAGTCGGGTGGGGGGGGGGGGGGGGCAAAATACCGGATCCACTGTGTCCTGATCCTGAGGCTCCTGTCCAGCCAGTATGCCCAGCTCCACGAGGACATGCGGGATCATCGGCTCCAATTCCTCCCTACGAAAGAGCCGAAGGACCCGAGGATCATCCCCTTCCACCAGCACCACACGCTCGGAATCTTCATCCAAATCCACTTGAAGCGGATCCGCTGGCACGGTATTTCCCTGGGACCAGACCCTCCCCCGACCACCCTAATCCAGGAGAGCTCAGAAAGATCCGGCCTAGGAACCTTTGCGGGAGGAGAGGGCCCAGCCACAGGCCAACCCAGAGCAGGCTTCAGATCCCCCGTGGGCATAAGGCTAGCTAAGTATGCCTTATGCATCAATAAAACAAAGTCTGCCGAAAAGGGTGGCTACATTCTCCTGTGGGGGGGGTTCCCAAAGGAGCAAGGGAAGTGGGAAAGGAGTCGCGGGGAGACCTGGGGCACTGCGCCCACGGGGGATCCGAAGCCTGCTCCGGGTTGGCCTGTGACTGGGCCCTTCGGCTCTTTCGTAGGGAGGAATTAGAGCCAATGAGTCTGCATGTCCTCGCGGAGCTGGGCATACCGGCCAGACAAGAGCCTCAGGATCAGGACACGGTGGATCCGCACCCTCGCCCCCAGGGAGATACCAGGAGCAAAGGTTCTTGTGGGAGAGTCGCGTTGCTGGCTCCCTGCAGGCACAGCATGCCGAGGTGCGCAGCATTGCTGTGGTCTAGAGAAGTGGAAGCCTCAAAAATGACATCTGGAGCCCGGGAGGCCAAAACAAAAGCGTTTGTCTTTTTTTTTTTTTTTGTAAGTCGGCAAATCGACGCGTGCTGGCCTCACCAGAACACAACTCGTGGTTGTCTGGGCCAGGGGGGAGGGACCGGCTCACCGGTAAATCCCCCCCCCCAGTCACTCACCGCTGAGCTGCTCCGGGAATGTGGGAAGCTAAAAGGAGCCTCCGGCAATCCTACCACCGAGAAGGGAAGGAGAAAATTAACCGTCCCCTCGGGAGGCTTTTTTTTTTTTTTTTTTTTTTTTTAGAGCTACAGTAGCTTTGAGTTAGCCAAACAAGTAAAATGATTCCTGAACATATCTTTTTTTTTTTTTAAGAATCAAGCTACCAGGACTGCAGGCTCTGCCACCTTCATCTGCTGGAGACAGAGAAATACTGAAGGGGGCTGCAGGTGGTGTCCTTCAAGTTCTTCTCTGTCTCCATCTGCTGGAAGGGAGGCATAACCCAGCAGTCTGTGCTTATCCGGGTACATTTGTATAAATCACTGCTAATTTGTATTAGATGTGCTAAATATTTTCCGTGAATAAAATTAAACACAGTAGCTCATATTTCTCACCTGTTTGACTTCAGGAGAAATGGCTTATTTAGGATCACATTGGAAGTCATGTTCACGCCCTGGGAAGCTAGCCAATAACTACTTACCAATCCATACCTTTCTAGCATCACTCAATAATAATTTGGCAATGCATTAAGAAAGCATTTTATGAGGCTTGTTTGATTTTAAACTTGAGCTCCTGGCTTTCTGGTGTTTATCTGTGTGTGCTTTTCAGTTTGTATTTTTCCCATTTACTTCTGTATTTTTCCAAATGTATTTTTTAAATTTATTTTACTTTAAATAAATCTGGATTGGAATCTGCATCTTTTCACCTTTATTTCTTTTCCTTGGCTCTTTGGCATTGATATTTAGAGACTGAAGAAAAACTATACATTTGCTTCCTACATATAAGAACTTTCTTTTAAACCAGTTCATTTATTGGTTTTTTTTGGTTTGTTTTTTTGTTAACACTGGATTGGCAAACATGCACATCTCCTTCATCACCACCTATTCCTTTATGGCATTTACATGTTTACTAGCTAAAAAATATAAGGATAAAATGTAATCACAATTCCATTTGTGCTTTATTTTTAAAAATGCAATACCAGGAACATTATTTAAAACTTGTAAAATAAGCCCTTTTCCACATAAAAATAATACAGGCAGATAAACAATGGCTTACAACTTGATCCTGGCTTTCTTTTTAGACTTGCAAGACATACGAACACTTGAAATACAAAGTATTTTTCCCTTTAATCATGCTCAGTAAATGTCTACTCAACATATCCGACAGAAAACAACTGTGACTTTGTGGAAGCTCTGATCCCTTAATACAGAACATGTTCCCTAAATAGCAGAGTTACTCACAGTAGAGTCCCTGCTTCCCTTCCCAAGTGTACAATCTTTCCATTACTCATTCTTCAACTCTGATGGGAAATTCTCTTGGCGGTTAAAGAGTGATTTCATCGCCTAGGTCTGCACTTTATGTTGTTAAAGAACAATTTAAAAACATGGCCGCAGTTCCTATGGTTCTCAGAAAGATATTTTGAACAGACATTTACCAAGCTGAAGAAGTAAACGAAATATGAATTGAGGGAGTTATGCTTGGAAAGATTTAACTGAATGGTAGGTAAACATACTATTGGGAAAAATATGAGTGTAGTGAGAGCTCCTAACAATCAATCCATAGCAAACAAGAGGAGTTAGCGCTCACCTAGGGATACATAAATGTGTCAATGAACAAAAAACAGAGAAATTACTTATCTGATAATTTCGTTTTCCTTAGTGTAGACAGATGGACTTGGGATCAGTGGGTTATGTTCCCTTGCCAGCAGATGGAGACAGAGCAAGCTGATATCACAGTATATATACTCCTGCAGTGACCCCAGCCTGCCAGTATTCCCTTCAAAAAAGCAACTGTGGACAGACCAGCAAAAAACATGATTAAAAACCAACAATAAACGCTGAAATTGAGTAAAAACATAGGTACTCCAATCTAGGGACTGGAGGAACACTTACCAAAAATCCAATGGGATTAGTATCCCTACAAGAGGACCATGAACA
This sequence comes from Rhinatrema bivittatum, assembly GCF_901001135.1. Taxonomy (NCBI): domain Eukaryota; kingdom Metazoa; phylum Chordata; class Amphibia; order Gymnophiona; family Rhinatrematidae; genus Rhinatrema; species Rhinatrema bivittatum. Next base: position 50,482,379 of record NC_042620.1, on the reverse strand, counting down.
ATCAAGCAGCAGGTGAGGGCAGGAAGCGGAGTCCATCTGTCTACACTAAGGAAAATGAACTTATCTCCATTTCCTAGCGTGTAGACAGATGGGATGTACCAGTGGGATGTACCCAAACTACTCCCGAACACGGCGGGAAGCTGCCCTCGGTCCATTCAACACCACACGTGCAAAGGCTGCATCCTCCCGGGCCTGCACATCCAGACAATAAAACATGGAAAAAATATGTAAGGAAGACTACGTCGCAGCACGGCAGATCTTGACGGGACAACAAACGAACCTCCGCCCATTACATTGCCTGAGTCCCAGTGGAATGAGCCTTAACCTGAGCAGGCAATGGCTTCTCAGCATCCACATACATGGCAGTTACCACTTCCTTAATCCAGCAAGCTATAGTAGCTGGCGAAGCAGGTTCACCCAACTTCCTTCCACTATGAAGGACAAAATAGGCGATCTGATTTTCAAAAAGGTTCAAAAACCTCCAAATACCACACAAGTCTCGACATCCAAGGAATTCAAAAGGCAAAACTCCTCTGCATGCCTGACTTTATCCAGAGATGGCAAAGAAATGGACTGATTCAGATGAAATTCTGAGACCACCTTAGGCAAGGTCACCCGAAGGAATGGCTCCTGGCAAGATAATGCCTGCAATTCCAAAATGCACCGCACAGAACATATAGCCACTAGGAACACTGTGTTCAGGGTCAACAACGGTAAGGAAAGGCTGCACAGCGGTCAAAATGTAGGACCCGCTAAAAAAAAAATCCAGCACCAAGTTAAGATTCCATAACGGAACCAACAACTGCAAGGGAAGCCAAAGGTGCTTTACCCCTTTCAAGAAACGGGCCACATCAGGATGGGGAGACACCATTCACTGTGCCTCTGAAACATGTAAAAGACGCTACCTGAACCTTCAAGGAATTAAGAGCCAATCCTTTATTCAAGCCCTCATGTAAAAATAAATAAATAAATAAATAAATAAAATGGAAAAGAAGTGGGATCTTAACTGAACGAGGAAGAACACCGCGCTCCTCGCACCAAGCCTCAAACACTCTCCAAACCCACATGTATGTTAGAGAAGTGGAGAACTTCTGAACGTGGAGTGATATGTGTGCCTGAGCTTGAGACCAACATGGAGACGGCAACTGTCCCAGAATCATCTGCTATCTTAGCCTTTCTGGCCATGTGAACTTTAAATGCCCTACTAAGCCTGACCTGGAGGAATTCCAAGGACATCTGGACAGCAGTTGAAGCTGGCAACAATTTGTGATGCCTAATTACAGGGTCACAAGAGCAGAGGGCAATGGTTAGAAACCTCAGGCTAGAATGTCATTACAGGGGCATCTGTAAACACAGCCTAAGATGTAACGATTGCCCTGAACAGCAAGATTTTAACAGAACAAAGGATTATCTAAAGAGTGATGGTAAATGTGCCCCAACTTGTAGAACTAACTGGTATGGGTAATTTAGGGATAATTTATCATGCTGTTGACATGACAACATATGTAAATGATACTCCAGGTGGTCACGCAACTTAAGAATTTATGACCTATTACTGTATTGTATTTTACCTATATAAGGATCAGTTCATGTATACAGATGAGATACTGGTTAGTCAGTTTGTCAGAGAACTGGCATCCAGCATCTCCCAAGAATACTTATATTACTCAATAAAAAGTTATACTTTCTACAAAATCTAAGTACAGTGTTCTTGTACCCATGGATAAGCGTCATAAGCGTGTTTGGCGCATAACAGGAGTAAGGTGGCAATCGTTGCAGAAGAATAACTACATTTGAACAGGTGAGCCCTCTCAAGGGCCAAACCATAAGACAGAATCGAGCTGGATCCTTGTGAAGAACCGCCCCTGCTGCTACAGATCCATGTGCAGCAGAAGACGAAGAGGAGTTTCTGTCAGAAGCCTCCACAAATCCACATACCACGGATGCCTGGGCCAATCTAGAGCCACCAGGAGTACTAGCCTCTTGTGAACTTCGATCTTGCGAATGATCATGCTCACCAAGGGCCACAGAGGAAAGGCATAAAGCAGCTAATCTTCCAGCTAGGACTGAACAAGAGCATCGATACCCAAGGACCATGGCTCTCTCCTGCAACCGAAGAAGTGAGGCACCTTTGCAATGTGAGAAGTAGCCAGCAGGTCGAGGGACGGGAGTCCCCAGCGATCCACTATCAGCTGAAATGCCTCAGCAGACAACCCCGGGTCCAGACTCTCCCTGCTGAGAGAGTCCACTCATACATTATCCTTGCCTGTGATGTGGGAAGCCGAAATCATCTGTAGATGATGAACTTCCGCCCATTCCATAAGGGGGTCTATTTCCTGCGACAATTGGTGCAGGCCACAGTCGTCGTGTTGTCTGACATCATGCAGAACGCTTGAACCTGTAGTCTGTGGCTGAACTGCAAGCATGCCAACCTGAAGGCCCGGGCTTCCAGGCGATTGCTGCTCCAAAGGACCTCTTCGGCCGTCCAATGGCCCTGTGCTGCCAATTCCTGACAATAAGCTCCCCAATCCAGAAGACCCACATCTGTGAGAACCAACCAGGTTGGGGCGGACAAGGATACACCATCTCTCAGATGAGCCTCCTGCAACCATCACTGGAAGCGAGAACAGATGTCCGTCGGCAAATGGAGGTGAACCGAATATTCAGAAGACTGCGAGTTCCATCAAGACAGCAGTGAGCACCGAAGAGGTTGCATATGCGTCCTTACTAACGGCAATGACTTGGCTCGAATCAGCCAGTTGTCCAGGTATGGGAGGATTCCATCCTTTCACTGCTGCTATGACTACCATAACCTTGGAAAATGTTCTGGGAATGGTGTCCAGTCCAAAGTGCAGTGCCCGAAACAAATAATTGTAACACAGCACTGCAAAGCGCAGAAAACGAGGGTGCTCCGACCAAATGGGAATATAAAGGAAGGCCTCGGCCAGATCCTCTCCCAATTGCACTGCCATTATCACAGAGTGCAAGGTTTGAATCTGAAAATGAGTCACCCGCAGATGACAGTTGACACCCTTGAGATCCAGGATGGGGCAAAAGGAACCTTCCTTCTTGGACACCACAAAATAAATGGAATAACGCTCTGTACTTTCCTGAGAAGTGGGTTCGGGAACCACAACCCTCAGACGGAAGAGCTGTAGAAGCGTAGAATCCACTGCCTGCTTCTTCTGCGGGGAGTGGCAAGGAGACACCATGAACATGACCTGAGGAGTTCCGCCCCTTATCACTTCCAGGACACACTGATCTGATGTGATCTTGACTCACCTCAGATAAGAGAGTGATAGGCAGCCCCCTATCTCCTTGTCCTGAAGTTGGGTTGGCAAGCCTTCATTGGGAAGCAGAGACAGGCCTGAACTAGAGCCTGCTCCTCTCTCGGACTGCCAGAAATCCCTCATTTCAGAGGCTGAGACCTCTGAAATGAGGGATTCCTGTAGGGACAAAAATGCTGGGAGCCTCTAATACAACCCCTCAGAGAAAAGGGGCATTGCACCTACTTCTTATCCTCCAGCAATCTGGGAAGTGAAAACTCGCCCCATTTACTGGCCAGCTTTTCCAACTCATTCCCAAACAAGAGCAAACCTTTAAATGGCATCTTCATAAGATTCCTTTGGACCAAAGTCCACTACCACAGCTTACATCTGGCTGCCACCAAAGCCACTCCGCTGGCCAAAGTATGGACCAAATCACAGTTCACATCTGCTAAAAAAGCAGCAGCGGGTTCCATAACTGCTCTGGGACTGATCCCAGAATCATCCACCTCCTGAGAGAGAAGCAGACAAGAATGGCCACAAGAGTTCAACAGGAGGCAATCTAAGTTCATTGCCACTGCATCAAAGGCCTGCTTAAGGATAGACTCAATCCATCTATCATGCACATCCTTCAAGGCTGCTTCTCCCTCCACGGGAATAGTTGATCGCTTAGAGATGGTGCAAACTAGTGTATCCACCTTGGGAAAAAGCAAATGCAAATGCTCTCTCGCAGCTGGATCCAGAGGGTAAAAAACATCCAATGCCTAGCCTCCTTTAAAACTTGTTTCCGGAGTGTCCCATTCAAGATCAATCAGCTCCTGAACAGCATCCATAACAGAAAAAAAACCAAGAAGCTTTGTGCAAGGAAACCAAAATGGGATTCTTCTACTCTGACATAGGATCCTTCATCTAATGCAGCTAATTATAGAACTCATTTGAGCAAATACCAGACAAACATTTAAGGCTAAAAAAGAATACCACTCACATAGAATCAAAGATCTAGAAAATAGTCCTAAGGCTTTATTCCACTTTGTGCATAACCTTACTCAGGATCATAATTTGAATAGTGTCTTTGACAAATTTCTCTCTGCTGATTCTTTTTTAAAGTATTTTATACTGACGATAGAGAATTTTAGCTTAACCTTTAAAGATGTTGCTCCCAGGTTTCAAACTAATACTGCTGAGTGCCCTCCGAGGTGGTTTCTTCATTGGAAATTTCAATATTGTTTCACACATGAACAATGTCATTTGTCCTATGATGAATGTTCCGGTTTCTGTTTTTAAGAGTATCATTGATATCCTTAGCTCATCTCTCACATGTATAGTGAATGCGTCTCTCAATATAGGCTCTTTACCTAAAAGCTTAAAACAGGCAACCTCTCTTGAAAAAATCTAATCTCGATGTTAATGATCTACCAAATTACAGACCCATTTCGTCACTGCTATTTGTTGCCAAGATTATTGAATGCGCTGTTTTGCAACAGCTCACTGATTTTCTTGAACATAATGAAATTCTCAATCCCCGTTTGGTTTTCGTCATTCCATGAATACTGAACTTCTTCTTACTTCACTTATTGATACTCTTAAACGTGACCGATAGTGGTTAACAATTTCTCTTTGTTTCCCTCGATATATCTTCAGCCTTTGACACTGTGGATCACATTTTGCTCTTTCGACTTCGTGATTGCGATGTTGCGGGCTTAGTTCTCTCATGGTTTGCTAACTACTTAGAGGGTCGTTCACAATCTGTTAAATTTAAACAATTAACTGCAGCTCATTCTCTAAAATCTGGTGTGCCGCAAGGTTCCGCGTTATCTGCGATGCTTTTTAATGTATATCTTGCACCAATTACTAAATTACTGGCCAATGTTACAGATGGGTTTAAAATCTATGCAGATGATATACAATTCTTCATCAAAGTTCAATCTTCTTGGCAAAATACTGTAGAACATCTTCAACTATATTTAATAACGATTAAACAGTGGCTACACAGAATAAACTTTCCCTCAATACTAAAAAAAAAAACAAAAAACGGAGTTTTTGCTAATACATCGACCTCCCTCTGAGCCTCAGAATGATTCTTTCATTCTAGATGATTTGTCCTTTGCTGACAATAAACCTATCAAAAGTTTTGTCTTCTTTTTAGATGCCACTTTATCATTTAAATCACAAATTAAAGTACTTATCAAAATTGGGTTTTTCAAATTACGTTTGATATCAGGTTTACGTCATCTACTTTACAATTCTGACTTTCATATTATTGTACAGGCTATTATTTTTCCACATCTTAACTACTGTAATAGTCTGTTCTTAGGTTTACCAAAGTCCACTTTGCAACCCTTACAGTTATTACTTAATTCTGCTGCGAGATTAGTATCGAACACAAAACGATTTGAACATATTTCACCCATTCTTTCCCATTTGAAATGGTTATCAATTTCTGAACACATTAAATATAAAATTTCCATGATGGTGTTTAAACTTCTTAGCCCTGACACGCCTCCATGGTCTAATGCGTTATTAAGAATATATCAGCCGACTCGTGAATTGAGGTCATCTCAACGTGGATTACTTGATATACCCTCCATCTGCCTTGCTCATCTTACTACCACACGAGAAACAGCTTTTTCTGTTGTGGCCCTCGCGACTTGGAATCCTTACCTTTTGGGTGCATGTACAAGATAATATTTAAAAATTCAGGTGTTCTTTAAAAAGCTTCCTCTTGCAATACGCCTACGGTGGGTTCTGAATAACTGACGATGGTTAAGGTATCTTTTTGATTGATCTGGTTCAATACAGATTATTGTTTGGAATTTTTTGTGTTTCTTTTATTATTTTATTTTTCATTTATTTCTTTTAATTATGTGATGTTGTTTTGTAATGTATTATGTATTGTTTTTTTATTTTTGTTTGTTTTTTATTTTTGTTCTTTATTTTTATATATAGTATTTTAATGGAACAAAGTCAGTATGGCTTTACCCAAGGCAAGTCTTGCCTCACAAATCTGCTTCACTTTTTTGAAGGAGTTAATAAACATGTGGATAAAGGTGAACCGGTAGATGTAGTGTACTTGGATTTTCAGAAGGTGTTTGACAAAGTTCCTCATGAGAGGCTTCTAGGAAAAGTGAAAAGTAAAAAGTCATGGGATAGGTGGCTATGTCCTTTCATGGATTACAAACTGGCTAAAAGACAGGAAACAGAGAGTAGGATTAAATGGACAACTTTCTCAGTGGAAGGGAGTGGGCAGTGGAGTGCCTCAGGGATCTGTACTGGGACCCTTACTTTTCAATATATTTATAAATGATCTGGAAAGAAAGACGAGTGAGGTATTCAAATTTGCAGATGATACAAAATTTTTCAGAGTAGTTAAATCACAAGCAGATTGTGATAAATTGCAGGAAGACCTTGTGAGGCTGGAAAATTGGGCATCTAAATGGCAGATGAAATTTAATGTGGACAAGTGCAAGGTGATGCATATAGGGAAAAATAAACCATGCTATTTATTTTATTTTTTATTTATTTAAAAACTTTTCTATACCGTCATATAGTAGAGCACCATCACAGTTTACAGTTAGGCACAAATATGTGGTTTCTAAGTTATCCAAAGGGTGCCATTATTATACGGTTACATAGTTCAATAATATACTCTAAATGGGAATGGGTGTGGTTACCATTTACTATTAACTGTCTTTATAATTTAATACTTAATTGTGAGAGAATAACTAAAATAAGCAATACTGCTTTTTCTTGGTGACTTCCTGCTTTGTGTATGTGTTATTCCACTACCTCACTGTGAAATGCTTTTTTGAAGAGCCATGTTAGGTCCATATTAGGTGCTACTACCCAAGAAAGATCTAGGCGTCATAGTGGATAACACATTGAAATCATCTGTTCAGTGTGCTGCGGCAGTCAAAAAAGCAAACAGAATGTTGGGAATTATTAGAAAGGGAATGGTGAATAAATGGAAAATGTCATAATGCCTCTGTATCGCTCCACGGTGAGACCGCACCTTGAATATTGTGTACAATTCTGGTCGCCGCATCTCAAAAAAGATATAATTGCAATGGAGAAGGTACAGAGAAGGGCCACCAAAATGATAAAGGGAATGGAACAGCTCCCCTATGAGGAAAGACTAAAGAGGTTAGGACTTTTCAGCTTGGAGAAGAGACGGCTGAGGGGGGTTATGATAGAGGTGTTTAAAATCATGAGAGGTCTAGAACAGGTAGACGTGAATTGTTTTTTTACTCTTTCGGATAATAGAAAGACTAGGGGGCACTCCATGAAGTTAGCATGTGGCACATTTAAAACTAATCGGAGAAAGTTCTTTTTCACTCAACACACAATTAAACTCTGGAATTTGTTGCCAGAGGATGTGGTTAGAGCAGTTAGTATAGCTGTGTTTAAAAAAGGATTGGATAAGTTCTTGGACGAGAAGTCCATTACCTGCTATTAATTAAGTTGACTTAGATAATAACCACAGCTATTACTAGCAACGGTAACATGGAATAGACTTAGTTTTTGGGTACTTGCCAGGTTCTTATGGCCTGGATTGGCCACTGTTGGAAACAGGATGCTGGGCTTGATGGGCCCTTGGTCTGACCCAGTATGGCATGTTCTTATGTTCTTATTTAAATTGCTTTATGTATGTTTTATTATAAATCGCTTAGACCTTTTTGTGTTTAGCGATCAATACATTTTAATAAATTAAATGAAATGATCCACCTCAGGCACTCCCAGCATTTTCAACGTCTGGGAAATCTGGGCTGGCAGCTCATCTTTATGAAAAAAAATTTAACATGATCCAATATGGCTCCAAACCAGGAATCCATCTTCCAAGGAACCAGGATCTGACTCATCGCCCATGCCATCTGGCTCCCTTTCAGGGAAACCTGTGGTGAAACGAGACGTGCCTCGATGCTTAACCATAGTAGTGGAAGAGGGAGGGGCCACCGGCTGAGGATCCGACCTGACAGTAGAGGGCGAAGCCAAGGCCTGAACCTAGGCCTGTAAACCCTGAAAAAAATTCCACCCAAGAAAACGCAGCCAGATCCAGGCCAAGCCCAGAAGGCATTGGAAGGGGCCCAACAGAACTGCCATCTCCTGCAGAGGATCCAATCAAGGAAGCACCCAGATCTGGCGCACCTCCAGTCAAAACCGGAACTGGACTATCATCAGAATGGGAGGATCCAAGCTTAGCAAAATCCGAGGAAGACACCTCTCCCTCAGCATCTGCATAGTGCTGACATATTGGAGTACAGGTCAGACTGAGAAGCCCTAATGTGACAGGCAACACAGACATCAAGGCACTTAGGCTTCTTGGTTACTGGTGCCATCAGCAATGGTAACAGTGCGTGAAAGCAGCTTGTGCAGAAAAAATTACGCGCATAAAAATTAGGCGCCAAGGAACAAGCGTGACAAGGCTTGCACACGTGTGCCAAGCAAAGCATTGTCGTATGCACTAAAAAGTTCTGTACACAGGGGCGCTTGCTGAACACGAAGTGCACAACGTGTGTGCAGAGCCGGCACACTGCGCACACCAACGTCCTGTAGAGGGCAGTAAGAGATGCAGAAAAGCACATGAAGAAACCACCAACACAGCCTACCATGGGGAGCGCTGACAAAGCCTAAAGCGGGGCCTAGCCCACTGGGGCTGCTCAACCTGCCAGGCTGCCCAGATCCCAAAAACTCTGATGGGAGCGGGAATAGACGTCAGTACGGCGTGTCGAGCAACCGGATGAAGCTCTGAAACACTGACTGCCTATATTGCTAAGGGCAAAACCCTGGTTTGGGGGGGGTTTTTTTGGGTTTTTGTTTTTTTTTAAAACACTTACCCGAGCTCAGCACTTACCGACTGAGTACAGGGACAATCTCTGACTGTGGGAGGAGAAGGCTTTAGCCATCACCGTCGCACTCAGCCTGCGCACCCACTGCCTTTCAGCTGCACAAACAGCAAAGACCATGCCGGAGCCTGCTACCGGATCAAGGCAGATCTCTGAGGGACCACGGAAATCACCTCAGGAATATCTTAAACTGGGGGAGGGACCTTTAGGTATCACTGCAGAAGAGCAGAGCTTTTCCTTATCCTCAATTTAGAAATCTCCTTTCAAAACAAGGCAATCCCCATAGGGAGATGCATGTCCACCATCTGCTGAAGACGGAGATTACTGGTAGGCTGGGGTCACTGCAGGAGTATATATACTGTGATATCAGCTTGCTCCGTCTCCATCTGCTGGCAGGGGAGCATAACCCACTGGTCCTGAGTCCATCTGGCTACACGCTAGGAAAGTAAAATTTCTCCTTCCAAAAAGTCAGAAAAATACGTGTTTAGCAAATCAGGGATATTTCCAAAAGATTTTCATAAGCATTTCAGCAAAGAACGGCGGCTATTGAAAGTTAGTCCAATAAAAAAGGTACTCCCTACAACTTGTTTATTCACCTTTAATTCTACATAAGAAATGTTTCAGAAAGTATAGTAACTTGTTCAGACTTGGTCCTCTGACTTCGCAACTGCAAGATCAATTAGCACAATCATTGCAGATATTATATTGTACATTTTTTCCCAAAGGAAAAAAACAGGGCTTGTCTCCATTCACCACAAGTAATGTTAAATGAAAAACAGAATGGAGAAATTACTTACCTGATAATTTTGTTTTCCTTAGTGTAGACAGATGGACTAAGGACCAATGGGTATAGTGTACTCCTGATAGCAGTTGGAGATGGATCAGATTTCAATCTGACGTCAGCCCTAGTACATATACCCCTGCAGGAAGTGCAGCTCTTCAGTATGCTCCTCGAAAAGCATTGTGGATATATGCATGACTGAATAATTTGAATAACTTAATTAACTTTATAACTCTGTTAACTTAATTAATTTGAACCGGTTGAATTGGCTATAGCTGGAGGCCGCCTGTGCCTTCAACCGAGAAATGTCAACACCTGGTAGGATGGGTGCCCTAGATGAAGGGAAGCATGGCTTACCCGTGAATCACTCGCTCCCGGGGATGTCCCCCGAGAATTCCATGAGTAACGGCAACCGTGGGTGGGATGCTGAGTCCATCTGTCTACACGAAGGAAAACAAAATTATCAGGTAAGTAATTTCTCCATTTCCTAGCGTGTAGCAGATGGACTCAGGACCAATGGGATGTATAAAAGCTACTCCCGAACCGGGTGGGAGGCTGCCCGTGACCCACTTAGTACTGCCCTTGCAAATGCTGTGTCCTCCCGAGCCTGAACATCCAGGTGGTAAAACCTGGAGAAGGTGTGGATGGAGGGCCATGTTGCCGCCCTGCAGATCTTGGCGGGTGACAGCATCTTGGTTTCCACCCAGGACACTGCCTGAGCTCTAGTAAAATGGGCCTTGACTTGTAAGGGCAGTGGCTTGCCTGCTTCTACGTAGGCCGCCTTGATGACTTCTTTGATCCAGCGGGCTATGGTTGCGAGGCTGCTTCCCCTTGCTTCTTCCCGCTGTGAAGGACGAATAGATGGTCTGTTTTTCGTACGGATTCCGACCTTTCCAGGTATCGGACTAGGGGCCTGCAGACATTGAGATGGTGTAGGCTTCGAGCATCTTCCGAATTCTTATGCTCATCTGTCTATGGTAGCGAGATGGTTTGGTTGAGAGGAATTTTGGGGAGGAACAACGGAACTATGCGTAACTGGATGGTTCCCGGGGTGAGTGAGGAACGGCTCTCGGCAGGACAGTGCTTGTAGCTCAGAAATATGACGGGCCGAACAGACTGCCAGCAGGAAGGCTGTCTTCAGTGTTAATAGTCAGGAGAGACAGGCCGCGGAGAGGTCTGAAGGAGGTTCCTGCTAGAAAATCTAGGACCAGGTTGAGGTTCCAAAGAGGCACCGGCCACTTCAGGGGTGGTCGGATCCGCTTGACTCCTTTCAGAAAGCGAGAGACATCTGGGTGAGAGGCTATATGCTGCCGCTCTCGTTCTTGGTTCCGTAGCATGACAATGCAGCCACCTGTACCTTGATGGAGTTGAGAGACAATCTCTTCTTTAGGCCGTTCTGCAGGAATTCCAAAATCGCAGGAATTTTGACTGAGCGTGGTATGTCGTCGCAGTCCTCGCACCAGGCTTTGAACACTCTCCAAATCTTTATGTATGTTAGGGATGTGGAGAATTTGCATGCTCTGAGTAGGGTGTCAATTACTGCCCCCAAGCATCCGCTCTTCCTTAGGCGAGTCCTCACAATGGCCAGACCGTAAGAGAGAATCTAGCTGGATCCTCGTGGAAGATCGGTGCCTGTTAAAGCAGGTCTCTGTGTGGAGGTAGCGGAAGGGGGCTCCCTGTCAGCAGTCTTCGCATGTCTGCATACCACGGTCTTCTTGGCCAGTCAGGGGCCACTAGAAGTACTGGTCCCCTGTGGTGATCTATCTTGTGGATGATTGCGCCCAATAGGGGCTATGGTGGGAAGGCATATAACAGAGTCTCCTGTGGCCAGGTCTGTACCAGGGTATCGATTCCCTGGGACTGGTGCTCCCGCCTGCGGCTGAAGAAACTGGGTACTTGGGCGTTGGACTGGTTTGCCAGGAGGTCCATGGTTGGTGTTCCCCAATGGTTTACTATCAATTGGAAAGCTGTGGTCGACAGCCTCCATTTCTCCTGGATCTAGTCTTTCTCTGCTGAGGTAGTCTGCAGCGATGTCTTACCCGGTGATGTGGATGGCCGAGATCTCTTGAAGATTCACTTCCGCCCATGACATTAGGAGGTCTATTTCTAGAGACACCTGTTGGCTTCTGGTTCCTCCCTGACGGTTGATATAGGCCACTGTTGTGGCATTGTCCGACATTACTCTGACCGCTTTGTCTCGGAATCTATGACCGAACCTTAGGCAGGCTAGTGTAAAGGAAGGAAAATCACCAGAAGATATCAGAGACTAGGAATAAGTTAAGGTAGCTGTAAACAGCATCTGAAGGAAAGCTGAATATAGGAATCATTTAAGGTCTTTTGAAGGTGGAACTGGTAGCTGATTCATGAAGGTTGAATAGTTGCAAAATGCATCTGAAAGTGTGTTCTAAGAGGATAAAATATATATGTCTCTAAGATGAACTTTTTCTAATTCTCTAGCTAGTTAGCATAAACTGTAAAGAAAAACTTGAACTATGAAGAGACACTTTGTATCTATACAATTCTGAAAGCCCAATATCTCTTGAGGTGCTGAATAAGGGAATATATAATGTTGGTCATACATATTCACCTTTAATCTGAATGGCAATTCTTCACATGAACACAACATTTACAGTAGTGTTATGCAATTTGAGGAAAAGGGGAAATGTATTTTATGATTCTCAAAAAGTAGATTTTGGATCTGCAAATACATCTAACATAAAAGTTCAAAAAGGGCCTGTGTGGGCCCCGCAATCCCTTTTTGAAGCATCTGTTGCCAATGTTACTTGGTGAGGAGTTAGACGTAGTGATGCTTCTTCCCTAAGGAGACTAGCCACCAACATAGCTCCTGCTTCATTTCTGTTGAGACTTCCACTTTAGTAGTTAAGGGTTAAGTTAGATGGCCCCACTGGAAATGAAGGCCTTTGTACAGATGTATGTGAAGATAGGTAAATCACACTACGTCAATTGTTATCACTCTGTGGCCGAGAACAACCAGCAACTCACTGGCTGGGTTCAGCAGTCCATAGGCCAGAGACCTATGAGTGTGCACTTGATCTGACAGAAGAAAATTGCTGTAGAATCTATTTATGCACCAGTGAAGTTGATTTTCTGAGAGGGAATTGGAGATTTCTCAGAATTCACTACAAATCTAGCAACTGCAGGAATCATATTGATTTCTGCAGGGAGGTTAGTACGCTTTCTTGGGATATCGCTGTCACAAGCCAGTTGTCCGAACATGGGAAGACTTGGATGCCCTGACACTATAGATGAGCTGCTGCGACAGCTAGGCACTTGGTGTAGACCATCTGTGCTGCTGATAGGTCAAAGAGGAGCATTTTGTACTGATAGTGGGAAGAATCTACCATAAAGCATAGGTAGTGCCAGTGTGAGGGATGGATGAAAATAGGAGCATAAGCAATTTTTGATCCAGATTATCAGAGGGATAGCTGTGTTAATCTGGTGTAGCAAAACAAGAGCCAGGTGGGACCTTATAGACTAACCAATTTATTGAGACATGGGCTTTTAAGGACAAAGTCCGCTTAGTCAGATGCATGAAGTACAAAGGTGGGTAAAATATATAGGATTTGGGTGGGCGGGGGGGGGGGGGGTGGAATATAGAACAAAAAGAAGGCACTGAATTAGGCAGGATGTCGAAACAGTATGATAGTAGACTATTGAGGTAAGCATGAAAAGACAGAATGATGTGAGAACAGTTAAGGTCATAGATAGTTGTAGTATGCCATGAAACCATTGTCTCTGTTCAGAGAAATGGCTTAACACCATCACAGTAGGTCTGAACAGAGCCAGTGGCTTCATGGCACACTATAACTATCTATGACCTTAACTGTTCTCTGATCATTCTGTCTTTTCACACTTACTTCAGTTGTCAGTAGTCTGGACTATAAAGCTGTTAATACTGATTCCATATCCTGCCTGCCTAATTCAGTGCCTTCTCTTTGTTCTGTATCTCCACCCTACCCGATTCCCATATATTTTACCCACCTCTGTACTACCCTTCATACATCTTGGACTCTGTCCTCAAAAGCTCATGCCTTAATAAACTGGTTAGTCTATAAGGTGCCACACACCTCGTCACTTTAGATCCAGAGCGCGCATCCACTGCCCCTGCTGGATAAAGGGGTGGATGGTATGCAGGAATTTCATTTTGAATTTCTCCCAGAGTATGCGCTCATTCAAGCTTCTTAAATCCAACATGGATCTCAGTTTCCCAGGCTTCTTGGAGAATAAGGTGGAGGGAGTAGACCCCCTGGCTATGGTGATGTGGAGGAACTGGTTTGATCGCCTACTGCTTGCAGAGTGACTCCACCTTCAGGCAGAGTTGCGCTGAGTGAGATGGATCTGCACTGAAGGCTGAACAATGAGGAAACCTAGAAACATAGAAATGATGGCAGAAGAAGACCAAACGGCCGATCCAGTCTGCCCAGCAAGCTTCGCACGTTTTTTTCTTCTCATACTTATCTGTTTCTCTTGGCCCTTAGTAACCTTTTGGTTCTATTTCCCTTCCAACCCCACCATTAATGTAGAGAGCAGTGTTGGAACTACATCTAAGTGGAATATCTAGCTTAATTAGTTAGTGGTAGTAACTGCCGCAATAAGCAAGCTACACCCATGCTTATTTGTTTACCCAGACTATGTAATTCAGTCCTTGTTGGTTGTTGTCTGTATATAGATCCACTTTTCTTCATTCCCCCTTCCGTTGAAGCAGAGAGCTATGCTGGATATGCATGAAGTATCGGTCTTCCTCCCCTGCCGTTGAAGCAGAGAGCTATGCTGGAAATGCATGAAGTATCGGTCTTCCTCCCCTGCCATTGAAGCAGAGAGCTATGCTGGATATGCATTGAAAGTGAAGTATCAGGCTTATTTGGTTTGGGGTAGTAATCGCCATAACAAGCAAGCTACTCCCCACTTTTTTGTGAATGCAAATCCTTTTTTCCACATTTCCTCTTGCCATTGAAGCTTACAGCAATGTTGGAGTCGCATTAACCGTGTGTATGTTTATTGTTATTAACTCCAGGCAGTAGCCGTCATTCCCGCGAGCCACCCACTCTTCATTCACATCCTCTAGACTTTATGGATCCACAGTGTTTATCCCACGCCCCTTTGAAGTCCTTCACAGTTCTGGTCTTCACCAATTCCTCCGGAAGGGCATTCCAGGCATCCACCACCCTCTCCGTAAAGAAATACTTCCTGACATTGGTTCTGAGTCTTCCTCCCTGGAGCTTCAAATCGTGACCTCTGGTTCTGTTCCCGATGGAAAAGGTTTGTCCTTGTCTTTGGATCATTAAAACCTTTCAAGTATCTGAAAGTCTGTATCATATAACCTCTGCTCCTCCTTTCCTCCAGGGTGTACATATTTAGATTCTTCAATCTCTCCTCATAATTCATTTGATGAAGACCCTCCGCCTTTTTTGGTCACCCTTCTCTGGACCGCCTCCATCTTGTCTCTGTTTCTCCTAGCAAATGGGTAGCTGGGAGAAACACAAGTGATATCGAGGCTGCATTATCCTAAGAAACTCAGTGATCTTTGGTGATTTTGCACCATTTCCTCAGGTAGTGTTGGAATCTCCCACCAGGATAATTGCTGGATCCGAAAATTTGTCAAAAACTTGGTCCAGGCTTGGGCTGGACTTGCTGTGCGCATTCCTGCTGTTGACTTCGAATTGGAAGTTATTGCCGTTGCGGAAGTAAAGAAGGCATCCAATATTGCTGGAACTGCCAGAAGGGATGTCTCTGGAAATTTGATCTTTTAAAAACATAGAAGGTATGTCTTGCAAAAGACTATCATACTATTCCCATGAAGAGGGATTGTACCATCATGTGCTGATCCTTAAATTTGAGCTACTGTTTCTCTGAGTTTTTCACTGAAAAGTAATCACTCAGGCAGGGTATATCTGCTAGCTTTTCGTGGACAGTCATGCAGGCTACTGGCTCTCAACCAGGCCACGTGGTGAGTTCTGATGGAGTTGGATGAGGAGCATGTGGTGATACGGAATGCTTCTTAGATGGAAGTGTTACAGTTATGTTACAGTTGTACCAGTTCTTGTATTCTCTTGTTTTATGTACTGCCTTTGGGCGAAGTTGCAGTTTCTTGTAAACCGGGGTGATTTGTATCCCATACAGGAACCTCGGTATATAAAAGATAAAAATAAATGGAAGCGTATACATTCTGCAGCATCTAAAAGAGCTGAGAAATTTCTGATTCTGCATTCAATAGCTGGAAGAAAATGTTTCTCTTTTTGCATACAATCATATTAAGTACTGAACCTTGTAGAACTGGTAAGCAGAAATGCATTAAGCATGGAGCTTTGAAACATCTTTTTGGCAAAATTGTCCAACAGTTTGAGATCCTTGTTTTCTTTGGTCTTAAGTGCTGATTCCATTACTACAGACTGATGGGACAATTGCACTAATCCAAATACCAAGGATGTTTGAATTTAAGGTCAAGTTTCCTTGCCACAGGGGCACAGGAAATGCACACTCTTATTAGTTTCCCACATTCTTATTTCTAATTATTTGAAGGTTACTATGGACTGGGATAGCTGCTGGCTCCATTCGTATTTCCAGAATTGGGAGGACCCCCAAGACATTTGCACAAAGATCTTTGTTCTTATACACATTTACTCTGAGTGCCTTTCCCAGCTTGTCCAGGAATCTGGGATAGGAAAGGTCTTCTTTTGGAGACTAGTGTTCTGGATGCTCAGGCGGGAGGTTCCTTCTTATAATTTTGCCACCAAAGAAGTAAAGATATGTCTCACTGTTTCCACTGCTTGGTTGAGAGGCAGACGTGTCCTCTGACCTGGCATCAGTGGTGAAATATCCTCTTCAGATACTAGAATCTAATCTTGCACATTCTCCAGACTCTGCAGGTTCTGGGTCAGACGCCAATCAGAGATGAGGGAAAGCAGAGAGCAAATAGCATCATGTGTTTTGAAGTGTAGTCCTTGTTCCAATCATTTTGAACTTGAGAGTGCTCTGGTAATTGGTGGTGGTAGGGGTATCATGTCCCTTTCCGCTCCCATCAACAATATTGGCCATGCATACAACCATGTAGGGATGTCTGCAGCACACTGTGTCGATGTTTCCAATGGTTTAATGGTCAAGGGCATCTAGGTTTAATGTTCTATGGCTCTATACACCAAGGACGTTTGCATCGGTGGTGCAGAGTTGAGCTCTATGCATCGATGGCAATAATGCACCATGTGTTGATGCACTTGAGCGCCTGCGATTTTCTGTCACAGACTGTTCTCTGGTGGTTCCACAGAGTGGCATCTCTTTTTCTTTGATTCATGTCAGCTTTTACTACTTGACCCAAAGGATCCGGATTGTTCTGCCAACAGGGGAGATATTTTGGAGGAGCTCTTGCTCAACTCCATTCCCAGTAACACAGATGAGGCTGTACTTTGCAAGGAGGGCTAACTGTCTCTTCTCTTGAGACTTACGCAGTTCCTCCGTTTTCCAGGCCCTCAATCTGTGGGGATACGGGACATCTGTCAACAATCGTAACAGTTGGCTTGGTTGTAGTCTGCAATCAGCAATGGTAGCAGAGCCCATGTCCATCGGAGATGGACATTTTCCTTCCACAAACACAGTCCTTGAATCCACCGACTGTGGCCTTTTTCTTGCTGGAAAAGGGGGAAAGACACCGGTACTCTTATGCAGGAAGCATTTTTTTTTCTTTGAAGGACCATAGGGCAAATCAAACATGTGAAGGAAAAAGGTGCTGGTACTTAGTATCAGCAAATACTACCTGAAAAAAACCCCACATATTTTCACAGTCTCTGACACTAGTGTTGACCCTCCTCCCCTTTCTTGAGCTGCAATAACACATGCAGGCAATCTAAGACTTACTGATTCTGTATTACTTAAAACACTGTGAAACAGTGCATTTTCTCAATGACCTGATGGAGAGAGGATATCTTTAGAAAGTTACTCACAGATGCATTATTTTAGTCTAATAAAAAATATCACCTATAAGTTGTTTGTTGTCCCTTATTTCTACAATTTCATAAGTAATAAATGCAGTGACCAACATACAAAATGTGGGTAAGAACTGTTCTCATACTGCAGCATAATACTAGCAAGGCAGCTCAGTGCATTAAATGGAAAACAGCTTATTTTACTGAACAAATCCTTGGGATTTTTTTTTGTATGTGGTAACTGGACAAATATTTGGATTTCAAGAATTGTGATCTAAAAATGATGCTCAACTCAGTTTTTTATTCAAGGTAGGGGGCAGGCTTTCTAAATCAGGAGAATATTTTTCTAGCATCATGTCCAGTAAACTCTTCGGACTATCATGACTGGTCAGGCAAATTCAAAATATCTCAATCAGATCAGGGACTATTATTTTTACCACAATTTTTAGTAAAGCCATGGAAATCAAGGTCAATAAAACAAGCCATAAAATACAATTAGGAATGCGTTCTGACAGGCTCACTACCTTTTTTTTTTTTAATTACAGGTTTTTAAAGGTCAATACTTTTTCGGGCTAAAAACACTTCAGTCTGACTTACATATTCCTCACTGTCTGATGGAGTATTGTTTCCCACAGAGGAAGTGCCACATCTAGCTTCCGATCCATCTGCTGATTTGTCAGTTGCATCTGGGAACAAGAACTTAAGAGGAAAAAAAAAAAAAGCACAGTGTTTTCACATACATTTCCCCAGACATACTGACATCTTTTGCAAAATAGTTTTAAAAATAAATTATAATTAATTCTACAGCTAGGTGACAGCAGCACAGGGGCTGTGCAGTGCAAGAGAATCATTTAGCATTCATCCTCAAGCCTGTGTGTAATGGGGAGGGAGGATGGGATTGTTTCAGCACCCTGCTTTATACTACTATTTAATAACACAAATAAATGTTTAGCCTTTTGAAAAAAAGGGGCTTCTCTGAATTGCAGGAAGGAAGGATTCAGTAAGTACATATTTTAAACTGTTGACAGGCATATTTTCAACCTGTATATATTATATAGTCAAAAGGACAAGGGGCACTCCACTCTAAACTGTGGATTGGACAGAAATAAATTAATATTAAGAATATAAAGAAGCCCCAATACCCTTATCACACAGATATTATATACATACCAAAATATAAACACCAAATTCAATAGACTTTTCTATATCTTCAAAGGCTTTAATCAAACAACATATTGATTTCTGTAAAATATTATTGAGATCCCTGCTACCTAAAACCAACTCACAATAAGCATTCACACACAGACACATACGCCCACCAAAACCTTTTTAAAAAAAATAAGCCCTGCAATAAAGGAACAAAGTATCCCTTGTAATAGTGAAACAAAGTATCTCACCCTTAATAGCCCAAAGTCTATCCCTAAAAATGAAACACAGTAGCACTCTATAGATTTAAATGCAGTTTGGAAGGCAGATTAATATTGCAAAGTCTTTTGGCTTAAGGGAAGAAAACTCCCTTCAAAAGCTTTTTTCAGATAAAGTGCCTCTTTCAAAAGTTATAGATGTACAAAAAATCTTTGTCCACAGAGATCAAAGGATTCAAACAAGTCTTCCCTTCTTCAAACCTTCTCCCTTTGCCTGCTTTGCAAAGAACAATCCTGTATTTTTAAATGGCAAACTGTTCACCCACTAGGCTTACATCAAGCTATTGAATGGGAAGCCTTTTTTTTTTGAGGTTTTAAATAAAGTTTTGCCGTTCAAAATATTCAGGATATAAGAGCGTCACCCGTGGTTGATATTCTTTCAGTCTGACTCACCAGGGAGCAGTACTTCTGTGTCCGTAGTTTGGAATCATACAGGTAAAATGGGGGGTTTAAGTTTTGTTTTTAATGGATATTTAAAATGCAATTTGAAATACTGAAGTGATTTGAATAGTCTGCAGTAAAATGTGATGAGATTTGTAGGTGCTCATATTGAAGCATGGATCATTACCATGTTTTGCTTGTTTGTAGTGGCGATAACCTAAACGCTGATTAACAGCGCCGCTGAACAAGATGTACTGAATTTAGTGCGTCTGACTATGAAATAATAGTGCTAAATGCTAAGCTGTACACCTGTGCCGCTGGAAGCTGAAGAGTAGCAGCTTTGGAGACTGTCTGCAAAGAGGCGGCTCTTTTTTGAGCTTTTTTTTTTGATTCAAGTATGGTTTGAATCTTATTCAGCTGACAGAGATTGGGCGGGCGATTTAATAAAAGTACCGCTGAATGATCTTTCTGAGTATGCCCGTTCACGGGTAAAACGTCAGATTCTTCAGAGCAGGCCTGAATGCGGGTGAGAGGTCCATTTTGAGTCCCCCTGGGTTGATATGAATGACGCCGCTGTGAGATAGAAAAGTTTTGCTGAAAGATCCCCCTGAGGAAGTTTGATCACGCGTGAAACAGACTTTGTAGGAGCTTTCCCCCCCCCCCAATTATGGCTATGTTTAGCACACAAGAACCTGTAAGGAAGAACGTCCTTTAAAATAAGGTTTGAAGGAGGAAGGACTTGTTTGAATCCTTTGATCTCTGTGGACAAAGATTTTTTTGTACATCTATAACTTTTGAAAGAGGCACTTTATCTACATTATAAATGGGCTCTGACCAACGGCCCGCAAATGCGCAGTAGATCGCGGCTCAGCCCGACGTTCCGCACATGCGTGGGCACGTCGGGCAGAGCGGAGTGGCTGCGGGAGGAAATGGAGCCGTGTGAGGGCTGCGGGGAGGCACGCGCGCAAGAGAGAGAGACTGTCTGTGCCATCTAGCGAAAGCGAGGCCGCGCGGTGCTGGGGGAGATGGGGATGGAGTGCTGTCAGTCTCAAACACATAACAGACGTGAGAACTTTGCAAGGTCTGGCAAGAGCACAGCGAGAAAAAATGAGGGAGTTGAGAAGGGCTAAGGGAGAGGGAAGGTGTTGTGGATGAGGTGAGAGGGGAAGGAAAGGGAAGTTGAGGGGATGGACGGAAAAGGGAAGAGGATATGAGTAAGTGGGAAGGGTAAGACGTTCTGGAGAAGAGAAAAAGAGGGAATGGAGGAGGGTTGAGGGAGAGGGAAGGTGTTGTGGATGAGGTGAGAGGGGAAGGAAAGGGAAGATGAGAGGGGATGGAAGGAAAAGGGAAGAGGATATGAGTGAGTAAATGGGAAGGGTAAGACGTGGTGAAGAACAGAGCGGCTCTGACCAACGTGCCGGTCTGACCGATGGAATCTCGCCCGTTTTAACAGGCTTAACGGCTTGTCTGATATAAGCTTTTGAAGGGAGTTTTCTTCCCTTAAGCCAAAAGACTTTGCAATATTAATCTGCCTTCCAAACTGCATTTAAATCTATAGAGTGTTACTGTGTTTCATTTTTAGGGATAGACTTTGGGCTATTAAGGGTGAGCTACTTTGTTTCACTATTACAAGGGATACTTTGTTCCTTTATTGCAGGGCTTATTTTTTAAAAAGGTTTTGGTGGGCGTATGTGTCGGTGTGTGAATGCTTATTGTGAGTTGGTTTTAGGTAGCAGGGATCTCAAAATATTATAAAGAAATCAATATGTTGTTTGATTAAAGCCTTTGAAGATATAGAAGAGTCTTTTGAATTTGTTTATATTTTGGTATGTATATAATATCTGTGTGATAAGGGTATTGGGGCTTCTTTGTATTAATATATACACATATATACATATACACACATACATACACAATAAAAATATTAAATTGGTTGACATCCACTAGTTTTTACAAATCATAAACCACAAATGAAGATCAAATGCCAAAAATCTACAGAATGCATATGGTATGCACACAGGAGAGGAGTTAGATATCATGTTTGCTTACCAACAGAACAGCATTTAGGACTTCGTTATTTAATGGAGATTCTTCTGGCCCTCTGTGTTTGCGAATTTTTTTCTTTGCACTGTGAACCATGCTCGTGACAGATAATTTATGAATGGGAACTGGTGCTGGCTCAGTGAGTTTTGACAAGGCATGGCTTATGTCAGCGGTCTCTGTAAAAGAAGAACTGAAACTAATATGCTCTGAATAGTTAAAAAGTATTGTTTCCAAACCAGTGATAATTACAGATTTTGCAACCTACTTGGGAGAATAAGTATACTGCAAGTCATGCTATCAGTCTGTACTGTATATTAACAAAATATATGCCAGATCGAGGTAAAAATAGCAACTGAGGGATCCTTCTCCCAATTTAAACTCACAATCTGGGGGTGAAGATGATTCCCCTGCTTTTGTGTCCTCTAATGGCCAAATCCCAATCAATGTGCATTGATTGGGATTTTGGGGCAAGTACGACAGGCAGGGCAATTTCCAAAAGGAAGTCCCCAAGGTAACTAAGTAGATACCTGGATAAATTCCCCAGGCTGAAAACTGCTCACCTCAGTCCCCATCAGTGGCAATAAAAGTACACATTTTCTCAGGACTGGAACTGGAAGGTATGAGTGGGAATTTCATTTGAAATGAAATGTTTAAATAAACAAACATGAACCCAAGTTCCTTGTTGATCCCAAATTTCCATAGGCAAACTGTTGGCAGTTTCAAAATTACACCAGTACTGTTTATTGTCATTAAAAATAAACAGCACTTTTGAAGTCTTACCCCACCTTTTCCATTCTCTTCAAAAGCTGACCGGCCAAGAAGCTCATCAGTTGATTCCTTTCGACGACAAAGCTTGAAGAATTCAGTTAGGAAATCGCCTAGAAAGGAAACAATCGCATCTTCTAACATTAGAGAAAACCAACTTTAGAAACAAACAACACTTCTGCAAATGTTATTTGCATCTTACCCAACAAACACTGAGGATTATCAGCTTTTCTGACTCTCACAGACCACTGGGGAGCTTGAATGGGATCCAAATCACTAAAAATACAAAAGATAAGCATTCACATACTATTTTTATTAAGTCAAATTGTTTCTAAAAGTTAAATTTTGATTACTGCTTCATTTAAAGCAACAGAAAAGATACCAGATAAACACTGCCAGTGACATTATTATTTATTGAGGTTTTTTTATATACCGACATTCGTTTAGTAACATCAAATCGGTTTACAATCAACAAAGATATAGCATCAGCGCTAAAAATGAGAAAATAGCGATTAGCAGCAGTGCTTTATAGACATGCAGTCTATTTTCACATTATACTGCAATGCTGATTGCTTACTTTACCATCTTTTCCCCACCTAAGGATCTTAAAGCCCTGGTAGAAAGGGGACAGGATAAAGAACATTCAAATACCTCAAAGGCATAAATAATGTTAGAAGGGAAAGAATTATTCATTGGAAAGAAAGCTCCAGAACAAAGGGATGTATTATGTTTTTTCTTGTATTTATTCTATTATGCTATTTTACTGTTTTATGGTGTTTACTGATTTATTACGCTATACTGAGTTATGTTATTCTTTCTAAAAATATAAACAGCTTTGGGGCCCCTATTGGAAAGGAAGGTGGTATAAAAGCCAAAATAGAAAACAGAAATATAAGGCCTAAAGCGGTAGGTGATACATAACATAAGGAAATACTTCCAATTGTTTTGTTACAGCCAATTCACCGCCACATTTTTGGTACTTTCAAGAAATAACTGCAATTTTAAACCTTAACCACAGTTAACTCAAATTAAGAAAACACACAAAAGTAAAAGGATTAGAATAAGAAAACTAGGCAAGGTAAAGAAAAAAGAAGGAACTGCAATAGTAGGATATTGCAAGGTCTTTCGGATTCCAAACTTGATGGAACCTATGTACTCATTTCTTTTCTTCCACTGTCAATCGCACCATAAATTTTACTCAGCCCTCACCATGAATTTAGTGATAGACCCTTCTTTCAGTCTGCTGCAATGGCAGCACCTTGCAATTAAGAGGTGATTGATAAGCTTATTAATCAGAGATGTGTACCTTCCCCCCCCCCCCGTTTTGTGGTTCAGTTCGGGTCCCCCACGGATAATTTCGCTTTTCCCGCGGTTTGGGATTTTTTTTTTCATGGTTCCCAAATCTCAAGTTAGTGCACACTAACACAAAATGCAAATTTTTCCAAAATCTTGGAAAAATTTGGTTTCAGAGCACTCCTGAACCATGACGAATTAGACAATTTTGTTGAAATTGTCTAATTCGTTTAAAATGAATTCACATCTCTATTATTTATACCTCTAATCTGTAAATCAAAACAAGAAAATTCCAGGATCCCCGTTACCCTTCTACTTTCATGAATCTCAAAGTGGTAGAGCGCTCTCCTCACCACAATTTATCCGAAACTTTGGAGCAGATTTTCTGCAAATGTACCAGAGCAAGGTACCACCATAATCAAATTTTATAGCCATTCAGTGGGAAATTAGTGGAAATGGAAGATCTGCTCATTTTTTTTCTTTTCATTGTGCTTTTTCGCCCAAGCTTTTCTATACTGAAATACTGGTTCTAATTTCTGACACTGTAAATTATACATCTTAAAAATCAGTGCCGTCATATGGCTGTATATTTGACAAAAAAGTCCTGCATCTGAAACACCAATCTCAGAGCTTGTTATTTCTTTACTCTCTAGGACGGGGTAGGAAACTCCGGTACTGGAGTGTCACAAAGAGGCCTGGTTTTCAGGATATCTACAATGAATATGCATGAGAAATATTTACATACAATGGAGGCAGTACAAGCAAATATCTCTCATGCATATTTCATTGTGGATATCCTGAAAACTAGACCTGTTTGTGTCACTTTAAGACTTGAGTTTCCTCCCTCTGCTCTAGAAAATCAGTAATCAACATTAGGAAGCTGGAATTTCTCTTTCAAGAACTGAAAATTTAAGAATCCATCTCCCTCAACTTCTCAAACCTACCACCTCTGAAAAATGTCAGATTCCAAAACTGGAAGAAAAAGCACATCATTCCCAATAGATATAAGAAATGAAAGAAGCCTCTTTACAGTATTGCTGAGTCTACTCCCTCCATCCTCTTACATGAACTCTAGTCCAGGGCCATTCCTTGGGGATAAGAGAGCAAATGGGGTTGTGGTGCTGAATCGGGCACATTGCTCCACACTCTGCATTTTGGGAGCTGCCTTGCAGTGGGTAACCAGCAGCTACAGAAGAGGCATCAGCTGCATGTCTGCTTGTGCAGCACAGAGGAAGGGGCAGCGTTATTAACTGCTCAAAGCAAGTCTCGGACTGCAAAGCAAAACAGGTGCTTGAGAGGGTTAAAAAGCTGGTGATGGGATGGAAGGAAGAAGAGTGCTTGCTAAGATCCTTGATCTTACCCAGAATGGCAACTTATGTTCTTATGAAAGGAGGGGAAATGGGAGAGTGGCTGGCTAGGGTCTGGAAGAGAGAGAGAGTACCGCCTTGGATCTGCAGAGGGGGTAGAGTGGAGGGGTAGCCTAGTGGTTACAGCAGAGTGGAGCAGTAGGCTAGTGGAAGAACAGTGAGCTATGAACCAGGGAAGCCAGGGTTCAAATTCTGCTGCTGCTCCTTGTGACCCTGGGCAAGTCATTTCACCCTCCACTGTCTCAGGTACAAACTTGAGGCCTTACTTACTAAACAATTTTCCTATAGACACAGCATGAGAGAAAAGCCTTAGTTAATCTGGTGATTAGATTGCAAGCTCTCTGGGGACAGGGAAATATCTACAGTACCTGAATGTAATCTACTTTGAAATGACTAAAAAGCAGAATATGAAGCTCAGGGAGAAGCCCCTATCCACTCCGCTCCATGTGTTTCAATCTCCCCCCCCCCCCACCCCCCCAAACTATGAGGATTGTCAGCCTGCTTGTCCTCAGAGAATCTATTTACCACCACTGAAAAGTGCTTTTCTCTTGAATTCTTATACCCTTGAAGAATTTGAGCATGTCTATCACATCTCCCATATCGATATCCATAATGTGCATATTTAGGTCTTTCAGTCTTGACTGTACTGAGCTCATGATTCGGACTTTATACCATTTTAGTCATTCTCCTCTACCGTACCTCTAGAATTGTGGCATCTAGAGCTACACAATATTTCAAATGAGATTTCAGCAATGAATTGTACAGAGCTATCAACAACACCTTTTTACTGCTGTTTGCTCTGCCTTGTCACACCAATTTAACAACCCCAGTCCCCTTTCCTGTTCAGTGGTCATCAATTATTCTCCCTCCCCCACTTCCAACCCACCATCGTGTACAGCTCTACTGGAGTTCTGCATGCCAGTACAGGTGCTGCACTTTTTTGCATTAAATTTTAGCTACCATAGCAATGACCATTCTGCAAGTTCTTTTAAATCCCTTGCCATTTCCCATGCAGGGTCTACAGGTCTCAGATCGGGCTTCTGCAAAAGCTAACTCATTAGACTATGATTTAAAATTGTATACTTACGAATAAACATCATTATCCACAATGATACCTTCTGTTAGATAAGGCCATGTTGCTGCTAAATGCAGTTCACTGAAAGTATATTTAAATCAATTAAATTTGCTTTTGGACATAAAAAAATATCTAACACAACTGAAAAAATACCACTAAAAAGCAGGAAACATTGTAAACTCCCTATGGAAGTTTTGTAGTGATACCAAGGTGTTAATTTCTTTTGTTTAAAAAAGGAAAATTGGTTCTTACCTGCTAACTTTCGTTCCTGGCATACCACAGATCAGTCCAGACTCCTGGGTTTTGCCTCCCTGCCAGCAGATGGAGACAGAGAAGAAAAGCTTTACTGACACTACTACTTAATCTAGTGTGCACCTGCAGTCCCTCAGTATGGCCTATACCCAAGCCAAGAAGAGAATAACTATAACAATAACTGAGACCCTCAACCCCCATCAACGAGCTGAAGGAAGGTGGAGCCTCTATGGGAAAACTCATTCCAACAACATTAAGCAGAACATCATGTAACTAAACAAACCACTCTGCATTATTTACATACTGCCACAATGAGCGAGCTTTACTGAATGGATGGGGTTCTGGACTGATCTGTGGTATTCCAGGAACAAAGATTAGCAGGTAAAAACCAATTTTCCTTTCCTGTTCATATCCCAGACCAGTCCAGACTCTTCAGATATTCCCATGCAACCCTATACTGGGCAGGAACATGACAGCCTCACTCATAGTCCATTCGCACCAAAATCAGCCGAGTCCAGCATCCGGACATCCAACCGCTAATATCAAATAAAAGTGAGTAGTGAAACCCAAATAGCTGCCTGACAGAACTCCTGTGGGGAAGCTAGCATACTACACCCACGATGTTGTTCATGCCCCAGTAGAAAGGGCCCTCAGTCCCTCAAGAACCAGTCAACCCCTGCAAATGTATGATGATCCAATTGCCTCCTTTAGCTGGTCTCTTTGGACCATTTCATAGTGTGAATAGGTGATCCTATTTCCGAAAGCTGATGGTAACTTTCAGATCCCACAACAATGCTCGACCGTAGCCTAACCAATGAGGCTCTCTGACTAAGATGAAATGCAGAGAATACCATTGGCAGGAAGAAAGGCAGTGTGCGCCATGACATGCCTGCCTCTGAAATGTGTAGAAAAGGGTCCAAAATATTTCTCACAGAGCAAAGAGCAACCAAAAAGACTACCTTTAAGGTGAGATCCCTTTAGAGACACCCTTATCAATAGCTCCAATGGAGCTCCATGGACCACTTGCAACATCAAATTAAGATTCCATGAGGAACACATTTTCTTCACTGAAGGATGCAAATACTTCTCCCCCAAAGAAAAAAAATCAAGCCACATCCAGCTGAGAAGCTAAGGCCACCCCTTCACCTTACCCCAAAAACAACTTAAGGCCGCCACCTGCACTTGAAGGGAATGAAAAGCTAGTCCATATAACAGACCCCTTTGCACAACAAGTCAAACTATGTGAAATCAAAGCTTCAGAAGTTTCAACTCTACCCTGAAGTTTCATGTTTCGAAAACTTTCCACCCTCTAATATAAGCAAAGGAAATGGAAGGTTGTCTAACTTGTAGCAAGGTGGTAATGACCTCTCCGGAGTATTCCTTCTGTTTCAACGAATCCTTTCAAAAGCCAGACTGTGAGACAGAGCAATCTGTCTGATCCAAGAGCACTAGGCCCTGTCTAATAAACACACGAAGATGACTGAGTCTTACTGGTCCCATCTAGGGACCCGTATAGTTACTAGGTCCACCAACCACTGCCACTGTGGCCATTTCAGAGCCTCGAGTATCATCTTTTCCTTGAGTCTCTCTATCAGATGCAATGGTCTGCCCACCTGAGGCCATTTGGGGGGGGGGGGGGAGAACATGTATGAGAATCGTTGTTGGTCACGGTAGGACTAGAGCGATGATACCCTCTATTCCTCTCTCTCACCTGTGACTAAAAAAGGATTCGCCTTGGTACTCTGTCTTGACACCATCTGTTCCATCTGGGGTCTACCACACACTGTACCCAAACCTAGAGTAGTGCTCAATGTATTCAGTTCTCCTTCTCCGAGGTCCAACCCTTGCTGACTGAGAAAATCCTAAAAGTCATCTACACTGGCGAAATGAGACACCGGTAGAGCCATCAGGTGCTGAATGTACTGCATATATATATATTTTTATGGTGAGGGTTAGGGGGAGGTTTTTTGAACAAAGATTTGTGAAATAGAGGTTATGTGAGTGTTGTCTATTTTCAGATTTGCATGGAACCAGTGGTCACAGAATGGAGACTAGTACTCAGCCGCAGAGTATTTTGAAATGTTGATATCCATTAAGGATTTTGCAAGCTGGTCTTAATATAAATGCGATATACAAACTTTCCCCTGATGCAGTTTGGCAAAGGAGCTGCCGAAACGCCATGATGTCAGGTATTTCTGAATAAGGATGAAATATGTTGGTTGATATTGAGGCGGTCTGCACATCCCACAAGGAAGGATTGTGTTTCCTACACAGGTGACACAGATGGAGTTGGAACATTGACGGTGATTTGTATACCCTGAAATAGAAAACATTATGGCAACAAAGTATTGAATTGCTCTACTAACTTGAAGGTTTTTGCAAATGAAAGAGATAATGACTTTTAAATGATCATCATATTGATATGGCTATACAATGATATTGTTAAAGCAAAAGGATATTTTTAAGACAGTGATTAGATTGCCCTGATAATATAGGTTAAGTTATAGGGGATAAATAGTTTACAGGGGGTAGGCATGCGGTTTGTGTGAGTTGAAGAATGAATCGGGATGAATGAATGGTTGGTTGGGCTGGTTGTTTTAAGAACATGAGTATCATTGGTTAAAGATATATTTATGCAGTTTAAGAAATAAGAATAAATTGACAATTGAAAGAACTAAATGAGTATAATGTTATTTGGTGAGCAGAAATAGGGGGCCTTGTCTTTGATGTATTTCTGGTTGCTCCGCCTAGCCCAACAACTCCTTATACTCCTGAGAGACCTTACAACATTTGGTTCTCCTCTATCGGTTGATATAAGCCACTGCATTGCTTGATAGGATTCGCATCATTCTACTGTGCACCCACATTCTCACTTCTGACAGACTGATAAACCATGATGCTTCCTCCAGCCTTGAGCCGTCTGCCCCCAACAAACAGCTCCTTAACTCCAAGAGGCTGGCCCTCAGTGGTTACTACCCTCTGTTGTAGTGTTTACAAGTCCACCATTACAGAATGAAAGTGGTGAAGAAGCAGTTAAACACCTTTTGACATGTCACAATTAAAGTCAGTATTTTTGTTCTCAGTTTTGTTTCTTTTGTTTTGTTTTTTTTACATAAGCAGTTTTTTTTTAAGTACTAACATAAACTTGCACTTCTTGTCCTATTTTATTTATTCAGTTTTATATACACCAATGCTTGGTATTTACCTTCACAACGGTTCACAATTTCTGATATAATCAATAAAATATAAAGAAAATACAATCATAATAAAAGTAATTAAAAAGAATTAGTTAAGCGGATCAAAGGAATAAAAGTAAATACATTTAAATTA
This sequence comes from Rhinatrema bivittatum, assembly GCF_901001135.1. Taxonomy (NCBI): domain Eukaryota; kingdom Metazoa; phylum Chordata; class Amphibia; order Gymnophiona; family Rhinatrematidae; genus Rhinatrema; species Rhinatrema bivittatum. The sequence goes on along the minus strand of NC_042620.1, from coordinate 50,452,625 downwards.
AGAATTGATAAGAATAAAATAGATAAAATAATTGATAATCAATTAATTAGTAAATTAAATTAAATAGCACTGAAATAAAATACAATTACTGGCTGACATCTGTTCTATACACTTGTTCAAAAAACCATGTTTTCAATGCTTTTTAAAAAAATTTCAAATCCTTTTGGAGTCTAAGCTCAACAGGTAAGGTGTTCCACAATTTTGGTCCAGCTAATGAAGCAGCTCTTTCTCTGACAAAAGTTTAGCAGATGCAGACGGAATAGTAAGGAGACCTTTATTAGCTGAACGCGAGTTTCATTGTGGGGTATGAATAGGAATAACTGCGTTCATCCTAGACAAAAGGACTCTTGGCCTTGTTGTCCTAGACAGACTCACTCCATAAATTAGGTAAAAGATGCTGAGCTACAAGATTATAGAACATTTTTTGAACAGAAACAAGGCCAGTTTACATTCCATCTAACTGCAAGCCATAGATAATTATTTTTACCTTGTATGCAGATTAGGTTAACATGGAAGCTGAAGGCAAATTACCATATGCCCATTCAGATCATTTGTTTATAATAAGAAAACCAATCATAGAAATTTTTTGCAAGTATGTAACCTAGCTTAGGGGTGGATGAAACAAGTGAAGAAACCCTATAAATAGTCTTGCTATCAGTAAAATCACTTTAGAGAGTGTGTTATATCGGTGCTTTGCATAGCACACTGCCTCTCTCTCTCTCCAAGGTATACCTTATATTATTGTGTATTGTATTAATAAAAGAAGTTTGTTTTTTTCTACAGCTGTTGGTTTTAAGCATCTATTTTCAGAGAACCACAACTCCTCCAGTCTGGGATGTCCAAGCCAATTCTTGCTCCAGGCTGACCAGAGAAGGCCACAAGAAACCATACCTGGACTCTTCCCGAGCAGCAATGGAAGTTGAAAACTTTACAAATGACAGGTTCCAATGAGAAAGGATTGCCCTCTGAAAGGGCCGCATATGAGCAAACGCTCAGGGAAACTAGATCCAGCATTGATGCCATACAACTCAGAACCTGTAGATAGTCCCCAACCCTGGGAAACGCTAGCCTCAATAAATGGCGAATTTGTATCTGCAGCTTCATCACCCTGTCCACTGTGAGAAACACCTTGCCTCTCCTGACGAAATGGGCTCAGATATACTTCATGGAATTGATTGGAGCAAGGTTATTCTTTGCCAGGTTCACTGTCCAGCCCAGAGACTGCAACCTCTCCATGAACCACAGCATTGACTGTTGTCACATGGCTTCTGACTTCATCTGAAAGAGCCAGTCATCCAGATGAGGATGCATTAGGACTTCTTCCTTCCATATAGCTGCAGCTACTGCCACCACTGTGGAGAAGACTTGCGGTGCCCTTGCTAATGGAAAGTGTTAAAATGAAAATGATCATCTAGAATCATAAGTGTTAGGAACTTCAGATACTCCATCCAAAATGGTGTAGATAAGCCTTGGTTAGAACCAAGAATGCCAGGCATGCTTCCTTGCGGACAGCTGCTAAGACCGATCAAAGAGTCTCTATACTACACATGATACCCTAAGGATCATAGTCACCCTTCTGCACCTCAATAAGGGCCTGTAAATTCCTCCTTTCTTTGGGACCATGAAGTAATTGGGATATCTTCCTTTTCCCCCGAGATCAGACTGGCCTTAAGTCATTATAAGGCCCCATTTACAGCAGCTCACTAACCAGAGCTTTCACAAGCTTGCTCATGCCCTTTACAAAAAGACTGTACTCTGCCAGAGCTTTGCCTCTGAAAGAAGGAAGATACTTTATTCTGTCAATTTCTCCTGTTGAACCCAAAAAGCGGACAAATTGGGAAAGTTGTGCTTGCTTCCTTGTGGTCCATGCTTGGATAACTTATGCCTTTTGGACTCTCCCAGATGTTTCACCAACAGCTCCTGGTCCTCCCTGATCAAGAGCCTGCCATTGAAAAGGGAGAGAGCCCAGTTGAGATCCAGACCAGATATCCACCAACCAAATCTTCAACCACAAGAACCTTCTGGCCGATACCAAAATCATAATGCTAGGGAATGTCCCATTCAAACCATAAAGTGCCTGCATGGTAGACCATTTCCACCTCCCAGTGTCCCGCATGCCTGGCGGGAGCAGAGGAAACTTTGCCTGCTCCTAATGCATGCCGCACCTAGCAGAAACATTCGTGTCGCATAAAGATACTGCATACCACTGTCCACCTTCCAGTCCTGCGCAACCTTCAGAGTGGCGGAGCTAGCACCGGGATGGTGGCTTCCTGGATCACCGCAGACACCGAAGCCTCCATCTTTGGCAGTGTCAAGAGCTCCAAGGCCTCCTCCTGCAGTGGGTACAGCTTCACCATGGCTGTTCCCACATTATGCCAGTCTCTGGAATATCCCACTCCCAGTCCATCAGTTTTGTTTTTTTTTTTAAACCTTTGGAAGAGAAAAACCCTCACCGATTCTCGTGAGCCCTTCATGATGGGGGTCTATCCTTCCATGACCTGACTCTTCCTGTAGCCACTAAATTTGTAACTCCTTCAATCCATGCTGAAAAGGCAGACCACCTTAGGATCAACCCCTTCAGTCAGTCAGTCAGTCAGTCAGTCAGTCAGACACCTCCGCAGGATCCTGCACCAATTTTCCTGCTGGAAACTTGGCCACCAGAATATCTGCTCCTTCGCATTGTCTTGCTGACCTCGCAAATCAAATAATTGCAAAATATTCCTAGACTTCCGATTTTTTTTTTTTTTTAAATAGCCTTTGGCAACTCTGGGAGCAAGCGTGCTTCTCCCCTGCCACCTTCCAAGCAGGAAGATCTCATGCAGAAGCAAGACCAACTCCAACACAAAACCTTGTGATTATATGCAGGACTATCCTCAAGGGGATCCTCAGTGATTTCTAAGATATCCCGCACCTGCCCGAGGCTGGAGATAGAGAAAAGAGGGGATTTCCCCCTCCCCTTCCTAGCTCATTCTTTTCTCCTACACAGGTGGACAAAATGGCCACCAATTCCACGCTTGCTGAAATAGCCGTGGCACCTGCACCCGATGATCAGGATACACTTTTCTCATCGGTGGAGATGCAGCAGCCACAGAGGCTTGTCCCATATGTGGCTCACCATATCACCAGCTTCTACCACAAACTTCTGTCAGTGCCATCAATGCCTTTGGGGCAGACGCTGAGATCCATGTTCATTTTCCCCCCTTAGTGGCCCTTCACCGACAGAAAGCTGTCTGCCTCGTGGTTAGTCTCCAAACACTGGCCAAGTCAGCCATTGCCTATCAGCAGATGCTGCTGTGCCCGACTCCCTTGCAAATTTTACACTTCTACCATCCTGCTGGGGACAGAGATACTGAGGGACTGCAGGTAGCACACTAGGTTAAGTAGGAGTGTCAGTAAAGCTTTTCGCCTGTCTTCAATCTGCTGACAAAGAGGAAAAATCCAGGAGTCTGGACAGATCTGGTGTATGAACAGGAATTAGCATGACACTGTTTTAGCAAAATCAATTAAAATATGTAATTTACTGCTGATCATCCTTCTCATCATAACTCTAGAAATGGTTGATTTGTACAAGTCACCTACAGATTAGAACAATGGGTTAAGGGCCAAGGAAATCACAATTCAAATACTTTCCCCAGTGATATTCCTTGTGATCTTGGGGAAGTCACTATCTTCCTGGTGTCTCAGGTATCCATTTATACTGTAAGCTCTCTGGGGCAGGGACTTATTCTACCTGAACTACTACTAATGCTGTAAAATGCCTTGTATTTGGGGGAAAAAGAAAAAAGGAAAAATCAAAACTTATATTACTGTATTACTAACTTTAGGTGTAAATATTTGCATGCTGGCTATATGTCATACAGAAGCAATACAGAATAAAAACTCAAAACTATGTTGAAAACTTTCAATACCAATGAAATACAGTGCCTTGTAAAAGTCTTCACACCCTTGTACATTTTTCACATTCTACTGTCTATAAAATACAAATCAAAATGCTTCACAGTAGGAATTTGTTTCACTAATTTACCCAATATATTCTAAACTTTCATTGTGAGAACAAAAATAAATATGTCAAAAAAGTTAAAATAAAAAAATAAGTCTTCACACCCCTTGTCACAGCAAACCCAAATGAATTCTGGTTCAAAAATTGCCTTAACAAGACTCATGAGACATTAAATAGAGCTCACCTGTGTCTAATCAGGGCAGTTGAGCTGATCTGATTACTTCTCCATGAAGAATCAAGCTGTTTCTGTTTTATTAAGTGAATAGGAGCTGTTGAAAGAACTCCAGGATAACATTTTTTAATATATAGCTTGGGAGAAGCCTATAAGAAAATGTCAGTGTGTTTGAATATCCCATGGGGCACTATCAGGTCCATCACTGTAAAGGAGAAACAGTTTGGTACCACCAAGCCACTGCAGCAATCAGTGTCCCTCCAAGGTCAGTAGCCATAGGTTAAGAAAGCTGCTACAGAAAGTCCCTGTGAGGCCTAAGATTACTTTAAAAGAACTGCAGAGGTTTCTGGCTGAGACTGGGGAAATATATTGCCTGTTCTACAATTTCAAGAATTCTCCACAAACATGGCCTCTGTAAATGCAGTGGCTTCCTTCTTGCCACTCTCCCATAAAGACACACCGAGGGGACATTGCATGCATGTAGGATAGATTTTGAAGTTTGATGGCAGCAAAATGAAAACTTTTGGTCTTGATGCTAAGTGATATAAGAACTTAAGATTTGACATACTTGGTCAGACCAAAAGGTCCATCAAGCCCAGTATCCTGTTTCTAACAGTGGCCAATCCAGGTCATAAGTATCTGGCAGGATCCCAAGAGGTAGATAGATTCCATGCTGTTTATCCCAGGGATAAGCAATGGATTTCTGCAGCTCCACCTTAATAATGGTTTATGGACTTTTCCTCCAGGAACTTGTCCAGACCTTCTTAAAATGCAGCTATACTTAACAGTTTTCACCACATCCTCTGGCAACGAATTCCAAAGTTTTATTATGCACCGAGTAAAAAAATATTTTATTAGTTTTGTATGTATGTATGACAAACTCAGGATATCACCCTCTTAACACCATCCCTACAATAGAGCATGGTGGAAGCAGCATTATATTGTGGCGATGCATTGTAGCAGGAGGGACAGAGAAGCTTGCGAAAATTGAGGGAAAGCCAGATGGTACAAAATACAGGCAGATCATGGAAGAAAATCTGTTCCAATCTGCTATAAATCTGGGATTTGGGGGGGGGGGGGGGGGGGCGCAGAATAATGATCCTAAGCATAATGCAAAAGCAATAATGGAATGGGTCAGCAAGAAGAAAGTGAATGTCCTCGAGGGGCACAGTCAAAGCCCAGATCTGAATCCAACAGAAAATCTGTGACAACTGGACTGCAGTCCACAGATGACTCCCAGCCAACTTGAAAAAACTTGAGCATTTCTGCCAAGAAGGGCAACAACTGCACCATCCCGCTGTGCAAATTTGGTAGACACGTATCCTAAATGATTTATGACAGTTATTACTGCAAAAAGGACTTTTACCAAGTATTGAATCAAGGGGTATGAAAAGTTATGCAATCAACCTTTTGGTGTTATTCTTAAGTACTTTTGGAATATTTCCATAATTTTTCTCACAATGAAAGAGCATGATGTGTATAGATCAGTGAAAAATCACTTTAATGCATTTTGATTTGTATTTTTTAGACAACAGAATATGAAAAATGTACAAGGGTGTAAAGAATTTTACAAGGCACAGTTTTTCACCCTCTTTTCTTATTATATATTAATGTGTCCACTTTACTCCCAGTATGGATTTCTCTCTTTGTATATTTAGAAGCTCACCTAATAGGATCTTCACATGCACCGAAAGGTAATTTTCCAAACTCTAGGCCACCAACCTCTCCTCCAATTAATGCATCTATATCTGAAGAGATAAAAGTAAGTTTGAGGTAAAAGAAAAGGACACTATTTACTTTATTATGGTAAAAAAAAAAAAAAAGATGAAAAATGGAAAAGCAAGTTTGCTTACCTTAAACTGCATTTTTCGTAGATAGCAGGATCAAATACCCATTACATGTGGGTGATGTCATCTGACAGCACTGAATGAACTTCTCTCCAAGCTATTAGAACTTTGAGATCTACTGAGCATGCGTGGGAGGTCCCACACAGGTTTTATCTTGTGAGCCTCCTCAGTCTATATCAGAGCTAATCTAGCTATGAAGTCAATTCTCCAGGAGGTGGGAGGGTATTCCATGGCTAATTCATCCTAACTACAGAAAACACCATTTATGGTAATCAAACTTGTTTTTTCCATCGATAAGCAGGCTGAAGGAGCCAATAAAAGTGGAGAGTCCCGAGCTGAGGGCTGCAGCAGAGCATTTGCTTAGTAAGCAATCCGGCCCACACCATGGAGAATGGAGTACAGTGAAAACAGATGTCGCAAAACTTCTTGTACAAATTTACTGTCAGTCTAATAAGTTATCAAGACAATAGTGGGATGTAAATTTATGAATGGAAGACCAAGTTGCAACTTTGCAGATATCTTCAATAGGTACTTCTTGAAGATGAGCAACAGAAGCAGTCATGGCTCTCACTTAATAAACCTTTGGAGAAGCTGTGACTTGCAGTCATACTAAGGTGAATGGATTCAAGACAGCCAGACAGATAAGGTATGCTTGGGTATTGCTACTCCTTTTGGGATTCTATGAAATAAACAGTTGAAAAGTTTTACGATGTGGCTGAATTTGTTTCTTGTAATACATTAAGGCCCTTTTGCAGTTCAGAATATGCAGGGCTTTGTAACTTTCATGCACATGGGGCCTAGGAAAGAAGGTAGGCAATATGATGGATTGATTGACATGGAAAGCCAAAATTACCTTTGGCAAAAACTTCGGGTGAGTATGAAGAACCACCCTGTTGTAGAAGAACTGCATGTTATAGAGGATGTGCATGAGAGCTTGGAGTTCACTGACTCTTCAAGCTGAAGTCACAGTGACAAGGAATACAACCTTCCAAGTCAAGTACTTCAGAGGAGCTGACTCCAGTGACTTAAAGGGAGACTATATTAGTTGGGAAACGACTACATTCAGGCCCCACAAAACAGGTGGTTTTTGTTCCAGGGGCCTGACATGCCATAGACCTTTCATGAAATGAGTTATCAGTGAACAAGTAGAGATTGGATTGCTATCCAATTGTACATGGTAAGCTGTTTAATGTTGAGGTGCGAGACCTGCGTGAGCAAGGTGGAGCAGATATTTCAACAGGTAATTTTATTTATTTAAAAACTTTTCTATACCATCGCAACGGTTTACAAATAGGTACTTCAGTTCAAGAGAGAAAGGGGCCAAATAATTTTTACAACACTTTTTGGATTATCTATTCCATTTGAAGGGTTTCAAAATGAGATTAGTGTGTCCACAATCTCTGTGGATTAAGTGGAGATCAACAATCACTGAGGGCTCAATATCTAAATTGTGAGTTTGAGGGCTAAGTGGTTGGGCTGATATGTCCTGTCTCCCCCGAGTTAACACAGGGTCTTGTTCCCAGATATGTGGGGGAACTACTTGAAAGTTGTTTGAGATATGCATACCAAATCTGTCTAGGCTACGCTGGCGCTATAAGGATCAGCTGAGCGCAGTCCTGAAGAACCTTTTGTATTGTTCTGATGATAAATGGCAACACTGGAAAAGCGTACATGAGGCTTTGTCGTTAGTTGAGGATTAAAGTTAGTCTGTGACTGTTTGGCAGAACGGAATAAATATTTATTTAGTTTTGTGTTCTGTTGTGGTGCAAATCGGTTCACCAATGGTAGACCTCAAACTGAAGTTTGTGAGCCATTGATTATTTTATTTATTTAGGGTTTTTATATACCGACATTCTTGATATACATATCGAATCAAGTCGGTTTCCATAGAACAAAACTGTTGCTGGTAAGGCGTTACATTAAACAAAGAACAGGGTATTGAACAAAAAACGTACGGCGTTACATTAAACAATAAACAAAGAATTGAACAATAGAAAGTAAATCAATAAATATTAAATATTGAATATGAAATATAAAATAGACTACAAAATTTGTCAAATAACATGAATAAATGGTACGGTTAACTGCAAATAATTGGTAGGTAAGGTTGAAATGTACTGGTTGGGGTATACAGGTGACAGTGAGCACTATTGTAGGGCTAAATATGGGAAGAGCATGAGCTAGTGAGCTAATGCATCAATAAAAGGTCACTGTAGAAACCACTCATGTAGTTGAAACACTGCTGAGTCAATCTACCAGAGTGCTTGAGATGCCCAGTAGATTTTTAGGGCATTGTAGCAAAGAGTTCATGATCCCATTCCTCTTTGCTTGTTGATATAAAACATGGTTGTCAGTTTGAATCAGTACGCTTTTCTCCTGAAGAAGATGCGCAAAGGTTGACAGAGCATATCTGACTACTCAACTCAAGTAGACTGATTTGACAGCAGCTCTCTTGAAAAATTTAGAAGCCTGTGTTTGAACAGTCTTGGTATGTGCTCTCCACCCTTTTGGGAGGCATCCATCGCCAGCACCACTTGATAGGGGAGCGAGTGAAGAGAGACGCCTTCCTTGAGAATCTGGGAGTGCAGCCACCACTGTAATTCCTGTTTCATAGACACTGTGATTTGTACTTGAGACAAAAGTGGTTGAGTTAGTTGATCCCACTGGGTAGGTAGACCCCACTGGAGATAGTGGATATGACGATGGATCAGTGGGATGACACAAATGACCATTGCCATGTGACCGAGGACTATGAGGAGTTTTCTGGCTGTTGAGCGAGGAAGAGAGGAAGTTGTAGATGAGCGAAGTCATGGTATTCACTCAGTCAGGAGGCAGGAATGCTCTTTCCTACAGTGAGTTTATCAAAGGCCTGATGAATTTGAATCTGAGTGGGCTCCATGCTTGATTTCTCAATATTGACCAGAAAACCTAGGCAGTGTAGACGTTTTGTTGAGCTCAGGGACCAGAGCAGCTTGTCTCATGATTTTGCTGTGATGAGCCAATTGTCCAAGTACAGGAATACTTGTGTTCCTTGATGAAGGAGATGGGCGCATTTTGTAAAGACATTCTGGGCCAAGGAGAGTCTAAACAGGAGTACTTCGTACTGGGAAGAATCCACCTGAAAGCAGAGGTGGTGCCAAGGCGAAAGGCAGATGGGTATGTGGGCATATGCATCCTTTAGATCCAAAGCATACATCCATTTATCTTTCTGCATGTAAGGAAAGATCATGCTGAGAGAGTTCATTTGAATTTTCTATGTTTATTCAGACGTCTCAAGACTAGAATGGGCTGCAATCCTCCCATTTTCTTAGGGATAAGATAATATTGGGAATAGAAATCTTGCGTATGTTGAATTGTTGGGATTGGCTCTATCGCTTGTTGTTGGAGAAGTAACTGGATTTTCAGACAAAGCTGCGGTAGATGAGATGAATCTGGATGCAGAGCCGAACAATGTGGAATAGTGGCTGGGAGAAATGCAACCGGTACCAACCAAATATTCTTAGTGAACTGATGTCACTTCTTTTTAAAATTCTGGATTCTTCTCCCTACTGGGAGAGTCAAGAATGGATTTTTTGGACGGATCAAAAACTAGGCCCTGATTTGAGCTGGGCGTGTTGTATGGTGTGGTTTTTGGCTGATGGCGTTCTTTGTCAAGGCCTGGCAAAAAGTGATTAACACTGGGCTGGAAGGGGTGGGCAGACTGTACTGTTGAAAATACTGGTAGGGCCTCCTGTGGAAACATGGTTGGTTGTATGGGTATAAGTGACTTTGCACTGTGGAGGACTGTTCAATAACAGCTGAGAGTGATTTCACTGCCACATTTTGGTCCTTTACCTAAGTGACCACTTCCAGGAGCTTTTAGTTAAAAGACTGTCCCCAAGCAGGGGAGTTCTGCCAATTTTTCATGGACATCCTTCTGTATGCTACTTACTCAAAGCCATGCCATACATCTAGCCCCTATGGAGGCTGAGGACGTACATGAAATGGAATCAAAGGATTCTTAGATGGATTGAATTAGGTGGCGGATGCCCTCTTCCACATCCAGGAGCAGTCTTGGATAGTAGTTGCTTTACTCAGTGGCAGGTAGGAAAAGTTTCAATTTTTGAATGCAGTCATGACTATAATGCACCATATAGAACTGGTGACCAGATAGAAAGGCATTTTGAAAAATGTTCTTGCCAAAAGTTATCTAGAAGTTTGTGGTCTTTTCCTGGAGGAGAATTTGAGTGAATCCATGTCTTTTTTGCCTTTTCATGGTGGACTCAACCTCTACCGACTGAGGCAGCAGCTGGATGATACCAGAGTCCAGAAATTGCTGGACTGTATTTCAGGTCCAGCTTTCTTGCTAAAGGATTGACCAAAACAGGAGTCTCCCATATTCTCATCTGTAGAACACTGAAGATGTTGTGAACTGGCAGGGCCCGCTGGTTCAGCTGGAGCATCCCATATCTGAAGGCCAAAGAGCCCAAAACGGGATTCTTTGTCTTTGCAGACATGGGTACTTAGTGCTGTATCCCTCTTTTCCATAACTTAAAGTAAGAAAGAATCTCTGGAGGTGAGGCATGATCCTGAGGATCTGGAAGTGGATTGGAGGATATGCTGGTAGAATCTTCATCAGAGCCTAAAGGACCTGGCTCACTTATCCAAGACTCCAATGACAAAGAGGGAAAATCATGATGGGTATCCGGTTGACTCAGAGGAGGGGGGGGGCCTGGTCTAAAACCTCTGCTGCAATAGACGATTAACCCCTAATGAAGAGTTCTTATTATGAATTCACTACTATAGGTGAGATCAGGACTCCGGTCTGTTGCATAACCATAGCGATGGTGGACAGGAGAGGCTGGAACTTTCCTTCCATCTCCTTGGTCAGAGAGGTAAAGAAACCACCAAATTTGTGATTTGGTCGAGCGAGTGATGTATCCTCTGGCCTGTTGTAAATGGTAGGACAGGATAGGCTCCTGCATAAGAATCGTGGCCTGTTAAAAGTAAGCGGTACAGAGGAAGGATGTTGCAGTCTCCAGGCAACGTCTTTCCACCACTAGTCTAGGTGAGGCGAGTGCCCTGGTTATGGGAGGGGGCAAGGGCAATCTGACCCCTTCTCCTGCAGATCTAGGATGGGTGTGTAGAGCAGTCTTGGAGAAGCAGCCTGATAAACTGAAGCTCAAGGTAGATGCATCAGTAGCTTCAATATGGAGAGCATTTGGACATATTGGATGTTCTGGTATGCTTCAACAGGTCTTTGGAGATGCACGTCGAGGAATCCAGTGCAGGTTAACAAGATTGCACTGGCTGTATCAGAACTGCACCATGTCTCCTTGCATAGTGCATTGTAGGATTATGTGGCATAGAATCCTGAGCATCATGTGATCAAACAATACAGATATTGGTGTCCTTGTCGAATCATGCACCTCGGAGTCTCAAATGCATCGGTTCAAGATACACTGGGCGAGTTGATGCATCGTGCATTAGGGAACGTTGATGCTGTTTATGCTGACAGTGCCAATGATTGTCACATCGACTGTGCTGGTGCCAATGCACTTTGCTTACAGTGGTTGTGCTTCTTCGAATCAGGCTACGATGGCTCCAGTGATTGATGCTGATTTGACCCTGTGGCTTCAGCCTAATTGGTGGTGGTGGGGGGTGGGGGGCGTAGTGGCAGTTGTGTTTTAGAGGAGCTCCTGCTCAACTCCTTTCCTGGTGAGGCAGTCGAGGCTGCACTATAGGACAAGAACCTACTGCGACTCTGGAGAGATTTATGTGGTTCTTCAATGCAAAGTGCCCTAGAACATTGTGTGCATGGGGACATCTGTCCAAAGGAATAATCAGTTCTTCTGCTTGTGTTCTGGGCAGAGGCATCGGGAACAGTTCATACCCATCTGTGAGGGATAATCTTTCCACAGATACAATTTTTAAAACCGCTCATCATTATCAACTACTTCTTCTGGCCGGACATGATGGAAGAGAAGGCCACGTTTCTTTGGGGTTTTTGTGGTACCACTGAAAAGTGCTGCTGTGGGGCTACAGAGGCAATTGAATAAGAGGCTGAAGAAAAAAATATTGAATTTAAAATGAGAAAAATTATTAGGAGAAGCTGAGTTCACATTCATGCTGTGCTCAGACAAAAAAAAAAAATGACTGAAAAGGCTCACAAGGCAACACCTACGCAGGAACTCCCGCACATGCACGGTAGAGCTCAAAGCTCCAGTAGCTTGGAGAGAGGAGTCCGTTTGGTAATGCCAGATGACATCACCCACATGTAATGGCTAATTCAGCATGCTTATTGACGAAAAAAAAATACAATTTGCAATGAAATATAAAAATATTAATACACAGAGAAAGCCAGAAATGAAGGCAGAATCAAGCAGGAGTAGCATGGCTGACAGGATTCCCAGGCTCCACCAACTGAAGATGAGGAGCTGCTGAGAAGATGGTCAGCAAAAGCCTGTTCTGCCCTAGCATCATGAGCATGTTCAAAAGTCATGGACCGGCACTTCCTGCTGATGATTTTAAGATGCCCAAGATCTGCAGCAGGAAGTACCAACCCATGAGTTCTAATTGTGGTGAGGGTAGACAGGAAGCAAAATGGTGGGACAGGCTTCTGCCACTCATGTTATTTGAGGGCAGGAGGGAGGGAGGGGAGAAATAGGAGGCAGACACTGGGGAAGAAATGGAGAGGTGGCAGCAGCAAGGGGTAAAATGGAGGCAGAGAGCATGGGAGAAACAGAAAAGGAACAGAAGAATAGGCAAGAGCTGAAAAATGTGGAAAAAAAAAGTTAGGAATAAGAAAAAAAGACAGCAATGAAGGGAAGCTAAGACAAGAGAGCTTGCATCCCCTTGTGGCAGCAGCAGTAGATGGTGGTGGTGTTGTAAAAACAGAAAAGAGCAATTCTGCTGGGCGGGGAAGCACTGTGCTGGAGTCAGGTGTGAACACTCTCTCTCTCCCCCAAACACACACACACACTCTCTTGCAAACATATACCTGAATACACTTCCTCATCCCAGTGATTCCCAATTCCCAGCCCCCAGCAGTGCTCTACCCCCTGCCCGCCAGTATTCATCTATCCCCTCTTTCCCTGCAGGCTGCCTGGAGGAGAGGGACTGGAGCAGAACACCCCTGGTGCTCTGCTTCTTAAGTCTGAAAAGAAGTGGTGAAATCTGTTCCAGGTAATTCTGCTACAAATTAAGCCTTGGTTGGAAAAATAGCTGTCCTAAAGTTAGCTGGATAAAGTTATACACGTAATTATCTGTAAATATTCAGTGGCAGACATAAACAAGCCCCTTCGAATATTTAGATAGCTATGCACATAGCTTTTCCTCTTAACAACCTACTGAATATGTTGACCTTATTGTGTCTATTCTTAACTATAAGATAAGGGGACTCTTCTTTCAATTTTCTACCTATCTGCATCACTTTCTGTCTTTAGCAAAATTAACACCACAAACGATGCAGAAAATTAGAGGAAACTTGAATATAAACTCTTTTTCTTTCGAGAATGGCGGCTTTAGCACAGCTCCTAGGAAGTGCCATTCTTTAAAAATGGGAAAAGAATCTAGTAGGAGGAGACTATTGGGTCAATATTCAGTAAGCCGGCAAGTGGCAAAATTATGTGGATAAAGTTACTCAGATAACTTTAGCCGAATATTCAACAGGATGAGTTTCGTGCTGAACATACTCTGCTGAATTTACCTAGATAAAGTTACTGGGTAACTGTTGCTCTGACTTACTAAATATGGCTTTTAAAAATAATAATCAATAACAGAGCCCAACAGCAGTCTAGCTCCCCCTCCCCATCACAATAAATGATTGCACTGTAGCCAGCTGGACCCCTCCCAACTTGCTTTTTACTTTTGCTGACCTGAGCAATAAATTCAGGTACAGCTCCCAGCTGTCCCGGCATTTAATATTCACGTATTCCCTTCACTTGCTACTGATTGGTCCTTTAACTGACAGCTGTGAAGGCTACAATTTAATCATTTAATTATTGGGATCCAGAAGGGGTGACTCACTGGCTAGAAATTTTCATTTGCTGTGATGGTGGGGGTCCCACAGTTTACAATTTGTTTTATTTATTGGGGAGCTGTGGGTTGTCGGCTGCTGCTTTTGTTGTTTGTTTGTTTTTTTTGCAGTTATCAGTCTAACTTTAGGCTGGAGCTTTTTTCTGACCAGAGTAAGCCAGGTAAATTTAAACTGTTCCCTAAGAACATCCACATCTTGACTCTATCATCCAAGCTAAGCAGGGCAAGAAATTGAAACCCCATTTGAATACTGACCCTCACACTTTTAAAGACCAGCATCTCAGGAATTACCTAAAACTCGAACTGATTAAGATAATAGCTGAATTTTTTTTTTCCCCCTAAACATGCTTCAGTGGCCCTGCTGCTCAATTCCAGTAACACTTTGCATGCCCCAGACCCAGTAATCTCCAGCAGAAAGGAGGCAAACAGAAAAGAAACAGTTCTCTCTGCAAATAACCGTTTTCTCCTTCCTCTTCTCATTCACACCGACGAGGCATGCGTGGACTGGCCCGGGACTGCGTGTGTCTGGGGAGCTACCATTCTTACTGAGGGAGCAAGAACAAAGGCGACAAAGACACCAGCAACCATGGCAACAGCCGTGGCAGCAAGATTCTTTCCTTTCTGCACGCCGGGGATCTGCCGTGCCTTCCAAGGGCTTTCAAAGCTGTGATAGAAATTTTTTCACATTTTTTTCCCCCGATGAGGTACTGATTTTGCTAGAATTCTGGGCTCTCAAAAACTCTGAAAACATAAAAGATGCCAACAAAATGCCGTATACTTTCAGGAGATGAATTTCATCTTAAAAATACCCCCGTCAGTAATCTGTCAGCCTGTGCTCCAAGGTGAGAATTTTTCAAAATTTAAACCTCACATTTGGAACATCTAATTGATCTGCCTGAATAGAAAACTTGACATTCCTCCAAAGCACACATTTTCTGGAAGAGTGCCTTACAGAAATGAGTGCTCACATTAAAAACAATTTTCTGACACTCAATTTTTTTCTGTGTCTTACAATCAATTTATTTGGTTTCCAACCATTTAATATGAAAGACACATCTAGCTATAACAAACAGCAATATCCAAAACGTAAGAGAAAATCAAAATCTTAGAAAAATATTAAAGCAGCATAGGTGGAGGAGATGGACATAAGAAAAGCACTCTAGCGTTTTCTGGAAAAAAAAAAAGATCAAGATCAAAGTCTATTAACAAATATAATATAAATTTTATTAAGACAGTTTAAACTTCAGACAAATTTATTCAACACGAATATATGAAAGAAAACTGCATGCTGAATTAAGAATAGTATTTGCCAGGGATCTACATTAAGTAGTGAATCACATACTTTGTTTCCTATTCCTTTCCCTTACAATCTCTCCTTCTAAGGATCAATTTCTTTTGCCAAGGTTGTTTTAGTAATAATAAATGATAAATCGGTTGTAAACCGTGCAGAATTATGTGAGCTCAGTTCTGCAGAGGGATTCCTACATACAGTACCTAACAGTTACTCAAAGCGCATTAGGCATAGCCACCTCGAAGTGCACAATTTTCCAAAGGATTCAAGGATAACCAGTGTCACTCTTGGACAGTGGCTAACAATCTTCAAAGTAAGAAAAATTAAAAACAAATATGGTGAAATTACTTCTTACCTGATAATTTCCTTTCTTCGAAGTAGGGTATGCCAGTCCACACCAATGGGTTGTGCACGCCAACCGGCAGATGGAGACGGAGAACGACGACTCGCTGAAGTCACCCTCATATAGCTCTGCTCAGGCATCAGCCAGTCAGTATTTCTTCAAAAGCAAACTTAACAAGAAATATCGCATCTTACAAACACTATTCAAAATTAACCTTGTGGGTCTTCCCCCCCCCCACAAAGGGAACATTGGACTCAGCTCCACTAACAAACAGAAAACCAGAATATCCTAGAAGAAAAACAGGACTCACTTACCCTGTGTTTTGTGCTGGTCCAGCTGCATGAGAGATCCTTTAATCTCATTCCTTCCTTGACAAGGATCTAGCAAAACAGAAGAAAGTTAGCCACCCCAAAGGAAACCCAGGGTGGGTTGGCGAACTGGCTTTGCCCTAATTCGAGGAAAGGAAATTATTGAGTAAGAAGTAATTTCACTTTCCTCTTCATCCAGGCAAACCAGTCCACACCAGTGGAATGTACCAAAGCTACTCCCCAGAAGGGCGTGAGGCTGCCTGAGGCCCAAGAAGCACTGCCCTAGCAAAGGCAGAATCCTCTCATGCTGCCACATCCAGCAGGCAAACCTATGCAAAGAAGAACATGTCGCTGCTCTACAGATCTCTGCTGGAGAAAGCAAAAACAATTCTGCCCAGGAAACCACCTGTGCCCGGGTTGAATGCACCAGAACTTGCCTTGGAAGAGGCTTCCCAGAATCCACCTAGGTCACTGACACTACTTCCTTAATCCAACGAGTTACTGTACCCTGAGAAGTCACCTCAACCCCCCTTCTTCACCCCTGGTGAAGAACAAAAAGCCGATCTGATTTCCAAAAATCATTCATAACCTCTAGATAACCTAATAAATGCAGCTGCACATCCAACAGCCTCAATTGCCTTTATTCCTGTCCATCCATATCCGTCTAAGGATGACAACAAAACAGACTGATTTCAGTGAAAATCCGAAACCACCTTCAGAGGAAAGGCATGTACTGTCTGAGTCTGCACCCTATCCGGCATGATAATCAAAAAAAGGCTCTCTGCACAAGGCTTGCAATTCCGAAATCCGCCTCGCTGAACAAATAGCGACCAAAAACACAGTCTTCAGGGGCAGTACACTGAAGAAAATGACCTGAAGAGGACGAAAAGTCAGACTCGCCGGAAAGAGGACCAGCTTCAAACCCCACAAGGGTACTGGGAAACACAAAGGGAATCCATAGGATACAATACTGCTAAAGAGCGATCACCTCTTCTGCTCCAAATCTATCAGCTAAACAAAGATAGGGAATAGATGCCAGAAGTCTTTTCCAGTACTTTATTGTGGTGGAGACGTTAAAATTAAACAGCCCGACTCAGGCCGAGTTTCGCCGTTCTCATAACGGCTGCCTCAGGGGCTTAGAGAATCATGGATAATGAAAATAAGATATTTCAATGCAATTAAATTGTGATCCGCAATGGAAGTTTCTTTTTCATTCAGTGAAAACTCTTAAACATGTGGACCATACATCTAATGGTGCCTTGTATTCCATGCCAAACTCATTATGAGTGGAGACTACATGTTTGGCATGGAATACAAGGCACCATTAGATGTATGGTCCACATGTTTAAGAGTTTTCACTGAATGAAAAAGAAACTTCCATTGCGGATCACAATTTAATTGCATTGAAATATCTTATTTTCATTATCCATGATTCTCTAAGCCCCTGAGGCTGCCTGAGTCGGGCTGTTTAATTTTAACATCTCCACCACAATAAAGTACTGGAAAAGACTTCTGGCATCTATTCCCTATCTTTGTTTACCCGACGTCTTTTTTAGATCGCCTACCCTCTTGTTTCCTGAGTCCAAATCTATCAGCTCCTGAACGCCCTTGTGCAGAGGAAAAAAAAACAGGATGCCTTGCGGAAGCTAACCATTTACTGGATTCTACTTTGGATCTTAGCGACTGCTGGCAAGGTCTCCTCATACCCAAGGGCTTTCAAGGTCTGCAAAATTAAACCAGACATCTCGTCCCTGTCAAAGAGCCGAAGCATCGTTCCATGAAGCTCATAATCTGGGGGAATCTCCCCCTCTTCCAAGAATGGCTCATGAGGAGGATCCAGATTCCCCACCCGAGTCTCCTGAAGGATCCCCATCTTTGCCTTCTCCTCCAACCTGTCTTCTTTTCTTCTTCCCCCTCCTGAGAGTAGACAAGGACTCCTTGGAACGCTTCCTAGGCCCTGAGGAAAGAGACTTCTGAAGCGGGCGATCCCTAGCTTCCTCCTGGGGCCCTTCCTACCCATGGCAAAAAGCCTGGAACCCCTTAAAATTTCCACCCATGAAATGGCGGAAAGATCCATCGCCAGGGGTAGGCAAAACCTTCTCTGAACCCATTCCTGAGGGGACTGGTAGGAGAGAAGGTGGAGAAGACTCCTCACCCTCCCTGGTAGGAGCAGCTGCCAAGCCTTCTTTTTGTAAACCAGGAGCCTCAAGTCCCTGCAGGGATAAATTCCCCCTGAGGAGACATCTCCCTAGGCCTCAATACACTTCTGGCACACATTGAGGGACCTTTATATGGCATGCAGAGCAGACGCAAAGCTTCTTCCCATGCTGCTCCCCCGATGCCATCTCACGTTCTCTCTCTTCCCCTGATAAGCTGAGCAAATGCTTCCTACTGAGTGTCTCAACAGCACCTGCCACATGTCCCTGTACTGTCGCACTAATATCCAGCCGGTGCAAAAATTGCCCGCAGCACTCCTTGACTAAGCGGTCCAGTGCGGCTGCGATCACAGCTGCCTCTTTGACCAGCCTAGTAATAATCACGTCGGCACCTGCTCTCAGCGCTGCCTGACATGCACTTTTTTTTTTTTTTTTTTTAATAAATTAAAAAAACTCAGACAGATATGCAGAATGGCAGGGAGGAGAAAGAAGAGAGCAGGATCAGACAAAGAAGAGGACTATGCAGCAGGGCTGAGCCCAAGGCCTCCTTACCCTACTGGATCTCTTGTGTCAGGAGGAGAGCTAGGGCCACAACCTTCACCTCACTCCTGTCCTGATCCGTCTCCTGAAATTTTTCCAGACTCTCAACTGAGGGAGGGAGAGAATGCTATCACCACAGAAGGTCAAAATGGCCTGTTCAATCCTGGCAGGCTGAAATCCACAAGTAAGAATGCATGTCCATCACCTGCTGGAGACAGAGAAAAACTTACTGGCTGGTGCCTGAGCAGAGTTATACGAGGGTGACATTGGCGCTTTGTTCTCAGTCTCCATCTGCTAGTTGGAGTGCATAACCCACTGGTGTGGACTGGCTTGCCCTCTTGAAGAGGAATACCCAATTACTTTGCGATGGGCTAGAAAACAGATAGAAAGTGACCTGGATGTGCCCATACAGAAAATCTGCAGCAGTATGCAGAGTCCAGAAATGTCCAGTTCGATGCTGCATGTTACCAATTAGATTCATCCCGTTCTTCCCATTTTCTGCTATTATAGGAATGGCTCTGCGGGCCTTTTAACTAATAAGCCAATTGTTCTGTGAACAGCAGGGAAGAACAGCACAGCACAGCAAACCACCTTCTCTTCAATACGCCTGCCAGCCTACCCTGACACTATATATGAAAGGCTGTCCCTGTGCTATAAATGCAGGGAGACACAAGTCTAAAAAAATAAAATGACAGCTATTGAAGTGTGGTTTGAGCTTTCTTTAGTGCACATGCCCCCTTTTTCCTTAATTGCAAGCTGAGCAGGAAGGGCACCTCATAATGTAGCCAGATGACATCAAAATGTTTTTCTGACCCAATTTAATATTTTGGATGAGTAAGTCTAGACTTACTTGGAGCTTATTCATGCCTGCTAGGTCTCCAAATCAAACCTTTAGTAATTTTGAAATAAATGTCAAGAATGTGTTCCATCTTCTGTTTCAATCTCATACCTGGTGGTTGCTGTGGCCAGAAATACTGTAGCCAATCTTGAAGAACATAGGTAAAACGAATTGCTATGCTAACCGGAGGTAGTGGAGTTAAAGGACATCCCTGAAAATATCAATAATAATGGTTTCTATTAGCAAACTGCATGTAAAAATAAAAAGCCTGAAACAGTAAATGAACCACAGTTTTCCAATTGCCTCCATATCTTCAAAACAGTGCATGTTCTCCCTGTATATGTGCTAACAAAGAATGCATACGCAGAGACATTCTGTGCTTTCATGCAATCCTGTTACATGGTTTCAGCTGAAAGCAGCAATTTATCACTGTCTCTAGGACATCCAATCAGAAGACAGAACTGAAATCCTGACCTATTTAAACAAGGTTTGAAGTTTTCAATAAAATCTATAGGGAAATGAAAAAAAAAAAAAGCCAATTTTACCATCGTTTTCTGAAATTAAAATATACAAAAGAAGATTGATGTCGGTTTCACATGATTCCATTTGTCAAAAAGAAGAGCTGAATAACCAAAAAATGGCCTAGATGGTATGAAACGCACATTAAGCAGAGCTGTAAGAAACACAGCACAGCAGGATGTTGAAGGCAGCAGTGCCACCTAGACCATTTTAGCAAAAAGAGAAAAGAAAAAAAGGTTGTCACACAGTTACTAAACCTCATTAAATTCTGTCTGCCAAGACTGTAAGCTTTTTATTAGGAGTCCACTATTTCTATTTTACTCTTTGATTTATAATCTGCTTTTCTTGCAATGACAAAGTGGCTAGCATCAAAGAACAATAAGTACAATAAAAACATCCATCATACACATTCTGGAAAAGCATCCTCTCTGTGAAAGAGGGGTTAACACTTGGCATTTTGATTACATATTTTATTTTATTTTTTTAATGTTTTATGCATTTGATTAAGTTTATTATGTGCTTTTGGTTTTCTGTGAACTGAGGTGCATGGTCCTTTGATGGACCCAAAAGGCAGTAAAATAAACTTCAGATTAGATTATACATACCATAAATTCAATACATTATACATAATAGTGATGTGCAATCGTTTTTCCCAAATTATGCAATTTCAACAAAATTTCCTAATTTGGAATGGATCGGAAGAACCGAAAAACGATTTAACTTTTTCCGAAATTTTGTAAAAAATTCATTTTCGCTTTAGTGCGCACTAAGGGGAGTTAGTGCACACTAAAGCAAAAAAAAAAAAAAAAAAATCGGAGCCCCCGAAAAAAAAAACACCCTGAACCGCAGGAAAAACGAAATTCCCGCAGGGGGGGCACCGAAACGAAGCCCAACATGAAAACTGATTCCGAAGCACATCTCTAATACATAATGAAATAAAACGAACAAGTTTTAATCACAAAACATTCAACCAATCTAACTACCCACTTTCCTGACCATCCTCTTTTTCTCATCAAGGGGCTGTACTGTCTATTCAGTTTCCTCACTTCTCTAAACCTTGGGCATCTTATCCTATTTGCAAAAATAATTTTAAAAAGATGTATTTTCTTGTTCAGTAGTACTGTGTTAGTGCCATAACCTAAAGAGTCGTCCTCTCCCAGAGGCATTTCAGGCTACCAGTTCTTTGGAATCAGCTAGGCTAACATGCTTCTGGGTTTATGGAAAAACCACGATCTTTTTTTGCCAGGCAGCAACAGAGAAAATGATGGCATATAAACCAGTACGGCCCATCTAGTCTGCTCAATTTACTCTGTTGGACACCATCGACAAGGTGTGCTAACTCCAGTTCTGAAGAGCCACAAACAGGTTGGTTTTCAGGCTGCTCACAATGAAGATACATAACGCCATGCTGGTCTGACCACAGTTCACTGAGCTCAGCATCTTGCCTCTAACAGAGACCAGTCCGAGTCACAAGTACCCAGCAGATCTATTTCCTGTTAGTCCCAGGAATAGCAATAGCTTTCTTAAGTCTACTTGGCAAATAATGTTTTATGGACTTTGCCTCCAAGAACTTGTCCAAACCGCTGTGCTAGCCATCTCAATCACATCCTCTGGTTACAGATTCCACAACTTGATAGTGCGCCGAGTGAAGAAGTACTTTCTATAATGGGTTTTGCATCTACTGGTTATTAGTTTTATGGAGTTTCACTTTGTTTTAATATTTTTTGAAAGGGTAAATAACTATCCTTTATTTACTAGTCGCACTCCACTCATAATTTTAAATAACCCTCTCTGTCTCATCTCTTTTCCAAGCTGAAGAGCACTAACCTGCTTAGCCTCTCATCACAGGGGAGCCATTCCATCCCCTTTATCATTATTACCCTCCTCAGTAACTTTTCTAGTTCCATTATGTCTATCCTGAGATGGGGCAACCAGAACTGCAGACGATACTCAAAGTGCAGTTGCACCAGTATGATATTTTCAGTTTTATTCTCCATTCCCTTTCAGATCGTTCCTAATATTCTATTTGCTTTTTTGACTGCCATCACATACTGAGCTGAGGATTTCAATGTATTGTCCACAAGGTTTCCAAGATCCATTTTTTTGGGTGGTAACTCCCACTACAGAACCTAGCACTGTGTACCTGTAGTTGGTATTATTTTTCCCTGTGTATATTACTTTGCACTTTTCCACATTAACATTTCACCTGCAATTCAGATGCACAGTCTCCCAGTCTCACAAGATCATTCAGCATTTCCTCACAATCTGCTGTTTCAAAAAGTTTGAAGAATTTGGTGTCATCTGCAAATCTGACCACCTCACTTATTCCCTTTTCCAGACCATTTATGAATATGTTAAACAGCATAGGTCCTAGTAGACTGGTATGGTATCAATTGCACAAGATAATTAGCAGGTGTAAAATTATGCAAATAAGTTTACAAATGTATGAGCTCTTGGCCCCTCCCCAAAACGCCCCTAGACCACCCTTTTTTTTTTTTATGTATGTATTTTTAAAATAGCATGTATCCGAGTACAAGCTACTTATGAACTTATATACTAATTTTATATGCGTAAATGTTTTGAAAATTCACCCTTTAAATTGTAAGCCCTGTGGGGACAAAGAAATACCTACAGTAGCTGAAAACAATCTACTCTGAAGTGCATGAAAGGTAGAATACAAATCAAATAAATAGGTCATTATTTGTTTGGTGGCCCCACCACAGTAAACCCTTGCACCAGGTCTTGCTCTCCACCGATGACCTGATCTAAAATAGTTGCCCCCTCATCTGTTCTAGGTCAACTGCTTCATGAAGCAGTCATTCAAAAGCTTACTTCTCTAGTGTATCCCGAAGAAACGCTGACCCAGTTGCATGCCTTACCCTCCACTGTATACAAATATATCTCATGCATATTAACTGTGGCTGCTCTGAAAACCAAACCTGTCTTTGATTCTTTAAGGACCAGATTTGACCAACCCTGCAATAGATCCTAGTCAAGTTAAGAGGAAGAAAAGAATGGGAGGAGGAAGAAAATGGCAGAGTCATTGATACACATCAATATTTAAGAATTCTTTTGTTTTCCACTTTTTCCATAACCTTTATGGAAGCTGAGGAAAAGAAAAGAAACTTTCATTCTGATACACAAGATGACTGTTGTACAGGATCTTAATGTACTTTTTAAAACAAAAATACTTACAATTTTTGATTTAAAGATATCCAGTAACCCTGATAAGTGAGTATACTGATTTGGTACTTTACGAAGGTGAACCATTTCAAAATCAGTTCGAACTCCAGGGCCCTGACATTCTCCAACATATAATCTTCGCCATTTTTGATGTATTTGCACAAATAATGGCACCTGACTGCAAAGAAACAAAAAAATCTCCTAATATTACATTAGAATGCATATCACATCCATTATTCTGGACGCCTTAGTACATAACACGTAAATAGTGATTTTATTCAATTTTACTTATAGCTTGTTTGTTAGATAATCATGCAAAAGCACCAACAATAGATTTCATGCAAAGCAGGTATGGTCACATGTGACAGGTTGTATTGCATATCTGAGAGTCACTTAGTTTTGGCTTGCCAAACTTACACAAGTAGCTCAAGGCATCGCTTGTACCGTACAAAACCTGCTCATTTATGCAAGTGTACCATCTGCAGTGCCTAGTTTCTTAATCTTCATTTGTTGGCAGTTTACAAAGCCACTGAACTATTAATTATTACCTACCAGCCAGTGTTCCCCAAAGCAATAGAAACTGAACTAAGAAGAAGGTTGCACTTAGATTCACTTATAACCGCATCATTGGCAGCTGGAGCAATTACTACAAATTCTCGAAGACCATACCTGTAAGAAAAATCAGAAAAGACTTAATAAACTACAATACAAAATTCCACACTAAAATTACAACAGTAAGTTTGCTTACCGCAAATGGAGGTCTCCTTAGACAACAGAATGAATTAGCCATGATGTGTGAGCGACATCATCTGTTGGCGCTGAATGGACCCATTTTTCTAGCTCAGTAAAGTTTCACTATAGAGCATGCATGGGAGTTCCTGCATGTGTGCTGCTTTGTAAACCTCTCAGCGAACTATAGAGCTTAGCTTTAGCTGGGTAGCAGACTCTCCAGGGAGGCGGGCTAATTCATCCTCTTGTTTATGGAGAACCCATTTACAATAAGCAAACTGGCTCTCTCTTGACAAGCAAGGCTGAATTAGCCACGATACATGGGGAGTCCCAAACTGAAGGTTGCATGGCAGAGCACTTACCGAAGAAGCAACTCTGGCTTCCTGTGGCGAGTGGATTACTGGATGACCAGGCTGTAAAAATCCATTTGCCCAAAGCTACTGTCACTTTTGGAGAGATTGCTGAGACAGTAATGGAATGTGAAGGTGTGAACTGACGACCAAGTTGCAGTTTTGCATGTGTCTTGGATTGGGACAACTCTCAATTGATGAGCTTTGACAGTTTGTGATCTGAAGGCTAGCCAAAGCATAGCAATGCTTGATACAATCTGTTAGCCAGTTGGACAATGAGCAATTGGCAGCAATTACACCCAGTCTCTGTTAGGAGACAAAGTTGACAAATCTGATAATGTGGTTGATTCTTTTCAGAGAATAGACTAAAGCCTTTTTACAGTCTAGTGAATGGAGAGCCTTCTCCCCTTTATGAACGTGAGGTCTTGGAAAGAATGTAGGAAAAACAATGGCTTGATTCAAATGAAGTGTAAAAATCACTTTTGGAAAAAACTTAGGATGAGTGCAGAGCACTAATCTGTTGTGAAAGAACTGTATGTACGGAGAGTAACGAACCAATGTTTGCAATTCACCGACTCTTCTAGCTGAAGTGATGGCCAAGAGAAAAACCCCTTTCAAGGTAAAGAACTTTAAGGAAGCAGATTCCAACAGCTCGTAGGCAGGCTTCATCAGTTGAGCCATGACAACATTTAGATCCCATGGAACTCGTGGCTTCGGCACCAGAGGCCTCATATGCCATGAACCTCTCAAATTTCAATACCAGAGGATGGATGGAGGATGAGTGTGGTAAGCGACAATAGCACTGGGTTGTATTTTGATCAACAACTTGCTGAAGCCCAAAGAGGAAAGGGAGAACAAGTATGAAGCCAATCTTTTGGAGCATAGGCAAATGGCTTCAGTGAGCCAGCCTGACACTAGGATGAAAAGTGCTTCTCATACTCTCATCTAGTAGCAGCTTCCTAGCCGAAATCACAAAATGTCTTCGACCATCCTTGATAGTGACCAGGAGACTATTGAGCACTCAAAATCCATGCAGTCAAGTAGAGGGAGTATAGGATAGACGCCAGTTACCGAAAACAAAGATGTGCACAACTCAACTCTACAGCTGTGCACACAGACTGAACCAAATTGCAATACAAAGATGGAGTCTTCAGCTGTGTGATGATTTTGGCAACTTAATATGAGACTGTGAATCACAGAGAAGAAACTGCAATTATTCTTCCATATCAGATATCTGTTTACACCTCCCCAAGTGCTAGTACACCTCAGACACACAAACTACTGAGGATCATCCTTGGTGAAAACTTTGTATCTAGCCATACTCATTGAAACCAGCTATGAATCTCATTACCAACAATGAGAATATTCACATACATCCGGACTCAGAAGACATTATCAGTATTCCACCAACCTGTGTATGGATGGTGTGTATGAATGCCTCGGCAAGAATTCTATCAAATGCTAAAAAAAGAGACCACATCACCCCTATCCTTCATCATCTACACTGGCTACCAATTAAATACAGGATCCAATTCAAGTCCTTAATGATGTTACATAAGGCCTTATATAACATCGCTCCACTCAACTTAACTTTTCCAATTCAGCTACACACATCCGTGAAACCGACTAGAAGCGCATATAAGAACAGGCTTATCACACAACCGGCAAAATCCTCTCTGAGGAAACGCGCTCTATCCACAGCGGGCCCTTCAATCTGGAACTCACTTCCCCCAGACCTTCGACTTGAGCCAAGCCACGCTACATTCAAAAAGAAACTTAAGACTTGGTTATTCAAACAAGCATTCCCCTAGAGCTAATGAGCAAGAAAAAAGACATCTCTTATCCGTTTTTTTCCCCAGCATATATCTCCCTGAAGAAATCAATACTTAACTGTACTTAAAAGCATATGTAATTATATATATTACCCTGTTACCTGGATTAATTAAGTTCAATGTTATTTATTTACTTTCTTATTTAATTACTTATTTACTTATTAACCCGCATGTTATTTGTTAACTGTTTAGCAAGATTATATCCTATTCTGTTTCTCAGATTAATTATGTTCAATGTAAATGTAACTGTTCAATGTAAATCGCTAAATGAAGCGATAGTTACGGTTCCTTGTAAACCGGAGTGATATGTATACTATACAGGAACTTCCGGTATATAAATTTAATAAATAAATAAATAAATAAATGGTGGTGACATCCAATCAAGATCAATGTTGGAGCCTATGGAACTGAATATGCAATGAAATTCTGAGCAGAAAAAAAGGACTCTAAACTGCAGATTTTTTTCCCAAAGAATCTTTTCCCAAGGAATTATTCCTCAGTACTTGCAGATATCTTGCTGACAGAACTTTTAACTGTTGTAATTCACTACACCTGTGAACTAGCAAGCTTAAGGTTAATTTCCTTGCCTGGGATAGCCTACTCTGTTAACCTTGGAGTAGCTGCCTTGTCATACTTGCCAACTTTACCCCTTCTGGAACCTTGTCCAGCCAAGTCCTTCTTTACCCTGTCCCTGCTGACACACCTCACAGAGATATCAGTGAGATCTTTGGGTTCTATTTTCCTTGAGATTGTGATATAACCTCTCATTTGTCTGTCAGGGTGTTGCTGCATTCCTCTGTGCCATGCTGTGAGACAGGTCCAAGATCTCTGCAGAAGTGTGACACGCCAACGGTTAAGGGTGAGATAAAACTGGCTTTATTTTTTCAGCTAGGTTAATTAGTCTGGCATTGTGTATTTGTCAAGTGCAGGTTGACTGAGATAAATAAGCATAAACTCATACATTATCGTAACAGTGTTTTACTCTGTCAAAAACTTAAAAACAAAACTATATTTACCATATTAAGTCCTGTAAATCATTATACTGCTATAATAAAATGGATTGATAACCTTACAAAAAGTACAAGCTTCTTCTCCCTTAACTATTAAACTATTACAGGTTTTCGGTTAAATCAAATAATCATCTGTAAATCATCCTATAGAAAGAGTTGCTCGGATTGCATAGTTGATCCTCTTCTTGAGCTGTTAGAGCCAGATCAGATCCCAGGGGGATTAGTGGGTGAACCAATAACCTGACAAGGTAAGAGAACCACACTTGCCTGGGCCAAGCTGGATCAACAAGGATAAGATATGTCCAGTCCTCAAGTACTTTCGGTACCATCCTGACCACCAACAAAGGAAAGGCATGCAGCAGATCTGCATCAATTTGAGCAGAAAAGCATCTGAAGCAGATCTCAACCTGTTTTGACGAATGGAGCAAAATTTGCAGACATTCCTTTTTTTCTGACACAAATAAGTAGATTGGCAGGCAACCCCAGAGGCTGAATAATCTGTCTGCCACACCTAAGGTCCAGGGATCATTCATTGGGGTGAAAAACCCTGCTGAGGTGGTCCATTAGCATGTTGGAGATTCCAGGAAGGTAAGTCACTCGGGGGAAAGCTCTGTGAACGATGGCCCACTCCCAATTTTTCAGATTCCTCACAGAGGATACAGGACCCTAAGCCCCCTTTGTTCATGTAGAACATTTCTACTTGTTTATCGGTTTGGATCAGAATTATCTTTCTCTGAAAAAGTTGTGAGAAAATTCTTAATGCATTTCAAATAGCTCACAGCTTCAAAAGGTTTATCTGGAACAGCTGATCTGCTGCCAATTAAATCCCTTGAGTAGATGCATCTGTTGCCAGCATTACTTGATGAGGCAGAACTTGAAGAGGGGCACCTATCTCCAGGATGTCTGGATATCGCCACCAAAGGAGGGACAATTTCATCTCCAAGGTTACCCAGGCAGGGTGTGATAAGGAATAATGTAGCTAATTCCACTGAGAGCTGAGGCTCCACTGAAGAACTCTCATGTTGCAGCACATCATAGGGACCACAAACACCACTGCCGCCACATGTCTGAGGATGAACAAAATTGCTCAGGCTGGTACTTGATCTTGCTTCAGCAAGTTCTGTCCCAATTTGATGGAAGAAATGCTTTCTCTTCTAATTACTCTATCCACGCCCCTATGAACTCTATTCTCTGTTGTAGGTTTGACTGAGAGAATTGACTATAAACCCCAGTCCAACACCCCTGCTTGAGAAGGTCCCATCACAAGCCAGTCGTCCAGGTAAGGGAAGACAAATTCCTTGAAGACAAAGGTGTGTTGCCACTACTGTTAGGCATTTCATGAAGACCCTTGGGGCCATATTGGTAGTGAGAAGAATCCACCACAAATCTGAGGTATTTCCAGTGAGACAGATAGATAGGTATGTGTGCATAAACATCTTTCAAATCTAGGGTGCAAATCTAGTCTCCCACTTGGATAAAGAGCTGGATGGTATGTGGAGCATTCATTCTGAGCTTCTATAATAAGTATTTGTTCAATCTTCGTAAATCTACGATTGGTGTCAAACTTCTTAGGGATGAGGAAATAGTGGGACTAGAATCCCTTGCCATTTTTTTTGGGAGGGGAAAGGTTCTATCATCTACTGGCTGAGAAGAGACACTATCTTGAGATGGAACTCAATCAAGTGAGATGGATTTGGATTGAAGGCTAAACAGTGATGCAGCACTGGGGGACAGCAAAAGTGCAAACAGCAATCAGATTCCACAATTTTGGAGGACCCAATCATCCTTGATTATCATCTGTCAATCTTCGATAAACAGGTGAATCCTCCCCCCCTACTGGAGGTGTCGCAATCTGAATGTCTAAGTCTGGTCAAAAACTACACCTGGCTTGAACTGAGCCTGTTGTAGTATTTTAGGCTGATGCCTCTCACACAGTCATCCACATGCCGAAAGCTGCTGCTGCTGCAGCAGTGTAAGTGGAGCATAATACTGTTAAAATTTGCAGAATGGGGGCTTCCGGTAAAGATGGTGGCAGGAAGCAGACGCTGAGAAGATCGCATCCGAAACATTTCTGAGTTTTGCAAGTCATGCCTTCTAAACGCAAAGGAAAAGTGAGGGTATATCCGCCCGAGATAATACCCTCACCCATACAGCAAGAAATTTTTCGTTATCTACTTACACCTGGAACTCCAGGATCCGAGGACACCGCTGGATGCAGAGACTTGGGAGAGTCTCTGGCACCCTTGGAGGAGGTTTCCCTGAGCCCAGATCTGCGTCGGCCACCAGAGCGGAGGGGCGATGAGAGTGACGCGAAGGATGACCCGGGAAATAGCATTGCTTCCGGGGTCACCCGCGGAACCCAAGGGGGAGCTGGATCCCCCTTGGGGGAAGACATCGCCTTTGACCCCAGAGAGGTTTCCCATGTTGCAAGAAGCCGGGGAACCGGGAGAGCTACAGAGGCTGAAACACCTGATCGAAGGCACGATTGTGGAGACTCCGGGCACTGCTGGTGCAGTTGAGGGAGAGACCAGCGAAGGCGCCGGATTCAGAGGTGATCCCCCTCGCCCGTGACCTTAGACGGTATCTGGGACCTAGTAGTGGGATTCAGATCTGAAATGAAAGCTGCTTGTTTAGAATTAAACCAAGCCTCACTTAAACAACACCAGGAATTAAAAGTCTTGGAAGGGAAACTAACTGAGACTAATTCTAGGATAACCCTACTGGAAAAAAAAGAAGAAAAGACTTTGGAATTTAAAGCTGTAGTAGCCAAGGATCGACTGAGGCTTGAAAAGCGTATGGAGACTCTGGAGAATAATTCTAGGAGTTTAAACTTACGGTTCTTAAATTTCCCCCATATTGTAGGAGAGTCACCATACACTACATTAAAAAAGTTCATGGAGGAGATATTAGGTTTCTCAGAGTTAGATATGCCTGTGGTGAATTCTTGTTATTTTTTACCTGTTTCTAGAAGTAGAGAATCTAACATTCCCTTTCAAGGAGATTTGACCAATTTTTTGGAAAATTCTAATTTAGTGGTAATAGATAAAGGTACTTTATTAGTTTCTCTACTTACATCTCTTGAAATAAATAAGGTTATGAAGGTGTATTTTAGGAAATATCCCGTTATCTACCATGATTCGAATGTAAAAATTTTCCCCGATTTAGCCTTGGCTACACAACAAAGAAGGAAGGTGTTCTTGAACTTGCGTCAAGAAGCAATAAACTTAGGTTATAATTTTCAACTGCATTTCCCTGTAAATGCTTGATTAAAAAAAGGGATGAATGTAACATTTTTTACTCCAGAGCATTTGGCTAGGTTTATACAACTTAAAAGACAACCCACTTCAACACCAGATACATAGATAAATTATTACAGGTGTTATCCAAGCCACCATCTTGTTTTTTTCCTAAAAATTTGTGTATAATTTATCCCTACTAATATCAAGCCCTCAATTCGAATCATTGATTGTTATATTGAGAATTACCACATATGTTTCTATTTTATTTTTTATGTTTCTTATGTTTAATAATGATATGTGATAATGTCTGAAATTTTGGTTATGAACTATTTTGGTTTGTAAAAATATTTGAAAAATTAATAAACAAAAAATTTAAAAAAAAAAAAAAATTTGCAGAACGGGAGTTTCTGGAAAAAAGAGCCCTTAAAAAAAAAAAGTAAGGACATCTGAAGAAAGAAGCCTGTTCTTGTTGAATGGCTGCATATTGCTCTTATTTGGGTCACTGTTTCTCTGATCTCGACTCCAAAGAGACTATCTTCAGGATAGGGGGCATTTACCAACTTGTCATGAACATCCTCCTGCAGGCTCTCACACGCTATTGTGGTGTGCCCAGACAGCAGCTGCAGAGAATCTCGCCACAGTATCGAATAACTCGTATACTGACTGGATGAGATGGTACTCACACTCCCCTGCAACCAGGAAAGCCTGTTGATAGTCTCTGGACAGATAGCAGGAAGGCTATGAGAGGCTTAAGCTTATCATCAACGCAGTTGTTTTACTGCACTGCATATAGTTAATGAGCTACAATGTAGGCGTTGAGCACAGAACTTTGAAAGACCTTCTCAAAAATTGTCCAACAACCTTGTGTCCTTATCTAGATGGGTACTGGAAAAATTTCTGGTCTTTTTAGCTCATTTAAACAGACTCCACTACCACAGATTGATACAGTAGCTGAACTACCCCAAACCTTGGGGTCTCGAACTCTGTATTTAAAGTCCAATTTCCTGGCTTCCAGGGGACAAGAGGCTGGAATCTCCCATATTCCCATTTGTAAATCCCACAGGATCTAATGGATCAGGATCATTGCTAGTTTAGAAGACATTTCCAAATTCTGATATAGTCTGAGGACTTCCATGTGGGGGCCCTTATCCCTACAGAAGTTGACCCAGATAGCCTTATCCACCTTGCCAGGAAAGTATGAGAGGTCTTCTGGATGAGATGAATACTCCAGCAGGCCGAGTAAGGGATCTGAGGTATCCTCCCTCTTAGACTCTTCCTCAGAATCGAGAGGTGGAGGACACTAACCCATGACCTCGAAGATGACTGATTCAGAAAAGGTCCTTGGTAGTCTTGGAGGGAAATACCATCAAGGCATATCTAAGACAATGGTGTCCTGTGCTCCTTCCTCGAACTGCTGGGTAGATTGCTGTGCAGAGAGGGATTGCTCGCCTGACTGATGTGGGCTGCTACCCACTGTTGGAGTACTCTGATGGAAGCTCCAGAAGCTTGCAGGCAAGAGGGTCTCTTCCTTGAGGAAACAATTCTAACATCTAAAACAGGAGAGGTTGAAGGGTGCTCTCCTTGTCACTAGCTGCCAATGAGGTAAAACGTTTTCAGTTCAGTCATCTGATCTATTAACTGCTGTGTCTTTTGTCCCAGAGGTGGGGAAAAGAGATCATCTTCAAAACTAGCATATGGTCATCCTCTTGAGAAGCAAGTACTGGACTCCAGAAAGAACTGCCCTCCTGGGCTAACTATCCTGATGGCCACAAAGAGATCAA
The DNA here is from genome assembly GCF_901001135.1 of Rhinatrema bivittatum. Lineage (NCBI taxonomy): Eukaryota > Metazoa > Chordata > Amphibia > Gymnophiona > Rhinatrematidae > Rhinatrema > Rhinatrema bivittatum. The sequence goes on along the minus strand of NC_042620.1, from coordinate 50,420,471 downwards.
AGGCATAATGGAGCATATGGGATTTGGTGTCTCCAAATGAAGCCCATAGGCAGATGAGAGAAAAGTCTGGAATCTGGGAATAGGTAAGACAAAGACAAGGGCTCCAACATGGAGGAAGGTAAGCAGAAGGACTCTCTTCCAGGTCTTTGCAATGCCTTTTCCTGCACAGAGTGCGAAAAGGGCGGGTGTATCGACAATTCATGCTTCAACACAGACTTCTGGTTTGGCAGTGTAACCACACCACCACCTCTGATGAATGGTGTTTCTTCCCTGTAAAGAGGGAGAAGCGGCCTGCAAGTGCACAGAACAGCCTCCCAGCTCCTGTGCTTGATGCTTCCATATTTTGCTTGACCCCTAAACTGTGGCAGATCTGGAGCCCTGCGCCAAAGTTGGGGAAGCTTTTCCCAAATAGCTCCTGTTTAACTCTGCATGGAGGGAGCCAGAGGAGGCCCCTATCCGAGAAGAGGAACAGCTCCAGCTTTTTACCGACCTGCAAAGTTCCTCCATCTTCCAGGCTCTGTTCCTCTGGGATCTCAGCAACATATGACCACAATCATAACAGTTAGCTGAATTATGACTGAGTACGTATAATAGATATCATGGCCATCAGTAATGGACACCTTGCAGCCACAAAAGGACCCTTGAGGTAGAGGGATGGTCCATTCATCACTGGATAACATCACTCACATCATGGCTGATTCAGCCCTGCTGGTTTGATAGAGGATTGCAAATTATATTATGTACCACAATTATTGGTTGTGTCCTTGCAAACCCTATGAATCTCTGGATGAAGTTATTTTTATAACAATGGAACAAATTATCCCCACAGACACAAAATGGGAGGAAATATTTAGGACATCTAGCCCAAAGAATGGGATCTGATAGGTCCAAGCAGTGTGTACAACATCACTTGTGCCACAATAGTCACAAAAGGTCCAATCAGGTCCAGTAACAGAGGCAATGCGTGATGCTTCCTAATATGACTGTTCTCAGATTTTCAAACTGTGAGGTGCTGCATGAAGAACTTAAAAATGATTTTACAGTAACATTTTACAATTTAACTATGTGAAAATCACTAATTGCCATATCTACTTTTGAAACCCTGCCCAACACGTAGAAGGCAGAGTTTTATTTCAAGGATCTACTGTCATTTGATGCAATTACTAACCTTATAAATACTGCATATTTTGAGAGGAAAGTTGAATTATGATGTAATTTTCTACTGAATTAAGTTTTTTGGGGAATTGCACATTTTTAATCAAATATTTTTGGTTTATCTTTCCTTCTGTAAATCACCATGAGCCTCAAAGGTAGTGGTATATATATATATTTAGGACTTCACTGCATTAGACAGAACTCTTTAACCTGTTATTGCACAGCATAGAACTAAGAAAACATGGATGGTGCAACAACTTATCATGGCTTTTGACTTTGGAAAAACCAGATTTGATTCTGGATCTGTTTCTGCTCCTCAGACTAGCAGAGGATGCTGCGAAGACAGCATTCAGAGCTCCTGGGGACAGAGAGACCCAACCATCACTTAATAACAATATCTATGAGCCAGATTCAGGTTGAACAAGTTCCAGACGGAGCTATAGTCTGTAGTGCCAGGTCCAGGATTGTTGCTGCAGTGGCTGATTAGACAGGAAAGGGTTAATTATAGAAGATGCAGGGAACAATGCTCCAGTAAAGCTTGTTCTGAGTTTATCTTCCCCGGCATATCCTTCAAAATTTTTGTATCCTTAGGAAGCCAAATGGAGAAATTATTAAAGGGGGACTCATAGGCATACATACGCATAGAGATAACACTAAGCTTTCTTTCTCTTCAGAAAGTAGCCTAAAAATCATTTTTAGGAATAACAGACAGGACTGCTTACAATTTTAGTGCATTAAAATGTACTGGAAGCTTGCAAAATTTGTTTAATCCTGGTATTTACAGTTCTAATAGTGAATGCTCTTAATTTTAGCAGAATAATTAAGGAACCTATTTTTAGCATAGGACTCCTTGCCTTTGGAAAGTAGATTAAAAATCACTATTTATAGAATGGCAATGCAATATGTTTCCTCTAGCCATTAGTGACATGGATTCTAGTGTTCAAAACACTGAACTACAAGTCAGAAGTCTTGAGATGTTTCTTCAAAACTCCCATATGCCATCAACTTTGTGTGAGATCTTGGACAAGTCATTTTTACCTCTCAATTGATTATACATGGGCAATATTACTTTTCTCTCCCTTTTGTAAATGTCTGTGTAGTCCAGGCAGCAGAAATTTGTTGCCATTCCATGCTGGCTGAATGTAGATTCCCCTAGTACTAAACAGGGTCAAGAGCTAGGATTCTATATGGAGAAGTCTCTGTACATTTTCATTCTTCTCCCTGCTGCCCACAAGTTTCAACAAGCATGAGATCCAAGAGCAGCTCATAGATAATAGCACTAACCCTTGACGTGTTCCAACTGGATTAACTGTTACAAATTACAGAAACCTCCCCCAGTGTCAGTGCTCCCCAAATTGCTTTACTTGTTTCAAACCCTGCCCATTAGTATACCTCATCGAATTCTCGCACAGTGGCAGAAGAGGTTGTTGATGTACATATGGGGGGGGAAACATCCCCGCATTGCTCGTTGCACTTTATATAGACATAGAGCTCGGGGAGGCATGGGGGTTCCGAATTTGGAGCGCTATTATAGGGCGGCTCGTTTTAAATCTATAGTTGATTGGCTCAAGCAGACCAGCCCGAAGCAATGGTTTCGCTTCAGTCAACAATTATACGGGGAGGTCCCGCTCTGTAGTTTATTATGGCAGCCTAGGAACACTTGGGTGGTAGATCCCACGACTGTCCTACCGCCAACTATGCTTTTCGCTCTTCAACATTGGGATACTTGCAAGAGGGCGGTGTTGGGGACCCGTGACTACCACTTGTCTACTTACTTATACGCAAATTCAGCCTTTCCTCCGGGTTACGGGAGTACGACGGCACTTAGATGGAAGACCAGAGGTATCAGCAACTGGGGACAGATAATGGGTGCTAGAGGTCCACTCCCCTTCTCAGATTTACAAGTACGATATGGACTGGAGGAGGGCGATGTCTTCTTCTACTTGCAGTTATGCCACTATGCGCGAACGTCGTTGGCTTCCACTCATATTCAACAGGGGCCATCTGAGTTCGAAAAGTTGTGTCAGAAAGCAGACTTTACGGTTAAGCTTATGTCTAGTCTGTACAATTTGATGGGTCTGGGTGCGGGGGGGGGGGGGAAAATAGAGGGCCATGTTGGCATGGGAGCGCGACTTACAGTGTACCTTTTCCACTTCCGATTGGGAGGGAATATTCGTGGGCGTAGGAAAGGGCCTCATTGCAGCGTCGCTGGTGGTAAATTCCTTAAAGATGCTGTTTCGTTGGTATTTCTATCCGACCCGTCTACATAGTATGTCCTCCAAGTACTCTAACCTGTGCTGGAGGGGATGTCAGTGTGTAGGTACCTACTTACACATGTGGTGGACCTGCCCTGTGCTACGTACATTGTGGCAGGCAGTGGAGACCTGGATTCACCAGCTGTGTTTAAGTTCGGTGGCTCTATTACCACAATATGCCCTATTGGGTATCCCAATGATCCCGAGTAAAGAGAACCATTCTCGGCTGGTGAATTTTATTTGCACAGCCACTAGGAATGAAATTGCCAAGAAATGGAAAACAGCCATTGTTCCAAGAATAACCGAAGTGCAAGCAAAATTGAGCCATATATATATCATGGCGGAAATTACCGCCAAACTCCGCAGACAACAGCGGAGGTTTGGGGACATTTGGTTGCCATATCGGACTTGGTTGGAGACCCAATCGAACTCCACCGCCGCTTGAGACCCTGTCTTCTCTGTGATACATGAGAGTTGTGTTTTCCCATCGCAGCATACTGTCCCTTCTTACCATATTCCTGATTCTGTATATTGCACATCACCCTTTTGAGCACACTTGGGGGGGGGGGGGGGAGGGGGTTAGTTAGTTTCGATAAAATGAGACAAGGACACATGGGTCATTCGCAGTTATCATTTCATTTCATTTTATTATTGTATTCAATACTGTGTGCATCTCCATCTTATGCTATGGTTGGCATTATTTCGTATGATGTATCACCCTATGAATGGCTGTATTTTGAATCTGGTGATTTTCTACCTTCCTGGTTGGAATAACTGCCTGTTGTTGAACCTGATACCTGTTGTTCGTGTCACTTGTCTTGAATAAAACATTTCATTTCAAAAAAAAGAAACCTCTCCCAGTGCACTTACCATCTTACCAGACAGTGAGCTCTTGGAGGAAAATCATTATTCGTACACAGCACATCTTGCATGGACTCTGGAAGGGCATCTGTGAAACCATTTGATACAAATAAAATATTAGTATTTATTAAGAGCTGGATTTAAGGACTGGGGAAAATGTTCCAGCATTGTTTGTGCAAGGCGTTCATTATTTTTTTTGGCACATGTTTAGGCTACGTGGAAACTAAAGGCTTGGGCTAAAAAGACAAATATAAAACCAAACAGGTAAACAATTGCAATTTTCAGTTCAATCTGTTTGCCATAATATTTTAATGAGATTTTGTCTTTGTGCAGGCAAGCTCTGTAAAGTTACTTTTGCATTAAAAAAAAAGTAAAACAGGTGAATAGAGACTTACTGTAAATAAACTGGAAAAAAACCAAACAAACAGCAACCAAAGCAGTGTGGGTCACAGAAAATAAAGACAGTTAAAAGGAAGAATCTATTCTGCAGGGCTAGGTCAGAAGAGGATAGAACAGTAGCTGAACACACAGGCAGAGCTGACCTGACTGCATGCATGCACACAAGGAAAAAAAACAAACACCCAGGTTTGCCTGCTTTCAAGTCAGAGGTTAACTCTTTTGAGCTAATCGCACCGAATACAAAAGAAGCAGTGAATGTGTAGGCCAGCCACCATTTGCAGTATAACAGAAAACAAAAACTTTATGCAGAGTAAAAGCATGAATAGCAGCATTAGCAAACAGAAAAGGAAGCTGTGGAAACAGGACACTGTGAAAACAGTGCTACTGTATTCATATTTTACATATAGGTGTATTCTTACCAGAAATCCATAAAAGCATAACATAACAAGTGGAGAAATTACTTACCTGATAATTTTGTTTTCCGTAGCGTAGACAGATGGACTCAGGACCAATGGGTACAGTGTGCTCCTGATAGCAATTGGAGACAGAGTCAGATTTCAATCTGATGTCAGCCTACATATACCCCTGCAGGAAGCTCTGCTCTTCAGTATTCTCCTCGAAAAGCAATTGTGGATATGTGTGTGTATGTGTGTTAATAACTTGGACTGGTTGAACTGATTTCCAATTGGAGACCTCCAGGGCATTCAACCGAAAGACGCCGACATCCAGCAACTATGGGTGTCGTAAACTAGGAGTAAAGTCTGGCTTACCCGTGCTTGTCTTGCTCTTGGGGATTGTCACCCGAGGTTTCCGGATTTTGGAGCAGCCGTGGGCGGGATGCCAAGTCCATCTGTCTACACTAAGGAAAACAAAATTATCAGGTAAGTAATTTCTCCATTTCCTAGCGTATAGTAGATGGACTCAGGACCAATGGGATGTACAAAAGCTACTCCAGAACCGGGTGGAAGGCTGCCTGTGGCCCACTTAGTACTGCTCTTGCAAATGCTGTGTCCTCCTGGGCCTGAACATCCAGGCGAAAGAACCTCAAGAAGGTGTGAATGGAGGACAACATTGCCACCCGACAGATCTCAGCGGGTGACAGCATCCTGGTTTCTGCCCAGGACACTGCCTGGACCCTTGTGGAATGGGCCTTGACTTGTAAAGGTGGAGGCTTCCTTGCCTCTACGTAGACCGCCTTGATTACTTCTTTGATCCAGCAGGCAATGATTGCTCGCGAGGCCACTTCCCCTTGTTTCTTTCCGTTGTGAAGGACGGACAGGTGGTCCTTCTTTTGTATGGATTCCGATCTATCCAGGTATCGAACTAGAAGTCTGCAGACGTTAAGATGGCGAAGAAAACCTGAGTTTTCCGAGTCCTTGTGCTCGTCTGGCGATGGCAGCGAAATGGTTTGGTTTAGGTGGAAATGAGAAACCACCTTCAGAGGGAAGGAGGGTACAGTGCGGAGCTGGATCCCGCTGTGGATCTAAGGAGCAGTTCCCTACCAGATAGCGCTTGAAGCTCGGAGATGAGATAGGCTGAACGTATTGTCACTAGGAATGCAGTCTTCAAGGTCAGGAGATGTAGGGACAGACCTCGTGTTGGTCAGAAGGAAGCTCCTGCTAGGAAGCCCAATACTAGATTGAGATTCCATAGGGGCCGCGGCCCCTTTAGTGGTGTCAGGTTTGCTTGACCCCTCTCCGGAAGCGGAAAACGTAGACTGATGCCGTCCACTTTGGCTCTGAAGCAGGCCAGCTTGGCCATCTGAACCTGCAGGAATTCCAAGACCATGGGAATTTTGACTGTCCGCGGAAGGACGATGCGTTCCTCACGCCAGGCTTCGAATATTCTCCATATTTGTATGTAAGTTAGAGACGTGGAAAACTTGCGTGCTCGCAGCAAGGTGTCAATCGCTGCCCCAGAGTATCCGCTCTTCTTCACGCGAGTCCTCTCAATGGCCAGACCGCAAGAGAGAATTTGTCCTTGCTGGAGCAGGTCCCTGTGTTGAGGTAGACACAGAGGGTTCCCCCGCCAGAAGTCTTCGCATATCTGCGTACCATGGCCTTCTTGGCCAGTCCAGGGCCAGTAGAAGTACTGGTCCCCTGTGGTGTTCTAGCTTGCGGATGATTCCACTCAGTAGTGGCCATGGGGGAAGTGTACAGCGGGTCTTCCTGTGACCAGGTCTGGACGAGGGTATAGATTCCCTGGGATTGTGGATCTCGTCCATGGCTGAAAAACTTGGGAACTTGGGCGTTGGACCAGGTTGCCATGGTTTACTATCGACTGGAAGACTGTGTTTGATAGCATCCATTCCCCTGGGTCTAGACTCTCTCTGATGAGGTAATTCACAGTGAGGTTGTCTTCTCCCACGATGTGGGTGGCTGAGATCCCTTGTAGGTTTGCTTCCGCCCACACCATTAGGGATTCTATTTTCAGGGAAACTATTTGGCTTCTGGTTCCTCCCTGGCGGTTGATGTAGTCAACTGTTGTGGCGTTGTCTGACATGACTGACAGATTCACCCCGGAGTTTGTGACTGAATCGTAGGCCGGCTAGTCTGACTGCTCGGGCTTCTAGTCTGTTTATGTTCCATCCCGACTCTCTTGTCCCATTGCCCCTGGGCCGTCAGTTCTTGGCCGTGGGATCCCCATCCTCGCAGGCTTGCATCCGTGGTGAGTAAGGCACGGATCAGTGGGGATAGTCTTACTCCCTTGCTCAGATGGTCTTCTTGTAGCCACCATTGGAGCTGGCTCCGAACCTTTGCCGGTAGCTGGAGGCGAACGGAGTACTTCTGGGACATTGGGCCCATCGTGACAGTAGGGAGCGTTGTAGTGGTCGCATGTTGACCCTTGCCCATGGGCCGACTTCTGGGTGTACTCCCATATCTTGGGCGAGCACAGTTCAACCGTTTTCGCAACTGGCTCATCAATTTCCTCCTCCTTGCAAGGGAAAGGACGACCTTGTCTTGTATGGTGTCGAACCGAACTCCCGGGTACTCTAGCAATTGGGAGGGCTGCAGGCAGATCTTGGTTGTGTTGATGACCCACCCGAGATTCTGCAGTAGATTCTTGACTCTGGTGGTCGCCTGATGACTTTCCTTTGGAGGTTTTGGTGAACGTCTGAGAGGTAGTAGCTAGTCCGAAGAGTAGCGCCCGGAACCGGTGATGATGGTCCAGTATTGCAAAGCGTAGCCAGCGCTGATGGTTGTGATGGGCCGGGATGTGGAGATAGACTTCTGACAGATCCAGAGAAGTCAGGAATTCTCCCAGTTGTACTGCCCTTATGACAGAGCGTAGGATTTCCATGCAGAAGTGCGGTACCCTCAAGTAGCAGCTGACGGTCTTGCGGTCCAGGATGGGCCGGAACGTTCCCTCCCTCTTGAGAATGATAAAATAGTGACCAGTATTTTGTTGGTGCTTGGGCACAGAGGTTATCGCCTTTAGGTTGAGTGGTTTTGCTAGTGTGGTTTCCACTGCTGTCCTCTTGGGGGGGGGGGGGGGGGTGTCACGGTGATCTCACAAATTCGTCTGGAGGGATGCTGTGGAAATCCAGGTAGTATCCCTCTTGAATGATGGTAAGGACCCAATTGTCTGCCGTTATCTCGCCCTATCTTTGGTAGAAGAGGGTAAGTCTGCCCCCTATGACTTCCTGTGGATGGGTCTGTTGATTCTCATTGTGGGGCGCGGCTGGGACCTGTACCCGAGCCAGCTCCCCTCGTTATTTATTTAAAAACTTTTCTATACCATCGTTTAGTGATATACCATCACAACGGTTTACAAATAGGCACATAAATAAGTTTGAAATGGATTTACTTTAACCAGAGGGTGCCATAGTTGTTCAGATACATGATTCGGTATTATAAGCTATATGTAAAGTGTATTAAAATTCTCTTTATGAGTTATGCCTGTTCCAAAAAGGCTGACTCTTGCCTGCAGGGCGAGAGAGAGAAGGGCGCAAAGGGAGAATAGCGCTGGTTTCTTTTGTTCCTGTCCTCTGGTAGCCAAGGTACAGGGAATTTGCCCCATTTGTTGACGAACTTCTCCAGGTCGCTTCCGAACAGGAGGAATCCTTTAAAGGGTATTCCTGTGAGGTTCATCTTGGAGGCTGCATCGGCTGACCAATTTCGGAGCCATAGCTGCCTTCTGGCTGCCACTATGGATGAGACGCCCCTGGTTGAAGTACGTATCAGGTCAGAGGTCGCATCCATGAGGAACGATATCGCAGGCATTGTTTCGGCTGAAGTGGTTGCGTCCCTGGAGAGAATCGAGTAGGCACGTGTTACAACGGCGCAGCAGGAAGCGATCTGCAGGGTCGCTGCTGCGACATCAATTAACTGTTTAGGAATAGATTCCTGACGTCTGTCTTGGGCATCCTTGAGTGCAGCTCCTCCTTCGACTGGGATCGTACTGGGCTTTGAGATAGCGCAAACCATGGTGTCCACTTTTGGGAACCCAGGGAGCTCTTTGGCCGTGGGTTCCAGGTGGTATAGGGCACCTAGGGCCCATCCTCCTTTGAAGCTGGCCTCCAGGGCATTCCATTCCAGGTCAATCAGTTGTACGGCCTGCAGCATTGGGAAACAGCATGAAGCCTGGCGGAGACTGACGTAAAGCTGAGTTCATCTTTGGCTCCGCTGTGGTACTTGCGCCCGGAATGGCCAGCGTCTTCAGGCTCACAGGCCCGAGATCTGGTATTCGTCCTTAGAGAAGCATCGCATCATGGTTCGGTATAGTTCCCTCCCTGGAGGGATTTCCCCTTTCTCCAGGGGTTCAGGCTCTTCCCCCGAGGTGTCAGTGTCCCCTAAGGGGAGGCTTTTACTCGGATGTGGCACATCTCAGGAGTGGTCCGATAAGGGTTTGGAAGGTCTTGCTCTTCCGCTTGCGACTGGACAAAGAGTTTGCAGCCCTTTGAAAAATTCCACCCAGGAAGGGGTCTCTGGGTCCCTATTGACTCCAGCGGGGTTCCCCGAGGCACCCATTTGAGAAGGGGCCGAACCGGAGGTTCAGAGGTCCGGACTATCATTGGTGGAGCTGGATTCCTCTACTGGCTGAGGGGGCCTAGTTTTGGTCCCCCTCCCCCCCCCGAGTCTCTTCACACTGCAGGCGTAGGGCAGGGGCCACTTCGGGTTGCGCAGCTCTCCGGTGGCAGGCTGGGTTACTTGGCCGGCGGTACCATGGTTTGTGGAGTGGCTCAAAACTCGTGTGCGCGCATAGCTGGGCGCGCTGGGAGACTTAGTTGTGCACTCTGGGTGCATAGACAATGTGCGTGCAAGCCGCTATTTGTGCGTTTAGCGGGGATGTGTGTGCCACTGTGCGCACAGGCTGGTTTGGGCGTCCAGTGCCGCTGGGCGCACGGCTCAGTTGTGCGAACATTACGGCGGTCAAGAGGAGGAAAATGGCACAGACGACCACGCAGTCAAGACTGCGACCCCCCCCCCCCCCCCCCCCCGGAAGGTCTCCACAAGGGAGGACCCTCACACCAGATCGGGGTCTAGCCCAGACACGGGCTGCTCAACCCGATTTAACAGACGCCGGATGGACGACCTGTGCAGCTAGCCGAGCCTCGGAGACCGGAGACTTTAAGAAAGTTTTCTACCTTACCTTGTCTCGGCGCTTCCCGATCTCGTGCTGGGCGGTCTCTGGCTGCGGGGGGAGAGGGAATATACATTCACTGCCACGCTCGATATTGCACCCGCTGCCTCTCAGCCATTCCCGTTCCTGGGGGCTAAGTCCATGCTGGGAACCGGCTACCAGACCAAGGCTTACCTCTGAGGGATCTCGGAAATCACCTCAGGAATTCTCGACTGGGGGAGGGACCCTTAGGTATCACCGCAGGAGAGCGGAGCTCGTCTGTAGAGGTAAGATTTTCTTCTTTGTTTTGGAATTTTCTCTCTTCTTTGGTTTGGATTTTCTAACGCTGTGCAAGCATGTGTTGAGTCCCAAACTGCTATGGAGACGGAGAAATACTGAAGAGCTGCACTTCCTGCACGGGTATATGTAGGCTGATGTCAGATTGAAATCTGACTCAGTCTCCAACTGCTATCAGGAGCACACTATACCCATTGGTCCTGAGTCCATCTGCTACATGCTAGGAAAACCTTTATTTACTGGGATTCATAATAAAGGAAATGATTAAATAGATCAATTTCAAATCTTTAGGAATGAAATAAAAGAAACACACAAACTGTCAACCTTAATGAAGGAGAAATTACTACTTTCCTTTTCTTTAATTAAGACAGGTTAATACACACCAGGGGGTTATGAACCTCTACCAGCAGATGGAGACGGAGCAAAACTGACGCCACACTATATATACCCCTGCACTGACATGCAGTATTCTCTGCAAAAGTCAACTGTGGACAACTAAAAAAAACATGAACAACATTGAGCTCAGACAAGGAGTGTAATATCACTAATCTAGGGACTGGATCTGACACTTATCAATAATCCACAAAAACGCAGCCACTCAGGAGGGCAGTATCACCACTATCAGACAACCAAGGGCGGGAAAGTGGATTAAACTGTCTTCATTAAAGAAAAGGAAATTATCATCAGGTAAAATAGTCATTTCTCCTTTCTTAGCATGCAGACAGGTTAATCCACACCAGTGGGATGTACCAAAAGCTACTCCTGAAGAGGGTGGGAAGCTATCTGTGGTCCAATCAACATCATACGCGTGAAGGCTGCATCCTCCTGTGCCTGCACATCCAGGCGGTAGTGCCTGGAAAAGGTGTGTAAGGAGGACCATGTCGCAGTTCGACAAATCTTGATGGGAGACAATCGAAGCTCCGCCCTAGTGGAATAAGCCCTAACCTGACTAGGCAATGGCTGCTCAGCATCTACATATGCAGCCATGATTACCTCCTTAAACCAGCAAGCTATTGAAGCCCGTGACGCCGGCTCACCCAGTTTACTCGCACCGTGGAGTATAAACAGACAGTCCATCTTCCTGAGAGGTTCAGAAACCTCCAAATACCTCATGATATGCTGCTCGACATCCAAGGTCCGTAACAGGCGATATCTATCCACATCTCTCCCTGTCCAGAGTCGGCAGGGAAATTGATTCAAATGAAAATTCGAGACCATCTTAGACAAAAAAGATGAAACAATTCACAGCTGTTCCACCCCCGGATTAATTTGCAGAAATGATTCTCAGCAAGACAAGGCCTGCAGTTCGTAAACTCTATGCGCAGAACAAATTGCCACAAGAAACGACGTCTTCAAAGTGAGTAACCTCAAGGAGAAGCTACGCAGAGGTTAAAAGGTGGGACCTGCCAAAAAAATCCCAAACCAGATTAAGTCTCCACAAGGCCACCAGTAACTGCAAGGGAGGACGAAGATGTTTCAACCCTTTTAAGGACTGGGCCACATGCGGGTGGGCCAACAAGGGTTCACCATTCATCTGACCTCCGGAAACAGGCAAGAGCCGTCACCTGTACCTTCAAGAAATTAAAGGCCACCCCCTTGATCAATCCATCCTGCAAAAAATCCAAAATGAGCAGGATCTTAAACGAAGATGAACCCCTCGTTCCTCACACCAGACCTCAAACACTCAACAAACCCAAACATAGGCTAAGGAAGTAGAGAACTTTCGAACTTGAAGATAGATGGCAATCACAGCAATGGAGTATCCACGCTTCAGCAACCAAGCCTTCTCAAGGGACATACCTTAAGACAAAATTGAATCAAAGCTTTGTGAAGAATAGGTCTCTGCCACAGCAGATCCCTGTGGACCGGTAATCAGAGAGGAGGGCCACCAGGAGCCTTTGCAGATCGGCATACCACGACCTCCTGGGCCAATCTGTCGCCACCAGAAGTATCATTTGGGGGAGGGGGGGAGGACGACTCAGAACCAACTGAAGAGAACAGGCAAAGAACTCAAAGGGGCATGGGATAAACACTGTGGATCTCTAAAAGCTAGAGGACGAAAATGAGATAAGCATGCAGGGGGGTAATTTGCTGGTACGGCGGTTACTACCCTTAGCAGAAGGCATGGAGATTACTATCCTTAACCGTAATGCTTTGATGCTTTTAATGCAACTACAAAATTACTCCCTGCTTAGACGGTGGGGGGAAAAGAGGAACTGGATTCAGAAGACAACCGAGGGGGGAGAGAGAGAGAGAGAGAGAAAGAGAATTCAGGGCAGGAGAACTGCCTCATTTACCTGGTGAGACATTTCCTTTTCTTCATTGACTGTGTCTCCTTTGCAATAGGGGTGAGGGCGTGACCCTAGCCCCAACAGAGAGTGTCCACTGCTGATGACATCATGGGCTGGAAGGCCTTAAAAGAAAAAGCCCCCAGTGGCACGCAGTCGACGCCGGCACGCAGCTTAGCAGCAATTTGTCTTTTGGAAATACTATTTACCATTTAAAAGAACTTCAAAGTGAGTAAACAGTTTTCTTTGCCTGTAACTCTCCCTGAAACTCTCCTCTCCCTCCTGACCAGGAGATAACAAGAGTACTCTCTCAGAGAAACATAAAAGAGGTGATTTATTTGTTACCTATTTTACCATATGCCTCATACAAAAAGAAAGGCACGGTTGAGGGAGGCTACTACTTTGTCTCCCTTTCCCCACACCATCACAGCCTCAGATTGAGTCCTTTTTTATGATGCAAGCCACTTCTACGCCGGTGGAAGGTGCCGCAGGGGATGTCACTATAGAGCGAAATGTGGCCCCCAGGGCAGAGGTCATCTCTTTGAGTCCCGGCGCTCCTTGTACCCCTTTCCCCACCAACTAAAAATCTAACAAATATTACAAGACCCATCTTGCTAGATGAGAGTCTTAATTCAATTATTGAAAAGGGAAAGGAGGACCTTGCTGTGGGGGGCAAAGAGGATCATAAGTCTGAGTTTGACGTAATACTTCCTTCAGTGGCACCGATTACCCTAGAAACCTTGTGGACGGCAATTAAATCTTTGGAAAAGGCAATTATAAATTGAACTCAGTCAACATCTGATTATCAAAAAAGAGTTTTGGACTTGGAAAATGCAAATATTTCTAGTAAGAGCAAAATAGATGAAACTGTGAAGCGATTAGATAATGTAGTGTCTTTACAATCGAATTTTGTTAATGAAATGATAAATGTAAAGAAGTTAGAATATATTGAGAATGCATTGAAATACCCTAATTTAAGGGTTCTAAATTTTCCTATTCAAAACCTAGTATCAGCTAAAGATATGTTTGTAGATTATCTACAGAATATATTAAAAATGCCACAACAGGCAGTACCAGCTATAGCCAAGATATTTTATATAACAAAAAGGGGGGAAGACTGAGAATCAATTAGAAACTCCACAAGTAGAGGAACTGAACCTGACGGAGGTATTGGAAACCTCCATGAGTACTGAGATTAGATCACGATCCACTTTGTTTGTACAATTTCTATTTCAATCTGAAAGAGATACAGTCTTAAAGATGTTTTTGAGACATCGAGGAGAGAAATTCTATGGACAGCAGATTTGGATTTACCCAGATTTAGCCAGAAGTACCCAAATAAGAAGAAAATAATTTTTGAAATTTAAATCTGATCTAACAGCTAGGGGTGCCAGATTTATGCTCAGATATCCATGCAGATGTTAGTATATAAAGAACATAAATATGTATTCATGGAGGTTTCTAGTCTTCAGTCTTTTTTAGATTCTCACCGCATAAATGCAGCTAATGGTTAGGAGTAATCTAAGGATAGTGGCTTATTATCTCTGAGAATAAGAGGTAGGGGAATTTACCCCCCCTAGGTTTCTTTTTTAATTACCGTAATTTCTTTTTGTTGAACTCGCTCAATACTTTGTCTCCTGGATTACTTTAGTGACGATAGATATTGATTAATAATATATGAAAAATAAGAAATTCTTGTTCAATTATGATATCAATATGTATGCATTATATAATGTTTAGTCATTATATTCGTGAAAATTCATAAATTTAAAAAAAAAGAAGACAACAGAGGGCTCCAACTTCCATGGTCTGGGATACCGATACGCAGATATAAGGGAAAAAGCACAGGACTGCTTCTATGGCCAAATCCTAAAGGAAACGAAGAAAGCGTGCATAGGGGTAACTTGCTGGTGTGGCAGTACTACCTTTAACCAATAAGCCTTGATGCAACTGCCACATCACTCTTTGCTTTAAAGGAAGGGGGTGGGGGGTGGGGGTGAAGGGAAGAGGAATTTGGAATCAGGGACAACCAAACGAGCCATGGCTTTTTTAACAGTCTGGAACACTGATGCGCAGACATTAAGGACTGCTTCTACGGACAGGCCCAGAAGCAAAGCATGTCAAGCAGCATGGGGGGTAACCTGCATGGCAGATACTACCATGGGAAGCTTGCTGAGCAGAGCGGATGGACCATTATTCTTTTTCTGCCGTCGTTCTATGTTTCTATGTACATAAGACGTCTGGCTTGCCTGCCACCTCTTGCAGTATGGCCTATATTCTTTGGATTTTGCTTACATGTTTACCGAATATAGAATGCCATCAGTACACCTACCCTAGGACATTTTAAAGTACATTGATAAAAAAATAAAATACAAATACAATTTGCCAAGTTTTGGGAGTGCCTAATATTACATATAGTGTAGACCCACAAGAATATGCTCAAAGTAGTACAGAAAAAAACATTTATCTACCATCTCCCGATTCTTCTCTCTCTTCTCTCTCACAGGACTCTTGTACCAAATAATGATGAGTTACTGAGAATTTGAAATCAGCAAAAGAAACTTCCTCCAATTTCTCCTCCCATGTTCCAGAAGTATATTCACCCTGCACAGAAAAAAGGGAAAAATAAGGTCAATATGTACTGGTCCCCTTTTCCTCCACATACATATGAAAGCAATACCATACAAACCAAGATCCCCCACTGGCTAAGGATTAGAAGCCTAAATTCTACCAGTGCCTTCTTTTTGGTTGCCCCTGCAGTGAGCAACCACTGCCTTCTACTATGAAGCATATACACAACTCCATGGAACAAACAAATTCTACTGAATTTAAAACTTATCTGTGCTGCGTCCAGTCACAGACAGCTGCGACCGCTCTGCCTTACCTCTTTTCTTCCCTTTTCTCCCTCCTTGGGCAAGATGGCTGCCTCCGGTGCAGAGGGCCTCAGAGTCTCCAGCTTAGCATGGGAGTTCCAGTCCACCATACTCACTTCCCTTGGCCTCCTAGAGCGCGCGCACACATCTCCTACGCTCAAATACACGTCATGGCAGAAACCTCGGGGGCGTCCCCACCGCATGACATCAATACCTCCGGGTATATCAAGCCTCTGCTTCGCTACCACCTTTGAGTTAGCAAGGACTTCGGTTTAGCTACTCTGACCGCTCTAAGCTGCACGCTTAAGACGCTACTTTCACTCCAAGGGCCTCGCTCCTCTAGAAGCTCTAGACACCCGCTCCTCGGGGGTCTCTCGCTTCCAACTACCCTTCGGGGCTTCTACTAATTAAGACAACCGCTCCTCGGGGGTCTTCTCTCTCTTCTCCATCTCAGGATCTCGGACTATAAGAAAATTATTCCTTACCTGCTAATTTTCGTTCCTGTAGTACATAGGATCAGTCCAGACCGTGGGTTATGTCCCCCGTCCAGCAGATGGAGTCAGAGCAAACTTCCGAGGGTGCTGACATATAAGCAGGTGCACCCTCCAGGGATCCTCAGTATCGAGAATATCAAAGCCTAGCGAAAAACAACACTAGACAGAAAGTAGGATGGATCAAGCGCCAATCAAATTGTAACCACAGAACATATAACCAATGCAACTTGCAAGGAGAACTGTGAAGAACTAGGCAACCACAACAAAACATCAGAATGCAGGAGTTGGAGGGACAGGAGATAGAACGTACACGAGCAGGCGTCTGACCATTACTGAAGAAAAGAAACCTGGGTGGGCGTCTGGACTGATCCTATGTACTACAGGAACGAAAATTAGCAGGTAAGGAATAATTTTCTTTTCCCTGTACGTACTAGGATCAGTCCAGACCGTGGGATGTACCAAAGCTTCCCTAAACCGGGTGGGTCCCTGAAGACCCTGCTCGGAGGACCCTGTCCCCAAAGGAACCCGCCTCATCTACCGGCATTTGCAACCGGTAATGCTTCGAGAAGGTGTGTAGCGACTTCCATGTAGCCGCGCGACAGATTTCCTGAATTGGAACATGTTGAGACTCCGCCCGGGACGTGGCCAGGGCACGCAACGAATGAGCCCGGACCCCCTCCGGGGGAGCCTTCCCGGCGCCTATGTAGGCCGAGGACACCGCTTCCTTGAGCCACCTTGCGATGGTAGTCCTAGACGCTTGCAGTCCCCTCTTGTTCCCGGACCAAAGCACAAAGAGATGGTCGGACGTCCGGAACTCATTGGTCACTTCCAGGTAGCGCAGCAGAGAGCGCTTCACGTCGAGGCGCCGGAGGGCCTGGGGCGCATCTGCCGGGAAGGCCGGCAGTTCCACCCACTGGTTCAAGTGGAAGGAGGACACCACCTTAGGTAGGAACGAAGGAACCGTTCGAATGGAAACTCCCGAGTCCGTGAAGCGTAGGAACGGTTCCCGGCACGAAAGCACCTGAAGCTCGGAGATGCGCCTTGCCGAGGCTATGGCAACCAGGAACACCGTCTTAAGGGTGACGTCCTTAAGGGAGGCCTGTCGCAGCGGTTCGTAGGGAGCCTTACCAAGGATCCGGAGCACCAGGTTGAGATTCCAGGAGGGATAGGGATGTCGCACCGGCGGCCGCAGGTGCTTGACTCCTTTGAGGAAGCGCGAGACGTCCGGGTGAGACGAAGGATTTGGATTTCCCGTGGTACGAGCCAGGGAGGCTAGAGCAGAGACTTGCACACGCAGGGAGTTGTAGGAGAGACCCTTCTCCAAGCCCTCCTGGAGGAAGGCCAGGACCTGACGGAGCGAAGGCGCCGTTGCGGAGGCTCCATGTCCAGCACACCAGACCTCAAACACCTTCCAGACCCGTACATAGGCGACTGAAGTGGAGGTCTTACGTGCCTTGAGAAGAGTGTCTACCACGGTTACTGCGTATCCCTTGCGCAGGAGACTCTGCCTTTCAAAAGCCAGGCCGCGAGACAAAAGTGTTCCGCCTGGTCCGAAAATACCGGACCCTGATGGAGTAGCCGCGGAAGGTGTGACAATCGCAGAGGTCCGTCCACTACCAGGTTGAGCAGGTCCGCAAACCACGGGCGCCGCGGCCATTCCGGCGCCACCAGAATGACCTGCCCTGGATGATCCTCTATCCTTCGCACCACCTTGCCCACCAGAGGCCACGGCGGGAAGACGTACAGCCGAATATGAGGAGGCCAGGGTAGCACCAGGGCGTCCACTCCTTCCGCCCCGTGATCTCTCCTCCGACTGTAGAACCGCGGAGCCTTTGCGTTGCCCGACGTTGCCATGAGGTCCATGGCGGGAGCTCCCCAGCGCCGAGTGATGAGTGACATTGCCTCGTTGGAGAGAGCCCATTCCCCCGGGTCCAACGTCTGCCGACTCAGGTAGTCCGCCTGAATATTGTCCACGCCTGCGATGTGGGAGGCCGCCAGGCGGTCGAGGAACCGCTCTGCCCAGGCCATGAGACGGGCCGCTTCGAGGGCCACCCCCGGGCTCTTGGTGCCTCCCTGTCGGTTGATGTAGGCTACCGTGGTCGCATTGTCCGAGAGAACCCGGACCGCACGTTGCCGGATGAGAGGCAGGAATTGAATGAGCGCCAGACGGACTGCTCTGGTCTCCAGGCGGTTGATCGACCAGGACGCCTGTTCCTGTGTCCACTGCCCCTGAGCTGAGCTTCTGAGACACACGGCCCCCCAGCCGGTCAAACTGGCATCGGTTGTGACCACAATCCATTCCGGCGACTCCAGGGGACAGCCCTGCGCCAGGTTCTTGGGGTCTAGCCACCACCGAAGACTGAGTCTGGCTGCCGGCGGCAGAGGTAGTATCGCCTGATAGTCCTGCGAGACCGGTTTCCACCGCGAGAGTAGCGCCATCTGTAGGGGCCTCAGGTGTGCAAAGGCCCAAGGTACCAGGTTGATTGCGAAGGCCATCGAGCCCAGGATCTGCAGGTAATCCCTCGCTATTGGGACCTGGAGAGCAGCAAAATGGAGGATTTGCTCCCTCAGCGACTGGGCCTTGTCCGGCCGCAAGAAGACTTTGCCTTGAGCGGTGTCGAAGCGTGCTCCGAGAAAGTCCAGCTGCCGAGACGGAAGGAGACTGCTCTTGCCGAAGTTGACTACCCAGCCTAGAGACTGCAGAAATCCGACCACCCGGTCGACCGCCTGCTGCCCCTGAGAGAGGGACTTCGCTCGGATGAGCCAATCGTCCAGGTAAGGATGTACTAGAATGCCCTCTCGCCGGAGCGCAGCCGCCACCACCACCATGATCTTGGTGAACGTCCTGGGTGCCGTCGCCAACCCGAAGGGGAGGGCCTGGAACTGGAAGTGCTGTCCCAGTATCTTGAAGCGGAGGAGCCTGTGATGGTCCGGACGTATCGGAATGTGTAAGTAGGCTTCCGTCAGATCCAGGGAAGCTAGGAACTCCCCCGGATGAACGGCCGCTATTACCGAGCCGAGGGTTTCCATGCGAAACCGGGGTATCCAGAGGACCTTGTTGATTTCCTTGAGATCTAAAATGGGACGAAAGGATCCATCCTTCTTGGGCACCACGAAGTAGATGGAATAATGACCCGAGCCCACCTCTCCGGAGGGGACGGGAGAGATGGCCCCCAGGGCTAGGAGCCGGTCCAGCGTGCTTTGTACTCCCAGGCGTTTGTGACTTGCCCCGCAGGGCGAGAAGACGAATCTGTCTTTGGGGCGATGCCGCAAATCCAACGCGTAGCCGTGCCTTAGAATATCCAGGACCCATTGATCCGTGGTGATGTTGGCCCACTCCTCGTAAAACCCGGCTAGTCGTCCTCCGATCCTCGGGAGGGGGAAGTGGGCCGGCCTGACATCATTGGTTGGACTTGCCGGAAGCTCCCTGCGCCGAAGAATCCCTTGGAGGTCTGCGGCCACGAAAGGACCGGGTCCAAGACTGAGACCTGTTCAAGGGGTTTCTCGGACCCTGGGGCTTGGCGCTCCGAAATCGCCGTTGAGAGCGAGACCGATTCCTGGAGAAGGAATTGGGCGGACGATATGACCTCTGGCGGTCCTCGGGCAACCTATGTACGGAGTTTTCCCCCAGGGATTTAATGATCTGGTCAAGATCCTCGCCGAAAAGGAACTTCCCCTTAAAGGGTAGAGAGCCTAGGCTGGACTTGGACGAGGCGTCCGCCGCCCAATTCCGAAGCCACAGCAGTCGCCTGGCGGAAACAGCCGAAACCATGGTCCTCGCCAGGACCCGCAGCAAGTCGTGGAGAGCATCGGCCCCGTAGGCAATGACGGCTTCCAGCCTGTCCGCTTGCGCCGCTTCCTCAGGTGGCAATTGCTGTGAAGTAAGGAGCTGCTGCACCCACCGTAGCCCCGCACGCTGAGTGAGTGAACCACAAATAGCTGCGCGGACCCCCAGCGCAGAGACCTCGAAGATCTTCTTGAGGCAGACTTCTAACTTCCTGTCTTGGACATCGCGGAGGGCCGTTCCCCCTGTAACGGGAATCGTGGTCCTCTTGGTGACGGCAGAGACTGCCGAGTCGACCTTGGGTACTTTAAGCAGGTCCAAGAAGTCTCCGGGGAGAGGGTAAAGCTTGTCCATGGCTCTGCCCACTCTGAGCGACGCCTCCGGCGTGTCCCATTCCCGTACCAAAAGGTGTAGGAAAGACTCATGAATCGGGAACGTTCGCGCCCGGGGACGTAGGCCCGCCAGGACAGGGTCCCCTTTGGAGCTTGCTGAGGCTACGGAGGGAGCCGGAGGCCCAGGCGGTTCGACGGGCGGGTCGAGATCCAATTCCTGGAGGACGTGTGGGATGAGGTCAGACAGCTCCTCCTTTCGGAAGATCCGGAGCACCCGTGGGTCGTCACACTCCAGGTGCGCTGCCAGGAGCGAATCCTCATCAGCCGAAGCCGGGTCACTCCCAGGGTCCTGCGGTGGGGTCGCTCCGCTGGGTGGAAGAGCCAGGAGCGTCTTCTGTCCACCCCCCGAGGGCGCTGGATTGGCCCCCCCACCCCCACCAGCCGGGGCATCTTCGCGGGCGTGGGGTTCGCTTGACCACCGCCGGGCGACCCCCCCCGCCGGCTGCAGGCTCTGGCGGTACGCCTGGTGCATTAGGAGAACAAAATCCGCCGTAAACCCCCCTGCCGGTGGAGGGACGGCGAGGGCGAGGTCCGTGGAGGGGCCCGAAGCGATGGGGGGGGAGGATGAGGCTCGAATCGGCCTCAAGCGCGGCGAAAACCCATGCTGTGACTCCTCAGCCTCCGAGTCAGCAGCGCTCTCTAGCTCTAAGATGGCCGCCGCTCCCGCCAAAGAAGGGGGCGGGGCCTTTCCCCTCAAGCCGCGGCGCTCCGAGCCTGACGGCGAAAAAGGCGGGGAAGCCGGTCCGGGCTCCCCCCCGGGGAGAGCGACGCCGGAGGAGACATCCCGTGATCCGCCCTGCCCCGGGTCGGCGCCGGTAGCCCCCTGAAATCGCTGCATGGCGTCCGGTCGGGAGGGAGAACCCCTTCAGCGACCGCCCCTGGGGCCGGATCCGGGGAAACCGCGCCGCGGGAGGAGCAGGCTCGTCCGCCCAGGCTCAACTCCGCGAACCCTCCCCTCAGGAGCAGCAGGGGAATGGGACTTCCCTGCTGCCGCGGCCCCGGGGAATGAACACGTCGCAGGGCCGAGGGGGAGGGGTGCAAATCGCGGCGCTCCGAACAGGGGAGAGACTGGCTCCACCAGCGTGCCCCTGAGCCGTCCGACGGCGAAGCTGTGAAAGGAAATAACAGCAACAGAAACTTACCGCCGGAGAGAGGAGGAAAAAACAGAAGAACAAAGGGCAGACAAATGAGAAAATTAGTCCTGCTGGCAAGCTAACCAGGGCTGCAAGACCCGGGCAGGGGCTCAGAGAGACTCCCTGAGGAGAAGAGAAAATATATATTTTTTTTTTTTTTTAAACTCTATTTAATAATTTAGAACCCAGGCCTGCTTGATCCTGTCCTGAGAAGAAAAAGATAGAAATAGTGGGGCAGAAGCCACCAACTGGGGAAGCAAAGGTTCCCCCACTCGCATCTGCTGGAGTCAGAGAGATACTGAGGATCCCTGGAGGGTGCACCTGCTTATATGTCAGCACCCTCGGAAGTTTGCTCTGACTCCATCTGCTGGACGGGGGACATAACCCACGGTCTGGACTGATCCTAGTACGTACAGGGAACAGGTACTCGTTCCTCGAGGGCCTATCGGTCTATGTATCCTGCACCACGGACCTTCGGTCCCACCATCTCATCATCAGGAAGACGCCTACACTCCTGCGAGTACCTCTACGATCCGGTGCTCCAACTCCACCCACCAGCCGTGGCGTTACCCGCTCTGCGGGCTCCTGCCTATCGTGAACATCTGGGTGAGATTCTACATCAGAGCCTGTTGAACATATTGGCACCTCGTGGATCTCAGTGCCTTACCTTCGTGCTCCACACCATCTATCTACAGCAGTACAATAAAGCCTTCCATCCAGCTCTGTGTCTGCTGAGTTCAGCCTATTGCTGTGGTTCCCCATGGGCGGAGTCATCTCCACAGAGACCAAGGGTCCACAATGCCACAAACACAACAATTTGTAAAACAGTTTCTATTGCTTGCATCTGCCTTTTGCCCTCCAGTACTTCCCTGGGCTTTCGTCCTGCTAAATCTCTCACTGAAGCACTGAATGGTACTCTGCTCTCAAAGTTTACAGCAGAGGGCTAGAGAAGCTAGAATAGTTTGTAATTAAGATGAGTTTCCATGACACAAACACTTCATATGCAAAAGAAAGAAATCTTAACTGTAATAAATACAAGAGTTTATTGTGAACCGGTATGATGTGTCCCACGAATATCGGTATATTAAAAGTTCATAAATAAATAAATAAGTCATTGCACTTGATTCCTCCTCCTGTCCTATGAACATAAAAAAACCCAGAGAGCTGACAATGCACCGGCCATCTGATTATAGCTCAAAACACGTTGAATGAAAAAAAGATGCTTTTACCCGCCCACCCCACCCCCTCCCAAAAAAGAGCTACCTGAGTTTAGTCCTATCGCATCAATGATTGACTGTATGAAAAACAAATCTAATGCCACCTATATGACAGTGTCTTAAGAGGAAAGGGTAACAGATCAGCTTGCACAATAAACTTAAAAATAAAACTACACAGGGCCATCCATTATGGATTCTAGTGAATATTACAATTTTAACATATCAGACCTTTTCTGGAGGCTTTCTTGAAGAATGTCCAATTAATTTCCAGTCATTCAAAACTTCTTCAACTTTTGAAATAAATCTGAAAGAGAAACAATGAAAGTATTTTTACTGCACTGCAAATCAGCTACCCCTTTGGGGCCCAGCAGCTTCCTCCTGTTCTCCTGGGCTTGAAACAGCTCCTACCTGAGATTTTATCTCCATGTTTAACCCCGTGCCAGTCTTCCACTGAAAGCATGAACGTGTGCACCCTTCAGTCAGCCAAGAGGTCAACGCTGCCTCCACAGCATCACCAGCCCAAAAACCAGAAGAGGAGCTTGGAAATCAAACCTGGCCAGCTCATGTAAGGTTTTCTTTCAACAAAGAGAAAATCTTGTATCTCAAAGTACTTAAGAAGCAGCCTCAAACATGGACCCTGGGGTACTTTTGTTTTCGGAACAATTCCATTTAAGAATTATTTTTTCAATTCACATTTTAGTAATATGTGAATGAGAATGAGCTGAGGGTTTGCTGTATTTTGCCTATGTATGGTAAAGGAGAAATTACTTACTTAATAATTTTGTTTTCCTTAGTGTAGACAGATGGACTCAGGACCAGTGGGTTATGTGCTCTTCTGCTAGCAGATGGGAGATTTCAAAGCTGACGTCACCCTAGATATACCCCTGCAGTGACCTCAACTCCTCAGTATTCTCCTCGAAAAGCCATTATGGAAACATATATTGACTGCTTAAATCAACTTGATTAAAACTGATTAAACTTGGTTAAACTGATTCAAACTGATTAAAGAACTGGAGACTGCCAGTGCACTCAACCAATATAACGCCAACACCAGCCGAACTGCGGGTGCCCTGAACTAAGGGTAGGCAATGGCTTACCTGTATTTGTATAGTCTAGAGCAGTGGTTCTCAACCTTTTTCCCCATCGTGACACACCTGACAGACCACGCTCACGTGTGACACACTGCTCATTACAATTCACGGCGGAAATAAAAAATAAAAGAAAAAGATACGTATTCTGTCTGAACAGAAATTGCATAAATAGAAAACAGCCCACACCAAAACAGCACCAATTTCCAGCACTTAAACAGTAACCACCTTACCTAAGAAAAGGCAACACTGAAAATATTACACTAGGCCTTAAGACACCAATACATCTTCTATTAGGAAAATGGACCAAGTCAGGCTATTAAAGAGCCCTACACAGAAACTACACATCAGCAGAAAAACTCACCTGAATCACATGTGCTGACCCTCACCTAACAAAGAATAAAGAGATCAAAACGCATAACTAGAAGCATGCAGAAAAAACTGAATTGGAAACCGCAACAAGCCAGAGTCTCTGTATGCAGTGTAACAAAGGAAAAAAGAAACATCACCCATCCTTATAAAACAAATCAAGAAATATAAAATCAGTAGCAGTAAAACCATATTAACAAAAATCACAGATTATTTTAAAATAGCCGATGAATGGAATATCCAATAATTAAACTCATATCAAAAATTTCTAGATACCAATAAAATATTTCAAAATAGCAGATACAAAGGCCCAGTAATGAAAAATAATAAGGATACAAAAAAATTTTTGCTCTGCATACCTGGGAACATTTGATATCCAGGTGTCCTGAGATTGTTCTGAATTAGCAGGAGGAGGGGTGGTTTGCTTGCAACTTTCTCCTCTCTCTCACAATCATTCACATATACACATGCCTTTTCTCTCTCTCTTATATAGGCTCTTAATTACACATTTACACACATGCTGTCTATCTTTTCACACTTACACACACAGGCTTTCAATCACACACATACATGCTTGTCTTTCTCTCTCACACAGACTCATTCACATGCTTACAAACATGCTCTCTCTTTTTCTCTCTCAATTACACACAGGCTCTCAATCACATACTCACATGCTCCCTCAATCACACACAGACACACATGCTCTATTTATACATACACATTATTCAACATAAGTATTCAGACATTACATTACTTCAGACATTACATACAGTCTCACTTCTTTCAACATGATCTCTTTCACACACAAAAGATCTCAATCACATACATACTTTTTCACACAAACAGGTTTTCAATCACAAATTTACATTAATGCTCTCACACACAGGCTCTCAATCATTCACATACATGCTATCTCACTCACACACACAGGTTCTCAAACACACATGCTTGCTCATTCACTCACTCCCCCCCCCCCCCTCCAAACTAGCGGCAACCTAAAGACAGCAGCAACCTCCTTCGTTTTCAGCCCTCGTGGAGAAAGGAGTCCCATCAGCTGTGGGGGGTTGACATTCTTCCTAATTTTACTCTGAGCCATGCTGCACATTCTTCAGGCTGCTGCACATGCTGCACATTCTTCAGGCTGCTGCACATTCTTCAGGCTGCGCCTCTCTTCTTTCCTTCAGGCTGATGCCGAGCGCACTAGCAAGGTCTCTTCTTCCTGTGCATGCACCTGCTGCTCACCACTTCCTCTTCCGGGCCGCGGGGACGGGAAGAAGAGAGAATGCTGGTGCTGTTGACTCCAGGTGTCCTGCCGCGTTCCGCCCGGGATATCAGCATTTTAAACCTGGGCGGAGGACCTATTTCGCTTGAGTAGGGGGAGCAGCTGGGTCAGCGGAGGACCGGGAAGTGTGGAGACATCTGCGTGTTCTTGGCGTCACACTAGTGTGTCGTGACACACCGGTTGAGAACCGCTGGTCTAGAGGTTCGCTTCCCAGGCTCCTCTGCAGTGCTTCTCTGGGGCAGCTGTGGGCGGGATGCTGAGTCCACCGTCTTCAATGTTAAGAGGCGTAGTGACAAACTGCACAGTGGCCTGAAGGAAGACCCTGCTAGAAAGTCCAATACCAGATTGAGATTCCATAGGGGGATCGGCCACTTTAGGGGTAGTCGAAGTTGCTTAACTCCTTTTAGGAAATGGGCCAAGTCCGGATGAGCTGACAGACGGATTCAGCTTACTTCAGCTCTGAAGTAGGAGAGGGCTGCTACCTGAACCCTGAGGGGGTTGAGTGACAACCCTTTCCTTCATATCGTCCTGCGGAAATACCAGAATCATTGGAATCTTGGCCGTTTGAAGGGGTACCCCCGCAGTCCTCGCATCAGGCTTCGAATATCCTCCAGATCGTTGAGAACTTCCATGCGTGGAGCAGGGTGGTGGTCACGGCCTTCAAGTAACCGGGCTTCTTCAGGCGAGTTCTCTCAAGGGCCAGACCGTAAGAGAGACTCAAGATGGATCTTCGTGAAGGATCGGGCCCTGCTGGAGAAGGTCCCTGTGTGGAGGGAGGCACAGAGGACTCCCCGCAAGGAGTCTTTGCATATCTGCGTACCATGGGCGTCTGGGCCAATCCGGGGCCACTAGTAGGACTAGTCCCTGTGGTGTTCCATCTTGCCCAGTAGAGGCCATTTGGGGGGGGGGGGGGGGGGAGCGTACAGTAGTTCTCCTCTGGCCAGGTTTGGACAGACGAAGGTGACGATCCCTAGGGAGTGCGGCTCTCGTCTGCGGCTGAAGAATCTGGAGACTTGGGCATGTAGAGATGTGGCCAGTAGGTCCATGGCTGGGAGGCCCAGCAATTTATTATCACTTGGAAGCCTCTGGTCGACAGCACCCACTCCCCAAGATCCAGGCTTTCTCTGCTGACGAAGTCCGCTGAGACGTTGTCTTTCCCTGCGATGTGGGAGGCTGAGATCCCTTGTAGATTTACCTCCGCCCATGCCATGGGGGGAGGGGGGTCCTATCTCCAGGGACACCTGCTGGCTCCTGGCTCCTCCCTGGCAGTTGATGTAGGCAACCGTTTTTACGTTGTCCGACATCACTCGAATCGCTTGCCCCTGAAGCCTGTGGCTGAACCGCAGGCATGCTAGTCTGACTACTTGAGCTTCCAGGTGGTTTATGTTCCATTCCGCCTCTTCCTTGTTCCATTGTCACTGGGCCGTCAGTTCCTGACAGTGGGCTCCTCACCCTCGGAGGCTCGCTTCTATGGAGAGCACAATCCAGTTCAGTGGGGATAGGCTTACACTATTGCTTAGGTGGCTTTCCTGTAGCCACCACTGAAGTTGAGAACATACCTCCGCTGGTAGGTGGAGGCAAATTGAGTAGTCTTGGGACAGTGGGTTCCAGCGTGATAGTAAGCAGCGTTGGAGTGGCCGCATGTGAGCCCTTGCCCATGGTATTACTTCCAGAATTGATGTCATGAGACCGAGGACCTGAAGGTAGTCCCAAACTTTGGGGCGCGTAGTGGTCATCAATCGGTGTACTTGTTCCATCAGTTTCCTCCTCCTCGGGGGAGGAAGACTTGTTCTGTTTGGTGTCAAAATGGCTCCCCAGGTACTCTAAGGACTGAAAGGGCTGCAGACTGCTCTTGACCATGTTCATGACCCAACCGAGTTCCTGCAGGAGGTTCTTGACTCTGCTGGTCACCTGAAGGCTCTCTACCGAAGACTTCGCCCAGATCAGCCAGTCGTCCAAGAGAGAGTATCAAGATCCCTTCCTTCCTCAGTGTTGCCACCACAACCACCATAATTTTGGAGAATGTTCTGGGGGCGGTTGCCAGGCCGAAGGGTAGCACCTGGAACTGTTAATGGTGGCCCAGCACCACGAAACATAGAAAACATTGGTGGTCGTGATGGACTGGGATGTGAAGGTAGGCATCGGAGAGATCCAGGGAGGTTAGGAACTCTCCCGGTTGCACTGCCATTATTACTGAGTGGATAGTTTCCATGCGGAAGTGTAGGATCTGCAAATGACTGTTGACGTTCTTGAGGTCCAGGATGAGTCTGAATGACTCCTTTCTTGGGCACAATAAAATATATTTTGCTGGGGTGTAGGCACCGGAGTTATAGCCTTCAGACTGGAGTAGTCTTCTCGGTGTGGATTCCACTGCCAGTCTCTTGAGGTGGGCGTGGCAGGGTGATATCATAAATTTGTCCCAAGGGAAGCTGCGAAATTCCAAAAAAAGAGTAGCCTTCTCATATGTTTAGTACCCATTTGTCTGACGTGATCTCGATCCATTGTTGGTAGAAGAGGGAGAGTCAGCCCCCTATTTCCTCTTCCTGTGGATGGGTTGGCCCATCCTCATTGGGAAGCTCAGGTCGATCTGCCCCCAGACCTGTTCCTCTCTTGGGTTGTCGATGCCAAAAGGACTGCGTCCTCCCGGATGGCCGAGGTGCCTGGAACTATGAATTTCTATAGGGTTGGAAACATAGGAAGCCTCTGCCCTTAGGTCTCCCGGGGGAAGGGCGCTGGGATTTTTTTCCTCTGTCTTCCGGTAGCCGAGGCACTGGAGATTTGCCCCTCTTGCTGGTTAACTTCTCTAATTCGCTTCCGAATAGGAGATCCCTTAAAGGGCATTCTTGTGAGGTTAGTCTTAGAGGTCGCATCTGCAGACCATAACTGCCTTCTTGCCGCCACTACAGAGGCTGCTCCTCTGGCCGAGGTATGCACCAGGTCTGAGCTTGCATCCGTCAGGAAGGCTGCAGCAGGTTCAATCGCTTTTCCGGCATCCACTCCAGAACTATCTGCTTCTCTCGAGAGGAGCAAGCAGGAGCGAGCCACCAGTGCACAGCAAGAGGCGATCTGCAGCATTATTGCTGTCACGTCGAAGGCTTATGGATGGATTCTAATTGCCTACCTTGAGCATCTTTCAATGCTGCCCCTCCCTCAACAGGAATGGTTGTTCGCTTCGAGATGGTGCAGACCGTGGCATCCACTTTCGGAAAACGCAGGTGTTCCTTGGTCGCTGGTTCCAAGGCCCGACTTCCTTTAAAATTTGCCTCTGGGGCATCCCGTTCCAGGTCAATCAGTTCCTAGATAGCTTGCAGCATTGGGAAATAGCAAGAGGCCTTACAAAGGGACACCAAGATGGGGTTCTTCTTTGGTTCCGCTATAGTAGGAGACCAGGGCTGGCAATTCTTTCTTGTGGAAGAAGCGAAGCATGGTTCTGTATGGTTCTAGGCCTGGAGAGATTTCCCCTACCTCCAGTGAGCCTCCATCGTCATCTGTGGTGTCTATTTTAGATTTAAATCTTAGTGGAACACAGGATTTGGTGAGAGAGGTAATGGTGGTGGGGCCACTTGGAAACAGTGATCATAACGATCAAATTTAAACTAATAACTGGAAAGGGGACAATAAGTAAATCTGCAGCTCTAACACTAAACTTTCAAAAGGGAAACTTTGATAAAATGAGGAAAATGGTTAGAAAAAAACTGAAAGGTGCAACTGCAAAAGTTAAGTGTTCAACAGGCATGGAGATTGTTTAAAAATACAATCCTAGAGGCGCAGGCCATATGTATTCCACACATTTAGACAGGTGGAAGGAAGGCAAAACGATTACCATCATGGTTAAAAGGTGAGGTGAAAGAGGCTATTTTAGACAAAAAAAAATCCTCCAAAAATTGGAAATAGGATCCATCTGAAGAAAAAAAGGACAAAACATAAGCATTGTCAAGTTAAGTGTAAAACATTGATAAGAAAGGCAAAGAGAGAATTTGAAATGAAGTTGGCCATAGAGGTAAAAACTCATAATAAAAACTTTTTAAAATATATCCGAAGCAAGAAACCTGTGAGGGAGTCGGTTGGCCCATTAGATGACCGAGGGGTTAAAGGAGCTCTTAGGGCAGATAAGGCCATTGCAGAAAAACTAAATGAATTCTTTACTTCGTGTTTACTAATGAGGATGTTGGGGAGATATCACCCCTGAAAACCATCTCCGGAATTGGTGAGTCAGATGAACTGAACGAAATCACTGTGAACCTGGAAGATGTAGTAGGCCAGATTGACAAACTAAAGAGTAGCAAATCACCTGGACCGGATGGTATGCATCCTAGGGTACTGAACGAACTAAAAAATGAAATTTCTGATCTATTAGTTAAAATTTGTAACCTATCATTAAAATCATCCATTATACCTGAAGACTGGAGGGTGGCCAATGTAACCCTAATATTTAACAAAGGCTCCAAGGGTGATCCGGGTAACTATAGACCAGTGAGCCTGACTTCAGTGCCGGGAAAAATAGTGGAAACTCTTCTCAAGATCAAAATCGTAGAGCATATAGAAAGACAAGGTTTAATGGAACACAGTCAACATGGATTTACCCAAGGGAAGTCTTGCCTAACAAATCTGCTTCATTTTTTTGAAGGGGTTAATAAACATGTGGATAAAGGAGAACCGGTAGATGTAGTGTATTTGTAATTTCAGAAGGCGTTTGACAAAGTCCCTCATGAGAAGCTTCTAAGAAAACTAAAAAAAAGTCATGGGGTAGGAGGCGATGTCCTTTTGTGGATTACAACTGGTTAAAAGACAGGAAACAGAGAGTAGGATTAAATGGTCAATTTTCTCAGTGGAAAAGGGTAAATAGTGGAGTGCCTCAGGAATCTGTACTTGGACCGGTGCTTTTCTATATATAAATGATCTGGAAAGGAATACGACAAGTGAGGTTATCAAATTTGCGGATGATACAAAATTATTCAGAGTAGTTAAATCACAAGCGGTTTGTGATACATTACAGGAGGACCTTGCAAGACTGGAAGATTGGGCATCCAAATGGCAGATGAAATTTAATGTGGACAAGTGCAAGGTGTTGCATATAGGGAAAAATAACCCTTGCTGTAGTTACACGATGTTAGGTTCCATATTAGGAGCTACCACCCAGGAAAAAATCTAGGCATCATAGTGGATAATACTTTAAGATCGTTGGCTCAGGGTACTGCAGCAGTCAAAAAAGCAAACAGAATGTTCAGAATTATTAGGAAGGGAATGGTTAATACAACGGAAAATGTCATGCCTCTATAATCGCTCCATGGTGAGACCGCACCTTGAATTCTGTGTGCAATTCTGGTCGCCGCATCTCAAAAAAGATACAGTTGCGACTGAGAAGGTACAGAGAAGGGCTACCAAAATGATAAAGGGGATGGAACAGCTCCCCTATGAAGAAAGGCTGAAGAGGTTAGGGCTGTTCAGCTTGGAAAAGAGACGGCTGAGGGGGGGGATATGATAGAGGTCTTTAAGATCATGAGAGGTCTTGAACGAGTAGATGTGAATCGGTTATTTACACTTTCGAATAATAGAAGGACTAGGGGGCATTCCATGAAGTTAGCAAGTAGCACATTTAAAACTAATCAGAGAAAATTCTTTTTCAATCAACGCAGAATAAAGCTCTGGAATTTGTTGCCAGAGGATGTGGTTAGTGCAGTTAGTGTAGCTGGGTTCAAAAAAGGTTTGGATAAGTTCTTGGAGGAGAAGTTCATTAACTACTATTAATCAAGTTTACTTCTGCTATTTATTGCATCAGTAGCATGGGATCTTCTTAGTGTTTGGGTAATTGCCAGGTTCCTGTGGCCTAGTTTGCCTCTGTTGGAAACAGGATGCTGGGCTTGATGGACCCTTGGTCTGACCCAGCATGGCAATTTCTTATGTTCGGGTCCCTGTCAGGGAAACTCTTGGTGAGGCGAAGCATGTCTTGAGGCACCCGAACAAGACCAGGAGGGTCAGGTGTTCCCAGCTGGAGTTCCACCTGGGTCGCGGCCGGAAATTACTGTGCCTGAACAAAGGCTTGTACTCCCTGGAAACATTCCAACCAGGAGAAGGCTCCTGGATCCATACTAATCCCAGGAGTAGTCTGAGTAGGGGTTATTGACATGTCCTCTCGTGGGGAGGACGTCATCTTGGAATTGCAAGGTTCCAGGGAGCTGTCTGAAAAGGTAGCTCCCGACCCGTCCTCCCGATCAGGCTTGGACAACTTTTGGGAATCTAGTCCTCCCTGAGCTTTCTCACAATGTTGACATAGGCAGGACTCCAGGTCAGGCTGTGTGGCTCTAATGTGGCAGGCTGTACAAAGGGAGTGCCGTCTGAGCTTTTTTGCCTCCGACGCCATTGCCTCTGTGAATGGTCTTTAGGTAGCCGGCACGCACAGGGAATGTGGTGCTCACAAGTAATGCGCCTCGATATGCGTGCTGTTATGTGCGCGGCTATGAGCGAAGTTGTGCGTGCGGTTAAGTTGTGCGTCCAAGCAGTGCAACCTGTCCTTCGCATACCGACAGCTGAAGAGGGAAAGATGGTGCTACAGCCCCCCGCGCGCAAGATGGCGCCACCGAAGGTCGCCACATGGCTGGGCCACTGAGCCGAAACATGGCCTAGCCCATCCAAGGCTGCTCAACCCGTTCGGAGCCCCCTGTACCTTGTCGGATTGATAATGACTTCAGTAAGGTGCGCCGAACACGGGGACCAGGGGAAGACTCACTGGAGCCCTTCTTCTTCCCGCGATTAAAGTTTCCTACTTACCTGGTCTCGGTGCTTACCGGCCAAGTGCAGGAATGGTCTCCAGCTGCAGGAGGGAGAGGGCTTAACCTTCACCGCTGCGCTCAGCTATGCACCCGCTCCTTTCAGCCGCTTTTGCGGCTAAGTCCACGCCGGGAACCGGCTACTGGACCAAGGCACACCTCTGAGGGATCTTGGATATCACCGCAGGAGAGCGGGGCTCGATCTTCTTAAAGTTAAGGTAACAATTTGTTTGTGCTGGATTCCCGCTAACACCGTGCTAGTGTGGGGATAACATCTGCATCTGCTAGGAGACAGAGAAATACTGAGGTCACTGCAGGGGTATATCTAGGGTGAAGCCAGCTTTGAAATCTGACTCCATCTCCCATCTGCTAGCAGAGGAGCACATAATCCACTGGTCCTGAGTCCATCTGGCTACACGCTAGGAAAAAATGGATTAAAAATGAAACAGTATAGTGGTAAGCCTAAAAGCAGGATAAGTCAAACCAAACCAGAATGATACTTGAGAATTCTGACTTAACACTAAGCCCAAGAGCTGAGCCAAATTAGTCAGTAGAGGGAAAACACAGGCAGGCAATCTTAAGCAAAACGTAAAATCTTTTTCCAACCCTTTTATACTTCTAGTTTGATTAGTTTTTGCTTCTATGCTTGTTCTTCATCATCTGTTCTATTTTGTTCCATTTTTTCGTTTCAAACTTGTCATCTTCTAGTTTTCAGTTTCTCTTTCCTCCATCTCTCTTTGTTTCTGCCTCTCTACACCTTTCCATTTTCCCCAGCCCAGCTTGGTTTTGCCATAGCTCATAAGAACACAAGATATGTCATACTGAGTCAGACCAAGGGTCCATCAAGCCCAGTAACCTGTCTCCAACTGTGGCCAATCCAAGTCACAAGTACCCAAACATTAAAAACAGATCCCATGCTACTAATGCTGGCAACAAGCAGTGGCTATTACCTATTGATGAACAGCAGTTTGTAGACTTCTCCTCTAGGAACTTATCCAAACCTTTTTAAACCCAGCTATACTAGTTGCCTTAACCACATCCTCTGGCAACAAATTCCAGAGCTTAGTTGTGCATTGAGTGAAAAATAATTTTTTTTCCAATTTGTTTTAAATGTGCTACTTGCTAACTTCATAGAGTGCCCCCTAATCCTCGTATTATCCAAAAGAGTAAATAACCGTTTCAAATGTACCCATTCAAGTCCTGTCATGATTTTGTAAACCTCTATCCTATCCCCACTCAGCCATTTCTTCTCCAAGGTGAAGAGACCTAACCTCTTTAGCCTTTCCTCACAGAGGAGCATTGCTCGCCCTTATCTGTGCAACTATATATTTTTTGAGATGCAGCAACCAGAAATGAACTCCATATTCAAGGTACAGCCTAATCACTGACCGATACAGAGGCATTATAAACAAACATTGTTTTATTTGCCATTCCCTTCCTAATAATGTTTGCTTTTTTGACTGCCACAGCACACTGAGCCAATAATTTCAATGTCATATCAACTATGACACCCAGATCTTTTTCCTGGGTGGTAACTCCCTAAAATGTAATCTAACATTGTGTAGCTCCAGCATGGATTATTTTTCCTTATATGCATCACCTTGCAATTGTTCACATTAAATTTCATCTGCCATATTGACGCCCAATCTTCCAGTCCCATAAGGTGGTCCTGCAATTTATCACAATCCGCTTGAGATTTAACTACTCTGAATAATTTTGTGTCATCTGCAAATTTGATCACCTCACCTCTTTCCAGATCATTTATAAATATATAAAAAAGAACCGGGCTAAGTACAGATCCCTGAGGCAATCCACTGTTTATCTTTTTCCACCTTAAAAGAGACCACTATATCACAAAAGGATATCTCCTTCTATCCAATAACCTTTTAGTTTTCTTAGAAGCCTCTCATGAGGGACTTTGTCAATACCTTCTAAAAATCCAAATACACCACACAGACCAGTTCACCTTTAGCCACATGTCTATTAACCCCTTCAAAATAATGTAGCTGTGTCCCATTAAATCATGTCTATCTGTGATTTTATTCTTTATAATAGTTTCCACAATTTTTCCCGGCATTGAAATCAGTCTACAGTTTTCCAGATCACCTCTGGAGCCCTCTTTTTATATATCAGGTTACACTGGCCACCCTCCAGTCTTCAGGTACAATGTATGATTTTAAAGACAGGTTACAAATTACTTATAATAGGTCAGAAATTTCATTTTTTAATTCTTTCAGAACCCTGGGATGTATACCATCCAGTCCAAGTTATTTATTACTCTTCAGTTGGTCAATCCACCGATTTCTGACTAAGAATGCTTTATGACCGCTGATTCTTGTACATTGTTAATTATGTTATAGTTGTTGTTTTTATTTATTGATTTTGTTATGCCTCTCAGTATTATCCCTCTTCCTGTTAATTGTATTCTTCGGTTACTTGTAAGGGCTCTGCCCAAAAGTTTTTGTTTTTTGTGAACCGATACGATGTGCGAACGGCTATCGGTATAGAAGAGACTTTAAATAAATAAATAAATAAATAAATAAATAAATAAATAAATCTGGCCTACTATATCTTCCAGGTTGGGTGAGTTCATCTGAATTGTCACCTTGAAAACTGTCTCTGGAAGGGGTATCTCCAACATACTCTTCAGTTTTTATTACGAGTTTTTGTCTCTACAGCCAACTTCTTTTAAATCCTCTTTTAGCCTGTCTTATCAACGTTTTACATTTTACTTGCCAATGCTTATGTTTTTTCTAATTTTCTTCAGATGAATCCTTCTTCCAATTTTTGAAGGAAGAGCTTTTGACTAAAATTGACTCTTTCACCTCACTTTGTAACCATACTGGCAATTGTTTGGTGTTCCTTCCACCTTTCTTAATGCATGGATTACATCTGGATTGTGCTTCTAAGATGTTTTGTTGGGGTTTTTTTGTTTTTTTTAAACAATGTCCACACCTGTTGTACACTCAACCTTTGCAGCTGCACCTTTGTGTTTTGTAACTATTTTTCTCATCTTATCAAAGTTTCCCTTTTGAAAGCTTAGTGCTAGAGCCATGGATTTACTTACTGTCCCCCTTCCAGTCTTTAGATCAAATTTGATCATATTACCATGCTGTCCCTATCCTTTTTCAATATTCAATTGATAGGGAAAAAGATCCCAATAGTTCTGGACCATCTTAAAGAATTCAAACCAGATATTTGTGGTATCCCAGAAACCTGGTTAAAACCTACGGATACAGTTTTGATTAATCAATTACCCCATTCTGAATATGATATATTTTTCTAGCCCTAGGCTAGAAAATAAAAAGGGAGGGGGTCTTTTACTCCTGGTCAACAAAAATTACCACATGATACTTCAAAAAGTAGTTTTAGCAGCACGTTACGAGGTGGCTTTTTACAAATCCTGTCTTTTACAGATTTGTTTAGTATACATGCCTCCAGGACTTCTTGACCATAACTGTTCTCCACTTATTGAATTCTTTACATCTATGCTAGATCCAACTATCCCTGCACTAATTATTGGCAATTTTAATTTACATGTAGATATTTGGCCACGTTCGCCTAGCTGTGAGACATTTATTAATACTCTAGAAACCCTGGGTTTCTCTCAGCTTATTGACACTCCTACTCATAAAGCAAGCCATACTTTGGACTACTTGTTTGTGAATGAGGCTTTTGAAACTACTACCATTCCTAATAGTTGACTGGTCCCTTGGTCTGACCATTATTTGATTACCGTACTGCTGTAATTTCGTTAAAAAATACTCAATTGAAAACCAGCTTTAATGATAAAATGGAAATTGAATTTTAAAAATCTTGTTCATTAGAGGACTTAAGTATTCTTCTTGAAGCCTTAGAAAAAGTGGATTCCTCAAGCACGCTAGAGGCAGTTAACATCATGGAATCAGGCCATGGTGGACCTTGTAAATAGATTATGCCCCACGATTAAGAAATTGATTCCTTTAGGGGCTAAATCTAAAGCTCCTTGGATCTCTGCACATCTTAAAACACTCAAACGGGGACTTAGGAAACTAGAAAGAGTGTGGCATAAACTTCAAAATGATACTTGTTTAGCTTCAATATAGAGAAGCCATTAATTCAGCAAAGAGAGACTACTATTCTGACCAAATTCATAAATTTCAATTTAATCCCAGGATACTATTTTCATATGTAGCCGAGCTTACTAAGATGAGAAGCTCTTCTTGTTCTTGGGATAATCTAAAAATTAAAAGTAATGAATTTGCATCTTTCTTTAAAAACAAAATCCAAAATGTGTTAAAGGTTCTTAATTCCCAACCACCTCAGAATATTATCCTTCCGACGAATCCTTCGGTAAAGTGGTCAACGTTTGATTCTGTCTCATCTATTGAAGTCACTAATCTCATCAAAAGGATGAAGCCTGCCAATCATCCTTTAGATGAGATGCCTATAAAATATCTTAAAACAGCTCAAGATATTATAGTCAAAAGAGTGGCTATGATTATTATTTCACTTGAGGAGGGTCTGTTTCCAGAGTCACTGAAATGTGCTTCAGTGAAACCTATTTTTAAAAAAACCTCAGCTAGATCCGGATATTCTAGCAAATTACCACCCTAACTCTATCCTCCCCTTTTTGGCCAAACTACTTGAGAAGGTGGTGAATACACAATTGATGGAGTATTTAGAAGATAATCATTTGCTATTTCCCTCTCAATATGGTTTTCGGAAGAACCACAATACAGAAACTCTTAATTTCATTAATCGATACCATCCAAAGAGGGTTTGATCAGAACATATCTTATCTATTAATACTCTTAGATATTTCAGCAGCATTTGATACCGTTAATCAAGAAGCTCTTCTAGTAAGACTCCAAGAAATTGGTCTGACAGATACGACATTAGCCTGGTTTAGATCCTGTCTTACGAACAGATCTTTTATGGTCAAATTGGGAACAGTAGAATCAGATAGAGTAGATTTAAATACAGGGGTTCCTCAGGGCTCTTCATTGTCCCCAACCCTATTTAATATCTACATGGCCCCCCTTTGTAGGTTTCTTGCAGGGTTGGGCTTAGTAACTTTTTGTTTGCCGATGACGTCCAAATTCTTACATAGAAACATAGAAACATAGAAATGACGGCAGAAGAAGACCAACCGGTCCATCCAGTCTGCCCAGCAAGCCTTACACTTATTTTTTCTCATACTTAACTGTTTCTCTTGGCTCTTAGTAACCTTATGTTCTAATTCCCTTTTCACCCCCACTATTAATGTAGAGAGCAGTGATGGAGCTGCTTCCAAGTGAAATATTAAGTTTGATTAGTTGGGTAAGCGGCAGCATAGCTCTCTGCCATGAAGCAGAGGGCAATGCTGGAAACGCGTGAAGTATCAGCCTTTCTTTTCCCCTGTCAATGAAGCAGGGAGTCATGCCGGACATGCACCGAAAGTGAAGCATGCTTTGAAAGTCACATTAACTATCATCAAATATTGAAAAGCCTAATAATTGGTAATACCTATAGCCCATGAACCCATCCCTGTTTTTTTCTTTTTTTTTTTTTTAATTGGGAGATGGATGCCCTTCGTCCTTCTACTCTGTGAAGGTGGACACCTACCACTGGCATCCCGCTCCGTGAATGCCTCTGTGGCTACTGCCGCTCCATGCAGTGTTTTACTACCTGCTCTTTATATGCGTCCTCTAGAACTGATGGATCCCATCCCTGGTTTTTTTTTTTTATTATTTATTTAATTGGGAGATGACAGCCCTCCATCCTTCCGCTCCGTGAAGGTGGACACCTATCACTGGCCACCGGCATCCCGCTCTGTGAATGCCTCTGTGGCTACTGCCGATCTGTGCAGTATTTTACTACCTGCTCTTTATATGGACACCTACCACTGGCATCCCGCTCCGTGAATGCCTCTGTAGCTACTGCCGCTCCGTGCAGTATTTTACTACCTGCTCTTTATATGTGTCCTCTAGACCTGATGGATCCCATCCCTGTTTTGTTTTCTGTTTTTTTTTTATTTAATTGGGAGATGACAGCCCTACATCCTTCTGCTCCATGAAGGTTGACACCTACCACTGGCCACTGGCATCCCGCTCCGTGAATGCCTCTGTGGCTACTGCCACTCTGTGCAGTATTTTACTACCTGCTCTTTATATGCGTCCTCTAGACCTGATGGATCCCATCCCTGTTTTGTTTTTTGTTTTTTTTTATTTAATTGGGAGATGACAGCCCTCCATCCTTCCGCTCCGTGAAGGTGGACACCTACCACTGGCCACTGGCATCCCGCTCCGTGAATGCCTCTGTGGCTACTGCCGCTCCGTGCAGTGTTTTGCTACCTGCTCTTCTTCCCATTAAGGGCTCCCTCCATGATACATTGAGACTATGAGATATGTATTATAATTCGATTAAAAGCTTCTTACCCACATGTCTTTATCATTAAATAATACTAAAACCGAGATTATGCTTGTTACAAATAAAGTTACAGGAAAAATAGAGTCAGACATTTCAGCTTGTGCTTCTTCCTATAAAATTTATTTATTAAAAAATTTTTCTATACCATCACAACGGTTTACAAATAGGCACAAAAATAAATTTGAGATAGATTGTACTTTAACCAGGGGGTGCCGCAGTTGTTCAGATACATGATTCAATATTATAAGCTATATGTAAAGCGTATTAAAATTCCCTTTATGGGCTAACCGTAGATGCAGTATACTGTATAACTTAATACTTAAGTGTGATAAAATAAAAATAAAAACATATGTTCTCAGGTGACTTTCGCTTGTGCGTATAAGTCCTTTTCTTGTTTCTTAGTACTACCTATTTCCCATTCTCACTTTGAAAGGCCTTTTTGAAAAGCCATGTTTTTAAGCTTTTTTTTGAAGAGTTTTTGATCCCTCATTAGTCTTATTTCGGGTGGCATTGTGTTCCATAATATAGGGCCGGCTAATGACAGTGCTCTTTCCCTTACTTGTGTCAGTTTAGCTGTCTTTACAGAGGGTATGGTTAGTAAGGCTTTGTTTGCTGATCTGAGATTTCTTTGGGGAACATGTAGTCTTAATGCAGTGTTTAACCAATCAGTATTTTCTTCATTAATTAACTTGTGGATTGTGCAAAGTGTTTTAAATTGTACTCTTTGTTCGATTGGCAGCCAGTGTAATTCGGCAAGAGTTTGAGTGATGTGGTCCCTTCTGCTTTTTCCAGTTAGGATTCTGGCTGCAGAGTTCTGTAAGATTTGGAGTGGTTTTAGTGTTGAATGTGGTAATCCAAGGAAGAGTGTGTTACAATAGTCTGTGCTAGCGAAAATAAGTGCTTGGAGAACGGTTCGAAAGTGCGCTTGGGTTAGTAGTGGTTTTAGCCTTCTAAGGACCATTAGTTTTGCATACCCCTCTCTGACTTTCAATGATATGTGTTGTTTGAGGTTGATTTCATTGTCAATTACTACTCCTAGGTTTCGAGTTTTTTTGGTTAGTTCCACTGTCTGATTGTTTCTGAGTTTGATGGGATTCTGGGTTAATTCAGTTGTTTTTCGTTCAAGGTGTATGAATTCTGTTTTTTTCAATGTTAATTACTAGTTCCATTTGGCACAGCAGTTGTTTAATTATGCCTAGGTATAACATTGCTAGGTTCAACGTTTTTTCAGTTGTTTCGTCTACTGGTAAAATTAGCTGGATGTCGTCCGCATATATGTAATGTATGATACCTAGTCCGGCTAAGAGGTGGCATAGGGGCAGCATGTAAATGTTAAATAGAGTCGCCGAAAGTGCTGATCCCTGGGGCACTCCGGTTTTTAGCTGGATTTTGTCTGAAATGGTGTTTTTTATCTGTACCTGAAAGAATCTATTGTCTAGGTAGGACCTGAACCATTCAATTGTTTTGTTTTGAAGTCCTATTTCTTCAAGCCTGTTAAGTAGTATGTTATGATTTACTGTGTCGAATGCTGCTGATAGGTCTAATAATATCATAATGTAGTGTTTCCCACTGTCAAACCCACGTAATACATTGTCTGTTAGAGAGATAAGTAATGTTTCAGTACTATAGTGTTTTCTAAAGCCGTGTTGTGAGGGGTAAAGTATGCTGTTGTTGTCTAAATGTTCAGCTAGTTGTTTTTGTATCGTTTTTTCTATTAATTTAGCGAGCATGGGTAGGTTTGAAACAGGTCTATAGTTACTCAAGATGTTTGGGTCGCTGTTTTTTTTCTTCAGTATTGGTTTAATTATAGCCCCTGTAAGAGAGTCTGGCATAAGGCCTTCATTAAGCGATAGGTTAATTATTTTTGCTATAGTAGGGGAGGTTATGTCAGCTAGTTTTTTTATATCCATGGTGGGAATGGTGTCAATTTTATGAGGGGCGGGGTTCAAATTTTTTTATCATGGATTC
This sequence comes from Rhinatrema bivittatum, assembly GCF_901001135.1. Taxonomy (NCBI): domain Eukaryota; kingdom Metazoa; phylum Chordata; class Amphibia; order Gymnophiona; family Rhinatrematidae; genus Rhinatrema; species Rhinatrema bivittatum. The sequence continues at coordinate 50,379,897 of NC_042620.1, read as the reverse complement.
CACTTCGAAGCAAGAGATCTGGGTTGTGTGCTTGATACTGAATTAAGTATGAAAGCGTCAGTTAAAGCTGACTTTTATGGTCTGGGAAACAGATAAGCACAGCACAAACTACCATAAGCTTACTAGACAAACTGGATGGAGCATTTGGTCCTTTTCTGCCATCATTTCTATGATAGAGGAATTAAGTTCCAGTTAATTTTCAAAGGGATTTCTGCAGGTAACGTAGTGCTCTACCCATGAGAATGGTCCTTTAGAAAATGGCACAACCAATAAGTGCAAAATTACATGCACATACTGTTTTCACATGCACATACTGTTTTCACATGCAAAGGGGGAATGAAATCTGGGGGGGGGGGGGGAGGGGGGGGAATTGGGGTGTTTTGCAAGCTATTTGATTTTTAAAGTAGTATGCGCAAATTCTCTTTGCAAGACCACATGCAGCAAATAGAAGGAGTAATTGTGTACACACGGTTTTGACAGGGTAGCTTTCAAAGATGAATTTAAACTAGTATAACGTATGCACTATATTACAAAATTACCCTCTGATTCCACTACTAAGTGGGATCAGTTGGATTAGTCTATAAAAGAACTGATTTTCATAGAGAAATCAGTGGGACAATCAGAACTACAAATCCAGGTAGTAATCAATAGGGTACAATCAGAACTACATAAACTTGTTCCTTATGACATGGAGGAATGGAACAGCTCCCCTATGAGGAAAGACTAAAGAGGTTAGGACTTTTCAGCTTGAAGAAGCAACAGCTGAGGGGGGATATGATAGAGGTGTTTAAAATCATGAGAGATCTAGAACAGGTAGATGTGTATCGGTTATTTACTCTTTCAGATAATAGAAAGACTAGGGGGGGCACTCCATGAAGTAAGCATGTGGCACATTTAAAACTAATCGGAGAAAGTTCTTTTTTCACTCAACGCACAATTAAACTCTGGAATTTGTTGCCAGAGGATGTGATTAGTGCAGCTGTGTTTAAAAAAGGTTTGGATAAGTTCTTGGAGGAGACGTCCATTACCTGCTATTAAGTTGACTTAGAAAATAGCCACTATTATTACTAGCAACAGTAACGTGGAATAGACTTAGTTTTTGGGTACTTGCCAGGTTCTGATGGCCTGAATTGGCCACTCTTGGATACAGGATGCTGGGCTTGATGGACCCTTGGTCTGACCCAGTATGGCACGTTCTTATGTTCTTAGGCAAGAGATAACCCTAGTGCCTAACAATATTCAAGCTCTCTCCTCTCCTTCCTTCTCACGTTACCAGTGCACTCTTTTGCCTCCCTTCAATGCCACTGATCTTTCTCCTCTACAAACTCTCCCCCACATCCTCCCAATGTCACTGTATTCTCTGCTTTCCACTACCCTGCCCTCCCGCTACATACAACATGCTACACTCTCTCCCCCACATATTCTGCCTAGTGCTTTTTTATCCTTCTACTGCCCTTACCCCAAATCGATAATCTCCATCTCCTCCACGCTGGCTCCTTCTCTCCCAGCTGGTGCTGTCACACTTCCCTTTCTATTTATTGGCTTCCTCCTTGCTGGCACTAGACCCAAACTGGGGGTAAGTCAGCCAACACCAGAAGAAGCTAGTGGGACTATCACCACTACCAAGAAGGTGGGGACTAAGGGTACCAGAATTCTGTTCTACCTATATATGTTTTTTTAAAAAGAGAAAACATTCAAAAACCAGTTGTTTTGTAATCCTAGCAAAAAATGTGCAATACAAGTGCACACACGTAACCAGAATTAGACTGCTAACTTTTCATAGACACCTGTATAGTTATCTAACCTAGAGAAACTCAGGCTAAATTGTTCCAACATGGAAAGTAAACCTGTGTACTGCTTTGCATGCACAATCTATGAACAAGATGGCTTTAATAGCAAATAAGAGCACCGATTGTTAAATAGGCTGAATTATAATTATCTCCAGTAGCACAGTCAAAGAAGTTGGCTCCCGTAGCGCGTTTGTATTTGTTTTGACTGCTGCTGATGTGGAGGTTGCGAGCTCCTCCGCCCCGCCTACCTTTACCTTTCCCACTCTGAAGCTGTCGTAAAGTCCGTGATCTCAAACACCTCCGACTCGGGCTAGAAAAGAAACAAGCGACATTAAAATAGGAATCCCACGGGAGGCGCGAAAGAAATTCCCCCAATCATCCGCGGCAGAGAACTCACATCACTGTCCGCCGCCATCTTGCAAGGCTCGGGGGGAAGTGTTGAGGGAGTGCGCGGTGCACGCTGGGTAATCGGCACCGGGAGGGGGAGCGTGGAGGAGGGCAGGGCCGGAGGATAAGGGGAGGCGCTTTGTGATGAGTGTTTCTCCCTTAGCTTCAACGAAAGTTTAGTCCCCGACTAGAACTGGGCGGTTGTGGTGAGGTGACTGTCATTTATATCAGAGACACTCCCGCAATAAATAAATAAATAAACAAACAAACAAACAGTTGTAAGGGGATTGGGGACAACAATTTTTATACTGACAATTCGAGAAAACTGTTTTTGACGTGTATTTGCGTACGTGGGTCCTTCTGAGTTCTGCTCACCCTGAGATGGAGGGAAGGTGGGGACTACACAGACTCTCTCTTCCCTATCCATGGAACTACTTTATTTTCAATTAATATCCTCTATCAGGCAGTACAATATTTTTGGTGTCTGTGGCTTTTTCTGGCTCAGTATCTCTTTTTCCTAATTTTCTGCTCGTCTCTATTCCTTTTTTTTGTTTTGTACTTCTATGGTGTCATTTTTCTTTTATTTCAGTTCTGTTTTTTTCCTTTGTCTTTCCTCTTTTCCTTCTTCCCTTTCTATTCTTCCTGCCAGCTTTCCTTTTCTCGTTCCCCTCCTCTCCTCCTCTCCTCCAATCCTTATCCCCTTCGAATATTGGCTTCCTGCTCCCTTTCCCTCCCTGCTAGCTCTAATCTCCACGGACAAGCAGGAAGAAGGGACCCACATGTGGGTGATGTCATGCCACAGTGCCATATGTGGAGAGTGTCAGCTCATTGGCTCAGAAGCCTAGAAAGTTTTGCACACTGGTAGGGCTCCTCCCTCATTTTCCATTGGTGGAATGGATAGTAGTGTTCAGCAGCAGATCCTCTCTTCACTCTTTTTGTAATTATTCAGGATCCCTTTTTATCTAACAATGGCTAAGAAAAAGGCTCAGATTTCTAGAATTGCGCAGCCTGTAATTAAAAAATGTCCCTCACAAACACATATATTCACTGCCTGGGAATGGAGCCATTCAGCATGCTCATGCTGGTCTCCCAAAATTGTTAAAGAGGAAAGGTTCATCTGCAAATACTGTTTTCAAATAATACTGATACTGGAACTGGTTTCACTAACTTTGTGAAATCACAAGTACTCAGGTGCACAGAAGCTGACTGAGGCCTGGATTTTCTAATATCGCACAGGTTTGTGAATCCTGCGGTAACGGAGGGTGGGGGCAAAGCGGGGCGGGCCTGCGAAAGCCAGCAGCAATCGCATCACCGCAGTGTTATCGCTGCCGGATTTCGCACCAATAGTGCCACCATGAAAGGTGGCGCTATTGGGTGTGCTACTGGCGGCGATAACGGATCTTACCTTATCGCCGCCAGCGAAGTTACCGCCGCGTTCGCCTTGACGCCGCCCCGACGACTCCTCTTCCAGTCCCGACTCTGCCCCTATCAAGCTATCATATTGATAGAAAATGACCCCTTAAGGGTTTAACTAAAATGAAGTTGAATGACACCTACTCTCTACTCCAGTGGATGGCAACTTTGATCCTGAAGTGCCACAAACAGGACTGGTTTTCAGACATTCGCATAAGATAATTATGAATGTAGTGGAATGATGCATGTAAATATATCTCATGCATATTCATTGGATATCCTGAAAGCTTGTTTGTGGCACTCCAGGACCAGAGTTGCCAATCCCTGCTCTAACCACTTCCTTGCTTCTGAAAACAGATAATAGTGAGAGAAGGAGAAATTCAGATTCTGAGCAAGATGCCTAAGGTTGCTCATTTTTGCAGCCCACTAGATGTGTCCACTGGTCCTGAGGATGAGGTCAAAGCAGTATGACCTCCAAAATGCTTTCTAATTACTTTCTTTCCATGGAAAGCAGGTTATAGTGAGAAAGTTAGAGCTTAAGACTATGAGCAAGGCTCCTATGTCTTGGCTTACTTATCTTCCTAGCCCACTAGACTGGCACTGATGTCCATGATGGTATTGATGCCATGCCAAATGCATTTACCACCGAGGTGGCCAACTTCACACCTCAGGCAAACTTTTAACTTTGACAATCACTCCTTTTAGTTTTTTTCTAACTGATTTCCTCAATTTATTGTAGTCTCCCTTTTAAAAGTTAAATGCCACTGCAGTAGTTTAAATAGCATCAGCTTTCCAGTGGTAATTTAAATGTATTTGCATTATGATAATTATTGTCAAGCAGAATCACCACTTTTACTCCTTGTACCAAGTCCTATGTTCTATTGAGAACTAGATCTAAAGTAATTCCCTCCATCCGTTGATTCCTTGATCAGCTGCTACAGGAAGCAATCATTTATAGCATCTAGGAACTTTACCTTCCTAGCATGTCCTGATGTGACATTTACCCAGTCAATATTTGGGTAATTGAAGGTCTCTTAATCTTCTGCATAGCAATACACTATACTACCACTGAGCCATTAGGTTGACCCCTGGATTGTATTTATTTTCATTTTTAAATGAATTATGAAATTTGGGCATTCATTTTGATATAATCTGCAGTCTAGAAAGATTTTTGTATGTTCTATTTTGGGCTGCAGTCTTTAAATTATAACTAGAATATTGAATATCTCTCTTCTATGAGAATACACTAAGCAACATTTAAAAAAATATTAGGGAACTGGATGAATAGTAATAAAAGTTGAAATTAGGATATTATATTGGTAATTGTCTGGGACAAGGAGCTTTGGGTAGAAATAAAGATTAAGTAATAAAACTGAACATCTTTCAATAACCTTGAGTTCTGTTCTTTGTCTCAGTACAAGCCACTGAGAAATACTCAGCTGACTCTCGGTTGCCTTAGTAGCAAAGAGTAAACTAAAGATGCCTTTTGTGCTGCTGGCTGGATTTCTGCTGGGAAGTGGCTGCTTACTTTGAGGGATACGGACTGCAGGTTTTCCAAAGTCTGGAGTATGTGGAGCCTGTAAAACTCATAAATACCGGATGAGTACAGATGCCAATATTATTTTATTGCTAAACTATGGTGACGTGGACCTGGCACCAAGATTCTTGCTGTCAAGCAAGGAAAGCCTTCCTAGGACGAGCATGCAACAGGTGAGATATACTCTGTTTTATCCACTTACGGAATCAAAGTCAAGCACTATGAAGTAATTAGAAGTAAAAGCATTCTGACCAAAAGCCATAGAGAGAAGTCAATAGAAATGGAAAATAACTATTTAATGCTATTATTAAAACCATTTTTTAAGACATTCTTTATGTTCAAGCCACTTAAGAATGCAATCTGTCCATGCAGCATTTATTCAGTACATTTTCCAGTGTAGCCAGGATTTCCTTGGTTCATATCCTGACTATCACAAATTCCCTGTGTGAACAAGTCATTATCTCATTGCCCCGAGGTTTATCCAGCTGTCATTTGATGACAGTAAGAATCTTTTGCTGACTACAGTTATAAAGTGCTTTCAGGTCTTTCCTGGATATGTTTCTATCTATTATTATTGTTTTAATTTAGTAGTAGCAAAAACTGTTGGTGTTCATTTCCTGAATAATATTGCATTGGATAGTAACAAAACAATTGCAAGTGAACATTTCTAAAACACTGTATGTACTGTTTTGTCTGTTATAAGACTGTCATCATTTGACATCTGTATTAGGCAGGTTTCCATGCCAATATGGCAGATAATCACAAGGCAATGTAAACTGAAGTTGCAGTTACCCCTGATGCTCCTTTTGATTTTCTCAGATTTGCTATGAAAGATAACAGTCAATAGGGTCTTGTTTCCGGGGAAGCCGCTCAGCATCACTGAAGCCAATGTTCCATTTAGAGAGTTCCTTCCGGGTTCCCAGGAGCCCCATTTCATTTGTATTAGGAAATGATAAGCTTAATAAAGACTGTTGGCAATCCACAGCAGGACACTGCCACTTATTCCATGACTTTCTAATTTCCTAAGAAGTCTGTCATAAGGGACTTTCTCAAGTGCTTTCTGGAAATCCAGCCTCACTATATCAACTGGCTCACCTTTATCCACATGTTTATTTATGTCCTCAAAAAAATGTAGCAAATTTGTGAGGCAAGACTTCCCTTGGCTAAATCAATGTTGGCTTTGCACCCATTAAACTATGTTTATCTATATGTTCAGCAGTTTTGTTTTTTATGATGGTTTCTACCATTTTGCCTGGCATGGATGTCAGACTCGCTGGTCTGTAATTTCCTGGGTCATCCCTTGATCCCTTTTTAAAAATTGGCATTACATGTCACAGTATTTCCCCGTCCATGCACAGGTTTTTACTACTAGTACTGTATAATGTAAAAATAATGTGGACTTAGTTTTTATTTCATAAAAAGTACTTGAGTGAACAACTCTGATAGCTGACATATTCCATTAACCAACTTGGGCTATTCCCCATACATGCCAGATAATGGGGATTTTTCTGTACATATAGTATAGTATAGTATTATCTCCTCTGGATAAAATGAACAAAAGCTGAATGTACAGCTGCATCTCTATTAAAAGTTTGGTAAGTGTGTGTGTATGCGTGTGCGCGAATGTGTGTGTGTGGTTGTTGTGGGGGTGGAGGGGATAGGGAAGGGTCTCCTCTAAAAATCTTTAAAAAATCTTAAAATGTCAGTGAAAAAGCTTTGAAAAACAATAGTGTAGCATCTATATGCTCAAATTCGGGCAAACTAAGCTGAAAAGTAGGAAAACAGTGACATTTTTTTCTGGTTGATGCACATTATTCTCGTAGGAGAGGATTTAATTGAGGCATCAGTTTGCTGCATGGCTCAGTTTAATCCTGGCTATACAGTCAATGTACCAAACAATATTTTCCATAGTAGGCATATTTCATGTTGATTTTATTTGGTTTTAAGATTTTTTTGTGGCCACCTGAAAGATGAATGACAATACACTCATCCACGAATTTCTAGAGGCTGTTGCAGAAGGTGATCGGGAAGTAATAATCAGCAAAATCTCTGCAGTTCATTCTATCCTTGGAAACATAGACTTCCAGCACCCTGAAACAGGAAACACAGCTCTCATTATTGCTGCTAAAGGAAATCTCAGTGAGGTAAACAGTGCTTTCTTTAAAGTGCTTTGTCAACCTTGGTTCTTCTTATTCTGTATGGATGATGTAAATACAACAACTATAATTTTATATTTAGGTGGTTTAGCCAGATACCTGCATTAGGATTAATCACTGTGATATCTCTTTCATATTTGTGGATCAGGAATTGAATTGTAATAGGCTCCTTGGTCTGTTCTGGATGGCCCAATCACACACTGAAATCTTCAATTTTCTACTTGTGCATCAAGTATTTGCATCTCCCCTGGTTTCCTCAGATACGGTTTAGAGTTGTCCTGAAATGACACAAAGATTAAAGCTAGTTGTACATGCATAAGCAGCAGATTGAAATAAAAGTGGTTGCAATGCATTTCTGGAGTTGTATTCCACATACTGAATACTATGAAGATTGAATTGTAAAATGTGTATAAAAGTTAACTGTTAGTAGTTTATTATATTGATGCAACTGCTAATGTATTGCAGAGTTCTTTGTTAATATTTTCTATATTACCTTATGTTAATTTTATAATTAAAATAACTTTAGAGGTACAGAGATGGGCAGATTGTAATTTTATGGCGCTTTGAATGCTATCAGCCTGCTCCTGAACCTTTAAGGGGTTGGGTTCAAAGGAACACTGCTGCTTAGGCCAAGTGCCGCTGGGATGGAAGAGAAATGACCCTTTCAACAGCATCCCAAGGCAGCTGCCTACACTGCCTAGTGAAAAATAGCACTGATCTACCGGACCAGCCGAAACTATTAACTTGTGGGTTATAAAAGAGATCATATTTTCTATGCATTTCATAGTCAAGACAGATTACAAAAATACAGGTAGAAATTTCTTAACTGTTAGTAAGCCTGACCTTAGTGATAGCCCATCAGTCGGTCTATGCAACAAATCATTGTGGGAGATTCGAGGAAGAATGGTAATCAAGGAGCCAGGCATGAAAAGATTGACAAGGTCCCCATGAAAAGTTAATTTCAAATAGCATCTGCAATGTGGCTTCTCATCATATGGTTTAAGATTATATTGAATATCACTTTATTAAAATCACAAGCATGCAAATATACAAGCTTGCTTACATAATCAACTGTGGTCTATGACATTGCAAAAGAAAGCACATTGGGCAGACCAAATGAGCTTTACAGCCTTTATCTACCATCATATTCTCTGCTTCTATGTTAATAGCATGAAAAGCTGATGACAACATGGGATAAAATCAATAAACATACTCTCTATTCAAGGCCATAATTCCCTTTTATCTATCCACTCCTTGTTGCTTTTGTAGTCAGAATGAGAATTATAAGCAACAAAGCTTTGATTATGTCATCCCTTTAGCATCCTCCTGAATGAAGATTAAACTTTATTTATTACATATTGCTTAATACTGAATACATTTGTTTGCAAGCTTCTAGAGAAATTAAATTACAGCAGTGTGATACATTAACTCACTGAAACATAGCATGTCCAAAGGGGTTACAATAAGTAATAAGGGAGAAAAGATTACAGATTACAAAGATTTACAGTGCTGTATTATTACAGGGGTGATTCATTACTTTTTACACATGGGAAAAGTATCAGTGGTATCAAATTTATTTTGCAAGGAAAAGAAAGTTTTTTGTTTTGTTTTTTTAACAAAATGTAAAGATCTTTTAGATTTCTATGAAAATAAGACCCAATGATTTATTAACCCATTCTGCATTCATTGTGTAATTTTGTCCTTTTCATGGCATTGCAGGTAGTGGGAATCCTTTTGGAAAAAAGAGCAGATGTCACGCTGTGTAACTATAGTCATCAGACAGCTGTACATGTGGCTAATCGTGCTATCCAGAGACAGCTCCTTTCTGGTATAAACCGAGCCTCTTTTCCCCAGATGCAGCTCATGCAAACAGCATGGCAAGGTGATCTCCAAGTTCTTCAGCACCTGCTGGTGAGTTAAATGGAACTTTCTTTTTACAGGATTATATCGTGGGAAAAAATGTATTGTCTATTCCCCGCCCTGCCCAACCTTTCTTCCCTCTTTTCCCTTCCAGCTTCATTTTTTTTCTCATTTACCCTGATTTTATTCTGGTTCCACAATAACCCACAAACCATTAACTGAACAATGTCCTGTTCCCTCCCCACAGAGTTGGGCTCTGTCATAGGTGCTCAGCTAATATTAGAGATTTACATGGGACAGGAATGACAGAATTTTTTATAGGGCCTAAGGCAGAACACTTAAATTAAACAGTGAGAGTCCCTGTACTACTTTTAGTAACACAGTGACATAGTAGATGTTGGTAAATAAGGAGACAGCATGTAATGGTAAATGGAACCTACTCTGAAGCAAGAACCATGAAGCGGAATGCCACAAGGATCAGTGTTGGGGCCAGTTCTGTTCATTATATTTGTAAGAGACATTGTGGAAGAGAGAGAAGGTAAAGTTTGTCTATTTGTGGATGATACTAAGATCTGAAAAAGAGTGGACATGCCAGAAGGAGTAGAGAGAATGAAGTTTGCTTGGGGAATAGCCACTGCTATTGATTGCATCGGTAGCATGGGATCTTCTTGGTGTTTGGGTGGTTGCCGGGTTGTTGTGGCCTGGTTTGGCCTCTGTTGGAAACAGGATGCTGGGCTTGATGGACCCTTGGTCTGACCCAGCATGGCAATTTCTTATGTTCTTAAGAAAGCTTGGGCACTGGGATTTAATGCCAAGAAGTGCAGAGTCATGCATCTGGGATGCAGTAATCCAAAAGAGCTGTAAGTGATGGGGGTGAAAGACGATGTGCATGGACCAAGAGAGGGATCTTTGGATGATAGTGTCTGGCAATCTGAAGATGGCGAAGCAATGAGACAAGGCGATAGCTAAAACCAGTGTTAGGATTGTGGACCCTTGTATCGGGGTGAGTTTGGCACAATCTACAGGGAAGGCCGTGTAGATCCTCACCACCAACTGGTGGAACAGATGGTGCAGAGACTGAACTGGAGCTTCACCTGTACCAACCCCTTTCCCCTCAGATTGAGCCTTTGGGTTCTGGGGGCTGCCCGATCTTAGGTGGCAGCCTCTGAGAAACAGGCAGAAGAGTAAATCTGGGGTCAGGCTAAGGTCAAAGGCAGGCAGCAGGCAAGGATAATGAGAGTCCAAGCTATGATCAGTGGCAAGAGGCAGGCAGGGACTTCGAGAGTCCTGGCTAAGGTCAGTTACCAGTAATCCATCTAAGGATAGGAATGTAGAAGCTGAAGAGGATAGAGAGAGGAAGGCAAGGGTGGACGAGGCTGAAGAGATGAAGGCAGATTGGATGAGGCTGAAGACATGGTAGGTTACATGAGGCTGAAGACTTGAAGGCAGGTTGTACAAGGCTGAAGACATGGTGGGCAATAGGCTGAAGACCAGAGGAGCAGCAACTCACACTGAAAGCTGGCGACCCGATGCTGAGGCACTGTAGCATTCCACGATCAGGGTTTAAATACCCGGTTGTGTGATGTCATCTACAGGCACCAGCAAGCACTGTTCCCAGAGTGGAGCCTTTATGGGTTGGTGCTTGTGATGTATACATGCCTAGGGGAGGTTCCGGCAGTCGATGGTTGTGGCATCTGGCTGTGAATGGCGGTCAATGGTGGTGGAGTTCAGCTGTGAATTGGGGTCCTTGGCGGGCCTGGCAGTGCAGGGTGAGTGAGCCATTTTGTGGGGGTAGCCCACAAGCTGGCAAACGTAACAGCCAGAATACTGCTGGGCTGCAAAGAAAGAGAAATAACCATTAAGAAAAAGGAGGTGATAATGCCCTTGTACAGGGCCTTGGTGAGGCCTCTCCTGGAGTACTGTGTTCAGTTCTGGAGACCGTATCCAAAAAGGATAGAGACAGAATGGAGGTGGCACAGAGAAGGGCAACCAGAATGGTGTGGGGTCTCCATTGGAAGACTTATGATGAGAGACTGAAGGATCTAAATATGTATACCCTGGAACAGAGGAGGTGCAGGGGAAATATGATACAAACCTTCAGATACCTGAAATGTTTTAATGATGCATGAACTTCAAACCTTTTCCATTGGAAAGGAAACAGTAGAATTAGGTGTCACTAAATGAAACTCCAGGGAGGGATGACTCAGAACCAACATCATGAAATATTTGTTCACGGATAGAGTGATGGGTGCCTGGAATGCCCTTCTGGAGGAGATGGGGAAGATGAAAGCTGTCAAAGAATTCAAAGGCGCATTGGATAAAATACTGTGGATCCCTAAAGGCTAGAGGATGGAATGGAAATGAAGAAAAGGGGGAATGGAGGTAACTCTCTCGGTGCAGTGGTTACTACCCTTAACCAAATGGGGATTACTTTAACCAAGAAGTCTTGATGCTTTTGTCGCAACTGTAATATCACTCTCCACTTTGAGAGTGGGGGTGGGGGGAAAAGGGGAATTGGATTCAGATGACAATCAATATGAGCCCCCTGGTCTAGGGTATTGATATGCAGACATAAGGGAAAAAGCACAGGACTGCTTCTACAGCCAAGACCAAAAGCAAAGCAAGTCAAGCAGCATTGTCTGAATTTTCAAGAAGGCTAACAGTAATTTTTTATGGGTTTGACAGGTTTTGCTTATAAATAAAATAACTCGGCAGACCGCCGTATTGCGGCCGTTTTCATTACTGGCAGTCAGGCAGCCGCAGCGGGTCGCATTAGCAAGGAGGTGCTAAGGTCGCACAAGCTAATTTACATATTGCATGGCGCCCCCCCCTTGCGGGCGCCATGCGTGCTTTAAGAAAGCGGGCGCTGAAAAGTCAGCGCCTGCTTTCCGCGAAGATTATTGCATTGGCCCCTATGGCTCTATACACAGCACAACAGCTACTGGTTCAAGGCTGGCTGCAATATCCTTTGCCCTAACATTTTCTATTCCTAGTCCAACAGTCAGGACTCACTAATGTTTTTACCCCTTCTCTCCCCCAGCTACTGTTACCACCGCCCCTCTGTCTCTGTCACAATAGTGCTTAAATTCTTTCCTGATTCTGGTTACTGCTACCTCTGCTAATAGCTGTACCAAGTATCTATCATCTTATTTAATTTAGTTTAAAAATACTTATAGCCCTCAAAATCCAATAAATCTTGTTCTGAGCAGGTAACTAAGTCAACATACATAATGAGTAACATAAAATAAATACAAAACAGTATATCAATACATACAAAACAATCCATCAAATAAAAACCAAGGCTCACTTTAAACAATTAAATCAGAAGCCTGAGTAAAGAAAATTGCTTTAACTTGCTTCCTAAAATCTTTGTAGTTAGGCATTTTCCGCACATGAGCTGGGAGTGAATTCCAGAGGAGAGGACTGATAACAGAAGACATTCCTTTTCTTTAATTTTTATGGTGAACTTCTCAGTAAAGAAGCATTTCTTCCCTTTTCTGCTGAACCTTCTTCCTTCCTTATCATGCCGTCTTGTCCTTAAGGTTTTTTTTTCTTAAATGGAAAATACCTCCTCTTATGCTTTACTAAAACTGTACATATGTGAATGTTGCTATTATATTCCCCTTTTCCTTCTCTCGTCCAATGACTACATTTGCAGTTCTTTAAATCTCTGTATAGTATTTGTGTTCCAGACCCTGTATCATTTTGTTAGCCCTCTTCTGAATTGTTTCCATCCTTTCAATGTCCTTAGAAAGGTCTGACCCTCCGGAAGTGAACACAGTACTCAAGGTGGGGGTCTCAGTAGTGATCTCTACAAGGCAATGTTGCCTCCATTTTCCTGCTGATGATACTTCTGCTTAGGCAGCCAAGCATTCTGTTAGTTTTTCCTGTCACTAAATAAACCTGAGCTGATTACTCATAGGTCCTTTTCCTGTTTGGCAGTTGCCAGGTCTTGTCATCCTATTTGGTAAGTATCTAATGGACAGTAGTAAAAGGTAGCAGGTTGGGTCCACTGGCAACGACCACCTTCTGCTTTTCGCACAGGGGGAAAAGGAAACAAATTTAAAAAGATTCTGGGTTGTGACCAAAAATCACCACTGCTAATGGGTGGTGTTCATGATTTCACACTCTTCTGATTTGAAATACACCTTCTAAACCCTCGACCACTCTCGTGTTTTGTAAGCCTCCTTCCAGTTCTTTTTCTACCTCTCCCAGGTGTTTCTTCTTTGTTACGGATTTTATGTCACCTGCATTTTTTTTCCTTTCAGTTGCTTTGAGATAGCTCTAACAAAATGTATTTGAAAGGACGGGCCTTAGCAACGAGCCTTGATAAACCCCCACTTGTGACTGGTCACATTACCCTCACCAGCGTGGGTGCCATGGACTGTTTCTGTATGTGTTATGCTGCATAACCAGTTCCTCACCGCTTGACAACTTTCTGCCGCCAGTTATAAACTGGTTAGTTTGGATTCCAGCCTTCTACGTGGAAACAGAGTCAGAAGCCTTACTGAAATTCAGATAGGCCACATCCATCCATTTCTCCCCGATCCTCTACTTTTGTCACTTCATTAAACACAGTAAAGTTTGTTTGACAGGATCTCCCCTTGTAAACCCATTGCTGTTGAGGCTCCTATAATCTACCTGTCTCAAGGTACTGCACTATCCTTTTCTTTACTAGTGCTTCTATAGCTTTGTCCAGTACTGAAGTTAGACTGCCAGGACTAGGGTTAACTGCCTCCTCCTTCTTTTCCACTTTTCTGGCATGAGACTACGGGCCTCATTTTCAAAGGAGTTTACCGCGTGCGATAAATTCGCAAATCGCGATGCCCTAGACAGGTATTTTAACCCCTATGGGAGGGCCACCTAATAACTCGGGGTGGGGATTAGGTATGAGCGTCGGGGGTTGGGGGCCACTTTCGCATTCCACATGAGACCTACGGACAGAACAGTGGTCTCTAGTGCAGATTTGCTGGCCGTCGGAGTGAGGACGCTCACTCCAAGAAGTGGTTTGGGCAACGTTCTCTCCACCTAGCTTGATGGACACTCTACCTGGGCAACAACAAGCTAGGTGGAGAGAATGTTGCCCAAACCACTTCTTGGAGTGAGCGTCCTCACTCCGACGGCCAGCAAATCTGCACTAGAGACCACTGTTCTGTCCGTAGGTCTCATGTGGAATGCGAAAGTGGCCCCCAACCCCCGACGCTCATACCTAATCCCCACCCTGAGTTAGTAGGTGGCCCTCCCATAGGGGTTAAAATACCTGTCTCTCTCTCTCTCTCCCCCCCCCCCCCCCCCCCCCCCCCCCCGGGAGCCTGACACACTGAAAGAATCATCGCACACTGGGAAAACATCACGTGCAGTGCTAATGTTTTCGCGAATGGCGAAAACATCGCCGCACGCGATGTTTCCCCACTGCACGAAAGAAGCCTCATTTGCATTGGTAACGCCCCCTAATGCGTTACCAATGCGATATTGGAAAATGAGGCCCTACATCTGCTTATCTTCCAGACTCTTGGGACCTCTCTTAATTCCGAAGACAATTTGAAAAGGGCTATGAGGGGTGCAAGCAGCACTTCCTTAAGATCATGTTATTTAAAAAAAAAAAAAAAAAGGCATTTGTATGCTTAAACACAGGGCTAGATGTAGATGTACTAAGGGTTTTTCCCATTTTCTGACTCTGGGAAAGGTACTTAGTAAATTTGGTCAATAGAGGTCCAACAAATCAGTTTCCCTGAATCTTTCAATGCAGCAGATGGGACTCAAATGGTAGTCATTTCAAATCCTGATGGAGTTTATATAAGAATTACGGTAATGTTATTTGATTTTCTTATAGTGAAAAACACATACATTCTCATTCCTTTTTCTGAATAAAAACAGGAGTGGTATCTTTCAGCTATGTGTGGTGGCATATGCATGTGATTATCGCCGCATGTAGATCTATGACACTATTTTATAACCCACGCATATCATACATGCACATATTACAATATACGCATATCTTTACCCCGGAACATTCGTGTGTATGCATGCTTCTGCACGAATACATGCAAATACTTTGAAAGTGAGTATTTCCATGCATTGAATGTGTGCGCTTTTTTCTATTTTAAAAATATATATACGCACGTATATTTTACATGTGAAAAATACAGTAGGACTTACTTGTGTAAAACCTGATTTATACACATAAGTCAGCATATTATAAAACATGCACACACAACTGAAATTAACCAGTTTACCAATTACTCCATCAGTTAGCCCTGCACCTTCTCCAGATCATCGAGATCCTACCGGCTCTTCAGCCCCAACTCTCCCTGTACACTCAGACCTCCCATACACCAATAATACACAATACACAAGTCTATTTTCAGTTACACCAGATAATTAGCAGGTGTAAAATTACGTGAGTAAGTTAAATTATAGATGTGTAAGTGTATTTAAATAGCAACTTAGACATGTAACACCCCTACATTGTCCCTTTTTTACATGTGTATATGCACGCGAAAAATAAAGTACATACGCATCTTCGACTTTTAGAAAATAAAGGTTACGCGAATACAGACTTCTTATGACAGTAACTTTCAAACTGGCGCGTGGGTGCACATGTGCGTGCGTTCATCGGCCTGCACCCAGGGACATGGCTTATTTTATATCTTGCCTGCGTATATGTGCACGTATTGTAAAATAGGCTGGCCGCGCGCACATGTGCCCCAAATTTTAAGTGAGCATGCGCATGTGTGAGCAAATGCCACTTCTACCGCTTAAATCAGGGGATTTTAAAAGGGGCGTGTGCTGACGCCATTTCTGGCTTTACTAGTTCGTCCAGTTAAAAGGTCTTCCAAACCCCACTGGTTTAATAGCCTTCACTTTGCCCAGTTATCCCCAACCTTTAAAACCCCACCGATCGACCTATTTGTCTTTTATTTTATAACTTACACAGCAACCATAGCAAAAATAAAGTTACAGGGCAGGGGCGAACAGCATGCGCTAGAGCGCAGACGCATTTAAGCACACATCTCAGCTACACATCCTGAAATGCCGATGCTCTGCCCAGACCATGCATATGCCCACTCCTTTTTGAAAACTTCTGAGATGTGTGTGTTCCGGGAGATAAGCTATATCTAGGCAGCTTTTAAAGTGTGCTCGGCGCGCATCAACCCAACATATGCGTGCATCCCCTAATTAATGTGCAAGTTGGGCTAATTTTTGGATGCTTAACTCTTTGAAAATTCACCCAAAACTATAATAGGTAAATTAGAACCTTCCAAGTTAGAGGAAAGAAACACATGGAGATGTAATATCTTTAAATAGAGCAATACTATAGAATGGTTGCCATTCAAATGACCTAGTTAACAAAGATTTTGTGTTCTGCCATAACGTTAATTAGTAAATAAGGGTCAGTACATTAGCAATGTCATGTAACTGACTTTTAATTTTGCATAAAATATATAATACAATATAAAATAATATGTTTGCAAACAAGCAAAACAAGAAAATAATTGTGACTTTAATGATTTTAAGTCAACAGAAAAATTCCTGGATATAAACTTTAGAAACCAGCATGGTCTTACTGCTCTGATGTTGGCAGTGAGAGATTTGGACCTGTTTGAACATTTTCTTGACATGTCAACAGACTATAGACCTATTGATGTGCTAGAAGAGCTTCTCAAACATCATGCGTGAGTATCAGATAATATTAATTATGCTATGGTATTAGCATCCCAGCTGTGACTTATAGTGAATTCATGACTATTACCAATTTGTGAAATGAAAATTCAGGGATTGCACTGGAAATTATAAATGTGATTACTACTAATCTTCTATCCAGTAGTAGTTATGATCCAGTAATGACTATGAACATGCTGGGAAAGCATGCAGAGGCATCACTTTGGGAGTGCTTTCCAGCCTAGATTTGCAGACGTTGATGGTAGAGTTCTCACAATACATATTAGGGCGAATTTTAAAAGCCTGGCACGCGCCAAAACCGGGAGATACATGCATAAGTCGGGCTGGCATGTGCCGAGCGGATTTTAAAAGCTGCCTGTATACCGCGCACAAATGAAAATTTCCAAAAAAAGGAGTAGGGCGTGGGCTTTCCCAAATTTCAACTTGAAATTAGCGCGTAAATACGCGCACAAGCGTGTGCTGGGGTTCCCTGCCATTTAACTTTACTTCTGCTATGGAGAACATAAAAGCTGTAAAACAAAAAAAATCTAGACAAATCAGTGGGGTTTTAAGGGTCGGATCTAACAGGGGAGAAGGGAGGCTATTAAACTAAAGGGTTTGGAAGTCCTATCCCTTCACTGGGCGAAATAGGAATGAACTGGGAAAACGGCTAATGGCGTCGGCTTTTAAAATCCCACCACTTACGCAGTAGAAGCATCATTTGTGCACGTAGGTGCGCGTCCACTTAAAATTGCGTGCACTTGTGCGCGCGGTCAGGTTATTTTATAACATGTGTGCATATACGCGCATGTGTTATAAAATGGTCACGACCCCGGCGCATCTGTTTACCATCATTGAGTACATGCTATGCCTTAGTATAGTTTTTCCACTTGTTGCAACAGGGGTCTGTGTTGGGGGGGGGGGGGGGAGGTAAGCAAGTTTAGGGGTGCAAGGTCCTGTCTGCTACAGGACACTTTCAGTTGCCCTCCCACCTCACTTTGCGATCCTGACTCAGGAAAAAGACAATGTGTTATCCTCAGAAATAAGCTTTTGTTTATCAGATTTGGCAGGATTTAGCATTTAGAAAATGACAACAATTCCTGTCTCTAACATCCTGGCCACTAAGCACTAATTTACCCTAAAGAAACTTCTGTACCATGGGTGGTTACAAACCTTAGCCTGCATAATATATTAACACTTGTAGCTAACTTATTTACCACTGGTCCAGACTTCAGGTGATCTCCCCTATTTACCTCTGAAGCAAGCTCCAGTTGGAGAGCTGGAGAATGTGGACAGACGAGGAGGCTTGACTCTGGGATGGGTTCTGCCAGAGCTGCCGGCTGTCTGGGGCTTGCTTCTGGGTCCCTTCCTGTACTGGCAGAGCTGTTGGGCTGCTCTTGGTTCCCCTTCGCCTTAGAGAGCTCACCACCATCTCTCGTCAGGGCATCTCCTCTCTCTGATCTCCTGGCCATACCTAGTCTTCTCCTCGATAGTAGGGAGTGCTGGTCTGCTTTGGACTCCCCTTTCACTCTTCCTTTCCTGGTCACTCTCAGGGTTCACTCCCCTTCTCCTTATTTCTCCCCTGTCTTATACTTTCCATCTGATAAACATGCATAAGCTCATGCATAATCACGTGGTGGGTGGAGGGTCTTTGCTGCATTGCAGGTCTTTCTCCCCCCATCTTCGGGAGGTCCTGCCATGTTGCAGGTATTTTTCTCCCTCCCCATATCTTCGGGGGGGAGAACCGCCACGTCTGTATGCCAAGCTGTTATGCCAGAGTGTTTTTCTGTCTCAGACTGCCCCCTCTCTTCCAAGGTTGGGGATCTTTCCCCCTACATTTCTCCCTTCTTAAGCGGGATGGGCCAGCAATGAAGCTTATCTCACTTAAGCCTAACTATTGGCTATTTATGCAGGCCTTAACTGTATGACATATTTGACCACCAATGATATCATCATATTGTTAACCTGCCCGCGACTGTGCGGGCAAGTCCCCTACCTCTCTCCCAGCTGCTTACCTGAACGCGGCTGACCACCGTCGCTGCAGTCTCCTGTCCTGCGTGGCAGGGCTGAACCCTCACCGGGGGTCTTCCTCCGTGGCTGGGGCATCGGGCCCCTCCTGATGACGTCTTCTGGGCATCCTCTGGCTAGCCCTATAAAAGGGCTTCACTTCCAGTTCTGCTTTGCCTTGCGTCAGAGTTCTTAGCTCCTGGAATCTTTTGTATTCCAGTGCTCCACCAGGTCTTCGTTCTTCGTTGGAGCTCCATGTCCTGTCTTGGTTTCTGATCCTTCGTTGCCAGTCCTGATGTTCCGTGATCCAGTCCTGATGTTCCGTGATCCAGTCCTGATGTCCCTGATGTTCCGTGATCCAGCCTTGATGTCCTAAACCCCTGGTTCCTCATCGCCACCTTTCCTGGCGTGCCATGTCTGGTCCGTGACCAGCCCCACGGGTGGGCTATGTTGGGCGCCTCGTGGCACAAGGCCTGCCTTCTCGCCTGCAGCACAAGCCTCTGGATGGTCATCCTTGTCTGAAGCCAAGTCCCATCTTGGTCCTGTGTCCTAAATCTCGTCTCGGCCCTCAGATTCCCTTGTGTCTGCTCCATCCATGTGTTAGACGCTGCAGGAACCTGCACCGCTTCAGCGTGGCCACGACTGGCCACAGGCGGCTGTGTAGGGCGTGTCCTGGTGCAGGCCTCTACAGTATCTGGGACATGTTCCTCGCACTTGCTTCACTTCTCGTCTGGAGTCTGCTGCGCATCCAGCATGGTCTGTAACCAGCCTCGTGGGTGGGCTGTGTAGGGCGCGCTGTATCGCAGCCTCAACCTAGTACTTGATCTTGAATCCTCGTTTTCAGTACCTTGTTCCTGAGTCTTCGTCTTCTGTACCTTGATCCTGAGTCCTCGTCTTCAGTATCTTGATCCTGAGTCTCGTCTTCAGTCTCTGCCTGAACCATCGTCTGCCCTCGACCTCCGTCTGTCCCGGCGTGCCTGCCATTCCCCATTGGCGGGTCCAAAAGGACTATCGGGTGGCCGGAGGGCTACCTCAGAGAACAACATTGCATTGTTGGTTCTCACCTGGCTCGCTCGGGTTCGGTGGAGGTCAGGGTCCTGTGTCTACAATCTCCACCCATGCTCGGACACGTCTCGCCTGCCTCAGTACCGCCTTGGAGCCCACTGGGGTCGTGCCGTGGCCCAAGGGCACACAATCCCCTCGGAAATGGGACTGCTCTCCTAGCGCTCCCTAACACATCATCAACATGAGGTAGGAATAATAGTAGTCATGGTACTTATAAGGAATCATAATAGTAATAATAGAATGGGAGTATCATAATAATGTAATAGATAGGATAATAGTGAATAAAACCATCATTAAATAAAAGACAAAAAATTTAATGCAGAAAAATAAATGGGTAATGTAAGTAATATGGCTGATGGGGGCGGGGGCAGGCAGTACCTCCTTGGATGACATGACTGGCAGCCATATAGGGGCTGATGAGGTGCATTAGTGCCCCCTGGGCCTGGCACTCTGGGCAGTTGTTTGCCTCTTCTGATAGCCCTGGTTCTCCCCTCTAGTCCCCCTTTCCTGCCCAGCTTGCTTCTGACCTTCTGAGATCATGTGTGAAAGAGAGAGAAGGAGCATGTATGAGTGTGTTTGTGTGTGACAGAATGAATGTGTATGTGTATGGAGAGGGACACAGGAAAAGGTTTGTGCTACCCACTAATGCCGGCTTACAATCAATGAGAAATTGAAATGGGGAGCTGCTGAGTATCAGGGGCCCCCTTTATTGCCCTGAGAGGCTGTAAGAGAAATTGTTGCCTGTGTGCAGCCTGTCAATTCATTATTGCCCTTTAATGCATACACAGATACAGTGATTAGGCAGTTCACTGGATGGATATAAAATCTATGCTAATGAGGGACACCATGTCTCTTCTCCCCACCCCCGTTCCTCAAGTGTCCGGACCTAGTCTGTGTAAATGTTGGCAACCCTAGTTGCGGCCTGAAGAGAAACTTGCAGGGCCAGGAGAGAGGCCTGCAAGGCCACGGCAGAGCTCATCCTGCCGCGGCTGGAAGAAAGCTGTTCCAGGGCCAGGAGAGTGGTCTTCAACATTGCGGCAGAGCCCATCCTGCCGTAGCTGGAAAAAATCCATTCTGGGGCCAGGAGAGAGGCCTGCAAGGCCATAGTTGAGCCCATCCTGCTGCGGCAGGAAGAAAGCCGATCGGGGCCAGGAGAAAGGCCTGCAAGGCTGCAGCAGAGCCTATCCGGCTGCGGCCGGAAGAAAGCCCTAACAGAGGCGGGAAAGAGGCCTGCAAGGCCGTGGCTGTGCGCATCCTGCGTGGCTGGAAGAAAGCCATTCCAAGGCTGGGAGAGAAGCCTGCAAGGCCTCAGCAGAACCCATCCTGCCATGGCCAGAAGAAAGCTGTTCCGGGGCCGGGAGAGAGGCCTCCATGGTTGTGGCAGAGCCCATCCTGCCACTGCCGGAAGAAAGCTGTTCCGGGTCAGGGAAAGAGGCCTGCAAGGCCGTGACCCAACCTAGCCTGTCGTGGCTGAGAGACAGCCGTTTGGGGCCGTCGTTCAAATGTCAGGAGAGAGGCCTGCAAGGCCGCGTGACCCTCCCCCTTCCTCCTAATTTAGCAGGAGCCGCGCAGTAGCAGTGGCTTCCTTCCATCTCCCTTTGGGCAGTGAGGAGCAGCGCTGCCATCCAGTAGCAGCAAAACAAGGCCTAGAAGAAAGGGGGAGGCCTGAAAGCTGTAGGTATGTATGCTTGTGTGTGTGTGTGTGTGTGTGTGAGAGAGAGAGAGTGCCTGCACTGTATGTGTGAGTCAGCCTGCATGTGGTAGTGTGTAAGAGTCTGCATGTGTGCATGAGAGAGTGAGCGAACATGTGTGTGTCAGAGCCTGCATATATATGAGCGTGACAGAGCCTGCATGTGTGTGTGAGATCCTGCATGTGTATAAGAGAGTGAGAGAACCTGCGTATGTCTGAGACACTCTGTATGCATGAGAGAGCAAGACAGCCTGAATGTGTCTGTGAGAGTCTGTGTGTATGTGAAAAGGAGAGACACTGCGTGGGTGTGTGAGAGCAAGAGAGAGCCTGTGTATGTGATAGCATACATGTGAGTGAGAGAGAGCATGTGTGTCTGGGGGGGTGGGGGGAGAGGATAAAGAAACCCCCCTTCCCCAATCCTCATGTGTTTGCTGTTTGAAATATTTGGAATTTGGGAAATAATTTAAAAAAGTGAGTCATTTTAATTACTGAATTTTCATTGGCTGTTGCCTGCTTGACATATTTATTCTTTTTATTAGTATGGTTTTAATATTTTGAGGTTTTGTATTTCTTGACTTTATTACTTAATGTTTTATGAGGAATGATGATGTTTCTGCTTTTCCGTTGTTGCACTGCATAATTATACAGTCAGGCTTGTTGTGGTTTTCAGAGAATATGTTTGAGCGAGAGAGAACAGTGAATCAATGAGCATATGTGTGAGCAAAAAAGACTATTTAAACCAGTGACTATGTGTGAGCCAGAGTTTGTGAGCCAGTCAGCATGTGTGTCAGAAAATATAAGGAAGTTTGTGTAAGAATGAACATGTGTGCTAGTGAATGTGTATATTCGAGAGAGAGGAGAAAGTTTATGCATATCTCCTATCCTGATTAATCCTGACAATCTCAGGGTGACTGGAGTCTAAAGTTCCCAGGTATGGAGAGCAAGGGATTTTTTTTTAGATTTAGCTTTAATTATTGGGTGTTATTGTTTTGAAATATTCTATTGATATTTGGAAAATTTAAGAAAACAGTGTTATATGTTTTTAATAATTGGTTGTTCTATTCATCAGCTGCTTTGAAATGTTATTCTTTATATGAGTACAAGCCGTTAAGCCCGTTAAAACGGGCTACATTACATTTTGTTTTCAGTCCATTTTCTAACACAGCACCCTTCTACACTTTTTCTCCCTCTCTCCCCCTTCCCCTCGTTCACTCCTCCCCTTTCCTCCACTCAGTCTTACTCACCCTCTGTCTCCCACTGCCTTCTTCCCCTCACTCTCACCTCCCTCCCCTTCCCTCAGTCACTCCCACCTCTCTCCCCTTCCCTCAGTCACTCCCCACCCTCTCTCAATCCCATCCCTTCCCCCTCAGCCCTCCTCCACTCCCTTTTTCTCTGCTCCACAACTTCTTACCCTTCCACTTACTCACATCCCTGTCTCTCACCTCTCCCTCTCCCCCTTCCACTTACTCACATCCCTGTCTCTCACCTCTCCCTCTCCCCTCACTCTTCCCCACCCCCTACCTACCTCCCTCCCACACACTCACCCACTCCTCCCTCCCTCTCACTCAGTCCCTCCCTCTCACTCCCTCCCTCCCTCTCTCCCTCCCTCTCTCTCCCTCAGTCCCTCCCTCCCAGTCCCTCCCCCTCTCAGTCCCTCCCTCCCTCAGTCCCTCCCTCCCAGTCCCTCCCCCTCACTCAATCCCTCCCTCCCTCCCTCAGTCCCTCCCTCTCACTAAGTCACTCCCTCCCACTCCCTCTCTCCATCCCTCCCACTCCCTCCCTCCCTCTCACTCAGTCCATCCCTCCCTCGCTACTGGCCGCTACCGCCCGCTGCCGCTACTGCCGCCGCTACCGCCGCCTGCTGCCACCGCCGCCGCTACCGCCGCCCGCTGCCACCACCGCTGCCGCCGCTACCGCCGCCCGCTGCCGCCATGTTTTTTTTTTCCTTACCCTGCCTAAGACCGACGTGCTCGCCCGCACATGCGCATTAGAGCTGCTCTCTACTGCGCATTTGCGGCACGTCGGTCAGGCATCATTTATCTAGTTAGATAGTTTTACTATTATGATTGATGGTTTATATATCTTGATTTTATTGTTTGATGTTTAATGAGGAATGGTGATTGTTTTTCCATTGTTGCATTGCTTACAGAGTCTGTCTTGTTAGTTTCCAATTTAGTTTTTGTCTACATGTTTCTAGTTATACTTTCTCTTTATTCTGTATTTTGTGAGGGTCTGTCTGTGTTCTGCATGTGTGACTGAGGTGAGGTATTCTGCTAGCATGTAGTTTTTGTCAGGCTCTTCAGCTTGGCTTGATCTGTTTTCTTAATATTAGGTGTATTGGTGTTTTGTGGCCTGGTGTAATATTTGCAGTGTTGTCTTTTCATAGATAAGGTTGCTATTGTTTGAGTGCTGACAGTGCTGTTTTTGTATGGGAAGTTTACTATATTGTAATTCAGTTTACTTAAAGCTTTCTGATGGCCGACATGCTTTACAATATTCCCAATTACATATGGCTGCAGTGTCTTTTTTTTTTTTGCAGAGTTTTCTGGTTGGTACCACAGTGGTGAATGTAATTAATTCATATATTATAATGATATTTTTACCTTAAAACACTGAATATTCTTTTTCATGTAAAATCTGTTACTATAAATGGTTGTTTTTAAATTATTTGTGGGAAGGGTAGGGTTAGGCATGTGTGCAAGGCTGTAAGGTTCACTTACGATACCTAATACCCTTCACCAGCCCTGGCTGCACTAGCTCCACAAGAGAAAGCAGGATTCCATCTGGAGCTGTGCTGCTTTAGGTTAGTGGCTCTCCCCAGTCTTGGCCAGGGCTTAATATTCCCTTTTTATAAGCCCAGGGAACAGTGTGGATCATTTCTGGTCCCTCCTCCCCTGGGGTCTGTAGGCAGAGCACAGCCTGAGAACCATAAAAGCCGCAGACTGTGTAGCCTGCAGCCAGTGGGAATGCACTAGAGAGGTGGGAGGGTTGCAGAGACGTGGAGGCAAGGCACAGGCACAGGTCAGAAGGGAGTAAGGTAGGAAAAAGTTCCTATGCAGTGTCGGCGAGGCTTCTGTCTGAGGTGACTATACTGAGCTCTGAGAGAAGCAGCTGGCCCTGGAACCAGTGAGTCTCTTACAGAATGAGATTGGGAAAGGGAAGAGGTTGCTGCAGAATCGGGAAGGACTGGCAGCAAGCAAGAACTTTACACCACGATGAGCAGTGCTCACTGTAAGCAGTACAAAAGTAGCATGTCAGAGAGAGTATATGTGTGTCTGTGTCAGAGAAGGTGAGAGAGAAACACACACCCATACCCACTTTGTCTGTGAGAGAGAGTATGTGAGTAGGTATCTTTCTCTCTGAGATACACACACACACACACATTCTGTGTGGGGGTGAATTTTTGTGTCTGAGAAAGAGTATGTGTCTTTGTGAGTGTCAATGTGTATGTGCCAGTAAAGTTTCTGCAATCTAAAAATCTGTTTGTGATTGACTGTGTGTGTGTGCCTGACACTGGCTGGCAGTGTCATTACTTGCAACTGATTCAAGAACTAGACTGAGAATCCAGGATATATCTCTATAAGAGAGATAAGGAAATGTGTAGGAGGCCCAACCAATTTGCATGGATGGAACAGAGGCTGCAGTTCTGCTCACTCCTGATCTAGAATGTCTTCAACTTCTTAGTTATTTAAGAAAGATGAAGTTTATTTTGGAGATATTTTGGCTCAGTGCTACTAGGTTCCAGTTCCAGAGTTGACTTGGTGTGCTTTTGAGAGCTGTTGATACATGTGCTGCAGGGAAAGTGCATGAGGGCGATAGATACCCCATGGGCAAGTTTTGAAAAAATCCCCTGGGCCGATATTTTCCTGCAGTCCTCCCCTACCGATGCCTCATACAGTTCCAGAGATGGGAGCTGTGGGAGGTTTCACAAGTGCATAGCTTTATGGCGAGACCTTCCCCGTGTGTGGCTCATTAGGGCCTTTATTTTTTTTAAAGAGGGTGATTGAAAACAGGAAGTGGGCTACAATCATCATAGCTAGGGCAGGTAAAGCATAAGACAGTATATAGTCACTTTGTAAAATATCTTCATCTCTGGAATCATAGTTGTAGTCAGCAATTTCTGCTGTGTCTTGGTCTACAGATAGTTCCACAGTGTGAGAGTCTTTATAGCCTAAAAGATATACCAGGTTTATTTCAAAGTTGATTTCATGGCCCCAAAACACATCTAGGATTTCTACCTCTGTGGGAACTGGGTCTGGTTCTAGGTAGTATAAGGACACACTCCCTACAGTAACTATTGAGTTCTTAGGTACTGTGACTAAAGAAACATTACTGGGTAAGGGAACCTTACTGGTAACATCATGCTCGTTAGAGGGGTGCTAACTAACCAAACATTATTTACAACAGCAATCTTGGTTTCGGAGAATTCATCATACTTTGTCATGGTAACCTTACATTTCTCTCGGACGTTGTCCGAGGACAAACCACACAGAGCTTCTATAGTATCCTTAAGGAAAGGCTTACTGGAACATTACCAGTGTATCTCCTTTGTTTGTTGGCATAGGCCTAAATTAGGAACTAAATATTGCTGTGGGTTGTCACTCTGATAGGCTAGAAGGGCAGGGGTATCTACATGCAGGTATACATTGTTTGTCCACGTACCTACATTAATTACTGTTTTCAATTGATAAACATTCTCAGGCAAAATGAAAGGCAAATTTAAAACATACGCAACCTCCATATTCTCAATGTCCACATACAGAGGTATAGCATAACACATATGATAAGCAATATAGACCTGGATAGGCTCGATGTAACTTTAGCGAAAGCCTCTATAATGTCAGCTGGAGAGACTAAATAGGTTGGAATCTGTCCTTTCATTAAGTTACTCATGCTGTTGTCCAGCTCTCTAAACAAGTCATTAGTGAGCATTTGAATGGGCTGGATAAAAGTACGGTCTTTACTCAGTATGATTTTAATGGTGGTAATGTACTCTTGGTTATGCTCAGTTGCTTGAGAATGTAGGTTAACCAAGGTGACAGTGTTACTTAGTGTTTTACCTTGAGAAGCTAACTGTTCTTGTTGGAGTCGTATCTGCTTAGAGATATTTATCGTCCTGCAACGGACAATGTCATAATGCTTCTGTATCGCTCTGTGGTGAGACCACTCCTTGAGTACTGTGTACAATTCTGGTCGCCGCATCTCAAAAAATATATAGTTGCGATGGAGAAGGTATAGAGAAAGGTGACCAAAATTATAAAGGGGATGGAACAGCTCCCCTCTGAGGAAAGGCTAAATAGGTTAGGGCTGAAGAAGAGACGGCTGAGGGAGGATAAGATAGAGGTCTAGAATGGGTAAATGTAAATTGGATATTTACTCTTTCGGATAATAGAAAGACTAGGGGTCACTCCATGAAGTTAGCAAGTAGTATATATAAAACTAATCGGAGAAAATTATTTTTCACTCAATGCACAATTATGCTCTGGAATTTGTTGCCATAGGATGTGGTTAGTGCAGCTGGGTTTAAAAAAGGTTTGGATAAGTTCTTGGAGGAGAAGTCCATTAACTACTATTAATCAAGTTGATTTAGGGAATAGCCACTCCTATTACTAGCATCAGTAGCATGGGATCTACTTAGTGTTTTGGTACTTGCCAGGTACTTTGTAGCCTGAATTGACCAGTGTTGGAAACAGGATGCTGGGTTTGATGGACCCTTGGTCTGACCCAGTGTGGCAATTTCTTATGTTCTTTAACAGTGTTCTGCAAATTTTTCAAGGAAACTTCATTGGCAATGGGCATGGATTCACCAAAAAGGGAACCAAGGGTAGAAAAGATAATGGATCCAGCAATTAGTCTAATAAATCTTTTTGGTCGGTCTAAGGCTTTTCTAATGGGCTGGATCATAATTTTGTCCAATTGGCTAAGAATGTTCTGCAAGTTCTGGGTAAAATATTTCAGATGATCCTTGAACCAAGCTTTAGTTGCAGGCAAATGCATGTTAGTGAGGTTAAAAAATTTCTGGATCACATGTTGGGGGTCCAGCAACACAAAGACTTTCTGGGTGACAATCTGGGACTGCATGATTAGGAAGCCAGAGGTGTCTTGCATCATGATGCTGGAGGAGGGACCAGGCTCGACCAGCTTGGCAGTTTCTGCTCCTGTCAGTAGCAGCACTAGGATGATCACCCTCAGGGATTGGGTCTTCATCTGAAAAGCAGTAGAGAACTACTCTTCTGCTTTATTGATAATGTCAGTGTAACTGGGCACACCAATTTGATCCACAAATTTACGAGAATGACAAGGTCTGAGCTGGTTAATGTGGACCCATTTAAGGACATCGTCACCATCAGGACGGTAAGCCTATTGGGGGTGTTGGCCTCTGATCCCAGCCCCCCTTCTGGGAGGATGGGAGGAGCAGCTCCCTCTCCCTGTCCCAGGCTGTATAGAGGGGGGCGGGTATGTGCGTCTCTTGCCTTTGTTCTGGCGAGAGATTACGGCTGTATTTAGAAGCTAACACTTCTGCTTTGTCCCTTGGTTCTGATAATTTGCCAGTCTTGGGAAAAAGGCTGTCTGTGGCTCTGTGTTGTGCACCCTCACCGATCCTTAGGGAGGTGTGGGGTCAGGGGCACTGCTTGAGCTGTGCTGGAATTTTTACGCTCACCGCCCGCTCGCAGCAGCCCTCGGTTTTCTGGCAGTGGCGAGGAGCCACTGCTGACGCACATCGCCCCAGCCCGGGCCCTCTGAAGCTCTTGCCTGCGTGGCGGCCTAGATGTTGCTGACCTCCTCTCCTGACCGGTCCTCCCTAGGCACGTGTGCATGCGCTGCTCCGGCCCATTTAAAGGGCCAGCAGCGGGAAAAGGGTGCTCAGCCCCCACTGATGAATTCGGTCCCTCCGGCATATTTAAAGGCTGCCTCTGGCTCCAGCAAACCGACTTGGCAATGTTTCCCATGTTCCTGTCTCAGCGTTTCTGTTTCAACGGTCCTGTCTCAGCAGTTCTGTCTCAGTGTTCTTGTTTCAGCGTTCTTGCTCCAGCACTCTGATCCCAGCTCTCCGGTCCCAGTGCCTCCACTCCGGTTCTGATCCTTGCCCCCTTCGGGCCCATCCTCTGGCTTTGGACCTTGGACTGGACTGACCACCACCTACTGCTGCCTGCCTCTGACCGGACCTGACCTATGCCTATTGCTGCCTGCCTCTGACCTCGGATTGGACCTGATCACCTACTGCTGCCTGGCT
The DNA here is from genome assembly GCF_901001135.1 of Rhinatrema bivittatum. Taxonomy (NCBI): domain Eukaryota; kingdom Metazoa; phylum Chordata; class Amphibia; order Gymnophiona; family Rhinatrematidae; genus Rhinatrema; species Rhinatrema bivittatum. The sequence continues at coordinate 50,351,096 of NC_042620.1, read as the reverse complement.
CTGACCACAGACTGGACCTGACCACCGTCTTCTGTTGCCTGCCTCTGACCTCAGACCGGACCTGACCTGACCATGCCGCCTCCTGCCTACCTTCAGCCTTGCTTGACCCATGCCTGTCTGGCCTCCGGTCCCTGCTCCAGTCCCTACGGACCAGGCTTGGCCTGCCTCTTGCCTACCTTGAGCGCATGGCCCCAAAACATCTGTCTCTTATGGCCACTCTTCTGGGACCAGCCACGCAGAGGCCCACTTAAGACCAGCTGGTCCCAGCACCCAAGGGCTCAACCTGCGGGGAACGAAGGCTGGTAATGGCGAAGCTCCTATTGGCCTCTGCTTCCGATTCAGTCTCCCCTCGCAAGGGTGGAGACTTATGGGTTCTGTCCCCATAGGTAGCGCCAACACCACCTCGGGCAAGAGTCCTCAATCCCTAACAGGAATATTCTGCTGCATGCATGCCCAGCTTTGGAGAGACATGATTTGGTCTAACATAAGTTATTTTTTCTTTCAGTAACTTGACCATACTTTGTGACAGCTGGAGCTGGTACTGGGATTCATTTAAATTAAGTAACAATTCTTGGTTTTCTTTTTCTAACTTTAAATTGGCTTCATGCAGCTGGCAAAGATGAGCTGCATTTTGTTTGCTTTGTTTTTCTGCATAGAGCTGTTTATCTTAATTTTCTAGTGAAAGCTGTTGGGTTCATGTTTTATTTTCAGTCTTTACTAAGTCAGTCTCAGCAAGGTATGTCTCTTGAAGAGACAGGCTCTGTAGTTCAAGCTGCTGGATTCTTTGCTGTCTTTGATATCCAGTCACAGCTAATTTCAGTTGTAGGTCTAACTGGTTTTCTAAAGACTTAATTTTTTTTCTGACTCTTCTTGCTGAGTTTTAATAGCTAATTCTAATTCCTGAAATTGATGTTCATCTTCATCTGAATCTGTCTCTCCATCTTGCTCTCTGACCTTTTCCTGCAGTTCCTGGATTTTTTTCTAGGTGTGCAGGTAGTTTATCTATACGAGGGTCTGTGGGCTGAGCTTCAGCAATCTGTGTTTCTAAAGCTTGTATTTTATTGTTAATTCCAGGATTTCTTTTGCTATTAAATTGTGATCTGCTTCTTGCAGTGCACATTTTTCAATAATGCTATTTCTTTCTTAGCTGACTAATATCATTTTGTAATACCTGAACATAAGACTTGCCATACTGAGTCAGACCAAAGGTCTGTCAAGCCTAGTATCCTGTTTCCACAAGTGGCCAAACCAAATTGCAAGTATCTGGCAAGTACCAAAGCATTAAATAAATCTCAAGCTACCATTGCTTAATAATTAATAGCAGTTTATGGATTATTCTGCTAGGAACTTATCCAAACTTTTTTAAAACCCATCTACAATAACTGCTGTAACCACATCCTCTTGCAATGAATTCCAGAGCTTAACTATGTGCTGAGTGAAAAAGAATTTTCTTCAGTTTGTTTTAAATGAGCTACTTGTAAACTTCATGGAGTGCCCCCTAGTTCTTCTATTTTCTGAGAGAGTAAATAACCTATTTGCATTAACTTGTTCAGGTCCTTTCATGATTTTGTAGACCTCTATCATATCCCAGTCGTGCCTTCTCCAAACTGAACAGCCCTAACATCCTTAGCCTTTTCTCATAGGACAGCCATTCCATGCCCCTTATCATTTTGGTCGCCCTTCATTGCACTTTCTCCAGAGCAACTATATCTTTTTTGAGATGCAGCGACCAGAATTACACACGGTATTCAAGATGCGGTCTCACCATGGAACAATACAGAGGCATTATGATATCTATCGTTTTATTTTCCATTCCCTTCTTAATAATTTCTAACATTCTTTTTGCTTTTTTGATAGCCACAGTACACTGAACCAACGATTTCAATGTATTATCCACTATGATGCCTAGATCTTTTTCCTGGATGGTACCCCTAAGATAGAACCTAACATTGTGTAACTACAGCAAGGGTTATTTTTCCCTATATGAATCACTTTGCACTTGTCCACATTAAATTTCATCTGTTATTTGGAAGCCCAATCTTCCAGTCTTACAAGGTCCTCCTGGAATTTATCACAATCCACTTGAGGTTTAACTACTCTGCATAATTTTGTGTCATCTGCAAATTTGATCACCTCACTCATCATTCCCCTTTCTGGTTCATTTATAAGTTATTTATTTATTTAAAATATATGTTATATATAAATTTTTATATATTTATTTATATATGTTATATATTTATATTTATAGATTTTATATGTTTATTTATAAATATATTAAAAAGCACTGGTCCAAGTACAGATCCCTTAGGCACTCCACTGTTTACCTTTTTCAACTGTGAAAATAGACCATTTAATCCTACTCTCTGTTTCCTGTCTTTTAACTAGCTTGCAATCCACAAAAAGACATTACCTCCTAATCCCATGACTTTTTAGTTTTCTTAGAAATCTTTCATGTGGGACTTTGTCAGACACCTTCTGAAAATCCAAATACACCACATCTACCGGTTCATCTTTGTCCACATATTTATTCACCCCTTTCTAAAAAATGTAGGAGATTTGTGAGGCACGACTTCCCTTGAGTAAATCCATGCTGACTGTGTCCCTTTAAGCTATGTCTATCTAAATGTTTTGTGATTTTATTCTTTTGTGATTTTATTCTTTATAACAGTTTCCACAATATTTCCCAGCACTGAAGTCAGACTTACCAGTCTATAGTTTCCTGGATCAACCCTGGAGCCTTTTTTAAATATCGGGGTTACATTGGCCATCTTCCAATCTTCAGGTACAATTTTGCGCAAAATGGCGCCGGCCGTACGGCAACACGATTCGACTGCAGGAGGTCGTTCCGGACCCCCGCTGGACTTTTGGCAAGTCTTGGGGGGTCAGGAGGCCCCCCCAAGCTGGCCAAAAGTCCCTGGGGGTCCAGCGGGGGTCTGGAACGACCTCCTGCAGTCGAATCGTTTTTCCGTACGGAAAAACGATTCGCGGTAGGAGATCGCTCCCGGACCCTCGCTGGACTTTTGGCAAGTCTTGTGGGGGTCAGGAGGCCCCCCCAAGCTGGCCAAAAGTCCCTGGGGGTCCAGCGGGGGTCCGGGAGCGATCTCCTACGCTCCTGACGTCGGGGGACAAAAAAACAAAATGGCGCCGGCACCATTTCTACAACGCACGGAGGTGCGAGTGTAAAAGATCACACCGGGACCCTTCCTCTGGACCCCAGGTAATTTAAGGCATTTTGGGGGGGTTCGGGAGGGTGGGGGATTTATTTTAAAGGGTCGGGGTGGGTTTTAGGGTTGTTTTAGTGTGCCGGTTTTCCCGCCCTCCCCCTTCCCCTCCCCCCCCACTGGACCCCAGGTAATTTAAGGCATTTTGGGGGGGTTCGGGAGGGTGGGGGATTTATTTTAAAGGGTCAGGGTGGGTTTTAGGGATGTTTTAGTGTGCCGGTTTCGATTTACATTATTTACACGATTTACACGATATTTAAAAAACCCAAACTGCGACGATCCGATTCCCTCCCCCTCCCAGCCGAAATCGATCGTTAAGACGATCGATCACACGATTTACATCTCTATAGATTAGTTGACTTGGCAATTGCTCCTTTTAGATTGGTCCACTGTTGATCCACATCTCTCACATTCTCCCAGCTTTTTTTTTTTTTTGGACCGACTGGCATTTTTTTTTTCAAAATTCTGCAACTCTTTGGTCTTTCTGTGCCTACTCCAGTGCTTGCTATTGTGTTTCCTTATTTTAAAATGTATAACTTCAACAAACGTTGATTTTATACATGGCTTGATAAAATAGAATTCTCAAGTAGCAGAACAAAATAACCACAGCACTTATTTGTAGCTGTATATGCAAACAAATGTAAATTTCCTGCTGAAGGATCTGGTCTTTTTTCAGTCTGTAGATTGAATAGGTGAAAGGATAGTAGTACTTTCTGAATGAGAGGTTTTAATAGAGTTGACTGATAAGTAACTAGAAATGCCTGGGCTTCAGCTCCCTCCTTGCTGGTATGCTGTCACCACTACTATCTCCCCTCATCTTATCATACTCAAAGCAGGTGTAACTTGCCTTCATGGGGTGCACAGAATAAAGGGGGTCACCCAATTCCCAGATATTTCCGCTACTTTCCCGGACCTCTCTTTCGCTCAACATACCTAACGGCAGCTCCTGGGAATGGCTGGGGGTTCAACCAGTGTGGGGGTGGGGGAGGTTCAACCTCCTGAGCTCCTGGCGTCATAGTGGATAACACAGTCTTTGGCATCTAACTTTCACCCCACTCTCTTGCACTGGTCAATAGAGATGTGCATTTGGTTTTCCTGAATTAGGCAATTTCAACAAAATTGCCTAATTCGGTATGGTTCGGGGGAACCGAAAAACGAATGCAATTTTTCTGAAATTTCAGAAAAATTCATTTTTCGGGTTAATGCGCACTAACTCCTGATAGTGCACACCAACCTGAAAATTTAGGCCCCCCCCCCCCCCCGAAAAAAAACCCCCGAACCACGGGAAAAACAAAATTTCCCACGGGGGGGCCGAAACGAAGCCCGAAATGATTAAAAAAAACGATGCACATCTCTACTGGTCAGTATATACTCACAAGGCTGGTTTTCTCAAATGGCTTTGAAAATAAAGCATGGAGTCCAATTGTGGGGTTCATCTGAAAAAATGTTTAACTTAAAAAGGGTGATCCAGGATAGGATAGCGAAAATCATGAATAGCAAAATGAAAATCATGACAACAAAAACTGTGGTTTCTTTCTCCATGGTGCAACCTTTGTTCCTTCTCTTTTTTTTCTAACTGAACCAGTGTCTTCTTCCAAAATCCTTTCCCCCTGGAGGGTAAGATAGATCTCTTCCACAACCAGCATCACAGCCAGGATAGAATGGAAAAAATCCCTTTGTTCAAAAATAGATATCCCCAGAACTTCTTCTCAAAACGTATCCCCATAGATATTCACCCTTTGCTATTAACTGGATATAAAGGTGAAAACCAGGTATCCAGCCCCTTCAAGAACTGTCTGTCAGGAGCTGGATCACAGGGTCTCAATAGCAAAACTTCTTCCATACAAACATCTTCCAAAAGTCCAAACTAGTTCAAACTCCTTTCTTAGCAAACTTGGAGGCTCACAAGACTACTCAGTCAATCCTAAGTAGCAGAAGAAAGACCTTTCTGTCAAGGAGCAATTTATACCCCTGAGACCTGTCTCAAAAAAAAAAAAGACAGCAAAAAGTAGTGGGAGGACCCAAAAAATGCAAAACAGCCAATAGCTGGAAACAGGGATATTATTGGTAGCAGCGGCAAGGCCGGGCTACACAGGAGAAGCGGTTGGGGCCAGTCCTAGGCTCAGTGGGTGTGGGGGCCTCGCAGCCCATACGCGCATGGGTCTCCTTTCCAATCAGAAAGCCAGTGTGAGGGAGGGGTTTGACCTGGCCTACACGGGCCCCGTGCACACTGACTGCTAGCAGTGCCGGGCCCAGAACTGGCTCCAAGCGCTTCTCCTGCGTCAAGAGCTATGAAATGGGAGGAAGTGGTGGCGGTGGCAGATAGGAAGGAGAGCTGAAGGCCTGATTGGGGGGGGGGGGGGAGAGATAGGAAGGAGGAAAGAAAGCACGAAGGTCTGGGGAAGGGAAGAATGAGTGGAAGGCAATAAAAAACACTTTTGCCTCATAATGATCTAGTTTGTTAGGAGTGGTTGTTTCATTGTGCTTTACTAAATTGAACTCTTGTTAGATTTTTTTACCCCTCTTTTTCTCTGCTGTTTTTTTTTTCTAGAGACCCCATGCTCTGTGATTTTAGCGGAAGATCTGCCTTGTATTATGCATCTTGCCTGAAGAGTTCAAGAAAACAGCAACTGATTGATATATTAATGAACTCATTACCTCAGTCAGGTATTTTATAACAAGCCTTCTAACAAGCCTTGAAAATTCTGCTTTAAATATTAAAAGCTAGAGTCTTGTCATAATTGTTGCAAGGGAATTATTAAAATAAGTTTACAGTAAATACCAGTGCTTCTCAACCAGTGTGTCGCGTCTCCCGGTGTCCCACTGCCCCCTTGTACTTTCCTTCTCTCTTTTTCCAGCCCCCATGGGCCATTTGGAAGCCTCCTTTCTTCCTACCCCCACTGCCCAATGGGAAGCCTCCTTCATTCTGCCTGCCCCCATGCAGGCCAGTCGGAAGCCTCCTCCCTTCTACCTGCCAGTGGGAGTAGGAAGACGGGAGGAAGCTTTTGATTGGCCGGTGAGGCAGGCATCGCATAGCCCAGAGGTGGGGTGGGAGGAATGGCAGTGTCAAACCCCAATGAAGCAAGGCCGCCACGGGAGCTCATCCCCATGGCGGCGAAGAGGAAACACTGACCCCGAAGAAGCAAGGCCGCCACGGGAGCCCATCCCCATGGCGGCGAAGAGGAAACCCAACCTTGACCAAGGCCCAGGTGAGAGCTTGTGTGAATGGGTGCTTGGGTGAGAGCTTCTGTGTGTGGGTGTGAATGGAAGCCTGGGTGAGAGTTTGTGGGTGTGAATCGGTGCCTGGGTGAGAGCTGGTGTGCATGGGTGCGAGAGCATTTGTGTGTGATTGAGAGCTTGTATATAAGAGAGCATGAGTGTGAGTGAGAAAGAGACTGGTCAGGGAGGTGGTGCAAAAAAAGAAGGCCCCCCGGAGTAAAGCTGTGGCGGACCTGGAGCCCATCTCTGCAGTGAAGGAAGAAGTTTTTGGTGAGAGTTTGTGTGTGTGGGTGTAAATGAGTGCCTGGATGAGAGCTTGTGTATCTGTGTGTGAATGGGTGCCTACGTGAGAGCTTGTGTCTGTGGGTGTGAATGGAAGCATGGGTGAGAGCTTGTGTCTGTGGGTGTGAATGGATGCATGGGTGAGAACATGTGTCTGTGGGTGTGAATGGATGCATGGGTGAGAGTTTGTGTGTCTGTGGGTGTGAATGGATGCATGGGTGAGAGCTTGTGTGTCTGTGAGTGAATGGCTGCCTGGGTGAGAGCTTATGTCTGAGGGTGTGAATGGAAGCATGGGTGAGAGCTTGTGTCTGTGGGTATGAATGGGTGCCTAAGTGAGAGCTTGTATTTGTGGGTGTGAATGGGTGCCTAAGTGAGAATTTGTGTCTGTGGGTGTGAATGAGTGCCTGTGTCTGTGGGTGTGAATAGATGCATGGATGAGAGCTTGTGTCTGTGCGTGTGAATGGGTGAGAGCTTGTGTGTGTGGGTGCCTGGGTGAGAGCTTTTGTGTGTGTGGGTGTGAATGGGTGCCCGGGTGAGAGCTTGTGTGAATGGGTGCTTGGGTGAGAACTTCTGTGTGTGGGTGTGAATGGAAGCCTGGGTGAGAGTTTGTGGGTGTGAGTCGATGCCTGGGTGAGAGCTGGTGTGAATGAGTGTGAGAGCATTTGTATGTGATTGAGAGCTTGTATATAAGAGAGCATGAGTGTGATTGAGATAGAGACTGGTCAGGAAGATGACTAGTGTGCATATGTGAGAGAGAGACTGGTCAGGAAGATAACTGGTGTGAAAGAGACTGAGGCTGGTCATGGGGTATAAGTGTGTGTGTGTGTGTGTGTGTGTGTGAGTGAGTGAGTGAGAAAGTGAGAGTGACTGGTTGTGGGCGCTAAGAAAGAGGACTGTGAGGACAGAGCTTCAGCAGCCCTTGCTGCTTCTGGTGAGTGCTATTGGCCTGGAAGGGAAAGGAGTAAGAGAGTTGCTGGAGAGGGTAAGTAAAGGTGGCTTTTAAAATTTATTTTTCTTGATTGACTGCCATTTTAATTATTGGGTATTATGCGATGTCTGCTTTTTTGAAATATTTTATTGATATTTGGACATGTTTTAATAATTTTTATGAGTTTTTAATTGTTGGATATTATTCTGTTCAGCAGCTGTTTTGTAACATTTTTACTATAGCTTTACAATTATTTCTGTGTGGGGCTCTATAGCAGCTTGGCTTATTCTGTTTTCCCAATAGGAAATGTATTAGTGTTTAGGGCTTGGTTTAATAGTTGTATTTCTTAGATAGGATTGTTACTGTTTGAGTGTGTTCCTTAATGCAGGTGTAACTTTGTGCGGGTTAGTTTCTGTGCATTATTGCAGATCCTGGGATTATGTTAGGTGCTATATTTCTCTTTCCATTTCTCCAGGTTCGCACTGCATGCAGAGTGGCTTTTTTGGTTTTCCATTCCAGTTTCTGTCTCCATATCTATAATTTGTGGTTTTTCTGTACTTGGTGAAGGGTGTGTGACCGAGGTGAGGTATTTTACTAGCATGTAGGCATTTGTATCAATCGTATTTGTTGTGTTTTCTCAATAGGATATGCATTAGTGGTAAATTACTGTCTTTTCATAAGGAAGGCTATAGTGCCTGGTAGTAAAGGGAGTTTGTTTTGCTTTTACTGAGATGTCATCAGAACCAGAATATCTTTTTTGTATGGTGAGTTGTACAGGGTAATGCCCTAGATCTGCTCTGCACTCATTGCTGGGGGTTGAGGGGATTCCTGTGGATGCAGAGTGCATGTTTACATTTAGCCCCGTGATGGTCACATGTTCAGTGTCACGCATGTGAGAACCATCTGTCAGGTGTGTCCCAGCCAAAAAAAGGTTGAGAACCATTGGTATATACTATACAAGCAAACTGCTTTATGAATGTGAAATCGGGGTAGTATAGTTCTACATGTAAGAAAAAAATACAGGTTTCAGTGTATGATCATAATGTATGTATTATCCCAGCATTGCCTACAGTCTTCTATTAATAGGAGCTAAGCATTTCTAAGTTAGGGTAACCCACTATCTCCATTTTTTTTTCAGTCAGTGTTTTACCTCCCTGTATGAATGAATTTGTAGTTCTGATTTCCCTAAGAAAAACAGGGCAAGTCCATTTATGCAGTGGGATAAAACCTAGGCTGAATCAGTCAGCCCTGGAAAAAAATAAAAACACCAGAGACAATTGGTAATTCTGTTCTAAACAGTCTAATGATATTTATGCTGGAAAATACAGTTTCATACAAACTGGCATAATTTGTGCATCTTTACAAACAGGCTGATACAGTAAAGTGCGGCCGCGGTTACCCTGCTTCTAACCCGCTTTCTACTGACAATTTGGCCGCGTTAGCCCAACCCGCGATTCACTATCCCTTTTAACCCATCCTTACCGCTTCTTTAAATCAACGGGTACCCCTTTCCGCCCGCGGCATGTATATGAGATGTAAACGATCGGATTAGCTATTCCCCCCCATTCAGTAACGCGCGTCCTGACTATCGCCTTTTTAACCTGCAGTTTAGCCGTGTGTTTAACCTGCTAATTTACCGCCTACCCCTACCCCTGCGTTAGAGGCAGGGGTAAGGGTAGACGGCAAACTTTCCCCCAAAAGAAAATAGCAAGCAACGAGGGCCTGACTTTTACGGTCTGGGAGTCTGTTAAGCATGGAAGTAACCTGCACAGCATGGCAAATGTTGCCGTGGGCTTGCTGGGCAGACTGGATGGGTCATTTGGTCCTTTTCTGCCATCATTTCTATGTAAGTGGGCTTTTGAAAATTGCTACAATAGATGTCATTGAATTGTCCATAGGTTTTACACATGTAAGTGCACTTTACATGTGTAAATGGCTGAGAAAGAGGGAGAGACAGAGCCTATTTATAAGGCCTTCATAGCAGTCAACTGTGTATATCTCTATAGGAGGGCCAGCTAATAGCTCTAGATGAGGTGTTGGTGGTGGTTTAGGGGCCAGTTTTAGATGCAGAGTGAGACGTACAAACAGCCCAGTACACCAAGGTGAAGATTTGATGTCATTTGAAGTGAGAAAAGTCTCACAAAAATGAGATTTCTACTATGCTATCTCACCCTAGCTTGATGGCTCCCTGTTATAGAGTCCATCAAGCTGGCCCTCCTATAGAGAGATAAATAGTTGAATACTGTGAAGGCCTCCCCAGAGACTCTCTCGCTTTCTCTCACTGCACTCCATTGCACTTCCCTCTGCCTCTCCCAAAAATGGCCGAAATGCAATTTGCAATCGTTAACACAAATTGCGTTACAGCTGTTTCTGGCATATCGCACAGCTTAATGCCAGGAAAAAAGGTGTAGTTATTTCCGGCATTAAAACCATGCAATAGCACACGTTGTGCTATCGCACAGTGAGATATTGCCCCTCATTTTAATTTATCCCGGCCAAACCTCTCCCCAGTCTCGTCCTTTCTAAAAGTTTGCATTCACGTCGTGCGGTAACACAATTATCACGTGCGTTAAGGTCATGACGCATTTTGATGAATGACCCTGTTAGCTTGAGAGCCTATACAGTCAACTAAACGTTGTCTTCCCAACTTCCATGTATCATAGAACTCAGTTCTTAATGCGGAACAATGTTTATTAGAATGAAGAGAAACAGTTTCAACACTCACAATGACTTGCAAGGTGAGAAGAAGAGCTGTACAGACAGCGGCCTGGTTAGCTGCTATGAGTTCTGGAGCTTAGCAATCAGACAAAGACCACTGCGGCTTGTAGTAAATGTTGTAGCTGCTAGAAAGTAAGGCAGACTAGCAGCGTACGGGAAATAGACGTAGAAAGGATGATGGCTTTCTGGGAGCTTGAAGAGTAAGAAGGAGAGCTGTTAGCTTGTAAGAGTCCGCTTCTAATGGAAACCTCAGCAGGAAATTAGACAATCCCAGATTTCTTTGAATCGAAGGACAAATAGGAAGAGGAGGGAGAACACAGGGAGGTAGGGAGGGCAGACAAGAACATATGCAATAAGGGGTAGATTTTAATACATGCGCGCGCATGTTATAAAATCGTTGAGCTAAGTGCACATGTGCACTGGATTTTGTAATCTGTGTGGGCATGGGCATGTGCGTGCAGCGCGCACAAGGGGAGAGGGGAAATTATGCAGTTCTCGCATGGCGACACATCGTGGCCTTCCCCAGTTCCCTCCCTGTCCGCTCCAATTAAAGAGCGGACTGGGAGGGAACTTCCCTACCCCCTACATTAACCTCCCTTCCCCCTTCCCCTCTCCTCCCCAGCCCTAAATCAAAAATTATTTTTTGGCTACTTTTGTTGAGCAACTTACTTCAGCTCCCGAGCTGAAGTAAGTTGTGCGTGCTGGCAGCCGGCCGACGCGCGAGGCTCCAGGACAGTAAATAATGGCGCTCTCCTGGCCCGCCTCCCACCCCACCCCTTACAAGAGGCCTCTTGGAAAATACGCCCAGCGCACGTAAGGCCCGGCCACAGGCATAAAGACCGGAATTTACGCGCGCCGGGCTTTTAAAATCTGCTCGTAAGGGTTCAGCAACATTTAAACATTATCTAATAAGGAGAGCTCTACATGCACAGAATCTAAGGTGTGCAATTATCATAAGATAACACAGGGTGGCAGCATATTAAATATATACAAACACTGCATTGGCAGAACAGTGTGCGTGCATTAACAGCGCGCATACTTTTATCCACAGTGAAATAATGGGAGCAGACAGGGGTGGGGGAGAGGGAAATTACATCCGGAGATTGTATGATCAAATCTTCTTGCATAATTTCTAATGCATATTTTGAAACTGCTTCAGTGCAGGCACCAAAATATCCCAGTACATTTTATCTGCATTATCCGTCCTGGCCATATGTTCAAAGGGAAACTGAGCAAGGAGCTTCCCTTTGAAAGTGAGCTTGCAGTCCTGCGATCACTCTCATTATTGTCCTCTTAATTGTAAATTAGACCCCTGCATAAGTCCAATTCCTATTCATCATACATGGGAGGAAGAAACAGGCCAAGTAGGAGGTTGCTGGGAATGGATGAAGTATAGTGTGGTAGCCATAAAGGCCAACCTAGGTCATCCTGTTCAGCATGGAGAAGAGATGGCTGAGGGGGGATATGATAGAGATCTTTAAAATCATGAGAGGTCTTGCATGAGTAGATGTGAATCCGTTATTTACACTTTCGGATAATAGAAGGACTAGGGGGCACTCCATGAAGTTAGCAAGTAGCACATTTAAGACTAATCGGAGAAAATTCTTTTTCACTCAACGAACAATTAAGCTCTGGAATTTGTTGCCAGAGGATGTGGTTAGTGAAGTTAGTGTAGCTGAGTTCAAAAAAGGTTTGGATAAGTTCTTGGGGGAGAAGTCCATTTACTGCTATTAATAAAGTTTACTTAAGGAATAGCCATTGCTATTAATTGAACCAGTAGCATGGGATCTTCTTAGTGTTTGGGTAATTGCCAGGTTCTTGTGGCCTGGTTTGGCCTCTGTTGGAAACAGGATGCTGGGCTTGATGGACCCTTGGTCTGACCCAGCATGGTAATTTCTTATCTTCTTATGTTCTTATCCTGAATTTCACTAGCTATCAGGGCTCTAATGAAGATATGACAGGCCTAGTAAGCTGTTGATGGATATAAATTGCTAAAGAAGAAGAAAGAAAGTGCAAATGAATAGGTCGCAATGGGCTAAATGGACGTGAAAAAGGATTAGGAAATGGAAAATAGATTTCAAACATTGCAGCAATAATTATCTCAGGGATGGGGAACAAACCTGAAGACTTCATCAAGACCATGAAAAGACTGGGCATTAGCATACCGAGCCTGGCAAGAATAAAGGGCAAGAGAAAAATAAATTAATAAAGGGCTATTCAGGTATACAAATGAACAACACGTAGTAGCTTTTATAATTAACCCAAAGATGGAAATTAACATCTTAGAAATAAAAAATTTGTTCAGGAGAATATTTAAATTACAAATACAAAATAGCAAATGTATGCCCCCTGCACTGAAGAAGAATTATATTATATGATTTTTTTTAGATCCATGATCACCTGGCAGTAGCAGATCCACATTACAAAATACATGCAATGGGTGATTTTAATAGGAAGATTGGTACAACTGTAACAATCTAATAAATATCTTATAGTATGTCAGCAAAACACATCAATATATCAGTTCTGTTTAAGGAGCTGCCGTCTCCTTCTCCCCAGTTGTCCTACACAAAGCACGTTTATCTTTGACGCTAGGACTTTATACGTATACAGCCCCTGAGGCAGCCAAGCATATGGTGGCGAAACTCGGCAAGAGTCGGGCAGTTTTAATGTAATACGTCTCCATCAAAATAAAGTGCTATTACGGACATTTGGCATCTATTCTACTTTGTTTATCCTTACAAATCTCTCTAATGCATATCAATTCTGGCAATCCTGGAAACTTGACTGACTAGGTGTGGCCTCCCTGGGTCTTTCCCTTGCATCCTCCCTTTTGTACCAACCACGTCTTCTCACACTGCTCGTTGAAGATCCTTACTGAAGCAGAAGACAGAGGGCTCTAAACACGCACCATTGCCAGTTTTCTACTTTCCTGAAACTTTCCCCACACCTTTGACCTTCCCTTCTGGCGTGTGGCAGGTCTTCCACTTCTTGCCCCTGCACTGACAAACAAGCCCTATATGCCAGACTTACTTGTAAAGCCCTTGGAAGCCAGCAGGAGGAACCAAGTGAAAAAGAGAACTGGGCATGCTCAGTTTAGCTTCCTCATTATTTAGAGTGCTTGTGCTATTTAGTTTGTCCTTGGTATGTGATTTGGTCAGGTTGGTAAGTTATTTTTTTTTTTCAACAAAACAAGAGAACCTTTCTGTTCTGCTCACCAATTCACCATTCCATACACCTCATCATATTGATTAAATGATTTTATTTCCAAATTTCTACATTTACAATATTCTCACTTATTTAAATACACCAATCACACCTCATTCACACAACCACATCCCACTAAAAATATATACTGGTATTTCTTGTATAGATTAAAACCCCACTCTTATTTCATACCCACAAATGTGCAAAAATCCACCTCAGCATTTCAAAATCCCTTTTTGTAAATGAACGCTGCCTTTTTGTTAACATTTAAATCTTTTTCTTTGTTTCACAATAGACCCTCAATAATTCAAGATTCAGTTCCCAATGATGGCTCAATACTAGATCCTTAATAATTCAGTTCCTAATGATGGCTCAATGCATAAAAGTTATTGTTTCAAACGGCACAATTCTCAAGGCCCACTCAATTCCCACTGGTGGAAGATGCAAAATTGTTGTTTCAAAAGCCTGAATTATTAAGGATCTAGTATTGAGCCATCATTGGGAACTGAATCTTGAATTATTGAGGGTCTATTGTTGTGAAAAAAAGAAAAAGATTTAAATGTTAACAAAAAGGCAGCGTTCATTTACAAAAAGGGATTTTGAAATGCTGAGGTGGATTTTTGCACATTTGTGGGTATGAAATAAGAGTGGGGTTTTAATCTATACAAGAAATACTAGTATATATTTTTAGTGGGATGTGGTTGTGTGAATGAGGTGTGATTGGTGTATTTAAATAAGTGAGAATATTGTAAATGTAGAAATTTGGAAATAAAATCATTTAATCAATATGATGAGGTGTATGGAATGGTGAATTGGTGAGCAGAACAGAAAGGTTCTCTTGTTTTGTTGAAAAATAATTTATTATTGGACAAGGGATTGTCGGTATTGATATTGCTCAGGTTGGTAAGTTACCAGGTCAGAGCAGATTTTAAATAATGTTCATTTATCAAGCTCTTGCTAAATAGTGTGGACAGTGAGCATACCTTGCTGTTTAGGTAGAGCTTGCAAAAACATTTCATTTGGATATGATGTTCTTTGATTTCCATGTGCAGGTGCACAATTTTTTGCAAGCCCGCACAAACATCTCTTAGGACCCCTTTAGCATGCCCTGTAAAACCTTCCTGCATAACATGCTATTTTACTGTGCATGCTGAAGTTAATTGCTTAGGTCCCAGCATGAATTAAATTTCATATTTATATTTGTTCTGGAGTAATTTAACTTATTCATAGTTGAATCAGATCTTATTCCTTCACAGGCTCATTGTAGTGAAATTGATTCTCTGTATGTCTTTACTGCACAAACTCTTCTTGACATCTCTAGCCTTCATCTTTTCTTCCATTTGTAGAATATCTAGCAGTATATCCTGTCTTTCATATTACTTTTCTCCTGTGATGGCATATTCTGCCAGAGATATGACTCCAAAGCCAAGGGCGGATAGTGCACAGACAGGACAAGACTGGCAGACTCTTATTGGAGTAGGAGCAGGATGTCTTTTACTTGTGAGGGTTACCTTTCCCATGGGTTTAGCCCTCAGGTACTGATGGCTAGCAGGACTTGGAGAGCAGGAAATACAAGGCACACAGAGTCAAGGAAGAATCCAGATTTGGAGACATAAAGGCTCTCACAGAATCAGGGCAGGACCACTGTAGGAGCCAGGAGACAGGAAGGCACCTATAGAAGCAGTGTAGGAACACTGCAGGAAGCAAACTAAGAATAAACAAGAATACGAAATGTAGGCCTGAGGCTAAGACAAAACATAGGACTGAATGTAGGACCAAGCCCTCTGAACCTGAAATATAACTGTGGATAGACAGGAACAAGATGGCTATCAGCCGGGCATATGGATCACAGAATTGGGAGGACTAACCAGAGTGTCCAAGAAGCCCTCTGCTAGCAGGAGGCAAGAAAGCTCAATAGGGCTTCACATCTCCACAACATTGCATATGACTTGCTGATATTTCTTTATGAAAGATACTTTATTATTCAAGTTATATTGTGTAAGGCTGTTTAAGCTGTCACCATAGGTGAAAATTCCAGCAATGGAAAGTTCCAGGGTTGTAGAGTGTTTTGTGATTGATTTTTCTGGTCCTTCTCAAAAAGGGTGGGTCTTTTTCTAAAATGTACATGGATGTCTCCACAAAGCAGTAAAGGCAGTCATCAGCTAAAAGTTGCAAGTGAGAGAGGCAGTTAGGAGCTGGACTCTCTCTTGGAGAGGGGAGGAGAAATCTCCTTCCTCGTCTGTGAGTTCTCCTTATCTGTGGTGCTCCAAGGCTGGAGTGGGTGGCATGAGGGGCCCAGCTGCAGTGATGTTAAATTGCATCTGGAAAGGAAGTTCCATGTTCAGCCCACGTCCTGGAGAGAAAAGGAACCTGGGGAGCCATTAGAAATCCAGTTGCCACCTATGACATCTTGTGATTTTTCTCTACTGGGACTGTCTGTTGGTTTTTATGAAGAACTGTTTCTTGTTCTTTTTGGATTTGTGTTAATTGTGGAAATTTGGTAAAGTATATTTTTGTTTTGGAACACAACCCACTGTGTGAGGACATTTTATTGAGAGACTATTGGAATCCCCTCGAGCCTTGCAGTTTCTTTTGCTGCCTCCCCCTCCCCCCCCCCCCCCCCGGATAATCTTGATCCAAAGTTGCACCCGATTTTTTACTAATTCTGCAGCATCTGAAGGTAACCCCTTGCCTTTTACAGGAAATGACCTGTAAATGAGGGTGACAACTGAATTAAAGTTATTTTGCATTTCAAAATGTGTAAAATATATAGAGGTGCATATTCAAAAGCCATTTAGATGGATAACTCACAAGTTATTTGTCTAAATGGAAAATTAGGCATATTCAGCTAATTATCCATCTAAATTATAGCCGGATAGCTGCTTATCCAGCTATAATTTAGCCAGATACACAAGGGGCGTTTCGAGGGTATTGCTTGGAGGCATCGAGTAAGCCGGCTAACTTAGCCGAATATCGCATATATCCAGCTAGGTTAGCCAGCTAACGTTAGACCTGTTTCTGAAGTTATCTGGCCTTGTGTGGTGGGATAACTTCCTACTTATCTGGATATCTGTGAGTAAATAATGCTGGGAAACTTAAAAAAACAATTGAAGTACAGGGCTGCAAATTGACCTTTATAAAGCATTTACATATTTAAATTGCAAATACTCCTCATGCTTCAAGAAAGAATTACCAATCCAGCTCTAAGTTACAGTGAAATCCTTTTTCTTTTGACTTAATTTAGACAGAGCTGAATAAAATTGTTAAAGTTACTATGACATCATTTTGCTGTTACAGAAATACAAGATGAACCGTCCTGGGACTTCTGCCCTAATGTAAAGCTGCCTTTATCCAACTCGTTTGTCGCCTCCTCAGAAGAGAATAGCTTAGTCATTCAGAACTCCCAGGTAAGGTGCTTCTTTTAACAAGTCTTTACATAGCATAAGAAGAAGACTGTTGAGTCGAAACATGGCCCATGTCAGGTTTTGAATGAATTAGTGCGGCTAAATATTCTTTTTAATTATATGCATTAGGCTGATATACACAAGAATAGATGTGGTTAAAAAATTAAATATTGGTTTCAATTAAAAAGGTAAAGGGTATTGTGAAATAGTTAACACAAGAGGCAATAAATGATTATATAAAATCCGCTCAAAAGGCTGAATACTGCCTGCGGCCCATTGCGGGCGAGAGACAGCAGATTATACATCTTTGAGCATAGCATATGATATTGTCTCTTGTTGGGAAGTATTTATTGGTAATAGAATAAAATTCTATTTCCTTCTCTGTTTTGCTTTATGTATTGAGTGATCATTAAGAAAGGAGGTGCTTCTGTATTTGTGATCACAAATTAGTATATACATATATAAGTAGTTTGTATTTATATATATGTTATTTTATAAATGTAAAAAATACACACATATCTTTGGTCTCAAGCACACATTTGCACAAAAAGAAGGGGAAATCTAGGGGCATTCCAGGGTGGGGTCAAGAGTTTTACGCACAAGTTGCTATTTTTTTTTTAATTAATAGTTTTATTAATTCAACAACCACTGCATACACCAATAGTCAAATTTTACAGATAAATAATGCTTGCTACAATAACAATTACTTTGACTAACTGTGTGGGCCTCGAGAGGTTATAGACATAGTCAAACCACATGATGTCATAGAGAGGATAATAAACACCACACTGCCCCATGTAGCATCAAGTCCTATTATGATGATTGGAACTTTTATCATTTATTAATTTGTACAATTTTTATATACTGTTGCACAGAAACAGGTTCTATCTCTACGGTTTACATAGATCATATTATAGGAACATGATAAAAGGAATAAAATGAAAAAATACAATATCAATTAAAATCAAATTAAAATAGGAACTAAATTAACATTAAAAAGATAAGAACAGGTTAAGAACAAAAACATAATCATACAGAAGGCCTAGATTAAACTTCATTGACCATTTCAAAAGCTTGTCTAAAAAGCCATGATTTAAGATCTTTCTTAAACCTCTTCAAATTTTCTTGCAGCCATATTTCTGAAGGCAATTTGTTCCAAAGTGTCGGCCCAGCAATAGAGATAGCCCGTGCTCTGACTTCGCTTAAGTGTGCAGACCTGACTGTTGGAATTGTCAAAAGTGCTTTATTTGTCGACCTCAGATTGCGTTGAGGGACATGTAATTTTAATGTAGAGTTTAACCAAGCAGACATGTCATTATATCGTACCTTATGAATAATACATAAGGCTTTGTAAGTTATCCTACTTTCAACTGGTAACCAGTGTAAATCCTTTAAAACTGGCTTAATATGGTCCATTTTTCTAGTGTTCGAAAGGAGGAGCCGTATTTTGAAGAACCTGTAGGGGACGGAGTGTTGCTTTTGGAAGGCCTAACAGGGTGGAATTACAATAATCAAGTTTGGTTAATAATAAAGCCTGGAGTATTGTTCTGAAGTTTTCCCTAGAGAGATAAGGTTTCAACCGTTTTAGCATCATCAACTTGCTAAAACCTTCTTTAACTTTCTTCGAAATATGAGCCTTAAAATTCAGTTCATAGTCAAAAATTACTCCTAGATTCCTAGTCGTATCAACTAATTTATAACTAGTTATATCATTAAGGGTAACAGTTTTCATTTCTGTGTTCACGTTTTTTTGGTCTAAACGTTGAGAACCTTATCCCTTCTCTTTCTTTCCCCTCTCCATCCCGATTCCCCTGCATCACTCCTCAGGAGGGCTTCTGTTCTTCAACCAGACTGCTTCTGTCTGGTCATTCTATATTAAGGTGGCAGGTCCAACTTTATGCAACTCTATGCCACCAGATCTCCGCCTAGAACACTGCACTGCCACCTTCAAAAAAAAGCTTAAGACGTGGCTGTTCGAACAAGCCTACACTTGAATTACCTCCCCCCACCATAGCTCCTTCCCTCTCTACCACCCTCCTCCAGATCTATACAAGCAATGATATTATAGTTATTGTTCTATCTATTTAACTCTTCTCGCCTAGGTCACCTGACCATTTTCTTCAACTCTTCCAAGTTTTTTATACCCCTGTTACATGTAACTTTATACTTCCCTCTCAGTTTCAATATATTTATCCCCCTGTTATTTGTAAACCGATGTGATATGTCTATGAACGTCGGTATATAAAAGTTTTAAATAAATACATAAATAAATAATCAGCAGGCTTAGGTGGCTTCACTTGTAACCACTGAACATAGAGTACTCATGTCCTTTCAAAATTCTACAGTCTCTCTTGTTTGATTGCTGTACATCCTCTCTATGCACAAACATACTCGCCCCTCTGAAGATAAAGAGGCTTTTCTCTAATTACTTGCCAATTCACATCTAGTTGCAATTGAAGTGCCAAAAAGCGGAATATAAAAATCAGCTAAATAAAATAAATAAATTTTACACCTGCTAATTGTCTTGCAGAATTGATACCAGACTCATCTATTTATTTTTGGTTGGGTGGAAGGACTGGATGAACTGGGGAGTATTCAGGCTGAAGGAGTAGGAGGGTCTCAATGACCTGGAGAAGAACTGGGTGAACTGGTGATGGAATCAGAAAACTGGTGATTTTAATTATGCATACATGTAACTCACCTATGATTTTAGATAGTGGGAGTCATTTATTTATTTATTTATTTATTTTAAAGTACTTATTACTCTCTCCCTCTAGTATAGTTTAGGGGCAAGGTACAATAAAACATACACATTCAAAAACAGAAAATACATTAAAAACAGTATAAACAAAATAATCAACAAATATTCTCAGTTAAATCTATAATGACAGAGCTGAATATCTTTAGCACCACTTAAGAATTATTGAGATGAGTGAATGCCTCATTAAATAAATAGGTCTTCAAGAGTTTCTTGAAGTCTTTAGTATCGCTGGTTAGTTGTTTATTTAATGGTAGAGAGTTCCAGAGGGTAAGGCCAAAGATGGAAAAGGACCATTTGCCAGTTTTGGAGAGCCTTGCTACCTTTGGAGAAGGAATATTGTGAAGAAATTAGGGGGAAGAATGGGGAGTACGAATGGGTGTGTGAATGCATTTTTAAATAACATTTAAAAAATATATACATTTTCATTTAGCTGAAGAGGCTGTACATACATGGGGGAACTAGCAGCTAGGTGGCAGTACAAGTTGAAGAAGCCAGTTTTAGAATCCAACTTAGCAGCCATTTTTCAACAGAACTGAAAATGTCTCTATCCATTAATTAGGTAATCCCCCCTTCACAAGGGGCCTCTCTTCAGAGACAGTTGAATTTAAACAATTCATTGCAGCATCTGGGAACCAGGTGTTCTGTATGGGGGATGGGTTTAACCAGTAAGGCCCAGGGGAATCACACTTGGTAAAAAT
This sequence comes from Rhinatrema bivittatum, assembly GCF_901001135.1. Classification (NCBI taxonomy): domain Eukaryota; kingdom Metazoa; phylum Chordata; class Amphibia; order Gymnophiona; family Rhinatrematidae; genus Rhinatrema; species Rhinatrema bivittatum. Next base: position 50,330,658 of record NC_042620.1, on the reverse strand, counting down.
GAACAGTCCACACCAGTGGTTGTGTTCCAAACCAAATCATTTACTGATAATCTACTGATAGCACATGCAAAGAAAATTTCAGAAAACGAAATAAATAAGTAAAACATGTAGCATAAAAATCCCAAAAGTCAAGGATTTCTCAAAATTCTCAACCAACTTGGGTGGAAATGAAACATAAGATGGCCTTTCTCTTGCCTCGCCTTGGGTACTCCTTCCTTCAGACCTAACTCTTGCTCCAGGAGTTACTCGCTAGCTGTAGACATTCAGGAAAATAATTCAATCTCTACTATCTGGGATTAGAATCCTCTTAGGTCACCTGGCACCAAATGCAGGAAGGAGAGAAACCCCGCCCACACACTTCTGACAATTCGAGCCTAAATCAGAGCTCAGTCCTTGGCCACGTCTCTCTTGTTCTCTCTCTAAGACTTCTCTTCTAGGACTCTGAGTCCTCCTTTTATAATTTTTCACGACTGACCCACTCCTTGAAGGATGGACCATCAATGTCACATAATATTACTAATACCCACTGAATCTCTAGTGGGCAAGAAATAGTCTATGGTAAAATCTTGTTAGTTAACCCCATAATCACCTTACAACTATAGTGAGGCCTGACCAGCCTTACAGTTATAAAGAAACACAACTTGAACTTTTATAATGATTCTAAAATATGCCAGGAAGAGCATACAAAATGGGAATTCCCACACTGCTCGACTGCTTTAAGTATGGTGTCCAGTAGGCTAATTTTGGACTGTTGTACAATCAGTACATTTTGGAAAGAAACAAGCATCCAATAACTACAGTTACTGAATTTATATTTCCAAGGTAAAAAACATTTTAATGGTTGAGATAGATAGGATTTTCACACTTACACATTTAAAAAAAGGTACTTCATTAAGGTAGCCATATTAATGGGGGAAAATGTCAGGAGTCGGTGGCACCTCCTGTCATTTTTGCTATACCAGACTAAGGCCTGGATTTATCAAAATGCGATAAGTATCGCATGCAATAGGAAAAGGGGTGTGTTTTATGCTAATATACAGTTTATTGCAATTTGCGCTAATTACCTATGCGAAGAGCTAAGTTAGCACAAATTGTGATAACATTTTCTGATTTTGCGATAAGTGCCAGACCTGTTGTATTTCCTGCATTCAACCACTGTTAATGGTTGTGAGAGAGAGAGAGAGACTGACTAGCCATAATGTCCTCTCCCTAGATAGGTATTTGTATCCCTATGGGTGGCCCACCTAGTAACTTGAGATGAGGTGTAAGTATTAGTGTAGGGGGTTATGGGCCACTTTGACATTCAACGTGAGACATACGAACAGAACAGTGGTCTCTTGTGAAAATTTGATGACCTACGGAGTGAGGAAACTCACTCCAAGATGATATTTATGCAAGGTTCTCTCAACCTAGCTTGATGGACTCTCTACCTAGGTAACATCAAGCTAGGTAGAGAAAACATTGCCCGAATCTCATCTTTGGATGAGTTTCCTCTATCCAGAGGTCATCAAATCTTCACAAGAGACCACTGTTCTGTTCGTACGTCACGATGAATGTCAAAGTGGCCCCTAACCCCCTACACTAATACTTACACCTCACCTCGAGTTACTAGATGGGCCACCCATAGTGATACAAATACCTGTCTAGGGAGAGGACATGATGGATAGGTTCTCTCTCTCCCCCCTTTCCCCCCCCAGGTAGCTAGGCTGGCGCCCTGGGAGCCTCAAATCTACTAAAACAGGCCTTTCAGGAGGCATCACAAAATGCAATAAAACCTTACCGCCCTGTAATGCAAGCTATCGCATGGCTTAACACTAGTGAAAAAGGTGTAGTTAAAATTGGCATTAAGTCTGTGCGATAGCACGTCACAGACTGGCAAACCCAGCCCACTCCCCGCCCCTAACTCCTCCTCTTTTTCAAATTTGCATCGCCCCATACGATATGGTGCTATCGCATGTGTTAAAGACATGTTCGCATGCGGTAAGGGCCTATCGCATGCGTTAACAGGGCTTTTCGCATGCGATAAGCCCTTAACGCATGCGAAAACGCCTTAGCGCATTTTGATAAATGACCCCCTTACATGGCTATCCCTGTAAAGATATTAGTGAGGGAAAATTGTATCTTTAAGATGTGTGTTTCTAGGGAATCATCCACTCTGTTTTTGTGGTACAGGATGATGATTTGCTATCTGGAGTCAGAAAATATACTTAGAAGTGACTCTCTAGAGGCTTGGACATGAAGGTCCTCTTCTGTGGTGTATGTGGAGGACTGTGAAGTCAATATATTCCTTGCTTGCCTTCCTCGATCAGTCGGTGCACTGACTGGAGTCTGCTTTTGTGTTCTATGTTTACAGGATGGCTTCTTCTCCCTTATCTTTCTTCACTTTGCTTTTTTCTCTTTATTTGTATGCATGCTTCCTATATTTGCTTTATTGATTTTCTTTCTTTTCCAATATGATCTTATTTGAATGCTGCATTTTATAATTCTTAGTTAATTTACAGTTTTAAATAAAGCAGTCTTAGAAATGTATTCGAAAGATTAATTACTGAATTCACTATAGAGCCTTCTCATTGCTGTGTTTAGTGTTTCAGGTCTTGAGATCCTCTTTTGTTAGTCTAAGTGTCAGGTGTCAGTGCCCTGTTTATTTTACCGCAGGTGGAAATGTAACATCCCCAAGGTTAGCACAAAATTACATGGTGAGTGCATAGCACCTGTGTCTTGTTTAATTATATCCCATTCATTTTGTGTTAAAACAGATGGCTGACAGTGTAAAAGGAAACAATGTCATTCTTTTTGATTACTCTTTGTAACGAAAACTTTATGAATGGTAAATTGTGCGGTACGATATCTATTATGATTGCTTGTAACTTTAATATAGTGTCAATGCTTTAAAACAGGGGTCAGGAACCTTTTTGGCTGAGAGAGCCATAAACGCCACATATTTTAAAATGTAATTCCATGAGAGCCATACAATATGTTTAAAACTAAATACAAGTAAATGTGTGCATTTTATGTAAGATCACACTTTTAAAGTACAATAAGTCTCTGAAAATATTACACCAGGCCTTAAGACACCAATATATCTCCTATTAGGAAAACGGACCAAGTCAGGCTGCTATAGAGTCCTACACAGAAACTACACGCCAGCAGAAAACCTCACCTGAATCACGTGCTGTCCCTCACCTAACATAGAATAAAGAGACCAAAACGCATAACAAGAAGCATGCAGACAAAAACTGAATTGGAAACTGCAACAAGCCAGAGTCTCTGTATGCAGTGTAACAAAGGAAAAAAGAAACATCACACATCCTTATAAAACAAATCAAGAAATATAAAAATCATCAGCAGTAAAACTGTACTAACAAAAAGAACATATTTCGAAACAGCTGATGAGTGGAATATCCAATAATTAAAAACTCATATAAAACATTTCCAGATACCAACAAAATATTTCAAAATAGCAGACACAAAGATCCAGTAATGAAAAATAATAAGGATACAAAAATTTTTTTGCTCTGCATACCTGGGAACGTTTGATATCCAGGTGTCCTGAGATTGTTCTGAATTAGCAGGAGGTGGGATGGTTTGCTTGGAACTTTCTCCTCTCTCAGTCACATACCAGCGCTCTCTCTCACACTGGCTCTCAATGACACACCTATACACACCTGCTCTCAGTCACTCACATATACAAATGTTTTTTCTCTCTCACTTATATAGGCTCTTAATTACACATTTACACACATGCTGTCTATCTTTTTCACGCTTACACACACACAGGCTTTCAATCACATAAATACATGCTGTCTTTTTCTCTCACACACAGACTCTCATTCACATGCTTACAAACATGTCCTCTCTTTCTCTCATTTACACACAGGCTCTCAATCACATACTCACATGCTCCCTCACCTAAATCAGCTCTCAATCACACACAGACACACATGGTCTCTCTCTCTCATTTAAACACAGGCTCTCAATCACATTACTCACATGCTCCCTCACCTAAATCAGCTCTCAATCACACAGACACACATGGTCTCTCTCTCTCATTTAAACACAGGCTCTCAATCACATACTCACATGCTCCCTCACCTAAATCAGCTCTCAATCACACACCAGACACACATGGTCTCTCTCTCTCATTTAAACACAGGCTCTCAATCACATACTCACATGCTCCCTCACCTAAATCAGCTCTCAATCACACAGACACACATGGTCTCTCTCTCTCATTTAAACACAGGCTCTCAATCACATACTCACATGCTCCCTCACCTAAATCAGCTCTCAATCACACAGACACACATGGTCTCTCTCTCTCATTTAAACACAGGCTCTCAATCACATACTCACATGCTCCATCACCTAAACCAGCTGTCAATCAGACACAGACACACATGATCTCTCTCTTACTTATACACACAGGCTCTTAATCATACATACACATGATCTCTCTCACACACAAAGGATCTCAATCATACACACATACTCTTTCAAACAAACAGGTTTTCAATTACAAACTTACACATACAGGTTCCCAATGGTAAACTTACATTCATGCTCTCTCTCTCACAGGCAGGATCTCAATCACAGACATACTCTCTTTCACATATACAGGCTCTCAATCATTCACATACATGCAATCTCTCACTCACACACACAGGATCTCAAACACACATGCTTGCTCGCTCATTCACTCTCTCTCTCCCCCCCCCCCCCCCCCGGGAACTCGCGGCAGCAGCAGCCACCTCCCAACGCTAACCTCCTTCATTTTCAGCCCTCGCGGAGGCGAAGGCGGAGTCCCATCGGCCGCGGGTTGAAGATTTTCATTTTCCCTCCGAGCCGCCGCTGCAGTCTTCTTCCCGCGCAGGGCACCCGATGCTCTCCACTTCCTCTTCCGGGCCGCGGGAAGAAGAGAGCACCGGTGTGCTCTCTTCTTCCCGCGGCCCGGGAAGAGGAAGTGGAGAGCAATCGGGTGCCTGCGCGGGAAGACCCGCGCAGGCACCCGATGACTCCAGCGCTGGCACCCGGCTGACACCCGTTGACCTCCCGCGCAGGCACCCGGATGACTCCAGTCGGCGTGCTCTCTTCTCCTCCCCCCCGCGGCCCGGAAGAGGAAGTGGTGAGCATCGGGTGCCTGCGCGGAAGAAGAGACCACGCTAGGGTGGTCTCTTCTTCCCGCGCAGGCACCCGATGCTCTCCACTTCCTCTTCCGGGCCGCGGGGGGGGGAGGAGAAGAGAGCACGCCGGTGCCGCTGACTCCAGCTGTCCTGCCGCGTTCCGCCCGGGCTGACAGCATTTTAAGCCCGGGCGGCGGAGGACCGGGGAGCAGCTGGGTCAGCGGGGAACCGCGAAGTATGGCGACACGTGTCTGCGAGCCAGATGCAGCCCTCAAAAGAGCCATATCTGGCTCGCGAGCCATGGGTTCCCGACCCCTGCTTTAAAACATTAAGGGGTTGATCCACCCCCATTCTTGCACTGTTTTTTTTTTAGATCCAGAGGGCAGGCATCTGCAGTAATTCAGGTTTTGACAAATAGTAGTTGAGGTAAAAGGTCTATTTGGGAGATATTCAGGGTGGATGAAAAATGTTCTGCATGGCTCATAAAAAGTTAATCAGGGTATTCAGGAGGAGCCACCATGGATACCTCATTAATGCCCGCTACTCTGCCCACAAACTGTCCCACAAGAGGTTAGTCACCCATAACTTATGGCCTTTTTATGCTCCTCCTGGAGCCTTCAAGCCTGAATATATTTATTGCAGCTCAGGAAAGGTCCCTTGCCACAACCATGCAGCTTCCCCGAAGTTCAGAAACCCTCCGTGAGAAGGCAGGAGGAAGATGCCCCATTCTGACCTCCTCTTCTGATTACCAGGGTTCCGTAAAGTGCACTAACAATCGCCTATGCAGTAAGACACATACACACAATCTGTAGTTTAAGCAACTTTCTAAGAAAGCTACTTAGCTAGAACATAAGAAATTGCCATGCTGGGTCAGGCCAAGGGTCCATCAAGCCCAGCATCCTGTTTCCAACAGAGGCCAAAACCAGGCCACAAGAACCTGGCAATTACCCAAACACCAAGCAGATCCCATGCTACTGATGCAATAACAGTGGCTATTCCCTAAGTAAACTTGATTAATAGCAGTTAATGGACTTCTCCTCCAAGAACTTATCCAAACCTTTTTTGAACCCAGCTACACTAACTGCACTAACCACATCCTCTGGCAACAAATTCCAGAGCTTTATTGTGTGTTGAGTGAAAAAGAATTTTCTCCGATTAGTCATAAATGTGCTACTTGCTAACTTCATGGAATACCCCCTAGTCCTTCTATTATTCGAAAGTGTAAATAACCGATTCACATCTACTTGTTCAAGACCTCTCATGATCTTAAAGACCTCTATCATATCCCCCCCTCAGCCGTCTCTTCTCCAAGCTGAACAGCCCTAACCTCTTCAGCCTTTCCTCATAGGGGAGCTGTTCCATCCCCTTTATCATTTTGGTTGCCCTTCTCTGTACCTTCTCCATCGCAACTATATCTTTTTTGAGATGTGGCGACCAGAATTGTACACAATATTCAAGGTGTGGTCTCACCATGAAGCGAAATAGAGGCATTATGACATTTTCCGTTTTATTCACCATTCCCTTCCTAATAATTCCTACCATTCTGTTTGCTTTTTTGACTGCTGCAGCACACTGAGACGACGATTTTAAAGTATTATCCACTATGATGCCTAGATCTTTTTCCTGGGTGGTAGCTCCTAATATGGAACCTAACATCGTGTAACTAGAGCAAGGTTTATTTTTCCCTATATGCATCACCTTGCACTTGTCCACATTAAATTTCATCTGCCATTTGGATGCCCAATCTTCCCGTCTTGCAAAGTCCTCCTGTAATGTATCACAATCCGCTTGTGATTTAACTACTCTGAATAATTTTGTATCATCCGCAAATTTGATAACCTAATTCATCGTATTCCTTTCCAGATCATTTATAAATATATTGAAAAGCACGGTCCAAGTACAGATCCTTGAGGCATTCCACTGTTTACCCTTTTCCACTGAGAAAATTGTCTATTTAATCCTACTCTCTGTTTCCTGTCTTTTAACCAGTTTGTAATCCACGAAAGGACATCGCCTCCTATCCCATGACTTTTTACTTTTCCTAGACGCCTCTCATGAGGAACTTTGGCAAACGCCTTCTGAAAATCCAAATACACTACATCTACTGGTTCACCTTTATCCACGTTTATTAACCCCTTCAAAAAAATGTAGATTTGTTCATGAATTCCAGAGATTGCAGACATGGAACCTCTTTTTAGGGGAGGCAGGTTTCTGGATACAAAGTCACCTTTCAAGAAAGCAGTTTAGATTGTTTTGTACTTTGCTAAGCCATTGCTGGTTTTTCTTTTTTGCTCTAATAAAGGCTTTATGGGTTTGGTTCACTACTATTTATCATTTCGGGTTGGGTTTTTTTTGGTGTTCAAATAAAAGTTTACTTAAATTTGAAAAGTAAAAACCAGGCGAAAATTATCAAAATTAAAAATAACATCAGAAATATTAGAATAATAAGCACAAGATGTTCTTCCTCTAGCATCTGAATGGGTGTCCAACTCAAAAAGTATCTTCCCCTATGGAGGGAAGAGTAGGCCTCTAAAACAACCAACATTAACCAGGTACTGGGTGATAATGAAAAATCCTTTTGTAGAAAAACAGATATCTTCAAAATGTCTCTCAAAACAAAGCAATAATATCCAAGTCTTCTCCACTGCTGTTTTCTCTTTTTGTAAATTGTAATTTTATTGCACACACAATAAGCAAGATAAAATAAATGTCATGCCATCATTGTAAAACTATGTTACAAAGTTTGGCAAGCAAGAAAAGTACAGTGTGGTACAAAACAAAGCCCATTCAAAACCAGAAAGAAACCTCTATCCCCCTTATCCACTTTATTCACATATAACCAGCAGGACAATATAAAATTTCCTAATCAGGAATCTTGAAGCGGAATGAGAATTTGAACGTCAGCATACATGAAAAACTTTAGGCCAAGATCAGAGAGGAGATAGCAGAGGGGAAGGAGATAGATATTGAAGAGCGTGGAAGAGAGGGAGGAACCCTGTGGGACGCCCTGTGTGAGGGGGATGTGGGATGATTTACAGTTGGCTATTTTTACGGTGTAATTTCTGTTGTTGAGATAGGACGAGAACCATTGCAACGCAGAATCAGTGACACCGATTTCAGAAAGGCGGGTGAGGAGTATGGTATGATTGACGGTGTCAAAGGCAGCACATATGTCAAGTAGGGCCAGTATGTATGATTGACCGTGGTCCAATCCCTTGAGTATAGTGTCAGAAAGGGTGAGAAGGAGGCTTTCAGTGTTATGGGCTTTACGAAAACCAAATTGAGCCGGGTGAAGGGTGTTGTGCTCTTCAAGGAATTCGGTGAGCTGGATATTGACTATTTTCTCCATTATTTTTGCTATGAAAGGCAAGTTAGAAATAGGGTGATAATTAGCTGGGATACTGGGGTCAAGGTTAGGTTTCTTTTAGGATGGGTTTGACTATTGCATGTTTAAGGGGGTCGGATACTTTGCCATGTGAGAGGGAGCAGTTTATTATGTCTACCAGGAGTTTCAAAATGGTGGCAGGGATGGAAAGAGGAGTCTTAGTGGGGATTGTATCTGATGAATGAGTGGCGGGTTTAGCCTTTTGGAGGATTCGTTCAATCTGTTTAGGAGAGGCGAGTTCAAGGGACTCGAGGTTAGCGCTTGAATTTTTGGGAAGGGGTTGACAGGGGAGGGATTAACAGGGAAACATTGGAGGACTTCTTGTGCATATAATACTTCTTGTTCACACAAAAGATTTATATGCATCTCTTGTAAAAATATATTTTACCATTTACTGCTAAACTCAAAATACTTTCTAAGTACTTGAAATGCGAAAAATACTGCCTATACAATCCCTTGTAACTGCAACCAGTATATAACTTTTTAAGGTATGTAAATGTAACCCAGCAGCACAATGGGAGGGGCCACATAAATAACTCTACCTCTCAACTGTGTGATTTAGAATGAGCAAGTGTACCATGCCCACACAACTAAAGGTTTTCTGAGGGGTGGAAAGGAGAAGTCGGAGCAGAAAATAAAAACATCATCAAATAATATAAATCCACAGGGACAGATTTTAAAAGCCTACGCGCATAAATCCACCTGCATAAAGCCCCGGGACACCTGTAAGTCCTGTGGCATGAAATAATGGGCGGTCCAGGGGCATGGCTGGAGGCCTCTCCACTGCTGCTGGGCCAGGGGATCTCGAGCCGGCAGTTGGCTGGCAGGCGTAACTTCTGAAATAAAGGTACCGGGGGTAGGGTATGGGGCTGGGGGGCGGAACAGGTAGGGGAAGGGAGGGGAAGGTGGGGGGGGGGGGAATGGGGAAAGCCAGCTGGTCTCCCCAAGGACTCGGCTGCGCGTGCATGTTATAAAATCAGGCGTACATTTGTGCGTGCTAGTAGGGATGTGAATCGTTTTTTGACGATTTAAAATATCGTCCGATATATTTTAAATTGTCAAAAATCGTTAGGGCCACGATACAATACCAATTCCCCCGATTTATCGTTAAAAAATCGTAAATCGGGGGAAGGGGGAGGGCAGGAAAACCGGCACACTAAAACCCCCTAAAACCCACCCCCGACCCTTTAAATTAAATCCCCCACCCTCCCGAACCCCCCCAAATGCTTTAAATTACCTGGGGATCCAGCGGTGGTCCAGAACGGTGGTGGTACGGAACGGCCCCCTCAATTGAATCCTTTTGTCTTCAGCCGGCGCCATTTTGCAAAATGGCCGCCGCAAAATGGCGGCGGCCATAGACAAAAACGATTCGACGCCACCGTTCTGGACCACCGCTGGATCCCCAGGTAATTTAAAGCATTTGGGGGGGGGGGTTCAGGAGGGTGGGGGATTTAATTTAAAGGGTCGGGGGTGGGTTTTAGGGGGTTGGCTCACGATTTTAACGATTTTTCACGATAGTTTACACACCCAAATGGCAACAATACGATTCCCTCCCCCTCCCAGCCGAAATCGATCGTTAAGACGATCGAGGACACGATTCACATCTCTACGTGCTAGGTAGCGCGCACAAATGTACTCGGCGCACGTAGGTTTTAAAATCCAGCCCTCAATGTATTGCTATTGCAGGTGATGCAAACAAAATCAGTGCATGCACATCTACAGAACACATTTGGATTCATATACTCTATAGGAAACACAAGCACATAACATTATAGTAAGAGAAAAATTAATTAACATTGGAAAATTAAGAAAATTAGCTTAAGTGTGTTAGAACAGAAAACCACTCCGATGCCCTATATCTCAGTTTAGTTCAAGAAAAATTTCAAAATTCTCACCTAAGTTCTGGCGAGAATAGTAGCATAAATTCTCAGTTAAATCTCATGTGACCTTTGGTTCTCTGTCATCCAGAATGTTGATGAAGCCGTTGCAGATACTTGAGGTCCAGCTCTCTGCCTAGATTCTGGGTCAACTTGCTTCCCAGAGATGAATGTTCAAAACCTCACAAAAAGAGACAATATTTTCTCTCTACTCTAAATAGAATTGCAATAAATCTGCAATTTCCCTGAACTTACTCTACACAAAACAAAATTTATCTAAGAAAATCACTTTAATTTTCTTGCTAAAAATACCCCACAACAAAAGGTGTTGTGGAGTTAAAAATTAGGGAAAAAAATAGATAAAGAGGCTCAGGTTATCCCTATGTAAAATGGATCACAATGAATCACTGCCAAGGACCACACACATATATACTGCTTGCTTATACACAACAAAATGTTATTACTGATTATATTACTTGGTGATGAACAGCATATTGCAGAAAGCAATGCATGTTGCTTGATTAGAATTTCTATAGGTTTTAGCCATATGAAATTGCATTTATGATTTTAGAATATTACAAGGCACTTTCCCCTGACAGAAAAGACAAGTCTTTCACTATCCCTCTGACCATCTCAGAATTCTTAGAATAGACACATTGGCATTAGAAGCAGATAGCTATGTGATAGCTAGGAAGTACCAAGCTTACAGTAGTGCATTTGCTTCTGTAAGATAGGAAGTCAGTCTCAGGAAGATACACTTGTTACTTTAAGATTAAGGAACTAGACCATCTAGGTTAGGGAAGTAGATCATCCCTGGCCATACGCCCATAACTGGACTGCTGCTGAGAACAGCTAAGGCTGCAAAAGAGGAACTACCTGTCTACATCTATAGTTTATTTATTTAATTATTTATTTAGGCTTTTTTATATACCATCGTTCCAACAGAAGATCACAATGGTTCATATAAATTGCATTCAATTACATTGTATAATATTGTATTAATAGGTTCCTATTTAAATTAATTGTATCTATTGAATAATCAAAACTTTCAAAGTTAACAATCTAATATTGATATTTACTGTTTCAGTTTTGAATAGATTTTAGTCAATTATTATTTGCTGTGCTGAGAAGAAGTAATATTCCTGGAATAATAATGTTCATTAAATAGTTTATTTGATATTTTTTTATATAAGTTCATAGGCTTTTCTGAATGTTCTTGTTTGAATTTCTTTTTTTCCGTTAACAGTCTTATTGATTCAGGTAGTTTGTTCCATAGTTTGGATCCTGCTAATGTGAACATTCATTCTCTTATTTGGGTTAGATGAGTGTTCAGATTTGAAGGAACTGTAAGAAGATTTTTGTTTTGAGATCTGAGATCTCTTTGTGGGTTGTAGCTTTTTATTGCTATTCCTGGAGGAGGTGGATCATAATTGTTTATAATATTAAAGATGAGGGATAATATTTTGTAATGGATTCTGAACTTTATTGGAAGCTAGTGAAGGTTGATTAGAGAAGGGATAATATGATCAAATGATTTAGTTCCTGAAGCATTTTGGAAAAGTTGTAGTGGTTTAATAGTGCTTGCGGGAAGGCCCAACAGAAGTGAATTGCAATAGTCCAGGTTTGAAAATATTAGTTTGTAGGACTGAGCGGTAGTCTTAGAAGGTAAGTAATGGTTTTAGACGGTGTAAGATTCTGAGTTTGGAATACCCAGATTTCATTATTTTACTTATATGTTTTTTCATGTTGATGTTTTCATCTATCTGTATTCTAAGGTCACGGACTTCATCTGAGGGTGTAATGTTGGCTATTCCAAGGTTGAGAGTGGGTTGTTTGAGATTTTTGTTGTCTCTTCTTAGCCATATTATTTCAGTTTTATTGGTGTTAAGTATAAGTTTTAGAAGAGAAAGTTCTTGTTGGATTGATCTCATATATGTTGTTAAGGTTGCTGTAGTTCTTTCAAAGTTTTAATCGAATGGAATGTAAAATTGAATATCATCAGTGTATATGAAAAATTTCATGTTCAGATTTTCTAAGAGAGTGCATGTTGGTAGGTAGGAAGTAGATGTTAAATAGGGTTGCCGAGAGTGCTGAGCCTTGTGGAGCTCCTGTGTCTATTGTGAATATGTCTGATAATTGGTTGTTTAATTTTACTTGAAAAGTTATATTCTTAAGGAAGGAGGAGAACCATTTGTGAACTTTTCTGTCAATTCAAATTTTTTTTAGTTGTTGGCAGTGTAGATGATGGTACACAGTGTAAAATGCTGCTTTTAAATCTAGTAGAACCAGTAAGTATGATTCATTGGGGTACATTTTAAGAAACAGCGCGCGCGCAAACAAAGGTACGCTGGATTTTATAAGATACTCGCGTAGCCGCGCGTATCTTATAAAATCCTGGGTCGACGCGTGTAAGGGGGTGCACATTTGTGCAACTTGCACACGCCGAGCCCCGTGCGCGCTGCCCGTTCCCTCTGAGGCCGCTCCGAAATCGGAGCGGCCTCAGAGGGAACTTTCTTTCCACCTCTCCCCACCTTCCCCTACCTAACCCCCCCCCCGGCCCTATCTAAATCCCCCTACCTCTGTCGCAGAAGTTACGCCTGCTCGAAGCGGGCATAACCTTGCGCGCACTGGGCCGGCTGTCGCGCGCCGTTTTCTGGTCCGGGGGCTGCGGCCACGCCCCCAGAATGCCCCCCGGCTGAAACCACGCCCGCAGCACTGCCCCCGGATGACGCGCCATCCGCGTCACGCCTCCCGACACGCCCACCCCAAGAAAGCCCCGGGACTTACACGCGTCCTGGAGCTTTGTGCGCGCCAGAAGCCTATGCAATATAGCCTCGGCACGCGCAGGGGGTTTTAAAAGGGTTATGCGCGTAACCCTTTTAAAATCCAGCCCTATATGATCAAATCCTTTTAGTATGTTGTTTGTTAGGGATATGAGTTTCAGTTGAATGTTTTTTTCTAAAGCCAAATTGGTTTGGGAATAAAATATTGTTGTCATCAAGGTGATTTTCTAATTGAGATAAAACTGCTTTTTCTAAAGCTTTTGAGATGAAAGGTAAATTTGAGATTGGTGTATAGTTGTCCCAGTCATGTAATTTTCCAGTTTTATTTTTCAAAGTCACAATAGCTTGTTTTGCCATCTTGGGGACTATTCCTTGTGTTAGAGAGTGGTTTATTAATGTTGTGATTATTGATGTGATTATGGTCTTTACTTTTTTAAGGGTATTAACTGGGATAGGATCTAGTGGATGGGACGCAGGTTTCATTTTATTGATTATCTGATTCACTTCTAATTTTGAAACTGTGTTGAAAAAGGACCATTTTGGTTTGGTAGGGTGAGTTTCTGAATTATCTACTTGATGGTCATTGGAAAATTGTGACTAGAGAGTATTTATTTTATGCAGAAGATAGTTTGCATAATCATTGCATGAGGTTTTTGTGAAGTCATAGTTGTTTGGAGGATGTTGGATCTTTGATAAGGTTTCTTACTGTTTCATAGAGAAGTTTAGAGTTGTAGATTAGTCCATGAATTTGATTAGCATAGTATTGTTTTTTTTTGTTTAATTTTTAGTTCTCGGTATTTAGATAGTTGTAATTTATATTTTGCAAGGTTTTCTGTTGATTGTTTTTTTTCTCCATTGCTTCTCATATTTTCTTAGGGTTTGGTGTGTCGTAAGTCTTCGTTGTACCATGGTTTCTTTTGTTTTGAATAGTTTTCTTTTTTGTGGAAGTTTTTTTCAGATAGGCAAGAAGAGACTTTCTGTTGCTTAAAATATACTGGCTTATAATATTTGTATTTAAAAGACATAAACCATTCTGGAATCATTCTTTATACTTTAAACGCATTTCTTTCAAATGTTTAACAAGAGACAAATATTTCCCTTACAATAAGAAGTTAATGCAAAGGAAATATTCCAGTAAGAAAAGATGTTTAGAATATACTGCAGTGACATTAAATATCTTGCAGTATCTAAAACAGGAAGTAACTATAGCAAGTTCAGACAGCTCAGGATTAAAAAGTATCTTTCTGTAAGATTTGAAACGCACTTGTGCACCTGAGAGCTAACATATAACTTGTGGACCCCACAAAGTATGATGGCAAGAACAAGGAAACAAAATATGTTCACGTACTCAGAGAGTCCTGGACTGTAGCCTAGTCTTGGCTGTCGACCCAAAAATGGGTGGCAACCCAGTGCTAGTTCCACAATTAGGTGTTTATAAGTGGGAGGTTTGGAAGCAGTTCTGTGTGCTGAGTGAGCAACTGACCTGATATCTGCCTATGACAACCACAGTGTCCGACATGTCATCTCCCCCACCGAGACCCTTCTTTGTAACATTGCTGAGGGTGAGACGGGGGAGCCATCACTCAGGGAAGAGCCTACTGAAAATATTCATTTAGACCATTCTCTTATATGGTATTGCTTCATATATTCAGTTATTTGCTAGGCTAAGATATTGGCATGCTTTGCTGTTATATTGCTGATTTCATTGCCTATAATTTTGGGGGAAGTGTTTGCTGTGACTTATATTACTGCTAGTTCTTATGTAGAAATAAAAGCTCACATATGTTCTTTTGCCAATTTCTTTCAGTATTTGTGCCTTATTTCCGCTAGGTCATTCAGGGCAAACATCCCACCCCACCACGGCCACACTACAAAAGGCTATGCTTGTTCCTGCTGCAGGATGGAAAAGTAGCAAAAGAGAAAGTTCTTTACTTTTTTTTTTCTCTGCAGACACACTGCAGATAAACATCTCACCTCATGGCTACATTCCTGTATCTCTTGGTCTTTCTAAAAGAAAGGGAGCCATTTTTTATTCTTAATTAAAATTGCTCATTAGTATTCAAAAGCTTGATCCTCATTAGCTCCAGGCAAATATCGCTCACCCAAGCACTGATACAAAAGCCTACAATTGGTCTTTTTCAATTAAAATAGTGTTTCATGGAAGCTAAATGATGATAATTTATAATATCTTATCCTGTCCAGTTTATGTCCACTTGGTGTTGGTGTAATAATACAGCACTAGCTTCCAGCCCAAGGAGACCCTGCTGGGATGAGGTAAAGTAATAAACTTCACCAGGAAGGGTGAAAGACCCATCAATTGAACTTCAAAGGAACATCTATCATTTGCATTCCTTTGTAACCAACAAAAGAACAATTTCAAATAACTTTTATCTTTTTACCTTTTATGCTTGCTGCAAAGGAAGAGAAAATTCAACTTAATAAATATTTTTAAATTATTGAGTTACATAAGGTTGAACATGTAGTTTACAAGAAATCTAAAATTCTTGAAATTTAGCAATGAAATTGTTTTACAAACTTTCAGGGACTTAGCAGAGAGGAAGATGTCAGAACTTCAGCAGTGAGTACTACTGAGGAAGATTTCAAAAGTAAAGAAGAACTACTGGAAATCAGTAAAAAAGGTACAGGAAAACAGTTAAAAAAGTGTAAAAAGTGAAAATCTCTCTATATTATATTGCTTTTGGAAGTGAATAATAAACTTAAAACCCAGCTGTGACTGTATTCTTCTCTTTATTAAGTACTTCTGTGTACAAGCTTGTTTTTTGTATTCACGCAAACTAAGACGTTTCAGTATTTAGGTAAACTAGAGAAAGCAAAGTTCTACCTTCCATTTTCATTTCATTGTAGGTACAGAAAAATTCATTTTAAGGGATGTTTTGTAGTGATATAATTTTTTTTTGCAAAAATCGTTATTTGCTTATCCTTCAACATTTAAGCCTTGTATGATTTTATGTAATTACTGTATATTGCAAGAAGTTATTCTTTTTCATCCTCATATATGAAAGGGAACATAACCACTTGCTAAATTTAAAGTAATGCAGCGGGGGAAATGTTATATTTTATGTTTCATAGGAAACATGATTTATCACCTTAAAGATTCTGAATTTTCATGAAGGTAAAGGGATATTTTGTGCCTCTCAGGACCTCCTGCCCTGTTTTTGTAGGATATAATTCATCATCTTTTATTACTTCAGCTTTTCATGAGCCAACTGGAACCGACTTTGGGGCAGATCAAAGAAAACACTATAAGGGTTTCAACTTGTTTAAAAAGCAATTTTCAAAGCAAATGGATCTCAGTTGTCTACTTTATGTCATCAAAGCACAAAATTAGAAAAGGAAGCAATTAGTCTGAAAACTTTTATGGGTATTTTCAAAATAATTATATTGAAGCAATACATTTTTTTCTTTTTTCTTCAAGACAAACCAGGCCTTTTATAACAAAGGTTTTCTAATATGTTGCTATAGAGATTCTTAGATAAGTATAAATTTACGAGTAATAAACTTTCTTTTACTATACATCATACTAAAGTATACAATTTGTTAAATCTCAGTATTGGAGGCTGAACATTTTTGTTATTTTCAAATATTGAAAAGAGAGCCTTATCACTGAAATTATTTATGTGAATAAGGGGGTCATTTATCAAAATGCGCTAAGGCTTTTTCGCATGCGTTAAGGGCTTAGCCATGCGATAGCACCATATCATATGGTGCGATGCAAATATGGAAAATAGGAGGAGTTAGGGGTGGGGTTTGCCTGTCTGCGAAGAGCTATTGCACAGACTTAATGCTGATTTTAACACACAGAGAGAGAGAGAGAGAGAGAGAGCATTGTTACCCAGGTAGAGAGTCCATCAAGCTAGGTTGAGAGAACATTGCACAATCTCATCTTGGAGTGAGTTTCCTCACTCAGAGGGTCATAAAATGTTCACAAGAGACCACTGTTCTGTTCGTACGTCTAACATTGAATGTCAAAGGGGCCCCTAACCCCCTACACTGATACCTAAACTTCACCTCGAGTTACTAGGTGGGCCTACTATAAGGATACAAATACCTATCTAGGGAGATGACATTATGGCCTCTCTCTCTCTCATCACAATTTGCACTAACTTAGCTCTTCACATAGGTAATTTGCATAAACCACACCCCTTTTGCTATCACATGCGATACTTACCACATTTCAATAAACCTAGGTCTAAGTTTGTGAGACTCAGTGTATTGATCTTATCAGGGTTATTGCTTTGTGTTTTGGAAAACCTAGTATATCTAATAAATGCAGAATTTTCTCAGCTTGAGCTACTGAATTTTGTAAAAGATTCTAAGACTTCCTATACAAATATACTAGGTACGCTCTAGAACATTTCAATGCATTAGTAATGTGTGAATGAGAGATGTTTTAATGATGTTCAAGGAAGCTAAATTGCAGGAGCCTTTTAAAAGAGCTGTACAGGCAGGTTCCAGTACTATATTTAAAGTTAGCTGCATGGAAGTGACGATGCAGGACATGTTCCTTCTGGCTACTATAAGGCAGTTGCAAATAATAACTTGTATAACTGTACCTTTATGACCGATCTGAGCTTATCAGAAAATACTACTCTACTGTTTGCCTTAGATAATAGATATTTTATTAGGGATTACTTTAGGACTAACACAATGATCTTACTGCTGTAACTTATTACTTGTCAGATGTTATAGGGATCATGGATTCAGAAAGTTTTACAATCAGAACATATTTTGTTGTTATAAAATAAATGAGGCACTAGCATATCAAATCAGCTGTAGCTTGCACG
This sequence comes from Rhinatrema bivittatum, assembly GCF_901001135.1. Classification (NCBI taxonomy): domain Eukaryota; kingdom Metazoa; phylum Chordata; class Amphibia; order Gymnophiona; family Rhinatrematidae; genus Rhinatrema; species Rhinatrema bivittatum. Next base: position 50,312,688 of record NC_042620.1, on the reverse strand, counting down.
TAGAAATTATCAATGAAGTATTCTGAGTACCCATAAAAACATAAATGTCCACCTTACAAGGTCTTTGACTCATCTGGGCTACTGTAAAGGGAGATCTGTCTGCTGTACTTCGTCATGGCTGTTAAAGTAGCTGGATTAGCCAGCTCTGCATTTGGTGTTAGCCTAGCTCTTGGGGGAGGGGGATTCTTACAGCTCAGCGAGATGGACTGCCAAATCCTACCTCTAGGTTAGGAGTGCAGAGGAGATGTGAGGGTCCTTGAAGATGTTACATGTGGCTGAAAGCAAAATTAGTCCTTTGTCTTTTTTTTTTTTTTTTATATAGAGATTCATCTGTATTTCTTAGTTCATTTCTGCAGAGCAATTAGCTTTCAGATGGACAATCCGATTGATTCAACACTGCCAGTTTTTTTTTTTTTCCAAAACAGTGGGTCATTCTTAGGCCAAAATGACACTGACCAGGCTTTTGAAGCAAACATCTCTCTGATAAATTCACAAACACTGATAGGTAGGTTTGGGAAGCAAAGCTGTAAATTCCCGCCACATACGCGCCTAGCCTGCTCTGGTTTTGCAGGTACACAGCCTTCATTGTTCTGTGTATAAAGCAGTTTTTTTTCTTGTGCAAAGATGCCAGCTCCCATGCAGCTTTGCAGCAGAGACTCATTTTGTTAGCCATATACATACAATCAGAATGTTTTCTGGGCTTTTCTCCTACACTACTCAATATCTTTAGAAGCTTTTGACTGAGCAGTTATGTTAAAATAATCATTTTCCTTTCTTTATGTTACCCCCTATATTTAGTAGAATATGATATTGTCCTTCAGACTAGCCCACTAAAGTTCTATATGTGAAAATGAAGATGTAGTATCCAAAAAGAAAAACTGATAAGATGCAGGTGCTTAAGTTCAGTCTAGATTTATACTCTGCTGGGGAAAAGATGTTTGATCAACCAGATAAATGCAACCAAAATATAGAATTAGTCATGTCTGGTTTATTTAAAAAGTTCACAGTAATGCTTATATGGCAGTCTATAGCTTACAGTACATCATGTTCACTGTATATCACTACAGGTTATAGAATTCTTGTTGAATTTCAAAATGCAAATAAGACTCTACTAGAGATGAGCCAGGCTTACAAAGAACTAGAATCCAATGTGTAAGTAACAATTTTTTTGAGCGTTTTAAGTTCTATTGTAGTATTCTTCATAATTGAGGCACAGTGTAACTATAATGTTTCAATACATATTATAGTAATGTATAGATATAAGTAGATGTTTACTACTGTTTTCAATCTATGTTTACTAGTGTCCAGTAAAAGGAAGAGGTCAGCATTTGCTTTTTTTTTTTTCTGGCTGTTTATTTGTAGACCCATATACATATGTATATTTTTGTGTTTGTTTTTCTTGTTTAGTCAAGTAACTTCACTTCCAAGGCTATGGGCATCTTCTCCAAGTGAAATGACCATCTCAGAAATCAAGATGGGAAGAAAGGCTTCATTACCTTTCTGTCTGAAGAGAGATGATAGTAGCAAACTCCTTCATAATTTTGGTGTTGGTTATCTTGTAAATGGACATCACTCTGAGCCCAGCATCTCAGAATCTGTTATGGGATTAGATGTGCTCCAGAACATTAAAGAACACATTCAACAAAGTAAACATAATTTCATCTTCTAATCTATTATATAGTATATTGCAAATATTTATAAGAAATTGATGTAAATGAAGGTAGGTATGTGCATTCGGATGATTGAATGTGAAAACTGATCTAAATGAGGCAATTTTAGGTTTGGTTCAAGTCATCTAAATCAAATGGGTGTAGTCATAAAACTCACAGTCCTTTTTGGCTCTTTGTTTCAATTCCATTAAAGTCTGAGGAAGCAAGCAATGCAATGCAAGACCAATCATGTTTTCAATCAGCCTATCCCAGATGGCAGTTGCATAGATTGGCTTCATCATTTTTTTAAAAGTAAAAGTGAAACTGAAAGCACATCGAGCAGCCATCGACCATTTTGTTCAGTCATTCCTCTATTGGATCTCAGAGAGGAAAAACAGATTTTCAAGCTCCTTGCTTGAAAATAGAATGAATAAAAATATTAGATCTCATTTACAGGAGAAAGCAAAGTGTTACTTAGAAGCGGCTTCCTGCTTTCTCTCTGTAAAAGAGTTAGTATGAAAATGTGGTGTACTAATTCTTGTGTGTGCATTCTATGGCTTGAGGTTTTCATGCCACTGTATTTGCTGCTGTACCATTCATTCTGTGCCTTTGAGTGCTGATGGCACTGTTGGTGCCCTTTGCCCCTTTTTTGTTGCATTGGGTATTCTTGCCATTGTTAATGTTCAGCAGTCAGTTTAGCCATAGGATTTAAAACAAAATACATTTTTTTTCTGTTCTTTCTAGCTAGTGACAGTTATATCCTGCCTTGGAAGTGACTTGAAACCCTAGAAATGCTTGGTGGGTGTTACAGAAGGGGAGCGTTAGCAGAGCGATCCTATCTTGTGGGGATAGTGTGTCCTTGGGCCTCGGCACGACCCCAGGAAACTCCAAGGCAGCACCGAGGGTAGGCGAGGCGTGTCCCAGCATGGGTGGAGACGGACGATCTGACCCTCTGCAGACCTGCATGCTTCTGGATCCAACAGATAGTGTTGGTTAATGAACAGTCCTCCAACCGTTCCCAGCCCTTTCGGACCTGCCACAAGGAATGACAAGAAGCAGCAGGCCAGACTACGGATGAGGGCAGACGAAGGTTCTGGAATATAAAGACTCTAGACATAGACAAGGAACTTGGAAGCCTCTGGACGTAGACAAGGAACTTCAAAGACTCAGGATCAAGGTTCAGGAACAAAGTCAAGTACTGGATTGAGGCTGCCATGCAGCGCAGCCTACACAGCCCACCGTAAACGGGCAGACCCAATGGGCTAGTCATGGACCACACTAGAATGCGAAGCAGGCTCTAGACGTGGTGTGGAATAGATGAAGCTGGAACATGGCGAAGATTCAGTAGAAGCCTGTACCAAGGCGCGCTCTACACAGCCCATCCTAGGCTGGTCGCAGACCACGCTGGAATGGCACAAGTTCAGTCAGAGTCTTAGGCATGGACAGAGCAGCCCCAAGAACATCCAAGGGCTGGAATGAGAGTCAGGACAGAGGACCAAGATGGAACTTGGCTTCAAACAGGAAACAGGACCAAGATGGGACTTGGCTTCGGGCAAGGATGACCCTCTGGAGACTTGAGCTGCGGATGAGAAGACAGACAATGTACCATGAGCACGCAGGAAAGGGTGACATCGAGGAACCAGGGGTTCTGGAAGCAGAGGTGAAGACAAGGCATCAGGAAGCAACATCAGGAACCAAGGACATCGGACAACAGGAACATGGAAACATATTAAGATGAGACATGGAGCTCCAACGAAGAATGAAGGCCTGACGGAGCCCTGGAAAGCGAGACATCCAGGAGCAAGCAACTCCAAGAAAACAAAGAGGTAGGCGATCTATGATAGCCGTAAGGTAAACACAAACAATAGATGCCTGATCTTTTTCCAAATGTTTATTAAGCAGAGACGTGTTCAAAAATCGCCCGACTCAGGCCAAGTTTCGCGGTTCAAAAACCGCTGCCTCAGGGGCTTCAACACTCCACAATTATGAAAAAATCTCAGTAGTGTATTTCTCATCCGATGTACAGAGACCGGGAGTGAAGTGCTGTTTGCAGAAGCATTGCTGACAGTAATTGACTGTACATCGGATGAGAAATACACTACTGAGATTTTTTCATAACTGTGGAGTGTTGAAGCCCCTGAGGCAGCGGTTTTTGAACCGCGAAACTCGGCCTGAGTCGGGCGATTTTTGAACACGTCTCTGCTTAATAAACATTTGGAAAAAGATCAGGCAAGTAACTCCAATGCAAGGCCCCGGCTTCAGTGCTGCCTCCAGGGAAAAGGTGAGAGGCCTCTTGTGGCACAGCTACGAGAGGAATCGTAACAGTGAGTGGAGGGAGAATACATGAGTAGCGAGATAGATCTGAATTTAGTTGCTTTAAATATTATTGGCAAAAGAAAAAAGCAGGATATGAGTTATCAGCAGAATCTGAGACCAGACAGAGCTCAGCACATTACAGGAAAACATCTGACCAACTAAATACAGATGAAAAGTACTGTTGACCTTTTCCTGAATAGGTCATGATGAACAAATAAGGTCTGACACTAATTTGAGCCAATTAAAGCTTGATAATGTACTTTGACATAGCTGGGCCTGCCCCAGAGTCAAAAGAACAAATGATATCCTGATGGCCTGGCCATAAGAAGCCAATCAATTAAGTATCTATGAAGTTGCTCCCAGCAATCAAAAGTCAGCTACTCATGAGCCAGATACTTATGATGATGCGCTAAGCTCTGCCCATGATGACTCCCAGCATGGGAATTTAAACTAGCAACATCATAACAAGAATTGTTGATAAATTAAGTCATTGCAGAAGCTTCTGGAAGCACAGAGACATGATCTGCTTCAGACTTCAAGTGGCAAATTACTTCTGAAGCAGCAGAAATTCAGGCAATATAAATCTTAGATGGGGTTAGTTATTTCTGTTGAGGGAGAACTAACCAGTCTCACAGGATAGCAATGAAGACTTTTTCTTTTCTTTTCTTTTTTTTTTAATAAAATGTTGGTGTGACTTCTTATTGTGTCCTAAATTGTGTTGTGACTTGTAAGTGTCCTAGGTTTGGGAATGCTAATTCCTAAGGATAATCCCAACATCCTTGTTTGTGTCACTTTGCTTTTCTCACAGTGGTTTGGGCTATTCATGCCACTCAGTGTCCTTTGCCCCTCTCTTGCTACCCTGGAATGTTCATGCTACTCTTGGTCTTTCAGGGCACTGTTGCTCTGCTGCTTGCCAGCAAGTTTCATTGAACTTGGGTGAAAAATCCCAAAGTTAGAGTAAAAAGTAGGATGCAATGAATCCCTCATTGATTTCAATGGAAATAAATGAAACAAATGAGCTTCTGATGCAAACTAAATGAATCAGGACACTGAACTGAAAATCAGAACCAACAATTGTTTCCATACACCCCCCTAAAATGTGGTAATATAGAATCATAAAATACAGCCTCCATGATGCATTAATATATTTATAGACAGCAAAGGGTTTTTATTAATGATTCTGTTTCATCAAAAATTTTACTTGACTTACAAGAGGTATGTGAGCCCTTACTGCTGTGGAGCAGTTGAACCCCCAAGGCCCATGCTGGTAACAGGCAAATGAACCCTGCAGCTGGACAGTCTGGAGCTTCATCTTTACCAGCTATCTCCTCTGCAGCTTGGGCCCTTGGATTCTGGTGGCCAGCAGGACTTAGCTGGGTCCCTAGGACAGCGGTGGTAGCTACAGTCCAGAGACAAGGCAGACTGCAGGCTTACAGCAGTCAGAGGAGAGGGAAGATTGGGGCAGGCAGTGAGCTAGAATAGTCGGGTCCAGGCTAGAGATCAGCTCTAGGTGACAAACCAACATGGTCACATCCAGGCAGGACATCAAGTCCAGAGGAGCAAGCTGAAGGAGACGTGGATACACAGAAGACACTGAGGATGGGAACAAGGAAGACAGGCTAGACGAGGGTGGGCCGGGTGACAAGATGAAGCTGGGCTGGAAGACGAGGTGAGGCAAGGTTGGAAGAAGGAACAGGAATGCTGGCAACTTGCAATGTAGAAAATGCAGGAGACCCATTGCTGATGCAAGGCCTGGATGTCTGAAAGGCCCTTTTAAGGGCTGAACCTATGAAGTCATCCAAGGGTGCCGCAGCCTGTTTCCCAACGCTGGTCCTTTAAGTCTGGATGGCCGGCACATGCGCGCACCTAGGGAGAGCAGGGCAAGGGCAAGGATGGCAGCGGCCATGCAGTGCTTGGGGGTGAGTGTACGGCTTGCGAGGACATCCCGTAAGCTGGCAAACATAACACAAACTTTCTGTAGTGCCCTACCTAAGGCAAGCTATTAAAGAAAGCTCAATTATGGTCACTTGAATTCGCTTACTTCTAGAGCTAAAATATTTTAAGGGAGTATTTGAACCAAGGAGAACTCACTTGTACCTCCTGTTCAAAATGTGAAGAACTGAAAAGTGAGATAGGATCTGAAAGGGTAACTGACCAAACTTTACACTATATCTTCAGGGTTAGCATACTATCATTTCAAGACCAAAGACTGATTGACCATTTCTTTACAAAAGGCTTCACAAATCTTGCCTCATGATTCTATTGCAGTCAGATTTTCAGGATATCCATAATGAATATGCATGAGATAAATTTACATACATAGGAGACCCGGTATATGCAATTTCATCTCAAACATATTCTTTGTGGATAACAAAAAAAAAAACCATGATTGGATGTGGGGTCGCTAGGACAGGTTTGCAAAGCCCTACTATACAACGAAGTTTATAATATTGATTGCTTGTGGGGTTTATCAAATTCTTCCAACCTCCTTTGAATGTAAATAATTTTAAAATTGCTACAATTATTCCCATCTAATATTCTTTTATTAGCTGTAAAATTAAGATGTTTAAAACAAATGCAAGTTTTTATTATATAACCAGTGTATTCCCATTATACCTACACCATAAAATACCTCGTAATCAGCGTTTGAAGAGGAGGTTGGTTTTTAAGGGTTGGAACAAAGTATTGATGGCAAATGTTCAACACCAACAGCATTTTATCCTCCTTTTCATCTATTCAAATTTTCTCTTCACATTTTGTAATAGATATTTGCTTCTCTATGGGAAAATGAATGGTTCAGAAAAATGTCTGAGGGTGCAATTTTCAAAAGCCCCTTTTTATCAAGATAAAAACTGACTTATCCGGGGTGAAAGGGCTGTTTGAAGATTGCCAACCCTGAGCCCGGCTGAAAATGCACGTGGCACTTCCATAGCACAAGTACTCTAAGCTGGGTTAAAAGGAGGCATTCCCGAGGGAGTGTTTACATTAGGGAGGTAAAAATGGTGTGTGTGCTTGATATTTTCAAAAAATCTGTATGCCTTTTCCCAGCCAAAGGTTAGCTCACGGAAAAAAGCTGGCATGGCTGCTTTTGGTGCATGCAATAAGGAAAATAAGCATAGTTTTCAAAGAGGGAGGTTTCTCTTTGAAAATTCAAGTAAAGTGCGAGTGCTAAAAGTGGCCGTGTACTTTGCACCAGCATGAGTTGTTTGAAAATACAGCCCTTAATGAATTGTTGAGACTATGTTGACCACACTGCACGTTATCAGTTTATCACAATTACTTTACCCAAGGCACTCGAAAATGAGCATACAGGAAACTTAAAACTTTTCGCAGTTTCATCAAAGATCTCTTTATTTGTTGACTTATAAAAAAAAAAAGTTACCTAAAACTATTGTTTTTTTTACCCTAAGTTTGTTATGAGGTAAATTTTCTGTAGGTGCCTGTCACTCTATGGTGCCTAATGTTTGGCCTGCACAAATCCAGCTAGTATTCAAATATAAAGTGCTAGTGTACATTGGGCCTGATTTTCAAAAGCATTTGCATGCTTAAAACAGGGTTTTACAAGTGTAAATGCACTTTACCTGTGTAAGTGGGCTTTTGAAAATTGCTACAATATGTGCCAATGAATTGTCCATTGGATTTCCCCACGTAAGTGCACTTTGGAGCAGATTTTCAAAGACTACGAGCGTAACCTGAGAAAATCTGCCCCTGCGCGTGCCGAGTCTATTTTGCATAAGCTTGGCGGAGCGCGTAAGCACCGAGACGCGCGTATATCCCGGGGCTTCGAAAAGGGGGCGGGTCAGTGGGCGTGGCAGTGGTCGGGGCGGGCCCAGGGGCGTGGCAATGGTTCGGGGTGGGGCTGAATCCCCCGGCACAGCGGCCTGTGCTGGGGGATGGCGAGCCAGCAGGCGTAACTTTTGAAATAAAGGTAGGGAGGACGATTTAGTTAGGGCTGGGGGGTGGGTTCGATAGGGGAAGGGAGGGGAAGGTGGGGGGGGGGGGGGGGGTGGCCGAAAAAAAAGTTCCCTCCGAGGCCGCTCCGATTTTGGAGCGGCCTTGGAGGGACCACGGAAAGCCATTGGGGCTCCCCTCAGGCTCGGTGCGCGCAAGGTGCACACGTGCACCCCCTTGAGCGCGCCGAGCCCGGATTTTATAACATGCGCGCGGCAGCGCACCCATGTTATAAAATTGGGTGTAGATTTGTTCGCGCCGAGTTGCGCAAACAAATCTACGCCCACGCGTATATTTTAAGATCTGGCCCTTTGTGTGTGAATAGCTATTGGAAAATGTTACAATAATATGCTACATTTGCATGTGTAATTCCTTTGAAAATTCACCTATTAGTGTTTATATGTTGGCGTGTTATGCGGCTAAATGTATGATGGTGTCAGGTATGCATTTCTGCTATGTGCTTACATTTTTATTCTTTTTTTTTAACTTTAATGTACGTACATAATTTTCTTTCCAACCAACTTATACCCTCAAGAATATCTCTGTTTACTGCAGCTAAAAGTATATGCACTATGAAACTATGCACATGCTTTTAGCAGGCTGAAAATCTGGTTAGGTGGGTTCAACCATTTTACCCATGTAAACCCGGTTTTTACCTGTGGAGTTCCTGATTAAGCCTGTGAAAATTTACTTTGACAAGAGCATTGCCACACTTCTGTGAAGACAGGGTGTATTGTCAGTCACATGATTAGGTGATGTTGTTGCTCAACACCAATTGCACTCTGTATAAAGCTTTCTAGGAAATTTGAAAACTCTTTAGGGAATTTGTAATAGTTCCTGTGCTGCCATGGCCATTTCTTGCATCTCAATTCATTTTTTCCCAGTGGCAGAATGGATGGTTTCTCAGTGGCCTCCCAGCTAATCTTCGGCCTTATACAGAAGTTTTCCTGCTTTTCTGGCTTTTTACATCTAGAAATTATTTTCTCCTCATAGTTTTCTTTAGTCATGTTTTTATAGCAACTTAAAGTTATTGTCTTTTTGACAGTCCTATGCGTGAGCCTACTTTTTAGGCCGAGGCATCCTGTGACATGCTAGCGGGAGAGTTTCTTCCTCAGATGGTCTTTTCTAAGTAAAAATTTCTTCTGTTGATTTTGTGTCAACTATTTTTCACACCTTCTCAGAGAAGGCCACAGCTTTAAGTTTTGCCCCACGTGCAGATAGAAGATGCCCATCATGAACCACCACCACCACCACCACGTCTGCTTCAAATGCTTGTGAAGGGAATTTGATTGACTCTTCGAAGTATCTGCTTCAGGATGTCACCAAAGATTGTCGCAAGATTAGACTTACTGCATATCTTGCTGACTTGAAGAAGACTATGTTTACCAAACTAATCCCAAAGGCTAAAGCAAAGGAACAAGAAATGCACAGATTGCTGGTGGCATGAAAGTACCAAAGGAGAGACCAAGGAGATAAGAGAAATCTCCCTTTCCTAGCTTGTGCTGTGCATTGGGTAGTGCTTGAGCCAGAAATTTAAAAAAATGAAGTGCAGAGAGTTCAGCAAAGGTGCAGAAGGATTCGATTATTTTTTTCATAATCTCTTTTATTGTGGTACTGTAAAAACACAGCAGTACAAACAAAGCATGCATATACATGACAATTTAAACTGAAACACATAAGTATAGCATACTGTGAACTAGGCACATTACAGCATTCCCATTTACCATTTTCAAAAATATAATGCCCTCCAACCCATCCATTCAATCCAGATGCAGATTTTTAACTGCATTCAGACATCATTTGGCCCAGATGTTGGAGGAATTTTTGTAAATATGCAATACCACCAGTATTTGCTTATTGGAAATTCTTTCTTAAAAAGAAAAAAAAAAACACCTTATGTCCTGGTCCTGTACTTCCATCCATCTGTGACCTTTCTCTTGCAGTGCTCTGAGGTCTGCTGTGTTGGGGCAGTGAGATGGGGAGAAACTAGACAGCAGCCACAACCCTGGAGCAAAAGCTCAGTGAAATGTGTTTGGCCGGCCCAGGAGACTCAACTGCACGGGAGGTCTGTGGTGAGGGAGAGAAGACGCAGTAGCCGTGTCTCACAATCCTTATGGTGGGCCCGGAGGGACGGCTGGACGAGAGTGCAGTGCCGAGTGAGAACACATAGAAGCTGCTGCACCTGGTACACAGGATCTGCCTGTGCAGCCTGGCAGGAGACAACAGCTTGCATGGAGGTCAAATTGGGCCACTTGGGATGGGAGAGAGTCCCATGGCACCTGTAGAATATGGAGCTTCTACCCAATGGTCTTGCGGAAGAGAAAACAGAGCCCCCATGCCCCAAGAACAAAAGGCTGCCTACGGAGCTTTGAGAGTGCCGCGGATGCAGTGGTAGGAAGGGGCTGAGGGGCAGAGAGCTTGGCTGGGAGGGTGGAGTGGGAAGGATCATTGCTGCCCTTGCCAAGAAAGACCTGGGGAAAGACTATTACATTCCCTCTATACAACCCTGAGCATACTGGTACAGCCTTTTCTGCTTGTTGGCCTGGTATTGGTACTGTATGATTAGAAGTGGTTGTGAATTATCTACGTGTGCAGCCCCATCCAGTGATGTGGTTTGAGTAGAACTGGATTCCCCCTCTGCAAATACACTTCTGAGGGGAACTGTCCCTGTAAGCCTACAAACACTCGCTGAAATAAAACACTGGGTTTATTATTACGGGTAGCAGGGCTGTATCAAACTATGCATAAAAAAAAAGCCAAGATCAATCATTCAAATGGTACTAGCTTCATAAAAGCTCACATTAATAAGCAACACAATGGTTATATCACACTCCCTTTTCCGTAGAATGCTCATCCATTAATATTGCTTTTATGTATTACTGGTACTTTAAATTATTGGTGAGCTCATTTTAGCCCTCGAGGGTATATTGCTATCATTTACTGGGCCCAGTATTAGTCACACATAAGCAAATCCCTCTTTCCCTCCCCAGAACTGTACTGCAGTGCTCAGTGTTTCTTGACCCAGTGGAGCTGCAGCTATGAGAGGTGCCTTTGATTGTCAGAAGGGCAGATAAAAATGAACCACAGGACCAATGCAACTGGGATGAACAAACAAATACTCTCTGCACCCAGGGACTAATGGGCTCAGGAATTCAAAAGCAGATGTTTAAGCAGTTCATAACTACCTTGGGGCCTAGATTCATCAAATTGCTGTAAATTCTGGGAAAATATTAGCATATTAGCAGCTGCAGTAAAAAAGGGGCATGGTTAGGATAAGTTTCTTAAATACCTCATTGCGTAGGTAAATTTCAAAATCCCCGATAAAATCTTGAGTTGCAGGACAAAGTATCACAGTGTGCAATGCCTTAGCGCATTGTGCATCCAAATTGGGAGACACGCACAAAACCCAGGCCGGCATGTGCTGAGGGAGTACGTGCACATCTCCCGCTATGCGCACATGTGAAAAATATAGAAAAAGGGATGGGGAGGGGGCATAGGTGTTTGGGGGGAGGTCAATAGTTGTGTGCATATATACTTATGCGCACATGTGCACGTCCATTTCAAATAGCATGCGCTTTCAGCCTATGCTATACCGTGCGCACATATACGCACATATGCAATCCAGTGGCCGCGACCATTATAACATAGGCATGAATATGCGTGCACGGTATAACATAGGCTGAAAGCGCTTATACGTGCCCCCTATTTGAAATGCCGAGCCCGTAAGTGCAAATCCCGCTTCCATCGCATAAGTGGGCCAGTGAACCAGCCAGTATCCCACTACTCGTATACTTCCCCCTAACATCAAAGATTTAGGAAGACAGGGCAGGTAAGAAAAGGGGTTTTTTTTTTGGTCCAGCAATGGTGTGTGTCTCAGAAAAGCCCTCATTTTATCGCTCATGATATTAGCCACGATAATGGCCACTACGGTGCGATATAAACTGTTTTTTCCCCTCTACAGTCCAAAAAAACCATGTAGTGCATCGAACGTTAAATCCTATGTTAGTGTGCGTTAATTTTCCATGAAGTTGGGTAAGAACCCTCAATTCCATAATTTCTAGCTTTTGCAAACGTGATGTGATAAAAATTGCCCGTTTATTGCGCGTTAGACCCCCTCTTTGCGCCATAAGGCCCCCAGCGCAGTTTGATGAATGACCCTGTTTTTTGAGGTTGATGCAGATATTTAACTATCTTTTAAGTAATGAGAGATGTCCCAGTAAAATAAAATAGCAGTTAGGATATTCACATAGAGCCCTGATCCACTATTGCTTATTAATACTCACAAAGCTGCTGAATGGTTCTCTGGTCTCCACCAAGCAGGAGGTGCAGCGAAAACAGCCTCCAGCCAGCTCCAAGATATCAGTGATTTCTTTCTTCAGCTGCATCACATGGTTCTCTTATTTAGACTGCCCAGACCAGCAGGTAATTTCACTGTGCAGATACCTGCAGTGACCAGCAAATTTCTTCTGCACAAGGCTTGCTTGTTGTAAACTGCTCCAGCAAGCAGGAAATTCTCAGAAACAAACCTGCAGAGGGTCCCAGATGAGCATCTGCTATTTCTCTTTGTCTACCAACTGATTTTCTCTTTAAAAAACCCCAAAAAACCCGGCAGGCCACTTTCAAAAGACTCTCCTCTTTCTTATTGGTTCATAAAATCAAGTCTCCTGCAACATGTTGCAGCCTTACCATGCAATGACAGGTTAGAGCAGCCTACAGCACTTTGACCTTCCTTCTGTGTCAGAACCTGTAGAGCAAATTAGGAGAGTACTACATACACAAACAGCGAGTGCTTTTGAATAGAAATTTATCAGAAATCTGTACGCATACAGTGATGGATTTGGGCACCTAAGTGTTGGCGGTGACAGTTGCTTTCTCCCCTCTCTCCACCTCACCAAACCTCAGACTTCTCCCCACCTCTGAAAACCTTCAATGTCCGTGCAGCTTGCTTGCATTTCCTCTCTCTGCTCTGGCAACACAATCCTTACAATGTATTACAGCGGCCAAGCCTGCACGCACAGGTCCCCATCCCTTGGGCTTTCATGCAGGAGAAGGGGCCTATAAGTGTAGGTGGAGCCCCCATACAGCACTGTGAGAATGGAGTCACTGGTGCAGAGGTCTAGATGGAAGAGGAAATGGCGGTAGCAGTGGTAGTGGGAGGGGCGCTTTTAGAGTTCTGGGATAGGATTGCCAGTCTGCAAAGCAGAGAACATTTACTGCCACCCTACTTTTTGCTGCCCTAGGCATATACCGAGTAGGCCTATGTGTAAATCCACACCAGTGTACAGACTAGTATATGTAGCTAGGAAGTATGTATACATTCAAAATGCAGATATTAGAAGTAAATTTAACAACAGTAGTTTGTGCTTTAGTCTTACATAATCCATTAAAATGTGAACTAAGCCTAATCTACACAAAATGTCACTGGGCAGCCTGTAATTGTGAATGGGGGCACAAAACAATTATGTGAGGGTCTTCTGCATAGATGAAAAATGTATGGGTCAAAGTAAATCTAAACAATTTAAGGTCTTTAAGATCATGAGAGGTCTTGAACGAGTAGATGTGACTCGGTTATTTACACTTTCGAATAATAGAAGAACTAGGGGGCATTCCATGAAGTTAGCAAGTAGCACATTTAAGACTAATCGGAGAAAATTATTTTTCACTCAATGCACAATAAAGCTCTGGAATTTGTTGCCAGAGGATGTGGTTAGTGCAGTTAGTGTAGCTGGGTTCAAAAAAGGTTTGGATAAGTTCTTGGAGGAGAAGTCCATTAACTGCTATTAATCAAGTTTACTTAGGGAATAGCCACTGCTATTAATTGCATCAGTAGCATGGGATCTTCTTAGTGTTTGGGTAATTGCCAGGTTCTTGGGGCCTCTGTTGGAATCAGGATACTGGGCTTGATGGACCCTTGGTCTGACCCAGCATGGCAATTTCTTATGTTCAATTTACTGTGTTTACTAATTCTGTATGAAATAATTTCTGTCAGTTCTGAAGTAACAGCACTGCACAATAGTTAAAGAGAAAAATAACTGTGGGATTGTAGAATGGAAAATCATCTGTATTTTCAATTGTGTCATGTTACTGGGCTATGCATGTTTGAACGTCTGATTTTTGTGCATTGGTGTTTCATGAGAATACATTTTTTAATTGGATTAAGAACTATTTCATTACAGTAATGATGCACTGTATGCTGATGAAGTTGCTTGCCCTTTGTTTCTGTACAGCTTTCTCACACAAATTAATATTCTTATAAGCAAGCTACAATTTATTGTAACAAAGAGAAAACAAGAAATAATATGTTTACTTTTTTTTTAAAGGGCTAAAAGCAGCTGACACAAAACAAAACAAAAGATCGATGGAGGTAAGATATCACTTGAATTAACTGGGATTTACTGACAGCAAAATATTTATTTATTCTAAAACCAAATAAAACCCAGCATAGCCATCCTAGCCTGAAAAATCCTGCTCCCGTATCAAATTTTACTAATTTGTTCACAAATATTTGCAAATAACAACTTTTGATTCATCTGACTTGGCAGAATATTTGTTAAATTCTAAACGTCATCAGAGGCTACAGATTTTGAAGAAGTACTCAGTCTCTGTGCAGTGCCAACTTCAGTGCTTAAACTTGTTTGTCTTTTATGTTTGCCTGTGTTCTGAAATGAGAGATGCCAGGTTGAGCAGAAGTAAGAACTTCAAACCCTATTTCTTAATTCTTACTATTTAGAGGAGAGGATATGATTGTCTTTGCTGGAGTAGTGGTGAAAACTGTTATAATGTCCGTGTTCTAATATCTTTCAGGTCTATTTACTATACTTCATTAAAGCCAGCATTAATGCCTGGTTTTAATGTAGGTCAGTGCCCGCGGGATTCACTAAACATACTGCAGTGTAGTGAATACCATGGTAAGGAGCCGTTTCCAGAGCCAGGAAAGTGCAGATGTTACCAGCAGCAGCAGCAATGTCCGTGTGTTTCCACCCATGAGAATGTGTGATCCCAATCCCTTCCTAATTGAACCTAAAGTGACCTGAAACCCCATAATTCACCTTCCCCCATCAAATTCCCTTTTCGCAAAAGACTCCACAACCAAAGTATAAATTGTTAAGCCATGTGCCCAGGTTCAAAACTGCTCCCTCGCCCAAAATTTAAAAAAAAATACTCTCTACCTGCTGACAGCCCTCCACTCCTTCCCTTCTGGACCCCCTTTTAGTATTAGAAGCCCCCGGGTGGTTAAGGAGCAGGAGCGATCCCCAGTTGTTGCTCCTGCTCCATTGTTGCAGTCATCCAAAATAGCGTTGGCTGACCCAAAGCTCCCTACCATTTGAGGAACTGTAGCAAGAGCAATGGTAGGAGGAGACTGATTAAGGCAGCGATATAATTGTGCTGGCAAGAGGGGAACAGCAATCATGTGGCAGAAACGCAGAGGCCCAGACGTGGAGGGGAGGAAGCAGCAGAGTCCAGAGAACCATTGAGAAGGGAATTGGAAGAACTGGATAGGAGGCATTGGAACTGGAGAGCAAGATGACTGGGGAGAAGTGATAGAAAAACCTAGGGAAGGCGACAAGGAGGGGAAGGGGCAGTGGAATGAATGCATGGAGACATCAGGATTTTGAGCTTTTTTTTCTAATATTAAATAATATAGAAAATTAAAAAAAGTATACCTGACTTTTGGTAAAGTTTATGTATGTATCATAACTTAGTTAATTTTAATATGCGGTGATTCTTGCTGATTTCTAGCATTTTAAACAAATTGACCAAATGTCAAGCATTAACCTGGAGATGCATAGCACTAGTTTTGGTCTTTGTACTCCAGGTCAGTTCAATAAATAGTGCTCCTTTGAGAGTTATTCATGTAAGCTTGAAAAAAGACATGGATGCACACAAACTCTTTTTGGAAGTTAATGGTCAATGTCTTTGGAAATTTTGCGTATTCTATGGAATACATCTGTCTATTCTTGTTTCTGAAAAGTTTCTTTATGTTTGCCTATTCGTTTTCTGATCTCTGAGAATGCTAATTGCTGGATATTATTTCAAGAAATGTAGTTGTTCTGTTTCCAGTTTCTGCTTTTTGCAGCAATCTATAAATAGATATTGCTGTTCTTTGTATGTTCTAGTATCCTCTACCACCAGTGAAATTTCAGCCTGGAAGAATCGTGCGACTTACTCCGTTGGAAGATAACAAGTTCATTAAGAAAATTGACAGCAACCATTCAAGTACTATTCAATCTGTACATTTGCCTATAAAACCAGTTCTTAAGTCTCTGCTTCCTGAACTATCAAAGTATAACAAGAAAAAGTCCTATGAAATGTGTGCCCATGGAATTTCTGAGAGTACTGCGTTGTCTTGCAGTCCCTCCTTAAATATGAGTGAGTCTGGCAGATCTTCTGGAGGCATGAAACAGCAATATGAAAATGAAGGGATGCTATATTTTAGTGAAGATGAATTAGATATCTGCACGGAATATTCCAATACTAAAGGACACCAACTTTTGGCTACCTTTGACAATTCTGCTAAGATGAGCAGCAGCATGGTTCACCTCAACTCAAGTAGGATAAAAGAAACCAAGGATGAAGATGAAACAAAACCTGTGTCGAGAAATACAGATAGTTTGAAATTTGGCAGTTGTGAACAAGATTTAGCAGTGCCATGTGCCATTACCACAGAAGTGGGAAAGGTTATATCTTCTGAGAAGATACCGAACTGTGTTTCTGAATCTGAAAAAACCTCTGAATTGATACATTCTATAGCTGAAAACCAAGAGATAAGAAATGGAGCTGAAATATGCCAAGCTGAAGCCTCAGAAATAAATCATGCTACATTACAAAGTCGTTCAGTAGCTCAAACGTATCCTAGTACAATAGTTCACTTTTCTCCAGATAAGCAGTTGGCAGATGGTGCATGCTCCATGGAGGCACCTGCAATAAACGACCAAATGTCAATGTCAGTGGTAACTGAGATGGAAGTTAATGAGTCGGTGCCAGTACTGCACATTACACTATTGGACTACGACCCACTGAGGGACTCGCATGTCCCATGTGCCAAGCAAAGGCTGGTTAAAAGAAAAGGTATAATTAATAGCATACCTTATAATGTCAGTCATAGTTTCAATATATTTGCTCAAAAGGAAAATGACAGAAATAAGAGAATTAAAAAATATAGAAATAAATCAGCTCCAGCAAAGGCTAAGATGAATGGTCGGACACCTGAAGATTATATTATGCCTGAGGAGATTTGTATAAAACACAACATGATACCTCAGATAAATAACAAGAAGATTAATATGAATCATGCAGGACTATCATCAAAATGTCAAAAAAAAGGACCACAGGTAACATCAAGCCGCGTGGTTAAAAGCCCTCAGAAATCTAGAAAACAAGGTTTTCCCTGCCTCTGCAAAAGTTTAATGAACATAAGTAACCCTGCACCTCGGCCACAGTCAACCTCTGATTTCATGGATCTGAAGTACAGTGACATGTTTATGGAAATACAGTCACATGACCAAGGCCCAGGAATTTATGAAATGTTCGGCACCCCAATGTATTCTAACATTCGTGAGCCTTTGAAACATGACAATGAATACTGCAGGGATGCCTTTTCTGCCCCGCCTAGGAGATGCCTTTCAAACAAGTGCTGCAGATCTACCACTACAACTGAGAACAGCAGAATTAGGAATACCCAGAACAGAACACATTCTAAAAATAAAGTGCATTCTCATGGCATAAGACAAAAGCATAAAAAATCAATTCCCAAAGAAAAACATCCACTGATAATAGATAGTGACAATGAGCTAGATAATGTTGTAATCATCTCAGGTCTAGACTGGCAAATAAAGGCATCAAGAAGTGAATCGGTGTGTTCTGATGAAGAAGCTCAGCTGCTTCAATTGTCAGAGGCTTCAATTGCCAGTAGGAATAGGGAATTACATCTCAATTCAAGTCTGTCGGTCATTGAAGAATCCACTTTGGAACAGGCTTCCCACAATAGATATAGAGAACGCAATAACAATGCAGTTGACTGTGACACGTATCGCGGCTTACCAGAATTGGTTGATCAGAAGTCTATAAATTTCATCACGTCTGGAAATTATTTAGAGGTGGCAAGCCAAGAAAGTTACAAGAAAGCCATAGTCCAAGAAGGGGTTGATATGAGTTTCACAGAGCTGAAATTTGATCACAGTTTTGATAAACCTATACAGCTTGACAGTTTTCCAAACAAACATGAAGATGCAATTGCACTGTCTTTTAGAGGGAAGGAAGAAAGAATGAACATTTCTCGAACAAACCAAAATGAAATTATTTCCTACTTGTGTGAAAATAATTCAGCACATTTGTCAATTCAGGGTAAAACTAATGCAGAGGCTTTAGGATCTGAGGCCTCAGTTTCAGAGACCTATCAGAAAATTCTTGACTGTGAAAGTAATGAAGAACTGACTGATGAATTGCTGTGCTGCCTAGCAGCAAAACTTTTATCCCTTGATAAAGATGATGCTAAGTCTTACAAAACACTTACTGAGAACAGAAGTATAGAAAACCTGAACGTCTTTAGTATAGAAGAAAGAAGCATGATGCTTGGAGGTGACAGAGAAGAAATGCAGGTAAATAAATTGAGGATAATTAAAGGACACTAGTCTTTTGGGTGGTACATTTTCAAAAGGATTTACAGGCATAAACCATAGTTTGTGTAAATTGCCTTCTGAAAATCAACTAAGGGGTTTGTTCAGGGAGAAGTACACACAAAACAGTTTTACATTTATTTATTTAAAAGTTTTTATATACCGCACAATGGGGTAGGGGTCTATCCGTCTAGGCGGTTTACAAAGTAAAAACATACATAATATTGTTACAATACATCATTAAAATACAAATACATTACATTACTGAGTGGTGCTAGCAAGATTATAGTTCGTAAAGCATAAATCTTATTTTAAATTATAGGCACATGTGAAGAGGTGAATTTTTAATAGTTTTTTTTTAATTCTCTGCGATTTGCTGTTAAACGGATATTGTCTGGGAGGGAATTCCATAACCTTGGTCCGGCTACTGAGAAAGCGCATTTACAAGTAAGTGCTAAACTGACAGATCTTATAGATCTGTACTAATCTTGCGCTCATGGTAGGTATTTCAAGGGGTGGAAAGCATTTACGCACATAATTTATATTTTCAAAAGTATGTGTGTAAACGTACATACAGAAAGTTATATTTGCCTGGAAGCATTGTGTTATTTCCTACATGTGTACCAACACACACCGGGAATTTTCCCAGGCAGACTCATGCGTGTAAGTGCACAGCAACTAAAAGGGACACACAATGGGTAATTTGTGCATCCCTAATGCTCTGCACCGGGTGGGAGCCCAGGAGACGTGGTTGTGTGCCCACCATAGCCTGACCACAGCTCCCTCCCCACCCCCCTGGCAGTACTGTTCCCGATAGGACCCTTTCACTAACACTTGTCTGTGAAAGGACCAATCTCCTATCAGGACAGCCTTCTGAAAGGGGACTGGTCCTTTCACTGACTTGTGACAGTGAATGGGACAATTGCCAGTAAGTAAAGGAGTGCCCGACGCTTAATATTAATTTATTCACTTCTTCACTTACTGCCGACAGGGGTTCTAGTTAGGCCAGACATTGGGGATGCTGCTTGCTGTGAGGAACACAGAAAGCAGGATTTCATTTTGTGTTGAGCTCATGATGATTCTGCTTTCTGTAGTTCCTCCTACTTAGTATAGCGATGATACTAATAGGAAGAATCACAGAAAGCATTTTTAAAGATGGCGCCGGCCGTCCAGTGCTCTTACCATGTGACAGGGGCCAGCCAATGGCACGGTTACCCTGTCACATGGTAAGGGCAAAGGGCCAATGGCGCCATTTTTATTAGTGGCAGCCGACGGACCGAGAGCGGGAGTTCGCTCCCGGGGCCCACTGGACCACCAGGTAATTTTAAAACATTTTGGGGGGGGGGGGGGGGGGGGGGGGGGGGGTGGTGGAGGCTAAGGGAGCAGTTTTAAAGGGTCGGGTGGGTTTTTTATCGGATCGGGCACAGCCAATAAAAAAAAAACCAAACGATCGGGTCGGACGAAACAAAATGCACGATTTGAATCGGAACCGGAAATGAACCGATTCCGGTTCCGATTCACATCTCTAATACAAACTGCACAGTACCCCACAGTGAAGATTTGACATCATTTGGAGTGAGGAAAGATTCACAAAGATGAGATTTCTACGGTGTTCTCTTGCGTAGCTTGATGGACTCTATAACAGGGTACCATCAAGCTAGGGCAAGATAACATAGTAGAAATCTCATCTTTGTGAGACTTTCCTCACGCCAAATGATGTCAAATTTTCACCATGGTGTACTGTGTAGTTTGTACATCTCACTCTGCAAGTAAAAGTGGTCCCTAAACCTCCACCAACACCTCACCTTGAGCTATTAGCTGGCCCTCCTACAGTTATATAAATAGTTGAATTCTGTGAAGGCCTTCCCAGAGGCTCTCTCTCTATATTCCACTTCTTTCCCCTCCCAAGCTCAGAAATGGCCGAAATGCAATTTGCAAAATTTATCATGATTCCGTTATGGCTGTTTCGGGCATATCGCACAGCTTAACGCCAGGAAAAAAGGTGTAGTTATTTCCAGCATTAAAACAGTGCGATATTATCCTTCATTTTAATTAATCCCGCCCCTTCCAAAAATTTGCATTTGCACCGTGCAATAGTACTATTATCGCATTTTGATGAATGACTCTACAAGTTTGAACCTGAGGCTAAAGTGATTAAGAGGAGTAACAGCAGGATTTGAACTCTGGCTTCCATGATTTGCAGTCTACTGCTCTAACCACTAGGCTGCTCTACTTTTTAAATTTAAAACCTAACACTTATTATTTATGCTATATTAGTAGACACATGCAAAATAAAAGGATATCAAGCACACATTCCCAAAGTTGACATATTCCATTCACTAAACTGAAAATAAAGTGTTTTTCTACCTTTGTTGTCTGGACATTTTTCTAATTACTCTGATCTTCCATCTTTACCAGGATCTCCTACCCATTTTCCATTTGTTCTCTTTCCTCCTGTGTTCTTCAGTTCCTCCCTTACATCTCCAACATTACTCTTTCCCCATCATCTCATTTCTCTCTTTACCTCACTATAAGCTCATAGATTGATTTCATCCTTCCTTCTCCCCCTCCAGTTCTCCCTCTCCCAACACCTCTATAACTCCCCTTCTTAGCACCTCCACATTCCTCTGTTGGTTTGCTCCCTTTACTATCTCCAGCTATCTGCACCCCTTGCCCTTCCCCTTCACAGCTGCCTCCATTTCTGCTTTTTGATCCCCCCCAAAATTATTCTCCACCTCCCAACCTCCTCCCCCCTTCAGTCCCTTAATTTACACCTCCCCTTCAACTTCCATCCTTCCTCCTCCTCTTTCATCTAAAAAGCCCCGCTTTCCATCTTCATCTTCTTCCTTCTTTTCTCAGCTTCCAATACTCCCTCACTTCTATCCTTCCCTTGTCTCGCCTTTAACATCCCCCCTACCTTGTAACCATTCCTTCATTCTCACCTTCCATCCTTTCCTCCTTCACTTCATCTCCCTCTCCCGCCAAACACCATCCCCTGTGAAAGTCTGACGAACGATAGAGAGGGAGCCGGCAGCCAGTATTTCTAGCATCCTTCTGCTGCAGGCTCCTCACTCTTCTGCTCAGAAAAGCTTTTGAACCACAGGCACAAGCGAAGCTGGCAACAGGAAGAGGAAGTTAAAAGCACAGGCTGCCAGCTTTGCTCTCCTGCTGGTCAGACTGCTGGGGGGGTGGTAGGGTGTACACAACTGTTAATCTTTGGACCTGCAGGTCATCACAAAAAAAAAAAAAAAAATGCAAGAACCACCAAATGTTTTTCTGACAAACTAATAGGAGCAGCGGTTACTTCTGGACTACCTATGGAGCTGGGATTGGGGGTATGGGGGGTAGGAGTAACAAGTCATCTTCAACCCTGGGGCAGCTGCAGCAACTCAGACCTGAAAGCAGGATGATAGAAGCAGCTATTTTGCAGCAATATTGGGACACAATATGGGCAGGGGTTAGGCCTTTGCCTCTACCCCCCCCCCCCCAGTCCCCAGGTCTTGAAATTAAAACCACCACACTTGTTAGAATTCAATGGTGTTTATTATTGGACAGATTTGGCCGGAGCCTCAAGGCAGTACAGCAAACAACTAATACAATTAAAACAGAACTAATAATATGACACCCTGGCCTAAATAATTTCATAAGATCTTCTCTCCAGCTGGTGACCAGTGCCCAAAGCAATACATTAACAAACCGCTGACAACCAAGATAAAACCGGGCTGTAACAGCCAAGGCTCTGACAGGGTTACTGGCATGCTAAGGTCCCGACCGTAGAAGTCACTTGACCTCGGCTGAGCTCTGCTCCTGCCCTGCCCCTTTTCTTCTCCCATGGCTGCCTTCGAAGCACCAGGGATCCAGATTCAGTCTACTGGTCCACTGGCCCTGTTACGTACTTGCCTTCGCCCCCCCTGGGCAGCTGCCCTCAGATAGCATGAATGGGAGGTTTTTAAGGGGGAGGGCCCTGTTAAATTGCTGATCACCACACCCTGAGCTGCAACTGTCCCTTAAATAACCCCACCTGACAACCGGGGGGGGGGGGGGGGGGTGTGCCAAATGACATGGCAAGCCGGGGTGAAAAGGGGAGCTCTGCTTGCAGGCTACCCTTTTGAATTCCCGCCTCGGCCAATCCCGTGCCTTCCTACGCCCCCCCCCTCAATCCCCCCCTCACATCCCACCCATCCTGAAACTTAACCCCTTCCTGCCTACCTAAAATACCCACAGATTTTCTCAGGCCTCTCTGCCCTTATTGTGCCCTGCTCCCTAAGTTCTTGTCGCAGGGTCTCAATATGGGCAGGGGTTAGGCCTTCACTCCTGCCCCCCTCTTATACCCCCTTCCCCCTGTTCCCCCCCCCCCCCTCCACACGCAGTACCCAGGTCTTGAAATTAAAACCACTTCACTGGATAGAGTTCAAAGATGTTTATTATTGACCTTACTCACCACAGCCCAATCTGTCAAGCAGCGCTTCCAGCACATCCTGGAAGTCACTACTGAAGATATCCCAGCCTATGTCTGACAAATGCACCCAGTCTGGCCGAAACAACCCAAACTCTCATCCATCAATTCATTTTGGGTGTACAGCCCCAGAAAAGTGGGCATGAATCTGCACATCCACCTGGTTTTTTTTTTTTCCTAGCCCTATCCACCGCCTGATGCGATCACTCCCCTCCTCCAAACACTTCTGTGAATTCCACTAAAATCTTTTTTGGATTTTCCGAATCAGCTCCATTGTACGTGTGGCTGCCATGTCAATGCCCCCCAGATGGATAATTATCGCAAGGGGAGGGCAATAAAACTTTTCTTCCCATGTGCAGAATGGTTTGCATCAGCTGGTCCCACCTCCTCCCCGGTATCTTTTCCAAATTAATATCAGGCGATGCCCAGGAGCTTGTCCAAAGGTTGACCCATGGCTCTCTTACGCACCCATTCAACATATGAATGCTCTATTTACAGATGAAGCGCATTCGTGACATTGGACCTGGAACAGAGAAATTAGATAAATGACTAAGGCAGGAAATATTGTTTTGGTCTAATGTACGAATTGAACCTCTTTGAGTACTATCTACCAAAGGACATTATCGCATTAGGATGAAAGCCCAGCTCGGCAGCCACCCCAGTCTGAAAATAGTGCATACCATAACCTTCCATGGATATGCCACTAGCCCGCAGGGCCAAACGGAGCATCTTTCAGAATTGGTATTGGGTCAGCGGATGACCATCAGCATGTATCAATAGCTGCCCACCGAGGAAAGGGTGCTGCCCCAGGTAAAGCCTTGTGCAATGGATCAGTCAAGAGCCTTCCCCAACCCATTTCTGCAAAATGTAGCACCTTTTGCACTCTGGTCCATTTTGGACCTTCGAATGAACAGCACTAGCTTGTCGCGCTCTAATCCAAATCACCCAACTCTAAACTAGCCTCACTTGGCTTAGTGACTGACTGAACAGTCAATTCACTCATACGTAGCACCGCATAAAATGTTATAGAGAATGTGAAGCAAAAAAGGCAGGCCTCGAAACTGTCGAAACAGACATCCTCCAGAGCCTTCAGGAGGCGAGTCAACAAGTTGTATGTGATGGGTTGTCGCATGTCCCGGGGGGTCTGCCCTTCTCCTTTGCCCAGTCTATCAAGTGCCTTTTGATAAAATAGCTCAGAGAGGCTGGGGAATCCAATGCCCTCGAAAAGAATGATAGACTTGCCAGACAGGTTGTTACAAAAATCTGGCTATGCCCTGGTCTTTACAATGCAAGATGTATCTAATCAACATAGGTGGTGGTATGGGCCATATCCCTGAACTACCCTCATCCACGACGAAGATATGAAAGTTAATAGCTCTTCCTTGTGTTCTCTGCTAGGGAACCCAGGATCAACTCCCAAAAGTCAGAGGGCCAAGCTGCCATATCTCTTCGGGCACAGGAACTGAGACACGATCTGCCTCCGGATCGAAGCACCTGAAAGACGCTCACCTAAAGCCGGAAAGAGAATTGGTGATATTATTCTCGGCACCAGGGATGTGCGCTGCGCAGCATGTAATATTATAATGTAAGCACAGAAGCACTAACTGTCTAATGAGTGCATTTTGCTCCTAAGGCTCTCACAGATAGACCATTAATTACTTGCACCACTGACATGTTATGCGATGTAAAAATTATGCTGGCTCTATTTAAGAGCCTCCCCCACAGCTAAAGGGCCTCAATAATATGAAAGGGTTCCAAAAATGTTAGGTCTTTAAGTAATCCCATACTCGTGCCAACTTGGAGGCCAAGGGTCGGTACACCAGGCTCCCCTGAAGTACATGCTGAATCCCATGCCTCCGGATGCGTCGGTGAAGAGTTCCAATTCATTACTACACCTAGGGGGGTCCTGCCAGAAAGCCATCCATTGAAATCCCGGAGGAAGAGGTCCCATATCTGCATGTCCTGCCTAATCGCCCTAGTAACTCTGATGTGGTGATGTTTTCTTGCCACGCCTGCTGTGGCCAAGGCTAACCTGCATTTGAACATCCTTCCCGTCGGGATGACCCGGGATGCAAAACTGAGTAGACTGATGAGGGACCGAAACTGACGCAAGGTCACCTTCCTAGTGCTGCACATGTCCCGAATAGCTTCGCATAACTTCCAAAGCTTATCCCTAGGTAATCTGGATTATCTGTGCCTCTACATCCAGCTCTGTACCCAGGAAAGTTATTGACTTGGATGGCCCTTCAGTTTTCTCTTTTGCTAGTGGGATGCCAAACTCCTCCTTGATGCCTTGGAATATGGCCAGTAGGTGCCTGCAATCCTGAAAAGCAATCCTGCACAAGCCTACCCATGAAAAGGAAATTGTCTAGGTAGTGTATGGCAAGTTTGGATCCCAACCGCTGCTCAACCATCCAATACAGAAAGGAGCTGAAAAGCTCAAAGTACATGCATGAGATCAAACAGCCCATCGGGATTCACCTGTCAAAAAACTGGCCTCTAAATTGAAAACCAAGTAGGTGAAAGGAACCGGGTTGGACAGGCAACAGATAAAACATGGACTCTATGTCTGCCTTTGTCAGCTCTATCTGGTCACCTGCCTCCCTGATGATTGCTATCACCGAACCGAGGGATGCATAAGATACTGCACATAACTGAGGGTCAATCGGATCATTCACAGAATTTCCTGGCAGATAGGATAAATTGTGAATGAGCCTGAACTTCCCTGGCTCCTTTCTTTGGAACCATTCCCAAAGGGGATATCACCATATTCAGAAAAGGGGGGGGGGGGTATGCAAAAGAACCCACAACCCTACCCAGAGCAATTTCCAATAAAATATTTCTCTCTGCCTTGTCCTCATGGGCAGATAAGGATTTTACATTGCGAATGGGATGAACTTGGACTTGGAGGGGGGTCAGAATAGCAGGGGATAGGAAAACCAGCAGTGAAGCCTGCCGTAAGCTCTGTGGCTTCACTTCACAAGGAATAGCGCTCTAACCATGGCTTCATGGCCTCAGTGTTGACCAGTGTGGACGCTAAGACCCTTGGCGCTGCGAGTAGAGTTAGGGGGCTGCTGCCTACGATCCCTTGAAGCCCAGCATTGCTTAGCCGGGTGCGAACCAATGCTGCAAGAGGAGCAGACATGCTTGAATTTGCAGTGGGCCCACATGCAGTGACCAGCATTGAATTGCCTACAAGTGTCCCGCCTCCCTCCGGTGAGCATCAGCGTTCTATCCCATGAGCCACTAGTGTTGAACCCCTAACTTTCCAGTACTGATGATCTATGCATCATCATCTCATCCAGCCAAAGGTCGAACACCCTATACCTCCAGGAGACAGAGCTGTCCTCCGTCATGCACCTCCAAAACTTCATGTCATACTTCAATCATGCCCAATCCCCCTGCTTGTGGGCTTTCATGATTGTGTCTAAATATCTGATTCACATTCCACTATGACACTCATGAAGATGTGAAATGCTGCTACCCAATTGTGTATTTTTCAAGATTTTGGGTCTCTTCTTTTTTGCCTCCCCTCCTGCCTCCTTATCCTTTGCTTCACCCTCACCACTGTCGTGGACCCTGATCAACAGAGAGAATATATCTATAAACTCCGTTTCCAAATTTTTTTCTTGATCTTTTTGAGAACACTACAAGAAAGAGAATTAACCCTACATAAAACTTCCTCCTTGTGTGCAGGTGTTGAGACAGACTGCACCAGGGAAGCCCCTGCTGGGGAAGTCATACTCTGTGAGCCAAATGAAGGCCTGGCATCTGCACCCCACACACTCACGGCTGAACCAACTTTTCCAGCAATCTGCTTTTTCTTAAATTATTTCAAGGCGTTCTGGCATGACAATGGCTAGAGCTAATTCTTAGTCACTGCTGTTGGAGGAAGAGTCAGAATCAGAGTCACTCCAGGCTACCATAGTCTTACCTTGGCCCACCAATCACGGACTGGCACTGCCCTTTGAAGAAGGAAGAATATTGCAATCTTGTGGGGAAACTCCGGCCCTTCCTGTCTGATGGCTGTTATCAGAGACTGCTGAGCCTGATATGCGCTGTTCCAGCCAGTCCGTGCCATGCATCTCCACCTGCTATCAAAGCTCCAACATGAGGTCATCTATATCTTGCTGGCATGTAGTGGGGCTGCCTTTATCACTGTGTGGGCAATTGCGGTTCAACAATCTTTTTCCTACTTATTTATTTATTTGCTTTTCTATACCGACATTCGATTTGGCATATCACATCGGTTTACATATAACATGATGTCAAAAGGCAAGCCTTACATTGACATAGTTAATTAATTCTGTTACAATGTGCTAACTAGATACTTATAACTTGCTTAACAAATTTACTTAATTGTAAAATACATTGAAATAACTTTTTTAACAGAATATGTTCTGATTTGACTTATGTACAGTGGCAGGGAGGGGGGATGGCAGGGCCCAGGGGAAGGGGGGAGAATTTTATTTGGGGGGGAGGGTGGTATAAGGAGACGATTATTTATCTGGAGGGAAAGCTTTCCGGAAGAGCCAGGTTTTGAGGTTCTTTCGGAAGGATGGCGTAGAGGGGTCCGTTCTGAGAGAGGGTGGAAGGTTGTTCCAGAGGTGAGGGCCAGCTATAGATGCGGTGCGTTCTCTTGTGGTGACTCGATGCACTTCCTTAATGGAGGGAGTGGTGAGAAGGCCTGTGTTGGTTGAGTGGAGATTTCTGATGGAGTTGCTAGGGGTCAGTGGTTTCTGTAACCAGCTGGCTTTATCATTATGGATTGCCTTGTGTATAAGCATGAGAGTTTTGTTTTGAGATCTGAAAGGGACAGGCAACCAGTGGAGTTGTTTAAGTGTGGGTGTGATGTGATCCGTTTTTTTGTTATTCGTTAGGGACCATGCGGTTGCATTTTGGAGGAGCTGGAGGGGCTTGAGGGTGGCTGCAGGGAGGCCTGTTAGGATGGCGTTACAATAGTCTAACTTGGCAAAGAGGCGGGATTGCAGATCTGTTCGGTAGTCTGGGGGTGAAGTAGGGGTTGAAGTTTCTTGAGGATTTGAAGTTTGTAGAATCCTTCTTTTATCAGTGTCTTGATATGAAATTTGAAGTTTAGTTCCTTGTCCAAGGTCCAAGGTCTCTAACTGTCGTGAGCATGTTGTATTTGGTCAGAGTTGTGGGGTCGGAATTGGGTATTGATGTTTTCCTGGAGAGGTGAAGAATTTCCGTCTTGTTCTGGTTGAGTGTTAGTGCCATTTGGTTGAGGATGGAAGTTATATCTGTCAGGTAGGATTCCCATTGGTTTAGAGTATTGTTTATGTTATTTCTAATGGGGAGCAGGATCTGTACATCATCTGCGTATAGGAAGTAGGTGAGCCCTGTTTTGTCTAAGTAGTTGCATAATGGCAGCATATAGACGTTGAAGAGGGTGGGGGATAGAGATGAGCCTTGTGGAGCTCCCTGTGGGAGAGGGATTCTTTCTTATGTTGTGCTTTCATGGGTTACCTTAAAAGATCTGTTGGTGAGGAATGATTAAACCATTGGAGAATGGTGCCACTGATACCTACTTCTCTTAGCCTGTGAAGTAAGATCTTATGATTGACAGTGTCAAATGCGGCGGAGATGTCAAGTAGGATTAGGAGGAAAGATGTGCCCTTGTCGTATCCTCGTATTATTGTGTCTTTGAGGGTGAGTAGTAGTGATTCGGTGCTGTGGGATTTTTTGAAGCCATGTTGAGCGGGAGCTAGTATATTTCAGTTTTTGAGAAATTCTGATAGCTGGTGGTTGACTGTCTTCTCAATTATCTTGGCCAGGAACGGCAGGTTCGAGATGGGCCGGTAGCTGGCACTGGTTTGGGGGATAGGTTAGCCTTCAACGCTCTCCCTGCACCTACCACCCCTGTCCTCTGAGTTGATCTCCAGGCCTTACTAGCAAGCATATGGGGTTGCGAGCCCTTGTGAGCGATGGATGCAACACACCTCTTTGGAGCCATCAGAGTACTTTGCTGTAGCACCTAGCTTGTGTGACAAAAGCTGGAAGTGAAGGAGAGAAACATGAAAAATTGAAATTCTGTATTTGTGCCATTTTCCCTCCACAGTTTTTTTTTTTTTTGTTTTTTTTTTTAAATAAAAACCTGAGCCTCCTGGATCAAAAACTGGACATAGCCATCTGTGCCCAGTGGAAGTTTCCAGAATCATTAGCCTGTTAGGACACCTGGAAAGGAGGGAAAGAATAACTGCCTCTCCCAGCAATGCTGGCAATGACGGGCACATACCAGGCCTAGTAGATGTATACAAGGATGCTTTCCTTTTTTTTTTTTCTTGTTGTGAGAGATACTCTGGGTAATTGCTGTATCCTCCCTCCTTTGGGCTGCTTCTGGGATATCTCTTGCAGGAGCCAATCAGCATAATGAAGATAATACCCATCCCAGCTTAAAAGTGCAGCATCCCTTACATAAAATAGCTGCTTGCAGTTCTCTGCCCCATACAAAAATGGCTGCTGCCATTCTATTGTCTCTTTACAAAGATTATCACCATCATATGCAAATACCCACAACAAAAATGTTTGCTCCCTGCAGGAGTGACCACAACAAAGATGGCTAATACTATACTAGGCTTATAAATAAAAGTAACCAGCAACCACAGAACCCCCCCAACCTCCCCCTCCTGGTACATCTCCACTCCTAAATGTAACGCCCCCTTGACCGCTTACCTCATGGGATGTTCCTGGGTCTGGACCAACCTGGCAGAACTCCCCCAAGGGAAGATTCTTCCGGTCCTCACATTCTTGGTACCTGGTGCCTCCATCTCGGGAAGAAGGTGGTAGTAGGTGGGATTTCCCTCCCTTCACCCTAGGAAAAACAAATGGGACTGTGAACAAGCATGGCAGTATGTATAAATATTTACAGGTTTATTAGACTATACAAGTATATAATTTCTACATGACTATGTACATTGCTAATAGGATGTCAAACAGCACTTATCTACTTGTGGTTAGTAGTCTCAGTCTACACAACTATATACCATTCTACAAGGTACCAAGAATATTTAATATTTAGCAATTCAGGGTTGTTGGTCCCCACAGTATACCACCATATAGAATAGAAGGGACCTCTTGCATTCCCGCTAACTCAAGCATTACTATTATCCTCCTCCTTTTATCCCAAGTCTCACCCATGTGAACAGATGCAACTGGACTGGTGAGCAGTGTTGGCTGGGGGAGGGGATTTCTGCTCCTTCCACTCCACTGAAAGGTCCGTGCCATCGCTGGGGTCCACACTTGGCCATTCCCCTGTTGTCTGGGAACTCAGCACCCAAGTGTCTGAGTAAGCTTTGTTAGTCAGGGTGAAAATCTGTTTGCTTCCTAGGATTGATTTCCAGTACATTTCTCTCATAGATTCCTTTCCCAGTCATAGTTCCGTAATTTAGTAATTTGAATCCTCTGATTTTTGGTGCTATTTCTTACAAAATTACCAACAGGGAGCTATGACATGCAAATCCCCTACTTGAATCTGTGTCCCATTCTGAAACTTAATCCCTTCCTTTCTACTTAAAGTACCCACAGATTTTCTCAGGCTTCTCAAGCCCTATTATTTCCTACTCCCTAAGGTTTCATTGTGGGGTCTGAGCTGTGGTGCTCCCTAGTAGATGGCATCTGTGGCCACAGCCATACTGGCCATATTATAGCTCTGCTTTGAAAGGATGTTTTTTATGACCACTGATTAAAGAGGTGTCAGTTGTTTAACTCGTTTTTAGATATGAATTGTTCTGAGATCTTTTCCTCCTAAAATATCAGAAAATGAGTGAGTCTTCATTGGTTCTTCACATTTTGAATTTTAAATTTTATTGGCTTAGGTTTTTAGTTTTGGTTCACAGTCATATTGTATTAAAATCAAACAACACAGCAAACAAAGTTTGTGTTAAACCGCAGATCTACCTCTTACCAATTCATATAAGCACTTTACAAGAATTTAAAAGGATCATATCACTTAAAATCTAGAATATTTTATTTTTCTTTATGGCTTATATATAGTAAACATTGAAACTGTATGATTTGCCAGAATCTCAAATTCAAATATTGTTTAGTATTTATTCTCATAGAAGAATTTAAAAAATATATAATTCATTAATTACATGCAGTGCGATGCTGTAGCAGACACTAAATGTCTAATGATTAAGATTTGTATAATTTTGTAGTCCTTTTAAGACAGCTATTAATATTTCTAGGTGTGTTTTGCTAGTGTGAGAGCACCTGTTTTCAGTAGTAGCTCTATCCATTCACATGTTGGAACTCACTGCACTGATCTGACTGAAAATTAGCATGAGGAAATCAAGACTAAAAGGCGTTGAGGGAATTGTGATTTTGGTTTGAATCTGTACAAAAGTGCCATTGCCTGACAATTTTCAGTCTCAATCCCTCATGCCAACTTTCATGGGAAACATACCTTTGTGTGCTGCTTCTAGCATGCACTTACTGATATGTTTGATTTTATACTCTGTTCTGATGGAATATAAATGCCTTAATCAATTTAATTCATTAATTAATTAAAGGCACATCATTCAAATGGAACCAGATTGAAAGATTTTCTGTTATAAATTTGAAAACAAAAAGCAGGATAAGGAAGATAAATTTGATACTGTTTAACAATTTATTTTTTTTTTATAATAAACTCCACATTTTTAATCCCTTCCAGAGAATGGTTGTTAGATGACATCACTTATACAATTTGTGCTGTTCTCGTGTTATTAATTTTACTTGTTTATTTCATTTCTCAGAGTAAAAGTAATCCTTCCAGCCTATCCATCACGGATGATGACTCGCTCAACATCATAGAAAACACGGTGTTTTCAGAATTCTGTTCAATAAATGATGATCCTATCATGTGGACCAAAGGTGAAATCCTTGGAAAGGGAGCGTATGGCACTGTAAGTTTTCTTATTAAATGAATTTTGCAACCAGGATACACATTGACATTTTTGTTTCATGGGTATTGTTTTTCTAGTTTAATTTATGAAATGCTGATTTATTTACAGGTTTATTGTGGTCTGACCAACCAGGGAAAATTAATAGCTGCTAAGCAGGTTGCTTTGGATACTTCTGATCAAGTCTCTACAGAAAAGGAATATCGAAAACTTCAAGAAGAAGTAGACTTACTGAAAACACTGAAACATGTTAACATTGTGGGCTATTTAGGGACTTGTTTAAAAGACAACATTGTCAGCATTTTTATGGAGTTTGTTCCAGGGGGATCAATTGCTAGTATTATAAAACGTTTTGGGCCACTACCAGAAATAGTGTTTTGTAAATATACAAGACAAATTCTACAAGGTATTGCCTATCTCCATGAGAACAGAGTCATACACAGAGATATCAAAGGAAATAATGTTATGCTTATGCCCACTGGGGTAATAAAACTAATTGACTTTGGCTGTGCAAAGCGTTTAGCGTGTGTCAGCATGAGTGGTACTCACAGTGAAATGCTCAAATCGATGCATGGGACACCGTATTGGATGGCACCAGAAGTGATAACTGAATCTGGATATGGAAGAAAATCAGATATCTGGAGTACAGGCTGCACTGTGTTTGAAATGGCAACAGGAAAGCCACCGTTGGCTCACATGGACAGGATGGCGGCAATGTTCTATATCGGAGCCCAAAGAGGACTTATGCCGTTTTTATCGGACCATTTTTCCAGAAAAGCAAGGGAATTTGTGAACGTGTGTTTAACCAGGTACGTTTAACCAGGGATGTATGAAAAATAACCCAGCTTATAAACAAGACATATTTGGCTGAAACAGTGAACTGTGCCTTTTGTGAGAATGCAACTCAGACAATATTAAGATAAACCAGAAACGAAAAATGGGTCTTAACTATAAAATATTCAGAGATTGGAAATACACAACTTGTATTCTATACTTGCAGCAAGTTTAGTGACGGTTGCCATTACATATTGGTAAACCAAATCTCTAACATGATGGAATGTTATTCTAACCAAATCATGCAGGTTAGAATAAATTACATTTCCTGATTTACATTAAGTTGTGATAATTTTGGTGATTAGTGCTTTACAAATTTAGATCACATGACAAGGTCTAATCAGAGGGCAGCTCATCGCTAGACTTCATAAAACTGCTTTGTAATTGGACACTGTTGCAGGTTTGAAACAGAAATCGTATAAAAAAAAAAGAAACGGAAACTGTTATAATTGTGCCTTTTTAGAAAAATGGTTTTCAGAGTAGATTTTAGTTGACTGGTGGTATAAGTGATAATTTTTCAGTGAAATGCAGTAATTGTCTTTTGTATTACTGTTTTCTTAGGCCAGAGATGTGCTATTTTCTATTTGTAGGAAAAGGCAAGGCAAAAAACATAACAGCTCAAAGGTTTTAAAGCAGTTAAGAAATCAGAACGGAGCTTCTTAGCTACATCAGCAAAAAGCAGATGATGGCTACTGCACCACTGTTGTATATCCATTCATCAGTGGGGTATCCTAGAATTCAATCTTAGCACTTCCATGCTATAGTTTTTACAGTATTAATGATGATTAAATATATTGAGGGAACCAGATTGATTTCCTAATGTGCCAAAAGAACCAACATGAGAGGAAAGCTAGTAACCATGGAAGCCAGGAGAGAATATTAGGCAGATGTGAACTAAATTTGCTTGGAGTTTGAGAATCAGCAAATTAGGTCCATAACAAGGCATAAAGAATTGTTCTATAAACATTTACTGGCTACCAAGACACATGATCTGGACATTTTGTAAAACAATATTGAGTCCACAAGGCACTAGTCAGATCTCTGTTTGCATACAGCATTCTATGATTCTGTGATTGGATATAAAAAAAAAAAAAGGTCTTCTAGAATGGTTCAGAGAGGAGAGACTGCTAAATCATGGTCCCTCCACCTCCATTAAAATGAGCTCTACCGATTGCAGGCAAGCCATAGGGAAGTAATTTGTTTTTTAATTAATGGCTTTAAAAGTAAATATGATAACCTGCCAGCACAAGTATGAAACCTGGGGAGCATGCACTATAATCTATAACTAAAAATAATCAATAACTATAGCTAAAAAAAAAGGGATGTTTTCCTGCTTCACCTGGGACCCTCTTTCCCTTTTTCTTTCAAATGAAATGTACTGTTGCAGCATGAGGAGGACACTTTTAAAGGCTTTGAAATACAAAGGAGCAATGCATATTCCTGCACTAAATTGACTTTATAAAGAAAACAGCTTGTTACATCATGAATAGAAAGCTGATAAAAGATTAGATTTTTCCTGGAGGCTGGGGGACATTTCAGATACCTGGTAAAAATATTCTCTCTCTCAGTGACTTGTCTCCAGTCCAGTTTATGCTTGTACTCAGAGCACACAAGTTTCTGGTAGATGTGGAATAGAGATTAGCTTTACAGCAGCACTGCTGCCAAAAAGACTTCACTGAACTATTTTGCATTGCATTTGAAACCAGTTTAAAGGCAGCCCATGTTAGCTGAAGATCCTATGTTTTGCAGTTTGAAACCTTGCTGGGTAGGGAGAATAAGTGAAGACTGCATACTAGCTCCAATCCTCAAACATCAACTCCGCCAGTTGTTTGGCGTCAATGCTTTCTCTTAGGGATTTATCCCTAGGTCTCCTTTACTTTCTGTTTTGTTTTGATATTTCTTATAGCTTTACACATTTAAACAAAATGTGTGCACGTTTTATTATACAATAAAAAGCAGCATGAAACCCAAAGGGACCGTGTCGGGATGGGATATGTGTCTTCTGAACACTAAGTGCAGATAAGTTTTTAAATACATCTTACAAAAATTATTTTGAAAAAATTATAAATTGTGCCAGATGACTATATGTTTTATTATAGGCATGCCCTATTTATACTTGATCTAAAGGGTCAGTACAGTAGCATTCTAATTTACCTACATTCATAATAGTGAGACAGCTTTCAAAATCCTTAAATGTAAGTATCGCCACTAGAATGAAAGGTCTCTTTCTGACAAATTACCAAACTTTTTAAAAAGTAATGCAGATTTAAATAGCTATTGGGGTCATTTATCAAAATGCGATGTGGCCTTATCGCATGTGTCAGGGCCTTACCACGTGCGATAACGCCCTACCACATGCAATAATGGCCACGTCACGGCGGTATTATTTAAATGAGGGGAAGGGGATGAGTGTGGGTGGGGTTAGGGCCCAGCGGCGCTGCAGGCGGTAATGTTTTCCACATTATTGCTGGCAGCACTGCAGGAAATAACTACACCTTTTCCCGTGGTGCTATGGGTGTGAAAAGTGTGCCGCCTGCCTGCGACCGCGGCTGGCGAAAACGCACCGCCACGATGCGGCCGGCTGCACAATTTCACCCCTGCCCATTTTTTTTTTTAGCAGAATGATGAATCTAGCTATCAATTTGTTATGGACAATCAAATCATGACTATACCATCCTTTATGCAGACTTATTTCTGTCTGAAACTTCCTCCTTACCACACCAAGAATAAATTGATTTAGTTGCTTGTTTTTTTTGAGAATTGTCTTTAATGCTGTGCTTTACACTCTTTTCTTGAACACAGGGATCAATGTGAGCGACCCTCAGCATTCCAGCTGTTGCACCATCCCTTTATTAAGCGGAAACAGTGAACCTATTGAAGGACATTAGCTGACAACTGTAATTGTAAATATTCCTACAACTGTATTTGAAACTATATGCCTCATTAGAAAAAAATTACTTTGGCAGTAGCAAAATTGATTTAACATAGAACTGTCAATATATAGTGTTACAGTAACAATTGCTAAATCTGGTTCTTATAGCAAATACAGAGATCATGTAATTTAGAAACTGTAAATAAAAAGAATGCTTCTGTTTACAAAATGTCAGTTTGATTGCTGTGAAATAACTTTGTGTAACTTGTTTTTTTCTATTCAGTAGAGGGGTCCTTTTGCAATAATCCCAGACCACCTTTTGTGCTGATGGGGGGATAGAATGAGCAGGTTAAAAGAAGGATGACTATCCAGTTGTAAAACATTACAGATTTGCCTTATTCAACAAAAGGATCCAAGTTCCAACTATGATGCAAGTAATGGAGTTTGAAGAAGTTTGGTAATTCTTTCTAACATAGATCTGTAGGAAGGGATATTGGGTTTCTTGCATTATGTATTTTGAGTACAGGAAGTCCTCAGTTTAAAGCATTGAGTTACAATTATTCAGATTTACATTTCTAAATTGATACCCATTATCCAGTTTATAACACTTGTTGCAATTTTAAGATGCCTGAGCATCTCTCAGCAGGCACACATTGCTGTGCTGCTCACAATGAGGTCTGGCAGAGTGAAATCAATAGGAAGAGTACCCAGGACTGCAGGTCTTCAAAACTGTGTCTGTGCAATATCCTGTATGCCTGACTTGGCGCTTTCCTCTCAGACAAAAGAAAAGTAATGCTTTTAAATGTGTCTATGCTTTTTACAGTACTATATATTACTAAATTCTGGGTATTGGGCTCTAGTACTGAAACCTATTCCCTATTTATAACATTGTTCTTATGGGACAATCTGTTATGACTTGTAACATTTTGACTTAAGACATTTTCAGGAACCAATTGACTCTTAAGTCTGAGGACTTCCTGTATGTGCTTTTTTCCCCCATTTGATGCAATATGTTCAAACCATTTTCTGGAAAACAGGAGTCAGGGCTGTTTCAGAATAAAACATTTTGTTTAAGACATCCACACATGTTCAAGATACAGTATATGTATGTAGATATGTGTGATGCATAGGTAAAAGATGTGCTGTATATATATGTGCTTGTGTATTAATATGATGGTGAAAGTTATGTGGAGATTGCTGGTGGCTGTGTGACTTTGGAAGTTTGGAGATGCTGGATTTAAAGGCACTTTGTGGTGCCATCTTTTGTAAGCTGCTTTAGTTTTTTTTCCTCATTTCTCTTCCTGTGTTGCTCTGTATCAAAGTGAAGGAAAGGGAAGGGGTGTTTTGGAATGAGCACTGGTCAATACTCTGAAGCCTTTATCTGTTTCCCATAAAAGCAATGAGGATTTTTTTTTTAGGCTTGGTTCTCTAAAAATACAGATCCAATTGTTATAGTTTTCAAACTCTTCCAAGAGATTCATATTTTCTTCCTGCATGCAAACCTTGGTACATTTCCATCCCTTTTTTGTCATTATTGTGCCTACAGAGACATGAATCCTTTTTACATAATTCTAACATTCAGTATGCTGGAAAGCTTAACAACTGGGGAAAGCATTTAGAGGCATGGCTTTCTGAATACTTTCTAACACAGAAGGGGTGTGTATGGGGAGCTAGGAATATAGGAAGCATACAAATATGGAGTGTTTTTGTGTGTGTAGTGGAGATGTGTTTTTAGAGTTGTGGGGGAGTATATGTGGGGCTATATATAGTGTAGGGGACATGTGGTGGGGATGGAGGTGCATGTTTGGGTGGGTAGGAGGTTGCGGGATATGTTTTTGGGGTATGACTTTAGGTAGTAGGCATGGTAGTGAAGGAGTGGGTGTTGTATGTATGTGTGTGGGGGTTGTATGCTAGCTGGATGTGTGTGTGAGTGTGCAGTTGTGGTTGGGCAAGTGAATATGGAGAGAGGTGAACCGCTAAGCTGTTTCTTTTTCTCTGTGCGCGCAGTCTCTCCAAAGGCACTTGTTTTACACATAGCTCGATAGGAACATCATTCATAAATCAGGGCATGCTGAGAATTCTCATTCTCTCAAAATGTACTGCTAATACCCTTCTTAATATTTGCAATGTGCCAAAGAAAGCCTCCTTCTGAAATTCATAGAATGTACTATGTATGGGCAACATATCAAGGTATGCTTGGAAATTCTTAATCAGGTCTATGGCACCTCCCTCCAGACCATCCACAAACATACCAAAAAATAAGGGTCCCAAAACAGATCCCTGAGGCACTCCACTGCCCACTCCCCTCCACTGAGAAAATTGTCCACTCAATCCTACTCTCCGTTTCCCGTCCTTCAGCCAGTCTGCAATCCACAAAAGAACATCGCCACCCATCCCATGACTTCCCACCCTTCCCAGAAGCCTCTCATGAGGAACCCCGCCAAACGCCCTCTGAAAATCCAAGCACACCACATCCACCGGTTCACCCCCATCCACATGTCCATTAGAGATGTGAATCGTGTGCCAGATCGTCTTAACGATCAGATTCGGCTGGGGGAGGGGGGGAATCTGATCGTTAAGATATGTGAATTGGAATCGTTTCCGATTCCAATTCACATCGCTAGGGAGGCCTGCGCCGCTAAAAAAAACAAAACAAAAACACCCGACCCTTTAAATCGACCCCCCCCCGACCCCCCCAAAACCTTTTAAGATTACCTGGTGGTCCGGGGGGGCCTCGGGGAGAGATCCAGGGGGGGGCCTCGGGGAGAGGAGAGATCCAGGGGGGCTTGGGGGAGAGATTTCGCGGCATCAGCTGTTCAAAAAAAAAAAAGACCACAATAAAGATGAACGCGTTACCTTGTTTTCGGCGCTTCCCGGCTGCGACCCGGGGGGTCTCCGGCTGCGGGGGGAGAGGGTAAGTACCTTCACCACCGCGCTCGAGGAAGTGCACCCGCTGCCTCTAGGCCGCGCCCGAACTCGTCTCGCTCGGGGGCCAAGTCCACGCCGGGACCGAGGCTGCCTCTAAGCCGCGCCCGAGCCCTTCTCGCTCGGGGGCTAGGTCCCTGCCGCGAGTCGGCCACCAGACCGAGGCTCCTACCTCCGAGGGACCACGGAAGTCAGCTCGGGAAACTCAACTGGGGGAGGGACCGACTAGTATCACCGCAGGAGTGTGGGGCTCGTCTTCAGTAGGTTTCTTCTAGGAATTTAGTCATTAGAATTTGGAAACACGCTCAGCGAGCGTGAGGTAGCTCCAAACTGCTTTGGAGACGGAAATGACTGAATTGCTGCACTTCCTGTGGGGGTGACGTCAGATCCGTCTCCGCTAGCACGAGCTCACTATACCCACTTGTTTTGAGTCCATCTGCTACACACTAGGAAATGTCCTATTGTGAATTGCAAACTGGTTAAAAAAGATACGAAAGAGTAGGATTTAATGGTCATTTTTTTCAAAGGAGGAAGGTAAACAGTGGAGTCCCTCAAGGATCTATACTTGGACTAGTGCTTTTTAATATATTTATAAAGGATCTGAAAGAGGAAACAATAAAAGAGGTGATCTAATTTGCAGACTACACAAAATTATTCCAAGTTGTTAAATCACGAGCAGATTTTGGAAAATTGTAGGAAGAGGTTGCAAATAGCAGATGAAATTAAATGTGGACAAGTGCAAAGTGATACATATAAGGAAAAGTAATCCAAAATGCAGTTACATGATGTCAGGCTCCATATTAGGAATTACCACCCACAAAAGGATTTAAGCATCATTGTGAATACTACTGTGAAATCCTTGGCTAAGTGTATGGTGGCAGTCAAAAAAGCAAACATAATATTAGGAAAGGAATGGAGAATAAAATGCAGGTCATAATACCTCTGTACTGCTCCATGGTGAGACTACACCTATACTGTGGATTCACCGTGTAAGGATGCTTCAAGAGGATTTCTGTGGAGACAGACCAGTTGGAGAAAGCAGAAAGGTAACAGCAGCATAATAAAATTGAACTCAGACTTGTGGAAATATCCAAGGTAGCATGTCAAAGGTCAGCAACTTACAAGAAATCATATGACTTATAAGAATGCAATATTATTAGCATATATAAGATAAGATAATAGTACTAACCAATTGAAAAATGTAATGCTTACAAAGAAACTAACCCATTGCTGTGCAGGCTTGGGGGCAGTGACATATCACTTATTGCACCACCGAAAATCTCTTGAGCTATGTATTTACCTCAATCCACATTGCTCCGTAAGATATCTTACTAATAAAAATAATTTCTGTTTGCTGTCAGTGATCTGTGTCTATTCTTACAGTGGGGAGAGCCCACAATATTTCTAGTGACCGTGTGAGGGGGCTGAGGGAGGGTGGGAGCAGTCCACATGGTGTTCCTCGGTTGGTAAGTAAGATTTTCCTTTCCCGTATGCTGAGACCCTCTTTTCTTCCCTTCTCATACCCAAGAAAACACATGCGATTTGGGTTTTGCAGCGTATTGACCTTTGATAGACAAAGTTGGCTTTTAGAGTTTAGGAGTTTACCTCAGATACACAGGGAGTATTTGCTGTGGGGTTCAGCCAGTGAATAGCTGACTCTTGGGATACTGAGCAGACTCCCCTAGAAAAGGACAAATATAAGTTTGGGTTGAGCCTAGGCATGACAGATTTCACATCCCCAGACACACGGT
Source organism: Rhinatrema bivittatum (assembly GCF_901001135.1). Lineage (NCBI taxonomy): Eukaryota > Metazoa > Chordata > Amphibia > Gymnophiona > Rhinatrematidae > Rhinatrema > Rhinatrema bivittatum. Next base: position 50,272,415 of record NC_042620.1, on the reverse strand, counting down.
GGGAGATTCTGCTGATCTGGGCTTAGATGAAGAACAGTCAATCCCTGGGGTGCTGGGAACATTCCCTTGTACAGATCAGGCGGAATATACCGTAAAATTTCTTTAATTAAGCTCAGGAAAGATATTGTCTCTCAAGGTTAAAGTCTATGGGAGGACATCAAACTAGTAAGGGTGTTTAGGGCATCCAGCACGAATATATGTTTGATGCTGATTAACTGGAGTGTTTACATGTTTATTTCGTCTGTTTTGACAGGAAGCACGATAACTTTAAATCTTGGGTAATGCACGAGTGGCACTGCTGGCAGCCCATAGAAGGGGTGAGAGCCGACTTACAGGGTCATTCCTCAAAATGTGTTATGGCGTTAATGCCATAACGCATGCGACAATGATATCACAAATGCAAATTTTGGGAAGGGGCGGGATTAGGTAGGGGTTTGGGTGGGAATTATGGAAATGAGGGACAATATCACACCATGCGATAGCATAACACATGCTATTGCATGGCTTTAATGTCAGAAATAACTACAACTTCTTTCCTGGCATTAAATTGTGCGATATGACCAAAATGGCCATAATGCAATTCATGATAAATTTTTGGAATTGCATTTTGGCCATTTCTTGAGAGAGACAGAGAGACTGAGACTGTATTTATAAAGCCTTCATAGTAGTCAAGTATTTTTATGCCTATAGGAGGGTCATCTAACAGCTCAAGGTGAGGTGTTGGTGGTGGTTTAGGGTTCAGTTTATCATGCAGAGTGAGATGTACGAACAGCACAGTACACATCAGTGAAGATTTGACTTCATTTGGAGTGAGGAAAGTCTCACAAAGATTAACTTTTGTACTATGTTATCTCGCCCTAGCTTGATGGTACCTTGTTATAGAGTCCACCAAGCTAGAGTGAGAGAACATAGTAGAAATTTCACCTTTGTGAGACTTTCCTCACTCCAAATGAAATCAAATCTTCACCAAGATGTACTGTGCTGTTTGTACATTTCACTCTACATGAAAAACTGGCCCCTAAACCACCACCAAAACCTCACCTCGAGCTATTAGATGACCCTCCTATAGGCATATAAATATTTGACTAGTATGAAAGCCTTATAGATATTCTCTTTCTCTCTCTGCACAAGGTGCGAAATAGGAAGTATCGTGGGGCTGGAAAAGTTTACCGCACCATGTGATAATACCTATGCAAAGCGCAATGTTACTGCACCATGCGGTAATTCAAAAATTACCCTAACACACCTCTTTTTCTTATTGCAGGCATTAACCATGCGTTATCGCATTTTGATGAATCTAGGGGTTGGTGTTTAATCATCTTTAAAAGTTTCATTTCTTCTTCTCATAAGCTCTGGGTGACCAGAGATGTCATGTTAAGTTTATTGCATGGAAGACAGGGTTCTCCTCATGGAATTTTACCAGATCTGATAAGGAACTGCTATATTTTCATGGCTGTTCTTGAGGGTTTGCTCTAATTTTACTTCATAAGAATATAAGATTTGCTATACTGGATTAGACCAAAGGTCTATCAAGACCAGTATCCTGTTTTCAACAGTGGCTAATCCAGGTCACAAGTACCTGGCAGGATCCCAAAAGGTCAAAAGATTTCATGCTTCTTATCCCAGGGATAAGCAATGGATTTCCCCAAAGTCCACCTCAATAATAGTTTATGGAATTTTCCTCCAGGAACTTTCCAAACCTTAATTAAACCCAGTTATACTAATAGCTTTTACCGCATACTCTAGCAACACATTTCAGAGCTTAATTATGCATTGAGTAAAAAAAAAAGTTCTCTCATATTTGTTTTAAATGTACTGCTTAGTAACTTCATTGCATGTACCCTAGTCTTTATACATTTTAAAAGAGTAAACAGATTTGTGTTTACCCGTTGCATTCCACTTATTTTATAGACCTCTATCAATGTCCCCTCAGCTGTCTCTTCTCCAAGCGGAAGAGCCCTAACCTCTTTAGCTTTTCTTCATAAGTGAATTGTTCCATCCCTTTTGTCACTCTTCTCTGTACATTTTCTAATTCTGCTATATCTTTGTTGTCTGTTGGGATTCATAACAGGAGACCAGCTTTGAGTTTGTTAACTTGTCCTGTTTTATTTTCAACAATAAAATAAACACAAAGAGGAAGTCCTAGTTTGATGTGAAATAATTCTATTAATGCCACTATTATCCCTTGTAGCTGCTCCTAGAGATAGCTTCCAGAGGAGGTCTGCCAATGGCCTTGCTCAGGTGGGTACAGTAGAGTCAGGAAATGCAGCAAATTTTAATGAGTCCCAAAACAACTTCAACGTTGTGAAAAATTTAAATCTTTATTGGCGGCAACTCCATTGCTTCAACAAAACACATATTTTAACCAAGGTCCCCTGACACGGACCCGTGTTTTGCCAAACCCGGCTGCATCGGGAGGGACGTATTTAAGGCGGAGTTCATATGCTGTAACGAGAAACAATGTTTCAAACAAAGGAGGGACTCACGGTACAGGATCCATACAGTGATACAAATCTAGCGAGCAGAGCATACACTTTAACACTGAATTCATACAACAAGAGGGGTTTCTTCTCTGAGAGTTGAGTTGGAAGTGAAATGTAATAATAGAAGAACATTCCTAATAGACAATAATAAAAATAACTATAAAACAAAAATACAAATAATTATAAATAAAAATAAAATAAAAAGATTACTAAGCAATAAAAAATTCAAATATTTATCACAAATATGTACTTAGTATGCACTCCCAAACTAAACAATAAAAGGAATGTATGCAAGCTTCTATCTCACCACATCAAACTTAACCATTGACGGCAAATCACATCTTAGCCTCGGGAGATAACAACAGTGAGAAACATTAAATTTTTTCTCACTAAAACATCAAACTAACCCCCCATTAGTACTAGAATAATACTTAGAATGTTGCTGAACTTATCAGGTACATTCAAAATTGAACTGTCCGAAAAAATAAAGTAAAAGTAAAAATAAAGGATGCTCCTACGCAAACGGCATCCGACTAACCCCGACAGTGAGAACAGTTACATATAATCAATTGCATAACATAGTTCACAGAATATTAGGAGTCTATAATCACACAGGAGGAAACTTTCAATATTTATGAAACGAGCAGAGATTAATTATCCCGGGTACATACCTTAGAAGCTACGCGTTTGAGGAAGTAAATTTAGCAAGGAGAGCGGGCGGTATCAGCGAAACCAAACATTTAAAGGACCTCAGAATGGCACCAAAAAAGGTAAGCCAATCACAAAGCCTAAAAGGATGAAACGTGATTTAAGGAAGCTTGAAAGGTGGTCTAAGACATGGCAGCTGGAATTCAATGCTAAGAAGAGCAGAGTCATGGCATCTGGGGTGTGATAATCTAAAAAAGATGTATGTGATGGAGGCTGAAGGGCTGCTGTGCACAGAGCAAGAGAGGAACCTTGGGGTGATAGTGTCTAGTGATCTGAAGATGGCGAAGCAGTGTGACAAGGTAATAATTAAAGCCAGAAGAACCCTGGGCTGCATAGAGAGAGGAATAACCAGTAAAAAGAGGAGGCGATAATGCCCTTGTACAAGTCCTTGGTGAGGCCTCACCTGGAGTATTGTGCTCAGTTCTAAAGACCATAACTCAGAAGGGACAGAGGCTGTCCAGAGAAGGGTGACAAAAATGGTGGTGGTGGTGGGGGGTCTCCATCAAATGACTTATGAGGAGAGGCTGAAGAACCTAATGTATACCCTGGAGTAGAGGAGGTGCAGGGGAGATATGATATAGACCTTCAGAAACCTGAAAGGTTTTAAAGATGCACATTCAACAAACTTTCTCCGTTGGAAAGAAATTAGTGGAATTTGGGGTCACAAAATGAAAACTCCAGAGAGGAAGACTCAGAACCAACATCAGGAAATATTTCTTCACGGAGAGGGTGGTGGATGCCTGGAATGCCCTTCCAGAGGAGGTGGTGAAGACAAAAATAGTGAAAGATTTCAAAGGGGCATGGGATAAACACTGTGGATCCTTAAAGGCTAGAGGGTGGAAAAGAAGAAAAGAATGCATGGGAGTAACTTGCTGGTGTGGCAGTTACTACCATTAACCAATAAGCCTTCATACTGTTGATGCAACTCCAATATTGCTCTTTGCTTTAATGGTGGTGGTGGTGGTGGGGGGGGGGGGGGGCTAATCAGACTCAGACAGCAACCAACAAAGACAACTTTAAGGTCTGGGAAAACAAATAAGAATGGGGGTAACTTGCTGATGCAGCTGTTACCCTTAACCAATAAGCCTGATGGTGCTACCACAAGCTTGCAGGGCAGACTGGATGGACCATTCAGTTGTTTTCTGCCATCATTTCTATGTATGTTTCTATGTATATTTCATTTTTTAAGGAAATGGGATATCTCCATCTGCAGTTTCTAGATAAGTGACTGTTTCTTGTATAACAGTTTAATTGGCAAACAAAAAATCTGTATAGAAAATAAATTTGATGAGAGATTTTGCTGAAAGAAAGGATAGAGAACTATCTACAATCTGGTGGGTTGCTGGACCCAAGACAACATGGTTTAACCAGAGGAAGGTCCTATTAAAAGAACCTGTTTGATTTTTTTGATTGGATGGCTAGAGAATTAGATCAAGGAAGAGCACTCGATATGACCTACTTGAATTTCAGCAAGGATACTCATGATTAAAATGAGAAGCCTGGGAATGGAAGACAAATTGGTTGACTGTAACACTTGGACAACTGTGGTTACCAAGCCGCAGCCAGTCCTCACTCACCTCTGGAACACCACCATGCTACCCTCTTTCTTTAGTAAGAACCTGGCCTTTCATAGGCAAGCTACCAATGCTCAGAAGAAAATTCTATAGTGGAAAAAAATTCTACAGTGGAAAACCTCCCCACAGCTTTGGGTAATAGCAAATAGAATTTACACTGAAGAAAGAACAATGTTAAGTGGAGTGCTTCAACAATCACTTTTGGGACTGATTTTGTTCAATATCTTTGTGACATTGCAGAGGGGATAGAAGAAAAAGCTTGTCTTTTTGCAGATGACACTAAAATCTGCAACAGAGAGGACATGCCTGAAAAAGAAGGGTGATTTAAGAAAGCTTGAAGACTGGCTGAAGGTTTGGCAGCTGGAATTCAATACCAAGAAATGCAATCATGCATTTGGGGTGCAGTAATCCAAAAGAACTGTATGAGATGGTGGGTGAAAGACTAATGTGCATGGAAAGGGACCTTTAGATGTCAGCTTCTGGCAATCTGAAGGCAAGCAAACAATGTGACTGTCATGAAGTGCGAGTCCTGGGTTATGGCAGAGTTGATACTACCCAGCTCATGAATTACAGGCTGGTACATGCTGACAGCAGGCAGGTACTTCTGAGTGCCAGCCAGTATCGCAAGCTTCACTTATACCAACCCCTTTCCCATGGATTGAGCCTTTGAGTTCTGAGGCCAGCAGGATGTAGGAGAATATTCACATTAGACATGCAGTCCAGTGGTCAGGGCAGACAGCGGTCAAGCAGTCAGTATCCAAGCAGAAGTTCAAGGCAGATGGGATCAGGCGGAGTCGGTATCCAAGCAGAGGGTCAAGGCAGAATCAGTATTCAAGCAGAGGTCCAAGTCCACAATGAGAGATCAGTCCAAGGTGATCAGAAAGAGGGCAGGAGACAGGGATCAGAAAGTTAAGGCTGGAATTGGAACAAGGCCAGGTTGGGACAAGGCAAGAATCAGGAGAGCAATGAACACCAGCTAATGCAGGAGGACCTGTTGCTGAGGCATTGGCTTGTGGAACAACTGGAGCTCAAATAGCTGAGTCATACTGATGTCATCCATTGGTGCTGTGGGGAGGTTTTCCACTATAGAATTTTCTTCTGAGCATTGGTAGCTTGCCTATGAGAGGCCAGGTTCTTACTAAAGAAAGAGGGTAGCATGGTGGTGTTCCAGGGGTGAGTGAGGACTGGCTGCGGCTTGGTAACCACAGTTGTCCAAGTGTTACAGTGACAAGGTGGTGGCAAAAGCCAGAGAGATGCAGGGCTGAATAGAAAGCGGAATAAGCAATAGGAAAAAGGAGGTGATATGCCCTGTACAGGTCTTTGGTGAGGTCTCACCTGGAGTACTGTGTTTAGTTCTGGAGACCTTATCTCAAAAAGGATAAGGACAGAATGGAAGCGGTCCAGAGAAAGGTAACCAAAATGGTGTGGGGCATCAAAAGCCATATGAGATGATACAGAAGGACCTGAATATGTATTCAGGTGGAGAGGAGGAACAGGGGAGATATGATACAGACCTTCAAATACCAGAAAGATATTAATGATGCACAAACATTGAGAAATTTCTACTTGCCTGATAATTTCCTTTTCCTTAGCCTAGACAGATGAATCCTTTCCCTGCAAATAGAGACAGAGCAAAACTGGAATCACAGAATATATACTCCTGCAATGACATCAGCTTGCCAGTATCCTTTTCAAAAGAAACTGTGGACAGACTAGCAAAAACTTGATTAAAAACAGATAACCATTTCAATACTCAGCCAACAGGAAACATTGAGCTCAGACAAGAAAATGTGTTAACAGTAGTCTAGGGACTGGACTAACACTTACCAGTAACCCCTGTAACAACTAGCCACGCAGGAGGACCATAACAGAATTAGTCGGCAGCCAAGAGCAGGAAGCTGAATTCATCTATCCAGGCTAAGGAAAAAAATTAAAAATCATCTAATTTGATGATTAAAAATTAAAAATCATCTAATTTGATGATTTCTAATTTTAAATTTATAGGATGAACAGAATATTTTGGCCTAGATGTAATTAAAACAATTTCCCTGAAGAAGACTGAGATTCAGTTGAAACATGATTCATGTTGGGAGCATCTATAAACAGTATAGCTGGATGATTGAACAGATTTGCTGGCTAAGTATTCTTTTTATTTTTGGTGGTTGGTAAAAAAAAGTGTAAGATACGCTTAACACAATAGTAGCAAGATACGTTGAATACAATAGTACAGAGTTGATTAAATTTTAAAATTAATAAAGTAATTGTGTATAGATTCAAATGACAATAAATTATTACAAAAAATGCTCTAAAGGCTGAATACAGCCTGCGGCCCATTGCGTGGCGAGAGGCTGCAGATTAAAGCATAACAGAACTTGAGATCTATGATATTGTCATTTGATGAGATTAAGGATTAGGTTAAAATGTTTTGTGGAGTTATAGATTAGAGTCTGTCTCCTCTCTCCTTGTATCTGGTTGGTGATCACTTAGGTACTTCCATTTATAAATAAATAAATAAAAAATAATTTCTCCCATTATAGATCTTATGTTACCATCCATTTTCTTTTTGCATTTTTTCCTTTGGTATTTTTCCTCTTCTTCCATTTTTTGATGCGGTCTCTTTGCATACCCTAAAATTTTAAATATGAGGTTTTAGGCATAGAAGTAGAAGTACATTATCTCCATTTTGTCTTCAGGGTTCCACTTTAGGTAATCCTCAATTTTTTTTCCCTTAATATCTGTGGTCTGTCTATTGTTGTGGTGGGTCCATGAACAGGCATACCCTGGCCTATAGCTGCACCAGGATCTTCATCTTCACCTGAAGATTCAGCACTATCGCTACCATCTTCATTAGCCCTAATGTTAGGCCAAAGGTGGGCACCATTTTATCCTGGTCAACGTGTGGCCAGGACAAATTTTTCTTTTTGCATATCACCATACTTCAGTAGTAGAAGTCACCTAGCTGAGATTTAGTCTAGGTATTATGTAACATGGTCACCATCTGAAAGTACATAGCGAGACTGGTTGAGAGACATTTATCCCATCCAATTATTGTTATCCCTAAACTTTGAGGGTGTCTGTCTGTGGGGAGATGGTTTGGGTGTGCTGCTGGCAGCAGGTATGTATGTGTAGTATGTGGGGATGGGAGGGATGGCATGGAGTATGAGGGTGTATTTTGGAAGCTCTTTTTTTGTACCACTTTTTGCCAGTTTCTTCAGTTATTTTCCGTGTCTTTACCTGTACTGCTCTATCCCAAAATGCTGGAAAGGTGGGGTGGGGGAAGAGTGAGGGGAGGGGAGTGGAGAGGAAGATTTGGAATGGAGCACTGGGTCAGCATGCTAACAGTTTGAACAACTTCTAATACTTTCTCATAGAAAGCAATGGGGGTGTTTTTGAGGATCTATTTTCTGAAAATACCGACCCAGTGTTTCTGGTTTTCTAACTCATCCAAGAGCATTATTGCTCCTACAAACAAATGGACATCAATCCTGTTTATATAATTCTTTCCAACATTCTGTATGTTGGAAAACATATAAAGCAGTTTAGAACGGTAGAGACTAATATGCGGCTCAGTCTGCCCTAATGACATGGGTGCTGTATGTGAGGTTTGTGATAGCCAAAAGGACACATACTCAGAAAGGAAGGGATTTAGACACATTATAGAAGCAGCTCAATACACAGGGGATAGTGAATACAAGACAGTAAATGACCGCATCACTTCAAATGTGTACATTATTATGGACATTAGGTAGGAAAGCGAATGGAAGAGTGAGCAACTTACTGAAACACTGAATATGAAAGCAGATGAAGCTTGCAAGGTCCTTCTAAGTTTGCCAGTTTTCCTTTTCTGTTGCACTCCTGCAACTGATAATGCTTTGTGATTAATCCCAGGCTTTCTTGATTTCTCCACAGTTTTATTTTGCCTTCAACATTTCATTGGGAGGCAATTTCATGCCTTTGTTAGCCTTTCTGTAAAGAAATATTCCCTTATGTTACTCCTCAGTTTATCCTCGATTCTCATATCATGATCTCTTATTCTAGGACGTTTTTCCACTGTAAAAAGCTTGCTTCTTGTGCTTTATATTGATGCCACCGATTGTCCTAGTAAGCATGCACACACTACTCTAAGTTCATGGTCCATATCCTGTTTTTATTATAAAGAAATCCCCAGAGGTAAATACAAACCTTTCATACCGCCATATATCAGGAGTATTCACAGAAGATGGCCAAAGAAGTCAGCCATTTCAAACTTTTCCATTGACTATTCACCCAGTTTGTAGATGATGTGCATCAGATGTATACATTTTGAATATGAGGTGCCTTGTAAAAGTCTTCATACCCTTATATTTTTTTTTCACATTTTACTGCCTAAGACGTACAAATCAAAAATACATTAAAGGATGAGTTTCACTGATCTGTACAACACAATCTAAACTTTCATTATGAAAGAACTATAGAAATATTCTAAAAGTAATTAAAAATAAAGCAGAGTTGCATATCTGTAACAGGTGTTCTCCAAGGACAGCAGGATGTCACTCCTCACACGTAGGTGATATCTGATAGAGCCTGGCCTAGAACTTTTATGTCAAAGTTTCTAGAACTTTGTGCCCCACTGGACATGTATGGCATGATACCAGATGTCCACATGAGGGCCCCCCCTTGAGTCCAATTTCTTAGCTATACTTGGAGAAGTCAACTCCAAAGGGAGACAGGTGGGTTTCATGAGGACTGACATCCTATTACAGATAAGCAGCTCTGCTTTCTCCGAGGACAAGCAGGATGGCAGTCTTCACACACGGGGGGGGAATTACTAGCTACAGACTGCCCCAATAAAAAAATGGGAAACCAAAACAGTACCAATGTGGCATTCAGCCTTTTTTCTTAATATTTTTCTTGTAAAATAGCACCTGGAAACAAAACCAATGGGCCCTGGGAGAGATGCAGTTGGCTGCTACACCTCAAAGACAGATTGGTCGAATCTATTATGTCAGGAGTCCTATGTGAATGTGTAGAGAGAACTCTATGTTGCAACCTTGCAGATCTTCTCCATGGAGACCAATTTTAGGTGGGTTACTGATGCTGCCATGGCTTTGACACTATAAGCCTTGACATGACCTACCAGATCCAGGCCCACCTGGGCATAAAAGAGGAGATGCAATTTGTTAGGCAACTGGATAAAATGTGTTTAGCAACAGCAATCTCCAGTTTGTTGGTTTAAAAAAAAAACTGGGTGAATTCTCTATGGGCTACAGTCTTATAGGTAGGCCAAGACTCTCTTGCAGTCCAAACTGTGCAATGCTTGTTCACCTTGGTGGACATGTGGCCTGAGAAAGAACGTTGGAAGGACAAATGACTGATTAAAATGGAATTCTGATGTCACCTTAGAGGGAACTTACTATGAGTGCATAGAATCCTCTATCATGAAAAAACTTGGTGTAAGGTGGAAAACTTACTAGAACTTGGAGTTCACCGACTCTGCACACCGAAATCACTGTCACCAAAAATATAACCTTTCAGCTCAAGTACTTCAGGTCACAACTGCTCAAAAGGAGCTTTAATCAGCTGGGCCAACATCAAATTGAAGTGCCAAGACACAGCAGAAAGCTTGACGAGAGGCTTTAAATGAAGCAGGCCCCATACGAACTTAACAACAAAAGGCTGTGCAGAGATGGTTCTATCTTCTACATAGTGATAATAGGCATCAGCTGCATGGAGGTGAACTCTTACTGAGTTAGTCTTGAGATTTGGCTCGGATAGAAGTAGAAGGTAATCAAACAGTTTTTGTATGGAGTAGGAGAAAGGGTCTATGGTTTTTTGTTCACACCACAAAGCAAACCTCCATTTTAGTCCATAGAACTACTTTTTGATTCCTTTCTTGAAGCCAAAAGAACACAAAACATCCTCCAAAAGATCCAGGGCTTGCAAAGCTACTCCCTCATCATCCAGGCTGTGAGAGCCAGGGACTTGACTTTGGGAGGTCTCAACCGTTGAGTGTTGGGAAATTCCCCAGTCTGATCAGATCCCTGATGGACATCTCCCTCAGAAGTGGGAACCAAAGATGTTTTGGCCAAAAGAGAGCTATGAGAATCATGGCCCCTCTGTCTTCTCTTAGCTTCAACAAAATCTTCATGACAAGCAGAATCAGAGGATAAACATACAGCAGGCTCTCACTCTGATCAAGGGCAAAGGCATCTCATACTAGTTTGCTTTGCATCCCTTTCTTAGAACAGAATAGTAGGATCTTCCTGTTCTAGGGAGACACAACCACTGATGTGCCCCAGTTGCAGAATATCTGGTCTGCTATCCCCCCCCCCCCCCAAGTTGGGAATCACTCATGGGGCTCCTGGATCCAAGTCAATCTGTCTGCAAGAACATTCTTCTCACCTGCCAAATACTGTATGTGGCTATGAGGGCCAATCCTTGAGAAAGGGTCCAGTCTCAAATCTGGACAATTTCCTGACACAGGAGATACAATCCGATGCTGCCCTTTCTATTGATGTAAACTATCGCTTATTGTCTGTCTGGACTGAGGCTACTTTGTTGGCCAACCAATCTCCGAAAGGCTTCAGAGTGTGCCAAACCACCCTTAGCTCCAGGAAGTTTTATCTGATGAAGCTTTTCCTTTCCAGACCAAAGACCTTGGGTGCATAGCCCTTTGACATGGGCTCCCAAGCCCAGATTGGATGCATCCATGGTCAGAACAATTTGAACTGGAGAAATTGGAAAGGGTATGACTCTGGTCAGATTGGAATTGATCTGCCACCAGGACAGAGTCTGAGTGGCTGCATGATACAGATGCTGTCTCAATAATCCTGAATGGCCTGAAGCCATTGTGATCTGAGGGCTTATTGGGTTCTCCTCATATGGAGACATGCCAAGGGAATAACATGCACTGTTGACATCTTGTTAATCCCTTGGCCCAATAACCCCTACATATTGCATGCTGACACCTGGTGACTCATTTGAATCCTTTCCACTGTAGATATCAAAATGATAGCTTTTTGTTTTGGAAGGAAGGCTGTTTTCTGAGTCATGTCTAGCAGTTCTATAAAATCCAATTGAGATGATGGGCTGAAGTAGGATTTGGGAAAGTTGATGACAAACTCTAGTAGCTCCAATACCTAAATAGTTCTGGAAACTGATTCTGTGGCACCTGCCTGAGATGTACTCTTCACTAGCCAACTGTCCAGGTAGGGGAAAATGTACACCCCCAGTTTGTGTAGATGCACTACTCCCTGGTGAGACATTTTATAAAGACATGTGGGACTGACATTAGGCCGAAAGACAACACGCGATACTGAAGGTAACTATCCCCTACTACAAAGCTGAGATCTCTATGTGGGTGTACACATCCTTGAGATCAATAGAGCATAGCCAAGCCCCTTTTTGAAAAAAAAAAAAAAAAGGAATTAAGGTGCCCAGGGAAACCATCTTGAAGTTTTCCCTTTTCAGAAACGTATTCAAGGTCCTTAGGTCTAGGATGGGAACGAGTCCTCCCTGTTTTGTTTGGAATCAGGAAGTACTTTGAGTAGAATTCCCACCCCTCTTTCCTTTGGTGGAATGGGCTTAGATTCTTTGGTCTCTTAGATGGAAGAGAGCTCCTTCTGTAGCAATTCTTGATGTACAGCCTTCCCCCAAGGTTGATTTGGAGGGACATCTAATAGATAAAATCTATACCCCCCTTTTTTTTATTTTATTATGCTGAGGACCCATGAGTCTAAAGTTACACTGGGCCAATAGTTTACATAAAACAACCTGCCTTTGGCAGATTCAGGCTATACTGTCTGCAATCCAGTCAAATCCCATCCCAAGTTTTGGCTGAGGTGCTGACTGTGGCTTCCAGGCCCTCTGCTTCCTTGGACAAGTGTGAGGGGCTTGTCATGCACAGGATGGAGGGTAACATCTCCTTGTTTGGAAGTGTTGTTTCTTCAACCCCATACTTGGGGTCTGAAGTGGCTGTGGAGAGCTGCAAAAGTGTAACACAGTGTTCTTGGATCTTCACTGCTACTTGTTTGAACCAATCTCTGAAGAGATTTTCTTCCATACAAGACACTTTGGCAAGTCATTCCTGGACCTCAGGACAGAGGTTTGAAGCTTGCAGCTAGTCTGTGTGTGCCAATCCCCACAGAAGAGACGCTTGAGATCATCTCAATAACATTGAAGGTACACCTGACCTTGTGTTTTGCACATCCCATCCTCTTATCCACCAGTGACTGGAAGTCATCACACTGTGTCTGAGGAAGCCACTTTGCCACCTCCCGCATCTGCTTCAGCAGGTCCTACATATATAAGCTCATAAAGAGTTGGTAAAAATATATGTGGGCATTGAGCATAGTTCACTCCCAAGAGTATCTGGGGTTCTGGAATCCTTTCACAGGGGCACCAAGGAATGTGTTCTAATCCTCTTGGCTCTCTTAAGAGTGGATTTAACCATACTTAAGAGAGCTAAGATGGTATTTGCCTTTTTACCAAATCTGGGAGCTTTTTGGATGAGATAAACCACATTCACCTTCTTAATGATAGCAGCCATAGAGAGGGCATTTTCACATATCCTCATCTGTACCTGTTGAAATAGTTCATGTACTGGGATTGCTGCAATCTCCTTAGGAGGCTCCACATACTGGAGGATGTCCAGCATTTTGTTTCTGGTCTCAACATCCTTCAGAAAAGGAAATAAAATGGCTTCCACCACTCTCAGGACAAATCCAGTCAAGGAGAGGTCTTCCAGTGGAGACTTCCTTCTTTCTGAGAGAGGAGAGAAGTTGGAGAGGAGACCTGTCAATTCCTCTTTTTCAGAGACATCTCCAGATCTGTCACCATGACATGAGTTTGAGCCTGACTGGAATGTCAGATGGTGTTCATCCTGCAAACAAGGCCTTAGAGAGGGGAGCACTTATCTGTTGGGGCCTGGAACCCGATGAGCTACTGAGAGCTCCCCTCCCTGATGGGCTGGAAATCACCACTGATGCAGTCACCATTGATGCAGATTCCTCTCCAGGAACTGGCATCAGTACTGGCATCAGTATGAGGCTGCTGGGCAGCAGCAAGGACTCAAGCAGCAGCTGGATATTGACCTGTATCCATACTGATGCCTTTGATGCTGGGGCACCGATGTTCTGTCTCGCCTTGTCCAGCTTCACCTCAACGATTGCCAATGCCAACAACCAACTGAAAGACAGAAAGGATGGCTGGATCTTCCTGAGAATTCAGAGGTATTAATGGCAGACATCTGGATTCCTAGAGACTGTCACAGTTCCATGAACTGCTTCAAGGATGAGCTCTCCTCTCCATTGAAATGCTTCAGGGGATTCACGGCAGCTGGAACATCCCTGCTTCCGACTTTGTGCATTAAGTGAGACTGATGCCAATACTTCTTGGTCTTCACTCAATTCTCAGCATTGGAATTCCTGGATACTGGAACCAAAGGGGCAGAACCCTTCACTTTCTTTGGGTGGGAAAAGGGAGACTATGGCTTGTCCCTTAGGGAGTTTTATGCCCTCCCAATGTTGATGTGTCACCAGTATCCAGGGCAGCTCCTGGGTCAATCAATGTCATAGAAACATAGAAACATAGAAATGACGGCAGAAGAAGACCAAACGGCCCATCCAGTCTGCCCAGCAAGCTTCACACATTTTTTCTCTCATACTTATCTGTTTCTTTTAGCTCTTGGTTCTATTTCCCTTCCTCCCCCACCATTAATGTAGAGAGCAGTGATGGAGCTGCATCCAAGTGAAATATCTAGCTTGATTAGTTAGGGGGTAGTAGGGGTAGTAACCGCCGCAATAAGCAAGCTACACCCATGCTTATTTGTTTTAACCCAGACTATGTTATACAGCCCTTATTGGTTGTTTTTCTTCTCCCCTGCCGTTGAAGCAGAGAGCTATGCTGGATATGCGTGAAGTATCAGTTTTTTCTTCTCCCCTGCCGTTGAAGCAGAGAGCTATGCTGGATATGCATCGAAAGTGAAGTATCAGGCACATTTGGTTAGGGGTAGTAACCGCCGTAACAAGCCAGCTACTCCCCGCTTTGTGAGTGTGAATCCTTTTTTCTTCTCCCCTGCCGTTGAAGCTATGCTGGGTATGCGTGAAGTATCAGTTTTTCTTTTCCCCTGCCGTTGAAGCAGAGAGCTATGCTGGATATGCGTGAAGTATCAGTTTTTCTTCTCCCCTGCCGTTGGAGCAGAGAGCTATGCTGGATGTGCATCGAAAGTGAAGTATCAGGCACATTTGGTTTGGGGTAGTAACCGCCGTAACAAGCCAGCTACTCCCGGCTTTGTGAGTGCAAATCCTTTTTTCCACATTTCCTCTTGCTGTTGAAGCTTAGAGTGATGTTGGAGTCACAGTAACCATGTGTATGTTTATTGAATAAGGGTATTGTGTCCAGGCAGTAGCCATCATTCTGGCAAGTCACCCACTCTTCATTGGCGGCCTCTTGACTTTATGGATCCACAGTGTTTATCCCACACCCCTTTGAAGTCCTTCACAGTTCTGGTCTTCACCACTTCCTCCGGAAGGGCATTCCAGGCATCCACCACCCTCTCCGTGAAGAAATACTTCCTGACATTGGTTCTGAATCTTCCTCCCTGGAGCTTCAAATCGTGACCCCTGGTTCTGCTGATTTTTTTCTTATGGTAAAGGTTTGTCGTTGCCTTTGGATCATTAAAACCTTTCAAGTATCTGAAAGTCTGTATCATATCTCCTCTGCTCCTCCTTTCCTCAGGGTGTA
Source organism: Rhinatrema bivittatum (assembly GCF_901001135.1). Classification (NCBI taxonomy): domain Eukaryota; kingdom Metazoa; phylum Chordata; class Amphibia; order Gymnophiona; family Rhinatrematidae; genus Rhinatrema; species Rhinatrema bivittatum. Next base: position 50,256,928 of record NC_042620.1, on the reverse strand, counting down.
CATATTTAGATTCTTCAATCTCTCCTCGTACGTCATCCGATGAAGATCCTCCACCTTCCTGGTCGCCCTTCTCTGTACCGCTTCCATCTTGTCTTTGTCTTTTTGTAGATACGGTCTCCAGAACTGAACACAGTACTCCAGGTGAGGCCTCACCAAGGACCTGTACAAGGGAATAATCACTTCCCTTTTCTTACTCGATATTCCTCTCTCTATGCAGCCCAGCATTCTTCTGGCTTTTGCTATCGCCTTGTCGCATTGTTTCGCAGACTTCATATCATTAGACACTATCACCCCAAGGTCCCTCTCCTGCTCCGTGCACATCAGCCTTTCCCCCCCCCATCGAATACAGTTCATTCGGATTTCCACTCCCCATATGCATGACTTTGCACTTCTTGGCATTGAATCTCAGCTGCCATATCTTCGACCACTCTTCCAGTTTCCTTAGATCCCGTCTCATTCTCTCCACTCCTTCCGGCGTGTCCACTCTGTTGCAGATCTTAGTGTCATCCGCAAAAAGACAAACCTTACCTTCTATCCCGTCCGCAATGTCGCTCACAAAGATATTGAACAGGACCGGTCCCAACACCGATCCTTGCGGTACACCACTTAAAACTGCTCTCTCTTCAGAGAAGGTTCCATTTACCATCACACATTGTCTTCTGTCCGTCAACCAATTTGCAATCCTGGTCACCACCTCGGCACTCACTCCTAAGCTTCTCGTTTTATTCACCAGTCTCCTGTGCGGAACCGTATCAAAAGCTTTGCTGAAATCCAAGTATATGATATTGAGTGCTCTTCCTTGATCCAATTCCTTGGTTACCCAGTCAAAAAAGTCAATCAGATTTGTTTGACAGGATCTTCCCCTGGTGAATCCATGTTGCCTCTGGTCCATCAATTCTCCGGACTGTAGATAGCTCACTATTCTCTCTTTCAGCAGTGACTCCATTACTTTTCCCACCACCGAAGTGAGGCTAACCGGTCTGTAGTTGCCAGCCTCCTCCCTGTTCCCACTCTTGTGAAGCGGGACCACCACCGCTCTTCTCCAATCACTCAGCACCACTCCCGTTTCAAGGGATCTATTGAACAGGTCACACAGCGGACCTGCCAGAACATCTCTGAGCTCCCTCAATATCCTTGGATGAATCCCATCAGGCCCCATGGCTTTGTCCACTTTCAGGTTCTTTAGCTCTTCCCACACATTTTCTACTGTAAAAGGATTTTCATCTATTCCATTTCCTTCCAGTTTCTTGTTGTGTAGAGATGGTCCTTCTCCAGGGTCTTCTTTAGTGAACACAGAGCTGAAGTATTCGTTTAATATTTCTGCCATTTCTTCGTCTCTCTCCACACATTGATCATTTCCACCTTTCAATTTCACTATACCACTTTGGACCTTTCTCTTTTCGCTGATGTATCTGTCAATGCCTTTGATGCTAGTTCCAATTGTCACTAAAACAGAAGAAAAAAAAAGCTGGAGCCCTATGATAAACAATTCCTGCCAGCAAAGCAAGAGAGTGAAGATCTGCAATTGGTGGGCTCTGAAGAAGAGATGAGAATGAAGGCACTCCTGTATAGATATATGGTATAATGGCAAAATGGGCAAGCACAATAGGGCACACTCAGTTCTAGAAACTTTGACATAAAAGTTTCGGGCTGGGCTCCATCGGATGATGTCATCCACTTGTAAGGGCTGCCATCCTGCTTGTCCTCAGAGAACCCCCCCCCCCCAAAAAAAAAAAAAAGTCTTGACTGCATGTCAGGGATCCCCAGACCTTTTAAATGAAGGGCCACATGTGACATTTCAAATCACTAAGAACAGGGAGTGGAGGGTTGTCCCTTGAAGTCTGTCCCTTTCCGTAATTTGAAATGCTGCAGAAAAGGGTAGGCTGGTGGTACTTTTCCCACAGAGGTATGGTAGATAGGTTGCCAGTAAAAATATTCTTAGAAAGTTGGCAACCTTGCCACACTCCTGGAAATCTTATTACTTGCCTCCCCTTCTTCACCATCTGTATTTGCTCTCTGGAAGAGTGGGTGGGTAGGGATGGTGGGTGATGAATGGCAGGGAGATACATTTGTGGCACACACTCTCCCTACTTACACACCCCCATACACTCTTCCCTCTCTTCTACCTGTAGGAAAGTAAAGTATTCTGTAGCATATGGATTGCTGTCTACTTCCTACCCCTCTTGTCTCTCCGTCTCTGAGGAAGGGGCAGCACTACAGACATTGACCACTTATTACCTCTTAATGTATTTAGCTAACTACCCCTATAACTTTAGGAATTTACCTTCAGTATTGTTCTGGAACAGTCGCTGTGGCTTGAGGTCACAGAGGCAGACTGGAGCATACGTTTCTTGGCCCTTGTCACTTGCGGGGCTAAGGAAGCTTATCTGAATCCTGGAGAATAAGAGACAGGTTCGACAACAGCCAGATAACAGACAGGACCCAGGAGCTCTTTTGCTTCAATGTAGGGAGGGGCATGGATGATGACTCAGGCATCATCTTCTGCTGGTGTGAATGGACTTCTTCCACTGGCCCTCTCCCCTGCTGTTTTTAACAGTCAGAACATGCATATGTAGGAGCTCATGCATAGTCAAACAGGAGCATGAAAAAGGGCTCTCTATTTCAGACAGCTGTAGCCTTCTTCTGGCACACGACCACTCCTGCCACATAGCAACTCCTGGCTAGGGTGCATGATCTCAGTTCTGTGACATTTCAACCAGAAAACTGATATGGCTGCAGCAGTTCACCTGCCTGATAAGCTCGTTTCTTCTTGGATTGGCTGTTCTTGGATTTAGGACCTGTCCCTGACACACTTACCTAGGCTGCTTCTTAGGTCAGTGTTTATGGAGAGAAGTTGTATTCCTTAGTTAAAACAGGCAGATTAGATAACTTAAGATGGTTATTTACTAAGCATTTTTCCCATTGACACAGAATGGGAGAAAATACTTAGTAAATCAGGTCCTTAGCCATGTATTGTTATTCTGGCCAAAGTTCCTCATCTTTATATTTCTGCTGAAATACATTGTTAGTGTGTCCATCATGTGACGTCAGCAACCATCTTATGGAGACAGTATTCATATTCTGCTGCATACAGTAGTAAACTTTCTGGTATCTCCTACACACACCTCCTCTCACTCCTTTTCCTTTCTCCCCTCCTTTCCTTTCATTCACACTCTGTCCCCCTTTGTCTCACCCCCTCTCCACTCCTTCCCCTGCTTTACCCCTCTCCAGTTCTCTCACTCATTCTTTGCCTTGCTACTTACCCCCTCCACTTGTCACCCCCCTCTCCTCATTTACACTCTCTCCCCTTCCTTTCATGCCCACCTTTCTCACCTCACAGGACTTCTCTTTTGCTGGTGTGGGTTGGGGACCCAACAAACTTCCTTCTTCTGTCACCTCATGTGGACTTGCTGGCAGGGACTGGGGACCCTTACCAACACTTCCTGCTCCTGCCACCACCCAAGACTTACTGGCAGAGGTTGGGTTCCTTGCCAGCATGTTCTGTGAGTCACCATGTGAGATTTGTCTTACTGGGTGGAAGTTGGGGACCTCACCAGCACTTCCTGCTTATATTGCTGCTGCATGTGCTAAAAAATAAAAATTAAAATAGAAGGTAACCCTTACTGTATGGGGCTGATTTGGCCATGGGCAGGAAAGAGTTTAGTGAGCCAGACAAAATTTGGCTGGGGGCCGGATGCAGATCAAGAGCTGTATTTTGGGGACCTGTGATGACTCCCTCAAATCTAACTTAAGAAGTCCTATTCAGGTTTCTAACCCAGTTCTCCTTAAGGCCTAGAAAGCTCGAGGAGGCCCCAGGGAGCTGGTAGGTCCTCCTGGTATATTTGTATAGAGTATCTTTACTAGGGATGTGAATCGAGCTTCGGATGATTGAAAATATCGCCAATATTTTCAAAATAGTCAGAAATTGGGGGCTCCCCCGAAACGATAGGAAAACCCCACGATATTGATCGTGGGGGTTCTATCATTTTGGGGTAGGGCGGGAAAAACGGCACACAAAAATAACCCTTAAACCCACCCGACCCTTTAAAACTAATCCCTTTGCTTCCCCCACCCTCCCGACCCCCCCAAAAACATTTTACAGGTACTTGGTGGTCCAGTGGGGGTCCCGGGAGCGATCTCCCGCTCTCGGGCCGTCGGCTGCCACTAATAAAAATGGCACCAATGGCCTTTGCCCTTAGCATGTGACAGGGTATCCATGCCATTGGCCGGCCTCTGTCACATGGGAGGAGCACTGGATGGCCTGCGCCATTTTTAAAGATGGTGCTGGCCATCCAGTGCTCCCTCCATATGACAGGGGCCGGCCAATGGCATGGATACCCTGTCACATGGCAAGGGCAAAGGCCATTGGTGCCATTTTTATTAGTGGCAGCCGACGGCCCGAGAGCGGGAGATCGCTCCCGGGACCCCCACTGGACCACCAAGTACCTGTAAAATGTTTTTGGGGGGGTCGGGAGGGTGGGGGAAGCAAAGGGATTAGTTTTAAAGGGTCGGGGTGGGTTTTTTGTTTATCGGTTCGGGCAAGCCGATAAACAAAACCGCGATCGGGCCCGATGAAAAAAAACCCCCATGTGAATCGGAACTGGAATCCGATCCGATTCCGGTTCACATCTCTAATCTTTACCTGACAATTGTACCTGACCCAAAGTGAGCCATTATTTTGTTTCTGTAAGTGCGAAGCACTGTAAATAAATACCTGCACCAGAACTGGACTAGTCAAATTTAATTATGTTCCTGGACTATTCCTGAGGCCACAGCAGGCCCGAACATGCTACAGGATCCTCAGCATAAGTCTTCACACCTTTTGACATAGAAAATTCAAACTAACTACAATTCAAAAAAATTACCTTAATATGGCCTATAATAATTTAAATAGAGACCACCTGTGTCCAATCATTGTAGTTAAGCTGATTGCAAGACTCCTAGATGAAGAATCAAACTTTATCTGTTGTATAAATTGATTTTGAAGCAAAGGTCAAAACTTGGACAACAAGAAGCTTCCAAACTATGGGATAACGTTATTGAAAGTTACAGATTGGGGAAGACCATAAGAAAATTTTGGTGTGTTTGAATATTTTATTTATTTATTTAACACTTTTTTATACCGACCTTCATAGTGAAAAACCATATCGGATCGGTTTACATAGAACAAGGATAACTGAAGCAATAAATAAAGTGATTAACAATAGAGGAGAAAAAGGTAAAGTTACATTTAACAAGGAGTAGAAACTTGGAAGCTAAAAATAGCTGGAAAAAATAAAGGCAGGAAGTATAGTAACATAATAATAAAGGATGTGGGTTAAAGCTTAAGGTGCTTTAACCTGGAAGTGCCTGAGTCCATCTTTCGAGAGGATAGCAAACCATTCGTCTGGGAGGGGATAAATTCGTCCAGGAGAGAATAATGGTGACTAGAGATTGTCTGGAGGTTCAGCAAAGGCTTGATGAAATAGCCACGTTTTGAGTTTTTTTCTGAACGTTAAGAGGCAGGGTTCTAATCTGAGGCCTGAGGGAATGTTATTCCAGATAGAAGGTCCTGCTTTTGAAAACGCTCGGACTTTGGTCGAGGAAAGGCGTGTGGCTTTAGTTGGGGGAAAATTCAGAGTACCTTTGAGAATATCTCTAATTGGTCTGTTGGAGGAGTGTAATTTGAAGGGGATTTCGAGGTCAAGTTGGAGTTGATGATGAATGAATTTGTGAATTAGGGTGATTGATTTATAAATTATTCTAAAATTTACTGGTAGCCAATGTAAAGTTTTAAGGATGGGAGAAATGTGATCTCCACGGCTGGTGTTGGTCAATAATCTCGCCGCAGCATTTTGAATCATCTGCAGTGGTTTGGTAGTAGATTTGGGGAGGCCAAGGAAGAGGGCACTGCAGTAGTCTATCTTGGCAAATAGCAACGCTTGGAGAACTGTTCTGAAATCTTGGAAAAATAGTAGTGGTTTCAGACGTTTTAGAACTTGAAGTCTATAAAAGCAGTCTTTGGAAGTGTTGTTAACCATTTTCTTTAGGTTTAGCCGATTATCCAGAAGAACCCCCAAGTCTCTCACATGCTTATGGGTGATGAATGAGTTGTGAGAGGATAATGGAAGAAAATTTTCATCGTTTGAAGAGATGAGGAGGAGCTCAGTCTTTGAGGCATTAAGGACAAGGTTTAATCTATTGAGGAGGCTAGTGATAGATAAAAGGCAGCTATTCCAATGGGAGAGCGCTTTTGAAATAGATTCTGTAATAGGGATTAGTATTTGCACGTCGTCTGCGTAGAGATAATGGATTAAATTAAGATCAGTTAGCAATTGGCAAAGGGGGAGGAGGTAAATATTAAAAAGGGTAGGAGAAAGGGAGGATCCTTGTGGAACACCAAGGGTGGATTTTGTTAGGAGCGATTCTGTATTATTAATTTTTACTTTGAAAGTTCTGTTGCAAAGGAAGGATTTGAACCAACTGTGGGCTGATCCGGAGATGCCGATGTCTGCTAGGCGGTCAAGGAGGATGGAGTGGTTGACGGTATCAAATGCCGCCGATATGTCTAGCAAGACTAATAAAAAGGAATGGCCTTTGTCTAGACCCATAATGATATGGTCTGTAAGTGAGATGAGGAGTGTTTCCGTGCTGCGTGATTTACGGAAGCCATATTGTGAAGGGTATAAGATGTTGTGATCTTCTATGTACTCTGATAGTCGGGAGTTTACCAGCTTCTCCGTTAATTTAGCTAGAAAAGGGAGATTGGAGATGGGTCTGAAGTTGGCTGGTTCATTGGGGTCTAGATTGTGCTTCTTAAGGAGGGGTTTGAGTGCTGCGGTTTTTAAACTGTCAGGGTAACTTCCTTGAGTTAGAAGGCAATTTATAATATTTGTCAAAGGTCCTGAGATAGTGTTTGGGATGAGAAGCAATAGTCTCGATGGGATGTTATCTGCTGGATGGCTAGGTGGTTTCTGTCTTTTAAGTAGGGATTCAATCTCTTTGGTGGATGTTGATTCGAAACTGTCGAGCTTGGCTCTCAAGAATGAGTGAGGATTTTCGTCTGAAGTGAGAGGTTTGGTATTTGGAGGTAGAAGGGCGAGCGTATTCAGAATCTTCTGTTGAAAAAATGAGGCTAGTTCATTAGCCTTGGATAGTGCTTGTTCATCTGGAATAGGCGGTGGGGTTGATTTCGTGATTTGAGAAACGTATGAGAACAGGGCCTGTGCATCATACTGGAGATGATGTATTTTATTGGCATAGAATTCCCTTTTTGTTAGTTGAATAGAAGTCCTGTAATGATGTAGAAAGCCTTTGTACGTTGACAGGGTAGTTGAATTGGGGGTTTTACGCCATAAATTCTCCTTGTGACGTAGCTCCTGTTTCATCTGTTTTAGTTTAAGGGAGAACCAAGGTTGATTTCCTTTCTTTGTAGGATTGAATGTTTTGGAAACAATTGGGCACCATTTATTAGCTACTGATTCCATGATCTTATGCCAGGAGGATAGGGCTGAGTCAGGATTGGAAATGTCTAGATTTATGAGTTCCTTGGAAAGCCGATCACTAAGTATATCGGATGGGCAAGATTTCCTGAATTGAATAGTAGAAAGATGAGGAGAGGAGTGTGTCTGTTTATCTATGGAGAAAGAGGATTCTATCAGGAAGTGGTCTGACCAGGGGATTGGTTTGCAAGAGGGTTCAGAAGTGCATAAGAAATTGGAGTTGATAAAAATTAGATCCAAGGTGTGTCCTGCTTTATGCGTAGGGCTATTGATGATCTGCGTGAATCCCATAGCACTGAGGGAGGTGAGTAGCGCTTCACAATTTGAGGAGCGAGGTATGGTATCAATGTGAAGGTTGAAATCACCTAAAATCATAGTTGGGAGGTCTAAGTTGATATGTTTCACGATGGATTCAATGAGTGAAGAAGGGTCTGTTTCTAAAACTCCAGGGGGGGCGTAGACTAGAAGAATTTGTAGCTGTTTTGATTTAGCTAGACCCAATTCCAACTTGGACTCAGTCTTAAAAGAGTGTGCAGATAGCTTGAGTTCTTTCTTGGTAGCTAAAAGAAGGCCGCCTCCTCTTTTTTTGTATCTGTGGAAGGTGAAGATGTCATATAAATGGATAGGAAGTTGGTTGATTAGCGCAATGTCTGAATTTTTTAGCCAGGTTTCTGTGATAGCACAGATATCTGGATTTGTGTCCTGGAGGTAATCATTGAGGATGTGTGTCTTTTTAATTAGGGATTGAGCATTGAAAAGGGTTACAGACAGAAGCGTAAGGCCTAGTAGTTGGTTCAGAGGAGAGGTCATGATTGGGATAATTCTTTTGTGTATGATGTTGGTGGGATTGGTTATGTAGGTTCTCCTTCGGTATTGAATGATTGGGATGTTATAGGTATGCATGATGAAAAAAGGGGTTATGGAAGAGAAGTTTTAGAGTGCTGGGAGACTAAAGCTGCATGCTGGTTGAATGGAGAGATGAAAGCTGATAGAAATGAATGATGGTTGCCTGCAGAGTGGTGGGAAGTTGTTGTCTGTTACTGGAAGAATGCTGGGTGCTGTTGGATGCAGAGATGAATGCTGGAAACACTTGAATGCTGGTTGAAAGCTGGTTAATTGCTGAAAATGTAGATATAGAACAGGCTAGGAACCAGAATACACAACAAGTGTTGAGATGTAATTTCTGGAGCTGAACACAAAGAATATCCCTTGAGACACTATCAGGTCCATCAATGTATTTTGGAAACATTGTGATACAACCAAGACACTGTTGTGATCGGGTTTTCCCTCCTAAATCATTAGCCATGGGTTAAGGAAACTGCTGTGGAAGGTCCCCAAGAGGCCTAAGATTACTTTAAAAGCACTATAGAGTGCATTTGACTATGTCAAACCTGTGTAAGAAGTGTGACATCAATATTGTAACTTTTGGTCACCAATTTTGGACATGTCTGAGGCTACAAGGTTTCTATTTATTTTATTTATTATTAATTTTTATATACCGAAGTTTCATGAGAACATATCACATCGGTTTATATTAGTTAACAAATATTCATTTAAAAATATTTGCATTTCCAAAATTAAATGAAGAGAAGTAAATACAAAAGTTTCATAATAAGCTATAGTAAAATAGTAAAATAGTAAAATAATTAATCATAAAATTTAAACAGTTAAAGAAGCAGAACAGTAAGAGCAGAGATAATACAATTAACTAAATATTTATATTATATATATCTTTCTTTCTTCCTAAGTATAGTTTTAGTTTGTCGTAGTTCGCTGTTATACCAGGGCTTTAATTTTTTTGTCAATTTAACTGATTTAGTTTTGAATGGGTTTATTCTTTCAGCTATATCCTGAGTTACTTTATACCATTGTTTTAGTATCATCTATCAGTGGGTCCCGTATATCTGATAGTTGTTTGGCCAATTCTCTCTGAAGTAATTCAATATCATACGGTTTCTTATATTTAAAAGAGGCATTATGACATTTTCCGATTTATTAACCATTCCCTTCCTAATAATTCCTAACAATCTGTTTGCTTTGACTGCTGCAGCACACTGAGCCAATGATTTTAAAGTATTATCCACTATGATGCCTAGATCTTTTTCCTGGGTGGTAGCTCCTAATATGGAACCTAACATCGTGTAACTACAGCAAGGGTTATTTTTCCCTATATGCAACACCTTGCACTTGCCACATTAAATTTCATCTGCCATTTGGATGCCCAATCTTCCAGTCTTGCAAGTTGGATGCCCAATTTGGATGCCCATTCTTCCAGTCTGTTGGAAGGTCCTCCCTGTTGGAAGTTGTCTGATTTACATTCAGACAACTTCCAACAAGGCATTGATCCGTGCAGTCTGGGTAAACAAGCATCGGGGTAACTTGCTTGATGTGGCAGTTACTATCCTTAACCATTAAGCCTATTAATGGTTTGATGCAATTCACCTTTGATGCAACTCCAACATTACTTTCTGCATCAATGACAGGGGATGGCAGGAAATTTGAATCAAACAGTTACCAACAAGGGCCCTGAACTTGGTGGTTGATGAAACAGATAAGTATGGGAAAACAAGTGTGGAAGCTTGATGGGCCGTTGGTCTTTTTCTGCCATTATAACTATGTATCTATGTATATTTATGGTGTAGAAAGTGTTATTACTTACCAAAAAGGCCCTCTTGCAGAAATGGCTCTTGGCCAAGTCTGACAATTACACAATGCTACTTTTCAATTTTGTATAATGGAAAAATGTTAAATATGACATGTTTAAAATGAAACCCATGATCTTGCAAACTTCGAATATATATTTACAGTCACTAGCACCCACAGCCTGTAGTATGATTATCAATAATTTGAATATGGAGTGATGTGGTCACACAATTTTGTAGATATTTTTTTCCTCTTCGATGCTGAAGGATGTATGGTAAGGAATATTGGGATAAAGTTCTCATCCGGTTGTCCATGTATTTGATGTGGATTCAACCTCACCATTGGCAAGTTAATATTGTATGGTGAACAATTTTAAACATAAAAGAAGTATAGATGTCTCTGGCTAGAATCTTCCACAAACATGGCCCATATGGAGGGGTGGCAAGAAGGAAGCCACTGCTGAAGAAAAGCCATATGACATGCCACATAGTGTTTGCAAAGAAACACATACTTTGGAGGGGGGAACGACACTGCATGGATGTGGGAGGCTCTGTGGTTTGATGAGACCAAAATGATACTTTTTGGTATCAAAGCTAAGTGATATGTATAGTGTAAAACATAAGATATCACCCTGTTTACTCTTTTGAAAAGTACAAAGACCAGGGGACACACAATGAAGTGTTGTGCCCGGTCGCAGACGGCTGCGACCTCTCATGCTCACCTCTTTTTTCCCTGCACCATCAATCATTGGGAGAACGGCGGCTTCCACCAACCAACGCTGACTTCCCCGGCGTCCCTGGAATAGTGTGGACACTGCCGACCACCATCTTACTTCTGGCATCACTTAGGCGCTTGCAGGGCCTCCTTATGAATATGTCATGGCGGGAACCTCGGGGGCTCCCCTCCCAATGATGTCAACACCGCTAGTGTACTTATATGGACTGGCCTATTGCTAAGACGAGTTAGCAAGGAGTTCTCTCGCTTGTTAAATCTGCTCTGACTTGAATCTTCTGTTTCAGACTCTACTCCTGGCATTCGGACGCTCTGAGTACCCGCTCCTCAGGGACTCTTCCGCATCTTGGCTATCCGCTCCTCAGAGGGCCCTCCTGACCCGCTCCTTGGGTATCTCTGCTGGGACATCCTTGTGTGAGTACATTATCCAACTTCTATCAACTTTACTGAAGATTCCACGGCGAACCCCGTTCCTCGGGCCACTACCGTTCTTCACTTACTCTACTCTATTTGTGCCTCAGGATATTCCACCATCTCTACGAGGTCTATGGCCTGGTTCCTGTATCACTGACCTCTGCCTCCTTGGCATCTACAGTACAGCTTCCTCAGCATTCCCCGCGCTGTGAGCCACTACCGGACCTTCGTATGTACATCATCATCCTGACTACTGTATTTGCTCAAAGACTGTTTATTACATTTCCCGCTCCTTGGGTTATGTACTATCTTGTCTCCTTAATAAAGTCTCTCTCACAGCTGTGTCCTACGTCACTGAGACCACGCCCACCAACGGTGAGACCCATGGAGCTCCTCCCTGTGGGCGGAGACATCTCTCACCTCGGCCCGGGGTTCACAAATTCTTTAAAACCATAACAGAAGTTATTAGTAATACATTTAAAACTAATAAGAGAAAATATTTTTTACTCAACGCATAATTAAGCTCTGGAATTTGTTGCCAGAGGATATGGTGAAAGCTATTAGTGTAGCTGCATTTAAAAAAGGTTTGGACAAGTTCCTGGAGGAAAAGTCCATTAACCATTAAGGTAGAGTTGCAGAAATCCATTGCTTATTCTTGGGATAAGGAGCTTGGAATCTATTTACCCCTTGGGATCTTGCCAGGTACATGTAACCTTGCTTGGCCACTGTTGGAAACAGGATACTGAGCGTCATGGACCTTCTGTCTGTCCCGGTGTGGCAAGTCTTATGCAACACCAGTAAATTGTGATGATGGCAACATTATGTTGTGGAGATTGTTGCAGCAGTGGGGACAGGGAGGCTTGTGAAGACTGAGGTGCAAAAATGATGCAAAGTATAGGCAGATCCTGGAGGAAAACCTGTTTGCTATAGACCTGTGACTGAGAAGAAGATTCACACTTCAGCAAGACAATGATCCTAAGCAAAAGCAAATTTAAAAGCAACAACTGAGTGGTTCACACAAAAGTGATTGCTCTTGAACTGCCCACAGTCCAGATCTGAATCCAATACCAAATTTGTGGCATAACTTGAAAACTGCAGTTCACAGATGATCCCCAAACCAACTTGAAAGAGCTTGTAATCTTCTGCCAAGAAGAATGGGCAAAGCCTGTACCATCTCACTGTGCAAAGTTGGTAGACACTTATCCTAAATGATTCATGGCTGTTATTGCTGCTAAAGGGGTTTCCACCAAGTGAGTCAAGGGCTGTGAAGTCTTATGCATCCATGACGTTGGGGTTTTTTGTTCTTAATTACTATTTCTAAAATTGTTCTTTTGTGATGAAAGTGCAGAGTATGCTGTGTAGATGAATGAAAGAAAAATCAAAATGCATTATAATAGGAGTATTTTTTGGACAGCAGAATGTGAAAAATGTACAAAGGTATGAAGATTTTTACAGGGCATTGTATTTCTTCTCTCTCTCATACTGTTACAACTGTCTGTGAGATGCTATCAAGAAAACACTTGGAAATGGCTTTTTGCTAGGTTCCCAAAGTGATGTCATAAAACATCTGAGTTTATAATCCCCTGAACATCTGATGTTTCAGAGAAAACCAAAATTCTCCTTCTGTGTGTACATAGTGCTACATTTAAGCCAGAGCTTTCCAAAGTGTGTGTCGCGACACTTTGGTGTGTCGCCTGAGGTGTGCCGGTGTGTAGCGCACACACCGGCTCCTACTTGCCGGTGTGCACGTCACACCGGCTCCTACTTGCCGGTGTGCACGGCACACACCGGCAAGTAGGAGCCAATGCAGCTGCTGGTGGAGCTCATCCCACTGGCGGCTGAGCAGTAAAGAATCGCTGTGCTGTGTGCCGCGGACACACAGCAGGAAGATCGGCATGGCCGTGGTGAGTTCACGTCACCACGGCCCGAAGAAAAAGGGCACGTCTAAACGTGCAGGTGCTCCGCCTCCTTCCTGCCCATGCGGCCCCGGAAGAAAAATGTTGCCGGAGCCACACGGGCAGAAAGGGGGAGGAGCGTCAGCCGCGTGCAGAAGAGGAGCAGCAGCGTTGTTGCAGCGGGTAAGAAGAGGAGGAGGCTGGATGCAGGGTCCCCACCGCGAATCGGCCCGAGAAGATCAGGGCCGCTGCAGAGCCCATCCTGCAGCGACCCGTGAAGAGGAGGCCCAGAGGTAAGAGAGAGGCTGAGGGCCTGTAGAGTGCGTCTGTGAGCTGAGTTGAGCGATTGTGTGCGTCTGTGAGCTGAGTTGAGCGATTGTGTGCATCTGTGAGCTGAGTTGAGAGATTGTGTGCGTGAATGAGGTGAGTTGAGCGATTGTGTGTGTGTATGAGGTGAGTTGAGAGATTGTGTGTGGGAGTGAGGACCTGAATGTTTGCAGAGACAGCATGTGAGAGAGCCTGTGTGTGTGTGTGTGAGAGAGACAGCATGTGACAGTGAGAGTCTGTGCTTGAGCAAGACAGCATGTGGGAGTGAGAGAGAGCCTGGGTGTGTGAGAGTCAGACAGCATGTGCAAGAGAGAGACTGTGTATGAATGATTGTATGAGAGAGAGCATGTGACAGTGAGAGCCTGTGCTTGAGCAAGACAACATGTGGGTGTGAGAGAGAGCCTGGGTGTGTGAGAGTCAGACAGCATGTGCAAGAGAGAGACTGTATGAATGATTGTATGAGAGAGAGCCTGTGAGTGTGTGAGAGAGAGAAAGCATGTGAGAATGAGAACCTGACTGAATGTGAGGGAAGAAGATAGATGGAGAGAAAAGAAATAGAAGAAAAGACAATATGAAAGGAATTGGAAAAAAAATAAGAAAGAGGAGGTGGAACAAAAAAGCCTGTGACCAACCGATTAGAAAACTAAGATCAGACAGCAAAAGTAAAAAAAAAAGAAATAAATTACTTTTTACTGATTGGCACATGTAATCTTTGGTAATGTGCAAGAGTAGCACTTTCTCTATGCTGATTTCACAATGTAGGAGATCAACATGGAGGAAGTGGAAACCCACGGGGCCTGCACAGAGGAGGCAGCAGAATGGGCTTCAGTGCCAATAGCAGCAATCAGCGCCTCCCCAATAGCCATGCGGCAGCAGTGACGGTGGCAGCAGAGGAATGAGAGAGGCTCCAAGGTTGCTGACAAAAGAAAGAGAGGGGGTTTGCCTTTAGTGTGTGCCTGCCTGAGGGTGTGTCTGTGTATGAGAATGTATGGGTGTCTTCCTGGGGTTTGTATGTGTGAGAATAGGTGCCGGCCTGTGTGTGGTGTATGTGTGTGTGAGAATGAATTGGTGCCTGCCTGGGGGTCTGTGTGTGTGAGAATGAATGTGTGCATGCCTGAGGGAGTGGTGTGAAATTGAATGGAAGCCTGCCTGGGGGTCAGTTTCAGTGTGTGAGAATGACTGGGAGCTTGTCTGGGTGTGTGTGTTTGTGTGTATGTGAGGGAGCCAGACAGAGTATGTATGAGAAAATCCAGGGGAGTAAGAGTTTGTGTGGGGGTGTGTGTGTGGAGGGAGAGAGAGTGTCTTAGAGCTTGAGAGTGTGTCAGTGTCTGTGAGAGCGAGAGGTTATGGTGGGTATAAGAGCATGAATGTGTATGTATGTGACAGTATATGTGTGAGAGAGAATGGAAATGTGAGTATGTGTGAGAGAGAGAGGATAACCTCCTAATCCTTGACAATATCAGGGTGACTGGAAATCAAGAGCTCCCACGTATGGACAGCAGGGGCTTTTTAAAATCCTTATTAGTTTTAATTATTGGGTGTTATTTGATATATGTGCTGTTTTGAAATATTTTATTGGTGTTTAGGAAATTGTAAAAAATGTATATGATTTTAATGAATAGAAATTCTATTTATCAGTAGTTTTAAAATGTTCTTTTATTAGTATGGTTTACTATTATAACTGATGCTTTATGTTTCTTGATTTTATTTGTTTTATGAGGAATGGTGGTTCTGTTTTTCCATTATTAATACACAGAGTCTGGCTTCTTGGGGTTTCCATTTCAGGTTTTGTCTAATTTGTGCTCCTTTATTTTGTATTCTGTATTTGGTGAGGGTCTGTCTCTGCTCTGCTCTGTGTGTGTGACCATGATGAGAAATTCACTAGCATAGGGATCTATAGCAATTGGGTTTGTTTTGTTTCCTCAGTAGGTGGTGTATTGGTATTCTAGGACCCAGTATAATATTTACCCTTGCTTTTTCACAGGTAGGGTTATTGTTGTTTGAGTCCTTGGTGTTATTACTGTTATGATGGGATTGCAGTATAGATTTTGAGTGTCTTTTTTTTTTTTGCGAGGTTTTATTTTCGTTCACAATGTGCCTGGCAGTGGAAGGTGTTTGTGCTGCTGTTACTGTGAGGTGACACCAGAATTTGAAAACATCTTTAGTATGATGAGCTGTAAGGGAAACATTCAAGCTCCATTGTTTGGGGGAATTTCAGTGGATGCACAGAGTTACAGAACTGGAGGTGCAGGATTTATATTGACATTCTGTCCCTTCCTATAAATTCCAGTCTTCACTCTCATAGCCATATAGAATTAGTTGAATGAGGCTATCAAATAATTTTATAGTGTGAAACTGGCCAGCTTTTTAAAATTACGCAGAAGACCCTTTGGACTTTCTTATTAACACCAAATATTCAAAAGCTGTGCTCATCCCATCAAGCTCATATATCTCATTAAAGAGGTAAATTGAATAACACAATAACTTTGTTTTATTATTGTTACTCATAAATTATAACAATAACATTAATCTTGGAATATTATATATTTTTAATATAAATGAAAGATTTTCACAAGATAGGTTGTGTCGTGAAACATTTTATTATGTATATATTTAAGGAAACATACATAAATTGTCGAAATACATTTCTTTCGTTTAACCTTTAACCTCTGGTTTGCTAGTAGACTGAATTACTGTGTCCCGAAATTATGTTTGTCTAAAAAGTGTGTCACCAACATGAAAAGTTTGGAAAGCTCTGATTTAAGCAATAGTCACCTATAGATAGCATTTCAATTTTTTATGTTTTGATTCTGCTAATTTAAAGAATCTCAATTTATATTTTAGTGAATATCAACACATACTATTGTTTTTGTAAGGTTTGACTTTTTCTTACTTCAATGAGAAAAATATTGACATTTGTTGAGCCACTTTTATCCAATGCACATAATACAAGGGGAACAATTAAACAGGATGCTGTTACAAGAAGTTCAGGGCCTGCAGAAAGGATTAGTTGAAGAAAACAGGTACTGTGTCTGAAGTGACCTGAAGGAAGATATGATCTACCAAATGGAAGAATCCTGCTCTAATAGAATAGAACAAAAAGCAGTGATCTGAGCTGGGGAATAGGCAAAAAATTAAATGGGGGCCATTAAGAGGAAGTTTCTGAGCTGATAACTTTTATTAGCAGCTTGGGAGATAGGATTGAAAGAAGGCTGAACCAAATCCAAAAACCTAATTTTTACATATTTAATAGTCTATGAGTAGGACTCTTTGTAGAATTCAAGCCCATGTAATCTGCGGAAAAGGGACAGGACTTCAGAATACATGGGTTCATTGAAAATGAACTCAGACAGGGAATGTATTGTAACCCAACCATCCTGTTGGCTACTAGTAAATACTGGGAGATGCCAGTATAATAGGTTAGTGAATGGGCGGAGGATCCATTCAAATTCAGTCCCTTCCTTTGAGGGGCCTGGGAATGGCCAGCCCTCTGAGAGGCTTTATAACAGCTCTCCCCTGAGAGTCTGGAGGCAGTCCCTTATAAGTTTTGGAGAGTTGGGAGAGTTGTGCTTATCAGGCCCAGTCAGAGGGAACAGGCTAACCCAGCCTGTGACACCCAGAGAAAGGGTGGCGACGCATTATGAGGAGTAACTCTGGTATTAAATTTGGTTAAGGGAAAAGGGCATTAAGTTGAGACATCCTAGAGGAAGATTTTTTTGGCTGCTCATTTCTTTCTGCATTGGAGCAGGGTACAAAACCTGCATCAAGGGATCTCGTCCATAAGGGATCGAGAGGAGAGATTAAGTCTGTATAATTCTAAGAAAGTGGAAGAACTGCTAACGTTGAATACAAGAACTGTAAAGATCCTGGAGGACAACTATCCAGAGTCTTTAGCCCCTGGGGAAAGAGAACGTTTACTCTCTGTGTAAGGATAGGATTTTTGGCCACCATGGGAGAGGTTTTCCTGACCAATTTAAAGTTTACTCTGCTCACCAGGACCTCCTCCTCACCTAATCCAGGAGGGTGATGGGATCCCTTGCTTATTGAAAAATTCCTGCACAGATATAGCTGAATATTATAACCAAGGAGAGAAAAAGATTGTGGTGCTGGAAACATTTATTGTGCCATTTGCAACTAATTTATCAGTAAAGACTTTAATTTCAGACACTAACCCAGTGCATCCAGCGTCTTTATTTGGGCACGCAGTACTCACAGAGAAAAGAAATTACTCCTTTCCAGAGATAACCAGAAGGATGTCAGCTACTCTTGCAATGGGCCCTGAAAGGATACCTTTCCCTCAACCAAAATGATCCACATGCTGGGGAAGGTGCTGGGGAAGGGGCAACAGAGAAGAGCTAGTCAGGGGTTCCTGCACCAAAGAACTTACAAATTTTCTTATGGCCCCACCCGTGCAGGAGATGCACACCAGGCTGTGGTTACAGTATTATTTCATTTGAAATGGAGAAAGCAAATGTTGCTTACCTTAACAGGTGTTCTCACAGGATGTTAGTCCTCACATATGGGTGGACATCACAGGATGGAGCCCTGTACGGAAAACTTTTCTGTCAAAGTTTCTATAAAGCTTTGACTGACACTGGCACACTGAGTGCACTGAGCATGCTCAGCCTGCTATTATCCCTGTGACCACAGGTGTCTCCCTCAGTCTCGTCTTATAGCTAAAAGCGCAAGCGAAACTAAAATAAAAGTAAAAACGTATATGGACCCAACTCCGCGGGGTGGCGGGTGGGTTTCGTGAGGACTAACATCCTGCTGTCCTGTGAGAACACCTGTTACAGGTAAGCAACATTTGCTTTCTCACAGGATAACAGGATGGTAGTCCTCACATATGGGTGAGTACTGAGCTGAGGATGCCCGAGAGTGCACCAAATGCACCCAAGACGCGCAAAAGACGCAATGACGGGGTGGAATTTGGAACGGAGGGCATCCTGAAGCCCTTAAAGGGTTGGTGGAAGGATGTTGGATAGTTAACCCGAAAGGAATAGGAGTAGACGGACTGGCCAAACATGTTGTATCGAAGCAATAATGGCTGCGAATGTATGGAGAGAGCTCCAGGTTGCAGCCTGATAAATATGTACAAGCAGCACCGGCCGAAGGGAAGCTATTGAGGCTGGGACAGACGCAACAGAGTGTGGTTACACACAGTGTTGTAGGGAAATGCCTGCTTGTTGGTAGGAAAGAGATACAGACCGTCAATTAGGAGGAATAAGTCTGTTTGCCCATTGGAACTTGCAGCTTGACTCTTGCCACAGAAGGAAAGAGTTAGGTGGAATTCCTATGTAGTGTGATCTAGATAGAATGCAAGTGCACTATTACTGTCCAAGGAGTAGAAAAACCCTCTCGCTTTGGTGAGAGAGAGGTGTTGGGAAAAATGGGCAGAGTATATTCTGAGTAAGGTGAGATGCAACATCTACCTTAAGAAGGATATGAAGTTGAATATGTAAAACCACTCAGTCACAGAGGAACGCAGGGTCGGAGTTACAAGGTGTGTAACTCACTGACCCTGTTGGCAGAAGTGCCAAACTGTGAAGAGAGGAATGGAAAGGCTCGAACAGAGAACGTATGAGACTTATAAGCATAAGATATAGGTTCCATTCCGTGACTAGTGAAAATAGAGGGTTTACCGTTGATCGGGGTATCCCCACTCCCAAATGATACACCAATTGGAACAGAGGTGTACCTATGTGGAGGATGTCTGGGGAGCAGAATCCGAGGGAGCAAGAGAAAAGAGTGGTGTAGAAAAAAGAAAAAGGGTAATACCCTTTTGTATGCGTCATGTGGTAAATCATGCCATTTTGAATGGCAGGATTTATGTGTGGAAGGATTTGTGATGCTACCAGTACCTGAGAACATCAGTAAGTCTACGATTTGAGACTGACTTGTGAGAAGGCGAATTGGTTACTGGTGTAATAGATTGAGAAGTATGGGAAGCATACTGGTCTCTGCCAGGACATGGGTCTGAGGAACAGTGAACTCCGTCCCGGTTCAGCATTATAAGACTGCTGGCTATGAGAGGCAGCAGAAGAGACACATTTAAGAGGCCCTTGATGGAAGAAAGGCGTCTATGGGAACACATTGGAAACATGTGTAGGGAGTAGAATCTGTGCACCGTATGGTTCGATTCGGACGCAGAGGGCAAGTTCGGTTGACCTCAGTGCTAGAAGATTTTTCTCGCTACACACGTAGTCCAATACCATTCGAGAGGATGGAAATCTATATGGAGAAGGTCTGCTAGTGCGTTCAGTAAGTCTCTTAGATAAGTGGCCCGAGGATGCATGGAATGAGCAAGGGCAGAACTGCGCAGCTTCCTTGCAGAGCAACTAAGAGGTTGTGCGTGCTTGTGTGTTGGAAAGCACAGTCCCTATGCTGTCTGTCTGTATGCACAAAGATTTGTTGCAGAGGCAGTACTGGAAGGCATAAGGGTATAACTCATGGCTACAAGCTCCAGGAAGTTCATGTGAAACTGTGCCTGGAGCAGAATAGACGCATATTGGGTTGAGAAGATTTTAGGCCAAACTTTACAACCCTGAGTAAATGTGAGCATGAGCAGGATTAGACTAGGTTTTGGTTCTAGATCTGCAATATGGATGAGGGACGAAAGCGGTTGAACAGCTTAGACCCATTGATAATGGAATTTCACTGAATCCAACCCATGGCAGTTTCGGATCTATGAGGAAAGTGCATAGTGAAAAAACCCATGGCCCGACAATGAAGAATTGAGGGGCTGAGGTTATGGAATATGCGTGCAGGGACATGTAGGAATTTATTAGAATGTCTGCGCGGTTGCTGGACAGGAAGGTCATTGTGACTGTGGTGCCCAGAAGTGTTCTATAAGGGATTTATGGCAGTGACAGTAATCCCAGGTAGTAAATTTATAGTGAGTCATGATGAAGTTATAGCTCCTTGCGTGGAGTGACTGTGGTTATGCAGCTGTCCGTGCAAGGAAAAGCGTGAATGATGTTGCACTCCGTAGAGAAACAGCAGTGATCGATAGTGATTCAATGAAATATCCCAGTTGCCAGAGCTGGTGCAACTGGCAGGTTTGGGATTGTAATATTGTTGACTCACCATGAAGCACATAGAAAGATTAGAGGTAATGTACTTACTGCGATATGGAAGCATGGTGACGAGAGATACCATTTTACCTGTGCCTTCTGAAGAAAGTTGGTATTTCTGAGGTCCAGGATGGGCGGAGAGTAACTACTTTCTGTTGAAAGAAAGAATAGTGTAATTAAAACTCCCCAACCCCCCTCCCTCCTGCGCTTTGTAGCGTCTGGGGGAGTGTACCGGGAACCTTGGTACAAAGTGGGGTGGACGCTCTGATATCTGGCTAGTTGGGAGAACAGGAGGTGTCCAAACTGGTGGGGCTGATGTAATCTGGATATCATGTAACCTCCCACAGGAGCGTGAGCGGTAAAGTCTTACCCGCATTACTGTGTGCTGTATAAGGAAACATCGACACCTGTCGTCAGGCTTCAAGGTGGACTTGCACTTGAGGCAGTATTTGCTGGATCTCGTGTTTAGCAGATCAGCAAATGCATCTGGAATGTTGCTTCTGAATTAGGAACCAGAAGCCAGAGCATTAATCAATACAGAGTCCCGTTACTGAAAACGGGAGGATGTCCTGATGCAATCCCAAAGAGATGATAGAGAGGTTCTCTTGGTATTGTGGCTGACATAGCTGGCAATAGCGATATGTGACACTAATACGGTTCTTGGAAGGTAGATGACCTAGAACTTTTTGAACCATGTGGCCCGAATTAGAGAACACATTTCAATGAGAATGCCGCAGAAGCGGGTACTTACCATCCGACGTGGATCGCCGAAGGATGAGCCGGTGAAGATTGATGGCTCCGTGGATTTCAAGAGTCATCGAGGGGTAGCCTGTCGCACATAGATGTCCATCTCAACTCTGATGCCTGGTATGGTGGCGCAGGCATAGAGGAGACAGGCTGAGCGGGGCTGGCGCTATCACAGTAATTTGTGGAGGGCCACAATCCCGCACCGATGTTGGTGGGGCACGATTCGGGAACAGGGGACCATCTTTGGCTCGTGAACCCGGCCCTCGTCGCAGTGGCTTGATGTCTCGTGACGCCAGTGCAGAATTCTTCGGAACTCGTTCCGGTGTTTCTGGAGCACCAAGGACTGCCAGCACTGTGCGGAACAGTGGCGATGGCAGTGGTGATGTTGCTCGGCCCAGGCATTCTCCAGCACCGAGAAGGATACCGATGTACTGGATGGCGTCGGTGGTGGATGGTCACTGTGTCGGTGACGATGAGTGCCACGTGCTCGGCCCGGTCTTTCCCCAGCGCAGAGGTGGATGCCCTCGCTGTCTTGGATGGCGACTGATGACGGACTGTCAGCATGCCTGCACTGCTCCTGGCACTATGTAGTGTCGTAGGCTAATAAGGGGCTTTAATAAGAACCCAAAACATGGAGCACTGTGTTTAGGCAAGGACATTAGGTAGAGGTGCTAAGTCGGTATTGACGGTGTCAATGGCGGCCGAAGCGGCCTCGAGGGTATTGTCAAAAATATATATGAAAATACGTCGATGACCCAGGCAGAACAACGATGACAGTGGCGGAAGCACTGACGGCATCGGCGTAGGTATCTATGGAAACAATGTGGCATCGAATAATCGAAAAACCATTGTTGGCATCGGAAAAATGATACCGGCATAGATGGAGTCGATGACTGCATCGATAGGAATGTCGAAGATACCGATGGAAACGACGTGGGCGTCGACGGTATTGATGTATGGAGGCGGGCGCCGACGGCATCAGTGGCATAGCCACGGGCATTGACTGCATGGATTGGATCGACTCGGGCACCAATGGCATTGATGCCAACATGGGCAATGCCAACGACCCGGGCATTGATGCCACCGACGGAATCAACCCTGGCATGGATGCCATCGATGGAATTGACTTGGGCATTGATGGAAATGTCCTGGGCATCTATGACATCGATAAAATAAACGATGGCATCGATGGAAATGACCCTGGCATCGATGGAAGTGCCCTGGGCAATGGTGGCATCAACCGGGGCATGGATAGCACCGACACCAAGGTGTACATCGATGGCATCCATCCAGGCAATGATGGCACAGATGAAACCCAAGGAAAAATCAGTGCCATGGATGAAAAACATGGATGGCACTGATAGAAAAGATGCAGGGACTGATGGTATCAGAGTACCGTGGGGGGAGGGGTACCGATGGCATCTAAGAATCCAGGGTGGTCTGAAAGGAGTACCGACGGTAGCGATGGGGGCATCGACTGCGCGAGAGTACTGAGGAAATCGAAGGACCTGAAATCGACAAGGGCCCTGGCGGCAACGGAAACCGTGGAAGTCCCTGTCCCACTAGTGCTAATAACCAGGCAGATTGTCACAGAGGGACACTCGCGGGCTGTGTGGCTAACAAACATAGGGAGAGGGAAGGCCGCAGTCTGTTGGCAGGCCAGGGAGGTGACAGGAACCGACCGAAAAACAGGACATAGTACTTACCGAGCGTCGAATAAATGTATGCGAAGGGAGACCCGTGCAGGGAAAAAGTGTTTGTGAAGTAAAAGTTTAAGTGTTTCCATGTGGAAAAAGTGTTAGAATTTCTCACAGAGCTCCTAACTGCTATGCTTACTGCAGAGCGGAAAAAAGAAGACTGAAGGAGACACCTGTGGTCACAGGGATAATAGGCTGAGCATGCTCAGTGCACTCAGTGTGCCAGTGTCAGTCAAAGCTTTATAGAAACTTTGACAGAAAAGTTTTCCGTACAGGGCTCCATCCTGTGATGTCACCCATATATGAGGACTACCATCCTGCTTGTCCTGTGAGAAATTACTTACCTGATAATTTCGTTTTCCTTAATATAGACAGATGGACTCAGGACTAATGGGTATAGTGTGCGCCAGATTGCAGTTGGAGGCGGATCAGATTTCAATCTGACGTCAGCCCTAGTACATATACCCCCTGTAGGCAGCTCTGCTCTTCAGTATTCTCTTTGAAAAGCAATTGTGAATATGTGTGTGACTGAACAACTTGATTAACTTGGTTAACTCTGATTAACTTGAATAACTCGGTTAACTTGATTAACTTGAACTGGTTGATGTGTATATAGCTGGAGACCACCAGTGCACTCAACCGAGAAATGCCGTCACAAGGTAGGTTTGGGTGTCCTAATTAGAGTGAAGTTTGGCTTACCCGTGTTTGTCTTGCTCTCGGGGAATTGTCACCTGAGGTTTCCGTGATTGTCGGCAGCCGTGGGCGGGATGCTGAGTCCATCTGTCTACGCTAAGGAAAACGAAATTATCAGGTAAGTAATTTCTCCATTTCCTAGCGTGTAGCAGATGTACTCAGGACCAATGGGATGTACAAAAGCTACTCCCGAACCTGGTGGGAGGCTGCCTGTGACCCACTTAGTACTGCCCTTGCAAATACTGTGTCCTCCTGAGCCTGAACATCCAGGCAGTAGAACCTAGAGAAGGTATGAATGGAGGACCATGTTGTTGCCCGACAGATCTTGGCAGGTGACAGTATCTTGGTTTCCGCCCAGGACACTGCCTGGGCTCCAGTGGAATGTGCCTTAACTTGTAGAGGTAGAGGCTTGCCTGCCTCTACGTAGGCCGCCTTGATAACCTCTTTGATCCAGCGGGCTATGGTTGCCCGTGAGGCCACTTCCCCTTGTTTCTTCCCGCTGTGAAGGATGAAGAGGTGGTCCGTCTTTCGTACGGATTCCAACCTTTCCAGATATTGGACTAGGAGTCTGCTGACATTATGATGGCGAAGGCGTCGAGATTCTTCAGAGTCCTTATGTTCTTCTGGCAATGGCAGCGAGATGGTTTGGTTTAGATGGAAGTGAGAAACCACTTTTGGGAGGAAGGAGGGGACCGTGTGTAGCTGTATGGATCCCAGTGTGAACCTGAGGAAGGGTTCTCAACAGGACAGTGCTTGAAGCTCGGAGATGTGACAGACCGAACAGACTGCCACTAGAAAAGCAGTCTTCAATGTTAATAGTCTGAGGGACAGACCGTGGGTGGGTCTGAAGGAGGCTCCTACTAGGAAGTCTAGGACTAGATTGAGATTCCATAAAGGTACCGGCCACTTTAGGGGTGGTCGGATCTGTTTGACCCCTTTCAGGAAGTGGGAGATGTCCGGATGAGAGGCTAGGCTGCCGCCCCCCCCCCCCCTTAGCTCTGTAGCAGGCCAAAGCGGCCACCTGCACCCTTGATGGAGTTGAGAGACAACCCCTTCTGTAAGCCGTTCTGCAGGAATTCCAGAATCGTGGGAATCTTGACTGTCTGCAGGAGGATGTCGCGGTCTTCACACCAGGCTTCGAATATTCTCCATATTCGTATGTAGGTTAGAGACGTGGATAACTTGCGTGCTCGGAGCAGAATGTCAATCACCGCCCCTGAGTATCCGCTCTTCCTCAGGCGTGTCCTCTCAATGGCCAGACCATAAGAGAGAATCGAGTTGGGTCTTCGTGGAGGGTTGGGCCTTGTTGGAGAGGATCCCTGTGAAGAGGTAGAGGGAGAGGGCTCCTTATCAGTAGTCTTCGCATGTCTGCAAACCAAAGTCTTCTTGGCCAGTCCGGGGCCACTAGAAGTACTGGTCCCCTGTGATGTTCTATCTTGTGGATGATTCTGCCCAGTAGCGGCCATGGTGGGAAGGCTTATAGCAGGATTTCCTGTGGCCAAGTCTGGACGAGAGCATCGATCCCTTTGGATTGTGGTTCCCATCTGCGACTGAAGAAGTTGGGAACTTGGGCATTTGACCGGCTTGCCAGGAGGTCCTTGGCTGGTGTTCCCCAGCGGTTTACTATCAATTGGAAGGCTGTGTGTGACAGCCTCCATTCCCCTGGGTCTGGACTTTCTCTGCTGAGGTAATCCGCAGTGACGACGTCTTTTCCCGCAAAGTGGGCGGCTGAGATCTCTTGTAGGTTTGATTCCGCCCACGCTATTAGGGGTTCTATTTCCAGGGACACCTGTTGGCTTCTGGTTCCTCCATGGCAGTTGATGTAGGCCACTGTTGTGGCGTTGTCAGACATGACTGACTGATTCGCCCCAGAGTCTGTGGCTGAACTGTAGGCAGGCTAGCCTGACTGCCCGTGCTTCCAGTCGGTTGATGTTCCATCCTGACTCTTCCTTGTCCCATTGCCCCGGGCAGTGAGTACCTGGCAGTGGGCTCCCCACCCTCGTAGGCTCGCATCTGTGGTGAGCAGGATCCAAGTCGGCGGGAATAGCCTTACTCCCTTGCTCAGATGGTCTTCTTGTAGCTACCATTGTAGCTGGGTTCGAACTTCCTCTGGGAGCTGGAGGCGAATGGAGTAATTCTGGGACATCTGATTCCATCATGACAGAAGGGAACGCTGTAGGGGTCCGCATATGAGCTCTCGCCCATGGGACCACTTCCAGTGTGGATGTCATAAGACTGAGGACTTGGAGGTAGTCCCACACCTTGGGGCGAAGACTGCTTAACAGGTTTCACAATTGGTTCATCAGTTTTGTTCTCCTTGTAGGAGTCAGAATGACCTTGTCTTGTCTGGTGTCGAACCAGACTCCCAGATATTCCAGAGATTGGGAGGGCTGCAAGACAGCTCTTGTTTGTGTTGACCACCCGCCCGAGGTTCTCCAAAAGAGTTTTGACTCTGGTGGTCGCCTGATGACTTTCCTCTGGGGATTTTGCCCTGATCAACCAATCGTCCAGATATGGGTGTACGAGGATTCCTTCTTTCCTCAGTATCGCCGCCACTACAACCATGATTTTGGTGAACGTTCGGGGTGCTGTGGATAACCCGAAGGGTAGTGCCCAGAACTGGTAGTGGTGGTCCAGGATCGCGAAACGTAAAAAATGCTGATGCTCGTGATGGACCGGGATGTGAATGTAGGCTTCTGACAAATCCAGGGATGTGAGAAATTCTCCCAGCTGTATCGCCCTTATGACCGAGTGTAGGGTTTCCATGCGGAAGCGAGGTATCCTCAGATGGCGGTTGATGGACTTGAGGTCCAGGATGGGCCAGAAAGTATCCTCTTTCTTGGGAATGATAAAATAGATCGAATAGTGCCCCATATTTTCTTGTTGCGTGGGCACCGGCGTTATGGCCTTTAAGTCGAGCAATTTGGTCAGTGTAGATTCCACTGCCGCCCTCTTGAAAGGGTCGTGGCAGGGAGATTTCACAAACTTGTCCGGAGGGATGTTGTGGAAGTCCAGATAATATCCCTCTCGAATGATGGTTAGGACCCACTTGTCCAAAGTTATCTTGACCCATCTTTGGTAGAATAGGGCAAGCCTGCCCCCTATGGCTTCTTCCTGTGGATGGGTCAGCTGATCTTCATTGCAGGGTGCGGCTGGGGCCTGGACCAGCGCCGGCTCCCCTTTTGTTGTTTGTTCTGAAAGGACTGCCGTATGCCTGCAGGGCGAGATGCTTGATATGTACTTCTGTACTGTTTAAGTGCTGTGATCCTCTGCCCTTAGATGTTTGGGTGGAGGGGCGCTGGCTTCTTGCTCTTGTCCTCCAATAGCTGTGGTATTGGGGATTCACCCCATTTGTCGGCTAACTTCTCCAGTTCGCTTCCGAACAGGAGGTTTCCCTTAAAGGGCATTCTCGTGAGTCTAGTCTTGGAGATTGCGTCAGCTGACCAGCTTCTGAGCCAGAGTTGTCTTCTGGCTGCCACAACAGATGAAACGCCTCTGGCTGCGGTGCGCACCAGGTCGGAGGTCGCATCCATAAGGAATGATACTGCTGGTTCTAGTGCTTCGATGGGTGTGGTGGCGTTCCTAGTCTTTGATAAGCAAGCGCGTGTCACCACAGCACAGCAGGCCGCGATCTGTAGTGACATAGCTGAAATGTTGAATGACTGTTTAAGGATGGATTCGAGATGTCTGTCCTGGGCATCCATAAGTGCTGCTCCTCCCTTGACTGGGATGGTAGTGCGCTTTGAGATCACGCAGACCATGGCATCCACTTTAGGGAATGTCAAGAGGTCTTTGGCAGCGGGGTCCAGGGGATATAGGGCTGCCAGGGTCGATCCCCCCTTGAACGTGGCCTCCGGAGCCTCCCAATTCCAAGTCAATCAGATGTTGAATGGCCTGCAGCAAAGGGAAATGGCGGGACGCCTGATGGGAGTCCCTCGAGGATGGGGTTCGTCTTTGGTTCCCCTGTGGCACTCGTGCCTGGGATAGCAAGCTCTTTCAGGCTGTGAGCCACGAGGGTCTGATAGTTCATCTTTAGCGAAGAAACACCTCATGGTTCGGTAAGGTTCCGTTCCTGGAGGGATTTCCCCTTCCTCCAGGGAGTCAATCCTCGTCCGAGGTGTCCGTTTCCCCAAAGTTGGGGCTTTGAGGCGGGAGGGGCACTTCTCTGGGTTTAGAGGGTCCCGGGATGTTCAGGTCCTCTGGGGCAGGCTGTGGCATCAGGGGCGCCGGTTGCATGTGGACAAAGGTATATAGGCCTTTGAAGAATTCTACCCAGGAGAAAGATGCTGGGTCTAAATTGAGAGGCACCGCGTCCCTGGGGAGCCCCGTTTGAAGGAGGCTTCTGCTGGGGGTAGCCAGATCTGGTGTACTGTCAATGGATCTGATCCCAGTGCCGTCTGGAGAGGTCCTTGGCCTGGTTCACCCAGAGCCTCCTCGCACTGTAGATAAGGCTGTGGCGTCTTCGTGCTGCGCAGCTCTGATGTGGCATGCTGGGCAGAGGCCCTGAGCTTCTTGACTGGTGGTACCATGGTTTGTGTGTGTAGGATTGCAGAAAACTCCCGTTTGTGCGTTCAAGTGTATGCCGGGAGGCTTAGTTATGCACTCCGGGTGCGCCGAAGTTGTGCATGTAGGTCAGATGCGCGCTCAATAAGATGCGCGTGCCATTGTGTGCACGTGTTTACTTATGCGCCTGGCACAGTGAAGTGTGTGGCTATGCGCCCGGCACCCTTGTGCTCGTCGCTGTGTGTACGGCCTTATGCGCGCACAAGTGATTTTGTGCGCATGGATCGAATCGGCGGACAGGGAGGTGATCAAGTGAAAATGGCGACGGCGACCATGCGAACAATATGGCTACCACCTCGGAAGGTCTCCACGTGGGAGGACCCTCGTGTCAGACCAAGGTCTAGTCTGGAAAGGGCTGATCAACCCGGTAGCACTGACGCTGGCTGGCGATCTGTGCGGCTATTCGAGCCTCGGAGACTGGAGACCTTTAGAAAGTTTTCTACCTTACCTTGTCTCAGTGTTTCACAGTCTCGTCCTGGGCGGTCTCCGGCTGCGAGGGGAGAGGGAAAAGTACATTCACCACCATGCTCGAAGTTGCACCTACTGCCTCTCAGCTGCACACCCGTTGCCGGGGGCTAAGTCCATGCTGGGAGCCGGCTGCCGGACCGAGGCCTACCTCTTAGGGATCGCGGAAATCACCTCAGGAATCTCGATTGGGGGAGGGACCGTAGGTATCACCGCAGGACAGAGGGGCTTGTCTGTAGAGGTACGTTTTCTTCTTTGTTTTGGATTTCTTTGGTTACAATACTCTAATACTGTGCAAGCATGTATAGTGTCCCGAACTGCTATAGAGATGGAAAATACTGAAGAGCAGAGCTGCCTCCAGGGGTATATGTACTAGGGCTGACGTCAGATTGAAATCTGATCCGTCTCCAACTGCTATCAGGAGCACACTATACCCCATTGGTCCTGAGTCCATCTGCTACATGCTAGGAAATAGGAATTCTAGCAGCTGGAGCATGGAGAAAACTGGAATCTTGGCAGGTCACAATAATTGTCATTGGACCAACATAAAAGGTGCTGTAGTACCACACAGGCCTCTTTTTTTGATTTGGACAATACATAATTCTTAGTTGGAAACAGTTTGATTACCAAATAGTTGATTAGATGTGTTGTGCTCTTCTGGCCAGCTGTCATTTTGTGAAACACTATATATGATTTAGAGCTTGGGGCTCTTATCGGCTAGTGCCTTCCTTACGACCTCCAACTTCCATGTGCGGTACTGTTCTGGGGGACATCTGAGAAGAATCAGAATGAACTAAATGATCTCACAAGCTAGTTCCTCTAGTATAGGTAATGCGTGGCGTGTCCTTAAGAATGCTGTGTAATTGTACAATATGAATCTACATTATACAGGCCATCACATATTTGTCCCTGCTCATTAATTAATATCAAGGGTTTTATATACAGGGTTTTAAACCCAGAGGTTTTCGCGGTTAAGCTCACAGCCGCGTTGAGAAGTGTTTCTTCAGAACTCTGTGATAAGGTATGGTTTTCTAAGTCATTTTGTTTGATACTGCCAAATATTTATTGTGAAAATTTAGTTTGAGTGAAAATGCTTTTGTGGGATATGGACTTTGTGTGTGTATGGGAAGAATGTATGGTTGATTTTTAAAAGCTTTGGTGGGTAAGGGATTAATGGGTGTGCTGTAAAACAAGACAGGCCACATTGGAGAAGTAAAGTTGATGACCATTAATTGCAATGGACAGCGATTCAAAGTGACTTTCTTTTCAAGTGTCCTGTGAGACAGATTTAGTCTGGGAAGTGGCGTCTGTGACCATAAGTGGATGACAGTCTTTTACATTTAAAGTGAATGCCATATGTGAAATAATCAACTTTGATCAGCAAAAAATTTTTTTTCACATTTGAAGCATCATTTTTGGAACATTTGAACATGTGATCACTAATTCATTTACAGGAAGTAAAAAACATATGGTTCATGGACTGAAGTATTCACTTTTACTCTGATGGTTACAAAGGAATTTGAGGTAGTGGTGGTATATGTTAAGGGTATGTATGAATGGGGTAAAAATATGCGTGAGTGCGTATGGGGTAGTGTAGTGTGAATGGGGAATTGGAATATGTTGATCGATGTGTGGATGAAAAACAATATATATCTTTATTTGGATGTTTTATAGGCATAATATTTATACATGAGGTTGTGATTTAATAAAGTAATTTTTTCACTTAAAAAGTGATTCATTTGCTTTGATATAAATTAATGAGCAGGACAAATATATGATGGCCTGTATAATGTAGATTCATATTTGATATATCACAGGCGCAGTGCGGTTTTGTATGGTGTTAATTGTACAATATGCCAATTTCATAAAATAGCTGTCTTAACTAAACAAGCCGAAGGTGAAAATGGAATGACAAATGATCCGTTGTGAATCTTGTCTTGTTTTTGGAAGAAAAAGCCCATCTCTATGGGTATATTTAGCCCTTAGATAGGTTCTTTTAATGCATCTTGATGGATAACCACAGAGTAAAAATCTCTCACTTAGGCTTTTGCCTGATATCGGTAATCAGCTATGGTTGTACAGAGCCTCTGTAGTAAAAAAAAAAATTGTCTCATAGGTAAGCTCTCTTTTAAAGGTCATGGATGAGCACTAGAAAAGTGTAAAACTGTGTTGCTGCAAACACATTTGTGGAATAAAGAGGTAATAAAACCATTTGTTTTATAAATAATGTCTAAAAATGAAATTTGTTTAATCTGTATTTCTGCTGTAAACCTCAGATAAGATTAAGAGAGTTTAACCAAGTCAGAAATTCTCCAAATCAATCACATACCTCTCCAAATGACAAAATTGTCAATGTAATGTTTCCAAGTTATAATTCAGATTGAAAATCATGTTGTTATTGAAGCCTATGGGCTTCAAAATCTTCCATATACAGGCCGATACAGTAAAAATCGCGGGAGAGCGGCCCACTCTCCAGGGCGCGCGATATAGTAAATTAATTTATTTAAATTAGGGCCCGCGGTAAAAAGAGGCGCTAGGGACACTAGCGCCTCTTTTTCGACAGGAGCGGCGGCTGTCAGCGGGTTTGACAGCCGACGCTCAATTTTGCCAGTGTCAGTTCTCAAACCCGCTGACAGCCAAATTGAGCGTCTGGTTTTCAAACCGCGAGCTACGGGCCGATTCCAAAATTTTTTTTTTTTTTTTTTTTTTTTTTTTAACTTTTTTTAAATTTTCGGTGCACTTTCCAGGTGCCAAGAGAAATTAACGCCTACCTTTGGGTAGGCGCTAATTTCTGAAAGTAAAATGTACGGCTTGGCTGCACATTTTACTTAGTGAATCGCGCGGGAATAACTAATAGGGCCATCAACATGCATTTGCAAGTTGCGGGCGCTATTAGTTTCGGGGGGGGGGGGGGGGGGGGGGGGGGGGGGGGGGGGGGGGGGGGGGGGGGGGGGGGTTTGGATGTGCGTTTTCGGCGTGCTATTACCCCTTACTGAATAAGGGGTAAATCTAATTTTTTGTCTGCAGAGATATACATCTCATGGGAGCAGAAATACACAATAAGCAGCCAAATGTCCAATCTGTATTTATTATGTAGAGACAAAATATGTGCACATATTTGTCTCTACATAATAAATACAGATTGGACATTTGGATGCTTATTGTGTATTTCTGCTCCCATGGCTTTATTAAGCAGCCTTCCTTGTTGTTTTGTCAGAGATATACATCTCCCCATCAATGAATAACAATTGGAGGTTTTTGTTTTTTTTTTACCCCTAAAGGACTAACAGTCGTTAAGATTATGAAGCATTTAGCTGGGATTGAGACATCATCAGCTGACAGGACATTAAGAGATCTCCTGTTAAGAGATGATCTACAGCTGTCACCGTAATGCATCCCATTTAAAGGCCTGCATACAGATCAAGGTCCAAATAGTTGGGATACTACTACAAGAGTTTTTTTTTCTGACTGGTCACGCAGCTACTTTCATTGTGAAATTGCCTCGAGATAAGTTTGTCCTCCATGAATGGTATAATGTCAGCTATAAGATACATATTAAAGTTTAGATTGACTATGATATTCTAATAATCTTGACATGTTTTTATGTCGTTTTAGTTTATTTAAATGAAACAAGAAGTTATTAGTGGTGAAGGGCTGTTTGTTTAAATTGAAATTCACATCGTGATCAGAGAGCTCCTGATGAAGCTGAGTGCAAAACAATGGCCGCTTTTGGGCTTAGATCACAAATAATTTAACATGACCACTAATTTTGGGTCACTGATTGTTTTTCAACAACGTTTTAATTGCAATTTAAAAAAGACTGAAAAAACTATTTGTCTGATCCGCATGTGATTGAGCTGTCCAGGTGGCCCGTGCATTGCAGGGCACACTGTTTGGTTTGCTGATGCGGTATCAATTAATAAGTCATTGATACAAGACAGGGCTATATGTAAAAAATTTGGCAGTATTAAGAAATTCCTTGTGATCCATTGTTAAAAATACAATCTTAGAAACGCAGTCAAGATGTATTCCACGCATTAAGAAAGGCGGAAGGAAGCCAAACGATTTCCAGTATAGTTAAAAGGTAAGGTGAAAGAGGTTATTTTAGCCAAACGATCTTCCTTCAAAAATTGGAAATATTCAACTGAAGAAAAGAGAAAAAAGCATAAGCATTAGCAAGTTAAATGTAAAACATTAATAAGAGAGGTTAAAAGAGAATTTGAAAAGAAGTTGACAATAGAGGCAAAAATTCATAATAAAAACCTTTAAAAATATATCTGAAGCAGGAAGCCTTCGAGGGAATTGATTGGACAGTTAGATGATTGGAGGGTTAAAGGTGCACTTAGGGAATAGAAGGCCATTGCGGAAAGACTGATAAAACAAGAGGTAGGTTGTCTAAGAACGCCGTTTGGGCAACAATGTGGATTAGACACCAAAGTAGTCCAAGTGTAAACTTTTGAGTGGAGACAAATTCATACAAGTGCCCTAGACATAAATTCATACAAGGGCACTTGTATGAATTTATGTCTCCACTCAAATAAAAGTTTACACTTGGACTACTTTGGTGTCTAATCCACATTGTTGCCCATTGTGGAAAGACTACATGAATTCTTTGCTTTGGTGTGTACTGAAGATGATGTTAGGGAGGTACCCATTCTGGAGACGGTTTTCAAGGATGACAATTCAGATGAACTGACCCAAAGCACAGTGAACCTGGAAGATGTAGTAGGCCAAACTGAAAAACTAAAGAGTAGCAAATCACCTACCCGATGGTATACATCCCAGGGTTCTGAAAGAACTAAAAAAGTTTCAGACTTTTTACAAGTAATTTGTAACATATCATTAAAGTCATCCATTGTACCTGAAGAGTGGAAGGTGGTCAATGTAACCTCGATATATAAAAAGGGCCCCAGAGGTGATTTGGGAAACTATAGACCGATGAGCCTAACGTCAGTGCAAGGAAAAATTGTGGAAACTATTATAAAGAATAAAATCACAAAACATTTAGATAGACATGGTTTAATGGGACACAGCTGGCATGGATTTACCCAAGGGAAGTCTTGCCTCACAAATCTCCTACATTTTTTGTTGAAGGGGTGAATAAACATGTGGACAAAGGTGAACTGCTAGATGTGGTGTATTTGGATTTTCAGAAGGAGTTCGACAAAAAATGAAAGGCTTCTAAAAAAATTTAAAACTCATGGATAGGAGGTGACGTCTTTTTGTGGATTGCAAGCAGGTTAAAAGACAGGAAACAGAGTAGGGATTAAATGGCCTGTTTTCACAGTGGAAAAAGGTAAACAGTGGAGTGCCTCAGGGATTTGTACTTGGACCGGTGCTTTTTAATATATTTATAAATGATCTGAAAGGGATATGACAAGTGAGATGATCAAATTTGCAGATGACACAAAATTATACAGAGTAGTTAAATCTCAAGCGGATTGTGATAAATTGCAGGAAGACTTTGTGAGACTGAAAGATTGGGCTTCCAAATGGCAGATGAAATTTAATGTGGACAAATGCAAAGTGATGTATATAGGGAAAAATAACCCTTGCTGTAGTTTCACAATGTTAGGTTCTATCTCAGCAGTTACCACCCAGGAAAGAGATCTAGGCATCATGGTGGATAATACATTGAAATCAGTGTGCTTTGGTGATCAAAAAAGCAAACAATGTTAGAAATTATTAAGGGAATAGCAAATAAAACGATGGATGTCATTGTTTCTGTATCGCATTTGAGTACCGAGTGCAATTCTGGTTGCCACATCTCAGAAAAGATATAGTTGTACTGGAGAAAGTGCAGAGAAGGGCAAGCAAAATGATAAGTGGCATGGAACGGCTGCCCTACGAAAAAAGTAAGGAAGTTAGGGCTGTTCAGTTTGGAGAAGAGACAACTGAGGGGGGATATATAGAGGTCTACAAAATCATGAAAGGACTTGAACAAATTAATGCAAATCAGTTATTTGCTCTCTCAGTTAATAGAAGGACTAGGGGGCACTCCATGAAATTAGCAAGTAGCTCATTTAAAACAAAATGAAGAAAATTCTCTCTCATTCAGCACATAGTTAAGCTCTGGAATTCATTGCCAGAGGATGTGGTTACAGCAGTTAGTGTAACTGGGTTTAAAAAAGATTTGGATAAGTTCCTAGAGGAAAAATCCATAAACTATTATTAATTAATAAGCAATAGTAGCTGGAGATTTATTTAATGTTTGGGTACTTGCCAGGTACTTGTGACTTGGTTAGGCAACTGTTGGAGACAGGATACTGGGCTTGGTGGACCCTTGGCCTGACCCAGTATGGCATATCTTATGCTCTTATGATGACAGTATGAAGCAAGTGTAGGAAATGGAAGCACACGGCAGAGCTCGATGACTGTACACAGGCCTTAGAAGCAGAGGTAGCAAATTTAAGTTTTGAACGCTAAATGAGAGGAAAAAATGGAAGACCTGGAAAATAGGTCCTGAAGGGGCAATTTAAGATTAATTGGCTTTCCTGAAAATATTTCAGATAGTGATTTAACTCCACTATTAGAAAAGTGACTTGTTCAGACCCTGGCTTTAAGCAATAAGCATGGCACACAAAATAGAGGAGACTCAGACTGGGAGCAATGGCATCTTCCTAGAACAACCATGTCCCATCATTGCGAATTTGCTGAATTCAGCTCATAAACAAGAAATTCTGCAAGTGTACTGAAAGAATAGGAGTATCTAGTACAAGGGAGTTCAAATCTTGATTTTTCAAGATTATTCCTGGTGGTATCAAGCTAGTGAAATGCATTTACTTCAGTTTGCTCGAAATATCAGATTTTGTTTCTACAATTTCCAGTGAAATTAATGCTGTGGAGGACACAAAGAATTTTTTGAAGTTTGTTGTGACTATGGAGAAGGAATATCATCACAGAGTATATTCAGTTTTTATTGGCTTTCTGGCATGCCACATGCTGTTCAAGCAGTTTTCAGTAACTTTGTAGGTAAAACAAGTTTCCAGCCATGGGTGATTGCCTGAATTACGAGGTTAAGTCAGTAAGTAAGTCACAAACATACATGGGATTAATATTCATGAAATTTATTTAAATGCAAAAGATGAATTATTTACTGTGAAATATATAGAATATAGTCACAAACAGTTTTTCTGGAAAAACCAACTACTTTTCAACGTAATTGCCGTGAACATTTATACATTTGTCACAGCGTTTGAAAACTCCGTCAAAACCTTCTGTGGAAAAGTCTTTTGGCTGGCATCGTAACCAGGCCTTCACCTCTTGTTCCACTTCTTCATCGCTGGTGAAATGTTTACCACCGAGATGGCTTTTCAGTTTGCCAAACAAGTGAAAATCGCTGGGTGCCAAATCCGGACTGTATGGTGGATGTTCAAGAACTTCCCAGTGCAGGTTCACAATTGTCTAACGAGTCTCATTCGAAGTGTGTGGTCTGGCATTATCGTGAAGAATCAGCACTCCTCTTTTTTCCAGATCTGGGCGTTTTCTACGAATAGCTCCTTTAAGCTTTAATAGAGTAGCACAGTAGGAAGCCGAATTAACAGATTCACCATGCTTCTGAAAACTGGTTAAGAGTATCCTATCTCAGTCCCAAAACACAGTCAACATCACCTTTCCTGCAGAAGGCACAAGCTTGAACTTTCTCGGTGTCGGTGATAGTGGATGCTTCCACTGCATGGAATCGCGTTTCGCTTCTGGTTGATAGTGATGCACCCACGACTCGTCACCAGTAACAATACGTGCCATCATTGATTCACCTTCGTTTGCATAACGGCAGAGATTTTCCAGACAGACACCCATCCGGTTGTTCTTATTGTCTTTGGTCAGCTGTTTGGGAACCCATCTTGCACAGACTTTGCGAAAGTTCAATGCATCGTGCACTAAGGAATATGCTAATCCGTGAGAACACCCAATTTCTTTGGCAAGTTTGTCAATTATTACCCTCCGGTTAGCGCGAACCATCTCGTCAACCTGCTTCACAGTTGCCTCTGTTGCAATCTCTACAGGTCGACCAGGTCTGGTTTCGTCGTTCACGTTGGCACGTCCTTGTGCAAATTTATCAGTCCAGTTATAAATTGCTTTACGCGAGAGACATTTCTCTCCATATACTGGATACATTTCTTAATGAATGTCTTTTGCCACTAAGCCCTTAGCCCGTAAAAATCGGACAACAGCACGTTGTTCTTCGACCGTACAATCTGTCAACACGGCAGCCATTTTCCTTGTGTACACAGCCCCTGCGCATGCACAGTTTAAATAACTATTTATGTACATAAGCACTTCTAAGGTGCTGCCATCTATGGAATATGACATTACAGATATATGTTTTATTACCTTAGTAGAGAGATTTGTGACTTACTTACTGACTTACCCTTGTATATTACAAGAACATTTGCAAGCAGAAGATTTAAAGATAGCTGAAAGGTGCAGATCCACTATAAGCCGGCTGCAGACTGATACACTGGATACTCACTTGTGAAGCTCTGGAAGCACTTATTTGATGCACCCGATTTGTTCAGCTATAAATGGGCACTGGAATAGAATCTATGGAGATCTAATGTCTTATCCCAGGGAAAACCCCTGTATATATGCCAAATGTGATATTTTCAGTTCTGAATTTATTTTTGCTGGTGTCATATTTCAGTAGAGCTCTGGAGTGCAAGCCAGTGACACACGGAATCAATAGGTAAACACTAGGGAGAGTTCAGACCAGTGGTGGTCACCAGCTTGAATATATTGCAGTAAGAAGTTGAGAATTCAGTGGCTTTTTCTTCTTGAAATTTGTCTGTCTGATGGGGTTTGTGTCCCAATGGGGACAAGGCAGCTACTATACTGAGCACATATGAAAAACAGAAGACAAAATAAACAGAAAGCCAAACAAGAGCTAAGAACTGAGGCAAAAGTAGTACTAAAATGGCCACAATGTAAAATGCAGAAGACTCCAAGATGAGACAGGAAGCAGCACATGAGGCAAGCTTATATAGGTGTGGCAGTGCCAAGTCATTATTGCCAACATGGCTGCCAGGAGAACCTCCAGCTATAGGACTAAGGACCCCTGCTAGTAGGACAACATTGCAGATAAGAGTCCTCACACTGATGAACCTCATGGATTGTAAAATTTTCATTAAAGTATGGAGGAACAAGCCTATAGCAGCATTTGGCCTGATATAAGCCAGTTAATCAGATAATGGCTAGTGCAAATCACAGAAATTTTCTGTAATTCTTGTGAATTGGAATGTGGGTGTATGTACATTCTTGAGACCTATAGTGGATAACCAGCCAATGATCTGTAATTGAGGGAGCATGATAGTTAAAGAGTTCATCTTGAACTTTTTATTTTTCAAATGCTAGTTGAGATTTCTGAGGTCCAAGATGGGACATAATCCTCTGGTCCTCTTTGGGATTAGGAAATACTTGGAGTAGAAGCCTATGTTCCTTTCCTGAACTGGAACATAGGATTCTACTGTATTGGCTAAGAGAAGAGCTTCTTTCCAGAGAAGTGTTTTTTGGGTGATTGAAAGTGACACTTTGGAGGCTTGTTTGGGAAGATTTGAAATGGAGAAATTACTACTTACCTGATAATTTTGTTTTCCTTAGTGTAGACAGATGGATTTAGGACCAGTGGGTTATGTTCCCCTGCCAGCAGATGGAGACGGAACAAGCTGATATCACAGTATATATACTCCTGCAGTGACATCAGCCTGCCAGTATTCTCTTCAAAAGCAAATGTAGACAGACTAGCAAAAGACTCGATTAAAAACAGTCAACCATTACTGTATTCAACCAACAAGAAACATTGAACTCAAGCAAGGAACATATCTACCCCAATCTAGGGACTGAACACTTACCAGTAATTTCCTGGAACGTGGAGCCCTACAGGAGGGCCATTAACACAATCATTCGGCATCCAGGGGAGAGAAGCTGAGTCCATCTGTCTACCCACTAGGAAATGGAGAAATTACTACTTACCTGATAATTTTGTTTTCCTTAGTGTAGACAAATGGGATGTACCAAAGATACTCAAGTAGGGCAAGAGGCCACCCGTGGTCAACACTGCATGTGCAAAGGCTGTGTCCTCCTTTATCCTGATGATAAAACCTGGAAAAAGTATGTAAGAAGGTCCATGTCGCAACTCAGCAAAGTTAACAGGAGACAATCTAACCTCCGCCCATGATACTGCCTGAGCCCTAGTGGAATGAGCCTTAATCTGAGTAGGCAACGGCTTTCCAGCATCCACGTACGCAGCCGGACTACCTCCTTAATCCTGCGAGCTATAGTAGCCTGCGAAGCTGGTTTGCCCTGCCTTCCTTCCACCATGAAGGACAAACAAGCGATCCATCTTTCTGAAAGGTTCTGAAACCTCCAGATACCACATGACAAGTCTCTTGACATCCAAGGGATACTGGAGGTGATACTCCTTGTCCCTGACTTTATCCAGGGATGGCAAGGAAACTGACTGATTCAAGTGAAATTCTGACGCCACTTTGGGGAAGAAGGATGGAACAGTATGCAGCTGTAACACCCCTGGAGACACCTGACGGAATGGCTCCCAGCGAGACAAGGCCTGCAGCTTGGAAACTCAACACGCAGAACAAATAGCCATCAGGAACACTGTCTTCAAGGTCAATAATTGCAAGGAAAGACTATGCAACGGTCAGAACATAAGGCCAGCAAGAAGTCCAACACCAAATTAAGACTCCACAAAGGGACTGGTAACCTCAAAGGAAGACAAAGATGCTTCACTCCCTTCAAAAAACGGGCCACATCAGGATGACACGATAAGGAATCACCATTACCTGGCCCTGGAAACAGGCAAGAAGCTCAACCTGTACCTTCAAGGAATTAAGGGCCAATCCTTTGTTTAATCCATCTTGCAAAAATTCCAGAATGAGCGGGATCTTGACCGAACGTGGAAGAACACCCCGATTCTCACACCAGGCCTCAAACACTCTCCAAACTTGCACATAGACCAAAGGAAGTAGAGAACTTCAGAGTGCGGAGTAAGGTAGCAAGCACCACAGAAGAATATTCCCGCTTCAACAAGCGAGCCCTCTCAAGGGCCAAACCGTAAGACAAAACAGAGTCGGATCTTTGTGAAGGACAAGTCCCTGCTGCAACGGATTCTTGCTCAGCAGAAGACGAAAGGACTCCACCAGTACTCTTCGCAGATCAGCATACCACGGTTGTTGGGGCCAATCCGGTGCTACCAGAAGTACCAGCCCCCTGTGGCTTTTTATTCTGCGAACCATCCTGTTCAACAATGGCCATGGAGGAAAGGCATAAAGCAACTTGTCTTCCAGCCAAACATGTACAAGAGCATCTATGCCCAGGGATACAGATCTCTCCTGCAACTGAAGAATCAAGAAACTTTCACATTGCAAGAAGTTTCCAGCTGGTCTAAGAATGGAAGGCCACAATGATCTACTATCAGCTGAAACACCTTGTCCAACAACACCCATTCTCCTGGGTCCAGACTCTCTCTGCTGAGAAAGTCTGCACTTACATTGTCTTTTCCTGCAATGTGAGAGGCTGAGATCATCTGTAGATGTCCTTCCGCCTATTCCATATGTTGGTCTAGTTCCTATGACATTTGCTGGCCCTTGGTTTCTCCCTGTCGATTGTTGTAGGCTACCGTCGTTATGTTGTCTGACATCATTCGGATCGCTTGACCCTGCAGTCTGTGGCTGAACTGTAAGCATGCCAACCAGCGTGCCCTGGCTTCCAGGCGATTAATGTTCCAGAGGGACTTTTCGGCATTCCAACACCCTTGGGTTGTCAGCTCCTGACAGTGAGCTCCTCAACCCTGGAGACGCACATCTGTCGTGAGTATCAACCAGGTCAGGGAGGTCAAGGAAACACCCTCTCTCAAATGAGCCTCCTGCAACCACCACTGGAGGTGAGAGCAGATTTCCATTGGCAAGTGGAGCTGAACCGAATAGTCCTGGGACTGCAGGTTCCAACAAGACAGCAGTGAGCACTGAAGAGAATGCATACATGCCCTCGCCCACGGCACCACTTCCAGGGTTGCCAAACTGAGCACCTGTAGATTGGACCTCACCATCGGGTGTATAATGTTTGCCAACTGACACACTAATGACATCAATTTCTGAATTCGAATTTCTGGCAGGAAAACCTTGTCCAGCGTTGTGTCAAACCAAACACCCAGATATTCCAGAGACTGAGATGGCTGAAGACTGCTCTTTGATCAGGTAACCACCCAACCGAGCTCCTGCAACAAAGAGATCACTTTGTGGATCACTAGGTGGCTCTCTTCCTGAGACTTGGCACGAATCAGCCAGTTGTCCAAATACAGGTGTATCAAGATCCCATCTCTTCTCAACACCACCATTACTACCACCATAACCTTGGGAAAACATTCTGGGAGCAGTGGCTAGACCAAAAGGCAGCACCCAAAACTGATGGCACCAAATGGAGCTCCAAATGGATGGGAATAAGAATATGAAGGTAGGTCTTGGACAGATCCAGGGAGGTCAGAAATTCCCCGATTGCATGGCCATTATCACTGAGCGTAAGGTTTCCATGTGAAAATGAGTCACTCTCAAATGACAGTTAACACGTTTGAGATCCAGGATGGGACAAAAAGGAGCCCTCCTTCTTGCGCACAACAAAATAAATGGAATATCACCCCATTCTCTCTCGAGACATAGGCACTGGAACCATAGCCCTCAACTGGAGGAGCCTTAGAAGCATTAATTCCACTGCCTGCTTCTTTTGTAGGGAGTGGCAAGGGGACACCATGAACATGTCCCAAGGAATACTGCGAAATTCCAGCTCATATCCTTCTTATATCACCTCCAGGACCCACTGATATGATGTGATCTCGACCCATCTCTGATAAAAGAGAGGCGTTCCCCTATCTCCTGTTCCCAAAGGTGGCTTGGAAAGCCTTCATTGGGAAACTCGGGAGGATCCACCCCCAGAACCCACTTCTCTCTTGGGCTGTCTGGGACGAAAGGACTGAGACTTACCAAAAGGCAGAGACCTTCAAAAGGTCGACTCTCTGTAGGGATGAAAATGCTTGGAACCCCGGAGACGACCCCTCATACCAGAGGGGCACTGCAACTGCTTATCCTCTCGCAACTGAGGGTTTGGAGTTTTGCCCCACTTACTGGCCAATTTCTCTAATTCGCTTCCAAACCAGAGCGAGCCTTTAAAGGGCATTTTTGTAAGATTAGCCTTGGAGGCTGCGTCACCTGACCAATGTCGCAAATCATAGTTGACTCCTGGTGACTATCACCGAAGCCACTCCACTGGTCGAGGAATGGACCAAATCGCAGCCCGCAACAACTAAAAAGGTGGCAGCGGGTTCCATAACCACTCTGGAATTCCCTCCAGGATCAACTTCCTGAGAAAGAAGCAAACAAGATCATGCCACTAGGGCATAACAAGAAGTTATTTGTAAAGTCATCACCGCTGCTTAAAAGACTTGCTTAAGTATCAATCCGCCTATCATGCATATCCTTCAGGGTTGCTCCTCCCTCTACAGGGAAAGTCGTCTGCTTAGAGAAGGCACAGACCAGCACATCCATTTTGAGAAAACAAATGCTCCCTCACCACTGGATCCAGGGGTTACAGGCCTTCCAATGTCTGACCCCCTTTGAAGCTTGACTTGGGGCTCCCCATTCAAGATCAATCATTTGTTGAATGGCGTCCATAACAGGGAAAAAATAAGAGGCTTTACGCAAGGAAACAAAATGGGATTCTTCTTCGGTTCAGACATGGAATCTGCACCAGGAACACCCTGCATCTTCAAGGTCTGGGAAACCAAGGCCGGCAGTTCATCTCTATGAAAGAACCACAACATGGTCCAATACGGTTCTAATCCTGGAGGAATTT
The DNA here is from genome assembly GCF_901001135.1 of Rhinatrema bivittatum. Lineage (NCBI taxonomy): Eukaryota > Metazoa > Chordata > Amphibia > Gymnophiona > Rhinatrematidae > Rhinatrema > Rhinatrema bivittatum. The sequence continues at coordinate 50,214,341 of NC_042620.1, read as the reverse complement.
CCCCCATCTTCCAGGGAATCAGTATCTGCCTCATCAGTGCCATCGGGGTTCCTGTCAGGATTACCCGCAGTGAACCAAGGTGTGCTCTGATGCCTAAAAACATAGGACTGGAAGAGGGAGGGGCCACCAGCTGAGGGTCTGACCTGACAGGAGTGGGCGAAGCAGAGGACTGTGCCTGAAGAAAGAATTGCAATCCTTGAAAAAACTCCAAAGAAAAAGCAGCTGTACCCAAGCCAAACCCAGAAGGAACTGGAGTGAGGCTCACTTAACTGCTATGCCCTGCAGTCAAGGAAGTTCCAAGATCTGGTGAACGCCAGACAGATCCTTAACTAATTTTTTCCAACCTGACTGCTTTTATAGATCGCTTTCCTCTTTGTTTTTTAGATCCTTAACTACACCATCATCAGGCTGGGAGTATCCAGGCGTAGCAAAATCAGGAGAAGACAACTCTCCCCAAGCCTCTAAACTGTGCTGACAGGTTAGAGGACACGTCAGGCTGAGATGCCCAAATATGACAGGCAACAAAGAGAGAAAGGCACTTAGGTTTCTTGTTCAATGGCACCATCAATGCACAGGCGACGGAGAATATGCATCCAGCCGGCTTGCGCTGAAAAAAGTTCAAGCACACAAAACGTATATGTACAAAAACTAGCTGCCCCAAAAAAACACAGCACTGTGCATTAAGGCCTGGGTGCACTATCAGCATTTAGAAATTTGTGCGCGCAAAAAGCGTGCCTAAAGCAGCGCAAAACGCATGCGCAGAGCTGACACACTGTGCACACCAATGTCCTGTAGAGAGCAGTAAGGCCCGCACAGAAGCACTGCCCAATCTACCAGCTTAACTGCAGGGCCTAGCCCACCGGGGTAGCTCAACCCGCCAGGCTGCCCAGTTCCCCTAACCACGGGAGTGGAAACAAACTTTGGAATGGCACGCTGAGCACGGAGATTGGAGGAAGACCTGTAAATCCTACTATACTGTCTCTCTTTACAAACTTTCTATTTTATTTATTTATTTTTTTTAAACTTATCCGGGCTCAGCCATTACTAGCTGAATACAGAGACAGTCTCTGGCTATGAGGGAGAGAGGGCATGTGCCGTTACCACCACCGCATGCAGCCTCCTGCCTTTAAGCTGAACAATCAGCTAAGTCCACACCGAGAAACCCATTTACTGGATCAAGCCACACATCTGAGGGACCACAGAAATCACCTCAGGAATTCTCAACTGGAAAGGGGCCTTTCTTTTTCTATCTGCTGGAGATGGAGAATACTGGCAGGCTGGTGTCACTGCAGGAGTATATATACTGACACGTCAGTTTACTCTGTCTCCATCTACTGGCAGGGGAGCATAACCCACTGGCTGAGTCCATCTGTCTACATTCTAGGAAATTTTGAAATTTAATCAGCATCCCTGCTGTACCATCTTTAGTACCCAACAATCTGTTGTCATTAAAGACCATACATGAATGAAGGCTAGAGTCTTCCCCTCATTGGAATAGACTGTTCAAATCTAACTTTCTTTTTGTGACACTGACTAATGACAATTCTGGTTAGATCTGGATTGGAAGAGTTGCATAAATTTTGTTTCCATTCTCTATTTCTTCATGCTGTCTAGGCTGCTGCTGCTGTGACTGAGGGTAGGAATGTTGGAAAGGATAACACTATCTTCTCCTTGAGTAGAAGTATCGTTTTACATACTAATGAGATTGCTGCTTTTTAGAAGTGGAAGGTTGTTCCATTGTTGCTGAGCAAAATGAGTAGCACTTTCTCACCAAAAAGATGGTCTCCTGTACATGAAGTGTGAGCCAGTTTTTTATGCACATCTTCTTGGAGCCCTGAAGCTTTAAGCCATTTCTAGTCTTTTGGCCCCAGTAGCTATTGCTGAAATTTTAGAGACATTGTCATATGCATCATATTTAGATCTGATTAGGTGTTTACCACCTTCTTCTGCTGCTTATAGCAGTGGTAGGAAACGATGTTAGATATCTCAAGGAAAATGTTGCATTGCTTCTAAAAGCTTTTGTAGACATGAAAGCATATAGTGTACCATATAGAGTTGATGAGCGGCTACTCTGGAACTTAATATGGTCAATTGGAATATCTTTTTAGTTGTGCTAACAAAGCTGGATCCTAGCCAGGAGGGGTATTGAAATGTGTGATTTTGATTTCTTTGGCTTTTTTTTTAAGCTGATTCCACCACCACTGACTGATGAGGAAGTCTGATCTTCTGAAGTGCTGGAAAAGGTTGAGTTTTGTATTTGATATCCAGTTTTCTTGATACTGGCAATGTTGTCAAAGGGGTGTGCCACATTATTGTTTGAATGTCGTTTTAATTGCCTATGTTGGGATTGCTACAACCTGTTTTGGAGTTTAAACTTCAATAAATTGAATGTCTCTTCTAGGTTTTGTCTCTTGATGTAAGGTGAAAAGAATTTCCTTGGCCATCTTTAAAGAAAAGTGGGATAAGAGGTACTTTCACGAAGTGAAGCTAGTGAGCCTTTAGGCCACTATTACGTTTATACAGCCTATCTTGTGCGAGCACAAGATAGGACTTCAGGCGGCAGCTGATATGCCACAAAACTAGCTCTTCTGCCTGATCAACTGCCTCCCCCTTGGGTTGAGCTTGCAGGTGCTGGTGGCTGGCAGGACTTGTCGAAGTAAAAAGGTTTTATTGTATCTCTCTGTTCAAGTCAACGTAAAATGTCCTGTGCATATTCTTGCTCTAAATACTATTTCTTACATAAAACCAGATGTATTAGCTGTTGCAAAACTTGATCCCTGCATTAGGTTCTGGTATATCTGGATGATATCATGATCCATAGATAGGCATATCATCACTATGCCAAGGTTGAAGAATTATGTGCAGAAGAAAATAGAATGCTGAGATGTCCTTGTTTCTAAGTGTACTGCACTTGTATGTAATTGCAATGAGGGCCTGGAAGAGGGAGGAATGAGACGATGAAACAAAATGTAAGAAGTGAAATTATGATTAGTTCATCTGAAATGTTTTTTAACCATGATTTTGTAATAGAGAACAAATAAGATTGGTTGTATGCATTAGTTTTTCAGAAGAACCCTGAGTGTACTTCTCATGTAAAATTACATTAAATAAAAAGATACTTATGTTTTAATGACTTGTCTATTTCTATTTTGGCTAACAGAGGGAAAATGTTTAAGTTCTACAGACTTTCCAGAACAGGTATAAGGATGATAGAAGCAAGGTCGGTGGAAGGGCTGAGGTCAGGGCTGGTGGAGAGCAAAATGAAGTCAAGATCCAGGCTGAGGTCAAGGCAGGCGGACAGCAAAAGAAGTCAAGGTCCAGGCTGAGAGCAAAGCAGGCGGAGAGCAAAACGAAGTCAAGGTCCAGGCATAAGGTCAAGGCAGGCAGAGAGCAAAACAAAGTCAAGGTCCAGGCTGAGGTCAGGGTAATTAGAAATCAGGCTGGGGGGGGGGGGGGGGGGGTGGGGGTGAATACAAGATAGACAGGAACGGGCAAGACTGGAACAAGGTAGGGCAAGGACACAGAAACAAAATCAGGATCAAGACAGGAACACACTGAAGCAACTAGTACTATAGGATACCCGATATGAAGGAATTGGAAGGCAACCCTGAACTTTCCTTTACACTAGACAGGATGTGGTTTCACCAGTGTGTGTCACACAAGTCCAGCCAGCAGAGTCTATAGAAGGGCTCAGGAACTGCAGGAACTTCAGCCCTGTTCCCTTGATGCATGATGTTAGAGGCATTTCAGACTAGAGCAGTGATGGGGAACTCCAGTCCTCAAGTGCCACAAATGGCAAGGTTTTCAGGATATCCACAATGAATATTCATGAGAAAGATTTGCACACAATAGAGGCAGTGCATGCAAATCTTTCTCATGCTTATTCATTGTAGATATCCTGAACACCTGGCTTGATTGTGGCACTTGAGGACTGGAGTTCGCCATCACTGGACTAAAGTGAGGGGTGTTACAGTACCCCCCACCTTAAGCCCTTCCCCAGGCTTAGTTTTACAGAGAAAGAGCTGGTGAAACCTCTTGGTTAGGAGAGGGCTTGGACGTTGTCTACTGGAACCCAGAAGTTTGCCTCAATAAATCAGATAGTGGCGTTTACCTTGCCACTAAGTGACCAAAGTTTCCTGCATTTCAAATTCTGAATCAGGGTCCGAGAAGAATGTCATGGGCACTGGTGGTTGCCTGTCTCTCCACTTAAGGACCACGGGCTTCAGTAAAGAAACATGGAAAGCATTTTGGATGCATAGGGTAGGAGGTAGCTTAAGTTGGTTTATGACAGTTCCAACATATCTCAGGATTGGATAGGAGCTGATGAAGCAGGGAAAGAATTTAGTGGAGGAAAGCATCAAATGAAGGTTCTGCATGCTTATCCAAACCAATGTTTAAGAATTGGGGTATAGGGCACCTTCTCTTGTCAGCACTTTCCTTAAATGTTTTGACAGCCTTGAGGAGTTGAGTTCTCTCCCAAAGCTCCAGAAGATTATATGTTGTTTGGTCAGCTGCTGGTGTCGCAGTGGCCAAGGGTAATGGAAGGGCTAGATTGGGGTACTTGCCAATGATGATGAAGAGAGAACCCTGAAGATTCTCACGTGTGATTATAACAAAAATCCACCTATGGCAGTAAATGGGCCCAGCTGTTCTGCTCAGAAGCATAGGCCCAAAGTAAGGCTTTCAGAGTCTGATTGGTTCTCAGCTCATTAGGTTGAGGATGATTTGCAGTCGAGGGACACAGTTTATTACATAATTTATTACAGAAGCTAATCCAAAACTTTGAAGTGAACTCTGAGGTAGTGGGGAATGAAATGGCGATGGTAATTTGCAAAGCCCAAGAAGCCTTGTAGTGCTTTAAATCCCACAGGCTGGGTGCAATCATTGATGGCCAAGAGTTTGTACTGAAGCCTTGTGCTGAGATCATATAACCTAAAAAGGACAATTCTGATTGCTCAAATGAACATTTTTCCAATTTTGCATATGGCCTGTTTTCGCGAAGCTGCTGGAGGACCATTCTTACTTGTGAGTAGTGCTGCTCAAGGGTCTGAGAGAAGATCATATCACCCAGATATACCAGAACACATCTACAGATGGACTCTGAAAATGTCATTTACAAAGTTCTGAAACACCGCAGGGGCACTGGAAAGTCAAAATGGCATGACAAGATATTCATAATGTCTCTCTCTCTCATACTGCATGTGGTCTTCAATTCAGCCCCCTCCTTAATCCTTATCAGGTTATAAACTCCATAAAGATCCAACTTGAAAATCTAGGCATCTTGAAGTTGATCGAACAGCTCAGAGATGAGAAACAGTGGATATTTATTCTTTATTGTAATGGAATTCAAACTATGTTAGTCAAAACAGGGTTTAAGGGACATGTCCTTTTTGCTGACAAAGAAAAATCCTGCTCTTGAAAATGACTAGAATGGTTCCAGGTTTTCCCTGATATATTTTGACATTGCCACATTTCTGGAACAGATAGTGGATATACCCTTCCATGAGGTGGCATTTTCCCTGGTTGAAGGTCAATCGGACAATCAAAAGGTTGGTGGGGAGGAAGGATCTCCACTTGCTTTTTACTGAAAACATCCATGAAGACAACATAGACCCAAGGAAGAACAGAGGATATTGCAAGATCTAGTGGTAGGTTGGACAACTGAGCAGAGGCAATGCTGAAAGCAGTATGGGCTCCATGACTGGATGTGTCCAGTGCACTAGTCTATAGCAGGGTCATAAGAACATAAGATATGCCATACTGAGTCAGACCAAGGGTCCATCAAGCCCAGTATCCTGTTTCCAACAGTGGCCAATCCAAGTCAGAAGAACCTGGCAAGTACCCAAACATTAGATAAATGGCTTATTAATTACCATAATAGCAGTTTATGGATTTTTCCTCTAGGAACTTAATCCAAACCTTTTTTAAACCCAGTTACACTAAGTGCTGTAACCACATCCTCTGGCAATGAATTCCAGAGCTTAACTATTCGCTGAGTGAAAAAGAATTTTGATTTGTTTTAAATGAGCTACTTGCTAACTTCATGGAGTTTCCCACTGGTCTTTCTATTATCTGAGAGAGTAAATAACCGATTTACATTAACTTGTTAAAGTCCTTTCATGATTTTGTAGACTTCTATCATATCCCTCCTCAGAGTCTCTTCTCCAAAAAGAACAGCCCCGACTTCTTTAGCCGTTCCTCATAGGGCATCTATTCCATGCCCCTTATTTTGGTTGCCCTTCTCTGCACTTTCTCCAATGCAGTTATATCCTTTTTGAGATGTGGCGACCAGAATTGCACATATTATTCAAGATGCAGTCTCACCATAGAGCGATACAGAGGCATTATGACATCTGTTTTATTTTCCATTCCCTTCCTAACAATTCGTAACATTGTCTGGTTTTTTGATCGCCACTGCACACTGGGCCGACGATTTCAATGTATTATCCACTATGACGCCTATATCTCTTTCCTGGGTGGTGACTCCTAAGATAGAACCGAACATTGTGTAACTATAGCAAGGGTTATTTTTCCCTATATGCATCACTTTGCACTTGTCTACATTAAATTTCATCTGCCATTTGGAAACCCAATCTTCCAGTCTCGCAAGGTCCTCTTGCAAATCATCACAATCCACTTAAGATTTTACTCTGCCTAATTTTGTCTAATCTGCAACTCTGTTCACCTCACTCATTGTACCCCTTTCCAGATCATTTATAAATATATTAAAAGGCACTGGTCCAAGTACAGATCCCTGAGGCACTCCACTGTTTACCTTTTTTCACTGTGAAAACTGACCATTTACTCCTACTCTGTTTTCTATCTTTTAACCAACCATAAAAGGACATTGCCTCCTATCCCTTGACTTTTTAGTTTTCTTAGAAGCCTCTCATGCGAGCCTTTGATGAACACCGTCTGAAAATCCAAAAACACCACATCTACTGGTTCACCTTTGTCCACATGTTTAATCACCTCTTCAAAAAAATGAGAATTTGTTGTCTGTGTCTCAAACCATGTCTATCTAAATGTTTTGTGATTTTATTCTTTATAACATTTTCCACGATTTTTCCCGGCACTGAAGTCAGGCTCGCCAATCTATTGTTTCCCGGATCACCCCTGGATCCCTTTTTAAACAGAGGGTTTTCACTGGCCATCTTCCAATCTTCAGGTACATCAGATGATTTTAATGATAGGTTACAAATTAATTGAAATAGGTCTGAAATTTCATATTTTTTTTTAAGCTCTTTCAGAACCCTGGGATATATACCATCTGATCCTGGTGATTTACTACTCTTCAGTTTGTCAATCAGGCCTACCACATCTTCCAGGTTCACAGTTATTTGGTTCAGTTGATCTGAATCATTACCCATGAAAACCTTCTCTGGAACAGGTCTTGTTGCTAAATCTATGGTAGACCCAGGGCCAGCTGGTTAACAGACCTTCGAAGAACATAAAATGAGATCTGTTCATGATGAAGACCTACCCTGAGAATTATGGGTTGGGTAACAGTCATGATATTCCCAGGCATAAACTGAAGAAATGGTGAGCATTTGGTGCAACTGATCCATGGAGATGGTGTGACTATATACCACACTTTCCTTGATGAAATTCCCCACTGCACTCAAGTCATGGAAGGCTTTGGTGAGGATAACTTCGGTGTTTGTTTGAAGATGGACAGGCAGGACAATCTGAGAAAGGGGAATGTTTCCAGAGAAACCAGCCCTAGGCATTGAAGTTTCCCAGCTTCAATGGGATGGTTTTCACATGGTACCCTGAGGCAGCACAATAGAGGCACAGATTTTGGAGCTAGTGACACCTCTCTTCTGTCACAGAATGGCCCAAATTGCATAGGTTCCTCCTGTGTAGGCGTAGGGGTAAGATCTTTTGCTGTAACTAATAAAAGGTGCTGGAATCTTGGAGCAAGAAGTGGTACTCCGAGGGAATAGCCCCACTCCCAGGACCTCTCCTGAAATGACCATCATCAGTGCATCAAGGGATGTGGAAACCTCTCACTCAGGGAGTTCATCCTTGATCTGGGCGGCCAGAATCTGCCAGAATATGGTTATGCTCTCTCCATTCCACCATAGCTCTGCAACCAGAATACTGAATCACGTAATATCCCATTTGAGATCCCTTGCGGAGATGCAGGAGATTGGCCGCGGCAGAAGAGGACAGCCCAGTTCTTTGAAGACAATGAGTAAGTGCTCTAGGAATTCAGCTCAGTTGCTCAGTGTAGCATCATTCCTCTCCCATAGCAAGGATGCCCAGGTAAGCACCTGCTTGGTGAGGAGGGAGGTGATATAGGCTACTTTAGCCCGAACAGACAGGAAGCTCTCAGATTGCAGTTCAAAATTGATTTGGCACTGGTTCAGGAACCCTCTGCAAGTCTTGGCGAGAAGTATATGTCTGATGTCACGGTCAAAAGTTGTTGTGGCAGAGAATTCTGCACTGCAACTGGTGTCAGTGCAAGTGAAGGCTGGACTGTAGTACTGTCTGTATGGAATCCAAGCAGTTGCTTTGTGTTTGTATGGATCCTGCGAGCTATTGACCTTGCAAGGCCAGATCTTGCTAGAGCTGGAGTGCTGGCAAATCAGTGGAGCTCATGGCCTTCACAATCTGTCATGAAGTGGGGGTAGTAAATCCTTGGCCACTATAAAGTTTATACTGCCTATCTTGTGTGAGAACAAGGCCCTTAACAGGCAGCAGCTGATATGCAGCAAGACTAGAATACTGCCTATCTTGTGTGAGAACAAGGCCCTTAACAGGCAGCAGCTGATATGCAGCAAGACTAGATCTTTTGTTTGACCAGCCGCTTCTTTAGGTTGACCTCGCAGGTTCTGGCGACTGCACATGGATAGAAGCAAGATCGGTGGCTGAACTGAGGTTGGGGCAGGAGGAGAGGAAAGCTAAGTCAAGATCCAGGCTGAGGTCAAGGCAGGCAGAGAGCAAAACAAAATCAAGATTTAGGCTGTCAGCCAATGAGAAATCAAGCCAGGGGGAGAAACAACAGGACAGACAGGAGAGGGCAAGGCTGGAATAAGGCAGGGCAATGACATACAGAAATAGAACCAGGTTCAAGGCAGGAACTCACATGAACAAACCACGAACAAGGTAAGAACAATCAGGAACAAGACAGAACATGCTGAAGCAACTAGCACTGCAGAACGAGTAGGAGACCTGATGCAAAAGCACTGGAAGGTGGTTCTGAGTTTTTCTTTATACTAGGCAGGATGTGATGACACCAGTGCGTGTCACAAGAAGTCCAGCCAGCAGACTCTATAAAAGGAACTTCAGGAAATGGAGCCTTGCTCCTTGGATGCAGCATGATGCCGGAGGCACTTCAGACTAGAGGTGATAGGCAACACAGGTACCTTCAGGAGGTGAATTACTTCTAGGAGGTTGAGATGAAGAATTGGATGGTGAACCTGTCGAGTCTTCAACATTTGACTGAAATATTGGTGACATATATGAAGACTGACTCTTCCTATGAATCAAAGGGTTCTTCTGATGTCATTCTGTCTCTAGATAAGTCACGGGACTTAGGTTGAGATGCGTCATGCTTAACTTGATAGGAAGGAATAGTAGATGGACTTTATATTTTGATTGTTACTGATTTCAATATAGAAGATATCTGCTCCAAAGACAGAGTTGGTGGCATATTAACAATTTTTTTTTTTTTTTACAAATTCTATCCACACTTTATAGCAGGAGTTATTTTCTGTTGTGGGGAATACAGTGAATGAACCATTATCATTCACTTATTATATACCTTTCCAGCTAAAGCATTCAAAGCATGTAAAAGCAAGCTAAAATTTACATTCACAATGTTTAGGAATACAATAGTTGGGTTAACAGTTGTTTATTTTCAGTTTGTAGCTATCAACTCAAGATGAATAGCTACATTCTATATGTATATATTACATATATATTTATTTTTAAACTTTTATATACAGATGTTCCTGTATAGGATACATATCGCACCGGTTTACATGAAACTGAATTGTCGCCGGATGGCGGAATCAATGAAACATGGGTATAATGAACATGCGAAAACAATAACACATGTGAAACATTAGAAATACACTATCATATAATGTTGAAATGATAGTAATGATAAAATAAGGTAATAACATAATATTAAAAAAATAATAACTTTAATAATAAGAAGGAAACGAAGGCCTATGCCTGGAGAGATATCGGGGAAGGGGGGAGTAATTGATGGGTAACAAGAAAGAACTGACTTAGCCAGCGGGAGAGTTAAGAGGGAAGAAATCCACAATGTGCATTAGGACGTTTAACTTGGAAGGATTCATAGAGGGAGTAAGTGCAAGGGCGAGGAGATTATCTGTCTGAAAAAGCCTGGCTGAAGAGCCAGGTTTTCAGTTTCTTTTTGAAGACCAAAGGGCAGGGTTCTTGGCGGAGGTCTGGCGGGAGCGAGTTCCAAAGTGGAGGCCGGCTGTGGAAAGGGCGCGCTTCCTTAAAGAGGTTTTAGCAGGTGGGGTATATAGCATGTCTTTGTATGCTCTTCTAATGGGTCTGTTTGATATGTGTGGCCTTAGTTCGAAGGTTAGATTGAGGGGGGAGATATTGTGCAAAGCCTTGTGGATCATGAGGGCTTTAAAGAGAATCCTGAATTTGATTGGTAACCAGTGCAGGTTCTGTAGGATGGGAAAGATGTGTTCTCTTTTGTTGGCGTTTGTGAGGATCCTGGCTGTAGCGTTCTGGACCATCTGTAGTGGTTTGATTGAGTTGGCGGGTAGACCCAGAAGGAGGGAGTTACAGTAATCCACTTTGGATAAGATGATAGATTGTAGCACCAGACGGAAGTCTCAGAGGAGTAATAGTGGTTTTAGTTTTCTTAGTACCTGCAATTTGAAGAAGCATTCTTTAGTGGTGGTGTTTATGAATTTTTTTCGGTTAAGTTGATTGTTGAGCAGAACCCCCAGGTCTCTCACATGTGCTGAATTATTAATTGTTGTTTTGGCTAGTTGCGAGAAACTTGAGTTGAGAAGAGTGTTGTTGTCCTGAGCTATTAGAAGAATATCAGTCTTGTTAGTATTGAGGACGAGATTGAGGCTAGTGAGAAGTCAGTTGATTGCTTGAAGGCAGCTATTCCAATGGGACCAGGTTTTGTGAAGAGACTTAGTGATAGGGATGAGGATCTGGATGTTGTCTGCATAAAGGAAGTGAGTTAATTTTAGGTTAGTGAGTAAATGGCAAAGCGGGAGGAGGTAAATGTTGAATAGAGTGGGTGAGAGAGATGATCCTTGGGGAACTCCCTTGTTAGCTCTGACTGGGTGTGATTCTTTGTTGTTGATCCTCACCTTGTAAAACCTGTTTTCTAGGAAGGATTTGAACCAGTTGAATGCAGATCATTTGATGCTGATGTCTGCGAGTCGCTGTAATAAGATTGTATGGTTCACGGTGTCAAAAGCCGCAGAAAGATCCAAAAGAGCGAGTAGGTATGGTTGTCCTTTTTCCAAGTTTAGGAGGATGGTGTCTGAGAGCGTAGATAGTAAAGATTCAGTGTTTAGTGCCTTGCGGAAGCCAAATTGTGTTGGGGCGAGAATATCATTTTCCTCCAGGTATTCTGATAGTTGTTTGTTAACGATTTTTTCCATGAGTTTGGCAATCATAGGCAGGTTCGCTATGGGGCGGAAGTTGGCTGGGTCAGATGGAGAAAGGTTGGGGTTTTTTTTTTTTAATAGCGGTTTGAGCATTGCAAGCTTGAGTTGGTCTGGTACATGACCCTGAGCTAGGGAGCAGTTTATAACGTCTGCTAAAGGCTTAGCAATGATATTCGGGATGGTACAGAGCAAGTTGGATGGTATGTGGTCTGATGGGTGTGAAGGGGGTTTAGTTTTCTTGAGGATGTTTTCTATTTCTAGAGAAGACATCGATTCGAAGGAGACTAGAGATGTGTTTTGTTGACGGCTGGTGGAGAGTGTGGGAGGGGCGCCGTGAGGGGCACGATGAGACTGGAGATTTTTTTTCTCGAAGTAGTAGCCAATTCATTGGCTTTACTGGTGGCTTGGTCGTCTGGAATGAGCGGTGTGGACGGTTTGGTGAGGGCTGATACGTAGGAGAACAATGCTCTGGAATAAAAAATGAAGTGATGGATCTTTTTTGAGAAGAATTCTCTCTTTGTTCTGTTGATAACATTCCTGTAAACATTTAGGCAGGATTTGTAGGTGGCTAGGGTAGTTGTGGAGGGGTTTTTACACCAACTATGTTCTTTACTTCTGAGGTCCTGTTTGAGGGACTTCAGTTCCGGTGTAAACCAAGGTTTCCTGTTGTCCCTCTTTGGGATCTCTATATATATATATATATATATATATATATATATGGATATATATCTATAATATCAAAGTTTAGTTAAGAAGAGGCAAAGGGAACATCAGTATATTTACATTCTCTACATTAATAGACAAGGCTTAGCTAAAGGGAAACAAGTGAAATATCAGTATATCTATTTGGTAGAATAAAATTGCTTGGTAAAAAGGTATTGGTAGCAGTCTATGTAGTTAGTTTGAGAAGTGGGCAGGGGCCAGATGACCTAGATGGATATCTAGTAAATTGCAGTAATCATTGGCAGTTTAGATTTTGCCTTAGGAATTTGGCTTGGGCCAAAACTGTCTGGAAAAGTCATGTTTTTAGTATCTTCCTTAAAGCTAGGAGATCCAAGACTGGACCTTGGAAGGTCCTCTTTCTGGTGCTTATAAGGTATAGTTCCTTGAGGGCTGGGACAGCTAGTCAGGCTTGTGACAGTGAGTACAAAAGGTATATATGGGATGAGATGACAGCTGAAGTAGAGTGATACGTTGCTTGAGCAGCAGAATGCATAGGGGTAGCCTGCATAGAGCAGCAGTTACTACCATAAGCAATTTGCTGGATAGACTGGATGGACCATTTGGTCTGTATCTGCCATCATTATGTTACTATGATTGCATGAGGGGGCCTTGTAGGCAAGAGTTGGGATTTTAAATTATGCACAATAGATGCTGGAATCCAGTAAAGGGCCTTTAGGGTTGGGATGTTCTTCTCAAACATGCTCACATTCTTCATTTCAGTTGCAGCATTCTGTATGAGTTATGGCTGCTAGTTTCGTTTGGTGGACTTCCCAGTGTAGCATGAGTTGCAGTAATCCAGACAGGATATCATGCAGGTCTGAATGACTGCTGCAAAAGCAGAATTTTCAAAAGGTCTGAGATGAAATAGTTGTCATAATTAGAAGAAAGCTGCTTTAGAGAACAGTAGGAATCCTAGGCTCTGGACTTGGTGGCTCTAGGGGAGGCGTTATACCTCCTATGGTTAGCTAGGAGCCTTGACAGCTGGGATCTTCCTTCCCAACCCACAGTAGTGCAGTATTTTTGTGGGTTGCATTTCAGTTTTGTTTAGATGTAGACAGATTTTTCTTGAGATTGTTAATTGCTTTGTCTGAGGCTGGAATAAGTGGAACAAGTTGAATTATCTGTGTATGAATTGGCAGATATATGGTGGGCTTTGATAACTTTGCTAAAGGGGGGAGTAAGGGGATCATGTAGATAGCATGGGAGACAGCACACATCTTTGTGGTACTCCACATGAGCAGGGATGGGATGTGAGTGTGCAGTTCCCATACAGTTTGGGAGCAGTTCTGAAGGTAGGATTTCAATCAGGTGAAAGCTGAGCTTGCTAGTCTTAGATCCCTTAGGTGAGGAATTAGAACTTCCTGGTCCTCAGTATTAAATGAGGTGGAGATACCTGAGACAATCAGTAAAGCAGTTTGACCACAATTCAAGCAGTCTTAGCTAATATACACTAGGCTTACCAGAACAGTTTCTCTATTATAATAAGGTCTGAAACTGAACTGGTATGGGTCAAGGACATTCATGGTCTGTAGAACTCAGCTGTAGTAGGACAGTCTTTTCAATGATATTGCTTAGCAATGGAAGGATGGATATTGAGTGAGGCCAGAATAATCCTAGGAGGACGGGGCCACATTTGGTACAAAGCACATCTTGAAATGGTGTGGGTGAGAATGGTCAAGTGGTGTGTAGGGCTAGTGAGGTGAGATGTGTTACCACTAGACGGTCTAAGCTGGTCAAAGGATGCAAATGAAGGGCTGCAGATTCATGTACTAAAATTGATGTTTGATGAGGATTGGCCTTGTTTTGATGCTTCTGTATGGACCAAGGACTCTTGGCACAGAGAATACTTTTGTGCCAAAGGCGATGCCATATTCTTATTGATGGATGGTGCCATGAATTTTTCAGTGCCACGAAGGGATTCTGCTGTGGGGGATGGTCTCCATGCTAAAGGACTGTTTGTTGGCATGGAACATATTTGTTTCAGAAGAGAGGATTCTGAGGCAGGAATATTATTGTAGCAACTCCTTGGGAGAAGTTCCATGGTGAGCCAGTGTATGAGTGTGGGAATGGTGTATGGGTTGGTATGAGTCATATGACTGCAGGAGTAGAGGGGGAATAAGAGGGTGTGGAAGTAGTTATAAAAAAAAAAAAAGAAAGAAAAAAAAATCATATTGCAGTGTGAAGCACCAGGAATATATTGAAATTGTATTGGTGGATCTGGATCTGTTTTCAGTATGTATTAATATTTCATGTACATTTCATTGCCCTCTGCTGAGGGTTGTTGTATTTTCTTGGATTTTCTAATAAAAAGTTAAAAAAAAAAAAAATGAAAACAGGATTCCAATTTCCCATTCAGATCCTTGGACAGTGAATGGTGTCTGCACCAAGACTTGTTTTTTGGCCCTGATAAGAACTTTTTTTTTTTGTTGGCGAAGGTTGGTGCAGAAGGTTGTTTCTAGTTAATTGTAGAGGTAGATGGCTGCAAGACTCAAGAAAATCGTTGAGCTTAAATTCTCATTTTATGGCTCTTGGAGACTTCTGAACACAGGCTACACAGTTTGCCACATCATGGGAAGGGGCCCACATAGTGGAGGTATCTATCATGTTGGTCTAACAAACATCTCATAAGAGTAATGGGATATGCCTTGAACCCTGGTTTGATGTCCACCATGCTGAAGAGCACTGCAACTAAATCAAACTCAGTGTTGGAAGAATTTAAATAAAGAAAAAAACTAATAAAATAGTTGAAAAGAAACCTCAACAAATGGCTACAGGTAGAAAGCACAAAAAAACACATCCTTTGTGCTAGCAGAAGAGAACTCAGAAAACCCCAGGTTTCTCTGAGTTCAGAGAGCTTTTTCATCTTGTCAACACTGGATGACAGATTGCTTGTGTGGCTGATCCTGGATCTTGAACATTTTTACAACAAAATTCCATTCCATTTAATAAATGTAATTATGCAAATTACCGAAGCATCTAGATTGCAATAAACATTAAATTTAAAATAATTACATTAAGAAAACTCATGTTCTATAACTAAAATTTTAAAAATTCAGATTTTCCTTCCCAATCTAACAGCTCCCTACACTATATTTAAAACCTTAATCACAGATCACCAAATCCATGGTTAAAATCATGCCTTGACCTTTTCACAAAGCTGAAGACAGCTTGCTTCTTCCATCAGCTCCAGTGGAAAGTCATTTCTCTGTCTTGATCCATGACTAAGTTCACTAAAACAGACCTATCTATGTAAAGATTTTTTGAGGACAGCAGTTGGGTCTCAAATGTCACAGGTAAGATCCATATCCTTCTGGTGTTCTGCCTGCATTTACTGGTTGGCAAGAAGTAAACCTTACAGAGGGTACTGTTTCATTAGAGAATCTCCATGAAATCATGTTTGGTATGGTTAACAGCATCTCCATGGGGACACTAGTGAAGTTCAGAAAGTAAGTTCAGGTGCTTAGCATTGTTCTCAAGCATCTCAAGTTTGTGGTGTATCACCAATGTATCTTAACAGGCCAATTTTAAAACAAGCGTGCACCCATACACATGCCATTTAAAGAAAAACCATTCTGCACTGTTTGTTTTTGCATTGTATTTTATTAGTTATTCAATAAACATATTATACATAAAATACGCCTACCATGCATAAGTATGCTCCTAATTTTAAAAGTTACTTGAGCAAACCTACTTTGCATATCTTCCATAAGACTTTGCCAGCTTTAACTCGTGTATGTAAGCGGATTTTAAAACATGCTTGCATGAGAGATATTCTCAGTTTTTCCAACTAGTCCAGTTTGCCTGATTAATATAGAGGTCTTCCAGACCCTTTGGTTCTTCATCCTGCAAGTCTTCCAGTTGGAGTGGGACCTCTCTCCCTGTCCTGAAAGCCCCAAAACGCAAGATTTAAAGACTTACTCATCAGGAGCAGCAGTAAATCTGCCACACCCTGCAGCCTCCAGTTTTAAAATATGGAGTTATGTGCATGTTGGCCCCCAACTCTGGAATGCCCATGCTCCACCCCTTTTCTTCCCCTTATTTTTGGTGCACGCATGGGTATATATGGGGGTAAATCACAGCTTTTTAAAATCTGTGCTGCTCATGCATATGTGGGCATTTTTGCATGAGCAATGCTTTTAAAAATGACATCTAAACAAGCATCATATAGTCTGCTTGAAGTTTCCCTGTAGTTTATTCCAGCATTGGCCCCAACATTCTTAAATACGTGTAGGGCAATCTCCTGTGTTTAGACTTGATTTTGCTATTTAGATGTTAAGGTCCTAATGTCCAAACAGCACCAGCTATCCAGATTAATCCATATTAAATCCAGACTTATGTTGGTTTTTGGAAGGTCAGAGAATAAAGTTCACCACATTCCCTATTCTTACCCAAAGTAAAAAAAAAAAAAAAATTGTCATAGAGATGCTTTTCTCAGAAGCTCCAAACAGCCAATCAATCTATACCACCTGTCATTTTATGCAGAGCGCTGGGAGTAAACAGGGCACTGACTTCTCCATTAGTATCTCTTGGCTGCCTGAATTGGACACTGCTGATGACACGAGCGAGTATGTTCTATCTTACAACATGGGTTTCCTTAGCCAAACTATCACTGAGGCAGGTGCTTTGGCGGGTGTGACAAATTCTGGGCTTTTTTTTTTAACTTTCCTTATCATACCACAGAGCTAGTGTTCTCTTTGATATTTATAAACTCTGTTCCATAGTTTGATGTTTCAATGATCTTAGGTGTATAATTTTCACTTGTGTTGCAAGATTGTTTTTTTTTCCAGTCATTTGTTCCTTGAAAGGCTGTTCATGCCTTAATCTTTTATCAGTAATTTAGACTTTTTCAAACAACCAAGATCTCAACAATTTGTAATCTAATACCTCAGAAACCTTAATGCAAGGCTGTTAGAGGTGGACTGAATGGAAACCTAATGTCATTTGGACCGTGAGAAAGCTTTTATAGGGATGCTGGCTTTCAAAACAAAATTCCCCAATTGTAGAGACAAGTGGAAATACAGGGGGATAAATTAGCTTCCATAATGCCACAGGTTGAGGAGTACAGACAATTTAAACTTGTATCCTAGAAGTTCAATGCTTTAGATCTCATCTCTTCAAGGTGAAAACAGAGTTAGGTTATTTCAGACAATGACTCTCACCTTGTGCCTCCTTTTGAAACTGGCACATGCATATCTTCCTTTTTGAGATCAGCAGTCACATGAGTTTATGACAACCATCAAGGATTAATTACATGACATCTTGGACTGCACATTTTATAGTAAAGTCCAAAAGGAAATCATAAACTACCATGGTATAGCAAAAAAAATAAAAATAAATAAATAAATAAAAGCTTTCACATTCTAAGAAAATTGTTAATTTTCACAATTGTTAGTCTGGAAGCATTTCACTGATATATATATATCTATATAATATATAAAAAACAAAAACATGTCCAAGTCATGTTTTTTTTTAAATTTTTTGGATTAGTTGAATTCTTTAGATTCTCATTTGACATTCACTGCTGGTGCTGGTATTAAAAAACAGATTTCTTTTTGGCTATATGGATTTATAAAATGCGTTTGGGTTTTACCACGTCCCTTTACCGCAAACCCGTGAGTTCAAACGTTTTGTTGCACTTTACAAGTACTCATCCGCAAGCTCTGAAGGAAAGTTTACCTCTGAGCCAATTTTTCAGGTTACAGCATCTATGCACTTCAGTAACTTGATTATTAAATACAGGCGAAATCTATGAGAACATTTTCTTTCATGAGGCTCTCATGTATCTTGAGTTTGAAGAGTACATCTTTGCGCTAAATATAGTCATCATGAGTGGTTATTTTTACAACAGCAAAAATGTGGAACATATTATTTGTGCCTTAACATTTTTGTCAAGGGTTAAGAATATTGAATTTTCTATTATGAAACACTGGAAAGTTGCAAATATATAAAACTTAAGGATTTTCCTCAAATCGCTTTCACTAGGGGTAGCAATCTGTGTGACAAAATTGCTAAAATTGGATTTTCATATGTGGAGATGTAAAGCAATCTGTTCTACTCTAGCGGTGCACCAGCCATGTGGCACTTGCTCAGTATGTCATGTTTCTATGCGCACATCGGGGCGGATTTTAAGAGCCCTGCTCGCCTAAATCCACCCGGATTTGGGCGGATTTAGGCGAGCAGGCCCTGCGCGCCGGTAAGCCTATTTTACATAGGCCTACCGGCGCGCGCAGAGCCCCGGGACTCGCGTAAGTCCCAGGGTTTTCTGAGGGGGGCATGTCGGGGGCGGGCCCGAACCACGCGGCGTTTTCGGGGCGTGTCGGGAGCGTTCCGGGGGCGTGGCTACGGCCCGGGGCGGCCCGGGGGCATGGCCGCGCCCTCCGGACCCGCCCCCAGGTCGCGTCCCAGCACGCTAGCGGCCCGCTGGCGCGCGGGGATTTACGTCTCCCTCCGGGAGGCGTAAATCCCCCGACAAAGGTATGGGGGGGGGTTTAGACAGGGCCGGGCGGGTGGGTTAGGTAGGGGAAGGGAGGGGAAGGCAAAAGAAAGTTCCCTCTGAGGCCGCTCCGATTTCGGAGCGGCCTCGGAGGGAACGGGGGTAGGCTGTGCGGCTCGGCGCGCGCCGGCTATACGGAATTGATAGCCTTGCGCGCGCCAATCCAGGATTTGCGCGGCTACGCGCGTATCTACTAAAATCCCGCATACTTTTGCTTGCGCCTGATGCGCCAGCAAAAGTACGCCAAATCACGCGGTTTGAAAATCTACCCCATCATCTGTATTTATACCATCTGCTAACTTTGTCTTTTTGAGATATTCTACTACTTGCTTATCTGCAGGAGTGACATATTATACAGTGCCCGTGCGTGAAGTTCTAAACCAAGCCAATGATTAAAACAAGGATGGCAGAACATCTCTCTAATTTGATCCTTCATTGCTCTGTGGCATCATTACTGTCACATTGTGAAATCGACCAGCGCTTTGATATTTTTTTTTTGTGTTATAGATCAGCTGGCTTCAGATTGGCAAGGAGATTTACATATGAAATTACTATGCTGAGAATAATGGATATACAAAAGCTCCATACATTAGCACCCAAGGATCTTAATGCAGAATTAGACTGATATTTTCTTGTGACTTATTTATTGGTAAATTGTTTTATTTTATATCTATTGGCATTTGCTGATATCAACACATTTGTGAATCTTATCAGCTGTTCATAAATTTAGCTTTCAGAGAAAGATGGAGAACCTAAGGTTCTCCATTTTGTAATTTGAGACACTGTAGTCATCTGGACTTATAAATGCCTCTATATTTTTCAGGTAAGTAAAAGGATTTTTGCTAAACCAATCTTTCATGCCTTTATTATAATGATAGAATATAACTGATTACAAATGCCCCTGAAGAAGCAAATCATGAGAAACATCGGCAATGGTGGGCTTGGTATTATTGGTGGGCTTGCCAATAAGATTGATTGAGAAAGGGTCATTTCATTTTATATGAAATAGACATTTTTATATGCAACAAAAAAACTTGAAAAATCTTTCAACAGTCATAAAAGGTCACTGGGTGACCTATGGTGTTTATAAGAACATCAACAGGCTTGCTGACACCTTCTCTAAAATTTTCTTAGAATATGTGAAAGTCTTCTTTTTTGCTATACATAGTGGTTTACAATACCTTTTGGACTGTTCTTTATCATTTTGGGGATTTACGGGCTCTTTCTTTGTTGTTACTGCAGATTTTATGCCAATGATTCCCAAATTATATTTGAAAATACAGTATTTATGAATCAATCACAATAGTTGATAAATGTCGTTATTTTCAGAAACTACAAAGCATGTGGAAAACAGTGTACATTTATTCATATCCAAAATGTTGTACAATATTTTAAATATAATTTCTATATAGTTTTCTAAATGTTGGCTATGTTGACCTGCTCCCCATATGAATATATAGCATTCTTTCTGAATGCTGCTTGCTGAACTTCTTTTCTTTCCTATGTTTGATGTGTCAATTATGTTATCTATGCTTAGGGTTTCAATATTATCATGGTCCCAAATGCCAACAAACCAGGAAAGGCTGGCTAATGCACAAAAACCCCCCAAACAAACAAAAAACAAACAAACAGGTGAGGCCTCTCCATTTCTCCCACAATCGTTAGGACTACCAAGCCCTGCTCTCTCCCTGTGTCTGCCTCTTCTGCCAGTCAGCTTCAGTCTTATTTGATTCACATGGTGTAGAACCTGCTAGTACCATGGAACAAACTTGAGTCTGAAGCTAGCCAGAGGATACACACGTAGGTAAACAATGCTCTTTCTACTAACTAGGGGAGAGGGGAGATTGTCAATAGACAGGAGATAATGAAGTCTGGGGGAGCTGCTGGTGCTCCAAAGTGGGAGGAATGTATATCAGGCAAGTAGCAGGGAGAACGAAAAGGGCATATGTTCTGCTGATTTTGTTGGAGATAGAGACAAAAAAAAAATTATATGTATTGCCATCTCCTATATTCCCCAACAAAATCACCAACAGTGAACCATAACAGAAACAGGTCCCTGAATATTATCTAACCAGTCCTTGAACATCCCCAGCTAGCCAGGTCATCAATATAGCTCCAAAAATATGCATGCTTGAATGCACTGTCTTCAAACTATGCAAATCTCTCACACATTCATTGGATATCCTGAAAACTAGCTTGGCAGAGGGGCAAGAGGAGGAATCGGTCCCCCAAGGACTGGTTTGACCACCACTGCACTATGAACAGCTTTTTCAAAAGGGGCTAGGGCAGCCAAACTGTTCCATAAATTTGTTTGCTATTTTATTAGATGTGACTTCATGCAGAATCTAATAGGTTTTTAAAACAGCAGTTAAATGCCATAACCCAGTAGGATTTTTCAGGATAACCAAAACTATAAATTAACCATAAACTTGAGTGCGTGCATTGAAATATTTTATTTACATTGGTCTGGTTTTCAAGCCATCAAGAACTGGTAGCATTCTAGGACCAGTTTTCCATCATTGGTTTCAAAGGCACCCACTTCAATGAACTTTCAATAAATGCAGGTTTATTTCTAAGGGCCTAATTTTAACAATGGTTTTCTCCCATTCTATGTGTATGGGAAAGAAAGATCCAGACATCTTTCTTTGCTAGGTTCCAGCTACCTGCATACAAGTCTGAATACACTGAAATTTATCAACACTTTCTCTTAACATTTCATTGTTCATTTTCCATTTCCCCCACCAAGAAGCAGGCTCAAAATATGGAGAAAAATAACAGTTTATTTTATTGCAGAGAGGCTACTAAAAAGTTCAATGGTTCTGATTTTGTTGGCCATGTTAAAATGCTAGTATAATCTATAAACATCAGAACAGATTTTTTGTAATCAATATAGCATTTAGGAAGAAATCTGAAAGGTCAAATTATAACTAGGAAATGAATATCCTGGCACTTGAAAGAACACTGTGAAATCTTTGATGTTCAGATATCCCTTCAATTTAACAATTCCTCTGAAAACCAGTCTCATTCATAAGCAGTGTCCCCTGCCACAAGAGGAAATGTGTGCCTCCTGCTAAACTATCTTGCAAAACCAAATTTTTGGAGATACTGTAATAAAAGTATGCATTGTGTTGGATGCTTCTATGTTTTTAGACATCTCACAGGACAAAGCTAAAACTGGTCTATGTGGATATAACATGACATTTCAGAATGCTAGCAAGACAACTCAGAGGACTTCACTATTCCTAAGAAACAGTTCTAGAAAGAAATGTTCTGCATTTTTGAAACTATTAAATAAGCAAAATATCACACAGGATGGATTTATTCCATTCGTTAATTCACGAATGCTTTCTTTTTAAACCTTAAGCTTGCTAGCAGAATTAATATGATTAAAAGCAACCTAAACACTCTTCTCTTATTCATACTATCTCAGTTTGTAAAAGCTAATCAAAATTGACACCTTGAAGTGAGGTTATTTTACTGCTGTAGCGTGGCTATGTACAAATGTCATCTGCTACTGGGGTAAGCTGCTCTTCTGCCATAGTCTATTGCTGAAACAGCCATGAATAACACATCTTTGAAATATCTAACCTAAGTGATACCCAACTTGGTTAATGATGGATAAAAAGAAATAATGTAGACAATTTTTCCCATGCGAGTCATACATACCAAAACATCCACAGATACTTAACAATTCAATATATAATAAAATGGTTATTTCCTTTTGCTGAAATCCTCATCACCTGTATTTCATTCTTTGCACCATAGTTTTTGAAACTATTTACTTAGAACTATGTTGATATCAGAAATCAGAGTAACTCTACAGTCTTTAACTTCACCAACATGAGGCTACATTTCTAAATTTAGAACATTAAACCAGGGCTGCCTACTTATTCCAAAATACATTTGCTTTTATTAGTATACAGAATATTTTAAAATTAAACATTGTTTTACAGCAGAATGTATCAACTATGTAATGCATTTTCTTCTTGAAAACCAAACAAAAATACCTTCAAGAAATTTGTTTTGCTAGAAATCCTTTTCATAGTAAATAAATTCTATTTTAGAACATGTGCAAGTGTGTGTATATATACATACAAACATATACATACACACACACACATATATATATATATATATATATATATATACACACACACACACACATATGCGCACAATATTTTCTGCTTATTGATTACTAAGAGGATTTCAAAAGAAATAGTGATCCAGGAAACTAAAGCTTTCATATTATGTAACTAAAGCATTCAAAAAATATTCACAAAATTTTGTATTGTGCTCCTTATTCTACTGATGATAGAAACCTTTCCTGGTGCAACTCAGTTTAACATAGAGTGGGTACTACTGCCCTATAATTTCAAGCTCAACTGAAGATCTTCACAAATTGACAAACATTTAGAAAAAGTTGTTTTATGAATAACCTTAATTAGAATGAAATATAGCCTCATTCCTCAAAGTTAACTTCTAAATAAACATCTCCAACTTACATTAAATTGGTTTTACTTCACAAAATGGGCTATAGGTCCCGTTTCAAAAAAGGAATGCATAAATAAAGCAACAAATACAAATAAGATGAGTTGTAATAGACTGTACATAAAACTTTAAAAGAATATCTTGATTATGACAGTCTCCCACTCTCAACATCCTTTCTTCATCTAATTCTGCACGAAACCAAACAGTAGGATCACATTTTCTTCCAGTGCTCACTCACATCATGGCCTCACTATTGTTTCGCATGAAAAAAAAAAGTCTTCACCTCAATATTGATTTGCAGTTAAAGAGGATGATTCTGTTGTTGTACAATACAATTCTTAGCATTTTATTCCATCTTATTTTCTTAACAGTGCCAGTGCTTATTTTCTTCTTAACAATATCCTGTTGTTTACGTCAATCATTTAGAGCAAAAATGATACAACAAAAATGTCCAGTCTCTGGAGACATGGAATTGGTTTTGCAAGTTCAGTTGTTTCTGGATTTTAATCTCCTTAAATATACAATACACAAAATAAAGAAAAACCAGCCAACATGCAAAGGCTTACAAAACAAGAAATGCTGTCTTTTTCAATTTTACACCAGAATACGGGTTGGCAACCTTTTTGCTCAGTGAGCCCAAAAAAGGCAACATTGCTCATAGTGATGTTGCCAAATCATAGGAGACTTCCCACCAAGAACCAGTTGCCTGGGGTGATATGGGAGTGGGGAGAGGAAAGGAGACCCCCCAGTAGAGATCCAGTCTTGTGATGAGAGAAAGTCACACTGGAGTGGAAGTGGCCCCACCAAGAAGAACCAACTTCACTTGTCCTCAAACCCATTACCTGCCAGCATCAAGAGCAGTTTCAAACTTCATGGGCCAGATGTGCATAGTAAAATTAGCACAGTCTGCAAGTTTTGAAACTGCTCAAATGTCTACATCTGGGAAAAAGCACTATGCCAGCTGGAAAGAATGGCACATGCGCAAGGGGTTGCCAACCATTGCACTAGAGAATCATTGCCGAAATCCCTACTGCAAAGAAAATCACAAAATAAAATTCACTGTTAAAAATAAACATGAAAAAAACAAGCCAATTTCTAATTCTCCCACCAGGAGTGTAATATCAATACCAAAAAACACACTTGCTCCACTCCTCTCAACCTAAAAAAGCTTAAATCATTAATTGTATGAAAAAAAATATGAGTGGAAAATGCATAGCTCAAATCTGTATATCCTGGTTACCGTGGCTTCCAACTTAATCATTAACTACCATCCAACCACCTCCTTTCAAACAGTTAATTTTAAATGTGTATTTTATATATATATATTTTTTTTTTTTAGGAATTTTTCTCACAATGCATTTTTAAATTAAATTGCCATCATTAATTGTTTCCAAGATATACAAATATTTAATGATGCTTTAATTCTAAAGTTCATTGTGAGAAAAATTCCTAAAAAAAAATACATATACAAAAATTAACTGTTCGAAAGGAGATGGTTGGATGGTAGTTAATTATTACGGTGGAAGCCATGGTAACCAGGATGGTACCGAATTGAGCTATGTATGAAACTACTATTTTCAATTTTTTTTCAGGTTTTTTAGGTTGAGAGGAGTGGAGCAAGTGTGTTTTTTGGTCATGAAAAAACAAGCACACCTGAAGTTACATGAAAACTAGAACAAAGTAAATGAATTGCCAAACGGGTTGGAAAAAAAAAAAGATACCAGAACAGATCTCATATTCACATATATCACCAAAGTTTAGAGCTAACAACTGTGGAAAGCTAGGTGCAACAATTAGCATTCTGAATGGGATTGGAGTGGCTCTTTTTGCACCAGTTGCCCAACAGGAAATCAGTCCCTTGGAACAGACTATCGTTAAGGAGTTAAAAAGTATGCTATACTTACTACCAAAAGAAAAAAGGAACCGTAAAAAGGAATTACTAAGTACTGCACAGAAGTGTACAACAAAGGTCTTTTCAAATGGTCTCAGTCTTATAACTGAATGTTATAGATGTACAAGCAATAAACTGTTAATTGGAAGGGCTAAGTAACAATTGTGCATTTATCGGTAGCTCAGTTTCATAGATAGATAGATAGATAGGTAACACTGGTATAACTTATAGAACCTCATCTACCATCTTTCAAACAAAAAGAAGCTCCTGAGAGGTCAGGTAAAGCCACTTGTAGTGTGGAAAATTGTAGGTGGTCACCCTTTTACGGTGCCAGAGCACGTCAGAATTTTAAAACATAGAACAAAGATATCTTATAAATATGTACTACATTAAAACAAGATAGATTTTTAAAATAAAAGTTCCATGAAAAAAAAACCTTGCTATTCCACTGCACCAGACAATCTCTTCTCTGAAGAGAATATTCAGTGAATCAAGCACTAAATCTCTCCTTCAAGTTTAAAACAGAGTGCCAGAAAAACCCTTACAAATACATTTTATAAAGATTAAAACTATTAACACTGAATACATTCAGGAAACAAAATAAAAATGCCTACAAAACTCATAGTAAAAAAAAATAAATATAAACCACCTCCAAGAATGTAGAAAACTCAAAAACTTACTCAAAAGTCAGAAAAACATTAGAATAATGTTTTCATTTTAGTAATATACTGCCCTGTGAAGAGAACATGAAGAAAAGGCATCAAAACAAAACATCCTCTTTTTGGTTTAATGCCTATATTTGCTTAATGGTTCTTTACAGTGCAATATACTACTAGCATTATTGAACAATGCTCAGCAAAAAAAAAAAGGTTTCTGGTTTTGTAAAAATAGATTTCTCACATGATCAGAGGGGTTTTATTTGCGCTTACATTCACAACAATTTATTTGACAGATTTAGGATACATTTTGAGACAATTATTTTTATTAGGCTTAAGTCATGCTGCAGTGTTACCTGTCAATATAAAATCAAGGAGGTAAAGTGTTTTAAGCTAATCACCTGTTAGAGACAAAAAAACACACAAACACTACATCAGCAATATTATGATACTTCTAGACAAAGATAAAATGTACACTAGTGGTTTAATTGACTTTTCACAGACCGTCTGAAAACAAAACAAGAAACCTCTGATTTTATAAACTATAATCACAACTACATTGCACATAGAATCAGTGATAACTGGTTTATTGTTGGAACAAAGGAAAATTTGGATAATAGTTTACCCTTATTGTGAAGGCTGCATTCACCTGAAAAAGAAATATGGCATAACACAAGCACGTGTTTTTATCCTACATTCAGAACACTAGTCATTCTGAAATACTAATGGAAACAGTGATTCCTGTTTGCTATTAAAATAGTTATTAGTGTTGAATTAAAAAACAAAAAAAAAAACAACTTACTTATTTTTCACCATGTAAGTTTTTTTTTTTTACACAAAATTTTAATCACATTAATCTACATAGCCATTATTAAGTAATAGCTCTGTCTATATTACTGCATCAAGCCAATAAACATTTAAATGCACTTCACAGCAAAAGATTATGTAAACTTTATTTTTTATTCCTTTTTTCCTTCAGAACACTTGGGACGTTTCAGTGGCCAAGATGGTCAGTACAGCCAAGTTGAGGCCGGAGGTTCTCCACCACCTCACTGGAAACACTGTACAGTGATGACCTTACATGGCCCTGAATACCCTCTCTGTAGTGGTGTCCCTTGCCGCAGCTCCCAATAAGGCTTACAGTATAAGATAAACATGACAGAGTCACCTTTGCTTGGATTACTGGTTGGCTCTGACAAGATAAAATAAAATTATTCTGTATATTGTGATACTTACAAGCAGCTCCAAACCTGAGTAGTTTATGGTATAGCTAAACATACAAAAATGTATGTACATTTTTCTCCACTTTCTTGTAAACAGTTGTCAGTATACTGTTTTTATCCCTTTATCAAAACATGCAAATCATACATACAGTATAAATACACAAAAACCAATTACACTCATCCAAAAGCTAAGCAACAAAAAAAGTGTGCGGCTGCTCTATCCAAAAATATAAATAATTAATGCTTGAGGCATTCTATACACCTAAAAGCAGCCATTCATTCTACTGTCCTTAGCTACATTTGTAGAAATACTGAGTTTTGCTTTTGCGCCTTCCATGCTATTACAGTATAATACTATCACGTGTGGAGATAGAGACTTGTTTACTATAACCTCTTCTTTTCAGAGTGAAGGATAAAGCAGCACTTAAGTACGACTGAAGCAATGGCAGCAATAGTTGCTGCTACCACTGCTAGATTAGGAAGTTTTTCTTACTAACAATTTTTAAATTAAAAAGGTTAAGAAAAAAATTAATCTAAATAAATGATTACATATTCATTCCTTGGGCACTTAACAGTGAATCCAGCATGTCGAATGTGTCTTTGTAGTCCATATGCTGGCTGTGTGTACTG
This sequence comes from Rhinatrema bivittatum, assembly GCF_901001135.1. Classification (NCBI taxonomy): domain Eukaryota; kingdom Metazoa; phylum Chordata; class Amphibia; order Gymnophiona; family Rhinatrematidae; genus Rhinatrema; species Rhinatrema bivittatum. Next base: position 50,186,610 of record NC_042620.1, on the reverse strand, counting down.
TACTCGTGATTGGCATCAGGACCGTTGGTCTCCACTGGTTTCTTGTCCAGTTTCACGAGGGTGCTGAGATGTCCGTAGCCCACCTGGTATGTGACAGGGGGAGGAGGGGGTAAGGGAAGGTTAAGAACAGAGTTGTGAGAGGATATATACTGCTTAACAGAGGAGGAAGAACTAGATGAACTACCTGAACTTTTGGAACTTTTGCTCATTTTGGAGTGGTGGTTGTGAGAAGCATCATTGGTATGCAACCTCTTTCTTGAAGAGCTGGAACTAGAGGAAGTACCATCATTACTCAGGCCAACGGGACTCCTCAAGACAGCTGGAGGTATTCCATCTGTGCTAAGTTTGCTGGTCCCTCCACCACTGTATGAATGGGAATGCTTGTGGCTGCTACTGTGGTGGCGGCTTGAAGATTGTTCTTTGTGCTTTTCTTTGAGCTCTTTGCCAACATGTGGACTTGAATGTTTACTCTTGCCACTGCCCTCATCAGATGAACTGTGTCTGTCTGAGGAAGAAACTTTTATTTTCATTTTTAACTCGTCTTTACTGGAGCTCTTTTCTGTCGGCGGGATTGGTATGCGTAGTTTGAGTGAGCCAGCTTTTTCTTTCTTATCGGACACATGCTTTTCAGTTTTTTCAGTACTTGGAAGAGGAATTTTCATTTTAATAGGTGATGTTACAGAACTGCTACTGCCTGTGTGGGACTGTGTGTGCTTTTTTTGTTGCTGTTCTGCTTGGACAGATACATATTGATCCCTTACATCTATATCAAGTGTTTCTAGTTTGCGCTTTTCTCTGTATTTGTCCAAGGTCATTCTATGAGGGATAGCCATAGAAGAAACAGAAACTTGCACGTGGTGCTTGCTGTTTCCTGACTTATGTGGGTATTCTTGTTTAACAGTAGAATGCTCAGAGACTTTGTCAGAACGGTGATGCAACCCAGAATGCAACTGCACAGATGCTCCTTGTGGAAAGTTAGTATTAAATTGACTACCAGTAGTGGTCTCTTGTTTCTGAGAATAAGCTTGCTCTGTCCTGGTTTGCTCTTGATGTTGAGGCCATTCATGGTGTGATGAACTATACGAGGTACTTGGCATTCCTGTAGCCAATATTGCCAAATGCTCTGGGGTATGGGTGGTTTGACCAGCAATATTTCCTGAGTTCAGAGAGACTGGTGCAGGAAATGTTGAAGTAGATGCCTTCTGAAAACTTGCATTTGTAGATATGCCAGTAACAGCATCTACTAAAATGGAATTCTGGACCAAAGAAGAGCCAAGAAGAGAATTTTCAACTTGTCCTTCCACTTTAGGTTTCTTAGCAGCCTGATTAGCCTACCAGAAGGGAAAAAAATAGAGCTAATAAAGGCACAAGAATACTATTAAACTATTGAAATATTTTATGATAGATGTACATAAGTAAGGGGAGATGCAAAGGTCTCAATTCAAAATAACTCATTTGCTGAAAATGATTAAATTAGTTGAAAGAACAGTTCAAAAAAAGGAAAATCATTGTCTTATGAAACAGTGACATACAATAACTTTAAAAGGGCAACCTCAAGCTGTTATGCATTTTTTTTAAAATTCTAAAATACTGCAGTTTTAATAGCTCTTTATAAATTACTGGGCACTCAGGTGTTGCCTAGTAATAGCAAACAATTTCAGCTAAAATGGGATATGTAAATAAGCTAAGGCATGGCACATAAAAGCTTTGTGCAGCCCAGCAGATTGTTAATGACAACCATTACCTCTAAAGGGCAATCGCTGTGCTTTTTTTTTTTTTTTTGTTAAGAATGTTACTATAAATGATTTCTGTAATTACTTTCCACACATTGCCGAGTGTTTGAAAACTGAATCTTTTCCAAAATCAGTGCTTTTAAAAATTTTTTTCTATATAGTGCTAGTGTTTTATTCTAATGCTATTGTAAGTTTATATTGAGCCGATGTTCTCTGAAGATGAGATCACGTGACCATACCAATCCCTAGTGGAAGAAATTTCCAGAGCTTTAGGGAAAAGACTTTTCCAAAATGCGCAGGATTTCCTGTACAGTTCTCCCACAGCTGCCTCAGTTTCCAGTTAATAAAGCTGGGAAAGAGAAAACAACTCTCAAGGGGAGGCAGGTACTGTGTGTGACTGGTTATTTGTCTTAAGAGAATACCTGTCACAGGTAAGCACTTTTTTTTTTTACAAGCAGATCAACCAGTCACATTATGGGACTCCCTAGCTAAGAGTTGTCTTCAGTATTAAAAAAAAATATATCTTCTAATAAGCAAAACTTGTTTTTGGGGAAAATCCCTTTTTGCAGATTCTTTTATTTTTTTGTAAACTAGAACATACACAAGCAAGACAACTTGAAACAAAAAAAATAATCCCTAGGTAGAGAGATGGTTTCTATCCCTTAAAATTTCCAGGGAGGACAGTCAATCCTAACCTGGCTTCCCGAATGGAGGTGATCTAAACAATGATATGTTTACATATTGACTGAACTCCATATTGCTGCTTTGCAAATCTCAAAAGAAGATTTTAGATGGAAGATTAGCAATAGCATGGTTCTTATCATCTAATATCTAGCCTTTCAGAGCATAATAAGAGGCGAAGCATTCCACTAGACAATTTGAAATGGTGCATTTCCATCACTGCGTGGCCTAGCTTGGTAGGGTTAAAAGAAACAAAGCTGGGTGGGCTTTCTGAGGGCTTTAGTTTGCTGCAGATAGAGGGCGATGGCTCTTTTTCAGTCCAGAGAATGGAGAGCCACTATGCCCTCTTAGGTATCTAGCTTATTGAAATATACTGGCAGGATGACTGACCGATTAAAATAGGAAATCTGGGACATGTCAGAAGCCCATGGTGTTGAAATTCAGGACAAGACACTAGGCTCTGCAACTCAATACTTCTTCAGGATGAAGTGACTGCTACAAAAAAACCCCAAAAAACTACTTCCAGTTCAATCATTTGAATTCATAAGAAATAAGAGGCTCAAAAGGGGATGTCATCAGATGAGCAAGAACCATGTTGATGTCTGTAGCACAGCAGGTGGCTTGATGGAAGGCTTCAATTAAACTAAATCCCACATTAATCCGACAACTAGAAATGAGCCTCCTTCTATATATTGCTGATAAGTGCAAACCACACTGAGGCAGAACCCTATTAATTTAGTCTTGGGACGACTCAGCGATGTAGAAGATATTCAAAAGCTTTTGTATCTGGCAGGAGAAAGGGGTCTAAAGTCTCTCGCCCTCACACAAAATAGCAAACACCTTTATCTGAAACCATAAGATCACCAAGTGAATTTCCTCCTAGATGCCAGAAGGATTTGAGATACTTTTAGAGAGAAACAAGTTGTGAGGCTCAGAAACTAATGAGGTGAAGCAACAAACCCTGGCCTTGCATAAACAAAGTAGGAGGACTGGCTTCCTTAGAGACAGACACCAAAGAGGAGCAGCACATATTTGTCTTGGCCAAAAGGAGCTATGAGGATCATAGTTTCCCAGTCTTGAATTTTTCAAAAAGAATTTTGCTACTAAGTTAGAGAATACATGTACAAAGGCATGTTCTCCACGAAATGCCTTCTGAGCTCCTCCTGGAACAGAAGTCTGGTACCTTCCTGTTCAGGACTGCTGCAAGATCCACTTCAGATAGACCCTACAAGGTATGTGGCTCAGTCATTCCATAACAGATGGCCAGTTTCATAAATCAAACTACTCCCACACCCAGCAAAGGATAAGCTGTAACTTCTTGAATTAACAATGAAAACAGCAGCATGACAAAGTCTTTAACTATTAAGTACAATTCCTCAAATAATTACACCTCAACAGCCGGAACCGCTGCGAGGAAACACTACCATCATAGGATCTGTGTCTATTAGAGTCCAATTTGTTTTATATTTTTCAATTGCAAACAATTTTTCAGTTAATCTCATTTTATTTATAGCTACTTAGCTTTTATTACAGGTGAGAAATTCAACCTAACAACCCGACGCTGGCAGCGTTTCAAAAGCATACTCAACTGCTCTCTGCGTCAGGTGAACTTTCGATCCTTGCAAAAAGGATCCGTTTTGCGAGGATGGCAAGTTCCCCTGAAGTAGACAGCAGTTGAGTACAGCTCTCGAAACGCTGCTAGCATCATGTTGTTGGTTGAATTTCTCACCTGCAATAAATGCTAAGTAGCTATGAATAAAATGAGAGATTAACTGAAAAATTTTGTATTTGCAATTGAAAAATATAAAACAAATTGGACTCTAATAGACACAGTTCCTATGATGATAGTGTTTCCCTGCAGCAGTTCCAGCTGTTGAGGTGTAATTATTTGAGGAATTGTGTTTAATAGTTAAGGCTTTATTGTGCTGTTTCATAAATGACAGTCACCCAAATGCAAAAAGAGCAATCCTGTTCCTGCTTGTACAAGTAGGTCATGAATGGTTTTCTGTGAGTATTCAGTACTACCCTTAACTCTAAAAAGATGATGTGCAACAATTTCTCCCAGAGGGATTATGGACCCTAGATGTGAAGCCCTTACAGGTGAGTTTCACAGTACAGGCTGGATGTATCTGTAGTCAGGAGGAGTATTAAAAAATAGCCACTAAGGCAGTCTGCAATCTTTCATGACACTCGCACATTTAAAGAAGTCGCTGCACGGTTTGGCTCCACTGATAATTTATGCTTCTTTGGGTTTGTCTCATAGGAGGACCTGCCACAGGATTAATTTTTCCTGTGGAAACAATCAGGCCCAACATGGACCAGACACATGTCTGCTAACTCTGCATTATCGCCTCCACTGTAGTGACTGTCATTGGGCCCAGCTGGTGGAAAAACAGGTCATCGCCTGAATTTTGTTTAAAAGAGCCCTATGAACTTAAGTGATGTGATGGGCTCAGTTTATTTTATTTGATAAACGCTTTCCTTCCATTTAAGAACCAAAGCTGATGATGAATCCTACTGACTGCAACGTACAACTGGCTTTTGCACTGATTTCTTCTGCTCCTAAGATGTGTTCTTCATCAGTCAACTGTCTGAGTAAGAAAATCACAAATCCCCAATTTAAGCCAAAATGGATGATGTAGTACAAAAGTTGTGTCCCTATTACAAACCTGAGATAAATCCAATCACAGCCAGTTAGTTCTATGTGAATATAAGCCTCATCCAGATCCAGAGAACAGGCAGTCTCCTTTGTTTAAAAGAGGAAGAATGGAGCCTATGGTAATCATTTAAAACTTGTTATATCATGCAACTTCCTGATCATCTCGAACTGCTCTTTCATTAGGAATCTGTTGAAACCCTTAGGTTTAGGATGGCTCTTAACCTTTAGTTCATTTGGGAACCAGGAAGAACATGGAGTAAAATCCCCACCTGCTCTCCCCATGGTGGCACACATTTGACTGCTGGACTGCAAGATGAAGGAGATATCCAACTGGTGCTGGAAGCGTGTGAATATTTTTCTGAGTGCACAATTTTGTGGGATCAACAACAGACATAACCTGTAAGTATCTTTTGATCCAGAGGGCCCCCCAAACTATCTGAAGATACAATGGGCCAACAGTTTAAAAAAAAATCTTCATCCTCCCCTCTACAGAGGGGTCTTCTGGGAAGTCAGCTATTTCTCTTGAATCCAGTCAAAACTCCAAAACTGGTTTTGATTGATTGGCAGTATTAGACTTGGAGCTTGTGTTCATGATGGCAAGGACTTGGGGCGAGCATGTTCTTGGTAAGATATAAGAAACTGCTCCTTGTGGATGCCACACTGAAACCTTTGTGGGATCAGAGACAGTTTGGAGTTGGAAGTGAAGAGAGTCTAAAGTAGTCTGTTGGCTTTTAATGAGATCCAATGCTTTCTTGATGTTCTCTCCTAAGAACATATGTTCACTGCATAACACGTAAGCAAGCCTGTTTGGCATATCCTCAGTGAGGCTTGAGGTGTGTAGCCGTGAGTGTCTACTGGTGTCAATAGCCACAGCAGAGGCTCTCGATAAATACATCATAGATCGTGTGAATTAGACATCATATTCCTCCCTTCTGTCCAAAGTGTAATTTGTCTCATTTCTCTTGAGGAAGAAATACAGCAAATGATACAGCTTGCTCCCAAAGGCTATACAAATACTGGATCATGTAGATATCATAGGATGTTATATGAAACTGATGCATAGCATTCTGATAATTACTTCTCCCAATAAAGTCCAGAGTCTTACACATACCCCCAGAGAAACAGACACACAAGTCAACCTTCCTGGCCCTTTTGAGGGTGTAATCAAAACAATCTAAGGTGGCAAACTGAACATAGTACTTTCTATGCACCTTCTTGCTAATAGAAGGTACGAAGTGTGGGGCTTCCTACATCCTCTGGAATATATTCTGAAAATTAGGATGGACAGGTGCTACCAACCACTCCTTAGGCCCAAAGTACTTGACAAGACCAAAATAAGGTGCCCTGGACTCTCTTGCAATCTCTAAATCGAAGGAAATGGCCTTGGGTCATTTTCTGCACAAAATCTGAGTAAGAAAGGTTTTCAGATGAAAAATTATTCCTTGCTGGTTATGGAAATACTGCCAAGAAAAAGTTTGAAGAGTCAATCTCCTTAAGAATACTCTTATGCTCAAAATCAGCAAGTAGCAGGCCTCTACAGACTGATTTCTTTCTGAAGTGAGATTCAATAGGATCTAAGCACATACTGACCTGGAAGCCAGAGACCCATGCCACAAAAGTTCAACTATTATCAGGTTTTTAGGACAGACACACAGGTGTAACCCATGCCAACACATCTGGTTCAGGTTTCAATGGAGATGGAGGCAATACCGGTGTTGGAAGTCAAAACATCAGTCAACAGAGCAGGGGAGAATTCTAGCGGCAGATCATTTAACACACCCATCGCAGCTGAACTCTATGCTCAAAACTCTACTTCCTGGGGATGGAAAGTGAATTTCTCAGCAATTCTCCTATCTACCTCTGCTCAAACAATGTTGACAACAGTATCAAGGTTCTGCCTTGAAGGTGACTACAAGTACTTTATTGATCCTTTCAAGGTGTGACTAGAAGGCTCCTAACTAGTTCTGTAGAGACAAGGGGGAAAATGAGCTGGTTTTCAGGTTATTTTCTCTGAAATGTAGAACACTGACATGTCCAAACTTTTGGAGCTGTGCCCACACACTAAAGATTTTGTGCAAGAGCTAAGCACAAACTAATTTTGACCCAATTACTTGCAACCCTAGTCATGACTTGGCTTGACTCAGGAAGAACATTGGTGAGAGATGCTAAAGAGGCTAAGGGCCACTTTGCAAAACCTGATCATAAGCATGACCACAATTATGGTCAGTGTTTGGCGTTAAGCTAATTCTTCTAGGCTTGAACTACTCTAGGCGACACCCTTGAGTGGATTTCATGGTCAAAGACATTATGGTCATCTATCTATATGCAGCAGGTGCTGTGATGGTCTGTGATGGACACATTATGGGTGCACTTGGAGCAGAACCTGAAACTGCTGGCCTGCTTCTGATATAGACAAAACAAATAAATGCAACAAAATCAAACATTGAAATATTTTCTTTTAGAAGAGTTGCCTATGGAGAAGAAAATGTATCTGGTTGGCTTGCAAGTATACAGCACTGCTGAAAAAAACAGGAACAATGAAAAAATCTACAAAAGAAAACAAAGAAAATGATAACCTTTCTAGTGAAATTAGAAAGGAAGAAAACAGGCAAGAAAAAACTGCTTGCGTGGAAAACCAACTGCAGCACTGAAAGTCTTGCCCAAGGTTGCTAGAGAACAGAGGCATCTGTGGGGCCATTGTGATTATACTCAGAAAAGACACTAGTCTTTTCCAGAAAGCTCTGGAAGTCTGCTGTGCTTCGAAGAATCAAAACCATGGAACTGCTTGTAAGACCGATCGATCTGCTTGTCTTCTTAGACCATTACAAGACAAGTTTTCATTATCTCAGTATCATAACAAACAAAGGGCTTCACTTTCAAAATGAGGCAGTGTCCAAAATCAGAACCATATAATGAAAGTCAGTCTTCATTTACTTAAGTTTTTGAGTTCAAATATTTTTACTGATTTCGCAAAACTTTTTATGTAAAATATCCATTTAGTGAACAAAACTAATGTATATGGGAGGAGACTACCAAACTGTTCCACATATTTGGTCTAATGAAGTTGTAATTACTGTACCTAGGATATATAATCTACGGGATTCCAGATTTCCTGAAAATTTCTTAGTCTATTATATCTTTTGGCTGTGTTTCATATTTGCATATCAAATATATATTTTATTCCACCAAGTACATATCTCTAGGAAGAAACATCTTATAAAAATGACAAGGAGACTGGTGGCATCTTATAACTAATCAATTTATTATGGTATGAGCTTTCAAGGACAAGGTGTACGTCGTCATCTGTCCTCAAAAGCTCATGCCTCAATAAATTGGTTAGTCTATAAGGTGCTACCAGCATCCTTGTCATTTTTGCTGCTACCCTTCTGGAAGTATCCTTATAGAAATTGTCTAAAAAAAAAAGTCTATCCATCTGGAGACACAATAACTACTGCTAAATCACACTGGCCATCTTAAAACTTGGAGGGGAGAGGTAGGCATCATTAGCCTTTAAATTACTCTGTTCAAAATGACCAGACTCTGGTGAGATTATGGATAAAGTTGAAAAGCATTATAAACCTCATGCATATGCATGATTTTCACTTCTTTCCTTATTTTAAGAAGTGCATAAACATGAAGCACCTCAAAACTCTCGATTTATACCTAGGACAATTGTCAAAGTGAATTACTTGTGTAAAAAGTGTTTTACCCCCATTATTTGGCTGTCTGAAACTGCTCTCCATCATTGTGGCTCAAGTCCATGAGTTGTTCCACAATGCAACATTAAGAGGTGGTATTCCCAAGTTAGAAGAGGACAAGTACATGCATAAATGTCATTTTCAAATATTTGGGCATATTTTCTAGCAAAAATCCTCGTACAGGAAAAGAATTGAGCAAATAGCAGCACATACTTTGTGCCTGTGGCAAACTTCAACGTGAAAGTAAATGTGTATGTTCGCTCTGAAAACTGATGCAGAAACTTTAGGTAAAAAGTATGCATGGTCTTTGTCCCAGTATGGACTGTTTGAAAATTGGTCCTTAGGTGTACTACTTGCTAACAGTATCTTTTATGTAAACAAAGTAAGAATCAAATCATGCTCAAATGAATTTTGTACACGCTCTAAAGCAAAAACAAAATTACAGCAAATTTCCTTTACCCTCCAGTTTCGAATCCTTTTCAATCTACTAGGGGTTTTCTCCAGTATCTGTAGAAATTCATGTGTTAGCTCTGCAAAGAAAAAAAAACCTTTCAGATTCTGAGCCATTAGAAATGACTTGCATATTTCAGTAGAGCACATATGACTCGTGTTTCAGACAAACAATTACAAATAAAACATGAACAGGATCTGCGAATGCTGCACATTGTTAAAATGCAAAGATGCAATATTAATCTAAAGAATAAACTTGTCTTTGGTAGTCACAAACTACAAATGCCTTGAAACATCATAGAATTAATAATTTAGATTAACTTTAGTTATAAAGGCTTGGTGCCTGATCTGTATGCAAAAGGATAATATGGAAGAAAGCAATTAATATGCAAATACAGCTGCATAAAATGAAAGACAAGTAGACAAAGTAAAAGTTTACACAGCAAGGGACCAGGATTTCAGCTCATGTTCCTCCTTTCCTAGCTCATAAATCACTGCTCTAACCACACCTCCTTTCTCCAAGAGGAAACAGAGAACTAAGATATTTCCTTATCACCAGCACACATTATTTATACTTGACAGCCTGCATTTTTATTTGGGACCCCAAAAGGGGTTACAATATAATACAAAATCAAACAATCTATGAATGTTACTGAATTCAGCCAAAAATAAAGCATCTATACCAACATTTAAATTCTAAACACAGAAACTTCAGCACCATTGCATTTTTTTTTGTTTAAAGTGCTATCAATAGGAGAATGACATTCAGCTGTAAAATCTCCAATACTCACACAGCATAGATACTAACTTGAAATTCTGAGCTACACTATGATATTCTTCGGCTAAGTCTTGAGGTATATAAGAACATAAGAACATAAGAAATTGCCATGCTGGGTCAGACCAAGGGTCCATCAAGCCCAGCATCCTGTTTCCAACAGAGGCCAAACCAGGCCACAAGAACCTGGCAATTACCCAAACACCTAGAAGTTCCCATGCTACTGATGCAATTAATAGCAGTGACTATTCCCTAAGTAAACTTGATTAATAGCAGTTAATGGACTTCTCTTCCAAGAACTTATCCAAACCTTTTTTGAACCCAGCTACACTAACTGCACTAACCACATCCTCTGGCAACAAATTCCAGAGATTTATTGTGCGTTGAGTGAAAAAGAATTTTCTCCGATTAGTCTTAAATGTGCTACTTGCTAACTTCATGGAATGCCCCCTAGTCCTTCTATTATTCGAAAGTGTAAATAACCGAGTCACATCTACTCGTTCAAGACCTCTCATGATCTTAAAGACCTCTATGATATCCCCCCTCAGCCGTCTCTTCTCCAAGCTGAACAGCCCTAACCTCTTCAGCCTTTCCTCATAGGGGAGCTGTTCCATCCCCTTTATCATTTTGGTTGCCCTTCTCTGTACCTTCTCCATTGCAACTATATCTTTTTTGAGATACGGCGACCAGAATTGTACACAGTATTCAAGGTGTGGTCTCACCATGGAGCGATATAGAGGCATTATGACATTTTCCGTTTTATTAACCATTCCCTTCCTAATAATTCCTAACATTTTATTTGCTTTTTTGACTGCTGCAGCACACTGAGCTGACGATTTCAATGTATTATCTACTATGACGCCTAGATCTCTTTCTTGGGTGGTAGCTCCTAATATGGAACCTAACATCGTGTAACTACAGCTAGGGTTATTTTTCCCTATATGCAACACCTTGCACTTGTCCACATTAAATTTCATCTGCCATTTGGATGCCCAATCTTCCAGTCTTGCAAGGTCCTCCTGTAATGTATCACAGTCTGCTTGTGATTTAACTACTCTGAATAATTTTGTATCATCCGCAAATTTGATAACGTCACTCATCGTATTCCTTTCCAGATCATTGATATATATATTGAAAAGCACCGGTCCAAGTACAGATCCCTGAGGCACTCCACTGTTTACCCTTTTCCACTGAGAAAATTGACCATTTAGTCCTACTCTCTGTTTCCTGTCTTTTAACCAGTTTGTAATCCACGAAAGGACATCGCCTCCTATCCCATGACTTTTTAGTTTTCGTAGAAGCCTCTCATGAGGGACTTTGTCAAACGCCTTCTGAAAATCCAAATACACTACATCTACCGGTTCACCTTTATCCACATGTTTATTAACCCCTTCAAAAAAATGAAGCAGGTTTGTTAGGCAAGACTTCCCTTGGGTAAATCCATGTTGACTGTGTCCCATTAAATCATGTCTTTCTATATGCTCTACAATTTTGATCTTGAGGATAGTTTCCACTATTTTTCCCGGCACTGAAGTTAGGCTCACTGGTCTATAGTTACCCGGATCACCCCTGGAGCCTTTTTTAAATATTGGGGTTACATTGGCCACCCTCCAGTCTTCAGGTACAATGGATGATTTTAATGATAGGTTACAAATTTTAACTAATAGGTCAGAAATTTCATTTTTGAGTTCCTTTAGTACCCTGGGATGCATACCATCCGGTCCAGGTGCCTTGCTACTCTTTAGTTTGTCAATCTGGCCTACTACATCTTCCAGGTTGACAGTGATTTCGTTCAGTTTTGGTCTGGTTCTCAGGACAACTGAAACATGCAATTAATTTGGTTATTGAACTAAATGTATCCTGTTATATCTGATGAATCATTGTGGATATCCTGTAAACTATTTATAGCACATGAAGGCCAAAAACAAATACCTCTGCCTAAGTTCCTTCAGACTGTCTCAAATATAATTTCTAAGAAACAGATATGTGCTTTATAGCCTGCTTAAGCAAACCATGCACAATCAGGTCAACACCAACAATTGCTTAATGACTGCACAGCTGCAACCTCTTAATATGACATTATGAACATATATACAGGTTGAAATACTAAGTGGGATGAGCTGCTGCAGTCAATTTTGATTGGTCCTTCACAAAAAGAAAACCCCCAAACATGGTTAATGGGAAAAAAAACGAAAAGGCTTAAACACAGATACTTAGCTAGTATCTATATAAGCTGATTGTTATATAAACTGTATATCTGGTTAGCACTCTGATATTTACTAGCACTCTGATTGAAAAGCACTAGTACCACATACCTGTTCAAATTCTAAACAAATGTGAACAGAGGCTCATAATAATCTCCTAACTCTCTGACTAAGCAATCCACTCAAAGGATTTGAGAACTGTAAGAAAATAGTTGTAAAAAAAAAACAAAAAACTTGAGGACTCAGGGCAGATATTCCCACCAGAGCTTCTTAATTTGTAACCACACCCTTCTTTCTGTATCATACACACTGTGTTCCCACCGGCTAAATTAGAAAGGTCTAAAAACACTAGAAATGCACCAAGTCAGAAACAGAAATGAGCATATAGCTCCCAGATCCAAGCAGACCTGAGATGACAACAAAGCATTTAGAAATAGCTTACAAAATAAAACAAAAAACCTTACAGGCAAGTGACATAAAATGTGTCTTTAGAAGACTGTTCTAACATCACAGGATTTTAAAGATATGCAGCTATGAAGTACTGCTGCTTTTAACACAGATGTGAGAAATGGACTCAAGCTTAATTCACCCTGTTTTAGCCTTTGAAGGGCAAACCGTTCTAGGTATCAATGCAATAAAGTGTACTCAGCAGAACACACAGTTGAACTTTCAGTTGTGTGTGCACTTTACTGATGATGCAGCAAGGAATTTTGCACACAAAAGTGTGTGTCCTGCTTAGCACCCTCACATGGAAATTCCATGCTAATGATGGCATTAGCTATTATCCCCAGTGCGGAGATGTGCACTGGGAACTTAACTACTAGCCAGAAGCAAAGTAAAGTTTCCAGGGCTAATATTAGTTTACAGGCAGAAGCTGGATTTCTGATGCTGGAACCTGTAGCTGGTATTTTATGTGCAGAAAACATGCTTTCTGGACAAAATGCATGTTTTCCATGCATAAAATATTATTTATGTCCACAAAAAAGGCTTTCTGTATGGAAAATATTTTTTGTGCAAAAACATTTATGCACAGAAAATAATTTATGTGCACAAATCATAAGAACATAAGATTTGCCATGCTGGATCAGACCAACGGTCCATCAAGCCCAGTATCCTGTTTGACTTAGAAAATAGCCACTGCTATTACTAGCACCAGTAACATGGGATAGACTTAGTTTTTGGGTACTTGCCAGGTACTTACAGCCTGGATTGGCCACTGTTTGGAAACAGGATGCTGGACTTGATGGACCCTTGGGCTGACCCAGTATGGCATATTCTTATGTTCTAACAGTAGCCGATCCAGGTCACAAGTAACTGGCAGGATCCCAAAAGGTCGAGAGATTCCATGCTGCTTATCCCAGGGATAAACAATGGATTTCCCCAAATCCTCTTTAATAAATGGTTTATAGACTTTTTTCAGAAACTTGCCCAAATCTTTTTTAAATCCAGCTACATTAACAGCATTCACCAATCATTTGGCAATGAATTCCAGAATTTGTATGTCACGTAAAAAAATATTTTTTATTTGTCTTGGATCATCTAGTAACTTCATTGAGTGTCCCCTAGTCTTTGTAGGTTTTGAAAGCATAAACAACCAATTCATGTTTACCCGTTCCACTCCACTCTATCATATCTCCACTCAAGCTGTCTCCTCTCTAAGCTGAAGAACCTTAACCTCTTTAGCTTTTCTGGTTGCCCTTCTCTGTACTTTTCCTAATTCCGCTATATCTTTTTTGTGACACAGTGACCAAAACTGCACAAAATATTCAAGATGCAGTTGCAAGTTTGCTTACCTTAAACTGTGTTTCCCATACAGCGCAAGATGAATTAGCCATTACAAGTGGGTGACATCACCAATCAGATTTATTTCTCCAAGCTACTGAGCATGTGTGGGAGTTCTTGCTTGGGTGTCGCCTCGTGAGTCTCCTCAGTTTATAACAGAGCTAATCTAGCTATGTAATCTACTATCCAGGGAGGTGGGATTGGTAATCCATGACTAATTTATTCTGCTCTCTAGGGAAAACACCATTTATGGTAAGAAAACTTCTTTTCTCTTCTATAAGCAGGCTGAATTAGCCATTACATATGGGGAGTCCTAAATTGAGGATTGCAACGGAGTAGTCGCTTAGTAAGCAACCCGGTCCTCACCTTGAAGAGTAGACTACCATGAGACTAGACTTTGCAAAAGTGCTTGTTCAAATGTACTGTCAGTCTCTGAGATGATATTAGGAATATGGATGTGTAGTGTGTGGAAATTTTGCAGGCAGTTAATTAGTGAATGTGAAGACAAATGTATACGAAAGGTGGGAGTAGTGGAACAAGCATAACTCAGAACTCACAGACCAGCTACAAGGTAAGTTCCTGCATAACTAACATTAGGTTAAAAGCAGAACTCTCCTACATAACCAAGATTAAGTCAGGAACAGAACAGCTGCAGCTTCACACAGAACAGTTGGGCAGGAAGCCCAAAATATACCATAAAAGCTGAGAGAATCAGGATGAAGATTAGATTTGTTAAGGAGAGCACCATTTGCTATACTGAAGACTTGAGGCTAAATCCCCAGTACTGAAGTTCCCATGTTCGTGATACTGTCTTGCACCTGGGAATGTATGAGGGACATGTCACTGTAAATATCTTTTGCTACTGCTACTGCTTTTTATATGCATATAACCTTTGGTATTCATCTCAAATATAAGAATTTATAATATAACCTTTGGGTTTTTTTAATTTGTCAGATATTGTCATAAGAACCATTTTGTGCATATATTATATAGAAAAATATAGCTTTTCATACTTTTATATAAGCTGTAACCAGAGTCAGTATTTTTTGTGATCCAGACTACAAGGTGTGATAGAGTGACCCTATTTTCCCCTTTAAACCTGTGCAGGTCCAGGCTGCCCTCTCCACCTTAAATACCACAGAAGGGGAGAGCTCCCTTGGCAGGACACTGCTGGGCAGGGAGAGTCCTGAGGGTGGGATCAATTGGAACAGGATAAATTTGCGAGCCCAGCTGGAATTGGGAGGCCCTATGTCTCCAGGAAAGGCAGCTCCTGTAAATCTATTTTGACCAAACCAGAACAGATTGAATATCCAGAGGGAAGATAGCAATATTCAGTTTAGACAAGGGTTGTAGACTAAGGTAGGCACAGTCTATTTCATATCATCAACATCAGCACAATAATAAAGTGAATATTCATTAGAAAAAGTTGGAGTCAGCATGGTTTACTGCTCCAGCCCAGAAGCTTTGCTTGGCCATCCTCATACAAGGCAAAAATCACTATTTCTTATCACCCACTACATTTGGCGACGAGGATGAGACAGTGGTTATTTGTCTTCTAGTTTGTTAGAGATATATTACCATACAGTGAGTAAATGCCAGAAGGTGACAAAAAATGTGTGTCCTTCATGCTGTTAATATTGGGATCATATGTAAGTCTAGCAATGCTCCTGCTGACCAGGTTTCTGATAGTGTGTCTGGCTGGACCAATCACGAAAACTGGAATGCTGCAGCATAATTACTGAGCCAGACAGAGGCAGCCGATATTTATTTAGCATTTTTCTATACCGGCATTCGAGATAAGAATCACATCATGCTGGTTTACATTTAACAGGGGGGTGTAAAGTAAAATAAAACTGAAAAAACTGAACAAGTGAAAAGAGAATCTGAAGTTACAATAAAACAAGGAAGTTCAAACTGGGTGGAGAAAAGTCTAAAGGAAATTTAACATTAAGATCAATTATTTACAATGTTCTAAAAATGTCTGACTGTGGTTGTCTTTGAAATGAGATTTAATTAGGGTCTGGAAAGGCTTGTTTAAACAACCACGTCTTAAGCCTTTTTCTGAATGTTCGAAGGCATGGTTCTTGACGAAGTTCCGGTGGAATGGCGTTCCATAGTGATGGTCCTGCTGTAGAGAAAGCCTGGTCTCTAAATGTTATATGTTGAGAGTCTTTGGCATGAGGTACATGTAGTGAGTTTCTGTAAGCTTCTCTAATAGGTCTGGAGGAGGTATGTTTTCTGAGTGGGATTTGAAGGATGAGTGGAGCGTGGTGATGGATGGCTTTGTAGATAGTGGTAATGGACTTATGTATGATTCTGCAGTGGATTATATTCTGTAGTGATATGAAAAAAATCTGAGGCTGGGACAGAACTCTGAAATGACTGCCGACACAATTACCTGCCTCTTCCAGTGGAGGTTGGAAGAAGTCAGGGACAGTATGCAGACATAATGGATACCTTTGTCTGTCTGACCATCAGTACATGTTTCAGAAGGGTGTGTCCAATTTACAGCATCAAGGTGAAGAACTGCTGTGCACCAAAGTCCCGGAGAAGGACTCTGCTTTAGATCCAGAAATCTGTTCTCAGTGTCCGTATGTATTCACAGTAGACACATACAGTTATGCAGAAATTCAGAACCTGGTCACCAGAGGACAGGAAAATCCCTCTAAATGAGGACACTAAAGGTTCAGATGCTACAGAAGCAATTACTAGTACTGAAGTTTTAGATACTGAAAGGACAAAGGGATTTGAGAAGTTAACAGAGTTTACTGATAAGAGGAAAGAAACAAGAGAAGGGAAGAGTGGAGAAAGGATGACAACTTAGTCAGCTGAATAAGTTGAGATTAGGTCTTACCTTTCTTTAAAACCTTTTTCATGAAAAGAATATCACTGTGAGAGGGATAGGTCTGAATGAACATCAGACTCATCTTTAAAAATTGATCATTGTGCTGTTAAAGCCCTTTTCTTATGTCATTGACCGCAAATGATTAAGACCGGACGACCTCCTTTTATAAACTTGGTAGGCACGTCGTCAGGCTTGATGATGCGGCCATAAGAATATTATAAATTCAACAATTTCTTTAAAAAAAAATATATAATTTTTTTGAAAAACTGAGTGGCTTTCTAATATAAAAATCGGTATTTTGGGATTTCCTTTTTGGAAGGAGTTACAATGATGAGAGCCATATCAGACTTACCCCAAAGGATGTGAATGGCTCTAAACAGAAAACAGAGAGCGTGCGCAATCTTATTCATTTTTCCTGAATATAATGTATGTTTTGCTTATCCTCTTCTTTTCCATCTCTACTTCAGGCAGATGTGCCTATTAGTCTGTATGCCCAATAACAATCTACTGCGGAGATCCCACTATAAGAAATGGGAGAAAAGCTGCATTCTTCTGGTGTGAACTGGTCTTAGCATCTTCTTCTATCAGACTGGAATGTCTGCCACACATGATCAATTGTGTTCTTAAGTTTCTTCTTATTTTTTATCGTTGTTATATATGGGATGAAATATTATGGATACTGTTTTATTTAGTGAAGGAACTTGTATGTTGCAGAATGAGATGCAGGATGTTTGCCTAGAATGTCACAGAGAGATTCTGTCTCTATGGTGCACAAAATTAGATAAGTTAAGTTGAAAAAGGGTTTAGAGCATGTTGTTTAGAATATGTAATAGATGTGGAACAGTACAGTGTACAAAGAAACTGATAGTCTTAAAGTTTGGATTTCTCACTCTGTGCTTTTATCCCTCACTGAAACCATGCAGGAGTCACTGCTAAAAAACAATGGGACATTGTGTGGGTTTGTCTTGCCTGTTTGCCATCAGAATGTAATTGTTCAAGTCCTGGTGCAAGCACAGAGACACAAGAGACTGCCTATGCTGCTCACTTTGTGTTTGTCTGTATTACTTTTGCGACTGTTAATATAGTTACAGTTATGAACTTTCGAACATTTTTCTCTCTTTTATGCCCAACTCCAGACTTAATGAGAGATGCATTGTGTTTTGTAGTCCTACGTGATACCAATGATCATTTAAGAATTTTTACATACTGCCTATACAGACATAAGTATGAACCAAGCAGTTTACAACAATGTCAACTGACAAAAATACATGAATTGTAAAATAAACATAATTACTAGGATAAAACGAAGTTACAAAATAAAATACAGTAATATAAAATAAAAATAAAAAGGGAAATAAAGGATCAGTTTTAAAAACTGAAACATGAATGGGAGAGAGCTAGAGAGGTTTGGCGCAGTTGAAGGCGATTGAACATAAATATGTTTTAATGGCTTTTTAAAAGTCTTTTATAGTAGAGATGAGTCGAATATGTTCAGGTAATGCACTCCATAAGGTAGGGCCAGCTACTGAGAAGGCCCTTCTATGTGTTAAGTCAAGACATGCACAGTTCTGATGGTAGGTATTTCTAATAAGCATTTGTTTTTCTAGTATATTTTTAAGATTTAGTTCTTAACTGTTTCATTTGCTTTGATATTAGCTTGATATGTATTTTACTATGATACTTCTCATTTTTTCTTTATTTCTCACTCAAGTTTTGGGGACTGAATGTATTACTATGTAAGGGACAGTCTTGCAGATGGATCATACGAAGGATAATTTAGTACCTTATGAGAGAGAAATACCAAACAGTTATGATTTGTTTATAATGATTTACAGTTACTTAGAAACATACTGTGTTACACATGTACTTAAATACTAGGCAAAATATGTTCATAAGATCTGCTGCATCTCAAAAAAGATATAATTGCAATGGAGAAGGTACAGAGAAGGGCAACCAAAATGATAAAGGAAATAGAACAGCTCCCCTATGAGGAAAGACTAAAGAGGTTAGGACTGTTCAGCTTGGAGAAGAGACGACTGAGGGGGGATATGATAAAGGTGTTTAAAATCATGAGAGGTTTAGAACGGGTAGATGTGAATCGGTTATTTACTTTTTCGGATAATAGAAAGACTAGGGGGCACTCCATGAAGTTAGCATGTAGCACATTTAAAACTAATCGGAGAAAGTTCTTTTTTACTCAACGCACAATTAAACTCTGGAAATTGTTTCCAGAAGATGTGGTTAGTGCAGTTAGTATAGCTGTGTTTAAAAGAGGATTGGATAAGTTCTTGGAGGAGAAGTCCATTACCTGCTATTAATTAAGTTGACTTAGATAATAACCACCGCTATTACCAGCAACGGTAACATGGAATAGACTTAGTTTTTGGGTACTTGCCAGGTTCTTATGGCCTGGATTGGCCACTGTTGGAAACAGGATGCTGGGCTTGATGGACCCTTGGTCTGACCCAGTATGGCATGTTCTTATGTTGTTCCAAAGAAGATGGGTGGAATGGAGTGTGAAAATTTTGCAAGCAGTTAATTAGTGAATGTGAAGACAAATGTATGCAAAAGGTGGGAATAGTGGAACAAGCAGAACTCAGAACTCACAGACCAACAAGGTAATTTCCTGCATAACTAACATTAGGTTAGCATCAGAACTCTCCTTCTTAACCAAGATTAAGTCAGGAACAGAACAGCTGCAGTTTCACACAGAACAGTTGGGCAGGAAACCCAAAATACAGCATAAAAGCTGAGAGAATCAGGATGAAGGTTAGATTTAGTAAGGAGAGCACCATTTGCCATCCTGAAGACCAAAGTCTAAATATCCAGTACTGAAGTTCCCGAGCTCGTGATACTGTCATGAACCTGGGAACGTGTGAAGGAAGTCTCATTGTAAATATCTTTTACTACTGCTTTTTATACGCATATAACTTGTGATATCTAACTGAATATAAGAATTTATAACATGACCTGTATTTTATTTGTAAGATGTTGTCATAAGAATTTTGTGCATACATTATACAGAATATAATTTTCATCCTTTTAGATAAGCTGTAATTAATGTGTTTTTTGTGATCCAGACTACAAGAATTATTGTAATGCTGTGTTAGTGGGGCTGCCTGAAAAAACTGCTTCACAGGTTACAAGTGGACCAAAATTTGGCTGCTAGGCTAATTTTGGCTGTTCTAGGAAGGTTAGTGCAAGCCCCTTACTACTTCAACTACACTGGCTGCCTGTAAAAGCAAAAATTAATTTTAAGATTATGGTTTTGGTTTTTAAAACAGTACATGGTAAGGGTGCAGGATCATTGAGTAAATTGTTGAGGCAGTACACTTCCCAGAGAAGACTGCAATCTGGGGATGAAAATTTGTTACAAGTGCCTACTTGGAGAGAGGTTGGATAAATGAAGAATCTTAGGAGGATGTTTTCAGTGATTGGGCCAGAATTGTGGAATTCAGCCACTAAAGAGGTATGGCAGGAAAAAGACGTATGTCTTTTAGAAAAAAGGTAAAAACATGGCTGTTTAAGCAGTGATAGGCAGGGTTGAATGTAAAAAGGTATGGCAAGATGGTATAAGCAGTACAGTTTTAAGAAGGTGTGGGGTTAGATTTTTAAATTGTTTTATATGTTGTATTTTATATGCTGTAAACCGTCTTGACTGGCTATTGTAGCATGTTATATGCGGTATACAAATAAGTGAAATGAAATGAAAGGCAAAAACCCCCATTCTTATTACCAACTACAGGATAGAAGACCAAGCTGCAGCTTTGCATAACAGAAGCAGCCATGGCTCTCACTTGAGACTTCACTGAGCTTTTGAGCTACAGTCCTGCTAAGGTATAGCAGTGATGAATGCAATTGGCCAGCCAGTTAGACAAAGTACTCCACAAAGTATTCCTTGTTGATTGGTATCATATGAGACAATCAGCTGGAAAGCTTTCCAATATGGCTGAGTTTGTTTCTTGAAATATGCTAAGGCTCTTTTGCAGTCTAGAGCATTATAGGGCTTTCCCCCCTCATGTGTGTGGGATTGATTAAAATGAAAAGCAGCGATGACCTTTGGGAGAAATTTTGGGTGACTACAGAGAACCATCCTATTATGGAAGAACTGCATATAGAGAGGATAATGGATTAGAGCTTAAGAATTTGCAGATTTCTAGATGAAATTACTGAATTCTAGCTGAAATTCTAGCTGAAATTCCTGCAATGAGGAACATAGCCTTTCTAAAATATTTGACATGAAAAGTTGACTCCAATGGTTCAAAAGGAGACTTCATTAGTTGGGAAAGGACTACATTCAAGTCCCAAGAAATAGGTGGCTTTTGTACCGGGGATTTGACATGAAATGTTGAGATTACTTACCTGATAATCTCCTTTTCCTTAGTGTAGACAGATGGACTCAGAACAAGTGGGTATAGTGTGCTTGTGCTAGCAGTTGGAGACGGATCTGACGTCAGCACGGATACATATACCCCCACAGGAAGTGAAGCAACTCAGTAATCTTCCTTGCAAAAGCTGTTATGGATATATGTGTACTGACCGATCAATGAATTAGTGAAACAGGATTCCCCTGACCGATTGATAGTAGCTGGAGTCCACCAGCGCTTCCAACCGGAAGGCGTCGACACCTGGTAGAGTGGACGCTCTTATGTAAGAAAATGACATGGCTTACCTTGAACTGGTGAAACCCATGTACACCGGCAGCCGGGCGGGATGCTGAGTCCATCTGTCTACACTAAGGAAAAGGAGATTATCAGGTAAGTAATCTCAACATTTCCTAGCGTGTAGCCAGATGGACTCAGAACAAGTGGGATGTACAAAAGCTTTACTCCCGGACTGGGCAGGAGGCTGCCTGAGGACCGCATAGGACTGCCCTCGCAAATGCTGTGTCCTCCCTGGCCTGGACATCCAGACAGTAAAATCTGGAAAAGGTATGGAGGGAGGACCATGTCGCCGCCTTACATATTTCTGCGGGCGACAGCATCCTAGATTCTGCCCAAGATGCTGCTTGCGCTCTGGAAGAATGAGCCTTGACCTGTAGAGGTGGTGACTTTCCGGCCTCTACGTAGGCCGCTCTGATAACTTCTTTGATCCAGCGGGCTATGGTGGGCCGAGAGGCCGCTTCCCCTTGCTTCTTCCCGCTGTGAAGGACGAACAGATGGTCCGTCTTTCGTACTGCTTCTGTCTTTTCCAGGTATCTGGGCAGCAATCTGCCGATGTCGAGATGGCGTAGCAAACGCCCTTCTGATTTCTTCAAACCCGCCGTGGTTGGCAAAGATATGGTTTGATTGAGGTGAAATTGTGAGACTACTTTAGGTAAGAAAGAGGGAACTGTGCGAAGATGGATAGCCTCTGGAGTGATTCTGAGAAAGGGATCACAGCAGGACAGCACTTGTAGCTCTGAGATGCGGCGTGCGGAACACACTGCCAGCAAGAACACCATCTTCAAAGTTAGCAAACGGAGAGACAGGCCCCGAAGGGGTCTGAAGGTGGATCCTGCGAGGAAATCCAAAACTATGTTGAGGTTCCACAGGGGCACTGGCCACTTCAGTGGCGGACGAATGTGCTTGACTCCTTTCAGGAAGCGGGAAACATCTGGGTGCGTGGCAATGGTCTTGCCATCCCTCCTGGGACCGTAGCAAGACAGCGCAGCCACGTGAACCTTGATGGAGCTTAGGGAGAGACCCTTCTAAAGTCCATCCTGCAGGAAATCCAGAACAATAGGGATTGTGGTCGCATGTGGATTGGTGCCATGAATGTCGCACCAGGCTTCAAATACTCTGCAGATCCTTATGTAGGTGAGGGATGTGGAAAACTTGCGAGCTCGGAGGAGTGTATCTATCACCGGCTCCGAGTAACCTCTTTTCTTCAGTCTAGCCCTCTCAAGGGCCAGACCGTAAGAGAGAATTGAGCCGGATCCTCGTGGAGGATGGGACCTTGACGTAGCAGGTCCCTGAGAGGAGGCAGGGGAAGAGGCTCCCCTGTCAGTAGTCTTCTCATGTCCGCGTACCAGGGTCTTCTTGGCCAGTCTGGTGCCATTAGAAGAACTAGGCCTCTGTGCCTCTGAATCTTGTGTATAAGGGCGCCCAGCAGGGGCCACGAAGGAAAGGCATATAGCAGGGTCCCTGGAGGCCATGGCTGAACCAGGGCGTCGATCCCATGAGAGAACGGATCTCGCTTGCGGCTGAAGTATCTGGGTACTTGAGCATTGGACCTGTCCGCTAGTAAGTCCATGTCCGGAGTCCCCCACTGATCCACAATCATCTGGAAGGCTGTGGGGGACAGCTGCCATTCCCCCGGATTTAGGTTTTCCCTGCTGAGGAAGTCTGCCGCGGTGTTGTCCCTTCCGGCAATGTGGACGGCGGAGATGTCCTGGAGATTCGCCTCTGCCCAAGCCATCAGCGGGGCTATCTCTAGGGACACCTGTTGGCTTCTGGTTCCGCCCTGTCGGTTGATGTATGCCACCATGGTGGCGTTGTCGGACATCACTCTGACTGCTCTGTTCCTCAGTCTGTGGGCAAATCGCAGGCATGCTAATCGGACTGCCCGTGCCTCTAGATGGTTGATGTTCCACCCCGACTCTTCTCTGTTCCATCGCCCTTGGGCGGTGAGCTGTTCGCAGTGTGCTCCCCATCCGCTCAGGCTGGCATCTGTGGTGAGCAGAGACCACGTGGGGGAGGACATCTTCGACCCCCTGCTCGTGTGGTTGGGCTGCAACCACCACCGTAGCTGGGTCCGCAGTCTGGCTGGTAGAGGGAGATGCACGGAGTAATTCCGGAAGAGAGGGCTCCATCGAGAGAGGAGGGAACGTTGTAGTGGTCTCATATGGGCCCTTGCCCAGGGTACTACTTCCAGGGTGGATGCCATGAGACCGAGAACCTGCAGATAGTCCCAAGCTATGGGTCGGCTGGCTCCCATCAAGGACTGTAGACGTGTCTGGAGTTTTAACCTTCTCTTGGTAGTGAGGCTGACTTTGTCTGCCTGGGTGTCGAACTGGACTCCCAGGTATTCCAGTGATTGGGAAGGCTGTAGGCAACTCTTGCTTAGGTTGACTACCCATCCCAGGCTTTCCAGAAGGGCGATCACTCTGTTGGTTGCCCGATGGCTCTCCTCTCGTGATTTCGCTCTAATCAGTCAATCGTCTAGGTAGAGATGGACAAGGATTCCTTCCCGTCTGAGCGCCGCTGCCACTGCTACGATCACCTTGGTGAAGGTCCGCGGCGCCGTGGCTAACCCGAAGGGCAAAGCCCGGAATCTGAAGTGTTGTCCCAGAACCTTGAAGCGTAGGTAGCGCTGATGATCCCGATGGATCGGGATATGCAGGTAGGCTTCTGACAAGTCTAAGGCCGTGAGGAATTCTCCTGGCTGTACTGCGGTCTTGACTGAGCGCAGAGTTTCCATGCGAAACCTCGGGACCCTTAAGTATCGATTGACTGACTTGAGGTCCAATACAGGCCGGAAAGTGCCCTCTTTCTTGGGTACCATGAAATAAATGGAATAGTGCCCAGAATCCATTTCCCCTGTATGTACTGGGATTATGGCTTTCAAGGACAGGAGCCTCGCCAGGGTAGTTTCCAATGCTGCCTTCTTGTGGATTGGACACGGAGATTCCACAAACCTGTCCGGAGGGATGTGATGGAAGTCCAGATAATACCCCTCTCGGATGATGGCGAGGACCCACTGGTCCGATGTAATCTCGACCCATCTGGGGTAGAAGAGGGTTAACCTGCCCCCTATGGCTTCAACCCTGGATGGATCGGCTGATTCTCATTGGGGGGTGCGGCCGGGGCCCGAACCCGAGCCGGCTCCCCTCTTGTGCTACGTGGTCTAAAAGGACTGGTTCCTGGCCTGAGGACGAGGTGCCTGGTAGCGACTCCTATAAGGAGTGAAGCGTTGGGAGCTTCTACCTCTGGAGGGCCTCGGAAAGGTGCGCTGGTTCCTCTTGGACCTGTCTTCCGGCAGTCGAGGTACTGGAGAGGCACCCCATGTGCTGGCCAGTTTATCCAGGTCGCTGCCGAACAGAAGAGACCCCTTGAAGGGCATTCTAGTGAGACGTGTCTTAGAAGGAGCATTGGCTGACCAGTTCCGTATCCAGAGCTGCCGCCTGGCTGCTACTGAGGATGAGACCCCCTTGACTGTCGTACGGACTAGGTCGGAGGCGGCATCCGTAAGGAACGAGAGAGCTGACTCCATGTCTGCTGCCGGAGCATTGCTCCTGACCTGTGAAACAGGAACGCGTTACCACTGTGCAGCAGGCTGCGATTCGCAAAGACAGAGCTGCCACCTCAAAGGTTTGTTTCAGGATGGCGTCCAGGCGTCGGTCGTGAGCCTCCTTGAGGGCCGCCCCCCCCTCCACTGGAATGGTAGTGCGCTTGACCACAGCGCTAACCAAGGCGTCCACCTGAGGGCATGCCAGCATATCCTTGATTGCCGGGTCCAAGGGGTACATGCCGGACAGGGCCCGACCCCCTTTGAATGAGGCCTCTGGCGCATTCCACTCCAGATCGATCAGCTGTTGCGCCGCTTGCAGGAAGGGAAAATGGCGGGCTGTGGGACGAAGACCCTCCAGCAGGGGGTTCTGCGTAGATGCCTCCATGGTGCTGGGGCCTGGAATAGCCAACTCCGTCAGGCACTGAGAGACCAGGTCGGAGAGATCCTCCTTGGGAAAGAACCGCCTCATAGTTCGATATGGCTCTATCCCCGAGGGAAGTTCCCCCTCCTCGGGGGGTTCGGACTCGTCCTCCGAGACATCAGGGTCTGCAGGAGCCGGACTGCCCGGAGGCGGGTGCCCGCGGTAAGGGCGAGAGGGTCCGGGGACAGGGGCAGCAGGGCTTGGACGGGAAGCTGACTGCATCTGTACAAAGGCGTGAATCCCCTTAAATAAGTCCACCCAGGAAATGGAAGCGGTCTCTAGCCGTCGGGGTACCAAATCCCCCGGAATTCCTGGCTGTTCAGGACGCCCCGCTAAATCCGGGGTGGCCCCTGGGGAACTGTCGGTAAACCTCGGTTGAGACTGGTCCTGGCCCGGGGCTCCCACGGCCTCCTCACATTGGGCACAAAGAGAATCTGGCTCCTCGCTCTGCGTGGCTCTAAGCTGGCACGCTGAGCAAAGGCCAAGAGCTTTCACGCCGGAGTCAGGAGGTGCCGCCTCTGGAAACGCCGGGGCGTTCAAGTGTTCCATCGCGTCTTGCGAATGCAGGGCGCCAGCTTATGCCAATAATATGCCCTTAATAATTTGCAATATGCGTTCAAATATACAATATGCGCTCAAGAATATGCGTTCAGCACTATGCGTTCAAATAACATACAATATGCGCTCAAGAATATGCGTTCAGCACTACGCGCTCAATAATATACGATATGCGCTCAAATATACAGTATGCGCTCAAATATATGTGTACAGCACTATGCGCACAAGAACATACGCTTAGTAATGTATATGCTGCGTTGTGCGCCCCTCCACAGGCGCCTATCCGTGGGCGCTCAATACCTTAACAAGGCTGACGAAATGGCGACCTCCACGGCGTGTCATCTACCGGCAACGCCGCCGATCCTCGTACCTCGGAGACCAAAAGTAAGAGATGTACGCCTTACCTGATCTTCGGCGCTTCCCGGCTGTAACCCGGGCGGTCTCCGGCTGCGGGGGGAGAGGGGAAATACTTTCACCGCGGCGCTCGAGGAAATGCACCCGCTGCCTCTAAGCCGCCGAACTTGTCACGCTCGGGGCGAAGTCCACGCCGGGACCGAGGCGCCTCTCAGCCAGGCCCGAGCCCTTCTCGCTCGGAGGCTAGATCCCTGCCGCGATTCAGCCACGGGACCGAGGCCTAAACCTCCGAGGGATCGCGGAAATCACCTCGGGAAACTCAACTGGGGGAGGGACCCGAGGGTATCACCGCAGGAGTGCGGGGCTCGTCGTCTGGTATCTTCTTAGAAATTTAAAAAGTCAAAAGTAGAAAGTAGATTTGGAAAACACGCTCAGCGAGCGTGCAGGAGCTCCAAACTGTTTTGGAGACGGAAATTACTGAGTTCCTTCATTTCCTTGGGGGTATATGTACCCGTGCTGACGTCAGATCCGTCTCCAACTGCTAGCATGAGCACACTATACCCACTTGTTCTGAGTCCATCTGGCTACACGCTAGGAAATAGGCCTTTCATGAAGTGAGATATCAGCAAATGATTAGAGATTGGTTTGCCATTTACTTGAGTATGGTAAACCATTATAGCGCTGAGATGCACCTGTAAAGATGAAGTGGCAAGGCCTGAGTGAGAAAGATGGGGCAGGTACTTCAGCAGATGCTTAGGGCTCGCAGAAAAATGGGTCCAAAATATTTTGTTGACAACATTTGGAGTATCTGTGCCATTTGAAGGCATAATTCAATCTAGTGGAAAGTTTCTTAGAGCAGACAATGCCTATAATTTCTGTAAATACATAAAGATTCTTGATCAGTCAGTGCTCAACATCCGAGCTGTGAGGTCAAGACCTTAAAGGTTGGGATGGTTAAATGCCCAAATCTTCCTGTATCAACAGTGCACGGTCCGTTTCCAAATGTATGGGAGGATTGTTGGAAAGTTGTACAAGATATACATACCAGAAATGCCTGGGCCATGCCGGGATTATGAGAATCAGAAGAGTGTGGTCCTGAAGAAATTTATGTAGTGTCTTGGTGATAAGTGGTAATTGTGAAAAAGTGTATATGAGGCTTTGCCCCCAGTTGAGGAGGAAAGCTTCTTGAGCCAACCTGTGTTCGCTTGGTAGAAATGAGCAAAATTAATTTAGTTTTGTGTTTCTGCTGTGAGTCAAACAGGTCAACCGATGGTAGACCCCGATAAGCTGAAGTTTGTCATCACTGACTGCTGTAGAGATTACTTGTGTGGATTGAGACACTCGGCTGAGTTGATCTGCCAACCTGTTGCAGATAAGTAGTCTGAAGGGTAGCCCGATTTATCTCCACCCACTGCCTGATTTTTAGGACCTTTTGACAGAAAGGCCATGATCCTGTTCCTCCTTGCTTGTTGATGTAAAACATGTCTGTTTGAATCAAGATGCTCTTTCCCTGAAGATGAGCAAAATCTGAGAGAGCATATCTGATTGCTCTAAACTTTAGAAGGTTGATCTGATAGCAACTCTCTTGAAGAGTCCAGAGACCTCATTTTCAAAGAGATCTGGTATGTAATCCCTGTCCTTTGGTACAGGCATCAGTCACAAGAATTAATATGTGGGAGAGCACTCAAAGAGGGGCTCCTTCTTTTAGAACTCATGAGTGAAACCACAACTGTAACTCTTGTTTCACAGTTGTCGTGATCTGCACTAGAGTGCAGATCATGACGACTGTGAAACAACGACTGTGCACTAGAGTATTAGTTGATCCAACTGGATACAAAGATCCCATTGTAAGTAGCGGGCATGAAGACATGCCCGCTACTTACAATGACAAGTCAGTGGAACCACATGGATGACTGCTGGCATGTATAAGAACCATTAGGAATCGCTTTGCAGATGAGCAAGAAGAAGAAAGCAGGCTGCAAATGAGTGATGTTATGGTGTTTTCTTGTTTGGTAGGCTGGAATGCTCTTTCCTGGACATAGTTTAAGCAAACCCTGATGAATATGAGATTGAGTGGGCTCCATGGTTAATTTCTCGAAGTTGATCAGAAAACCTAAGCATTGTAGTAGAGCTACGGTTAAGTTCAAAGAACATAGTTCTTTGTCCCTTGAGCTCGCTGTGATGAGTCAATCATCCAGGTACGGGAAGACTTGCATTCCCTGGGGTTGGAGATGAGCTGCTACTATCCCAAGGCAGACTAGAGGCCAAACCCTCAGAGTAGATGAGAGGACTACCAGGAGTACTTTCTACTGGCAGTAAGAAGAATACACCTGAAAGCAGAGGTAGCATCAATTGGAAGGGTGGATGGATATGTATGTGAGCATCTGCATCCTTCAAATCCAAGGCACACATCCATTCATCCTTCTGAATATAAGGAAGGATTGTACTGAAGGAGTTCATTTTTAATTTCTCTCTGAGAATATGTTTAAGTGTCTCAAATCAAGAATGGGCTGCTGTCCCCTGTTTTCTTAGGGATAAGTAAGTATCAAGCATAGAACCCCAGGGCATGTCGAGACAATGGAACTGGTTCTATCCACTTGCTGTTGGAGAAGTGACAGCACTTCCAGTCGAAGCTGCAGCAAATGAGATGGATCTCGATGGAGTGCCAAAAAAAGAAAATACAGGAGGGATGGAGAGACCAGGAGAAACACAACCGGTACCCAGATTGTACAATTTGAAGAACAAAGGAATCCTTGGTGATGTGATTCTACTTATCCATGAAAGGTTGGATTCTTCCCTTTTTTTTTACGCTCCCTGTTTTTAATGTAACTTTCATTTCTACTTAGACGTTAATTGGTTTCCCCTATGTTCTAATGTAAACCGGTTCGATAAGACCTGGTCTTGAGTATCGGTATAGTAAAAGAAGTTAAAGAAATAAATAAATAAATACTGGGAAAGTCTGAAATGGATTGTTCGGGGAGAGGGAAGGGGTATCATAAAATATGCTCTGGTTTGGGGTGGGCCTGTTGTGTAGGTTTCTGTTGCCAGTGTTCTCTTTGACGAGGCCTGGCCAGAAGTGGCTGCTGACACTGGGCCAAAAGGGGCGGTAGTCAGTAAGAACATAAGAATTGTCATACTGGGTCAGACCGAGGGTGCATCAAGCCCAGTATCCTGTTTCCAACATTGGCCAATCCAAGTCACAAGTACCTGGCAAGATCCCAGACCTCATGCTGCTATTGCACAGTAATCTGTAATGTCTATTCTCCAAATCTACTTGGTTAATAACAGTTTATAGACTTCTCCAGGAACCTGACCAAATCTTTTTTTAAAACCAGCTATGCTAACTGCCTTAACCCACATCCTCATAGACCTCTATCATATCCCCCCTCAGCTGTCTCTTCTTCAAGCTGAACAGCCTTAACTTCTTTAGCCTTTTCTCATAATGGAGTCATTCCATCTTATTTATCATTTTGATCACCCTTTTCTGTACCTTTTCCAATATAACTATTTCATTCTTGAGATGTGCCAACCAGAACTGCACACAGTACTCCATGTGTAGCCTCATCTGCAGCAATACAGAGGCATGACGACATTTTCCGTTTTATTCTCCATTCCTTTCCTAATAATTGCTAACATTCTGTTTGCTTCTTTAACTGCTGCCACATACAGAAGTGGATTTCAATGATATCCAGATCCTTTTCCTGGGTAACTCCCAATATGGAACCTAACATCGCGTAACTACAGCGTGGATTACTTTTCTCCACTTTGCACTTATCCACACGAAATTTCATCTGTCATTTGAACGTCCAGTCTTCCAGTCTTGCAAGGTTCTCCTGCAAATTTTCACAATCTGCTTGTGATTTAACTTGGAACAATTTTGTGTTCTTTGCAAATCTAATCAGCTTTCTCAGGAGTCTCTCATGAGGCACTTTGTCAATGCCTTCTGAAAATTCAAATATCCTACACATCTACTGGTTCATTGTCTGCATGTTTATTAACTCCTTCAAAACAATGTAACAGATGGTGAGGCAAAATTTCCCTTGTGTAAATCCATAGTGTGTCCCATTAAACCATGTTTTTCTATATGTTGTGATTTTGTTCTTTAGAATATTTTCCATGATTTTTCATGGCACTGAAGTCAGACTTACCGGTCTGTAGTTTCCCAGATCATCCTTGTAACCCTTTTTAAAGATTGGAGTTACATTAGCTATCCTGCAATCTCAGGATATAATGAATGATTTTAAACCATCTGCTCCGGGTGATTTGCTATTCTTTATTGTTTGTCAATCTGCCTTATTACATCTTCCAGTTTCACTGTGATTTGTTTCAGTTCTTCTGAATCACCGTCATTGCATACCCAACATACTCTTCCATACCACCAAAGCAAATAATTAAATTAGTCTTTCCGCGACAGCCGTACCTTCCCTAAGTGCCTCTTTAACCCCTCAATTAACTAACGTTCCAACAGACTCCCTCACAGGGTTGCTATGGATATATTTTACAAAGTTTCTATTATGGGTTTTTGCCTCTGCAGCCAGATTCTTTTCAAATTCTCTTTTAGCCTGCCTTATTTATTTAATTTCTTTTACTATACTGACTTACATCTAATTTGCCAATGGTGATGCCTTTTTTTCTATTTTCTTCAGATGGATCCTTTTTTCCAATTTTTGAAAGATGTTCTTTTGACTAAAAGACTGGTAAGGCCTCCTGCAGACGTATGTTCGCTTGATAGAATTTGTGTCGCACTGTTGAGGGCTGTTCAGGAGCTGTTGAGAGCCACTGCACCACTATGTTCTGGTCCTTAATCTGAGCGACCCTCTAATGAAGCTAGTCACTGAAAAGACTGTCGCTTAAGCAGGGGAGGTCCACTAGTTTTTCGTGGATGTTCTCACAGATGACACTCACTCAAAGCTATGTCATATGTCTAGCCTCAACAGAGACAGATGAAGTACTTGAAATGGAATAAAATGATTCATATACTGATTGGAGAAGATGGTGGATGCCCCCTTCCATATCTAGGAGTGTTTGTGGATAGTAATTGCTTTGCTCTGTGGCAGGTAGTAAAGGCTTCAACTTTTGAATGCAGTTATATACGTACTGCACCATGTAGAACGGATGGATGTTAATGTGAGCAGAAACTAATGCACTTTAAAAAATGTTCTTGCTAAAGTTATATAGAAGTTTGTAGTTTTTCCAGGAGGAGAATTTGAATAAATGTCTGTCTTTTTCACTTTCTTCATACAGATTCAACTACTAGTAAGTCAGCTGGACAACACTATCTCCTGGTGATTGTTGGATTCTTGAGTTTGAGGTCTAACTTCCTAGTGGTTGGGGTGACCAAAATAGGAGTTTCCCACATTTTCATTTGTAGAGCATTGAGAATGCTGTGAATTGGAAGGGCCGCTGGCATGTCCATCATTGGAAGAGGTCCCAGAAGCTTGGATCGGGGGTCTTTGTCTTTGCAGATATGAACGCCCAATGCAGTATCCATCTTTTTAAAAACAGAATAGGTCAGATACTCTGGTGGTGAAGTGTGGTCTGGTGGTTGGAGTTTTAATGATCCAAAGACAACAACAAACCTTTTCAGTCGGAAAAAAATCAACAGAACCAGGGGTCATGATTTGAAGCTCCAGGGAGGAAGACTCAGAACCAATGTCAGGAAGTATTTCTTTACGGAGAGGGTGGTGGATGCCTGGAATGCCCTTCCGGAGGAAGTAGTGAAGACCAGAACTGTGAAGGACTTCAAAGGGGCGTGGGGATAAACACTGTGGATCCATAAAGTCAAGAGGACGTCAATGAAGAGTGGGTGGCTCGCTAGAATGACAGCTGCTGCCTGGAGATAATACCCTTATTCAATAAACATACACACGGTTACTGCGACTCCAACATCGCTCTAAGCTTCAACGGCAAGAGGAAATGTGGAAAAAAAGGATTTGCACTCACAAAGCGGGGAGTAGCTGGCTTGTTACGGCGGTTACTACCCCAAACCAAATAAGCCTGATACTTCACTTTCAATGCATATCCAGCATAGCTCTCTGCTTCAACGGCAGGGGAGAAGAAAAACCACCAATAAGGGCTGAATAACATAGTCTGGGTAAAACAAATAAGCATGGGTGTAGCTTGCTTATTGTGGCGGTTACTACCCCTAACTAATCAAGCTTGATATTTCACTTGGATGCAGCTCCATCACTGTTCTCTACATTAATGGTGGGGGTGGAAGAGAAATAGAACCAAAGGTTACTAAGAGCTAAGAGAAACAGATAAGTATGAGAAAAAAGAAGTGTGAAACTTGCTGGGCAGACTGGATGGGCCGTTTGGTCTTCTTCTGCCGTCATTTCTATGTTTCTTACCCAGGACTCCAATAACAAAGACGACAAACTGGAAGGGCTTCTGGATGATTTGCTGCTTCGTCTAACACCTCTAACCTGTCTGAATCTGCTGCAATATACAATGAAGCAAATATCTATGGTGCTGCCACAGCGACAGTGGAGAGGAGAGGCTGGAATGTTCCTTCAGTCCCCTTGGTCAGAGAGGTAAAGAAACTCCCCATTAAAGAGGTTATTTACCAAAGGTTCTCTCCCATTTTGTGTCTATGAGAAAAATCCTTAGTAAATGAGGCTGTAAGAGACTGGTATAGTAAGTTGCGCTGACCTTGTCACAGGTTTTAACATCCATTTTAGCATGGGTTTTTGGCGCTAGCTTAACTTTGGAAAATAGGGATTTTAGCACCAGAAAAACCTGAGCTATAAAACCTGTGGCTAGGTTAGCACATCTCATGCTAATCACAGAGTAAAGCGCAGCTGCCTGTAACAGGTGTTCTCCTAGGACAGAAGGATGTTAGTCCTCACATGTGGGTGACATCATCCGATGGAGCCCGGCACAGAAAACTTTTGTCAAAGTTTCTAGAAGCTTTGACTAGCAGACTGAGCATGCCTAGCCTGCTACTATCGTATGAGGTCCCCCTTCAATCTCATAGCAAAATACGAGCCAAAAATAAAACAAACCGAAGGTGAACCCAACAATGTGGGGAGAACACCTGTTACAGGTAAGCAACTGCACTTTATCCTTGGATAAGCAGGATGGTAAGTCCTCACATGTGGGTAAGTACAAAGCTCCAGACTGCCCCACTCAACTAGAGAGTCCAACAAAGATCGAACAAGATGTCAACGAGCACAACACAACAGCAGCGCTATAGGGAAACAGGGGCGGTCTGGGTTCCACAAGAGTACGAAGCAAGAATTGGGTTCAGAACTGGAACAGATTATGCAGGACAGACTGACCAAAGGCACTGTCCTGAAGGCTATCCCTGTCTAAGCAATAATGAGATGCAAACATGTGAAGAGAACTCCAGGTTGCGGCTTGGCAAATTTCAACGACAGGGACTGCACACAAGTGAGCCACAGACATTGCCATAGCCTGCACAGAATGAGCTTTAACTCTGCCAGCCAGCTGAAGGCCTGCCTGTGTGTAGAAGGCAATGCAATCTGCCAGCCAATTGGACAAGGTTTGTTTACCCACCATCACTCCCAGCCTGTTGCAGTCAAAGGACACGAAAAGCTGGGTGGACTGTCTGTGGCTCGCCGAGCAAACCAGGTAGAACATCAAAACCTGTTTACAGTCCAAGGTATGAAAGCACCCATTCCCCTGGGTGGGAATGAGGCCTCAGAAAAAAGGTGGGCAGAACGATGGACTGGATGGAGGCGGTCCAGAGAAGGGCGACCAAAAAGGTGGATGGTCTTCATAAAATGACTTATGAGGAGAGACTGAAGAACCTAAATATGTACACCCTGGAGGAGAGGAGGAGCACGGGTGATATGATATAGACTTTCAGATACTTGAAAGATTTTTATGATCCATGGTCAACAATAAACCTTTTCCATTGGAAAAAATCAGTAGAACTAGGGGTTACGATTTGAAACTCCAAGGAGGAAGATTCAGAACCAATGTCAGGCAGTATTTCTTCACGGAGAGGGTGGTGCGTGGATGCCTGGAATGCCCTCTGAGGAAGTGGTGAAGACTAAAACTGTGAAGGATTTCAAAGGGGCATGGGATAAACACTGTGGATCCATAAAGGATAGAGGATGAAAATGAAGAGAAGAGCCATGGGGATGGCTTGCTGGAATGGTGGCTACTACCTGGTGATTATTACCCTTACTCAATAAGCCTTCACTCGGTTAATGCAACTCCAACATTGCTCTCTGCTTCAACGGCAAGGAGAAATGTGGAAAAGAGGATTTGCATTCAGACAACCAACAAGGACTGAACTACACAGTCTGGATAAACAAATAAGCATGGGGATAGCTTGCTTATTGCGGCGGAAACTACCCTAAACCAATTAAGCCTGATACTTCACTTTGAATGCATATACAGCGTTGCTCTCTGAACTTGGTGGTCGGTGAAACAGATAAGTAATGGGTAAATAAGTGTGGGAGCTTGCTGGGCAGACTAGATGGGCCATTTGATCTTTTTCTGCCGTCATTTCTATGTACCTATGATTGAGGTGGAAATCAGTCACAACCTTGGGCAGAAACTCGGGATGCGTACGTAAGACCTCACGATGTGGAAGAACTTCGTGCACGGTGCGCTTATGTGACCAGGGCCTGAAGCTCACTGACCCTACGAGCTGAAGTGATCGCCACCAGGAATATGACTTTCCAGGTGAGGAACTTCAGGTCACAGGACTGCAGCAGCTCAAAAGGAGGCCGCATGAGTCTTGTCAGGACAACGTTGAGGTCCCAGGATGCAACCGGGGGCCGAAGAGGGGGAGCTTCAGCTGAAGGAGACCCCGCATGAAACGGCCCACTAAGAGTTGAACCGAGACGGGCGTGCCAGCAACGCCTTGATGGTAAGCGCTGACAGCGCTAAGGTGCATCCTGACAGAACTGGTCTGGAGTCCAGACTCGGACAAGTGCCGTAGGAGGTCCAGCAGGTGGATAAGGGGGGCCTGAGAAAGGGTCTAAATCATGACCCCCACACACCAGACGGAAAAATGTTTCCACTTTGAGCTGTAGAACATCCTGGTCGAAGGTTTCCGGGACTCCACCAGGACCTGGAACACAGTCTGAGAGCTGCAAAGGCTGGAGGACTACATCCTCAACATCCAAGCCGTGAGGGCCAGTGCACGGAGATTCGGATGGTGCAGGGTGCCATTATTCTGTGAGATAAGGTCGAGCGCCATCCCCAACTGGATAGGCGCCTGCACAGACAGATCCTGCAGAAGCGGGAACCAGACCTGTTGAGGCCAAGAAGGTGCCACGAGAATCATAGTCCCTTTGTTCTGCTGAAGCTTCAGCAGAGTCTTCGAGAAGAGCGGTAGAGAGGGGTACGCATACAGCAGGCCCTTCCCCCAGTGAAGGGAGAAGGCATTGCAGGTTGGATGGTTGTTCCTCACTACCAGAGAGCAGAACCTGCTCACCTTGTGGTTGTGAGGGGAGACAAATAGATCCACTTTCGGTGTACCCCATCGGCAGAACAGCTCAGCCGCTACTGCTGGGTTGAGGGACCACTCGTGTAGTTGGAAGGACCAGCTTAGGCGGTCTGTCAGCACATTGAGCTGAACTGGCAAGGTAGGTCATTCGCAGAGACATCCCTTGAGACAGGGCCCAGGTCCATACTTGTATCGCTTCTTGGAAGAGGAGGAATGAGCTCATGCCGTTCTATCTGCCGATGAACCACATCGCAACCTGGTTGTCTGTCTGAACGTACACAAGGAGTACCGCATTGCCCGAAGCTCCAGAAAGTTTATCGGCGGCGGTCCAGAGGCCTTGTGTGTGAGCTCCCCAGCCCGGGGGGGTGGGGGGGGGGGGTGGGGTGTGGGTTTAGCATCGGTGGTAATGGTCACCTGGAGCGGAACGGGCTGGAAAGGAAGTCCTTATTCCAGGTAGGAAAGATCTTCCCACCAGGACAGAGACATCCTTAGAGGGTCCATTATTGTGACTGGAGCCTCAACGTCCTGAGATGCCTGCCGCCACTGGGATCACAGATTCCACTGTGGCCTCCTCATGCAGAGGCAGGCCAAAGGAGTCACATGGACGGAGGTTGCCATGTGGCCCAGTAGGTGGAGCAGGAGGCAAGTTGGAACCCTTTGACTGTTGCGGACAAGGGTAGCCAGCAAGGAAAGGGCGATCGCTTGGTCCCTGGCAGAAAAGCTTTCACTTGTGCCGTGTCCAGCCTGGCGTCTATGAAGTCCAACTGAGGGGACAGACAGAGGTGCGATTTGGGGAAGTTTATAACAAACCCCACAGTCTGCAGGGTCTGCACCGTCAAGGCCAGAGCTTGCAAGGTTCAGGAGTAAAATTCACTCCTGACCAAACAGTCGTCCAGGTATGGAAACACATGGACTGAGAAACACCTGAGGTAGGCGGCCACCACCGCTAAGCATTTGGTGAAGACGCGGGGGGCCGATGCCAGCCCGAAGGGCAGCACTCTGTACTGATAATGTGCACTCCCCACCACGAAGGAGAGGTACTTCCAGTGGTTGGGGACAATCACAATGTGCGAGTAAGCCTCCTTGAGATCGGTTGGAGATCAGAGGAACAGAGCCATGCCATTCATCTGGTGCAGGCTGCCATCTCAAACACAGGTGGAGCGCACCCTGTGTTTTCCTGCCTCCAGACCCAACAAGACAATGGCAGAAAGGGCTTCCTGCTGTTGCTGAGGGAGGCCCTCCACAAAATCTTGAATTTGCTAACAGACTGCGATTGTAGGTCATATAGAGAGTTGATAGGCGGCGATGCGGGCAACCAGCATGGCGCCTTGGAAGATTTTACGACCCAGAGCATCTAGCTCCCTGTGCTCATGTCCCAGAGGAGCGGAGGCATGGGTATGGGAACGCCGGGCCTTTTTTAACGCAGATTCCACAACCACCGACTGGTAGGGGAGTTGCCTTCTGTCAAACCCCACGGTCTGTAGCACCAAATAGGTGGCATCGGCCTTCCTGTTAATGGGGAAGACAGAAATGGGGTGTTCCCACATGCGAAGGAGGTGTTCCTTAAAGATATCGATGAACTGGACCCATTTCAGCATTTTATGACATGCATCCTCCTCCGTGAGCAGCTGAAAGAGAATGGCCTCGGCTATAGCCCTAACAAATCCCGCGAAGGACAAGTTCTTGGGTGACAATCGGCATCGCTCCTCCGGAGAGAGCTCAGAGAGGGCGTCATTGGAGTATTCAGAGGTCGAGTCTGAGGAGTATTAATCCCGGGGTCATAAGGCCCCTCCCTCTTCACTGGGATCAGTGAGCTGTGGGCAAGGTCCATGAGGGGCATCGACCCTGGGCTCAGATGGCTTTGGAGGCCTTGAGGGGACCGGCGGCATCAATGGCTCCCCGGCATGGAGGGGATCAGGAGGCAATGGTAAGCCGGAGAGATCCAGCAAAGGCTCGGGGAACCGTGGGCGAGGGACTACAGTACCAGTCGTATCCTCCTCCTTGGAGGACTGAGAATTGGGTTCGCTCCGGTGGAGGGCATTGGTGGCCGATGGGGAATCGAAGGCCCCTCAGGCTCCAGTTGCATCGGAAGGGCGAATAGAAGGATGTCCACACCCTCCAACAGTGGTGCTAGCATCGATGGCGGAAGCTTGGGCACCGGTGCAACCAGCAGCTTAACGCTTTGAAGTGCTTTGAGCACCACAGACTGCACCCTGCGGTCCAACTCCTGCTGAAAGTCCGAATGGCCAGAATTGATGGAGTGGGACGAGGCTTTACCGGCTCTTCCTCAGGTGTCCAAGGTAGCGCGGTACCCGGACCAGTGTCGGTGGGGAATGCCTGGCGCTACTGGGAGCACCGGAGGATGGGGGATTCGATGGCCGGCGCCATTTCAGTGGTGGCTCGGCAGCCGATGCTGCTCCGGGACTGGAACCATGCGTTGATGGTGACTGGTATCTGTGCTTGCGGGTTCTTTTCCGGTGCTCGGCCCGGTTTTTTCCTGGTGCCGAGGCGGCCAATGATCTCGATGTCCTGGAGACCATTGAGGATCGATCCACCTCTCCCTGATCCTTGGAAGTACTGGTGAGAGGGACCGCAAGGGGTTCAGATGGTTCCCCGCGATCCCTCGGTGTCAATGGAACAGATGCAGGCAGGGTCCCGAAAAATGTCTCCATCTTATCGAGGTGCGCCCAATGCCCTTTGGGTGTCATCTGGTCGCACAGACGGCACCCACGGATGTCATGTGAGGCCCCCAGGCAGAGGATACAAACTTCGTGCGGGTCCGTTATAGAAAACTGGTCAACGCCATAGAAAACACCCAGCATGCGGTCGATGACAAGACGGTCACCATGAGGTGAGGAGTCGGGAAATGACTGCAAGGTTGGGGAAAAGACCTACCGCACCAAGGCGGCATGAACCATGAAGGGGGACCAGACGAGGAAATGGCAAAAAGGCTCGAAAAATATTGAGAAAAAATGGAAAGAGATGAGTTCCACAGACCGTGAGGCAACTGAACCGTGGAAAAGAAGAGACTGAAGGGGGATCTCACATGGATGTGCAGATAGTAGCAGGCTGGGCATGCTCAGTCTGCTGGTCAAAGTTTCCAGAAACTGACAAAAGTTTTCCGTGCATCACGTGCCTCAGGAAATGCAATACACTTAATATGGTCAATCTGATGCTGTTTTTCATCATATGTTCCGGCCATAAATAAATTTAAGTAATGTGTAAGGTACTGTTAAATTCCAAGCTGAATGGCCTACAAAATAGTACAAAAATTAAATTAGTGGGATAATCCAGTAGAACGCTAGGGAGGAGGCAAAGGTTATACAATACCCGGTATATGAATAGATACAATACCCGTATGAATAGATCTATATTTTCACTATCACCGCAGAATCATCTCATCAGATACCCAACTGCCTAATTAACTAATCAACCAAGAACTCAGATACACCACATCCCCCCTACGACGGCTGACACATTACAGGACTACCACTCGATAAGCAAACCGCTATTTATGTTAGACCCATACTCATTGTTGAAAATGTTATATCATAATCTAATGTTAATCATATTTATATTTATCTTAACCAATCCCAGTTCATACTTCCTGTTCTCTGTAAGACACACATATGTTTTGTCATCCCAGAGTTACTTGTAAACCGAAGTGATTAGCAACATTGTTGCTAGAACTGCGGGATATAAAAAAAATGTTAAATAAATAAATAAACATATCACACTTCATTTGGCATTATAGTAATGCCAGGTGGTAAAATCTGACTTTCTACCTACTTGAAATATGATTCTTTATGTGTAGTTTGGCTTAGTGAGTATCTATTTTGTTTTAAGACCACCATCAGATGCAGTGTCTCAAGCACAAAATTATTTTTTCTCCCACACAATCTGAAAGAATTAAATTTGAAAAGTTCTTTCTAGTGACTTTTATCTCAAAGACTGACAGGAGACAAGCATAATTTTTCCTCTCTTTATCCAGATGTGTCTGATTTTTTATGAATGGGGAAACTTGCATGCCCTTCCCCATTATATCCAGTATGTCTAAAGTACATGAACAAATGTGTTTCTGTGAAACAGATTACTTCCTCAATGAGATGTCAGCCAGAGGGTAGCTATGGAATCCTAGTCAACCACTGTTTTGCCATTCTTCTTCCCAAGCACCTTTGGATAATGTGCTCTGCACGGGGAAATTTAGAGACGTCATGCTACCTTAGGAGTGAGGTAGTGAAGAATGAGAAATGTGGAAAAGATGTGCTGTTTCTGAAATTAATATTCCTCCGTGTACAGAGCTGGTCAGAAGTGAGGACAATGCACATGTGCAATGGGGCTGAAAAAAATAGTTCCTCCATCCCTTTTTTTTTTTTTTTTTTAAATCTTTGTACATAAGCTTCTGAAATCTCTGTACATTAGCCTCTACAATACAGATATAAATGGTAGTGTTCCCATGTAAGCAATTGGAATCTCTTTAAGGGCATCACCTTTTATCTTATCTATCTCTACTCTTTAATTTGTCTTAGCCTTATCTGTAATTTATAATTTTATATACTCTTGGGATTTTATAATTCATATTTAGATGGCAATCTTAGAAGTTTTTATTATAAATAATTACTGTCTTTAGTGAATTTTATATTTATGAGAAACTGTAATTTTTTCCTTTCTCTTTATGTTAATTGATGTATAGAATGTGAACCGTAGAGATGGACTTTTGGCTAATCAACGGTATATAAAAACTGTTTAAATGGAACTTGTGATTAACATTGATAAAACAGAATTCCTACACTTAGAACGAAAAAATACTGAAATCAACCAAACACAAATAATCCTGAAGGACAACCAGAAAATTGAACTAGCTGGAAAAGTTCATAACCTTGGAATAATAATGGACCCTGAAATCAACCTAAAACAACACATTTCACTGAAGGTAAGGGATGGCTATGCAAAATTAATGATCCTCAGAAGGCTAAAACCACTACTAACACCAGATCATTTCAGAACAGTACTTCAGGCACTGGTCTTTTCCAGCACCGACTATTGCAATGCTCTTTTACTAGGTCTCCCATATACAACATTGAGACTGCTTCAAATACTACAGAACACTGCAGCTAGAATACTAACTGGAAAAGGAAGGAGGAACCATATAACAGAAACCCTAGCGGAATTACACTGGCTACCCATAGAACACAGAATAAAATACAAAGCATTATGTACCATACATAAGCTAATACATGATGAAAAATCGGACTGGCTTAACACAGCATTACGAGTACACTTCCCACACAGAAACCTGCGATCAGCAAATAAAGCACTCCTGACCATTCCCTCAGTAAAAACAGCAAAACTAACCCAAGTGAGAGAAAGGGCCTTATCATTGGCTGGCCCCACGCTTTGGAACACAATGCCAACAGAGATCAGATTACAAAGAGATCTCAAAGCATTCAAGAAAAGTTTAAAAACATGGCTTTTTAAACAAGCATTTTATAAAGAGACGGGAAATTAGAAAACATTCAGGAAGAGGCAGAAGAGCACCGAAACACAACAATTAGTAACATGCAGTAGAGGGATCCATGAACTCTACATCACTTTAAAAATTATTTGTAACACTATAATTAATGAATTTTACCCGTAAACTGTACCTTCCTGGTACACCCGGTCATGACCTAATTCACTAAACAATTTTTTCTTATCTTTAATGATTTATTGTAACCGAACCTTTGACGGCACCTGTTAGAATGTACGATAGTACACTTTCCCTACATTAATTTATGTGCCATCATGTAAACCATTGCGATGGTAGACTACTTAGCGACGGTATAGAAAAGATTTTAAATAAATAAATAAATAGATATAAATGTAGTGTCTTGCAGATAGTATAGATTTTTTTTGTTTTATTAGCCATTTTCTCTACTGAACCCTATGACATAGTAATGTGTAATAAGTTTAAGCATATATAAGAAGATAGCATGGGGTCTAAAGAACATGTTAATATTTCTAGTATTTAGTCCTTAATTTGAAAAGACATTATAGATAAGGATGCGCCAAGCTAGAAGTTATTAGTAACCTACATAAGCATATTAATGTTAAAATCAAATGGCCTAATTTGTTCCTAACAATAACGTTTAACTTACACACTTAAGTTTATTATTTTAAATTGTTTCCGTACTATGATGGCACATGAGTAATTTGTAATCTATACCACCCATATTTCTCTTTATCGTGCCGTGCCCTTCTGTAAACCGTTGTGATGGTTATTTAACTTAACGACGGTATAGAAAATTTTTAAAATAAATAAACATTAGTTGAAGAATGCTCATTACACTTTCTCTACCCACTTTTTCATGTTGGTGATGTTAGGAGAGCAACTCCATATATCTGAAAGGAATAAGGATCTTGCAGCTGATAATGTATTATGCAATTCAAAGTGGGGCAGACTTAATATGCTGTATCCTGCCTTGGGTAAATCCCTTATTCAAAAAGGCAGGTAATAAATCCAAATAAATTCCCTTTATGTGGGGTTTTATTTTGTATTCCATATGTTTTCACATATGTATGTTTATCTCTTTCTCTCTCTCGCTATATATGTAATTTTAATTTATGACAGAAAAATTTCTGATAGCAAGAGAGTTGCCAAGTTCCTAATTTTGGTGAATCATCTTGTATGTAGCAGTATGGTTCTATAATTCCACTTCAATTTCCTGCTCTTCAACAGTCCACAACACATTCTATTGTTCAATAAGAGTTTAGGAAGTCATGTTTTAAACAGGGGCCAAATACTCTGATCATATTATACTAGTGTTATGTTCCCTTCATTTGCACCCCACCGAGGAATGATAAAATTTTAAGTTGTTAACCTTAGTGTATACATTTTTGCACAGTGATAATTTCCCACTTGTAGAAATGGTTGACCTTCATACACTGTCTAGGTCATTGTGTTCTGAAGGTCAATCCCTTCTCAGTACACCCTTTATCTCAAGTTATAAACTACAACAACCAGACTTACAGTCTTCTCTCAAAACAGGTCCAGTTTTGTGGAATAATCTGCCTGCCTCCTGAAGAATGTGTGAAGAATATAAATTTGAATAAAGTATGAGAAATATCTTTTTATGCCATTTAAATTATGTATTGTGAATTGTACTTTTTATTATAGTAATGTTGTTTGATATGCTTTTGTATGTAATTGTGTAATATGCAACGATCAACCTGGAACTGGATTTTGTGGGATATAAACATAATGAATAAATATCTGCTGAGAAAATCAAAAGTTATATTGCACCTCTGTCCAATTTAGCTTATGATATTCTTTAAGGTTATAGTCCCTGACTAATCATGATCTAAGACATATGTTGCTGGAATCAAATGCAGAAATGAGACTGATTGGTCAAGCTGAAAAAAATGCTAATATACGACACATTTTGTTAAATCACGCTGCCTTTGTATCTAGAGACAATATATAAGCCTTGCTGTATATAACAGACTTTGGAACACTCACCGAGAGCCTGTCTAAAGTGTGATCGTCTCCATGTAATACTGTAAAGCAGAGTTTCTTACCTGTAACAAGTGTTCTCCGAGGACAGCAGGATATTAGTCCTCACACGTGGGTGACATCAGATGGAGCCCGATACGGAAAACTTATGTCAAAGTTTCTAGAACTTTGACTAGCACACTGAGCATGCCCAGCATGCCCTATACCACACGTCCACGCGGGGTCCCTCTTTAGTCTCGTAACAGAGTTATGATAAAAATAAAAATAAAAAAAATAGGAGAAATCAAATTCCGTGGGGTGGAGAGCGGGTTTCATGAGGACTAGCATCCTGCTGTCCTCAGAGAACACCTATTACAGATAAGCAAATCTTTCTCCAAGGACAAGCAGAATGGTAGCCCTCATACATAGGTGAATCCCTAGCTACAGAAAGGGAACCAGACAACTAACAAGGTGCCAACTGGCAACACAACTGGTGTTGTTGGTAAATCTGAAAAGATCTGGTAAATCTGAAAAGATCTGGCGCAAGGATCCCTCACAAACGCACCTGGCACAATTTAAATCCTCCCTAAATCTCTATAGTGACAAACTTAACAAGACAAAGCGAGACTTCTATGCCAACAAAATTCATCAATTCCAATACAACCCTAAAGTATTATACGATTACGTGAATTCTCTCACTAAAACAGCTACCCCTCACATCCCTGATGTAGTAGCCAAATCCAAATGTGAAGAACTTGCCACATTCTTCCAAACCAAAGTCGACAATTTGCTATCCAAGTTCTCCTCCTCTGCCAATCCTACCAACCACTTCGAACCTAACATCAATCAAACAAAAACCAGCAATTACACCAATGCCCTCTCCTCCCTAGACTGCACTTCAACATTAGAAATAGAAACCTTTATCAAGAAAGCCAAACCTTCCACCCACCCATCTGATACCATACCCACTAAACATCTTCTTACAATACCCAACATCATTGCCAAACC
The DNA here is from genome assembly GCF_901001135.1 of Rhinatrema bivittatum. Lineage (NCBI taxonomy): Eukaryota > Metazoa > Chordata > Amphibia > Gymnophiona > Rhinatrematidae > Rhinatrema > Rhinatrema bivittatum. Next base: position 50,142,333 of record NC_042620.1, on the reverse strand, counting down.
TTTAACAAAAATCATCAACCTATCCATTAGCTCTGGACAGGTGCCGCTCTCCCTGAAGCAGGCAATAGTCAAACCTATTCTAAAGAAGCCCAAACTTGACCCTTCTGATCCAGCTAATTATCGCCCCATATCCAATCTTCCATTCATCTCTAAACTACTTGAAAAAACTGTCAACAAGCAACTCACAGAATACCTAGAAGAAAATCATATCCTGGCCTCCGCACAATACGGTTTTCGAAAATCTCATAGCACTGAAACTCTTTTACTTTCCCTGACAGACCACATTATCAAAGGATTTGAGAAAGGGCAATCATACATTCTTGCCTTCCTTGACATCTCCTCCGCATTCGACACCGTTAGCCATCCCATTCTCCTACAGCGGCTAACTGAAATCGGTATTACAGGTGTTGCCCACAATTGGTTCAACTCCTACCTTAGTAATAGAGATTACAAAATCCAGCTAGGAAATCACGTATCCAAGGCCATCCCCCTCAACCGAGGTGTCCCTCAGGGATCCTCCCTATCCTCAACCCTATTCAATATTTACATTCTGCCCCTCTGTCACTTCCTCTCCAGTCTAAACCTCCCTCATTACATATATGCTGATGATGTTCAGCTGCTTATACCCATCACTGACTCCCTAGCAAAAACCATGGACTTCTGGAATGAAACCCTCCAGTCCATTAACAATCTCCTTTCCTCCATCCACCTTGCTCTTAATACCAATAAAACTGAAATTATGCTCATCTCACCCCAAAGCCAACCGATCCTCCCCCCTTTTCCTCAGTTCCAATTTACTCAACAAGTCCGTGATCTGGGTATCATTCTTGATGGTCACGTCACACTAAAGAAATTCATAAATAACATTCTAAAAGACGGCTTCTTTAAACTCCACACACTAAAAAAACTCAAACCCTTATTACATCCCCCCGATTTCCGTACAGTTCTCCAAACCACAATCTTCGCCAAAACCGACTACTGCAATTCCCTACTCCTCGGCCTACCTAATAATGCCATCCATCCCATTCAAATCTTACAAAACACCACAGCCCGGATCTTGACCAATTTACGTAGACATGACCATATTACACCTGTTCTAAAAGACCTACATTGGCTTCCAATTGCCTCCCGCATACAATATAAGGCTCTCTCTCTCATCCACAAAGCCCTATACAATCCCGAAATGAACTGGTTCAATGAATCCTTCCGTTTACACCAGTCTAATAAGCCCACCAGACTAGCACATCTAGCAACCATGCCTATCCCCTCTCCTAAACTCTATAAACTCACTTCCACAAGAGCCCGTGCACTATCGATAGCCGGGCCGACCCTCTGGAACAAAATGCCTGTTGAACTACGGCAAGAAGAATGCCTCAAATCTTTCAAGCGGAAGCTCAAGACCTGGCTCTTTGCAAAAGCATACACTTAATTTTTCACTATACCTCACCACTGTTCCCACTCTCCACACTACTCCCCTGTTTCCCTTTCTTCCGCCCCACTCTCCCCTCCCTTTTCTCCCCCACCTTCTTTTCTTTCTCTCTGCCCCCCTCTTTCCTTGCTCTCCTCCCTTCTCTTCCCCATCTTATCTCCTAGCCTGATTAAAATTAACCTCATAGTTTTCTTTCTTTTGTACATATGTATATAATTGCAATTCTTGTATATAATTTTATTGCAAAACTTCCCATATTATTGTTCCCCCCTCTCGTTAATGCCTTGTTATCATGTTTTTTACTGTTCAATGTAAAGCGCCATGCCGTGCGTTTGTTTTTGCGTTACAATGTGAACCGATATGATATCCTGGATGAATGTCGGTATATAAAAATTTTAAATAAAATAAATAAATAAATAACAGAGGGGGACACAGCCTGAACCCAAAAAATGGGCCCTAGGTTGGGAAAGTTGGGTTCTACACCTCAAACAGGTTCTGAAGGACAGGCTGGCCAATCCTATTGTTGCAACTGCCATCCCTACCAGACAGTAATATGATGTGAATGTGTGGAGAGAACTCCACGTCGCAATCTTGCAGATCTCCTCCATGAAAACTGCTCCCAAGTGGGCCACCAATGCTGCCATAGCCCTGTAGAATGAGCCTTGACATGATCCCAAAGATGCAATCCCACCTGGGCATAACAGGAGGAGATGCAGCCTACTAGCCAATTGGATAGTGTCTGGCAATGGCAATGCCCAAAAAGTTTGGATGGACTGTCTATGGGCTTCTGTCTGCTCTAGATAGAAGGCAAGGCTTTCCTGCATTCCAAATTGTGCATTGCTCGTTCGCCTTGGAGCGAATGGGGCCTGGGAAAGACAATTGGTAGAACGATTGACTGATTAAGATGGAAATCTGTCACCACTTTAGGCAGGAACTTAGGGTGTCTAGCAAGATCACCCTGTCAAGATAAAACTTAGTATAAGGTGGATAAGTCACTAAGGCCTGGAGCTCGCTGACCCTGCACACTGAAGTGACAGCCAACAAAATTAAGACCTTCCAGGTCAGATACTTCAGGTCACAGGTGTGCAGGTGCTCTAAAGGAGCTTTCATCAGCTGAGCTAACATCACGTTGAGGTCCCAAAACACAGTGGGAGGCCTTCAGTTGAAGCAGGTCTCGCATGAAACGTACAACTATAGGTTGTACAGAGATGGGTGTACCATCTACACCTTGGTGGTATGCGCCAACTGCACTAAGAAGAACTCCAATAGAGTTGGTTTTTAATCCGGCTCCGATTGGTGTAGAAGATAATCAAGCAGTTTTTGTATGGAGCAGGAGAACGGATCTAGGGTCTTCTGCTCACACCACAAGGAAAATCTCCACTTCAATCCATAGGGCTTTTTAGTAGAAAGCTTTCTAGAAGCCACCAGGACCTGAGACATCCTCAGAAAGATCAAACGGTTGCAGGATTAACCTCTCAACATTCAGGCTGTGAGCGACAGGGCCTGAGATTGGGATGCCACAGCCTGCCCTGATTTTGTGTGATGAGATCTAGGGAAGTCCCCAGACTGATTGGTTTCCAGATGGACAACTCCCGCAGTACTGGAAACCAGACCTGTCTCGGCCAATGAGGGGCTATGAGAACTCTGTCCTTGTGAAGCTTCAAGAGAGTTTGCGCTAAGGGAATCTGAGGATATGCATACAGAAGACCCTTGCCCTAAAGACAGGCAAGGTTATCAGAGGATGGTTTGCGGTTTGATCTACAGGGAGCAGAACAGAGGCACCTTCTTGTTGCAGGAGGGTTGCATACAGATCTATGTCTGGGATCCCCCAGAGGCGGAATATCACTGTCTCCTAGTCCAGGGACCACTCATGGGGTCTGAAGGCTCGACTCAGCCTGCCTGCTACCATTTTCTCCATACTGGCCAGATACATGGCCCTGAGCACCATCCCGTGGGACAGGGCCCACAATTAGATCTGGACTGTTTCCTAACACAGGAGATATGAACCCGTGCCTCCCTGCTTGTTGACATACCACATGGCTACTTGGTTATGGGTTTGGATTAGGACAACTTTGTTGGACAGCTGATCTCAAAGCCCATACATAGCGTGTACCTGATCATCCTGAGCTCCAGAAGATGATCTGACAGGAATGTTCTTGAGTGGACCACAGACACTGAGGGCCAAGCCCATCTACATGAGCTCCCCACCCCAGGGTGAATGCATCCGTGATTAGCACAATTTGAGTAGGGAGGCTCAGAAAGGAGATCCCCTGTTCCAGACTGGAAAGTACCCGCCACCAGGACAACGAGTCCCTGAGAGACAGGGTGACTTGGAGGCAAGCCTGGAGCCTCTGAGTGGCTTGGCGCCACTGTGACCTCAGGATCCATTGGGCTCTGTGCATGTGCAAGCGTGCCAAGGGAGTGACTGCCTGTTGCGGACATGTGGCCCAACAGCCTCAACATGAGCCAGGCTGACACTTGCTGGCTCTGTCGCAATGGTCGCCAAGGTGACAGCCCTCTGTCAATACAGAAAGGCCTTGGCCTGAACCAAGTCTAGCAGGGCTCCTATGAAGTCCAAATCGAGTTGATGGGCTGAGATGAGACTTTGCGTAGTTGAGGATGAACCCTAGTGACTCCAACACCCAAATGGTCAAGCGCATGGACCAGACAGCCCCTGCCTGAGACGTGCTATTGAACAGCCAATCATCTAGGTATGGTAAAACATGCACTCCCAGTCTGTGGAGGTGCGCCACCACCATGGCTAGGCATTTTGTGAAGACCTATGGGGCAGATGCGAGCCTGAACAGCAACACCTGGTACTGGTAGCGCTGTTTTCCTACCACAAATCAGAGATACTTCCTGTGACCAGGGAAGATCTCGATATGTGTATATGCATCCTTTAGGTTGAGGGAGCACAGCTAGTTCCCTTTTTGCAAAAGGGGGATTAAGGTGCCCAGGGAAATCATCTTGAACTTTTTTTTTTTTTTAGAAACTTGTTCAAGGCCCTCAGGACTAGGATGGGGCGGAGTCCTCCTGTTCTCTTTGGATCAGGAAGAAGCTGGAGCAGAATCCCCACCCTCTTTGCCCAGGTGTTACCGGCTCGACTGTTTTGGCTATTAACAGGGAAAAGAGGTCCATAGAATGTACCTGATGCACTACTGGCCCCCCCAATATGGGCACAGTGAGCAATTTGGCAGGACACCCAATAGATTAAATTGGTACTCCTGATGGACAATGGACAGAACCCACTGGTCCAAGGTTATACTGGGCCACTGGGTCGCAAAGAACCACAGCCTTGGAAAAGGTTCTGGGTGCAGTGGCCAGACCTAAAGGCAGCGCTCAAAACTGGTAATGACGTCCCAAAATTGTGAATCGCAGAAAACAGTGCTCTAAGCAGATGGGAATATGCAGGTATGCCTTGGACAGATCCAAAAGATACACAATCCTGGCAATTTTAACAATATATCACACCACCAATCAAAATTTATCATAAAGTGACATAATTTAATATTGTAAATTTTATTTCAATTACAAAAAATATTTTAATAAAGATCTTTTCACAATAATTTACATATTGAATATACAAAGGAATACATATTTCCAAAAAACAATTAGATAAAAAAAACACTCACATATCCATCCACACACACACATTAAAAATACTTATTGATTATCTCTCTCGTAGTGAAATTATTTTTATCCGTTATTATTGAGAAAACTCTCTTTAGGGGGAGCGAGAGGAGAGGAGTGGGTCGAGGGCCGAGCTACCCCGAGATCACCGGTAAAGTAAGGACTTCACCTTCATCATCTGCAGCTCTTTAATGCTGACTGCCAGGAAAGCCCTGAACTGAAACAACTGCGGGTGAACAGACGCCGTTCCCGACGCCGGAGGGGGCGTGTCCTCTTGCTTAAAATCAGCTGTGGTGCGGCGCTGTGACGCCGCCGGCGTGACGCCGAAGGGGCGCGCGGCTTTGTCCGGCTTCGTCCGGATGAGTTTGGGAGTTTGGCCATATAATTTCAAGCCGGATATCTTTACTCCTGATGGGGAAGAAGAGGAAGGCAAGAAATTTGACTTCATCACCAGTGCAGCCAGTAAGCACCGGCCCTATGGATCAGCATGTCATAAGACATAGAACTGATCCTGTGGAGGAAGGGGTAGGAAGTCTATCTTTAGCTTCCATAAGCCCAGGAGAAGGACCTAATTTACCACCACAGCCAATTAGGAGCTCACCCTCACAGATGGCTACGGAACTGGTAGGAATTAACCCCTTGGAGGCCAGCCTAGAAATACAGGCTGGAAGCCAAGGAGTTGAGAAACCTTTGATTGTTGTTTTACCTCAGTCTATACCAGTTCTTTCAGATAGCAATGTCGGGGATTTTTCTCCAGACAATGTTACATTATCAGATGTGTGGAAAATTATCTCTAAATTGGATAATAATATTACTTTAATGAATAAATCATTGTCTACTGTGATAAATGCAAATGTTGAAAAAATTAATGAGCAAGGATTTAGGATGGTGAATATAGAAAAGGAAATGTCTGATTTAAAAACTAAAATGCAGTTAGTTCATTCATCAGAGAATACTTTTATGTGGGATAGCTTAAACATCCATAGAGAGCTAGAGCGAATGGAAAATATTATGCGTGTAAAAAATTTAAGGATAGTAAACTTTCCTATAACGCGGTTACTCTCTTCAATGGAATTGTTTAAGAAATTTCTTAAAGAGTTCTTGATGTACAAAGATGAAGAAATTCCTAATCTATCAAAAATATATTATCTCAATAAGAAGAGGGAGGGTACAGCTCCGAGTCAGGGCCAGGAGAGCCCCCCAAGTTTAGGTATCTCTACCTTCTTGGAGGATTCCCTTGATACCATTGGGAGCAGAGCCACTCTCTTCATTTCTTTTTTATCTGAGCAAGACAAAGACAAGGTGTTTAGAAAATTTTTTCCTAATAAGGATCTTTCCTTTTGTGGACAAAAAAATCCAGATTTTTCCTGATGTAGCTAGACCCACCCAAGCTAGGAGGAGGGCTTTTTTGTCATTAAAACATCGTGTTGTGGCTATGGGTGGAACATTCTTTCTGAAATTTCCCTGTATATGTTATGTGAACTATAAAGGGAAAAAATTTGGATTTACAGATCCATCTCATTTGGAGACTTTCTTATTGGATAAATTGGAATCCAATTTGGGAGTGTTAAGAGGTAAATGGTCCTTAAATTAAGAATAAAGCCTCCTTCTCAATTATTGTTGGCTGTAATCTTAAATAACTTCTTAAAGTTGAGGGATAATTAGATTTCAGATTTCTTTTGAAAATTTTGGAAGATGTTCTCCCCCAATTATGTTTGGTATCACATAAGATATTTTTATTTTTCTTGTTTCTTGATAATATTGGATATATGTGATATACAATATGTATTAATCCTTTCTATGATTGTATCATTGAAAAAATAATAAAGAATAAATTGAAAAAAAAAAAGAAAACTCTCTTTATCCTTCTTTGCAAGACTTTTTAATACTCCCGACATGTTTCGCCTTCTCACATGCTTCTTCACGAGAGATTTCAATTCACTACTGGACCCATATCTTTCAAACGATCTTTCCAAGTATTCCCATGTATTTATATTCTCAAATCCCAACTTTTATTTCTCAAACAATTCTACCGAATGAGTGTCCAATTCTCACTTAGCTTTTCTTGCTTCTGATTGTTTCCTCCTCCAACAAGCTCACTTCCAACTGATGCCTCAAGGGACAAATAAACTCGCCTCTTTGGACAATCAGACTCATTTCTTCCTTAGCAATTCACCGCCATACCTCTCAGGCATTTAAACAAATAGCAAAGGACAGATCCAAGGTAATCAAACTCCCCCGACTGCACAGCCATTATCATTGAGCGTAAGGTTTCCCATGGAAAAATGAGTCCTCTACAAATGACGGTTGAACCTTTTGAGATCCAGGATGGGATGAAGAGAGCCCTCCTTCTTGGGTACATCAAAATAAATGGCATAACGGTCCATATTTTCTTGAGACGTGGGCAATGAAACCACAGCTTTCAGACCGAAAAACCTTGACAATGTACACTCCACTGTCTGCCTCTTCTGTGGTGAGTGGTAGGGAGACACCATAAACACATCCAGAGGAACACTGCGAAATTCCAGCACATATCCATCTTGTATCACCTTCAGGACCCACTAGTTTGACGTGATTTTGACCCACCTCTGATAGAGAGAGGCGACCCCCCTATCTCCTGTTTCTGGGGTTGGGTCGGCACACCTTCGTTGGGAGGCTTGGGGGTTGCAATACCTGAGCCTGTGACCTGTCTGAGTCGAAAGGACTGAGACCTACTAAAAGGTCAAGTCCTCTGAAAGGCTGCTCTTCTGTAAGGTAAAAAATGTTTGGATCCCCTAGCACAATCTATCATGCTAAAGGAGTGCAGCCTCTGCTTCTTATCCTCTGGTAACTGAGGAATCACCTCATTTATTAGCCATTTTCTCCAATTCATTCCCAAACAAGAGCGAGCCTTTAAAAGGCAACTTTGAAAGGTTAGACTTGGGAGGTCATACTGGCCGACCAATTTCTCAGCCATAACAGACACCTAGTTGCTATTACTAAAGTCATCCCTCTGGCTGAGGTGCAGACCAAATTGCAGCCTGCATCTGCCAAAAAGGCAGCTGCTGGCTCATCATTGCTCTGGAATTTACACCAGATTCATCAACCTCCTGAGAAAGAAATAAACAGGAGCAAGCCACCAGGGAACAACAAAAAGCTATCTGCAAAGTCATTGCCACTGCTTCAAATGCTTGCTTAAGGATGGTCTCAATCCTCCTATCGTGTGCATCCTTCAAGGCTGCTCCTCCCTCTACAGGGATATTTGTCCACTTGGTGGCAGCACACACAAGTGCATCCACTTTCAGAAAATGTAATTGTTCTCTCGCAGCTGGATCCAGGGGGTACAGTCCTTCCAAGACTTGTCCCCTTTGAAATTAGCCTCTGGGGCGCCCCACTCAAGATCAATCAATTCTTGAATGGCCTCCATAACAGGGGAAAAACAAGAGGCTTTACGCAAAGAAATCAAAATGGAATCTTTCTTTGGCTTAGACATGGATTCAGACCCAGGGACTCCCAGCATCTTTAATGTCTGGAAAATCAAAGCCAGTAACTCATCTCTATGAAAGAACCGCAACATAGCCCTCTACGGTACCAATTTGGGAGGAATTTCCCTATCTTCCAGGGAGCAAGGATTGGCTTCATCATCCGTGCCATCCGGGTCAGTACTGGGAAGAGTGGCCACTGATCTAGGTGTACTTCAAAGCTTTACCGCAGCACCAGGCATGCGGGAGATCAACACATGCAACTCTGACCTGGCAAGATTAGTTGGAGCAGAGGACTGAAGAAAGAACTGCAATCCTTGAAAAAATTCCATCCAAGAAAAGGCAGAAGGATCCATGCCAAACCAGGAGGCACCTGTCCTGTGCCCACTGAACTACCTTCCCCCGCTGACAAACCAGTTAGGGGAATTCCAAAGTCAGACGTCCCTTCTGACGTCTTTACCCAGGCCCGCATCAGGCCGGGAAGAACCAGGCTTAGTAAAATCAGATGAAGGCAATTCTTCCTGAGCTTCCTGGCACAAGTTAGACAGAACGCCAGGATGAGATGCCCGAATGTGACAAAAAGCACAGAAGGTAAGGCGACTTAAAGGTGTGCATCCAGCTGTATTCATGCTGCAAAACGTAAGCTTCCGAAATTTAAAAGCACAGCCCTCAATGCTGCTCAGATTGTGCGAACAGGCAAGCATGAGCCTCAATAGATACCACTACCAACTGGACACCCAAGCAGGCGTCCAACTAAGCATCCAAAAACTGGGCACATAACTGGACACACAGCCAGACGCACTTGCACAAACCAATGGTCCTGAAGAGGGCAGCCTTGTGCACAGGAAAACGCGCAAAAACGTCGCCGCAGCTTACCATGCAGTGCACACTGATAAGCCTAAGAGCAGGGCCTAGCTCAAAAAGATTGTTCAATCCGCCAGGATGCCCACATACCCTAAACTCTCTCGGAGGTGGGAACGAACACTGGATTGCCATGCCGAGCACAGAGACTGGAGGAAGGAAGGAAGAATCCCTACAAAACACCTTCCTTTTGGTTTTTTTTTTTTCCTTTACCCGAGCTCAGTCCGACCTGGCTGAGTACAGAATCCGTCTCCGGCTGCAGGCGGAGAGGGCATATACAGTCACTGCCACGCTTGGCTTCCTGCACTCGTTTGTCTTTCACAGTTGTCTTTTACAGCTAAGTCCACGCCGGCTGAAAACCAGCTACTGGACCAAGGCACTCATCTCAGGGACCCTATGATATCACCATAGGAGAGCGGGACAAATTCATTTTTTTTCTTCTTTTCTCCTTCTGAAAACTTAGCAATCCCCAGTAGGGAGATGCACGTCCACCATCTGCTGGAGACGGAAAATACTGGCGGGCTGATGTCACTGCAGGGGTATATATATATTGTGATGTCAGCTTTGTTCAGTCTCCATCTGATGGTAGAGGTAAAAACCCACTTGTTCTGGATCTACCTGTTTAAACGCTAAGAAAAGTTTTTCACAAGGTAAAAAGCCAAGTTTAGAGCTCAATCAAACAGAGAGGCTCACAGTTCCGTGGAAAAAGAAAAGACTGAAGAGGTACCCCATGTGGATGCGTGGTATAGGGCATGCTGAGTGCGCCTAATCAAAGTTCTTGAAACTTTGACATAAGTTTTCCGTATCAGGTTCCATCTGATGACTATCATCCTGCTTTTCCTCAGAGAATATAACATGTAAGATAAAAATGGAAGAATTGATTGGAACAGATTTATTCTAATTTTGTGGAAGGAATAAGAGAGAAAAGAAAAAAATCTCCATACTGCCAATAAGCATTAAAATAACTCATGTACATAGATACTTAAGCTATTGCAGCAAAATGTAGGTCTTTGTGTCTGTTGACATTTATTTTGCATGGAGACCTTTTTGTTTCCTTGGCAAGACCTCCTTTCCATTCCAATCCTTGAATTGACAAGCAGGAGGCAGCCTAACTTATTGTGCTCTTCTGTTTCTAGCAGCTAGGACTAAACAAGTTAACCTATGTACCCCAAAGCAAGGAATCAAATGCATTCCTCCCCAGTTTCTACAAGGTAGTGTAATGTTACAACATTCTGTATTACTATTGGGAAGCCAATGCCTGGGCTTTCATTGGTTGTTCAGTACTAGCTCTAGAGTGACCAGCTCAGAATTTGCTAGAAATCTCAGTCTTGGCTAGGACTGCAAAGGAACAAGATATCTGTGGTAAGGCCCTGTTCCAGCTCTACACATCTTTGCAAGGACAACCTCTCCTAAACCTTCCCAAGCAATGGCTAAGTATAGTGAAAATTGTTTGGTTAACATTAACTGTATGAATCCTTGTTGTTTTACCTGTTTGACATTATATCTTTTTTTCTGTTTACTGTTCTTGCTATTTGTTAATAAACTTTTTAATTTGTTAGCTCTGCCCTATGACCTACAATCCTAGAAAATTGTTATATCTATTCTGTAGGTTCATTTCTAATTGTGTGACTTTTGGGTTGTACGGGATCTCAGTGTCCCTAGAAACCATCAGGAGTTAGCTTACAGGCAGGGTTCTTGCCCATAGGTAAGCGGCAATCCTTTTGGCAGGTGGGAGGTTGCCAGCGTAAGGGTATGTGCATAAGTGTAGACAGGAACCTCGTGAGTGGGTGTAGGCATAGTGCTAAATTATGTTTTAGCCATCCTTTATGAAAAAGGCCCTATCTTTGTATATTGGGAAGATGTTTTAAAACAAAGTTGATCAATGTCTGCAATCACATTTTCTACTTAACTTTTAGAATACATATTATACTTGAATCCATGAAGTAAGAGGGTAATAGCGAACAGACATTATAAAAAAAACATTGTCTTACCATCAAGTAATTCCAGAGTAACTGAGGGATCCACATATTCCCACCAGTGCTTTCCATCAGTTGATACAGGAATCTCCCAATTGGACCACTTGCAAGCCAAATGAATGCACACACATGCTATCACTGTTGGTTTGTATTGAAGACAGAAAGTAGTAAGGTGCAGACTGTTGCATGACAGGTTTCATGAGGAATTGCAAGAAGTCAAACATGAAAAACAAAGATACAAAACTGTCTGTTAGGTCACAAGGCACATAGATGCATGTGTTTTCAGATTATGGGACATGCTGCCCACTTACATTGTATTTGTATATCTATATCTATAAGATCTTGGCAGTATTTGATCAAAGGAATGGTGGGGGGGGGGGGGGGGGGGGGAATTATTTTTTAATTTGTTCCTACTTAATGAATAGTCCTATAGAAATAACAGTAAAATAATTCTACAATGTTGTTCAAGTTAACAAAAAACATTGAAAAGGCTCTTACATATAAATCTTACAAAGTTTAAGATTAAAATTAAGATTCCAGTAAAATCATTCATCAAGCTTTTCTTTATTTTAAAGTATTTATACATACTTGGAGATCTAACAACTATATTGATGGAAAAATAAATTCTGAAATAAATGTATCCAATTTCCCATAAGAATGAGATCCTACAACTTTATTATTCCCCAACCTGACAAAAAGCTAGCATGAATATAAAATGGGTGATACTTCTACACCAAAACTACTCTAAGGAGTGTCAAGAGGCCACAGAATCCTCCTTAATTATAATCTCTCTAATGATTATGTATCATGTGTCATTTGAGTGACACAAAATGTCTTCAGAGGCCTAAATCTAAGTCATGAGACCATGGTTTACCACTTAAGAACATAAGAAATGTGATGCTGGGTCAGACCAAGATCCATCAAGCCCAGCATCCTGTTTCCAATAGAGGCCTGTCCAGGACACAAGTACCTGGCAGATCCCTTAAAGCAGATCTATTTCCTGTTAATCACTCCCAGGGATAGCAATAGCTTTCTTTTGTTTATCTGGCTAATAATATGTTACGGATTTTTCCTCTAGGAACTTTTCATATCCTAGCAAAACTGGTCTAGTGCTGTCATGAAATATACATTTGTATGCAAAAGTTTAGGCATCAATGGTCAAACTATGTTTCAAAGAATCTCTAAGTGAACAGAAACAGACAACATCTACATGGTACAAAATTAAATATATTGGTCTAATCATGTATGTTTTTCACTATGTATGTTTGGCTATACCTCGGATTGTGCAAGTAATAAATCTCTTAAATAAAATAATTACATCTTTCTGCAACTTTAATGCAAAATTACCATTTGCTGATTTTAAATGATTGAAAATAATAAAAATTAGAATATGGCATATGCAAGCGTTTGGATAGCATTTCAGTCACTACTTTGGAAGCTTCCAAATGATTCCTGCAACCAGCTAAGAGTCTTTCTATTCTTGCTTTAGGAATTTCTTTCCCTACACTTCCTTAAATAAATATTCTAGCTCAGACATATTAAGTCTTCTTGCATGCACTTCCCACAGATTTTCAGCAATATTCAAGCTTGGGGGACTGTGAAGGCCATTCCAAAACCTTCATGGTTTCTTTCTTTAGTACTTCATGGCTGATAATGAGGTATATTTTGTATGCTGTCTTCATGAAATATCTATTTCTTTTCAACATCAATGTCTTCACTGACTGTGGGAGATAAGGTTCTAGAATATATTCTAAACTGTTTCAGGTTTATCAAGTTTTGTTTTGCATAATTTCAAGTGATGACTTTTGTGATGGTGTCATAGAAAAGCTTTCCTTCTGGAAACTCTCTCATGCAGAACATTGTTGTATAAGCAATGCTGAAATTTGAACAACTACTCCAATGTCAACTAAACTTTTCAGCAGATCTTTTACAGTAATTTGAGAGTTCTATTTTGCAAATCTATACAGTTTTTTGGACAGTTGTATCAGCAATTTTTGTTGGTCTTCTAGATCTTGCCTTGACTTGAACAGATCTATCTAACTGGCTTTTAACAGCTGAAATTGCTAGCTGGAAGCATTTAGATTCTTTTTATAGCTTCCCCCACTTTCAGGCCGATACAGTACATAACCTGCCCTTGGATGTGCGTTTTCCCTTACTCCTTATTCAGTAAGGGGAGGAAAATGTGCGTCCAACCCGCGGCACCTAATAGGGCCATCAACATGCAAATGCATGTTGATGGCCCTATTAGGTATGCCCGTGCGATACAGTAAGTAAAATGTGCAGCCAAGCCGCACATTTTACTTTAAGAAATTAGCGCCTACCTTTGGGTAGGCGCTAGTTTCTGCCGGCACCAGGAAAGTGCACAGAAAAGCAGTAAAAACTGCTTTTCTGTGCACCCTCCAACTTAATATCATGGCGATATTAAGTCGGAGGTCCCGAAGAGTAAAAAAAGTTAAAAAAAAAAGAAAAAAGAAAAAATTGTAAATGGGTCGGCGGCTGTCGGGCCGAAAACTGGACGCTTAATTTTGCCAGCGTCCAGTTTCCGAGCCCGTGGCTGTCAGCGGGCTCGAGAACAGACGCCGGCAAAATTGAGCGTCGGCTGTCAAACCCGCTGACAGCCACCGCTCCGGGTCAAAAGGAGGCGCTAGGGACCCGCTAGTGTCCAAACTTTTGCACAGTTTTATTTTCAAGCTACAGTTTCATATTTAGAGAAGAATAAAATTAAATATTGGGGAAACTAGGTCTATGGGAAGGCGAGAAGGTTTTGTAAGCATTGACATCCTGTTGTCCTTGGAGAACATCTGTTACGGGTAAGCAAGTCTGCTTTCGTAGAAGACAAACAGGATAGCAGTCCTCACACTGGGTAATATCCCTAGCTACTGGTTGCCCCCAATGAAAAAAGAGGTAACAACAAAACCGGTGCCAACAGGCACAATAAATGTTTTTGTTAATAACAAGAGGGGAGGGGGGCCTGCCTGGAACAGAAAATAACAGGCCCTAGGTGGGAAACAGTTGGATTCTACCCCTCAAACAAATGCCAAAGGATAGATCAGCCAAACCTACTGACAAGTTGTCCATCCATATCCTGACTGTAACGAATTGTGAATGAATGAAGAAAACGACAAATCGCAGCCTTGCAGATCTCCTCCATGGGGATTGATCTCAGGGGATCCACTGATGCTCCCATGGCTTGGACAAAACAAATCTTGTCATGGCCCACCAGATTCAACCCTGTCTGGGCATAACAGAAGAAGCTGCAATCTGCTAGCCAATTAGATACAGTTTGTTTGGCAAGAATGATCCCCAGCTTGTTTACAATAAAAGGTCAAAGCTCTCTTACAGTCCAAACTGTGCAGCGCTTGTTCACCTCATTGGACATATGGCCTGGGGAAAAAAGTTGGAAGGACAACTGACCGATTAAGGGAATTCTGACACCACCTTAGGCAAGAACTTACAACGGATTTGCAGAACTATCCTATCACGGTAAATCTTGGCATAAGATGGATAAAGTTACTAGATCGCCTACAAAAATACAAGCTTCTAGATCAGGTACTTCCATTGTGTGCTGCAATATAATTATGTTCCTTTGGATACATTAATTGTTTACCCAAAGAATTGAAGAAATTACTTACCTGATAATTTCATTTTCCTTAGTGTAGACAGATGGACTCAGGACCGGCTCCGGCTGCAGGGGGAGAGGGCAAATACCTTCACTGCCACGCTCGAGGGTGCACCCGCTGCCTCTAAGCCGCGCCTGAAGGATCGGGAGCTAGGTCCTCGCCGTGATTCGGCCGCCGGACTGAGGCTCACCTCCAAGGGACCACGGAAATCACCTCGGGAATCTCAGCTGGGGGAGGGACCCGAGGGTATCACCGCAGGAGAGCGGGGCTCGTCTTCACGTAGGTTTTCTTATTTCAATTTTGGGTTTTCTTCTTTAAATTTGATATAACGCTTGAGAGCATGCAGCTACTCCCTAACTGCTATGGAGATGGAAAATACTGAAGAGCTGCACTTCCTGCAGGGGTATATGTACTAGGGGCTGACGTCAGATTGAAATTTGATCCGTCTCCAAGTGCTAGCAGGAGTACACTATACCCATTGGTCCTGAGTCCATCTGCTACACGCTAGGAAAAAAGAAGTTGTTAATTTATCTTTTCCTTGAATGATTTTTGTTACCTTTACTGATTGGAGTTCTATTCCATAAGTTAGAAGACTTTGTTGTGGTTTCCTTTTGGCTATACTTTTCACTCACACTATTAGACTTGACTCTAGATTGACTGTGAGGTTATTTTTATATCCACTTGGATTGTGAGGCTCTTTGAGCTTCAACAAAGCCTTCACAACTAGTGGTATTGGAGGACACGCATACAGAAGACTGTCGCCCCACTTCTGGGCAAAAGCATCCAAGGTTAGATTGCTGCACACCCTCTGTTTGGAACATAACAATGGGACCTTCCTGTTTAAAGGAGATGTAAACAGATCTATCACTGGTGTTCTCTAGCAGTGGAAAATCTACTTTGCTAACCCCCATCCCCCCCAGTTCAGGGACCACTCATGTGATTGCAAGGATCAACTCAAGTCTATCCGCTAGCATACATTCTCCACTCCAGCTAGGTAAGTGGCTCTGAGAACCATCCCTCTAAAGATGGCCCAGTTCCATAGCTAGATGGTCTTCCTGGCTCAAAAGGTACAAGCCCATACCCCCCTGCTTGTTGATGTAATATCTCTCTACTTGGTTGTCCATTTGGACAACGTTAATTTTGTTGGACAGCCAATCTCTGAAAGCCCTTAGAGTGTACCAAATCCAGGCAGTTTATCTGATATAACTTTTCTTGAGCACACCAAGGGCCCTGGTTGCAAAATACATCTACATGAGCTCCTCAACCCAGAGTGGACACATCAATTGGACAATCTGGATCAAAGAAATTTGGAAAGGGATTCCTCTGACCAGATTATAATTGTCCTGCCACCAGGACAGAGAGTCTCTGAGCAGTTGAGTGATCTGGATGCTGTCCCATAGACCTTGATTAGCTTGCAGCCACTGAGATCTTAAGGTCCAGTGAGCTCTTCTCATGTAAGGATGTGCCATGGGAGTTACATGCACCACTGATGTCATGATCCCCAACAGCCTAAACATATGCCATGCTGATGCCCGCTGATTCATTCGGATCTCTTCTGCCACAGCCATGTAACTTCAATATCTGCACTGTCATGTGCATCGATTAAAGGGCTCTTGAAGACCAGCTAGTCGTCCAGATAAGGAAACACATGCGCCCTCAGTTTCCATAACTGCATCACTACCACAGCCAGGCATTTCGTGAAGACATGTGGGCCAGATGCTAGCCCAAATAGCAGAACATGATACTGGAGGTTTCCTACTATAAACTGGAGATATTTCCTATGACTGGGGAAAATCTCTGAATATAGGCATCCTTGAGATTGAGAGACAGCATAACCAGTCCCCTTTTTGAAGAAAAGGGATTAAGGTGTAGACTATTGCAAGTCTGCAACATGTTTTTAGGATGAGCTCTCCTCGCCGTAGTACACCCGACAGGTCCATTCACCCACATATACATTCCAGTCAGGTTCCCATTCACCCTTCCCTGCAAGACAGGTCCCTCCTCCCATCACACACACACCAGACAGATTCCTAATCCCACCCCCCCCAAACACACCAGACAGGTTCCTACTCCCACACACACACATACACTCCAGACAGATTCCTAACCCCCCCCACAACAAAAGTTTCCTCCCCCTCCCACAAACACACCAGACAGGTTCCTACCCTCACACACACATACACACATCCCAATCAGGCTCCCATGCACACAAAACACATACACCCTCAGTCAGGCTCCCACTCACACACAAACCACCTCTGACAGGTTTCCATTCATACACCCCTCCCCCCCAAGTCAGGTTCCCATTCACATACAACCCCAGACAGGTTCCTCCCCCCCCCCCCAGACACACTAGTCATGGTCCCATGCACACAGAAACAAACACCCCCCCCCCCCCCCGTGAGACTCCCATTCACACATACCCCAGATAGGTTCCTATTCACATACACACAATCCACCAGTCAGGCTCCCATTCATATACCCCTGCCCTAATCAGGCTCCCGTTCACATACCCCCCCCCTCCCAGTCAGGCTCCCATTCACACACCACACCCCCACAACCCAGTAAGGCTCTTTCATTCATTCACATACACATACAGTGGGAGCCTAATCCATCCTGCTTGTCCTCAGAGAAACTTTGCATTCAAAATTGCAGCATTCTGTCATGTTTAACGTTGTTCTAAGAGATTAGATCAGCTTGTGTTCACTTAAGAGATTCACTAAAACTTACGATTTGACAGGGGTACCTAAACTTTTGCATTCAACTTTATAGATGCAAAACATTGTGCTTACTCACAGAAATAAACATTCTAAACAAAAAAAGTTTCCTGTACTCTCAATAGTTCAGTGAGGACCAAACTATAATAATCACAGAAGTGGGAAAATTCCAGTCTTTGAGGGCCGCAAACTGCTAGGGTTTTCAGGATAACCTTAAGAATATGCATGTGAAAGGTCTGCATGCAAGTGAGGCCATATGTAAGCAACTCTCATATGCAAATCCATTAGAAATATCTTAAAAATCCAATTGGTTTGCAGCCCTCAGGGACTGTAGGTTCCCTATCCTTATTACAGAATAAAAGAGCAGAAATAAAAGAAATGTCTTAAATCAAAGCAGTGATGTCATTTATTGCCAGCTACTGCCATTGTTTTGAGCATTTTCATATTCTACTTCAGCAGAATTTCATTTATTTTAATCAGAAAAACTGATTGAGACAGGAATATGGCAGCAAATTTACAATTTGTACTAAAATCAAAAATGAAAATGTAATTTAAAAGATTTTTGAATTAAACTAAGAATAATAAAGACAACAAAAATAAGCTTGCCTAAAACTAGAATCTGAAACTTTATTTTCTTGCTACAGAATAACTAATCACATTAAATCTTTGTAATTGCAACTTAAGTTTATTATTTAAAAAAAAGAATTTAAAAAATGTAAAACAAGTAAGGTTTATCCAAATACATCTTGCTTGAGTAAAATCATAGCTAGCTTTAGTTTGAGATTACTAATTTTGAACTAAAATTAGGTACAAGATGACACTAAGAGCAGCTAACATTTTTAGAGGGTTGAATTAGGTTATGTTTAAATTAAACATCTGTCATTTAATTACAAGTGTAAACTAGAAATAGCATTGTACTTACCAATACTCTCGGATTTCTAGGTTAAGTTTAGCTCTGTAAACTTTAGCTGCTATTCAGGCTACCAATTTTTAGACTTATGCACTCAGAATCGAGAAAATGAGACCAGAAAGCATCACTACACTTCTCAATGTGCATTTAACCCCTTTGTGCCCACAGGCCCTTGTACAATACACCGCACTGCAGACAGGAAGGTGCCACCACCATAGATGGCCCAGTCTCCCGTTGCAACAAGGGTAATTAGACACATCGAGGGGACCCTGCAGTATAGGAAGCTATAGTGTGCTACAACAGTGCAACAAAGAGGGTCAGGATAACCACCTGTTGGTAGCCATGAAATAGGATGTCTGTGCCAAATCCTTGCTTGCTGTAAAAACAAAAACATCAACAAAACAACAAGAATTAGCTATCAAATATCCATGAGTATTCAGTATTAAAAGTTAATACTTAAATAAACTGACGTTCACATTATATACAGAGGCTTTCAATTTGTGACCAAAAAAGGCACTTGGATTGGATTATTCTTTTATTATAATTGGGCTCAGTTTCTCAATCTAGTAGAAAATTAATAATTTTACAAGTTGACTCCCTTTAAATCTTGACCATTTGGCTTTAAAGGATGGTAAAAGAGGTAGTCAAAAAAATCACTAAAGATGATATCTGGCTGTTATTTGCTTCCACCTTAATTATGCTTCACATTTTAGCTTTATAGCTTCTTTTTTTCTGTTACGAGACTCACAAACATTGTACGACCACAGTGTACCACAACAGGACTGAAATTTCCTAACTCTGACAACCTCCCTTCAGGAAACGTTGCTCGCTTAAAATTAAGTCACCTTTTCCCTTGAATGGCAATGGAGTCCCTGCAGCCCAATAGCATGCTCCAAATCTATAAACCTCTTTTTTTTACTTTCTAGACTATATTGTTCACAGTCAATCCCTTCATCCATTTACACTCTGCCAGCAGGAGCACATACAAAGTAGCTGGGCCCAGGATATTACAGGGTGATTATTATTGAAGGACATGGAAGGGGGGGGGGGGGAACTTGTGCATCTCACTAGATCTTTGAGTAGTGTTTGCAGGTGAGACTTACAGTTGCTGTTGTGCAGTGTATCATTAATCGCAGAAAGTATGACAGTGTCTGATAAGTGACATCTGTGTTAAGTTTTACAACTTGAAGCTGAATCAGGGTACAAAAAAAAGGTAGTCTTTTACTGAGATGAAGAAAACAGGCTGGAGGGAGAGAAAAATAAGTGAACTGTCAATATGAAAAATACAGAAACCCAGGAAAATAAGTATGGCACAGAAAAGGAGAAAACATAATAAAACAAAATAGTATGTAAAACAAATTATAAACCTACAACATAAGAAATCTTCACTTCAAGTTTTTAAAGTGGTTATATAAATATATTGGACATAAGATGTATTGGCACAGGTAAAGTTTACATCTACCTGCCCAAGGAATATAAACAAAACAAAACTAAATTTCAGATCTTAGACCTATATGCCATAAACTAACAATGCACCAGGCATTACACTGAAATTAATGTTAAATTAAAGTACTCGTCTAATCGTGGCTAGTTGGCTCCGAGGTTCAGAGCATTAGCTGTGCATGGAGAATCCAGATGTACTCAGGCATAGGGAGGAAGAGAGATGGTTGCTGAGAAGCTACTACTGGCCGACAAGCAGCTCTACACCCTTCTAACCCTGGGGATGGCGAGACCTCAGTGCCATCTGGGCCTGCTCTTGGAGGGTGGAGGAGAAAAGGTGAGATTGAAGATGGAAGGCCTAACAGGAAAGATACAAAAAAAAGTGATCCTCAAAAGATGACAGTCTCCATCAGAATGTGGCTTTAAGGATGCCCATAAAGTGATGCTCTAACTTCCAGTTCTCTGTTGCAGGTTACTCGAGAAAACTGATTTGGTTTCATTTTCACATTCAATTGATGTTGCGTGATAATAGATTACAAAGCTCAGGATGTGTTTTTTTACAGCTGTCATCAACAACTATCTATCACTAGACAATGGCTATTGTACTGATAATGATGTTTCAGTAAAGAATACAATTTTGAAATTCGTACTGAATGGAAAAAGCGGACTGAAATCATAGAGATCCAAGATGGCACGAGTGAAACAATCTGCAATATAATTTACTCCTGGCACTGCAAGAGTTAACAGAGGAGGAAATGCTGCTGCAATCCCAACCTTGATGCTGCAGGAGAGGAGTTATAGCTCCAGGGAGGAGATGGGGAAACGATTGACGGAGCTTTGGTTGGTGCTTAAGGAACAGCATAAACACAAGACCTGCTATGCTGGATCAGATCAAGGGTCCATGAAGCCAACCCACATCACCAAAAATTATCCCGTAGAGTCATTCCTTGCCACTCACTTCCAGGGATAAGTAGTGGTTTTCCCCAAGTCTACCTGGCTAATAATTATTTATAGAAGTTTCTTCTAAGACCTTGTTCTAATCCCCTTTTAAAGCCAGCTATGCTAGAGGCCTTGACCATAATCTTCCAGCAAAAAATTCCACAGCTTGATTGTGCATCATCTGAAAAAATTTGTTTTGAATATTTGTTTTGAATATGCTAGTTAGTTTCATGAACTGTCCCCCTAGCCCAGTGTTTCTCAACCACTGATCCATGCAAAAGCATTTTGGTTAGTCTGCAGAGTGGTATCATAGCAGAAGCCTCAGCAGCCACACAGGTACTGGCTACCACCCGGCCACTTGCAGATATGAGTGGGATATTCCTGACTGCCCAAAATGTGCTGGTAATGGCTTCATTCCATGCCCCACAATGCTCCTTGCTGGTGCTGCTTCTGAGTGGGGGAAAAGACTGCCAGCACACTCTGGTTCTTCTGTACTGTAGGCACTGAACAGCTGATTGGGCCAGTTAAACATTGGGTTCAGCTGAGCCCCCAACTGCCCCACTTCAGCTCTGTAAATAAACCAACAAAGTCCTGTGGGCTGCTGGCTATGAAGCAAGAAGGCTGCTAGAAGCACCAGGCCCCTTTTAAAGGGGCAGCATCTACCCCCCAACTACCACCAATGTATTTTTAGCCCCTGGATATACTATCCTCTGGAATGAGAAGACCTGCATTTTTTCCCTACCCTGCTCTGGCTACAAGAAGCAGAGCTCCTTTGTCATAATTCTTGTAGGGGGCTGGGTTGAGAGTGGGAATACACCTGAAGGAGGGAGCTTGTATCCCCCCCCCACCCCTATAATCACCGAGGGGATCCCCATGATCTTCGGCCATAGGTGGAAATGCTTCCTCCCCCATTCTTCAGGAGTTTCCTCCAGTGTTATTAGCCAGTCAGTCCACGTCAGTTTAGAGTGTCAGCCAACTGATCCCTGGCATCAAAAAGGTTGAGAAACACTAACCTAGTGCTTCTACTGTTTGAAAGGGTAAACAGCCTGAAGGATAGGTCAGAGAGAAATGTGGGCCTAGGAAAGAGGTAATGTTTCTGTTACCAGAGGTAGAGATGTTAGGTGGAGAGAGAGACTGGGAACAAGAAGAAAGAAAATCCCATAAGAGCTTCCTTGCTCTAAAAACAGCAAAATAAGCCAAACAGCCCCCCACCCCCAAATGGTCCAAAAACATCTATGCAAAAGACAGTTTTCTATATAAAAATTTTCCTGACTCCTAAAACTTCTGGATGGCACCAAACTTTTTAAAATAGTTTCCACAACTGCAAGCTGGGAGCCAGAGTCATCACACAACACTATTTAATTTAACCACTAACTTTTCAGCAATGGTTACTCTTGAAGAATCAGATTTTGTCACATTAGATACGGTACATGATTTTGAGAAGTCAGACATGTCTGCAAGAATCACATATTTCTAGTACTAAGAAATGTGAAAATATACAGAGGAAAAATAAAAATGTCACAAGTGGCATAAAAAAAGCAAAAGGTGTACATTAAGGCTGAGCAACCATTTTGTAAAGGGTCAACTGCATCTTGCAGAAGATTGCATCTCATGCTACAAAAGATAACAGAACTAACCCCAATTTCATATTTTATGTGATTTATGATATGAATTTGAAGAATTCAATACATTTCATAAAGTTATATTTGCAATAATGATTTTCTAGACAAATTTACAAAATGTAAACAGCATACTGTTCTGTTTCATGATATAAATTATTTAATGTAATCTCTGAAAACAGTTCTGGCCTTTTAAAATTGTCAGCAAACTATTGCTGCTTATCTGGAACTGGTATGCTCTGAGAAGAGATCATCACACAAGTGGGTCATGTGATATTGCACAGACAATGAATGAAAAGAAACTTCAAGAACTCTCTGGAAAGGTAGAAGTCTCACCACACATTCACAATAGTTCCCGCGCTTCCCCTACTTCTATTATTTAGCTTGACATAAGGAAGAACAACTTAAAAGAGGAAGAAGGTACTGTGACTATGGATCTGCTGCCTTCAAGAGAACAACTGTTTCTGAAAACATGCAGTCCACCCAGTAACACATGTTCAAAGTCTTCACATTAGTTTGTTTCACTCATCCACAAAACATTCTACAGTTTCAATGTAAAAAAAACAAGGAAATATTCCAAAAGTAATTAATAATAAAACCAAATATTCTTGATTCCCCTTGACTCAATACTTGGTGGAAGCCCCTACTGCAGCAATAGCAGCCATGAATCTTTTAGGATAAGTGTCTACCAACTTTGCACAGTGGGATGGTACCTTTTTGCCCATTCATTTAGCAGAACTCAAGTTCTTTTAAAGTTGGCTGGGGGTCTTCTGTAGATTTACATCTGGGCTTTGATTGTCTTTGAGTGACCCATTTACTTTCTTCCATTGTTGTGTTCGCTTTGTGAAAGGATCATCGCCCTGGTGATAAATTAATTTTCTTCGCCATTTCAAGTCTACAGCACACTAGGAATACGTTTTCTTCCTACATCCTCTACTGTACATCTTAAAAGAAAGGGTGGACAAGAATTGCCACCAATTCCATATGGGCACTTTAAAGGGCAGGTAAATATCAAAGAAGTCTGTTTAGGGTACTCACTCCTGGAAAATGTGAATTTAGGGACGGTAACTTTTAAACAGGCCGCAGGTGCACGCGTGTGCATTTGCCAGCTCGCACCCATGGACGTGGATATTTTATAACATATGTATGTATATGCACGCATAAGAACATAAGAAATTGCCATGCTGGGTCAGACCAAGGGTCCATCAAGCCCAGCATCCTGTTTCCAACAGAGGCCAAAACCAGGCCACAAGAACCTGGCACGCATGTTATAAAACAGGCTGAGCATGCACCATGTGCACGCAAATCCCGCTTCCGCCACATAAATGGGGGGATTTTAAAGCATCCAAGCCATTGCCACTTTCACCACTGTGTTCCCAATTTGCCCAGGCAAGGGATAGGACTTTCAAAACCTTTTAGTTTAATAGCCTCCCTTTCCCCCTGTTAGCAAAAACCCTTAAAACCCTGGTGACTAGCCTAGAATTTATTTAAATTACTTACACGCTATCCATAGCAGTAGTAAAGTTACGTGGCAGGGGTGTCAGGCATGAGCCTGTGCACATAAGTATTTACAGGCGCATCTTTTGGCCTTCCCCTAACACGCCCATACTCTGCTTGCACCATGACCACGTCCTTTTTCAAAACTTTTGACTGGTACACAGGTGACTTTTAAAATCTGCTTGGCACGCGCTGCCTCAACTTGTGTATGTATCTCCCGATTTGGTGCGCTTAGGGCTTTTAAAATTTGGCTTTCAGTCTGTGGTCCCAGATGGGTCCCCAGATAATGAGAGTTTAGCAGCTTATTTTCATAATAAAATTGCTGATCTACAGAGTGGTTTAGATGTGAGGAGCATGACAAATGGTAATATGCCACCAAAGGGGAAGATACCATTTACTCTGATGGCTGGAAAGCCAGGTCTGTCATTAGTGAATTGGCAAGTAATTCTCCAAGAATTTGAACAATTATCACTGTTGGAATTTAAGAGATATTTAAACCAAGTTAAAACCAAAGGGGTAGATTTTTAAACTTGTGAGCACACATAGGCGTGGCAATTTTATAACACGCGTGCGTCAGTGCACGCGTGTTATAAAATATGAGGGGCGCATGCACATGCACAGTGGAGGCACATGCAGTGGATTTTAACATCCATGCGCGCAGCCTGGGACTTGTGTGCATGGGGGAGGGGGGGGATTTTTAATTTATGCGCGGCGACGCGACGGTCCCTTTTCCCTCCCAGTCCGCGCCAATTAAGGAGCTGACTGGGAGGGAACTTCACTACCCCCGCTACCTAACCTCCCTTACCCTCTCCTCCCCACTCTCTAAACCCTTTGTCCTATCTTTCTTTGTTTATATTTTGTTGCTTACTGCTCCTTTGGTCCAGTAGCAACATGCGTGCGCTGGCGATACCTTCCCTGGCCGCCTCCAGCTCTGCTCCTTTAACTGGGCCCGCGCTTCAGCACGCAACAGGGGTTACGTGCGTGGCCCATTCCCATTGAAGATGCGCGCAGGGTGCGTAAGGCACAGCCACGCTCATAATCCCCATTTTTTCCCCACGGGGGGGGGGAAGGGGGGGGTTAAAATTTGGCTGAAATTTTCTACTCTGAACTATTGTTCTTCTTACCCAATACCAACTTTTCACGATTCTATTTTTATATTGCTGATGTGGATTGTGACTGTCTTTGCAGCGTGGACTACCTAATATTCTTAAAAGGTCCATTTTTCTCGGACTTTGCAAAATAAGGACCTAGACCTTTAATTATGTTACAATTCTTGAATGATTTCTGGCCTTTTCTATTTAGCTAAGATTATTTAGAAAGTGATAATTCAGAGAACTGAATTTTTGGATAATAGGGAAGGCTGGTAGGCATGGCTGGTAGTCAAACTGGTTTTCATCCAGTTTGTAGTATAGAAACTGATTTAGGTTCAGTATCGTATGATAATTTGGCCCTTCTCTTTTGGTATTATTGAATCTTTCAAATGCCTTTGACCATAATGTCCACTCTCTCCTCTTGATCCACTCTTGGTTGCTTGGTTGGAGAGAGGAGTAGTTAATTGGTTGTCTTCCTTCCTTTCAGGAAGGGTACAATAAAGTGTGTTTTGGAGGTACTATATCTATCCCTAGAAAGATGATGTATTTTGCCAGAGGTCATCCCTGTCCCTACTTCTTTTTAGTATCTATTTATATCTTTTGGGCGGATTAATCTGCTCATTTGTGTTTACCTCCCATATTTATGCTGACGACATCCAGTTAGCGGTTCCTCTAACTAAAAAGACCATGAGGCTTCAATTACACAGTTAAATGAATACTTGACTGAAGTGGAAGCATGGCTTATTGAAAGTAAACTGGTTTTAAATCCCAATATGACTGAAATTTTGTACATCGGATCTCTGACTGTTGGTTTGTGGATGCTTGCAGTAATTTGACAGGTTGACAATTACACCTGTATCAATTAAAATCCTTCGGAGTTAAACTTGATTCTTCATTAAACCTTGATTTGCAAGTGGCTTACGTGGCATGTAATGCTTACTTGAAATTGAAGTTGGTGACGAGAAGAACCAGGAGATGATACAGCATGGAAAAAACCACGAAAAATGCGAGAACAAAGAAAGTTTTCCAAAAGGCCAAAAACAACCAAAGTGAGCTCGCTCACGCAACAAAGCTTACAGTTCCGCAGAAAAACAGACTGGAGAGGGACCTGCGTGGTACAGGGCATGCTCAGTGTGCCTAGTCAAAGTTCTAGAAACTTTGACACAAGTTTTCCGCATCCTGTCCTCTCAGAAAATGTGAATCCAGAGACAGAAATGTTGGGAAAATTTAAAAAAACTAAAAAAAAAAACCTTTTAGGCTAATACTGAAAAACCTAACTAGAGGAAACTGGAAGGAAAAAACTTGGCAAGAAAGTCAAAGTTAGGGAGAAAGATTTGCTTCTGAAGCACTACGGAGCTGCAGTAAGAAAATGTTCAATGAGCACGGTGAAGAGGAAATGAGGGGAGCTTGAGGCTGTTGCATACATAAGAAGGCTTCTGCCATTACAGAAAGCTCTAGACACTTCTGTTCAGTTTTGATGCGTGGTCACATGGCCCACTAGTGTGACTAGATGAATCTAATTGTGGATACTGACAAATGCTTACAATTTGTACCAATGAAATCAACAGTAACTGTGGCATGACCATGAACTTGTAACACGTTTAAGGGAGGGTACATTTCAAAGGGACTTCTGCAGTAAATTACTGCTTTCCCTGCAGAAATGGCCCTTTACAAAATTGCATTACTGATACAACCATAAAATTATGTGCGCGTGTGCACACACACACACTGTATAAGCATATTTTTATACACAGTGGGGAGAGGCATTCCAAGTATTAGAGACTAGGTGGGGGGTTGGGACTTATGTGCATATTTTTAAAAACCAAATGGTGTGCACATAAGTTCTGTCCACAAAACTATACACCCCAAATAGCAAGTGTAATTGTGTACTTGTAGTTTTGCCAAAATAATTTTCAAAACTATCAAATCAAAAAACCCACATTACTCCAAATTGTATCCAAAATCAATTTTTTTCTTATATTATTGTAACCCCTTCAATGACTCAAAGAATTAAAAAAAAACTTCATCCAGAAATATTTTTTTTAAAGAGAAAATATTTTAAAGTGAATAAAATTGAATCAAGGGGTACTATTCCAGGTTTCCCCCATTCTTTATTGTAATAACGAACAAACCACCATCCCCCTTACTAATTTTAATTATTTTTTTTCAAAAATTCAAAAAAACAATTCTTCTAAATTGAAATATTATTTCATCAAAACTGGGAATAGTCCACCACTCTCGTAGCCAAAAACAGCTTAAAAATCCCTCCTTCTGTAGAAATCACTCATGGTAACCCAATGTCTCAAACTGATGGTAGCTAAACAGTACTAAAAATATTCTTCACTAATTACTTCATCAACTTTGTTTCCATTGAATTTAAAGAGATGAATACTTAGCTGAATAAATGTTGTTAAACAATGGACTGAATGAGACGCTGAACGGAAGTAATTGAAAGCACTTTTTCCCCAACGTGGCCAAGTTTCGAAAAGAATTCTTCTTCAGGGGTAACAGCTCACCAAATCAAACACGTCTCTGTGCACAAAGGTATATTGCCAACTTCATCTGTACTACTTTTATTTTCTCCATTTCATAGCTCACTCGACCAGCACTGCAATAAACCTCTTTCAAAAATGGCGGACAACAGTTCCCATTCACGGCGCCCACTTTTTAAAGGGACCAAATCATATGACCTTACAATAGCATCAATGGCAACAACAGTTCTCATTCAATTCATCCTTTTTTTTTTTTTTTTTTAAAAGGGACAAAATCATATGACCTTACAATCAGGTCTATCCAGTACCGAGCAGTAGGAAGAGCTGCGTTAGTGCCTACGGCACCCGCAGTTACCGCCCGCACAGTGCAGCTCACCTACCGCTCGATCCTGAACACTAATTTTATTTAAATGTAAACCGCGTCCGAAAAGCCTTAGACCCGCGCAACCCATTTTACTGGATAGAGCACCTATACAGTATCCTGGGTGCGCGGGCCTAAGGCTTCACGCCACGCTGGTATCTGTCATTTCAAATGTCATTTGAAATGACAGATACCAGGAAGCGAAAAAACCAAAAGCAAAAAGTAAGTCGCTTCGCCGCTTTACTCTTCCCTCCTCCCGGAGCAGGGCGCGAAAAGCAGCCTTGCTCCGGGAGGAGGGAAGCGGCGAAGCGACTTACTTCTTGCTTTTGGTTTTTTTGCTTCGCCGCTGTCAGTGTCTTCCCTTCCTCTTGGAGCAGGGCGCGAAAAGCAGCCTTGCTCCGGGAGGAGGGGAGAAGAGACACTGCAGCAATTTTGTTTTTTTTTCAAAAAGCTAAAAGTAAGTTGCTTCGCTGTCAGTGTCCCCCCTCCTCCCGGAGCAAGGCTGCTTTTCGCGCCCTGCTCCGGGAGGAGGGGAGAAGAGATGACAGCGGCGAAGCGAAAAAACCAAAAGGGGACCCGACCCGACTTACTTTTGCAGCCGTCCGGCATCGCTGCTCTCCTGCCTCGTCCGGGAAGATGGCTGCCAGCACGGGGGAAAGCGGCCCCTGTGCATTCAATTGGCTGCCGTGACGCCAAACGTCGTGACGTCACGTCTTGAGCAGCCAATTGAATGCACAGGGGCCGCTTTCCCCCGTGCTGGCAGCCATCTTCCCGGACGAGGCAGGGGAGCAACGATGCCGGACGAGGCGGGGGAGCAACGATGTTCTATGTAAAGCCCCCTTATCTCTGTTGGGCAGTTTATCGTTATATGTAAACCGGAGTGATTTATAGTCTCTATAAGAACCTCGGTATATAAAAATTAAAAATAAATAAATAAATAAATAATCTCTTCTCCCCTCCTCCCGGAGCAGGGCGCGAAAAGCAGCCTTGCTCCGGGAGGAGGGGGGACACTGACAGCGAAGCAACTTACTTTTAGCTTTTTGAAAAAAAAAAACAAAATTGCTTTTGGGTTTTTTTCGCTTCGCCGATAGAGTCTATTCTTCCCTTCTCCCGGAGCAAGGCTGAAAAAGCAGCTCCGGGAGGAGGGAAGAACTGAAGCGGCGAAGCAACTTACTTGCACGGGGGAAAGCGGTCTCCGTGGCAGCCCCAGTCCTCTCCCCTCGGGAGCAGGGGAGAGGACTGGGGCTGCCACGGAGACCGGCACCCATGATCACGGCCGGGGCAGGTGAGCGGGGGCTGGGGGAAAGCTTGCCATCTACCCTTACCCCTGCCTCTACCGCAGGGGTCAGGGTAGGCGGTAAGTTTGCAGGTTAAACGCGCGACAAAACGGCAGGGAAAACTAGCGATAGTCGGGGCGCGGGTTACGGGATGCTAGGGAATAGCTAATTCGCTCGTTTGCATGCAATATACATGCCGCGGGCGGAAGGGGTTGCCTGGGGAATTTAGGACGCGGTAGGAGTAGGTTAAAGGGGATTCGGGATCGCAGGAAGGGCTAACGCGGCCGGAACGTGAGTAAAAAGCGGCTTAGGAGCAGGGTAAACGCGGCCGCACTTTACAGGATAGGCCTGAATGGTAACAGCATGTACCCTGAAAGAATGAACTAGCACAAAAAACACAACAGAGATGACCAGTCAACCTGGTCATTTAGTCCTTCAGGAGGTTCAGTTTTTAATTTATGAATCCAAAGCTGTTCTCTGCAGTTAAGATATATCTGAAAAGGGGGCAATACTAACAATCTTATCAATGACAGTCCATCTTAGATTTCCGAATACATGTCCTTGTTCAATACAATGACTGACCAAAGGTACAGAAAGAATATTATTAATTCTTGATCTGTGTTCCATCATTCATAATTTAACCAATCTTTTAGTACGTCCAACATATACCTTAGGGCAGTGGCATAATACAATATATGCTACATGAGTAGTAGTACAATCTGTAAAATGTATCTGCTTAACTTTATATCCAGTAATGGGAGTCACCCACAATTCTCCCTCAATGGTATTATTGCAAACACTGCAAGAGCCGCATTTATGATGATCCCCTCTCGTACAAGCAAATTCAGGCTACTGTTCTTCATACTTGACCTTACTACTTTGTCCCGAATGTTAGAACCCTGGGTAGTAGCAAACAGCGGAAAATCCTTAAAAACATGAAATGCCAGCACATGCCAATGTTTCTTAATAGAAGTTATTATGGCTGACGTAGAGGTGCTCTGCTGTAAAACATAGACCAAACGAGATTGGTCTTTATGGACCCAGTACTTCAAAACCTGTTCCTGGTCACTGTATTTAGATCTTTTATATGCTTTTTAATTACCTTACAGGGGTAACCACGGCTTTTAAATCTCTCTGTCAACAAACATGCTTGTTTTTCAAATTCTTCATTAGAGGAACAAATCCGCTTAATTCTAAAAGATTGAGAAACCGGAAGTCCTTTCTTAAACATGAAAGCATGGTGACTGTGGTATCACAGTAAATTTTCTTATGAGTGGGTTTCCTATTAACAGTAATAGTTAACTGTTGTCCTTGTATAGCTACCAATACATCCAAATAAACAACACAAGTATCGCTAAACTGATGAGTGAAACGCAAATGTTCATCCAACGAGGAATTTCAAATGATAAAAATATCATTGATATAACGGTACCATCTGATGATATAAGGCCACCACTGAGAATAAAATATAAATTTGTCCTCGAAGTCAGCCACATTCAGGTTGGCTACTGATGGGGCTAATGAAGACCCCATCGGGATCCCATGATCTCGATGGTAATACTAATTTTAAAGCTGAAATAATTGTTGAAAAGCACCAATTCTGTCAATTGAAACAAAAAATCAGCTAGAATCCTAGAAGGGCCCTTGTGATGTTTCAAAGCTTCTGGAACAATATCCAAAGCTGCCTGCTGGGGAATACACATATATAAAGCCTGTATATCCATCGTCACCAATAACACAGACCCTTCACCCTACTCAATCTCCGATAAATTATTTAAGAAATGGATTGCATCCTTCAAATACAAAGCTTTTTGTGTCACTAATGGTTGGAGAAATTGATATATAAAAATAGCAGGAGGCTCCAATACTGTTCTCCCCTAAGGGACACAATAGGCTGGATGGGGTCTGTTTGTTTTTTTAGATCTAAATAACAGACCTTTGGATGTTTAGTGACCAAAAAACATTTTTCTTTTTCTGTCAAAAACTTAGATGGATCAACCAACGCTCTCAACTGGTCCCTTAATCCAATAGTCGGATCATTTTGTATTTTACTATAAAAAAAAAACTGCATTATTCAGATGTTCAATCAAACCCCGCTCATATACTGTAGTGTCTTGTATGACAATAACCCCCCCCAACTTATCCGCCGGTTTGATAACCACTTCGTCACACCCCATTAATGATTGCAATGCTTCTCTCTGCACCAAAGGTAAGTTACAAAAACATTTTTTCTTGGATTTTTCAAAGGTATCACTATCTTTTAATACCAAATTCTTAAATGTAACTATGTGGGGATATATTGGACCTGGAGGATTCCACCTAGATTTCTCTTTAACAATCGACTGATCTTGTGACATGGGACTATGCTGGAAAAAGGCATAAATTTAATTTTCTTATGAATCGATGAAGAGAGATTCTACTCTCAAAAGCATTGTGAAAATTAGCACAAACGATAATCCATTCTCTAATAAACGTTGTTGTGCAGGACTTAACACCTTAGTTGACAGATTCACTAGGGCCTGTTTAACAGAATTTTTATTTACCAGTATTTGGGACAAGCCATGATATCGGTTTACAATAAATACAGTTAACTAAAATTCAAGCACATTCAAATAAATAAAGAAAATGGACATAAAAGCATTAAAAAATTAACTTATTACAATCTTATTATAAAATATAATATAATCGTTACTCTATCCTTTTTTTCTAACAGCCCTGTTTGACTTTCCCTGTTGTAATGTAACTTTCACTTTCAGTATTAATTGGTTTACCCCAAGTTCATTGTAAACCGGTACGATAAGACTTGGTCTTGAGCATCGGCATATCAAAAGAATTTAAATAAATAAATAAATAAAAACCCAAATAAAATCACATAAAAAAAACAGACAAATCAGAAGATCGCTCCAGTTAAATTAATTGCCAGAGGAAATAGTTATGCTCAGGTGTTACCCTCGGTGAAAGCCTGTTTGAACAACCATGTTTTATAAACTGTGTTGTTGGTTTCTAGTCTTAAGTCTATTGGAAGTTTATTCCAAATTTTAGGTCCCGCTAATGAAAAAGAGCTCTGTCTCTCACAGAAGTCAGTTTTGCTGCTACCAATGAAGGAATGGATAGTAAGCCTTTATTTGAAGATCTTAAAATTCTGGGAGGTGTGTGTAGCCGTATTGATGCGTTTAACCATTCTACATTATCTCCATGAATTGCCTTGTGCATGATACTTAATGTTTTATATTGAACTCGTTCTATAGCAAGCCAATGTAAATCCTTCAATATCAGGGTAATGTGCTCTTGTTTATTAACTCCCGTTAATAACCTTGCAGCAGAATTTTGCAAAATTTGCAATGTCCCCCACGTGTACCGCGTGTTCTAGCGGTGTTTTGTAACGGTCCTTTTTTTGCTGCTGTTGTTGTTGCTCTCTTCTCGGTTTTTGTTGACCACGCACGTCCTGTAAAAAAATTTTTGATGAACGAGGTTCAACAATCTCTATATCTTCTTGTTTGTCAGAACCGCTCGAACTGTCTCCAGACGAGAAGGCATATATTCCCCAGCAGGCAGCTTTGGAAATTGTTGCAGAAGCTTTGAAACATCTCAAGGGGCCTTCTAGGATTCCAGCTAATTTTTTGTTTCAATTGACAGAATTGGTGCTTTTCAACAATTATTTCAGCTTTAAAAATTAGTATTACCATCAAGATCATGGGATCCCGATAGGGGTCTTCATTGGCCCCATCGGTAGCCAATCTGTATGTGGCTGACTTAGAGGACAAATTTATATATTCTCGGTGGTGGCCTTATATCATCAGATGGTACCGTTATATCAATGATATTTTTTATCACTTGTAATTCCTCAAAGGAATCATTGGAAGAGTTTTTAGCTTGGATCAATTCGTTGGATGAACATTTGCGTTTCACTCATCAGTTTAGCGATACTTGTATTGCTTATTTGGATCTATTGGTAGCTATACAAGGACAAAAATTAACTACTGTTAATAGGAAACCCACCCATAAGAACAATTTACTGTGATACCAGTCACCATGCTTCCTCATTTAAGAAAGGCCTTCCGGTTTCTCAATTTTTTAGAATTAAGCGGATTTGTTCCTCTAATGAAGAATTTGAAAAACAAGTATGTTTGTTGACAGAAAGATTGAAAAGCCGTGGTTACCCCGTTAAGGTAATTAAATAAGAATATAAAAGCGCTAAATAGAGTGACTGGGAACAGCTTTTGAAGTACCAGGTTGTAAAGACCAATCTCATTTGGTCTATGTTTTACAGTAGAGCACTTCTACTTCAGCCATAATAACTTCTATTAAGAAACATTGGCATGTGCTGGCATTTCATAATGTTTTTAAGGATTTTCCGCTGTTTGCTACTACCCAGGGTTCTAACATTCGGGACAAAGTAGTAAGGTCAAGTATGAAGAACAGTAGCCTGAATTTGCCTGTACGAGGGGGTCATCATAAATGTGGCTCTTGCAATGTTTGCGATACCATTGAGGGAGAATTGTGGGTGGATCCCATTACTGGATAAAGAATTAAGCAGATACATTTTACAGATTGTACTACTACTCATGTAGCATATATTGTATTATGCCACTGCCCTAAGGTATACGTTGGACGTATTAAAAGATTGGTTAAATTACGAATGATGGAACACAGATCAAGAATTAATAATATTCTTTCTGTACCTTTGGTCAGTCATTCTAATGAAAAAGGACTAAGATGGACTGTCATTAATAAGATTGTTAGTATTGCCCCCTTTTTCAGATATCTCCTCTCCTCAACTACAGAGAACAGCTTTGGATTCATAAATTAAAAACTGAACATCCTGAAGGACTAAATGACCAGGTTGACTGGTCATCTTGTTGTGATCTTTGTGCTAGTTCATACGTTCAGGGTTCATGCTGTTACCATTGAAGCCATTGTAACGTCATATGATTTTGTCTCTTTTAAAAAAAAAGAGGACGACGTGAATGGGAACTGTTGTCCGCCATTTTGAAAGAGGTTTATTGCAGCGCTCGGCGAGCGAGCTATGAAATGGAGAAAATAAAACTAGTACAGATGAAGTTGGCAGTATACCTTTGTGTACAGAGACGTGTTTAGTGATTTGGTGAGCTGTTACCCCTGAAGAGGAATTCTTTTCGAAACCTGGCCACGTCGGGAAAAAGTGCTTCCAAGTACTTCCGTTTAGCGTTTCATTCAGTCCATTATTTAACTGCGTTTATTAAGCTAAGTATTCATCTCTTTAAATTCAATGGAAACAAAGTTGATGAAGTAATTATTGAAGAATATTTTTAGTACTGTTTATTTAGCTACCATCAGTTCGAAACATTGGGTTATCATGAGTGATTTCTACAGAAGGAAGGATTTTTAAGCCGTTTTTGGCCACGAGAGTGGTGGACTATTTCCAGTTTTGATGAAATAATATTTCAATTTAGAAGAATTAAGTTTTTTGAATTTTTGAAAAAAATAATTTAAATTAGTAAGGGGGATGGTGGTTTGTTCATGATTACAATAAAGAATGGGGGAAACCTGGATGGTACTCCTTGATTCAGTTTTATGAAACTAACCACCATTCTCTTAAAAAAATAACCCTTCAATGACTCAAAAAGAATTTTAAAAAAAAGAAGAGTTTTTTAAAATTCTTTTTGAGTCATTGAAGGGTTACGATAATATAAGAAAAAAAATTGATTTTGGATACAATTTGGAGTAATGTGGGTTTTTTGATGATTTGATAGTTAGGATATTACCTACATTTGTGGGCTTGGAGAGCTGGTTTGTTACGTTGGTTCCACGTGTTTGAATATAAGAAAATAGTTTTCAAAGCAAACTTACACTCACAAGTTTGCTTTGACAATGGATGTAACTTGGGTGCATAACAGCCCACAAATTTATACAGCCTGTTATAAAACTACACCCTTAGGTGTCAGCAGTGTATTGCTCTATATAAA
Organism: Rhinatrema bivittatum; assembly: GCF_901001135.1. Taxonomy (NCBI): domain Eukaryota; kingdom Metazoa; phylum Chordata; class Amphibia; order Gymnophiona; family Rhinatrematidae; genus Rhinatrema; species Rhinatrema bivittatum. Next base: position 50,107,068 of record NC_042620.1, on the reverse strand, counting down.
ACTAACCCATCTATCTACTAATTAAAGAGAGCGATTTTCAAAACCATTTTACTGGGTAAACTGACTGGTCTGAAAATTACCATTCTCTGACCAGCTAAAGTATTTATAGGTTTGCAGAGTTTTAGCCAGTTTAAAAATAAGTATTTGTGGAATGGGGTGAGGGTCTGTTTAGATTGAAGAAGGGACACTGAAAATACTTGGCATTTTCAAAAATGTGCGCGCTATTTTTACTGCCACCACTCCTTCCTCCCGGGCACAAATAGCAGGGGGAAAAAAAAAAGCCAGGCAGGTTTTGCTGGCTAATTTTCAAGCCTTGAAAATCAGCTACAAAGTAAGTGCAACAAAAGTACCTGTGTACTTTAAAACTATAAGGCAGTGCTTTCCAAACTGTGTGTTGCGACACGTTAGTGTGTCACCTACAGTGTGAAGGTGTGTCACCCTGTCCACATAGCAGCAGGGCCGGCGGAAGCAGGGAACTACAGCAGGAAGATCGGCGGGGCCTCGCCTCGTCCCGAAGAAAAGGGTCTCGTTCACTCCTCCTCCTTCCTGCCTGCGCAGCCCCGGAAGAAAAACGTTGCCGGAGCCGCGTGGGTAGGAAGGAGGAGGAGCATCTGCCGTGTACAGAAGAAGAGCAGCGTTAATGGGCTGCCGCCGCATACCCCATGTCGCGGTGGCCCGAAAAGAGGAGGAAACCCGGTAGTAGGGCCGCTGTGAGAATGAGAACCTGATTGTGTGTTTGAGGGAAGAAGACAGATGGAGAGAAAAGAAATAGAAAAAAAAACCCTGTAAAAGGAATTGGCAAAAAAACAAGAAAGGGAAGGTGGGAAAAAAAAGCCTGTGACCAACCGATTAGAAAACTAAGATCAGACAACAAAGGTAAAAAAAATTTACCTTTTAGTGATTGGCACATGTTATCTTTAGGAATGTGCAAGAGTAGCACTCTCTCTATGCCGATCTCGCAATGTACGAGATCGGCATGGAGGAAGTGGAAGCCCGCAAATATTTAATACTGCGGGGCTTGCACAGAGGAGGTAGCAGAACGGGCTTCAGTGCCAGTAGCAGCAATCAGCACCTCCCCAAATATCCACATGGCAGCAGTGACAGCAGTAGTAGAGGAATGAGAGAGGCTCTGAGGTTGCTGGCAAAAGAAAGAGAAGGGGGTCTGCCTTCAGTGTATGCAAGTGTATGAATAGGACTCTGCCTGGGGGTGTATGTGTGTGAATGTATGGGTGCCTGCCTGAGGCTGTATCTGTGTATGAGAATGAATGGGTGCCTTCCTGGGGTCTGTCTGTGTGAGAATAGGTGCCTGCCTGTGTGTGGTCTATCTGTGTGTGAGGATAAATTGGTGCCTGCCTGCCTGGGGGTCTCTATGTGTGTGTGTGTGTGTGTGTGTGAGAGAATGAATGTGTGCATGCCTGGGGGGTGGGGAGGGAGCGGTGTGAGAATGAATGGGAGCTGCCTGGGGATCAGTGTGGGTGTAACATTATGTAATCCACAAAACTTTATGTATATATTTAAGGAAACATACATAAATTGTTGAAATACGTTTTGTTCGTTTAACCTTTAACCTCTGGTTTGTTAGTAGACAATTACTGTGTCATGAAATTATGTTTGTCTAAAAAGTGTGTCATCAACATGAAAAGTTTAGAAAGCTCTGCTATAAGGGTTATTTAAATATTGTTTCCCTAAGACAAGGTGCAAATCGTTAGGAGTCCAGAAAAATATTTCTCTTTTCTTTTGTTGTCACCATTTTGCTAATTTTGTTTGGCTTTTTTCTCTTAATCTGCTCTGCTTTTAGTTTATTTTTTTGCTGCTTTTTATTTTTAGGTTTTGCACTTCTAAATTTTAGGCACCCAGGTAACCTGGCTCCCTGGATGTTTCTAGCCCTGCCCTAAATTCTTACTCATTGCATAGACCAATTAAGTATGTTAAGATTTAGAGCAGACTTAAAAAAAACCCAAAGTCACTGACCTCTCACTAACTGCGTACATTTCACCACATCTGTATGAGGATGTTCAATGGTGATCTCAAAACCTGAAAAACATTTATTTGAAGAAAATGAACATCATATAAAATCTTATTTCATCAAATGCTAGTAAGTCTGCAAGAAAAATGTTCCTTCATTTGACTACTCACATGCATTCCTAAAAGCTGAATGTTTAAGTGGTCATGCACCAACTAAAACCAAGCAGGACAGGGATGAATATGCTAGCTTTCATACAGCTAGAAAAATTGTCTCTTATTCTGTAGAACTCTTAATTCAACAATGAGCTAAGCTAACTTGTGTCATGGTTACTTTACTGCATCTATGCTTTATGGTTTCCAGTAGAACTACATGTGATTGACACTTCGATGTGAGGAGTGTGAATGATGGCAACCTAGGAAAATACCCTGAGATTTTTGGAAGATTGCTTGCCATGTCTTCTGAATATCACCTCATTGTTTGAAGGGCAGAATGGTTTGTACCCACAATGGTCAGATACTAAAAAGAAGAGCTGAACAAAAGATTAGTGAGGACTGAACTACATTATGGAACCCTTACTGAATAGTGCTGTGCAAAACATATCCTGGAGTTTAAGGATTTTTAAGGAACCAAAACCAGTGAAAAACCAGCTTCTCTCACACCATTGAATAACCTACTTAATAAAATGTTCTTTGGATCTAATGATCCTTATTGTAGATCAAGCTAAAGAGAGTGCTTTGAAAATATGCTTTGATTTAGATGCAATGACATATATTCTAATGAGTTCGACCTACAAATTAAGTCCTTTCGAGGCAATATGGCAACATTTCAATCTGATACTAAATGTAGTAAATATACATTAAGAGATGAATTAGATTACAAAAAGGGTTTCATTTATCTATAGATGGAGGTAAAAGAAAAGAAAATACAAAGGAAGTATGTTACAATCTTCAGATAAGTCATCAGGAGAAGAGATTGCTCAGGACACAGATATACATGCACATACACACCATATTTTTTAAAGAGATGTATCCAAGAAGACACAGGCAGTTCCACAAATCAATTTTTTCAATTGAGCCAAATTTTCAAGCTGAACCATCCTGCGACAGACTAATGAACAAGCAATTGTCAAACAAGAACCTGCTGTGATCAATCCTTTTAATTTTGTATTATCTCAATCAACTGAAAGTGTTCAGCAAGAGACTTCCATTTGTCCCATCTCAGGATGCAGACGCCTTTGAGATACAAAAATGTTTAGCCAGGACTGGTAGATGCTAGTATTCAAGCATGTCAAAGAATGATTAATCTTCATCTACATTTAATGTTGACTCCCCTGAAGAGAGATTCTAACTTTACCACTAAAAATTCAGAAGTGTTTCGTTTGCTACAAGCAGCATGACAGGTCATTATTAAACTTGCCAACAAAAGGGGAACACATCATTATGGATGCTACTAAATTTATGGTTGAGGCAAAATCGACAATTGTCAGAAATTACATTTTACCAGCTGTTAAGAGAATCCTACTCCATCAATTGAGAAAGAAATTTAGTCAACTGTACAGGAGGTTTTTACACAAAATTACATCACAGGAAAAGAAACGAGTTTTCTTACTGTTCAAAAACCAATTAGTTAAGAAATGTGGGCCGGATTTTAAAAGGGTTACGTGCATAAGTTATGCGCGTAACCCTCTTAAAAGGCCCCTGCGCGCGCCGAGCCTATTTTGCATAGGCTCGGTGGCGCGCGCAAGCCCCGGGACGCGCGTAAATCCCGGGGCTTTGCAAAGGGGGCGTGTCAGGTGGGCGGCGCAAATTTCGGGGTGGGGGGCGTGTCGGGGACGTGGTCGAGGCCTCCGGACCAGCCCCCAGGTCGGGTGATGGCGCGCCAGCAAATTTACGCCTGCCGGGGGGTTAGGTAGGGGAAAGGAGGGCAAGGTGAGGGCAGGCAGAAGGAAAGTTCCCTCCGAGGCCGCTCCGATTTCGGAGCGGCCTCGGAGGGAACAGGCAGCACGCGCCGACCCCGGATTTCATAAGATATGCGCGGCTACGCACTTATCTTATAAAATCCAGCGTACTTTTGTTCGCACCTGGTGCGCGAACAAAAGTACGCATGCGCGTAAATTTATAAAATCTACCCCTGTATGTACTAGCAAAGATTCATAAAAAAATGCAACTGATCCTTTGGGTTGATCGATGATCTCAGCCAAAGGATCCTTGCTGGCACCCTGGTCTACTATGGTCAACAAGTTTCTGCATCCTTTTGTCTTCAGTTCCTCCCTATAGCTGTGAGGCATACATATCATACATTATTTACAAGATATCTGGACTATTCACTCAGGCTGACATTGCCACTCATCACCAATATTCCACAGCATCAAGCCCTTTAAGCAATCCAACATACTTTGGAATCAGAGATTAGAAAAATGGATTCTGACATCATTTCTGTCATCTGAAATAGCTCTCAAAAAAATGTCATATTTCAAAAACAATATTGTTTACAGATCAAGGAAATAGCAACAAATTTATCTATGGTATCTGAAGTTGTCAATCTCTACATGAGTGAGGTGTGGCCAGATCCATGCCTAATCCAGGAGGCACTGGGGTGGGACCAGTTGAATTTCCCTCAGACGGGCCATGGGAGTTACTTGAACTGAGGAGGCCATATGTCCTAGTAGAATGAGGAATTGGCGAGCCGTGGCTGTGTGTTGAGACCGCAGCTGGCGAGCTAGGGACACCAGAGTCTTGGCCCGTTGATGAGGGAGGAAGGCTTTTGTTTGTAAGGTGTCCAAGTCTGCCCCAATGAAAGAAAAGGTCTGAGATGGGACCAAGTAGAATTTCTCGTAATTGACAAGAAATCCTAGAGAGAGCAAAGTATGAATTGTTAGGGTCAGGGAGGACCGAGCTATTTGCTGGGTTGGGGCCCTGATTAACCAATCGTCCAGGTAGGGGTAGACGTGGACACCTTCCTTCCTGAGGAATGCTGCTACCACCACGAGGCATTTGGTAAAGACTCGTGGTGCGGACGCCAGGCCGAAAGGTAGTACTCTGTATTGGTAGTGGTTTCGGCCTACTAGAAAACGCAGGTATTTGCGATGAGATTCTGTGATCGCAATGTGGGAATATGCGTCTTTCAGGTCTAGAGAGCATAGCCAATCCCCTCTTTGCAGTAGAGGGAGCAGCGAGCCCAGGGTTACCATCTTGAACTTCTCCTTGGAAAGGTACTTGTTGAGGGCCCGTAGGTCTAGGATTGGACGAAGTCCTCCTGACTTTTTTGGTATCAGGAAGTACCTGAAATAGAACCCGAGACCTTGTTGTAAGGGAGGAACGGGTTCTATAGCGTTTGACTGTAGGAGAAGAGAAACTTCCTGCTCTAAAAGAACAGAGTGATCGGTGAGTCTCCACGCCTGCAAAGGTGGGGAGTCGGCAGGAAGGGATAGGAAGTTGAGGTGGTAACCCTGTGCAATGATTTCTATCACCCATTGATCTGTGGTGATTTGATGCCACTTTTCTAGGAAGTGGCACAGCCGTCCTCCTACCGGTATAGCTGGAAGAGGGGTTTGGCAACTGCTCTCTAAGTGAAAGTCAAAAACCCGCCGCAGGGCCCGGTTGTGGAGCTGCTGCAGGCTTTTGTTTACGAGTCTGGCGAGGCTGAGTCTTATGGTAAGACCGTGCAGGCCTAGGCTTGGTTGATGGAGGATAATACTTTCGTGGCCTAAAGAAAGACTTCTTGGAGTCCTTTCTAAAGGGCTGTTTAGAAGGCAAGTCAGGAGGAATGGATGAGAGCTGTTTAAGTGTCTCATGATGATCCTTCAATTCAGCAACAATTTGTTGAATTTGCTCACCAAACAAATTATCCCCTAGGCAGGGTAAATCAGAGAGCCTGTCCTGAACTTCTGGACGAAGGTCAGATGATTTAAGCCAAGCCCAACGTCTGGCAGAGATGGCCGTGGCAGAAATTCTAGTGGAAGCATCAAAGATGTCATAGGCTGTTCGTATTTCATGCTTCCCAGCTTCAAACCCTTTATTTAGAAGGGATTGAAGCTGTGGCTGGAACTGTTCAGGCAAGGCATCAGTGTATTCCTGCATCTGTTTCAGGATGACCCTATTATATTGAGTCATAAAGTTGATAAGAAGCTATTCTGGAAATCAGCATAGCTCCATGATATACCTTCCTACCTATACTATCTAGGAATTTGTTTTCCTTAGTAGGAGGTATGGAAGAGTGTGGCTTTAGTCGCTTAGCTTTCTTTTGAGCTGATTCTACGACTACAGAATGATGGTCTAACTGAGGTTTTTGAAAACCAGGTGCTGACTGTACAAGATATGTAGAGTCAGCTTTTTTGTTGACCGGGGAAACAGATCCAGGAGATTCCCAATTCTTTTTAAGAAGGTCTAGAAAAACCTGATGAATGGGAATAGAAATGATGACTTTCGGGGCATCCAAAAATTGGAGCAATTCCATCATCTGGTGCCTGTCATCTTGTTCAGATTGAAGTTGGAATGGGACCAACTCTGACATTTCCTTCACAAAATTTATGAAAGAGAGGTCCTCAGGGGGAGAACGCTTTCTACTCTCCGCAGGAGAGGGCGGTGAAGGCAAATCATCGGTGTCAGTAGAGGTATCATCACCCCAAGTATCATAGGGATCTGGATGATGACCTGCAGGACCTCGAGGGGGCTGAACACCTGAAGGCCCAGGTTGAGGTTCCGAAATATCGGTTGGAATCACCGGGGGCATCGAGAAAATCCTCGATGGAATCTGTGCCGGTATCGGTGCAGGCATCGAGGGAACCGTGTCAGCCTCGATGGAATCTGTGTCGGCATCAGAAACCTCGGTGGAGCAGAGGTGCGTATCGCCCCCGAAGAAGAAATCGGTGGTGAGGGACGACCTGGCATCGATTGAACAATTCCCGAAGGGGGAATTCGATACGGTGTTTCTCCACCTGATGATAAACCTGTCGGTGACAGCGGTCTTACCGGTGTCGGTGACTCAGGTATCACCGGTGGAAGGGCTGTCATGAGCGCCTCCATCCGGTGTAGCAGCGGTGCCAGTGCTGCTGCAATCGGCTCGGTGACCGGTTCCACTCTCGGTGCCGGAGGAGTCTGGAACCGTAGCATTGCCTTGTCGATGGCCTCCTGGACCAGCCGGTCCAGTTCTGCCCGGAGACCAGGGGTAACAAGACCCGGCTCGACGGGAGAGGGAGGCTGAGCCGGAGGGACCACCGTCACCGGTGAGATCGCGGCTCCCAAACCCCGAGGGGGTGAGGGTTGCCTCGGTGCCTGCGAAACAGTAGTGGACGGTGCCACTTCTGATCGAGACTTTTTTGGCGGTGGCTCGGTCGGTGCCGAGGTCGATGACGTCGATTCCTCGACAGGCCGAGACTTATGACGTAAATGGCGATGTTTTTCTTTCCGATCCTCTCGATCATCAGGGGAAGGAACGGGAGTCGATGGCCGCGAAGTCATCGATGGCGGACGGTCACCGAAGGATTGTCGATGATGATGAGACCTCGACGGTGCCGGTTCCAATGACGTCGATGCAATCGATGGCGTTGGGGTACGAGCTTGGAAGAGGAGCCCCATCTTCTCCATTCTAGCTTTGCGACCCTTTGGTGTCATTAGGGCACATTTGGTGCAAGTCAGAACATCATGCTCATCCCTAAACACAAAACACAGACTCCATGAGGGTCTGTGATTGACATAGTTCGGGTACAGTCCGGACACCGACGGAACCCGACGCCATGGCGAAAGGCCAAAAATTTAGCCGCGGGACTGTCGAATGCCAACGGGCCTCAAGGGCCAAACTCGACAGAAGTCGACCAAACGACGGCAAAAACTTACCAAAGTTCCGCGGACCGAAAAATTTGTCAAAGGGAGACCCCTGAGGGGCAAATTTTTCTTCAGAATTAATTATTCGAAATTCCTGTCAGGAACGTGGTTAAGAGCTCTTCTACCGCGTGGCTATTGCTGCGCGGAAAAAAGAAGACTGAAGGGAGACCCCTGCTGGCTGCAGGGTTGGTGCCGTGCTGGGCATGCCCAGTAGGGGCCAGTCAAAGTTCCTGAAACTTTGACAGAAGTTTTCTGTGGTTGGGGCTCCATCCTCGATGTCACCCATTTGTGAGGACAACCATCCTGCTTGTCCTGTGAGAAAGACTGGTGTATATGTGAGACAAAGAGACTGGTTGAGAAGTGTGACTGGTGTGTGTGAGAGACACAGAAACTGATTGTGGGCCCTAAGGAAGAGGACTGTTAGGATAGAGTTTCAGCAGCCACTGCTGCTTCTAGTGTGTGCTACTGGCCTGCACAGAAAGGAGAGCTGCTGGAGAAGATTAGTAAAGAAGGCCGTTTTTAGTTTATTTTTCTTGACTGCCATTTATTGTGTGATGCATCTCCTGTTTTGAAATATTTTATTGGAGTCTGGAGAATGTTTCATTTTTTTTTTTAATGAGTTTTTAACTATTGGATGTTATTCTATTCATCAGCATTTTTAGCACTTTTGAAACATTTATTCTGTTAGTACAGTTTTACAACTGTTTTATATTTCTTGATTTTAGATTTTGATATAGGAGGAATGTATAAATAGAAATATGTAGACAAAAACTGAACTGGAAACAGCAAGAAGTCATATTCTGTATGCACTGCAACAATGAAAAACAAAGATTAACATTATGGTCATTTTATTCTGTATTTGGTGAGGGTTTGTGTTTCTGCATGTGTGACCAAGGTAAGGACATTCTGCAAGCTTACAATTTCTGTGTAGCTATCTTTAGCAGCTTGACTTGTTCTATTTTCCTAATACGAGGTGCATGGGTGTTTAGAGCCTGGGTTAATATTTATAGTGTTGCTTTTTCATAAGTAGGTTTGTTACTGTTTGAATGCATTTCATAATACAGGTGTAACTTTGTGCAGATTAGTTTGTTTGCATTATTGCAGATCCTGGGATTATATTAGGAGCTATATTTGTGTTTCCATTTCTTCAGTTTTCCCACTGCATGCAGAGTGAATTTTTTGGGTTTCCATTTCAGTTTGTATCTCTATATTTGTAATTTGTGTTCTTCCTACATTTAGTGAAGGTCGGTTCTGTGTTTGACAGAGATGAGGTATTCTACTTAAAATGTAGGTATTTGTATCGGTCTTATTTGTTGTGTTTTCTCAATAGTAATAGTAAGTAGGACTATTATGCCTGGATTTGGAGTTTGTGTTGCAGATAATGAGATGACACCAGAATCAGAATTTATTTTTTTTTATATGGTGAGTTGTGGAGAAGGTTCTAGTTCTTCTCTGTACTCATTGTCGGGGGTCGGGGATTCCTGTGGATGCAGAGAGCAGAGTTGTTTACCTGGAACAGGTGTTCTTCGAGGACAGCAGGTTGTTAATCCTCACACAAGGGTGTCATCATCAGAGGGAGCCCTATACCACGCATCTACGTGGGTTCCCTCTTCAGTCTTGCAACACAGAATTACGGTAATATAAAAAAAATAGGAGAAACCAACAACGCGGGGTAGCGGGCAGGTTTCGCGAGGACTACCATCCTGCTTGTTCTCGGAGAAAGCAGAGATGCTTACCTGTTAACAGGTATTCTCAGAGGACAGCAGGATGGTAGTCCTCACACGAGTGAATCCCTAGCTACAGGCTGCTCCCCAACAGAAGAGGGGACCAACAGACACCTACACCAGGTGCCAATGGGCACCACACTGCCGGTGCTTTTGGTAACAGAGGGGGAGACAACATGAACCCAAACAACGGGTCCTAGTTTGGGAAAGCTGGGCTCTACACCTAAAACAGGTTCTGGAGGACAGACTGGCCGAACCTACTGTCACGTTGGCCATCCCTATCCAGACAGTAGTGGGATGTGAATGTGTGGAGAAAACTCCGTTGCAGCCTTGCAGATCTCCTCCATGGGAATTGCTCGAAAATGGGCCACAGATGCTGCCATGACGCTGACAGAATGAATCTTGACATGACCCCCAAGATGCAGTCCCGCCTGGGCAAAACAGAAGGAGATGTAGTCTGCTAGCCAATTGGATAGTGTCTATTTGGCATTGCCCAACCTATTCCCATCAAAATAAATACAAAGTTGAGTGAACTGTCTATGGGCTTCTGTCCATTCCAGGTAGAAGGTTAAGACTCACTTGCAGTCCAAATAGTGCATTGCTCGTTCGCCTTGGTGTGAATGGGGCCTGGGAAAGAAAACTGGCAGGACGATTGACTTAAGATGGAAATTCTCACCACCTTAGGCAGGAACTTAAGGCGCTTACGCAAGACCACCCTGTCACGACAGAACTAAGTATAAGGTGGATAAGTTACTAAGGCCTGGAGCTCACTGACTTTGCACTCTGAAGTGACCACCACAAAAAATATGACCTTCTAGGTCAGGTACTTCTCCACAAGACAAAAAGCTAAAATTTTTAGAGCTCAATCAAACTGCGAGGTTCACAGCTCTGCAGGGAAAAAAAAAAAAAAAGAGACTGAGGAAGGACCCCAGGTGGACGCATGGTATTTATTTTGATTTATATTCTGCTTTTTGCACTTTTTTTTTCAGCACTTCAAAGCGGATTACATTCAGGTACTAGAGGTATTTCCCTATCCCCAGAGGGCTTACAATCTAAGTTTGTACCTGAGGCAATAGAGGGTAAGGTGTCTTGCCCAAGGTCACAAGGAGCAACAGTGGGACTTGAACCCTGGTCTCCTGGTTCATAGCCCGCTGCTCTAACCACTCACTAGGCTACTGATGGAAATCAAAACATTTCCCACCTCTTCGAGGAGTAAGGAGACACTACACCAAGTGATCAAAATATGTGTCATGGGGTCCAGTGTCGGCAGGTTTGGATGACAGAGACCCCAGTTTCCTGCAGCAGATTTTTCAAGATTCTGCGGCAATTTTGCAGCAAATGGGTATATATTGCAATTTAAATAATTTATTTGTATAAAGTAAAAGAAAAAAAAACAGAATGTCAGAAAATGACTATTTGGTTTTTATCACAGGAAAAGGGATCTTGGTGATTGGGAATGGTAAGGAAGGGATCTAGGAAAGAGAAAAAGATTACAGAGGAAGGAGATGAAGGAATCTTAGGCAGAAGGGTAAGATAGCAAAGCAAAGGGATGGAGGAGGACAGAGGGGGATAAGAAGGGGATGGGGATTAAGGGAGGATAAGGAAAGAAAATAAGGAGAGGAGGAAAGAGGAGGAAAGAGGGATCAAGAGTGGGGGAGGAGGGAGGATAGGGAGTACTGGAGATAGGGATAGAAGAGAAGGAAGGAAATTATAGACACCCCCATCACACCCCATCTGCTCTTTCCCTTATCCCACCTTTCAAAGCCCCTTTGATCCCCCCCCCCCCCTCATTTCTTTACCTCCACCCAATCCCTTCAATCTTTGGTTGCCATCCCCTTACAGATACCCCAGTTCAATACTCCCCCAAAAAACCCTCACTCACCCTGGCTCACACCCTCTCCCCCCACAAACCCCTCACTCACCCTGGTTCACCCCTCCCCCAACCCCCTCACTCACTCACCTTGGTTCACTAGTTCCCCCTATTCCAAGAACCTCTCACATATCCATGTTTGCTCCCTTCCTCCATTTCAAGAACCCCTCAACTTCCCCATTTCACCATGGTTCATTTCTGCTATCCCTCCACAATCTCCGTTTCTTTATTCACACCTCCCCATTTCCATCCCACCCTCCCCCGGCGATCCCCAGATCACTTCCTCGCTGCTTCCTCCAGCTTTCCTCACTCATTGGCTCCTATCACTTCGAAACAGGAAAGGAAGACAACGATGGCAGCCTTACAGCTCCTCCAGTACATCCTCCCTCTTCCACTTCTAGGGAGGGGGAGCATGTGTCATGGTTTCAACCAAAGACTATACAAATGTACCATTTAGACTCCAGCAGTGGAGGAGGGTGGATACACTGGAGGAACGTCAAGGCTGTTGTCCTCCTCCTCTTTTGAAATGATAGGAGCCAGTGAGTGAGGGGATATGGGTGAGAGGAGGATAGATTGTACCGTCCATTGCTACTACTCTCTCTCTTCTAGGGTGGGAAGGAGAAGGAAAATCCGTTATCTACTGCCACCAATATATCTCTTTCTAAAGGATCCTCGGTCTTCTGTGGCCAATTCTGCAGCCCTTACTGTATACGCACAATCATGGGAAACCAGGGATCCTAGGCATAACCTCCCTTCCTCCCTCCTGTGTGTTGATTAAGGATGATCTCAACGGTATCGGAGACTAAATTGACAGAAGGATGAGATACAGATACCCCTCTTACTGTGGCCAAGTTGATGCTACAAGAATAATTCTCGCCTTGTCCTGAAGGACTGTTTGGATGGTCCTGGCAGTGAGAGGAAGTGGTGGGTACACAGAGTAGACTAATGCTCCAGACTAGCACAAAAGTGTCAGCAGCTGATTTTTAGCTGCTCGTATTCACGAAGCAGAGCATCTCGACCTTTCTGCTCTCTTCTGAGGCAGGTTCATCATCGGCTTTCTCCAATGACTGAAAATGTCACTTGTGAACCCTTGTGTCAGGGACCACTCATTCAATTTTAACACTCTACTGAGGCAGTCTGCTAATGTGATCTAGATTCTCTGAAGATAGTAGCCTGGTGATGGGCATTGTGACCACCATGACCAGATTTGGAGAGCCTCCTAGCAGAGTGTGTAGGAACCAATTACTCTCTGCTTGTTTATGAAGAACGTGACCATTTGGTTGTCTATCTAGCTCAAGATTCTCTTTCCCAAAAAAGGTGAGAGAAAGCTATTAGAGCATATTGAATGGCTTGCAGCGCGAGAAGATTTTTTTGGTAGATGACACTCTGCTGAGAACCATGACTCTTGTGACCATGCCTCTCCAGTGCATGCCCTCCACCACTTGTTGGAGGCACCAGTAGACAATCACTTGAGGGGGTGGAATGTGCAACAAGAGGTCAACCTTTAGAACATCTGGATTTATCCCCCATGGAAGGGATGCTCTCATCTTGGGGGTCACATAGATTAAGAAACATGACGGCAGCAAGATCATAGAACCTATCTAGTTTGCCCATCCACACCAACTATTCATCTTTACAATCTCTACCACTCCCTCAGACATCCTCTGTTTATTCCACGCGTTTCTGAATTCAGATGCTGTCCTTGTCTCACCACCTCTTCAGGGAAGTGGTTCAATGCATCTAATACCCTCTCTGTAAAGAAATGTTTTCTTAGATTATGCCTGAGTCTATGCCCTTTCACTCTCATTCCTCGTTCTATATCCTCCTTTCTGTTGAAACATTTAGTTAGAGAAAGAATAATAGAGCTGATCCCATTGGTTTTGAAGGTCCCGCATGTGCAGCCAAGTGAAAGGAGCCACATGCACAACAGCAGCCATTTGTCTGAAGAGGCCTACAATAGACCTTGCTGTTGCTCGGTCCTTTACAATGAAAGACCTTACCAGGTCCCTCAACAATGCTGCTCTTTTAACAGAGAGAAAAGCTCCTGAAGCGAGTCTATCCAGGCACATAGGAACTAAAGTTTTTGAGCCTGATTCAGGTTTGACTTGACAAAGATGATTAGGAAACTCAGGGACTGAAGAAGCCATATGATCTTCTCAAGGGACTCAAACTCCTGACGAGGGTGGAGGCATCACCAGTCAAAAATCCAGGATGGGAATATACAGACTCCCTGCTAATGAAGCTGTAAAGCTACTATTAATAGGCATTTTATGAACACCCTCGGGGCCACAGAGAGGTGAAGGGGAGCACCTTGTATTTGTAGTTTGTGTCCATCACAAGCTTGAGGAACATCCTATGGGCAAGGTGAATGGGGATGTGTGCATTGCGTCTTTCAGAACAAGATCACATATCTAATCCCTTGGTTGAACAAAAGGGAGAACTGTCTGGAAATATTTAATCTTGAACCTCTCCCATGCCAACAACTTGTTCCATCTTTGCAAGTGTGGTTTAGATCTTAGAGACCTGGAACCATGAGGCTATCTCCCTCTTCAGCGTCAAGAACGGGCCTACTCCAGTAGAGGTCTGTGGTGACAGTGAAAACTTATTTTTTTTCAGCTCTGAGAGGAATGGCCCTCATTTCATTTATGTACTCTTTTTGGTGTCCTGTCTGGCACAGTAAGATTCTGCACTGTTCAATCTCTTGCCTGAAGTGGATCTTGGAACTGGTGCCATGGAGATGGGGATCTTTCCTGTGCATGTATGATCGTGATGGGGAGGATTCTCGACTGTGCGCTGAGAGCCCAATGCTGCCTTGCTCCTAGACAAGGAGGGGTTCTGCTGCTCAGCCCTGCACGGAAGCTTGGGGTTCTTTCCTGCTTGCACCTTCCTTAGTGGCACCATCTTCCAGGTATGGTGCTGCTGCACCCTGGGGACATCCAACCTCAGCTGAAGCAGTTGAATGAGTCACGGACCGTGTCTAAGTCCAGGCAATGATACCAGACATCCGGCACCCACAAATACAGGTCTTGAAGTCACTAAGACTTCTCCACGTGCCTCAACTATTTATTTATTTCAACTGAAAAGTTCTGTTTGAGGGGCAGCTGGAAGAAAATAGAAATGCACCAAGATAGCAGCGAGGTACAAAGCCAAAAGCTGAAAAAATTTTAAGATAAAGACGGGGACACGTTTGTGTGGTAGCTTGAACAAAGACCAACCAAGGAGCTCAGGAAGCAGTGCACAGGAACTCCCGCACATGCTCAAAGTTTTTGCTGAGCTCTGACAACTGGGTTCGTGTCTGTGCGTCAGATGATGTCACCACAAGCATATTAGCTAATTTGTTCCTGCTCGATGAATAAGAAAACCAGAACACAGGCTTGTCCTGTTACTGCTAAACCAGTCACAACTATTCCAGCATTTACATGTACTTTATAAATTAATGGGCCGATTCAGTAAAGTCCGATCTCCTGGCGCGCGCACAGGCCACTCTCCTGTGCGCACAATTCTGTATTTAAATGAGGCCCGGCGGTAAAAATGGGCAAAAGGAGGCACTAGGGACACTAGCACGTCCCTAGCGCCTCCTTTTGGACCGGAGCGGCAGCTGTCAGCGGGTTTGACAGCAGACGCTCAATTTTGCCGGCATCGGTTCTCAAGCCCACTGACAGCCACGGGCTCGGAAACCGGACGCCTGCAAAATTGAGCGTCCAGTTTTCGACCTGACAGCTGCTGGCCGACTTCAAATTTTTTTTTTTTTTTACTTTTTTTACTTTTGGAAAGTTTCGGGACCTCTGACTTAATATTGCCATAATATTAAGTCGGAGGGTGCACAGAAAAGCAATTTTTACTGCTTTTCTGTGCAATTTCCTGGTGCCCGAAGAAATTAGCGCTTACCTTGGGGGAGGTGCTAATTTCTGAAAGCAAAATGTGCGGCTTGGCTGCACATTTTGCTTTGTGAATCGCGCGGGAATACCTAATAGGGTAAGGGAAAATGCGCGTCCAGTGGCGGGTTAATAGTGCGCTCCGGAGCGCACTGTACTGTATTGGCCTATAAATAAGTATAGTATGAACAAATTCATTTACTCTAATTTATCAAAATATTCCCTCTTAAATAGTTCATCAATTGTGTAAGCTATTCTTGAAAGGGGGAAAAAAAGAAAGATATTAGTATGGTTATGAATTTGCAATGAAAAATGCACAGTTAATAGAAGTTACTTTATTTAGGTCTTGAGTCACATCCACTCTGCACATAGAAACATTTACAACCAAAAGTTATTTGCTACATCTATGCATACAAAAACTTGTATCATATTTGAAAAAAGGCAGCAGAGAGGGCCCACACATTTAGAAATACTGAAAATTGCATGTGTGCTTACCATAAATGTTGTTCTGTGTAAACAGCAGGATGAATTAGCCAAGACACATGGGGTGATATCATCTGACAGTCCCATCTCTTTAGCTCAGTAGTTTTTACTATTGCACATGCATGCGAGTTTCTGTGTGCGCACTGCTTTATGAACCCCTCAGTCCATTTGTAGAGCTTAGCTTTAGCTAGACAGTTCACTCTCCAGGAAGATGGGCATGTATCAAGCAAGGCTAATTTATCCTGCTTCTACAGAAAACTGTTTATGGTAAGCAAACATGCTTTCTCCATCAACTAGCAGGGCTGAATTAGCCATGACATGCAGGGAATCTCAAGCTCAGTTCTGTACTGCAGAATACTTAGAGGTCCATATTCAAAAGCCATTTAGATGGGTAATATTATAATTATCCATCTAAATGGCTTACTCTGCTATATTCAGCCTTTATATGGCTAAATTCTAGCCAGCTAATAAGAGGCTAGAATTTTGGAAGTTAAATTAGGGATGGTCCAGGAGTGTAACTGGGAGGAGTTGAGTTAGCCGGCTAAGTTAATTGGTTAACTCCGATATTCAGAGTTAGCGGGATGATTTAGCCGGCTAAGTCTGGTTGAGTCAAAGAGTTGGCCTAAAGTTAGCCGGCTACAGTTAGCTGGCTAACTAATTAAGATAGCCAGATATATTAAATAGTGTGGCTGCACTATTGAAAACGCCTCCAAAGTTAGCTGGATAAGTTGATCTGGCTAGCTTTGCTATCTGGACTGTGTTTGAATACAGACTTCTTACTGAATAAATAACCCAGTTCCCTATGGAAAATGGACTACTGGGCGAACAGGTTACACAAATCTGCTTGTCCAAAGTTAGTCAGTCTTTTGAGAGATTGTCCAGACACTAATGGGATGTGAAAGTGTGCATAGACAACCAAGTTGCAACTTTGCTGATGTCTTCAATAGAAACAGATCTCAGATGAGCCACTGACAGACAGTCTGTAATCTTTAGACCAGCCAGCATATAGGGGTGTACAATACAGTCTGTTAGTACATTGTTTCCCCAATCCTCTCCTGGAGGAACACCTACCCCAGTCGGGTTTTCAGGACTGCCACAATAAATATGCATGAGATAGATTTGCATGTAATGGAGACCTAGTGTATAGAAATCTCGCATACATATTCATTACAGATATCCTGAAAACCTAATTGGTTAGATATGCCTCCAGGAGAGAGATGGGAAGCACTGTGCAAGCCAAATGGAAATAGTGGGGGTCCACATTTAGCCGCTAAATATCTGGATAACTTAACCGGGATATTCAGTGGTGCGGAAGAGCTGCTGAATATACCCAGTTATCTTAAAAAAGTTAGCCAGATAGATATATCTGGCTAACTTTAGACCGGCCTACAGCATGGCCAAAGTTAGCTGGTTAGGTTCACCGGCTAACTCCGAATAGCCTGACGTTCGCTATAACACGGGATGTGTCCCTAAGGACTCAAATAGTGTCCAGAACTTTCTTACCTCTGGTAAGCATAGGACAATGCAAACAGTAACCTCTCATCTGGGCTATCATTTAAAACCTAAATACGTACAAAAGAGTAGTGATGAAATATAGTTTCTTACAAACAATCTGCCTGTTGGCACTGTTTACTTCCCAAGAGAATATCTCAGCTCAGGGAGAAAGGCTGGCATGCAGCTTAGATTTGGCAGATGTCCCAGACTTCAAGCCCAAATAAGATACTTTGTCAAAAATTAAGAAGTTGAGAAAAAAAACAGTGAAACAGCTTTTCTTTTAAAACAATTAACTTATATACCAGGCTAATACTACAATAATTAACTAGTAGAAGCTTTTCTGCTAATATCATAAAATATAAGTATTATGCCTGCGAAGTAGAAATAAGTGCTTCTTTAATAACTATAGTCATATCTGGATAGCAAGGCAAAGCTAAGCATTCAGCCAGCTAAAAATAAATGGATGATGTAAGACTTTTTGTGTTTAGATTCCACTGTATTTTGCTTATAAATGTCTAGATTTATTTATTTATTTATTTATAATTTTTTTATATACCGACATTCTTGATAAAAATATCAAATCAAATCGGTTTCCATTGAAACAGAACAGTCGCAGCTGTGGCGTTACATTGAAACAAGCCGTCAAATCATTAAATAACAGGTGAATATAGAAAAAAATAATAATTATAAATAAGCATTTATAAATAAAACCATTATAGATAGATAACAGTTGAATATAAATAAACAGGTCATCAAAAAAACGAATGACAAATATAATGGGGCGGCATAAACAGTGGAAAAGCGATAAAGTAAGGCATCTAATAAATAAATATTGCTATGGGTAAGCGGAATAGAAAGGGCGTGGTGGGGCCCAGAGGAATCGGGTGGCCATGAGGAAGGAGAGGGTTGAGAAGCTCAGGCTGAAAGATGGATTGAGAAGATAATGACTTATGAATTACTTGAGTATTGGTGTTATGTATTTCTTGGAAAATTATATTCTCCTCAGTTACTGGGAATTCAATACCTAAGTTTCTGGAGAAATGACTCAATTACAGAGTATTGGGTACCTAAATTCTAAAATATTACTACTATAAATTGTCACAAACAAATAGTATTAATACAGTGTGAATTCAAGGCTCAGGACTGCTATTTTCAACTTTACCGCTCCAAGTGGATAGCAGTCCAGGACCAGATTGGCAATTAACTCAAATTGATAAGATAACCATCTCTTATCTTTTTCTTACAGTATCTAAGATAAGACTATCTAAAAGATTTTTTTCTCATATAATAAGCATATGTTTTACTTAATATCTTCTTGTCTGATTTCTGACTTGGACGGAGCAATAGGCGGTACTCTGCTTGAAAGAAGGGGAGAATGGTATGGAGGGTGTTCATCCTGACCTTCTCCCATAATAGAATTGTTCAGCTTTTGCAAATCCAAGACAGGCCTCTTATTGGGGGATATGAAATATCAGAAATACCATTCCTTGGCAAATACTGGTTTTACTGCCCATTAACAAGAGAAGCAACTATCTGGAGGCAAAGCTGAACTTCTTGAGATGAACCCAGATTGAAGACTAAGCACTGGGAAGGTACTGGAACTTAAGAGAAGTGCAAGAGGTAACCAAAATTCAACAATTGTGAAGATCCAGGGGCCTTTGGTGATCCTCTTCCACTTGTCAAACAGATGAATTCTCTCCCCCCTCAGAAGGAACACGGCCTAATGTTTGAGGTCCATAAAAACTCAGCCATGGCTTAGGACAAGTTGTTGCTGTGATAGAGCAGGAGGAGCTAGAATAGACAGAAGTGGCATCTCTGAAATAAGGGCCACTTATAAGAGAAGTATGGATGCCTTGGGCCAGAAATTTGCTCGGCTCCTTCAGAAAGAATGAATGGGCACATGCTGTTCCTCTGATCTTATCTCCGAAGAGGTCATCTCCAGTGCAGGGAGCTTCAGCCAATTTGTCATGAATGTCCTCCCACAGACTGCTAGCCCTGAGCCAGTCCATCTGGCAAGTTATGATACCAGTATTGAAGGATTCGTTCACTGTCTAAGAGGGCCTGATGATAACCCTCTTGTTCACCATCCAGAGATTCTAAGGGTTTCAATGCAATCTTGTAAGTACTGAATCATGTAATGCATGCATTCAACATTGAACTTTGGAAAACTTTCTTTCCAAAATTATCCAACAGCCTAGGATCTTTGCTCGGGGGAGTGCTGGAGAAAACCCAAGAGTTCTTAGTCTGCTTTAGGGTTAATTCCAGTGCCATGAACTAGTGGAGCAGCTGGACCACACCAAACCTGGGAACTTGTTGCACCCTATATTTGAGGTTTAACTTTCTAGCCACCAGAGAACAGGAAGCTGGATTGTCCCATATTTTCATTTGCAGGTCCTACACAATTTTGTGAACTGGCATGCCACCGGTTAAGAATGCGATTCCAGGGTTCAAAAACAACCAAAAACGTCTGCCCGGAGGTCTGTGCCTCTGGATGTCAATTCCGATGCCTTGCCCAAATTGTCAAGGAACTTGGAGTACAAGAGATCTTCTGGTAGAGATGAGTGCTCTGGTACATGAGGTACATAGTTGGGTGGGGATTCCTGTAGACCACTCCTCAATCATAGGCTGAGGGAATGCTAACCCAAGACTCTGATAAAAAGAATGGTGCTCAAGGTGAGGACTTCAGTCATCTTAGAAAAATCCCACAGAAGGTACAACTCACCCAAGTCCCAGGTCTCAGCCTTTGAAATTTGCCTGGATCTTTCCACCAAGTAAGAAGGTCTGCCAGAAGGGGGGTGAACTGACTTTCACCGCCAGGATTGCTGATAGGACACCCCAAAGCATGGAAGAAGGTGGAACTCCCCCCTAATGGGAGTAAATCAGACACTTTGACAGGAACAGTTGAAGAGTGACTTCCTTGTCACTGGCCATTAAAGAGGTAAAGAAATTTTTCATCAATTCTAAGATTTGGTCCACAAACTGCTGTGTCCTCTGGGCTAGTAATGGAAAAGAGGCATCTTCCAAGATCAGAATGGGTCAATCCTCCTGAGATGCCCTCAAATGGGCTCCAGGCAACCTTCTCCAAAGCTCCCAAGGGTAGCACAGAGCAGATAGGATCTGGGGGTCTCCGGCAGCAAACCTAGCTGCTTGACCCAAACATCTGGGTCCAAAGGCCTGGTCAGCTTAGGGTATGGGGAACAAGAAATGAGATGGTGATCGAGAGGCTTTCAAGCCAGGAAGGGAGACTCTGGAAAAAATCTCCTTCTGGCCTCCCCTACTCCAGGAAAGCAGTCAATGATCACTACTACTCTGAATGCAGCATCAGCAAAGTATGTGCTGATGTATTAAGATTTTGTGTGTTGAAGGAGACAAGGCCTGATATGTCAGTACTCTGTGTGCTGGTGTTGATTGCTTCAATGATGCCTGATGCTTCGTTGGTGCCCAATGCATCAATAGCATGGATACTCTGGAGGAATCAAATGACACTGTTTCTTCAAAGACTCAGATCCCTGCAAAGGGGATGAGATCCCAGATTGTGACAGAGCAAGATGGCTCTGGAGCCCCACATTTTCATGCTTTGTTCAACCCTGAAGTCTCTGCAGAGCCAGGTGGCACTCTGGGTAGGGGAGCCATGCTCAAGGAGTCTATGCTCAACTTGGCATCTGATGAAGCTTCTCTCCAAGAAGAAAAGCTTCAGTGTCCTACTGACCTGCAGAGTTCCATCATCTTGAAAGCTCAGTTCTGCCAGGTCCTGGGGACATCTGACCACAATTATAGCAATTCAAAGAATCATGGTCAGGGCACAGGCACTCATAGCAAAGAGCATGGTCATTGGTGATGGACATAAATGGCTATACACACTCCTTGAACCCACTGGGCGTGGGCTTTTTTCCAGGCATTATGACTTTTTTTTCTGTTTTTGGTTTCTCTTTTTTTTAAATTTTTAGTTAGCAATAAGAAGTGCTGTTAAGGGGCTGCTAAGGCAGCAAGGCAGATAAGGGAAAAGAGCCAGAATGTCAAAGCGAAAATTTTTTAGCAAGAGATGTACATGTACAAATGGTAGCATGGACAAAAACTGAGGGGCTCTTGAGGCAACGTGCATACTTGGGGATTTCTGCATATGCTCAATTGTAAAATCTCTAAGCTAGAGAGATGGATCTGTTCAGCACTGTAGGATAGTATCATCCCATGAATCACGGCTAATTTGGCCCTGCTTGTCAATGAAGAAACAATTTTATTCAGAGTTTTAGTGTGGCTGCTAGTCTGTAACATTGGGCTTCATTATCTCTTTTCAGGTATGCTTTTCTGCAAACATTTGCAGTATCTGGAACTGCACAGAGGAGCTCAAAATGCATGCACACAATGCCATTAGCACAAAGTATGGGCAAGAAGTTAAATCCTTGCCCAGACTTTGATCGCAACTCCGCTTCATTTAAGTATCTTCTGAAACATTTGCAAGTCACTGCTTTATAGCAAACAATAGGGAAACAGGAGATGAAATACCAGATAAAGAAGAAAATACCGACTGGGAAATCAGCTCTAATAGTTTACATGAACTTCAAAGAGGCCTATGTAGAATGCTAGCTATCCATACTAATAATGGGCAAAGTCAATTGTTTAGCATACAGCAGTACACCAACTTAACATAAAACCACTAAACCAGTGGTGGCCAAACTTCTACATACCAGAAGCCCAGAAACCAGGATGCACAGCCCCAAAATTCTCACACTCCTTCTCCCTCTAGCAGTTTACAACAGCTTTGGAAAAGAGCTAATTTTATTTGATAAAGTATGCTAAATTTAGCTCCTGGTACCAGGGCCTTAGTCCATACTACAATGATGAATGAAGTCATTAGCATGATATTTGAATGTTTATTAGCATATGCTGATAGGTTTAAATTTAAGACACTCACACATTTCACGCTATGTTAATGGACACACTAACAGCATTAGAGTGAATTCATTTTAACATTCACTAAGTGCATAGGTCCCCATGCTTTACTGTCCTGCATTGTAAAGGGTGCAGCAACTCCCTTTTTCTTGTTTGGACTCTTAGTTGTACAACTAGAAGCCCAACCCAAATATAGATTTACATAAAAGTTTCCTTGATAAAAGTCAACCATTTAAGTTCAATATGTAGTATGTACAATATTTTCGCAAATTATTCACTTACCTAAAGTTTGTAACATTATAGTTTCAAGTATAACTAGTTCTTGTGCCTGTTGAAGGTATGCCTACAAATAAAAATAATTTAAAAAATGACGGTCATTTTACAATTCAGATTTCACAAACCAGAATCAGGGGTTTCTCTTCATAAATGTAATACAAAGTACAGTCTTCTTCCTGCCCATCCAAATGTATCTGATTACTCTATTAACCTTGGTTTTTAAAGCAATGGATTCTACACAAATAAGCAATCTATTTTTAGGGAAAAAAAAATAGAAGGAAGCAATCCATGCCAAATTCATCCTCGTTAACATGTACAATGTCCTCATTTAGAAAAATTTACACAAAACACTTAAAATGTTACAATATCTCTAGTAATTAATTCTGCTCTATTTGAGATCAGTTATAATAATTTAAAGTATATGGATTCACATTATTTTTCTGCAGTTTTGCAATTAACGTAACAGTTAACTACATGAATTAATATCAAATGTTTAAAGGAAGCTCTTTTAATATGTAGCTTTAACAAATACCTAAAGCAAAAACAAATGGACTCTCCAGGAAACCATTTCTATACTCTTCTATTTCTTATGCAAGATATCCTCCAAATAAAAAGAGACATTTCTGTGACATTTGGAAAGCATACTATGCGATTCTCCCATTGGATATTCAGAAGATGTCACCTTTGGAGGTAGCTACTATGGGTGAAAAGTGACTGGTGGGTTAGCGGGTCATACTACTTTCTATGGTTCCCCTGTTTGGGTGTGATTGGAGACGGTGAAAGTTTTAATGTCCAAGACTCTTTTACTCGGTCGCAAAGCCTGGAAGCTCTGGAGTTTTGAACTAGAGCCATCACACTCATTGTAAAGTCCCTGCTGGTCTATGGTGGTTTATTGTATGCCTGAGATTCTCTGTATGGGGAGGGGGGGTTGGATAAGGTTGTGGCTGTTGAGGGAGGGGAAGTGGGTTATACAGAAAACATGTTGTTGAGGATATGGTTTTCTAGTTCATGTCTGTATATTGTTGTTCATCCTCAATAAAACTACTTTATAAAAAAAAAAAAAAATGAGAACCTATGTGATATAGGGACATTGCTCTTAAAAACATTCTGATCGGTTTCACATGCTTTGTCTCAATATCTGATGGTATAAAGATCCATGATGCAATACTGATAAGTGTTTTAATGTATTTTAGCTTGAAGATGGAAAAATGAAGATAAGACTACATAGACTGATCGCAGCACTGTCTAATGCAATAGGAAGGCAACTTGTTCAAGAGCTAAGGTAAAAACTGCACTTATTACAATTTCAAATGAAATAATAAACCTTCAAGAAAACCTCACGCAACATACATCACTCTTTGTATCCAACTGTGGCTCTTGAGGATTAAGACAGGCATGAGTCACTTTGATGACATGTTCAAGTTTCCGTGGCTGTTCTTCCACTTTAGCAGCCAAAAATAATGCAGTTGGAGAAATTATCTGTAAGAAAAAAAAAAGGCCAATTTTGAGTGGCGAAAGAAAAAATAACTTTAGGCTAAAACAAATACAATGAATTCTACTTATAAGAACTTTTGGCACAAGAACATCATAACGTTGAAAGGCATGAAGTGCAATTTTGAAAAAAAAAACAAACCATAATTGGAATCTAAATCCACTCCACTGTAAAATTGTCAAGCATGAACTATAAACTGAGATATTCAACAAAAGTGCATTTTCCTTTCTAACTCATGAAAGTAGCAGATATACATTAGGAATATTAAGAGTATTCCTAAAGCTAGAGATGTTAAAGTAATCCAGTGGTTAATATAAAGCCCTTTCACCAATGAATTACTTAAAGGGGAAGTCACTCAAACACCCTCTCCTGCTGTTTTATGTAACTTTAGTAGAATCTAAAAAGGATTTCTTTTCTTTGTTGACATGGCCTTCATTTGGTGGCTACATTTTTTTGAAAAGGTTTTACTGATTGTAATATTTTAACTTTCCTTCTAGAGGAAGATAGTCATAAAATCTTAACTGTTTATGAATGTTCATCTTTGACAAAAATTATGAAGCACCGACAGATTAAAACTGCATGAATAGCTGAAAAAATTACACAGTGCAAATTGCATGACTAAATAGTAAGAATGTCTTTGGTTATATAATGACCGTTGCTATATTCTACTGTTTTTGATCATTTCTAAAATGCTGGTTTCCATGTCACTTAAAAATTATCTGCTGTCTCCTCCAACAGTGTAGGTAATTTCACAAATTTTGATGAAGTCACTGAACGCAAGGAGATGCATTCTCTATTTAAATCCATGCCATCCTGACAATATACTGGGCTAGTTCTAGCTTTCTAATATTCATCCCAATTCATTCTGCAGGATACAAAGGTCCATAATTCACTAGGATGAGAGCAGACTATGTCTACATTAATCTCTCATAGTGACCCTGAACTAGCTGACAATAACAAACAATGAAACATATAACAATATTCATAGAAACCTAGAGCATGAGGGCAGATAAAAACTATATGGCCCATTCAAACTAGTTGTAGACTATGGATGTATTGTACCAATATTTTATTGATTTTACTGTTATGTTTTTTTGGGGTGGGTTTTTTTTATTGTGTTTTACTACTATTGTATGCCACTTTGAATGGTCCTTCGAGCAGGATGGGACAGAGAGATGCCATTCGGCAGACCTGGGAGTTGTCCCTGAGGAGCTCTGGCCTTTACACCAGAGGAGGAAACTGGACTCAGGGTATAAACGCAAGAGGAGACCTGGTTCCTCAAAGTAATGGCAAGAAGGTATAACCATTAGGACAGTACTTTGCTAATGCTGGTATTGTTTGCGGACTTTCTATTCCTCAGAGCTGAGCCTACATCTGGCACAATAGGAAGCAGGACTATTTATGAGACCATACATCTAGCTGCCGTGCCTGAAACAAGGAAGACCTGGTCGGGATGGAGAGTTTTGCAGAGCCGAACTACATTGAAAAGTGCAGTCCTGTTGATAATCAAGCCTTGGGATCTACTCCAGCTGACTACCTCGGGACAATACATTAAATAAACAAACATCTGTCATCATGTACTATGTTTCTATGAATATTATTATATGTTATAAGGGATTGGTGGTAACTAGCTCAATGTCATTGTACAGAAATTTTATTGCAACATGAAGAATGGATTTTCTGTATGAACTCTTGTTATACCAAATGGATTTAATGCTGACATTGAATGGAGTTATTGCTTAAACAAACATTGCCTACGTGGTCACATAAGTGAGTGGTACACAGTACACTTAACATTTTCATTGCCACAGCACAGCTTACATTATTTTGCAAGGCATCTAACGAAAGTATTGATGCCAATAAGTTTTCACAATTGTGTTTTATGAAGCTGTTGCTCTTCTTTGTTCTTGAACTTGTGTGTTTTATCTTTTGTCTATTTATCCTAAACAAGCTGAAATGTGACATCAAATGCAGTGCATACCCAACTCAAGAGTTTTCCTGAAATATGTTGGGTCTCTTCTCCTGGAGGTTCTATGATTCAAGACTTGTTTGAATGACAAAACAACTCAAGGAAAGTAATTACGTTGCTTTTTTTTTTATATGCATAAGAAATTTAAAAATGCTTAAAAAATAATAAGCAATTGATGATTATATATGACCGATATATATGTGTGAAAGCAGAAATTTAGCTCCACAAGCACAGGTGTTATTATGGCCCTTTGCACTATGATGTTTCTTCATAACAAGCAATATTAACTATTTCCATGAATGCTGGAATTCTGTATTGCATACTGTGTGCATTCATATTTTTGACTGGTTATTTTGGTAATTGTATTAGTCCAGATAGACTACTGAAAATATTTCCTTTATCAGCATACAATTTCAGACATTTCTATCACTACAACAAAGCAATTAGTTTCTCTGTAAGTTTCTCTCTCTCTCTACTTAGCCTTCATAGACTTCCTCCAACCTGAAGCAGTGTGACATCTACATTGCATGAGTGGCTGAAAATTCAGATAGCTGCCCTGCTGTCCCTCATATCATTGCTCTCTTGATTTTTTTCTTGTCAAACAAGACACCCAAAAACTATTTGGTCTCATAAAATTTATCACACAGAATTCGGTTCTCTCCAGAAGCAACAAAAGATTGCACTACAGAAAATAACTGAAAAATCTCAAACAGAAGATATGTATTCTTGTTTTGAAAGTTTGCAGTTTGAGAGATCTCCATTTAATTTTGTGCTCTAGTATATGCATTAGCAAAAAAAAAAAAAAGCAATTCAAACAGTTTTTCATCAAATTGTTTTAAATCCCCAGGGAGATTACTGCTTAGTTTTTGAAAGTTTTTTCTATTATTCCCCTATTACAAATCTGGTAAAACAGGCAACTACTATATTGGCCATCATCAGCTCATCATATAGACAATGACACTAATAACTGTAAAATATAAAACGTTAATTAAAGTATGTATTCAAAGAAGAATAGTTTTTGAAAATAGAAAGAAGAGCTATAACAAGTAGAGAAAGCAAGCAGAAGCATGGGTTTAGAAATGCTTTCCAACAGATCTGTAGAAGGGGTGTATTGTGGTGGTGGGAGGGGGGGCTACTGAGGTGTAGATGGTGAAGGTAAATGCTTAGGGATGCGAGGATAAACATGTGAGGGGTATTTGAGGGATGGATGTGTTACATAAGTGGGAGGGGTTTGTGGAGAATTGAGTATTCATGGGGTATGATTTTTTTGGAGGCATGGCTGTTTGTAGGTAATGAATGTGGTTGGTGAGGGAGTGCGTGGGAGCTATGTGTAAACTGGATGTGTGTGGAGAAGTTGTGTGCATGGGAGTGTGGATGGAGCAAGTGTAGGGTGTCTGTTTATGAGGGTGTGTAGGGGATGGGTGAAGTGAAAAGTTGCATCATTTACTTTCTGTCACTATGAGGGGGTGTAGATGTGGATGTGTTGGAAGCAGATGTGTGCGCACGAGGGTGGGGGTGGAGGGGTTGGAAGGAGTTTGTGTGTACTTTGGAAGTGCATTTTTGTGCCATCCTTTGCTAATTGCTTCAATTATTTTCCCTGTCTCTCTGCCTGTGGTGCTGTGTCCCAAAGGAAATTTAAAAAGTCATGGGATAGGAGGCAATATCCTATTGTGGTTTGGTAACTGGTTAAAAGACAAGAAATAGAGGGAAGGACTAAATGGTCAGTTTTTCAAATGGAAGATCATTAGTAAAGTACCACAGGGATCGGTACTGAGACCTGCTTTGTTTAACATTCATAAATGATCAGGAAAAGGGATCAAGTAATGAGGTGATCAAATTTGCAGAAGACACAAAATTACAAAATTATTCAAAGCTGTTAAAATAGCAGCACATTGAGAGGTACTGCAGAGATAAAATTAAATATGGAAAAGTGCAAAGTGATGCGCATTAGGAAAAATATAGAAATCAGTGAGAATTTTTTTTGTTTTAGTTCTCTGAAAATACTGATCTGATGTTTCTGGTTTTTGAACTCTTATAGGATATTTAATTTAAACATTTATATTCTGATTTTTCCAACAACCAACAGTACAAGAAGGATTACACTGAAATTTAAAAACGTATGACTAAAAAGAAAATCACATATAAAGAGAAAGCAAAATTACTTACCTGTAATAGGTGTTATCCCAGGACAGCAGGATGTAGTCCTCACATATGGATGACGTCACTGGACGGAGCCCTATCACGGAAAACTTTCTGTCAATGTTCCTAGAAATTTTTGACTGGCACACTGAGCCCACCGAGCATGCCCAGCATGCCATGATCCCTCGAGCCACAGGGATCTACCTTCAGTCTCGTGTGTAGCAATAAGCGTTAGCAAAAATAAAATAATAAAACATATCAAACCCAACTCCGCGGGGTGGTGGATGGGTTTCATGAGGACTAAATCCTGCTGTCCCGGGATAACACTTATTACAGGTAAACCATTTTGCTTTATCTCAGGACAAGCAGGATGATAGTCCTCACATATGGGTGATTAGCAAGCTACAGGCTGAGTCATTCTTGTATTGGAGCAACAGCAAACAACTTGTGCAATGGGCACAACAACTGGTGTATTTTGGAAAAAATGAGGCAGCCTGAAATCACAGCAGGTTGGATGCGGAAGGAGTTGGGATTAAGCTGGAAACAAGTTCTTTAAGACAGATTGTTCGTAGGCTGAATCTTGTCGTCCTTCCTTGTCCAAACAATAATGAGCTGCAAAGGTGTGAAGAGAACTCCATGTTGCAGCTTTACATATGTCAGCTATTGGTACTGAACGATAGTGTGCTACTGAGGTTGACATTGCTCTTACTGAATGCGTCTTTACTCGTCCCTGGAGAGGAAGGCCTGCTTTTTCATAGCAGGACTCTATACAACCTGCAAGCCAGTTAGAAAGTTTGTTTTCCCACTGCTTTACCCGGTTTGTTTTTATCAAAAGAAACAAAGAGTTGAGTGGATTTCCTATGGACTGCAGTGCAGTCTAGGTAATATGCAAGTGCATGTTTACAGTCTAAGGTGTGCAAAGCCCTCTCACCTTGGTGAGAGTGAGGTCTTGGGAAGAATGTGGGCAAGACTATGGACTGATTCAAGTGGAATTCTGTTACTACCTTGGGAAGGAATTTTGGGTGTGTACGGAGTGCCACTCGGTCATGTAGGAATCTTGTATCGGGTGAGTATGTGATAAGTGCTTGTAACTCACTAACCCTTCTAGCAGATGTAATAGCTACTAGGAAGAGAACCTTCCATGTAAGAAATTTGACATTGCAGGAATGGATGGGTTCAAAGGGAGAACACATGAGTCTTCTTAGTACCACATTAAGGTCCCATTCCGTGACTGGTGACCATAATGGGGTTTTAAGGTGAATTAAACCTCTCATAAACCTACTGACAAGGGGTTGAGCTGATATCGGTGCATTCCTTACTGTATGATGGTAAGCTGAGATAGCACTTAGATGTACCCTTACTGATGTGGTCTGAAGACCAGAGTCTGAAAGGTGCCAGAGATAGTCTAATAAAGATGCTGTGGGGCAGGGAAAAGGGGTCAATACCTTTCTGTGCACATCATGTGGTGAATCTTTTCCACTTAGAACGATAGGTTTTTCGTGTGGAAGGGTTACGTGAAGCTACAAGCACTTGAGAGACATTAGTTGAAAGATTGAGTGGTTGCAGGATCAAGCTTTCAACATCCAGGCTGTTAACAGATAGGGATTGAAGGTTGGGATGGTGCAATCTACCCTGATCCTGAGTTATGAGAGTGGGAGCTGTACCCAGGTGAATCGGTTCTCTGATCGAAAGGTTGAGAAGTATGGGAAACCACACATGTCGAGGCCAATACGGGGCTATGAGTATCACTGACCCTTTGTCGTGTTGTAGCTTCACTAGTGTTTCGGTTATTAGCGGTATCGGGGGATACGCGTATAGAAGACCTGAGTTCCAGGGGCAAGCAAAGGCGTCCTTGGCCAACTGGTTTCCATGTTTGTGCAGGGAGCAGAATTTGTCCACTTTGTAATTCAGCTTGGATTCAAAGAGGTCCACTGTTGGTTGACCCCAATGTTGAAGTATCTGGGTCGTAAAGGGTCCAGGGACCACTCTGAGGTTAGAACTGATGACTGAGGCGGTCTGCAACTACGTTGTGTATGCCTGCTAGATAAGTGGCCCGGAAAAACATGGAATGTGTCACGGCCCAGTCCCAAATCTGTGCAGCTTCTTGACGAAGGAGATATGAGCCTGTACCTCCCTGTTTGTTCAGGTACCACATGGCTACTGTGTTGTCCGTCTGGATAAGAACAGTCTTGTGTGAAAGGCAGTCCTTGAACGCATATAGAGCATAATGTATAGCTCGAAGCTCCAGGAAATTGATTTGAAATGTTGCTTCGAGTTTTGTCGAAGTACCTTGAGTTTGGAGATTGCCTATGTGTGCTCCCCAACCTAAGGTGGATGCATCTATAGTTAAAAACTTACTTGCGGAACTGGTTGTTGGAAGGGTAGGCCTTTGCGCAAGTTGTTCGCGTTCACTCACCAGAGGAGAGAGGAACTTAGTTGGTGGGTTATTTAAATTGGAGATGACAGTGGGTAGAACTGAGGGAGACGAAGAAATTAATGAAGACATCAAAAAGTCAAGCGGAAGAAAGGATTGCTAAGGAGGTAAAGAGAGGTGACAAAACATTTTTCAGATACATCAGTGAAAAGAGAAAAGTTCAAAGTGGTATAGTGAAATTGAAAGGTGGAAAGGATCAATGCGTGGAGAGAGATAAAGAAATGGCAGAAATATTAAACGAATACTTCAGTTCTGTGTTCACTAAAGAGGACCCCGGAGAAGGATGTCGCTAGTTAACAAGAAACTGGAGGGGAGTGGAGTAGATGTAACTCCATTTACAGTAGAGAATGTATGGGAAGAGTTGGGGAAACAAAGTGGACAAAGCCATGGGGCCTGATGAAGTTCATCCCAGGATACTGAGGGAGCTCAGAGATGTGCTGGCGGGTCCGCTGTGTGACCTGTTCAATAGATCCCTAGAAACAGGAGTGCTGCCGAGTGATTGGAGACAAGCAGTGGTGGTCTCGCTTCACAAGAGTGGGAACAGAGAAGAGGCTGGTAACTACAGACCAGTTAGCTTCACTTCGGTGGTGGGAAAAGTAATGGAGTCACTGTTGAAAGAGAGAATAGTGAACTATCTACAGTCGGGAGAATTGCTGGACCAGAGGTAGCATGGATTCACCAGGGGAAGATCCTGTCAGACAAATCTGATTGACTTTTTTTGACTGGGTAACCAAGGAATTGGATCAAGGAAGAGCACTCGATGTCATCTACCTGGATTTCAGCAAAGCTTTTGATACGGTCCCGCACAGGAGACTGATGAATAAAATGAGAAGCTTAGGAGTGAGTGCCGAGGTGGTGGCCTGGATAGCAAACTGGTTGATGGACAGAAGACAATGTGTGATGGTAAATGGAACTCTCTCTGAAAAGAGAGCCGTTTTAAGCGGTGTACCTCAAGGATCGGTGTTGGGACCTGTCCTGTTCAATATCTCTGTGAGCGACATTGCGGACGGGACAGAAGGTAAGGTTTGTCTTCTTGCAGATGACACTAAGATCTGCAACAGAGTGGACACGCCGGAAGGAGTGGAGAGAATGAGACGGGAAGGAAGCTGGAAGAGTGGTCGAAGATATGGCAGATGAGATTCAATGCCAAGAAGTGCAGAGTCATGCATATGGGGAGTGGAAATCCAAATGAACTGTATTCGATGGGGGGAGAAAGGCTGATGTGCACGGAGCAGGAGAGAGACCTTGGGGTGATAGTGTCTAATGATCTGAAGTCGGCGAAACAATGTGACAACGCGATAGCTAAAGCCAGAAGAATTCTGGACTGCATAGAGAGAGGAATATTGCGTAAGAAAAGGTAAGTGATTATCCCCTTGTACAGGTGCATGGTGAGGCCTCACCTGGAGTACTCTGTTCAGTTCTGGAGACCGTATCTCCAAAGAGACAGAGAGAATATGGAGATGGTCCAGAGAAGGGCGACCAAAAGGGTGGAGGATCTTCATCGAATGCCTTATGAGGACAGATTGAAGAATCTAAATATGTACACCCTGGAGGAAAGGAGAAGCAGAGGTGATATGATACAGACTTTCAGATACTTGAAAGGTTTAATGATCCAAAGACAACGACAAACCTTTTCCGTTGGAAAAAATCAACACAACCAGGGGTCACGATTTGACCCCTCCCTTCCAGGGAGGAAGACTCAGAACCAATGTCAGGAAATATTTCTTCACAGAGAGGGTGGTGGATGCCTGGAATGCCCTTCTGGAGGAAGTAGTGAAGACCAGAATTGTGAAGGACTTCAAAGGAGTTTGGGATAAACACTGTGGATCCATAAAGTCTAGAGGACGTGAATGAAGAGTGGGTGGCTCGTGGGAATGACGGCTACTACCTGGAGATAATACCCTTACTCAATAAACATACACACAGTTACTGCGACTCCAACATTGCTCTAAGCTTCAACAGCAAGAGGAAATGTGGAAAAAAGGATTTGCATTCACAAAAAAGCGGGGAGTAGCTTGCTTGTTATGGCGGTTACTACCCCAAACCAAATAAGCCTGATACTTCACTTTCAATGCATATCCAGCATAGCTCTCTGCTTCAACGGCAGGGGGATTGAAGAAAAGTGGATCTATATACAGACATTAACCAACAAGGACTGAATTACATGGTCTGGGTAAACAAATAAGCATGGGTGTGGCTTGCTTATTGCGGCGGTTACTACCCCTAACTAAGCAAGCTAGATATTCACTTAGATGCAGTTTCAACATTGCTCTCTACATTAATGGTGGGGGTGGAAGGGAAATAGAACCAAAAGATTACTGAGCCAAGAGTAACAGATAAGTATGAGAAGAAAAAAAAAGTGTGAAACTTGCTGGGCAGACTGGATGGGCCGTTTAGTCTTCTGCCGTCATTTCTATGTTACTATAATAGCTTGTATCCACTGTGACTTTAATGTCCATTGGGTTACTCTCATGGAGAATCTGGCCATAGGAGTGACATGAACTGTGGAGACCATGTGGCCAAGCAGAGTTAGAAACTGATGGGCTGTTGCATGTTCCTTTGTATGCAGAGATTTCGCTAATGAGGAGAGTGTCTCTGCGTGGTCCTCTGGAAGGAAGGCTCTTGATATTATGGTGTTCAACGCTGCTCCGATGAATTGCAGTAGGCAAGATGGCATGAGGTGGGATTTCTGGTAGTTGATTAGGAATCCCAGCGAGTGGAGCAGATTGATTGTGAGCCTGTGAGAGTTGCGAGCTACTTGTCTTGACTGGATTTTGATGAGCCAGTCATCCAGGTAAGGAAAGACGCGTATACTTTCTTTGTGAAAATGAGCCGCTGCTACTGCTAGGCACTTTGTGAATACGCGGGGTGCTGAGGCCAGTCTGAATTGTAGAACCTGGTATTGGAAATGCTGATGTCCCACCAGGAAGCGTAGAAATTTACGATGAGGAAGGAATATTGGAATGTGAGCACAAGTGTCTTGCAGATCCAGAGAACAGAGCTTGAAGAAGGGGAAGCATGGTGCCTAAGGAGTCCATTCTGAATTTTTCTTTCCGTAGAAATTTGTTGAGATTGTGAAGGTCTAAGATGGGACGTAGGCCTCCTGTTTTCTTTGGAATGAGGAAATAACAGGAATAGAATCATCTGCCCTGCTGAGGTTGGGGAACTGGTTCCACGGCCCTGGCTCTCAGAAGGGTGGATAATTCTGTGTGCAGGAGAGTGATATGATCTTTGTGTATCCAAAGAGACTTTGGTGGAGAGTCTTCTGGTACTGTGATAAAATCCAGTTGGTAACCTTGTGTTATAATGTATAGTACCCATTGATCTGTTATGTTTGACCAATTGGGTTGAAAGAAAGAGACCCGACCTCCCACTGGTAGATTTGGGATCGGGTTGGTGGAGTGGTTGCTGTCCTCTGGTAGGTTCTCAAAATCCTGATGCTGGGTCTGTCTGAGGAGAAGATTGAGGCCTAGGTGCCTTTGGTTGCCTAGGCTGACTTCTCTGCGCTGGTCTGGATGCCCTACCATGGGGTGCTGGTGGATAATACCTCCATCGTCTGTAATAGGGTTTTCTGGTGTCCTTTCTTACTGTTCTACGTGCAGAAGATGGTGTTTCTGTTGGAACCGCAGAGAGTTGGCGCAGAGTTTCTGAATGTTCTTTTAGCTGCGCCACTGCATCTTGAACTTT
Organism: Rhinatrema bivittatum; assembly: GCF_901001135.1. Classification (NCBI taxonomy): domain Eukaryota; kingdom Metazoa; phylum Chordata; class Amphibia; order Gymnophiona; family Rhinatrematidae; genus Rhinatrema; species Rhinatrema bivittatum. The sequence continues at coordinate 50,072,947 of NC_042620.1, read as the reverse complement.
CCCCCCAAAAAGGTTGTCACCAGCACAAGGCAGATCTGCTAACTTTTCCTGAACCTCAGGCCTGATGTCAGAGGCCTTCAGCCAGGCCCACCTACAGATACTGATTCCCGTTGCAGACATCCTGGACGAGGTTTCAAAACTATCATAGGCTGCACGGACATCCTGTTTGCCTGCTTCTAGGCCCTTGTGCATGATGTCATTCACTGTCTTGATATTGTTGAGGTAAGGACTCAGATAGTTGTTGCATCTGCTTCCAGAGATTGCGTTGATACTGAGTCATATATAGGTGATATGACGCTGTCCTGGAGACAAGCATTGAACCCTGAAAAACCTCTCTGCCAAGAGTATCTAAGAACTTTTGTTCTTTGCCAGGAGGTGTCCATGAGTGGGGACGTATCCTCTGACTTCTTCTGGGTGGATTCTACCACGACAGATTGGTGTGGGAGTTGGGCCTTTTGGTAACCTGGAATATGCTGTACTAGGTAGGTGGCATCCATCCTCTTGTTCACCGGTGGGATTGAACAGGGGTGCTCCCACAGCCTATGTTTAGTTCAACCAGGGCTTCATGGACTGGTAATGCTAAAACTTTTTAGGAGGATCTACAAACTGCAAAACCTCCAGGGTCTTCTGCCTGGTGACCTCTTCTGCCACTAGCTGAAAAGAAATGGTTTCAGCCATCTCCTTTACAAAATTTGAAAAGGAGAGGTCCTCTGGAGGTGACTTCCTCCTTTCTTCAGGTGGGGATGGCTCAGACGGTATATCTTCTGATGAGGAATCTGTGTCTCCCTCCTCCCAGGTGTCTGATGAAGGGTGTCGTGGAGGAGTAGAGTGAGGTATGAACAAAGGCATCATCTAAGTACAGGTGGACCAGAATGCCATCTTTTTTCAACACAGCCACTACCACCACCATGACCTTGGAGAAGGTTCTGGCCGTGTTGGCCAAACCGATGGATAGTGCACAAAAATGTCGCCCCAAAACAATGAAACGCAAAACCCGTTGATGCTCCAGCAGGATGGGAATATGCAGAATCCAGAGATGTAAGAAACTCCCCCGACTGTACTTCCATTATCAGTGAGCTTAAGTTTTCCATGAGGGAACCAGTCACTTGCAAAAGCTGGTTGACTCCCTTGAGATCCAGGATGGGGGGAGAAAGGAATCCTCCTTCTCGGGACCAATGAAATAAATGGAATGTCGGCCCGTATTTTCTTGTGACAAGGGCACTGGGCTGGGAACACAGCCCACAGGTCGAGCAGTCTTGAAAACACACTCCACTGCTTTTCTCTTCTGCAGACAGCTGCAAGGAGACACCATGAAAACGTCCTGAGTAAAGCTGAGAAACTCAGCATAGCCATCTCTTATTACCTCCAGAACCCACTGGTCTGATATGAACTCGAGGCACCTCTGATAAAAAAGAGAGACAGGCGATCCCCAATTTCATGTTTCTGCAGGTAGGTCGACACACCCTCATTGGGGGGGGGGGGGGGTTTGGGGGGCACCACCACTCGAGCCTGCACCCTGTCTGGGCTGCCTGGGACGATGGACTGAGACCTACACAAAGATCGAACCCTCTGAGAAGCCACTCCTCTATAGGGTCGAAAACGTTTGAAACCCTAGTACGACCTCTCACGCCAAACAAGCATGGCACCTACTTTAATCCTCAAGTAATGGTGGGACTCACCATTTATTGGCTTTTTTTTTTTTTTTTTTTAATTCACTTCCAAACAAGAGTGATCCTTTAAAAGGGAATTTTGTAAGATTAGACTTCGAAATTGTATTGGCTAACCAATTGCTCTGCCATAGCTGACACCTGACCGCTATCACCGAAGCCACCCCTCTGGCAGAATTGTGGACCAAGTCATAGCCCACAACCGCCAAAAGGGCGGCTGCCAGTTACATTACTGCCATTGAATTCAAACCAGACTCATTGTCTTCCTGAGAGAGAAGCAAACAAGCAAGAGCGAGCCACCAGGGAGTAGCAAGAGGCTAACTGCAAATTCATTGCCACCGCCTCAAGGCTTGCATAAAGTTAGCTTCCATTCTCCTATCTTGCATATCCTTCAATGCTGCTCAACCATCTACAGGGATAGTCATCCGTTTGGTGATAGTACACACCAGTGCATCCACTTTCAGAAAGCAAAACTGTTCTCCCTTGCCACCGGATCTACTTCCAAGGCTAGTCTCCCTTTAAAATTAGCATCCGGGGCGCCCCCTTCAAAATCAATCAATTCTTGAATAGCATCCATAATGCTTTAGGCAAAGAAACTAAAATGAAATCAGGACCCCTAGCATCTTCAGTGTCTGGGAGATCAGAGCTGGCAACATTGTTCTATATAGTTCCAACCCTGGAGGAATTTCCCCTTCCTCCAGGGAGTAAGGATCGCCTTAATCATGCATGCCATCTGGGGTGCTATCAGCGTGACCCGCAGCAGGTCTAGAAGTACTCTGATGCTTACCTGCAGCACAGGGCGTGCAGGAATCTGCAGTATGCGATCCTGAACGTTTAGGTTTGGCTGGCTCCGTTGACTGTGCCTGAAGAAAGGACTGCAGACCTTAAAAAATTCCACCCAAGAAAGGGTAGAAGGATCCATACCAAAACTAGGAGGCATCGGTCTTGTGCCCACCATGTTGTTTTCCCCTGCTGACAAACCAGTTAGGGGAGCCCAAAACCAAGCTAAACTTCTGACAGGTCCCCCTCCATTCCCATTCTTGCATCACACTGGGAAGGGCCGGGCTCAGCAAAATCAGCTGGAGATAACTCTCCCAGAGCATCCACGCAGGGCTGACACAAGTTAGAGGGGACACTAGACTGAGATGCCCGAATATGGAAAGCAGCACGAAGAGTAAGGCACTTAGGCTTCTTTTCTACTGGTACCATGAATAAACACCCACTAGCAGCACACTCCCAAAGGCATCTGACAATTGTGCGCTCAACTGTGTCTCCGCACAAGCGAGCTGGGGACAGGTCGCCCCCAAATCAAGCTCTGTCCAATAAGCATGCACTACGGACGCCCAAAATTTAGGCAGCCAATACTCATTCCAAGCGCAAACTGTCAGACACTGTTTTGCAGTAACTTGCGTGTAGAAAAGCATGCGAACGTCGCTGCGGCCTACCATGCGGCTTCTGAGCAAAGCCTGAGAGTGGGGCCTAGCCAAAAAGCCCTGCTCAATCCACCACAACTCCCCAAGCTCCCTTGGAGATGGGAAAGGACGTCCAATCGGCGTGCCAAGACTTGCAGACCAGAAGAGGAAGGGAATCTCTCACTTTTTAAACATTTTTTATATTTACTCTTTACCTGAGCTCAGTCCATCCCAGCCAAGCACAAAGTTGGTCTCTGGCTGTGGGGAGAGCGAGTAAAGACCTTCACCGCCTCGCTCAACTTCCTGCACCCACTAATCTCTCAGCTGTTTTTCTCTATCTACAGCTAAGTCCACACCTGAAAACTAGCTACCAGACCGAGGCACTCTACTGAGGGAGGGATCCACAGATATCACCTCAGGAAAACTCGACTGAGGCAGGGACCATAAGGTATCACCACAGGAGAGAGGGGCAAATTAATTTCCTAATTTCTCTCTTTTCTCCTTTTAAAAATTTTTTCCAGCAATCCCCAGTTAGGACTGTGAGGGGAGTGGGGGATGTGGGGGCTCTGCCTGGATCAACTGAGCCGGTGGATGCACGGCAACAGAGGTGCCATGAAATATACTGGATCTGGCGTTTTCAGAAGAAGTTCCTGCTCACAAAACCTCGACAAAGATACTGCTCTTCAAATGGTGGGAGGAAAGTGAGATGAATACTCTCTCTCAAATGCAAAGTGTCTTAACGGCACTGGGGATCAATGCTCCAGTTGTGATAAGGCCTGCTGACTTGCCTGGCTGCAGATCTTTAATCTTTATCAGGAGGTGCAATAGCAACTCTGACATGCAGTACACAGGAGAGAATCTCTTTGGATATAAAGGGAAGGACACGGTGGCCTAAATTTAGGATCACCATGTGACACTCCAGCAACTCTCCCCGCTGGTACCTGTCCTCCTCCATCCAGGATGCAGGAAGACTTTCTTCTGGTTGTACAAACCTCTGTCCAATTTCCTTGCACATGGAAGACAAACTCCAATGGAAGTTGATAACTTTGGAAGACATTGCTGTTTTCTTGGCGAGAGTTGAAGAGATGTTGTCCTGTTCCATTTCCCAGCTTTCCTCTTTTACATCCCAAGCTTCAGGAATAGGAGGAAAGAATAAATCTTCACTCTACTCAGCTACACCTCAAATTGTATACTTGCAAGATACTAAGGTGGTTTTAATTAAAGAAAATGTACATTTAAATGCTAGAATTGAGTCTTGAAAACTCAGTAAGGTAGAGGAATTTGAAAATGGCAAATTCCTAAGTTAAAAATGGTGCCACCTTATGAAACATTTGTGGAAAATTGGAAACAGATTCCTCTTGCAATTAGGGTTTACTTTTTATCTATTGCCAAGCAGGGAACTACAGTCAAGGTGGGAGAGGGGCCAGGGAGAGACCTGAAAACAATAGTTTTGACGGATAGTTTGGATGTTTCAGGTTTATAAGAATTATCTCAAGAAAAGATTGTTAGGACTGGAATGTTTATTTTTTGATTTGCCTTAGAAATAGATAAGGACCTTGTCTTGACTTTTAACAATAGATCTATTCCTTTTTTTGATTGGAGGATAATGGCCGGATTTTAAAATGCCTGCGCATGTAAATCCAGGGGTTTAGGCGCACCAAGCAAATTTTCAAAGGGGCCCAGCCACGCACGTAAACCCTGGTGCACGCACAAATGCCAGGCCTCGTCAAAGGAACGGGCCAGGGGCGGGACAGGACAGAGGCCAGCCGATACAGCAGCCATTAGCTGCTATCCCAGGGAAGCTGGCCAGTGCACATAAATTACTTCTGCTCCAGAGGAGCAAATAATGAAATAAAAAAAATTCAGGACAGGTAGGTAAGCTTTAGGGGGTGGGGAGGAGATGGGGAAGGAAGCTTAGGCAAGGGGTTAGGGAACTGGGGAAGGCCCGCGTGGAGTTTGCATAAATTTACTCTCCCCCTTGCGCGCAGCGCCCGCACATGGATTATAAAACCCGGCACGCGTGTGCACGCAGTCATTGGATTTTATAACATGCGCGCGCCAGCTCACATGTTATAAAATTGTCGCATCCATGTGTGCGCGCCAGGAACCACACATGGATGCGGGCGCACAAGTTATAAAATTTACCCCTACATTGAAGAAGCGCCTTCAATATCTCAAGTGATCACAATGGAGGTTACTTTTTTCTTAAAATATCCTTGTTTGCCAAACGACTTCACCAGTACTTGGTTGAACTGTAGTTAACTCACTAAATGACCGTGTCATGGAATGCAACTGCCTAAATATATGCTAGCATTACTCACCAGGTATTTCTGGTCTTTCAAAGGTGTAATCTGTTAGACTAGGCCTACTACTTAGATCACCATTTTTCTTTTTCCAACTTAGCCTGTACCTAAAGAGCCTGCAGATGCCATACTCAAATATAACTTGAAACTAACTCAAATATACCTCAAATACCAATTGTGGGGGGATGGAGGAGGGATTATTGGTGGGGGATTTGATATATTAAAAAGTAAACCTTAAAAGAAGCACCATAACGCAGTATCATGTTTTATAAGCCTGCACAAGTTATAATGTCAGAAGACAGCATTGTAATAACTCGGTTGCACATTCCATGAGCTCCGACTGTAGAAATGTTAACTATGTTACTGTATTGTGATATGTGCATATCAATGAGAATAAAAAGCATTGAACAAAAAAAGGATATCCTTGTAAACAAATGAATTGTCATGTACCAAGGGAATAAGTTTGTATTTTATGATGTATATGTTTAAAAACTTGTGTATGGATAAATTTCTTCAATGATGATATGCCCTCCCCAACTACTCATTGATATATACCAAAAAATAATCCTCAACCAGATTTACTGTCCTGGGATTTTTTTTCCCATTGTTATTGTATAAATGCTATCGGAGCTCCCTTATAGGGGACTAGAGTATAAAAACAGGTACTTTATTTTTTATTATGATTGCTTTATTTTTATATTGCAGACTTATTCAACTGCATTCTTTACGTCATTATAAAAATATTCTATAAAAATAAAAAATGGAAATATATGGACATTCACAAAAAGTTATAATTTGTATCGTTCATCTTTTTTGTGGCAGTCAAAATGTGGCATCTTTCAGTGCTCCACTTTATCATCCATACTATTTAATATTTAACTACAACCATTAGAGAATTTAATTAGAGAGACTGACATTAAATTTCAGATTTATGCACATAATATTCAGTTATATATTCACGTGGGTAAGAACTGACAAGATGCAGTGAGCAAATTAAATCATTATTTAGAAAAGATTATAGATAGGGGGATTTAATTTCAGTTTAGCTTTCATCCAAAGTCTGAAGTATTATGGATGAGAAAATTGTCCACTAATGAACTCTGTCTGTCTGGGGTATCTTTACTCTTGAGGAAACAAGTTTGAATTTTAGGGGTCATCAGAGACAGACCTCAGTTTGACAAGTTTTAAACCAACACACGTCTTGTTTGTGCAACCACATATGCAGCAACATCGTCCTTTTCTGACCTGTAAAAACCTAGCAATAATCTATCTCTTAACATTTGGACTGGACAATTTAATTCTCCATATGTTAGGCTCTCTTTAAAATGTACGCCAACAGATTCAAAAAGCAGCTGCTTGTTTACCATTAGGATTATGATCTGGAAATATCTGTTCTGCCTTAAAACATCTTCACTGGTTTCCAATTAATTTTCATGCACAATTTAAGATTTTAGTTTTGGCCTTTAGGGCAGTAAACTATTTAGGACCCCTGCACCTGAAGGACTGCCTTTCATTATACGCTCCTGTTAAAAGGAGAAATTGCTACTTACCTGATAATTTCCTCTCTTTAATGAAAACAGGTTAATCCACACAAGGGGGTTATGTACATTACTAGCAGATGGAGACGGAGCAAAGCTGACACCACGGTATAAATACCCCTGCACTGACATCAGCCCGCCAGTATTTTCTGCAAAAGCCAACTGTGAACAACTAAATATACCTATTAACAGACAACCATTCAAACACTCAGTTAACAACAAAACCGTAAGCTCAGACAAGGAAAGTAATACCACTAATATAGGAACTGGATCTGACACTTACCAGTAATTCCCAGAGGCACAGCCACTGAGGAGGACAATAGAACCATCATTCGTCAGCCAAGGGTGAAAAGGTGGATTAACCTGTCTTTCTAAAAAAAAGGAATTATCAGGTAAGTAGTAATTTCTTCTCTCTTAGCATTCAGATGGGTTAATCCACACCAATAGGATTTACCAAAACTACTCTAACATGGAGCGAGGCTACCCGTGGTCCGCTCAACACCACACGCGCAAAGGCCGATTACTCCCAGGCCTGCACATTTAGGCAGTAATACCAGGAAAAGGTGTGTAAGGAGGACCATGTCGCAGATCAGCAAATCTAATCTTAGCCCATGACACTGCCTGAGCCCTACTGGAATAAGCCCTAACCTGACTAGGCAATGGCTGCTCAGCATCTACATACGCAGCTGTGGCGACTTCCTTAATTCAGCGGACTATCACAGTCTGCGACGCCAGCTCACCCTGTTTACTCCCACCGTGGAGTATAAACAGCCAGTCTGTCTTCCTGTCTTCCCATGATATGCCGCTTGACATCCAAGGTCCATAACAGGCGATATTCAAACATCTCTCTCCCTGTCTGCATAAAGGATGGAACAGTTCGCAGCTAGTCACTTGCAGAAACAGTCGCCAGCAAGACAAGGCCTGAAGTTTGGAAACTCTACACGCAGAACAAACTGCAGTCAGAGTCTTCAAAGTAAGTAACTTCAAGGAGAGGCTATGCAGTAGTCAAAAGATGGGACCCGCCCCAAAATCCAGAACCAGATTAAGACTCCACAAGGGCACTGGTAACTGCAAGGCAGAACAAAGATGCTTCACCCCTTTTAAGAACCAGGCCACATCCGGATGGGCCAATAAGGATTCACCATTCACCTGATCTCTGAAAACAGGCAAGAGCTGCCACCTGTACCTTCAAGGAATTAAGGGCCAAACATTTAATCAACCCATCCTGCAAAAAATGCAAAATGAGCAGGATCTTAACCGAATGAGGATGAACCCCTAGTGGCTCACACCAAGCCTCAAACACTCACTAAATCCTAACATAGGCTAAGGAAGTGGAGAACCTTAGCGCTTGAAGCAAAGTGAAAATCACAGCAGCAGAGTATCCAGGCTTCAGCAACTGAGCCCTCTCAAGGGCTATACAGTTAGACAAAATAGAGTCGGATCTTCGTGCACAATAGGCCCCTGCCGCAGCAGATCTCTGTGGGCTGGTAATCGGAGAGGCGAGTCCACCAGGAGCCTCTGCAGATCTGCATACCATGGCCTCCTGGGCCAATCTGGCACACAGGAAGCACCATCCCCGATATCTCTCGATTTTCTGAATCACTCTGTCCAACATGGGCCACGGAGTAAAGGCATACAGAAGCTTGCTTTCTGGCCACTCCTGCACAAGGTCGCTGATGCCCAAAGATTTCAGATCTTTCCTTCAACTGAAGAAGTGAGGAATCTTAGCACTGTGTGATGTTGCCTGCAAGTTTAGAAATGGGAGGCCCCAGAAGCCCAATATGAGCTGGAACGCTTCGCTTGACAATTCCCATTCACCTGGATCCAGACTCTGCTGAAAAAGTTGGTTCTTACATTGTCTTTTCCTGCAATATGTGAGGCTAAGATCTCCTGAAGATGTATTTCCACCCATTCCATGAGTTGGGCTATTTCCTGTGATGCTTGCTGGCTCTTGTTCCTCCCTGCCGATTGATGTAAGCCACTGTCATTGCACTGTCTGACATTATTCGGATCCTTGACCCTGAAAACGGTTGACAAATCGCAAGCCTTGCCAACCGAACAGTAAGAGCTTCCAGCCGATTGATGCTCCAGAGAGACTCTTCTGTGCTCCAGCGCTGTCAACTCCTAACAGCGAGCCTCTCATCGCTGCATCCGTTGTGAGTACTAGCCAGTCCAGTGTTGCAAGGGGAACACCCTTCCATAGATTATCCGCTTGCAACCACAATGTAGTTGCATGAATTCCACTGGTAAGTGAAGCCGTATCAAATGTCACTGCAGACTCCAATGCGCATACAGTGTGCGCTGAAGAGAACTACTTCTAGGGTGGCTGCCATCAACCATCTGTACGTAAGGCCATACCATCAAGCATATTGTTTCTGTAAATAGCCGCACCTATGTCTACAGTTTCTGAATGTGGATCTCTGGTAAGAACACCCTGCTTTGCTTTGTGTAGAATCGAACACAGAGATACTCCAGTGTCTGCGATGGCTGTATATTACTCATGGACAAGTTCACCGCCTAACTAAGTTCTTATAGCAAGGTGATCACCTTGCTCAAGAACTGAAGGCTCTCTTCCATACTCTTGGCCCGAATTAGCCAATTGCCTAATGGACCAGAATTTCATCCTCTCTCAACACTGCTGCTTTGTAGAAGGTTATGGATGCAGTGGCTAAGCTGAAGGGTGGCGCTTGAAACTGATAATGTCACCCCAAAACAGCAAAATGCAGAAACTATTGATGCTCCAACAGGATAGGAATATGCAGGTACACCGCTCACAAATCCAGAGACAAACTCCCCTGACTGTACTGCCATTATCACCAAGTGTAAAGTTTCCATGTGGAAACGAGTCACTCACAAATGATGGTTGATGCCCTTGAGATCCAGGTTGGGGGAGAAAGGAACCCTTCTTCTTGGGTACAATGAAATAAATGGAATATTGCCCCGTATTTACTTGCGACATAGGCACTGTGATCATGGACTGCAGGCCAAGGAGCCTTGATAATGTACACTCCACTGCTGTCAGCTCCTGTCAGTGACCTCCCCAACCATGGAGGCTTGCATCAGACATCAGTACTAGCCAGTCCAGTGGTACTAGGGAAATTCCTTTCCATAGATAATCTGGCTGTAGCCACCACTGCAGTCAGGAAGAGACCCCCATCAGCAGATGGAGACGAAATGAATATTCCAGAGATTGCAGGTTCCACCGAGACAACAGGGAACACTGAAGAGGACATATAAGTGCTTACACCCACAGTATCACTTCCAGGGTTGCTAACCTTAAACCAAGTACCTGCAGGTAGGACCATACATTCGGGCACAGAGTGTTCATCAATAGACATAACTGTACCATCAACTTCTGAAAACAAGCTTCTGTCAGGAAAACTTTGCCCTACTTCATGGCCAGACCAAAAGGCAGTGCCCGAAACTGATAATGGCATCCCAGAACTGTGAACTGCAGAAAGCGTTGATGCTCTAGTTGAATGGGAATGTGAAGATATGCTTCAGACAGGTCCAAAGAGGTCGGAAATTCTCCCGACTGTATGGCCATTATCATAGAGCACAAGGTCTCCATGCGAAAATGCGTCACCCGCAAATGACTGTTGACATGCTTGAGATCCAGGATGGGACGAAAGTGCACACTGGTATCACAGCCTTCAGACTGAGGAGGCTTGCCAAGGTATCCTCCACTGACTGCATCTTCTGTGGGGAGTGGCAGGGAGAGACCATGAACACATCCCAAGGTATACTGCGAAACTCTAGCAAATATCCTCCTCCTCCTATCACCTCCAGGACACATTGATCCGATGTGATCTCGACCTACCTCTGATAGAAGAGAGGCGCCCCATCACCTGCTCCCAGGGGTGGGTTGGCAAAACTTCATTGGGAGGATCCACTACCTCAGCCCGCGTCCCGTCTGGGACAAAAGGACTGAGACCTACCAAAAGGTTGTCTTCTGAAAGGTCACTCATCTACAGGATCGAAACCACTTGGATCCCTAGCATGACCTCTGCTGCTTATCCTCCGGTAATAGAGGAACCAGTGATTCGCCCACTTACTGGCCAGTTTCTCCAACTTGCTCCCAAACAAAAGTGAGCCTTTAAAGGGCAATTTCGTAAGGTTAGCCTTGGAGGTTGCATCGGCCGACCAATTTCTCAGCCATAACCGACATTTGGCTGCTATTACCGAAGCCACCCCTCTGGCTGAAGTGCGGACCAAATCACAGCCCTCATCTACCAAGAGGGTGGCCGCTGGCTCCATAACTGCCCTGAAATTCACCCTAGAGTCATCATCCTCTTGAGAGAGAAGTGAACAGGAGCGAGCCACCAGGGAAACAACAAGAAGCTATTTGCAAAGTCATTGCCACTGCTTCAAATGCCTGCTTAAGGATAGTTTCAATCCTATCGTGTATATCCTTCACGGCCACTCCTCTCTCCACGGGGATAGTCGTCCACTTGGAGTCTGCACATACAAGTGCATCCACCTTCGGAAAACGTAAAGGCTCTCTCACCATCGGATCCAGAGGGTACAGGCCTTCCAAAACTCAACCTTCTTTGAAAGTAGCCTCTAGAGCGCCCTACTCAAGATCAATCAGTTCTTGAATGGTCTCTCACAGGGAAAAAACAAGAGGCTTTATGTAGAGAAACCAAAATGGGATTTTTCTTTGGCTCAGACATGGAATCTGCCCAAGGGACTCCCAGCATGTTCAAGGTCTGGGAAACTAGGGCTGGCAGTTCATCTCTATGGAAGAAACGTAGCATAGTCCAATACGGTTCTAATCCTGGAGAAATTTCACCATTCTCAAGAGAGTCCAGATCGGTGTCACCATCCGTGCCATCCGGATCTCTATCGGGTAAGTCCCACTGCCGCTCTAGGACTACTCCTGCACTTACCAGTAGTAAGTTTATCACCTGCGACTCTGCCCTGGGAGCATTGGATGGGACTGAGGACTGCACCTGTAGAATGTATCGAAATCCCTGGAAACATTCTACCCATGAAAATGTAGAAGAATCCAGTCCAGGCGGTACCTGAGGTGTACTCACGAGCTGCCTTCCCCTGCTGAAGAACCAGTTACGGGAGTTCCAAAATCAAGCACCCCACCTGAAAAGTCTTTATTCAGCCCTACATCCGGCTGGAAAGAACCAGGCTTAGTGAAATCAGAGGAAGATACTTCTCCATGAGCCTCCAAACAGTGCTGGCACAAGTCAGCGGGCACTCCTGGTTGAGATGCCCAAATATGACCGGCAGCATAAAGATAAAAGCATTTAGGTCTCTTAGATATAGGCGCCATTAAACCGGCAGCGCGCTGATCATGGCTAGAAGCGTGCATCTAGCTTCTTTTTTTTTTTTTGGGCATCCAAAAATTCTAGGTACCAAAAAGTAGGTGTCTAACACCTAAGCATCCCAATGCCTAGGTGCCCAAAAATTAGGCATCCCTAGGATAGACACTGTAAAAAATGTAAGCGCACAGCTTAATGTGTGCATAGGTAATCGAACTGCTACTTAAGGCGCTGCTTAACTTGGACGCACAGTCTACCAGACCTGTCTAAGCATCCAAAAACTGGATGCACAACTTGGACGCACAGCTAGACGCACACACCAAACTGACAATCCTGTAGACTGCAGCCTAAAGAAAACAAGTGAATTGCCGTTGAAGCCCACCACGGGGCGCGTAGTGAAAAGCCTCAGAGCAGGGTCTAGCCTACAGAGGCTACTCACATCCCTCGACCTCCCATGGAGTGGGATGAACATCAGAACAACACGCCGAGCAAGGAAACTAGGGGAAGAAGGAAGCCCTACAGCAAAAAAAAAAAACCAAAAACACCCCTCCTTTATATTTCTTGGGGGGGTTTTTTGTTAAACTTACCTGAGCTCAGCCTTACCTGGCTGAGTACAAAGAACAGTCTCCGGCTGCTGGGGGAGAAGGCATTTGCCATCATTGCCACGCTTGGCTTCCTGCACCTGTTGCCTTTCAGCTGCTTAACAGCTAAGTCCACACTGACTGAAAACCAGCTACTGGACCAAGACATTCAACTGAGGGACCACAGAAATCACTTCAGGAATTCTCAACTGGGGGAGGGTCCTTTTGGTATTATCAGGAGAGCAGGGCGAATTTATTTTCCTTAATTCTCCTTTTTTTTTTTTTTTTAAATCAAAGCAATTCCCAGTAGGGAGATGCATGTCCACCATCTGCTGGAGACTGTCACTGTCATGTCAGTTTGCTCTGTCGTCTCCATCTGTGATAGAGATGCATAACCCATTTGTTCTGGATTCATATGACTGGACGCAAATATGCAAGCATTTTAGATGGGATCTAAATAGGTCCTTGGAAGCCGAATTTAGCCCTCCCTGCAAAACTGGAGCTGAGTCAAGCAACAACAATATTAGCACTGAATTGCACATCTCTTCCCTTCTCTGGTGGCTGCCACCACCAATTCGAACACAGTAATTGAAAAAACAGCAACGCCTTGGGCTGCTTCTTCACCTGTAGCGTCTCGCACCACTTGGTTTAAAGAAAAATACTGCTGCTGTTTTTCAATTACCATATCCGGATCAGTAGCGGCTGCCAGTGGTGAGGGGAAGAGTTGCACAGCTTGTCGAATTGGTCAAAGATCAAAAGGGGAGAGAGGGGAAGGGGGGAATCGGGAGCAGGAATAGGAGGGAGTTTGATGAGATATGAGAGAGGGGTAGTGGTAAGGATATATTTTTATTTAAGGTATGTGGGTGTAAATGGGGACTGGAGGAGATGTAGGCTGTGAAAGGTCAGGGGAGGGGGTATAAGTGAAGAGATTAGCATTGAGAGGACAGGTGTGAGAAGTGGATCTACCTTCCTTCACCTGATTCAGGATCCCAATTCTCTCCTTATCCCCATCTCCTATCCTCTGACCTCGTCTCCTTGAGATCCCTTATCTCACGCTAACAAAATATTTTCTCTTTTTCCTGTCACATCCCCAGATCCCTTAATTCCTATTCTCTATCCCTATCCTCCTCAGCATGATCACTAAAATCCCCTTTACTAAAAATAAATAATAAATATAGTCCACTGTTCCCTCTAAGGCAGGGGGATAGGCAACTTTTTTGTGCTGGGGCCACATTACAAGTGATTAACAGCAATGAGAGCTGAGTGGAGGGTTTCCCCCTTGCAGCTCCTCGACATGACAACCAAGCCTCCAGAACTTGCTGCAGGCATTTCAATATATAGCAAGCAGCAGCATCATTTTTAGCATCCAAGGAGTTCCTTTAATCATGGATCCCAATCTACACCAAGATCAGTAAAACCTTCAACCCAAGAGGTATAAGGAACTTTTCCGGCTAGCAGACTACCTCACCTTGGTCACAAATGGAGAACACAGACAGACCCTCACCAAATAAGAATAAATAGAAGGTGCAGACAAAAAACTGAACTGGAAACCACTAAAAGCCAGACTCATATGCAGTGCAACGGTGCAAAAACAAAATCACCACTATTCCTCATAAAATAAATTCAAGAAATATAAATCAATCATGATAGCAAACCAAACAGATGAAAAGAACATATAACAATAAAGAAGAATAAGGATAATTAACACTTCCCAAAAATCAATTAAATATTTCAAAACAGAAGCTATATCATACACCCAATAATTAAAACTAATAACGATAACAAGTTCCCTCTCTCCACACCTATGACCTTTTGATTCTGAATCACCCTGAGATTGGATGAGGGTAGGGGAAGTGGGGGGGGGGGGGGGGGAACACACCCCCTTCTCCTCTCTCAAATATACATATGAATCCTTCTACCTTCTCTTCTAAATTCCCCTCTTCCATTTCCTCCTCCCCTTCCCTCACTCACCTTTCAGTCATTCAACCCTCCCTCCACCCCCCTCAAGTCATTCACTAACCCTCCCACTCACCCTTCCCTTCACCCCTCATGCCCTTCCCACTCTCTCTTCTGTCACTCCCCCTCCTTCCCATGCACTCCCTTCCCTCTGTCAGGTTCCCTCCTTTCCAGTCACCCCCTTCCTTCTCAGTCACACACATCCACACGCCTTCTTCCCTCTCACGCACTCTTCCCTTCCTCCAATCACTACCTTCCCTCTCAGTTACATACCCTCTTTCTCCCCCATTCACTCCCTTTCCTTCTCTCCCCCCTCTATCACTCACCACTCATGTCCCCTTCCCAACCCACCATGTGACTCACCCTTCCTGCTGGGGTTGTCGTCATCTTCCTGCTGGCTGGGTGATGAAAGCCCACCAGCAGTCAACCTCAAGCCCACCACTGTGCAGGGCGTGTTCTTGCTAGCGGGGTTCCCAAGTGTGCCATGCAGGACGGGTTCTCTTCTAGCTAGTAGGAACTGCGCCATTCAGGGCCCAACATCACGTGGGCCACACATGTTAATTTTAAATAGATAGGCAGGTACTTGCCAGGTTTTCATGGCCTGGATTGGCCACTGTTGGAAACAGGATGCTGGGCTTGATGGACCCTTGGTCCAACCCAGTATGGCATGTTCTTATGTTCTTAAGAAAGATGGTACTGGGTCAGATTTGGCACACAGGTCGTAGGTTTACCCTCCTCTGCACTAGGCTGTGCGTGCACACAGAGGTCATGAACCCTACACACAAATTCCAATATTATTTGCATTATACTAGCTCATAGTGCACAAATTTGAACCTGGCTTAAAAAATGTTGCACCAAAAAATTTTTTGCACATGCAGTCCTTTCAAAAATTGGAGGGAATACTGATCTAGATAACACAAACAATGTTTAAAAATTACTATTTTGATAAAGCATTACAAATTCACATTGTGCAAATCTATGCAAATGTGCAACATAATTGGTACAGAATTTCAGAAACTTTGCCACATAATTGCGTAGCTCTCTCCACAGAATTTACTCCTGAGCTGCTGCAGGAAACTTGATGGTCTATGGGAGGGGAGTTGTGGATGAAAGCCAATTGATCCAGGTTGCCAACCCTGACAAATTAAGATTGAGGAAAACCACAAGTGAGAAATTCACTCATCTATTTTTGAGCAATCTATTTTTGAGCAATTGTATCTGTGAACCCTCAGGACAGAGGCAGACCAGCATATTGCTGCAATCTGAGAGACATGTGTCAATAATTCCCATGAATGGGATACAGCCACACAGCTACAATTTGTTTAGGAAGGATCGGGGTGGCAGAAAAGTGAGAGCAGTAGCTCTCTATGTACAAAAATCATACCAAAGCAACTCAAATACAGGGGAACTGGAAAAAGCAGGCAGCACTTTTAGCCATCTTGGAAATGGTACTGCCATCTACGCTTCTCCAACTTGGAAGGAAGAACCCGACAAAGATACGGTCAAAAACAACTAAAAGGTGAGAATGAAGTGAGATGCTGGTGGAAGATGTTAACCTGCTGGCTGTGGACTGGAATACTCCATTGGTGGACTCAAATAGAAATGGAGAGATCCCAAACTTCCTTCAAAGGGCTCTTCTCAGACAAATGGTAATGAAATCCATGATATTGGATTTGAAAGTTAAGAATGGAGAAAGCATCTATAACATCCAGGTAGGTACCCACCTGAGCAGCAGTGATTGTTAGGAGGCAGAGCTGGTGAACTGGAAAAAAAGAGAGCCCAAATACTGTAATCCACTGCAATGGATCACTGAACTTAACTGTCAGCTGTAAGTCATTGAACTTCCCAGCTGGAAAAGCTAGTCATAAATAAACAAAAATGATGAATAGTGGGCTAAATTAAAAGAAGTGATACTAAGGGAAACAGTTTTTATAACAGGAAAGTAAATAAAAGTAAAAAAGAAAAAATGCTTTAGTAAAACAGGTAGATGTGACTTATTTACACTTTTGGATAATAGTAGGACTAGGGGGCATTCCATGAAGTTAGCAAGTAGCACATTTAAGACTAATCGGAGAAACCATTTTTTCACTCAATGCACAATTAAGCTCTGGAATTTGTCGACAGAGGATGTGGTTAGTGCAGTTAGTGTAGCTGGATTTAAAAAAAGGTTTGGATAAGTTCCACTGACAGCTATTAATCAAGTTGACTTAGGGAATAGCCACTGCTATTACTGGCATCAATAGCATGGGATCTTATTAGTGTTTGGGTACTTGCCAGGTTTGGCCTCTGTTGGAAACAGGATGCTGGGCTTGATGGACCCTTGGTCTGACCCAGCATAGCAATTTCTTATGTTAAGGACATAAAGATCATCAATACACTTGAGGAACAAACATGGTAAAGCAGAAAGAGGTGGGGAAGGAAGTCAGGATGGCAAAAATGTGAATAGAAGAAAAAAAAGATGGCTAATAAGATAAAATGAGGAGATATTTTCTTCAAGTATGTCAGTGAGAATAGAAACACCAGAAGGCTGAATTGTTAGATTAAGTTGAGATAAGGATAAAATGTGCAAAAAGGGGAACAAGGAAAACTTGTTTAGTATTCATCAAAGAGTTCTATGTTTGATGCAGTTTACATCGCTCTAGCATTGAATGTCTGTACGACTGTTGATGTGATAATCAATGTGTGTGTCTGTTGCTCCTATTATCCACCTTGGACTGTATAACAAACTTTTTTTTTCTGTTCTATCAAGCAACCAGCCTTTCCAGTTCACCACCTTAATACCCATTCTCAGGCTTCTCAGTTAATTTTTCAGCCTCTTATGTAGATCAGTTCCAAAAGCTTTGCTGAAATCTAAAGCCTGGATTTTAAAAGCCCTGTGCACAAAAATTTGGGGGATAAGCGCATGGCCGGGCCTGAGCGAGAAGAAAGGGGCGGGCCAGTGTCCCGGGGAAGGGTGCGCCGGCAGCCAACCAGCATGCAGAGTTTACTTCTGCTCCAGAGGAGCAGTAAGTATCAAATCAAAAAATTTGGGGATAGCTAGGGCAGGTTTAGGGGTCAAGGAAGGCGAGGGGAAAAGATAGGAAGAGTAGGGTTAGGGAAGTTCCCTCCCAGTCCTCTCCTTAATTAGAGTGGACTAGGAGGGAACTGGTGTAGGCCTGATCACGTCACCGTGCATATTTTTTAAAAGATTCTCCCCCCCCTACCCCCCATGCGTGCGGGAGGGCACCCGCTCGCACACGCAGACATGAAAATCTGGCGCACGTGTGCGTGGGAACCGTATTTTATTACCTGCACATACCAACGCATGCATGTTATAAAATCGGCACGCCCAGGAACTGCACACATATAGCCACACGTGCCTTTTCAAATCAACCCCTAAGTATACCACATCCAGCTCATGCCCTAGATCTAATTTTCTAATCAACAAATTGAAGAAATCAGACTTGTTTGATACATTCTCCATCTGGTTAAAGCATGCTGCCTTGCAATCTGCAACCCACTCAATTGTAAAATATTTTACTGTCTTCCTTCCATGTTTTATTTATTTATTAACTTTTTTATGCCGACATTCGTGGGTACATCATGCCGGTTTACGGTAAAACTGAAAGGGGGAAATACAATGAATTGGGGGGGGGGGGAGCAGTGAGGAAGATAAGAGAAGCAAGCACAGCGGGGGGGGGGGGGGGGGGGGGGGGGGGGGGGGGGGGAACAGACAGAGAAAAATTAGGAACAGTGCCGGTTGGAAAGCAGGGTACAGAGGTGGAGGAATAACCGAAAGAAGAGAATAAATAACATTGCAAAAATATAATTACAAGGAGGCACTAAAATCAACCATTGCAGATATATACGATCTAAAAGGAAACGGGGTATACTATCCAGAGCACTAAATAAAGCTACCGTATATACAATGTGGCTGCCAATAACAAGCAGAACTAAGTATAATCTATCAATAGAACTAAATAGAATCATATAGTCTCAATTTTCCAATCACTGCAATAAAATTAACCGGCCTGTATTTTCCAACCTGTTCTCTGTTACCTCTTTTTATAAAGTGGGACAACATCCACCCTTCTCCGGTGCCACAGGTCCCCTTTCATCCCTAAGATTATTTTGGTGGACCTTTGAGAATTCTCCTAAGCCCCTTAATATCCTAGGTTGTATCCTATCTGACCCTGTGGCATTTTCCACTTCCAGTTTTGCTATTTCCTTACAAATTTATGCTTCTATGTATTGGGTGGTATCTACCCTTCTCCCATATGTACCCATGCCAGTAATGATCCTCCTCTTATCCATTATTCAGAGTGCTAAATAAATGTTAAAAATGGAATTAGGTGACTGCCTATTATTAACTAGAAATTCACTTGGAGGAAAGAACTGTAATAGGTAGAGTGCTTCAGGGATCCAGTTCTGATGCTGGTTTTATTCAACATTTTTGTGAGTGATATTGTGGAGAAGTTAGGAAGAACAGATTGTTTCTTTCACAAATGATACTAAGATCTGCCTCAGAGTTGATACCCCTGAGGAAGCGTGATACGTGATCTAAGAAAGCTCATGGTCAAATGCTTAGCAGATAAAAATCAGTGCAAATAAATACTAAGTCAGACATTTTGGGTGCATAAATCCAAGGGGATATGGGGAGATGAGAAGCTGATTTGCACTAATCAAGAAAGAAAATTGGGGAAATAGTATTTGATTGCAAGGTAGCAAAAAAAGTATGATAAGGCTGTGGCTAGAGACAGAGGGATGCTAGGGAGAGGCATAATCCAACACACAAAAAATGAGGTAATAATGCTTCTGCACATGTTGTGGCAAAACCTCAACTAGAATATTGTATCCAATTCTGGAGAACGCTGCTTCAGAAGTATATAGACTGGAGGCAGTCTAAAGAAAGGCTACCAAAATGGTGAAGCGTTTGCTACAAAAGCCATAAGGCATGATGCTTAGGGTCCTAATGTATTGCCCCTGTATAGTTCCCTGGTGAGACATTTGGAATACTGGGTACAATTCTGAAGATTGCACCTTCAAAAGAATATAAGCCAGGTGGAGTCGGTTCAGAGGGTAACTATTAAAATGAACAGTGGTATTCATGCCGAAGCATATGGGGATAGACAAAGATCTAAACATGTATACCCTAGAGGAAAGGCAAGATAGGAGAGATATGATAGAGACATTTTAATATTTCCAAGGTTACCATCCACAGGAGGCAAGCCTCTTTCAACAGAAAGGGGGGGGGGGGGGGGGTGTCTAGAACGAGGGGTCATGGGATGAGGGTGAAATGAGGTAGACTTGGGAGTAATCTTAGGAAATATTTCTTTATAGAGAAGTTAATGGCTACATGGAATGGCCTCCCAATGGAGGTGGTGGAGACAAAAATGGTAAGTCTAGATATATTGAATGGATGGGCAGAGTAAATGGACCATATGGTCTTTTTCTGCTATCATGTTTCTAATTATGTACACCCTAGAGGAAAGGAAAGACAGAGGATACGAGACATCTAAATACCTCACCAAAAGCAAACCTTTTTCAGAAGAAAAATGCTTTAGAACAAGAGGAAATGGTAGGAGGCTCCGGGTTGGGACAAACTCGGGAACAATTTCCAAACATATCTATTTAAGAAAAAAGTGTGGGGAATGCATGTATTGATGATGGTGGAGAAAAGAAAATCAGTAAAAGGAAGCACAAAAAAGAGCTGGACTAAGCACAAAGGATCTTTAGTGCAGAAAGGATAATGAAGCATTGGCATAACCTGCATGGAGCGGTAGATACAACTGTAAAAGAGCAGTGATACAATAGCACTGTAGAGGAACTGTTTAAAACCTAAACTTCAATGAGCAGGGGGAAGCCAGATTTTATTTATTAATTATTATATTTAACATTTGTGGTGGTTTGGAGATTATTACAAAAATTGATGGTAAGACACAGAAAGGAGCCTGATTATTGGCTTAAGCATTGGTCTTGTAACAAAGATGGAGATAAGGAGTGAAATGGCTTACCAGCAGAGACTAGAGGCTACCCATGGATTTTGGGCATGCTTGGGAAAGTTATGCAGGACAGTGGTAGGAAAGGGTTGAGAAATTGGGTAAAGACATGGGGGGTGGGGGGATTGCTGTTGGTTTAAAGAAGGGAATTTACAGTATAAGCTCTTCTTCCCAAAGTGGAAGAATCTCAGCTGGACAAATGAGATGGGCTATTTTGGTCTTCATCTATCTTCATTTGCTATATTATGTAGAACCTTCCAGCCAATTTCTAGTATTCTCCTATAGCACCACACATGTGTATTTTTTTTTTTTTTTAATTTCTCTGCTATAAAAGCAGGGGCAGAAAAACTTTTGGACAGCTTGGGTACCAGCTCAAATCTTTAGAAGCAAAGGGGGAAAAGTTGAAGCATTTTTTTTTGTGATCTCCCCATTTTTTTTGCTATAAAATTTTGACCTTCATTCCCCCCCATACTATTCTCCAGTCTCTCCTTTATGAGAGCCAACATTAGCTCCTCTACTTCCTGACAGCTCCTCTTCCCCTAGCTGCGGCTGGAAGCTCCTTTCCCGGGCTTAAATCCAGGTTTCAATGTTTAGGGTTCTCTTATCTTCTGACTCCCTACACCCTGTCTACACAAATAAGAGTAAGTCACTCTTATTTGTGCCCTTCTCCTTCATGCCAACTCTGCGCCATATGCCCGGACTAGACTTATTGAGTCTGTGTATCATGCTCCCCTCTCTGGCCATAAGGAAACCCAGTTTAAAAAAAAAATCACCATTTTGAAGCTACTTTAAAATCTTTAGTACTTCTCTATAATAAATGCATTTCCCATAGACTTATGTCTTGACCAGTCTGTAAGCTCCATGGAGAAGGGCTCTCTCTTATGTATATCTGTACAGTGCTGCATTTGTCCAGTAGTGCTTTAGAAATAATAGTAGCTGTAGGATCCCCCCCCAAAAAATATGGTACCTGGGATTTTCCAGCCTTGGCTATAAGTAGACTGGAAGAGTAGCCTAGTGGTTAAAACAGTGGGCTGCATAACAGAGAAGTCACTGTTCAAACCCTGACTCTCCTACCAATGCCCCTTTGTGACCTTTGGCAAGTCACTTCATCTTCCACTGCCTCAGTTACCAACTTAGGGCCTGACTTATTCAGACTTTTCTCCCATTCTGTGTGTAGGGGAAAAATGCTAGGTAGATCAAGCCCTTAAATTATAAGGCTTCTGGGTCAGGTACCCACCCTACTGTATCTAAATTGTAACTCACCTTGAACTCATATTTGGAAAGGAGAGTAATTAAATCCAAAATCCAAATCCATTATGTACATGTTTCACTTCGCTATCCTACCACTCAGAAATTCTATGTTCTTGGTAACCTTTAACTTTAGATCTAAGGATTCTATTTATTAAACTATGTTAAAATTTAACTCAGATTAGTTCTGTGGTATTCACTAAAAGATAGTAATCAAGCACCACAGTTTAGTGAATACTGAATTGTTCCTGTGGTTTGGAATGTGTGAATGTTACCAGCAGCAATAATGTCCATGTATTCCTGTCCCATTCCTCCACCAATAAAGGCTAAGAAGATTAAAGCCCCGAGTTACAATCCACCCCACCCCCAAGTGTAAGATGTGAAGCCTGCCCCAAAATGCCAAAAAAGGACCTACATCTCCAGCATACTTTTAGTCCCGTCTCAGTCCCCTCCCATTGGAACCATCTTCCAAAATAGCAATGGCTGATCCAAGGCTTCTGTGTCAGACAGCGCCATTTTAGATGACAGCGCCATTTTCCCAGTGGGAAGTGGGTGGAGGAACTCCTGACAATCCTCAAATCCATTTTTTGCTTTCCGCTTTCTTATTTTTATTAAGCTCTTTAAAATCTCTGTTGATCCAGTTACCTAGATATTTATATTCCATGCAAGCAGCTCCTGTTGTATCGGCAGAGCAGACTTGCAACTGCGCCTGAATCTTCTCAATAAGACTTCCCCACTTTGGAGGCCCTTTTTGAAACTGCCTATCAATATGAATATGCTACTGCTTTGATTTATTTCATTTTATCCTTCAACAAATAATTCTATATTCATGAGCAGAACATTTTCAGAAAATTCACACATCAACTAAAAATTCTTAGGACCTGGGAGAAAAAATGTATAGAATTAACCCCCCCCCCCCCCCCCCCCCCACTAATTTTTTACATTTTTCTCTTTCCCACCCCTCTCCCCAGTTCTTTCACAGTCCAGTGGCTGCCCCCACCCCCCACAACTCTTTTCTGTTTCACACTCTGCCACTGCTCTTTCCACAACCTGCCCCTTCTTTTCAAGTCCTGGCTGCCGCTGTTCTGGGCCCTGGCTTCTCCACCTGGCAACAGCCTGAAGCTTAGGTGCCCACGTTTTTTCCAGTTCTGCTTATATAGCATTAGAACTAGTTTTGCTAATCACATGAAAAATAATTTATAAGCATTTCATGTTCCATGTTTTCCAAGCTAGTTTCAAGGCAGCTTACAATAAGAATTAAAGTTGAATTTCTATTACAAGAGTGTAGTTTACAATCAACTCAGGAAACACAAAGGAGGGCATACAGAGATATGAATGGAGATACAAGGTTCTCAAGATTATTTAAGAACATAAGAACATGCCATACTGGGTCAGACCAAGGTCCTTCAAGCCCAGCATCCTGTTTCCAACAGTGGCCAATTCAGGCCATAAGAACCTGGCAAGTACCCAAAAACTAAGTCGATTCCATGTTACCATTGCTAATGGCAGTGGCTATTCTCTAAGTCAACTTAATTAATAGCAGGTAATAGACTTCTCCAAGAACTTATCCAATCCTTTTTTTAAACACAGTTATACTAACTGCACTAACCACACCCTCTGGCAACAAATTCCAGAGTTTAATTGTGCGTTGACTGAAAAAGAACTTTCTCCGATTAGTTTTAAATGTGCTACATGCTAACTTCATGGAGTGCCCCCTAGTCTATTATCCAAAAGAGTAAATAACCGATTCACATCTACACCTAGACCTCTCATGATTTTAAACACCTCTATCATATCCCCCCCTCAGCCGTCTCTTCTCCAAACTGAGAAGTACTAACCTCTTTAGTCTTTCCTCACAGGGGAGCTGTTCCATTCCCCTTATTTTGGTAGCCCTTCTCTGTACCTTCTCCATAACAATTATATCTTTTTGGAGATGCGGCGACCAGAATTGTACACAGTATTCAAGGTGCGGTCTCACCATGGAGCAATACAGAGGCATTATGACATTTTCCATTTTATTCACCATTCCCTTTCTAATAATTCCCAACATTCTGTTTGCTTTTTTGACTGCCGCAGCACCCTGCAACGACGATTTCAATGTGTTATTCACTATGACGCCTAGATCTCTTTCTTGGGTTGTAGCACCTAATATGGAACCTAACCTAGCATGGTTATGTTTCCCTATATGCATCACCTTGCACTTACCCACATTAAATTTCATCTGCCATTTTGATGCCCAATTTTCCAGTCTCACAAGATCTTCCTGCAATTTATCACAATCTGCTTGTGATTTAACTACTCTGAACAATTTTGTATCATTTGCAAATTTGATTATCTCACTCGTCGTATTTCTTTCCAGATCATTTATAAATATATTGAAAAGTAAGGGTCCCAATACAGATCCCTGAGGTACTCCACTGCCCACTCCCTTCCACTGAGAAAATTGTCCATTTAATCTTACTCTGTTTCCTGACTTTTAGCCAGTTTGCAATCCACGAAAGGACATCGCCACCTATCCCATGACTTTTTACTTTTCCTAGAAGCCTCTCATGAGGAACTTTGTCAAACGCCTTCTGAAAATCCAAGTATACTACATCTACCGGTTCACCTTTATCCACATGTTTATTAACTCCTTCAAAAAAGTGAAGCAGATTTGTGAGGCAAGACTTGCCCTGGGTAAAGCCATGCTGACTTTGTTCCATTAAACCATGTATTTCTATATGTTCTGTGATTTTGATGTTTAGAACACTTTCCACTATTTTTCCTGGCACTGAAGTCAGGCTAACCGGTCTGTAGTTTCCCGGATCGCCCCTGGAGCCCTTTTTAAATATTGGGGTTACATTAGCTATCCTACAGTTTTCAGGTACAATGGATGATTTTAATGATAGGTTACAAATTTTTACTAATAGGTCTGAAATTTCATTTTTTAGTTCCTTCAGAACTCTGGGGTGTATACCATCCGGTCCAGGTGATTTACTACTCTTCAGTTTGTCAATCAGGTCTACCACATCATCTAGGTTCACCATGATTTGATTCAGTCCATCTGAATCATTACCCATAAAAACCTTCTCCAGTACTGGTACCTCCCCAACATCCTCTTCAGTAAACACCGAAACAAAGAAATCATTTAATCTTTCCGCAATGGCCTTATCTTCTCTAAGTGCCCCTTTGACCCCTCGATCATCGAACGGTCCAACTGACTCCCTCACAGGCTTTCTGCTTCGGATATATTTTAAAAAGTTTACACTGAGTTTTTGCCTCTACGGCCAACTTCTTTTCAAATTCTCTCTTAGCCTGTCTTATCAATGTCTTACATTTAACTTACCAAAGTTTATGCATTATCCTATTTTCTTCTGTTGGATCCTTCTTCCAATTTTTGAATGAAGATCTTTTGGCTAAAATAGCTTCTTTCACCTCCCATTTTAACCATGCCGGTAATCATTTTGCCTTCTTTCCACCTTTCTTAATGTGTGGAATACATCTGTACTGTGCTTCTAGAATGGTTTTGTTTTTTGTTTTTGTTTTTTTTTTTAAGAATGACCACACCTCTTGCACACTTTTTACTTTTGTAGCTCCTTTCAGTTTTTTTCTAACAATTTTTCTCATGTTATCAAAGTTTCCCTTTTGAAAGTTTAGCACGAGAGCCGTGGATTTGCATACTGTTCCTCTTCCAGTCATTAATTCAAATTTGATCATATTATGATCACTATTGCCAAGCGGCCCCACCACAGTTACCTCTCTCACCAAATCCTGTGCTCCACTGAGAATTAGATCTAAAATTGCTCCCTCTCTTGTCTGTTCCTGAACCAATTGCTCCATAAAGCTATCATTTATTCCATCCAGAAACGTTATCTCTCTAGCGTGTCCCAATGATACATTTACCCAGTCAATATTGGGGTAACTGGTAGTGCAGTAATAATGGGAGACTTCAATTTGGTTAGCTTCCCTGATTTCTCTTAAACTTTCACTGTCCGTCTCACCATCTTGACCAGGTGGATGGTAGTATACTCCTATCACTATAGTCTTCCCTGACACACAAGGGATTTCTACCCATAAAGATTCAATTTTGCATTTAGCCTCATGCAGGAAGTTTATCCTGTTGGACTCTATGCCATCCCAGACATAAAACGCCACACTGCCTCCTGGGTGCTCCTCTCTGTCATTGCAATATAATTTGTACCCCGGTATAGCACTGTCCCATTGGTTGTCCTCCTTCCACCATGTCTCTGAGATGCCAATTAAGTCTGTCATCATTCACTGCTATACATTCTAATTCTCCCATCTTACTTCTTAGACTTCTGGCATTAGCATACAAACATTTCAAAGTTTGTTTTTTGTTTGTATTTTCATTCTGCTTTTTAATTTTTTTTTAGCTCAGGTGAGTTTTTAGCTACAGGCACTTGGACTACTTTTCTTATTATTGGAACCTCTCTGTGAGGATGCCCTAATTCTAATGCATCATTAGTATCATTTGAAGATACCTCTCTCCAAACCATGCGCTGCTGAGCAACTGTCGGCTTTCCCCTTAGAGCAGCTTTTAAATTAAAACAATCTCCTTTTTAAAGGTGAGCGCCAGCAGTCTGGTTCCACCCTGGTTAAAGTGGAGCCCATCCCTTTGGAAGAGACTCCCCTTTCCCCAAAAGGTTCCCCAGTTCCTAACAAAACTGAATCCCTCTTCCTTGCACCATCGTCTCATCCACGCATTGAGACTCCAGAGCTCTGCCTGCCTCTAGTGACCTGCGCATGGAACAGGGAGCATTTCAGAGAATGCTACCCTGGAGGTTCTGGATTTAAGCTTTCTACCTAAGAGCCTAAATTTGGCTTCCAGAACCTCCCTCCCACATTTTCCTATGTCGTTGGTGCCCTCATGTACCACGACAGCCGGCTCCTCCCCAGCACTGTCTAAAATCCTATCTAGGTGACGCGTGAGGTCCGCCACCTTTGCACCAGGTAGGCATGTTACCAGGCGATCCTCACGCCCACCAGCCACCCAGCTATCTACATTCCTAATAATCAAATCACCAACTATGACGGCCAACCTAACCCTTCCCTCCTGGGCAGTAGGCCTTGGGGAGATATCCTTGATGCGAAAGGACAATGCATCACCTGGAGAGCAGGTTCTTGCTACAGGATCCTTTCCTGCTGCACCCGGTTGATGCCCTCCAATCATGAGACCTTCTTTCTCAACGGCAGCACCAGGGCTGCCAGTCTTAAGTTGGGACTTGCCTAGTATGTCCCTGAAGGTCTCATCTATATACCTCTCTGTCTGCCTCAGCTCCTCCAGGTCTGCCACTCTAGCCTCCAGAGACCGGACTCGTTCTCTGAGAGCCAGGAGCTATGCATCGCATGCACATGTACAACTTCTCACCGGCGGGTAAAAAAATCATACATGTGACACTTGATGCAAAAAATTGGGAAGCCCCCCTCTTGCTGCTGGGCTGCTGCCTTCATCTCAATTTTGTTCAGTTCCTAGTTAAGTTTTAGGTTGATAAGGGAGTAGGAATGTGTCTAACGTCCTTGAAATGTATTAGTGAATTCACTATATTTTTATTTTTAACTTTTATATACCGACATTCCTGTATAAAATACAAATCACACCGGTTTACAATAAAACATAACTTCGCCTGTGAGCGTTACATAGCGTTATATGTCTGGTAGTGGCCTACAAGGGGACTGATCAAACTCTCAATAAAGTTTTTGTTGGTGTTTTTTTTTTTTGTTTTGTTTTTTGGTTTGTTTTTTTTGTGAAAGTGGCACCTGCCTATAAATTAAAGGATGAGCTAGGGGAGGGTTGGGAAATCCAAACAGTCTAACTTCAGTTAGTCAGCCAGAGTGACTCACTGCTCTCTTTATTATCAAATGTTGATACCTAATCAAACCAAATCACACTACCTCAACACTTTCCCAAGGTGAGTAACTGAACTGAACTTTTCAACCTTTTTACTTAGGTATACACTGCTCCTAGCTTATTTCTAGCTTCTGGCTACTTTTTTTTTTTTTTAAATACAAACACTCAGTTCTGCTTACTAGCTGCCTTACTGACTGACCATTTAAAAATACAAACAGTCTAACTTGTTTATTCGCTGTCTTACTGACTATTAAAGGCACACACACACTAAATAATACTCCCAAATAGTTAACTTTGCCCCAATACTTTTGAAAGAGACAATGGCCCAAGCAAAATCTTACTGATTCCTTTCAGCCACCAGCAAGGTGATCCTCTCCTCTCAGTGCTCCCACTGGTTATACAATCTTATCTCTTGTAGATCTTAGATGCTATTAGTACTGTCATCAGTATATCAAATGTTTCTTAGGCATATATCACTGATGTTAATACTTTCAGTTTTCATATGGTTTCCAGGGTTAGGAATTTCCAATATAAACTGAGGAAAAGTGGGGACAGTTTGCATCCTTGGCTTCCTCCACATTATTTCTAGGTTTGTTCTGATTGTAGCAATTTGACTTCAATATAAATTAATGATTAGCCTAATATATTTTGTTATATCAATTCTACATATTTCTACCAATATACCATAATTTACATATATAGTAGAAAATTAGTATTATATCACCATTGTAATACAAGGGGCTCGTTAAAATTACATAACCAAAAAAATAAAAGAACCACCCCCCCCCCCCCAAAATTTTCAATAGTATCATAATGTGACAATTTTATTATGTTTTAAAGATGAAACTTGGGTACAAACCACCTGCTTAACACTGCATACAGGTTTAATTTTAACCCCTTACATATTCATACCTCAATTATCTGCATTCACACACAACTAATCATATAAAAAATGTACCTTTTACAGATTCAAAATACATGCTAATACTAAAATAGAATCCTTAACTAAACGGCAGATCACATTTTTGCAGAATACATCCCTAAATTGTTGCTCACAGAAGGTTCCATTGATGATGTATTTAGACGAAACTTCCCAATGTGTTCTTACACATTTCTGTTTATAAATAGCCCAAAACAGGCCTCTGTTCCACTCTTATTAGGGCTTCATAAGGGGACGAATGTTCTCACAGGTGGGAAGTGCAGATACAAAAGGAATCGAAGCAGCAGTTTCCCAAACTAACCGCTCTTCAGCCAGGTTAGATGGAACCGAAAAAGAAACCAATGTTTACATCAACCATTTGATTAAAAATAAATGGTGGGTAGCATGGCGTGAAACCTCTTATCTTTTAAAACAGTGTGTACTTAACATATTTCACTGCTGGATCAATTACTGTTTGAACCTCATGTTGCCTCTTCGAGGAACTTCAGCAACAGTCTGTTATATATGTATAAGCATTAATTGTGGCACAAACATTTCAGCTATGAATGCAACTACTGGAAAAAATAAGGATTCACCTCTCTTGTGTAGAGGTTAAAGTATTAAGACGCACAAGGTTGAGCTCGCGTTTACTCCTATTTTGCACACATTTTTGTGCTGTAACTTTACTCCATTAAATAAGGATTTTGGCACACAAAAATGTGTACACAAACAGGAGTGAAAATGTGCACTTTATTTATTTATTTATTTATTTTCTTTTACTATACCGATGCTCAAGACTAGGTCTTATCGTACCGGTTTACAATGTAACTGAGGGGAAACCAATTAACATCAAGGTAGAAAGTAAAGTTACATTAAACAGGGAGCGTAAAACCTGGGCAATGGAAGACAGTACAGAATTTAAACTAAGAAACAATTAGAGAGAGATAAATATATATATATATATATAATCAACAAAAACTATAAGATTAGTGCATGTAAACCCCATATTAATTAAGACATTAGCTATTGCTCCCCAACACAAGTAGCTGCGTTACAAGTCCTGAAGGCTTAACTCATGTTTTCTCTATGCTAGAAATGTAACTTTACTCCATCTCTGACCCAGGAGTTAACTTGTATTTCTGGGCCTAGTGTTAGTCTATGGTGCTATGCTAGCATGGTCCTAGAACTGGAGACTTGGGTCTCCTGGGTGGACCGCTGCACTGGGAGCTCAGGGTCCAGGACCATGCTGGCAAAGCACAACACATTAATGATAGGCCCAAAAATGCAAGTTAACTTTACTCCTACTCTGACCCAGTTCTAAAAAATCTGGGCCAAGTAATGAGACATCCAAGTCCAGGACCCAAAGGGAGGATTCTACCTGGGATCTGAGTCAGAAATACATTAACTGTTGTAGGTACATAAAGGTCTCTTGGGCAGCCACTTTTGCAGAATTGTCACCACTCATTTACTTTATGTACAGTTGTCTATAATTATCATCTCATGCTTCTCTGGATTTGCTCAAGACTTGAGAGAATAGCTGGCAGAACTCTTGGCCCAGCAGGAGCTACATGCCAACGATGTGATGGCGGATGGCAAACCTTATGTAGTGAATCTGAGAAGCATGAGGTGGCAGTGATTGATAGTGGTACATTCAGCAATTACTGCAAGATGGTGACAACTGTGCTACTGCAAGTGTCTACTCCTAAGAACTTACTGGGCAGACAGTTGCACATAGAATTTTGCACACAGTTGTGACAACTGTGCTAATTGCCTGTCCCAAAGATAAACACTTTTTAATTTCAAATCTGTCCAGAGGCCCTTTTCAGTTGTTTTATATGCACAAACCATATTTTGTCTCATCACCTGATTTGTATGCATAAATCATGTTTTATGCATGATGTGCATATATTCAATATTTTCATACTATTGATTTACTACATCAGGAGTTAACCCAATTTTGACTACAGGAGTAAAGAAAATGAGCAAAAATTGAGCCCCTTTTATTACATACCAGCCCTGTTCTGAGTTAGAAATATGGAACACAAGAGGTCAAGATGTAAATCTACCCCAACGTTCATTCAACATTCAGGAAATTCAATACCACCTTGAAGAAAAAAGATACATATACTTACATTTCTGTGAAATTTCGTGAAGGAATGGTGCATATAAAACCTGTGCATGTAAACAATGGCAGTGTTTATTGTCAGTTGAGATCTAAAGGTGTAATTTAGGAAAGTTTTAGTAAACCTTCAAACATACCAAACTCCAACTTGATCTGAAGAAGAAGCTATAGCGAAGAGAATTCTAAACATTCAAGGTTTTTAAAATGTATTACGCCACTTTAGGTGATCCTACGGGACCAACAAGGCGGGATACAAGCGTAAATAATAGAAGAGCATTAAGACGGGCATGCCTCAACCTGTAAATAATGAAAATGAACTCGCAATGCTGGCGCAAGAACCCGGCACGTCTGGCTCTAGTCCCCACGCTACAAATAAAAAGCAGAAAACATTGCAGCTTGGTAGACAGCGTAGGGCTAAGTTACTGAGAGCAGTTACAACCTCAACGCTTGCATAAACCCACCATCGTCTAAAAAAAAAAACAAAAAACCAGCGTTAAAGACCCGAAAACAAAGGGGAAAACGGGACAAAACCAACACTGCCCCTCCCGGCTCGTTTTCTTCTCTAAAGAACCTTAATTCAACGCCTAGTTCAAGATCTAATTCTATACAATAAAACACAACGGCAAGCAGGAAAAATAGACATTTGTCGGCAGCGTCTCTCCGTTTTCACACGCCAGACCAGA
The DNA here is from genome assembly GCF_901001135.1 of Rhinatrema bivittatum. Classification (NCBI taxonomy): domain Eukaryota; kingdom Metazoa; phylum Chordata; class Amphibia; order Gymnophiona; family Rhinatrematidae; genus Rhinatrema; species Rhinatrema bivittatum. The sequence continues at coordinate 50,041,416 of NC_042620.1, read as the reverse complement.
ACAAAAACCATCGTCTAGGCCCCGGCCGCCATCACTATACCCGGCTCCACACAGGCCCGGCTCCTCTCGCCCCTCCGCCCGACGTCCCCCCTCTCACACGTTTCCCGGAAAAGGATACACATTAAGCCGCTGCCCCATATCTTGGATGAGGTTGGCCGCTTGCTGTCTGTACGAGAGCTCCTTATCGGCCTCCACCCCGCAGCGGCGGGACGGCGTGCTCTCCAACTGCTCCCGGGTGAAGAACCATCGAGAAGCGGATCCACCGCAGGCCGCCATGACACTTCCACGCAGCGGGCAGAGAACAGCCAGCAGCAGCAGCAGCCCCGCCGAACCCTTCGCGTCACAATCACCGGAAGTCGCCGCCCGCCAAGCGGAATCCAGCGCGCGGCCGCCTGGGAGTTGCAGTCCGCCGAGGGCCCAGTAAGGAGAGAGCGGTAATCGCCACCAGAATACGCTCCCGAACGGTGGCGGGAAACGCGGCAGCCGAGGAAAGTATTAGAGAGTGCGGACTTGTCCATTGCTTCTTTGGGTTTTCGGCCGACTGAATGTTGAAAAGCCACCGTGTGGAATCATTACCAAACTTCAGGTTCGAAAAGGATTTCCTTCTAAATCTAACATCAAGAAAGAGAAACATAGCAGTATGCGAAACATTAGAAGCGGTATAATAACGGATTGCTTCTTAGTGCTCAGGGTGAGCGTGGGCTTAATTGTATGGGCAACGTTCCACCGTGAGGCCAGCCAAAAATAAAACAAAAGGAAAATAAAGGGGAAAGCACTGGATACACATTCGAATGGCAGAGGCTAGGCCCGAGGGAAAAATATGCCAAGTGACATTTGGGCTGCGGAATATTCAGTGCTTAAGTGCTATAAATATGGATCCTGTATACCAGTGGCGTAGCCAGAATTGATTTTTTGGGTGGGCACAAGGTTAACATGGGTGGGCTGTAGGCATGCAGGTCTACTAGTTGTTTTTTTACTGATAAATAATGCCAAATTATGCAGCATAGCATTCACATCTACGCCTAAGTGTGAGGTTTACTTAATGATACAAACATAATTCACGGTGATTTGTGGTACTTTAGCCTTCTTATTATTACGATTTTATACACGGCTCCTACCTGTCCATAAATTTTGAGAGAGCGGTTGTGTTGCTTATATTTAAATTGCTAACATCTCAAAATATAGATATATATTTTTACCTTTGTTGTCTGATCTTTGTATTTTTCTAATCAGTTGGTCCTGGTCTCTTTTTCCCATTTTTTCCCTTATAGCTCATTTCCTAATTCCTTTTCAGTGTCTTTCTTCTATTACTGTCTTCTTCCCTTCCACACACACACATACACGCTTTCTCTCACAGACTCCCTCTCACACACTCAAGCTGTCACTCTCTCATATGCTCCCCCCCCCAAGCTCACATTCAAGTTCTCACTTTCTCACCCCTCCCCAGGCTTATATTCTTATGCACACACAGACGCACATCCAGGCACCCATTCTCACCCACACACATAAACCCAGACTCCCATTCTCACCCACAAACCCATGCTCCCAGTCTCACCCACACATATTCAAGCTCCCATTCTCATCCATACATATACACATTTAAGGTACTATTCTCACCCACACATACACACATTCAAGCACCCATTCTTATCCACATATTCAAGCTTCCATTCTCACCCACCCACACAAACCCAGGCTCTCATTCTCACCCATATATACACACATTCAAGCTCCCATTCACCCACATATTCAAGCTTCCATTCTCACCTACACATTCAAGCTCCCATTCTCTCCCACACACAAACCCAGGCTCCCATTCTCAACCACACATACACACATTCGAGCTCCCATTCACCCACATATTCAAGCTTCCATTCTCACCCACATACACACTCCAGTTTTCACCCACACACACTCCCATTCTCATCCACACATACACATTCAAGCACGTGCACAGCTTCCGCTTTCTCCCCCAGAGCAGGAAGATCAGCTGCCTCTCCTGCTGCCACCGGCCTCCTGCTATCTTCGGGCGTCGGGCCGTATGGTCCGCCGAACTTCCTGTCGGGGGGGGGGAGCGGAAGCGCAGCGCACAACGTCCGCTTCCTCCCCCCCCCCCCCCCCAAGCAGGAAGATCGGCGGACCATACGGCCGGACGCCCGAAGATAGCAGGAGGCCGGTGGCAGCAGGAGAGGCAGCTGATCTTCCTGCTCTGGGGGAGAAAGCGGAAGCTGTGCGCAGCGCTTCCGCTCCCCCAAACAGGAAGTTCGGCGGGCCGTTTGACCCGAAGATAGCAGGAGAAGGGGTGGCAGCAGGAGAGGCAGCTGATCTTCCTGAATTGGGGGGGAGGAAGCGGGAGCTGCGCGCGGCGCTTCCACTCCCCCCCCTCCCCCCGAACAGGAAGACCGGTTGGCCATACGGCCGCAGCAGCGCTTCCCCACGTGTGCTGTGATGGCGCGCGAGGCGTGGGTTCTCTTGTTTGCTGTCGCGGGGATGGGATCCCGCGACAGCCTTGCAGTTCCGGTGCTAGTTGGGTGGGCCTGGGTCTAAGTTGGGTGGGCACCTGCCCACCCAGGCCCACCCGTGGCTACGCCACTGCTGTATACACTGCCGAGCACATCCATTGTTCGGTCTTTCTGGGTTTAATGCAAGTTCCACCGATGGATCCGCGTCATTATTGCTGTATCCGAGATGAGAAACCGTGGGTTGGCACTGAAATGAAATGACCCTGGGATAGATCATGATAGGGCTATCTGGCAAACGACGAAGAGGACGCCCGAGGTTTAATTTTTTAAATCCTGCCCACCAAGCAAGAAACTTTGAAGGAAATTAGATTGCACTGAAAATAAAAAAGCTGCAAAACAAGAAACGGAGAGAAATAGCATAAGAACTTATGTTCACCTTCCTCTTCCTCCTCTTATTTATAACTTATTTATTTAAAAGTTTATATATCAGCTCTTCAGTTCAAAAAGAGCTGCCGAAGTGGTGGACAATAATAATAATTAAAAAAAGCAATAACATAAAACGATACCAGTTTTTCCCAATCAGTGTGCCTTAGACCTGCTCAAGTGTGCCACAGAAAGGTTACCAGTAATTGATGCTCAGATCCAGGCCAGCACCTGGACTTTTCTCTCAGCACTACACAACAACAAGCAACACCAGTTTTGGCCCTTAAACTTGTAGAAACTCCTGAGAGCATTTGTAATCAACTCTGCCTCTTCTTGGCTAGAGCTTGAGCCCTAGAGTATGGTAATTAATGGGCAGCTTGCAGGGTATGGATAGCTGGGACCACTTTGTATGGTGCACATCTTCAAAACATTCCCTGGCTCAGTGAGATGGGGATAGCATGCACTGGACAGTGGATATTACTCACTGACAGGCCAATGCAGCAATCTGTGCATGCTAGCTTTCAGTCCACAGTTTTAACACTCATGTTCAAATTTTTAACTCTTGATGTAGCAAACTAAAGATATGTCAGTGCATCGGGAGTTTAAATTTGGGTTGCTTGTAAAATGTGCATTTGGCACAGGATGAATGCACATTTTAACTTGAGAAGGGGAGGGAGACATCCCTGACGGGCAGATCAGCTACAAGTAAGTGGTGGTAGCCACTGCCACTTAGCCAGATAAGTACTGACTTACCAAGCTATCTGGGAGCTGTTACCCTCTGCCAGATAGCCGGGTAAGTGGCGGCAGCTGCTATTTAGCTGCCACTAACCCGTATATGACAGCACTTATCCACAGACATTTTACAACTTTTAAAAACCTTTTCCCCCATTTTTAGGAGTTTTAAGTGCCAGTGCAGTAGTGCTGAAAACTTAACTCCAGCTCTCACCCAGGAGTTATGTTTCCAACACTAACAGCCCGATCCAGTAAAGTCCGTGGGAGAGCGGACTAACGCCCGCTCTCCCGGCGCGCGCACCGGCCCCTCGCCGGTGCGCGCGATCCAGTATTTAAATTAGGCGACGCGGTGCAAACGAGGAAAAGGAGGCGCTAGGGACACTAGCGCGTCCCTAGCGCCTCCTTTTGGCCTGGAGCGGCGGCTGTCAGCGGGTTTGACAGCCGACGCTCAATTTTGCCGGCGTCGGTTCTCGAGCCCGCTGACAGCCACGGGCTCGGAAACCGGACGCCGGCAAAATTGAGCGTCCGGTTTTCGGCCCGACAGCCGCGGGCCGAATTCAAAAATTTTTTTTTTTTTTTTTTTTACTTTTTTTTACTTTTGGGGACCTCCGACTTAATATCGCTATGATATTAAGTGCACAGAAAAGCAGTTTTTACTGCTTTTCTGTGCACTTCCCTGGCGCCGGAAGAAATTAGCGCCGACCTTTGGGCGGCGCTAATTTCTTAGAGTAAAATGTGCGGCTTGGCTGCACATTTTACTTACTGGATCGCTCGGGAATACCTAATAGGGCCCTCAACATGCATTTGCATGTTGAGGGCGCTATTAGGTGCCGCGGGTGGGCCGCGTGTTTTCCTCCCCTTACTGAATAAGGGGTAAGGGAAAACACGCGTCCAGAGCAGGGTGACAGTGCGCTCCGACGGAGCACACTTTACTGGATCGACCTGTAAGAAAGGCAAACTGGCCAAATGCAGTCTCTGTGCATTGAGGAGTACTGCTTAACGCCCTTATTTGCATGGAATTTCCATGTGAGGGCACTAAGCAGTATTCCTGTTTAAGAACACATTTTCTGCCCGCGAAACTTCTTAATGCAACGGCAAGAAAAATGCATGTTCAAGTGCAGGCAGAAAGGTGCAATAGATTGGATGCACCTTTCTGCATTGGTCTGTCTGAGCGTTGGGAGCTGCAGCGAAGGAGCTCTGGCAGCCACATGCAGCAGCACCGATAATGGAGCTGGCTGACCACACCATATTGATTTCTCCCATCTCCTGCACTTATATATAAAGTTATCTGGTCCATTGTGGTGAGTATATGTGTGTCTTCACATTTCTCTCCCTTTGTTTGAAATTTTGGAAAAAGGACTGCAGGGACTTTCAGTGCTTTCCTAACTCTTCTTTTGGTTGTATGAGTCCTCTTCATATCCACTGCCTGCTCCATGGAGGTGTGCCACATAGCATTTTTGTTAATGTTGGTGTGTGTTGGGAAACACTGATCAGGACAGAATCCAAGCATACAAGCCACAACAGCACCTCCCTACTTAACTTCTGCAAACTTACTCCATTAACTTTAGCCTTTGGAGCTTGATATCCAAAACCATAAAAACAAATACCTCCTCACCAGATTTAATCAGGGAAAATAAAAGGACTTTACTGTGTTTGGAAAAGATACAGAATTTGGCTCTAGATCTATCTCCAAAAGCAAATGGTTCTACAGTTGAGGTGCTGCAACTGAAAAAGCCCTAGACCTCGACCAGCAGTGAAGCTAACAGCAATAACCAGAAGAAAAAGGAAGCTATTTAGATGGCAAAAAGTTTAAGAGGAAAGAACTTTGGGAGCCGATAACTAAGCATTTTCCCATAGCCACAAACAGTGTAGTACATCTGGACTTCCAGTAGTCAAGATAACAAGGACAAAAGCAAGAAAAAGTATACAAGGAGAAGCGACTGCAAGAAGCTGATACAACTATAGTGGGAGAGGTGATGGTAAAATAAGGAGCTGTTGCACAGGCAAGAAATGGTGAGAGCAGACTCTTGTAGGACATGCAGTAGATCCAGGTTTGAGGGCATCGCTGTGCGATTTTAAAATCTTTTTTTTTTATTTTGTAACTTTTGGATTGCAGGACTGTCTTGATGGGCAGCCCTGGCATGGCCGGGAGTCTACCAAGACCTCTGGGAGATATTTAGGAGCTGGGGGGGGATTGAGGCCTGTACCATTAACAGACCTCCTGGAGACATCGTGATGCACATCAGTATCCCGATGTCCCTGGGAGAAGATAATTGCACCTTTTAGAAATGGTCTAAAATAACTGGGCTGATGTTTTTCTAAGTCAGGTGTGTGATTTTATTTGCATTTTATATGCAAATGCATGCAAAGCAGTTGATTTCCACAGCGGGAGAAATCTTTGAAAATATCGCTGCAATATGGCTATATCACATGATAAAACAGTGTTAAAGCCAAATCGTGGCTTACTAAATCTAGGTCCTAGTTAGTTATCTAGTAAAATCGCTGAGTAGGTTTGGTTATTTTTCCCTGTGCATATTTTGACTTACTAGTGCCCCTTACAAGATCTGCAGCTTCTCAAATTAATAGTGCCTTCTATTTGCAGTTGATTTTGCTCTTAACTGGGTCACCTACACTAAGCATTTTTCCCATAGATATGTAGTCGGCAATTCTCAGATGTTTTCACATGGGTAAATACATGTTTACTTGCATTCAAACATAGTTTGAAAATTGTTCCCTCCCCCTAAGTGAGTAAAAGAAATCCCCACATATACTTAATAATTAGGATTTTTAGTTCACCTTTCCAAATGATGCTCAAGGTGGCTTAAAGCAGTGGTCCCCAACCCTGTCCTGGGGGCCCACCAGCCAGACGGGTTTTCAGGATATCCACAAATAATATGCAATAGAGAAAATTTGCATATTATGGAGGCAGTGCATGCAAATTTTCTCTCATGCATATTCATTGTGGAGGCCTAAAAGAAATGAGAGAGGCCCAGGAGGGGCCGTCGGCAAAGCCTGTCCTGCTGACAACCAAAGAGAAGTGAGAAAGCCCTGCAGGAGAGACAGCTTGAGGAGGCCAGAGTTAAGCGGGAAGGAATGGAAATGGAGAGAAAAGGTGGGGAGTAGGAGAAAAGAAGAAAGGAAAGGCAGGGGAAGAGTGAAGGGAAGGGAGAAGATATTTAAGATACTGTCAGGAAGGGGGAGGGATCCTGGTGTCTGATGGGGGAAAGTACTGCGGTTGGGGTCAGAAAAGGGGGATCCTGGGGTCTGGTGGTGGAGAGTATGGGGTCATGGAGGGATACCCCCACTTTATGACCTCCGCTCTGAGGAGGATCGCCTTCCATGACGAGTGCTGAAATCCAGCTGTCATTGTAAATGTGGGTACCAATGACATAGGGAGGTTCTGGAGGCTAAATTTAGACTCTTAGGTAGGAAATTGAAAGCCAGAACCTCCAGGGTAGCATTCTCAAAAATGCTTCCCATTCTGCATGCAGGACCCCAGAGGCAGTCCAAAATCCAGAGTCTCAATGCATGGATGAGACGATGGTGCAGGGAAGAGGGTTTTAGGTTTGTTAGAAACTGGGGAGCATTCTGGGAAGGGGAAGCCTGTTGCAATGGGATGGGCTCCACCTTAACTAGAGTGGAACCAGGCTGCTGGCACTAACCTTTAAAAAGAGGATAGAACAATTTTAAAACTAAATGATGGGGGAAAGCTGACAGTTGCTCAGAAGTTCATGGTTTGTAATGATTTACCTTTGAAGGATACTAACAGAACAGGGAAGTTAGGACATCACGATAGAGAGTTTGCAATAAATGCTAAAGTAGCCCAGGTGCCTTTAAGTAAAGAGCAGATAGATCAAAAAGATTCTAGATAACCCATGTCAAATGATAAGCAGGTTGTTAATACAAACTACAAACATTTTAAAGTATGCTTTTTTACAAATGCTAGAAGTCTAAGAAATAAGATGGGATAATTAGAATGCATAGCACTGAATGAAGAGCGAGATAAAATTGGCATATCAGAGACCTGGTAGAAGAAGGATAACCAATGTACTCTGTAATACCAAGGTACAAATTAATGATATCATGGATTATTGGAAATGTGGCACACTATACTAAAGAGGGCATAGAGTCAAACAGGATAAAAGTTCCTCTTGAATCAAGAACATAAGAAGTTGCCATACTAGGTCAGACCAAGGGTCCATCAAGCCCAGCATCCTGTTTCGAACAGTGGCCAATCTAGGATGCAATTACCTGGCAAAAAAACAGGTACTTGTTACTAATAACAGTAATAAGCAGTACCTAGTCCCTAAGTCAATTTAATTAATAGCAGTTTATGGAATTCTCCTCCATTAACTTAACAAAATGCACTGAAGAATCTTTATGGATAGAAATTACTTAAAGGGAGAAGGGAAATAGAATAACAGTGAGGGTGTACTATCCATCTGGCCAGAATGAACAGACATGATAAAATGCTAACATAAATTAGGGAAGCTAACAGAATTAATAACAGTAATGGGTGATTTTAATTACCCCAGTATTGACTGGGTAAATGTCACCTTAGGACATGCTAAGGATGAAATGAAATAAATGACTGCTTCATGAAGCAGCTAGTACAAGAACCGTCAAGGGGGCGAGGGGGAAGCTATTTTAAATCTGCGCCTTAGTTGAACCCAGGATTTGGTGTGAGAGATAAGTGTTGGGACTACTTGGTGATCATTACATGATCAAATTTGACTTGATAACTGGAGGGAAGACACTAAGGAAATCTACTGTGATAGCATTTAATTTTCAAAAGGGAGACTATGATAAAATGAGGAAAATGGTTACAAAAAATATGAAAAGAGAAACTACAAAGGTTGAGTTTACATCAGGCTTGGACATTGATTAAAAATACCATTTTGGAAGCCCAGACCAGATGTATTCCACGCATTAAAAAAGATGGAAGTAAGGCCAAATGACTGCTGGCATCATTAAAATATGAGGTGAGAGAGATTATTCTAGCCAAAAGAACATCTTTCAAAAATTGGGAAATGATTCTGAATGAAGAAAACAGGAAACAGCATAAGCACTGGCAAGTTAGATGCAAACCATTGATTAAAAAAGATGGAAGTAAGGCCAAATGACTGCCGGCATCATTAAAATATGAGGTGAGAGAGATTATTCTAGCCAAAAGAACATCTTTCAAAAGATGGGAAATGATTCTGAATGAAGAAAACAGGAAACAGCATAAGCACTGGCAAGTTAGATGCAAACCATTGATAAAGAAGGCAAAGACAGAATTTGAAAAGAAGCTTGCTGTGGAAGCAAAAACTCATTAACTTTTCAGGTGCATTTGAAGCAAAAAGCCTCTGAGGGAGTCAGTTGGATGATAAGATGATCAAGGGGTAAAAAGAGCACTAAGGGAGGAGAAGGCCATAGCAGAGAAATTAAATTAATTCTTTGCTTTGGTCTTTAATGAGTAAAATGTAAGGCAGAAACCCATGCCAGAAGTCATATTTAAAGGTGATGATTCAGTGGAACTAAAACAAATCTCAATGAATATGGAAGATGTAATAGGGCAAATTAAAAACTAAAGAGTAGCAAATCATTTGTACTGAATGGTATACAACCCAGAGTGCTGAAAAAAACTGAAAAATAAAATTGCAGACTTAGGGGGTCATTTATCAAAATGCGCTAAGGCATTTTCGCATGCATTAAGGGCTTATCGCATGCGAAAACGCCTTTAACGCATGAATTAGCACCATATCGTATGGTGAGATGCAAATTCAAAAAAGAGGAGGAGTTAGGGGCAGGAGTGGGCTGGGTTTGCCAGTCTGCGAAGTGCTATCGCACAGACAATGCCGATTTAACTACATCTTTTTCAGTAGCGTTAAGCTGTGCGATAGCTTGCATTACGGGGATAGCGCATTTTGCGATGTGTCCTGAAAGGCCTGTTTTAGTAGGTTTGAAGCTCCCGGAGCACCAGCCTAGCCAGCAAGAGAGAGACTGATATCCCTATCGGAGGCCCACCTAGTAACTCGAGGTGAGGTTTAGGTATGAGTGTAGGGGGTTAGGGGCCACTTTGAAATTCAACGTGAGACGTACGAACAGAACAGTGGTCTCTTGTGAAGATTTGATGACTTTCGGAGTGAGGAAACTCACTCCAAGATGATATTTATGCAAGGTTCTCTCCACCTAGCTTGATGGACTCTCTACCTGGGTAACATCAAGCTAGGTGGAGAGAACATTGCACAAATCTCATCTTTGGGTGAGTTTCCTCTCTCCGTAGGTCATCAAATCTTCACAAGAGAGCACTGTTCTGTTTGTACGTCTCACGTTGAATGTCAAAGTGGCCCCTAACCCCTACCCTAATACCTAAACCTCACCTCGAGTTTCTAGGTGGGCCTCCCATAGGGATGCAAATACCTATCTAGGGAGAGGACATTATGACTAGTCTCTCCCTCGTGTCAGAGCTAACAATGGTCCCCCGCTAACTTAGCTCTTCGCATAGGTAGTTAGCGCAAATTACGATAAACTGTATATTAGCATAAAACACTCCCCTTTTGCTATCACATGCGATACTTATCGCATTTTGATAAATCCAGGCCTTGATTTGAAAGCTATCATTAAAACTGAGTACAGTACCTGAAGATTGGGGGATGCCCAACATAAAGCCAGTTTTTAATAAAGGGTTCTGGGTATGATATGGGAAACTATAGACTGGTGAGCCTGATGTCAGTGCCAGGAAAAATGGTTGAAACTATTATGAAGAACAAAATTACTGAACATATAGTCATAGTTTTAGGATTAAGCGAACATGGATTTAGCCAAGAGAAGCCTTGCTAATCTGCTACATTTTTTGAAGACATAAATAAACTTGTGGATAAAGATGAGCCAGTTGATACAGCGGATCTGGTTTTTAGAAAGCATTTGACAAAGTATTTCATGAGAGATTCTTGAGAAAATTACAAAGTTATGGCATAGGAGGTAATGTTCTATTGTATTTTGAGAACTGGTTAAAAGAAAACAGTTTTCTCAATGGAGAAAGGTGAATAGTGGAGTGCCCCAGGGATCTGACTAGGACCACTGCTTTTTAACATATTTATAAATGACCTAGAGATTGGAATGAGTGAGGTGATCAACTTTGCTGTTGATACAAAATTATTCAAAGTTGTTAAATCACAAAAGGATTGTGAGAAATTGCAAGAAGACTTTGCGAGACTGGGAAATTGGGCATCCAAATGGCAGATGGCATTTCATGTGAAGAAGTGCAAAGTGAGGCACATAGGGAAGAACATCCCAAAATTATAGCTACACAGTGCAAGATGGCACGTTAGGAGTCGCCACTCAGGAAAAGCATCGAGGTGTCATCGTGGATAGTTTGTTGAAATCCTCTGCTCAGTGTGCGGTGGTGGCTAAGATAGCAAATAGAATGCTAGGAATTATTAGGAAAGGAATAGAGAAAAAAACAGAGAATGCCCTTGTATGACTCCATGGTGCAACCATGAGTATTGTGTGCAGCTTTGGTCACTGCATCTCAAAAAAGGTATAGCAGAATTAGAAAAGATCAGAGAAGGGCGACCAAAATGATAAAGGGATGGAACAATTCCCTTGTAAGAAAAAGCTAAAAACATTAGGGCTCTTTAGCTTGGAGAAGAGAAGGCTGAGGGGAGATTGATAGAGTTCTATAAAATAACCAGTGGAGTGGAACGGGTAACCATGAATCGGTTGTTTACTATTTCAGAAAGTACACAGACTAGGGGACATGCAATGAAGTTACTAAATAATACATTTAAGTCAAATAGGAGAAAATATTTCTTTACTTAACACATAATTCAAATCTGGAATTTATTGTCAGAGGATGTGGTAAAAGCCATTAGTGTAATTGGGTTTATAGTCAAATGTTTTTATTAAATTGTAAAAAGAAAACATAACACCATTATGAACAGACATAATGTAAGGGAGTACTTCATACACCATGACAATAGAATTATGGTTTAAACAAACTAGAAACAGAAAATAAATCTCCCCCCCATCCCAATATCTCAGTGTCAGCATATATAATGTAAAATTCCTTAGATACATAAAATGAACATAAGAAATTGCCATGCTGGGTCATTGTAACTGAGGTGATGTTTGCCAACGAGCCGCAGTATATAAAAATACTTAAATAAATAAATAAATAAATAAATAAGCGTGAACTATTAGTTTTACTTCTCCCCTGCCATTGAAGCAGAGAGCTATGCTGGATATGCGTGAAGTATCAGTTTTACTTCTCCCCTGCCGTTGAAGCAGGGGGCTATGCTGGATATGCGTGAAGTATCAGTTTTACTTCTCCCCTGCTGTTGAAGCAGAGAGCTATGCTGGATATGTGTGAAGTATTAGTTTTTCTTCTCCCCTGCTGTTGAAGCAGAGAGCTATGTTGGATATGTATTGAAAGTGAAGTAGCCACATTATCTATCAACAAATATTGAATAAGCCTAATAATTGGTAATACCTACAGCTTATGAACTCTTTGTTAATTTTACATACTCTTGCCCACCCCTGGTTTTTTTTTGTTTCGTTTTTTTTTAACTATGGAGATGGCAGGCCTCCATCCTTCCGCTCCGTGAAGGTGGAACACCAACCACTGGCCACTGGCATCCCACTCCGTGAATGCCTCTGTGGCTACTGCCGCTCCGTGCAATGTTTTGCTGCCTCCTCTTTATACACTTCCTCTAGACCTGATGGATCCACAGTGTTTATCCCACGCCCCTTTGAAGTCCTTCACAGTTTTGGACTTCACCACTTCCTCCGGAAGGGCATTCCAGGCATCCACCACTCTCTCTGTGAAGAAATAATTCCTGACATTGTTTCTTAGTCTTCCTCCCTGGAGCCTCAGCTCGTGACCTCTGGTTCTGCTGATTTTTTTCTGACGGAAAAGGTTTTGTCGTTGTCTTTGAATCATTAAAGTTTTTCAAGTATCTGAAGGTCTGAATCATATCACCCCTGTTCCTGCTTTCCTCCAGGGTGTACATATTTAGATTCTTCAATCTCTCTTCGTATGACATCCGATGAAGACCCTCCACCTTTTTGGTCACTCTTCTCTGTACCGCTTCCATCTTGTCTCTGTCTCTTTGTAGATACGGTCTCCAGAACTGAACACAGTACTCCAGGTGAGGCCTCACCAAGGACTTGTACAAGGGGATAATCACTTCCCTTTTCTTACTCGATATTCCTCTCTCTATGCAGCCCAGCATTCTTCTCGCTTTTGCTATCGCCTTGTCGCATTGTTTCGCAGACTTCATATCATTAGACACTATAACCCCTAGGTCCCTCTCCTGCTCCATGCACATCAGCCTTTCCCCCCCCCATCGAATACAGTTCATTCGGATTTCCACTCCCCATATGCATGACTTTTGCACTTCTTGGCATTGAATCTCAGCTGCCACATCTTCGACCACTCTTCCAGTTTCCTTAAATCCCGTCTCATTCTCGCCACTCCTTCCGGCGTGTCCACTCTGTTGCAGATCTTAGTGTCGTCCGCAAAAAGACAAATCTTACCTTCTATCCCGTCCGCAATGTCGCTCACAAAGATATTGAACAGAACCGGTCCCAACACCGATCCTTGCGGTACACCACTTAAAACCGCTCTCTCTTCAGAGAGAGTTCCATTTACCAACACACATTGTCTTCTGTCCGTCAACCAGTTTGCAATCCAGGTCACCATCTCGGCACTCACTCCTAAGCTTCTCATTTTATTCACCAGTCTCCTGTGCGGAACCGTATCAAAAGCTTTGCTGAAATCTAAGTAGATGACATCGAGCGCTCTTCCTCGATCCAATTCCTTGGTTACCCAGTCAAAAAAGTCAATCAGATTTGTCTGACAGGATCTTCCCCTGGTGAATCCATGCTGCCTCTGGTCCAGCAATTCTCTGGACTGTAGATAGTTCACTATTCTCTCTTTCAACAGTGACGCCATTACTTTTCCCACCACCGAAGTGAGGCTAACCGGTCTGTAGTTACCAGCCTCCTCTCTGTTCCCACTCTTGTGAAGCGGGACCACCACCGCTCTTCTCCAATCACTCGGCACCACTCCCGTTTCTAGGGATCTATTGAACAGGTCACACAGCGGACCCGCCAGCACATCTCTGAGCTCCATCAGTATCCTTGGATGAATCCCATCAGGTCCCATGGCTTTGTCCACTTTCAGATTCTTTAGCACTTCCCATACATTTTCTACTGTAAAAGGGTTTTCTTCTATTCCACTTCCTTCCAGTTTCTTGTTGTGTAGAGATGGTCCTTCTCCAGGGTCTTCTTTAGTGAACACAGAACTGAAGTATTCGTTTAATATTTCTGCCATTTCTTTGTCACTCTCCACGCATTGATCATTTCTACCTTTCAATTTCACTATACCACTTTGAACTTTTCTCTTTTCACTGATGTATCTGAAAAATGTTTTGTTACCATTCTTTATCTCCTTGGCAATCATCTCTTCTGCTTGACTTTTTGCCAACTTTATTAATTTCTTCATCTCCCTCAGTTGACTCAAATATTGTTCTTTGTGCTCATCCCTTTGGGATCTTTTATATTTCTTGAACGCTGTTCTTTTAGCCTTAATTTTGTCAGCCACCTCCTTTGAAAACCAGATAGGTTTCATTTTTCTTTTGCTTTTCTTTACATTTCTAACATATAGAGTAGTTGCCTTGGTAATTGCTCCTTTTAGATTGGTCCACTGCTGATCCACATCTCTCTCGTTCTCCAAGCCTTTTAGTTCTTCCTCTAGGTACTTCCCCATTTCTTCAAAGTCCATGTTTTTGAACAGTAAAACTCGGGTCTTTGTGCTTCTTTTCCATATTTTTTTAGTGATATTAAACCATACCGTTTGATGATCACTGGTGCTGATGTGGGCGCCCACCTGGACATCAGAGACATTATCTCCATTAGTGAGCACTAAGTCGAGTATAGTTCCTTCTCTAGAGGGTTCATTTACCATTTGTTTGAACAAAGTTACTTGCATGGCATCCACTATCGCTCTACTATTTTTAGATTCTGCAGATGGGATTTTCCAGTCTACATCTGGCATATTAAAGTCACCAACGATCACCACTTCTCCCTTCTTTCCTATCTTAAGGATGTCTTCAACAAGGTCTCTGTGGTTTGGAGGCCTGTAAACCACTGCAATATAAATGGACGCTCCTTCATCTTTTTTTAGGATGACCCATAGTGCTTCTTCATTGCCCCAACTTCCTTGCAGCTCAGATGCTTGGATATTGTTTCTGACATAAAGAGCCACACCACCCCCTTTTCTATCCACTCTGTCCTTCCTTAACAAGTTATAGCCTGGTATTGCTGTATCCCAATCATGAGATTCTGTGAACCATGTTTCTGTGATGGCAACAATGTCCAATTTTGCCTCTGTCATTAGGGCCTGCAGATCTGGGATTTTATTTCCCAAACTATGAGCATTTGTGGTCATAGCTTTCCAGGTTCCCTCTTTAAGGTTATTGCTTTTCCTGGACTCCTTATGAGACTTTAGTTGAGATTTGTTATTCACTTCACTCTTTCCTTTTGCAGTTTTGCCACTGATGAGAGTCATCCATCTCAATTTGCTTTATCCTTTGGTTATGGATCTTGAAATTCTTCATGCATTGGGTTTTTTTTCTCTTTTCTGGTAACAGTTCAATGTTTTTCTCTAGAACTTCTTCAGTTATTAATATAGGGAAGGCTTTTTGTTCTTGTTGCACTTGATACCGTGTGTGTCTTCTCATCACTGGTCTAATTCTTCCAGAGCCTACTGTAATCCTGGTTTTTAATGAATTTCTTAATGACCTGTTTGAGTTGGGGGGTATACTTGTTGGCTGCCCATCTGTCAAGAATGGGTGACTGTAGGACACATGTGTTATCCTACCTGAGCCTACTGTATTTCTTTTTCTTGACTCCTGGTTATTCTTTGGTATTGGGGAATTAATTTCTGAGTAATGCAATGTGGGTGTACTTCTTGTAATTGAAGCTAATTGAGCTATAACCTCAGTCAGCTCCTTTTTCAAAGAAGAGAGTTGTGCACAGATTGGGCAAGCTCTAAGTTTCCAGATGCTTTCCCTCAGAATAAAGGCTCCACAACAGTTACATTGGATAGTCCTCATTTTGGTGAGTGTTTTGATTGGTATTTCCTTAGCTGTTAAAATTTACTAATTTATTTTGTTGCTAATGTTAAGTTAGTCAGTCTATATTAGAAAAAAAAAAACCCCAGGAGTGGGTGGGTAGAGGGGTAGGGTGGGAGGGAATCAAACAGTTTATCCTGGGACAAGCTGGGTAGAGCAGGACACTTACTGGAACTTTAATAGTCCTTTAGCTATTACATGATCCCTCAGCCTTATGTGCCAATATTAAACAGATTATTCAAGAACAGCTATACAATAAGAGAAATGCAGGTATACTGATTCTTAAAAACAAACAATTAGCAAGGAACCAACATCTAATATACAATACCAAACCTAGAGAAAGTTATAAACAGAGCAGTTCTACTACACAGAGAGCCCAGATATTAATCAAGCACAGAGAATTGATTAGAAGGAAAAGTGAAAGAAAAACACAGCAGATTTGTTTTTGGGTTTGTTTTTTTTTCCCCCAGAGAGAGCACCACAGAAATTGAGTCAGAGTTTAGAAAGAAGGGAGATTTAGAGACTGTATCTTTTTACACAGAGCTTAGAGACTTTGAATCAGAGCATTAGTAGAGGAATATAAAAACACAGAGTTCTATTATGCACAGATTCTCTACTATATATTAATTTCAATTATAGCACAGGCTTATCTGCACAGGAAACAGAAGAATCCTCTCTTGGGCTGGCATTATGCAGTCTGTAATCTGTATGTTGCAGTGATGAGAGCCTGTGCCACCAGGAGGCAGAGTTGCTGGGTCTATAAAACTGGTCAATTCCTGCAGGGCCTACTTGGAGCAGCCGGATATTGTAGAGGAGGCAGGCTGTTGGGAGCCATACCGGGTAACCCCAGCAGATTGCAGGACACTGCGCCGGGCCTGGGACCAAGAGTTACAGGACGCCATCTGTGGAGGAGCAGCCCTTGGTCGGCGGTATGTTACATATGCAAAGTGCCTTACAGACTTTTTTGTCACTTTTTTTCTGAGTATAGCTGAGGAAATCTAATGTCATTCTCATGAATTAACTTCTCCAATAAAACACAAATACTGACAATAAATGGGGCAGGCATAGGTAAGTCAGTATAGAAAAATATTTAGGGGTTAATTATATAACAGGCCACATAAATTTGTGGGCTGTTTATACCACTTTTCAAAGCGAACTTGTGTGTGTAAGTTTGCGTTAAAAATTATCCCAGAAAAATTACATGCACACAACTGCACCTGCTCTTCGATGCATATAAGTTTTGCCAAGGGAATTTACATGCATAATTCTTAAAATCAAACAGGATGCACATAAGTCCCAAACCTAGCAAGATTCTACCCTGGAATGCCTGTCTCTTCTATGCATGTAAAAAATGAGATCTACCATATATATACTCGTGTATAAGGCGAAAAAGTTTTACCTTCAAAAACAGTTCATAAAATCGCGGATGTCTTATCCACTGGTCAATCTGTATAGTGCCAGTACGATGGCGTTTGCAGTTGAGCAGGCACATCCTCCCTCTCCCAAGCCAGGGTCTGATTGGCGCACTCAGAATCACATGGTTCAAAGCGCGCCACTGGGACACCGCGGGAGAGGAAGGAGGACGTGCCTGAATGACCGCAAGTTTGTCGACGTTTTCATAGCAGCAGCGATGGATCCAGAGGAGTTGTGGAGGAGAAGCTGTCCTACCGCTATGCTGGGAGACTGCGGGGGAGGAGGAAGGACATTTCTGAGCAAGTGCTGTTGTCGTCCAGATAGCAAGTTAGTTAAGGAATCGGGAGAAGGGAAGGATTCAAACAGGAGAGGCAGCCATGGGGGAGGGAGGGAAGGATTCAAACAGCAAGGGCAGTCATTAGAATAATGACATCTTGCCCTCAGGAAAATGAGCACTGAGAGGAAAAAGAGAGCATTTTACACCGCATCACTGAAACTGAAGGTTATAGAACAAGCACAGGAGGCCAATAATTGTGCAACTGCAAGATAATTTGACATTTGCAGATGATACAAAATTATTCAGAGTAGTTAAATCACAAGCAGACTGTGATACATTACAGGAGGACCTTGCAAGACTGGAAGATTGGGCATCCAAATGGCAGATGAAATTTAATGTGGACAAGTGCAAGGTGTTGCATATAGGGAAAAATAACCCTAGCTGTAGTTACACGATGTTAGGTTCCATATTAGGAGCTACCACCCAAGAAAGAGATCTAGGCGTCATAGTAGATAATACATTGAAATCGTCAGCTCAGTGTGCTGCAGCAGTCAAAAAAGCAAATAAAATGTTAGGAATTATTAGGAAGGGAATGGTTAATAAACGGAAAATGTCATAATGCCTCTATATCGCTCCATGGTGAGACCACACCTTGAATACTGTGTACAATTCTGGTCGCCGTATCTCAAAAAAGATATAGTTGCAATGGAGAAGGTACAGAGAAGGGCAACCAAAATGATAAAGGGGATGGAACAGCTCCCCTATGAGGAAAGGCTGAAGAGGTTAGGGCTGTTCAGCTTGGAGAAGAGACGGCTGAGGGGGGATATCATAGAGGTCTTTAAGATCATGAGAGGTCTTGAACGAGTAGATGTGACTCGGTTATTTACACTTTCGAATAATAGAAGGACTAGGGGGCATTCCATGAAGTTAGCAAGTAGCACATTTAAGACTAATCGGAGAAAATTCTTTTTCACTCAACGCACAATAAATCTCTGGAATTTGTTGCCAGAGGATGTGGTTAGTGCAGTTAGTGTAGCTGGGTTCAAAAAAGGTTTGGATAAGTTCTTGGAAGAGAAGTCCATTAACTGCTATTAATCAAGTTTACTTAGGGAATAGTCACTGCTATTGATTGCATCAGTAGCATGGGATCTTCTAGGTGTTTGGGTAATTGCCAGGTTCTTGTGGCCTGGTTTGGCCTCTGTTGGAAACAGGATGCTGGGCTTGATGGACCCTTGGTCTGACCCAGCATGGCAATTTCTTATGTTCTTATTAGTGAAAAGCTCATCAGAAATTGGTGAAAAAATGAAGAAAAACTGCTACAAATACCAGTCAAAAAAGCATTACGTTTCAAAATTGCGCCTTTTGAAGGAATGGAAAAGGATTTGAATACTGGCTAATGAAATGCAAACAGAATGGCTACATTGTGACTCACTCTTTCATTAGGATTTGTGCCCTTCAAATGGCAAAAGAAGAAAAATATGCAGTGATACAAGGTCTGAAAGAATTCATAACATTGTCTGGTATTTGTGGTTCATGAACCAATATGGATTGTGCCTTTGTCAACGCACATAGATTTCACAGAAATGCCTAATGCTTGATGAAAAGATCTGTTCTTTCCACAAATTCATTATTCTGTGAATAAAGAGTCATTTTGATATGAATAACATTGCTAATATGGATGAAACACCTATGTCATTTGATATGCCTGGCAATTGTACTGTAGCTGGTGTTGATGAGAAGACCATACTTGTAAAAGCAACTGGTCATGAAAAGGCCCATTTCATGGTGGTCCTGTCTAATCTGGCAGATGACAATGCGTCCGGTGGTAACATTCAAGAGGAAAACAATGCCAAAGAACCAAAAAATTCCAGCAGGTGTAACTGTTTGGGTTCATCCTAAGGCTGGATGGACGAGGAGGGAACAAAATGGTGGCTTTGCGATGTGTGGGGTAGGCGACCAAACATGGGGCTAAGAAAATGACCATCACTATTTGTGTGGAATATGTTCTGTGCATATATAACAGAGAATGTGAAGGACGATGTAAAGAAAATGGTGATCACATTAGCAGTGATTCCAGAAAGTAAGACACCAATGCTCCAGCAGTTAGATGCCTGTCTCAACAAGCCTTTCAAGGACGAATTGCGGCATATATAGCAACAATGGATATGTTCTGGTCAAGGAAAGTTAACGAAAGTCAAGAACCTGATGAAATCAGACATTGATTTGGTAGCGAAATGGGTAAAGGATGTCTGGGAGTCAATTCCAAAATCACTAAACTGCCCTATGAATCCAATTCTAGTAAACTGAAAACATGAAATGTGTATATCAAACCGTTATTAGCTTACTGGTCATTTTATTTCTGAAACATAATAAAAAAAGATTAGACTAAATTGTCTTAATAAGTTTGTAGGACCGACACAGTCTCAGTTCAAAATAACGTATGTGAGCTGCTAAACTGTTAGGTCCACTTTTATATATTTAAGTACATTTTTTGTTGCAAATAAAATGCTAATGTTTGTCTTTCATGCGGTAAGTTCAGTCCTAACATCAGTTGAATCAAAGTGAGTGCAATGTCCCAAATATCAAAAGCAGTACTTAGCTTGTAAATCCGCATGTGGCAATTGCGACATGTGTCCTTTCTCTTTCTCCAGTTCACAGTGACAACATCCCATATCGCATTGGAAACGAACACTCCATTCTAGTACTCATTGTGTGTCTCAATGAGTGATTTATTTGATTCAATGCCCATGTAATTTGATCTACATTGGATGGTCGAAAAGAACCATAATGGTTAAATTAATCCAGCACAGAAGTTGCATCAAAATACTGCGAAAATCACAGCTCCCTTAGTTTCTCATTGTTTGCAGTTTTCTCGTTGTTTCTCAGATTTACGATGGACTATATTGGAACAACTGCAATTGCCAAAGAGAGGAGGTGATATACAGTCGCTCCTCAATAAAAGGGAACAATTTTGGATTTTCTATTGAGACTCAGCCTCTCAGGGGTCTTAAAGAAATTATAAATTGGTATTCTCTGATTTAAATGATAGAAGTGTTTGTAATTTCCATCTGTCTCTACATCATTTCCTGTTCCTATTTAAACTCCTCCTGTTTCCCCCATGTTTTATAGTGTTGAGAGAAATGCTGAGAGGACCGACTTCTAGTGAGCAGCATTAAGAATTTTCCAAGCCCCCTGAAGCAGACATTGTTCAAAACAAGGATCTTTGTCGGGGTGCTTTTCATGGCGGATTTATAAGCTAAGTACTGCTTTTGATGTTTGGGACATTGCGCTCACTTTGATTCAGCTGATGTTAGGACTGAACTTACCACTTGAAAGACAAGCATAAGCATTTAATTTGCAGTAAAAAAAATTTACTTAAATATATAAAAGTGGACCTAAGAGTTTAGTGAAGCGGTGGTGGTCCCGCTTCACAAGAGTGGGAACAGAGAGGAGGTTGGTAACTACAGACCGGTTAGCCTCACTTCGCTGGTGGGAAAAGTAATGGAGTCACTGTTGAAAGAGAGAATAGTGAACTATCTACAGTCTCCACCTAGCTTGATGTTACCCAGGTAGAGAGTCCATCAAGCTAGGTGGAGAGAACATTGCACCAATCTCATCTCTGGGTGAGTTTCCTCACTCCGAGGGTCATCAAATCTTCACAGGAGACCACTGTTCTGTTCGTACGTCCCATAGGGATACGTCCCATAGGGATACAAATACTATCTAGGGAGAGGACATTATGGCTTTTTTTCTCTCACTCGCTCTCTCCCTCCGGAGCTTCAAACCTACTAAAACAGGCCTTTCAGGAGACATCGCAAAATGCGCTAACATATTACCACCCTGTATTACGCCCTGTATTGCACAGCTTAATGCTACTGAAAAAGGTGTAGCTACTGAAAAAGGTGTAGCTAAAATCGGTGATAAGCTCTTAACGCATGCGAAAACGCCTTAGCGCATTTTGATAAATGACCCCCTTATATTGTAAGCCCTCTGGGGATAGGGAAATACCTTCAGTACTGAATGTAAACCGATGTGATATCTCAGATCGAATGTCGGTATATAAATAAATAAATAAATAAATGAGATACATCTGCATACCTTGGAGAACCAGTATATGGAAATATATCTCTTTGTGGCTATCCAAAAAAACTGACAAGATTGTAGGACAGAAAAAATATGTGACAGTGAAAAGGTGTCTGCTAGCAAAGATGATGTCCAGATCATGAGAAGTGATTGTAGATGTTAAAGAGAGCGATGGTGTTGAAGTTGTTGCAGGGGTCGGAGTTGTGAATAAGAGTGAGACAGTCTGGCAAGGTGCCAGCTGAGCAGCAGATCACCATTTTCAGTTTGTTTGGTATTAGTTTTGATGAAGATTCATATGATCACTGGGCACCCATATAGTTCCACTTGATAGAGGATGTGCAGAGCAGAGTCTTGTTCTGCTGTAGTGTTTGCCTGTTGTCATGGCTTGCACATGCTGTAGCTATGTTTCTTTGTCCCTTAAGCATTTTTTTCCAAGCGGTTGCATAGTGTGAAGCAAAGCTGTGTGCCATCGGACACTTAGGAAATGTTTCATCTTAAATACCTGCCTGAGAAATTATAAAATATCTTTCTCGGACCAGAAAATAAGGAAAGACATCAGATTTTTGGCTAGTGGAATAATACTGTGTTATTTCTACTTGTTGAAATTCTCATGAACTGCTGAGATTGCACTCTTTATTCAAGTAACTGACCAGAAGGTTTAATTTCAGGATTTATTTGCAAGGTTTGATACATACAGTAATTTAGTGCTAATGTCTTTTATTTTCATTCAAATTGTTTCCTATCAAGACCCAAAAATGACAGAGCATTGTCAGCTTTTAGTTTATCCTGCAAAGAAAACAGAAAGCTTGTTTAATATACAGTTCTATGTGTCAGTATGCTATCATAGATAGAAAATTTAGCATCCTATATTGAAACAATAGGAAGTGCCTCCCATCCCCCCCCCCCCCCCCCACCCCCTCAACCTTTCCAACTGGATAGCAATAACAGGTCCGACCACAAAAAATCTCTGCTCTATACCTCTCTTGAAGTGTACCCTGTGCCACTATGCCATCTGCATTCTTTAGTTATGACCCTGTGTCAGGGCATAAACTCTTTGGTGCTTGGAGCCGGAGATTCCTGGCAACTAAATTGTAATCGTACTGGCATCTAGCATCTTCGCTTCTGGAGCACCAGACACAAAATGGTTCATATTCTATTTTATATTATGTATACAGTAGAGGAGACCAGTAGATCACTAAAACATCTTTCATCATTATGATAGCAGATAAGGATTAATTGGTGCACTCAGTCTGCCCAATTGTTTCTTTTCTACATTGCTCAAGCTAAGAACATGTCCCAGCTGTCACCTGTACAAGTTTGACCTTCTGCAGGATATCTCTTCTTACCCAAAACAGTTTTGTTTTCTTCTCTCCTTGGTCCTCTATCATTATGAGTAGATGGGCACCCAAATTCCCAAAGGTAAACCAACATCCAGGTCATTTTCAATGTTACCTTTTCTTTATACATCTTATAGAGTGCTTAGAGAATGGGGACTGAACTGAGACTGCAAAGATAGATACTGTGGTTGTATTTTGTATTTGTCAGGATATTATGAATCCGATTACATTTGTGATATTTAGCATTACATTTAATAAAGGAGATTTGCTTTTTGTGGATAGTCTTGATTTCCCTCTTTTGGGAAGATCTGAGAGCAGAGTTAAAGAAAGTTATATACTGCATCTACTATATCTCTTAGTGGTGGGCCCAATATTTCAGACAACAGAAGTTGAAAAAAAGCATTTTATTTTCAGTTTAGGGTTTGGAATATGTTAGCTTCGGGAACAGGTATCTCCTTTACTTTATTGTTAAGGAGGAAATGCATTTTTGTTGCCATTTCTCCACTCTTGCACTGCATGTAGAATCTGTTTTTTTGGGGTAGCCAATTTTTGTCAGTACATTTCTATTTCTGATCCCTTGTTTTGTATTTGTTGAGAGTCTAGATATGTTCTGTATCTGTGACTGAAGTGAGGTATTCTGCTAGTGTGTGTTCTGTGCAGGAATCCATAGCAATCCAGTTTGTTTTGCTTCTCAGTAGGAAGCATATTGGTGTACTAGGACTTGGTGTAATATTTGTAATGCTCCCTTTTTAAAGGTTTTAATTGTTGCTATTTGAGCCCTGGGAATTCGTTCTGTTTGTGAGGCCCAGTTGGACAGCTCTTGCCTCCTGCCAACAAAGGGTCTTAGTGGGCATCTTGGAAACTCTAGTCTGCCCAGTTCTATGGCCCACACTTCCTGCTGGCGGCCTTCTTCTTCCTGTTTTAGATACAGTTATATTCCAGGCTTTCAGTCTGCGCTTTTCTAGAGCTTGGTTCTGTGTTTGTTTTTTCAATGGACCTAGACTCTGTCCTATGTTTGCTTTGTGTATCCTGTGTTCCAGTTTGGTCCTAATTTGCTTTGTGTATCCAGTCCTCCTGGAGTGGTCTTACACAGCTTGTATGGGCACTTTCATGAATCCAGGTTTTCCCACAGTGGTCATGCCCTGCTTCTATGGCACCATTGTGTTTCCAGGTTTGGGTTCTACATTATCTTAGTATGTAGCTTGTGCTTCCTGTTGTTCCTGTTAGTCCTAAAAAACCACATGGACTCATTAACAGTACTTATAGGAAAAAAATATCAGATTACTACATGCTCACTCAAATGTAAACCACAGGTTCTTGACCGCAATGGGCTACAACTAGTATCATACAGTTGAGCACTTAATTCACCTCATGTACATTTTCCCAATTAGCTTAAAAATATATGATTTGTAATTATTTATCTCCCCAAAATATTATTTTATTTTATACCCATATATCTACAAAATGTATCTAAAAACATTTTTCTTTTTTTATCTCTCACAATCCCTAGATTTATTAGCATAAAGTTTTTGATTTATGCTAATTTACTGGTTTTGTGGAGCAAAAAATCTTTTTAATTATGGCCACCCAATGGAACAATATCTTCAGTTTTTCTCAATCATATCTTTCTGAGGTTTTAGAAGCTCCCCCTTTGTTTAGAATCCCTTTAGTTGCAAATGGAGAAAGTTGGGATAATTTGTTGAAGTTGAATAAACGATTGATATGGACAAATTTGCATTTTGGTACACTGGCTGAGTATTGTTGGGTCAGCGCTTTCCGTGAGGATTGCAAATTAATAAAGAACCCAGACTTTATTGTGAAGAGGAAGATGTTATATTAAAATGGAACTAGGGGGCTGACCTGTGAGAGCGGAGGCGAGGGACGTTGTTTCTAAGCCGGGGAGTCTTCTCTCCCTGCAGAAAGAGTTTTTTACAAGCTGACTCGTTGGTCCTGGCGAGGAGGAGGCGTGACGTCACTTCCGCCCTGCACCGAGACGCTGCCAATAAAAACAGGCTTGCAGAGGTTGAGAGATGGGGCTGACTTGTGAGAGAGGAGGTGAGGGACATTGTTTCTAAGCCGAGGAGACTTCTCTCCCTGCAGAAAGAGTTTTTTACGAGCTGACTCGTTGGTCCCGGCGAGGAGGAGGAGGCGTGAAGTCACTTCCGCCCTGCACCGAAACACTGCCAATAAAAACAGGCCTGCAGCGGTGCGCAGCTGACACTGGCGCACTGCCTAAGCCGCGCGCGCCGAAGGGGCATGCGGCTTTGGTTTGAAATCTCTCCGAGAAGCTTTACGAATTGATATTTCCTTTAATATATTTGGTCTCCTGAAGCAGTCAGCCCTCACTGAGAGATCATTTGTTATACTAGAAAGGAGATGGTAAGCAGAACTCTAATATTTCTTCTAATTTTGGATATTTCCACTGAATTTAAATGCCGCATACGAAGAGGAAGGGGAAGGTGAGGGAGGGAACCTCGACCCCACATCAGCCTTCCCTGGGTCAGATGACAATTAAAGAGTTCTACTCCGTGGTGGGGACTATCCCAGGAGAGTCAGCTGGGTTAATGGCTCAGGAGTAGAATCCAGAACCCCTCGACGAAACATCTCTGAGCCCTGGGGCCCCTGAGACTCCCTCTCCCCCTGCCCATGATAGAACAGCTGGACCCGCAGATCCCCTGAGACCGATGTTGCCCCAGTTGGGGGAAGTGATCGAGGGAGGTGCGGCTGTTACAATGCATAGACAGCTTCAAGGCGAGAGAGTTTTGTCCGCCTTGAAAGAAATTAACATTGGGACTTTGAGTGGAACAGGCAGTTCTCTGCAACTGTCCACGGAAGGGAAAAGTAAAACAGATATGGGTAGATTAGAAAATATGTCTCAGAGGGTTCCGGTAGTTATACCGGAGATTACATTGTTGAAAAAACCAGATGTTGTAACTCTAGATGTATTATGGAGTGCAGTATCTATATTTGAAAAAACAATAATTTCTTTGACTCAAGCATTTCAAGATCAGTCCACAGTTGTGAATCAGGTTGTATTAGCTAATTCTATTAAGATATAGGAATTAGACTCCCAAGTAGTACAGATGAAAGAAATACAGGTTGGCCTGATTCAGGGGGATTCTAAAACAGATAAAAGAATTGAAAATCTGGAAAATAATCTCAGATATAATAATCTGAGAATGATAAATTTTCCTAAGTGTAAACTTATTTCTCCCAAAGAACAATTAAATAAATATCTACGGGAAGTGTTATCTTTCTCCTCTACTAATTTACCCTTAATAACAAAAGTTTATTTTCTACCTGAAGTTTAACTATTTCAGGTAGAAAATAAACTTTTGAGGAAACAGGAAAGTGGATGGAGAAATCCCTAAGCAAAATTTGGTGACATTATCCCCTTTAGAAGATCTATCAGGGTTTTTAGAGACCATTCAAGAAGAACAGATAGAGAGAAGGGGAATATTATTGGTAACATTCACCACACCAGTGAAAAGAGATAATGACCTAAGAATTTTCCTTAGGAATAGAAATAAATTGTATTTGGGAGAAAGGATATGGGTATACCCAGATCTTGTTAGATTGACACAACTACATAGAAAGAAATTTTTGAATTTATGTTCTAGAGCCCGTGCTTTAGGCACACAAATATTAATAAAATTTCCCTGTAAATGTATTTTAACACTAGACAATGAACGGTATGTATTCATGGAGCCAGAGCAGTTAGAAAATTTTCTGATTTCTAAAGAAGTATCAACCTAATATCTGTGGTAACTTAGGAATTTAGTATTATTCTCACCACTTTCTATTTACAGTAAAAGTATTGATGGAACGATATTATGCTCCTTTATTTCTTTATTATGATCTCCCAGATTTCATGGTAATACATAAGGTTATAGCATAATAATTAGGGTTTGGGTTATGATGTTAAATTACCTTTATAATTGTATTGAATATGCTATACCTGATGCTAAGGTAAGAAATCTTTATTTGTACTGTTTTGAAAACCAATAAAGAGATAATATTAAAAAAAAAAATGGAACTAAATTTAAATAAGTGCTTTTTGGATCTAATGCTGCTAGTGATAGAACGGGCAAAATGGACAGCAGCAATTTTGAAGACAGTAGTGAATGAATTATTACGTCAACTCACAACTCAGAATACAGTTGAAAATTTTAAAATTCATCTGAAGGAATTTAAAAGCACAATACAGATATTTACTGACGAGCTTAAACAAAAATTTAAAACAATTGTCAGGGCTGAGTAAGATTATAAAAAAGGTTCCATTTATTTTTCGATGCATCCACAATATAAACATTCTGGCTTCCAGAAAAAAAACTTTTGAGACAGGTTCAGGGGATGAATCAGTCCACTTTAGATGATAGAAATTCTTCTGATTCGGAATCACTGAGCTCCAACAGATTTTTTTAAACACTGGAGGCAACTGAAAATTCAGATTTCAACTACCAATGTCTAACCTACAAAGTACACCTCACTTTCAAAGACTGTGGACTCGATCGAGTTCACAGGGTCAAGTATGGAAGGAACAGTAGTGATTAATTTGACCCAAAAGGTATCATTGTCTCACCATATTAGTGTTTTAAATAAAGGCCTTTCTTTTGTGTTCACAGTTCGTTTTAACTTGTTCGAGGTATGCACATTCTTTGAGTGATTTATATGAACGCTCCAGTTGCGGATGTTTTTGACAACAGGATTGATAGCATACAAGATAACTCTGTTGTTGTACCACGTTCTTGTTGGTGTCCTCCGGGCCCAGTTGATCCTTTGATTCAAACTTTTTCTAAGATAATCTACAAAGACTTACATATGATTAGTCAAAGACCAACTCAAATGTCTAATAATCTCACTTATAAAAAAAAAACGAGCTTTAATAGACTTAGAAAATGATACAGATATAGTAATTAAAGCAGCGATTAAAGGTAGAGCAGTTGTAATCCTTACAAAGGAAATGTAGAGGGGAGAGGTTTTATATCAACTAGCTGATCAAAGGTTCTATCAAGTTTGCCAGAAGATCCAAATTTGGTTTTGAAATCACAGGTTGATCATGGACTAAAAATGAGTTTGGAGCGAGAATGGATTACTCAAAAGGAATTCCGGTTTTAACAGTTGAGTTCCCTACCAGTTTTTCACCATCTCCCAAAGATCCATAAATCTTTGTCATCCGATTATTTCAGCAAAAGATTCATTATTAGAACCATTGTCCATTTTTGTAGATAAGTATTTGAGACCGTTAGTACCCCGATTACCATCTTATATCAGGGATTCACACCTTGCAGGAGTTTAAAGGGATTAACACCTTGCAGGAGTTTAAAAGGCCATATTTGGTAACCATTGATATTGTCGCACTATAAACAAATATACCATAATATACTGCACTTGATGCTATTACTATTACTGGGTTTTTGTCCCTGAATGAATCAAATCGGCACAGTCCAATTGAGTTTATCATTCAATTGGCTGCTCTGGCCTTAAAAGAGAATTACTTTCTTTGACGATCAGTTTTACAAGCAGGTCGGCATACGCAAGGGGGGAAATAATTTAGCAAATTCACGCAGCAACACATCGGGGCCTTCCCAGTTCCCTCTCATTCCGCTCCAATTAAGGAGCAGACTGGGAGGGAACTTCCCAACCCCTACCCTAACCTCCCTTCCCCTTATCCTAGCCCCCTCCCCCCCATTTTTTTAACTCACCTTTTGCTCCTGTAAAGGAGCAAGATCTAGATGCACACGCCGGCACGCCATCCCCCGCACAGCAGCAAATGGCCACTGTATCGGGCGCCTCTAGCCCTGCCCCGCCTCCCAGCCTGCCCCTATCAGGAAGGCCTGCATTTATGCGCATACCATCCTTTATGCGCATGGCCATGCGTTTTTGAAAATAGGCTTGGCGCGCTGGGCCCGGCCATGTGTGTGGCCTTTTTAAAATCCGCCCTTATATGTAGGAGCTTTTGAGAACAAATGGCTTACCTGTTCCCTTTTAAACAGTATATTCACTATTGGAAGATTTATTGATGACATAATTGTTTTATGGTCAGGGGGAGGCAGTCTGATCAATTTATGCACTGGCTGAATGGCTGCAATCCACATCTCCAGTTTACCTTTTGTTATGGGGATACAGAAATGTCGCTTTTAGATATTATGATTTTGAAACTATGGGATGCGTTTTTCTTTTCCATGTTTCAAAAACCAATGGATCGGAACATGCTTTTAGGGTATGCCAGTTGTCATCCTCAGGGGTTAAAGGTTAGTATCCTCTTTGGCCAATTTTGACGCCTTAGAAGCTATGTTCAACGTACAGGAGTATAAAAGTAAGGCCAAATTAATGTTTATTAAATTTCTTGATAGAGGTTATCCTCCACCAGTTTTGAAGAGGGCTATAACAAGATCCCATTGGAATAATAGAGAAACATTATTAAAGGTCCAGCACGCTAAACCAGCTAAAAAAAACTAACGTTGTGTTACTTTTTTCTCCCTCTATATACCGTGTGGTTAGGAGCATTCATAAATATTGGCATGTTTTACAACTGCACCCATCCTTTTCAGAGAGACCAATAATAGCATACCAGAAAGGTCATAGCATTAGAGGTCAAGTGGGGCGTTCCTATTTTATACATGATTATGCAGAGCCGATCTCTGGTATAAAAGGACATTTTCCATGCAGTTTGTGTATTGTTTGTCAACCATCACGTACAAATATTGATTTACCTTTTGAAAGGTTGCGGAATTTTGTACCCAAAGTTTATACTACCTGTGTATCAAGTAAAGTGGTGTATTTGATTTGGTGTCCGTGCCAATTGATATATATAGGCAAGACTATGCACACTCTTAAAACATGTATAATAGAACATTGGAGTTCTATTCGGTGTAACAAAATAGAAGTGCCGTTGGTCCAACATTGTCTCTTTCTTTTGACCATTCATTTGAAGACTTGAGTTATACAATTACACAACAAATTAAGTGTACCAAGCAAGGTGGTGATTATAATTTACGTTTGCTTCAAGCTGAGCAATGCTGGATATTTTCTTTACAAACTGTTCGCCCAAAGGGTTTGAACAAGGAGATTGATCGGTCTGTTTACATGTGAAATGGGTGGTGTTTTCAGTTGCATCCCGTTCTGGGGAGTGATTGGCTAATAGATTTGCCAAACATTTCTGATTGGTCTGTGCAGGACACATACGGGGATTTAACTTGTGTTGTGCAAGGGAGTGAGCTAAAGCATATCCACCATTGTGAGTAGTTGAGTGAGCCGCTTAGGCCAAGTTGAAAGGTATGTTTTTAAGGGTTGGCCAGTTTTAAAGTACTTTTGGGTAAGGTTTTATTCTTTAAAGAATGTTCTGGTTTTTGTGCTTTTTTCCGGATTGGTGTAGTTCGCCTGAAGAAGGCATGCAGGGGCCGAAACATTGTCAGTGTTGGGATAGTACATGAGCACTTTAGTATGCATCTGTTTTGTATGAGCGGATCTTCTGCTGATAAGCTAAGTGGTCTTTTTGAGATAAAGTTTTTTGATCTATGCTAATAAATCTAGGGATTGTGAGAGATAAAAAAAAAGAACATTTTTTTTAGATAAATGTTGGAGATATAAGGGTATAAAATAAAATAATATTTTTTGGAGATAAATAATTAAGAATCATATGTTTTTAAGCTAATTGGGAAAATGTACATGAAGTGAATTAAGTGCTCAACTGTATGATACTGGTTGTAGCCCATTGTGGGCAAGAGCCTGTGGATTACATTTGAGTGAGCACATACTAATCTGATATTTTTTTCCCCATAAGCATTATTAATGAGTCCATCTGTTTTTTTCTGTGATTAATTGTGGGACTCATTTGCTCAAATCTCTTATTTTTTGTATTGTTCCTATTAGTCCTGCCAGCCACCAGCACCTGAGGGCTCAACCAGAAGGGAAAGCGGACATCACAGACTGAAGATGCCCTGCTCTTGCTCCAGTTAGAACCCGCCAGTCTCGTTTTTTCTATGTACTACCTGCTCTTGGCTTTGGGGTCACACCGTTATGGTCAATTTTGAGTGGGAGGAGGGAAGAGAAAGTTCCCCCCCCCCCCCCAAAAAAAATTAAGAAGGCAAACTATGCCCGTCTATGGGTAGGATTTAGCAAACCTTCTTTTCAACAGATCTGTGCTGTGATCTATGTCCATCATAACTGATTCCATAGATAAAGTAAAAGAAAATAGTGTGGTCTGGCCTGGCCCCCATAATTTTCTATGAGAGAAAAAAAAGCAAAATATGCATTTTTCTTCTATGGGAGCTATGGGGTCGATTTTAAAAGGAGCGCACGAGCGTGCATTTACATTTCTCAAGGCAATTCCTTAAGAGTTTCAGCCTGCCTGCTATCCAGCTATTTATGATCCAGGCTTTTGAGGTAAGTTAATGTGCTTTGTCATACTCTTCACTTTAGAAAGATTAAAAAAAAAAAAAAAAAAAAAAAGAAAGATTGAATTATGAATGCATGCCAAAGATGCACGAATGGACATTAGCCAGGGCTAAAGCCTTGACAATGGTGAAACTAACTCACAAGTTTCACACTTGTGCAGATTCAGCCCCTTTTTTGTATCTGTTACCATGTGTCCAATATACATACATATGTGCACACAATTTTCTGTGTAGTAGTAGTAGCAGTGACATTTTGTTATGTATTAGTCTCCAATCCAAAGTTAAAGGAACATTCAACATTAAAATAAAAATGTTGTAAATCGTACCTTGAGTCCATCTTCAAATTCTTCAATAGAATCAATCAGTTGTCCAGGTACATGCTCTCCTAATGGGAAAGGGTAGTCAGACCCCAAAATCACTTTTTCCTGAAAGCAGAATATTGAATACCATTTTCAGAAAGTTGTGAAAGGAAACCTTTGGGGATGTTTCCTTCAAAGAAACGTGTTGCTTGCAGGCAGCAGGGGAATGAAATGATATGCTGGTATATACTATCCTGGGACTCTGACTGCATACCTGAGAGGTAGTGGGAGTGGGAGGGAAGGTGGTGGCATTAACATCCCTCACAGCAACCTACGTAGATGCTGCTGCTGCCAGATGAGTGTCACCCACTCAAACTTCATATGGAGGTTACTTGCTTTCATGTATTCTATCTGTAAGAGGATCTTTAACAGAGCTCCCCAATATACTGAGTCTCCATGATATGCAAATTTCTCTCATGCATATTCATTGTGGAGATCCTGTGGGGGTCCCCAGGACAGGTTTGGAAAGCCCTGGTCTTGAAAATGTCCCTTCCTATTGATGCATGTGTCTCCACAGACCTCACAGCACTGAGGTCAGAGAAGGTATGTACGTTTCAGATGCTCTCTGGTAGAGTATTGTGAGCTGAATAAAATGCCAGGAGGCCAGACGTTTCTGTGCTGTTCTTCGGTAGGGGCACTCCAGAACTCGAGGTCAGAGACCTAGAGCTGCAGGAAAGAGAGAGAAAGTGCTTGCAGCAGCTGAGAGGGGCTCTGAGCAGGGATCTGGGCTCGATTCCTGGTGAAGGGGAACATTCTCTCGTCCCTCTGTTCCAGTGGAGATTACCCCACCAAGCTATTGGAGGAGAGGGAGTAATGCCGTGGAACATGTCTTCCACACACAAAGAGGTTCTGCACCCAGCCTTAGAGACTTTTCTACCCAATTGAGTTTGTCAGTGGATTCTCAGAAGAGAAATCACTGGAGTAAGAAGGATCTCATTCTGGTGCAGGGAAACTGCCCTGCTTTGTTAGAAAAAAAAAAAAAAGAAAGTCACCAGCTTGGTTCAGGTACCAAAAAGGTCCCCCAGCGTATCCTTACAGGGGTTTGAGAGTCAGAAGAAGACACTGCTGCTTGCTGACAAACTGTATTTCTGATTTATATTTGCCATGGATTTTGCCAGACGAAGGTAATACGTTTTGCCAACTCACCTTTCAGAGATAAGAGGTTTAATTAGCACAAGTTTGAAACTTGTGAGCATTAGCAAAATCGTCAAGGTTTCAACCCTGGCTAATGTCCATTCATGCGTCTGTCGTATACACTCATAGTTCAATCATCTTTTAAAAAGGCATGAGGTGGGTGCATGTGAGCATTTTGTTATACTCTCCGTTTCAGAAGATGATTGAACTATATGAATGCATATGAAAGATGCGTGAATGGACAGTAGTCGGGGGATGAAGCCTTGATGATTGGCACTGTAGCTCACAAGTTTCACACTTGGGCCTAATTCAACCCCTTTTTGTGTCTGTAACCAAGTGTCCAAAATCGGCACATGCACCTTTCTTTACAAGTACCTCAGTAAACTTTTATTTTTGGAACAACCAGGGTTTGGTGTGGATTTTTTTTTTTTTTCCTAAAGGTAAGAGAAGATCTTATATCCCCGAGAGAGCTGAAGCAACACTCCCCCCCCCCCCCCTCGTTGGAAGAATCCTGGGAGTCCCTTAAGGAATACGAAGGCTCCACAAATCCCTGCCCTCCTCCTCTCTGAGAGGAGAATGGAACAGGGTT
Source organism: Rhinatrema bivittatum (assembly GCF_901001135.1). NCBI lineage: Eukaryota > Metazoa > Chordata > Amphibia > Gymnophiona > Rhinatrematidae > Rhinatrema > Rhinatrema bivittatum. The sequence goes on along the minus strand of NC_042620.1, from coordinate 50,008,086 downwards.
ACGTATCGATAAGACACAACTTTTATATTTTCTGGAGGAAGGCCAAAGCAAGCAATTCTAAATGTTATGTTAAAGGGGCAAGTGTTGTGTATATATATATGTAATGTGTGTATGTATATATATAGATTATATATATAATATATTATACTATATCTATAATATATATATATATCATCTATCTTATCTGTGTGTGATGGTGTGTTATATCACTGTGTGGTGTGTATATAGATCGATCTCTCTCATTATATATGTGTGTGTGGTGTGTGATCTCTCATATATCTGTCTGTGGTGTGTACTATATATATCTCTATATGGTGTGTGTGTGTACTCTACTCTCTCTCATCTCTATCTCTCTCTCCTCTGGTCTCTCTCTCTTCTTCTCTCTCCTCCTCTCTCTGTGATGTCGTGTCTGTCAAAACTCGCGTTCGTGCGCACTAACTGAAAATGATACAAATTGACACTTTCCAGGTCAGTAAAGGTCAGTTAGGAATGAATATGTGTTCCTATTGGCTGGCTGCCCTCTTATTTATTGATGTTAACCAGGTTCCCACTGAGGTGATGGTTGGGGGGATGGGAAATGGAAATGGAAACTCAGGAACACTAACAGAAAATGATACAAATTATTGACACTATCCAGGTCAGTAAAGGTCAGTTAGGAATGAATATGTATTCCTATTGGCTGTCTGCCCTCTTATCTATTGATGTTACCAAGGTTCCAACTGAAGTGATGGTTGGGGGGGATGGGAAATGAAAACTGTTGGTAGTTGACAAAAAAAGTAATGTGATCAGTCAATATGACTAGAACCTGTGCCCTATTCCTGATACCAGGGGTGTTGTGATCTTCCTGCACTCAGTGCCCTATCCCTGATACCAGTCTGAGACAGCTCCCTCCCTGCATTACTAGTGAGAGGCTGGCTTCACAGACAGGGGGGAGCTGCCTGACCCTCACTCCTGACTTCCCCCATGTCCCAGCTAGTGAATGGTGTGTGGGTGAGGGGGGGGGGGGGAGGATGGTGAAGTCTGAGACAGCTCCCTCCCTGCATTACTAGTGAGAGGCTGGCTTCACAGACAGGGGGGAGCTGCCTGACCCTCACTCCTGACTTTCCCCATGTCCCAGCTAGTGAATGGTGTGTGGGTGAGGGGGGGGGGGGGGGGGGGAGAGGATGGTGAAGTCTGAGACAGCTCCCTCCCTGCATTACTAGTGAGAGGCTGGCTTCACAGACAGGGGGGAGCTGCCTGACCCTCCTGACTTCCCCCATGTCCCAGCTAGTGAATGGTGTGTGGGTGAGGGGGGGGGGGGAGGATGGTGAAGTCTGAGACAGCTCCCTCCCTGCATTACTAGTGAGAGGCTGGCTTCACAGACAGGGGGGAGCTGCCTGACCCTCACTCCTGCCTTCCCCCATGTCCCAGCTAGTGAATGGTGTGTGGGTGAGGGGGGGGGGGGGAGGATGGTGAAGTCTGAGACAGCTCCCTCCCTGCATTACTAGTGAGAGGCTGGCTTCACAGACAGGGGGGAGCTGCCTGACCCTCACTCCTGACTTCCCCCATGTCCCAGCTAGTGAATGGTGTGTGGGTAAAGGGGGGGGGGGGAGGATGGTGAAGTCTGAGACAGCTCCCTCCCTGCATTACTAGTGAGAGGCTGGCTTCACAGACAGGGGGGCGCTGCCTGACCCTCACTCCTGACTTCCCCCATGTCCAGGCTAGTGAATGGTGTGTGGGTGAGGGGGGGGGGGAGGATGGTGAAGTCTGAGACAGCTCCCTCCCTGCATTACTAGTGAGAGGCTGGCTTCACAGACAGGGGGGAGCTGCCTGACCCTCACTCCTCCGGGGTATTGTGATCTTCCTGCACACAGTGCCCTATCCCTGATACCAGGGTGTTGTGATCTTCCTGCATGCAGTGCCCTATCCCTATTAATACCAGGAGCGTTGTGATCTTCCTGCACGCAGTGCCCTATCCCTAATACCAGGGGTGTTGTGATCTTCCTGCACACAGTGCCCTATTCCTGATACCAGGAGTGTTGTGATCTTCCTGCATGCAGTGCCCTATCCCTGATACCGGGATGTGTGCAAGAAGATCCCAACACCCCCGGTATCAGGAATAGGGCACTGTGTGCAGGAAGATCACAACACTCCTGGTATTAATAGGGATAGGGCACTGTGTGCAGGAAGATCACAACACCCCTGGTGCCAGGGTTAGGGCACTGTGTGCAGGAAGATCACAACACTCCTGGTATTAATAGGGATAGGGCACTGTGTGCAGGAAGATCACAACACCCCTGGTGCCAGGGTTAGGGCACTGTGTGCAGGAAGATCATAACACTCCTGGTATTAATAGGGATAGGCACTGTGTGCAGGAAGATCACAACACCCCTGGTGCCAGGGTTAGGGCACTGTGTGCAGGAAGATCACAACACTCCTGGTATTAATAGGGATAGGGCACTGTGTGCAGGAAGATCACAACACCCTGGCACCAGGGGTTAGGGCACTGTGTGCAGGAAGATCACAACACTCCTGGTATTAATAGGGATAGGGCACTGTGTGCAGGAAGATCACAATACCCCTGGTATCAGGGTTAGGGCACAAGTTCTAGTCACATTGACTGATCACATTACTTGTTTTGTCAAGCTACCAACTGTTTCCATTCCCATCCCCCATATACTGTCAGTGGGAAGCTTGGTAACATGAATAAATAAGAGGGCAGACATAGGAATACATATTCATTCCTAAACTGACCTTAACTGACCTGAAAAGTGTCAAATTGTATCATTTTCAGTTAGTGCGCACTAACTCCCAGGTTAGTGCGCACTAACTCCCGTCATTCTTGACTGACACTGGGGTACATTCCTTATGGACTTGGTCTCTGGAAAAGTAATAAAAGCCCTGACTCTACTGAGTCTGGGGCTGCTCCAGAGTTGGAAGGACAGAGAAAGGTTGGAGCTGTGATCCTTTCCCAGGGCTACAGAAGGGAGTGGAAGGAATGGGGCAGAGATTTTCTCCAAAAATCTCAGGAAGCCTGAAGAGAAGGAAAGAGTGTGTTTGCAAGACCATTTGGAAAGATCTTCCTAAATGGATAGGAAGGGAGGGCCAGGCTAGGCCGCTGGAGAAAAGTGAGTAAAGGGAAGAAACAAAGTAGAAAGACACCATGTTACTAGAAGAAGTAACTGTCACCAAAGGAAGAGAAGTAAAGGGACCTGAATTATTGTTTCATTTTCTGCATCTCCTGGAGTTTGTCATTATGTTTTACTCTGAAGATTCTACAGTAAACTATTTTTATTTTGGAGCACAACTTATGTCTGGACATTGGTTTGTTTGTAACTCAGCCGAGTACTGGCCCTGCAGGTTATCGTACCCCCAGCTCATGGCCCCTGAGATTTGATCCCCCACATCAGTATAGTGACCCCAATGCTCCTCAAGGCTGGGAAGGTGACGCCAGATGTACAGAGGGCTTGCAAACATATAGCCAGTTAAGTTAAAAAAAACAACAAAAAAAACCCCACCACCACCAACAACAAAAAACCTTGCAAGTACGAGACCCAATCCACCATCCCGACCCCTAAAATGTCAGAGAATAGCACCCAATTTCCCCATCCCCCCTAAAATAATTTTACAGAGTTGTAGTCCATAGCAAACCAAGGCCCTTCCCAGATATTTAGTAAGGAACAGTTCCAATTTAGCCCCTCCCACTCGGAGGTGCTTACCAATGGGGACAGGCTCTCCAATGTTGCAATGGACAATCATCTGGGATCCAGTGATCACTGATTGGTGTGGGTCAGTATTAGAGTGCAGGAGATGAAGGTTTATTCAAAGACGAGGGTCCAAGGCCTCAGGAAATCTAACTTTGTGAAAACGAGGGCGTACCTCAAGGAATTGTTAGCAGGATGGGAAAATCTAGGGGAAGCAGAAGAGCAGTGGGCAAAACTAAAAGGAGATGATATAAGAACAACTAACCTTTTTCTTAGGACATTTAAGGAAAGAAGAAAAAGAGGCTGCCATGGTTTTGTAAAGTAGCTGAAAAGATAAGAGAAAAGGTTAGCGTTCATAAACTACAAGAGATCACAGAAATAGGCAATAATATCTGGAAAAGCTAAGAGAAGCTGGGAAAATAGGAACGCAAAAATTCAAATGGAAGAAAAAACAGCAAATACTGTAAAACAAGGAGACAATATTTTTTTTAGTGATAGAAGGAAGTGCAAAAGTGGCATTGTGAGACTCAGAGGTGAAGAGAGGAATATGTAGAAGATGATGAAGAAAAAGCAAAATTGCTTAACAAATATTTCTGTTTAGTGTTCACTGTTGAAGGGCCAGGAGCAGGACCACATAAAATGAACACAAATATGACTGGAAGTGAGGTAAACCTTAATCGATTTTCAAAAAAGTGTGTTTGTGAGGAGCTAACTAAACTTGAAGGAGAAAAGACAATGGGGCCGGATGGGACAACTTGGAGAAGTTCTGGTAATTCTGCTGGCTGACCTTTTCAATGCTTCTTTAGAGTTGGGAATAGTTCTGGAGGACTGGAAACTGTTGAATGTGGTTCCTATTCATAAAAGTGGAAGTATTCAGGAGGCTGGGAACTACAGGCCTTAGACTGACTTTTCTGGTGAGCAAATTCATAGTGTCACTGCTAAAATAGAGGATAGTGCAGTTCCTGGAATCCAATGTGTTTCAAGATCCGAGACAGCATGGCTTTACCAGAGGTACAACTTTTCAAATGAATCTGATCAATTTCTTTGATTGAGTGACCGGAGAGTCAGACCAAGGGAAAGCTTTGATGCTCCACTGCAGCAGTAGCAACTTGCGCGGGCCGTCAGTCCCTTCCCCGGTACAGCGGCAAATGGAACCTCTGTGTTTCCCGTGCGCACCTTTTTAAAAATCTACCCATTTATGTGGAATGCTTCCCACTAAGCAGAATTCTGAATTTTCTGTGAACTAACTTGTTTCTCTGAAGTACAAACTTCACTGAAAGCCATGGTCTACAGTCTTATTTCTGAAGAAAATATATTCTGATTGCATGGAGAAATGTGATTCTCCTACCCTGAAATTCGGGTGCTCAAGCCTAGTGGTTAGAGCCACAGGCTACAACCAGGGAAGCTAGGATTTAAATCCTACTGCCACTCTTTGTGTCTTGCGCAAGTCACTTCACTCTCCATTGCTTCAGGTAAAAAGTTAGTACCTGATTTGCTAACAGCTAATTTTAAAACAAATGCGCATGTGCTTATACACATGCGTATCATTGTGCGAGCGAAGATACGCTGGAATTTTAAATAGTGCACACACATATTTTAAAATACACCAACTGCGCTAAGTATGCTCTTAATTTTAAGAGTAACTGGAGTAGAGCTAGCGTGCGTATCTTCCAAAGGACTTTGTCAGCTTTTACGTATATATATGTAGGCGGATTTTAAAACATGCTCACAGGAGGGTCAACCCAGTTTTTCAAATTAGTTAATTTTGAGGTCTGGTTCTTCATCCTACACACACCCCAGTTGACCCAGACCCCTCACCCTGTCCTGCAAGCTCTAAAACTTGAGATCTACTGACTTTTTCCTCATATGGAGCACCAATAAAGTTACGCGGATAACCCGCTAATGCACGCCATGATCTCTGGTTTTAAAATACTGAGTTAAGAATATAAGATGTTGCCATACTGGGTCAGACCAAGGATCCTTCAAACCCAGTATCCTGTTTCCAATAGTGGCCAATCCAGGTTACAAGTACCTGGCAATACCCAAATATTAAGTAGATCCCATGTAGTGGCTATTCCCAAAGTCAACTTGATTAATAGCAGTTAATGGACTTCTACTCCAAGAACTTATCCGAACCTTTTTTAAACGAGGCTACATTAACTACCCTAACCACATCCTCTGGCAACAAATTCCAGAGGTTAATTGTGTGTTGAGTGAAAAATAATTTTCTCCAATTTGTTTTAAATGTGCTACTTGCTAACTTCACGAAGTGCCCCCTAGCCCTTCTATTATCCGAAAGCGTAAATAACCAATTCATATTTATCTGTTCTAGACCTCTCATGATTTGGTCTCACTATGCAGCAATACAGTGACATTATGACATTTTCTGTTTTATTCACCATTCCTTCCCTTATGATTCCTACCATTCTGTTTGCTTTTTTGACTGCACTGCACACTGAGCTGACGATTTATATGTATTATCTATAAGAACATAAGAAATTGCCATGCTGGGTCAGAGCAAGGGTCCATCAAGCCCAGCATTCTGTTTCCAACAGAGGCCAAACCAGGCCACAAGAACCTGGCAATTACCCAAACACTAAGAAGATCCCATGCTACTGATACAATTAATAGCAGTGGCTATTCCCTTTGGGGCGGATTTTAAAACGAGCGCGAATAGCCTACTTTTGTTTGCGCTCCAGGCGCAAACAAAAGTACGCTGGATTTTAGTAGATACGCGCAGAGCCGCGCGTATCTGCTAAAATCCTGGATCGGCGCGCGCAAGGCTATCGATTTCGTATAGCCGGCGCGCGCCGAGCCGCGCAGCCTACCCCCGTTCCCTCCAAGGCCGCTCCGAAATCGGAGCGGCCTCGGAGGGAACTTTCCTTTGCCCTCCCCTCACCTTCCCCTCCCTTCCCCTACCTAACCCACCCGCCCGGCCCTGTCTAAACCCCCCCCCTTACCTTTGTCGGGGGATTTACGCCTCCCAGAGGGAGGCGTAAATCCCCGCGCATCAGCGGGCCTCCTGCGCGCCGGGACGCGACCTGGGGGCGGGTACGGAGGGCGCGGCCACGCCCCCGGGCCGTAGCCACGCCCCCGTACCCGCCCCCAAAACGCTGCCGACATGCCCCCGAAACGCCGCGACGACCGGGCCCACCCCCGACACGCCCCCGACACGCCCCCCTCGGAGAACCCCGGGACTTACGCGAGTCCCGGGGCTCTGCGCGCGCCGGGAGGCCTATGTAAAATAGGCTTCCCGGCGCGCAGGGCCCTGCTCGCGTAAATCCGCCCGGTTTTGGGCGGATTTACGCGAGCAGGGCTCTGAAAATCCGCCCGTAAGTAAACTTGATTAATAGCCGTTAATGGACTTCTCCTCCAAGAACTTATCCAAACCTTTTTTGAACCCAGGTACACTAACTGCACTAACAACATCCTCTGGCAACAAAGTCCAGAGCTTTATTGTGTGTTGAGTGAAAAAGAATTTTCTCCGATTAGTCTTAAATGGCTACTTGCTAACTTCATGGAATGCCCCCTAGTCCTTCTATTATTCGAAAGTGTAAATAATCGAGTCACATCTACTCGTTCAAGACCTCTCATGATCTTAAAGACCTCTATCATATCCCCCCTCAGCCGTCTCTTCACTATCCACTATGATGCCTAGATCTTTTTCCTGGGTGGTAGCTCCTAATATGGAACCTAACATCGTGTTACTACAGCAAGGGTTATTTTTCCCACCTTGCACTTGTCCACATTAAATTTCATCTACCATTTGGATGGCCAACCTTCCAGTCTCACAAGGTCTTCCTGCAATTTATCACAATCCGCTTGTAATTTAACTACTCTGAATAATTTTGTATCATCTGCAAATTTGATAACCTCACTCATCGTATTCCTTTCCAAATCATTTATAAATATATTGAAAAGCACTGGTCCAAGTACAGATCCCTGAGGCCCTCCACTGTTTACCCTTTTCCACTGAGAAAATTGACCATTTAATCCCACTCTCTGTTTCCTGTCTTTTAACCAGTTTGTAATCCATGAAAGGACATTGCCTCCTATCCCATGACTTTTTAGTTTTCATAGATGCCTCTCATGAGGGACTTTGTCAAACACCTTCTGAAAATCCAAATACACTATGGGGCCGATTTTAAATATTGCATGCGCGGGGTACATTTGTGCGCGCTACCCGGCATGCACAAATGTACACCCGATTTCATAACATGCACACATGTTATAAAATCCAGGGTCTGCGCGTGCAAGGGGGTGCACACTTGTGCACCTTGGGTGCGCCGAGCCCTAGGGGAGGTCCGATGGCTTTCCCTGTTCCCTCCAAGGCCGCTCCAAAATCAGAGCGGCCTTGGAGGGAACTTTTGTTTTGGTCCCCCCCCACCTTTCCCTCCCTTCCCCTATCTAACCCACCCCCCAGCCCTACCTAAATCCCCCCTACCTTGTTTCGTAGAGTTATGCCTGCCTCTGGCAGGTGTAACTTGCGCGTGACGGCTCGCTGCCGGCGCACGAGGCCCCAACACAGGCCGCTGTGTCGGGGCACTCGGCCATGCCCCCGGACATGCCCCGGACCGCAACCCCACCCCCGGACCGCCCATTTTTCGAAGCCCCAGGACATACGCGCGTCCCGGCGCATGCAGGGGTAGGTTTTCGGGGGTTACGTGCGTATGGGCGTAACCCTCTGAAAATCTACCCCTATATCTACTGATTCACCTTTATCCACATGTTTATTAACCCCCTTCAAAAAATGAAGCAGATTTATGAGGCAAGACTTCCCTTGGGTAAATCCATGCTGACTGTGTTCCATTAAACTATTTCTTTCTTTATGCTCTGTGATTTTGATCTTTAGAATAGTTTCCACTATTTTTCCCAGCACTGAAATCAGGCTCACCGGTCTATAGTTTCTTGAATCATCCCTGGAGCCCTTTTAAATATTGGGGTTACATTGGCCACCCTCCAATCTTTAGGTACAATGGATGATTGTAACGATGATTTTAACTAATAGATCTAAAATTTCATTTTTTAGTTCCTTCAGAACCCTGGGATGCATAATTCCATCTGGTCCAGATGATTTGCTACTCTTTAGTTTGTCTTTAGTTGTGGGCCTAACCATTGCCTCTGCCCCAGAATTCCTATGCTCCTCCTACTCTCATGCTCTTTTTCTGCCCTCTTATTTTTGATGTGTGCACTGGTATAAACGTGCTTACTTTGTGGCTTTTTAAAATCCACGTTGCTTGTGGGCCACCCACATACATGCATATGTGGGCATTTTTGCGCTAGCAATGCTTTTAAAATCTACCTCTTAGTAAATAAGCCCCTTTGACTGTAAGCCCTCTGGGAACAGGGAAATACCTGAGTACCTGAATGTAATCTGCTCTGAAGTGCCTGAAAGCTGCTGTATATCTGCTCCCATCCTCCTAATGCTGCAGCTCTTTGCCCCCTCCCCTCGCACCCCCCTTGTACATTGATTGTATATAATTTTGTTGTCATGTATCTAATCTTGTTTTTTGCATTTATTATCTGTTCACAAATTCCTTTGTCTACCCCTACCCCTTCCCTCCTCCTCCCCCTAGTTCTCATATCAGTTACATTGTAAAGCCACTTTGGCTGAATTCTCGTTTGTATGGAAACCGACGTGATGTTTTTCTTAACGAATGTCGGTATATAAAAAAACTATAAATAAATAAAATAGATAAAATAAGAGATCAAGTCATTCAAAGCCTAAAAAGCCCAAACCTTTTTTTAAAACCAAGATACACCTTGTTTTGACATCTGAAATAAAAGCCTGCATTTTTCATGGCTCAGGCTTGGAATCTATGATTCACACTCCCCTTTCTTTGGATTGTCATACTCTGCTGTTGAGCTCCTGGGAATGATATCATGGTAAGTGGATGCTATCTCTTGGGGAGTGTGGCTAAGATAGTTGAATAAGAATTAAAAAAAAAAAAAAAGAAAAACAACAGTGGCCATAGTTTGGATGTAAGTAAGGAAATGTTAAACAGCAGGAGAAGGGCACGTATAGGCTACAACAACAGATTGGAATCTCGAGTTAGAATGTAAAAGAGTTTCCCTTTTGTGCACCATAATATGTAATGTAAAGGGATTGTTTATGGGTTTAGCTCAGGTTGCTTCCAGCAGGTGTCACCATGAGGTCTTGTAAAGTGCAAAGATGAAAACAGAAAACCCTGAATGCTGCAGAAGCAGAATGTACACTTTATTTAATGAAAAAAGCATCTTTTTTCCAGTTAAAATATCAGGGCTTATTCACTAAGTCCTATTCAGCTGATTAAACTGGCTGATTTAGTCTTTTTCTAGGGCTTTGCATCTGGCCAGATTAAAGCATTTTAGTCAGCATGTGCCCTTTTGTTTTCTGCATGCTATTTCTATTATACATTACCTGGTAACAGCACATTACTGATATCTGCCTGAAGCTATAATATTTTATTTTATCTGCAAGATCTTGAGTTTGCTTTTGCTTTACTAAACAGAAAAATACGAAACCTAAAAAGCATGCTAGTCCAGACCAGTGACTTGACAAATCTGTATGTTGTTGAGTCACATAACACGGTGGAGGGGTAAGAAGCGTTCTTCCTGAGCGCCATGTCCCCTCCCCCTCCAGATGAGCTATTTCTTATTTTTTCAGTTTATTTGCTTCATTTGGTAATCGGGGGGGTTGCCATACTATCTCCACTCGCTCCGCAGGGTATTTTGATATTTGACTGTCTGGCCACAAACCCACAATGCCGTGGCCTGGAAAAGCATAAGCTGGCAGTCTAAAATGGCAACGGACTCTAGCGCGCCTCCGTCTCCTGAGAACCAAGACATTAAGGTAATGGAAGTAGTTGAGGCTGTGGTAGCAGCCCTGGATATAAATTTTGAAAAATTTGAAGGTATAAATCAGTTATTCATGGACTCAGCAAGGTGCTTCCAGGAGGTGGGAACACTCCTAGCAGCACTGGAGGATCGAGCGGACACTTTATTGAAACAGCTAGCCGCTGTGAAATCAGAGGCAGACAAACAAGCCAAAAAGCTTGATAATTTAGAAAACAGATCCCAGAGGGGAAACTTACGGTTTATAGGTTTCCCCAAAACCATTCAAGAAGTGGATCTCACTGCAATTTTAGAGGACTGATTGCCATGTGTCCTAGATATCTCCAATAAACATGGCGTCCTCAGAATCCAGCGAGCTCATCGGCTTGGACAGAAACTGGATGAGAGGAGAAAACTGCGTCCATTTATAGCCAAATTATTGAATTCTGCCCCTAAAATGGATATCCTTCAGGCATACCGTAAAAATCGCAGGATAGACTATGAAGGCACGCTGATCCTGATCTTCCAAGATTATTCAACAACAACAACAACAACTGGCGTAATCTGGGCCACAGAAATAAGGACAGGTAAAGTGAGAATAATTCTGCAGGTTTGGCCAGGTTAGCTGCTGATGCCACATAGACTGACCGGAGCTGACCAGAGATGACTGAAAATACGAGGCAAAAATTCCAAGGTATCCCTGCTTCCAGTCAAAATTTAACCCTTTAGAGCCAGCTGCACTGAATATAACAAAAGCTGTGAATCTGCAGGCTGACCACCAGTAGAACAGTATAACAGTATACACAAAAACTATGCAGAGTAAAGCATGAACAACAGCATCATCAACAGAAAAAGGCTGCTGTAGAAGCAGGACACTGTGAACAAATAGAAAAACACTTGTGAACAGGACATCAATAGCAGCAGTTTCTTCACTCATCTTTTCCTTTGACTGATAGACTCACACTTACGAACCCATGCCCTGGGATTAAGTAAGCAGCCTTATTCAAAAGGTACCTTCCAAAACATTAACTTTTAGTTTTCTAAGGTTACCAGCAGTTAATGGCACAATAATAAAAAGCCATTTTTCTTCTTCCTCTTTTACGATTTCTCACAATCAAATCCTTAAATATCTTGAATGTCTTAAAGCCTCTTTTAACATGTTCTTATCAGCATTCACATCCTTTTATAAAGTTCCTCCCATCAATATTCTCCATTAGACCGTTCAGCCTAATCCTTTGGCCTGACCAATAAAAATCTCTTGGTCCATATATTCCCCTAGGTGCTATTAGGCACAGCCTAAATGGTATTGCTATTTCCATGATGGTATAAGAAACTTGCTGGGCAGACTGGATGGATCACTTGGTCTTTTTCTGCCATCATTACTATGTTACTATATATGTTACATTAAATTCTGTGGCCTTGTCAACTGCTACAGCAGGTCCATGAACAAGATCAGCATGGCCTATAGGTGTACCAGGGTTGATCTCTTCACCTGAAGGGTCTGCACTATCATTGTCAACATGTTTAGTCCTATAGGCGGGGCACCTTTTCATCTTGGGGGTTGTGCAGCCAGGATGAATCTTTCTTTTTCTTCCCTGTTGTGCTTCACTAGTGGTATTCACCTTGCTGAGATTAGTCCACATGTTATACAAGAAAGTCATCACATGAAGATACTCGGCGAGACTCGGTGAGAGAAATTTGTTCCGTTCAGTTTTTTCTGTCACCTCTGACCTCCTACAGTGTGGACTATGTGGTGCTGCGGCAGCAGCAGCAACGTAGATTAGTGATTGCCAACCCTCTCCTGGAGGCACACCTAATCAGTCAGGTTTTCAGGGTATCCCTAATGAATATGCATGAGATAGATTTGCACACATTAGGTCCCCAATTCATAAGAACATAAGAAATTGCCATGCTGGGTCAGACCAAGGGTCCATCAAGCCCAGCATCCTGTTTCCAACAGAGGCCAAACCAGGCCACAAGAACCTGGCAATTACCCAAACACTAAGAAGATCCCATGCTACTGCTGCAATTAATAGCAGTGGCTATTCCCTAAGTAAACTTTCTTGTCCTTAATCGCTGCTTCATCACTTCTCTCCCTACTGTCTTTTTTTCTTATTCCTCCACCACCCATTCCCCACCGCCTGCATCCTATAGATGTCGCATGACAACGTTTTCATAATCTGAGAATTATCATGCAGTACGGTACCAGACTGCACAAGGATGCTTTTTTTTTTTTTTTTTTTTTTACAAAGCAGCAAACAATTTTTTTTTAAAGGGACATTTCAACCTGATGTGCTTCTTTGAGGAAAATTTGATAGAGGTTTCAAGAACAAGACAGATATATTTCTAGTCAGTCAAACTAGTACATATGCAGGGATATATATGAACCTGCAGTGTAAATAATGAAAGTCTACAAGGCTTAGAGAAGAGCCAAACATAATGGATGTATCCTTTGTATTCAGTCTAAATACTACTGATTTTTTTTTTCACAGGCACAAAATTGAAGAACCTAGTTCATAGTGCAACCCTTTCCCAGGGAATGTGTCAAATTCCAAAGGGCCATAAAAGAATTTATTAACCGTGGCTTGCTCCACAGTCTCTTGCCCCACATTCTTGTCCCAAGGGGTGGGTCCTTTCTTGGCCCAGGCAGGGCTGTGTAGTATCCCAAAGGTGTGTGTTACTAGGGATGTGAATCGTGTGATCCATCATCTTAACGATCGATTTTGGCTGGGGGGGAGGGAAATCTGATCGTCATGGGTTTTTTTGTTAAAAAATCGTCAAATCGTAAATCGGTGGGAAAACCGGCACCCTAAAACCCACCCCGACCCTTTAAAGCAAATCCCCCACCCTCCCGAACCCCCCCCAAAATGTTTTAAATTACCTGGGGTCCAAAGGTAGCGCCGGCGCCATTTTGAATATTGGCAATACGGCCCGAGTGCAGGAGGTCGCTCCCGACCCCCGCTGGACTTTTGGCAAGTCTTGTGGGGGTCAGGAGGCCCCCCCAAGCTGGCCAAAAGTCCCTGGGGGTCCAGTGGGGGTTCGGGAGCGATCTCCTATGCTCCTGACGTCGGGGGACAAAAAACAAAATGGCGCCGGCGCTACCTTTGCCCTGTCATATGGTAAGGGCAAAGGGCCACCGGCGCCATTTCTATTAACGCAGCTGTGGCCCGAGAGTGGGAGATCGCGCCGGGACCCCCCCACTGAACTCCAGGTAATTTAAACCATTTTGGGGGGGGGGGGATCGGGAGGGTGGGGGATTTGTTTTAAAGGGTCGGGGTGGGTTTTAGGGTTGTTTTGGTGTGCCGGTTTTCCCGCCCTCCCCCTCCCCCGATTTACGATTTTTTGACGATAAATCGGGGGAATTGCTATTGTTTCGCGGCTCTATCGATTTTTGACGATTTAAAATATATCTGACGATTGTTTTAAATCGTCAAAAAACGATTCACATCCCTATGTGTTACCCTTTCTCTTTGGGACAGGTACACTTACAAACCAGGCTGGACTCTCTGGATGGGTGTTAAAACTAAAGTTTACTTTGATTGGAGTTCAAAATAATCAAGAGGTGCAACAAATGAAATGTCCAGTTACATCCCAGGGTCCTTAGAGTTACATGAGCCAGGATTCAATTGATCTCCGCCTCTCTGGATGTGTCCCTCCAGGTAGGGGCTTGAAACTGGCTTGTCCTCCATGACAGGGAATAAGTGTCCTAGGTGAGCTGTGGTGTCCTAACCATGAGGGATCCCCTACTCAGTTCCTGAGGTCCACGAATAATCCTGCACTCCAACCTGGCAGTGTCCTGTGTCCCAGGGTGGAAACTCCATGGGGGGGTGGGGGGTGTCTCCAGATGTCCTCCTCCTCTTTTGTCCCTTTGACTCCTCTTCAAGAAACAGAGGCAGCCCTCCTGAAAGAAAGGCCAGCCACTGAAAGCAGTCTTTACAGCTTCTAGCTCAGAGCAAGGAAGGGTGGCAGAAACAGCTTCCTCCCCTCTTGGTGGTAAAACTCAGTCTATTATCAAAACACTTCTCTCCTCTCTGCACAGTCAGGACAACCTCCTCTTGAACTGGGCAGAGGCACACAGCTCCCTCCTGACCCACTGAGCAGGGGATTCTGCCTGTCAGAAGGCTGAGGGCAAAATGGCGAAAACCTCAAAAAATAAACTGCAAAAATCCTTCTGTTTCTCTCTCTTCCCTCCAGTCCACTTCTGGGGGACCTGGCAGAGCAGCGACTCTCCCTCTCTGTGCTAAGCTGTGGGCCTAACTTTGAGAGCACACTGAAAACACTCCTCCTCCTTCCTCAAAATCCAAATCTACACCTCCACACTCTAACTAGGACTAAGCCCTGCTTGTGGACTAGGAGATCATCACCCACAGACTGCCTCTGAGGAAGGGCCTATGCAGGAATGCTCTCTCTCCACCTAAGCTGACTAAATCCTAAGGGCTAGGCGCTAGGGTCAATTAGTGGCTGACCAGAGGTCCAGCCACAATAATAAAGCTGGACCTATGCCCCTAAGTGACGAGGGAGAAGGCACCAGTTCATAGATCCTACCGAGGACAGCCGCTGCACAGGATGAGGCAGCAAGAGCCTATTTTATTTTCAGTGTCTCACCATCTCTCTTGATGTGAAAAGCAGGGAGAGAGTTTAGTATGCCCCATTCGACTCTGTTCTGCCAGGGGGTTAGGGGCATGAATGTGCTTTTCATTTTTTTCAGTCCACTTCACAGCTCATCATTAATTCCACTCCTGGCAAAAATCATGAGCTGAAGAAATGTGGGAAAAACATGGGGTTTGGGCCTATCCCCTCGATTTCATCCTCTGGTTCTAACTTCCGTTTAGCTGATGAAACTCAATGTTTGCTTGAATCCCAATGCCTTTGTGTCCCCAATTTAAATTAAAAAAACGAATCCTCTTCATTAACCTCCATGGGGACTGTGTTCTGCAAACACACAAGTAGGCCAGAAAGAGGATTTCTTTTTTAGTAGCTGTTCAAATCTTAAGGAGCAAGGACCTGATTAATTATGGATTCCCTACCTCACATTCTGCTCCTTTGGGGAAAATCCATGATAAATTAGGTTAAAAAAAAACAGTTTCATCTCATCAAGAGCTTCGTATTTCAGGTCTTTGCTTTAGAAATATTTTTCCCCTTCCTCTGTGCATTTAACAAAAGCAATTTTAAAATAAAGCTCTCTGTGATGTATGGTTTTGCTCTGGCATGGAGTTCACCCCGTGCATTTGCCCCGGCATGTCATATGTGACTGTTTAGGTCCCTGACCTGAATCTGTTGTGTGAGATTTTGGGGTTTTTTTATTTTGTGATGGATTTCATTTCACAGCAAGATAAAGCATGGAGTACCGCATGTTCACTTAGGGCTGAATTTTCAAAAGACCATGGTGTATGTGTGTAAATAGCATGTACATGCGCATACGCTATTTTATAAACAAGCATACGGGCGGAAATAAGAGTTCACGCACAAATAAACACTTGTGAAAATGGGGCGGTCTAAGGGCATTCCAGGGCAGGGGCCAACATCTATGTGCAGAAGTTGCTGTTTTAAAAGAGATGGGTATAGATTGGGCAACGGTTTCACATAATTTTACACCTGCTAATTACCTTGCATGAGTGATATCAAATGTGTTTATTTTGTACTGTCAGCTGGGTGGGAGAACTGGGGGGGGGGGGGGGGGGGGGGGGGTGAGTTCAGACTGAAGAATCAGGAGGGTCACGATGACCTGGAGATGGATTGGGTGAACTGCTGGAGGAATCACAAAATGGGTTACCTACGTATGTTAGAAAATTTGCTCTAAATAGGGACTTAAACGGGGAAGTCCTACTTAATTTTCACATGTAAATTATCTGTGTGTATAATGTGAAAATAGATAGAAAAAATACATAGGGGCAGATTTTCAAAGGGTTTTGCGTGTAACCCCCGAAAAGTTGCCCCTTCCACCCCCTGCGCGCGCCGAGCCTATCTTGCATAGGCTCGGCGGTGCGCGCAAGCCCTGGGATGCATGTAAGTTCCGGGGCTTTCCTGGGGGGCCGTGTCGCGGCCAGCGGGTCATTGGGGGCGTTCCGGGAGCTGAGCTGTGGGCGTGGTTCCAGCCTAGGGGCATTCTGGGGGCATGGCCGCGGCCTCTGGACCAGCCCCCGGACCGGAACATGGCGCACCGGCAGCCGGCCGACGTGCGCAGGTCATGCCTGCCTCGGGCAGGCGTAACTTGTAAAATAAAGATAGGGGGGGGGAATTAGTTAGAGCTGGGGGGTGGGCTGACGGAGCGCACTGTTAACCCGCCACTGGACGCTCATTTTCCCTTACCCCTTATTCAGTAAGGGGCCGAAAACGCGCGTCCAATCCGCTGAACCTAATAGCGCCCGCAACATGCAAATGCATGTTGATGGCCCTATTAGGTATTCCCACACGATTCACAAAGCAAAATGTGCAGCCAAGCCGCACATTTTGCTTTCAGAAATTAGCACCTACCCAAAGGTAGGCGCTAATTTCTTCGGGCACTGGGAAAGTGCACAGAAAAGCAGTAAAACGTACACAGAAAAGCAGTAAAAACTGCTTTTCTGTGCACCCTCCGACTTAATATCATGGCGATATTAAGTTGGAGGTCCCAAAACTTTCCAAAAGTAAAAAAAAAAAAAAATTGAAGTCGGCCGGCGGCTGTCGGGTCGAAACCCGGACGCTCAATTTTGCCGGCGTCCGGTTTTTGAGCCCTTGGCTGTCAGCGGGCTTGAGAACCGACGCTGGCAAAATTGAGCGTCAGCTGTCAAAGCCTCTGACAGCCGCCGCTCTGGGCCAAAAGGAGGCGCTAGGGACGCACTAGTGTCCCTAGCGCCTCCTTGTGCCCGTTTTTACCGCTGGGCCTCATTTAAATACAGAATCGTGCACACAGGAGAGTGGCCTGCATGTGCATAAAGGTAATCTTATATGTGTATTGAATGCACAATTTTCTAAAGGGCCATTTCTGCTGGTAAAGCACTATCTTACTCACAGGAGCCCCTTGGAAAATTACCCTTCCTATGTGCCCTTGATGCCGCCAATGCTTAGAATGAGACAGTTCAATTACAATCTCAGAGCATACTATGATGTCATCAAGCATTTTTAAAGCTGATTTGTCATTGGTTGATATTGGGCATTTTGAATGCTATTCTGCCATTGGTTAGTCATCATAATCCTATGCAAATTTCTGCACCTACAGCAGGAAACTAAGCAGTGTGAAATATTCTCACATCTCCTTGTTTCCAACCTTCTTTCATATCATTTTACTTCTCTGTGCAGTCGCTAGCATCAAATTTCATTTGCAAGGTCATTACTTATAAATATCACCTTCTGCTGCCTCTCCGTCAACATGTCCCACTTTTTTGTTATAATGAAATTTTGTTTTGTTTAAGGATGAAATAGACCATGATGGAAATGTTATCCACATTAGGGCCTTGCTTAATTTCTTCCTTTACTGCTGCCATTTCTCTTTTCTCTACTTAGGAGTCAGTTTTCAAAGAAAGCCAATGCCTAGCTTCTTGCGCTCGGGGGTGGACCCTTGTCCTGGGACAGTGAAGGAATGCCTCCTGAAAGGGAACAGGAGATAACTGCCCCCAGGGGGTGGAGCACTGGAGGAGACAGAGGCTGTGAAGAGCTTCACCACTGGAAGCCCGAGGTCCCCCCGGGAGGAGCCCTTAGGACCCGGGCCGATTGGACTTAGGTGGGCCTCGCAGGGTCTCCTGGAAGAATGAAAGTCCGGCGTGCCCACGGACACAGGGGGAGCGCGATCGAGTTTGAAGTTGAACCAATGAACAAGGTAGCTGGAGTTGATATGAGACAGCTCCCACTCTTCGGATCACAGGAAATGATCCTATGTATTTTGGAATCAGACGGTGAGAGGGAAGTCTCAGTCGAATGTGTCGAGCACGCAGCCACACTTTCTGGCCAGGTCGAAAGAGTGGAGCCGGTCATCTATGGAGATCAGAAGAGCGCTTGGCGCATTCAGCAGCTTGCGAAAGTCGCTCCTATACCCGGGTCCACTCTTGGCAAATGGTTTGAGCCATGGATTGAGCTGCTGGAGATGGAACCGTCAGAGGAACAGGAAGAGGCAGTCGGGGCTGCCGTCCGAAGACTACTGCAAACGGGGATATGTCGGTGGCTGCTGCAACATGAGTGTTGTGTGACAGCTCAGCCCAGGGAAGAAGATCCGACCAATTATTTTGCTGATCATTTAGATAGGAGCGTAGGAATGTCTTTAAGGTCCGATTGGTTCTTTCAGCCTGCCCATTGGCCTAGGGATGGTAGGCCGACATGTAACTCAGGGAAATATCGAACTTTTGACACAAGGAATGCCAATACTTGGTGGCAAACTGTGGTCCCGATCGGACACAATCTCCTTTGGGAGTCCATGGAGGCGAAAGATGTTCTTCAGGAAGAGTTTTGCTAGTTCCGGGGCTGAAGGAAGGCCCGGCAAGGGGATAAAATGACCCATCTTCGAGAAACGGTTGATGACTCAAATCACCATGTTATTCTGGGAAGGAGGTAGATCAGTAATAAAGTCTGTCGAAATGCTGGCCCATGGCTTGGTAGGTGCTGGGAGAGGCTGAAGCAAGCCCCAAGGCTTCTCTGTTGGTGGTTTTTGCTGGGCACAAAGTTTTGTGACTCTTGCACCATGGTAGGCCACCAATAGTGCCTTCGCAGTATTTACAGGGGCCCTGGCACGACCAGGGTGGCCTGCCAGTTTGGAGTCGTGGGCCCACTTTAAGACTCGCTCACGTAGCCGGCAAGGAACGACGGTCTTTCCAACAGGGACTGTGGTAGTCGCAGTAAGGGAAATACAAGCAGGGTCAATAATGAAGCTAGGAACTTCCGGGACGTCTTCAGGCTCGAATGATCTGAACAGCGCATCAGCGCGCAAGTTCTTGGAACCAGGACGAAAGCAAAGGTTAAAGTCAAACCTCTTGAAGAATAAGGCCCACCGGGCCTGACGGGGGTTCAAAAGTTGAGCCTCTTTGAGATGTTCGAGGTTCTTGTGGTCAGTGAAGATGGCGCCACGCTTGAAGTGCTAGTTTGACCGCAAGGAGTTCGCGGTCACCAATGGTGTAACGTTGTTCCGTGGGGGAAAACTTAGAGTAAAACTAGAATGGGATTAGCTTATCTATGGGAGAGTGTTGAATCAGAACAGCTCTGGCGCTGATCGCTGAGGCGTCAACCTCCACAACAAATGGATGCTTGAAATCTGGATGAAAGAAACAGGGACCGGAGCTGAAGACTTCTTTAATCCTCTGGAAGGCAGCAATTGCTTTAGGCATCCAAACTCGGGTGTTGACCCCTTTTCTAGTCATAGCAGTGAGTGGGGCAACTATGGAGGAATAATTTGCAATGAAACTTTGGTAATAATTGGTGAAGCCTAGAAAGCGTTGCAACGCCCAAAGGCCTACTGGCTGAGGCCAGTCGCGGAATCCCTGAAGTTTTTCCGGGTCCATTGAGAACCCATGATCAGAGATGATGTAACCCAGAAAGGGTAAGCGATTCCGCTCAAACAGACATTTCTCCAGTTTTGTATACAAATGATTCTCTCTCAGACGTTGGAGGACAATGCGGACGTGTTCACTGTGGGATTCTATGTCCTTAGAGAAGATCAGAATGTCGTCGAGGTATACGACTACGAAATTGTACAGGAGATCGTGGAAGATTTCATTCATGAGGCATTGAAAGACGGCTGGAGCATTACATAGCCCAAAAGGCATTACCACATATTCGTAGTGGCTGTTTCTGGTATTAAACGCCATCTTCCATCATCAGGTTGGATGCGTACCAAATTGTAAGCACCTCTCAGGTCCAACTTGGAAAAGATCCGTGCCCCTTCGAGGCAATCGAACAGTTCGCTAATGAGGGGTAGCGGGTATCGATCCTTACGAGTTATTGTGTTGAGACCCCTGTAATCAATACAGGGACGTAGTCCACCATCCTTTTTCTTCACGAAGAAGAACCCCGCTTCTGCAGGGGAATCAGATGGACAGATAAAGCCTTTCTCTAGATTCTCTTTAATATACTCCAACATAGCCTGAGTCTCAGGCTGGGACAATGGATAGATTCTGCCTTTGGGAGGTGTAGTGCCTGGCAGAAGTTCAATAGGACAGTTGAACTTATGTAATGGAGGCAGGGTATCTGCTTTCTGCTTAGAGAACACATCGCTGAAGTCAGAATACTGTGGAGGTAAATCTGGAAGGGTAACTGATTTCAAGACGGGTATTTCGTTGAAATTGCCTAATTCGTGATAAACGAACCATACCTCTAGTATTTTCAAGATGTCGTCCGTAATGAAGCTACCGCTCGCTCCGGTAGCGATGAGAACAGTGGTCACAAAGGTGTGGGCCTTGATGCCCAGGTATACAGGAAGCAAGAGTTGAGGGCCAGAAACAGTTGCGCCCAAGCTCAGGCCCTCCGCCAGGCTCAGGTGTTGCAGTTTCCTGGACGGATGGGGCAAAACTGAAGACGATGTCCAGAAGTGCTACAGTAAAGGCACAGCCCCTCCTTTCACCGATGGAGATTTTCGGTTGGAGACAATTGCCCACAATTCACTTTCATAGGTTCTACCATGGAGGAAGTTGGTAGTGCAGGAGTCTTCGCTGGAGTGCAGGGTGCACTTGTGGGGCATACTGGAGGAGGGAGTGGAGCCTTTACTTCTAGGCGTCTTTGCTGGAGGCAATGATCAATCCTCCCGACAAGGGAGATCAAGTCTTCTAGAGACGTGGGAGTCTCACGGACAGAGATCTCATCTTTCAGAGCACAGGAGAGTCCATCTAGGAAGATGGCTTGCAGACAATCTTCTTGCCACCCAAGTTCTGTGGCCAAGGTCCGAAACTCCACTGTGTATTCAGAGAGGGTCCTTGACCTTTGACGGAGGTGGAGTAAGTTATGACTAGCGATAGCCATGCGACCTGGGTCTCCGAACGTCTGCTTGAAGAGAGCAATGAAGTGAGATAGCTTGGAGAGGATGGGGTCAGAACATTCCTGTAAGGGAGAGGCTCATGCCAGAGCCTTCCCTTCCAAACGGGACAGAATGAAGGTGACTTTAGTGATCTCCTTCAAAAACAACGAGGGTTGTAGAGCAAACTGCATAAAGCACTGATTAAGGAAACCACGACAGGAGCGTGGATCCCCATTATACCTGGGGGGCTGAAGTAAGTGCCACAGTTGCTTTGGGAAGCATAGTGGCCGAGAGGCCCACAGGGTTGGCCATTGCTGTATCTTGTAATTGAGAACGCAGTTCTTCTACCAAAGAGGCCAGCGTCTCTAAAGCTTGATGATGTTGTTTCACTGTGGCGGCCAGTCCTGGTAAGGCCCTGGAGGTGGGAGACTCCGCCGAGTCCATGGCCTTGGCAACCTTTTGCTCTCGGGGGTGGACCCTTGTCCTGGGACAGTGAAGGAATGCCTCCTGAAAGGGAACAGGAGGTAACTGCCCCCAGGGGGCGGAGCACTGGAGGAGACAGAGGCTGTGAAGAGCTTCACCACTGGAAGCCCGAGGTCCCCCCGGGAGGAGCCCATAGGGACCCAGGCCGCTTGGACTTAGGTGGGCCTCGCAGGGTCTCCTGAGAGAATAAAAGTCCGGCGTGCCCACAGACACAGAGGGAGTGCGATCGGCTTCGAAGTTGGAGGCTGGTTGGAAAAAGGAGAACCAGAATAGAGTTGGTGATGACAAGGCGAGGAACAGAGCCAGAATCTGGAGACAAGGTCAGGCAGGCAAAGTTAAGATCCAGAGGTCAGTCCGAGGAATGGTCAGTAAAACAGGGGTCAGGTACCGGAGGTCAGACGAGGTCAAAGGCAGGCCGAGGTCTTGAGGCAGACAGGTCAGGAGCAAGCTGAGATCTTTGAGGCAGGCGGCAGGCAGGGAGGTCAGGAGCAAGCTGAGGTCAGTACCAGTAAGACAGTCAGAGGGTACTACCTGGGTAGACAGACAGACGAACACAGGAACAAGCAGGGCGCAGGAACTAGGATGCAGGAACAAGTCAGGAACAGGACTGGAACAGAAGGATCCTGGAACGAGACTAGGAAAAGGCAAGAGCAGGAACAAACGCAGGGGCAATCTTAGAACAAACCAACCCGATTGCCAAGGCAAGGAAGCATAGACAGGAACTTTCTTATATCGAGGGATCAATCAGGGCGCACCGTGGAACTAAGACCCGCCCTTGGCCCTACATGAGTCCGGGCAGTCTGCGCGTGCGCGTAGGGGCGTGGCTAACATGGCAGAGGACGCCGAGCCTCGGCATGAGGCCTGTGCGCAGTGGAAGGCCTGGCGACCGCGGGATGCCGGGGCCTGGCAGGGCTGGCAACTACCGCAAAGGAGGTTGTCCCAGGACCCGCTGTGGAACCATGAAGGTGAGCAGGTCCGTGCACGTGACAACTGCGGGCGGGGCGCATAACATAGCTTAGCCATCCAGATATTGACTGGCTTAGATAAACACTTTTCCAGCCAAATCTAGGCACCTCAGTTTTTGGCTGAAAATGAACTAACCAGCCCAAATATCTACAAGATTCCTACATGTAGAGTTTTAGGTTTGATTGTTTTCTGTGTGCAGTAATTACCACAGCACCTCAGCGTGGTTGTCCCTGGTAATGTACTTCAAAATGGTTAGTCTCTTGCATTGCATACCTGGCTTTTTCTATATGTTTGGTATACTTTTGCAGTGTAAGCTGTGTGCATGGAGATTTTACCAAAGGGACAGACTAAATATGCAATCATTAATATGAAGAAATGTCGGTAAGCGTTTCAGGGTTATGTATATTTTCAACATCATTTAAAATGTAATTTAACTTATTGATGGAAGCAGTGCTCTCACCACTTAAACAAGCTCCAACAAGCAACAATAGCACAGTATCTTAGGAAGTATGCTAACTTACCTTTCCCATTTTATCTACTAGTAACTTTAGTGCAGATGGATCATGAACAAGTGAATCTGTGTAAAACAAGCCAAGGTATTTCCTCGGATCAGCTTTATTATCCACAGCACACAAGTCTGGGCGCACATTGAATCCATGAGAGATGCGACCGATGGTATATGGAAAAGCACCTCCTGTACAAATGAGAATTTTTGTTGAAATTAATTTGCAAATATCTGACTGTACAAGCAATGTTGCAGAGATAGCTGACCATGCAGGCAGTGCTACTGTTGCAAAGATGATGCAATGGAGGGTTTATATGGTAGCTGTATTAGTAGTTAAATTTAAATCTTTTTACAGAGTTATTGGTTCTGAAAGTCAGATGCATGATGATGAGTGCTTTCCTAAAATAAAGTTTACAAGGGCAGAATGATGACGCAGAATAAAAAGATGAGTAAAGGTTTCTCAATGCCTGGTTTGGACCAATTTTGAGTCTGTTTTTAGGAAGATGCCCCATGCAACAGGATATATCCAATATATATTTACTGAAATTGAAAAGAGTTTGTGCTGCCATGATGGCCTGGCCAGACAGAGCAAAATAACAACACATTCTTTACCTCAATCAGCCCTGCCGTTAAAACAAAATATTCCATGTGCTTTCCATATCCATATCTATATATCAATTACTTTACATACTTCTGAAGAGTGTTCTAAGATGCACTAGTGGGCAGCTGTGTGCCAGCCAAATTGGACAAGGCTGGGGGTGCGCAGGTTGAGAACAGCATAACCTGGCTGACATGCATGTCTGGTTTGCTGGCTGTCCTTCCTCCTTCCCACGGCCTGTGCTGGCGATTAAGACTGCCAGTGTGGCAAAGAGTGTAGGTAGGAGCGAGAATCCTATGGTCCTTAGGACCAATCCAAACATGAAGTCTGCAAAAAGCTAAAGGAGGCTTGAATAGGGCTTGTGAATCAGGTTAGGGTTTTAAAATGCTTCCCTCTTCACTCTGATTTTTCTGCAATTACCTGCTCCTCCCACCCTGACATAAAGGTGCAGGTGAAACTGCTGGAGCCATCAATTCAGTGACCCATTGCTCCTCACTTACGCACGGCTACAGGTAAATCTGCTGGGCCATTGGGGTTCTGAGAGGCCTCTGATTCCCCCTGAAAACTGCCTATGCCCCCACCCCTCTGCTTGTTCAACCACACCGGGCACTTCCATCTGTGGTGAAGATGCATGCAACTATTGGTCCTGGGGGCAGTATTATCCCAGTGGCATGGCCCTAGACAAGAGCAGTGTCCATGTTAATTTCTGTTCTGGAAACATTTGTCTACTGAGCACAGTCATGCCAGCCTGCATAGGGAGCTGCTAACCAGAAAGGTAGCATTTCAAGAGTTGAAGTATTTCCTCCAGGGAGCCCCACATCTGGTGCACATGATTAATGACCACTGCGATCTTGAGTACCGTCCATTGGTTAAAGCCTTGAACCCCTGACAAATGCGGTGGGCACTGTTCTTTACATAATTCGATTTCCAAATCTCCTATCACCCAGGAACTCAAAACTGTAAGGCAGATGCGCCTTCCTGTAAAGGAGAATATTACCTTGATCTGTCAATTGAAAAGGAAGTCCCCTTCCCTGTTTATTTTTTATTCTAGCTGGATTGCTGGGGCTACTCTTGCCCCCCACTTCCTTGCACTAATCGTGGCACAGGAATTCAAAACCCTAAAGTCCAAACAGAACTAGAGAAGTATTAGTCTCCCACAGGTTTTGCTGTATTTCTAGGAGTGCAGGGGATTTTTCTATCACCACCAGTGCCTGTACATGCCACCTGACTGGGCAAGGCTCAAGGCATTCCGACTCTGCCACAACTCCTATTTAGGAGGTAAAGGAGTCTTAACCACTGGACTAGCCAATAAGAGGAGCCAGAACTGGACTGGGAAGCCTTGTGGCCACAACTCTGGGGCGTTGGGATTGAAGGGGGCTCAGATGAATGGTGTTGCTGGGAACCAGGGAGCTGTTCCCAGCAACCAGAAGGTTACCCAGCTCTCATGTGCAGTGAACCTCCTACCATGTTCCAGCCTTGCTTCCAGCTGCTGAGGTCTTCTCTGCTCCAGGCTTGCTTCTGAAGACTGAGGACCCCACCACTCTAGCTTGCTCCTGTTTTGGAAACCAGTTACACTCATCTTGCTCCCCGCTTCTGTTCACCACAGTCTCATCTCTTGTTAGCCAGTGCCAAGATTTTGTTCTAAGTAACATCAGGGCAGTCAGTAAAGCAGAAGCTTTATTCAGCTGCTTACTCCTGTGCTGTTATAGCTGTTTACTGATATGGAGAAATGTTTGATTTCCCTTTGTGTCACAGACCAGGATATTAGGCACGTAAACTGTTTACATTTTGACTGGTCTTTGTTATTTGTATGGCAAAATATTTTAAATGTTTTACATTTAGTTAAATTTTAATGGGATATGGGTAATTATTGTTTTATCTAATTATATTTTAACTGCTTTGAACTAATATTTAAAAAAAATGGGATAAAAATAAAATAAAAAAAAAAGTATAAAGTGTACCCTTCATCTTTTCTTGGCCACTGTTTCCATCCTCTACCAATCCCACTTATTTATTTATTTATTTATTTTTCTATACCGACATTCGATATGGTATATCACATCGGTTTACATATAACAGAATGTCTAAGGCTGGCCTTAATGACAATATAACAGATTAATTGAGAACCACTTCCTGTTAGCTCTCTCTTCTCCTCCTCCGTAGGTGTTAAGGAATGAGGTTTGCTATATTGTGTGAAGGGATTTAAGGATGGGATTAAGTTTTCTTGACTGATGATGCATCTTTTCCTTTTCAGGACACAACATCTTCCTGCTGCAGCTGCTGGAGAAGAAGCAGGACCTGGAGGAGGAAGACAGGCATCCCAGCCTCCCAAAGCAGCAGTCCTCCATCCCTCCTTCTGAGGGATGGAAGGAGGAGCACAGCCATCTCTGCTATGCCACCAGCAGGAACATAACCACTCCCAGGGCAGGACTCTTTAATTCTTCTCTCCTCTTCCTTGGCTATGGGAAATAACCTTGGTGAATCAGCTTCTTCCTTCACTGTTTAGTTTTGTAATTTTAAAATTTTCTACATATTTAATATTATTTCCATTTAGTTTATTTCTGGCCTCTTGTTGTTTCATGTATGAACTGTGCTGTGCAGTGCTATGTACAGCATCCCCTTTTACAACAATTGCTACTGTCATTATCATTTCCTTATGGCTATGAGAGTTATGCCGTTGCTATAGACTATTTGCCGTTGCTATAGACTATTTATCTAAATAAATAAATATTTAGGAAAACCAGAGTATTAAGATATATACCCCCCAGATCCCCAAAACAGAAGGGGATAAATGGTATTTTTCCTTATTGGCTCATGGGATAATTATTCTGATTAACATTAGATGAATTAGAGAACGTTTGTGATCATTAGGAAGGATCAGAAAAAGCTAAATAAAATATAATGACTAATGCTGGATAGAACATTTCAAATGGACCTCTACCATGATCACATGTAATATTCTTACCTTTCTGTTAGGAAGCGTTAGGAGAGCGGTTCCACTTTCCAGGGGATTGTGTGTTCTTGGACCACGGCTTGACCTCAGAGGAACTCCGAAGAGGTGCCGAGGCAGGCGAAGCATGCCCGAGCATGGACTGGAAAGGAGCAAGGCTGGATTGAAGATAGACGATGGAATCCGGAGCAGGAGCAAGGCTGGAATGAAGACAAGGATGACTGAAGGTACTGATCCTCCACCGGATCTGCACGTTTCAGGAAGACCAACAACGCAATGGTGGTCTTTGAATGGTCCTCCAACCATTCCAAGCCCTTTCGGACCTTCCGCTGGGTAATGGCAAGAAGCGGCAGACTGGATGGAGGCCAGGGGCAAACGAAAGCCTTGGAACATGGAAGGCTCAGACGAAGACTCAGGTGAAGACGTGGATACTTTGACAAAGACACAAGGTACTGAAGATGAGGATTCAGGAAAAAGGTGCTGGGTTGAGACTACGACACAGCGCGCCCTACATAGCCCACCCACGGGGCTGGTTGCGGACCACGCTGGATGCAGGGCAGACTCTAGACGAGATAGTGGAGCAAGTGAGAGGAACATGTCCCAGAAACTGTAGAGGCCTGCACCGGGGCGCGCCCAACACAGCTGCCCCTGGCTGGTCGCGGACCTGCTGGAGCGGCACAGGTTCAGGTAGAGTCTAAAACATGGACGGAGCAGGCACAAGGAGATCCGAGGGCCGGGACAAGATTCAGGAGACCGTGCCTAGATGAGATTAGGCTTCAAGCAAGGATGACCCTCCGGAGACTTGTACTGCTGGTGAGAAGGCAGGCCTTGTGCAACGAGGCGCCCTACTCAGCCCGCTCGTGGGGCTGGTCACGGACTACAACATGGCATGCCAGGAAAGGTGGCGATGAGGAACCAAGGGTTCAGGACATCCAGGCTGGATCACGGAACCTCAGGACTGGACATCAGGAACGGAAGACGGACATCTAGACTGGATCATGGACTTCAGGAACAAATTCACAAGACAGCAGAACATCTGGACATGGAACAACAGGAACGAAGGCTTGGACGAAGACACAGGAGCTCCAACAGGAAACACAGGACCTTGAAGAAGCAATGGAACAGAGAAGACTCCTGGAGTGAAGGACAGGAACATCCAGGAGCATCTAACTCTTTGCGAAGGCAAAGATGGACTGACACAGGGCCCCTTTTATAGGGCTGAAGTAAGGCAGGGCAATGACATCACTGATTAGGGCCACGGGACCTTTTCCCGCCAATGGCCCTTTAAATGCAGAGGAGAGGCGCGTGTCCGCACCTAAAGAGAGCTGAGGAAGAGAGCAGGGTCGTTGGTGGCGTCCCTGCCATGTGGAGGGCCCAGGACAGAGCGGCTCCCTGCCGCAAAGATGGAAGGAGGAGCAGGCAAGCTGCAGGCACCGGCAGGGACTGCCTCCCTGCCATCTGAAGACCCAGGCAGAGACAAGGATGGCTTCCTTGCCATCCGAGGACCCCGGCAGCAGCGAAGAAGAAGTAGGAGTGGCTGCTGTGGACTCAGCCGCGAAGGGAGGCTCCCAGGGGAATGCCATCAGGGGCCTGACTGGCCGCGAAGGTAGAGGACCTGTCCGTACTCATTGTGGGCAGGTTCACAACACTTTCAGTTCAGTTCCTCTTTTAAAATCATACAGAATCTCCTTGGTCCAATTTTTCATCTCACTTAGGCCTGGATTTATTAAAATGCACTAAATATCGCATGCGATAGAAAAAGGGATGTGTTTTTAACTTTGAGATAAATTGTGTTATTTCCTACATACAGCCACTGGGGGGGACCATGTTTATGAGAGAGAGAGAAAGAGAGAGAGACTGATTAGCCATAATACCCACACACAAGATAGGTATTTATATCTCTATGGGAGGCCCACCTAGTAACTTGAGCAGTGGCGTAGCCACGGGTGGGCCTGGGTGGGCAGCTGCCCACCCAATTTAGACCCAGGCCCACCCAACTGACACCAGAACTGCAAGGCTGTCGCGGGATCCCATCCCCGCGACAGTGAAGAGGAGAACCCATGCTTGGCGCGCCATCACGGCTCACGTGGGGAAGCGGTCCTACAACCATACGGCCGACCGATCTTCCTGTTTGGGGGGGGGGCGGGGAGGAGAGCGGAAGCGCCGCGCACAGTTTCCGCTTCCTCCCCCCAGAGCAGGAAGATCAGCTGGCCTCTCCTGCTATCTTCAAGCCATACGGCCGACCGATCTTCCTGCTTGGGGGGGGGGGGGGGGGGAGAGAAGAGCGGAAGCGCCGCGCACAGCTTCCGCTCCCCCCCCCCAAGCAGGAAGATCGGTCGGCCGTATGGCTTGAAGATAGCAGGAGAGGCCAGCTGATCTTCCTGCTCTGGGGGGAGGAAGCGGAAACTGTGCGCGGCGCTTCCGCTCTCCTCCCCGCCCCCCCCCCCCCAAACAGGAAGATCGGTCGGCCATACGCCCGAAGATAGCAGGAGGCTAGTGGCAGCAGGAGAGGCCAGCTGATCTTCCTGCTCTGGGGGGAGGAAGCGGAAACTGTGCACAGGCTTGAATGTGTATGTGAGGATGAGAATGGGAGCCTTGTTGTGTGTGTGTGTGTGGGTGAAAATCGGACCCTGGGTGTGTATGGGAGTGAGAATGGAGTCTTGAATGTGTGTGGGTGAGGATGGAAGCTTGAATGTGTGTATATATGGGTGAGAATGGGAGCCTGGGTTTGTGTGTGTGGGTGAGAATGGAAGCTTGAATATGTGGGTGAGAATGGAAGCTTGAATATGTGGGTGAGGATGGAAGCTTGAATGTGTATATATATGGGTGAGAATGGGAGCCTGGGTTTGTGTGTGTGGGTGAGAATGGAAGCTTGAATATGTGGGTAAGAATGGGTGCTTGAAAGTGTGTATGTGTGGGTGAGAATGGGACCTTAAATGTGTGTATGTGTGGGTGAGAATGGGAGAATGGGTTTGTGTGTGTGTGGATGAGAATGGGTGCCTGGATGTGCGTCTGTGTGTGCATAAGAATATAAGCCTGGGGAGGGGTGAGAAAGTGAGAGCTTGTATGTGTGTCTGCAGAGAATGTGAGCTTGGGGGGGGGGGGGGGGAGAGCATATGAGAGTGAGAGCCTGAGTGTGTGAGGGACTCTGTGAGAGAAAGCATTTATGTATATATGTGTGTGTGTGTGGAAGGGAAGAAGACAGTAGTAGAAAAGACACTGAAGAGGAATTAGGAAATGAGCGACAAGGGAAAAAATGGGAAAGAGAGACCAGGACCAACTGATTAGAAAAATACAAAGATCAGACAACAAAGGTAAAAAAATATATATATATAGAGAGAGAGAGAGAGATGTTAGCAATTTAAATATGTCATCTTTGGGAATGTGCATTCTTATATTTTTGAATTTTGCTCTTTCTTAAGTATTCCACTGTTCAGACATTTTAGTTTCTCAGGCTTTCTATTTTGGCTTTATCTACATGTTTCTGTTTCTAATTTATAGTCTATTATTTCTATATTAGGTAAGGGTCGGTCTCAGTTTTGCCTGTTTGTGACAGAAATGAGTATTTCTGGCATATAGTTTCTCTGTAGTAGTAGTCCAGCCTGTTCTGTTATTCCCGTAGGTGATGTATTAATGTTCTAGGGCCTGGTGTAGTATTTGCATTGCTGCTTTTTCATAAGGTTGCTGTTTGAATCCTGAGAGTCAGTGCTGTGATTGTTTGGCAAGGTTCCAGATGCCTCTTTCTTTGCAAGAGTTTGTTACTTCACAAAATAGCAGTGGAGGGTTATTTTTTGCTGAGATTACACCAGAATTTGAATTTTTTTTTTCATGTTACTTGTAATGTGAATTGCCCTAGCTCTGCGCTGCACCTGTTCTGATGATTAATTATATTTTATTGTATTTATGAAGATTTCTGGGTTTCTGCAAAGATGGTTCATGAAAGAATACATTAATTTTTGTTTTATTATATGATTGGATTTGATTGTTTTCTATACTTGAAATAATTGAAGTAAATTATTTTAAAGTTTCATACATGACACATAATGGCTGTTGCAAACTACTTAGAAAGCCATTCTAGGGTGCAGTATATATGGCATTATTTATCAGTAAGAAAACAACTAGTAGACCTGCATGCCTTGTGCCCACCTATGTTAACCTTGTGCCCACCCAAAAAATCAATTCTGGCTACGCCACTGAACTTGAGGTGAGGTTTAGGTATTAGTGTAGGGGTTAGGGGCCACTTTGACATTCAAAGTGAGATGTACAAACAGAACAGTGCTCTCTTGTGAAGATTTGATGACCCTCGGAGTGAGGAAACTCACTCAAAGATGATATTTGTGCAATGTTCTCTCAACCTAGCTTGATGGACTCTCTACCTGGGTAACATCAAGCTAGGTTGAAAGAACAATGCACAAATATCATCTTTGAGTGAGTTTCCTCACTCCGAGAGTCATCAAATCTTCACTAGAGAGCACTGTTCTGTTTGTACATCTCACTTTGAATTTCAAAGTGGCCCCTAACCCCTACACTAATACCTAAACCTCACCTCAAGTTACTAGGTGGGCCTCCCATAGAGATATAAATACCGATCTAGGGTTAGGGCATTATGGCTATGTTCTCTCTCTCTCTCTCTTTCTCTCTCTCCCAGCCTGCCCCCTAACTCCTCCTCTCAGATTTGCATCACACCATACATTATGGTGCTATCGCATGCATTAACGACGCTTTTCACATGCGATAACATTTTGATAAATGATCCTATTAGTCTGGCATTTACATCTTCTTTTGTTCCCACCATTCAATATATTTTAAAATCAAAATATTTGCTGGCTGGCTAGCAAAGTTAGATGGATAAACTTATGTAGCTAACTTTGCTGGGAGATTCAGTAACTTGTGCCGCTGAAATACCCGGCTATGTCAAAATTGACTTCCGGGATCTCCCGGATCCAAGATGGCGATTTGGTAAGACACATGTGAGCGTCTCTCTTATCTGGTGAATCAGTTCCTATGCCGCATTCAGCCTGCAAGAGGAGGGCGAGGGAGCACATGGCTTAGGTGGCTCCCTTGGCCCAACCCATGGTGGGACCTATGGACGCTCATATTCGTCAGGAAACAGGAGTTCTGGCAGAGGGTTCGCTGGCTGTGGCTCGGGGGGAAGAAGAGCCTGAGCCAGGCCCTGAACTGCTAACAACTTTCTCACCGGAGGAAAGGGCTCCCCCTGCAAATCCCGCGCTGTGATGTGCCCATTAACCGTGAGGAGAGACGGAGGCACTAGAAGCTGGTGCACTGTGGGAGTCTCCTCTGGAGCCCGTGCTGGTGGGGGAAGGAGCCTCGGCACTTTTTCAATCTGACCAGGAGCCAGGAGAAGCAACAGCTGGAGAGGAACGGCAAGAGCGAAAAAGGAGTTTGTCTGAACAGTTACCTGGTAAGGCTGGTGAGGCCTCAAGCTTTCTCACTCGAGTCGATTTGGGAGGCGATTCAAGTATTAAATGCAAACATTACTACTCAAATGTCTAATATTAATAACGCAGTGAAACAGTTGAATAATCGTTTGGAGGAAGTTGAATTGGGACTAGCTGATAATAAACAACATCTACGGTCTGCTGAGGTTAAAATTCAGAGCAGTTTAAATGTTCAACAGGAGCTGATGAAAGAAAATCAAATTTTACACTCTAAAGTTGAAAGTTTAAATAATCAACTCCGTGCAAAAAACCTAAGGTGCATTAACTTTCCAAAGCTTCCTTCTATAGCACCTAAAGATTTATGGAGAAGATATATGACTGAGGTACTGAAAATCATGGAAGATATGCTACCAATAATATCAAAGGCATATTACATTCCACCGATGGTCAAGGTGATATTAATAACTTTCAAGTATTAACACCTAGAGAATCTCCCAAATTGGACATTTCCGCTGTTTTGGACCAACCTGATGAAAACTGGGCTGTAACATCAACCTTGGTGGTTACCTTTCTGCTTGAAGCAGATAGAGAATGGATTTTTAAATGTTATTTTTTGCATAGGAATGAGTTGTTCTTGAATCACAAGATACAGATCTAAACAAATGCAGAGAAGAAGACAACAGTTTCTCTTGTTGAAGCCTCAATTGCTGGAGTTGGGTTAATTATTTTTGTTAAAATATCCGTGTAAGTGCTTGATAAAACACCAAGGGCTTTCTTTTCTATTCTACTAGCCTTCTTAATTAATTTAATTCCTAATTAGTAAAAAGAAAAATCTGTTTAGTTCATCTCTCGCTACTAGCCCAGTACGCCATAAGCTGTAGTTATAGATCTTTTTATATATTTTGCTGTTTTCCATTTAGAAACCAATTTACCTTTGTAATACTTACCTTGGGGTTGTAAAAATCTTGGCTCCATATTGTGGGCTTGTGCATGACTTAAAACTTGCATTTTGATTTTTTCTTGGAGATAGGGATTGTTTGTCTAATTATTCTCTTTTTGGATTTTGTAATTTCATTAACTACATGCATTTCCCTTTCAATACTTAATACTTGATACTTGAATATATTTTTAAAATGAATAAATAGAAAAAAAAATTGACTTCCAGTCTGCTATTCCACCATAGGGATAAGGGATGGGGAGGGGGGGTGGGAGAGAAGTACAACTCCCTCCAAGTTCCCTGGCCCTAGTCTCTGCTACAATCCCTCTTCTCTCACAGAACCTACTACCTCATTTAGGCATGGCTTCTCATTTTTGCTTCATTTAATTTTCCGAGTTGATTCTAGGGACCTCTCCTCAAAAGAAACATTTGAAAACTCCCCAAAGATTTTACTAGGAAGGGGGAAATCTTATATCTCATTATATTATGTAAGTTCTATGGCTAACTGTTCATTATGGTTATCATTTTCTTTCACATGATGGGGATTATTTCCCTTAACCAATAAGTCTTGATGCAATTGCAACATTGCCTTCTGCTTCAATGGCAGGGGAAAAAGGGAATTGGATTCAGACGACAACAATCAACGAGGGCCCTGACTTTTATGGTCATGGAAATAACCTGCACGGAGCAGTAGTTACTACCATTAACATAAGGCATGGGATTGCTACCCTTAACCAATAAGCCTTGATTCTCTTGGCGCAACTGCAATATCACTCTCCACTTTGATGGAGTGGGCTGGAGGGATGGGGTGGAAAGAGGTATTAGATTCAGGACAACCAACACAGACCCTGACTTTCACTGTCTTGGGTACTGATACACAGACATAAGGGAAAAAGCACAGGACTGTTTCTACAGCCAAGTCCATAAGCAAAGCAAGTCAAGCAGCACTGTCTGAATTTTCGAAAAGGCTCATCACCCAGTAAAAGAGAAACATGGGGATAACCTGCACTGCATGGCATATATTACCATAAGAAGCTTGCTGGGCAGACTGGATGGACCATTTTGGTCCTTTTCTGCCATCATTACTATATTATTATGTAGAGTTGCAGTAACCCAGGCCTTGTGTTTTCCAGTCAAATCTATTCAGTGTTTACAAATCTGCCAGAATAATGTCTGCTAATAGCTGGCTCTGCACCATTTGATCCTTTTTGTTCAAGTCTCTATAGTCTTCACTGGCTCCCAGTAGCGGCCCAAATTCAATTTAAAATCTTGGCTTTGGCAGACTGCTCACACTGCTTTGTTCCTGATCGATCATTGTGCTCTGCACAAGAAACCCTTCTCTAATTTCCTTCTCTAAAAGGTTATAGACCAGAGTGAGGGAGCGTGCCTTTTAATTTGCAGGCCCTAAGGTGTAGAATTCCATGCCTTGGGACCTTCGCCTGTCAGAGCAGCATTTGCAAGACCATTAGGACCCACCTGTTTTGTTCCTCTGCTTTCTTCTTTTGTTTATTTTTCTGCCCTATAGTTTGAACATTGGACTTTGCACTTCTTAATAATTTAATTTTCATCCTGAGTTTATAAGCATTTATTTTTATTTCGCTGTTGTGTTGAATTATTCTTGCACTGGATTAGCTGAGAGCTCTATTCCAATTTGAATCTGAGCTTTTCCTGTTAGCTACTATGAGCCATGTTTTTGGAAATGACAGGTTATAAAAGTAAATAAAGATTAAGATAAAGATTTTACATTTGCTATATTTCATTTTTCAGATCAGATTGTAAACAAGGCTGCATAAACATCAATAGAGGTTTATATTCACAGCAATTCTCCATCTTTAGATTGGTTATAAAAGGGAGCCAGAGCAATTTCAAGAGCACATCTGCATAGTTACTGAGAGCAGATAGGACGCACATTTTGCAATAAGGAGTATAATTAGAAACACCTTTTTTTTAATGAAAGTAAAACATTGTTCAAAGCAATTCATGGAGGCCAACACATTTCCTGATGCTGATAAAGCAGATGGGGAATGTGAAAAAACAGGATCCCTGGAGGTGTCAATCCATTTAATTTAAGCATGTGTCTATAAAAGAAGAGAACAGTGAGAATAACTAATTAGTGATAGGTTCAACTTAAAAATAAATATCTGAATTCCCTTCACTTTCAGGATGGGTTGGGGTGGGGGTGGGAGCATGGTGAGCATTTTGAGAAGAGTGATCTAGAAATCAAGGGTCAGTTCACCGGAAACCCATCTGCAGATTGCTTCCAGTTTGCTTTTTGCCAATGCAAAAATGTCAGTAAAGGTTTCTAGGTCTATTCATCTATTTATTTAAAAAAAAAGAAATTCCAGACTACCCAAAGTGGTGGCTAGAATAAATATCCCCAAGCCAAGTATACAAAGAAACCCAAGGCCGCCCAAAACTCAAAGCGGCATAAATCCCAGGACCAGCATCCTACAAATCACTTTCAGAGTAGTTTAGCATTTTAGTGTGGGAGTGGCCACATTTTCACCTTTTTTCAGAACCTCAGGTAGTTTCTCTCCAACTTAATAGCCAGTGCCAGTTCATTTCAATGTACGGACGCCATCGCTGAAAACATCCTAGTCTACAATCTAGCAAAGTAATCAGAA
Source organism: Rhinatrema bivittatum (assembly GCF_901001135.1). Taxonomy (NCBI): domain Eukaryota; kingdom Metazoa; phylum Chordata; class Amphibia; order Gymnophiona; family Rhinatrematidae; genus Rhinatrema; species Rhinatrema bivittatum. Next base: position 49,972,216 of record NC_042620.1, on the reverse strand, counting down.
ATGCAGGTAGGAGCAACCAGCAATCTCTATCATGCCTATCGCAGTGCTCTAGAGGGCAAATACTAATATAGTTCATCTTTCAAATATTTAGATCCTTGCCACCCAACAATATTATCCCATGCAAATATCATTCTCACTTACTCTCAATCTCCCATGACAGAGATTCCCCAAAGACACAGAATGGGAGAAAAGCCTTTGTAAATCAGGGCCTAAGTAATTTGTTTTACGGTTTAACTGCTCTCATGGTTAGAAGACTCTTCTTCAAATCTAGCCTAACTCTTTCCAAATGCAGTTTAAGTGTGGAGAACCCTCTGGGTTCTTACTAAGAGGAATGTCCCATGGTCATAGGGGGGATAGGAATAGTATTATTACGGGTTTTAGCTCCCCCACATGGGAGACTGAAATGATGGAGTCTCAGACTATAAAACCCAGTGCCACCATTTTAGAGTGTGGATTTTGAGTTGCCCTTTTCAGGAGGCAGGATGTCTCTGTGCCTGCTCCTGTTTTTATGTTTTGGGGGAGGCGTAAATCCATGGATAAAGGTAGGGGGGGGTTTAGATAGGGCCGGGGGGGTGGGTTAGGTAGAGGAAGGGAGGGGAAGGTGAGGGGAGGACGAAAGAGAGTTCCCTCCGAGGCCGCTCCGATTTCGGAGCAGCCTCGGAGGGAACGGAGGCAGGCTGCGCGGCTCGGCACGCGCCAGCTGCCCAAAATTGGCAGCCTTGCGCGCGCCGATCCAGGATTTTAGAAGATACGCGCGGCTACGCGCGTACCTTATAAAATCCAGCGTACTTTTGTTTGCGCCTGCTGCGCAAACAAAAGTACGCGATCACGCAGTTTTTAAAAATCTACCCCTCCGTGCAGAGACTTTAACTTGGTATTTTTGGCCAGTTGGAAGGGGTGAACTGCCCAGCTAAAGGACACCTTGCCCACCTGGGGACTTTATTTTTTCCAAGCCCTGGAGGGTAGAAGTTTCCTTGGCTCTGGCGTTAGACATTCCTGCACAGACTGAGGAGATTGTAAACATAAAAGACTGGTGATGTGGATTAAGTCGTTGTACCAGACTCCTATATTTTCAATAGTAAAGACTTTAATTTGGACACTAACTCAATGGTTCCAGTTGTTTTATTGGGCACACTGGGACATACACATGCACATACCATACACATACCATACACATGCACATACCATACACATACACATGCACATACCCCTCTCCCAGGACCAAGGACATGAGGGGTCACCCTTAGCACGCGGGGACCTTGGGAGTATTCTCCCACCCCACTCGACAAAGGATCCAGGCCCTGGAAATAAGATCAGTGTTCAAGATAAGCCTGGGAAGGTCCCAGTCCTGAAGTGTAAAACAAATACTTTTATGGCCCTATCAGGTAGCAATCCACACTCAGGGATTTATTCCTTTATTTATTAAAAATATTTATATTCTGCATGTTATGAAATTCATTTCTAAGCAGATTACAAATGTTAAAACAATAAACAATAAAACATCAAATTACAAATTAACAGTGGAAATTTACAAAAAAAAAAAAATCACAAAACCAAATAAAGCAAAACAATAAAACTTATCTAGGCAAAAGCTGCCTGACTTAGTAGTGCCTTCAGCTGTTTATGGAAAACTTTTATATCATCTATTGCTCAAAGAGAATCTGGCAAAGAGAAGGACAAGAGACAAAAAAAGTTCTGCTTCAGGTTTCACTTAAACACGCCCTCTTAATAGAGGGGACATCTAATAATGAACTATTGTAAATCCTGCAATGGAATCAATCTCCATTCATTCCTTGGGAAGAAGGAGAAATGAGGAGTGGCAGCCATCTTGTGTTCACCACAACCATATCATCGGGATGTTGAAGAAAGGAATGAGGAGGTACTCTTCAGGTACCAACAGGGAAATAAGGAGAAGGAGTAAGAACTTGGTGTTGAACAACTGGATTAAATGTATGAAATCTGGCACTTTACGTTATGATATCTAAATTGGGAGTAATTATCCTACCCACCAAATTCTGGGAGGAAGCTTCAAAACTTCCTCATTGAAAGCTAGATTTTAAAAGGTGCGCGTGTCCATGTGTGCGCAAGTCCCGGCACACGCACATGGATGTGCCGATTTTATAACATGCATGCGTCACCACGCGTTCGTTATAAAATACAGATTCCTGCGCACACATGCACGCCGGATTTTAATGGCCATGCGTGCATGTGCGGGTGGGGAGGCCTCTCTTGTGCGCAACGGGGGGGGGGGGGGGGGATTTAAAAAAAAAATGTGTGGCGATGCGAATAGGGTTTTCCCAGTCCTCTCCCAGTCTGCTCCAATTAAGGAATGGACTGGGAGGGAACTTCCCTATCCCCCTAACTACCCTTCCTACCTTTTCCCCTCTCCTCTCCTCTCCTCTCCTCTCCTCCCCGACCCCTAACCCCTACCTAGCTAGCCCAATTTTTTTTAAATTTTATTCCTTACTGTGCCTTCCGAGCAGAAGTAACTTCGGTGCGCTGGCCGGCTGCAGGCATGCGCTTCCCCGGGACAGGGCCTAATGGCTACTGTCCTGGTCGGCCCCTGCCCTGCCCCTCTCCGCCCAGACCCTGCCCCCTGCCCGCCACTTCTGTGCCTACCAGGAGATACGTGTCTGTCCGGGCCGTTTCTAAAAATGTGCTCGGGGTGCACAGGCTTTATAAAATTTGGGCTTAATTGCACAGGATCAGGAGCAAGAGAAACCAATTGACTTCAATTAACAACACATATTAAGTGGAAGTGTAAAGTCACAGATTTATAAAAAGAACTAAAGCTGTAAATGGACTGTAAAGAGTAAGAACGTGTAACTGAATATTTTCATCCATTTTCCATCTTTAATCAGTAAACTTTAAGAAGGAAACCATCAGTTGCTTCCAGTGTGATTATTACTGCTGTTTACCAGAAACTGAAATGGTGAATTAACTATTGAACAATGTTCAGAGCCCAGGAAGTAATCTCACTCTCCCCCGACAAGGAATTTTGTACTTTTAGAGAGGCTTGACTTCAGGAGAAGAAAATTACAGCCGTAAGCCCATAATCTGAAGTGTGGTCTTTGGGGTCTTGTGATGGGATCCTAATCCTAGGGTTACATAAGTGATGAGAAAAGTTCTTGCCATCTTTGCTACAGATTTGCTTCAGATGAGCAGGATTTTTTTTATTTTGGTCTTAAAATTGCACTACATTTTCACTTGTAAGGTATAATCTACCCCAAATACTTTAATATTGTAAACGTGGGCTGCCTTGGCAAATGACTCTTTGTTACTAGACACGTACAAGATAAGCTGCTGCTTGTGGCAGGGCAGGTTCCAGCTCAGTCCACTGTTCCTATCCGTCATGTGAAAGGGAACCTCCGACTCAGGTGCAGTTCCAGCCTGAGGCTCTCCATCTCTTTGGGGCTCTCTCTGATCTCTGCCATCACTCACAGGAACCTGTCATCCTGGTGTTCCGTGGAGCTGCTTGACCTGTGAAAACTCCTGCCTGAATGTTTTCGCCACGGCTGTTCCCTCTCTGAAATCTCATCCTGTTCCAAAGCTTCATTTTCCATGCAGGGATATGCAAGCAGATTTTCTGCCCACGTTCTTTCTATTTACCAACTCCATCCTCTCTGGGTATAGAAAGCCTGAATGTTAGATAGCACCAGAGTGCTATGATATGGTAATGAACCTCATCATTTATAGCTCTCTAATATTTTTAATTAAGAAATACCATGCCACAGGTATTTGCTCATAGGAGCTTCAGCTTTCTTGAAGGCATGTGCCCGCAGCTTACTGACTTCAATACGATAGAAATGACCACACGGAAATGATGTAAGTCTTTTGTCATTATTTAGACCATGGGGCAAATTTTAAATGCAGCTAAAAATACATGTGTTAGGGACCAATCTGTGGACTTTTAACAGCAATGAGGCTGGGCAATTTTCAACGTGTTTTGTCCAGTATATCTGAAAATTGCCCTCTTAGTCTGAAAATATTAAAGTTTATGCAATAAATCCAAAGTGTGATGTCATCTAGTATTGAATAAGATGGTTTTTACTGGCTGGTGTCTACACATACATTCAGATGCCAGATGTGTCCTTTTGCTAAGATGCGTCTGATGCTAACTAACCACAATATTTTTAACAGTTCAGCATGGTTCTTCATTTCTGCCTATTTTATAAAAACATTTGTGCAGAAAGAGTTTTCTAAAAGGTTTTGATAGCACATTTTGAAATGGATTGTAGTATATAATTTTTTTTTATGGTCATAGCAGGGTTGGTTATTAGATGATCTCAAATTCTGGGCAGTCCCAGAGGTGTGGTTAGGTCAAGAAGAGTAACTTAGCTGGCTGGCTATCCTTGTGCACAGGGAATAACTGTTTTAAATCCAGCCAGATATGTTGCAGCCAGCTCAATTTAGGGAATTTTTCTGCCACGACTTAGCCAGCTGGGTTGCAACTGAAACTTCACTTAAATCTAACCAGCTGTAACTCAGTCGGCTACATTTAAGTTGGGTGCCTTATTGAAAATAGGCCACAGTCTGACTAAGGAAAACATTTAGCAAAAAGTTCTTCCTAGTTTTTTTTTAAAGATTTTTATCTGTATTCTCTACTGTTCCTATTTAATGATAATCAGAGTAGGAAAATGCTCGATAAGAAGAAGGCACATTGCCATGCTCCTCAGGCCGGCTGGAGCTGTGAATGCTGCCTTAGAGGATGACCTGGTCATTGCGCAACAGTGACACCTACTGTCTAGTTTGTGCCCTCATGCAGCCTTCTAGAGCAGGGCTTCCCAAACCTGTCCTGGGGACCCCACAGTCAGTTGGGTCATGGTATGCAAATGTATCTCATGCATATTCATTGTGGATATCCTGAAAACCCGACTGGCTGTGGGGTTCCCAGGATCGGTTTGGGAAGCTCTGTTCTAGAGGGAACCATGGCATGTGCTTGCCAGATGAAGGACTGTTACTGCAATGGTCGGGTTCTTGGAAAGTGGGGAAAGACCTTGAGAAGGTGTGAGTGAAACTCGTAACATGTTAGCCCAGTTAGGACAGGTTCTGACTGAGCTGGAGGGAAAAATAAAGCAAGTTGGTGCTGATTTGGATTTCCCTGGAGTGATTTTCTTTCTTCCGGAAATAAAGCTGAGCTGTCGGGCCTTCCACGTGTTCCTTTCTTAGCTCCTTCAGGCTGTTTTCTCATAGCACTGCCTTATGTTTTCTTCATAAGTGGAAGCTTCTCACCCTGTGTGGCATCTGATGTAACCCCCAGGTTTACTCTGAGCTAGAGGTTCCATTAAATTAATTAGTTTTTTAAGTAAATCCCCCACTCACTGTATATAGATTTTGGAAGTCAAAATAATAAACCCCCAAATTTTAAAGAAAATGATAATTTTTGGGAAGTCAAACACTGCAGGATGTGTGTGTGTGTGTGTGTGTGTGTATATATATATATATATATATATATATATATATATCTTACAGAAAAAATATGAACATTAAAGTCTTGCTTTAATCTTTCACCTTAAAATAGATGTAAAAACATAGTAACATAGAAAATGACAGTAGATAAACACCTAAAAGGCCTATCTAGTCTGCCCAGCAGAAATTTTATGTGCTTTTCCCAACTGCTAAACTGTTTATCTTGACTCTGTGTAATAAGCTTTAATGGTTATGAATTCCAAGCTTCAGATGTTTGCTCATTCCCTATTTTTCCATTGTATGTATTACATCTTCCTCTAATATGTGTTCCTTGAATTCAATAGACAATAACAGTAATAGTCTATGACTAAACAGATGTTAGGCTTTGGCTTGCATACCACAAAATAGAAAATTAGTAGGATTTGTTTCTTTCCCTCTACAGTGCTTTTGATGTGTCGTCATATATGAGAAATTAACTTGATATTAAAAAAAAAAACACTATACATCAACTATAAAGAAATATTTTACTTAAGTAGTGAATTAATTCATGGTCTAATGAAAATCATGTTTGAAAGAAATAAAAAAAGAAGCTATAATGTATGCTCAAACAGCAATTCCTTCTCCTCCGTTAAGTATGGTCAGATTTTAGTGAGGTGTACAGTGATCTTCTGCCTCTTGGTTAAGAAATACATAGCCACCTTTCTTAGAATTAGAACAAAAATGCTTTCAAGAATAATTTTTGTGGGTTTTAAATACAGCCTGATTCTTTCCAGTCTATAAACAAGTTAGCAGAGGTGGACCGACAAACCAAATCGGCAAACCAACAGGAAAATAAATGCAATGTCTGGCACACACTTGACTTGTCCAAAGTTTGATATGTAAAAGTACAAGTTTATTGCATTTATATAGTCGGAGAAACTCCTCCAAAACGAAATTCACAGTCCCCGGTGAATGTTAAATTGTTGAAGTCAGGATGCAGTTTCGCGGAAAATGGCTCGTGTCAGGGGACAGTGAATTTCGTTTTGGGGGAGTTTCTCTGACTATATAAATGGAATTAATTTACCCTTGTGAGCAGCAAACTTTGGACAAGTGAAGTGTGGCAGACCTTAGATTTGTCCTCTTCTTTCCAGTCTATAGCATACAATACCTCTACCTCTGCATTATCAAACGTGAGGATGACAAGAGAAGGACTGGGTTACTATCTCAACTGCATCAGAGACTTAGGGGCTCATTTATTAAACGTTTGTGTCAGGTTTACAAACATTGCACTATAGTTTTCCCCACTGAAAATAATGGTGCAACATTTAATAAATGAGCTCGTCATTTAATATCCCAAGTTCTTGAGCTGTTATTACAGTGACTGTCACCCTGCAAACCCTGAGTACACGTGGATTATGCGATTGCAGATCATGATTTTTTAAAACTTTTGCACAACCTATTTATTGCCTCATCTGCCAATCACTCTTTTCTCAGGCCTCCTGGCTACTTTTGCTTGAATAAAAGAAATGATTAGCCTGTGTTCATATCTATTCAGAAATGTCTTCACAGCCTGAGACTTACAAAAAGCATTTATTTCCTTTATAGTCCAATTGAATTATACTCAGTGTAATGCATCTTCTAAACAATGTTGAGAACATTTTATTTATGTTGAGAACATCAATACCTATAAACGACACTTGACCGACGTGCCGCAAATGCGCAGTAGAGACCAGCTCTACCGCGCATGTGCGGGCGAGCACGTCGGCCTCAGGCAGCGTCAGGGAAAACAATGGCGGCGTCGAGTGGCGGTTCGCAGCGGCGGCGGCGGTTGGCGGTTCGCGGCGGGCGGTGGCAGCAGCGAGGGAGGGAGGAGAGAGAGAGCGGGAGGGAGGGAGTGAGTTCAGGGAGGGAGAGGGGGGACTGAGTGAGAGGGAGTGAGTGGGACTGAGGGGGAGAGGGAGGGACTGAGTGAGAGGGAGGGAGTGGGACTGAGGGCAGAGGACAGAGGGAGTGGGACTGAGTGAGAGGGAGGGAGAGACTGAGTGAGAGTGAGTGGGACTGAGGGGGAGAGGGAGGGAGTGGGACTGAGGGCAGAGGACAGAGGGAGTGGGACTGAGGGGGAGAGGGTGGGAGGGAGAGGGGGGACTGAGTGAGAGGGAGGGAGAGGGGACTGAGTGGGACTAGGGAGGGAGTGGGACTGAGGGCAGAGGACAGAGGGAGTGGGACTGAGTGGGAGGGAGAGAGTGGGAGGGAGGGACTGAGTGGGAGGAGTGGGGTGGTGAAGAGTGAGGGGAGAGAGAATGAGGGGGAGGTGAGAGACAGAGGGATGTAGCCCGTTTTAACGGGCTTAACGGCTTGTTTTATTTATAAAATATTCAATAAATATAAAAACTGTAAAAAAAATAGTTCCACTTTTTCAAACCCGATGTAAAGCATTACAATTGCTTTAACCAAATGCTAAACAACTAATATGAACAAATAAACAAGATATCACCTCTAATAAGCCAGTTATGCCGAATTATTGTCTCTTAATATCTTCATAGGAAGACTATCTCTAGACAATTAATTGATTCTAAATCTCTCAATGAAATGGAGAGCTGAGTTTTCACCGCAAAAAATTATTTGGAAAGAAGAGGAAGGTTTCATACAATTTCATTATATCACTGCATCCAGCAGTGTATAGCAATTCTAATCATAAACCGACCTCCTCCAACCGTAGATTATTTTTTTTGTATTTTTTAGCATGTGTGTGTGTGTTTACAGTGAATGTTGTGAAATTAAAACTCTTTTTAAGCTATATCTCACCAAATAGGTTTTTCTATAGAATATTCTTCACAAGACGCTGAACTATTCCCAAAAACACCTACACATAATCTTTTCAAATATTAACAAGACGCCGTTATTCGGGATGACTTCCCTTTAACTTATCTGTGTGTATATTCGTTTGTCAAGTCCATATCAATGTCCCAAACAACTAATATGAGCACAAACCTTTTTTTTTTCAGCAACTTGTAAATGTTTCTTATAAATTACTCCTTCTTCTTACCTCCATGTGCAAAGCATACTTTGAGTTTAGGAAATTTTTCAAAAATTCCACCCATAATCATGGAGCATATGGCAGTGGTTGTTTCAGCCGGCATGCCTTGTAAAAACAAAACAAAACAGAAAAACAATGGCTAATATCATACTACATATGAAAAATGAAGCTTCATGCATGCTTCTGGGTTGGTGTAGCATGGAGTTGTAGTGTCTGTATTCATCCCAGAGAAAATGGGATTCTTGTCTTTCTGCTACACCAGTCCAGAACGATTGGGAAGTACCAATGCCCAAATGCCCTGGGTGGGAGGATGCTAAACCTGCTTTTAGGATGCTCGCTCCGCACACAGCATCTTCTTGTGCGAGAACAGAACATCCAATCTATAGTGTTTCGTAAACATATCCAATGATGACCAAGTAACTGCTTTACAAATACCTGCTGGAATTACAGCGTTTAATTCTGCCTATGAAGATGAATGTGCTCTTATTGCGTGGGCTCTTATGATTTCCAGAACCATTTTTCTTTTCAACATGTATGCTGAGGAAATTGTCTCTTTAAGCCATCTTGCTATTGTTGCTTTGGTTGCTGCTTCCCCTTTACAATGTCCTCCAAACTCCACAAATAACTTATCCGCTTTTTGGAATTAGTTTGTAACTTCTAAACATTTAATTAGAATTTGTCGAACATTTAAAGATTTTTCTTTCCCTTGACATTTCTTCTCTTGAGAATGCTGGAAATATAATGGATTGATTTAAATGAAAGGCTGATATAACGTTTGGTAAAAAGGGAGGTACTAGATTTATAGTTGCTGAATCTGCATTGAATTTTAAAAATGATCTATGATTAAACGTATTATGTCTAGTAGAGATGTGAGTCATTCAAGCCTAATAATGCAGTCCACTGGCGTTTTGAAGATAACCATATAAAACAATTTAAACTTATGCCTAGATACACGCACCTTGGGTATGGTTCCTTGTGTGCATTATTTGAGTACAATTCCTGTTTCCTTGGTATTATTCTATTTTACTCTTAGGGTTCTTTACATAGCTGAAGGACGTGGCAAAGGATCAGACTGCATTGCTGTATTTATTATAAGAGGCATCCTCTGCATTGTTCTGTTTTTATAATGCACAGAAAGCTGCTTGGAGAAAGTGAAAAAGCTCAGGTGAATAGCTACTTGTTGAAGGATAACAAAAAGCAGAGGGCTCTCTGAGTACTAGGTATAGGAAGAATGAGTGGTGGATGATTTTTTTTTCAATTAAATTTGTCAGTGCTGTAGCTAGCCTGAATCGAGCATTTTTCAAAATGGCCACTGCAGTCATTTCAACTGTCAAATTGGACCCCTCTTATGAACTGTATTGCTCTTAAGTGGGCTCCTTGTGTATTGATTGTACACTTCTATAATTTTTGCTTTATGTGTTCCAAAAGTGAATGTATTAAGGTGTCTCTAAATAAAGAATTAAAAAAAAGTGACTTGCTCAAATAAAACCATGCTTACGCGTGAAAGTCGATATATTTTCAAACCTCCATTGCCAAAACTTCCACCAGTTCACCCATTCCTTCTCCAAGTCATCAAGACTCCCCTAGTTCTTCACTCTGACCTCCTCCCAGTTCACCCAGACCTCTCACCCAACCAACAGTATAATAGATGAATATGATATCAATTGTGTAAGGTAATTAGCAGGTTTAAGATTACATGAATAACTTGCCATATGTGCGTGTGTCTGCCCATCTGCACCAACCATTAATTTTTTTATTTTTATTTAAAAGTGTTTGTATACCGTCTTTACAGTATTTAATCAAAACGGTTTACATAACTAAATAAAAAAACAAATGTAAATAAAGATTTAAATTTAAAAGAACATAAAGATTATCAAATTATAAAAGCTCAAAATTACAAAAATATATAATAAAAATAAAAATCTAAAACAATGAATAGTTTACATAAAAAATAAATCAATATATAATAATGTTGTGCCCTGTGTGATGGAGAAGTAGTTATGTTATTTAGTGTGTGATATATGGAAAGCAGATTGAAATAAATGTGTTTTTAGGGATTTTTTGAAGTGTTTGGAGTTGGATATGGATCTTAAAGAGTCTGGTAATGCGTTCCATAAGATTGGTCCAATGACAGAGAATGATCTTTTTCTGGTGATGTCAAGACAGGCCTGTCGTGGTGATGGGATGTCTGAGGTTTTTGTCCAGTGATCTTAGATGTCTGGTGGGTTTGTAAATCCGGAGAACGGAACATAAGGTAATTGAATTAGGAGTGTAGATGAGAGAGTGTATAATGGACAGGATCTTGAATTGTATTCTGTATTTAATTGGTAACCAATGTAATGATTGAAGTATCGGAGTGATGTGATTTTTTATGGAAGAGTTTGTTAAGATACGTGCTGCTGCGTTTTGGATCAGTTGAAGTGAGTGAAGTGTGTTATCTGGGAGACCTATATAAAGAGAATTACAGTAGTCAAGCCCCGAAAAGATGAGTGATTGAAGTATAGTCCGAAAATTGTGAAAGAAAAGTAGAGGACGAAGCCGTTTCAAGAGTTGAAGCTTATAAAATGAATTTCTGGTAATTATGGATATGTGTTGTTTTAATGAAAGATCTGAATCTTTACAATCCCTACCACATCCTCAGAAATCATCTGTATTTATCCCATGCTTTTTTGAATTCAGATATTGCCCTTGTCTTTACCATGGTGAGACTGTTCCATTTGTCTACTACCCTCTCTGAAAGGAAATTTTTCCTTAGATCACTCCTGAATGTACCCCCTTTCAGACTCATCCCATGACCTTTCATTCTAGAGCTTCCTTTCTGTTGAAAGAAGCCTGATACCAGTACATGAAAACCTTGGAGATATTTAAATGTCTCTGTCATTATTTCCCCTATTCCACCTTTCCTCCAGGATATTCATATTTAGATCTTTACATTTGTCCCCATATGCTTTAGGATGAAGACCACTGACCATTTTAATAGCCACCCTCTGGACTGACTCCAACTGGATTATATCCTTTCGAAGGTGCAGTCTCCAGAATTGTGTATAGTATTCTAAATTAGGTCTCACCAGAGACTTATACAGGGGTAATATCACCTCTTTTTTTCTGCCGACTATTCCTTTCTATGCAGCCAAGCATCTTTTTGCCTTTTGCTGTCATCTTATCTATCTGTTTGACCACCTTAAGATCATTATATCATCACCTCCAGATCTTGCTATAATTGCATGCTTAGAAGAATATCTCCCCTTTCTGCTGTACTGCTCCCTTGGGCTTTTGCAACCCAAATGCATGACTTTGCATTTTTTTAGCATTAAATCTTAGCTGCCAGACTATAGACCATTCCTCAAGCTTTGCTAGATCCCTTTTCATGTTTTCCACACCTTCCTGGTTGTCTACCCTGTTGCAGATTTTGGTATCATATGCTAAAAGGCAAACATTTCCCAACAATCCTTCTACAATGTTTATTCTGAAAATGTTGAAAAGAACTGGCCTAAGGACCAATCTTTGCAGCTCACCACTAGTAACACCTCTCCTCAGAGTGAACACATTTAACTACTAACCCTTTGTCACCTCCCACTCAACTTGCTTCTAATGCAATAAGTCACTTCAGGACCTATACCTAGGGCACTCAATTTATTTATAATTCACCTATGCAAGAACCGTGTCAAAGAGTTTACAGAAATTCAAGTATGCTACATTTAGTTCTCTCCTCTAATCCAACTCTCTGATCATGCAACCAAAGAAACTGATGAGATTCATCTGACAAGATCTATTTCTTGTAAAATCAAGCTGCCTCGGATCTTGTAATCCACTGGATTCCAGAAACTGCAATGTCCTCTGTTTTCCATTAATTTGCTCACCACCAAGATCAGACTGTGATATTGTGAGGTCCCGCTTTCAGTCCATAATACAGCAAGACACACAGAGCCATAGAGCCATACTCAAGAAAAGGAAACTGAGAGTGAGGCTCCAGCAAAAGGGTCCAGGAGAATCTAAAGCATTGAGGCTGTATCTAGGTTAGGAGCGGGCTGAGGGTGGAGGTCCTGGTCACCTAGGAAACCCACCTGCAACAGCAGGCAGGGAATTAGGACCTGACCAATCCTGGGATAATCCCTTCCATGAAACCAAGGCTTATAAATCCCTTTAGCAGCAGGCCAAGCTCTCCATAGAGAAGATAGAGGTGGACCTGACACCAGCGGAGAACTACACAGAAGAGAACTATGAGTTGGACATTGACTAAGGTCAGTCTTGTGATAAACTGGACTGATGGGGAATTGGAGTAATCCCAAGACAAGTTGTTATATAACCCCAGGCATAAGAGGTTGAGTTTTGCTTTCTTTTGTATTCCCTTGTTATGCTGGGGTTGTAGCAAAGCTGTTATACAGCCTCGGGCTGGTAAGAACAACTCATGGGGGAGAGAGGGGAGAGAGTTGTTCTGGGCACCTTCCCAGTACTAGAAGTTTATAAGGTGACCCTGCACTGGGCCTTTTTCCCCATCCTGTGTTTGTTGGTGTGCATTTTGAAGTGGTCAAATACTCCTGTGGGAGTGGGAGAGGAACCGGATTATCCCTTTTACCCAGGAGGGGACCGTGGGATCTGGTGACCACACAGAAGCTGGTTCAGCCTTTTGTGGTCTTCCTGTTTTTCTTCTTTGGGGAGCGGGCTTAGAGCTTCCTCGTTTCACACCAGTGACTGCTGGGCTACTGACCCAGGATGTTCGGTCAGGATGAATTGGGATGCTGCTGGAGGCTCAGAGACTCCAGTAGCATCAGTTGATCGACACTTTTACTCTCTGGAGCTCTTTCTGACCCAGACTAAGCAGCCTGTAGTTCCCGGCCTCCTTCTTACTGCCAGTTTTGTGAAGAAGAATCACATCTGCCTGTCTCCAGTCCTTTGGAACTTCTCCCGACTGGAAAGAAGCATTGAAAAGGTCAGACAGCGGAGCTGCCAGAACTTCCTTAAGTTCCCTTCATACCCTTGGATGTATCTTATCTGGCCCCATCGCTTGATCTACTTTGTGTAGCTGGCGCCTCATGATCACACTTTTCTGAAAATCAGTTGAGGTTTACCACACTTCCAATCCTATTTGTCTCAGCTGTACGCTAGCACCATGTATTTAAATAACGAGTCCCCTTTAACTATAGAGAAGATAATATACAATGGTTTCAAAATGGAATGCTACCACCAGCAAATCAACAGTGAGCGTGAGTGAGCATTGTGTTCATTAGGCAAAAAATGCAAAAAAAACAATTTCTCCAAATCAATTACAACGAAGTCATTAAAATCCTTTTAATTTCAATTTTCTAAAAGCAGTATATATTCTATTACCAATACAATTGTCCTTGCTGCCTTTACTTTTAGATGCCCTCACCTTCAGTGTGCCAGTTGCTAGGAAACAAAAGAAAATGCTTCTTTACTGGTAGGGTGAAGGATGCCCGGAGTAGCTTCCTAGCAAAGGTAATAAAGGAATGCAGCCATAAAACAAGCTTTTTATAACTGGAAAGTTTGCTTTATGGCTTGTAAAATGATAGGGTGAGTGCTGGCCCTGAGGCTGGGAGCCAGCGCAGCAGGCGAGCCTGGGGATTGCTCCTGCTCCTTTCTTCACAGAAGACCCTCATGGAAAGGCATGAGTGGGGGCTAGGGACACCCCAGCCCACAGCTCATTTGTGTCATGGGGATGGAGACCCTACTCTATTGCAGGAATGAGGGGAGGTGGGGAAATGGAGAGACCTGGGGAGGCCTTGGCTCAGTTAAGGCAGCTGGGGGAGGGGGGCTGGCGAGGCCCCATTTTGGCTTCTTTTTTGTTTCATTATTTTTTTTTTAATTAAATGTTTATTCCAGTTTGGAAAATAAACCAAACTGAAATAAATATTAAATGAACAGAAAAATACCCCAATCCCAAAACAAACAAACAAAAAAAACAAAAAACAAACCAAAATGACATTTTTTTTGCCTGAATATTCCTGCTTGCTATTACTGAGACTGTGGTTTTAGTACTAATACACTTCATTTTTCTGTACTGATTGATGCACTAAGTATTAAAAATGAATTTTAAAAGGCTAATGCGAGCCGAAATTAGGGGATATGCGACTATGTCGGTCTGGTGTGTTCCGAGCGGATTTTAAAAGCCATCCATATATTTATTTATTATTTATTTATTTATTTAACATTTTTATATACCGGGCTTCATGCAAAATTTGCATATCAGCTCGGTTTACATTGCAACTGAAAAAGACATGCATGAAGAGTGCAAGTTACATAGAACAGGGTCTTAAAAACTTGGAACAGAATACATGGGTAAAATAGCTTATAATAGATGAAGGAGAAACTGAAAATTATCTTAATTGTAAAGTGTTATGTTTCAGGCTTGATTGAGAGTCTTTGGATAGATTATTTGCTAGTGCGTGGACGTTGATGTGACTTATTATCATGATCAGAATGCTTGTTCGAAAAGCTAGGTTTTTAGTCTCTTTTTGAAGTTGATTGGGCAATGTTCTGACCGGAGAAAAGAAGGTAGCGAGTTCCAGATTGATGGACCTGCTGAAGACAAGGCACGTTTGCTTAGCGAAGTTTTGACATGTGTTGTTTGGAGAGTGTTTTTGTAAGCTGTTCTCGTTGGTCTGGTTGGTAGATGAAGTAGATGAAGAAAGTTGAGTTCAAGAGGATTGCCCTTGTGTATGGTTTTTTGAATGATTGTTAATGTTTTGTATAATATTCTGTACTTAATTGGGAGCCAATGTAAGTCCCTCAAAATGGGGGTAATATGATCTCTCCTGTTGGTCTTGGTCAGTATCCTGGCTGCGGTGTTCTGCAGCATTTGAAGGGGTTTAAGGGTATTAGCTGGAATGCTGATTAGCAAAGAATTGCAATAATCGATTTTCGAGAAAATGATTGCTTGGAGTACTGATCTGTAGTCTTGGAAGTGCAGTAGTGGTCTGAGGCGTTTAAGGACTTGTAATTTATAAAAGCCCTCCTTAGCAGTGTTATTTACGAATCTCTTTAGGTTTAGTTGATCGTCCATGATGACTCCTAGGTTTCTCACTTGTGCAGAAAAGGAAGGTTGATTTATTTGGTTTACGTTTGGCCTTGCATAGTTATTGTCTTGAGCGATAAGGAGAATTTCCGTTTTATTGGAATTGAGTATTAGATTAAGGCTTGAGAGCAAGTTGTTAATGGACAACAGGCAGGAGTTCCAGAATTCTAGTGTTTTTTGAAGAGATTCTTTAATTGGTATAAGAATTTGTACGTCGTCTGCGTAAATGAAATGTTTAAGATTGAGTTTGGATAGAAGCTGGCATAACGGTAAAAGGTATATGTTAAAAAGAGTCGGAGATAATGAAGAACCTTGAGGGACTCCCATAGAGGAATCGACGGGGTGTGATTCATTGTTGTTGATTCTAACTTTGTAAAATCTGTTTTGTAGAAATGACTTAAACCAGTTTAGTGCGGTATCTTTGATTCCAATGTCTGTCAGACGTTCCAAGAGTAGGGAGTGATTCACCGTGTCGAATGCGGCTGATAGATTGAGGAGTATGAGTAAGCAGGATTGTTTTTTATCAAGATTCAGGAGTATTGTGTCAGTTAAAGAGATTAAGAGAGTTTCAGTGCTCCGTTCTTTTCGAAAACCATATTGAGATGGTGCTAGAATATTGTTGTCGTTAAGGTATTCCGTAAGTTGTCTGTTTACTATCTTTTCCAGGATTTTAGAGATGAATGGGAGATTCGCAATGGGTCTGAAATTGGCTGGATCGTCTGGGGAAAGGTTAGGTTTTTTTAGGAGTGGTTTGAGTATTGCAAGTTTTAGCGGGTCTGGAACATATCCTTGAATTAATGAACAATTGATAATGTCTGCGATGGCTTTGGCAACTGTTTTGGGGATAGCTATAAGTAAATTAGACGGGATCGCATCTGTGGGGTGTGAGTAGGGTTTAAGTTTTTTTAGGACTGTTTCGATCTCTAAGGAGGATATAAGATCAAATTTATTCAGAGTTGAGTTCTGTTGGGGGTGAATTGAGTAGAGAGTGGTCACATGTGAACATTTGTTGTCTTTTAAAGGTGATATAAGGTCTGTGATTTTTTTCTTGAAGTATGTTGCTAGTTCAGTGGCTTTTTTGGCAGCTTGATCGTCTGGGATGGATGGGGGGGAGGGTTTAGTGAGCGACGAGACAAGAGAGAAAAGAGCTTTGGGATCGAAGGTGAAGTGGTGAATTTTCTGGGCGTAGAAATCCCTTTTAGTTTGTAGAATGGCTGTCCGGTAGCGGTGCATGAGCGACTTGTATGTGTCCCTGTTAGATTGTGATGGGTTTTTTCGCCATAAAAGTTCTTTACTTCTCAGTTCTTGCTTAAGGGTTTTCAGTTGTGGGGAGTACCAGGGTTTTCTGTTGTTCTGGTTGGTAGTAGAACTTTTTGTGATTAAAGGGCAAGTAAGGTCTGCAATGTTCTTTGTTATCTTGAACCATGAGGATGTGGCTGAGTCTGCGTCAGTGAGGTCAAGTTTGTTTAATGCTGAGGATAGGTGAGTGTTGATGGTGTCAGGGTTGCATAGTTTCCTGTATTGAATCGGGGATCTTTGAGTGGTTTTGAGGGAGGGTTGGAAGTTCTTCAAAGTAATTGAAATCATCTTATGGTCTGACCAGGGTACCGGTGAGTAGATCATGGAGAAAGCTGGGGTGATATATTCGTTAATGAAGATTAAGTCCAGGGTGTGACCCGCTCTGTGTGTTGGTTCTTTGATGATTTGGTTGAAGCCCATATATTTAAGTGTGTTAATAAATGTTGCACAGCTGGAAGATTGTGGTGATTGGTCCACGTGGAGGTTAAAATCTCCCATTATTATGGCAGGGGCGTCTGTGTTAATGTGTTTGGCTATGAGTTCAATTATAGGGGATGGATCTGATTCAAGGCTTCCAGGGGGGGCATATGTTAGGCAAATTTGTAGGTGTTTGGATTTGAAGATAGCTACTTCGAGTGATGTTGATGAGTTAGATGTCTGAAGGGAAAGGCATAATTCTTTTTTGGCTGCTAAAAGCAGTCTGCCACCTCTTTTGTTAGGTCTGGGTATGGAGAATATATCATAGTCTTGTGTGGGGAGTTGGTTAATTAATGCAGTATCCTGAGGTTTCAGCCAAGACTCGGTGATAGCGCAGCAGTCCGGTTTGGCTTCTGATAGGTAGTCGTGTAGAAGGTGGGATTTTTTTTGAGATGGATTGTGCATTGATTAATGTTAAGGAGAACAGAGTGAGGCCCAGAAGTTGGTTGAGGGGTGATGTCATGATTGGAATATATCTCTTTTGCGAGACGTGTGGTGTGTTGAGAGGGATTGCGAAGATTCTCCTTCGGTTGTAGATGATTGGGATATCGTGTGTGTGCATGAGTGATGATGTATAGTAGTTATAAGGATGAATGCTGTGGAGGTTAGTATGGAGGACTATCAGAATGGTTGAGTGCTCTGAGCTAAGTAGACCCTTAGAGCCTTATCTTGAAGACTTCTGTACTACTGTCCGTTTGTAGGTAATAGTCTGAGTGGAAGTGAGTGCAAGTTTTTACTCACTGTGTACGATTATGGGAAGGTTGCAAGGGCTGGCCGTCTGTGAGCGGTTCTCGGTCTGATTGCAGGGATCTATGAGGAGTGAGGGTTCAGAACTTATTAATGTGGGCTCCGGGTCTGCTCGACGGGATTGCTCGAAGGGGCGCACAAAGGGGCCTGCCCCTTTGACGCGCTCCTTTGGTGTGCGTCGCCGGCGCACGGCGCCTGAAGATCGCAGGATTTAAAGGTCCCTCTCCCTGGGCAGCGATTGGTACGTCTGCGATGTGGGAGGGCTGGAGGACCGATCAGCGAGACGGTGCGGCGGTGGATCAGCGGCGGAGAAGACGGACTTGCTGCGTGGTCTGCGTCCGGGCTCGCCGAGGGCAAGGGGAATTCTCAGGCCTTACCCCGGCGGGTCAGGGCGCTGACCGCGCAGGCCTCCCTTCTGTGCTGTGGGCGATGTCGGAGCTGAGACGGACGAGACGCCGAAGAGGAATGGCGCCTGAAGATCGCAGGATTTAAAGGTCCCTCTCCCCGGGCAGCGATTGGTCCGTCTGCGATGTGGGAGGGCTGGAGGACCGATCAGCGAGACGGTGCGGCGGTGGATCAGCGGCGGAGAAGACGGACTTGCCGCGTGGTCTGCGTCCGGGCTCGCCGAGGGCAAGGGGAATTCTCAGGCCTTACCCCGGCGGGTCAGGGCGCCGACCGTGCAGGCCTCCCTTCTGTGCTGTGGGCGATGTCGGAGCTGAGAGGACGAGACGCCGAAGAGGAATGGCGCCTGAAGATCGCAGGATTTAAAGGTCCCTCTCCCCGGGCAGCGATTGGTCCGTCTGCGATGTGGGAGGGCTGGAGGACCGATCAGCGAGACGGTGCGGCGGTGGATCAGCGGCGGAGAAGACGGACTTGCCGCGTGGTCTGCGTCCGGGCTCGCCGAGGGCAAGGGGAATTCTCAGGCCTTACCCCGGCGGGTCAGGGCGCAGACCGCGCAGGCCTCCCTTCTGTGCTGTGGGCGATGTCGGAGCTGAGACGGACGAGACGCCGAAGAGGAATGGCGCCTGAAGATCGCAGGATTTAAAGGTCCCTCTCCCCGGGCAGCGATTGGTCCGTCTGCGATATACACACGTACTTACCACTATGAACCCAAAGGAAAAGTTAAAAAAGGGGCGGGGAATGGGCAATTCTGGATTTAAACTTGAAATTTGCATGTAAATACTTACGCGGGGTCCCCTGCCACGTAACTTTATCTCTGCTATGGATGATGTGTAACTTATAAAACAAAAAATCTACACAGATCAGCACGGTTTTAAGGGGGAAAGGAAGAATATTAAACGGGGGGGGGGGGGGTGTCTGGAAGTCCTATTGCCTACCTGGGTGAACTGGAAAGGAACTGGGGAAACTGGCAATGGCATTGGCATGAGTGTCTCTTAAAATCCCCCCACTTATGCTTTAGAAGCGGTGTTTGCACGCATAGGCACACGTCTACTTAAAATTGCAAGCACATGTGTGTACGGTTAGGTTATTTTACAACTTGCATGTATATACACACGTATGTTATAAAATGGCTGCGTGCCTGAGTGCTGGCTGACAAATATGTGCACATGTGCACCCATGTACCAGTTTAAATGTTACTGTCCCTATGTACGGGCTTTGTTATTGTTTCAATCAAGTTACCAGTAAAGGATTTTTTTTTTTTTTGAACAGCTGCAATGTGATGTGTTTATTGCTTACTGGACTGGTTATAGAAGAACTCCAGGTGAGAAATTCCCTTAAAGGCCCTGAAAGATTGATTCTCTTTTCACTGTGCGGGAGGAAACTAGGAGCATGGGTACTGCTCTGGCCCATGATCTCCCCAGTGAGCCCCCTGCGATCCAGGACAAGTTGGGGGCAGGGGGCTAACAATATATTTTGTAGATGAGCAGCAGCAATAAGCAAATTTGTCTTCAGTTTGATTTGAATGGCCTAAACTCCTCAAAAAAATATAGTCCTACTATCTTATTAAATTTCAATGTTGATATTTAGTAGTTATTCTGTATTTGGTGTATATGTTTCTCACATCAATGCTGGCACGTCTCATTTAAGATTTAAATCAAAATTACTGCTAAATTATCCATAAATTGCATATCAAAATCTGTAGAATCCATGGGTAGACTGTAAAACTACATATGATGCCCTTAATTCCAGTACCGCAAAATTAGGCTGCAACTCGGCAAGCATCAGAACCGCTGTAGAGGTTTAACATTTCAACTACAGACTTTCAAAAACCTGGCTGAGGAATCTACCTTCTGACTACCACAGTAAAAAGGCAGCCTGGTCAGAGAATTGTTATAAATTGTAGGGGCTAGAACTCTGGAAAGATGGCATAGCAGCACATCTGTAAAATAATGCTTCTCTTGTAAAACTGTAGAAAGATGACTCTATAATAGTGGGATAGGGGATATTCCTACTATAATAATCCTGTCCAGGTTTATACATTTTAGCTCTGAGATGTAAACATTATGGGGTACATTTTCAAAAACAGCGCACGCGCGTACTTTTGTTCATGCACCACGCTCGAACAAAAGTACGCTGGATTTTGTAAGATATGCGCGTAGCCGCGCGTATCTTATAAAATCCAGGGTCGGCGCGCTACCTGTTCCCTCCGAGGCTGCTCCGAAATCGGAGCGGCCTCGGA
This sequence comes from Rhinatrema bivittatum, assembly GCF_901001135.1. NCBI lineage: Eukaryota > Metazoa > Chordata > Amphibia > Gymnophiona > Rhinatrematidae > Rhinatrema > Rhinatrema bivittatum. The sequence continues at coordinate 49,951,594 of NC_042620.1, read as the reverse complement.
GGGAACTTTCCTTCCGCCTCTCCTCACCTTCCTTTCCCTTCCCCTACCTAACCCACCCCCTGGCCCTATCTAAACCCCTCCCACCTTTGTCGGCAGATTTACGCCTACCCGAGGCAGGTGTAAATCTGTGCACGCCAGCGGGCTGCTCACCCGACCCAGGGACTGGTCCGGAGGCCTCGGCCACACCCCCGGGCCGGCGCCACGCCCGGACCCGCCCTGCCCCTGACCCGCCCATGGACACGCCCCCTCCCGCCCCTTTTACGAAGCCCCGGGACTTACGCGCATCCTGGGGCTATGCGCGCGCCAGCGGCCTATGCAGAATAGGCGCGCCGGCGCGCGAGTGCCCTGCGCACGTGAATCTGGCCGGATTTACGCGCGCAGGGCTTTTAAAATCCGGCCCTATGACGGTAACTTTCAAACCGGAGCGCGCGGGCGTACACTTGCATGCATCAGCCCACGCCCAAGGACATCTGTTTTAGAACTTGTGCGTATGTATGCGCGCATGTTAGAAAGCAGCCTGGCCGCTCGCACATGTGCACCAAATTTTAAGTGGGTGCGCAAATCCCGTTTCTACTGCGTAAATTGTAGGACTTTAAAAGGGGCGCGTGTCGATATTATTCCCAATTTTACTATTTTGCCTCCAGTCTGTCCAGTTAACAGAATGGTCCTCCAATCCCCCCTAGTCTAATAGCCTTCACTCTCCCCCCCCCCCCCCCCATTAGCCCCCCACCTTTCAAACCCCGCAGATCTGCCTAGTTTTCTTTAAATTTTAACTTGCACGGCATCCATAGCAGACGTAAAGTTACACGGAGGGGGCTTTGGTGTGCATTGGGTTACGTGTGTATTTACGTGAAGATCTCAGGTACATGCCTCACCCACGCTCTGTCCCTTTTTGAAATCTTTCTAGATGTGCGCGCTGCATGAGATATGGGCGTATGTTGCTGGCTTTTAAATTCCACTTGGCGTGCACAAGCCCAACTTATTCGTGCATCCTCTGATTGATGCACACATTGGGCTTTTAAAATTCACCTTAATAGTTACAATTTTTTTACCATTATAAAACAACTTTCAAGGCTCTGCGCTGGGGAACTCCATCGTATCTTTCTAGCCTGGTCATTTCTTACAAGCCATTGTGCTCCTTTCAGCAAGAATTGCTTATTTTATCTTCTCCAAGAGAAATTAAGTTAGACAATACTAGAGATGTCAGTTTTTCTTATCTTGCCTCTAGCCTTTGGTATTCTCTTCCTTTGGATCTACATTTGGAGAAAAATTATTTGAAATTTAGAAAAACCCTGAAGACTATTCTTTTCTTGCAAGCTTTTCCATCCAGCTAATTAAAAAATTTTTTTGTTTTATCCTTTTCTATATATTATGTATTTAATGATTTATTGGGATTAATTATTGCATAGGATTATGATTGTTTGATTTATTTTCTTTTTATTGTATCTTAATTTTTAATTCATTTTATTTCTGCTTTTAGTTTAATGTATGAATTGTTTGGTCTTAATCAAATGATGTATGATTATTATTCTAGTTTACTCATTTTATTGATGCATTAGTTATCTGCATTTGAAATGTTTTTTTATTCCGTTTTTGGTTTTTTTTGTACATCACTTAAGCTACAGTTGTAAGATAGACAATCGATCAAATTGTATAAATAAACTAAACTAAACTAAAATTTTCCTGTTTCAAAACATTATGTCACTGTATGCCATGCACAAAAGCCATTTGATCTCTGAACTCTGGAATAAGTGATGTTTCAGGGAGTCTCCTTCTTAGTCTTGGATCTATCATGTTGGCACAATGTTTTACTGCCTATAGTTTAAGATTTATAACAATATTTCAGTTATAAAACTGTTTTATACTAACCTACTAACCAGGGAAGCCAGTATTTGGACATCCTCCTATCTGTTTGCATGTCCCAAGGATGCACAAAGATTGAACAGTTTAATTCTTCAGCAGCCTATCATGGAAAAAAAATATACAGGTATTATCTGCACATGCCAACCAACTGCAAAAATGCCAGTTTGCACAAATGTCAATGCTACTATATATATAACATTTTGAAAGCGTGTTTGTAAAACAATCCACAAATAAATGGAAAGACTAAAAGACAATATAAAAAAGAAATTGAGCTAATTAACTGGCAAAGATAAAATTGATGGAGCTAGGGTGTAGGGGCAGCCAAGTCTAAGGAGCACAATGGAGGAGGTTTGCTCAGGTCTGGGGAAGGAAGGAGCAAAAATGCTATCCACTACTGTTCCTAAGTCCATCAACTAACAAGCTGAGCAGAAGATACAGCTGAGAGGAAGCACCCACCTACTCTAAGACCAGCCAGGATTCCTAGAAGCACCCAGGCATGTCATCTGATGGGTAACATAAGATCTGTCATACAGGATCAGACCAAAGGTCCATCAAGCTCAGTATCCTATTTCTAACAGTGGCCAATCCATGTCTCAAGTACCTAGCAGGATCCCAAAAGGTTGATAGATTCTATGCTGCTTAACCCAGAGATAAACAATGGATTTCCCCAAGTCCAATAATGGTTCATGGACTTCCAAGAACTTGTCTAAACCTTTTTTAAACCCAGCTACACTAACAGCTTTCACCACATCCTCCAGCAACGAATTCCAGAGTTTATTCTTGCATGGAGTAAAAAAAATATTTTCTCTTATTTGTACTTTTTGAAAAAGTAAACAATTGATTTGCGTTTGCCCATTCCACTCCACTCATTATTTTATAGACCTCTATCATATGTTCCCTCAGCTGTTTCTTTTCCATGCTGAAGAGCCTTAACCTCTTTAGCCTTTCCTCATAGGAGAATCATACCATCCTCTTTATCATTTTGATTGCCCTTCTCTGTACCTTTTCTAATTCTGCTATATCTTTTTTGAGATGTGGTGACCAGAACTGCACACAATACTCAAGTTGAAGTCGCACCATGGAATGATACATAGGCATTATGATATTTTTGTTTTATTCTCCATTCCTTTCCTAATAATTCCTAGCGTTCTATTTGCTATCTTCACCACCGCCACACATTGAGCAAAGGATTTCAACATATCCAAGATGACACTTTGATCCTTTTCCTGGGTTGTGACTCCCAATATGGAACCTTGTATTGTGAAGCTATAATTTAGATTGTTCTTCTTTACATGCATGACTTTGCACTTGTCCACATTAAATGGCAGCTGCCGTTTGGATGCCCAGTTTCCCAATCTCGCAAGGCCCTCTTTCAATTTCTCAGAGTCCTCTTGTGATTTAACAACCTTGAATAATTTTGTGTCATCTGCAAATTTGGTACCTCATTTGTTCATATCTCTAGATCATTTAATAATTAGTAAATATGTTAAAAAGCAGTGGTCCCAGTACAAACCATTCTGTTTTCAATCTTTTAACCAATACTTAATCCACAATAGAACGTTGCTTCCTATCCCATGACCTTTTAATTGTCTCAAGAGTCTTTCATGAGGTACTTTGTTAAACGCTTCCTGAAAATCCAGATACACTATAGCCTTAATTTTAAAAAGGCCTGCAGGCACAAAAATCGGGTCTTTGGTTGAGCTAGAATAAGATAGACTATAATATTTCATTAAATAAGCAGAAATGTTTCCTTACTGCATAGAAAGGGTAGATTTCTGGAGCATTCAGGTCCCATTCATTAATATGTGATCCTATCTGTACGCCAGGAAAACCCAGCTCCTTCACACAGCGATGCATTTCTTCAACAGCCAGGTCTGGGGCCTGCATGGGCAATGTGCCCAGGCCTATAAACCTTTTAGAGTACTGCTGTACTGTAGATGCCAGGTCATCATTTAAAATATGGCACAGGTCCAGAGTATCCTGAGGTTTTGCCTAATACATTTAAAAGGAATATTTTAGTTGGTCAGATCATTTATACATCTATCTATCTATCTCTATATATCTAAATCTCTATACATATACACACAAACATATATATATTGTATATATATTTTTTTATTTAAAGCTTATATATATATATATATATATATTTGGCAAAGAATATTAAAACTATTCAAAAAAACAATTAAAAAAAGAAAATTGGCACAATAACATACACATATATTTATCAATTGCCCTAGTCAATCACTCCTCATTCACACCGCTTCTAAACTCTCTGTATTGTTATGCATTTATAACATATATAGATATCGACATAAAACATTGTCAAAATATACACAAAGTGCTTGTAATGAAACAATGACACACTTGCAATTGATATTCTTTTTGATTGCCTAATAAAGTTTGCAACATTAATCATCTTTCAAATCATTTAAAACATTAGTGGTGTTACCCTATTTTAGGGTTCTCTGACATGTATAATTGCCCTCTGTGGGTGGTTTACCCTTTAGTGGAATGGCAATTGTGAGCTTAATAGGTCATCCTGCCAGCAGTGTAAGTCCGAGGTCTCCATCCAGATCCTACTCATTGGAGTGGGCCACTCCAATCTAACAAAACTCCTAGGCCTATGTGACACAGGCGGAGTCAGAAATCAGCCTTAGCCCAGGGCTGGAGAAGCAGCTGACTCTCCTTGTGTAGGGCATCTGAGGGCCTTATCCCTTTCACAGGGATGGTCTGGGAAGTAAGGAGAGGATTCTAAGCACTGGAGTCCTAGGGGAGTGGAGGGGAAGGAATTGAGGAGAGGAGCTCCTGGAAGTTCAGAAGATTGGAGCATAAAGAGGGCCCCAAAGTGCTGAGGGCCAGATTTTAAAAGCTCTACGCGCGTAAATCCAGTGGATTTACGCGTATAGAGTGGTTTACGCGCACCGGGCCTATTTTATAAAGGCTCGACGACGCGCGTAAAGCACCGGGACACGTCTAAGTCCCGGGGCTTTACTAAAGGGGCGGTCCGGGGGCGGGGCCAGAGGCCTCCGACACGGTGGCTATTTGCTGCTGTTGGAGGATCACATGCTGGCAGGCTGACGGCGCGCACAACCTGCGCCTGCCTCCAGGCAGGTGCAAAAGGTATGATAAGAATTTGGGGGAGGGGGGAAGAATAGGGCTGGGGGGGGAAAGGTTAGGGGAAGGGGTGGGAAGCTTAGGTTAGGGGGAACAGGGGAAGGCAGCGCGGCTCGGCGTGCGCAAGGTGCTCAATTGTGCACCCCCTTGCACGTGCTGACCCCCGATTTTATAACAAGCTCGCGCCTGTGCGCGCATGTTATACATTCGGGCATACATGTACGCCCGCGTGCAGGTCTTACACTCATCCTCGGGGTAGATTTTATTAGGAGGTATCAGAGGAAAGACAACCTGCCTGGGAAAATCTGCCAGAGTCAAATGGGAACCCTAAGGAGAAGAGGATTTCCTTGGAGAATTAGTGGACTTGTATATTGGGAGGTACCAGAGGAAGGGCAGCCTGCCTGGGAAAGTGCATTAAAGGCAGAGACTGGTTCAGGTACAATCATCCCGAGACTCCAAGGAGAGAGAAAGAGAGAGAGAGAAGGACTTTGGAGAAAAGATTGCAGCTAAGAGACAGGCATTGGGAGGGCTCAGGGTGGAAGGGGTATCTGTCCAAAAGAACTGGCTTGTTTTGGGGAAGAGGTAAGAAGAAGAGAAAGATTGTGCTCATTTTTTGTAATTTTTTTCTGCAGTGGTTTGCTGCTGTTGTGCACTGCCCTAAGTGTACCTGTTGCTGGTCTTTGTGTTTTCCCTGCCATCAGTCAGGGAAGATTTTTTATTTTGAACAACAGAGCTGGTGTGGATATGGTCTTTGCGGCGTGCTGGACTGGTGCGCAGGAAGAGCCCCATGGGTACAAAACCCCAAGAGCCTTGAAAAGGGTGAACTCCCCCCCTCCCCCCCTCTGTGTGGGAACCCCAGGAGGTCACGGGGCCTTGCATAGTCCATGGTCTTGCCCATGTGCCCCCATGCCCAGGACCAGAGTAGGATGGGGGCTTTCTCTCTATATAAAAGCTCTAATATATTTTATAATTATAATCACAGTAATAACTTAGTAAACAGTATGCACTTTTTATTTAAAAAATGAGAAATTATAAGAAATTAAATATATTTAGACCCAAAGGATAGACAGACAATTAAGACTAAAAGAGGAAGAAATAAAATAATTAAACAGAGATGATACTTTGAAGGATCAGGTCAGAGAAAGGCAAATATTAGGGCATCTGTTTCTGAACCCAGAAATGGCCTTTTAAGTGTATACATCTCTACCAGTAAATGAACTTTAAAAAGCTATACTGTACATATAAATTTATATATATATATATATATATATATATATATATATATAAAATCATTTTGTTACTTTTGTTTACTCTTCGATAAGTGTAAGCATAAAATTTACTTTTCTCTCTGTAAAATGAGATTGAAAAGGCATTGCAAATCATCATTTGTGCGTGTGCTGGTGTTTGTTTTTTTTCCCCAACAGTGTTAAGTTTAGTTACTGCGGCGATGCTTCCTTACTGTAGAAAAGCAGGAATACTTACAGACAGCATGCAGCTTACCCACAGAGGGAAAACCCCGGTAAAGAAAGCAACGCCAAACGGCTAGGCCCGACCTGGGGTAACTTCAAATGAGGCGTGCTTGTAACTTACCCAGTAACTAAACATTACAGGTACGGTAGAAAGTGCTTGAACTGTTACTCCTGTGAGAAGAAAAAAAAATATACAGTAGACAACTGAAGTTCCTTCCCCCCAAAGCTCTCATTATCTGGAAAAAAAAAATCATGGACTTTGGCCTGTGTTCTGTTATCTTGGGGAAACTTCTATTGTTCAAAAATCGGTTCTTCTTCACTTGTTCTGTTATCCAGGTAAAATTCCCATGAGCCAAAATTCTTTTATTAGAAAAACCTCTATCTGGAAAAAAAAAATCCAGGGCTGGCCCCAACCATTCTGGACAACAAGGTACTGTACTGTAAGTCATTTGCAATGTGAATATTTATTTGTCAGTTCTTAGATTGTGTTACATCTAAAGCAACAAGATGAGCTATCGAAATGCAAGAAAATTGAAGCGACTGGTTTTACTGGTACGTTTTACTTCAAGCAACTCAAAGAAGCAATTTTACCTCAGCTCAGAAACAACCAAGGGCCAGAGCCCTGAGGAAAATTCTAGCAGCATTTGTTTTGCACAAGACTTTACTGGCCCATTTTTTTGTTTATGCAATTTTTCCCTTCTAGGGGATTTAAAGCAAGGGTAAAACAGGGATTCTTTCAAAATAGCTGCAAGCAAACTGATCTGAATAATTTTCGACTGCACATTAAGAAGAATCTAATGTAACTGGCATGTTAATTGTTAAAAGACCATTTTTGTTCCTGGTGAAAATATCTTTAATGAGATTTACTTCAGGTGTGGTCAATAAGCAATTTTAGTGTTTCAGTTTTGACAACTACAGAACCACAACAAAGGATTGCTCATGTGACACATATATTTTTCTGCTTTCCTTACAGGAAAGGAGACTCTATAACATCACTAAAATCCGTCTCATCCTTTCTGAGCAGGCTACCAAAACGCTCAGTGACTCCTGTTGCCTCCTGCTTAGACTACTACAGTTTGTTTGCTCTTTGTGGACCTCCCACTGAATTGCTTTTTCCACTGCAATCTACTCAAAATTCAGCTCCACGACTTATTCTCCTTCAATGTCATTATTATCATCATGTAATCCCTCGTCTCAAGCCATGACATTGACTCTCTGCTTCCGTATACAGTTCAAGTTTCTCTCACTTGCACATGCATTCATTCTGCAGCTCCTCATTACCTATCTTCTCCTCTCTCTCTCTGTACACCTGTCCTCGTGAACTCTGTTCATAGAGCATGTAGCTCTTACCTGTGCCCTTTTCCTCCACCACCACCTCCCAACTCCACGCTTTCCATCTGTCGAAGAGACGACCTGAATCGATGAGTATTGCTCCCTCTCTGACAGTATTCAAATCCAGTTTAAAAACTCAAGTTTTTGAACCTGCCTTTAAATCCTTAGCAATTCTCTGCAATACACTGCCCACAGACTCTTGCTTATCATGTATGTATGTCTTGACTAGACTGTGAGCTCCATGGAGAAGGGATTTCCTATGTGCATCTGTACAGAGTTGTGTATTCCTTTAGTGCTTTAGAAATGATAAATAGCAGTAGCAGCAGTAGTGGACTGATATTATCACATCTGCTTTATCTATCATTACTACAATTTGGTAGCTCCCTCAATAAAAGGAATTCTCACATACGGGCCGATACAGTACAGTGCGCGTCAGTGGAGCGCACTGTTACCCCGCGTTTGGACGCGCGTTCTCGATGCGCTAGTTCTACCCCTTATTCAGTAAGGGGTAATATTGATTAAATGAATTGAAATGTATTTTATTTATTATTTACTTGTTTGTAATGTTAGATTGCATCTTTCTTGGCTGTATTGCTTAACTTTTTTGGATTATTTGTAAGAGCCATTGGATTTTCCAAATTCATCTATTTTATTTTTTATTTCCAAATTTATTAACCACCCCTCTCCCATAGGCTATAAAATGATGCACAACAAAAACAGCATTAATTAAAATAAATGAAAATAAATACAGTACCACACAATATAACAAAAAATAAAAATTTAGTAAATGACTATGATTTTTTTCTCATGAAAAGGGCACTATTCAAAAGCTTGTGACCTGGGTAAATGAGTATTTACGGGCTGTTTAGAAAATTGTTTGCTCCTTAACTTGGCTTAAAGAACTCGTGAGTTCCCATGCTCTGTGTTCTTTTAGCAGGGTTATAATGAGGCGTTCCTGATAGGGTTTAGGTCAGGAGATCAAAACATTTTAAAAAGGTACATGAGCAAAAATCAGCTCAGAAAAAGCAGATGCAAAGTATGCAGCCACTTACAGTGCTTACAGAGGCTGCTGGCGGCTGAAGAGGAAATCTATAGCAGTCTGGCTTGTTCTGTTTTCCAAGTAGGAGGTGTCCTGGTGTTCTAGTGCCAAGTGTAATGCTTGCAGTGTTGCCTTTTCATAGATAAGGTTGCTACTGTTTGAGTGCTGGCAGTTAGGATTGTTTTGGTATGGGAGGTTTACTATATTGTTATGGTAATTACATTTATTCATGTCTTTCTGAAGTGCCACTATAAATTCCATAGGAGTTCCAAGTGTCTTTTTTTGGTTGGCACCACAGCAGTGCATGTAAATATAACATATATGTTGTAAGTGATATTTTGCCTCAGAAGACTGTAATTTTGAATGCTCTTTTTCATGTAAAATTTGTTACAAGTGCATAATTAATTTTTTTGTAGCTATAGAGGATGTGGGAGTGTGGTGTGTGTGTGTGTGTGTGTGTATACAAGGTTGTAAGGATTCCCTAGGGTATGTAATACCTTTCCCTTGACCTTGGGTTCTGTGGAGGAGTGGATGGATGTCAGTTTTTAAAAATATAGATTGCTGGAGGGAGCTGGGCTTTATTTGATGGGCCTGGGACAGAGAATGAATGAATTGAGTTGTGGGTGGGGGGCAGCACAGCAATTGTTCGCACAGGGCAGCAACAAAGCTAGCACTGGTCCTGCGAAAAAGTCTCTCTTTCTCTCTCTCTCTTTCCTTATCAATGGAGCCTCCATGCCGCTCGCTCCTTTGTGCGGCCTCACCAACAGCCACTCACACACCACGCAGCCAGCAAACATTCGGCACTCCCCTAGGATACCTCCCACGTGGCCTCACCAACAGCCACTCACACACCATGCAGCCCGCAAACATTCGGCACTCCCCTAGGATGCCCCCCACATACATCTGGAATGCTTGGCACTCACCTACTACACCTCATCCTCTCACAGCCCATCGCCATGATCACCCGCATCTTATCTAATGAAGCGACCCATTGTTCATGAAAAGGGCTGTTGAGAGAGGGATGCAACCTATACACCGGAAAATACAGTACTCATATTAAAGTCTGCTGTATATGTTGCACTAATGTGGACTGTTGGAAAATTTACCCCAAAAGGTGTTTGCATTTTATTATGACCATAATCCCTTTCTCAAAAAATTTCCCACTTAGGTATTTGCACTGATTTAATGCTTTCCATGTATTATTTATTTATTTGTTTTTTATATACCAATATTCAACTAGTCATCACATCGGTGTACATATAACAAAAAGTTAGAAATGTTACATTGTAATAATCATAACACTGAGAAGACTAAATGTAAAAAGAGAAGGAAAAATAAAAAGTGTGAAAAAGAAATAATGAGAAATAGTTAAAATGAGATTAGAAGAATAATACGATTTATCATGTTGAGTATGCTTTTTGAAAAAGCCATGTTTTCAGTTCTTTTTTAAAAGACTGTGACGAAGTCTCAAGTCTTAAATCAATTGGTAGGGAATTCCATAGTATTGGGCCAGCAATTGAGCAGGCACGTTGTCTTGCTGAGATGAGACGGTATCTTTTAGGAGAGGGAATTTCGAGGAGGCCAGTGTTTGTGGAACATAAAGTTCTTTTTGATGATTAAATTATTAGTGTAATGTTTGTACGACTCAAAGATCAACACAGAATTGCAACAGAATTGATTTTACATAGATTGTGAATGGTGGGAATTGGTAAGTACGAGCATCTTTCAGAAATTTTCAATATTTATCTTTCCTCAGGGATGAAATAAAAATTGTAAGGGAAAAAAAAGGCTGAGCATTGTAGTGCAGGAGACTCAATTTTGAGTTACCTGTGCATAGGGGCCAGCTGGGGAAGGGCACATTGCAGAGGTGTTATGGAAGGAAGGTAACTGCTGCTAATGTGACGACCGCTGCCAATGGAAGGAGCGGTACCAAGGGAAGACAGGTTCCTCCTGTCTTCCTGAATGTCTGTTACCCGCGCACGTTGCCCGCAATGCAGGAGGGGGTATTAATGATTTTGTTTAACTGCTACCTGATTATTTTTTTCCCCTTTTTCTTCTTTAGTTTCTTAAAACATTTCTAATTTGACAGAAAGGGTGGTGGATACTTGGAATGCCCTCCTGGAAGAGGTGGTGAAGACAAGGACGGCAATGACAGTTACCACCTAAACAGAAAGCATGGAGGTGACCCTAAACAGAAGACATGGGGATTGCCTGCATAGAACAGCAGTTGCTACCCTAGGTACCTTGCTGGACAGACTATATGCTCCTTTTTGGTTTTCATCTGCTGTCATTTACTATGTTACACTGTGAGGATATCAAGGGTCATGCAGGCATGTAAGGCTGTAGCCATTGTTTGAAATCAAACTGTCCCTGTCCCCGAAACGTTTTATACACAATGCTCGGAAGTTTAAACCACACCCTATATTCCATGGGAAGCCAATGTAGGCTCTTCAAAACCAGAGTTATATAATCCTTTAAAGAACAACCTGCCACTTGGATAGCAGCATTTTGAATAAGCTGGAAAAAGTAGTGGTATTTTTTTGGAATTCCCATTAACAACACCACAACAGAGAATTTTAGGTGGGTGGCAAGGAGGGAATGAATAACACTAACCAAGTCCTTCTTTCCAGGAAAGTTTTCAGCTGATGAATAAGTTTTAATTGCAGATCTGACTGACTGGATTGATGTGGGTTTTCTAAGTAAAGTTGTTATCGAGGCAAACTCCCAAATCGCAGACTTGAGATTTCTAAATCCTTAAGGCTAGTCAACTGTAGACTAGCTGATCTTCCTACCTCCAGAATCTCTGTTTAGTTTAATTTTAACAAATTTCAACATATCTGATCTTGGAAAAACATTACTCAAGTTTTCCCCTAGTCAATGTCCCCCTCCATCTAATAAGGACAAAATGACAAATGACAATTGTATGTCATTGGCATTCATCAGATAATTTATATTTTCCTGCTTGGTCAAATTTCCCAAAGGGTGCAGATAAATATTAAATAAGGTGGGTGAGACCACTGAGCCCTGGGGTCCTCTCCACTGTAATGTCCACCAATAAGAAACTGCTTCTCCCAAAGAAACAAATTGCTGTCTGTCACTAAGAGAGAAATAAACCAGTTCAGCGCAGGACTTTTAACACCAATCCACCACAAACATTTAGTCAGAGTTGTGCAGATAAAATGCAATTTTGAAGGTAATAAAATCTATTTGTGCTTTAACACTCATGGATTATAGCACCAAAACAACATGCACATCATGCAGCTCAGCATAAAAAAGTATAGTGGAAAACTTCCTTGGCATGAAAGCTTTAAATATGCACATGTCTACAATACTAGTGCCTATGATTCTGATCTGTGACAAATGATGTTCTGACATGTGGCACGCTGCGTAAAATGTAGCACCTTTTCCCCAAAGATCTGTGATTTCCCCTCAAAATCTGGCTGTGAATACATTTTACCATTGGATTTCTTAATGTCTTAGTAGGAGGTACCTGTCTGATTCATCTCCTTAATCCGAACCTCTGGATCCCAGCAGTTCTCTTGGATAACTCGGAACACCTTTTCATCCATCATCATCTTTGCCTCCCCCTAAGAAAAGAAGCTCTTGTCAAGAAAAACACCAGTCAGCATGAGTTCGTTCTGAGCTCAGGTCATCCGAAGTAAATCTGGCCTCTGGACGGTTAACAACAACCATTATGAAAGCAAATATTTGCATTAAATGTAAAAAAAAAGGTATTTGGAATGGGCAAAAAAAAAGCTAATAGTGGCATGTGGGAGGAGCCGTCACAAACAACCGAAAGGTGCCCCCAATCCTATTCACCGACTTGCCTACAAATACTGATTCAGCTAATTGCATGCATACCTTTTATCTGGCAGCCCTCACATCCAGATCTAGTTACTCCTGCACCTCCCATTTATCGAAATGGGACCACTGGTGACGTGCTAAAAAACCTGTTCCAGCTGCGGGGAAATTAGGAAATCTTGCCCTGTAAAACACATAGGGGTAGATTTTGAAAATTTGCACGATCGCATACTTTTGTTCGCGCACCAGGCGCGAACAAAAGTACGCTGGATTTTATAAGATACACGCGTAGCCGCGCGTATCTTATAAAATCCAGGGTCAGTGCGTGCAAGGGGGTGCACATTTGTGCAACCTGCGCGCGCCGAGCCCAGCGCGCGCTGCCTGTTCCCTCCGAGGCCGCTCCGATTTCAGAGCGGCCTCGGAGGGAACATGGCGCCGGGGGCCGGCGCCATGCCCCCGGGCCCGCCCCCGAAATGCCGCGTCACGCCCCCGAAACGCCGCGTCATTTTGGGAACGCCCCCGACACGCCCCCTCCTCGCCCCTTTTACAAAGCCCCGGGACTTACGCGCGTCCTGGGGCTCTGCGTGCGCCGGCGCGCGAAGGGCATTTAAAATCCGCCCCATAGATTTTAAAAAGATGCATGTGCGGTTTCATGTGTGTGCACTACTCGGCGTGCACACACGGACGCGCGCATGTTATAAAATCGGTGGCAGCGCGCGCAAGGGGGGGGGGGTGTCAGTTTTGTCTACATTCATGCGGTGACGCATCGGGGCCTTCTCCAGTTCCCTCCCAGTCTACTCCAATTTAGGGGTGGACTGGGAGGGAACTTTCCTACCCCCTACCCTAACCTCCCTTTCCCTTCCCCTCTCTTCCCCTCCCTGTAAAACCCTTTTAAAAATTTTATTACCTTTTATTTTGCAAGTTACTTCAGGACCCGACCTGAAGTAATTGTGCACGCCAGAAGAGCAAGCAAAGGTGCTATCCCAGCCCGTCCTGCCCCCTTTTAAGGAAACAGGATGCTGGGCTTGATGGACCCTTGGTCTGACCAGGCATGGCAATTTCTTATGTTCTTATGTTCTTAAAGCAGCTCCTTTAATTTTGAATTTGAATAAAATTTTTCATGTAGCAAACTATGTGTAAAATTTTACTATTAGTGAAGGAAAAACCCAGTCAAATATTTCACTAACGGAACTTTGTGTATAAAAATGCCGGAAATCCCTAACATTTATGCCCATTTTTGCATACAAAGTTTTATGAAAAGACATAAATGGACCCCAATATACACTCAAACTTCTAGCCCTCCTCTTTCACACAGGGGTAGATTTTACAAAATTACGCACATGCGTACTTTTGTTCGCGCACCAGGCGCAAACAAGAGTATGTGGGATTTTAACAGATACGCGTGTAGCCACGCGTATCTGTTAAAATCCGGGATCGGCGCGCAAGGCTGAGCAAAATCATCAGCCTGTGTGTGCCGTGCCGCGCAGCCGGCCTCTGCTCCCTCCGAGGCTGCTCCGAAAGCATCCGAAATCAGAGCGGCCTCGGAGGGAACTTTCCTTCCGCCTCCCCCCACCTTCCCCCACCTTCCCCTCCCTTCCCCTCCCTTCCCCTACCTAACCCACCCCCCAGCCCTATCTAAACCCCCCTACCTTTATTCCAGAAGTTACGCCTGCTCGAGGCAGGCATAACTTGCGCATGCGGGCCGGCTGCCGGCGTGCCATGTTCCGGTCCGGGGGCTGGTCCGGAGGTCGCAGCCACGCCCCGGAATGCCCTGGGCCAGAACCACGCCCATGGCCCCGCCCCGGGACGCCCCAGGTGATGCGCCGCTGCGACACGCCCCCGACATGCCCCGACACGTCCCCCCAGGAAAGCCCCTGGACTTACATGCGTCCCGGGGCTTGCACACGCCACCGAGCCTATGCAAAATAGGCTCGGCACACACGGGGGGGGGGTTTGGGGTGGGGTTTCGGGGCTTATGCACGTAACCTACACGCATATCCCTTTGAAAATCTACCCCACAGTAAGAAAGTTTCTCTATAAGGACTACCTTCTTAGTTTGATTCATAAAAATATACTGGGTCAGACCAAGAGTCCACCAAGCTCAGTATCTTGACTCCACCAGTGGCCAATCCAAGTCACAAGTACCTGGCAAATACCCAAACATTAAATATATTCCATGCTACTAAAGCCAGCAACAATGAATATGCATGAGATAATTTGCATATGCTGAATCTCCATGGTATGCAAATGTATCTTATGCATTTTCATTGTGCACATCTTGAAAACCTGACTGGCTGTAGGGTCCCCAGAATAGGTTTGGGAAGCTCTGTCCTAATCCAATCATGTTCATCTAAATGCACATCCAACTTTTGAGAGCTGACGATACAATAGTGGGATTCTAGGAACCCTCTGAAAGACTCTAACCAAGGTGTGAGTCTGACAAAGTGTTTCCTTCACCATATTAAATTATTTAACTTTCCACTTCCCATCGAAATATTTCTGTAAAGCCTGCCTAAACTGAAAATATAAATTTTGTGATGTATTAGAAATATCAAACTCCCTATTGAATGATATGTGTGTGAGCACGTGTAGGTGTGTGTGTATATGTGTGAGCATGTGTATGAGAGAGGAAGCATGTGTGTGAAAGAGGGATAATGTGCAGGGATGGATTGCAGGAAAAAATCAGCCTGGGGGATTTTTTCAAAACCAGCCCATGGGGTATCCAACTCCTTTGTCCACTTTCCCTGCAGCATGTGCATCAACAGCTCCCAAAAGCAAGCCAAATCGACACTGGAACTTGGCTGTGAGGGAGTACACAAAAGACTCTCTCAAGCCACTTAAAACCCAGGCTAGAACCATCTACCCCAGTCCTCCATAAGGTGCAGGGCCGCAAAGGTTTCTGGGTCCTGCTAGGATCCTTAGCTAGCAGTATCAAGGTTCAGGGTCCAAAAGGGTTAGGAAGGCCCCAGTGAGCTGCTTCGACTCCATGCTATGCCCGTATGGACTATGTATAACTGCTTTTGGATGTTTAAAGCGAGGTGAGCTACTATTTTGTTCTGTTATTTCCTTGAAGCCTGAAAATAAACCTTTGCTTCTGACCAGAACAGCCAAGTCTGCTGCCTTCCTTGGCTCTTCCGGATGCTGTGGCCAGCCCAAAATGCTACATTGGTAGAATTAAACCAAAATATCTGCAAAATAAATTTCAGACCAGGGGTGAGCAAACAGAGCTGCAGCCCCTGTTAAATCCATACAAATCAGTTGGGACCCCCCACTGATTTGTATGGATTTAAATTTCCATGTAAATATATGCTTGGTAGTAGATATGTTTTCTATGAAGTAGTACAGCTGGACAATTTTCTGGTGAATAAAGTGATTCCTAATGTTGGTGGTGTTAGTTTTCAGGGTAATAATACGGGTCCAATTGTTATGCTCAGGCTTGTGGACCCTTGGCCGACGAGAGGATGGTATACCTTTCGGAGGGTCCGTAGGCTCTCTTGTCGGGTGGCGAGGCAGAACAGGAGGCAGGACCAGCTGACCCTTGGCACTGGAGGCTGAGGCGAACACGGAGGTGATGAAGAGACGAGATGAGGTGCTGTGTCTTCACCACTGGTGGTCTGCGGTCCCTCTGGGAGGGGCCCGTAGGGGCCCGACAGCTGGGACTTAGGTGGACCTAGGGAGGTCAGGGTAACGGTGCAAAGGCCAACCGGAGCTTCGCCCTGGAAGCCCGCGGTCCCCCCAGGAGGAGCCCGTAGGGACCCGGGCCGCTGGGACGTAGGTGGGCCCTTGGAGACGGAGTCTTGAAGGAGTCCTAGGTCGAGTGCCAGAGGGTCGTCGCTCACCAGTCCGAAGTCGTGTACCAGAGAATCACCACTTGCCAATCCGAAGTCAGGAACCAGAGAATCACCGTAAGCCAATCCGAAGTCAGGAACCAGGAACACCAAGACAGAACAGGAACGAGATCCAAAGCTTGAAGACTCACCGAAGCAAGCAGACTAGACAGCGCTAGGGGACGTTGCCAAGTCGAGGAATGAGCAGAGGAAGTCTCCCTTTATACTTCCTCTGCTCCAGCTCATAGGGAACAGCTGAGTCTGGTTAAAGGGATCATATCCCTTTAAGACTAATGAGGAGGCGCAGCCTCGAGCCTAAAGATGGCGGCGGCCATCTTTGATTTTGTCCCGCAGAGGAGAGACGCCGCTGGACGCCACAAGGGGGGAGCAGGACGGCTCCCCCTGCAGCAGGCAGCTCAGGAGGCTGTGCGGGGGCGACGGCCAGGATCGGAGCCCTCCCCCGGGGTTCCCGTGGTGCAGGAATGCCGTGGCTAAGGTAGGGGGCCGCGGTCGTGGGGTGCCACGACCGTGGAACACAACAGTCCAATTGTGTAAATAGCTATTTTTCTTTTTTTAATATTCTTGTTTATTTATTTAATTTATTTAATTTAAAATCTTTTCTATACCATCGTTAAGTGGGTGCCATCACAATGGTTCACAATAAGGCACAAAAACTATGTTGCATAAAGTGTCTGGAATTCTAACTCTTAAACAGGTGCCATCAAAAATACTGTAACATTATATCATAATAAGTACTATTTGGTGAGTGTTATAAATTATGTCTAGATTTTCTAACTCTGCTAAAAGTTTGGTGTTACTTAACTTTAGTTCTTTGAAGTTTAAGATAAAGGTGGAGATTAGAATATAGGAGAGAAGACACACTTTAAGAAGGAAGGAGTGTGTTTATGTGGGCGTTTGCTTGACCGCAACTAACAGTTCCCTGGGTTCTACTCTTGATTCTCTTTGTGGTATGCTTGCTTAAATAGCCATGTTTTTAGATTTTTTCTGAATGTTTTGATGTCTCTTTCCAGTCTGATTTCTACCGGCATGGTGTTCCATATTATCGGTCCTGCTAGTGATAGGGCCCTGTCCCTTACTTGTGTTAATCTGGCTGTTTTGACTGATGGTATAGTTAGTAGTGCTTTGTTTGCTGACCTTAGGTTTCTGTGTGGCGTATGTAAGCGGAGGGCTGTGTTCAGCCACTCTGCTTTTTCGTCGTGTATCAGTTTATGAATGGTGCATAAAGTTTTGTATTGTATTCTTTGTTCAATGGGTAACCAGTGTAATTCTATTAAGGTTTCAGTGATATGTTCTCTTTTACTTGTATTTTATTTATCTCCCCATTGTGGTCTGATTTAGTTCTTTAGTCCTATTTCGTATTTGGTAAAAATATTTTCTCTGTTAATTTTACTAATGCTGTGACTAAAGCACTATTTTATCTCTAACTAAGTCTTCTTGGATAATCGATTTATCAAATATTTAATAAAGATATGGAAAAAGCAGTAATGCAAATATTACACAGGACCCTAGAACACTAATATACCACCAACTTGGGTAATAGAAAATATCGGACTGCTAAATGCCAGAAATATTGCACCTCAGTCATACACACAGAACAAAGACTGACCCTTACCTAACACAGAATAAGAAACTACAAATTAGAAAGAGAAAACATGCAGACAAAACTGAAATGGAAAGCCCAAGAAACCAGACTCTGAACAGAGAAATCCTTAAAACCCAACTAGCTTTGAGGTCCTCTGGACAAGTTTGGGAAGCCCTGCAATGTATACATAACATACATAAGAAATTTCACTCCCTTTTACACTTTTAAGAGTTGATGTTCCCAACATTCCCTTTCTCAGCAACTCTTCGTGTTTGCCCTCCATTATTATTCTAGTTCCAATTTGTCATGCAGGGTCAAGAAATGTTCCCTGGACAAAGGCTTAGTTAATATATCTGCCATCATTTTCTCTATGGGGTAATATTTCAGTTTAACCAGTTCCTTCTCACAAATATCTCTCACATAGTGTACTTTTTGTTACAATTCTACCTGCAGCCAGAGCTGCGGGTAGCCTCTCACCTCTTTCTCCGGCCCGCTCCACGGCCTGGAAGCCGCCGACACTCTCGCATCGCGATATGGATCTGCCTTCGTCGCTGCCGTGGGCTGCGGCATAGAACCGCCACTGTGGCTGCTTCCGTTGTGGCGGGAATTGCTGGAGCTCTCTCCCTGTTCCGCGGCCAGGAGGCCGCAGACGCCACTCTCATGCGGGCCAGAGGACACCAGGAGGTCCACTCCCTCCATGGCGTGGAGCCGCTCTTTCTGGTGGCAGGGAGCACCACCCCCAGCATCCTCTTCGCGGCTGAGGACCGCTGCCGGCGTTTCCCTGCGGCTGAGGCCGCCTCTGGCTGTCCTTCTGGCAGTGGGGAGCTGCCTTCGGCGTCAGGGCCCGTTCTGCACTCTGCTCCGGCTTCTCTCCACGATGTGGGTGTCGCTCTCCAGGATCCTGCCCTAGGCGAGAGGCCGCACCTCTCTTCTCTCTTTAAAGGACCCACGTCGGACCTCCTACCGGTCCTCCTTCTTGATGCCACTCCTTCCGGGTCCTATTTAAGACGTCCGTGGACCGATAGGATCTGTCTTGACAACGTTCCAGCTTCCTCGCTGTCCCAGTTGCCAGACCTGTCTGCCTGACGACACTGATTTCTGATTCTTCATGTAGGTCCTTATCAGGCAGCTGTGCATGCCTCTGCTTGCATGTCAGCATCATCAGTCTCTGGTTCAGTAGCCCCTTCTTGCGCTCTTACTGGATATAGTCATGTGCTACTTGTGGATCTTGTTTTTGTTATTCCAGATCCAAGACTTAGTGATTCATCTTTGTCCATACTTTCTTTTTCATGAAAATATTCCACACTGCATGTTTTTACTTCTTTCATTTTGAGATCCAGGATTCTAAAACTTTTAGTTCCTACTGCATATCCCAGCACAATTCCCAATTCACTCCTGCATTACAGTTTATTTCTCTTCTCTTTGGGAATGTACACATGAGCTTTGCAGCCAAATACTCTCAAATGAGCCAAACTAGCCCATTCCACAGCTCATAAGGTGTTTTATCTGCACCCTTATTTGGCAGGTGATGCTGTAAAAAGGTGGCAACACTAATTGCTTCACCCCAAAAGGCAACAGATAACTGTGCATCCAACAGTAGACATCTAGGCATGTTTATCAAGCTCTGATTCTTTCTTTCTGCTTGTCCATTCTGTTCAGGGCTATAGCTTATAGTCTTTTCATGCTTGATACCTGTTTCTCTTAGAAATTACTCCATACTTTGCTGCAGAATTCCCCTCCATTGTTAGTTCTAAATCTTTTAATTTTCCTCTGAAATTTATTTTCAACATAGGCACAGTAATTTTTACAATTTTCAAAATCTTCATTTTTACTTGACAACAGATAGGTATTAGTGTACCTTGAATAGTAGTCCCCAAAAATAAGAAAATAACTCCTGCCACTCTTTGTTTTCACTGCTAGAGGACCACAATCATGTATACAAACCAGATCCCATGTTTGTTTGATATCTTGTTTGCAGCACAGGAAATGAGCTTTGTTTTGCTTTTGCTCTTACACAGTATTCACAGGGCATGCTTTCATTATCTTTGCAGTTCCAAAGATCAAGTCCATCTGCAAGTTCCTCTCTTCTGACTTTGTTTAGGTATTCATAATTAACATGCCCATAGCATCTGTGTCATAAATTGATCCTTCTGTTTCCATGTGAATAAGCCTTAATTGCACTGCACCTCTCTGCAGGCTGCAAGGGCAGATTTGCATTAATTTTTTTTTTTTTTTTTTTGCCTTTAGCAAAATCTCATCATCTCTCTCCACTATACATTCATTGCTCTTGAGTTGGATCTCACAACCTCTTTGCATCATGTAGCAAAGACTTAGATAATTTCCATCTAGTTCAGCCATCCAATATACATTCATAAACTCAACAGTTCTAACCTCCTTCTCATCAATCAAGCATCTTAGCTGAATTTTTCCCTTTCCAAGGGCTGTGACAGATCTGCCACCTGCTAGGCAAATCTCTGCTGTGTAGGATATGTCTAAACAAGTGAATGCACTTTCATTGCACATTTATTGGTATGAAGCACAAGTAGAAGTAAAACTTGTTATCTTCATTTGGCTGTTTGCTATCTTTAACAAGCATTTGTCTGCCAAAGTCATTACTGACACTTTCTTTTTGATTTGTTTTCCTGTCTTACCTCAGTTTTGAGGCTTCCCCTCCCCCTTCTCTTCTTCCAAGAATTTTGGGTTTCTGCTTGTAGAAGCAGTTTTAACAAAGTCTTTGTTTAATTTGCAATGCCTTTTCACATGACCTTTCTTCTTACATCGATAACAGATTACATCTGTTATTTCTGCTTTAAAGATATTTTGAGGTTTTTTCTGACCTTTTCTGCTCTTGAAGCTGACTGTGTGTTTGAAGAGACATCTCAAGTTGCAGTCTAAGTAATCCAATAGTGCTTGCAACACTCTCAGGTAGTAGTGGAGAATAAATTCCTTTACAAGCCCATCTGTCAAATTAACATAATTTTTTTAAAGAGTCCTTTGCATTGATATGAGATCTGACACATGTGAGGACAGATTCTCCCCTTCTGTTAGCTTTGTACTTAACAATCTTTGGAAAATTATCAACATGGAAACCGTAGACACCTAAGTTTCAGTTTCTCAAGTTGAAGTTCCTGTTTCATAAACTACCTGCCCTTCGTTATGTATTGTTGTTACCAGTTCATTGTAAAGCACATTCGCTGCATTTCTTGCTCCTTGTAAACCGATGTGATGTTCCCAACGAATGTCGGTCTAGAAAAGTTTTAAATAAATGAATAAATAAATGTTTCCTTAAATGTTTGCCATATCTCTTTCCTTGCAGGCAGATCTGCAATTAGCTTTAAGATGTAATCACTTGTGTGCAGGATATCTGTTAGGGGTGTGAATCGTGTGATCGATCGTCTTAACGATTGATTTTGGCTGGGGGGGGAGGGAAATCTGATCATCGTGTTTTTTATTTTTAAAAAATCGTTAAAAATCGTAAATCGGGGGAGGCGGGAAAACCGGCACACAAAAAAAACCCTAAAACCCACCCTGAACCTTTAAAACAAATCCCTCACCCTCCCAAACCCCCCCAAAATGTTTTAAATTACCTGGGGTCCAGTGGGGGGCTCCCGACGCGATCTCCCTCTCTCTCTGGCCACGGCTACGTTGAGAAATGGTGCTGTGGCCCTTTGCCCTTATCATGTGACAGGGTAAAGGTAGCACCAGCGCCATTTTGGTTCCTGGCTCCCGACGTCACGCGTGCAGGAGATTGCCCCCGGACCCCTGCTGGACCCCCAGGGACTTTTGGCCAGCTTGGGGGGGCCTCCTGACCCCCACATGACTTGCCAAAAGTCCAGTGGGGGTCCGGGAGCGACCTCCTGCATGCGGGCCGTATTGCCAATCTTCAAAATGGCGCCGGCGCTACCTTTGCCCTCACTATGTCATACAAATGCCCCCTGACGATAAATCGGGGGCATTTGTATTGTATTGTGCACTCAAACGATTTTGGACGATTTTAAAATGATCTGACGATAATTTTAATCGTTCAAAAACGATTCACATCCCTAATATCTGTTTTAAGCTTGGCTTCATGTCTTTTCCACTGATGCTTGGCTTCTCTCTCAGCTAGGCAGTCTTGTTCAAATGCATCCATAATGTCCATTTTGCTGAAGAGGTCTCACATCTTAGTAGACCATGCAGGATAGAATTTTCCATCTTGTAGCATCACAAGGTCTTCTACTTTAGCTTGAGCCATGTTGCAAAAATAAATCTAATTCTTATAGAACTTTCTGGCATGGCTAAAACACATTCTGTGCTTAAGACTTGTTACAGTTTAAAAAAAATAGCTACTTACTTGGTGTCTGGGCCCATAACTCAGTGTTGGAGCTGTGCTGAAAGAAAGTGGGCCAGAAGAAAGAATCCATATGCCACTTAATAAGTTCCAAAAAGAAATGTTTAGTATTTATTTGAGAAATAAAACATCCATGCAAAACAGCTAAACCTGTTCTGAATCAGGTAAACGTCCGTGCTTTTTCCTATTCAGGCAGCTAAACTTTTTCTCCAATCAGTCCTCAAAACAAAGATTCTTTAAGTTTGAAATTTTTTATTGTACAGGTAAATTCTACTTACAATTGTTGCATTTCAAATGTGAGCTTCTAGGCAAAGATCTTTGGTAACTGGAGACAGGGTAGCAGGAGGAAGAAGGAGGTCTCTTATGTTGCAGGAGTTAGTTTATGGTAGAGGTAGGAAGCATGAGGGATATGAGGCTGATTTAGTCTTCAGACGAAGGCAGTAAGAGAGAAGGTTTTACAGAGCGCTGCTGGCTCAGAAGCACGCAAGGGGTGAACTGAACTCTCATCGAGAGCTGCTAAAGGAAACGCCTCCACAAGCTGGGGGCAGGGGGGCAAGGTCCAATGGCAGTGAGCCTAAGAACCATGTGACACAGGGGGAGCATGAAGGGCAGTCCCTTGAGCCTATAAGGCACCTAGGAAGACTCAAGTTAGATTGAGGGGCATTCAAGCTCTTCAGATAGTGAGAGAAAGTGGATGGGGGAGGGATCTTCTCTTAAGGGCAAAGGCTCCTCTTAAAGGCAAAGGCTCATAGACTTTTAGCATGGGTTACAAAAAGTGTTTCAGTATTAAGAATCCTCAGAAGGGAGGACTGCACTAAACCCAGTTAAACTACAATATGTACAGATACAAACATGTACCCACTGCTGGGGACAAAACAAAACCTAATCACTTTAGTAGCTGTAGCACAGTTGCTGGGCGGACCAGAAAGTGAAACCTGAAAGCCGCAAACAGAGAAAGAGAGAAACAAGGTATGTCTTATGACATCAACTCAAACTTCTTGTCCAATCATAAGTAGTATGTGCAAAACAGAGAAGGAAGAAATCATTTTAACATCATCTTATTTTAAATAACTCTGCATTAGTTCAATGCACAATAACATGTAACCTTCCTTCCTTTTTACACTTTTAGGAGCTGAGGATCCCCTACAGATTCCAGTATCAAAGGTGGATGTTGTTGTGTTCCGCGGCCGTGGCGGTTCCTTCCTCGCTGTCTAGTCTGCTTGCTTCGGTGAGTTCCCTGCGCTTAGACTCTGGTTCCTGTTCCGTCTTGGTGTTCCTGGTTCCTGACTTCGGATTGGCTTACGGTGATTCTCTGGTTCCTCACTTCGGATTGGCAAGCGGTGATTCTCTGGTGCACGACTTCGGACTGGTGAGCGACGACCCTCTGGCACTCGACCTAGTACTCCTTCAAGACTCCGTCTCCAAGGGCCCACCTAAGTCCCAGCGGCCCGGGTCCCTACGGGCTCCTCCTGGGGGGACCGTGGGCTTCCAGGGCGAAGCTCCAGTTGGCCTTTGCACCATTGCTCTGACCTCCCTAGGTCCACCTAAGTCCCAGCAGTCTGGTCTCTACGGGCTCCTCCCGGGGGGACCGCAGGCCACCAGTGGTGAAGACACAGCACCTCATCTCGTCTCTTCATTGCCTCCATGTTCGCCTCAGCCTCCAGTGCCAAGGGTCAGCTGGTCCCGCCTCCTGTTCTGCCTCACCACCCGACGAGAGAGCCTACGGACCCTCCGAAAGGTATACCATTCTCTCGTTGGCCAAGGGTCCACAAGTCTGAGCACAACAGATGTATCAGTCTATGCGTCTTATTCTAGAAAGATTATTTTTTGCATTGTAACACAACAGAAAAAATATCCTTAGTGAATAAAGCCCATATTATTAGAAGAAATTGAAGAAATCTCATTCATGAATGGGTGAAAAATCTAGTCATTCAACATAGAATCTGCATACTTATATGTATTATCATGTACACTTCATGACAATTCTGTTGTACTGTTTTTAATTCACAGCGTACTTAGAAAACATGAACACATTACATATTTTCTTAAAACAATGCAACAATACCTCTGAGCAGGCAGATTTTGTGCCTGCAACACAAGAGACCTCCTTCTCCCTCCTTCTCCCTCCTTCTCCCTCCTTCTCCCTCCTTCTACCCTGTCTCCAGTTACCAAAGATCTTTGCCTAGGTGTACAATATGTTTATAACTTTTCTAACTTTTAATTTGTTACAAAAATAGATTTCCATCATTAATACTGTAAGAACCCCCTTTCCTGCACCTTGATATTCCATTTTGGCTGACTGCCAAAATCCCTTAGCTGCTGCTGCATTTGAGAACCCAAAGGAGAATACTGCAGGTATAATTACAAATTTACAATGTCATTGCTCTAGCAAAATCCTTCAAAGCCTCTCAAAAATGATTTGGCAAATGACCTGTGTGTCCTGCCTATTCTCAAAGATGCAAATGCATTTTTATTCCAAGTCCCACTACATTTCATTGCATTGTTTGTGCACTAGGTGAAAGAAAACTAGAAACCACAGTGGAACTGATTTTGTCATTTAAAAATAGGCCATGTGTGTTATGCTGAATTACCAATATGAGGGTTTCTATGACTTGAAAAGACTTTTCTCAACATTTCTGAAGCATTCTGCCCATGAACAACATAGACCAAGGGTGGCCAACTCTGGTCCTCAAGCGCTACAAACAGGCCTGAATTTCAGTATATCCACCAGGAACATGCATGAAATATATTTGCATACAATGGAGGCAGTGCATGAAAATCTCTCTTTCATGAATATTTATTATGGATATCCTGAAAACCAGACCTGTTTGTGGCTCTTGAGGACCAGAGTTGGTCACCTCTGACATTCAGACATAACCCTTTCATCTATTACAGAGATGGGCAAACTACAGCATGTGGAAGGGTTTCTTCCGGCCTGTGGGAATAAGATGGTTCCGGGCCCACAGCGGTAATACCATATCATGTCCACCTGGAAGAGATATCCACAGGTTGTAAATTAGGTCACCACCCCATTTTTATCAAACCTTTGCTTCTCAGCACAGATCTTTAGAGAGTGGGGGAAGACAAACCTCATTGCCCTCCACCTTGACCAGGTTCTCAATGTGTCCCTTGGACCCATAAGTTTGCCCATTCCTAATCTATTGAAAAGAAGATATAGTAATTTTAGCCAACAGCATGAGTGCCCTGAAGAGAGAACTTATAAACCTTTATAATGCTGTCTCAGGGAAAAAATGTTTAAGAAAGCAATGTCACAATTAGATGATAAAATCAATGATGTGTTTTCACATAAACTAACTGGGGATATAGTACTGTGTTAGACTTGAATCTTCGGGCTTACATGCAAGCCAGAGGAGCACACGGGGAACAGGATATAAGAAATGCATGACACAAATATAAAGTAACACTGTATTCCCCACAGTCTCTTGTAAATCAATGTTACATATAGAGCTTTCGCAGTGTCAGTCTTTCAAAAACTCTGAAATTATTTCAAGGTCATGCATTTAAGCCGAATTGTAATTTCCTGATGTTGCACAATAAGAATAAATTAGCTAGGCGCTAAATAAGTCACTGATGTTTCTGTTTGTGAGTCAGGTTAGCACAATTGCCGAACTGTTGCTCTGCATCAGTTCTAGCTATGATGTATCAGCTCACTGCAAAACAGAATATATTTCTGCTCTGCCTTGGTGTAAGAATTTCTTTCTTGCAGCCAAATCAGATATTTTTGACATGTTCTAACAATTCATGAGGATGTATAAATGAATGTAATAATATACTAAAAATAAAGCGATATTAAAGCTATCAATTTATTCAAATCGGTATTCCATTACCGTGAATTACTAATGAACATAAGGAAGTGTGAGAAGTAAAGAATCTAGGAAATTGTAACAGAAGTTGCACTAGTGGCTGTTGGCCATGAAGATCACTTGGCAACTTGGCTGCCTTGTGTAGAGGTAGCAGAGCTTACTAGAGATGTGAATCGTGTGCCAGATCGTCTTAACGATCAGATTCGGCTGGGGGGGGGGGGGGGGGGAATCTGATCGTTAAGATATGTGAATTGGAATCGTTTCCGATTCCAATTCACATCGCTAATTTTTTTTTTTAGGGAGGCCCACGCTGCTAAAAAAAAACAAACCCACCCGACCCTTTAAATCGACCCCCCCAAAACCTTTTAAAATTACCTGGTGGTCCAGGGGGGCCTTGGGGAGAGATCCAGGGGGGCCTCGGGGAGAGATTTCCCATTCCCAGGCATCAGCTGTTCTAAAAAAAAAAATGGCACCGATGTCCCTTTGCCCTTACCATGTGACAGGGTATCCGTGCCATTGGCCGGCCCCTGTCACATGGTAGGAGCACTGGATGGCCGGTGCCATCTTTACTCATCAGCCCCTATTATACTATACTCTATAATACTGATGAGTAAAGATGGCCGGCGCCATCTTTAAAGATGGCGCCGGCCATCTTTACTCATCAGCCCCTATTATACTATACTCTATAATACTGATGAGTAAAGATGGCCGGCGCCATCTTTAAAGATGGCGCCGGCCATCCAGTGCTCCTACCATGTGACAGGGGCCGGCCAATGGCACAGATACCCTGTCACATGGTAAGGGCAAAGGGGCATCGGCGCCATTTTTTATTTTTAGAACAGCTGATGCCTGGGAACGGGAAATCTCTCCCCGAGGCCCCCCTGGATCTCTCCTCTCCCCGAGGCCCCCCTGGATCTCTCCCCGAGGCCTCCCGAGGCCCCCCTGGACCACCAGGTAATTTTAAAAGGTTTTGGGGGGGTCGGGAGGGGGGTCGATTTAAAGGGTCGGGTGGGTTTTTTTTTTTAGCGGCGCGGGCCTCCCTAAAAAAAAAAAGGGTTGGGAGGGTGGGGGAGGCTAAGGGGGGTCGATTTAAAGGGTCGGGTGGGTTGTTTTTTTTATCGGGCCATCGGCGCCATTTTAATTAGTGGCAGCCAAAATGGCGCCGATGACTCGAGAGCGGGAGATCACGCCGGGACCCCCCCCCCCACTGGACCACCAGGTAACTTAACATTTTGGGGGGGTTCGGGAGGGTGGGGGAGGGTAAGGAATTGGTTTTAAAGGGTCGGGGTGGGTTTAGGGGTTGTTTTGGTGTGCCAGTTTTCCCGCCCTCCCCCAAATAATTCCCATGCCCTATTTAACGATACAATACAAATGCCCCTGACGATAAATCGGGGGCATTTGTATTGTATCGTGCCCTCTAATGATTTAGAACGATTTTAAAATTATCTGACGATAATTTTAATCGTTCAAAAACAATTCACATCCCTAGAGCTTACAGCTAGATAAGATATTAGGGAGTGCTCGGGAGGAGTCAGCTGTCATGGAAGAGCCAGCTTCCTATATCAATGACATAGGAAGGTATAGGAGGGAGGTTCTAGAGACCTTGTGCAGACTTCTAGGTAGGGTACTGGAATCCTGAACCTCCATTCTCGAAATTCTCCCAATTCCCCATGCAGGACCCTAGAAGCAGGCTGAATTTTGGACTCTCAATGTATGGATAAGATGATGATGCAGACAGGAGAGCTTTGGATTCATTAAAACGGGAGTACATTTAGGGAAGGGGAGAGCCTATTCCAATAGAATGGGATTCACCTTAACCAGAATGGAACCTGGCTGCTGGTGCTCATAATTAAAAAGATGATAGACACGTTTTTAAACTAGATCATGGGAGAAACGTAATAGTCACTCAGGGGTATATGATTCATATTGCGGTATTTTCAAAAGGCACATATAAAATAAGGAAATTAGAGTATCCTGATAGAGAGGATGTGTTGCGACCGTCACTGCTCGACACCCTCACTCTGCCCTCTTTACCTCTGTGGCGACTCCCTCCGGGTCTGATGGACAGCTGGCTGCCGCGGCGTCTCCATGCCATCCCCCTCCGGCGTCCCCGGACTGGCTCGACGTTGCAGATCTGCCATGTTGCCTGAAGACCTAGGGTGTGTGCGCGTGCTCGCTCTGATTGAAGTACCAGCAAGGGTGCGAACCTCAGGGGCGTCCCCCTGAGATGACGTCATCCGCTTCCAATATTTAAAGGTCTCTAATTCACTATCTAACTGAGTTAGCAAGGAGAGGATTTGGATCCGGTTAGGAGTCCTCCAAGGTACTCTGCCTCCTTGGACTTACCAGAGGTACCTGCTCCTCGGGGGCCTCGCTCTTTTCTTTACTTTCAGATAGGAACCGGTACTCGCTCCTCGAGGGCCCATGTTCCTGGACACTCTGAAGAT
The DNA here is from genome assembly GCF_901001135.1 of Rhinatrema bivittatum. Taxonomy (NCBI): domain Eukaryota; kingdom Metazoa; phylum Chordata; class Amphibia; order Gymnophiona; family Rhinatrematidae; genus Rhinatrema; species Rhinatrema bivittatum. The sequence goes on along the minus strand of NC_042620.1, from coordinate 49,922,942 downwards.
TCTCTACTGCCTGGAAGCTACTGCTGCTACAAACAATTGTGAGTTACCATCGCTCTCTCAGAGCTTTCCCTGGAACCAGGTACTCACTCCTCGAGGGCTTAAACCTTTCCAGCTCCTGAGCTTCCTTGAGACCTTATGTGAGTTTTGTCATCTAGTTCTGTTCATGAACCTTGTCTACTCTACCTACTCACTTTCTACAGTTTCTCAACAGCTCAGCCATCCTGGATCGTGGTTCCAGTACCTGAGGGATTACAGCCCTGCCGGGCATATCAGCTCACTACTGCCACCTCTGGTGGTTTCTAAAACCTGTTTAATAAAAGAACTAATGTGTGTCTGTCTCCATACTCAAGCCTAGCCGGTGGTCCCTCTCGGGATATCCTCCTGGGGGTGTGGTCATCTGCCACTGGTCCAGGGATCCACCCACAACTATTTCAGATTCATTACAGATTGCTACTCCTTAGCAAAATGATATCTGAGACACTACAAGATCACTGACTCCTCCTTCTTAGGAGCCATTCATACAGATTGATCCTCCCATCTAACAGCAGATTTATTATAGACTGCTCACTCCCAGCTTTCTTAACAGATTACTAACAGATTGCATTCCTAGCATCAGATCAATAACAGGATGTGGAAAAAAATGTAGCTCAGCTGGATTTAAATGAGGAACAGAAAAAAATGAATGATTCCAATTTACTTTAATCAATTGTTAATAATAGGTCTATAAAATAATGAGTAGAGTTGAATGAGTAAATGTTAATTGGTTCTTTACTCTTTTAAAAAGTACAAAGACACAATGAAGTTACGATACATTTAAAACTAATAAGAGAAAATATTTTTTTACTCAATGCATAATTAAGCTCTGGGATTCATTGCCAGAGGATGTGGTGAAAGCTATTAGTGTAGCTGCATTTAAAAAAAAGTTTGGACAAGTTCCTGGATGAAAAGTCCATAAATTATTATTAAGGTGGAGTTGCAGAAATTTACTGCTTATCCCTGGGATAAGCATCATGGAATCTATCTACCCCTTGGGATCTTGCTAGATACTTGTGACCTGGATTGATCACTGTTGGGCTTGATGGACTTTTGGTCTGACCCAGTATGACAAGTTTTATGTTTTTAATAAATGAGTTATGAATAGGAAAAAAGTGCCAGAAATCTAAAAAATAAGATTGGAGAGTTAGCGTGCACAGCATCAAATGAAGTTATTGACATTCATTTGATGCTGTGCACGCTAACTCTATTTGGAATCGGAGCTGTGGATTGTAGTAAGTGCCAGCTGGATAGGGGTACCTTGGGGCATTGTTTTTGGGTTTGTCCTGCTATCCACTCTTTTTGGAAAAATATTTGCAGATATTTATCGCTTTTGATGGGACAATCAGCTACTTCTTCCAGATTCAAGGGAAGGACAACTGTCTTTTACTCTGGAAAGCATGTCTGATAGTAAAGACGGCCATTCTTTTGCAGTGGTGTGAAAGGGACCCTCCAAATTTTTGGTTATGGAGGAATACATTTCATAACTTAATGCAAATAGAAAATGAACGTACGACATGATTGTTTAAAAGCAAGTTCCAATTTATTAATGTTTGGCACCCTTATCTACAACGACTATCTCCAAGGTAAATAATTATCCATGATTTGATAAGGCTTGATAGTACATAACCGTGATGGGCATCTTCTCTTTCTTTCTCTGTCTTGCCTTTGTAGGGGGGATGTACTGGGGCCAGTATTGTTAATTTATTCATTAATCATCTAGAAAAGGGAGCAATAAGTAAGGAATTAAATTTGCATTTGACACCAAATTATTCAAAGTTGTTAAAATTGCAGTGGATTGTGAGGACTCGCAGGAGGACTTTGTGAGACTAAGAGACTAGACAAGTGCAAAGTAATGCACATAGAGAAAAATAATCCTAACTATATCAGGGCTTTCTTTTCAGGGGCTGCTTGCTAGTACTGAGTACCGGCATCTTTTTCCTCTATTTGCTAGATTTGCCCTATGGTCCTCAAATAATGAAAAAAAAATTGTATCCTGCATATGAATGCTGGCATCTTTAAAAAAAAAAAAAGCACTGAATATATGTACACAATGCTAGGTGTTGAGGACTTTTCAGTTTGAAAGAGACAAGTGAGAGGCAATATGTAGAGGTTTATAAAATCATGAATGATGTGAAACAAGTTAATAGGGACCGGTTATTTTACCCTTTCAAATAGTACTAGGGGCACTCCAAGAAACTAACTGGTAGCAGATTTAATTTTTTTTTTCATTCAGCACTCATTTAAACTGAAGGCTCAGGGATAGCTGCATGGAGCGGTAGTTGTTACTACCCTCAACAGAAGGCTTGAGGGTGACCTGCATGGCGCAGGAGTTGCTTCTAGCCTTAACCGAAAGTTTGGGGGAGACCTGCATGGAGTGGCAATTGCTACTAACCAAAAATATTTGCTGGGCAGACTGGATGGATTTTGGTCTTTAACTTCCGCCATTCACTATGGTACTATAAATGCATGGAGAACTGTAGTAACAGCTGATTTGTGAATATATCTGATGTAACTATCTTTTGTTATCAATTGTTAATTTCAAATCTAAGCTTACCACAAGGCTACAAACCTGTGAACTGATAGGAAGAACAGTCCCATAAGAACATGCCATACTGGTTCAGACCAAGGGTCCATCAAGCCCAGCATCCTGTTTCCAACAGTGGCCAATCCAGGCCATAAGAACCTGGCAAGTACCCAAAAACTAAGTCTATCCCATGCTACTGATGCTAGTAATAGCAGTGGATATTTTCTAAGTCAACTTAATAGCGGGTAATGGACTTCTCCTCCAAGAACTTATCCAAACCTTTTTTAAACCCAGCTACACTAACTGCACTAACCACATCCCTGGCAACAAATTCCAGAGTTTAATTGTGCGTTGAGTGAAAAAGAATTTTCTCTGATTAGATTTAAATGTGCTACATGCTAACTTCATGGAGTTCCCCCTAGTCCTTCTATTATCTGAAAGAGTAAATAACTGATTCACATTTACCTGTTCTAGACCTCTCATGATTTTAAACACATCTATCATATCCCCCCTCAGCAGTCTCTTCTCCAAGCTCATCAGTCCTAACCTCTTTAGTCTTTCCTCATAGGGGAGCTGTTCCATCCCCTATCTCATTTTGGTTGCCCTTCTCTGCACCTTCTCCATTGCAACTATATCTTTTTTGAGATGTGGTGACCAGAACTGTACACAGTATTCAAAGTGCGGTCTCACCATGAAGCGATACAGAGGCATTATGACATTTTCCATTTTATTCACCATTCCCTTTCTAATAATTCCTAACATTCTGTTTGTCTTTTTGATCGCCGCAGCACACTGAGCCGATGATTTCAATGTGTTATCCACTATGACGCCTAGATCTCTTTCCTGGGTGGTAGCTCCTAATATGGAGAATGAAATCGGTCTCCAGAACAGAATAATCTTCTCTACTCACCCACAGCACTTCAGTTTTTTGGGGTTCAGTTTTAGTTTACTATACCTCACCTATTTAACCACCCTATTAGAGGGTAATTTTCAAAACCATTTACCCTGGTAAATGGTGATTCACCCAGATGAGAGGGCTTCTTGAAAATTGCCTACCATGGATGGGGGTAAAATTATACACATTGTACAGCAATGTATAACCTGCATTGTAGTTGGGGATATACTAACTAAAATGATCAGACAGATGATGAAATGCTAACAGAAATTGGGGAAGCTAACAAATTTGGCAGCACAGTATTAATGGGAGATTACAATTACCGCTAAACAAACACATTGTACAATAATATTTCAATTTAATACTGAAGTCACCACCCTTGGGTTTGCTACGGGCATCTCCCTGTGTACGCTGCCCACGTCACTTGAATTAGCCTCCTCAAGGGTGTCTATCCAGGCTTTGGTGGACTCCAGTTCTGGAAGCAACTTCATCCATCAAGATCTTGTGGACAAGTATCGGCTCCTTGTCTCCCCAGTGAGCCCACCTATACTTCTCTCCTCTATTCATGGGGAGTTCCTTTCCGGAGAGGTTATGCAAGTCACACAACTGCTGCGGCTAAGAGTAGGAAGAGACCACATCGAGACTATCACCTTCTTCATCGTACCTACCTCTGTAAACTCGGTAATTCTGGGACTACCATGGCTGTGGAAACATCAACCACAATTCAATTGGTCCAGGCCGAACCAAATTCGATGGGCTTCGCGATGCGCAGTGACCTGTACTGAATCTTCATTTTCAAACCGAACCCTAATTATGGCCACCACCATATCCATACTACCTTGTTCTCATCAACAGACTCAAACACCTCAGAATAACTCGGACCTGTCCCCGGAAAACGTCATGAGATCGGGTTTTAATCAGATGAGAGATTTACAAGTAAATGGAACTTCTAAACATATGACTTTCATGAGAACACGTGAGCATATCACGGAGGGCCTTTTATCCGTATTAAACTATAAGGAACAGGAGATTCAGAGGCTGCACGCTCTCTTACAGCATGGGGGTATTGGAAGAAGTCTTCCCCCATCTCCCCCTTTCCTCCTGGAGGCCTCAGAACCATTCCATAAGGTCGAACATCCATGCTCTGTTGGAGACAAGTTCTTGGATTCTCTGAGTGAGAAGGAAGACTGGTGTCTAGACCATCCTACAGGCCGGAGGAGGGCCCTGAAGAGGGGGTACTGTTATTCCCGTCGGCTGCGAGAGCCACGACCGACCGTACTCACCTCTCCTGCCAGCTCCTCTAGTCCGCTGCGGATCATTGGAGACGTCTGTGGCGCGCCATGCTGCCTCTTTGGGCCTGCAGGCCTTGCCTCATGGTAGGAACGCCGCTGACTTCAGGCTCTGCCCCCTGCGGCCTGTTAGTGCGTGCGCACGCCACATCAGGAAGATTTAAAGGGCCCAGAGCGGGAGACTCTGGACCCGCCTCTTTGATGACCTCATACCAGGAGGGGTATTTAAAACCCTCCCTGCCATTCTCTCTTTGAGTTAGCAAGGACTCGGATTGGACCTACTCCAGTCTACGTTACTCTGCCGCTTCTGTGCTGCTGCTGGAAGCTCTCTCTCTGCCCTTCGGGGTAACTGTTAACCTGGGTACCCGCTCCTCGGGAGCCCTCTGCTTAATTTCAGGTGCCTTACAGGGAACAGGTAGTCACTCCTCGAGGGCCTGCTTTCCCTGCCTCGGTGCCTGTACCTTCTTCAACATACCTGGTGGAATCGCATACCAACAGCAAACACCTAGGGGTAGATTTTCAAAGGGTTAGGCACATAACCCCCGAAAACCTACCCCAAACCCCCCCTGCGCGCGCCGAGCCTATCTTGCATAGGCTGCCGGTGCGCGCAAAGCCCCAGGACGCACGTAAGTCCCGAGGCTTTCCTGGGGGGCGTGCCAGGGGTGTGTCGGGGGGCATGTCGGGGGGGGCGTGTTGCAGCAGCACATCATTGGGGGCATGTTGGGGGCGTTCCGGGGGCATGGCCGCGGCCTCCAGACCAGCCCCAGGACCGGACCATGGCGCGCCGGGGGCCGGCCCGGCGCGCGCAAGTTACGCCTGCCTGTGCAACAAAGGTAAGGGGGGTTTAGATAGGGCCGGGGGGTGGGTTAGGGAGGGGAAGGGAGGGGAAGGTGCAGGGGAGTGGAAGGAAAGTTCCCTCCGAGGCCGCTCCGATTTTGGAGCGGCCTCGGAGGGAACGGAGGCAGGCTGTGCGGCTTGGCGCGCGCAGGCTGCCGATTTTGGGCAGCCTTGCGTGTGCCGACCCCGTATTTTAACAGATACGCGGCTATGCGCGTATCTATTGAAATCCGGCGTATTTTTGTTTGCACCTGGTGCGCGAACAAAAGTACGTGCGCGTGTAGTTTTATAAAATCTGCCCGCTAGTGAGTACCCTAACTCTCAAGTCTATCTCATCTGGGAATCGTGCTGCGAGACCTCCTTTCGCCAACAAGGAGTGAAGAGCTTCCCCTGCCAAGGTTCCTGAGATGACAACTACCAGACTGCCTCACTGCTGCCACCTCTGGTGGTTCTCTTCAAGTGGTTTAATAAAGAACTAACTGTGTTTTGTGTATTATGAGTCTAGCCTAGTGCTGTGTCTCCTCACGGGATTCCTCCCCGTGGGCATGGTCATCTCCCACAGCACCCAAGGATCCACCAAATCACACTAACCATAACAATCACTATACACTTCCCCAGTGCACATGGGATTTCTAGCCATAAAGATTATAACTTGCATTTAGTCTTCTGCAGGATCTTTATCCTGTTGGACTCTATGCCATCCTTAACATAAAGCGCCACCCTCCACCAATTTGATCCACACTATCACTGGGGATCTTCCTTCCACCGGGTCTTTGAGATGCCAAGCTTATCAACCTCTTCATTTAATGCTATACATTCTAACTCTCCCTTCTTACTTCTTAGATTTCTGGCATTGGCATACAGACATTTCACAGTATGTTTTTTTGTTTATATTAACAACCTGCTTATCAGTTGACAGGGATAATTTGGAATCTTTTAACTCAGGTGGTACTTTACTTTTAGGCACATGGACTACTTTTACTTTTATTGGAACCTCTCTGTTGAGATGCCCTAATTCTTTGTTTTCATTAGAATCCTTTGAAGATACCTCTCTCCGAACCATGTGCTGCTGAGCGATTGTTGGCTTTCCCCTTTGTTATAGTTTAAAAGCTGCTCTATCTCCTTTTTAAAGTTTAGAGCCAGCTGCCCGGTTCCACTCTGGATAAGGTGGAGCCTGTCCCTTAGGAAAAGACTCCCCCTTCCCCAGCTCCTTACAAAACTGAATCCCTCTGCCTTGCACCACCGTCTTATCCACGCATTGAGACTCCGGAGCTCTGCCTGTCTCTGGGACCTGCGCATAGAACAGGGATCACTTCAGAAAATGCTACCCTGGAGGTTCTGAATTTCAGCTTTCTACCTAAGAGCCTAAATTTGGCTTCCAGAACCTCCATCCCACTCTGTGTGATACTATAATATAAAAGGAAGAAATCCTATTAGTGCTCTAGATATTTGAGTCCTTATTCAATAAGAGGTCCATATTCAGCAATAAAGCGAGCAAAAGGTTACCCAGGCATTAGCTAACTTTAGCCAGTAACTTTAGATCAGGACTTACCCAGGTAAATTTTGGACAATGATTTCCCAGACCAAGACTTTACCTGGCTAAATGTTTTCAGATCACGCTGAATATCATAGCTACCTAGATAAATGTAAACCACGCTCCCAAAAATCCTCCATGCTCTCTTTTTATCTGGCTACCTTTTATCTAGGTAAAATGTGACCTGGGTAAATTTTGCTGGTTGGTGGGGTGGGAAATTAAAATCTTTTCAGTATTGGCCTCTAAATCTTTTTCCCTAGGCACAGTAGGGTAAAAGGTCCTCCTTGAATAAAACCCAGTATTTCATGAAACGCTACGATCTGAAATGAAATATTAATATTTGTAACGCCAAGCAAAAGTAAAAATAAGAAAAACATTCTCTGGAAATCACAGGTCTTTAGATTTTAAATAACAATAAGAAGAGCAAATTCTAACCAAGATCTGACTTTCCTATTTTTCCAAGTTTTCTCATTTATATCTTACACAAGGGATGCATGCTGTTTCCATGGAAACCATTTCCTGTGTTCCAACAAACTACAAAACTGAGCAATGTAGGCTGTATTTTCTATTTTAAGATTTATCATAAATGCAGTATATTTCCTTGCTACATGATTGACAACTTATTAAATATTAGATACTGTATTATAAGTGTGCATCATGTTTGTTAATCATATCTAGAAACCAAGATGCAGCATATGAAAAGGTAGGCTAATCTATTAATGGGCACAGTAGATTATATTTGTTATCTAAATGCAATTTGTTTTTTGTCTGTATAAAAATGTTTTCAGTGTTAGACTAGGGTGTGCAATAATGAGTGCTAAGGTAATAAGTTTGAGTAGAGTGAAGAAATCATAGACTAATCATGACCATCTGGATGGCTTAATGTTATAATCCTGTAACAGAATTAGAAAGCTCTACAGTGAAAGACCAGTACTTGATAAGTCCAATAACTTTCTATTACACACAGTGATGTTTCTTAACAGAAATAATTATGAACCATTGATCATCAATCTTATGATCAGTATCTTTCTTAAAAGACAGACAGTTGACAAGTGGCAAATGCCTTAGAGAATCAGAAGTTGCATACCTTACAATGGTGGTGCAGCTGGACCCATCCCCCATAGCCATATCTCTGTGGCAGAAAAAAAAATCATATTTATGTTCAAAGCTTGCTAGCTGAAGGAAATGCTTCTTAAAGAATCTGTTAACTTTCTAACTTTCTGAGTAATTTCCATAGACATTGTGAAAAATAGTTTGAAGTTATTTTTAAATAAAATATCTAAATATTTCAAGAACTTTGAAGTTCTAATCTTGCTATGTATCAAAATTGGAAGACATATTATGGATCAGCACACAAAGAGGAAAACCCTAACAGCCAAGGAAGTGAACAGACTACAGGAACATCTGAACCTACCCCAGAACCCATGAGAACAGTTTTTGACAGTAGAGAAGTCTGTTTATATTGTGGACAAACAGGCCATTTATGGGCATGATGCCCTATTATACCCAGAAGACAGATTAATCTATTTTATTTATTTGCATTTGCTAACTATCAAAGTCCTGTTGCGGAGCGCTCGGAGAGCGATCCCACTTCCTGAGAGAGGCGTGTCCTTGGGCCGCGGCTCGACCCCAGAGGATTCCGAAGAGGGCCGCGGGAGGCGTGGCATGCCCGAGCATGGGTAGGACGGAAGCAAGACTGGAGTGACGACCAGGCGACAGGCCCTCCTCCGGACCTGCACGCTTCGGAAGACCCAACAACGCAATGTTGGTCTTGTGAACAGTCCTCCGACCGTTCCCAGCCCTTTCGGACCTGCCGCAGGGTACGGCACGAAGCGGCAGGCCGGACAGAGGCCAGGACAGTGAAGACTGGAACATAGATTCTGACGAGACTCAGGAACAGGGTACTGGGAGTGCAGACGTAGACTCAGGCACAGGTACTGGACGTGCTGATGAAGACTCATAGACAAAATACTGGGTGTGCTGACGTAGACTCAGGAGCAAGGTACTAAAGGTGTAGAGGTAGATTCAAAGGCGAGGTACTGAAGATGCTGAGGTAGGTTCAGAAGCAAGGTACTGAAGGTGCAGGTGTAGACTCAGGAACAAGGACTGAAGGAAGACATGAGCACAGTCCCTCAGGGTACCCTGCTCAGACCACTCCTGGGACTGAGACACGGGCCACCCTGTCCCACGCATCCCCAACACTGCCTTGGAGGGCAGGTCACGGACCACGCTGAGAATGGGAAAATGCAGGAGAGAACCAGGCGAAGCGAACTCCGATGCTGGGATACTGACATCCGAAGCCCTGACGGCTGGCAGGAAGGGAAGCTCCAAAGCACAGGGACGAATCCCACCTGTTGGCCACTCCTGGGCCCAACAGGCCAGAAGGCTCAGGAGCCAGACAAAGACGAAGGACAGAACATATGGGACTGGATCAGGAACTGGATCTGGCACCGACATCTAGGTAACAGGGAAGAAGCTGGTTTGCTGCACACCGGCAGCCAAAGCAGGATTTGCTGCACACCGGCAGCCAAGGCAGGAGACAGGGTCAGGAATAAGGACTTCTCAGAGACTTAGAAACGAGGTAGATGGCTTGCGTCACAGATGGCCCTAATCAGCCCGCCCCGAGGGCTGTCACAGACCACGGCGTGGCTTGCCGCGAGTTACCAGGACATTGGAGGACACAGGATCAAGGTGCTGGCTTTCAAGAGGTTCAAGGGCAAGGTACTTAGCTTTCAGGCGAGTTTCAGGATCAAGGTACAAGGCTTGTAATATCTGGACTGGATCATGGATACCGGATAGGAATCGGACCTCAAGGCAGGAACAGGAACAAGCGAACATCAGGACCGGAACAACTGAAGACATCAGGACTGGAACAACTGGTAACATCAGGACTGGAACAACTGGAAACATCAGGACTGGAACAGCTGGAAACATCAGGACTGGAACAACTGGACAAGAAGCTCTGACGGAAAACAAAGAACACTTAGACCTTGCAGAAGGCTGGAACTCAAGGCAGCTCCTGGAACGAGGGCCTCAGGAGTGACCAACTCCTTGCGAAGGCAAAGACAGACTGGACGCTGAATCCCTTTGTAGAGCTGAGTGGACAACGCCCAGGGAGGAGCCAGCAGGGGCCACACCTGGCTGGCCCTTGAAGAACAGATGAGAGGCGCGCGCTCGCGCCCTAGGAAACTGGAGAGCTGGTGCTGGAAGCTGGTGGCGTTCCCAGCCACGTGGAGGAGCCATGGAGAAGCAGACGAACATCGGGGCAGCCCTGCCCTGAAGCTGGAGAGATGGCAGGCTGCTGGAACGGCTCCCGGCCATTACGACTGAAGCAGGGGAACAGAAAAGGTAAGGCTGGCTGCAGGAAGCTGCAGGCTCCGGCAGGGACGCCTTCCCTGCCGGCTGAGGACCCCGGGATCGTTGGCAACACGCTGGGGGACTCAGGAGCAGCAGCGGGGGTCCTGACCGCGAGGGAGAGCTTGCGGGGGATCGGCCCCGCTGCCTGAAGCAGAAGGCAGCCGGGGAGGAGCCCGGATACCACCGAGGGAACGCCGTGGCGGCGTCAGCGGCCCGGCTGGCCGCGTGGAGGTGAGGGCCTGCCCGCGCTCCTCGCGGGCAGGATCGTAACAAGTCCTCTAGTTGGGATATAGCAATAAAATAAACAATGATAGCACAAAACAATAACAAAATAATATATAAAATATAAATATAAATATATAATATAAATATAAAATATAAAAAGTTTGAAAACATGGCTATTTAAGCAAGCATACAACAAAGAGAATTGAGAGGAGAACCCAGGGAAATGTTGGTTGCGGTCAGTCAAACCCCTCCCACACACACACACACACACACACCTTTCTCACTTCTGTATATTCTAAATTCTCTCTTTTATTTTGAAACAACAAAGAACCAGAGTTAAGTAGTACTTTTATCTTATAGCTGAGACAGAGAAAACTGGACATGACTTATATTGCCCACCAAATAATATTTATTATGATACTATGTTACAGTAATTTGATGGCACCTGTTTAATTGTTAGAATTCTAGACACTTTATACAACATATAGTTATGTGCCTTATTGTGAACCGTTGTGATGGCACCCGCTTAACGACGGTATAGAAAAGTTTTTAAATAAATAAATAAATAATCATAACAATACTATAAGCAACAATAAAATCCATAATAAATTATAGCACAGATACCTAAACCATCATATAAACATCCATAAAATACTAAAAGAATACATAATATATATCATAGCACAAGTACACTAAGATTCATATATTGCAGTATTAAATATCCATAATCAATAAGATAAATAAACCATCTATAAATCAGACCCTGAAAATACAAGCCATCACATTAAAGGCAAAGGATAAGAATCTCTTCGCTTATTTCATTCTCCGTTCCCTGTAAACTGATGTGACATCTTTGATTTAATGTCGGTATATAAAAATGAATACATAAATAAATCAGAATAAATATGCTTTGGAAACCAATAAAACAATGATCACTTGAAATCTTGGATGAAATGCAATGTCATAAACAGCTTTCTGAATGCTAAGCAATCTGTGGAAACTTGAGCTTCAGATGGGAGCCAGTTCTACAGCTTGGGGTGTATGCAAGTAAAAGATAATCCCATGTGTTGCTAATCAGGCAAATTTCTCTTATGGAAGGTTTGTTGAACAAAACCTCTTGAAAAGATCTCAAGAGGCTACCTGAATTATATGAAGCAAGACAGTTGTGCAATTTAAAATATGGATTTTAAAACCATATTTAAACCATATAGCAAGCCTAAAATTCAATTGGCAGTTAATGCAAACTTCTAAGGATGGGAGTGATCTTATAACTAATCCCACACCCAAGCAGGAACATAGAGTTGTGATGTAAACTGTCTCATCCTCTCAGGAATCAACTGATCAAAGACTCTCCTACATGGTTAGCTCCTATATGATTGTCAAGGAAAGAACAAGAACTCCACTTAGTTGCAATGATTCACTCTGAGGCTTCTACTAATTTTTGCATGCCACATTTGCTAGGACCCATAAGTTCTAGTAAGGTATAAGGAGGTAACCATTTGAGGTGAGACTATTGATGGGAAATTATACCATGACCTAGAACATTTTTTTCTCAGAAAATGTTAGCTTCTTGTGCATTATTTATACCTTTAAGGTATATGAATGTCTGTCTCTTATAACCCCTGTCTCTCCTCTCCTCTAGGGTATACAGTACATATTTAGATTCCTAAAGCTCATCTCATAGGGATTTTGGAAGAGACCCTGCATTATTTTGGTAATCTTTCTCTGGACTAACTCCAGTCTGTTTATATCCTTTCAGAGGTATAGACTCCAGAACTGGACACAATATTCTAGGAGAGGTCTCACCAACCCACTATACAGAGGAATTATTACCTCTTTTTTTTCTATTGGTTATAGCTCTCCCTGTGTATCTCTTTGGCTCTGGCCACTGACTTATCTAACTATTTCACTATCTTAGATCATCATCCAAATGATATTTTTCATATAACCAGTTTCTAATTTCAGTTCAACACCTTGAGGTTCACCCCTAGGCTGTTAGGAGACTCAAAAATAAACTGAGCAGCTTGTAGGTGCAGGCAAAAACTGAAATGTAGAACCTGCAGAGCCAGACTCTGTATATAATGCAACACAGAAGAAATGGAAACAGAAATTTATTTCCTCCTACACTAAGAAGTTTGCAAAGATATAAATGATGCACATTCTTAAAGTTGACATATTCTAATCACTAAATTGAAAATAAAATGCTTTTTTCTACCCTTATCTGGGCATTTATTTTTCTAATTATGTTGATCCCATTCTTTATTTTCTACTTTCCTCTTAACTTCTTTTCCAGGGTCTTTTTTTCATTTTCTGTTTCTTTTCTCACCTCCTGTCTTTTTCACTTTCTTCTCTACATCTTTCTCTGAAACTGGCTTTTCTTTTTTATCCTTTTTTCCTAGTCTCTCTTCTCTGCATCATAGCTAGATTTTATGTCCCTTTCTTACCCTATCTCATTCTCCAGTCCTAAATCTCCCTTTTCCTCTATCCCTGCTCCCCTGCTTTCTTTCCCCTGCTCTTCCCCTGTCCTCAGTCCTTCCATTCACTCTTACTCTTTCTCCAGTCTCCTATTCCCCCCTCCTTTACCTTCTCCCTAGTCCTCTATTTCCACCCTCTGTATTCACCCACTCTCCAACTTCATCTACTTTCCTCTGCCTCGCTTCCTCTCCCCATCTCTTCAAGTCCCTTATACCATCTCTTGACCCTTTTCTTACACTTCTGAATCATATCTCACATGCCCATTCGTATCCATAGTTCATATAATACATCCCCATTCATACCTCTCATCCACTCATCAAATCCTCATTATTCACCTCATTATTCTTCTGAATTCCACTCAATCTCCAAATTTCCGCATTCTCCCCAACCTGAGTCCACACCAATCCCAAAGACCCCACTCCTGAGTCTCTTCTGTCCCTAATCCCTGATTTCCCTTTTAGTTTCTGAGTCCCTAATCTCCCACAATCTGAGCTCTCACTTTCTCCCCAATCCCCACTCAATCTCCAAGTCCCCAGTCTTTCTGCTATTTATTTTTTTTTTAAAGTATTTCTATTCAATTGATAACAAATGTGCTAAACGGAATACACTAGAAGGCATCTTTAAAAATACAAAATACATACAGCAATTGAATATAATATTAACCCAAAATAATAATTAAAAAAACACATTAAAATTAAAAAAAATAAACACTTATTAAGAAAACGCCTGAGTAAACAGGTATGACTTAAGATGCTTTCAAAATGAATTTATATCTTCAGAATCTCGCAAGATTCCAGGTAAAGCATTCCACAAGGTAGGCCCAATGATCAAAAATGATCTGCAACATGTTTCTTGCAGTTGAGCTAATTTGGAGGAAGGAACCACCAAAAGGTTCTTATCAGCAGAATGTAAATTACGACCAGGGATATAAGGTTGCAAAAGATCAGCTAAATAAGCAGGACTTTTGTGTTTCAATACCTTAAAAGAAAGTAGAAGTAACTTAAACCTTGACCTGAACTTCACAAGAAGCCAATGAAGTTCCTTGAGCCAGGGCGTAACATGATCATATCGCTGTCCCCCAAATATAAGCCGTGCAGCTGAATTTTGCAGAACCTGTACAGCTCTAAGTGAGATGCCTGGCAAACCAACAAAAAGAGAGTTGCAGTAATCTACTGAGGACAATATAAATGCCTGAACAATAGTTCAAAAATCATCTTTATTGAGTAGATATTTCAAATAACGTAGCTACCCATCCTTCACCTATTCTTATGTGCACTTTCCCATCCAATCCCCCAAGTCTCCACTCTCTCTTACATTGGGGCGGATTTTCTAAGTTTACAGAACTTAGAAAATCCAGTGGTTACAGGAGGCGGGGAGGCGAAACGGGGGGGCGGTCCTGCGCTAGCCGGCAGCGATCGCACAGCCGCGGTGCAATCGCTGCCGGCGATGCGCCGAATAACGACACCATAAAAGGTGTCGTTATTCGGTGTGAAATAGGCAGCGAAAAGGCTGCCTTACCTTTTCGCTGTCTGCGCCGTCTTCGCGGAGTCGGCCCCGGTGACGCCCCGACTCCTCCTCTTCCGGGGCCGACTCCGCCCCGATGTCCCCTTCGCAGGCTGGTAGCGCAAGCGTGCGATAGCCTTAGAAAATAAGGCCCGTGATGTCTGAATCTGCACTCTGTCACCAATCCCAATGCAATCCTTCAGTTGTCTTTATAAAGTATTTGATTTTCCTTGTTTTTATTGGCATATTGAAATGGGATTTGTGCGTATTTTATTGTACCCCACCAGGAGCGTTGGAATGGCAGACTATACATATTTTTAAATAAATAAAAATAAATACATGTTTTATCAAGTCTTCATTCTCCGCCAATCCCTGAATCCCCTCTCTCTCTCTCTCCTTTCCCTCTAGAACTTTGACCTATTCCGCTTGCTTCCTGGTTCTCTCTCTTGCCTCCCTTCTTCATAGCTTTGCCTCAGCTGCCAGAAGAGCAGCACCAGTAGCCCAGCGTAATTAACCCCCTCCTCTTGCCACCAGTGTCGCTCTCTCCCACGAGTGATTTGAAGTAGTTGAGTTGTGAACCATGTAGGAGGGAGAGGTGCTAGCTCCAGTTGTGGATTTGAAGTATTTGGCTGCTGGCACTGGTCTGTTGCTCAATGGTGCTGGGTCATGGAGTGGAAGTTGAAGGAGTTGGGGCAGGGCAGGGTCACCAGCCATTTTCTGCAACTGGGGAGGGGGGGGGACAAAGAAGAGGCAAGCCATTTTTTTTGTGGGAGTACTTACCCCTTTTTTTCCCCTCATGGCAACATGCATGATAACTGTTAGCAAACGTTTTGTAAAGCCTCTTATTATAAAAATTGGGAAAAGTTATAAATTATATAATATAGGGGAATATTTGGGGTACAGGGAGTCTCAAAACTGGAGCAATCTGAACCAAAATCAGTATTGTAACGAACCAAAGGGGTTTACATGTGCTGAAGCACCTAGGGGAGAATAAAGCCAGATGCACCAGGAAGTACAAAGCTGCTAGGAGTTGACTTGGGGGTAATAAAACCTGGTGGACCAGGAAACAAAGACTGCTGGGGAATGTAGTTTGTAGATTTATTTTTTTGCAGTGGAATCAATTAGGGTGAGAACACCAGTGACAGAGAGCTGTGTGAATAATCAGGAGTCACAGCTGAGATGAATTACAAAGTGGTCAGCTTGTTGGGGGGGAGGGGGAGGAGGAGACTATAAGAGAGAAAGTTCTACCTATAAACAGAGAGAGAGGAGGAGACCTACAGAACCAGAGGAAATGGACTTGCCAAGATGTAAGAATAGAAGTGTCCAGGCTGTTGATTTTGGGACATGGACTCTGTAAAATATATTGTAAGGAGTAGGTTCCTGGGAGTCCTGGGGACTTGGACTGGCCTACAGTTATTTATGCAAATCCTTACAGGCAGAAATCCTGGTGTCTCAAAAGGAAGTGAAAGTTCCAAGTGAAAAGTAATTGCTGGCACGTGGAATAAAGTGATTTTTTTTCTGCAGACACTCAGAGGCAAATAGCTGCCTCTGAGAGTCTGTTCCAGAGAACTGTCAGCAGGTTGCATAAGGCCCAAGTTGTGGTGGAATACTGTTACAGTATTCCACCACAACTTTCAGGGGACAACCAACCTACCGATTTTCAGACATTATCAGTACAGTGGTTGTACCTCTGCAGTATGTGTATGGATGAACTGACAGATAGATGGACCAGCTGTTGACAACAGATGCTTTCCACTGAAAAACATGCTTAATAAAATGGCCTATGCAATAAAACTCCTGCTAAAAACTGTTTAGCTTGTGAGCCAGTTAAAATTGAATGTGCACAGTAAAACAGAACTTAAT
This sequence comes from Rhinatrema bivittatum, assembly GCF_901001135.1. NCBI lineage: Eukaryota > Metazoa > Chordata > Amphibia > Gymnophiona > Rhinatrematidae > Rhinatrema > Rhinatrema bivittatum. Next base: position 49,906,404 of record NC_042620.1, on the reverse strand, counting down.
GATCTAGGCAACAAGATTTACCTACCTTTAATTTCTTTTCCCACTACAATGGCCATGTAGCACAGTTTGAAAAATCGTTGACTTGCCGGAGGACAGAGCAGTCTGGTCTCCGGCTATTCTTCTACAGAGTTGTATAGAAGCAAATTAACAAACAAATGCCCGCTTACCTCAGCAGTGCTGGAAACAGAAATGCAGTAGTTTACAAATAAGTAGTTTTTGCAAAGCTCCTGCTTCCTTCTAGCGGGTGGGACCCGTTATCCTCTCTGGGGCCTGCCTTCCTATCCCTCTTCCCAGGGAACACTCTGCAACTAGGATTCCCTAGTGGGCTCTCTTAAGGTACACCAGGCTAAATGCCTGGCCTTGAACTTTTAAGGAGGGTCTAACAGACACTCCTTCACAGGCCATAGTCCTAGCATGCACAGTAACCCCAAAAAACTATGCACACATGCTAGCTCCATCTACAGATCCCTCACGCTAGCCAGCTCTTTCACTGAGTGACCACTAGCAAGGAGGATTTCATCTACCCTCACTTCCTTCCCACACACGTACGCAGAATGAAGTGGCAGGGGTTCCCTAATGGACTCCGCTTCTCCTGCCCGCCCCCCCCCTCCCCCAGTCCAGAAGTGAAGGAGCCACATGCCCTGACCAACCTCACGCCCCTTCCTTCCTTCTGGCATGTCCCACCTCTATCTGCTAGGGATGTGCAGGAAAAAACCTTTCATTTATTTATTTATTTATTTTACATCTTTTCTATACCATCATTAAGGTGGATACCGTCACAACGGTTTACTGTAAGGCACAAAAAGTAATTTTATTAAAATCTAAGTTTACAAAGTTTCTTTTTGTGTCATTATAGCATTTTGTATAGGTTTCTTGGCATTTATATTGTTTCATTCTTCCATTTATACACATGCTATAATTTGACGAGTGTACCTTCCTGACAGAGCATGTACTTTACTTAATTTAGCATGGAGCTCGTTGAAACCCTTTAGTATGTGCTAAAATGACAAATGATATTTCATTCATTCATTTTGTGTTGTTTTGGATTAATAGCAGCACAAAGCAATCTCACAAATATTACAAATATGGCTGATATTTATTTCCGTGTTGTTTTAAATGACAGCACAGCCCTATTGCCTAACCAATCAGACGAGAGGGGGCTGAAGAAGAGCAGGTCAAGGTAGCTCAACCTTCTCCTGCCGCACACTGCCGAAGTTCAAAGTGGCACTGACTTATTTCCTGTGCTAACTCGCCCTGCCCTGTCATCCATTAAAATCTTACTTCACATGCAATAAACACGTGAAGCATCAAAGGCAAGGAACGAGCTCTTTGAATGTTCTTGGCTTCTGTTATAATCCAATTAATTCTTCTTTGGCTGAAAGGTACTGTATATCGATCCAGCACTTCAATTTCCATGATTCAGCACTGGGCTAAAGGTCACCCTTTTCTGTCTATTAATATTTAAACAGCAGATACAAGCTCACAAGACACATAGTATACAGCAGCTCTTCATCGAACCAATGCCCTGATCTAAATGAAAGAGCCATTCCCTTGTCCGTGTAGTGTGCTAATTATGAAATGCAAGAGATAAGAAAAGCAAGAAAAATGTTTACAAGCTATTAATATTTTACAAGGACATAGGCTAATCTGGAACAACTCTTACTGTATACAGTATTATTGCCCACGGTGACTGTGCAAGCTTCAAGGGAATTGAAATGAAACAAAGAAAGCAACGTGCTGTAGTACCTGGGCATGGGAATTGTATATTCACCGACTGAAATGTTCTGTGCGAGAAGGCTCCACATTTTGATTTGTCTGATTGGTCAGGATGTGGTGTCAAGCTTGGCTTTATTCAAAATGTGAATGTAACAGTAATGTCCTGGCTTACGTGTGTTATCTATTGAGTGTTTCTCATAGTGTTCGGATGATTCCAAACTGAAACATGTATAGTTTGAAAAGAAATGGGTTTCTTTTTCTGCAAAGCTTGATTAAAATAGTGTGGCTGGTGTGTTAATCAGCTTAGATGTATTGACCTTTATTTCTGTTTGCAAAACTCAAAATGATCCATTTTGCTTGTTGATCTTGAAATACCATTATGTTTTATTGCAAATCCACATTAAATAATCACAAACATTTCTTTTAAAGAAAGGAATTGTTAGAGATCAAGACTTGTGTGGCTTCTAAGCTTTACAATTACTTTCTGGAATTTTGTGAAAGCCAAGAACATTGCAATTGCCTGCCTATAACAAAAACTGAGCAAGACTTCAAAAACATAGTATTTATATGGCAAGGTTCAAGCATTTGATTCCACTATCAGTGCCTCATCTGTACAGTGTGTGCACATCATACAAATGAACTTCGATTACCTTTTTTAGGTCAGGCCAATCCTTGGGCAAAATGTGACTATGAATATCGATTTTCATTTCCAAACGATCACAGTGTTCCACTAATGAGATGCCCCTTCAAACTGTTTTACAAATGAAATTGTCTGCTGAACGATGCTTGATGTTAGCTCCTTTAGCCATCCGCCCAGATCTCCTCCCACTGTACCCAACCAATCAAAGAGTGGGTTGAATAGTAAACACTACGATTTACCTCTGCCCAAGTTCAAAGTGCAATACAGTCTTCAGTTCACTCCAGCAACATCTGAGTCAGGTAGATGTAAATTAATGTAAACAAACATAGACTAATACAGTACCTGGAAAGCAAAGGCTGCCACTTTAATATAGTTTAAAATGAAGGATGGGGGTTTTATCATTTTAAAATTCTACAGTGTATGATTTGAAAAAAAAAATTTTTTTTTCAAACTATTTTGAAATTAATATTCTCATTGCTGATATTTGGATTGAGTATGACGTGCCTCCCAGTGGTATTTCATATTGTCCATGATAATGAAATGTATTTATTTATTTTCGGAAAGACATTTATAACCTGCGGGTGCAAATTACGTACTCCCTGCAGGGTACCTCCGTAATATCAATTAACAATTTTTAAACATTTAGCTGCATCAGACAATGGCAAGACCTAGAGACTCCAAATATTTACAAGCCACGTAGATTATAAATGATGCTTGAAATGAATGAAATCCTCTGATATATTTATTGATGTTAAAAAAAAACATTCTAAACTTCTATTTTCATAGGATTCTATCATTTTGGGTTGATATCATAAGAAAAACATTAGTGATATCAACTGTGATGCAGTAAAAATGCAAGAGGGTGCCTGGGATGGGTACTGGGCTTCCCTTAACGCTGAATGTCGTGATTTTTGTGTGCGTTTATCATAGACCTGTTATGTGTACTCCCACTTTTCCTTTTTTAAATGAATGTCCTTGTTCTTTTGTGAACATTTTGAAATGCATGAAATGCTTGCAGGGCATATTTTTGTGATGAATTTATAATGACTGGGGTTTATGCGCAAGAGCCCTGTGGGGGTAAATTTTACAATACCCCACACTGGGGCAAAATCTCTGGGTACCTTTTTCCCCTGCAGATTTTACATTCATCTTCAAAGGGAAATTACATGTGCACTTTCTCTTTGAAAATGACCTGCACACATTTTACACCTGCTGATTTCTGCCGGGGAGTTCAGGGCAGGTACAAGGTTAGTAGGCACCCCAGGTGAATCTTTAACTTTGTGCCTCCTCCTCCCTCACCAAGATTTTGATAATGGAACTCAGCAATCATGACGAATAATCCTTTACAGTCAGTAACTGGACAATATGAGGTCCATATTCAAATGAATGTGATGGGGCTATGTCAGTCGCTAACATTATCCCTCTGTGATTCTTCTACCTAAGGGCAGTAGGAGGGGGGGGATTTAATATTTTTGATTCCTCCCGGTGCTATAACCCCCCACCTTTTGGGGGAATAGGCTTTTTGGGGTATAAAGTCCTGGAGCATGCCCAGTGCTTCACTGGGGTCAAGAGCTAAGGAGAAGAAAGGAGGCTAGAGATTCCTCTAGGATCTCAAGGCAGCAGGATGGGAAATAGTGGAAGAGTGAGGAGCTGAAACCTTTCCCAGGCTTTCAAGAGACAGAGGGTAGAAGACCAAGAGATTTTCCCAAGGTATGATCAGTTAACAGCTTGGGTGAAGAGAAGGATGTAAACTTTTGAGTTCATAACTCAAGAGACTTGGATTTTTTGTTTTTTAAGAGTTTGGATTACATTTGAAGAGCTTGACGTTTTTGAACCCAGCTTGGATACTTTTGCTTGGGGATATTTTTCTTCTTTCTGCCCAGTTCATGCCAGAACTGGAATTACACTCTAGTTATCCCACTCTCATGATAAGAAAGAATATTTTCAATCAGGATGAAGGTGCAAGAGTAGGAAGGCAAATGGACAAAGAAGCCATTTGCTTTCTATTGTTCATTGGGTGCATGGTGATTCTTATTTTTTGTGATCTTGACTTGGATCCTCTTCTTTAAGTTTCAGTAAAACTATCTTTGGGCCAGATTCATTAAGGCTTTTCTCCCATTTTGTGTCTATAGGAAAAACCCTTAGGGGCGGATTTTAAAAGGCCCGCGCGCCTATTTTGCATAGGCCGCCGGCGCGCGTAAAGCCCTGGGACGCACGTAAGTCCAGGGGCTTTCGAAAAGGGGCAGGAGGGGGCGTGTCTGGGGGCGTTCCCGAAACAACGCGGTGTTTCTGGGGTGTGCCGCGGCATTTCAGGGGCGTGGCGCCGGCCCGGGGGCGTGGTCGAGGCCCCCGGACCAGCCCCCGGGACCGGAGGACGGAGCGGGGCTGCCGGCGACGCGCGCAAAGTTACGCCTGCTGAAAGCAGGCGTAACTTTACCGACAAAGGTGGGGGGGGGGGTTAGATAGGGCCGGGGGGGGGGGGGGTGGGTTAGGTAGGGGAAGGGAGGGGATGGTGGGGGGAGGGCGAAGGAAAGTTCCCTCTGAGGCCGCTCCGAAATCGGAGCGGCCTTGGAGGGAACAGGCAGCGCGCGCTGGGCTCGGTGCGCGCAGGTTGCACAAATGTGCACCCCCTTGCGCGCGCCGACCCCAGATTTTATAAGATACGCGCGGCTACGCGCGTATCTTATAAAATCCAGCGTACCTTTGTTCGCGCCTGGTGCGCGAACAAAAGTACGAGATCGCGCAAGTATTTATTTTACTATTTATTTTAATTTATTTTAGTTACTACTGTAACTCTCTTTTCCTTGGCCTCCCTGCCACATATACCAAACCTCTACAACTCTTACAAAATGCCTCAGCACGCATCCTCACTAGTTCCAAAAAATGTGACCACATTACACCAACTCTTATCGATCTCCACTGGCTACCTATACATTCTCGAATCCTTTTCAAGGCTATCTCACTCATCCACAAAAGTATCACTAATGAAAACTCCGACTCTTCAACCCTCCCCTTTTTCCTCGCACTTCCACCCGTCCAACCCATACTGCTCTCCAAGGAACCCTACGTACCCCTTCCATTAAATCCACCAAACTCAGCTCCACAATGAACAAACAGAGCCTTCTCCCTAGCAGGTCCCACCCTTTGGAATTCAATGCCCCCTGACCTACGCACTGAAACCGCCACAGCTAAATTAAAAAAACTAAAAACCTGGCTGTTCATACAGGCCTTTCCTTCCTCCATGAACCGCCCTCCGGAAACCACCTAAACCTTTGAGTACACCTCCTTTATCTTCCAGCACTCCTGCTGCTTTTAGCAACACTCTCCTTCCCCTCCTCTTCCTCTCCTCACCTGCCCTCTGATCTTAACGCTTTTGCAACCTAACTTTTGTCTAATATTTTGTAAATTGTCCATCCTTGCCTTGCCAGTTACCGAAGTTGCATATCTTCCCGATTTGCCCCTCTTGCCTTCCTAGTTCCCAAGCTGTAATTAATCTACTCTGTCTCCTACCTTTGTAAATACTATTAATGTGCTTTTAGATGTTTGCTGTTCCCTAGTTCACAGTTTCTGTTCCATGTAAAGGCAATGCCGAAAGTTTTTAGTTATCTGTAAACCGATACGATGTGCAAACGGTTGTCGGTATATAAAAGTTTCTAAATAAAATAAATAAATAAATAAAATTTAAAATCTACCCCTTAGTGAATCAGGTCCTTTTATCTGAACACCAACTATGGACTTCAGTGTTTTCTTTCAGTGCTCCCCATGTGGACCCTTTTGTGATTCCTGGTTTCTCCCTGTTTTGCTAATTTTAACTTTCCTGCTGTTATTTTTCACAATCTGGCAGCTCCTGGAGATATTTGATATAGAGCATGAAGTGGTCATTGATATAGTGATTGACAGCGCCAGGGGCACTGGAAGAGAATTCTTCCTCCTCATCCGGACTTGAACCCGGACCCATAGCCCCCCCTAATCTAGGAAAAAGCACCAAAATGGGGGACAGGGTGCACGCATTTAGCCGGATAGCTAACTTCCATTCAAATAAAGCAGCTTGCAATTTTTCAGGCAGGCTGCATTATTTGATTTGCATAGTTTAAGGCATGTTAATCGGCTCATTTTAGTATGCACAGTGCCGGGAGCTAAATAACTTGAAATACCTTCTGTTATCCCCGTGTTAGGCCATTTACCGCATGGTAAACAGTTAACAAATCTTGTGAATGAGCCCTTTTATTTGATATGCACAATTCACAAACAGGAATGCTGCAGATGGAGTTTACAACTCAAAGTCTTGGTTCTATGTCTCCCAAAACACAGGTCGCTTCGGTTTCTCAGGACTGCACTTCCCCACAGTCCTGGGGTTTAGGGTTGCCAACTGGCTCCAGATTTCCAGGGCAGGTTGAGATCCAGCCCTGCTTTTACCCCATTGCACGCAGGGATTTGTAATTTTGTTTTTCTAAGGAACAGCAATAAGGAATTCAGATTACAAGTCCCATGCATGCAATGGGGTAAAAGCAGGACTGGATCAACCTGTCCTGAAAATCTGGAACCAGTTGGCAACCCTACTGGGGTTGCTGGTAGTGGCTGCAGCACAGTGCACTGAGGCACAGCCACTGGCAGGTGAGAGCGGATACCACTGGCCCTTCCTGAGTACACAGGTCCTGTTCTGGCTGGCCCTCCCAACCTCCTCACCAGGGTGTTCCCCCACCCACGCATGAATTTCCCTAGGTGCAGAGTCTTCTCTAGAGAGTCCCAGCCACCTATCTACAGAGCTTCAGGCTCTCCTGCCTCTAACCTATACAAAATAGCCCTGATCTGACATTAAACACGCAACAAGCATCAACTTAGTAATCACACTCTCAGTTTCATGTCTGTCTTTATTAGTTTCTCGTTCCTCTGGCGCCCCCGTGGAGTCGTCTATGCACACACACACACACACACACACACACACACACACACACACACCCAGCAGGTCCTCCTTTCATCTAATTGGTGGCCTGCACATTCACCAGGGAGATAGAAGGCAGGCTATGGCAACAGCAGGGAGCAGGGAGGGGCAGAGCACTACAGTGGCGGCAGCAGTAGTTGCTAAGATACAGAGGCACACATGCTCCCATCCAGGTTTACCATACTTTACCCTTGCTTTTTAGTGGATGAGGGTTATACAGCCTGCATACATTGGAACGTTGCAATGTAAGTAGGCTATTTACTCCTCTGCCCTAAACACCTGCCCCCCCTGGGGAACACATCTTTTTAACCCAGCTAGAAAGACATGAGATGGAAAATCCCACTTGTATTGTTAGCCAGGCAGAGGAGTAAAACTTTCAGCAAGGCCGATCTAGCCAGGTAAATGTTGGAGGATGTGGTTCATTGAACCTTTGTGTTCAAAATTAAATTGAGTAACTAAATACCTGAGTAAAACAAAAATTCCTACTCTCATAGTAGCTACAGGACAGTTGCAGGGCAGATCAAAAATGAAACCTGAAGGAAGCAAACAGAGAGAGAGAGAAACAACGTGGGCCAAATTTTAAAAGATTTACGCGTGTAGAGTGGGTTACGGGTGCCGGGCCTATTTTATAAAGGTCTGGTGACATGCATAAAGCCCCGGGATGCATTTAAGTCCCGGGGCTTTAAAAAAGGGGCAGGGCCAGAGGCCTCCGGCACAGCGGCCATTTGCCTCTGTGCCGGGGGATCGCATGCTGGCAGGCTGCCAGCGCACACAACTTGCGCCTGCCCAGAAGCAGGCGCAAAAGGTAAGATAGAGGGCGGGGGTGTTAGAATAGGGCTAGGGGGTGGAAAGGTTAGGGGAAGAGGTAGGAAGGTTAGAATAGGGGGAAGGGAAGTTCCCTCCTAGGCCGCTCCGCTTGCACGCACATGTTATAAAATCGGGTAGTGTGCGCACCTGTATGCCCGCGTGTATAGTTGAACATTTATCCCTGTGTGTCTTATGACATCAGCTCAACCCCATTGCCCAATCATGATTGGGCAATGGGGCTGAGCTGAGAAAGCTGGAAACATTCTAAACAGAGAAAGCTGGAAACATTTTAACGTTATCTTATTTTACATAACTGAGCATTAGTTCAATACGCACAAAAATACACTTTCTTCCCTCTGACAATTGTTCTCTAATAAGTTTCCATTTTAAAAGTGCTGCTATAGGTACCAGGCAGTTTTTACTTCTTTATAAGTAGGCATTATTGTTTTGTCAGATTTTATTAGATTTGTTATGCGCTTTTGATTTGATAGAGCATGATATTTTGATATAGAGATGTCGGGAGATGGATTTGGGGGTCCTGTTTTGGACTGGATCTCTTCTTTTTCTGGTAGATAGGTTTGGATCCAGTCACTTCTTTCATTGGAGTTTAGGAGAAATTAAAGACTATTGTGAAGTGGTTGATGATGAACAAATTGATTTTGAATGAGGGAAAGAGAGAATGGGTGTTATTTTCAGTGAAGGAGGTATTACGACCTTTGAAGTAATGTGCCAGTGCTAAGAAATTTGGGGGTATATTATGACAAGAGATTGACTTTTGAATCACATATTTCATTGATGGTGCAAAGCATATTGTTGAAGCTTCACAACTGAAGAACATTTATAGTCTGAGTCTTCCAGTGTTTAGAATGGTGGTACAGGCACTGGTGGCACTAGTTTTGGATTATTGCAATAGGGTTTGCTGGGAGTGTCTGTAAAGACCACTCAGCAGCTTCAGGTCATTCAGAACATGGTGGCCAGGTTGATATTTGCTTGCCCACGGAGAGTAAGTGCTAGGCCGTTATTAAATCAATTTCATTGGCTTCCTATCAGGGAGAGGGCTAAGTTTAAGATTATGACATTAATGTTCAAGGTGGCCCGGGAAGAGATATGCAATATTTACAGATGTTGTTAAGGAGATATTCTCCAAGTCACAATTTACGTTCAGCCCATGGTGTTTTGTTTCAGGTTCCAGTGGTAAAAGAGATTAGGAAGGTAGTATTTTGGAATAGGATGTTCTCAGTGTGTGGGCCAGTGCTGTGGAATTCAGGACCACTGGCTATTATATTGGAGACAAACTATTTGTCATTCAGAAAGAAGGTAAAAAACATGGCTATTCCCAAGTGCCCAATTTGGGACGTAGATGTGCTGGTTATTGGCTCAAGGTGTTTTGTTATTTTTATAATTGCTGTATGTTTTATGTGATTTTTGTTATGTTGTAAACCGTTCTGGTCAGATATTCTGATTGGCATTAGATGGCAGTATAAAAGTCTGGAAATAAATAAATAAATATGGAATTTTGAAACTTACTTAAGCATGGACTTTTTTTTTTTTTTTTTATTATACTCAAACAAATGTCTAGTCCAAAAACTTTTAATCGCTAACTAACTTTTTTTTGTTCTGCCAATTGTAATTTTGTGTGTTACTTGTTCTAGGAGGCCTTCATATACAGGTATTTAAGACACAAATCCATGTGTGCCTTTTTATGAGCTCACTTGTTAATCATCAGTCCAAGTCCTTTATATCTCATCATTTACTTTTTATATTTTTCTTCTTGCAGTTAAAAATTACTTTGACATTCCCACGCACGGGTTCATGTCTCGAAGTTTACATTCTCTGCATCAGGGGCAGGTGCTGCCTTATTCCACTCCACTACAATGGCATCTCTTTGAACAGACACATTTTTTTATTGTCATATGTTCAAAGTTTGCAAAGAAAACTGATTATTGGCACAACATGGAGAATATTCAGCATGAATTAATCAATCTTGAAATTTTGTAAAACATTAACAGCAAATATTCACTTTCCCAACCATGAAGAAACAAATGTTATAAAATCCCAAACATTATTTAATTATTCAAACCAGCAACACTGAGTTTGGTTTTGAATGTCCATTTTTCAAAGGAGTGATGGTTCCAGTTTTATAGATCCTCTTGTGTTTTTTTGTTTTTTTTACAGATGCTGTGGATGGGAATCAGAAGCCAATGATGCTTTTTAGGAGCTTTCCAACTAGCTGAGCACTAGAACAAGTTACCCAATGGGGTGGTGCAATTTCTGTCACTTTTTATTTATTTCAAATATTTGTTACCCACCATTCCATAGTCCAAAGCGGGTATTTTTAAAAACAGGTTAGATATACATCTCTCTAAGAAGGTTTAGGTATAGTAAAACCTGTCTTAGATGTCCACTTGAGATCCATTCCAACCCAATCGTTCTATGATTCTGTTCTCTAAGTTATCAATTTATCCATTTAGAGGCCAGAAAGGAGAATGTAGTGAACAAATATTTGGGAGGAGAGGGTGAAGATTTAAAATGCTATCCTGAGTTTGAGTGATAAGCCTTTAGAAGCCCCAAAAATGGCAAATAGGGTACAATGAATTATTTGGGGAATTTATGTAGCACAGGTCTCCTAAAGAACCATTATATTGTTAATGGTCAGTAGATGGCAAATTGGACCACAGGTGGTAAGTCAGCAAAAATTAATTCTGGAATTCCCTGAATTCTTGGTGATATCTTTTGTAGTTTAACTCAGGATTTTATGTCATCTTTGTCTAAGACTGGTTTATCCCAAGCAGATCAAATATTAGACTTCATTCTATGTGCATAAGAAGAAGACTTTCATTATGTATCAATTAATCTAAAAGTTATTCCAACCTCATTGGTTGATCACTTTCTTTTTTAATTTAAGATACAGTCATCCTGTTTCCCTTCCTGATAACTACCAGCAACAAATATAGTCTAGAGAAAAATTAATCCTTGACAATGTTAACTGTGTTTTAAATAATTGTGATTGGAAATGTCTCTGCAGACTATGCAAAACATTTTGGGGGATGCTATCTTGAGCTCTGATTAGTACTTGATGCTATAGCCTCAGTAAAATTAAAAACAGTTCATTCTTCCAGAAGAAATCATAAGAGACAGACAAAGAGACTCTGTATAGAGTCTATGTGACTTGCTACATTTTTTTCATAATGAATTCTTTATTAGTTTAATTCATAATACAAAGAACATGAATAAACAAAAGAGAATATATACCAATACATATACAACCATCGGTGTATACAAAAAAAAAGAAAAATACTTAAACCCAAATAAACACACATAGTTCCCATAAAGGAAGCTGCCTGCTTTCAATCACACTTACTAAAACTATTACCAGCATGGTTAAAAGGTGAGGTGAAAGCGCTATTTTAGCCAAAAAAATTTCCTTCAAAAATTGGAAGAAGGATCCATCTGAAGAAAATAAGAAAAAGAATAAGTATTATCAATTAAGTGTAAAGCATTGATAAGACAGGCAAAGAGAGAATTTGAAATGAAGTTGGCCGTAGAGGCAAAAACTCATAATAAAAACTTTAAAAAATATATCCGAAGCAAGAAACCTGTGAGGGAGTCGGTTGGACCATTAGATGACCGAGGGGTTAAAGGGGCTCTTAGGGAAGATAAAGCCATTGTAGAAAGATTAAATGCATTCTTTACTTCTGTGTTTACTGATGAAGATGTTCGGGAGATACCAGTTCCAGATATTGTTTTAAACAGTCAGATGAACTGAACGAAATCACTGTGAACCTGGAAGATGTAGTAGGCCAGATTGACAAACTAAAAAGTAGCAAATCACCTGGACTGGATGGTATATATCCTAGGGTTCTGAAGGAACTAAAAATGAAATTTCAGATCTATTAGTTAAAATTTGTAACCTATCATCAAAATCATCCATTGTACCTGAAGACTGGAAGATGGCCAATGTAACCCCAATATTTTAAAAGGGCTCCAGGGGCGATCCAGGAAACTATAGACCAGTGAGCCTGACTTCAGTGCAAAGAAAAATAGTGGAAACTATTCTAAAGATCATAATTATAGAACATATAGAAAGACATGGTTTAATGGAACACAGTCAACATGGATTTAGCCAAGCAAAGTCTTGCCTCACAAATTTGCTTCATTTTTTGAAGGGTGTTGCACCCGTCGGTCGCAGATGGCTGCAACCTCTGTTGCTCACCTCTCTTCTGCCTGCTCCAGTGATTCTCAAGTTTCTCTTGGCCTTAGCCTGCAAATGCCGCTCTCCCCGGTGTCCCCGGGACAGTGTGGGTGATCCCAGATGCCATCTTGAAGTCAGAGTTACCTAGCGCGCGAGTGCACACCAGCCCCTTCTTATTGCCATCATGGCAGGAACCTCAGGGGCGTTCCTTCCAATGACCTCACCCACCAAGATGTATTTAAACCTGCAAGTTTCAAGATTCCAACGAGTTAGCAAGGACTTCCGTCTTGCCTGATTCCACTCCTTCGAAGATCGTCTCTTCACTTCACAGTACTTGTTCCTGACTACTGAGATTGGATCTAGGTACCCGCTCCTCGGGGGCCTATTGTGCTCTGGCTATCTGCTCCTCAGAAGGCCATCTCGCCAGCAGGAATCTGCTATTTCTGTCTGTGAGTACCATCTTGATGACAAGATCTTCGGTGTACCCCGTACCTCGGGCCACTACCGAGTGCTCTCTGTTACCTGCCTCATCTCTACTATCGTGAGTGCTCTCATCTATTCTGTTCCTCTGCTACAAGTGCTTCTGTCATCTCTTCCTGATTCATGGCATATCCTGCGCTGCGGGTCACTACCGGATCACATTTACGAAGCATCTCCACTCCAGAGGAGCTGCCCTGGTGTACCCCACACTGCGGACCACTACCAGGAGGACCAGCTTCGAACCACTTCACTCCAGAGTTTATACCCACCTAGTGGGATGCCTTCGTTCCTGCTTAATAAAATACCTAACTGTTGTCTGTCTATTGAGATTAGAGCCTGTCGTAGTAAGTCCCCACAGGGCTCCTCCCTGTGGGTGGAGCCAACTCTCACTACGACCCAGGGGTCCACAACCTCACCGAACAATAAAAAGGGGTTAAAAACATGTGGATAAAGGTGAGCCGATAGATGTAGTGTATTTGGATTTTCAGAAGGCCTTTGACAAAGTCCCTGATGAGAGGCTTCTAAGAAAACTAAAAAGACATGGGATAGGAGGTGATGTCCTTTCGTGGATTACAAACTGGTTAAAGGACAGGAAACAGAGAGTAAGATTAAATGGTCAATTTTCTCAGTGGAAAAGGGTAAACAGTGGAGTGCCTCAGGGATCAGTACTTGGACCGGTGCTTTTCAATATATTTATAAATGATCTGGAAAGGAATATGACGAGTGAGGCTATCAAATTTGCAGATACAAAATTATTCAGAGTAGTTAAATCACAAGCGGATTGTGATACATTGCAGGAGGACCTTGCAAGACTGGAAGATTGGCCAACCAAATGGCAGATGAAATTTAATGTGGACAAGTGCAAGGTGTTGCAAATAGGGAAAAATAACCCTTGCTATAGTTACATGATGTTAGGTTCCATATTAGGAGCTACCACCCAAGAAAAAGATCTAGGCATCATAGTGGATAATACTTTGAAATCATCGGCTCAGTGTGCTGCAGCAGTCAAAAAATCAAACAGAATGTTAGGAATTATTAGGAAGGGAATGGTTAATAAAACGGAAAATGTCATAATGCCTCTGTATCACTCCATGGTGAGACCACACCTTGAATACTGTGTACAATTCTGGCCGCCGCATCTCAAAAAGGATATAGTTGTGATGGAGAAGGTACAGAGAAGGGTGACCAAAATGATAAAGGGGCTGGAATAGCTCCCCTGTGAGGAAAGGCTGAAGAGGTTAGGGCTGTTCAGCTTGGAGAAGAAACGGTTGAGGGGGGATATGATAGAGGTCTTTAAAATCATGAGAGGTCTTGAACGAGTAGATGTGAATCAGTTATTTACACTTTCAGATAATAGAAGGGCTAGCGGGCACTCCATGAAGTTAACAAGTAGCACATTTAAGACTAATAGGAGAAAATTCATTTTCACTCCACGCACAATTAAGCTCTGGAATTTGTTGCCAGAGGATGTGTTTAGTGCAGTTAGTATAACTGGGTTAAAAAAGGTTTGGATAAGTTCTTGGTGGAGAAGTCCATTAACTGCTATTAATCAAGTTGACTTAGGGAATGGCCTCTGCTATTCCTGGCATCAGTAGCATAGGATCTTCTTAGTGTTTGGATACTTGCCAGGTTCTTGTGCCTGGTTTGGCCTCTTTGGAAACAGGATGCTGGGTTTGATGGACCCTTGGTCTGACCCAGCATGGTAATTTCTTATGTTCTTAGTTACCCGCCAGTTTTATCTACTAAAACAGTTTCTAAATGAACTGGGTCTACAAATACAAATTTGTTCTTCTGATATGTTGCATGGAAAACGTAAATAAAACAAGGCACCAATGAAAGAACCTGAGGTTTTAACTGAAGAAATTGCTTCCTTCTGATCTGCGTCTTTATAGAAGCATCATGAAAAACCAAAACTCTTTGACCACAAAATAGAGACTCCTTAAACTTAAAATACTGCTCAAAAAATATATCTCTATCAGATGTCAATGCAAAGGAAACCAGAAAAGTTGTTCTAGTAGAGATACTGTCTTCAGAAGTCTGAAAAAAGAAGAAAGGCTTGGGATAGGGAACAGTATTTTCACTTGCTCTGTCTTGCTACCTGCAACCTTCTTATCAGGTATATAATAAAACTTATTAATCAAAAACTACTTTTCAGGAAGGAATTGCAATACTTCAACCACATATTTCTTGAAATATTCCTCACCTGAAATCAGGCTAGAAATAGGAAAATTCAATAAATGAAAGTTATTAGACCTAAGTTTATTTTCGAATAATTCACATTTAGAATATAAGAAAATACTATTTTTAATTCCTGCCATAGACACTGACTGCAATTTAGAAATAGAAGATGATTTCACAACTAGTACTGATTCCATAGCTGAAAGTATTTGAAAGTTTAGAGTCAATATCCACAACTACCTTCCAAATATCAAGAAGCAATATTTCTCCTGAGACAGACAATGACTCCAATTCCACCAAACCAGTTCCAGTTGTAAGTTGAACTGGGGTTGGTATTGAAACAGTTAGCTTCTCCATGCAAACCTGTCTACGCGTCGGTGTCCACTAATTGAGAAGTACAACCTTCTAATTGATTAACGTTAACCTCTTGGTGAGAAATTGAGCCCAATGGAATTGGAGGAGGAGATCTCACTTCTGGGCTTAAGGAGACCTTTCAAGTTCTGTACTCACATTACTGTACAGTGTTGAACTTGAAACTATGTGGCCACATTAAGAAGTCAAGCTGGAAGCTTGTTGAATATATGGAGGTTTCCCTTGCCTTTTCTTGCCCATTTCTTCAGAGTCCTCTTGTGAGGAAAGACAAATTTTCATAAGGGGCATGCCCCTTTGGCACACAGCTTCAGTGCACTGGCAGCAGCGCAGCATAAGACGTCTCTTTTTAAGGCCCCAACACTCCAATGGCATCAGCATCGGGTAGTTTCAGCGCTCCAGAGTCTCCTCCTTGGGACCGGGTGTTGGCAGGGGGCAGGCAGCTAGCTCCTCTCTGCAGGATGCCTCCTTTTATGGCCCCCAATGCTCCGATGGCATCAGCGTTGGGTGGTCTCAGTGCTCCAGAGCCTCCTCCACGGGACCAGATGTTGGCACAGATCCTCGACACAGGATGCTTCCTTTTAAGGCCTCCGATGCTCCGATGGAATCAGTGTCGGGTGGCCTCAGCGCTCCTGAGCCCTCTCCTTGGGATTGGGTGTTGGCGGGGGAACAGGCAGCTCTGACTTGCTATATTTATATACCACTGTAACAGGGACACTTTCAACTTGGGGTGGGTTTGGGGGTGGTGGTTTTATATACACAGTCAGAGGAAATAACTGCAAATTTGATATGACTGATGAATTTCTAGCATTTGAATCAATGAAATGTACCAACCTGAAGAGTTGAATACTACAACACAGTCTCTACACATTGTACGTATTTATAGCAATATGATGAATCTAGGGGTATATTAGTTAAGATTATCCATAACATGTCTGACTGCAACACTTTTGCAAATTAATTTGAGAGCAAGATTAAAGATGTTAGAATGCTGCTTGATGGAGACAATAGGACTTAACCTTATAATCTCTGGGAAAATTATGCCAGCTCTGTCTTTTTCTGAATGTAAAGACATAATGTTAGATGAGATCTAGGATAATTTTACTTACAGTCAACTGCATAAGTTGTCCACTAGACCCATGCCCATTGTAGCTTCTAAAACAACTAGATGGTCCTTGCTTAATAGTGTTATCTTCTAATAGTTTTTGTGTCCCGCGGCCATAGCAGGCCACGACCGCGGTCCCCTACCTCATCCGCGGCGGCAACCCGCCGCGGCAGCCTTGGGGAAAACCCCTGATCGAGTGTGCGTTGCCCCGGCGCGGGCCCCTGGCCTGACTGCCGGGTGAAGAGCCATCTCTGCTCCATCCCCGCGCCGGCCCTGCAGTCTTTCCTCCGCGGAGGAAATTCAAGATGGCCGTCGCCATCCTTAGGGGCGAGGCTGCACCCCCTTCTGAGATTTAAAGGGACCTGATCCCTTTAACAAGCCTCACCTGTTCTTGATCAGCCTGAGCAGGGGAAGTATATAGGGAGACTTCCTCTGCTCATTCCCTGACTTGGCAACGTCCCTCAACGCTGTCTAGTCTGCTTGCTTCGGTGAAGTTCCTTGCGCTTGGACGCTGGTTCCTGTTTCGTCTTGGTGTTCCTGGTTCCTGACTTCGGATTGGCTTATGGTGATTCACTGGTTCCTGACTTCGGATTGGCAAGTGGTGATTCTCCGGTACACGACTTCAGACTGGTGAGCGTTGACCCTCTGGCACTCGACCTAGGACTCCTTCAAGGCTACCGTCTCCAAGGGCCCACCTAAGTCCCAGCAGCCTGGGTCCCTACGGGCTCCTCCGGGGGGGACCGCGGGCTTCCAGGGCGAAGCTCCAGTCAGCCCTTGCACCGACACCTGACCTCTCAAAGGTCCGCCTAAGTCCCAGCTAAGTCCGTCCTAAGTCCTGGGGGGACCGCAGACTTCCAGGGGTGAAGACACAGCTCCTCTTCTCATCTCTTCATCAGTCTCCGCTGCCGCCTCAGTCTCCAGTGCCAAGGGTCAGCTCGTCCCGCCTTCTGCTCTGCCTCGCCTCCCGACGAGAGAACCTACGGATCCTCCGAAAGGTATACCATCCTCCCGTCGGCCAAGGGTCCACAAGCCTGAGCGTAACAATAGTAATATTTTATTAAAAGAAGGCATAATGTCAAACTGTTTGAAGCAAGCCTTAGTTTAACCTGTTTTGAAGAAAGCGATCAATATGAAAATTATTACCTTATTTTTAACTTACCATTCTTGGGTAAATTAAGAACATAAGAACATGCCATACTGGGTCAGACCAAGGGTCCATCAAGCCCAGCATCCTGTTTCTAACGGTGGCCAATCCAGGCCATAAGTCTATTCCACACTACTGTTGCTAGTAATAGCAGTGGCTATTTTCTAAGTAAACTTAATTAATAGCAGGTAATCGACTTCTCCTCCAAGAACTTATCCAATCCTTTTTTAAATACAGCTACACTAACTGTACTAACCACATCCTCTGGCAACAAATTCCAGAGTTTAATTGTGCGTTGAGTGAAAAAGAACTTTCTCCGATTAGTTTTAAATGCTAACTTCATGCTAACTTCATGGAGTTCCCCCTAGTCTTTCTATTATCCGAAAGAGTAAATAACTGATTTATATTAAGCTGTTCCATCCCCTTTATCATTTTGGTCGCCCTTCTCTGTACTTTCTCCATCGCAACTATATCTTTTTTGAGATGCAGCGACCAGAATTGTACAGAGTATTCAAGGTGCGGTCTCACCATGGAGCGATACAGAGGCATTATGACATTTTCCGTTTTATTCACCATTCCCTTTCTAATAATTCCCAACATTCTGTTTGCTTTTTTGACTGCCGCAGCACACTGAACCGATGATTTCAATGTGTTATCCATTATGACACCTAGATTTCTTTCTTAGGTGGTAGCTCCTAATATGGAACCTAACATTGTGAAACCATAGCATGGGTTATTTTTCCCTATATACATCACGTTGCACTTATCCACATGAAATTTCATCTGCCATTTGGATGCCCAATTTTCCAGTCTCACAAGGTCTTCCTGCAATTTATCACAATCTGCTTATGATTTAACTACTCTGAACAATTTTGTATCATCTGCAAATTTGATTACCTCGCTTATCGTATTTCTTTCCAGATCATTTATAAATATATTGAAAAGTCGGGTCCCAACACAGATCCCTGAGGCATTCCACTGTCCACGCCCTTCCACTGAGAAAATTGTCCATTTAATCCTACTCTCTGTTTCCTGTCTTTTAGCCAGTTTGTAATCCACAAAAGGACATCAGCACCTATCCCATGATTTTTTACTTTTCCTAGAAGCCTCGCATGAGGAACTTTGTCAAACGCCTTCTGAAAATCCAAATATACTACATCTACCGGTTCACCTTTATCTACATGTTTATTAACTCCGTCAAAAAAAGTGAAGCAGATTTGTGAGGCAAGACTTGCCTTGGGTAAAGCCATGCTGACTTTGTTCCATTAAACCATGTCTTTCTATATGTTCTGTGATTTTCCTGGCACTGAAGTCAGGCTAACTGGTCTGTAGTTTCCCGGATTGCCCCTGGAGCCCTTTTTAAATATTGGGGTTACATTAGCCACCCTCCAGTCTTCAGGTACAATGGATGATTTTAATGATAGGTTACAAATTTTTACTAATAGGTCTGAAATTTAATTTTTTAGTTCCTTCAGAACCCTGTGGTGTATACCATCTGGTCCAGGTGATTTACTACTCTTCAGTTTGTCAATCAGGCCTACCATATCTTCTAGGTTCACCGTGATTTGGTTCAGTCCATCTGAATCACTACCCATGAAAACTTTCTCTGATACGGGTATCTCCCCAACATCCTCTTCAGTAAACACTGAAGCAAAAAAATAATTTAATCTTTCCACGATGGCCTTATCTTCTCTAATTGTCCCTTTAATCCCTCAATCATCTAATGGTCCAACTGGCTTTCTGCTTCAGATATATTTTAAAAAGCTTTTACAGTGAGTTTTTGCCTCTACGGCAAACTTCTTTTCAAATTCTCTTTTAGCCTGTCTTATCAATGTCTTACATTTAACTTGTCAACATTTATGCATTATCCTATTTTCTTCTTTTGGATCCTTCTTCTAATTTTTGAATGAAGATCTTTTGGCTAAAATAGCTTCTTTCACCTCCCCTTTTAACCATGCCGGTGATCATTTTGCCTTCTTTCCACCTTTCTTACCCAATTAATTGAGTGGGTGGTTTCTCAGGCAACTCCAAAGGTATTTGGAAACTGTAGAAGCCTTGGATAAATACCAGTCTGGTTTATATTCTGGTCAAAGTACTGAGACAATTATAGTATTTTTAACCTATCAGATATGTTGTGATCTAGATCCAGGAAAATCATTTTTGTTAATGCTTTCTGATGGATCTGATGAAGAGAGGGTAAGTCTCTAAAGCTAGTCACAGATGTATTAAGTTAACTTGTTTGTTGACTTTTAATACCATTACTAAAAACTGACAAATTAAGTTGCTTATTATAATGAGGTCCTAGGTTGGATTGGTAGGAAAACAGCATATGTACATGGTATTTTCAAAAGTACATGCACTATTTGAACCCCCTACCCTCAACCATCTGCAAAACTAGCAGGTGCGAAGTACATGGATGGTTTTTAGTAGGCATACTGAATACCAATGTACCTGGATAGTTTCCTTCTGAAATTAATTAAAAATGAAGCAGGGTTAAAGTACTCATGCACTGTACTTTGCAACTATGAGGTCTACTGCTATTTGAAAATGAGCTCCTTGTATGACTGACATAACTTAACTCATGTATGTGTCTTATAGTGGCGTGTATTGGTCATTCGGTACACGTTCATTTATTAAACCATTTCTTCATAACATGACAGGCTGCAGCCACAAACAGCTTCAGAAACATGTTGCAAGCAAAGCTTAATTTTATTGGCAAAATATCTCCCTCAAATGTAGTTGTCAAGCTCAAGCTGACAGGCTTTGCATCGGTTGCTAGGTAACGTGGAATAACACACAACTTGTTTATTGGTTTTATTGGTGAGTAGTTTGGTCCCAAGAGAGGATCATCCAAGACAAAAGCTTAGCCACGTGGGATGTGCCAGACATAGCTGTCATGTTTGGAAGGCTTTTAAAAATAAATGATAAAGCATTTTGTTTATATAGCTAGGTGGTTACCAGCCAATCAAATCTTTTCACCACCTTGCACAATAACTTTGTATTTATTTGTTACCTTGAATTCTCATTGTGCTCCCTTGCTCTTTCAGCTCATTGGGATGGGAACTAGAATGCAATCAGGCTACAGTACAATGAGCCTTTATTAGCAAGTAGCTAGGGGTTTTCCTTTATTTTCAACCCTCTTCCATCACATCTGGCAATTCATTGAAATATGACTATATGCTAAGTCTGAGCAGTAGGTGTCCCTGTTAAGATATGGCTGTGACTACACTGGAACACTTCATGTGGTTTCGAAAGCTCATCTTTGAATAACTCTCATGTTAGTTCAATTAAAACTATCGCACCCTGCATGATCAAAATAATTACTGGATCTCTATGGGGCATAATCAAAACTGCCTGCATCTGTCTGCTTTTTCTGTAAGAAACTATGTGGGTAGGTGTCAATGATTAAATCTATGTGTGTTAAGACCACTGGCCGTGGCCATCCGCGGCAGGCCCAACTCACTGCATTTCTGACCTGGCCCTCCACCTCCGGTGTTCTTGCAGCGGTGGCCAGTTACCACCGCCGCGTTTCTCCCTGCTCCCTGCACTCCACGTGGTGGCCAGGATGTCGCCGACCAGCCCTCCGATCCTGGGCCTCTCTAGGCACGTGCACACGCGCTACATGCTCTACTTTTAAAGGGACCTTGGCGGGAACTCCAGGTTCATCCCCGCCTGATGACATCATGGACCCGGGATATTTAATCCCCTCCTGTAGCCTTCACTAACCAACTTGGCAACAAGTTCCATGGTTCCTATTGGTGCTATACTTTCTCCACGTACTGATTGTTCCTGTTGTCAGATCTTTGCGCTTCTCCTTCCAGGTTCCTCTGTCAGCGCTTCCCGCTCCGTGGGTCCTGGCTAAGCGCAACCTAACCGGACTCCTTCTCAGCGCATCCCGCTCCTAGGGGCCAGGCTCAGCACAACCTTATCCGGACTCTCTCTCTGCACCTCCCGCTCCTCGGGTCCCGGCTCAGCGCGATCTAACTGGACTCTTTCTGTGTGCTTCCCGCTCCTTGGGGCCAGGCTCAGTGCAACCTTACCCGGATTCTCTCTCTGCACCTCCCGCTCTGCGGATCCCAGCTCAGCGCAACCTAATCTGGACTCTCTCTCAGTGCTTTCCCCTCCTCGGGGCCAGGCTCAGCGCCAGCCTATTTGTGAGTTCCAACAGCAGTACCCACGGCTCCTGGGAATTCCCATGGTACTTCTCCTGGAGGACCTTTGCTACAGTGCCTTCTCTCTCCGGGAGTTGGCTTAGCGCAGTACAACTTCAGACTGGGCCTCGGAGCCCCGCTCCTTGGGGTAGCCCTCTACGCTGCTGCTACAGAAGGTCTTGCCACCAGATCACCGAGTCCCAGACGGTACCCCTGCGTTGCTACTCTCCAGGCATCGGCTACAGCAGGTTACCCGCTCTAGCTCTCCTCCTCCTGCACATTACAGTTCGTGTCTCCGCAGCTGCACCTCCTCTCCTCAAGGCCACTCCCACGTGATCCGGCTCTACTCCTATCAGTGCTGCAGGGGCCTTGCACTCGCTGAGACTCTTTCTCCTCCTCCCTCTGAGAGTGCTCCTGTCTCGAACTGTGCCTAACCTCTCTGACACTCTCTGCACTCGCTCGCCTACCCTCTCCGGGACAGCCACACAGGGGCGCTCCTAAGTCGTACCGGCCCTGGCACCCAAGGGTTCAACCTGAGGGGAATGAGGGTCAGCACAGGTGAGGTTCCAGCTCGCCCCTGTTCCCGACCAGCCTCGCCTCCTGACGGTGGGGACCTGTGGGGCCCAACCCTTCAGGTAGCAACAACCCCGCCTCGGGCCAAAGGTCTACAATTCCTGACAATGTGCATTATTCTTCTTTCTGCCCTGGAGAATGCCTCCAGAATCCGCAAGTGAAAATATGTGCATTATTGAACAACGTAAATACTTTTTTTTTTCTGCAGACAGATTGGGCAATATTCAATATCTACTTCTGTGGGTAAAAATGTGTTTTTTCCCATGAAAAAGGCTTTGCATATTGCCCTCTATATGCCCTTTAATTACTTACACTTACGTTACGAGTTTGCATAATTTCTTCTCTTGCCATGCTAGAAAAAAATTAATGCTTTCAAAACCATTTTTTACTTTTTCTCAGATTTTAATGGTGAAAATCATACTTTTTCTCTTCCTGTTTCATTTTTAAACTGATAGAGAGAACTATTCAATTTTACTTAGAGGCCTATTTACTAAGGAATATTATCATGTTAATGCATATTAAATGTGGAATTTGGTAATTAAAATGCATTAAATTCACATTAATATCATTCTCAATAATGCTTGTTTAAGCATTATTGATAATAAGAGAATTCAACTGAACGTGTGGAAAATATTAATGAGATATGTTGCATGTAAATGCATACAGATCAGTTCATTAGCATTAATATAATGTAACGCAAATCAAATTGCACTTGGCGATTTGATTAAGTTATAAAAAGTTAACTACATTTCAAAAAGTGTAATCAATTTTGGCTGAGAAAATTGGCAGCCTGGGTGACACATCCTACATTTTCCTAAAAGGACTGCCAATGGCTCAAAGTAGCTCATCCCCAAAGTGACCCTCGGGCAGGCGTAACTTTTGCAATAAATGTAGGGGGATTTAGATAGGGCTGGGGGGGTGGGTTAGGTAGGGGAAGGGAGGGGAAGGTGCGGGGGGTGGAAGGAAAGTTCCCTCCGAGGCCGCTCTGATTTCGGAGCAGCCTCGGAGGGAATGGAGGCAGGCTGCGCGGCTCGGCGCGCGCAGGCTGCCGATCTTGCACAGCCTTGCATGTGCCGACCCCGGATTTTAAAGGATATGCATGGCTACGCGCGTATCTATTAAAATCCAGTGAACTCTTGTATGCGCCTGGTGCGCGAACAAAAGTACGCATGGGTGCACTTTTTAAAAATCTACCCCTAAGGCTTTTTGCCTACTCTGTGTGTATGGGAATTAAAACTTAGCAATCCCATAGCTCAGACCATAGTACTGTGTGCTGCCACATGGGATATCCAGGTTTATGGCACACATCATTTTGGCGAACCAAGGAACTGGTATGCTCAAGCCTGAGGCGAAAGGCAAGATTGATGCTGCTACTGGGGCAATCCATGATTGGCAGTGATAGTACTTGACAGAGGAGGCATTCCTCCCGCTCTCAAAGCTGTAAAGCTTCTCGAACTGTCAAGGCATGACATCTGAGCAGAGAAGGCATGGAGAGTCAGCTAGGGGAGAAGAAGATAAGGAAAACGTACAACAAAAAAAACCCACTTAAGGCCCTTATTTATTAAAATGCATTAAAAATGTATATGTGAAGGGATATACACCAGAAAATCCCAAAATATCTTAAGGGACCAGATCCAAAGATCTAGCCCGGTCCACCTTAAGTCCCAGATAACAGGGAATTCTGGTCCAGGAGGAGGCCTCTGGGAAGGCATATATCTAGCCAGGCCCAGGAGGGAACAGGAGGCCCCGGAGAAACAGGAAGAATCTTAGGAAAGGTCCAGATCAAAAGACTGTAAATTGTTATGCTGCTTCTTTGTTTATAAGCTGTAAAGATATGCAGTTGTTTTTATGTTGTGAATTAATACAGTTCCTTAATATTCAGCCAGAGCCTTGCCAGCATCTATTCTTTGGCTATTTTGACTGCACATATATATATATGGTATTATATAGTTTTAAATATTGTATTATTTTTTTATTATGTAAAGTATGTATTTTTAAATTGTTTTTATCATGCTATACTCCGCTTTGGACAGAATCATTGAGAGATAGCGGAATAAAAATATTTTAAATAAATAAATACAGCATATTAATGAGCACTTTTAATGCTCATTAGTGTCCCATCATGAACATGTATTTATTAAAGGGCATTAAGCCCTTAGTAATGTAGCTCCCTTTTTCCAAGCATTCCCAGAAATAGATAAGGGGCCACTTACGAGAACTGCAGAGTAGGTGAAAAACTGGCTGCAGATATAAATTAGGATTCTTCCAGACAGGGGACAGCTTCTGCTGTAAGGTCCAAGGGAATCACATGCAGTCAATAAATAAAAAACTCTTTACCAGAATGTATTGTTCTAAAACCAAATATTTTACTGAAAATGAATGTAGGAAAAACACAACAATCTAATCCAGACTCTTGGATGCTCCAAAATACAATTTTCAGTCCATCACAACAACATAATAATGGTTGCAGAGCAATGAAAAAGATCCCAGGTTTCCTTTGGTCCTCCCTTGCCTCCAAGATCTTTTCAGATTAACTTCCAACTCTATTATCCAAATTACAGATTCCCTGAATGCCTGTAAGGACAGCAGTCCTTCAGTAAAGGTTCCCCTCTCTTCTCAAGATGGATACTCTCCAAAGGTTGTGCCTGTAGAGTCCTCACCAATTTCTCTTGCACAAATATAGAATATGGCTGTGGATTTCGAGCACCTCACTAGAAGTCCTTTGACACAGATTTGCAGAAGGTTGAGTTATCCTATCTGAGTAGAAAAAGCAAGGGGGAACTCTCCCATTATTGCAAAACAGTAACAAAATTGGAAAATCAACCTGCTCTGTCTCTGTGAAAAGACAGATAGCTTTCCCACTGGAAAAAATTGAGAATTTGGAGAAACCTCTCCACAGAGCTGGTCAGAATGCTTACTGCCTCTTTCCAGTCCTCTGGGACATTGACTCCACACAGTGTCTCAAGGTGACACTTATATTTTACACAGAGACCCACCCTTTTTTGGAATGGACTAAGAACATCAATAAATAACCAGTACACACCCCTTCCATTACTTGATGGTGAAGCCTAGTGGGCTTTAGAGTAAATATTGCTTTCAAGCTTATGCTGCAGACAGACAACACATGGATGCATCTGCTTTCCTGCTGTTGGTAACACACCCAACTCTAGCCCCCACCTCCATCACTCTCAGCCTTCTAAAAAGCTCAGTGGCATCTCTAAAAGTAAACCCCTCTCCGCAAGCTCTTTCCTCATCCTAGCGCCTCTATGACCATCCCTCTGGGGAAGTCAGTCGTTCCTACTCGACTCCATGAAAAGGGTTCTGAAATAATCCCATCACTCTCATGTCACAGGGCACCCTCGACAGACTCAAACCCTTGCAATGCTTCTACAGTGGCCCCAACTGAAGCAAGATGTTAAAGACTATGTGGATTTGTGTCCCACCTGTGCACAGAAGAAAGCTCTGTCAGGCCAACCCTAGGAGCTGTTACAGCTATTGCTAGCCCCCAGGGAACCCTGAACACACTTGTCCATCAATTTTATTGTGGTCCTCCCTCTCTCAGATGGCATTACCGCAATATGAGTGGTCATCAATCGCTTCTCAAAAATGGCTCACTTCGTCCCACTCCTGGGCCTCTCTTGAGCCCTGAAGCTAGCATGACTTTTTACTCTCCATGTGTTCCACCTTCACGGCCTACCCAAGCCATTTCATCTGGCTGGGAAGTACAGTTCATGGCAAAGTACTGGCGCTCACTTTGTAAAAAGTTCAATATTACCCTGACATCATGACAACGTATCACTCACTGGGAAATAGTCTGAGCGCACTAACCGAATGCCTAAGTCAACAAGTGTCAAGAAAATTTGGCTTCACTTCTACCCTGGGAGGAATTCTCACATAATTCTCATGTCTGTGCCGCTATGGAGTCATCACCATTTCAACTGGTCTACAGGAAGCCACCCGTACCACCCTTACCTCTTCCAGTGGCTGTAACCTCTCTGGCAGCTCAGTTGTCCACTGAGGAACTCCAGAACCTGTGCACCCGCACTAATACCCTTATTGAAAAAGTGACTAAGAAGGCCAAGAAAACCACAGATGCACACAGGAGACCCTCTACTCAATTTAAGGCTGGAGAGAAGGTCTGGCTGAGCACCCTCCACATACATTTGAGGGTGCCTTTAATGTACCTCGCCCCACGATACATTGGACCCTTTACCATAATTCGTCAAAAAGGACCTATAACCTAGCAGCTCAAACTACCTCCCACTTTGGCTATACATAATGTTTTCCATGTCTCCCTATTCAAAACTCTGATATTTACCTGGCCCACCAGGGCACCTCCAAAATCTGAAGAAGAGACTAGCAAGAACAGCACACACTAGAAAGTGGAGGATATTCTGAATTCTTAGCACAGGGGCAAGAAGTGGGAATACCTTATCTCCTGGAAGGGATATGGTCCCAAGGACAATTCATGGGAACCCGTGGCTAACATTCTGGACCCCATCCTTCTACAGGAATTTCATGTCTCACATCCCAAGAAACCAAAACCCTCAGGGAGGGGGATTAAGAGGTGGGTTACTGTTACATTTGGAGGTCTGCGGGTCTACCCCGTGGACCGTTGCACTTAGCTCCAGCCCTGAGCCCAGTGTGGAAGGCCAGAGAAGGCCCCCGAGAGGATCCACAGCAGGCTGCCACCCTCGCGCTGCCTCTGCTCCCTGTGATGTAGTTCCTTGTGCACTGCGCCGTTCCGAGGCGCATGCACACAACAATCTGGCAAATTTAAAGGGACCATGGCTGGAAAGCTTCTGCAGCTTCTATGGATGATGTCTTCAATGCTGCCCTACAAAAGGGCAGTTCCCCTGCTTCAGGATACCTCAGCAATAGGTCCACTACTTTGGTAGAGCAAGTTGCTTCAGCATGTTCCTGGTCTTTTTTCCTGTGTTCCTGATCTTTGTTCCTGTGGTCCTGGTCTTTGTCTCCTCAGTTCCTTCTCTTTGTCTTCCACCCTTGATCAGTCTTCAGTTCTTCTTCAGTTCCTCATCCTGTGGTCAGTCTTCAGTTCTTCTATGTCTTCGGAGTCATTTCTGCCTGCCTGTGCTGTGCCTCGTCTGCCTGCCTATCCATCCTACCTTCCCTCGGATGGATCTCTGATTCTGACTTCGGCCTGCTTGACTCTCGACTTGCTTGAACTCAGCCTGCCACTGACCAATACCTGAATCTTGACCTTGCCTGAACTCCACCTGCCACTGACCACTGCCTGACTCACAGCCACATCCGAACTCTGCCTGCCTCAACTACTGCCTGCCTCCGACTACGCCTGAAACCAACCTGCCTCAGATCCTGGCCTGTAACCCATCCATCTCTTCAGAAATCCAGCTCATCCACAGAGGCCCCCACCTAAGGCCTTTCAGCCCTGGCACCCGAGCGCTCAACCTAAGGGGAATGAGGGCTGGTATAGATGAAGCTCCAGATGCCATAGTCATCTCTGCCAGCTGAATGTGGGGACCTGCAGAGCTCCTCCTTGCAGGTTGCACCAACTCCACTTCGGCCCAAGGATGCATGTCTGTAACACCTTAAAAGTATACCTTTGAGAAGAGCATGTCAAAAAAACCTTGTAAGGAGGGAAAATGTTTGACAAGACTCATTTAATCACTAGAGTTGAGGGGGCTTATTTGCTGGGCTGTGCCCTCTAATATTCTGCTTAGTCTGTGAGATAGGAGCTGTTGTGTTTAGTAGATGGTTGGAGATAAACACATTTCTCCATCAAAGAACATATTACAATATAGGTTAGTGCTAATCACCAGCAGAAATGTCTTCAGTCTGTCTTTTTAATTGGTCTTCTCTTGATCTTGATTCTTTTAGGGGTGAATTTTCACAACTATTTCTGAACATAAAACAGGGATTTATGCACATAAATGTCTTGTTATACAACTGTCCAGGGTTTGTGTGCATACAAATATGTACGTCACCTGATTTTTGCTCATACTTTTATGCGCATAGAGAAGAAGTGTTCCGGGGGTTGGAGATGGTGTGTGGTTTGGATTTACACATACACACACACACACTTATGATTTTAAAAAAGTGTGCAAATTAATTCACATGCACAAGTTATGTTTTGGAAAGAGCAGGCAGAGAATGGTGAATCCAGCAGTAACGGAAGGGGGTGGGCAGGCCCGCGAAAGCCGGCAGCGATTGCACCACCTCAGTGTTATCGCTGCCGGCTTTCGCATCCAATAGCGCCACCATGAAAGGTGATGCTATTGGGCACGCTACTGGCGACGATAACGAAACTTACCTTATCGCCACCAGCGAAGATACCACTGTGTCCACATCCTTGCCGCCCCAACTCCTCCCCTCCCCACCCCCGGCAAGCTATCGCACGCGAAAAGGGACTTTCAGCGTATGATAGACTTAGAAAATGACCCCCTTTGCTATAAGAAACTCTCTTTCTAACAAAAAAATTCATTAACTCCCCACCTCCTACAAAGAGAGTCCATTGTAGGCCTGTTATAACCAGTAAAAATGAATACATTTTTTTGGCTTCTGTTTTCACCAAAAACATGGAAGAGCACCAAATCTGTGATCTTAAGCTCTTTAATGAATTATTGGAGTCGAAGATTTTGTTGTAGACGTGGACTCCTGGAACAAGGTGGGGTTGGTGCAAACTGCAGGAAGGAGCCCTGCAGGTCCCCATCGTTGGCTGGCATAGCTGGTTGTAGTAGAAGCCCAACTGGAATTTCACCTATACTAGCCCTTGTTCCCTTTAGGTTGAGCCTTTGGTTGCTGGGGCCGGCAGGTCTTAGGTGGGGGCCTCTGCTGACGAGCTGGATGTCTGCGGAGATGGTCGGATCACAGGCCAGGGTCTGGGGCAGGCTGGGTTCAGGCGAAGTCAGAAGCAGTTGGTGGTTGAGGTGGGCACTGTTCATATGTGGTAGTGAGTCAGGCAGTGTTCAGTGGCAGGCAGAGTTCAAATGGAATCAAGTGTTAAGCAGGCCGAAGTCAGAACCAGAGATCCATCTAAGGGAATGAAGATGGATGTACAGGCAGGGAAGTAAGGAACAGCAAGGCAGGGCAAGCGATGACACAGAAGACACTGAAGAATTGAATACTGACCATAAGACAAGAAGCTGATGAAAAACTGGTGACTGACCACAGAACAAAAATGAAGACCAGGAATTGAAGAAGGAAGACCAGGAAGTGAAGAAGAAGTCCAGGAACAAGGAATGAAGACCAGGAACATGCTGAGGCAACTTGCATTACTTACAATAGTGGACCTATTGCCGAGGCAAGGAGGAGCTCCTAAGGTGGTCTTTTATAGGCCAACACTGGTGATGTCATCATCAGGTGCCGCTGACATTTTTCCACCACAGGCCCTTTAAGAGGAGCAATGTCAGGCACACACGTGCCTTAGGAGGGGCCCAGGGAAGCAGCGGTGTCAGAGGTAGACTGATCATGGCAGCTGTCGTGTCCTTTCAGGGGGCCTTCCCCGGCATCAGAGAGTGTCGCTTTGGGCTCAGGGCTGGAGGTAAGTGCAGCAGTCCATGGGGCAGCCCCACAGACTGCCAAACACAACAGGTATAGGTTGGGAGGGAAGTTATGAAGTGATAGGGAGAGGATTGAGGGAAATAAGAGTGGGGTATTAGAGAGAGGGAGGGAAGGGAATGAAAGGGAAGCGATTCTCAGTTTACTTCTTAGTACAGCACTATGGCTTTACTTGAATACAAAAATGAAAACATACAAGAGGAAAAGGAATGATTTGAGTGGTGTAGGACATGGCTGGGAGTCCTGCATCTCAATATGTAGGTGTCTGACTATTGTGTGGTCCATATGCAAAAATGAGCAATACAATAAGATTCATATCTTGGAATGTTGATCGGCTAGGGTCTCCTATTAAGAGGGAAAAGATCCTGCAAGCCAGACATAAGGCATCCGTGGCTTGCATTCAAGAAAGTGCAAGAAGAAAGTTAGTTCCTGGTATAGTTTTAAAGTTCCACATGTACGATAGACTTAGACACATGTGGAACTTTAAAACTATACCAGGAACTAACTTTCTTCTTACACTTGTGTGGATATCAGTATATTTAGAGTGCAAGCATTACTCCAGTGTATTGTTGCATTCAAGAAACCCATTTTTCAGAATTATAAAGTAATGAAGATGGGATCTTAAGGAAATAAATCATAATATAAGGTTTTTTTATACGGAATGGAAAAAAGTCCAGAATACCTTTAACAACCTTAATGAGACCTGTAGCACAAGGGGGCTTAAAATGTCCAAACCTGCAAATGAATAATTTGACATGTTTGTTAAGACTTTTTACAGATTGGTTATTTGAAACCTCGACTTATACCTCTGTGGAAAATTTTGCAAATTTGGTGTTATCCGTTATTTAGACATTCTTTGATACAGAATGGAGAAAAAGACATTCCAGGGGAATTTAGGAAACATATGTTGATTGATGCTAGTAGGAAAGCCTGGAAATTATTTTGTAAACTGACACATAGACAAAGCACAGTAACACCCTTTATTTCTATTCAAGAGAATCCACAATTTTCTCCAGATTTAATAACCCAATATTTTGGGACTGGCATGAAAAAGGAGCCAAGCAAGTTCAACAATCCTTTATTGGAGATACGATTATATTACAACATTTTCAAGATTTACAAAAACAATATTCATTATCACATAAAGATTTTTATGCTTTCTTACAATTGAGATATTATGTAATAGATTTAATTAGAAACAATCTGAAGACTGGTAATTCTATGATATTAGAGGAAGGGCTGATAGAAGACAAAAAGAAAAAGAATTCATGTGCCAGATAAAACAGGGCTCTGCATAAAATAACAGTGGCAGACGAATATTCAGGACTTTAGCCAGATGGAACAGGTGGTCAGGGCTAAACTTAACAATAAAAGAGATACAGAAATGTTTTAAAAACACAAATTCTACTACAGAAAATGTTATTCTATGACAAAAACACAGTTTAAATTTCTCTATCAAGGTTATATATGACAAGAAAAGAGCATATTAAGCAAAAATATTCACTTCAGCAATAGGCATAAAATATACTATAGAGATGGGAGACTATGAACATGGATTTTGGAGCTGCCATCAGATTCAAAAGTTTTGGGGAGAATACCAGGAAAATATGGAGGGTATACTAAAAACTTCTGTTCCACTTGAACTGAAAATCTGGCTCTTTGGTAGTTATGGAAATATCCAACCTGATTTATGACAAAATCAGAGGGGTGTGGCGATGACATCATCCTGAGCAGCTGCTCCTGAGTCTTGCTCCCTAGGGATCAGCAGCATATCTATCAATAAATGCATTAAATTGTTCTAGCAAATACTACCTTCC
Organism: Rhinatrema bivittatum; assembly: GCF_901001135.1. Classification (NCBI taxonomy): domain Eukaryota; kingdom Metazoa; phylum Chordata; class Amphibia; order Gymnophiona; family Rhinatrematidae; genus Rhinatrema; species Rhinatrema bivittatum. Next base: position 49,874,751 of record NC_042620.1, on the reverse strand, counting down.
TTGAATATGGAAATTAATGGACAATTTGTGATCAAGAAATCTGGTAAAATACAGAAAGATCAAAGAGATTGGGAGTGGATAAGACTGCCAGTGCTGATGACAAGATGGCGCAGGAGGTAGGCCCTGCCATGGTAGGATTGTCAGAGACTTATGGGACTTATGGGACTTCATTATTGTGGATGAGTATCCTTTCTTTATTAGTCATGCAGTATTAATGGGGAGTTTCCCTATAATTTTCGTATCAACTTTTTAAGAAAATTAAGAAAAATTAAGCAAACGTTTTGCAGGATTTATTAAAAGTAAATTAGACCCCTATGGTAAACGAGAAGATATTTAATATGCTTTACTCGTGAATAGAGGGTCTTACATTAGTAATTTGGCGACAGAGTGCTTTCTGTAAAAAAGTGACCAATACATTTATTCTTTGGTTATTGTTCAGGATTGTCAGAGGCCATGCTAAAAACTCTTGGGGGCAGTTTCTGTAGTGCTCACTGACCAGCTGCAAAAAATACAATCTTTGGTAGACAAGTTGACGGATAAAGTAGAATCACTAGAATCCAAAAGAAAGTCTCGGATCACGATGATCGATTGGGGTCCCTTGAGGGTGGAACTGCCGAGCTACAAGAGAAAAATAATCATCTCGAAGACAAGTTAAATGATCTTAAAAACCAAAGCCAGTGTAATAACCTTTATATCTTGGGGGGGTCCCTTAGAAAGTTCATGGTGAGGCTCTGCTAACAATTTGTGAGAAATGGCTTCCTGAAGCGCTCACTTTAAATGTAGCAGATAGAGTGATTCTGCTGGAGAGGGCACATCAGCTGGGGGCAGGAGGTCTATATCAGGGCAGGCCCTGACAAAGCATTGCCAAATACCTTAATTATATTGATAAAGCAAAAATACTTACAGCGTATTGCAAGACCGTTGATCTACAATATGAAAACTGCACGCTTCTCATCTTCCAAGATTTTTCAACCAAGGTTCTTGCCATCAGAAAACAAGTCATTCCCTACTGTAAGGGAGTTAAATTGTCACTGGAGTTTCCTGCCTGAAAGTCTTTCATAAGGGGGAGACTTGTGTGCTTGCCACTGGTAAAGAGACCAAAGCATTCGTTGTTGATCTGCTGGACTAAGATTGGTTGGCCATACTTAAATTAGTTCTTGTTTGTTAACTGCTAATGAGTTTACAAAAGTAACTGAAAATTGGACCAAAACGTCCATTTTGTTGATTCACAGATGCTTTTGCCAGTGAACTAAATTCTGACAGGTGCATGGCAACCTTCTCAAAGGGGCGGCTATCTTGCAATGGAGGCATTTTGAAACCTTTGTAGAATTGCCTATAATGTTTAATGCGATGCCAGTATTGTCAAGAGCTGACATGGAATGTCATAAACTTAACTGATCATCATTTGCAGACTGGGGCTGAGAATGCATCGGTGTTTCCTGTTTGCGTTTCACAGCTATACCATGTGCAATGCTGCTTGGAAGCACAAAAGTACGGAAGAAGCAGCACCATAAAAGCCCACCAGGAGATTTTGGGAGCTGAATGAGCTGCAGTTTTTGGTGTAGAGGAAAGAGTACACCTCGCATCGGAGCAGACAGTTGGCTCATTCGTTCCTGGAATATAGGGACTGAATAAATCTATTGGTATTGGAGAGATTTGGGTAACGGGAAGTGTGTGGGACTATGCTCATGGTTGCTGTGGATGAATGTGGGCGAGATTGTGTGTGGATGTGTGCACATGCTGGGGCATAATTGGACTGTTAAGGATATATGGAATAGCTGGATAAGCATTAAGCTTACCTGATTTTTGGATAGTATTCACCTAAGGTGGCAGAAAATGTGCCCTAAAGGCCAGATTTTAAGATTTATGGGTGGGCGTAGATATGTGTGTACAACCAGGCGCGCACAAATCTATGCCTGATTTTATAACATGCGTACGCAGCCATGCGCATGTTATAAAATCCGGGGTCGGTGCGCGCAAGGGGCTGCACACTTGTGCACCTTGTGCGCGCCGATCCGTGCAGCCTTCCTCCATTCCCTCTGAGGCCACTCCGAAATCGGAGCGGCCTCGGAGGTAACCTTCCTTTTATCCCCCCCCCACCTTCGCTCCCTGCCCTACCTAAAACCTCCCCTTACCTTTATCTGATAAGTTGCGCCTGCCTCCGGGCAGGCATAGGTTACGTGTGCAGGCCGATGGCTGGCCCGTGATCTCGGGCACAGCAGCAAATGGCCACTGTACCTGGAGGCTCTGGCCCCGCCCCGCCCTGCCCCGTATTGCCCCACCCACTCCCCACCCCCTTTTTCAAGCCCTGGAACATACGCGCATCCCAGGGCTTGCGCGCGTTGCTGGGCCTATGCCATATGCCTATGCCTATGCCTATGCAAAATAGGCTCGGTGTGCGCAGGATCGGATTCTCAGGGTTATGCGCGTAACTTACCTTGCGCGCGCCGAGCCGCGCAGCCTCAGAGGGATCCTTCCTTCCACCCCCCACCTTCGTCCCCAGCCCTACCTAAAACCTCCCCTTACCTTTATCTGATGTTGCGCCTGTCTCCGGACAGGCGTAGGTTACGCCCGAAGGCCGATGGCCGGCCCGCGATCCCGGGCACAGTGATCCCACGATTTCGGGCATAGCGGCAAATGGCCGCTGTGCCTGGAGGCTCTGGCCCCGCCCCCACCCTGCCCCGTATTGCCCCACCCCACCCACTCCCCACCCCCTTTTTCAAGCCCTGGAACATACGCGCATCCCAGGGCTTGCGCGCGTTGCCGGGCCTATGCAAAATAGGCTCGGTGTGCGCAGGATCGAATTCTCAGGGTTACGCGCGTAACTTACCTTGCGCGCGCCGAGCCGCGCAGCCTCAGAGGGATCCTTCCTTCCACCCCCCACCTTCGTCCCCAGCCCTACCTAAAACCTCCCCTTACCTTTATCTGATGTTGCGCCTGTCTCTGGACAGGCGTAGGTTACGCCCGAAGGCCGATGGCCGGCCCGCAATCTCAGGCACAGTGATCCCACGATTTCGGGCACAGCGGCAAATGGCCGCTGTGCCTGGAGGCTCTGGACCCGCCCCTGCCCTGCCCCCGGATTGCGTGTAACTCTATGAAAATCCGCCCCATAGGGCCATATTTTTAAACCTACGCCCGATTTTATAGCATGCACGCGTAGCCACGCCCATGTTATAAAATCTGGGGTTGGTGTGTGCAAGGGGGTGCACACTTGTGCACCTTGCGCACGCCGATCCCTAGGGGAGCCCCGATGGCTTTCCCTGTTCCCTCCGAGGCTACTCTGAAATCAGAGCGGCCTCAGAGAGAATTTTCCTTCTGCCCCCCCCCCTCACCTTCTCTTCACTTCCCCTACCTAACCCGCACCATCTAACCCCCCCCCAACCTTTGTTGGTGAAGTTGCGCCTGCCTCCAGGCAGGTGTAGGATGCGCGCGCCGGCCGAATGCTGGTGTGGGAGCCCCCGACACGACTGCTGTGCCGGAGGTCTCAGTCCCACCCCCGCCCCCGGCCCGCCAACTCCCCGCCCATTTTTTTCAACTCTTGCGCGCGTCACCGGGCCTATGCAAAATAAGTTTGGCCCGCATAGGAGCGGGTTTTCGGGGTTACGTGCGTAATATACACGTGTAACCCTTTGAAAATCCGCCCCATGGTTTTATTTTTGCATATTAATGGGGGGTGGGGGGGGGCTTAGGCTGGGAAGTCCTCCCTGATAAGGAGTTATTTAGACCTAATGTAATACTCTATTGACTATGTAATGGCTAGTATGAGTATAAGCTAACTAAATGTAGATGGATTACATTCCCCAATCAAAAGGAAAAAAGTTCTTATGGAATTAAAAAAGGTTAAAATAAAAATTGCTTTTCTGCAGGAAACACATTTACTGGTGAATTTTAAAAGCTTTACACATGCCAAAACCAGGAGATATGCGCATTTCTCGGATTTGGACGCACCTTGCGGATTGTAAAAGTCCCATGACAACGCGCATATCTCTCATTATGCGCACAAAATATTTTTGGGGAAAAAGGGCTGGGGTGTGGACAGGCTGGGTCTGAGGCGTGAATTCTGTGCACAAGTATTTACACACACAAGCGTGTGCCGGAGTCCCCTACTGCATAACTTTACTTCTGCTATGGAGGGCGTGTAAGTAATAAATAATAAAAAAGATTCTAGTAAGCAAGGTTTAGGGGGTCTGGGCTAACAGGATAAAAAGTAGGCAAACTAACAAGGGGGGGGGGGGGGTAGGAAGGCTGATTGGTTAACTGGGCGAACTGGGATCGAACTGTGAAAATGGACTCTGTCGGCGTGCATATCTACTGAAATCTCCCCACTTATGCGGTCAAGGTGGCAATTGCGCACACATAGGTGTGTCCATATAAACTGGGGCGCACATGAACAGGTGTCCAGGCTATTTTTAACATGCGTGCATATACTCGCGTATGTTATAAAATGGCCTCGCCCATTGGCTCTTAAAATTTACCTCTTAGTGAATAGAGAGTATGCCAAGCTTCAAAGGGAATGGGTGGGTCACTGTTGTTTTTCCTTTTTTTTCTGCTAGACAAAAGGAGTGGCTATCTTAATCCAGAAGAACCTCCCATTTATATTAACTTCAAGGAGCAGTTTATTTGCTGAGTGCAACTTTTATATGAGTAGCCCTTGGTGCAAATAGTTGTAAACGGGGTGCTCTCTGATCCCTTCATGCTGGAAAGGGGAGCAAGGCAAGGTGTCCACTATCTCCATTGTTGTATGTAATAGCGCTTGAACCACTAGCTATAAAATTAAGAAGCATGGCTAGCTGTCAATGTATTAAGGTTGGGTGAAAGCAAATTAAACTTTGTTTATTCACAGATGACATGCTGCTATTTATTGGCAATCCCTCCCTGTAATTATTGATACTATAACTACATATGGCTACTTTTCAGGGTTAAAGTTTAATATGAAGTGCTCCCTTTAGATCCTGCTCTTCAGGAAAGGTGGAATGGAGTTTTCCCTGTAAAATGGAATCGGAAGCCATGACTTATTTCTGAATTTGGTTAACCCATTCGGCACAGACAATGTATAGGCATAATGTTATTGCTGCATTGCACAAGGTGATAGCCCTCCTCAGTAAATGGCCAATGTATCCATTGTCTATCATGGGGTGTTGTGCTGTGGTTAAAATGATCATTCTTCCCATATTACTGTATGTGCTACAGATGCTTCCTATTTGGGTATGAGGAGCTGAGATAAGTCTATACAGGTCCCTGATATTCACTTTTATCTGGCATAATAAATGTGCATGGATTAGTCTAGATACTTTAATGAGCAGTAAATAAAGGGAGGCTGGATATTCCAGGTTTACGCTACTATAATATAGCATGCCTAATGCGATATTTCCAGGACTGGGCTTCTCTCCACAAGAAGTTTGAGAGGAGGGATGAGTGGTCATGGCCACATAGGAATTTAAATTTATTACATTTTTCTAGAGAATCGGTTGGATTGTTGCACCTTGATGCTTTTTGGATTGCCACTTTTGGGAGAGCATGGAAGTGATGGAGAGAAAGATCTCACAGGGCAATGAATTCTCCCCATTTTTATCCTTTGTTGGCAACAAAGATTTCACTATGGGGCTTGATATTTCAGTTTTTCACTCTTGGGAACAAAGGGGATTATACTGTCTTGGCCAACTGGTTAATTCGGAGGTGGAATCTCTGTACTCCTTTCAGCAACTGAGAAAATAATGGGATATACCAATGTGTAATTTTTATGCTTACTTCAAATCCAACATTATAGTTTACAGGTCTGTAACAGAGTTATTGGGAAATTGCCTTTTCAGATGATCAGGAGACCTTCATTGAAACAACCCCTGAATTTAATAAGATTGGAATTTAGGAGCTATTTCTGAAAGAAAAAAACAACTTAAAATACCCCATTTAATGAAGCTTGCGGCCCATTGAGCCAGGGATTTGGGACCGACATTGAAAGAAACTGACATAATTAGTGCGTTCACTACTGTTTACCGCTATTTACTGCTGGCTAATTTAAGGGAGATTCAATTTAAAATACAGCACCGCATACAGATTACTAGAGTCAAGGGCGTTAAGATGAATTTGTGGAAATCTGACAAATTGTTTAAAATGTAATTATTTTAGGGGGACCTTATATCACAAATTTACAGAATACTATAAAATACAAGCTCTTTGGAGACAAATATTTGCACTGTTGTAAAGAGTATTGGGAGGAGTGATCTCTTGGGATGGGAAAATTCTGTTGTTACATTTGTTTGATAATAGTATTATATTACCTAGTGGAAAGAAATGATTTATAGCTGGATAAGAAAGTAATCCTTTCCCATTGGCACAATGATGAACGTCCTTCCTTTAGAGTCTGGAAGTTGGCAATGTTAAATTATGCATCACTGGAATTGCTGATGCATCAGAATTTGCCTGGCAAGATATCTCTGTTGTATTTACGAGGATATATTTTTTTTTTTTGTGGGAGCAAGTGTCAAAACAGTATTAGTGTTGTTATTTTCTATTTAAGGAACGTACTCTGTTAGAGAGATTGGATTACTTGCAGTGTGTTATGTATGCTTGGATTTGGTATGAATGTGGTGTCTAAGGTATGTCTGTTGTACGGATGAGGGAATGTATTAATAATAAACAAAAATGAGAAATGTTAATATTGAGGGAAGAAATGTTCTTTGCTGTTATCATGGAAAATTATTAAGTGGTTACACTTTGTAATCTGTTATATCTGGTTCTCATGTCAATAAAAATGATTATTAAAAAAAAAATCAAAATAAAAAATTATTCATGAATGAAGTCAACTTAGTGGCAAATAAAAATGATTCTGGCTAATTGGATTGGGGAAAGTCCAAGGATTACACAATGGAAGAAGAGAATGGATAAAGTTTTAATATTTGAGTATTTAACAGCGAAATATCTCTCTAGCAAATGATTAGACCACATGTTGGAGATATGGCAAGATTATTTATCAACTATTGAGAACCTAAGAACATTAGAATTGCTATACTGGGTTAGACTAATAGTCCATCCTGATTCCAACAGTGGCCAATCCAAGTCACAAGTACCTGGCAAGTACCCAAACATTAAATAAATCTCAAACTACTATTGCTTATTAATTAATAGCAGTTTATGGATTTTTCCTCTAGGAACTTATCCAAACCTTTTTTAAACCCAGTTACACTAACTGCTGTAACCACATCCTCTGGCAATGAGTTCCAGAGCTTAACTATCTGCTGAGTGAAAAAATCATTTTTTTTTTCAATTTGTTTTAAATGAGCTACATGCAAGTAAGAAATTTAATTTATAATTTGTAACAGTCTGAATTTAAAAGGGGAAGTAGTTACTGATATAATTTTATAGTTTTATACTAAACACAGTGTTAGTAATTGTGATATCATTTTTCTAAGTTGAAGGATACTTAGACCTAATATACATTTAAGATTGCCTTCTCTGTGCTAGTTATACTTTGTAAAATTAAGACTCATGCCATTTTACAAGAATTTCAAATGGATGTAAGATATATTGTAATATGGGTAGCCAGGACATACACTTCTACCAGTATCCGCCCTTTTACAATAATCAATACAATGAATACAATAAATACACAGACACCAGCTTTCTTACCAAAACAGTCGGGTGCCTGAGCCCCCAACAGTAACAAAGAAATAACCAAACCCACAGTGAACATCCGCCACCAGCCAGCAAGTTGAACACTACCAGGCCACCTAGCCTGTAGGGTTACCGCGATATTACACTTAACCGCTCCCATGACACCCCCCCCCCCCGCCGCCGCCCAGCAAGGAGCAGTGCATGTAGACCCCCGCCACACCCCAGCAAGGAGCCATATGTGGAACAACTGCACTCAGTTGCTCCCACTGGAAATCCAGACTTGACCACTGTCAAGTCAGCCAGCGAATCAGCAACAAGCTGAATCCCAACAGGCTCGGGCAACCCGCTCCATCTCAAGCTGTGACAATGCAGAAAATATCCCCTAACAAACAAACTATGAGCAAATAAGGGTGGGTGGGTGGGATGCAGTGACCACAGCGACAGCAGGCAAGTGAGATTTGCCCAGCCACGCACAGCTAAACTCCACCCCCCTACCCTACATTCTTTCCAGCCAAGAGTCAATTGGCTCTCACGCCCAGGTTGCTTTGAATTCAAACCGCAACTGCTTCTAACCTGAAGACTGGAAATTCCAGTCACCACCAACCTCCCCCCATCCCCCCCTGGCTTGCTCACGAAGTGAGCCTGGCACCAGGCTGTCTTTCCATAATATGAGTAGCCAGGACATCTCCCAGCATCCGCTCTTTTACAATAATTAATACAATAAATACAATACATATGCCGACGCCAGAGTGGGATCAAACAGGCTACAGCTTTATTACCAAAACAATCAAGTGCCCAAGCCCCCAACAGTATCAAAGAAATAACCAAACCCACAGTGAACCCACAGTGAACATCTACCATCAACCAGCAAGATGAACACTATCAGGCCACCTGGCCTGTAGGGTTACCAATATTACACTTAACCATTCCCATGAGCCCTGCCGCCGCCCAACAAGGACCCATTCATGTAGACCCGTGCAACAACCAAGCAAGGAGCCGTACGTGGGACAACTGCACCCAGTTGCTCCCACTGGAAATCCAGACCTGTAAATTATAAGCGAATCACTGCCCAAAGTATGCTGGACTAACAAACCAGAGAGGTCTGATGCAGTCGTGGCCTTAGTCACAAGCTCACTAATCCGAAAGGCCCCAAAAAATGCAAATATGAAAGCTAGCCGAAACAAACAGAACTCATATTGCGACACAAACCCCGCCAACATGTTCCATAACCCAAGCAAAATATCATGAGTTATGGGCAGCCACCCATCTGGACCCTGCACCACACCCCTGGACCAACCCAACAACAAATGATGAACAAAAAAACGGCCCATAGGAAAACCCCAACCGTGCACGTGCATAAAAAAGGAAAACCCAAATAATTGTCTAGAAACTGCAGCCTTCGAGACCCCCTCAGCCTCTGTACTCTCAATAAACTGCAAGAAAACATCCGAGACAGGGCCCTACCTCCAACCCAAAGATGCAAGAAAATAAACCACCTTGTTAGCTCCTCGAAGCAGTTTCCATGCTTCTGGGAAAAAAATTTCCATAGGAAAGGAGGCACTGAAGCTCCATACAGATCTGCCTCCAAAGTGAGCTTCAGAAACAGCACCTATTTGCAATGAGAAAGAGAATCAGTCACAGAATTAGTTACGCCCGGAACATGACGAGCCCAAGCGGTCACATTCAACTGCATGCACTGGAACACAAACTCCTGCAGCAAGTCAGAAACCAACATGCACTTCGCAGACCTCTTATTGATAACCTCAATCACACCTAGGTTGTCACACCAGAAAACCACCTTCTTGTTCCGAAAACGTGATCCCCACGAACAAACCACTACCACTAAAGGAAACAATTCGAGAAAGGTAATGTTTTTAATTGTACCCGCTAACTTCCAATCCTCCGGCCATGAAACCGCATACCAAGAACCCTGACAGCAAGCTCCAAAGCTGATAGAACCTGCTGCGTCCGTATAAAACTCCAAATCATGGTTCAATAATGGATTAGATTGCCACAAAGAGGAGCCGTTAAAATCTGTCAAAAATTGGTCCCAAATGCACAAATCATCATGAATCCCATGAGTAATCTAAATATGATGACTGCTCCTCTTGATACCGGACATCGCAAATGACATTCTATGTAAGAAAACTTTCCCCATTGGAAGGAACTTACAGGCAAAATTCAAACTACCAACCAAGGATTGCATCTGTTGCAAAGTAATCTTCTTACAAAGAAGCGCCCTCGTTACCAACCCCTTCATGCTGACTACCTTTCAGAGGATAATCACGCACCATGTCCACCAAATCTAACTCGAATCCCAGAAAAACTAAATAAATGCAGGACCCCTCCATTTTCCCCTCCGCAATGGGAATACCAAAAATGGCAGAACTCTGCTGAAAACACCACAAGACATCAGCACAACCGCTCGAAGTCCACCCCAGTCAAGCCACAAACTACTTAGCCCAGCTAGCCCTGAATCAGAGGCCCAACCCACACAGAAGCCTGAAGACCGACCCTCAGCCGAAGTGGGGATTGAACCCCCAGCCACTTCCATAGGAACGCATGCAGACAAGCTAGCAGCAGAAGCTACCACTAGAAGGCACCGCACTTCAGCTGCTGCACCGATGAGCCCTGAGCCTGCTGCCTCCATGGCACTTGAGGTTACTAGCCTTGGAAAAGTGTTAAGTAGTGTGATTTGGTTTGATTAGGTACCAACATTTGTTAATCAAGAGAGCAGTGAGTCACTCTGCTCTCTCTCTCTGAAGTTAGACTGTTTGTATTTTCCAACCCTCACACCCCTAGCTCATCCTTTAATTTATAGGCAGGTGCCACTATAAAAAAAAAACAACCCAAAAACCTTATTGAGAGTTTGATCATTCCCCTGTAGGCCACTACAAGACATATAGTGATTTCAAACCACAACTACACCTAACCTGACAGACTGGAAATTCCAGTCACCACCAATATCCCCTCCTGGCCAGCTCACGAAGTGAGCCTGGCACAATATTACTATGGGCAGCCTGCCTGCCTGCCCTTCCAGAAATGTAATAAAGTAAGCCATGAGTTAATAGAATGGAAACTGTTGTAGGGGAGGGCGGAGGGGTGAGATGGGATGGGAAAAATAAAATATGAATAGCGGGAAATGTCTAAAGCTGAATTGTTATGTAAGTTAACATTGGGACATGACCCATTGTTTCTGAAATATTTAAATAAAAATGTTTTGAAAAAAAAAACATGGAAGAGGGTAATTTTCAAGAGCCATGTACTCAGGTAAAAGGGCTGCCTGAAATTGCTCATCCTTAATCTATTTAAAAGACAATCCAGTGGGAGCACTGAGAGGAGAGGATCACCTTGCTGGTGGCTGAAAGGAATCAGTAAGTTTTTGCTTGGGACATTTTCTTTTTTAAAAGTATTGGGGTGAAGTTAACTATTTGGAAATATTATTTAGTGTGTTTGTGCTTTTAATAGTAAGGCAGTGAATAAACAGAAGTTAGACTGCGTGTATTTTTAAATAGTCAGTAAGGCAGCTAGTAAGCGGAAGTTAGAGTGTTCGTATATTAAAAACAAAAAAAAGAAAAAAGTAGCCAGAAGCTAGAAATAAGCTAGGAGCAGTGTATACCTAAGTAAAAAGGTTGAAAAGTTCAGTTCAGTTACTAGCCTTGGAAAGGTGTTAAGGTAGTGTGATTTGGTTTGATTAGGTACCAACATTTGTTAATCAAGAGAGCAGTGACTCACTCTGGCTTACTAACTGAAGTTAGACTGTTTGTATTTTCCAACCTTCCCACTCCTAGCTCATCCTTTAATTTATAGGCAGGTGCCACTATAAACCCCCCCCCCCCAAAAAAAAAAACAAAACACCTTATTGAGAGTGTGATCATTCCCCTGTAGGCCACTACCAGACATATAGTGAATTCACTAATACATTTAAAGGACATTAATTGGACACATTCCTGCTCCCATAGTGGGAACTGAACAAATTTGAGATGAAGGCAGCAGTCCAGCAGCAAGAGGGGGGCTTCCCAGTCTTTTGCATTGAGTGTCACATGTATGATTTTTTACGTGCCGGTGAGAAATTGTACATGTGCATGAGATGCAAAGAGCTCCTGGCTCTCAGAGAACGAGTCCGATCTCTGGAGGCTAGAGTGGCAGACCTGGAAGAGCTGAGGCAGACAGAGAGGTATATAGATGAGACCTTCAAGGACATAGTAGCCAAGTCCCAACTTCAGACTGGCAGCTCTGGTGCTTGGAGGAAGAAGATCTCATGATTGGAGAGCATCAACCTGGTGCAGCAGGAAAGGATCCTGTAGCAAGGACCTGCTCTCCAGGTGGTGCATTGTCCTTTCGCACCGAGGTTATCTCCCCAAGGTCTACTATCCAGGAGGGAAGGGTTAGGTTGGCTATCATAGTTGGTGATTCGATTATTAGGCTGGTGGGTGCGAGGATCACCTGGTAACATGCCTACCTGGTGCAAAGATGGCGGACCTCACGCGTCAACTAGATAGCATTTTAGACCGTGCTGGGGAGGAGCCAGCTGTTGTGGTACATGTGAGCACCAATGACATAGGAAAATGTGGGAGGGAGGTTCTGGAAGCCAAATGTAGGCTCTTAGGCAGAAAGCTTAAATCCAGAACCTCCAGGGTAGCATTCTCTGAAATGCTCCCTGTTCCACGCGCAGGTCCCCAAAAGCAGGCAGAGCTCCGGAGTCTCAATGCGTGGATGAAACAATGGTGCAAGGAAGAGGGATTCAGTTTTGTAAGGAACTAGGGAACCTTTTGGGGAAGGGGGAGTCTCTTCCAAAGGGATGGGCTCCACCTTAACCAGGGTGGAACCAGACTGCTGGCGCTAACCTTTAAAAAGTAGATAGAGCAGCTTTTAAACTAGAACAAAGGGGAAAGAAGACAGTCGCTCAGCAGCGCATGGTTCGTGTTGTGTTCCGTGCCCGTGGAGGACCACGGGCGCGGCCCCCTACCTCACTCGCGGCAGAAACCCTCCGCGGCAGCTCCTAGAAATACCCCTGGGCCGGTGCCCGTCGCTCCAGCACAGGTCCCCAGTCTGGCCGCCGGGTGGGGAGCCATCCCTGCTCCTCCCTCGTGGCGTCCTGCAGTCTTTCCTCCACGGAGGAAATCCAAGATGGCCACCGCCATCTTTAAGCACGAGCCCGCGCCTCCTCATTAGAATTAAAGGGACCTGATCCCTTTAACCTTCTACAGCTGTTCCCTATGAGCCAGAGTGAGGAAGTGTAAAAGGAGACTTCCTCTGCTCATTCCTCGACTTGGCAATGTCCCATGTAGTCAGGTCTGCTTGCTTCGGTGATTTCTTGTACTTGGGATCCTTGTTCCTGTCTTGTCTTGGTGTTCCTGGTTCCTGACTTCGGATTGGCTAGTGGTGATTCCTGGTGTGTGACTTCGGACTGGCTAGCAGTGATTCCTGGTGTGTGACTTCAGACTGGCTAGCGGTGATTCTTGGTGTGTGACTTCGGACTGGCAAGCGGTGATTCCTGGTGTGTGACTTCGGACTGGCAAACGGCGATCCCTTGGTATAAGACCTCGGACTGGTAAGTGACGACCCTCTGGCACTTGACCTCGGACTTCTTCTGGACCATCATCTCCAAGGGCCCACCTAAGTCCCAGCGGCCCGGGTCCCTATGGGCTCCTCCCGGGGAGACCGCGGGCTTCCAGGGGTGAAGCTCCAGTTAGCCCTTGCACCGAATTCTCGACTCCTTGACCTCTCAAAGGTCCACCTAAGTCCCAGCGGTCCGGGTCCCTACTGGCTCCTCCCGGAGGGACCGCGGACTTCCAGTGGCGAAGACTCCATTCTTCTCCTTGACATCACGACTCTTCATCTGCTTCCACAGTCGCCTCTATCTCCAGTGCCAAGGGTCAGCTGGTCGCATCTTCTGCTCTGCCTCGCCACCCGACGGGAGAACCTACGGATCTTCCACCTAAGGTATACCATCCTCCCGTCGGCCCACGGGTTCACAAGCCTGAGCATAACAGTTTGGAGGGAGGTATCTTCAAAGGATACTAATGATGCATTAGAATTAGGGCATCCCAACAGTGAGGTTCCGATAATAAGAAAAGTAATCCAAGTGCCTGTAACTAAAAAATCACATAAGCTAAAAATTTCTAATTTATCCCTATCAATTAAAAAGCAGAATGAAAATACAAACAAAAAACAAACTTTGAATTTTATCACACATTATATCTGAAGCAGAAAGCCTGTGAGGGAGTCAGTTGAACCATTAGATGATCGAGGGATTAACGGGGAACTTAGAGAAGATAAGGCCATCGCAGAAAGATTAAATGATTTTTTTGCTTCAGTGTTTACTGAAGAGGATGTTGTGGAGGTACCTGTACCAGAGAAAGTTTTCATGGGTGGACTGAACCTAATCACGGTGAACCTAGAAGATGTGGTAGGCCTGATTGACAAACTGAAGAGTAGTAAATTAGAATGTATAGCAGTGAATGATGACATAGACTTAATTGGCATCTCAGAGACATGGTGGAAGGAGAACAACCAATGGGACAGTGCTATACCGGGGTACAAATTATATCGCAATGACAGAGAGGAGCACTCGGGAGGCGGTGTAGCACTTTATGTCTGGGATGGGATAGAGTCCAACAGGATAAACATCCTGCATGAGACTAAATGCACAATTGAATCTTTATGGGTAGAAATCCCTTGTGTGTCGGGGAAGACTATAATGATAGGATTATCTACTGTCCACCTGTTCAAGATGGTGAGACGGACAGTGAAATGCTAAGAGAAATTAGGGAAGCTAACCAAATTGGTAGTGCGGTAATAATTGGGAGATTTCAATTACCCATCAAAAAATAGTGGAAACTGGTTAGTCTGACTTCAGTGCCAGATTTCAATTACCCCAATATTGACTGGGTAAATGTATCATCGGTACATGCTAGAGATATAAAGTTCCTGGATGGAATAAATGACATTTTTATGGAGCAATTGGTTCAGGAACTGACAAGAGAGGGAGCAATTTTAGATCTAATTCTCAGTGGAGCACAGGATTTGGTGAGAGAGGTAATGTGGTGGGGCCGCTTGCAATAGTGATCATAATATGATCAAATTTTAATTAATGACTGGAAGGGGGACAGTAAGCAAACCCACTGCTCTCGTGCTAAACTTTCAAAAGGGAAACTTTGATAAAATGAGAAAAATAGTTAGAAAAAAACTGAAAGGAGCAGCTACAAAGGTAAAAATTGTGCAAGAGGCATGGTCATTGTTCAAAAATACCATTCTAGAAGCACAGTCCAAATGTATTCCACACATTAAGAAAGGTGGAAAGAAGGCAAAACGATTACCGGCATGGTTAAAAGGGGAGATGAAAAATGCTATTTTAGCTAAAAGATCTTCATTCAAAAATTGGAATAAGGATCCAACAGAAGAAAATAGGATAATGCATAAACTTTGGCAAGTTAAATGTAAGACATTGATAAGACAGGCTAAGAGAGAATTTGAAAAGAAATTGGCCATAGAGGCAAAAACTCATAGTAAAAACTTTTAAAAATATATCCGAAGCAGAAAGCCTGTGAGGGAGTCAGTTGAACCGTTAGATGATCGAGGGATTAAAGGGGAATTTAGAGAAGATAAGGCCATCGCAGAAAGGTTAAATGATTTTTTTGCTTCAGTGTTTACTGAAGAGGATGTTGTGGAGGTACCTGTACCAGAGAAAGTTTTCATGGGTAATGATTCAGGTGGACTGAACCTAATCACGGTGAACCTAGAAGATGTGGTAGGCCTGATTGACAAACTGAAGAGTAGTAAATCACCTGGACCGGATGGTATACACCCCAGAATTCTGAAGGAACTAAAAAATGAAATTTCAGACCTATTAGTAAAAATTTGTAACCAATCACTAAAATCATCCATTGAACCTGAAGACTGGAGGATAGCTAATGTAACCCCAATATTTAAAAAGGGCTCCAGGAGCGATCCAGGAAACTACAGACCGGTTAGTCTGACTTCAGTGTCAGGAAAAATAGTGGAAAGTGTTCTAAATATCAAAATCACAGAACATATAGAAAGACATGGTTTAATGGAACAAAGTCAGCATGGCTTTACCCAAGCAAGTCTTGCCTCACAAATCTGCTTCACTTTTTTGAAGTAGTTAATAAACATGTGGATAAAGGTGAACCGGTAGATGTAGTGTACTTGGATTTTCAGAAGGCGTTTGACAAAGATCCTCATGAGAGGCTTCTAGGAAAAGTAAAAAGTCATGGGATGGGTGGCAATGTCCTTTCGTGGATTACAAACTGGCTAAAAGACAGGAAACAGAGAGTAGGATTAAATGGACAATTTTCTCAGTGGAAGGGAGTGGGCAGTGAAGTGCCTCAGGGATCTGTATTGGGACCCGTACTTTTTAATATATTTATAAATGATCTGGAAAGAAATACGACAAGTGAGGTAATCAAATTTGCAGATGATATAAAATTGTTCAGAGTAGTTAAATCACAAGCAGATTGTGATAAATTGCAGGAAGACCTTGTGAGACTGGAAAATTGGGCAACGAAATGGCAGATGAAATTTAATGTGGATAAATGCAAAGTGATGCATATAGGGAAAAATAACCCATGCTATAGTTACACAATGTTAGGTTCCATATTAGGTGCTACAACCCAAGAAAGAGATCTAGGTGTCATAGTGGATAACACATTGAAATCGTCGGTTCAGTGTGCTGCGGCAGTCAAAAAAGCAAACAGAATGTTGGGAATTATTAGAAAGGGAATGGTGAATAAAACGGAAAATGTCATAATTCCTTTGTATTGCTCCATGGTGAGACCGCACCTTGAATACTCTGTACAATTCTGGTCGCTGCATATCAAAAAAGATATAGTTGCGATGGAGAAGGTACAGAGAAGAGCAACCAAAATGATAAAGGGAATAGAACAGCTTCCCTTTTCAGCTTGGAGAAGAGACGGCTGAGGGGGATATGATAGAGGGCTTTAAAATCATGAGAGGTCTAGAACAGGTAGATGTGAATTGGTTATTTACTCTTTCAGATAATAGAAAGACTATGGGGCACACCATGAAGTTCGCATGTAGCACATTTAAAACTAATTGGAGAAAGTTCTTTTTCACTCAACACACAATTACTCTGGAATTTGTTGCCAGAGGATGTGGTTAGTGCAGTTAGTATAGCTGTGTTTAAAAAAGGATTGGATAAGTTCTTGGAGGAGAAGTCCATTATCTGCTATTAATTGAGTTGACTTAGAGAATAGCCACTGCTATTACTAGCAACAGTAACATGGAATAGACTTAGTTTTTGGGTACTTGCCAGGTTCATATGGCCTGGATTGGCCACTTTTGGAAACAGGATGCTGGGCTTGATGGACCCTTGGTTTGACCCAGTATGGTATGTTCTTATTTTCTTGTATGAGTGGGGTTCCATATTAGTTTTAGCCACATTCAGAAGTGGCGTTCCTGGGATTGTGTTTATGCTGGGGGAAGCAAATGATGCTTATATGTTGCATTTTTTAATCTGTCTGCATAATTTTCCAGTGAAAAAGGTACCTGTACAAAAAGCAAGTGCAGTACCCACAGCAGTTCTCAAAGTGAAAGTACACGCACACCTTCTCTTTGAAAATTGGTACAAAGACTATGAGGAAGAAATACCCGTGGATTGTGCAGCAAGGCAGAGAGTTTGAAAAGTGCCCCATTTATGTCTTAAAGTAAGAACTTTTTTTTTTTTGCTTTCACAAAAGGAAACAACAAACTTGTTGTATAGAGCTCCTTGTCTGCCTACATGTTTGTCTCTTTGCCCTAAATCCAAAGTCACCAGAGAAAACAAAAAAGTAATGAAAATATGAAACCATTTATTGAGTTCAAGAGGTTCCACATGAAACTCATTTAAAGCCCTTGAGTATCCAACAAAGTCATTATAGAGAAGTTCTGTGCCTCACCTAAAAGAGACTAAATGCGATAATCGGAGGTGGAGAAAAACCCTCCCATCTTCTTTTCTCCTAGTTGTTCTCAGTCCCATGACGGCAAATGAATTACATTTCCAAAACTTCCAGGGTGAAAAAGCCTCCTACAATTCATCTCTGAGGAATAACTCTTATTGCAACATAATCTCCCACAGTTTCAAAGTTTGTCTTGTTATTATTTCTTTATTACCCTGCACGCTTTAAAATACAATATTGTGTTGTTATTTTGAGAGTGAAGAAGGCAGTCAGTTGTGAAAAGTAAGAAAGTGAGATTGTCTACTTCTAGGTTATGTATGGTGTGCAGAGAGTCAGAGAGTGGCCCATATGGTAAATAACAATACCACTTAGGATTTCTATTCATTTTCAACTTTCCCCCCTAATATTGTGTACCTCAGGACTCTAGAAGTCCACCTAGTGCCATCGTAGGGGAGAAGCAGCAGCTTCTTCAGGTCAGGACATGCATACACCAGTTATCAGTTTTTCATGAAACATAATTTATTTCATTTTGCAACTGCCTTCCTGTGAAACTTTATAAGCTACCTAAAAACAAATAATACCAAGGGTGAGACCTACCCGCTGCACATTTTGCTTCTTTTTGCAAGACGTTGTTAAAGAAATACATTCTTCTGTAATAACTGATAACTAATACATCAAATTGTGAAGGGCTTTGAAAAGTGAAAGTGCATGTTATCACATTTGTGCTAAAATAGTGCCTGGTATTTGGAAATTTTGTGCATGCTTTTATTTTTTTGCGAAAACCTCACCTGAAAATACAAAAATAGCTACAATCAACAAATACTTATTAAGAGGCAGAAAATGTTTGTTATTCCAAGATTATTATTTTTTAACACATTTTAATGCGCCAGAAAATTTTTCAGATACTTGCACTCCATTTTGGAGCAGGCTAATAAATCATCAGTGGGATGCTTGAATTCTCTGTAGTATATTTGAAAATAAATTTCCAAGTTAGAACATCCTGAAGAATCACATAGTTTTTGTTGAAAACTTGGCCTTTGCTATTATTTAGGAGAATTCTTTGGTTGGATTTCTCTTCACTTTAATTCTCCAGTAGCAAGTCACTTTGTCTTCCTATGCTTTGTAATCAATCAATTATCATGCAGAGCAGATGGCAGCAGTTTTTCCAAGCCTTCTCTCTCAGAAGTGACTGTATGCAGGCTTCTGAGGCATCAGAAGATCCAATATAGGAGTTGGCAGCCTCCAGTACCCTTGGATAGAAGTCTGCATGGATTTTCAGGCAACCACTAATGAATATGTATGAGATAGATCTGTACATATTTGAAGCACTGTGCATTCACATTTACCTCATTGCATTATCATGAGGAATAATCTGAAAATCTGAGTGGATTGGTGTCTACAAGGACAAGAGTTTGCCTACCCCTGATTCTATACAGTAGTGTAATATACCCTTTGTTGCACCAGAGGTGAACCCTTGGGCCAAGGTGGGGTTGACGCAACTCGTAGGTAGGGACCCACCGTTGGCAGGTGGAGTGGGATGATGAACGGAGGCTAGCTGGTGCTTCACCAATACCAGCCCTCATTCCCCACGGGTTGAGCCTTTGGGTGCCGGGGCCAGGTGGGCCTCCGTATGTCATCGTTGATGAAGAGATCGAGGTCAGCCCAGAGACAGCAGGAGAGAGATGGTACAGACTCATACTGGACGAGGCTAGGCGAAGCCAGAGTCCAGGACATCGGAGGCCTCAAGACAGACGTCTAGAGGTAGGCTAAAATCAGACAAGTAAAAGTCTGGGGCTTCTAGAGAGCGCAGGATGGATGACTCAACAAAGAGCAGCACAGATGCGCAGGATGGACGATGACTCCTCAGGAAGTTCAGGAACATGAAGATGGACAACTGGACTTCAGAGACGGAGGACGTCAGGACAAACGGATGGCCAGGACTCATAGCAGCAACATCTTGGACTGAGCTTCGGGAATCCGGCATGATCGACGCACCTGACAGGTCATTCGAAGGAAGACGAAACTTCCGACCCAGCATGTAAGACACATCAGAAGGTCATCCCGAATTTGGACTGAGGATGGGCCACTAGGAGGTAGATCTGGAACCAGGAATAGGATCAAGACTGATGAAGGACGTAAAGAATCCTCAGCAATGATGGATGGAACTGTCCAACCGAGCACCCTACACACCCCAGCCGGGATGGTCACAGACCACTCGTACCACTGCGCGCCTTACACAACCCAGCTGGGCTGGTCGCGGACCATGCAGGGACGGAACAAGCGGATCCTCAGAGACTTGGAACTCGGAACATCAGGAACTTGGAGACATGGACATCTGGAACAACAGGATTTTCAGGAATGGAATCTTGGAACATCAGGACTTGGAACATCAGCAGAAACAGAGAGCAAGGATGACGAGGGATCCCATGAAGACAGGGAGAATGCCAGGAAGGAGCAGGAAATAAGGAGTCCTATGGAGGACTAGCCCCTTGCCAAGGCAAGGAAGAAGTGAAGACTGAGCCCTTTTATAGGGCTGAAGAGGAATGCCCAGGATGAGGTCATCAGGAGGAGCCAGGAGGACTGGCCCTTTAAATTCAGCAGAGAGGCACGGCCTTGCCTCTTAGGAAGCAGGGGCAGGACCTTGGAGAGCCGCGTCCTGCCGCTGAGAGTGCAGGAGCAGGGCTGGGCTGTGGAATAGGCCCCAACATCGGAAGCAGCTTCCTGCTGTGAGAGGAAAGCTGGGAGTGGCTCCTGCCACAGAGGTGGTGGATTCAGAGCGGCCTCCAGGCCACATGGAACCGGCGACAGCGGCAGGCCCGCCACAGAGAATGACATCAGTGGCCTCTGGGCCACATGGAAGCACGGCAGCAGGACCTGCCGTGCAGGAAAAGGAAAGAGGTGGCCTCCAGGCCGAGAAGGCGGAATGATGGCGGCTCCTCCTGAGTAGAGACGGCATCGGGACAGGCAGGCTGGAGGTGAGAGGCTGCTCGCGGCTAGGCCCACAAGCAGAATTGCAACACAATACAGACAAAAACATAAAACAAATAATTAAACCTGAATAGAAAATGAATTCTAAAAATCACATAACATTAGCTAGAACTGTAATGTGAACACCTCGGCAAACTATAGTACTTTCAACTATTTCCTGAATATCATGATGTCTTTTTCCTGTCGTAAGACCAGCAGTACCTTATTCCACAGTACTGCATCAATATAAGAAAAGGCACAAGTATGTGTCACTTGCTTACAATAATCAGAGGACCACAAGCTCCGCAAAGGCCTAGAAGGAATTAATAGTTGCTTTAAATACCCTCTTGCATGGCCTTAAAGACCAATAAGATAAGTTTAAACTTAACCCTAACTGAGATAGGCAACCAGTTCAATCTCATCAGACTCGGTGAGATATATTCCCAGCATCCCAGTTCAATGGATTAGGCGGGCTGCCACCTTCTGAACTGCCTGGGGACCATGCAAATATTTAATAGGCAGTCAAACGTGCAGCGAATTGCAATAATCCAGGGCTGAAAGCACTATTGCCTGCGCCATGGATCTAACAAGTATCCCAACATAAATAAATACTGCCATCTAGTGGCAAAACCAAATGGCACAGATATTGGTAAAATATGTTAATTTTAAAAGATTCAGATTCATCAAATCTTTAAAATGTATCCCGGAGAGTATAATTTTGTGTCTATAAAAAGTTGACAAACATTCATATCACTGTATGTGGGACATGAAACATACTCGGGAGTTAACAATTTTTCTTTTCATTGTTGTTAATTAACATTTGGGCTTCTCATTTGCTAAGTTAAGATTAATGCTAGCAGAACATTAGATGTTACAGCCATTAAGTATTTAAACAAATAGTACAAGTGGGAAAAGTGTCTCAAAATAGTTAAAATAAATCCTTTGTACACCAAAGGAAGAAAACATCCTTTTTGTGTGTGGTCCTGTAGTTCTTCCTTTCTCCTTTTGATTCCAGATTAGTTGAAACTAGTGCTGGGCTTCTGGTGCCATGGACCTTCCTTCACAACTTCCTGTGTATTTCTCCCTGGCCTCTCACTGTTCCTAGTCTTGACATTGCAGCAACGGTCCTGTGGCTAAGAGTCGTGCACCTGGACTCCTTCTGAAACCTTGAGCTCTAAAACCAGTTGAAAGCTGTCACCCTTAACAATGATCTGGATTTCCCCTTCCCTCGGGGACTGTGAACGCTGCCTCTGTGACTCAGGAATTGAACCAGAGACCTCTACTACTGTTACTGAGACAAAAGGCAGGCCCCAAACAGCTGTTTTTGATGTTAGGCAATTTTCTCAGTATAATATCTGTGCTAAACAACTAAATTAAGATTTATTATCTTAACTTGCTGCTAGATAATCAAACCTGCTGTTAGGGGGGAAAAAATGTTATTTCTGGCCTTATGCTGGTGTCTTGGAACCACAGCCTAACTCGGAAGCATCCAGCCTCAGACTGCAATAGTCTGCTGTATGGCCCCCCCCCCCCCACCCCCTAAATATCTGGATTGGTTCTCAGGGGATTCAAAAGGAGTGCGGGAATACCTGGAAGGTATTGCCAGCATTTTAGATGGCTTAGGAGGATAAAGGAAGATTTCGGTCCCAGCGGAAGACCTGTGAGCCCTTCTCCTGAGGTGTATTAATTATATATTATGATGGTAAGTCTGGAAGTTTTGTGCCACACTTCTAAATAGAAGTCTTGTCTCCTGGGCTGAAGTAACCTGGCTTGTGAGTAAGCTGTACCCAAACTGTTAACATTTCCTGACTTCTGTGCTGCAGGTAAACTTATTTTGTCACTGTTATTAAAGAAATCAGTACTGAGACTCAAAAACTGTGTGTGTGTGTGTGTGTGTGTGTGTGTGTGTGCGTGCTGCAGGGGCCACCAACCTGACACCTGCATACCATATCAACTTCAGTTTGACAGGCCTTAAAGTTTATTAATTAAAGATATTCTCACAGGTACTCATCCCATGAAATCATTTCCTTCAGTGAGATGAAAATTAAGTGCCAACTCATCCTTAACAGATTAAATGCAGTGAGGAAGTGATGCTTGAAGAAGTCACACTTTTAGTGTTATCCTCACTTGTGCTTGTTTGCCTATTTTCATCATTAATAAGGAAAGGAATAAGGCTGTTTTCAGGGTAAGCAACAGGGTAGAAATGGGAAGAAAGGAATAAACAAACAATGATTTATTTAAAATAATGTATTTGAACATGTGACTGCTTATAATGTTTAATACTAGAATTTTACTGTAATTTGCTCAATAAATTAGAACTGCATGTGATTCCAGTTAAAAAAAACTGGAAGATCCATACTGAAAAGGTTCTGTATGGATAACTTTTGGAGTTACCTGCACAAAAACCACCAACTGCATAAATTTTGTATGCATAACTCATTGTGCATACAAAGTTTATCCCGATAAAAAGGGACATTCTTGGAGGCATTCTGGGGCAGGAAGCAAAATTGCTGAGTGCTTCCTGGCTAAAATTATGTAAGTCTGGTTGGAAAAATAGCTGTTCTAAAGTTATCTGGGAAAAGTTATATGCGTAACTTTATCAGGATATATTAAACAATAGACTTATCCAGGTAAATCCCATGGAATATCTACGAAAAGTTACAGATAACTTGCCGGTTCGCTGGTTCTCTGAATATTTAACTCTGGGATTCAACATACAGCAGTTCTGAACTGATTTATAAACAAGAATGACCAAAAGCATGCTATTCAGCACCATGGTCTGGACAGCTCCTCAGGCAAAGAGATGTCTAGGACAAACGGCTCGATACTGTAAGGCCGCGGTAGAAACAGTGCGGCAGTGCCAGGCGCACCCTTCCTCCCCGCACGCACAGTTCTCTTCACTTAGCGCCCGATACTCTCTTCTAATTGCATGCAAATGCATGCCGCGGCTGCGAAGCCTTAGGCAAGCGTTAGGACCGCGCAACCCATTTTACTGTATAAAGCGCCTATACAGTATCCTGGGTTCGCGGGCCTAACGCTTCATGGCCGCGCTGGTATCTGTTATTTCAAATGTCATTTCAAATGACATTTGAAATGACAGGTACCAGATGTTCCCCGATGCTCAGCAAACTTTCCCCCAGCCCCCGCTTACCTGCCCTGGCCCCGTCCGGTCTCCGGTGCAGCCCGTCCGGTCCCCTCCTCCCGAAGCAAAAAAAAAAAAAAACCGAAAAAGTAGCAAGGCTCGGGCCTGCTATGGTAGTCCCTTCTCCCTTCTCCTCTTCGTGCGATTCTCCTCCGTGCGATCCTCCCCTCCCCTCCTCTCCGTGCGATTCTCCTCTCCGTGCGATCCTCCCCTCCCCTCCTCTCCGTGCGATCCTCCCCTCCCCTCCTCTCCGTGCGATTCTCCTTTCCGTGCGATTCTCCCCTCTGTCCCTTCTCCCCTCTCCTCTCCGTGAGATTTCAGCGCTCAAGGCAGTCACATGCCGTGACTGCCTTGAGCGCTGAAATCGCATGGCCATTCATCCAGGCAGAGGGAGCCGGCCTGCCTGGATGAATGCACGGCAGTGAAGGAATGGCCGTGCGATTTCAGCGCTCAAGGCAGTGAGCGCTGAAATCGCACGGCCATTCATCCAGGCAGAAGGAGCCTCTGCCTGGTTGAATGCACGGCCCCCGCCGGAATGAATGCCCGTGCGATTTCGGTAGTCACGTGACTGTAGCAAGTCACGTGACTACCGAAATCGCACGGGCATCCATTCCGGCGGGGGCCGTGCATTCAACCAGGCAGAGGCTCCCTCTGCCTGGATGAATGGCCATGCGATTTCAGCGCTCAAGGCAGTCACGGCATGTGACTGCCTTGAGCGCTGAAATCGCACTGCCATTCCTTCACTGCCGTGCATTCATCCAGGCAGAGGGAGCCGGAGGCCGTTTTCGCCGCTGGCTCCCTCTGCCCAGATCCCGCCGCCCGTCTGAGACTATCCCGCGTCCACCCGCCCCCGCCGCTGCTTGGAACAGGCGCCCACCCACCCGCGGCCTAGATTTTACACGTGACCACTCGCTCCCCGGCTCCTGCCGCCGCCCGCCTGGACCCACGCGGCCCTCCGACAGGTATTTAAAAATTTTTATTTTTTTTTCTGACAGGTTTTTATGTGTCCCACAGCATTACATTTTCTCGATCATCTCTGTATCGCTTTTTTTTTTATTGTGTTTTATTGTGTTTCAGTATTTTAAGTGGTGTCGATGGGTTTGCTACAAGACTCACAGTCCTAACACCTACTAGGGAGAGGCGGTAAACTAACACGTTAAGGCCGCGGCAAAACAGCGGGTTACTAAGGAGATAATATCAGCGCCAGTTACAGTATCGGAGGAGAATAGCTAATTCCTTCATTATACAGCTAATTCGTTCATTTACACATCATCTACATGCTGGGTGCGGAAAGGGTTATGTGTCTATTTTAGGAAGCGCTAAGGACGCGTGAAACTGGAGACTGTATCGCTGGATGGCCTTACTCGTCTGTATTGTGCGCTCCCAGCACGTTACAGACGGGGAATCTTTAACTGAACGTTACTGTATCGACCTGAAAGTTAGCAGTACCTACACATGCAACATATTGGTGGATATGACAAGATTTATCTGTTTAATTTTGGAAGTCCGCTGGATAAATCTAGCAGGATGAAAACTCTTCCTCCATCAACTGACTAAATTTGTGTGCACAAAATCACAAGATGCACAAATTTAGTAAGTCAGAAAAAGGGGCATGGCCAGCTAAATTTAACTCCAATCGCAGAAATAGCTGTCCTAAATCTAGCCAGATTTTGTCAGATTAGATTTAAGTAAATTTCAACCAGAAAAGCTGAAAAGCTGGCTCATGATGACTGGGTAAAACTATCCAATTAAAGTATCTTACCTTCTCAATGGGTTTTTGAAAATTGAACAGATTGTGCTTTACTGCATGTATTTGTTAAGCTGACTCCTTACATTTGCCTATGAGTATGATGATCCAGTGTTGGGCTTAACACTGCTTAACTTGTATATCAGTGATGTAAAAGAAG
Organism: Rhinatrema bivittatum; assembly: GCF_901001135.1. NCBI lineage: Eukaryota > Metazoa > Chordata > Amphibia > Gymnophiona > Rhinatrematidae > Rhinatrema > Rhinatrema bivittatum. The sequence goes on along the minus strand of NC_042620.1, from coordinate 49,849,204 downwards.
ATGACTTAAAATAAAGGACACACCTGAGAACAGGATATTCATTCAGAAAAAGCCTCAATAGATTAAGTGGAAATAAGATTCCTGGATTTAGAATTCATACAGGATTCATCTGGTTTTTACTTAATTTACCTTGGCTTTCTTATTTCCCTCACACTGGTTCTCTGCTTTAGCTATGGATTGTTCAGTTCAGTTTACTTGTGTTGCATTCTTCTACTGCTTCTAAGAGGTCCTGCTGTTACGTGGGGGGTGTTTTAGTGTGCCCATGGGCCTCAGCCCAACCCCAGATGGGTCCAGGACCGAACCGAAGGTTGACGGCATGTACCAGCATGGCTGACGGTCTTACCCTCTGCCAGGCCTGCAAGCTCCCAAGGCCAACAACAGGATGATGTTGGATTGTGAATGGTCCTCTGACCATTCCGAGCCCTTTCAGACCTGCCGCTTGGATTGGCATAAAGCAGCAGGCCTGGCCTGAGGTCAAGGGCAGACGGGCCTTGACACGAAGACATGACACCAAGGTTGATGCGACAGCATCACAGACGAGGGTTAAAGCGAAGACATGACACCAGGGCTGATGGAACGGCATCAGAGACGAGGAACTTGATGAAGTCCAGACGAGATAAGAAGCTGGGAAGGAAGACATTGGCACTGTTTCTCAGGGCGCCCTACACAGCCCACCTTCACGGGCGGACTCAATGAGCTGGTCACGAACCACCTCATCCCACTGCGTGCCCTATACAGCCCGAGGAGGCTGGTCATGGACCACACTGAGAATGGGACAAGCACAGGGAAGAATCCAGTCGAAGTGGGACTCCGATGACGAAGCCAGATGTCGCCCGAAGAACCACAAAGGCTGGCAGGACATGACGGCTCAGGAGCACAGGACACCAGTCCACCTGCAGGCCACTCCAACCCGGGAAAGACGTCGTCCAAGGGAGAAAGACTGACAGGACCAGAAGGCTCAGGAGCACTGATGACACAGGAGCAAGCCACCAAGGAAGCAGGAACATCAGGAAGCGGAGGATCAAGACGAGACACCAGGATGAGGACCTCAGGCATGAAGACATGGCATGACGAGGAACAGACGAGACGAGGAACTCCATGGAGAAGATAAAAGACCTGACGGAGCTCTGGCAGGCAGGAGCCTCCAGAGTGAAGTAACTCCGATGGAAGGCAAGGCTGACTGGAAGTTGAAGTCCTTTTATAGGGCTGCAGACAGGCAACTCCCTGGGAGGAGTTTGGAAGGCCCACACCTAGCTGGCCCTATAACTACAGAATAGTGCTATGGAAAATGCCCTTTCTCTTGTGACATTCAGTCTAGCAATTCGTACTGTTGGGACTTCTAGCAGATTCTTGCTGATAGATCTGAGGCTTCTTGTTGGTTTGTAAAGCCACAAGGAGGTGCACAGCCAAATGGTATCTTGATTATTTATGAGTAAGAACATAAGAACATAAGAAAATGCCATACTGGGTCAGACCAAGAGTCCATCAAGCCCAGCATCCTGTTTCCAACAGTGGCCAATCCAGGCCACAAGAACCTGGCAAATACCCAAAAACTAAGTCTATTCCATGTTACCATTGCTAATGGCAGTGGCTGTATGTAATGTAATGGTGATAGTATTTTGTATTTGATTCGGTATTTAATTGGCAACCAGTGTAAACTGAATAAAATGGGCGTGTTCATTGATGAACCCAGTGAGTACTTGTGCTGCTGCATTTTGAATTAGCTGTAAGGGTTTAATAGTGGAGTCCGGAAGGCCGAGGTATAGTCCATTACAGTAGTCCAGACCAGAAAAAATCAGTCTTACCACTGCCTCTCCAGAAGACTCAGCAGTTTGTTGCAGTTATAAAATACACATTGATGCCACTGTCTGCAGGTTCCAGGCTGCAGGCCCCTATCCTCCTCTTCCTTCTCCATACCATCATGGGTCTTATCTCCTCTCTTCTGCTCCTGCTGCTGTGTGGTTATAAGCCCCCTGCATCTAAGTAACCAGCACATATGTATGTATTTATTTATTTTATTTCTTATTTTACAATTCTTATATTCTACCTAATATAATAAAATTGTTTTAAGCGGATTACAAACAGTGTGAATAATAAAAAAGCAACACAGACCACATATAGACAATACATTCAACACCCTAAAAAAACCATAAAAAATTTCTCATCTTTCAGGATATAAAAAAAAAAGAGGTAATGAAACTGCTACATCAAAGATATTTGTAAAATAAAAGGCTTTTACTTTCTTCCTAAAAATTTTATATTCCAATATCTTTCTCACAGCTTAAGGAAGAAAGTTCCAAAGGGCTGGTCTGAGAACAGAAAAATTACACCCACACGTTTCTTCCAGGCATATCTTTTTAAAAGAAAGAAGCATCGGTAGTGAGTGCTCCAAAGAGCTTAGGGGCGGATTTTAAAAGGGTTACGCGCATAACCCTTAAAAAAAACATAGGCTCGGTGGTGCGCACAAGCCCTGGGACACGCGTATGTCCCCGGGCTTGCAAAAAGGGGTGGGGTGTGGACGGGGAGGGGTGGGGCGGGGAGGGACGTGGCCTGAGCATAGATTTGTTCGCGCCGGGTTGCGCGAACAAGTCTTCGCCCGCGCACAGGTTTTAAAATCTGCCCCTTAATGAATGTGAGGTGATATAACTTTCTTACTATCCCCTTTAATAGCCTGAGGGATGAATTCTCAAAGAGTTATGTGGCAAAAATTAGCCTTTATAATTGTATTTAAAACCATTATTACATGTTGGTGTTTATTGTATTTTGATATATAAACAATGGTTAATAAAATATAAATTAAAAAAAAAATTAGCATAAGGCATGTAAGAAGGCTGTACTTGTGTAATCTGTATTTTTTTTATCATCTTTTTAATGATTTTCAAATAAACATCAACGATAATTGATATAAGAAAAAAGAAATACATTTCAGAATTCACAGATACATGTACAGTCTACAAAAAAAACGGGAAAAGTATAACATAATTAGTCACAACTAAGGGAATAAAGTTGAGACAAACAAAATATCACAAGAAATGCCAATTCAATTGCGTAGTTTAGCTTGGTGATTCCCTAGAAACATGGACAGAAGTTGAAGAGATAAATCTAGACTGGAGACATGTTTCAAGCTGTTTAAAGTCAAAAAATAAAAAAACTACCATTCCTAGCCTTAAGTAAACACTTACATAGAAATCTCAATAGAAAAGAATAACTTAAAGCAAACACCCTATCTCTATATGTCAAAAAAGCTTTCCTTTTATGTTGGATTACTCTTGAAACATTTAGGAATACAGGCACTCTATGACCCCAAAAGATCTTATTCTGTGTAAAAAAAAAAGTTTTAATGTTCAATCCCTGTCTGACCTTAAAGCATAGACAGCCAAGAGTGTAGCTCCAGAGATTATCTTTGCGTTTTGCAGAAAATTGGAGAAATCTAAATCTTCGAGCTGGTCTTTCTCCATCACTATATTTTCCCTAGAAGAAACTAACACAACAGGAAGATAATACAACGTAATTAAGAGAGGAAAAACTCAGCTGGAATTTGTAACACCTCAGAATAATATTTTCTAAGCAATTCCAAAGGGGAAATTAAGGAGAATGAAGGAAAGTTAATAAATCTTAAATTAGTCTCCTAAGATGATTTTCATAATTTTCCAATCTATGATGAGAATATTCCTTATCCTCAATTAGTGCCATATTGCTCTCCTGAAGCTCCTTAATATTCCCTGACAATTCTTGAATCTAACTTTCACATTCGATATGCTTTTGAGAATGAGAAGATGCCATAACAGAAAGATCGTTAATTGAAGACAAAACATTCTCAGTACTACAAGTAAGAAAGTTTTGCAGTCCAACTAATCTGTATTTTATAAAAAGTCACAAGTATCCGCGTACTTTATGTTTCACACACACATATACATTTTGCGGCGGATTTTAAAAGGGTTACGCGCGTAATATACGTGCGTAACCCTTTTAAACCCCTCCTGTGCGAGCCGAGCCTATTTTGCATTGGCCTGGCGACGCACGCAAGCCCCGGGACGCGTGTATGTCCCGGGGCTTGAAAAAAGGGGCGGGGAGTGGGCGGGGTGGAGGGTCTGGGGGTGGGGCAGGACCGAGGCCTCCGGCACAGAGGCAGTCATAAATAAAAAAATAAAGGTAGGGGGGGATTTAGGTAGGGCTGGGGGGGCAGGTTAGATAGGGGAAGGGAGGGGAAGGTGGGGGGGGGGGAAGAAAAGTTCCCTACGAGGCCGCTCCGATTTCAGAGCGCCCTTGGAAGGAACGGGGAAAGCCATCGGGCTCCCCTAGGGCTTGGCGCGCGCAAGGTGCACAAGTGTGCACCCCCTTGCGTGCCGACACTGGATTTTATAATATGTGCGTGGCTGCGCGCGCATGTTATAAAATCGGGCGTACATTTGTGCTCGCCGGGTTGCTCGCACAAATCTATGCTCGCGCGTAGATACGAAAATCTGGTCCTTTGTGTTTATAAAAAGGGACAGTCTAGGGGCATTCTGGGGGGGGGGGGTCATCATTTATGCACATAAGTTGCTATTTTAAAAGACATGTGTATACATTTGGTAACTTACTCGTGCAATTTTACACCTGCTAAATATCTTGTGTAATTGATATCAGACTTGTTTATTGTGTACTGGCTGGGTGGGAGGTATGGATGAACTGGGGGGGGGGGGAGAGTTCAGGCTGAAGAACCAGGAGGTTCTTGATGATGTGAAGAAGAACTGGGAGAACTGGTGAAATAATTGGTAAACTGATTAATATCAATTATGCATGCATATTTTAAAATATGCTGACTTATGCATGCAAATCAGGTTCTATGCAAATAAGTCCTACTTTATTTTGGCACGTAAAAATATACGTACATATATTTTTAAAATAGGTAGGAAAAATATTTATGTTCAATGCATTTAAATATTTGTGCATAAGCATATATCGTATACACACATGTGCCAGGGTAAAGATACACAATACACATATTTATACATGCTAGATATAAAATACTATCATAGATCTACGCGTGACCATATATGCATGTATATGCTGCCATACATATTTGTTTGAAAATTCCCCTCTTATACACTAACATAATCCAATTAAAACCTATCCTCTGCAAAACAGGAAGCCAATACAATTCTTGTAGTCTAGGAGCATTATGATCCCTGACAAAGCAGCTAATTACCAACTGTGTGGCTGAGTTCTGCCAGAGCTGCAAGACCTGCAGTTGAGAAGGCCCACATATATAGAATTACAGTAATTGAGTGTCCCCACTACCAAAGATTGCACCACAGTACAAAAGTCATCCCTGCTGAAAACCTATCTTTGCCGTCACATTAGCCTAAACATATAGAAGTCTGATTCCAATGCTGATTTAATCTGAGCTTGCATGGACAGCCTAGTATACAGCATTAAACTCAAATCATGAACTCCTAAATCTGTATAGCTTACAATATAGATGATTAAGAGGATAAGAGACCCAGTTTTTCAAAACTGTGAATAATAATGTTCTGAGGGATCATCTGGCCATTAAGATATTAAACAACAAATGTAAAGGGCAGCTGTGTTGCAGAAAAATATTTTATAATGTTCTATCTCAGATATATTAATGGTGTTAGATTTATCTATAAAACACATTTATCCTTTCACTAGTAAACTCATCACTCATTTATTGATGGCAGTATGATGTATAATTGCTGCAGCAAGTCAAGTCTACCATAGATGGCTCATGAGCCAGAGTCCCAGACATGCATGCAGTGGGACATTTTACTTCTGATAGACCAAAGGTAATAACTATGAAATTTGGAATCCCTTTTTAACATTCACTGAGAAAAATTTCAATATGTGACAAAACTGAGGAATTTTAATCCATTCTGAAGATCACATATTTTTAGCTCCCATAAAGTAGATGGGCTAATTTCAACTTCCAGACCCTGACTAGTAGAAAATTTGTGTTACATTTGTTTTTATGTTTCTGATTCTACAGAATTTCCTTGAATTGTATTATTTTGCAGGGTTTTTTTTTTTTACACTTTGCTTCACCATTTGATACCTGATAGAAATCAGAAGTTACGTGAATAAAAGAAAGAAATGGTTTTCCTCCCAAGTGCTGCTCCTGAAATGAGTGAATGTAAGGTAGGGATGTGAATCGTTTTTGAACGATTAAAATTATCATCAGATAATTTTAAAATTGTCCAAAATCGTTAGATACGTGATACAATACAAATGCCCCCGATTTATCGTCAGGGGCATTTGTATTGTATTGTTAAATAGGGCGTGGGAAAACCGGCACACCAAAAAAATCCTAAAACCCACCCGAACCTTTAAAACAAATCCCCCACCCTCCCGAACCCCCCCAAAATGTTTTAAATTACCTGGGGTCCAGTGAGGGGGTCCCGACGCGATCTCCTCCCGCTCTCTGGCCACCGCTGCGTTGAGAAATGGCGCCGGTGGCCCTTTGCCCTTATCATGTGACAGGGCAAAGGTAGCGCCGGCGCCATTGTGTTTCCTGGCTCCCGACGTCACGCGTGCGGGAGATCGCCCCCGGACCCCCGCTGGACTTTTGGCCAGCTTGGGGGGGCCTCCTGACCCCCACAAGACTTGCCAAAAGTCCAGCGGGGGTCCGGGGGCGATCTCCCGCACGCGTGACGTCGGGAGCCAGGAAACAAAATGGCGCCGGCGCTACCTTTGCCCTTTGCCCTTATCATGTGACAGGGCAAAGGTAGCGCCGGCGCCATTTTGTTTCCTGGCTCCCGACGTCACGCGTGCGGGAGATCGCCCCTGGACCCCGTTGGACCCCCAGGGGCTTTTGGCCAGCTTGGGGGGGCCTCCTGACCCCCACAAGACTTGCCAAAAGTCCAGCGGGGGTCCGGGGGCGATCTCCCGCACGCGTAACGTCGGGAGCCAGGAAACAAAATGGCGCCGGCGCTACCTTTGCCCTGTCACATGATAAGGGCAAAGGGACACCGGCGCCATTTCTCAATGCAGCGGTGGCCAGAGAGCGGGAGGAGATCGCATCGGGACCCCCCCACTGGACCCCAGGTAATTTAAAACATTTTGGGGGGGTTCGGGAGGGTGGGGGATTTGTTTTAAAGGTTCGGGTGGGTTTTAGGGATTTTTTGGTGTGCCGGTTTTCCCGCCCTCCCCCGATTTACGATTTTTAGAAAAAAAAACTCGACGATCAGATTTCCCTCCCCCCCAGCCAAAATCGATCTTTAAGACAATCGATTACACGATTCACACCTCTAATGTAAGGTTCCTTTAAAGGAGATGGGCAAAGTTTTGGAGGCGAGATTAGATAGGAATCTCTCAGTGCTGAGGCAAATTTCGCATGTAACCAAAGTCACGCTTTAGTATTTGTGGTTCATTCAGCGCCTTTGACCTTTTTTTTTTTTTAAGAGATCTGATTATTACATTGGTCTGTCCAAGTGCATTGGTTTTAGGGGGGAATCTGAATATGTTAAGAGAAGAACTGGGATGGGGGAGGGGCATAACTTTAAAGCTTTTATGGATTTCTTGTTTATCTCCATGTTCACTTTTATTTCTTATAGGGGCCTCTCATAATGCCTGAGATTATTAGTAGTCTGGAATTATATTTGGTGTCATTATTTAATTGCTTCCAGTGGCATCATGAGCCTATAAATATTTGTTTTGTTTTGCTGAAAATTTTTTAAAACAATAAAAATTACATTCAACAGCACACATATCAGGGATCAGCTGTTCAAAACAAAGCCAGTAAGGTACTTCTTCACACAAAACATAGCTGGCATTTAAAATAAACTACAAGAAGATATAGCACTGTGAGACAAATCCCTATTGGTAAATGAGATCAGAGGATGAAGAACATTCCTGCATGGCCTATTCACATTATAAAGAAAGATACTGTGGCAGCATATTCAAGAAATTCTTCTGTGTTTTATTATGCAGTTCTGTTATGAAAAATAAATGAATGCGATTCTGGTACACTCTAATTTATTTTACAATATGCAAACGTTGTATCTGAACCTTTTTTTTTTTTCGTTATAGTAACTTTTTCACATGACTAAATGAATCAGGGCAGGACACTCACAACTGAGAGTGGAAAATGAAAGGTGATCACAGCCTTTTTTTTTTCATTTTAAGGTTGTTTTTATGACATCAGAGTTTATTTTTAGAAACTGTGAACATAGTATGCTGTAAACAGGATTTGGAGGTTAAAACAAGTTTATGGTAGAAGAATCTTATTAAGCTTTTGGAAGCAGGTCCTGAGTGTACTGTGTCTTAGTTTGACGGTAGACCTTCAACGAGCAAGCAGGAAAGCATATGCTAACTTCTACACATCACCTCTCTACATTAATGTCTGTACATTGTATATTAATATTGTCCGCTACACATTAAATTCGAGGGAAAACAATTCCTAAAATATTGTGTAATATTGTATGAAAATTGCTTCCATATAGATGTTTCTCCCGCAGAAACCTTCATCTCTTGTGATCCCTTGTACATAATGCTTTTTCTTTGTTATAGACCAGTGATTCCCAAACTTGTCCTGGGGACCCCCAGCCAGTCCGGTTTTCAAGATATCCACATTGAATATGCATGAGATAGATTTGTATACACTGCCTCTATTGCATCTGGGTGCCTTGGGGAAGCCCCCAGTGCTGAATTTGAGTAGAGTCACTTCCAGGACCTAGTGCCAGCATGGGTAAAATAAAAATAAGTCAAAATAATAAAATTAATAAAATTAACATTGGGGGCATCTTTAAAGAAACAGGGGTTCCTGAACAGACCTATGTGAGGTTAAATAAAGCCAGGGAAGATAAAAGAATAACACTAGCATTACTATGGAGTTCCACTAATAAATAGGAAGATTGAGGGTAAAATAAATGCCAGTGTGCCTTAAGTAAGTAAGCCTCTGACATCTGAAGAATGTCTAGGAAGGGTTTTATTTGCCAAAAAATATGTACAGTATGTTGCGATCTCGGTTGCTAGACTAGCGACCGGGTCCTTACCTTCTTTCCCCCGCTGCAGACCGCGATGGAGCTCGGCATCTCTCGGCCTACTGGGCCTCTCTGCAGTGGCATCTCCACGAGGGAGATGCCGCCGAGCCCCGATCTGGACTCCGCCACCCCCCCCCCCCCCCCCCCCCCCGGGACACATGCACGCGCGAGGGAGGACCTTTTAAAGGTCCAGCCCCAAGAAGCTCCAGCCAGCCCCCTTGATGACGTCAGACGCCGGCAGAGTACTTAAGGCCGGCGTCTGCCTTAGGGAAGTGCCTTGCAACGAGGTTCCTCAGTCTCTGAATGTCTAGTTGTGATCCTGCTGTTCCTGATCCTGATCCTGGTCTTGCTGTTCCTGATCCTGATCCTGCTGTTCCTGGTCCTGCTGTTCCTATTCCAGATCCTGCTGCTCCTGAACCTGCTCCGCTTCTCCTTGGTTTGCTTCTCTGGTTCCTGACTCCGGCTTCGCTTCGATACCCTGTGTCTGCCACCTGCCTCGACTTCTGGTCTGTCTTCTCATCTCTTCTCGCTGTCGTCACCTAAGTCCCAGCGGTCCGGGTCCTCTCGGGCTCCTCCCGGGGGGATCTCGGGCTTCCAGGGTGAAGATTCCTTCTTCTTTTCAAATATCACTGCCATCACCTAAGTCCCAGCAGTCCGGATCCTCACGGGCTCCTCTCGGGGGGATCTCGGAATTCCAGGGTGAAGACTTTACCTTTGCCTCTGCCGTGGTTCCGCCTCCCAGCCTGATCCATCTCCACGGAGCTTTCTCTTCCAATCAGCGCAATCCGCCAGGCCGGCCCAAGGATCCACCGTTCTGTCCGCAACAGTTTGCAAGGCCATGGACCCGGCAGATATCTCTGGACTGCAAGCCATTCCCGGAATGGCCCAATGACTGCAGCAGCAGCAACACTGTCTCGATGTTCTGGCTGCCACCGCCGAGCGATTGGCAAATCGGCTGGATGCCACTCTGCTAGAGCCACCACCAGTGCAACCTCCGGTTCCCACAGTAAGCATAACTGCGCCCACTCAGCTCCCTGCCCCCTCCCGCTATGCGGGCGATGCCAAGGGCTGCCGGGGATTCTTGAACCAGTGCTACATAAGGTTCTCGCTACTTCCTGGTCAATTCCCATCAGATTCAATGAAGGTAGCCTATATTCTGTCATTGCTGGAGGGGAAGGTGTTGAGTTGGGCTTCACCAATGTGGGAATGCCAGGATCAACTGTACCTTAATTTTTGAGCTCTTTCATCTTTTGTATTTATACTGTACTCACACTCCATTTACTCTATCTCTTTTATATTTATTTTATATTTATTTTCTATATAATATTTATTACTATATTACTATGTTTAATTGGTTATCTATTCTATTTGTTCCAGCATTATTATTAGTTCTATTGTTACCTGTTTTATTGTTCAACTGTTCTATGTAAAGCCCACTACTCTTTTTGGGCATTTAAAAGTTGTATGTAAACCGGATTGATTTGTAGTTCCTACAAGAACTTCGGTCTATAAAAATTAAAAATAAATAAATAAAATAAATCCATTGTTGAATAATCTACAGCAGTTTGTCCTCAGTATCAAACAAGCCTTCGACGAACCCGCATGCCTGCCTACAGCTATGTCAGAGCTGTTACAGCTAAGACAGGGATCTCGGTCCCTGGCAGATTATGCTATCGAGTTTCGCACTCTCACAATGGAGGTAGGCTGGTGCAATGACAGCCTGCGGGGAGTCTTTTTGGAAGGCTTGTCTGGTCGCATCAAGCACGAGTTGGCTGCCAGAAACCTTCCAGACAACCTCAACGAGGTAATCGATTTAGCTGGCTGGATTGACTGTCACCTCCAGCAAAGGGCAAAGGAGGGACGATCACTACGCCGCCCCATATCTTTGGCACCTGTCTTCTCTAGATCTATGACAACACCCTCAAGTCAGGGGACGTCACACTCAGAACTGTCAGCTGAAGAACCAATGCAGTTGAGCCGCACACCGTTGACTGCGGAGGAGAGGCGAAGACGCTGGGAATTGGGCTTGTGTCTATATTGTGGCAGCAAGGGCCACTTTCTAGCCCAGTGCAAGGAGCATCCGGAAAACGCCAAAGCCTAGGCAGTTCGGGGGAGCTACTCCTAGACTGTGTTAATTCTGCTCCTCAATGTACTGTACCAGTGACTCTAGAATACCCAGGAGGGTCTTTTAACACTTTGCCTTCATCGACTCTGGAGCGGGTGGAAACTCTGTCTTGGCGGATTTGGTGCAACAGCTGCGGTTGCCCATTGTTCCTCGGAGCCCCCCACTACGAATCACTTCTATCCGAGGTACAGTCCTCCCCGGGACTATTTCTGACTCTACGGCTCCTCTGATTCTCCGGACCGGGGCGCTGCATTCAGAGGAGATATCTTTCTTGATTTTGGAAAAGGCTGTTCACCCAGTGGTATTGGGTTTACCGTGGTTGCAGCAACATTCTCCCATAATTCATTGGGACTCCTTACAAATAGCTCAATAGTTCCTGCCCCAACCTGTGCTAGACAAAAACCTCAAATAGGTCAACCGTGGGGGTTATTGCAGCCACTGCCTGTACCTACTGAACCTTGGACTTTGTAGTAGATTTGCCTTCATCCAATGGGAAAATGATCATTTGGGTCACAGTGGACCACTTTTCCAAGATGGCTCATTTTGTTCCGCTGGCCAAACTGCCATCTGCACCAGAGTTAGCACTGCTATTCGCACAGCACATCTTCCGCATTCATGGACTTCCACAGGACATTGTTTCTGACTGGGGCTCGCAATTTACGGCCCGTTATTCGAAAGCTCTGTGCAAGACGTTTGAGGTTCATCTCAGTTTCTCCACCACTTTTCATCCCCAGAGTAACGGTTAGTCTGAGCGCATGAACCGTTCTTTAAAGACATTCCTCCGCGCCTTTGCTAATGACAGACAGAACAATTGGTTAGAGTTGCTACCCTGGGCCGAGTTTTCCTACAATAACCAAATTCACTCGGCTACTGGAGAGTCACCCATTCAAGTAGTTTATGGGAAGCAACTTAAACCACCGCTACCGCTGTCTGTGTCTGTGCCATCACCAGCAGCCCAGCTGTCTGCTCAGCATTTGCATAGACTCTGGAATTCCATTCAAACCAAACTCACTGCATCAGCAAGCTCCGATAAAAGGCATGCCGATCGGCATCATCGGCCGGCACCAGTATTTCTTCCAGGGGACAGAGTCTGGCTCAGCACCAAGAACATTCACCTTAGGTTGCCCTCTAAAAAATTGGCTCCTAAATTCTGCGGGCCATTCTGAATTGCTGAGAGGGTTGGAATGGTTTCCTATCGCTTACACTTGCCTACTACTTTACGTATTCACAATGTATTCCATGTCTCCCTTCTTAAACCAGTAGTCCTTTCTAGATTTCATCGGAGACCGCCTGACCCTGTGGCTACCCCCGCTGCTGATGATCCTACATACCAGGTTCGAGAGATCTTTGACGTATGTTTCTTCAACCGTCGCTGGGAATACTTGCTGGCTTAGGAAGGTTGCGGTGTGGAGGAGAACACCTGGGAGCCCGCTCACAACATCTTGGACAAATCCCTTCTGCAACAGTTCTACTTGGACCATTCTGGTAAACCGGGTCCCTTGAAGAGGGGACGTAAGGGATGGGGTACTATTGCGGTACTTGGTCATCACAGAACCATCATTTTTACCCTCAGCATCAAAGGGAAGCAGGAGGCAACCAGGAGAGGTTAAATCACAAGCGGATTGTGATACATTACAGAAGAACCTTGCAAGACTGGAAGATTGGGCATCCAAATGGCAGATGAAATTTAATGTGGACAAGTGCAAGGTGTTGCATATAGGAAAAAATAACCCTTGCTATAGTTACACGATGTTAGGTTCAATACCTAACACCCAGGAAAAAGATCTAGGCATCATAGTGGATAATACTTTAAAATCGTCAGTTCAGTGTGCTGTAGCAGTCAAAAAAGCAAATAGAATGTTAGGAATTATTAGGAAGGGAAATGGTTAATAAAACACCTTACTGTGTCCAATTCTGGTCGCCGCATCTCAAAAAAGATATAGTTGCGATGGAGAAGGTACAGAGAAGGGCAACCAAAATGATAAAGGGGATGGAATAGCTCACCTATGAGTAAAGGCTGAAGAGGTTAGGGCTGTTCAGCTTGGAAAAGAGACGGCTGAGGGGGGATATGATAGAGGTCTTTAAGATCATGAAAGGTCTTGAATGAGTAGATGTGATTCGGTTATTTACACTTTCTAATAATAGAAGGACTAGGGGGCATTCCATGAAGTTAGCAAGTAGCACATTTAAGACTAATCGGAGAAAATTCTTTTTCACTCAACGCACAATAAAGCTCTGGAATTTGTTGCCAGAGGATGTGGTTAGTGCAGTTAGTGTAGCTGGATTCAAAAAAGGTTTGGATAAGTTCTTGGAGGAGAAGTCCATTAACTGCTATTAATCAATTATACTTAGGGAATAGCCACTGCTATTAATTGCATCAGTAGCATGGGATCTTCTTAGTGTTTGGGTAATTGCCAGGTTCTTGTGGCCTGGTTTGGCCTCTGTTGGAAACAGGATGCTGGGCTTGATGGACCCTTGGGCTGACCCAGCATGGTAATTTCTTATGTTCTTATGTTCTTACTACTTCCTCCTCCGAGCCACCACCATTGAGGGAGCACCACTGCCATAAAAAAAACTCAACCCACAATTGACCCTCTGACTGAGAATCAAGTCTGTAATTAGCAGTGGGAATCAAGGCTGCACTGACGTTGATCTGGAAGTCTGGTCACAGACTTTGTGACCTGGAAGAAAGCAGGAATTAGTGTAGGCTGCAGCAATCATGGGTATTGGGAAACAGCATTGAGCCACTGCAGAGAGTTGTTCCTCTCAATCTCGCCAATGTGGGAAGGTAGGAGTGGCTGATCAGCTGATGAGCCAAAGCGGACGGACAAGCATTGTGGGCCGCTGCTTCTGGCTTCCACTCCTATCGCAGGCCATGAAGAGAAAAGCAGGCAGAATCAGCTGCCCAGCAGTGATCAGCTGGGTTTCTGATTTTTGCCACTGCTGGCAGCTTCCTCCTTCTCTTGCAGCCAAATCACGATGGAGTGAGCCCCCAGAAGTGCTGCTGCGGTTTCATTTAAAAAATAAGCATAGACACTGGAAATGCATCAGCAAACCCCAGCTATGAACCCCAATAACATCTGACACATCAAGAAAGCAAAGTTAAGTGTGAAAACACTGACAAAAAAACATACAAGCTTGTTTAACAGAGACAATAAAAGATACAACAGAATAGAAAGGACATTGAAAGAAAGAATAAGACAAAACGAAAAAAGACATACAAAGAAAGAAAGAAACAGAAAAAAAGAAAAAGAAAAATACCCAGGAACATCCTTGAAAACAGAACAGGTATTCATCAGTGATATAGTCACTGGTAACCTAAAGGGATGAAAAAATAAAAGAACATAAAGAATCAATAATTATGATTACATTTAGATACTAGAATTAGAAATAACAAAAGATGCAGTAAGGATCTGTGTAAGCGTGAGCCCCTCTTGCCATGACGTCGCCTTGTAGGTTGAGTCCTGAGATCAACGTCAGTGGCGGGCGAGCGTGTCTTGGCAGGGGTCAGACAATGACTAAGTCCAAAATTCTATCCAAATATCAACAGCAGCTGAAGCCAGGCAAGGACAAGACTGACAGTTTGAGACAACGCTGATGGCTTGTGACAAGGCTGATGACTTGAAGCAAGGCTGAAGCTGAAGCAGAGCTGAAGACTGCAGCAGAGCCACAGGTGAAGAGTGAAGCAAAGCTGAAGGCTGAGAAGAAGGAACCAGGCTGGAGAGCTTGAGCAAGCAGAAGACTAGAACCAGGAGGAGCAGGAACCAGGAAACCTTCTTGCTGAGGCAACAAATCCAAGTCCAGGCAGGCTAAGTAGTCTTGTGCATGTGACATCATTATCAGGGTGGGTACCCAACTCTCCCACCAATGTGCACTGAATCGTGTGCACCAATGGCACACCCGCCCTAAGCATCTCTTCACCTGGTCCTTGTATCACACTCATCAGAGCATCCAATGGCAGCTGTCTGCCACTGAGGAGTCTGGGAAGGCGGCTAACAGTACCCCCTCATCAAGCCCCCTCCTCAAGCTTCTTCTCTTCACCTTCTGAGGAGACAAAAGTACTATTTCCTCAACTGGGGCCTCGGGATCCAGACTGGACTGAAAAACCATTCAAAGCAGAAGACTTAACTGAAGAAAAGGTTGAAAGTTTGGACAAGGACTGAGACTGGTTCTGATCAATGGACAAAGGTTCTTTAGCAGGAGGGCAACACAGTTCAGAATTCATGTAAGAAAAGGATGTACATTGAAGCGCAAAACCGGTCCTTCAGATGAGGTGGTTCAAAGTGAACAGTCCAGAGACAAAGATGAAATGATACAATGTGTTGTGGAAGTGAACCCTTGAGCTGAGGTGGAGTTGGTGCAATCCGCAGGGAGGAGTCCTGCAGGTCCCCACCATCGGTAGGCAGAGCTGGCTGGAGTAGAGGCCCAACTGAAGCTTCACCAATACCAGCCTTTGTTCTCCTTAAATTGAGCCCTCAGGTGCTTGGGGCAGCTGGACTTAGGTGCAGCCTCTGTGGAGGTGAAGATCCATTGCATAGAATATATTGCAGACCAGCACAGTGAAGAAGTGGAGTCTGTATGAGCAGTGGCTGTGACAGATGGCAGTCAATGGAGTCAGATTCAGGCTGGGGTCAGTGGTGGGCAGAGTTCACTCAGTGTCATGGTTCAGGCAGTGGGCAGGGCAGGCAGAGTTCAAACAGTAATGGTAGACAGGCAGTGGTCAGAGGCAGGTAGAGGTCAAGCAGCATCGAGGTCCAATCTGATGTCAAGCCAGAAGACCAATCCAAGTCAAATCTGAAATCAATCTAGAAGTCCAATCTGATGGGACAAGGAATGAAGAGGAGGAGGAAGAACGATGAACCACAGAAGCAAGACGAGATGCTGAAGACAGATGAAAGGAAGACTGACCAGAAAGACAAGAACTCAGAAGACAAACCAGACTGCCAAGGAAGCAGGAACAGGACACACAGAAGAAGCAGGAACCAGGAATCAGGAACGCAGAGGCAAAACACTTCTCCAATGGAGTCAACCTATTGCCGAGGCACTGAAGGTTCCTCCATAGGGTTGCCTGGATGACATCATCAGGGGCACATCCGGAGGATTCCTGCCACTGGATCTTTAAATTTTGAGCAGTCGTCTTGCGTGCGCCCTTAGGGAAGGGGGTGGGGATCTGGTGGCATCCTGCCATGAAGAGAAGGGCAGTTGCAGCATGGCCTCCCACCATGCTCCAAGGAGGACTTGATGCCAGGGAGTGAATGGGAGCCTGGAGGCAGGCATGAAAGTCGGCCACATCTCAAAAAGCCGGTATTGGGTCAGAAGGAGAGGAGAGCTGGCCCGATTTAGTGATAAGGGAGGTGGGCTGCGGGACGAGCCCACGATCTGCCGAACGCAACACAATATTCTTGGCAGGATGGACCTCATTGGTCAGTCTTTAAGGAATTCCAGTCAATAGATGGTTAATGAAGACTCATCCAGGGTAATCCACATACAAGAGGGCTGGATGCTTTAGATAGTACATTGAACTGAATGTTCTCTTGGTGAGACCCAATCTGTATTGTGATGGGTGAGGAAGCTGTAGTCACATGACCAGGTAGGGGTTCTCCATAGACAGATGAAATGAAGCAAGGGGTGGTTAAGCTGGTAGTAGGACAACCACATTAATGTAGTAGTGATTCTTGAATAAAGTTGCTCCTGGCTCCGGAATCTACTAAAGCTTCAGTCTGAACTTAATGTTTTCCATAGTTCAGACACACCGGAAGTTTTAGTAGTGGAGAGAAAGCAGGATTGTGCAAGGCTGCCTTCCCAACAAGACTTCTTTTTATAGATTTTTCCGGTCTCAGGGGGCACTGCGGCGCAGTAAGACAAATATTTAGTGAGCTTCACCTTTGTTCTCATTAAGCAAAAGTTGGGTTCTTCAAAGGCAGATATATTTGGTGATTCCATGATGAGCTGCGAAAGATTTGAAGGCCTAGGAACCACAAGAGATGTCTACTGAGAGTTCTTCTTTTCACAAGCCTGTTCCTGGAATCTCAGGTCAATATGAATAGCCAAGGCAATGAGTGTTTTGAGGGACGGAGAAAGGTCCTGGCTGTAAGTTCATCTTTTATTCTTTCAGATAATCCCTGCCAAAGAATAGCAGTTTGGCTATCTTCACCCCAACCAAGTTCGGAAGCTAAGGTACGGAATTCTACAGCACATTCACTAACAGAATGATTGCCCTGACTAATATGAAAGAGCTCTGTAGCAGCAGATGTGGCATGCCCAGGTTGATCAAAGATCAGATGGAATTGCTGAATGAAATTGTCCAAATTCCTGTGAAGCAAATCATTGTTCTCACAAGGGAGAGGCCCAAGTGAGAGCTGGACTGTCCAACAAGGCTGGGGTAAAAATGAGCCAACTGTAATTCAAATTGCATCTTGCACATCTTAAAGAATCCTCTGCATGCTTTAGGATCACCTCCATACCTTGGAGGTGGCAGTAGTTGAATCAAGGACACCAGTCTGGATAGGTGCTGGTGCAGGGTTCACCAGAACTGGAACTGAGACTGAAGCTGGACATTAAGAACATAAGAAATTGCCATACTGGGTCAGACCAAGGATCCATTAAGCCCAGTATCCTTTTTCCAACAGTGGCCAATCCAGGCTACAAGTACTTGGCAAGTACCCAAACACTAAATAGATCCAAAGCTACTGATGCCAGTAATAGTAGTGGCTATTCCCTAAGTCAATTTGATTAATAGTAGTTAATGGATTTCTCCTCCAAGAACTTATCCAAACCTTTTTAAAACCCAGCTACAATAAGTGCACCAACCACATCCTCTGTCAACAAATTCCAATCTTAATTGTGCATTGAGTGAAAAAGAACTTTCTCTGATTAGTTTTAAATGTGCTACTTGCTAACTTCATGGAGAGCTCCCTAGTCCTTCTATTATCTGAAAGCGTAAATAACTGATTCACATCAACCCATTCTAGACCTCTCATGATTTTAAACACCTCTATCATATCCCCCCTCAGCCGTCTCTTCTCCAAGCTGAACAGCCCTAACCTCTTTATCCTTTCCTCATAGGGGAGCTGTTCCATCCCATTTATCATTTTGGTCACCCTTCTCTGTACCTTCTCCAGAGCAACTATATCTTTTTTGAGATACGGTGACTAGAATTGTACACAGTATTCAAGGTGCGGTCTCACTATGGAGCAATACAGAGGCATTATGACATTTTCCATTTTATTCACCATTCCCTTTCTAATAATTCCTAACATTGTTTGCTTTTTTGACTGCTGCGGCTCACTGAGCAGACAATTTCAATGTATTATCCACTATGAACCCTAGATCTTTTTCCTGGATGGTAACTCCTAATATGAAACCTAACATTGTGTAATTATAGCATGGGTTATTTTTCCCTATCTGCAACACCTTGCACTTGTCCACGTTAAATTTTATCTGCCATTTGGACCCCCAATCTTTCGGTCTTGCAAGGTCCTCTTGCAATTTATCACAATCCGCTTGTGATTTAACTACTCTGAATAATTTTGTATCATCTCCAAATTTGATTACCTCACTCATCATATTCCTTTCCAGATCATTTATAAATATATTGAAAAGCACCGGTACTAGTATAGATCCCTGAGGCACGCCACTGTTTACCCTTTTCCACTGAGGAAATTGACTATTTAATCCTAATCTCTGTTTCCTGTCTTTTAACCAGTTTGTAATCCACAAAAGGACATCGCCTCCTATTTCATGACTTTTTAGTTTTCTTAGAAGCCTCTCATGAGGGGCCTTGTCAAATGCCTTCTGAAAATGCAAATGCACTATATCTACTGGCTCACCTTTATCCACATGTTTATTAACCTCTTCAAAAAAATGAAGCAGATTTGTGAGGCAAGACTTCCCTTGGGAAAATCCATGTTGACTATGTTCTATTAAACCGTGTCTTTCTATATGCTCTGTGATTTTGATCTTTAGAATAGTTTCCATTATTTTTCCCGGCACTGAAGTCAGGCTCACTGGTCTATAGTTTCCCAGATCACCCCTGGAGCCCTTTTTAAATATTAGGGTTAGATTGGCTACTCTCCAGTCTTCAGGTACAATGGATGATTTTAATGATAGGTTACAAATTTTAATTAATAGATCTGAAATATCATTTTTGAGTTCCTTTAGAACCCTGGGATGCATACCATCTGGTCCAGGTGATTTGCTACTCTTTAGTTTTTTAATCTGGCCTACTACATCTTCCAGCTTCACAGTGATTTGGTTCAGTTCATCTGACTCATCACCCTTGAAAACTATCTCTGGAACTGGTACCTCCCCAACATCTTCATAAGTAAAAACAGAAGAAAAGATTTCATTTAGTCTTTCTGCAATGGCCTTATCTTCCCTAAGAGCCTATTTAACCCCTCAGTCATCTAACAGTCCAACAGACTCCCTCACAGGCTTATTGCTTCGGATATATTTTTAAAAAATGTTATCATGAGTTTTTGCTTTTATGGCCAACTTAATTTCAAATTCTCTCTTTCCTTGCCTTATCAATGTTTTACAATTAACTTGTAAACAATACATCAACTGTCAGTGAACCTGGTTTCTTTGTTTAATTAATTTATACCAGCTAATATCTCATCCAATGTATTGTTTACAATTTGGTACCTGGAGTACAGATGGTGTTTGAGAGCCACAGGTTGTGATTGATACGTTACAATTAACTTGACAATGCTTATGCTTTTTCCTATTTTCTTCAAATGGCTCCTTCTTCAAATTTTTGAAGGAATTTTTTTGGCTAAAATAGCCTCTTTCACCTCCCCTTTTAATCATGCCAGTAATTGTTTCGCCTTTCTTCTACCTTTCTTAATGCATGGAATACATCTGGACTGCACGTCTAAGATTATATTTTTAAACAATGTCCACACCTGTTGTACACTTTTAACCTTTGCAGCTGCACTTTTCAGTTTTTTTTCTATTTTCCTAATTTTATCATTTTATCAAAGTTTACCTTTGAAAATTTAGTGTTAGTCCTGAGGATTTACATATTATCCCCCTTCCAGTCATTAGTTCAATTTTATCATGTTATGATCACTAATGCCAAGTGGCCCCACTACCGTTACCTCTCTCACCAAATCCTGCGTTCCACTAAGAATTAAACCTCTCTCGTTGGTTCCTGAACCAATTGCTCCATGAAGCAGTTGTTTATTCTATCCAGGAACTTTATGTCTCTAGCATGTCATGATGTTACATTTACCCAGTCAATATTGGGGTAATTGAAATCTCTTATTACTACTGTACTGTCAAATTGTTTAGCTTCCCTGATTTCTCTTAACATTTCAACATACGTCTGATCATTTTGGCCAAGTGGAAGGTAGTATACTCCTATCACTATACTCTTACCCAACATACATAAAGTGCCACACCCCCACCAAGTTGATCTTCCCTTTCATTGCAATATAATTTGTTCTCTGATATAGCACTGTCCCATTGGTTATCCTCCTTCCACCATGTCTCTGAGATGCCAATGGTGAACTTGTATTATGTCTAAATACTATGATAATGTCCATAATGAGTCTTTTACTTGATCGAGTTGCTGCTGGGCCTGTTACATGAACTGGTGCAAGAGACCAATCAATTCTGTATTTTGCTTCTGCATCTGGGTGATCAAGTCAATGATGGCCCATCATGGGGATGCATTCACCGAGCTCATGGCCTCAGAAAACTTTAAGGAACTGCGTATGTGTGAGCCCCTCTTGCCATGACGTAGCCTCTCCTGAGACCCATGCCAGTGGCGGGTGAGTCAGACTATGACTGAGTCTAAAAGTCTACATAAAGACTAGGTTGCAGCTGAAGCCAGGCAAGGACAAGACTGATGGCTTGAGACAAGGCAATCGGCTTGAGGCAAGGCTTATGGCTTGCAACAAGGTTGATGGCTTGAAACAAGGCTGAGGCTGAAGCGGAGCTCAAGACTTCAGCAGAGCCACAGGTAGACTGAAGCAAAGCTGAAGGCTGAGAAGATGAAACCAGACAGAAGACAAAGGCAAGCACCAGGCTGGAGGGCTTGAGCAAGACAGAAGACTTGAACCAGGAGGAGCAGGAATCAGGAGACCTTGTTGAGGCAACGAATCCAAGTCCAGGCAGGCTAAGTAGTCTTGAGCATGTGAGATTATTGGGGTGGGTATCCGACTCTCCTGTCAACATGCGCTAAATCGTGCACACGCCCTAAGCATGTCATCACCAGGTCCTAGTATCATACAGAGAGTCCACTCCCTGCCACACAGTGAACATCCACTGCCAAGGAATCTGGGAAGGTGGCTGGATTCTGTTTCAAAGGCAAGTACTTATCTGACTAAGTTGATTAATAGAATTCTGTAAAGTTCTCTGTGTGGTTCTCTGTATGTAGATATAAACATACATTTTTAAAGCCCGACATGTGCCAAAATTAGGGGATGCACGAATATTTCCGGCCAGCACACGTTGACCAGATTCTAAAAGCTGGCCGGATATGCATGTACTAGCCACTGCATGCACAAATGAAAAGTATATAAAAGGGATGTGGCATGGGCCTGATCTGTGTGGGGCATGGGCGTTCCAAGATTTAACCATAACATTTGTGTGTAAATATTTACGTGCACTAGCACACACCGGGTTCCCCAGCCACATAACTTTACTTCTGCTATGGGAGCACTGAGAGGAGAGGATAACTTTGCTGGTGGCTGAAAGGAATCAGTAAGTTTTGCTTGGGACATTTTTATTTTTTAAGTATTGGGGAGAAGTAAACTATTGGGGTATATTATTTAGTGTGTTTGTGTTTTTAATAGTCAGTAAGGCAGCTAACAGAAGTTAGATCTAATTTTCAGTGGAGAATAGGATTTAGTGAGAGAGGTAACTGTGGTGGGGCCACTTAGCAATAGTGATCATAATATGATCAAATTTGAATTAATGACTGGAAGGGGGACAATAAGCAAATCCATGGCTCTAGCGCTAAACTTTTAAAAGGAAAACTTTGATAAAATGAGAAAAATAGTTAGAAAAAAACTGAAAGGAGCAGCTACAAAGTGTGCAAGAGGCATGGACATTGTTAAAAATTACCATCCTAGAAGCACAGTCCAGATGTATTCCACTCATTAAGAAAGGTGGAAGGAAGGCAAAATGATTATCGGCATGGTTAAAAGGTGAGTTTAAAGAGGCTATTTTAGCCAAAGGATATTAATTCAAAAATTGGAAGAAAGATCCAACAGAAGAAAATAGGATAAAGCATAAGCATTGGCAAGTTAAATGTAAGACATTGATAAGACAGGCTATGACAGTCCTCTCCTCCATAAAAAACAGGAACTTGTTTGAAAACATACCATAAAAATCAAAAGCAGAAACACAACCAAGACAAAGGAAGGTCCTACATAATGTACTTGACACACACATAGACAGTAACATTTGCCTGGAAATTCTTTTACATTGAAAACTTCTCAAAAGACTTTGTAAGCAAAGTAGATGTTATAGACCGGCTCCCCCAGAGGGGAGGAGTTAGCAATCTGTTATAGATCTGCTCCTCCAGAGGGGAGGAGTTATCAATCTGTTATGAATCTAGCTGCTGGATATTCCGTTGAAGGAGGAATTAGCAATCTGTTAGTGAACACCCCACCAGGGGGCGCAGTTAGCACTCTATTACAGATCTTGCTAATGGCGGCGGCCATAGACAAAAAAGATTGGACGGCAGGAGGTCCTTCCGGACCCCCGCTGGACTTTTGGCAAGTCTCGTGGGGGTCAGGAGGCCCCCCACAAGCTGGCCAAAAGTTCCTGGAGGTCCAGCGGGGGTCAGGGAGCGATTTCCCGCCGCGAATCGTTTTCGTACGGAAAATGGCGCCGGCAGGAGATCGACTGCAGGAGGTCGTTCAGCGAGGCGCCGGAACCCTCGCTGAACGACCTCCTGCAGTCGATCTCCTGCCGGCGCCATTTTCCGTACGGAAAATGGCGCCGGCCATACGCGTATGGCCGGCGCCATTTTCCGTACGAAAATGATTCGCGGCGGGAAATCGCTCCCTGACCCCCGCTGGACCTCCAGGAACTTTTGGCCAGCTTGTGGGGGGCCTCCTGACCCCCACGAGACTTGCCAAAAGTCCAGCGGGGGTCCGGAAGGACCTCCTGCTGTCCAATCTTTTTTGTCTATGGCCGCCGCCATTTTTCGGCGCCATTTTGGAAAATGGCGCCGGCTGAAGACGACAAGATTCAGGAGCAGGAGCCCGTTCCGGACCGCTGCCGTTCCGGACCGCCGCTGGACCCGCAGGTTATTTAAGTTATTGGGGGGGGGGTTCGGGAGGGTGGGGGATTTAATTTAAAGGGTCGGGGGTGGGTTTTAGGGGGTTTTAGTGTGCCGGCTCACGATTCTAACGATTTATAACGATAAATCGTTAGAATCTGTATTGTATTGTGTTCCATAATGGTTTAAGACGATATTAAAATTATCGGACGATAATTTTAATCGTCCTAAAACGATTCACATCCCTAGTCTGATGTGGGTTGGCTCCCACAGAGTGGCAGATGATAATACCGCTCTATTAGTGTAAGAAGTAACACTTAGTAGAAATAGTGAATCCCTGGGCCGATGGCAGATGACAGCGCCTTCAAGTGGAGATCTTGAGAGGGACCACCGGCTAGGCTGGAGTATTGAGACAAACACAGATAGTTCTTTATTAGGGCTGAAGTCCCTCTGATACTGGAACTATGATCTCTGAGCTGCTGAGCTGTAAGGAGAGACTAGAGGTAGTGAGTAGACAGGGTATGCTGGACATAACCTGTGGTAGATGATACACTCACAATTGTAGCTCTTTATAGTGTCTTCTTTATGCAACAGAGACTCTTCAGTATTCAGGAACAGGAGCCGCAGGTGAGTACTGGTTTCTATAGGCAGTCTGAAATAGAACTCACAATAACTGTGTATGGGATGGCTTCTGGAATAGAAGAGAGCTAGAAGAGATTTAGGAACGTAGGCCCTCATGGAGTGAGTACCGGTTCCTGTCTGTTAATCTGTAATAGTAATCCATAAGATATTGGTATGCGATATCTTCTGAGAAAGGAATTAGGAACATAGGCCCTCGTGGAGTGAGTACCCAGTTCCTATCTGCAATCTGCAATGGTAAATCATGTTCTCCGTACCTGTGATAACGTCTTAGACTGAAGGGAGCTTTAACGATTAGGAACAAGGGCCCTCGTGGAGCGAGTACCGGTTCCTGTCTGTAATAGGACTCATTGTGTTCACGTCTGCGATCGCCCCCAGGCAATAGGAGTTTTCTGAAACTTCGGGAACGTAGGCCCTTGAGGAGCGAGTACCGGATTCCGTCCAACAATCTGAAAACAAGAATAGAGAGAGCGGAGCCTCCAAGGAGCGGGTACTCCAGGTAAGTTTGAAAAGGCCGAGCAGTGGAGAAAGGTTTCCCCTTGCTGACTCGGATCGTTGTTGCAAGTAGCGTGGACTGCCGAAGCAAGTCCCGATGGAGTTCCTTGCTAACTCGTTTGAGGTTAGCAAAGACCTTTTAAATTGAAAACGGATGACGTCACTACGGGGGACGCCCCCAAGGTTCGCGCCCTTGCTGGTTCAAAGTCTGGAGCGTGCGTGCGCCCTTACGTCCTCAGGAACATGGCGGATCCGTGGCATCAAGCCAGCCCGGGGATACCAGGACCAAGAGGCGGAGAGAAGCCGTGGCTGCATCTGTCCATCTGAGCCGAAGGGAGTCGCCACAAAGGTAGAGAGGGTGGAGCAAGGCGAGAATAGGCACGAACGCAACAGTAGATTAAGGCACATTAGTTCTGGTCTAATTTAGATTAAACATAAAAGCTTGGTGCTAGAGAAAAACATGCACAGCCTAGCTTTCACAATCACCACCTGCCTATTAAAGACATGTCAGCATTTTGTATGCAAGACAAGACCTGGGTCTGGTTACTGGTTTTAGAATGAATATAAACGTTTAACATATAAGCTCAGTAACATTTTTCCATACTTTCATTATAGGTCTCATACCCTTACGGTTGCATGTGGCTAGACTGTCCGTGTAATAAGGAAGTGCTCTTGACTCAGGCTACTGGTCTTCCTCTTCCTGCTCACCTCACTACCAGCTCCTTCTCTTGCAACGGGAATCACTTCTGGAATGGGAGTCACCAGCAACCAAAATCTCCGAGGCATGTTGGGATGCATAGTCTGGTGCAAGACGTCGGGGTTCTGTGAAGCCTCGGACTCAGTGTTGCTACTGCAGGTAGGTCCCAGAGCAGGCCGATATCTTGCCCAGCCCTAATGAGGAGCTAGGATGTAGAGGACTTGACATTTATTTGATAGAGACCAGTGCAATGCATTGAGAATGATGGCAGTTCTTGGTGTCAGCGGGCTAGAAATAATGGAAATTTGGCACAAGATAGGGGGCCGTATTACACAAAGTATGGGACTGGTTTTGGCCTGCGGGCCACAGTTTGCCCACCTCTGGGTTACAACACTAAATAGTAGTGGTATTCAAGAAATTTTTACTACTACTACTACTACTATTACTACTTCTACCTAGCATTTCTATAGCAATACCAGATATATATAGTGCTCTACGTCTGGTACATAAGAGACAGCCCTTGCTCTGTGGAGCTTACAATCTAGTCAAGACAAACATAGATGACAAATAAGAGTCTCCGGTAAATATATTTATTATAGAGTAGTGGGATGTGGGCAAGCCCAGGGAAGGGGGGGGGGGAAGTGTTTTTATTAAAACCTTTAGTGGGAGTGGGGTGGGCTTCTGAAAAAGCTTTGGCGGCGGGGGAGTAACAGAGTTCAGATCTGACTCATTTTTCCTATCATTTTATTCATTTCATTTTAAAGAAAAAAGAAACAAGAAAATAAAGTGTACACCCCTAATAAAGATGCAGGGACTGAGCATATTTCAAATGTGAGGGAACTATACTAGTTACCAGTATCCTGTTGGGTATAGTTTAAGGTACTATCAGTTGCCTTCAGGACAATGTATGGCTTTGGCCCAATGTAAAGAATTTTTTATCTTTTTACATTTTCCCAAGGGTTTTGTGCATGGCAAACTAAGGTCTTTTGGCTATGCCTTCTCTATCAAAAATGTGTCTGTCTCAGAGAAGTAGAAACACTTTTCTTATGTAGCACCAAATCTGTGTAACACTGCCAAAAGAAAGCAGTCTACTAAAGGATTATATAACTTTTAGATGCTCAGTTAAAACTGTAGAGATTTGCTGCAACCATAAGTCCAAGCCTAATATGTTGGAGAGTATGATCCATTACAAGGTCATCGGGTGTCACTAATCTGTTTAAGGGGTTCAAGCAAGAGAGGAAAAATGTTTTTTTTTTCTCTCATTACCTTGTCCTCTGTTGCCTTGCTGATGATCTTACTAATCCTTCTCTAGCTATAACAAAATGAAAACTACTAAATATTACATATTGTCCTGTTCCATATTCCTGCTGCATCTTGTTCTTGAGTATGTTGAAACAACCTCACTCTGTATCAAAACTTGGTTATTTCAGAAAGCATTTGATTGACCTTGTTACATTAGCCATTTGTGGGGTTATTTTGTTCTGTTTTGATGTGTTTTTAGTTTTACTGTTTTAATGGTTTTTATATGTTAGTTGTTATATTTGTTTATATTCTTATTTTAAGATTTGTATTTATTTTCCACAGTTTTATATTTTTGGAAATTTTTGTTATTATCTTGTACCTCACCTTGAGCTATTCTGGAAAGATGAGAAATAAATGGAAAATAATCAAGTAAATAAATAAATAAACAAACAAACAAATAAATAAAGATGTATCCCGTACCTGCTGCATGTCTACATTTGCTGATGGGGCTTAGCTACACTGAGTCAAGTCTTTTCATTCTCTTTCTGCATAATAATAATAATATATTTACATTACGTACTAAGGATTCAGTTCAAACTGTCACAATCCACTTGCATCTCCATCTTAAAGTAAAAACATACAGCAGAAGAAGTCTAATCAGTCCATCCTATTGACTAATTTGTCTCTTTTCAGCTGGTATTGCTCCCTTTTTTAGAATGATGTATTCTATATTTATGTTTGATTATTTATTTATTTATTTTATTATTTTTAAATACCGACATTCGATCTGAGATATTGGTTTACATTCAGGTACTGTAGGTTTTATCTTTTTTCTGTACACCATTTTGAGTTTGTTTTAAGAATGATGGCTTATCAAATTACTATTACCATTACCAATTACCATTTCCTTGGTAGGGAAGTTAAGTTGAAAAGAACTATTTGTTATTTAGAAAGAAGGTAAAAGCATGGTTGTACTCGAGTTTGCTGTAGGATGTGTAGACTGGTTACGTCTCTGACCTAAAGTGCTTTTTACTGTTTTTATGACTGTAAAATTTTATATGATATGTTTTACGATTTTATGTTTATGTTGTAAACCACTCTGGCCAATATTTCTGATGTGTGGCAAATAAATGCCTGGAACTAAATAAATAAATAAATAAAGTTGAATTGGGACTACTGTTGTGTCCCATGCCCGTGGACGGCCATGGGCACGGCCCCCTACCTCCACCGTGGCAGTGACCCGCCACGGCAACTCGAGATCTGGTCCCCTGGGCCGGTGCCCGTCACTCCGGGGCCGGTCCGCAGTCTGGCCGCCGGGTGGGGAGCCGTCCCTGCTCCTCCCTTGTGGCGTTCTGCTGGCTTTCCTCCGCGGGGGAAATCCAAGATGGCCGCCGCCATCTTTAGGCACGAGGCCGCGCCCCCTGGCTTGACTTAAAGGGCCCTGATCCCTTTAATGATACTCACCTGCTTCCAATGATCCAGGGCAGAGGAAGTATATAAGGAGGCTTCCTCTGCTCATTCCTTGACTTGGCAACATCCTACGTTGGTCAGGTCTGCTTGCTTCGGTGAGTTCCAGTGCCTTGTTTCCTTGTTCCTGTTTCGTCTTGGTGTTCCTGGTTCCTGACTTTGGATCGGCTAGTGGTGATTCCTGGTATTGACTTCGGATTGGCAAGCGGTGATCCCTCGGTGTGTGACCTCGGACTGGTAAGTGACGACCCTCTGGCACTTGACCTTGGACTTCTTCCTGACCATCGTCTCCAAGTGCCCACCTAAGTCCCAGTGGCCTGGGTCCCTTCAGGCTCCTCCCGGGGGGACCACGGGCTTCCAGGGGTGAAACTCCAGTCAGCCCTTGCACCGAACATCCGTTTCCTTGACCTCTCAAAGGTCCACCTAAGTCCCAGCGGTCCGGGTCCCTACGGGCTCCTCCTGGGGGGACCGTGGACTTCCAGTGGCGAAGGCACACTTCCGTTTCCTGAGTCACGACTCTTCGTTCGCCTCCACAGTCGTCTCTGTCTACAGTGCCGAGGGTCAGCTGGTCACATCTTCTGTTCCTGCCTCGCCTCCTGACGGGAGAACCTATGGATCTTCTCCAAAAGTATACCATCCTCCCGTCGGCCCAAGGGTTCACAAGCCTGAGCATAACAACTGAAATATTTATTTTTCACTACTTCCTTCTTAGCAAGTTTTTCACATAGCAAGTTAGATTCCTTAAGCCCTAGTAGGGTACTATTTAATAGTTCAAAACTGGTGGTAATTTTTTTTTTCTTAAATGCATGTTGTGAGTAAGCTGTTTAGTGGACCCTTGGGCCGACCTGTGAGAGACTGGGGAGAGGTGTACTATAGTCTCTAGTGATTGACAGGTCGGGAGGTGGATACCAGGCAGGAGCTGGACGTGAGCTTCACCCTGGAAGCCAGTACTCCCCCGGGAGGAGTCCGTAGGAGCCCGGCCGCTGGGACTTAGGAGATCACGGAAGCTGGAGCTGGAGCAGGCAGGCAGGGATCAGGAGTCAGGCAGGAACTGAAGCAGGCTGGGACTGAAGCAGGACTGGTTACTGGAACCAAGCAGGAACTGAAGCAGGACTGGCTACTGGAACCAAGCTGGAACTGAAGCAGAACAGGTTACTGCAAGCAAGCCAGACAGAAGCAAGACTTGGGCACGAAGTGAAACAAGTCTCAGGCAGGAACGGATTTGCTAACGCAATAGCACACTCCGAGGCACGGCGCAACAGAGAACCGCAAGGAACCCCGTTGCAAAGCAAAGTCCTGGGCTCCGCGGCGGCCTTACATAGGCCGCAGTGTCTGACGTCACGGATAGGGCGGAGCCTTCAGTGGCGGAAAACAGCCTTCATAAGCGCAGCCTGCACGCGCGCTCGCGCCTAGGGAGAAGGCGTCCAGGCAGGGCTTCTCTGCGGCGTCCCCCCCGCGAGGATGCCGCGAAACAGGCCGCAGACCCTCGGAGACGGGCCGGGACCAAGGAGGTAAGGGCCTAGTCGCGGCTGCCGCGACTGGGACCGCAACAATGCATGTACTTTATAATAAGACTTGACCTTTGGGCTTACTGAAGAGGCTGCTGATGTAGCGTAATCAAAATTTCATTTATGCCTTTGTTACCAAATTCTGAGGCTGTCACTTTAAACGTTTTCATACTGAGACTACATGTTCACACTATTATAAGATATTTAGCGCAGTGCTGTAATGGGCACATTACAGTTTTGTGGAACATTACTTACAAGATAAGTAATTCAGCTGCGAGAAATATTCACTTGTTTATAATTACCTTCACCTCTACGTTATAATAGTATATTTATTGATACTATTGAATTCTATAATCATTGTTTCATCACAATGTAATTATGATTGTTCTGGTAAACCATTTCATAATGGCCATTCATTTCAAAACTAATATGGTACTTCTCATATACATGCACAAAATTATATTTATATGATACACCCCATGGATACAGAATGGAAGAAAAGTCTTAGTAAATGAGGCCCTTAAAACTTTTCATTTACTAATAATCTGAAGTGTATAGATTAGCTGGTGCTTGTCAATATGGTGCTTGCTATTTTTGCTTTAATTCTGTTTTGCTCCATTGAATTTATATTTCTTCAAGCGTCACATAGGTGGGATGATTTTTTTTTCAGAAATGATGATTTTGGTGTTAATGCTATGCACAAAGGAGTCCATGTTTAGAAATGTGTGGAAATATTTACTGTGAAGTAAAAATGGTAAAAAGCAGGATTTTGGATGTTGTGGAAACTTACTTCATCCAATCTTTTTTTCCCACAAAAAGTTAAGGAAAAATATTTGATAAAACAAGTAAAAAATAGTAAACAGCTTTTTTTTTTTGTTGTTGCTGTGTTTGAAAACCCTTTACCAGTGCTTAAGATGGCATGGGATTTACGCGCACAGGGCACTTGCTCGCCAGCGCGCCTATTTTGCATAGGCCGCCGGTGCACGCAAAGCCCCGGGACGCGCGTAAGTCCCGGGGCTTCGAAAAAGGGGCGTGTCTGGGGCATGTCCGGGAGGTCAGGGGGCGGTCTGGGGGCGTGGTGACGGTTCAGGGGTGGGCCGGGAGGGTGGTCCCGAGTCCCCCGGCACTGCAGCCTATGCCGGGGGATGCTGAGGCGGCGTGCTTCAAGCAGGCGTAACTTGCCCAACAAAGGTAGGGGGGGATTTAGGTAGGGCTGGGGGGTGGGGTAGATAGGGGAAGGGAAGGGAAGGTGGGGAGACGCGGAAGGAAAGTTCCCTCCGAGGCCGCTCCGATTTCAGAGCGGCCTCGGAGGGAACGGAGGCAGGCTGCGCGGCTCGGTGCGCGCAGGCTGCCGATTTTGCGCAGCCTTGCGCGCGCCGACCCCGGATTTTATAAGATTCACATGGCTATGCGCGTATCTTATAAAATCCAGTGTACTTTTGTTCGCGCCAGTGGCGCGAACAAAAGTACGCACGCACATATGTTTTTAAGATCTACCTCAGAGGATCATCGTAACATAGTAATGACAGCAGAAAAAGACCAAATAGTCTGCCCAGCAAGTTTCTTATGATAGTAACTGCTGCTCCATGCAGGTTACCCCTATGTTTCTGTTAAGGGTAGTAACTGCCACTCCGTGCAGGTTACCTTCAAGACTTAGGTTAAGGGTTGTAATATTTACAGTCAAAACCAAGCAACTGTCAAACCCGTAACAAAATTACTGCTAGCAACATTTTTACAGAGTGAGCAGCATTCCTGATAATTCAGACAGTGGTGCTTGAATGTGCTTTGCTTTTGGACTTGGCCGTAGCAGCAGTTCTGTGCTCCTTAGTAAAAGCGGATAGAGAAGAAAGCATGACCTAGTGGCATGTATGTAAGCATTCACAGCGCTGTACTAGTCTGAGTCAAGAATGGGCGTTGGGGCTGCCAGAATATATGACAAAGTGGTTACTAAGAAAAATTAGAAGTCCTAATCTAACAAAGGCTTACCCATGAACAGGTTGTCTGACAGGTTTCAGTGGTGCAATTAACCAGCAACTGGGTCAGTCTGGCAGGCTACATGTTCTGTATTCTGTAATAATTAGAAGTCTGAGTAGGCACTCAGTCTGGCAGGCCACACTAGATACCGTAGATACTTTCATAGGGATGTACTTTTACTTGAAAACAAAATGGGAAATTATTAGGGATGTGCAGACCAAAAGTTTAAGTTCATAAGTCCATAAGTCGAAAGGGGGTCCCATTTGCAGTCAATATGGACATATGGAGAATTCCATAAGTTGAGTCTATGTCCATATGTGCAAATAAAAATTTAAACCCCTCACCCGCCTTAATCCCGCCCCCCCCCAAGATTTACCAAAACTCCCTGGTGGTCCAGCGGGGTCAGGACGCCATTCCTGAACTCCTTTGCAAGGAGCACGTGACGTCGGCGTCACGTCGGAGTGACGCGGCGTCACGTGATTCCCCTCGGGTTCGCTCCCGGACCCCTCGTTGGGCCCAAAAGGAACTTTTGGCCAGCTTGGAGGGGCCTCCTGACCCCCCCCAAGCTGGCGAAAAGTGCCTTTTGGGCCCAACGAGGGGTCCGGGAGCGAACCCGAGGGGAATCACGTGACGCCGCGTCACGCCGTCACGTGATTCCCCTCGGGTTCGCTCCGGGACCCCTCGTTGGGCCCAAAAGGAACTTTTGGCCAGCTTGGGGGGGCCTCCTGACCCCCCCAAGCTGGCCAAAAGTGCCTTTTGGGCCCAACGAGGGGTCCGGGAGCGGAACCGCGATGGACCACGTGACGTCGGCGTCACGTCGGAGTGACGCGGACGTCCCGTGATTCCCCACGCGTCCGCTCCCGGACCCTCACGGAACTTTGGGCCAGCTTGGGGAGTTTTGGTAAGTCTTGGGGGGGGGGGGGATTAAGGAGGGTGAGGGGTTTAAATTTTTATTTAGATCAACAATCGCGATTTCCAACGTATTCAACATAGCTATGTTGAATAAGTTGGAAATCCGATCATTTACGCCTCATCATTTTTTTAAGTTAAAAAAAAAAAAAAGTTGCGTTTTCCATTTAAGTTCAAAACGAATGCACATCCCTAGAAATTATAACAAAATTTTGTTTTGAAATGAAATAAAAATGAACAAAAAAGGCTGTCACTGTTGCCAACTCCCCTCCCCTATTTCTGGGCTGTCTCCCAATCCTTCCCAGCAGGGGTGGCTCTAGACTAACCAGCGCCCTGAGTGAAAACTGCAATTGGTGCCCTCTCCTCCCCCCCCCCCCCCCCCCCCCCCCCCCGGTTTGGTGGTGGCAGCTCTGGCACAACGCTCTCTCCTTTGGTAGTGACAGCGACTCGAGCACAGTGATCACCCTCTCTCTCTCCTACCCAGAAATCCCCTTTTCTCCCTCCCCCCACCTTTTACCCAGCACCATTGTACACTTCTCCTCTGGACTCTAACTCCCAGACTGCCCTAGGGACACACCTAAGACCTGCCAGCCGCCAGAACCCAAGGGCTCAACTTGTGGGGGAGGTGGTTGGTTAGGCGAAACTCCAGCCGGTCCCACCTCAGGACTTCTCCACCATCTGTCAGTGTGGACCTAGTGGGCTTGCTCACCAGGCAGTGCCAACCACGTCACAGCACAAAGGGTCCACTTTTCCAGTGAACCTTACACTACGTCTACTCATTGAGAAGACAAACCTACAAACAATAATTCAACTCTGTACACTGCTGTGAACCAGTGATTCTCACATGAAACAACGGTATATAAAGCACTCAAACAGTAGCTCATGCCACAGTAACCACAAGTCTAGATTATTGAACACACTGTTCAAGGGTCTAACTGATAAGGCCCGCCAAAAATTTCATATAATTCAAAACTGCACGACTGATAGGAGGATGCAAAAAAACATGATCACATCTCTTCTGTCATACAAGAACTACATTGGTTACCAATACCATAATTTAAAAAAACAGACACCAAAACAGATTCTTCTCAGGAGTGGCATCAGCGCTCTGGAATTCTCTCCCAGAAGGATTCAGAGAAATACAAAATTGCTCCCAATTCAGGAAGCAAAAAAAAGCCTTGCTTTTCTGTCAGAACTTGAATGCCAAACCTGAGAGTGACTCTGGAACACTTCCTGACATCACATCAAATGCCTTTGACATGCTACTATAAACAAATATTCTTGCTGTTAAATAATCTTTAAGATTTTAAAAAAGTAGTGTTTTCTACTGTGCTGTTTCATAGACCTTAGCATTTGTTTAAGCAGCTGCAAAGGTTTACAACAGGCACGAATGTTGTTTAAAAATACCATCTTGGAAGCCCAACCCTGATGTATTCCGTGCGTTAAAAAAGGTAGAAGGAAAGCCAAATGAGGTGAGGTGAGAGAGGCTATTCAAGCCAAAAGAACAACTTTCAAAAAATAGAAAAGGGATCCAAATGAAGAAAACAGCATAAACACTGGCAAGTTAGATGCAAATCACTGAAAAGGAAGGCAAAGACAGAGTTTGAAAAGAAGCTTGCTGTGGAAGCAAAAACTCATAATAAAAACACTTTCAGGTACATTCAAAGCAAAAAGCCTGTGAGGCAGTCAGTTGGACCATTAGATGATCAAGGGGTAAAAGGGGCACTAACAGAGGACAAGGCCAAAGTGGAGAGATTGAGATGTTATTTAATGTTTGGGTAATTGCCAGGTTCTTATGGTCTGGATTGGCCACTGTTGGAAACAGGATGCTGGGCTTGATGGACCCTTGGTCTGACCCAGTATGGCATATCATATCTTCTGATTATAGCAGTGGGGGTATACTAGCATCCACTTGACCAATTAATAGGATTGCTTGTCTTCTAGGAATGGTTTCAGACATGATTCTGGTCACAGGGAACTGAAGTGCTGTTATATATGCACAACACAGATAAGATGCTGTTATTTAGCCACCAAGAGATGGTTCAAAAAAGAATCTAATACAGATAGGAAGAGCTGCATAAACTACATGTGGTACCATTATCTCATAACTGTTTCTTGATCTGTGCTTTGAACCAGAATCTGATTTTTTCATTTAAGCGGCATATGGACGGTGTGATAGAAATCAGTTTTACTAGCAGGTGAGTATACTGTTTCTTATCTTGTTTTGTTGAGAAGTGAATTTAAGATAAGACATGAGTGATTAAACCTCTTGCGAGAGAGAAAAATTAAAAGTTTATTCTCAGAAGCCAGCAGTAGTGAAAAGAATGCCATATAAGCAAAATGAGTTTATTTACAAGAGAAACAATTCTAGTAGGGTAATAAAGAGAACAGTATTAAAAAGAATAACGTCAGTAAATTAAAAAATTGAGCAAAAAAAGAGTAAACATTTGTATTTATAAGGTGGCCATAGTGAAAAAGGAATGTTGTATAGGTAAAAGTAATTGCAAACTATTGGACGGCAATAAGAAGAAAAGAAAGCCGTACAAGTAAAATGAGTATAAATACATGCAAGAAATGACAGATGTGCTTTCTGCTTCAGAGCTTCCTGAATGTGACGTAGCCTCTAGTCATGGATTGAAAATGCATTACCAAGATCTGGTTCTTAAGTTCTCCCAGTGTAGGGAGCCCCGTCCGTAGTCTGCCTCCCTAATGGACATGCAACAGTGAAGCATGAAGCTTGCTCACATGTGTAGCTGTGCGGTGGTACCCTAACTGCTCCTTGCCCCCACCAGCCAGCCGGATTTTCATGTTATCTACAGGGAGAACGCACAAGATATATTGGCACGCTCTGCCTGAAATGTTTGCAAATCTATCTCAGACTTATTCATTAGGGATATTCTGAAAACTCAACTGGGTAGGTGGGGGTGGTGTGGGGTCAAATACTGGTTAGAGCACCAACTTATCCTGGATGGTTAAATCACTAACTTGCTTCAATATAACTCTTACAAGGAACACAGGAATCAGGGAGATAGAAGTCAGTTAAAAATTAAAAGCAGTTTCCATGATGCATGAAATCAGCCTGCAGGAAGTGCCTCCTGCTTATGGTGCCGGCACAGACAGGAAGGAGCAGTCAGCAGGAGCAGCCGAAGGATGGGCTCCACTGCCGAGTGATTCGCTCCTTCCTCCCAGCCTCTAGCAGCTGTTTTGGTCTGACAGCCCCCCCCCCCCCCTGGATGGATCTCTAGTGTCTTCAGGTGCTGCTTCGGGCCTGTAATTTAAAGGGGCAGTGCACCAGGTGTATAAAAAATAATAAAACATTTGAGCCGCTTGGTTGGCTCACATACTGCAGGGAAGGTAGGGGCAGAGGTAGTGGGAAAGGTTGGAGGAAGGGAAGGCCTGAAGCAAAGGTTTTTGCTATGGCGGGCGGGAGAAGGAGAAGCAACTAATGCCTTCCCCCCTTCCACACACACACGCCTCCCTTTTCTATGGTCGGGTGCAGGATAGCAGTGAATGTGCCGGCAGTGCTTCTAACCTACTTCTCCTGCTGCAGTCTGAGTCATTTCATCTGGTGCAGTTTGAATTGTGGGAAGAGACGCAAGTTTAGGAGCATCAAACTCTGGGTGCCTCTCTTTTGCCAGGTGCCGCCACTTAAGGTTGACAGCTGGCTCCAGATTTTTAGGACAGGCTGATCCAGTTCTGGTTTTGCCCCATGGCCTGCATGGACTTGTAGTCTTCCTTTTCTTAGGGACATCAATGGGGACACCAGAACTACAAATCCAGGCAGGCAGTGAGGTAAAATCAGGATTGGATAAACCTGTCCTGAAAATCTGGAGCTAGTTGGCAACCCCACTGCTGATGCCTTTTTCGATACAGCCCATGGGGCTGGGGAAAAAATGTTACCATCCTCTCTCTTCCCACTGCTCCTTCTCCATCCAGGGCAGCTCATGCGACGTTAAGGGATGAAGAAGAACCATTACTTATGGCTGCTCTCCTCAAACTGTAGTCTGCTGGGACTAAGGGCGTAAGAGGCAGTGCTGACTAATGCCCAGCTGGCAGAAGAGTAGGGTTGCAGGGCTGCCATGTTACCCAGTTCCAAGAGGGAGACTTTATGGCCAGACCTGGTTATGAACTTACTTTTTCATGCACTGTGGTATTTGTAGTCCCTGGTTCTACCCATTGAATGCAACAGGGTGGGCTTGTCAGAAAGCCAGGACTGGCCTAAAATCTGCCTTTTGGAATTGGGTAGCTTGGCAGCTCTGGATTTGGGGGGCCCAGCTCCTTTTCCTTCTGTGCCTATCAAACAACAGATCTGAACTGCAGGAGAGAGAGAGGAGCCAGTGGCAGAAGCAGGTTAGAAGCGCTGGCCCTGCTCTCCTGCTGGGGAAGGCAAGTGAGGGAGTCTTCAAGCTGGTAGGGGAGCAAGACTGGGGATTAGCGATTAAAGAGGGGAGTGGGGACTTGCAGAATTTCCAAGCTACCCAATTCCAGGAAAGATACATCAGGATTGTCTGAAATCCAGCACTGGCTTAAAATTCCCCTCCTAGAACTGGGTAATTTGGCAGCTCTGGACTTGAAGAGTAGGTGCAGGGCAGGGGAGAGCTCAGGGAATAAGTGTGTGTAGAGGGAGTGGAAACTCAGGGATTAGGTCAGGAAAGAGCAGGGGCTGGAGGACTGAATGGGAACTTGGAAAAGCAAAACCCAGGTGGGTCAGTGGGGGAGCAGGGGAATGGGGAGAACAGAAAGGCATGAATGTGTGTAGGAGGGAGAAGAAGAAGTCACAACTGTATTTGGAATGGAAGAAATGGAAAGAGGGACTAGTATCACATATATAAATGTTATTGGAGTCCCTCATCAGCTGATTTGCCCCAGGCCATGCATACCACACCCTCTTGGAATCAACCTTCCCTTGGGTGAGGGAGTCAGGCCCCTGGATGGGAGGTAGGAGGAACAGGCTAGAAGCTCCAGGGGCAGCAGGGGCTTGGGTTTAAGGTGGGGACTCAGGGATGGGGAAGAGCAGGAACTCAGGGATTATGTGGGAAAGCAAAAGAGCATGGACTCAGATTGGGTAGGGATTGAGTGAGTGGGGACTCAACAACTGAGTGGCGGTATGAATGGGAGTATTAATTGGGTTGGGGATGTGCGACAGGATGAAGAAGGGTAGGGAGGGGGTGAATAGATGGTATGAAAGTGAGAGGCAGTAGAAAGGAACGGGACTGTGGAGGGGTGAGAGGGTGGAAATGGAGGAACTAGGGAGGAGGTGAAAAGGAGGCATGGGAGGCTAGGTAGGGGTAAGAGATAAAAAGGGGCTGGAAGCTAGGGAGGGAATAAGTAACAGGTAAGGAGCTGGGGCTAGTGATGGGATAAGAGGCAGAGGAATGTAGATGAGGGCCAGGGAAGAGGCTGAGTATAGAGGGTGGAAATTGGGGACTAGGGAGTAAATGAATGTTGTGTCCGTTGGTCTTCAACGGCTTCGCCCCGCCTACCTCTCTCTACTTGCAGCTCCTCCCGCTCACCTTGGACTGATGGCCGCCATGGCATCTGCTTGCCATCCTCTCCGGTGTCCCCGGACCGGCTATGGTGCTGCCTCCCGCCATTCTCCTTCAAGGTACCTCTAGGGCGTGCACACGCACGCCGCCCTCATCTTTATTTCCACGTTGGCGCGAACCTCAGGGGCGTCCCCCTGTTCTGACGTCACGACTCCAGGGTATATCTGCCTACTACATTTGCTAGCTCGTTGAATTAGCAACGGAACTCATACGGATGGGATTCACTCTCCGTTCCTAAGCTACTCTGTCGCTCCAGCTCTCAACTGCAACTCTTACTAACCTTCGGGTTCACTAATTGGTACCCGCTCCTCGGGGGCCTCTCTGCTTCTTTCAGGTGCTATCAGGAAACCGGTACTCGCTCCTCGAGGGCCCATGTTCCCTGTGTCGCTGCCTGCAACCTCTACCCTTCTACTTGGAAGAACCAACTACAGTCACCATTTGTGAGTACAGAAAACATCTCTCTCTACAGTACTGCTTTTCCGGAATCAGGTACTCGCTCCTCGAGGGCCTGCCCTCTGCTCCAGTGCCAGACCTCTCGTCTAGTGGAATCTCGGCTACTGCTAGAGAGTACAATGCTACTGAGTCTCTCTGCTCTAAGGGATCAGGTACTCGCTCCTCGAGGACCTGCTCTCCCTGTCTCGGAGCTCTTCTATTCTACTTGGGACTCTGAATGCTAATTCTATTGTGTGCTCATAACTCTCAGTCTCTTTTCCACTACAGCACTGCCTATGGAGGATCCTCTTTTCCAGCGTCCTGTAAGAGATGCGCCCAGCCGGGCTCTACAACCACTACTCACTACTGCCACTTC
Organism: Rhinatrema bivittatum; assembly: GCF_901001135.1. Taxonomy (NCBI): domain Eukaryota; kingdom Metazoa; phylum Chordata; class Amphibia; order Gymnophiona; family Rhinatrematidae; genus Rhinatrema; species Rhinatrema bivittatum. The sequence continues at coordinate 49,810,578 of NC_042620.1, read as the reverse complement.
TGGTGGTTCCATATACTGTTTAATAAAAGATTCATTCTGTGTTTGTCTGTCCGGAGTTTAGCCTGACACTGTGGTCCCTCACGGGACTGCCCCCCCCCCGGTGGGCATGGTCAGCTGCCACAGTGTCCAAGGATCCACCCAAACACCAATAACTATAACACTGAAAGAGAAGAGGGCTTGGAAGCTGGGGAAGGAGTGAGAGACTGAGGGCTGAGGAAGGAGTGTTATTGGGAGTGGAAAGTTGGCAGGTAAGAAGTGAAAAGAGGGAGACAGGAGGGTGAGAGAAAGGGAGAAGGAGGGATGAAATTTAGCTATAAGCGAATAGAGAGGAAAAGAAGAGAGAAATGAGAAAAGAGAGATGAAAGTGAAAGATCACTGCTAGACAAAGGAAGGAAAGAAGACAGGAGACAAGAGATGAAATGGAAAATGGAAAGAAGATTCTGAAAAAGGATTTAGAAAAGCAACAAGAGGAAAGCAGAAAAGAGAGACTGGCACCAACAGAGTTAGAAAACCATATTGTCCAGGCTAAGAAAGGTAGAAATAAACATTTTATTTTCGATTTAGTGATTGGAATATGTGAGCTTTGGAAATGTGCATGTTTTTGTATCTTTGCATTCTGCATGCAGAGTCTGGCTTCTTGGAGTTCCCATTTCAGTTTTTGTCTGCACGTTTCTGTTTCTAATTTGTGGTCCCATATTCTGTATTAGGTAAAGGTCAGTCTCTGTTCTGAGTGTATGACAGAGGTGAGGGATTCTGCTAGCGAGTAGTGTATGTGTAGAGGTCTGTAGGAGTCCAGCTTGTTCTGTTTTCCCAATAAGAGTTGTATTGGTAGTAATATTTTCAGTGTTGCCTTTTCATAGATGGGATTGTTGCTGTTCGAGTTCGGGGAGTTAGGGCTGTTTTGGCATGGCTGGTTTGCTACATAAATTCTGAGGGTCTGTTTTTCAGGAGTTTGTATTATTTCACAAACTGTCTGACAATGCAGGGAGTTTGTGTTTATCATTACTGAGGTAGCATCAGAATTTGAATATATTTTTTTTTTGCATGATGAGTTATAAGGGGAAATGTGATAGCTCTGCTCTGCACATGTTGTTGGGGGAATTTCTGTGAATGTGGAGTGTATTTTACAGAACCAAAGATGCAGCTGGGTTCAAAAAAGGTTTAGTTAAGTTCTTGGAGGAGAAGTCCATTAACTGCTATTAATCAAGTTTACTTAGGGAATAGCCACTGCTATTAATTGCATCAGTAGCATGGGATCTTCTTAGTGTTTGGGTAGTTGCCAGGTTCTTGTGGCCTGGTTTGGCCTCTGTTGGAAACAGGATGCTGGGCTTGATGGACCCTTGGTCTGACCCAGCATGGCAATTTCTTATGTTCTTATGCTCAAGTCCTCTCTCGTTGTGCAAAGACTCCAGACTTCTTTCCTGTATAGAATAATTGTTTGACTAATGCTATCAAATAATTTTGCTGGGTGGTTGAAAATGACCTGGGAATTCTTTATTGCAAAGAAGGCTCTTCAGATTTTTTTCTTGTATTGTCTTTTATAGTCAATTTAAAAGCAGTACCAAGCTCTGGGCATGGGCATGATGTTAAGAACATAAGAACATGCCATACTGGGTCAGACCAAGGGTCCATCAAGCCCAGCATCCTGTTTCCAACAGTGGCCAATCTAGGCCATAAGAACCTGGCAAGTACCCAAAAACTAAGTCTATTCCATGATACCATTGCTAGTAATAGCAGTGGCTATTTTCTAGGTCAACTTAATTAATAGCAGGTAATGGACTTCTCCTCCAAGAACTTATCCAATCCTTTTTTAAACACAGCTACACTAACTGCACTAGCCACATCCTCTGGCAACAAATTGCCATCTCACTGCCCATGCCCACAGCATGGCTCCCTGCCTTTAAACTGGCTATAAAAGACCAATGTAATGTCAAGCTGCTATGCTGTGAGCACTGATGTGATGTGTTAGCTTTCCTGTCTGTCGGACACTGCCCACCCCATGCTTCAGTCTACTGAGCAGAAGGCAAAGAGTACTAACGGGGAGGGGGATGCATTAGAAGCAGAGTCCGTATGCTGGGGAAAGGGGAAAGAGGCAGGGGGCCAAGATGCTGGGGAAGGAGGGTGCCATGTTTGGCGGCTCACAGGACAGCCCCGCGAGCCGCCACACTCACCCCTTCCACTGCACGATGCTGCCAGAGGCCTCTTGTTTTGGCAGTGTTGCGCCATTGCCAAACACCGCTGACCACTGCTAAAGCTGCCATTCCGGCCAGGCCACCGCCGCCTTCCCGTAGGTATGCGTGCATGCATGTGCATGCATAATCTGGGCCATGTGGTGGGAATCCCTGAGCAGCGCCTCCAGATGACGTCAGCCTCCTGACCTATATAAGCAAAGGCCCTGGAGCAGTCCCTTGCCTCAGCAACTGGTCTCCAGCCTTGCAGTGTCTGTTGCTCTGAGTTCCTGGTTCCTGTGTCCTGCATTCCTGATTCCAGACTTGCCTCTCTACCCTTGCCTTGTCCTGCTGTCTCGTCCAGTGTCTCCTGTGTGTCTTCATCTCGCCTTTGAGTGACTTTTCTGATCTTGACCTCTTGCCTGGACCTGACCACAATTGCCAGCTTCCTGGACCTGACCTTTTGCCTGGACTTGACCATGATCGCTTGCTGCCTGGACCTGATCTCTTGGCTGGATTGACCACTCTTGTCTGCTGCTTGCCCTGACCTTGGCTTGTCTCCAACTCTGTTAGTCTGCTGCCTGCCCTGACCTGGGCATACCTTTGGACTCTTGCTCTAGCCACCGCACTAGGGACCTGCCTAAGACCTGCCGGCCGCCAGAACCCAAGGGTTCAACATACAGGGGAGGCGGCTGGTATAGACGAAGCTCTAATCTGTCCTGCTACAGGGCGCATTTGCCAGCTGCTGGCATAGGCCGCCCAGGTTTGCTTATGAGGCTGCTTCAAATATGCCACAGCACAAAGGGTTCTCATCTACCCCACAGTTTTCTGAGGCCATGAGCTTGGTGGACTTGCCTCAGACCTCCACTATTGCCGGGCTAGCATACCAGCTTCAGCAGCGGCAGGACCAGTTGAATACCATAGCTAGTTACCTCCAAGTTATGGCTGCTCGATCTACCCCAGCTTCTGCTCCAGCACCCTTGATATCGCCTACTACTCCTGCCCTTCACCTGCCTCCGACACAGAAATACGATGGAAATCCTGTGAAATGTAGGGCTTCCTAAATCTATGTTAGATGCAGTTTGAACTACAGGCACCTTTGTTTCCTACTGATTGAGTTAAGATAACTTAGATTCTATCCTTGCTGGACAGCGCTGCCCTGGCCTGGGCCCTGCCTCTCTGGGAGAGAGATGATCCACTCCTGGGATGTTGCGTGTCCTGGCTGCGGCAGGCCCGCGACCGGCCCTACTCACCCCCAGTGCCCGGGTCTTGGACCTGGCCCTTGTTCTTTAGCAGCAGTAGGCACCCGTCTACACGCCCGCACTCCTACCACTTCCCCAGGTTCCTCCAGCTGCTCTGTGGCCTCCTCCGGTCCCAGTTGGGTCTCCCCACGTGTGAGTCAGGGAGACACTGCCACCACGTAATCCCAGAAATTGGCCTTAAGTGTGCACGTGCCTTTTCCGACTTTAAAGGGTCCGAGGCAGGAAACTTTCCCGTGGCCCCAGATGATGACGTCGTCAGGCCCTGCTATTTAAGGCAGGCCCCGCCACCTGGTCTTTGCCTTGGCAACAGGTCTCCACGTTTATCGTGTGCTTAGTTGCTACTCTTTTTCCTGTTCCTGATCCTGTGCTTGTTTGTTCCAGTCCTGCATTCCTGTTTCCAGTTCCTGAGTTCCAGTACCTCTTACCTGTTCCTATTTACCTTGGATGGATTCCTGGCTTTGATCCTTGCTTGTTCCTGACCATGCCTTGGACGGATTCCTGACTTTGACCCTTGCTTGTTCCTGACCACGCTTTGGATGGATTCTTGGCTCTGACCCTTGCTCGCACCTGACCTTCATTTCTGTCCACCTGCCCTGACTTTAGCCTGCACCTCAGAACTTTCCTGATGGCTGTAGAACCTTCTAGAAGGTTCTAGAACCTTCCACAAACTTCTATAAGCTACCAGAAGCACTATTTTATTGCAAATTAAATTCTCTTTCAATCATATTCTATACTTCTTTTGAAAAAAATATAATAAAGAAGATAAAAACAGTTTAGTATAAAAAATATAGATTTTGTTAAAGTCTGAAACTTCAGGGCCTTTGGGGGCCATTTTAATATTATCTGATTGAGCTGAAATTTTACAGAGGATGGATTGGAACAATTTTGGGGGTTGGGAAATGAAAAATATTTCAGTTCACAAAATCATATACAACTAAGGGCCACCCTAAGGGGGATGTATGATTAAAGGGACACCTAGGGTGCCAAATAATCTTGCACTGGCCCTGAGGAGGCATAACCTGGGAGAGGGGTGGAAGAGGTTGCAGGCAGCAGGATGGATGCTGGGGAAAGGGGGAAGAGACAGGAAAACAGATGCTAGGGAATGGAGGAATGGAGAGCTGTTAGTGGGAAGGAATAGGAATGGAAAAGGAGGCATGATATTGAAGAGGTCAATGGGAAGATGGAGGAAGGAAGGGAAGGCTAGGAGAGAGGAAAATGGAATGGAAGGGTGAGAGAGAACTGAAAGATTTAAGAAAAGCTAGGGAGGGTAAGAGGAGATGGTAACTAAAAGAAAACAGATGGTGGCTAAGAAGAGAAAGATGGAGAACATGAAGGAATAAGACAGCTTGGGTCCCTGCTGGTGGACCAGTGGCAGTGGTAAGCAGTTGCGCTATAGTAGAAACAGCTTGCAGGGAAGGTGCTACTGCTCACATGCAAAAATGATGTGCCCAGTGGTAGAAGAGAACATCTGCTCACACCCCAGAAAAAAGGAGAGATGTGTTAGCTTTCCTGTCTGTTCCCATACCATATTTTTATCAGAGAATGGCAAACTCAGGGGCCTATTTACTAAATCGCAATAAAAACAAGAGTTAACCCCTGATTTTAACATTGGTTAGTTTCTGCAGTATTTACTAAACCGCTGTAACTGAGTACTGCAGTTTAGTGAATATTGCATTGTTCTTACAATTGGGAATGCACAGATATCATGGTTAACAGGGAGAAAGGAGAGACTTCACGGTGCCAGCAGGGCAGGAGTGACTGAGAATTGTTCTTGCCTCATTAGAGACCTGGAGGTTCCTGTAAGTAGAGAGAAGGGTTCGGGGGGGAATGTAGGGGTATTTTTCCTTTTGGGTTTGGGTAGGGTTCAAAGACAGGGTAGAGCTTACAAATTTACCCTTTATTTGGTGTGGTGGTATGGTGGAGGAGGGGGGCTTGGAGGGGCATCTTTTTTGAGAGGGGTGCTTCAGTCTATGTGGGGAGTTGCAACTCTGAGTTTTATGCTCTTTAAGTATCAAGGGGAGAGGGGAGAAGGGAGAGGGGAGGGGGGGAGGGGGGAGAAGTGCCTGAGAGCATGGGCATGAGTCGGGGACTCAGCAGAAGTTAGCTATTCCTTGTGAGCTCTAGTTAACATCTGTGGCTTAACATGGATGTTTATCATGATCTGCCTTAAATTGTTTGAATATTAATGAACTGATTTGCATACATTTGCTTGTGACACAGCTCATTAATTTTGACACATATTTTATTTGATTTTTTTTCCCATGGGACTAGCAAGAAAGAAATTTGTTTAGCAATATTGTGCAATAATGCATTTTAACAGTCAATAGGGTAGCTTAGTAAAGTTTTCTGTGTAGGCTAGAGTCATCTCCTTTTGTATTACAATCCTATCTGCATTCTCCCTGTGGAAGTTCTATCCTGTATAATTACATCCATAAGTGCAGGGAACTTACAGTGGTCTTGCCAGGGGCATGACCCCTTCACTGAAATCCCAGCATGGTACCCCTGGCCCCATTAGCTCTGCAAGAAATAAGCACTGCCCTATTACTGTGCCCTTTCAATACAGGCTGTGCCTTCTGCCATCACTGGATGCTTGGGTTACCTTGCTGAGAGGCAGCAGGCGTTCCCAGAGACCCTGCTCTAAGGACACCTATTCTGCTACCTTAGAGAGGAGCCACACACCATCCCCTCTCTGCTTTGTTTCATGAGTTGCTGGACCATGGTCCTGCCAGAGCATTGTGTGGTCCTTGCTTAATTGTGAAGGTTGAAGTTGGGATGATGGTGACGGAGAGAAACAGGCCTACCCTGTAGGTAAGTCCCTTCCCCCTTCCCCGACCCAGACTCCTGAAACCTGGTCTTCCTGTACCATAGTATACATTTTCAAGATTAATAATTGGGATTAAGCAATTTACAGATGCACAGATTTAGGACATTGGGAGATTCACATATTGCCAATGTGTTTTTAATATTAACCAAGTGCTTCTCTGTCCAGCAATACTGTTTCCTGCAAACTGCTAGGGGACTTTGCATTATATCCTTTCAACAACAATTTGACCGCATATCTTTACTGTCCCATTAATATATATATATAGAGAGAGCAATATGCCTGACACAGAAGTGAACTTGACTGATTCTGGAAGGGAGATCAGAGTTTATGGCCCGGATTTTCATTTATCTCAGGGCAATGACTGCTGGAAAAAGGAGCAATGAGCCCCGTTCCCAGAACCTGCAAAGCTGATCTGAATTTCCCCACTTGCCAGATGCAGTAGGATATGAAGGTTTCAACATTGACAAATGTTTCCAAACATAATAAGCAAATTCATAAGAACATAAGACTTGCCTTACTGGGTCAGACCAAGGGTCCATCAAGCCCAGTATCCTGTTTCCTACAGTGGCCAATCCAGGTCTCAAGTACCTGGCAGGATCCCAGGGGGTAGGTAGATTCCATGATGCTTATTCTAGGGATAAGAAGTGGATTTCTGCAATTCCACTTTAATAACGGTTATGGACTTTACCTCAGAGAACTTGTCCGAACCATTTTAAATGCAGCCACACTAATAGCTTTCACCACATCCTCTAGCAACGAATTCCAGAGCTTAATTATGCGTTCAGTAAAAAAATATTTTCTCTTATTAGTTTCTAATGTATTACCTAGTAACTTCATTGAGTGTCCCCTAGTCTTTGTACTTTTCGAAAGAGTAAACAATTCATTAACGTTTACTCATTCCATTCCACTCATTATTTTATAGACCTCTATCATATCTCTCCTCAGCCATCTCTTCTCCAAGGAGAAGAGTCCTAACATCTTTAGACTTCCTCCATCCTCTTTATCATCTTAGTCGCCCTTCCCTGTACCTTTTCTAATTCTGCTATATCTTTTTCAAGCTGTGGTGATCAGAACTGCACACTTAAGATGAGGTCGCACCATGGAGCGATATAGAGACATTATGATATTCTCTGTTTTATTCTCCATTCCTTTCCAAATAATCCCTAGCATTCTATTTGCTTTCTTGGCTGCTGCTGCACACAGCAAAAGATTTCAACGTATCAATGATGATGCCTACATCCTTTTTCTGAATGGTGACTCCTAATGTGGAACCTTGCATTGTGTAGCTATAATTTGGGTTACTCTTCCCTAACTGCATCACTTTACACTTGTCTACATTAAATTTCATTTTCCATTTGCATGCCCAATCTCCCAGTTTTGCAAGGTTCTCTTGCAATTTCTCACAATCTTTTTATGATTTAACAAAATTGAGTAATTTTGTGTCATCGGCAAATTTGATTACCTCACTTGTTGTTCTCATTTCCAGGTCATTTATAAATATATTAAAAAGAGGTGGTCCCAAAACATAAGCCTGGGGCACTCCAATATTCACCTTTCTCCATTGGGAAAATGTGCCATTTAGCCATGCTCTCTGTTTTCTAACTTTTAACCTGTTGGCAATCCACAATAGGACACTGCCCCCTATCCCATGACATTTTAGGGGGTCATTTATCAAAGTGCTATATGGCATTTTTGCATGCGAAAACACCATAACGCGATGCAAATTAGGAGGGATTTCTGGCATCACAATTTGCAAAGCCATATTGCACAGTTTTAACTACACCTTTTTCATTTGTGTTAAGCCATGTGATATGGCTTTATTGTACTTTGCAATTTTTTCACAAATAGCATTATCAGGAGAGAGAGAGAGAGAGAGAGAGAGAGAAAGACTAGCTATAAGGTGCTCATACTAGGTAGGTATTTATTCCTCTATAGGAGGCCCACCTAGCTACTCGAGGTGAGGTTTAAGTATTAGTGTAGGGGTTAGGGGCCACTTTGACATCCAGAGTGCGATGTACGAACAGAACAGTGCTCTCTTGTGAAGATTTGTTGACTTTTGGAGTGAGGAAACTCACACAAAGATTAGATTTGTACAATGTTCTCACAAGCTAGCTTGATGTTGCCCAGGTAGAGAGTCCATCAAGCTAGGTTGAGAGAACACTGCACAAATCTCATCTTTGGGTGAGTTTCCTCATTCCGAAGGTCATCAAATCTTCACAAGAGTGCACAGTTCTGTTCGTACGTCACACTCTGCATGTCAAAGTGGCCCCTAACCCCTACACATGAGTGACTTTGTCAAATGCTTTCTGGAAATCCAAATATACTTTATCAACTGGCTCATCTTTATCTACTTGTTTATTTACACCCTAAAAAAATGTAGCAAATTGGTGAACATAAGAACATATGGCTAAATCCATATTTTCTTTGTCCCATTAAACTATGCCTATCTATATGTTCAGCAATTTTGTTCTTTATAATATTTTCTAACATTTGGCCTGGCATGGACATCAGACTTACTGATCTGTAGTTTCCAGGATCACCCCTTGATCCATTTTTAATAATTGATATTACATTGGCAACCCTCCAGTCTTCAGGTACCATAGACGATGGTTTACAAATTTCCAATAGCAGATCTGCAATTTCATTTCTCAGTTCTTTCAGCACTCTGGTCCAGGTGATTTGCAACTCTTTAGTTTGTCAATTTGCCCCAGTACATCTTCAAGGTTCACTGACATTTGTTTCAGTTCCTCTAAATCATCACTTTTGACTATCATTTCTGTCATGGGTATATCTCTAACATCTTCCTCAGTGAATATTGAAGCAAAAAATTAATTTTAGTTTCTCTGCTATGGTATTGTCATTCCTAAGTGCCCCTTTTACCACTTGATCATCTAATGGTCCAACTGACTCCCTTGCAGGCTTTTTACCTCAAATGTGTTACATTCGAACTGCTAGGAGAGCGGTCCCATCTTGAGGGGATTGTGTGCCCTTGGGCCTCGGCACGATCCCAGATGAATCCAAGACAGCACTGAGGATTGGCAAGATGTGTCCAAGCATGGATGAAGACAAAGTCTGACCCTCTGCCGGAACTGCATGCTTCTGGAAGCCAACAACACTATGTTGGTTAGTGAACAGTCCTCCGACCGTTCCCAGCCCTTTCAGACCTGCCGCTAGGAATTGGCAAGAAGCAGCAGGCCGGACTGAGGATGAGGGCAGATGGAGGCCTTGTGACACAGAAGACTCAAGACATGGACAAGAAGACTCTGGAAGTGGATGAGGATCTTGGAAGACTCTCGACAAGAAGAGGAACTTGGAAGACTCTTGGACGAGACAAGAAGCTGGGAAGGTTCAGACATTGGCACTTTCTCTCAGGGTGCCCTACACAGCCCACCAACATGGGCGGACCCAATGGGCTGGTTGCGGACCACCTTGTCCCACTGTGCGTCCTACACAACCTGAAGAGGCTGGTCACAGACCACGCGGAGAGCAGGACAAGCACAGGAAGGGAATCCAGCTGAGACGAAACTCCAATGACGAAGCAAGGTGTCATCTGGAGAACCACAGGAGCTGAAGGTTCAAGAGGACTCAGAAATACAGGAAGAGAATCCAGCTGAGACGAGTCTCCAATGATGAAGCAAGGTGTCATCTGGAGAACCAGAGAAGCTGGAGTGTCAGGAGGACTCAAAATAAACAAAAGAGGGTGGAACTTCGGAAACATCAGGAAGTGGAACATCAGGAAGCCTGGAACATCAGGAGGTGAAACATCAGGAAGCCTGGACTAGGAACCTCAGGACATGAAGACATGGAACATCAGGAAGCCACAGGAAGCAACAAAGACTCAGGAAGCACGACGAGACCTGGAGCTCCAATGAAGAACGAAGACCTGATGGAGCGCTAGAAGATGAGACTTCCAGGAGGGAAGAAACTCCAATGCAAGGCAAGGCAGGACTGAAGGAGAAGCCCTCTTATAGGGTTGAGACAGGAAACAGTCATCAGGTGGGGTCGGGCATATTCAGCCGCGGGCCCTTTAAATCTTGTGAAGAGGCGCGGCCCACGCCCTAGGAACAGGAAGCAGGACGTTGTGCAGGACCATGGCCAGTGGCCATGCTGCTGCTAACCCCGAAGAGCAGGGTAGGGCCAAGGAACAGGCCCAGCGTTGTCGGCAGCTCTCAAGCCGCAGAGGGCAGACCGAGGAGCGGCTCCAGCCACAAGGAAGACCAGGGACTGCGGCCTCCAGGCTGCGGGGCAGGCAGAGAGAAGGTAAGAGGCTGTCCATGAGGGCAGAATCACAACAAAATGTACCTGAAAAAGGTTTTATTATGAGTTTTTGCTTCCATGGCAAACTTCTTTTCAAATTCCCTCTTTGCCTTCTTCATCAATGCTTTGCATTTAACTTGCCAATACTTATGCTATTTCCTGTTTCCTTCATTCAGATCCTTTTTCCATTTCTTGAAATATGTTCTTTTAGCTATAATAGCCTCTCCCACCTCACCTTTTAATCATTTCAGTAGTTGTTTAGACTTCGTTTCACCTTTTCTAATGCATGGAATACAACTGGTCTGGGCTTCCAAGCTGGTATTTTTAAACAATGTCCATGCCTAATCTAAACTCTTAATCTTTGCAGTTGCTCCTTTCAGTTTTTTCCTAACCATTTTCCTCATTTTATCATATTCACCGTTTTGAAAGTTAAATGCTGTTTTAGTGCCTGCCCTCCAATTATTAAATCAAATTTGATCATACTGTGATCTCTATTGCCAACGGCTCCAACAATGTTACCTCTCGCACCAAATCCTGTGTTCCATTAAGGACTAGGTCTAAATACAGTAGTTTTCTCTCTTGTTGGTTCTTGCTCCATGAAGCAGTCATTTATTTAATCTAGGAACTTTACCTCTCTAAAACGTCCTGATGATGCTGGGGTAATTGAAATCACTCATTATTACTGTGCTGCTGATCTTGTTAGCTTCCGTAATTTCTTTTAGCATTTCATTGTCTGTTTGTTCATTCTGGCCAGGTGGCTGGTAATACATCCCCATTGCTATTTTATTCCCCTTTTCATCTGGAATTTCTAGCCATAAAGATTCAACATTGCATTTTGTTTCCTGTAGAATTTTTATCCTGTTTGACTCAGTGCCCTCTTTCACATATAGTGCCACCCCTCCACCAATTTGATCCATCCTATCATTTCAATATAATTTATACCCTGGTATAACAGTGTCCCATTGGTTATCCACCAGGTCTCTGAGGTGCCAATTATATCTACCTCTTCTTCCAGTGCTATGCACTCTAACTCTCCCATCTTATTTTTTAGACTTCTAGCATTTATATACACATATTTCAAAGTATGTTTTTGGTTTGTATTAACAACCTGCTCATCAGATGACAAGGGTAATTGGACTCTTTCTGCTCTTTACTTAAAGACACCTGGTTCACTTTGGCATTAATTGCAACCTCTTTATTGGGATATCCTATTTTCACGGTTCTCTTAGTATCCTCTAAAGATACATCATTCTGAACCATGCCCTTCTGAGCGACAGTCAGCTTTCCCCCATCATCTAGTTTTAAGTGCCAGCAGCCTGGTTCCACTCTGGTTAAGGTGGAGCCCATTCTTTCAGAAAAGGTCTCCCTTCCCCAAAATGAAGCCCAGTTCCTAGCAAAACTAAAACCCTCTTCCCTGTACCATTGTCTCCTCCACACATTGAGAATCTGGAGCTCTGCCTGCCTCTGGTGTCCTGCACTTGGAATGGGGAGCATTTCTGAGAATGCTATCCTGTAGGCTCTGGATTTCAACTTTCTACCTAAAATCCTACATTTTGTTTCCAGTACCTCCCCCTGCACTTTCCTATGCCATTAGTACCCACAGGTACCAAGACAGCTGGCTCCTCCCCAGCACTATTTAAAATCCTATCTATGTGATGCGTGAGGTCCACCACCTTCGCACCAGGCAGGCTGGTTACCAAGCGATCCTCACGTCCACCAGCCATCCAGCTATCAACCTTCCTAATAATCAAACCACCAACTACAGAGCTCTTGGAGTCCTATCCTCAGTGCTAGAGGATACTACATCACCTTGAGGGCAGGTCCTAGCCTCAGGATTACTTCCTGCCTCAGCAAGATGATCTTTCTCTTCCAAGGCAGCACAGGGACTGCCAGATTGGAGGTGGGACTTCTCTACTATGTCCCTGAAGGTCTCCTCTATATGCCTCTCTGTCTCCCTTGGCTCCTCCACATCTGCCACTCTAGCCTTCAAATTAAGAAGAGACCCCCAAGTTCAGTGACTTTGAGCCCCTACTGACACCTTTGCTGGGAGAAGGGCAGTTCTGGAGCAACTCCCATTGATACCAACCTTACCCCGACCCCCATCCCTTTGCCTATTACAATCGCTTTCAGCAGCGCGTTGTGACCAGTGACTAAGATCAACTCCAACAGGTGCTGATAAAATCTCAACTGTTCTGCATTATCATTTTACCGGCCGAGAATGTGGCTGACAAGCCCAGCGCCTGGGCAGGATTTTTTGCTCCGCTGCTTGTGCAGGGCTGCGCCCCCTGGCGGCGAGTGCGTGCGGCGCCGCACAGCACCCCTGTCCGGGCAGGGAGCTCTCCCGCAGCCCGGCTTGGCCACGTCCGCTCTTTCATTCCAAGCTTTGGAAGGGAGTTGGGGCGGGGGGGACGACCAAGACGCTCCCCTCCCGTTTTGTGTCCCCCGTTTGGCGAGCAGCGCCGGGGCTGCAGCCGCTCTCCGTGTTAGCAGCCGGCGATCGGAAATGAGGGGGGGGGAGAGGTCCGGAGAGAAAGCGTTGAGTTTAATTAGAGCCTGCCTGCTGCTTCGCGTTACCGCTTAGCGGCTCCGTGCTGCTGACAAAGCTCTCCTGCTCTGGAGTTTGCATTGAGCTGTGGTATTTTTCCCCCCTCCTCACACCCCATCTAGGTGCGTGTGTGTGCTTTTTTTTTTTAACTTCATTTTCTCATTCCCCCTCGTATTCCTTTGCTGGATGCTGCTTGGACTTCTCGCTTTGGTGAAACATTCCTGCGGCTTTTCCTCAGCGGGATGGACTCGTCGGACCCACACTTCACCGATGCCCCCGACCCCACCATCGTGCAGCCCCTCAGGAACGGGCAGGCTCCCCCGCTGCCTCCGGACCAGGGTCCCCCGAAGGGACCGGAGACACCTTTCCAAATGGACCGGGACCAGCAGATGAAAATCAGCGAAAGTGCCCAGTTCAGCGACGCGGTGGAGAACAGAGGTGAGCTCCAACAATTCACAGACATGTTTTTTTGTTAGCATTGTTATTATTGTTACGTGTCTTTCCTTCTTAGCAAATCTTGGAAACTGCCTCAGGCAATTAGAGGATGCAAATCTGTGCTCCATTCCAGCTCTTGGAAGGAATTCAGGCTGCTGAAGCCAGGATCTGAATAATTTAAGAAGGTGACTAGGTTGTAGAATACATAGGAACCAAGAAGATACTCTGCCTTAAACTACTTTTGAAAGACATTTTTTTTTCTAATCTTACTACCGCTCAGATCTTCCTCTGCTTTGAGTGTAGGCACAGACTCGTTTTTTTTTTTTCTTTCTTTTTTCTTAAGGGGGTGCTTCAGTCATATTTAATGTGCTTTGTAACTGGAACAATTCAGAAAATTAGAAAATGCAATTTCTTGTGAATGTAGACAAAGCATATTATCTACATGTATAGTCTGAAAAAAAAATTGCATTTTACCAGCTTTTATCTCAAGCTCATTAAGTGATATTTCCTTCTGAAAGTTATGTCTGCAATTATTTGCAGATCATAGCAGCAGCCACTATTCCCACGGGTATGACTGCAGAAACTAATTATGATGAGATATATTCTTGTTCTGGCAATGATTTTTAAAGAAATTTTGGAAAACCTTGTGTTTTAAGTGATTGACAAACTAATTACCTTCCTAAAACAAAGGTGCTGAGAGCACAGTTCAGGGCACCTTCTCCCCAGAATTTGGCTGGCTTTGTTTTTTTTTTTTTGTCTAGCAAGTGAAAGTGACCATTTGGTTTGGGAATTAAGACTGGCCACGTGGCTCCAGGTCACAAGGAACTGACAGGTCAAATGGGCATGGTTTTATGTAAGGATGATCCTGCAACTGATTGAAGGAAAGTGTAAGCATATTAAGGTGTAAAAGAGTGGCAGGAGCCGGTGATTCCTAGGCTGCTGAAGTCATGAAGATCTCTTTTGTTCTTCTTTATAAAGAAGGGCAGTGCATTTCACATGCAGGTGCTGGCATACATGTTTATTGTGGCATTGTGTATAGGTGTTAGGCCCAAAAGTTCATGGATTCGATGTAATGCCTGGGCCTGACGGCTGCCTACCGCCACACTTTATTGGCAGGATTGCATCATTCCTTTCCACTATACTAATAGCAACACCAACAAACCAAAAAAAAAAGAATGAGCAAAAGTGACCCTCACTTTGGAATTGTTACAGTCACAGAAAAAAACAAATCTCTCCTTTTGGAGAGGTTATAAATTAGCTGATTATAAGTTAGCTGACTTATATTTGGAAAAAAAAAACAATATTGCTTTTGCTATGAGGAAATATTCAGGCCTTTTGCTGGCTTTGCAGCACAGGAAAGAACTTCCAGAAGGAATGATTATTCATTTTAAACAGCAAAAAAAAAAAAAAAAGGTAAATAATGAAACTTTTTATAGCCTCCTAAAACTGAGCATCTAGTAATTCAATCTCTAGTAATTCAACCCAGTCTTCTACGAGCGGACATATTTTGTGTGTGTGTGTGTGTGTGTGGTGCTTCATACAATTTTCACAATGACATGAAAATTCAGCAGTGATTAGGAGTGTACAGAGTGCTATAAAAGACATTCATTTAAAAGACTTAGGCTCTCATGAAACCATGGACTAAAATAATTTTGCTCCAGCACAGAAAAAAAAAAAATTAGCGAGTATGCTGGCGTGCAAACAAATTATAGTAATGAAACAGTCAGATAGTACAACTGTAATGTTTCAGACAGCAAACTAAAGAATTGGTAACAATAGAAATAGAATCTGTCTCTCTCACACAATCACACACTCTCACTCTCTCACTCACACAAACACACTTCTCTCTTTCTCTGGCAGCCTCTGTTTTTATCTCTTATCTCTTTTTCTTTCTGTGTTATACACAGGATTAATTCCATTAGTCCCAAGTTCCTTGCCCTTCAGATACACTTGAAAGGTCTGCTATCAAAAGAGAGTTCATTCCCTTCACATGTTTGGCCCTCTTGTCTTACCTTCTGCTGAAATAGAGGACATGCTGTGATTCCAAGAGCTGCGTTATCCACATGGGATTAAATTATGGGCATCAAGTTCCTTTTGTTTAGGTAGAACCTCATTAGCCTAAAATAGGGTCCCAACCATATCTCATGAATGCTCCACCCTAAAACAGCAGGTCTACTCTATTTCTGCTTTGTAATAATAGATAACAGAGTTAATGTATACATTTGATAAATACGAAATGCACCAGAAAGAGATTCAGATATATACTGCGTATGGGTGGATTTTTACAGTTTCTTTTCATGAAATAAAATAGTGCATAATCATTACAAAAAAGAAAGCTGAAAATAATTCCAGAGCACAGTATATTTTGTCAGGTAAGGCCATCCAAGGGTAGCTGCCTAGTGCAGGTTTTCCCATAGATGGGCATCAGTTATGCAATGAATAGGCAACATAGACCTGGCTAAATACAGAGTGTAAACGAGATACAAAAAGCCCTTATCAGTGCAGCTAACTCACATATTGCTCTGGTGAATTTTAGGAAAAATTTCCAGTTAGAAACTACTAGGGTTGATCCAGTTCTCTCATGATTTCTTTTTAAATACAGCCCCTGTTGTTGTGACTGAATTCATGCTATCTACGTACTATCTCTTAATCTGTCATGTGTTCATCATCATTCTTTTATCATTTATCGTCAGATATGTAGAAAGGTGGCGCGCTGCTTATTGGAGGGGAGGGGTATAGAGGCACTGACGTACAGTGGAGAATGGAACAGCTGCTGTTGGGGGTGCATCGAGGTCGTTGGTTTATTTATGACAATTTATCATTTATAGTGAGATATTTCATGGGAGGGGAACAGTGCCGCTGACGCAGGGTAAAGAATGCAATGGCTTCTCTAGCCACCGTGTACCAGAGGCCCTATTTACTAGACTTAATACAAAGATACCACTTAAAACAGCTCTGGAGAAGCATCTGCTAACATTTAATATGCTGACGCATCAAAAAGTTAATCCTGATAACCAGGGATTGTATTTATCTTATTTCATTTTTTTGCGGTGTTTTTTCTATATTTAGCGGCATACCAATTTCAAAATTCCCTTCATGTATTTGCAGCGCTCCTGAATTGCTAAAAAAAAAAAAAAAGGCTCTTAAAAGTTTGATTTTGTAGGCTATTTCTCAGATGCTAACATTTTTAAATTTTATTCCCATATGTCTTAATTGTAAAGTTTTTCAGTACTAATAAATTAAGATTAAAATTGATTGATCATTTAACTGGAAAAAGATGCTATTTAACGTTGAATTTCAGTAACCTTTCATGCCCTTTAATCTGGAAATCTAGAAAATATGCTCATTTTATAGATAATATACAATCACAAATTACAAGAAAATCCTATTCTATGTTTCATAAGATTCCGAAATAACAAAGCAATGAGTCTACAATTATGGTGCACAGGGAGAAATTAACAACAGCATTGATCTCAAACAGAAGTTTCCAGGGTCTTGAGGAAATAGCTAATATAAAAATATTTTCCTATATGCATCTGGAAAACATATTGGGCTGGATTTTGATAGCTACGCGCGGGCGTAGATTTGGGCACGCAACATGGCGCACACAAATCTATGCCCGATTTTATAACATACGCACGCAGCCATGCACATGTTATAAAATCCAGGGTCGGCACGCGCAAGGGGGTGCTCACTTGTGCACCTTGTGTGCGCCGAGCCCTAGGGGAGCCCTGATGGCTTTCCCCATTCCCTTCGCCCCCCCCCCCCCACCTTCCCCTATCTAACCCACCCCCCCCCCCAGCCCTACCTCAATCTCCCCCCTACCTTTATTTTGTAACTTGTGCGTGCTGGCCGGCTGCCGGCGCGCAATCCCCCAGCATGGCCCCGCCCCTGGACTGCCCCCAGACCGGCGCCCCACCCCTTTTTCAAAGCCCCAGGACATACGTGCGTCCCGGGGCTTGCGTGCGTCACCGGGCCTATGCAAAATAGGCTTGGCGTGCGTAACCCCCCTGTGTGTGTAAATCCAGCCAAATTTACGCGTGTAGGGCTTTTAAAATCTGCCCCATTATATCTACTCTGAGTAAAATTATTCTTCTCAAATGAGGTGCAGGAACCATTCAAATTTATCGTAGAGACCTAATATAATTTATACTTGTTCATTAGTAAAATTACATTGAGTAACATTAACTGCATAGTCACTTAAAATGAATTTTAAGGATGGATTTTCTTCTATCAGAATATACCTTCTTTTGCTTATCCAAGTATGCAATTGGAATTCAGTTCACCCGAATGCTTTTGGCTACTGGAAGGCAAATATCTGCAAAAAATCCAAACTTCGACTGTCATAAAAGCTGATATTCAGAATATACTAACCAGAATAAGAAGATATTTTTATAGCCCTAAAAAGATATTCAGTATGCATAAAAGGACCCGGAATAGATGCCTTAATTTTGGATTGATTTAATTACCTTTCCAAATCCTATTCAATTAAGTTCAGGGATGGATTGCAGGAAAATACTGGCCCTGGGTGATTTTTTTCAAAACAGCCCATGGGATATTTTATTATTTATTACATTTTATTTATATACCGACATTTGGACATTCGATCTGAGATATCACATCGGTTTACATTCAGGTACTGTAGGTATTTCCCTATCCCCAGAGGGCTTACAATCTAAGTTTTTGTACCTGAGGCAGTGGAGGGTAAAGTGACTTGCCCAAGGTCACAAGGAGCGACAGCAGGACTCAAATGCTGGTCTCCTGGTTCATAACTCACTGCTCTAACCAGTAGGCTATTCCACGTCCCTCATGCATGCCCTCATGCATTTTCCCTGCAGCACAAGTGTCAACAGCTCCCCAAAGCACGTTAATTGAACCCTGGAGCCCAGCAGAATTGAGCCAAAATATCTCCAAAATAAACTTCATCTTTCCTAGATAACTAAGAAGTCGAGCACATTGTAGACCAGGGGCAGGTAGAGCTGCAGCTCCCATTCCATCCATGCAAACTGGTTGGTCCCCTTACACATCTGCTTGTATTTCTTATAGAGATCTATCCTGGATTCCCAGTCTGGTTCTTCAACTAGTTGCTCGTAATGACACTGCCAGCCAGTCTCAGACACACACACTCAGTCACAGATTTTTAGATTGCAGAAAATTTATTGGCGCATACACAAGTATCTGAGATTCTGCCAGGTACTTGTTACCTGAATTGGGCATGGTTGGAAACAGAATACTGGGCTTGATGGACCTTTGGCCTGACCCAGTATGGTAAGTCTTAAGTTAAGACACATACTCTTTCTCAGACAAAAAGACACACCCACACACAGCGTGAGTGTCTATATCAGAGAGAAAGCTACACATACACACACACTCTCACAGATAAAGGGCCGGATTTTAAAAGTCCTAAGCGCGTAAATCCAGAGGATTTACATGTATGGGGGAGTTACGCACGCCGGGCCTATTTAAAAAAGCCCGGCGATGCACATAAAGCCCCGGGACGTGTGTAAGTCCCGGGGCTTGCGAAAAGGGGCCGGGCGGTCCAGGGCGGGGCCAGAGGCCTCCGACACAGCGGCCATTAACGCTGTGTTGGAGGATCGCGTGCTGGCAGGCTGCTGGTGCGTGCAACCTGCGCCTGCCTCCAGGCAGGCGCAAAAGGTTTGACAAAGGTCGGTGGGGGGGGGGGGGGTTAGAGTAGGGCTAGGGGGGGGAAAGGTTAGGGGAAGGAGTGGGAAGGTTAGGATAGGGGGAAGAGAACGGGGGAAGGCAGCGCGCCGACCCCTGATTTTATAACTTATGCGCATCTGCGCATGCAAGTTATTAAATCGGGTTACATGTGTGTGCGCCAGGTAGCGTGCGCACTTGTACGCCCGCACGCTCCTTTTAAAATCTACCCCACATTGTGTATGGGTGTATGTGTTTCTCTCGCATGCTCTCTGACACAGACTCACAAACTCTCTCTGACATGCTAATGTTGTGCTGCTGCTTATGTGCTCACACGGTGAGCGCTGCTGCATCATGTGTAAAGTTCTTGCTTGCTGCCTGCAGTTCCCCATTCTGCAGCAGCCCCTCCCTTTCCCAATCTCATTCTCTAGAAGACTTGCTGGTGCCAGAGCCAGCTGCAACGAGGCGGGGTGGGAACAAGGCAGAAGGTGCCTAGGGTGCCTGATCCCCTTGCACCAGCCCTTTAAGTCAGGCTACTATACATCCCTATACAGAAACTACATTCTAGCAGAATTTCTCACCTTGGTCACATATGCAGAACACAAACAAACCTTCACCATACATGGAATAAAGAGATCCTAAAGTATAAACAGAATCATGGAGATAAAACCTGTACTCTGTATGCAATGTAACAATGGAAAAACTGAAACATCACCATGCCATAAAAAACATTGAACTATAAAATCAAGAAATATAAAACATCATGAGAGTAAAACCATACTTATAGAACAAATATTTCAAAACAGCTGACAAAAACTATACAATTATTAAAAACTCATTACAAATTATAAAAATTTCCCAAACACCAATAAAATAATTCAAGACAGCAAATACATCAAATAACAAGCAATAATCAAAATAAGGATTTTAAAAAATTGCCCGCTTTCCGTACCTGGGAATGTTTGATTTCCAGTTATCCAGAGATTGTTGTGGATTAACAGGGGGAGTGATAGGGAGGCATGCAGATTTTCTCTCATGCAGCTTTCTCCTTGGGCCTGTACAGCATCTCTCACACACACATGCTATCTCTCTCACACACATAAGCTCTCAAAAGCTCCCTCACACACACACATGCTCTCTCTCCCTGTAATCTGTAGGCAGCAGCAGCCTCCTTAGGCCCACACAGCATCACTCCCATACATATACAAGCTCTCACACATGCTACTGTTCACACTCAAGCTCTCACACATGCCACTTCAAACAGACACACACTCGAGTTCTCATACATGCTATTGCTTACACACACACATGCTCTCACCCTCTCACTCTGTCTTTGGAATGTGCACAGTACACCAGCAGCAGTCTCGTCCTTTCTTCAGCTGTGCGGCCCAGCCTTCTTCGGTAAGCAGCGCAGCCCAGACCAAAGTTGCAGTTTCCTTTTTTACATGCGGGGGTTGAGCCTCTCTCTCTCACTGGATTTCTTCATTGGCCACTGGCAGCGCAAAGGAAGCCCCTTCTTCAGTTGCTGGCTGCACAGCAGGGCCTCCTCTTCCGCTGGCTGCAGGGGAAACACCGGCACGACAAATGCTGGCGACCCGCTGCGTCTTCCTATTGCTGGCGGGGAGTGGGAGTGGCACATCCCCGCCACGGGGCCTTTTCTCGTACTGGCGGGGAGTAGGAAACTCGTCAGCACGTCATTTCGCAGTGCTGTGGGTTTTCTTGCCAGCAGTGTGTGGAACCCCTCTGGCTTTAATAATCAAAAGGCATAGTGAGGCGGCCACTGCAGGTATTTTTTTTTTTTTGAGGGGGGATATCTGCCATGCCCCAGATTTTGCCGCCTGAGGTGGTCACCTCACCCTGTCTCTTAGAACTGCCCGAGGTGGCCTCGCAGACCTCTCTTTGAGCACAGCATCCCCCTCTTCTTTTTTTGACCAGGAAACAGAAAAAAATAAAACACGTGATGGGAGCGATCGGCCCATCAGGGGAAGCCCGATCCACTGATAGGCCAATCCGCCCCTGATTAAGTTACATTTCAGATAAAAGTAGATAGTTCCCTACCCCAGAAACTTACCATCTTAGGAGCCCTGGTATTTTTAAGCTGCAGTATTCTGTACTGCAGCTTAGGAAACCCCATGGTAATTTACCGCCAGGAAAAATACCACAGCCTCCATTAATTGCACATTAATGTAGCCTCCATTAATTGCAATTACACATAATTAATTGCAATTACACATAATGTAGCCTCCATTAATTGCACATGATGGTGGCCCCTCAGCGTGAAGTCACAAGATCCCCAGGGAAACCCCCTGGGGATCTTGTGCGACCCCTTTTCCACCCCTGCCCCCTGCTTCCCCTAGAGGCAGCCCCAGTGTCTGGTTTAAAAAATAAAAGGTGCATTGCAATCCCTCTCCCTCCTTAACTCCACACCCTAGCCCTCTCCCTGCCCCTCTCACCCGATCGTACATTTGGACACTTGGTGGCTAAATGGGGCTTGGGTTGCCCCCTAGGCTCCAGGCCCTGTGCTTCTTAGAAAGAATGGCGCTGGCTGGGCCGGTTTTCAAGTGCTGCAAGTGATCACAGTGTTCACCTTTTTATTAACTGCTTTGATAAACCTAAACACTTGCTTTAATCTAGAGCAGTGTTTCCCAACCAGTGTGCCATGGCAATCCTCAGTTTCTCTTTCCGATACAATGGCTGGCCTGCAAGATATCCTCCCTCCAGCAGGGGGAGTCATAGAGCAGTGCATGTCTCCCACTGCTTCTGCTTTCCCCCCTGCTGGTTCTCCTCTACAACTGAAACTGCTCTGGGCCCTGTAGGCTCACAAGTCCTGCTGGTCCCATGCGGTTCCCATTACAGAGGGAAACAGGCAGAAGAGAAAGCAGCATCAACAGGTAAATATTCTGGAAGGGGCAGCTGAATTTTCTAGGAAGCTGGGGGTGTTGGGGGAGAGGGAAGGTAAAGTGATTGGGGGGGGGGGGGGGCATGAAGAGAGAGAAGGAAAGAGAAAGTGCTGATGCCAAAGAGGGGAGAGGGTAGGAAAGGGAAGGTGACGGAAGGGGGTGGTGGAATGAGAGGGTAGGAAAGAGAAGGTGATAGAGATGATGTCTGGGGATGGAGGGAGAGAGTAGGAAGGTGGTGATGCAGGAAGGTGGAGGGAGAAAGTATGGAGGGGAAGGTGATGGTGATGATGCGGGGCAGGGGGGAGTAGGGAGAGAGGGGGAGAAGGTGGTGATGATGAAAGAGGGTGGGGGAGGTGATAATACAAGGAGAGAAGGGAGAAAAGAGACGTTTATGATACAGGGGATAGAAGGGAGAATAAAGGGAAGAGAAGGTGATGATGCAGGGAGAGAAAAAGGAAGAGAAAGTAATGATGCCAGGGGTAGAGAGAAAGGGAGGAAAAGGTAATGATGCTGGGGGATAGGGGCAGAGGGAAGAGAAGAGAAGGTGATGATGCCAAGGGTGGTGGAGAGAAGATGAGGATTGCAGTGGAGTGAAGGGAGAGGGAAGAGAGGAGGAAAAGATGGTGATGATGTGAGGGGTGGAAGATGGAGAAGTAAAAAAGGCGATGATGCAGGGAGGGGGGGGGGGGATAGTGAAGGAAAGGTGATGATGCCAGGGGTTGGGGGAGGAGAAGAAAGAAAAGAGAGGAAGATGATGCCAGGGATAAGGAAGGTGCAGGTGTGCCATGATGTAGTGAACCCAGTGCCAGGTGTGGCACGACACAAGAAAGGTTGGGAACCACCGATCTAGAGAACAATCCTATTACTTCCCTCAGCCAAATGCAGACCTATTTTTCCTTTGCTTCATACCTTTATTATATAATTTACACATGTTCTGCACACATATTTACCTTTTACTGTCTCTTACAAACTGCACACATCCATGGCACTGTCCCCAGGATGATGGAGATTATAGGCAATGACAGTATTGGCTTACAAGAAAGCTACATAAAGCTATGTGAATCGCTCACGTTGACCATTAACTTAGCATTGCTGAATTTAGTCATATCTTTATCATACAAGTTAATGTGTATGGAGACCAATCGCAATGCATAGACAGCTGTCATTAAAAGATATGCAGAAGGCTCTCAGGTGTATTCTTTCAGGTGAGCACTGTGGCACTGAAAGAACAGATGTGAAACTCTTACTCTTATCAACATAGAAAAGTGCGTGAGCATATATGGGTACAAGGTAACAGACACAAAAAGGGGTTGAATTAACCCAAGTTTGAAATTTGTGAGCAGTAGTGCCATGGTCCCTAAGAATGTAGCACATGCTGCTCTTTGAAACACTGAGCTGTGAGAAACCTCAGGGTGGTGGCTCCGTTTTTCAAAGAGCAGCATGTGCTATATTCATAGGGACAACTGGCGCTATGGCTCACAAGTTTCAGACCCTTTGGCATCTCTTATCAGCATAAAAAGGGATCGGGAGATAGTATCTGGTTGCCGAGCTGCTCTTGCAGCTTTTCATTTTTTTTTCTCTTTGCTGTGGCATCTTGTGGCTTGCATTTTTTTCTTCCTAGCTCCTTAGCTCATTGCTGCATAGGGATAAAAGGGGGAAGACTTTCCGATTTTACCACCGATCGACCTGATGGGCTGTTTTGTTGCTTTGCTGCACAACACCAGAGCTCCAGAGCAGGTGCTGGAGCCAGGTGGGGGTAGGTTCATCTCTTGGCAAGGCCTCATTAAGCCCCAAATATCGTTTCCTGCTGCAGCTGATTTTAAATGGGGCTTAGATAAGTTCCTGGAAGTCCATAAATGATCATTAGCCATTTAGACTTGAGGAAAGTTACCACTTATCCATGGGACTGGGCAACAAAAAATGGATCTGCTCTGTGAGATCTACCAGGTGCTTCCTAATGATCTGGATTGGCCACTATTGGAAATAGGATGCTGGGCTCGATTGACCCTTGGTCTGACCCAGCATGGCACTGCTTATCTTCTTATGTATTTGGCCATGGAATATGGGGGAGATCAGTCGTTGTTGGAATTGGCGATGAACCTCGTTGTGGCCTTGATGCTGAGCAGTGGAGGCAATTGGCCAGTAAATATCAGGCTGAATTGATGGAGGTATCTGGGAAGTAGATCAGTTTTGAGGGCCCGGTGGAAGAGTCTCTAGAGCTGTACTATCAAGGTGTGGAACGATGGCCTCTGTGAAATCCCTACAAATCTATGAACATTTTGGGATCTCCTGAGCATTATTACCTTTGAGATCATATGGAAGGGAATTTTAAAGCTAGAATCTTCTCAGGTGAAGGATGTGAATGTTAAAGATTAAATTTTGACATCCAGATTTTCTGACTGTGGGAAAAGTTTTTCTTTTTCTGAGAAGACTGGAAGACCAGTTATTTTCAGTTCAAAAGTGTAACACTGCTTTCATTAAAGAACATGCTTCCTTAGGGCATACAACTGAGGATTTGGAAAATTCTGCTAAAATAAAGAATCTGAGAGTATCAAACTTTCCTAAATTGAGAAATATGTCTGCTTCAGAACTTTTAAAAAGATATCTTCAGGAGATTTTGCTTCTTCTTAAGGAAGCTATTCCTCCCATCTTGGTAGGCCACTACCTCTCCAGATCTAGGTCACAGGATACAAGGGTGGCTTAGTCCATGGAATACATGGGCTAGGAAGCACAAGAGGTAGACATTGGTAATTGAAATTTGTCTGAGTAAGAAAACACTGTTGGCATCCTTTATTTTAGAACCCGAAAGGAATTAAAGATTTTCTTTTGAAAAGGAGATGTTCTCCTAGCTCAAAAGCCATATAACTAAGATGGAAATAGGTGGTGGTGGGGGTGGGGGGTTGGCTCCATTATGACTTTCTCTGGGTCAGGATAACTTTGTCTTGTAAATGTTGGGTAGTGTTTGAGGGAAACGTTTATATTTTCTTTGATCTTGCGCAATTAATTGCTTTCCTCAGGAATAAGCCCCCCCCCCCAACAAAAAAAAGCTCAGATCTGATTCTGTTGTCAGGACTACTCGCTCTATAGCTTTGCTGCTCCTGTTTGTGAGGGTAATTTTCAAAGTCACTTACACGCATAAAACCCGGTTTTAGGGCGTGTGACATTGAGGATAGCCCTAGGAGCATGCATATAACCTGATTACATGCGTATTTTTATGCACACATGTGGTGGAAGTTCCAGAAGGGGGGAGGTGGGCATGGGGATAGGATGTACAAATAGACTTTGGGATTTTCAAAAGTCTGGCAGAAGTTGCACATGTAACTTGGGTGCATAATAGAAGACTTTGGCCCAGCACTTTTGAAGCCATTTTGTGAGCATAGAATCGCTTTGAAAATTAGTGATGAAGTCTGCGCATAGCAGGTTTCTGCAGACTTTACCATTCTGTGCGGCATTCTAAGATTACCCTCCCTGTACTTTCATCAATCCTGGTATCTTTGTTTCTTTTTATGCTTTCCAAAATACGGAACGTTGGAAAAAGTTATACAAAAGGGATCGATATCCATCTGTCTCTCTGTATGAACAATAAATCACCAAAAAAGGGACAGAAATTCACAAATTTGGCATGCGGGAGGAAAATGTGAACATTTTGGACTCGTTTGAAAACCGAAAACATTAGCTTGGTATTTTCAGAGAACCAAGCCTCCCAAAAAATTCTCCATTGCTTACTATGGGAAAGTGTTAGAAGCTGTTTGACTGTTAGAACACAGACCAGCGCTTCTTTCCAAATGTTCCCCCTAACACACGCTACCCCCCCCCCCCCCCCACCCTTATCTGGGATGGAGCAACACCAGCAGAGAGACAAAGAAAATAACTGAAGTAATTGGCAAAGGAAGGCACAAAATGGTGCATCCAAAGTACAGACAAACACTCCTCTCCCACACCACCACCCCCCCCCCCACACACACACATCTCCACACATATCACCACATAACCCCACCCATACACACGCACCCCACAAACAACTCCACACACATCCTCTCATGCCTCCATTTGTACATATGCACATACCTTCTCATGCATATCCCTTTGCACACGTCTACAGTCCTCCATGCTCCCCCACAAATTCCTACATTCTCACTTCCTCCCACACATGTGCAACTCCTGCAGACACACATCCCACACCTGCTTCCTGTACATCCACACCTACACCCCTCCACAGAGAGAAGTTAAATAGATAACACAGCTTCTCAATTCATATACATTCACACGTACACACACACACACCCCCCACACATACATTTGCCCCATCTACACCCCGGCAACTATATCCCTACCCAACATACATAGAGATAACCCCCAAATGCCCCATAACCAACCTTACACTTTCAACCCTGTCACACATTACCCATCTCTGCAGAACATTCCTCAGAGAAACCTACCCTACACACAACATATACACACAGCCAATTATACCCCTCATATATCTGTATGTATATATTCCCATGATACTCTCAGACACTCCCACACACACAACCCTTCCTCATACATCTAATTTACACAGCACATATACACAATCTTTCATAACCAAATCTGCTATCTACACAGTCACCCCCCCAAAAATCACACCTCACAGCCCTCATACACTCACAGCCGTCCACAAACTCCTCTCACCCACACAGCCTCCTACTCACCCCAAAACACCCCCCCACACATCCATTCTGCCAAATACCTTCCCACGTCTCCAAACACACCTCCACTACTCGCAGCCACCCACCCATTCACAGACACACAATCCCACCCAATCCTCCAAACACCCCATCTACACCCCCTCATACACCCACACCCATAATTCACTCAAACTCACTCACACCTCAACCTCTAGAGCCACACCCCACCCCTACATATGCCCCTTCTACAAATCTAGGTTGGAAAGCATTCCTGAATACATGCCTCTGCATGCTTTCTCTACTTGTTTATTTTTATTTTCATTTCATTAAATTTTGCCTTTTTGAATCCCCTTCGCCATTTGTGGACTTAACAGGGCACCATGTTTGTTTTGAATTAAGATGACTTGATATGGTGTAGCTTTGTTTAATTATTTAGACCTCTACTCAAACAACTTGAGATTGTTATCTTGACATAATATATCAATTTACAAAAAGTTCCTGGAGGAAAAATCTATTAACCATCATTAAGGTAGAGTTGCAGAAATCCACTGCTTATTCTTGGGATAAGCAGCTTGGAATCTATCTAACCCCTGGGATCCTGTCAGGTACTTGTGACCTGGCTTGGCCACTGTTGGACACAGGATATTGAGCTTGATGGACCCTTGGTCTAACCCAGTTTGGCAAGTCTTATATTCTTGTGCACTTAAAAATCAATAAAAAAAACCATGGCTCAGCTTGTGAAGAAAATTGACTGTATGTGGGTTCTTCTCTTCCTTTAGTGGGCCTGCAGCCACAGGCCAAGCTTTTATTTTTTTTTAATTTTGTGTGGGTACAAGACAAGAGAAACAACATAAAGCAAGTAGGTCCTTCAAGCCTTCCTTAACCTCTCCCTCATCATCAGTAATGCCAATCTTTAGCATTAAGTCTAAAGAGAAAGGCAGAAAGTAGACAAAGGGGGTAGACAAGAACACAGCAAACATAAAACAGAGAGATAGCAGAAAGAATATCTTAACAGAAATAGCAAGCCTTGAAATCACTCAGATCACATTATGTCACAACGAGGAAAAAGAAAACAAGTAACAGCTTGAAGAATAGGAGAGTGAAATCCTCGCTCCCTCAATAGTAACACACAGATAATGTACAATAACCAACTGCTACCTACTGCAACATGCACGTTTAACAGGTTGCACAACAACGGACAACCAGTGTGACTAAGCAACAAGTCAGAGACTCACACTTTCAGAATGGATAGGAACATATGCTACAGACAGAAAAGATGTGTATTCAAGCTTGCAAGCATATTATAGGGATGCAAACATTTGAGAAAACCAAAAAATATTTCAAAATATAAGAATTGCCAAGCTGGATCAGACCAAGGTCCATTGAGCCCAGCATCCTGTCTCCGACAATGGCCAATCCAGATCGCAAGTGCCTGTCAGATCCCATAAAATAGATATAATTCCTGTTTCTCCCAGGGATAGCAATAGCTGTCTTTAGTCTACCTGAATAATAACGTGTTAGGGACTCACTCCTACAGGAACATGTCCAAACCTTTTTTTAAACCCTGCTATGTTAGTCTGCTTGGTCATGTCCTCTAGCAACAGATTCCAAAGCTTGATTGTGCACTCACTGGAAAACTTTCTACAATTTCTTTTGAATCTGCTGGTTGTTAGTTTCATGGAGTTTCCCCTTGTTTTACCATTATCTGAAAGGATAAATAACTGTCCTTTATGTACTCCTTCCACCCCACTTCTGATTTTATAAGCTTCTATCATGTCCCCTCTCAGCCGTCTCTTTTCCAAACTGAAGGGCCCTAGCCTGCGTAGCCTCCCATCATAGGAGAGATGTTCTATCCCTTTTATCATTTTTGTCACCCTTTTCTGCACCTTTTCTAGTTTCGCTATGTCTTTCTTGACAGGGTGTGACCCAAACTCACACAGTATTGAAGGTGAGGTCGCACACAGGCTTGATCGGGAAGCAATATTATATTCATCTGTTTTATTGATCATTCCTAACATTCTATTTACTTTTTTTATGACTGTCGTCGCACACTGAACAGAGGATTGCAACACATTAGCCACAAGGACTCCAAGGTCCTTTTCCTTGAAGAATAGGAGAGTTAAAGGCATAACCCAGCATTGTGTACCTTTTAGCTGGGATTATTTTTTCCTATGTGCATCACTTTGCACGTTTCCAGATAAAATTTCATCTGCCACTCAGTTGCCCAATCTTCTGGTCTCACAAGGTCCTTCAGCAATTCCTCACAATCCACTGCTGTTTTAACAACTTTGAATAATTTTGTGTCATCTGCATATCTGATCACTTAACTCATTGTTCCCTTTTCCAGATCATTTATGATTTGTTAAGCAGAAGAAGTCTCAGTACCGATCCCTGTGGTTCTCCACTAAAGACTTTTCTTCATTTGGAAAACTGACCATTTAGTCCTAGTTTCTGAGGGTGATTAGCCAGAAAAGTTAGGAATTATCTGGCTAAGTGGTGGTGGCTGAATATCCAGCCCCAGTGAATGGCTGCAACTTAGCCGGATAACTCGTTATCTGGCTAAATGACTAAGGCCTAGATTTTCTATCTTCGCCCGGCTTCCTGAATCACGCAGTACCGGGGGGCAGGGGGGTGGGGGGGGGGGGGCGGGCCGGCTTTTGCACCCAATAGCGCAACCGTAAAAGGTGGTGCTATTGGGCGCAATACTGGCGGTGTTAAGGATTCTTATCTTTCGCCGTCACGGAGTCCGCCCCAAAGCCGCCCCGACTCCTCTCCTTCCGGTGCGGACTCCGCCCCGATTTAGATATCGCGTGCGATACCTTTGGAAAATGACCCTCTAAGCTGGCTAAGTAGTGGGCAGGGCAAGGGCAATCCAGGGAGGAGCAGACTTAGCCAGATAAATTAATCTGGATAACTTTAGGATAGCTGGATATATTCAGCGGCGCAGTTGCACCACTGAATATATAAGATAATTTAGCCAGATAAGTTTATCCGTCCAAACTAGCTGAGCTGAACTGTGACTGAATATTGCCCTCCTTGTTTCCATCCTCTTAACTTAATATTGTGGCAATATTAAGTTAGAGGAGCGAAAGATTAAAAAAAAAATTTTTTTTAAGTGCCGGCAGTCAGGTTCAGGAAACAGATGCATCCGTTTTATGAACCTGTGGCTGTGTACCAATTAGGAAAACAGATGCTGATAAATTCAGCGTCTGTTTTCTAAACTGGTGGACAGCCACGGCAAGCAGATCGCAATCGACTCTAGCGCCTCCTTGACAGTGTGACCCCTAATTAAAATATTGCATGGCGCCTCCAGGAGAGATGCCTGGGGACACGTTAGGAAAGTGGGCACTGAACACTCAGGGCCCGCTTTCAGCGCATTTTTTCTGCATTGACCCCCATGACTTTATAATTTCTTGAGAAATCTTTCTTGGCCTAACTATTCAAGGCCCTGCTCGCGTAAATCCGCCCGGATTTACGCGAGCAGGGCCTTGCGTGCCGGCGCGCCTATTTTCCATAGGCCGCCAGCGCGCGCAGAGCCCCGGGACGCACGTAGGTCCCGGGGTTTTTTGAAGGGGGCATGTCGGGGGCGGGACCGGATGATGCAGTGTTTCGGGGGCGGGACCGGGGGGCGTGGTTTCGGCCTGGGGCGTTTCGGGGGCGTGGCCGCGCCCTCCGGAACCGCCCCTGGGTTGAGTCTCGGTGCGCCAGCAGCCCGCTGGCGCGCGTGGATTTACGTCTCCCTCCGGGAGGCGTAAATCCATGGATAAAGGTAGGGGGGGGTTTAGATAGGGCCGGGGGGGGGGGGGGAAGGGAGGGGAAGGTGAGGGGAGGGCGAAAGAAAGTTCCCTCTGAGGCCGCTCCGATTTCGGAGCGGCCTCGGAGGGAACGGAGACAGGCTGCGCGGCTCGGCGCGTGCCGGCTACCCAAAATCGGCAGCCTTGCGCATGCCAATCCAGGATTTTAGAAGATACGTGCGGCTACGCGCGTATCTTATAAAATCCAGCGTACTTTTTAAAAAAATCTACCCCATAGGCTCTTGCCTATTGTTTTCATTTGGGTCTGTTTTCCATTTTTTGGCCCTTTTAGCTTTAACTGCCTCCTTTACCTCACCATTAAACCACACTGGCAATTATTTGGTCTTCCTTTGACCTTTTTTAAAGCGAGGAATACATTTTAAACAATGTTCATGGCTCATGCAAACTTTTAACCTTTTAAACCATTCCTTTCAGGTTTTTTGTATCTAATTTCCAAATTCTGACATAGTTTCCCTTTTTAAAATGAGATGATACTGTAGTAGTTTTACTTAACGTCCTCCTTCCAGTGATTGTGTTAAATGATAATTCCTATACTACTAGCCTGATGTCGTAGACTTTTAGTTAATATGTATTAGAATATCTCAGTAGATTTATATTAATCCCTGTTGTGTTGATTTATAGTATGAATGTTACTTTTGTAAAACATTTTGATTTTTACTTGGAACGACGGTATATAAAATGTCTAAATGAACAAATAGATACATTTGATTGTCATTATGATCACTATTGAAAAATAGTGATCGGTGCGTCTCGACAACAAATTCAACCTTAAATCCTTCATTTCCAACACAACTAAAGAATGTTATTTCAAATTGCAAGTGCTAAAAAATCTGAAACCACTCCTCCACTTCAGTGACTTCCGTCTAGTACTCCAATCTATAATTCTGTCTAAGTTAGACTATTGCAACTCTTTACTGCTAGGTCTTCCGCTCTTATCTACAAAACCCTTACAGATGGTGCAGAACGCTGCAGCAAGGCTACTCACCAACACAAACAAAAGAGCCCACATCACACCTATTCTTCACAGCCTTCACTGGCTTCCTATAAAAGCCAGAATCACCTTCAAGACACTATCAATGATTCACAAGGATATCATGGGCATCGCACATCTAAATCTAAACACGCAACTCCGCCCTCATACATCACAAAGACCCATCAGATACAACTACAAAGGTTCTTTATATGCTCTCCCGATGAAAACCTCACTTACAAAACGAGCACTCTCCACAGCCGGACCCACCCTCTGGAACTCATTACCGCCGGATCTACGCCAAGAGACTTGCCATCTAACTTTTAGGAAAAACCTAAAAACATGGCTCTTCCGGCAAGCCTATCCAGAATCACAAGAACATTCTGACACCGGTCAAAGAACAAAATAGTCCTCCTCAAGCTCCTTGACCACCCACGATATGGACAGTCCACCTGTATTGAATACACTCTTCTGTTGATGCATTAGTTCGTCGAGCTCTTGCACTACTCATGTTTGCGCCCATCTACACATTTTTCTATTAAATGTATATCCCAAGTTACACTACCCCTATTTAGCTAGTACCCATATTTATCCACGTTACTTTGTCGAGTTACTGTTGCTTATGTAATATTTATTGATGTTCCTATGTTCAGAAACTCTGTTTATTGTAACGCCTTAACCGCGACAGTTTTGTTCTTTGGAAACCGACCTGATTTGATACTTGTATTAAGAAGGTCGGTATATAAAAATCCTAAATAAATAAATAAATAAATAACTATTGCTTAGCGGCCCCACCATAATAACCACTCGTCCCAGGCTGTGTGTTCCACTGAGGATTAGATCTAAAATAACTGCCCCTCTCATCGTTTCTAGGACCAGCTGCTCATGAAGAAGTCATTTATGGCATCTAGTATATCCTGATGAGACACTGACCCAGTTAATACCAGGGTAACAGAAATCTCCCATTATTACTGTGTTGCCAAATTTATTTGCTTTTTTAATTGCAGCTAGCATTTCACAGTCTGTTTCTTCATTTTGGCCGGGTGGCTTGTTGTGTACACCAACTGTCATACTCTTACCCAAGGATTCCATACTCTTACTTCTTTCCTGCAGGATTTTTATCATGCTTGTCTCTGCCATCTTTTACATATCGTGCAATCCATCCCACCAATTTTGTCTGTCCTATCACATCTATATATTTTACACACTGGAATCACAATGTATCATTGGTTACTCATCAGCCTGATGAACAGTATGCATCAGAGTGGCTCTTAGCATGAAATAACTTCTTGGGCCCTACTGGAGGAGCATCCTATTATCCAGAAACCTGGAACCGTATATCCTTGTGGAAGGTGGCCTTAGCTGTACTCCCAGACTGGGAAGATGGTTGTTACTTGTCCATCTTAGTTCTGAAAAACAAAAGTAAAGGCATACATATCATTTAGCAAATATATACATGTAATGATGGATCTAAATTTTTTGCCTTCTCTAGAACAAAGGACAAAAGCTAAAAGAGATGAAGTGGGGAAAAAACGTCCTTTAAAAAAATTATTGATGATCAACAAAATCATAATTCAGTTGAATCTATGCAAAAATCATGAAATGTATTCTTTGAACACAAATTACAAATAAGTGGAAATTTGTTGATTATACTTTAGGATGTAAGGCTAAAACCTAACAAACGTCAGTCACATACTGCAGTCAGCATCTTCCTAAATGTGGGTTAGCATGCGAAAAGGTGGAGAGTTTTAAATATCCCACTGTAAAATTGCATGACCATTGGAAACAATCCCCCAACACGACAGTATTAAATGGAGCATTTTTGTAAAGAGAGAGCTTTTTTCAGTGATCAGTATTAGCTAATAAAACATGTCCAGTCAGTGATGGACCTTATAAAAATGCATTCCACTCTATTTTCTGATTAAGTCCACACATTCAAAATGTCACAAATTCAAAATAGTAGACAAATGAGAGCATGTAAACACTAAATATGTCCTTACATCAAGTTATTTGAAGAAGTCTTTATTTAAACGTATAGAACTCCACAATTTTGAGGAAAAAAGGCAGCTTGTCAACCATATAAGTCCCCCGACACAGTCAACATGTTTCACTGTGAGGGCTGCATCGGGAGGGACAATAAATTGCCATTCAAAGAGCTTTTAGCAACTTTTCCAATTTTAATATGTAAGAGTTCGTCACAAATTGTAATCCACAAATTCAAAATATGAATCCTGTGTTCATCTCTATGGATTGAATTTCCAAAAAAGTTACATGCATAAAAGTAACCTATATATCGTAGCATAAGAACATAAGAACATAAGATTAGCCATACTGGGTCAGACCAAAGGTCCATCAAGCTCAGTATCCTGTTTCCAACAGTGGCCAAGCCAGTCTTGCATTGTGATCTAAAAAAACCTGTCCACCTGGTATATTATTCCTTAGATATCTAGGATGGTAACTGTCATATAGCAGGAGATTATTTCTATCTGTAGGTTTCCTATAAAGGGAAGTAACAAGCAGACCATGATGGAAGAGTGATTATGAATTAATCACCTGTACACTGTAATAAACTATAGAGGGTAATTACCCATTCCCATATTTTATTCACTGTTCAGTCAAAGCAAGCAAAAACCACTTTATACTTACTAATGTGGGCAGAAAGACTTACCATAGTTGCTCATCATGGTCCTAACCATATCAGTTGAAAGAAGAGGGGCAAGCTT
Organism: Rhinatrema bivittatum; assembly: GCF_901001135.1. Taxonomy (NCBI): domain Eukaryota; kingdom Metazoa; phylum Chordata; class Amphibia; order Gymnophiona; family Rhinatrematidae; genus Rhinatrema; species Rhinatrema bivittatum. The sequence goes on along the minus strand of NC_042620.1, from coordinate 49,776,351 downwards.
GATCTCATGATGATGACTCAGCTGCTATTTTCTCAGTCAGGCAATAAAAAAAACAACATTCATGAGGTATAACATGAGATCTGCTTATGTGACCACAAAGGCAATGCTGTAGAAGAATATAACGGGGCTTTGTACATTTCACATAATTGTACGAGAGGTGGGTTGTGCTGCAGTCTCACCTACAGATCTGTTCTAAGCAGGGGGAAAGCTATTAGGGATGTGAATCGGGCTTCGGACGATTGAAAATATCGTACGATATTTTCAAAATCGTCAGAAATCGGGGGCTCCCCCAAAACGATAGGAAAACCCCACAATATTGTTCGTGGGGGTTCTCTTATCGTTTTGGGGGAGGGTGGGAAAAACAGCACACAAAAATAACCCCTAAACCCACCCCGACACTTTAAAACTAATCCCTTAGCTTCCCCCCACCCTCCCGACCCCCCAAAAACGTTTTACAGGTACCTGGTAGTCCAGTGGGGGTCCCGGGAGCGATCTCCCGCTCCTGGGCCGTCGGCTGCCACTAATCAAAATGGCGCCGATGGCCCTTTGCCCTTACCATGTGACAGGGTATCCGTGCCATTGGCCGGCCCCTGTCACATGGTAGGAGCACTGGATGGCCTGCGGCATTTTTAAAGATGGTGCCGGCCATCCAGTGCAACTATATCATTTTTGAGTTGCAGCAACCAGAATTGTACACAGTATTCAAGGTGCGGTCTCAACATGAAGCGATACAGAGGCATTATGACATTTTTCTTTTTGTTAACCATTTCCTTCTTAATAATTCCTAACATTCTATTTGCTTTTTTGGCTACTGAAGCACACTGAGCCGACAATGTCGAAGTATTATCTACTATGATGCCTAGATCTTTTTCCTGGGTGGAAACCTAATATGGAACCTAACATTGTGTAGCTACAGCAAGGATTATTTTTCCCTTGCATTTGTCCACATTAAATTTCATCTGCCATTTGGATGCCCAATCTTCCAGTCTCGCAAGGTCCTCCTGCAATGTATCACAATCCGCTTGTGATTTAACTACTCTGAATAATTTTGTATCATCTGCAAATTTGATAACCTCACTCATCGTATTCCTTTCCAGATCATTTATAAATATATTGAAAAACATCTGTCCAAGTACAGATCTCTGAGGCACTCCACTGTTTACCCTTTTCCACTGAGAAAATTGACCGTTTAATCATACTCTGTTTCCTGTCTTTTAACCAGTTTGTAAGCCACAAAAGGACATCACCTCCTATCCCAAGACTTTTTAGTTTTCTTAGAAGCCTCTCATGTGGAACTTTTTCAAACGCCTTCTGAAAATCCAAATACACTACATCTACCAGTTCACCTTTGCCACATGTTTATTAACCCCTTCAAAAAAAATGAAGCAGATTTGTGAGGCAAGACCTGCCTTGGGTAAAGCCATGCTGACTTTGTTCCATTAAACCATGTCTTTCTATATGCTCTGTGATTTTGATCTTTGGAATAGTTTCCACTATTTTTCCCGGCACTGAAATCAGGCTCCTTGGTCTATAGTTTCCCAGATCGCCCCTGGAGCCCTTTTTAAATATTGGTGTTACATTGGCCACCCTCCAGTCTTCAGGTACAATGGATGATTTTAATGATCGTTTACATATTTTAACTAATAGATCTGAAATTTCATTTTTTAGTTCCTTCAGTACCCTGGGGTGCATACCATCCGGTCCAGGTGATTTGCTACTATTTAGTCAATCTAGCCTAATACATCTTCCAGGTTCACAATGATTTGGTTCAGTTCATCTGACTCATCACCCTTGAAAACCATCTCTGGTGACAATTTGACCCAAAGTACATTTTTTTAGGAGAGGAATCCATTATCTTTAGTTTGGTAGTACTCAGCATCTCCGAGTGGGTAAGATCTAAGGTTCCTTTTCTTTCTGGAAGACCTCATTGTCCTAAACATCCAATGCTCTGTTCTGCTGTACTGCAGGACAATCTCCTCTCCTTATATTTCCTGTGATGCATCACATTGGGTATTCTCTCTTTTTTTCTCCACCTTATCTGCATGAATGGGAACACACTCTTTTCTACCTCAGGAATAATGTCTGGGTGGCATTAGGATATGTTGATTGAAGGAACCCATTGTGAACTCTTTTTCTCCAAAGATAGCTGACCAGGTAGCTAATTGTTTTCTAGGTTTCCTTACTGGTAAACCCAAAAAAACCCAAACCAAAACCCTGAACAAACTCAAGCTCTAAACAGGATTCTCTATTCTAGCAGAAACAGAAGTCATAAGGATAAGAGCTATTATCTGATTGGTGGGGAATTCTTAAGCCTTGACCATATTCTTAGGACTTGGAAATGTACCGTAACAAGGGGACAAAAAGCATCGGTAAATCTTCCCTTCAGCTGTTGTTTCCAAACACCTAAAGAGAGACAGCTAAAAAAATCCATTCCTCTGAGCCCTTAGGACATACCACAGATCCAAGACCATTTTTATATGTTCTGCAGATAACTGCAGGGGAGGTAGAACCCCCACCCCCCACCCCCTACCTCGCTCCCTTGCTTCTGATGTCTCTCCAGTTCCTGCTTTCCAAAACACTCTAGGGGGCCTCTCTACATTAGTACATTGTGACAACCTCTCAAGGGAGTGATATAAGAAATGGGTTATACCATCTGCCACTCTGCAAAAGGGGGCACATTGATTAGCAAGCAATCCTGTGGCTACTTGTACCTGATTCCAGTAATGGCCTGGCAAGATAAGAAGGGCAGAAGGTCTGATACAATGTCCACTCCAAAGATGGAAATGCTGTTACAAGTACCTTGCTGTGGAGGAATAACCTTTGTGCCATGTTCATTTGTACTGATGACCTCCAATAAGTTAGAGATTGCTTTTTGCCCTAGTAGGAGTATAACAACTTCCCTTGATGTAGAGGCTTCCTACTGACTTCTTGGAAAGTTTATGGTAAGACACAGCCAAGTAGGATCAGTCTGTAGTATATGTGTAGGTGTGTCATTTCCTTTGTGGTGAAATGCTTGGTTACTATTCCTCCAGATAATTACTTATGTTTGTAGTATAAATTACAGACAAAAATTGCAATTGTGCTTTCATGAAATGAGTCAGTTGCTGAATGAGATGTGAAACTGAGGGCGGCTATAGTGTTCTATTTCAGCTGGCTACTCTTCCCAGATTTCCCTTATTCCCCTCACTTGACTAATGAGCTCTGTAATGTGTAGTGGAGAGCTGTAATGGCATAGTATGATAGAGAGATATGGTTTGTGAAGGGAAAGGCCTGACTTGATATGCAGTGAGGCTCACAAACTGTAGGAGTGAGGGCAAAGCGCAATGTATAATGTGCCTGTAACCCTGTTTGGCTCTTTTTCAGACTATGTGATACTTCCTTTTCTCCCTTCTATTCTTTGTTAATTCCTTGTATGTTCAGACTTTTTAATTAAAGATTTGCAATTTTACAAACCAATAATGTGTATTGTGCATTGTTCCTTATGCACCTCAAACAACATAGACATAATATCAGAATTCCAGTTTTCTCCCCAACTAGCAAGGTCTATACAACAACATCCTTACCCACCCCCAGAGAAATGAAAAGGGAGTGAGAGAAAGAAGTTTAATGCCACTGCTACACAGATAAAAATAGAACCAAAACACAGTCCCCCAGTAACATTTTTTAGGAGAAGGTATTCAAAGTTGCAAGTCATTAAGAACATGGCATCTATTTCTGGGAATTAGCATTTGCAAACAATCATTCCACACTGCCAAGAAAGATTGATTGCTCTTAAAAGAGCATGAGGAAACCAATTTTTCCATTAATGTCAATTGATGCATAGCATTCCTCCATGCCCTACCTTCGTTTCATAAAGACTCCTGTTTTCTCTGTACAGCCTCCCAAAACCGACCCCTCCCTCTTCCATCCTTTCCCCCTTCCATACCCTCCCAGCTACCCTAATAAGCTATTCATCTCTTCTGGACAGTCACACATTAATAAGAATGGGGGTTGCCCCATCATACAACACAAAGGCAAAAGTCATCACCCACACCCAATCCTACCCAAAGAAACAGTTCTTGCACCTTCTTAATCAAGACAACATAAAGTCTATAGCAATACCTCAAAAATTAGAAATCAAGCCTAGAGGAGGAGAATGTAAAGCTGTAGGGCCAGTAAAATCTTCTTCCTCTGTCATCGATAAGGAGGAGTCTGAAATGGTTTCACCAATCCCAGGCTCAGTACTTTGCAGGCAAACCTCCAATGGACTAACTTTAAGGTTCTAAAAAAAAAAAATCAAAGAAGGAAGTCGAGCCTCATCCTCCAAGGAGCTTTGAGTCACATTACACACATTCGTAACAGGTCATTCAACGTGAAGCCGGTACTTCAGTCAAGCTAAGTCGCATTGCATGTAATTCCAACTGGCATAAACGTATAAGCTCAATTCCAAGCGTGACATTGAAGTCCTGCCCTCATTTCTGATTTCCCCATAGTGAGATTCCACTAAAGAGGAATTCAAAGTTCACAGTCTAAGGGGTTTCTAATCTCCCAATCAAGCAATGGATGCCATCATAAAAAGTAAAGCCGGTGCGGCTCTCAACTGTCCTGTGGTTTCTTCCTTTTAAATACAGAACTCTTTTAATGCTTACACATTTAAAGGTTTCTAGTTTTCTTTTCTTTATCCTTCTCCCTCCCTTCCCTATGGAAACCTATGGAGTAGGGCTGCTTTAGAGCATATTAAAATGAAGCACTGTGGTGGTTGAGTGTGGGCAAGTTCTGTTTGCTTCTTCCCTTAATTTAAGTGGTCACTGCCGGAGAATGCTCAATGTGCTTCTTTTGTCCAATTGCACCACGGGCCTTGGGGTCGTGCTTTGGGCAAGCGTGAGCTCAGAGCAACCCTAAAGCTTCCCTCGCCAGGGTGATGGCTCCCCATCCCCTGAATACCCCGTTACCCCCCCCCCCTTTTTTTTTAACCTCTGTTTTCCTGCTTTCCACCCTTGCATAATTTGGATAGGTTTTGTTTCTTTATTTGATTTCTGTTATTCATGCCAGGCATACTTGGTGACTGGCCTAGGTTGAGCTGGTTTCAGTGGCTCCAGAAAAGGCCTAGGTTGTTTGTTGTTTTTATATGAGCTCAGCATCTTGAATTATGGCTATTGATAAAAAGTATCTGATCATGAAAAGGGGCGGGGCCATTGGAGACAGCCCCTGCCAGCTCAAATAGTGCAATTGTTAGTGCCATGAATAACATGACTCCATCTATTAGGGAAGAATAATGAAGATTATGCATATTATAATGAAATTGCTAATGCATTACACAAATCTAGATTTTGATATTAAGAGGGTTTATTCAGTTTCCTCGAGACATGCAGGGACTCTGAGCCTCATTTTCTTTTTAAGGAACATGTGATGATGTCTATTTGCTAAAATGAATGAATAAGTTTATGATGAAAGTTTTTGGAATTCCAGAGTATGTGTGAATTGATCCCCTTTTCCCCCCGTGTTCCCCTCCACCCCGCATCAGTAAAGTGTTTCAGAGCATTATATCTTGAATGTGCACTGTGAATTCAGTCCTGGCTCCTATACTAATAGGTTATTATAATTAGTATGTGACTTTATATTCAAGAGGAAATGGGACAGATGAAGCACAGAAATGGGAACATAATATCAGCAGTGTATCTGTGCCATTATGTAGTTTGTTAGTCACAGAGGAGTCACATCATAAGCTGAATGCCGAAAATAGTATCTATAATTAGACAATTAAAAGAATTATTGCACAAAAGAGAATGGTCATGCTGTTTTCTTAAAACATATTTCTGGTTCCTTTTGCATGCTATAGTTTTCAAATTCTATTTAAAACAATAAAATAAGAATAATTAAATTGTACCATTTACCCCACATCCTCAAAATGGAACACAATGTCAAATGTTGGTAAGATCATCCTTCAAGTGCATACAAACCGATGCAGAAAAATGTATATGACATGATATTTCTTTAAGTGCAGTAGTGTACTGTGCTCTTGAACTAACATTATTATTAATATTTTTTGTAAACTTTTAAGATTAATACACAAGGCTCACTGATTTATTTTGTTAATTTTAGCAGGTTTACTAGAAAGCAGCACAAAACTTAAACCTCACGAAGCTCAGAACTACAGAAAAAAGGCACTTTGGATATCCTGGACATCCATCATTGTTACCCTGGTCCTTGCAGTGGCTGCCTTCAGTGAGTACCAAGCACATTGTTAATGCCTCGTCTTGATAGCTTTAAATTTTCAGCATTATGGGATTGCTTGAGGCTTTTAGGTCAGTGCTGAATATTATTTTTCATATATTTTAGATCTGTTTTAAAGCTTGTGAATTACTGAGGCCGTTAATGTTTTATGCAATGCCCAACACTATTTAAAGTCGGGGAAAATCTACTAGACTTTGGTTCTACTTATTTCTTCTCATGGTAGTTCTGTCAGTCTTCAGTTTCATGGAAAAGAAAAAAGGAAAAATGAAATAAATATATACATCTTATTAGATTTCTTTCAACCAGAAGTATTCAACGTGATAGGACCTATTTTTTTAAATATTTTTAGTGTAAACTCAATATGGCAGAAATAATTTTTAAAAGTATTGCTAGATAATTTCATTGTAGAGTAAGTCAGTTTGAAAGAAAGCCATTAAGACCAAGTATAGAAATATGGTTATCAGGTGGCAGTTAGAGTTATATTTTCAAGTGAAATATTTGACTTTTTCCTGCTGAGATGCACTGTGGAGATGCACTGCTGAGATGCACGGTGGAGAGTAATCACAGCCAGCACTTTCATTCGGTGAACTAGGCAGTCGCCTAGCATGCCAAATTTTAGGGGCAGCAAAATCTCTAGTGTGAGCCCCTGGCCATTGGCTGAAGATAGAGAAAGGCCTGGAGATGCTGTGGATGGAACCCATCCCACCCATGGCTTAAAAGGAGGAAAGAAGCCTGGCAGGGCTGCAGATGGAGCCTATACCTCCCATGGCTGAAGAGAAGGAGGAGGAGGAGAAAGGCCCAGGAGGGCCACAGGCAGATCCCATCCCATCCACGACTGAAGACAAGAAGCAGCAGGGTGCAGGAAGACCACACCTGAGCCCCTTCCCAAACCAAGCCGAAGAAAGGAAGGCCTAGGATGGCTGTAGTAGGTGACAGGTAGAGTCCTGGAGTGAAAGAGCAAGGGAGTCTGTGTGTTTCAACGTGAGTGAGAGAGACAGAGAGGGAGCCTGTGTGGGTTTGGGAGTGAGAGACAAGGAGCCTATGAGGTTGTGTGTATATGGGAGTGAGTAAGGGAGCATGTAGGGATGTGCATTCATTCTGAACGAATGTGAAAAATGTAACAATTGAGGCTATTTTCAGTTCATTCGAATCATATGAATTGAAAATAGGCTTCGGACAACAATACATTAAAATTTTCCTTTATTTTCTTATTTGTTTGCTAAAAAAAAAAATCTGTCCTTTGGAGGGACCAGGTCTCATCCTAGTCTTGTCCCGGGGCCTGTACTGAGGCTGGGTCGTAACACTGATGCCTGGGTCTGACTTTAGGCCTGGGTCCAGTGCTGGAGCTCAGCTGATGCTGGATCCCATCACAGATTTCCAGTCACCAAGGCCAGGCCCATGCTGGGGGCTGGCCGAGGCTGGGTCCCATTGCTGAGATCTGGGTCTAGACCCGGGCCCAACACTGGGGCCTGTCTGAAGCCAGGTCCCTTTGCCGAGACCCAGGCCTAGGCCTGGATATGATGCCAGAACCTATGCCTAGGCCAGGCCCAGGCCCAAGGTCTAGGCCTGGAGGCCCAGGCGTAGGCCTTCCTTTGTCTTCTTTCTTGATCCAGTGACTAAAATTGGCATTCTTTGCCTGGAAGATGCACCACAATAATGTCACTGGTACTACATTAGAACCATGCATAGGTGACCAGGACATAGGCTGCAGTATTGAATTTGAGCCTAGGCTTCAAGCTGGGTCCTGGGCCTGATTTTCTTTTATATTGAAGTCAAAGGGGCCTTCTCTTGTTTGTAAATGAGAGAGGGAGCAAGGGTGTCTGTGGGAATGAGAGAGAGCCTGTGAGGTTTTGTATCTGGGATTGAGAGAGGAAGCCTTTGAGTGTATGTGTGTGTGTGTGTGTGTGTGTGTGTGTGTGTGTGTGTGTGTGAGTAAGAGAGAGAGGGAGCCTGTAAGGTTTTGTGTGTGTATATGTGTCTGGGAGTGAGAGAGCAAGGTAGCCTCTGAGTTTGAAAATGAGTGAGAAAAAGAGGGATATGATCTGTGTGTATGTGTGTGAGAGAGAAGCCTTTGAGGTTGTACGTGTGTGTGAGAGCATGTTTGTTTGTGTATGTGTGTTGTGTGTGAGAGGGAGAGAACATGTGTATGTGTGGGAGAGAAGAGACATTGTGCACAAGAAACCTCCCTTTCCATCCCAACTAACCTGCTAATCCATAATAATCTCAATGCTTTTGGAAGTCAAATGTTCCCAGGCATGGAAAGCAGAGGATTTTTTTAAATCTTTCTTAGTTTAAAATCATTGGGTGTTATTTGATATGTCTGATGTTTTTAAATATTCTTTTAGTATTTGGAACATTTTAAAAAATATTTATATGTTTTTAATTATTGGATGTTAATCTGTTTCTTAGCTGTTTTTAAATATTTGTTTTATCAATAAGGTTTAATTATTGTTGATGTTTGTTATTTCTTTATTTTATTGTCTGATTTTTTTATGATGAATGGTAATGTTTCTGTTTTTCCCTTGTTGCACAGCATACAGAGTCTGGCTTGTTGTGGTTTTACTTCAGTTTTTGTCCACATGTTTCTGTTTATACCTTTGGGTTTCTTTATTCTGTATTTGGTGAGGATCTGTCTATGTTCTGCATGTGTGACCTAGGTGAGGTTTTCTGCTAGTATGTAGTTTCTGTGTAGCTTAGCCTGTTCTGTTTTCCAAACAGGAAGTGTTTTAAAAGGGCCTGGTGTAATATTTGCCATTTTGCCTTTTTATAGATAAGGCTGTGACTGATTGCTGGCAGTCAGTACTGTTTTGATATGGGAGGTTTACTATATTGTAACTGTAATTGAGTTTATTCATGGCTTTCTGAGCACCAAGCCCACACCCAACATGTGTTACAACAGACCTAATTTCATTTGGGTTCCAAATATCTTTTATGCAAGGCTTTGTGGCTGGCACATAGGAGTGCCTATAAATATACAAGTTGTAAGTGATATTTTTACCTTGGAAGACTGTACTTTCAATGTTCTTTTTCATGTAAAATCTGTTCTTATAAATGAATAATTTTTAATTCTGCATGGGCTGGGCTGGGGAGTGGGAAGAGGTCGGGGTCAGGACCAGAGGGCGCAAGGCTGTAAGGTTCGCCTAGAGCACCTAATACAATTGCACCGGCCCTGAGAATAATTGCTTCTACCTCTTAATTTTGAACAATATAAATCAGCGTTTTTTAAAATAATTCTTTTATTGATTAAAGCTTTGACATTCAACACTCTTGACCATTGGAAATGCAGTGATATATTAATTTCTACTTTGCAAGGGATAAATTACAGGCATAGGTAGAAAAAAATGTATACAACAATATCCGGGAACTAGTGATTTCAATAGACAGTGAAAGGCAAATATTTTCATCCTTAGGGAAATTAAATTTAAATTCAAATCTAGTTCTGAAGAGCACTTTAAGAGAAAACCAAACCTAATATAACAAGTAAAATCAGAAACTGAGCAAGTCATTGAATGTATATATAGAAAGATATATGTATTATATTGTCAAATAATGTAAACATCCAGGCAATACTGTGATGGCAGCATAACAGTCTAGATTCAAGAGGATGCATTTCTTTTTTATTATTTTCACTACAAATTGCTGAATATTTTCCTTCAAGTATTTGTAACTTGATTAGAAAACCTTGACATTCTAAGTACAAGGCAAGAGGCTGCAGGCATCTATAATGTCTGTCCATAGCCTGAAAATAGAGAAAGGCACAGCATTTCCCTGAGACAGCAGGAGCTGGTTTATTGTTGTAATCTGCAGTGTTGGACCTGCTGGAACTTGGTGTCAGCTCCCAAGAGGGATTATTAAAATTTGACCAAATGCTGTCTGCAAAATTTAGCATACATTAGGAGAAGCAATTCATTTGAAAAACATAGCCCCATTGCTTTACTTCATAAACTGGCATGAAACACACGGGCACACATAGAAAGAATATAAAGCAGATAACAATTAAAACTTGAAAGAAATCAAGGGCTGTGAGAGACTGAGTTTCACTCATTCATGTTCTGCATTAAATAAAATTGGATTGCTTCCTTTATAATTCTCAATGTGAAAGCTCGGGGACAATAATAATCCGTTCTGTGCGACATTGTTATGAGGATCAGGGAACTGAGAATTGCGTAAATCCAGAAAAATACATATATGCATAAAAAGGAAATATTGTAATTTAAACATAAATATTTGACTTCATTGATGAACGGACAACTCTAATTTAGTTATTCTATTTTGCAGTATTTTATTATTATGCTCATTTGTGGTTCTATATTTTATTGAAACTTGTTTTATTTTGTTTAATGATGTTTTTATTGTTGTGATAATTTACAGATGTTCTTGTTGTTTATGGCTTTTAAAAATTATACTTAGTACATTATTGTTTATTTATTATCTTGTAGCATTCTGCTTTGATTGCTGTTAGTGAAACTTGGGTTATAAGAATCTTATAACTAAAATAAAGAAAGAAATGGTAGCAATGGTTAGTCTGCCTGTGCTATATACTAAAGTAGAGCCTTTTTATTCATCGTGATCTGGAAATATTCTTTAAGTAGATTTTCTCATTTGACGAAAAGTGCAGGAAATTATTTCCTTGCATTCAAGAATTGAATTGAATTGAAAGCCAGTAAAGCATTTTTATACATTGTGCAGCAGTGCAGAGTTAAACTGGAGGCTTAGCGGGGTTTTAATACCCCATCAGAGGGCCAGCAGGTTCTCGAAAATTCATGCACTACAATATCTTTTGTTGATCCTTTAAAAGGCATCATGGCTCTACTAAAACTGCAGTAATGGGGATCTGAAAAAATAAGTCTGAATGACTGTGAGAAAGTACAGGGTGGCCCATGGAAATGTAGCCCGCCTCCAGTACCACTACTTTTCCATGGGCCACCCTGTATTTGGAAACGTTTTTGGGCCCATATTTTTTTTGCATAATTTGGCAGGCTTTTATGATTCTAATAATCAAAGAACATACTATGGTTTTGAGATTAATACAGTTCTTCTTCTTTATTGTCTGACTTCTCACTGTTGCTTTTCTAATAAAGCATGATTTCAAAGTTGTTCTGAATCTGGCAGTTTTCTAGTAGATTTATTTTGCTTACACTTAGGAAAAATTTTATAGCAGACAAGACAGTAGAAGATATATTCTATTAAAAATGTACTTTTGGAAATCCCGAATAAGGAAAAATAGTAGCAAATTTCTGCCAAATCTAATCTCATGAAAAGAACTGAAGGGCTCATTTCCAAATACGGCAGTGCTGTTCATCAGCATCAGCGTTCCCTCCGAGCGGCACGGGAGCCCTCCAGCTGTGGTCTAGCCATGGGGCATGCTGCAGCCATATTGTGGTCTGTTACAGGACGTTTTCTGATGGAAGGGAAGAGAATGTGATGACGATGCCAGGGGATGTGGGGAGAGGAAAGGGAGAATGATGATGATAATGCCAGAGGGAGGGAAACATGATGATCCCTGGGGCTTGAGGGAGATTATTGGGGGGGGGGGGGGGGAGGGGAGAGAGAGAAAGTGATGATGCCAGGGGGTGGGGTAGAGAGGGAAGGTAGTGATGATGATGAAGATGATACCAGGGTGTGGGGGAAAGGTAAGAGAAGGTGATGATGCCAAAGGAGAGGAAGAGAAGTTGATGATGATGATGCCAGAGGGTAGGAGAGGGAAGGGAATGATGATGATAATGATGATGCTGTGGGTAGGGGGAGAGGGAAGGGAGAAGAAGAGAAAATGATGATGGTGAAGGTGTTGATGTATACAAAAATAGGAGGGCTATTTCATCAATGACGAAAGTCAAAAATTGAATAAAGAAACAAACAAAAAACACCACACAGTTCAAAGACTTTCTGTGTCCTGGTGTGTACTATACTGTATCCCACACAGGTGAAAAAACTAGTTCCTAAAGAAATGTACATGATGTACATGAGCAGTAATATGTTGTGTTAATTGTAAGCCGCCAAGTACTTTGGATTGTGTGGCTTATAAATCAGGGCACGTAAATAAATAAATAACAGACCTTTAATCATTACTGGCATAAAAACCACCTGCATTTTGCTTATGTATATAGTATGTTTTTGTAAAACTAGTGAATGTGTTCAATAATCACCTCACTGTGCTGTGTGGGACAGATATTCAGAGTGAATTCACAAGGACAATACAATTAATTAGTAAGCTACATCTCATCCCAATAGCCCAACAAAGGCCTCTGTTTCACCATGATGGCTTCATCAGAGGAAATCTATAAATAGGTAGAAATAAAGTAGCACAAGCGGTTTTTTTGTTTTTTTAATGTTTGAACAAAACCTATCTCAGTGGTCCCAGTTCCTGGGTCATAGGATCTTATTTTACACCACCCTGTTAAAAGAAAACAAAACATAGCAGTGCACTTTCTCAGCATTATAGTCCACATAATTATATTCTTTAAACCGACATACCCCAAGATAAATTTACCAATCTCCTGGCTTATCTAGTAATCAACTGCCCAGAATCTATGTGCCTATTTGGAGAGCCCATCTATATACAACCACTACTTCACATGTTCCCGCCCACTAATTAACATATCCCCACCCATTTCACTAAGTATAAGCATATTCACATTCATTGGTTTAACTAAAGGAAGGCTTGCCATGCTGTTTCTTGATTAGGTCCCTTAGAGGTAGATTTTAAAAACATACGCGCACGCGTACTTTTGTTCACGCACCAGGCGTGAACAAAAGTACGCTGGATTTTATAATATACGCGCGGAGGGAACTATTTTTCTACCCCCCCCCCCGCACCTTCCCTTCCCTTCCCCTACCTAACCCACCCCCCCGGCCCTATCTAGACCCCCCCCTACCTTTATCGGAGAAGTTACTACTGCCTCCGGGCAGTAGTAACTTACGCGCGCCGGCGCGGCAGGCCCCAACACAGGCCACTGTGTCGGGGCACTCGGCCACGCCCCTGGACTGCCCACACGCCCCCGATCCCTAACCGTGCCCCCTGGCCACGCCCCCGACCGCCCCTTTTTGCAAGCCCCGGGACTTACGCGCGTCCCGGGGCTTGCGCGCACCGCCGAGCCTATGCAAAATAGGCTCGGCGCGCGCAGGGGGGTTTGGGGTAGGTTTTCGGGGGGTACGCGCGTATCTTACACATGTACCCCTTTGAAAATCTACCCCTTAGGTTGCAGAGTTTGCCACTTGAGAATAAAAAATTGTTCTCAAATGCTGCAAGTATGTACTGACATATCCTTCACATTTAAGTAAAATCTTAGTTGTTCAATGGTATCTGACTTCTGAATCCAGTACTCAAGCAATGGAACTTCTTTATTCCAAATGTAATCTTGAGTTTCAAAATGCTTATTCTGATTCTCCGTTTCATTTGGCCGATATAAATCACATGGGCAAATCACCGCATAGATAACTTGTAACATGGAGCAATCATGTTGATCTGGCAAGACGTTTTGAAGATTCAAAATGGGATGGACAAATTTCTGAATGGTCCAACAGTCGTCACACAAGCTACAGGAACCACATATAGATTGACATCAGCATATCTGATGAACATCTACTGGTGCAGGTGGGAGACTAGAAAACCCTAGGCATGTTCATTAGTTAAAAACAAATGGGAAAAATGAAACAAATAGAGGCCAATTGTTTATTTTGAGGACCCCCAAATGAATCCTATTAGTTTCATTGGTTTTGAATTGAACGATTTATATAAGCCATTATAGTTAATGGACTCATAGAAATCACGAGGAGAGCAATAGGTGTACAATTAGGAATTAACACAAAGTATGGAGGAGGCCACCAAAAGACATAGATAGGACAGACATGCTGTCAAGGAGACAACAGAAATGATATATTGCAGTGAAGCAATTTTCAAATGTAACCTCTCGCTGCGCACTGGGGGGCAGATTTTAAAAGCCCTACGTGCATAAATCCAGGAGGATTTACGCGCGTAGGGGGTTTACGCGCGCTGGGCCTATTTTCAAAAGGCCCAGCGGCGTGTGTAAAGCCCCGGGACACGTGTAAGTCCCGGGGCTTGAAAAAATGGGCAGTCCAGGGGTGGGGCAGTGGCAAGGCCGCTGGGCCGGGGGATCGCGCGCCGGCCAACTGCCGGCGCGTGCAAGTTACCCCTGCCTCTGGTAGGGTTAACTTGTGAACTAAAGGTACAGGGGGTTTTTGGGCTGGAGGGGTGGGACAGGTAGGGGAAGGGAGGGGAAGGTGGGGAGGGGAAAGGAAAGTTCCCTCCGAATCTGCTCCGATTTCGGAGCGGCCTCAGAGGGAATGGGGAAAGCCAGCTGGTCTCCCCGAGGGCTCGGCATGCAAGGTGCACTAGTGTGCACCCCCTTGCGTGCGTTGACCCCAGATTTAATAACATGTGTGTGGCTGCGTGCGCATGTTATAAAATTGGGCGTCAATTTTAAAATCTGCCCCTGGGTGTAGTGACATTGATTTTGAAGACTGAACATGTTAGATATTTGCTGTGCATTCCTTGTGAAGATATTGTCTGTGAAGGCATTTGCTATTTGAACTCTCTCTGATTTCTAGGTAAACGTTTCCGAAACTATTTTTTTGCTGCTGCCCATTTTGCAGTGACAGTTTTCCATTCACACAATAGAGGAAAGTAACTAAGCAGCGCTGTGTTATAATTTCTGTGTCTCAGAGCAGACTTATTTATTTATTTATTTAGGGTTTTTATATACCGGCATTCGAGACAACAGTCACATCATGCTGGTTCACATAAAACAGGAGTGCGAAATAAACTTAAACTTGAACTATGGTGCGGAAAAGGCAGTTACATGTAACAGGGAGAATAGAACTTGGCGAAGAAGGAAAAGGAAGGACAAGATTAGTTAAATATGGCTAACGAATGTTGTTAGAGGTAAATAAATAACAATGATGTTGATGGTGATGTATGTTGATTGTGAGGAGTTAAATCACATTGGAGTCCGGAAATGCCTGATTGAACAGCCAAGACTTGGGTTGCTTACTGTTCTTTTTTTTTCCTTTGTGGTGACTGAAAGCAGAAAGGAGATTTGCTTAAAGAGCTGCTGGTGTAAAAATTTTTCCCGATTTGTCATTTGCCACATAGCATAAGAGAAAGCAGTTTTTGATATATCGCCAGGAAATGATTACTTTAGGTTACTCTTTTATTTTAAAATTTCCATGCAAATGTGTAATTAAGAAGGAACAAGATGTTTTCATATTTTTTCTACCAGACCAGTTAAAGTTTTTTGTGGAACAAAAGAAATTAACTACCTCGTCTCCCCTCACTAGTGTGTAATGAGAGAAATGGATTAGCACAATTTGTGAAATTTTGTTTGAGATTTTTCCAATATTGAAGCTCCCAATTGTTTCAAACCTCTTTTTTGTTGACTTAGGTACTAATTACATTTGGTTATGTTATGAAAACATGCTAGTTGCTTAAAGATTGATTGTGGAATAATAAGTTTGGTAGGTTTTTTTTTTGTATTATCAAACTATATTCTGTATTCATTTTTTCTGTTTTAATAATGGAAAATCAATAAAGATATAAATATAAAAAAAAAAAAAAAGCTGCTGGTGATTTTGTCTCTGCCTGGGCAGTGGGCATAAGGTGAGCACTGAGGGCAGGGCAGAGACTGAAGCATACCAGGCTGTGTTCTGAAGCCTTTTGGTGCCAGAAAACTAGTGCATACAGTATGACAGTCACTGCAGCAGTATCTTTTTGTTCCTTGCACACACACATCAGCGTGGCACTGGATTTACGATACCACTGTGAAATATTAAATCACTAATTTGCACATCCCCAGTAACAAAAAAAAAATCAATCATGTCAGGGATAAGGAAAGGCAGAGCAGGTAAAGTAAATGTTTCCAAACTTGGCCAGGTTGGCACTGGCAATGCCAGCAAGAACCAAAAAATGTAGTCCTGCACCTAAGTTGAAGCAGAACTTCTTCAGGACTAATAATGCTAATATCCGCCTGTATTCCTCTACCTATGATTTCAAGTACCTGATTCCCCTTCTCCTTCCTAAACTTACATAAATTATTGTATATATCCATTATATATTGCCTTAATATAGAATCCATTGTATATAAGCTTTAGTTTAGAAACCACTGGATCTCCAGTGGGCACACTGCTGACTAATTTTTTCATAACTATTGTAAAAATCCATTACTCACTGCTCTAATATATAATCCATTGTATATAAGCCATAGTTTAGAAACCATTGTATCCCAGTGGTCACACCTCCGACTTCCCAGTTATTCAAATTATGCTCTATCTAGTTAACCATTCTATTTCCCCTCCAAGTTATCCCTTCCCCCTGTTCATTGTAAATTTGGCCCTTGTGGGATGTGATATTTTATATGAATGTCGGTATAGGAAATTCTTAAATAAATAAAAGGCAGTATTAGTCAGCTCTATCCAAAAGAAACTGACCTATGGAGATGATCATGTGCCACCACAGAGAGTAGCTCAATAACCAAACATCATATGTGGAAACTTTAGTTATTTTAAATATTTTAAATATTTTGTAAAATGGACGGGAGTCTCATAAATGCAGTAACGATAGCTATTTAAAGCTTTAAGCAGTCTGCTACGTTGAGACTGTGCCATTCAATTTTTTAATCATTGATTCCTGTTCATTATATTAAGCGTGGGACACATTAGCTCTTAAATTTTTAAATTTTTTTTCAGAGGGTTTTCTTTCCCCTAATTTTTTGAATGAAAACGAACGCTCTTTTGTATAAACAACACCACTCTTAAAGATGGTCAGGAGCTGTCGCTCCACGTTGCCCGAGCTGCCGCTCTGCTTGAGATTCACCGCTTTACTGCTTCACAGTGACCGAGCTGTTACTTTAATTGAGGAGACACTACTCCACTCTGCCCAACATGGCTCGTGTTTCGTAAAGATACTTCCTCAGGGGCTTGTGGTAAATAGTGTAATTATGGTCCTTGCGATGCAGGGTTTAGTGTCCTCTTCTCCGGTACGGCGTTTCCCTTAAGGATCCAGTACAGGGAAGCGCTGTACGGGAGAAGAGTGCGATGAGTGCAAGAAATGTCTGAAGTTATTTGTGATTTGGACTGGCTTAAAATTTGGATAGCCTGGTAGGCATCTCCTTATCCACCATCGTTTGTCACATCAATCCCTGATGAAGAAAAGTGATATCAAAACACTACAGCATCGGTTTGCAGATGAGACAACACTCTTACAGATTGTTACCTGTGGATTTAAAGTCATTTGGATGTCTGCTTTTGAAAACATAATCCTTGAGTTTGCAGATAAGTATCTGTCCTCCACTTTGCTTTGCTTCACCTCCACAAGGAAGCTTTGATTTGCATTAAAAAAATGTTATTTAAAAAAATATATATGGGACTTGTAGGAATAAGACTCATTTTAGATCTATGATTATAAACATATTGGACACTAAATATCATGGTCAGTTCTGGTGTCTTGATATATGAGGTCTTTGTTATGCAAAGTAGGTGTTCTGTAAAAATGTGTGCTATGTATTTTTAATTTGAGTGAAATGTTTGCTTATGGTATTAATTTTTTTTTCACTTGACAGGTTCTGATGTCAAGTACTGATACCCTTAGTACCAGCATATGGGACCTGCTGCTTCATATCTACATGCCTTGCCCCTTAAACCACCATGGGGGTCTTAGAGGCATATGCCTATCTGCCATGCCTCATATACTACCATGGGTGTCTTGCTGGAACATACCTATCTGTCATGCCCCTTATACTACCATAGGGATCTTGCTGACACATGCATACCTGCCAGGCCCCTTATGGTCTTGCTGACACATGCCTGCGATATCCCTTATACCACTATTTATTTATTTATAGCATTTATATACCGGGAGTTCCTGTATAATATACATATCACCCCGGTTTACAAGGAACAAGAACTATCGCTTCATTTAGCGGTTTACATAGAACAGATTAATCAAATAACATGCCAGGTAAATAGTATGGAGGTCTTGCTGCCACATACCTATCTGCCATGCCCCTTATATCACCATGGGGGTCTTGCAGGCTCTTGCCTAACTGCCATGCCCCTTATACCACCATGGTGATCTTGCTGGCACACGTTTACCTACCATGCCCCTTATACCACCATGGGGGACTTGATGCTACAGCTCCACCTACCTGCTATACTAGGCTATTAATATGTATTAGTGTGAGTGTTTGGTGCTTCTGTGTTGTTTGCTTTTCTTTGTTTCTTTGTTGTACTGGGTTGTTTGCTTTTCCCCTGAAAAAGAGGTGAAACATTTTGGAAAAAAATGTCTCTTCCCCTCCATCTATTTTACAATTCTTTATTTTGTTCTAACCCCTCAGCAATGATCTCAGCTTGGTTTTCACACCCTGTTTTTTTTATTGTTTCCATTGTACTGTTCTGAGCATAAATCAAAAATGTGAAAAAAAAGATAAAAGAAACAAATTTCTCCTTCCATAGACTTGCTGCCTCATACCTATCTACTCACCCAGCTGACATAACACCGTAAAAGCATGCTGTCACATGCCAACTTGTCCTTATGTTTCTGATGACCTCTTTTGAGTCTTTGGGTATTCTCTTCTTGGTTTGTCATACTGAGGTCTTTTATCCCCAGAACAAATATTTGAAAAAAATGAAAAAAGACACAAGTTTAAATAGTAACATTGTCCATCTAGTCTGCCCAGCAGTTTGCTTATGGTAGAAACTTCTGCTCCATGCAGTTTAATCCCATGCTTTCTGTTAAGGGTAGTAACTACCCTTCCATGCAGGTTACCCCCATGTGTTCTGTTAAGGGTAATAACTGCTGCTCCATATAGGTTACCCCATGCAGAAATGTTATACCATCTGTTTCTTTAAGTCTTTAGGGATTCTCAGGGTTAGTCTCTTGCTATTTTGAATTCATTAACTGTTCTTCTCTTTACTGCCTCATCTGAGAGGGCATTCCAGGCATCCATCACCTTCTCTATGAAGAAATATTTCCTGATATTGGTTCTTAGTCATTCCCCTGGAGTTTCAAATCATAACCCCTAGTTCTACTCTTTCCTTTCCAGCGGAAGATGTTTGAAGTTTGTACATTATTGATACCTGTCAGATATCTGAAGATCTGTATTATATCTTCCCTGCACCTCCTCTCCTCCAGGGTATATATATTTAGATCCTTCAGCCTCTCCTTGTAGGTCTTCTGAAAAAGACCCCACACCATTTTGGTCACTCTCCTCTGGACATTTTCCATCCTGTCTCTATCCTTTTTAATATATGGTCTCCAGAACTGAACCCCGTACTCAAGATGAGGCCTTACCAAGGATCTGTGGAAGGGCATTATCACTTCCCTTTTCCCGATAGGTATACCTCTCTCTATGCAACTCAGCATCTTTCTGGCTTTAACTACCGCTTTGTCATTGCTTTGCAACCTTCAGATCACCAGACACAATCACCCAAGGTCTCTATCCTGGTCTTTTAATCCCCATCACATACAGCTCTTTTGGATTTCTGCACCCCATATGCATGACTCTGCAATTCTTGGCCATGAATTGCAGCTTCCAAATCTTCGACCACACTTCAATTTTTATTAGATCACTTTTCATTCTCTCTACTCCTTCAGGTGTGTCCACTCTATTGCTGATCTTAGTATCATGTGCAAAAAGGCAAACTTTTCCTTCTAACTCCTCTATAATGTTACTCACAAAGATATTGAACAGAACTGTTCCCAAAACTGATCCTTGAAGCACTCCACTTAATGCCATTCTCTCATCAGAGTGGGTTCCATGTACCATTACACACTGTTTCCTGTCAGTCAACCAGTTAGTAATCCACTCCACCACCTTGGCGCCCACACCCAAGCTTCTCATTTTATTCACAAGCCTCCTGTGTGGGATGATTTCAAAAGCTTTGCTGAAATTCAAGTAAATCACATCGAGCGCTCTTCCTTGATCGATTCAAAAAAGTCAATCAGATTTGTCTATTAGGATGTTCCCTTGAATCCATTCTGCCTCAGGTCTATCAACCCACCAGTTTGTAAATAGTTCAGGAGAGCCTCCATTAATTTTCTCACCACTGAGGTGAGGCTATCTGGCCTGTAGTTTTCAGCCTCCTCTCTGCTACCACTCTTGTGAAATAGGACCATAACTGCTCTTCTCCAATCACATGACACCACTCCTGTTTCCAGGGATCTATTGAACAATTCTTTCAGCAAACCTGCCAGCAGATCTCTGAGCTCCTCTGAGCCCCATGGTCTTGTCCACTTTCATGTTTCCTAGTTCTTTCCATTCATTCTCTTCTGTAAAAGGGGTTGCATCTACTCCACTGCCATCCATGGTTTTGTCAAACAGCAACAATCCTTCTTCAGGGTCTTCTTTAGTGACCACTGAACTAAAGTTTTTCTTTAATATTTTTATCATTTCTTCATCTTTCTCCACCCTTGCTCCTTGTCACCTTTCAATTTCACTATACCACTATGGGCCTCCCTTCTTTCTCTGATATATCTGAAAAATGTTTTGTCATCTCGCTTTACCTCTTTGGAAATCCTTTATTCAGCTTGTCCTTTTGCTTTCCTGATTTCTTTCTTCAACTCCTTCAGTCTCACCAGATATTCTTCCCTGTGTTTCTTTGATTGGGATCTTCTTTGAGAACCTAATTTATTTCTTTCTCCTCTTACTTTTGTTTACTTTTCTAATGTATAGATTTGTTTCCTTGTAATAGCTTCTTTAAATTTGGCTCACTATTGGTCCACCTCATCCATTGTCTCCCAATCTTTTATTACTTCTTCCAGGAATATCCCTATTTTTACAAAGTCTGTATTTCTGAAATTCAAAACTCAGATCTTCGTGTGACTACCTCATATCTTATTTGCGATATCAAACTATACCATCTGATGATTACTGGTGCTGAGATGGGCACATACTCATACATTAGAGAGATTATCCCAATTTGTGAGCACCAGGTCGAGTATCACACCCTCCCTCATGGGCTCCATTACCATTTGTTTGAGCAGAGCTCTTTGAAAGGCATCCACTATCTCTCTACTTCTTGCAGATTTCACAGAGAGGATACTCCAATCTACATCCAGCGCAGATTAAAATCTCTAATGAGCAACCCTTCTCCCTTCTTTCACACTTTTTGGATGTCTTCAACCAGATCTCTGTCCAGCTCTTCTGTCTGAACCGGAGGCCAGTAGACCACACCAATGTAAATGGAAGCAAATCTTCCTTTTTTTAAGGCAGTTCATAATGCTGTTCAAAATAATGCTGTTTTCACTACCAGAGCGAGAAATATATTCTATAGTTCTTCCTTTCCTCCAACAGTCTCAGCCTGGTTTTCCCACCCTGTTGTTTGGTTGATTACACTAGGGTGGTTTGTGTAAAAAAGCCCTCATTCAGAGGAAGAACTACCGGCACAACACAAAAAATGCTCAAGAGAAACTATTTACTGTACTGAATGTCATAAGAGGTTAAAGAAGTAAGAGGGAACTCATGCAGAACCACTGAATGAGTAAGTGCAACAGCGATAGTTCAAGTACATGATATGGGAACTTATTTTGTCCAAAAAAGTCATCTTTCTGAAGGAGAAAATACTGGCACAAGACGAAAGATGCTCAAAAAAACCCCCATTTCGATCTTCTAAATTTGATAACACTTAGAGTAGTGCCAGAGATTTCATGCAAAACCAGAAAATCAGAAAATGGAACAGGCTGAGGGCAGTTAAATAATGTGGTAAATGATTCCTAAATAATGCTGGGTTCAAAAAAGGTCTGGATAAGTTCTTGGAGGAGAAGTCCATTAACGGCTATTAATCAAGTGTACTTAGAGAATAGCCACTGCTATTAATTGCATCGGTAGCATGGGATCTTCTTAGTGTTTGGGTAATTTCCAGGTTCTTGTGGCCTGGTTTGGCCTCTGTTGGAAACAGGATGCTGAGCTTGATGGACCCTTGGTCTGACCCAGCATGGCAATTTCTTATGTTCTTATGTTCTTAAGCAGCCCTCACTACTTTCCAGGAAAACCGCACCACAATCAGAGAAACCATTTCCATATACTATCTGTAATATTCTTTACATTTGGAAAACCTGTTCTCCAAGAAAATTTAAATTCCACCCCACTTCTTGGGGGTCTTTGTGCCACTCAACCTTGCTTCCATGCCTGGATCTTTCATCTTGGAGTTCTCTTTGCCACTGTGCCTTGATGTCATACTCCAGACCTAACACCTTGCCAGTCTAGGGGGACTGCTCTGCATCTCTCATGTTGCTTTGGAGTCTTGAAGCCACTCTTTGTGCTGCTTGGCCCCTTTATCAGTACCTGCTTTGGTGGTTTTCTGCCACCTTTTTCGCTTCATTTCCCCTTCATGCTGTATTAGGATGCTAATATCACTTTGGATGCCAGTTTGCCAGTGCCACTTGAGATGCCATAAAGGGCTCATGTCACTCTTGCTGGTGCCCTTCTTTTGGAGCCTTGAAGTGTTCTTCCCATTTTTTCTGCTTCTTTGCCTCTCTCGCAGTGATTTGGTGAAATCCTGCCAAGGCTGGTACCTGTTTGCCCCTTTTTGAAGTTGTAGGCTATTAATGCAACTTTTGGTGCCATTATCCAGTCTCCTCAGTCTTTCTAGGTACCTTGGAGTTCTTTCCCCCTTCTGTTAATATCTTTCCACAATTGATTAGAAAACCCCTATTCTAGAGTCCAATATAGGCTGTAAATTACCTGTAATGCTTCCCCCATTGACTTTAATGGCAAATGAAAACAAATCAAACTAAAAAAATACATTTGTTTTTTGTTTCAAAACTAAAAAAATGAATTAGGGTTCCTATGAGATGAATTTCAAAATGAAACAATTTTTTCCCTGCTGCACACGCCTAGAAGACACTAAGCTATTCAAATTATATCCTCTCTTATAGGCTAATAGTGGGTTTTCCCTGAAGATGGCATGACCAGTTAGTACATCCCAACGGTGCATAATAGCCCACCTTACTAAACCAATGCTAGGCATGAACAAGACTGCCCATATCAATCTTGTACAAGGTTTTTTCTGAGAAGTTTGTAATAGTAATGCCCAATTGGTGAATAATGCCTGTTTGTTTGCCCATTTGCTACATCTGTGGGGGTCTCCTTCTGTTGAAATTTGCCACTCATTTGTACCATCTGTGCTTTGAATTCCTTCCCTGGGCTACACAATCTTCTCAGTCTCAGGAATAGCTCAACAGGGATGTTCTTGCATAAATGAAATGGATGATAGCTGGAAAGCTGTAGGAGTGTATTTCTATCCGTAGATTTATTATAAATCATTGTACAAAATGCATCTTGAGACTTATAGATAAGAATTTCTAAAAATGAAATGCTCTGTTCATGACTATGTATAGTAAACTGCAAGTTTGAATCAATTGTGTTAATCCATACTTTAAATTCAGCCAGAATAGATGCCTTGCCCACCCATACAAAAAAAAAGTCATCAACAAAGTCCTTCCAGAACTTAATATGTTGCCAATAAGATGATATAGAAATATCACCCTCTTCAAATCTGGAGACATAGAAAATTGCAATCGAGGAGGCCATTGTAGACCCCATCATTGTTCCTTTGTTTGAGGAATTGGTCCCCAGATTTCAAATAGTTGTGGCGCAGAGTAATTGATTCTTGTGTTTGCTGCATTGACACTGCAAATACTGAAATGACTGTTTAATAATAAAAAGGGCTGAAGACTCTGATTGAAATTTCTGCTTTTTTTTCAATGCAAGACAATAGACCAGTAAAATGCTGAAGACTGGTGAGAATGTGAACAGCAGGCAATGGTCTGATATCAACAGAAGAGAAATGCAGACAGGTGACTGTGGTAAAAATACTACAGATGGACATTTTTTGCTAAGTACTGCAAAATAGCCATAACTGTATATGGCCACCATCATACAGCCTGCCTATTCATATAGGATGTTATATATGAAGTGCTTTTATGAGAGAGAATTTGAACATATATCCAGTCAGAAAGAGACACATGTTCTCAACGGTATTCTCAAGACATCTAAAAATTACAAAAATGCACTGTTGAATTTGTATCAATGGAGGCAAAGAGAAGATTGAAGGAAGAAGACATCTCTGCATATTCAGTCTGTCTCCTCACTTATATTCCTGAAGCTCCTGATTTGGCCCATCAGAATGATTCAGAGTAAGTGTCAAAGCAGAGATGAAAGATAGGAATTTAGAATTGCTCCACATTACCTCTATTTTACCCTTAAAGATCCCTAGACAATATTAGGAGAAAAACTAATTATACAGAATACAGCTTGGAGAAGAGACGGCTGAGGGGGGATATGATAGAGATGTTTAAAATCATGAGAGGTCTAGAATGGGTAGATGTGAATAGGTTATTTACTCTTTCAGATAATAGAAAGACTAGGGGGCACTCCAAGAAGTTAGCATGGGGCACATTTAAAACTAATCGGAGAAAGTTCTTTTTCACTCAACGCACAATTAAACTCTGGAATTTGTTGCCAGAGAATGTGGTTAGTGCAGTTAGTGTAGCTGTGTTTAAAAAAGGATTGGATAAGTTCTTGGAGGAGAAGTCCATTACCTGCTATTAATTAATTTGACTTAGAAAATAGCCACTGCTATTACTAGCAACAGTAGCAGGGGATAGACTTAGTTTTTGGGTACTTGCCAGGTTCTTATGGCCTGGATTGGCCACTGTTGGAAACAGGATGGTGGGCTTGATGGACCCTTGGTCTGACCCAGTATGGCATGTTCTTATGTTCTTACATTAGTAAAATGTAATTAATAATAATTAATGTAATTAATAATAAAAGACTTGTTTACTTCTTGTCATTCATTATCAAATGTGTTTAATAATACATTATTCAATGTCCAAAACAATGATAATTTTTCCAAATTTTCATAATCAGAATAAATCTAAATTTTTATATACAAAGTTAGAAGTGGCTTCTTTTATGTTATATTCCCCCACTATACAGGGCCAAAGCAACAGGGGCTAGATCACAAATGAAAGCCTGTTGAGCCTCTGTGATTGATATATCTGTTTCAGTGTTACAAATCTTTGCAGATAGTGATCTGATAGGCCTCCAACATGGTCTTGAAAACTCATGTTGGTCAAATAGAAAGTATCCCTGTCTGTAAATAATTACTTTTCCCCAGAACCAATAAGGCGACTAGAACTCTACAGTTAAAATGAAGGGAATTTTTTTTTCTTCAGTACTTCTTCCAGTCGTTCATTACCTATTATGTTTTTTCAGAAGCCATTTTATGGAAGTACCAAAGCAGAACTTGACAGAACACTTCAGAGCCTGAGGGGATTTCAATAGTGATTTCTGAGAAATTTCCTGGAATATTTTCCACTGAATTAATTTAATTTGCAAGTATAAGGTTCTTTATGCAATTAGTTTATATAATGTATATTTATTTCTATACAATTCTAACATTCCTTAAATGTATTAAAGTCAACGGTACTAGTTGCTGTGCTCGCTTGTTTACTGCTACCTGTAAAGCCCCTTACCGTTCCAGCGGCATCCCTTGACCACAGGTTCCTCCGACATAGCTCTTGGCACCCTGCTGCATCCAGTAGCTCTGACTGGAAAGTACACTGCAGCTCCCGAGCTTTTATAGGCTCTGCATTTAGGGTCTCCTGTGGGCGCTGACTGATGACATCATCACTCTCCCTTCAGTGCAGTGAGCCAGGGCCTCAGCAACAGATCTTTCTGGTTATCTCTGCCTGCAGCCTAGGTATTGTCTTTGCTCCTGCTCCTGACTACTGTCCCTGCTAGTCTTCTTGCCTGTTTTCCAGTTCCTGCCTCTGCTGCAGTACTTTCTTTACCTGCCATGTCCTGCTCCTGCCTACCCTTTCTGAACTCTTCCAGCCTGCCTTTATCTCTACCGGAACTCTGCCAGTTCAATCTGGGCCAGCTCCTCATCTCTGCCTAGTCTCTGTCCGCCCATACCGCAGCCTGCAACACTTCAGCTACCACCTGTCAGAGCCAGGCTGCACCAAATCGACAGTGGCCCAAGGGCTCAAGGGCTCACCTGTCTGAAGCATGACGCTACCCATAAGTCTTAAAACAGAAGAGGTACTGGCTCTGATTTAGCAAAGGATGTTTTCCAATTATTCAGGGAATCTTTGATAAATGGAGCCCCTTAGGTGGTCTATCATGAATTTTTGTTCTTAAGCATATAAATCTCTTATTATAGCTGGCTACCATATGTTGGGATGCGAAAGATATTAGATGCAATAGATTCAGATTCTTTTTGAATTCCTTTATGATCTTTGTCCTCACTGCCTCTTCCGGGAAGGCATTCCATACATTCATTATCCTTTTTGTGAAAAAAATACTTCCTGACATTGGTCCTGACTCTACACCCTTGAAGCTTATTATTATGATTCCTTGTTCTACAGTGTTCTTTCCATCCTGTGCATCATTAATACCTTTTAGATATTTAAAAGTCTGTGTCATATCACCCCTGTCTCTTCTCTCCTCCAGGAAATACATATGTAGAGCCTTCAGTCTCATAACTATTTTGGTACAAATCCAATACCATGTTGGTTGCCCTTCTCTGCAATGTTCCATCCTGTTTCTATCCTTTTTGAGATACGCTCTCCAGAACTGAACACAATATTCCATATGAGGATTCACCTCTATGGGGCTTTTTTTTTTTTACATTTTTTTCCTGTTAGTTATACCTCTTTCTATGCAGCCCATCATCTCTCTAGCCTTAGCTACCATTTTGTCATATTGCTTTGTCACCTTCAGATCATCAGACAGTATCACCCCAAGGTCTATGACCCTGTCCGTGCATATTTGACTTTTGCCCCATTCACATATATCTCCTTTTGATTTTTGCACCCCAAATGCATGACTCTGCACTTCTTGGCATTGAATCCCAGCTGCCAAAACCTTTGACTATTCCTCAAGCTTACATAGATCGCTTTTTATTTTCTCTGCTTCTTCAGGCATGTCCACTCTGTTGCAGATCTTAATGTCATATACAAAAATATAAACTTTTCCTTCTAACTATTCTGCAATATCACTCACAAAGATATTGAATAGAACTGGTCCCAGAAATGAACTTGCTATTATCGGTCAGTCAACCAATTACTGATCTATTCCACCACCTTGGAACTCATTACCAGCTTTTCAGTTTGTTCATGAGCCTCCTATGTAGACAGTATCAAAAGCTTTGCTGAAATCAAGATAAATCACATAAAGCACTCTTCCTTGATCTAATTCTCTAGTCAGTCAGGGTTGTTTGACTTGATCTTTCTCTGGTAAAACCATGTTGTCTTACATCATGCAACCCACACTATTGCAGATAGTTCACTATTCTTTCCTTCAGAAGCATCTCCATTATATTTCTCACCACTGAGGTAAGGTTGACTGACCTGTAGTTTCCAGACTCCTCCCTGCTTCCATTTTTTGTGAAGCAGGACCAACCAACCACCCTTTGCCAATCTTGTGGCACCACTCCCTTTTCCAAGGATCTATTGAACAGGTCTGACAGCAGACTTGCCAGCACCTCTCTGAGCTCCCTTAGTATCCTGGGATGTGTCTCATCAGGCCCCCATGTCTTGTCCACTTTTAGTTTTGCTAGTTCCACCCAAACACTCTACTATAAACGGATTAATATCTACCATACTTCCATCTTACCAACCAGCAACTGTCCTCCTCCAAGATCTTCTGTAGTGAACACAGAACTGAAGTATTTGTTTAATATTTCTGTTTTTTCCTCATCTTTCTAAGCACAATGACCCGTGTCTCCTTCCAGTCTTACTATACCATCTCTGGTTCTCTCCTTTCCCTGATATAGCTGAAAAATATTTTTTTATTACCTTGCTTCAAGATGAATTTTAAAAGCCTGGCGTGTGTCAAAACTGGGAGATATGCGCACAGGTTGGGCTGGCGCATGCCAAGCGATTTGTAAAAGCTTTCCATATATGTATGTACTTGCCGCTACGTGCACAAATAAAAAATTCCAAAGAAGGGGCGGGGAATGGGCGTTCCTGGATTTTACATTAAAATCTGCACATAAGTAATTATGTGCACAGGCGTGCGTTGGGGGTCCCCTGCCGCGTAACTTTACTTCTTCTACCGATGACATGCAAGAAATAAAAGACAGACAGATTGGCAGGGTTTAAAGGGTTGGGGCTAACAGGAGAAAAGGGAGGCTATTAAACTAGAGGGGTTTGGAAGTCCTATTCCTTAACTGAGTGAATTGGGCATGAACTGGTAAAACTGGTAATGGTGTTGACGCACGCATCTTTTAAAAATCCTCTATTTATGTGGTAGAAGTGGAATTTGCACGCATAGGCATGCGTCCACTTAACATTGCATGCACTGTGCAAGCGGTCAGGCTGTTTTATAATATGTGCGCGTATACGCATGTACGTTATAAATTGGCTGCGTCCCTGGGCGCGAGCCGACGAACGCCTCTGCGCCTATTTAAAAGTTACTGTCTTTACCTCTTTGACGATCCTTTCTTCCAATTGAGCTTTTGCCATCCTGATTTCTTTTCTTGTCTCTTTCAGCTTCTTCAGATGTTCTTCCCCGTGTTCCTCTTTTTGAGTTCTTGTGTACTTTTTGAATGCTGATCTTTTTGCCCTTAATGTTTCAGTCACCTATTCTTTAGTCACCAGTTTCTGTTTCCTCTTACTTTTATTTACTTTTCTTGCATAAAGATTTGTTGCCTTTGTTATAGCTTCTTTTAATTTAGCTCACTAATGACCCACTTCCTCTATCTTCTCCCAGTCTTTTAACTCCTCCTGAAGGTACTCCCCCATTTTAACAAAGTCTGTATTTCTGAAATTCAGGACTTTGTCTCTCCTTCTTGGCTGCTATATCAAACCATACCGTCTGATGATCACTGGCACTCAAATGGGAACCTACTCGGACAGTGGAGATACTGTCTCCATTTGTGAATACCTGGTCCTGATTTACTCCTACCTCCACAATCTCATTACTCTTTACAGATTCTGCAGCAGGAATGTTCTAATCCACGTCTGGTAGATTTAAATCTCCAAGGTGCAGCACTTCTCCCTTCCTTTCCACCTTTTGGCTGTCTTCACCCAAATCTCTGTCCAGTTGTTCTGTCTGATTTGGAGGTTTATAGACCACACAAGTGTAAATGGAAGTGCCATAATTTTTTTTTTTTTTTCAAATAATACAATAAAGGAAATCCACATCAAATGGAGTTGTAAAATCCAACTATTTTAGTGAGACCATCATATATATTTTTAAGGCTTAGATGGTAACTTTTAAACAGCCACGTGGGCATACAGGTTCGTGCGTATGCCAGCTCACACAAATGGATGCAGCCATTTTATACCATATGCATGTATATACATATATGTTATAAAATTGGCAGTACACGTGTACATGTGCACGCACTTTTATATGGGCATACATGTGAGTGAGCAAATGCCGCCTATACCTCATAAGTAGGGCTTTTTCAGTAGATATATAATAGCCCTTTTATCCAGGTCATTCCCAGTTCACCCAGTTAACGGATCGGACTTCCTAAACCTCACCTGTTATGTAGCCTCCCTGCTGACTCGCCAAGTTTTTTTATTTTAATACTTACACGTCGTCCATAGCAGAAGTAAAGTTATCCGGTAGGGGACACCAGTGCACACTTGTGTGAGTAAATACTTATGTGCACATTACATGGCAACTTCCTGGAACACCCATGTCCCGCCCATGCTTCTCTCAGACGACACCCATGTGCTGCTCCTTTTTAAAACGTTTTGATTTAGGCGTGTACCGAGAGATAAACATGTACTTGCATGCTGGCTCGCACGAATAGACCTGGCCATTTTATACCATACATGCGTATATGCGCATATGTTATAAAATCGGCAGTACGCCTGAACATGTGCTCACAATTTTATATGGACCCATGTATGAGCGCACAAATGCTGCCTCTAACGCGTAAGTTGGAGGATTTTGCTAGGCATGCAAGCCGATGCAAACACCCGTATCCCTAGTTCATTCACATTTCGCTCCGGTAAGGGATAGGACTTTTTAAACCCCCTAGCTAGATAGCCTCCCTTTTACCCTATTAGCCACAACCTTTCAAACCCTGCTGGCTAGCCCTGATTTTTTTTATTTTAAAACTTACGCACTATCCATAGCAGAAGTAAAGTTATGTGGTGGGGGACCCTGGCATGCGCTTGTGCTTGTAAATAGTAACGCGCACATTTCAAGTGACCTTCCAGGAATGCCCTGGTCCCACTCATGCTCCTCCCAGATTATGCCCACACCCCGCCCCTTTTTTAACTTTTTGATTTGTATGCATATTGGGAAATATGCGATTTTTTTCGATTCTTCCGCAACTCTACTTATTTAAGTAATACCTCTCTTAAGTCTCATGTATTAAGTCTTATGTATTCTCTCCCTTTTAATTTCTTTTAACTTTGGTTCTCTCCCCTCCCTCTCCTCTTCCCCCCCTTTTTCCCACTCCCCTCTTAAACCCTCACCCACCCTCCCTCCCCTCGCCCTCCCCCTCCTCTCCCCCCCCTTCCTCCCCCTTAAATCTTCTGCTCCTTTGGTTCCTTTTGTAATGCCTTTGTACTGTTTTATTTTGTTCAGTTCTGTCTTTTATTCTTTATTCTTTTGGTTAGTAATATTATATTACATTGTTTATAAAGTTATTTTGTTATACTGTTATATTGTTTTACTGTATCTCATCTGAGTTCTTTGTAAACCGGCATGATGTGCTTCACGAATGTCGGTAAATAAAAGTTAATAAATAAATAAATAAATAAATATGTGTGTACTTGGGTGTTCTTTAAAATCTGCGCGGTGGGCTAGCCTGAGACACGCATGTATCTCCCGGCTTTGGCATGTGTAGGGCTTTTAAAATTCACCTATTGGAATGTATCACTTAAAAGTAGTTAATGATACAAGCACTTTGCACCAAAACTACTTACTGTAGTGTAGCCCATCATTTATAATCATGGTCTCCTAAGCAAGTCAATATTTTTTAAAAAGATTTTTTTGTTGCATTTAAAAATTAAGAAAAGTGAAATCCATTGACACTTATCTTAAAGAAGTCCGTTAAATATCCTTGTTTCGCCAAGCCCAATACAGCTTGTGTTTCATTATCCTCCTTCGTCAGGGGCAATTTTATTGTGGCAAAGCCTCAAAATAATTTTAAATGGAAAAATATGAACTTCAGGTAAATTATCATATCTAAAATACAGATATTAATTTCCTTTAAATATAAAACATACATGTCAAAGAATATCCAATTTTTTAACAAATGCAGACATTCACAATGACGAGCGGTTTGTTCCAGCATCTGTTTCTTGAATCCTCCATATTTTTCTAGCTATATATAGTACTGAGCTATTTCTTGTAAAACAACTAATCACCTCAAAACAGACTAGGGAAATTGGCCATTCACCATCAGGGCCAGTGCAAGGGTATTGGGCACCCTAGGCGACCCTTGCGCAGCCGCCCCCCTCCCCCAGTCGCACCCCCCTCCCTACCTGTTTCGGCGCTGACTGTGCGCTTCTCAGGGCGCCGAGCCATAGGGGGCACCGAAGAGCAGCCATGTGGTGCCGCAAGCAGGGCCTATCCCGCTTGCGGCAAAGAGAAATAGAAACATTCTGCGCCGAAACAGGTTGGGGGAGTGCGATACTGTGAGCCTCTCAGGGCCGCGAGCAGTGCGCTCTTGAGGCCCTGAGAAGCACACAGTCTCTATTTCTGTTTGCCGCGAGCGGGATAGGCCCCGCTTGCGGCACCTTGTGGCTGTTCTTCGGTGCCCCCTACGGTTCGACGCCCTAGGCGACCGCCGAAGTTCGCCTAATGTTCACCATACAAGTATATCATTTCAAAAGTGTTGCGCACAAATCTGTATTTAAGGACAGCCCACAGCTCTTCTTCCTTCCCCTACACCCTCTGCATTTTGGCTACTAGGATATTATTTTTGACATAAAGAGCTACTCCTCCCCCCTTTTTGGCCTCTCTATCTTTCCTCAATAGGTTATATAGCTTGGAATGGCCATATCCCATTCAAGAGATTCATTGAATCATCTCTATGGTAGCAATAATTTCCAAGTCTGCCTCCACAATTAGGGCCTACAAAATCTGGAAGTTTGTTGGCTAGACTGCAAACATTTGTGCACATAGCTTTCCAACTTTGCTCTCTCAGCTTGCTGTTCTTCTCGGGCACCTTTTCTGTGCTTTTGCCTAATCCTGGACTAAGTTTGATCATTTCTTGACCCACTTCCTGTATTTTTATGTGATGGGGTGACATTTCAATTCCATTGGCTTCCTTATGCCACCCCCATTCTTTAGTTTAAACGCCTTTACTTCTCAGGTTTAATTAACCTTGTACATGTGTCCTAAGGCTATATAATAAAAACAAGGTCAAGGGCGGCTGGGAGATGGGTGAAATCTCTTCACATTTGTTGAGTCACTTCTCACAGAAGGCTCAATCTCCAAAGCTAAGCTTGTCTTCCTTTATATTTAATATTTTCCTTAATATCTGTCTGCTGTATATTTAATTTTATTAATGTCTGCCTGCTTTTAAGAAAAATAGAATTTACTTTCTTTTATTGTTTGCTTCTTTTCACTTACCTGAAGCTAGATAACGGACCAGTTTACAGATTTGCTAATCTCTGGCTGTTTTAACTGTTGAGTGCTTTTGATAAATTGTGTACATCTACCTGGTAAAAATGTTAAACAAATGTGTTAGAAAAGGAACTGCTGCTTTTCTTCTAAAATCTATTTTTAGGGGAAATAAAGGTGTGCATTACCTGAGGACTTTAAAAAAAAATAAAATTAGGGGGTGGAGGAAGTGGTACTTGCAAATCAGTGCATACTAGCCAGGGAAGCTCATTTGATGAATCTCTTCTCACAGAAGGATCAATCTCCAAAAATTAAACTTGTCTTGCTTTATATTTAATAATTTTCATAGTATCTGTCTGTTTTATATTTCATTGCCTTCAATTCTGCAATTTATTAATTGCATTCAAAAGTCCAGAATTTATTTTATGGGGACTGCTTTGTAGTCCCAAGGTTTGCATTTCTCTCTGTCTAGGAGTCTTTAGCATTTATGTCCATGCCGTGTCACAAAACAGTCACTCTGTCCTGAAATGGAACTGCTTCCGTTTCTATGGTAGCAGTGGATTTTCATTCATTTCAAATGCCTGGATACAATGCGTACTTCTGCGACCTTACTGTAGGTAGCGTCTCATTGAATCCTGGCTAAACACTTCTGGTTTCTTTCTTATCAAGCAAAGCGGCACCTCTCAGGACTGCCGCTACTCATTTCAGACAACAAGATTTCATTCCGTCTGCTTTTAGTTGTTCTAATCCATTTTAACATCTTCCGTTTCTCTCATGAAAGAAAATGTGAAGTCAGTTTAAAGAAAACAAAGCTGTTGGGCAGCAATGATATCTTTATTGTGTTAGTGAAATATGGGCATTTATCACGATTTGCTGTGCTCAGCTGTAATTGAAAAAAAACCCAACCCAAACTCTTTCACTGAAAATAATTTAATGACTGAATTTCTTCATCTTCCACATTTGCTGCATTAAGAGATCTATGAAATAGATTGTGAATACTCTATGTACCAATGTGAGCAGTGGAATGGAATATATCTAATCAACTGCTTCCATGAAGTCTAGCAATATCATCCATTACTACCCTCCTATAAAGAGCATGTTCTTTTTTAAGATAATTTCAATAGCTTGATGAAGTTTCGAGAGATCATAGCTGTTCATCCAATCTCATTTTAGTGTACAGCAATTCCTTAATATACGGAAGGAATACATTCCTGTAGTTTTCTGTGTATTGAAATTCTGTACGTCGAAATCTATTTTCCTATCGACTTTCATTAAAAACCAGAGATGCATTCCTATATTCATCCAGGGAGGCTCCTCTATAATGCTTCTGTACAAAAATAGTTCTCCCACAGGATTTTAATTGCTATGCAACATTATTTTCAATTATTTTTATCGGTCACTTTTGACACTTTTTGCTAAATTTCATGTTCTTTGTTAATTTGGTTTTCTAGCAGAATTCCATTATAGCACATTTTACTTCCTCTCCAGCACATCTCCAGTCTGTAAATCAAATTTAGGCCCTAAAAAGTAAATCAAATTACAGTGAAATTCCGCCGAGTGAATTGCCATATAATGACAGATTGCTGTACAATACATTGAAAAAAATACTTTATGTGTAGAAAAGTTGATATAAATTAAAAAACCCCAAAAACTTATTGTCAAGGTCAATAGAGTTTAGATACATCTCAAAGATGGGTAGCCTGAGTGTCAGTAGTTGCATTTTCTTTAGTATTTCTATCCATTCTTCTGACTATATATGCATACCATGTGATAGCTGTCAGAGAAAGGATGAGAGGATGCTGTTGGTAAGAATAAACTCAAGCTTACCTCAAATCTGGCAAATCATAGCACTGAGTAGTAGTACTAACTTTGAGACTCTTATTTACTAAGGCAGGGATAGCCAAGATGTCTGCTGTGATTACTCTCTTTATGCTGACTTCCCTTTCTTACTGGCCCTCACACTCAGAAGGGAGTGTACATATATTTTTTTGAATTTTGCAATTTTGTGAAAAAAGTAAGAACTTCCTTTTACAGCTGGCAAGGGGTAAATTATTACAAATATAATATAATTTACCACAGCTGTCTGGATCCTTTTAAAAATCAGGATCCAGTATAGGGGTAGCCAACTCTGGTCCTCTAGCCATAAATAGGTCTGGTTTTCAGGATATGCACAATGAATTTATATGAGATAGATTGTATGCGATACCTGCATTTTATGCAAATCTATCTAATGCACATGCATTGTGACTATCCTGTTTATGGTTGCTTATGGCTCTTAATAACTGGAGTTGGCTACCTCTGTACTAAAGAGTTTATTTGTAAAAGGTTCTAGTTAGCTGTGCTGAGCTATATTGTATTTGTAATCATTTACTGCTTGCCAGTTCTAAAACAATCCATTTCTTTCCACAAATTTCAAAATTCAATATATATATGTAACCCCTCTTCTGGGTATGCAGGCCAGTAAGAGAGGGGATCAGCATAAGGAGGATAATTTTCAGCAGTTCATGGACATAGTACCCACAGACATGAACCCAAATTTTCAAACCAGACTTATGTACGTAAATCTGCATTGAAAAATCCAGTCAATGATTCGCGCAGACAAAAATGAGCTGCTTAATGAAGGGAAACGTTTAAAAACAAAGTAACCCAGACAAATTTTAAATATCAGCTTTTTCAGTGTCCTGAAAGGAAAAGACACTTCTGTGTGCAATATTGGCAAGTGGTTGAATTGAGTAAACACAGCTCACAGGCATATGGGAGAAAACCAGGCGATCTGGATGAAGACATCCAAAAAGTGGAAAAGATGGGAGAAATGTTGCTCGTTAGAGATTTTAATCTGCTGGAGGTAGATTGGAGTATCCCTTCTGTGGAATCTGCAAGAAGTAGAGAGATAGTGGATGCCCACCTTACCCAGTGTCTCCCAATCTTCTATTTCTTCCTCCAGCAACATCCCTATTTTGACAAAAGTCCGTATTTCTGAAATTCAAAACTCGGGTCTTCGTGCGACTACCTTATATCTTATTTGTGCTATCAAACCATTCTGTCTGATGATCACTGGTGCTCAGATGAGCATCTACTCAGACATTAGAGACATTATCCCCATTTGTAAGCACCAGGTCGAGTATCACACCCTCCCCCCTCATGGGCCCCATTATATCCTTTTGAGATCCCAAGTCATTATTTCATCTTTGAACATTTGTGGGTGCTTGGTTGAGAACACTTTGGTACTGATGTGATATGGGAAGCAAAGTCAACATGAGTTCCCCTGATGAAGACTTCCTACTGAAACTGGCTGCCATCCGGACATGCTTGGGATATTAGGAGAGCATAAAATGTGTATGCTTTGAACTGTGAAATCTTGTGAAATAAAATTTATTGTGAAGATATTTTTTTAGGACTTGCAAAGGGTAAATGGTTATAAATACAATATACCTCAGCACAGATTTTGTTGTGCAGCAGAGAGAAGTGTATGATTCCTTTATAAAAATAGTTTTAAAAACTAGGAGGAAATGTTTGTCTGGGAAAACATTCTTGCAAAAAAACAAATCTTTGAGTCATCCAATCTAGATAAATTAAATACATAAGAACAAAAGAAATGCTACGCTGGGACAGACTAAGGCCCGTCAAGCCCAGCATCCTGACTGTGATAGTAGCCAGTCCGGGTTGCAAGTATCTGGCAGGATCCCATGAAGTAGATCTATTTCCTGTTACTCGCTCTCTGTGATAGCTTTCTTTAGTCTGCCTGGCTAATAATTTTAATGGAATATTCCTCCAAAAACTTGACCAAACTTGTTTTAAATCCTGCTATCCTAGTTGACTTGACCACGTCCTTTAGCAACAAATTATACAGTCTGATTGTGCACCGAGTGAAAAAGTACTTTTTACAATTTGTTTTAAATCTGCTGGTTCTTAGTTTTTTGGAGTGTCCATTTGTTTTTATATTATTTGAAAGGGTAAATAACAGTCCTTTATTTAACTATTCTAGCCCACTCATGATTTGATAAACTTCTATTATGTCCCTTCTCAGCCATCTTTCCCAAGCTGAAGACACCTGACCTACATAGCCTCTCATCATAGGGGGATGTTCCATCCCCTTTATCTTTATTGTTGCTCTCTTCTGCAACCTTCATTGAGATGGGGTGACTGACACAGCACTCAAGGTGCAATCACATTATCTATCAATATAGAAGCAATATGATAGTTTCCATTTTATTCTCCATCCCAATTTGTATCATTTCTAACATTCTCTTTGCTTTTTTGACTGCTGCTGCACACTGAGCTAAGGATGTCAAAATATTATCCACAAGAACTCCAAGGTCCTTTTCCTGATTAGCGACTCTCAGAAGAGAAGCCAGCATTGTGTATCTGTAGTTGGGATTATTTTTTCCTAAGTGCATCACTTTGCACTTGTTCACATTAAATTTCATTAGCTACTCAGTTGCCCAATCTTCTGGTCTCACTAAGTCCTTATGCAGTTCCTCACAATCTATTGCTGTTTTAATAACTTTGAATGATTTTGTGTCATCTACAGATTTGATCACTTCACTTATTCCCTTTTCCAGATCCCAGTATCAGTTCCTGTGGTACTGCATTAATGACTTTTATCCATTTGAAAGACTATTTAGACTTCTTCTCTGTTTCCTGTCTTTTAATTAGTTCCCAATCCACAGTAGGATAATGCCTCCTATCTCATAACTTTGAATTTCCTGAGGGGTCTCTCATGGGGGATTTTGTTAAATGCTTTCTAAAAATCCAAATACATTATATCCACTAGATCATCTTTATCTACATGTTCATTTATGCCTTCTAAATGATTGGTAAGCAAGGCTTCCCTTTGGTAATATCATGTAGACTCTTCCCCATTAAGCTTTGTCTATCTATATGGCTAGTGCTTTTATTTTTAAGAATGGCTTCTACCTTTTTGTCCAGCAATGGTCTATAGTTTCTCAGATCACCCTTGGAGCTCTTTATAAAAATTGGCATCACATTGCCTACCTTCCAGTCTTCAGGTATCTTAGCTGTTTTAAATAATAGGTTCCAGATTACTATTAACAGGTTTGCAATTTAAGAACATAAGAAATTGCCATGCTGGGTCAGACCAAGGGTCCATCAAGCCCAGCATCCTGTTTCCAACAAAAGCCACAAGAACCTGGCAAGTACCCAAACACTAAGAAGATCCCATGCTACTGATGCCAGTAATAGCAGAGGCCATTCCCTAAATCAACTTGATTAATAGCAGTTAATGGACTTCTTTTCGAAGAACTTATCCAAACCTTTTTTAAACCCAGCTACACTAACTGCACTAACCACATCCTCTGGCAACAAATTCTAGAGCCATCTGGCCCTGGTGATTTTTTAAATTTGTTAATCTGATCTATTACATCTTCTGTTATCAGATGTGGGAAGGTTTCCAGCATCCTCCTCAGTAAAGACCAAAGCAAAGAATTAATTCAGTTTTTCTGTTATTTCCTCATTCTCCCTGAGCACCTCTTTTCCCCTTGGTCATCTAGCAGCCCAACTGACCCTCCTCACAGGATGTTTGCTTTGAATATACTTGAAAACATTTAATTTTAATCATTTTTTGCCCCTCTGGCAGTTTTCTTTTCAAATTTTCTATTGGCCTGTCTTATTACTGTTTTACATCTAACTTGCCAGTGCTTATGCTCTTGCCTATGTTCATCCTTTGGGTATGCTTTCCATTTTTGAACAATGCTCTTAGCTTAACTGCCTCCTTTATGTCATCATTAAACCATCCTGGCAACCATTTGTTATTCCTTCAGCCTTTTTTAATGCATGGAATACATTTTATCTGAGGTTTAAAAAAGCTATTTTTAAACAATGGAAAATCCAAACCCTAAAAGAGCAGAACCTCAATAACAAAAAACAAATAGGTTCAAAATTCTATAATTCCATCCTTCATAATAAAGGTTCAATAAAAAATTGATCTAAAAAAAAAGTCTTTTAGCAACACCTTGTAAAACACAGCATCAAATCAACACAAGCGCTAGAGTTCAATCTTTCCTCTCTTGCCATGCAGTGGGCTACAGAAGTATCAGATATCATGCGTTCAATACTTTCATTCATCTGCTGGTTTTACTGAAAAAACCTACTCTACAATTCTAATATATACTGAAACTTTTTTTTTTTTATTAAAGAACCATTAAAGACTTAAATCATCTTCAATAATTAAATCCAAACAATGCATTCATAACAAAACTAAAAAGTATTATAGGATTTTGAGCCTGTTATTTGTATTTTGTTATAATTTTTAAACAATGTGCACACCTCATACAAACTTTTAACTTTTGCAATGCTCCTTTTAGTTTTTTTCTAAATAATTTCCTCATTCTATCATAGTCTTCTGTTTTAAAATTATATGCTACTATAATAGTTTTACTTAATGTCCTTTCTCTGGCGATTATGTCAAATTTGATTGCATTGTGATCACTATTGCTTAGCAGGCTCACCACAGTCATCCTTTTTACCATGTAGAGCATTCCACTGAGAACTAGATCTAAAGTAGCTGCCTCACTCATTGCTTCTAGGACCAGGGTCTGCATGACGTAGTCATATATGGCATCTAGAAACTTAACTTCTCTAGCATGTCCTAGTGAGACATCGACCCAGGCATTGCTGAGGTAATTGAAATCTCCCATTATAATTGTGTGCCAAATGTATTTGCTTTTTTAATTTCAGCTACCATTTCACAGTCTGTTTCTTCATCTTGGCCAGGTGGCCAGTAATATACCCCCACTGCTATAGTCTTACTATACTCTGACCCATCGCCCATGGAATTTCTATCCATAAGGAGTCCAGGATGCATTTTGTTTCCTGCAGGTTTTTATCATGCTTGACTCTGACATTTTTGCATGTAGTGTCACCACCCCTCTGCCAGTTTATACTGAGGTATCACAGTGTCCCTTTGGTTAGCCTCCTTCTAGTACATCTGTAAAAAGGCCTATAATGTCTGACTCACCTAATGCTATTAGACTTCTGGCATTCACACGCCAGACATTTGAAAGTATGTCTTAATTGTACTTTCATTGTTCTTCGTATTCACCTTATTAGCAAATGATACAGGTCTGGACAGTCATTCACACCTGTGTGTTCTTTATCTACATCCATCTTGGCTACTTTAGCCTTAACCACAACCTCTCCAGTGAGACATTCTAACCTCCTTTTTTTTTTTGCAAATATCCTTGGAAGATGCTTCTCTCTGAACTATGCGCCTCTGAGTGACTGTCGTCTTTCCTCCATTGTCTAGATTAAAAGCTTTTCTGTCTTCTTTTGAAAAGTTAGTTATTGTGTTTTGAAGAATTTTTCTGTTTGATACATTATCACTGCTAATCCTGATAATTTGTTTCCTTATCACAGGTTTGCGCTAATGATTCATTCCATACAGAGAGTGCTTCTTCTGCAGTCGCCTTTTTGCAAATCTTTAGCAGTATCCCAAGAATCACGGAAGCTGACTGTATCTGCCCAAGGCTTCACTGATTTCTTTTATAGCTTTAATTTCCCAGTTTCTTACCCTGTACACATGCTTTCTCGAGCAAACTAAAAACATGATTGATCCAAGGACCTACTAAATCTTTTGGATGTCATATTCTAGAAAGATAACTAACTTGGCAGAGAAAAAAGTATAAAGTGTGTCCTCTAACACGTTGGAACCTGAACCAGGCTGCTTAAAATCTGCAGCTTCCGTAACAGTTGGGAACTGCTCTGTCAGCCAAGAGTTGTCAATATGAAAAATCCCCTTTGATTATCAAATTCTCATGGCTAATATGCAAATTCACTAAAAATTCCGCTAACCATGTAACCTGATCATGTTTTCCTCCTGGAGGGCAAAACAACAAATAGTCTGTTCCCTGGTTTTCACAATAATAGCCTCTGTGGGCAATTCTATTTCAAAGGCAATTTGTCTTATTTGAATTAATTTTAGATAAATTCTTACCACTCCTTCTCCCTTTCTTTCTGGGTGCACTCTCTTTACATATATGTACCCATCAGGACAATAAAATATCATAAGCCCTGTACAAGACTCAGTTATTAGCAATATATCCAGTTTATACAGAACAATTAAATCTAGCTTACAGGCTTCTTGTATTCTGTTAGGGTTTGCTCCCCCAGAGGGGAGGAGTTAGCAATTTGTTAGGGTTTAGACTGCGAAGTTAGCAATCTGTATGAGTGAACTCCCCAGGTGGGAAGAGTTAGCAATCTGTTAGAGGTTTGCTTCTCCAGAGGGGAGGAGTTAGCAGTCTGTTACAATCTCCGTGCTGAGTTGCAATCTGTTACGGTTTTGATGTCTGATGGGCGGAGAGCTTAGATGAGAGCTAGCATTCTGTTATGCTCAGCTCCTGAAGTAGGAGGAGTGAGCACACTGTAGTAAATAGGTGAATCCTTGGGCCGATGGCAGATGACAGCGCCCCCAGGAGGGTATCCTGAGAGGGACCATCAGCTAGGCTTGAGTATGGAGACAGACACAGATAGTTCTTTTATTGGACAGGTTAGTAGAACCACCAGAGGTGGCAGTAGTGAGCTGGTATGCCCGGCAGGGCTGAAGTCCCTCAGATACTGGAACTGCGATCCCAGGGTTGCTGAGCTGTAGGGAGACTATAGATAGTGCGTAGACAGGGTATGCTGTATACATAGCCAGTAGTAGATGACAATCTCACACAGAATCTTAAAGAGGCTCAGTAGCTGGAAAGAGTTAGGCCCTCGAGGAGTTCCAGGGAAAGCTCTGAGAGAGCTGTGGCAACTCACGATTGTCTGTATCTGTAATAGCTTCTAGGCAGTAGAGAATCTTCAGAGTCTTCAGGAACA
Source organism: Rhinatrema bivittatum (assembly GCF_901001135.1). Taxonomy (NCBI): domain Eukaryota; kingdom Metazoa; phylum Chordata; class Amphibia; order Gymnophiona; family Rhinatrematidae; genus Rhinatrema; species Rhinatrema bivittatum. The sequence continues at coordinate 49,734,763 of NC_042620.1, read as the reverse complement.
GAGGCCCTCGAGGAGCGAGTACTGGTTCCTATCTGCAATCTGAAATAGAGAAAAGAGAGCGAGGCCTCTGAGGAGCGGGTACCCCTGGTAAGTCCGAGGAAGCAGAGTAGCGTAGAGAGCAACGGGTCCAGAAGACTCCCGCAATCAATCCTAGACCGAGTTTGATTCGTTGTCCTTCATAGTCCTTCATACTCCTTGCTAACTCGAATCGTAAGCGCAAGTAAAGAACTTTTATGTTGGAAGCGGATGACGTCAATACAGGGGGTCGCCCCTGAGGTTCGCGCCCTTGCTGGTACATACTTTGGAGCGTGCACGCCCTACATCATCAGGAACATGGCGGATCCACGGCGTCGAGCTGGTCCGGGGACGCCGGGGAGAAGCAGCATGGAGACGCCGTGGCAGCAAGCCGTCCATCAGGCCCGGAGGGAGTCGCCATAGAGGTAGAGAGGGTGGAGCGAGGGCAAAGAGCAGACCCGAACTCAACATATTCATACGCTCAGCAAAGGCTCTTTGGTCTCAGGGGGAAAGGGAATGGGGCAAGGTGAGGATGAATGTGGGGATGAATGGGTTGTATGGGTTTGAAAGGGCTGAATAGATGGATGAATGACTGGACAGTCGGTGGACTGCTCAGTGTGTAAGACTGGGGATGGGAATTTGATTTTCTAAAACGAAGATTTGCACTATGATTTATATGAGGCCTAGTAGCCTGAAGGGCATGGCCACAGGCTTAGTTCTTGTGGTGTTTCATTTTTTGTCTCTTTTGCCAGCCACATATTTTGTAAGTTTATATTTTGATTATGTATTGCTTGTCTTCTCAATAAAAATTATTTTGACAAAAAAAAATAAAAAATAATAACGCTCTTTCTCCTTAACAGATCTAGCATTCAAATACCCCACCTGTACAATTTTCTCCTTTTTAGACCTATAAACTTCTAACTTCCCACCACATCTAATATCAATTACTCTGTTTACTCATAGAAAGCCATACCTTGTGACTTAACCCCTGATTACGTTCCTGACCCCCAAATCACCTATTATTAGCATAAATGGAATGATTCCTTTCCTGCAAAATGCGTTAAAAATAAAATAGAAATGATCAAACAGCTTAACAGCTGCAACTCACCCCTTACTCACATCTGAAACCACTCAGACAGCATGCTGGGCCCTGAGCCCAGTGGTGGCTCGCCTATAGGCTGCATTTTAGGCAGTCCGAGGGGCAATGCTGAACGACTCCTTCTCAGGGCAGGTCCACACAGCTCAGTGGCAGATCAGGAGAGCCAAAAGACCTTTTCAGGGCAAAGGGATTAGTGCTCCATTTTAATTGTGCAGATTGCCCAAGTCTTTGTAGATCTGCCCATTGAAGCTGTACAATAGCGATGGCAGAAAAAGATGAAAATGGCTCATCCAGTCTGTCTAGTTGTGATTCTTCCAATTTATAGATGAGCATACACGTTGCCATACTCAAGCCAACACCAGCTCCCCAAATGCACACTGTTAGCCAGCATTTGGACACGCGTTTTGGACGTGCTAGCTTTACCCCTTATTCAGTAAGGGGTAATAGCGCGTCCAAAACGCGCGTCCAACCCCCCCCGAACCTAATAGCGCCCGCAACATGCAAATGCATGTTGATGGCCCTATTAGGTATTCCTGCGCGATTCAGAAAGCAAAATGTGCAGCCAAGCCGCACATTTTACTTTCAGAAATTAGCGCCTACCCAAAGGTAGGTGCTAATTTCTCCGGGCACCGGGAAAGTGCACAGAAAAGCAGTAAAAACTGCTTTTCTGTGCACCTTCCGACTTAATATCATGACGATGTTAAGTCGGAGGTCCCAAGAGTTTAAAAAAGTAAAAAATTAAAAAAAATTTTTTTAAATGGGCCCGCGGCTGTCGGGTTGAAAACCGGACGCTCAATTTTGCCAGCGTCTGGTTTCCGAGCCCGTGGCTTTCAGCGGGCTCGAGAACCGACGCCGGCAAAATTGAGCGTCGGCTGTCATACCCGCTGACAGCCGTTGCTTCCGTCAAAAAAGAGGCGCTAGGGACGTGCTAGTGTCCCTAGTGCCTCTTTTTACCGCCGGGCCTAATTTAAATAAATTAAGATACTGTATCGTGCGCACAAGAGAGTGTCCTGTGCTCGCGCTGGGAGAGCGCAGCCCGTTAGCCATCCTAAGCGTCCCTACAATCCAGTAAAATGCTGGCCTCTCCCACCTCTACTGATAGACCATTTCAGGCTTTTTCTACTTTTTCTATGATTTTCAAAATATTAACACTAAGGTCCCCTTATGGTATTATTATTACTACATTTTCTAATAACCCAGGCAGTTACCAAAACTAGTGAAGTCACTGTCCAAAATATCTGACCTCCCCATGCTCACTGGCTTGTATTTCCCCCTTTTTTGGCATAAGGGGATTAATTAGCGCCTATACAACTCGCGTCCAACTGCGGGTTATACAATGCGCTCGACTGAGCGCACTGTATTGCATCGGCCCCAAGGTGAGGGAAAAACCTTAGGGCTGGTCTACAAATTAGAGATGTGAATCGTGTCCTCGATCGTCTTAACGATCGATTTCGGCTGGGAGGGGGAGGGAATCGTATTGTTGCCGTTTGGGTGTTTAAAATATCGTGAAAATCGTTAAAATCATGAGCCGGCACACTAAAACCCCCTAAAACCCACCCCCGACCCATTAAATTAAATCCCCCACCCCAAATGCCTTAATACTTCATCAACTTTGGGAGGGAAGTACTTACTTGCCCTAAACCAATGGCAGGAAAACCGGCACACTAAAACCCCCTAAAACCCACCCCCGACCCTTTAAATTAAATCCCCCAACCTCCCGAACCCCCCCCCCCCCAAATGCCTTAAATTACCTGGGGGTCCAGCGGCGGTCCGGAACGGGCTCCTGCAATTGAATTGTGTTGTCTTCAGCCGGCGCCATTTTGCAAAATGGCGGCGGCCATAGACCAACACGATTCGACTGCAGGAGGTCGTTCCGGACCCCCGCTGGACTTTTGGCAAGTCTTGTGGGGGTCAGGAGGCCCCCCCAAGCTGACCTAAAGTCCCTGGGGGTCCAGCGGGGGTCCGGAAAATGATCTCCTGCCGCGAATCGTTTTCCGTACGGAAAATGGCGCCGGCAGGAGATCGACTGCAGGAGGTCGTTCAGCGGCGGTCTGAAACCCCCGCTGAACGACCTCCTGCAGTCGATCTCCTGCCGGCGCCATTTTCCGTACGGAAAACGATTCGCGGCAGGAGATCGTTTTCCGGACCCCCGCTGGACCCCCAGGGACTTTTGGCCAGCTTGGGGGGGCCTCCTGACCCCCACAAGACTTGCCAAAAGTCCAGAGGGGGTCCGGAACGACCTCCTGCAGTCGAATCGTGTTGGTCTATGGCCGCCGCCATTTTGCGGCCGCCATTTTGCAAAATGGCGCCGGCTGAAGACAACACAATTCAATTGCAGGAGCCCGTTCCGGACCGCCGCTGGACCCCCAGGTAATTTAAGGCATTTGGGGGGGGTTCGGGAGGGTGGGGGATTTAATTTAAAGGGTCGGGGGTGGGTTTTAGGGGGTTTTAGTGTGCCGGTTTTCCTGCCATTGGTTTAGGGCAAGTAAGTAAGTTCCTGCCCTCCCCCTTCCCCCGATTTACGATTTTTTAACGATAAATCGGGGGAATTGGTATTGTATCGTGGCCCTAACGATTTTTGACGATTTAAAATATATTGGACGATATTTTAAATCGTCAAAAAACGATTCACATCCCTACTACAAATACCAAAGGTTCTCCTTAGAGTTAGCCTTAGAGTTCCCCTTAGATTTAGCATGTTTAAATTGTGTCATGGTTTTCATTACCGCTGTCTCTGCCAGCAAGCTGTTCCAGGCATCTACCACAATCTCAGTGAAAACATATTTTCTCATGTGTCCCCTTTGTACCTTCCTGCTTACAACTTCCAATCATGACCCCTTGTCCTCAAATTTCCTTTTCTATGGACAATTTCACTTTCCATACTTTACTACCACTTATCAAATATTCAAATGCTTCTATCATGTCTCCCCATCTCTCCTTTCCTCCAGTAAGTTTACCGTGAGGGTCGTAAGCCTTTCTTTGTAGGATTTGTGTTGCAGAGTGTGCGTTACAAGTTGTGCGTGGGTGTAACAGACAGGTTGTTCGTTTGAGTGAGACAAAGGTTAAATAAGCATGTGTGACAAATATTGCTGACGTTTTTTTCCCTGTGCATATTAAAGCCAAACTCAAGATAATTAGAGAGCTGTGAGCATAACTCACATATTGTGATATGAGATAAATTATTTGTAGCTTCTCCCATTACTGCTACAGCTAAAAATAATTTCCTTTTGCATTAATTTGCACTTTCATATTGTAGTTTCATAAATACATTGCTAAAATTATATTTGATTGCTCAGCCACATCACAGTCTGTAAGCTGTGCTCACAGATCTCTAGTTTAATATCCTGGCAAAAGCCCACTATATCCCACCCTAATAAATAACACTTTGAGGCACAAAGCTTGGAACAGACACATAAAGGTGAATTTTGAAAGCCTGGCGTGCACATTAATTACGGGATGTGCAAATATATCAGGCTCCTGTGTACCGAGCGGATTTTAAAAGCCGCCTGGATACGCGCATATCTCTCTCAGTGCACACATTTCCAGTGTTTTCAAAAAGGGTGTGGGGTGTGGGCGTGGTCTGGGCAGAGCATGGGTGTTTCAGGGCATGAGCCAGAGATGTGCATATAAATGCTCAGGTGCCTGGGCATGCGCCCAGAACCCCTGCAGCATAAGTTTACTTCTGCTATGGAGGCGGTGTAAATTATACAATAAAGCAAACTAGGCAGACCTGCGGGATTTTAAGGGTTGAGGCTAACTAGGGGGAGTGAAGGCAAATTAACCGAGGGAGGGGGTTTGGAGGATCTATCTCTTACCGAGGCGAACTGGAGACAAACTGGTAAAACTGAGAATGGTATCGGCACTCCGCTTTTAAAATCCCTCGACTTGCCTGGTAGAAGCAGGATTTGCTTTCCCACTTAAAATTCAGCGCACGCGTGCACGTGGCCAAGCTCTTTTATAGCATGCGCGCATATGCTCGCAGAAATTATAAAATAGCTGCATCTCTGGGTGCGGACCGACATACGTGTGCAAATGTGCGTCCACGCACCGGTTTGAAAGTTACCGTCCTCCTGTGAATACAGAAGTAGATGTATGAACAGTAAACATTCAGTTATACACAAAGCACAACTTTCAAACAACTCAGCATGGGCCCATCTACGCATGTACATGGCAGTGTGGATATCTACCACAATATCTTATAACCTGGCACGCGCAGATTATAAAATACGTGTGTCTGTCCTCCAACATACAAGAGTATGTTTGGTATGCACGAATACTTGCAATGCATTGAAAGCATGTACCTTTCCTACCTATTTTAGAAATATATTGTATGCATGAAAATAAATAACTTACTTGCGTAAAACCCTGATCTATATGCGGAAGTCGGTGTATTTTAAAACAAGCATGTGTAATTGATATCACCAGTTTGCTTTCACCAGCTCACTCAGTCCTTCTCTAGGTCATGAAGAGCCTCCTAGTTCTTCACCTTGAACACCCACCAGTTCACCCAGACCTTCCACCCAACAAATAGCAAAGAGCAGATGAATCTGATATCAATTGCGTTAGGTGTAAAATTCTGTGAATAAGCTCACAAATGTGTATGTGCAAGTCTCTTATGAAATACTAGCTTGAGGGCATGCCTGTTGGCCCTGTTCTGGAAGGCCCCTAGACTCCCCCTTTTTTTCATGCATAAATGTGCACTCAAGACTGAAATATGAATGTACTTTTGATGCTTACAAAATAGCGTGTATGTGAGTACATGCTACTTACGCACGTATATGCTAATATTATCTGCATAACGCCTTTGAAAATTCACCCCTAAATGTGCAATATTCAGAAATCTCCTAGTTTTGCATCTATAGTAAAGGAAGGGTTTTATTAAGTGTAGGATTAAAATTATAGTAATTAAACATCTCTTTTTTTGCAGGCCTTTTTTCTGCCGATGATTCTTTGTACGGGCACTGTTTTTTTCCCCTTTTGCATCAGTCCCTGGGCAATGACAGGAGGTGAGGGAGCTGGGTTAGGGAACACTATTCATCCCCCCTCCAAACACACACACCTCAACTCCACCAAAGACCGTGCCTTATCTATTGCTGGCCCCTATCACTGGAACTCAGTGCCCCCTGATATACGACTTGAGCCATGCACCCAGACCTTCAAAAGGAAATTAAAGACCTGGCTCTTTAAGCAGGCCTTCACCTAGCACCCCGCCACTCCTGTTTGCCAACATACGACCCCCTCCACTGTACAAATTCCCCATTTGAGTTAATTCTATGTTTTCTTAAACCAGTTACCTGTTCCTATAGCCTCACTCTCTTTGCCTTTCCGCTCTCCTCTATCCTTATTCACATCTCTTAGCCTCATTAATTTAAATAGTTATTTTGTTATAATGTAACTTTTTTCTTCCCTGTTTTCTTCCTCTTCCTCATTTCTCTCCATTTTATGTAAACCGATGTGATGTCCATACGAACTTCGGTATATAAAAGTGTTAAATAAATAAATAATATATGTTGTATTCTCTCTGCTCCAGTCTAAGCTCTTTTCCTCCTGATCTCTGCAGGCTGCTGCCTGTGATGGGAGGGGAGGGGAGGGCAGGAAGCAGAAGTCTGTTCTCTGCAGGGCATTGGCCAATAGAGTTGGGGGCACCACCCCTGTTTGTTATGACCAGGGACAATACAGAAGAGCACCAGAACCCGGAAATTGCCTGTGCTATTAACCGTTCTGGACCCTGACATTTTAATTCCTGTTATATTTTCTTCTTTTTTCCATTTAACCACTTTTTGTCTTAGTTTGGCAACATATGTACATGTCATGGTGATAAAGTTTCCCCATTCTACAGCTGAGAAAAGCACCAGTAGGGGATGGAGAGGAGAGAGAAAAGCAGCAGTGGGGGAGAGAGAGTAAAGCACCGGTGGTGCCTCTCTCTCAACCTCCCTTCCTCCACTGGGGCTTTTCCCATGCCAGGAGGGTGGCAGAGGAGGTACACACTGCTCTCTTATGCCTCCTTCCAATGGGAGGGAGGATAATGCAGTCACTTGCAGGGAGCAAGGTTTCCTTGGAGGGGGAAGGGGCAGGGCCTTGACAGTTGCCCCGATTTCTCCCAGCCCTCCTGCCCCAAGGATGACACCCCATTAAAGTGCCAGCACCTTTCTTTCTAGAAAAAAACAAAAAGCACTACTTCACCTTGCCTTCCCTCTCTCTCCTTTTCCAATTTTTACTGTGATGCGAAGACAAACAATTCTGATCACTTGGGAGTTGTCTTGCATGTAGATGTACTTCTTTTGAGCCCTAAAGCCCTTTTGAATTCTTTGCTACCATATGGTGTTTTTTTCCCAAACTAGGCAAGTCTCACATAAGGTGTAAAAATGAACACTGCAGACAAAAGATGCTTCTGAGGTTAAATTATTTTACAGCTCTAAACACATATTTTTTGATGATACTCTTGACCTAAATTAATGAGACTTCATTAGCAATCAGAAATTAAACCCTGGAACTAGAACTAGGAATCAATTGCTATGAATTAGAAATCAATGTGAACACCCTCCTGGGCTAGGCGAGTAGAAATTGATGATCCTTTCCTTCTCCGTACTAGAAAACCAAAAGACTGTTTTCAAAACAGCTCTATTCTATTTCCTATGGCAAAACAAAAGCTTAAAAATAGGGCCCGCAAGTGGACCAAATCCATAGTATATTCAGCAAGATTACTTTTTAATTTTTTGATTGCACAGCTTCCTTCTGTTCCCTTGGGCTTCCAGTTCAATCATCAATGGCCTCTAATGGGGCTATGTCTTCATGATCCTTCATTCACAAATACCCGGAGTTCCTCCCCCCGCCACCCCACTGTACCCATCCTCTTGTCCAGCAGAGTGATTGTTGAGACAATCCTTTGCCAGGAGGGTCACAGACCGTTGGTCCCTTAGCAACTCAGTAAATATTGCATCCCAAGTCTGACTATTGGGTCATTGTGCAACGATTAGGACTCCTTGATGCAATTGTAAATGCTGCCTCTATAGCATCTCTAGTCTTTACCAACCTGTGACACCAAAGTTTTTATCTCAGAAATTGAACTGAGATATCCCACATTGTAATGCACAGCATCTGAGCCATTGGGCCAGGCATGGCAAGATTATGTCTGAGCATAGGCTACTTGAATGGTAATGTGATGTCACAAAACAAATTATTCGGAAGAAAACAGCGGTACAATAAAGTCTTCAATTAAAAGTAATATGTTATGACAAAACTCAGGAGTTTCATCTGTAACAAATACAATTTAATGTTTATAGTTGCATACTTTGAAAGAAGACTTCAGTCAGTGAGCCTTCTTTGACTTGTCCACATATACAGTACATCTGAAAAGAATTAGGGCATCTATATACATGCGTGTGTGTGTGTGTGATGATTCAGAAGGTAAAATTCTTGTGAAACTCACTTAGAGGCGGATTTTAAAAGGGTTATGCACGTAACCATTTTAAAACTCTCCTGCGCATGCCGAGCCTATTTTGCATAGGCTCGGTGACGCGCGCAAGTCCTGGGCATGCGTATATCCCAGGGCTTGAAAAAATGGGCTGGGAGTGGGCAGGCCAGGGGCGGGGGCAGGACCGATGCCTCCGGCACAACGGTCAAGCTGGGGGCTCAGCGCGCACAACCTACACCTGCCAGAGGCAGGCGCAACTTATGTAACAACAGTAAGGAGGGGTTTAGATAGGGCTGGGGGGCGGGTTAGGTAGGGGAAGGGAGGGGAAGGTGGCGGGGGTGGAAGGAAAGCCATCGGGGCTCCCCTAGGGCTTGGCGCGTGCAAGGTGCACAAGCCTGCACCCCCTTGCGCACGCTGACCCTGGATTTTATTACATGCGTGCGACTGTGCGCGCATGTAATAAAATCTGGCGTAGATTTGTGTGCACCGGGTTGCACGCACAAATTTACGCCTGCGCGTAGAATCGAAAATCTGGCCCTTAGTCTAATAATTATTTGTGTGACGCCTTAATAAAATGACTCAAATATGATATGCATTTTGTTAAAATGCTAAGTAAAATTTAATAATAATGAGGTTAATTTTATAACAGCACTGGTAGAGCTGAAACTCACGTGTAGAAAATACATTTGGACTTCATCCCTAACTTTAAAAGCAGACTTACACATATACAATAAATCTGTTTTAAACATGAGTGGATGTACGTGTCTTACACACATACATTGATGCCTGCTTCTGAGCAGATATGAATGTGTATGCGTACATTTACATGAATAATTTTGAAAATCAAAACTAATTTCTGTTTTACACACACAAATGCTTCTAAAAATTATCCCTAATAATAATATATTTGCATACTTGATCATATGCTGTATGTTTGAGGTGAGTAGATGTTCAGATTTTGATATATAAGTAATCAAGACCTCTGCTGAATGATACAAATTTTGTGATGATGTCACAGATTCCCTATTTTTGAGGCAGTAGGGAAAAAAATCCATGTTAAATTTGAATCCTGCTATTTTTTGACTCATTTAATATTTTTAATAAGTAATTAAATATAAGTTAATAAGAGAGGAGGCATGCTGGATTATGATCTAAAGGAAGTTCTAGGTCATGTGTTCAAGACTCACTTCTGACACTAACTTTCAGTGATTATGGGAAAGTCACTTTACGCTAGGGATGTGCATATGTTTGAAATGGATAGGCAAAACATAATCCAATATACCATATTTGTTTTATTTGATGCTCCCCTCCCCCTGAAATAAATAGAAGTCCTATGAATGAAACAAATAATCTTCATCACCTTTGTTTTTGTTTTCTGTTCATTTCTATAACCTGTTGTAATCTATGTCTGTGTACTACTTAGGAAAAAAACAATTGATAACTATTGGAACCAGCTCTTGCCTGTGTGACCTCAGTGCCTTTTTGGAGCCAAGGCAGGTCAAGTTGTCAAGGAGACTAGCCAGAGGACAAATCACAGTGCAGCATATTTTTAACTAGCCTGCAGCTGCTATCTGAATCAAGTAATGCTGACATCTTCCCACTGTAAAGTCTGAGCATGTCCAAGAAGCTCTGTATTTCCTCACTAGCTCTTCACAGAGGTGGGAATGCATCTAGAAGCTCTCATAGATTTTTTTAAAAAGCTTTTACATTTTGGAATTTGGCACAGGTAAAGGGCTGCTTCTGCTCTTCTTTGTGCTGCAGTGGTTTCTTTCTGTGCCAGAAAGAAAGGTAGTACACTGCTGTTGATTTTGATTTTTCTCTTCACTGGGGAAGGGTCAAGGTGGGAGATAGTGTGGAGATTTCAGTAGCAGTGCTAGTAGTGGGTTTTTTTTATTTCTGTCTGTCTAGATATCAGTGAGGTAAGCAGTGCACCCTCAGAGACTGAAGAGAAGAGTGCTACCAGGCTGCCAGTCTTTTATGTCTGTTAGTGTTTAACATTTTTGTGTGTGTGTGTGTGGAGTCAGCCAGAACTAATGCACACAGCACAGCATACAGACACTGTAGACATGTCTTTGTGTGTGCGACATAGTTCTCCATACAGTGAGTGGTATTGTGAGTAGCACTATCATGTTTTGTAAGTTATTTATTTATTTTATTTAAAATTATTTCTATACTGCCGATACAATAATATAAGACCTAAGCGGTTTACAAAAATAATCAAAAGTACAGTAACCATAAAAACAATAAAATAAATCGTAACATAAAGCATTAAAAGAATAAAAGAATAAAATAGATCATAAAAATTAAGAGTATGTGGGCGGTAGAAAAGTTGAATAAATCATAAATGACATATTAAAGAAAAGAGCAATAAGGAAATTAACATAGTTTAGAAAACATTGGTGTTTAAATGGTATTTGGGTGTAAAAAACGAGTGTGTAAAATGTTATGTTTTTTGTGGAAATCAGATTAAAAACTGAGGAACATAGATATGTTTTTAGAGCCTTTTTGAACTCTTTAATGTTTGACAATTATTTATTATTTTATTATTTATTTAATTTTATATACCGACAGCCGTTTGCACATCGTGCCGGTTTACAGATAACTTACAAACCAAAAATATATAGGCAAAGCCTTTACAAGGAACAGTGTGTAACATAAACAATAGTAACAGAGTAAATAACTTGATAACTAAGGGAGGGAGGGGTGGGGGTGATAGTGGAATGAGTCTGGAAGGGTGACAATAGTGGTGACAATAGGGTGACAATAGTGGAATGAGTCTGGAAGGGAGTTCCATAAAAGGGCTGCAACTGAAAAAGCACATTTTCTTGTTAGATCTAGTCTTGCCACTTTGACTGTAGGAACTTCTAGTAAACATTTATCTTGTGAATGAAGTGGTCGATATTTACACTCCTTCTTCCGTGCTACACCTGTTATGAATCCGAACGTGGACCCCTGTTCAGAGGTAGAGTCAGCGCTACCAAAAAAGGAAGTCAACCCTCTTCGGTCTCTACCGTCGGATGGCAAGGCCTGTTGAAGATGTACCGATGAAGGCTTCACCCTGGAAGCGCTTGATCCCCCCAGGAGCCTGTAGGGATACGGCCACTGGGACTTAGGAGACTTCCTGAAGAGTGACGATGGTCTGGATGCAGGCGCCTCCTGCAGGTCATGGATTCCAGATGGCTGGCGCCTCTAGCAGGTTGTAGTCAGTCCGGGAGTATATGTCAAAGGATAGTCCCAATCCAGTCCAAGGGTCGAAGTCCAGTGAGAAGTCGAGAGCCAGTCCAGGAGCAGGCGGGAGAATGGTCCGAAGCCAATCCAGGAGCAAGAAGGAGAAGGGTCCAGAGCCAATCCAAGTCAAAAACCAGAAGAACACCACCACCGGTCCGAGGGTCAGGAACCAAAGAGTCAGTCCAACGAGGAAAAGAGCAGAAGTGGGACGGAGAGCAAATCTGGAACACAGACACAGGAACCAAGCACAGAGCCTCAATACCAATGCAAGGTCTGGGTGTCAGACCTTGCCTTAAGTACAGGAACCAGGAAGCGGAGTCCCAGGGGGAGCCATGACAATATCCGGTCATGGCTCCTTTAAATATCTTCTGCAGCCATGCGTGCAGCTCCTAGGAGGCTGAGGGGGAGGAGCCGGACCGCCGAGAACCATGCGGCCGGGTAAGGCAGTGGCATTGGCCGCGAAGAAGCTGAAACAGAGGGCTGCCTGCCGCTGCGGGAGCCTCTGATGCTCCTGTTGAGTTTCTTAATGCTGTGGCTGCTGACCCAACCATGGTCACGGCCTGCTGCGGCCGGCGGCCATGACACCCGGCTATGGGGCGCCATGGCCAGCATTCCTAACAACACCTTTCCACTTCTGTCCCTGTTTCTCATTATGAGAAAGGAAGATTGATGTGAACATCAGGCAAATGGGCCTCAATTTAGGAAGGGGATCAGGGTAATATAGGTCAAATTTACCTTGTTTTGACATGAGAAACTGTGTACATGATACTCCCATATGTTCATGCAATTTAGGGATTGAGACTCTCTATGTTATTTATAAAAAGAAGACTTCACTAATGTTCAGGGAGAGACACAGAGAGTAGTGCTTCTCATGAGCATCTGGCCAGAGAAGTCCTGCCCTTCTGTTCCTCCCAAGGATACCTGTATTGCTTATTGATTATGGTCCAATGAAACAAACCGGAAGGTGGTCCCACGTAGCCAAGGCAAAAAAACAGAGGGGACTACCTTACACCTTACACCTTACACTTAGTTGCAGTGCAAGTCTTTGCGAGATGTTTCATTGACTGACAAAGCTTTACTGCAACAACTAATGGTCAGATTGATATACTGATATATGTAGCTGTGAGTATACGGTTACAGCATAAAGCCCCTGATGCAGCCTTTTGGCGAAACTCAGCTTGTATTTTGAGTCGGGCAATTCTAATTAAAGTCTTTCCACGGTGTAAGGTAGTCCCCTCTGTTTTTTTGCCTTGCTTATTGATTATACAATAAAAAATTGATATTTGTTTCTCAAAAAAGTTTGGTGTGGAATCCTTGTGTCCATGGAGAAGCGCCTTAAGCGTGATTTGGCGCTTAACATCTTGGCGACCGTGGCAGAACTCAGCGGCGGCTGAGGCCACTGTGCATTGCACAGTCTCATAATGAGAGACAGGGACAGAAGTGGAAAGGGGTAGTACGGAAGAAGAAGGAATGTTAATCTATGATAAAAAAGAGAAAGAGCATTGGAAACAACAACAGCCGAGGATAAGAATAGCGAAATGGCAAATAAAGAAAGAAGTAATGTACGCAGCTAGGAAAGTGAGGGAAGCCAGTAAAATAAGGAAATAAATCAAGAGTCAGCAGAAGAATTCACACTGCCTTGTGCATACATAGTGCGGCGTTGTTTCGCTGATGGAAGGAGGGTAAGCCGTTGCGGTCTTGGTTGCAAGTGGAAGTAAAGGTAAGCAGTACCCTTTTGAGAGAGAATTTTAGGGTGTGGGTTTGTGATGATGGTTGGTGCTAGTGGTGTAAATTTTTTATATATTCTTCACAGACAGTTGTTCGGTGAAAACAATTTTTGGTATCAATTTTTGGCATGAATATGTGAGTAGAGTGTAGATAATACGGAATGGCTTCAGGTTAGTATACTGACAGAACAGGGAACAATATAGAACAGAGGTTGTTAATGAACTGCTTGTAAATGGTATTTTACTTTTGAATTTTATGCAGTGGAAAAAAGTAAGGAGATGGCAACAATGAAATGAATAATTGCTAAAGAGGAATTGGAAAGGGAAGATACTAAGTGTGGATTGAAATATAGGTGAGTGTGATGACGATAGTAACAATGACTAGGGTAAAGTTAATTAAAATTGATTTGAGTTTCATTTAGGAGGGCTGAGGTTTGTTCATGGAATATATGTTAATAATTAGATGGTGGGTGAAATGATGGTTTTTTTATTGTGATATGTTTAATTTTCCCCAATAACTTTGATTTGGAATTGGAGTTGTATGTCTAAGAAGATATTATCTGGAAGTCGTTGGATGTAAGCATAAGAAGAAATCCCCTGAAGAAACCAACGGGTGAAACAGGAGCTTCCTGTGGGGACATTTACTAAATAAGGTTAACAAGGGACATCTGTCTAAAAAAGGAATTAATATTAAAGAGATATCTGTTAAATTAGGTTAAAAAGGGATATCTGTTTAACAAGCAGTTTATTGAAAGTTATGGGGCGGATTTTCAGAGCCCTGCTCGCCTAAATCCGCCCAAATCCGGGCGGATTTAGGCGAGCAGGGCCCTGCGCGCCGGTAGGCCTATTTTACATAGGCCTACCGGCGCGCGCAGAGCCCCGGGACTCGCGTAAGTCCCGGGGTTTTCGGAGGGGGTGTGTCGGGGGGGCGTGTCGGGGGCGGGCCCGAACCGCGCAGCGTTTTCGGGGCGTGTCGGGAGCGGGTACGGGGCGTGGCTACGGCCCGGGGCGGTCCGGGGGCGTGGCCGCGCCCTCCGTACCCGCCCCCAGGTCGCGTCCCGGCGCGCAAGAGGCCCGCTGGCGCGCGGGGATTTACGCCTCCCTCTGGGAGGCGTAAATCCCCCGACAAAGGTAAGGGGGGGCTTAGACAGGGCCGGGTGGGTGGATTAGGTAGGGGAAGGGAGGGGAAGGTGAGGGGAGGGCAAAAGGAAGTTCCCTCCGAGGCCGCTCCGATTTCGGAGTGGCCTCAGAGGGAACGGGGGTAGGCTGCGCGGCTCGGCGCGCGCCGGCTATACAAAATTGATAGCCTTGCGCGCGCCGATCCAGGTTTTTAGCAGATACGCGCGGCTCCACGCGTATCTACTAAAATCCAGCGTACTTTTGTTTGCGCCTGGAGCGCAAACAAAAGTAGGTCTATTCGCGGAGTATGAAAATCCGCCCCTATATGAAATAGGATGAGTTCAGGGAACATTAACATTAAAGAATAGTAATAATTGTTACAGAAGTGTTTGTGAAATAAAGTGTTTACAGTGTAATTAGGGATTGTTGCAATATGTTTGTAATATTTGTGCACTGGTTGTTAAAGTGAAATAGTGATGTATTGTGAATTTTAATATATTGGGGTGGATTTTAAGAGCCCTGCTCGCCTAAATCCGCCCAAATCCGGGCGGATTTAGGCGAGCAGGGCCCTGCGCGCCAGTGAGCCTATTTTACATAATCTCACCGGCGCGCGCAGACCCCGGGACTCGCGTAAGTCCCGGGGTTCTCCGAGGGGGGCGTGTCGGGGGCGGGCCCGAACCGCGCGGCGTTTAGGGGGCGTGCCGGGAGCGTTTCGGAGGCGGACCCGGAGGCGTGGTTACGGCCCGGGGCGGCCCGGGGCGTGGCCGCGCCCTCCGGACCCGCCCCCAGGTCGCGTCCCGGCGCGCAGGAGGCCCGCTGACGCGCGGGGAGGCGTAAATCCCCCGACAAAGGTAAGGGGGGGGCTTAGACAGGGCCGGGTGGGTGGGTTAGGTAGGGGAAGGGAGGGGAAGGTGAGGGGAGGGCAAAAGGAAGTTCCCTCCGAGGCCGCTCCGATTTCGGAGTGGCCTCGGAGGGAACGGGGGTAGGCTGCGCGGCTGGCGCGCGCCGGCTATACAGAATTGATAGCCTTGCGCGCGCCGATCCAGGATTTTAGTGGATACGCGCGGCTCCGCGCGTATCTACTAAAATCCAGCGTACTTTTGCTTGCGCCTGACGCGCCAGCAAAAGTAGGCCTATTCGCATAGTTTGAAAATCTACCGCAGTGTGTATGGTATGATGTTTAGAGAATGAATGAGGTATGAATGTTTTGATATAATAGGGTATGTTTTATGTGTTTTAAATATTATAAGGAATAAAATTTGAAATATTTAATTGTAAACACGGGTATATTATTTGTGAACATACATAGTGTGGGACAAATTATGAAGGTGCTGAAAAACATAAGTCATTGATCAGGTTGGTAAAGTCTGAGAAAGGAACAAAGCCAAATAGATGAGGGATTGTAAATGAGATTATGAACAATTGATAGGACTTTAAATTGTATACGTTGTTTGATGGGAAGCCAGTGTAATGATTGAAGAATTAGAGTAATGTGATCATTGTGTTTAGTTTTAGAAATGAGAGGGGCAGCAGTATTCTGAATTAATTGTAACAGGCGAAGTGCAATATCAGGAAGACCAACATACAGAGAGTTACAGTAATCTATTCCAGTTAGAATCAAGGCTTGAAGAACAGTACAAAAATCAGTGGGGTACAGTAACGGTTTCAGTTTTTATTGTAAATGTATTTTGTAAAAAAATGTTTTACTACTGTAGAAATGTTTTTTGACATAGATAGATCCAAATCCAAACCACAATAGCAGTGTATTTTAACAACTCTATCATGTCAGGAAATGAAAGAGGAGGGGATGTTGACAGGATTGGCAGCTTTGACAGGGGCAGCAATAAAAAAGGCAGTACTGCACTTAAATTGAAGAGGGACTATTTTAGATCCAGAATGGCAGGAAGGAAGACAACTCAATGCAGAAGAAATTGAAATTTGGATGACATATGCCACCACTACCTGTTCCTCTTGTTTTGGAGCAGAGGGAAAAGGTAGGAAAGTCACCCAAGAATGGTATTAGCAGGGCAAGGGTAGCAGAAGTACAATGCCCATAACCAGTAATATGCTTCTTTGGTTCCTGTTTCTGAGGCAGTAAAGACAGTAGCTGCACCAACTGATTCAGAGGAAGAATCATATCTGGGATTCTCTGAATAAGAAGATATTGAAGAGCTAGCAGCTAAAGAGAATTTGGGTAGTTTAGTCAGTAGCATCTTAGCCTCCGATGAGGTGATGGAGGAGAGAAATGATACTGATAATGTTAAGATCAAATGCCAGGAAGAGCAGGCAGTGCAGGTAGAGAGCATAAATTATGCTCCTGGCATTTTTCCTCAGGGTCTACCTTTAACCTCAACTCTAGTGCCAGGATCAGCCTCCAAGGATTTAGAGAAGGGATCACGGAAGAAATCCATGATCTGGAGGCACTTTAAAGTGAGGGAGGACTTGCTTTTTGCTCAGTATATTCACTGTAAGAAGGATATCAGTCAAGGGAAGTAAGTTGGGCATCTCACAAACACTGGTATGCAGCATCACCTGCAGACACAGAACCCAGGGTGGTAGTACTAGCCTGGGTCCCCTTCAGCCACTCCAGGTAAAAGCCAGAGGAAAGGGGCTGAAAAGGGAAAGACTTTTCCCTCAGCTGATCCCACATCTTCTTCCAGCTGATCCCACATCTTCTTCCAGCAGTCCCCAGAATGAGCTGTCCAAAGCAGCAACCCACCATAGAGGAAATACAGTGTTCTCTAGCACCATTTTGAAGCAAGAGGCAGCATTTAAAATAGTAATGAGAGAAAAGGTATTAAGATGGCTCTATGACTCCTATATAGCAGGGCACCCTGGCCGGGCTTGGATGCTCACCCTTCTTCAACAATACTGCTGGTGGCCACAGATGTAACATGATGTCCAAGCCTATGTGGATTCCTGCCCCACCTGTGCACAGCAGAAATCTTTGTTGGGATGACTCTGGGGGCTGTTACAGTCGTTGCCAGCCCCCTGGGAATCCTGGACTCATTTGCCCACCGATTTCATAGTGGACCTCCCACTTTCTAATGGCTGCACCATTGCATGGGTCATAATTGACAATTTCTCTAAGATGGCTCATTTTGTTTCCCTGCCCAGACTTCCCTCAGTGCCCAAGTTGGCCCGTCTGTTCATGCACCATGTTTTCCGTCTGCATAGTCTGCCCAGACACAGTCTTGTGACAAGGAACCCAATTCATTGCTAGAAATTGGTGCTCCTTGTGCAAGAAATTCGACATTTCCCTGGATTTCATGATATCATACCACCCCCAGGGGAATGGCCAATCCAAACGGACCAATGTACCCTCAAAATGTTTCTCAGAGTGTTTGCCAGTGAAAGTCATGATAATTAAGAACATAAGTACATAAGAACATGCCATACTGGGTCAGACCAAGGGTCCATCAAGCCCAGCATCCTGTTTCCAACAGTGGCCAATCCAAGTCATAAAAATCTGGCAAGTACCCAAAACCTAAGTCTATTCCATGTTACTGTTGTTAGTAATAGCAGTGGCTATTTTCTAAGTCAACATAATTAATAGCAAGTAATGGACTTCTCCTCCAAGAACTTATCCAATCCTTTTTTAAACACAACTATACTAACTGCACTAACCACATCCTCTGGCAACAAATTCCAGAGTTTAATTGTGCGTTGAGTGAAAAAGAACTTTCTCCGATTAGTTTTAAATGTGCCCCATGCTAACTTCATGGAGTGCCCCCTAGTCTTTCTATTATCCGAAAGAATAAATACCCAATTCACATCTACCTGTTCTAGACCTCTCATGATTTTAAACACCTCTATCATATCCTCTCTCAGCTGTCTCTTCTCCAAACTGAAAAGTCCTAACCTCTTTAGTCTTTCCTCATAGGGGAGCTGTTCCATTCCCCTTATCATTTTGGTCACTCTTCTCTGTACCTTCTCCATCGCAACTATATCTTTTTTGAGATGTGGTGACCAGAATTATACACAGTATTCAAGGTGTGGTCTCACCATGCAGCGATACAGAGGCATTATGACAATTTCCCTTTTATTCACCATTCCTTTCTAATAATTCCCGACATTCTGTTTGCTTTTTTGAGTGCCACAGCACACTGAACCGACGATTTCAATGTGTTATCCACTATGATGCCTAGATCTCTTTCTTGTGTGGTAGCTCCTAATATGGAACCTAACCTTATGTAACTATAGCAAGGGTTATTTTTCCCTATATGCATCACCTTGCACTCATCTGCCATTTTGATGCCCAATTTTCCAGTCTCACAAGGTCTTCCTTCAATTTATAACAATCTGCTTGTGATTTAACTACTCTGAACAATTTTGATTCATCTGCAAATTTGATTACCTCACTCGTCGTATTTCTTTCCAGATCATTTATAAATATATTGAAAAGTAAGGGTCCCAATACAGATCCCTGAGGCACTCCACTGCCTACTCCCTTCCACTGAGAAAATTGTCCGTTTAATCTTACTCTCTGTTTCTTGTCTTTTAGCCAGTTTGTAATCCATGAAAGGACATTGCCACCTATCCCATGGCTTTTTACTTTTCCTAGAAGCCTCTCATGAGGAACTTTGTCAAACGCCTTCTGAAAATCTAAATATACTACATCTGCCGGTTCACCTTTATCTACATGTTTATTAACTCCTTCAAAAAAGTGTAGCAGATTTGTGAGGCAAGACTTGCCTTGGGTAAAGCCATGCTGACCTTGTTCCATTAAACCATGTCTTTCTATATGTTCTGTGATTTTGATATTTAGAACACTTTCCACTATTTTTCCTGGCACTGAAGTCAGGCTAATTGGTCTGTAGTTTCCCGGATTGCCCCTGGACCCCTTGGGACCTATGATGATTACAGTGGCAGTGCTTGAGATGTTATAAATGTCTCTTTTCTGCAATCAGTATAGAATGTTCCCCAACAAGAATTTGTTTTATGTGTAGTAATGTTGAAGTTTATCCTGGGTGTTCACTTTATTGGATTAAGAAGTAAAACTTGCCAGTCTTCAGTTTCATGGAAGCCAATTCCAAGCTTTTACATGTCCAGGATATGGCTGTATATCTGTAATTTCTTCACCAAAACAAGTCCTAAAGAGCAAATAGAATGGCCAGTTGTTTTTTTTTTTTTTTTTTTTCAGGTAAATTAATCCCTTCTATATGTTCACCTATCAACTCTGTGAAAGAATTGAATCCACCCTATAGAGTTTCAAGCACAAATCAAAATTAAAATGGTCTTTCTTTTCAAGGAAATTTCCTGACAGTTTTATTTGTGAGATTTTTTATGTATAGTTTTTGGAAGGAAAGAGTTATCGAAAACAAAAAGTCATTATAGATGAATTCAGTTTCTTCAAGAAACAAACAAATGCACAAACCATCATCAAAGACAGCTCTATATATCCTTTCATAAGCAACCATGTAATGCTGTTATACTTATGTCTCATTTTGAAGTGACCTGGTGAAGGGAGTATAACTTTTGAAGGCTGGTCCCAAATATACTTTGTTAGTCCATTAAGAAGTTATCACCCACAACTTGTTTGTTGACTTTCATTTTAATGTCTCTTGTTAGCAAATTTAATTATAAGTAATTGTGTGGTAAAACCATTAGCACAATGGTGAAATCTAATTATTTCTTCTATTAATTTGATGATGCATTAGAGTTAGGAGTTAAAACCAACTGTGTCAAATATTGTTTTATGGTAGCTTGATTGCTTGCCCTTGGAGTAGAGGTCTAGCACTCATATAGATTTCATAAGATCATTACTAGTTTATATTTAACCTAAACACCTCAATACATATAAAAATTATGTATCAAGAAAATTGTTCAAAGATCTGTAATAGAGGTGAATAAAAGAAAGGGTGAAATATGAACCTCAGTAATGAGCAAGATTTAAGGAAACTACATGGGGGCCATATATAGAATATTTACTCCCTGTTCTGGCTCACTTCTATGGGAATCTGACTTAGAAAACTTAGCCAGATAACTCATACATCAGTTTCTATATGGGCTTTGCTGCTTTCTGACCTCAAATGTCAGTTATGTTGTTCCAACTGCTAAGTCCGATAGATCTATAGAAAAAGATAGGTTGGATGCCATCCCGTGCACACTGCATCTGCAGGACCACTGATATTACAAAATAAGATAAATGCTGATTTCTTATCACTACACAGAATACCACAACCATTTACAGTTTCATGTTTAAAGCCATGCCCTTCTGTCTGTGAATTGTGCATTGTCATAGTTCATTCTTATCCCTGTTAATGTTACTGGGGCATTGCTCCTTCTTTTTCTAAATCTGTTATGCAATGGCCTCACAGTGAGAAACCTGTCATGACTAAGGCTCTCTATGTATGACTGAACAAATCCTACTACTATTAATCTACAAATAGCTTTCGCTCCTTCCCCTCTCATGCAGAAGCTGTCATATTCTTGTGCTTTGCAAGACCTGCCTGGACATCGGTTTTTGAAGCCATGTAATTGTAAAATGGACATCAAGTCTGAATAAGATCTGTTGATAAATTCAGTGAGGGTGATTTACTAAAGTGCGCAAAATTGCACAAAACCACTATGCATGCTAAAAAGGGAACATAGTGCACATTGATGGAAGAACACACACTCTTTACTCTTTTAGTGCATAAAATGTAACTAATTATTTTGTAAAGAGCTATTTTTCACATGTAGGTTTTTGCTTGCAAAATTGTATTTAATTCAAGTAATTGTCAGTGATGCAAAATTATGTAAAGCTTCTCATTAGCTACAAATGCATATCTAAACTACATGTGAAAATTTAAAAAAATTAACTAGACTTCATTGTGGTAGTTAAAGGTTATATGAAATTTTCCATAGGAGAACTACATGTACTCTTTTGCCACCAAACTTATTAGCAGAGAAGCAAAATAGCAAAGCAACTTATTACGGTAGCAGCGTCTGCGCGTGCATGTTATAAAATATGATTCCTACGCGCACATATTGGCGGGCACGTGGGCGTCTCGTAGAGATAGCAAAATAGTCTTGACTATTTACTAAAGTGCACATGAAGTCTGGCGCATGTTGGCACATTGGCCTTTTTGCATCATACAACTATAATTCCTTTTTTTTTTACTCACCTGCATTTTAGATACCATCAACCTCAGCCTGCCCTCATCTTTCTCCAGTCCTCACACATCTCATCAAAAACCATACTGACTCAGCATTACTTTGTATAAATTTGTATGTTCAATATAATGTGCATGTGAAATTCAAATGAAATCAGCCCTAGAAAAGGAGTAACGTGATTTATTGTACACATTTTAATGTTAATTTGAGAGCTGTAATGGTTGTTACACTTTATTATTGAACCTTAGTGTTGCGATTCCGGTCACTGGGGCAGTGACCGGGCCCTTACCTCCTTCTGAGGCGCCGCGATTCGCCGGTCCCCGAGCCTCTCGAGCCGCGAGGCAGCGGCTAAAAACCGCAGGTTCCTGGGCCTCCCAAGCCGCATGGCAGCGGCGTCTCCACGAGGGAGACGCCGCCGAAGACTTCGCCCCCTTGGAGTGCCACACGTGCGCACGAGGACCGCCGTTTTATTGGTGCAGCCCCGGATGTCAGAATCCGCCTCCTGATGACGTCAGACGCCAGTAAGGGGGATTTAAACCGAGCCCGGGGATTCTATCTTTGCCTAGCAACGAGGTCACTTTCTGAAGTGCTAGTTGCCTCCTGTCGGTTCCTGATTCCTGCCTGCCTGCCTTGTATTCTGCTTGCTTAATCGTTGGTTCCT
Source organism: Rhinatrema bivittatum (assembly GCF_901001135.1). Taxonomy (NCBI): domain Eukaryota; kingdom Metazoa; phylum Chordata; class Amphibia; order Gymnophiona; family Rhinatrematidae; genus Rhinatrema; species Rhinatrema bivittatum. The sequence continues at coordinate 49,712,402 of NC_042620.1, read as the reverse complement.
GTTTGCCACCTGCCTTGATTCCAGCTCGTGACTTTGACTTTGCCAGTTTGCCGCCTGCCCTGATTTCTGCCTGTGACTCAGACCCTGCTTGACTGCCACCCGCCTCGACTCCGGTCCGTGACTCCGTCTCCGCTGCCAGCCTCCAGTCCTGACTCAGCTCCGTGACTTCACTTTGCCTGTTTGCAGCCAGTCCTGACTCCGGTTCACACTCTTCCTGGGTTCATCAGTACTTCGCCTAAGTCCCAGCGGTCCGGGTCCCTACGGGCTCCTCCTGGGGGGACCTCGGACTTCCAGGGTGAAGACGCCTAAGCCCTAGCGACCCGGGTTCCTACAGCTCCTCTGGAGGAATCACGGGTTTCCAGGTGAAGCTCGTCAGCCCAATGTGTGTTCTGCCTCCCGGTCGTCCTTCCTGGCCGGCCGGCCCAAGGATCCACTTCCCGGATTGGATAGTCGTAACACTTAGAAACAGGTCAAATATTCTTTTGATTAAGCTATACATTGACGGCCAGATTTTTAGTGGCCCGCGCGCATAAAACACAGCGGTTACGCGTGTGGCCGGGCCTTGCCCACACCGCGTGCATTTTAAAAGGGGCCCGGCCGCGTGCGTAACCCCTGTCACATACACAAGAACCGAGGGGTGGTCTGGGGAGTGGGGCGGGGCAGGGCTAGGGGCGCCCGATATAGTGGGGACCTAGGATAGGGATAGGGGGCAGGTAGGAGAGGGGAAGGGGAAATTAGGGTAGCGAAGTTCTCTCCCAGTCCGCTCCTTAATTGGTACTGGGTGGCTCCCAGAGAAGGATATAATGTAGGCTCAGAGAGGAATAGGAGAGAGGCCCAGGAAACTGAGAGGTAGACAGTGACCATGAGTAGAGAGGGAGCCCTAGAAAGTAATTGTAGCATAGTGACATAGTATTGTTGGCAGAAAAAGACCAAATGGTCCATCCAGTCTGCCTAGCAAGCTTCCCATGGCAGTCACTCCATGCTGGTTACCCCCATGCGTCTGCCAAGTCAGGTTACTGACGCTCCATGCAGGTTACCCCCATGCCTATTGTTATGGATAGTAATACTTACAAGCAAAACCAAGCAACTGTCAAACTATAGCAAAATTATTGCAACAGTTTTACATGGTGAGCAACCTTCCTGATAATTCAGACAATGCTGCTTGAACGTTCTTTGCTTTTGGAATTTGCTGTAGAAGCATTATCCCCAGTGTCAGCAAATCAGTACCCCAAAATGTAAAAGTCAGGGCCCAATGTTGGCTGTCTTTAGAATCCAATACCCTTTTTTCCTCACCCCACCATCAAAGCATAGAGCGATGTTGCAGTTGTGTCAAAATCATTAAGGTTACTTGGTTAAGGGTAGTAAGAACATAAGAAATTGCCATACTGGGTTGACCAAGCGTCCATCAAGCTCAGCATCCTGTTTCCAACAGAGGCCAAACCAGGCCACTAGAACCTGGCAATTACCCAAAAACCAAGAAGATCCCATGCTACTGATGCAATTAATAGCAGTGGCTATTCCCTAAGTAAACTTGATTGATAGCAGTTAATGGACTTCTTCTCCAAGAACTTATCCAAACCTTTTTTGAACCCAGCTACACTAACTGCACTAACCACATCCTCTGGCAACAAATTCCAGAGCTTAATTGTGCATTGAGTGAAAAAGAATTTTGTCCGATTAGTCTTAAATGTGCTACTTGCTAACTTCATGGAATGCCCCCTAGTCCTCCTATTATCTGAAAGTATAAATAACCAATTCACATCTACTCGTTCAAGACCTCTCATGATCTTAAAGACCTCTATCATATCCCCCCTCACAAACCTAACCTCTTCAGCTTTTTTCCTCATAGGGGAGCTGTTCCATCCCCTTTATCATTTTGGTTGCCCTTCTCTGTACCTTCTTCATCGCAACTATATCGTTTTTGAGATGCGGTGACCAGAATTGTACACAGTATTCAAGGTGTGGTCTCACCATGGAGCGATACAGAGGCATTATGACATTTTCCGTTTTATTAACCATTCCCTTCCTAATAATTCCTAACATTCTGTTTGCTTTTTTGACTGCTGCAGCACACTGAGCTGACACTTTTAAAGTATTATCCCCTATGATGCCTAGATCCTTTTCCTGGGTGTTAGCTCCTAATATGGAACCTAACAACGTGTAACTACAGCAAGGGTTATTTTTCCCTATATGCAACACCTTACACTTGTCCACATTAAATTTCATCTGCCTTTTGAATGCCCAATCTTCCAGTCTTGCAAGGTCCTCCTGTAATGTATCACAGTCTGCTTGTGATTTAACTACTGTGAATAATTTTGTATTGTCTGCAAATTTGATAACCTCACTCGTCGTATTCCTTTTCAGATCATTTATATATATATTGAAAAACACCGGTCCAAGTATAGATCCATGAGGCACTCCACTGTTTACCCTTTTCCACTAGAAAATTGACCATTTAATCCTACTCTCTGTTTCCTGTCTTTTAACCAGCTTGTAATCCACAAAAGGACATCACCTCCTATCCTATGACTTTTTAGTTTTCTTTGAAGCCTCTCATGAGGGAATTTGTCAAATGCCTTCTGAAAATCCAAATATACTACATCTACCAGTTCACCTTTATCCACATGTTTATTAACCCCTTCAAAAAAATGAAGCAGATTTGTTAGGCAAGACTTCCCTTGGGTAAATCCATGTTGACTATGTTCCATTAAACCATGTCTTTCTATATGCTCTACGATTTTGATCTTTAGAATAGTTTCCACTATTTTTCCCAGCACTGAAGTCAGGCTCACTGGTCTTTAGTTACCCGGATCGCCCCTGGAGCCCTTTTTAAATATTGGAGTTACATTGGCCACCCTCCAGTCTTCAGGTACAATGGATGATTTTATTGATAGGTTACAAATTTTAACTAATAGATCAGAAATTTCATTTTTGAGTTCCTTCAGTACCCTAGGATGCATATCATCTGGTCCAGGTGATTTGCTACTCTTTAGTTTGTCAATCTGGCCTACTACATCTTCCAGGTTAACAGTGATTTGGTTCAGTTCATCTGACTTATCACCCTTGAAAACCATCTCTGGAACTGGTATCTCCCCAACATACTCATTAGTAAACACGGAAGCAAAGGATTCATTTAGTCTTTCTGCAATGGCCTTATCTTCCCTAAGAGCCCCTTTAACTCCTCGGTCATCTATTGGTCCAACTGACTCCCTCACAGGTTTCTTGCTTCGGATATATTTTTAAAAGTTTTTATTATGAGCTTTTGCCTCTATGGCCAACTTCATTTCAAATTCTCTCTTCGCCTGTCTTATCATTGTTTTACACTTAACATGACAGTGCTTATGTTTTATCCTATTTTCTTCAGCTGGATCCTTTTTCCAATTTTTGAAGGATTTTTTTTTTGGCTAAAATAGCCTCTTTCACCTCACCTTTTAAGTTGTGTTAAATGTTTGTGGTTATGGAAGATTATGTGAAATGTTGAAGATATGAAGCTCTGTAAATGAAAAGCTCTGAGAAAAGTCTTGACTGCTCATGTGTTGTGCCACAGGGGTAGATTTTCAAATAGCGCAAATTGGCCTACTTTTGCTGGCGCATCAGGCGCAAGCAAAAGTAAGCTGGATTTTAGTAGATACACGCGGAGCCGCGCGTATCTGCTAAAAACCTGGATCGGCGCGCGCAAGGCTATTGATTTTGTATAGCCGGCGCGCGCCGAGTCGCGCAGCCTACCCCCGTTCCCTCCGAGGCCGCTCCGAAATCGGAGCGGCCTTGGAGGGAACTTCCTTTTGCCCTCCCCTCACCTTCCCCTCCCTTCCCCTACCTAACCCACCCACCCGGCCCTGTCTAAGCCCCCCCCCCTTACCTTTGTCGGGGGATTTACGCCTCCCTCTGGGAGGCGTAAATCCCCGCACGCCAGCGGGCCTCTTGCGCGCCGGGACGCAACCTGGGGGCGGGTACGGAGGGCGCGGCCACGCCCCCGGACTGCCCCGGGCCGTAGCCACGCCCCCATACCCGCCCCCAAAACGCTGCCAACACGCCCCCTAAACGCCGCGACGACCGGGCCCGCCCCCCGACACGCCCCCCTCGGAGAACCCCGGGACTTACGCGAGTCCCGGGGCTCTGCGCGCGCCGGTAGGCCTATGTAAAATAGGCTCACCGGCGTGCAGGGCCCTGCTCGCCTAAATCCGCCCGGATTTGGGCGGATTTAGGTGAGCAGGGCTCTGAAAATCCGCCCCACAGTGCGTAAGTAGCCTCTACTCACATATTCTATATTTTATAAAAGATGAAACTATGCACATATTTTCACTTTCGAGCACACATATATGCACATAAAAAAGGGGCAGTCTATGGAGTGAGGCCCGAAACTTACATGCGTAAATTGCTTTTTCAAAAGATACTTATATGCGTTATTTGCTACTTAGTCGTATATTTTTATACCTGTTAATTAGCTAGCATAAGTGTAATTAAATGTGTTTATTGTGTTGTACTAACTGGGTGGGAGGTCTGGGTGGAATTCAGGTTGAAGAACCAGGAAGATCTCGATGATTTAGAGAAGGAGTGGGTGATCCGGTGGACTAATTGGTAAACTGGTTCATTTCATTATGCACGCATGTTTTACAATAGGCAAACTTATATGTGCAAATCCTGATTTAACGCGAGTAAGTCCCACGTTATTTTCACTTGTAAAATATATGCACATATACTTTTAAAATAGGAAAAGTATATACGTTTAATACCTTGACATACTCGTTTTCAATGCATTGCAAGTATTCGTGCATACATATGTGCTTATTCTGCATGGTAAAGATATGTGCATTTTATAATACTCACGGGTTATAAAATACTATGGTAAAACTATGCACAGCCATATATGTGCATATATGCCTCCGTGTGCAGTTGTTTGAAAGTTATCCTCTATATCTCAAACTTTACTTTTCCTAACTGCTTCTTAAATTTGTTTCTAATTTTGTGAAGGCTAAAGACACAACTTAAAAACCTAATTTTTTAAATAGGACATCTTACTACAAAAGTTTAAACAATGTGGGGTTCATATTCATCTGCTATGTGGCTCAGCTAGTTAACCGGATAGAACTATCCGGCTAACTTAGCCTGCAGATTCAGAGGCGAGGACGCACATTAAATACACCTGGCTATCTTAAAGTTAACCGGATAAGTCTATCTAACTTTAGGAAAGGTCTACTGGATGACCAGACTTAAGCCCCCAGAACACCTCTATCTTATCCGGCCAAATTGTAGCCAGTCAAGTTATCCAGCTAAATGCTTCTAAATATGGATATCTTACTTTTCGGCTTAATGTTATTTTAGTTTTAACATTAGTTTGGAAAAAGTGGCCTTCAGTAAAATGAATTTCATTTGTAGGGTTGCTAGAATATATCTATGCAGATATTATATATTTTGTGTCATAAAATACATTAGCATATATTTTAATATAACTTGACAGTGATTACTGGTTACACAAAAGATCTGGGAATTCTTTATAACTGGTTAATATGTTGAGAAATGGAAAATCCTTTTGCTGCACTCTCATTAGAGGCCAAATTTTGAGTGTATTTATGCTTCCAAAGAGCTAAATAGAGAAATTGTTCACAGGTTTATAGAACTAGAATTTAAGATAATGGTAATGAAATATTTATTTTCTGAATAATTCACATTATGCACTTGCCTCCCTCCCAGCAAGACATATTCTATTATTTTGTATTTATTATGTCAAGACTTATCAGAAGGTATCCAGCTAGAGACTTGAAACAGATAGAAAACATAGGAAATATATTTTCCTCCATGAAGCATGCTGGATATTGTACAAAATAGCAAATCTTTTTTTGGATTATTTTTCAGTTTGTTGTATTTCTGAATGAAATAAAGTATGCAAAACAAATGTTTTCAGTATCAAGATATGACATTTTATAATATTTGTTATAAATATCTCTTGGCCCATCAGTTCTTAAAATTGTGACCTGTGAGCATTTTCCTGTGTTCCTGTTCCCCTAAATGGCCAAGCTATAACATTTTTTGTTGCTGTATATGTTTTGACTATATTCACTGTAAGCGGCCAAATTGATTTGAATGTTTTGGATGAATATAGCTGAGATATTGACCATACATGAATATAGCTGAGATATTGACCATCCATGGACTGCAAATATTATGACTTGGCCCTTTAGAATTCAGTGCACATTTTTGGCTTGGTATGTGTCATCTGTATAAGAGGATTTTAAATTATTATTATTGTTATTACAAAGAGTACAAAGAGTAAGATGTTGGATTATTACATGATATCAACCTTAATACAGAACCATAGAATAAATATGTAACTCACAAGTCAGCATCCATGCTGCAGCGTTGTACACCATGATGGTAACTTTGAAACAGCTGCGTGGGCGCCAAAGGATTCAGCCATATTATAACATACACGTGTATATGCATACATGATATAAAATAGGCTGTTCGCGTGTCCATGTGCACACAATTTTATATAGATGCAAGCATATGCCGCCATTACCGCGTAAATGGGGGGATTTTAGTAGACATGCATGCCAATGCAATTACCATTTTCCCCAGTTTGTTTCCAGTTTGCCCAGGTAAAGGATAGGAATTCCTACCCCCCCCCCCCCAGTTAATTAGCCTCCCTTTTATCCTGTTAGCTCCTACCCTTAAAATCCCATTGACTACCCTAATTTGTTTTTGTTTTAGGCCTTACATGCCATCAATAGCAGAAGTAATGTTACACGGTGCTTGTGCGTTTAAGTATTTACGTCCTGGTTTCATTCATAAATCCTGGAACACCCATGCCCCACCCAGAACACACTCATGTCCTGCTCCTTTTTGGGAAAAAAAATTTTGGCACGTACCAGGAGATACGTGTGTATGCGAGCGTCTTTTAAAATCCGTGCCAGCCCGACTTCTGCACCTATCTCCCAGCTTTGGCGGGCGCTAGACTTTTAAAATTCATCCCTAACTGCAGAGGTTTGAACTGATCAGATTAAATGATTTGGCCTTTTGTATGCAGAGCTTTCTTCTATATGGGAGATATGTCCCAGGTCAAAAAACTTGAACTGGGTTGCAAAGAGGTTTTTCTATAGATAAAAAGAGAGTCATTTTCAACAGTGTGTATAACTCAGCAACGTACATAAGCAGGTGATCCTAGTTACACCTCTATTTTATAAATTGTGCCGCAGGAGCCACACAGTTTTATAAAATACTAGGGATGTGCATTCATTTGCAACGAAATAGGAAATAAAGACGATATTTCCTATTTCGTTGCATTTTGGGGGCCTGACGAAACAAAAGGAAAACCCACGAAATTTCGTGTGGTTTTCCTATTGTTTTTTTTTGGGGGGGGGGGGGGGGGGGAGAAAGGGCACACTTAAAAAAAAACCCAAAAACCCAAACCCACCCCAACCCTTCAAATTAAATTAATTACAAACCCCCACCCTCCCGACCCCCCCAAGACTTACCGAAAGTCCCTGGTGGTCCGGCGGGGGTCCCGTGTGGTGCGGGCCATCCATTGCTCCTACCATGTGACAGGGGCCGACCAATAGCACCAGTAGCCCCTGTGACATGGTAAGAGCAAAGGGCCACCGGTGCCAGTTTGATTAGTGGCAGCCAACGGCCCGAGAGGGGGATATCGCTCTCGGGACCCCTGCTGGACCACCAGGAACTTTTGGTAAGTCTTGGGGGGGGATTATAGGGATGTGCGAAATGGATTTTCCCTAAATTTCGGAAAAATTTGTTTTGGGGCAGCCGAAAAAAATTCGGCCCAAACTGTGGGAAAATGAAATTCCCGCGGCTGGCCGATAACGAAGGCCAAACCGAAGGGTTCAGCCGAATCACATCTCTATAAAATACCTCATATCACCTCCCTAAAGAACATGCATATGTTTCAGTACATGCATTTATGCACATTGGGGTAGATTTTCAAAGGGGTACGCACGTACCCCCCGAAAACCTACCCCAAACTCCCCCTGCGCGTGCTGAGCCTATTTTGCATAGGCTCAGCGGCGCGCGCAAGCCCCGGGATGCGCGTAAGCCCCGGGGCTTGCATGGAGGGGCGTGTCAGGGGGGCGTGTTGGGGGCGTGCCGGGAGTGATGCGCCGTTTCGGGGGCGTGTCGTGAGTGACGCGGCGTTTCGGGGGCGGCACCGCGGGCGTGGTTTCGGCCCGGGGGCGTTCCAGGGGCATGGCCGCGGCCTCCGGACCGGAACATGGAGCACGGCAGCCGGCCCGACGTGCGCAAAGTTACGCCTGCTTCCAGTAGGCGTAACTTTGCCGACAAAGGTAGGGGGGGGTTTATATAGGGCCGGAGGGTGGGTTAGGTAGGGGAAGGGAAGGGAAGGTGCGGGGGGGTGGAGGGAACGGAGGCAGGCTGCGCGGCTCGGCGCGCGCAGGCTTCCGATTTTGGGCAGCCTTGCGCGCGCCGACCCTGGATTTTAATAGATACGCGCGTATCTATTAAAATCCCGCGTACTCTTGTTCGCGCCTGGTGCGCGAACAAAAGTACGCGTGTGCGCAGATTTATAAAATCTGCCCCAGCGTTTATACTCCTATATAAAAGTGCATGCATATATTTAATGCATTAAATTATTGAAATATGTGCACATAATAACCCTAAGTTAGTGTGTGGAGGCAGTATTTTATAAAGTTGGCTTACTGTATGATGTACTTCTGCACCTACTTCCAAGCATCAGTTCACTGAGACCTCCAGCAGTTGACCCAGATCTTCACAAGTTAACCCACACTCTTCACCAGTCTACTTGGCTTTCTCCATTACTTGCTCCAGACCTCCCACCCAAAAACTGCAGACAAGAGATGTCAGACTTAATATTCCCAAATTGATTAGTAGGTATAAAAGTATACATGTATGCTTGATGATGTATTCTCATACTTCGTTTAAAAAAATATGAATGTATACTTTCAAACCCCACCCTGGAATGCCCATTTGAAATGCCCTTGTGTGTGCACATACTTTTCCTTGCAGCAGTGATAGTACACGCATATTCCTGCTCTTCAGAAAGTTCACTTACCATGTAGAGAGGCAGATTATATGTGAATATGCCAATTTTACATGCACAATCCCCATGTAAGTCTTTGGAAATTACACTCACCTCCCAAAGGCAAAATATGGTTTGGCAGTGATTAGGATCCTGTGTGAAGAGAACAATCCAATTGATGTGGTTTAGATTTCCCAGTGAACCATATGGCAGGTTTCATACAACACATGCCCCTTTGGGTATTGCAGTATTACAGTTTAGGATAGACTGATTTTCTAAAATTTATAGTTCTTGTGCTTCTTTGATGAAATGCTTTATAAACTAACGTGCATGATGGCACACATTGAAGCTGCTCTTAGATTCCTACATGAGTTTGCTAGGTGCCATTGCGTTAATTATACTTTGGCTTTGTCTAGAATTTCTCATGCAAGTCTAAATAGGTTAATTTGTCATGCTGGAAGACCTGACCTTTGCTTATAATGGGTCTGGTTAACTGTCAAGTCAGTGATGTATTTCACACTTAAATATAATTTAACAAGGGCTAGTGCCATCTGTGTTTCAAAAACAGTTTGTCACAGCCATACTACAATTTCATTTTATAGGGTGAACTACAGAGTCTTCAATTTGATAATGTCACTTTATGAAAGCTCTTGGTGAGATAATTGCCAGCATGGAACTTTTGTCTTAATTGTTCAACACATTTGTTTTCTGGATAGTTTTCAGTTGTTTGTTACAGAAAAGAAATATTTTTATTCTGCAAGAACTCCACCCAGTGCATCCTGAAAAACTATATTCTTTTGTTGAATAATTAAAGGTGCTGCTGTATGTGTTCACCATTGTTCATTGCAGTAATTTTATGTGCAGTTAGAAATAATCCTTTCGATCCAGAAGCTCTCGGTTTTGAGAAAAAGAATTATGCAAGTCATGGATGTGTTGACTTTGAAGAGAGCTCGTTATTACTGCTGGGAACATCCATTTTCTGCCAGTTGCAGCAGATCAATTAGTTGTGTCAGCATATCCTCTGTTTACCATATCGCTGTGGATTATGATGGTCTCACTTCTGTCCTGTTATGAGCCGGGAGGAGGGAATAAAATTGGATTGATCATTATATTACTGTAGCATTTATTCCTTTTTGTGCTGCAAAGGTGGGCATAGCATGCACACCAAAAAAATAAAAGAAACCTTGTTTCATATCATTTCTAATCTGCTTGATAGTTGCTTCAGAGTGATGCCTTGGCTAAATTTAAGTGCTGGAGGCAAAATTTAGGGAGCTAGTTAGGAAACTAAAGTCCAGAACTTCCAGGGTAGCATTTTCAGAAATGCTTTCTATTAAATGCACAGGACCCCAGAAGCAGGCAGAGCTTTGGAGATAAGACAATGGCGCATGAAGGAACTGGGAAATTTATTGGAAGGAGGCAGCCTATTTTGGTGGGATGGGCTCCAACTTAACCGAGATGAAACTCAGCTATTGGGGAAAACCTTTAAAAAGGAAATAGGAGACTGGTGAGAGCTGTTTTGCCTTCATCTCAAGTTTGAGAAATTTGGAATCCTGTGAAATTTGTCCCGGGGAGGAGCCGGACTGGAAACCGGAGGGAGAGGCGCTGGAAGAACAGGCAGCGCGCGCCGAGCTCGGCGCACGCAAGTTGCACAAATGTGCATCCCCTTGCGCTCGCCGACCCCGGATTTTATAAGATACGCGCGGCTACGTGCGTATCTTATAAAATCCAGCATACTTTTGTTCGCGCCCGGGGCTGGATTTTAAAGGCCCTGCGCACGTAAATCTGGCTGGATTTACGCGCGCAGGGCACTCACGTGCTGGCACGCCTATTTTGCATATCCAGCGTACTTTTGTTCGCGCCTGGGGCCGGATTTTAAAGGCCCTGCGCACGTAAATCCGGCTGGATTTACGCGCGCAGGGCACTCACGCGCTGGCACGCCTATTTTGCATAGGCCGCCGGCGCGCGCACAGCCCCGGGACACGCGTAAGTCCCGGGGCTTCGTAAAAGGGGCGGGGAGGGGGCGTGTCTGGGGTCAGGGCGGGACAGGGGGCATGGCGCCGGCCCGGGGGCGTGGTCGAGGCCTCCGGACCAGTCCCTGGGTCGGGTGATGGCGCGCCAGCAGCCCGCTGGTACGCGCAGATTTACGCCTGCTTTCAGCAGGCGTAAATCTGCCAACAAAGGTGGGGGGGGGGTAGATAGGGCCGGGGGGTGGGTTAGGTAGGGGAAGGGAGGGGAAGGTGCGGGGGGTGGAAAGAAAGTTCCCTCCGAGGCCGGCCTTGGATGGAACAGGCAGCGCGCACCGGGCTCGGCACTCACAAGTTGCACAAATGTGCACCCCCTTGCGTGCGCCGACCCCGGATTTTATAAGATACGCGCGGCAAGTTTTAAGGGCCTTTCTAAATGCCCTAGGATCATTCATAAGATGATGTTCATTGGGTAAAGCATTCTACAATAGAGGCCCCTTCACTGAAATAGCCCTTTCACGAATTTCCCATTTATCATGCTATTTAATGCACATCCCTACTACAATTAAACATATAGATATAAATGGTTTAATGGGGAAGGGCCAGCATGGATTTAACAAAGGAAAGTCGTATCTTACTAATTTATTAGAATTCTTTAAAGGTGTGAATAAACATGTGGACAAAGGTGAGCCAGTTAACATAGTGGATTTTCAGAAGGTATTTGATAAAGTCTCTCATGAGGCTTGGGAAACTAAAAAGTAATGGAATAGAATGTGCACTCTTACTATGGAGAGGTAACTAGACCCTTAGCAAAACCTTTTTGCAGAAAAGATAATCTCGGGGATGGAGGACCGAAGGGCGTAAACCCCATTAGCAATACACCAGGCCTCGAACACCTGCCAGATTCTAATGTAAGCCAGATTAGTAGATTGCCTCTGGGTTGCATGCACAAATCTACGCCCGCGCCTAATTCTTAAAATCCGGCCCTATGGTTGTGGGTTTGATGTTTAAGAGATTGCCAATGGATGATTCAATGAGATTTATGCGTGGGGATAGTCTGATGGTCACAGAAGGGAAACGTTTGATTTTTAAGCTTCTTTATTCAGCAAGGGAAGTTTATTTTATTTATTTAATATATTTATAATTCGTCTCCCCATTTTAATAAAAAAATTGCGCATGGCAGTTTATATTAAGCCTCTGAGCTAGGTCTAATCCAACATCTTGCCGGACCATTGTTTTGTGAAGCCACAGAGCTGGTGCCAGGACCATAAAAATCAGCAGCTGGACTTTATGTGCCCTCAGCTGGCGTTACAGATTTATGATGCAACTGCACTTTGAACATTGCATTCAGTTCTGTTCACTCTCTTAAAAAAGATATAGCGGAACTTGGAAAGGCACAGAGAAGAGAAACAAAAATGATAAAAGGGATGAATGTTTTCTTTTTTTAATTGTAAACTGTTCGGCATAAGTGGTATATCAAGTTTAATAAACAAACATAAATATGCAACGGCTTCCTTGTGAAGAAAAGCTAAACATATTAGGGCTCTTTAGCTTGGAGATGATTGAGAGAAGAAATGACAGCGGTTTCTATAATCATGAGTAGAGTGGAACAGATAAATAGGGAATGGCTGTTTACTCTTTCAGATAGTAAAGGACCTTGGGATACTCCATGAAATTATTAAATAGCAGATTTTGAAAAAATAGGAGAAAATATTTTTTTCACTTGCTGTACAATTCAGCTATGGAATTTGTTGCCAGAGGATGTGGTCAGGGTATCTAGAATAGCTGAATTTAAAAAGGGTTTGGACAAGTTCCCGGAAGAAAAAGTCCGTAAACATTATTATCCAGGTAGACTTGGGAAAGCCATTGCTTATCTCTGAGAATGGGCAACAAGAAAGGGATTTACTCTTGTTGTTCTGCCGGGTACTTTCTAGGAATCAGAAAGTACTGTTGGACTCAGTGACAGGATACTGGGCTCGCTCGACCCTTGGTCTGATCCAGCATGGTAATTCTTTTGAACTTATGTTTTTGGGAATGGAGATGCATGCCACTGTATTTTTACTGGCTATGAATTATTGTCTATGAGCCAATCTGAAGGATTCTTTACAAATCTAAATAAAGAACATCTTGCATTTTATGATATAGAGATGGATCCCCCAAGTAGACAACTATCCCTATTTTGAGATAAAGCAACTTCTTTATCAAAGATTTCTATTTGTCCATCAAAACTATACAGGAATGGATATCTGAAGCTATGTAAGACCAGAAATAACTGGATTCCTTGTACACTGTGCTTTTATTGAATTGTTAGGGAGGTCTGGTCCTATGGAAAGTCTGCAGAACTCCAGAAAGAACAGGCCTGGTTCAGCAATGTAAGGGCTAGTTAGTATTATAAAATAGGGTAAGAATGATAAATCTAAAATATAACCTAGTCTTATTAGTGGTATGAAATAAAAGGTAAAATAAAGTGAATGATTTGTGGATGGCAAATATGTTCTTGGTATGGTTGTGAACCCTAGATCGTAATGAGAGGTGACTCCACCCACAGGGAGGAGCCCTGTGGGGGTCTCACTACGATAGGTGTGGCCTCAGCAGAAATGGACACAGCAGTAATAGACTTTATTAAGCTGAAAACAAAGGCTGAACCTGCGGCGCGGGAATGTAAACTCAGTCCAGGATACTGTGTTTAAAAAAGGATTGGATAAGTTCTTGGAGGAGGTCCTTTACCTGCTATTAAGTTCACTTAGAGAATAGCCACTGCCATTAGCAATGGTAACATGGAATAGACTTAGTTTTTGGGTACTTGCCAGGTTCTTATGGCCTGGATTGGCCACTGTTGGAAACAGGATGCTGGGCTTGATGGACCCTTGGTCTGACCCAGTATGGCATTTTCTTATGTTCTTATGATAGTGAAGTTGCGACCGACGGGCGCAACAATATGCTGTGCCATGTTGTGTATGGTTTCTAAGTCAGAGAATAAATGTTGGTAAGCATGATGCCCTGCCAGGAAGGGATGCATATTTGTTTTCTAACAAAATGAAAAACGCAATGAGAGGGGAAAAAAAAACCCTGCCAAAATTCTGGGTTTTTTTTTGTTTTCTTTCATTTTGAAAACAATCCTGCCCCTCCAGCCTGAACAACATTTAAAAATTGAAACCCCTCTCCCCCCCCCCCACCCCCGGGCCTTCCTTTCCCCCTTCCTATTCCACGGATGCCACTTACCTCATCCATGAGATTCCATGAGGGCTTTTTCTTTGTCTATTAGTAAAAGTACCCATGGAGTTTGCATCAACGTAGAAAATGTTTATTATTGCCCTCAGTGTCTTTCCCAATACATACATAGGTGCAGCACTAGAATGAAATCTGCTTTGAAGTGTCTGAAAGGCAGAATACAAATAAAATAAATAAACAGTGCTGAGCATTCCAAATAATTTTGGGTCTATACCACATTCTTACTGGTGTGCAGCCTCAGCCCCCTCTCCTGCCTACAATCTGCTTGAGTTTTTAGGGCAGGATTCCCAAGCCTGTCTGGATGTTGGGTGTCCAACTCCGGTCCTTCAGAGCCACAAACAGGTTGGGTTTTCAGGATATTCAGGATGAATATGCATGAGATAGATTTGCATATAATGGAGGGAGTGCATGCAGATTTGTCTCATATGTATTCATTTAGATATCCTGAAAATCCGACCTGTTTGTGGCTCTTGAGGACCTGAGTTGACCTCTCTGCCTTAGCCACAGGGTTTTAGGATATCCACAGTGAATACGCAGAAGCTACATTTGCATACATTGAAGTCTCAGTATATGTAAATGTATCTATGTATATTCATTGTGAGTGCCCTGGAAAGCCGACTGGCTATGGAGTTACCAGGGCAGGTGTGAGAAGCCTTGCTCTGGGGAAATGACTCTGCTTCTGGTTGGCAATTTCACTTTCATCAGCAGGGGTCACGCCACACGGTCCCAGCTATTTCATCATTCCTTGTTTGTGTCTCTTGTCTGCTGGTTGCTCCTTGTCAACCTGCTTTTCCTGCTAAGCAGAGCTTCTTAGTGTTGGGGACAGGGAACTATGCTGTGAAAGATGAAATACATGCCCACTCATACTGCTCTCAGGCAAAAAGCTGACAGAACAGATCAAGGTCTACCCTTCCATTATGGAAAATCAGACTCAGAATTGTAAGTTGAAAGGAGGTGCTATTGTAATTGTAATAGATAATAGAAATAAAAAAACATAAAATAATGTTCTAACTGTTTCACAATTATTTTACTGCAGTTTTACATGGCATACATTTTCAAAGGCTTAGGCATCTAATACACAGGTAAAAATAGACCACTTAAGACAGCCATAGCTGGGTATGTGGATTTTTAGCCAGCCACCTGAAAGTATGTGCATGGTTTTGGCTGCATAGCAAAGAAATGTTCCAGCGGGGGTAATTGTGACGGCGTGTTTGGAAATTACATGCGTACATTTTATTTTCAAGAGTATGCTCATGGTAGGTATCCTACAAATGTTCATATTTTATGCCATTGTTTTTATAGCACATAAAGGAACACTGAACACATGAACTTGTAGCTGCATTGATAACCCGATATTCAAACACAGTGATCCCATGCTACTGATGCTAGTAATAGCAGTGGCTATTAAGACAACTTGATTAATAGGAGTTAATGGATGTCTCCTTCAAGAACTTATCCAAACCTTTTTTAAACCCAGCTACACTAACTGCACTAACCACATCCTCTGGTAACAAATTCCAGAGCTTTATTGTGCGTTGAGTGAAAAAGAATTTTCTCCTATTGGTCTTAAATGTGCTACTTGCTAACATCATGGAGTGCCCCCTAGTCCTTCTATTATCCGAAAGAGTAAATAACCGATTCACATGTACTCGTTCAAGACCTCTCATGATCTTAAAGACCTCCATCATATCCCCCCTTAGCCGTCTCTTCTCCAAGCTGAATAGCCCTAACCTCTTCAGCCTTTCCTCATAGAGGAGCTGTTCCATCCCCTTTACCATTTTGGTCACCCTTCTCTGTACCTTCTCCATCGCAATTATATCTTTTTTTGTAATTATTTTATTGTTCTTAATGTGGATTTTTGACTCTTTCACAAAGGCAGGGCAATTCTCAAAAGCCATTTACTCATGTAAATTACCCATCCTCTATGCTGGTGAAAATGTACATGAACCAGAACATACAATTTTATCCAAATTTTTGTGGAAGCCTTGCCAGGGTGGGCTTAGTTTTGGGGAGGCAACAACAAGTAGTTTTGCATTTTCAAAATTACACACCTTTTTCCTAGGCAATTTTGAAATGAAAAGTACGCACATAATTTCCTTTTGAGAACTGATGCAAAGTATGCTGGGAAAAGTAACCATGAACTTTGAAATAATCTGCACAGTTTTGAAAATTGCTCCTGAAGGACTAGGCATGGAAGCAAGCCCAACAAAGTTTTGTGGTAGGAGAGATGCCATCGGAAGCCCCATCCCCTTCTGCATCTCTCTCTCTTGTAATCCCCCTTCTTGTCTTAAAGTTCAGCCACAGTTCATTGAGGTCCTACCCGGTCCATATATTTGGGCATGCCCATATCGCCTCATTACTCAGCCTCAGCAGGGGAAGGCCTTATCCTAGCCATAGAAATTGAGGAATGGCCTGACACCCCTCCTCCCATGACACCATCATTTACTGTCATTACCCTTAACAAAAATATTTAGCAGCTGTCTGCCCTATACAGGCACCCACTTCCAACCTACCTGGCTATGCTAACTCTAGCAACTGTGCTTATCCTCCACAAATGGTACTGACTCATAAGGTGAGAAACTTGTATAAGCTTTTTTCCGGGGATAAGCTACATCCCAAAATGAGGCTAGCTCCACAGTTTCTTTTCCCTTCTTCTTGTCCCAAGGGGTGGGTCCTTTCTGATGGAGGGGGACAGGATAATCTTCTAGGCCCAGGGCTGTTGTCGATGGTACACTTTGGTGAACTTCCATCTCCACTCCCGACTGGTTGTAGACAGTACATCTCACCCATCTGTTCACTCATTGCCACAAGTTGGCCTCAAATCATGTACGGATTTCTTGCTCTGCTCTGACTCACTGCTCGCTCGATTGTTCGCACACACGCTGCTCTGCCACCACACTCTGCACACATGTCTCCTATGCTGAGATGTGTGTCTCCAATGTGCCGCTGTTTTTATAGGCCCTTACTGGCTGTACGTCACAAACATCACTGATGACCTCTTATGCTTACAACACACAATCCCTTCCTTTTGGTGCACTCTGTTTCCTGCTGTTCTCCCAAGGTAGGGAAAACAGCCATTTTACTAACTTTTGCAGTTTAACTTTGTAACACTTAATAGTAATGATATAGTTTCAAATCATTACAGTTCTCTTCAGCTCCATTTTTTCCATGCCCTCAAGCTCCATGTTCCTGGGCGCTATTTTATGTAACCCTTTTTCCGGGGATAAGCTGCATCCCAAAGGGCCATAAAAACATTTCTTAAATGGGGCTAAATCCACAGTCTCTTTCTCCCCTCTTCTTCTATCCAAGGAGTTTTTCCTTTGTTTTGGGGGAAAGATAACCTTCTATGCCCAGGGCTGGAATGAACTCCCTTGAGTGTAGGATGACATAGCTCTCTGGGGCAGACACATTTACAAAATAGGCTGGAATCACTGAATGTGTGCTCAAATTAAAATTTACTGTGATTGATTGTAAGGAAATCATTAGGAGTAAATAATAACATGTCCAGATACATCCAGGTTTCTTATCCATACAGGAGTACAGATTTTTAATGTCTACCTCTTTGGATGTTTCCCTGAAGATTGGGCTGGGAACTTGGTTATCCTCTAGAAATTGGACAGAAAAATGTCTCAGGTGGACTAGGGTTATCCTAATGGTGGAGGGCCATTTTTCCCACGGTACTGGAGGTCCAACGGCACTCCCAGTCTTCATCTTGCCTTTGTCCTATGTCTCTGCAGTGGAAATTCCTTTGAGGGTCTCCAGATGTTCTTCTCTCTTGAATTTCTCTTCAAAATTGCTGGCAGACCTTTCTGGAGGAAAGGCCCTTTTCTGAAAACAGTTTTACTTTCAGCTCTGGGCAAGGAAGGGGCAGAAAAAGACTTCTCTCCCAAGTTGATGACAAAACAATACTTAATCTTCCAATTTGGGGTCTCTGCAATTTCCTCTTGAAGGGCCAAAGTGGTATACAGATCCCTCCTGTACTTCTGAAGAGTGGATTTCTGCCTCCCAGAAAGAATGGGTGTCCAACATACAACTTTCAAAAGCTTAATAAAAGGTAAAAAAAAATCTCACTTTCTCTCTCTTCCCTCCAGTCTTTATCACAAAGACCTGGCAGAGCAGTGTGTCTCTCTTCCTTAGCTAGGCAGGGGTCCTAAACTTGAAAAGCACATTAAAACACTTCTCTCTTCTCCAAAATCAAATCTACACTTCCTCTCACTCCTATCTCTTAACCCCCTCTCATGGACTAGGGGCTATCCATTCTAGCAAGCCTCTGGGGAAAGAGCTATTTGGAATGCTATGTCCCTCTAGATGACTAACCATGGGCTGGGAGCTAGGGCCATTTAGTGGAGATCCAAAGGATCTCTACACTTGGTTTCCAAAAGAAGGAGTTAATAGGAACCAGTGATTTGGCTAAATAGGGCTTAATATATATATACATGGAGCACTGTACAAACACTTTTAAGAAAAAATTAAAAACCTGGTTGTTCAAACAGGCATTCACTTAATCCAACCTAGTCCCCATACTTGTCCCCATACTTGTCTGTCCTCAACCCTGGTAATATTACGCTGACAATGTAACCCCTATTGCACCTGAACTTATCCATAGCCAACAAGGTACTCATAACAATTACTCATTGTAACCACAAATTGCTGCTTTAACCTGTGTTTATCTGTCATACAGTATGTAATATAAAATGTTATATAGTTAATTGCTTAACAAATTTGTTAAATTTGCTATCGCCTTCTCTGCAGTTATTCACTTGGTCCTCTTGACCTTTCCTCAATCTTATCCCATTCCTTACGACTTCCTGTTCATTGTAACTTTAATTTTCCTTTCACCTTTCTAGTTTTTTGCTCCCGGGTTGTATGTGAACCGATGTGATATTCGATTGAATGTCGGTATATAAAAGTTATAAATAAATAAATAAATAATATCACTGGCAACATTCCTCCTCCTTCCTCTAGTTGTCCTGGCCCAGTGGTGGGAATATTGGATCTACCTAACCGGCCACCTCCCAGTAACATAGACATAGTTACAGACATAAAGTTTGGGTTGAGGACTTGATGGTTGGCCATACAGCTCACAAGTTTTAAACTTGTAGAAATTCAATCTCTTTTTGAATCAGTTATTATGTATATGGAATTATAATTAGGCATAGTTTGCATATGCACCAAGAATACTCTCTTTATAGATCCAAGGAAATGGGTCTCCTAAATGGTTGAGATAATCACTTAGCTATGATAGTACTAGCAAATATACTTTTAAATAAATTGGACAGTTTAAACTCCTAAGCAGGGGCTCGAGCCTGAGCCCACCAAGCATGCTGAACCGCTCACCTGAAGAAAAGTAGCATTGAGCCTCGGATAGAGGTGCCAGGGTCCATAGGTCCAGTAGGCCCCCCTCCCAGCCCCTTCATCTTAAACAAATGAAACCGGCCTGAGGAGCCTCCCCACCTACTCTTCCAAACCCATTTGTAACCATCAGAACCCTCCAAAAAAAACTCTGCACTCCAGAAGGCCCTGCCTCTTTTGACAGGTAGTTACTTTACCTGAAAGCCGATTGGTCCCTCCACTGTGAAATATCAATGAAAGGACAGCTCTCTGAAAGGGGATTAGTCCTTTCACTGTAATTTCACAGTGGAGAGACCAATCAGCTTTCAGGTGAAGGAACAGCCTGTCAGAGGAGGCAGGGCCTTCTGGGGAGCAGGGTTGGGTTTTTTTTTAAGTTATAATGGTTGCACATGGATTTGGAAGGCGGGCTGGGGGAATTTCCTAGGCTGGTTCCATTTGTTTAAGATGAGGAGACTGAGAGTGGGGCCTACCAAACTCATGGACCTTGGCAACCTGACCCCGAGACAACTCTACTTTTTTATCAGGTGAGCGGTTCGGCATGCTTGGGAGGAGTTGGGGTAAGGGGGTTTGGGAAAGTGGGGGAATTCAATTCAGGCCTTGGGTTTTTTCTTAAGGTGGGGTTCGTTGTTGTGGGAAGTTTAACGCCTGATTCCGTTTAACGAGTCGCGGTAGGCAGCTTCCTGCTTAGCGTGCCTCCTTGCATTACAAAGTAATAGCTAATAAGGCCTGTTACCCTGCTATTATCATAAAATGTGCTAACCTTGTAGTAGGTTTTGTTGCGCATGTTTTGCCTGCTCCAAAAATCCCTATTACATACCAGGGTTAGGTTTGTGCTGAAAACCCTGAGCCTCAACGGGAATTAAAACCTGCGGAAAGGTCAGTACAGGTTTTTACATTGGCCCCCCATGTGTCTAGTATGCGCACATATTTTTCTGTTGAATTTACGTTCAAATTAATTTTTTCAATGTTTCTCAGGTATCTGAGGAAATTCATTTATTTATTGATTTTATTTATTTAAACATTGTTCTATACCACTTTCCATGCATTGTTTGATGCAGTTTACAAGTAAAAGAAACATACATAATTGATGTAAAATAACAAGCATTAAATAAAAGCAGAGTAAAACAAACTCAAGACTACTGCTGAATTTAACATTTGATGAAGATATGTTACACACTAAGTAGAATCAAATAAAAAAGTGAAACGATGCCAGGATTCAGTTAACATATGCAGTATGTCAATGCAAATGCGAGATCTAATTTCTGAGATACTTATCCTGAATCATTTCAACAACACCTTAAGAAAGAGGATGAATTTAAAAATAGGTGATCCCGTCTGTTTGAATAGAAAGGGGCCTGATTTTTTTATTTTAAAGTTGCAGACTCACAATAAAGACATTAGGGAGGAGTCAAACATTATGATAATCCTGTTTGAAAAGATAAGTCTTCAAAGTCTTTCTGAAGTCTTTCAAATTAGTAATTTCTCTTAAGGCTTTAGGGATTTCATTCCAGATTTTAGGACCAGCAACTGAGAAAGTGTGATTTCCTGTGATATCTAATCTGGATGTTTTAAGAGCTGGAATTTCTAGAAAATTTTTATTTGCAGAATGAAGATGTCTGCTGGGTTTATAAATGTAGAGAGATGTGTTTAACCAGATAGATGATTCATTGTGTCTTAGGTTGAATATTAAAATGTTTATTTTATGTTGGATTTGTGATGAAACTGGTAGCCAATGTAAAGAGTACAAACCAGGAGTAATATGATCTCTCAGTTGTGCTACAGTATTCCTCTTTGTGCTACAGATTCGTGCTACAGATTCGTGCTACAGTATTTTGGATTAGTTGTAGAGGATATGCGGGTAAACCCAAATATAAAGAGTTACAGTAGTTGAGATTGTTTAATGTCAGGGCTTGTAGAACAGTGTGAAAATCCTGTTTCAAGTAGTGGCTTTAAGCATTTTAACAAATGTAACTTATAAAAACAGGATTTGACCACTGCAGCAATTTGAAGTTGAGTATTACTCTTAAGTTGCGAGCTTTGGGGCAGATTTTAAAAAAGTACGCCGGATTTTAAAAGATACGTGTGGAAAATCCAGGGTCAGCGTGCGCAAGGCTGCTCAAAATCGGCAGCCTGCGCGCGCTGAGCTGCACAGCCTGCCTCTGGCAGGCGTAACTTGCGCACGTCGCCGGCTCCCTGCCCCTGCACAGGCCG
Organism: Rhinatrema bivittatum; assembly: GCF_901001135.1. Classification (NCBI taxonomy): domain Eukaryota; kingdom Metazoa; phylum Chordata; class Amphibia; order Gymnophiona; family Rhinatrematidae; genus Rhinatrema; species Rhinatrema bivittatum. Next base: position 49,690,640 of record NC_042620.1, on the reverse strand, counting down.
CTGTGCCGGAGCACTCGGCCCCGCCCCCAGACCGCCATCAAGCCTCTGGCCCCGCCCCGGGCCGCCACCACGCCCCCAGACACGCCCCGATCGCCACGCTGCCCCCGGCACGCCCCCCCCCCCGACACGCTCCCCAAGCAAAGCCCCGGGACTTACGCGCATCCCGGGGCTTTGTGTGCACCGGCGGCCTATGCAAAATAGGGGCACCGGCGCGCAGGGCTTTTAAAATCTACCCCTTTGTGAGTAATTGGGATAGTCTCTCCCTGAAAGCTTAAAGAGGTTGGAAGTCTCTAAGGAGAAAGCCAGTGCTTAACTGAATTAATGCATAAGGAAACAAAAACTAAAGTATCGACCACTGTTAGAAACAGGATGCTGGGCTTGATGGACCCTTGGTCTGACCCAGTATGGCAATTTCTTATGTTCTTTTGACCAAGAAGAGTTGTAAGGAACAAAAAATTAAATGTCATCAGTGTAAATATTGAAATTTACGTCAAGACATTGGAGGGGTTGACAGAGGGGAACGAGATAAATATTGAACCCTTTGGAACACCAGAAGACAGTGGATAAAAATCTGAACATAATGAACAAATTCTTACTTGTTGGATTCTGTTTGATAGATTTGAGGGAAACCATTCTTGAACTACTCCAACAATACCAGCAGATTGTAGGCATGTGAGTAAAATCTGATGATCCATAGTATTGAAAGCAGCAATTATGTCAAGTAGAACCGAAATATAATCTATGTTAGAGTCAAAACCACAACAAATCGTGTCAAATGATAATAATAAAATTTCCATGCTATATATAGCCTTTTCGGAAACTGTGTTGTGAATCCAAAAGTGAGTTGTCAGTAATATAGTCCATAAGTTGATGTAGCACTATTGATTTGATGATTTTTGCAAGTGATGGTAATGACAATATAGGTCGAAAATTTGAAAGGTTGGTAGAATCACCATTTATTCTTTAGGGATGGGGTGATATATGCGCATTTAAGAATTGCTGGTAACTTTCCTGAAGAGAGAGACAAGTTGACATGGGCTGGATTTACTAATGCCGCAAGGCATAGTGAATCCCGCGGTAATGGGGGCGGGGGGGGGGGAGAAATGGGGGGGGGGCAGTCCTGCGATAGCCGGCAGCGATCAAAACTCCATGGTGCGATCAGTGCCAGCGTCGCGCCAAATAACTACACCATAAAAGGTGTAGCTATTTGGCTTGAAACTGACAGCGATAAAGGTGCTTACCTTTCCCGTCGGCCCCGGTGCCGCCCTGACTCTTCCGGGGCTGATGCTGCCCCGACTCCGCCCCCATCTTGGTATCGCACGCAATAAGGGACTTTACGCATGCAAAACATACCTTATCGCGTGCAATCCGCTTGGTAAATGACCCCCAATGTTTCCAGTATTTTGAGAAATTTCATTTTTTGCTAATTTCAATATGGTTGTTGAACAGGGGTTCAGGCGTCATGATGTGGATTTAATTTTTTATATTATTTGATCAATTGTTTTTGCACTAACACAATCAAAAGAATCCCAAGAATGGTAAATATCACGTTCACTTTCTTTTGGTAATAGAAGATAAAAAAATTCATTTGAGATATTATTGGGGTTTTTTTGTGAAATAATCCACTAATTGGTTACAGCTGTCAGGAGTAGCTTTAACTGAGGATTTGTTTTGAATATTAGTCAAAGATTTGACTAGACTAAATAGCTCTGTGGGGTTACTATCAGAAAATTGGATTTTTTAAAAATTGTTTTTTAATGAGATTCATTTGTTTTTTTGTGTTTACCCATGAGTGCCATAAATGTTTTTTATTCACAGTGGAATTGATTTCTTTCGCCATCGGCATTCGAGACATCTCAAAGATTGATTCATAGTTTTAAATTCAGGAGTATACCATGGTACATTATGTTTTTGAAATTTGAGAATGGCTTTTAGGGGTGAAATAATGCTCATTGTATTTGTAAGAGTTTGGCTCCAAACTGTGGTTGCATTTTCAATATTGTCAGAGGGGACATCTGAGAGCATTGGAAGCAAAGTGGATATAAATAAATCAGGGTCAGCATGTACTCTTTTGGTAATAACAGTAGGTGGAGAAAAAGGATTGAGTGTATTGGATTTTATTGTACAATTAAAGGAAATTAAAAGGTGATCAGACCAGGGTATGGTGGTCATTGTTAATGCTGCTGAATTTAATTGTATATAATCTGAATTGATGAAAATCAAGTCTAGAGTGTGTCCATCTTTGTGCGTGGGACAATTTACTATTTGTTTCCAACCAATGCCTGTCATACTTTTCAATATTCGACCTCAGGCCCGACTCATTCAATTCCGAACATATATTCTCCTAAATTATTTTGTTATTTAAATTGTACTCTCCTTGCTCCGTTGAAGTTATTTATTGTTCTCATTAAGTTATTTTATTTTATTTTTCCAAGTTAAATTTTCCCTGTTCTCTGTAAGACATTATTCTACATTCTGTCAATTTTATTGTTACAATGTAAACCGAATTGATTAGTAACTTTGTTGCTAGAACTTCGGTATATAAAACTGTTAAATAAATAAATAAATAGCATCTAGTGAGGATAAAGCTAAGGATGATAGGGAGCTGACATCAATGTGTAGATTGAAGTCACCAGCTACAATTGTTTTTGATAGGTCAACTGGTAAAGAGAGTTTCAAGCAGTGGAGATAAGTCTGCATTTAGTAGACCTGGAGGACAATAAACCAGGTAACATTGACAAGTGAAGAGCAGCATAAACTAAATTGTGAGGAACTATCAAGGTTTTTTGATGGAGGGAAAAGATAGGGTTTAACAATGGCCACCACACGATTAGTTCTGGGTTGGGAAAAGGCAGAGTAGCCATTATGGCAAAGCTGATTAATTATTACATTGTTTAAATGTGAGCATCAGAAAGAAAGCCACAAAAATAATGTGTGGCAGATAATGTACTGATCAATAACAGTTAACATTAAAGCTTTTTTATTTCGCATATGCACACATCAGTTGTGCATAATATTAAACTCCACAGTAAATAATATTGTATAGGGGTCACCTATACAATATTATTTACTGTGGAGTTTAATATTGTATAGGGGTCGCCTATACAATATTATTTACTGTGGAGTTTAATATTATGCACAACTGATGTGTGCATATGCGAAATAAAAAAGCTTTAATGTTAACTGTTATTGATCAGTACATTATCTGCCACACATTATTTTTGTTGCTATTTACCTATATGTGTGTGCTGTTTACTCCGCCCTTCCTTTGTGTTAGCATCAGAAAGAAGCCAGAAATTAAGAACAAGAATAAACCTTCGCAGACATAAACTAGCATATTACAGAGAAGAGCAGAGGGACATTTCAGGGGGTGAACATTTCTAAGGGAAGATCACTCCTATAACAACCTCGCAATCAGGATACCTGAAGGGAATTTTAGAAATCCAAAAGTACTCAAAACATTATAAATTAAGGTGATCAAACACTTGGAACAAAAAGAACTTCCTGATACTGATTTTCTCATTGTTTCAGACGTAAATGTCTTAGAACTGTAAAATTTTGCTGCTTATGTCACGTCTGCTAAACTCCACCCTCACCCCTCCAGCCCTTTACTGAGCTTTAAAGCATACACAGATAACCTCATGCCTGGATGGTTCTGTACTATTTACATCCAGTGTAACTGTGCTGTTTCTGTATTGACCTGATGAAAGGAGCATAACTCTAGAAAACTGGTCACCGATGTATTGTGTTAGTGGATTGGCCATTGTTGGAGACAGGATACTAGGCTTGATGGACCCTTGGTCCGACCCAGTATCGCATATCTTATGTTTTTAAATAGGTATCACCCATAACAGGGCTGGGCAAACTTTTTAAAAACGGGGCCACATTGTTGACTCTTGTCTGCACCAGTGGGGGCATTGCTGTCTCTCTTCACTCTCCCCCAGCAGGTTAATCCCCAGGTTGGACCAGGCAAAATGATATCTCCCTTCTGGACAAGCTTGAGCAGAAGACACACTGGGCCTGTCTTCTTTCACTTCCCTCCCCAACTTCCCCTTTTCCAACATAATTTCTTCCCTCCACATCCACCTTGCCATGCTTTCCTTCCATTTCCTCTCCTCAAAGCCCCCATTCCTGCTGAAAAGCCTCTCCTCACTGTTGCTGCTTTCTTCCCCATTCCCGTGCTTTAGTGTTAGAGTTCCAGCTGCTGTGCAGCCTCCCCTCCACTAGGGGACCCCCCCAGTGAGCAAACACTACAAGCTGGCCAAGCTCCTCCTTCCTGCCTACACCACACCCAGACACCAGACCCTACTTACCCTGCCTGTCTCTTGCCTCAGAGCTTCTGCATCGAGTCTCTTGGCTCCCTGCTTTAGCCACCTTTGCCTTGTGGCCTTCTCAGAACTATCCTTGCTTTGCCTCGTGGCTTCTGTGCCTTCTGATCCCAGTCTTGCCTTGCCTTGTCTCATTGCCTCTTGACCTCAGTCTTGCCTTGCCTAGTGGCCTTAGGGATTTTTTGCTGTTTATCTTACTTTGCGGCCTTCTTAAGCCTTTCCCTGACCTCAGGCCTATCCAGGCCTTGCTGCCTTTGGTGGCCTCTCTCTGTTGTGCCCCTCAGGGCCTTCCTGTATTGCTGCCTTTGGGCTTTGTGTTCCATGTCCTGTCTTAGTACGTCCCTGTTCCCGAGTTCCACTCTTACCTACATGCTGTTCCTGAGTTCCAGCCTTGCCTGCATACTGTTCCTGAAGTTCCAGTCTTATCTCCATGCCGCTCCAGTCCAAGCCCTGGTTTCAGCATTACCTGCACTCCGCTCTGGTCCAAGCCTTTACTCCATCCTTACCTGCACTCCGTTCCAGCCTCCTCCACCATCCTGTGCCACTCTGGAGGCGGTGTCCCCCCAAGCTCTGCCTCAACCAAAGCCACAACATTTACGCTGCTACTGCTGGGAGAAAGGAAGAGAAAATGAGTGTGAGTACGCATGTGTGTGAGAATGAGGAGTATGTGTGTGAGAGAGAGCGTAAGCATGAGAGTATGTGTAAGTAACCCTTGCAATAAGCATGACAGGTGCCAATATGGGACCAGATACTGAGGAACCCCTTGAACCCAGGGCACACTGCCAGCACTGCGGTAAATTAACAGAACTTTGCACCAGCACTAACTCCTCCTCTGGGATCATTGGCCCCTTATCTGGACTAACGACAATGACTCCTCCTTCTGACCCAAATGGGCCAACATCAACTCCTCCTCCTTCTGACCTGTGAAGGCTGATGTAAACACAGACTTCTCCTTCTGGTTCATATGGGCTGACACCAAATCCTCCTCCTCCCGGCCTGCATGGGCTGATGCAAATATAGCATTCACTTTGCCTTTCCAGATAGCAGGATTGCAGCAGCTTCCTCCTTCATGACTGCACAGACTGACGTGTGTGTGTGTGTGTGTGTGTGTGTGTAGCATCCTCCTCTTTCTGACTCGCATATGTTGCTCCTTACAGTGTGTGTGTGTGTGTGTGTGTGGGGGGGGGGTTATTGCTCCCTCCCCCCACCCCCCAGACTCTGCCCGTGCTTATTTTTATATTTTCAAGTGGACTAACATAGCAATCGCAGTATTGTGCACAATGTAAACATCAGACAATCTTTACTTTCAAGGGCATCAGCTAAAATAGTCAGCTTAACACTGAAAGGGAGGAGATTGAAAATCTCTGGCACCTACTTCTCATTTGTACTTCCTGTTGTTTCACAGCAGATTTACCATGCAGAATACATTCATCTTATTCCAGTCATCGCTGTCATTGAATGGAGCCATTAAATTGACATGGCCTATGTGGATAATAGAGGAAAGAGATTAAGTGTCAGAGTTAGGTGGGCAATATAGCTGACACATGTAAGATAAGAACATAATTTACTTGGCTCTTCTTTAACCTTAATTGGCTAAGATTGGTTCTTTATCATTAGAGACTGTCAAACTACTAGAATGACAGTATTTTAAAATCTAGTTTTAAAACTAGTAAGAAACAATTCCCTTCCGCAAAGTGGAGCAATCATGCTCATGAAAGAAAATTTAGTGGCTGTAAACCGTTATCAAGAGCTTTGGAACTTAGGGGGTCATTTACTAAACTGTGATAAGGGTATAATGGCAATGCGTGAAAAAGAGTTTATTGCGTGATATAGCCATATTGCGGCAATGTTGCATAATATTTGCCCTAAACCACTCCTTATTTAGATGAGCTGCTTTGCATGCAAAATATTTTCAGATGCATGCAAAGCAGCTCATCCATATGTAATTCTATGCAAATAAATTCAAGCTGTTAGCCAAAGCTGCATTATTTCCTGAAAAGTTAGCTACATGTCAAGAGTTGTATCTAACTTATCCCTGGAGGCATAGGGACACTAACATGCACCCCAGTGCCTCTGTGCATCAAATTAAAGGATCACATGACCCAAATGCTCCCCCCCCTCCCCCCCGAATGTGCCAAAATGTTCCCTGGGGGTTTGGGCACAGCCCTGTTCACCCCCCACCACCTGTAGAGGTGACTCAGCACAGGAAAAAGTTTAGAAAATAGATGATTTCTCACCGCTTAAATGGAAGTGTATCACTTGGTCTTTTCTTTAGTGTGTAATAATGACTCCCTAATAAAGATTGGATATATATGTTGATATTTCCTAAGACAGATGATTGTGATTAGAGTTAGTCATTATAATATTACAAAGTATAATTGTATTTGTTGTACTTATCTTTTAAAACAATAAATAAAGAATTAAAAAAAAATAGATGTAAATGTCATGTGGTTACACCCCACCCCCTTTCCAAACCTCTCCATTTTGTAAAAAGTCAATCCCCTCACCCAAATATTCCTCAACCCAAACACTGTCGCCACCCCCCAGTAGCAGTCCCCGTCCCCCCCCATCCCCTTAGAGAGCACCTAATCCCTGGTGGTCTAGTGGCTTGCACCCTGACTCCCCACCCCCAGGAGCTCCCCTTACCTAAAGAATGTGACCCCGGTGGTCCAGTGATCCTAGGCACCTGGCCACTAGATGCCATCTTTCAGAATGGCACCAACCAACCCCTTTAAGCGATAGTGGCCCTAAGGTTCTGTGCCTGCCATCTCATTGATTTTGGGGGCCCTTTACCTCTGCAGTATTTTATACTAGCGGCATTTTACTTCTGGGAAATATACCAAGGGAGTTATAAAGTAGAAGGCCAATTACCGACACTTTATGACTCCTGCAATATTATTCCCTATGGGAAAACCACTGCGGCATAGTGAATGAGCCCCTAAGTTTGGACCTGAGGCAACACAGGGCGAAACGACTTGCCCAAGATCACAAGGAGCATCAGTGGGATCTGAAGCCTGGTTTTCCTGGTTTTTAGACTGCTGCTCTAACCACTACTCCTCCATAATCACAACATGTTCTAAATGTAAGCAGCCCCCTTGGCTCCTTACTAAGTTTGCTGGGGCTAGAAAGGACTTGTTTGTGCATATAAGGATGGAGCCGTATGCCAAGCACTTGCATGGGAGATGCCACAATTGATCATTCCAGCTTTTAATGTAGTGATCCGTAGAGTGTTTCAGAAACAGATCATTTCGGAGTGGAGCTGGACATCAAAGAGCTAGCAGGCTTTTCTCTCCCCTCCGCATAGGCTTGTAGGGAGGACACCAAGGATAACGTCTCCGGATGGGCGTGTTGTGGGCATACCATGACGCGAATGAACCTCCCTCTTAAGCCGGTCTCTCCAACCTACTGCGAGTGCTCACTTCAGGACTTTCATTGTGCCAAAAAAAGAGCTCCCTTCCGGAGTTTATAAGGTGGAATATATATACAGGCAGCAATATCAGGGTGCGCCTGGACGTTCTTTTTAATTATGCCGACAGATCCCAATACAATTGAAACTATTTCTATATCTTTCCCACATTTTGTTTAATATGTAAAACTAGTGAACACGATGTGAAGCATGTGCAGCCTTAGATCCAGTCTTATTACAGGTCCCCTGGCACATTGACATAGCTTATTTTCTAGGGTTTTATTTAAAATATACAAGTTAATAATTAGTTTGTCCCCAAAAATATATAAAAAAAATTTTTTCTTCTTAAGGAAGTTTTTTTCAGATTGTATTTCTCCAGGACTCGTCAAGCTGCAGACCTTCTACATTTTTCACTTCCTCCTCCTGCTTTTCTCGGTCCCCAGAGAGAACAGCCAATCTGGCGGCTTGTTTTATGACATCAGCTTTCGCAGGGTGGGGTGGGAGGGGGCCCCCCCATGTAGTTTGAGAAAGCTATTCTTTCCTCATCACAGTACTTCCCTCTTTATTTCATGTGCTAGTAGTGCACATCATTAGTCTGTATTTACCTTACCTGCATCCTAACAGGAAGTGACCTGCCGGCTTACTGAACGGTTTTAAATGTTTAAAAAAAATAAAGAAAGAAAGAATTCAGAAACCATAGCAACTCAACATGCGATTTGAAAAAAAAAAAAAAAAAGGTTCTCTGGTCTTTTGTCCCTATATTGAGCTCAGGATACACATTGTCTTCTTTACTCAGCATCTACTGCTGCAGCAGGGCTATGACCTAATTTTTTTTTTATCCCTTTGCAGTTGCCACCTGGAAACCACTCTCTCTAGATGCTGGGTGCAAGGCAAGCGAGGTTGAGTTAACTACTTGCTGCCTCATTATCTTGACGTACCTCCTCCTGTGCCAAAAGTAATCACTGAAATAAACCTGTAGGCACACAGCAGTCTCCATGGTAAAGGAACATGGCTACTGGACAAAACGTGAACAGATGCGCCTCATATTACAGACCTTTGTGGCCCACTGAGTAATGCCTCCCAACAGAACCCATTCTTTAACTAACAATGTTAATTACAACAGGCCATGTCTCAGAAGTGGCCTGTGCTCATATTTTTCTTGATTAATTCAATCTGAAAATGATTTTACTTTTACCGGGCTGGCAGTTTTGTATAATGTTGAGCACAAAGATGTAGAAGCTTAGTAACATCTATTTAACTCCTGTGTCTGTCTGCCACTCATTCTATTACCCTGAGGAGACTGCATAATCTCCCAGGACTTAAAGTTAGATTGTAAGTTCTTATAACTAGGAACTTTGCAACCATGAATTATCTTGAGTGGCATTGTCTACACAGGTATGTTATCTATCTATCTATCTATAAGGGCTGTGTCAGTCGTTGTTCACTAATATGTTTTGTCTGTGAAGTTCTGTCTCTCCGCTCCCACAACTGGGACAGGCATGCGTAGGAATACATACACATAGGCGCACATTGTACCTGAAGACCTGAGGGTGGCTAATGTAACCCCAATATTTAAAAAGGGCTCCAGGGGTGATCCGGGAAACTACAGACCGGTTAGCCTGACTTCAGTGCCAGGAAAAATAGTGGAAAGTGTTCTAAAGATCAAAATCACAGAACATATAGAAAGAGATGGTTTAATGGAACAAAGTCAGCATGGCTTTACCCAAGGCAAGTCTTGCCTCACAAATCTGCTTCACTTTTTTGAAGTGGTTAATAAACATGTGGATAAAGGTGAACCGGTAGATATAGTATACTTGGATTTTCAGAAGGCATTTGACAAAGTCCCTCATGAGAGGCTTCTAGAAAAAGTAAAAAGTCATGGGATACATGTAGATGCCCTTTCGTGGATTACAAACTCGTTAAAAGATAAGAGATAGAGAGTAGGATTAAATGGACAATTTTCTCAGTGGAGTGGGCAGTGGAGTGCCTCAGGGATCTGTACTGGGACCCGTGCTTTTCAATATATTTATAAATGATCTGGAAAGGAATACAACAAGAGAGGTAATCAAATTTGCAGATGATACAAAATTATTCAGAGTAGTTAAATCACAAACGGATTGTGATAAATTGCAGGAGGACCCTGTAATACTGGAAAATTGGTCATCCAAATGGCAGATGAAATTTAATGTGGATACGTGCAAGGTGATGCATATAGGGAAAAATAACCCATTCTATGATGTTAGGGTCCATATTAGGAGCTACCACCTAGGAAAGAGATTTAGGCATCATAATGGATAATACATTGAAATCGTCAGCTCAGTGTGCTGCAGCAGTCAAAAAAGCAAACAGAATTTTAGGAATTATTAGGAAGGGAATGGTTAATAAAACGGAAAATGTCATAATGCCTCTGTATCGCTCCATGGTGAGACCGCATCTTGAATACTGTGTACAGTTCTGGTCGCCGCATCTCAAAAAAGATATAGTTGCGATGGAGAAGGTACAGAGAAGGGCAACCAAAATGATAAAGGGGATGGACACAGCTCCCCTATGAGGAAGGACTAAAGAGTTTAGGACTGTTCAGCTCGGAGAAGAGACGACTGAGGGGAGATATGATAGAGGTGTTTAAAATCATGAGAGGTCTAGAACAGGTAAATGTGAATCGGTTATTTACTCTTTCAGATAATAGAAGGCCTAGGGGGCACTCCATGAAGTTAGCATGTGGCACATTTAAAACTAATCAGAGAAAGTTCTTTTTCACTCAACGCACAATTAAACTCTGGAATTTGTTGCCAGGGGATGTGGTTAGTGCAATTAGTGTAGCTGGGTTTAAAAAAGGTTTGGATAAGTTCTTGGAGGAGAAGTCCATTACCTGCTATTAATCGTGGTGAAAACATGGAATGGCTGAACGCTGCAATACGGGTACACATACCATAGAGAGATCTGAGATCCACCAATAAAGGCTTACTGTGTTAGCAAAACTAACCTCAGTAAGGGAAAGAGCCCTATCACTTGCTGCTCCAAAAATCTGGAATAACCTACCAGTTGACATTCAGCTAGAACCAAATAGATTAGTATTTAGAAAAAAAGTCAAAACATAGCTTTTCCAGCAAGTTTTCAATGACGGTGATAGTAATCTGTGAAGCAAAAAATACAAAGAAAAAAAAAAAAGAATAAAACTAAAAGCTGAGGTGAAATGAGGTTGAGTTAGTCACAATGTTGAATGTTGTTGTTTATAAATCTCACTGTTAGGCCATTATTATGAAAAATTGTAATGAAGCTTTTAACTTTTTAGAATTGTCTTCATATTATTTGTAATCTCTGATTTTTTAGTATAAATGTTTTTATGTAATTATGTAAACCGATATGATGGTTCCCACCAAATACCGGTATAGAAATTTTAATAAATAAATAAAGTTGACTTAGAAAATAGCCACTTCGATTACTAGCATCAGTAGCAAGGGATAGACTTAATTTCTTATGTTCTTATGTTCAAGTGTGCATGCAAATTCGCAGAAGTGCTCATAAACTCACGCAAGCATGAACAAGCATACACAAGCTTGCCCAAGAATGCAGAAGTGCACACAACCTCATTCAAATATGCCTAAGCTTGCAAAAGCGTGCAGAGGCTCCCAAATGTGCACACACTGACTCACACATGCATATGTACACACAGACACACACAAACACTCAGAGGCACACACAGAGGCAGGGATGGGTAAAGTCATATAGACAGATGTGCAGAGACACAGGCACAGCCAGCCACACATAGGCACACACATACACACACACACACACACACACAGGCTGAGGACCCCCCCACACACGCACAGGCATAGGCCCTCCAACACATAGGCACAGACACACACACACACACACGGGGCTACCCGAAACACAAACTCACATGCAGGCAGAAGCATCTACATACATTACTCAGGGCCAGGCATACACAAACACAGGCACACTATATATACCAGACTATTCGAGCAACACCAAGCACTTTTCATTAGTATCTAATAATCATTGATGATTTAAAATAATCTCAAAATGAATTGTTTTAGTGTAGTTTTCAATATAAAAATATCTTTCTGAATCCCTTCTTCTTACATTTACAAAAAGGAGGAATATCTTTTGTAGGAATGATTCACAATAATTTTTTCTCTAATTTTTGGGTACTGACTTCAAAATTAATGTTGCCCAGATGAGATGCATAAATTAGATTAAAGCAAGCAGCATACTTTTTCAAATGTATTCATTTAGCACAAACAGAATGTTAGGGATTATTAAGAAGGGAATGGAAAATAAAACAGAGTATGTCATAATGCCTCTGTATCGCTCCATGCAGTTCTGGTCACCGCATCTCAAAAAGGATATAGCTGCACTGGAGACAGTGCAGAGAAGGGCAACCAAAATAAGTGGCATGGAATGGCTGCCTATGAGGAAAGGCTAAAGAAGTTAGGGCTGTTCAGTTTAGAGAAGAGGAGACTGAGGGGGGATATGATAGAAGTCTGCAAAATCATGAAAGAACTTGAACAAGTTAATGTAAACTGGTTATTTACTCTCTCAGATAATAGAAGGACCAGGGGGCACTCCATGAAGTTAGCAAGTAGCTCATTTAAAACAAATCGAAGAAATTTTTTTTCACTCAGTGCATAGTTAAGCTCTGGAAGTCATTGCCAGAGGATATGGTTACAGCAGTTAGTGTAACTGGGTTTAAAAAAGGTTTGGATAAGTTCTTAGAGTATAAATCCATAAACTGCTATGACGGTAATTAATAAGCAATGGGTACTTGCCAGGTTCTTATGGCCTGGATTGGCCACTGTTGGAAACAGGATACTGGGCTTGATGGACCCTTGGTTTGACCCAATATGGCAATTCTTATGTTCTTATGTCAAGTACAAGCAACTTCAAAAGGTTAAAGATAAATTAATTGCACAATGTATCATTTACTAGAGTAATTTAAGTTTTGATACCTTATTTTCGTGATTTCTGGGTTCTGTTCCACAGCCCTGGTGTTGAAAGGGAATGTTCTAATGATTAGAGAGTAATGAACCATGAGACCTTGATTTAAATTTTGCTTCTCCCACTGGTACAGTGCTTTTTGTGAACTTAGAAACAAACATTTTAGCTCCCATTGCCTCGGGTATCCACTAGATTATTTCCCCCTTCATCCCTCCTCATGACCTTCATCCATTAGGCAAATTAACTCTTATCTATGCCCTTCTTCTCCAACCCCCATCTTCTGACTCTGCTTTTCTCTTTCCTGTGCCATACTGTGCCATGACCAGAGAAGGGACATGATGCACCCCGAGGTGGTGCATGTCCCTTCTCTGGTCATGTTCAAGTCCAACCTAAAAATCACATTTTTGAGATTGCTTTTCAGTCTTAAACCCTTGCTCTTCCTGATCACAGCCTTTTCAATTTTAACCAAGTTTACTCTCATTACTACATTTCCTGAAATCTCTTATTTGTCTTGTTTGTGTTATCTTGACTAATTTGTGAGCTCCATGGAGCAGAGACTGTCTCTTGTGCTGCGTATATGTGTAGTAGTGCTCTAGAAATGATTAGTAGTATCAATAGGGTCAATATTCAAAAACTTTCTTAGTGGGTTTGATAACCAGTTTTCATTACGGATCCTCAGAGCTCACTGCCAGTCTTGTCAAGGTTGATCTGGAATTTTGGGGTTTTCTCAGGACTGCGACTAAATGAGTCCAAATCCTTAGCCACTGGCGTTTCCAGAGACCATGAAAGAGCAATGGCCGGACACATTCCCCTTGCAGTGGGCGGAGGGGAAACTTAGATATTTGGGAGTGACTATACCCTCTAACCCAGAACGAATATATGAGACGAACATACCTCCACTACTCCAAAAGACTAGGTCCTCCTTGACTGCTTGGGGCGCCCTATCGCTTACTCTTAGCGGCCGGATCAATCTCTTTACCTTTACCTATTACAAAATATGCCTCTGTGGCTGACCCGGAGAGACCTTACTATATTGAATAGCGTCATCAGGCGTTTTATCTGGCGGGGTGGGAAGTCTCGGATTCCTCTTACATGGTTAACAGCACGCTGGGGGGATGGGGGGGTTGGGCCTTCCAGACCTTGCCTTATATAATTGGGCATGTAACTTGCGAGTGATCCGAGAATGGTTATTAGACAGGAGACTTTGTGGATCACTAGAGGCGGACAGAGCGGTGGCTCATCCACATGCTCTTTCTTATGTTTTGCAGTCCCAGCCCTCATCTCTCGCACCGTTTCTGTCTCAAACGACGCTGATAAGGCCTTTTAGGCTCACCTGGGTAAAGCTGACTAAAATTCTTAAGATCCCACGCCTTTGTGCTCCTTTTTTACCAATAGTGGGAAATGCTGACTTCACTCCAGGGTCTCAATCTGGCTCCTTTCTAGTGTGGGAAGCAAGGGGGCTTACCTGGTTGGGCCACTTGCTTGACAGGGATGGGAAGGTTTTGGAGTTTGCAGAATTAGGCCAGGTGTATGGGTTGGGGGTTTCCCATGTCTTTCCTTTCTTGCAGATTCGTCACTATATTAATTAATTGCCGGACAGTACAAAACAAATTTCAGTGTTTGAAGAACTGGACCAAGTGTTCCACTTTGAGCGAGCCAGGAGCCCATCTCTGTCTGACTATTATAAATACCTTCGAAAGAAAACTCAGCACAATGTTAGTCAATCCCTGGTGAGCCACTGGTCACGAGATGGGGACTTCCAGGAATCTCCTCCAATCTTACAGAGATGTTTTAGCCAAGATCTCTCCCAATCAATACTACAGGGAAATGCAATTTAAATTTCTAAGCCGTGCATATGTATCCCCACAAGTGGCATATCAGCTCACCATAGCGACCTCGGCGGAGTGCCCCCGCTGTCGTGCCCCAGTGGGCAATTTATCACGTTTTCTGGTCCTGCCCGCAGGTACACAGTTTTTGGAGAAAAGTAGCTGAGTATATGGCAGACGTCCTGGACGTGGCATTCCCTATTTCCCCTCCGTGGCTCTTATTTGGATGCATTTCACCCATTCGGATTCGAGATCCTGGCTCCCGTTTATTTCTACAAAAAGCCTGTTTGGTGGGTAAAAGAGTCATTCTGTCAGTGTGGCGCTCGGCGACAGCCCCTTCATTCTGGGTGTGGAGGAATCACTTCCATGCCTTAATGACCATGGAAAACCTAGCATCGCACGCAAACCCTCGCCGGAGAAAATTGTTTCTCTCAATATGGACTCTTTATATATAACAGTTGTTGCACCGTACACGGAGCCTGGTCCTGAACGACTGAATCACGATATTAACAGACCCATCTCATCTCAGCGACTAGTAGTCAAGAAATTAGGACGAAGGGGTTAAGGGGGGTAGGGTTTTGGGGTGGGTAGGGAGGGACTGAAGGACATGGGTGCTGTACAACATGTGAGTCTTTTTGAATGGTTTTGTTAATGAGAGGAATGGTCAGGAAACCAACCATCCTCTGCTGTTATATTTGTATCTTGTTAGAGCGAAAACCCAATAAAAATTGTTTAAACATAAAAATCTAAGAGTTAGGTTGGGGGTAGGGGTTGGGGAGGAGATGGGAAAATATAGGAAAGTTAGATAGGGGTATAGGGAAGTTCCCTCACTGTCCGCTCCTTGTAAAATCCCCCCCCCCCCCCACAAACAGAAGTCACGGGCTGACCGCAAATGTGTGCATGGATTTTAAAATCCGGCACTCATGTGCACGCGGCCATCGGATTTTATAACATGCGCATGCCGGCGCACGCATGTTATAAAATTGGCCCGTCCATGTGCGCCCGCTGGGAACCGGGCACACATGGACACGTGCTCACGAATCTTAAAATCGATCCCTTACTGAGGTGGCTGCACTGGCTTCCAGTTCAGCAAAGAGTACAAGTTAAGATTATGAATTTAATGTTTAAAGTGTCTAAAGGTCAGGGAGCAAAGTAATTACAGCAGTTGGTAGCAGTTTATACACCTAGGAGATGCCTTCGCTCCGCATCAGAGATTTTGTTTAGAGTGCCAACAATGAAAGAGGTATGAAGAAGGGCAACCGGGACGCAGCTGTTCTCTGTTATAGGACCGGCGCCGTGGAACTCAGCACCAAAAGAGTTGCAGATGGAGTTAAATTACCTGCTTTTATGGAAAAAGGTGAAATCTTATTTTCCCTGGGAATTTCAATGTGGTAACAACAACAAAAAAATCAGTGGAAATATGACTGCCATAAGAAACCGAGAAAAATCAGTGGAAAAGTCATTTTTCCACTAACATTTTTGTTCTTACAAAATTGAAATTCCTAGAGAAAATAAAATAGAAGCTGAAACTGAAGGTCTCTATACATCTGGCAGGATAATTTTCAAAGTGGATTTATCTGCATAAGTTTGCTTTGAAAACTGGTGTAAGTAGTTGTGGCATAAGTTATACAGGATGCCTGAAAATTCCTCCCTTATTTATTGAAGTATGACAAGAGGACAGAATTTGCAGGGTCATTCATCAATATGCATTAGGCCATTAGGGCCCTAACGCCCACACACATGCAATATTTATTGCGCCCCACAACACAATTGCAAATTTTTTAAATTTATTGAAAGGTGAGGGCTCTATGAAAATGAGGGGCAGTAATGCAGTGTGCAAGTCTGTTAAGAGAGAGAGAGAGCACCTCTGGGGTGGCATACATAGTAGTGTTGTGAACTCTCTACCAGGGTACTATCAAGCTATGGCGAGAGAACATTGTAGAAATCTCATCTTTGTATGACTTTTCTCACTCAAAATCACATCAAATCCTCACTGACGTGTACTGTACTGTTCATATGTCTCACTGTGCATGTAAAACTGCCCCCAAACCCTAGACCACCACAAAAACCGCACCTCAAGTTACTAGCTGGCCCTCCTATAGTGGTATAAACAGTTGACTACTATGAGAGCCTTACAAATAGGTTCTCTTTCTCTCTCTCACCAGGTCTGGGCTGCTTGCAAAGTAAAAATATTGTGGGGCATGATAAAGTTAATGCACGTTGTGATAAAATAACTATGTGAAGGCCTAAAATAGCACATGGTGCAGTAACTCTAAAATGATCATAGCCACAACTCTTTTTCTCATCGCAGGCGTTATTAATGCAAAATTTATCACATTTTGATGAATCTAGGCCTTGGTTTGCAATCACATTTTATGTAAACTGATGATAGGTCCCTGCATGCAGCAATAAGGTGTTCTTGAGAGGTATCTCAAAGCATCAGTGTTCTTTCTCCAAACAAGGTCACATCGAACCTGAGAAAGTGCTGCCTCACTGCATAAATTTGAGACTCCACATCTTCAGTATTCATCTATAGTTAAGCTTTAATTATTGCTTTCCTTCTAACTTTCTTTTGGCGTTTTTTTTTTAATTGGTTTTTTTTTTAAATAAAGCAATCACAAACCTGCCTCATGTTTAGTTCATCCTCTTCTTTGAGGATTTGTTGCTGTGGGCCCTGGCTCTAGAGGACTGGTGGAAGCAGACTCGGATAGCGGCAGCACTGAGCAAAATTTGATGCTGATGGCAGTTGCCTACATTGCCTATTCCTAAATCCACATCTGGGCTGGAAGGAAGTCTTCTTCAAGATAATTACTCAACATTACTAACTGTATGTGTGTGTGTGGGGGGGATGTGACCCAGGTAGTCACCTTCCCTCCCTCCTTGTGCTGAAGTACGTTGCCTCTCTGGTACTCCATTGGCTCAGAGCTTAAAAAAGAATACTGCCATGAGGCTGATAAGAACCAGCTGAATGAAGGTGTTGGTGAAAAGAAGAACAAAACAGATTGGGCCGGATTTTAAGAGGTAACGCGCGGGCGTACATTTGTGTGCACAACCCGGCATGCACAAATGTACGCCCGATTTCATAACATGCGAGTGCATCCGTGCGCATGTTATAAAATCCGGGGTCGGCGCACGCAAGGGGGTGCACACTTGTGCACCTTGCGCACCTTGCGCGTGCCAAGCCCTATGGCTTTTCCCGTTCCCTCCAAGGCCGCTCCGAAATCGGAGCAGCCTCGGAAGGAACTTTCCTTCCGCCCCCCCCCCCCACCTTCCCCTTCCTTCCCCTACCTAACCCGCCCCCCAGCCCTACCTAAACCCCCCCCCCATCAGCTTTGTTTTACAAGTTCCGCCTGCCTCTGGGCAGGCGTAGGTTGCATGCGCTGGCCAAGTGCCAGCGCGCGATCCCCCAGCCTAGCAGCCCCACGAAGGCCTCTGGCCATTCCCCTGCCCCAGACTGCCCACGCCCCACCCCTTTTTCAAGCCCCGGGTCATACGCGCATCCCAGGCCTTGCGCGCATCGCCGGGCCTATGCAAAATAGGCTCGGCGTATGTAACCCCCCCCCGTGCGCGTAAATCCAACTGGATTTACACGCTTAGGGCTTTTAAAACCTGCCCCATTGGTTTTTGTCTGCCTGCATCTCCATCCCTTATCTCCATTTATGTCTCCGCTTCCTGCTTTTACCATTGTAGGGAGCCTAAAGGATCTCCAGAAAAGACGAATGCCCCATTGTTATGTTATTGTGGGCTATAGCTCCCCCATGTGAGCCTGAGATGATGAGCTCCCTATGCCACTATCTTAGGGTGTGGATTCTTTAGTTATCCCTTGTAGGGGGAGCTTGGTACTGGGCTTGCTCCCTTTTTTGTTTTCTCTTGTTAGGGAAGGACTCGAGTCTCTAGAGATGAGTCCTGGGTTTAGTAAAGTAGAAAGAATGAATTTGCTTAACTTTAAGATGTTTTCTTGGGAAACTTTTACTTTTTGGAGGAGGAAGTTTGTCCATGCTTCCTTTCTGTATTTTTGTTTTCCTTTCTTTCAAACAACTGCCTAGGGCCTAGAGGCTCACTGTTGTTCAGGGGAGTGGTGTCTCTCCTCCAGAGAGAACCTTTAAACTATTGGAAGTCCTATTGAGAAGTGGGCCTCGGTTCATTCTTAGAGAGAAGGAGAAGAAGATGTGTTAATGCATCTGCGTTACTGAGTTGTTGAAGAGAGGAGGGTGGAGGTACCCTTCAGGTACCAACTGGGAAGTAAGGAGAAGGAGCGAACAGTTGGTTTAAAGGTATGAAATATGTGACTTTACTTAAATGCATCTAAACTGGGAGATATCCTATTCACCAAAATCTGGGAGGAAGCTCTAAAACTACCCCATTAATTGGAATGACTCAAGAATGAATTGACATCAGTAACAGAATAAATGTAAACTGGAATCTTAAAGTCACAGATTTATTGAGAAGAGCTGAAGAAGTAAATTTGGATTGTAAAGAATAAGAACATGTAGCCGAACATTTTTATCAACTTTCCATCTTTAATCAGAAAATGTTAAGTTGGAAACTCAATCAGCTTCCAGTGTGATTATTACTGCTGTTTACAAAAGACTTTTATGTTGAATTAACTATGGAACAATGCTCAGGGCCTAGGAATAATATTTTCCCCTTCCCTCCGACATGGAATCTTGGCCATCAGATTGGATTAACATCAGGAGGAAAGTTAAATAACTTGAACTCGTATTTCAGGTGAGGCTTTGGGGGGGGGGGGGGGTGTCCTGAGAAGGGAAGCTAGCCCAGGAGTCACACCGTCTACTGCTGTTCCTGGCTGTGCTTGGCTCCATCCCCCTGCTGGCATCAGCGCAGTCTCAGAGCTTGGAAAAAGAGGCCTACCTTGGACTCAGCCTTTCATGTTCTCCTTTAGGGGCCACGTGAGAGCATTTTTTACAAGGCTTCTCCCTCAACCTCTGTGTGAGAGGCTGTTTGAGATGGATTTTGTTTTATAACTGTGTATTGAGAAAATATCATTGTATTTTAAAATGTATTATAACTTTATTTCATTGTGCTTTTGAAATTTCAGGATTGTATTGCATGCTACCAGTATGCTCTTTGCTATGTTATTCTCATTATGCTTGTAAGCCCCTTTGTGAGAACAGCGGGATGTAAATTTAAAATAGAATAGACTGATGGGTCATTAAGGGAGGCATTTTGTAACATGGTGCATAAGTTATACCAGCTTTCAAAGCAGACTTAAGTCTACCAAATTTACCTGCACAAGTTACACCTGTTAAAATATCTACACAAGGTTTCAATGAAAATTTGCCCGCATACTTTGTAAAATTCAAAGCAATGTGCGCACGTCCAATCCCCTCCCCACTCTTCCCCCAGGAACGCCTCTGGTCAGTCAGGGTATATTTAAATGCGGACATGACACACGTGCGTAAGTTTACCCGCATATCATGTGGGCAGTTTTACAAAAGCCCACTTCTGCAGGTAAAGCATTCTTGTACCCACAGACATGCTTTTGAAAATTGCACTGGCAATGTACAGTAAGGCAGATGACTGACAAATATCCCCGTACATTTTATTCAATCAAATGAAGTATTTGATCTGCCATCATTTTTTATTTCAGTTTTTGTATGTCGGTTAACGATTTAGCAATCGAAAATAGAGACGGCGTTACCAGAAAGTGAAAAAAAAAATCCCCATTTATGAACTCTGACTTCATGGCATCCCCGGTCCCAGCTGGCTGGAGGAGAACTCTTATCTCCTGCATAGTAACATTTGGGCAGATAAAGACCAATTGGCTATCCAGACTGCCCAGGTTATTCTGCTCTACACTGTTAAGGAAACGTCCCCAGCTGTCGGCCACAGGAGCGTGACTGCTTTCAGGATATTGCTGCTTCTTATCTGAATTAGTTTTTGTCCTCTTCCTCTTAGCTTCTCTGCCATCCTAGGGAGATAAAGCATAAAAGTTCCCATATCCCCCCGTGTCTTGTCAGCAAGCTTTGTAATAATCTAAACAGCTACCAAAGCATGGCAATAGATACACCAAGGTCTGCGTCAAGTCAGTGCTCGGCTGGTATATTACTGCACACAGCTACTTCAGCAGCCAGCTAACTCCTAAAGAGCCAAATGCTACCTCTTTTTACATATTAAATGGTAAGTATTAGTTGCCATGAAGTATACAAAACTTTAAAAAAAATTCAGTGGCATAAAGAGTCTCACTGGGGGCCTTGAAGAGCCACATGTGGTCCCCAAGCCATTTCTTGAGTATCTCTATTCTACATTGCTAGGAGGTTATCCTTAGAACAAGGAGCTGGGAGCTGTCAGATTTGTTATTTTCCCAGATTTACATTTTAATACATATCGTGAACACTTTAATAATCTTTTAATTAAAAAAAGAGGGCTGGTGTAACAGAACTTGACTAGCATAACAAATACCCACTGAACATTTTTAAGAAAATGAAAATGTTTGTATTTTTATGTTAACTCAGGTACACTAAGGAGGGAGCTTTCAAAAGGATTTACATGCATAAAAGTAGCCTATATCACAGCAATTTATCGTGCACTTACACGCCTAAAACCTAGTGACAATTCAATTGCATATATCATCACAATTTTTAAAGCTCACTTACATGCTTTAAAACCCAGTTTTAAGCACGTAAATCCTTTTGAAAATGACCCCCTAATTGTTTGTTTGCTCCTGTTGTGAATTTATAATAACAAATCGCCCTCGAGCAGGGCTTCCCAAATCTGTCCTGGGGTTTCCCAGAGCCAGTCAGGTTTCAAGATATGCACAGTGAATATGCATGAGATAAATATCTAGGCAGTGAAGGCTCAGCCTATGCAAATTTATCTCATGCATATTCATTGTGGATATCCTGAAAACCCAAAAGGACAGGCTTGGTAAGCCTTACTTGAGTTCACTTAAACTATTTTCAAATCACAAGAACTGATTTGGTATATAATTTATGTGAAAACTGCATGCTAGGTTCGAAAAGAGGAGACTTGCTAAAAAAAAAAAAAAAAAAAGCCTTGTAGAATAAAACACATTTTAGAAACAGCTGAATTAGTTCTCTGACAAAGCAGAAAATGCAATACGTTAAAAAAACCTTCTGCCTTATCATTTTCAGCTGTAGAAAGATGAGTTGATTTGGAGCATGTTTTAAAGAGTTACCATATAATCTGATCTTTACTGTAAGTCATCAGTTAATTTCTTCTATTGTATTTCTACACTTAGGACCGGATTTTCCACGGCTTCCTGAATCCCGGCGTGTGCGATATCAATAGAAAATGACCCCCTCAGCACTCTGTTTTTAGTTGTAGTGGCCTCTCAAACACAGAGTAACGTAAATATATTATTAGGACAATTTTCAAAGGGATTTACCTGAGTAGGCAAGAGTTACCTGAGTATGAGTATTACCCTCCCTTCAGCAGCTAAAACTAGCTGCCAGGTTTCACTTACAGGCCGATACAATATTGGCACGGAGAAAATGGGCACTCATGATTGAGCGCCTGCTCTCCTAATGCACATCGATTGACCTCTCTAGGGCGCCCGATTTAAATCAGCTGCCGCGGTAAAAAGGAGCAGTAGGGGAAATTGTGCCTAACAGACGCTCGTTAATTGAGCGTCCCTTTTCCCTAATTTTATTTTTTTAATTTTATTTTTAATCGTTCTCCTTTTTGTTCCTCCGACTTAATATCGCCACAATATTAAGTCAGAGGAAGTACAGAAAAGCAGTATTTTCTATTTTTCTGCACCCTTTTTGGGCTGCCCAGAAATTTATGCCTGCTCTGGGCAGGCATTAATTTTTGAGGGTAAAAATATGCGCGATGGGTGCACATTTTTTTTTTTGCATTGGAGGAGAATAGCTAATAGCCTCATCAACATGAATTTTCATGTGATGAGCACTATTAGCTTTGCGGGGTGGAGGGGGGGGGGGGGTTGGACGCACGTTTTGGATGCGCTAATCCCCTTATAGCATAAGGGGTTGTGGACGCGCATCCCAAAACACGCATCCAGCCATGGGTTAACCAGTGCGCTCGGCTGACCAAAGAGGTTTGAGAAGATTTTTGTTAAGTGAGGAGTTTTGGCTATTGTTATCCAGTCTGGACCAGTTCCTGATAGAAAGGCAAATCTCCCATCTCTAGGAGGGTTCTTTCCCCACTGTGCCTAGTTAATAGCAAAGGAGAAGACCTGGGAGTGTGTGGTGAGAAAAGAAGTTTGGAGACATCTATTTTGACAGAAAAAAGGAGGTTTTGTATTGTCTCTTGTTTTATGATTGTTATTGAGGACAGTAGAATGTTGATCCACCTAGACGAAGGAGGAGTGCAATGAGTTATGTTAAACCATTACTGTTGAAATGACCGTCTTTCATCTAGATGGATCAACATTCTGTTTTATTTATGGTATTTCAGCTAAGTGGATTTTTGTGGTTTTTGGTATTATTGAGGCAATCATCCCACTCTCTATGAGGTAGGGATAGTGGAAGCAGTGGGGGCTGGATCAATTGGAAGAAGGAGAGTGGCTAGAAGATGCACCATGGATAAAGACACCACTGTTTTTCTTGTTATGATTTTTCTCTTACTATTTATGATTTTTGGTATCCTGTCTTGGATATTCATTTTTAAGTTAAAGTACATACAGTGGCTGATCTTCTCTGAAGGAGAAAGCATTCTTGAAATAAAGCACGAAGGCAGATAATGGTTTTCAACAGAAAACATGTGCACATGGGAGTTTGGACTAAGTAGTGTTACCCATTTCTGCACCAGGGGCCCCAGAGGTATATATCTCCTCCCTGCCAGATGAATCCCGGCATCCCAGCAGCTGGCAAGTGTTGAAAGAGAGAAAGAATAGTTCTGGGAACTGTAGCACCTGGGATTCAGCCCACCAGCGAACTGAGGGGGTCACTATATTTGTCTTGACCTAATATATATATGTTTTTTTGTTTAAAACAATTTTTATTATTATATGCAGAACCAGACGATAATACAAGAAAATAGCGAACATTGAAATAGTCTCTGCATCGAGAATACCCCAAATTAACACTGTAGAAGAACCCCCCCCCAGCTCCCTCCCCCTTTTACTCTTTCCCCTACGATTAGACGGATCAACCCATGTGTTCCATTATTATAACCATCACTCTGCACAATACAGCAAGCAACGCAATAAACTCCAGTTCAGATTAAGCCCAGTTGTTTAGTATCAAGCTGCGGGACTGATGTGGAAGAGATTGCAGGTACAGATCCCAGACACTCAGGAACTTTTTCTTAAGCTGCGGAGATTGGCGCATCATCGCTGCATCCATTTGCATCATCCGATGCAGGCAATTGCGCCACGTCCAATATGAAGGGAGAGCTGTTTCTCTCCAGTTTATTAAGATGAAGTTCTTGGCTACAAAGCAAGCCTTAAGAATTAGTAAACGAGATCCCAAAGGTCTCACTTTTAAGGGAGAGATACACCCAAAAAGTAACCAATAGGGAGAAAGTGGTATGGAAATCCCCAAAAGAGTAACAAGATATCGCACCACTCTACACCAGTAGTTCTTGATAGGTGGACATTCCTAAAAGGCATGGGACAGTGCCACATGCATGACGACACCTCCCACACTCAGAGTGGGTGATATCTTTAAATGAAAGGCGCTTAGGGTCGAAATATAGCTTCGACAAAGAAATTTAAATTGTATTTCCCTATAGTACATATTCGCAGAGATTTGGGATACCTGTTTAAAGCACGCTCATATCATAACCCCGGTAATTGTGAATACCTCATCACTGTTCCATCTCTCTACAAGAATTGAGCATGTATCAATAGCAGTTAAAGTTTTCAATCTTGTATAGTAAAACGAGAGAGAAGGCACTTTGGTTTCCTCAAACAAAAATATATTATCCAGTGACTTGAAGGTCAAGGCCTGACGTGAACCTGGGGACAACGACCCCACATAATGCTGAATTTGTAAATACGGGAACACCCCCTGAGCCGAGAGGCCATACAGCTCCCGGAGTTCTAGCCAGGGTAAAATCGAACCCTCCGGGGTGAGCACATGGTCCTATTGTGAGATTCCCTCGTCTACCCAGTCGTGAAAGGCAAGTGTCTGTGAGCCTGGGATAAAGTCAGGGTTTCCTTGAATCGGCAAAAAATAGGCACATGAGCAATCAGCCTTTAATAATCTCATCAGATGGACCCAGGCAAATCGAATGGGTTTAATGAGTACGTTTTGTACAAGGAATGTTGAAAGTGTATTAGACTGTGATTGAAAAATAAATTTTAACTCTAAAGGGCTGGCCAAGGCGTTATCGGCTAACACATTAATGAATGTGGAAGTATCCAGCAACCAATCCCTAACTACGCGGAGGTTGCTAGCCAAATCTGGGTCCCCCAAACCACCTAGGCCCCACTTCTCTCTCAACCAGATCAAGGGTACTCTCGCCTTCCCTCCCCTCAAAAAAAACCTCCACTGAGCTCTATCAAGCTGCGTCAAGTCCGCCCGCCATACTTGTAGAGGTAAATTCTGAAAGAAATAGAGCCATTTTGGGAGCAGAACCATCTTAAAGAGATTGACTCTGCCACCCAAGGACAACGGTAAATCCTTCCAGGTTAGTAACTTATCTTGTGTGTACTTAAGCAATGGCTGTACATTTAACATAGAGTTTCACCATTGATCGCAGGATAATAATACCAAGATAAGAAAATGACTCCTCGGCCCATTGAGGAAAGTCCACTCCCCAAGTCCGTGGAAGGTCTTCCGGGTAGGCCAATGCAGTGGATTTATCCATATTTAGTCACAATCCCGAAAACCCCCCAAAATCCCAGATTAATTGGAGGAGGGGTAACAGGGATCTCTGGGGGTCAGTATAAAAACTAGTATATCATCTGCAAAAGCAGCGCATTTAAAGGTAGCTGTCTGAAATCTCATGTCTTTTATCTCGATATCTGTATGGATTTCAATAAGGGTTCAATAAGGGTTACGATTCAGGCAACAAAGGGTCCTTCCTAGGTTTATGAATGAGTGTAATATTTTCTGTATTGGTATGTGCAGGGAAGGAACCACTGACCAGTAGTTCCGTGTAAACACGAACTAAAGGGCCACCCACTAATTCAGCCATACATTTATAAAATTCAGCATTATAACCGTCAGGTCTGGGGGCTTTAAGGTATTGAGCCTCTGGATAACCAATAGCACCTCCTCCAATGTGATTGGGCTATTCAATACCTGTTTTTGTTCTCCCGTTAGCTACGGGAGATTTAACTGGGAACAAAAACGATCACAGGCTTCGCTATCCCATCCTTCCAAGGAATATAAGTTACCATAAAATTCCCGAAAGCGCTGCAGTATGGCAGATGTCTCTGTAAGAACCTGTCCAGAGGGAGAACACAGCGCTGGGATATGACGGGACCCGCAAGCCATGCGCACTAAGTTGGCCAATAATTTACCTGCCTTACTGCTATGCTGGTAAAGTTTATACTGATAATACATGAAGCTCTTCTAAGCCCTCTGGTGGATTAAGATATTCAGCTCAGCTTGCACAGTCAAGAACTGAGTCCGAGTTGCACTAGTGTTTGCTCTATTTAAGAGCATCCGCGCTCTTCTTAATCGAGCTGTCAGAGTCAATATTCTATGATCTATGGCCTTCTTTCTATGCACCATATACGAAATGATGTCTCCCCTCAATACAGCCTTTGCCGCATACCAAAATAAGACAGGGGACTTCTCATGCTGTGCATTCAGCTCTGCGTAGTCCACCCATCGGGCCCGTAAATGCTCTTGAAATTTGACATCAGTGGCCAGATAGAACGGAAAGCGCCAGTTAAAAGAGACTGCGTGAGAAGTACCCAGTGCAATCTCTGGCTGTTCGGACTTTGGACAATTCCTTAACACTGATCAAGAAATAGTCTAACCGAGAAAGGGTACCATGTGCTCTAGAGATATGAGAGAAATCTCGTTCCCCAGGGTGCAAGATGCGCCAGACATCCAGTAATTGCAAAGAGCGCTCCAAAAAGGCGTGTCCCCCTCCATAGCCAAAGTCCTGCTTAGAAGGAGGAGATTTATTCAGTTGAGGATCACAAACTGTGTTGAAATCTCCCCCAATTATAATAAATTCACGTAAATAAGGTAACAGGAGTTGATAAAGCTCATGAAAAAAGGAAGGGCTATGATTATTAGGGGCATAGAGATTACATAAAATCACTGTAGAGTGATGGATCTCCGCCACTAGCATGAGAGATCGTCCGAGAGGGTCTTTGATTTCTTTGTGAATACTGATAGGTACATTTTTATTAACCAAGATGGCAATCCCTGCTGACTTGGCTGTGGCAGAAGCATAGTGCACCCCTCCCCCCCAGTATCCACGCAATTTCTCGTGTTCTGTGTCATTAAGATTCGTTTCTTGTAAAAAAGCTAGAGCGGCTTTTCGTCACTTAAGGAGTGTCAGTATCTTCGACCTCTTAATTGGGGAATTGATCCCACAAACATTCCAAGTAATTAAACCAATAACAGTACTAGAGATAACATACAATTAGGTCCATTGTAAAAAGTGTACAAAGCAGTAACCACAGCGAGAGTCCTCCCAGCAAAGACCCCCAGCTGTCTAAAGAGTGAGAAATGAATGGTTTTGAATCAGAGTGAAGACATGACATAATATGAAACACAGTTAGAGCATCTATATATCGCATCAAATCCCCAAATTCCCCTTCCCCCCACCCTTCCAGCCCCACTAAGCCCTCATTCCTTTCCCCTTCCCCGCATCCTGTATTGTAAATGGAGAGCACTACCATGCTGGCATACCCTCCCCCCCCAATCAGGACCCCATCCGCACCATACTAGTCCCCGTCAAAGACTGAGATATACAGAAAGGATTAAAGACTTGAAGCTAACTGCGCTTCAGATCCAAAATAAGCATACAGTGAAATTGCATTATTGAACAGCCATAATATTCTGAATGACATGAACAGATGTATATGCAACCGGTGGAATTAAATTCAGGCAGTATAAGCAAACATAATGCCCGTATAACTCCGGTATTTAGTTAGTGTTTACGATAGCCATTGGCCAGCGTTGCATGTTGAGCAGATGCCCATGGTTTCTCTGCGTGACTTGGAATTCAAAGGAGAAGAATAAGAATACGACCAATGGGGACTTTTATCCCAAATCGCCATTATTAACTATGGCATCATATCAGGCTCCATCAAAGAATAAGATACACAGAAATGATTAAATGCTGGCAGTTAACTGCGCTTTATATCTCAAAACAGTCCTAACATTAAACTGTATTATTAATCAGCCAAAAGATGCCGAGAGAGATAAACAGATTCATAGGCAACTGATGTGAGTAGCTTCAGGCAGTATAAACAATCATAATGCCCAAGTAGCTCAGGTAGTCAGCTAAATTCCACAATAGCCATCAGCCAACTGTTCCTGCTGATCAGATGTCTACAGTGTCACTACCCGGCTGGTGGTAAAAGGCTCTTCGCTTTGTCAGCAGAGTTGTACCAAGTGACTCCCTTCTCAGTGGCAACCCGCAAACAAGCAGGGTACAGCAAGGTGGCCCAGATCCCCTGGGCGATCACTTGAGTGCAAATAGGGGCCATAGCTCTCCTCTGTGCTGCGACCGCCGTCGAAAAATCCTGGAAGACCAGCACTTTGGTGTTTTCATAATGCAGAGCTTTCCCTGCCCTGACTGCTTGCAGGATTTCATACTTGTGCGCAAAGTTGAAATGTTTAGCCACTACTACTTGCGGTCGGGTGGCATTTTGCTTTCGGGGTCCTAGCCTGCTCTATATGCAGCTTGCCATGCGCCTGGGAATATTCAGCTCAGCCGTCAGCCACGACTCTAAGAAGGCAGGTAACTTTTGGTCTTCCAACGATTCTGGCAAACCTACAAACCGAAGACTTGACCGACGGGACCAGTTTTCTAGGTCCTCGAGTTTAGCCGCATTTTTCTCGACCGAAGCCTGCAATGCCGCTATATCAACTTGTGCAGCCTGGAGGCCATCTTGGGTCTCAGACACGCGGCTCTCTAAGTCAGTGAAATGAGTTTCAATCTTGTTTAAATTCACGGAAATCTCCTCAACCTTAGAGGCAATGTTTTAAATATCAGGACCCAAAGCTTCCAGCACTGCGGTTTTTATATCCGCTATCACCGCTACGGGGGTCGACTCGCTCAGGTGAGTAGCCGCCATTTCTGGGGTAGCCACGGTCTGCTGATGGTCTTTTCCCCTTTCCTTGTCTTTTTTGGCAGCACGAGAGGAAATTCCGGGTCAGGCTAATGCGCGACTTTCGTGGCTTCAGCGCACTAATATTTTAGGCTGACTTATCTGATTTTAACGGTGCAGATGAGATGCGATGGAGAGGGCCTAGTGCCGAGAGAGAGAGGGTTACATCCTCCGCCCTCACCGCATCATGTGATCTCCTATATATATATTTTTTTTAATGTGTACACATTTTTGGAATAAATCCTATGGTTGCCTTTAATGATGGCCCCCTCCCTTCCTTCTGTCTGCTTTTCAGCTGTGTTCACTTTTGTGCGCTGTTCTTGCCCAGGCCTGAGCAGGCTTCTGATGAGGGGTATTGTTGCAGTTCTTACTTTCATTATTTATTTATTTATCTATTTATTTATTTATTTAAAAACTTTTAAGTTATATACCATCGCAACGGTTTACAAATAGGCACATAGACTAAGGTTAGTAAATCTAGGATATTGTACATTCTAACAGGTGCCAATAAAGTTCGGTTACAATTTCATAAATAAAATCATTATTTGAGTAATGTTGGTCAAGTCCAGGTATATTATTGAGTTACTATGAGGAGGGCTAAGAAGGAGGAACTTGCCAGGAATTTAAACACTTATCTATCCTAAATGACACAAAAATCAGAATTAGGAAGATTCTGAAATGTTTATGTGCAGTTTTTCATTTGCTAGAAATGCTGCTTGAAAGGAGGACTCAGTGGTCCACAAGTATAGAAAGAGTTACAGTTTACCATGGAAACTGCTATCTTTGCTTTCTTGATTGGGATTTCTAGTAAATTAGTACTATTGAACTCTGTAGAAGAAGTAAAGACTTCCTAATGGACCAGATGCACTGGTGATGAGGTAGTAAATTAAGGTTGAATTCCAGTTGTAACTAAGCTTTATAAGTCTCATGCAAAGCAATGGTCATTGAATAAGAGTTATCAAATTAAAATGGCAAAGATTTTTACAAACAGACATGTTTCTATGATGTCCATTCCCTGTAATCAATGCATTAGAAAGCTTCAGAAGTCATCCTCATTTTGCACGTTAATTTATTATCTTTCTATGTTTCTAAGAGATCCAAGTAGAATACATACAAAATCACTTCAGTAGAGCACTCCAGACTAATGAACTAAATGCACTACCCAAATATATATTGATCTTGGGGTTTAACAGTCTGCAGTCTCAGTAGTCTGTGTTTTTTACTTTTCCTTAATGGAAAAGGAATGGAATGGAAAATAAAACAGAGGATATTATAATGCCTCAGTATAAATCCATAGAGCAACTGCACTTTGAATATTGTGTGCAATTCTGGTTGTCCCATCTCAAAAAAGATATAGCAGACTAGAAAAGATGCAGAGAAGTGTGACCAGAATAATAAAGAGGATGGGATAGCTCCTCCATAAGGAAATTCTAAACAGGATAGGTCTTTGCAGCCTGGAGAAGAGATATGAAAAGATCTATAAAATCACGAATGGGGTGGATCAGGTAAACTTGGAACAGTTATTTACTTTTCCAAATAATACTAGGAGACACTTCATGAAGTTAATAGGTAGCACATTTAAAACAAATCAGAGAAAATATTGTGGAATTTGTTGCCAGAAGATGTGGTGAAAGCAGTTAGTATAATTGAGTGTGAAAAGTGTTTAGACAAGATCGTGGAGGAAAAGTCTATAAATCATTATTAGCTATGTAAACTTGGGATTTGGGAAAGCCAGGACTAGATAGATTCTTTGGGATTCTGCCGAGTACTTGTGATTGGATTGGCCACTGTCAGAGACAGGATGCTGGGTTTGATGGACCTTTGTTCTCACTAACGGGCTGATTCAGTAAAGTTCGCGGGAGAGCGGGCAAATGCCCGCTCTCCTGTGCGTGCGATTCTGTATTTAAATGAGGCCCGGCAGTAAAAACGGGCAAAAGGAGGCGCTAGGGACACGCTAGTGTCCCTAGCGCCTTCTTTTGGACCACAGCAGCAGCTGTCAGCCGACGCTCAATTTTGCCGGCGTCGGTTCTCGAGCCTGCTGACAGCCACGGGCTCAGAAACCAGACGCCGGCAAAATTGAGCGTCCGGTTTTCGACCCGACAGCCGCCGGCCGACTTCAAATTTTTTTTCTTTTTCTTTTTACTTTTGGAAAGTTTCGGGACCTCCGACTTAATATCGCCATGATATTAAGTCGGAGGGTGCACAGAAAAGCAGTTTTTATTACTTTTCTGTGCACTTTCCCGGTGCCCGAAGAAATTAGCGCTTACCTTTGGGTAGGCGCTAATTTCTGAAAGTAAAATGTGCAGCTTGGCTGCACACTTTACTTTCTGTATCGCACGGGAATACCTAATAGGGCCATCAACATGCATTTGCATGTTGCGGGCGCTATTAGGTTCGACGGATTGGACGTGCGTTTTCGGCCCCTTACTGAATAAGGGGTAAGGGAAAACGCGCGTCCAGTGGCAGGTTAACAGTGTGCTCCGTCGGAGCGCACTGTACTGTATCGGCCTGTAAGTAAGGCATTTCTTAAGTTGTTAATTGCAAAATACCAAGAGATGCATCTGAAATTATTTCCTAAAGCATGAGAACCAGCTTGATTTCAAAATATCAGTTTTCTTGTTTCTTGGACTTTTTGCTTTTTCTTAGTCCTTGATGTCCTAATTTATATCACTAGTTTTATTTTCACCCCCCTTTTTGGAATAAAAGGTGTGCATATTTTCTTATGGA
Source organism: Rhinatrema bivittatum (assembly GCF_901001135.1). Lineage (NCBI taxonomy): Eukaryota > Metazoa > Chordata > Amphibia > Gymnophiona > Rhinatrematidae > Rhinatrema > Rhinatrema bivittatum. Next base: position 49,659,200 of record NC_042620.1, on the reverse strand, counting down.
CATATCTTTTGGTTTGAAGAATCTCTTTCCATGAATCTACTCTTCAGGTGTTCATGCTGTTTATTCATACTTAGTATCAGCAGGATGATGCCTACCTGTGGTTTTGATAAGGGTCAACACAGCAGTACCCAAATATTTTTAAATTGATAGGAAGGACCAAGTAAGAGGGCCTTTTGAATTAATTGAAAATTAATATCCTGTCAAGAATGCTATATATATATATATATCAATTAAAAAGGGGAAAACCTTAATGCATTTGTTTTAACCATGCAAATACTGCACCTTTAACTGTATGCATGCATGTACTACAATGCAAAATGATACCAACAGTGAAAAACGTAGGTCTAGTGGCTTTGTGGCTTTTCCTATTTTAAACATATTGAGGTCCCTATTCAGAGGCATTTAGCCAGATAACTCACAAATTATCCCGTTAAATGCCAACTTTTGAATATTTTTGGCACTTATCTGGCTAAACTTTAGCTGGATAACTCATTATCTAGGTAAAATGTAGCCGGGTAACAAAGCAGCATTCCAGAGACATTTATTTATTTATTTATTTATAGAGTTTTATATACTGTCGTTCGGTTTTGCCATCACAACGGTTTACAAGCTTCCATTTAGTTAACAATCCTACGAAATGTGTTACGCACGTTGTAGTAAAAGTGAAGTCAAGGGTAAGTTTGCAGATTAACAATGGTAGAACTTAATTTAGGTTAAAGAGTGAATTTCACCTAATACAAATGGTTTCTGGGAAGAGTTGGTTAACTGGCTAAATCATCGGGCTAACTCTGATGCTGGATAAAGGTTTACTGGATAAAGGTAGACAGCAAGATAAGTTCATCCGGCTATCTTTGCAATCCGGCCAAGTGATTGAGATTAATAATGCAATGGAAACTTGTTATATTTTTCCCAAAAATAACAAAAAACAAACACATTCTTAGGAAAAAAAAATATGTTTATGAAAACATTGTAATCAAAAATTGCTTAATGCGTGAACTGAGCCTTGTTGGTCATGGATTTTTTTTTTTTGCTTAAAGGTACAAAAAGCTGTACATCGGCATGGAGCGCATTTTTTTATATCTTACTAGTCAATGGTCTTTATTGTGTACTCCTCCTATTACAGAAATGCTGCTGGGGATTACTAGCTAACTGTGATTCCTGCAAAAACTTGCCACAAAGATAGGATACTAGACTAATGGGCAGACAAGAGAAAAGCATAAGTGCACCCGGTATGTTGCTCTTTGTTAATTGATTTCAAGGAGCTGAAACACTGGGTCTGCAGGTCTCAGACTGATGTCATAATTAATTTCTCATCCACCAAAAAAAGATGGCCCTGTGCACAAATGAATAGCTAAGAGCAGAAGTTATCACTTCTAAAGATTAAATTAGGAAAAGCATTCTGTATAAATAAATAACAAAAAAACACACCCAAAAGTAAATAAATAAATATTCACCAGATAGAACTTTTTCACTTCACCCACATTATTTTTGCCTTAAAGGTGGGGAAGTGGGGGAAGGGGGACTTCAAGAGATATAATATTTCCCCAAATATCAACTCTGATAACTCCCTCCCTCACAAAAAAATGCTACCAAAAGATATTTAAAAATACCTGCCAAAAATATTTTGACCTCGTACATGCCCTCATTCTCCCTCTTTTCAAACAGTCTCTTGGAAGAGATTCACCCAAATCTGGACATGCTTTATGCAGGAGTTGGAGGAGTTTCAGTTTTTTCAGTGTTCACAGGCTAAAACTGCAAGGAAAAGCAATTAAAGCTCTGATTTGGAGTGATTTCATGGTTTAATGAGTTCCCTAGAATTGTAGTAGTTTGCTTAAAATGTCCCAAATGATGCTGTTTTGGAAAGGCAGAAATGAAATCACATGTACTGATGTCTGACCCCCTACTGTGTAATTTGTACGGTTACCTTGCGGCTTCAAGCAAGTTGCCAAACATCTGTGTACCTAACACCTTACTCTTCCTGGTGGTGTGCCATGTACCGAACATTAAAGCAGCAGTAACAGCAACATTTTAGCCAAATCACTTGGCAGTTAAACAAAATTATTGCTTTTGGTCTTTTTTTTGTACATCATTCCTGAGGAGATAATGTTTTTTTCAACTATTTAAAAGCTCATCTTACTCTTTTGAATGTAAATAACTAATCCTTACCAGAACAATGAGCAGCAATCCCATGATATATATATATATATATAGGGAGCAATTTCCATAAGCCTGCGTTGTTGCCGGGTGTGAGCACACTCTAGTATACATGGACCTTGTAGCTCCTTTCGAAAAGGAAAACTCTCTGGATGGTTTCCCTCAGAAAGTTGCCTGCAAGATAACGATGCACAAAGTACTCATGTACATTTGCAAAAATTAATTTTGCAGGCAGTAGATCAGGGGTAAAATAATGCACATAGTTTTGGTCATAGGAAAATAAATTAAATATAAGAATTTATATCCCATCCCCTCCACATACATAAAATCATTATAAAAAGAAAACAACATAAAAAAAATACAAACTAAAAATATAATCTATATGCAAAACACTCATAAAATACTAATTTCAAATAAAATAAAATAGAAATAAAGGCTTAGGATCAAAATAAGCCAGTGTCAGACTAACCAGTGCCTAGACGTAAAAGAAAATAGGTGAGAGGATGAGTAGATAGAGTCCTGGCCTGCCGTTATTAACATGGCATTGGGCCGGACTCCCTCCCACCTAATCATCATGTTATGCTCAGGCTTGTGAACCCTTGGGCCAACGGGAGGATGGTGTACCTTAGGAGGAAGATCCGTAGGTTCTCCTGTCGGGTGGCGAGACAGAGCAGAAGATGCGACCAGCTGACCCTCGGCACTGGAGACTGAGGCGACTGTGGAAGCAGATGAAGAGTCGTGACGTCAAGGAGAAGAACGGAGTCTTCGCCACTGGAAGTCCGTGGTCCCCCCAGGAGGAGCCCATAGGGACCCAGACCACTGTGACTTAGGTGGATCTTTGAGAGGTCAAGGAGTCCAGAGTTCGGTGCAAGGGCTAACTGGAGCTTCACCCCTGGAAGCCCGCGGTCCCCCCGGGAGGAGCCCGTAGGGACCTGGGCTGCTGGGACTTAGGTGGGTCCATGAAGACGATGGTCCAGAAGTAGTTCGAGGTCACGTGCCAGAGGGTCGTCGCTTACCAGTCCAAGGTGGTATACCAAGGGATCGCCACTTGCCAGTCCGAAGTCACACACCAGGAATCACCACTTGCCAGTCCGAAGTCAGGAATCCGGAACACCAAGACAAGACAGGAACAAGATCCGAAGTACAAGAACTCACCGAAGCAAGCACACCTGACTACGTAGGACGTTGCCAAGTCGAGGAATGAGCAGAGGAAGCCTCCTTTTATACTTCCTCTGCTCTGGCTCATAGGGAACAGGTGAGTGTAGTTAAAGGGATCAGGTCCTTTTAAATCTGAGGAGGAGGCGCGGCCTCGCACCTAAAGATGGTAGCGGCCATCTTGGATTCTCTCCGCGGAGAGAAACGCCGCGAGGGAGGAGCAGGGATGGCTCCTTCCCGATGACCATCACTGGGGCCCGTGCCGAAGTGACGGGCAAGGATCCGAGACCTCCCCCAGAGCTCCCGTGGTGGGTCGCCGTGACGGCGACCCACCGCGGTAGGGACAGCGGTCATGGCCTTCCACGGCCGCGGAACACAACACATCAGACCTCAGTACAGTTGAGGGGCTGTGCCCTTTATGTGAGGTGGCTGGTGGATTTTGCTCCCCTTCCCCTACATTCCTCATGGGAATTTGAACCACACAGGGGCTGAAGATCTCCCTGGTTGGTTGATTCCCATGGGGATTTTGATGGGTTCGGGGCCTGGTCCACCTCTCCTCGCCGCCCTCTTCTTTTCTAAACAACTTAGCTCTTTTCCATTTTCCTATTCCTCAATTTTTTCCCTGTTCACCTTCTTCGTTTCCCACCCCTTCTCCCCTTTTCCTTTCCTTGTGTATTTGCTGGTTATTGTTTTGTGTTTATTATCGCAGCAGTGGGTGATCTGAGTCCTGTTTGATGTTATGTATGTATAATTGGTGTAATCATTTTGACTCTTGGGATGTGTGTCAGGCATTGTTGGTGGTGGGGCTGATTTTCTGGGTGCTGGTGGGTCGGTGCAGTCACCAGTCATGCTGCAGAACCTCCCATTTGGTTGTGGCAGAGAAGGAATGGTGCATGGCTGTGATTTGCCGGAGTGGCCTGGGAAGCCAGGATTAGCCATTGGTGGCATACTGCTGGGTCATGATAGTATTTATTTTATTTTATTTATTTATTTATTTATTTATTTACATTTCTATACCGGTATTTGGTGGGACCGTCATACTGGTTTACACAGTTTCATAATACAAATTAAAACGAAATGACAAATACAGACAATCTAAAACAATACTAAAAATTATGAATTTCATTACAATTAAAAAAAAAAAAAAAAAAAGGCCTAAACATAGAACATGTAATACTGGACATTCAACGCTCTGTTTTACTCATCATCTCTTCACACTTATCACCGTTTATTACTTGTATCACAAGTTACTGTCGCCTTCATTGAATACTTATTGAAAGAGCCTTGCTTTGACTTTCTAATCGTATTTTAGCTGGCAGATTGTTCCAGATTTTTGGGGCGGCGAGTGATAAGGCTCTTTCTCTCAACTGAAGTTAACTTTGCTGAAACCATCGAGGGAATAGATAATAGGCCTTTATTGGCAGATCTTATGTACCTGTATTGCGGCGTTCAGCCATTCCACCTTTTCCTCATGTACTACCTTGTGAAGAATATAGAGGGTTTTAAACTGTACTCGCTGTTCAATTGGTAACCAGTGGAGTTCCTTTAATATTGGCGTGATATATCCTTTTCTATTGGTACCTGTAAGCATTCGTGCTGCGGAATTTGGCATAATTTGCAATGGACGGATTGTTGAATAGGGTAATCCGAGCAATAGGGCATTGCAATAGTCAGTGGATTGAAAAATTAGAGCTTGAAACACTGTTCTGAAAACTTTTAGTTTTAGCAAGGGTTTCTGGCTGGAAGAGGGTGTAAGGGGGATGGAGAGGGTGTCAGCGCTGTGAGTTCAAGCTGTATTTTGGTTAATGCCGTTAATGCTGTTTATATGGGGCTCAGGTGGTTTTCAATAAATTGCAGCCATGTTTAAATCTCTTTGAAGTGTATTGTGTATTGTTTGGGGGCGAGAGAGTGGGAGGGAGACCGAGGCTGTCCCCAATGCCTATTTTATATCTAGCTGCAAATAAGCACATCCAAATGGGATGCCTACTTTGCACCTGCTATTTCTGCAAATAGCACAAGTATGTTTGAAATTCAAATGTACGCACACTGTGTTCCTCCCTAACCCAAGCATACCAAACTGAGATTGCTTTTTTATTTAACCCAGCTGAAAATATATGTGCTAGGCATGTCCATGCATGCTTTTAGCTGCTCTGAAGGAAACAGTTTTTAACTAGGACAATTCGGGCAAATCCATATTTACCCTTTGAAATTTATCCTACCCGAGCGTATAAGTGCACATCTTTATTCCAAAAAAGCGTGACAGGTGTAAGTACCAAAAATAAAAGGTAACCTAAAAATTTGAAATTTATGGGATTTACGTGGAATGCAAGTGTTTTGAATAAATAGAATAATAAGACAAAAAGCAGTGATTAAACCTCAAGATGGTCAAGCTGGATTTTTGAGAAATCTAGATGCTGTTCCTGCTTTAAATATTTCTTGCCACATTTCCAGCCCAGAGATAGCTGTGCTTTTTTCTGCATAGTTTGCTGTTTAAAAGTATTTATCCACCCATCTTTTATTCTTGATTGAGTGAAGTTTTACCACTCCTTGTACTGTATGATTAAGATGTTGCATTAAACCAAAATTAAGTTAAAAAATGTTGTTATTTCTTACTGTAGCCTTTAATTTACTTTTGAAACTGAATCGTGCCTTCTACGTGCAAGCATTGTACTAAATTACTACCTCTAGCAGTAGTGCAGGTCTTGCACAAATTAATTTTCAGGATATAATGAGCTGAGGTTTTTTTTTTTTTTCATATCAAATTAAAATTAAATTAGGGATCCAATCTAGGAAGGACATCATCCTTCAAGAATGCAATTTATATTCATTTCATCATCATTGTGAAAGTTACCCTGGCTGGGATGACAGCTGATTTAGATATGGAGAGGTAAATGACGACCACCAAATATCAAGCAATGGCTTTCTGTGAATTGCCATCCTCATGAAAGTTCTTAAACTGAGCAAAGCCATCTTGCAGGCATGCTGCATTCTAAAACTGTAGATTAAATTCTTTTCCGATATCACTTGTGGGCTGGTACAAAGTTTTTTTGTTGCCTCTGGAGATGGGTCAAAAAGTTGTGATCACTTATGAAGTAATACCTAACTCATCCCATTAACCCAGTATTTTCAGTTGGGAAGGGATTGAGCAGATCGCAGTCTGTAATCAAACAGAAAGAATCTAGTAAGATTAGTTTATGAATAACTATATCTTTGATTTAATTGGATACTTATTTAACCTCATTGGATTGGTTCAATTTAACTGCAGAATTATTTTTTTTTTACCCAAGATTTTTTTCTTTTACCAGAATCTGCTTTCACTGGTTCCTTCTACTTAGTATTGCGACAAAACTACATAAGAACATGCCATACTGGGTCAGACCAAGGGTCCATCAAGCCCAGCATCCTGTTTCCAACAGTGGCCAATCCAGGCCATAAGAACCTGGCAAGTACCCAAAAACTAAGTCTATCCCATGTTACTGTTGCTAGTAATAGCAGTGGCTATTTTCCAAGTCAACTTAATTAATAGCAGGTAATGGACTTCTCCTCCAAGAAGTTATCCAATCCTTTTTTAAACACAGCTATACTAACTTCACTAACCACATGCTCTGGCAACAAATTCCAGAGTTTAATTGTGTGTTGAGTGAAAATGAACTTTCTCCGATTAGTTTTAAATGTGCCACATGCTAACTTCATGGAGTGCCCCCTAGTCTTTCTTGTTGTGCGTCCCGGCCACATCCGTTCCGTGGCCAGCCCTTTTCACCTTGTTCTCCCATCCATGAGCTCCGGGCTCTCCTCCTCCGCAACCGCAGCCAGTTCGCGGCGTCCCCGGCTCCCCCACTCTCAGTCTCCTCCACAGGCCTCACAGCAGAGCTCCCGTCGGGGATCCGTATCCTCGGCCCCGCCCCTAGGCGCGGGCATGGCCAACCTGCAGCCCTTTAAAGGGCCAAGCGTGGGAAAACCCCAGAAGACGCACGCTGATGACATCACAGAACCACCATATTTAAGGCAGGGCTCAGACCCATTATCCCTGCCTTGGCAATCGGGTCGTATACTCCGGTGTTATATAGTTTGCCTGTTCCAGTGTCTCCTGCTCCTTCGTCTCTCCATTCCTAGTAGTACCCTTCGGACTGATCTCACGGTACTGACCTTTGCTTGCTCCTGACCTCATCTGACTGCTGCTCGGATCTTGACCTCTGCCTGTTCACTGACCACGTCTGACCGCTGCCTGGAACTTGACCTCTGCCTGACCTGACTACTACTGGATTGACTAAAGGTATTGACCCCTGCTTCGGCTAACCATTCTGGACTGATACTCTGGCCTTGATCCACGCTATCCACTCGGACACTTTTTTTGGCCTCCTGTGACCTCTGAACATTCTCGCCTGGACATCGACCGTGCACCTTTGTTCGTGGTGGGCATGCCACTGCACTTCCTCTGTTGGAGACCCTGCGAGGCCCACCTAAAACCAGGCAGCCCGGGTACCCAAGGGCTCAGCCTGCGGAAACCCCGGGTTGCTATTGGTGAAGCTCCAGCTAGCCTATGTCTCCTCCTGTGCTCCACCTCCTGGTGGCAGGCGCTCTCTGGGTTTGACCAGAGAGCCGCACCAATCCTGCACCAGACCAAGGGTCCACCTCCAGCGCAACATTTCTATTATCCGAAAGAGTAAATAACTGATTCACATTATCCTGTTCTAGACCTCTCATGATTTTAAACACCTCTATCATATCCCCCCTCAGCTGTCTCTTCTCCAAGCTGAAAAGTCCTAACCTCTTTAGTCTTTCTTCATAGGGGAGCTGTTCCATTCCCTTTTTCATTTTGGTCGCCCTTCTCTGTACCTTCTCCATCGCAACTACCGTATTTTTCGCTCCATAAGATGCACCTGACCATAAGACGCACCTAGGATTCAGAGCAGGAAAATTAAAAAAAAAAAAATGGTGTGCTAAACCGGCTCTGTTCCCAGGTGTCTGTGCGTCTTATGGAGCAAATTAGGGTAAGGCATAAAATGTTTTTTTTGTCCCCATTCCAACCCTTTAAATTTAATAAACTACAACCCCCCACCCTTCTGACCCCCCCCCCCCCCAAGACTTGCCAAAAGTCCCTGGTGGTCCAGCGGGGTTCGGAGCGATCTCCTGCACTTGGGCCGTTGGCTGCCAATATTCAAAAAGGCGCCGATAGCCTTTGCCCTTACTATGTCATAGGAGATACCGGTGCCATTGGGCAGCCTCTGTCACATGGTAGGAGCAATGGACGGCCGGCGCCATCTTGTGCTCCTACCATGTGACAGAGGCCGACCAATGGCACCGGTAGCACCTGTGACATAATAAGGGCAAAGGCTATCGGCGCCATTTTGAATACTGGCAGCCAATGGCCCGAGTGCAGGAGAACGCTCCAGACCACCAGGGACTTTTGGCAAGTCTTGGGGGGGGGGGGGTGTCAGGAGGCTGGGGGTTTGTAGTTAATTAAATTTAAAGGTTTGGGATGTGTTATAGTTAGTGAGGTTTGGGTGGACCCTTGGACACTGTGGCAGCTGACTACGCCCACAGGGGCAAGTCCCATGAGGGGCCACAGGTCAGGCTCAGCTCTGAACACACAAACACAGATAGTTCTTTATTTAGACAATTTGACAGTAGTGAGTAGAAGATGTAGCCCAGTTGGGCTAGTATTCCCCAGGGTGCTGGAACAGCGGTTCCTCCGGTAGCAGTGCTGTAATGGAGAGAACTGAGAAAGTGAGTACAATATAACATTCACAGAGTCCCAAATATGGAGAAGCCCCGAGATAGGGAGAACTGGCCCTCGAGGAGCGAGTACCAGATCCCTGGAGGTAAAGAGATTTGTTGGCAAAGTACTCACTCAGCGGTTTCCACGTAGGAGATGGCACTGGTGCTGGAACGGGGGCAGGCCCTCGAGGGGCGAGTACCTGGTTCCAGGGAGACAGCTCTGAGGAGTGGATGAAAGTAATACTCACTGATGGTGTCTGTAGCGAATTCTTCCAAGTAGAAGAAGAGATAGATGCAGGCAGCGGGTCAGGGAACATGGGCCCTCGAGGAGCGAGTACCGGTTACCTGATAGTAACCTGAAAGAAGCAAAGAGACCCCCGAGGAGCAGGTACCCCATTAGCAGAAAGAGTGCAATGGAAGTTGGAAGGCAGAGTAGCTGGGTACAGAGAGCGAATCCCATCCGTAAGAACACCCTTGCTAACTCAACAGCTAGCAATAAACTGTAGGCTTAAATATCTGGGCAGCGTGACGTCATCACAGGGGGACGCACCTGAGGAACGCGCCAATGAGGAAATAAGTATGAGGGCCACGCGGCTCGCGCGCCCTAAGGTACCTGAAGAGCATGACAGGAGGCAGCACCCAAGCCGGTCCGGGAACGCCGGAGAGGATGGCAGGCAGACGCCATGGCAGCCAGGCGTCCGTGAAGAGCAGGAGTAGTTGCAAAAAAGGAAAGGTAGGCAGAGTGAAGCTGTTGGGAAGTGACGGTCGCAACAGGGTGGGGAATAGGGACAAAAAAAACATTGGTTGTAGTTAGTTTTTTAAAATTTTTTCTTTATATTTGCTCCATAAGACGCACAGACATTTTCCCGCCAGTTTTGGGGAAAAAAAGTGCATCTTATGGAGCAAAAAATACGGTATATCTTTTTTGAGATGCAGCAACCAGAATTGTACACAGTGGGGCAGATTTTAAAAGGGTTACGCGCGTAACTACGAATACCCGCTCCTGTGCGCGCCGTTGAAGCGCGCAAGTCCCGGGACGCGTTTATGTCCCGGGGCTTGAAAAAAGGGGAGGGGAGTGGACAGGGTGGTCCGGGGGCGGGACTGAGGCCTCCTGCACAATGGCCATGCATCTTACTAAACAAACGTCGGGGGGAGAGGGTTTAGATAGGGCTGGGGGGCGGGTTAGGTAGGGGAAGGGAGGGAAAGGTGGGGGGGGGGAAGGAAAGTTCCCTTTGAGGCCGCACCGATTTCGGAGCGGCCTCCGAGGGAATGGGGAAAGCCATCGTGGCTCCCCTAGGGCTCGGCGTGCGCAAGGTGCACAACTGTGCACCCCCTTGCGCGCGTCGACCCCGGATTTTATAACATGCATGCGGCTGCGCATGCATGTTATAAAATCAGGCATAGATTTGTGCACGCTGGGTTGCACGCACAAATCTACTCCCGCGCGTATCTATTAAAATCCGGCCCAGTATTCAAGGTGCAGTCTCACCATGGAGCGATGGACCAAAAAATCCGTTTAGGCAAATATGGAGGTTAGACGCCAAAGAAATGTCCAAGTACAACTTTATTAAAAATGGAGACCAATAGTTTGTATGTGTGCCCGACTCAGGCCAGAGTTTCGCCCCACACCGGGGCTGCCTCAGGGGCTAAAATAAATAAATACAAATGTGTAAACAATACAGGATATACATAATTAAAAAATAAATACAAATAATAATTAAAAACATAAAAATGTGTAAAACAGGTAACACGTACAAATAGCAATATTTCAACGAACACTTCAAATGATGCAGTCAAAGATACAATGAAAATGAAACATTGAAAACCAATATTAACATAATCCTTATTACCTGTATATGTTGAATTGCTATATTGTGAGTACCAATAGTATTCTTAAATGATTACATAAAATGGTCTAGTGGTCTGATGCTTCTGCAATGAATAATAAAAACTGCATATAGATCACCAATACAAAAAACTTAAATGAACAACGATTAATTATAAGAAACAAATGTTTTGAAACAAAATGAGATTGGAATGTGATGTGATATTAGATAGTATAAATTAAATTAATAAGAAAAAAATAATAATAAAATAATAAAAAATGAACATGATCAATTACGAAAACTTAATATCAAAATGAAAGGACCTAATAAACTGCTGAAAAATGATTGTCCAGTGGTCAAATACTATTATAAAGAAACAATATTGGACTCGGCCTCATAAATAAAATGTGATAATTAACATTTGTAGAATAAAAGTGACAAATAAATGAATTTATTAAAAGGAATATAAACTTAGTGTGTGAATGGGAAATAGACTTAACAAATAGTGCTCTGTGAAATAAATGACCTAGTGGTAACTTGCTGCTGCTCCAAAGTACAAAATATCAAAAAAAAAAAAATGTGTGGTCGGTATTAAACAAAAACTAGCAGGACAACATTAGTGAAGTGTAAGGAGAGGTGAAATAAATTAAATACTATTGAAGATGAAAGAATTAAAAGGGGGAAAAGGACCATTAAATACTCTCTGTGATATCGTGAGCAAATCGGCACGCAGAAGATAAACAATTAAATGAATAAAATGGTCTTGAAACTCACAAAAAAATGGTCTTAAAAATCGCAAAAAGGCAAAAAAAAGGGGGGGGGGGGGAGTGTCCAACACAATATTAATGAGACTGTGATAAACGGAGAATAGTAACCTGTTAAAAATCATCGCAACTATATTTAATGACTACGCTCGGGTGTTGTTTAGAAATATCAGGGCGGCAGGTCACTATGTAGAAATATATTTAAAATTGCTCGCTCACTGGGAGTACTTAATCTGTATGTAAACAAACGCCAAAAATATAAAAATGAGAAAAAAACACTGATTACAACTTGAAAAGTGACTAGCAATAAGTATTGACAAACAAAATAAAATAAAAATACAGCAACCTCTTAGAAATACTTCTTAAAATTAATTAAAGCAAAAGGGTGACATGAATGTTTACAAAAGCGGCAAGACGATGTGCCGACATGGAGCAATTGACTTAGGCATTTTAAAACTCTTATTAACAAACTGAGTTGAATTGGCTAACGCCCAGATTAGAATTAACAGTTTGAAAAACAATACACCCTTTTGTGAAAGTAAACTCTTGGAAAGAATACTTACTAAACAATTATGTCGGTTTCACTCGGTCTCCACTGGAGTACAAAATGGACGTAAAGGAGGAAGCTGGTTTAGAAGGTGCTTTAAATATGTGGTAAAATTGTGCCAAAAAGGTTGTCAATCTCAAAATGGGGGCGTGGTTAAGTCAGTGCTCCATTGGTAGATTGAATGTATGAGACATATTATTGAGATGCTAGAACATGTTTGTGGATCTGACAAATTGCCTTCAACAAAACAACAAAACCTAAACAATTAATTAAAAAAATAAATAGAAGTAATTAAATAGAAGTAATTAAATAAATAAATAAATAAATAAGGTGACCTATATATAAATTATATAAAAAATAAAAACATATGACCACTAAAATACAAATACTAATTGGTTACTATAGAATAAATGAAAGGAAAAAACAGGTAAAAAATGAAAAATGTGAACCCACTGTACTAAAAAAACTATTTTTTACGTAAAACACATCAAACTAAAATGATAAACGCTCTCCGAACACATATATGCAGATAAAAACAAAAATGTGGCAAATATGAATCATCAAACGCAGTTCATAAAAAGACAAAATAATCGATTTCTAAATTCAACCCATGTGGTTCAATAGTCTTAAATTAAAAAATGTACTTTTGTTCTAGTTGTAAAAGTATTTTGTCTAAATCGCCACCTCTCCAGTTTGGTGTAATTTGCTGTATCACACAGAACTTAAAATCATTAAAACAATGATTCATTTGAATACTGTGTTGAACTAATGGTTTTGACTCTATTCTTCTTTTGATGCTGCTTTTGTGTTCAATTATGCGCTTGTTGAATTGCCTAATTGTTTTGCCTACATATGCTTTGTTACAAGTACATAGTGCCAAATTAGTCTTACAGTTTGTAAAAGTTCTCAGTTTAAATGTTTTAGTCATACCTGGAACCTGCAAGTTGGTGACCTTCATATTCACATTGCAAACAGAGCAGTGTCCACACGGACGATGTCCTGGAGGTCTTCTGTCCTTAACTGAGTTGATAGGCAAAGCGGACGGGGAAACTAATTCTTTGATGTTTTTGTCTCTTTTATTAGCGATCATCAGACCTTTATCTTTGAAACATGGTATTAACTGCAAGACTGACCAATGTTTCTTGAGAATGTTGGTGATTTGATGAGACATATGTGTGTGTGTTATAGGACATACTATCCAGTCATTAGGTTTTTTGGTTTTTGTGGTGAGTAAGTCTTTCCTGCCAATCATGGAAGCTTTTCTAAAGCCTGCTTCAACATATTTTTGTGGATACGATTTAGCTAAAAACCTATCTTTCAGTTCTTCTGAGAGGGATAAAAACAATGTCTCATTGCCACACAAACTTTTTAGCCTAAGAAACTGGGAATACGGTAGATTTCTCTGTAACGACTTATTATGACAGCTCGAATAGTGCAGCAATTTATTAGTATCTGTGGGTTTTCTATATATATCAGTTAAAAAATTACCATTACTAAAACTCACTAAAATATCTAAAAATGGAATACTAAAAGTATTAAAATTAATAGAAAACCTTAAATTGTTGTCCAGTGTATTGATCCATACGTGAAATCTTTGTAGAGTGTCTGAGTTGCCTTTCCAAATTATAAAAACATCGTCAATATACCGCTTCCAAAGTAAAATATTTTCTTTAAATTGGTGATCTATCAAAAATGTTTTTTCAAATCTAGCCACATAGAGGTTGGCAATAGACGGAGCCATGGGCGAACCCATGGCCACTCCCTTTGTTTGCAAAAAGAATTTTTTGTTGAATGAAAAAAAGTTTTTCTTCAGAACATTTTCATTTTATTCACTATTCCCTTTCTAATAATTCCCAATATACTGTTTGCTTTTTTTTTTTTACTGCTGCAGCACACTGAACTGATGATTTCAATGTGTTATCCACTATGACGCCTAGATCTCTTTCTTGGGTGGTAGCTCCTAATATGGAACCTAACATAGTGTAACTATAGCATGGATTATTTTTCCCTATATGCATCACCTTGCACTTATTTATTTATCTATTTTATTTATTTATTTGCAGCTTTTATATACCGACATTCGTTTAGTAACATCACATCGCTTCACAATCAACAATGCTTAGCAACAGTGCTATATAAATTAACGACTAGCAGCAGTGCTTTATAATTGAATATTTTAACTTAAAAGAGTAATGATAATGCTTTACAATTGAAAAATTTAACTTAATAGAAATTAAAAACAAGAAAAACAAAGTAAAAAACAAAATGAGGGTAATTATCGCTAGAGGAACTAGATTAAATGGAACTATGTCTAAAGAAACTAAACTAATGGTATTACATCTGGAATTACATCTATAACAGCAGAGTAAAGCGCATATTGCATATAGCAGCAAAGTAATTTCATCTGCTATTTGGATGCCCAATTTTACAGTCTCAGAAGGTCTTTCTGCAATTTATCACAATCTGCTTGTGATTTAACTACTCTGAACAATTTTGTATCATCTGCAAATTTGATTACCTCACTTGTTGTATTTCTTTCCAGATCATTTATAAATATATTGAAAAGTAAGGGTCCCAATACAGATCCCTGAGGCACTCCACTGCCCACTCCACTGAGAAAATTGTCCATTTAATCCTACTCTCTGTTTCCTGTCTTTTAGCCAGTTTGTAATCCACGAAAGGACATCGCCACCTATCCCATGACTTTTTACTTTTCCTAGAAGCCTCTCATAGGAACTTTATCAAATGCCTTCTGAAAATCCAATATACTACATCTAACGGTTCACTTTTGTCTATATGTTTATTAACTCCTTCAAAAACGTGAAGCAGATTTGTGAGGCAAGACTTGCCTTGGGTAAAACCATGCTGACTTTGTTCCATTAAACCATGTCTTTCTATATGTTCTGTGATTTTAATATTTAGAACACTTTCCACTATTTTTCCTGGCACTGAAGTCAGGCTAACCGGTCTGTAGTTTCCCGGATCGCCCCTGGAGCCCTTTTTAAATATTGGGGTTACATTAGCCACAGAATCTCAGAAAGTAGGATTGTTTATTTTTATCAATGAGCCCTAAAGCGTGACATACCTTTATGCCAGCTTGTATAAAATTTGCCACGCTGCAATGGGTGCATTGGCCATGCAGGAAACTTTTTGCCTCGCGGGTATTAGCAAATGGAATTTACACGTGATGAATGCTATTAGCTATGCATGGTTTGGACGCGTGTTTTGGACACCTTAATTCTTGTATTGCATCAGGGGTTATGGATGTACATCCAATTGCGTGTTAAGCCGTGGGCTAGCCGCAGCTCATGGTATTGTATTGGCCCCCAAGAAAGGATTTTGGAGAGTGGAAGTTTATGGAAGAGTTGTGTAATTTTTTGGAGGTGAGCCAGTTTCTGAAGGAAGGGAAACTGGTGTCTGAAAGGATTGGATTCTACATCTCTTTTACCTTTGCTCATTGGCAACTGCAGGGGTGAAGAGCTTGAAGACTTTTTAGATCCTGGATATTGCTGAGAGAGCCTTTTGGACTTACCTATTTGAAGGCTATATTTTTGGATGAGAGGTTTATGTCACTCTTTTTCCAGCCCTTGTTTATTTCTGGAATTACAAAGATACTATCCTACCCTCCAAGGGGAAGGAATGATTGAAGTGGATGCTGGTGCTGGGATGAGAAGAGCATCTAGAAGGAGTGTCTTGTATAAAGAGACAATGGTTTTACTGACTTTGATTTCTCTGATACTGTTTTTTATTTTTTCTTTACTGGCTTGGATTTTGATTTTCAAACTCAAGTAAACTTTTATGTTGAAGACCATTACTGGAGCCTGTGAGGTCAATATTCAAACCATTTAGATGGATAACTTACAAGTTATCCATCTAACTTACAAGTTATCCATCTAAATGGCAAGTTATCCATTGAAATGTTTAGTTTTGAATATTGACCTCTGTGATTTTTGTTTCTCATTGGACATTAAGAAGTTGGGTGGGGAGCACAAGTGTTTTATTTTTGTTCATGTCTCACTTCCTGGAGGACTCCCCTGCCCAGTGACTAGGATCAGTGGACTGAGGCTTAATGAGGATGACTGCATATATGATCACACCAAGGGTCCAGGAGGTGAGAAGCCTTCCCTCTGCCAGATGGACCCCAGTATTGCAGCCCCCCAGTTTCAGTCCTCTTACAGTTGTTTACTACTTTATGCCAGTAGATTTTCAAAAGATTCATGTATTTACAATGAGAAGAAATGTCTGTATTTTTAGAGGTTGTTTTTAAAAATTAATGTATCTGAACTGAAAGAAAACTGATATCTGTAATATTATTCAGGAGCATTTGCTATCAGTAACCTAAAAAATGCTTAGCATCTGACATTATAATATTCTCTAGTATGCAGGTCTGTAGATGGGGAAGTATGATTGGAAGGCTTTAGCATGCTCAAGACTCCATGACTTGGTCCTTAAATAGAGTTAGAAATACCAATACTTTCCTAATTTTGCCCACAAATTCTCTACGATACTATTTATGTAAGTTACAAGGAAGCTGATTTATCATGTCCTTAATATATCAGCTTAATATCATGTCCTTAATATGCTTGACTAGGCAGTCAGTATAGCAAAGTATGTTAACATAGGACATTAATACATGTTAATTAGCTTTCATTAACAGCCCGTGTTAATGACATTTATTTATTTAAAGACTTTTTTATACTGGTATTAGTATGGACATCATACCAGTTTACATTTGAACAAAAGGTTAGAAATACATAATAACAGGGTCCATTTAACGGGAGGGGGGAAACCAACATAGTACAGCGTAGAAAAATAGAACAGCTGCAACATAAACGTGATAAATAATGGGCAGCATCTAGAAGTACGGAGCTACGTCAGTGCAAGAAAACAGGTTAATATAAATAACAATGTCAAGTAGACAAGGCGATATGTACAAGGACATATGTACAAGGTGGTGTCGTGACAGTAGGTTAAAAGGGTACAGGGTGGCAACAGGGGGTGTACAAAGGAAGGAAGGAGGATAAGAAGCAGGGGAGGGGGGAGGATTAGTCTGGGTAGGCTTGTCTAAACAGCCATGTTTTAAATTTCTTTTTGAATTTGAATGAGCAAGGTTCTAGGCGGAGACTGGTAGGCAGGGAGTTCCAGCGTGAAGGGCCGGCAATAGAGAGAGCACGTTCTCTGGTGGAAGAGAGGTGTGCTGTTTTCAGGGAGGGCACGAGCAGGGTTCCTTTATTAGTTGTTCTTGTGGGTCGGTTAGACCGCACCACACTAAGAGGGATATCAAGCCAATTGGAATTGTGAGAGAAAATGGCTTTGTGAACGATGGTTAACATTTTGTAGAGAATTCTGGAAGGGATGGGGAGCCAATGTAGGTCTTTAAGGATGGGGGTGATGTGCTCAGTTTTACGGGTGTTGGTGATGATTCTAGCTGTCGCATTTTGGAGCATTTGCAGCGGTCTTATCGTGGAGTAAGGGAGACCTAAGAGGAGGGAGTTGCAGTAGTCTAATTTCGCAGATAGAGTGGTTTGAATCACAATGCAGAAATCTTGGGAGTGAAGTAGTGGTTTAAGTTTTTTTAGGACGTTAAGTTTGTAAAAACCTTCCTTAAGAATGGAGCTCACATATTTCTTCAGAGTTAGTTGTTGGTTGAGGAAAATTCCTAAGTCTTTTATAAAGAGTGGTGCGGCAATTGATTTGAAGGCTGGGTCAGAAGAGAGAGAGGGATTGGGAGAAGAATGTGGTGAGATGAGAAGGAGCTCAGTTTTATTAGTGTTGAGGGCAAGGTGGAGGTTGGTGAGGAGAGCGTTGATAGATGTAAGGCAAGATTCCCAGTGTTTCAGCTCATCGGAATTGGAGGTATGAATAGGAATGATGACTTGAACATCATCAGAGGTTAAGTTCAGAGAGTAGGTGGCAAAGCGAGGTGAGATAAACATTGAAGAGGGTAGAGGAGAGGGAGGAGCCTTGTGGGACTCCCTGTAGGAGGGAGTGTGGGGCAGAAATGGCGTTACCTATTTTGACGGAGAATTTTCTGTTGCATAGATATGATTTGAACCATAGTAGAGCAAGACCAGAAATGCCAATCTCTTCAAGACGGGCTAGTAGGAGGGAATGGCAGATAGTGTCAAAAGCCGCGGAAATATCTAGGAGGGCGAGGATGTAGCTGTGGCCTTGCCCCATACCTCTGAGGAGATGATCAGATAAGGTGAGAAGGAGGGATTCTGTATTGAAATGCTTCCAGAAGCAGAATTGGGCAGAGTGGAGGATCTTGTGAGTTTCGAGGTAGTCCGTTAGTTGAGAGTTGACTACTCTTTCCATTATCTTGGTGATGAAAGGGAGGTTTGAAATAGGGTGAAAATTGAAGGGGTCTTTTGGGTCAAGGGAGGGTTTCTTCAAGAGGGGTTTAACCACTGCCTGCTTGAGTGTGTCAGGGACAGTGCCAGTAGAGAGGGAGCAGTTGATAATATCAGCTATGGCTCTAGCTATGGAATTAGGGACAGCTAGGAGAGCTTCAGTAGGGATGGTGTCATTAGGGTGGGAGGCAGGTTTGAGTTTCTTGAGGATGGATTCAATCTCTTTGGAAGAGGTGAGATCCAGGGAAGAGAGCGCGGGAGTGGCGGGTGAGATGCCGGTAGGGGGAGGGAACGAGGAGTTGGGGAATCTAGTGAGGAGCTTCGTTATTTTATTGTGAAAATAGTGTGCAAGTTCCTCACTTTAGCAGCAGCCTCAGAATCAGGTATGATAGGGGGTGTCGGTTTCGTGAGACCTGCGACGTAAGCGAAAAGCGCCTTGGGATTGTATCTATAGTCGTGAATCTTGGCTGCATAAAAGTCCCGTTTGTGCTTCAGGGTAGTAATTCTGTAATAGTGCAGGGCTGTTTGATAGCTTGCGGAGTGCTGTGGGGTTGGGTCTTTGCACCAGGTTCTCTCTTTTTGGCGGAGTTTATTTTTCATTGATTTTAATTCAGAGGTGTACCATGGGTTCGCGTGCTTGGAGGTAGTATTTATGGTGCATGTGAAAATAGGGCAGAGTTTATTAGCTATATCCAAGGTGATGTTATTCCATGATGCTAGCGCAGTGTCCGGGTCGGAGCAGTTTAAGTTATGCAGGGAAGAAGTTAGTGCGGTGATTAACTCGTCGCTAGGGCAGGATTTTCTGGAGACTATGGTAGTATGGAGGGCCTTCCTGCTGGGGGGGGGGGGGGGGGGGAACTGTTAATGTTGAAAAGGCTTTTTCTTAGGTAATGGTTGGACCACGGGACTGGGGTGCACGATGGGGAGGTGGTGGAGCAGATACCGGAGTTAATAAAAATTAGGTCAAGGGAGTGACCAGCTATGTGGGTAGGGGAAGTAATGATTTGCTGAAATCCTAGAGCATGGAGGGAGTTGAGGAGGGTTTCACATGAAGAGGAAGGGAGTGGGGCGTCTACATGGAGGTTAAAGTCTCCAAGGATGATGGTGGAAATGTCAACTTTAATGTACTCAGCAATGAATTCGATCAAGGGTGAAGGGTTAGTTTCAAGCAGGCTTGGAGGGGAGTAAACCAAACATATTTGTAGTTCGGAGGATTTGAAAAGGCCTATCTCGAGCTTCGGAGGAGTGGTAATGTGTACGGGTTTAAGGTTTAGGTATTTTTTGGCAGTGAGGAGGAGGCCTCCTCCTCTTTTTTTGGGTCTCGGGATTGAGAAGAGATCATAGGATGATGTGGGGAGTTGATTGATAACGACCACATCAGTTTCTTTAAACCAAGTTTCAGTGACCGCACAGATGTCAGGCTTGCAGTCGGTCATAAGGTCATTGAGGATCGGGGTCTTTTTGGTGAGGGATTGTGCATTGAATAATATTAGGGAGAGTGTGGAGAGGCCTAGGAATTGTGTCAGCGGAGAGCTGAGGATGGGGACATGCAAATGAGTTATGTATCAATTTTCGCCAGACAAAGTTAGTGCATTAATGTGGATGTGTAATTAAGTTTCTTGCGTTAATGGCTTTGTGTTAACTTTCACATGTGGGAAGAAATTTTCAAAGGAGTTGCACGTGCAAATGTAACATATTATCCCAGCAATTTTAAAAAGACATGAGCATAAAGTGCACTTACACGTGTATAACCTATGGACAATTCAATGGCATATATTGTAGCAATTTTCAAAAGCCCACTTACACGGGTAAAGTGCCCACACTTGTAAAACCAATTTTAAGCATGTAAATGCTTTTTAAAATCAGGCTCATAATGTGCATTATTTCTTTTTTTGCGCTAATAGATAATCATCTATTTTGTGCAGATTTGCTTCTCATTACCTAAATTCTCCTAGATTTAGCTTGTATTAAAGGACATTGGCAACCCTGTTAATATGCTTTAAATGTCTGCATCATTCATTAATGCCCTGTAGTACATTGGCCCCTAAATAATGTGAAACTTCAGCTGCATATTTAGCTAGAAAGCACCTATTCCAAGTAGGACGGTTGCACCACAGAAAGAACGCTCTGTTTCTGTTGCTGGGTTTCTGTTGATTTTCTAAAACAGCAAGATCGTGCTTTGAAAGCTAACTTTAGGGCCATTCCAAAGTCAGACTCTCTGTCGGGCCGATACAGTAAAGTCCGCGGGAGATGTGTCAGCAGTTTGCTTGATCCAGGGCATCGTTTCAGTTGCCTCATGTGCTCCCCCCCCAGAACGATGTTATCATCAGTTAGTGCCTGCTCCAAAGAAAAAGGAGGTACTTTAGCCCTAGGTCTGTGCACGACAAAATGACTTGCTTTGCAGGGAATGAAAGTGAAGGAAATTTATTCCTCATCAAGTCAAGTCTCAGAAAAATATTGATTTTTGCTCACAAGGTCCTTTGCTGCAGAGATTGTACATTCTAATTTTTCCTTTTTTTTTTTCCAGATTTAAACAGCGTTATAGTGAAATATTATTACCATTATTATGACTAGCAGTATTAGTAATAATGTAGAGGTTGCATAGCAACAAATACACTTTAAAATCTTAGCATTCACATTTTTATTTTTACCCAGTTATACTAAAGGGGGGGGGGGGCATATTAGGAAGAGGTAGTTGTCCATTGTTTTACTTCTTGAGGAAAGCCGTATCACATCACCCAACCGGCTTTACCCATTGACACAAGAGTCAATGGGAGAACTGGGAGCCGAGCTAGAGAGTACCTAAATTCTCACCACTAGATTACCTATGAATTCCATATACCTGGGCGATAATGTGATTTAATGGCTTTGCGAGATAAAAGCCTGAGCAACAGCTTTGTTGCAAATAACCTGATGGGCACAGTCCAGTTTATTACTCCTACTGTGTGTCAAACTGCAACCCACCTAGAATGGATGACAGAGCAGAAAATAAATATTGTAAATGAAATAAAGAAATAAATCCTACGTAGCTCATTCTACATGGACCCGAGGAAACAAAGCCCTTGAAAGCTAGTTACAAATGTTTTAATGTACTCCAATAAAAAGTATTGCCTACAACTTGCTTATTGATCTTTATTTCTATTATTCCTAATGGAAATTCAAGTAACATAGATGGATTTTTATTTTTTTTTAATATTACCGAATGTGGCAATCTTGCCTGAAATCCCTTCATGTTTCTCTTTGTATTCCTTTCTGTTAATTGAGATTGAAAAAAGATACTGCAGTTCAGCTGTCGTTCTGTACAGCTGAAGAAAACAGTGTCCTCCTAGAGACTGTGAAGTTCTTGCAGGTACGCATGAAGAGCTATGAAATCATTTTCTTCTCTCATATCACGAGGGGGAGGTGAGTGTGAAATCATTTAAGCTTTTTAAAGTGGAGATCAGAAACGAAAATATATCTCTATACGTCTAGGAGGTGGCTGTGCCCAGATATGTGGAGGGGAATGATTGGATGTATAAATGTAGTGGCACAGCGGCAGCAGAACACATTTTCAATTGGGGAACCATGCAAATTGTCCCCAACTCCGCCCCCAACTCGGTGATGAAGGCTTGGTAGCCCTAAAGTAATTCAGTATTATGTTGAGGCTGCGGGTAGATGTGGGACAGGAGATAGAAGAAAGAGGAGGGGAGACTAGAACAGAGGGATAGAGCAAGAGCTGGGGGCAGGGGGAAATGGCAGGGGACAGAAGACGGCAAAGGGGGCACAGGGAAAGAGGGTAGGGGAGAGACCTGGGGATGTAGTGGAGAGGGCTGGGGGCCACAAAGCGGAGAGGGCTAGAGAGCACTGAGAAGGGGGATGAGAGCTGGGGAGCATGCGGGAGAGGGCTGGGGGTACAGGGACAGAGGATGGGGTGGGGGAGAGGCCTAGGGGGCACAGAGAAGAGAGCAGGGGAGAAGCCTGTGTGGCACAGGGAAGAGGGCAGGGGACAGGGAAAGAAGAGACATAGAGAGGAGAGGGCAGAGGGCACAGGGAAGAGAGCAGGGGAGAAGCCTGTGTGGCACAGGGAAGAGGGCAGGGGGACAGGGAAAGAAGAGACATAGAGAGGAGAGGCCTAGGGGGCACAGAGAAGAGAGCAGGGGAGAAGCCTGTGTGGCACAGGGAAGAGGGCAGAGGGCACAGGGAAAGAAGAGAGGGCAGGGGAGAGGCCTGGGAAGCAAGGAGAAAGGGGGGGGGGGGCAGCAAATGAGAGCAAGGGAGAGAACAGGGGCCATGGAGAATGAGGACAAGGGGACACAAAGAGAGGAGAGGGCTGTGGCCAGGGGGAAGGGTCAGGAAGCAAAAAGAAAAGGACAGGATGGAGGCAGATGGAGAGGATCAACCTCAATGAATGTAATACCCCCTTCTCAAAAAAAAAAAAAAGCAGCAACCAGAATATTAAAAAAACAAAATAAAGTAGACAACCAAGTCACTTTTGTCCCCTCAGCCCCCTCTTTCATTTTGCTTTCAGTCCCCTCCCCTCTCCTCCTCCTCTCGTCTCCCTTCAAATGGAGCCCTGCTCTCAAATTTTCCTGAGTGCTCCAGAGTCCTAGCCCTCCTCCTCCTGCTCTCTCCAGCCCCCTTCCCTCCCCTCCCCCTCCCCAGCTATCCCTTTTCTGGAGAATGGAAGCATAGGCAGAAGCAATGAATCGTGCAGCTGATTCCCAGACAGAACAGGGGAGCCAGCAGCGCGCAGCAGAGGCCGGTCGCGGATTGAGATCCCATCTCCCACAGAAGCTGGCCCCATGCAAAGGATGCGTGTGCACCGCGGAGGCTGGGATAGCTAAAGGCAGGCCCCAGCCTAGCAGTCAGTCTTCTCTCCTCGCGATGGCTCAGTCAGCTCATATGGTGTGCAGGATCAGCTAGCCAAAACTTCCAGCAGCACAGGTAAACAAGCCAAAAAAAAAAAAGCCTACACGTGTTCCAGGCCCTTTTTAAGCTTGCTCCTGGCTGAAGTTTCCTCTTTGATGTAAGTTCTGCAGTGAGCAAGCTGTAGCTCAGGTAGAAGGAGCGGGGAGGGAACGGGAGTTGGTGGGGGAAGGGGAGGAGTTATGTTGCTGTTCATCAAGAAAGTTTAAGGAAGGGAGCAGGATTTGTTCTTAGCAGCTTCTGAATTTGTTTTGGGGGGGGGGGGCATGGCGCCTCCCCCCTTCCCTTTTCAATGCGTACGTAGTGGCAGACGCCAAAGTAAGCCATCTGCAGTGGTTTCACAGATACAGATTACTACACAGGGGTACTTTATTAATTTAATTTATTTAGTTACAGTAACTTGTATTCTGCCTATTACCAGGTCCTGTTCTAGGTGGATTCCAGAAAAATATGAAAGATAAACATGAAATAAATAATTGTAAGGCAGGTTGTGGTTTGTCCTGTTCAGTGGTGAGTACAGCCTGCATCTCTAATAACTTTTAAGGCTATCAGTCTACAGATTAAAATGTTCTAGGATGATGTAGACTATAAATGATAACATTTGACAAAGAGTATTGACTGTATGGCTTAGCAGAAGTAATGGATATTTTCATGAAGGATTCAGTCTAGTCGCTTCACAACCAAAATAAACTGCATAGTAACCACTTTTTACAGTATTAAACCCTTGATCTGGTGCTAAACTTCTTCGTCATTTAAACCATTTTTATATCTCTGCTTAAGGTTCAAGTCAGTCAGGCTGAAGAAAAATGAACACCATCAGGGCCAGATTTGTTTCAGGAAAACGTAGGCCAAAAAGAAAAGTTTATGAGGTCTGCAAGTCGATAGGCGGTTTGCAGTTCAGGGAAAGCTATTGATTATGCAAAACCAGTGATGAGCCTTAACTAGCCTAGGTGGAGGAGCAGCAATTTACTAATTCATTTTTAGGGTTGTCTTTGTGCAGGATTTTTGTCATGTGAAAAATGAAACAATCCCCCCCTCCCCCAAAACCGTACCATCCCTAGTAACAGCAATGTTAGAATGAACAGAGTGTCCCCACTAGTCCGATCTGTGCTGATCCTATCACTGGGTAGAATGTCGGCAGTTCAGTCTTCATTTAAGTCTCTTATAGTGCTTCTTGAATAAAATAGCGTGATTGGCATGTCCATCTTGAATAAAGTAATGTGGATACTGTGTAATACACATGGCACCAATTTTATCATTTTCTTTAAATGTAATTCCATGATGACTAAAGACAATTCATTTTAAAGTCTAAAACTGGTCTGAAACCAGTTTCCTTACTCACTGGCAAAGAAAATTGAATAAAGGCTGTACTTTATTTAGTGATGGGGAGAGGCAGTTATCAATGCCTGCCTAAAACTTTGTTTTACTTGTGAAAATGGGGTCTCTGAAAACTGTTTATTCAATCTGTGAAGTACCACTATGTGCATAAGAACATAAGAAATTGCCATGCTGGGTCAGACCAAGGGTCCATCAAGCCCAGCATCCTGTTTCCAACAGAGGCCAAACCAGGCCACAAGAACCTGGCAATTACCCAAACACTAAGAAGATCCCATGCCACTGATGCAATTAATAGCAGTGGCTATTCCCTAAGAAAATTTGATTAATAGCCATTAATGGACTTCTCCTCCAAGAACTTATCCAAACCTTTTTTGAACCCAGCTACACTATCTGCACTAACTACATCCTCTGGCAACAAATTCCAGAGCGTTATTGTGCGTTGAGTGAAAAAGAACTTTCTCCGATTAGTCTTAAATGTGCTACTTGCTAACTTTATGGAACGCCCCCTAGTCCTTCTATTATTCGAAAGTGTAAATAACCGATTCACATCTACCCGTTCAAGACCTCTCATGATCTTAAAGACCTCTATCATATCCCCCCTCAGCCGTCTCTTCTCCAAGCTGAACAGCCCTAACCTCTTCAGCCTTTCCTCATAGGGGAGCCGTTCCAGCCCCTTTATCATTTTGGTTGCCCTTCTCTGTACCTTCTCCATCGCAACTATATCTTTTTTGAGATGCGGCGACCAGAATTGTACACAGTATTCCAGGTGCAGTCTCACCATGGAGCGATTATAGCATTATGAAATTTTCCGTTTTATTAACCATTCCCTTCCTAATAATTCCTAACATTCTGTTTGCTTTTTTGACTGCTGCAGCACACTGAGCTGACAATTTTAAAGTATTATCAACTATGATGCCTAGATCTTTTTCCTGGGTGGTAGCTCCTAATATGGAACCTAACGTGTAACTACAGCAAGGGTTATTTTTCCCTATATGCAACACCTTGCACTTGTCCACATTAAATTTCATCTGCCATTTGGATGCCCAATCTTCCAGTCTTGCAAGGTCATCCTGTAATGTATCACAATCCGCTTGTGATTTAACTACTCTGACTAATTTTGTATCATCCGCAAATTTGATAACCTTATTCATTGTATTCCTTTCCAGATCATTTATATATATATATATTGAAAAGCACCAGTCCAAGTACAGATCCCTGAGGCACTCCACTGTTTACCCTTTTCCACTGAGAAAATTGACCATTTAATCCTACTCTTTGACTATCCCATGACTTTTTAGTTTTCGTAGAAGCCTCTCATGAGGGACTTTGTCAAACGCCTTCTGAAAATCCAAATACACTACATCTACCAGTTCACCTTTATCCACATGTTTATTAACCCCTTCAAAAAAATGAAGCAGATTTGTTAGGCAAGACTTCCCTTGGGTAAATCCGTGTTGACTGTGTTCCATTAAATCATGTCTTTGTACGATTTTGATCTTGAGTATAGTTTCCACTATTTTTCCCGGCACTGAAGTCAGGCTCACTGGTCTACAGTTACCCAGATCGCCCCTGGAGCCTTTTTTAAATATTGGGGTTACACTGGCCACCCTCCAGTCTTCTGGTACAATGGATGATTTTAATGATAGGTTACAAATTTTAACTAATAGATCAGAAATTTCATTTTTTAGTTCCTTCAGTACCCTAGGATGCATACCATCAGGTCCAGGTGATTTGCTACTCTTTAGTTTGTCAATCTGGCCTACTACATCTTCCAGGTTCACAGTGATTTGGTTCAGTTCATCTGACTCTTCACCTCTGAAAACCATCTCCGGAACTGGTATCTCCCCAACATCCTCATTAGTAAACACAGAAGCAAAGAATTCATTTAGTCTTTTTGCATTGGCCTTATCTTCCCTAAGAGCCCCTTTAACCCCTCTGTCGATTTCGGAAAAGATCGATCAACAAGACCTAGGAAATTTTAAGATTACACCCTCAGATCACGTACGAGACTTAGATATACAGATCGATGAGAACTTTTCAATGAAAAAGCATATAAGCAAATTAATAAAAACAGGATACACCAAACTGAGAATACTTTACTGGCTGAAACCGTTGCTAACAATACAAGACTTCTGCACTGTTTTACAAACATTAACATTTTCAAACATAGATTACTGCAGCTCCCTATGACTTGGCTTACCCTCAGGTCTACTAAAACCACTACAGAGATTACAATATGCCTCAGTTAGACTCTTACTAGGGACAAGGAAATTTGACCACATCACCCTGTTGCTGTTATCACTGCACTGGCTTCCTGTACAATCCAGAATCCATTATAAAGTATTAATTCTAATTTTTAATATCATCAACATTAGCCCATGTTTAATCGGAATGACTCTTCAACCATACACCCCGCAGAGAGCCCTCAGATCTCAAAACAAAGGACTTCTAAAGGTGCCTACAACACGGAACACGCACCTAACTCAAATAAGAGACAGAATGTTTTCCATAGCAGGCCCTACACTATGGAACTCTCTTACAAAGTCTCCATGCCAGATAACAGAAAGAAAGAGTTTCAAAAGAGAACTGAAAACATGGCTCTTTAGAAATGCATATAAACTAATGTAAAAATCCAATATGCCAATAACATCGCTGTCAGAACCTTAAATTATGCTAACAGACTGAGCAATATATTTGGATCGAACTTGGGGTATACTGAGTAAAATGAAATGAAAATCGTAGGTTACAATCCTACCTCAAAGCACCCTAGTTACCATGAACTTGATGTTGATGATCTACCCAGCACATGCATTTGTTGCTGAGATGAACTAGATTATGTATAAATTTGACCTAGAAAATGTATTTGCTGTTATTTTGAACTAGAACAATAATATTGAAACAAAATAGGAATGTTGACCCAATAACTGAAAGCTGAGTTTGTAAACCATTGTGATCTTATTTTGGAACAACAGTATATAAAACGTCTAAATAAGTAAATAAATAAACATGTTATGCAATACATTTTATGCTAAAAATCACCCTCAGCAGAGTGGCCTCAGTACAGAAATGGATGTTAACACAAAATAATTCAACATCTACATTTGCTGTCTTGAGATCCCCCATGATAACCAGCTCAAAGTGAAATAGCCAATTAGGGAGATTTCATCCCCTTTCCTGCACATAAAATGAAGGGGATGTGGTGCCTTGATGTATCCCGAGTGGAGGAGTAGCCTATAAACCAGGAGACCAGGGTTCAAGTCCCACTGTCACTCCTTGTGACATTGGGCAAGTCACTTTACCCTCAGGGACAAACTTAGGGGTAGATTTTAAAAACATACGCACGTGCGCTACCCGGTGCGTGCATATGGATGCGTGATTTTATAACATGTGTGCGCTGGCACGCGCATGTTATAAAATGCAGGGCGGTGGGCGCAAGGGGGGTTGAAAAATGCAATTTACGCACGGCGACAAGATCTGGCCTCCCCAGTTCCCTCCCAGTCCCCTCCAATTAAGGAGTGGTCTGGAAGGGAACTTTCCTACCCCCCCTACCTACCCCACCTCTTCCCCTCTCCTCCCTGACCCCTTAAAATGCCCTACCTTCTTTTTTTTTCAGTGTTTTAAAACTTAAGCCAGCCGGCTGCCAGTGCGTGATCCCCTGGCACAGCGGCAAATAGCCGCTGTACCGGCTGCCTCCAGCTCCAGCCCATCCTGACCCCTGGACTTACCCTCCCCGCTCCTTTTCCTCGGCCTGGCTCTTGTGCGTGTAACCCCCGTTTTTATACGGGCCGGCCATTTAAAATTGGGCCGTTAGATTGGTGGCCGCGCCGTCCGGAACAGCCCCTGGGTCGGGTGATGGTGCGCCAGCTGAGTGCTGGCGCGCGCAGATTTACATCTGCCTCCGGCAGGCGTAAATCCGGCGATAAAGGTAGGGGGGATTTAGATAGGGCCGGGAGGGTGGGTTAGGGAGGAGAAGGGAGGGAACGGAGGCAGGCTGTGCAGCTCGGCGCGTGCAGGCTGCCCAAAATCGGCAGCCTTGCGCGCGCCGATCCTGGATTTTAGCGGCTACGCGCATATCTATTGAAATCCCGCGTACCTGGTGCGCGAACAAAAGTACGCGCTCGCACAAAATTATAAAATCTACCCCTATACGAGCATAAGTATGCTTCCATGTGAATACATTCAATGCATTGAACGTGCATATTTCTACTACCTATTTAAAATCTGTATGTGCATTTATTGTGCATAATTTAAATTACCAGTTTTACAATTTACTCTACCAGTTCTTCCAATCCTTTCCCAGGTCATCGAGACCCTCGTAGTTCTTCAGCCACAGTTCACCCAGAACTCCCATCCAGCCAATACTACACAATAAACATCTTTTTAATATTACTTACGCAAGATAATTAACAGGTGTAAAATTATATGAGTAAGCTGGCAAATCTATTAGGTGAATTGCGAAAGCCATATGCGCGCCAATGCCTGCGCGCACAAGTTGGACCAGTGCACGTCGAGCGGATTTTATAAGCTGCCCATGTATGCCTGAATCTCCCGCTGTGTGCACAAGACAAAAGTTTAGGAAAAAGGGTGGGACATGAGAGTGGTCTGGGTGGGGTGTGGGCATGTTGGAGGAAGACCAAGAGACATGTGCGTAAATACTTGCGAGCACAAGTGTGCGTCGGGGTTCTCTGCCGCATAACTTTACTTCTGCTGTGGATGGCGTGTAAGCAATAAAATAAAAAAAACTAGGCATGTCGGTGGGTTTTTAAGGTTCGGGGCTAACAGGGGAGAAGGGAGGCTATTTAACTAGTGGAGTTAGGGAACGAACTGGGAAAATGGCCAATTGCGTCGGTGCGCGTGGCTTTTAAAATCCCCCCACTTATGTGGTAGAAGTTGCATTTGCGCACATATGCACACGTCCACTTAAAGTTGTGCGCATGCTCAGCCTATTTTGTAACATGCTCACATATACGCGTGAAAGTTATAAAATGGCCGTGTCCCTGGGGTGATCTGGCAAACGCATGCACATGCTGCTGTTTCAGAGTTACTGTCTCTGCGAATAAGTGCCTTTTAAAATAGCAACTTACACACACAAATGTTGAACCTACCCTTGAATGCATCTAGACCGTCTCCTTTATTCTTATGTATATGTGTGCGCGAAAGCAAAAATACGTTTGTATGTTTGATGTTTATAAAATAGGATGTATGTCAGTAGATGCTACTTGAAAAATCCATAAACTGCTATTAATTAATAAGCAATAGTAGCTTGAAGTTTATTTAATGTTTGGGTACTTCCCAGGTACTTGTGAGTTGGATTGGCCACTGTTGGAAACAGGATACTGGGCTTGATGGACCCTTGGTCTGACGCAGTATGGCATTTCCTATGTTCTTAATGTTGTGAGGCCGATCAGTCAGGACTAGCCAGAGAACAGACTCCGGCCTGGACTCTGGCAACAATCTTTATAAGCTTCTTTATTGTTAAGCAGAAGTAAACTAAGCAAGTTAGCTGGTTTGTGCACTTCAGCAAAAAAATGTGCGAGCCCGTGCCAAATGTCCGGGGTCTGCAGGTGACCTGGGACTGGGCCCTGCGCATGGCCGTCGCCTTTTTCCGATGACGGCAGCATCTGGACGGGGGAGCACCAGCCCGGGGTCAGCTTCTATCAGGCGGGCTTCCGCCGGCACGTCATCGGGAGTGGCTGGTCCCCCGGCCGCTTCTGATGACATTATGGCAGCGTTTAAAGGGCTCAGTGCCGCCCGGGGCAGTCCCTTTTCGCCGGCAACAACGTTCCCTCCCACCCACCCTGCATGTGGGACATGGGCATGGGGGAAAGTGCATGCCTCTCTATTAAATACTCATGTTAACCTTCATTTCAGGTATTGGGATGTGGTTCCATTACAGAGGTTAGTAGTTATTGTTAGTTAGAACATGTTCCTGTTGTGATCTGTTTTTTCATTATGATAGAGTATTATGTTAAGCATCTGTATGCAATGTTGCAGCCGGGATTTTTTTGTGTAGGGGTACAGCGGGCACGGGAACAGGTTGGAGCTGCCTTACGAAGACAGGTCAGCCGTGGGGCTGAAGAGAAGGCCATGTTGCCTGAAAGGGTGGGTACCATGCCCAGTACATTTGGGCCCCCTTGCTGGAAAATGCGGCGGGGGGGGTGCCTGTCCTTGGGTGCGTTGCCTTGCTAGTATGTGGCGGGCGGATGTGGGGTGTGGAATCAGATTCTTTCGAGCTAGTAAGGTATTTGGCCCGGGTACTGGTTTTTTATATCTCATGTTGCTGTGTTAAATAAAGCTGCAGCCTGTTTATTTCCAATTTGAATGCTGTCATGCATATTTATTTCAGGGATGAGGGTAAAGTCTCCAGCTGCCCAGCCGGGCGCACATCCTGGTTGCGGCTCCCAGCGTCATAATTGTTACCTACAGTTTGTATTCTCGAGAGCTCTGTTTCTTTCCTTGGGCCTCCCTCATCCCTCTGGTCCTGGTCCCTTATCCCCGCTTGCAGTGATCCACCCTATCCCAGAATCCCTTGCTGGGATGGGACTTAAGGAGAACCGGTACAAAGCTGTACTCTGTCCTTTAAGATGTTCTGAGGGAGTTCCTCACACACGCATATATGCTAATTTTTACACGCATAACTCTTTGAATATTCACTCCTTAATATTTAATAGCTACCTAAATTCTCAAAATTGCTTGTGCAGTTTGGACAGATGACTGATCTCTTTAGCCTATGTTTTGTACCGAGTGCCTCAGAGCCTCATCTTTTCAGTCGTATATGCAGCTCATGTCACTAGAGAGAGTGGTACTCATTGCATGTGGGAAATCTGGGCTGAAGCTTAAATGACAGACTCACTTGTTCAGCTGCAGAGCCGAAAAGGAAAGCAGAAGCTCAGGCTTAGCAGGAATATCAGGCAACATATATTTTCTTATTCTCCATATTGTTGAAAGAGATTGGAATATGAATCTTTTTCAAAGAGCCTAGGATTATAATATATTCTAGTGGAAATTAAATCAAGGAGTTTGCCTTGGGTAAAATAGTTATTTGTCAAATGTTTGTATAACATACACGGATTCAGTAACAAGCAAATAATAACTGTATAGTTTGAAAGATTCCCATGAAGCACAATGGTAGAGCAGGCATTAGAATCAAATGTATTTCTGTAAAATATGTAAAAGAAAATAACCCCTTCTAAAGAGAAGAAGAATCTGCATTCTGCAAACATTTATTTTCCTAGCATGTGGATAAATGGATTCAGGACCACCTCTATCAGCAGATGGAAAAGGAGCAAACTGATGTCACAGTATATATAGTTCTGCAGTGACATCAGCTTGCAGTATTCTCCATCTCCAGCAGATGGTGGATGTGCATCTCCCTACTGGGGATTGCTTCAGATTGTAGAAGGAGAATTAAAACAAATTGTTTGCCCTGCTCTCCTGTGGTGATACCAAATGGTTCTTCATATTGCTGAGGTGATTTCCATGGTCCCTCATTTGTGTGCCTTGGTCTGGGAGTTGGTTTTTCAGCTGGCGTGGACTTAGTTGATTGTACAGCTTAAAGGCAGCGGGTCCAGGAAGCCGAGCACAGCGGTGATGGCAGATGCCCTCTTCCACTGCAGTCAGACCATCTCTGTACTCAGCCGGGAAGGGATGAGCTCAGGTAAGTCAGGTCTGCATCCAGGTTTCCCCCTCTGTCAGGGCCTCCCTGGCTTGGTTGAGGTCCCCATCCAATCTGGAGCAAGGGGTGCCTTTTCAGGCTCCTCCACCAGGTTGTGTTTACCATGGATGCGTGCCACTTGGGCTGGGGCACCCAAATAGAGGGCCTCCACACCCAAGGTCTGTGGACTACTCAAGAAGCTCGGTGTCATATAAACTTCTTAGAGCTGAGGGATCAGCTGTCCAACAAGGTAATCCTCATTCGGACAGGCAACCAGGTGGTGATGTGATACATAAATTATTGACACTCAGACGGCTCCAAACCCTTCCTCACTCAAAATGACTTTAGAACAGTTCTGCAACTATTACTCTTTGCAAACCTAGACTACTGCAACGCCCTACTCCTCGGCCTCCCTTTTACCACCATACATCCACTACAAATTCTTCAGAACGCAGCTGCCAGGATTCTATCAGGAACCAAGAAAGAAGATCACATTACACCTACTCTCATATCCTTGCACTGGCTCCCAATTAAATACAGAATAGAATATAAAGTTTTATCAATCCTCCATAAATTAATCACAGGACCACAAAACCATTGGCTAACTGAACACATTGAACTACATGCTCCAAAAAGGAATCTTCGCTCAATGAATAAAGGCCTCCTCAAAATTCCTCATGCTAAAATCACGCACCTAGTATCAACCCGAGAGAGAGCTATATTCATCGCCAGCCTATCGCTATGGAACGCCTTACCCCTAAATCTAAGAACCAAAGTTGACACCAAAACTTTCAAAAAAGAATTAAAAACCTGGCTTTTTACTAGAGCTTTTTCAGAAGATCTCAACTATCAACACCAACACCAACCAGACAACTCCAAAGAAAACAAAGACACCAACCTATCAACTTATGACAGACTTATCAAACCACGAACTCTATAACAGAAATCTAAATTTTCCCTATATAATCTAACCCTCTTTTACCCCCATTGCTACCCAACTTTATCTTTAAATTGTATTTGTTAAAACTCTAATGTCACTCTCCTAATGTAAACCGTTATGATGGCAAAACTGAATATACGGTATACAAAACATGTTAAAATTAAAAAAAATAAATAAATAAGCAGGGGAGTCACCAGGTCTTTCTTCCTTTGTCAGGAAGCAGTAAGATCTGGAGTTGGGCTCTGTCTCAGGAGATGTCACCCCGGGCAGTGTACTTGGCTGGTGCAGAGAACACCCTAGCAGACAGGCTAAGTCGCACCTTCTGACTCTACGAGTGGTCCCTGAAGCAGGAGGTGGCGTACCCAAACTTCCATCTCTAGGGAATCCCATACGTGGATCTGTTTGCCTCCCCCTGCAACAGGAAAGTTCCTCGGTACTGTTTTCTTTCCAGGTCAGACGGCCAGCCAGCCATGGATGCCTCTGCTCTCCATTGGGGAGAGGGCCTCCTGTATGTGTACCCTCCACTTCAGTTGGTGATGAAGACTCTCTTAAAGCTTTGCCAGGACTGGGGGACCATGATCCTTGTAGCCCCCCATTGGCCTAGGCAAGTCTGGTTCCTGCTTCTGTGGGATCTCTCCTAGTGGGACCCGATCCATCTGGGGATTGTCCCAGACCTCCTCATACAGGATCAGGGCAGATTGTGCCACCCCAACCTCCGGACCCTGTCCCTTACAGCCTGAATGTTGAAAGGTTGATCCTGCAGCCATTTGACCTCCCAGAGGAAGTGTCTTGGGTCCTGGTAGGCTCAAGAAAGCCTTCCACCAGGAAGTCTTATGCTTTGAAGTGGAGGAGGTTTACAATCTGGTGTGATCAGAAGGGCCTCGACCCCCCTTCTCCTGTCTGATCCGGGAACTCCTAAGTTATCTGCTGCACCTTTCGGAAACTGGGCTTAAGACCAACTCCGTTTGCGTGCCCCTGAGTGCCATAGGCGTGTACCACCAGGTGGTGGATGGGTCGCCCATCTCGGTGCAGCCCCTTATAGGGCAGTTCATGCATGGATTGCTTCAACTGCAGCCTCCTGTAAGGAATCCTGCAGTGTTGGCCCAGTTGATGATGCCGCCGTTTGAGCCACTGTGCTCTTTTGCTCTCAAGAATTTGACCTGGAAAGTCATATTCTTGATAGCGTTCATGACGGCATTCAGGGTCATTGAGATGCACACCTTGGTGACGTATCTGCCCTACACAAGGTTTTTCCATGACCGGGTGGTCCTACGAACACACCCTGTTCCTGCCGAAGGTGGTTACAGAATTCCACCTTAACCAGTCCATTGTCTTGCCCACTTTTTCCCCCAGGCCTCATTCCAATCCAGGAGAAAGGGCGCTGCACACACTAGATTGTAAAAGGGCCTTGGCCTTCTACCTGGACCGGACAGCAGGCCATAGACAATCTGCTCAGCTGCTTGTCTCTTATGGCTCCGATAGACTGGGTATGGCTGTTACCAAGCAGACTCTTTCCACTGGCTAGCGGAATGCATCGCCTTCTGCTATGACCAGGCAGGCCACGTCACAGCTCATGCTGTTGGGGGGGAGGAGCAGCAGGCCAGCTAAAGATTTTCTGCCTTCCAATAAAAATAATGTAAATTATACTAATAAGTATAGTGTAAAACTACTTTAGTTTTATAATGCAATATAAAAGATGGAAATGTTTGCCAATTTGCTTCAGAACCTTTAAATTTTTGTCACAGAATCTACCCCTGAGCTTCCACAGGAAACTAGGGGACACTGTACCTTAGACATTCTGTCCCCTGTTGTTCAACCTTGGGGGATGGGAGGGAAGAGGGGGATGACAGGGGCAACAGCACCAACAGTGCCTAGGGGCACCAAAATCCTAAATCCTTCACTGGATACTGGCAGACAGAGTGTAAGGAGAAAGCTCCGCAATGGCTGTTTGAGCATGGGAGAAGGCTGAGCAGTACTGAGGATGGGTGCAAGTATATCTGCAAGGAATATTGAAGGTCAACAGGCCCTTGATAATTCACCAATGTAGAGGAATTTTGTGACTAGTTTCCAAATGGGGATAACATCTGAATTCACATTGGAGGAAATATGGAAACAATTTGGGGGTTGGGCAAGACTCACTGCACAAATTGCGCTTATTATGGATAAAATCAGGTGCGGACTGGCCTCTTCGGGGGATTAGACATCCCCCTGTGGGCCAGTTGCTCCGATCATGTTATTTTTGCCCCAAAGAGAAACCTGCGGGCCTGTGGCAGAGCCCATCCTGCTATTGCTCGACATAGGGCCCTGCATGGTGAGGCCCTCCCCTCTCCACCTTGTAGAAGCAGCGGGTAGCAGTGGCCTTCTTCCACCTCCCTTCTGCATTGAGGAGCAGCACTGCCATCCCACAGCGGACAAAGGGAAGGCCAGAAGAAAGGGGTAAGTCTGAAAGTTATATATGTGTATGCTTGTGTATATGAGAAACTGCATGTGTGCTTGTGTGTGTGTGTGCAAGAGAGCCTGCATGTATATGAAAGTGCAACAGAGTCTGTGTATGTGTGAGAGACTGCACATGATTGACAGAGTGAGAGTGCCTGAGACTGTGTGTGTATGTTTGTGTGTGTGAGAGAGAGTGAAAGAACCTGTGTATGTGACAGCTTATATGTGAGTGTGAGAGAGAGAGACTCTGTGTATGACAGCATGTGGTGTTTGTTGGGAAGGAGGACAGAAGTAAAGATTGTGAGGTCCATTCCCCCAATCCTCTGCAAAACTACTGTTAGGGAAAAGGAAATTTGACCACATCACCCCCTCATTGGTAGATCTACATTGGCTGCCAGTACAAGCAAGAATACACTATAAAGTGCTAACACTCATCTTCATCATAATCAATGATAGTAACTCCTGCTTACTAGGCATGACTCTCCAACCAAACACACCACAATGAATACTTGGTTCACAAAACAAAGGACTATTAACAGTACCTGCACCACGGAACAATCATCTAGCGCAAATAAGAGACTGAATGTTCTCTATAGCGGTCCCCAAGTTATGGAACTGTAATGAGTGATTTCGTCTCATTACAGAAAGAAAGAGCTTCAAACGTGAACTGAAAACATGGCTCTTCAAACAAGGGTATGATCTAACATAAAATTACAACTTGTAGAAAATTATATAGATATGGTTTGATGAATGATCGACAATTATTAAGAGGCTTAAAAAGTATTAAGACAACTCACTGACTACCTCATGAAGATTATCTAAATGGAACTAATTTATCATGAATTACTATTTAACAATCTAGCTAACATGTTTTGATGTTGTGTCAACTTGTAATTTTTATTTAATTTACTTATTTAATTCTTTTCTATACCGGTATTAGTGGTTACATCATACCGGTTTACATCCGAACTGAAGGTAGAAAGTACATCAAACAGGGACAGGGGATGGGACAACAAGGAACAGGAGAGAAGGGTAGCTGAAAACTGGCAAACAAGAGATCAGAATAAAGAGGTAACATGTTAAACAATGTAACAAAACAACTAAGTTCAAGTAATGTACTGATGCAGCAGGGGGTAACAGTGCAGGGGATCTAATCTGGGTAAGCCTGTTTGAAAAGCCAGGTCTTTAACTTATTTTTGAATTTGACAGTGCAAGGCTCAAGTCGGAGGTTTGTGGGTAGTGAGTTCCAGTGGGTGGGACCGGCAATGGAGAAGGCTTGGTCTCTCGTGGAGGTGAGGTGTGCCTTCTTGAGGGATGGGATATGGAGAGTTCCTATATTGTTTGCTCTGGTGGGGCAGTCTGAGAGTGTGAGATGGAACGGCTCATCAAGCCAGTTGGAGTTGTGTCTGTAGATGGATTTGTGAATAATAGTAAGGGTTTTGTAGAGGATACACGAAGGGATCAGGAGCCAATGCAAGTCTTTAAGGATAGGGATAATATGGTCATATTTACGGACATTTGTGATAGTTCTCGAGATCGCTTTCTGGAGCATTTGAAGCGGTTTTATGGTGGAATAGGGGAGGCCTAGGAGTAGGGAGTTGCAATAGTCCATCTTGGATGAGAGGGTGACTTGAATGACAGTACGGAAATCATAGGTATGGAGTAAAGGTTTAAGTTTTTTCATGACATTAAGCTTATAGAAACATTCATTGAGGATAGAATTGATATATTTTTTCAGATTCAATTGCTGGTCAATCCAGACACCAAGGTCTCGTACGAAGTGCTGAGAGGAGATGGAGCTATATGCCGGGTCGCTTGCGAGGGAGGGTTTGGGGATCTGGTGTTGGGAGATGAAGAGCAGTTCAGTTTTAGAGGTATTTAGGGCGAGGTGGAGATTCGTGAGTAGGGTGTTAATGGAAGCGAGACATTTCTCCCAAAGTTTTAGAGAATCAGAGATTGAGTCGTGAATTGGTATGATGATTTGGACATCATCGGCATATAGGTAGAATTTGAGGCCAAGGTCGGATAGGAGCTGGCAGAGGGGAGTGAGGTAAATATTGAATAGGGTGGATGAGAGGGAGGAACCTTGAGGAACTCCTTGGGAGAGGGAGTAATGAGTGGATTCAGCATTGCCTATTTTGACAGAGAATTGCCTATTGGACAGGTATGATTTAAACCAATGGAGGGCTGAGCCTGAGATGCCTATGTCAGATAGGTGGGAGATGAGGTGGTTGTGGCTTATTGTGTCCAACGCTGAGGAGATGTCAAGTAGGGCGAGAAAGTAGCAGTGACCTTGGTCCATGCCCCTGATGAGGTGGTCAGATAGGGTGAGTAGGAGGGTTTCAGTATTAAAGTGCTTGCGAAAACCGAATTGAGAAGGGTGTAGGATATTGTTGCTTTCGAGGTAATCCATGAGTTGGGAGTTTACTACCTTTTCCATGATTTTAGCAATAAAGGGGATGTTTGAGATAGGACGAAAATTCGTTGGGTTGTTGGGGGTCTAGCGAACGTTTTTTGAGCAGGGGTTTGACAACTGCATGTATGAGTGTGTCTGGGACTGTGCCAGAGGAGAGGGAGCAATTGATGATGTTGGCTAGGGGTTTGGCTATAGTGTTAGGAATGGTGAGGAGTGCTTCGGTGGGGATGGTGTCTGTGGGGTGGGATGCAGGTTTAATCTTTTTAAGAATGGATTCAATTTCCTTGGAGGGGTAAGGTCAAGGGAGTCAAGGGTGGCAGTGGTTACGCTTGGACCAGGTGGTGTGGGAGGTGGGGTGAGGGGGAATCTGAGGAGGATGTTTGCTATTTTTTTGTGGAAGTAGAGAGCTAGTTCTTCACATTTGTTACTAGCTACATTGTCAGGGATGGGGGGAGTGGAAGACCTAGTGAGATCTGCAACGTAGCAGAAAAGGGCTTTGGGGTTGTACTTGTATTTATGTATTTTTGATGCATAAAAGTCACATATGGATTTAAGTGTAGAGAGTCTGTAGGAGTGCAGGGCAGATATGAAGATGGAAGCATGTTGGGATGAGAAGTCTTTACGCCAGATTCTTTCACTCTGTCTGAGGTTATTTTTCATTATTTTTAACTCAGCAGTGCACCATGGTTTTTTATTTTTTGATGCTGGGTGCAAGTATCGGCTGGTGACTGGACATAAATCGTTTGCGATGTCATGGGTGAGGTTGCTCCATGAGGCAAGTGCAGCTTCAGGATTGGTACAGTCGAGTTTTCACAGAGAGGTGGAAAAAGCTGAAATCAGGTCCTTGCTGGAGCAAGATTTTCTGAAGACAATGGTGGTACTTTGTGCAGGGTTGCACAAGGTCAGGGCATTTATAGAGAGTAGGGTTTTGATGTGAATGTCGCATGTTTTGATGTTGCGTGATGTTGCGTGGATCTATAAAGTGAATATTGCTTTTGTAAACCATTGTGATCTTTTGGAAACACAGTATATGAAATGCCTAAATAAATAAATAAAAGTGTATGAGAAAAAATATAAGGGAGTTTGTGTGAGAATGAGAATATATGTTAGAAAGTGTGTATATGTTAGAGAGAAGAGAAAGTTTGTGCATACTTCCTATCCCTGACTAATTCATGACAATCTGAGGGTAACTGGAATATAAAGTTCCTAGGTATGAAGAGCAAGGGATTTTTTTTTTTTTAGCCATAGTTTTAATTATTGGGTGTTATGTGATGTGTCTGCTATTTTGAAATATTTTATTGATTGGAAAATTAAAACAAAAAATCAATGTTATATATTTTTAATCATTCAATGTTCTATTCATCAGTTGCTTTGAAATATTTATTCTTTTTATGAGTATGTCTTTACTTTTATATAAACCTCAATCATATCTTGATTTTATCGTTTGATGTTTAATGAGGAATTGTGATGGTTCTTTTTTTCCATTGTTGTACTGGATACAGAGTCTGATTTGTTATGGTTTCCAATTCAGTTTTTGTTTGCATGTTTCTAGTTCAACTTTATTGTCTCTTTATTCTGTATTTGGTAAGGGTCTGTGTTCTGCATGGTGCCTGAGGTGAGGTATTCTGCCAGCATGTAGTTTCTTTGTAGGGATCTATATAAGCTTGGCTTGTTCTGTTATCCTAATATCAGGTGTATTGGTGTTTTAGGGCTTGCTGTAACAGAATAGGTAGGCAGTGGTTCCTGGTTCCATTTTCCCTGTTCCTATCTGGCTTCATCCTCAGATTGACTACACGGACTTTGACTTTGCATTGCCTGACTTCACCTTTGACTCTCTCCAAGCCCGGATCTCTGCATTGCCTGACTCATTGTCTTAGTGGTGGGAACTTTCAAATATGGAATGGGTGATCTCTTTTCGATGTCCCCTTACCCCCAAATTGTCCTAATCATGGATACGTCCACCCTGTGGTGGGGAGCTCATGTAGATGGGCTCAGAACCCAGGGTCTCTGGTCTGCTCAGGAATACTCTTGCCAAATCAGCTTCCTGGAATTTCGGGCGATCAGGTACCCGCTATGGGCTTTCAGAGATTGGCTGTCCAACAAAGTTGTCCTGATCCAAACCAAAAACCAGGTAGCCATGTTGTATGTCAACAAACAGGGAGGCATGGGCTTGTACCTCCTGGGTCAGGAAGTGGTCCAGATCTTGTCATGGGCCCTGTACCATGGGATGGTGCTCAAGGCCTGGTATCTGGCCTGGAGGGAGAACATGGTAGCGGACAAGCTGAGTCAAGCTTTAAGACTCCATGAGTGTGCCATGGATCAGGGGATAGTGAATTGGATATTCCGCCTCTTGGGTAGCCCGGACTTAGATTTGTTCACGTTCCCTTGCAACAGGAAGGTACCTCGGTTCTGCTCCCTGTACAGGTTGGATGGCAAACCAGCTTCAGACGCCCTTGCCCATCACTAGGGCAAAGTTCTTCTGTATGCGTATCCTCCAACTCCCTTAGTGATGAAGACTCTTTTGAAGCTTCATGAGGACAAGAGGACTATGATCCTCATAGTCCCTCATTGGCCAACAGGTCTAGTTTCCACTCCTACGGAAGTTGTCCATCCAGAGACCGATCAGTCTGGGGACTTTCCCAGATCTCATCACCTATTGGAAGCTGGTTTAAAAACCAACTCTGTTAGAGTTCATCTCAGTGCAATTGGCGCATACCACCGAGGTATAGATGGTACGCCTATCTCTGTACAGCCTATAGTTGTACAATTCATGCGGGGCCTGCTTCAACTAAATCCTCTGCTAAGGCCTCCTGCTGTGTTGTGGGACTTCAACGTGGTGTAGTTCAGCTGATGAAAGCTCTTTTTGAGCCGCTGCGCGCCTGTGACCTGAAGTACCTGACCTGGAAGGTCATATTTTTGGTGGTGGTCACTTTAGGACACAGGTTAAACGAGTTCTAAGCCTTAGTGACTTATATACTTTGCACTGTTTTCTCATGACAGGGTGGTCTAGCGACACACCCTGCCAAAAGTGGTGTCAGATTTCCATTTTAACCAGTGCATCATCCTGCCAACATTCTTCCCCAAGCCCCATTCGCATCAAGGAGTAGGTTGGGCGTTGCCTTTGCCAGATAAACACTATCCAATTGGCTAGCAGATTGCATCTCCTTCTGTTATGCCCAGGCTGGAATGCCTCTTGGGGGTCATGTCAAGTCTCATTTTGTCAGAGCCATGGCAGCGTCAGTGGCCCACTTGCTAGCAGTTCCCATGGAGGAGATCTGCAAAGCTGTAATGTGGAGTTCTCTCCACACATTTACATTGCTCTGTCTGGATAGGGATGGCTGACATGACAGTAGGTTCAGCCAGTCTGTCCTTTGGAACCTGTTTGAAGTGTAGAACCCAACTCTCCCACTAGGGTCTGTTGTTTGGCTGTCTCCCAATATATTACCAGCAGCACCATTGTTGTTGTGCCTGTTGGCATCTGGTTAGGGGTCTTTTGGTCCCCTTTTTGTGTTTTGGAGCAGTCTATAGCTAAAGATTCACCACTGTGTGAGGACTACCAACCTGTTTGTCCTCGGAGAAAGCAGAGCTGTAACAGGTGTACTCTGAGGAGAGTAGATTATTAGTCCTTACGAAACCCGCCTGCCACCCCACGAAGTTGGGTTTCTCCTATTTTTTGTTTTAATTAATTCTATGTTACAAGACGGGAGAGGGACCCTGCATGGACGCATGGTGTAGGGCATGCTGGGCATGCTCTCTGTGCCTAGACAAAGGTCTCGAAACTTTGACATAAGTTTTCCACATTGGGGCTCCATCTGATGATGCCACCCATGTATGAGGACTAACATCCTGCTATCCTCGAAGAACACCTGTTACAGGTAAGCATCTCTGCTTTTTCTGAGTGATAAAATGGCGCAGTCAGGTAGAATCTTACCCTCTTTGTCTGCTCCTTAATTTATCTGCATGTTGATCTTCTTGGTGTTTGGGTAATTGCCAGGTTCTTGTGGCCTGGTTCCCCTCTGTTGGAAACAGGATACTGGGCTTGATGGACCCTTGGTCTGACCCAGCATGGCAATTTCTTATGTTCTTATAGATTACTGAGATGATCATACTAGGTTCTTTTTCTTATGCTTTGTTAAATTTTAGATTGTAGTATTGTTTCTTGCTAAATGGTGGAATTTATGGGAGTTTATGCATATCAATATTCTGCTCATTGCTTCCTTTTTAGATAATACTGATTAACTATATTATTATGCAAATGCTGATATTTCAGCCCAAGTTGTTTTTGCTTGCCATGTATAGTTGAAATACATTATAAATAAAAAAGCTAAAAAAAACAAACTTTCGCCAGGTAGACTAGAGCAATCCATTACTATGTATTTATTTATTTAGGAGCTTTTATATACCGATGTTCATGTACTGGTACATATCACGTCGGTTTACATAAAACCAAAGTAGGAAATTACATCGAACAATCGAACATTGTGTCAGACAAGAGGTAACATTGCTATCCATGGGAGTAACAACAAATAGATCTAATTTTTAGAATTTGCCACTGTCGGACACAAGACACTGGGCTAAATGGGCTTTGGTCTGACCCTGCATGGTGTTTCTTATGTTTTTATGCAGAGACATACATTTTTTTGCTTCCCCAATTTAAAGAATGACTGAAACTCTTGTATTAGGGATATGCATTCATTTAAAATAAGAAATCAGAATGAAAAAAAGGCCTTTTCCAGTATGGTTTGTCTAGATTTAAATGAAACAAATCTTTGCTGGTTATTCTTTTTTAGAAACAGCATGCACCGTTTCTGAATAGTGTGCTCTAATTGCAAATAGCATGCTCTTGAAATACTATACACTACTTTCTGAAATGAATTAAACCTGGCAAAATGCGGAAAAGAAAATCCCTCAGTAAGAGAGTTATATTGGCTAAAAATAAATTTCTTCCCTAAAGAAATATCTTATTATCACAATAAGGGTAAGTATATAGTCAATTTCAAATAAGCCTAAATTCAAAATATTTTATTAATTTAAACAGCTTATGTGATAATTTATATCAACATTCAAGTTTATACTAACAATCAAGAACAAAAACAATTTTTATATATCCAGTGTTTGTATGACAAAGTGTAAAGAATACCATACAAATATAAGACATACAAATAAAATAGAAACTATTTTACCAAACACACCTACACATCCACACAAAAATGATAAAATAAAAAGTAAAATCAAGATAAATGCAGCTCTGCAGCAAATACTGAATTCTCTCAAATACATAAATCCTTCTTGGAAAAGCGACCAAAACTCCAGTTCAGCTTTCTAATGCATAAGTACTTCTTGAAAAGGCAACCAAATCTTCGAACCAAACCATAGATCTTTATGTAGGAAATAATCCCCAAGAACAACTTAATGAGGATCTACATTTAGAATTGGATTGGAGTTTCCGGCTAACTTATCTGGATAAGTCTGGTCATGTTGCAAGGCAGTCCACTAAAACTTATCTGGATAACTTTAATTCATCTGGGCATATTCAGTGGCACAGTTGCACCACTGAAATTCCCATCTAGGTTATCCAGATAAGTTTATCTGGATGACTTAGCTGGACTGCCTGCAGCTGAATATCGACCTCTAAGAAATCAAGCACCAGTTGACCTTCTTAAGCTATCTACTGAAAATAAAATAAAAAAGGCTAATTTCAGCATTCCTTCTGGAGTACACAAACCCTGGTAAATTAAACCCTATTTAGTTGCACTTTCAATGTGGTTTCTCTTTTGCTCCATTCTGTTGGGTTCTGCAGAACTTTCACTTGTGACCCTGGATGGACACATTTGAGCTTACATGCAAAGGAATCATTGCTGTGGTAGGTGGTGTTGGAGAGAAAATAACTAAAAAAATGGAAAAATAAGTTCAAGAACAAAATGCTTATGTTTTTCTTATGCTATAGTATTTTCCTTTTTCAAGATCCTCAAAATGGTTGATGGACTTGATTATGATCACCTTGATTGATCTTTTATGTATGCTCTCCTTCGTAGTAGCCCAGATTGACAAACTAAAGAGTAGCAAATCACCTGGACTGGATGGTATGCATCCTAGGGTACTGAAGGAACTAAAAAATGAAATTTCTGATAT
The DNA here is from genome assembly GCF_901001135.1 of Rhinatrema bivittatum. NCBI lineage: Eukaryota > Metazoa > Chordata > Amphibia > Gymnophiona > Rhinatrematidae > Rhinatrema > Rhinatrema bivittatum. The sequence goes on along the minus strand of NC_042620.1, from coordinate 49,614,862 downwards.
ACTAGTTAAAATTTGTAACCTATCATTAAAATCATCCATTGTACCTGAAGAGTGGCCAATGTAATCCCAATATTTAAAAAAGGCTCCAGGGGCGATCCGGGTAACTATAGACCAGTGAGCCTGACTTCAGTGCCTGGAAAAATAGAGGAAACTATTCTCAAGATCAAAATCGTAGAGCATATAGAAAGACATGATTTAATGGAACACAGTCAACATGGATTTACCCAAGGGAAATCTTGTCTAACAAATCTGCTTCATTATTTTGAAGGGGTTAATAAACATGTGGATAAAGGTGAACTGGTAGATGTAGTGTATTTGGATTTTCAAATTTGACAAAGTCGCTCATGAGAGGCTTCTACGAAAACTAAAAAGTCATGGGATAGGAGGCGATGTCCTTTCGTGGATTACAAACTGGTTAAAAGACAGGAAACAGAGAGTAGGATTAAATGGTCAATTTTCTCAGTGGAAAAGGGTTAACAGTGGAGTGCCTCAGGGATCTGTACTTGGACCGGTGCTTTTCAATATATATATAAATGATCTGGAAAGGAATACGACGAGTGAGGTTATCAAATTTGCGGATGATACAAAATTATTCAGAGTAGTTAAATCACAAGCAGACTGTGATATATTACAGGAGGACCTTGCAAGACTGGAAGATTGGGCATCCAAATGGCAGATGAAATTTAATGTGGACAAGTGCAAGGTGTTGCATATAGGATGTTGCATATAGGGTGTTGCTGTAGTTACCACCCAGGAAAAAGATCTAGGCATCATAGTGGATAATACTTTAAAATCGTCGGCTCAGTGTGCTGCAGCAATCAAAAAAGCAAACAGAATGTTAGGAATTATTAGGAGGTTAATAGAACGGAAAATGTTATAATGCCTCTATATCGCTCCATGGTGAGACCGCACCTTGAATACTGTGTACAATTCTGGTCGCCGCATCTCAAAAATGTTATAGTTGCGATGGAGAAGGTACAGAGAAGGGCAACCAAAATGATAAAGGGGATGGAACAGCTCCCCTATGAGGAAAGGCTGAAGAGGTTAGGGCTGTTCAGCTTGGAGAAGAGATATGATAGAGGTCTTTAAGATCATGAGAGGTCTTGAACGAGTAGATGTGACTCGATTATTTACACTTTCGAATAATAGAAGGACTAGGGGGCATTCCATGAAGTTAGCAAGTAGCACATTTAAGACTAATCGGAGAAAATTCTTTTTCACTCAACGCACAATAAAGCTCTGGAATTTGTTGCCAGAGAATGTGGTTAGTGCAGTTAGTGAGGCTGGGTACAAAAAAGGTTTGGATAAGTTCTTGGAGGAGAAGTCCATTAACGGCTATTAATCAAGTTTACTTAGCGAATAGCCACTGCTATTAATTGCATCAGTAGCATGGGATCTTCTTGGTGTTTGTGTAATTGTCAGATTCTTGTGGCCTCGTTTGGCCTCTGTTGGAAACAGGATGCTGGGCTTGATGGACCCTTGGACTGACCCAGCATAGCAATTTCTTATGTTCTTATGTTCCTTGAGTTCTTGTTTTTAACCTTCCTGATATAGGTTTTTTTTCTTTTCTTTTTTTTTTTTTTTTTTTTTAAATCTTTGTTCATTTCCAATTATAACATTCAAGAGAACCTTGATTTAGGAAACAGTGATGAAAGCAATAAAATCAAACAAAAATGCATGAAAGAAGAAGAAAAAGGTTTCATCACTATATAGAAAATCACATTATATGGGGAGAATACTAGGAAACAATTTAAAAAAAAAAATTATATTTAATGGCCCTTTAGAAACCTAAGCCAAATCTCATGTTATAGCATTGGTATCCCCCGGGATACTCTTATTCTGTAGAAAGTCTTGGAGTTGTGAAGGATCAAAAAAAGTATAGGTAGCACCCTGGAACCTAATAATTCATTTACAAGGAAACGAGTAAAAAGGAAGCTCCCAAGGCCAATACACCATGCTTTTTCAACAAAACTAATTTCCTACATTTATATTTCTTTGACTACATCAAGAAATATTAAAATCTTTTGACCTTAAAACTGCATATCTTTAGAATGAAAAAAAAGCTTTAAAGTCCATTGCTTGTCAGATTCCAGAGAGTATTAAACTGATAATATAGCCCTTTCCTTTAATTTTGAAAGAAGACTTTTTTAAAAAAAAACCCAAACAGATCCAGAGTCTCCGAATTATTACATCAGAAGTACAAGCGATAACTTTAACATCCAGTAAACCATACATTTTGGAAACCAATGGAATAACCTCCTAAGAGACCTTCAGAATATCTACATAAAATCTCCTGAGCATCTCTATAGGAGGAATGAAAGAGCATTTGGGAAAATTCAAAAATCTTAGGTTGTTAAACCTTTTAACAATATTTCTTAAATTCTCAATTTTCCTACTTAAAGATGGATGATCTTTAATTAAAGTAGCATTAATATCATGCAGTTCAGAGCATTTTTCTTTAATAATAGACAGCTGTGCATCCTGATCTTTTATTTGTTGAGAATGAGTATTAACCTAGACAGATACATTATCCAAAGTTCCCAAGACAGAGTCTAATTTAGATGAAAGATCATAAGAATGATATCGCTGTCCATAAAATAAACATAGTTATTACTCATTGGAGTAGATGAAGTCACATTTGATACTACATGGAATACCCCATCAGGGTGTGTAGAGGGTGAAAGTATTCCAAACCCTTCATTGCTACCCCTGGATCCCAGCTGAGCGAGACCTCCAGTCTGCAGTAATCTTGGGCTGTTAGGACTAAGAGAGGCCGAAGCTTCGTATACAATGGATCCAACTGCCCCTAGTACCTGATGCTACTTGACCACAAAACGTAGTCCTCCAACGTCATCTGAGTAATAGGAGGGGGTTGCAGAAGGCTTAGGTGGGAAAACAGTAATGTTGCCTGTTCTCTTTTTACCCATTAGCTATGGAGGACTTGAAATATGTGAAGAAAGCTCAAAAACCTATCTGAGGGGCGTGCCCCTTTGGTGTTTGGCTTTAGTGTGCTGGCGCCAGCGCATCACTGACCACTTCATTTAAATTCTCCGGCCCCACAAAATGACATCTGGGAGGTGGGCATCACATGGTCGCAATCAGGATCTCTCAGGTGGGCCATCCTTGCATGCTCTCACCCCCTCCCCCAACTCAGAAAGCATAGGGTTAGATATCTAAGCTATTAGACGCAAATGGAATATTTTCAAGAATTTTGGCCTATACTCGGAATGAAAAAATACTCTTTGAAAATACAGGTTTGTGATCTTTTTGAATGCTATAATACCCAACATGCATTGCTTGATTAAATATCTAAATAGTCTTATTCAGATGCAAGTAATCAGTATCTCAAGTCTAATTGTAAAGATTATGTGTCAGTTTTCAAACTGGTTGATGTAGTCTCCAGGTACTTTTTACTTGCAGACTTTTTGTCAATTTTTAAAAGAAACTTTTCTCCTTTGAAAACTGACTTGGAAAAAGTATGCACACAGACTTGCACCTGCTGCATGGGTACTTTTTCCGGTGGAATATCTGCACTTCTTTAAAATTTAAAAGCATGCACATGAATGCCGACTCTGCCTTCAGATTGCCTCACCCAGTATGCACCCATATTTACATGCCTAATTGATTTATGTGCTCCTTATCTGCCCCCTAAACTCACCGCTGCGCCTTCCTCCTTTCTATTTTTGTGAATTACATGGTCATCCTTCCAGTCTCCTTTCTCTCTCTCCTTCTCTACACATATCCAAAACTATGCTAAAACTTGCCAGATTATCTCTATAACATTGCCCAACCCATTCCCTTTCTTTCTGAACACCCTACCAGAATCCTTATCCAGTCTCTTAACTCCTCCGCTATATACTATTGTAACCTGCTCCTCGTGGGTCTCGTGGCGAGCAGTCTCTCTCCACTGCAATCTATCCTAAATTCAGTTGCATGACATATCTTTCGCAAAAGTCGCTACACTCACATAACCCCTTTTCTGAAGTCTGCATTGGCTCCTTATCTGTTCCCACATACAGTTCAAGCTCCTCTTACTCACCTATAAGTGCCTTCACTTTGCAGCTTATCACTACCTTTCTTCTCTTATCTCTCCCTACACCTCTCCAAATGCACTTCACTCATCAGAAAGGCACTTCTACTATGCCCTTCTCATCTACTGCTAGTTCTCAACTCCATGCTTTCCATCTGGCTGCACTATGTGCTTGGAATAGACCTCTTGAGCTAGTGCATCATGCTCCCTCTCTCGCCTTGTTTAAATTCTATCTAAAAATCCACCTTTCTGAGGCTGATTTTAAATCTTAAACCTGTTGGTTTGCCTTCAGCCTCATTAACAAATTTTTAACATCAACATTCGCTATAATTGTCTGTATCCAACCCTGCCCCGCCTGAGAGTCATAATTTGGCAACAAAAGGAGACAGAGACCAAGACTGGAGAAAGAGGCTGCAGCTTTATTGTAAACATAATTAGCGTAAATTCCCTACACAAGCCACCTGATCTCAATTGTCACCTGTCGTGTCTGCCCAGGTGCTGTCCGCCATGTTTCCTAGCAAAACAGCCCCATGTGCCCAACTCCCCGACTTGACTTCCTAGCCAGGGGGCCACCCAATGGCCGGCAAAGTTGGCCCACTGGCTCATGTACATGCCTAAAAGCTGCAACAATTTCTTAACAGGGTACAAAGTTAGTCACAATCTATCTAATATGATTTAACAGATTATTAACTGAGAACAAGGAATAGTTAGAAACATGGCAACCATATTACATTCAATATTTCACTTTAAGCTCAACCACATAGGGAGGGTGGGTGGAACACGAAAGCCAGGAAAGAGGGGATGATGTTCGGGTAAGCCACTTAAATCTTACCCGTGACGCAATTGTTGGGTGCCCGGGCCCTGTTGGATGACATCGCAATTATGCTGCGCAGGGGGAGGGATGGGAAATGCAGAAGCACCCGGATGCACATGGCCCTTGTCGGTGTCAAAAGGCGCTGTCCCAAACGGCGGCCTCGAAATTAAAAGAGGGCAGTCGCGCACTTGGCGTGAACCCACACAAAATTGTCTGTTGATCTACATGTTTGTCTTGATTAAATTGTAAGTTGTATTGAGCAGGGAATGTCTCTTGTGTGTTGTTCTTTATACAGTGCTGTGTACGTACATGAGTAGCGCTATACAAATGTTAGCAGTAGTAGTAGTATAGATATAAATGTACGTGCACAGAGGTTTGGAAATTTGCAAAGGCACCAGCTGTGTGGGTAAAGACTGCTTGCTTATAGGTACATTTTCAAAGGCCCACGCACATAAATTTTGTGGCTTACGCGCGTGGCTGGGCCTTGTGCCCACCATGCGCATTTTACAAAAGGCCCAGCCACGCCTGTAAACACCGATACGCGCACAAGTGCCGGGTCTGTCAGAGGGGTGACAGGGGGTGGCCGGGACAGCATCATTAGCTGCTGTCCCAGGGAAATGCACGCCGGTAGTTGGTCGTCGCGCAGAAGTCGCTTCCGCTCTGATGGAAAAGTAAGTAAAAAAACAAAACAAATGGGGATAGTTAGGGTTAGGTTAGGGGTCAGGGAGGAGAGGGGAAGAGGTAAGAAGGGTAGGGTTAGAGATAAGAAAATTCCCTCCCAGTTCGCTCCTTAATTGGGGGATGTCCGATTGTGTCATTACACGTAGTTTACTAAAATTCACCCCCTGCACGTGTAGCCATGAGATTTTATAACATGCGCGCGCTGGTGTGTGCATGTTATAAAATTGGTGCAGCCATGTGCATGTGCCGGAAACCACACGCACAAGGATGCGTTCGCATGCTCCTTTTAAAATCGACCCCTATATCTGCATAAAAGCCTTTGAAAATTGCCCTTAGTATATAATGGGGATTGGTGAGCTGCTTCTATTGCTTGGATCTTTTTGTTTATAGCTAGCTCAAATCTAATCTCATTATTTCTTTATTGTCTAGATTTTGGACCTGACTTTGACCTGATTGTAATGTTTAGTGAGGTGAAAGCTGAAATTTGAACTTTCAGTCCACAACTATTATTAATGATTCAAACTTTTGACAGTCTCTTTTTATACCATTTTTCTTGGAAAATGTCATTGAGTTCCATGAAAATGATTGTGAACTTTGTTTCGGATAGAGCTGTAGTGGGGCAGTGTCAGCTTGCAAGCTCCTGCAATACAAACTGCACTGGGGAGGGTGTCTCAATGCTGGTTTATTTTTTTTGTTTGTTTTTTATCATCTCTTTATTAGTTTGAAATAAACATCAAGTATAATTGATACAAGGAAAAAAGTAACATTCAAAGAATAGCTACAGAAATATTTTCCAAAGGAAAAAAATTAACATGGTCCACAAATGAGCGAAGAGTGTTTGAGACAAACCAAAATATCACAGGAAAATGCTAATTCAATTTACTAATTTAGCTTTGTAATTCCCTAGATGCATGGACAGAAGTTGGAGAGAACTCTAGAGTGAAGAAATGTTTCAAGTATTTAGAGTCAAAGAACATAAACCTATCATTCCTAGCCTTAACTAAACACATACATGGAAATTTTAACAAAAAGAATAGCTTGAAACAATCACCCACATATGTCAATCACCCTCATATGTCAAAAAAAGTTTTTTTTTTGTGTTGGGTTACTCTTGAAGCATCTGGGAATACAGCCACTTTGTGACCCAAAAAGATCTTATTCTGAATGCGAAAAAAATTGCTTTAAAGCTCGGCTGCCCGTTTTTTAACCCGCTTTGGATGCACGTTTTGAGCACGTAAGGCAGACCCGTGATTTGGTATCTGCTTTTACGCATCCTTATCGCTTGCCGAAAAATACGCGTATCCCTTTCCACCCGCTGCATGTATATGATATGTTAATGATCGGATTAGCTATTCCCGCCGATACAGTAACATGCACCCAAATTATCGCCTTTTTAACCAGCTTATTTACCGCGTCTTTAACCTAAATATGTACCGCCTACCCTGACCCTGGTGTTAGTATGGTGTTCAGTCAGCTGCGTACCGGACAGTGCCATGGACAACATGCATATATTGGTTCTGGCGATATTTTCCATTCGGCACAGACGTCCGTACAGGCAGCGGGGCACTTCAGTTATGGACACCCGGATACAGGCGGGAAGGTCCATGAACGGAGGCCCCGACCTTGGCTGTCCATCCGGCCGGACGTCCAAGGCAGCGACCATGGACGTTGGAAGGCAGTGGGGCCTCCGATCATGGATGCCCGGATACAGGCTGGAAGGTCCATGAACGGAAGCCCTGACCTTGGACGTCCAGCCGGGCGCTCAAGGCAGCGGCCATGGACGTTGAAAGACAGCAGGGCCTCCGATCATGGACGCCCGGATACAGGCGGGAAGGTCCATGAACGGAAGCCCCGACCTTGGACATCTGTCCGGCCGGACGTTGGAAGGCAGTGGGGCCTCCGATCATGGACGCCCGGATACAGGCGGGAAGGCGGAAGCCCCGACCTTGGACGTCCGGATGTGGAGTGTTGGGGGTGGCCTCCGAACAAGAGGATGTCTGGATGCTCAGGGTAGTGGCCCCGGTGTCTATGCGGGGTCTGTAGAAAAGAACCATCCACTTACCTGGTGGAATGACATTTCAAATGACATTTGAAATGACAGGTACCAGTGCACCCTGGATACTGTATAGGCGCTGTATACCGCTCTATACAGTAAAATGGATTGCGAATGCCTACCGCTTCATTGACGCGCTTTGGACGCTCGTTTGCTGCCGCTTGGATTTGCGTCTAATTTGAATACTGAATCGAGCGGCTTGTGAACCAAAATGTGCACACGTCAAACGAGCGGGCGCCTGGCACTGCCGCACTTTTTCTTACGCGTCCTTACTGTATCGGCCCATATATTCTCAGAGTGCTGTTAAATCCTTGTATAAGGGCCTGGAGGTGGGTGCGTAGGCTGAGTAATATGAGTGGGGTCAGGTCCTTATTGCGCTCCTTTTTGAGTAATCCTGACTTTTTGCCTGGCTGAGACAGTGGCCTGGTTTTAAAATCATGGGCGGATCAAGGAATACTGTTTGCCTTTCACTTATATGACCCTGAGTCTCGTCTCTTGTTGGACTTTACCACACTGGCACGAAATTTCCACTTGCCAACGAAAAAATTCTATGCCTTCCTCCAAGTTCGCCACTATCTGCAATCTTTCGCCTGGACAGCTGATATGGTGGAGGCTGAGATGAAATTTGCAAATGCCATCTTTGACACCGCCTGTTTAGCAAACACTATCACGGGATGGAAAAAGTTGGGACAACAGTTTCGTACCGCTGGCCATGCAGTTCGCTTGGCTACCTGGTGGTCCACGGCTCTGTGCTCACCTATCACGGTGCAACAGATTTCTGCCTGGTTTACAGCCTTATACAAAACACTGCTGGATCTTGGCCTCTGGGAAGTACAATATAAAATTCTTCACTGTCTCTACTATGATGATGTTCGAAGGTTTAAAATGCGACTGGCTATGTCGCCCCTTTGTATCAAGTGCGGGACGGTGGCTGGTACCCTGCTCCACTGGCTATTTGACTGTCCATTACTTCAACCCTTTTGGAGGAATGTTTTGGAGGTGGTTGATGCTTGTGTCAGAATGTCTCTCAACACTACAGGTCGAGTGTTGTTAACCAGCGGCTCGCCTAGGCCCCAACCTGGGGGCCGCTCAAAGACTGAATGTGTGGCTATAATGATGGCTTGCAGAACGGTCCTGGCTGAGTGGACGGAGCCAAAGGTAGCTCCTTCGATCGCTGCCTGGATTGGCAGAATGGCTTCCTTAGGGCAATTGGAGAGACTGGATTTCCTGGCTGGCAAGCGGCAACCAGACAAGACCTACTGTGCCTGTTGGGCTAAGTGTTTCGATGCCTTCCCAAAGGCTTTGCAAGATGATCTGCGACTCAGTGATTTCATGCTGCATTGGTCCTCTAAGGAGATGGGGGGGGGGGGGGGGGGCGCGGGAGGTTAGGGTGTGACTGATCATTGAATGAGGTATGCTGTGGAGCGTATGGCAAGGGGCGGGTGGGGGGGGGAATGGGTGGAAATATAAAAAGTCAGAGATTGATGGTATTGAGAGCCTTTCTTATGTACTATGCTCCTATTGTTGTACTGGTTCGTTACAAGTATTCTATGGTCCCGGTTGGGATGCTTTTGTTTTTTGATGTACCACTTTCCCGGTTAATAAAAATTATTTGGGGAAAAAAAAAAGAAGAGCCTAGCACAACAGGAAGATAATACAACTTAGTTAAGGGAGGAAAAGACTCAACAGGAATTTGTGATACATCAGAATAATATTTTCTAAGTAATTCCAAAGGGGAGATTAAGAAGGATTGGGAAAATTAATAAATCTCAAGTAGGTCTCCTAGGGTAATTTTCATAATTTTCCAATCTATGATGAGAATATTCTTTATCCTTAATCAATACCATATTAGCCTCCAGGAGCTCCTTAATACTTCCTAATGATTCTTGAATTTTACTTTCACATTGAATATGTTTTTGGGAATGAGAAGAAATGGTAACAGAAAGATCATTAATTGAAGTTAGAACATTCTCAATACTAGAGGTAAGAGAGCTTTGCAGTCCAACTATAGCTGTCCATACTGCTTTGAGGGTAATCAGAGATGGTTTTACAGGAGGAGCTACAAAAATTTAGCCCGAGCCCAAACTAGTATTCCCAATGCCAACTTAATCCCTCAACCAGTGTGGTCATCGGCTTCATCACAACCAGCAGTGCTGACTTAGCGCCATCCCTGGCTTCCCATGCTAACTAATTAATTCACTTATTTGTGGTTTGTGTCTTACAACCACTTTGAGTGATTGAATGCCTATATACTATTTGTAATCACAAGTCTCGTAGATGTAAATTTTGTGCGTTTGTTTTATAATCTTGTTGCTAATTTTATGAAAAATGTTCGAGTGTAAACCAAAGACACTTATCTTAGTGCTTCATATGAAGATATGCTGCCTGACACAATTCGTGTTTCAGAGGTTTTCCTATCTCAGGTGCTCAAGCAATTGATCTTTATATCAAGGCTTTGTGTCTTGGTTGCAGTGACTGACTTTTCTATGCCAACTTTTTTATGGTGACTTCTAGAGCATTTCCCACTAGGATCCACCATTTTACTTGCTCTTATTTATATAATGTGATTGGGTAATGAAGACACCAATTGGGAATGAAAGAATTTGGGCCAATCGGCGTAATGCACAAGAAAGGTACAAAATGATATTGTCCACTACCCAGAAAAACAAGTGACATCCACTCTATATTATCATTCATGCCCTGTGGGGAGCTAGAGGATAATTTAAAAATTCAATGTTGTTCTTTGAGGTTCAGCTGTGCTTTAATATCTCCTCCTCGACTGGGAGGAGTAACTATATCCAGAACGGTCCAGTGTAGTTGTTCGAAGCTTGTTGCAAACAATGTTTAACTATGGGCACATCCAATATTGCCAGGGGATGTGGTTAGTGCAGTTAGTATAGCTGTGTTTAAAAAAGGATTGGATAAGTTCTTGGAGGAGAAGGCCATTACCTCCTATTAATTAAGTTGACTTAGATAATAACCAGTGCTATTACTAGCAACGGTAACATGGAATAGACTTAGCTTTTGGGTACTTGCCAGGTTCTTATGGCCTGGATTGGCCACTGTTGGAAACAGGATGCTGGGCTTGATGGACCCTTGGTCTGACCCAGTATGGCATGTTCTTATCCTTGTGATAAGTCTACTACGATGTTCTCGAAGACTTGTTCTAATTGATCTTGTGTGTCCTACATAAGTGCATTGTAGTAGATAAAAAGCATTGCATGAATTGCAATTATTAATGAATGACTTTTTAAATTATTCTTTAGTTGTAGGGTCTTGCCAAATATTACCTTCTAAATTGGTTGAACACATGCCACAAGAACCACAGGAAGAATGCCCTTGATGGTGTGACATGTCTTGTTGCATTTTCTGCTGTAGGTAAAGATGCTCGGATAATTCAGTTTCTAATGCTAGGACCCTTCTTGAAGGAAATCAGTGGCAAATTGGAAAAAATGGTATGAAGTTTAAACACATGCCAATATTGCTAGATACTTTGGGTTATGGATGCTGCCTTATGAGAATGTTATAAGACACAAACAGTTTGAGTTAATGGACTTTTATTACGATATTCCAACAGCGCTGTATGAGGGAAATACCTTGTCCTCTTGTAAGCTGTCTTGACCACTGAAAATGGATAACCTCGTTCGAAAGAAAAGAGGCTAAAATGAATGATTGTGTCTTAAACTCAGTGATAGAGGAACATATTCGTTGAATCCTAAAAACTTAGATCACTGGAAGGCCGTATGGTCATTTCAGCCAGTTTCCCAAATCTTCTCAACCAGCAGAGTGAAATACCCTTTGAAGTTCTGCAGGGCTGGAAGTCTCATAGTGGCCAGAATCAGTTCAGAGCTTCACCTTTGAGCAGGAAGCTTACTGATTTTACCTTGACCACCTCATTCCTGAAAAGGGGTAGATTATTCTGCATATAGAGATAGAACTGGTTAATATATTCTTGTAATTGTTCTCTGGTGCCTTCAAAAGGCTTCAGATACAGGGGTACAATGCTAGTGATCCCAGGCCTGCTAAAAACAGTAGTGCTTTCTGAGGGCAGCACCTTCACAGCTGTAGGCAACAATACTCAAAGGTAACAAAAGATTTACTACTATTGCAAGATGTGCTTCTCGCAAGCACCAGGTTTGGTTTAGTTACCAAAGCATCTCCTGCAGATGAGGGTGTAGGTTTGCCAAATTTCTCAGGTACAACAGCTAGGTCAGTTTCAGTTGTAGCAAACATTGGGTTGGAATCTCCCTTTAGCCTCCATACTCAGCCACTATCCTCCCCTGCACATAGGAGGGCTAAATGTCTCACCTTAACCTCATCATTAAAACTGCTGAAAAAAATTAAATAGCAGCAGAATTCAGCAAAGAACCTTAGGAAATCCTCAGAGTCATTGCAAAAAAAGGCCTCAGTAGTTTAGAGTGGGGATCACCTGGGAATCACCTGACCAGGGCCTCTTATTTGTAAATTCAGGCTGCTAGATTCATAGTATAGTCTTTTAAAAAGTAAATCATTTATGTAGAGTCCATAGGTAAAAGTCACTTGAAAATACATCCTATCTTCTATTTTTATTTTTCTTGCAAATGTTAAAACAGGGACTGAATTACAAACCAGGGTCACTGCATAGCTTCAGAGCAAGCAAGTTTCCAGGATGTGGTGCTCTGCGCAGAAAAACTGCATCCGGGTTGCTAATTGTTCCCAACACCTGGGTGAACTCTACTCCACATTGAAGAAAACAAAACACAAATAAAGAGCATCCTAGTTTGAGTCTGACTAACAACTTTGTTTATTTTCCCTATCTATCCTGGAAAGAAGCTTAGGGGTAGATTTTCCACATTTCGCTCGTGTCCATGTGCGCGTGCTTCCTGACGCATATGCATGGGCGCGACGATTTTCCTACATGCTCGCGCCGGCGTGCGCATAGTGGAAAATCCGTGAGCTGCGTGCACATGCGCACCGGATTTTATAATCCGTGCAGCAACGCATTTCAACCTTCCCCAGTTCCCTCCCAGTCCACTCCCCCTCCTTTCCTTAGGTTTTTCTTTTTGCTTTGATATTTATTTCATTTCTAATAAAGAAGTTAAAGAAATGAAAAAAAAATAAAAAAATGATAAAGCAAAAAATGTTTCTATGTACATCCCTAATATCAATACATTGTCAGGTAAATTTTAAAGGAAGCACTTATGCGCCCATAAACGCGTGTATTGGGCACGCGAGCAAAAATGCGCTTAATTTTATATCGTGCATGTAAATACACGTGTATCGTGTAAAATATCCCTGCCTCATATTTGTGCAGCCTTTACGCATGTAGTTGCACAAGCGTCCATATTGGGGGGGAGGGGGGGAGAGAATCTGACACACTATATATTTCCCACTGTAAGAGGGGCACTTTCAACTCAGGGTGGGTTTTCGGGGGGGGGGGGGTGATGATGTTACGTTGGTCTGGCTAGAGCGCAAGGGTTTGTAGACCCTTGTAACACTGCCCCCCCCCCCAAAAGCCACCCTGAGTTGAAAGTGCCCCTCTTACAGTGGGAGGTATATAGAGTGTCAGATTGTCTCTCTAATAGAGGTTCTATCTCTCCCCTCCCCCCATATGGTCACTTGTATGAGTATACACTTAAAGGCTGCAGTCATATGGGGAAGAAGAGAGAGAGAGACAGTCTCTCACTCTATATATCTCCCTCTGTAAGAGGGGCACTTTCAACAGGGTGTTTTTTTTTGGGGGGGTGCTGTTACAAGACCCTTGTACCCTAGGCAGTCCAATATAACATCACGCCCCCCAAAACCCACCCTGAGTTGAAAGTGCCCCTCTTACAGTGGGAGATATATAGTGTCACATTCTCTCTCTCTCTCTCTCGTTCAGGATCCCTCTCGCTCCAGACTTGTGCCTCATCAGGACCAGCCATGTTCAGCCTTCCAAAATTTGGGGTTACATGCCCCGCCCCTTTTCTTATTCTTGATGTGCCATGTACTTCCCGGCTACTTAAAATTTGCGTTGGCTGTGTGTGAAAATCTCTTATTTTTAGATTATTAAAATATTTCTTTTCAAGACATTGACTGTTACAAAATAATCTTGTATATCACTCTTTATAATTAGGAAGATGACTGATGACAGAATCATAGATGCTATCCATTTACTTTTGTCAAAACAAAACCCTTTTATAGGAATCTGAAAGTAATTTGCACATAGTATTCTTCTTTTATGAGGCTGTTACACAGAAACATTAATTAGCATACAGTTAAAATATGGCTTCATTATTCTATACATTTTAATCTGTTTTATTGGGCATGAAAATGTTCTAAGTTTTGACATGAAGAATATTATAATATTGTCAGGTTCCTAGCCTATATAGTGAAACCATACTTCTCATACCGGGTTCAGCACAGGATTTATTCATAAACAGTAAGGTTATCATAAACAGCACATAGATTACTTTACTTTCAGGGATTCAGACACAAGCTACAATTGCCTTCACAGCCGGAAGTTAGTGATAGTCCATAGTCCTCGATAATATGTCCAAATATGACAAGGCAGAAGCAGATCATGGCAAACTCAACCAGAGGTTAGGTAATTAAAGACTTCAGGTTTAGACCCAAAGGGCACCCTTCCCCAAGATTTTGATAATTAACCTCAACAATCATGATCTGCCTCCAGTCAAACACCCCCTTGTCCCCAGAACGATCCTGTTGAAAACACAGGACACAAGTATAACTGAGATCCCACTGGCCTTATAATGTACATTAACTATACAGCAAACTCAGTGGAAGAGTCAAGGGAATGCACGGCACTGGCTGATTCTTACATGGTCAGTGATGTGCTACTAGTTTTCCATCAAGGAGCTCTCACCAGCTTTGTTCCATTTGGTGAAGCATTCCTTGTTATTTCAAAAAAGGTTAACCTTCTACTACCTTTCTCCATATAACAAAAAATAAATGGTACATAAAACATACAATAACTTAACACTGAAAATGACATTCCAGTCATGGGATCTGTGGTGGACCCCAAATAAATGATCTAAAATTATTGTGAATCATACATCCCTTCATCAGATGTTACATTAGAGACATTACTCACTTCTGATGAAGGGACTTATGTGGTCTCAACAGCGCATGCACAATATTTGGGAATAATACTTACATTGATCCAATAGAAGAGAAAATGTAAATAAAAAGAAATGATTACTGCCTGCAGAGAATCCAGTTTACTCAAGGAGCCAAGCAGCTACTAGATCTCTGTATTATATATTCCGATTATTAAATAGAAAATAAAATGCTTTTTCTGTCTTTGCTGTCTAGGTGGAGTGTTTTTCTAGTCATGTTGGGACTGGTCTCTTTTTTACTACTTTCTTTGTCTGTCTTCTCCTTATCCCTTTTCTAGACTCCCCTTTCTATTTTACTTTTCTTCTGTACCCTGAATTCATCACTTCTTCTCTTACCCCTGTTTTGACAGTAATATTTTTCTTTCATCTAATTTTCCTCCATTTTCCTCTCTCTGCTCAAACTCTCTCCCTTATACTCCCTTTCACTCTCTATTCCCTCACATCTAGAACTTATCCTCCTCCTCTACATTACTTTTCTCTTTTACCATCTATCACCTTCCACTCTCTCCAAACATTTGCCCTTTTCAACTCTCTATCCCCTCACAAGGATGCTCACTCTTCAATCTCCTTCTAGCAAGCACCCTTCAATCACCCCCTCTCTGGAACTCTTACCTTTATTGACACACTGACTACCTCTCCTCCAACCATCCCTTTTAACTCGTATCTCTTCTTTTCATTCACCTCCCCTCTTATGCTATTCCATCCCTCTAGACTACTCTGTTACCTCCAATAATCCTCTCTCTCAATTCCCCCACTCAAACTCTTTCTTGATTCACTTTCACCCCCAGTCATCCTTTTGTCTACTCTTCCCTTCCCCCAATATCCTGCTCTGGTTCTCTTATATACTTTCTCCCATAATCCCTTATGGTTCTCACCCACACACCCACTCCATCACATCCCCATCAGTCCCTCTGTCAAAAAGAAAAAAATCTTTTTATAAATTGCATTTGTTGAAAAGAATTCGCCCTCTTCTTTTCTTTCACGACTGTCGTACCATTTTGCAATCTCTGATATTCTCGGAAATAGACTATTGTAATGCTTTATATTTAGGTCTTTCAGATTCTGCTCTTTACCCTTTGCAATTAATTCAAAATTCAGCTGCTCGTGTGCTTTCAGGAACTTCGTGTCGAAATCATATTACCCCTGTCTTATATTCATTTCATTGGCTGCCAATTAAATATCGAATTCATTATAAAGTTCTGTCAATTATTCATTCTCTTATCTATAATACATCATCTACATGGCTTTGTAGTAATCTCCGCATATATAAACCAGCCAGACAACTTAGATCTCTCTCAAAAAATCTCTTAGATGTACCCACAGTTAAGTTGGCAAAATCAGAGTTAACTAGAAAAAGGGCCTTTTCAGTAGCTGGCCCTATATTATGGAATGCACTCCTGGATTCTCTTCGTCTTATTTCATCTACACAACAGTTTAAAAAATCATTAAAAACTCGTTTATTTCAGAAAGCATACAGTTCATTCATTAACTCCCAAAACTAATACACACCCACTTCTTCTTCATCATCAATATTTCAGATTGATATATCTCCTATAGCTATGCCACAAACTCAACCCACCTCCTGTTTATCATCGCAGGGTATGCATGTATGTTATTTTAATACTGTATTGTCATTTTATTGTATAATTTTTATTTCTTTCATTTAATTTATTTATTATGTATGTTTTGTTGTAAACCGTTTTGATTAATTCTTTTGAATTGTAAAAGCGGTATATAAACATGTTTAAATAAATAAATAAATGTGTGTCTCTTTCTTTCAAATGTTTTGCTGCTCCCAGTCACCGCCTATGTCTCTCACTCCAATCCCCCATGATTTCCTCAAGGTTTCTGTCACCTTCCCCACCTCTGGCTCTGTCACTTCCATATGCCTCTATCTACATCTCCATCACCCCCTCTGGCTTTCTTTCCTATAAACCCTCCTCCCCTCAGCTCTCTCTCACACACTCTGGCTATCATTTTATTTTTTATCTCCCCCCCCCCCCCCCACCCCTTCCACTTGCATCCTCTCCCCAGCTCTTGTGCTTCTGTTCTCTTTGCACACAATCGCTCTCCCTCATATTTCTCATGCACACCCTATCTTAGGTCTCTCTTACCCACTCTGTTTACCTCCATCCCAGCACCAGTCCTCTCGCACCTGCTGTAGAACACATGGCATTGCACCCTTTGAAGAGGAAAAAGTTTCCAGACAGTCAAAGCTTGCAAAATGAAGAAGAGACGTAATTTGCCCCTCCTTGCGCTCCCCTCAGAATTCAACCACCTCCTCTTCACTTCTTATCAGGCTGCAACTCCCTCATCACCTCCCCAAAATTAACCCCCTCAGTCCTAGGCATTCCTCTTCCTTCTCATTCCCCTTTTAGCAATCACCTTCTCTCCCTTCCCACATATTACTCACAGGAGTCACTGCTGTTGTCTGGGTTGGGCTGGGGCAAGGGTATTAGGCACCCTAGGCCAGTGATGGCTAACCTATGACACGCGTGTCAGAGGTGACACGCCGAGACGTTTTTGCTGAGACACGCAGCATTTCATGGACTATCGTGAATTTTTTTTTTCCTTATCGGCTGTGCTGAGCCTTTTTTTTTCCAGCTGCGCCGACCCTTTAAAATTTGTTTTTTAGTATACCCCCGCCCTCCGGACCCCTCCCCCCCCCCCATGCCCCAGGGCGCAGGGAGGCTCATGTAGCACAACGATAGGCAGATAGGCAGGGCTGTAGTGAGGCTCACGTCACCACGGCCTGAAGAAAAAGATCGCATTTAAACACGCTGATACTCCCCCTCCTTCCTGCCTGTGTGGGCAGGAAGGAGGAGAAGCATCAGCGCGTGCAGAAGAGAAGCAGCACTTGCGCTTACGGGCCGCCGCGATTTCCAAGTTGCAGTGGCCCGAGAAGAGGAAGAGGCCCGGTAGCAGGGCTGCCGCGGCCCGAGAAGATCAGGGCCACTGCAGAGCCCATCCTGCGGCGACCCGCGAAGAGGAGGCCCAGCGGTGAGAGAGAGGCTGAGGGTCTGTATGAGATGAGTTGAGAGATTGTGTTTGAGAGTGAGGACCTGAATGTTTGCAGAGACAGCATGTGCTTGAGCAAGACAGCATGTGGGGGAGAGAGTGAGCCTGTGTGTGAGAGTCAGATAATATGTGCCAGTGAGAGCCTGTGTGTATGAATGATTGTATGAGAGAGAGCATGTGACAGTGAGAGCCTGTGTGTGTGTGAAAGAGAGACATGCATGTGAGAATGAGAACCTGACTGTGTGTTTGAGGGAAGAAGATGGAGAGAAAAGAAACAGAAAAAAAGACAATATAAAAGGAATTGGCAAAAAAAATAAGAAAGGGAAGGTGGAAAAAAAAAGCCTGTGACCAACCAAGTAGAAAACTAAGATCAGACAGCAAAGGCAAAAAAAAAATTACTTTTTAGTGATTGGCACCTGTAATCTTTGGGAATGTGCAAGAATAGCACTTTCTCTACGGATCTCACAATGTACGAGATCAGCATGGAGAAAGTGGAAGCCCACGGGGCCTGCACAGAGGAGGCAGCAGAATGGGCTTCAGTGTCAGTAGCAGCAATCGGCACCTCCCCAATAGCCACGCGGCATCAGTGACAGTGGCAGCAGAGGAATGAGAGAGGTTCTGAGGTTGCTGGCAAAAGAAAGAGAGGGGGGGGTCTACCTTTAGTGTGTGAATGTGTATGAATGGGACTCTGCCTGGGGGTGTATGTGAGTGAATGCATGGGTGCCTGCCTGGGGGTCTGTGTGTGAGAATGAATGTGTGCATGCCTGGGAGATGGGGAGGGAGTGTTGTGAAAATGAATGGGAGCCAATAAAAGAAACCGACTGACAGATGAAGTTTGTAACGCTTGCTTGGGCTTGAAGTGTACGAAATACCAACCTTCAATTGAAGATTTAGCCAATGAAATTCAGCAACAAAAAAGTCACTAAGCAGGCAAGGTAAAGAAGTATTTGTTTTTGCTTTAATAATAAATACAGTACATATATTAAAATTATAACTTTGTTATTAATTAGAGCTACAAATATCACAAAATTATGGATTTTTCTAAAAGTGACACACCACCCGAGTTATGCTCGGGTTTTTTTAATGAATTTTGACACACTGAGCTCAAAAGGTTGGCCATCACTGCCCTAGGCGAACCTTCTGCCTTGCGCATGTCCTCCCCCCACTCCCATCGTGCTGCCCCCCTGATTCGCCTCCCCTATCGGCTTGACTCGAGCTGGTAGTCAGGTCGGGTGAGGATAGTCGGGTCACAGAAGAGACAGCCGCTGCCGTGGCGGAGGTAGAGGCAGCTCAGCAGCCGCCGGCAGGATATTTTACCGACAATCGACGCATGGACCCATCCGTTGCGCCGCCCCCTACCGGCTCGAGTCAAATGGTTAAATATCCTGCCGGAAGCAGCTGAGCTGCCACTACCGCTGCCACGACTGCTGCCCCTGGGACCCTAGGCCCTGCCTAATTACCCTGGTGCTTCCGCCGGCCCTGGGTCTGGGATTACTTCTGCTCTAGCTCTCCCCCCTCCTCCTGTCTGGCTGGCAACAGGAAGTCTCTGGTTGGAAAGGAGAGGAAGGGCTAGAGCAGACAGAAAAAACAAAGAAGAACCCCACCCCCTTCCTTTGCTCCAGCTCCTCTCTTCCTTTTTCTATTCTCACCACCAACCATGCTGCCTTTTGCCTTGAGAACAGAAGAGGGAAGGGTTGGAGCAAGGATAGTAGCATTTTTTTCTTCGCTTTTCAGTGTCTGCTTCAGCCTCACTCCTTCCCTATTTGTCTCTGAATGTCAGGAGTGGAGGAGCTGGATTAGGGAAGAAAGTGGTAAAGATAATGACCAATTTGTTAGCATTTACTAAAACGTATAAATCAATTTTGTTAAGGCGATGTAAAGAGTATAGGAAGTTGTGGTGACAGTGAAGAAGGCAAAGGATTTTTAAAGATATGTCTAGGCTAAATCAGTTGGAAAGACGTGGGGGAAGCTTGTTTTGAGGAGGTGATGCCGATGATAAGGAGAACAAGGAGTTTTAATACCTTGAATGGATAAACTAATATTGTGTGTTATATGAGTTAATGGGGATCAGCAGGGTTGAGGGGACTTGGAGGGGATATGGTGGTGGTTTTGTGTATTTTGTTTTTTTGTGTGTGTTTTGTTTTATTCTGTTTTTTATAAACTGTTCTGAGCACCTTGTATGAATGAAATAATAAATAAATAAATGCCAAAAGGTCACAAATTTCCTCATCTGGGTTCCACATAGCATAGCTAAGCAGCGCTCAAGTTGCCAGTTGGAGGATCCCGTGCTGGCAGGCGCAAAAGGTGAAATAATTTGGGGGGTTAGGTTAGGGTTAGGGGTGGAAAGGCTGGGGGAAGGGGTGGGAAGGTCAGGCTAGGGGGTAGGGAATGGGGGAAGCCTATGGGCATCGGCACGCACAGGGTGTACAATTGTGCACCCCCTCACGCGTGCCAACACGTGCATGTTATAAAATCGGATGTACGTGTGCGCGCGCCGGGAAGTGTGCGCACATGTACGCCCTCGCGTATGTTTGAAAATTCACCCCAATATGAGAAGGATATGCGCTGGAGTTTCTCAGTATTCCTTGGGATGTTCTTGGTGTCTCCCTGCCACTCTCTGCAGAAGAAGCAAGCAGTCGAGAGTACACTGTCAAGTCTCCTCAGCCTGAGGGCTGTGGTTCCAGTGCCCTCATCTCAAGAAAATATGGGTCGATATTCCATTTATTTCATTGTGCCCAAGAAGGAGAACTTCTTTTGTCCAATCCTGGATCTCAAAGGGTTCAACCGTCAATTGCAGGTGACTCACTTTCACATGGAAACATTGCACTCAGTGATAATGGCAGTCCAGTTGGGAGAATTTCTGACCTCTTTGGATCTGTCCGAAGTGTACCTCCTTATACCTATTCAATTGGAGCACTAACGTTTTCTTGTACACCCATATTTAGACCCTGGTTAATTTGGGCCACGTCTCTGGAGGAGAGCTGTCTGGTGACCCACAAGGTGATCTTCTTGTTGCAGGACCTTGGTTGGGTGGTGACTCTAGCCAAAAGCAGTTTTCAGCCATCTCAGACATTGGAGTATCTGGGTATATGCTTTGACACGAAGCAGGGCTAAGTTTTTCTTCTGGAAGCTCGTATTCAAAAGTTGAAGGTGCAGGTGAGTCTTTTGGTGAGCACTATATTTCCGACAGTGTGGTCCTTTCTACAGTTGCTTGGGTTGATGGCAGCAATCCTGGAAGTAGTACCATGGGTTAGGGCGCATATGCATCCACTTCAGCATTCCCTGCTGTCTTGATGGAACCCGCAGTCTCTGAACTATTCGATTCGGCTCCACCTGTCAATGAAAGTCTGCTCTCACCTCCAGTGGTGGTTGCAAGTGGATCATCTGAGAAAGGGAGTCTTCCTGATGTCACCGGACTGGTTGGTATTCATGACAGATGCGAGCCTCCAAGGTTGGGGAGCTCACTGTAAGGAACTAATGGTGCAAGGACGCTGGAATACAGAGGAGTCTCTTTGAAATATCAATCAGCTAGAAGCCCAGGCGGTCCGGTTGGCATGCTTACAGTTCAGAGCAGATTGCAGGGCTGAGCGGTCAGAATAATGTCGGATCACACAACAACGGTGGCTTACATTAATCGGCAGGGAGGAACCAAGAGCCAGCAAGTATTGCCAGAGATAGACCAACTTATGGAATGAGCGGAAGTGCATCTTCAGATCTCAGCCTCGCACATTGCAGGAAAAGACAATGTAAGAGCAGACTTTCTAAGCAGGGAGAGTCTGGATCCAGGAGAATAGGTATTGTCAGATGAGGCATTGCAGCTGACAGTGGATTGCTGGGGTCTTCCATTTCTAGACCTGCTGGTGACTTCTCACAATGCGAAGGTTCCTCGATTTCTTCAGTTGCAGGAGAGATCTGAAGTCCTTAGGGGTTGATGCTTTCATGCAGGACTGGCCAGAAGGCAAGCTGCTATATGCCTTTTCCACATGAGCCCTATTGGGAAGAATGGTTCAAAGGATCGAAGGCCATAGATGGAGGGTGCTTCTGGTGGCACTAGATTGGCCCAGAAGACCATGGTATGCAAAACTGCGAAGATCTCCCTTCATTTTCTGTCACATAGGTACCTGTTGCAGCAGGGGCCTGCCCTTCACAAAGATCCGACTCAGTTTTGTCTTACGGTATGGCCCTTGAGAGGGCTTGCTTGTTGAAGCGTGGATATTCTACTGCAGTGATTGCCACCTTGCTACAAGCACAAACGTTCTCCACTTCTTAGCCTATGTGCGGGTTTGGCAAGTGTTTGAAGCTTTGTGTGAAGCTCAAGAAGTGCTTCCTCGTTCAGATAGGATCCCGCTCATTTTGGAATTCTTGCAGAGTGGGTTGAATAAAGGGTTGGCCCTTAATTCCTTGAAGGTACATGTAGCAGCTCTTGCCTATTTCAGGGACCAGGTGAATGGTGAATCCTTATTGTCTCATCCTGATGCAGCTTTTTTCTTGAGGGGAGTGAAACATCTTCATCCTCCCTTGCGGTTACTGATTCCTTTGTGGAGTCTTAACCTGGTGTTGGATTTCTTGGCAGACCCTACTTTGTGACTGCTAAGTAGCCTTCCCTTGCGGTTACTAATCTTGAAAACAGTGTTTCTAGTGGCGATTTGTTCTGTGCAGCAAATTTCCAAGCTGCAGGCCCTGTCTTGCTGGGAGCCATTCCTTCGGGTGACTCAGGGGCAATACAGATGTGTACTGTTCCTTCCTTCTTGCCTAAAGTGGTCTCAGAATTTTACTTGAATCAGTCCATTTCCTTACTGCCCTTGGGTAAGGAAAGAGATGCAGAAGAATATGCCTGTGTGTCCCTTGTATGTCAAGAGACATGTCATGAGATATCTGGAGGTTTCTAAACCTTTCCGAAAGACGGATCGCCTAGTCTTCTTTCATGGTGGAGGAAAACAGGATGAACCAGCTTCCTGGGCTATAATAGTTTGCTGGATTAAGGAGGTGGTTGCAGCCGCATATGTGACGGCTGAAAAGCCATTGCCCACTCAGGTGAGGGCTCATTCCACTAGGGCTCAGGCAATGTCATGGGCGGAGGTTAGATTGTTGTCTCCTATCGACATTTGCTGAGATTCGACATGGTCCTCCTTACATACCTTTTCCAGGTATTATCATCTGGATGTGCAGGCCCGGGAAGATGCAGCCTTTGTACGTGCAGTTTTGACTGGACCACAGGCAGCTTCCCGCCATATTTGGGAGTAGTTTGGGTACATCCCATTAGTTCTGGATTCATCTGCCTGGATGCCAAGAAATGAGAAATTACTTCTTACTTGATAATTTCCTTTTCTTTACGGCAGACAGATGAATCCAGCTTCCCGTCCTTGGCTTCCGAATGATTGCACTATGGTCCTCCTGCAGGGCTAAGAGTTTCCAGGGATTACTAGTAAGTGTTAATCCAGTCTCTAGACTAGTGTTAATACATTCTGTGTTTGAGCTTAATGTTTCTTGTTCTTTGAGTACAGTATTGGATGTCTATTTTAATCACGTTTTTTGCTAGTCTGTCCACAGTTGCTTCTGAAGAGAATACTGGCAGGTTGATGTCACTGCAGGAATATATATACTGTGACATCAGTTTGCTCCATCTCCATCTGCTGGTAGAGGTGCTTAACCCACTGGTTCTGGATTCATCTGTCTTTCCTAAAGAAAAATAAATTATCAGGTAAATAGTAATTTCTCAGTTGATAATATACCTGGTCATTTCAAGATAAATTTACTTGGATAATAAGAGAGGACACATTGGACCATGCTTCAACATGCCCTTCTGGCAATTCTGTGGACAAGTCAATAAAAATGGTCCTATTGTGATGACCACCCAATAGATCATCACACAATAAAATAATCAATTTATCCTTCTCTCTGAAAATGCACATTGGTAAGCATATATTGTGCATATGAAGGTATCTGATCAAGAATATTTTCAAAGAGTTTATTTATTTATTTTATTTATTTAAATACTTTTCTATACCGAAGATCATGTACAAGTACATATCGGTTCGGTTTACAGTGAACCAACAGTTGGAAATTACATCAAACAATAAGAACATAATTTAACTAAACCTACTGTATAACTTGCTGAAATAACTTTGAAATAGAAAAAATTGAGATTTTTCTTTTCATATTTCTTTTATACGAAATAACCAACAATATATGTCTGTGTCTTTTTGGACACTTCCGTTTTTTAAAAAAGCAAGTGCTTTCTGTACAAGAATTCTATGTACATCATACAATTTCAACAAAATGTGACTTCTTTTACATCGCGTTTGGATTTTTTCCTTTTCTTGCTGAATTATGTCTAGAATGAAATGAAACATACCCTGTCATTTTGTAATTCATCTGTTCTGTTGAAAAAACAAATAAAAGGAAGGCTTTATTTATCTTTATCATAACCTTCTTGCAGTGCTGCCATCTGTTATTGTGGAAGCCATTGTGATAGCACAAGCAGAAGTATTAGAGAATGTGAGTAGTAAGATCGCATCAGTTCTTAAGAATAATCTTGCTTTCATATGAAGAATAAAAGCTCAAGGGCAACAGTGCAGAAAATATGTAAATGTTACATTCACTTGTGTCTGTCTTATCAGTGTTAACTATGATTCAAAATATGTCAAAAGCATTTAAATAACAAATTATAGAGTCACATTTTTCTAGGAAATATTGACCGAAATCTTTAAATTTGGCAAAATGCGTAATTTTTCCAGTGCTAGGAATCTATCAGATTTTAAAGTTATGGTAACATAGGGATAATACTGACAATAGTAATTTTTATATATTCATATTTATATATTTATTAAACCATCTTAGTAATCAGTAACAAAAACAAATTAAATTTAAGAATCAGATAGGGCTCGATTCACACATTTTATTATTTTAACTTTTGGAGGGTGATTTGCTGAAAAAAATCATGTAGGAATTGTTGTAAAAGCCCACAGATATTGAGCCAAAAAAAAATTACTACTACCTGAAAATGGATATTTGGAATATATCGCCTACAGTACCAGACGTTTTACTACTATGCAGCAAAATATGAATCATGACTTCACAAAATGGACACTGACCTGTATTTCAGTAAAATACAGAGATGATGAACTTTGGCTAAAATGGCAAGATTTGACTGAATTATCTGATCTGCTGTTTAACTAGGCCTGTCTGAAGGAATACAGCTTCTCTCAGTAAACACTGACCTAAGAATGCAGGCCAGGTGTGTGTGCTTAGGGTCAGTTCCAAGACCTGTAGTTGAACCCAAATCTGCCTGGAGATGGGAACCACCAATCCTGGAAGACAGGTTTATCAGACAGGTCATCATGCAGGTGAACTCTCACACAGCCAAGTCAGGTCTCTGGTCAAGATGTTACAAGACTAGAGCTCTCGTGCCCTGGTCAGGAGCTGTGACACATCAGAGGGGGGTCCAGCACTCCAGAGTGAAGGAGAGACCCCCATTTCATGCACTTATTTGAATATGTATGAGCTCTTGCAAATGTATATCCTGGCTTTTAAGAACAGCATGGAAGAGGGGCTTAAGAGGATGGTGGCAGAAGATGTCCTAATAACACCTGAAGATAACAGCTATTGCTCTCTGCCCCTCTCAACAGCTCAGAGGATCTGCTTCAGCATCCCAGAGAGCATTGCACAGATTAGTGTCTTTCCCAGCACAACCATAGAGACTGCGCCAGGGAGAGACTGAAAATATCTTCAAAAGCTGATTAATAACATCCTAAGCAAGTCAAAGTTATATTGATGTGTATTGCTCTGAGTTCTCCTACAATATGTAAAGCTTTAGTCGTCATAAGCATATGCTGTGTTAAGGATTGTGATATAAGTTTCTTTTCTCCGAGGCATGAGCTAGCTATATTATTCTAACTTGTAAGTCTGAAATGTCTGACAATAAAAGGTCTGATTCTGAGATAAGCAGTTGTCCTTTCCTGGGCTTCTCATATCGCAATTAAGGTAAATAAGTGATAATCTTCAGTAGTACAGTCACTGCCCAGAGAGAAGTGGGAGGGAAGCAGGCTGTAACTCAAGACCTACAGGATACCCTTAACATTCCTACAGTACTGTTGGAGAAAGTACCATTGATGCTTTATTAATGGCCTCTATTCTGCTGATAGACATGCCCAGAAACCCCTGTCACATAACACCTTAAAAAAATGTTAACCACCTTACATATTTTTATTTGCTGGATAAAGTTTACCATACAAAATATCAGTACTGTGTGTGCCACTATAAATTTTGATGCTCA
This sequence comes from Rhinatrema bivittatum, assembly GCF_901001135.1. Lineage (NCBI taxonomy): Eukaryota > Metazoa > Chordata > Amphibia > Gymnophiona > Rhinatrematidae > Rhinatrema > Rhinatrema bivittatum. The sequence goes on along the minus strand of NC_042620.1, from coordinate 49,588,894 downwards.
GCTTTTAAAATCCACTTTGGCCTATTGTAACAGCAAGAATCTATATAAATATTTAGGAGTAGATAAAGGTGCTATAATCCAACACAAATCACTGAGAAAAAAAGATCAGCAAAGAATACTACAGGCGGCTGGAGCTGGTATTGCATGCAGATAAGGCAACTTTGCTAATTCTGATTATGCTTGGGGGTTTATATAAATTTATCGGCAATGCTGGGATAATTTATAGACATTTGTGTCCTGTTTGGTAGAGGAGTTTTGTGGCTGCGTAGGAAATTTAACAGGGGAAAGTTTGGTCCTCCCTCCCTCCTTTCACTCATCCATCCCTCTCTCTGCTTTTATAGATTATTATTGTTTCGGGGGCAGAGTCCCGATTTCCCACACAGTCACGAAGGTGCTGGCTTTGTGTCTCTCCAAAGACACAACCAGCACTCTTTTTTGCAGATAGGGCAGATCAATTTTCAGGAAACTACTGCCATTAGTAAAATGTTATGCTCACCTAAAAATGACAGAAAAATGTGATTTAATTTTCTGGTGTGAGTAGGAGTAGCTGTGCTATGATACTGCTTCAGAGAAATGAGCTAGAAGAAGTGGAGAAGGCCTTCCAGTGCATGTGCTACAGCCTCTACCATGGTCAGTCATCCTGTTTGGAATATCACATAATTACTGTGGTTTTATAGCAGAAGTGATTCAATGGGTATATGGCCTTCAAACTGCATATAGAGCAGATTTTTCATGAGGTCGTACTCACTGAAAGGAAAGGCTGACAGCATAACAAGTGCAGGTGACCTACTTCAACATAATTACCTTTTCATGCACACATGCATGGTCCTGGATGAGCATGTGTTTCCATGTCCCTTTACCCTGATAGTCCTGAATAAAGTTATAAGGGCATGCTGTCTTGGATAAAGTGAAAACTGAAGTTTCATAATAGTGGAATGTAGAGATAGATTGCTTGTGAAGGGAAAGATTTTCCTAAGTGTGCAGTGCAGTGCTGTACATAAAAGAGTGAGAGAAAGAGGAAGTGTGAAATGGGGATGAGAGAGAGAATTTTGTTCTCTTTTGAAGGTTCTGAAGTCAAAACCTGAAACCCTTATGACACGCTATCTGTACCGGATCGTCTGCCATCACCATAAGGATCATATAAGGAGCCGGGGCCATGGCTGTCTTGCTCCACCCTTCCCTAATCCAGTAAGACATGCCAAACCCCCAACCTTGGCTCACACCTGCGGAGTTTGCTTCCCACGTTCTTGCCCCTGCTCTGCAGAGCATCTCTGGTTGAAGTCCCGTTCCCATAATGACTTCATATATTTCAGATTCATGCTTTCAGTTGGTTATTACACTTGCTAATCAAGAATATTCCATCCATTTGACCAACGCCCTTGTCTCTAACTCTCATCATCCCTTTGCGACACTCACCTCCCTTCTCAGACTGCCTCTGTCTCCTATCTAAGCTTTCACTTTCTGCTCAAACTTTGCTGTTATTACTTCCAATGGAAAGATTAACAAAGTTATTCACAAATTCTTCACCAGACTGCCTCCTCCACCTCCACTTCATTCCCTTCCTCTTCCTTTTTGCCCTGCCATACTTTCTTCCTTTTCTGAACTTACAGAGAAAGAAAATACCCATCTGCTCTCCTCCTCCAAACTCAGTACTTGCTCCTCTGATTTCATTCCTTGGTGTTAGCATCCCAAATGTTCTTGTAATTAAAATTCATAAAAGTTTCCAAATGTCCTCAGTCTCTTGATCTTAGAATTAATTGGAGATTTGAAAAGCTTGCTAATTTTCATTACAAGAAACTATGAGGAGTATGTTGCGTTTGGCAATCCGCAGGCCTGCCCCATGGAGAACGCTGATGCTGAGGAAGGCCCCCCGAGAGGATTCGCGGCAGGCCGCCACGCTCGTGCTGCCTCTGCTCGCTGCGACGTCTGTCCTTGTGCACTGTGCTGCTCCGAAGCGCGTGCACGCGGCACTGCCAGTTTTTTAAAGGACAGCAGTGGGAAAGCCTCCACAGCCCCTACGGATGACATCATTGATGCTACTACCCTATAAAAGGGCAGTTTCCCTACTTCAGGATGTCTCAGCAATAGGTCCACTACTTTGGTAGAGCAAGTTGCTTCAGCATGTTCCTAGTCTTTCTTTGTTCTCGTGGTCCTAGTCTTTGTCCTTCAGTTCCTGGTCTTTGTCTTCGTCCTGTGATCAGTCTTCAGTTTTTCATTAGTTCCTCTTCCTGTGGTCAGTCTTCGGTTTTTCTATGTTACCTCTGCCTGCCTGTGCTATTCCTCACCTGCCTATCTGTCCCGCCTTCCCTCAGATGGATTTCTGGTTCTGACTTCGGCCTGTCTTACTCTCGACCTTGCCTGAACTCTGCCTGCCATGGACCACTGTCTCCCTCTGACTGTGCCTGAACCCAGCCTATCTCGGACCCTAACCTGTGACCCAACATCCCTTCAGACATTTGGCTTGTCAGCAGTGATCCCCCCCCCCCCCCCCCCCAAGATCCACTCACCCTAAGGGGAATGAGGGCTAGTGTAGGTGAAGCTCCAGTTAGGCCTCTGCCACAGCCAGCTCTTCCAGGCGACAGTGGGGACCTGCAGGGCTCCTCAATGCAGGTTGAGCCAACTCGACCTTGGCCCAAGGGTCCATGCCCGCAGCAGAGTAGTTGTATGACTGAAAGACTGGAAGTATTGGAAGAATGTTTGTGCTTTATTAATTTATGTATTTATTTATTTATTTTGAGGGATTTTTTTATACCGACATTCGTAGGGTAACATCATATTGGTTTCCATGAAACAAGAACATCAGCAAAAAATTGCTTTACAGAAAACTATAATAAACTGTGAACTGATAAAGTTAAAGAGATATCAATATTATTTAGCAATAATAAAATGGGAAATGATAACGTTAAAGTGAAAACAATATTATCTAGCAATATAAACTAAAAAACAGCAAGTATATTATAAATGCAATATTACTTAACAATAGTGCAACAGTTAGGTAACAAATGCATAGGGGGGAAAAAGAAGGGAAGGGGAGAAAAAAAGGAGGGTTGTGGATGAGGGAGGGAGTGAGTAAATGCAGCAGTTAAGTAACAAATGCATAATGAATAAGGTACAATGAAGGGGTTATATGCAACAGTTACAATAAATTAAGAGAAAGTATACAATGAAACATTCTTTCTATTGAGTCAGGAAGGATACAAGGGGACGGGATCAGGAGAAGGCTTGTCTAAATAGCCAAGTCTTGAGCTTTTGTTTGAATTTTTTTGGGGCATATCTCTTGACGGAGGTCAAGAGGGCATGGAGTTCCAGGTTGCAGGACGGCTATGGAAAGGGCATGCTCTTTAGTTGAGGACAGGTTGAAGACTTGGTGGGGGGTGTGGGGGTGTTAGGTAGCGGAATATTGGGATCGAATTGGTCTGTTGTGATTGTGGAAATATAGAGAATCTTTGAGCCAACGCATATCGTGTATATGTAGGGTTTTGTGTATAATGGTTAATGTTTTGTAGCGAATCCGTGTGGCAATGGGGAGCCAGTGTAATTTTTTTAGAATGGGGGTGATATGTTCATTTTTACGAGTGTTGGTGAGAATGCGTGCTGCAGCATTTTGAAGCAATTGGAGGGGGAGGATAGTGTATTTGGGGAAGCCCAGGAGGAGGGTATTACACTAGTCGATTTTTGTGAGGATCAGTGATTGTAGTACCGTACGAGTGTCAGAGAAATATAGAAGGGGCTTTAAATTTTTTTAGGGTGTGTAATCTAAAATAGTCTTTTATGGTGGTTTTGATGAATTGTTTTAAATTTAATTGATTGTAAATTATGACTCCAGGGTCCCTCAAATATAGTGATGCGGTGATTGTAGGGGGAATAGTGAGAGGTTTGGGTTGGGAGGTGGAGTTATGATTGCCGGGGGTGGTAATGATTAAGATTTCAGTTTTGTCAGTGTTGAGGGAATGAAGTGGAAACATCTGTAAAAAATGTTTTGAGAAATGCTCAGATATTCTTGATTGAGAATGGTTATAAAATGTAAAAAAAATGCTTTCTGATTTAATCTAGTATCACTGTAATGCTTGTTTCGCAATACAAAAATGTTATATTTTGAGATCATTCTTATGATCATTTTGATTTATATAAGATCTTGCATACATTAAAGACATCATCTATCCAGTTTCTACTTATGGTTTATCCCAGGGGTCGGGAACCTTTATGGCTGAGAGAGCCATGAACGCCACATATTTTAAAATGTAATTCCGTGAGAGCCATACAAGACCTACCAAATTAATTTACTCCAACCCCCTACTCTCCTGATGCCCCCCCAAGACTGCCAAATTAATTTACTACAACCCCCCACCCTCCTGACCCCCTCCCCCCCCAAGACCTGCCAAAAGTCCCTGGTGGTCCAGCGGGGGTCCAGGGCTCGCAGACAAATCTTTAATAAAAAAGTAAAAATCTAACAAAACCCTCCACCCTCCTGACGCTCCCCAAGACCTCCAAATTAATTTACTAAACCCCCCCCCCCTCCAAGACCTGCCAAAAGTCCCTGGTGGTCCAGTGGGGGGCCAGGAGCAGTCCGAGAGCGATCTCCTGGACTTGGGCTGTCGGCTGCCAGTAGTCAAAATGGCGCCGACGGCACTTTGCCCTCACTATGTCACCGGGGTCGACCAATGGCAGCGGTAGCCCTTGTGACATAGTGAGGGCAAAGGGCCATCGGCACCATTTTGACTACTGGCAGCCGACAGCCCAAGTCCAGGAGATCGCTCCCGGACTGCTCCTGGACCCCCGCTGGACCTCCAGGGACTTTTGGCAGGTCTTGGAGGGGGGGGGTGTCAGGAGGGTGGGGGGTTTTGTTAAGATTTTTACTTTTTTATTAAAGATTTGTCTGCGAGCCAAATGCAGCCATCAAAAGAGCCACATCTGGCTCGTGAGCCATAGGTTCCCTACCCCTATCCTGTTTATTTTATTATTTATAAGTAGATTTATTGCATTCTGGAGGTAGATTTTTTATATTTTGCTGCTAATTATCATCCCATCTCCTTCCTCCCTTTCACATCCAAACTGCTTGAAAATGGTGTTCCCCTTTGCTGTTTTTTATTCTCTAATCATTTGAGATCTGCTCCAGTGTGTGTTTCTTCTTCTACATTCCACAGAATCTGTTCTTGCCAAAGTCTCCAGTGACTTCTTCATGGTCAAGTTCAAGGATCATTACTCAGTCTTCAGTCTCCTTGAAATAGCTGCTGCTTTTGAAACTGTTGATCATCATCTAGTCCTTGACCTGCTGTAATCCATTGAATTTTGGAACTCTGTACTCTTCTGGTTTTCTTCTTATCCCTCCCCTCATTTTAACGTGTACTCTAGTACTTCCTCCATCACTCTTCTAGTTTGTTTTTTTTAAGCCTCTTTTCTTTCTACACTTCTCCCCTTGGTGTTCTAATCTTTTCTCATGGCTTTCAGAGCCACTTGTATGCCAGTGACGCCCAGATCTACCTCTCTACACCAGATATTTTACCCTGTATCGGGTCCCAAATCTCAACTTCTTGTCTGACATCATTGCCTGGATATCGTGAAGCTACCTTAACATGGCCAAGACAGAACTTCCAAACCCTCTTCCCTCTTTTTCTGTCTTTGTGGATAAATACTCTCATCTTCCCATTTCCCATGGCCCATAGCCTTGGGGTCATCTTTGATGTCTCTTTCCTTTTTTAAGCACATCCATGACACTGTGAAGGCGTGTCATTTTTATTCCTCTATAACATTGTAAAATCCATCCATGTTCTAAAATAGGCTGAGCATGCAAGCCCCGAGGCTTTACTGCGGGGGCGATAAGGGGGCGGGGTCAGATGCTCCAGGCACAGCGGCCATTTGCTGCTGTGCTTGGGATTGTGTGCTGGCAATTGGCCGGCAGGCGCAAAAGGTAAATTTAAAAAATTTTTTGGGGGGGGTGGTTAGAGTAGGGCTAAGGGGAGGGAAAAGTTAGGGGAAGGGGTGGGAAGGTCAGGTTAGGGGGAAGAGAAGTTCAATTTTGGAGCGGCCTGGGAGGGAATGGGGAAAGGTAGCGCGGTTCGGCGCACGCAAAGTGCACAATTGTGCACAAACTTGTGCTCGCAAGTTATAAAATCGGATGTACATGTGGGCACGCCGAGTAGTGCGCTGGGTAGCGTGCGCACATGTATGCCCGCTCGCACCTTTTTAAAATCTGTGCCTGATATTGTAGCTCTAAAAGATCTTTAGAAATAAGATCAGTAAAGTAAATGGAATACTTATCCCAACCTTATTGTTTGGAAATTTAGTATATTTGTGCAGTGCTGGACATTATCATTTTGTCATCTAGTTTCTATGAAACTATTTTGTACGTTTTTGTATTTTGTTTGCCTTGCTTTTATTATGTGTGTAAATTCTGTATATCTCCTAGGCCTAACAGTGTTAGGCGATTAATACATTTTTAAAATGAAATGAAATGAAATTATAAGCAGCCAACAATACCCTGTGTACCTGCCGATGTTAATGATACCGGTAGTGAACTGCTGTTTCCACCTGTGGCATGTTTATGGCATGATGCAGAGTATCTACAGCTTTACACTCTTGATGCTGTAAAAACATTTTTTTTATATATATATATATTTCACCTGCCATACTTCTTTCTCTGCATCTCTCTAAATGATATAACCAGATAGAGTTTGAATCTCTGAATTATGATGAACATAGCATGGTTACTGAAATGTCGAGATGCTCATTTCCATCTGTTAGCTATCTTTACTGTAGTAGTATTACAGAGTAGATAAATCCCTTTCAGTTTCATAGTGTGAGACAGGCCTCACAAGCTGTTTCATTGTAGTCCCTTTTTATAGCTTGAAGAGATTACGAGCTTGTCAGAAAGATAGATATTGTTGAATGATCTGGGTTTTCATGATGCAGACTTACTTAATTGGCAGTCACCAAATGTCTTTATTTTTATTGTATTTCAGTATATGAGGATTAGAAATTGACCACAAAGGAGATTATTTTTTGCCCTTACGTTTCAGTATTTTCATACGGATTTTTTGATATAATAGACGTATGTTTACTTTGTATATAAGTAAAGTACCGTAAGTTTCTGCTACAAGTTCATTTATCTCTGTAAGTTGTGCCATAACTGTTTTGTTTTTTTTTAAGGTTTTCTGCATTATATAATTTGTTCTTTATGCCTTATAGAAGCTGTAAAAATAGCAATGTTTCTGTAATCTAGTCTAGAAAATATCCAATTCAAATGCAAGTTGGGGGATCACTGTAATGGTTCATTACAATGCAGGAAAAAAAGCATTAGAAACAAAATATAATGGCACATAAAGAGAATAAGACCTATTGAGTTTGCCCATTCTTCCTTTTGACTGCAATACCACAGAGCTTAGATGACCTCTGGCTTTGTCTTCCCTTCCTCAGTGCGCATGTCAGCCTTTCTTGAATTCTAATACAATTTTTACTCTGAACACCTCCCCTGGGAGGGTTTTCCATGTATCCATTGCCCTTTCTTGTAAGGAGATGTCTCTTAATGTTGCTCATCTGTCTATCCCTTTGAAACCTCACAACAACACCCCTTATTTTGGAACTTCTTTTGCACTAAAAATGTTTGCTTCGTGTGCATCAAATATTTATACTTTTAGGTATTTAAATGTCTCTACCATATTCTTCCTTCTCACATCTCCTTTATGGTATACATGTTTACTTCCTTCAGAGGGATTATGGGCCAGGCTCACCTCTCTGTTGGATGCCCTTCACTAGACTACATTTATAGTATCTCCTTTTGGAAAAGCAGCCTCCAGATGTGGACACGATACTCCAGATGAGGTCTAATGATTCTTTAATTTGAAGACCTTTACCTGTGCACCCCAGCATTCCTCTGGCTTTAGCCAGTAGATCAGTAGATTGAAGTGCCTTTTTGGAACCTTGAGATCATTAAATATGATCTCCCCACAACAAAATCTTGGAGATGTCTGAAGAATAAATTTAAAGAAGCTTAGAATTCTCCTGTATAATCATATTCAATTTAAAAAAAAAAAAAAATCCATGACTTGTTTCATTGTTTCTCTCAGTGGATGATGCATCATGGGAAATCCAAAGTCTTTTAGCTAATCTTAATTATATTCAATTAATTCCATACTATCAATGCAATTATAAGCATTACTTGAATTAAACCATTCAATTTCAGTTCAAACATGTTCTTTATTTATTATACTAGATTAAAATGAGCAAATGATCCTCAAATCCTGACCAGTAGCATTTCATTTAATTAAGAAGGTTAAATGGAATATAAATAAGTGAAATTTAATCTGCAGGCCTATCTGCAACCACAAGCAGCATCACTGGATGTATGCCACACATTCCCTTAATACATAGTCAAATAATTTTTACAGTTTTTTTTTTAAAGCCTAGCAATACTACAAGCACGTTTTTGATGATACATGCAGTTCTAGAAAATATATTCTACATGTATTACTTTCACTAATGCTGTAGCCTTGAACGCTGAGCAAATTTGCTATCATAATGGAACAAACTTTTGCATAATTAATGGATTGATTATTTATTTTTCTCTACCAGTTTTCATACACAATGTCAGCAGCATGTAACAGTCTTTCCTTAGAGAAGTTCTCTGTTTGTTGCTATTTCTTTTGTTACTTTCAGACTTAACAGAGGGTTTTAAAAGCTGAAAGGAAAGAAACGAGATTTTTTGCAAGAAGAAAATCATATGTTCCCCCTGTAAGATCTCTTTCCTTCACCAACCTGATTGAAAATTTAAAAAATGCTTAAAAACTGTTTCACTCTACTAGATTCACCAGTGATGAAGGTGAGTTCCAACTCTAAAAACATGGTTAACACATCTCTTTTCACTGCCAGGTGACCCTTTCCCTTTCAAAGATCAGGTAAAGGGGAATCCAGTAGAAAACTAGCCCATGATGCCGAATACATTCCTGCATGGAACCCACCCCCAGTCCTGTTCTGTCCCCTTTACTCTGTGCAGGTTACTCTGTGCCTTCCAGGAAGCACAATGATATAGCCCAGGGCAGTTATATCACTGGGCTGCAGCTTTAAATTGGCACCATGACCAAGCTTTTCATTCCCCTTACCATGCACAGGCAATGCTTCTGAAAGTGCCCAATACTTCAGCCCGATCCCTAAAGTTTGGAAATCTGTATTTTAGTGACTTCATTTATTGCCAGATCATTGGTACACAAATGGATTATAAAATCCCTTCTTCAGTGATAGTACAAAGAATCTGGTTTGTATTGCTGCTAGCTGAGGATCCTGCTAGGCATTTGACCTTGTTACCTTCCAAGTTTGTGCTCAAGTTAATGCCTTTAATAATGGAATCTCTTTTAAAAGTGCCTTTGGGTTTCTGGGAACAGTGGGTATCTTTTTCTCAACTCATCTACCACGTGAGACCTGCCGTGTAGAGCAGTGGTTCTCAACCTTTTTTCTGTCGGGACACACCTGATAGATGGTCCTCACATGCGAGACACACTGAACACATGACAGTCACAGGACTAGCTAACCCTAACCCCGACCCTCAGTAATGGGTATAAAGCAGCACTAGAACATTCCCTGTACACCTCACCATACAAAAAAAATATTCTGGTGTTATCTCAATAACAGCAACACAAACTCCCTCTACTATCAGGTGCAATAGCCCTACTTATAAAAGGACAGCAGTTCATCACGAATGCATGTCCAATTGAGAAAACACAACAAATAAAATGAGGTATTTTATGTGCCTACATGCTAGTTAAATATCTCACCTCGGTTATACACACAAGATTGACCTTCACCAAGTACATAAAGACCACAAATTACAAATATGGAGACAAACTGGAATGAAAAACCAAAAAAAGCCACTCTGCATGCAGAGCAAACCTGGAGAAATAGAAACAGAAATATAGCACCTAACCGAGTCCCAGGATCTGCAATAATGCACACAAACTAACCAGCACAAAGTTACACCTGCGTTATGGCATGCATTCAAATGGAACAACACTACAAATATTAAACCAGAACCTAAACACCAATACACCTCCCATTAGGAAAACAGAAAAAGCCAAGCTCCTTTAGATCCCCCACACAGAAGTAAAACTATACCAATAAATGTTTCAAACAGCTGATGAACAGAACATCATCTAACAATTAAAAACTCTTAAAAATTATTAAAAATTCTTCAAAACACCAATGAAATATTTCAAACAGCAGACACCATCACATACTACTCAATAATTAAAATGGTAGTCAATCAAGAAAAATAAATTTAAAAAGCACTCTCTCCAGCAGTTCTCCTACTCCTTTCCCTTGCAGGTCACACCAGAAGCAGCAGTAGCTGCTGAAGCTGTCCTCACGGTTCTCTTCCTTAGGGACCACAACCAATCTCTTCTCTCTCTCTCTCTCTCACACACACACCCACACCAGTCACACCCTCAGGACCAGTTTCTGTCTCTCACACACCAATCATCTCCCCAACCAGTCTCTCTCTCTCTCACACACACACAAGCACACACATACCAGCCATCTCCTTGATCAGTCTTTCTCACACATACACACACATCACCTCTCTGGCCAGTCTCTCTCAATCACACAATGCTCTCGCTCTTTCTTACTTTCAAACAGGCTTTCAATCACACACATGCTCTCTCTATTTCACTTACACACAAGCTTTCAATCACACACATGCTCTCTCTATTTCACTTACACACAAGCTTTCAATCATACACATGTTTTATCTCACTTACAAAAAGGCTCAATCACACACATGCCCCCCTCTCTCTCACAGCCAGCCAAAAATATGCTCCATCTCTCTCTCGCACACCCTCCCTGACTCACATATACACCACACACATACATAAGCACCCTCTCTGTCTCACATACATTCCACACAGACACAGAAGCACCCTCCCTGTGTCTTTTACACACACCACATAGTCACAGAAGCACCCTCCCTGTCTCACATACACATTACACTTTCACAGAAGCACCTTCCCTGTCTCACATACATGAAGCACCCTTCCTGTCTTACACCACACACACACACAGAAGCACCATTCCTTTCTCACATACTCACCACACACACACACACACACAGAAGCACCCTCCCTGTCTCATATACACATTACACACACACAGAAGCACCTTCTGATCTCAAATAAACACATACATACACGTACACACACACAAAGGTCCCCAGCTGAACAGCTCGTCTTCGGCCCAACGGCCTGGACTATGGCGGCAGCTAGCAGCGACAGTCTTCATTTCTTCGGCCCCGCCGCCTGGTCTCCGGCAGTGGCTGGCAGCGCTGGTCTTCATTTCTTCGGCCCCCGCCGGCTGCGAGTAGTACACGACACACCTGCCGGTGTGTGGCGACACACTGGTTGAGAATCGCTGGTGTAGAGTATTGTTGGTTTCTAATGCTGTGAAGATAATTTGTGTGGGCATAATTTGAGGAAGGAGGCTGTCCTACGAGAGCCCACAGTAACTCATCTATTTCTCGGATATTTTGGCTCCTTTGTAGGAGAGGTAGAAGATTTTCTGGATTTTTGTGCATTAATGTATTAGACGTGAATTTTAAAAGTTGGGGATGCGCGTGCATGTAGGATATGCACATGTCTACCTGATTTTAAAAGCTGCCTAAATGCATGTGCATCTCCCAATATGCAAATATCTCACTTGGATCGAATAAGGGTGTGGTGTAGGTGGGACATTACTTACGCACCTGGGCATGTGCCCAAGCCAAGTGCCACGTAAGTTTACTTCTGCTATGAAGGAGGTGTAAGTTTAAAGAAAATATACAGATCCCCCTTAAGGGGTTTAAGGGGTTGAGAGTAACTGGAAGGAGTGGGGGTTGAAGAACCTAGCTCAATACTGGGTGAACTGGAGGACAAACTGGTTAAACTGGTCATGGCATGGACGTGTGCCGGTTATAAAATTCCCCCATTTGTTGGCTCATGCTCGGATGTGCCAGGCTGTGTGCGCCCAGTTGCAAACTTAGGTGCACACATACGCGCGCCTAGGATATTTTATGACATACACGTGTCATGTGTGTATATGTTATAAAATGGCCATGTCTCTCGGAGCGGCCCAAGTCTATGTGCACCCGCGCATGCCCCTTTGAAAGTTACTGTACCTGTGGAGATTATTTACTAAACTAATTTCCATTAAACCGTGGTCATCAATGAAAGATACAACTAACTGAACTTCTTCATGAACTGACACTCCCAGAGAGAGTGAGAGAGAATGTAAGTGTGTGTGTGCGTGTATGTCGGGGTGGGGTTTGCCAGTCAGAATACATGTGATACTTCTATATCAGTAGCATTACTTCTACATCAGAGCATTAAGATATAGTGTTATGGATGCTGGAGGTTCTGCCACATTGTTTTTAGTTTAATTGGCTCTTATTTACATGTATGCAGTCTGTATTACAATCCAAAGAAATTCCCAAGTTGCTTGCATCAATTATATTTGTTTCATGACTGAGGCATTACAGGTTTGGTTCTTTTTTCAGTTTGGTTACTCAGTTACACTATTTGAAAAATAAGATTATGAGCATTAGTCAAAAACCACTGGAAAAAAGATTATGCAAATTTTTTTCCACAGGGATATTTGCACTAAAATACTAACAAAATTAATTATGATAGATACTTGAACCCAGGGTGTGAATATAATTTCCATAAAGGATTTTGTGCTGGGACATGATATGATGAGACATCAGTCATTTGATCCCAAGGTAAAATCATGTGTGAATATCTATTTCTATAAAAAAATATGAAAAGATCTGCTATAGTAATTCATTTTGACATGACAGCATTATCTCTGTTATGGAGCAGCAGATGATGGCAGAGAAGGACCAGTTGGCCCAACCAGTCTGCTCAGTTGTTCAGGCAGAATTATTTTATGCTTGGATGTGTTCATTCTATTATGTTTTAGAAATTGGCACATCATGAACCCAAACAGCCAGAGCGTGTGATATTTGGTTTGTGGTTGTTTTCATGGTCACACCACAACACCCAGCGAGGACGACATTGGTAAACCCGTGGGAGCTGGAGAAACCAGTGAAGATACAGAAATAAGGGATTGCTAGCATGCAAAGCATAACACCATTTTGCTCTAAGGAAAGCTCTGTGATGGCACCGAAATGCTGGCATTTAGGAATGTGGAAAGTTGAAGAATAAATTTTGGCACTTTAAATTTAAATATATATATATATATATATATATATATATATATATATATATATATATCAAAGCTCCTAAATTCAATTTTCTAAGAAAACGATTATATGCCATGTTGCGAATGGACCGTTAAAACTGCAGTATGATTTTTCCTTTGTTAGAGATGATAATCTATACAACCATCTGCCCCTATTCCTGCCCCTCCCCCGGCCCTCAGCATAATTGGCCTGGGAGAGACTGAATGTATTAGATCTCAGGACCTAAGCATAATCAAGCCTGGCTAATATCTTGACGGACTATGAGGAAAGGCTGCAGAAGGCAAAGGCAAGCCCCTGCAGTACTCCGACAAAAAAAAAAGAAAGGGTCGTGGGATCCAGCACGGGGATAGGCTCACCTAATTTTTCATACCCAGAAATGGGTATAAGGAGTATAGCATGAACAGTAATATAGTCACCCCTGGGTCTTCAATCCCTGGATGTGTGACAGTAAATAAATGATTTCCTTCCAGTTTTGGAATCATCTCACAGCACACAAACAGTGACGTGAAACATGGTATTAGCAATTGGAGAGGAACTTTGAGTTGAAATCCAGTTATCACAGCTTTATACTTTCTCTGCCAACAATCTTGGATTCATTGATGTGTTTGCATTGTAAATCTTGTTTAGCTGGAAAGCAAATCCCCCTAATTTTGAACTGTATCTATCAGTCTTTTTAATCTGCTTTGACAATTAGTTTGGATTCTGAAGTAGTTCACCGCTCATCTGATTAAAATGGGGGTTACAATATTGGGCCTTGCAAACTGGAGTGGCAGGAACTCTTCAAGAGGTGACCAGTGATTTCCTAATCCCTAAAACTGTCAGGCTCAAATCATGTCTCCTTTACTTCATCTAGAAAAACAAGCAATTGGTTCAACTTTGCAAATGTGCATCTATCCCTTCTCTTGCTTCTTTGTTAAAGCACTTAAAGGTTACATTAAAACTCTTTGAGGCAAGATTCTTGCTTTTCAGTGTACAAGGCTTTGTATGGCTCTTTTGTCTTTATTTTTTTTTTATGTCTTTGATTATTTGTTGATTATCTAATCTAGGGGTTCATTTACCAAGCCGTGATATATATTTAATGTATGAAAAACAGCATTTACTGCACAAAAATGCGGTTTATCATACAGTATATGCTTATCGCAGCAATATTTTCCCTGAAAAAAAAAAGCATGAATTTAAGTGAGCTGCTTTGCTTGCATAAACTTTGCAAATTCATGCAAAGCAACTCATTCATACCTAATTTTATATAAATAAAATAACACAGCTTACCTCAAACAATGCAAACCACAATATTTTTTGAAACATTACCTACAACTCAGGAGTTGTAGGTAACTTTTCCCAGAGTCATTGGGATGCCAACGCTCATCCTGATGTCTCTGGCATGCTTCTTAAAGGGCCAGCAACAGCCCACCCCCCTGGAGAGCTGGTGAGATCCCTGCTCTCCTCCCATCTCTAGAGGTGGCCCAGCATTTTGAAAAATTGTTTTTCATCTTTTTTGTCTGAGGCGCCAACAAATAAGCTTTGTGTCCACAGTTCGGACTGGTATGTATCAGACATAGGGGTTCCATACGGATCAGTGTTATCTCCCACTTTATTTAATCTTTATTTGCAACTGTTATGTAAACTGTTAGATTCCTTTGGTATTTTTTGTAGGGTCTTTGCAGATGACATCCAATTGTATTTTGAAGTTGGTTCTGATTGGCAAGCTATTTTGATTTCTTCCTGTCTGTTAGCTGTTATTAATAACTGGCTTTTTGAGAATGCTCTTGTTCTTAATTTGGCAATCCTTCAGGCCATGGAAACCATGGCCTGAAGGATTGCCTAACATTTCTATTGGTGACATTAATCTTGAATATTCTGATCAAGTTTGGAATTTGGGATTCTTTTTTGATTCTTTACTATCATGGAGAAAATAATTAAATTTGGTTCTTTCTTCAGGATATTTTAAATTGAAGCAACTAAAACATGTTAGATCTTTGATTGGGCTGATTTTCGTATGTTAGTTCAGGTGTTTATGACAGTTCTGGACTATGGCAATTCTCTGTACCTTGGAAATCCCAAAAATAGATTGTGTGCATTACAGCTCCTTTAGAATTTGGCTGCTAGGTTGGTATTGAATGTCTCCAGATATGTCTGTGTGACACTATTACATCACTTTCATTGTTGCATGTTGAACAACGGGTCAAGTTTAAGATCTTAAACCATATGTTTAAATCAACTCATGAAATGGCCCCAATTTTTTTAATAAATCTGTTTAAGTAGTATGTTCTAAAATGAACTCTGCGTTCAGTGATAAGAAACTTTTAGATTTGCCTTCAACTAAGGATGTTCGTTTACATGACACAAGGTCATGGGCCTTTTCTTTTGGGGGTGGTGTTTTGTGGAATGATTTACCTGTGGAGTTAAGGGAGCTCACTGATTTCAAACTTGTTTTGTAAAACTGTCAAGTGAATTTTATTCAGAGAAGTTTTTTTGTAGTTTTTATTGCTGATTGTTTATTGTTTTTGTTTTATAATAATGCTGTATCTGTTTTTTGTAATCCGCTTAGTATGGCATTGCCACTATAGGTAGAATAAGAGTATTTTAAATAAATAAATAAATAAGAAATAGAAACTAAAACCTGTGCAGTGAAGTCTCGCCCTCCTACCCAAATCTCTATCCCTTTTACAATATATCAGCTCCCCATCCAAATACCTCCCCATTTCACCCCCTATACCCCTAATAGAAGGTAGGCTCCCCCTGCCCCTTGATAGGGGAAGAGAATGGCCAGTGCCATTTTGGAATTAGAATACCAGGGGATATATTTAGACCAGTGGTTCTCAACCTTTTTTCAGTCAGGACACACCTGATAGATGGTGTTCACATGCATGACACTCTAGACATAAGACAGTCCCAAGGCTAAATGTAAATGTACACTTTGCATCCACAGGACTTCCCCCCCGAACCCTCAGCAATGGGTATAAAGCAGAACTAAAACATTCCCTGTACATCTCACCATACAAAAAAGATATTCTGGTATTACCTCAATAACAGCAGCACAAACTCCCTCAACTACCAGGTGCAATAGCCCTACTTATAAAAAGAGCAGTTCACCACCAATGCATGTCCTATTGAGAAAACACAACAAATAAGGTGAGTATTTAACTAGCCATGCTAGTTAAATACCTCACTTCAGTCACACACACAGAACTGACCTTTACCAAGTATAGAAAGACCTCAAATTACAAATATAGAGAGAGAAACTGAAATAGAAACCCAAAAAGTCATTCTGCATGCAGTACAAAACTGGAGAAATAAAAACAGAAATATAGCATCTAACATAGTACCAGGATCTGCAATAATGCACACAAACTAATCCGAACAAAGTTACACCTGCATCATGGCCTGCACTCAAACAGTAACAACCCTACCTATAAAAAGGCAACACTACAAATATTAAACCAGGCCCTAAACACCAATAAACCTCCAATTAGGAAAACAAAACAAGTCAAGCTGCTATAGATCCCCCACACAGAAATTATTGTAAAACTATACTAATAAATGTTTCAAAACAGCTGATGAACAGAATAACATCTAACAATTAAAAACTCTTAAAAATGATTAAAAATTCTCCAAACACCAATAAATATTTCAAAACAACAGACGCATCACATAATACCCAATTATGAAAATTGTTGTGGTGGTGGACCCTTAGCCCAAGGTGGAGCTGGTCACGGATGTTCTCAGGATTCTGTATCTGCAATGGATTTTAATAAGACCCTCCTCCTGATTGGCGTAGTAAGTTTAACTAAGTTAAACCTTTACTTAGCTGGACACAAGAATATTTAAAGCTCCCTGGCTCCACACTGTGCATTGGCCACAATGGTTCTCCTGCTTCTCTAAGTTTACCTCCCCCAAGTTCTGAGACAGCCACACCCAATCCAGATAGACAGGTCACTTCTAGAAGTTTGTTTGTCCTTTTTTGTAAATGTTTTTAAACAGCCTTTATGCCCTAATATTAATATTTAAACAGATTATTAGTGCCAGCTAACTCCAAATGAGAAATAGATTTTATCAGATTAAAAGCTGATTTGTTTTAAATCTTAACTCTTTAGCAGAGCAACCAAACAGCAAATTTGTTTTTTAAATCTTAACTCTACAGCAGAGCAACCAAACAGCAAATTAATTTACTAGAATAATATCTGACTATAAAGAAAT
This sequence comes from Rhinatrema bivittatum, assembly GCF_901001135.1. Taxonomy (NCBI): domain Eukaryota; kingdom Metazoa; phylum Chordata; class Amphibia; order Gymnophiona; family Rhinatrematidae; genus Rhinatrema; species Rhinatrema bivittatum. The sequence continues at coordinate 49,571,484 of NC_042620.1, read as the reverse complement.
GAAAAAACAGACAGGAATTATTCACAGAAGCCTTCTACAATACGTATAAGTAATAAGCAAGAATACTTAGCCACAAAGAGAATTCAGCTCCACTAGGAGAATTCAGATCCACACTGTGCACTGGCCACAATGGTTCTCCAGATTCATAATCACATCACTTGCCATTATGGTCAAATCATAAAAAGATAGTCTCAATTTATCTCTCTTTTTCAAAGGTATTCTTTGGGTGACAGGTGACTCCATGAGTCTTTAGAAACCCTAGTTCACCTACCCTATGGCCCGTTTTTTTTAGAGGTTACTCCCAATGCACACAAGGCCTATTTCACCTAGCTTGCCAGATAGCTACCTAGCAGTCCTAGAAAAGATTTGCAATAAGAAAGATGATATGACAGAGGATCTTAGTGTGTGCTGATCTGAGTAGGAGATAGAGTGCTGCTGAGAAACCACTGGCACAGGGGAAAACATAAAATTCAAGACATCTGGCAAGCCACACTGTACATGATAGTAGAAATATTAGAGCTAGAGGGAGGGGCCTTTAAAATATAAAAACAAGAGGGAAAGATTAAGACAAAATATAGAAATGAAATTAGTGTGCCCATTCCCTGTCAAGGAAAAAAAAGGGGACAGGATTACCCGAGAAATCATCCCAATCAGATCAAGAAACAGAGCTAGAAATCCCAGAGAAGCGGAAGAACCAAGCAAAGTACCTCAACAGGAAGAACAGATAGAGCCTATAAAAACATTAACAGAAGAAACAACTAATGAAAATATAGAAACTGAAGAATTTATGCCTAGACAGTGGGGGGGGGGGGGGGGGAAATAAAGGAAAACCACCAAGTGATTTACAGAATGTTATCAGTTATATTAGAGGTAATTGTCTGAACAGATACATAGAATTAGAAAAGAAGTTAAAGAAAATGTTGAGGACAACATAAAATTTTAAGCAGGGGGAAATGTGGACAGGGAAAGTCAATTAAAATAAATTTAAAAAGTACATGAATGAAAAGAACGCTGCTAAGCAATCATTGCTGTGAGAGAGGAAAATTGCCTCATGTATCTGGGATGAAGGGGTTGATAAGCAGTGATTAGTTTAGATAAGTAAACAAATATCTACTTGCTGGGATTGCTTAATCACAGCTCAACAGACAGATAAGGCAAGCAAAAGCAGCATTGGGCAAGTTTGTGCAGTGTGCTGACAGCGTAGGGAGTGCTTTCTCTTTCTCCTGATGGCTCACTGCAGGCTATCATCTGTTAGTAAGGGAGGGGGGAGTATCCTCTGATTCTTCTGCTACTGCCAGTGACTGCATAACAGCAGCAGCAGCATTAAGAGGTTTATGTCACCTTGGGTTAATTGAAAACAGCTGATGGAAGTTCCAGGAGCCTTAAGCAAGCTCCTGATGAAACAAGAAAGTACAGGTGTGACTCAGCAGTGACATCACACAGTCATCCCTTCTAGGATTGTGGCTGAATTGACACTAAAATAAACTTAAAAGTAAAGAAAACAAAAGTAAATAAAATTGAAAAAATGTTAATCCCATGTGGGGAAGGACAGAGGAGATCACTATTAAAGTTTTAAAGAAAACTGTGAACTCCCTGACCCAATTTTCATTAAAAGATCACTAAAAACATCAAAATTGAATCAAATGAGCAACGGGCAACAGCTAAGCAGTCACTGGGAACCTGTTGAAAGCCACCATTGTAGTTTGGGAATGTATTTTTAGAAAGAATAATAACCCATTTGGGGGGGGGGGGGCATTTTATTGGCTAAAAATGAATACAAAAATTACTGTATAAATTGAGCTAAATGTAGCAGGTCACGAGTGGAGGAGTCTTATTTAATGTTGTTTGGATAGAAAATGTGGTGGATTTCAACAGAGGGGCATCAGTCTCAATTAATCCATTTTTAAGGATTGGAAAAGAGATGAGCTTTTTGGAGGTAATACTCGGCATGTGCCTTGATACATTGAATATATGAGAGAACATTTTTCGGTAGTGAAAAATGATTTTTATTTGTTATTTAATATGTTCCAATTAGTTTAAATGAAAGTAAGCCAAGCTTCCTATTAGAAAACTAGGTCCAGCCACTCAGTCTAGTAAAAATTACGACATTGTATGAATGAGTAACAGCAAAATTGGAACAAAACCCATACTGATCTAAAAAATGCCATATTTAACACTTTCTATGTGTAGCAACCAGTGCTGAGGTTAATGAGGTTAAAAAAAAAAAAGTTAATGCACCAGTCATTTTAAAACAATAAAATCAGGTTAAAGAATTATTCATTTAAAAATTATTCATTTTACACACATAAAATACAGAATAAAAAGAGAGTATCACATATAAAAGTTGAGAAGAAATTCAAGAAGGTTAAGAATTATTTACAGCAGTGATGTTATCAGAACAAGGATTTTACTAGCAAGGTGAAGTCTCTGCAATTTTAGTATCAGGAGGAGAAGTAACAGAGCAGGAAGGGCTACGCATTAGTCAAGCTCTGAAGCTTACGATGACCTTAAAAACAATTTTTGGGTGGAAAGAACAAAGGGATTACCCAATAAGAGTATGTGAATGAATGTGTGCATTCTAATTTGTTAGGGGCTCTTGTTGAGGTAACATAGAAACATAGAAACATAGAAATGACGACAGAAGAAGACCAAATGGCCCATCTAGTCTGCCCAGCAAGCTTCACACATATTTTCTCTCATACTTATCTGTTTCTCTTAGCTCTTGGTTCTATTTCCCTTCCACCCCCACCTTTAATGTAGAGAGCAGTGATGGAGCTGCATCCAAGTGAAATATCTAGCTTGATTCGTTAGGGGTAGTAGCCGCCGCAATAAGCAAGCTGCACCCATGCTTATTTGTTTTACCCAGACTATGTTATTAGCCCTTATTGGTTGTTTTTCTTCTCCCCTGCCATTGAAGCAGGGAGCTATGCTGGATATGTGTGACGTATAAGTCTTCTCCCATGCCGTTGAAGCAGAGAGCCATGCTGGATGTGCATCGAAAGTGAAGTATCAGGCACATTTGGTTTGGGGTATTAACCGCCGTAACAAGCCAGCTACTCCCCGCTTTGTGAGTGTGAACCCTCTTTTCTTCTCCCATGCCGTTGAATCAGAGAACTTTGCTGTATATGCATTGAAAGTGAAGTATCAGGCTTATTTGATTTGGGGTAGTAACCGCCGTATCAAGCCAGCTACTCCCCTCTTTGTGAGTGTGAATCCTTTTTTCCACATTTCCTCTTGCTGTTGAAGCTTAGAGCGATGTTGGAGTCACCGTAAGCCTGTGTATGTTTATTTAATAAGGGTATTGACTCCAGGCAGTAGCCATCATTCTGGCGAGTCACCCACTCTTCATTGGCAGCCTCTTGACTTTATGGATCCACAGTGTTTATCCCACGCCCCTTTGAAGTCCTTCACAGTTCTGGTCTTCACCACATCCTCCGGAAGGGCATTCCAGGCATCCACCACCCTCTCCGTGAAGAAATACTTCCTGACATTGGTTCTGAATCTTCCTCCCTGGAGCTTCAAATCGTGACCCCTGGTTCTGCTGATTTTTTTCCTTCGGTAAGAAGAGCAGAGTAGAATAATAGTAAAACCTGCTATGCTGTGGTGAAAATTATGCAAGCTATATAAGTTGACCGATTGTATTAAAAGCCTCAAAGTGCTGAGCTAAAAAAGAAAAATCCCAGACTCTCACAGTCCAGAGAGTATAGAGCAAGAGCTTATTTGATTCTGGATTGGTACATAACTCTCTTGAGCATTTGGCATAACAGATAATATGTTGCCCTGAACTGAGAGTGCAGAGAATATTAAACTTGACTCAGAGGCAGTATTGAGCAACTAACTGCAGAACATAGTCACAGAAAATTAGAAAAAAAAGAAAAAAATAGCCAAACCATAAATCCATTGGCTATAAGCTGTAAAGAAGTCTGCGTTACAATAAACTACTCTATAGTACAAGAAATAGAGCAAGGTGACAGTGAAGAAGAAGGGAAGTGAAATGAAAGAAGCCAGGAATGTTTTAATCCCCCTGTTTTTTCATTAGAGTAGGGTTAATTAAATTAAATGTTATTATTAGATAGAATACAGTTACCACTAAGCAGTCAGAAACATTACCCTTAGGGAACACTACAGACATTAGCTGGTGGAAGAGTGGAGGTTTAGGGAGTTAGACTCTTTTCTAAATTTAAGAGTAGTGTAGTAGAAGGAAGAGTCAAGAACGAGGACAAGGAGGAGGAGGAGAAGAAAGTATCCAGCATCCTTATCAAGGAACAGCAACATAATAGCAAGAACGATGAGAAAGGTAAATGTATGCATACACTAAAGCAAGCCTGCAACAAAGAAAGAGTCAGGAACAAACATTTAAAAAACACACTGAAGAAAAAATAGAAGACAAGAAAAAAAAACCAAATAAATTGGTACTTACCTGAAAAAGGTTCCACTTTATAGACACTTGAATCTGAAAGACAGCAAAGTCTTAGGCTGAAGCTAGTAAAAAGGAAAAAGTGCAAAAATTGAAACATAGTAGTTATACAGCTAAGAAAGCATACTTATCTGATGATGAACCTTTGGTTGACCATCAGGAGTTGATTAAATATCAAGTCCTAGAAAATAAAGCAAAAAATTGCATGGTTTTTAAGATAAGCATTTATTATTTCATGATTGAACTACATAATAAAAATAAATGGTTAAAAGTTGTGCAACACCTGGGTGGAACGGATCATTTAATTGGTACCCTGGAGCACATAGAAAGAAAAGAGATGGACTGTTTCTGTACCACTGTTCCAAGTATCTATACAACTCTTTCTCCCTAACAGGTTTAATTTGAGTCCAAGAGTTCCAATATGTGTGACTAACAATAGCTGCAATTAAGCCCTGTTTCCATCCTTAGTTCCCAGCATCAGTAATTATACAGTCTTAGCATCTAATAAACATACATTGTGGTTTCCAACTTCTTTACTGATAGTTTGATTAGATCAGTGGTTCTCAACCCTGTCCTGGGGACCCCCCCAGCCAGTCGGGTTTTCAGGATATCCACAATGAATATGCATGAGAGAAAATTTGCATGTTATGGAGGCAGTGTATGCACATTTTCTCTCATGCATATTCATTGTGGATATCCTGAAAACCCGACTGGCTGGGGGGGTCCCCAGGAACAGGGTTGAGAACCACTGGATTAGATGTTTGGATAATATTTACAGTTAGATTTGTTTTTCTTCATCAAAGTCAATAAATAATAAACAGCAGATAGGAAAAACTTGTGATTTCACTTCTTGGTAAAGTCTGTACTTCTAGTGGAAGCTTTATATTTACACAGATTTACTCCTTATATCCAATTCCTTACTTTCCTCAGCAGTCCAGATTAAAGTTTGTTTAATGTCTGATTACCTCCTAATATATTTCCTTCTTGCTCTTCTCAGAATATACCATACTGTCCCAATATTTAATCAGAACTTAGTCTCAGATTTAATACCTTTTCCTGAAATCCTCTTTAAATGCATTTAACTCCTTTAGCAGCACCTGAAGGGTACTTCAGTCTCCCTTGTATTTTCCTAAATTTTTTCCACTTCTTATACAGAGCCAGGTAGGCACTTCTTACACCCTTAAGTAACCTTTCCACAATAGCAACAATGTTCTTGTTACTTTTATGTTGTACCTTCTTTGTTTCTCCTATAAGCGCACTAAATGAGATCCCTTGCTTTAGATGGAATTTGCAACTCCTCTGTATCTTTCTGAATGGAAGACTTCCCTCTTCCAAAGCTTTGGTATACTGACTCCCAGGTATCATGGGCTATCAGTTCCAATTGGAAAAAGTATTAGCTGAACCCTAAGGGGAAAAATCAAGCAAGAAGCAGGAAGGGTGGAAGAATGGAAAATCCAACAGAAGAGATAGTTTAAATCAGTTAATGCAAAACTATTCTTCATCTGCAGCAGGTCACTGTCATTGTGTATGTGAATTAGGAGACATATCACAAGCATGTCTTCCTTCCCCCATATCCAGCCTCGAATACAGGGAATCCCCAAGCCACTGCAAGAAGGGGGATGGGCTCTCACAGGGAAATCTAAAAAAAAGTGGTTTAAAAGAGTCCAAACAATTTTTAAAGGTAGGAGGATGAGTCAACGGGAAGCCAACCCCTAAATGGAAACTTCTTTACTCCTTTCCTTTAAATTAGAAGGAAAAATTAAAAGTGACAAAGAATTCCTACTCCAACAAAATCCAAACTAAAACCCATGAGGATAGCAGGGGGGATGATAAGCAACCAGCACACACTACTTGCATGTTCTCACATGGGGGAGCAAAACCCAAACCTCTCTCACATATTGTTATACAGAACCTCCCCAGATTAATGGTACACTCTTTTAGTAAGGGGAAACCAAAGATTTTCTCACTTTTTTCTCCCACAGAAGTCCCATGCCTCACTCCTTTTACCTCTCACTCTCTTTCCTTCTCACTTGAGGACACATAAGGGGTCTTGGATAGTTATCTGTTTCTGACACAGAAGTCTCAAATTGTTACTCTTTAGAAGCTGTAAGGATTTCAGACACTTCCCTTCTGGAGCGGCTCCTGAGCCAGTGTATCCTCCTCCTCCCCCCGTTCCGTTGGAGCATAGTGCTAGTCTCAAGCTTTGTAAAGAAATAGCCAACTGCATCCTCTCCTCTAGGCCCAGCCAACTCCCTCAACGTAGTCCTCAGAAAAATCTCCAAGTTCAAAACCTCTTCTCCCTCTTTGAGTAATCCTTGACCTCTGCAGCACTTCTCTTAATCCAAGAGAACAAATGGTACTTTTAGATGATCTTTCACACTTGTAATCCACTTGCACACTTCCAGCAGTGCTTCTGGGTGAAGCACCAGTTATTCTCCTTTCTCTCTTGTGGCCTGGACCCTCCAAACACTTACACACGTTGAGTTCCTTCCTCAGTGACCAGGCCACACACACACAGATTTATACCAGATATAGAACTTCAACCATTGGTCCAACTTCATACTTGCCGCTCACACATAATTCACACCCCCTCTGGGGCTGTCCTGGAACACTATCTGGAATTTTCCCAGTTCAGAAAATAGGATAACATTTTAACCTTTATAAGAAAACCACACCCTTTAGCATCCCCTTAGAGGAAGGGCTACCTCAAAGTGTCCTCCCACCAAAATCCTTTGCCCAGGCTTGCCCAGACCACAACCTTCCCAATTGAAACATCTTCACTTTTTCATCTTTAAACTTTGACACTGTACAGAATAAATATATGTAAATATGTAGCTCCCTAAAACTACAAGAACAGTGCACCACTTAGTGACACCCATACCAAATAGAGTATAGGTTTACATTTAAACTCCCCTGATAGTCATGTGTTCAGTGTGTCACACATATGGGTATCATCTGTCAGGTGTGTCCCAACAGAAAAAAGTTGAGAGCCACTGCCCTAGAGACGAGGTGAAGGGGGAGGGTGACAAGAGACATTCAGATACCTGAAAGGTATTAATAATGCACAAGAAGCTAGCTTTTTCAAAAGAAAAGAAGTTCTAGATTAAGGAGTCATGTTCTGAGGCTCTGAAAAGTTAAACTCTGGAGCAATGTCAGGAAATATTTTTTCACAGAAAGTATGGTGGATGTGTGTGTGTGTGTGTGTGTGTGTGTGAATGCCTTCCTGGAGACTGGAGTGGTAATAACTTCAAGAAAGCATAAGATAAGCCTAGAGGATCCTTAGTTCCAGAAAATGGATAGTGGGAAAATTAATTAGCAGCAGGGTCTGTCTGGAAGACTGCAAATACAGTAATAAATAGTACTAGAAGTCCTAGTGGAAATGCAGGTACTCACATAGCTGGGGGTTTGTCTGGCAAGCAATGTGCTTTTCATGATCTTCATTTGGTGTAGCAGGTTGGTGGTGGCAGGGCTCTATCAGGAAAGGCCACGAGGACCTAGGAGGCTGGATATTTGGGTAATAGACTGGTATTGGAGGCTGTTCAGATGACTATGGGATCTTGTGGTTGGACATGGGAGGGGAGAGATGTGAGAGTGAATTAAGAAAGGGGATCTTACATGTTTAGCTATGCAGGAAGGTGGAGTATGATGGAAGAAGATGGCAACATATTTTTCATATTGCTTGGGAAAGGTGACAGGATGACAGCATTGGTAAATTATGCCATCCATTTACCTGCAGAACAGATGCAGAATAAGTAGGGACCTTAGTTTTCAGTTTTTATTTTATTTTCCATAGGAATTTATCAGTGTTTATCATAATGAAATAGGAGAAATATCAGGGAAAAATTGTTTTTCTGATTTTTTCCCCCCTATTCTTGTTCGTTATAATAAACACTGACAAATTCTTGTGGTAAGTAAAATAAAAATTGAAAACAAAGGACCCTAAGCATGTGTGAGAGGATAATTTAGTCTCCATGCTTGTACAGTATTTGACCATTGAAAATTGTCTTTCCCACTACTAAACAAACATTTAATAAGGACAGAACTTCATTATACCACATCAATTAGTAGTGTGAGGAGGCTTTCTTGAGGGTTGCAGATTCTTAAAGAACCCACACTGTTCACGGAAGTCAGTGAATATAAAACCAAATGGAACACCATTTTAAATAAGTCCTCATTGGCTGGAATGATAATGATATTAGATACTTCCAAGAAAAATGAACAGATTTGAAAATGAAGATAGACATTAAAATAGACATTAAGATAGACATTAAAAATTGGCAAACTGAAAGAACAAGATAAGTGACTATAAGTGACTATAACAAAAAGGTGTAGTTTTAGAAAGTAGAAAGTAGAAGTAAATTTAAGAGAGATAATACAGAAAGGTTTTATATAGCATATCAATGTGCAATGAATTGGTTTTCTACAGTTTAGAGTTTGTTTATCAATTGAGGGATGCAAACATTTGAAAATCTGCTAAAACTGTCTAGGTCCCTATGCTCAGGTCACAACTAGTCCAAGCTACGGAATCTTATCTATTTGAGTGGAGGGGGGGGGGGGGGGGATTAGAAAGAAAGCGTCTGATTTCATTTATACTTGCCACAATCCTTTAGTTACACAAATTTATATGTTATAGTCAATCGCAGAAGCCTCACCAAACCAGGCAAGTGCTTCCATTAGCCAAACTATGCAGTTGCCTAGAGCGCCAACATTTTGGGGGTTGCAAAATCCTGTCAGTAGAAGTGGTGTGCTGTGCCAGAGTTAATACCACCACAGAAAGGAATGCTGTGCTGAAGGTAAGTTAGAAGAGGTGCATCACCTAAGGTTTACCTAAAGGGCCAATATCTTTTGCATCGGCCCTGCACCAAATTTTGAAAACTTTCATGAGATTTCAGTGAAATGTGGTGATGTTTTGGGGTAGAAGGTAAAGCTTTAAATGTTAATTGTTACAATTTATAAATAATTTTGATATACAGATATAGTGCTTTGGCTTATATTATTTTTTATATTAGCCATTCATTGTCATTTAATTATACAAAATGAGTGTTACAATCCTGCTCGCGGCGGGGCTGCAAGCAGGCTGTCACCTTCTCTTCGGCCAGCTCAGTCTGACCCCCAATGTTGTCTTGTCGGCACGGCAGGAGCCGTGCCACAAATTCCTGTAGCTGCAGGAGGCCGCCTTCGTACCAGCGCTGGGGATCTTCCTCGCAGTATGGAGCTGCTTCGGTCCTGCCTCTGCGGTCCTGTGGCCGCCATCTTACCGCCCCTGCGGCTGCCCGGGGCTGTGCCTGTTTTCTTTGCCGTGGACTTCGGCCTGCACCGTGGCCCAGAGGCCGCTGATGTCATTGTTCTCTCTGATGTGGCCCAGAGGTCGCAGTCCCCGGGGCCTTCTTGCGGCAGGAGCCGCCCCTGGAATTTCTCCTAAGTGGCAGGATGCTACCGCTTCAGCGTTGGGCCTGCAAGGCCCAGCTCCTGCTTGAGCTCCTCCTTCTCGACGTCAGCATCTGTAGGGCCACTGTCCAGGGTCCTGCAGACTTCCTGTTCCTGTCCTACTAGGGGTGGGCCTGCGTCTCTCCTCTGGAGTTAATGGGCCAGGAGGGAGTGGTCCCTCTGGCCCCACCTGTAAGCTCCTCCCTGCGTGTTTCCTGCTTCAGCCTACAAAAGGCTTCCACCGTCATTCCAGCTTTGCCTTTGCAAGGAGTAAGTTCCTTCCTGGAACTTGTCCTCTCAGAGCTGGTCTACTGAGGACCCCTCGTCTCTGCTCCTGCTGGCATTCTTGTATCTTCGTGGGATCCCTCTTTGTTCCTTGGTCTCTTGTCTTTGGCCTTGTTCCAGATGTTTTCCTGATGTCGTCTGTATCCTGATGTTCCTGTCTTCAAGTTGTTCCAGATGTTTTACTGATGTCATCTGTATCCTCATGTTCCTGTCCAGAGGTTCCTTGTGGTCCACGACCAGCCCGGGTGGGCTGGTAGAGCACGTTGTGGCCCAGTGGTCCACGGCCACCCCCGCTGGGGTGTGTAGGGCACTGGTGAGATTCTTCCATCTCATGGACCGAAGATCCTCATAATTCATCCAAGTCCCGTCTCAGATCAGCGTCCTCAACTTCTGAGCTTCGGTACCCTCAACGTCTGAGCCTTTGGCATCCTCAATGTCTGAGCCTTCAGCGTCCTCAAAAGTCTGAGCCTTTGGCATCCTCATCGTCTGAGCCTTCAGCTATCTCCAAGCTGAGTTTGCCTTGGTCCTCAAATGAACTCTGTCTTGTCAGTCCAAGGTGTGGTCCGCACCTGGCCTTGGTTGGCTGTGGAGGGCGCCCTTCAGTACTGGCCTTAGAGTCTTCATTTACTTCAAAGTCCTCCTTGTCCTGCAATGTCCTGATGTCCTCGTCTGCCTTGCCACGTCCGATGTCTTCATCTGCCTTGTCCTCTGTCCAGCCTGCTGCTTCCTGCCACTCTCTAGCGGCAGTCCGAAAGGGCTTGGAACGGTTGGAGGACCATTCAGAGATCACCATGTTGGTGGTCTCAAGGAAGTGTGCACGTCCGGTCGAGGCTCAGGGTAAGGATGTTTCACCGCAAGGGCACGCATCTCGTCCCGCGCTGGAGAGCGCCCCCCTGGAGCTCTCTCCCATCTGTAGTGCAACAATGAGGATAACTTTAAAAATCATGCCTATATATTCAGCTATATGGAGACGTGCATGCATGTACATGTATTTTATATTGTGCATGCAGATGAATGCACACTGTATAAAATATGCATAAATCTACCCAATAACATGTTTATATATCAAAAACACTGGAAGGCATTTTAAAATAGCCAGATAAGTTTTGACAATTCAATGGCATATGTTGTAGCAATTTTCAAAAGCTCACTTACATGGGTAAAATGTATTTAAGCGTGCCATGCTTTTTAAAATCAGATTTTTGAAATTTGCTACAAAATATGCTATTGAACTGTCCATAGGATATTCACATGTAAATGCACTTTTCGCGCAGAAATGGATTTTTTAAATTGCTACCATGACGTGTAAGTAATAAAAAAAAATCTAGGAAGATCAGTAGGGTTTTAAAGGTCAGGGCTAAGAGGGGGAAAGGAATGCTATTAAACTAGGAGGATATGGAAGACCTATCACTTGGAACTGGGAACGAACTGGTTTTAGTGGCCATGGCATCAACGCACGTCCCTTTTAAAATCTCCCCACACAGGCAGAAGAAGTGGGACTTGCTTGCACAAGCTCGCGCCCACTTAAATTTCAGCGCACATGTGTGTGCAGCCAGGATATTTTACAACATGCACGCATATATAGTCGCATGTGTTATAAAATAGCTGCGTGCCTGGGCACGAGCCAATGAACATGCGCATATGTGTGCCTGAGCGCCGCTGTGAAAGTTATCGTTTTATTTTCTGAACATCACATAGAAACATTGAGATCTATGTTCAGACATGGTCCAGACATTGCAAAGATAGCTGGATAAATGTATCCAGCTAACGTTGGAGGCATATTCAACAGTGCAGCCACACTATTGACTATAGCTGGTTATCTTAATTAGTTAGCCGGCTAACCATAGCTGGCAAACTTTAGGAGAGCTCTTTGACTTGACCAGACTTAAGGGGTCAAGTCTCTTAGGGGCGGAGTCAGGGTGGACGCGGCGGTAACTTCGCTGGCGGCGATAAGATAAGACCCGTTATTGCCGCCAGTAGAGCGCCCAATAGCACCACCTTTCACGGTGGTGCTATTGTGTGCTCCCCCGTTACCGCCCCCCCCCCCCCCCCGTTACCACGGGATTCAGAAAGCCGCGCACCATTAGAAAATCCAGGCCTTAGCCGGCTAATTCATCCGACTAAGTCTGAATATTGGAATTAGCCAGTTAACTGACTAACTCAGCTCCTCCCAGTTTCGCCCCTGAACTGCCCCTAACTTATCCGGTTAAATTCTACCCGCTTTTTGTATATTATTTATATCTTAGAAGTAGTTGAATGTTTGTGAAGTTTCCGTACACATCTGCTGAAGAGAGAAATGGCTTTACTGATAACCCCGTATCTGACACTCCATCATCCAGGGTCAGGCTTGGAATCCCACTCTGCCACCACATCCGACGTTTCCTGCATCGTTCTGGCTCCAAAGCAGGGAACTCTATCACGGAACTAAAGGAGCAGATCCCCTGAGTTAGTAGGAAAACCAATCTACTTTAACTAGTTTTCTCATATACATCCTTGTCACAATGTTTCAGTCATTTTATGACTAGCCTCTCAGTGGTTGCAAGGAAAACATAATTATTCAGTGATGTCTTTGAATCTTGTCAGGATTTCTATTTTAAAATTTATACTGATTGTATATATATTTTTTAATTTATACTGGTGTTCATATTGTCTGCTGATTGAATGGATTGAAATGTGTTCTTTGGCTTTTTTTTTTTTTTTACCCATTGGCAGAATGCCAGCTTAGGGACATACTCAAGAAAAATGTTTCCTTAGGCACAGAAGAGGAAAAGTGACTTCTTATATATTACTCAGGCCTAAATCATCAAGGTCTTTTCCCATATGCACAGAGTTGGAAAAAAGCCTTAGAGGTGAATTTTCAAAGGAGTTACGCATGTAAAATTAGCATATACTGTATAGCCTCAGGTACTGCAGTGATTTCCAGTGGCATTGAAAGTAAGGCACAGCTGCCTCAGGAGCCAGGGCCAGTGCTGTGTTTTGAGTTGGCTACCGTTGGTCACGTAAAACGCAATAATCATAACTAGTAATTGATCCAGATACCCAAACCCCAGCTATCTCATGAATTAGGCTCTCGAGTCATGGATGACATTTTCCATTTTACACGAAAGATTTTGAAAAGTTTCCAGGTTTGTGTGTTCATGTTTGCCCTTAAAACATTCTAATGCCATTTTTTCCGCCTAAATTAGAACACAGTGAGAGACTGATAAAATGAACTTTGTTTCCTTGGAAAACGTGTGATGAAGATGAGCCTCTGACCTTTTCATTACCAGAGATATATTGCAGCTCTGTGACCTTTAGTTTTAATCGAGAGATTGTCAGCAAATCAGCTACTGTATCTGGAGATCTGCAGATATTTTGATGAGTTCTTATCAACATTTATGTTTTTTTATATATATATATCATTGGAGAGGTTAAAAACCCATCAGAATAGACACTGTAAAATTCTTAAAATTTCATCTGTCTGAACAGACTATACATCATTCTTCTCAAGGTAAAAGTGATTTTTATGTTATGGTGACTCAATATTAATCTTCAGGAGCTGTGGATACAAAAAAAATGATTAGATAGACAGGAAAAAGAGATGTCAGAACTGGGATTAATTTGAACACTTAAGTTTGAATCTCTTCACCGCTATTAACCCAGTTGATGTACGAACTTAGGGAAATTACTTTAAACTTTCAGTTTTGTGGTTCTTGGTTTTCCAAGGAAAGGGGAAATGCGATGGGCCTGAAACTGACTAAATATTGTATTGCAGACTTTCCAATCTTAAATCATCAGCTGTCACTGTTAGAGAATAGCTTAAGAACATAAGAAATTGCCATGCTGGGTCAGACCAAGGGTCCATCAAGTCCAGCATCCTGTTTCCAAAAGAGGCCAAACCGGGTCACAAGAACCTGGCAATTACACAAACACCAAGAAGATCCCATGCTACTGATGCAATTAATAACAGTGGCTATTCCCTAAGTTAACTTGATTAATAGCCGTTAATGGATTTCTCCTCCAAGAACTTATCCAAACCTTTTATGAGCCCAGCTACACTAACTGCACTAACCACATCCTCTGGCAACAAATTCCAGAGCTTAATTGTGCGTTGAATGAAAAATAATTTTCTCCGATTAGTCTTAAATGTGCTACTTGCTAACTTCATGGAATGCCCCCTAGTCCTTCTATTATCCGAAAGTGTAAATAACCGATTCACATCTACTCGTTCAAGACCTCTCATGATCTTAAAGGCCTCTATCATATCCCCCCTCAGCCATCTCTTCTCCAAGCTGAACAGCCCTAACCTCTTCAGCCTTTCCTCATAGGGGAGCTGTTCCATCCCCTTTATCATTTTGGTTACCCTTCTCTGTACCTTCTCCATCACAACTATATCTTTTTTGAGATGGAGAAGGTACAGAGAAGGGCAACCAAAACGACTAGCTTGAGAATATATAAAGTACTAGAGATGTGAATCGTGTCCTCGATCGTCTTAACGATCGATTTCGGCTGGGAGGGGGGAGGGAATCGTATTGTTGCCGTTTGGGTGTGTAAACTATCGTGAAAATCGTGAGCCGGCACACTAAAACCCCCTAAAACCCACCCCCGACCCTTTAAATTAAATCCCCCACCCTCCCGAACCCCCCCCAAATGCTTTAAATTACCTGGGGATCCAGCGGTGGTCCAGAACGGCGGCAGTCCGGAACGGCCCCCTCAATTGAATCCTGTTGTCTTCAGCCGGCGCCATTTTCCAAAATGGCCGCCGCAAAATGGCGGCGGCCATAGACGAAAACGATTCGACGCAGGAGGTCGTTCCGGACACCCGCTGGACTTTTGGCAAGTCTTGTGGGGGTCAGGAGGCCCCCCCCCAAGCTGGCCAAAAGTTCCAGGGAGTCCAGCGGGGTTCCGGGAGCGATTTCTTGCCGCGAATCGTTTTCCGTACGGAAAATGGCGCCGGCAGGAGATCGACTGCAGGAGGTCGATCAGCGAACCCCCGGAACGACCTCCTGCGTTGAATCGTTTTCGTCTATGGCCGCCGCCATTTTGCGGCGGCCATTTTGGAAAATGGCGCCGGCTGAAGACAACAGGATTCAATTGAGGGGGCCGTTCCGGACCGCCGCCGTTCTGGACCACCACTGGATCCACAGGTAATTTAAAGCATTTGGGGGGGGGTTCGGGAGGGTGGGGGATTTAATTTAAAGGGTCGGGGGTGGGTTTTAGGGGGTTTTAGTGTGCCGGTTTTCCTGCCCTCCCCTTTCCCCCGATTTACGATTTTTTAACGATAAATCGGGGGAATTGGTATTGTATCGTGGCCCTAACGATTTTTGACGATTTAAAATATATCGGACAATATTTTAAATCGTCAAAAAACGATTCACATCCCTATAAAGTACTATCATTCTCCCTTAATTTTATGAAGGCATTCTCATGTCATTTCAACTTGGACAATTTTGGAGGCCTTGAGATATGGTAGAAAACATGAGGCTAGGGTTGCCAACTGGCACTGTTTTTTTGTTTTTTGTTTTCCAGGACAAGCTGATCCAGTCCTGAGTTTTCTTCACTACATGAATGGAGATGTAGTTTTGTTTTCCTTAGAGAAAACAATGGAGTCAGTTGGCATACGTACCCAGGAGCCCTTCATATGCAAAAGATCATTTGGAGGATTTTTCTCACTGCAGTGGGTGGCAATATCCCTGCAACCATTTGTCTCATAAGCAAAAGAACTCCTTTGTGCAGAATGACTTCTGTGGGTAAAGTAGTGCTTTTTCTTTACATGCAGAAGTGGCACTTGAGAAAATAGCATAAGCAATAAATGTAAAAAATTCTATGCATTCATATGGTTGTACTTTTATGTGCACAGGGGAAAGGCATTTCAGGGGGTACAGTTTGGATGGGCTAGTTTTGCCAGAAGAATTTTTTAAGTGAAAGCATGTATGTACTTTCACTTTGAAAATTAGTGGAAAGTCTGCCGGTAAAAACTTCCCACAGACTTTACACTGGCTAAAAATTATCCAAGAGCTCATTATTCAGAGTTTTTCCAGCTAATGTTTGGAGTTAGACAGATCCTGAGAATTAGGAGGTCCATATTCAGCTGCTGCGCCGCTCTGTTAGTTAGCCGGTTGTTCTTAACCGGCCAGCTAGTGCTGTATATTCAGCATTGCCAGCCGCGCCACTGAATATACCCAGCTATCTTAAAGTTAGTTGGTTAGGTATAACTGACTAACTTCAGGTCAGCCCTTTGGCCCGACCAGAGTTGGCTGAATAAAAAAGCTGCTTAACTCTGGATATCGAGTTAGCTGGTTAATTTATGTGGCCAGCTCAACTCCTCCTCGATCCACCCATTCCCCGCCGGCTATAAACTTAACCAGATAAGGGGGTCATTTATCAAAGTGCTATATGGCGTTTTCGCATGCGTTAAGGCATTTTCGCATGCATTAAGGACCTTTAACGCCTGCGAAAATGCCTTTAGCGCATGCGAAAGCACCATAACGCATTGTGTGATACAAATGAGAAAAATAGGAGGAGTTTTGTAGCCAAGTGGGCTGAGCTCAGTGTTTTGCAAAGCCAAAATGCCATTTTTAGTTCCTGGAGAGCCAGCCTAGCTGTCAGGGCCCTTCTACAACCATGGGGGGGAGAGAGAGAGGGAGGAAACTCACCCAAAGATGAGATTTGTGCAGTGTTCTCTCATCCTAGCTTGATGTTACCCAGGTAGAGAGTCCATCAAGCTAGGTTGAGAGAACATTGCACAAATCTCATCTTGGAGTGAGTTTCCTCACTCCGAAGGTCATCAAATCTTCACAAGAGACCACTGTTCTGTTCGTTCATCTCACTTTGAATATCAAAGTGGCCCCTAATCCCTACACTAATACCTAAACCTCACCTCGAGTTACTAGGTGGGCCTCCTATAGAGATATAAATACCTATCTAGGATGAGGGCATTATGGCTAGTCTCTCTCTCTCTCTCTCAGCCTCAGCATTAAACTACTACACATGGTCCCCCCAGTGGCTGTATATAGGAAATACAACAATTCTGGCACATAATTGCACTTTACATAGAGGTAGAGCTTAAAAACATACACACACATACTTTTGCCCTACCTTTGTTGGGCAAGTTACGCCTGCTTGAAGCAGGCAAGTTACGCCTGCTTGAAGCAGGCCCTGCGCGTGTAAATCCTGCAGGATTTACGCGCGCAGGGCTTTTAAAATCTAGCCCATAGGTATTAGCAATAAACTGCCTATTACCATAACACACACCCCTTTTCCTATTGCATGCAATATTTAGTGCATTTTGATAAATCCAGACCTAAGCCACGTATCCAGCCAAGTGGTGTCCGCTGACCATAACTGGATATTCAGCGGCGCCACTTAGCCGGCTAAGTGCCATTTTTGAACATCGAGTTGTAGATTTTTACCCCCACTCCACAGCAAAATTTTGTTCAGATAAATTTACTTACACAAAAAAAAGGTGGCGCAGGATGAGGGTGGATGTTCCCAGCATATGGTTTTACTTTGTCCAGGCCGCGCTGATATTGAGTGCTGTCCAGAGAAAGTTACTCCAGTAACTCTGTTCAAGTAAATAGCAGGACTAAAGTTACTTGGGGAAGTTTACAGTTAACGATATAGAAACAGAAATGACGGCAGAAAAGGACCAAATGTCCATCCAGTCTGCCTAGCAAGCTTAAGGTAGTAACTGCCACTTGGTGCAGGTTACTTCAGGTTTCTCTTAAGGGTAGTAAAAACCACGCCACGCAGTTATCCCAAGCCTTATGATACCCATACAAATTGCAGCTAGCAACATTTTTTTTACTGGGTGAGGCGCTTTCTTGAAAATTCAGACAATGGTGCTTGATGTGCTTTGCTTATGGATTTGTCTATAGAAGCAGTCCTGTGCTTTTATCTCTTATGTCTGGGTATCCGAATCCGAGACTGTAAAAGTTGGGGGTCCTCTTAGTTGTCTGAATCCAATTCCCCTTTTCCTCCTGCAGTTGACGTGAGGAGCAATGCTGTAGTTGCATTAAAAGCAACAAGGCTTATTGGTTAAGGTTAGTAATCTCCATGCCTTCTGCTAAGGGCAGAAAGTGCCACATCAGAAAATTAGCCAAATGCACACTTTCTTCATTTCCTTTAGGAATTGGCTATAGAAGCAGTCCTGTGATTTTTCCCACCCCGGAGTGCCCATTCCCTGCCCATGCCCCTCCCTTTTCCACCCCCTTATTCTTGATGCATGCATAGGTATATACGCTCGTACTTCGTAGCCTCTTAAAATTAGTGTTGCTCGCGCACGGCCCACATATGCGCATATGTGGGCCGTTTTTTGCCCATGCAACGCTTTTAAAATTGACCTGAGAGAGTGCTGCTCTAAAGATTCTGGATTTCAGCTTTCTACCTAAGAGCCTAAACTTGGCTTTCAGAACCTCCACCCCACGCCTTACTATGTCATTGGTGCCCACATGTGCCATGACAGCCAGCTTTTCCCCAGCACTTCCTAAAATCCTACGTAGGTGATGCTTGAGGTCCACTGCCTTTTCACCAGGCAGGCCAGTTACCAAGTGATCCTCATGCCTACCAGCCACCCAGCTACCTACATTAGCGAGCGTTAAGACCCTATCGCAAAATGATAAATTACCCTGTTAGGTTGCTAAGAGAGAAGGTATGCATAAATTAAAGTCATTTACATTTATGTGGTGTATTTAATGTTAATTTAGCAATGACCTACAAGGGGATAATAATTAATCTATTGATAAGGGCTGGGTCACTCCCTTGTTTTAGATATGTAAATCCCTGATTGAATTTTGGTGTGAAAATGTCTCTTGTCCTCTTATGGGATAAGAGTATAAATCAAAGAATGTGCTTAAGAGAATGTGGGAGTCTGAGTGGGTTGGTGAGAGGGAGAGTAAGACTCACTTAAATTACCTAGCTTTTCATTCTTTAAATCAGGCACACACTAACATTTTCCTACCTTTCCTTTTTTTTAGTCAGGAACACACATTAAAAATTATCTACCTTTCCTTTCTTATAACCATGTACAGAGACACAAAAATTACAAGGTCCAGAAGGGTAGCTGAAATTAAAAAGAGCGATTCAAAAGGAAATAGGATAGCAGGATATCCCTGCTTCCTTTAACAATTGAATATTGAGAGTACTACTGATTTATGTTATTGCATCAAATACCATCACAGCTAATTATTGGGTGTGGGAGTCAAGGAAAACACGCAATTGGGAAACTTCAAAGAAGACATATTTTTGGTTTTGATGGATAATTTCACATTTACATGGAAATGTTAAGTTCATTTTCCCCCCTATAGCTTCTGTCTCTGTTCTCAAGTTAATAAACTTCCTTCTCCTCTCTTGGGTTACTCTAGAAAAATCTGGATAAATCCAGATTTTTTCACCATGGAACAGCAATAATCTATTTCTCATATACAATCGAAATACTGTCTCTCTGTCTGAGGCAAAAGTAAAAGAAATATGTAAGGTAGCCCTGTTTGTTATCACTGTTTCAGTACTAGCTTCAATAACATCAGTCAAATGTAACTGTTCTTCACTAGTTTTCTTCTCAGCTAATACTTTAGTTTTAGATGTAACATAATAAATCTTAGACAGAACTGGAAGGGTTTTTTGTGGCATATTACTTCTTTTGATAATCAGATCAAATGATGTGTAGCTTAAGATTAATTTAGGTAGAAAAGTTACAATGTATCTGAATTGTGTAACAAGTGATTGTATTTGTTTGTGAAAATGCATAAATAAAAAATTAAAATAAATAAATAAATAAATTACAAGGTCCATATTCAGAGGCATTTAGTAATTCAGAGTTAGCCAGGTAATTTATTTGGCTAACTCTAGTCGTGCCAAAGAGTTGCCCTAAAGTTAGCTGGATAAAGTTATCCAGGTAACTTTGTTATCCAGAGAGTGACTGAATATGGACCTCTACCAACCGTTCCTTTCTTTTAATCAGGCACACACAGTAAAATTTACCTAGCTTTCCTTTCTTTTAGTCAGATACACACCCTTAAAATGATCTTCCTTTCCTTTCTTATAATCATGCACACAGACTAAAAATGAATTTACCCCACAATTTCACCTCTCCTCCAGACTTTAAGTTGCAACATTACCCAGCAAAGCAATACTCACCGATCCTCTTCAGCCAGCAGCAAATTCTTCTGCCCTCAATACACCCTCAGAAGTACTGTTTATTTCTACATGCATAACCCCTATGAAAATGTACTCCTTAGTTTTGCTTGAATTGTTGGAGCAAATCCCCTCCTTCCCTTGCTATGTAAAAGAACAATGTGTGCATAGGGCCCTTAATCTTGTAGATATACATATATGTGCTTTACTCACAGCAGCATGCACCTAACGTGGTTTTTAATGTTTCTTAGAGAAAGATTGATCTCCCATGATGACAGAGCATGCTTGATTTAGCAAACTTTTATATACTGATAAATATGGTCTCACTATAACCAGCCTCTATGAAAATCATATTTGGTGACATCAATCTTTAAATGTTCATGTCTGCTATTAGGTTTTGTTTTTTTGTTCACTCTTGAGATCCAAGCTGGGCAGAGTATTTTGCAATAGCTATCGACGACAGGAATTCTCTTAAAAATGAGCTGTATGAGTGGCAGGTCACCTTTGGACTAAGATGTGAGCACCCTTTATGGAAAGGGATCCCTGGGGCTCAGTGCTGGCATTCACCTGTCACTAGGGATGTGAATCGTTTTTTGACGATTTAAAATATCGTCCGATATATTTTAAATCGTCAAAAAATCGTTAGGGCCACGATACAATACCAATTCCCCCGATTTATCGTTAAAAAATCGTAAATCGGGGGAAGGGGGAGGGCAGGAAAACCGGCACACTAAAACCCCCTAAAACCCACCCCCGACCCTTTAAATTAAATCCCCCACCCTCCCGAACCCCCCCCCCAATGCTTTAAATTACCTGGGGATCCGGCGGTGGTCCAGAACGGCGGCGGTCCGGAACGGCCCCCTCAATAGAATCGTGTTGTCTTCAGCCGGCGCCATTTTTCAAAATGGCCGCCGCAATATGGCGGCGGCCATAGACAAAAACGATTCGACGCAGGAGGTCGTTCCGGACCCCCGCTGGACTTTTGGCAAGTCTTGTGGGGGTCAGGAGGCCCCCCCAAGCTGGCCAAAATTTTCCTGGGAGTCCAGCGGGGTTCCGGGAGCGATTTCTTGCCGCGAATCGTTTTCGTACGGAAAATGGCGCCGGCAGGAGATCGACTGCAGGAGGTCGTTCAGCGGGGGTTCCGGACCGCCGCTGAACGACCTCCTGCAGTCGATCTCCTGCCGGCGCCATTTTCCGTACGAAAACGATTCGCGGCAAGAAATCGCTCCCGGAACCCCGCTGGACTCCCAGGAAAATTTTGGCCAGCTTGGGGGGGCCTCCTGACCCCCACAAGACTTGCCAAAAGTCCAGCGGGGGTCCGGAACAACCTCCTGCGTCGAATCGTTTTTGTCTATGGCCGCCGCCATTTTGCGGCGGCCATTTTGAAAAATGGCGCCGGCTGAAGACAACACGATTCTATTGAGGGGGCCGTTCCGGACCGCCGCCGTTCTAGACCACTGCCGGATCCCCAGGTAATTTAAAGCATTTGGGGGGGGTTCGGGAGGGTGGGGGATTTAATTTAAAGGGTCGGGGTGGGTTTTAGGGGGGTTTAGTGTGCCGGCTCACGATTTTAACGATTTTTCACGATAGTTTACACACCCAAACGGCAACAATACGATTCCCTCCCCCTCCCAGCCGAAATCGATCGTTAAGACGATCGAGGACACGATTCACATCTCTACCTGTCACAAAGAAACTAAGACCCAGAGGGGGAAATGAACAAGGTTAAGTTTAATGTTTGCTGCACCTGCACAGTGACCATTCCAAAACACAAACAAAGCAGGCAAGGTCAAGAATCACAGAGCCCAAGAAGAATCATGAGGTCCAAAAATCGAGGTCTAGTGCGGGGCTTCAGGAATTCAGATAGGCAGCACAGCAACCACCACCACTAGGGTGGCCCCCTACTGAGCCAATCAGAAGTCAAAAAAAGCACTAAAGCTACATGAAGAGCTGATTGACCTCTGACCCTTTCCCTGCCTGACAGATGTAGCTGTCAGGTGGATACAGGAGAGAGAGCGGAGATGGAGCTTGATGCTATGAGAAGATACACTAGCCCAGTAAATCGGGCTGCCTTCCCTCACTTCACAGTAGTATTGCTGGGTATCGGCATGTTCTTCACTCCCTGGTTCTTTATCTATGAAGTCATCTCCACTAAATACACACAGGATATCTATAAGAAACTGCTCATCTCCCTGGTGGCCTCACTCTTCATGGGCTTTGGAGTCTTCTTCCTGCTGCTTTGGGTTGGGATCTATGTATCAGTATGGAATGGTGGGATGGATGCAAATTTTTATATGGACAGAATCTCAGAAGTCTCTTATCTTTTTTTTCAAAACTATAAACCATGGAGACCATTCCAAGCTGGGGGCGTAGCCACAGGAAGCTGCACAAGTTTTGGATTAGATCTCATTTTGTTTGGCTGGCCAGGATTTTGATGGCTTTTATAGCACAGGGCTCTATGGCACACTTCCAGTTCATTGTAATACTCTTGTAATGGATTGTGCATGGACTCCAGTTCTGTGGTTCAGAAAAGAAGGGTGGGGGATGGGACGGCGGAAGG
Source organism: Rhinatrema bivittatum (assembly GCF_901001135.1). NCBI lineage: Eukaryota > Metazoa > Chordata > Amphibia > Gymnophiona > Rhinatrematidae > Rhinatrema > Rhinatrema bivittatum. The sequence continues at coordinate 49,548,685 of NC_042620.1, read as the reverse complement.
CCCTACCCATCCCAGAGTTCTGAGATGCTCTAGTTCAGTGTTCAGAGAGAGCCTTTCTTCAGAGTCAGGGTCTTCCACATTTTAATGTACAACTCTGTAAACTTTCACAGCTCTGTTAATAAAGGAGAAAAACCACCTCTGCTCTATTTAAAAAAAAAAAAGACAAAAAAAGAAACATCTTCAGAAAGGCCAGCAGCTCCACCTGGAAGCATAGTGCCTCGCAAATTATGGGACACAGTTTCAGGGCCAGCCTGTGGCCTGACAAAGACTTTCTTAGAATTCCAGGATCTGCACTTTGAATCTTTTAACAAAAGATGTCTTTTCATAATCGGATTCCTTGAAAAAAAAGATTTCTGAATCATGTAATGCTGATCACACAGTTGACTTGAAAAAGGGTTTTGATCTTGTGACTACTATTTCCTTTATGGTTAAGGCATATCTGATTATTTATTTTAACCGATAGTGCAGAGTACTGATGTGAAAGCTACTTACAGTACCCTTCACATTAATGGGCTTCATCACAGTTTTTTTTGTCTCCACAGCCAGTCTGGTAAATGTTTCCCAGGGCAAGCCTATTTTTAGTTTTCAAGCTTATCTGCTTTCTGCAAACAATCACAAGGACATAAAATGCAGGAAAAATGTAGGCTTTGCTCTCCCTGTGGGAGAGGCACATATATGTGCAGGTTTTCTCTGACTTTTCTAGACTAACCTTTAGGGTAACACAGATTCTGCGACGGGTGCCGTAGCGGCGCCTTCAATTCCTTTTCTTTATTCCTTCTCCTTTCACCTCGGGTATCTATTCCCAGATTCTCAGGGTCTGGAGTCATGTGCGCTATTATCTACTGCACTCCTCAGATAAGACTGTCAGAGACTGTGAACTCTGCATGTGCTCACAACGGTTTCTGCATGACATTTCCAGCCTCGGTCGTTCTTTCCTGTATCATGCATGCTCTGTTATGGCAAAAAGAAAATATTCTGTTCCCTCCCAAATTTCAGTTTTGTCGTTATCCTTTTTATTTATGACTCACTTTTCCAACTAAAGGCTTCTCAAAGCCAGCTAACAAAATTCAAAACACATACCACATCTCAGCAATAATAATCTGATTTCAGTTTATCCGAAAAAGAAAATGATCATTTTTGTTTAAGATGACATAATTAACTATGATGTTGGAAAAATGGTGGAAGTTTACAGTGATCAGCACCAGAAACCCCCAGAAGTTGATTTTCCCTCGGCAGGTTATCTTTAACTGGATATTCAGCTGCACTTCTCCAGCTAAAAAGCACAGCTGACTATCCAGGTAAATCTGACCACATAAAATACGTTTTCCGTTTTCTTTTAAATCTTAGCTGCTTTTCCCCAATTTTAGCAAGTGCATGAAGCATGTTGGGAGCTGCCACATGAAGGATCCCAGTTTGATCCCTGAGTTGGGTCTTCTGCTGCCCAGGTCAACCGGGGCTGGGGATGCTGCAAAGGCAACGTTCACAGCCCTTGGGGGGAGGAGGGGGAGGCAGTCATGGTTGCCTCTTAAGAGTAGATAGATTGACTGAAGAAGGAGCTCTGGTATGGCCCCCCCCACCTCCGAAGCCCAGGACCATCACTATAATGACCAGACTAGGTATCTTGGAGGTGGGGGTATAGAAAAGAGGAAAATCCCTGGGTAGTTGTGAATGAAGACTCATGGCACCAAATCCCAGAGCAAGTTTTGACTGACTCCATCCTGTTTATATCCTTTGAAGGTGTAATCTCCAGAATTGTACTCACTATTCCAAATGAGGTCTCACCAGGGACTTATACAGAGGCAATATCCACTACCTACTCCCCCTCCTGAAGGTTTGGTAGTCCCCCCATCAATCCCAGCAACCTTCCCGGACGAGAGCTAGAAAACAAAAATCAAGAAACCCACTACCTTTGGACAAGACATCTCTCAATAGGGAATGTCTGACCACTAGCAAGCTTCTCTTTTATTACCTCATAGTTACCTCATGTAACTATGAGGTAATAAAATTACCTCATATTACCTCATAATTAATAATAATCATATTACCTCATAATTACCTCATAATTATCATAATTATATATTATAAATAATAATCATATTACCTCATAATTACCTCATGTAAAGCCTGTTGCTGTCAAATGTTTTACTGTTTTTTAAACTGTTACATGTAAAGCCTGTTGCTAATTTATTGTTTCACTGTAAACCGAGGTGATGTATGTCTATACGTACCGCGGTATAAAAGAATCTATAAATAAATAAATAAAATAAATAGTTGTGAGTCTGTATCCTATTACTAAGGGACACCATTACACATAGTAATATAGAATGCTATTAATATCTTGTTTTTCTTCAAGGAATGGATTCTTCTTTTTAGCTGTTGCTCTGCAAGTGTGATTCCATTATTCAGGAATATACAGTAGAATTTAGATAGGATTGGCAGGATAGTGTATATTGATCAGGACACAGGTTTGCTAAACAAGAAACCACACCTCATTTCCAATATTCACCACTCAGCAGCGAAGCCTCCTACTCATGGAAGAATCCTACTTTACCGCATGTAGAATAGCTTATGAGTGGAAAACGGTGAACATGTTCTCCAAAATAAGCCCAGGTTAGAAAAAACATGGTAAATGATCTAGGAACTAAGAAAATGATGACTAGGACTGCTTTCTCCCTCCCTCTCTCACTCTTTGTTTATTTTTTGTCGTCGTTCTTGTCTGGAAACTCCTGTCTTCTGCATACCCATCAATTTGCTCAGACTTCTGCAGTGCCCGCATTTTTAGCCTGGTTAAAATGAGGCGTTCTCACGGGGGGTTAAAACAGTGCACGTAGATTGGATTTTCACGTAAGCGCATCCTGTTTTGCATCCCCTCCTAGGTTGCCTGCACAAATAACAGTTTCCATGTGTGCAGGCTCTCTTTGTGTATGTGACTTTGTGGCTTTTGATTTTGAAAGAGAAGCAAAGTGTGTGGGATCTCCCTGCAGTGCATGGCTGCAGTGACCATGTACATTGAAAACAAACAATGCGGGCTTTTCAGAATTGCCCTCTAACGGTTCTAGGCATGAAAATAAAAAGAAGAAAGGAGGAGCTTCTAATTAGTTTAAAAGGCATCATGTTCATTCAGCTAAAATGCTGCCTGATGTTTAACAAATAAAAACTCCTGTAGCAAGACTTCCCCTTTAGGGGTTGATGTCCAATGAGCGTCACACCTGTGTATTTATGTGCATAAATTGTGCTTTAATAGCAACTAGGGGGTTGTGCTGGTAAAAGTACTCGCAAGAGGCATTCTGGGGGAGAGGGCCAAGTCAGGCGGGGAAAGGATTTACACATATGCTTTCGATTTTCAAAAGCATGCACATAGATGTACATGTGGAAAGTTATACCTGCTCTAAGCAGGCTATAACTTTATGCACATATGTCCGCCCATCTACTATGAGAACCTACAGATTTTCAAAGTGGAGTTAGGTTCATAAGACTGCTTTACAATTTGGGTTAAGTACTGTGTGTAAAATGTATCCATAGGCTTTAGCCCTACATGTGTGGTTATAAAATTACCGTCCCTGTGTTCAGTAAGGGATATGCAATTATTCATGTCAAATTAGTGGGAAATAGCCCTGAGAAACCCAGCACAACCTGAAAACATTTAAAAAAGACCTAAAACATTTTTATTCCGCAAATTCTATTCTAACCCTCAGACGCCTGATCATCCCAGCTCTCAACCAAACTCGCTACATAATCCTCTTTCTTCCTGCTCTCCCGATGTACCCCCTTACCCTCCCTTTCTACCCCTTCCTGCTCTCTGAATTGATACGTTAAATTTTATGAAAATGTTCTCCTCACTCTTCTGTTATACATCTACTAAGAAAAATGTATATTGTTCACAAAGTTTTACTGTGCCCAACTACTATGATAATTGCATATTTTGTATGATATTACATATTTTGTAAACCGTTATGATGGCTCTACTGAATAACGGTATTTACAACCCTACAAATAAATAAATAGTTCCGCCTCCTACGCAGCCTTCCCGCCAGCAGAGGTCATCAGCGAGCCTTGCTCACAACTGCTCTAGCCACCTCCTTGTTGATCACATGTCATGGCAGTTCCAGCCTGTCCATTCCCTCCTTGTCCCTTCGTTGAGTCACCTCAGCCCTTTAACCTGGCCATCCTTGACTTGTTACCTGTCCTGTCCAGTACAGTCCTTCTCCTGCCCTGCCCAATTCAGTTCAGCTCCCTGTATGTTATCTCAAGCCTTGCCCTTGTCTCCTGGCCCACCCTGCCCTTGATTCCAGACTATGTCTGCAGCCCTGCCTGAATGCACTCATGCCTGCCCTCAGTACCAGCCTAGTCTCCTGTCCAGTACCCAGCCTGTGTTTTGTTCCAGCTCCCAGCCTGTAACATGTTCCAGCTCAAGCCATGCTTCTACACTTGGCTTGTCCAGTTTCAGATAAGTCCTGCCAACCAACAGAACCCAAGAGCTCAACTTGCGAAGGAGGTGGCTGGTATAGGCAGGAAACCTAGTCTGGCCCTGCCCCTGACTCTGGCCCTACTCCTGCTGGCTGATATCCCAGCCCAGCCTGCCTGACTCATGACAAATAATTCTTCAAACTATCCTGTGCTCAAATGTAGATTCTAAGGGTTGAATTTTAAAAGCGTTGCTCGCGCAAAAATGTCCACATAAGTGCATATGTGGCCCGCGTGCAATGCAGATTTTTACAAGCTGCGAAGTCTGCGCGTATATACTGGTGCGCACGTCAAATATAAGAGGATGCAAAAGGGGGGGGGGATGGGTGTTCTGGGGTGGGGCCAACAGTTATGTGCATATCTCCATATTTTAAAACCGGAGACCGCGGTGCATGTCAGCTTGTTATCAGCATAACTGTACTGCTGCTCCAGATGAGAATCAAGACTGTAAGTGATAGGAAGGGGTCAACTGGAGGGTGTGCAGGATGAAAAACCAGAGGGGTTTCGAAGACCTCGATATTAACTGGGCAAACTGGTGGACTAATTGGAAAAACTGGGTTTTCCATCATGTCAGCCTCTTTTAAAATCTGCCTACATACATGCGTAAAAGAAAACAAAGTCTTATGGAAGACCAAGCCCACTAGCTGTGCTCTACTAACGTCTTAAAATTAGGAGTATACTTATGCGCGATTGGTGTATTTTAAAACGTACACATGCAAGTGAGCGCACAATTTAAAATTCCAGCATATCTTTGTTCGCGCGCCGATACACACATGTATGGGCACATGCGTGTTCATTTTAAAATTAGCCTGTAAGCTTTTTAGAGACGGCATGGTAATCATGCAACATTTCACATTGAGATCTGTGTATTCTAATTGTTCTTTACAAGCAATAAATATTAATATAAAATTGAGAAACTTGGATATTGGTTTGGTTACAGTTATATCTGATGTATTCTGTTTATAAATGAAATGTTATGTTGTGTATATGACATTTTTAAATATGATGTACATTGTCTTGAGCAACAGTTTTTTGATGGTAATATGATAGACAAATTCTCAAATAAATAAATAAATTGCAATTATCATTCTTTGTTCAACAAGACCTCCAAGAGTTCCATTAATTGGAAAGTGTAAAACACAAATTATAGAGGTTGTGGCTTCAGTGGTTGCATGGTTTAGGGGGATTACTAACTTGTTTATTCCAAAATAAAATTTTAGTGAAGTCATACTTTAAAGTTATTTAAGAGTTTTATTCTGTAAAAGCTAAATCGAGAAATAAAGTTACTCTGTACAGCAGAAAAAACTTAATTTAGATTTGGTGTTAAATAATTTCTATTGAGAGGAACTAAAGGGTGTTAGCATTTACACCCATGAACAATGCATGCTATTTTCTTGGGCATTAGCAATATAGATGGTAATACTAATATGCATTCAGATGACATCATTAAAAAATATATACAAATAGCTTCAAAAGCTATTAATGTTGGTATAGGGGTTAGGCTTTGTTGCCCCTTGGATGTTTTGGGATGGGTTGGATGACCATTTAATATTCCTAGCTAGAAAATACTAAGTGGACTTCTGTGGGCAAAATAGCCTTTTAGAAAATTGCCCAACCAATATTCATGTAAAATAGCACACATACTGACTTCAGTGCCGGGAAAATAGTGGAAACTATTCTCAAGATCAAAATCGTAGAGCATATAGAACTACATGGTTTAATGGAACACAGTCAACATGGATTTACCCAAGGGATGTCTTGCCTAACAAATCTGCTTCATTTTTTTGAAGGGTTAATAAACATGTGGATAAAGGTGAACCGGTAGATGTAGTGTATTTGGATTTTCAGAAGACATTTGACAAAGTCCCTCATGAGAGGCTTCAAAGAAAACTAAAAAGTCATGGGATAGGAGGCGATGTCCTTTCGTGGATTACAAACTGGTTAAAAGACAGAAAACAGAGTAGGATTAAATGGTCAATTTTCTCAGTGCAAAAGGGGTAAACAGTGGAGTGCCTCAGGGATCTGTACTTGGACCGGTGCTTTTCAGTATATATATAAATGATCTGGAAAGGAATTCGATGAGTGAGGTTATCAAATTTGCGGATGATACAAAATTATTCATAGTAGTTAAATCACAAGCGGATTGTGATACATTACAGGACCATGCAAGACTGGAAGATTGGGCATCCAAATTTCAGATGAAATTTAATGTGGACAAGTGCAAGGTGTTGCATATAGAGAAAAATATCCCTTGCTGTAGTTACACGATGTTAGGTTCCATATTAGGAGCTACCACCCAGGAAAAAGATCTAGGCACCATAGTGGATAATACTTTAAAATCGTCGGCTCAGTGTGTTGCAGCAGTCAAAAAAGCAAACAGAATGTTAGGAATTATTAGGAAAGGAATGGTTAATAAAATGGAAAATGTCATAATGCCTCTATATCGCTCCATGGTGAGACCGCACCTGGAATACTGTGTACAATTCTGGTTGCCGCATCTCAAAAAAGATATAGTTGCAATGGAGAAGGTACAGAGAAGGGCAACCAAAATGATAAAGGGGATGGAACAGGTCCCCTATTAGGAAAGGCTGAAGAGGTTAGGGCTGTTCAGCTTGGAGAAGAGACGGCTGAGGGGGAATATGATAGAGGTCTTTAAGATCATGAGAGGTCTTGAACGAGTAGATGTGAATCGGTTATTTACACTTTCGAATAATAGAAGGACCAGGGGGCTTTCCATGAAGTTAGCAAGTAGCATATTTAAGACTAATCGGAGAAAATTCTTTTTCACTCAACGTACAATAGAGCTCTTGAATTTGTTGCCAGAGGATGTGGTTAGTGCAGTTAGTATAGCTGCGTTCAAAAAAGGTTTGGATAAGTTCTTGGAGGAGAAGCCCATTAACGGCTATTAATCAAATATACTTAGGGAATAGCTACTGCTATTAATTGCATCAGTAGCATGGGATCTCTTGGTGTTTGGGTACTTGCCAGGTTCTTGTGGCCTGGATTGGCCTCTGTTGGAAACAGGATGCTGGCTTGATGGACCCTTGGTCTGACCCAGCATGGCAAGTTCTTATGTGCATTGTTTTAACTGCATCAGGAGAGATGTTCTAGTGAGGGGCTGGGGAGAGCAGAATCTGAGCACGATTTGCATTTATACACATCCTGTTTTGATTGTGAAACATATGCACATACATTTCCTCCAAACCTTACCCTGCACAAAGTAGCAGGTGTAACTTTGAGCGGGTCATTTTCGTGGATTAATTTTCAAAGCAAACTTGTGTGTGTAAGCTAGTTTTGAACTAACTTACACACAGAAGTTGTATTTTAGCTTGCAAAATAAGCAGGCTCTTATTCACTTAGATTACCCCCTAGATGTAACCCACCCTAGTTTATCCCCAGATTTATGCAGGCTGTTGCACAATTGCCTTCTAGATGTAACCCAATCCCATGTTTTCACACCATTACTGCAGTGCACAGATACTGCTGCTATGTATAGGATTTGGGGTGTGCCCAATTTAGGAATTGCTATTCTGAACAATTAATTTGATAGTGAAAACTATGATTTCAAATGTCAGTAGCACTGAGGAAAGTGCCAGTTGTACAATCTAATTTGATGAAAGCCTTTTCAGCACTTTGGGCAATTACATGGCTCATTAAGTTTTCTTTTTTGTAGAGTGTTTTCATTCATAATTTGTTTACATTCCTTGATATTTTATTTTTTGTTATCCGGTGCCCTGTTTATTCAGATTTCCAGTGCCACTGCATTGAATTTGAGCTGCGGGGGTCTAGAATTAGTTTTCAGGTTGCACTTCCTTGTGGTAATTGTGTGAAACACTTGCTTCTCCCCCCACCTCCCCCTTTTGGATGAACTTGCAATTGTAAAAAAATTGCTTCAGAAGGTGCAAATGGCTGCATTTCTTTCTGCGATTTTTACCACAGCCGCCCAGACTTAGTCCTTAACTACCAAACCATTTTTTTTTTTAATTTTCAAAGGAAAGGAAGCGAGGGTCACGGGAAGAAGGTGAAAAGGGGAAGACTCGGGAGCAATCTGAGGAAATATTTTGTTTCACATAAAGGGCGATGGATCCATAAAACGGTCTTACATTAGAGGTGACAGAGACAATAACAACAACAGCAACAAAAATGTATCAGATTTCAGGAAAGTGATTTCAAGGACAAGCCCAGGGGATCTCTTTTGGAGGGGGGGGGGGAGAGGATCGATTGAGCTCTGCAATAAGTGGGGCAGGAGATGGTGAGACTGGACGGGCCTTACTGTCTTTATCTACCAACGTGTTCTGTGTTTCTGTGTAAGCTGGTACCAGTCTAGAAACCTTTCTAAAGGGTATTTATTTGATTTTTTTGAGGTATAAAAGACCTCTGAGCCATGTTATCTTCCTCTGTTTTCCTTTTTTTTTTTATATATATATATATATATATATATATATATCCTCCCCCACCAAGATGCATGTCAGGTTGACTTTAGTGCCCTCAGCAGCCTGGAATGCTAGAGGAAGGCATCCTTAAACTTTCCTCTAGCACTGCCAGTTCTGCCAGCAGGGGTCACCATGGTACTTGGAGCTATCTTCCCATCTTCCTGTCTTGCCCTTACCCCGCCCCAGGATCTAGTGCATAACATCTATGGTGCAAACTATCCTGTACGTTCTGTTGGAAAGGAGATTTGAACTTGAGTCTCCTGCACCTCAGTGCACAGCGCTGTAGCCCTCTGGCCAGCCCTCCGAAATTATTTTTATTCACCAAATTGACAAAAAAAACTTGGCTGTAAAGTTTTCCGAGGCTCGAATTTTGGATGAATGGACCCAATTATCTGTTATGAGGAAATCTGTGTAGAAAGCAGAGTGCAGTCCCATCTGTTTGCCACCAGCTGTCAATATTTAAACGCCTTCTACTTTTGGGAAGTATTTACAACATTGATTAAGCTGGGGGGTCACAGAGATTCTGCAGCATGAGCTTAAATTTCCCCTCTCCCACTGACTCGTTGTGGTCTTGGGCAAGCCACTTTGTCTCCCTATCCCTTTGTTTAACCAACTGCAACTGGGTGATCATATATTCCCATTGTAACTGCTTCCTTCATCCCAGAGATATTTGCTCTGTCCATCCCGAAGGCTGCTGCTTCTAAAATATTGAAATGAAAAGCATACTGGGATTCTCTTTGGATGAAGCCGCTGTATAAATTTAAGTTATTATAGATTATAAAAATAACCGGGTGTATAACTGTGTACAAGGATCAGATGGCTTGAGGTCCAGAGAGACAAATAACTAATCCAGTCCTGTGTTTTGAGAGCAGGAGGGCTGAGATGTCTCTGAAGACCTGCAACCATCTGGTAGCTTTAGCTTCTGAGCAGCATTTCACGAAGCCAGAATTTTTTTTTTTCATCTCAGGTGCTTTCTTGCTGCCAAAAATCGACCTAAGCATTATGGTATGACAGAGGGGAGCATGTCATATGAATTATTCACATCCTCTCTTGTGCCAGATGAGCCAAAACTAAAGCAAGTCGAGTTTACAGGAGGTGGAAATGAATCGTTCTCAGTCATGGCCTGGCTGCCTCAGCTCAGAGCTTCTTGTTTGTTTTTTGTTGTGGGTCTTGTCTGTCCAACTTGATTAGATTGTAAGCTCCAAGGAGTAGGCACGATCCATTACATGTCTCTGTACAGCATTCCGCACATCTGTTATGTGCTGCACAACTGATTACCACTACTACTACTACTAATAGTAACAATAAAATAATAAAAATGATAATGATAGCAAAGCCATCAGCAAATCTTACTGTAGTTTGGTTTTCTGGCAGCACAGATGGAGGGGGATGCAATGTCAGGAGCAGGATCAGTGGTTCTTATTGTAATTTGAGGGGGGGGGGGGGGTTTGACATCAATATCAGGGTTAAACTAACGTCGATGCTGCGTTCTAAAAATATCCCACTCAAGTCAGCTGCTGTTCTATAGAAACCATGAAGAAGCAAACACATGCACTTTAAATGATATATCATGTTCTTGTGTCAGTCTAATATCTAGAAATTAGTTACTCTTAAAAGAGCATAGCATGAATACTTATTAAAATGTATATGCTGACGGTTACCTCTTTTTATTTTTCAGCTGTCTCTGTAATGAGGCACAGTGCATCATCATTTGGATTTGCTGTAAGTAACATTATATGTTTGAAATATATTATACGACTTTGCTTCAGTATTTCACATTCTTTGTCTCAGATGCGCGTGCAGATGAATGAGAATATCTCATAGCCTATAAAGATACAAGCAACATTACCTTTTTAATATTTTGTTCCTAGGGAGGGTAATTTTCAAAGGGATTTCTGCAGATAAAGTAGCGCTTTGCCTACAGAAAGGGCCTTTTAGAAACTGAGCATACGTTCACAAACATTTCCAGCATGGGGTAGAGGAGTTGCATTTGGAGGGCTGGGTTGGGATTTAAGCCCATAGGGGTAGATTTATAAATTTGCGCGAGCGCGTACTTTTGTTTGCACACCAGGCGCGAACAAAAGTACACTGGATTTTATAAGATACGCTCGTAGCCGCACGTATCTTATAAAATCCGGGGTCAGCGCACGCAAGGGGGTGCACATTTGTGCAACTTGCGCGCGCCGAGCCCGGCGCGCTCTGCCTGTTCCCTCCAAGGCCGCTCCGAAATCGGAGCGGCCTCGGAGGGAACTTTACTTCTTCCACCCACCCCCCCGGCCCTATCTAACCCCCCCCCTACCTTTGTTGGCAGATTTTCGGATCTCATGGATTTGCCGTGTGTAACCCTGCCCAGACCATGCACCCTGCCCAGACCCTGCCCACGCCCCGCCCCTTTTTCGGAAAACATTTTTTTTGTGTGTAACGGGAGCTCATGGTCACAGGCCTTTTAAAATCCGTACAGCACGAGTGGGTCTGAGTCACGCGCGCATCTCACGGATTTGCCGTGTGCAAGCCTTTGAAAATCGATCATTATGGGCGTAAATCCCAACCCAGCCCTCCAAATGCAACTCCTCTACCCCATGCTGGAAAATGTTTGTGAACGTATGCTGGGACTGTACCATGAAGTCAGTGCTTAAGTAGTTGCGCGCACAAGCGCGGTACCAGGGTCCCCATCGCATAACTTTACTTCTGCTATGGAAGGCGTGTAAGTAGTGTAACAAAATAAATGAGGCTAGTCAGTGGGGTTTTAAGGCTCAGGGCTAATAGGGTAAAAAGAAGGCAAGTTAGCTAGGGGGTTTAGGAAGTCCTCTCCTGTACTGGGGTGAACTGGGAGCAAACTGGGAAAAAGGCCTATTGCATCGCCGCACGTACCTACTAAAATTAACCCCACTTACGTGCCTCAAGACGGCATCGTGTGCACATCAATAAAAATCATGCGCATGCGCAGATAGCCTGTTTTATAACGTGCATATATGCGTGCCTGTTATAAAATCGGCACGCTCATGTGTGCGCACTGGGAAATGCGCACATATGTGTACACATGTGAAATCCTTAGATTTTTCTTCAAACATTTTTATTTTAAACTCTCACGGCAAAACTACGGCACCCAATAACAGCTGTAACTGCATTCGTATCGTTTTTCCTGGATAATTTTCAAAGCAAATTTGCATGTGGAACTTGGACACATAACAGTCCAAAAATATATGCGGCCCTGTTATAAAATAACCCCAAAATACTGAAGATGAATGTCACAAGTGGTAAAAATGGGTTTAATTCTTTTTACATCCTTTTTGATATAGTTAATTTGACAAAAATCCATGGAATACACAAGATTTTTTTATGCACAGTTTTTGTAGTCTCACTCAATTTACCGTCTGAAAAAAAAATCTTTTTATTACGTGGATTGTAAACTGGCAGATTATATGTATGCCCTTCCGAATTTGCTGCCTGATTGCCTACAGAATTAGTTTATTATTGTAGAAAAGGGAACAATAATTGGCAGAAGTATACTCATACTGTAATTAAATGAATTAGCAGTGAGATCAAGACTGTATGCTGTGACAATACATTATCAGTGTATTGCTGTAGGTTCTCCCCATCTCCTGCTGAACAGACACATTTATTTACTAAAGAACATTAATGCGAACACAAGCATTGATGCATGATAAATGCCGGCTTTAGCTCTTAATTCATGTTAACATGGTATTAAAACAATTGAGTACATTTTCAAAGGGGTTATGTGCAGAAAATTAGCATATACACGCATAAGTAGCCTGTAATCACATATATGCTATTTTATAAACATCCAAAGTATGGGCCGGATTTTAATACCTACGCGCGGGCGTACATTTGTGCACACAACCCGGCGAGCATAAATGTATGCCCGGTTTTATAACATGCACGCGCAGCCGCGCACATGTTATAAAATCCGGGGTCGGCGCGCGCAAGGGGGTGCACAATAGTGCACCTTGCACGTGCCGAGCCCTTGGGGAGCCCTGCTGGCTTTCCCTGTTTCCTCCAAGGCCACTCCGAAATCAGAGTGGCCTCGGAGGTAACTTTTCTTCTGCCCCCCCTTCCCCTACCTAACCCGCCCCCAGCCCTACCTAAACCCCCCCCCCAAATACCTTTATTTTATAAGTTGCGCCTGCCTCCAGGCAGGCGTAGGTTGCATGCACCAGCCGCCGGCCGGCCGGCAATCCCGGCACAGTGGCAAATGGCCGCTGTGCCTGGAGGCTCCTGCCCCGCCCCTGGACCACCCCGCCTACATCCCACCCCTTTTTTTCAAGCCCCAGACTTACACGCATCCCGGGGCTTTACGTGCGCCACCGGGCCTTTTGAAAATAGGCCCGGCACGCGTAGGGCTTTGAAAATCTGCCCCATGTGTGTATTTTCAGTTTTTCAGGCACATTTAAAAACGCAAAAAAAGGAGGCAGTCTAGGGGCATTCGGCGTGGGGTCTAGAGATACATGCGGATGTTGCTGTTATATATGAGATATTTACATAGAAATGATCTATCTTATGAGTACAATTTCACTCCTGTTATTTAACTGGTACAATTGATATTGGATGTCTGCAGTTTTTGAGTGGGAGGCCTGGGAGAACGGGTCTAAAATGAAGTGCTAGAGGGCCTGGGTGAACTGGAGATGGGCTGGGTGAATTTGCAGAGGTATCAGTGACCTGGCAATTTCAAATCCTCATGCAAGAAAGTGTTGCTAAGCGCCCATACATTATAAAATACCTGGTTTTACATGTACATGTTCTATATTTTTAGCACTAAAATATATGCATGTATGATTATAAAATAGGTAAGAAAAGCAAGCACTTTCATTGCAGAGGAAACATACACACGTACTCTCGGAGCATAAGTACCCGGTAGATCCCACTATGCAGTTTATAAAATAACAGGATAAACGCGAATAGGTATGAAAGTTATCCTGAATGGGGCAAATGTGTGAATTTCCCCATTCTAAATGAAAAAATGTCCAATGTAGAAAACAAATTGAACCCACAATGAAACTTAATCCCACATAAAATTCTCAAAAACCATTTTATGAAAAAATCTCACAAAGGACTTTTTACAAAAATGCACCCAACATAATTAATTAAAGGTCTGTCATTTTTAGGGCAATACCATTGCAAAACTTCAAATGGCAAAGAAATCATTGCCTAGCCCTATTATATATAATCATTGGTCCTATATTTGTGAACCACTCTCTTTTTTTATACATGTAAAAATTGATTACCGTATTTATCTTGCAAAGCCAGCAGTCAAATCAAGCCATCAAATGTCCAATTCAAGGAATCAGGAAACCTTTCTAATTATACAGTCTTTCCAATAAATCTGGGATGAAACGGCAACTCTGTTACCCCGCTGCCTTTCTGTCCATCATTGTGAATTACCCTATTAACATGCATTAAAGCATTAACAATTCAGATGAGCTGCTAATATGCAAAATTATGAAAAGCAGCTTTAAATTTTTCCATTTACATATTCAAGCAACCACTTGATTTGCAAGCAAAACAAAAGAAATTAAATTACTAAGAAATACAAAATACCGATGGTATTTATATAACAAAAACAAAGAATATTGCCTATAAAGTCCTCATCGGGGGAGGATACCAGGCACAGCATCAGGTATATTTACCTTAACAATAAGGAATATTTGGGATCAGATACAAAAAGCTTTTTATGATCGAATAAATCTGAAGTCATTTAGTATTCATTCAGTAGCCAAAGGAGAAGAAATATTTGTACAAAGCTTTTTTTTCATTCAAAAACTCAGCAAGCTGTTGAGGTATAAAAAACATAAAAGGATTACCCTGAAACTTAACAATACATTTACATGGGTATTTCAGCAAAAAGAAAGCCCCAAGTTGTATAACTTGGGATCTCAATTGAAGAAATAATCTTCTCCTTGATTTGGTGGATCTTGCAAGATCTGGGTAAATACTAATCTTTAAGCCAAGAAAAGACTCAATTCGGTGTCTAAAATACAACCGTAATATCCAGTCCTTTTCCGACTCTAATAAAAAACAAACAATCAAAGTGGAAGGAGACACTTGATCTTTCTGAGTAGATTCCAAGAAATTTGTGAGATCCAAATCAGGAAATGCAGGGGTGAGAACTTGTAATCCTTTTCCCGCATCTGAGGATTTCTTGTATGGGGGGATATAATATACTCTTGACATCACTGGCAATGTGTCTCAGGAATTTTCAATATCTCAGTGCCCTTTTCCACATGTCCCTTGGTATCATCCTTGGGAAAGTTTATGCATCTGAGATTTTTCCCCCTTATCTGATTTTCTAATTGCTCTGTTTTGTTTAACATCTGATTCTTCAGTATAATGCTCTTTTGAATTTTAAGAGAGTCTTTCATTTGTTCCTCCAAGAGTGAGCCTGCTTTTTTGCTCACCTCTGCCTCTTTCTCCAAATTTTTTACACGAGAATCCATTTGTTTTATGATGGTCGCCAACGGATTTAATTGTAAAAATAAGTTCTCGTTTAACTTTTGGATTGCATCCCAGATTGAGTCCAAGGACATTACTTGAGGTCTAGCCAGTTCTTTCCCATGCTTTATAGTATCAAATAATAATGGCTGCTGAATTCCAATACCGGCCTCAGCTCCTCCGGTTCTGGCTGGCCGTATTGAAGGCCCCACAGGGCCTCTAGGATCTCCCACACTTGTTTCATTTACAACAGCAATATCTTCCTCTTCATCTCCAGTCATTAAGGAAATCGTAACCGAGTGCCTCACCACCGCCGGGTTTTCCGGAGGTCTTCGATCCTCCTGCTGTGAGCCTTCTCACGGAGTACTTGCTTGTCTGACAACGTGAGCGTCCATTGGGCCTAAATTAGGAAAAGCCGAGGAAACAGGCTGAACCACTCGTTCCTTAGCTCGCCTTTTCCTCACTGTGTGCGGCATTGCTAAAGTTTCAGGTAACAAACCGACGAAGCAGTCTCACTCTCGTCCGCTCCAATCCGCCATCTTGGCCCTCGAAAAGCAGCTATTTAAATGCAGCGCAGGTAATGTAAACACATGCATTCTTGTTTATGCCACCATTGATGCAGTTAAAGCTTTTGCATTGAATACACACAGTATAGTGCATTTTAACGTGCACAAATGCAATGCATTTAACACACTAATTAAAATCTTTAGTCATGGAATAGTGTGTTTCAGCGTCAGTATAATAAAGTGCGCTACCGCTATTGCAAGAATTAACATTTGTTAAGTACTGTTAGTGTGCACAAGTTTGATATATATATATATATATATATATATATATATATATATATATATATATATATATATATATCAAACTGTTAACAATGATGGTAACTTTCAAACTGGCACATATGCGTATGTTATAAAATTGCCTGGTTGCGCAAATGTGCAGAAATGTTTAAGTAGGTACATGCATATGAACGCAAATCCTGCTTCTACCATGTAAATTGGGGAATTTTAAAAGGAATGCATGCTGACGCCATTCCCACTCTTACCAGTTCATCCCCAGATTATCCACTTAAGAGATAGGTTGTCCAAACCCTACCCCCCCCCCCCTAGTTTGATAGCCTTGACTCCCTCCAGTTAGCCCTGACTCTTAAAATCCTGCCAATCTGCCTAGTTTTCTTTCAGTTTTAACTTACATGGCATCCATAGCAGAAGTAAAGATACGCAGCAAGGGGTCTCGGTGTGTGCCGAGTTGTGTCAGTATTTATACGCACATCTTAGGTTCACACCTTAAAATGCCCATGCCCCACTCATGCTGTGCCCATGCCCTGTCCCATTTTCAGATGTGTGCACTACAGAAGTATTTTGCATATCTCAACAGCTTTTAAAATCTGTTTGATGCGCGCAAACCCAACTTCTTCCCGCATCGTCTAATTAATTAATTAATTGATACAAAATTATTCAGAGTAGTTGAATCACAAGCAGATTGTGATACATTGCAGGAAGACCTTGTGAGACTGGACAATTGGGCATCCAAATGGCAGATGAAATTTAATGTGTGCAAGTACAAGGTGATGCATATCGGGGAAAAATAACCCATGCTGTAGTTACACGATGTTAGGTTCCATATTAGGAGCTACTACCCAGGAAAGAGATCTAGGCGTCATAGTGGATAACACATTGAAATCATTGGCTCAGTGTGCTTCAGCAGTCAAAAAAGCAAACAGAATGTTAGGAATTATTAGAAAGGGAATGGTGAATAAAACGGAAAATGTCATAATGCCTCTGTATCGCTCCATGGTGAGACCGCACCTTGAATACTGTGTACAATTCTGGTCGCCGCATCTCAAAAAAGATATAATTGCGATGGAGAAGGTACAGAGAAGGGTGACCAAAATGATAAAGGGGATGGAACAGCTCCCCTGTGAAGAAAGACTAAAGAGGTTAGGACTGTTCAAGCTTGGAGAAGACGGCTGAGGGATGATGTGATAGAGGTCTAGAACAGGTAAATGTAAATCGGTTATTTATTCTTTCGGATAATAGAAGGACTAGGGGGTACTCCATGAAGTTAGCATGTAGCACATTTAAAACTAATCGGAGAAAGTTCTTTTTCACTCAGTGCACAATTATACTTTGGAATTTGTTGCCAGGGGATGTGGTTAGTGCAGTTAGTGTAGTTGAGTTTAAAACAGGTTTGGATAAGTTCTTGGAGGATAAGTCCATTACCTGCTACTAATCAAGTTGACTTAGAAAATATCCACTGCTATTACTAGCATCAGTAGCATGGGATAGACTTAGTTTTTGGGTACTTGCCAGGTTCTTATGGCCTGGATTGGCCACTGTTGGAAACAGGATGCTGGGCTTGATGGATACTTGGTCTGACCCAGTATGGCATATTTTTATGCTCTTAATGCCTACATTGGGCTTTTAAAATTGACCTCAATGCTTTTAAGATATGTAAATTAGCTTGCAATAGTTTTTATGTGAAATGTATGCTAATGAGATGAACTATGCAGATTATCTAATTATCTGCTAGTGCAGTTATAATGTAATCATGCAAACTGTTTCACAGCTGCATTATTGCAAAATATTTACCCACACCTTAGGGAGATGTAATTAAGTTATTGCAATACTATCCATAGGTAATATATGCATCAGTGGTGTGCGGTGACATTTATAGCAGGGGATTCAGTCTCACTCCCCCCCCCCTCCCACACATGCTGCCTACTCTTCCCACCATCCTTCCCTGGTCTACAGCAATCTCGCTCCCTCAACATCCTCTCCCCTAGAGTGGAGCTTCTCAATATTTTGTATTTCAGGGCACACTTTCAAGTTTGCTTGATCATCATGGTGTACCGAACCAAATTTTACAATGTCAAGTATATTCATATCCGCTGGTCAGTGACTATGAAAATGCCAGAAAATGTACTTTTAATTAAATTGATCAGAACTACCTTCCCCTCCCCAAGGGCCAAACAGCACTATTTTTCTCTCTAAGCCAAACCCCCCTCAAGATCCAATCCCAATCTCTATCTCTTCAAATCCCAATGTTCCCTTTAAGGATTGGCTTGCTTTATGCAAAGATTACCCTGTGAGTACTACTTTCTTTGATGCAAAAAGCTTATCAATTTTTTGCTCACAACAACCCAATCCTTAAAGGGAACATTACTTTAAATAAGAGATGGACTTACCCAATCACCTAATATCTACTAACAGCAGTGGAAATAGAATGTGTGTGAAAAAATATTTTCAGCAATAACATTCAAAACAGCTTTCTACATGCAGGTGAAATTCATAAAGAGCAAACGTTTGTTAGAAAAGTAATGAAGAAGGGATGATCATAATGTTGTAAAATCCAGTGATGGAACATACAATCTTTTTCACAGCAAGAATTAGACAGACCCTCACAAAACAAAACAGAAAGGCCATAAAGTATAAATAGAAATGTGCTAACAAAGATTGAACATAAGCCCAACTGCATTATGCAGAACAACAATGGAAAAAAAAACATCATCATACTTCACAAAACATCAAGCAATAAAATCAAGACATAATATTAAAATCATACTTATAAAACAGCCAACAAACATTCAGTGATTAAAAAAAAACTTGTTACAAATTTCTCAAAAAAACAATTAAGTATTTCAAAACAGCAGAAACAATACCATACAATACCAAATAATTAAAATAAAAGGGAGTTTAAAAACTCCTGATCTCCATACTTGTGATCTTCTGTTTCCTAGTCTCCCTGAGATTGTTGTAGATTGGGGGGAGGGCTGCACAGATTTTATCTTCTTTTTCACACATACACAAAATAACACATTCATTCTCCCACACACTCCCTCTCTCATATACGTGCCTATGGTCTCACACACATTTTCTCTCACACATACATAGGCCTTCTCTTCCTCATAGACCCATTATGTGTGTATGCGTGTGCCTGTAAGAGCCTGTATGTGACACATTGCTTTCATAGGCACACATGTTCACATGGGCAATCAAACATAAGCTCTCACAGCGGCACACAAACAAGCAGGCTCCCAATTTCTCACTCTTGCTCTCTCACAGACACACAGGCAAACAGGTTCTCAGTCTCTGTCTCTCTCTCTTTCTAACAGGCACACATACAAGCAGGCTCCCAATCTCTCTCTTTCTCTCTCATAGGCACATATGCAAGCAGGCTCCCAGTCTCTCTTTCTCACAGGTACATACACAAGCAGGCTCCCAGTTTTTCTCTATCTCACAGGCACACACGCAAGCAGGCTCCAAATCTCTCTCTCCCACACAGGCAAACACACAAGCAAGCTTCCAATCTCTCTCTCTCTTTCACATGCACACACACAAGCAGGCTCCCAATTTCTCTCTCTCTCTCTCATAGGGGATCATTTACCAAGCAGATCGCACGCGATAAGGAACAATTTGCACGTGAAAAGTCCCTTATTGCGTGCAATACCAAGATGGAGGTGGAGTCGGGGCGGCGTCAGCCCCGGAAGAGGAGAAGTCGGAGCGGCACCTTTTTCACTGTCAGTTTCGCGCCGATAAACTACACCTTTTATGGTGAAGTTATTTGGCGTGACGCCGGCAGCAATCGCACCGCAGAGGTGTGATCGCTGCCAACTATCGCAGGACCGCCCCCCCCCGTTACTGCGGAATTCACTGTGCCTTACGACATTAGTAAATCCAACCCGTAGACACATACACAATCAGCTCTTCCATCCCTGCTGGGCCTGTTTCAACTTTGGCCTTGAGCAAGATGGGCTCTGCTCACGGCTCCGCCAGCCCTTTCTTCTTTGGCTGTGAACGGAATGGTTTCTGCTCATGACCTCTCCAAGCCGTCTCTCTTTTCAGCCACAGGCAGATGGGCTGCACTTGTGGCCTCTCCAGGCCTTGTTTTTCTTTTTTTTTCTTTTTTGGCTGGGAGTAGGAAGGGTTCTGCTCACAGCCTCTCCAAGGTTTTTTCTTTCTCTTTGGCTGCGAGCAGGTGGGCTCTGCTTGCAGCCTCTCTGGTCCTTTTATTTCTTCTTTGGCCGTAAGCGCGATGGGCTCTGCTTGCGTCCCTCGCCAGGCCTTTTTCCTCTTCTTCTGCCATGAGTGAAATGGTATCCACTCACGGCTCACTGGTTTGTAGGTTTGATGGCAAAAGGAGTCATGTTTTGCCAAATGTCATCTCCTACAGCCTCCAGGCTGGTCTCATGATAAGAACTGCGAGACTGGCTCCGCGGCAGCTGGAGATGACATTTGGTTAAACGCGACAAATGCTGCTGTTTGGGGAGGGGAGTCAAGGTAGGGAGGTGTGTCACCATTGATTGGATCGGGAAGGGGTTTAGTTTATCCCTGCCCAATCTGTTGTTTAATGTTAGGGTGGCACTTACCACCCATAGCGACGGCTATGGGCTGGGGATTCACTGAATCCCCTGAAGGCCCTGACCACACGTCAGTGCTACCCATGTACTTTATTTGTTGAGTTATTTCCATATCATAAACATCTGCCATTAGTATACATGATGAGCAATGCATTTGCACATTTTAACAGCCAATCTTAGTGCAGTTTAATACCTGGATCCCTAAGTGCACTGAAATAATGCATGCTTAATGCATTTTAGTAAATAGGCTCCTTAATAAACTTGAAAACTGAACAACTGTATCTGTGTCCCATTTCAGTTTGATGCAATTCTGGATGTCTTATCGTCAGCTATAGTGCTTTGGCGTTACAGCAATGCAGCAGCAGTGCATTCTGCACATAGAGAATACATGTAAGTACACGTATCTAATTTTAGCTTTTACAGAAGTCTATAAGGCTCTTGCAGTCAAGCCACTATGTTGTAGATTCCGGAGCTGTGACAAGGGCAAAGACTTCAGCATGCCAACAAATCTAATGATTTATTACAGTTCAGTACATATTGCATCCTATGGCTCTGCAACCTTATTTTCTTTCTCTGAGTAAGATGGTGAATTCCCCTGTGCATAGTTGGTTATATGAATGTGTGCTGGAGAGCAGTAGCATTGAAAACCCAATGTGCTTTGTTGCCGCTTTCACATTTCTCAGCCTATTGTTTTTATTAAGATGCATTTCCACTGTGTGATATGAATTGTGCATTTGTCATAACACAACTTTTTGGAAATGAAATACAGTTTGCTTACATTATAAACTGAGGAGAGACAGCCCATTTTAGACTGCCAAAAATAAGATTTGTGCAAAGAAAACTAGCGTTTCCCAACCTTTTCAAGACCAAGGCACACTTACAATTAGGGGGGGGCAGGCAATGCAGACATGGAGAGGACTCGTGATCAAAAAAAGAGCTGGGGAAGCACTGAAAACCCCACCAGTCTCTTTGTCAAATTTTAAAACAAAGGGAGAGAGAGGATACAGAGATAGACCTGAATTCCTCACAATGGACCAGTTCTCACTATATACAACTGCCGAGATTTGTATGATGTGGACAGCCAGCTCAGTTACCTTGGCTGTCACATGTGGCTGACAGAGTTCCTCCACTGCTGCTGCTCCCAACACTCAGAGTGAGTCACATCCTGTGCTCAGTGCACACTCACCCTGTCTCACTCAGCCTGGGGATGAGACAGAGGCTCGAAGGATTCAAAGGAGGACGCTCATGAGGGGGGAAAATGAAGAGGTGAACTGTGCACCGAACAAAACGGGGCCTGGGTATCATGCCCTGTTGCTGCCCATTAATTGCTTCACTTCAGGGGTCATGCTGTAGTTAGGAAGAAGAGGCATGCATGATTACACGTGTTCTTAGAAAGGAGCTCCTACCAGTGTAAGAAGCACCACTGGTGTCTCTTGTTGCTGTGAGGTGCTGGCCTGGATTTGAGCATCAGGCAGCGAAGGCTTTCCATGGCACACCTGATCAGGTATGAAGGCACACCAGTGCGCCAGCACACACTAGTTGGGAAACAGTGAAGTAGTTGACGAGGGATTATACCTTTTATAAGAATAACAAATGTTTAAGGACTCAGACCTTCCTGACTGTTATTATCCCTTTCTCAAGTAATACATTTCCAATAAAGCTTATACTGTATAAGAGAGAAAATTGTAGCCTGTGAGTACCAAATCCGGGTACATTAAATTTTATTAAAACGTGGAGATATTCAGGGCCAGCTGCAGCATGAACATAATGGGAGAGCATTTATTGTGTGTGGTAGAGGGAGTGTTTAATTCAGTAACAGACCTATCTTTCCTTCCAATAATTCAGCTCAATCTGCACACCATTCCTTCCTCCCTTCCCTTTAGCTTAATCCCCAGTTCTTTCTCTCCCTTCTTTCCTTCCTTCCTCTCAGCTCAGTCCATGGTCCTTTCTCATTCTTTCCTTCTTCTTTTCATTCAGATCGCAGATCAAACCAAGCCTGATTCTCCCAGGAGCAGCATTTTTGGCAGTGGTGCCTTACTGACAATCCAGATGCATTTGACGCACTTTCACTGTTGTCACCTGCTCTGTGTTCTCTCCCTGCTGGCACATTCCTCCAAGATACTAGCTGTAAAATTTAGAGACTGAGATCAAAACCAGCATATCCTGGCTTACAAGTGAGGTTCATTCTTAAACACAGAAACATGGTGATACAAAAAGATCATTTAGTTTATCTACTCTACACATCCACACCAAATACTCAGCTCTACAATTCCTTCCAATCCCTCGGAGATACCATGTGCTTATCCCATGCTTTTTTAGATTCAGATACTGTCCTTGTCTCCACTGGAAGGCTGTTCCATGCATCCACCACCCACCCTATAAAGAAACATTTCTCCTAAGTCACCCCCTTTCTCCCTCATCCCATGACCTCTTGTTTCAAAGCCTCCTTTCCGCTGAAAGAGGACCATCTCCTGTGCAGTGATACCTTGGAGGTATTTAGATGGCTCTGTCATATCTCCCCATCCTTCCTTTCCTCTAGGATATGCATGTTTAGATCTTCATGTCTGTACCCCATATAATATAGAACCATTATAATAGTCACCCTTTGGACCAATTCCTTCCATTTCATATAATTTTGAAGGTGTGGTCTCCAGAATTGTATACAATATTCCAAATAAGGTCTCACCAGAGACTTATACTGGGCAATATCACCTAATTTTTCTGCTGACAAATCTTCTCCCTATCCATCCAAGCATCTTTCTGGCTTTTGCCAATGCTTTATCCATCAGAAATAATCACCTCTTGATCCCACTCTTGTTTTGTGCTTAGAATTTCACCTTGATATTGTACTGCTTCCTTGGGTTTAGAACATAAGATTTGCCATACTGGGCAGTCGAATGGTTCATCAAACCCAGTAACCTGTTTCTAACAGTGGTCAATGCAGGTCACAAGTTCCTGGCAGGATTCCAAAAGGTAAATGGATTCCATACTGCTTATCCCAGGGATATGCAGTGGATTCCCTAAGTCACATTAATAATGGTATATGGACTTTTCCTCCAGGTACTTATCCAAATCTTTTTAAAACCCAGCTACACTAACAACTTTTACCATGTCTTCTGGCAATGAATTCCAGAGCTTAATTATGTGCTGAGTAGAAAAATATTTTCTCCTATTTGTTTTAAATACTTAGTAACTTCAATGAATGTCTCCTAGTCTTTGAACTTTGCACTTTTTGAAAGAGTAAACAACCAATTTGCATTCACCCGTTCCATTCCACTCATTATTTTATAGACCTCTATCATATGCTGTCTCTTCTCCAAGCTGAAAAGCCCTAACTTCTTTAGCCTTTCCTCAAAGGGGAATAATTTCATCCCTCTTATCATTTTGGTCACCCTTCTCTTTACCTTTTCTAATTTTACTATCTTTTTTAAGATATGGTGACTAGTATTGCACACAATACACAGATATGGTTGCATCATGGAGCGATGTAGTACTATGATATACTCTGTTGTATTCTCTATTCCTTCCTAATAATTCCTAGCATTCTATTTGCTTTCTTGGCTGCCACCACACACTGAGTAGAGGATTTCAACATATTATCCATGATGACACCTAGATCCTTTTCCTAAGTAGTGACTCCTAATGTGGAATCTTGCATTGTGTAGCTATAGTTTAGATTGCTCTTCCCTCTGTGCATCCATATTAAATGTCATCTGCCATATTCATGACCAGTCTTGCAAGGTACTTTTGCAATTTCTCACAATCCTCTTGTGAATTTAACAACTTTGAATAACTTTGTGTCATCTGCAAATTTGATCACCTCACTTGTTCCCATTTCCAGGTCTCCCTGAAGAGATCTGTGGGGCACTCTGCTATTCACCTTTTTCCACTGAGAACATTGTCCAATTAGCTCTACTATGTTTCTATCTTTTAACCAGTTCCCAATCCACATTATGACATTGCTTCCTATCCCATGACTTTTTAATTTCCTCAGAAGTCTCTCATGAGGGACTTTATCAAACACTTTTTGGAAATCCAAATACACTACATCAACTGCTCATGTCATGGTCAGGCAGGCTGGATTCGGGTGTTTCCCCAGCAGGAGCGGTGCAAGACAAAACTTCAGGACAGAGCAAGGGCAAGGCCTTCTACCTGACCAGCCTCCTCTCCCTTAGGTTGAGCCTGCAGGTTCTGGGAGCCGGCAAGACTTCCATGCCATAGTACATGATAACAGTCCGGCAGGTCAGGCAACAGGCAGGAGCTGGCGATGAGGGCTGGAACAGGAGGCAAGGCCTAGGACTGGGACAGGAACAGGAACAGGAAACCCACAGGGACAAGACATGGCTGGACAGGACAATATAGGCTAGCAGGAAACTAATGCAAAGCAAGGCACATACGTAGAGACTATAGAATCTCCATTAGATGGCCCTAGTTCCTAGACCTTGGTTAGACAGCTGCAAACGGCCATACCAGTCTATCCTCCAGCACCTCCCCCAGAGGATGTCTAGATTGTAGAGCCCTTGTAGATAAGAGGGGTGAGGTGTGCTCTCTCATAAGAGTGGTGGCAGTGTAGTTTAGATTTTGAGGGAGAAGGAGCTTATTTCAGTGTGTTCTCCAAGTCAGGCCCCCAGCTTAGCACAGAAGGAAAAGACACTGTCCTTCTAGTTCCTCTGTTAGGATGGATTGGGGCGGGGGGGTGGGGAATGTTAGAGATAGAAGAATTTTTTCTGTTTTTTCATCCTTTTGCAGTTTTTGATCTGTACCATTCCTGGCAGGCTGTACCTCTTTATCCACTTAAAGAGGAGGTTACAGTGACCAGTTAAAGAAGAGAGGTTTTTTCAATTTGAATGTTGGTTTATCTGTAGAGGGAAGGAAACTGTTTTTTCTGTCACCCATCCCTGCCCAGAGTTGGAAGCTTTGAGGACTGCTTTCAATAGTTGGCCTTTTCTCCAGGGAGGTATGAGTTTATGTATTCAAGAGGAGTTGAAGGGAGAGAAGAGGAGAAGGATATCTGGAGACCCCCAACAAAGTTTCCATCCCTTGGACACTGCCAGGTTAGAATGTGGGATTCTTAGTGGACCTCAGGTACTGTAGTAGGGGATCCAGTAACATAGACATCCACTTCAGACCCTTATTATCCCATTCCATGGAGGATAAGCAAGTTTTAAGCTCCTGTTTGGAGGGACACTTACACAGATGCAGATATTCTTTAAAACCTGACTCCTGTAAATCTGGATGTACTTGGATACTTTATTTATTGCACCTATTAATTATTTTGAAATCAATCACAATAAACTTTAATTTGATCACCCATCCAGAGAGTTTAGCCTCGTTTGTAAGTGTACCTGTCCCAAAGAGTTATGGTAATACATACACATGGGAGATCATTACTGTCTGGGCCAAGAAGATCAACCTTCCCCTTACAGAAAAGAATTCATCCCTTGAGGACAGAAGAGTTGGGGGAAGTGGCAGATAAGGTAGCCCCTAAAGAAATTATTTTGTGTGCCCTTAGGTTAAAAGTGTCATCTCCAAAAAAAGGGTTACACATATAAGACCCAAGGTTAAAAACAGACAAACAGGCCTCAAGGCAAGGCAGAGTGAGGCTATGAGGCCCAAAGGCCACAAGCAAGACAAAAGGCCAAGGAGGCCACAGGATAAGGCAGAAGACTACAAGTGAGGCAGAAGGTTACGGGAGCCCACAGGATAAGGCAGAAGGCCAAGTAGGCCAGGCAAAAGGAAAGCAAGGAAAGGTAGGCCGAGGTGACTTGATGAAGAGGCACCAAGTTGTGGGAGAAGCAGGGCTAAATAGGGCTGGCCTTGCTGAGTCATGGGGCATCAAGGAGGTGACTAGCTCAGGAGAGAGGATGGCTCCATGAGGGCCTCTGCTGGCAGGGAGACTGTCTAGCTGCAGGATCTTGTCAGTACCTGCTTTTAAGATCTCCTCTTCCTGGGTTCCATGTGACATGGGAGTTGTGAGCAGTAGGTCAGGTGTTCCTTAAGGCAAAGGCAGGAGCATAACTACAATGGCAGTGGGTACTGGCTTCAGAGAAGTCATAAATTGCATAGTCCATAACTTAGAGACTGCAAATGCATCTTGGACTGGGGCCCTGGGCTGTGCAGTATGAGGAGCAAAACTGCTGCTGGAACAGATTCTGCCTAGAGCAGTGTCATCTGGAACAGTGTTATTGGACCGGAGTCTATCTGGAGCAGCGTTGTTGTACTAGAGTCCATCTGGAACAGTGTTATTAGACCGGAGTCTATCTGGAGCAGCGTTGTTGTACTAGAGTCCATCTGGAACAGTGTTATTGGACCGGAGTCTATCTGGAGCAGCGTTGTTGTACTAGAGTCCATCTGGAACAGTGTTATTGGACCAGAGTCTATCTGGAGCAGCGTTGTTGTACTAGAGTCCATCTGGAACAGTGTTATTAGTCCGGAGTCTATCTGGAGCAGCGTTGTTGTACTAGAGTCCATCTGGAACAGTGTTATTGGACCAGAGTCTATCTGGAGCAGCGTTGTTGTACTAGAGTCCATCTGGAACAGTGTTATTAGACCGGAGTCTATCTGGAGCAGCGTTGTTGTACTAGAGTCCATCTGGAACAGTGTTATTAGACCGGAGTCTATCTGGAGCAGCGTTGTTGTACTAGAGTCCATCTGGAACAGTGTTATTGGACCGGAGTCTATCTGGAGCAGCGTTGTTGTACTAGAGTCCATCTGGAACAGTGTTATTGGACCGGAGTCTATCTGGAGCAGCGTTGTTATACTAGAGTCCATCTGGAGCAGAGTTGGTGGAATGGAGTCCATCTGGAGCTGAATTGCTGAACCAGAGTCCGTCTGGAGTGGAGTTACAGGACCAAAGTCCAACTGGAGCTGAATTGGTAGACCTGGAGTCCCTCTGGATTGGAGTCACTGGACTAGTGCCCATATAGATTGGAGTCACTATACTGGAGTCCATCTGAAGTTGAATTGCTGAACCAGAGTCCATCTTGATTGGAGTCACCAGACCAGAGCCCGTCTGGAGCTGAATTGGTAGACCAAAGGTCCTCTGAAGTGGATCTGCTGGACTGGGTCCCATCTGGAGTGGAGCTGCTGGACTGGAATCCCTCTGGAATGGAGTTAGTAGATCGGAGTCCCTCTGGGCCAGATTGACTGGGTCTCTCAGGCTGGAAAGACAATATAGGAGGCATCAAAGGTGTTACCAAGTCTCTCAATGGCAGGACAAAGGTATTTGACTTCTCTGTACACAGAAATTCAGATTTTGTGGGGACAACAGATTCCTGGACTGGACTGCAAGAGCAGGTAGAGTTGGAGTCTCTGGGTGTACTGTGGCATTCACAACAGGGCCAGGGATAAGGACAAGTTTATTCAAAGCTGCTTTACCTAAAAAGGCACAGGCTACCTTTTTTAGTTCTTAGGACAATTTTTCTCAGGGTTTGATTGACAACAGATGGCTTAGAAGAGCTCAGATCAGCTGATGGAAGAAAATTCACCATTAAACTGAAGCTATCTGAATGCCTAAGTACCCGGTTAAGTACAGCAGATGGCTTAAGGATTTCCAAAGTTGTGCTGTGTTCTGCAAGCTGAGAAATGGACACCAAAGGCACTACAGGAGTAGATTTTTCAGCTGGGTTCAATTGTGTAGGTATTAGTTTTAAATTTCTTTGATTAGCTTTGGCTGTGATGGGAATATTCTCTAAATGGGTTGGAGACTGGAGTAAAGCAGATTCAATAGGAGCTGGTGAGGAGTCTGTGCAAACTGTCATGACTTGTAAACTAATCCCATTGGTAACAGAAGTGGAAAGTGCTTGAGGCTTAGAAAATCTTTTGTTAAATTTACCAGGCTTGCAGTGAGTTAGAGCAAATCTCGTTAAGGCTTTGCTGAAAATAGCTGGTTGAGCCTGAATCTTAGAGACTGAACTGAGAATAGCTCTCTGATTAGAAACCCTTGCTACCTGACACAGGCATAGGGGCAACAGCAGCACTGGAATCAGAAACAGAATTTATTTTTGCAGATAGAAGTTTCTGATTACTTTGGTTAATCTTGACTGTGCTTGAATTAACTATGGATCTAAGGGAAACTGAAGTATAAACTGACTTAGCTGGCATAACCTCCACTCTGGTTATAGTAGGAACAAGGATATCTGAACTGTGTAACACAGTGTGTTCCTTTGGTTGTAATTTGCTGGTCTTTTCCATTACAAGGATTTGCTGTGCTGAGACAGCCTCAGAAGAGAGCAGAGATTTCTCTGCAGCAGATTTAATGGAAATGGTGCAAAAACAGACTTGGCTTGTGGTTGGAAGAGTTTCTGGCTGGACCTCAGGTCTGCTAGGGTTTGTAGCTTAGAAATTGGTTTGGGTACAGAGCAGAAGAGACAGATGTCTTCCAACATGATATTCACAAACTGGCAGGCCTTACACCCCTACCTGATATGATTGTGGAACAGATACTTGACACATTCCAATCAAAATGGTTGATTTCTATATTAGCATCTGTTGCATTCCTAGTAGGAGAGAAAAAGTCTAAGAGAATTTTCACAAGACTTATCAGGCTGGTAGAGAGTACTCGATCCACTCCTGTGGAGTTGGTATACCCTTTTCATTCTGTCACAATCGGGCAGGCTGGATTCAGGTATTTCTCCAGAAGGAGCAATACAGAATTTCATGACAGAGCAAGGCAAGATCTTCTGCCTGACCAGCCCCTTCCCCCTTGGGTTGAGCCTGCAGGTTATGATGGTCAGCAGGACTTCCTTGCTGATAAAATGATAACAGTCAGGCAGGACAGGAACAGGAGACAAAAAGGATCTGGCAACAGGCAAGTGCTGGAGACGAGGGCTGGAACAGGAGGCAAGTCCCGAGGCGAGACAGGAACAGGAACTGGAAACCCACAGGGAAGAATGGGTAGGACAAGACACGGTCTGGACAGGAAAAGACAAGAGTAGAACTGGATAGAACCATATGAGTAGGACGAGGCAGGTACAACATAGGCTAGCAGGAAACTAATGCAAAGCAAGGCACATATAAGACCAGACAAGGGAAAAAAACAGACAAGGAGGCCCAAGCAGGCCACAAGGCAGAGCGAAGCTAGTAGACCCAAAAGCCACAGGGCTGGACAAAATGGCCAAGGAGGCCACAGGATAAGGTAGGGAGACCTAGGAGGTTGCAAACAAAGCAGACAGCCACAAGCAAGGCAGAAGACTACAGGACAAGGCAGAATGCCAAGGAGACCACAGGCAAGGCAGAAGGCCAAGGAGGTCAGGCAAAATGAAATCAAGGAAAGGTAGGCCAATGCAAAAATCTGAAATGACTCAAAGATGCACCGAGTTGTGGGAGAGGCAGGGCTAAATAGAGCTGGCCTTGTTGAATCATGAGAGCATTATGGAGGTGGCTAGCACAAGAGAGAGGATGCTCCATTAGGACCTCCACTGGCGGGAGTCTGTCTAGCAGCCAGGATTGTGACAGCTCACCTTTATCCATATATATTTGCCCTCAAAACATGTAGCAGTTTGGTGAGGCAAGACTTCCCTTGGCTAAATCTATGTTGGCTTTGTCCTATTAAATCAGTGCTTCTCAAGCCAGTCCTCGGGGCATACCTAACCAGTGAAGTTTTCAGGAGAGCCATAATAAATATGTATGAGTTAGATCTGCATACAATGGAAGTAGTAAATGCAAATCTATGTCATGCATATTCATTGTGGCTATATTGAAAACATGACTGGCTAGGTATGCCCCAAGAACTGGGTTAAGAAGCACTGCATTACAGTATGACTATTTAAATGTTCAGTAATTTTGTTCTTTTTGATAGTTTCTATCATTTTACCTGGTTCTGACATGAGGCTCACTGGTCTGTAGTTTCCTGGATCACCCCAGAACCCTTTTTCTTTCTTTATTTATAAATATATATCCTACCTATCTAAAATACAGGATGGAATATAATAAAACTTACATACTAAGATAAACAATAATATCACATTACATTGGCAACCCTCCAATCTTCAGGTACCATAGATGATTCTAAAGAAAGCTTAACAAATTGCTAATAGTATGTCTGCAATTTTATTTTTCAGTTCTTTCAACCCTCTGGGTTGTATACTATCTGATCCAGGTGATTTGCTATTCTTTATTTTGTCAATTTGCCATATTATATCTTGCAGGTTCACCGAGATTTATTTCAGTTGTGCAGAATCATCATCTTTGAATATCATTCCTGCATTATATCTTTCTCAGTAAAGGCTGAAGCAAAGAATTAATTTAACCTCTCTGCTATAGCCTTGTCCAAGTGCCCTTTTTACCCCTTGATTATCTAGTGGTCCAACTGACTGAAAAAGCTTTTATTATGAGTTTTTGTTTCCAAGGCAAGCTTCTTTTCAAATTCTGTCTTTGCATCTAACTAGCCAGTGCTTATGCTGTTTTCTGTTTCCTTCATTTGGATCCCTTTTCCATTTTTTGAAAGATTTTCTTTTAGTTATAATAGCCTCTGCCTCACCTTTTAAACATGCCGGAAGTCGTTTAACCTTTTTTCCACCTTTTGTAATATGTGGAATACATCTGGTCTGGGTTTCCAAGATGGTATTTTTAAACAAGGTCCATGCCTTGACTGGCAGCCAGTACCTCTTCTCTGGCCTGCGTGAAAAGAGAAAAGGTCCTGCGGAGTCACCAGTGCTTCACTGCCCAGGGATCGCAGAACAAAGCAGGGTCATTAGCACATCGCCTCCCTAGAGGCCAACAGCACCTTCCTTCCTGCTGTGGCACAATAAGAAGCTCAGGGGGGCATGGGTGTGCTGCAGCAGAGGGAGAGAGTGAGAGAGTTTGTTTGTGGGGGAGGAGAAAGAGCCTGTGAATATGAGAGCATCTGTGAGTAAGTGTGTGTGGGGGGGGGGGGGGGTGGTGGAAGACTTACGAGGAGAGGCTAAAAGATCTAAATATGTATACCCGGAAGAGAGCCGGTGCTGAAAGGTTTTAATGATGCACAAACTTTGAATCTTTTCCATCAGAAAGGAAACAGTAGAACTAGGGGTCATGAAATGAAACTCAAGGGGGGACAACTCAGAACTGTCAGGAAATGTTTCTTCACAGAGAGGGTGCTAGATGCCTGGAATGCCCTTCCAGAGGAGGTGGTGAAGAAGAAAGCAGTCAACAGATTCAAAGGGGCATGGGATAAACACTGCGGATCTCTAAAGGCTAGAGGGCGGAAATGAAGAAGAGGGTGCATGGGGGTAACCTGCATGGTGCAGCAGTTACTACTCTGCGGGTGCATGGGGATAACAATCCTCACCCAGTAGTCTGGAAGCTTTTGATGCACCTGCAATATCACTTCCCGCTTTGGCAGTGGAGAGAGGAGAAATAAAAAAGTGCATTGGATACAGACAACAACCAACATGGGCCTCGACCTTTATGATCTGACATAAGGGAAAAAGCACAGGACAGCTTCTACAGCCAAGAACCGAAGCAAAGAATGTCAAGCAGCATTGTCCGAATTATCAAGTACAAATATTGCTAGTGTAATTTGTTATGGGTTTTGACAGTTGCTTGGTTTTGATTGTAAATATTATTACCCTTATCATAAGGCTTGTGGGTAACTGCCGGAGACAAACATGGAGGTATCCTGCATGGAGCGGCAGATCCTACCATAACCAACTTGCTGAGCAGACTGGATGGACCATTTGGGCCTTTTCTGCTGTCATTAATATGTTATGTTACTATGTCTGCTGTAAACTCTAATAAGGTAAATTTTAAAAGGAGCGCACATGCGCCCATAAACACGCGTATTGGGCACGCGAGCGAAAATACGCTCGATTTTATATCATGCATGCAAGTTCACGTGTATCATTTAAAATATCCCTCCATGCGTATGAGTGGAGCCTTCATGTACTCACAAGTGATCATATGGGGGGAGAGGGAGAGAGAGAGAGAACCTCTATTAGAGAGACAATCTGACACTCTATATACCTCCCACTGTAAGAGGGGCACTTTCAACTCAGGGTGGGTTTTGGGAGGGTGGTGGTTACAAGGGTCTACAAACCCTTGTGCCCTAGGCAGACCAATGTAACATCATCCTTCAAAACCCATCCTGAGTTGAAAGTGCCCCTCTTACAGTGGGAGGTATATAGAGTGTCTGAATCTCTCTCTCTCGCCCAGACTTGCGCCTCATCAGAACCAGTAGTAAAGTTATGCGTTGCCATATTCGGTCTTGCAAAATTCGAGGGTTACATGCGTAAGTCTGAGCTCCACCCTGGAACGCCCCTTTTCTGCCTCCTTATTCTTGATGCGCGTACAGGCTTCTTAAAATTTGTGTTGCTCGTGCACGCCCAACATACATATGTATGGGGCTGTTTTTGCGCGAGCAGCGCTTTTAAAATCTACCTGTTAACCTTGGAAGCTGCTCCTTTCAGGTTTTTCCTAACAGTTTTTCTCATTTTATCATAGTCTCCCTTTTGAAAGTTAAATGCTGTCATAGTAGACTTCTTTAGTGTCTTCCCTCAAGTTATTAAGTCAGATTTGATCATGTTATGATCACTATTACCTTTTGCATAAAATCCTGTGTTCCTTTAATGACTAGGTCTAAAATAGCTCCTACCTTGTTGGTTCCTTTACAAGCTGCTCCATGAAGCAGTCATTTATTTCATCTAGGAAATTCACCTACTAAGTATTTACCTAGTTAATACTGAGGTAATTGAAATCACTGTTCATCACTGTGATGCTAATTTTGTTAGCTTTCCTAAGTTCTGTTAGCATTTTATTTGCTGTTCATGTTGGCCAACTGGACAGTAATATACCCCCAATGCTATTTTATTCCCCTTTTCAAATGGAATTTCTATCCATGTATTTATTTATTTATTTAAGGTTTTTACTATACCGACATTCGTTGGAGACATCACATCGGTTCACATTGAAACATAACAGCAGCGAAGCTGCTTTACAGAGGAACAAGTTTTGATAACAATGAACAATAGATGGGGGGGGGGGGGGGGGGTGTGAGATAACCAGGGGGAGCTGGCATGGGAATTTATAGGTTTCAGGAATTAGATTAACTATAAGAATATCATAAACTATTTACAACGTTTATGCATATTGGCAGATCACAAACTAATTACAACGTTTATGCATATTAGCAGGTCATGGGGGTTGTTAAAGGGGAGTAGGTGGAAAAGGGTAGAAAGGGGGGGAGGTTTGTAAGGGACAGGGGATGGGGAGGTGGTGGGAGCAGGTGATAGGTGAAAGTTGGGTGGTTAGATTCCTCCTCATGGTTTCCATATCTTCCTGTAACTCTGTTGCAGATTTTTTTTTTTCATCCACAAAAAGGCAAACCTTTTCCAAAAGCCCTTCTGTATTATCGCTTATGAAAACATTGAAAATAATCTGTCCAAGGACTCATTCCCATGGCACAGCACTAGTAACCCCTTCTCCTCTGTCACCTCCCACTCAACCAGTTTCTAACCTAGTCATTCACTTAAGGGCCCATACCCTTATTTATAAATCATTTATGCTGAGCCATGTCAAAGGCCTTACTGAAATCCAAGTGCATTACATCTAATGCTTTCCTCTCATCCAACAATCTGCTCACCCAATCAAAGAAACTGATCAGATTCATCTGAAAAGTCTTTGGTAAAATCATGCTGACTCAAATCTTGTAATCCATTGACTTTTAGAAACTGCATTATCCTCTGTTTTAACAGAGTCTATTAATTTACTCACCACAGAGGTCAGACTAACTGGCCTGAAGGTCACATCTTCCTCATTTTGTGAAGAGAAACCACATCTGCCTGCCTTCAGTCCTCTGGAATGACTCCTAACACTAAGGAAGCATTGAAACATGTCAGAGAGCTGAGCTGCCAAAATTTCTCTAAGTTCCCTCAATACCCCTTGGTGTATCCCATATTCCTGCCAAGGTATGCACAAAACAAACCCATTTGGAGATACTAACCTGAGAAGGTGCTACAGGAATAGAACCAGGTGGATTACTACAGGGACAATGCACGTGCAGACTTCCTCTGCCTCTCCTTATGGTGCTCCTGCCTCGTTACCGGAGTTTTAGTTGGCAAATCTGGGACACTTGTTCTCCTGGCACTAGTAGTGAGTGCAATGAGCAAGCAGTTTATAAGAGATTTGAGGAAGTCACCTCTGGGAAAGGTTTTATCTGCCTAGTCTCTAAATATGAAATTTTCTGATACCTAAGAAAGATTCTTTTCAGTTGAGTTTTTTTTTTAATGTTAATGAAAAAAATATTAATGAGGTATGTCCTGCCAATAGACACATGAAGAAGTCAAATCAGACCATCAGATTCAGCTTTTTTCTAGAACATTATTCCTCTCTATGAGCCTTATTTACTGAATTTTTTTTTCCATAGACATAGAATGAGGAAAAAGCCTTAGTAAATCAGGCCTATGGGAAATACATGCAGAGTCTAAAATTATTTATATTTATTAATAAATTAGCATTCTTTTTCAAATAAAATACATTTTCCAACCTTTGATGTTGCTATGTATCTCAAGACCAAGCAGATGAGGCTAACAATCAAATGTGGCTCCATGTAGCTACAAACTCCTCAAATATATGTTTTTATTCCAGTAAAGCAGACCTAATGCAGGAATTATACTGTATACAACACTTGCATATATTTACTGAATTAGAAAATACCAACCTCTAGGTACCAGTTGATTTTACCCAGTTAGTACTTTTGATAAAGCTTTTGCACTTTGACCTCACACCAACTATTAAATTGCAATATAAATGTCAGATACCAACTCCAGCTCAATTCAGAGGAGAATAAAACATACGGGCCTCAGTACTGAAAGCTGAACGTTTATGTAAGTTAGCCAGATAAGACTTTTCTGGCTAACTTATATGAGATATTCTGCTGAATATCCTGAAAGAAATAGTACGTAAATCTGCCTATGTTAGATCTGCTCTATGGCAGGTCTAACTTCTCTGATTAACTTAACCAGATAAGTCTGAATATTGGCACTTATGTGGTTGAGATAACCGGCTAAGTAGCCCTGCCCAATCTACCCATTGCCACCTCCAAGATATCTGGTTATCTATTTAGCCAGATAAATACTTATCCAGCTAAGTGTGACTGCTGAACATAGCCAGGTTTTCAGCAGCCGCCACTTAGCCGGATAAGTCACTACTTGTCCAGCTAAGTAACGCTGAATATCAGCCTCAAAATTTTTAAATTTTTCCCTCTTCTTTTAGCTCTAATATAACGAGCAACCAATGTTGATTTTATACAATGCTCACAAGCTAATGTATGAAACTGCGTTATTATGACAAGACTATGCAAATTTGTGAATTAGTGCATTCAATTTACCACAAACCTTTTTGCAGAATATATTATGTAAATGAAACTGTGATAGTAGCCACATAGTATGTTTTTCAAAACAAAATAACATGCAAAATGTAACTATTTTTGGCATTGTTGGGAGAGCATTAGTATTATTTAAACATATTTTATGATAAATATCACAATTTTCTCTTACAACTCCTATAAAATGGCTGCCAGGCATGCTCAGTACATTCCTTTCTGTTTGCTTTGTCCAGTCTATTATACCCTTGTGATTGTGCTATGAGACTAGTGGACTGAGTGAAGGTTAGGCTTTACTACTGGTAGAGAAAAGAGGCAAGGTTAGAATAGAACTTTTGATTCCTGATTGTGCTTGTCTGTGTGTGTGTGTGTGTTTTTGTATTCCTTTTCTTCCCTTCTTGTCATGTGAATGTGTTTGTAGTCTGTCTCTTTCTGTGACTGCATCCAGCTTTCTCTCTGTTTGTACTTACAGTGTGCTTTAGAGATGTGTTAGGCATGCGCGGTGAAAGCATGGAGAGTGATAGTGGTGTGTTTGAGAGTGAAAGGAGTGTGACTGGGATGTGTGCGTGGATAGGGAAGGGATGGATGAGGTGATGGTTTGAGGAGTTGGAGAGGCAGGTGTAGTGGGAGCACTAGAATTCAGCAAGTGGGGAGTGTGGAGGTAGAAAGCAGTAGGGAGGAAGGTAAATATAGTGGGAGGAGGAGACAGGGGTACACTAGTCAGTAGATGGGAGGGGGTGGATAGGGGCAGGATGGGCATAGGGCAGAAAGGAAATGGAGGGAGGGCCAGATGCAAGATCAGGCAGAGGGCAGAGCAGAAGGGAGTAGATCTAGGAATGAGAAAAGACAACAGGAAGGCAAGGACCCACAGCTGACCACACAGGCAGCAAACAACAAGCAAATTGGGCCCAGTTCACTGCAAGATTCTACATCGTCTACCCATTCACAAGTTCACTTCAACTGAAAATGAGTTGCGTTTCCTAGGAAGTCCTGGCAAACAATAGCAGTCTGTAAGGAAAGGACTCTCAGAAAAAAGAGCAAGGCAACAAAGGACCACAGCTGGCAAGCTATCCCTACAGAGGCCTAATCAGGCCAATCACCTGGAAGTCAAGCACTTAAGTTAGATGTGATGTCATCACAACATATTAGAGAGGCCCATGGCAATAGAATCTCAGGTTGTTGTCGATGGCCCATTGCTATAGTGGCCTGCACAGTGGAGAGATCAGTTGCAAAGTGCTACAGTATCAGACTGTACCACCCTCTCAACACCCAGTCTTCTGTGTGAGGAGAGGGCCATGCCCTCACAGAGTGATGCCTCACTTTGCTACTCTATAGTGTCAACCCTGCATCCATAGCGGGGAAGCACACCTTTTCTGAGATGCCTGAGGGGGTGAGCCTGTATTTGTGAGGAAGAAGTGTCCTTAATGGGTGTGTGCCTGGCAGAACATCCACTTGGTGAATGGAAAGAATAAAGATGCACTTACCCAGCAGCCACCCTAGGCCATTCCTGCCTTCCTCAAACTGGTGGAAGAGGGCAGAGTTATGCTGGATATACGAGTCATAGCAGGGCCATCACATTCATGATTATGGGGCCAATTTTCAAAGAGATTAGGCTCCTAACTTTTGGAGTTAGGATCCTAAGGCCTAGAGGCCTAAGCCTTGATGTTTTATTGCAGAAGGGGGGTCCCACCATCACAGGGGTTGTCGACTTGATAGTGGGGCCCCTCCGCCGAAAAAGCATCGCGGCTATATGGTGTGTTTTTTTTCTCGCAGGCAAACATCGCCTTAAGGGGCCACTGGCCCGAAAAAAAAAGTTTCAGCAAACAGGGATATAGAGTTCGGGTCAGTGCTGACCCTGTCTTAAGCCGGGGCTGCCACTTGAGGTGGCCCCTGTACCCCTAAAGGGAAAAAAAATTGAACATGCAGGTGCACGATGACAGCTCCCCTCTCTCCCAAAGGCCATCATAATCCCATCCCCCCCCCCCCACCCAACTCGACCCAAAAGCATAAACAATTTTAAAAAATAGGGTCTCTGCCCCTTCTGATCCCCACCCACCCCCACATCAAAGATAATGTCCCAGCCCCTCCTGCCCATACCCATTCCCTGACCCTTCCTCCGGAAGCCAGAAAATTAAAAAATTAGGGTGCAGGTCCTGTACCCACCTCCCACACCCTCTAAATCTTTAAATGGATCCTGCGTGGGGACCAGATGCAACCTCATACCTGGCTCGGTCAGCACCATTTTCCAAAATGGTGCAGACCTGACCTTGCCCCAGCCATGTGACTGAGGTAAAATTCGGGGATTGGATCCAGGCACCTAAATGTATGTGAATTTTCAGCTGAAAACAGGTCCCTAACTTAGGAACCTAATTTAGGTGGCCTGAATTTAGGAGTTCAGCTTTTTTTTTAATATCTGCCCCATATGTGCATCACATACCACCTGGATATTGATGGTGTGATAATGCTTGAGGTTATGGATAGCCTCCCGCAGTTGAGCAGGTGGTATGAAACCGATGTGTACAACTCAACTGCATCTATCATATTTGGTAGGCCCGCTCCAGCTAAGAAGCCCCTGTTGAGGTCCTTCTATTGTTGCCACAGAGTTCAGCCAGTACCTTTTCACCTTGTCCTCTTCCCAAAGGCTCAGCAGGGAGGTCTGCTGATGGAAAATCCGCTGATGTCGTGCACCAGGGACCCTCCTAGGTGTGTGGTGTTGGCATCTTCTTCACTGGGGCTCCCCAGTTGGTTGCTCTTCTCCCACTCTCGCTTGCTGCTCACACTCTTGTAGCTTTTACAAGAGCTCTGCCGCATACCCAACATGTTGCCTTACATCCATGTGACTTTTCCTGCACTGTTTTATAGGCTAGC
The DNA here is from genome assembly GCF_901001135.1 of Rhinatrema bivittatum. NCBI lineage: Eukaryota > Metazoa > Chordata > Amphibia > Gymnophiona > Rhinatrematidae > Rhinatrema > Rhinatrema bivittatum. Next base: position 49,509,810 of record NC_042620.1, on the reverse strand, counting down.
CAGCAAAGTAAGACGTGCACCAATGCACTACCCAGCATTTTTCATAGTGTCTATTTAAAATATTTATATCCTGTATTATCAAAAAACATCGAAGTGGCTTCCTTAATAAAACACTCATCATCAATCATGACATAGACCAGTCATTCATAAATAAAGCATAAAAGCACCAAATATAAAAAAATCATTTAAAAAACTGCAAAAACAAGGCCATCCTCTAACTTGCAAGCATATATGAGAAACTCACAATGCTCACAAGCTTGCCTCAGTCTTGCTCCTGAAATGCCTTCTCAAATAAGTAGGGCCTTTACAGAAAAGTAGCATGTCTTTTTTCCAAAAAATATAGCAAAATGTTAACCAGAGCCAGAGCCAGGCCATTTGGCACCTATGGCTAAATAAAATTGTGCGCCCTCACCCTGAACACCAAATACAACACCGTGAGCGGCAGCCTCAGCTAAATGTAGGGGGCTTTTATGTTTATTTGACCCAGCAGTTTCCTCCTGCTCCTGTGGGCTTCCAGCTCAGTCATTACCAATCGAAAGATCCTGGCGCCATGAGCCTTCGTTCACAAATACTGAGGACCTTTTTCCCCCTTATTTTATATCCTCTCCCAGTTTATTTGCTCCAATAATTGCAGTGTCAGTCCTGGGCTGTGGGCCATGCACCAGGGCTCCCTCCAGAACCTTGCAGTCATGGACCCCCAAATCCAAACACCACTTGGCAGCCCCCTCCCCAGTCATTCCGTCCCCCCCACACACAGTTAAAAATGGTGCATTCATAATACCAGATTATACACGAAAAAGGACATTCTGAGGTAAAAATATCACTTACAACAACACCTATATTATATTTGCATGCAGAAAACCCTGCAAAAAATGTTAAAGAAAAAAGGCATTTGGAACCCATATGGTATTAGGCCTATGATTAGTAATGCATGTTAGGTGTAGGCTTGGCCCTCAGAAAGCCAAGAGGAAATTGAATTTACAATATAGCAGACCTCCCATACCAAAACAGTACTACATGCCAGCACTCAAACAGTAACAATCCTACCTCTGAAAAGGCAACACTGTAAATTTTCTAGCAGCCCCTAAAACACCAATACACCTACTATTAGTAAAACAGAACAAGCCAAGCTACTATGGACCCTGCACAAAACTCCATGCTAGCAGAACCCCTCACCTTATTCACACATGCAGAGAACACCGACGGATTCTCTCCAAATAATGAACAAAGAGATCATAAAGTGTAAGTATAAGCATTCAGATAAGAACTGAACTGGAAACCGCAACAAGCCAGCCTTCATTTGCTCAGTGTGGCTTCTGCTTCTGACTTGGGGGGAGGGAGCATGGAGAGGTAGCCAGTGCTTTTTGCACCCAATAGGCCGTGTCGCTTTTCATTGCCGGGGGTGGGGGTGTTTTTAGAAGAGGCCCAAGCAGGGTGAGGGAGAGGGAGGAGGAGGAGGAGGCTGATGTTCCTTGTGACCCCCCCCCCCCATGGACTGCGTTGCTTCTCATTACCAGGAGTGGCGAGGGGGGAGGAGGCCAGTGCATCTCGCAGCCCTGCTGCTGCTCCTCACTGCCAGGGCGATGAGAGAAAGGAGGAGGCTGATACATTCCACAGCCCTGTGGGCCGCGCTGTTCCTCGTTGCTGGGGTAGGGCATGGAAAAGCAACTTGAGCAGCAACTACTTCTCAGTGCATTGAGGGGGAGGGTTTGCTGCTGGCTCTTCAGTACGATGGCGCCCCTGGTGAGGCTAGTTACAGCTCTGAAGTTAACTACACCTCTTTGAGGTGTAGTTTAATTTTTTTCTGTGCAAAAACCTGATATTTTAGTGTTTTTGTGCATTTTTCGCCATTTGCAAAATGTATTGCCCAAAATAATGTTGCAGCTTAGTTCATCAGCTTGTTATTTGTCACTGGGACTTAGCAGCTTCCTAATTAGTTGCTCTATCTAATCACAGTGCAGGCTAAAATAAGTGTAATTTTCCACTACAATTTCTTTCATAAAAACACAAATTTTGTTTTATTCTGAATAAAATAAATAACACTACAGAAGTCATACATTGTGTACAAACATTTAAAAAAAAAAACAAACAACCCTGTATTGTTAACCTGATTTTTGTCAAGAATGCTCTAACATAGCTCTTGATGCTCTGATGAACATGGGCATAACTCTCTATTCCCTAATCAGACTTCAGTGTAGTCGAACAGCTGCAGCATCTAGGAACATCTGCATAGGCTGGGCTATAAAATATAATTTGTTATTCAAGTCAGGAGAGATTGATGTATGCAGATAAATCAATGTGTTGGTGCAATGAAATTGCTGTTTCTCTGAATCACTAAACCTATACAAAAAGAAGGTACATTTTAAAGAAAAAAAAAACAAAAAAAGGGACATTTCCTGCTTACAGTTGTAATGGTATCTGTAAACTTCACTGGACATGTACATCGGGAGCAATGAAGGCATACGAAGGAATTATTTACTTCTAGCAGTTATAATTTCTATAGCCCTATGAAATGTGCTCCTGCTGTATAAAATACGCATGAGGCAGTCCCTTCAAGGCAGACAAACAGGGTGAATAAGAGAATTAGAGAGTTTCATTTATTATAGAAAATGGTTAAAACCAACAAGGGATTACGATTTAAAAGCAGCCTCTAAAAGGTGAGAGTTTAGACTGGATTTGAATGAGGCCAGAGAGGAAGCAGGAAGTCTAACGCCAGGCATACAGCGTAGCAAGGTGGAAAGCGCAAAGTCTTGAATTGGCGAGGAAGGAGGTGGGCACAGATAAGAGTGACTTGCCCAATGAGTGGAGGTCACAAGTGGTGTAGGATCATAGAGACGAGATAATGGGGAGCTGCAAAATGAAGACACTTGTAAGAGGAGCTTAAACCATATGCGGGGAGGAATAGGGAAGCCAATGAAGTGACTTAAGGAGAGGGGTTTTATGGGTAGCCTATTGGCTATTAATGGGCAAGATAAACATGGGAGAAAAAGACTAAAACTGTCAAGTGTACATTTCTGCTTCGTTAAATGTGCAAGGAAGTTGGAACAATGGGCATAAAACAGTAGGCCATAGGTTTGCAAACCATGATATTTACACCTATTTTCCCAATGGCCTTGAGCCACAGTTCAGCCCAGGGCATATTTCTTTTTTAAACTCGGCACAAGTGCGGAGCTATTATTTATTGCTGTGTGTATCTCAGAACATATAAATTCCAGCATTGTCTATTGCTGCAAGCAAGGAAAAGAGAAATGTCAGGTAACAGTATAAACTCTGCAACAGTGGGTTCTTCCTTAGAGAGGAGAGCTCACCAGTGTAACCTTTTTGAAAGAAAGTGGTACGTAAAAACCTTTAAATGTATTTTTAGATGTTTTGAACTTAAAGCAAGCTGTTTTGAATGAAAGTGTGAATTATGGTACTTGTATGTAAATTACTAGACTTTTATAACATCCTTTGGGCCTGATTCGTTAAAGTATTTCTCCCATTCTCTGTCTATGGGAAAAAGCCTTGATGAATCAAACCCTTTGTTTGAGGGTTGTGTGTCAGGTCCCTGTTGAATACCTTATTTTGCTCAGTAGAGAAGGTGATATTTCAGCTGCACCAGCATCGTGCTTTCATCCTTTTTTACTCTGAGGTGTCTGTTTTGTGCTGTGATGTGGATGCTTAGAACATGAGTGAGGTGCACTTGCAACCCAGAGTTGATGAATGTAGTCATCATTGGTCCCATGTCGTCCTAAAGAAATATTGTAGTCTTTGTTGTGAAGGCTGAGGATTAATGGATACATACATGCTGTGTTTTGTATTGCTTTTATTGCATATTATGATTGTCTTATACACCACCTTAAGTGCTGGATTTAAGTGTGGGTTCCAAATTTTTAAATACATTAGAGAAGAACTAAGTAATAATAATAATAATATTGTCAACTCTTTTTAGGGTTAAGCTGCTTGATCTTAACAAATAATATCTCTGTTGTGATTCTGCTTGTAATGCAGCCTCCCAACCAACAAGGGCCCTTGGAGAGCATTAAAAGCCCAATGAATCGTCAAGCTTTTTAACACATCATGATTTTTAACACGTAGTTTCCCTTATCCGGTATTGTAAGTTCTCTTCCTTGGTGCTCCAAGTCTCCACATCTTCGGATGCTGGTATTTGATGTGGTTAGTCTAATTATTGTACCTGGGTTTAAAAAAGGTTTGGATAAGTTCTTGGAGGAGAAGTCCATTAATTGTTATTAATCAGGTTGACTTAGGGGTAGATTTTTAAAAAGTGCGCCTTCGCGTACTTTTGTTGGCACACCAGGCGCAAACAAAAGTACGCTGGATTTTAGTAGATACGCGCATAGCCGCGCATATCTGCTAAAATCCTGGATCGGTGCGTGCAAGGCTGCCGATTTTGGGCAGCCGGCGCGCGCCAAGCCGCGCAGCCTGTCTCCGTTCCCTCTGAGGCCGCTCCGAAATCGGAGCGGCCTCGGAGGGAACTCCCTTTCGAGGCCGCTCCGAAATCGGAGCGGCCTCGGAGGGAACTCCCTTTCGCCCTCCCCTCACCTTCCCCTCCCTTCCTCTACCTAACCCACCCCCCCGGCCCTATCTAAACCCCCCCCTACCTTTATCCCTGGATTTACGCCTCCTGGAGGGAGACGTAAATCCACGCACGCCAGTGGGCTGCTGGCGCGTGGAGACGCGATCCAGGGGCGGTTCCGGAGGGCGCCCCGGCCCGAAACCACACCCCCGGGCCCGCCCCCGAAACGCTGCATCCCGCCCCCAAAACGCCACGCCGATCGGCCCCGCCCCCGACACGCCCCCCTCGAAAAACCCCGGGACTTACGCGAGTCCCGGGGCTCTGCGCGCACCGGCAGGCCTATGGAAAATAGGCGCGCCGGCGCGCAAGGCCCTGCTCGCATAAATCCGCCCGGATTTACGCGAGCAGGGCTTTTAAAATCCGCCCCTTAGAGAATAGCCACTGCTATTACTGGCATCAGTAGCATGGGATCTACTTAGTTTTTGGGTACTTGTCAGGTATTTGTAGCCTGGATTGGCCACTGTTGGAAACAGGATGCTGGGCTTGATGGACTCTTGGTCTGACCCAGTATGGCATGTTCTTATGTTCTTATAATTTTGTTAGAAGCTGGGTTGTGTACAATAGCAATGATATATAATATATGATGTCAAGTGGGAAATCAGAGGATCAATTTCCAGACCTGACTTCTCATTGGAGTAGGCAGGAGCTGTGGAGGCTGCCCTAGCCCTTGGGGAGGAGAAGAGAGGTTCAATCATCACTCAGCAGGGACATTTATGGGATGCATCCACATTAGGTTTCCAGAAAAGCTGCAGTCTATGACCTCCTGCTGAGGGTTGTCTTTGCGATTGTTTATAGAAAAAAAGGATGGGACCTGATGAAGAAATATGTTCCTAGAGACCATGAATAAAGGACTGTAGTGCCTCAGCTTTAAAATCACCTATCATAAATGGTAATAGTTGGGGATAGGGCAGATTATCTCAGGTATGGAAGAAAACAAGCCAAGCCCCAAATTCCACTATATTAATGGATAGATCAGTGACAGAATCTTTCTTTTAATGTTGAACACATGCTTCCAGGATAGATTTATTGAACTGATAGAAAATATTGTGTAATTTTAAGTGTGTTTGGTTATAATAGATTCAGTTCAGAAAGAAAGAAAGAGATGTTTTATTAAAGCATTTCTGAAGGATTTCTGTATAATGTGAAGACATCACATTATAAAGACATATATAGTGGAATCAATTAGTCAACACTTTGATTAGACAATAACTATTGATATTTTGTAGCCAGGAGATTTAATTACATAGATTTACTTATGCAGTTTGTATTAGTGCTTAAATATTTTGATACATTTAGGAAATTGTCTTGGTATTTTGGTCACAGTAATGGTGGTAAGACCCGTCTGGTCTGCCCATTTTCCACTCCGTTAGAGACTATCGATTCTACGTGTTCTTAGGCGTTATACTCACCATTCTGCTGTTGCATTTGGTAGTCTGCAATCTGCTCCCTTGAATCGCCGCACTCACTTCCCTCGGCTGGGCCAGCTAGCCATGTGGCAGGACTCCACGTCCTGATGCAGTGACGCCAACAGGAGGACGTCGCTGACAGCAATGTGCCATGCCTCCCGTTAGGTGCACACGACCACCACTTCCCGGCATTTAAAGGGACTGCAGTGGGAAAGTCCCCACAGCCCTTAAAGATGACATATGAGTACTGCCCTATATAAGGGCACCTCCCCAGAAGCAACAAGCCTCAGCAATAGGTCCAGCTGCCGATGGTAGTGCATGTTGTTTCCCAAGTCTGTTCCAAACTTCGTCTTCAGCCTTTTCCAGACTTCATCTTCAGTCTGCCCCAGTCCTCCTTGCCTGACTTGCTCTTGTCTTGCCTGCTTGCCTCAACCCTATCCATTCCTCTTCTTCTCCCTTGGACGGATACTTGTTTTGACCTCTGCCTGGACTCTGGATATGCTTGACTGCTGCCTGCCTTTGACCTCTGCCTGAACTCTGGATATGCCTGTCTGATGCCTGCCTTTGACCCTTGCCTGGATTTCTTCATCTCTCTCAACACATTGTTCCTTGTCATCTTTCAATTTTACTATACCACTACAGACCTTCCTTCTTTCTCTGATATATCTGAAAAAATATTTTGTCACCTTGCTTTACAACTCTTTTGCAATCCTTTTTTCCGCTTGACCTTTTGCTTTCCTGATTTCTTTCTTTGTGACCCTCAGTTTCACCAGGTATTTTTTCTTGTGTTCCTCTATTTGGCATTCATTATACTTCTTGAATGCTTTTCTTTTTGCCTTCAGTTTTTCAGCCACTTCCTTTGAGAACCAGATCGGTTTCTTTTTCCTCTTACTTTTGTTAACTTTTCTAACATATAGATTTGTTGCCTTTGTAATTACTCCTTTCAGTTTGGCCCACTGTTGTTCTACCTCATCCATTTTCTCCCAGGCTTCCAATTCTTCTTCTAGAAACATTCCCATTTTGACAAAATCTGTAAATGTGAAATTCAAAACTCGGGCCTTTGTGCGTCTTCTCTGTATCTTGTTTGTGATATCATACCATACCATCTGATGGTCACTGGTGCTCAGGTGGGCACCTACTCGGACATTTGAGATGTCCCCATTTGAGAGCACCAGGTCAAGTATCACACCCTCCCTTGTGGGTTCTATTACCATTTGTTTGAACAGAGCCCCTTGAAATGCATCCCTTGTGAGTCCACAGAAGGGATGCTCCAATCCATCTCCAGCTAGCAACATTTCTCCCTTCTTTCCCATCTTTTGGATGTATTTAACCAGATCTCTGTCCAGTTCTTCCATTTGAGTTGGAGGCCTGTAACCACACCAATGTAAATGGAAGCACCATCTTCTTTTTATAGGACAGCCCATAATGCTTCTTCCCTACCCCATGTCCTTTGCATTTCAGTTACTTGGATATTGTTTCTGATAGAAAGAGCTATTCCTCCACTTTTTCCTGTATGTCTGACCTTCCTAAACAAGTTATAGCCATGGATGCCCAATCAGGAGACTCAGTGAACCATGTCTCTCTAATAGAACAATATCCAAATCCGCTTCCACCATTAGAGCCTGCAGGTCTGGTATTTCATTGCCCAGGCTATGGGCATGTGTGTTCATAGCTTTCCTGCTTCTCTCCTTGGACATCTTTTTTGCCCTATTCAGCTGATCTTTGTTAATTTTTCACCCACTTCTTGGAGATATTGGGGGTGACATTTCAATTTCCTTTTGCCACCTCATCCTCTAGTTTAAATGCCTTTTGATATATGATTTGAATTTTTCCCTTAGGATCTTTTTTCCTGCCACAGACAGATGTAAGCCATCTTTGACATAGAGCCTCTTACTATTTCATAAAAGGTCTCAGCCCCCAATATATCCAAAACTTTCTTTCTTACACCAGATTTTGAGTCATGCATTGAAATTATTTATATGGCTTAGCCTATCCTTCCCCTTTCCATGAACAGGTAACACTTCTGAAAAGGCAATACTCTTTACCGTGTGCCTAATCTACTTGCCTAGAGTCTGAAAATCCCTCTGTGTGGCTTGGATGTTGTTTCTAGCAAGGTCATTGGTTCAAGGATGGATGATAAGATCAACTTCAGAGTCCTTACTTTCTTCATTGATTGCATTGAGTATCTGATTAGCATTTCTACCAACTGAGGATCCTGGAAGGCATTTAACTATAGTGTTCCCCTCAAGAAGCATTACCAAATTAGTGCCTCTGATGACTGAGTCTCCCAGCTCAACCAGCTTCTTTTTACGGTTTTTGGTTGTGTTATGGAATTTCTCTGTCCAATGAGTTTCTTCTTTCCTTTCTGCTCCCACATCAGTCTCCATTACTAGAGCTTCTTCATTTTCCAATACAGAGAAGGCATTTTGTACTTGTGTCACTTGAGAGAGTGGGTGTCTCTGCATCACAGGTCTTATCCTACCAGAACCCACTGTAATCCATTTATTCTTGGATTTCTGGATGCTCTGTGCAAGTAGAGGAGGGCATCTGGGCAGCACAAGACCACAAGAACCTCGAACATCCACATCAAGTTCAGCAGGTCATTATGAGACAGGCCCATTGGTCCCTGTTGTTCGCTCGCTTCTATTTTGAGTTATACCACCCAGTGCTCAAGAATAAACGAGCAGATACCCTCTCTTGCTCCTTCCAAACCAAGGATGTTACGGAACCTCCTAGGCACATCATCAATATCACTAAGACAATCTTGGCCACCATGCTACCTGGCCCTCCAGAGAAGATGGTAGTACCTTCCAGATTGCATGAGAAAGTGTTGAAATGGGCCCATGACTCCCATGTCGCAGGACACCCTGGGTGGGCATGAACCCTTGAATTGCTTCAACGGCACTACTGGTGGCCCCAAATAAATGAAGACATCAAGGCCTATATTAACTCATGCCCCGCCAGCACACAGCAGAAAGTATTGCATGGCCGACCTTGAGGGCTGTTACAGCTGTTGCCAGCCCCCAAGCAACCCTGGATCCACATGTTCATGGATCTTTTTGTGGACCTCCCTATCTCTAATGGTGCCACCATGATATGGGTGGTGATTGATCATTTCTCCGAGATGGTACACTTCGTCCCATTATTGGCCTTCCTTCTATTCTGGAAATGGCATGTCTGTTCACCCTCCACATTTTGCTCCTACATGGATTACCATGAGGGGGAAAAAGGTTAAGTATTTAATCTCTTGGAAGAACTATGGTCCAGAGGAAAATTCATGGGAGCCATCCTCCAACATATTGTACAGCAATCTCTTAAAGGACTTTCATCAATGGAAACCTAGAGCCTCAGGGAGAGGGCTTAAGAGGGGGTGATGTTGCATTTGGGGGTCCTGCTGCCTCTCAATGCCGTGAAATGCATTGAGAGGCAGCAGGACCAGTCTGGCCAGGGGAGGTGAATGCAGTGGTTCATGGGATGCTGCTCCATAACGTGGTGACACTGCCAGCAAGATGCCATCGATAGCAAAGTGCAACACTTCCCCTTAGGCATGTGCGTGCACTACATTCCGGCATTTAAAGGGACCATGGCGGGAAGGTCCCCGTGGCCTCTAGAGATGACATCATTGGTACTGCTCCCCAGAAGCAATTCGCCTCAGCAACAGGTCCAACTACCAAGCATACTGTATGTATCTTCCCAAGCCTGTTCCAGTCTTCTTCTTCAGCCTGCTCCAGTCTTCATCTCTGCTTGCTCCAGTCCTCACCTGCCTTGCCTCAGCCCTATCCATTCCTCCTCTTCTCCCTCGGATGAATACCTAGTTTGATCTCTGCCTGGATACGCCTGACCTCTGCCTGGTTATGACTCTTGTCTGGCGGCCTTGGACCGTGTCTCCAATCATCAGCAGAGACCCTCACCTAAGTCCTGCCAGACCCAGCACTCAAAGCTCAACCAGAGGGGAACATGGGCAGGTATAAGTGACAGTCCTGTGCAGCCTCTGCTTTGTCTGGGTCCGCCTGCTGACAGCAAGAATCTGTAGGGCTCCTCCCTGCAGGTAGAGCCAGTCTTGCTTCAGCTCAAAGGTCCACAGACACAACAGCTTCAGCTAAGGCTTCCCTGTGCTTGTCTCATGCTTTTCTGAATTTAGAACTCCTCTATCTTGATTGGGAGGATGCCCCATACATCTGCCTTTGAGAAAGCATATTCTTGTGTGAAATGTATTGAGGAACACTCTGCTTGCCTGCCCTACTGTAAGTTTTTGCAGCAACATTTTTTAATTTATGAAATCATAAAAATTGATTTTATCCCCCTCACCCCAACTCTCTCCTGCCAAGTTAGCCAGCCAGCCAGATGTCCCATAAATATTCATTCCCTGGAGCTCCCCCATACTAAGTACTACCCAGGTCAATAACCCCACCCTAGCCTCCAAATCCTGCCTCCCCATATCTTGCCCCCTACCTCTTTCAAAATCTGCCCCTTCTACTGTTTCTCCCCCCCCCCCAATCTTACCTGAGAGTCCCAGGGTTCAAATAGAGCAGAAATGATCCTCGTTTGCTCCTGCCCCATCAGCACCATACACCAAATGGTATTGGCTTACCCTAGGGGCTCTTTTAACTTGCATCCCCTCAATCTCTTCCCCATGTACCACCACTGCTAGTGCCCCACAGTCCTCTACATTAAAACACCCACATCCGCCTACACTCACATTCCTATATACACACTATACCCCCATATACTTGTACATACACACATGTACCACAATCACCTCCACCAACAACGTGCAGACATAGAGACACAGCCACACAAACTACACACACACACTGCCACTCATACACAGACTACATACATACACAGATACACCCAAACCAGACAAATATAGACATATACTAGAAAAACCGTACCAAAATATAGCATGTACTCAATATGTAATGTAAGAATCCCACAACTTCCTTATACAAACCTGTGTTGGAAAGCATTCCCAAAGCCATGCCTCTATGTGCTTTGAATTAAGTTTGAAACATGTTAAGTCTTAATGGAACACACAAATAAATTGACTATGAATAGCTACCACAGTTTCTCTGCAACACAGTGTCATGACAATTCTGTAATTAACAAATCTGACGAAGGCAGATAAAAATGTTGCCAATCTGTGACAGGGAACTCACTAATTACACATAGAAGATAATATTCATTTAAAAGTCAGTACCAAGTTAAAATATTTGTACAGCTTGTGTTTGCATGCATCAGTAATCTTTTATGAAACGCTAATCCTATTGTACCCTTTCTGCTGTTAACAGGAGTAAATTGAGCTTATTATAGTAATTGTATAGGGTTTTGTTGGATGCCTTATTAGATACCATGTCACTATATTTCATTTGCCAGGGAAACGAGTTATTTATTAGGAAAGATACTGTATGTCTTCGGGCGCGTGCTTTTAGAGGTGTCAATTTTGCATATATGTAGGCCTCTTTTACAGAAAATTTGGCATAAGAAAATGATTCAATATTATGTTTTGCTGAAAATTAAAGATTTTAACTTTGTTTTTTTTTTCTTTATTAAATTTTCCATTATATTAACATTATAGAAATAAAAAGGCAAATGAAATGCAGAGTTACAAATCAAAAGTATACAATTCTTCAGGAAAAATATCAGCTCTGCATACAAAACCCATAATCATGGGGGAGAAAGGAAAATACATGCACACTTACACATAGTATACAACTATGAATATATGCAAAATCCAAATAATAATAAAATAGGTGAGAGGAGTTACAATTTTTTACCTGTCGTCATTCTTTTTTATCCCACCTGGGTTCTTATCTAATAAGAATGTCTCCAAATGAAGACGGTCAGAAAATCTAAACTTTTTCCCCTGAAAGGTAATACAAGGAAATTAAAAAAATATATATTGCTCCTATAGCCAGTATCCTAACCTTCAGAGACAAGAAATGCCTCCGACGAGCTTGTGTAGCTCAGGAGTTGTCAGAAAACATTTGAATTTTCTGTCCGCAAAATAATAGGAGAAATTTTTAAACACTTTGGGGCAGATCTTTAAACCTGCGCAGGCGTACATTTGTTCGTGCAACCCGGCGCTCTCAATAATCTACGCCCGATTTTATAACATGCGTGCGCTGCCACGCGCATGTTATAAAATCCAGGGTCGGTGCACGCAAGGGGATGCACAATTGTGCAACTTGCGCATGCCGAGCCGCGCAGCCTTCCTCCGTTCCCTCCGAGGCCGCTCCGAAATCGGAGCGGCCTCCCCCTCCTAACCTTTATTGTAGAAGTTATGCCTGCCGGCTCTCCAGCCCCCAGCACAGGCTGCTGTGCCGGAGGACTCGGGACCGCCCCCCCGGACCGCCCCCCAAACCTCCACCATGCCCCCAGCCCACCTCCTGACCCCCGAATCTGACACCGGACCCGCCCCGTTCCCGCCCCTTTTTCAAAGCCCCGTTGAGTCTATGCAAGATAGGCTCGGGGCAGGCAGGGGCAGCTTTTCGGGGGTTATGCACGTAACCCTTTGAAAATCTGTCCTTTTATCTTTATCTTGTTCAAGCAAGAAGAAAACAAAAAGTGTAGATCTATTGCTAATAATATCAATTGATTCCTCCAGAAAGGTAGATAGCCCTAGACTGGGGGATTCAACCGTATCATCATTTTGAATCCTATCTTTTCTCACCAATCTATTTGGAAAATGAAAAATTGTAGATATCTTCGGTATATTATCTTCATCATATAATAATATATCTCTTAATAATTTTTAAAACATTTCATATAGTGATAGCAGACGTGTCTATGGAAAGTTAACCAGACTTAAATTTTTAGAGCACATCATATTTTCTACATTCTCAATTTCATTATGATTAACCAAGTTATCCTTGATATGCATCCATTCTGAGTTCTGCAATAACTGAACTTTGGAAGTTATTACACCAAAATCATTCTCAAAACAGGAAATTTTGTTAGCCTATCCATCAATTAATAATCTATTCGAATTAACTATAGAGGACAAAGATGCATTCACTTGAGAAACATTAGAATCCAGCTTGGATATCATCCTCCATATTGGGAACATTGACAGGCTGCTGAAGCCTATTTCCATGGATGTAGTAACATTATCAACAGAAAGTAACTGATTAGATGTTAAATGTCCAGCCTGCAGGTAACTATTAGGCTTTTCAGAGTCTACGCCACCAGCAGGCATTATATCGTATACCTTATTGACATCAAGTGATGGTATTCTCGATGGTTGAGGAGGAGAAGACGGACCCCCGCCAGGACTCAAGGAAGCTGAAAAAAAAGCTCCTTCACCGTCCTCGTTTGGCGACCCAATCACTCTAACAACATGATTGTCCAGTGGGCCTCTTGAAGTAATAGGAGAGGAAGATGTAAGTTTTGCCTTCATTTTTTTCCCCCATTTAAAAAGGGGAAAAAATAAGCAGTCAGGCCCAGTCCACCAGTCTCAGCCGGACAAAGCCGCACGCCCCTTTGGCATGCCGGCGACAGCAGTGCACCGCACTGCCGTGAGTCTTAAAGCGGCAGTCACCTCCCAGTGACGTTACCTGCCGTGCCTCCTGATGGCAATGACCAGCTCCAGCTAGGTCGAGCGTCAAGGCAGGTCCCGCAAGATTGTAACTTCTCCCAGCCAAAACCGGGAGAAAGGAAGACTAGGCAGCCCGACTCCTCTCACCTCCAGTCTCCCCAGGAGATTTTAACTTTTCTACTTCATGAATGAAATCATTCATCCATTTATCTTTACTGAGTTCCAAGAAAGGGTTTCATTTTTAAAGGGTTTTGACCCTTCCATGTCTATGAGAAAACTATTTAGAGAAAATGGGCCAGACAGGTATAAACAAATATAAAAGGAAGCACCATTTTGCTTTAGGTCAGAGCACATGAAGTATGATTACAGTGACCTTTTTATGAAAATTACTACTGTATATATTGTACAAAATGCAGTTTTATACCTTTACAGATTCATTTTCAGTGCCTAATTTGGGATTTTTGTATGCTGAAAAAAGATGACTTGATCAACATGAACAATTTTTTACTTTCCTGGGGCATGAAACTTCAGAGATGAAAACGCTCTGTCATTAAAGGTATAAATCAAGCTTGTAGAGTTTATATTTCACATTTTCCACTTCTCCTTCTTGATTTTGAGGTGGTAAACATGTCGTCGATCAAACATCCCAAGCTAGCCAGGAGGCTTGCTGATGTGAATGTTGTGAAGGGTGAATTGTGAAGTAGGTGAGGGCCAGGTGTGGAAAATCAAAGGAATCCCTTGTTCATCTCCATCACTGTCTAGCATGGCATTCATGTCTTCCCAACATGACCCTGGACACATCAGAATAGTCCATAGAAAGATGGAAAAGGGGGAAGTTTAACTTCTATTTCGCAGCATGAGATGTGAACCTTTCTCCTTTTATTTTTGATATCTAAATCCTAGGAAGAGATGATGCAGGGAACCCTGTCAACATTTTCCCGCACTGTCCTGTAAGCTTGGGCTGAATGTTATACTTTGGCTTATGCAACTACCATATGGACCTCAGAACTGATGTAAACAAAGAGCAAGGAGAAACCTTCAATAAGACTGACCCTAGAAGAGTGCCGGACGCAGGGTCAATCAACAGAAGTGCTGGGGATGTGGCTACCATGGCAGAGTGCCCCCCCCCTCAAAATCCTGTTTGCCACCTCCTAAGGTCAGCCTTGACTTTCAGTCATGGAAAGAATAGCGCTCTGTCACATTAGAATGGGGGATGAAGTCTCCTGCTGTCCTTTGTTTGGATTGTGGTTCTGTGAAACTGAGTTATTGTACTTCAGGGTCTTGCTAAGCAGCTCTGATACTCCCCAAGGAAGGAAAAGAGCTTTCTAATGGTGATTGGCCAGATGGTAGGGTGATTTGGCCTTCCATAATTAAACTGTGGCCTTCTGTGTACATATCTTGCTCAAAAGAATTTAAAAAATGGGATTGCCTGCAAGTGAGTGGTGATAAGAATCTTCTCATTGCTGTGTCTTTAGTATGTGTTCTGAATATGAATTTATATGGAAAGCAGAAAAGAAGATGTAAATAAGTGTGTGTATTTATGACAGGAAACATCAAATACCTGGCTGTGTCTCCACACCTTTGGCGGGTGAGTCAAGGAGCAAATCCAGGATAGTTATTTGGGGGGGACTGAGGAAAACCTCCTTTTGTGCCGTTTTTCGTCATCTTGCATTGTCATGGACTGCAAATCCCAGTTGGGATTTGCAGTCCATGACAATGCAAGATGACGAAAAAGTATGTGATCATGTCAAATGGAATCTAGAATTGGGTCTGAGCTGCCATTTGTATGCATTTATCAGTGATTCTTCATTCCTTACAATAAAGTTGTGAGAATTTGGCAACCTGCTGTTCCAAGTTCTCAGCCTTCTAAGAATGGAAATTTGTGTTTCTGAGCATTTGCCACCACCTTTGGAGCATATTATTGCAGTCCAGTGTATATCCTGGAATGAGGTTTGTGCCTGTGTAACCCTTCCTAGGGTCATTAGAAAAGAACTCCCTACAGAGAGAGTTCAAAGAGTTGTGTGCAAACATTGCTTGATGGGATGTGAGGGTTTTTTTTTTTCTTTCCTTCTATAAAGGAGGGGATTGATGGGGCTATAAATACTGCTTCAGCACGAGGTACAGGGGAATTGAGTGCAGTGTAAATACAGAAGATGTAGAGGAGAGTCATGGGATTCCTAACTCAGGATTCCACCTAAGGTAGAGGAATGAAGAGTGAGTATAGTAAGTGTTAGATTCTAGTTACTTGCAGCCTCCCAGATGTGAGGTGGTGTAAATGGCTAAGGAATTTTTGGTCAAGATCATTGAGAGCCATCCAGAGAGCCTAAAGCTCTTAGAAGAGGAGATTTTGATCCTGCTAGGGAAGCCCAAAGTGAAGGAAGCAAGAGGAGGAGGTTACCCTGAAGATTCTGGGGTTAAAGACTGAGGACTTGAATTAACATCTGTAAGGAATTCTCATTTTTGGATATTGAACTATAAGTGACTGCTTTTTCTATTTCTACCAGTTTCATAAATATTTTTTCCTCTTTTGCTATGTTATGACTTTTGTTATGACTTTGAGACTTTAATATTTTTTGGACTCTTTATTAAATTAATTTTCTTTAGAGCTACATTCTGAGGTTTGGATCCTTGTACTGTGTATGTCTCCCCTTGGGCCTCCCAGATTTTTCTGGTTCCCAACTGATGGAAATTGGACTCTTCCCCCATTTCCAGAGCTGCAGAAGGATCACTCACCAGTGAGAACAGGGTTACACACCTGTTTCTCATGAGGGTTGGATGAGTTTATTATTGGTGCCTGGAACACTCAAAGGCAGATCAGGAAAGGCTCCAGAAGCCTAGTTGTATTCTCTTGGAGGTGTAATTACTGCAGAATCTATGGATAATGGTGAATCTAGGGGAAGCAGAGAACAGCCTTTCTGTCTTCCAACTAGAGGAGGGCTTAGATAAATTAATTTGAGACATGAATCTGAGAAATGGGCGTATTAGGTGAAAGGTAAGATTGAAAGAGTATCTTGAGAGGATGAGTGTTAATAAGTGCTTATGATGGACTGGCAAGGCCCAAAGAAGCATTACTCTTTATATTGCAAAGATTATATTTTGCAGAATAATTGTGAAATATCTAGAAAAGGTACTTTCCCGGCAAAGGACTGTGTGCAGGGATGAATTTTCCATTAGACAGATTAGATATGTGCCTAGGGTTGCTGTGCTATGCCATCTCCACTTCTAATATTTTCTCCTCTTTTTCTAGCCCGGTCCCATCTCTCCACAGTTACTGCCCTGAGCCCAGCCAGCCTGTCCCAGCCCCATCAGCAGCAAGGCTGGAGAGTAGTCTCATAGGCATCAGCCATTGATTCACCGAAGACTGTTTAATAAAATAGGAACTTTTACTGTTAATGATACTATTCAACATTGGCCTGACTAAGGTATTACTGTCAGCATCTCCCTGGGGCCAGCTCTTTGCTAGCCAATGCCCTGTGCAAAAACTTAAATTGGTGCCTCCTCTCTCCTCCTCTATTCAATGATGATAGCTCTGGCATAGTGTACCCTCCTTCAGTAGTGGCAGTGGCTCCAGCACAGCACCCCGTTTTCTCTCCCCCCGCTGTTGCTCAGCACAATTATCCCTCCATCCCCTCTCTTTTTCTCTGTCTACACGGTGTGGAACAGTATGGGAGAAGGAGTGCTAGCATGATGGTACCCCCCTGATACATGGCACCCTGTGCAGTCACACAGATCACACACCCTAAATATTTTAACAAAAACCAGCCCTGCTTCTCTCAGTAATACTTCATTTTCTTTCTCCCAGTATCTGCTAGTGGCACAGCATGAACATACCTTTTTTTTTTTTTTTTTTTTTTTTAAATTATTTATTTAATGCAAGCTTACATATATATAGAACAAGAAACCGCTTGTCAAGAAAAATTGATTCGACAATAAAGGATAATTGTACAAAACAAAAAGAATATCAAGACTTGATAAACATTGTCGAATTCAGTCCAAGTCCACAAGATGAGGATCCAAGCACAATTTCAGGAAATAATTTGTTAATATACAGCATAAATGCATGCAATAACGAGAGCTTGTTATATATAACGGACTCAAATACCTGTCAAACTTATGGCATTTGGGTGACAATGGGAAGAAGGGATCTGACCTCCAGTGGTTTTTTTTATCAGTCAAAAAGAGCGATAAATGTGCAGGTTAAAAAATACACAAGAGGCACCCTTATATTTTACACAACTTTTACAAGGAAATTTCAAAAAGAATAAAGCTCCCAAGGAAATTTCAAAAAGAATAAAATAAAACTCTAGGTTTCATAATCAAAAACTATTGTCTTCTTTTCTATGTCTGCTTGGCCACATCAGGAAACATTCTGACCTTGCAATTTAGAAATAGCTTAGAGCTATGTCTAAAAAATAAATGCAATACCCAGTCTATCAGATTCCAACAAAAAAGAACCCCTCACTATCAGACTTTTCCAATATGGCAGACAAATTGTCCAATTCCATTAGTTACATAACAGGTTACTGATCAAAATTGGAAGTTTCCCTTCTGGAGCTGGGTACATAATCGGGCGGATTTTAAATGCCCTGCTCGCGTAAATCCGCCCAGATTTACGCGAACAGGGCCCTCGCGCCGGCGCGCCTATTTTGCATAGGCTGCCGGCGCATGTAGAGCCCCGGGATGCGCGTAAGTCCCGGGGTTTTTTAAAGGGGGCGTGTCGGGGCGGGGCCGAATGAAGCGGCGTTTCGGGGGTGGGACGCGGCGTTTCGGGGTTGGGACCGGGGGCGTGGCACCGGCCCGGGGGCGTGGTCGAGGCCTCCGGACCAGCCCCCGGGTCGGATGACGGCGCGCCAGCAGTCCGCTGGCGTGCGTAGATTTACGTCTGCTTCTAGCAGGCGTAAATCGAGGGACAAAGGTAAGGGAGGGGTTTAGATAGGGCTGGGGGGGTGGGTTAGGTAGGGGAAGGGAGGGGAAGGTGAGGGGAGGGCAAAAGAAAGTTCCCTCCGAGGCCGCTCAGATTTCGGAGCAGCCTCGGAGGGAACGGAGGCAGGCTGCGCGGCTCGGCACCCGCAGGCTGCCCGAAATCGGCAGCCTTGCGCGCGCCGATCCAGGATTTTATAAGATACGCGCGGCTATGCGCGTATCTTATAAAATCCAGCGTACTTTTATTTGCGCCTGCTGCGCGAACAAAAGTATGTGATCGCGCTCTTTTTTTAAATCTACCCCAATATGTTTTAGAAATAGGAGAAAAGATATCTGAACAGGCCCTGAGTATCTTCAGAAAATATATTTTTACCATGTCCTTAGGTGATATCAAAGGGCTTTTAGGAAAATTAATAAATCTCAAGTTTTTCCCTCTCATGAGATTTTCCATTTTGAAGGTCAAACGCATATTTTCTTTAATAGTAGACTGTTGTAGAGCATTCATAGATTCAACTTCCTTTTTATTAAGTTCAACACTGTTATCAAGATTAGATTTAGAGGGTTCCAACACAGAAACCCTGGTCTCAATATCTGCTACCTTAGCCACCAAAGGATTAATCTGAGTAGAAATCATCTCGCCCAGATCTTCAATAGCCTCCCATATAGTTGCCAAAGAAAAATGGGTAGATCTTACCAGGGTAAATGGCATCGAAGGCACAGGAACCTCCACAGTGAGTTGAGAGGGGAGGCACCAATTTAAGTTTTTGCACAGGGCATTGGCTAGCAAAGAGCCGGCCCCAGGGAGATGCTGACAGTAATACCTTAGCCAGGCCAATGTTGAATAGTATCATTAACAGTAAAAGGATCCTATTTTATTAAAGTCTTCAGTAAATCAATTGACACACCATTTCATTGCTTACACCAAAACCACCAGTGGCAGAAGACCCCCATTGCCCTCCAGGGATTTCTAAAGCAGGTGTCACTAGGGCCATGAACAAATCTCCAGCCTCTGAGAAGGAAGCTGTCGCTCTGGCATCATCAGCTTGCGGCGCCTCACTTCCAGGGGTTGATACCTTTACGACGGCTGGGTTCAATGGAGGAATCTGATCGCCAGTAGGGAGAGCAGAAAGTGAATCTGAGGAAAGGGCAAGTAACTCTTTTTCTTGCCCTCTGGCTGTGTAAGCCCCCACACCACATTTGTATCCATCAGGCCGTGCTGGAGGGAACCAAAGAGGGCTTCAGAATCAATTCTCTCCCTGGCTCTTCGCTTGCGGCTGGTATGAGGCATCTGAGAAAGAAAATTAACCAGAAGTAAGGACATCCCCTCGCAGTGAGAGTTACAATGCCGTCTTGGATCATGCACATACCTTTTAACTCTCTCATGACATCTTCCTCCTTTGTGAGAACTCCATAACTCTAGTTAAACAATGGTTAACATGGCATTATTTTTTAGCCTTCCACGTTTCTGTAGACAAGCAGTCATATCTCAATCAGTTTGTAGAGATCAAGTCTCATGATAGGCTTCACTGTATGACTATCTATATGACTGAGGGACTGTTGACATTGAACTTTTTAATGCTGGGTGATTGCTGGGAACACCTGCATATCAATAGTAGGCTTTGATTCTGCCACAGGGCTTTCCAGGCCCTGGTGTACCATTGGTCAAGTCTATAGCACGAAGGGAGATTTTGGTGTTGAAGTTTCTTTGTTAAGAGTTCACTGGTGTGCTCCATTGTTTTACTTTCTATATACATTCAGTTGAACACTGTCCCTATATTTCAGTTGGGGTAAAGGATGAGCACTATGGCACCTATTGAAAAGATAGGCATATTATTGTTTAGCTTTGTGTCTAGTTCAGATACTTTTTTCCAAGTCTGGCTATTTTGGGAGAAAATTCTCCGTCAAAGTCAAATTCTAATTTGTTGATCCATTAGCAGGTGGCGGGGACTCAGACACAAAACTGGAAGCAGAGTTGCCCTATAGTTCATGAGGGCTAGCAGAGGATCTGGCTGTTGTAAAATATGTTTGGCCCTCTTGGCCATTGGCCTATGGAAAATGAGGGCTTGTCATGACATGTTTGATGTCATATGCTGACACAAACTGCTGGAATGCTTTGCTAAAAACCTGAGTACCATTATCAGTCTTGAATATTTCTGGGATACCAATATGAAATCTATTGCAATGCATTGCCATGATTTATAATGGATTGCTGTTGTCATTAGAGGTTATTTCTTTTGATTATAGGTACTTGAGAACATTGCTCTGTTTTACAAATGTAATAAGATGTGATCTGAATAAACGTAAGACATGCCATGCTGGGTCACACCAATAATCCATTAAGTCCAGCATCCTATTTCTGATAGTAGCCAGTCCAGGTCACTTGGAGTACCCATCAGATTTCAGATAGGAAAGCTCATTCCATGCCACTTGCTCCCAGAAGCGGGAGGTGGGGACACCCAAAGCTATCTGGCTAAATAATGGTTAATGATCCTGCCCTCAAGAAACTTATCCAAACTTTTTAAAACTCAGCTATACTACTAGCCGATTTGTTTTAAATCTGCTGGTTGTTAGTTTCATGGAGTGTACCTCCAATATCTCTGCAAACATAATTTCTATCTGATATGCCAGTGCCTCACTTATCAAACTGTAACTGGCTAACGGTAATGACATTTTTCTCTTTCCTGTCCTTATCAAAAGATGTCATGCAGCAGGGTGCCAGTACTGATTGCATATATATTTATATATATTTCTAAAGTATTAATTTGAAAAGTGTTAGTGGTATATTGTTTGGATGAAAGGTGCAATATAAATCCACACTATTTTTACCAGCATAATTTTAAGGGTAGAAGTTGGTATATACTCCAATGGCAGCAATCCAGATCCATGTAAAACATCCTTTTTCAATGATTCAGAAAAAGATTGACAAGAGAAGGCAGTTCCTTAACATCTTTGGCATCAAAGCATTTCCTTTTAAATTTGCCAGCAACTTCTTGCAAGTATTCAATCCATCCAAGTTAATTGTAACATAAAATCAGCCGTTCATTTCCATGTACAACATGCATGAATACATACACCGCTTATCCATTCTAGCCACATGTAACCATAGGAAACTTACTCCAGCTGCTGGTGTGGACCTGTACAGACATACAGTATGTCACTGTGTAAAGTGCAGCTGAATGCGCTTTTACCAGACTTGGTTCCCAGTTTTGATGAAGTTTCTGGGTTAAAAGGTCAAATTTTGACATTCTGCCTTGATACTCATCAAAATCTAGTCAAAAGCAGATTAGATCTATTTTGAAATGGGATTTTATCTGTGCGCAGCGTGTAGGGACATCTGTGTCTCTGACCTTTCTGTGCCCGATTGAGAATTCTAAGACTTAAAAATATGGAGCAGAAAATGACTTCTATGGATCCATAGGATTCCTTACTAAGAAATGTGTCCCTTTCTCTCATACTGTCCACACGCCTCAGAAAGCCACCAAGGGGGCTGGGGTTCAACCGGCGGGGAGGAGGACAATTTTCCAGGGCCCTAAGCTCCTGAGGGTAAGTACCTTGTAAGTCTCTCACACCCAAATAGTCTCTCTTCAATTAGTACTCACATAGGTGGATCTCTCAATTCAGCAGGCTGGTTCTTGAGGTGGAAAAAAAAGCAAGCAGAGGTTTGGAGTGGTGGTCAACAAAAAAAAAAAAATAGTTTTACTGCAACTTATAAAAATGAATTCCAGGCAACAAGGAAAAATCATCAAACAAATAGCTCCAAGCATCAAAGTCTTTCCCTACAGGTTCAGCCTCTGAATCAGTGTCCAAATCTCTCCCCAGTGAAGATAAAGAAAAACCTCTCTTCTCCTTTCCAAATGTAGGCAGGGAGATGGTGGTGGAAAAATAAACTCCCTCTTTCAAAAGATGACAAAGAAACTTCTGCAAAATCCAAAGTCATCTTCTCCTTTTAGGCCACTACAGTCCTTGTTAAATAGTGGACCCTTGACCCGGAGCGAGAGGTCACCCACCTGAGGAAACTTGGTGCCCTTAGCCTCCGGAAGGTGGAAATCCTGGAATAGCCAACCCCTCAGTACCCTTCGCAATGGTCCACAGCGATAGCGATACAGGCCAAAGAACCTGACACGCAGTTCCGGTTCCAGGCAGGGGTCAGAGTCCGATCCGGGTCCAGGCAAGTAGCAGACCAAGCAAGGTCAGAGTCCAATCCGGGTCTAGGCAGGCGGCATGCAAAGCAGGGTCAAAGTCCAATCCGGGTCTAGGCAGGCAGTAGGCAAAACAAGGTCAAAGTCCATTCCGGGTCTAGGCAGGCAGCAGGCAAAGCAGGGTCAAAGTCCAATCCGGGTCTAGGCAGGCAGCAGGCAAAGCAGGGTCAAAGTCCAATCCGGGTGTAGGCAGGCAGCAGGCAAAGCAGGGTCAAAGTCCAATCCGGGTCTAGGCAGGCGGCAGGCAAAGCAGGGTCAAGGCAAAGCAGGAGTCAAAATAGACACGCCACAGCACGGGACCTGTTGTGAAGGCAATCCGTCCCTCACTGAGCAGCGTTTAAATCTCCCTCTTTGGCTGACGTCATCTTCCAGGGACGGCCCCTACTCTGCGTCCTGACCCCTTTAAGGGGCGGAGCCAGCCACGAACCTGCTGACTCTGCTCCTCGGGGGGACGCCATTGCTGCGCCGCGGCCCGTGCGCCGCGGACCGCCTGAAGGGAGAGCTGGAACGAGCCCGCCGGAGGAGGTAGGGGGACCCGATCGCTTGCGGTTGCGATCGGGCCTCACAACAGTCCTCATGTATGCTGGATGCAGGGCAAAGTAGCTCCTCGGGTAACTGTAGACCCAACTTTGACTGGCAACAGGGCTAAAACCACCCAATCCTGTCCCCTCAAGCAGAGGAGTTCCCTCCTGAAGTGGGAGCAGGTAAAAAAAAAACAACCCCTAAAAAAGCTAGCTCTTTCAGAAATCAAAATCTTCTCCTTAGAGCTCTCCTGGTGTATCCCACTGGTGCAGATGGGAGGGGCTTACTGGAATCCACACAGAGCAGCAGCTACCACGTCCAATAAAAACCTACATCCAACCACACCTAGCTTATAAAGGGGAGCTCAGCCAATCCCAAAACAAGGGGGAATAGCCATCCAACTGGGGAGGATCTAAACATGCAAAACATTCTCCCAACAGATGGAAAGAAGGCAAAAACATCTAGTGAGGTATTTTCGAGACAAAAGGTGAAGGGAAGAAGTTAATGAAACAGTCTGTTCCTTAGTTGTTAGGTCTAGGTCCTAAGATCGGGAACTTCTGAAGGTGTAAGAATTCCCCAGATTTTGGATGATAGCTATGTGGCTTAGAAACCTAGAAACATGAAAGAGGAAAAAGACCATGTGGCCTATCTAGGCTGCCCATCTGCCCAACTAATTTAGCTTCTCAATTCCCATTACTCCTTCAGAGACTCCTTGTGTTTATCCCATGCTTTCTTGAATTCAGATAATGTTTATATTTCTATCACCTCCATGGAAGGCTGCTCCAAGCATCCATTACCCTCTGTAAAGAAATATTTCCTCCCGAGTCTACCCCCTTCACCTTCATCCCCCATGACCCCCTCATTCTAGAGCTTTCTTTCCATTTGGAAGAGGCTCTCCTGCTATGCATGGAAACCTTGGACATATTTAAATGTATGTATCATATTCCTCCTAAGAACATAAGAAATTGCCATGCTGGGTCAGCCCAAGGGTCCATCAAGCCCAGCATCCTGTTTTCAACAGAGGCCAAACCAGGCCACAAGAACCTGGCATTTACCCAAACACTAAGAAGATCCTATGCTACTGATGCAATTAATAGCAGTGGCTTTTCCCTAAGTAAACTTGATTAATAGCAGTTAATGGACTTCCCCCCTCCAAGAACTTATCCAAACCATTTTTGAACCCAGCTACACTAACTGCACTAACCACATCCTCTGGCAGCAAATTCAGAGCTTTATTGTGCATTGAGTGAAAAAGAATTTTCTCCGATTAGTCTTGTCTTTTCTCTAGGTTATACATGTTTATATCTTTAAGTCTGTCACCATATGCTTTAAAAAGAAGTCCATTGACCATTTTATTAGCCACTCTCTGAACTAACTCAGTCTTTTGAAGGTGCAGTTTTCAGAATTGTACACAGTATTCCAAATGAGATCTCATCATGGGATACAGGGACAATATCACTTTCTGTTTTCTGTAGACCATGACTTTCCTTGTGCAGCCAAGCATCTGTCTGGCTTTTGCTGTCATTTTATCCAACTGTTAGGCACTTTAAAATCATCAAATACAATTGCCCCTGGATCCTGCTCTTTGTTTGTGCTTAAAAGAATTTCACCCCATTGGGTTTTGCAGCCTAGATGAATAACTCTGCATTTTTTTAGCATTAAATCTTAGCTGCCAGACCCTAGACCATTCCTCGAGCTTCACTAGATCTGTCATGTTTTCCACACTTTCCTGGCTGTCTACCCTGTTGCAGATTTAGGGATAATTGGCAAAAAGACAAATCTTTCTGGACAATCTGAAAATCGATTGAGATATTCTTCACTTCCAATCTTATCTCTGTTTGTTGTATGTGGTCCTGCAGTGGCCCTTCTACAGTGAATACCGAGCAGAAATATTTATTAAGCAATTTTGCTTTTTCCTCATCTTCCTGGAGAAGAGATGGTTGGGGAGAGATATGATAAGAGGTCTATTTATTTATTTGAGTTTTTTCTATACCGGCATTCACGATGGGAATCGCATCATGCCGGTTTACAATAAACAAGATGTGCAGAAAGGGAGAATAATAATAACATTAACAGGTGCAACATAAAAAGTAGCAGTTACAATATAACAGTAAGTAGCAGTTACAATATAACAGTAAGTAGCAGTTACAATATAACAGTTACAATATAACAGGTCTATAAAATAATGAGTGGAGTGGTACGAGCAAACGTTAATCAGTTGTTTACTCTTTCAAAGAATACAAAGACTAGGGGACACACAATGAAGTTACTAGGTGATAATTTTAAAATTAACAAGAGAAATTATTTTTTTTACTCAACACATAATTAAGCTCCTGAATTCATTGCCAGAGAATGCATTGAAAGCTGATACTATAGCTGTGTTTAAAAAAGGCTTGGCAATTTCAAAGAGGAAAAGTCCATAAACCATTATTAAGGTGGAGTTGCAGAAATCCACTTCTTATCCCTGGGATAAACAACAGGGAATCTATCTACCCTCTGGGATCCTGCCAGAGGGTAGATAGAAGCCCTGCCCCAGGTACTTGTGACCTGGATTGGCCACTGTTAGAAACAGTATACTGGGCTTGATGGACCTTTGGTCTGACCCAGTATAGCAAATGTTATGTACTATATTTTCTACATAGTCCGCCCCTTCACCTCTGTGTCTCACAATGCCACTTTTGCACTTCCTTCTGTTACTAACATATCTATAAAAGGTCTTGTCTCCCTATTTTACCAGGTTTGGTATTTTTTCTTCCATTTGAAATTGTGCATTCCTGACTACTTTCCCAGCATTTCATAGCTTTTCCAGATATTGCTGCCTGCCTAACTCTGTGATCTCTTGTAGTTTATGAATGCTAACCTTTTCTCCTTTACCTTTTTCAGCTACCTCTTTAGAAAACTATAGAAGCCTCTTTTTACTTTATTTACTTTTCTAAAAAAAGGTTAGTTGCGTTCATAATATGTTATAATAGTTTTGCCCACTGCTCTTCCACTTTCCCTAGATTTTCCCATCTAGCTAACAAGCCCTTGGCTGAAATTATAAACTGCTCCCTGTCTCAAGGAATAGACCCTGACGCACTGAAACTCGCCACCCTTAAACCTCTACTGAAGAAACCTAACCTCGACCCAGGAGATCCCTCTAACTTCCGTCCCATCTCCAACCTGCCATTTATCGCCAAACTCATGGAAAGAATAGTTAACACCCAACTCTCCGACTATCTAGACAAACACAAAATTCTCTACCCCTCTCAGTTTGGTTTCTGTAAATTCCTAAACACAGAATCCTTCTAATTTCCCTCACGGATAACCTCCTCATGGGATTAGACAAAGGACAATCCTATGTACTGGCACTGCTTGACATCTCTGCCGCATTTGACACCGTGAATCACTCCATCCTCCTAAACCGCCTCTCAGACATAGGTATCTCAGGAACAGTCCTCAGATGGTTTGAGTCCTTCCTCAGCAACAGATATTATAAGGTCAGAATAAGCAACAAAGAATCCCCTCCCATCAGCTCAACACTTGGAGTACCCCGAGGCTCTTCCCTCTCCCCTACCCTCTTTAATATCTATCTCCTACCCCTCTGCCAATTCCTTGCAAAACTAAATCTAACTCATTTCTTATATGCCGATGATGTACAGATACTGACTCCCATAACAGAATCCCTCCCCAAAACCCTCAAGTTCTGGGACAGCTGCCTTCACTCCATCAACCTCCTCCTCACCAGTCTCAACCTCGTCCTCAACACAGCCAAGACTGAACTCCTCCTCATTTCCCCGGATCACAATAACCTTTCCCTCCCTGGCCCCTCAACTACCACAGCTGCCCAAGCGAGAGACCTCGGACAACCGACTGAACTTCAAAAAATTTGTTAAAAACACAACTAAAGACTGCTTCTACAAACTTCAAATTCTGAAAAGACTTAGACCCCTCCTCCACTTCTATGACTTTCGGACGGTCCTCCAAGCTATCCTTTTCTCTAAAATCGACTACTGCAACTCCCTCCTTCTTGGCCTCCCTGCATCTACCACAAAACCCCTGCAGATGCTCCAGAATGCCGCCGCCAGAATCCTAACCAACTCCAGCCGAGGAGATCACATCACGCCCATCCTCAGGAATCTCCATTGGCTCCCTTTAAGCTTTAGAATCCTTCATTAGTCACTCACTATTATTCACAAGACCATCCACAATCAACACTCTCTCGAGCTAAAAATCCCGCTACGACTCCATACTTCAAAAAGACCGGTTAAAGCGGCCTACAAAGGAACCCTACACACTCCCCCCTCCAAATCCACCCTTCACACCTCCACTAGGGAACGTGCCTTCTCCACAGCTGGGCCATCTCTATGGAACGCCATGCCACCAGACCTACGCCAGGAACACTGCCCGCTGACCTTTAAGAAAAAAATTAAGACCTGGCTGTTCAAACAAGCCTATCCTTAACCTTATAATCTGTGATGTTTCACATTCAGTATTTTTATTGTATATATTTTATATCTATATATCATTGTTATAACAAACATCTTTCACATATACTACTACTCTATTGTTCCTTCTCTCCTTACTCTCTTCCACCCTCCAAGTTCCAGTAACCCTCGTTCATTGTAACTCACCTCTTCTCTTAACTCTCAGTAGCCTTAAAGCTATGATTAAGTTAATGTTAATTTTACCCTTGTTCGATGTGAACCAATGTGATATGACATGTGTCATGAATGTCGTCATAGAAAAGAATTAAATAAATAAATAAATAAAACAACTCCTTGGGGTACTCTCCCATTTTAACAAAGTTAGTCTTCCTGAAGTATAGGACCCTCATCTTTGAATGAGCCTACATCTCTTGCGCGCCACTACTGAACCACACCAGTCCCAATTCTGGTGTATATGCCCTTATTATTTCCGTCCCTTAACCTCTACCTATTATATTCTTAACCTCTACCCATAGGAGGTAATGGTATATATTGGTTTCAGTAGTAGATGGTTTCATATGGTCTTTATACCTTTACGCTTGGGTAATGTCATAGGGTGACATCTAGTATTTATATATTTATTTACTTACTTATATTTTTAAACTTATAATATTTTTACAGCTCTTCTCCTTAGCATTTCTGATCCTGCTAGACTAAAGTCCTATTACAATGATTAGAAGAGTTCTATGGTTTTCCCTGGTTTGCTAGTAAGGAATCTAGAGACCAGTCAACAGCCCACTGAAAATTATTTGAGAAAGGGAATTCATACCCGCTTTCCTTCAATCAACGTGTACAAGTGCTGCCCAGCCATTATTCTGGAGGAGGAAAGGAATATGTGTCCAACAAATACATCACAGAAGGAAAGAAAGATTTTCCCTCAACACTGTGCATCACAGAAGTAAGGCGAGGTGTGTATGCAGAGTAGAGCACTGATTGTCAGGTACAAGGGGGTGACCCAGAGGGAAAAGGAACCCTTAGAGCCATTTACTAGGAGTTCCTGAATCAAAGGAAAATAATGGGAATCCTGAGAAAATGGGCTTATGAATATAAATGTAACCAGGCCTGTCAGGGTTTACTATGTCTTGGCCTGGGATAGCATCCAAAAGGGGGAATTCCTCCCTCCTTGTTCTACCCTTCCTCCTTATGGAATGGGCTTCAGGCTCCCATATAAAGATGCATGAGCATGTGCAAAAGGGCTTTGCCATCCCCCAGGTGGACTGACCAGATGGTGTGAGGTTTCTCTGCTTCACAGTGGACAAGGCCAAAGGAGAGAGTTTTTGGAGTTCAGAGTTGGGGAAGAAGATTTTGAGATTTTTGAGGAACAATTTCTTCCCACATCCCTTTAATAGTGGGCTGTAGCTGGTTCGGGATTGTGGGTAGCAATTACTTTGAGGACTGCTTTTTGATTGTATAGAATTTTGAAGGGGGAAAGCTGACAGTCACTCAGCAGTGCATGGTTTGGAGGAATGTATCTTTGAAGGACACTATTGAAACAGGAGAGTTAGGGCATCCCAACAGAGAGGTTCCAATAAAAGCAAAAATATTCCATGTGCCTATAAGTAAAGAATCACCTGAGCTAAAGAATTCCAAATTAGCCATATCAACTGAAAAGCAGGTTGTTAATACAAACAAAAAATGCCAGAAGTCTAAGAAGTAAATGGGAGAATTAGAATGTATAGCAGCAGATGATGTGATTGACGTAATTGGCATCTCAGAGACCTGGTGGAAGGAGGATAACCAATGGGACAATGCTTTTTCAGGGCACAAATTTTTTTGCAATGATAGGGAGGATCAACTTTGTGGGGTTGTAGCAATCTATGTTTGGGAGGCTATAGAATCCAACAGGATAAAGATCATACAAGAGACTAAAGGGTAGATTTTTAAAGGTGCGCACACGCATCCATGTGCGCACGGTTCCCAGCACGCTCACATGGACGCTCACATAAAGTTCCTGGACATGCGTGCGCATGTGTTAAAATCTGTGGGTAGCTTGCACATGCGGGCCAGATTTATAATCCGCGCACACATGTGCGGGGGGGGGGGGGGGGTGTGTGTCGAATTTTGCAAGAGTATGCGTGGTGACACAATTAAGCCTCCCCCAGTTCCCAAACCCCCTATCTAACCTGCCTTCCCTTTCCCCTCTCCACCCTCACCCCTAATGCTAAGCTAGCTACCCTGATTTTTAAATTTTTTTTTACTTACTGATCCTCGGGAGCAGAAGCAACTTACGTGCGCCAGCCAGCTGCCGGCATGCGCTGTCCCGGTTTGCGCCCTGTCCTGACCCTACCTGCCCAGACCCTGCCCTCCAGCCCACCCCTTTGAAGAAGCCTGGCCGGACCCGTTGAAAATGCTCACGATATGCGCAAAGCCCAGCCATGTACGTAAACCCCGGGTTTTACGCACGCAGGCCTTTTAACATTTGGCTGCAACTGCTCAGTAGAATCTATATGGGTAGAAATCCTATGTGTGTTGGTTAAGAGTATAGTGATAGGAGTATACTACCGTCCACCTGGCCAAAATGATCAAACAGATGATGAAATGCTAAGAGAAATCAGGGAAGCTAACCAATTTGGCAGTTCAGTAATAATGGGAAATTTCAATTACCCTAATATTGACTGGGTAAATGTAACATCAGGACATGCTAGAGACATAAAGTTCCTGGATGTAATAAATGACTGCTTTATGGAGCAATTGTTTTAGGAACAAATGAGAGAAGAAGCTATTTTAGTTTTAATTCTTAGTGGAACGAAAGATTTAGGTAATGGTGGTGGGACCTCTTGGCAATAGTGATAACTAGATCACATTTAAACTAATAACTAAAAGGGGGACAATATGTAAATCTACAGCTCTAACACTACATTTTCAAATGGGAAACTTTGATAAAATGAGTAAAATAATTCGAAAAAACTGAAAGGTGCAGCTGCAGAGGTTAAAAGTGTACAACAGGCTTGGACATTGTTTAAAAATGCAATCTTAGAAGCGTAGTCCAGATGCATTCCACACATTAAGAAAGGTGGAAGAAAGGGAAAACGATTACAGTCATGGCTAAAATGTGAGGTTAAAGAGGCTATTTAAGCCAAAAAAACATCCTTCAAAAATTGAAAGAAGGATCCATCTGAAGAAAATAGGAAAAAGCATAAGTATTGTCGTTAAGTATAAAACATTGATAAGGCAGGCTAAGAGAGAGTTTGAAATGAAGTTGGCCATAGAGGCAAAAACTCATAATAAAAAATGTTTTTAAATATATCCGAAGCAAGAAACCTGTGAGGGAGTCGGTTGGACTGTTAGATGACCGAGGGGTTAAAGGGGCTCTTAGGGAAGATAAGGCCATTGCAGAAAGACTAAATTAATTCTTTGCTTCTATGTTTACTAATGAGGATGTTGGGGGGATACGGGTTCTAGAGATGGTTTTCAAGGGTGATGAGTCAGACGAACTGAATGAAATAACTGTGAACCTGGAAGATGTAGTAGGCCAGATTGACAAACTAAAAAGTAGCAGATAACCTGGACTGGAGATCTGAAGGAACTCAAAAATGAAATTTCAGATCTATTAGTTAAAATTTGTAACCTATCATTAAAATCATCGCTTATATCTGAAAAATGGAGGGTGGCCAATATAACCCCAATATTTAGAAAGGTCTCCAGGGGCGATCCTGGAAACTATAGACCAGTGAGCCTGAATTCAGTGCTGGGAAAAATAGTGGAAACTATTCTAAAAATCAAAATCACAAAGCATATAGAAAGACATGGTTTAATGGAACACAGTCAGCATGGATTTACCCAAGGCAGGTTTTGCCTCACAAATCTGCTTTATTTTTTTTGAAGGGGTTAATAAACATGTGGATAAAGATTAACCGGTAGATGTAGTGTATTTGGATTTTCAGAAGGCATTTGACAAAGTCCCTCATGAAAGGCTTCTAAGAAAACTAAAAAGTCATGGGATAGGAAGCGATGTCCTTTCGTGGTTACAAACTGGTTAAAAGACAGGAAACAGAGTAGGATTAAATGGTCAATTTTCTCATTGGAAAAGGGTAAACTGTGGAGTGCCTCAGGGATCTGTACTTGAACCAGTGTGTTTCAATATATTTATAAATGATCTAGAAAGGCATACAACGCGTGAGGTAATCAAATTTGCAGATGATACAAAATTATTCAGAGTAGTTAAATCACAAGCGGATTGTGATAAGTTGCAGGAGGACCTTTCGAGACTAGAAGATTGGGCATCCAAATGGCATGTTATGAACCTGCCGCGGATCCCATCCCGCGGACAGGTCCTCCACTTACCCCAGGCCAGCCCGATGCTGCCATGTCCTTTCCTGTGGGTTGGGCCACTCCCAGACCGGGCTGCAGCAGTTTCTCCTCTGCCGCGGCTTGGTGCCGCCGCCGGGACTCTCTTGCTCGTGGCCTGGGGTAAGTGGAGGACCTGTCCACGGGATGGGGGTCCATGATAGGTTTGTAGCATGCCATTTGGATGCCCAACGGAACGCCTCGCTCTACTGCCAATGCCATCTTGCGGCCTGGAGGCCGCTCTCGACGCCTGCCTGCTCCTTCTTCCACACGAAGGCCGCTGCTGTCCGTGGTCCTGCTCCACCTCCTGCTCTCAGGCCCTCTAGGCATTGGCACGTGCCTCTTCACTCTATTTAAAGGGCCAGTGGTGGGAAGAGCCCGCGGCCCCACCAGAAGCCCTCTTCAGTCCACTTCTGGCTTCAGCCCTATAAAAGGGCTTATTTCCTGTTCCTTGCGACCTTTGATCCAGAATCCACAGTTGTCTGTGTTCTTCTTTGGGTCAAGGTCTTCCGTGGTCTTCATTGTCTAGATGGCTCTTCATTCGGTGTTCCTGGTCTCCTCCTCCTGATGTTCCTGGTCTCGTCCTTCGTCGGAGCTCCTTCGTCGCCTGCTCCATGTCCTGATGTTCCTTGGTCCTGATGTCTAGAAGTCCTGATGTTCTGTGGTTCCATTCTTGAAAGTCCTGATGTTCCATGTCCTGATGTTCTGTGGTCCTGATGCCTTCGCCTTTGTCTCTGCAATCAGTTCCCAGTTTCCTTGCGTCCACCTTTCCTGGCGTGCCACCGTCGTGGTCCGTGACCAGCCCATGGGGGGCTGTGTAGGGCACCTCGTGGACAAGGCCTTCTTCTCGTCTGCAGCGCAAGCCTCCGGAAGACTCCTGTTTTTAATGCCTTGCTTCTGAGAATCCTGAGTCTTGAATCCTGTCCCGGTCTTCGGAGTCCCTTGTGCCTCTTCTGTCCATGCCCAAAACTCTGCCAGAACCTGCTCCACTTCAGCGTGATCCCTGACCAGCCACAGGAGGCTATGTAGGGTGCGCCGCGGTGCTGGCCTCTACTGAATCTTCGACATGTTCTAGTCTCAAGTTCCACTACTTTGCCTGGATTCTGCTTCGTGCTTAGCATGGTCTGCGACCAGCCATGGGCGGCTGTGTAGGGCGCGCTGCGATGCAGTTCTCACCCAGTACTTTTGCCTGAGACCTGAATCCTTGGCTGAGACCTCCAAGTAACCTGAATCCTTGTCCGAGTCTTCTGAGTATCCTGAGTCATCTTCCGAGTCTTCCTGAGTAACCTGAGTCTTCATCCGAGTCCTTCTGAGTAACCTGAGTCTTCGTCAGAGTCTTCCTAGTTCCTGGGTTCCTCTCTTTTCTTGTTCCTGCCCTCAATCTCCGTCTGGCCTCATGCACTCGTTGTTCCCAAGTGGCGGGTCCGAAAGGGCTACCGAGTGGCCAGAGGGTCACACTGGTGCATATAGGTCCAGTGGAGGGCTGATTCTGCCTTGTTCCTGCTCTGAAGTTCCTTGCCGTAGTCCCAGTCTTGCTTGTTCCTGCTCCTCCCATGCTTGCATGCTCTCACCTCCCACGGTGTGCCTTGGGGCTCCTCCCTGAGTCATGCCGTGGTTCAGGGGCTCATGCTCTCTCATGAGCTAGTGACCGCATCTCCACGCTATCAACATCAGCCGTAGGCCATGGTCGCAACATGGCAGATGAAGGTGATGCATATAGGGAAAAATAACCCATGCTATAGTTACACAATGTTAGGTTCCATATTAAGAGCTACCACCCAGGAAAGAGATCTAGGCGACATAGTGGATAATACATTGAAATCATTGACTTAGTGTGCTACAGCAGTCAAAAAAGCAAACAGAATGTTAGGAATTATTAGGAAGGAAATGGTGAATAAAACGGAAAATGTCATAATGCCTCTGTATCACTCCATGGTGAGATCACATCTTGAGTACTGTGTACAATTCTGGTCGCCGCATCTCAAAAAGATATAGTTACAATGGAGAAGGTACAGAGAAGGGCGAACAAAATGATAAAGGGGATGGAACAGCTCCCTTATGAAGAAAGGCTAAAGTGGTTAGGGCTGTTTGGCTTGGAGAAGAGATGGCTAAGGGGGAATATGATAGAAGTCTTTAAAATCATGAGAGTTCCAGAATGGTAAATGTTAATCAGTTATTTACACTTTTGGATAATAGAAGGACTAGGGGGCAGTCCATTAAGTTAGCAAGTAGCATATTTAAAACTAATCTGAGAAAATTCTTTTTCACTCAATGCACAATTAAGCTCTGGAATTTATTGCCAGAGGATATGGTTAGTGCAGTTAGTATAGCTGGGTTTAAAAAAGGTTTGGATACATCATGGATGAGAAGGCCATTAATTGCTGTTAATCAAGTTGACTTAGAGAATAGCCACTGCTATTGCTGGCATCAGTAGTATGGGATCTGCTTAGTGTTTGGGTACTTGCCAGGTACTTGCAGCCTGGATTGGCCACTATTGTAAACAGGATGCTGGGCTTGATGGACCCTTGGTCTGATCCAGTATGGCAATGTCTTATGTTCTTATGTTATTCAGAGGAGGAAGAGAGTGGAGACTTATTTATTTAAAACATTTTTAACCCGCCCTTCCTATGTTCAGGGCGGGGTACAAATTAACATTCATAGTTAATAAAAAAAGGAATCAAAAAATTAGAAACAATAATTATAAAACGTACATCACATAGTACAAAAGCTTAAAACATAATATCAATCTTTAAACGCTTGTTTAAATAAGAAGGTTTTCAGTGCTTTTTTAAAGCACCTAGGATCTTTCAGGTTTCTAATTTCATTGGGCAACGAATTCCAAAGAATCAGACCTGCTATCTAGAAAGCTCTTTCCCTGGTTTCATCGACATGATATTTTAGGGGAGGGGATATCCAAAGGATTTTGATTTGCTGAACGGAGCGATCTTACCGGGGTGTGTATTTTCATAATGGCATTTATCCATGGGGAGTGTACACATTGTTAATGAGGGAATGGATATTGAGGGAGTGGTTCTGGCTAATGTTGCAGGGACAGGATGATAATTACCTTATCCTTTTTGGAGACGGTTTTATGTAAATTGATCCAGAGGTTCCAGCTAGAAGGAGATGGATGTGCAGGATGGATAAGACACTGTTGTTTTTTTCATTGTGATTTTCATAGCACTCTCTGTGATTTTCTCCATACTGGCATGTATCCTATTTTTCAAACTTCAGTAAAGTTTATTTTTGTTGAATACCATCTCTTCCTCCATGCTGCCTTATGAGTGAGAGGGATTCTAGCCAGCGATCTCTACCTCTGTAAGTACCAAGCATTCAGTGACTGTGTTAAGGAGAGAGTGAGTGCACAAGAGACTGAGTTACCCACCACAGATTAAAGGGCCCCGGGGGTTCTTCCCGCTCCCTTCCGGTGAACCTGGCCCCCCAGGGTTATTAATCCGACATGTGAGAGCTGTTTGACATCCGGGAGAGAAGCTATGACCGAGGGACTCTGCTGTAACCCTTCATTTAAGTGGCCCAAAACCAAAAGGTGAAGATATGGATTCATCTCCTAAGAAATCTACTCTGTGCCAAATTGTTATACCTGAACAAGTTGGGTCTTAAGTAAGTAAGGTTTATTTTGTCGGAACACCACCTTCAGCATGAAGAGTGTTTAGTTGGAGTGACTGATAGGCCATTTTTCAAGGGCCTTGAAGTATAGATTCCCCTCTGTTCAGGAATGAACCCAGGACTAAGATAACTTTGCCAGGTCCCCTTCTCCTATACTGAAATGGGAGGGGGCTACAGACTGACTGCTGATAAATTTTAACTACTTTAAATTTGTGAATAATTTTTGCAAACCTCACTCTCACCCTACTATTACATGTTCCTTGCTAAGTATAAAAAAAAAGCATACATAGTAAAAGGGCAAATTGAGATGTCATTCTGAAAAGTGAAATGGAATATGCCATCTCAAAAAATTCACTATGAATTCCACGAGAAATTTATATTTCTAATAATGATACTTTCTATAGGAGATAAAGAAATATGACTTAACTGCACAGATTTTATGCCACATCCTGCCTGCTCTCTACCAGCACCATAGTGATCAATTATAATTGGACAGACTCAGCGGGACGTTCTTTTGTTAACTTATACACATGGAGCTGTAAAGTGGAAACTGCATATTCCATTTACATTATGGAAATATGCAAGCGGATTCATTCCAAGTCAAGGGGAAGATTCACTTTAAAATTTAAATTAAAATGCAAAAATGGAAATGACGTGTCTTGTGTTTATCTAATAGGCTTAGAGAAAACCACTTTGATGGTAGGGCCACTTTTGATTTGATTTTAGAGTTGAATGCAAAGGAGCCATTTTGCAATTTCTTTTTAAGGAATATAACAGAAACAAAGAAATGTGATGTCAGAAAAAGATGATATGGCCTATCTAGTCTGCCTTGTTTGTTTCTATGGAGAAACAAACTGGTACCAATCTAATTCACTTGACAGACTTGACCTTAGCTTTTTACAAGTTATGGCATGTATCACTGTATCAAATGCTGTGATGTGGGACAAAATGTAAGCAGAAACATTAATCCTGCTATTTTAATCCTGTCATAGGTATATTTATAGTTAATCACATTCACTATTATATTTTTGTTTAGCTCTGTCCAAGCTTTGCTGCCTTGGTTATGGATTTGAAATAAGAGAGCTTGGCCTAAGCCAAGTGGAAAGGGATGTGTGTGACTCAAGATCAAAGGAGAAAGGGGGAAGAGATAAAACTAAGTTAAATATACCCCTCCATATATGACTGAAGCAAATGTTTACTATTTCAGAATAGTTACTACTATAAGGGAAGTACTAACCATCTGGAATAAAAGGGCATTTTTCATTATTGTTGAATTCTGTGTGGCCAACTGAGTCATCCATTAAGAATTAAATACAAATTCAATTGCAATCCTCTTCCAAGTGTATAAGGTGAAAAGGGATGGGGATCACCATAGAAAATAAAACACTACCATTCTTAACTGCCCCTTTGTGTGCCCCTTTGTGCATGCTTGAGTACACGCCTGAGCATGTGCTGAAACTCTATACGGATTCCTGCTAATCATACGAAAAAAAAAAGACTGTAAATCTCCACCTGTTGCCTTCTCACCATGAGTATTCCAATTGTCACTGGCTGAGATCGCTACGAACCACTACCACCAAGACTTCTTTAGCTGCCACCATCCAAGAGGTGAGATCTATTTAATATACCATTACTTCCTCACAAACTCCTGACTGTTACAACAGCTCACATGATTTTCCTTATAAATGCCCAGTCTATATCTAAAAAGGCTGTAATTTATACGATTTGCTCATCAAATCCTATGCTAACTCTTTGTACGACCAAATCCTGAAACACGCTCAATGATACTCCCACCTTAAATTGGTGCTGTCCAGAAGGCTACAGCTACTACTTATCAACTTTGACATCAATGAAGAGGCACTGGACTGCTAATAATCTTTAAGAAACATTTGAAATTCTCCCTTGTCACTTTATCAATTCCTTCTCCCTGCAAGATGCTTCTTATTACTTCCAAACATATCATCTGTCTCTCACTTATTGTACCCCTGGTTTGTTGAACTACAATAGTTCTCCCTTCTTTGAATGGCTGTCTGATGCTCCCATTAATCCTTCAAAACACTATTCCTGGGTGACTTCAATTTACACATAGACTCTATTCCCCAATATCCAGCCTGTGAAACTTTTCTTGAGCTCTTAAAAGCCTGGGTTGGAAACAGATAATTAACTCTTCAACCCATAAAATCAGGAATATGTTGGATCTGTTATTCCTAAATCCTTCCTTATTTTCATGGAATCCTGCAGATATAACTGTGGACAAAGTCCCATGGTCTGACCACTTCCTGATCAAATCAATATTAATGCCGTCATCTCCCTATAATAATCCACTGTTCTATAAACGGGCCCACATTGACTCAGACCAATTTAAGGAACAATTACATCTCATTGTGCCCTGACAATTCCCTCAATAACATGGTAACCAGTTGGCACAACCCAATCTAATCATTCTCAGATAAATTAGCCCTACTGAAATTGCATAGCAAGAAATGCACTACCAGGACACAATGGTATATTCATTTCTTAACCTTTACAGAAATAAACCCCAGGGGAAACTGAAGTCAAGTAGAGAAGAAATCCCACCTCCCCAAACTTCAGTATATACTGCAACACTCTCACCCAATGCAGAATAGCCACACAAGCAGCAAAGAAAAAAGCATATTTTAATAACTGCATCATGACAGCCATGCACAGGCCCCGGGAGCTGTTCCACATTGTGAACAGCTTGATCAAGCATCCATCCCCAGTCATCCCCTTTGCATCTGATGACTTAAGCACAGACTTATGTGACTCCCTTGTTTCATTTTGCTCAAATAAAACCACCAGCATTTGCTTGACATTTTCTACATACACCCCCAAATTATAACAATCTCCTCATTCTTTGGTCTGACTTCGAATATGTTTCTCAATCTAAAATGTAATTCATAAATATGTTATTCTCATCCTCTTCTCCATTAAAAATTCTGTTATACTCCCTTGCTTAAAATATCACGCCACAAAATCATCAAACCAACTACGTGAATCATAAATGTAACTCTCTCCACAAGTGATCTCCCATCATTACTCAAAAAAAGCCAAGCCACAGTCCATCCAATGCTAAAGCAAACTTCTGATGACCCTTCAGACTTTGCAAACTGTCAACCAATTTCTTCACTCCCATTTCTCACAAAAATAATTGAAGTTGCCATTCTGAAGCAATTGACTGATTTCCTTGACACTAATTCGATACTCAACCAATATCAGTTTGGCTTTAGAAGATATCACAGCACAGAAACCCTTCTATTGTCCAGCATAGATTCAATTTTAAGGAGATTTGACACAGGCACATCCTACATACTAATTCTCCTAGATATCACATCAGCTTTTGATACCCTAAACCGTAATATTCTTCTCTCACTCCTCTCCAGTGCCAGAATCGCTGACATCATCCATTGCTGGTTCTCCTAATACTCAAACAGAACACTACAAGTCAGAATTGTCACTTCAACCTCATCATGGCATCCTATAACAACCGGCATTCCACATGGATCTTCACTCTCTGCAGCATTACTCAATATCTGCTTCAACCCTCTCTGCCATATTCTATCCATATTAGGCCTTTCTTACAGGTTGTACATCAATATACAGTTTTTTTCCCCCGCTAAAATCCACTTGGGCCTCCACTACAGAGTTTGCCATGCTCTGCCTCTCCAGTATCAAAACTTGGTTATCACACAACAGACTTGCTCTCAATTTAAAAAAGACAAAGATTATGATATTAGGTCACTCCGTAAAATCCACCATCCCAGACACCTGTACATTTGACAAACAGACTCTTCAGATATCCCAGAAAGCCCATAATTTAGAAAAAATAATCAACCCCCTGCTATCCATGAAACCACACATTGCCTCAATAACATAGAACTCTTTTGCCAAATTGAAATTACTCCATCATATCAAACCTTTTCTAACCCTGCCAGACTTCAGAACCATTCTTCAATCATTCATTATTTCCTCCTTGTATTAATGCAAGTCTCTCTATATTGGTTTACTTCAAAACACACTTCAAGCCCTAAAAAATCATTCAGAACACTGCTACCTGCATGCTAACTGGGACACACATTCACGAACATATCACGCCTGTACTATACACATTACACTGGCTCCCAATAAAATTGTGTGTCCAATAAATATTAGCTTTCATATAGACAGCATATTGCACAATTCATTACATTTTAGCATCTCGATGCGGTCGTTATTGCGATTTGAAAAATGACCTCCTTAGTTTTAGCCAGCTAGCTACTTAGAAAGATCACTCCTAGGTATTCAGCTGCGAGAAAGTTTCAAAACCACGGCGTTTGTCTGCCTAAGTGCTAAACTTATCTGGACAAACGCGCTGAATACCAACCTCACAGTATAAGTGTAGATTAAGCAAATCCTTTCTAAGGACAGTGTTACGATCCCGGTCACTAGATTAGTGACCGGGCGCTTACCTCTCTTCCCCGCGCTGCTAAACGCCAGGTCCAGGGCCCTCCGGTCCGCGTGGCAGCGGCGTCTCCACGAGGGAGACGCCGCCGAAGACTCCTCCCCTCAGCGGGGCAACGCGCGCGCGCGGGGAACGGCGTTTTCAGCTGTCAGCACCCGGATGTGCTGACACGCCCACCATGACGTCAGACGCCGACCGGGAGATTTAAGCAAGGCACTTCTCTTTCCAAAGTGCCTTGCAACGAGGTTCCTTTGTGGAGTGCCGTTGTCTTCGTTCCTGCCGGTTTCTGTTTTGCCTGCCTGCCTGACTCGATCCCTGCCTGGTTCCTGGACTTCCGCTTGCCTTGTGTTTCTGCCTTCGCCTGACGTTTACCTGCCTTGACTCTGGTTTGTGACTCCGACTCCTGTTTGCCTGCTGCCTGCCTTGACTCTGGTTTGTGACTCCGACTCCTGTTTGCCAGCTGCCTGCCTTGACTCCGGTCCGTGACTCCGACTCCTGTTTGCCAGCTGCCTGCCTTGACTCCGGTCCGTGACTCCGACTACTGTTTGCCAGCTGCCTGCCTTGACTCCGGTCCGTGACTCCGACTACTGTTTGCCTGCTGCCTGCCTTGACTCCGGTCCGTGACTCCGTCTACTGTTTGCTTGCTGCCTGCCTTGACTCCAGTCCGTGTCTCCAACTTCTGGTTGCCTGCCGCCTGCCTTCGACTCCGGTTTGTACTCTACTCCTGGGTTTCTTCGTCTTCGCCTAAGTCCCAGCGGTCCGGGTTCCTACGGGCTCCTCCTGGGGGGACCTCGGACTTCCAGGGTGAAGACTCCTAAGTCCTAGCGACCCGGGCTCTCACAGCTCCTCTGGGGGAGTCACGGGTTTCCAGGTGAAGCTCCGTTTGCCCAGTGGGAGTTCTGCCTCTCGACTGTACTCTCGGGTCAGTCGACCTAAGGATCCACTTCCGGATTTCGCCCACCGTAACAGACAGGTTGACAAAAAACACAAAAATAGTCACTGCTTATAGTAGATGAAACAACTTGGTCTCTTGGCTGTTTGACCCTTCCAGTTCTCCTATCTGCTTTTTTTTCTTTTTGGCTGTTCTCACTTGTAAATGTTAGCAACCCTGTGGACATGGAGGTCAGCTGAAGCAGGGTTTTACATTATACGCTGGAAACTTGTTTCTTTGTTTTGGAGTTGAGCACTAAAAAATTAACACGGGTTTTCTCTGTTGAGATCAGCACAACTTTAAACACACACTGCTTCTTTCTGAAACAGCAGCTCTATTACTATTTGCTTGGCACAAGTTCTGTATCTGACTTGCACAAAGGACTCAAGATCATAACTCCTGTGCACATCTGCACACACAGAGAACATAAGAACATGCCATACTGGGTCAGACCAAGGGTCCATCAAGCCCAGCATCCTGTTTCCAACAGTGGCCAATCCAGGCTATAAGAACCTGGCAAGTACCCAAAAACTAAGTCTATTCCATGTTACCATTGCTAATGCCAGTGGCTATTCTCTAAGTGAACTTAATAGCAGGTAATGGATTTCTCCTCCAAGAACTTATCCAATCCTTTTTTAAACACAGCTATACTAACTGCACTAACCACATCCTCTGGCAACAAATTCCAGAGTTTAATTGTGCATTGAGTGAAAAAGAACTTTCTCCGATTAGTTTTAAATGTGCCACATGCTACTTCATGGAGTGCCCCCTAGTCTTTCTATTATCTGAAAGCGTAAATAACCGATTCACATCTACCCGTTCTAGACCTCTCATGATTTTAAACACCTCTATCATATCCCCCCTCAGCTGTCTCTTCTCCAAGCTAAAAAGGCCTAACCTCTTTAGTCTTTCCTCATAGGGGAGCTGTTCCATTCCCCCTATCATTTTGGTAGCCCTTCTCTGTACCTTCTCCATCGCAATTATATCTTTTTTGAGATGCGGCGACCAGAATTGTACACAGTATTCAAGGTGCGGTCTCACCATGGAGCAATACAGAGGCATTATGACATTTTCCGTTTTATTCACCATTTCTTTTCTAATAATTCCCAACATTGCTTTTTTGACTGCCGCAACACATTGAACTGACGATTTCAATGTGTTATCCACTATGACGCCTAGATCTCTTTCTTGGGTAGTAGCACCTAATATGGAACCTAACATTGTCTAACTATGGCATGGGTTATTTTTCCCTATATGCATCACCTTGCACTTATCCACATTAAATTTCATCTGCATTTTGATGCCCAATTTTCCAGTCTCACAAGGTCTTCCCTCAATTTATCACAATCTGCTTATGATTTAACT
Source organism: Rhinatrema bivittatum (assembly GCF_901001135.1). Classification (NCBI taxonomy): domain Eukaryota; kingdom Metazoa; phylum Chordata; class Amphibia; order Gymnophiona; family Rhinatrematidae; genus Rhinatrema; species Rhinatrema bivittatum. The sequence goes on along the minus strand of NC_042620.1, from coordinate 49,467,512 downwards.
ACTGTGAACAATTTTGTATCATCTGCAAATTTGATTACCTCACTCGTCATATTTCTTTCCAGATCATTTATAAATATATTGAAAAGTAAGGGTCCCAATACAGATCCCTGAGGCACTCCACTGTCCACTCCCTTCCACTGAGAAAATTGTCCATTTAATCCTACTCTCTATTTACTGTCTTTTAGCCAGTTTGTAATCCACGAAAGGACATTGCCTCCTATCCCATGACTTTTCCTAGAAGCCTCTCATGAGGGACTTTGTCAAATGCCTTCTGAAAATCCAAGTACACTGCCATCTACCGGTTCACCTTTATCCACATGTTTATTAACTCCTTCAAAAAGGTGAAGCAGATTTGTGAGGCAAGACTTGCCTTGAGTAAAGCCATGCTGACTTTGTTCCATTAAACCATGTCTTTCTATATGTTCTGTGATTTTGATGTTTAGAACACTTTCCACTATTTTTCCCAGCACTGAAGTCAGGCTAACCAGTCTGTAGTTTCCCGGATCTCCCCTGGAGCCCTTTTTAAATATTGGGGTTACATTAGCCACCCTCCAGTCTTCAGGTACAATGGATGATTTTAATGATAGGTTACAAATTGTTACTAATATGTCTGAAATTTCATTTTTTAGTTCCTTCAGAACTCTGGGGTGTATACCATCCGGTCCAGGTGATTTACTACTCTTCAGTTTGTCAATCAGGTCTACCACATCTTCTAGGTTCACCGTGATTTGGTTCAGTCCATCTGAATCATTACCCATGAAAACCTTCTCCAGTATGGGTACCTCCCCAACGTCCTCTTCAGTAAACACCGACGCAAAGAAATCATTTAATCTTTCCGCAATGGCCTTATCTTCTCTAAGTGCCCCTTTAACCCCTCGATCATCTAACAGTCCAACTGACTCCCTCACAGGCTTTCTGCTTCGGATATATTTAAAAAAGATTTTACTGTGAGTTTTTGCTTCTACAGCCAACTTCTTTTCAAATTCTCTCGTAGCCTGTCTTATCAATGTCTTACATTTATCTTGCTAACGTTTATGCATTATCCTATTTTCTTCTGTTGGATCCTTCTTCCAATTTTTGAATGAAGATCTTTTGGCTAAAAAAGCTTCTTTCACCTGCCCTTTTAACCATGCTGGAAATCGTTTTGCCTTCTTTCCACCTTTCTTAATGTGTGGAATACATCTGTACCATGCTTCTAGGACGGTATTTTTTAACAGTTTAACAGATCACACCTCTTGCACACTTTTTACTTTTGTAGCTGCTCCTTTCAGTTTTTTTCTAACTATTTTTCTCATTTTATCAAAGTTTCCCTTTTGAAAGTTTAGCACGAGAGCCGTGGATTTGCTTACTGTCCCCCTTCCAGTCATTAATTCTAATTTGATCATATTATGATCACTATTGCCAAGCGGCCCCACCACTGTTACCTCTCTCAGCAAATCCTGTGCTTCACTGTATTATTATTTTTTTTAAAGGTATTGGGTCAGGGGTAGGGGTGCTGAAGCCCCTTCCTTCCCGCCTCCTTCCTACAGTGCTGCCAATCTCTATGGCCCCCTCCTGTGGCTTGCTTTCACTTTGAAACAGTGCATGAGTAAAGGGAGGAGGGGAACATGGGGATCGGCAGCATTGCCCGTGCTCTGATGATGATGCATCCATGAATTGGTCAGCAGCCCAAGCGCCAGCTGACTTACAGTTTAGCTTCACTGGCTGCCCCTTCTCCCTCAGTGGTATCTTAGCCCCTACCTGTATGGGATGCTGAGATAACTCCCTCTTCCTTCTCTATGGCCCGCCAGTGGCACTTCTTGCTTCTATGGTCACCGAGGCAAAAACCATTTCCCAGTCGGTGTCCCGGGCTTGAACTGGCACAGGAGAAAAGGTATTAAACCTCCCCTCCCCTCTGCTTTATTCAGAATCTCCCTTGGGCGGGGAGGAATGTTTCCTCTCTGCTGCAGCCTAGGCTGAGAACCTGCTCACGGTGTCTCCTGCCAGAACTTCAGCAGAAAATCCAAAGCCCCCCCTCCCCCCACCCCAACAGCATGTGGCTTTCTGCCAACTCATCAGAATATTAAAAAAAAAAAAAAACCCAACAGGAAACTCTGTCAAATTATTCAGGCGGGGGGGGGGGGGGGAGGGGAGAAAATGGTGATGAGCTGGGTGGGCACCCGGAAAGGGTGTTTATTTGAGTATAAAAGGAATGTGGCTGAGAAGAGGGTACCAGGGCTGAGGAAGTGAGGAGGGTACCAGAGATAGAGGATGGAAGAGAGAGAAGGCAAGGAGGGAAGGGAGACAGGGTAGAGATGCAAAGCAGAACAGGAAATCCTATATTTAAAGAAGCATCGTTGCAATAAAGATACTAATTTGAATGTAAATGGTCGCTGCTGGTAATAATAATAGTAATAACATTGTTTATTCTCCCCCTCTCTCCTTTGGAAGCTCTCATCTAGCCTTGGCCCGAGGTACCTACATATATGCTTCTGAAATATTTAATTGTAAAGCTCATTAATATTCTGCTGGGATGAAAGTTGCTGCATATTTATGGTAGTAATCTTTCTTTAAACTTTGTGAGAAATTTATGAACACTTTCATCTCTCCTAAGACTTGGCAATACATCTTATTCTGTACAAGTGCAATTTACAATTTCAGTAAGAAGTAATTCTGTTACTATTATTAGCTTCACAAAGATTCCAATTTTATTTATTTCCTTATTCAGATGACTAACCCAAAGGAGACCCCGTGGGCAAGACATATACTGTAATATTAAATTAAAAACACTTCTTCATTTTGCACATCAGTTTTATACATCGAGCCTTGGTATGTGCCAGAGCAGTGGCTCAGTAACAGTGCTATGAGCTGCAATGCAGGAGATCAGGGATGGCCTGGGCTGGGGATACCGTGGAGGTGCGAAGCTCACTTAATGCACAATGGTGATACCTAAAGGCCATACTCCCAGTGCTCACGTACCAAGGCCTTAGTCACTGTAATGTCTTGGCTGGATGGCAGAGGGAGATTAAAAATAGGGTAAAAATCCTGGGTAGTTGCGAATGAAGGCTCATGATGCTATACCCCAATAGAGACTGATTTCAGATTCACTGGAAGACCAAAGGAGAACAAGAAGATGGCTATAGCAAAAAAAAAAAAAAACAAAACTCTGCACAAGTTTGTGTAATTTCCATGTCTGGCTTCAGGGCATTGCTAGGATCTTAAAAGATATGGGGTACGGTCCCATAGGTCTTTCCTTCCCCCCCCCCCCCCGTGAGATTTTGATATATATTGAAGAATCAGTTGCCTCTTTCTTCCAAGTATGATTTTATAAAATTATATTACACCCCCTCACCCTGATTGTTGTACACTGGGAGTGAGTGTGCAAACACATACATGCTTTCTCTGTCTCTCAGACACACACACTTCCTCTGTCTCTCAGACACTCACACTTCCCCTGTCTCTTACATACACATACATTTGCTTCCTGTCTCTCTCACACATACACACACACACACACACACACACACTCTTCCTCTCTTACACACATATACACACGTTTCCTCTGTCTCTCCCACTCAATCTCACACACATGCAATTCCTTCCGTCTCTTACATACACTCACACATACACTTCCCTTTGTTCTTTCTTTCTCACACACACACACTTTATATGCACACACACCTTACAGGGCCCCGCAAGACTTAGACGGCATTGAAGAGAGGCACGCACTCTGTAGCAGCAACCAGCAACACAAGGAGGCAGACATATACCTTTAGTTTGCCAAGACCAGGATGCAGTAGACAGCAGTTTTAATTTTTGAAGGCCGAACCAGCATCATAACCCTCACGGGACTTGAAGTTGGCTGGAACAAGATAGGAGTGGGGGAGATTGCTGGGCCAGCCCAAGATTTGGAGAGAGGGAGGGAGGCAGCAGCAGCAGCAAGTTGCAGCAGACAGCAGGGTGACAGGCAGCTTAGCGACAACTGCAGCAAGAGGATGTGGCTGGCCAGAGGTCTTTCTGTAGGTCCCGAGCAGAGGACTCTGGCTGTGTGGGTCCATGTAATCAGACAGAGTGCAGATAAATCACCGGCTGCATTGATCTCTCCCCACCCGAATCCGAAGTCGGCGGCAGCAGCCGTGCCTGAGCTGCAGCTAGGGAGGAGCAAGGAGAGGGGCAGGACAGGAGCTGGAACGCAGAGTACAGCTACAGTAGAGTTGGCACAAGAAACGCATGCTCAATGTAGGCAGAGCATGCTTTTTTTCCCCCTTCTGTGGCCACATGGCAAGGCCATATTTTAAACAGCTGATTGGTGCTACCAAACCCTCCCGATGGTATAGGACCATCCTCCCCATTGTAACCACTGGTTGTGTTGACTTTGTTGCTTCCCCTCACGTGTGTGGCTGTGATTTGGGGCAATGCCATTGTGCCCGGCCCTAATGACACCTCTGTCCAACTTGAAGATTCAGAGTAAAAGGGGACTTGGAGTATGTGTTATAGAACTATATTTAAGAATTAGTGCATACATGGAATAAAGAAATATTAACATCAGACTGTAAAGGCCTGGCAATTTCTTATGTTCTTAAGGTTTGAACTGGTTATTAAGATATTCATGAATTTTATATTGATAATAATTGTCATGGTCAGCATATAAAGAAGATGCTAAACTTATTATCTGCAAGTAGTAAGGTGACATTATATTCCTTTTCACTATTAATGCTACCTTATTCTATGGAAGATTTCAGTCAGATGTTCTATGGAAGATTTCAGTCAGATGCACATTCCTTTTGAAATACATAAAAGCAATAAAACACATTAAAGAGTAAAGAAGTAGAAGGAAACGTAGGGCTCTATATTCAGCCGCTTTTAACCCAATAACTTGTGAATTATCTGGTTAATTGCCTGCTTTTGAATATTTTGGGCACTTATTTGGCGCAGTTTTGTTGGATATCTCAGTAGCCGGCTAAAATCTAGCTAGATAATATAGGGACTTTTCAGGGGCATTTCTGGGCAGAGTTGTTAGCTGGATAATTTATACAGCTAACACTGATATTCAGAGTTAGCTAGACAAAGGGAGGGGGGGATATATTAACCCTTTTAAATTATCAAGAACAATTTTGGATGCATAGGTTACAATCAGAACATCCCAAAGAACTCAACGAGGAGCTTGATTGGTTGTCTTTGGTTTAATCATGATTTGATTTACTTCAATGTCCATGGGATCATATATTCAAGAGTTAGTTTGAATCAAGGGATTAGTACACTGCTGAACGCATGACATTTGAAATAGAAAAAATGTTTGCTGCTGAAGGGGATAAATAGCAGAATGAGACTATACTGCAGCCCCTGAGGAAGGAGGTGTTCCGAAACTTGGTCAGCTTGGGATTTAAAAACAGCAGAAAGAATATCGAGCAGCAACTTTAAAACAAAAATAATGGACATCAACGGTCTGAACAGCAGCTAATTATTCAGTATTTTAAAGAACATAATCTTTGGCGTCTTTGGATTAATTTGAAGGATAATGAATGAAATAAATTAAAAATTACAAAAATATTTATTTATATAAAGAAGTACAGATACGTTTTTTCACACAAACATGTTTTTATTGTTGGTGGCACTGCTATACAGAAATATAAAAGGTGATAGGTGATGAGTTCATGATTATAATTAAGTTCTAGTGGGTAACCGGGATGATACCTATTAATAGTATTATATGAAACCACCATTATTCACTTTAATAAATTTAGTGGTTTGAGCAGTTTTGATCCACTACAATAAAATTAAATAGAGGAGTGGGTTTGTTATATTGATAGGTAGGTTTGAAGGTAAACCTACTTCCAGGGTATTTTAGGTGTTGACTTTAAACTTAGCCAGGTATATTCAGTGGCATGGCTGCACCACTGAATATCCTGGCTAAGTTAGACGGATAAGTCTTGTCCGTCTAACTTACTTAGGCCTGGATTTATCAAAATGCGGTAAATATCGCATGCAATGGGAAAAGGGATGTATTTTATGGTAATGGGGAGTTTATCGCAATTTGCACTAATATCTATGCAAAGAGCTAAGTTACCACAAATTGCAATAACTTTTTTGCACTTTGAGATAAGTGCCAGAATGTGGTATTTCCTACATACAACCACTGGGGGGACCAAGTTTATGAGAATGAGAGAGAGAGAGAGAGAGACTAGCTATGATGCCATCACCCTAGATACGTATTTATATCTCTATGGGAGGCCCACCTAGTAACTCGAGGTGAGGTTTAGGTATTTGTGAAGGGGTTAGGGGCCACTTTGACATTCAATGTCAGACATACGAACAGAACAGTGCTCTCTTTTGAACATTTGATGACCCTCTGAGTGAGGACACTCACCCAAAGATGAGATTTGTGCAATGTTCTCTCAACCTAGCTTGATGGACTCTCTACCTGGGTAACATCAAGCTAGATTCTAGGGTGATGGCATTATGGCTAGTCTCTCTCTCTCTCTCTCTCTCCTAAGTGGATGCTCTGGGAGCTTCAAACCAGCATCCGCAAATCACAATAGGTGATCAGCTGTAACACAAGCTATCACACGGCTTAACACTCCTGAAAAAGTTGTAGCTAAAATCAGCATTAAAGCCATGCAATAGGGCTTCACAAAACAGTAACTCCTCCTCTTTTTCGGATTTGCATTGCACCATACGATATGGTGCTATCGCATGCGTTAAAGGCATTTTTGCATGCGTTAAGGGCTTATCGAATGCATTAACAGGGCTTTTCGCATGCGATAAGCCCTTAACGAATGTAAAAATGCCTTAACACATTTTGATAAATGAGGGGGTTTAGTTGGCTATGTCTGAATATGGACCTCTTTATTTCTGGTTTTCCTATCAGTCATAATGTGCAGGAACAGAATAGGATAAACCCTTTATCACTGAATTCTCAGAAGTCATGGAATGCAGCAGTCAGAGTAAACTTTCCCAATGGTTTACTATATGATGCCCCAAAGAGTGAAAGTACCAATTGATCAGCATTCACTTAAACAGGAATTAGATCATTTACATCCCCCAAAACAAACATTTTACTGAAATATATGGCTTATATATGTTACTCTAGTTTTTCCCTTTGTTAAATTGTAAACCGATCCGATATGGTAATTTACTATGAAGGTCGGTATAAAAAACTGTTAAATAAATAAATAAATTATATTCCTTACAGTTTCATGTACCCAAATGCGCTTACCTTCCAGTATACCTATGTTCACATCCTAACTCACTCTCAGACTCACAGGACAGGTACAGTACGACCCTCATAATTCTTTTCCTTTTAAACCCTAGACTCACATCCATATGGGACATTAGGATTGCAACTTTAGGGATAGATTTTTAAAAAATACGTGCACGTCCATGTGCGGGCTCTACCCAGCACGCAAACATGGACATGCAATTTTATAACATGCGCGCGCCGGTGCACACATGTTATAAAATCGGGGGCGGTGCGCGCCAGGGAGGGTACATTTTTGCGATTTTCGTGCGGTGATGCATCGCTGCTTTCCCCAGTTCCCTCCCAATCCCTACCACTTCCCCTACCCTCCCCTTCCCCTCTCCCCCCCAACCCCTAAATTTCTTTTTTTTACCTTTTTGGCACAACTTACTTCAGCTCCCGAACTGAAGTTGCACGTGCCGGCAGCCGCACGAGGCTCCAGGACAGCGAACAATGGCGCTGTCCCAGCCCGCCCTCCCAAAACACGCCCTCTGGCCCGCCCCTTCCAAGAGGCCTGGCACTTGAGCGCATCCCGGCCTTTACGAGTGTGGCCGAGCCTCTTGGAAGATTCGCCCGGCACGCATAAGGCCTGGCCACGTGCATAAAGGCCAGGATTTACGCGCGCCAGGCATTTAAAATCTGCCCTTTAGGGTCTACTCATGGCTCCTTTGCCATTTGACCTTCCCCTTGGTCTTCTTCACTTCTCCATCCATCGATGTGCAGGTCTCCCCAGTATCCTCTGCAGTGCCAGTACAAGGATGTCCAGCCACCCTAGGCAGTGATCTCTCTCTCTCTCCCCCCGACCTCCCTGAATCAGTGATCTCACCTACCTCTGCGTTGCACTGCTTGACTCCTTCCCTTGGCGCCCTCATGTCGACCTACAGCATCCCGCCCCTTTCCGGTGCCCTAGGTGGCCGCCTAGTCCACCTAATATGTCCCGCTGGCCCTGATCCTCTGTGCTTGGGACCTTCATGGGGCACTCCTCATTTCAGAATAACCCTCTAAGCCTTCCTCCTGGCCCTTTCCTCAAGGGGAGGAAAACCCTCTTCTTCACACCCTCAGCCTCAGTGCCTTTTCCCTTGAGGGGACAAAAAAAACCCTGCAGGGCCTCACTCCATACTGAAGTGGTTCCCATGCCCACTAGCCTACAGGCTGGCCACTACATCCTGGAGGACCACTTCTCTCTCTGTCCTAGGAAAAAAGGGACCAATCCTGCCATGTTGACAAGGCTTTATAATTCCCTGGGGCATCTCTATTCAAACCCTCTTGAATTTAAGGGCATGTCACACCACCAGAAACACCATCACCCTGATACCTTTCCCACTACCTCTATGGAACTCAACACCCAACAAGTGCCACCCAGTGGTCACTTTGCAAAAATGCTGGTTCAAACTTTCAAACATTTTTCTGTACAGGTCAGTCAATGTAAACTCCTGAGTCACACCACCTAACGTATCTTGTACAACTAGAAGGGAAAAGGGCACAATTCTGGGATCTTCCCACATATGTAACTTAGGAGCCGAGGGTACAAGTATTTAGTGAAAGGGGAAAGAAGAAATTGTTAGTTAGTCGAGAGCTAGTAGTCTACTGGACTCATGACTTGGGCCTTAATCTGTGCTCCTTTACCTTCATGCAACTCTCACTCATATCTTTTTCCTCCTATGCCTCTCTATACAAGTACAATATTATTTATTTAATTTATTTATTTAGATTTTTATATTCCACTTTTCGGCACTTCAAAGTGTTCATCAAAGCATATTACATTCAGGTACTATAGGTATTTCCTTATCCCCACAGGGCTTACAATCTAATTTTTGTACCTGAGGCAACGGAGGATAAAGTGACTGAATGTCTCTCTGTTATAAGCTATCATGAAGTGTGCAATGCAAACCATTTACACTCCCTCATACAAGAGATTATTGGGAGAGGGAGTACAAAATGAGATGTATAAAAAAAAAAATTATATTCTGAAGCAGTTTTTCATTACATTTAGATGAAAAATGCTATGTAAGTGCAAATAGTTATGGCATTGCTATTACTGTTATTTATCCACCAGATATGTTAGCAGACACTAAAGAGCATGTAGCTTTTATTTCAATAACAATAAATATATATATATATATAATAAAACCAGCATTTGAAAAATACACACATACTATGGCTAGATATTTTGCCTGCTATTTTTAGAATTCTTGCACTTGAAAAAAAAAAAAAGCTACAACTTGATATTGTAGAGAGCTGTAATCCTAAGACATATTAAAAATAAGCACTAGAAGCTACAACCAAAAAGGCCAAGAAATCTATCAGAGTTCATAAATTATTCATTGCTGGTCTCCTCTGTAAGCAGACAACAAGAAGACTAATAGTTCATCTCTTTTCTCTTTGCTTTTTAAAAAATCTCCTGCCTCCCTATTGCAAATGTTCTTCCTTCCCGTAAACGCCGTGCCATGCTTCCCCTGCCCGCAGGCCTCCTTGAAGAGCAAAATTTTATGAGGGCGGCAAAATGCAGCTTGAGCGATGTCGCAGTGCAGAAATCACCCAGATTATCCTTCTCCTTGCTTCATCCTTCACCTGGTGATGGCACGGATTAAGCCCAGCTTCTGCCATGCAAACTGCCACCTTCGCTCATACAGTCCTGCAGGAAAGGAGCTGCAGCATCGCCAAAAGAGAAAGTGGCTGCAGATTGCAGAGCACAGATGAGAGTTTTGCATGTTCTGCCAAACTGACAGATTGGCTGACATCTACAGAATTAAAAATAGCAGAACCCTGCCGTGCTACTTAAAGCACTGTAAGTCTGTAGGAGCCAAGAGGTGCCAAGAAGCCATGCTGTGCCAGCAGACAATTCCATTACTACTGAGTTCAAAGGGAAAAAATGTACCTGGCAGAAGGGAAAAAAATTTCAGTTTTGACAGATATCCAGCCTTTTATTTTGTACCTTACTGTATTGAAAAAAGGGCACGTGTTTCAAATGTGCTTCTATCTTTTGCAGAACAAAGAAGCATTTGTCAAGTAAATTACCTTGACTAGAGCTCTGAACATACTGACACTACTTTTCTGTTTTTGTAATATCCCATTATAAAATACTTCAAGGACATTATTGTATAAATGGTGTGAAGTCTGTAATTTATTTTTTGGCATTATCAGAGAGGTTAACCTTCTTCACTTGATAGAAGGCTGGTATAACACGGCTCTGCTGGTTTATTTTAAAAATTATTTTGATATTCTATCGGGCCCATGTTTGTGAGCCTCTCATTGATGTCCGAATCGGAACTTTTTCGTGGTATATCTGCTCTCCTTTGTGGTTAGACATGAGAAAGGTAAGGTATGGGAGGGAATTGAGAGGGGATCCTGTGCGCTCCTCTTCCCAAGATGGTGGAGTGCCAAGGAGGAAGAAAAACAGATTGTGCTGAATACAGAAAGAGATCTTGCAGGCAGTCACACTCTGTGACCAGCAGCTATACGAAATCTTGGCAGTGTGGACAGTGTAAATGGGTAGACTGGATGGGCTGATTAGTCCTTTTCTGCTATCATCTACCATGTTACTATGTTAGTTTAAGGCTATGATATTGATCACCCTACATAACTATTCTGTGGAGTTCTACCGGCTCTCCTGTCAGAGAGAGGATCTTCATTGCTAACCAAGAGTTAACAAGTGCCAACTGGCTTGCACCGGTAGGCTTGGTAATACATTCATACTTGTATATGGGCATGCATCCATATGTTTTTGTTTTATGAAGAATGCATTGCAAAAAGGAAGGTTTATATAATATAAATTTATAAATGTATGTGATAAATTTGATAACAGAGCTGGAAAGAAGTAGGGGAGGAAGAGTAATTAGAAAAAAAGATAGAACTGCGATAGGGAAGAGAAAGTGTGGAGAAATATGGGAGAAAAAGAGAAGAAACCGATATGTACAGCAAAGGAAGACTTAACTTTGGGAGCATAGTGGCAGACTAGGGGTGTGCATTCGTTTTCAGCATATTGTCAATCTGCAACGTATATGTCCCTATTGGGGAGGTCACGAAACGTATGGCGAACTCCCACGAATACAACGTATTTAACAAATAAACCCCCCACCCTCCTGACACCCCCCCCCCCCCAGACTTACCAAAGGTCACTGGTGGTCCAGCAGGGGTCCTGGAGCGATCTCCTGCACTCGGGCCGTCGGCTGCCAGTATTCAAAATGGCGCCGATAGCCTTTGCCCTCACTATGTCACAGGGGCTACCTGTGCCATTGGTCGGCCCCTTTCACATGGTAGGAGCAATGGACGGCCGGCGCCATCTTGTGCTCCTACCATGTGACAGGGGCCGACCAATGGCACCGGTAGCCCCTGTGACATAGTGAGGGCAAAGGCTATTGGCGCCATTTTGAATACTGGCAGCCGACGGCCCAAGTGCAGGATATGGCTCCAGGACAACCGCTGGACCACCAGGGACTTTTGACAAGTCTTGGGGGGGGGGTCAGGAGGGTGGGGGTTGTAGTTAATTAAATTTAAAGGGCTGGGATGGGGTTATTTTTGGGAAACAAATACATACGTAACTAATGAACGGATCGGGGTCCCCCGAGAATGGATGCAATGGATTTGGCTCCCCACGAATACGAATACCGAATGGATCGAATCCGTCCCTGCTGCACATCCCTATGGCAGACCTCATTTTACTTGTGCCTCTCTAAAGAGCATGTGATATTTCAATTTGACATTTTAAGTTACCACTTATGGTGCCTGACTCTCTTTTTAATTTCAAAACACCTACATTTCCCTGTTTTCTCAAGTCCATAACTGAAAAATACAGGAGTGCAATAAGCCCCTGGAATATGAGGTTTTATTATTGATCTGACAAAGAAATGTTTTGCTATGCCCATTTTTGGAAGATTTCCCCATGGTTTTCTCTTTTTAATGTACAATTTTGCATTTTTTCTATTGATCTTCATGGTGTTGAATTCAAAGTTTTAATGCTTAAGATTAGTACCTACTGAAAATTCCTTTCCTGGTCTCAGAACATGTGGCAATATCATACTGAGGGCAGATTTCAAAGATATTTACCCAGATAAAAAAAGCCTGATAAAAAATTACTCTTGCCCAATGCAGCTAAAACAAATGAGCTGCAGACATAGTGCATGTACTTTACCTGGGTGAGGAAGAGGCATTCTGGTGAACGTGGTTAGGTAAGGGAAAGAACACCGTGTAGATAGTTTCTCTTTGAATATTTGCTTAAAGTATGAATGCTAAAAGCACCCACATAAAAATGAATTTTAAAAGCCAGATACATGCCAAAGCCAGGAGATAGCGGATTATCAGGCTGATCCAATAAATCTGTGCAAAAAACGGGCAATCAGCCACCTCTCCTGGGCACGTGATCGAATATTTAAATGAGGAGTCGTGCTAAAAAAGGTGCTAGGGACAAATGTGTGCCCCTAGCACCTCCTTGGCAGCGGGTGCCCAGGAGAGGTGGCTGTCAGGGGCTTTAGGAAAATGGACGCTCAATTTTACGAGCGTCCAATTTCCTAACCTGTGCCCAACCATGGGTTAGGAAAATGGACGCTCGTTAATTGCGCATCCCTTTTTCTAACCTGACTGCCAGCACACTTTTAAAAAAAATTTTACATTTTTTTTTAAAAATTCTCGTCCTTTTTGTTCTTCTGACTTAATATCGCCACAATATTACGGTAATTCAGAGGAGGTATAGAAAAGCAGTATTTTCTGCACACTTTTTGGGCTGTTCAGAAATTAACGCCTGTTGTGGGCAGGCGTTAATTTCTGAGAGTAAAAATGTGCGTGTTGGGCACACTTTTTTTTTTAATATGGGGAGAATAACTAATAGCTTCATCAATATGCATTTGCATGTGATGAGCACTATTAGTTTCCCGGGGTTTGGATGCACTAACCCCATTATAGAATAAGGGGTTGTGGACGTGCATCCAAAGCCCACGGCTAACCACGAGTTAAACAGTGCGCTTGGCTGAGAGTACTGTATTACATTGGCCAATATGTTGGGCTGGCATGTGTTGAGCAGATTTTAAAAGCCACCTGGATACATGCATATCTCCCGCTGCACGCACAAAAATGTTTTTGGCAAAAAAGGGGTGTGGGCAGGGCATGGGCGTTCCTGGATTTCACATTGAAACCAGCACGTAAATAATTACGCGCACAAGCACGCGCCAGGGTCCCCTACCACATAACTCTACTTCTGCTATGGATGGCTAGTAAGTCATAAAACAAAAAAACTAAACAGGGGAGAAGAGAGGCTATTTAACAAGGGGAGTTAGGAAGTCCTCCTATCCCTTACCTGGATGAACTAGGAATCAATTGGGAAAACTGGTATTGCTGTCGGCGCGAGTTGTCTATTAAAATCCCCCAACTTACATGGTAGAAGTGTCATTTGTGCGCATAGGCACTCGCCCACTTAAAAATTGCGCGAGTATGTGCATGCACTCAGCCTATCATATATCATGTACACATAAACGCACGTATGTTATAAAGTCTCCGTGTTCCTGTGCGCAAGCCGGCAAACGCTCGCAAACGTGCACCCACGCACCTGTTTAAAAGTTACCGTCGTAGGGCCTGATTCACTAAGTTATTTTTCCCATAGACACAAAATGGGAAAAAAGCCTTAATGAATCTGGACCATAGTTTGCAACTACTAGGGCTATCTGAAAATTGCCACCAGGTAGCCTAACTTTGAAATCTATCCCCGATACAGTATTTGCTTGTGCAAGTATTTTATAAATTGTGTGTCGGTAGCTGCACAGTTTATAAAAAAACTTGTATTTCTGCTCCGAAAGTATGTTTGTATGTATATTTCAGTACGTGCAAATATTTCCAATGCAAGAATACGCATACTTTCTTTAGCCATTTTATAAACATACTGTATGCCCATATATTTTACGCACAAAATGTAAGGAATCTTTGGTTTCCTTACCAGAAAGACTGAACCAAAATTCTGGTGAGGTACAGAGAGAGTAATGAAGCAGAGTTTCAGGTGTTTCTCACCCATGTGGGAGAAGCAAATGATGTGCTCAAGAGCCTTTATAAAGCACTGCCACCATCTTAGCATGTATTTCAGTTTGAATTATCAGTTGCACTTTAGAGTTAAAAGCTTGAGTTAACCTGTTAAGAGACAGTATACCCTATGCCGTACCACTTTAGTTATTTTCTGGGTTAGGTCTCTGGAGACAAGAACGGAGACAGAATGCCCTTTCCCTGTAGTATTTTGCCAGAGGAGGAAGTTCTTTTCACTTTTCCTGCCTCTTTTTGAGTTGCCCCGTTGAGTAACATTTTGTCTTGTTGTGTTACTGAGCACCCTAGAGCCCAGGGACTCAGCTGTTGCTGGTTTGAGGAGCAATGCCTTTCCCTTAGAAAGGACTGGAGGAGGAGAAGAGGTGGCATCAAGGAGGAATGGACTCATCTCAGTTTCCAGGGAAAAGTTGAGGTATGGTGTAAAACTTCTGAATGAACTCAGAGAAGAATGGTGTGATAAGTTGCCCATCAGGTGCCACAAAGTGGAGAGTGATGAACAGTGAAGACTATGGTAAAGGTATGAGAAACAGGATTTTGTTGTGATTTTTGGAAGTTACTTGTAATATTATTTTCCCCATTCGTGTGGGAGAATTTGAGGAGTAAAATATACAGTGAAGTGAAGTAAAGAGTCAAATTACTCAAGGAACTGGCTGAAGTATTTGGAGAACTAGTTGTTGGAAAAAAGTATGTTCACAAATGTATTAAACTTCATTCGTGAAGATTAATTAGACAGTTTCAATTTTGAGTTGTTAAAAACTATCAGTTCACTTTTACAGCCTATCAGTAAAATTGAGTTGGAACCCACCTAGTCTCCAGAGTGATTATTGTTGCTGTCTATGTTGGGAGATCATCATTGCTGTTTTCAAGACATGGAGAGCGAGAGAGAGACTTATAGAGGGGTTTATGAGGAACTAACATGAAAGGGCCTCAAAACTGAGCTTCCCACCACAGAAACTCTCAGAAAGATGTAGTGTGATGAGAACTATGCTATTAGGGTCCTCCCTTTATGATGTGGGCCTCTGGGTTTAATAACAGGATTTTCCCCCCAAGAGGTTTCAGAAATAATTATGACACTGAACAAGTAAATACCCAGAATTAAATATGGAGGCAGGTATACTTTAAAGTATGCATGATTATTTGGAATCATTAGATTGCTAATATCTCCATAAGTTCTCCCAGTCTTTCTCCAGTTCACCTAGACTAGGGATGTGCAGAGGGACTGCATACGTTATATTCGTATTCGTGGGGGGGCAGATACGTTGCATTCGGCAAGGGGGGGCCCCGATCCGTTCATGCGTTCCATTCTTATTAGTTTCCCGGCTAAAACACACCCATTTGACATCTTACCTACAAAAACACTCCTCGCCATCCCTTCAAGAATTGCAATACCTATAACAAAGATTCTTAACAAATCTATCACTTCAGGAATCGTTCCTACCCAACTCAAGCACGCCATAATTAAACCAACTCTGAAGAAACAAGATTTAAACCCTACAGATCCAGCAAACTTTCGCCTGGTCTCTAACTTACCTTTTCTCTCCAAAATACTAGAGAAAGTCATCAACAAGCAACTCACCGAATTCCTGGATGAAAATCAACTACTCTCCCCATATCAATATGGATTCCGCAAGTACCACAGCACTGAAACTCTCCTTCTAACACTCTCTGATACTATCCTAAAAGCATTAGACGCTGGTCAATCATATATACTTGCCCTGCTGGACATTTCATCGGCATTTGACACAGTCAATCACAACATCCTCTTAACACGCCTCTCTCAAATTGGCATTGCTGGTAGTGCTCTAGGTTGGCTTGAATCCTTCTTGAACGGCAGGAAATACAGTGTAAAAATTGGCCAGCAGGAATCCAAACCTAAAAATCTGCTACAAGGAGTACCTCAAGGCTCTTCCCCATCTTCCACACTTTTCAATATATACATCACTCCTCTCTGTCAGCTATTAATGAAACTAGGTCTCCCACACTTTATATATGCAGATGATGTGCAGATTCTAATCCCTATCAATAACTCCTTACCCAATGCGCTCAAAATTTGGAATACTGCACTAGCGGAAATTGAGAGTCTATTAACTGAAAACTCATTAGCAATAAATACCAACAAAACAAAACTGCTCATTATTTCTTCACAAAACAACAACCAATCGAACCCTACTCTACAACTTCTTTCCGACCATCACACTATACAACAAGTCCGCAGTCTTGGTGTCATAATTGACAATCATTTTACATTTAAAAAATTCATCACTTCCACTATTAAAAGTGGTTTCCACAAACTTCATACATTGAAAAGGATAAAAACTCTACTACACCCAAATGACTTCCGGACTGTACTACAGGCTACGATATTACCTAAATTGGACTACTGTAACTCCTTACTACTAGGTCTACCAAATGTCTCAATACAGCCACTACAGATGCTACAAAATGCAGCTGCACGCTTGATTACTAACACTCACCGCCATGAACACATTACTCCAGCACTACAACTACTACACTGGCTTCCGATTGCATTTAGGATAATATTCAAGGTACTTACTCTCATACACAAAACATTATATAACCAAGATATGCATTGGTCTTCTGAATTCTTTACATTCCATACTTCGGACAGACAAATTAGAAAAATGCACCTGGCTAAGCTAAATACACCGACGCTTAAACAAATAAAATATGTCACGACAAGAGAACGAACATTTACGATAGCTGGTATTAACATATGGAACAAATTACCTACTGATCTGCGCTTGGAGCCCTGCCACAAGAAATTTAAACAGAATTTAAAAACATACCTGTTTAAACGAGCCTACAATTTATGAACCTTACTCTTCATATTAAATTATTCTATGATATGTATATAATACTTTCTTCCCATTCCAATCAGTTACTTTCAATTACGTTAAACACCCTTTGGTGTCCTATCTTCCTGCAATATGACTAATATGGACCTAAAAAAAAATTTCTGTACTGTTAATAATGTTCCTTTAAGTTGCTCCCCAGTACTATACACCCTAGCTAAGTCTAGTTTGGTTTTATTATACTACAATTTGAATGTTATCAGCTATTGTATCCTTTCTTAAATATGTTGGATTGTAAAGCCTGTGCTCACTTAGGGGCGGATTTTCATACTCCGCGAATAGGCCTACTTTTGTTTGCGCTCCAGGCGCAAACAAAAGTACGCTGGATTTTAGTAGATACGCACTGAGCCGCGCGTATCTGCTAAAAACCTGGATCAGCGCGCGCAAGGCTATCGATTTTGTATAGCCGGCGCGCGCCGAGCCGCGCAGCCTACCCCCGTTCCCTCCGAGGCCGCTCCGAAATCGGAGCGGCCTCGGAGGGAACTTCCTTTTGCCCTCCCCTCACCTTCCCCTCCCTTCCCCTACCTAACCCACCCACCCTGCCCTGTCTAAGCCCCCACCTTACCTTTGTCGGGGGATTTACGCCTCCCAGAGGGAGGCGTAAATCCCCGCGCGCCAGCGGGCCTCTTGCGCGCCGGGCCGCGACCTGGGGGCGGGTACGGAGGGCGCGGCCACGCCCCCGGACCGCCCCAGGCCGTAGCCATGCCCCCGTACCCGCCCCCAAAACGCTGCTGACACGCCCTGAAAACGCCGCGACGACCGGGACCACCCCCGACACGCCCCCCTCGGAGAACCCCGGGACTTACGCGAGTCCCGGGGCTCTGCGCATGCCGGTAGGCCTATGTAAAATAGGCACACCGGCGCGCAGGGCCCTGCTCGCGTAAATCCGGGCGGATTTACGCGAGCAGGGCTCTTAAAATCCGCCCCTTAATGTTCATTGTAAACCGAGGTGATGTTTGCCAACGAGCCGCGGTATATAAAAGTAAATAAATAAATAAATAAAATGTAATTAACAGCGTGAGTGCAGTAGATGGCTCCCGGACCCTCGCTGGACCACCAGGGAGTTTTGGTAAGTCTTGGGGGGGTCAGGAGGGTGGGGGTTTTGTTTAAATTCACTCCTTTAGACAGCCGAATAATTCGGTGAAGATTTGTTGTATTCGTGGGAATCGCAATACGTTTCGCTTCCCCACGAATACAATGAACATGGCCCTATACGTTGCGGATTGCCAATAAGTTGCAAACGAATGCACATCCCCTAACCTAGACCCTCTATAGCATTTCACCTTGAATCCCCAAAGCTTCACCTACACCTTCCAACCAAAAAGTGAGGACAACAGACAAGTCCAATTTCACTTTGGTTCTGTATAATTGTATATCTCTTACAAAATAGCAACTTCCACACTCACTTATTAACCCCTCCCCCCCCCCCCAAACTACCACCTTTTTTCCTGTAGGCAAAAAACTGAAAATGTGTGAACTTTCAACGTTTATAAAATAGCATGAGCATTTGAAAATTCACTCCATAGTGAACAAAATAACTCAATGACATCTCTAAATTATATAGAAACAGCTGTCTTATCCACTTGTCAAAGAAAATAACTGCAGGAATAATTCCTTGAAACCACCCAGAAAGCAAGAGGTTTATAGGATATGCTTACATTTCTGTTAAAATCATTCTCTCATCATATGCTTATGAATAGATCTTTATTTCTATTTATTGATTTGAGCTACTGCACATTCTGCCATTTGAACAAGTATATCCCAATATTTATTTATTTATTTTATTTATTTATACGGTTTTATATACCGTTGCATAGAAGCAAGTTCTATCTCTACGGTTTACAATATACATTTTAAAAATCAAAAACAATGAAGGAAATAAAAAGTACATCATAAAATTTCCAAGAAATAAATTACAATAGTTCAATAAAAGACTAATAAATAGAGACTAAAATTAACATTAAAATCAGATAAAAACAGACTAGAAAATAGAATGGATCAAATAAAAAGATCTGTCTTATACCTCAGGTGACTGTCTCAAATGCCTGTTTAAAAAGCCACATTTTTAGATGTTTCCTGAATTTCTTCAAATTATTTTGTAGCCGTAACTCTTGTGTTAATTTGTTCCAGAGGGTTGGACCTGCAATTGAAATCGCACGGTCCTTTACTTCGCTCAAGTGAGTGGACCTTACTGTTGGGACTGTCAGGAGGGCTTTATTGGCTGACCTAAGGTTGCGCTGGGGGATGTGTAATTTTATAGTTGAATTTAACCATGCAGACATTTCACTGTACAATATTTTGTGGATACTGAATAAGGTTTTATGCATTCTACTTTCCACGGGCAACCAATGTAAATCCTTTAAAAGCGGAGTGATATGATCCTTTCTTTTTGTATTTGAAAGTATACGGGCTGCGGTGTTTTGCAGGACCTGTAAAGGACGTAATGTTGCTTTTGGCAGTCCTAACATCATGGAGTTGCAGTAGTCTAATCCAGTGAATAACAAAGCTTGGAGTATTGATCTGAAGTTTTTGTGTGAAAGTAATGGCTTCAAGCGTTTTAACATCATCAGTTTACTAAACCCTTCTTTAACTTTCTTAGAAATGTGTACTGTAAAGTTTAGTTCAGTCCATAATTACACCTAAATTCCTTGTTGAGTCAACTAACTTGTAACTTGTTACGTCATTGAGAGTTACCACTTTCTTTTCTAAATTAATATTTTTCCGATCTAAAATCATAAAAACAGATTTATCTAAGTTTAAAATTAATTTAATTTGTGTTAGCGGTTGTCTAATTATTTTTAGGTACATATCTACTAATTTAAAAGTTGACTCTAAACCATTTTCGATTGGGAATAAAATCTGGATATCATCTGCATAAATGAAATAATTTAAACTAAGACCAGTTAAAAGGTGACACAATGGAAGCAAATAAATATTAAAAAGAGTAGCTGATAACACAGAGCCCTGTGGCACTTCTGTTGCTAATTTAACCTTCTCAGAAACGCTATCATTAATTTTCACTGTAAAATTTCGATTATCTAAAAAAGTAGTAAACCATTTCAAAGTAATGTTAATTAATCCTATGTCCTGTAGTCTGTCGAGAAGTATTTGGTGATCCACCGTGTCAAAGGCGGCTGATAGATCCAAAAGGACAAGTAAGTAACTTTGTCCTCTATCAAACCCTCTGAGAATGTTGTCTGATAATGATAGTAAAAGTGTTTCAGTACTATATAATTTTCTGAAACCATGTTGCGATGGATATAAAATCTCATTCAATTCCAGATACTCACTTAATTGTCTGACTACTTTTTCAATTAGTTTTGCTAAAAACGGCAAATTTGAAATAGGTCTATAATTTTTTTTTGCTATGGAATATTCCATTAAAGTATTTTTTGTAGTAGAATACTTAATCCTCCTGCTTTGGCAATGGTTGTTATATTATTCCATTCTCAATGGGGTCAGATGGCAGGACATTAACCCTTTTTATTTAGACCTTTAGATTTTAGGTTTTAAACGATAAACCCTGCTAAAAACACTCCCGATGCGAAAAATATAAAATAGGTGATTATTAGATAAACATTTGCCATACTACACTCTCACTTCTCCTTTACCTACCCTGGATCCTCCACTTTGATTTTGTGCCTCTTCCACATTAACGACCCCTCAGCTGCACAAATGTAAGTATTTGATTCAACCAGAAAAGGTACCCAACAATATATTTGCACCTCCAAAATACCGATAAACACCGATTTTTGGTACACACAAAGAGCTGCTAATTAGCTGGAAAATGCCTACATTTACAATTTATAAACAGCTAAAATCAGAAGCCCAACTTACATTCAATAGCATTCAATCTCCGCCAAAAGATCAAAAATGGACCACTCCTTAGAATATAACTCAAAACTCTGTTTCATTGTACACTTGATCTTAACCAAAATGATGGGACGTGATGGCAGATTCTGGTGATAATTCAATATTGTTGTTTTCCCCTTTCCTTTCAACATTGGGGCAAGAAACATTGGCCTAGTAAACAGCAAAGTCATTGAATGAAGCCCTTTGCTGACATAACCGATAAGAGCAGATAGTGCACTTGACCTTAACGAAAAGGCAAAGAAGAGATCTGACAGACAGCTTTCCTTTTCATACAAGGTTAATGCCAAATATAACTCATTAAATTTTGATTGCTGGTAAATGTTCACCTGTGTAAAAGATGTTATTTTACCTGCCCTGTCTTTGGTTACATACTCAATACTATAACTGAACCATAAAAGCAATTTTGAAATCCCCTAAATTTGAGTGACTTAGCTGAACCTTTTTAGCACAAATTAATCAGCCTTATTTCAGTATATCCTACCCTCGTCTGTTTTTGTATATGCATATCTTTTAGATGAAACTATGTACATGCAAAAAAAGAAGCAGAGGGATCTAACAAGCATGCCAAATTCAGGGTGGAGTAATGGTATAAAATAAACAAATGCACACTCATACATATCATTTAATAGAGGGATATGTTCTAGAATTTCTTACTGAAGTCAGGCACATATATCAAGGAGACACTCATCTCCAGGCACACTGCAGCTTTTCACACATACATCTGGTAACTATTTCACTGGAGAAATTACCTTTCCTATTCCCCCATATTCATAATTCTCTTCTCCAATGATTTCTGCAGGGAATGAAGACAATTTTAATAATAATTAAAAAAAAATCTGCTCCTGCAATTATATTCCTCAGTCTACTGAGAAAAAAGAAGTCCCTTACAAATATTGTCTCACAGATTTTCCATCCTTCTTTATGACTTCCTCTGGCCTCTTTTGTCTCACCCAGATTCCCTGAATACTCTTAGCAGAAATCACTACACTTATCTGATCATTGCTAACAGGGAGCACATCAGAGAAATGCCAATCTAGTAGGGATGTGCACTCATTGGAAATGAATAAGGGATCCAAAACAAAAAAGCCCATTTCTGGTTAAGTTTGTTTCAAATGAAATGAATCCCTCATGCCTCCAAAAGACCTGAAAATTTTCAGGTTTTTCTTTTTGGAAATAGCTTGCAGTATACCCTAATAGTGCGTGTTAATTATTGCAATCAGCGGTTCCTGGGCTGTCCCGTTGCTCTCACCTCCGGCCCTGGCTCGGCCGCTGACACTGCAATTTCCCACCATTTTCCACATGTTGGGATGCCATCCTCAAATACATCAAAGAGCTGCCAGGCCCTCTTGTGGCAGACGCTGCCGCTCCTACACTTCCCTGTGCCTCTTAGGTGCACGTATGTGACACAGGATAACTTAAAAACCCCGCAGTGGAAAAGCCCTGTGGCACACCTCTGGATGACGTCAAATGTGCTGGCCTCGCCTATAAAAGACCCTTCTCTGCCTTGCCTCCGGGCCTCGGCAATTGGTCCACTACTGTAAGTCGAGCGATTTGCCTCATTGTCCTTGCCTGTGTTCCTGGTCTTCGCCTCTTCAGTCCCTGGTCTTTATTTCTTCAGTTCCTGGTCTTCTTCTTCATTGTGGTGTAGTCTTCAGTTCTTCGTGTGGTCTTCATCTTGTGGTCAGTCTCCTTGCTGGCCTGTCTGTGCTGTTCCTTGTCTCCCTGCCTGCCTATCCATCCCACCTTCCTTGGACGGATCTCCGGTTCTGACTTTGGCCTGCCTTGAACTTCGCTTGACTTCTGCTTGCCACTTACCACTGCCTGCTCTCTGATTATGTTTGATCTCCATCTTTTCCGGACTCTGGCCTGCTACGCAACCATCTCTTTGGATCTACAGTTCGTCAGCAGAGGCCCCCGCCTAAGACCTACCCGGCCCCGGCACCCGAGGGCTCAACCTAAGGGGAAAGAGGGCTTGATAGAGGTGAAGCTCCATCTGGGCCTCTGCCTCCTCCAGTTCCACCAGCCAACAGTGTGGACCCACAGGGTTCCATCCTATAGGTTGCACCAACTCCACCTCGGTCCAAGGGTCCACGCTCGCAGCAGATTACTGAGGCCATGGATTCAGTGGATGTCACTGCTCTCCAGACCATTCTGGGTCTTCCACACAAGCTCCAAGAGCAACAATGATTTTGGAACTTTTGGCATTCTCCTTGGAGTGACTCATCCCATGTTTGGATGCAGCCATGGCTTTGGCCATCCCAGTACTTCCACTGTCTGCATTACCAATTCCTGCAGTACTGAATCTTCCTATTCCTAGCTGCTGGCCCTACTCTGGTATGCTGGGGATCCCAAGCAATGCCAAGGGTTTCTGAACCATGTCAGATGGACTTTACCCTGTTAGCACTGTTATTCCCTGATGCTTTCATGAAAACCCTCTACATCCTCTCGATATTGGATGGGAAGGCCCATGGCAGGAGCAGACAGGCCATGGCACGACTCAGGGAGGAGCCCCAAGACACACCTCCCACGGTGTGTCTTGGGGCTCGTCCCTGAGTGTGCCATGGTCCAAGAGCTCACATCCCCTGTTCCAGAAATGACCACACCTCCGCGCTCATAACAGATACTTATTTATTTAAAAATGTATATACCGCAAATCTAAATTACTAACCGGTTTACAAGAAACATTCATAAAAACATAAATAATAAAACATAAACAAGACACATTTAAAAAATAAAATACCTTATCTCTGGCTACATTCATAGTCATATTAAGTCTATAATCAGTACTGGTCCTCATTCTTATACATCAGTGCACATCATAAATTCTGCTCCCTGCTGCGCTCACGTTAAGCATGAACCTGAGAAAATAGAAGGGTTTTTTTCCTAAATTTTAGCAGAGAAGACTCTTCCTTAAGACTTCGAGGGAGAGAGTTCCTCAAAACATGGAACTGGACATAAAAAAGTCTATCCCGAGATTCATCAAGATGAATGACCCTAGGAGAAGGAACATTCAAAAGCATTTGGCTAGAGGATCTTAAGGTTCGTGATGGACAGTATAATTTCAGAGATGCATTAAAACTCGGGGAAACAATACCATTCAAACCTTTAAAAACTAGCATCAGTATCTTAAAAGAGATCCTCCATTTAACAGGGAGCCAATGTAAACTCTTCAAAATAGGTGAGATATGCTCATGCATCGGCGTCCCAGTAATTATTCCAGCAGCAGAATTTTGAGCATACTGCAATACCGTAAGGTATTTTGGGGGAAGACCCAAGTACAAGGCATTAGAGTAGTCCAAAGAAGAAAGGGCAAGAGACTGGGTAAAAGTTCTTAAATCTGACTCGCTTAAGAACGGCTGTAATCTACGAAGCATATGAAGTTTAAAAAATACCCCTTTCACAACTCTTGAAATTTGAGGCTTTAGTGATAACGTGGAATCCAAAATTAAACTGAGATTCCTTGCCTCGGCCACTATTGGGATTTCAACCCCATCCAAAATCAAAGATTTCGGTACCCTCATAACAGAGTATCTTTCCAAATATAAAATTTCCGTTTTAGTCATATTTAAAAGAAGTTTATTATTTGACAACCAATCTTTAAGAGATTTTAAACAGTAGGAAATCTTCTTATGCGAACAAATGGGTACAAAAAACTGAATTTCATCGGCAAAAAGACGATAGCCAATATCATGTTGTGATAAAACTTGACAAATTGGGGCAATATACACATTAAACAGTACTGCTGAAAGGGCTGACCCCTGAGGAACCCAGTGTTCAAAGCAAATTCATCAGACCAATGACCAGATACATATACCGATTGGGAACGATTACTCAAAAAAGAAGAAAATCATTTTAAAACACTGTTTCCTATGCCTATACTTGATAGACGATTAATAAAAATAAAGTGGTCAATGGTATCAAATGCCACAGTCAAATCTAAAAGTACAAGAAAAAACCCAGTGTCACAGTCAAATCCACGTCTAAAAATATCAAAAAGAGACGAGTGTTTCGGTATTATGAGTAGGACGAAAGCCGTACTGATGGTTGTCTAGCTCGTGATGAACATCTAGAAATTCTTGAAATTGACTCAACACTACTTTTTCTAACAATTTGGCAAGAAAGGACAAGTTACTATTTGGACGATAATTGTTTATATTGTTTGGATCAAAAGTAGGTTCCTTTAATACAGGTTTAACCATTGCCAATTTTAAAAATTTTGGCAAAGAACGTTCTTGTAACATACAGTTAATCAAGTGTTCCCTCCTCAGGGATTAAGAGGCAAGCTTGGGAAGGATCAGCTAACCAGAGCAGCCCCAAAGGTTATAAATAAGATGTTTGCCCTGAGGGAATCGCCACTCCTAAAAAAGGGGTTACAATTAGGTCACTTGAGAAACATATCTTGAACATGTTTGGATTTCCAAAATAAAATGTATTGCAAAACTGTATCCATTCCACTTGATTTCTGGTGATCCAGTCCAGGTTTTCCCCCAAGTAAACATGTTCCTTTTTCTCAGCACATGTAACATTCTGGCACTGTTGCCAGGGATACAGAGAAACAGCTTGGAAAACAAAGTAGCAAAGAGGTCAGTGGAGGAACACTCAAACTAACATGATTTGTCTCTCCTAAGGGGCAGATTTTAAAAGCCCTACACGCGCGCTTGGCCTATTTTCAAAAGGCCCGGCGGCGTGCATAAAGCCCCGGGACGCATGTAAGTCCCGGGGCTTGAAAAAATGGTCGGAGCGGGGTGTGGGATTGGCCAGAGGCCTCTGCAAGGCTGCTGGGCCGGGGGATCGCGTGCCGGCAGATGGCCGGCGCATGTAAGTTATGCCTGCCTCTGGCAGGTGTAACTTGTGAAATAGAGGGGGTGGGGTTTCGGGCTAGGGGAAGGGACAGGTAGGGGAAGGGAGGGGAAGGTGGGGGGGGGGGGAGGAAAGTGCACCCCCTTGCGCGCGCTGACCCTGATTTTATAACATGCACGCGCATGTTATAAAATCGGGCATACATTTGTGCGTGCTGTAGGCTGCACGTGTACATTTTAAAATCTGCCCCTTTGGTTTTAAGTCCATCTGTGAGAACTCTGATAAATACCAAAATTATTCCCAAGTTAAGAACATAAGAACATGCCATACTGGGTCAGACCAAGGGTCCATCAAGCCCAGCATCCTGTTTCCAACAGGATGCTGGGCTAATATTCCTAATATTCAAAGCAGTTCCTAATATTCAAAGCAGAGAAAAGAAAAGCTTGACCCAATGTTTCTTTACAGTACAGTCAGCTAGCCTTAGAACTGTTTTTTTTTTCCAATGAAATCACCATTGTAGGGATATCAGTGAAGGAAAGATTCAGCTGACAGTTTAGAGTGGGGAAAGAAGAGCGGTGGATTTTCCTCAGAGCAGGCTTGCTGTCGCAGAGCTCTGTTCTAGAGGCCATTAAAAGTTGAAATATCCACTTTAGAAAGTGGTGGAGAACAGTAGGAAAACCCAATAGGGTGAGTGAGTGAGGTGTGAATGAGTAGTTTGTTTTTTCCAGCCAAGGTAAGAAATAATGTATCTCAGGGTACAGTTAAGACAAATATAGCTGTGCCGTGAGTTCTTTTCCACAGCTTTCGCTGTTAGCAAGAAAGGCTGGAGTAGAGAGTTTTATTTTGAAAGAAAGAAAAAAAAAAGAGAGTCTCATATAGCCGGATCACTCAGATTCCAGCTCACAAGTAAGACATATTTATGAAGTGTTTTGCCCCATACTCAGCAAGGAGGTAGATAACTCTCTTGGAAGGTGACAAGCAGACAAGTTAGCCTGGTTCCTGTCCTCCACTATTTCTGAGAGCTATGAAAGGGAATGCAAGACAGCTGAAGGCTGAGGAAATCTCCTCTACAGCAGAGCTTCCAGAAACTGAAATGAAAAATAAAACCCTTAAAAGATTGTCCAATCCAGTCACTAAAAGACGCTCTCACTCTAGCTAAGAAAAAAAATTAAAGCCAGTTTTAATAATTCTTTGAAAGAGGGCTATTCCACACCTTGGCATTTTCAGCTAAGTTAGGGTCTGATGTGAGAGAGTATTTGTGAAAGAAAGTATTCCTGTTCTCCCCTGTAGAGTAGGCTGCTATTGCTTATTCTTTTGTTTCACTCTAGTTAGCAAAACAGTTTCACTAAGCCATTGTGAACAGTCACCAAGAAAAATAGTAGAGGCTGGAAGAACTGTGTGGATAGGGAGATACTTTCTCTTATTGTCAACAAGGAGGGAGATCTACAGGATCTAGAGCCACCAGTGTTAGGGGGTCTAGGCTGCAATCCCAAGTAGCGCAAGCCATCCATAGATTCAGCAACCAGTTACCAAGAAACACTATCTGTGAGTACAAGCTGCAAACATAAGCATGACAGCCTCAGCGAAGTCTCCAGCTAAGTGAGTGAACACATACATTGACAGGCCTAAAGAGACAGAGACATACCAGGAAAGTGAAAAGGGAAAACAGAGAGTCTGAGGGAAGCAAAGGAAAGATAGTTAAAGAAGCTATAAACAGAGAGCACATAGAGACACATGAAGTTTTAATAATACTTACCTGAAAGAAGGATCCAAAGCTTTCACATTTCTCGGCACTCCTGGAAATATTTCTGAAAAGAGAAAGCAAAGAGACACAAAGAATCAATTCTTAAAGCTTTAGCAAAAAAAAAGAATAGAGAAAAAAATCCAAAGGAAAGGGTTTAATATTAAGAATTATACTTATCTAAAATGTATTCTGTATTTGTCCAAAGGATCCGGATCTATAGAAGTAGAATCCTAAGAGAAACAAAGGGGAGAGAAGTGATTATGTAGATAGTTCTCTATTTCATGTGAAAGTTGAGTTTTATTATCAGAAAGAATTGTTAGCAGAAATTTGTAGACTAAAGCTTCCCCCCCCCCCCTGAAATTATTCTACTCAGAAGGAGAGTTCCATTCCTTCCCTGTTTTCCCCTACCTACTCTGGGAGAAATTGCTGGGTGGGATATGTGGGAGAGCCAGTTGGGCAGAGGGCATTGAGTTGTACAACTGTTGTATAGTATTAAAGAGCCTGCCGCCAGAGACCATTTCATTTATTATTTCATTTATTAAAATGTATTGATCGCTTAACACAACAGGATTGTGGCCTAGGCGATTTACAATAGAACGTCCATAAAATAATATCAAGAACAAACAACAATAATATCACATACAATAGCATTAGACTCTAATACATCATAGAACTGCCAGCATTAGAAGTTCAGACCTTACATTAGGAGCATTGAAGGAGGAAGTTTTTTAGGGAAATCCTAAATTTCTTCAGATTTTCCTGCATTCGGACCTCAAAAGGTAAGGTGTTCCAAGTAGAGGGAGTGGCTACAGAGAAAGCAGTTTCCCGTGTAGACGCGAGATGGGCATGACGGACGGAAGGCACATCCAGTAAACCACGTTGTGATGATCTTAATTGCCGAGTAGGATGGTAGATTCTGAGAAGGGCATTCGCCCAGGGAGGAGAGTCCAGACTGACTCACTTACATAGTAACATTATAGTAAGCTCGGACAGAGTCTTTCACCAAAGAACTTACAGTTTACACTTAGAAGCACCTTTTTATGCTCACAGAAGTAATATATCTACAATTCTGGAAAATGCTACCTTTGAGCTTTTACTTTTGTGCAAAGAATTCAATGTAACCATGTCTGTCATTAATGGAAAATTGCAAGCTATTGCTAAACAAATAAAAAACACTATTGCTTTATCCTGGTGGAAATCTTTATTCGAATATTCCCCCACTCCTCAATATTTTCTTAACATTCTTGAAGCATTGTATTGTTGTGATATAGGTTATCCAATCAATTCTTTTCCTGATGTTGATTATCTTTATCTTCATGTATCACGTGTGGTTAAATTGCTATATCCCACAATTGCATGTATACCAATGTCTCCTAAGATTTGTGATTTTCTTGTGCTCTCATCTCTGTGCTGAAGTTCGAACCCAGGATAAAATCAAGAGGGAAAATGTAAATAGTAGCTATAGTGGTCATTTTTCTTAATATTTTCTTTATATGTTTTTATATAATGCTATGTAGTAGGGATGTGAATCGTTTTTTGACGATTTAAAATATCGTCCGATATATTTTAATTCGTCAAAAATCGTTAGAGGCGATATTTAATAGGAATTCCCCCGATTTATCGTCAAAAATCATAAATCGGGGGAAGGGGGAGGGCGGGAAAACCGGCACACTAAAACATCCCTAAAACCCACCCCGACCCTTTAAAATAAATCCCCCACCCTCCCGAACCCCCCCAAAATGTCTTAAATTACCTGGGGTCCAGTGGTGGGGTCCCATTGTGATCTTCCACTCTCGGGCCACGGGTGCGTTGATAGAAATGGCGCCGGCGCTACCTTTGCCCTGTCATATGACAGGCCAAAGGTAGCACCAGCGCCATTTTGCTTCCTGTCCCCCGACGTCACGAGCGTAGGAGATCGCTCCCGGACCCCCGCTGGACCCCCAGGGACTTTTGGCCAGCTTGGGGGGGGCCTCCTGACCCCCACAAGACTTGCCACAAGTCCAGCGGGGGTCCGGGAACGACCTTCCTGCACTCGAATCGTGTTGCCGTACGGCCGGCGCCATTTTGCAAAATGGCGCCGGCCATATTGCAAAATGGCGCCGGCCGTACGGCAACACAATTCGAGTGCAGGAGGTCGTTCCCGGACCCCCGCTGGACCCCCAGGGACTTTTGGACAGCTTGGGGGGGCCTCCTGACCCCCCACAAGACTTGCCAAAAGTCCAGCGGGGGTCCGGGAACGACCTCCTGCACTCGAATCGTGTTGTCGTACGGCCGGCGCCATTTTGCAATATGGCCTACGCTCGTGACGTCGGGGGATAGGAACCAAAATGGCGCCGGCGCCATTTTCTATCAACGCACCCATAGCCCGAGAGTGGAAGATCACAATGGGACCCCCCACTGGACCCCAGGTAATTTAAGACATTTGGGGGGAGTTCGGGAGGGTGGGGGATTTATTTTAAAGGGTCTGGGTGGGTTTTAGGGATGTTTTAGTGTGCCGGTTTTCCCGCCCTCCCCGATTTACGATTTACACGATATTTACAAAAACAAAACCGCGACGATTCGATTCCCTCCCCCCCCCAGCCGAAATCGATCGTTAAGACGATCGATCACACGATACACATCTCTACTGTGTAGGTAATGAGAGAATGTGAAAGCCAGTTATAGAATTGCATTACAGTTTTTTCTTTTTTTTTTTTTTTACTGAGACAAACCACAGAGGCTTCCTGTCTCTTGTGCAGAACTTTGTAACACATAAGATGTAGAAAGCAGCAGGCTTTGCACTCAAGTGCAGGTGGGTAGGGGTGCAAGGCAGAATAGGGTGATAGAGAGGTCAGATAAAAATATTGAACCATATAAAGGTCAAAGGGTTGGAAAGTCACTGCTTGGCCTGGTCAAAGTCACATCAACGAACCTCCAGCCAATCGGCAAGAAGAACTGGGCAGACAGCAAAAAACACAACTTTTGCATTAGGGCTGAAAATGAGACAGCTGGGCATATGCGACCTTGCAGAAGCAGGTGATAAACTAATAACAACCTTGTGGTGTGGTTTTGTCAAAACATAATCACAGCAGAAAAAGGCCAAATGGTCCCTCCACAGTCTGCCCAGCAAGCTTCTTATGATAGTAACTGCCACTTCGTGCAGGTTACCCCTATGTTTCTGTTAAGGGTAGTAACTACCGCTCCATGCAGGTTACCCCAGGCCTTATATTAAGGGTAGTAATATTTACAATCAAAACTAAGCAACTGTCAAACCTATAACAAAATTAATGTTAGCAACATTTTTATGGGGTGAGCAGCCTTGATAATTGAGACAATACTGCTTGAATGTGCTTTGCTTTTGAACTTGGCTACAGAAGCAGTCCTGCACTTTTCCCCCTAATGTCTGCATATCAGTACCCCAGACTGTAAACGTCAGGCCCAGCATTGGTTGTCGTCTGAATCCAATTCCTCTTTTACCCCTGCCGATGAAGCAGAGAGCAATGTTGCAATTGTATCAAAATCATGAAAGCTAATTGGTTAAGGGTAGTAATTGCCACTCCATGCGGGTTACCCCCATACCCCCTTTTCTTAATTTCCATGCTCTAGCCTTTAGGGATCCACGATGTTTATCCCATGCCTTTTTTAATTTGTTTAATGTTTTCATCCTCACCACCTCTTATGGAATGACATTCTTCTCCGTGAAGACATATTCCTTGATGTTGGCTCTGAGTCATACCCCCTGGAGTTTCATTTTGTGACCCCTAGTTCTATTGTCTGCTTCCAACGGAAAAGGTTCGAAGTTTGTCCATCGTTAAAACCTTTCAGGTATCTGAAGGTCTGCATCATAAGGCCTATTGAAAAACCTTACACACACATCAAACCAAATGAGGAATCTGGTGTATAATTTTCATCAATATTACTATGGAACCACGCACAATTTCTTTTAAGTTTGTAGGACCTCTGTGCTACTTAAGGGTTGTAACATGTACAACCCTTAAGTAGTTTACAGGTCCAATATTACTTTATTTCTCCTAAACAATACTTTTTCTTAGGGTTTTTAAGCAGCCCAATTTTTTAAAGTTATTTTTCTTGTTTTATATAAAAATGTTCAAAGACCCCGCTACTAAGATGTCATAAAAATACCGTATCACCAATATATACGAAAGCAACCGCTCTTCACTTCAAATAGAAATAGTCATTCATACCACTCATGGGAACACAATACTCATCTGTTGTATAATTTTCTAACGCACTCCGCGTCATAGCATCGTCCCGTCCCGACACGATCGTGTTTCAGACCGTCCTGGTCCTGCTTCAGGGGTAAAGTATGAAGTAGAGTTTTAAAGGGTCTCAAATAGTCGCTGTTCTCGCGGTTCCATTTAAAGTTGCTTCTTCGTTTGGTTTGATGTGTGTGTACAGTCTTATGGATCTGGAATAAGATTGATTGGGGCATATTTGTTGTGCTATTGAAAAACCTGACATCATGAGCAAAGTGACCATAAGTCCTATCTAGCCAAGAGCATGTCTGATGTTGCATGTTACATCAGATGGAAAAGATAACTCTGACAGAAAGAAGTACCACAAGCAACAGAGAGACATCCTGTCTTTGCAACATCTTGAACTGTAACAATTTTGAAGCCGAGACCAGCGTATCCAAGAAAGAGGGCGAGAGACTGCAAACATCAGAATCCATGCTGGGAGACATATGACCGGCCATTCTGAGATTTGCCAGACTGGAGACATTCATGGTTCAATTTGGGTGAGACAAAATCTTGCTAAGGTTTTAATTATTTTTGGGGGGGGGGGGGTTCTTTCTTGCCTTATAAAACACAGAGCTGGGTTCACATGAATATGCTAAGGAGACATATATAGTTTACTAAATAAAGTTTGGTTATAATTCTTAATAGCCTAGTGGTTAGAGCAGTGGGCTATGAACCAGGAGACCAGGGTTTGAGCCCCGCTGTTACTCCTTGTGACCTTGGGCAAGTCACTTTACCTTCCATTGCCTCAGGTACAACAACTTAGATTGTAAGCCCTCTAGGGATAGGGAAATACCTACAGTACCTGAATGTAAACCAATGTGATATCTCAGATCAAATGTTGGTATATAAACATAATACATAAATTGTAATTTATAAGTACTCTGGGTTTGGGAATGCTACTCTGGAGGGATAATCCCAATATAATTGCTATAATGTCTCTTTCCTGCTTTGTGGACATCTGTATTTCTTTCCCTACTGTGGACCACTCCCATCTTTCTACACCCAAAATGCATTACTTTGCATTTATTAGTATTGAAGCTAGGCTGCCTAGCAGTGGACCACTCCCTGAACTTTCCTAATTGTTTTTCTTTCCATCTACTCCTTCAGACATGTCTACTGTGTTGCAGATTTTAGCCTCACCTTCAAAAGGGCAAACTTTTATATAACATAGGAACATAAGAAGTGCAATGCTGGGTCAGAACAAGGTCCATCAAGCCCAGTATCCTGTCTCTGACAATGGCCAGGTTGGGTTGCAAGTATCCAGCAGATTCCATAGAGTAGGGCCATTTCTTGTTAATCACTTCTAGGGGTAACAATGTTTTATGGACTTTTCCTCCAGGAATTTGTACATATTTTTCCTCCTAATCCCTCTACAATATTACACAGAAAGATATTTAACATAACCAGTCCCATTACTGATCCCCAAGGTACTCTACTTGTAAAATATACCTGTAAGGATCCTTTGCAAGATATATATTTTTATTTCTATTTTATTTTGCCTTTCCAAACTTAAAAAAAACTGAATCCATTTCATAGAGACAGACAATTAACTTCTGCCTACAGATGTATCCTATGAGATAGAAACACAAACACCCAGAGCCATTTCCTAACTCAGAAGTTAGAGAAACAAAGGCAGGAAACTGAGGGGAAGGGGTAGAATGGGTCATTAAGATAAATCTGAGTTTAGCTGCATTAGATATCACACAAAAATTATATTATAGCAGAGTATAATTTGCCATCATGAAGCAGATAGAGAGACCTGAGACTTGTACACGTTTTCAGCACATCACAAGAAGATGTCCAAACAAGTTTTTGCAGATATAAAGTCAGGAAGGTACTGTGGACATTTTGCTAATCAGACCAAGATTACAATTAAGGTCTGACATGCACAGCCTTGCCATCCAATCAGATTTGAAATGAACTCCAGCCAATTGGTAACAACTTGTTGACATTGCAGAGTGCCCCTCTGATTGTCATAAGGCTCAGTCATACCTAATGAGATATCTGAAAGGCCAATAATTCAGATGTCTATGAACTGACTAACCAATGAAAGAAGCCTAACACCAGACATCAGCCACTTATGATCTGAATACTGATGATGACAAGCTAAACTCTGCCTATGACAACTGCATGCAAAATCATCAGCACAGAAAACTAAACTAAGAGGATCACAACAGACAACAGGAAGTGCTGGGAGCAGAAGACACTGCAGAGAGGCCTGGTAGTACAGTGGCATGTCATGCTAAAGATTTCAATTTTAAGACTTGTGAAGCAGCTAAACTTCAGGTGATATACATCTTAGATGGGGATAGCAACTTTAGATTAACAACTTTAAATAGCAAGGTTTGTTAATACATTTTGGATAAATTCCTATTTTTAAGTGATAGCCCAGAGCTGATAGAGTTATTGGAAAGGATGGCATCACATAGCTTATAATTGATTTGTGCATTGTTACAGGATCTGGGAGGTGGAGGTCCACTAAGGGTTAAGGTGTATACCAATTGGAAATTTGGGAAGTGGGGATCCACTAAGGGTTAGCCCATTTTTCCATTACAATTATAGATAATTTAGCCTAGAGATTAATTTGGGGGAATAGGAATCCAAGATTTTAATATTAAGTTTAAGATTTTAATATTAAGTTTAAGATTTGCAAGCCTTGCATATAATCAACTTTAAGTTTAGAATGGCATGTTTTCTGATGTTGTCTAGAAAAGAAGGAAAAATTAATGGACAACATCTGGAGAAACTAATGATAAAGAGCCCCCTTTCAACAAATAATTAAGGAAGGAGATGACAATTTTTACACCAATAAAGTATAAGAAAGTATATACAATTTATTAAACTCACAGAATGTTTATAATCTATGTCTTTTATTCAGCAAGAGAGAGGAAGTGCATCTTCTGCTATGTTCAGTGATGTTATTAGCTCTCTTTATTTGTCCTGTAATAATTACACAGGAATATGGTTAAAAAAATGACACTTCATATTCTGTTATTGTTAGGAAACCTCTGCAATAAAATTTGGATGCTTTCTTATCTGTCGGTGCATGATAGTGTCTTCTTCTCCACTAGTTTACATGTTCATCGCCTTTCTTTCATCAGCATGAACTGCATTTACCACCATAGTCTGTCATCTATATTCCTCAACCAGTTTCTAATCCATTCCATTAGCTTATATCCCATTCCACTCAGTTTATTTATTATGCCACCTCTGTGAGACAGTATCAAAAGCTTTTCTGACATCCAAATACACCACATCTAGTGGCTGTCCCCAATCCAGTTCGCTGGTCTTCTAATTGAAGAAATCCATCAGATTCATCTGCTAGTAATACTATACTGTCTCAGATTCCAAATCCCACTAGATTCAAGGTGTTTCATTGTCCTTTGCTTCTGAATAGTATCCATTAATTATTCCATCACTAAAGTCAGAATAACCAATCTGTTATATCCAAATTCTTCCATATTATCACTTATTTAAAGAGGAGCAAGCCCTTCTCCAGTCTTGCAGAACTTCTCCCATCTCCAAAGATCTATTACAGAAACCATTTAGCAGACCCACCAGAACCTCTCTGAGTTCCTTAATATCATAGCTTTGTCTGCTTTTAGTTTTTCTAGCTCCACAGAAATACTTTTCCATAAATGGTAGTGCTTCTACCCTACCACCATATGTACTCTTTCCAACAATCAGCGGTGCTTCTCCAAGTCCTTCAGTGAATATCAGAGTATTTGTTTAGCATTTCTGCTGTTTCCTCATTCCCTCTCAGTCATACATAGGGGGGCAGGTACTAGTCCCATTTCCGCCAGTGTTTCTGTATCAGCATTTTAGAGAGGTTTAGCTCCCCATCTGCCAGTGTTCCTGCTCCAGCCTTACCACAGGGATCACTGGCAAGCTCCAACAGGCCCCATAAGAAGGCGCAAGCTGATGCCAAACGCCACAAATAAGGTTTTCCCCTTTAGCGTGTCCCTTTGTGTGTCCTTTTTGTGCATCAGCAGTCGCTTGGATATTTGGCTTCTTCCGGTTAATCCTTGTTTTTGGGCTCCTTTTGTTGTGCCCATGTTTTGAGTTTTTATGATGTCATTCATCCCAGTTATAATGGGTCAAGGCTGCTATGGTCATAAATGTATTTTAACTAAACAATCTAACCTAGGCCTTCTCTTCTTTCATATCCTATTCTTATGCCTGCTATGAAGCCTGGAAGAGAATTTTTTTATTAAATTAAATGTACTTTATTTAATGTTTGTTCTTTGACTGCTAAATATGCACTTATTCCCAGGAGAGACTTTTTGGGACATCCCAGCATTGCTCCTAGCCAGAGAAAGACAGGAACTCAAGAGAACCAGAGCCCCTCAGTTAGGCCATCTCTGCAAGCTCTACTTACAAGTAGAGCTGTCGCTTTAAGGGTTTCCCCTTTAAAGAAAAAGAAGTCCATATTCAGCTGTTGGCCTGCTAGGAATGTTAACCTGATTAATTTCTTTTGCTAACCTAGGGCCTGATTTAGTAAGGCTTTTCTCCCATTCTGTGTCTACAGGAAAAATGCTTAGTAAATGAGGCCCTTAGCCAGGATATTTAGCGATGCAAGTGTGCCACTGAATATGCACTTATCCAGTTAACTTTAGGACTGCTTTTCGGTGCACCTAAAATTATTCAGCTACCTTAACCAGATAACATTGAAAAGTAGGGTTATCTGGCTAACTTAGCTGGATAACAGCACTCCACCCTGGACATCCCTGGACATAACTGTATAACAAGTGGTCAGACCAGCGGGATTTTTAAATCCTGACATGTGTCCGGCTAAGTGCTAAACAGTGTATCACTGTACTTCGACAGAAAACTCATGAAGAAGGGAAATCCAAGACAAAAGTCTTAAGTCCTGATGGCTGCTGAACTCTGGGAGGACTTCTGATTTGCCAGATACTAGTGACTATACAACAGGTGAACTACTGACAATTCTTGTTGTTTTGGATGCATGAAAAATAAATCTAGACAGTAAGGGGTAGATTTTAAAAGGTTGCGTGCGGGCACCTGATTTTATGACTTGCGCACGCAAGTCATAAAATCAGGGGTCGGCGCGCGCAAGGGGGTGCGCAATTGTGCACCTTCCGTGTGCCAAGCCACGCAGCCTTCCCCCATTCCCTTCCCCCTAACCTGACCTTCCCACCCCTTCCCCTAACCTTCCCCCCCCCCCCTAGCCCTACTCTAACCACCCCCCAAATGTTAGTTTTACCTTTTGCGCCTGCCGGCCGACTGCCAGCACACAATCCCCAGCACAGCAGCAAATATGACCACCGTGCAGGGAGCCTGACCCCGCCCTCGGACCGCCCATACCCCGCCCCATTTTGCAAGCCCTGGGACTTACACGCATCCCGGGGCTTTACGTGCGCCGCCGGGCCTTTTTAAAATCTGGCCTTAAATATCTCAAGATATTCATCTACTTACATACTCCCTAAATTGGGCAGAATCAAGCCCATAGTGCCTAAGGCATATATTTTTTTTTATCTGTTACAAAACCCTTTCCAAGTCCCTAATTACACATGCAATTATACAATAGAACACTGAAAGCAAATTCATAGTGTCTGTCAATTCAAATTATTTATAATTCCCAAAGATGTAAAATTATTTTCACTTTTGTTCAATTGGGCCATTGAAGGGACAGTTCAGCGTTTGTTTTTTTTCTATAGAGTGAATAGTGAAGGGATACCATATACTGCAAGTCTAAAAAAAAAAAAAAGTTCTAGTCTTGTACACTGCCATTGTAAAGTGAGAGACCATTAAAATGAGCTAATTTTGAAGGGCCTAGACTGCCAGTGATGCTGTGAACGGAGCAGCAATGTCCTGTCTAAGCTCTCGCCGGAATCATGTTTGTTTACTTGAATTTGGTGGCTGATTACTTTGTTCAGAGTAAAATGTTGCAGGCTAAAGACACTGGCAAGTGCTCCATTCCTTCACTCTGGGCAGAGCAGTAAGATTAAAAAAAAAAAGTGTGAAAAAGGCTTGCCCGGTAAAACAGGTAATGGTGGAGGAATAGGCCTTGGAGGAGGAGACAGGGCCAGAGACTTTTGAATCAGGGGAGCACGCTGCCTATATAAATGCTTTGTTGGAAAGGTTTTCCAACCTGGTGCAGACTGTGCAGGAAAATACGACACACCTCGAGGAGCAAGAGGAGAAAATAACTGAATTAGAATTTGCTTCCACATCTACTACAGCCAAGCTTGAAGAGATGGAGAGGAACTATGAAGCGATGATAATAGACAAGTAAATGACCTTGCGAACCAAACCTGGTGAAGTAACTTGCGTATTCTCAGGTTCCAGAGATAGCAGACAGAAGTGATGCAGTGGCCTTCTTCTTTAAATGATTGCCTGATCTCCTGCATTTGGAGGATTACAAGGGCTTTATCAAGACTGACAGAGTGCACCAAGCACTGGCCCCCTCCCCTGCACAGGGTGCTTGTCCATGCGCTATCGTTATTAAACTGCCTAACTTTGTAGATAAAAGATCCATAATGAATGTGGCGCGAGATGCACAAGAACTCACTTTCCAAGGAAATCATATTCTTATTTTTCAAGATTTCTCCTCCGAGGTACAGCAAAAAGGCAGGCATGTGTCTGTGTCAAATGTGAACTGCCAGAATTGGGGATACGCTATGCCATGCTCTATCCTGTTAAGTTGAAGATTACTGCAAACAGTGCCTCAGTATTCTTTGAATGAGTTAAAAAGGTGGAAGCCTGGATTAAAAAACAGGGTACTAACCATGTATCCCAGGATTAGATGGCTCCTACAACTTGATATTCAGCCACTATCTCCGTGCCACGTGGCAGGGGCATCGGGCGGAGCACATCAGATAAAAGTCTCTGTGTTTTCAGTTCCTTTTCAGAGGCTCAGATTACATAAGAACTCTGTTATCATTATCTTTTTATTTTATTTTATCTGTGCAGTGCTATTGATTTTTTAAAATTATACTTGTTGCACCCATCGGTCACAGACTGCTGCGACCTCTCATGCTCACCTCTTTTTCTGCTACATTGTCAATTCTCGGATGGATGGCGGCCTCCATCCTCAAACGCCGACCTCCCTGGCGTTCCCCGGACGCCGTGGGCAATGCAGACTGCCATCTTGTTCCTGGAGTCACCTAACGAGCGCACACGGGGCCGTCTTTAGTACACTTCATGGTGGGAACCTCGGGGGCGTCCCCTCCGCATGACGTCACCGCCTTGCTGTATTTAAGCTGACTGCCCTACACTCAAACGAGTTAGCAAGGAGTTCTTGTTGCTGAATCCGCTTCTCCTTGGAGTTCTGGTTCCTGTTTCCTGTCTCGCTGGGTGAACGCTCTGAGTACCTGCTCCTTGGGGGCTCTTCCGCATTCATAGGCTATCCGCTCCTCGGAGGGCCTTCCTTGGAACTAATCCTTGTGAGTACTTCTACTTCATCTCTCTTCAAGCCTTGCTGGGATTCCAAGCGGCATACCCCGGAGCCTCAGGCCACTACCATATCTTCACCAGCAGGATTCGCTACATTCTACCCTGCACTGCAGGATATTTGTTCTTCGTTCTCAAACACCGTCTGAGCTCCAGAACCTCGGTCTACCTCAGCATCATCATCACAGTGCAAGTCATCTTCGGCGTACCCCGCTCTGCGGGCCACTACCGGATCTGCATACCTGAGGTATTTTCTACTGTATTGGGAAGACTGGCGTACCCCGCTCTGCGGGCCACTACTGGATCGTCACTTCTGAGGTACTACCCTGGGTATAACCCTCAGCTCAAGAACTGTACTTTGACAGCATTTCCTGCTCCACGGGTTCTGCTCAGAACTGCACCTTCATTCCATTCCACGCTCCTCGGGTTATGCTTTCTCTCTCTCTCCTTCATAATAAAGTCTGTCTTACAGCTGTGTCCTAGATACTGAGACTCTGCCTACAGACGGTGAGACCCACGGGCTCCTCCCTGTGGGTGGAGTCATCTCTCACCTCGGCACAGGGTTCACATCCATATTCAAAACACAACAGTGCTTCTTTGATTGCTGCAAATTTTCTAACCCTGTGCATAGCTGCTCCTTTTAGGCAGGCTTGGTTTCGCTCATCCACTTTTTGATTTTCCTCTGTGACTGTTGGCAGAAAATGGCCTGCAGCATCTGTTGGACAGTTTTTAGGCTCCCAGGAGGGGTTTTTTTGAACTCTGTGTTTGTAATGGATAGCATTGGCATTCAGTGTTTTCCTTCTGCCAGTAAAGGGTTCAGCTGGAGTATATTGTTTCGTATGGAGGAGTAATCAGCTTCCTTTTCCACCGGTCCGGGCATGTCAAGTGTGATGCGAGAGTTGACTGTACAAAGATTGATCCTTTTTATCCTTCTTCATTTTGTATTGCGCTTTGATTTTGCTATCGCCGCAATTCCTGGAATGATGCTCCCCTCACTTACTTACCAGATCATTGGGTGACTGAGTTCTGAGGATGACTCAGCTAAGTTTCCTGCTATTTGACGATTTTCCTGCATTTAATGTTTTTTTATGGACTTGTTTTATAATAACTGCACTAGTTATTTTATAAGTTGATCTTTCACAATAGTGGTTTAGGAGGTTGGTAGCTTGGGCGGAATGGGCTCGGGTTGGGGGTTCCATGGGTTATTTGAGTGGTTCTGTTTTTAACATAGGACTGGGGGAGTGGTGGGTGTGATATTGGAGGGTGGCGGGACAGTGTTCTGAAGTGTTGGTTTGGGGGTTATGGCCCTCCCTTTGGGTCCTGATGTTTATCCTACCTAAGGGGTCAGGGCTGCTGAGTTTTTATATAGATATGGGGGTGGGCAATTGTTTGGTTGTTTCTGGGAGGATGTTGGGGATGGGTTTGGGATGGTTAATAGTTGGTTATGGGGAAGAAAATGGCATATTAGATGTGTGGGCAGAGGGCTTTGGCGTGGGATGATTCTGAGACATCTGGATTTTTTTCATTATTATGTCAAACAATCTTTCCTGTAAGCAATGCACATCAGTGTGTATATATTTGATCTTTATTTGTGGAATTACTTTCACATATTATATCTTTCTTGATTGGTAGCTTACTGCTTTCATGTGTGCCTTGTTTAACATAGTGTCTCTGAATTTGAAGAGGATATCCTCTCTGGTCAAGAGAAATCGTATTTTTCAAATTGCACATAGGAATAAAGTCCGCATTCTGTTGTTACAGGAGTCACTCCTTATCAAACATGAACATGATAAGCTGAAGGCTAGCTGGCCTGGACAGCTTTATTACTCTTTGAACAAACTCTTAAGAGTTGATGGACATGTATATTAATTGACAAGAATGTACCCTTAACTATAAATCACTCTTTAATTCGGATTATTCTGTGCCTTAGATGAATTTTATTTTGGTCAATGTATATGGTCCCAATGTTGACCAGGTGGAATTTTACCGAATACTTACTGATAAAATTGCACTCTTTGGCTTTGATACCTTGTGTATTGGTGATGATTGGAATGTTTGCCCGGATCACAATATTGATAAAACCTCTCAGCTGAAATCCTAATCTTCTTGCATTCTTCCCACTCAAGTGCTCATTGATACTTTCCAGCTAGTAGATATCTGAAGACTTCAGCACCCCAAGGAAAGAGATTATACTTTTTACTGTGTCAGACATAATATGTACAGTAGATTAGATTATTTCTTGTGCTCTTTGAACATGGTATCCCATTTGGACAATAGTGCTATTTTAAGTTGTGCTATATTTGACCACCGCCCAGTTGGGATCCTTGTATCTACGGAATCACCTAAATTTAAATTCTTTTCTTGGAGGTTTAACACCTCGCTTTTAGGTCATCAACATTTTGCAACTTTGCTCTAGGAGATGGTTGCTGATTTTAATTCCCATGGTGCAGTGGAGGAGTACGATCCTGTATTATGTTGGGAGGCTTTTAAGGTGTTTCGCAGGGGAAAAATCATTAGATATGTAGCTTCTTCAAAAGCGCTGGAGGGAAAAGACTGAAGCTCTGTTGGGGAAAATACGCCCTAATGCTTTTTGATAATGACCATCCAAATCTGATAAGTCAAAATTGTTTAAGATTGGTTGTAAATTCATCCTTACTGTATGCTTGATGAATTTCTGGGCTGCGAATGATGGATTTAAGTATTTGGGTATATTTATACCGAGAGACCTATAGCATCTTTGCTGAGTTATACTGGTTTTCTATAGGGTGAATAAAATAGGATTTGCTGGCTTGGGAAAACTTGTCTGTCTCATGGGCTGGTAGGATTAATTTGTTAAAGATGAGTATCCTTCCCAAGCTGCTATATTTATTTCAGCATGTTCTGTACATTATACCAGCTAATGCCTTTGCTGATCTCATAGCGCTATTGGCAAGTATATCTGGCAGCATCAACCAGCCAGAATTTGATTAGATTGATTGTGGTTGCCTAAAAGGCAAGGGGCTTGGGTCTTCCTAATCTGCAGTTGTACTACTGGGCAGCTAGATTAGTTACTGTTTAAAAGCCTGGCTCACAGACTGTAGGTCCTCCTGGCTAGCAATGGAAAAGGAGCAAGCAGAAGAAATTGGTTTAACTATATTCCCCTTTTTGCCTCCTGTCTCACCACATTCTAGGCGAATTTGCAGGGCTAGCCATGTGCTGGCACAGATTTTGCTGGTTTGAAGGCAAGTATTGAAATTTCTCGGGGTGTGCCACCAACTGCCCCTATATATGCTAATTTGTTGGTTGCAGGATGTACATTTTTATCCATTTTTAAGAAATGGAATGCCAAGGGACTGATTTTTATTGCCCAGCTTTGGGAGGACGATGGTTTTCAGACATTTCAGGAGCTTAAGGAGGAGTAGGATATTACTCGGGATTTGCACTCCTCTTACTTGCAGCTGAAACAGGTCCTTGGCAGACATTTTGATCTGACCAAGCTGCTTCAGTTTTAAAATAAAGTGGAGGATTTTTTGACAGATGTAGATGCCTTTTCTAAAGGTATCGCTATACTCTGTCAAGGTAATTTCACTGATAAATATGGCTCCTTCACATCGCAATATCTAATTGATGTTTGGAATAATGATCTTGTGCTGGAATTAGACGCAAATGTCTGAAAATCTTTCTGGCTTGCTGCCTTTCATGCATCTATTTGTATGCATTGTGTAGAGCTTATGAACAAGCTACTTCACAAAACGTTATCATACTCCTTTTTGCTATGGGAAAAACTTTTCCCTAGACATGAGCCCACTTTGCTGCAGAGGGTGTGGTAAGACTGGCACTGTTTGCAAATGTGGTGGTATTGTCAAGAGGTTCAGTACTTTTGGTTGGATATTACACAAGAAGTAGCCAATATTTTAGGAGCACCTATCCATCTTAAGCCACTCCTTAATTCCAGAGAAATCTAAGCCTTTGGTGGGTGTCAGTTGTTGCTGGCTGTCCGCTTTACTAAAGCCACCCTTTGGAAATTCAACCTCTGTTTAGAATATTGGCATGCTCAGACCCGTAATATAGCTAATCTTGAAAAACTGCGCTACAGTCTTAAGGATGAACATTCCAAATAAACACATATGGGGACCATTTCATTGCTTTTATAATATAACATAATTATTTGTACCCCCTCTCCTTACATGTGTTCTTTGTCTGGTTGTATACTGTTTCTATATGAGATATCTTGCCTTTTTTGCTTTATTCGTAAATGCTTCTGCTTTTAGAAGTTTTATCATTCTTGTTTGTGCCTTGCCTGCCTGTGATATTTGATGATTTTCAGGTTACTGTATGCCAAGAAAATTCTAAAATAAAGAGTTTTTTAAAAAAAGAGCTAATTTTAGAAATATTTCTACATTATTGATTTAGCTTCTAAGGTTCACTTGAAATGATCCATGTATATCGATTGGGTATTGCAGATATGGAAGGAGAGGAGTCAAGAAAAATGCAGAAGAAGCAGAGTGCTGTGCATAAAGTTGAAAGTCTTCCAGATTACCAGGAGGGGGACAGAGCTATTTACTTTTTGATTTTTAAAATGTCAATGAAATTCTATGGTAGGGGGTATACTTTGCACATCAATGACTGTTGCCTGAGGTTTTAAACTCTGCATTAACAAACCCTCCAATAAATATGTGGCAGCAGATTAAAAGAGAAAACAACTTCAGGGAGGAGCAAATTATTTGTATTCATATAAGAAACAGCTCCATCAACAGAGGATTACAAGAGTTTTTGATTTAATTTGAGTTATATATTTTGGGAGGTTTTGGGAGTGGATGGAGATCTAAGAACATAAGATATGCCATATTGGGTCAGACCAAGGGTCCAACAGGCCCAGTATCCTGTTTCCAACAGTGGCTAATCCAAGTCCAAGTACCTGGCAATTACCCAAACATTAGATAAATCACAAGCTACTATTGCTTATTAATTATGGATTTTTCCTCTAGGTACTTATCCAAACCTTTTTTAAACCCAGTTACATTAACTGCTGTAACCACATCCTCTGGCAATGCATTCCAGAACTTAACTATGCATTGAGTGAAAAAGGATATTCTTTGATTTGTTTTAAATGAGCTACTTGATAAATTCATGGAGTGCCCCCTGGTCCTTTTATTATCTGAGAGAGTAAATAACCAATTTACATTAATTTTTTCAAGTCCTTTCATGATTTTGTAGACTTCTATCAGATCTCTTATGTGAGAGAGAAAAAATAGGAACTATATTAGTGGTAGAGCAGTATTGTATTGCATTTATTGTATATTTTTTATTTTGTTATGATTATATACTTATTTAATATTTTTTTGTAATTTAATCATAAGCTACTTTGAATCTATTCTGAGAAAAGTGATGTATAAAACTTGAATATCTATCATGTGGCAGAGGAGGTGGGGGAAATGGGGTAGTGACATAAACACTACTCAAACTTTCAGTTTGCCTTCCTTCCCCTCT
Source organism: Rhinatrema bivittatum (assembly GCF_901001135.1). NCBI lineage: Eukaryota > Metazoa > Chordata > Amphibia > Gymnophiona > Rhinatrematidae > Rhinatrema > Rhinatrema bivittatum. The sequence continues at coordinate 49,422,863 of NC_042620.1, read as the reverse complement.
CCCCTTCCCCAACACTGAATTGCCTCCGTGATCCTGATCCCCAATAGCCATGACGGACAAGAGGCCCAAACTTGTATCTCTTTGTGTGTCTTGGTTGCCAGAGAACCAGTAGGTTTTTTAAACAGTAAACTGACCATGTGTGGCCTGGAAGTGAAAAAGTCAGCATGCACAGGAAACTTGAAGGTTTCATGTTAGATACTGTTAGCACAGGAGAAACCTGAAAGAGGTAGCATATTTATATATTCATAACAGTGACTTGTCTAATCTTCCTTCGATGGCACTTTTAATTAAAAATCTATTGTTTCCTTTTGTTTTTATATCTTATAAAATTTTAAGATATCTTTTGTTAAAACCACATCTCCAGGTTATAAAATTTTCATTTGCTTGGCTTAAGCTTCAGCCTTTTGGCAGGATTCCTACTCTGGCTGTCTGAAGATGGTATTTTTTGTTTTTAGCAGCTTGTGTTTTCATTTAAATAGACATATGCAGCATCTCATCCTAGAGGTGAAAATCATAGTGGTCCCTGAGAACCAAACCCAGTCCTAACAAACTGAAATATATTCTTCCGGAGTAAAATTTGAATCATGTTTTTGACATCATTCAGATTCTGCTTTGACAAGTTCTATTTGTGACAAACCTGTTGCTTTTAGGTCATTTGTTATAATGCGGATGTACTCATAGTCATTCCTAGGAATATATAATCCTTCTAGCTCCATGTAAGCCTTTTCCCATCTTTCTCTCTTCCTTTCTTTTCAGATCCTGTGTTATCTTGGGTGTGATATTTCTCCTCTCAGCTATCTGTATAGTGGCCAAAGCAATCCATGACCTTGCGACTAAGCTGCTTCCAGAAGTGGTAAGGTCACTCTCTCGTTACTTAAAGTATTGTCTCTACTGCCCAACCTTTTGCATTGCCAGTTTACATTATGCATCTCATGAGAGCACAAATACTTCATATTTAGGGTCAACATGATGTGAAACAGAAACAGCCGAAATGACAAGAGCCTAAATGCTTCCATTTGACTTCTCAGAACAAATCATTTTGAGGAGAGATGTGTGAAGACCTTCAAAATAAGTTTATGAACAGTTCGACAGATCGGGATACATTTTGAAGGTTAATAGAGTTGACTGGACAAAGTATTTTTTTTTTTTAAATAAAGAACTCGTCAATCCAGACCTACCTAAGATCCATTGAAAGGCATTAAACTTAAGATCTAAGAATCAGAAAAACATGCTAATTATGTAATCTCAGCATTTGGTTCCTGCCTACCAGTATGGATGGTGTGGAGTAAATGCTCAGTTTATTAAATGTAAATGAGTTCAGGACCAACGCTGTCACTCAAAATTCCTCATTCCTTCTCCAATGAATTAAATCCCTGCATAGACTTAAAAGCAGAAGAAAACTCCATAAAAGTGACATTCACCCTTCAAACTTGTGGGACCCCTTTTTCTTCAAACAAATAAATGGAAAGGCTCTCAGGAAAGGTTTTAAAAGCACTACCTTAAAAATAAAACTAGTGCTCTATAAACTTGTCTCCAGGCCGCCTTCCTTTTAAGGGAAAAAGAAGTCCCTTTTAATAGTGGACTTAAAGTCTTTAAGATTGACTCTATCAATGGCTCTGTTTTATTTAGGTTTTTTGCAACAGACACAATAGAAAAGATTTATTGCCCAAATGGGTACCTACTGGGTTTTTTCCCCCCTTACAGGGTTTTCTGTTTTGTAGTCTTTTTTTCAGACTACATATCTTTTCTATGTTATCATCATGACTTATGGTCAGTCCTAGCATTTAGGAAGTCCGTATAAATTGGTTTCACAAAGAAGTTGGTACAGACTGGATTTGAATCATGAATAAGGCGTGGACAGCGTGACGCCAGGCAGTGCCACCTCTGGAGCTGGTAGAGTAATTGTATTGGTAAGGCTCGACACCACACATCTTTCTAAGATAACGTTCGCAGAAAAAAAAAAATACCATAAGTGAAAGTCAAAGCAATCAAAACATTCCCCTCTCCCTCCCTCCCCCAACGAGACCGCCAATTTTTAATGAAGCACAATCAGTGTCCCCTCTGGGGAGTGGATCTTTCATTGTTTTAAGCTGAAAGTATCAATTGAGGTTTCAAACACAAAGGGCCAGATCTTAAAATCTACGCCCGATTTTATAACATGCGCACTCTGCCGCGCGCATGTTATAAAATCCGGGCTCGGCGCGCGCAAGGGGATGCACACATGTGCACCTTGCGCGCACCGAGCCTGAGGGGAGCCCCGATGGCTTTCCCCGTTCCCTCCGAGGCCGCTCCGAAAGGCCTCGGAGGGAACTTTTTTTCGGCCCCCCCCCCACCTTCCCCTCCCTTCCCCTATCTAACCCACCCCCCAGCCCTAACTAAATCGTCCCCCCTACCTTTATTTCAAAAGTTGCGCGCGCTAGCTCGCCATCCTCCAGCACAGGCTGCTGTGCCAGAGGATTCAGCCCTGCCCCGGACCACCCCCAAACCGCCACCAGCCTCCAGACCCGCCCCCTTCCCGCCCCTTTTTCGAATCCCTGGGGACATACGCGTGTCCCAGGGCTTGTACGCGCTGCTGAGCCTATGCAAAATAGGCTCAGCGAGCGCAGGGGCAGAATTTTTCAGGTTACGCGGGTAGCCTTTGAAAATCTGCCCCAACATTTGCAGCACAGTTATCAAAGCTATTTATGTGGGAAAGCCCTGATTTGACCAGGTAAAGTGAGGGAGGGTGGATTTCAGACAGTCTGGCCAAATAAATGATGTGTGGGATTTCTACAGTGTGCACACTTTTAGCTGCATTTGGGGGTAGGGGGGTGGGGGAGTAGTCACAGGGGTGTGTTTTGGGTGGGATCAGAAATCAACCTGCATAGATTGTATTTTGAAAACTATGCATGTTCTTTTCCTTTAAAATTCTACCTACACAAGAAGCAGGTGCAGAAGTCTGTGGATTAGGGATGTGCATTTTTGGTTCGTTCTTTCATTTGGTCCTTTTATATTGTTGCATGTTTTGGGGGGTTTTGTTTCATTTGTTGTTATAGTCTATGCATCTAAATGCTATTATGCATGCATAAAATAGAATTTTATGTCCCTAAAACAAATTTTAGTACATAAGCTACCAAAGGAAATGTATTTAATTTCAAAATATTTGTTACCTGTTCACTCCCATGGTCAAGGTGGAATACATAGAAACAATCATAATCAGCACTTGACTAAAAACATATATAAATAGATAGTAATTCCATATCCTCTCAAGGTGCCCACGTTCCCAAAAATCCACAATTTTTAGTCAAATGCCTACATATGAGACCACTTGCATCCCTTTGTTGTGTCCCAAAAGAAACCAAAAAATGAAGGCTTTTAACTGCCTCCTAAATGTTTGCATTCACCCCATCCGAGAGAGAGTTCCACAGTTTTGGGCTGAGCCACTGCAAAGGTTCTAGAAGGGGTTTCATCGAGCCTCTGGGAGGAGTTTACATTTTCAAAGCAACATTCATACAGCTTATTGCATTCACTGTTCAGAGCTTCCTGCATAAACATAGCCAGTTTAAACTTTATTCCCCATTGGACTGGGAGCTGGTGCATTGATCGCAAAACCAGGGAAATGTGATCTCTCAAACCTACCCCCGTCAATACACGTGCTGCAGCATTTTTACCATCTGCAGGGGTCTAAAGGCCGTCAATATATACCGAATAACAGAAGTCAAGGCCTGTTATCACTTGCGTCAGCAATACTGTGCAAAACCCTGATGATTCAGGCATGCCTTTATTTTCTGCAACATCTGTAACTTGAAAAAAGGTTCTCAGCTTATACACGCATTGAAAGATCAGGTTCTAGGGTTTCTCCTACGTCCCTAACTTGAGCTGACCCTGGTATTGACCATTCTTTAAACTTTACAGGAGAAGGATTGTCAGGCTGGAAGCCCCTGCAGTACAAATCGTGCTGGGAATGGTGTCTCAATGCTGGTTTATTATTAGATAAAACAATGACATGAATATTCCCCGTCATGATTTAGGCTTCTGATTATAGGGTTTTTTTTTAACTGATAAAGACCCCTGATGTGAAAAGAATTAAATAGATGCTTATTTCGATAAACACCAGAAAAATACCACTTCCCCTAGTACTCTCTCACCTCTCCCTTGCCTATCCTGGATCCTTCACTTTGTTTTTGTGATTTTTCACACTAACGACTCCTCGGTTGTACAAAGGTATGTTTTTGATTCAGCTGGAAAAGGTATCCAACAACAGTACCTGGTGCCACTAAATCACCGATAAACACTGATTTTTGGTACCCACAAAGAACCCCTAATTAGCTGGAAAATAAACACCTAAATTTATAATTTATAAACTCCTAAAATCAGAAGCCCTACTTATGATGCACTGCAGGTATGAAAAAAACAGGTATCATGAATCAAGGTTGCAAACACTCATGGTTAGGGTAAAAGCTTAAATCCAGTCCAGATTAGTTTCCACAGTAATTCTGCTTCATAGACAAACACAGACAACACTTGAAATATCACTTCTACTTACAGGCTTAACACAAAGCATCAGTATATACCTAAGGAGAAGAGCTCACACATCTTCTTCTGAGATCCCACGCCATCACTTGGCCTCCTTGCCATATAAATGCTAAGAACACCTTCCAGAAGGCCTAGCATAACTTTTTGAATTCTCTAAGTGCCGATCCAGATCCTCTAAGATGCAGGCCAGTCCTTGGGCCCTGCCTTTAGCACCTCACAGCAATAAGAGACACCAGCGATAGTTCTTAAACTGATAGGAGCTTCTTTTTGAGAATGTGTACTCATGAATCATGGATAGATGGACAGTCTGGATGAACTGTATGGGCTTTTTCTATTGTCATGTACTTTGCTTCTTTGTAAATAGCAAATACATTTTGCTTGGCCTTTTTTTTTAGTTTACAACTGCAACAGTAGCTTTGAAAGAATCCAGATTTATTTTTAGTTCATTTTCCAGCATCACGTAAGCTAGGCTCCTCAAAATATAAATATGTCTGCTTTTTGGTTCAGTTGCATCCCCTTTGGGTCTTAAACTGAGGTCTATTTTTTTTTTTTTGCCCTAATATATTTTATTTCTTGCTTTATTTGCAGATAAATATCTATCTTCCTCTCATTGTTTAAAAATGTGCACTGTCTTTGCGGTTGTATATCCTTCTCATTATCATTGTTTATGTCATGCCTTTCTAGCCAGGGAGTTTATGGTGTGTTACAGATAGAGCTATTAACAGAGTACAGTACTGCAATTTTGTGTAAGTTGCAGATAGAATTATTAACAGTACAGCATAGCAATTATGTGTAACTAATGTGTTAAGATGCTAAAGGATTATTGTTGGTGCCTCTTAGCAATTTTAAAGTGAATTTTAAAAGTCTGGCGTGTGCCAAAACCAGGAGATACGTGAATATGTCAGACTAGCACGTGCCAAGTGGATTTTAAAAGGCGCCCACGTATGCGCACATCTCCTGCTACGCACACAAATGAAAAGTTCCAAAAAAAGTGGTGGGGGATGGGCATGGTCTGGGCATGGATTTCAACTTTGAATTTACGCGTAAATACATACGTGCACCAGGGTCCCCTGCCGTGTACCTTTACTTCTGCTATAGAGGATGTGTAAGTAATAAAATTAAAAAAAAATAGTTTGGCGGGGTTTTAAATGTAGGGGCTAACAGGGAAACAGGAGGTTATTAAACTAGGGGGGGGGGTTTGAAAGTCCTATCCCTTACCTGGGCAAACTGGTAATGAACTGGAAAAACTGGAAACATCATCGGCGTGCATGTCTACTAAAATCCCCCCACTTACGCAGTATAAGTGGCATTTGCACGCATACGCGTGTCCCCACTTAAAATCGTGTACACGTGCACTCAGTCTGTCTATTTTATAACAGGAATGCATATACGCACGTATGTTATAAAATGGCCGCGTCCCTTGACGCAGGCCGATGAACCTGCCTGAGCGCCTTTTCAAAAGTTACCGTCCCTGTGTAAGATACACATTAGCAGAAGGTGAATATTTCCATGATTTACAATAGACAGATAGCATTGCTTAAGAAAAGTACATCATGAAAATATTGCACGATTGGTAAGGGACTATATATACAGTGTCTTTAGTATTTGGCGCCATTGGCAGGGGCGGTTCTATCATTAGGTAGAGTGAAGTGGCTGCCTCAGGTGGAAAAATTTGGGGGCAGCAAGAAATGCCCCCCCAGTACACTCCAGTGGCAGCCGCTTCATCCTGCCTGCAGAGCCAAGGTGCAGCACAAATATGCCCGCAGGGTTCCCAGCCCCCACAGGCAAGCAGACAGGAACCGCGGCACCGCTGAAGATGACAAGCCCCTGGGGGTTGGGAACCATGGTAGACCAGGGTAGGAGGGAGTGAGTGGGAAGGGAAGGGATTGTGAGTATGGGTAGGTGTGAGTGAAAGGGAAGTGGGGTGTGTGAGAAGGGAGGAGAGGGAAGGGCAGGGGAAGGAGAGGTAGAGGGAAGGGAAGGGGGGGTGTAAGTAAGAGGGGAGGTGTGGGGGAAAGGAGAAGAAGAGGAGAGTGAGGAAAATAGTTGAAAGGTGTGGGCAGTAGGGTTGCCAAATTTCAACTGTAAAAATTCTGAACACTTGGAGGAGCCGAGTAAGCTTCTTGCTGACAATGTCCTTCCACATCCACACACGACAGTTATTGTCATCTGCCCTTGGAAAATGTGCTTTTGATTTGAGGGAGAATCATAAACACTTGTCATTTATCAATGTCAACCTCAATAACCTATATCAGACAGTATGCAAAATGTAAGCAAAAAATATGTATATAATTTATTTAATTAATAAGCTAATCCTTTGATTTTCCATTTTTTTTCTTATTTTTCTTCTCTTTTGCTTACATTTGCATACTGTCTGATATAGGTTATTGAGGTTGTCTATAGGAAACAGTAGGGGTGGTCTAGGGCATTGTTTGATAGATTTATCAATGTCACACAAACTTTCTAATAAGTCATTATATACTAAGCTAATTAAAATTATTCTTCAGTCTGGATGGGGATTTTAAACATTTTTTTTTATACACTTTGTAACTTTAAGAATACAAACTACATGACATCTTTTTAAATCATTGGTATTTTACCAAATTTAAATCTTTAAAATATTAAAATATAAAACATCACAAGCTACAGAGATTCCATTTATAAAATGGAAGAGCGCACCAGGCCCATATAATACAGCCACTAGAAACTGGGGAACCAGAGAAACATCTGCTATATCTAGCGTTGCCTTACCAAGTCTGGAGTACCGGCCCTTCTGTCAGCCCCAGCCTCCTGACTTTGTCCACAGCCCTCAACCCCAGCTGGGGCATCATCCAGTTCAGTAACAGCAGCAACTGGCCAAAGCGATCACCACACACCGGCCTCAGAACAACTCTGCAGCATTTGCCAGAGTGCGCAAACCTTCATTTGGGCACAAGCACAGAAGAAAATCTCTACAGATACCATCCCTCTTGCTCCCTTATCGCCTCTCCCCAAAAAATCAGATCTGGAAGTACCACACTTAGGACTATGTGAGGGACAGGAGTTGATGGATTGGTAAAATCCCCAGTAATCATCTTGCCGCCACATCAAACTGCTACCACTCAAAGCCAAGCAGAGAAAGCCCGGCGATCTCATGGCTCTCCCAGGGCTGGTGCAAGGGTATTAGGCATCCTAGGTGAACCTACAGCCCCTCCCAACCCCAGTCCTCCCCACATGCATTTACAAAAACATTTTTTAAATGAAAAAGGACATTCAAAGTAGTCCAAGGTAAAAATATCACTGACAATAACATTCATGTTATATTACATGCCCTGCTGTGGTACCGACCAGAAAACGCTACAAAAAAGTTAAAAAACTATTTGGAGCCCATATGCTACTAGGCCTATTTTAACATGTGTTGGTTGTGGACTGGGCCCTCAGAAAGCCACGAGTAAACAGAATAGCAATTGCAATACAGTAAACCTCCCACACCAAAATAGTGCTAACAGCACTCAAACAGTAGCAATCCTACCTATGAAAAAGCAGCACTGCAAATATTACACCAGGTCCTAAAACACCAACACTCCTGCCATTAGGTAAACAGAACTAGCCAGGCTGCTTTAGATCCTTACACAGAAAATACATGCTAGAGGAATGCCTCATCTCAGCACACATGCTGAACAGAGACCCTCATCAAATATAGAATAAAGAGATGATTAAGTATAAACAGAAAAGTGCAGACAAAAACTGAACTGGAAACTGCAACAAGCCAGAGACTCTGCATGCAGTGCAACAGTGGAAAAACAGAAATATCACCATTCCTCAAAATACATCGAATGAAATCAAAAAATATAAAACATCAATAACAGTATAATCATACTAATAAAAAGAATGAATATTTCAAAACAGCTGATGAATAGAACATCCAACGATTAAAAACTCATATACATTTTTTAAAACTTTTCCAAACACTAATAAAATATTAAAAAATGCAGATACATCAAACAACATCCAATTCTTAAAATAAGGATTAAAAGAGCTCCATACCTGGGAACATTTGATTTCCAGATGGTCCGAGAATGTCGAAGATTGCTCACCACTGATGGAATTATTCGCTAAAGTGTTCCCATCACCAGAATCTGCCTTAATTGTAGGAGACTTTAACCTCCATGTAGTTAAAGCACCAAGAGCCACTACCTGTGAAACATTTCTAGAGACAGTGAAAGCTTTGGGATGGCCCCAATATGTTTCCAAAGCTACTCATAAAGCAGGACATAATCTAGCCCCCATATTTGCCTATTCTGGTAACTGTCTAATCAATACTTCTCACACCATTATACCCGGGTATGATCACCAATTAATAAAGGTGGAAATAGCCTTCCTTAACCCAACTCATAAAAGTAAAGATAATAATCACACTTTTACCTTTAGGAAAAGGATAGACACAGAGGAACTTGCAGAAGCAATAGAAAAGAGACTCCTTGAACTACATCAAACCAACGCTCACATCACACCCTCACTAATTTCTCTACACTGGTTGCCAGTACAATCCCGAATCTATTTTAAAGTAAAAATAATTCACGCCAGTAACACCGGGATGTTAGGTGTGACACCAGTGGCGTAGCCACAGGTGGGCCTAGGTGGGCCGTGGCCCACACCCTTCAGAGTCAGGCCCGCCCAAGTGTCCAGGACCGGCAGAATAAAAAGAAATCTGCAAATGCACGGCTGCCAAAACTGAGTAGAACACCATGGAGATCTTCGGCCAAGCCCATCCCAAGAGAAGAGAAATCCAGTGCTGGGTGGAGCCAGCCTGCCCGCCCTGCGGCAGTCCCGTTCCTGTGCATGAGTTTCCTTGTTTATAGGGGGTGGGGCCATTGCAAGGCCGGCCTGGGCATTCAGGCTGTCTTCAGGCCCTGGGCAGGATTTCTTTTCTGTTCCTGCCCTGGAAGAAGTACAAAAGCTGAGCAGAGGTTAGAAGCTGGGAGGGGCTGATTTTGCAGGGGAAAAAAAAAGGTATTAGGGAGTAGGGAAGAGAGAAGTCAGGAAGGAATTTGTAGCGCGAGGAATCAGATTGAAGGAGAAGTGAGGACTCAAGTATCGGAGGGAGGTGGGTCTCCAGGGGATGCCATAGGAGAATAGGAATTTGGTGATTGGTAGGAGAGCTGGGATCTATATTGGATGAGGTTTGGGGCGGGGGAAGAGTGTGGACTCAGAAAACGAGAGGGAGATTGGGGAATCAGGAATTGAGATGAAATTGGGGGGGAGGGTGCAGGGGGAGGGTGGATTCAGTGAGAGGAGTAAAACCCAATCTGGGAGCAACATGACTATATAAATAAAATGATTAATCACACATAAAAAAAAAGCATTTTATTTTTAATTTAATGATGGGATAGGTAAGTTTTATGAATATGTATCTCTGATAGCTTTATATTTTGCTCAATATTGGAGGAAATGCATTTCTGTTTCTATATCTCCAGGGCTGCAATTCTCAGAGTTTAGCTTATTGGGGTTTCCAGTTTAGTTTTTGTCTATATATTTCTGTTTCCAGTTTGTGTTCCCTTATTCAGTATTTGGTGAGGATCTGTCTGTATTCTGCATGTGTGACTGAGATGATGGACTCTGATAGCATGCAGGGTCTGTTTAGGGATCTATAGCTGTCTGACTTGTTCTTTTTTCGCAGTAGGAACTGTAATAATGTTTTAGAGCCCATTACAATATTTACTCTGCTGCCTTCTCCTGGGTGGGGGGAGCCTACACAACCCACTGTGCATTTCCACGGGCCTGTGGCACACAACTGAGCCAGTCTGTAAAGTCTGAGTATCCTGGAGCCCGGCTGGACAATATTAACTGATTATTGTAAAATATTCTGGGACCAGTTCAAAGTCTCTAATCTTACCATGTCTCCTACACAAAATCTTTATTTTGGGAATGGTAGGATTTTGTTCGCCAATTTTACTTTCTCTTGTATACAGGATATACCCTATAGTCCTGAGGCTTATATACTGGGTTTGAAATAATTTGTGATAACAAAATTTGTAATTTTGCATATTTTTAGAGGGTGGATTACTACAGTTTTTGTGGGGAAAGTCCGCTGGACCATCCTCCCCACCACCCCTTTTCCCCATGACCCCAGAGCTTGCTTGCCTCTGGCACTACAGAAAAACAAATGTCCTAGATTCGTCCCATCAGAAATCTGGTAGCCTGCTATACCCCAACTGGACTGGTCACTAAGCAATGTCCAGACACTTAGAAGCCTGAGAAAGAGGATGCATGGGAGACATCGTAGTAATGGTTAGGGCAGCAAAAGAGGTAGGACTGGCCCTGGGGCTTGACTGTCAGGCTGATTTCAGTATCAGCTTTCCTAAAACGCGTGCCCATCCACCTGTCCCCGGCCACGCGATGCGGTAGGCAAATGAGCCCTGAATTAAAAAAGGAGGCGTTAGGGGAAACTGTGGTTCCTCTTGTCTCCTCGGCATCGGGCGCTCAGGAGAAGTCAGGTTAGGAAAACGGACGCTCAATTTTACGAGCGTCCGTTTTCTTTACTCGTGCACAATCACGGGTTAGGAAAACGGACGCTCGTAAATTGAGCATCCGTTATCCTAACCTGACCGCTGTTGAGCCTTTTTTTTTTTTTTTAGGTTGCTGCTTTCTGTGGTTCTTCTGAGTGCATAAGGGGGGGTTATGGACGCGCATCCAAAACGCGCGTCCAACCGCGGGTTAACCTGTGCCCTTGCCTGAGCACACGGTATTGCATCGGCCTCTGTGTGAGCTCTGGGAGTTAGTGCTGTTATGGTATGCTAGGTTTTGCTCTATAGGTTCTGAGTGGTTTTGTATTATTTTACTATGTGCCTGCCTGGCAGTGGAGAGAATTTGTGTTGCTGTTACTCAAGTGCTACCAAAATTTGAATATTCATTTAAGGTTTTATATTTAAAAGTATGATCAGTTATGTGTTTTTACAGGATCATTCTCAGAGGGATGAGAGGAGGATGACTATTAATTTCACTGTTGCAGCATTTTGGCAGGGTCCCTATTGATCCAATCCCTGAGTCTGCTAAGTAGCAAATAACATCTTTGGGAAGACTCAGCAGTGTGCTTAGTTAAGACAAAAACAGAACGGGAAGGGGATTTGAGAGTGAAACTGCTGGGGACAGGATAGATCCTAAGGCAGGGGTGGCAAACTCTGGATCCGAGAGCCAAGAATAGGCCTGGTTTTCAGGAAATCCACAATGAATATGGATGAGATAGATTTGCATACAATGGAGGCAGTGCACGCAGATCTATCTCATGCATATTCATTGTGGATATCCTAAAAATCTGACCTGTTTGTGGCTCTTGAGGACTTGAGTTGGCCACCCCTGTCCTAAGGGAAAAGGGGGAGGGGGGCTTGAGACTTGAGAGAGACTACTGGACATGAGCAGGAATTGAGAGAGAGACACAGGACAGAGTGAGGGGTGGGAGTCATCTCATCACTTCACCCTGTCCCAGCAGTCTCTCTCTCTCTCTGTTAAAGGGGGAAAGAAGGACATTGCAGCAGAGATTGCTGTGAGGGCAGAAGAGTTTATTGATAACAGCATAACTAGCATGCTCACAAGTCCCTGCCTCATGCCCACCCAGGTTAACCTTGTGCTCTGCCAAAATATCAGTTCTGGCTACGCCACTATGTGACACTACAACCATACACACCGCAGAGAACACTGAGGGGGTTATTTTCCAACTTCGCATGCGAAAAGCACCATAACGCATGGTGCGATGCTAATTTGGAAAAGGGGGAGAAGTTTGGGGCAGGATTTCTGTCAAAGTGGGCTGGCTTCGCAGATATGGCTGTTTGCGAAACCATATCGCACAGTTTTAATGCCAGAAATAACTACACCTTTTTCATTGGCATTAAGCTGTGCGATACTTTTTGCAAATAGTGTTTTGGGTATTTTAAGCTGGGGGGGGGGGGAAGAGATAGAGAGAGAGACATACGAACAGAACACTACACTCTTGTGAAGATTTGATGTCTTTCAGAGTGAGGAAACTCACACAAAGATGAGATTTGTTACCCAGGTTGAGAATCCATCAAGATAGGTTGAGAGAACATTGTACAAATCTCATCTTTGTCAGCTCGATACAGTAACATTCAGTTGAAGATTTCTCGTCTGTAACGAGCTCGCTGCGCACAATTCGGACGCGTAAGGCAAACCAGCGATACAGTCTCCAGTTTCGCGCGTCCGTAGCGCTTCTTAAAACAGACGCGTAACCCTTCCCCACCCGGCATGTAAATGAACGAATTAGCTGTATAATGAAGGAATTAGCTATTCCCCTCTGATACCGTAACGCGCGCTCAGGTTATCTCATTAGTAACGCACTGTTTTGCCGCGGCCGTAACGTGTTAGTTTACCGCCTCCCCCTAGTAGGAGTTAGGACTGTGAGTCTAGTAACAAATCCATCGACACCGCTTAAGACACTCAAAAACAATAAAACACAATAAAAAAAAAAAAGCGATACAGAGATGATCGAGAAAATGTAATGATGTGGGACACATAAAACCTGTCAGAAAAAAAAATAAAAATTTTTAAATACCTGTCGGAGGGCCGCGTGGGTCCAGGCGGCCGGCGGGAGCCGGGTGGTCGCGTGTTAAATCTAGGCCGCGGGCGGGTGGGCGCCTGTTCCAGGCGGCAGCGGCGGCGGGGGGACACGCGTTAGTTCGAGATGGCCGGTGGGCGGCGGGTGGTTGCGTGTTAAATCTAGGCCGCGGGCGGGTGGGCGCCTGTTCCAGGCGGCAGCGGCGGCGGGGGGACACGCGTTAGTTCGAGACGGCCGGTGGGCGGCGGGTGGTCGCGTGTTAAATCTAGGCCGGGTCCGCACAGGCGCGCATTCATTCATTCACTGCCGGTGGGGGCTGCCCCGGCAGCCCCCACCGGCAGTGAATGAATGCGCACCTGTGCGACCCCTGCGATTCGGCGCTCAAGGCAGTCACATGCTGTAACTGCCTTGAGCGCCGAATCGCAGGGGTCGCACAGGCGCGCATTCATTCAGGCGGAGCCGGCTGCTTTCGCCGCCGGCTCCTCCGCCTGGATGAATGAATGCGCGCCTGTGCGACCCGGCCTAGATTTAACACGCGACCACCCGCTGCCACCCGCCCGCCGGCCGTCTCGAACTAACGCGTGTCCACCCGCCCCCGCCACCGCCGCCTGGAACAGGCGCCCACCCGCCCGCGGCCTAGATTAAACACGCGACCACCCGGCTCCCGCCGCCAGCCGCCTGGACCCACGCGGCCCTCCGACAGGTATTTAAAAATTTATTTTTTTTTTGAACACTCAGGTTTTTACATATTTTTGGTTTGTTTTTTTTTCACTTCATGGTGCCTGTCATTTCAAATGACATTTGAAATGACAGGTACCAGCGCACCCTGGTTACTGTATAGGCGCTGTATTAAGCGCCTATACAGTAAAATGGGTTACGCGGGCATAACCCTTCCCTACCGCTTTAAAGCCGCGGCATGCATTTGCATGCGATTAGAGGAGAGTATCGGGGACTAAGTGAAGAGAACTGTGCGTGCGGGGAGGAAGGGTGCGCCTGACACTGCCGCACTGTTATTACCGCGGCCTTACAGGATCGACCCGTGTGTGAGTTTCCTCACTCTGAAGGTCATCAAATCTTCACAAGAGTGTACTGTTCTGTTCGTACGTCTCACTCTGCATGTCAAAGTGGCCCCTAACCCCTATATTACTACTTAAACCTCACCTCAAGTTACTAGGTGGGCCTCCTATAGAGATATAAATACCAAACTATTAGAAGGGCCTTATAGCTAGTCTCTCTCTCCCTCTCTCCCCCCCCCCCCCCCCCCCCCGTGAAGTCTGTGGTAATACCTATGCAAAACGCTAAGATAGAAGAGGGCTGCAGGATTTCATGCTATCACATCGGGAAGACTTTCGTTTAGCCAAGCCCAATTCAAGGTATTTCAAACTAGGGTGACAAGCCATGCAGTCTGAGGTTTCAGCTGCTCGAGGTCCCGCTCCTCCGTCTTTTCTGCCCTGCCTGCCCAATACCTTGCAACCTCCTAAACTCTGAGCCTGACACTCCACTGCCTTATGTGCCTCCACTCCTCTTCAGCCGTGCGGCCTGATATCGTTGCTGCCAGCTCTTACCTCGGCAATGACATCTCCTTCATCCTCCCGGTGCAGGCCCACAACATTTCTTTTTCTGGGCCCGTACCAGCAGGATGAAGGAGATGCTGCTCCTGCAGCCAGTGCCGGCGCTTCTTGTCTCTCCTGTGGTGCAAAACAAACGTTAGCTATTTGAACTGCAAGGGACTCAATATCTATTGTGCGACCATGTGGTACAAACAGATCTGCAGGAAGGAGAGACGAGGCACTGGCGCTGGGCCTTAGGAGAAGGCACAGCTTGCAGGAGACAGAGATGCCGAGCAGAAACCCTCCAGTTGCACTTTGGAGGGCTAAAATCCGGACATTTTAGTTCCCCTCCTGCCTTCTGGACATAAGCCTTAATTTCCGTACTGACTGGAGAAAATCCAGACAGTTGGCAACCCTAGTGGGAGGTAGAGAGGGAGCAAGAATATATGGGCGTGTGTGAGTGGGAGAGAATGCAGGGACAATTCTGGCAGTACTGCAACAGTGGCGATTCCTTGTTCTTCCTGCTTGTGTGGGCCCCAGAGAGGAAGCTGAGTTGTGTGGGCTTGTGTGGGTGGGAAGGAGGAGGAGGCGTAATCGCTGTGATCAGAAGGAGCAGGAGCATCAGCAGCATTGGCCCACGTGACCAGTAGAAAGGAGCAGTGACAGCCCACACCCTGAGAGGAAAAAGAAGTCATCCCATCACCTGCGAGTACTAAAGGTGGAGGCTGCTGCTGCTGCTTGTGCATCCCAGAGGGGGAGGAGAGTGTGTGTTGCGCATTTCTGTATGAGAAAGTGTGTATGTGTATATATATGAACAAAGACAAAGTTTGTTTGCGCAGGCCAGGATAGAGTGCATCAACACGGACCCCGCCCCACCTTCACCCATCTCCCAAGAGAGCAAATGCTGGGGAAGGGTGGGATTCAAGTGATAGGGCTTCTGGCCATTTTGGAGCAAGCATGTTACACAGTACTGTATCAAAGTGATATCTGCCTGGGATTCTGAAATGGATCAGCACAGCTATGGCCCGATTTACATAGATTAGAAGAATTACAATCATGGAATGGCAGGAGCTCTCAGAACCTTTGAACACTCATATAAATATTCAGCATTAAAATGTAAATCAGAACACAAAGAGCCTGATCAGGATTTTGATTAATTAAACTGCCAATTTAATTTAATTTGTATTTTTGCTATTACTATGCTATTGCTTTGAATTTCAGATCACAGCAGCTTTCTTTTTTTTCTCCAAATAAGACTGCCAATGTTTTCACAATCTTTGAATGAATTTGCATAGCATGTAATTGAACAAACAACTGGAGGAAGAAATATATCAAGTACTTAAATATTCAGTTCATCAACCGCTAGCTGTCCGATATAAAAACCTCATCTTGGCGTCCATTAGAAATAATGCATCTAACGACTGTATTTCCTACTGTGTGTAATGTAGGTCATATGTCAACTTCTAAGTTGGATTCAAACAGTGTTCTCTAGCAGAGAAAGTGCAAGCTTCTTCCTGTAATATTCACTGGCTAGGTTGCGCTTGATCCAGATTAAACAAAGAGGAAACTTAATTTTGATGTCTTAAGTGATGGCTCACATAAGAGTTTGTTGCGGGGGAGGGGGGCTTGTCATATTGATTCTCTTCCCTCACCTCTCAAATGAAGATATCTTTTATTGGCTAAAAAAAAAAAAAAAATAGTGAATAGGTGGTGGTATATGCCAGCTTTCAAAAACTTCTTCAGGTGACTTTGCAGCTCTAAGAGTGGAAGCAGATTTTATATACAACAAAAGCATTATTTTTAAATTAAATTAATATCCTTGCTACATTACAGAAGAGAGCAATAAACAATGACTGCAGCGTTGTCTTCAGTAACTTAACCTAGATGGAAAATATATGCCAAAATAATATGGAAACCCTTAGCGCTGGACTTTGAATTTCAAATCATGCAAATGAGCTACCTAGAATCTTTTACCATACGTTTCACTAAATAAAGCACAGGGCAGTGTGCATCAAAAAAGAACAAGCTAGCAAAAAATCACAGATTGAAACTTTAATTTAGATGCTGAGTTGGCAATGTAATAAACACATGGGAAATGGCCTCTCTGTATTTTATAGCAATGCAGACCACCTGTATGGAAGTTAAACTCAGCAGCAGTGTATTCTATCATAGTTTATGCTAGCTGCCAAATTATAGGGTGAGAGAGAAGTTAAGTGAAATCTATAGGCAAGTGATTTCCTGCTCCATCAATAATACACCAATATCATGGAGCCTAATTCATCAAAGGATTTCACACCGTTTTAATGTAAATCCCAACTGTATCATTCTGTTGTAAGAAAAACTTATTGACTCACTAAACTGATCCTGAAAAGGTATAAATTCTTGCACTCCATCCCTAGGACCCTTCTTGTCTGGCAACTGTTCAACACTGCAGTGCCTGCTACATCAGTATTCAGCCACATGCACAGAATTTGAAGGTCAAATTGTGACGCGATGTGGATATTAAATGCTAATCCACACGTCTTCAAAAGAAATGCTGAACATATACTAAAACCAGTAATAAGTGACAGCATGTTAACTTGTAAGGTTAAACCAGGGTCATCCTTGGGGGCCGATGCAATACAGTGCGCTGAGCCCAGCGCACTGTATAACCCGCAGTTGGACGTGGGTTGTAGAGGCGCTAACTAATCCCCTTATGCAATAAGGGGATTAGCGCCTCTACAATGTACGTCCAATGTGGCGTGAAACTAATAGCGCTCATCACATGCAAATGCATGTGAATGAGGCTATTAGCTATTCACTCCGTATGAAAAAAAAAAATGTGTGTCTAGGACGCACATTTTAGCGATCAGAAATTAACGCCTGCCCAGAGCAGGCATTAATTGCTGAACAGTATTAAAACTAATACAGAAAAGCAGAAAAAAAGCTTTTCTGTACTGCCTCCTACTTAATATTCTTGGGATATTAACTGGGAGGTACATAGGCCATAGGAGTGAACACAGCCAGCAAAATCATATACGTGGGCATATGAGTACACATGGCACCCATGCAGGAGAATCGTTGCCTTGCTCATCTCACCTAGTGAAGCAGAGCGGATGAGATTCACTTGATAAAATGCTGCTAGTGTAACCCCCCCATCCTTTTGGTTGATTAATTTGAAGGGGGCCACACAGTTCCCAGGATGCTATTAACGCCCCAGACCTCTGATTCTCTCTGCCATCCCACTACTCCAGTAGCTCCTGGGATGCCGGGGGGTTCACTGACAGGAAGGAGGTCTAGACCTCCGGGGCCCTTAGCGCAGTGGTAGAAGTTTTCCAAACAGTCCCTCACTTTCGTTCACTTCTCAGTCACCAAACAAACTGCTCACTGTAGCAGAGTTCATTTGACAGAGCCAGCACCCAAAACACAGAAGGAGGCAATGATGGTGCTGAACAAAAATAATTTTCTTTTATCTTAAAAAATAAGATCCAGGCCAATATTGCAAAAACCATAAATAGCAAAAGAAAAATCATAATTACAAAAAAGCTCCAGTCTCTTTATCCATGGAGCAAACTCTTTCAGCCCTGAGTTTTTTCACTGAATCAGTGTCCAAGTCTCATGCCCTATAAAGAATAGGATAGTTGTCTTCCTTCACTAGCATGTATTAGGAGGAGAAAAAAACCAATAATGTTCTGTCTCCAAACTGTTGCATAGCAGATCTTCAAAAATCCAGATATATTTATGCACACTGTATGCTGGCCGCAGGATAGTCTTGCTGGAAACTCCATTCCTCCCATAGGACCTGGTGAAAAATAGCATCTCAAAACCTGAAAAAATTACCAGTGGTCAGCCAGGAAGCCTACCAAACACCACCTCAAAAACGTCTGTTGGGATCATCAACTCCTAAAAGTGTAAACAGGAGGGGAGGTTTTTATGTATATTAGTGTGTATTGAACTAATGCTCAGTTATGTAAAATAAGATAAAGTTAAAGGGGCAGATTTTATAAATCTGCGCACACGCGTA
Source organism: Rhinatrema bivittatum (assembly GCF_901001135.1). NCBI lineage: Eukaryota > Metazoa > Chordata > Amphibia > Gymnophiona > Rhinatrematidae > Rhinatrema > Rhinatrema bivittatum. The sequence goes on along the minus strand of NC_042620.1, from coordinate 49,404,247 downwards.
CTTTTGTTCGCGCACCAGGCGCGAACAAGAGTATGCGAGATTTCAATAGATACGCGCGTATCCATTAAAAACCGGGGTCGGCGCGCGCAAGGCTGCCCAAAATTGGCAATGCAATACAATACTACTCTACCACTAATATAGTTCCTATTTTTTCTCTCTCACATAAGAGATCTGATAGAAGTCTACAAAATCATGAAAGGACTTGAATAAGTTAATGTAAATCAGTTATTTACTCTCTCAGATAATAAAAGGACCAGGGGGCACTCCATGAAGTTAGCAAGCAGCTCATTTAAAACAAATCAAAGAAAATTCTTTTTCACTCAGCACATAGTTAAGCTCTGGAATTCAATGCCAGAGGATGTGGTTACAGCAGTTAGTGTAACTGGGTTTAAAAAAGGTTTGGATAAGTTTCTAGAGGATAAAACTGCAATTAAGGTAATTAATAAGCAATAGTAGCTTGTGATCTATCTAATGTTTGGGTACTTGCCAGGTACTTGTAGCCTGGTTTGGCCACTGTTGGAAACAGGATATTGGGCTTGATGGACCCTTGGTCTGACCCAGTATGGCGTTTCTTATGTTATTATGACAGCATATCACTGTTCTTCCTCCTCAGTTGAAACATAGCTGCTGGTGTCAAACTAGTTTTGCCCATTATCTAAACTCAAGCATTGGAGATCTCCTTTGGCACAATATGATCTTCTGTGTTTGATCTTATTACATCCTCACTTATGTCACTGCATTGGTCACCAGTACAAGCCAGAATATACTTTAAAGTATTAATGAATAATATTCAACATCATTCATCCAATAAAACCGGCTTGCTAGGAGTGACACTACAATCATACAATCCACAGAGAATAATAAGATCCCAAAATAAAGGACTATTGTCTATTCTCACAATAAAAGCACCCATCTGATGCAAATAAGAGATCGTGTGGTTTCCATAGCGGGTCCAAAGCTCTGGAATTCTCTGCCTGAGACACTACATATTTTACCAGATGGAAAGAAATTTAAATGTGAACTAAAACCAGGGCTATTCAAAAACGCTTATGAACTAACCTAACAACTGCAGAATATACTAAACCACAAAAACATTAAGAATAAAAGATAATCAAATCATGAAGAATAATCCTAATGAGAGAATATAAGATTCTCAAACAACGTTCTGACTATAATGTGAGCACTCTCATTTGATTTAACTTAACATACTCTTTACCTTAAATACTAGATAATTTAGTAATAGACTCTAGATCATTTGTTAATATTTATGCATGCTATGAATACCAACGCTGTAACCAACCATTGCTTGTCTGTTAAGAAATAACTATGAATGTCACTTTGTACACCGGCTAACTCAAGTCCTGTCCATTATGCCCATTCCCTGTCCCTGAATTGTCCAGCTAAATACGTATCCGGATAAGTAACTTATCCAACTAATGGCACTCACCGATCCTAGCCGGATAATCAGTGGTGTCTCTTGGCCAGATAAGTACTATCTATCTGGCTGATTGATGTTTTCAATATTGGCCTCCATATTGTTATTTTCAGCGGTAACTGAGAATGTGTTGGATCATATTGTGAGGAACACTGGCAAGTAATCTAGTATAAAAGCAGATCCGATAATCAAAGGAAAGGAAAGCCTGCATCTGGGCAAGATGCAAAAACTCACTCTCTCCTCAGCAGCACTTCTCTTTAGACTAGAGCACCCACAAAAGCCTCTGTTCATCTTATTACAATTCATTTTAATCATTGAATGAAATGCAAAAACCAAAAAAAACCCTTAGTCCTGTACTATAATCAGAGGGAGCTAAAAGTTAACATTTGTGCCCTGTAAGAAAAGATTTTAGAGGCGGCAGAAGAGGGTCCACACAAAGATGAAAGCAACTGAGTTCGTGGGAGTTAATCAGACCTTATTTTTATGATTCAGCCAGTGCTTGCATTTTTCTCAGTAATAGTGGTACAGGTTGGAGCAATGCAGTCCTCGGTAATATGGCAAGAAACTCCAGTTTACAGAAGTAAGAACCCATCTAAATTTTCTTCCTTTTTTGTATATCATATAAAATACATTTTGTGTGTATAGGGAGGATAATTTTATAACTGTTCAAGTAGGGCTTGTACATGCAGACTTTAGCCAGCATTTTGAAAGTGAACTTAGAAGCTTAATACTTTGAAAATGTGCAGATAATTGGCCTGGTATGCACATAGATTAGCTCATGTAAAATTACACCTCCTTATTGGAGGATATAACTTAGGCAGGTTACGGTAATTTACACACTAAACCTTTTACAATAAAAAAAAAAGTACTGTTTGTGCTTAATTCCAACTCTGTTCTAACTCCTCCCCACCACCTTTCTGCCATTCATGAAAAGCAGACGCGTAACCAGATTCTATGGATACTTTTATGCACAAAGAGCCCTGGTCTATTCTGCAAGAGTCATTTGCATGCATAAAACTGGGATTTATGTGCATAAATGGCTTTGAAAATCAACCCAGTCAGCAATAATTTTATAACAGCCAACTTAAATGAGTAAGTTACACCAGTTTTTCAAAGTGGACTTAGGGGCAACACAGTTATACCTGCTGCTATATGCACACAAAATGTTCACGGAAATCTAGAAGGCTCATCACCCAGTAAAAATGTTGCAAAAGTAAATTTTTTATTGGTTATGATAAGGCTTGGGGATAACTGCACAGGGCAAATACTACCATAAGAAGCTTGCTGGGCAAACTGGATGGACCAGTTGGTCCTTTTCTGCCATCATTACTATGTTACTATGTAAATCCAAACCCCTCTCCAACTCCACCCCCTCTCAATATAGGTAAATTTGCATGTGAACAAGCAATACATGTATAAGTTTACCCACCTATCAGCGGACAATTTTATAAAAAGCCATTTCCGTAGAGTAAAATATAGAAATTTCTTTAAAAATTGCCTTCATAGTGACCAATGTTTAAATAGCCCATGTATTTTCAAACTGTACTGGTGCTTTTAACCCACACATTTTATTTTGAAATTCTTAACTGGTCTATATAGATTTTTAATGCAAAGTGACTTGCACATTCAAGTGAGATGGATTGATTGATGCGACTTGGCTTGGCCTGTTTATCTAGTAAGGGAAGGAAGGAAGATTTCTAATGTTTATGGACTTCTCCTTCCTCACCAATGACTTTGGGAAGTCATCTTACACCTGTCAAGAGCTCAGTTCATCGAAATATATTTCTGACTGGGAGAAAGTGCATAGCAAAAGATGTTAAGGGGTCTATATTCTAAAGCTTCTTAGCCGGATAAGACAGATTTATCCAGCTCAGTGGCTGCCACTGAATATCTGACTACACTACTTAGCTGGATAAGTCACTTATCCAGTTAAATAGCCAGATAATCAGTGGGCATAACAGGGCAGTGCTACCTGTCTGGCCAATTTATCCCAGGATTCATCATTCCGCTATAATTATATAATTCCGTGCATTCTACTGTAAGCGCGCTGGAACAGAAGAAAATAGAGTTTGAATTGCATAATGAAAATACACGTGTTTTTGTTATGGTAATGGTCATGTTAAATGTTTTGTCCTCTTCAGAACTGAATAAAGGAAATGCAAAGTTCATATGAGAATAAAGCGGAAATTAACTTTTCTATTTCAAGCCTAAAAGATTTTAATGTATACACGTGATCCTACATGGTGCTCTGTAATGTGATGTATGTAAATATAAGGATAATTTTCAAAGGGATTTTACCTGTGTAGATCACGTGAAAATTGTCTGCCCTGTATGTGGGTACAAGGGAACGCATAATTTGACAAGTGGTTACCTTGTACCTACATTGTAGTGGAGCTGTTCCTGGAACTAGCACAGGTTGGGGATGAAAGCTGCATGCATAGTTTTGGATTTTCAGAACCATGGAGTCAATATTCAAAGACATTTAGCCAGGTAAATTCAGAAGTTATCCAGCTAAATGGCAACTTTTTGAATACTGGGGCCCTTACCCAGCTAGGTTTTATCAGGGTAATTCATTATCTGGTTAAATTTTAAATCATCATTCTGAAGGTGTTCCAGGGCAGGATAAATTTATCAACTAACTCAGTCAATTTTCAACTGTATCTGACTAGGGGCCGGGTTTTCTCCCATTCTTTGGAAAAAAAAGCCTAGTAAAGTTAGTTGGATACATTTGGGTCTGCCTTGATCGGCTATGTTCAGAGAGGTTTGGGGCTGGGAGAGCTCAGCCTGACAGGGCAGATCTGAAAATTATTACCTGGGGGTTGGAGAATCAGGCTGCAGGCCTATGTGTGGATGAGGGGTTTTTTGTGTTTTTTTAAACTCTGCCACTTAACTGACTATATTGTTTTGAAATATAGCCGGTTAAAATAAAAGATATCCAGCCAGATACCTTTAAACCTAACTGGCTATATTCAAATAGCCGATTAGGTTTAAAAGTTATTCAGCTAAAGTTGGCCAGATAACTTTAATCGTTTAGCTGGATTTCTTTTCCGCTTGCTGCCTTTACTGAACATTGGCCTTTGTGTGTGTAGCTTTTGGTCAGAAAAAGTATTTGTGGAAAGCAAGTGCAAATCTCAGCAGGTACTTTTCCCTAAGGCAATTTTCAAATTAGAAATAAGTGCCTACTTTTCCTTTGAAAATTGCTGGAAAGCCCACGGATAAAATAAAATACCTGTGAAGTTTGCATCAATGCAGCAGCATGAAAATTGCTTTCTGTGTGGTTTGTGGTAGGCAGAATAGCTTCCTGTTTTGTATTGCCAGCATCTTCTATTTCCCATTAATTTCTGTGCATTGTCACGCCCCAGACTGCATGTAGAAAGGCAGCTCGTTGGTTGACGTGGGAGCATCAATTTTAGGGCTTCATGCCTTTCCTTTGTGCTGATCTCAGATTCTGATCATGCTCAATTATAGTACCTCCGCATTGATTCTTCCTATGCTTGAAAAAATTAATGCTTGTAGTACTGACCGGAAGTCATTTGGTGTTAGTAGTGGTTTAAGTCTTCTGAGAGTCATAAGTTTGGCGTAACCTTCTCTTACTTTTAGAGATATATGTTGTTTCATACTTAGTTCCGTATCGATAATCACTCCAAGGTTTCGTCCTTTCTCTGCTAGTTGTATTTTTTGGTTGTTATTGATTGTTATTGGGTTTTGAATGATTGTGATTTTTTTTCATTCAAGATGAAGAATTCTGTTTTCTCTATGTTAATAACTAATTCCATCTGGTTTAAGAGCTGTTTTATTATATCTAGATACATGTTGGCTAAGGCTAATGTTTTCTCAATTGAGTCATTAATTGGAAGTATTAGTTGAATATCGTCAGCATATATGTAGTGTGAGATGCCCAGACCAGCTAGTAGATGGCATAACGGCAGCATGTATATGTTGAATAGTGTGGCAGATAGGGCTGATCCCTGCGGAACTCCTGTTTGAAGGTTTATTCTTTTTGACATTGTTTTTTTGATTTGCACTTGGAAATATCTGTTATCTAGGTATGATTTGAACCATTTGATTGTTGTGTTGCATAGTCCTATTTCTTCTAATCTATTTAATTGGAGGGTGTTGACGTTTTCATCTGAATTGGTTTACCCCATCCCAAGATGAGACGTTTATTCAGATTAAAACTATTTGTACAGCAAAAATAGTCTGAATAATTAATACATAGCCCATTATTGCAGCTTGGCTTGTTAACATTTTTGTATTGCATGCAGGTATTACGGTAGTCAGTGAAGTACGCAGACTGCAGACTGACAGGCAAGGTGCAGTGTCAGTGCTGTTGAGGGACCTGAGCTGGAGATATTACTCTTTTAGGACCAGCATTGAACAACTGTTTTTCACCATAACCATAGGGACATCAATTTTTCAATGTAATTTCCCCAAGTAAACTGGCTGTCTAAAAACTGCTCTTGCTCAGTCCTGCTAAAAGCACTCACAGGGTTTCCTAACATCCCTACATTCAGCCAGCCGGAGGGCAGGCATTTCCAGGGGTCGTGTTCAGCGGTGGGGTTGGTAAACAGTACATGGAGATGGGGAATTTCTAATCTACACACTGTTTTCTCAGTCAAAATTTGCCTCCAGCAAAAGCAGGTGCAATGGTGCAGGTTCTTTGGATCCCTGAGCAGTTTTCAAAGGGAATCTAAGAATGTATTAAGTAGAAAGTCCACCTGTACAAAGTACCCATGGACTTTGTGCCTAGGCAGACTGTTTGAGAATTGTTCCTAAGTCGAGTTCTTGGTGTCTTGAACCATCTGTCATTTTTCCTCCTACAGTAATTGTGTTGCCTGCCTACAATGAGCAATAGTTTTGTGATGTGAATAGTAATCCATAAGTAATTTAGATGATATCAATTTAAATTTCCCACAGACCTTTGACATCTGTTTAATCAAAATGATTCTGCTCGCTTTAATCAGTGCTGTAAAAAAAAAAAAGGATGGAAAGTGATTAAGTTCTGAGATTGCTTAGTTGGTAAATGACAATAATTTCTCCTTGCTATGTGTACACTTTGAACAGGCTCATGCCTGCTCCCCTTGTCTACTCTGTTGCATAAGGGTAAGCCTTGTAAGATCCCCACTTTTGTTCTTTTCATTTATTCTTTGGCGTGGCATTGCAAATCAACCAGCTTCCATCTGCCTCCATCCTGTCTAGTTCAAACAAAAGTCTTACTTGTGCTGCTTTGATTTTGAAAAACATTCAGGTGCTTTTTTTTAGGTAGCCCACCACATTTGCTAAAGCTCTTGAGGAGGTCTTTCAACACTAACCTGTACTAGTAACTTCACTCCCACATCATTTCCTGTTCTTCTTATAGTTTTAGGGGTCCTTCCTGGCCGTGAGGTGGGAAGGGGACGGGAAAGAATAATTCTTTCAAGGCCCATCTACATGCGGGATGTCCTTCCGCACCTCCCAATAGGAATATACAAACTTGCAGGCTAGTGTTGTTCAAAGACAAAGACATTTACTTGTTTGTGCGGGAGATGAATTGGCAGACAGCACATTTGCATCCGGTGCAGTCCATAAAGCAAAGATCCAAACAGAACACAGCCAATAGATACGCAGTAACTAGAAATCCCCTGCACTAGGCAATCTCTGGAATTCATTGCCAGAGGATGTGGTGAAAGCATAGGGGCAGATTTTCAAAGGGGTATGCGCACAAGATACGCACATAGCCCCCGAAAAGCTGCCCCTTCCACCCCCTGCGCACGCCGAGCCTATCTTGCATAGGCTCGGCGGTGTGCGCAAGCCCCGGGACGCGCGTAAGCCCTGGGGCTTTCCAGGGGGGGGGGGCGTGCTGGGGGCATGTCGCGGCCGGCGCATCATCGGGGGCATTCCGGGGGTGGGGCCGTGGGCGTGGTTCCGACCCAGGGGCATGGCCGAGGCCTCCGAAACTGCTCCTGAGCCAGGGAATGGCGCACTGGGGGCCAGCCGGTGCACACGAGTTACGCCTGCCTCGGGCAGGCGTAACTTTTGAAATAAAGGTGGGGGGGGAATTTGTTAGGGCCAGGGGGCGGGTTAGTTAGGGGAAGGAAAGGGAAGGTGGGGGCGCCGGAAAGAAAGTTCCCTCCGAGGCCGCTCCAATTTCCGAGCGGCCTCGGAGGGAACGAAGGCAGGCTGCACGGCTCGGCGCACACAGGCTGCCGATTTTGCGCAGCCTTGTGCGCACCGACCCCAGATTTTAAAAGATATGTGCGGCCACGCGCATATCTTTTAAAATCCGGCGTACTTTTGTTTGCGCCGGTTGCGCGTACTTTTTAAAAATCTGCCCCTTAGTGTAGCTGCATTTAAAAAAGGTTTGGATAAGTTCCTAGAGAAAAAGTCCATAAACCATTATTAAGGTGGAGTTGCAGAAATCCATTTCTTATCCCTGGGATAAGCAGTATAGTATCTACCACTTGCTATCCTGCCAGACCACTGTTGGAAACAGGATACTGGACTTGACGGACCTTTGGTCTGACCCAGTATGGCAAATCTTATGTTCTAGTCAGTACTTGGTGCTGCAATTTTTTTTTTTACCGCGTATGCAAAGAGCATTAATTACAGACCCATTTTTTTCAGTGCACCCAGTACTTTAAAAATGGAATTGTAATTGAAAACCTTCCTTTTCAGAAATGTATCAGCGTTTATTGTAATGAACAATAATGGGAGAAAAATCAGAATAACATGACATTTTTTACCTGATATTTCTCCCATTCTTGTTTATTATAACAAATGCTGATAAATTCCTGGGTAAAATAAAATAAAAATTGAACATTAAGGTGCATAAATGTATTGGACAATATATATCCTTAATTGCAATTTTCTCTGTTTTAGTACAATCATTACAAAGTTGAACACGAATCAATTTTCAGAGAGCCTTAGTGCAGATAAGATTAGTCAGTTATCTTTAGTTGAATTTTCAACCAAATCTAACCAGGTAGGTTTGGCTGAAAATTCACCTAAAAATAACTGGCTAAATTGATCTAGCTGACTGGATTGAGGACTGCAATTCTGTGTAGCTGAGATGCCCCTCCTAAATTTTGCCAATTAATGCTGAAAATTGGTGTTAACTGGCTTAAGTCTTAAGCCCACCCAGGAAAGCCCCTGGAACTGCCCCCTTTTTGATTGGCTGAATTTGACTGTGCTGCAAATTTACACCTAGACTCAGGAAGCCATGATATGTTTTTGCAGGAGGTGTCCCACTATCTTGGGGTGGGGGAGGGGTGTTGCTGGGATAGTGCCCTCCCCCCGAAAACCCATCATGGCTGTATGGCGTGTTCTTTTGTGTCATGGCAAAACATCACAACATAAAAGAAGGCAGCCCCAAACTCACGGGACCATCATCAGTCCCGTGAGTTTGGGGCCTCTGGTCCCCTCAATTTTTGGCCCCGCTATTTTGAGGGGGCCTCTGGTCCCCTCAAAATAGCGGCCAAATGGGGAGGTTGAACAGGGGTCAGTGCTGACCCCCATTTCAACCTGAGGTGGCCTCAACTCCACCAAAAATGAAAAAAGTGCCAATAATGTACATGGTGGTTGCGGCCCCCCTGAAGTCCAAGCCCCCCACGTCAGGCCCCCTGAAGTCACTGCAAGCACCACCCCAACTTTCAACCCTTCGCCCACACCCTCCCCCCCCCCCCTGATATGACTCGGATCCCTGGACCATACCCTAGTCACATGGCTGAGGCAAGGTCAGGACAGTGCCATTTTGGAAAATGGCGCCAACTAGGATAGGTGCAAGGGTGCACCCATCTCTGATGCAGGCTTCACGTTAAGGTAAGGAGGGCTCTGTGTGGGGCAGGAGGGTGGGAGTTGGGGGGGTTTACACGCCGTGAGTGGGGAGTTTGTACACTTCAGGGGGCTGGGGGTGGGGCTTGGAATGACTTTGAGGGGGCCAGGAAGATGGGGAGTTGGAACACTTCGGGGGGGGGGGCCAGGGGGCAGGAGCTTCAGTGGGTGCTGCCACCATGTGCATCTACTTTTATTTCATTTTGGGGGGGAATCAGGGCCGGCTCGATTGGCAGCCCTGGGTTGAAACTGGGTCAGCACTGACCCCCCACTGAGCCTCCCCTTTTGGCTGCGGGTTTTCATTCATTCATTCATTCATTTATTTTTATGGCTGCTTTAAATGTGCGGTGGGAGCCTCAGGACCTGCGTTAGGCTCCCGGGCCTCCCGCCACACATCTGAATCTTCCGTAGGAGGTGTTATTATTTTATCGTGGCTGACCTCCTTCTCGGTCGGCTGTGATAAAATATGAGCATCAAATTGCTTATTAATGCCCTTCTTTGCATGAATTTGCATTATTCATGCATGCAAAGAAGGTCATTGTAATAGGGGAGGGTATCTGATAGGAAGATGCAAAATATCATGGTTATCGCAACGATAGTGCACTATTGCAGCGATATAACCCGTGTTAGAACTGTAACGCAGTTTGATGAATGAACCAGATAAGCTGGTCAAATTTAACTGGTCGGAAGAAAAGGGTGGGGGTGAGGAATCAATAAAAGCAGAGGTTTAGCCAGTTAACTCTTCAAGATAGCCAGTTAGTCCTTTTGAAAATCCACTCCCGATTGGCTGATTTGCCATAGTTTGCATTGCTGCAAAGACTACAATCACACACTTTATAGCAGTGCTGAACAGTGAACTGATTTACCGTCATTGATTCTACTGGTGTGGCTGACAAAGCAGCCTTAAAATTGTTATATGTACTGAATGCCCATGTTCGGGGGGGTTTTCTATCTGTTTATGTAGTTCCCCCCCCCCCCCCCCCCCCCAAATACCTCAGATTCCACAAGCATGTCTGTGAGTCTGCCTAATGTGTGGGATATTTAAATCACAATTCATGCTAAACCCCATGAAAGGTGCACCAGAGCTGCTGGCACACTACAGCAGTCTAAACAGTGTCGTGCTAGTTTGTATTGACATTTGATAAATCAGCTGTTAAGTGCATGAAAAATTAGCATCCAGTCTTCAATTAGTTAGCTTGCAGGCATCTAATAACAGGCCAGGATAAATCGTTTATTTAAAAATATATTTTAGGCTCATAGTGACAGATTTCCAATAGAAGTCTTTTCAGAAAAATAGGTATTTTTAGTCATCTACTGATTAATTTTTCCCAGTTGAAATTAAAAAAAAAAAAAAATAGTCTAAATATAGTCCCTGAGGTCACCAAATGGTTTTGAAAAGGTTGGTTTTATAAGCAGTAGTTTTAAAATAGTAATTATTGTGATACTATAGAGTATATTATTGAACAAGTTACAAAAATAAATCTTTGTCAGTAAAGGACAGTGGTAGGCAAGCCAGAAAATTTGCAAGGAAACCCAAGCCAGACTGCAGGCTTGGCTCTGAGAGCCAAATGAATTAGCACTGAAAAAAAAAAAAAAATCAACGAACAATCCTGACCAAAATTAAAATAAGCAGTTTTCAAACATCTTTGTATTTTTGTCTCTATTTCTTCCTTCTTGATTTGCCCGATTTTAGTTTTTTTAAATATATTTATAATTTACATTTATTGCTCACTGATACCACAGTAATATACAATCACAATAAAAAATATAACACAATCATAAAAACACGTAACCCTGTGAATGTAAACAGAGCTAAGCCACACCTTTACATTCTGGACTGACACGTATCCCTTGGAAGACTATTCCAAAACTGGGGTCTGTAATGGAAACAGCTCGCCAACTCACTCGCTGTAATCGAGTCACCTGTTTAGATGGCAGGACCAATAAGTTCGCCTGTGAAGAATGCAGGGTTTCGTGTTGGAACATAGGCAGATAATCTTTCAGTAAGGTATCTAGGACTACCCCCTTTCACAACTTTAAAAGCCATTATCAAAAGTTTACATTTGTACCGGGTCTCAATCGGCAACCAGGAAAAATTTCTTAAAAGGGGAGAAACCCAATCTGAGATCACAAGCCTAGCAGGATTCTAGCTACTGTGATCAGCACCAGCTGTAGTCTCTTGATCATTGCCTGCGGGAGACTTCTAGACACAGAACTCTCCGAGGCATGAGCAGCATGGGGATCCTCGCACATGGGTGACATCATCAGGTGGAACCCAACACGGAAGTTTATCAAAGCTTCCAGAAGCATTTTGCTCCGTGGAGGGTGGGCATTTTTTAAATAAAAAACCTTCACTCAGCTAAATCAGTATGAGGCCAATATTCAGAAGCCATTTAGATGGGTAACTGCAAATGTATCCGTCTGAATGGCTATCCAGTGATCAGGGCCGGTGCAAGGGGATCAGGCACCCTAGGCGAGCCTTCTGCCTTGCACCCGTCCCACCCCCCCAGTCGCACAGCCTCCCCCTGGTCTCGGCCCCAACTCCTACCTTATATCCAGAGTGCGCTTCTCTAGGCCGCAAGCAGGTTGGGTGCGGCTTGTGGAATTTCTACTCCTCTTTGCGGCCGGCATGGTCCCACATGACTATTCTAGTCTAAGGGTCAGCGCCCCAGGCACCTGCCTACTTCACCTAATAGGACGCACTGGCCCTGCCAGCGATATTCATCGCCATATGCACCTAAATTCTAGGTGCATAAATCGGAGGCATTCCGGGGTGGGTGGGAGGTGTTTCTGTGCGGAGCAGAGTTAGCCGCATAAGTTATGTGGCTAACTCTGATATTTGAAGTTAGCCACTTAATCAGTATGGCTAACTCTGGTCGGCCCATAGGGCTGTCCTAAAGTTAGCCGGTTAGACATAACGGGCTAATTTTAAGACAGCAGGGCATATTCAACGTGACTGTGCTGCTGAATATACCCTGCTAGTTAGCCAGATATTTTTATCCACGTAACTAGCCAAGCCGCACAGAGGCTGAAAATGGATCTCTATATGTCCAAATAAATGGCTTCTGAAAATTGTTAGGGCTTCATTTTTCCAATATACATTTTTGGAGTTATGATATAGTAACATTTTTACAGTGTAAATGGAATGCAACTTCACATCAATATTTTCTATAGTTGTTTTTTTTTCTGGTGCCTTAACCACTTGTCTTTATTTATATTTTGCTCTTTCGTTTGGAGGAGCGGTGTTAGGAATATTTCTGTTGTAGATAATCAGCTGCCTAGGGGTGCCGAGCAGAAAGGGACACATGCTCCTCTGTCTCTGTAGTTCTTTTTTCAAATTGCTGCTCAACCTTTGGATTCAGCCCCTTAAAGGCACAGGAGCAGGCTGGCCGGGATTCTACAGTGCTCCAAATGCCACTGGCCTGCTTCTTTGCCTTTAAGGATGGAAATGCAGTGGGGCAGAGGGGGCAGTGCCCCTTTCACCACACTGCATCCTTGTGTGGAAAGAGGACCGCCGGTTCTGAAGGGAGACTCACCTACCTGCTCCCTACCCCCATTCACCTACGGATGCTTATAGTTAAAATAAACAACATAATTAAGATTCCTTTTTTCTGATTTATAATAATATGAAATGTTTTTGAAAGCTCACAGTCACAATATCGCTGTACTGCCTGAGCAACTGAAAAGCAGACTTAGTGGAGTTAATGGGTGATATGTAGACTTCTTGGTTGATGTTCTTAATATATAGATATGCTTGGAGTTTCCTCCTTTTCCAGTTGGTCTTTTTCTTATTATGCATTCTTCATTATTTCTTTGAATCTCCCCCTTTGCTGTGGACTAATGATATATGGGGTGCTTATACTATTTCCTGTAATGTTGATTTCTTTACTGTTTTTGCAAACTTTCATATATTTTGGTCAAGAGTATCTTGATGTATGCTAGAGTTGCAATGCAATAATAATATTAACATAAAGCAGATTTCGTGCTGGGTTTACCAAGCTTTTTTTTTCCCCCAATGACGCAGAATGGGAGAAAAGCCCTAAGTGAAAATTTTTGAACTAAAGTGAGTGTGGCCATAATAAAAGGTTCATATCTTGTATTTGAAAACTGTGCAAAAATATTAGTAATGTACTGAGGTGGAAAAAACTAAAGGAGAGATCTAGGAGGAATGCTAAAAAAAAAAAGGAACGTGATTAAGGCTAAGAAACAACCTTTATCACTTTCAGAACAGCAGTACTGGGTAAACTTTCCTTCTCTTGGCTGAATTTTCCCCTCCGTCCTCGCCCCGTCGCTGAAGGGGCCAGTTTCCAAATTCTGACTGTAGGCGCAATGTTCGTGGGTAACTTTCTTTACCCTTGGAGTTTGCACCATTTCTCAACGGGAAAGTTTGAAAACTGCCCAAGGTAAACAGTAACCAGCAGAGATTTCCACCCGCATTTTCCTGCGGATACCTATTCCGGCCAAAAAATCTAAAGCATGCAGAGTTTTAAAAATGCAAAACGATGCACGTTGTTAACCTTCTCTGCCCCAACCCTGTCCACATCTCCAAAAAAAAAAACACCGCACGTTAAAATATGCACATGGTGGACCTACAGGTGGGGCGGGGCAATTTTCAGATAAAATGGCTTTTGAAAATTGCCCTCTAACTTTATTCACTACTTCTGCCCCACCTCCTCTTGCTCTCTTCCGTCCCTTTCATTTTTCTCTCTGTTCTTTTCCCATCTCTCTCCCTCACCTGCCACCACTATTTGGGGGGTCATTCATCAAATCGCGATAGGGCCTTACTGCGGTAACGCACGTGATAATTACCGCATCGCGCTTTGATTATTTAGATTTGAAATTAAAATAAAAAAGGGAGGAGTTTGGGCAGGGTTTTGAATAATGAGGGGCCTGTAGCGCTGCGGGCGATAATGTTTCACACATTATTGCCGGCAATAGCGCCGGACGTAACTTGAGCTTTTCTACTGGCATTATGGGGGCGAAAGTCTTCAGTGCGGCCGCAACCGCGGCATGTGACACCGCACCGCCGCAATGAGGCTGGCTGCACACTTCCCTCCCCCCCCCTCGCCCCTTTTTGGCCTTGGGCGTCATTCCTTTGCCTGGTGAACAGTTTTTCTTCCGTAGAGAAACAGAGGAGGGAAATATGGCCATGGTACACAGGGTGAAAAGCGGGGAAGGATGCTTTCAAGTGCGTACTGTGGAGATTTCTTTTTAAAATACAACAGTTGTCCTTCTTTAGCATGGTATATATATATGAGATATGAATTGCTAATTTAGCCCGCCATGCTATAGCGCATTACCCAGCATGCCTTTGTTTTAGTGCATTACAGCCACTTTTTTTTTTTTTTTTTTAAATTAAAACCAGCATTACTGAAAAGACCAGGTCCAACCTATCTGAGAGACTGCCTTTCTCCCTAGAAAGCCCCATGTCAGCTGAGATCCAAGACAGGGACTCTCCCCTGTGGTCCCTCCTGCTCCTGAAGATTCTAGGCTGCTCTGTACCCATCTATCTATCCCCAAAGCTTTGGAACTCTCTCCCCAGTCTATCCCCAAAGCTTTGGATCTCTCTCCCAACAGAGACCAGACTAGCCACCAATATTCCGTTGTTCCGCTGTGGGGTTAAAACCTGGCTCTTTTACTAAACCTACCTTTTCCTAGCTGGCCTCACGCCCAAGTGAACTGCTGCCTCCCCTTAGACCTCCACTCCCAACAGCACTGGCCTCCTAGCATGCTGCTACCTACCATTTCCTTGTCACATACATTATTCTCATTTATAGTTTGTGGTACATCTTCTTAGTTTATCGGTCCGACTTCCCTGCCTTCCCTGTTTCTTCCTCCTCTAACTTTATTTTGCAAACTTCTCATGCATGACATGTTTTCGCTATGGCTCTACATTTATTGTTCACTCCTCCTTCTGACCATCCCCTCTTTATTATATTATTTACTCTGTCCTTTCTGTCCTGCAGACGTAAACCTCTCATCTGTTTGGTTTTGTAATGTTTCCACAATTTATTAGCCATGCCTCCCACCCTTCATCCCCTATGTATTACATTATCTTATGGATAGAATCTACCCAGAAGGATAGTAACTTTCAAATGAGCGTGTGTGAGCTCATATACATGTGTATACGGGCACACGGCCAGATACGTGGCAATTTTTATATCCTGCGTGCACATATGCGCGCATGTCATAAAACAGCCCTGGCGTGCATGTGTGTGCTTCTAATTTTACAAGTGTGTGCACACAGCCGCGCAATGTCGGCTTTGAGCTGTGCAAGTGAGGGAATTTTATAACGGACACGCATCCATGCTATGGCCAGTTTCACCAATTTGTCCACTAGTTTGCCCAGTCTACAGCATGGTCCTCCAAATCCCCCCTGGTTCTTTAGTCTGCACTCTCCCCAGTTAACCCAAACCCCTCAAACAGCTCAGAAATGCCTGGAAATAGTTTTATCGATACTTATACCGCTTCCATAGCAGAAATAACTTTACATTCGAATATAGCTGGGTGTGTGCCCAGGCGCATAGGTACTTGTGCACACATCTCTTGGCCCCACCACGGAACACCCACGTCCCACCCACACTCCACCCCTTTGTCCCTGATGCAAGATATTCTCACATCAGGACTTGTGCGCGAATGTTCTGCATGCGCGCACATCTCCCGATTTTGGCGCGCGCACGCCCGACTTTTAAAATTCACCTTTAATCCTGTACCCTGCTCTGAGTACTCCGGTAGGGAGAGAGAAATAAATCCTTGCAATTATTTAATGATTAATAAATAATTAATTGCATCTTTGTACTCATTATTTAAAACCTCTAAATTCACTTAAATGAAGATTGCCAACAAACAAAACACTAACTTGAAGCGGCCTACACTAACAAGACAAGTCACAGTTTGGACAAATGATCTTTTCACATTTCTGTTGAAACATGCAGAAACTCTTCAATCTCAGGGCTTGGTGGTCATGATAGTGTATGGTACAGCGTTATTAAAATTAATCTGAAATGCGAGCATGGATTAGATATGCCTGGGGTGGCCACCTCATCCATGTCAACCCCAAAAAGCTGATTCCAGTCCTGGTTTTCCCTCTGTGGCATGCATGAAAATGCATGCTAAAGAAATTAGAATGACAACGCCAGGTATGCAATGGGACAGAAACCAGGACTGGCCAAGACTCTTCAGGTTGACCTGGAGAGGTGGCAGTCCTAGATATGTCACTCCCTGTCGCAGTATGAAAGGCTATTCCTCTGTGATAGTGCTTCCAGTATCTACTGACAGATGCAACAAAGACAAAGTCTATGATTTTCTGTTTCAGGATGACTTTCTCTTTAGTGTCTCCATTTTAAGTGGAATCCTTTGCTCCATATTGGCGGTGGTAAAGTTCATGTTGGGGAAGGTCCTTACAAGCAGAGCATTGATAACAGATGGTGAGTAAGAATACTTCTTCTTCTTCTTCTATTGTATATCAAAAACGGTTCCTTTAACAACAAATTACCCAACCACATAAAAAAAGGAAACTGAAATCGTTTTTCTTTTGCCGCCTTTTAGATTTGGTTATGTGTAATATTTACATTCACGCAGCATGCTAATATGCTGTGTATCAGTAGAAAAAATATGCAGTCTCCAAGTTCAGCCGTCTTCTGATATAGCAAATAGAAAGGGTAGGCAACTCTGATCCTTCCATGCCACAAGTTATCATGAGGTGTATTTGCATACATCACCTCCATTGTTGCAAATACATCTCATGTACATTCATTATGGATATCATGAAAACTTGATAGACTTGTGGCACTCAAGGACTGGAGGCGCCTATCCTTAGCCTACAGCAGGGGTGACCAACTCTGGTCCTCAAGAGTCACAAACAGGCCTAGTTTTCAAGATATCCATAATGAACATGTTTGAGATATATTTGCATACAACGAAGGCAGTGCATGCAAATCTATCTCATGCATATTCATTGTGAATATCCTGAAAACCAGACCCGTTTGCAGCTGTTGAGGACTGGAGTTGGACACCCCTGGCCTATAGCAACCTGTGCTGCTTATAGCCCAGTGGTCCCCAAAACTGTCCTGGAGGGCCACCAGCCAGTCGGGTTTTTGGGATATCCACAATGAATATGCATGAGAGAAAATTTGCATGTTATGGAGGCAGTGCATGCAAATTTTCTCTCATGCATATTCATTGAGGATATCCCAAAAACCCGACTGGCTGGTGGCCCTCCAGGACAGGTTTGGGGACCACTGTTATAGCCATTTCCTGGCCTCGGTGGAGCTATCTGGTTCTTGGTTAAAAAAAAAAAAAGCTGCCATCCCTACTGAGTTATATGCATAAAAGTTATCAATAAGAATATAATTATGCAAATAAATGAAGATATTGTCTATTTTCAAGAGATGTTTGTGCAACTAAACTATACAATATAGCTAATATGGTGACGCCTCCACCTCCTCCATCCATCCTGATGACAGTGGACTTTCAGGAGGAGCTGGACTGCAGGGTTCGGTAGGCAGTGCTCTGAGCCCTGCGGGGTATCAAGCTGCCGCTGGCACCAGTCCCCATGCCGGTGCCTGCGCCATCTCTCCTGGCATCCCTGCTAGAGCATCTAGACGTCCTTCTGGGCATACTTCCGATGAAGCCGATGCGCAGGGAACCATCAGTTCCCGGCGGCCACCAATGCCCCCCCTCCAGAGCGATTCCTATTATTGGGTCCGAGGAGGAGGAAGAACCCATGTGGCCAACGGTGCCCTCAGGGCCATTAGTGCCATGGCTGGAGTTCCCCAATCCTTTTCACGGATCATCAGGGTTCTTGGTGCCGTTAATGCCCCCGGTGCCATCGATGCCCTCAAAGCTAAAACTGAGAGGCTTGGGCAGGGACCTTCCACGCCAGCTCCTGAGGGACCTTAGTGAGGAGGAGCCCCCATATGACCCCTGGAAAGATGACACATCTGAGTTTTCCTTGGAACTCTCAGATGTCCTTCTTTCCAAGCCATCTGTACCAGAGGAAAGGCGTTGATCTTCCCTGGAGGATCTCTTCTTTGCGGGCTTCGTCTGGGCTGTGGCAGAGGCCATCCTGTTCCAACTCCTCACTGAAGAGGATGCTTGGCACAAAATGCTGGAGGTCCTCCAATTTGTTGATGCCCTGAAAGAGATAGTGGCTGTCCCAGTCCATGAGATTTTCAAGGAACTCCTCCTCAGGATCTGAGAGCACCCGGTGTCCGTTCCTCCAGTCAATCAGAGAATTAGAATGTATAGCAGTGAATGATGACAGACTTAATTGGCATCTCAGAGACATGGTGGAAGGAGGACAACCAATGGGACAGTGCTATACCGGGGTACAAATTATATCGCAATGAGAGAGAGGAGCACCCGGGAGGCGGTGTGGCGCTTTATGTCCGGGATGGCATAGAGTCCAACAGGATAAACATCCTGCATGAGACTAAATACACAATTGAATCTTTATGAGTAGAAATTCCTTATGTGTCGGGGAAGACTATAGTGATAGGAGTATATTACCGTCCACCTGGTCAAGATGGTGAGACTGATAGTGAAATGCTAAGAGAAATTAGGGAAGCTAACCAAATTGGTAGTGCGGTAATAATGGGAGACTTCAATTACCACAGTACACTGGTGCAGGATAAATATTTAATCACCATCAATTTCTATGGTGTACTTGAATTGGATTTTCAGAACATCAAGAATATATATAATTCAAACAGGCAACTCCATGAATTCCAAATAATACTTTAACTTGGTCCCCCGACACGGTCCCGTGTTTCGCTAGGCTGCGTCGGGGGGGAACCAGGGGTACATTCAAATCTAAAGTAATAAAAGCAAAATAAAAGTCAACTCAGGTAAATGGTGAGAAAGGCTACATAGTAACATCCATTAAACAAATGTACATACCTCTGAAATGATACCCGGAGCGCGCAGGCTCTCGCAGGTGTCAGCCATTTAAACACAGAAAAAGGCGCGAACGTGACAGCTCTCGCGAGAGCTGTCAAAAGCCAGCAAATCTCGATGGATCCATGCCTAATAAAACAGGTGCCACTCAATTTCTCTGTTAAGGTCCTGGGGAGCAACTGTGTTAAGCGTAAAGATCCACCTCTGCTCCCTCCGACCCAGAACCTCGGGGAAGTCCCCACCCCGAAGGGGGGGACGTACCACCTCGATAACTGAAAAGGAGAGATCAGAGACGGTGTCTCTGATCTCTGATCTCTGACTGCAGTCATACGACATCGACTTCTGAGTTTACACAACCCAGTACGGGGCGAGTTTTTAAACTCCGCTCCACATCAGACTGCCTTACAAAGGGTGTAGTGTACATTGTAAAATGTCCTTGCTCTCTACTCTATGTAGGCAAAACTACGCGAATGTTGAAGACCCGAATGATTGAACATTGTTCAAATATTCGCCTTCATAGAGTAGACGAGCCTTTGGTTTCGCACTGGATTGAATGTGGTCACACCGTCTCTGATCTCTCCTTTTCAGTTATCGAGGTGGTACGTCCCCCCCTTTGGGGCGGGGACTTCCCCGAGGTTCTGGGTCGGAGGGAGCAGAGGTGGATCTTTACGCTTAACACAGTTGCCCCCCAGGGCCTTAACAGAGAAATTGAGTGGCACCTGTTTTATTAGGGATGGATCCATCGAGATTTGCTGGCTTTTGACAGCTCTCGCGAGAGCTGTCACGTTCGCGCCTTTTTCTGTGTTTAAATGGCTGACACCTGCGAGAGCCTGCGCGCTCCAGGTATCATTTCAGAGGTATGTACATTTGTTTAATGGATGTTACTATGTAGCCTTTCTCACCATTTACCTGAGTTGACTTTTATTTTGCTTTTATTACTTTAGATTTGAATGTACCCCTGGTTCCCCCCCGACGCAGCCTAGCGAAACACGGGACCGTGTCGGGGGACCAAGTTAAAGTATTATTTGGAATTCATAGAGTTGCCTGTTTGAATTATATATATTCTTGATGTTCTGAAAATCCAATTCAAGTACACCATAGAAATTGATGGTGATTAAATATTTATCCTGCACCAGTGTACTGTGATACTTGCTCATGTGCAAGGTTTTGCTTCTCTTCTTTCTGGACCAGACTTCAATTACCCCAATATTGACTTTGTAAATGTATCATCGGTACATGCTAGAGATATAAAGTTCCTGGATGGAATAAATGACATTTTTATGGAGCAATTGGTCCAGGAACTGACAAGAGATGGAGCAATTTTAGATCTAATTCTCAGTGGATGACAGGAGTTGGTGAGAGAGATAATGGTGGTTGGGCCGCTTGGCAATAGTGATCATAATATGATCAAATTTGAATTAATAACTGGAAGAGGAACAGTATGCAAATCCACGGCTCTCGTGCTAAACTTTCAAAAGGGAAGCTTTGATAAAATGAGAAAAATTGTAAGAAAAAACCTGAAAGGAGCAGCTACAAAGGTAAAAAGTGTGCAAGAGGCCTGGTCATTGTTAAATATTACCATCCTAGATGCACAGTCCAGATGTATTCCACACATTAAAAAAGGTGGAAAGAAGGCAAAACGATTACCGGCATGGTTAAAAGGGGAGGTGAAAGAAGCTATTTTAGCCAAAAGATCTTCATTCAAAAATTGGAAGAAGGATCCAACAGAAGAAAATAGGAAAATGCATAAGCATTGGCAAGTTAAATGTAAGACATTGTTAAGACAGGCTAAGAGTGAATTTGAAAAGAATTTGGCCATAGAGGCAAAAGCTCACAATATATCCGAAGCAGAAAGCCTGTGAGGGAGTCAGCACTGTTAGATGATCGAGGGGTTAAAGGGGCACTTAGAGAAGATAAGGCCATCGCGGAAAGATTAAATGATTTCTTTGCTTCGGTGTTTACTAAAGAGTATGTTGGGGAGATACCCGTTCCGGAGAAGGTTTTCATGGGTAATGATTCAGATGGACTGAACCAAATCATGGTGAACCTAGAAGATGTGGTAGGCCTGATTGATAAACTGAAGAGTAGTAAATCACCTGGACCGGATGGTATACACCGCAGGGTTCTAAAGGAACTAAAAAATGAAATTTCAGACCTATTAGTAAAAATTTGTAACCTATCATTAAAATCATCCATTGTACCTGAAGACTGGAGGATAGCTAATGTAACCCCAATATTTAAAAAAGGCTCCCGGGGCGATCCGGGAAACTACAGACCAGTTAGCCTGACTTCAGTGCCAGGAAAAATAGTGGAAAGTGTTCTAAGCATCAAAATCACAGAACATATAGAAAGACATGGTTTAATGGAACAAAGTCAGCATGGCTTTACCCAAGGCAAGTCTTGCCTCACAAATCTGCTTCATTTTTTTGAAGGAGTTAATAAACATGTAGATAAAGGTGAACCGGTAGATGTAGTGTACTTGGATTTTCGGAAGGCGTTTGATAAAGTTCCTCATGAGAGGGTTCTAGAAAAAGTAGCAATGTCCATTCATGGATTACAAACTGGCTAAAAGACAGGAAACAGAGAGTAGGATTAAATGGACAATTTTCTCAGTGGAAGGGAGTGGGCAGTGGAATGCCTCAGGGATCTGTGTTGGGACACTTTCCTTTCAATATTATTATTATTATTATTTATTATTTATAGGTTTTTATATACCGATAGCCGTTTGCACATCGTATCGGTTTACAGATAACTAAAACTTTTTGACAGTGTCATTATACAGAACTTTTGGCACTGCCATTACATAGAACAGTAAACTTTGCATACAAGAAATAAACATCAACAAACAGTAACTGGGTAACTATTTACAGGGAACGAAGGTTCCTCAATTGGAAGCAGATGAGGGAAAATTAACAAGAGCACATAGTGACGGTAGTACGTGGAAAGCATTGTAATCAAATCAAGAGGTCATAGGGGAGAAGGTAATTGAGAGATAAAGACAGCAGAAGCACATTGTAAAAGGTGATACAGGGAATGCATTATATAAATGATCTGGAAAGAAATACGACAAGTGAGGTAATCAAATTTGCAAAGATCTGGAAAGAAGATCTGGAAAGAAATACGATCTGGAAAGAAATACGACAAGTGAGGTAATCAAATTTGCAGATGATACAAAATTGTTCAGAGTAGTTAAATCACAAGCAGATTGTGATAAATTGCAGGAATACCTTGTGAGACTGGAAAATTGGGCATTGAAATGGCAGGTGAAATTTAATGTGGATAAGTGCAAGGTGATGCATATAGGGAAAAATAAACCATGCTATAGTTACACAATGTTAGGTTCCATATTAGGTGCTACGACCCAAGAAAGCGATCTAGGCGTCATAGTGGATAACACATTGAAATCGTCGGTTTAGTGTGCTGCGGCAGTCAAAAAAGCAAACAGAATGTTGGAAATTATTAGGAAGGGAATGGTGAATAAAACGGAAAATGTCATAATGCCTCTGGATCGCTCCACGGTGAGACCCCACCTTGAATACTGTGTACAATTCTGATCGCTGCATCTCAAAAAAGATATAATTGCGATGGAGAAGGTACAGAGAAGGGCAACCAAAATGATAAGGGGAATGGAACAGCTCCCCTATGAGGAAAGACTAAAAAGGTTAGGATTTTTCAGCTTGGAGTATAGACGGCTGAGGGGGGATATGATAGAGGTGTTTAAAATCATGAGAGGTCTAGAACGGGTAGATGTGTATCGGTTATTTAGTCTTTCAGATCATAGAAAGACTAGGGGGCACTCCATGAAGTTAGCATGTGGCACATTTAAAACTAATCGGAGAAAGTTCTTCTTCACTCAGCACACAATTAAACTCTGGAATTTGTTGCCAGAGGACATGGTTAGTTCAGTTAGTATAGCTGTGTTTAAAAAAGGATTGGATACGTTCTTGGTGGAGAAGTCCATTACCTGCTTTTAATTAAGTTGACTTAGAAAATAGCCACTGCTATTACTAGCAACGGTAACATGAAATAGACTTAGTTTTTGGGTACTTGCCAGGTTCTTATGGCCTGGATTGGCCACTGTTGGAAACAGGATGCTGGGCTTGATAGACCTTTGGTCTGACCCAGTATGGCACGTTCTTATGTTCTTAACAAGCCTGGGCTTTGAGAGGTGCCGCTTCCCACACCAGTCTGTGGTGGTGGAGTCTGCCCTCAAGAAAGCCAAGCGTTCCTGCATCCATGCCTCTGCCCCACCAGGTCAGGATCACAGAGCCTAGGATGCCCTAAGAAGGAAAGTTTTTCTGGGTGCTATGCTCATCGCTCGTATCGCGTCCTACCAACTGTATATGACCCAATACCACCAGAACCTGTGGAAACAGGTCCAGGAGTTGTTGGAGTGCCTGCTCCAGCAGCAGCAGGATGCTTTCATGGCGATAGTGCAGCAAGGCCTGGAGGTGGGTAAACATGAGGTGCGGTCCACCTACAAAGTGTTTGAAATGGCAACAAGGGTGTCTGCGCCCGATTCTCGATCTGAAGGCATTGAACAAGTTCTACAAAGAGAAAAGTTCAAGATAGTCTCTTTGGGCGCCCTGATCCCTCTCCTGCAAAAAGGAGACTGGCTCTGCTCCCTCAACCTAAAGGACGCCTACACCCACATTGAGATCTTCCCCATCCACAGGAAGTATGTCCACTTTCTAGATGTCAAGGAGCATTTCCAATACCATATGTTGTCCTTTGGCCTCACTTTGGCCCCATGGGTCTTCACCAAATGCCTGGCAGTTGTGGGGGCACACCTGCACCGGAAAGGAGTGCACATGTATCCCTATCTGGACGATTGATTAATCAGAACACCACCCAGCAGAGGGCGCTCCGCTCTGTGTCCAAAACTGCCTGTGTGCTGCAGTCTCTGCGGTTTGTCATCAACTACCCCAAGTCCCATCTCAGCTTATCCCCACATCTGGGCTTTACTGGGGCCAGACTGGACACTGTTCAGGCCAAGGTGTTTCTGTCCCATGACCAAGCGCTTCCTCTGGCATCACTGGCTAGTTTGGTCCACCACAGTCATCAGGTTTCTGCTCGCTTGTCGCTCCATCTTCTAGGTCATATGGCTGCATCTGTTCATGTTATCCCATTCACCCGCTTGTGTATGCGCAGTGATCAATGGACCCAGCGCTCTCAGTGGTTGCAGGCAACTCAGGACCTCAATGCACCCGTCTGCATCACACAGCCTCTCAGCCTTCCCTGTCCTGATGGGAAAATCTCTCCAATCTGGAACAGGGACTTCCATTTCAATTTTCCTCGCAGCAGATTGTGCTCACCACTGATGCATCCACCCTGGGTTTGGGGGTGGGGTGGGGGGGCACATGTGAACAGCCTCTGTACACAGGGTTGATGGACGGAACAGAAAGCTCACTGCCAGATCAACTTCCTGGAGCTCAAAGCAATTCGCTATGCTCTCTGGGTGTTTCGGGATCATTTATCCCACAAAGCTGTCCTCATCCAAACGGACAATCAGGTGGTGATGTGGTATATCAACAAACAGGGAGGCACGGACTCCTTCCTCCTCTGTCAGGAGGCAATGCAGATATAGTCCTGGGCCCTATCCGAGGACATGCTCTTGTGAGAGATTTATCCTGCGGGGACAGAAAATGTTGTGGTGGACTGATTGAGTCAGGCATTCAGTCCACACGAGTGATCGCTGGATCCCTTAGTAGCGGGCCGGATCTTCTGCCTGTGAGGAACACTGGAAGTGGATCTCTTTGCTTTCCCTTGCAACAGCAAAGTCAGCCACTTCTGCTCCCTGTACAAGAGCCACAGAAAGTCAGCCTCGAACGCCTTTGCCCGCCACTGGGGTAAGGGTCTTTTATATGCGTATCCTCCACTTTCGCTGATAATGGAGACTCTCATGAAGCTCCAGCAGGACAAAGGGACCATGATCTTGGTGAGCTCCGTACTGGCCGAGGCAGGTCTGGTTTCCAATCCTGCAGGACTGTCTGTCAGAGAGCCCATCTGTCTGGGGACCTCCCCTGATCTGATCACACAGGATCGTGGCAGGCTGCACCATTCAAATCTCAGGTCATTATCTCTGACGTCCTGGATGTTGAGAGGCTAGTCCTGCAGTCCCTTGAACTCTCTGACGAAGTGTCCCAGGTACTGGTAGCTTCAAGAAAGCCTTCCACTAGGAAGTCTTACAGGCTGAAGTGGAGGAGATACTCCATCTGGTGTGGAGGTCATGGCTTGGATCCATTAGTCTGCCCCATGTTGCAGTTGCTGAACTACCTGTGGCACATCTCTGAAGCTGGCCTAAAGACCAACTTGGTCATGGTACACCTGAGTGCCATCAGCGCTTACCATCAAGGTATTGGTGGTACACACATCTCTGTGCAGCCCATAGTAGGGTGATTTATGCGGGGCTTGCTTCAGATGAAGTCCCCCCATGCTTCCTCCTGTTGTGTCCTGGGAGCTCAATGTGGTGCTAGCATAGCTCGTGCATGACCCGTTCAAGCCTATGTGCTCCTGCGATCTGAGGTCCTAACCTGGAAGGTTCTCCTCTTTGTGGCGGTCACTTCGGCTCCCAGTTAGCGAGCTTCAGACATTGGTGATGTATCCGCCCTACATGAAATTCTTTCATGATAGGGGTGGTCCTGCGTACTCACCCTAAGTTTCTGCCTGAGGTGGTGATAGATTTTCATCTAAACCAATCTATTATTCTGCCCACCTTTTTCTCAAGGCCTCATTTCCACCAGGGCAAACAGGATTTACACAGTTTGGACTGTAAGAGGGCTTTGGCTTTCTATCTAGAATGCACTGCAGGCCACAGGCAGTCCATGCAACTCTTCATATCCTTTGACAAGAATGGGCGTTGCGGTGGGCAAACAAACTCTGTCCAACTGGCTGGCAGATTGCATCGCCTTCTGCTATGCGCAGGCGGACCTTCAGCTTGGAGGTCGCGTTACGGCTCACTCAGTGAGAGCCATGGCAGCATTGGTGGTCCACTAACGAGTGATCCCCATTGCCGAAATCTGCAGAGCCACAACGTGGAGTTCTCTACACATGTTTACTGCTCACTACTGCTTGGACAAGGATGCATATATGCGTATCCTCCACTTTCGCTGATAATGTTGCGATGGAGAAGGTACAGAGAAGGGCAACCAAAATGATAAAGGGGATGGAACAGCTCCCCTATGAGGAAAGGCTGAAGAGGTTAGGGCTGTTCAGCTTTGAGAAGAGACAGCTGAGGGGGGATATGATAGAGGTCTTTAAGATCATGAGAGGTCTTGAACGAGTAGATGTGACTCGGTTATTTACACTTTCGAATAATAGAAGGACTAGGGGGCATTCCATGAAGTTAGCAAGTAGCACATTTAAGACTAATCGGAGAAAATTATTTTTCACTCAACGCACAATAAAGCTTTGGAATTTGTTGCCAGAGGATGTGGTTAGTGCAGTTAGTGTAGCTGGGTTCAAAAAAGGTTTGGATAAGTTCTTGGAGGAGAAGTCCATTAATGACTATTAATCAATTATACTTAGGGAATAGCCACTGCTATTAATTGCATCAGTAGCATGGGTTCTTCTTAGTGTTTGGGTAATTGCCAGGTTCTTGTGGCCTGTTTTTGCCCTCTGTTGGAAACAGGATGCTGGGCTTGTTGGACCCTTGGTCTGACCCAGCATGGCAATTTCTTATGTTCTTATGATGGTTGACAAGATAGTAACTTTGGCCAATTTGTCCTTCGTAACTTCTTCCAGGCTTAAAAACCCAACTCTCCCTGCCTAGGGCCCATTGTTGTGTTCATGCTGCCTCCCTGTGTTACCAACAGTGCCACAGTTATGTTTGTTCCCTTTGGCACCTGATTCAGTGCCTATTGGTCATAAACCTTACCGGGAGCAGCCTGTAGCTTGGTATTCACCCATCTGTGAGGACTACCATCCTGCTTATCCTAGGAGAAAGCAAAGTTTCTCACCTGTAACAGGTGTTCTCCTAGGACAGCAGGATGTTAGTCCTCAGGAAACCCACCCACCACCTGCGGAATTGGGTTCTCCTGCATTTTATTTTATTTTTTCACTCATAATTCTATGTTACAAGACTGAAGAGGGACCCCACTTGGACGTGCAGATAGTGACATTCTGGGCATGCTCAGTGTGCCAGTCAAAGTTCTAGAAACTTTGACAAAAACTTTGCATGCCGGGCTCCATCTGATGATGTCACCCATCTGTGAGGACTAACATCCTGCTGTCCTTGGAGAACACATGATACAGGTAAGCAACTCTGCTCTCCAGCCATATGAAATGCAAACAGTTTTGAAATATCCAAAGGCAGGGAAACATTTTCTAAAAGTTTTTCCTACACAGTCCCAGAATACAAGGGTATCTCCTCAAACTGCTTGAGTCCTGGAACTGTACTCAGGTGACTTCTCTCCTAGCTCTTCCAAAAGGTGTCGTCTTCTTTGGAGTCAGGAAGATATTCCTCTCCCAGCAGAATAATGCCTCATTTTCAGTCATGCAGCTGGATAACGTTAGGATAGCTGAAGTGTAGTCTTAAAGTTACCTGGATGAGTTAACTTTAGGATAGATGGGTATCTTTATTAGCACTCCTGCCCCACTGATATCTTAGATAAGTTAGCTGGATAAGTTTATCTGGCTAGCTTTGCCAGCTGGCAGGTAGCTGAATATGGCGTTGGTGTGTTTGTTAAGAGTGCACACATACTATGGATGCTACATTTTAGTAGGTGTGCTAAAAAAAAAAAAAGCTTAGGAGGTAATTTTCAAAAGGATTTATGCACATAAATGGGCTTTTGAACATTATTTTTATGCATGTAATTCCTTTGAAAATTACCTCCTGGGTGCATTCCCTATTAATTGCTATTTTAGCTTGCATGAATTTTAGCACAAGTTTTAGTGCATAGCCCCATAATGTGAGAGAGCATTTAGAAATATATTTAGGGAGATAAATGCGTAAGAATTATCTGTTAATATCTTACCCATCTTATAATCACAGTCCTCAGTGGTAGCTCAAGGGTAGATTCTGCAGTAAGAGTTTGGAAGCTCTATGGCAAGGTTTCTCTGAATTGTACAGCAATTATGTTGTTAGCACCGCCGGCTGCGGCAGCCCACGACCGAGGCCGGGTGTCATGGCCGCCGGCCGCAGCGGGCCACAACCGGGGTCTGGCTGGCGGCCGCGGCGAAGATAGCTCACCCGAGGTGTCGGGAA
Organism: Rhinatrema bivittatum; assembly: GCF_901001135.1. NCBI lineage: Eukaryota > Metazoa > Chordata > Amphibia > Gymnophiona > Rhinatrematidae > Rhinatrema > Rhinatrema bivittatum. Next base: position 49,375,901 of record NC_042620.1, on the reverse strand, counting down.
TCCTCGAGGGCTCCTACGGTGCAGGCAGCCCCTTCGGTTTCTCCTACGGCCGCTTCCGCGGCCAGGCTCAGCCGCATGGTTCCTTGGCCGGGTCGGCTCCTCCCCCTCTGACTCTGCTAGAGCCGCACGCGCGGCTGACTTTAATTCTTAAAGGAGCCATGACAGGAAATAGTCATGGCTCCTCCTGAGTCTCCTCCCCTGGCTTCCTGGCTGGGTTTGATCCTGAGCTCCGTGTTCCTGGTTTGGTTCTTCGTCCCTCTCTGCTTCCCACTCCATTGGATTGACTCTTGGCTTCTGACCTTGGACTGGCGTTCGTGTTTCCCTGGCTTGATCCTGGTACGGCTTGCAACCCTTCTCCTGATTTCTCCTGGACTGGCTTCGGATCCTTCTCCTGTTTTGATCTTGGACTGGACTTCGACCCTTCTTGTGTACCGACCCTTCTTGTGTACAGACCTTCTTGTGTCCAGCTTTGGACTACTCTGCGACTCCATCCTCAAGACTACTATGACCTGCTGGAGGCGCCAGCCATCTGGAACCCACGACCCGCAGGAGGCGCCTGCATCCAGACCTTTCTTCAGTCTTCAGGGGAGTCTCCTAAGTCCCAGCAGCCGGGTCCCTATGGGCTCCTCCTGGGGGGATCACGAGCTTCCAGGGTGAAGTCTTCGTTCAACAGCTACAGCCTTCGGCCTCGCCATCTGACGGTAGAGACTTAAGGGGATAATTTCCTTTTAGATAGCGCTGACTCTATCTCAGAACAGGGGTCCACCTCATGATTCATAACATATGTGGCATATTTTCATAAATTTACACTCTGGTCCCCCTCACTCACTCTTACCTCTGCACCCTCTCTGATCTCCTGACTCTTTCCTCCATCATATCTCCTCACATACTCCTCCCCACCCCTCCCACCCTCTCTGGTCCCTTTGCTCACCCTCCCATTCCAGCTCAGGGCTAAGAGGAGACCAGCAGCAGTGAGGTACCATGTGCCGCTCTCTCCTCCTGCTGCTCAGGTTAGTTTTGCTCTTTGAACTGTGCGACACAGTGTAGTACTGTACAGTTCAAAGTTCCCAAACCAGCCCTGAGCTGCAGAGTAGGATGATGCAGCCCAAAGTGCTGCACAGCTATTATCCCTCCTCCTAGCCCCAAGCCAAAATGGGCAGGTAAGCAAGGAACTTGAAGGTGGGGAGAGCGGAGATTGAGGAAGAGGTGAGATGCCCTATGGCCACTTCTGCTTTGATTCGGCACCCAGATTCCTGCTTGCCAATTCCTCAGCAAGAGCCAGATTTTTGTGGCCTTTAGCATAGCTGTGGGAGACATGGGGCTCTGCTTATTGAAACATCAAAGAGAGAAAAAAAAGGTTCATATGTGTATTTGCTTGAGTTTGGTTTTAAAAGTGGAGATTCAGCATAGTAACGTAATAAAAGGTTGACTTGAATATCAGATAATGGAAGGAGAAATATAATAAATATTTCAGAACCTATGGGTATCCTTATCTGTTACAGGGTTATTCCAGTTTATGCCAGACCCCCATATGCTATTTATACTGATCTATAATTTGCTGAATGGTCATATTTAAAATTCAAGCCATCTGCTTCAAATAAGCTTTGTATTCTGTTATGGTACATGGATAGCCACTGTGAGGTTTTTGCAAATAGTTTTTCATGGAGCGTAAGTAGCTATTGAAAATTTCTGTGGGTTTTATCCATATGTGTTGGTACAATTTACCAATTGCCTTCAAAAGTAATTTATTTTTTATTAAGCTTGTGTAAAATGTGCCTAAATGCACCCTCTTGGATTGGGCTAATGTTCATAAGCAAATTTGCAAAGCCATCTTCTACTTGCAGAAGCACTGGCAAAGAGAGTATGAACACTCGCTCTCTGCCCGAGTCCTTTGTTTTCTGATGGAAAAGAGCGTCTTGCCTTCAGCAGATAAAAATGCCATAGCCCATGCTCCATATCAAGTATCTATGCTAAAATATATAAATAAAAATGAGAGTAAATAGAGGCTTGTCTCATTTATTTTTAGATATTGTTTGGCACAGGCTTGATGTAGACTTTCAAATGCATCAGTTGTGGGGGTGGTATTTGGAAGCCGTTATGAGTAAATGGATGTGGGGTTTTTTTAAATAGCTAAAATAAATGACTTTATTTATAATGAGGCAACCCTGCTCATGGCCTTTTCTCAGTTAATGAAATTATATCCATGAATGAGCAACAGAATTTTTTCTTGCTCTTCTCATTGCTCATTTGAAACATTTGAGTACAGCAAAAGTTGTTTCTGAATTTGGGCCAACTGCCAAAGTCTGTGTCGATATTTAAATAGTTTGAACTTTTCTCCCATCGTTCTGACATCAGAAGAATAGGTGAATGAAATAGATTCTAGCTAGTTAACAGGAAAACGTTTGATATTCAAAAGGGCTACAGCCTCTTGAACAGACTGAAAATGTATCATGCCCTTATATCAGCTGCAAGAAAAGCTCAGATAATACTTGTATAAGGAACCAACCCGTCCACCTATAGGGTGGGGGAATTCCACCCCTGGCTCCAAAGAGGTGCGGCTTCTGAGGAAGGGGTGGAGAGAGGGAATTGAACAGGCAACCCCAGATGTAAGCGCTGTGTGGACCACCCACCAGCCTTTTCTTTCGGTGGTTTTCCCATCTATCTGTGGATGGCTCCAAGGTGGTCCGAGCATGCTATGGTGAGGCGGGGTTGGCCACATCAGGGGCAAACACTGCAAGTAACGCGCTAAAGCTGGCAGGGCAGGCCCCTATGTTGCACGGATGGGTGAGAGCCGAGATGAGTTGGCCTGTCAAGTCTTTGGCTTTGACAGCCAGGACTGGCCTGTTCACTACTCAAATTATGTTGCATATTTATGATTGATTTATGACTGATTTTATCTCAGCTAGATTATTGTAATGCTCTTTATTTAGGATTGCCAGGGAAATTAACCTGTAAATTACAGATAATACAAAATGCAGCGGTGCAGCTCTCACTGAGTCCCAGCTGGGCTCTACTGTTACAACTGCAATGGTTACTCATCTCATTGCAGTATCAATTTAAGTGCTTTGTGTTGGCTTTTTAAAATGTTGAAGGGTGGTTGTCCGCCTCCTCTGATAGGGAAATTGCAGTGGTATGATAGTGGTAGGATTTCTCGATTTTTATCTGTAAAGCAATTAATAAATGTTAATAAAATGAAATGAGTGACTCTTGCTCTTTTACAGACCAGGATATCATTGCTCGTTGGAGAATGTTTTACCCAGTAATCAAGGATCGGATTGCAGGATAAGTTTAGGGGCGAGGCTTTGACAGTCTGCGGAACATTGTAATGGGGATTGGCTTTTACAGCCAACCCCCGTGATAAAGCAATGCTTCTTGAATGCATATTGAAATTTTGCAGGGGAGGGCGTGCTCACTCCAGATATTGGAGGAGCTGGTTGGCATCTTTATATTCAGTAATTGAATTGTGGCAGGCAATTGACCTGTGAAGTTCCCTCTCTCGAACAGTAGTGTGATTTAGTGTTCTTTTACAGGTCAAGAAAAAGCAAGGGGAGGGGAGGAATTGGATGGGGAGGGCAAGCAAGAGGCTGAGAGGGAGGAGGTGAGTTGCACCTGTCAAGGTTGAGACATTTCCTGATGTTGAGCTGCTGCTGGAATTATTTGGGAGGCAGAAAGAACATTTGAAGGTTAAGGGAAGTGCAAGAAAGTAAAAAACTTTAAACAGCCAGCCCACGATAAAATGAATTACCAGTTACACAGGGACAAACTGAAGATCTGTTTGTTCATTTCAGCATTTCATAATTACAGTAAGATCTATGATCATTAGCAGACTGATAGAAAGAAATGGTAATGTTCAAAGGTAATTCAGTGGTTAAAATTGCCTAGTGGTTAGATCAGCAGGCTAGGAACCAAGAGACCAGGGTTCAAGTCCCACTGATGCTCATTGTGACCTTGGGCAAGTCACTTTTCCCTCCATTGCCTCAGGTACAAACTTAGGCCTGGATTTTCTGAGATCGCACTGGTTTGTGAATCACGTGGTAACAGGAGATGGACCTGCGAAAGCTGGCAGCGATCTCACCACCGTGGTGTTATCGCTGCTGGCTTTCGCACCCAATAGCGCCATCGTGAAAGGTGGTGCTATTGGGCGCGCTACTGGCAGCGATAAGGGTTAAGAACATAAGAACATAAGAAATTGCCATGCTGGGTCAGACCAAGGGTCCATCAAGCCCAGCATCCTGTTTCCAACAGAGGCCAAACCAGGCCACAAGAACCTGGCAATTACCCAAACACCTAGAAGATCCCATGCTACTGATGCAATTAATAGCAGTGACTATTCCCTAAGTAAACTTGATTAATAGCAGTTAATGGACTTCTCTTCCAAGAACTTATCCAAACCTTTTTTGAACCCAGCTACACTAACTGCACTAACCACATCCTCTGGCAACAAATTCCAGAGATTTATTGTGCGTTGAGTGAAAAAGAATTTTCTCCGATTAGTCTTAAATGTGCTACTTGCTAACTTCATGGAATGCCCCCTAGTCCTTCTATTATTCGAAAGTGTAAATAACCGAGTCACATCTACTCGTTCAAGACCTCTCATGATCTTAAAGACCTCTATGATATCCCCCCTCAGCCGTCTCTTCTCCAAGCTGAACAGCCCTAACCTCTTCAGCCTTTCCTCATAGGGGAGCTGTTCCATCCCCTTTATCATTTTGGTTGCCCTTCTCTGTACCTTCTCCATTGCAACTATATCTTTTTTGAGATACGGCGACCAGAATTGTACACAGTATTCAAGGTGTGGTCTCACCATGGAGCGATATAGAGGCATTATGACATTTTCCGTTTTATTAACCATTCCCTTCCTAATAATTCCTAACATTTTATTTGCTTTTTTGACTGCTGCAGCACACTGAGCTGACGATTTCAATGTATTATCTACTATGACGCCTAGATCTCTTTCTTGGGTGGTAGCTCCTAATATGGAACCTAACATCGTGTAACTACAGCTAGGGTTATTTTTCCCTATATGCAACACCTTGCACTTGTCCACATTAAATTTCATCTGCCATTTGGATGCCCAATCTTCCAGTCTTGCAAGGTCCTCCTGTAATGTATCACAGTCTGCTTACCTTATCGTTCTGCTTACCTTATCGTTCTGCTTACCTTATCGTTCTTACCTTATCACCGCCAGCGAAGTTTCGGCAGCGTCCACCCCGACGCTACCCCGACTCCTCCTCTTCCAGTGCCGATGCCGCCCTGACTCCGCCCCGATCTAGGACATTGCTCCATGGTGAGGAGAAGTCCATTAACGGCTATGAATCAGGTTGACTTAGGGAATAGCCACTGCTATTAATTGCATCAGTAGCATGGGATCTTCTTGGTGTTTGGGTAATTTCCAGGTTCTTGTGGCCTGGTTTGGCCTCTGTTGGAAACAGGATGCTGGGCTTGATGGACCCTTGGTCTGACCCAGCATGGCAATTTCTTATGTTCTTACTGCCCCAGCGCAGTGAGAAGCACAGAAAGCAGGAAACTTGCTCATCTGTACTGCCTGTTGAATGCAGACGAAAGAAGAACTGAGAAAAGGAGGCAATCCTCCCCCCCCCCCCCTTTCAGGGCTGCCTAGGTTGGGGGAATCTTGCTGCTTTTTTTTTTTTTTAACTCCTGTTCTTGCAGAACGAGCAGGGAGATGATGATTGAATCTTCAGTATGGAAACTGAGAGGAGGAGGTGACAACTGCCCAGGGTATGCTTGTAACTGTTTATAACTGCCTGGCACTTAAAGAGTTAAACAGAAGGTCACTGTCCATGATTGGCAGAGGCAGATCAGCCAATGGTAACACTGTTTTGCGTGATTAGCCCCAGTCAAAAAAGGGGGAGAGGGAGAGGACTGGGTAAGAGAATGTCATGGGGAGAAGCTGCTGGGCTTGGGGGAGCAAGGACTGACAAGATCACAGAAGTGTTCCTGGGTTTGTCTGATCCATCCCAAATTAAGTACTAAATAAAGACTGTGTATCCGTGTGTGAACCCCTGGATCTGAAACCTGGTTGCAACGAAAGACACAGCCTTATGGTGGAAGCAGGGGCGGGCGGACAGTGATCTGGGCCCCCAGGCAATAAGAATCATTGGCCCTCTAACCACCCATCCCAGGCTAGGGGAGAGTGGTTTGGGCCCTCTCGCACTGCCCTACTCTGCAAATGGTCAGACCACCCCTGGGTGGCAGCCTGAGACCCAGTCAACTGGACTTCCAAAGACATCAGAACCAGAGGCTAAGAGGCAGGACCACCATGCCGCAACTACAATCTGCCTCTAGTCTGTGTATAGATCAGGCAAATCTGAGTCCCTCCAAAGAGTCTCTGGTTAAATAAAATCCCAAGAAAGTATATGACTGTGCTTTCTTGTTCCTGGAAACATTCCCTTCCTTCACCGAAAGCCTCTACATGCCAACAGTTAATTATCAGAGGAACCCGCGCAGCAGATGTCCCCTTACAGAGAGCTCTTTGATCCTTCTCAGGAGTGATGCTAATGAAATACTGTAACCTACAGCGACTTCTATTTTCAGTCCGCTGTGTTATTTATATAAAAATGTTGTATGCTGCCTATGCAGCAAAAGTTATTCTAAATGGATAATACCAAAACAGTGACTTCAAAATGTTAAAAATGATACAAAACGAAAGAACAATTCAAAAAGTCAAACCTTCAATAAGGTAACAAAAAATGTGCAGTCCCTCTGAAAAAATATCAAATACACATTACCATAATCAGAGGACTGTTAAAATACTGTATAACATTCTTAATCTCTTTTCATTAACAATGTATGTTTATTAGTAATACAAATTCAACAAATAAATGTTTTGCGGACAATATCAGTATTTACCTAAATGTTTATACATATATATTCAGTAATATCGAATAAACATGTATTCCACCCCATGTAAAATAATTTATTACACCCCACAAGTAAAGTCATGTACTACACCAATATATGCATTACCCTCCATTCATACTATATTCCACACATACTCATTCACACTTAACACCCATTCAAATCATATAAAATCCACATTATAAGGGGAAAATCCCCAGATACAAGCTAAAAAGATAACATACTATTATTTTGAAAGCATTGATATTATTTTAACCATTCCTCAATATGCTTTCTAATTTCACAAACTCTCAATTTCTCAAGCTCCTGATTTCTCAAGCTCCTGACAAGGACCCTCGTTTCACCCTATACAGGGCTTCCTCAGGGGGATTATTAAACTGTTTTTAATCTCGTACTTTTATATAGAGCAAACATTTATTTGTTGAATTTGTATTACTAATAAACATACATTCGGGCCGATACAGTAAAGTGCGCTCAGGCAGAGCGCGCTGTTAGCCCCCGTTTCGCCACGCGTTTTCGACATGCTATTTTTACCCCTTATACAGTAAGGGGTAATAGCGCGTGGAATACACGTGGCCAAACCCCCCCTCCCCCCCCGAAACTAATAGCGCTCATCACATGCAAATGCATGTTAATGAGCCTATTAGTTAGTCTCATGCGATACAGAAAATAAAATGTGCAGCCAAGCCACACATTTTAATTTCGGCCAGCAGCGGGAAAGTGTACAGAAAAGCAGAAAAAACTGCTTTTCTGTACACCCTCCGACTTAATATCATAGCAATATTAAGTCGGAGTCCCCAAAGATAAAAAAAAAAAAAAAAAGAAAAATCTAAAAAAAGAAAAATCTGCCCGCAGCCCGCGGGTTGGAAGACGGACGCTCAATTTTGCCGGCGTCCGTTTTCCGAACCCATGGCTGACAGCGGGTTTGACAACCGACACCGGTAAAATTAAGCATTGGCTGTCAAACCCGCTGACAGCTGCCACTTCTGTCAAAAAGGAGATGCTAGGGACGCGCTAGTTTTTACTGTGGGTCCTAATTTGTATATTGTTGCTTCCTGAATCGCGCGCCCAGGAGAGTGGCCTGGGCGCTCGCCGGCTCTCCCGCGCATTTTTCTGTATCGGCCTGATTGTTAATAAAAAAGAGATTAAGAACGTTACAGTATTTTAACAAACCTTCTATAAGGAGCAGAGTGGAGGAGTAGCCTAGTGCTTAGAGCAACAGGCTCCAAAACCAGGGAAGCCAGGGTTTAAACCCCCACTGACACTCCTTGAAACTTAGGGCAAGTCACTTCCCCCTCTATTGCCTCACATACAGACCTAGGACAAGTCATTTACTACACAATATTTTCTCTACCACATTATAAGCTGCCAAACGCTGCTAGACATGCTATCCAGCTTTAACCTGAACCAACAAGTGAACATCCCCACTCATAAAGCGGGTCACACGTTAGACCTGATCTTCACCAATCACCACTTCTCAGACACATCCATCTCATCCAAACCAGTCCCCTGGTCGGATCACTTCATCGTACAGTGCAGGACACAAGTACATACCAACAACATGATAAATGCAAACGATCTACTATCATTCAAATACCAACCTCCCTTCCAACCCAACCTACTCCAACAAGAGCTCGGAAAACAACTAGCTAACTTAGACCTCTCCAACATCAACAATGCTATACAATCCTGGCTCCACCTTACTGAACAAACTGCAAATAACATAAACCCTATAAAAACAAAACAGATTAAAAAAAACAGAGGTAAAAACAACCCATGGTTTAACTCTCAACTTAGATCAATGAAAACCAACCTCAGAAAAATAGAAAAGGAATGGAGAAAATCCAAATGCCAAGTAACCCTACAAAGATACCGCACGCAACTTGCCACCTATAAAAAAATGATTATGATCACCAAGCGTGACTACTATAGTCAAAAGATAAAAAAAACTCCTCAAATAACTCAAACTCCCTGTTCAACATTGTAAGAAACCTTATTGAAGAGAACGACAACGCCCCTACAACCAAAACAAATAATCTAAGCCAAGACCTGGCCCTGTTCTTCAAGAACAAAATAAGCAAAATAACCAGCACCTTCAACAATCCCTCAACCACAGAGGAACAATTTGACAAAACAACCATAACACCCTGGTCAAACTTCGATCCAATATCTAACACCGAAGCTGGAAAAATGCTAAGAAAAATCAACCTAGCGCGTCACGATCTAGATATAATCCCAACACGAGATCTGAGGCTTCGTAAAAGGGGCGGGGAGGGGGCGTGTCTGGGATCAGGAGATCCATGAAATCACGCCACCGCTTTCGCACATTGGGGGCAGAGATAATGCCAGAACTGGAATCTAGGGACGGGTCCTGCACAAAATTAAAATCTCCTCCCAAGATGAGATCCCCCTCTAGATGTTGCTTCAGTATCTTATGTAGGATGGCAATAAAGGGAACTTGCTGTGTTTGTGGGAAATATACATTAAGCAATGTGACAATTTGCTTACCTACTTTAATTTTATCTACAGTTCAGGTCACTAATGTGTGAGATCTCTTCATGTACAAAAGCCGAGGCAAATAGTATCCCCACCCCTGCATACAGATTGTCCTTAGTGCTAGCAGCCCAGTAGGATGCAGGGAATTGAGGGAAGACCAAGAGGCGTTCGTGCTGTTTCCTGACATGTGTTTCCTGAACAAACACAATACTGGCCTGTTGTCTTTGGAGTTCCCTTTTCAAAATCAACCTTTTCCTAGGGGTGTTCAGTCCTTTGACATTTAAAGAAAATATTTTTGTCACCATTTATCCAGTCATGTTATCCACCATCCCCAGTTCAGGACATCGGCTCCCTAACATCGCAGTTACCTTTCTGCTAGTCTCACTGAGTTGGTTCCCGCAGCCTCCTCTATAAGGTCTAATATCCCCATATTTTTCTCCGAAAAAAGAAAAGAAATTGCAGCATATTCCGGTATGTCCCCAATATATCCTATAGTATCCCTGAAACCTCCTTTGGGATATCCCTCTGCTGGAGGTCTGCAACATCCCACGCATAGCAGGCCACCTCCGTCCTCCCCCCAAGCCAATTTTTGTGAATAAATGAGCTCATCTTTGTAACTAAAACCCCACCCAACAAGAACCTTATGTATCACATAACCCAACATGAACCACAGATGACTTCAATATCAATATGAAAGAACAAACCACCTCTGGATCAGGCCCCGAGGCCTGGCAGTCATTTTCTTGAATGAGGTGCATCTACAGGTGCAGTGATATCCTGGATGGATTGTGCATACCATCAGCCTTGATCCGGTGTCGGAGAGCGGTGTGCATCCGGCTGTCTTCGGAGCCTCTTGCCCCTTTTTCCTGCTCTTTGCCAGCGAGAAGCTGCATCAGGTAGCTGTGCTGTGACCGCCATTTTAGGTGCTTGGAAGGAAACTGGTAGTTGCGCTTTGTGAAAGGCCTCCGCTGCCTCAGCAAGGGTCGTAATCCTATATGAAACACCCTGTACTTAAAAAGTTAGTCCAAAGGGGTAGGTCCACCGATACTTTACGTCCTTTTCCCTCAGGGTAGCAGTGACCTCCCTGAGATCGTAGCGTTTTTAATTATGACCGGTGCAAGGTCCTGAAAAATAGACAGGCTGTGGTTGCGCCAGGTGATTTCCTTCATCCGTCTGGTAATGGCGTAAATTTTTCCTTGAGAGGAAAACTAGTGAAACACACAACAATGTCCCTTGGCCGATGGTCCCTCCTTGGGCCGAGGGCATGATGCGCCCGCTCAAATCGCACCTCTGGATGGTTAGAGGTTGCCTCCAAGGGGCCTGTACTGCCCTGCAAAAGTAAGAATGTGCAAATTTGGGTAACCACCTTGTGGACTTCAGCAAACTCTGGGGTTTCCGGGACTCCCTGGATACGCAGATTGTTCCTCCTACTCCGATTTTCTAAGTCTTCTACCTTGGCTTGAAGTGTCTGAATTTCGGAGGTCGAAGTGGTTTGCTGGGTGGTCAAGATGTTGATAGCGTCTCCATGTCCCTCTGATCGCACCTCCGCGTCATCCACTCGGTTTCCAAGTGCCGCCAGGTCCTCTTTCAGATCAGCAACCGACACCATGATGTCCGTCTTATGCTGTTTTAAATCAGCTCTCAGGTCTATGAACCACTGCCGAGCCTCATCTCTGGTGGGTAGGGACGCTATGACCGATGTATCCGGGGTGGCCGGGCCATGTGTGGTTTCTACCGGCATCGCGGCCGCCTCCTTATCTGAGCCCGGAGACTCAGCGCCATCTCGACCCAGCTCGGACTGATTTTTCCCGTAGGAAAATTGTCAGAGATCCCTGGTCTTCCTTTTCAAAGTCATGTGGGTTGCTAAAATGAGAAAGCTTTTCAGTTTAGCAGTTTGTTCTGACAAAAGGCTGGGTTAAAGCGGCAATTCGGCAAGTTTTAATACTTGTGGGGAACGGAGCCGATCAGTCAAGCGACCTCTCGCATCGGATGCCAACAGCGCCCCCACACACTACATTTTTAAGCCTTCCAGAGGAAGAGGTGATCATGAGGTACCGCTTGAGGTCTAAGGCCATATTGCCTTTATATGAAAATCTCAAAGCAGTTCTCGATTCTGTCAGAGAGCAGGCTCATGCCATACCAGGCCTTGTGAACGGTTGGGGGTCGATTTTAAATTTTACGCGCGCACAAATGTACACCCGATTTTATAACATGCGCATACTGCCGTGCGCATGTTATAAAATCCAGGGTCGGTGCGCGCAAGGGGGTGCACACTTGTGCACCTTGCGAGCGCCAAGCCCAAGGGGAGCCCCGATGGCTTTCCCCGTTCCCTCCAAGGCTGCTCTGAAATCGGAGCAGCCTTGGAGGGAACTTTTTTTTGGATCCCCCCACCTTTCCCTCCCTTCCCCTATATAACCCAACCCCCGGCCCTACCTAAATCCACCTCCTACCTTATTTGATGGAGTTACGCCTACCTCCGGCACAGCGGCCGTGCCAGAGGACTTGGGAACGCCCCCGGACCCGCCCCTGGACCACCCATTTTTGAAAGCCCCAGGACATACGCACGCCGCCGAGCCTATGCAAAATAGGCTCGGCGCACGCAGGGGTAGGTTTTTGGGGGTTAAGTGCGTATCTTACGCACGTAACCCTTTGAAAATCTACCCCTTGGTGAATAGCACCTACTTAAATACCATAACCTTAGATGACCAGCAGGAGGGAACAGCATCTAACTTAATATTTTATTTTGTATTGCTACTGATCTCCAGTGGTTGGTTAGAATACTGTAGCTTACTTTTGTTATAATACTGTGAAAATGAAACTGATTTGCTTAATTGTGTTTCTTACTGCTCACATTTTTATATTCAGTAAATACATATTTTGATTTATTTTTAACTTGCAAAATATATTTTATGCAATTTGGTGGACTCCTGGTAACATATCTGTCTAACCTTGCAAATTGTTCAGGGAGTTGTGTTTATTTCATTCATTTTTCTCCTCAATACTCTTTTTGGGATGGGGCATGAAGAACAGCAAAATAGGGATCAAGTCATCAGCTGCAAAACGAATTTGAGGCATGCGATCCTGCTGAGAGAATTTGGTAGTAAAATATGGCGTCTGACAGAGACACAAAAGGGCAGTCCTTAGACGAGACAAGATTGTGAAACAGTGAAAACGCAGATAAATATCAGCTGAAAGGGGAAAAGCAAAGAAAAATTAAACAGACAGATGATGTGGACGCTGGGCATTCAGACCATCTAAAATAAGGGTTTCATGGTTGGTTGTTTTTTTTAAAGATGATAGCAGTCAATAGATTTAACCTTATTTGCTTTAGTCATATTTTCAGAAGTATTTGTGACAATCTGAAGAGAGAAGCAAAAAATAAAATACTTGGGCCAATTTTACAAATATTCTGACGTAGTTCCAGACAAATCTTCTGTATTCTTATTTGGTTATAAGTTGTGTATTGTCATGCATTTTGAGTACAATAAACTCTAAATAAAAAAAATACTTGTGACAATTTATGTTCCAGCAGCTTAAAGAACATTTTCCTGGATGACAAGTATGCAATAAAAAACCAAAAAATCTCCAGTGCAAGATTCTATAATAGTTAGAGCAAACCTAATTCTGTCTAGTTCCCTATAAAATATGTTGCATCTCCTTCAGCAAAGAGCTATCTCATTTGTATCTAGGGGAAAAATGCTTCAGGACTGACAATCTTGTTGCCTGTCTTACTAGTTACAATGGGCTGGCATTGAGCCTGAAAAACTTCATTTTCTGGCAGGCAGTCTTTCGTTTGCCACCGGATCCGCCGTCTAGAATCAGAATGTCAGCAGCAGCTGCCACAGGCAGTGACCTAAGGATGCTAATCCTTAGCTTCAGCTGGATCAGGTGTCTTTTGCCTTTGTGTCTCAGCCTGTCAGCTTGCTTGTCATGTTTGTGTTGAGGGAGGGGGAGTTGAATTTTTATGTGGTTTTCCTTATTGATTGGGTTAGGTGTGGTTTGCATGGGTTTTCTGTTTTATATCGTACCATTAGGCTAGGTTTCATAATGTTCTTCATGCTTTCAAAAACAGCTGAAAATAAATAAATACGAACGAATATTAGCCTTGTGCGCAAACGTGCACACCAGTTACCCGATACGTCTTTCAGTGCAGAACTTTTATGCAAGCTCAGTCAATATAAGACTCCTTTGCTCGGTTGAGATTCAATACTGGTTACAAATTAGATTGAACTAGGCTCATCCAAAGGCTCAATCATTTGCAAAACAGTCAATATTCTGATTATACTTCTGCAGCACAAACATCCAGGATGGATGAGGGGAATGGACTAGTGATGTTTTAGTTTTAAAGAAGGCAAGGAACTTGCAGAAGTACAGCTTCCTTATCTGTCGTACCAACCTAGATTAGGTCACAATCGTTTGATCAGAATTCACAAATAATATTTTATGCTTAAAGTCTTTTTCATTGTCTTCGACTAAGTGATATTTGATAGGGTTTTGCAAAATGGCAATACATTTTTGCAGAATTTCACATTGATAAAGATGGCCTCTTTCTCATTATTTAATAGGTTGACTTTAGGTTAGTGGAGGCACTGTGTTCCTTGACTTTTAACATTTATCATTGCACACATGATATGCTCACTTCTTTCCAAAAGAGGAAAAGAAGACCTCATGGCTTAGTGATATACAATAGAAAATCTAGGTCATGCCAATCTCTCGATTTTTGTACGCTTCCATTTTCTTTCCCTATAGGGAGAGGTCAAGATGATGTACACCAACTGTGAGAGCAGGGCAAAGCTTTTCCCAGGCTTTGGCATTGCAACTTGCAGTTGCTTACAAAGTGTTTCCAATTGCAGTGATGTTTGGTGCTACCTCTGTCCACTTTTGGAGGGTGGGATGGTGAAGCAGAAGCGTTACCTGCACATGCTCTGAGCCCCTTCTCGTCTAGAGACTCCTGGATCTGGAATGAAACCCGGGAAGCAGTGCGCACCATTACTACACCACTTCTTGATTAGATTTGCATATTTCTAACATTGACTTTTTACTGGCAGAAAATAAGTAGTCATGCATGGTATCTTTTCTTTTTTTTCTCACCATGAAGCAAAGCACATGCGTTTCTTCAGCATCTTTTATTTATTTAGACATTTTATGTACCGTCATTCCATGTATAGATCACAACAGTTTACAAAGTGACATTCATCGTTATAACTCAACACACAAAGATTTGTTACAGAGGTGGTATTCATAGATAGGTATTAATATTTTTCAAGTGAAATTTCTAGGAGGTATTAATAATAGATCTGGTACTTAAAGGCAAAGAGTATTGAAAAATAAATCGCAGTGATAGTTTTCACATCCTAGTCAGTGGGTTGTTTTGAGAATCTTACATTCTCTCGTTTGATTTTTTCTTCATGATTCGTTAATAATCTTAGGTCCTTCTTGAGGTTGTGACTCTGTATATTCTGAAGTTTTTAAGTTAATTTATATGCATTTTTGAATAGCCATGTTTTTAACTCACCCTTAAATCTCTTTCTGACTGATAAAGTATGCAGCGTCTTGAGATGCCTTGCAATTTTCTACATTTCAGATAAGATGATGCTGTTGTCTAATCTTAAAATATTGCAGTTTGCCATTTTAGCCTATGAAGTCCCTCATTTCATAGGACCCACACAATTTCTCATTGTTTAAGGGTGAGAACAATAGTCATTCCTTCCTTAATAATTATGTTTTCTTCCTCTAGGCTTTAACTCTCTGGTTGGTGGAGTAATGGGGTTTTCTATTCTTCTGAGTGCAGAGGTCTTCAAGAACAATACTTCTGTCTGGTACCTCGATGGCAGCGTAGGGATATTAATTGGATTCATAATATTTGCATATGGTGTCAAGTAAGTCACTTTCTCATGTCTTTCTAGCTCCTTAATAAACTATTCAAATAGTTATTCTTTACCATATATGCAATTGCTTATTCATAATAATAATATTGTTTTAATTCACATACTGTAAACATGCATTTGACAGCCTTCTATTATTTTACCAATTTGAAGCCCGTCTCATTATATATATTCCAGTACTGCGGTAAGAGATAATGCCCTTTTTGCTTTTCTGTGTGACTGGTGTGTGAAGGTCTCTGCTTCTAGGCCTTGAGGCTGTCAGGATTTCTGTTTAGAAGTGCCAGAGTTAATCATTTATCAAGAGACACTAACTCAGGATTAGCCATTATTCTTTTCCAAGAGAATGTTGAGGTCAAAGGCATAGTGTAGATGTTAAGTATCCTTCTCTTCCATGACCATAGACATTGAACATTAAAACGAGATTGGTATATTGACATATCTACCTAAACCTGTAGAGGAAGTAACTACTTTTAGGATTTTAGAAAGCACCACTGAAATTAGTTCTTTTCTATGGAACGGTGTGCGTGCACGCACATTTCTTGACTTGCATTTACTAATTTTGTTTTGTCTTGTACTTACATTTTTGAAGACATTTTAGAATTTGCTGGCTTCCTTTCAGTAACCTCCACCACTTTAGATTTGGTGTTTGTACTCCTCTGGCAGATCAAGATACTTCAGAGGAAGATGACTGAGGGAAAAATATATGAACTGTGACTCTAGGATGCTTTTCCCGTAATGTATCTCATAGCCTGATTACTTGGCTATACTTCCAAACATCTTCTGTTATACAAAGACTTAAAAAGGGACCCTTTCAAACAAAGCAAGCTTTGCACTTGAAAAACACTCAGATACAGCAATTGGCCAAGTATGCACACACGTTCGCTCATGTAAAGTTACACCTCTTCTTTGGAGGGCGAAACTTAGGTGCATGCACTTTTTAAATCAAAAAGTATGCGAAGTGTCAACTCCGCCCCCAAAATGCCTCTCCTCAGTGTGCGTGAAAGTAAACATGAAACCAGCTTACATGCATAATTTTACGCACACCAAATCCAGGTCAGTTTCTGAACAGCCATTTATGCACATAAAAAGCAGCTTTCCTGCCTCTAAATGTCTTTGAAAATTACCCCAAAATACATTTGATTTTACTTTTCCTCCATACACAGAATATATCAGAATTTTCTGGAATTTTCATACAAAGCAATCCTTTTGAATATTCTTTCATTCAGTATTCATCATTACCAGTTATACAGTGAGGTAGATTATTTGTATATTTGTTCCTAGAATTTTACAAATCTTGTACGACTGGGAGCACTTCTTGTTTCATATTATTTTCTAAACGTTAAGTAATGGCATCTTAAATTATGGTTGTTTTTAGCATATGGTATAGATTAAATATTCTGTTTCTTGTGCCTTCAAAAATATCTAATTAGATCACAAGCTCATACCTAAGGGAGTTCTATAAGAAAGTAGCATAAAAATTGAACACCTTTTTACATGGTTTGCCTGGATTGTTTTCCTTCCTGGTAGGTAACAACCTGAAATAATTTACTGCAATTGCAGTTCCATCAACTGTTGCCCAATGTGCTCTCTTTCAATATTTCTGTAGTATTGGGAATGGCCATAATATATCTTCATGTGTGTAACAGCCTTACAGAATTCTCCACCAATATTTCATTTGTGATAGGATACAATGAATCATATGTTGAGTAGAAGTTGGCATCTGCCATTTGAATATCCATTCCTTGCTAGGTCTCTAATAGGGATGTGCTTTCATTTGAAAGTTCAACAAAAATTCCCATTTCAAAACAAATAAAGTCTCGTGTGTTTTCATTTTCAAATGGAGCGGAAGTCCCTCCCCAGCCCCGCAAACAATTACCCTATCCATGGGCCTAAGAGAGAGAAATAATCTCCAGTTACCCTTGCCCTGTTGATTCTCCATTTCAAAATAGTCTTGGTGAGCCTGGGGACTGGCACCCATTTGTCATGGAGCAGTATATCTATACCTCCCTATAGTGGTACCTCTGTACAATAAACGGACACCAGCCTCGAGGCTTTGCCAGCGCCATTTTGAATTAAAGACCTGGTTAGGCAGGAGCTACTGGAGATCACTCCTGCCCCTTATACCCATGGATGGGGTAAAGTGGTTGGGGGGGAGCTGGTCCAGGAGAGAGGTTCCTGGGGTGGGGGGGGGAGGACTTTAGCAACAGCAGGGAGGGGAGAAAGACAAATGAATTTTTCATTTTCTTTGGGGTTTTTTTTTTTGTTTGTTTCATTTTAAAAATCGATGGAATGAAACAAGTGACAAAACAAAACAAATGAAAAAAAAGTAAATAAACAAACAAAAAGCAAAACAAATTTTAAAAAAATGTTCCGCACACATTCCTAAGGATTTCATGTTGCCCAATTCCCGTGTTCTAAACCTTCATTAATATGGCTTATGTACTTCTCTCTACTTTTTGTTTGGACTTTACACAAATTCTCCTTTATACCAGTCATGGTTTTTTTCAAACAATGCCAAGTTCTCTCCATCTAGAATACATCTAGATTTTTAATATGAAATTATTTTTTTTTTAAATTAAACCTTTTATCCACTCTTTTTTTGAGCATTGGTCTATGCTTTGTCTAGTTCTTTACACCTACCCTTTTCTTTGTACATGTACTATAACAAAACCTGGATCAGAATTTGGGTTGTACAATACTGGTGCTGATATCAGTTTTTCTTTCCATTTTTGCCTGGATCTCATGAAATAACTTCATTAATACATATGTATTTTGCTCCACACTCTGATCAAATGCAGGGGGTCATCGAACACACCATGGGCTCCAAGGTCCTTTCTAACAGCGGGCGAAAGACGAGTTTTCAAAGACCTTGGGTTGTAAATCCCTTCAAAATCCTGGCAAACAAACCACGCAGCAACAGCAAGTTGGGATTGTTCCAAAATTAAAGTTTACTGAAGTATTTTGAGAAGGGTAAATGAGTCGACATTGTGTGCATTTCTGAGATCCATACAGAAAAACAAAATCCAAGATACAGTCTAGAGTTAAAATTACTTGTTAGCAACACTGGTAGGAAATTTCTTCTCCTATACCCTTTAGAGCAGGGGTCGGGAACCTTTTTGGCTGAGAGAGCCATGAACGCCACATATTTTAAAATGTAATTCCGTGAGAGCCATACAAGACCTACCAAATTAATTTACTACAACCCCCTACTCTCCTAACGCCCCCCAAGACCTGCCAAATTAATTTACTACAACCCGCCACCCTCCTGACCCCCCCCCCCCTCCCAAGACCTGCCAAAAGTCCCTGGTGGTCCAGCGGGGGTCCAGGGCTCGCAGACAAATCTTTAATAAAAAAGTAAAAATCTAACAAAACCCCCCACCCTCCTGATGCCCCCCAATACCTCCAAAATTAATTTACTACAGTCCCCCACCCTCCTGACCCCCCCCCCAAGACCTGCCAAAAGTCCCTGGGGGTCCAGGAGCGGTCCGGGAGCGATCTCCTGGACTTGGGCTGTCGGCTGCCAATAGTCAAAATGGCGCCGACGGCCCTTTGCCCTCACTATGTCACTGGGGTCAACCAATGGCGGCGGTAACCCCTGTGACATAGTAAGGGCAAAGGGCCGTCGACGCCATTTTGATTACTGGCAGCTGACGGCCCTTTGCCCTTACTATGTCACAGGGGTTACCGCCGCCATTGGTCGACCCCAGTGACATAGTGAGGGCAAAGGGCCATAGGCGCCATTTTGACTATTGGCAGCCGACAGCCCAAGTCCAGGAGATCGCTCCCAGACCGCTCCTGGACCCCCGCTGGACCACCAGGGACTTTTGGCAGGTCTTGGGGGGGTCAGGAGGGTGGGGGGTTGTAGTAAATTAATTTTGGAGGTCTTGAGGGGCGTCAGGAGGGTGGGGGGTTTTGTTAGATTTTTACTTTTTTATTAAAGATTTGTCTGCGAGCCAGATGCAGCCATCAAAAGAGCCACATCTGGCTCGCGAGCCATTGGTTCCCGACCCCTGCTTTAGAGATTCTCCCAGGCCCTAGAGATTTCCCTGTGTTGGTATGTGGGTGCAATTGCTGATTCAATTCTACAAACAGGACCTTGATTCTACTCCTGAAAGCAAGCAAGCTTCCTCTCTGATTATTCCTCCTCTGAGAAACCCCTAAAACACTCAGTGATGAGCTTTTGTATCCACACTTATGCTGCACAAGTTCCTGGGACAGGTTCACTCACCTGGCAGCCACCTTCTGCTCCAATCCACCTCTAACACAGATGGCATAATCTCCAGTGGCGTAGAAGACATATTCCCTTTACTTAAGGATCACCTCCTGATTCTTTCCTTTAATGTTTTTCTGGACTCCAAGGTCTGTTCCCTCTTCTGGAATGCCTGGGAGCTCCACTCAAGCTCCAGCCACCTTCCCTGGAGGAGATGAAGAACAGGCAAACTGCTATAATAGAGAACTACTCTCACGGCAAGACACCATCCAATAAGGCGTGTCTGACCACTAACAACCACCTCTTTACTAGCCTCATAGATATGAGTCTATGAAGGCACATGCTCCATTTTGTGACACCCTTTCATGTAATTTGTAAAGATTATAATTCTGTAAATATGGATGAAATCACATGTGCTGTGCTCTCATTTAGTACTTGATTCATCAAGGTCTTTTTCCTATATATCCAGAATGGAGGGAACCAAACAGCCTTAATAAATCAGACTCTCGGTATTGGAGAAAGCAATTGTCAAAGCATTCAATCCATGTAAATCAGCTGTTTAAACATTGCCCACCCTTAATGTGTCTAAAAGTCTGCTTGTTGATCTATAATGCATGGCCTTTTAGCCACATTGAGTGGAGATATTTCTGGGAGCATGTTCAGGATGGACGAGGAAAAGTATGCACATAAATAGTATTTTTGATGCTACTTGCATGCACTTCCAGCAAATTCTACCCACATACAAAAACAAGCATTAGCACAAACTTTATAGTTTTCAAAGTGAAAGTCTGCACATATTTTTCCTTTGAAATCTGGTGCAAAGACTATGGGTAAAAAATAGGTGCAGGCTTTGCATCAATGTGGGTAGTTTGAAGATTGCATCCTATGGACCTGATTATCAGTGCGACTTAGGTGCAGAAAACCTGGGAGGGGGCCAGTGCACATAAAAGTATGTGCAGAACCCGGTTTCGTGTGCACTTTTACACCACTGGCAGCACGCCTTCCAGAGGGGGGAATCTGGGGTACAGAAGCAACTTCTGCGCACACGCTTCAATTTTCTAAAATATGCATGTAAGTTACCTCTTACAAGTTATGGCCGCCTTGGTCTGGGTATAACTTTGGGAGTTGGCACTTCTGTGTGTATGTCCAGCCCCTTAAGGAAAGTAAATTTATGTGCATAAATTTTGGTTTGAAAAGCCTAAGTAAAGTTTGTGTATATCCTAAGAACATAAGAAGTTGCCTTACTGAGGGTCCATCAATCCCATCATCTTGTTTCCAATGGTGACCAATCCAGATTACAAGCACCCAAACATTAACTAGATCCTATGCTACTAATGCCAGTAATAGACGTGGGTATTCCCTAGGTCAGCTTGATTAATAGCAGTTTATGGACTTCTCCTCTAGGAACTTATCCAAACCTTTTTTAAAACCAGCTACACTAACTGCCGTAACGACATCCTCTGGCAATGAATTCCTGAGCTTAATTGTGTGTTGAGTGAAAAAATGTTCTCTGATTTGTTTTAAATATGCTACTTGCTAACTTCTTGGAGTGCCCCCAAGTCCTTGAATTATCTGAAAGAGTAAATAACCGATTCACATTTACTCCTTCAAGTCCTTTAATGATTTTATAGACCTCTATCATATCCCCCCTCAGCTGCCTCTTCTCCAAGCTTAACAGCCCTAACCTCTTTAGCCTTTCTTCATAGGGAAGTCGCTTCATGCCCTTTGTCATTTTGGTTGCCCTTTTATATACCTTCTTAATGCAGCTATATCCTTTTTGAGATGCAGCAACCAGAATTGCACACAGTATTCAAGGTGCGGTCTCACCATGGAGCGATACAGAGGCATTATGACATCCTCCATTTTATTTGCCATTCCTTCCTAATAATTCCTAACATTGTTTGCTTTTTAGACCACCACGACACAGTGAGCCAACAATTTCAATGTAATATCCACTATGTATTATGTATAAACATTACCGCTTTGTGAGAAGTTATAGAATTACCTTGCATGTGCTATAGCATAACTGGCAAGTTTTTAATGGAGATTTAATTCTAAGTTTGCTACGCATCAAACATGCTTCAGTGCACTAGGGGGGCTATGTTGTTTATAATCCTAGTGCCTAAATGTTCCCTTTTATTGATACACGTGATTTGTTTTTACTTTCAGGTTACTTGTTGATATGGTTCCTCGTGTCCGGCAAACACGTCACTATGAAATGTTCGAATGAAAAAAAAAAAAAAAAAGGAAGAAGATATTGCTGTTTCTGCACCCTGTAATTTTTAAAGACTGTACGAGCATACAGTATACACATATAAGCAAGTGGTGCCAATAATATTTTATTAAATACGCAGTTTAATGTTTCCTTCTATTTTTGTTTGTATGTTTTAATGGAAAGTGTTATCTGTGAAGAAATGATTGATAGGTGCACTGCTTGCAACTCAGCACAACAGCAGTCCTGTCCTGTGTATTAGGTTCCTGAAACCGCTAAGCGGCTCTACAAATGCACACCCAGTTTGCAATTTTATGCAGCTGGCATGAACCGTGTACTGGTATGAAAATATTGGTAATGATGCAATAGACTTCTCTGGGCTAGAAATGGACAAATGCAAGAGGAAAATCAGTTTGGTCCAGATTCTCCAAATGGGTGCCATAGTGTGTGAATAAGACCAGAATTTCTAGCCTCCTTAGCTCACAGTCAGACTGGATATTAACAGCTGCCTTTGATAACATTTTCATTGGCTTTGAACTGAATCCTTCTTTTCCATTGAACTTTTACCCTTTCGTTGCTAAGAACATATGACAGCAAAAAAAAAAAAAAGGTAAAATGAAAAAAATATAGCAGAAGGGGGATGAAGTGATCCAATGGAAAAGAAGAAAAAGAGCACAAGAAATAACGAATCTGTAAAGAATATTCTCTCCCTTAACGACCTCAATCTCTTAAACAAACATCCTATGCAGGGGGGGAGGGGAGCACAAGACAACTTGAAAATATTGAAAGGATGTCTCATGAAAAAGAAATGGCACAAGGCATAACTCCTTTGTAGCAGTTGGCTATTCTTTCAGGGCTTTCAATGCAACTTTGATAGGGCCTCCAATTAAAACAAAAACAAAAAAAAAAAGATAGCACAAATGGAAGTGGCACTGTTTAAAAAATGAATGCCCATTCTCTTGAGAGCCTTGACCTTCAGGGGGCTGCCCTCCAGAATGCAGCACAATATGATGTTACAGTTTCTAATATTTTAATGTCCTACTATTTTGTTAATTCTAAAAGTACCTACATTAGCTATTGAAAAATTAAACAGTTATATTTTTTAGTATTCCAAATGCAATACGTACATAGCTTTGCATGGATCAAACAAGCACACACATGTATATACCGAAGCCAAATGGAAAATGTATGTGAAAAATAATTACCTCTGTTTTTGAAAACTATGTAATGTCAGTATCTTATTTGTATTATATATAGAGATATACATATGTAGAATATGTGAATGTATTGCAAACTTAACGTTAGTGATGGTTTACAGCTTTTGGTAAGGTACAGAATGCTTAATGAATGTTTATTGTTACATTTAGGTTATTCCATTAAAAAAAAAAAAAAAACCACAAAAGGAAGAAATAATGTTCCAGCACAAAACCTTATGTACATCTTAAAAGTTCTTGTTATCATTGAAAAAATGTATAATCAAATCAATAAAACTTGTCATATCTATTTTACACATGATCAGAATTTTAAAACCATTTCCTGAATATAAGGTAAGAAAGAGCTCTTCACGAGCAACAGTGCATTAAACTAGATTCTTTGGATGTCAACCATTTTTTTTCCCAGAATACTTTTACATGTTTGTGATGACTGCTTACCAAAGGTCCAGCACTAACACTGACCACTAACATATGTTAAGAGCAGATTTTAGCATGGATGTTATTTGGCACAAAACAGTACTGTTAGTGCCCAAATGTACTAAATAGCTTAAAACACAGTGTTTTGCGGCAGATAACGTGATGTGTTTCCAGTAATGTTAACACATCGGTAACAGTGGAAGTGGTAATACACAGGCTGATGTCGGTCATGATATTCCCGCCATCTAAAAAATGGGCCCAGAGGATCACCCTACCTTTGCGAACCCATGTACAGCCTCCCCCATCCTAATAATCAGGTTAGTATCCCCCTCCCAAAAGATTGTATTTATTTAACATTACTATAATGATTTGTATATGAGATGTACAGAATGCCGTGCAGAAACACATAATGGACAATCCCTACTCTTTGTAGCTTACAGTCTACTTAAGATGGGCAGAAAACACACTCAGCAAAATCATGAAGTCTAAAACTAAGACCGCAAGTATGACTGAGAAGGTGGGATAATGTGAAGAAAAGGTGAATTAAATTCAGTAAGGCTTCAAAGAGTGAAGCAAGAGTCTGCATAAGAAACAATAGCCTCCCTTTGGTGAATCGCAGCAAATGTTCACATTTTCCTGAACTGTTGTAAAAGGGTCTATGGGGGTTGGGGGCAGGCAAACATCTATTTGGAATGGCTTTAAAAAATCTATTTGGGATGTATGGAGGATGGACCCGCTATAGATCTATTAATACAGTCCACTGTATCTTTGAACTGACCCACAAGAGGTTATTTGCCCCTTCACCCCCTACTTTAAACATGTTGTAATCACCTACTGGAGGCCTCCATGCTGAATGTATTTACTCCTGCCTAGGACATAACTAAGCCTTGGCTGCTTTTCCTTTGTCTTGCTCCACTCTCATTATGTTCTAAGGGAGAAAATCAGGGGCGATAAGTAGTGCCGCATGCTACATCTTTTCTCTTTCATATTCCATTCACATGTAACATGAAAAAAGTGTCAGGATATAGATACCAAAAAGTACTATTGCAGTAGCTTCTCACTGCTTTTAAGGGGATAGTACCCCTTTCTTTGCCAAATATTTTGGCACTCATCTTACTTAAAGTACTTTAGCAGACCCTTCCTACCCACAAGCAACCTAATGCTCTGACTAAGCTCATTATCTATACCTCATCTGTACATCTTCTCACATTCATGGACAACCTGTACCCACACTGTACTCATGCATCCATACTTCTGCACTCATACCTATCAATCATGCTAACATACCACTAAACTTATCGAAAAAGATATAGGAGTGTAAAAATGAAAATATATATTTTTTTACTTTTTACTACCCCCTTTTGTGTATAAGTGCTTCCTAGTGCAGAGTTGCCATGTCCTTGATGGTGTTTCTCTCAGGAATGGGATGGAGACAGTCTCTTGGGCATCCTCTCCTTTCTCTGGAAGAGGCGAATTTCATGGTGGTTTGGGAAGAGAAAAAAGGCAACTCAAAGGATGCTTTACATAAAGCACAGAATCCAGTATGTAAAAAGTAACACATAAAGGAAAGTATTTACTACTATTTGTCATTTATAAAGCACTACTAGACATACACAGTGCTGTACAGATACATATAAAAGAGTCCCTGCACCAATGAGTTATCAAAACAAACATACATGACAAACAAGTCAATGGGAAATATATATAGATATGTTTATTTAAAAGAACTTCTTAGCCACACACTCCACAGATCACAACGGTGTACAATATAACATATATAATCATATAAAAACAACAAGTATACGACAGATGCTATAAACATTGATTTGATATATGGTTCCCCTTCCCTAGCCTCATAAATGTAGCATCAAGTACATAAAAGGACTATACACCATAGACATGTTGATTTGCCCATATACTTAATTTTCAAATGCCACGTTTTTAATGCTTTTTAAAACTTGTTAGCATCATTCATAATTCGGAAACAGACAGGCTTAGTATTCCATAGTCTTGGATTTTCCACTTTACGAATCATTCCCCCTGTGAGCCTAATGTATTGAGTGGGCATCCAAAAGACCGGTATTTGCTGACCGTAATAATTGTGTAGGGGTATTTAGAAGTAAATTAGCTCCTAACCAAACCATTTCCGTATTGTAAAAGATTTTAAGCAATAAGGTTAACACTTTGTAATGAACTCTGTAATTAATTGGAAGCCAATGCAATTCTCTGAGTTTGGGAGTAATATGACCATATTTTGAACAGCCTTTCAAATCTCTAGCTGCTGAGTTTTGAAGTAACTGTAATGCTCTGATATGTGTTGCTGGGATTCCTAAGCGTAAAAAGAACTACAATAATCAAATCCAGTAAACAACAAGATTTGTAAAGTAAGATGAAAGTTATTTATATCTAGAAAAGGTTTTAGCTTCCTTAAGATCCTCGATCTAAAATATCCTGTTCTTAATTTTTTTATGTGAGCTGTAATTGACAACTTTCCATCAAAGAGCACCTCAAGATCTTTAACGATGGTGGAACATACTGTTTCATGTCCACATGTAGATCTCTCTCTTCCAATCCGTGTTAAATCCTAGGGCATGCATGCACTGTTGACAAACCTGGACAGGACTTTTGGAGACGATGCTGCATGGTCTGGGTACTCAAAAACAAACAAATAATAGTAAAGGGTAGAAATCAACATATAAGGTTGACACAATAATGGTTAGAAATATAGACAAGAAATGGAATACTACAATATACAGAAAAAGTAAAAAGACACAACATAGCAATGAGCAGGACAGATGCTAGCCACTTTGCACACAAATTACATGCCTTTTTTTTTTTTTTTTTAAAGCAAACAGAAAACTGCATCCAAAGCACAGAATCCAAGTTAAAACACAGCAGACACAAACACGCACGCACATAGGGCAGAGACGCAAGCAACCGGCTAGGGCGTAAATCTGAACTTGTATCAGAAACAAATAAAACATCACAAAAGAGCATCATGCTCTCAAAGAACACTAGCTGGAAAATAAACACCAAAATTTACAATTTATAAACTTCTAAGAGTAGAAGCCCTAGTTATGTTATATTTATAGATTGCTTTCCAGTTGGGATGTAGGCCCGTGGAAGATGATATGTACAGGAATATATTCTAAGAGAAGAATCACCATGAGAAAGGAAAGAAATAAGGAAAATGCAGGTCTGTAATTGATTAAAGGTCATGGGGCATTCGATAGTTCCAGGAAGCATTCAGAGAATGATGAAAGACTTATTACTGCCTTACAAGTAGCCATTAGATGAGGCTACAGGATAATTACATTTATGGTTAAATTTGTTTATTAAGTTTAATAATGAACACACAATTTAATGAATAAATAAATTAAACTTTGTCTGGTGATCAAAAGACCATTTATGATTGCATCAGTCACATG
The DNA here is from genome assembly GCF_901001135.1 of Rhinatrema bivittatum. Classification (NCBI taxonomy): domain Eukaryota; kingdom Metazoa; phylum Chordata; class Amphibia; order Gymnophiona; family Rhinatrematidae; genus Rhinatrema; species Rhinatrema bivittatum. Next base: position 49,349,160 of record NC_042620.1, on the reverse strand, counting down.
TTATATAGGTTTAAGAATGTCAGCAGCATTTTTTTTTATTTTTTTTTTTTTAGCTTTACTGCCAAAGCACAGACCCATAAAAAAAATTGCTTTGCTTCAGAAGAAAACATCTCCCCCTGTTTAGTCCCTTTGTTAAAGGAAAGGAAATGATTAGTTTTATTTTTATTCCATATGTTTAATGCTCTTTTGAGTACTCAGGATTGCATGGTCTGAAGCAGCATGGTTTTATCAGAGGGAGTTCATGACAAATGAATCTGATTCATTTCTTCAATTGGGCAACTAGGTAATTGGACTGAGGGCATGCACTGGCTGTGGTTTATTTGACTTTCAGCAAACAGTTTTTATACCGCCCTGCATTAAAAGATCATCCATGAGCGGCCCGATGGTGGGTCTCAGGTTGGTGGACTGATTAGGAACTGGTTGAGTGATAGGTGACAGCAGGTGGTGGCAAATGGATCGTGCTCTGAAGAGCAGAGGCTGATTACTGGACTGCTTCAGAGATTAATCCTGGGGCTGGTTGTGTTCAGCCTCTTTGCAGGAAATATTGTGGAAGGGTTAGAAGGAAATGTTTGCCTTCTTGCCGATGGCATTAAGATCTGCCACACACTGAGCACCTCTGTGAGAAAAGTCAAAATGAGATGTGATCTAAAAAAGCTTGAGGAGTGATCTAACACTTGGCAATATAGATCCAATGCAAAAAAGTTCAGAAATCTGAGGGAGCAGTACATTATGGGGTGCGCACTGACCTAGGGGTAATAATGTCCAATGATCACAAGGAAGCAAAATAATGTGATAAGGCTGTCACCAGAGCCACAGGGATGCTACCCTTCAAAATTAGCCTGCCTAGAGAACACTTAGCCATCAGGAGAAGAAGCACAATGGCTGATGGAAACCACCACAAATAAGGGAACAAAGGTATAAATTTCTCTCTGTTTCAGGCCAGTGTAGAAAGGTGCACACTGTTGAACATACCCTGTCTACCTGCACTCCATCGTGCATTTTCTGTGTACCTAAAATGGGACTGCTGCCTAGCGCCCTCTCAAGGAAATCCCATGCAAATTAGGGCATTAAGCAGTACTCCCCAATGCAGAGAGACTGCCTTTGACCAGCACACCTTTCTTAGCACTGGAAACTTAACTCCTGGGTCACAGCTGGAGTCACGTTTCTAGCATTACTGCACTGGCACAAGAAAAGGGGGGGGGGGGGGCAGTGAAAACGTCCAGAACATTATCCAGGTAAGCGGCGGCAGCCACTGTCACTTACCCAAAGTACTGACTTATCTGGCGTGTTTATGTCTGTTCCAGGGCTGCAGAAGGGTCTACTCACCACCCTTGCAGCCACTGAAAGTGAACCCTGATGAAAGGGGGTGTTGGGAATGAGAGAGTAAGGTACTCTGACACAATATCTATGACATCATTTATTAATGTGACATCATGGTAATATACGTTATTTACAGAAAGTTATTTACATACCACATGATTGCATATGCCATCCAGCACCCTTCGTGTCATCAGCCTTGTATCGAGGAGTCGTCAGGTCAGCAAAGGCGAGAAGAGGGTTTTCAGTGTCCAGCACTCTATACTAGAGATGTGAATCATGTGATCGATCGTCTTAACGATCAATTTTGGCTGGGGGGGGAGGGAATCTGATCCTCGCGGGTTTTTTTGTTTTGTTTTTTTAATCGTTTAAATCGAGGGAGGGCGGGAAAACCGGCACACTAAAACAACCCTAAAACCCACCCCGACCCTTTAAAATAAATCCCCCACCCTCCCGAACCCCCCCCCCCCAAATGTTTTAAATTACCTGGGGTCCAGTGGGGGGTCCCGGTGTGATCTTCCACTCTCGGGCCACGACTGCGTTAATAGAAATGGCGCCGGCGCTACCTTTGCCCTGTCATATGACAGGGCAAAGGTAGCGCCGGCGCCATTTTGGTTCCTGTCCCCCGACGTCACGAGCGCAGGAGATTGCTCCTGGACCCCCGCTGGACCTCCAGGGACTTTTAGCCAGCTTGGGGGGGCCTCCTGACCCCCACAAGACTTGCCAAAAGTCCAGCGGGGGTCCGGGAGCGACCTGCACTCGGGCCGTATTGCCATATTGCAAAATGGCAATACGGCCGGCGCCATTTGCAATACGGCCGGCGCCATTTTGCAATACGGCCCGAGTGCAGGAGGTCGCTCCTGGACCCCTGCTGGACTTTTGGCAAGTCTTGTGGGGGGCAGGAGGCACCCCCAAGCTGGCCAAAAGTCCCTGGGGGTCCAGTCGGGAGACAGGAACCAAAATGGCGCCGGCGCTACCTTTGCCCTGGCAAAGGTAGCGCCGGCGCCATTTCTATTAATGCAGCTGTGGCCCAAGAGTGGAAGATCACACCGGGACCCCCCCACTGGACCCCAGGTAATTTAAAACATTTTGGGGGGGTTCGGGAGGGTGGGGGATTTATTTTAAAGGGTCGGGGTGGTTTTTGGGTTGTTTTAGTGTGCCGGTTTTCCTGCCCTCCCCCTTCCCCTCCCCCGATTTTTGACGATAAATCGGGGGAATTCCTATTGTATCGCGCCTCTAACGATTTTCGACAATTTAAAATATATCGGACGATTTTTTAAGTCGTCAAAAAACGATTCACATCCCTACTCTATACGTCTTTAGAGGCAATATCTCCTACTCCCGCCGGACACTGGAAAGTCCTGCTCTTTTATACTGTGCCGTAAACAAGTGTGCGTGCGAGAGAGAAATGATTGATCACTATCCCCCCCATGTTATGTATCAACAGTTGCTACTACTCATTCGGACTCATCCTGTCCCTGGCATGCAGGCGGCTGATCAGACCGCCGTATTCCTGACAGTGAACCAGAAAGCTGAGTTGCACAACCTGCTTAACAAGAACATATTTATCCTACACTCCACCCTTGATCAATCATTCTCCAATGCAGGCACCACAGCATACGAAGCCACTGTAGTGGTATATATACTTTGACGTGCTATTTTATGCACTCGATAAATAAGATAACATGTACGCACTAGGCACAGGAGGCATACACACATTACAATGATAGGATGAAAAATCCAATTCAGAGTCATTGTGGCAGTAGAGGAACGTCCGAAAAACACATCCCACCAAGAATGAGAGATGTCTTTTATCAATTGTTGTTGTAAATGTAGTAGGCGTTCCTTGGCAAAGTCCGCTCGAAGCAGGGCACCAGTTACAGCAATGTCCACATGTCTCAGGGTCTGTTTCAACGAATCTGAGGTATTCAATACCTTTTGCAGTTTAGTCAAATCCAACAATGGTGTCTTAAAGAATAAGTCCAACTTTACCCCCAATTGCGCATCAGCGATGTCCATTGGTAGTAAATAATATTGTCGAGAACCAAAAGTAAACCAAGTAACATTATACAGGCATCCTGTAAAAGTCAAATTATATACACATACAGTTTCAGGGAATGGAATTATGAAACCAGTTACATTATCAGGTAATATTAGAAGACTACAGTGTGCCAAAAGTTGCTGCAACGAGCAATCGTCGGGTAATGTGGAATACATTAAAGTGCAAGCCAATCCCATTAGTGTAGGGGTACATATTGTATTGCCAATAGTGTGATTATTGGTGGTCCGTATCCAATTGTTAGTATGCAAAACTTGTAGTAGCACACTTCCTCTTTCAGGAAGATAGACTGGGAAAGGAAGTGATGTAAATTTACATACAGTATCTGTTAATGTATTGGAGGCGTTATAAAACGTGATTCGGCCTGTACACCAATTTGTGTCGCATATTGTATACTGTGGCTGTGGCAGCCAGCCTACAGGATATTGGTATGGTACATATGATTGGAACAATTCCTTCCAAATAGGAGAAATACTCATGTATAGTTTGGTTTGTATCATCTCTATCTGTTGTTGCAGATACAAAGCTTGCATACGGGATTGTGTCCAATTAACAAATGCAGTCAAATTATGTCCCATGCATGTGTACGGGGTCCGGAATCCAATTTGCAATAATATTAGTGATGAGACCTGTATCCCCTCTCGCCGTGGCAATTCTGTTTGCTAATACCTCTATGTCCATAGTATTTAATGCTCCCATTCCTGTACCCAATCCTCCCAATAGTGTATCATACCATGCTCGTTTATATTGTGTAAGTTTGGGTCGGTGGGGAAATGTTATGTTAAATTTCAATTAAAATACTCTAATCACTTGAGGTACACTGCAACAATAGCAGAATGTAACATCATTTATACCCTTATCCACAAATTTGTTGAAGATAACACCGACGGAGAGTGGTATCAGACTCTTATATGGTGTATCCAATCTCATGGGCTCTTGCCCTCTACAGGGTTGCAACCCCTCTCTTGTTTCAAACACCAGTTGTTCTCACCTCATTTACCAACTCTCTGAAGGTGAAATTTTCATTTTATCTTTTTTATAAGTGCAAAAAATGCCTCTCTTACTTCACCAGTGCCCTTGTTTATTAAAAACTATAATCTAATCTCCCATTTATCCCTTAAAAAATCGTGTTTAGCGTAATTTAGCTCATTGAGCTATACTATGTTTCTACTTATCTTTATGCTATGATCCGCCCGACATTGGCAATGTTTCGGCGCGCCCGGCGCCTGCTTCAGGGGCTATTAATCGTTCTTAAACTTTTCTACAAAGAAAACAGAGTTATAATAACCACTTAGTTTCCTAAAAATCTTTTCACTGCTTATGCAACAGTACTTACAATTCAGCGTGTTTCAAGCTCTTTCAACTCTTTCAGCTTTCTCTTTGTTCAAAAATGGCGCCTAAACGCCTTCATTCACCCTCTACCGGAAGTCAGCTGTTTTATATTCAATTCCTTCAGCTATAAATAAACTGACCAATCGACTTCCTTGTTTAAACCCATGGGGGCAATGGTGTTCAATTTAAAGATCCAGCGTTGTTCACGCTGGAGTAAACAGAGATTTAAATCTCCTCCTCGCTCATTTTGCTCAACGCTTTCCAGGACCGTACTATTCAAACTGTCAAAACTGTGCGATTTGTCCACGCAATGTTTGCACCAATGGTGCCTCCATCCGACCACGTTTCAAAGCACTCTTATGTTCAATTAAACGCGTTTTCAACAATCTTGTAGTTTTCCCTACATATATGAGTCCACATGGACACCAGATCGCATATACCACGTTTTTTGAAATACAGGATGTTGATTTAAATGGTTTAAATTTTTGCAATTTGCTGAGAGGAATGTCTGTATTGGGATGGGCCAATGGACACATCGCACAGTTCCCACAAGGGAAATGTCCCTTTACCTCTTCAGACCTCTCTACTGCTATCTGAAAATGTGAGTTTACCACCTGATCTTTTATACTTAAACCTCTTTTGTATGCAATTAGAGGCTGTGCCTCAAAAACTGGATGTACTTGTAGTACATTCCAGTGACGCCGAATACTTCGCGTCACCTCATTTACCTTCAATGAGTATGGTAATACACATGTCAACCTGTTGGTTATCCCCTTTTGCCTTGGTTGTAATAGTTGCTCCCTATGATTCCAACGGGCTCTTTTACACGCTTTCCGTATCACAGATAAGGGATAACCCCTATCTGCAAACCTAAGGCTCATCTCCCTTGCTTTTATTTTATACTCTTGGGTTGTAGAACACAACTTCCTGAGCCTTAAGAATTGGCCAAAAGGTATACTGTTCCGTAAGGGTAAAGGATGACAACTTGAGTATTCAAGAATGGTATTGCGATCGGTGGGTTTCTGAAAAATTGTAAACGAAAATTTATTGACCTCCAAAGATATCTGGATATCTAAAAAGGAAACAGAAACTTTATCAAAGATGTACGTAAACTGTAGAGCTTGTTCACACGAGTTTAACCAAATCATAAATTCTTTGAAAAGGATCTCAGACCCATGCCACACAATAAAAATGTCGTCAATGAAACGGCGCCACACTAGGATATTCTTTTTATACGGAGAAATTGCTAGCCATTGGGATTCAAAATGTCCCACGTACAGGTTTGCAACGCTGGGGGCCATTGTGGCCCCCATAGCTGTACCCCCCACCTGCTGATAATAAGTGTGATCAAAAAGAAAAAAATTTTTTTTCAATGCCAAACTGGCTAGTTCCACAATAAAAGCTGCTGGTGGGCGGGTTAAAGATGTTTGTGATGTCAAACTTGTTTGCAATACCGCTAACGCCGCTTCCTGGGGTATGTTCGTGTAAAGAGACACAATGTCTATTGTCGCCAAAGAAGCTTCTTCCCAAGGGATTTCCAAAGTCTCCAAAAACTGTATTAAATCTCCCGAATCTCTTACATATGATGCCAATAGAGGTACAAGTGGTCTCAAAAAAGTGTCCACATACTGGGAAAGTGGTTCCAGTAACGAACCCCCGCGAAGAGATAATTGGGCGCCCCGGTGGCTGCTCAAGATTTTTGTGAATTTTAGGAAGGTGATAAAAGGTTGGTACCTTAGGATGATCTACTTTTAAAAAACGAAATTCTCTCTTTGTTATCCAGCCTTGTAATACGGCCTCTTCCAATAACTCATCAATTACTATCTTCAACTGGGTCGTAGGATCTCTCTCAAGTTTCATATAGAACTTCTGATCTGCCAGCTGTCGCAATGCTTCTTGTTTGTAAAACTCTTGATCCAACACTACCACTGCTCCTCCTTTGTCGGCACTCTTGACCACTATCGAAGAATCTCGTTTTATATCCTGCAAAGCTAAGTGTTCTTGTGTTGTTAAATTCCACTGTCCCTTCTTAAATTCACTACGTATGCTGTCTATATCTTTTGAACTAACTTTGCAAAGGTATGTATGATTGGATCAATATTACCAGGAGGGCACCATGTGGATTTAGGGTGCACAGCCGAATCATCCGTCACATTTCCAGGTGGTTGTTGGCTAAAAAATAATCTTAAACGAAGATTCCTCAAGAATTTCTGAAAGAATTTATTTAACTCGAAATGGTCAAATTGTACCGTCGGTACATATGTTAAGCCTTTTTGCAATACCTGGATCTGCGTCTGAGAAAGAGAGCGGGAGGAGAGATTGATCACTGTGGAATCACAGCTCTCCCTTTTCCTTGTGATCGTGTCCACCGCTTCTGTTGTTTTCTGCCCTATCGGGGGATCTTGTGTGTGCGATTGGAATCTGACCTTGCGGTCTTGTTTCACCTCGGGAAAAGGAGTAGTCGAAGATCTGGTATCTCCCGAAATATTTTGTCCACGTGTAATTTCTTCACCTGAAGAATCATCTGAACTGGATTCAAAAGTTTTCTTCTGCCCATACGTTCTTTTTAACTGCGGGTTCATCCAATAATAAATGGACCCTTTCTTATAATCCTGTTCATCCCGAACAAATTTATTTGTCTTAAACTGTTTCAATTCTTCGGTGAAATTGTCGATGGTCTCTTGGAACTCCTTCCATTTACTATCAAAATTTTCCAAATTTTGCAGTTTAATTTTCTCAACCAGCTGTTCATGTTCTTTCTGTAGAGTTTCCGATAATGTTTTAGCTCTTTCTATAACCAACAACATCAGGTCTAGGGAACATTTGTTGAGGATTTGGTTCCACTTGACCAGAAAATCCTCATGTTCCACATATAGTTTAGGTTCCTTTATAATTCTTAGCCCTCTTGGTATACGTTGGACTCTACAGTATTCTATCAGGGTTCCATAATGTAGGTTAGTCCGTACTAACCTTTTGTTCAAACGAACCAGATTTTCCCAAGTTTCTCCCTGAATCCCTGGTAAGAACACCGCTGGAGCTGACAAAACTTCTAGTAGATGTGACTGTGAAAAGCTGAATGTATCATCCCACTGCATAGCCATAATTTTTCTACAGCCAAAAAATTTTTTATTCTTCTCGAATCCAATTAAATTATATTATAGAATGGCTCCTCACCTCAATGTTAATAACTCAAATAAAATACTCTAATCACTTGAGGTACACTGCAACAATAGCAGAATGTAACATCATTTATACCCTTATCCACAAATTTGTTGAAGATAACACCGACGGAGAGTGGTATCAGACTCTTATATGGTGTATCCAATCTCATGGGCTCTTGCCCTCTACAGGGCTGCAACCCCTCTCTTGTTTCAAACACCAGTTGTTCTCACCTCATTTACCAACTCTCTGAAGGTGAAATTTTCATTTTATCTTTTTTATAAGTGCAAAAAATGCCTCTCTTACTTCACCAGTGCCCTTGTTTATTAAAAACTATAATCTAATCTCCCATTTATCCCTTAAAAAATCGTGTTTAGCGTAATTTAGCTCATTGAGCTATACTATGTTTCTACTTATCTTTATGCTATGATCCGCCCGACATTGGCAATGTTTCGGCGCGCCCGGCGCCTGCTTCAGGGGCTATTAATCGTTCTTAAACTTTTCTACAAAGAAAACAGAGTTATAATAACCACTTAGTTTCCTAAAAATCTTTTCACTGCTTATGCAACAGTACTTACAATTCAGCGTGTTCAAGCTCTTTCAACTCTTTCAGCTTTCTCTTTGTTCAAAAATGGCGCCTAAACGCCTTCATTCACCCTCTACCGGAAGTCAGCTGTTTTATATTCAATTCCTTCAAGCTATAAATAAACTGACCAATCGACTTCCTTGTTTAAACCCATGGGGGCAATGGTGTTCAATTTAAAGATCCAGCGTTGTTCACGCTGGAGTAAACAGAGATTTAAATCTCCTCCTCGCTCATTTTGCTCAACGCTTTCCAGGACCGTACTATTCAAACTGTCAAAACTGTGCGATTTGTCCACGCAATGTTGCACCAATGGTGCCTCCATCCGACCACGTTTCAAAGCACTCTTATGTTCAATTAAACGCGTTTTCAACAATCTTGTAGTTTTCCCTACATATATGAGTCCACATGGACACCAGATCGCATATACCACGTTTTTTGAAATACAGGATGTTGATTTAAATGGTTTAAATTTTTGCAATTTGCTGAGAGGAATGTCTGTATTGGGATGGGCCAATGGACACATCGCACAGTTCCCACAAGGGAAATGTCCCTTTACCTCTTCAGACCTCTCTACTGCTATCTGAAAATGTGAGTTTACCACCTGATCTTTTATACTTAAACCTCTTTTGTATGCAATTAGAGGCTGTGCCTCAAAAACTGGATGTACTTGTAGTACATTCCAGTGACGCCGAATACTTCGCGTCACCTCATTTACCTTCAATGAGTATGGTAATACACATGTCAACCTGTTGGTTATCCCCTTTTGCCTTGGTTGTAATAGTTGCTCCCTATGATTCCAACGGGCTCTTTTACACGCTTTCCGTATCACAGATAAGGGATAACCCCTATCTGCAAACCTAAGGCTCATCTCCCTTGCTTTTATTTTATACTCTTGGGTTGTAGAACACAACTTCCTGAGCCTTAAGAATTGGCCAAAAGGTATACTGTTCCGTAAGGGTAAAGGATGACAACTTGAGTATTCAAGAATGGTATTGCGATCGGTGGGTTTCTGAAAAATTGTAAACGAAAATTTATTGACCTCCAAAGATATCTGGATATCTAAAAAGGAAACAGAAACTTTATCAAAGATGTACGTAAACTGTAGAGCTTGTTCACACGAGTTTAACCAAATCATAAATTCTTTGAAAAGGATCTCAGACCCATGCCACACAATAAAAATGTCGTCAATGAAACGGCGCCACACTAGGATATTCTTTTTATACGGAGAAATTGCTAGCCATTGGGATTCAAAATGTCCCACGTACAGGTTTGCAACGCTGGGGGCCATTGTGGCCCCCATAGCTGTACCCCCCACCTGCTGATAATAAGTGTGATCAAAAAGAAAAAAATTTTTTCTCAATGCCAAACTGGCTAGTTCCACAATAAAAGCTGCTGGTGGGCGGGTTAAAGATGTTTGTGATGTCAAACTTGTTTGCAATACCGCTAACGCCGCTTCCTGGGGTATGTTCGTGTAAAGAGACACAATGTCTATTGTCGCCAAAGAAGCTTCTTCCCAAGGGATTTCCAAAGTCTCCAAAAACTGTATTAAATCTCCCGAATCTCTTACATATGATGCCAATAGAGGTACAAGTGGTCTCAAAAAAGTGTCCACATACTGGGAAAGTGGTTCCAGTAACGAACCCCGCGAAGAGATAATTGGGCGCCCCGGTGGCTGCTCAAGATTTTTGTGAATTTTAGGAAGGTGATAAAAGGTTGGTACCTTAGGATGATCTACTTTTAAAAAACGAAATTCTCTCTTTGTTATCCAGCCTTGTAATACGGCCTCTTCCAATAACTCATCAATTACTATCTTCAACTGGGTCGTAGGATCTCTCTCAAGTTTCATATAGAACTTCTGATCTGCCAGCTGTCGCAATGCTTCTTGTTTGTAAAACTCTTGATCCAACACTACCACTGCTCCTCCTTTGTCGGCACTCTTGACCACTATCGAAGAATCTCGTTTTATATCCTGCAAAGCTAAGTGTTCTTGTGTTGTTAAATTCCACTGTCCCTTCTTAAATTCACTACGTATGCTGTCTATATCTTTTTGAACTAACTTTGCAAAGGTATGTATGATTGGATCAATATTACCAGGAGGGCACCATGTGGATTTAGGGTGCACAGCCGAATCATCCGTCACATTTCCAGGTGGTTGTTGGCTAAAAAATAATCTTAAACGAAGATTCCTCAAGAATTTCTGAAAGAATTTATTTAACTCGAAATGGTCAAATTGTACCGTCGGTACATATGTTAAGCCTTTTTGCAATACCTGGATCTGCGTCTGAGAAAGAGAGCGGGAGGAGAGATTGATCACTGTGGAATCACAGCTCTCCCTTTTCCTTGTGATCGTGTCCACCGCTTCTGTTGTTTCTGCCCTATCGGGGGATCTTGTGTGTGCGATTGGAATCTGACCTTGCGGTCTTGTTTCACCTCGGGAAAAGGAGTAGTCGAAGATCTGGTATCTCCCGAAATATTTTGTCCACGTGTAATTTCTTCACCTGAAGAATCATCTGAACTGGATTCAAAAGTTTTCTTCTGCCCATACGTTCTTTTTAACTGCGGGTTCATCCAATAATAAATGGACCCTTTCTTATAATCCTGTTCATCCCGAACAAATTTATTTGTCTTAAACTGTTTCAATTCTTCGGTGAAAGTGTCGATGGTCTCTTGGAACTCCTTCCATTTACTATCAAAATTTTCCAAATTTTGCAGTTTAATTTTCTCAACCAGCTGTTCATGTTCTTTCTGTAGAGTTTCCGATAATGTTTTAGCTCTTTCTATAACCAACAACATCAGGTCTAGGGAACATTTGTTGAGGATTTGGTTCCACTTGACCAGAAAATCCTCATGTTCCACATATAGTTTAGGTTCCTTTATAATTCTTAGCCCTCTTGGTATACGTTGGACTCTACAGTATTCTATCAGGGTTCCATAATGTAGGTTAGTCCGTACTAACCTTTTGTTCAAACGAACCAGATTTTCCCAAGTTTCTCCCTGAATCCCTGGTAAGAACACCGCTGGAGCTGACAAAACTTCTAGTAGATGTGACTGTGAAAAGCTGAATGTATCATCCCACTGCATAGCCATAATTTTTCTACAGCCAAAAAATTTTTTATTCTTCTCGAATCCAATTAAATTATATTATAGAATGGCTCCTCACCTCAATGTTAATAACTCAAATAAAATACTCTAATCACTTGAGGTACACTGCAACAATAGCAGAATGTAACATCATTTATACCCTTATCCACAAATTTGTTGAAGATAACACCGACGGAGAGTGGTATCAGACTCTTATATGGTGTATCCAATCTCATGGGCTCTTGCCCTCTACAGGGCTGCAACCCCTCTCTTGTTTCAAACACCAGTTGTTCTCACCTCATTTACCAACTCTCTGAAGGTGAAATTTTCATTTTATCTTTTTTAACAATTAACATTGAGGTGAGGAGCCATTCTATAATATAATTTAATTGGATTCGAGAAGAATAAAAAATGTTAAATTTCAACACATGTTTTGTAATATATGGTATAAAAGGAATGCATGTCTCGGGGAATCGGACCACCAGCTGGGAATGACTAGTAACTTTTTTTATAGGTAGCAATGTCCAAAAGTACCCAAAGCGGGTCCGATTTGTAATTACAGTAGCATTTTCACATACTAGCACCCAGTCATTAATACTAGTAAGTGTCATATTGAGTGATTGGATTGGGGTGGAATTGCATATCTTCTCCTTCCACATAGCTCGGGTATATTGTAGACAAGGAGCCAAATAGTTACGACACTGTATGGCGGTGTAACTGGCTATAGAAAACTGATCCCCGATGCAATACTTGTCGAGTAATCTAGTGGTTTTGTCCTGTGTTGTCTTTGCTTTCACTACTTTTGCAGTTGTGGTGATGTTCCAAACCACACAAGCATCGTATGCTTTACATGTGAAATTATCCTGCGTCCGAGAGGAGGTGCTGTTCTTCCACTTGATAGTCCCCCGTCCGGAGGTTACTTCTACAGGCTGATATAGGGTGTGCACCATACCAATGATGGCAAAGAGGTTGATCGCCATAAACAGAGTGCAAGCCAACCTGTAGCGAGAGAACACATCGTTCGTTATTCTCTTAGTTTACATCGGATACTGGGTACCTGTATCCAATGTTCATCTCTTTCTGGTAGTACAGTCAGTACTGCATCTTTGCCAACAGCTAAAATTTCACCTTTCTTAGGTTCTCTATGAGGTGTGAAGATCCATATTTTAAGCTCCTGGATGTAGTTTACTTGGATTGGAGGTGCTTCCAAAGGCACCTTGTCCTCAGGGAGTGGAATTGGGAATTCCCCATACCATTTGGTCTGTTACATAGGGAATAATAATCAATTGTACCATTTTGGTTTGGGCAGGAACGTAAATTTCTTTATTCATCAAGTTGTGATACAGTAATATATGGGACCACGGTAGTCAGAATCAATGATTCCCCCCAATACAGTTATGCCTTGTTTGCCCAACTAGATCGAATACACAGCCATCTGAAATGTTGCTTAGGGATGCTGCACCCAATCTGTAAATCATACAATAAAGATTCATGGGGAGATATCACTATAGCGGTGGGATTGGTTACATCATATCCCGCAGCTTCATAACTATTTTGGCGGGGCAATTCGATGTTTCCCGAAGCCGAGACCCAGCATATGATATTTCGGATCTGAGTAGAAGCGGGTTCCTGATTATATAACTTCTGGAAAGGAGTCTTTCTGTCCTTTTTTAAAGGTCTACTATTTAGCAACTGTAGAGCTGTGGACAATACAGATTTCCACCCCTTCATGGTGGCAGATTTTGTAAGAGAGTGTAACATTTTTTAATAACCCATTCATACGCTCAATAAGGCCGGCAGCTTGTGGATAATATGGAATGTGTGTGAAAGATCCATTCAATGTAGTTGTCTCTAGCATATTGCTGCACTAAATTACCAGTAAAGTGAGTCCCTCTATCGCTCTGAACTTGTTTTGGTATTCCATAATACAGACTCATTTCATTTAAAAGTTTTAACGTAGCTTTCTGATTAGCTTTTGGTGCAGGCAAAGCCATCATGATTCCACTAAATGTATCTACTGCCGTACATAAATATACATCTCCTCCACATTTTCGTAAAGGGCCTATAAAATCTATTTGCCAAATAGTGGCAGGACTTAAACCACGATGGATATGCCCCTGCTCAATAGCTTGTGGTGACCTTGGATGTGTCAACTGACAATATTCACATTGTGTGAGTATGTTTTGAAAATCAGGGAGGGATCCTGGTATCCCTCTGGCTTGGGCCCACCTGTGAGTAGCTTCCGCCCCCAAGTGGCCACTTTTTTCGTGTGCCCATTTCCATAGCCCCTGCTCGTTTGTGGTCGTGACACTGGCTCGGATTTTTGCGTGTTTATCTGCAATGGAATTGTATAGATTAGATAAAGAAACATCTTTCACATGTGCGTCTACATGGAACACTAACATGCTTTTTGTGACACTCAGCCCAGATTTTTTGCCAAATGTCAGCACCCCATACCGGGCGGTGATGTATCTTCCATTGATCTTTATGCCATTTTGGCATTCACTGAGTCATTCCTTTCATGACTGCCCAACTGTCAGTATAAATGTGGCAATCCGTTTCCCCTTTTTGTAAAGCCATCCATATGGCATAAAGTTCCACAAACTGGCTAGATTTGCCTTTCCCTTCCTCCTGACTTACTTCGTTTGTATGGGGATTATACACTACAGCCTTCCATAATCGCTCAGTTCCCCTTCATTCTAGCCGAACCGTCTGTAAACCAAGCATGTAACTGCTGTTCTTTGGGTAATTGGTCGAATGGTACCCTGGTAGTAACCGGAGAAGGAGGAATATCCAATGTTTCTATCTGTTCTTTTTCTTGATTAATAGGAATTTCCGCTACCTGTTCATGGAGCATGGAGTGCCCAGCCAAGCCTGATTTCGCCCTGTCCTGGATATACCATTTCCATTTTACAATGGAAGCTTCTTGCGCATACCCTATCCGATGGGTATGCGGGGTGCTGTGTACCCACTGCATAATTGGGATTAAAGGGTGCATAAGGATTTCATGGTTCTGAGTTAATTGGTCCATGTCTAACAAAGCCCAGTAACATGCTAGTAACTGCTTCTCAAACTCTGAATACTGCCATGCAGCATCAGGTAATTTCCTGCTCCAAAACCCTAACGGTACTCGTTTACCATCTTGTTTCTGCCACAGTCTGCATGACAAGATGAAAATGAAACTTGTAATTCTACTGGCCCCTCCCTGATAGGCCGTAAGTCTAATGCTGTTTGGATAGCGACCTTAGCCTGATCAAAAGCATCTTGTTGTAATCGTCCCCATTCAAATTTTTCCTTTTTTCGAGTGACTTTATACAATGGGGACAATATTTGCCCCAAATGTGGAATGTGCTGTCGCCAGAATCTAAATAGCCCTATAAACTTCTGGGCTTCTTTTTGATTCCGCGGCGGGGAAAACAACACTATCTTATCCTTTGCCTTTGGTAAGATTTCTCTTTTACCATTCGACCACTGTATCCCCAAAAATTTCACAGTGTTGCTAGGTCCTTGTATTTTATTTTTGTTAATTTTCCAACCTCTATTCTCCATATTTTCTACTACTTGTGCTAGAGCTATCGCTACTTGCTCTTCTGTATCCCCTTGTACTAATATATCATCAATGTAATGAGTTAATTGTATGTCTTTTGGACAATCATACCTTTCTAAATCTTCTGCCACCCTCCGGTGACATATGGTAGGGCTATGTAAGTATCCCTGAGGTAGTCTAGTGAAGGTATACTGTCGTCCTTCCCACGTGAAGGCAAATTGTTCTTGGTTTTCTTTACAGATAGGAATTGTGAAAAAAGCATTTGCTAAATCAATTACGGCGTACCACTTCCCCGAATGTTGCTGTATCTGCTCTACTATTGTTACAATATCGGGGACTGCGGCAGTCAGAGGGTCCATATTTTTGTTCAAAGCCCTGTAATCTACTGTCATTCTCCACAAACCATCTGATTTCTTCACTGGCCAGATGGGATTATTCCAACCGCTAGTGGTTGGAATTAGCACCCCCGCTTCCTGTAAATCCTTAATAGTTTCTGTTATCTCTATGTCCTCCAGGTATCCGGTATTGCTTTTGGCATACCGGACCCCTTGTTTTAGGCAAAGCTATTTCTGGTCCCACAGTTCTACCCACTATTATTGTTCTGGATAGATATACTGGTCTATTGTTTTCAAATGCTACTTGCTTACTTGGTGCCTTTCCAAACACCATTTGCCCACATGTTGTATTCAACTTAAGTCCCTGTAACAGATCCATCCCAATTATATATTCCTTAATGGGTACAATTGCTACCTTAGCTTGAGGAATTTTGTATCCTCCCACGACTAAAGAAATTATGGTTCGTTTTCTTATCACAGTTTTTCCTCCGAGACCCGCTAATTCTACCTTTTGCCCCCCCCCCCCCATGTTTCTTGGGATTTCCAAATATTAAAGTGGCCTCCGCCCCCGTATCTTCTAAAGCCATCACCTGCTGTGCCCCATTTCGCCATTGTATTTCTACCCCAATATGGGGGCGATTATCCACGGTGACAGCAGCGATTTGGGGGGTATGGCCTTTTTCCTATTGTGCCCAGGATAAGTCCGGATACAGTCTGGTACTATTGGCCTCCTGAGGTGGGGCGCTGGGTTGTATGGACTCAGACTCATTTATGAAGGGGTTTGTAGCATTTACCTCTTGCTCTTTTTTTCTCTTGCAACAATTGGTTCATCTTGGTTAGTAACACTTTTCCCCAGTCTTCCTCCCTTTCCGCGTAAACTTTCTTTTGTTTACCCTTGCATTTTTGCAGATACAATTTATACATGTCTTTGGTTGGAATACCATCTATTTTCTCTTTAGCCACTCGGGCAGCTATCAATGCTGCAAACATATATCTCCTTGACACCCATGCGTCCGTATCTCGGTTTTGGAGATCCCTGTATCCCTTTCGAATACCTTCTCCTCTGTCACATACTTCGCCTTTAAATGTGAAAGTCTTATCATTGCGCTCTTGGATCCCTAAATCTAGGACCTCTCTGATTGCCCAAATCAAATCTCCAATTTTCTTCCCAGCCGTATTTAATAGCAAGGTCAACATAATGGACCTGTGTGCCGGGATTACGGTACGCATAATCTCTGCCTGAGCCGTATTGGGCAGGGGTAGATCCAGGAAATCTCCCTGCAAATTCCTCAGACACCATGTTTGCATGGTAATTTCTTTGATACGCTGTATGATATCATGCATATTATATAATGGTTTGTTACTGACGGGCCAATCTAATACAGTGCTATACCTTGTTTTAGTGGCAGCGGCAACTACTCGAAACAAGTCCGTCATGTCCCCTTGCCAAACTACTGTTCTGATAGCTGCCCTTACCTCTGGATCGGTAGAAATCATAGTGAATCTTTTAACATCTTTTTGATCAATCATAATGTCTCCCGCCCCCGAGCTCACTAGCCAGCGGTCAATAGGTTAAGAGCATAAGAACATAAGAAAATGCCATACTGGGTCAGACCAAGGGTCCATCAAGCCCAGCATCCTGTTTCCAACAGTGGCCAATCCAGGCCATAAGAACCTGTCAAGTACCCAAAAACTAAGTCTATTCCATGTTACCATTGCTAATGGCAGAGGCTATTCTCTAAGTGAACTTAATAGCAGGTAATGGACTTCTCCTCCAAGAACTTATCCAATCCTTTTTTAAACACAGCTATACTAACTGCACTAACCACATCCTGTGGCAACAAATTCCAGAGTTTAATTGTGCGTTGAGTAAAAAAGAACTTTCTCCGATTAGTTTTAAATGTGCCCCATGCTAACTTCATGGAGTGCCCCCTAGTCTTTCTACTATCCAAAAGAGTAAATAACCGATTCACATCTACCCGTTCTAGACCTCTCATGATTTTAAACACCTCTATCATATCCCCCCCCCTCAGTCGTCTCTTCTCCAAGCTGAAAAGTCCTAACCTCTTTAGTCTTTCCTCATAGGGAACCTCATAGGTTCTCCTGGTTTTTGCCCCATGCGATCCAATATCTCACTTACTTCTTGTTGGGTGAAGTCCTCCATTACTTGTGTACCATCCTGTTCGCTGGTCTGCTTTAATTTACGCCTGACTATGGGACATGCTTGCTCTACGTGGGGAGGGGGTATTACTGCCTCCTCCTCACTGTCCGTAGAGTCCCATATGTCCCCGTCCCATATCTCTGGATCCCAGTCATCTTTCATAATACATGCTCGTATTTAAGAATGATTTACTCTTCCTCTTCGTTTTCTATATTTGTGTTGTGTTACCCGCACAGCGGCTCGTTCGGCAACCGTCTGATAATGTTCTGCCTTCTGTTTAAACGTCTCTAAGTGACACCTAAGCATAACATTATCTTTGAGGAGGTTGTCTATCTCTCGCTCTAGTTCAACTAATTTCCCTTGCAACACGCTTTTTTGTTCATGACATTTCCTATATCCTGTTAATACTACCCATCCTCTCCGTCCCACTGTCCCCAATTCTTTTCTTTTTATTACGGGGACCTGTTGGAGTTGATTTACAATATCTAAAGGTTCTCCTCCTATATCCCAAGCCTCCGCGAGCCCTGTATTCGTAGCCCATTCCTGGGCCAACATTTTATACGGGGTTTTTTCCCATCTGGGAATTTTTAAATCCACCGGGCTTGGTGGTTCGGATGTCTCTTTTTCGTTTTTCCTTTTACATAGAGACATCCTGTTCAGTGACACCAAATATTGGGAATGAGAGAGTAAGGTACTCTGACACAATATCTATGACATCATTTATTAATGTGACATCATGGTAATATATGTTATTTACAGAAAGTTATTTACATACCACATGATTGCATATGCCATCCAGCACCCTTCGTGTCATCAGTCTTGTATCGAGGAGTCGTCAGGTCAGCAAAGGCGAGAAGGGGGTTTTCAGTGTCCAGCACTCTATACGTCTATAGAGGCAATATCTCCTACTCCCGCCGGACACTGGAAAGTCCTGCTCTTTTATAACATGCCGTAAACAAGTGTGCGTGCGAGAGAGAAATGATTGATCACTATCCCCCCATGTTATGTATCAACAGTTGCTACTACTCATTCGGACTCATCCTGTCCCTGGCATGCAGGCGGCTGATCAGACCGCCGTATTCCTGACAGTGAGCCAGAAAGCTGAGTTGTACAACCTGCTATCCTACAGGGGGGGGGGGGGGGGGGTACAAAATGGCACCTGAACAGTGAAGGAGAGTGAAGATTTGGTGTTTCAAACTATTTGTTTTGTGAAAACTGTAGCTTTCCAGTGTGAAGAAACGGGAGAAATTTTTCTTTTTTTGCTCCCAAGATGGCGCCTGAAGGGGGGGCATGGATACGATGAAAAACTCCACCAGGGGGTGGAGGCAAGAGCCCTGAGATCTGCTGACAATAGTCAGAAGGGGAAGTCGGACTGCTGGATGTTCCTGGAGGGAATGTGGCTCGCTGCAGAGGCAGAAACAAGCGGTGTGATTGTAAAGCAGCACTTTCCTGCAGTTTGAGAGTCCAAGAAAGCTGCAGCGCAGGAGCCTTTGTCAGTGTTCAGAGCTCAGCTTAACAGACAGTTGCGCCCAGGACACAGATTTGCTGGGATGCAAGCTGAGGCAGACTGCAGGCATGGTAGCTGCCGAGTCCTACAGCCAGTAGTGTGTGTTTTCAAAGAGACGGCAGCCGTCTGCAGGGCTGAGGGGGGAAGTAGACCCTAGCATCCTTGAAGTTAATGCAACAGCCCCCAAAGTTATGGAGACAGGAGCTGAATGGCCATGGAGTGAGGGGTGTGTGATAGGCTGCAAATGGAAGTCGGAGACCCGGAAATCCCAGAGCAGATCCACAGTCCACTTTCATATTTCAATTTACAATCTTGCATCCAGTGCTGTTCATCTTCATCTGATTACCAGAAAGAGGTGTCCAGAAAGATGAAGTGGTCTGTCCTGGAGCCATTCCAGTGGATTGCCTGCTAACATCATTGAAGAAGGGTGCCACTTCTATGACCGTCAATTTTGTTCCAGTATTTCCAGTTAAATCCAGTTGCTTTTGAAAAGGACTTCAGGAGAAAACCTCTCTCTCTTTGTTGTCCTATGTTTGTCTTTCTTGTTTTTTCTTATAGGTGCAGTTGGTTCCAGACACCTACACTGTAGTTTCCTATGAACAGTGATTATGGAGTGAGCTGCATCCTGTGGACTAAACTTTAAGCTTTATTGCAGTTTAAAGGGACTTTGCTCCCTGAAGCTGATGACCTGCTTTGCCAAGAGAGCTGGAAGACCTGAAGAATCTTCAAACTTTAAGGACTTTAGTTTTAAAATATTTTGAGTTTGAAAAAAAAAAAATCACAAAATACTAAAAATGTTTCCAAATGTTGTTTTTCCTTCTTCTCCTCTGTTAATGCTGTCCATGATATTCTATTTGAAATGTTCTAACACTTCATTTTATTTTCAGGAAGAGGTGTTTAGAAGATGAAGACACCCTCTCCCACACATTTTTCCCTGCAGCATCCAGCCAGAATATGGAGGATGGAGCGTAAAGGCGTACTGATCTCTCCAAACAGAGATCTCAGGTGTTTGTGTGAACCTCTAACCCAGAGACTCATAGTAACAGGGACGGTAACTTTCAAGCAGCCATGCAGGTGTACAGGTATAGACGCTAGAGATGTGAATCGTGTGATCGATCGTCTTAACGATCGATTTCGGCTGGGAGGGGGAGGGAATCGGATCGTCGCAGTTTGGGTTTTTTAAATATCGTGTAAATCGTGTAAATCGAAAACCGGCACACTAAAACATCCCTAAAACCCACCCCGACCCTTTAAAATAAATCCCCACCCTCCCGAACCCCCCCCAAAATGCCTTAAATTACCTGGGGTCCAGAGGAAGGGTCCCGGTGTGATCTTTTACTCTCGGACCTCGGACCTCCGTGCGTTGTAGAAACAAAATGGCGCCGACCTGTCATATTACAGGCCGGCGCCATTTTGGTTTTTTGTCCCCCGACGTCAGGAGCGTAGGAGATCGCTCCCGGACCCCCGCTGGACCCCCAGGGACTTTTGGCCAGCTTGGGGGGGCCTCCTGACCCCCACAAGACTTGCCAAAAGTCCAGCGGGGGTCCGGAACGACCTCCTGCAGTCGAATCGTTTTTCCGTACGGAAAATGGCGCCGGCCATACGGCATATGGCCGGCGCCATTTTCCGTACGGAAAAACGATTCGCGGTAGGAGATCGCTCCCGGACCCCCGCTGGACCCCCAGGGACTTTTGGCCAGCTTGGGGGGGCCTCCTGACCCCCACAAGACTTGCCAAAAGTCCAGCGGGGGTCCGGAACGACCTCCTGCAGTCGAATCGTTTTTCCGTACGGAAAATGGCGCCGGCCATACGGCATATGGCCGGCGCCATTTTCCGTACGGAAAAACGATTCGCGGTAGGAGATCGCTCCCGGACCCCCGCTGGACCCCCAGGGACTTTTGGCCAGCTTGGGGGGGCCTCCTGACCCCCACAAGACTTGCCAAAAGTCCAGCGGGGGTCCGGAACGACCTCCTACAGTCGAATTGTGTTACCGAATGGCCGGCGCCATTTTGCGCAAAATGGCGCCGGCCGTACGGCAACATGAAACGTTTTTCCGTATGGAAAATGGCGCCTGCCGTATGGCCGGCGCCATTTTCCGTACGGAAAAACGATTCGACTGCAGGAGGTCGTTCCGGACCCCCGCTGGACTTTTGGCAAGTCTTGTGGGGGTCAGGAGGCCCCCCCAAGCTGGCCAAAAGTCCCTGGGGGTCCAGCGGGGGTCCGGGAGCGATCTCCTATGCTCATGACGTCGGGGGACAAAAAAACAAAATGGTGCTGGCCTGTCATATGACAGGTCAAAGGTAGCGCCGGTGCCATTTTGTTTCTACAACGCACGGAGGTCCGAGGTCTGAGAGTAAAAGATCACACCGGGACCCTTCCTCTGGACCCCAGGTAATTTAAGGCATTTTGGGGGGGTTCGGGAGGGTGGGGGATTTATTTTAAAGGGTCGGGGTGGGTTTTAGGGTTGTTTTAGTGTGCCGGTTTTCCCGCCCTCCCCCTTCTCCCGATTTACGATTTTTTGACGATAAATCGGAATTGTTATTGTATCGCGGCTCTAACGATTTTTGACGATTTAAAATATATCGGACGATATTTTAAATCGTCAAAAAACGATTCACATCCCTAATAGACGCATGCTGGCTCGCGTTAGTGGACACAGCCATTTTATAACATACACGCTTATATACGCACATGGTATAAAATCAGCTATACGCGCGTGTAATTTTATATGGATGTGAGAACATGGCATTTGCATGCACAACTCTACTACGTAAGTGGGGGGGATTTTAAAAAGAACGCTCTGATGCACTAGCCCTCTTTTTCCCAGCTCACGCCCTGTTCGCCCTGTTCGCCCTGTTCATCCAGCGCTCTTCCTTCCACTCCAGCAATCATCCAGCGCTCTTCCTTCCACTCCAGCAAGCATCCAGCGCTCTTCCTTCCACTCCAGCAAGCATCCAGCGCTCTTCCTTCCACTCCAGCAAGCATCCAGCGCTCACCCCTCCAAGCCTCAATGCATACTGGTCTCCCTATTCCAATTCTCCAACAAAGGTCATTTCTCATTAGAAACCCATCAGTGTTTTCACGGCCAACTACCTATAAATCACTCATTCCTATCATGATTTCCCCCCTTACACAGACACTAGGCCTGGCTCTTTTCTCTCTGATTTTATTCAACGCTCAATCCCTTACCAAAAAAACACTAATACTTAATGACCTTCTACTGGACACCAAACCCGACCTCTGTGCAATTACTGAAACATGGCTTAAACAGACGGACACCGCACTAATATACCAACTTCCTACGGAATCCCATGACTTCTTCTCTATTCCCAGACAGAAAAGAAAGGGTGGGGGTATTCTCCTTGCAGCCAAAAAAGAGCTGAGACTTACTCAATTCCCAATTCATTCTCCCACAAAAATTGAAGCCGGATTTTTCAAATCTGACCAGCTACAAATCATTCTAGTCTACGCCCCTCCAGGACTGCTGGAATCAGATGCCTCCCCCATTCTAGAAATAATAGCTACTAACCTAAATCTTGCGGTTCCAGCCATCATTTTGGGAGACTTCAACTTACATGTTGATGACCCCTCTCCATCTACAAACTGTGAAACTTTCCTAAATGCAATGACCGCCATGGGATTCAAGCAGATAATCAACAACCCTACTCACAGAGCAGGACACACTTTGTATCTCATTTTTGTAAACTCAGGCATCGCGTACTCAGCACCCCCCATATGCAAAATAGTCCCCTGGTCAGACCATGCTTTAATTTCTACCACTTTTTCGCTGGCACAATCTAACATCAAACAAGATCTTCAACCTCAATTTACTTACAGAAACCTATGTTCATCCGATGAACTTCACGAACACCTTGTCCTAGAACTCCCCCACATAGACATCTCCACTCCCAACACGGCTCTCCACTCATGGTCCAACATCACAGAATCGGCAGCTAATAAACTCTGCCCACTGGCAACAAAAAAACCTAAACATAATGCCGCCAGAAGACAACCCTGGTTTAATGACCAACTACAAAAACTCAAGCTTTCACTGAGACAAAAAGAAAATAAATGGCGTAAAGCACCATCACCGACCTCCCTCTCAGCTTACAAACTCGCTCTTCACATTTACAAGAGCGCCACACTAAAAACAAAAAGGGACTACTACGCTCACAAGATACATCACCTCATCTTCGATTCAAAAGCCCTCTTTACTTACGTCTCGAACTTAACTCAACCCAATTCTCCGGACATCCCACTCAACCAAGCGCACGAAAAAGCTGAGGAGCTGGCCATCTTCTTCAGTAACAAAATTTCCAACCTGCAATCTCAACTAAAAACGAATACCCTAGCCCCACCCAGCACATTCCGCCATCACTGCAATGACATTGCTATACAAGCCTTCGAACCCATTGCAATATCAGAGACCAAGTTAGTATTGAAGAGAATGAAACCATCATCTCACCCATTTGACCAGATCTCTCCCAAACTACTGCTGCTAATACCAGATACCATCTCCAAAACCCTAACTGACATTATCAATTGTTCCTTAGCCCAAGGAATTTATCCAGACGACCTGAAAGTTGCTTCTATCAAACCCCTATTAAAAAAACCGAACCTTAATCCTAAAGATCCATCCAACTTCCGCCCAATATCCAACCTTCCTTTTATAGCCAAGGTTACAGAAAAATTAGTCAACACCAGATTATCAGAATACCTCGAAGACAACAACATATTATTCCCCACTCAATACGGCTTCCGAAAATCTTTAAGTACAGAATCACTTCTCATATCTCTGACAGATTACCTCATCATGGGCCTCGATAAAGGTCACGCCTACTTGCTGATACTCCTCGACCTATCGGCGGCCTTTGACACCGTGAATCACTCCCTTCTCCTAAATCAACTAGCGAACATCGGAATTACAGGCTCTGCTCTTGCCTGGTTCAAATCATTCTTGGGAAACAGAGGATATAAAGTCAAAATACATAACAAAGAATCACAGTTTTACCCTTCTTCGCTAGGTGTTCCACAGGGCTCCTCTCTCTCCCCCACGCTCTTTAACATTTACCTCCTACCCCTATGTCAACTATTAACCAATCTTAACCTCAAATACTTTCTATACGCAGATGACATCCAGATTGTCATCCCTATCAAAGAATCCCTTACAAAAACTATCAAAATCTGGGAAAACTGTCTTCAAAATATTGACAACCTCCTCTCCAGCCTAAATCTAATCTTAAATTCTGCTAAAACCGAAGTCCTCATAATTTCCCCTGAAAACAGTAACCTTACCTCAAATCCTCCAACCGGCTTTCAAACTTCACATGTAAGAGACCTAGGAGCCATTATCGACAATTGGCTAAATCTAAAATCTTTTATTAATCAAACCACGAAGGACTGCTTTTATAAATTACACGTCTTAAAAAGAATCAAACCACTTTTCCATTTCCACGATTACAGAACAGTTTTGCAATCAATAATCTTCTCTAAGTTAGATTATTGCAATTCTATTCTATTAGGTCTCCC
This sequence comes from Rhinatrema bivittatum, assembly GCF_901001135.1. Classification (NCBI taxonomy): domain Eukaryota; kingdom Metazoa; phylum Chordata; class Amphibia; order Gymnophiona; family Rhinatrematidae; genus Rhinatrema; species Rhinatrema bivittatum. The sequence continues at coordinate 49,324,548 of NC_042620.1, read as the reverse complement.
GTCTTCTCATACTAAACCTCTTCAGATGGTTCAGAACACGGCGGCCAGAATTTTGACAAACACAAGAAGAGACCACATATCTCCGATTCTCAAAGACTTACATTGGCTGCCAGTGCACTATAGAATCTTATATAAATCCATTACTACCATCTACAAAGCATTCCATCAACTCTCTCCGCTTAACCTCCAAATCCCATTTAAAAAACATACCTCCATCAGACCTATCAGAGAGTCCTACAGAGACTCATTACAGGTGCCTCCTGCAAAAACCTTTAACCATAGGACTCTCAGAGACAGGGCTTTCTCTACAGCAGGACCTACCTTGTGGAATTCTATCCCACCAGAACTGAGACAGGAACCTTGCCTCCCCACTTTCAGAAAAAGACTTAAAAACTGGCTATTCTTGAAAGCCTTTCCAGACACCAACTGAACCCACTCTCAACTCAAGCAACTAAGAACTCCCGTCAGGGTAATCAACAACCTTTGACAACTCAATAATGTTTTTTTAATGAGGCAGTTTTTATTTACCTTGGTTTTATTTACCTTGGTCATTCTTTTGTTATCTCAGTGTTAATCTCTCTTTTGCCTTCTCTTCATTCCAAGTTGCATTTTATCCCTTTTTTATTGTAACTGCTACCTTATTCTTCTATCACATGTTAATGTTTTTAAGTTATTAAGTATTTATTCTGTTGTCACACCTTGTTATTTGTAAACCGGCATGATGCGACTCCCATCGCGAATGCCGGTATATAAGAAATTTAAATAAATAAATAAATAAAACGTATCAGATTTCCTAGACCTCTCTGTTATTTAGCCTCCCTTTTACCCTTTTAACTCCAACCCTTAAAACGCCACTGACTCCATAGCAGAAGTCAAGTTACGCATTAGGGGACCCTGGCCAGGGGCGGATTGTGGGAAAATAGTGGCCCGGGGGATTTTCCTCCATACTGGCCCATGGGTACCCAATTACACATACAATTTGGTGAGTCACCAAATACAGAAAAAAGGGACCATAAAATATGCACAGACAAACTGAACTGGAAATCACAAGACGTTAGACTGTATGTAATGCAGCAATTGAAAAACAGAAAATACCATCATTCCTCATAAAACATCAAACAATAAAATCAAGAACTATAAAACATCACAATAGGAAAATCATACTAAAAATATATATTTCAAAACTGCTGATGAATAGAACCTCCAGTAATTTAACTCATATATAAAATTTTTGAAAATTTCCCTAACACCAATAAAATATTTCAAAAAGAGCAGACATCAAATAATATTCAATAATTAAAGCTAAGGATTTTAAAAAGCCCCTGGTGTCCCCTTCTGTGGGAGCTCTTGATTTCCAGTCACCCTGATATTGTCAAGGATTAGGAGGTTATCCTCTCTCTCTCACACATACTCACACATCCATTCTTTCTCACACATACACTGTCACATACATGCACATTCATGCTCTTATATCTACCATAACCTCTCGCTCTCACTGACACACTCAGGCTCTAAGACACTCTCTCCCCCTCCACACATAAACTCTTACTCTCTTGGATTTTTTCATACGCACTCATGCTCCCTCACATACACACAAACACACACACCCGGGCAAGCTCCCCGTCATTCTCACACACACACACACACACACACACACACACAGACCCCCAGGCAGGCTCCCATTCATTTTCACACCACTCCCTCCCCATCCCCCAGGTATGCACACATTCATTCTCACACACACAGACCCCCAGGCAGGCACCAATTCATTCTTATACTCACACATCCTCAGGCTGGCACCCATGCATTCACACACATACACCCCCAGGCAGACTCCCATTCATACACATGCACACACTAAAGGCAGACCCCACCTCTCTTTCTTTTGCCAACAACCTCAGAGCCTCTCTCATTCCTCTGATGCCACTGTCACTGCTGCCGCATGGCTATTGGGGAGGTGCCGATTGCTGCTACTGACACTGAAGCCCATTCTGCTGCTGTTACGCTTGGGCTCCGGTCAGGAGGCGTGAACACCACCCAGCAGGGTGGCTCCAGGTGGAGAGAGACAGGAAGCTTAGAAACAGTGTCTGGTTCCAGGCTGGGTCAGGGCAGGCAGCAATAAGCAGTGTCTAGTTCAGGCTGGGTCAGGGCAGGCGGCAAGGAGCAGAGTCTAAGTTCAGGCTGGGTCAGGGCAGGCGGCAATAAGCAGTGTCTGGGTCCAGGCTGGGTCAGGGCACAGTAAGCAGGGCAAGGCAGGTCAGAAGGCCCGTAGGCCACACACCATAAGCGGGGCAAGGCAGGTCAGAAGGCCCGTAGGCCACACACACACAGAAGGCCCGTAGGCCACACACCATAAGCGGGGCAAGGCAGGTCAGAAGGCCCGTAGGCCACACACATACAGAAGGCCCGTAGGCCACACACCATAAGCAGAGCAGGGCAGGTCAGAAGGCCCGTAGGCCACACACACACAGAAGGCCCGTAGGCCACACACCATAAGTAGAGCAGGCAGGTCAGAAGGCCCGTAGGCCACACATACACAGAAGGCCCGTAGGCCACACACCGTAGTCAGGGCAAGCAGGTCAGAAGGCCCGTAGGCCACACACCGTAAGCAGAGCAGGCAGGTCAGAAGGCCCGTAGGCCAGGTGAGAACAGCGAGGAAGGAGGCCCGAAGGCCGCGCAAGGAAAGGAAAGGCCCGAAGGCCGCGCAAGGCTAGAGCAGGGAGCCCAGGTGAGCTCGATGCCGAAGCACCGAGGCAACTGTCAGGCAGGGTTATAAGGGCACACCCAGAACATAGAGTGGACAGAGGAGATGGACTGGACCTGTCCGGAAAGCCAGCACTAGAGGGACCCCTGGTGGTGAGGCGGTTGCACTGCAGCCAAAACTGTAACAGCTGCCTCCTCTGTGCAAGCCCCATGGGCTTCCACTTCCTCCATGTTGATCTCGTACATTGTGAGATCCGCATAGAGAAAGTGCTATTCTTGCACATTCCCAAAGATTACATGTGCCAATCACTAAAAAGTAATTTTTTTTTTTTTTTACCTTTGCTGTCTGATCTTAGTTTTCTAATTGGTTGGTCATGGGCTTTTTTTTTTTCCACCTTCACTTTCTTATTTTTTTTTGCCAATTCCTTTTATATTATCTTTTTTTCTATTTCTTTTCTCTCCATCTTCTTCCCTCAAACACACAGTCAGGTTCTAATTCTCACATGCATTTCTCTCTCTCACACACACAGGTTCTCACTGTCACATGCTCTCTCTCATACAATCATTCATACACACAGGCTCTCACTGTCATATGCTCTCTCTCTCTCACACACACACACAGGCTCTGTCTCACTCCCACATGCTGTCTTGCTCAACCCACAGGCTTTCACTGTCACATGCTCTCTCTCATACAATCATTCATCCACACAGTCTCTCACTGGCACATGCTCTCTCTCACATGCACAGAGGCTCTCACATGCTGTCTGCAAACATTCAGGTCCTCACTCTCACACACAATCTCTCAACTCATCTCATACACGCACACACACACTCTACAGACCCTCAGCCTCTCACTTCTGGGCCTCCTCTTCGCGGGTCGCCGCAGGATGGGCTCTGCAGCGACCCTGATCTTCTCGGGCCGCAGCGGCCCTGCTACCGGGCCTCTTCCTCTTCTCGGGCCGCTGCGACTTGGGATTCGCGGCGGCCCGTAAGCGCTGCTCCTCTTCTGCATGTTCTGATGCTCCTCCTCCTTCCTGCCCACGCGGCTCCGGCAACGTTTTCTTCCGGGGCCGCGCAGGCAGGAAGGAGGAGGAGCATCAGTGCGTTTAAACGCAATCTTTTTCTTCGGGCCGTGGTGACGTGAGCCTCACCACGGCCCTGCCGATCTGCCTGTGGCAGCACCGCATAAGCCTCCCTGCACCTGGGGGGCATTGGCTCCCCTCGGGATACCACGGCTCGCGGCACTCCAGGCCCAGGCCTCGTGCTTCCACCGGCCCTACCCGCAGGTTTCTCTTTGGGCTGCAATGCCAGCAGACCCTCTTCTTGTCTTTGGCCGGGAAGTTTAAATAAAAAAAAAAAAAAATCACTTGATGGGAGCGACCGGCCCATCGGGGAAACCCGATCCCTCGATAGGCCAATCCGCTCCTGACCCTGGCGCGCACTTGTGCGCATAAATACTTGCGCGCACATTTCCAGATAACTTCCTGGGATGCCCATGATCTGCCCTTGCTCCACCCAGACCACACCCATGCCCCACCCCCTTTTTAAAGCTTTTGATTTGCGCGCATACCTGGAGATAAGCGCGTATTCGTGTGCTTTTTAAAATCCGCATGGTGCGTGCTGGCCCGAGACACAAGCCTATCTCCCAGCTTTGGCACATGTAGGGCTTTTAAAATCAACCTTTAAAAGTAGTATTGGCTCTCCTCTCGGAGCCAGCATTGACATGTGGCATGCTCTTGGTTTGAGAGTATACTGAAGAACACCACTTTCTTTCCACCGGAGAACAGTGTGATCGATTACCAGCTTTTGATGTTTCCTGTTAGTTCCCCAAGGATTGATAAATGACTGACTCTTAGTCCCAAGGGTAACTAAGGAAATTCTAAGGTTACCTGCTGATCCCAGTGTGCTCAGTGGAGGTTTGATATTGATGACTGTTGTTTTGTGGATAAAGGTTATTGCTCCCATGGATCTGGTAAGTGATAATCATTAATTTAACAGGCAGTAAATGTTAGTGATGAATAAAAATGTTTTGAACAACAATTTGGTTTTGGGACTCCTCTCAAAATATTAGCGGTTCAATGTTATTTTTAGAACTTCTGGTATGTGTTGTATGTTATTTTCCTTGGATAAAGGAGAATACTGTGTTTTTGTAAAACAGTTAATATCAAGTCTTTACTATGACTTATTTACAGGTGTAATGGTAGGAGTCTGTATCCCCTCAGAGAGGATGGGTTTGAGGTAAGGAAATAAAAAATGCTTCCACAAGTATCAGGGAGGATTTGCGAGAGAGATTTCGGAGGTTATGGATCTTACATTCCTGGATGCTAGACCTCGAGACCTTCAGGGCTACATAGTGACTAAGGAAGTATGTTAGAGTAGTAGTAGAGAGCAGTGGGTCTCCAAGAAGACTAAGAACCCCCATGTCCAGAGGACACTGATTCTGCATTGGGAAACCCATCATTGCAAAAGTGTAGGGAGAAGTGACGGTTTCCTCACTGTGTTCTTCAGTGGGTCTCAAGGAAGAGAGAGACCTTGGTGGGAAGCTGGAGAGGGTGATCTTCTGCAACAGTGATTAGGACTAAAGTGTGAGTAACATCTGTGAAGGTTTTTGTGATTTGACTAAGAAACTGCCTGTAAGTGCTGGATTGTATTCCTCAATATTTTTCTAACTTTATGATCTTTGATCTCTAAAATAAATTATTTTCTCGGTTTAAACATAACTGTTTTGTGTGCAAGTCTGCCCCTGGGTCTCCCAGTTTCTGCTGGTCCCCAACTGGCATGAACTCTGGTTTTTGTCTGTTCTGGGGTTGTAGAAGGATCCGCTCACCACTCTTGCAACCATTGAAAGTGATCCCCAATGAAAGGGGGGGGGGGGGGGGGGGTTACACAAAGATGCAAAGTACCTCATGGGTTGGGCTGTATGTTTTTTTCCTTTTTGCATTGCGTAGCCCAAATCCATGTTGCTGCACAGGAAGCTGCACTGCCAATTGGCTCATTTTCTCTGGTTTCCCCACATTACTTATTTAAATTAGAATCTGCCAGCTTATTATCTTTTTTTTCAATGCTGCAGCTGCTTTTCTGTTCTTATATGCCAATTAATATGAATATATTTCCTGTTCTTCTTATTCCTATTTACTTACTGTTTATTTACGAGGTGCCATTAAACATTAAGAGTTTCTTCTTGGTGTGTTGATTGCATATGGTGTAAAGTGAAACAAATAAGGCATTACCCAAGAAGGGGACACCACAGCCAAAGTCATACCCCATTCAAGGTGAGCGAACGCACAAGGATTTAACATAGTATTTATTCTATGGTTAACTGCCCCTCCCTTAGCCTGGGCAACTTAAACCACCTCAGAGGAGGGTCCCAGATGGAATGAAATTTGCAGAACTAGGGGGGGGGGGGGGGGGTTCATATGAAGCTCAAAGATGGTAGAATGAGAACAGGAAATATTTTTTTTCACAGAAAGGATGGTGGACGTCTAGAATGCCTTTCCCAGAATAAGAGGTGGAGAGTTGAAGACTAAATGCTAATAGGCTTTGAAAAATCAAGGAACAAACACAGAAGATCTGTAGTTTCAAAAAGGAAAGGGGTAGTTTATATATGAACAAGTGGCACCAGAGGTCATGCAGGTAGCCAAATAGGAGTAACCTATACTGAGCAGCGATTTTGACCCTAACCATGGTGGTATGGCTGCATCAGTACTTCTGAGAAGGCTGAGGCAACCCTTATGCAGTGGCTGGAGTTTGAATCCATACTTCAGTAAGCATGGAGAAACGGAATATTTTCTACAATTGCCTTGCTGGTTATAGTGGCTATGTGGGTTGCTAGAAACACAGATGCTAACACATGAACGGGGACCTGGGTGTTAAATGCTGGTCTTGTAAGAATCAAAGAGGAGGATAAGGTCTAAGTAGCTGAATATACTTCAAATACCCCCCCCCCCCCTTAATTCTGAGACATGGAGACCTGAAAAGACAAAGTAATATCTTACTTTATCTGGAATGAGATACTAGCCACAAGGATTCTCTCTCTTCCGTGGAGTGAGAGTGGACTGGCTCCTTCCTCAGACCGCTCAAGAATGAGGATATCTTCAGAAAATAGTTATCTGAAAACAAATTCAAATGGTCAAACCACTCTCATTGTAGTTTGTTTTACATTCTAACACCCACTCCCCCCCCCCCCCCCGCCCGCACCAGAGATCCAATGGAATCCTCTATAACTTGGTAAGAAGTGAATGGCAATCAATGGGTAAAAATGATAGCACTAGCTCCACACTATTCAATGCAAATACCTATCAGGGCAAAGCCATTACAACATGGGTTTCCTAGCAGCATAGAAAACAACAGCAGATGGGCTAGCCAGTCTGCCCAGCAAGGTGTGCAGGATTGTAACTGCAGATTAGCCACATTCAGAAAAGTCATCACATATTAAACTCATTGCTTCATTGCTATCCTCTTGCCACCAGAGTTCTTCTGTTAATCTCATATCTTTTTAAATTCTATCATTTTTTGTCTTCACTATCTGCTCTGGGAGTGTATTCCAGGCATCCACCATTCCTTCCGTGAACAAATATTTCCCAAAGTTGTTCCTGAGTCTACTCTCCTAGAGTTTCATGTCATGATCCCTGGTTTTATAGCTTAATTTCTATTGGAAAATGTTTGTCCATTTTTAATACCTTTCAAATATTTAAAAGTCTGTATCATATCCTCCTTGTCTCTCCTCTCTTCATCTCTGGGGTATACATATTTAGGCTCTCAGGTCTCCTCTCATAAGTCTTCTGATATATATGCTATAGATTTAGCAACATTTGGTTGCCTTTCTTTGGACCTCTTTATCCTCTCCCTATCTCAAAAAAGGATATAGAGAGGATAAAGCTGTTCAGAGGCCTTTTCACCATTGACCTGAACAGGGGTCTGCCTCTGGTAAAACCAATGCTGCTTTAGAATCTGCAACCCACTGGAATGTAGACAGTTCACTATTAATTTTCCTAGCACTGAGGTAAGGCTACCGACTGTAGTTACCAACCTATGCTCTATTACCACTTTTGTGAGACGGGACCACAGCCATTCTTCTCCAATCCTGTGGCACCACTTCCATTTCCAAGGATCTCTTGAATAAGTCTTTCAATGAGAACCTCTAGCTCCCTCGTATCCTAAGGTGCATCTCTTCCAGTCCTATGGCTTTATCTACTTTCAGTTTTCTAGCTCCACACCAACATGCATTTCCGTAAATGGCATGATAGACCACTCCTGGTTGGTAAGGGTATCTCCAAGGTTCTCTTCACTGCATACTGAACAGAAGTATTTGTTTAGCATTTCCACTTTTTCTCATCTCTCTCCACAAGTTGCTCATTGTCTCCTTTCCTCGACGCTTTGCTTTACTTCATTAGCAATCTTTTCTTCCTCTCATGCTTTTGCCATCCTGATTTCTTTCCTCGTATCTTTCAGCTGTATAAGATATTCTTTCTAGAATTGTCAACTGGCTCCAGATTTTCAGGACAGGTTGACCCAGTCCTGGTTATACCCCATTGCATACAGTAACTTGTTCTGATTTCCCTATTGCTTTCCCTAAGAACAGCGAGACTATAAGTACATGCATGCGGGGGAGTAAAACCAGGACTGAAACAGCCTGTCCTGAAAACCTGGAGCCAGTTGTACTTTCTGAAATGCTGATCTCTTTGCAACCACTTCTTTGGAGAACCATATAGGTTTTCTTTTCTGGGAGATGAGTGAGGTGGTAAACAGTGGGTCAAATTAAAAGGGCTATAATAAAGGCAACAAACCTTTATGTTTGAAAAGTAAATAAAAGTATGAGAAAAAAAGAAACTAATCTGGTTCTTAAATGAGGTGGCTTATAAAATAAAGGCAAAAAGAACAGCATTCAAGAAATACAAAGGTTCCTAAAAAGAGGAATAGAGGAAAGAATATCTGGTGAAGCTGAAGGAGACAAGGAAAGAAGTCAGGAAAGCAAAAACTGAAGTGGAAGAAAGGATTGTCAAAGAGGTCAAGTGAGGTGACAAAACATTTTCAGATATTTCAGAGAAAGGAGTAATGCCAGAAGTGTCATCTTAAATTGAAGGGAGAAAAGGAGCAATGTGTGGCGAAAGATCAGGAAAAGCAAAAATATTAAATAAATACTTCAGTTCAGTATTCATGAAAGATCTTGGAGTAGGACTGATGCTGGTCGACAAGAGCATGGATGGGAGATCTTGGAGTAGGACTGATGATGCTGGTCGACATGATGCTGGTCGACAAGAGCATGGATGGGAGATCTTGGAGTAGGACTGATGCTGGTCGACAAGAGCATGAATGGCAACTCCATTTACAGAAAAGAATAATTGGGAAAAACTAAGAAAACTGAAATTGGACAAGGCAATGGGGCTGGATGAGAATCATCCCAGAATACTAAGGAAACTCAGATCTGCTGGTGGGACCAATGAAAGACCTGTTCAATAAATCCCTGGAAATAGGAGTGGTGCCACAGGATTGAGAATAGCAGCACTGTTCCCACTTCACAAAGGAGGCAGCAGAGAGGAGGCTGGAAGCCGGCGCCATCTTTAAAAATGGCATGGGCTATCCAGTGCTCCTACCATGTGACAAGGGCCGGCCAATGGCACAGATACCCTGTCACATGGTAAGGGCAAAGGGCCATTGGTGCCATTTTGATTAGTGGCAGCCGACGGCCCGAGAGCGGGAGATCACTCCCGGGACTCCCACTGGACCACCAGGTACTTGTAAAAAGTTTGGGGGGGGGGGGGTTTCAGGAGGGTGGGGAAGTAAGGGATCAGTTTTAAAGGGTCAGGGTGGGTTTAGGGATTATTTTGGTGTGCCGTTTTTCCCACCCTCCCCCAAAACGATAAGAGAACCCTACGAACAATTTCGTGGGGTTTTCCTATCGGTTTCGGGGAGCCCCCCATTTCTGATGACTTTGAAAATATCGTACGATATTTTCAGTCGTCAGAAGCATGATTCACATCCCTACTGATTAGCCTTACTTCGATGGTGGGAAAATTAATGAAGAGACTGCAGAAGGAAAGGATAGTGAACTATCTGCAATCTGGTGGTTGCTAGATGTTGTGTTCAGCTAACTGGCTGCTCCCATAAGCCACCACTTACCTCCGTGGTCGAGTAAGCCACTCATTCTCTCAGCATGGTGGGACGCTGCTGACACTTTCCCGGCAGGAGGCTGCTGTGCACCTTGCGGCAGGATGCCGCTAACTTCTGCTCTGCTGCTTCCTTAGGCACAGGTGCGCCTGACGGATTATTTAAAGGGCCCGTGGCAGGAAAGTCCCCATGGCCCCCTACTGATGACATCACCTCATTGCCCTATATAAGGGCAGCTCTCCTGATACACTGCCTCAGCAATAGGTCCATCTACATTGTAGTGTGTGCTACTTCCAGTCTTCATCTATCCAGCCTGTTCCAGCCTTCGTCTGCCCAGCATGTCTTTACCCTATCTGTCCCTTATCCTCTACCTCAGATGGATACCTGGCTTTGACCCTTGCTTGGACTCTCAACCTACCTGAATGTTGCCTGCCCCTGACCATAGCCTCCCTATGGACCACAGCTTTAGTCTTTAGCAGAAACCGTTTCCTAAGTCCTGCTGGCTCAGGCACCCAAAGGTTGAACCTTAGGGGAACTTGGGCTGGTAAAGATGAAGTTCCTGACTGGTCTCTGCTTTGCTTGGTTTCTCTTGCTGGTGGTGAGAACATGCAGGGCTCCATCCCTGCAGGTAGAGCCAATCTCACCCCAGCCCAAGGGTCCAGACATAACATTTTCTGAAGCCATGGACTCAGCAGACTTGATCTCACTCCAAGCCATCCCTTGTATAGCCTGCAGGATCAACAGGGTGCCTTGGAGCTCCTTGCTGCAGCTATGGATCACCTCTCTACCTGCCTGGACACCCTGACTTCACCCACCGCACCACCTCCCTTCCAGAAGAAGGGCCCCATTGCCGGTAACAGTGTCTGTCTCTATTATGCAGGTCAGGGGTCATTTCCTGGCTCACTCTGCTAAGAAGTGGTAAAACAAACGCCTAGGTCTCATTGTCTTCTACTCCCTAACTTCTTTTGCTGATTACACTGGAATTGGCCCCGATGTGTTTCTCCACACAGACCTTTGTAGACTCTGGCTCTGGGGGACTTCATTCTGCAGGACCTGGTCTGCCCACTGCAAATACCCACTACCCAGATGTCTCCGCCACTTATAATATCCTTGGTCTATGTGGATCCTCTTCCGGAACAAGTTACCTGGACCACTGTGCCACTAACCTTACACACCAGCCTCTTGCACTTAGAGAAAATTTGCTTACTTACTATTCCCAAGCCGCTAATCCCATCATATTAGGTTTGCTGTGGCTCCAACAATGTCAACCTCACATTGATTGGTTTTTTTTGGAGCTTCTCTGCTGGGGGCAGGTGTGTACAAACTCCTGTTTGGTAACTGTGGGACCATTTCACCTGGTGACCAAATTTATTTTATCTATTTGATTTATATTCTGCATTTTAACAACTTCAAAGCAGATTACATTCAGTATTGTATATTCTGGGACTTCCACACCAATTTGCAGAGTATAAAGATGTCTTCTCTAAGAGTGCCAAGACCCTGCCACCTCATCTCCCGAAAGATTGCAGCATCTAACTCATTCCCAGAGCTATGCCCCCAGGACCGAGTCTATCCTCTATCTCTGCCTGAGACACTTGCCTTGTCTATGTATATTTATTTATTTTATTTGTTCACTTTTTTATAACAGTATTCAAAAAGATATATCGGTATACATAGCAAAAACCTTCACATCCAACATAAAATAATATAACATTTATCAAAACCTATAAAAGCAAATACAATAAATAGTCAATAAAATACCTAAAATTACCTGGCCCATGGATTCATCTAATTGTCCTCTTCTCTAGTGGGAGCTGGTTTCTTTTTTGTTGCGAAGAAAGATGGATCTCTCAGACCGGTAATCCCGTTCTGAGAGATTCATAGTATTTGGTCATGCTCTTTGGGCTTGGCAACACCCCTGTAGTCTTTCAAAAGATGATCAAGATCTTCTGCAAGCTGTTGTACACCTGTGTGGTCTTCTATCTGGTTGACATACTGATTTTTTTCAGAGAACTTGACTTCCCATTGTAGAGATGTTCAGACTGTTTTTCAGTGCCTCCAGGAAAAAAAACCTCTATACCACACTGGAGAAATGTCACTTCGAGCAAGAGGAACTCCCCTTTCTCAGGAATACAAAGATGGATTTTGGATGAACCCGACCAAATTAAAAGCTGACCTGGAGTGGCCTTGTCCGTTTGGATTCCAAGCCTTGCAAAGGTTTCTAGGGTTTGCTAATTATTACATACAGTTTATCCCTAATTACTTTTCTTTGGTAGCTCCCCTTACTGCTCTTACCCATAAGGGTGCTAACATCAAAGTCAGGCCGCCAGAGGCTGCTGAGACTTTTCAAAGACTAACGGACACCTTCTCTCATGGACCTTGACTACATTACCTGGATCCCATGTGGCCCTTCATTCTGGAGGTAGATGACTCTACCCCTGGGGTAGGGGGTCTGCCCTTAACCAACACAGCATGAAAGGTGCCCTTCGACCATGTTCCTTCTCCAAGAAGTTCTCCTCAGTCACAGACAAAGCAGGATGCCAACTTCTAACCCGGTGCTTCCTTAGGTGCATGCACTCTTGACGTCCACAGACAAAACACTTGACCCCCAAGGCAGCATAGTTTCACTAGAAGAAGGTCCTAGCATATCTGATTGATTTTTTTGATTAGTAACTAGGACATTACATCAAGGAAGAGCACTGGATGTGATCTTCTTGGTTTTCAGAAAAGCTTTTGAAACAGTCCTGCACAGGAGGATCAGTAATAAAATGAGAAGCCGGGGAGTGGGTGTCAAAGTGGTGGAATGGATTACCAATTGGTTGACTGACCAGAGGCAGTATATAATGGTAAATGGAACTTACTCCAAAGAGAGGACTGTGTTGCGTACCTCAAAGATCACTTGTGGGACAGATTCTGTTCAATATCTTTGTGAGTGACATTACAGAGGGGATAGAAGGAAAATTTTGCCTTTTTGCAGATGAAATTAAGATCTGCAATAAAGTGGACATGCCTGGAGGAGTAGAGAGAATGAAGGTGATCTAAGAAAGTTTGAAGAGTGGTCAAACTTTGACAGCTAGGCTTCAATGCCAAGAAGAATCATGCATTTAGGGAGCAGTAATATAAAAGAACTGTATGAGATTGAGGGTGAAAGACTAATGTGCACAGACTGGGAGGACCTTGGGGTGATACTATCAAGCAATCTAAAGGCAGCAAAACAATGTAACAGGTGGTCGCAAAAACTAGAGAGATGGAGCAGGTAAAAGGAGGTGATAATACCCTTGTACAGGTTTTTGGTGAGGCCTCACCTAGAATACTGTGTTCAGGTCTGGAGACCTTATCTAAAAAAACTCCCATAAGAACAGTATAGAAGCAGTTCAGAGAAAAGTTCAGAGAAAAGTGACCAAACTGGTGTGGGGTCTGCATCAAAAGCCATATGAGATGAGACAAAGACCTGAATGTGTACCATGGAGGAGAGGAGATGAAGTGGAGACCTTCAAATACTTGAAAGCTATTAATGATGCACAAACAAGCCTTTTCCAATGGAAAGGAAACTGCAGAACTAGAGGTCATGATATGAAACTCCAGGGGTGGGGTGGGGGAGAGACTCAGAACCAACATCAGGAAATATGTCTTCACAGAGAGGGTGATAGATGCATGGAATGCCCTCCCGGAGGAGGTGGTGAAGATGAGAACAGTGATGGAATTAAAAAGGGAATGGGACTGCAGATCCCTACAGGCTAGAGAATAGAAAGGAAAAAATGGGGTAACCTATGTTAACTTTAAGTGTAACACTTCTGCATGGGTAACTTGCACAGAGTGGCAGTTACTACTGCCCTTAACAGGTGGACTCCTACCTGGACATTAACGACATTGTCTCCATTTGTGAGTACCAAGTTCTATATTGCCACTCCCATTGCGGGTTTCATCACCATTTGTATGAGCAGAACTCTGTGAAAAGCTATCCAAAATCTCTCCTTCTTACCAGTTCTACAGATGGAATACTCCAGTCTACATCTGATGAGTTAAAGTCATGAACCAACATTCCCATCAATCAACCAACACCTTGCATTCATATCTTTTTAATGTCCTCTGCTGTATCTCTGTCTAGTTCCTCCATATGAATCAGAGGTCTGTAGACCATAGCTACATATATGGAATTGTCATCACCTATTTCTAAGACAGTCCACAATGTCTTATTACCCCATTTCTCGTGCATTTCAGTTGCTTTGATAATTTTTTTACATAAACAGCTACTTCTCCCCCATTTCTGTCACTTCTGTCTTTCCTAAATAGATTTTAGCTCAGTATAACTGAACTTGATTTCTGAAACATATTGAACCATATTTCCATAACAGCAACAATATATAAGTCCATCTCGACCATTAGGGCTTTCAAATCTGGAACTTTATGGCCTAGACTAAAAGCATTTGTGTTCTAAGCTTACCAACTATTTGATTGATCCACCTAGTCTCCTTTTCAAACTGATGGTTTATATTATTTTCCCTACTGTCTATATGCTCTGGTCAGGGGTTTGACATCCCAATTCCATTGGCTTCCATCTGTCACCCATCTTATCTGTCAATATATGATCTGAATTTCTCACATAGGATCCCTTTCCCTGTCTTTAGTGTAAAGCTTTTTACTGTTCTATACACAGTCCCAACCTCTGATATATCCTAAAACCTTATTTACACCAAGTTTTGTGCTGTGTATTGAAGTCATCTATATGGCATAGCCTTTCTTCTGGTAATACTGAAAAGAAAAAAAAAATCAATGGTCTTCACCCCTCCTCCACCTTCTGAAATCTTTCCGCTCTGCAGAGTCAGGTCATTAATACCAAAGTGGATTTTAACAGCAGTTTGAGTGGCCTTGCTTTCTTCTCTGATCACACCAGCAATCTGGTTTGCATTTCTGTTACATGAAGATCCTGGAAGGCATTTAAGTTTTGTGTGGCCCTCAAAAAATGTCCCCAAGCGATGACAGCTCTGATGAGCATTAAAGTCACTATGAAGTAAAAATGCACTGAAAGCTGACTTAAAGGGAGATGCTTCAAGCCCTTATAGGGCTCTAACATACAATATATGCAATAATTTGCATGGTCCTGCCCAGATTTCCTCCCCTATTATAATTTTGCTAATCTATAAAAAGCAGCTCATTAATAGGCAATTTGATGTTAATAACTTAACGCGGCTGACTTAGAAAGTTGTCAGCCATGTTAACACCTCCTGAGAAATTGGTAATCTAATGCAGGAGGCCCTGCACCTTAACGTAGGTCCTGAAGCTCCCATGTTGCATTTAAAGGGCTTTACATAAAAAAAAAAAAAAATCCTGCACCAAAAAGCAAAAAGGTGTGAGGGGTCAAAGATGATCACCTGCTCAGCTTGGGGCCGCCACACGAGGTGGTCTGAATACTATTCAAAAAAGCCCTAAAAATTTCCTCTTCAAGAGAGCATTCTTGAACCAAGATGACAATGGCCTACCCGCAACTTGCCCCCCCTGCAGGGGATACTATCTAGTCCTCTTTCCCTCTCCTGTGACCCCTCGGCACATCTGATCTCAAACCCTGATGTCCTTTCCTCCCCTAAGATTTTGCATTGCCTTCTCTATTGTCTGTATTTGTTCTAATTGTTCCCTGCTCTGAACGTAGGAAGAGTGAGTAATAAATGCTTTTTAAACAAAATATATAAACAAATGTGAAAAAAAAAGTAGGTGCATGATGATGGCCCTCCAACTCCCCTTGGCCAATTGAAATAAAGTCTGTCCTCCCACTCCATTTTTCCTTATAGATAAGTGCTGACATTGGCTATCCCACTTCCTCCCTCCCCCCAATAATAATAGTAATCCAAAATCGTTGGGGTATACGGCCTCCTCCAATACCTCCCCTCCCTCCCCATTCCCCAAGTGTACAAATAAATCATTGTGTAAAGTGGAAACCCTAACCCTCCATCATGATAATGAGGACCTTGGTTTCGTAATTCTTAAATTTCTGACTTTTCTTGTTTTGTTAAAAAATTTTCTTTTTAGTTAAATCATGCAGAGTGTTAGGGATTATAATTATACAATGTATTTTTTTTTTCAATCTTTACTATTTTCTATTTATTTATTATGTTTTTTATTTTCTTTAGTATTATTATTTTATCTTTTATAATTTGAAGTTGTGAACCGTTTTGGTCGGATACCCTCCGTGAAAATCGGTATATAAAATGTTTTAAATAAATAAATAAATTCTAAACCTGAAACATTGGAAAGTAATCCTGCGATGGGGCTCGAGGCACCCTTAGCCTCGGGCAGCAAGACTTTTCAAAATAGCGCCAACCTACCTTGCCCCAGTCACATGACTGCAGCAAGGTCCAGGCACTGGATCTCTGCCACGTGGCCTAGTCCAGTCCTTGGAGATTGTCCCTATCACATCATAGGAGCAAGATCAGGTCTGCATCATTTTGAAAAATGGTGTCCTGGGCCCCATTGCAGTTCTTCTGACAAATACATCCTCTTTTTATTTTACACTTGGTGGTCAGAGCCGCCTCGAGTGGAGACTTGCAGTGAAATATCAATAAGATGACTAATTGCAACTTCAAAATACCCATTAAAATGGACATTTTTATAAATGATTCCCACTGCAAGTATGCTTACCTGTCTAATATGTGTTTACTTATAGCTAGGAAGTATGTAATAGATGCTAAGGTTCTTAGCCAGTGAACTGATTATGCATTTTATAGAATACAGATACACAACATGATGATGATGGAGAGAATTACTGGTCCAGCTGCAACTTCACAAGAACATAACATTTGCCATACTGGGTCAGACCAAAGGTCCATCAAGCCCAGTATCCTCTTTCCAACAGTGGTCAATCCAGGTCACAAGCATCTGGCAGGATCCCAAAAGGCTGAAAGATTCCATGCTGCTTATCCCATGGATAAGCAGTGGATTTCCTCAAGTCCATCTTAATTGTTTATGGACGTTTCTGCCAGAAACTTCTCCAATGGAGAAATTACTTACCCGATTTTTGTTTTCTTTAGTGTTGTTATAGGAGTTGTTGGAGTTAGCAATCTGATGTTATTTAGGAGAGTTGTGAGTGGATCCTTGGACTGGTGGCAGATGACCTCACCCCCGGGGGAAGATCCCGAGAGGGACCACCTGTCGGGCACAGAGTAGGGAGACAGACACACAGTAGTTCTTTTATTAGACAGTATACTGAACCACCAGAGGTGGCAGTAGTGAGCTGGAAGGCCTGGCTGGGCTGTAGTCCCTCAGATACTGGAACAGCGATCCCTGGAGGCTGAGCTGTAAAGAAACTAAAATATAGTGAGTAGGCAGAGTATGCAGAGTTCATGTACTGAACCAGATGGTAACACTCAGAAGCACAGGAGCTAGAATGTATAGGCCCTTGAGGAGCGAGTACCTGGTTCCAGGGAAACTCAGAGAGAGCGATGGTAACTCTCTGATGTAGTTGGCAGTGATGACTTCCAGGCAGAAGAGAGTACCGAGTAAGTCTGGGAATGAGGGCCCTCGAGGAGCGAGTACCGGCTCCAGACTGTCACCTGAAAAACAAAGGAGAGAACGAGACCCCCGAGGAGCGGGTACCCCTAGTAAGTCCGAGGAGGCAGAGTAGCTTGGAAAGTCAAAATGAGTCCGTAGTCAATCCCTTACTAACTCGATGTGTTAGCAAATTCTAAGACCTTATATATCTGTCATGGGTGACATCTTCGGGGGCCGCCCCCGAGGTTCGCCAGTACTTCAGTCGGGGCCGCGCCACGCGCGCGCCCCTAGGCCTCCAGGAAACATGGTGGGTTGCAGCGTCTAGCCAGTCTGGGGTCGCCAGAGGGCCTCAGCAGAAGGACACCGTGGCAGCCAATCTTCCCACGGACGAAGAGGGAGGTGCTAAAGAGGTAAGGAGGGTAGAGAGAGGGCGTCGGGCATCGACGGACACAACAAGTGTAGATAGATGGACTCAGGACCAGTGGATTTTGCTCTCCTGTCAGCAGATGGATATTCCTGCAGTGGCTCCAGCCTGCCAGTATTCTCTTCAAAAGCAATTGTGGATAGACTATTTATTTATTTATTTTTCTATACTGAAATTTGATTCGAAATATCACACCGGTTTAGATACGAGTTGTCAGAAGACAAGCCTTATGGGGACATGATACATTTTAACAGATTAATCGAGAAACAGAATATAACGAGAAACTTGCATTACATAGAACATATTTAAGCTTAAAAGAGTTATCAAAAACTATCAAAAAACAGACAACCATTACCGTACTCAACCAACATGAAACACTGAACTCAAGTAAGAACATAGGTACCCCAATCTAGGGCCTAGATGAACACTTACCAGTAATCTCCTGGAATACTTGGCCCCACAGGACCACTATAGTCACAAACATTAGGCAGCTGAGGGTGGGAAGCTGAGTCCATCTGTTTACACTAAGGTTCCACATTAGGAGCTACCACCCAAGAAAGAGATCTAGGCGTCATAGTGGATAACACATTGAAATCATCGGTTCAGTGTGCTGAGGCAGTCAAAAAAGCAAACAGAATGTTGGGAATTATTAAAAGGGAATGGTGAATAAAACAGAAAATGTCATAATGCCTCTATCGCTCCATGGTGAGACTGCACCTTGAATACTATGTACAATTCTGGTCACCGCATCTCAAAAAAGATATAGTTGCGGAGATGGAGAAGGTACAGAGAAGGGAGACCAAAATGATAAAGGGAATGGAACAGCTCCTCTATGAGGAAAGACTAAAGAGGTTAGGACTTTTCAGCTTGGAGAAGAGACGGCTGAGGGGGGATATGATAGAGGTGTTTAAAATCATGAGAGGTCTACAATGGGTTAATGTGAATCAGTTATTTACTCTTTTGGATAATAGAAAGACTAGGGGGCACTCCATGAAGTTAGCATGTGGCACATTTAAAACTAATCGGAGAAAGTTCTTTTTTACTCAACGCACAATTAATCTCTGGAATTTGTTGCCACAGGATGTGGTTAGTGCAGTTAGTGTAGCTGTGTTTAAAAAAGGATTGGATAAGTTCTTGGAGAAGAAGCCCATTACCTATTAATTAAGTTGACTTAGAAAATAGCCACTGCTATTACTAGCAACAGTAGCATGGAATAGACTTAGTTTTTGGGTACTTGCCAGGTTCTTATGGCCTGGATTGGCCACTGTTGGAAACAGGATGCCGGGCTTGATGGACCCTTGGTCTGACCCAATATGGCATGTTCTTATGTCTTCTTAAAACGAAATTATCAGGTAAGTTATTTCTCCATTTCCTAGCATGTAGACAGATGGACTCAGGACCAGTGGACTGTGCCAAAGCTACTCCCAAACAGGGTGTGAGGTTGCCCGCGATCCAATCAACATTGCACATGCAAAGGCTGAGTCCTCCCAGGCCTGTACATCCAGGCAATAAAACCTGGAAAAAGTATGTAAGGAGGACCACGTTGCAGCTCAGCAGATATCGACGGGAGACAACAATCTAACCTCCGCCTGAGTCCTAGTAGAATGAGCCCTAACCTGAGTAGGCAATGGCTTTTCAGCATCCACATACGTGGCCTCTTTAATCCAGTGAGCTTTAGTAGCCTATGAAACTGGTTCGCCCTGCTTCCTTCCACCATGAAGAAAAAACAGGTGATCCGTCTTTCGGAAAGGTTCAGAAACCTCCACATACTGCACGACAAGTCTCTTGACATCCAAGGCACGTAAGTTGATACTCCATGCCGTATCCTTACCTAGGGATGGCAAGGAAATGGACTGATTCAAATAAAATTCCGAGACCATCTTAGGCAACAATGATGGAACAGTATGCAGCCGTAATGCCCCTGGAGTCACCCGAAGGAACAGCATCTGGCAAGACAAGACCTGCAGCTCAGAAATTCAATGCACAGAACATATAGCCATTAAGAACACTGTCTTCAAGGTCAATAACTGCAAGGAAAGGCTACATAGCAGTCTGAACGTAAGGCCTGCCAAAAAATCCAGCACCAAATTAAGACTCCACAAGGGAAACGGCAACCTTAAGGGAGACCAAAGAGGCTTTACTCCCTTCAAAAAGCAGGCCAAATCAGGATGAGATGACAAGGAAACACCATTTACCGGGCCTCTGAAACAGGCAAGAGCTGCAATCTGTACCTTCATGGAATTAAGGGCCAATCCTTTTTGCAACTCATCCTGCAAGAAGTCCAGAATAAGCATGATCTTAACTGAGCAAGGAAGAATATCGCGTTCTTCGCACCAAGCCTCAAACACTTGCCAAACTCGCACATAGGCCAAGGAAGTGGAGAACGTTTGAGCACAGAGTAAGGTGTCAATCACCGCAGAAGAATATCCATACTTCCACAGGCGAGCCCTCTCAAGGGGAAAACTAAGTCAGAAGCAAGTCGGATCCTCATGAAGAACCAGCCCCTGCTGCAACAGATCCAAGTGCGGCAGAAGATGAAGCAGGATCTCCACCAGGAGTCGTTGCAGATCTGCATACCATGAATGCCTGGGCCAATCCAGAGCCACCAGGAGAACCAGCCTCCTCTGGCCTTTGATCTTTAGAATTATCATGCCCAAAGGCCACGGGGAAAAGGCATACAGCAACTCGTTTTCCGGCCAGACCTGAATGAGAGGATCTATTGACCAGGGACCACTGATGTCTCCTGTGACTAAAGAATCGAGGAACCTTCGCATTGCGAGAAGACGCCAGCAGGTTTAGGGACAGAATGCCCCACTATCAACTGAAATGCTTTGGCCAACACTGCCCACTTTCCTGGGTCCAGACTCTTCCTGCTGAGAAAGTTTGCTCTTACGTTGTCTTTTCCTGCAATGTGAGAAGTCAAAATCATCTGTAGATGGCCTTCTGCGCATTCCATAAGTTGGTGTATTTCCTACAACACTTGTTGGCTCTTGGTTCCTCCCTGGTGGTTGATGTAGGCCACCTGAATAGCATCCATAACTGGGAAAAAACAAGACACTTTATGGAAGGAAACAAAAATGGGATTCTTCTTTGGTTCAGACGGAATCTGCACCAGGAACACCCAGCTTCTGCAAAGTCTAAGAAATCAGAGCCAGTAGTTCATCTCTATGAAAAAAACGTAACATGGTCCGATATAGCTCCAGACCCGGGGAAATTTCCCTATCCTCCATGGAATCAGGATCAGCCTTCTCATCAGTGCCATCCAGGTTCCTGTCGGGAAGACCTGCAGAGAACTGAGGTACACCCCGGCATTGAACCATAGGATTGGAAGAAGGAGGGGCCACTGACAGAGTCTTACCTGACTGGATAGGACAAATCGGAGGACTGCACCTGAAAAAAAGATTGTAAACCCAAAAGGAACTGGAGTGGAGCCCGCTAAACTGCCATCTCCTGTGGAGGAGCCAGTCAAGGGAGTACCAAAGCCTGGCGAACCTCCGGAAAAAGCCATAACCAAACCATCATCAGGATGGGAGGACCCTGGATTAGCAAAATCAGAGGATGACAACTCTCCCTGAGCATCTAAACAGCGCTGACAGGTTAGAAGCCATGTCAGGTTGAGAAGCTCGGATATGACAGGCAACAGAGAGAAAGACGCTGAGGCTTCTTGTTCACTGGTACCATAGCAGTGGCGAATGTGTGTCCAAATGGCTCGCGCTCAATTTCTGCGCAAAAAAATTAGGCACCCCAAACAATAAGTGCTGCTCAATCCACATGCACTTGTGCGCGAAAACTTGCATGTATCAGTTATGCAAGCTAAAGACAAACCAAAACTGAGCACATAGCATGTGCACAGATCCTATGCACTGCACACACCGATCCATAGAGGGCAGAAAACACGCACAGAAGCATGCTAAAAATGTCATAGCGGCATACCACATGGTGTGCAGGCAAGAAGCCTAATTGTGGGGCCTAGCCCACCGGGGGCCGCTGAAGCCACCAGGCTGCCCAATTCCTCTAACTCCAACTGAAGCGAGGATGTTGGAATGGTGCACCAAGCATGGAGACAGGAGGAAGTCCTAAAGTCCCCTCTGTCTCTGTTTCAGAAGGTAGACATTTCTTCTGCCTTTTTTTTTTTTTTTAAACTTACCGGAGCTCAGCACTTACTGGCTGAGTACAGAGATGGTCTCCAGCTGCAGGGAGAGAAGGTATCTTCAGTCACTGCCACCCTCTGCCTCCTGCACCCATAGCTTTTCAGCTGTAAATCAGCTACGTCTATGCTGGGAAACCTAGCTACTGGACCAAGGCACACATCTGAGGAACCACAGAAATCACCTCAGGAATTCTCAACTGAGGGAGGGACCCCTTGGTATCATTGCAGGAGAGCAGGGATTTTCCTGATGTAATTTAAAGTTCTCCTTCCAAAATCTGAAGCAATCCTCGTAGGGAGATGCACGTCCACCATCTGCTGGAGATGGAGAATACTGGCAGGCTGGGGTCACTGCAAAAGTATATATACTGTGACATCAGCTTGCTCCATTTTCATCTGCTGGCAGGGAAACATAACCCACTGTTCCTGAATCCATCTGTCTACTCGTTAGGAAAACCTATTTTAAACCCAGCTACACCAACAGCTTTCGCCACATTCTCCAGCAACTAATTCCAGAATTTAAAAAAATATTTTCTCCTATTTTTCAAAAAGTACACAGACTAGGGAATATTCAATGAAGTAACTAGGTGGTAATACACTTAAGACAGAGTATACAACTGACTTACGTTTACCCATTCTACTCCACTCATTTTATAGACCTCTCATATCTCCCCCTCAGCAATCTCTTCTCCAAGCCAAACAGCCTCAACCCTCTTCAGCCTTTTCCCATAGGGGAATCATTCCATCCCCTTTATCATTTTGTTAGTCCTTCTCTGTACCTTTACTAATTCCACTATATCTTTACTGAGATGTGGTGACCAGAACTGCACACGATACTCAAGGTGCGATCACACCATGGAGTGACACAGAGGCATTATGATATTCTTTGCTTTATATTCCATTCCTTTCCTAATTCCTAGCATTCTATTTGCTTTCTTGTCTGTCGCCACACACTGAGCAGAGGATTTCAACATATTATCCAAGATGACACCTAAATCGTTTTCCCGAGGTGGTGACTCCCAATGTGCAATTTTGCATTGTGTAGCTATAATTTGGGTTGCTCTTTGCATTTATTCATAGTAAATGTATTTATTTATTAAAAATACTTCTATTCTGCCTGTAATAACTGAGATAAGCAGATTACAAAATCAACAAAACAATATTAAGACAAACAGCAATAAAAAATAAAATTAAAATGAATCAGAAAACCCTTCACTAAATAAGACTGCTTTAACATATAATCTTGTTCACATTTAATGTCATCATTGGGTCTGTCTCGCTGAAGATTTGGCAGCGTGATATAATGCATGCAGAGCATGCTCAATGAGGCCCAGGCAAAATTCTAGAAACTTTGACATAAGTTTTCTGTGCTAGGCGCCATCCGATGTAACTCATGTATGAGGACTGCCCATCCTGCTTGTCCTCGGAGAAACTTAACTCCAAGGTCAGAGATGGCGTTAAGTTTCCAGCAATACTGTGCTGGCACTTAAAACCTATTAAAAAAAAGAAAAAAAGAAAAAGAAAATGCCAGAATATATCTGGCGAAGTGGCAGTGGCTGCCGCTGTACAATCTGCCTGTCAGGGGCCCCCCCCCCCCTTTCCTGAGTTAAAATGTGCCTTTGGCCTGAAAGATGGAATATAAATCAAATTTTAAAAAATGTGATGCTTAAACTATCCATAGAAAACTTTTGAAAATGTTTAAGCTATTGCACTAAATATTTTACAATTTCCTCTTCATAAAAAAGCATGAAAAGTTATTCATAGAAAGTAATTAGTAAAGAAATACCATTCAAAAACTGTAGAAAAATGCTGCTTCTTTTAGCTTTTGTTGTTGCAATAATTTAACCAGTTTGGACCATAGGTCCAATTTTCATTAAAGGTTGCATCACTGAAGTTACGGCTAGAATGAACTAAACAACTTCTAACTGAAGCTATTTAAAATATGCTGCCGATTTCAACGAGTCTACAGTGTCTATTTCCTAGCGCTGTAAGGGCTCCCTCTGCTGCATGCTGGAGATAGTCCCAGTTACGGGCTTGCATTTTGTACTAAATAAGAGTTGACATTTTAAACTTTGATCATTTCCTTCTGGAGCTGTGGGGTGTTCTTTAAAGCTTTACAAACAAGTTACTTGTGGTTTACAATTGCAAAATACTTGCCCAGCACATTTGACTTACTGTGTAAATTTAGCAGAGCACGCAAAAATATGGGAAGATACATTAGAGGCAATCTATAATATTTTGCTTGAAAGGTTTGGCCTTGACTAATACTGTTTGTGGATATGGCATGAATCTGTTGCACAGAGTACATTTCTCGCCTGTCCAATAGAGTGCATTAAACTAGATTCCTTCATTTTGTCTAATCCAGTCTTGAATGTACAGCATAGCTTCAGAAAAAATACAGACTATAACAAAATTTCAGAGTGCGAATACCATTTGAGAAAACCTAAAATCCTTCCCAGAAAACAGTACTGTCACACTAAATGGTGGATTAATTTAAAAAGCACTCTGGAGGCTAGGGATCCAAAGTAGCTATAGGCTGAACCTACTGACTTGAATGAGTGTCATGTTTTCCTGTGGTTTTTTTTTTGCTTGCAAACACGATTTAAGTGCAAAGGAAAGGCAAGGGTCTTTCGCCCACAATCTGTGCCTACACTGGAAAATTCTCAGCTGATGATTCGGTGCTTCCTCAAGCTCACTTCCAGGGATTAATGCCTCAGAGAACAAAGATGGGAAAAATACTGCAAACAAACCACCATGGAACGAATAGAGCTGTACAAAAAAAAAAAGTTGTATAATTGCATTTTCCCACATTAAAGAAAAATTCAAAATCTATATAGATTTAAAGTGTCCAATAGATCTTTATTGCATGAAATTACAAACATTAAAATACAAACTATAATAGAATAAAGCCATGTAATATATGAAACATCTAGTACAATTGGCTCTGTCTTTTGATGAGGTATGGATTCTTTTTATGGTAAAATTATTTTTTATTATAATTTTTATCATTCATTTTATAATTTTCATATTATCTATATATGTTTTAGTAGTTATCAATTGATCAGCCTTGGATGATCAGCTAGGGTTGTGAACTAACAGGGTCACTCATCAAAAACTCGATAATGCGTGCAATAACCACTGCTTCGCAACTTGAACATTTAAATGAGGGAAAGGGAGGGGTTAGGGCGGGGTTAAACATTTTTTGATGCTGGTACCCGCTGTGGGTGATAATGTTTTACACATTAATCGTTGGCAGTAGCGCTGTAATTAACTACACTTTTCTCGTTGGCGCTATGGGGGCGATAAGCGTGCAGCGCAGCAGCAACTGCAGTGGGTGAAAACGCACCGCCGTGATGTGGCCGCCAGCTATTGCCCCCCCCCCCAATCCCTTTTTTTCCATGACTTATCATTCCGCTATATTTATAGTGGAACGATGAATCCCGGGGTCAAATTGCCCTGCCTTTTTTATTTTTATCTCTGTTTTATCAGTTATTGATTTTTTAACTGGAACTTTTTATTCATTGTTTATCTGTTCTCATACAGGTATCAGAGGTTTTAGTGTTTTGATCTCTTTCCTCACATATACCTACGCATATATATAGGTACAGAATGTTGTTGCTCTTCATGACTATTTTCATGATTTTATTTCCTGATTTCAATTGTTCATGTTTTACTTTATGTAATGTGAATGTTAAGTCAAAATATACTGATGTTTCTATTGTACTTTTAAAAATCTATTGCCCAGCAGATGTCATTCGAAACATGGCCATGTCATACTCCTTTTAATGTTATTTGTTTTTATTATTTGTTATATGGGCTTTTTCTATTATGGTTTGTATTTTAATGTTTGTACACGCAATAAAGATGTTTTGGACATTTTTAACCTTTATATTTACATTTGTATTTTTCTTTGATGTGGGATAATGTAATTGTACATTTATTTTTATCGAGTTTTATATACTGTCGTTCGGTTTTGCCATCACAACAGTTTACAAAGTTTCGATGTTTAACAGAGTGTTTAGAAATTCATGTGCTTCTTAACATAGTTATAGTCGTTATAAACATAGTTTGGTTGTTAAACTGTGTAGGTTAAATTACGTGCTTTGTATTGGTTCTGCATGTTTATATGTGTCGGCAGAGATAGAAGTTGTAGCATAGATAGCATAGATGATATGTATATGAAGATGATATGTATATGAAGATATGTATATGAAGATGATAGTCCTACAGACTATCATCTTCTCAAAAATAGACTACTGCAATTCCCTGCTACTTGGACTCCCAGCTAACACCTTAAAACCCCTACAGATCCTCCAAAACGCCACAGCCAGGATACTTACAAAAACCAACAAAAGAGAGCATATCACCCCCATTTTAAAAAGTCTACACTGGCTCCCGATCAAGTTCAGAATCTCCTACAAAATACTCACCATCATTCACAAATATATCCACAAGCTCATCCCACTGGAACTCAACATACCTCTTCGACTTACTACTCCCAATAGACCAGTGAGAACAGCTTACAGGAATACCCTCATTGCCCCAGCCATTAAATCCACTTTAAATAAACGATCTCTATCCAAAGCAGGCCCTCAACAATGGAACTCTTTACCCCCTGTACTCCGACAGGAACATTGCCCGATTACTTTCAAAAAGAGACTCAAAACTTGGCTGTTCGAGCAAGTGTTCAATCTATGCCAATAACCTACCACTATTCACTTCCTTCCTTAGTTATTATGTCTCTTTCAGAATACTCCAATATCGTCACTCCAGTTAGCATTAACAGCTTATCTACGGGCAGATTATCTAGTTCGGATCACCATCTAATTTTTTAGATGATTACAAGGCTAACTTTTGTCTAGTCTGTTACAAAAAAAAAAAAAATTGCATATTACTTATTGCACATGTTATATGGTGATAACAGTCTCCCAATTTACTTGTTCCAAATTATATACTCCTTGTTCTATGTAATAGCATTCTTTCTTACTTGCATGTTAATGTTAAAATGTAAACCGAATTGATTTGTAACTCTGCTACATGAACTTCGGTATATAAAAATGCTAAATAAATAAATAAATAGAGTCATTGGGTGTTTTGGTGAACATATTTTTAGTTCTTTTTTTGAAGGTTTTTAAATTTTGCTGTGTTCTCACAGTTCAGTTGGGAGGGTGTTCCAGAGTTCGGGGCTTCCTAGGGAGATGGCTCTCTTCCAAGTTGAGGTAAGTTGTTTGTGGAAAGCAGGTGGAATTTTTAATAGACCTTTGTTAGCTGAACAGAGTTGGTGAGTGGAGTTTTATGGATGCACTTAGCCAGTTTGTTTTTCATATATTATTTTGTATATTATGGATAGTATTTTGTAGTCTATCCTGTATTTTATTGGGAGCCAGTGTAGTGAAATGAGGGTTGGGGTAATGTGATCGTATTTTTTCTTTCCTGTGAGTATTCTGGTGGCTGTATTTTGAAGGATTTGAAGAGGTTGGATGGTGGTGAGAGGTAAGTTGAATAGCAGGGAGTTGCAGTAATCCAGGTTGGAGAAGATGAGTAGTTGGAGGACTGTTCTGAAGTCGTTGGGGGAAAGGAAAGGTTTTAGATGTCGTAGGGTTAGGAGTTTGATATCAGTCTTTGATTTTAGCGGAAATGTGGTTTTTGAAGGATAGAGTTCCTTGTTGATTATGACTCCTAGGTTGCAGGCATGGGTGACAGGGGAGATTGCAGTCTTGATTCATTATGTTGAGTGGTGGTATGTGCGTAGGGTTGTTCTTTCTATCCAGCATGATTATTTCTATCTTATCAATGTTTAGGATAAGTCCATGTTGGTTAGTAGTTGCTTTATTTTGGTGAGGTAATTGGCTGTTTTTTTGTAGGTGTCTTCCAGAGAGTTGTGTATTGGGATAAGTATTTGGATGTCATCAGCATATATGAAGTGAGTCAGTTTAAGGTTTGAGAGGAAGTGGCATATCGGGAGAAGATAAATGTCGAAGAGTGTCGCTGATAGTGCGGAGCCTTGGGGGAACTCCGGTGTCAAGGTTTATTTTCTTTGAGAGGGTGTTGTTGATTGACACCTGGTAGGTCCTTTGTGATAGATAGGATGAGAACCATTGAAGGGTTTTTTCAGTTACACCAATTTCGGATAGACGGTCAATCAGTATAGATTACAAAGCTCAGGATGTGTTCTTTACAGCTGTCATCAAACTACTATCTATCACTAGACAATGGCTATTGTACTGATAAAGTTTCAATAAAGAATACAATTTTGAAATTTGTACTGAATGGAAAAAGTGGACTGAAATCATAGAGATCCAAGATGGCACGAGTGAAACAATCTGCAATATAGTTTACTCCTGGCACTGCAAGAGTCAGAGGAGGAAATGCTGCTGTAATCTCAACCATGCTGCTGCAGGAGAGGAGTTATAGCTCTGGGGAGGAGATGGAGAAACGATTATTGATGGAGCTTTGGTTGGGGCTTAAGGAACAGCATAAACACAAGACATGCTATGCCGGGTTAGATCAAGGGTCCATGAAGCCTAGCATCCCGTCTCTGACAGTGGCCAACCCAAATCACCATAAATTATCCCGTAGAGTCATTCCTTGCCATTCACTTCCAGGGATAAGTAGTGGTTTTCCCCAAGTCTACCTGGCTAATTATTTATAGACTTTTCTAAGACCTTGTTCTAATCCCCTTTTAAAGCCAGTTATGCTAGAGGCCTTGACCATAATCTTCCAGCAACAAATTCCACAGCATGTTTGTTTTGTACTGCTTTATTTGTTCAATAGTGCCTCAGAGGCAGAGGTTGATCATGGAGCATCTCCCTATTTAGAAGCAGATGCTTTATTGAGCCTAGAGGAGCATAGCATTTCGACAATTTCAGGATGGGCTGCATTGTTGGAGCAGCTAGATCTTGTAGTTGCCATGGGAAGTGAGCAGCTATCAATGTCTTATGGGGGAAGTTCAGGCAGCCCACTTCCCTAGCCTCAGTTATTGAAGATGCTGGAAGTAGTCCCGTGGAGGCTTCCACGTCTGAAGCGATTGGTGTTGGAGAGAGGTGGTTTGATAGAGGAGATAACATTGTATCTCCCTGGGTGTGTGTGTGTGTGTGGGGGGGGGGGGGGGTCAGTCACAGATATGGCTGAATTGCCTGGGGTTAAAATGAAGGAATGCATTTTAACTTCTATGCCTCAGGTGGTTACATTACTGTTGCTGTGGACTGCCATAACTTGGCTGGAACAGTCTCTTATTCATAAAATTGACAAGGTATTAAGTTTTTCAGAGATACTGAAGATGTATGATCAGCCACACAATCAAAAACTGGAAGCACATGGGAGCAGGTTGGAGCATTTTTTGGTTGTCAGGTCCAGGATCTTTGAAGCTTCAAGGCTGCTCTTATAAAGTACAATTCTGTTATTCATAGAAAAAAATGGAAGCTTTAGAAAATCAGGAAAGATGATTGAATTTGTGTCTGCTCAATTTTCCTAAATCTCCACTCTCCTCCTTGAAGGTATGCTTTGGAGATACTTTGTAGAAACCCTGAAGATTTCATCTAAAAACTAGGGTGTTTTATTTGCTAACTGGAAGAAGTGGCCAACAGGAGATAGGAAAGGGGATGAAGGACAAATGTTTTCAGTGAACAGTTTGAACCTGTCACGATTACTGGACAGTTCAGAGGAGGTCTAAGCTACTTTATTTATTCCTTTAACCTGCTAAAACAGACAGTCTAGCCAAAGCGATGTAGAGTATAATTTAAAACAAAATGAAAATTGTGCAAGATTTAAATATTAAAATACATAAACAGTAACCTAAAACAATATCCTTTACAGTGAGCAAAAATGTCCCAAAATCACATATCCTGCTATGTTAAAATAATCATGTTTTTATTTTCTTCCTAAAAACTAAAAGGTAGATTTTAAGAGCATGAGCACAAATGTGTGCATTTGCTGGTGCATGCCAATTTTATACATGTGCGCATTATAAAATCAGCTAGCCATGAGTACGTGCGCACAATTTTATATCCACCGCAAATATGTGCGCGAATCCCATCTCGAGTGCGTAAGGGGGGAAACTTTAGTAGGTACGTGCGATGCCATAGGTCTATTTCCCAGTTCTCCCCTGTAAAGAAGTGGACTTCCTAAACCCCCTACCTAACTTGCCTCCCTTTTACCCTACTAGCCTCGACCCCTAAAACCCCACTAATTATCCCCTTTTTTTTTTTTTTATTTCGCTGCTTATACGCTGTCCATAGCAGAAACAAGTTCTGCGGTTGAGGGATCCCGGCGCTCGCTGAAACACTGAAGTGACTTCGTGGGTGCAGTCGCAGCCTGCCCATGCCCTGCTCAGATCACGCCCATGTCCTGCCCCTTTTTGTCAAATCTTTTTTATCCGCATACCGGGAGATATGCATGTGGCTGTGGGCCTTTTAAAATCAGCACAGCAGAGTCACAAACTTATCTCCCAGTTTTGAAGTGCATAGGGCTTTTAAAATTCACCCTTAAGTAATTTGATTCTAATCTTGTCTCCTGTGGGATGGAATTCCACAACTCAGGGCCTCGAATAACTAATAGTTACATTTGCATCAGAACATGATAATTGGACTTTGAAGTTATCTTTTCAATATAAAGACTTGCTTTTCTTGATCATAAGATATGAGCATTTCCTGATTTATGAAGAGCAACTCAGAGCAGTCACAAGGGGGTAGATTTTATAAATTTATGTGCGCGCGAACAAAAGTACGCTGGATTTTATAAGATATGCGCGGGGTCGGCGCGCGCAAGGGGGTGCACATTTGTGCAACCTGCGCGCGCCGAGCCCGACGTGTGCTGCCTGTTCCCTCCGAGGCCGCTCCGAAATCGGAGCGGCCTCGGAGGGAACTTTCCTTCCGCCTCCCCTCACATTCCCCTCCCTTACCCACCCCCCCGGCCCTATCTAAAACCCCCCACCTTTGTTGGCAGATATACGCCTGCCGAAAGCAGGCATAAATCTGCGCGCGCCATCACCCGACCCGGGGGCTAGTCCGGAGGCCTTGACCACGCCTCCAGGCCGGCGCCACACCCCTAGTCCCGCCCCGAACCTCCCCCTCCCGCCCCTTTTACGAAGCCCCGGCGGTCTATGCAAAATAGGCGCGCGAGTGCCCTGCGCCCGTAAATCCGGCCGGATTCACGCGCGCAGAGCTTTTAAAATCTGGCCCAAGGAGTTTTGATATTTAGGCAACGAGTTACATGCTTGGGCATAATTTTTTGCTTAGATTTCTTTGTAAGTGCATTGTTAAATTTGAAATTAATACATACATATTCTACATTAAGGTGTTCAGTATAGGACTTTTGACCTGGAATAGCTCAAACTACTATTCAATAAGATTTTTTTTTAAGCCCCTCTTTTCTGCCATTACCCTCTCCTTTCTCAGATGGCACGCCCAGGTAGGCTCAGGGCCCCTTGCCAGCGCGAGCACTGCCTCTTCGGAGGCACACTAGTGATGCATACTGCCCAGCAGGAGCTGCCACAGTAAGGATAGACATCTTCCCGCATTCCCTGTGCCTGACCTCACCACTTATGCTGTGCACTCAAACTCAAATGACCCTGATGGATGGGAGATCCAAACCAGAGTGTTACAACATTAAGGCCATCTTTCACTGGGAATTTTCAAATATTTCTTGGCACTACAGCAATGAAAATGACAAGCTGCTATTAAGAAACCTAATTGTACTGTTGCTTTTAAAAAGATGTAGCAAGGTTTAAGTTTGGACTAAAATGCACACAACTATTTAAAAATTAAAGGTGGCAAAAGAGCTGTTTTACATGTACAGTAGAAATGCATATTCTTAAATTGATTGCCTTATGACCACTGCCGCCAAACATCTCTTCTACATCTTGCCCCTTCCACCAACCACTGCGTTTCCATTTAGAACTAAATCCAGTCGTCATTTATTTCTAGGATGAAAAAAACAAAACTGTCTAGAAAGACTGAGGTGAATTTTAAAAGCCCGCTGTGAGCATGTGTGAGTAAGTTGCGCTTACGTGCACTGAACAGATTTTAAAAGCCACCCAGATATGCGCTATCTCCCGCAGTGTGCACATCTCCAAAGATCGGTTATTTACACTTTTGGATAATAGAAGGACCAGGGGGCATTCCATGAAGTCAGCAAGTAGCACATTTAAGACTAATCAGAGAAAATTCTTTTTCACTCAACGCACAATTAAGCTCTGGAATTTGTTGCCAGAGGATGTGGTTAATGTAGCTGGGTTCAAAAAAGGTTTGGATAAGATCTTGGAGGAGAAATCCATTAACGGCTATTAATGGAGAAATAACTTACCTGATAATTTTGTTTTCCTTAGTGTAGACAGATGGACTCAGGACCAATGGGTATAGTGTACTCCTGATAGCAGTTGGAGACTGATCAGATTTTAATCTGATGACAGCCCCTAGTACATATACCCCTGCAGGAAGTGCAGCTCTTCAGTATTCTCCTCGAAAAGCATTGTGGATATATGTGTGATTGACTAATTTGATTAACTTGAATAACTTCATAACTTGGTTAAACTTTATAACTTGATTTAACTTGATCAGGTTGAATTGGCTACAGCTGGAGACCACCAGTGCCCTCAACCAGAAAGCATAGACACCTGGTAGGATGGGTGTCCAAAGTGAATGAAAGCATGGCTTACCCTTGTATCATTCGAAATTCCATGAGTGACGGCAGCCAAGGGTGGGATGCTGAGTCCATCTGTCTACACTATTATCAGGTAAGTAATTTCTCCATTTCCTATTGTGTAGCAGATGGACTCAGGACCAATGGGATGCATAAAAGCTACTCCCGAACCGGGTGGGAGGCTGCCCGTGACCCACTTAATACTGCCCTTGCAAATGCCGTGTCCTCCCGAGCCTGAACATCCAGGCGGTAGAACCTGGAGAAGGTGTGGATGGAGGACCATGTCGCCGCCCTGCAAATCTTGGCAGGTGACATTCTGGTTTCTGCCCAGGACACTGCCTGGGCAGAGACCAGGCAGTGTCCTAGGATAGGAGTCTGCCGATGTTGAGGTGGCGTAGACTATGAGCTTCTTCCGAATTCTTAAACTCATCCAGTGATGGTAGCGAGATGGTTTGGTTAAGATGGAAGTGCGACACCACTTTGGGAAGGAGCGAAGGGACCATGCGTAGCTGGATGGTTCCCGGGGTGAGCCTGAGGAACGGCTCACGGCAGGACAGTGCCTGTAGTTCTGAAATGCTGCGGGCTGAGCAAACTGCCAGCAGGAATGCTGTCTTTAAAGTTAATAGTCAAAGAGACAGTCCTCGGAGGGGCCTGCTAGAAACTCCAGGACCAGGTTGAGATTCCAAAGAGGTACCGGCAACTTTAGAGGCGGGTGGATGTTTTTTACTCCTTTCAGGAAGCGTGAAACGTCCGGGTGAAAGGCTATGCTGTCGCCCTCGCTCTTGGTGCCGTAGCATGACAATGCGGCCACCTGTACCTTGATGGAGTTGAGGGACAGACCCTTCTTGTAGCCTGTTCTGTAGGAATTCCAGATCACGGGAACTTTAATTGAGCGTGGTGTGATGTCATGGTCTTCACACCAGGCTTCGAATACTCTCCAAATCCTTATGTACGTTAAAGATGTGGAGAACTTGCGTGCTCGGAGTAGGGTATCGATTACAGCCTCCGAGTATCCGCTCTTTCTCAAGCGAGCCCTCTCAATTGCCAGGCCGTAAGAGAGAATTGAGCTGGATCCTCGTGGAAGATCGGCCCTTGTTGAAGCAGGTCTCTGTGTGGAGGCAGTGGCAGGGGGTCCCTGCCAGTAGTCTTCTCATGTCTGCGTACCACGGTCTTCTTGGCCAGTCCAGGGCCACCAGAAGTACTAGTCCCCTGTGTAGCTGTATCTTGTGAATGATTGCACCCAATAGGGGCCACGGCGGGAAGGTGTATAATAGGGTCCCCTGTGGCCAGGTCTGTACCAGGGCATCGATCACCTGGGACTGAGGTTCCCGCCTGCGGCTGAAGTACCTGGGTACTTGGGCATTGGACCGGTTTGCCAGAAGGTCCATGTCTGGTGACCCCCACCGGTTCGCTATCATTTGGAATGCTGCAGACGACAGCTTCCATTCTCCTGGGTCTAGACTTTCTCTGCTGAGGTAGTCTGCCATGATGTTGTCTTTCCCGGCGATGTGGATGGCTGAGATCTCCTGGAGGTTTACTTCTGCCCACGACATTAGGGGGGCCTATTTCCAGAGACACCTGTTGGCTTCTGGTTCCCCCCTGACGGTTGATGTAGGCCACTGTCGTGGCGTTCTCCGACATTACTCTGACCGCTTTGTCTCGGAGTGTGTGGGCGAATCGTAGGCAGGCTAGTCTGACCGCCCGCGCTTCTAGCGGTTGATGTTCCAATCCCGACTCTTCTGCGTTCCACTGCCCTTGGGCGGTTAACTCCTCGCAGTGTGCTCCCCATTCTTGTAGGCTGGCGTCTGTGGTGAGCAGGGTCCAGGTTGGAGAAGATAGCCTTGTTCTCTGGTTCAGGTGGCTGACCTGCAGCCACCACCGTAGCTGGGTCCGGACTCTGCCCGGGAGTGATAGACGTACGGCGTAGTTCTGAGACAGTGGATTCCATCGCGCTAGAAGTGAACGCTGTAGGGGTCTCATGTGAGCTCGCGCCCATGGCACTACTTCCAATGTGGATGCCATCAGACTGAGGACTTGCAGGTAATCCCATGCTGTGGGGCGAGGTTCGCTCAGTAGGGTTTATAACCGGTTCCTCAGTTTTGATCTCCTTGTGGGAGTCAGGCTGACCTTGTCTTCTTTGGTGTCGAATCTGACTCCTAGGTATTCTAGAGACTGTGAGGGTTGCAGACAACTTTTGTTTGTGTTGACCACCCATCCTAGGCTCTCCAGTAGAGTTTTGACTCTGTTGGTTGCTTTCCTCTGGGGATTTTGCCCTGATCAGCCAATCGTCTAGGTAAGGGTGTACGAGGATTCCTTCTTTCCTCAGTGTTGCCGCCACCACCACTATGATCTTGGTGAACGTCCGGGATGCTGTGGCTAACCCAAAGGGTAGTGCCCAGAACTGGTAGTGACGGTCCAGGATTTTGAAGCGTAGCAAGCGCTGGTGTTCCTGATGAATTGGGATGTGTAGGTAGGCCTCCGAAAGATCCAGGGATGTGAAAAACTCTCCCGGTTGTATCGCCCTTATTACGGAGTGTAGGGTTTCCATGCGGAAGTGGGGAATCCTCAGGTGGCGGTTGACCGACTTGAGGTCCAGGATGGGCCTGAACATCCCCTCTTTCTTGGAAATGATAAAATAAAATGGAATAATGCCCAGTATTTATTTCTTGTGGAGGCACTGGGGTTATGGCCTCGAGGGCCAGTAGTCTGGTCAGTGTGGCTTCCACTGCCACCCTCTTGGAGAGGTCGTGGCAGGGGATTCCACAAACTTGCCCGGAGGGGTTCGTAAGAAATCCAGGTAGTACCCCTCTCGAATGATGGCTAGGACCCACTTGTCCAAAGTTATCTCGACCCATCTGTGGTAGAATAGGGCTAGTCTGCCCCCAATGGCTTCTTCCCTTGGACGGGTTGGTTGAATCTCATTGTGGGGTGCGGCTGGGGCCTGTACCCGAGCTGGTTCCCCTCTGTTGTGCTTGTTCCGAAAGGACTGGTTCCTGCCTGTAGGGCGGGGCGCTTGATAGTTGCTTCTGTATGGATTGAAGTGCTGTGAACCTCTGGCCCTGGAGGACCGGGGGAAGAGTCGCTGGTTTCTCTTATTCCTGTCCTCCGGTAGGCACGGCAATGGGGACTCGCCCCATTTGTTGGCCAGTTTCTCTAGTTCGCTGCCGAACAGGAGGGATCCTTTGAAGGGCATCCTTGTGAGACGCGTTTTGGAAGATGCGTCGGCCGACCAGCTTCGGAGCCAGAGTTGTCATCTGGCAGCCACAGCTGATGTCACTCCTCTGGCCACTGTGCACACCAGATCGGAGGCAGAGTCCGCAAGGAATGATACTGCTGGTTCCATGGCCTCCCCAGGGGTGTTGCTCCTGGTCTGAGAGAGGCAGGCACGTGTCACTACGATGCAGCGGGCCGCTATTTGTAGGGACATAGTAGCGATGTCAAAGGACTGTTTAAGGATGGATTCCAGACGCCGGTCATGAGCATCTTTGAGAGCTGCTCCTTCCTCCACTGGGATAGTAGTGCGCTTAGACACCGCGCAGACCATCACATCCACTTTTGGGCATGTCAGGAGGTCTTTGGCCGCTGTGTCCAGGGGGTACATGGCTGCCATAGCTCGTCTCCCTTTGAATGTGGACTCTGGAGCGCTCCATTCCAGGTCGATTATCTGCTGGACGGCTTGTAACAGAGGAAAATGGCGGGAGGTCTGGCGGAGGCCCTCTAGCAGGGCATTCATCTTAGGCTCCCCTGAAGCACTGGCGCCCGGGATAGCGAGCTTCTTCAGGCTGTGGGTGACCAGGTCAGGGAGCTCATCCTTGGTGAAGAAGCACCTCATAGTATGGTGAGGCTCTGTCCCTGGGGGGAGTTCCCCCTCTTCTAGGGGCTGTGCTTCCTCTTCAGTTGTCCGTGTCCCCACAGGTGGGGCTTCTGGGTGGTGGAAACATTTGTCTAGGCCTTGAGAGGCCTGGGGCATAAAGGTCCTCTGGTGGAGGCTGTGGCTGTTTAGCCGGAGGCTCCATCTGTATGTGGACGAAGGTGTGTAGCCCTTTGAAGAATTCCACCCATGAGATAGACGCTGGGTCCAAGCTAAGGGGCGTTGAGTCCCTGGGGATCCACATCTGAGGGTGTGTCCCACTGGAATTTGCTAGGTCCGGGGTACTCATTGAGGTGCTAATACTCGGCCCTGGGTGGGACTGGCCCTGGACTGGATCTCCCAGGGCCTCCTCGCACTAAGCGCACAGGGCATTGGCATCTTTGCTTTGTGTGGCTCTGATATGGCATGCTGGGCAGAGGCCTTGAGCCTTGATCTCCGTTTCCGGTGGTGCCATGGCTATAGGCGCGTAAACCCTTATGCGCTCTGGCACGTCTAAGATGTGCGTGCGGGTTGTGCGCGTAGTTGTGTTCCGAAGTCGCAGGTGTGCGCTCAGCCTGGTAGGCGCGCGATGTGCGTATATCTTATGCGCACGGCCCTTGTGCGTATAACTTTATGCACACAAGTATTTTGTGCACCTAGCTAGCCTTGTGCGCCCGGATCGAGACGGCGGACAGAGCAGCAAATAGGGCCAAGATGGCGACGGCGACCATGCAGGCAATTTGGCAACCACCTAGGAGGGTCTCCACCTGGGAAGACCCTTTGAACTAGCCGGGCCTGGCCC
Source organism: Rhinatrema bivittatum (assembly GCF_901001135.1). Lineage (NCBI taxonomy): Eukaryota > Metazoa > Chordata > Amphibia > Gymnophiona > Rhinatrematidae > Rhinatrema > Rhinatrema bivittatum. The sequence goes on along the minus strand of NC_042620.1, from coordinate 49,287,395 downwards.
TGTTAGGGCGGATCAACCCAGCGGCACTGGTCCCGGCCGGCGACCTGTGCGACTCCTCGAACCTCTGAGACTGGAGTCTATGCTGAAGATTTCTACCTTCCCTTGTTTTTGGCGCTTCCCAGTTTCATTCCGGGTGGTCTCCGGCTGCGGGGGAAGAGGGCAAATACCTTTACTGCTGCGCTCGAGGGTGCACCTGCTGCCTCTCAGCCACGCCCGAGATCGAGGGCTAGGTCCTCGCCGCGAATCGGTCGCCGGACCGAGGCTTACCTTCGAGGGATCACGGAAATCATCTCGGGAATTCTCAACTGGGGGAGGGACCCGAGGGTATCACCGCAGGAGGACGGGGCTCGTCTTCAGATTAGGTTTTCTTCCGAATTTGGATTTTCTCCATTGAATTTGTTCTAATTCTGTGTAAGCGTGCAGATAGTCCCTAAATGCTATGGAGACGGAAAATACTGAAGAGCTGCACTTCCTGCAGGGGTATATGTATTAGGGGCTGACGTCAGATTGAAATCTGATCCGTCTCCAACTGCTATCAGGAGTACACTATACCCATTGGTCCTGAGTCCATCTGCTACACACTAGGAAATCAAGTTTACTTAGGTAATAGCCACTGCTATTAATTGCATCAGCAGCATGGGATCTTCTTGGTTTTGGGTACTTGCTAGGTTCTTGAGGCCTGGTTTGGCCTCTGTTGGAAACAAGATGCTGGGCTTGATGGACCCTTGGTCTGACTCAGCATGGTAATTTCTTATGTTCTTATCTCTCTTAAATATGATTTCTTCAGATAACAGGCCATTAAGCAGATGGGAAAAGAGAAAGCAGTAAAGCCAGGGGCATATTATGCATATTCTTAATTCTTTTACATAATATAAAGATCTCTTATAAAACCTTATCTATGAAAAACTAAAATAACTAGTGCTCTTTGTAATAAGTTGGAGAAAATCAGTTAAATGGTTACTAACCAGTATTGCTAATAAACTGTAAAAATTAAGTAATGAATAAAACATTACATCTCATGGTAATTATTCAGATACAGAATTGTAAAATTTTCAGTACTTACATTAGAATATAAAAAAAGGTTGTACAAATTGCACAAGAAAAAAAAGTTTATTGAAAAATAAAGTTCTTCCTAGTTGTCTCTACAACAGTGAAACATAGCAATGTTCTATGCCATTAGTGTACATATTCCAACATTTACACCTTTTTTCTTTCAAGAATTGTTTTACTGTTATACCTCAATAGCTCAGCAACACTATTTGTTACATTATTTTGTGAAAAGTAAACTGCTTGAACATAACAATGGAACAAAATACTCTAGATCATCACTACCCCGTAGCTTTTTGAAGGTCATTAAAATAAAGCACATAATAAAATGAAGTCAAGCCCATAAGATATACTGAAGATGCAGAATTGGGAATTTGTCTGTTGCATGGCCATAATTACTTACATTAGTTGGATAATTGTTAAATAAGAGGTTAAATCATAGACCTAATTGTACTTATGAAAAAATGTTTATTTTAGATTACAGTAATTACTTCTCTCAGTTAGTAGTGAATAAAACTTATAATTCCCTCAAAACTCATGATTGATATTTAAGGACTGAATATATCCTATAGGTTGATAACTAACAAATGGCTGCTATATGTATATATATATATTAAGTTGGTCCAACAGAGACTACCACCTACATGTTACCTTTATTTCTACAAAGCTGCAAAATAAAACTGAGCAAGGCTGGAGATTTGCTGATTTTTTTTTTTAATTAAAGGCTAATTAATTTATTATAAAACAGAAAGCAAATAAGGCAGAACTTGCGGAAACATGAGAAAACATAAATCGCTTGCCTCTTAAATCTCATTTTGTGGAAGTTAATGGCATTACCAGACCCATCAGTAAAAATAGGAGGAGTTCTCAACTGGAGAGGAAGCTGAACCTGCAGATTAATAGTTCAAGCATTGAAACTAAATGGAAAAAGCCCAAAAATCAAAAAGGTTGGTTTGTTTCAGGGAGAGGGGAGTGGTGAAAGACAAAATAGTTAATAGGTTATGCATGGATATTCCTAATGCTTGCTGGAAGCGTGAAAGACAAATTTTACTCTTAAGTAGCGGAGGTAGACATTCAATGGCGTTTCCTACAAAGGAGGAAGCAAAGAAACTCACTATTAAGATAAATCCATTATAGTCCAGTGCAGATCTGACAAAAATTTCATTTAAAGTAAATCAGAAAAATATTATTAAGCCAACAGCACTAATATAACCCCCACCCTCCATTCAAAGTAATTCAGCCATTCATAATGGCGAGAAAGTCAAGTAAATGCCATTAACTTCCAGGAAATGAGATTGAAAGAGGTAAGCAGTTTCTTTTTATCACACTGGCACAATTTCTTATTTATTGGCGCTCCATTTTATACTCTATGAATTTGTTTAATTATAAAGAAGTATCTCTCTACTCTTGCTGAACTTTATTTTTCAAGATACATAGAGGTAAAGGCAGGTTGCTGGGGACACCTTTAGACTGCAACTTAATTAGTTTGAAGGCTATCAATAGTTATGCTCCCTTCAACGGGACAGAACAAAATGAGCTAAGCACGATACTACCTTAATATACAAGCAATTAAAGGCCGCCAAAAAGATTCTCTCATTAGACCAAACTTGGTATATCACTTGCAATTTGTTTGTTTCTACATTTGTAAGTGGACTTAGAAGACAACCACATTGCTTCATTTTTCCAGATATGTGAAAGTTAAATATGGGGGGTAAGGAAGGACAAGTCAACTTTAAAGTATATGATCTAAATATTTAGATGTTATATAAACACCCAGATAAAAATGCAATTCGAATACTTTTAAGTGGACCATTTCTATGTTGATTTAAATTTTAAAAATATTTTTAAAGAATTTTAATGTTCATGTCTTTTCCATACAAAAAAATCTTGCACCAAATACTTGACTGTGTTGGAATGGTTATATCACTTCTCAAGAGAGAAGACAAATTTATATCAGGACGTACTGAGAACATATAAAATCAAGGTTTCATCTTCATTAAACTTTAGTTATTTTTTCAACTAGTTGTTTAATAAGGATACATCGTAAAACATTAGGTATGCTATACTTTTGTACAAATAAATGGTGAGTTATGTGCTTATATTTGATGGTTCTACTGATCTATTTCACCACATCTCAAATTTTAGTTATATAAATAAATTCATTTGGGCACTTGGTCTACACGTTCCTTTTTTTTTTTTTTTATTACACACAATTATGATACAAGTTAAATGCAATGAACCTCTCAATTTGGAGGTACATGTCTCAAGCACTTTTCCTATACGGAAAGGAAAGAAATCTATACTACTCTATGCACCATTTCTTGAAAAAAGTAGACAGAAAATGCACAGAGCAGTTCAGAGCAGGCTGGATAAGAATGAAGATATTAAGAACATTTTGGACTTTTTTTGTTTTTAGATCTTTGATGCATGCTGTCATCCCAGCATGAAAGCTGATACGCTGGAACCCACTGGCCGAGAAAGGAGAGAGATCTCTAACCATATGTTAAAGCTCTGGAAATAGGAAAGCTCCCTGCATCCCATGTTTGGAAAACATTCCCATCCTCTGGAAGTCAAACTATTGACAGAACTGCACATTTTAAAGACAAAAATAAGGCATTTTAGATATTAGATCCTTCCACTCTGATCTTTGAAGGCTTTATTTTATATTTAATAAACAAAAATACTTCAATATTAAAGTTAGCTGAAGCCTTGGTAGCTTTTCCTTCCCCATGGCTTGCAATATAGCAGAAGACTATACACCTCAGGGCTAAAGAGATATCTTGCATTTAACTGTTATGTACCACGTAGGATCTCTTCCATGGGCAATACTAAGCATATTATATAAAAGTTAGGTGCGTTAGTATCACACGTTTTTGTAATGTACATACTCATAGGCCTCCCTCTAAGTATCTGAGGATTAACAGATGCAAAAGCAAAAACAGATATAAAGCTTACAGTGAGCTTTCTATGGGGTGCTATATCGGTTACTGTGGAACGACAAAAGTTGTTAAAGCTTTTATATATCAGCAGACTGAAGGAGCAGGTGTTCCATTATATATGTTCAAGCAGAGCCCACATTCTCAGATGTCCATTAAAAATGTTAAAGGCACCTATTAACATTAATTTTTAGCCCAGGTAACCATCTGACATTTTCAAGCAAACACAGAATCATGAAGATAAATTACAAAGAAACAAAATTTACAAGCAACCACCAAACCAGAGATATGTAAAAGATTCTCAATTTATACATGTGCAAATCAAACTTGCATATATGAAATAAATGAGGTGTTTATTGGCATTTTAAACAGTGTGTTTTAACTATTACCTTTCAAAAGATAAACTGTTCTGTTAATTCTCCTTAATAAATTATGCAAATGATTTTCTCAAGTTTCATAATTCTAAATAAAAGATGGTTGGAAAAAACCAGAAGCTGCTGATAGAAAGATTACAACTTCAAAATAAATTATATATATATATACTTTTCAGTTTAGGTATAAGTTTACAACTGTTTGGTATACTTTCTTAATTTGTTCAACAAATCTACTTTTCCAGGATTTACAAGTTAGTGCAGGGTCACTACCAGACCAAAATCTTACAAAATGCCCATATTCTGAACAAGGAAGCTGCAAGCCTGCATGCTGGAGGAGACAACAATACGAAAGACTTATTCTGGGACTCACAGTGCTGCAAACACCTTTGGACCCTAAAAGTTACTAGTACACAGTGTTTGTTTAATGCATTTGTACTCTTTATATGAATAGCCTGAACATAACTTCAGTCACTGGTGTCTAATCTTGAGCTTATATACTGCATTCCTGGTCCATCAAAGGACCTCTCAATTTAGTTCACAGCAATTAAAAAAGAACAAAAAACAATCAAATCACATTCCGTCAGTAGAAACTGCTGACTTCCTCTTCTGTAACAGTTATATCTTGTCAGATGTGGGTCAAAATTAGTGCCACAGCAGTTCTAGCAAGGTAGATATTAACTATATATTTTTCTCTCTCTCTCTCTCTATATATATATGCATACACCTTGGAATGTGCTAGAACCTTAGTGACATCCTCAATCTGAAACACCAATTCTAGATTTTGAAATAGTAAAGGAAATCCCCTCCCTGTAAAAAGTGCAATATTCTCCCTGGGAAAATTTAAATGAAGCCAACATAACATTTAACAGAGTTAATTGTTAACCCCTGCAAGACATAAGGAATTAGTATTCTATATAAATGTAATTTAACAATGCTGTAAGCTCTGAGTTATGCCACTGGGCCTAATGAAATATTATAACAAATTCCTCCTTAATTGGAGGCTTTGATCTATCAGGTTTTTCTTGCCCCCTTTCTCTGCAGGATAGGTAACCATTCTTCTTATAGGGTGCATCAGTCAAGGGATAGGATGACACACAGCAGAAATAGGAATGACCGTTAACAAAAAGGACATGGGATACATAGACATTCACATAAAAAAAAACCAACAACCTCTCGTTATGCCTCAAGAGGAGTTATTGAAATCCTGAAAAACAAGCAGATCTAGACATGATAAAATCGCTGAATGATAATCTGAGCATGTCCAATGATTAAAGAAGCTGTGAATGTGATAAAATGCATCCACTCTGTAAGCAGGCACTCTCCTCAGTATTACTTTCTACTGTTCCAGGCTGAAACAGTGCACTCAAGCAAGCCAAAGTCATGCTTTCGGAAATATACCTGTAAACAGAATCCTCCTTTTCACATGACTCGCTTTTCACCAACTTTAAAGCGATTCAATTAAAGAAATGCAATTTGTCTTATTCAAGCATACTGTAAAACTCTGTAGCTTTAAGATACGTATCGCAAGCCTGCCTACTGAAACAAGTTTAGAGAATCCAGATAGAAGAGAGTCTACATTTTCCACCAGTCATAACTTTCCTACTGCCACAAACTCTTGAAAACAGCTGCTGTAATTCCTTTTACAGTAACTAGGGTAAGAGGACAGGTCACATGTACAGTACAGTCATACAATCAGGTATAACTTATGCCAGTTTTCCGCAGTAACTTTAAACACGCCGAAGAGGCAGCCGACTAAAACGCTAAGAAACATATTGCTCGGTAATGTAGCTATACATGAGGTTCACAATTAACAGTTCCCCCCCCCCCCTTTCATCCCCTCCCCCATTTACATAGTACTAACAGGCAGACTGCAACTAGTGTGGAAACATCTGTAAACGTCTCAGTAAACGACAAGGACAAATCCACTTTTGGCAGTATATTTTTCAGTGGTTTTTTTTTTTTCTTTTGCCCTGAAGAATGCCACCTTGGTTGGCTATTCCACCGCCTGGCGATGCGCTACACCGCAGCGCGCAGCCATTCACGGTACTGTGCTTGTGCGGCCCAGGCAGGCAGCAATGACGCAGTGGGACCTAAACCTTATCCGAGGGCTCGTGGAGGCGACAGACGTGTTGCAAACTTCAGCTTAACGCCACCCGGTTCCGTGCAATATTCTCCCTCCCCAAAAAAAACAAAAACCGCACCACTTTCAGTTGCGCAGGCAGACGGCAGCACCAAAATAAATCAGGCTGCTGAATTAACTGTCACCTTTTTCCTTTTTTTTTTTTTTATATCCTTGCCATCAGCTTTTGTTTTTCTTCAGCTGTTGCTCAGATTCTACGCAGACATCTACGTTAAAACATTCATTTTTACTTGCTTAAAAAAAAAACAAAACAAAAAAAACTCTCTCCTGTGTTTGGGATCTCTATAAATTGGTTTTTACACAGTAATTTTTCGACGACTATAAACCATTTTATATGTCGCATCTTTTCCATCGTGGAAGCTTCCAAGGTCCTTCATTTTAGTCTTAAAATTCTTAAAAAAAAAAAAGAAAAAAAGAAAAAAAGTTAATCAGCAGTTTTGTTGCTATTCTTTGCCTTTTGTGTCACGCTTCGCTTGGAAGGATGCACTTTCGCCATCAGGGAAAGAAACAAGTGTGCTTCAAGGAGGCTGAAAACCCTTCTCCAAGTCACTTGGGCTTTTTTCTTTGTCCACGATGAATCAGGGGTGCGGCTGCTATAGGCAGCCTCTGCAAAGTGCAACTTGTCCTTTCATGTAGTCCCTGCAAGGGCAAACTCTGTGGTGGTTTGAATGGGAACCAGCACAGCTGAACAGCAACAGATCCCCTTGAAAAACACAGTGTTTTCTTCTTTTGTCGAAAGAAGGAACCACAATGTCATTTGCAGATTCAACAGAATGACACTCCACGTTGTACCTGTAAATGAACAAACGTAAATTAAAAAAAAAAAATTAATAAAAGCAGGCATTTATATAATTATTTACAGCAATCCAAATAAATTACCTGTACCAACCAATCAGATGCTACTGTCTATGAAATTCTCTATTTTGATATCTTAAGGCAATCTAAAGTCCATTCATGTATTTTATTTCATGCTCTGGGCACTATGGTATATGGTATTTCAACAGTCAGATCTGCTATAAAAAAAAAAAGACTTGGCTTGCACGGCTTAGTGATGCATTACAAAACTCAGGAGTAATGTCATGTCAGTGTCTTGCCCTAATGATAGCGGTGGGGTAATGTTTGTGGATTAATCCTCTGGGGGAAGTTGGGGATCACCACATCATTAGAAGAGGGAAAGGATAATGATAGGTGTTACTGGTGGGAAAGGGGGAGTATCTCCCTCTAATAACAGAGACAGCTCATGCACCATTCAGAACAAACAGCAGGGGCTACTGTGGACTAGTCAAAATAAACTCCCTTTCAGAAAATTAATGATAAAACATCAGAAAGTATTTTCAGCTGATATGAATTTGTTTTAAAAGAAAAGGGAGCTTATTAATTAAGGAATGGTAGGATACAATAAATGCGATTCTGGAGACCATACCACCAAAAGGAAGAGAGACATTGTAGGAAAGGGCTGCCAAAATGGTGAAAAGTCTGTGCCATGAGCCTTAAATAGGTCTTACCTACAGAAGAGGAGAAAGGGGGCATGAGAGAGAGAGACATTTAAATACCTGGAAGGTACAAATAACACACAAGCAGCAAACGTTTTCAGAGAAATGAATGTCCTAGAACAAGGTCACGATCAAGAGGCTGAAAGAGGACAGACTTAGGAATAACATAAGGAAATGTGTCTTTACAGAAAGGGAGGTGAATACATGGAGCAGCCTCCAGGGGAAAAGGGGGATGCCAGAGCAGTCACAGAACTCAATAAACTCTGAGATAAGCACAGAGGACTCCAATGTGAGGGTGAAGCCCAAGATCTGATGGACTCTGTAGAATGGAATGGGTCAACCAGATGGATCTTATGGTCCTTATCCATCATAATTTTCTTTGCTTTATAGCGCATGTTGGGTGCTTCAAGTTATTTTCCTGAATAAAAGAAATCTGTGTCACCTGTTCAAGCATTTTTGCTAAGCGGAAGCTGAAGACCAAGTCCTTACTGTTCTTTGCTCACTTCTAGACCTGAAGCCTCAGGCTATTTTTTTTTTAAGTTGGGTTATATTTATTTAACACTATCCACTGCTGACACCTAGTGACAGCCAGTGTGTATTGCTTCTTTACAAGTCCATTCTGTTCTGCACCAAATAATCTTAAAACTGATACATAAGAATGATCTCTAAAGTGCAAAATAGGCAGGCAATACACTACACAAATGCATGGATTCCTCACACATGTGCACACAATCTCACAAGATGATCAGGACAGCAAAAACAAACTCATTTTGGGACTGATTTTCAAATCCATTTATGTGCACAGAACCTAGTTTCATGTATGTAAAGGGCGGTTGTGCTCAGTGAAAGTAAAACTCTGCATGTAACCCGGTTTCACGAGGACTTTTACAAGCACTGGGGAGAGGCACACACTTATACAAAGTATGTGCGCATGTTCACTTGCTCAAGTTAGGCCCTTGATAGAGTCGGTGTAACTGAGCGGGCGAGTTTGTACACGCACCATAAGAACATGCCATAGTGGGTCAGACCAAGGGACCATCAAGCCCAGCATCCTGTTTCCAACAGTGGCCAATCCAGGCCATAAGAACCTGGCAAGTACCCAAAAACTAACTCTATTCCATTTTACCATTGCTAGTAACAGCAGTGGCTATTTTCTAAGTCAACTTAATTAATAGCAGGTCATGGACTTCTCCTCCAAGAACTTATCCAATCTTTTTTTTAAACACAGCTATACTAACTGCATTAACCACATCCTCTGGCAACAAATTCCAGAGTTTAATTGTGCGTTGAGTAAAAAAGAACTTTCTCCGATTAGTTTTAAATGTGCCACATGCTAACTTCATGGAGTGCCCCCTAGTCCTTCCACCATCCGAAAGAGTAAATAAGTGATTCACATTAACCCGTTCTAGACCTCTCGTGATGTTAAACACCTCTATCATATCCTCCCTCAGCCGTCTCTTCTCCAAGCTGAAAAGTCCTAACCTCTTTAGTCTTTCCTCATAGGGGAATCAGGACTTATGTGGAAATCAGGACTTACGTGAGAAATAAGTTAACATGAGCGCATAAGTTCAATTTGAAAATGTGGGGTGAAGTTTACCTATAAGAGGTACATGCCAATTTTACGCCTATCCGCACAATTAAAAAACGTATTCTTTTTAAATCAAGAAAGAAATAAAGCCATTCATTCAATAAAGCTACCATTAATTAGTTCTGTTAAACTGCAGACACAAGAAAAAAAATACCGTATTTTTCGCTCCATAAGAAGTAATTTTTTTCCCCCAAAAGTGGGGGGAAAATGTCTGTGCGTCTTATGAAGCAAATATTAAAAAACAAACAAACAAACAAAAACAAACCTACACCCCCCCCCCCCCCCGACCTCTCCAAGACTTACCAAAAGTCCCTGGTAGTCTAGCAGGGTCCAGGAGCGATCTCCTGCACTCGGACCGTCGGCTGCCAGTATTCAAAATGGCGTCGATAGCCTTTGCCCTTACTATGTCACGGGGGCTACCTGTGCAATTGGTCAGCCACTGTCACATGGTAGGAGCAATTGTGCTCCTACAACGACCAATAGTGCTCCTACCATGTGAAAGGGCCAACCAATGGCACCTGGAGCCCCTCTGACATAGTAAGGGCAAAGGCTATCGCGCCATTTTGAATACTGGCAGCCGACGGCCCGAGTGCAGGAGATCGCTCCCGGACCCACGCTGGACCACCAGGGACTTTTGGCAAGTCTTGGGGGGGGGGGGGGGGGGGGTTGTAGTTAATTAAATTTAAAGGGTTGGGATGGGGAATGGGGACAAAAAAAAACCATTTTATGCCCTCCCCTAATTCGCTCCATAAGACGCACAGACGCCCGGGAACAGAGCCGGTTTAGCACACCATTTTTTTTTTTTTAATTTTCCCGCTCTGAATCCTAGGTGCGTCTTATGCAGCAAAAAATACAGTATATATGTTTTGTTCATTTTTGACTTGTTGCAGTTTCTCCTTCATTTTTGACTGACCTCTGACGGGTTACATCAGGCTCATCGTGCAGGAAGGGACGCATGTCTCTGAGCATCCCAGTCGAGAACCAGAGAAAAACCAGTAAAATCAGGAAGAGATTCTGGCACACGCAAAAATTAGTGTGGAAATAGTGCTGCTTAAAAAAGGAGAAATTGCTACTTACCTGATAAGTAGAACAGAAATAACACTTCACTTGCATATAAAGGATGAACTAAAAGCAAGTAGGCAGCCCCGGATGGATTGTGGATCAGCCTGCCTTTCTTAGAGGAAAGAAAATTATCAGGTAAGTACTAATTTCTTCTTCCACTGCACTTAGGCAGGCCAGTCCCTACAAGCTACTACCGAAAATGGTGAGAGGCTGCATGCAGTCCTGTCAACACCGCACACATGAAAGCCGTGTCCTTCTGAGCGCTAATGTATAAGCTGTAATGCCTGGAGAAAGTGTGTAAGGAAGACCATATGTTGCTGCTCGGCAAATCTTGATGAGAGACAACCACCAAAGCTCTGCTCACGAAACCACCCAAGCTCTAGTGGAATGCACCCTGACCTGTCTAAATGGAATATCTGCCACCACATATGTGGCCATGATGATTTCTTTCACCCAACCAGCTATAGTCGCCTTGTTTCCTCCACCATGGAGCATAGTCAATTAGACTTCCTGGAGGAGATAATAATCATGTACCGCACCAGATGCCATTTGACATCTAAGGCATGTGAAAGACGATAATCCTGCTCATGTGTATCCCTGTCCATCATGGGCAGGGAAATAAGACTGATATAAAAGAAACTCAGAAAACACTTTTGGCAAAAAACACAGTACAGTTCTAAGCTGCACTGCTCCCGGAGTCATTCGTAGAAATGGCTCACGGCAAGAAAGCTTGTAACTCGGAGACCCATTGTGCCAAACAGATTGCTACCAGTTAAACTGTTTTCAAGGTGAGCGGCCGCAAAGAGACCATGCAGTGGCAGAAATATAGGACCCGCCAAACCACGCAAAACCTGATGAAGGTTCCAAAGAGGCACCGGTAGCCGCAAGGAACGACAAATGTTTGACTCCCTTCAACATCTGGATACATCTGGATGGGAAGACAAGGATCTACCATTGACCCGTCCCCTATAGCAAGTGAGAGCTGATACCATTGACCCGCCCCCTATAGCAAGGGAGAGCTGCTACTTGCATCTTCAGAGTGTTTAATGCTAAGGCTTTAACTAAACCTTCCTGAAAATTTCCAATATCAATGGAATTTCAACTTTAAGAGGGTGAAAACCTCGCCCCTCACAACAGCTCTCAAACACTCTCTAAACCCCAACATAAGCTAGGGATGTAGAAAACTTCCTGGCCTGGAGCAAAGTGGAAATCACTGCACAAGAATAACCATGCTTCAGTAACAGATCCCTCTTAAGAGTCATAAAATAAGACAAAACAGATGTGGATCGTCATGCAGTGTTGGCCCCTGATGCAACAGATCCCTTCAGTCTGACAGTCTGAAAGGGCTGTCCACCAGTAGCCTCTGAAGATTGGCATACCATGGCCTCCCTGCTTTGTGGATGAACCTGAATGAGAATATCGATTTCTAGCACTCTTGGATCTCTTCTGCAACTGAAAAACTTTGGTACTTTTGCATTGTTGAAGTTTGCCATCAAATCCAGGTATAGCTGGCCCCAATGCATCACTATGAATTAAAAGGCCTCATCTGCCAATTCCCACTCTCCTGGGTCCAAGACCTGTCTGATGAGGAAGTCAGTCCATACACTGTCCTAAACCGGCAATGTGGAAGGATGATAAATCCTCAAGATGTTGTTCTGCCCTCACTCAGGGCATCTACCTCCATTGACACCTGGTGGCTTCTTTTTCTGTCTTGATGATTGATGTAGGCCACTGTCCTGGGTATTGTCTGACATTATCCTTACTGTTCAAGCTTCTAGCCGCTTGGCAAACTGCAAAGCATGGCCAGTCAAACTGCACGTGCTTCCAATGGCAAGTGGAGTCTCACAGTGTACTCCTGCAACTGCAGATTCCACCAGGAGTGCAATGCATGCTGAAAGGGCCAAATATGCACCCTCGCCCAAGGAACTACAATGTGGCTGCTATAGATCTCAGGACCTGAGGAATGACCACATTGTCAGGCGAATAGTCCTTCTCAGGGCCTAAACCTGAGTAACTAACTTCTGACTGTGACTCTCAGACAGAAACTCTGCCTGCTCTGTATTGAATTTCATGCCAAGATACTCTAGCATCTGTAAACTCCTCTTGGCCAAGTTCACCTCCCAGCCTAGTACCTGAAGCAAGTAGATCTTGCGAGATGCCAAGTGACTCTTCTGCACTTTTTGCCCAAATCAACCAGTTGTCCAGATATGCATGGACTAGAATGCCCTCCTTTCGCAGGGACACCGCTACCACCATGACCTTGGACAAGGTCATGGGTGCAGTAACCAGTCTGAAGGACAGGGCCTGAAATTGATGACAAAGTCCCAGAACAGTGAAGTATAGGAAACTATGTTTCTTGCGAATGGGACTATGTAAACAGGCCTCCATCAGATCGAGAGACATGAGAAATTCCCCGTTTTGTACTGCCATAATTAGGGAACGTAGGGTTTTCATCCTAAAGTGAGCCAAAATAACGACAAAATAAATGGAATAGCACCCTGTATTTTCTTGCAAACTGGAAACAGGAATTACAGCCTTCAAATTCAACAGCCACCTTAATGTAGTCTCCACTGCCACTCTTCTGCAGAGTTGCATGGAGAGACCGTAAATGCATCCAGAGGAATTTGGAGAAGTTAGAGAGCATAGCCTTCCCTTACCACCAACAGGACCCATTGGTCCTTTGTAATCTGGGTCCACCTTTGATAAAAGAGAGAGATGCCCACCTATCTCCTGATTCAGTAGGTGAGCCCCCATATATCTTCACTGCAAAGACTGAGATGCTCTAGATCTGGAGCCCGCATCCTTATGAGGCTTCTTAGGCTGAAATGACTGAGAACTTCTGAAGGGATGAGACTTTGGGGGCTAGTTGCTTCTCTATAAGGATAAAAAAAGAAAGGAATCCCTGGAATGGTCCTTAGCCTCAAAAGGACACCACACCGTTTTCTTATCCTACGGCAATTGAGGAAACTTGTGAGACTGGTCAGCAGACACTATCTTCAAGTCTAATTTCACAGTCCAACTGGTGCCCAGCCGCTATCACAGAAGCCACCCCTCTAGTGCCCGTCCTCACCAAGTCACAGCCCACATCAGCTAAGAATGCGGCTCCTGATTCCATCACTGATATGCTATCGAATCCTGCAACTTGGGTTTCCTGAGAGAGACGCAAACCAGCCCAAGTAACCATGCAGCAGCAAGAAGCAATTTGCAAAGTCATTGCCATAGTCTAAAAGGCCTCAATCCTCCTTTCCTGAGCATCTTTTAGAGCTGCTCCTCCTTCAACCAGGTTAGTGGGTTGCTTGGTAACAGCGCATATCAAGGCATCCACCTTTGGGAATCACAACTGTTCCCTTGCCTTAGGTTCCAAGCGATACAAACCCACCAAAATGTGCCCCCCTTTAAACCTTGCCTCCGGAGTGTTCCACTCCAGGTCAATTAACTCTTGAATTGGATCCAGGAGGGGAAAGAAACGGGAAGCTTTGCGTCTTAAGGATCTTAGTCAACAGACTTGGCAACTGTGGAAAAAAAATGGAGTAGAGTCTGATGTAGTTCCAAATCAGGTGGAATTTCTCCCTTTTCTAGAGATGAGAAAGCCAAGTCCCCATCGGAATATCCTTGAGTCATGATTTGCATTCCCCTGAACATCTCCAGAGATAGCCTCCCTGCAGCATTTACCTGCAGTGGATGACAAGTGGGAGACCCAAGAACATGATCCCTTCTTACTAAGGTGCTTTGCTTCCCTGGGCATCCCAGTAGAAAAGCCTGCAGGCCCTCTAAAATTTTCACCCAGGAGAAGGGGGATGGATCCTTATCATGGCCTATAGGCCCAAACCTGGTACTCTGATCCCTCTTCTCAAGGATGCACATAAAAGTACTTAACCAGGCCAAACCCTGCTTAGCTTCTGAGATAAGACAATATAGGACACACTCAGGGAGGTGTGGCCATAGGCCTTCTACCAATGGGGACGGGGAATTGTCCACTGTGTCACTTCCTGCCCCACTCCCCTCCAGAGCTACTATAGATAGAGGGAATGTCCTAAAGTCAGCAAAATCTGTAGTATTCTAATCGCCTTGAGCATCTAAACAGTGCCAACACTGGCTCAGAGAGAGCGATGACTGGCTTGTCCTTGTATAACAAGCCTCACAGGTAGCAAGGTGTTTAGACTTTTTTTTGTCTTGTCTCTGGTGCCATAGTTTTCCTGAACTCTGCTCCAGGCGGCCTTCTGCATGCACACCAATGGTGCCTGGGTGTACCCACACAAATACGTGCTCAAATCTAAGCCGCGACTGTACATGCACAAGTACCCGTGCATGTGCACACATACATCAGGACACCGCCATGTGGTGAGAATGCATGCACATGCCTAAATGCGTGGGGAAAAAATGCCACCATGGCCTACCATGCTGCTGATTGATCACAGCTTGAGAAGTGGGGCCATAGTCAAAAGCTGCTCAACCTACCGAGCCAGAGCTGCCTCCACTCTTCACTAACTCCCCAGAGGGGATAAGAGACAGAGGGAAATGCCAAGGGAAAGGACGACCCAGTAAGGGTGGGGGGGGGGGGGGGAAGAGGGGGCCTAAAATTTCCCTGCTAAATTTTTTTTTTTAACCTAAGATCAGTTTCCTTGGTTGAGTGCACGATCAGGTCACCAGCTACAGGTGGAGAGGGCACAAGCCTTCACTGCCAATCACTCCCTCATTCTCTTTTCCGCTTTTTTTTTCTTTTTTTTTTTTAAGTCTACGTCTGGCCAGGCTTCCAGACCAAGTGCTCAACTGAGGGAGGGACCAAATGGATTTCACCTCAGGAGCTTAAGCGTTGCGTCTGAATCTTCTCCTAATCTTCTATCCTCTTTCTCTATTTTTATTTTTTTTTAAACCACAAGCAGTCCTCACTAGGGAGCTGCATGTCCACCATCTGCTGGAGATGGAGAACACTAGCGGGCAGATGTTGGGGCATGGCTATACATCAGTGACTTCAGAGAGTCAGCTTTACTCTGTCTCCATCTGCTGGTAGGCTTGCATAACCCACTGGTGTGGATTGGCCTGCCTGAGTGCAGAAAAAATAGTTATTCTTTTCTCTATTAGCTATGTTGAAATGTTTACCTATCTCACTCCTGAAAGAGGTATAAAATTATTTTTTCTCATCAAATTAACAGTAATAGCAGCTAGGATAATTAAATATTTACTCCTCAGCTTCCACTTGTCTCCTTCACCAGTGGCACTGATGCACATTTAGAGGTCCATACTGAAAAGGGTTTGTCTAAGTTGACACTTAGTTGGACAAGCCACAAGGTTTTGAAAATTGCGCCAGTTTCACCAGCTTCAAGTTATCCAGCTAAGTAGTTATCTGGTTAACTATTTGGCCAGATTACCTTATTCCGTCCTGGACCACTCGTCAGTTATCCGTTAGCCATTTAATGCAAATATTCTGCATTATCTGGCTACTTTAGGACTGCTTCCAAGTAGTCCTAAAGTTATCTGGATACACTTATCCAGCTAACAGAGTTAAGCAGGCAGACTCATCAGGGTCCTGCACAACCAAATAGCCAGTAAAAGTTAGCTAGATAATAAGAAGTAGATATTGAGCCTATCTACTCTTTCACATTGTCTCCCTAATACTCTTGTTTTGCCCTTTTTATGCAGTACATCTCAAGACCAGTCTTAATATGCGTCCAATACGACAGCTTTAGAGTACAAAAAAACATTCCTCTAAATAGTACATGACTGATAACTAAGGAACATACTGGGAGACCAAATATGCAACTTTTGTGACTTAATCATGCTGGTGCTTTGAAATCTGGTAAAAACCGTTTGCAGCACATGAGGGAATAATGATCTGACAACTGTATTAAGATGTTTAGTTCTCCCTCACATTCAGGCCGATACAGTACAGTGCGCTCCAATGGAGCGCACTGTTAGCCTGCTCTTGGACACATTTTCCCTTACCCCTTATTCAGTAAGGGGAGGAAAACGCGCGTCCAACCCGTGGCACCTAATAGCGCCCTCAACATGCAAATGCATGTTGAGGGCCCATTAGGTATGCGCGTGGGATACAGAAAGTAAAATGTGCAGCCAAGCCACACATGCTAATTTCTTCCGGCACCGGGAAAGTGCACAGAAAAGCAGTAAAAACTGCTTTTCTGTACACCCTCCGACTTAATATCATGGCAATATTAAGTCGGAGGTCCCGAAAAGTTAAAAAAAAAAATTTGAATTCAGGCTCGTGACTGTCGGGCCGAAAACCGGACGCTCAATTTTGCCGGCGTCCGGTTTCTGAGCCCGTGGCTGTCAGAGGGCTTGAGAACAGACGCCGGCAAAATTGAACGTCGGCTGTCAAACCTGCTGATAGCCGCCGATCCTGTCAAAAAGGAGGCGCTAGGGACACGCTAGTGTCCCTAGCGCCTCCTTTTACCCGGATCTACCGCATCACCTAATTTAAATAGAGAATCGCGCGCACCGGCGAATGGCTGGTGCGTGCGCCGGGAGAGCGGGCGTTCGTCCACTCTCCTGCGGACTTTACTGTATCGGCCCGATTGTAAACTCTCCCTGGGCAGTACCATTCCACACCATGCACAGTGACTGCAAACTTCATTATTCAGCAGGGATCAGATAATCTCTGATCTTTGTTCAAACACTGCCCCATATTCTCCTTCCAGTTATTATTCAACAGTAATTTGACTTGTATGGACAAATGGATTGAAGTGGGAATTCTACTTTCCTCAGTAGGTGTAGATAGGTAGGTCTGGTCAAGACTTTCAGGTCAGACTCAAATAGCATAAGAAATCCACATTTCCTGCTTACTCCCTTCATCAGAAGCCTATAACAGGGACCAGAGACCATACAATCTGGGACAAAGCTGCAAAAGTAATTTTGCTAAATGTGATAATTCCCCTGAAACAGACTGTGCCACCAACAGATATAGGTGGAGATCATTTCAATTACATCAGAAGCACTGGTTCTTATTTTTAGATGCATCTCCTCATGCCAATAAAATGGCTTACTGACTTCTTACAAAGGATACTGCTGGCCCTTTTGGGACAAGGCAGTGATCATATTAGATTTCAATTCAGGTACCTAGAGCTCATGCTAGTGAGTACAGGAGAAGAATGTAGATGTCCTCAGAACCCTCAAGGCTGGGTGACAGAAGGAACGTACATGTGTGTGTGTTTCTGTAGGAAATGTATGGCAGCTTCTAGAGGTGTTTATCATATGCTTAACCTGATAAATTTTTATAACTAAAAACTGCTATAAAAATTAAAATCGTTCCATTTAACAAATGCAGTACATGATAATACTATTATCCTGAGAGAAGACGAGGAAGCAAATAGAATGATTTAAGGAAAATACATGGAAAAAAACCCACAAACCCTTAATGGTAGGAACAAGAGAATGTCAGCATAATGCAACAGCATACTGAAGGCTGTAAATTTTGAATGAAGAAGAGAGAGTTTGAAAGATAGCTGATCCTTTCATACAGAACTATGGAGTGGTGCCTAGATCATTATGGAGACTATAGCAGAGAACCATGGTCGGTCAAATGACCTTTAAAAGTTAATGGCTTTGCAGTAAATGAACATGTATGTATGGATAAGGACACATGCACACAAATTACTATTTGTCCCTTGTTCCCAAATTGTCAATGTTCACTTTAAATAAGCTCTCTCTTTTGGAGGTCAGGAGTTCTATGTTTACAGTTAACTCAGTGCCAGCCATCTGCTTGGAATGAAACCGTGAATGCAGATCACTTAGGTGTTACAGTGATAATTGCAATGGATGCTTACGCAGTTAACACGTTGAAGTAACACCAATTACTCCCATGTGGTCCAGGAGAGATGGCAAGCTTTCCATCTTAACAGCAAGGTCCTCAGCCATTTCTCCAGCAGTTCATGGCTGGATTCTACCGCAAGGATGCAAACATTTCAAAGAGAACAACTTCTTCTGAGGGGCAAGGCATGAAAAGGCAGAAAACTGTTTTGCTGACAATATTTCAATACGCGTTTTACACTGAATAACAATGTCCCCATTTTTGCGGTGTGTGCCTGATTACTTTCTTTTGTGTTTTTACATGATTTCTTTCCTTTCTATTTCACTTTTCCCCACCCTTGTTTTTCCTTTACTTTTCATTCCTTTTTCTCTCTCCTCGCTTTCTTAAACGAGCACAGACACTGTGCAAGTGATCCACAGTCACAGATGCAGCAAAACAAAGTAAAAGGTATGAACAAGTATACTACCGACTCAAAACCACCTTTCTTGCAAAAGCTCATTTTCCAAACCCATTGCTGCAAGTTGTAACATGAACCTCTTTATGCTGCAAGATTGGAAAAATGCCAGAAATTTTTTTCTTTTTTTAATTCACCGCTCTAAACAATGTATTATTAGCCACTGAAAACTAACTTACCACCACCCATAGGTTTCATAAGCAAGTCATGCTAGAAAAAAATTCTTCCCACAGCCACAGAAGAGGTGAAATCATTAAAAAAATAAAAATAAATAAAAGAGAGAAAGTACCTGTTTAAAATCCTACTCATCTAAGCCAACAGTCCATGGCCAGTAGCCACGGACTACAGCTTCCTTCTGAAGCCGGTACACTTGCACCCTGAGTCTAGCCAGAGGATGCTGCTCTTGAGCGATGGCTGAAACCCTCTCCTCTGGCGGGGCGGTGAGGCTGGGAACACTACTGGAGCCAGAGAGCAGCACTCTAAAAATACACAAGAGAGAGTCCCTACTCCATGGAGCTTACAATCTAGTTGACAAACATACATGACAAACAAGAGTCTATGGGAAGTGCATTTCTTGTGCAGAAGTGGTTCGGATCTAAGAGTAGTTTCTAAAAGGTGTGTTTTTTTAAACTGGATTTGAATAGCCAAAGAGAGAACATGGCACACCGACTCAGGAAGTCGATTTCAGCCATATGGTGCAGCAAGGTGGAAAGCGAGGAATTGGGAGTGGCGGTGGAGGAGCAGAGCACAGATAAGAGCAACTTACTTGATGGCAAAGTTCACGAGGAAGGGTGTAGGGAGAGAAAAGGGAGGACAGGTAATGAGGAGCTGCAGAGTGAGTGTATTTATACGTGAGGAAGAGAAGCT
Organism: Rhinatrema bivittatum; assembly: GCF_901001135.1. Classification (NCBI taxonomy): domain Eukaryota; kingdom Metazoa; phylum Chordata; class Amphibia; order Gymnophiona; family Rhinatrematidae; genus Rhinatrema; species Rhinatrema bivittatum. The sequence continues at coordinate 49,267,672 of NC_042620.1, read as the reverse complement.
TGAACTGTATGTGGACAGAGAACCAATGTAGCAACTTGAGGAGGAGTTACATGGTTATATCGATATTGAAGGAAGTTAAGGAAGATAAGGAAGATATTTGACTTTTTACACAAATATTCCAATGGACTTTACACTAGCAACTGCAGATTAACATAATCAGGCCAATAAAAATCAGAGAATGGATAACTATCTGGCTAAAGTTAGGAATTTTCAGCTGAATATCCTTGAATAAACTTATCTGGGCATACCTACCTGTAGAACTTTGAAACCTAAAATGCTATGTTTGAATATCAACACTTAGGTGTAAAGGTTATCAGGCTACATTCAAATATAGCAAGATAACCAGAAAGAAAACAAACAAAAAAATAAAAAACCTAGTGGGCCTGTCCACCTGATGTAACTCCCCGCCCATCCCCCCCCCCCAAAACAAGTGTTGAGCATTGCACCTGATTTCACCCCCACCTCAAGCCTCCTGAATGATATAAAACCATGATAGGCCTATAATACCTGAAAATCCTTCCCTCCCTTTCCTATCCCAAATTTTCCAAAGACATTTTTACTCCAGTCATGCCTTTCCTCCCTTCCCCTGCAAATCCAACTCAAGCCCTTCTGCCCCACTCTGCACCCCTCAAATCCCTCACTGCCACCGGGAGCTTGGTGAAAGTGTAGCTCCTGGCACATCAGAGTTGCTGTCAGCTAAAAGTGTTCTTATCAAAATAATATTAGCATCGCTGTTGAAGCAGCACTGGATTCACCGTGAACTGAATGCTTGCACTGAGCTTCCAGTGGCGGTAAGAGATTTGGGGGATGCTGAGTAGGGCGGACGGGCTTCAAGGGCAGCCTGGAGCCAAAATTTATTTTGTAAATTCGGGGGTAGTTTAAGAAAGGGAGGCTTCTCAGGCATATATGCTGATATGATTCTGGTACCTTTGGGTGATTTTTTTGGTGGGGGGGGGGGGGAAATCTGGCACAATGCCCAACATTTATTTCGTTGGGGTCAGGGATTAGACCAGCAGGTCCACTAGGTTAATTTAATCTTTGCGCTTGCCACTTAATCAGTTATATTATTTATTAAAAGATATACTGCTAATCGATATATATTGAAATGTCAGGTCCAGTGTAACCGGGTGTGCATACTGGCATTCTTAAGCGAGTGGCTGCAATGCCTAAGGCGCTTGTGCCGATGGGCGCGTGGCCCTTGGTATGCGCACGAAGGAGTGCAACAAAGATGCTTGCCCCTTTGTGCGCCCCTGAAGTGACGCCTGAAGCAAGCACATCACAAATTGGAGCTGGTTCACCCCACTGAAACAATCACAGGACAAGGAAACCACCAAAATCACCAGAGAACTTCAAAACGCAAGCAAAGGGAAAAGCAAAACCTGATCTATCACAAGATAAGTAACAATGTTCTGTTTTCTCTTCCTGCCTAACATTCATGCTACTATTATTAAATGTTCAATCGCTATTAAAAAAAAAAAAAATCCCACTGATAAATTGACCTGCTAGATGAACTTAATCCCACTGTCTTTTGTATTACCAAAACATGGCTGAAAGACTGTGATAATGTACTCCTAAACCAAATTGATCATCCCCAACTATGATATCTTTCATTTCTCCAGACACAAACGAAAAGGTGAGGGGTCTCTTAATAATCTGCAAAAAAAAAGAGCTTAAACTATACAAAATTGAGATAAACCCGTCCAATGAAATTGCAATACTAAAATCTCCACTTCTAAATATCGGTCTGATCTATTCCCCGCTCGGAACACTCCAAAAAAGACTGCTCACCTCTAACTGAAATCTTCACTAAAGCGTTTCTGGCTCCAGAATCGACCCTAATTGTAGGAGACTTTAATCTTTATGTAGACAGCAGACTGAAATCTACAGCCCACAAAATCTTTCTAGATACTATGGAAGCCATGGGATGGACACAATTTGTAAGCAACCCCACCCATAAAACAGGACACATCCTTGACCTAATTTTCACCCATTGCAATAACTGAGTAATCAATTCTTCTCACAAAATATTACCCTGTTCTGATCACCAGCTAATAAAGGCTGAAGTAACTCTCCTCACCACACTACAAACGCACATAATAATCAATCTTTCACATACTGAAAAAAAGATAGAACCTGAAACACTCAAAGAATCTATTAAAAATAAAATTACTGAGTTTGATCACGATAATGCCTCCTCATCTTTTGACTCCTGGGATAAAATCATCAATGAAATAGTAGATACCCTATGTCCAATCCAGAAAAACACGTTCCAAAATGAAGGCAACAAAACTGAACAAAAGAAACCGTGGTATAGCGAAGAGCTAAGACATGCTAAACAGACCCTGAGAAAATCTGAAAAGCAATGGAGGAAATGCCATTGTACGGAATCCCTAGAAAAATACAAATCCCTATTAACAAAATACCGTGATCAATAAAGCCAAAGAAAAAGAATATTACACAAAATATTCATGGTGTAATGAAAATTACTCTATAAAACCCTGATCAAGAATCCATCCTCCTCCATCTCAAATAACTATGACTTTACAAAGAACTCATGCAATGAATATGCTAATTTGTTCTTAAACAAAATCAATACACTTAAATCATAATTCTCCCCCTGCCTACCAACAAAAGAACCAGAAGAAAAATATGGTCAAATGAAATGGAACTCATTTGACACAGTATGTAAACTTGAAGTAAACTAAATCATCACTAAAATGAAGCACCTGACCCACCCACTGAACCCTATCCCGGCAAGTGCCCTGAAAAAGGTAAACTGCGTAGTAACCCTGATATTCACAACCATAGTAAACCATTCACTAGCAGGATTGGTTTCCAACAAGGAAAAACAAGCTGTGATTAAACCAATTCTAAAATATTAAACCAATTCTAAAATATAAAAGCGACAGAATCAATGATTGGGACAATTACTGACCAATATCCAACCTGCCTTTCATCCCAAAAGTCCTAGAAAAAGTAGTTCTATCACAATTAAAGAACTAATTCAGATTCAGAAAAAAAAATCACTCAACAGAAACCCTACTCATTTCTTTAACCGATCCTGTTCTACAGCGCTTTGACAACAATGAATCATAATTCCTGGTATTAATAGATTTAACAGCAGCATTCAACACAGTTGACCATACTCTACTACGACACCAAATGAGAAAAATTGGAATAGGTCGAAATATTAAATGGTTTTTTTCCTCCTAAAAGATAGATCAGTCCAAGTCAAACAGGCGTCTCCCAAGGCTCAGCACTCTTGGCCACTCTATTCAAATCTATCTGCTGCCTATATGCGCTTTACTAGAAAATCTAGGAATCAACTTCTTCCTATATGCAGACAACATACAATTCTACATCCCTTTCGAGAAAACATCTGAAAAAACTGCAGCATCCCTGTCAACACACATGAAGGCCATACAGTAAAAACTTTCTCAACTGAAACTAACTCTAAACCCAAAAAAAAAAAGGAAATTGTTTGGCTAAGGAGAGACAACACGATAGTCAACGATATTACTCCATCAGATGATGTACGAGACCTAGGAATTCAGATCAACAAGAACTTCACTATGAAAAAGCATATAAGCAAATTAACCAAAACAGGATACTCCAAATTGAGAATATTACATTGACTAAAACCTCTGTTAACAAGACTTCTACACTGTCTTATAAACACTTATATTTGCAAACTTAGACTACTGCAACTTCCTTTTAATAGGCCTTTCTTCAAGTCTACTAAAACCACTACAGTTACTTCAAAATGCATCTACAAGACTCTTACTAGGGACAAGGAAATTCGAACACTTCACTCCCTCGCTGATTGCCCTGCACTGGCTTCCTGTATAATCCAGAATTCATTATAAAGTATGATCCCTAATTTTCAATATCAACAATATTGATCCATGCTTATTAGGCATGACACTTCAGCCCTACACACCAAAGAAACACCTAGGATCACAAAACAAAGACTTCTAATGGTACCCTCCCACTCAGAACACATGCCTAATGAAAATAAGACCAAATGTTTTCAATAGCAGGCCCCAAGCTGTGGAACTCACATCCAGAGCCATTACTCCAGATAACAGAAAGAAATAGTTTCAAGCATGAACTGAAAATATGGCTCTTTAGAATGTAAAATGCCAATATGCTAATTGCTACAACAGTACCAGAGATAATGCTAGTCGAGCAAGCAATAAATAATGAATGATAAAAAAGGTATTGCTAGTAGAATTAGAATTTACATCTTTGGAATGAGGAAATAGCGGGAGTAGAATCCTCTGCCCTGCTGAGGCCCGGGGACTGGTTCTATGGCCCTGGCTCTCAGAAGGGTGGATAATTCTGCTTGTAGAATTTCGGAATTGGTTCACTGTCCAAGATGAGAGTGGTGGAGTTTCTTTTGGTACAGTGAGAAAATCCAATCGATAACCATGAGCTGTTATGGAAAGTACCCATTGGTCTGTGGTTATGGAGGTCCAGGTGTGATGGAAAAAGGTTACACGACCTCCTACTGGTAGGTGTGGGAGTGGGTTGGTGGGTTGGCTGCTGCTCTCTGATTTTCTTTCAAAAACCTGATGTTGAGGCACTTTGAGGAGGAGGTTTAAGGCCTTGCCGGCCTTTGCCTAGCCTGTGGATGCTGAGCTGGGCGAGATGGTCTTGCACGGTTTGATGGGGGATAGTAGCGGCATTGACGGTAGTAAGGCCGCCTTATATCCCTTCTAGGAGGTCTTCTGACTGGGGGTTGAGGCTCCTGAGGCAGTAAGGAAAGTTGCTTAAATGTCTCAGTATGATCTTTAATAGTCGCAACCGCTTCTTTAACCTTGTCGTCAAACAGGTTATCCCCCAGACAGGGAAGGTCGGCTAGTCTTTCCTGTACTTCCGGCCGGAGATCGGATGCCTTAAGCCAGGCCCATCTACGTGCTGCAGTTTCAAAACTGTCGTAGGTAGCTCTGACTTCATGTTTGCCTGCCTCTAGGCCTTTATGCACCAGTTGATGGAATGGTTCCTGATATTGATCAGGGAGTGTGAGTACCAGGTCCTGGACTTGTTTCCAAAGATTTCTTTGGTATTGGTTCATAAAGAGTTGGTAAGATGCAATCCGAGATACCAACATAGAACCTTGGAAAACTTTTCGGCCCAAGTTGTCCATGAACCTGTTGTCTTTTCCAGGTGGTGTAGAGGCATGAGACTTTAATCTTTTAGCCTTTTTCTGGGCCGACTCTACGACCACTGACTGGTGAGGTAGCTGGGCTTTTTGAAATCCAGGTATTGGCTGGACTAAGTAGGTGGCATCTGACCTCTTATTGACCGCTGCCAGTGAACCTGGGTGTTCCCATATTCGGTCCATGAGTTCTTGTAAGACCTCATGTACCGGCACTGCCAAAATCTCCTTGGGAGGATCTACAAATTGTAGGACCTCCAGTGTCTTTTGTCTGGCATCCACCTCTGCATGCAACTGGAAAGGGATGGTGTCCGCCATGTCCTTCACAAAGTTTGAGAAAGATAAATCTTCCGGAGGAGACTTTCTACGGTCCTCAGGAGGAGATGGTTCAGACAGTATGTCTTCTTCTGAGGAGTATTCCGTCTCTGTGTCTGTGCCTGTCTCTCTTGGTGACCTCAGAGGCTGTGGTGTAACTGGCACCAGCGGTGGCTTTCTGGGCATCGGTGGAAGTAAGGGACAACGAGGCTGATGAGGCCTGGGAACTCCTGAGGGTCCTGAAACAGGTTCTTCTTGTATGTCTCTGGGCTTCTTCGATAAAGCATCGAGTAGATTGTCCAGTTTAGTCATCAGTGGTTGAAGAACTGTGAAGTCTGAAGATGGCACCGATGGAGTCACCGGTGGAATCGGTGAAGGCATCTGGCGAGGCATCGCGGGCATCGGCTGCGGAATCGATGGCCATTCCGGCGGAATTGATGGTAGTATCGGCATCGATGGCGAAGGATCGAAAGGCATCGGAGCTGGTGTCGATGGCTGGCATGGCACCGTACAGAGGAGCGTTTGTCGAACTGCATGACGGATGTATTCGTCAAGTTCCGCCCGCATAGCTGATGGTATCAGAGCAGCTATGGGGGGAGGCGGCAATGGCGATTCCTCCTCAGGGCCCTGAGGAGGTATGGTGCCCGGCACCGATATCAGTGGGGATCGCCCTGGTACTGTAGGCCTCGGAGCCTCCGTGCTCATCCGAGCTTTCTTAGTGGAGGAGGCCGCATCCTTCGATGGCTCAGCGGGCACCGGCGCCGATGCTGATGCTTCTCCTTATGTTTTTCGCTGCCGGAGGTGGACGCCTTCGACAATGGCGAGTGGCGAGGGAGTGGAAGCGTCTCCGGCCTTACCTGGAAGTTGTCGTTTCAGCACAACTTACCGTATCGATCCCGATGGCGATGACTGGGCTGACGTCGAAGTTGTTGGGAGCAGTTGAATTTTGAAGAGGTGCTCCATCTTCTCCATCCGGAGCAGACGTCCCTTCGATGTCATTTCGGCACATAAAGTACAAGACTTTACGTCGTGTTCTTCACCGAGGCAAAGAACACATTCTTGGTGCGGGTCCGTAATGGACATATTTCTCGCACAATTCGGGCATTTTTTTAAACCAGAGGCCATTTTTGCCAGACAGCCGTCGACGGCAATATGAGGGAAGAAAACGATATGGAACAGACAAAAACTCGGGGAAAAAACTGAAACGCGATGGAACGGAAGGGAAACCCTTGCGGTGGAAAGTTTTTCCTGAACTTTTCTAAAGTTTTGCGAGTGGTGAAATTCACCACAGGACTCCAGATTAACCGCGAGGCTAACGGCTCAGCGGAAAAAAGAAGACTGAAGGGAGACCCCTGTGGCAGGGAATATATCATGGCATGCTGGGCATGCTCAGTAGGCACTCTGGTGCCAGTCAAAAGTTTCATAGAAACTTTGGAAGAAGTTTTTCCGTATATAGGGCTCCATTACTAATGTCACCCATATGTGAGGACTAGCATCCTGCTTGTCCTGGGATAACTACTTGTCTATATCATCTATAGTTCTGCTGTATTTTGCTACATATATATATATATATATATATATATATATATATATATACACATACATATAGACATTAATACACATAATTTATCGAGTTTTATATACCGTTGTTCGGTTTCGCCATCACAATGGTTTACAAAGTTGCGATGGTTAACAAGGTTTCCAAAACAGGTTCAAATGATTGTTAACAGAGACATCAATTTGCAAAATTATTTTGTTGATCAGTTTTTACATATTATGAATATAGCTTCAGTATACAGAAAGCAGAACATGAAGCACAGGTTACATTTCTGGGCTAACCAGAGCGCTGGGCCTCAGCCACAACTCGGCCCCACTATTGTGTCCAGAGGAGTCTCTCCTTGGGCCCCCCCCCCCCTCCTCTCTTTCTGCTTCACTCTTGCCATTCTCATCTGACTTAATATGGGCACTGCACCCCCGTACTGGCTCCTGCTCCCTCAGCCCCTCACTGCCAGTAGACTCCGGTACCTTCATTACCCTGAGGTCCTTACCACACCTGGACTCCTTCTCCCTCTATCCCAATTACTCAGGTCTTCACTGCTAAGATTTCCCCACTCTTGGGACGCCAGCTCCCTCCATATAGGAGTGCAGGAGAAAGCCGAAGTTTATGCGGTGCAGGGCAGCCAGCTCGGTCAGTTACTGCACCGGACTGCCAGAGCTTCTTCACTGCTGCTCACTCACAGAGTCACATCCCGTGCTCAGTGCGTGCTCTCCCCTTCTCACTCAGCTTGAGGGATAAGACAGGCTGGAAGGACTCAAATGAGGCGCCTCAGGATGCAGAAAAGGAGGGCGCTTTTTGCGCTGCACAAGGTGGGGTACGGCTCTCTGTGCATTGCAGCTGCCTTTTAATTACCAAACTCCAGGGCTCATGTTGTTGCAAGGAAAGATAGGCATATGTGACTAAACATGTCCTCAGAAATGAGCTCCTGCAATGTTTAAGAGTCACCGCTGGTGTCGCTTGTTGCTTTCAGGTGCTGACAGCATAGCCCACATGCTGGCCTGGACCTGAGCAAGCACCAGTGGTGGCTTTTCCATGGCACACCTGACCAGGACTGTTGGTGCGCTGTTTGGGAAACACTGGTTTAGTGAATGAAATGCTTCAACCGAGCTTGATACTTATTAATTAGGTAAACTGGCTTGCCATTTAAGAAAATGCATCACAAGTTATTCATATCGAGCTTTTGCTGGAAAGGTGATTTAGAAATCCAATTAAAAAAATTAAAAAACCTTACAGAGAGGGAAGCGTGTAGTTTTTCTCCCTTTATTAATCTAAAAAGGTGACATTTGAAGATGAGATAAAATCTCTGGAATTGCTCTAGATGGGACCATATGTAGGGCCTGATTCACTAGACTCTCCTTCCCTACCAACCATAAAGAATAAAAGCCCTAGTGAATCAGCCCATACTCCTGCATGATCACATGACAGCTTCCAACAGGGAGACAGCACAATGCAACAACGTGATTGGAACTTGCATTATGAGCCATGGCAACGTGTTAGTTGGTCAAAATGGTTGCAATATCGCCCAGAAGATTCCAATACTATTCAAGGAGAAGATGGCAGCATAGGTTCATAACAAATCAGAACCTCCTCTAAAACCAGACGTCTTCGCTACAGGAGATCTTCACTCATTGATTCTAATTCTCTGGACCCCAGCCCTATCCTGGCATAGAAATCAGATACAGTTGAACAAGTTCCCCTATGTATACAGTAAACGTATCCCCCAACTTCACATTATTCCTCAATACTTACTTCAGAAGATCCTTGTCCTTGTTCAGGTGCTGGAAGAACGAGGGCTCACAGATGAGCTGGTTTTCTTGACATACTTGCTTACATGATTTCCCAGGTTCAGCAATCTTTACCTGAAGAGCACTTAGTGGGGGCCACATCACTTGACCATGACAAAAATCCTGGAAATGGGAAAGAGATTTTATTTTTGCTTCTGTTTTCTTCCCTTCTGAGATAAGCTGGAACTATCACAGTAAGAAAAAAAAATGTGCACCTCAATCCTGACTTATAAACAACCTGATCCTTTGCGTTAGCCACTGCACTAATTGATTGTGTTAAGAGAATTATGTCCTCTCCATGCATTGCTGTATCCGCCCCTCCCATATCTACTCTAACTTCTTATATACAATATAGTCACCTCCTCCACTACAAATCATGGATTTGGAAACCTTATGCCTTGATATAAAGCTTCTGTGTCCTTTCTATGAACCGAGACTGAACTATAAAACTGCATGAGGAAATGCTCCGTGCTGCTAAGCAAATAACTGTGGTGAGGTACTGGGGACATTACTTTTGTTCACAGAATTGCATTGTTTGGTAAAGAGCGTTCGATTGTGAATATACCCTTAAGAAATAATTTAGCTATAAAAAATGCATCTATATTTCAGATATTCAAAAGTCTAGTGGAACAGTACGTATGCTTGAAAACACTTCTGTAGCTGGAACATGCATGTCTGCATTATTGCATGCATAGATATTAAATGTAAACATATAATGGGTACTAAACATCAAAGCAAATATCACCACAGCCAGTATTCTGATTAGTGTGGTTTAACAAAACACCGATAAGTTGCCATGATGTCTGCGAGGACTATTTAGGTTAATCTTTGAGGGGAGAGGGGAAGCTACCATACCAAGCTGAAGAAATGGTATCCACCCCATCTCCCAACACATGCTTTACACCCACACCTCTGCCCTAAAATGCTCGATACACGGTAAAACCGCCTGCCACAAACCAGGTGGTGAACTCTTACATCTTGTAACAGGGTCCCCTGCAGGGCATGCACTGGCCTTTACCTACCAGTTATCCTCCAACACAGCAGCCTGAAAATGTCACCCGGGCAGAGCGACATTTAAAAGGATAGCTTTCAGTCTTCCTGCATCTCCTATTTTACGTGCCTACTGAATCCGAAGCGCCTATTTCTATGTGGCTATGGCCAAACAATCTCCCATATTGAGTTGAACAGGAAAAAAAAAAAGGCAAGATATTGCAAGAGAGTAGCGAAACCGTGAGCAGACCAACAAAACATTAGCACAGTCCATGTAAAACAGGCGGTGCAAGATGAGAAACAACAAAATAAAAATACAGACTCATCACAAAAACAGGACCAACAGGATAAAGGCGCTGCTCAAAATAAACTAAAATGGTTCAGAAAGCCACTTTCTTTATGTTCAATTTATTTATCTTGCTGCTTCACTGTGTATACAGATTGCCTTACACTGCATTGATTTATACCATTTCTCCCCTTTCATGATCTCCTTGATGCTCATATCAAATATACACTTGGCTTAAAACAGGCACAACTGCAGACAGAAGCTATCTGATATTTATTTATTTAAAACTCTCGTATATTCTGTACCTTCCATTGATTTTGTGCGGAGTGGAATATCATTTGCACTAGCAAGGTATGTGCTATAAAATGCCTCAAACGCTAAAACACAAAACAAAACAAAAAAAACCTCTCTTAAATGAAAGCATGAAACTTATCTTGCCTGTCTGATTAGATCGGTGGTTCCCAAACCTGTTCTGGGGGATCCCCAGCTAGTCAGATTTTCAGGATATCCACAATGAATATGCATGAGTTAAAATTTGCATGCTCTGGAGGCAGTGCATGCAACTTTATTGTATGAATATTCATTGTGGATATCCTGAAAACCTGACTGACTGGGGCAGGTTTGGGAACCACTGGACTAGACTGTAAACGCTGCAAACAAAATCCTTATGGTTAATTTGTGGCAATGTAATATAACACAAATCACAATATGGCTTCAAATTCCTCACATATTTCATCTCAAAAAATCCCAACCGTGAGGAACCCTCTTCAATATTTTTTTTTTTTTTTTTTTAATTATTGAAGAGGGTTCCTCAAGGTTGGGATTTTTTGAGAAATGTAATAGAACAAGCGTCACAAGTGATGCTACTTTAAGAAATGTGATATTTTAAAAATATATAACAAACAAATCAGATTTGTCTTCAGTTTTAATTCACATTCTAGACTACACTCCACCTATTTCCTTCATTTTTCTGTTGTGATTTAGTGAAGGCTTTTCTGCTGTCTTTAACTTAATTAAACTAGCTCACCAGAAGCTGCACTCTGAATCACGGGGGTCAAGCAAATACATTCTTACATGCTTGCCAAACTGTTACTGAAATATTTTTCTTGTGCTCACAAACTGAGGGCTGCCTGAAAGTTACTGTGTGCCAGACGCAGAAGTTCTACTATCCTTAGTCTAATCCAGATAATTTAACCAAAAATAGAATAAATTGCCGTTCTCATTACTGCGACAGCAATTAACAGCTTTTGAACTGTTGACATGTCATGATAATAGGTTTCTTCCCAATACTGTCACTTGGTTGCTCCAAAGCAAAGATTTTTCAATTACTGAAATTAGTTAGAAGAAAACAAAAAGAGCAATGGCACTTGAGCAGAGATGACACTTTTGCAAGGTTATCAAATGCTTAAAAATGAAAGCTTTCAAAACTCCTCGGTCTCCGAGAAGTAGCATTCAGGATAAGTCTCAGAGACTTCCTCCAGACTGGTGAGGCCACGTGTTGCCCCCCAGACATAATATCTTGTCTACATCACCAAAACCCATGTCCCTAAAAGAAATTAACTACCACATAGCGCGGATGACATCATAGTTTAGGTACACGAGCAACTGACAGCAATGGTTATTTCTTGTGACAGAACGTAGCTGTGGTTCCTGACTGCACAACTGGAATTTAATTTTGAGATTGTGGGTTTGTTCAATTAATGGCTAATTTTAAAAGGAACACGCGTGTGCCCATAAAACGAAGGTATCAGTGTGTGAGCGGATACATGCCGCAATTTTATATTGTGTGCGAAAATATGCGCGTATCATTTAAAATACCCCTCCCGCGCATGTGTATGTAATCTTAAGAGGTGGCTTGAGAATACGCCCTGCACATATTTTGGCTAGAGCTTTTTAGTGGCTTTTATGCGCGCATGCAGGCGGATTTTAAACCATGCGCTCACGAAGGGGAAAAAAAAATAAATCAGTTTTTCCCAATTAGTCCAGTTGATATTGAGGTCTTCAAGACCCCTTTGGTTCTTCATCCTGTAAGCCTCCCACTTGACCTCAATGCCTCACGCTGTGTTGAAAGCCCTAAAAAAATGAGATCTCCAGATTTGCTCCTCATCAGGATCAGCAGTAAAGTTACGCGGATAACCCGCCGACACGTGTCATGTTCAGTTTTTTTTTTGTTTTTTTTTTTAATTTAGAGTTATGCGCGCAAGTCTTGGCCCTGCCTATTTTCCACCCCCTTCATGTCATGCGCATGGATAGGTACATGCATACTTCGTGGCTTCTTAAAATCTGTGTTGCTGGCGCAGGGCCCGCGTAAGTGGACATTTTAGAGCAAGCAATGCTTTTAAAATCTACTTCCTAGAATTTTAAAGGTTTTCTTGTTGATTTAATATTTAATTTTGAAAATAAAAATTAATCTGGTTATTTAATACTGATTCTGGCAGGTCAGTGATTCCAGTGCTTAAATTCCAGTTCAAGCTAGAGAAAACAGGGTTGCTTACCTGTAACAGGTATTCTCCAAGGACAGCAGGATGCTAGTCCTTACACATGGGTGACATCAGCTGGAGCCCCGACATGGAAAACTTATGTCAAAGTTTCTAGAACTTTGACTTGGCACACTGAGCATGCTCAGCATGCCCTATACCACGCATCCATGCAGGGTCCCTCTCCAGTCTTATAACACAGAATTATATTTAAATGAAAAAATAGGAGAAATCCAACTCCGCAGGGTGGCAAGTGGGTTTCATGAGGACTAGTAGTCTGCGGTCCTCGGAGAATACTTGTTAAATGTAAGCAATTCTGCTTTCTCCAAGGGCAAGTCCTCACACAAGGGTGAATCCCTAGCTACAGGCTGCTCCTCAACATGAGAGGACCAGACACTCAACCAGGAGCCAACGGGCACAACAATGTTGCTGTTGGTAATAAGAGTAGGAGACAGCCCTAGGTGGGAGAGTTGGATTCTACACCTCAAACAGATTCCGAAGGACAGATTGGCCAAACCTACTATCGCATCGGCCATCTCTATCGAAGTAATAGTGAGATGTGAATGTGTGGAGAGAACTCCATGTTGCAGCCTTGCAGATCTTCTCCACGGGAACTGCTCAAAAGTGGGCCACCGACATTGCCATAGCTCTGAAAAACGAGCCTTGACATGACCCCCAAGGTGCAGTTCCTCCTGGGCATAACAGAAGGTGATGCAATCTGCTAGCCAATTAGATAGTGGGTTTGGCAACTGCAAGAGGGAGCCTCCCAGTCTTTTGCATCGAGTGTCAGATGTATGATATGTTTACCTGGTGAGAAATCATACATGTGCATCCAATGCAAAGAGCTCCTGTCTCTTAGAAAACGAGTCCGAACTCAGGAGGCTAGAGGAGGTGGCTAGGCTGGAGGAGCCGAGGCAGACAGAGGTATACAGATGAGACCTTCAGGGACATAGTAGCCAAATCCTAACTCCAGTCTGGCAGCCCTGGTGCTGCCTTGGAGGAGGAAGGTCTCATGATCGGAGAGCATCAACCTGGTGCAGCAGAAAATGATTCTGTAGCAAGGACCTGCTCTCCACTGTCCTCTTGCACCGAGGATGTGTCTCCCAGGGCTACTGCCCAGGACAGAAGGGTTAGGTTGTCAGTCATAGTTGGTGATTCGATTATTAGGAATGTAGACAGCTGTGTGGCTGGTGGGTGTGAGGATCACCTGGTAACATGCCTACCTGGTACGAAGGCGGAGGACCTCATGCATCACCTACATAGGATTTTAGACTGTGCTGGGAAGGAGCCGGCTGTCATGGTACATGTGGACACCGTAGACATAGGAAAATGTGGAAGGGCTGTTCTGGAAGCCAAATATAGGAACTTAGGTAGAAAGCCGAAATACAGAACCTCCAGGGTAGCATTCTCTGAAATGCTCCTTGTTCCACATGCAGGTCCCCAGAGGCAGGCAGAGCTCTGGAGTCTCAAAGTGTGGATGAGACGATGGTGCAAGGCAGAGAGATTCAGTTTTGTAAGAAACTGGGGAACCTTTTGGGGAAGGGGGAAGTCTTTTTCCAAAGGGATGGACTCCACCTTAACCAGGATGGAACCAGGCTGCTGGTGCTAACCTTTAAAAAGGAGATAGAGCAGCTTTTAAACTAGAACAAAGGGGAAAGCCAACAGTCACTCAGCAGCACATGGTTTGGAGGAAGGTATCTGCAAAGGATACTAATGATGCATTAGGGTTAGGGCATCCCAGCAGAGAGGTTCCAATAATAAGAAAAGAAGTCCAAGTACCTATAATTAAAAACTCACCTGAGCTAAAAGATTCCAATTTATCCCTGTCAACTGAAAAGCAGAATGTAAATACAAACAAAACACACTTTGAAATGTTTGTATGCTAATACCAGAAGTCTAACAAGTAAGATGGGAGAATTAGAATGTATAGCAGTGAATGATGACATAGACTTAATTGGCATCGCAGAGACATGGTGGAAAGAGGATAACCAATAGGATAGTGCTATACCGGGGTCCAAATTATAATTGCAATGACAGAGAGGAACATCTTGGTGGCAGGGTGGCGCTTTATGTCCGGATGGCATACAGTCCAACTGAGACTAAATGCACAATTGAATCTTTATGGATCGAAATCCTGTGTGTGTCGGGGAAGACTATAGTGATAGGAGTATACTACCGTCCACCTGGCCAAAATGGTGAGATGGACAGTGAAATGCTAAGAGAAATTAGGGAAGCTGACCAAACTGCTAGTGCAGTAATAATGGGAGACTTCAATTACCCTAATATTGACTGGGTAAGTGAAACATCAGGGCATGCTAGAGAGATAATGTTCTTGGATGGAATAAAAAAGTTTTATGGAGAAACTGGTTAAGGAGCAGACGAGAGGGAGCAATTTTAGATCTAATTCTCAGTGGAGCGCAGGATTTGGTGAGAGAGATAACAGTGGTGGGGCCACATGGCAATAGTTATCATAATATGATCAAATTTTAAATTAATGACTGGAAGGGGGGACAGTAAGTAAATTCACGGATATAGTGCTAAACTTTTAAGGGAAACTTTGATAAAATGAGAAAAATAGTTAGAAAAAACAAAGCTGCAGCTACAAAGGTAAAAAGCGTGTGACAGATGTGGACAATGTTAAAAAACCCCCCAAAAAACATCCTAGCAGCACAGACCAGATGTATTGTACGCATTAAGAAAGGTGGAAGGAAGGCAAAACAATTACCAGCATGTTTAAAAGGTGAGGCGAAAGACTATTTTAGTCAAAAGATCTTCATTCAAAAATTGTAAGAAGGATCCATCAGAAGAAAATAGGTTAGAGCACAAGCATTGGCAAGTTAAATGTAAGACACTGATAAGAGACAAAGAGAGAATTTGAAAAGAAGTTGGCCATAGAGACAAAAACTCACAATAAAAATGTTTTTAAATATATCCGAAGCAGAAAGCCTGAGAGGAGTTGGTTGGACTGCTAGATGATCAAGAAGTTAAAGGGGCACTTAGAGAAGATAAGGAAATCGTGGAAAGATTAAATTATTTTATTGCTTCGGTATTTAATGAAGAGGTTGTTGGAGAGATACCCGTTCCGGAGACAGTTTTCATGGGTGATGATTCAGATCAACTGAATCAAATCATGGAGAACCTGGAAGATATGATAGGCTTGAATGACAAAATGAAGAGTAGTAAATCACCTGGACCGCATGGTATACACCCCAGGGTTCTGAAAGAACTAAAGAATGAAATTTCAGACCCATTTCAATTAATTTGTAACCTATCATTAAAATCAGCCGATGTACCTGAAGATTGGAAGATGGCCAATGTAACCCCTATATTCCAAAAGGGATCCAGGGGTGATCTGGGAAACTTATAGACAACTGAGCCTGACTTCAGTGCCAGGAAAAACTGTGGAAATTGTTATAAAGAATAAAATCACAAAACATTTACATGGACATGGTTTGATGGGCCAGAGCCAACATGGATTTACCCAAGCAAAGTCTTGCTCACAAATCTCTTACATTGTTTTTGAAGGGGTAAATAAACGTGGACAAAGGTGAACCAGTAGATGTGGTGTATTTGGATTTTCAGGAGGCGTTCCATAAAGTCCCGCATGAGAAGCTTCTAAGAAAACTAAAAAGTAAGGGATAGGAGGCAATGTCCTTTTGTGGATTGCAAATTGGTTAAAAGACAGGAAATAGTAGGATTAAATGGTCAGTTTTCACAATGGAAAAAGGTAAAAAGTGGAATGTCTCAGTGATCATACTTGGACCGGTGCTTTTTAATATATTTATAAATGATCTGGAAAGGGGTACGATGAGAGGTGATCAAATTTGCGGATGACACAAAATTATGCAGAGTACTTAAATCTCAAGCAGATTGTGATGAATAGGAGGACCTTGCAAGACTGGAAGAATGGGCTTAAAAAATGGCAGATGAAGTTTAATGTGGACAAGTGCAAAGTGATGCACAAAGGGAAAAATAACCCTTGTTGTAGTTACACAATGTTAGGTTCTATCTTAGGAGTTACCACCCAGTAAAGAGATTTAGGCATCACAGTGGATAATACATTGAAAATGTCGGCCCAGTGTGCTGTCCTGATCAAAAAAGCAAACAGAATGTTACGAATTATTAGGAAGGGAAGGGCAAATAAAACGGAAGATGTCATAATTCCTTGAATACTGTGTGCAATTCTGGTTACCACATCTCAAAAAGGATATAGCTGCTCTGGAGAAATTACAGAGAAGGGCAATCAAAGTAAGGGGCATGGAATGGCTGCCCTATGAGGAAAGGTTAAAGAAGTTAGGGCTGTTCAGTTTGGAGAAGAGATGACTGAAGGGGGTTAAGACAGAAGTCTACAAAATCAGGAAAGGACTTGAACAAGTTAATGTAAATTGGTTACTTACTCTCTCAGATAATACAAGGACCAGGGGGCACTCCATGAAGTTAGCAAGTAGCTCATTTAAAACAAATCAAAGAAAAGTTTTTTCCTTCAGTGCATAGTTAAGCTCTGGAATTCATTGCCAGTTAGTGTAACTGGGTTTAGAAAAGGTTTGGATAAGTTCCTAGAGGAAAAATCCATAAACTGCTATTACAGTAATTAATAAGCAGTAGTAGCCTGTGATTTATCTAATGTTTGGGTAGTTGCCAGGCACTTGTGAGTTGGATTGGCAAATGTTGGAAACAGGATACTGGGCTTGATGGACCCTTGGTCTGACCCAGTTTGGCATATTTTATGTTCTTATGGCAACACCCAACCTATTCCTATCGAAGGAAATAAAAAGTTGGGAGGACCATCTATGGGCTACTGTCTGCTCCAGATAGAAGGCAAAGGCTCGCTTGCAGTATAAACTGTGCAGTGCTCGTTCTTCTTGGTGTGAATGGGACCTGGGAAAGAATGTTGGTGGGATGATGGACTGGTTAAGATGGAAGTCCATCAACACCTAAGGCTCCTAAAACCCTGTTATGATAAAACAGTGTAAGGTGGATAAGTCACTAAGGCCTGGAGCTTGCTAACCCTGCCTCTGAGGTGACCGCCACCAAAAATATGACCTTCTAGGTCATGTACTTCAGGTCACAGGTGCACAGTGGTTCAAAAGAAGCTTTCATTAACAGAGCTACTGACTGATCAGTCTCCAGATGGACAGCTTCCATAGGAGAGGATACCAGACCCTTCTCAGTCAATAAGGGGATATGAGGGTCTTTGCAAAGCCTCAAGTGAGTCTTCGCCATTTAAGGGAATCTGAGGATACACGTACAGAAGACTCATGTCTCAATGACGAGCAAGGGCATGAGAGGCTGGTTTGCTGTTTAACCTATTAAGGGAGCAGAACCAAGGCACCTTCCTGTTGCAAGGGGATGTGAATGGATCTACGTCCAAGCTCCTCCAGAGGTGGAGTATTCAATTCTCCATCCCCTGGTCCAGGGACCATTTGTGGGGTCTGAAGGCATGACTCAAGTCTGCCACTACCACATTCTCCATCTCATTCAAGTACATGGTCCTAAGCACCATTATGTGGGACAGGGCCCATGACCAGATCTGGCCTGCTTCCTGACACAGGAGGTTTGACCAATCTCTGAAAGCCCATAGTGCGTACCTGATCATCAGCTTCAGGAAGTTGATTCAACAACAGCTGATCATCAGCTTCAGGAAGTTGATTCAACAACAGCTTACTAGAGTAGACCAGAGACCCTGGGTGCTGAATCCATTGACAAGAGCTCTGCAGCCCAGGATGGACACATCCATGGTTAGGAAAATTTGGGTATGTCTTCGAAGAGAGATCCCCATTCCAGATTTAAAAGCACCTGTCACCAGTATGAATCCCATAGGGACGGGATGATTCAGATGCAATCCTGGAGGTTCTGCGTGGCCCGACGCCACCGTGACCTCAAGGTACATTGGGCTTTGCGCAAGTGTAATCGTGCCAAGGGATTGACATGGATGGTTGCGGCCATATAGCCCAACAGCCTCAATGTGTGTCAGGTTGACACCTGCTGGCTCTGCTGAATTTCTGCCACGATGGTCAAAGTGACAGCCCTTTGACAAGCAGGAAGAACTTGGCCTGAACCATGTCTAGCAGGGCTCCTATGAAGTCCAATTGAGGTGACGGGCCGAGATGGAACTTCGGGTAGTTGACGAACTGCAGCAACTAACACCCGGATGGTCAAGTGCATGGACCTGACTGCCCCTGCCTGAGATGTGTTCTTGATCAGCTAATCATCCAGATAAGGGAAAACATGCACCCCCAGCCTGCAGAAGTGCGCTGCCACCATGGCCAGGCATTTTGTGAAGACTCATGGGGCTGACACGAGTCTGGTACTGAAAATGCAGTTTTCCCACCACAAATTGGAGATACTTCCTGTGACTGGGGAAGAACTCGATATGAGTGTGCATGTCCTTTAGATCAAGGGAGCATAGCCAGTCCCCTTTTTGCAAAAAGGGGATCAAGGTGCCCAGAGAAACCATCTTGAACTTTTCTTTTTGGAGAAATTTGTTCAAGGGCCTTAGGTCTAGGATGAGACTGAGTCCTCCTGTTTTCTTTGGAATCAGGAAGTATCTCATGTAAAATGCCCACCCTCTTTGCCCTGGTGGGACAAGCTCAACCCTCTGGATGTTAAGATGGAGGAGAGCTCCATTAGCAGTACCTCCTGATGTGCTACTGGCCTGCAAAATGGGCTCGGACGGCAATTTGGCGGGAAACCCAATAGATTAATTTGGTACCCTTGATGGACGATAGAAAGAACCCACAGGTCTAAGGTTATACTGGGTCACTGGTTTGCGAAGAACCTCAGCCTTCCCTGATTGGATGGTCCAACATCTGGGGTACAGGCAACTGGCCTACGCTTCCTATGACCCAGTCAAAACCACATCCCTACAGTTGACTCTGGCGCCGGCTGGGGCTTAGGGGCTCTCTGTTACCTGGGACTGTCGCGGGAGCCCTGATGCTGTTGACAGGAGCAAGGGGGCGGAGAATAATTCTCTCTCTGCTGAAAGAAAGACTTCCTCTGCCCCAATCTTGCTGACCCCTCCTAGAGGAGGAGGATGGGTCCGGAATGCTGGCGGAGAATTGTTGGAGGGTTTCATGGTGGTCCCAGAGCTGGGCTACCACATCCCTCACCCTATCTCCGAAGAGATTCTCCCCAGTATTCAGCACATCAGCTAGTCATTCCTGTGCCTACGGAGATCAGAGGCCTACAGCCATGCCATTCTGCGGGCACAGATTCCCGCTGAAAAGACCCTCGATGCCATCTTGAAAATGTTGTAGGTTGCTCGGACCTCATGCTTTCCGCACAGCAGGCCCTTATCTACCAGCAACATTAGGGTGTCCTGCTGCTGTTGAGGCAGCTGCTTGGCCACCTCCTGCAACTGCTTCCAGATGTCCCATGAGCACTGGCTCATGGAGAGCTGATAGGATGATATGCGGGCAATGAGCTTGACCCCCTGAAGTACTTTCCTCCCAAGAGTGTACATTGCTCAGTGGTTCTTCCCCGGGGCGTCGAAGAATGGGTCTGAGAATGCTTGGCTCTCTTAAGAGCAGATTTGACCACCACCAATAGGTGGGGCAGCTGATGCTTATTGAATCTGGCAGCCTTCTGGATAAGGTAGACCTAGTCAGTCTTCTTGTTAATGGGAAGCACGGTGAAGGAGTGTGTCCATACCCTCAGCAACTCCTTAAGGATATTGTGTACCGGGACCGCCACAATATCCTTAAGGAGGCTCTATGAACTGGAGGATCTCAAGCATTTGTGCCTGGCATCCTCCTCCTTCAGTAACTGAAATGGGATGACTTCCGCCATCACCCTCACAAATCCTGAAAAGGTTAAGTCCACAGACGGAGACTTCCTATGCTCTTTTGGAGGAGAAGGGTCTGATGGGAGACCCTCAGAGCTCTTGGAGGATGACTCTGTGGTAACATTCCCTCCAGGGGTCATAGGGACCCTCATCCTCACTATAAGCAACAGGGGATGGGGCCCTAAGTGCTCGACTATCATCCAGAGGTGCAGGCACCAGCAAAGCTGGATGGGGGCAAAAGGCCTCAGAGTCTCTGCTCCAAGGAACAGACGACCACGTATTGGTAAGGGGAGGCTGCAGTACCCCAATGGGCACCAATGCCGTTCCGGGAACAGACGCCAGCCGGGTTAGTAACACACAAATGAGTGCACTGAGCTTCTCCAGCAGCGGCTCCAGGACGAATGGTACCAGCTCTGGTGACATTGGTGCTTCAGCGTCAATGCCCTGCATTGCCCATTCCACCACCAGCTCCAGCTCGAACGTTGCCGATGTCAACACAGACTGGGAGGAAGGAGGGCTGGCCAGATCCTCTTTGGACCCACAAGGCAGATTAGTGACTGGCATCAGGACCGGTGGAGACCGTCATGGACCTCTGGCACTGACAAAGGACTGGCACTCCTTGCTGTGGGATCGCTTCGAAGGCATCACAGCATGTGCTGGTGCATCCCCTATGTCCAACACCGTGAATTGACAGAGACTAGTGCCAATGCTTGGCCCGGTCCTTCCCTGTGCCAATGAAGAGGAACCTGAAGTCCTCGACCTGGAGGAGACTGGCAGAGGTCTGTCTCTGGTATCCTATTTGCTGATGGCACTAACATCAGTGCGGTTCTGATGTCCATCAATGCCAATAGATTGGCTTTCCTTGACCCAAAGAGCTGTTCCATGTTGTCGAGCCGATGATGACGTGGTCGTGACTAGATGAAATAAAAGTGATGCAAAATCAAAAATCGATGGAGGTGGGCATCGATGCCCAGCAGGCATAGAGGCACCACCACCATGGACAATCGATCGTGAAAGGAAACTTACCGATAAACTATGAATACCCTGACTAGAAATGCTATTGGGATTGGACCGAGAGGGACTCAGAAATCCGCAAAAGAAGCAAAGAGAAAGTTTTCCAAAAACAGCCAAAAAGGCCAGGATTAGCGCTCACAAACTGCAAAGCTGCAGCTCCATGGAAAAAGAGACTGGAGAGGGTCCCCGCGTGGGCATGATCAGTGTTCCAAGTCAAAGTTCTAGAAACTTTGACATAAGTTTTCCGGGTTGGGGCTCCATCTAATGATGTCACCTATTTGTGAGGACTACCAACCTGCTTGCCCTCAGAGAATTCCAGTCCAATATACAGTTAAACTCCTGGAGGACACTCTTGGCCAATTTGTTACAATGCTTTCGTATTAGGGGACCCAACAAGTAATGCAGACATTTATGCATTTATAGATTTGTTGCTCCAATTTTTTTTAAGAAAGGCAGGACAAAATATTGTAGAAAATTTTGATACAATTGTCTGAGAGAAAAAAAAGATTTAAAAAAAAAAAAAAAAAAAAAGCACATCAGCATTGTAAAGAAATAAACATGCACATACTGGACTCATGGCAACATGCACGCAAAGGATTTGATTTAGCACAAGCCTAGAACTTGTGAATAGTAGTGTCAACCATCAGTTCCAAAAGCTGGAGTTGAAGCCTTGGGAACTGGCAATATTGTTCACAAGTTTCAAACTTGTGCTAATTTAACTCCTGTGTGCATAAGTCTAACTGTATAAAATCCATTTCCTCAGTCATGATCAGTTAGGGCTAATCCTTTACTCTACATCCACCATGTATGTGGGTCATGCCAACTATGACTGCCAGTTTGTGTGAAAATGCTGTTTAGCAGGTTGGATTGATTGGAATGAATGTAGAATAGCTTATTAGCTTACAGTGCCAAAAAATAACCGGACCTTGACTTTTATTAGTTAACAGAACATATTGTCAATCTGATGTACAATACAAAATGAAAGATGAAGAAAATGTAGTTATTGTAAGCTGAAAGATAAATACAATGGATAGTCTGCACAATTGAATTCTTACCTGTTTTTCAATGAAAGCATTCATTCTCTGCAACATGCCTTCACATGTGAACTCATATGGCAGGTATGGTTCGTTCTGTGGGAAGAGAATTTATTATTCACAGATTTCAGAGTCTCATGGAAGAGACTTCCAGTATAGATCTTTTGTTTACTGTCCTATTTACAGTCAAGCCAGCAGTATGATATGAAATACTTTTCTTAAAATTAACTGGGAAATGGTTGTCTTTGTAGGTCATGATCTCTTTTATTGGATCAACATAAGAATTATCCAAACCTGATTATGTACACAGGACTGCATTAGTTCCTTTTTCAGAGGTATTAAGATGAAAATTATAAGATCCTGAAAAGCTTGTGTACATTGTCATGTTAGCCCAATATAAGGTATTACAACATGCAAAGAACTGAGAGGAATGTGCAGATCTGTTACACTGTGATTTTTAACCACACAATTAAAGGAGTTTGGTTGCTCCAGAAAGCTTTGCAGTAAGCATGGAGGAACTCCATGGAAAGAAGGCTTGTGCAAAACAAAGCTCTTTGCTGCCCAGACTTTGCGATGTTTTTGAACCAGAAATATTTCATACTGGTTGTTGTAAAAACAAAACAAAAAATCCCAAAAACAAACAGCAGTGAGTCAAAATTCTTTAGTAAATTAAAAATGCCAGAAAATGATTAACATTTTTACTAATCGTTGTCTGTTTTCTTTTCTTTTTTCCATCTTGACTGTCTTCTCAATTTTTTTCTTTAAAGTAATTTTTCATCTTGCTTCTCTCCTTCTTTGGCACCCCTCTCTTTTTCTCCATCCATGACACACCCTGTTTCCTCCCTATTTCTCATGCTCTCCTACCTTTTCTTTCCTTAAGCTTAAGAAACCAGTGATATTTTCATAATATTCCCCTCAACTTTCCCTCTATTGTCTTCTCTCTCACCCTTCCTCTTAATGCTGTCTTCATCTCCTCCCTTTCACATTTTACCACCCCTCCCATCTCCTCTTGATTCCAATGCCTTCCCCTTATCTTGGTTATGCTTTGCTAGTTCCTTCCTACCTTCTTTCTCCTGCATCTCCAGTAATCCTTCAGCATCCTACTTCTGTCTCAAGCTCTGCTCACCTCTCTTCCACCCCATCATCCCTTTCCTACTTTCATCTATGTGCTCTTTTCCCTTAACTCCCCCTTACCATCTGTCTCATGATCCTCCATCTTCCTTCCTTTCACTTCTGATTATACCTCTCTGTATACATCAAAGTAGTCATCCCTGGCTCTTGCTTCTGCCTTTTAACACCGATAGGAAACACTGAGGTAATCAGATACAATCACCCTAAGACCATTACCCCAAGATTACATTACATATTAATGAGTTTAAGATTGCACTGAGCAGGTTGCAGACTTTCAATTTCCAACCAGCAGGCCTACTTTATAGACAGTTTCCACATTATTTAATCAATGCAACACTGATGAAAGCATGCACTTTACTGTTTAAAAACAGCTAACTGAAAGCCATCTAGAACTGAAAGTCATCATGACAAACAATGCTGTAATGTGTTTGCATCTTGCTGGAGGTTACTGCTCACAGAAATGATTTATATAGCAGGAAACTTCCACAAGCCCGGTACAATTCCATCACAAATACTTGTTGATGCTTCTTTTAAAAAGTTAAAATCTAAAAAAAGATCTCAGAGCTTTATAATCTTGATAAGAACATAAGAACATAAGAAAATGCCATACTGGGTCAGACCAAGGGTCCATCAAGCCCAGCATCCTGTTTCCAACAGTGGCCAATCCAGGCCATAAGAACCTGGCAAGTACCCAAAAACTAAGTCTATTCCATGTTACCATTGCTAATGGCAGTGGCTAGAACACTCAAGCTGCACTTTAATTGACTTACAGGATTTTTTGGTTACCAATCGAGAACAGGTTGGAATAGTTTAGCTTTACTTTGCCATCCTGTTTTCTCAGGCTCAAACTGTTAAGTGAATGTACAAACTTAGTTACAGAAAATGTGAAAGCACCGTGAACACAACACAAAACAAAATGCACATTCTATAAGGCTCTATTCAACAGAAATATCCTGCAAGAAAATATTTAAAAATGCATAGGTTATTCTAGAGAATTATACATATCTTGTCGGTTGCTGTAAGAGCCATGAAATCAACTTTCTGTTCCTGTTATGCTGTAAAGATTGAAATACCACGGGGAAGGAAGATCAATAGCTTGTGTAAAACTACCAGAATTAGCTCCCTTAGAATGTCAACTAGATCACTATTCTTGTAACAGGGAAACGGAGAGGATTACGGACAATGGACAGAGACACAAAGAACCTTTAATGTGACAATCCTGGAGGGATGCACAGTTTCTTGTAACAGATGCCTGCAAACAGCATAAAATATATCATAGTAGATGTCACATATTTGTTGGTTAATTGGTTTAACTTCTTTCACAACAAGCAGCCATGACAACTGCAGAAAGTTGTAGTTTTTGTCACACACACACTTACGTACATAAGAGGTCATCAGTCCTACAGCACCTACTTAATTCATCCAGTTTTCAGGCTATCCACAATGCAAATGTATGAGATGCATTTGCATGCATCAGACCTGTTAATGTACATAAACACATCTTAAGTATATGTATTGTGGATAGCCTGAAAACAAGACTGATTTGGGGCAGGGGAGGCTCCTTGGACTGGGTTGAGAACCACTGCATTTTTTCTCATTCTTTCTAGCAATCAGTAAAGAACTTTACGTCAAATCCTTAAACTAGCAACTCTTACCCGCATGTTGTAATATTCAGAGCATGACCCCTAACATGATAGATAGAATACCAAAATTATTTCTTTATAAAATTAAAGAGCTTTGTTTAGTGGTTACAAAAAGTCAGGTCCAAATATCAGTGTGGAGAATAAAAAAAAATTATTCATTTTTACCTTTTGATTCAAAATTCCTTTCACTGCTTTATCAACTTCGTTCGGATCATTTATATTCACTGTCCAGACATGTGGCTTCCCAATATAAACTTCTGCATAAGGATGTTGAGATGTTAGCTGTAGAGGGTTGGAAGCGGGGGTGGAGAGGGAAAGAGAAACCGCAATACCATCACCATAGGCAGAACATTAAATACATGGAAGCTTCTGAACAGTACAGTAACAAATGGTGTTTTCAAAATGTTTAAACTGTCTCCCTCATTTCTTTTCTTCTTTTGCCAACTAAGTGCAATTGCAATAGCAAAACTTCATGGATTTGGGGAGTAAGAAGGAAGTCACTATTTGATTCTTTGCAGGTTGTGACTCATTTTATTGAACCATTATTATTCAAAACATAAACAGGTGAATTTTAAAAGAGTTGTACACGTAAAAATTAGCAAATGCATGCACAAATAGCGCATATTCACGCAAGTGCTATTTTATAAACCTCACACATACACGAGCAAGTTCTGGTGCATGAATAAATCTGCTTGTATAAGAAAGGGAAGGGGCCAACGTTTACGCTTATAAGCTGCTATTTTAAAACCTGCGAATGCAACATTTGTACAGCTGTTACCTGCGCATATTTACACCTATTTGTCAGCTGTAATTCAGAATAGAATTCTTTATAGTCAAATGCTGATGGTGCGAGGGTCTGGGTAAAATGGGGGGACTGCAGGGTGAAGAACCGGGGGGAGGGGAGTCTTGATAACCTAGTGATAGGCTGGGCAAACTGGTGGACTAATTTGTTAAAATGGTAATTTTCTTCATGAATGCATGCTATAAAATTTGATAATTTACACACATAAAAGCCAAGTGCTAAGGAAAATACAGGAGTTATATTTTCTCATGTAAATTACTAAAATTAGGAGCACAAATATGTGCACACAGCAGATATCCACCATTTATCCAGATAATTTTTGATTCTCCAAGCTGGATAAGTCGTAAAAATGCATTACATAGCCAGATAAGAAAGCCGGATAAGTCAAAGACTAGTTATCAGTTTATTTTACTTATCCACCCAAGTAGCACTTTTCCTTTCTTATCCAGCTATCTTAATTAGCTGGATAAGTCTTCATAGCGCTACTTAGCCGGATATTTGTCACCACTTAGCCAGATAAGTCAAAACATATGCGGCTATGTTTAAAATACATGCCACATATTTTCTTTATATGCAAACATGTTGGAGAGAATTTCATGTATTTTATATAGCGTGGGCACGCTTCGTGCATGTTTGAAAGTTAACCTCTTATATTCCACCCTATGCAAAAATTGTTCTAAGGTGGATAACAGAACATGATCAGTAAAATATAACATACTGAAAATTATTCAAAGATGATGTGCATACGTTTTGAGACCACATATTGGAATATCTCCTGAAGGGACATATATGATCTCGAAAGCTCATGTAAACCAGTTACGTATAATTATTATGTTGTTAATGTGTTATTCTGGAAGTAGTTCAGAGGAAGGTTACTAAAGTGATACAAAGCCTGCAACAAGAAGCTGATGTAACCTTTATTTCTACAGATTCATCATAGTCTGTACAATTGGAGAACAGGTGCTCTCCGAGGACAACAGGATGGTCTTCACATAATAGGTGACATTATCAGAAGGAGCCCAACACAGAAAACATGTCAAATTTTTTAGAATTTTGACTGTCTGAGATGCTCTGGCATGCAATATACCATGCAGGGTCCCCTCGGAATAAAACCCATGAAGTGGAGACCACAGGGAGGCAGGCAGGCCCATGAGGACTGACATCTTGCTGATCTTGGAGAATACCTGCTACAGGTAAGCAACTCTGCTTTCTCCAAAGACAAGCAGCATGGCAGTCTTCACACATGGGTGAATTTCTAGCTATAGGCATCTCCCCCAACAAAAAAGGGGTCCAATAAAACAGATGCCAACGGGCACAACAACAAGTTTTGTTGGTGACTGGAGGGGGGAAGCCTGAACAGAAATAACAGGACCTAGGCAGGAACAGAGTTGGATTCTATACCTCAAAAATGTTCCAAAGGACAGACTGCCCAAACCTGCTGTCGTGTCAGCCATCCCTAGTTAAACAGTAATGCAATGTGAGTGAGCGGATAATAGCTTTGCAGCTCTGCAGATCTCCTCCATGTGGACTGCTCGCAAGTAGAACATCAGTGTTGCCATGGTTCAACAGAGTGAGCCTTGACATGACCCACAAGACGCAAACTGGCCTGGGCATAACAGAAGGAGATGCAGGCTGCTAGCTATTGGGAAAGTCTACTTGGCAACAGCGATCTCCAATCTGTTCTGGTCAAAAGAAACAAAAAACTGGGTGGACCGTCTGAGTTTCTGTTCGCTCCAGAGAGAAGGCTAAGGCTCTTTTGCAGTCCAAAATGTGCAGGGGAATTGATGACAAATCCTAGTGACTCAACACCTGGTTGGTTCTAGTGCATGGACCTTTTGGCCTCTGCCCGAGAGGTGCTCTTGACCAGCCAATCGTCCAGACAGGGGAAACGTGGACTCACAGTCTGCAAAGCTGCGCACCATGGCCAGGTATTTTGTAAAGATTTGCGAGGCAGATACTAGTCCAAACGGCAGAATGCAGTGCTGGAAGTGCTACTTTCCCACCATGAATTGGAGATATTTCCTGTGGCTGGGGAAGATCTTAATGTGAATGTATGTGTCTTTCAGATCGAGAGAGCATGACCAATTTCCTTTTTGCAGGAAAGGGATCAAGGTGCCTAGGGAAACCAGCTTAAACTCTTCTGTTTTTAAAAACCTCCATTTCCTGCCTCGAGAGTCTTTACAAAATGCCTGGCCATGGTGCGCAGCTTTGCAGACTGAGTTCACGTTTCCCCTGTCTGGACGATTGGCTGGTAAAGAGCACCTCTCGGGCTGGGGACAAAAGATCCATGTACTAGAACCAACAAGGTCTTGGAGTCACTAGGATTTGTCATCAACTACCCTAAGTCCCATCTCAGCCAACCTGTCACCTCAATTGGACTTGATTGGAGCCCTGCTAGACACAGCTCAGGCCAAGACCTTCTTGCTGCAGCAGCAGGCCATTACCCTGATGACCATCACAGAGGAGATTCAGCAGAGCCAGCAGGTATCAGCATGGCAAATGTTGAGATTGTTGGGCCACATGGCCGCCACAGCATGTTACACTCCCTTGGCACACATGCACATGTGAAGAGCCTGGAGGACCTTGCGATCCTAGTGACTTCAGGCCACTCAGGTTTTGGGAGAGTGCATCCGAGTCTCCGTCCCTCTAGGATTCCTTGCCCTGGTGGTGATAAATTTCCAAATTGCTCTAGTTCAAATTGTCCTAAGCATGGATGCATCCACCCTGTTTTTCTTTGTCCCCAAAATGGACTTAGAGGGCAATTTGGTAGTGTACTCAATAAGATTAATTTGTACCCTCTGTGAATGATGGCAAGAACCCATTGGTCTGAGGTTATACTGGGCCACTGGTTCGTGTAAAAACGCAACCTGTCCCCAACCGAAAGGTCTGTCACCACAGGTATGATGGGCTTGGCTTTGCTCTCGTTGACCCAGTCTAAACCCCTTCCCCGGAGTTTCCAGATACCAGTTGGGACTTTGGGGGCCCACTACTGCCTTGGGCTGTTACATGGGGTCTGCTAATGCTGACAGGACTGAGATGGCAGAGGATAGTATCTCCTTCAGCTGAAGAAAGACTTCCTGGGGACAGATCTCGAAGGCCTCCTGGATGAGGAGGATGGGTCCCGAGTGCCAGTGGAGAGCTTTTGGAGTGTTGCATGGTGGTCATTAATTTGTGCCACTGCATCCTTCACCTTATCTCCACAGAGGTTCTCTCCAGTGCACAGCACACGAGTGAGTCATTCCTGCACCTCCTGATGGAGATCTGATGCCCTTGGTCAGACGAGTCTGCGGGCTCTGATCCCTGCGGTGGAGACTCTTGATGCCGCCTCGAAATCATCATAGGTCAAGCAGACCCTGTGTTTTCTACACTCCAGACCCTTATGCACCAGTGACTGGAGGGTATCCTGCTGCTGCTGAGGCAGCTACTCAGCCATCTACTGCACCTGCTTCAGAATGTCCTGCATACATTGGCCCCTGAAGTGCTGGTAGGCTGCTATGCAGCACAGCTCCCTGAGGTGATCGGTCCATGGCCAGCAATATAGGAACCAACTTGGCAGGCCGGGTGGGCATGGACCCAGAGGCCACCCCCATCACCAAGTTCCTCTGAGGAACTGAGAATTACCACCGGACCGTTTGTGGCAGCCTCAATCACCCAATGAGTGTCGATACTGTCCTGGGCACAGACAACAGTGAAGGTGTCAGCAGCACTCTGATAACCGCGTGCAAGGATTCAAGCATGGGCTCAAGGAGCAACTGTGCTGGATCTGGTACCATTGATGGATCAACGCCGAGACCCTACAGTGCCTTCTCCATGGCCTGCTGTACTCGCCTCTCCAGCTCCTCCTCAAAGATCGCAGATGCCAAGACTGTTATGCTTAACAACTTGCAGGCTGCTCCTGTGAGCCAGCTCACTTACCCCATGCAGCCCAGCTCTGCTGACATCATTGCTCCTAGAGGCCTGGGACACTGCAGTTTCAAGTGGCTAGAGATGCCACAGACACTGACCACAGGGCCCTCCCTTAGGCGTGCACACTCAGCAGATGCCACTATTTTAAGGCCCTGCGGTGGGAATTTCACTGGCCGGCACCCCTCAATAATGTCACATGGTCAGGTATTTAAACCCCGGCCATGCAACTCTATATTGCCTCAGCAATGGGAAGACTCATGAGTATGAGGAGTTTCTGCTTCCTCTGTGCTTCCAGCCTATCCAGCCTTGCGTTCATCTCTTCAACCCTGTCTTTCTGTCTTCAGTCTTGCCTAGCCTTTTCATTCTCCAGCCCTCTCTCTTCCCTAGCCTGCCTGCCCACCCCACCCTCGGACTTATTTCTTGAAACTGACCATAGCCGGTATCTTGTTTACTCTTGCTTGCTGCCTGCCTCCATCTCAGCCTGGACCATGACCAGCCACTGGAACTACTCTTTTTTCCATACCTCAGATTGCCACCTAAGACCTGGCAGCCCCCGGAACCTGAAGGCTCAACCCAAGGGTAAAGAGGCTGCTTTAGGCGAAGCTCCAGCTCACTCACTGCACAGTCTACTCTGCCAGTTGGTGGTAAGAACCTTCAGGGCCTTCCCTGCAGGTTGCATCAACTTTACCCCAACACAATGGTCCACAATCCTAACACTGACTGGGATCCAGCAGGTGTCACCAGATCCTCTTCGGAACAGAGAGGAGGATCAGTGGAGACCATGGCAAACCAGCGCCTCTCACCAAGGAGCCATTTTGGGGGAACTGCGGCCAAGGCTGGTGCATATTCATGCCTGGCACTTAGTATTGATGCTGATGCTTGGATCAGTCCTTTCCTGGTGCAGAGGTTGAAGATTATGAACCTGATGACCTGGAAGAGCTGGGAGATGGTCCATCTCCGGTGTCCCTGGAAGTCTTAGACGCTGACGGAGCTGATGGCCCTGCCAATGTTGATAGCTCGACAGCCATTGGTGCTGCTCCAAGTTCCCTTGATGTTGATGCTTCTGATGCCCATGTCGATGGATCAGTGTTCCATAGCCCGAAGAGCTGGTCCATTTTCTCCAACCGGGCCCTGCATCTTTCTGGGGTCATCTGTACACACTTGGTGCACCCCTGGAAGTCATGCGATGCCCCAAGGCAAAGGGCACATCTATCAATTAGGTCCATGATAGTCTGTCTTCGCACACCAAGGGCATCGCTTGAACCCCATTGATTACATGTAGTTACAAAAGAAAAGGGACGTAATGTTGAAATAGATAGTGGCGGCCATTGATGATCCCCCAGAGCAGCAGTGCACTCAGTGCCCGCTGGCCAACTATGAAAGGATACTTACCGAAAACATCAAATACCCTGATGATAGAGGAGAGAACTGGGGGGGACCCTGCGTTGACTGTGCAATACCAATGGAACAAAAATATTTCAGAAAGAGCAAAAATGCAGCTAAACTCCTAAAACGAGAAAAAGTAGAGAAATAAACTTCACCATAAGATACTGGGCTCCACAAAAAGGAAGCAAGAGAGGAACCCACATGGCCACATGGTAAATTGCATGCTGGAGCATTCTCAGAGAAACAATCAAAGTTCTAGAAACTTTGACATAAGTTTTCCGTGCCTAGATCCATTGGATGATGTTACCCATGTGTGAGGATTACCATCTTGCTTGTCCTCAGAGAAAGGTTCACATAGCAGGAATATCCGCACACCAGGGTGAAATGGACAATTACTTTGCAGCAGTCTTCAAACAAATGCCAGACAGGATATAAGCCAAAGTAGTAGAAATCTTACAGGTCTTCAACAGGGTAGAAATCACGCTGAAGTTTTCTCTTCCTGTGCAAGCATCACCTTATAAGGAGCAGGTTATAAGACAGAATGGAGCCTGATCTTCCATGAGGAACAGTCCTTGAGATATGAGAAACTGAAAGGGAGGACTGACTCAAACTTGACAGATCTGCATACAATGGCCTTCTTGGTCAATCTGGAACCACCAACATAACCAGCT
This sequence comes from Rhinatrema bivittatum, assembly GCF_901001135.1. NCBI lineage: Eukaryota > Metazoa > Chordata > Amphibia > Gymnophiona > Rhinatrematidae > Rhinatrema > Rhinatrema bivittatum. The sequence goes on along the minus strand of NC_042620.1, from coordinate 49,235,731 downwards.
AGCACCAATTTTCTACCCTCTCAGGGTCCTTTCCTCTATCAGAGGCCAAGGAAGAAACATATATACTAGTTCATTCTCCAACCACGGTTGAATTAGGGTATTGATCCTGCTGAAGCCTCACTCTTTCGGGTGAATGAAGAACCTTGGGTTCTTGCGAGTTACCATCAGAGCCATATAAGGAATGCTCCCACCAATCTATCATCTCCTGATAAGCCTCTTGGCTGAGTTCCCACTCCCCATGACCAGACATATTTCTGTCAAGAAAATCAGCCTGAATGTTTTCCACTCCTGTGAAGTGTGCCATTGAAATTTGTGGGTGATTCTGATCTGTCCATCAGAATAGCAGACTTATCTCCCTGGCCTAAATCCAGCATCTCTTTACACAATTTTTAGAGCTTAGCTGCTGAACCTTCCATGGGGAGAAAAGCCAGTGAGCGTTCCCTTGCTTCTAGCTTCCAGAACCCCTTCCTCTCTGGATCTCTGTATAGCACGGTAGGCCTGGCACAAAAATAAAAACAATTCTAGTGAACCCACCACACTCACCCCAAGATGGGAGGGTAGGGCTTCTGATGGTTTCTTGTTCAGTCTCCCCCAGATTCAGTACCTAGATTTGGCTCCATGGTGGCAGCAGCCATTCCTGTTACTGCGTAGGTCTCCACAACAGGGAAAGAGAAGGAATGGACAATACTTTGCAGCAGTCTTCAAACAAATGCCAGACAGGATAAAAGCCAAAGAAGTAGAATTCTTACAGGTCTTCAACAGGGTAGAAATCCACCCACTGGATAGATGATTGCAGGTGAGATGAAGGCTTCCTTAGCTGTCTCCCCTTTCTTCCCAAGGCCTCAGACCCCCAGATATATGAGACAATAGAAATCAGCCACACTGCTTATGTGCCAGCTCCTGCAACTCCCACACCAGCAACCTTAATTTGACATTCCTAAAGTCCATGGATCTACCAGAGCTCAAAAAGAAATCTGTCCACCACCTAGAAAAAGCCAAAGCTACCACGGGGAGACAGTCTGCCAGAGCTGAAAGATATCAGCAGTAGAAAGGCTTCTCCTCCAGTGGGAAGCATGGGGATCCCAGGCTTTGAAACAACCTCAGCTTGAACTGCTCTGCCTTACTGTGTGTAGCCACAAGTTGATTCAATTCTTCCTGCTGTTTTTGAGCTTCTTTATCAAACAAGATTTCATTTTCTATCATGTTTTGTTGTTTTTTAACTTCAGTCTGGAAGCAAAAAGGTAACTAAACCAGAGAGCAGGAGGAGGAGGAGGAGTGGAGTATAAAGAGTGAGCCCTCCTTACTCCAAAGAAACAATCCTGAGCTAGCCATGGATACCTGGCTCACTTAGAATGAGCAACCAGTGAGTCTAACCTAAATAATGCTCCATTAGTAAAACAGCAAAAAACTGTTGTCCTAGGAATAAAGATCAGGTGCATGCTAACAGGAGAAGCTGTAGATCAAAACCTAAAAGTTAAGGATTGAACTGCATCAGTCCAGAATGTGCTACCATCTGCAGGAGAGAGAATACTGGCTTTTACCTGCACTGCTCCTTCCTATGAACTGGTATTGATGTCACAGAATAAAGGTAAGGTCTTCTGTCTCCATCTGCTAGTAGGCGGAGTAAACCCATGTCTGGACTGATAAGGATTATCTTTTGAGAAATCTTAAAATATATTGCTAGATGTTTTCTTTGATCCTCTCAATAAGGAATTTTTAAGGTTCCTCCTCCTATCTGATGTTATAGCTACTCAGGGTTTTGCCTTTTCTTACTTTTCTCCCCATCTTTGGAAAACTATGCTGTTGGATATTAGGTAAGTGACTATGTATTCAGTTTTCAAGAAGCAATACAATCTTGATTGTTTTAGCAAGCATTTTAGACAAATTGTTTTGCTACTGTATTCTGTCATTTTTATGTAAATATATTCTACAATTTTATTGTAATTAAGATAATTTAATGGCAGAATATCAAATTTGAAAATAAAGTAAAAATCAAAATGTACTTGCTGGAGGAAAGCAAGGTTAAAGGGATAGGACAAAAATTCAACTATCTGACACACTTTAACAGAGTACGGGAGGATGACTTTTTTCTTCTTGCAGGGAGGAAGATGCAGAAGAAATATGAGAAACCACCTCTTTACTGACAGTGTTGTAGATAGAGCTGCTAGCAATCAAAATCATGAAAATGTAAACATGTTTAGGAAAGACAGAGCCCAGTGAAAGGGCAGGTGGGGGAAACAGACAGAAGAAAACGAGGGATGGGACTAGAGTGCTGTCGTATGGAAATGCAAAGAGGGAAGAACAGAACCAAATGGCAGAGAGTGGAAGTAGAGCTGTCTTCCAAGAAGGCCGTGGTATAGCTGCATTAGGCTTCCACCAAGGTTAGCGTAACCTGTATAAAGCAGCCATAGCTACAATAAAGAGTGACAGTATAGCTCGCTGCATTAAGGTGACAAGAAGACTAGGGTAATATTCACAAGAGGGGCCATGGTTACAGCCTTAACAAACAGGCACAAGGTGACAGGATATTTCAGCTTCACAAGTTTTGATGGCTGTTTGAATTAGTACAAAGTTTGCTGTAAGACACTGGAGGAAGACACTGGGTGTTGGAATAAGTATGGGACTTTTAAGAACCAGAAGACAAGGAGGCCTGGAGTAGCCTACCAATAGTAGTGATGGTGACCATCACTGTAACTACATTTAAAGAAGAACATATTCAAAGGCATTTACCCGGATAACCTGTGAGTTAATCAGTTAAAGAGCTATTTTTTTTTTAATATCTAGGGCACTTATCTGGCTATCTTAGAGCCTCATTTACTAAGAGATGTCATTCGGACGCGACGCGAGACCTTTAAAATGCTGTAGGGGAGCCACGACTCCTCTTTCGACGGGGGACACTCACCTGGAGCCCTAGCATTGCAACCGCCCGACAGTTCCTGAGCACCACCACGAGGCACCGACTGCGGCCTTAGAGCCCCCCCCAAGCCTCAACCAGGTACTGCCGCCTCAGTACGCCCGCCGACCGCGACTCAGCGACCGCCCCCGGAACGGAGACGTCATTCGGACGTGACGTGGGACCTTTAAAAACGCTATAGGGGAGCCGTAGGTGCTGCGCACTATGCGTCGCGCGCCTAAGGTGCGCGACCAAGGAGCATGCCCCTTGGCGCGCCCCGTAGCATGACCCATTAACCCGATCCCTAACACTAACACTGAGCTCGACTTGGGCCCCCAACTGGCCCCCACCCCCACTACGAGTCTTCAAACCAGGAACAGGACTTGACAGCGATGAGACTGAATCGGCACCCATCCGATTACTGACATCTCACATGCTGACTTCCAACAAGGAAACACATTTATACTGAGAAGAATACTCCTTGTTGCGACAGTCGCTGCTCGACGTCTCCACTCCGCCCTCCTTACCTCCTTGGCGACTCCCTCTTGCTCAAGTGGAAGGTTGGCTGCCGCGGCGTCATTCTGCCGACTTCTCCCGGCATCCCCGGAGCGGCTCGACGCTGCAATCCGCCATGATTCACAAGAGCCTAAGGGCGCGCGTGCGGCGCGGCCCCGACTGATGTACCAGCAGTGGTGCGAACCTCAGGGGCGTTCCCCTGAGATGACGTCATCCGTACCAGATATATAAGGTCTCAGAAATCGCTTAATAATCGAGTTAGCAAGGGTTACTCTACCTAAGCTGCTCTGCCTCTTCGGACTTACCAGGGGTACCCGCTCCTCGGGGGCCTCGCTCTCTTTGCTTTTTAGGTCACAGTCAGGAACCGGTACTCGCTCCTTGAGGGCCCATGTTCCCGGTCTGGTTGCTGAATACTTGTTCTGCCTGGAAGTCATCGCTGCCTACTATACCAGTGAGTTACCATCTCTCTCTCAGAGCTTTTCCTGGAACTAGGTACTCGCTCCTCGAGGGCCTAACTCATTCCTGAACTCGGCATACCCTGCCTACTCATTATATTCAGTTTCTCTACAGCTCAGTTATCCAGGATCGCTGTTCCAGTACCTGAGGAACTAAAGCCCTGCCGGGCACTTCCAACTCACAACTGCCACCTCTAGTGGTTCAATATACTGTTTAATAAAAGAACTAGTATGTCTGTCTCCATACTCTGAGCCTAACCGGTTGTCCCTCTCGGGATCTTCCCCCTGGGACGTGGTCATCTGCCATCGGCCCAAGGATCCACCCACAACTACCTCAAACACCAACACTCCTACACCTTAGATCTGCACCTCCCTGAAGTATCCCGACAAACAGACGAACAAACCCCTAACGTCAACCGCCACTCATGCAACAACTCCCGACATTACTTCTCACCAGATGCTTGAACATCTCACATGAGAGAGCGCCATCTGAGCAACAACCCTCCCAACCTCAGAGTCACAACACACACTTAAAATGGCCCGTCCGACTCTTTCAAAGACCCTCAACAACCTCTGAACCCACCTCTGAAGTGAGACCCACACACCAGCAACTCCATTCACACACCTTCGAATCCAGAGGGATAGGCACAACCCGCAGAACTCCCACACTTGACAAAATACTACTTAAGAGCTCGACCTGACAGCCAAACCCTTCAGAAACACGCGCTGAACATCAACCTTACATCATAATCTCAATCTAACCCAAGAGATCTTACACAATCAACATGCAACTACTCAACAAAACTATGATGTACCACGAGACCTCAAAACTCCCATCAATGAAACAACAGAACCTAATAAATATATCCATCAATGACATCTAAAATACTTCATTTACCTTTCCTTCATACTCATAAACACTCAATCTATAACCAAAAAAATCATGCTAATAACAGACATGCTGCAAGATCAAAAACCTGATTTCATTGTAACAGAAACATGGCTCAAAATTATAGACAATGTAATAACTAACCAACTAGCAAATAGCACATACGACATATTCTCAATTACCAGATTATACCGCAAAGGCGGTGGAATTATGCTAATAGTCAAAAAATACCTTGCTATGAAACTAGTCCCTAATTCAATGGCCAAACAATACGAAATAGCCCTATTCAATTCCACAAAGCTCCAAATAATACTGATCTATTGCTCCCCCAAACTACTAGAGAACAACATCTTTCCATTAATCGAATTCCTCACCTCTACCATCAAAAACAAGAAACCCACAATCATATTAAGAGATCTTAACCTCCACGCCGACGAAACCCCCCCTTCCCACCACACTCAATCCCTGATGGATATACTAACTGCACTCAACTTCATGCAACTAATAAACAAATCAACACACAAGGCAGGACTCACAATAGATCCGATATTCACCAATGATAAATTTCAAGCAAACCCCACAGTAAATTGCACGCCAGTACCATGGTCCGACCACTTTCTCATAAATTGCAAGACAAAAGTTGTATCCACCTCCTCCCAAGAACCCAACAAACCATACTCCTTCAAATACAGACCTCCATTCCCCCTTGAACCACTGCAACAAGAATTGGGAAACAACTAAAGGACATAGATATTACCACCATAAACAACGCAACACGTTCATGGCAAAAAATTACCACAAATATAGCCAACAACTTAAACCCTGAAAGAACAAAAAAGATTAATATCAAAAGAAAGAATGATAATCCTTGGTTCAACAAAGATCTAAGAAACGCCAAATGAACACTCAGAAAAAAGGAAAAAGATTGGCGCAAAAACAAATGCCCCTTGACACTAGCCAGATATCGAACCTACCTTGCAATCTACAAAAACCTGATAAAGCAGAGAGACTACTACAGCAAAAAAATTCAAAACCACTCAAACAACCCAAAAACTCTGTTTAACATAGTAAAAAACCTAACCTCAGACAAGAGCAATGCTATCAACCATACAGACAAAAACCTAAGCCAGGATCTAGCAATCTTCTTCAAAAACAAAATATGTAAAATTACGGAAAACAATCAAAACTCCCACAAATTTCATACAACCAAACACCACCAAAATTTCTCCATGGTCATCATTTGAAACTATATCATCCATCGAAGCTGAAAATCTAATCAAATCTCTAAAACCAGCAAGCCGCAATTTTGATAAAATACCAACACGAACCCTAAAAGAGCTATCCCATACCATCGCACCATCACTACAATCATTAACAAATCACTCGAAGAAGGCGAACTCCCTGACAACCTCAAGATGGCAACAATCAAACCCATCATTAAAAAAAAAAAAAAAAAAAAAAAAAAAGAACTTGGACCCCACTGAACTCAATAACTACCGCCCCCATCTCAAACTTACCATTCCTGGCCAAACAAACAGAAAAGACAGTCCTGAAACAACTGATTGAACATCTAGATATAAACAACATTCTATACCCCACACAACATGGATTCCGCAAATACCACAGCACAGAAACACTACTTCTCAACCTATCCAACACAATACTAAAAGGTTTCAACAATGGACAAAATACATCCTCATTCTACTGGACCTATCAGAAGCCTTTGATACGGTCGACCATCAAACACTGCTCCTCAGGCCTAACCGAAAAGACTCTAAACTGGTTCAATTCATTTCTTCAAAACAGATCATTTCAAGTAAACATTAACAATTCCATATCAGAACTAATCCCACTCGAAACCAGAGTACCACAAGGGACAGCCCTATCTGCCACACTTTTCAACATCTACTTACTCCCCTTATGTCACCTACTTTCAAACCTCAACATCACGTACTATATGTATGCAGACGACATTCAACTACTCATGCCCGTATCGAACACCATAGAAAATGCTCTCAAACTAGCCGACAAACATCTCAATATAATAAAAAATACTCTAAACCACATGAATCTATGCCTTAACATGGAAAAGACTGAATGTATTCTGCCTAAAAGAAAAAGCCATCTTACACAACCCAAAAACACAATACAAATTGACAAAACCATGATCAAAATAAATGAAAACGTAAAAGACCTGGGGATTTGGCTCGACACTGAAATGAACTTCAAAAAACATAACCATGAAAACCAAAGAAGGATTTTACAAGCTCTCAATACTGAAGAGACTAAAACCGCTCCTAAACCAACCACAATTCAGAACTATTCTTCAACCCCTTATATTCACAACCTTCGACTACTGCAATTCACTAATAGGCCTTCCCAAATCTTGCACTCGCCCCCTTCAGTTACTACAGAACACCACAGCAAGAATACTCACCAATCACAAAAGATCAGAACACATTACCTCAATACTAAAGGAACTACACTGGCTGCCCAGAGCGAAACGAGTAGAATACAAATTACTCACCATAATACACAAAACCATAAACAATGAAAAAAAATGCTTAAATTCTATATTCCAGAAGCATTTACCACAGCGCAACACCAGATCTACCAATAAAGCTCTGCTCGCCATACCATCAGTAACAACGGCTAACCTTACAACAACTAGAGATAGAGCGGCCTCTATAGAAGGACCTCGCCTTTGGAACTCTCCACCCGAAAAACTCAGGCTACAAAATGACTCAAAACTATTCAAAAAACAACTAAAAACATTCCTATTTAAACAAACTTACAAAGATGGCATAGGTTAACACCACCAACAACCAATATTAATACCATGTCAAGAAACCATTGCAATGTAAATACCCAGACGAATAAATTTGACCCTTGCTCTTCAGTGGCATTCAATTTCCTAATCTGCCAGTAAAGTTAAACTTTCAATAATTTACCCCGACTGCTAACAAATATAAATATATCCAATCTACCCTTGCAAATTGATATATCCCTATGTTAATTAATAAATTTAAATTCTTAACTAGTGGACCTGTTTAACTGTTAGGTAACGGACCTATTATAACAGTTATGATACGCATTGTATAAAGTTGCTTTACCTATTTATTTCTGTTACTGTATTCATTCTCGTAGCTGTATTTGTTATGAAAATCATTATTATACCTAACTTCTCTTTCATTGTAACGAGTTATTATGAAAATAATTGTTATATCATTGTTATATCTAACTTATCTTTCATTGTAATGAGTTGTTATATCTGTAAACCAGAGTGAAGGCATGTACCAAACTTCGGTATATAAAAACACACAAATAAAAGAAAGAAAGAAATAATTTTTCCCTTAGACACAGAATGGGAGAAAAGCTTTAGTAAATCAGGCCTTTAGTTAGCTACATATGTTTATCCAGCTAACTTTAGGACTGCTCTTCGGCTGTGTGGACAAATATGCTTAATATGGAACGCTTCATGTTTTGATAAAGTCATAACATGAGAAAATACCTAGTGCTTAGCAATAATAAGCACATTAGATTGGCAACATCTTTCAACCTCGGGGAAGATGGGATTCAGTGATATATTAGAGAGTAAGAGAGGACAACACCAGTCCTTGAGAGCTGCACAGGACTGTTTTTTTTCAGGCTACTCACAAGGAACTTTCATGAGATGTGTATGCACACATTTAATCTAAACACTAAATTTGCACATATTGGTCCTTCTGAAAACTAAGCTTGTTTTCAGCCTTCAAGGACCAGATAGCTACCCGTCACCAGCTGTTGTCACAAAGGAAAGAAGTGCATGAGCTATCTTTTAAAAATTATATAATTTAGTAAATGATTAAACTAAAGGGCTAATGACAGTGCTTGCACAAAAAAAGGCAATGATACCTTACGACAATTGTTAGGTTAAACTGCAAGCAAATAATAAACCAAGATCCTCATTACAGATGAAGAAATATTAAGCTCCAGTAGCAGAAATGTCTGTGCCATTGATACAGTGCTCACCTCACGGAGGGTTGGTTTGCCTTTAAAAAACTCTGCATTTTTGCTGCTTTTGGGTGGATTAAATTTGGGATTCAGAAATGCACAGCCATTAGCAATAGCTTCCAGGGGTGCCGGTCCTTCATATGGAAAACCAAGACCAACGAACAACTGCAAGATAAAACAAACAAAAACAAAAAAAAAAAGACAGAAGCCATTAGTGTTTTCACTTTCAAAAATATACTAGAAATGTTCTAAGAGTAAAATCTGAAGCAAATATCAAAAAGATAAAAACAGCATTTCCTCCATGTGTTATGTAGGGGTCCTTACCTTGCAACCTGCCTGATGCAGGAGAGGAGCTACAGTGCAGACCAGAACAGGAGGGCAGAAGCAGCAGCAGCAGCTCTGTGGTGCGGATCACAGTGGGAGGGGATGGGGGGGGGGGGGGGGCACGTTTGCGTTGCTGATTAGAGTAGGGCCAGGTATGGCGGCTCTGTGCCACTGGTTACATTAGGATCGGGAAGTGGCAGCTCTGTGGGATCAGATCAAGAGTGTGGAGCAGCGGCTGTGTTCTGTGATTTAGGGAAGAAGGCCTTCCGCTTTGGGATCTATATGCACACCCGAGAGTTACAGAGAGGATAGGGAAGGGCGGAGGTGGGGAAGAAAAGATGAGGAAAAGTAGAGGATGGGGAGGATGGGGAGGATAAAGAAAAGAGAAGGAGGGACAGGAGGGGAAAGACAGCCAGGTGAGCAAGGACAGAGAGAATGGGGATGCTACCGAGCATTTTCTGGTGCACATAAGAACGGCAGAACTTTCTGGTGCGGGTGCCCTTTAACTTTGCTTAGATGGCATAAGGCAGGCTGAAGGAATCTAGAAGAGACCCTTTTGATGGTGGAAGCAGGGTAGGTCTCTGGCAGTTTTGAAAACCTTTACCTTGGTGGTAGCTTCCACCTGCACATCAGGAGTACATTGCCCATCTGAAATGTTTCACGCACAAGTCCCAGAACAGGCTGAGGGAAACCCTCCGCAAACCTCAAAGTGAGCATAATGCCAACATTTCCCAGGTTTCCTCATGAGCCTAAGCGCGGGAGCACACGGCTGGCGAGGATCTCATGGTGAGAATGCTCCCTGAAATTTAGTTTGATGCCAAAGGAATCCGTGCGCTGCAAAAAGTTTGGAAATCACTGCTTTAAATAAACAAACACTCTCACATAGCACTTAAAAAAGGGAGTAAAATCCTATCATCCGTCACTAGTTTGCTAAAAAAAAAATATATATATATATATTCCAGAAACTTTATCCTGGTTGTTTGTAATGCCAGTAAAGACATGCTCTGCACTCCCTTAGTCTGCTTTCTCCACCCTCCTAAAATATTGGAATGTGCTGAAAAACAGGTTTAACAATCTTTCTGTAGAGGACTGGCCTGAAAGCCGAGGGAAAAGCTGTTTAGATTAAGTCCTCTTTTTTTTTTTTCCTGCATGAAACCAGGGAAACAAACAGCCCCTTTCAGTTATGGTCTGAAAAGGGCGGGGTGTCTGACAGCATTTCAAACAAATTGTTAGAATCCTCTGCCAGACTAGAAGGTACAAACCTTACATACAAGTCACATCACGGAGAAACTATGCCATGTCACTTTCTCCCTGACCAGTTCGGCATAGGTGTCAATTGGGGGGGGGGGGGGCGGGTGGAAGAATTGTATTCCTATGATGAAGCAAAAGGACACGATCTCCTCTATTCAAAACAGTAGGTGGCAGCAAACTTCAATTTAATGGATACTTCCCTAGCCATCAGCACCTCTGCAGTGATAAAATCTACCATACAGCTCTTTCCTCTGAGAACTGCATGTCATAGCACAACCTGCCTCTGAATAACACCCAACTAGAGAAAAAGATTATGTCGGACGGCTAGAAACATGATGATCTTAAATTATACACTGAATTTCTTTTTCTAATCCAGGCACAAAGAAATTTACCTCCTGAACGAGCTAGCCAGTCCTATCTATTTTATTGAAAGATAATTTATGCCAAAATGAGTGGAAAGCTCCGATACGAAATATGCTTTTCCACCATAGGTTTCTGACCAATACTATAACTTGCTCGCAAGTCCAATGTTCAGTAAGGCCAGCTCCTGAGTCGCATGACAAGTACGTTAGGGAATTATAGCCCAGTAAGAAAGAAACTACCTGTAGCAAATTATTCTCTATTAATGTGCCCTTTTCTAGTACAAGTGCATAGGCTATTACAGCTGGTAGGAGGATTCCCAGTTTCCAGTCCCAATCAGTAGCAATATTTTCTGTGGATAACCTTGGGATTCAATGCTTAGTACGTTGGAACCAAACTCAAGCCCTCCACAGTATTAAAAATAACAGTATTGCCCTATTAAAAATAACAGTATTGCACTGTTATTTTTAATCCTTTAAAACAGACACTTTTGGAAAGTTCACAGATTCCGGTAAAAACCAATAATGGATAAATCATATATCAAATTCCTCTGTTCTGAATGTAACCCCTGCTCCGATGATTCAGCACTAGGCCATGAGCTCCTAGATACAGGAGCTCATGGCCTAGAGCTGGTCCCTTGACTTTCTGGGGTACCTGCACAGAGGGGAAAAAAAGGTAATTCTTGAAGGCCCTTAGAGGTTTTCCTCAATGGGGCTCTTCTGTTGATCAGCCCAGTCAAAAGCAAAAAAACCCCAAAAACAAGCAAACAAAAAAACAAACAAAAAAATCATCATACAGACTCCAAAACAGTTAAAAATAAACAAACACTTTTCTGGCATTGATGGCTGGTAAAACAAAGTGTGGCAGGCTACTGTAGACCAGGTTCCTGCCCCCATGAGCTTGTCATGTGTGTTGGAGCCTTACAATGTAGACTGAGTTAGGTCTGTATCTGAGTGATGTGTTTTGGACCTGTCAAAAAGGGGTTTTCAGCTTTGCAGAGACTGCAAGCTGCAGCAGCCCAGATGAAGGAATATAAAAATACATCAAAGCCCCTGTCTGTTCTCCTGTGAATGCAAATGTTCTGTAAGAATCAGCATCCAACATTCACAGGGCTATACTGTTTAACTTGCCCAGAGAACAGCACTACATAGCCAAAGGAATTCTGGAAGACTATTTAAGGTAGAAAAGGCACAATTTGGCTCTGTGTGTGCGGGGCAGGGATGGCCACGAGCAGGAGAAAGGAAGAGAGGAATGCATTTGGCAGCCCTGCAATCAGTTCTCCTGAAGAGCTAATTATCAACAGGGAGAGACAGATGTCTGTGCTCTGAAGAAAGAGAGACAGCGGTTTTTGCTTCATAGCCGAGCTACATGTAAAATCCTAACAAGGGACAGAGGGGCCAGGAGCTGATAGACTTCCTTTCCAAAGATATCCAGGCCCAGGAGCACATGGCTGATCACCCTCCTAAGAGACTGAGTTAAGAAATCTAAATTTTGCAGATAGCATTTTAATCGAGGACAGGGAAGTTTTATTTCCTTGCCTTTTGTCCCCAAATTTAGTATCTCATCTTAATCACTTTAGCCTTTCAGCTAAAGTCAAGTATAAACCCCTTGCTGGTAGGTACATTTGCACAAAATAGGGCTGAGAAGGAGAAACTGGTGGAGCGTGATCTTTCTATACGAGATTGAAATCAAGCCAGCTTTCTGTTTAGTACCAAGTAAACCATTTGGGGAAGAACCCCAGGAGAGAGACACCTTTCAAATACTGCAGTGCTCATCTATTGGTTTGTCATTTAGCCAGCTCTACCATCAAAAGGCAGTTCTTCATTTTTGTGATTGGTTTTTTCCCCACACAATTTTGTATTTGGGACAGGGTGCACCCTTTATGAACTGGTGATTTTGGAGTGGATCTATTTCCCCAACATTCTTTTGAGTACTCAGGGGTAAAGACAATTTTTGAAAGCTATATATTTTCACTACCTTTTTCCCTTCCCACCTTTCTCTATTAACATTCCCTAATTTTTTTCTTTTAATTATCCATATGAGTATGTTGATTGCCCTGGCTAACAGGGCATACCCATGGTTATTTTTGCATTGCTTGATTTGAAATAAGAAAACTGCAAGTTTATATTATACTTCACTACTGAACTTTTCCCATTTAATGTTCTGGTTGGATTTACTGGCTACTTACACAATACTATGAAAAGGGTTAATTATTGTTTTATTCTGGTGTGATAATTTTATCTGGTTTGTAGTGCCACAAGTGAGATGTTGTTTGGGAAGGACACAGAATTGTGGTATCAGGGTGACCGGGACCCTGTCTCGTCCGCTACTCAGGCTACGAACCCGAAGATAAATCATACTAGTAAATATATCATCTCATGTGGTACTCCCCACTCAAAGCATAGGGGGTAGTCATGGTCTGGACTGGGGGGGTGGGGGGGCACATGACGTCCAAAGCAGTGATGCACTAATGGCTAGTAAAACAAAACTCAGACAAACATCAGTCACTTTCAGCAGCAACAATTGCTATCCCAACCAGGTCAGCTCTTGGGACAGGAATCATCCTCCCTGTAGTTCCTCGCGAGTATCTGGTTTGAAGGCCGCTCTCCTCCTGTATTACAATATCTTTTATCATTTTGGTGAGGTCCAGATTGGAAAAAAGTCAGCTAGAAGCTGACTAGAAGCCCTTTTTTCCAAAACTCCCTTCTCAGTAAGCACATCTCCAAACTTCTCTCAAGACAAATGGAGAATGTCTGCTTTCTGATAACTTCTTTTCTTCAAATCCCTTAGGGGTCTTCCTGTTGCAACCCTTTTCCTTACTGGAAGTACTGGGTACATCTCCATCCCTTGGGTATCTGTCCCCTTCAAGGGACAAGAATTCTTTGCTCCAGATTCTCCTCAGTTGTGAGAAGATCAGATACTTGGAAATTTCCCTTTGAAAGGAAAGATCCCAAATCGAGGCACTCTGAGGGAGGTGGCACCTTCAGACTGTGGTAGGCAGGCTGACTGCTCCAAGAATCTACTCTAAAAACTCTCTGCATCGCCTAGGTGAGGAGCATCACTTCTTAATAATCTCACTAGCAGGGGGCACGGCCTGTTCGGACCATTGTGCCGTAAGACTAAGGGCAGATTTGGGGGTCCCCCTTACATGAAAGAAAGCTTAGTTAATGCATTGGTTGTGAAACAGCAGTGGTTTCATCAGAATCCTTCGTGAACTATGCAATGTAGACCTAAACATTGCAATAATTGTTAATGAGCTGTGAAGCAGTTTGGGAAAGTAACATGCATGAGACTCGGTGGGAGGGAGAACTCTTCTCTTTCTCACAGGTTTACAATTACCTTTATGACACACTACTTCAGACTAATCTCAAACATCTAATGCTACAATAATGTCACAATAGAGAGAACGGGAAAGAAAAGGCATTCTGAGCATTAAAGTGCTGGTTAGGAGCTCCGGATTTTGGGTAGACTCAGATCAGTTTAAATCCTAGGGATGGCTGCCAAGCAGTAGGTATTTAATTCCACAAGGAACGATGAAGATAACAGAATATACATAATAAAATTAAAATAAGAAGTCTTCATGGGGAGGCCTTGCCTCCTAGAATGCCCAATAATAAGGTGGGGAAATGGGGGAAGAGTGCCTTTATATGTACACAAATAAACCCTTCAAAACACAGTGTGCTAGAGACTGGAGAGCACAAATTTCATTTCTCGATGTGTAGCCAAGCCTCAAAGATGCCTTGCGTTTTATGCCACTCTCTACAAAGATCTTTTCCCAGAATATCAACAGGCTTTGTGCCACCAGTCAACAACTTCTTCCAACTCCTCATTTACTTCAATGAGAATTCTGAAATGATTTTTCAATTTAGCAGGCTCAAAAAAAAAATCTGCCAAGTTGAAATGTCTGTGCAGGTATATAGAGCTAAAATACATAACTACAGAGCTGTGCAGAAAGAGAACAATAACTTTCTTTCAAAATCTGCACTTTGTTGTTAAAGGTAGAGTGCATTGGTCCGATTGTTTTATTTTCTTGTATTTTAAACCCTTTTACCTTGAACGCCATTTTCCCCATCTCCTCTGCTTTGAATTATGAATGTTCTTTTATGTAGACTGCTTAGATCTCCCAAAATTTTTGTATAGGCGGTATACAAAAGATTTTAAATAAATAAAATAAATAAATGTACTGCTGCTACCGTATGGCTGAGAACAATCATTACGTCTCTGGCTGATGACTGATCCATGTTCATCACATTGTAGACCAGGGACATGAGTGTGTGTTTGTGTGCTCTATTGGAAGGCAAGCTCTCTCCTGAAGAGAATCTATCAGGTTCCAGTGAATTGTATTTTTGGAAGGGAATTAGAGAAGGCTTCTTGAAATTCAGTCGAAATCCCGATTGAAGCAATTGTATTTATTTTTTTCAGGGAGGTTAAACACACCTCTCTGGGAATTAACTGTCACAAGCCAATCAGGTATGAGAAGACTGATGCCTTGAAATTGCAGATTTATTATTATTATTATTATTATTATTATTACTATTATTGCTAGGCATTTGGAGAATATCTTCTATGTTGCTGAAGAGCCAAAGGGGAGCCTTCTAACAGTGGGAGAAATCCACTATGAAGCATGGGTAATGCCAGTGGGTGGGATGGATGGGAATAGCATAAGCATCCTTCATATCTAGAGTGAGCATCCACTTGCCTGTGGATAAAAGGAAGAATTGTGTGGAGTTAATTTTGATTTTCTCCCAGGTTATATGCTTGTTCAGGCTTCTTAAATCCAGGATGGGTCTCAATCCCTTGCATGTTTGGGGGATAAGGAAGTAATGGGAGTAGAACCCCTGGCCATGCTGATGCTAAGGAACAGGTTTATCTCCCACTGTTTGAGGAGGGACTCCACTTCCAGGCAGAGTTGCGCTGATTGAGAAAGATCCAGCTTGAAGGCTGAGGAATGTAGCAGCATTAAAAGCCAGAGAAATGCAAGTGGTATCCAAAATCCACAATCTTGAAAACCCAGCAGTCCTTGGTAATCTTGATCCATTCCTCTAGGAAGTTTTAGAATTCTCCCTCCTACTCGAGGATTGTTGCTGCGTTCAAAGTGTGGTGAATAACTTGGTCCAGGCTTGGGCTGGACTTGTGAGCATTCAATGCCATCTAGTGCATGCTAGTTAACTACTGCTGCTGCTGTGAACATAGAGGCTGTATAAGGTATCTTTGAAAATTCTGGAAATACTGTCTGAAATTGGCTCTGAAAATACTGTCTTTTAAAAGAGTAGTAAGGGCGCCTTGCAGAAGGCTGTTTCAGACTCGTCAACAAGAACTGGACCGCACTATGTTGTTTTCTCGGCAACTTGTGTGAACATCGTCACAGAGGCTACTGGTTCTCAACCAGGCCATGCAATGTGCTCTGATGGATGCTGTCGAGTTGTATGTTGAGGTGTTGAATGCCTCATAAATGGAGCGAATAAAATGGCCTATACATTCTTCAGCATCTAGGATGGCTGAGGGTAGGCAACTTCGCTGGGTGGAAGGAAAGGCTGACTGATTTTTGTGACTGGGTGACTAGAGAACTGGATCAAGGAAGAGCGTTGGATATGATCTACTTGGATTTCAACAAAGCTTTTTGATACGGTCCCGGCAAAGGAGGTTTGTAAATAAAATGAGAAGCTTGGGCGTGAGCGCCTAGGTAGTGGCATGGATTACAAACTGGCCGACCAATAGGAGACAGCGTGTAATGGTAAATGGAACCTACTCTGAAGAAAGAGCCATGTTAAACAGAGTGCCACAGGGATTGGTGTTGGGAACAGTTCTGTTCAATATGTTTGTGAGCGACATTGCAGAAGGAATAGAAGCTAAAATATGTGTTTGTGGATGATACTAAGATCTACAACAGAGTGGACAGCCTGAAGGAGTAGAAAGAATGTAGTTATTTAAGAAAGCTTGAAGAGTGGTCAAAGATTGGCAGCGGGGATTCAATGCCAAGAAGTATGGAGCCATGCATCTGGGAGAAGTCCATTAACTGCTATTTATTTTATTTAAAAACATTTCTATACAGTCTTTCGCAACAGGAGTTGACCAAAACGGTTTACAAATTTCAAAATAAAAATAGGAGATAACTACAAATTAAATTAAGTTAAAAAATTTAAAATAGAAAATATAGAAAATCATAAAATAAACAGAAAAATAGAAAGTTAAGGAAAAAAATACAATTTATAATTTTAAGCCCTAATTCTAACTGTAACTCCTCAAATTCTTTAAGTTAACTATGCTGAATCTTATACAAACAAGGGTATAGTCAGAAATAACTTAAAATTAGAGTAGGAACAAGGTTCCCAGAGTTTTTTCATAGAGTTTACATAGTATAATTGGCAGGGAATCGATAAGTATGTGAAATTTATGATTGTTGTATGTTCATTCCTTCTTGTCCTGCAAAAGCTTCTTTAAATAAATATGTTTTTACTGATTTTTTGAATTCTTTGTGACTGGTGATCTGTCTCAGAACGTTTGGAAGCAAATTCCAGAGTAAGGGACCCGCTATGGAAAAAGCTCTTTTCCTGGGTATGTTTAATCTTGCAAGCCTGATTGTGGGAACATCAAGTAAATTCTTACTAGCAGATCTGAGGCTTCTGGTTGGTTTATAGAGCCGCAAAACGGTGCATAACCAGGTCGAGTCAGGATCATATATCAGCGAGTGTATTAGTGATAATACTTTGTACTTAACTCGGAATTTAATTGGGAGCCAATGTAATTTGAACAGAATAGGTGTAATGTGTTGTCTCATTGGAGATCCTATCAATAAATGAGCTGCAGCATTTTGAATCTGCTGCAGAGGTTTCAAAGTGGAATCAGATAAACCTAAGTGAAGACTGTTACAATAATCTAATCCAGAGAAAATGAGAACAATAATCTAATCAAGTTGACTTAGGGAATGGCCTCTGATTGGCATCAGTTGCATAGGATCTTCTTGGTGTTTGGGTACTTACCAGATTCTTGTGGCCTGGTTTGGCCTGTTGGAAACAGGATGCTGGGCTTGATGGACCCTTGGTCTGACCCAGCATGACAATTTCTTATGTTCTTATGGGATGCAGTAATCCAAAAGATCTGTATGTGATGGAGGGTGAAAGACTGGTGTACACGGACCAAGAGAGGGATCCTGGGGTGATAGTGTCTGAGGATCCGAAGATGGTGAAGCAATATGACAAGGCAATAGCTAAAGCCAGAAGAATGCTGGGCTGCAGAGAGAGAAATAACCAGTAAGAAAAAGGAGGCGATAATGCCCTTGTACAGGTCCTTGGTGATGACTTATCTGGAGTATTGTGTTCCGTACTGGAGTCCGTATCTTAAAAAGGGCAGAGATAGGATGGAGATGGTGCAAAGAAGGGGGTCTGTATCAGAAGACTTATGAGGAGAGGCTGAAGGATTTGAATATGTATATGCTGGAAGAGAGGAGGTGCAGGGGAGATATAATACAGACATTCAGGTACCTGAAAGGTTTCAATGATGTATGGACTTTGAACCTTTACCACTGGAAAGAAAACAGAACTCTGGGGGTCATGAAATGAAATGAAACTCCAGGGAGGGATGACTCAGAACCACCATCAGGAAATATTTCTTCACAGAGAGGGTGGAGGACTGGAATGCCCTTTCGGAGGAGGAGGTGAAGATGAAAACAGCCAAAGAATTCAAAGGGGCATGGGATAGGCATTGTGGATCTCTACAGGCTAGAGAATGGAAATGAGTTAAGTGTGCAGGGTGGGTAACTTACTAGTACGGCGGTTACTATTCTTAGCAGAAAGCATGGAGATTAATACCCTTAACCAATATGCTTTGATGCTTTTAATGCAACTGCAATACTGCTTCCCACTTAGACCGCAGGGAGAAAAGAGGAATTGGATTCAGACAACAACCAACGGCCCGAACTTCCATGGTCTCGGATACTGATATTATTATTATTATTATTTATTTCTTTTGTATACCGACATTCGATCGAGATATCACATCGGTTTCCAGATAACAGGTTGAATAGAGCCGGAACTGCCCTATTTTTACATTGTAACAAGATAACAGTTGATTAAACAATTAATATAAGGAACATTGTAACATATGGATAAAATTAAAATTAAATATTAAATGTGGGTATATAGAAGTGGCATATAGCCTATATACAATATGTACAAGCATTAGGGAAAAAGCACAGAACTGCTTCTATGGACAAGTCCTAAAGGAAATGAAGAAATCGTGCAGAGGGATAACTTGCTGGTGCGGCGGTTGCTACCCTTAATCAATAAGCCTTAATACTATGATGCAACACCAACATTCCTCTCTGCTTCAATGGCAGGACAAAAAGGAAATTGAATTTAGACAGCAACCAACAAGGACCTCAACTTTTACGGTCTGGGGAACCGATTAGCATGAGGGTAACATCCACAGAGTAGCAGTTACTACCCTTAACAGAAGGCATTGGATTACAACCCTTAACCAATAAGCCTTGATGCTTTTGATGCAACTGCAACATTGCTCTCTGCTTCAAAGGAGGAGGGGGGTGGTGGAAGTAAAGAGGAATTTGGATTCAGAGACAACCAGCATGAGCCATGCCCCCCCCCTTTTTTTTTTTTTTTTTTTTAAATACTGATGCATAGACATTAAGGAAAAAACACTGGACTGCTTCTGTGGCCAAGTCCATTAGCAAAGCACGTTAAGCAGCATTGACCAATACATTTTATTTTTATTTATTTATTTAAGGCTTTTATATACCGACTTTCTTGATACAAATCAAATCAACTCTGTTTACATCGAACTAAGCAGTTAACCATAACCAATTAACAAAAGACAAAATTTGATGAAGCATAAAGTTACATTATAACAAGGGAGCAAAAACTGGGGATAGGAAATTAAAGGGGGGAAAACAGAGATAGTATACTATATACAGGTAGGGTGTGGGAGGGAGGCAAGGAGCCAATCTCGTTATGACATATTAGCGAGTCTTAGTGCTAGTTTAATTACAGTGGAGATGGGAACAGTTCTGAGTCATGCTATTGGACTAGGAACAGGGAAAGGCTCGACCGAAAAGCCATGTCTTGAGTTTCTTTTTTAAAAGTTAGGAGACAGGTTTCCTGCCTGAGATCCGGGGGCATGGAGTTCCAAATGGAGGGACCTATTGTTGAAAATGCCCCGTCTCTGATGTTTGAGTGGTGCACCGCTTTGATAGGGGGAACGTGTAAGGATCCTTTACAGGATTTACATGAGGGTAAATCTGCACAGTGCGGCAGATACTGCCAGGGAAGCTTGCTGGGCAGACTGGATGGACCATTGGTCCTTTTCTGCCGTTACTTCTATATTTCTATGGGGGCTGCGGAGGCAGCGAGGCATAGCTGAGAAAGAACTCCATTTGTTGCCACCAGATTATGTCTCCATACATCATGGCTAATTCAGCCTTGCTTATTGATGGAAACATTTTTGTTTTCACTACACTGAAGGGCTCCTTTAAGAACTACTGTCTGGCTGAATGACCAGATTTTTTTTTTCTCTACTTGGCAGTGACATTATCTTCATAAGCATGACTAGTATTCTCGTTATATCATCACCAAACGTGACATAGGTGGCTGCTGTAGGAATAAGGGTGCACAGGCAGGGTATGGGTTATCAACTAACTAAGGGAATGCAAGGGTTTAAGTATGCTTAAAGAACTGTTGAAAGAAGTGGCTAGCTTCTTTAGCTTAAAAATTCCGACAACAAAACCAATGAGGGAAATTTAATTATCTCATATAAGCATATCTGCAGGTGATTCTTCTTAGCAGTGGAGCAAAGACAAAAAATTCAAACACAAAACAAGGTGGCCATCCTCTCATGCTAAGGTGAAAGATTTCATTATGTTCACAACAAGAGATCTGCTACTCAGTGTGGTGAAATTAAGAAGCATTTTACTATCAAAAAATTCATGGCTACAGCATTATCATCACAAAAACAGCATTAAGGAAAATGTTTAAGAAAATGTTCTCATTCAGCATATAACCTAGTAATTAGTTTTGAGACTGAAAACAAATTAGTCCCACCTGGTTTAGTTCTTCCCCCATCTTGGCTTCATTGTTTTATTGCAAATCCTCTTATTTGTTCTGTCTCATCTAACTGTCTTGTCTGGACTGTAAGCTCTTTAAAATGTGGTGTATACCTGTTAGCACTATACAAAGATTAATAATAATTCAACTCCTTACCATACTGCACAATTCTTCAAAGACAAAATAAAGAACCTAATGAATAACAACCTCACCGCAACATTCAAAGCATCAAGATACAAATCAAAGAATGCCCAAACTGGTCAAACTTCGATCCAGCCTCCACACTTGAAATCGAAACAATCATAAAAAAAAAACGAACCCAGCAAAGCACCCACTGGACAGCATCCCCATACATATGATCAAAGCCATAGAAACCACCATAACAGAAGCCATAACTAACATCATAAACCTATCACTCGCAGAAGGACACTACCCAGTCTGCCTAAAGTCTGCTATAATTAAGCCCATCCTAAACCTGGATCCAGAGAACTTACAAAACTACCGACCTATCTCAAACCTACCGTTCATCGCCAAAATCATTGAAAAAGTCGTGCACACCCAACTAACAGACCACCTCGAAATCAACAACTTACTATATCCCGCACAGTTTGGGTTCAGGAAACATCTCAACACTGAAACCCTATTTCTCTCCCTAAACGACACCGTTCTCAGAGGCTTCGATAACGGCCAAAGCTACTTACTAATCCTATTAGACCTGTAAGCTGCATTTGACACGGTAAACCACGCAATTCTCATTGAACGCCTAACTGAAATAGGGTTAACTGACAAAACCCTACTCTGGTTTTCATCCTACTTATCCAATAGAACCTACTAAGTTACAACCAACAACTTCTCTGAAAAAATACAACTAAGCACAGGAGTTCCCCAAGGCTCTGCCCTTTCCACAACCCTCTTCAACTTCTACCTACTCACAATCTGCCAGCTCCTAGCCAGCCTTAACATAACATACTTTCTGTATGCAGATGACATCCAAATACTTATCCTGATTCAAAACTCCCTGGACGAAACATACAAGAAAACAGCGACCTATCTCACAACAAACAAACAATTGTTAATCAAATTGAAACTCGTAATAAACATCGAAAAAACAGAGATAATAATTCTTGACAGAAAAACCAAACCAACACCCCCACCACCCCATATAATAGAGAATCAAATAACTGCAATCTCCCCAATTTCACATGCACGCAATCTTGGAGTCATCATAGACAGCGAACTCTCATTCAAAAATCAAATCACAACAAAAATAAAAGGAGGATACTATTAACCCTGAGACGCATAAAGCCCTTCCTAACCCAAGAGGACTTCAGAACAGTATTACAACTTCTCATTTTCTCCATTCTCGACTACTGCAACTCTCTACTACTCTGACTACCTCTATCCACCAACCACCCACAAATTCTACAAAATTCAGCAGCCAGACTACTCACCGGAACCAAAAAACACGAGCACATAACCCCAATTCTTACATCCCTACACTGGCTTCCAATCAAATACCGAATTGACTACAAAATATTAACCATTGTACACAAACACATACATGAAGAACGAACCAACTGGTTAAGCAAAGCAATTAAACCGCACAAACCACACATTGCCAGGAGTCCTTTGTTCTGCCGACAAAGGACTCCTGGCAATCCCCCCCTGCTGAGCCACACAACTGACATCAGTATATGAACGCACAATCTCCCTCGCAAGGCCCCCAACTATGGAATACACTAGTGACTGAACTAAGACTACAACCTAGCCAAAAAACCTTCAAGAAAGAACTGAAAACATGGCTATTCACCAAAGCCTACCAAAATGCACACTGCCACTAACCTCCCCCCCTCCCACACCACTCTGAAAGATCACAAGCACTCATGCCATTTGTCTACACCTATAATTGAAGTCTTGCTCTATACTTATAACTTGGTTACCCTTGACTATTTAACATTATACTGTATAACCTATTTCCTACTAATTGTTGTTCTATATTTAGACCTTTGTTACTCTTAAAAAATGTATCATTAGAATGTACTTCCTATGAAAAATTGCTAACCATGTTAACAAAATATTAGAATTGTAAACCGTTGTGATGGCAATACCAAACGATGGTATATAAAACTAAAAATAATAAATAATTATAGTAAGAATGGTTTTGAGTCCTCTCTCTGGGTTAGTACCTGCTAGGCAAACAGAGGTATGTCTGTTTCTATGGGACCACTGGTCTTCCTTCAACCAAACCAACTACATAACAGAACTTCATTCCAACCTATCTAGTTAATAAATAAGATGTAGGTTAAATGACTGGCAAACTGCTGAGCACCTGCAGATCCAAGGCTATGTGGCTGAGCAGAGCTCTAAATTACTTCAGCCGTGGCCAAGGATAACTAATACAAAATTAAATGTTTCCTACTGTAACCTCTTCCCCATTGATTTTAAGCTCTTACCTTGCATTTTCAACTCGAAAGAGTATTATTAAAAGTAGCCTGAAATGCTAATATCCTAACTTCTGGCAATTAAGTGTGTGTTAATTTCCTTTCTTTCCCTGCTTCAATTTGCCAGTTTGGTAGCAGACTTAAAATTATATGAAGCTCATTTTCTGAAGAATGTCAGGATGAAAAGGGTAAAGCAATCAGACAGCAACTGTACCACATACATTTGAAAAAGGTCTATAAATGTGATATACGATATTAACTGCTAGAACCTGTACTAAGGTTAAACAGTGGTACTCAGCATACTGTACAGAAGACATGTTTATAATATAAATTTCAGAAGTGGCAGCTGCAGTCTAGGTTTAAACCCCCTCACACTGGCTTTATGGATTCAAAATGTAATAAAAAAAAAAACCCCAACACATTTTTACCTGTTTGCCAACTCTCTCTTTCCTTTAAAACCGTAATTCCAGCATTAGTAAAACAAAAAAAATACAGGTAACGCCTATTTAGGAAGAGAGACACTTGTGTTAGAGAAAATGACTGCCGTGCCAGAATAAGCTCATCTGCCACATGGTATAGTATTCACACAGTCCGAAAATTTCTGAAGGAAATATCAAGCTTCTGGACAGACTAAATCAGCTAATGCAACACAATTTACCTTATGGCTGATGAGGAATGGGGGATACTCAAAAAACAGAAGAGTTGAGTCCATACCTGGGGGAAGATGAACAAGGGATGGCCTAGTACTTACCCTATTGAAAAATACTTGGATCCAATAAAGACAACACTGGAAAATCTTTGCATAAACAGTTTACAATTCCTTCCTTGTTTTCCTAGGGAATGTCCCAAACACTCAGTTTATCTTATTAGAGGCTGTCAGTATACTTAATTAAGCTGGTTTAGGCTGTTTAATTTTAGCTATTTGGTAGTCTGATCCACTAGTTGTAAGTCCTATTAGCAAATAATCCCTTAACGTTCTGTTGAAAGCATGGTTTTCTCCTAATACCAGCTCCAAATATCAGTATAAATCTCCCCTCAAAGCACCTTTCCTTCACCATACATAGGCTTCTTGAGGTGGAAAAGATATAGATACACGGGTAGACTATTCCAACTGAAAAATACAAATATGCATGTCTATATCATGCTAATTTTAAAATGAATCCTCAACTCCCATATGCCCCATACCTACCGCTATAACACTGGTGATCAATAACTTTCATAAAACAGTAAAGTAGCCATAGATAGCACAGTCAACCTTTTTCACAGTTTTAAACAAAACCTAAAACAGACAAATATCAAAAATAAAGACTGAATCTCTAGAAGTACATTATAGACCAATGTTTAAACAGGAAAAACAAACCCAAACGCATGGACTTTTCTGAGCCTTCCTTCCTCTAATTCTTTTGTCAGGGAAACTGCAGCAAGGCTGAATGTCACAAGACTTGCGTGGTATTTTTACATTCTGGGGAAGACAGCTGCGCCTCTTACAAGCAAGGCTCTGTGATAGATGATGCCATTGGACCAGGTATTCTTCAAACTGAACCTACACGGGATTTGGTATTCAATTATAAAAATGCTTCCCATTCAATGTTGAGGTTAAGATTGTCTGGTTTCTTAGTCTGCCAGGAATAAATATAATATTGTTCCCGGTGCTGAAATGACAACGAGATGTTGCCACCTCTACACTGGCTGAGTCTCTGTATCCAAAAAGCATTAAGTCTTCTAATGTGGTTACATTCCAACCAGTGCTTAAATAAGGGTGACACTAACTTATGATTATGAATGCAGCTTGTGTGTTGAATGATTCAAGTCTTGACTTTTAGCTTGGTTTGTCCTATGTACAGCTTCTGATATGGACACAGACTTGCATAAACTTGTGCTGTATCACAATCAAAGTGTCCTCATAAAATATGATGAATGGGTAATGTAGGATGTTAAAAAAATGTAATTATGAGCACATTGACACAAACAATGCAGTGTGTACAGTGAATTGGCCAAAACCTTCATACTGACCCCGGTCTGTATGCAGGGCAATGTGTGTACTAATTTATCTGGTAAGCTATTACATTGTGTGTACTAATTTATCTGGTAAGCTATTACATTGTTCAAACACTGATTTGTTTTTAAAAACATCATGTAGCATAAGCACATGCCAATGCTTCAGTACTGTTTGCTGAATCCTGCCCGATTTGTCAGAATAGGGTAAGACACACACCGGTCTAATATTGGGAAATCCAGACCCTGTTTGGAGCAGGAGATCTCTGGGAGCAGGCGATCTCTGATGTCAAAGTCCTCTCTTGTAGGCACATTTAACAACTTTAAAAAGATATCCCCTTTCCAAGAACTTGTTGTACATCTTGTGCGACTGTTTCATACTCCATAAGGGAAGTACACAAGCGTCTAAATCTAAGGAATTATCCCATAGAGATATTGGCCCGTAAACTGTAAGAATTATAACTGTTGAAATGCAGAAGTGTATTTCTGACAGTCAATTTAATGAAAACGGTGATGTCCAGTCTACCCGTATTTTTGTAAACAAGAACATCCAAATAGGAGATTTGCTTGGGATGATGACGTATAGTAAACTGGAGATTTGGATTCTTTTCATTAAGCCATGTGATGAAAGACTGAAAATGTAGCTCATTCCCTGACCACACAAAGAATATATCTTCTATACATCTAACCCACATATGGATATGTTCCCAATAGTGTGTTGTGTAAATATGGGTCTGCTCAAACCGTGCAACACACAGATTGGCTACTGAAGGTGTCATTGTGGCACCCATGGCTGTGCCTCTTGTTTGTTTGCAATACTGCTATTAAAAATGAAAAAAATTTCTTTTAATGCAATTGCTGCTAATTATACACAAAAAATCAGTAAAAGAGTTAGAAAAATCATGTACTAATAAGGTTTATTTGATAATCTGAAGCACTGTGTCTTTGCCTTGTGATATATTGGTGTAAAAAGTTGAGATATCGGCAGTAAAAGAACCAATGGGACTAGTTTGAAGTACCTGAATAAAATGTGAGGCGTCCCTAAAATAAGACTGACATGGAGGCACCAACGGACATAAAAATGAATCTACATATTTGGAGTGCGGCTCCAAAACTGACCCAATACCTGAAACGACTGGTCGACTAGGAGGTGCTGTAAGGGACTTGTGTATCTTTGCCACTAAATAAACTGGCATATGTACCTTATTATAGATTATCTGTTCATTTTATTCGATATGTTCCATGTAAACCGCCTCCCCGGCGACAGTTATCTCTGTTATTTGTGAACCGGAGTGATATGTATTGTATACAGGAACTTCCGGTATATAAAAACCAAAAATTAAATAAATAAATAAATAAATAAATAAATAAATGATAACATTCAAACAAAAAGTCACGCTGTTTTGGGGAGATAAAACTTCTTTTTCAATCCTTCATCCAAAACTCGCTTAATGCGAGATTGTAGTTCATTTGTAGGATCTTTTTCCCGAAGGGGTGTAAAAGCTGGAATCCAAAAACTGGCGCTCTGCTTCTGCATTATAAGCTGCAGTGTGTAATATGACAATCCTGCCTCTTTTGTCAGAAGCCTATGTATGGCGAAACAGAGGTCCTTTGTCGAGGGGAGTTTTATACTCACATTTGGAGTTGGTATTGAGGAGAAAACCATGCTTTCAGCAGAACCTTAAGGGATTATTGCTAATAGGACTTACAAATAGTGGATCAGACTACCAAGGCGGATGTTTCCATTGTTCTAGTATTCTGGCACACTATAAAGAATGTTGAAAGGACGTTAAAACATGTTGGGTCATTTGTAGTTAACAAGGTTTAGTTTTACAGCCATTTTAAGCTATCTTTGAGGTATTTTAAAATTATGCACTATATATATATGTATAAGTGCTTGTATACGGCAGGGAAGTCTGTTTTGTGTGTGTGTCTGTGTGCCTGTCAGTGCCTTTGCCTGCCTGTCCCTGTGTGTGGGATGGTGAAAGACAGTGCTTTGCAGATAGAGTGTATTAGCGAAAATGACCTGGCATTGCTCGAGTTGGCTGGTTCACAACTGATGCAAATGTTCAAAAGTAAACAAAAGTGGAAAAGTTAAATATTATCTTAATGTAATAAATTAAGAGAAGAGCCTATATATGTGTGTGTGTGAGCCTGACAGACAGGTTGTTGCAGACAGAGCATACCATCTTTGCATTGTGCACCTTCCACTGTTCCGGGCGCCATATTGCGGACAAAGACAGACAATAGTATGACTGACTGACCAACCAACACGAGCCTTTTACATACTGTATTATAGATGACAGAACTCAATGTCATGCATTTTGTCTCAAGGAACTTGTCACTCTTAACGATTTGTCAGTTATCAGAACACTGTAATCCAAAGGCATGGCATGTTGCCATGAAAAACAAGACATAACTTGGCAGCATCAGAACAATATAGCAAAACAAGTTTAAATATAGGGAAAAATACTCAGAAAAAATTTCTATAGTCCTTTTTTTTTTTTTTTTTTTTTATTTAGAGCACCTAGTGTTTTGATGTGCAATTGCTGTGAAACTAAAGTTCAAGCTTGATTCACCTCTTTGCTCTTTATAACATGAGCCAATTGCTCAAACTTTTCTGAGTTTTTGGGGCAGAGATGATGTACTATCTGTGATTTAAGTCCCAATTGGAAGGGTACACCAAGTGGTAATATCAGCAAATATTTGCGTGAAGACACAAGACAGTGACACCATATCCACCTGCTCATCTTACTTCTCTTCTTTAGGAAAAGGCAAATCTTACTATCGCTGTCAGCATGGGCTAAGATGGTATAAAAAGCAAACATCTTAAAATCTTGGTCCCTTACTGGAGGTGCTGTAAGCCACATTTCTTGGTCTTGTGTGTCATTCCAGAACAGTCTGTCTCTTTGGACCCTTAATACCATGCATTTTCTACAAACTGAAAAGGAACCTGCGCCCGTAAACACAAATCCATGCAGTGGATTTATCCGTAGAGGCTGCCCATACTGCTTCTCTCCAATGGGAAATAGAATGCTGCTCCTATGCAATGTATTCATTCTCCAGTGGCCTGGAGCCTAATTAGAGTACTCCAGATGGCAGAATCTCTCCTCCTCTTTCTCTTCTGCTACAACAGTGAATGTCTGAAATAAGCACTTCTAAACAGAGGGCTGGCTGACTATTTGTAACATTACATTTTCAGATGTAATGATATTCAGTAGGGAGCAGACGATATTTAGAATGTCTTTGTCATTAGAATGTTATTACACATAATCAAATTACTCCATAAACCAGTAGCGACTGTGAGTTAGGGGAAACATTTTTACATTACCAACTGTAGTTTGAGTTTATTCTACTCATTTATCTTAGCTCAATTAGGAGTAAAGTCAAACCACTAAAGAAAAAAAACAACTCAACTTTGGCATTCAAGAAAGCATACTATATAATATAAAAACACAATTGTATTCTAGCTTTCAAGCTTGTATGTGAGTTATAAAAGTTTATTAGGTGCTGCATAAATCTGAAGAGGCTTAAACAAAAGGCTTGAAATATAAAGGTTTCTAAGATGGCTGCTTTACTGGTTCATGGAGTCTGCCCTTTAATGCATTACTATTGTCAATTATCTGAAGCCTCTTCAGTAGAGATCTGGGCAAGCAGCAGCATGGTATTCAATCATTTATCAAAGATTTCATCATTGCTGTCTGCTTTCCTACCATATTCTCCTAAGTATAAAAAATAAAACAAAAACAAATAAAAACACATTTACCGTTGTTTCTCTTAGAAGAAACTGCAAGTCACGTCCACTAAGGATTCCATGGTTTTTCACATAGTCGGGCACATGAGTAGTGCTTCTCCCATGTACTGTTCCATGGACCTCCATGTAGGTATGAATGATATCTAAATAGTTTTTCTTGTCCTTTAAATAAAACACAAATCATCAGTTTTAATACTCCAAGTAATAGCACACACAAAATAACCCCAGCATACAATTAAAACCAAATGTACAAGCAATTCACCACCACAGGTCTTAATTTTATCTCTATATATGCATGCTGTTATGTATATGTAAAGAGTATGCCGGAACAAATCTGTAGTTTAGGAAAAGGTGTACAAAATATAGCAAAGGCTGGTCTGAAGCTAGTACCAAAATGCAGTAACCTGTACTAGCCTAACAGTCTTCACTGTTAAGGGTTGTAAAAGTTTTTATAACTTCCAAAACTAAAGCAAGTTGCAAGAGGTTCCACCCATAAGTAGCAGAGCCTACTTTCTAGGACATGTGCATGGATCTGGGCATGTAAGAGGATAAAAAAAACAAAACACCCTTTCAGGTTACCCCTGGAACCCCTGATATCCTGAAGTGTAGCACCCCCCTCAGGTATAACAGAAGAAAACCCATCTGTTCCAGTCAGAGGGGAAGACCACTTAGCTGATGCAAACTGTTACACAGAACCAAGGGTAGATGACTCTCCATGCCCACGGTTTCCAGCCCCACAATATCCCTCCCAACCTCAAAACCACAGAGATCCAAAGCAGGGAAAATGCCACCAGAACTGCAGAAAGTTCTTTACTCAACTTTAAGCCAATAAGAAAAAATAAAAGCAAATCAGAATATAAACAAACGACAATAAATAATTATTGAGCACAATATGTAGAAAGATAAACACTGCTTAGATTGAGCAATGTTTAGCCTCTGAAGAATGAGCTTCAAAACATGACATCAATGTTGAGTTATATATCCACATGGACTTTCTCGCTTACAATAAGAGCCAGCATTTCTGAACATTTTAGTGCATAAGAAAAATGTACAAAAAAAGTTATTTTGCTAAGACTGATGATTATAATGGTGGATGGTTGCTGTTGATTTTCACACAGCTTTCCCACTCCAAGTACGATGGTCTCTCTCATTATTTCTTGACATTTGAGTAGTATTTGTTCAAGGAGGATTTTGATTTTGCAAACACTCATTGAGAAAGGCCTGGACTTAGGCACAGGTGACTGCATAGGGTGCCAGATTTTGAAGGCACTAGTTCTCACTTGCTTTACAGCCCTGGTGCCTGTGCTTCAATGGCACTTGGCTCTCTCCCCCCTCTCCTCCCCATGCGCTCTCTGGTTTTGCCTGTGGACACCAATATCTTAAAATCTAACCCTGCTTTTAACATTTATCAAACCTGAGTGAGTCACACAGTCAGTCATCTTCGACTGAACACCTGCACCCATATGCGGAATATAATTACTACAGCGCAGACCACGAATCGGCCACAGAATGATATGGGGAGTCGGCTAGCATCCACACAACCAACTAGTAGATTTCTCACAAATTACTACAGAAACCTGCAGGGTTTCTTATTTTCTAATTTTAAAGAGATCGCTGCTATAGCTAGGACATCCATGTACTAACTATTTGGCTGGTATAGACATCTATGAAATGCTCTCACAGAGGGAAAATACAGGGCAGAATGAAAGACTTAAAAAAATAACACCGGAAAGCTGTTTTGCAAAAAAAACCAAAAAAAAACAAACACAAAAAACCCAACACCCTTGACATCAGCACAGATGGTCCTCTGACATTTCCTTGTATTTGTAAACGCAGGAAACTAGTACAAAGCATAAGCGGCAGTGCTTTTTCACTAATGCAGGAAGCATCCTCCAACAGTCTCAGGAAGTTCTCAATAATAAATGCAAGAAAAAGTGTGGATTACTATTGCTACACCCTGGCAGTAACATCCAGGGGAGAAGGGAGGGAAAGCTTTCACACCACATTATAAAGACTGAGGCATTTCTAATGGTCTTTAATGGAGGAGATGCACACAGACAAACACGTGCTCCTACAAATAACGTGAAAGATTGCCGCCATACAGTCTGGCATTACAGATTATATCAGAGATAAATGTGCCGTTACAATCTCCAGGCTCTTGCCCGCAATGGGCTACAACCAGTACCATCAACAGGCACCAGATTTTACGTCATTTACTGTATTGTATTTTATTCAATTTAAATACTATATTCTTATTGGTTTATAATCTTAAATCTTTACTACTTGTGTTTAAACTTGTGTTTTACAGTTATAATATTTTGTTTTCTTTCCTGTCTTCCAAAGCCCATGTTTTTTGCTCCCTGTTTAATGTAACTTTATCTTTTCTATACAGTTGTTTAATGGTTTCCCCTTGTTCCATTGTAAACCGGTACGATAAGACTTGGTCTTGAGCATCGGTATATTAAAAGAGCTTAAATAAAATAAATAAATAAACCCTTTTACCAAAAGCTCTCACCATAGTAAGTACTTATCTTTAACTTTGAAGATTTTTACTCTACACACTCTCAAATTTTCTTATTTTGCCTGCTGCAATTTTACTTTTCCCCGCTGCGTTTTCTTCATTCAATGCACCCCTGTACAAATTTCAGCCTCAAGCCTTTTGCTCTTATTTTATACTAGCGGTACCCGGCCACGCGTTGCAGTGGCAAAGTCATGTTCTTTACCCTCCCTCCCCCTTGCTCATTTACCTCAGTCACTCATCCTCCTCCCCCTTGGTCACTCACCCCCCCTTCCCTCCCCTGTCCCCACTCCAACTCTCTCCCCTCACTCACCTCTCCCCTTCCCCCCTCATTCTCCCTCCCCTCACTGTCACCTCCTCCCGCCTACTGCCTACCCTTCAGATCAGAAAACCTTTGTCTTTCTATTTCTGTGGGAACCCCCACCCCAAAAAAAAAACAAAACCCCAATCCCAACCCTTTAAATCAAATAACCACCCCCACCCTCCTGCCCCCTTCCCAAGACCTGGGAAATTAAAATTGTTGGGGCTACCTGTGGTCTGTCCCTGGGCATCTGTGAGCGTTATGTAGCCAAATAGGGGAGTGTCTAACCAAATTTGCACTTCCAAATTTGTTTTGTGGTCTGGGGAGGGCTATTTTGGTGCGTTCCCGAGATCGTGCAAGTTTAGTGTATGTATTTGTGTGTGAACCTCCCCCCTTCCCCCAAAAAAACAACCCTATGAGAAAGGTTCTCTTAAACTAACCACCCCACACTCTCCTGCCCCCCCCTCCCCCAGCCCTGCAAAAACCAGTAGCCCCCTTCCCTGCCCCCCCCCAGAGTTGCTGAATGAATGAAACCTGCCCCCCCTTGTGGCCCCTCCCCAAGATGTTCACAATAAATTCATCACCACCCCCCACCCTCCAGACCCCCCTGAGACCTGATAAAAATGTCAGTCGGTGGAGCAGGCGTTCAGGAGCGGTCCGGGAGCGATGTATTGGCGTTGGTCCGTCGGCTGCGAGCACTGAAAAGGGTTCCGACGGCCCTTTGCCCTTACTATGTCAGTGGGGTGGAGCAATGGCAGCGGTAGGTCCTCTGACATAGTAAGGGCAGAGGGCCGCCGGCTGCCAGTCCTGAAAATGGCGCCGAGGGGCCCTCGCCCTTACTATGTTACATGGGCTACTGCCGCCATTGGTGTCCCCGAGTGGCATAGTAAGGGAAAGGGCCATCGGCGCCATGTTGATTACTGGCAGCCAACGGCCGTAGTGCAGGAGATGTGTCCTGGACCGGTCCTGAACCCCCGCTGGAGCCTCCCGGACTTCTGTCAGGTTTTGTGTGTGTTGTGAGGGCCTGGGAAGTAAATCAATTTGGCATGTGTGTGGGGGGTGTGAAGAGGGTGGTTTTGTGTGTGTTGGGAGGCTGTGGGAAGTAAATCAATTTGGCATGTGTGTGGGGGGTGTGAGGAGGGTGGTGGGTGTATTTTATCTGTAAAGGAAATAGTTATCTTCTGGCGAAAAGTGCACGAATGTGTTAAAATGGAAGTGAAACGTGGACCTGGACTGTAACAGATGGCACTTACGTCCAGCAGATGTCGCTGTTTTCTTGAAAACATTTTTAACCTATTCTACCTGTCACAGGTGTGACATATCTGTAATGTAAGTACAGAAGAACCTTCCTGTATGTGAAATGAAGATTGTGTCCAAATTTGAAAGCAATCAGTTCAGTGGTTTCTGAGATTAGCGATTTTGTCCAAACTATTTAACATTTTTATTTATATAGATTCTTGCATTGTGGAACATAAATGTCTAAGCCACAAAAATTGGCCAAATGGGATACTGTTCTTCAAACGCCTGGGATGGCAGCTGTCATAAATCAGTAGGGTATTGCGATCTGTTGGCTTGCAATAAATTGTGAAAAAGAACAGATCACATAAAGAGATCTGAGTGTCCAGAAAAGGCACTGTAGTATCTCCAAAATGATGAGTAAACTACAAATTAGGATCACAAGACTTTAACCAATCCATAAACTGCACAAATTTCTCCTTGCCACCTGTCCATAAAACAAGAATATCGTCAATGAATCTTCTCCAACACAGTGACTGTTGTATCCAGATCTGTTTGAAATGTCCCACATAAAGGCTGGCTACACTTGGTGCCATCGTGGCCCCCATTGCTGTGCCCCCTATTTGCTGATAGTAAACCTCATCAAATAAAAATAAGTTTTCTTTCAAAGTGACAGTGGCCAGATCTACAACAAATTGTACTGGAATCCGTGACCCGATTCCTTCCAATATTAATCTCTCATGAATCACACGTAACGCTGCTTCCTGAGGGATATTCAGATACAACAATACGATATCAATGGTCACTAATGATACTCCTGATACTGGAAGATCTCTCTCTTGCAAGGTTTTAATCAGATCACCCGAATCCCTAATATAAAGATGGCAACTGCGGGACCAATCGCCTCAAAAAAATATCCACAAACTGGGACAGGGGTTCAAATAAAGAGCCTTTTGCTGATATAATTGGGCGTCCTGGTGGATGTTGTAAATTCCCATCCCACAGCCACCCCCACTCATCTCCCCCCCCCCCTCCCAGTCCCCAAGCCCATCCCACAGCCACCGAACTCATCCCCCCTCCCCAAGCCCATCCGCAGCCACCCCCACTCACCCCCCCCCAGTCCCCAAGCCCATCCGCAGCCACCCCCACTCATCCCCCCTCCCCAAGCCCATCCCTGGCCAATGAAATCATTCTGCCCCAAGCTGGGCTACAGTACAGAACTCCTCAAATTTAACAATCTCAAAATTATTTTCCTTATTTAAATTTACCTAACCACAAAAAGAAAAACCCTTACAACTTACTTCTCTGCCTTCAACTTTTACTGTTGTGTCAGAAAAATATTCCAGAATTAAATGAATCAAATACCATTAAATAATTAACCCAAAACACAAATGGATTTCCATACCTCCTTAAAAGCAATTTCTTCCAGAAGCTCATAAAACTATATTTATAGGTGTAGCTATGTTTTTACTTCAGGAAAAACCAAGTTAAAAGTTTTCTTCCCATCAACTGTCACTTTTGCCTTTCCCCCCAGAGATCCATAGAAGGCTGGCGACCATTTTTTTATTCACTAAAATTTATACAGAATACACTCCTAATCATGCCAACAACTTACTCGGGGCTCTCATTAAATGAGAAATAGTAGCAGTGTGCTTTCATAGTCCTAAATTATACTTTTGTGCGGACTGGGGCAGCTTCTTAACAGTATAATGGAGCCTAGCTAAAAACCACTGTTCCATAGGGCTCGTTCCGAAATTTAAAATGAGCCCGTGCGCAATTGGGCAGCTCAAACAGGGGCTGAATCACTAAGGGAAAAAAACCCCCAACAACAACCACCTTTCCTTGGGGAAATGGCCACCGAGTGGCGACGTCACTGAGCAGGCCCCCTTCATGCACACGGTGCAGCTCACTCAGAGCTTCACCCACACGGAGCCATCGCAGACCGCCGCGGCACACGTGCTGACCCCGTTTTCCTCTTTTCCCCCATTGCTTTTTGCAGCTTCTCTCAGCCATGCTTGTCAGCCGATTCGGCAGGAGGAGCAGCACGGATTACCCCTCCCCAAAGTGACTGCTTTTTCTCCTCCTTTCTCCATCCCCACCCCCTTTCCTGTTTGGTGTGAAACACTTCATCGAAGCTAGGGGAGTATCACCCGTTCCTTCGGCCTGACTGCCCAGGCACCTCCACCAATGTTAAGCAATCATTTAAAAAAAAAAAAAAAAAGATATCCCTTACAGCGTATTCGCTAGCCATTATTTCTATGTATCCTAGCGGACTAACATGGTAACCACATTACTTTAGTCACACTAAACAAGATACAAAATGAGAGCATAGCTTTCAACAGGACTGCCCCTCTCTCTCTCCAACTTTTTAGCCAAGGAAGAAACTCTTTGAGGGTTTACGGTAAACCTCAGCTGCTACATTAGACCACCAACAACTTAATTTCCTTCATGGAAGGCAAAATATACACTTTATCATATAAAGTCAGTAATTTGGATGCTCGCATTAAAAGTAAAATCTACAAAGACCAAAAAAAAAAAAAAAAAGCAACCCTCTGAGACAGCTAATTATAAAGAAAGGTAATTTTCAAGGAATCTGATCTAAATAGTGAACACTGGCAAGAAAAACATGCACCCTGAGAATTAAGACTCAGACGCAGATTATCTAAATATGCCTGGGATTCTGAGAATGCATGAAAACAAGTGAAATTTATGGAAAGGCTGCAAAATTATTTTGGAGTTGGAGGGTGTGGGTGGGAAGAGGCAGATCCTTTTGATCCCCCATCTTGAGAGAGCCCTGGTAAGTTCCTGACAGGCTCGTAAAATGCTTCTTACAAAATCCAGGGATACATTGCAGCACGTTTCCCCACATACATGTGCTAATAAAACAGCTACGCATCACAGAATTGGGCTTTGAGGGGGGAAAAATATAATTCAATTTGTCACAGGACTTCTGCCTAGAACTCTAGTTTGGGAATCATGGCTGATGGTTAACCGAGCAAACCAAATATTTTTTTTACTCCAGGACAAAATGTTCTAGGAGACACATTTAGCCTTAGATGGAATATCAGAGAAAGCAGCCACTGAAAGCCAAGGTGTGGAGAGTTCAGTCCTGGCTCCAAAAAGATGCAATCAGTGTGTAAAAACATTAGCTTAGTGTTAATGTACTTTGATTTTCTAACCAGGCTTTGTATTAAGATCAATAGCTAATGCTGGACTCCGCTCAATATTATCATGCCATGTTGCACCACCATTTAGATTTAACTGCTGGATTTTACAATGGCATGCTGTCAGTGACTTCAACCTATGTGAACCTCATTTAAATACCTCCTTGCTTTCATCAGGAACCTCCCAGTCATTCTTGGAAAAATCCTTGTGCTTTTTGTTATATTCTTAGGATTAGAATAGGGGTCCTGCTGGCAAGGAGGCCAATATTTACTAGGCCGTTTAGAGGACAAATTATCCGGCTACAGTTAGCCGGATAACTTGCCCAGAATATTCAGAGGGATAAACGTCCTGCTGAATATACTTGGTTAGAATTAACCGGCTACGTATAGCCGGATAACTAACCCTAATCGTCCAGTGATTGAATATGGCCGGTTAGGCCCTAAAGTTGTCTGGCCTCCTGTGTCCAGGTAACTTGCTACTTACCCAGATATCTTCAGAAATATCTGGGTAAGCAGAACTATTTACAAATAAATAACCCCCCCCAAAACACTAAAAAAAGCTCCAAGTCGCAGGCCTCTCGGCCCGATGCCCCCCCCTCCCCCCCCCTTAGCTGTCACCACAAGCTGGCCCAAAATCTTTAAAGATCGTAAAGTTTAAAACTTTCATCATACCTCCCCCTCCAACTTCCCTCCCCACTAAAAATACTTTAACTGTCCTTCCTCTGCCCTCCCCCTCTCATCCCTCGTCCCCCACCCCTGGCTGAACCTCCCACCCACCCGGTTACTTCCCAAAGTGGCCCCCTTCAACTTCTCAGCTATCCCGGCCGCTTTCTAATGTAAAGTAGGCTATTACCTATGTAACGCTTCCAGATACTAGAATTAACTTTCTCTGGCTTGCTTTTTTATCTCAGATATGCACACACATTCTAAAGAATATACCCCATAATCCCACCTCTCCCCAAACTTTAAGTCCTAAGATTTCCTGAACCAATACTTACCGATCCTCTTCAGGCACCAGCAAGATGATCTTCTCCTCTCAATGCTCAGACTGGATTGAGGGTTACTGAGCTCTTTCCTTGCAGTATATCTTGTGCCTGGAGGCAAGTTCCATGTAAGATTCCTACAGCTGCTGCATGCATGCATGTTGCAGAGAAAAATTCCCAGGTCTTGATGTAGCTAGATTCAAGTCTTAGAAGGATATAAACCAGCAGTAACCCCACCAGCTACTCCTGGGGGAATTCTGCGCATAAAAAATATAGATTCTGGGCACAAAAACTTAAAATTCTGCAAAATTCTACAAACTTTATATTGGTCAAAATAACAATTTATATGACGGTCCTTAAGAAATTACATTTTAAATTAATACAAAAAAAATTATTTAAAGATGCAGAATTTTAAATATTTTGAGCAGAATTTCCCTAGAAATTCAATGTAAGAGTGTCCCTTCCACTCATTCTCCCTACTCCCCTGGCCACTTTGCTTTCTCAGACCCCAACTCCTCCACCTGCCAGTATCTCTCCCCTCCACCTCTAGGCTCATTCCCCCTTCCACTCTATTTCCAGTCCCAGAGTTTGACCCTGTTGTCAGTACTGCCCCTCACACAGGCTCCCTCTGTCCCTCCCTCTCACACACACATGGCTCCCTCTCTCTAATACACATACACACACCCTCATACAGGGCCTCTCTCTTGCATACACATCCACACAAGCTCCCTTTCTCTCTCACACATACATTCTCACACAGGCTACCTATGTCTCTCTCACACAGGCTCTGTCTCACACATACACAATCCCTTTTTCATACACACCAGCTCCCAATCTCTCACACACATACACACTCCTTCACCATCTCCTCATATAGGCTCCCTCTCTCTCACACCCTCGCATCCCTCCTCCTCCACTCCCTCACACAAGTACCTCTCTACATACATTCATGCTCTCCGGGGCCTTCATTTTTGCCGCGAGTGGAGTGCGTCCTGAGGCACGCAGGGGCCTTCATGTTCCCCGCGAATGGCATGTGTGCTCTGTTTGCGGCATGCCGGGGGCCTTCATCTTTGCCACAAACGGTGCGCTCCGTTCGCGGCATGCTGGGGGTCTCCTTTGCCATTTTCTGCGCAGAATTTGGCAATTCTGCTCCCTCAGTAGCTCAGAATCCCCCCAGGACTACCCACAGCCCAAACTATCAGCACTGCTCCTTCCCTTTTTTCAATCACAGTTTTTCTGCCCTAGCTATTCACTTACCATATACTACATCAACACCTTCCCAAGATTCATTTCAGGTAATATATCTGGTGGGACATTGCCTCAATGGGACCAAAACCAATGTCAAATTTAATAAAAAAAAACCAAAACATTTTTCTTAATTTAAGTCTGAAACCAAAAGTAAAGTTGCCTACAAATGCACTACTACTAAAGACCTAAATACAATTATTCCTTCTCAGTGCTCACTTTCACAAGGTTCTTTATCTTTCTTTTAAGGGCCTCCTTTCTCCTGGTTCATTACTTATTGTGCCTGACTTCACACTCCCTCACACCTCACCATCTTTTCTAAAATCCGTTGTCAGTCTCTATGCCCTTTCCAAGTACCCTCTACATGGAGTGGCCAACTTTTCTACGGACCATAACTGGACATCCCACTAAACTTCATGCTTTGTGAGGGGAGGTGGGGGGAGGTTACAGGCTACTGTCAGTTGTCCATCAATTCATTATTTGGCTTTCAAGCACCCCCCTCAATATACTTTGTTTTATAAAATGTTATATCAACTATCCTCTTAAGCACATCAACTGCAGCTTCTCTCATGCAGTTTTGCTCTCTATCACAACTAAAGCTTAATACACACCCACTCCATACTTTCCCCATAAACACACAGCCTCCTATCTTACACACACACACACTCCCAAACACACAGCCTCCTCTCTCAGATACAGGTAGTTCACTCTCCCTTTCCTTAAAAACTTTCCAGCCTTCCATCTGTCTCCCTTGTGCCACCTGTCTCTCAATATGCCCTCCCCATCCTCCGGGCACACCTCTCGTGCTGCCCTCCTGACTCTAGTCCCCTCCCTGCCCATGCTCATCTTTCCCTCCCTCTCCTCCCCACTGATTTCCTCTATCTCCTTTCCTCCTGTGTGTCCCCCTCTCCTTTGTGCCTCGTTTCTTCCTTTCCCTTCTCCCACCTTCCCCTCATGCTCCTGTTGTGCCTCGCCCCTTCCCTGTGACCTTCCTTCCATACCCCCCTTTATCTCTTTCCTCTCTTGCTCCCCATGTATCTTCTTTCCTTTCTCCTTTTCTGTGTCCCCTTTGCCACTCCCCTTTTCCCACCCTGTGACTCTGAATGTCTCTTTCTCCACCTTCCCCTCCTCTGTTCCTGTGTCCTGGGCTGGCTCGCTGCAGCCTCTCTCTCAGGTCTTGGCCCAGCACTCAGTGAGGGAGGGAGAGGGACCCAGAGGGCATTGCTGCAGAGATCTGTGGAGCCACTGGGAACTGACAGCAGTGCTCTGCCCCGCCTCCTCTCCCCATCCCATCCAATCACAACACAGGAAAGGAGGCAAGAGGGCGGGGACACAACACAGCTCTCAGCTCTGCCTTTCCCTGTGACCAAGAAGCTGTAGGAAAGAAGGAGCCTCTTGCAAAAAAAAAAATGGATTTTCAGTGTCCGGTCAGTAATTCTGACTGGCCATTGTTCAGCAGAGCTGAAAACCTGGCAGCTGGCAACCCTACCTCTACATCCTCTCTTTTTCCACATCACTTTCCTGGTTTTTTTGTATCCCTTGATCTTGGCCTTCTGTGTTCTGCATCTCTCAAGTCACTTCCTCTTTTTCTGTTTATCTATCTCTTTTCCCTCAAAATCCTCTCCATTCTTTTTTGCTTCTCAATTTGTTTGAAATCCTGTGTCCATTTCCTACTTTGGTCTGTCTGTCTGTTCCCCAACCCTCTGCATTTCATTTTTTTTTTTTTAATCCTTTACAGTGGGTCTCAAATGTATCTGTATTTTCTTCCTTGTTTGCAGCTACCTCTTTTTAATCTGTCTTCCCTCCCTCCCTTTCCACTTCTGGCTCTTGCCCTTTGACCTGTTCCCTTCCCGTCTCTGGCCCTCTTCCAATCTCCTTCTCACAACTGCTGCCAGTTGTTCTCAGGTGGCTGCCAGCAAAGGTTAGTGAAACTGATAAAGCAGGGGGGGCCTCTGGGAGAATGAAACCGCCAGCGCTGGGACATGCTGGATGTGGGAGTCGCATCTGTGTGCAACGCATCCTGGCCTTCTGCTCCGGTGCAGGTGGGAACCCTGCATCAAGCTGTGGGGAGAGGCTGCGAAAATCCCACCATCCAGAATGAACCTGCCATTTCCAATTATCCTGTACGCAAATGGGCCATTTCCCTCTGCTATGTGCTAATACTCTTCCAGGCACTTTCCCTCTCTCCTCCCCTCCATTTCTTGAGGTATACAGCCAGCATTCACAACATTTTAGGCCAATGTAGCTGGGTAACCGAGTGGTTAAAACAGTCCCAATGGTGGCTAAAAGAACACACGTGTTATCCCAGCACTCATACTTTTAAACTGGATGACAGAAAAGACATTTCTGGAGAGCAAGGATAGGTTGGCAGATGGGAACACCAGCTTTAGATTTGACTTTCAAGCACTGTTTAGCCCCAGTTGCTCTGCCTGCAGAAATGTTAGTGTAATGTAAGCAATTTTTAACAGGAAGCTAAGTAGTTTTCCTTTGAAAATTATCAGCAAGGTCTGTGGGTACCCAGCAATTCAGGTTAATAAAACTTGTTCCCTTTGCTCCTAAGCACCCCCCCCTATTATAAAAATGTCTTAGTTCCCCTGTAGAACGTGTCATTTTTCTATACAGGCATTAAACATTTAAATGTGCTCGGTTCTACTTCATTCTGAATTTGTCATTACATTCCTCAGGGCACCCCCAGAACCCATCCTGACAACCCCTGCTATACAGGACTGCTTTAAGCAGACGGTGGTTCATAAACAAGAGAGGAAAAGCTCACAAACCAGCTGTAGTTTGCTAATTTTCTGATGCCACACTTGCTCCAAAATTTACAAGCAATGAAACTGGGACTGGAGGAGGCGGCTGTTTAGTTTCTAAAGCTCAAACGCCCCTCCGCACATCACACAGAACGATGCTATCACACAAAGAGCAGGAAGACAGCCGTGCAGGCGACGAATCGTGATGAACTAAATGATATGGTCAGGGTGGGGGCAGGGAAGGGCCACTGTGGCTGCTTTCTGCAGAAAGGAAAACTTTTTAAGTTGAGAAATGATTGCAACATCAAAAAAAAAAAAAAGATTCTTCTGCCATCAGGGACAGTTGCCTGCGAGGAAACGGCACTATGGTGTTATCCAAGGGAGTCAAACAAGCCACAGTGCACTAGTGGGATACAGCAGGTGTAAGCTACTTCTTCGGTCCATCCCCCAAAGCCACACATTTCTTTCCACGGAGGAGCACAGTGGGTGTGGCTGCTTTATCAGAGCCAAGCTCAACACAGGACACAGGATTGGAATGCATCAAGCACACAGCCCATAGGGAAATGTAAAAAAAACCCCACATCTTAGAATCCACTGAGATATCTAAAATAAAAATAAACTGAGCTTTTCACTTTAAAGCCTTGTAGTGTATTTGCACAAATATATTAAACTATATATCCAAGTCACTAGAAATTCTCATTTTATAATTAAAGAAATACTGCACTGAACTTTTCTGTTTCAAGACAGACCCTGGCTTACAGCACAACATGAAAAAAAAAAAAGTAGGAATAAGTAAGACTTTAATATAAACGGATATTAACACAAAATAACTGCACAGGGATAGCAAAAGGATGAAAAGCACCTACACTTGAAAACATTACAAACCCTGAAGAAGCTGTAAGAGCTAACTAGATGGCCGCCTAGAAGAATAGGTCCTTACCATTTTCCAGTACGTTGAAAATAATTATTTCTAAATGAAGTAGGTAAGTGAAAAAGGCTTGCCAGGTGCTATGGAACTGCAAGGAGCCATTCCAGGTTGGGAATAAATGCCCCCCACCCCCACTGATTTTCTCCCATTTTAAAGTTCCTTATAAGCAAACACTAATAAACTCCTGGGGAAAAAAAAATAAAACTGAAAGCAAAAAAGGTCCCTATGTACAAGTAAGGCTTTTTAAATCTGGTGGTAACAAACAGTTTTGGAAAGAGTTTGTAGAAATTCATAAGATGCTCTTCAAGGTGAATTTTAAAAGCCCGGCGAGCGCTAAAACCAGGAGATAAACGTGAATATGTTGGGCTGGCGCATGCTGAGCAGATTATAAAAGCCACCTGAGAACGCGCATATCTCCCGCTGCATGCACAAACGAGAAGTCCCAAAAAATGGGCAGGGCAGGGCATGGGCACCCCTGGGATTTGTCACTGAAACTAGTGCGCTACCAGTCCCCTACCGCGTAACTTTACTTCTGCTATGGATGGTGTGTAAGTCATAAAAGAAAAGAAAATATAGACATGTCAGCAGGGTTTTAAGGGTCAGCGTTAACAGGGGGAAAGGGAGGCCATTAAACTAGGGGGCTTGCCTGGATGAACTGGGAATGAACTGGTGAAACTGTCAATGACGTGGATATGCGTCCCTTTTAAAATCCCCCCATTTACACGGTGGAAGTGGGATTTGTGCGTACATGGGTGCATGCTCGGCCTATTTTATAACGCGCGCATATAGGGGCAGATTTTAAAAGCCCTACGCGCGTAAATCTAGCTGGATTTATGCGTGTAGGTGGGTTATGCGCGCCGAGCATATTTTGCATAGGCCCGGCGACACGTGCAAGCCCCGGGACGCGCGTATGTCCCGGGGCTTGAAAAAAGGGGAGGGGCGTGGGCAGTCTGTGGCGGGGGCGTGGCCAGAGGCCTCCGTAGGGCCTCTAGGCCAGCAGGCGCAACTTGCAAAACAAAGGTATGGGAGGGGGGGGGGGTTTAGGTAGGGCTGGTGGGCAGAAGGAAAGTTCCCTCCGAGGCCGCTCCGATTTCGGCCTCGGAGGGAACAGGGAAAGCCTTCGGGGCTCCCCTAGGGATCGGCCGGGTTGCGCGCACAAATCTATGCCCGCGAGTAGGTATTAAAATCTGCCCCAAAGCGTGTAGGTTTTAAAATAACTGCATCCACGGGTGTGAGCCGGCAAACGTGCGCCCTTGCCCCTGTTTAAAAGTTACCGTCCCAACGCTAATTTGCACGTGAATACTCTGAGCTTCTTTTCGCCTCACGTCCCTGGAGATCAGGAGCTCTGTCGGGATATGCGCATAACAATTGCGCTACTGGAACGTTGCTTGCTCGCTGCATTGTAAAAAGCTGCTCTATTTTCTCGTGCGATTAGGAGGTACTGGAAATTTGCTGAGCACAATTACGACTATAGAATGAGCAACAGAGCTAGAAAACTTCCAGAATAATCCATGACTTTATGAAACTACTGCTACAGTTGCTAACACACAAAACAGAAAATATAAATGTAATCAAATCAGGGAAAATGATATAAAACGCAAAATACAGTGGAAAAAACTCAATTCTTGTTCTATTGGCCAGCTTTAATATCCATAGTTATAGACTCCATAGGACTACGTAGAAACTTGCACTATTATGATTTATTTATTTTTTTTTTTTTATTAACACTAAACATGAAAGCAATTCTAAAAAATTGCAGATGACAAAGAAATGTTGGGTTATCTTATATAATTGTTACATACTTGAAAAAACACTTGCGTATTTTATCTATGCTTTTAAACTGAGTAGTTCCAAAAAATATGTAATATTCAAATATATAAAAACAGATCGCAATAAAAAAAAAAAAATCTTAGCTTGCCGATCATCTTCAATGCTCAGTTCTTACCTGTGCTCAACTAAGATCTACAAAGCCACAGCTCTCCTCCTACATGGTGCCAGGGAGGATCTATTCCACCGGCCTAGGATCTATTCCTAAGCTTCTAACTGAG
The DNA here is from genome assembly GCF_901001135.1 of Rhinatrema bivittatum. Lineage (NCBI taxonomy): Eukaryota > Metazoa > Chordata > Amphibia > Gymnophiona > Rhinatrematidae > Rhinatrema > Rhinatrema bivittatum. The sequence continues at coordinate 49,191,635 of NC_042620.1, read as the reverse complement.
TTTTTCATGTTAAACTCTAAAAACAATATACAAACAAAAACTAGACAGTTCTGCTTAAAATGATTAATAAATAGCCTAGCAAAAATGTAAATTTCACCAACAAATATCATTTTACAGAAAACTTTAGGAATTTTAAAAGAATATGATTTAGGTGGGGCTAATATTTGGTTTAGTTTATTAAAATTTATAGATCACTTTAACCATGTGCATCAAAGTGGTTTACAAAAGTTACAAACCAATTACAATATTAAATGGCCAGAAACTGCATTAAAGAAATGTCCTCTAATTGAGCAGGAAGTAGCAACCCCAGCAAAGAGAAATGAATTAACCTTTACCACCCCCCTTTAAGTCAGTGGGATGTGAAATAGAAAAAGCTAATGTGAGTAAGGGGAAAAAAATGACTTAAGCTGGAGGAATGAACACTAGTGTAGGGTTGGCTAGGCCTTCCTATTACAGGAACATTACAGTAATGGGAGTATTCAGAGTATAGCAGGGACCATCCCCTAAAGCAGGGCTTCCCAATCCTTTAGCCAATTTGACCCCATTTTAGCACTTGAAAATTCATATGACCCCCAAAAACGACCAAAACAAATTAGTAAGGATGCAGTCCTCCTCCAATAGTCACTGCACCCTCCCCTGCACTCCAGCTGATTCAGCCTCTCAACCTCCACCCACACCAGTCAATCCATTCTCTTAACCTCCTCCCCTCCAGCAGAACTCCTTTTTCAACCTCAGCCCCTCTTACATCTCCCAGCTTCTTCCACCTCCCCAGCCCATCCCTTCTCACCCTCTTCAGCCATTTTCATATCCCCCTAGCTGCTTCTCTCTCGCCCCCAAGTCTTTTCTAACCACCTACTTACTGACCCATCTGTCATCCCCTCTCTCTTGCCCTATCTCCCATTCCCTCTTCAATCTCATCTCCCATCCTCTCTCTCATATCTCCCAGCCTCATTTCCAGTCCTTCTCTCAGCCCCCAACTCCTCTTCCCTGGTTGATCTTCTGATATTCCTCTTCTCTCATCCTCCATAGCTAATCCCTCTCTAGCTGATTGAACCCTCCTGCATCTGATCCATCTCTTCAAGCAGCCCCCTTCTCCAAACAGCCTCCCTATTTTCCTTTGGCCCTGGATGACAACTGATGGGAGAGGGCAGGCAGCTGAAAGGGGCAACATTTTTCTTTTGGGTAAGTTCAGTGGTTGTGCTATGTGGAAAGAGAGAAGCAGTGGCAGTCTCCACCGGCCTATGCACACTCAGTCCTCCCTCGTGGCTGCTCCCAAGCCCAATGGTGGATCAGCAGGCGGCAGCAGCATTAGTAATGAAAGTCAGCACAAGGCCTGAGCCAGTGCAAGTTTACGGGCTCTGATCCCACCTCGAGCAGGTCTTTCCCCATTACCATGGAAACTCATGGGAGGGTGGGATCACTACAGGGCCTGTTAGTGTGTGCTGGCTCACAGGCCTCATGCTAACGTCCGCTATTAATGTTGCTGGCACCTGAAGAGCACGGCTGTTTGAGGAACCTGTGACCCCAGCTGAAGGTTTTGTGACCCCATTTGGGGTCCCGACCCATAGTTTGGGAAGCCCTGCCCTAAAGGGTGGATCAGTCAAAAAGTTAAAAAAAAAACAAAACAGAGTGCTAAGAGAGGAGTTGTGGATGAAGAAGCTGAGGAAAGACAGCAGGAGGCTGCTGCATATATCCTGGCTCCAGAAGAGAGGAGGGCAGGGCGCCTTGTTTTCCGTCCACAGAGAGATCACTGTCCTTTCTCATCGGGTTGGAAAAGAATTCCAAGTGGAGTTCATGCCAACGGACTCAGGAGGATTCCTTCTTCCTAAGCCCTACAGGAACAGGGGATTTGTCTGGAAGACTTCAGTGCGCAACAAGGTATTTGATACTGTTGGAGACCAAAAGAGGATTCCTAATTTCAGAGGAGCTATCGGGGAAGAAAGACCTTTTAGGATTCAAGGAAGTGCAAAGTCTCCTGCCACTGATCTACTCAAGGTGCATTCTGAGCTTAAGAACTGCATCGGAACTTTTCTTTGTCTGCTACTATCAGAACTATTTGTTTGTGTCCCTTCACTTTGTTTTGTGTTCTGTAAAATTGCTTCCTCTTTTGGAACACAACACTTGGAATGTGGACTTTTTATTTATTATTATTTCTTAATCATTTCAGTGTGATCCCCCTAGGCCTTGCAGGTCAGCCTGTCCCCCATTAACAGAATCTGGTTTCTGGACACTGTGCCAGGTGAATAAGTGCTCTGCAGTCTCTGAGGAGGGGCTCGCTGTGAAAGCAAGAGTGATTACGCTCGTCTCCTGTAAGTGCCTTGGCTCCTGGGCAGAAAAAGCACAGGGACTCACCAAGCACTCAGGAAGGACAATTTAAAAATTGCTTTGAGTTTTGGTAACTGCAGCAGCCCTGTTCCCGGGTACTGGTGGTGGATTGTTTACAACAAGCTAGAAGAGCCAACAGGGTGGGGAGAAACTGGTCCCATGTCATTCCGTGACTAATTTTCTCCAAAGAAATCTATGGGGAATGGCACAGAGATTATGGCCCTTCCATGGTTGTCCTAGTAGCTTAATTAATTTCTGAGATGTTTTTTATTATCTTGGGCAATTCTACATATATGGTGCAATGGTACTGGAATGAGAAACAAAAGCAGCTGTGGCCTGAACAGTAATGTAAATATTTTGATAGGATTCCTGAGGGCTTATCACACTTGTTTTTTCACTCTAAAGATGAACAGTAAATAAAAAAAATAGCCTGTGTGTGTGTGTATATATATATATATATATATATATATATATATATATATATAAAGAACAACCTCTTTTAGTGGTATTTTTAAAGCTACTTGAATGCAATAGTTTCTTCATGGTCTCCCCGCCACTCCCAGACCCCAAATAATCTAGAAGCATGCAAGCAAATAATTAAATCCCAATCAACCTAAGAAATCTATCAGTCAAGACACACCACAGAAAAACAAACAGCCCCTTAACTTAGCTATGCCATTACCTGTATTTGATAAGAGCTGAGCCCAAAGGAGCAACATTCTCTTTACTGCCAACCAAATTTTCTGGCAAGAGAGGGGATTTAACTTTAGTGTGAAAAACAGATGCAGAAACATCAGTGGTCAAGATGAGAGAGAGAGGGTGAACCAGCACACTATACAGAGAGAGCAATGCACCCCAGGATACAAGTGTTCATTGTTCTGCACAAATTCACGTGCATGCTGCCGGATCAAGCTTGATCTGCTTCTAAAATCAAAACAACTTACCACAATATAAAGTAGAATGACTGCAAATTATTTCACAACCTCAGAAACCAAAACGTTCCTACAAACCCCATCCCAAAATCAAAACTTCAGTGTGTAAAGTGGAAAATATAATCCAACCAGCGACAGAGTAACCATGGGCCTGCAAGCTTTTTAGAAAGAAAAAAAAAAGCTTCTTATGGAGTTTCCCTTTGAAAATGCAGGTGGTGCGCATAACGCAGGTGAATTGAAGACACACGGTGATTTGAAAATGCAATCCCCATATGTACTCTCCCCTCCATCAGCCTAACCTTGCCCACTATTTTATAGGGGTGAAAGTATGTGCACAGTTCAATAGCACCTGGGGGCGGGAGGAGTTTTCAAGCCATGTTTTTATATGGATAAACTTATGTTCACCCTCATAAAAAAACTTCTCTGTACTGCTCCTGGAATGAGCAATCAGGAAATGAATCTGATCAGTCAGTCAGTCATTTTTAAACCTGAGGCAAAAAGCAGGCCCTTCAGACTCAAAGGGAAAATAAACTAGGCAATGAAAGGGAACACTCAGATGGGAAGAGGCACATTAAAGGGAAGAAAAATGGTGAGGGCCACAGGATTAAGGCAAATAAAAAGAAACAGTTTGGCCAACTGGGGAACATGGCCTGCTACTAGCCCATTGTGACCTTTTCCCAGTTGTCACAAAACTCATCTACGGATATTAATTGAGATATGTCCACGTCCAAGTCTGCCCTGAAACAGTTCAAAGCAGCAAACGCTGACATGAAATTCACAGATCTGGTTACATAACTCAGTGGCAGTACATGGCTTCATGAGTAAAAATCCAGTGACCAGTAGGGTGTCTCATAGTAGACAGATACATTGGGGAAATAGGAGAGATAATTTGATAAAACTGGAAAAATCTGTAAGTTTCAGTGCAAAAATCTCTCTCTCTCTGTGTGTATGTATATATGTATATATATATTTTATTTATTTATTGAGTTTTATATACAGTCATTCGGTAAAGCCATCACAACGGTTTACAAAAGCTCAAAATGCAAGATTTTTAACAATTGAGCAAAAAGGAATAACAGACAGTGTATTAAACAAAGGGGAGATATTCAATTGCAAAGATATTAACTGACATTTGCACTACAGGCTGCACTAAGGGGTGCACAAAGGGGAGGGCCCCTTTGTAGCGCGGCGCCTGGTGGCAGGGAGCCTTTCAACGGTCGGAGCTGCCCCTGGTGACGTCGGGGGAGGGGCGGGGGGCTTCGGATCGGGTCTCTCCCTCACATTGCAGTTCTGTTTTTTTTTTTTTCCTTTATCAGTTTCAGGTGTTATTTTTTTTCTTCTCTTCCCATGGCGATGGAGAAGGGCCGCAGGGCGCCCAAAGGTGGTGGGTGGGCTGCCAGTTCGAGGGCGCCTTTCAACGGTCGGAGCTGCCCCTGGTGACGTCGGGGGAGGGGCGGGGCTTGATTATATAATAATTATAATATAATAATATATAATAGAGGCATCATTGATCTTTGAGAACACAAGCGGAAGGGGAGAATATGTCCTGAGTTAACTCGTGGAAGTGAGTAAATTTCATTACAGACTACGGTTGTAATGAGAGTTTGAGATGTGAAATACAGGAAAAAAAGAAGACGAATGATATTACAGGAAAGTGATGACCTTTCCGTTGCAGTTATGTTAAATTCAAGACAAGGAACATGAGATTGAATTAGAATGATGATTGTCGGGAGAGGTTAAGACAGCGGTACATAGAAGTAAAGTCAGATGATTTATAGGCAGAAATTGACTATGCGAAATAACCAGTTGGAAATTTAATGAAGATCAATGGTGCCTCTATTAGAACGGCAAGAATTCATATGAGTGTGATAAATAGATCTTTTATGGTTTAATCACTTCAAATTCCCCTGAAGAAGCCGGAAGGCGAAACGAGGGCCCAGTTGGGATTAATTAGAATTATAAATATGAATATTGGTACCATGTAATTTTTGCTGTAATTTATGTTGGCATTAATCAAGATTATAAGCTTAAAGAAGGTTTACATAAATGTTAACATTAGAAGGATCTGAAATTAATATCATGTAATTCCTGCTTGAAAAGTTTAAAGGTATATTTGCATAAAAATTTGCACAAAAAATTGTCAATATGCATGGGTATATGAGTGAAATGGATGGGTATGAATGAGTATTGATTTTAACGTGAGTAGGGTTAGAGAGATATGTATTGATGAAATGGGAAGGTTCATTGTAATTTGATGTGTGTTTCAAATCTTGATTATTGTTGTGCGTGATTTTTCATAAAGAATATTTTGAAAAACAATAATTGTGCTTTTACTCTACTCTGGAGGGAGTTGTTTTTGGTATTTATATATATATATATATATATACATATACACATATATATATAGATATACATATATATATACATACATACACACACATTATATATATATCTGACATTTGGGAGATCAAAAATAAAATTAGCCACTTGCTGATTATGAGCCTAACAATTTACAACAATCCATTAGGAAAGGGACTTCGCATGACCTGAACATCGTACCTTTATCTGACAAATTATGCCTGCCAGAGACGCGCGATCTCCCGGTGCAGCAGCCTTGCAGAGGCCTCTGGCCACGCCTCCACCTGGACCAGCATGCCCCGCCCATTTTTTTCAAGCCATGGGACTTACATGCGTCCCGGGGCTTTACGTGCGCCGCTGAGCCTTTTGAAAATAGGCCCGGCGCGCGTAAATCCTCCTGGATTTATGCACGTAACCCTTTGAAAATCCGCCCCAAAGCACGCTAATTTATGCAAATGCATTGCATGATCGCTTCAGAAACCGGAAAACTGTGGTACAGCATTTTCTGTCCCTTGCCTGAAAATAAGATCTGCCCATGAGCTTTTGTGGAAAGCCAGGTCCTTAGCAGAAGCAATCAAGGCTTCATTCAACAGCTTTCAAATGCATGCATGGAACAGATACAGAAGGCAGTGGCACAAGGGAAAATGAGGGAAATTTATGTGGCAGGCAGGGCCAGAGCAAGGGTATTAGGTGCCCTAGGCAAACCTTCTGCCTTGCACCCCCTCCTCCGGTCCAGGCCCTGGATCCAATCTCATTTATTCAGACAGGCCCACTCTCTTAGAGACACTTGGGTTCTTTGTCTCATTCACACACACACACCCTTACTCAGGTTCCCTCCCTCTTTCTCACCAACACCATTCCTCTCATACTCACACAGAAATAGAGGTGCTGCTTGCAGCCCGCCGAGTGTCTGCTTTTCTCGGCCGCGAGCAGGATGGGTGCTGCTCGCGGCTTGCAGAGTCTCTAGTCCTCTTGGCCGCGAGTGGGATGGGCTCCGCTCGCAGTCCCAACATGGCAGGTCTTTTCTGCCCCTTAATGGCTGGCGCCCTTGGCGACTGCCTAGTTTGCCTATTGGGACACGCCGGCCCTGCAGGCAGGGCAACTACAAGGACTATATTGAGAGGTCTTTACCTATCCATAAGTACTCATTAAAAAAAAAAAAAAAAAAATTTAAAGTCTATTCATTTGTAAGGAAAAGATGTTTGAAAGGCAAGAAACTAGGTCTACAGCTTTCTAAACTGTCACCAAGATAGAGATTTCCTGCTGTTCTGCTGAGCGCTCATATGCTATGAACAAAATATAATTAGAGCCTGAACTATTCCGTTCAGGTTCAGAGCACGGAAATGTTATTTGATGCACTATCAATGCAATTAATTTTAAAAGGTAACAGAGAAAAAAAACACATACTCAAAAGAAACTGCAACATCTGCATAAATTTGTAAACTGTTCTAGAAATCTTTTAACTTTAATCTCCCAGTGAGCAAAAATGCAAGTCAACTCCCAGGTTCATATCACTGGTAGATAATCTTTTATATCTGAACAAAGGGTGATACTCAGAGCCTTGCTCTTCCTGAAATGCTGATTAGTAGTAGTTGAAGTCACAAGCGTTGGCTGCTAAACATGATCAGCCTCGCAGTAGGGACTCTGTTCAACGTTCATCCCAGGAGATCCCCCAAAACACAGTTATTCAATTTGCCATCTGTCATAAGGGACACATTATATTAAAAACTACCTTGAGACTTAAAAAACAAAACAAAAACAAAACACAATTTAACAGAAAATTGTGTGGCTAAGTCATATAGTTTTCTGCAATCTACAGAACTCAATATCTTAGTAATTAAATCTAGTTAAAACAGAGTTGGCCCTCCTTTCTTTTGAGTTATCAGGCTGAAAAGGTGTGAAAGGGGAATGAATCACTGCCTATAGAGCTATCAAATAGCACCATCTTTACAAAAACACAAAAGCAAAAATCTAGGTTGTTCACCCTTTTCCCTCCAGGCATAAGCCTCATTAAAATATGTTCCAGGAAATCCAACCATCTTTTCTTTTTTTTTTTTTACACTTATTATACCAATTAGAGATCCTGATTACGTGTATTACAAAACTGCATAAAGAATGATGAAACTGCCATCCCACCGCTCAGCCTGTGCAATTTTGAAACCGGGCAAGCTTTGCTTAAAATACGTGCAGGCCAGGAGCATCCTTCTCTGAGCTGTTCAGTCCGATTCTAAATTGATATTTTACAGGAACGGGGCACATCATCAGTGCAGAGAAATATGACTTGCGGAAGGACAGCAGCATTAATCTGAACATCAAAAGTACAAAAAGAAGACATAATGCTGATAAAAAAAAAAATTAAAATTAAAAAATAAAATAAAATTTTATATATATATAATGGCCAAGTGCAATTGTAAAGTTTGTAAAGTTTGGTCTCATGAAATTTCAAGGCTGGCTGGAATGGCTGCCAGATCCCAAAGAGGAATCAAGAAGAGAAAAAAAAAAAGTTGAACAGAGAAGCAGGCAGCTTTGTGCAGGACTAAAATAAAGCATGAAGAGTTAAGGTGCATGGAAGGATAGATAGGATGCACCTTACAGACCTGAAGCACTAGCATATTTAACAACAATTCAGTCAACTGCTGAAAACATGATAAAATATTAAGAGGGATGGGGAGTGGGGCTTTTACTAGCTCTTACTTATGGCAGCAGCTCATCAGTAAAAAGAGGATAATTAGAACTGGGGACGCCAAGGTGTCATTGGATAGGAGTGTGCCTGGGCTGGTGATGGAAGCGAGTTTATTTACAAACAGTATGGAAATAATATACCTTTGACTCAGACCATGAATAAGGGTGACTAAGGGGGAAGTTAAAACGTAAAAGCTGTAAAATAAGTTTATTCAGACTACATATGCAGGATGATTTATGGAAATTATAAGGTTAAAAAAGCTGTAAGGACACATATGACACAGCTGTTTCGTGATCCAAAATATCTAGCAAGGCGAGGCCTGGATGAGGGGCAACCACTTCAGTTAAGGCCTAGCAGCTAGCCAAACAAGAAATGGGGCCAATAAAGGTCAAAGGGCGATAAGCGGGCCGATACAAAAAAACAAAACAAAAAACAACAAAGTGCTGAAAGCGGGTGCTGAGTGTTCGGTGCCGGCTTTCCTAACGCGCCCCCAGGCACCTCTCCTGGGGGCGCCATGCAATGTTTTAATTAGGGGCTGTGCTGTCAAAGAGGCGCTAGGATCGATTGCGCGCCCCGGCGCCTCCTTGACAGCGTGCGCCCGGGAGAGGCCGGCTGTCCACCAGTTTAGAAAATGGATGCCGAATTTAATCGGTGTCCGTTTTCTAAACTGGCATACAATCACGGATTCTGAAAATGGATGTTTGTTAACTGAGCATCGGTTTCCTGAACCTGACTGCCAGCACTTTTTTTTAAAACTTTTTTTTTTTTTTAACTCTTTCATTCCTCCAACTTAATACCACAACGATATTAAGTAGGATGAACGGAAAAGCAGTATTTTCTGCTTTTCTGTACAACGTTTGAGAGTGCACAGAAATTAAAGCCTGCTCTAAGCAGGCGTTAATTTCTGAGCGCAAAAGTGTGCGTATTAGACGTACATTTTTTTTTTTTAATTTCATGTGAATAACTAATAGCCTCATCAACATGCATTCGCATGTGATAGATGCTATTAGTTTCGCTGCATCGTGGAAGCGCTAATCCCGTTATTGCCTAATGTGATTAGGTTGCGCCTACTCAACCCGCATCCAACTGTGGGTTAAACAGTGTGCGCGGCTGAGCGCACAATACTGCATCTTCCTAAATAAATGTCTCCAAATTGAGTACTGCCTGAAATATGTTTGACATATATATATATATATATATATACATACATACATACATATATCGTTATTTTGGTTTTATTAAAAGCTGTGGCCTGTTTCTCCACTTGGAAAAGTGTTAAAAATAAAATCATGCATTTATGATTGAAGAAAAGAGCTGCTTGTGTTTTATTTGGGGCAGAATGGGGTGTGTGGTTCAAGGGTGGAGCCAGTGTTCCTTTGTTAAGTCCTTAATGATGCCAAATAAATGCTTTTAAGATTATAAAATGTTGCACTGTACTCAATTGCTTTGTTTTCACAACTTTGTGATGTATTTAATTGAAAATAAGAATTATCCAAAAGATGATGTGTATGAACTTGAGACCACAAGGATTGCTCCTTCAGAAGCCATGTATTCATATGCTGGAACCACTGGTACCTAATTTCTCAGCAAAAATACAAAATCTATCCTTTCATATGTATGTAAGCAAATTCTCCTCCAACTTCCAACTCTTTACAGCTTTGATAAACAACCAATACCTGTGTACATTTTAACAGGTGCAACTGTGTGATTACAAGTTTTGGTTAGATCATTTTCAAAGCAAATGTGTGCATAAGTTCACTTTGAAAACTGGCATATAACATATGGGTATTTTCGCTGACTCTTATGTGGGTTGTTACAAAATGACCCCAATAAGGGCTTGCTTTCGAAAGTCATTTACGTGCATAAAGAAGCCCAGTTTTATGTGTGTAAATGGCCATACTAAAATAGCTAAGGGCTCAGATCATAAAAACTATGCATGCAACCTGGTCTCGTGCAAACCTTTACTCAAGGCTTAACTTAATTTGTACACAAGGGAGATGAGGCAAAGTGGGAAGGAGCAGGATTGGGGTCTGGTGTGACCTGTGTGGGGGGCCGAACGTGAACTCTTTCTTACATACACACGTGAACATATCCAGTAACCGCAGAAGTAGTAGGCCTGACAGGTGTTCACCTCAACTCTTGTCTCTCTGGTTTCCCATCCTCTCTCATGCTCTACCTTTCAAATTGTGCCAGGAAACTGCACAAAAATCAAAGCTATGTGGCTGCTTTTGTCTCTCAGTAAGCAGCTCCAGGACACTCTGACCTGCTTTCTCTGGGGCCTGGGTGGCCACCACTGGCTCTGCTCCATTTCTCCAGGGATTTTGCACCGCCAGCTCTGCTCCACTTCCATGGGGAAGCTGGAACTGATTTATATTGCCACCTCTGCTCTCCCCTTGTGTCCTGGAAGAGAGATGGCAGAATGCCATTCTGGATTGTTCCGCCAGAAATTTAAGCCTCGGGGTAACAGACACAAATTAGCACAAGTTTGAAACCTGTGAGCTGTGGTGGTTATCAAGGCCAACGCTGAAGCCTTGACGACTGGCACTACTAGCATTTAAGTTTCAAACTGGCTAATTCAACTCTTTTTCACGTCTGTTTTTTTGTTCTGGAGACCCTGCTTCAGTGCCGCTTCTCCTCTTGCTCTCTGTAGAAGAGGAGAGGAGGGGGTAACAGGAGGGAAACGACTGGCTTGGGGAGTGAAGAGGCTGTTCTCTGCTCTGTCTGCTGCAGTCTTACCCCCTTCCCTGCAGGCTGCCTGAAGGGGAGGGGCTGGAGCAGAACACCACTGCCCTGCTACCTCTTAAGTCTGAAAAGAAGTGGCAGACACAAACGAAGCCTTGCTTTTACGTGAACTGCCGAGAGGCATTGCGGGGCCCACCCCTCCAATTCAGACTTACACACACATATTTATTTAGTGATTTTTTTTATATACCGTGGCACGTTAAGAACATCACCTCGGTTTACAAGGAACAATAAATCAGCAACAGGCTTTACAATCAAATGAAATTAAGAGGAAACATTACAAACAATTAAAAACAAATTAAAAACAAAACAAGTTGAGACATGCCTAATACGGGAAGGGAAATCAGTGACAGTTAAATATAACTTAGCAACAAGCGATTCACTAATTTGGTATAGATCAATGGATCCGAAAACAGTCTTTACAATGGGTGAGTGTAGAGTGGACATTTAGAAACATTAGAAGAGCTGGAGTTATAGAAAGATATCTATTTGAAGAAAGATAATGTATTGTGTGTGGAACATGTGTTCAGCATTTCTGTAGAGGAGATGATCATTGAGTGTAAGCTTGTTTGAACAGCCAGGTTTTAAGGTTCTGTTTAAATTTCCTATGGCAGGGCTCCAGGCGCAGGTCTGTAGGCATTTTGTTCCAGATGTTGGTTCCAGCAATCGTGAATGAGCGGTCTCTCGTAGAAACATGTTTATATGTTTAAGAGATGAAGAAACGAGTTTGGCTTGGTGCATTTTTCTTTATTGGTCTCTTTGAGGTGCGGAATGTAAAATGATCAGAGAACCATTGCATGTCTTGATAGATAGACTTATGAATGAGGGTAAGTACTTTGAATAATATCCTTTTCGATTTTAAAATGTAAGTATGTGTGTAAATTCACTCGCACGAATTATCCTTTCAACAGAGCAGGTGTAACTTTCTGCGGGTGAGATTGTTCGCGTACTCGAGCATTTTGAGCACAAATTTTCAGAGCAAACTTAGCTCATTTAGAAAATTCAGTATAAAAAGTGTGCATGAAAAAGGTATGTGCAGACTTTACTCCACCATGCACAATTATAAAGTAACCTGCCCTAAGTCTACATATAATTTCTGTTGAAGAAGGAATTATAATTAGCTATTCTGTCATGGATTTATCTGATTACAGGGACTAAGAGACCACATTCATTTATGTTTGCTGGTATTGCTTGTGATTTTTAATTGCTCTATAATTTGAATTTTATGTACTGTTATTGTTGGAACCTTAAATTGTTATCATTAGTAATGGGTGACATTATTAGGTATACTATATTGTTTTGTTCCAATGATAGCTTTATACGTGTGATATTTGCTTTGGTATATGGTTTATTTTTGCCTTTTATTACTATTTATTGTGATTCAAATGTATTTGCTCTGTTTGCTGCTAAGAGCTAGGGGTTCGGTCAAGGCTTGTGTTCAGCGTTTTATTTACAGTGCACATCAATTTTCATTCCTATATCTGCTTACCTGCATCTGTAAACACAAATACACAAACATCCACTTCCTGGATTCATGGTTAGGACAGCAATGTTACAGGAGCTGCCTTCTCCTGGCTGGTAGGACACTGATAAATACAGGAGCTGCCTTCTCCTGGAGACCTGGACCTAGCCTACTGATCCCAGCTGGGCCCTGTCTACAGGACCCACCTTGCCAGCAGGATCCCACCCACAGAGCTCTCTCCCTCTGTGAGGATTAAGGTGGAACAGTCAACTAGACTGGTCCCACACAGGTTAAGGAAAGGGTCTAAGGACATTTCTTCACATACTCTCCCCCCCCCTTAGCTTGATCCCATAGGGGCAAGCATCTTCACTCATCCTGGATCCCAACCAGGGAAGTGGCTTGACACCCCAATATGCTCTTTCTAGCCTCCTGCCAGGTAAACTCTTGGGTGGGGCTACAGGGTTGTGCTCTCCCCTTGTCGCTAAGGTTACCTCTCATAGCCCCCCTTACTATCACCAAGTATGCCTTTTTTCCAATGTCCAACCCCAGTCCTTCATTTGAATCTTATACAACTCTGGGTTCCTAGTTCTCCTCTGCCCAAACTCTCTGGAATTTCTTTGGGTGCTCCTGTGATGGTCTCTCTTTTCACTTGTTGCACAACTCTGTTTCCTTCAGGCTTCCATGGCATTTCCTGACTGATCCGTACTGTCGCCACCTGCAGCACTTCCCTCTGGCCATTCCGCAGTGGTGGTGTTTGGGTACCATACAGCACCTTTCCCAGAACTCTCTGTGGTGCCATTCTCTGGCTTTTCTGTAGCTCCTCACTCAGGCCTATCTCTGCTGTCTTCTTCTGGGCAGTCGATGTTGCCTCTTTCCTTGGGCCACTCTTTAGAGCTCCCCAATGAGCTCTCTGGTATCGCAAGTCTTTTGCTTTGCACTCTGTTGTGCCTTCTCTGCTTCCCCAGTTGTCTCTTCAGCGAGTTGCCACAACTCGCTTACTATATGGGAAATCTCTGCAAGCATCCCATTTAGCAACTGTAGGCACTCTTTGTCCAGCCGCTTTAGGTATTTACTTCACTGCCTGACCTGGACCCTTGGGAATGGTTTCTCTGGCTCCATTACTGTGGCTTGCTTTTCTAGAGGCTATACCTCCAGCCTGAGGTTCTCTCTTCCCTCCTGCTCCCCAGAGGTAGGAAGTTCAACCACACAAAAGTACATAGCTCTCTACTTCTGCCATGCACTCTGGTTTCTCTTCTGCTACCTGTTCCACTCCAGGTTTTCAGTAACACTGCCTAGGCTTTCTGTGGCAGCAGCTTTGAAAGGCCCTGCCATGTTCAAACACACACAGCCAACTCTGGCAGCTTTACTTGCTGGGCCACATTCTGTTCAAACACCAGCCCAGTGCCCAACTAGTACTGTCTTTTTTCCTTCAAAGGTACAACGAAAGGTTAAAAACCCTCCTTTTTCAGCTTTTTCTTGTCTGTCTCAGACAAAGCTACTTTCCATAGTCTGTTTAATTCCAAACACTCTTATGGATGTTCTTACAGCCAGGCCCATTAAACCAATTCCCTCTCTATAGTGAAAACTTTTAAACTATTTGTGTGCTCCCTGAGCCACACCCTTTTTACAGTCAAACAAACATCGAAATGATGGCAGAAAAGGACAATGATCCACCCAGTCTGCCCAGCAAGCTTAGTGCTCTATACTCGGTTTAGAACAGGTTCTCTCAGTGCTCCGTTTCCTCCTGTGACCTGTACCTTGTTTACAGCCACAGTTCCTCATCTCAGTTTTCTGTGTGCCAACAGAACATTTTTTCAACTTCTTTACTTCTGTGTGCTCCCCGAGCCACACAATTTTGAAGTACTTTACTTCTGTGTGCTCCCTGAGCCTCACCCTTCTGAACTTTTCTTTGCTCTTGTGAATACTTCTAAGAGCACTGCTTTGCCTCCAAACATCTTGTCAGGCTATACACACAACAAACTTTCTTTCACAGTCTTGAGTTTTCTCTATGCCTTGTATAGAGAAAAAATTCCCAAACTTCCACTATGTGTGACACTGTAAATTAGACGTCAAGATTTGTGCTCAGTGTTTTATTTACAGTGCATATCAATTTGCATTTAAATATCTGCTTACCTTCAGCAGTAAACCTAGATACATAAACATCCACTTCCTGGATTTATGGTTAGGGCAGCAATGTTACAGGAGCTGCTTTCTCCTGACTGGTAGGTCAGCGATATACACAGGAGCTGCCTTCTCCTGGAGACCTGGGCTTGGCCTACTGATCCCAGCTGGGCTCTCTCTTAACCTCCCCAGCTGGGTCCCAACCACAGGACTCTCCCTGCCCAGTAGGGTCCCACCTACAGAGCTCTCTATGTGGAGATTAAGGTAGACCACCTGGTCCCACACAGGTTAAGGAGGGGGCTAGGGACACTCACAGTGGGATAAAAGTTTAATAACAATTACATATGCAAGTGGATTAACATAACAATCCTATCATCTATTTCAAAGCAAAGAAAGATTTGTATATTGTACTCTCTCTCATTACTATTTGGCATTTGTGTATTAACTTCATAATGCTAAACAACTACCAAAACTAGTGAAGAGGTTGTCTGAACAATCAATCTCCAAACAAACCCATGGTGAGACTCGGAGACCAGATGTTTAGGCAATAGCATTACTAATTTTGGTAGCTGTTTGGATTATTATGAAGCTCAGTGATAAGGCAAGGGTGGTGGGAGGTGGAGTGGGGCTGGTCGGCCTGGGGATTGGGTGAAGTATGGAATCTTGAATGCTCACCTACCCAGCATGGTAGAGAATCAATGAAGAAGACAATAAAACCTGATTTGGAGAAGGAACAAGATTCTATGTGTCGAAGTGCTAGGAATATCCTTAGTAGTGTGGATGAGAATAATTAGGCAAACTGGATTGGCTAAGTGGTCTTTTTTTTTTTTTCCTGCTTTATTCTATTGTGTTACCCTCTGTCTATAACCAGATCTCAAATACGTAATAATTGGAATACTTCACAAAACATCACTGTGACAGCTGCATAGTTCAATTAAAAGGTAAGAGATACCCAGTCCTTTTCCGATTGCCCTAATGATTCTCCTCTAGAGAGCGAGCAATGGAAAACACACACTTATTCAATATCCATTTAAAAACACACAGAAAAGTTTCATCCCATCCCCAAACACAGACTCAACACAAGCCCTTAGACTTGGCACCTCTCCCTATAGTCTCATAAAACAATCATATCCAGCTACACATTATCATCCAAGGTGACAATGACTTGCCTAATTCACATACAGCCACCAGGAATTCGTTTTATGAGCTCATTTCTCCCAACTTACATTTTACTAAATCACTAATTTTTCATTGAATTTCTATGTTTTTAGAAGACAATCGAATGTTAGTTTTCTCATTCTAGCAGTGAACTAAATATATACAAGAGGAATTCTCAGCATAATACTCACTTGATCTCAAGCAATCAAATTTGTACTCAATTGCTGAGGAAACCCTAATTTGCTAGTACTTATCTCTTACACATTCATGGACCATCAAATTTTGTAAGCTGAATAACAGTTTTCCCTTGAGGAAACTGAATTTATGATCCCCAAAACAATAAAAAATAATCTTACCTTCCAGAAATTGTCAACCTTGCCATAAACAAGTGACTGATTTTGCCTTTTGATGTCATTCATGTGTTGGATATCACTAGAATTAAGATGTTGCTCTACTACAAATCCCAGAAAGCTGTTATCTGGAGTATGAGCTGCATGGAGAAGGAAATCATAGTGTTGCTTTAGCATAAACAAATATATTTACATTTTAACATTACACACATGACAAAAAAAGCTGACTTCAGTGTTCTCAGCAAAATTCAGGTCTACAAGCATGTAGTTTTAGAATATATATTCCATATTGTGCTTTTTACCAAAACATATCTATGTATAGCCTAACCTTGAGATTTATTTATTTATTTAGATTTTTTCTATACCGGCATTCGTGAAAATGTCACATCAAGCCGGTTTACAATAAACAATGGGGTGATAACCGTAACAGAGAACGAGATAATATGTACTAAACATACTATAGATGCAGTTACAATAAAACAAGGAGTTGTACAACTAGGAGCAAGAAGAAGAAAAGATAGTAACTTTAACATAGTATATTAACCCGTAAAATGGTAGACTTTCCAAAAAGGGAAGTGTGTGATTTACAATGAATTGATCAATTCAAATAAATGTAGTTTTTAACAATAAAGAAGAGATCAGAAATAATGAAAATTCTGGATGTTTATAATGCTTAGGGTAGGTTGCCAGGATGGTTGTAAAAAGAAAGTTGTTGCTTGGAGGTTGAATGTTGGAGAGAATTGGGTTTAATCTGAGTCTGGGAAGGCTTGTTTGAAAAGCCATGTTTTGAGTCTTTTTCTGAATGTCAGTAAGCAGGGTTCCTGTCTTAGATCCGTTGGTATGGAGTTCCAAAGAGTGGGTCCTGCTGTGGAGAAAGCCCTATCTCTGTAAGTTATGTGGAGGGAAGTTTTGGAAGGCGGTACCTGCAGAGACTCTTTGTAGTACTCTCTTATGGGTCTGGAGGATGTATGCTTTATGAAAGGGATTTGTAGGTTGAGAGGAGCGATTTGTTGGATAGTTTTGTAGATTATTGTGATTGACTTATAAAGAATTCTGAAATGGATTGGCAGCCAGTGTAAATCTTTAAGGATTGGGGAGATGTGCTCTCTTCTCCTTGTGTTTGTTAGAATTCTGGCTGCCGTATTTTGAACCATTTGTAGCGGTTTAGTATGTGCTGATGGGATACCTAATAATAAAGAATTGCAATAGTCTAACTTGGAGAAGATTATTGCTTGTAGGATAGTCCTGTAGTCATGGTTGTGGAACAGTGGTCTTATTCTTTTTAGAACATGCAGTTTATGAAAGCAGTCTTTAGTGGTTTGGTTTATGAAAGCTTTTAAGTTAAGCCTATTATCGATGATTGCGCCCAAATCTCTTACTTTTGTTGTTTGTAAATTAGCTGGAGGAATTGTGGGGGTGTGGCAGTTCTCAGAGGATATGAGAAGGAGTTCCGTTTTTGAAGAATTTAGGATTAAATTCATACTGGAGAGGAGGGAGTTGATTTCTTGCAGACAATATTCCCAAAGATCGAGGGTTTTTTTTTTTTGAAAGTTTTTATTTATGCATTTATATCAACCAAATACAAACAAGGAGCTGACTAGCAGTCCCGCCATAATACAGAATGAAAAGTACAATCCTGTTACAACTATATGAGAGAGCACACCTATGGCAACCAAATAGCCCGTGGAGTACATGTTGAAGGAAAACTGCGCTCAAATACCCAACATGGATAATTACGAGGGTTTTTTTTAATATTCATTCAAGCTCTTCAACAGCTTTAAACAAGGTCGGGTTTTCAGCGTAACCAAAATATGCAAATTAACTTGCTTCTTAGAGCAAATGTAAGCAAATATATCTAATTTATCTTCATTCTGGATAACCAGAAAAAAACAGGCAGGTCTGTGCCCCTTCAGTGCTGGAAATGATAAAAGCCCACTCCCCCAGTTTAAACTTAGAGATACAATTATTCTAACCTAGAAATAAACTGGCAATCTGTCAAAAGGTGTGAGAATGTGCAAAATGTTGTAAATGATTCGCAAAAATTAAAAAAAACCCAAACTAAAACTAAAACTTATTGTCCACACCAAATAAAAGCCTTTGGTGTGGACAATGTCACATTTTCTGGTTGTGTGTTTCATCATTTCAGAAAAGGAAAAAAAAAAGGTACAAGGATAAGATATTCAAATGAAAAGTACATATTTTGTTCTCTGCTTGTTTTGTCAAAAAAAATTGAGAATTTTATATTGGAGAAATATAGGAGGTAGATTTTTTTTTGTGTGTGTGTGATTTTTTTTCCAGTGGGAGGGGGGGGGGGGGAATTGACCAATTTGCTCAAAATTCTGCTTTAAGAAATTAATAGTTGCCACTGTTGAATGACAATGTGGGCAATGAAGCATCACTTCAGACTCAAAGATCAAACACAGTAAGAGCTACTTTCCTCCTCCTGACCTGAAACCCAAATCCCACAAAATGTAAGTGATATAAGTGGGGCCCAGTCTCTGGACAAAAATAGTGCCCCCCTTCCCTTTTCTGCATAGTCAGACAGACAGACTTAGAAGGGTGGGGTGGTCCCGCCCCCGCTTCAGCTTTGAGCCCAGGGTGGTTGCCCTTCTTGCCCACTTGCTATCGTCCTGCATATAGGGGAGGAATCCTTTATTAAAAGCACTTATAGTCCCTTATGGTCGCCCATCACAAGAGCAAAAATGAAAATAAAAGTCAATTTAAAAAAAAAAAGTGAATTTTTTTTTTTTTTTAATAGGACATTTAAAACATTTCTTGACTAGCATTCAGGAAATATGTTCTCTACATCAGTACTGCTTCTAAATGCTAGTTTTAGTCCAATAAAAATGGATCACAATATATAGTATTGACCTTTACTTTCACATATTCATGCAGACTTAAGACCGCAAGCACACACTACTTTACAGATGAGCACACAAAAGCTGAAAGCACACTTGGGAAATCTGACTCCTTTTTAGAAACATGTAATTAAAGAAGAGGTAAATGCCAAATATAGGCAGTCTCACCTTCTGAATGGAACTGCTTGTACCTCCAGTACTGAATATTCTGAGAAGGCGTATTGACACTTGAAACATTTCCATTAAAATGTTGGCAATATCTCATGTGTCACACTAGACTAATACAGACATTTTACAGCTACATTTAGGTATACCTACCTTCTGAATGTACTAAGTGCCTGTGAGATGCATACTCTGTCTAAAACCTGTATAGATCAGAGATTTGCTTCAAACCTCAGGGCCTTTCAGCTTCTATTTGCTATCTATCCTTTACCATTTGTGCTGGTTGCCTAGTATCTGTGACTAAGGTTGGTAGTAGCTTTTTTTTTTTTTGTAATTAGATTCTGACTCACTAGGCTTCTCTCAGTCACATATCAGAACTGCACAGGCAAGATATTTTTTGCACTGAATTCTTTACCCTTTCACATGTACTGTGCACTATATATATATTTTTAAATTTTTATATACCGAGGTTCCTGTATAATATACATATCACACCGGTTTACAAGGAAATATAACTGTTGCCTTGGGGGCAGCTTACATTGAAACACATAACAATAAAGAATTTAAAGAATTTACAGAAAACAAACAAAGGCCTAATTAAACTGGAAAGTAGAACTATTAAGAAACATATGTACAGCAGAAGAAGGGATCGGGGTCTATAATGTATTCGTATTCCTCGGGCCTAGGATTCTGGGAAAGTTTGGGTGAAAAGCTATTGTTACTTTTTGAGAGATCTATGGCAGGGATTTAGGTGAAAGGGATAGGGGTCTATAATGTCCTCGAAATCCTTGGGTTTTAGTTCTCCGGGAAAACATATATATATATATATATCCTTTACTCCTCTAGCAAACACTCTCTTTTCTCACCACATTAGACTGGCTCCATCTAAAAACTGTCAAGTAGGGAACCTGGATCTGCTTTATGACAACACTGCCTGGATTCTAAGAGAATGACTTAAAAGAGATGAAGTGCACAGTACATGTGAAAGGGTAAAGAATTCAGTGCAAAAAATATCTTGAATACATGAATGAGAGAATGTCTCATCCCTCTGAACATCATTTATAAGCACTCAAACTATAGTACATAAGAACAAAACAACATAATATTTGCTGTACTGGGTCAGACCAAAGGTCCATCAAGTCCAGTACCCTATTTCCAACAGTGGCCAATCCAGGTCACAAGAACCTGGCAGGATCCCAAAAGAAGTTACATGCTTTTTATCCCAGAGATAAAAAGTGGATTTCTGTAACTCCACCTTAACAATGGTATACGGACTTTTTATTATCCCTACAGGATAATATTCCCTTGAGTTGAGTCAATTTTTCAGGTTATGAAGATTGTGCTCCTCCTGAATGGATTTTATATCACAAGCCCAATCTATGTTAGCCTGTTTCAGTGCACATGGCTGTCCTCACCGCATTGCTAAACACGCTTACAAAAGGACTCTCTTTATCAAATCGGGACTCTCTCTTTTTACAACGTCCCAAGGAAAAATGCACACACTTAATATGTATTCTGCCGTTTTCATATCGAATTAATCAGGTCACTTTGATTATTAAACGTTATTGGTCTATCCTTACACTTCATTCCATTTTTTGGGAGATGCCATGCTTCACATTTACTCAGGGCAAAAATCTTAGGGATTATCTGGGACAAGAAATTTCCCCAACAGGGAAATGTAAGGTACAAACAAAATATCTAAAAAATATATCATACATCTCACATTTTCAAAGAACACAATTATCAAAATTAAAAACTACACCTACCATATATAAATCAGAAAAACATCACACAAACACTTCACATACATTCACACACATACATTCCAACTAATAGTTAAAATGGAAAAACCCACCCTGTTAAACACCATGTGTCATATTAAACCAGCCTGTACTACAAACCACATCTATTGCATTCAATAATCCTTTATAAGCAATTTATGTGCATTCTTCTCTTCAAAATGCAAGGGTAATGAGAAGTAAATCTCAAAAGGACATCGAAGATATTTGAAGAACATTGAAAGTCCCTTTCATTATTTATCTTCCAGTCCAAAAGGTTCAATCACCCAGCAATATGATTGACTCTCAGTTCCTCAAGAAAGTCAACCTTCACAGAAATAGTAGAAGACAATTGGAATAATGTCACCCAATATATTATAGATTGGCAAGTCTCAACTTGATTTGCAGAAGAGTGCAAGCCAAACATCAAATACTCAAACTTTTTGCCAGATATGTTTTGCCACAATGGTTTTTTCGGGGGCATCATCGGTATCACCCAAAATCTCCTGTGGCGGGTTAATTCAGATGTTAGGGAGTACAGACGCAACTGTTCAGATCACCCTCTGAATTAAGATCCACACTTCCTCCTTTGGGCACAAATCTCTTCGGTCACTTTCCTTGTGCATATTGCTCAGTATGTATAATTTCTCTCTGTTTCAAATTTTATGCATCCTTTTACACATTCAAACATCAATCTAATTGCTAATCTATGGGGTGATATGTCATGTGTCCATGTCCCTTACTATATTTAGGTAAAACTCTTCATTCATTAAGAACAAGAATTATCCAGCAACGCTCCTGCTTTGTAATCAGGTTGCCAGGAAGCCCCATCAATTTCTCATTGGCAGGAACTTGGACTGATATCTAATTTACATTTTTTTGTAATAGAACAGGTCTCTCCGCTGAGTCATGGCAGCGATTTTGCTTCTACTCTCATTCGAAAAGAACTTAATTCATTACTTCCATCCAGGCTTAACTGAAATAGAATGGCTCCCCCTTGTCTGGCCTGTGTATAGGCATTCTGATTGGTAGTTCCTTTTTTCAGGAAAGTTTCTGATTGGTGTTATACCTTTTACTCCTGACTGGAAGCTCTCAGTCACGGGATCTATTCTGATTGGAAGGGTTCTTTTTGGCGGATTGCACTGTTTTACAAGACTCTGATTATTGCTAATTGGTTCCTGTATGCTATTTGCAAAGTTACTGGGGATGCTGTGGCATCCGTTTTGTACAATCACTAAGTCTTCTTAAGGTATTTTTCCCCTTTTACTATTCTTGTTTCTGCTGATTTTGTAAATCTGTAAGGCAACATTTTGGCTTATTATTAATATTGTTAATTGTTCCGCAGACTTGTGCACTACACAATCAAAAGTTTAATCTTCTAACACAATGGTATGTGCTCAACTATTTAAATTCCATAATGTGGTGTGTTAGGCGCCAAATACACTTAAGGCACTTCTCCACGGACACAAGGATACCACACCAAAGTTGTAGAATTGGGACATGACGAGCGCTAGGGGGTGAGAGTTGTGTGCCCCTGCGGTTGGACATACCTTGTCAGGGAGTGGAGAAGACCAAGCCCTAGCCAACCTGCACGCCTTGGTGAGACCAATCATGCAAGGTTGATCTCGGAGTAGTCCTCAGACTACTCCAAGCCCTTTCGACCTGCCACAGGGAGCAGCAGAGGCAGCAGGCCAGACAAAAGGCAGAAGAAGGTCACGGCATTGGAGCTTGGAATGTAGACGTGGAGCTTGGGATGTACACGAGGAACTTACACATAAAGGAGATGAAGGCAGGAGCAAGGAGCTCTGAAGACCCGGCCACAGTTCAAGGAGATGCTCTGAGATGGAACTCGGAGTCAGGACCTCAGAGGCAGAACTCTGAGTCGGAATACTGAGCTGGAACTCAGTGGCAGGGAAGTTAAAAGCCAGAATCTATAGGAGGCTTGCCACCAAGGAGATGAAGACTAGGATCACTTGGAAGATGAGATGTCTTCCAAGGTCTCTGATCCACATCAGGACCACTTTGGAAGACGAGACGAAGATATCAGGATCACTAGGAAGACGAGACGTGGATCAGAGACCTTGGAATGCCAGGCAGGAATGGAAGCGAATGAGTCCTAGGGAGGACTAGTCCCAGAAGACTAGCTCCTTGCCAAGACGACGATGAAGTGAGCTTGGGGCCCTTTTGTAGGGCTGAGGTGGCAACTCCCAGGGAGGAGCTACATGGTGGATCACACCTCTCTGTCCCTTTAAGAAGGGAAGAGAGCCGCAGGCCTGCCCCCAAGGAGGAGCAGGAAACAGGAAGTCCAGGACCCTGGACAGTGGCATCCCTGCCGCAGATGAGTAGGAGAGAGCGGGCCTCAGGGCAGGCCCCGACGGACGGCGGGGTGCTGCCGCTGAAGGAGGAAGTTCCAGGATGGCGTTCCTAGCCGTAGGAAAGGCCGCGGCGGCCTCCAGGCCCAGCCACAGGGGAGCGGCAGTGGCAAGATGGCAGCCTCTGGGCCGCGAGGTGAAGGACTGGCACGGCTTCTGCTGTACCAGAAAGATGGTAGCCAGACCGCAGGAGCACCCAGCGTTGACAACCTCAGGTGAGGCCATGGCTTCAGCTGCGGCCTCTGGGCCGCGAAGGTAAGCGCCTGCCACGGGAGGAGTGCAACAAAAGTTTTGTAAAGCAAATTTCAATTTTATTTTAAATTTTATATCAATAAGCAATACAGATATCCTTGGGAGATACAGAATAGAAGCAATTCTCTGGCCAGGAGCACATGAGAAGCACTACTCTGTCTGTCAGTGAGTTCTGCTTGTTATAGGTAAAACATGCAATAATTCCTAAGTTGCATGAACCTATGGGAAAGCCATGTACACAGTTTCGCATGTCATAAGAGAGACACATTTGACTTATGTTACCCTGATCTCCTTCCATTAGTCCTTTGTCTCATTTTTTTCATCCTCAGAGAGATCTTTATGGCTTAAGCAGTTTTTTTCAAGTGCTACTGTAATTGAAAGTTTAGCCTGAGGTCTGACCTTTTCCTTCTGCTTATTGTAACCTTCTATCACAAGTTTTTGACAGCTCCAGCTATTGTGCAGATGTCTCCTAGAATTTCTCTAGGTCAGGCTCAACAGGGCATTTAAGAGTCACATATCCAGAACTGCAAGAAGCCAAGGCAGCAGACTCTTCTGGGTAGATCACAATCTCCATGTTGGTTTCAGACTTAGGCACACATATCATTGGTCCTCTTTATTTCCCACTGTTCTCTTTTACAGCAGCTTATCTGTAGATATGAGAATCTCCTATGTGATCCTCCCAAAACAGCACATGTGTGAAACATGGCCATGTTGAGGAATTGTACACCTTATCACTACTCTTTTGTAGTGATTATTCTTCAAATAAACGAAATGCCTTGATATTTTTGATTAGCTTGAAGTGACACCATACATTCGTCGCTGACCGATCATGCCACATGTGAGTGTTCCATACGCCACCATTTATTTATGCATTATTTTATGGACTTTTCTACCAGGAACTTGTCTAAACCTTTTTTTAAACCCAGCTACACTATTTTAGGTCATTTATTTTATTTAAAAGTTTTTATATATCGCACGGTGGGGTAGAGATCTATCCATCTAAGCGATTTACAATAAAACAATACATAGTATCATAACGTACATCATTTAAAATACATCACATTTACATTAAGTTGTTAGTTTCATAAGCGGTGCAAAATTCAGAAAAGAAATGTTCACTATTGTATATTATAAGCCCGTGTAAAAAGGTAAATTTTCAACATTTTTTTAAATTCTTTGGGATTTGCCGTTAAACGGATATATTCTGGAAGAGAGTTCCATAAAATTGGGCCTGCGACTGAAAAAGCTCGCTTTCTGGTTAATGCTAGGCTGACAGTTCTTACTGAAGGAATTTCCAGTGTGCATTTGTCCAAGGAAAGGAGTTGTCTGGTGGGTCTGTATATTCTCAATAATGAGCAAAGCCAGACTGAATTGGAGTTATATAATAGGTTGTGAATGATAGACAGAATTTTGTATGTAATTCGATGGGGTATTGGAAGGTCATTTTACTTACAGGGGAGGTAAAAATCCCCCCCCATATCCCTCTCAGTTGGGATCTTTACTGAAGAGTATGCTTCTTTAGAAGGGTCATGCAGTGCAACACAGATTAAAGGGCAGTACTGTTTTGGTCAAAGCACCCTCATGGGAGGTTGCTGCAATGGCCTGTACCTGCTTCTATATTGCAGAGTGACCCCCTCATATCTGTGTGGATTTCTGAATTGGATTTGACAGAGTAGGAACTTTTTATATCCTGTTCCCTTGCCTGTTTTTATTTGCAGGCCTAGGCCTTGGTGGGAAGCCAAGGTGTTGGGAGAGAGATTTGCAGCTAGTTCACACCCAGTGGCTAGGAAGCTGTTTCGCTGTCTTATTTTTGTTTTTGGGGGGGGGGGGGGGGGGGGGGGGGGGGGGGTTTGGGAGAAGACCAAAAACAAAATTTGAATTAGCACAAATTTGAAATTTGTGATTAGTAGTGCCAGTCATTAAAAGGCAAATTTTAAAAAGCCCTATACATGCCAAAGCCAGGAGATACATGCAGAAGTCGGGCTGGTATGCACAGTGAGGATTTTAAAAAGCTTGCGAGTGTACGCATATCTCATGGTACATGCACAAAAATGTTTTGCAAAAAGGGGCGGGGCATTGGCATTCTTAGATTTCTCAATGAAATCTGCATGTAAGCACACAACGGGGGTCCCCTACTGTGTAACTTTACTTCTGCTATGGATGACGTGTAAGTCCTGAAACAAAAACAAAACAAAAAAAACAAACTAAAGAGCATTTTGTCTGCATGATATAATCCTGTTATGGTAGGTGTTCTGGCTGGTTATTCATGCTCTTTCATGACTATCCTACTAGGTTCTGGTGGTACCTAGGGCGGTCTGGATCCTATGGAATATGCTATGGAATTGACATATTTCTTATTCACCCTACAGAAGAATTTGGATCTAGGCTCTGACTATTTATGTCTTGGCCTTGAACTGCATGAAAGACTTTCGTGGACTGTGTCATTTAGGCTTCAGTTTATGTTTACTCTAGTCAGTACTATTCGCCAACATGTTTGATTTCACAGGGTGGATTGTTCTACTTTGCATGGACTTCCTGGAAAGGCTGAGGGGGTTGGATGTTTATGGGTTGGACCCCCTGTCCCGATTAATCTCCCACCGGGGTGGATACCGGCCCTTTGTTTCTTGGATGCCATGGGCTGACTCTTTGGTTGTGTTGGCCTTGGTTAGTTTACTTCAGTTTTTTTGGATGGGTTGGGGGATTTTGCTTATGCACACTAAGCTTTGGGTTGGGGAGAGTTTAATTCCATTCTAGTTTTTTTTTTTTTTTTTTAAATTTCTTTTATTTTTATATACTCTTGCATATCTATTATTATATATTATATATTTATATATTATTTATAATGTTTTATTTTACATTATGTTTTACATTCTCTTAGTTTTCTTTGTTATCTGTAACCTATGTTCCTTGTACCGCCTCCGAGCGACTGTTAATGTTACACTGTAAACCGATACGATTTGTATATTTTACAGGAATGTCGGTATAGAAAACAATAAAAAATAAATAAATATCTGGCCTTCAGGCTGGGATCCTATTTTCTTGCTTTCTTTTCCTCTTTTCCCTGTGGTTAAATCTTCTATATAGCCGCCTCATTGATTCCTGTTCAGATATCAGTCTTAAAATTATGTCCCTCAATGGGCATGGCATTTCGTCTCCCATTAAAAGGAAGCTGATATTGCACTGGGCGAAGCACAAGATGAACATACTGTTTCCGCAGGAAACCCATTTGACAAATGCAGAACATAAGAAATTAAAGACTGGTTGGGTGGGTGGTGTTTACTATTCCTCCTTTAACTCTAAAAGTTGGAGTTTGTGTATTAATTGAGAAAAATTTGCCATTACAGGTTCATAGATCTCAGAATAATCCTGAAGGGAGATTGTTCTCTGTATGGGGAGATGTTTGTATTGGTGATTGTGTACGGGCCTAATCAAGCCCAAACTGCACTTTATAAATGCCTGCTGGATGTTATTAATTTTGGTTATGATTCACTCTGTATGGGTAGTGATGGGAATGTCTGTATGAACCCTTTGTTAGATAAGTCCACTGCATCCTCTACTTTAGTACAGTCAGGGTTTGCTGGAAGTGAACTGGCCTCCACTCTACATCTAAGATATCTAGAGGCATTTTCACCCCTGGTAGGGTTTATATGTTCTATTCCCCCCCCCTCCCCCCCATAAGTCTTATAGTAGGTTAGATTATTTTTTGTGCTCCCCTGGTTTTCTTGCTAAGGCTGTGGACTGTGCCATCCTACCTTGTGTAGTATCTGATCACAGTTCTGTTGAGCTTTCCTTTAAATGAGCCCAAGTTAGCTCTCATACCCCGCTGTGGAGACTGAACACTTCCCTTGCTGGGGAAACTGGAATTGATAACTAAAGCTGTGCAGGAATTTACTGAATTTAACCCATAAGCTAACTACATGCCTATTCTCCGCTGGGAAGCTTTTAAAGCATTTCTTAGGGGAAAAATTATTAGTTATGCCAACTCTATTCAGAAACAAGAGAAAAGGAGAATGGCAGAATTGCTAGCTGAGATTACGAAGCTAGAGGCTCAGCATAAAAGGGATTGCCTGCTTAAAACGTATAAAAAATGAACTAGCTTGGCGGGAGTTGTGTTCCTTAGAAGCTACCAAAATTAAGCGGGCCCTTAAATTTACCAGACTTAATTACTATGAGCATGGTAACAGGGTGGGATTCTACTGGCGAAGACGGTGAAAAAGAGACAAGGGAAATCGCCCGAGACTGGGGTTATTACACTTATTTTAAGTACCTTGTTGTTGGCCTATGTGGATAATTATTATTTTTTTAATTTTTATATTTTTGATTTTCCAGTTTTCCCTGAAAATCACCATTTTAATTTCTTTGCACTTCCCACTGTAAGGTTGCTGGGTAAAAGTGATGTCACAGTGCTATGAGGAATTCATGCACATACCGTATTTTTTGCTCCATAAGACGCACCTAGGATTCAGAGGGGGAAAATTAAAAAAAAATAAAAATGGTGTGCTAAACCGGCTCTGTACCCAGGCGTCTGTGCGTCTTATGGAGCAAATTAGGGGAGTGCATACAATTTTTTTTTTGTCCCCATTTTATTTTCGGGTCTGGGGAGGGACATTTCGGTCCACTCCCCAGATCAGAAAACTTTTATCACTCTCTTTCTGTGGGAAAAATAACCCAAACCACCCCCCCCCATCCCAACCCTTTAAATTTAACTACAACCCCCCACCCTCCTGACCTGCCAGAAGTCCCTGGTGGTCCGGGAACGATCTCCTGCACTTGGGCCACCAGTAATCAAAATGGCGCCGATGGCCCTTTAACCTTACTATGTCACAGGGGCTACTGGTGCCATTGGTCAGCCCCTGTGACATAGTAAGGGCAAAGGGCCATCGGCGCCATTTTGATTACTGGCAACCGACGGCCCAAGTGCAGGAGATCACTCCTGGACCCCCACTGGACCACCAGGAACTTTTGGCAGGTCTTGGGGGGTTGTAGTTAGTTTTTGTTTTTTTAATATTTGCTCCATAAGGCGCATAGACATTTTCCTCCCACTTTTGGGGAAAAAAAAGTGCGTCTTATGGAGCGAAAAATACAGTATGTAGGTGTGGTAGATTATACCAGGTGCCAGTGCACCTAAAATTTGGCTTCTGGCACAAGCTGCCGTGGCCTAAAGCAGCTCACTGTCAACAGAAGTCCCTACGATTACTGGACTGACCAGAAGAGGAGAGACTGGTGGGGAAAGATGGTAAGAAGTAAAAAGGCTGCTGTAATGGCAGAAAAAGATCCACTTGCTTGTTCAGTTATTCTGTCCACACTGCCAAGAATACATCTCGACTGCCGGTTACAGAGTGTGACAACCTGCAGGATTATCTCTCCTTATCCAGGACAGTCTCTTTGTTGGTATTCCATCATCTTGGGTAAGGGAGCATACAAAATCCCCTCTTAGAAACCTCCTGCACCTCCATTTTTCTCATGTCTAACCACAAAGCTCTGTAATAATCTAAACAGCCTGCAAGTCTATTGTGGTAGAGAAGGGGAAGAGAAGCTAGATTGAGACATGGAGAGAAAGAAGTTAAATGAAAGGGAGGAATGGAAGGGACAGTATAGTAAAACAAAAAGAAAAAAAATAGTAAAATATAAAATATATTAAGAAACAAAAAAGTCTCTTATAGGTCCCAAGATAGTGGGTGGCAGCCAGCAAGTGCTGGCTGGGGCTGCTGTCAGAGGCCAAAATATACACGAGGCGGGCAGAAGGCCAGCTTATGTCTCTGATTATTTTGTCTGCTTCGTGGAACGGAAGCAGTGGGATGGAGGCAGGAAAGAAAGACCAGAGGGTTGATGGTAAAAGCAGCTAGAGGTGGGAGGGGAATAAAAAAAAAAAAAAGCATCAGTAGAATGTGGACTTGAGCAGTGCCAGAGGAATGAGTTGGGAAAAGGCAAGGAAAACCCAAAGAATGGTGGTCAGAAGTGAGGAAGGTAGTGGAAAAATTATTGCAGTGGCTGCTGGATGTGAGGAAGGCTGCATGAGCAGTAGATAGAGGTGCTGGGGTGGGAGATACCTGAAGGCACACAAAGAATGGTAGCTGCAGGCACATGCTAGAGTGACCGATTCCAATAACTATTGAGTTAAACTGAATGCCGCAGGAAAAGCAACCGTAATCTTCTGCACAGTGAGCCTAGACGAGCTTCTCATGCATTCCTGTGTGAGCTAGGGCTGAAATCCTGCAGAGGGCTGTGAGAGTGATGGAGGAAATGAGATTGAGAGCTGGGAAAGAGACTGGCAAAGAGTACACGGGAATTTAGGTTGTCACTGTGGAGGAACCTTCCTTGTTGAATATGCACTGGACTCCAGGTGCCATTCTGTGAATGGTCAGTAAAATCGTGATTCTTGTCACCAGTTTCTTTTGTGTGCAGTGTTTCCCCTGCAGAGCCTGTGAGAACAAGACTGGCAATGAGGCCCTGACAATATAATAACAAAAAGAGTACTACAAACAACAGGTAGCAACCATCAGCAATGCTCTGATGAACACTGCAGTTCTCCGATTACAGAAGCAAAAGACGTCTGATATCACAGAGAGGTAAATCCTGCAGTTGGCAGAGAGGAGGCACCATTGCTACAAGCACGCTGATCACTTGCCCTGGAAATAAACTAAACCCCCCCCCCCCCCCCAATCTACACAGCAGGAGAAGGAAAGGAGCATAGTATACATAATTTGTGCAGACAGCATTTACCATTTAGTAGTTTTAATGATAATTATAATGAGGACCACTGCAAGGCTATACACCAAGAGGGATGCCCGAGATGCAGATCACATAAGATGCAGCATTAAGGTCAAATATTTTGAATAAGATTTTCACTGGATTAAAATTACAAACAAGCTATTTTTCATATCAGATGAATCATCTTTATAAGATATTTGATACCCAAATCCAAGCCAAGAGAGACAAATATGACAAAATCAGGTAAAAAACCATTTGGGAATGTATAAGCATTCAAAATACAGTCTTGAGATATTTACTACATAATACCACAAGAAAGCAGTAAGTATCAGTATTTTATAGACATATTATACCAAGACAGCAGAGTTGCTTACCTGTAACAGATGTTCTCATAGGACAGCAGGATGTTAGTCCTCACATATGGGTGACATCATCAGGATGGAGCCCAATCACGGAACACTTTTGTCAAAGTTTCCAGAACTTTGACTGGCACCTACTGGGCATGCCCAGCATAGCATCAACCCTGCAGCCAGCAGGGGTCCCCCTTCAGTCTTGTCTTATAGTAAAAGTACTTGCGAAAAATAAAATAATAAATCGTAAGCGAACCCAACTCCGTGGGGTGGCGGGCGGGTTTCGTGAGGTCTAACATCCTGCTATCCTGTGAGAACACCTGTTACAGGTAAGCAACTCTGCTTTATCACAGGACAAGCAGGATAGTAGTCCTTACATATGGGTGAGTACCGAGCTGAGGATGCCTGAGCAATGCACCAAATGTACCCAAAGACGTGCAACAGGCACAACAACCGGGGTGGAACTTGGTAGAGGGCATCCTGAACCCTACCGGGTTGGCGGAAGGATGTTGGTACCTCAGTTTGCAAACAAGTTGTGTAGCACAGACTGGCCGAAGATGGAATCTTGTCTGCCAGCCTTGTCTAAACAATAATGGGCTGCGAAGGTGTGGAGAGAGCTCCAAGTTGCAGCCTTACAGATGTCAGCAAGCGGCACCGAGCGTAGGTGCGCTACTGATGTTGCCATGGCTCTGACAGAGTGTGCTTTAACATGGTCTTGTAGCGGAATGTCTGCCTGTTGGTAACAAAAGGAAATACAGTCCGCTAACCAGGAGGAGAGAGTCTGCTTACCCACAGGTTTGCTGAATTTGATGGGATCAAAGGAAAAACAATTGGGTGCCTTTCCTGTGGGCAGGGTACGGTCTAGATAAAAAGCTAGAGCACATTTACAGTCAAGGGTATGCAGAGCCCGTTCTCCTGGGTTTGAGTGGGGCCTGGGAAAGAAAGTGGGTAGTATAATGGATTGATTGATATGAAACTCCGATACTACCTTAGGCAAAAATTTAGGGTGAGTGCGGAGTACGATCCTGTCATGCAGAAATTTAGTGTAAGGCGACTAAGGCCTATAACTCACTAACTCTGCGAGCCGATGTGATTGCCAACAGAAAAATCACTTTCCAAGTGAGATAGCTGAGATCACATGAGTGGAGAGGCTCAAATGGCGGTTTCATGAGCCTTCCCAAAACCATGTTGAGGTCCCAAGAAGGGGCCGGAGGGCGCAGTGGAGGTTTAAGGTGAAGCAGGCCCTTCAAAAAGCGTGTGACAAGGGGTTGTACTGAAATGGGTACATCCCCCACACCTTTATGGAAGGCAGCTACCGCACTGACATGTACCCTGATAGAAGAAGTTTTGAGGCCTGACTGACAAATGCCAGAGATAGTCCAGAAACTTCGGTGTGGGACAAGTGAAGGGATCGATGGACATGGAAGAACACCATCCCGTAAACCTGTTCCATTTATAACAATAAGACTGCCTTGTGGAAGGCTTTCGTGAAACTACTAGGACATGGGAAATCTGTTCTGAAAGGTTAAGAGGTTGAAGTATTAACCTTTCAACATCCAGGCAGTCAGGGAGAGGGCCTGGAGGTTGGGATGACGAAGGCAGCCGTTGTTCTGAGTGATCAGAAGCGGGTCCTTCCCCAGGGGAATGTGCCAGTGTATCGATAGGTTGTGGAGGGTTGGAAATCAGACCTGGCGTGGTCAATGAGGGGCTATGAGAATCATTAGACCCCTGTCCTTTCGCAACTTCACGAGAGTCTTTGAAATGAGTGGAAGTGGAGGGTATGCATAAAGGAGACCGCTGGCCCATGAGAGGGAGAAAGCATTTCTGGGCTAGCGGTGTTGGTTGCAAGTGCGAGAGCAGACGTTCCCTACTTTGTGGTTGTGAATTGACGCAAAGAGATCTATGTGAGGGTAACCCCAACATTGGAATATTGAGTCCGCTACAGTGGGGTTGAGGGACCACTCGTGCGGTTGAAAAGTGCGACTCAGCTTGTCCGCCAACACATTGTCCACTCCCGGCAAGTAGGTGGCCCTGAGGTACATCGAGTAGGTAAGGGCCTCCGCCCATATCTGTGCAGCTTCCTGACACAGGAGGTAGGAGCCTGTTCCCCCTTGCTTGTTGATGTACCACATGGCCACCTGGTTGTCGGTTTGAATCAGGATGACCTGATTGGAGAGGTGATCCTGAAAAGTCCTGAGAGCATATCTGATTGCATGAAGCTCCAGGAAATTTATCTGGTGTTTGGCCTCCTCTGGAGACCAGATGCCCTGAGTTTGCAGATTTCCAACATGTGCTCCCCCAGCTGAGGTTGGAGGCATCTGTTGTCAAGGTTATTTGAGGTTCTGGAATCTGAAATGGGAGGCCTTTTACCAGATTGGATTGGTTTGCCCACCAAGGTAGTGATAGACAGAGCTGTTTGTTGATGCGTATTTTGGAGGACATTGACTGAGAAGACTGAGAGTCCACTGCATGACTCATGGCGAGGCAAGCCTCGCCATGGGAGTGACACGTATTGTGGAGGCCATATGACCCAATAATATCAGGAAGTGACGTGCAGTTGAATGCTGTCAAGACTGCAGTCGAAGGGCCAGAGAAGTGAGAGTGAGAGCTCGATCCTGAGGTAGGAAAGCTTTCACTTTTAGAGTGTCCAAATTGGCCCCTATGAACGATAGAGTTTGCGAAGGGACTAGCCTGGATTTTTGATAGTTTATGAGAAAACCCAGGGAGATCAGGGAATGTAAAGTGAGGCGAAGGGACGTCAGTGCACCTTGCCGAAAGGGAGCCCTGATCAACCAATCGTCCAGGTAGGGGTAGACGTGGACACTCTGACTCCTGAGGTAGGCCGCTACCACCACGAGGCACTTGGTGAAGATGCATGGGGCAAATGCTAGGCCGAAAGGTAACACTCGATACTGGAAGTGTTTTGGGCCTACTAGGAATAGCAGGAATCTGTGATGTGATGGAATAATTGAAATGTGCATGTAGGTGTCCTGAAGGTCTAGAGAGCAGAGCCAGTCTCCCCTTTGAAGAAGGGGAAGTAGAGAACCCAAGGTCACCATCTTGAACTTTTCTCTGTGTAGGTATTTGTTCAAAATGCGAAAATCCAATATTGGGCGCACCCCACCTGACTTTTTTGGTATCAGGAAATACCTGGAATAGAACCCTTGCCCCTGCTCTGAGAGGGGCACTGGTTCTATTGCTCGGGACTGGAGGAGGAGGAAGACCTCCTGCTCCAAGAGTGGTGAATGGTCAGATGTTCCCGTCAGCCAAGGCGGGGAATCCGGTGGGATAGAGAGAAAGTTGAGGTGGTAGCCTTTGGACACCACTGCAAGTACTCACTGATCTGTGGTGACTGTGTGCCATTGGCTGGAGAAGTGGCACAACCGGCCTCCGACCGTATGTTCGGAAGTGGAAGCTGGGTACTGCTCTCTACAAAGGAGTCAAAAACCTGCCGCTGGACCTAGTTGAGTGGCTGGCTGTGACTTCTGCCCTCTAGGCTGCCTAGGTTGGCCTTTTTGGTAAGGCTTAGAAGGCCGACCCCTGGAAGCTGGGGATAGTATCTTCTCTGCCGATAGAATTGACTTTTAGAATCCCTCTTAAAAGATCTTTTGGATGAAGAAGAGGGATCAGAAGACAGTAAGGAGAGCCAGCGCAGACTCTCTGGTGGTCCTTGAGCAGTGCCACTGCTTCTTGAATCTTTTCACCGAAAACATTATTCCCCGCACAGGACAAATCAACCAATCTGTCTTGTACCTCTGGCCTGAGGTCTGAAGATTTCAGCCAGGCCCATCTCCTTGCACTGATACCGGCTGCAGATACCCTGGAAGCAGTGTCAAAGATGTCATACGTACTTCATGCTTGCCAGCATCTAAGCCCTTTTGTGCTAGGGCATGAAGTTGGTCCTGGAACTGCAGAGGTAAGGCCTCAGCAAAGTCTTGAATCTTCGTGAACAAGGCCCTATTATATTGGGTCATGTAAAGTTGATAGGATGCAATGAGAGATGAACATTGATCCATGTAATACCTGTCTTCCAAATGCACCCAGGAACTTCTGATCTTTCCCTGGGGGAATGGATGAATGAGGTTTGGAACGTCTGGCCCTCTTCTGGGCTGACTCTACAACCACCGAGTGATATTCCAACTGAGTTCTTTGGAAGCCAGGGGCTGACTGAACTAAGTAGGTGGCATCTGCTTTTTGGTTAACAGGTGCCACAGAGCCAGGGTGCTCCCAGTTTCTCTTCAAAAGGTCCAAAATGATGTCATGAATAGGGATGGACATGATTTCCTTTGAAGCATCGAGAAATTGTAGAAGCTCTAGCATTTGGTGTCTAGAGTCCTCTTCTGTCTGAAGCTGGAATGGGACTGTTTCAGACATCTCCTTTAGAAAATTAATGAAGGACAGGTCCTCTGGAGGAGAATGCTTCCTTTCATCAGGAGGGAAGGGCTGGGAAAGTAGATCATCAGAATCCTGGGATGAATCGTCGATCCAAGGATTCTAAGGGTCATCACCAGCTCCCAAATGTTCTTCAGAAGGAAGAAACAGGGTTATTCCTGAAGGCCCTGGCCTGGGCATCGATGGTCCCGAAGGAGGAATCGAAGGCATCGATTGAGGCATCGAGGGCATTGATGGCGGTATGGCTGGCATCGAGGGAGGCACCAATGGAATCGGTGACATCGATGGATGTGTCAGTGGCGGCACTCCCGATGGTGGAATGAAGAGCGGTGTTTCTTCATCTTCTTCCGATAAGGGAATTGGCGAGGAAGGAGTTGGGTCCCTCTGTTCCCTTGGATCCACCAGTGGAAGGGTACCAATTATCTTGTCCATTCTAGCCAATAGCGGTATCAGCGCCATGGGCATCGGATCAATGACCAGAGGAGGAACCGGTATCGATGGAAGTTGGAAGCCCTGGAGTGCTTTTCCAATGGCCTTTTGGATCATCAGATCCAATTCCTCACGGAAATCTGGGGCATGAATACCCGGTTCCGGAGTGGGAGGAAGCACTGGCGTAGCTGGAGGGTGCACCAGTGAAGGTGGAATTGCGGATCCCGGCATCTGTCCAGGTGGGGAACGCCTCTGTGATCCAGAGACAGAAGAGGACGAAGCCTTTTCTGTATGGGGCTTCTTTGTTGGAGGCTCAGACGACGTTGATGTCGAGGGTTTAACAGTACCGATGGCCTGAGCTTTACGATGAAAGTGTCGATGTTTTTCTTGATGTCCCCCCCTCCCCAGTGTTTTTCCAGAGGAGGAACAGAGGTCGACACCCGTGGAGTCGTCGAGGCCGGTTGGACAGCAGCTGGCGCGACATAGACGGCACTGGTTCA
Source organism: Rhinatrema bivittatum (assembly GCF_901001135.1). Taxonomy (NCBI): domain Eukaryota; kingdom Metazoa; phylum Chordata; class Amphibia; order Gymnophiona; family Rhinatrematidae; genus Rhinatrema; species Rhinatrema bivittatum. Next base: position 49,155,700 of record NC_042620.1, on the reverse strand, counting down.
GACGACGTCGAAGCTATCGATGGAGTCGGGGTTTTTGGCCGAAAGAGAAGACCATCTTATCGAGCAGAGCCTTGCAACCTTTTGGTTTTATTTGAGCACATTTGGTGCAAGTAAGGACATCATGGCTGGACCCTAAGCACATCACACAGACCGTGTGAGGGTCACTGATGGACACTGTTCTAGTGCAGTCGGGGCACGGACGGAAACCCAACGCCATGGCTTTGACAAAATTGAGTCGCGGTGCGGTCGATGGCCGCAAGTGAAAAACTCGATGGGAATCGACCGCAAAGGGGCAAAAAACTTACCGTTCGACCGCAGCCCAAAGAAATCGATAAGGGGGACCTCTGTGGAGTAAAATCTTTTGAAATTTTTCAAACAAAGTTCCGTGAGGAAAATTCCTGTCAGGAATCACTGAAGAGCTCCTTAACCCTTGTGGCTACTGCTACGTGGAAAAAAGAAGACTGAAGGGGGACCCCTGCTGGCTGCAGGGTTGATGCTATGCTGGGCATGCCCAGTAGGTGCCAGTCAAAGTTCTGGAAACTTTGACAAAAGTGGTCCATGATTGGGATCCATCTTGATGATGTCACCCGTATGTGAGGACTACCATCCTGCTTGTCCTGTGAGAATACCATGAACAAACAGTAAATGTCATCAAAATTCAAGAATACTGAAAGACCTATATACATCACACAGAAATACATCCACAAACAGTAAGACATATTGTATGATAGGCATTAAATACAACTAGAGATACTCAAAACCAGAAATCAAGATTGTACATGAACCATATGTCAAAAGACCTGTTTCATGGATAAGTCACCAATAGGCCAATAGAAGAAAAACATGAGATTAAGATAACTGACAGAAAAAAGTGAAATCTTAATTTTGTGGTATCATAGGGAGTTATCAGTAACGTAAATATTCTTGAGTTTGTTTTGATAGTGTTAAAAATGGAACCAGAAAACACCACCTGGGAACAGAATGAAAAAGTTGGCATGTGAAGGACGCTAATGGGAAAAATGACAAAATACTGCACGCTGGAATGAAAAGGATCCTAAATATGAGAAAAAGATAAGAGTGAAAAAAATGAAAGTAAACCAAAATGAAGCAGAAATAAATTTACTGAAAAAGTGATCACAGAGACCATCAGTAAGTACTTCAGCTCTTCTGAACATTTCTCTTCTCCGAGGGTACTATCGCCATTATTGCATCGGAGAGTGTAAAAAAACATCCTGGCTCCCCTAGTCCCTCCATGTTTAACACGAGGGATTTGGATTTTAGATTGTTGCTCGCCTTTAACAGATCCGAGCTCGAGGTGAATTACAGTACTGAATTTAATGCCAACTCTCTTGCTTTTTTTTTGGTCCAGCAATTTCTCCTGCTTCTTTGGGCTTCCAGGTCAGTCAGAGCTAGGGCTGGGACTTTCATTTATGACAATGCACAGATTTTCTTTTTCCCTTTTATTTTATATTCCCTCGCAACTGCCTGAAGTCCACTCTTTGCAGAGATGGTCCTTCCGGAAGCAACCTTGTACTCATGGGCCCTAAATCCAGCCAATGGGTGATGCCACTGTGCGATGAAGACTCCTCCCCTTAAAGGGATGTGTTTGCTGCCTCCTCTGCATTTTTAGCCTTGGCCAAACGATGGAAAACTGGAGCTGGGAAAACAAACCTTGGTCCCGCTGCATGTTAACAAGTGGATGCTGTCCTTGAAAGCTCTTACTTACCCGACTCCTGTCATTTCTAGAGAAGTGATATCCTATAAGCTGGGCAGATAAGAAAAACTGGACAAACTGGTTGGCCAATTGCTTTTGTTTTCCTGTGGTCAAATGGTTTGTTACTATGAAACACACTCACATATACATCACACAGATGAAGATATCAGCAAAACAGATTTAGAAATGATGTCAAATACAAGTCTTTATCAGTGGCGTAGCCAGAACTGATTTATTGGTTGGGCCCAAGGTTAACAAGGATAGGCTGTAGGCATACAGGTTTAAACCCTACTAGTTGTATGCCAAAGTAGTCAACAACCTTTTTGCATCATGGGTGAAACATTTTAGAATATTTTAACTCTTATTTCAAGCATTTACCAACATATAAAATAAAATATAGATTAATAAGGAATTTTTAATTTATTGCAATTTACAAATACACAAGAATATCAGGCAAAAAGCAAAGAACACAAATATCAAATCCAATCACCCATAAAACACATACTGTATTCTTTCACAAATCCTCTTTCCAGAAAGGCAGAGATTACTATATACATAATAAAATAGCAATAATCATAAGAGCGGGTATAGAGCAAAACTATGACAGTTCATATTACAACCTTATATTGGGAAAAAAAAAAAAAAAAGCTATACACAAATTCTGGAGTCACCTAAGCCAAAAAAAAAAAAAGAGCACCTAAAACCTTACCATACCATATCATAACAGCGCTCGGGACTCAAATAACAGCAACCTTATGAAAAAGAAGCAATGCAAATACTACACCAGGCCCTAGAACACCACCTACTAGGATAACAGAATAAGCTAGACTGTTACAAATTCCTACAGAGAAACTACACACTAACAGCAATATTGCACCTCAGTCACACATAGGCATAACAGACCAACCCTTACCTAATACAGAAATAAGGGATTACAATTTAGAAATAGAAACATACAAACAAAACCGAAATAAAAAGCTTGAGAGCGCAAAATACAAAATTATAATAAATGCACAAACCCAAAGATGGCATATTCCAATTGCTAAATCTCAAAATAAATTTATTTTTTTTTTTACCTTTGTCGTCTGATCTTTTTATTTTTCTGATCAGTTGGTCTTGGTCTCTTTTTTCCAATTTTCCCTTTTCAGACTTTTCCTAATTCTTTCTCCAGGGTCACTCTTCTCTTTCCATTTCTTCTCTCCCCCCTCTCTCTCACACACAGACACACACGCTTTCTTAGACTCCCTTACATACAAAAGCTCTCATTCAGGCTCCCATTCTCACATGCACGCACCAGGCCTCACCACCAAATCTCTTCTTCTGCCGCCACAGGGATGGACTCCCATTTTGGCTTTACTCTGGCGAGCCTTCTTCTTTGCAGTCATGGAGATGAGCTCCCGTGGCGACCTTGCTTTGGCAGGAACGGGCTTCTTTGCCGCCACGGGGATGAGCTCCTGTGGTGGCTTTGCATTTGCAGGGTTGGACTTCTTCTGCCACTGTGATGATGGAGTCTGTGGTGGCCAAGCTTCATTTGGTTTTGGGTAGTTCTGATTTGGTAGGTCTGAGCTCAAAGTGGGTGGGCCATAGCCCACCCGTGGCTACGCCACAGGTATATATTTTTAAACTGATGACATTTACAGTTCTTTGTATAACATAACTATTGATGACACTCACTTTTTCTCAACACAGAGGCTGGTGATACCCTACAGATTAACAGATTTATTGAGACATATGTTTGAGGTCAAGAGACCTCTTCCTCAGATGCTCTATCATGATGTTCTTTTTATAACAAGACTATTTATATACATACATATTCTCTTTGAAAAAACAAAAACAAACATTCTATTCTATTTTCTCAGGTACACCTTTTCTGACATTAACTCTTCTTTGAATCTGTAGTTTCTTTTCTCTACACAAAGTCTTCACATGGCCAAGGAATGCTAACCTTTGGCTTCTACAAGAGATAAATCCTGATAAGCATACAGTTCACAAACAAATCATTAAAGCTTAAGATCAAAATCTAAGATAGCTTCCTCTGCCCCCCTCACAGATCATGGACACACAGTTTTACAGTCAGTTCCCACAGACAGGGGGAACACAAACTATTAAGTTGCCCAATTGCCTTGACCAACTGTGCCTTTGCAGATACTACTCCATTTCCAGTCATCTTCCTTTTTCCATTATTACTACCTCCTTTATCTGTCCCAGGCACAGCTGAATTCTGTCACTGTTTGTGTTACTAATACTTCATTCAACTGCTAGACTTTTACAGGCATCCACCATCCTTTCAGTGTTTATTCATATTTATTTATATTTATTTGGAATGGAGTAGCCGCCTAGTGGTTAGAGCAGTGGGCTATGACCCAGACAAACCAGGGGTCAAAACTTGCTCCTTGTGACCTTGGGCAAGTCACTTTACCCTCTGATGCCTAAGGTATAAAATTAGAGTGTAAGCCCTGTGGGGATAGGGAAACACCTATAGTACCTGAATGTAATCTGCTTTGATGTACACTATGAAGTGCTGTAAAGCAGAATATAAAAATCTAAATAAATATTTACTGAGTCACCTTTCTTCAAATTTTACCATATTTCTTTGATCCTGGCCTTTGTTACAAAATTCAAAAGACAACTGAGCATGCAAAGAAGCATCCAAATGCTTCATTCTGTATTTTCCTTTATATGGATACTGTACAGTACAGTACCTTGTCTTCCAAATTATTTCAGATGGATAACTAGGACCATAAAATTAAGTAAATACATACAATGTATTTAACAGCACTGTGGCGTTAAAACTTTGATCCCAAAGACCAAGAGGAGAGAAAAAAAAAAAAGACTCCTAGTGCACCACAAAATATATCTTCGTTTTAATAAGCTCAGCTATAAAACCTCTAAAGAGTACGTGTATCTTTAAAAAAATAAAATAAAAATACTTCTGATGAATACAGATAAACAAGAATTATCTATGTTCATTGTCTCAAAACCTCAGAATACAGAAATCAAATTTGTAGCTAATCTTAGTCTTACAGCACGCATCACTTTTTAAAATAATATAATTTAATATAAACTATTACTATTATTTATTTATTTATAGATTTTTCTATACTGGGGTACGTAAATAACATCACCTCGGTTTACATACAAACAGTAATTCAGCATTGCGCTTTACAATATAACATGGTAACTTGAGTACAATACAGTATATAACTTTGTATAAATAGCATATAAACAAAATATGATAGATTGTGGATGTTAGGAAGAGTAGATGAGGATTCAGATTATTGATAGTAGGCTTTTTTAAATAGCCAGGTTTTAAGGTTTTGTTTAAATTTTTTGTGACAGAGTTCCTGGCGTAATTCAGAGGGCATGGTGTTCCATATTGTTGATCCAGCAATGATGAAAGATCGTTCTTTTGTTCTTTTGATATTACTACTATTCAAAGTTAGGTGTGATTAAAATGTTGGAGGCAAAAGCAGTACCAGAACTGAAGAAAGCACAGGATCTGCATACAAGATCCTTAATTGAGCAGAAGTAAAGGGAAAGCAAGCTTTATGGCACTTCAACAGGAAATAAATTGTGCAGCTAGATGGGGTGTACGGTTCTATCCTGCTGTCATAATCTATGAAAATCCTAGTGTGTATGTAATAGAAAGAGTCAAATGGGCCGGAGAGAATGAGAAATTCATGGACAAACATACTTGATGCATCTATGAGAAGGCGGCCTTGTGCAAAAGAAATTGAGGGAGGCTTGTGCGTGGCTCCCTACTCATACCTCTAGGTAGTCATGAGGCAAAGAACATTACCAGCAGAGAGAAATCAATGGCTATGTGGTTAAAAAAACCAAAACAAACAAACTGAACTACTGCAACAGCTCACTTGGGCTAGTCCATAAAGGTCCCGTGACTGTAGCTCAATGTGTTTTTCAAAGAGTTTATTTATGATCCCAGTGCACATATATTTCACTGGACCTTGCAGATGCCACATAGTCTTTTCTTATTGTCCATATTAATCTTGGCTCCTTGACCTGGCCTTGGGATGAAATTCAGGAAAAAGATCTGCAACAGTCATTATAAATCTACCTTGTCTTTCTGCTACAATCAGCTAATTCCACTTGTCCTCGCGGGCGGCTTACATTATTTGTTTTAATGTAAGCCGCCTGCGAGGCGACAGTTTTATTTCCTTGTAAACCGGTGTGATATGTATATTATACAGGAACATCGGTATATAAAAAATAATAAATAAATAAATAAAATAAAAGGTCTAGATGACCTATCTAGCTATGCCATTATTTGAAATTCTTTTTCCTATTAGATTCCAGCATGGTTCTTGAGGCTGGCTGTTTTCCTGAATCCCCCAGCTGAAACATTTACTGAAAAGTTCAGGCTGTTCTCGGAAATGATAACAATAATTTTAATCCAACCATTTTATTATTTTAGATATTGAGTAATTGCCATTTGAGTGATTTTAACACATATATTTGTTTCCAACAGCTTTTATCCAAAATTGATTACATTAAAAAAAAGTCTCTGCAAACTTCCAGCTGGCTGTTTCTACTTTGTTATTTAGCATGAATTTTATACAGAGCAAATCACACATTTATTTCTGTTTGCAAGTCACAGAAGTGAAAACTGATGTTATTCATCTCAGTAGGACGATGCATACAATATTAAGATATTTTCAATGAAAAAATCCTTAGAGGAATGCAATTGACTGTAACATACCTCAAAGTCAAACACATTCAGGGATACATTGCAAAGACATCCATGAGTCACGTACCCTTACATTGTCACCTTACAAACTGCTTTCCAGGACAACTTCCCGTAATCAAGTAACAGAGGTGGCTATTTTTTTTTTCTATTTAGAAACAGAATATACTGGGATCCAAGAATCCTGACTCATATGAAATACTAGGGATGTGCTTTCATCGAAATTAAAATGGAACATTTTAATGAGATCTCCTGTTTCATTTTCATTTAAAAAATGAAAAAAAAATATTTTTTTTCATTTGCTTTTCTTCAATTTTATTTTCAAGAAGCTACCAGCACCAGTCCCGTCCCCCCCCCCCCCCGAAAAAGCATATCGCCAGTGCTGCAAAAATAAAAAATAAATAAATAAATTGAAGTCTCTCCTACTTTGGGCCTTCCCCTCTCCCACTCCCCAGAGCCCCCTTACTCCATCTGTGGGTCTGCAGAAATCCAAATGGGACAAGAGCCTCACTCGGGCCAGCAGGTACTACCCAGTAAAGCAGGAGTACCCAGGGACTGCTCCTGCCTCATTTGGATTTCTCTAGATTTGTGAATGTGGTAAGGGAACTCTGGGCGGGGGAGGGGGGCTCTAGCCTGTGATTTTTTTTTTTGTTTCGATTTTGCTTTTAATAAACAAAATAAGCCACAAATGGGGGGGGAAACAAATTAAGTGCACAACCCCAAGAAATACACTAGGATTCTAGGTATATGTGACCAATTTTCAAAGGGTGTAAAAGCCAGGGCTTCCCAAAACTGTCCTTGGCACCCCCCCCCCAGCCAGTCAGGTTTTTAAAGGAGATCCACAATGAATATGCCGAGTCTCCATGGTATGCAAATTTATCTCATGAATATTTATTGTGGATGTCCTGAAAACCCAACCGGCTGTGGGACTCCTCAGGACAACCGTGGTTTAAGCTCCTAATGTTTGGAATTTGGCCCTTTTGAAAATGTACTAGGTCCAAGTCCCTAAATTTAGAATCCTAGTTTAAATTAGACTCCTAAAATTAGAAGTCCAAAAAGTGAGTGGCTACAGGGATGGAGTTAAGGCAGAGGAACAAAGTTAGGAACTAAGCCCAGATTTTCAGAATTAGGCAGCTAATTCAGAATCCTAAGTCTAGGCAAATGAATAAGTCCTACATTAGGGCCTTATGTTTTAGAATTGTAAATTTTTCTGAATTTTCAACTGAAAACAGAGGCTTCTAAGTTTGGCTGAAAATAGGTAACTAGGAGCCTAAATTTAAGAAACCAGCTTTTGTTGAATAGTGGTCTCATGTAGTCCATTTATCTAAACATGTAACATTTTCTTTTATTTTAACTTACAGATTTACACTTACAGAACATAAGAGTGGGTTCTCTAATCCTAGCTATGTCTCATTTACTTTGACCATTTGGTTCTAGTCATATTAAGTTACATCAGCTGTTATCCGTGTACTGAAATATATTGTACAGTAAACATCTTTTCCAGGTCCCCATGACAACACTTCAGTTTTTCAACTTCAGAAACAAATTTTAATTCATATTGGTATCTTTGTGCATGGTAATTTTCTATGATCACCACCAATTATTAGTGTCCATCTCTGTAATAATTAGTGTATCAATATTTATTTATAAGCATTTGATGTTCTGCCTTTTTCTAAAGGTAGATCCAAGGTGGATCACATAAAGTAAACAAGGCATTAGGTACTTCCAAATTGATATAGGCTCCCTGTTAACCTGGGAAGGTAAGGATCTTTTGAATGACATCATCCCATAATTACATAAGAACATAAGATATGCCATACTGGTTCACATCAAGGGTCCATCAAGCCCAGCATCCTGATTCCAACAGTGGCCAATCCAAGTCACTAGTACCTGGCAAGTACCCAAACATTAAATAGATCAACCAATAGGTTGTATAGCTATGCAAATGTCATAGGGCAGCTATAACAAACCATTGGCCTATTCCAGTGTGAAGATCTATTACATCTCTGACCAAACAATGGGCCTTCGCTCTGGGTCTAGCATCAAATGCTCTCATTACGTAACTCTTTAGTCAGAGGCAAACTTGAAAAGTTCCTAAAGCCCTAGGTCTTGTTCAGATCTAGGGAGGCAAAATGTGCAATTGTAGGTTCCGGGGCCAGAGAATACATACTGTACAGGTAAATCTTGTGTATTAAGGTGAAGTGACACTAATCACCGCACAAAACATGACAATGGGCCACTTACTAGTGTCCCGATTCCACTTAAAAGGCAATCAAAACCAAAACCTTTTTAGGTCTCACACCACAAAATCCATGTAATCTACTTGCAGCCTACTCTAAAGGCATGTCAGCTGCTGTGTGACAACTGAGGAAGAATCAGGGAAATGTGTAGGAAATGTGTAGGAAATGTGTAGGAAAGATAATCCCCCACAGCCTAAGAGCAGCCCATAAGGCCTGCTGTTGCTTGGGATCAGACAGATTTCAACAGACTGGCTGTCACCCCTGTACTGGCTTGGGTTGTGGATCTGTATACCTGTTAGCTAAGGATTATCTCACAAATATATCATCCTTACGTAATATATTAAGAACAGAAGAACATGCCATACTGGGTCAGACCAAGGGTCCATCAAGCCCAGCATCCTGTTTCCAACAGTTGCCTATCCAGGCTACAAGTACCTGGCAAGCACTCAAACACTAAGTAGATCCCATGCTACTGATGCCAGCTTAATTAATAGCAGGTAGTGGACTTCTCCTCCAAGAACTTATCCAAACCTTTTTTAAACCCAGCTACACTAACTGCACTAACCACATCCCCTGGCAACAAATTCCAGAGTTTAATTGTGCATTGAGTGAAAAAGAACTTTCTCTGATTAGTTTTAAATGTGCCACATGCTAACTTTATGGAGTGGCCCCTAGTCTATTATCTGAAAGAGTAAATAACTGATTCACATCTACCCGTTCTAGACCTCTCATGATTTTAAACACCTTTATCATATCCCCCCTCAGCAGTCTCTTCTCCAAGCTGATAACTCCTAATCTCTTTAGTCTTTCCTCATAGGGGAGCTGTTCCATTCCCCTTATTTTGGTCGCCCTAAGGATGTCAAAAAAAGGATGTCAAAAAAAGGATGTCAAAAAAAGGATGTCAAAAAAAGGATGTCAAAAAAGCAAATAAAATGTTAGGAATTATTAGGAAGGGAATGGTTAATAAAACGGAAAATGTCATAATGCCTCTATATCGCTCCATGGTGAGACCACACCTTGAATACTGTGTACAATTCTGGTCGCCGTATCTCAAAAAAGATATAGTTGCAATGGAGAAGGTACAGAGAAGGGCAACCAAAATGATAAAGGGGATGGAACAGCTCCCCTATGAGGAAAGGCTGAAGAGGTTAGGGCTGTTCAGCTTGGAGAAGAGACGGCTGAGGGGGGATATCATAGAGGTCTTTAAGATCATGAGAGGTCTTGAACGAGTAGATGTGACTCGGTTATTTACACTTTCGAATAATAGAAGGACTAGGGGGCATTCCATGAAGTTAGCAAGTAGCACATTTAAGACTAATCGGAGAAAATTCTTTTTCACTCAACGCACAATAAATCTCTGGAATTTGTTGCCAGAGGATGTGGTTAGTGCAGTTAGTGTAGCTGGGTTCAAAAAAGGTTTGGATAAGTTCTTGGAGGAGAAGTCCATTAACTGCTATTAATCAAGTTTACTTAGGGAATAGTCACTGCTATTAATTGCATCAGTAGCATGGGATCTTCTAGGTGTTTGGGTAATTGCCAGGTTCTTGTGGCCTGGTTTGGCCTCTGTTGGAAACAGGATGCTGGGCTTGATGGACCCTTGGTCTGACCCAGCATGGCAATTTCTTATGTTCTTATGTTCTTATGATGTGGCTTATGCATCCGATGTAATTGTGGATATGTTAAGATGCACACAGATGTCAGCTAGGGAATCAGGCTGGAAACATGGAATCTGTGATTGATGCCTGTAAGTGTCAACTTATAACTTTAGCTTGTGCCTTTAAGCATCTGAGCTACTAATGATTTTTATGACATCTAGAGCACTTGGCTCCTTGTCCTAGAACCTGCTGGAGTTCCAATATACCTAGGCCACTACCTCACCAACATGTGAGGGCTAGGACATGGTCCAAGGCGTAGCCGAAGCAAGCAAAAGGCGCCAGCTATGGCAACCTCTGTACAATGTTTCCAGTCCTACACAATGGCTATGGCGAGACATTACTCTTTTGGACTGGCAATCACTATGTAAAGATTAAGCCAGCCATATCTCATTGGTATTAGATTTATTTAGTGTGTACATTGTCTGCTACAGTCTCTTGCACTTATTGCTTCATTATGACTAGGTGGCCTAACTAGGCCTGTGTTTGCTTGTGTCACAGTGACCCAAACAGAGGACCTGTGAGTACATTCTGCTGGGCTCTCTTTCATGGAAGAGGAAGGAGTAAATAAGGACTATCAGGCAAAGTAGCGTTGGATGATGCTTTGCTGAAGTTGACTGCCATTAATACAAGGGATATATCCAGAAGTTCTAAAAGGATTGCTAGTGTAACAATATCAAAACATACAAAAAATTGAAAAATAGGGTATTCATAAGATCTGAATCAAAATTGCAAATGATTGATTAGTCCAGACGGCCTTTTAAGTGTATAAGGCACGTTGTCAGGCTTGCTGATGCAGTCACTAATTCTACAAATAAAAATCCAAATTGAAGATTTATATTATATAAAAAACAATTGAAAAACAATGATTGGGAGTGGCAAAGTGAGATATTTTCTTAGATTAGTCTATTCCTTTTTTTGTGCATGATATTGTGTGTGGATCTTATTGGCTCTTTGTTTGGTTTGATTTACAAGTGACATTTCAACATGATTTTATAAGCCACTAGCTTAAAGTAAACCAGTAGGAAGTATGTAGTCCCTGGCCACACAGAGCTTTGTGGAAAGTGTATTGTTTGGGAATGCAGCATTAGTAGGCCTCTCCAGCAAGGAGAAAGCCAGGTCCTGGCTGGCTAGCTTATCGATCTAACTGTACAAGCCACTTGTCATGTCACCTATGCTGTCATATCCCCAATAATCCCCCATGTCATTGCCATTTGCTGGAAACACAACTGGAGAGGGACTAAAGAAAGAAGAATCAGTCTTAACTACGAGCCAACCGTTACCATAGAGGCCATCTTTAAAACATTCAAACAGGGCTGATTGCCTAAGTATAAAAGAATCAAGTACGGCTCCCAGGTACCTGGCGACAAGGTTGAGGATGCACATTCGAGTGTTACCGACCACTTGCACATTGAAGGAATGGAAGTACAGTAGATCTCCTCCCTGCGACAGAGTGGGATGATGGTTATTAGCTCCCAGAACATTTGGAAAGTTAGCAATGGCATAAAACCCTCTCTTCGATTCCAGCAAGTCCTGCCTTCCACGAGGGAATGCTATGTACCGATTAATGTAGGCACATACAACTGTTATGACTTGGTCTAAACAGTGGGAAAACAAGATTTGAGACATTCTCCCAATTCCAATTGTTGTTTGGAGGGAGCCAGATGCCATAAAATGGAGGGTGCACAGAAGTTTGGTGAGGCCCGGTAGTAGTATGGAACTTTTTTGTGACTGGATCCAGATCCCTTGTGTTCTTCATATAATTCCATGATAGCCTGAGAGAATAGGCAATACCTGGTAATATGTTCCTCCGGCATGTTTGTTTAAGGGGAAGATCATGTTGAGGGGGTTCATTTTACATTTCTTTTGTAGTAGATGCTTGTACAAGCTTCTTAAATCCAAGGTAGGTCCTCAGTCCCTCAGACTTCTTGAGAATGAGAAAGTAGCAGGAGTAGAACCCTTGTCCATGCTGTTGGAAATGTGATGCCACCTACAGGTGAAACCGTTAATTGAGATGGATCTGGATGGAAGGCTAAACGATGAGGGAGGTAGCTGGGAGAAACACAAACAGTATCCAGATTTCACGAACTTGAGAACCCAACAATATTTGATTATCTTACATCATTCTTCCAAAAAGGTCTAGATTCTTCTCCCTAATGGAGAAGGCAGATGCTGGGTCTGTAACTTGATTATAAACTCTGTCCAGGTTTGGGTAACAGCATTCTCGTTGTTGAGCACAAGCCAGAAGTTGTTGCTGTGGAGGCAGAGGTGGGAGCTGATAGTATTGGAATTGTTGGAAAGCGCATCTCTGATAATATGGCCTTTTAAAAGTGTAGTAGGAGCACCTTGCTGAAGACTGCTGCTCCAATCTTACAGAGGAATTGGACTACTACATGCTGTTCCTTTATTTGAGTGACTGTTTCCCTGAGCTTTTCTCTGAAAAAATGTGCTCCCAGATAAGGGACGTCTGCCAACTTGTGGACGTCATCGCATAGGCTACTGGCTCTCACCCAGACCATAATGCGTGCTTTGATGGAAACTGGAAAGGAATGCAATATTGTATTGAATGAGTCATAGATACATCAAAGATTTCATCATACACACACTTCAGAATCTAGAAGTGCTTGAGGGTATGCATTCCTGTCTTCTGTAGGTTGAAGGAAAGGCTTCGACTTCTTTATACAGTCATGTAGGTATTAGACCATGTTGATTTGGTGGGAAGAAATCCGTGTTTTATTCCAGAGCTCCATGCTTACCTTTTTTCCGAAATTATCTAGTAACCTTGATATATTTTCCCTGGAGGTGTATTCAAACATATTTCCTTTGCTCTTTTCGGAGCAGATTCTAAGATGACAAATAGTGAGGCATTTGGACTATTCCAAATTCCAGTGACTTTTGTACTCTATGATTTGAGATCTCATTTTCTTGACACTGGGGCACAGAAAATGGGTTTTTCCCCCACATTCTCATTTGTAATTCTTGCAGGATATTGTGGACTGGACTCACTGCTGATTCTGCTAATGTGCCAGAATTTGGAGGGCAGCAAAGTTCTCTGTGCAAGGATCCTCGTCTTTAAAGGATATTTGCTCCAAGCACTTTTCCCAAATTGTCAAAAAATTGAGTAAGAAGAGTCTTCCAGTGGAGGTAAGTGCTCTGGAGGCTCCGGCAATGGTTCAGAGGGATTCCTGTAGATCCCTTTTCCAAGTCTAAAGGTGAGGGAAATCTAATCCAGGACCCTAATGATGAAGCAAATGACTCAGGGAGGGTTCTTGGTCACATCAGAAGGGTATGTTCCCGGTGAAAATCCCCCGGTAGGCTGGACTCCATTGCAAATGAATGCCATGGACTTGAACCACATCTCAAAGGCTCTGATGGTGTAACTACCCAAACCGGGAATACTGGGACTCCTCATTGGAGTACATTCTATATCCTGGAGAGGAGAGATTGGAAAGAACCTTCCTTTTTCTTAGGCAAAGAGGTAAAGACATTTTTCAATTTGTTCTGCTACTTGGTTAAGTGGCTGATGTACACTCTCACCTGACGAAGGCAGTGGTACATCCTCTTTTGATACAAGTTAGGGATCTTGCCCTTCTTAGTTTTGCATGATTTGAATTTGAGGTTAATTAGATGTAAGAGACACCAGAGAACAAAGTCTGGTGTTTCTAGACGTAAGCCTTGAGCTAGTAGTCAAATGGAATAAGACCTTTGGTGATTGGTAGGGGAAATGGTATATCCCTTTCTCCCAATTTTGGACGGCTATTACAGTAACATAGTAAAGATGGCAGAAAAAGGCCATCTGGTCCATCCAGTCTGTCGAGCAAGTTTTCTATGGTTATAACTGCTGCTCCATGTAGTTACTCCCAAGGCTTATGTTAAGGGTAGTAACTACCGCTCTGTACAATTACCCCTAATCCTTATGTTAAGGGTAGTAATTGCCGCTGCATGAAGGTTACTCTCAAGCCTTACACGGATGTGATGGGGGGGTGAAAGGCTGGTATGCATTGGCCGAGAGGAACCTTGGGGGTGATAGTGTCTAGCAATCTGTAGACTGCAAAGCATTGTGACAAGGCAATAGCTAAAGCCAGAAGAATGCTGGGCTGCACAGAGAGAGGAACAAGTAAGAAAAAGGAGGTGGTAATCCTCTTGAACAGGTCCTTGGTGAGGCCTTATCTGGAGTACTGTGTTAAGTTCTGGAGAACACATCTCAAAAGAGCCAGAGACAGGATGGAGGTGGTCCAGAGAAGGGCAACCAAAATAGTGGGGGAGTCTCTATCAAATGATTTATGAGGAGAGGTTGAAGGACCTAAATATATCCACCCTGGAAGAGAGGAGGTGCAAGGGAGATATAATACAGACAGACATTCAGATACCTGAAAGGATTTAATGATGCATAATAGACAAACCTTTTCCGTAGGAAAAGAATCAGTAGAACTAGGGGTCACGAAATTAAACTTTAGGGAGGATGACTCAGAACCAACGTCAGAAAATATTTCTTCACAGAGAGGGTGGTGGATGCCTGCAACGCCCTTCCGGAGGAGGTTGTGAAGACAAAAACAGTGAAATAATTCAAAGGGGCATGGGATAAACAGTGTGGATCCCTAAAGGCTAGAGGATGTAAATGGAGAAAAGAGTGAGGGGGGGGGGGGTAACTTGCTGGTATGGTGGTTACTACCCTTAACCAATAAGCCTGATACTTCTGATACAACTCCAACATTGCTCTACTTCAACGGCAAGAGGTAACAGGGAATTGGACTCAGACAGCAATAAACAAGGGCCCTGACTTTTACAGACTAGGAAACTAAGCATGGAGGTGACCTATATGGCGTGGCAGATATTACCATTTTTTGCTGGGCAGATGGGTGGTCCTTTTTGGCCATCATTTCTATGTTTCTTTAACAATCAAAACCAAGCAACTGTCAAACCCATAACAAAATACCGCTAGCAACATTTTTACAGGGTGAGCATGTGTTGGCATTTCCGTATGATGCAAGGAAACAGTGGATAGCACTTTGGGGTTTGGTGCATCGAGGGTGCCATGGACTTGTGAGTCATCGATGTCTGGACATTATTCTTTGAGGGGCGGATTTTAAGAGCCCTGCTCGCCTAAATCCGCCCAAAACCGGGTGGATTTAGGCGAGCAGGGCCCTGCGCGCCGGTGAGCCTATTTTACATAGGCCTACCGGCGCGCGCAGAGCCCCGGGACTCGCGTAAGTCCCGGGGTTTTCGGAGGGGGCGTGTCGGGGGGCGGGCCCGAACCGTGCGGCGTTTAGGGGGCGTGCCGGGAGCGTTTCGGGGGCGGGCCTGGAGGCGTGGTTACGGCCCGGGCGGCCCGGGGGCGTGGCCGCGCCCTCTGGACCCGCCCCCAGGAGGCCCGCTGACGTGCGGGGATTTACGCCTCCCAGAGGGAGGCGTAAATCCCCCAACAAAGGTAAGGGGGGGGGCTTAGACAGGGCCGGGTGGGTGGGTTAGGTAGGGGAAGGGAGGGGAGGGGAGGGCAAAAGGAAGTTCCCTCCGAGGCCGCTCCGATTTCGGAGCAGCCTCGGAGGGAATGGGGGTAGGCTGCGCGGCTCGGCGCGCGCCGGCTATACAAAATCGATAGCCTTGCGCGCGCCGATCCAGGTTTTTAGCAGATACACGCGGCTCTGCGCGTATCTACTAAAATCCAGCGTACTTTTGTTTGCGCCTGGAGCGCAAACAAAAGTAGGCCTATTCGCGGAGTATGAAAATCCGCCCCTGAGTGCGCTGATGCATCATGATTTGACGATGCAGATGGTTCACGCCCGGGGAGGGGGGGAGGGGGGGAAAAAACATGTACAGAGAACACATGAACTTTCACTCTTTTTTGTGTGGGCAGCCAAGTGGAGGTAAATTACACTCACATTTGAAAATCAAAAGTAAATGTGCTCTTTTCTTTCCGTGAGCTAAACAATGCTCCACCCTGAGAAGGTCTCCTAAACATGACTAAAAGAACAGAGGCTCCTGACACCTGCATGTGCTTTAATCCAGGCCAGGCTATCCAGATAAATCACTATTTACTCAGGTAAATGGCTTTGAAAATTTACCTCCCATTTTTGGCTCGCCCACAACACATTAGACTACGACAAACCATGAGTAATGATAATGTTAGGCATTAGGAAAAAACAGAATAAGCAGGTTTCATTGAGGCTGCATATCTATGTTTAAATCTCCCACAGTAAACCTAATCTGTACTATTTTTTTTTTTATTTATATGAAATGAAAGCAGTCTCTCTGTGATGCATGCACTCAGTTTTAAGTTACATGAAGCAATTTTAAGAAAACACACACACACAAACATGTTGTACAGTGTTAAGATATGGTTCAAAATAGAATCAGGGATTACCAAATTCCTTTCACAAGCTAATGTGTGTGTGTGTGGGGGGGGGGGGGGGGGGGGGGGAGGGGTGGTGGTGAGAGGAGGGGATAGAGGAGCAAACTGCAGACTGTTGCAAGCAAATTTATCATTGCTCAGTCATGTATTAACACAGTACACATTTTCAGATGAAGCAGCAAAATATTTGCAAGTGAAGAAAGAAAGAAATGACAGCAGCCAGCAATATTTTGAAATGGTGGATGAGTCTCGTACCTGGACGCCTGGGGGTAAAAGGGGTGCCAGGGGCACTTTGTTGGCTGGAGTGGGCATGGGGGAAGGTTGGCTAACGGCTGGCATTTCCAGTCAGTTAGTGTAAGGGTAGTCTGAATGGTCTGTATTCAAACTGCTGGGCTGGGAGCTGATTGGCTCCTGGGGGCAATAGTTTTGTAGGGAATTGGGGGGGGGGGGGCCATGTAGGCAAAGCTTGTTCACTTGCCTGCCTCTCTCTAGTTAACTCAGCTGCAACCATGTCCCTTCCCCTTCTCCTCCTAAAACAGGACAGTTCTAGAAAAAAACAACCCCAGCACCTAGTATTCAGCATTTCCACTTTAGGGGTTTGCTTTCCTATCCACAGCAAACACATTTTCTCGCAAGGCGGACACCCTAATCTTTGAGGAAAGGATGCAATTATACAGTAGGTCAGGCAATCAAGCCCAGATTATAATTGCAAAAGCAGAATATTACTGCTGGTATACTTTGACCGGGAAAAGGCTTTTTTTTTTTTTTTTTTTTTTTTTAGATCAGACAGATAACTTTCAGCTCTGGGGAATACAAACGATCAGAGCAGAATCTTAGCTCAAAAAGAGAGGAAACCACCAAAGCCATCTATAGTTTGTCACATTCTATTCCAGACTTTTCAAGGCCTGCAGATTTACACTAAGCATTATTCGAAACAAACTGTAAACTGCTCTCCACAGACTCAAGTGATAGCATGAAATAAAACCAACTGCCTCTTTAGTGCATTGTAGCTATTATATTTTGCCCACATGAATGATTGGGAGTGATTCATTTTGCTACTGGGTGAAGTCTGCCTTTAAGTATTTTAAATAATGCACATTGCGAAATTTATCTTGGCTCTGGGATATCAACGTAGAGATGCATGCAGTGCAGTGGAAAACAATTCTCATAAAATTTAAAACGCTACATAAATCAGCATGAACCTGAACATGGCACAGCCTTGGGTACAAACATGCTCAACATCTCTGAAACTGCCATCCAAAGCAGGCATTTGATTTAATTCTAAAATGTGAAATTCTCAAAGCATAAAATATACTGGGCTAAAAGCGCCTTCATACTTATGTATGATTCGTTTAATCTTGCCACATTCTGTAAAACTTGAACATACCCCAAATATTTCTATCACTCTATATTTCTTTTTGTTCACTAGCTAGACATGACCTATAAAATTATTATTCAAACTTTACAGGCAATAGCAGGGTTTTTTTTTGAGTTTGCATGAATTATTTCCTGCAAGCATAGCTCCAAGTAAATATTCTGTGTCACATCAGACAGCAGAGGCGGTGATTAAGAATACATTGCTGCATGCCCAAGTTCCTAAAATACAGATACTGTGCATGTTTTCTAGATGCCATAAATGACTGCTTCGTTGAGAAACTGGTCTTGAAGCTGCCATAATTTGCTGGACTTTCTAGTCAAAATCCATTTGTTAGTGATGTCAGCAGCTGCCAAAGATTTGAGACTGCGTAGAAAGGCTTACCAATATGGCAGAAACCGTTGAAAGGCTGGGAGTGGGTCGCCTACTCTATATCTAAATCCTCACGTTGATGCAGTGAACTGGGAAAATGTAATAGGGCAGGGGTTTCCAAACATTTTGAGAGCTTGGACCCTTTTTCAACCTCCAAAATTTTCACAGACTCCCACGTGCTTCTCTAATTTTTACATGCAGTTATATGCCATACAGAAAACTTATTAATGGAATAACAATTATAGGAACCCCAAACTCCTTCATAATATATAAAACCTATTAAATGTTTACTGATATAAACTGAATACATATAATTGCAGAGCACGGCAGTAAATGTGCAATGTAACTACAAGCAACCACACAGCTGGATCTGTAGCTGGATCTGTAGCAAATTGAAGGGGGGGGGGGGGGGGAGTGAACTGGGAGAGATAGAGAAATACTGGCAAGGATGGTAGTGGAGGGAGAGAGAGAGAGAGACTAGTGGAGATGTACTGGTGGGGAGACAGAGGGAGAGAAAGAGCACTACTGGTGGAGGGCGAGATAGATTGCCTGCTGGGGATAAATTAGTACAGAGAGTGAAAGAGCACGACTGGCGGAAGGAGAGAGAGTAACTGGTGGGGATGGATTGGTGGAGGGAGAGAGACTTGTGGAGATGGACTGGTGGAAGGAGAGAGAGTAACTGGTGGGGATGGATTGGTGGAGGGAGAGAGACTTGTGGAGATGGACTGGCGGAAGAAGAGAGAGTAACTGGTGGGGATGGATTGGTGGAGGGAGAGAGACTTGTGGAGATGGACTGGTGGAAGGAGAGAGAGAGACTGGTTGCCATGGACTGCAGAGCAAGACACTGGTGGGGAACGGGGAAGGAGGAAATTCTGAGACAGGCCCATATCTTTAAAAGGGAGAGGTGGAGAGAGAGAGGTTTCCATCCCAACCTGCCCCTTTATCCTGTGATATTTTTATTTAGTTTAAGAAAATCACCTGTGACAGGGAAACCACCCTGTTAGTTCAATCTTGGCAGGTGTCCAATGGCTCTTCTCTCCATACCTGCCTCTTACCAAATTCCAAACATGCAGAGACAGTTTCAACCATCTAGTAAAACTAAAACGATTCAAGAGCACCATTCTTCCAATCTGGAGTGAAGTCTCAGGTCTATACAGGACAGAACAGAATTCCAATATAAAACTTGTACTTCAGGTTCTGCAATACCCTGTGTTCACAGGAACTCCCCAAATAAAAGGTGCAGAACAGAACAAGGACATTTATCCTTACCACTCATCACAGAAAAATACTCAAAATCTGATGTCATCTTAGTAACAGCAACACAAACTCCCTCCACTATCAGAAACATTGCATAATATTACACAATCCTATAAAATAAAATGTACTCAGACTATAGGAAGTCTGCCATAGCATAACGCCCTAAATACCAGACTCAAACAGCAACAATTCTATCTATGAAAAGGTAACACTGCAAACAGTGCAACAGGCCCTAAAATACTAATATACCACCTATTAGGAAAACAGAACAAGCGAGGCTGCTATAGATCTCTATACAGAAACTACAAGCTAGAAGACTACTTCACCTCAGTCACACATGCAGAACACAGACAGACCCTCGCCAAATACAGAACAGAGACACAAATTAGCAATACACATGTGCAGACAAAAACTGAATTAGAAAGTAAGTAGTCATAAGTAGTCAGACTTTGAATTAGAAAGTAAGTAGCCATAAGTAGTCAGACTTTGTAAGCAGTGCAACAATGGAAAAACAGAAACATTACCATTCCTCATTTTAAAAAAATCAAAGAATACAATCAAGAAATGCTAGTCATAATAGTAAAACCATACTAATAAAAAGAATATTTAAAAAAAGCTGATAAATAAAAACCATCCAATAATTAAAAACTCATACATATTTTAAAAATTTACCAAACACCAATAATTTATTTTAAAGCAATAGAAACATTAAATATTTAGAACTAATAGGGATAAAAAAAAAATGCTTTGCTCTCCCAAACCTGGGAACTTTTGATTTCTAGTCATCCTGAGAAGCTCCCTCAGGCTCCTTCACACATACACAAAGGCTCTCACTCCTACTGTATATCAATCATACACTGTCAAACATGTTCTCGACCTCACAGGCTCCCTTGCATTCCCACACATATATGATCTCAATTCTACCTGCCCATACAGATATGCTCTCAAACTCACAGGCTCCATCTCACACACATTCTCTCTCTCACACATTTTGTATTTATGTAATACTCATTCACTCCCACACACTTTGGACGTCACCTTCTCCTCTAGACCTCTTTTATTGGCCGCCGCGGGATGGGGTCCACTGAGACCTGCTCCTGCACTTAACACAGAACCCCCTGTTATGGTCTGCAGACCCCTAGGGGTATCCCAGGACTGATGGGTAGCCAACATAATGCCCATTTTTAAAACGTCCTTCAAGGTAATCCAGGAAACTGCAGACTGGTAGGCCAGATGTTGGTGTCAGGAAAAAACTGTAGAAGCTATTCTAAACAATAAAATTACTGGCTATCTGGAAAGACCCAGTCTAATAGGGCAGAATGAACATGGATTTAGCAAAGAAAAATCTTGCCTTACAAATGTTAGATGTTTTATTGAAGGGATTAACAAACATGTTAACAAGAGTGAGCTGGTTAATACAGTGTATCTGGAATTTCAGAAGGTGTTAGTCCCTCATGACAGACTTACCAGGAAATTAAAAAGTCAAAGGACAGGAGACTGTTTTAAGGTAAAATTGGGTTCTCCCTTGAGAGACATGATCAGTCATATTCTGTTTCGAACCCTTTAGTCTAAGAGTTCTTAACCCAGTCCTTAGGTCATATCTAGCCAGTTAGATAGGAGAGATTTTCATACAATTGAGGCAGTGCATGCAAATCGATTTAGTTTTCAGTGTACAATTCTACAACTGACAAGCGTCTTTGGGTGGGAGAAAGTCAAGTATCACTCAGTTTTCAATGTTCAGCATTCTCACTATGATAAGTTTCTTCAGCCATCCAGAATATGCAGTCAGATGCTGCAGGTTTAGTTTAAAATTCAGCAACAATCGCCTTACATAGTGATAGGACCACCAGTGGGTGAGGAGTGAGGCTGGAACAGATACTGCAAAGCAAAAAAAAAGAAATCCTCTCTTGCTCCAACCCTTCTGTCCCTAAGGTAAAAGGCAGCACATGAGGGAAAAGACAGGAGGTGGCGGGACTAGAGTAATTAAACTTTTATTTAGATTTCACCTTTCCTGAAACTTCAAAGTGGATTATGTTTAGATATTGTAGGTATTCCCCTGTCCCTAGAGTGTTTATCATCTAAGGGGCCGATGCAATAAGCTGCGTGGTATAACAGGAACTTGTATTAAGCGTTTTTTTTTTTTTAAACACAGCACACAGCCACATCTCCTGGACACACGATGGCATGTTTTAATGAGCTGCCACGTTAAAAGGGACACGCTAGAGATAAATTGTGCATCCCTATAGTACATCCATGGCTTTGGGTGCACAGGAGACGTGGGTTAGGAAAATGGATGCACAATTTATGCACACAGCAACGGGTCAGGAAAAACGGACACTCGTAAATTGAGCGATCGCTTTCCTAACCTGACCCCCATCAAAACTTTGGGGTTTTTTTTTATGATGCTGCTTTCTGTGGTTCCTCCTACTTAGTGTCACGACGATATTAAGTAGGAGGAACCACAGAAATGCAGTATTTTTTTTTTTGGTTGAGGCTTGGGGCACATCAAGACTGAACGCCAGCTCCGGAGCTGGCGTTAAGTTTTGCAAGTTAAAACATGCATGTCGAGCACCTGGTGATTTTTTGCATCAGGGTTATTAGATATGCCCTGGTTTGGATACGCGTTTTGGTCATGCCGATCCCATTATTACATCGGAAGTTATTCTAGCACATCCAAAACGTGCATCCAGCTGCGCATCAAGCTGTGCCCGCTCTATTACATCAGCTCCTAAGTTTTTACCTGAGGCAATGGAGAGTTAAGTGACTTGCCCAAAGTCTGAAGGCATGTCAGTGGGATTTGAACCTTGGCTTCCGATTCAGCCTGCTGCTCTAATCTCTAGGCTAGTCCTCCACTCCAGAGCAGAGGGGCGGGGGATTTGTCTATGCTCAGTGTCAATTCCAGCTCCTTCTCGCCTTTCCTCCCTAGGGGCTTCCATAATCAGTAAGGACGGGAGGCAAAGCAGGGCTGGAGCAGAAACAATTCCAGGACACAGCTGTGCTTTGCTGGGAGGTAGAGAGTAGGTGAATGCTGAAAGTGGTGGGGATGGTGCAAGAAGGGATGAATGATTACAAGGGTGGAACGGAAGTGATGGTAAATGTTGGGGGAAGAGTGGAGGGAGGTTGAGTGTTAGGGAGAGATCAAGTCAGGATGAATTTCATCTTCTCCCCCCAGCTCCCTGAAGTCAGCAATGCAAACTTAGGCTGTTTGGCAACTTTTACTTTCCAATGCCCTACTGCCACATGTTCTGCGGCAGGAGTGAGAGGACCAGGGCAAGGGGTATGAAAGCTGTTTGAAATGGGGTAGGTGTGTCAAAGAAAGCCAAAAGGTATCCTTGGTGTTAGGGCATAACTCACAAAATGGAGTATCTTACGCCTGTCTCCAATCAGTTGGCTTATGCATAGCATCTATTACAGTGCACAGTTACATGGATATTGTCTTTCATTTCTATTATTTCTTACAGACTACAATCTTTTGTAGAACACCAATAACTATAATCCTTTTAAAACTTTTACTAGGTTTGTGTACCTCTCCAAGTACTCAAAAACATTTTCAGAAACTATTTTTTATTCTTAATCTGAATTCCGCACAATAACTTTTAAAAGTGATTTTTTTTTTTTTAAATGTTAGTGGAACAGCGACTAAATGCTAGTGATGTCTGAGAGGATGTCTGTCACAAATCTTAGCTGGCAGCGTCAGTTTCCCTATTCCCTCCAGCAACAATAGCACAGTGGCAGGATAAACAGGAAACAGATCTGCAATGCTTTAAAATGAAGGCTGTAACTGACCAGCCCTGCAGTGCACTTAGATGCTGCACACACAAGCAAACACTCATTTCATTTCAACTGCTGTTATTGTGCATCACACAAACACATGGCAGTTTCTAAAAAGACTTCCAAACTATTCAAAACAAGGGCACCTTTTGTTGCAATGCCTCTTTAAAATGCTAAATTAAATTAAAAAAAAAAAAGTTTGGTTGCACATTAGCATGGATATTGTTTTGCATAACCTAAACCACCATTATTTATTTAAAGCAGGTAGGTTCCAGTGTAAGCCTGGGCTATGATGCTTTTTTATTTTTTTTTTATTTTTATACTTTTAATGCATTTGGGATTTGAAATATACAGCTGATGGGATTTTCTAACATGGTGCAGTAGACTATTATGATTTTGTTATCTTCAAAGCCCCAGGGCAACTCTAATAAGTTGGTATCGCTGGCTTGCTAGGAGGAAACAGGGAGGCGATTATTGTACTATATTTCTGCTCTAGCAGCCAATTCATATAACTGTAAATAAAAAAAAATACTAGTACTGTTGTAGAACTTCAAACACGGCTTACCACAGACGTTGTAGACTATTACAAGATATTTTTACATGCTAAAGAAAAGCCTTTTGAAAAAGTCTGGTTGTCATACTCCCATTCAATTTGGCAATGCATCCAATTATACTACAAATAGAAATAAGATTCAAATAAGCTGTAAGCGAGATACCTTTCCTTTGGACTAGCTGAATACATCTCTGACTTGCTTTTAAGAGCTAAGCTCTTTTGAGGTCAGTGAAGGAAGCACAACTACACACTTTCATTGACCCTTATTTCCAGTGGCAGATTTTTCAAGATTTTGCAGCAATTATTTGGCAAATATGCATATATTTGCAATCTCATTTTTTTTTTAGCTTTATGAAAGTCGTTTTCTAACATTTCTGTGCCCGGTTAATTTATGTGGTTCTTTATTAGAGGAACAGGGATCTTAATGATTGCAGCTGGAGATGAAGGTGGGAAAGGGATCTCAGAATGGGAAGAGAGGAGAGGTAGGCAGATAATGGACAGAGGAGAGGATGGGGGATTCCTTCAAAAGGAGGGATCAGGAATGGGGAGGAGGAGGAGGGAAGATTGGGGATAAGGAAATGGGAAGACAGGAAGGCATGGGGATCGGGTGGAAGAGAATGAGGGAAGATTTAGATGGGGTGAAGGAAGCTACTAAACAAGAGCAGCCCCTCCATCACACCCCCAATTCCACCTTACAAAGCCCCTTTGATCCCCCTCACGCTGGTTCTTCTCCTTTCTCTCCCCACGAACCTCTCACTCACCCTGGTTCACTTCCCCCATCCCCAGTTCACTCACTCTCTCCCTCTCTCCATAGTTCACACACTCCCACCGCCCTTCCCCTGGTTCACCCACACCCTCTTCCTCTGGCAATTCTCCAGCCAGTTCATTCACTCTAGTCCCGGTTCACTCCCTCCCTGCCCCTCCATTCACAGACTCCTACTGCGGTCACAAATTAAGAGACCGCTGAGGAACCATGAAACAAGAGATAAACCAAACCCCGCTATTGAAACTCGAAGGCCGAGCATAAATCTAATACTATACTGCAATAATTTTACACAAAAATGATTTTTTCAAATTTGAAATTTTTACAAAGGAAGAATAAGATCTCAGAAATCTGAAAAGCCCTCCAGATTACAGGGTAATTGAAGCATTTAACCATTGACCTAAAAAAAAACAAAACAAAAAACCTCCCATACCTCCCTCTTTTTTTTTTTTTTTATTCTCGAAATGATTCTCATACAGTTTGAATGTGAGGAAATGACTTCTCTCATCAAAAAACCCTGTATAAGGACCTCAAGGCTGAAAACCAGGCTATACACAATGTCCAGAACACTACGCTCCGCTTCACAATTGTTACTAGACACGGTATCCGCACGCCGTACTGGCCTTGCAGTCACTAGAGAAAGGGCTCGCTCAGTTGCAGGCCCCTCCACTCTGGAATGCATTAGCGGTGGAGATCCGCTGCTTAAATTACATGAAAGACTCTTAAAAGTCTTTGAAAACCCCACCACCACCACCTTTTTAAAATAGCCTTTCCAGCGCAGGGACCGACTCATTCCCTCTGATAAAAGTATTTGCACGCTAGTGGTGGTTTTTCATGTTGTCTGTTTTTGATATTATCCTGTATTTGTTTTTACTGAGCATGACTATGCATGTAGAACTGTGACCCGCCCAGAACTGTGGGGGTCGTGGGTATAAATGCTTTTTAAATAAATAAAATAAAGCGATATAAGGAAGGCTTAAGAACCAAAAAGTTGGCCAGCTTATCAGCAATGGCTGCCTCAGGGCTTTTCAACAACTCTTAACTTGATTGCCACAGTAGCTGCCCAGTATAACCGATCTTTAGCGCTTTTCAGCGCAAACGTTTTCCATAATCAAACATTTTAAACAGCATGGTTTCTAATTTCTATATCTTTCTGATGAAAGCAGTTTGATGGAAAGTAATTTCCTCACATTCAAACTATACGAGTTAAGTAGTCTGAAGAGTAATAGATATAAGCCAAGCAGACTGCTCTGTTTTTTTCATTACATATAAAATTTAAAAGTTATAAATGTAATAAAATATTAAAGAGAAACATTTCAAGAAGAAAAACACGAGAAACCTGTTCAACACTCTGAGGTCGAAAATGGGGTGCAAGCCACCATTCTTTTCGGAATGAGGAAATACCTCTAATAGAGCCCTCGGCCTCACTGCCCGCCACGAGGAGGGTGGTGAGTTCTGTCTGACCTGGTGGGCAGACAAACCCCACAATGGACATGGGGGAGAGGTTTCCGGGAGCCAGCTGAAGTTTAGACGATTCCCCTGACGGATGACAGTGAGGACCCATCAGTCTGACGTGAATTCTTCCCAGCGATGGGCAAAGCTTAAGAACTTGCCTCCAACCGAGGAATCTGACTTCAGGAGTACGGTCAACTGACTTTTGCTCCCTCGCTGCCAAGGCTTGCTGGGGTGCTAGCTGGGGCTTAGGCGCTTGTTGCTGGCTAGGCCGGTCCCTGGAGCTGGTGCAAGGCATGCAAGCCCTGGAGGCTGGAGAATATTTCCTCTGCCTGTAAAAAGGTTTCTGGGATCCTGGCCTAGAGGACATCCTGGCCGAGGACGGGGTGTTAAAAGGGCTTGCGGAAATCTGCGGAAATCTGTTGAAGGGTGTCATGATGATCCTTCAATTGCGCTACTGCATCCCGGACTTTATCCCTGAAGAGGTTTTCACCTGTGCAGGGGAGATCGGCTAGCCTATCTTGGACGACCTCTGGCTGGAGGTCAGAGGCTCTGAGCCATGCCATTCTCCTGGTGCAAATGCCAGTCACCGTCTCAAATATATCATAGGTGGAATGCACTTCGTGCTTCCCGGTCTTGAGACCCAGCAGGAAAATGGCCGAGAGGACCTCCTGTTGAGGTAGGCCCTCCTCTAAGTTCTGGACCCATTTCCAGAGATTGTGGTTGTATTGGGTCATAAAGAACTGGTAGACAGCGATGCGAGCCACCAGAATGGCGCCTTGGAAGGCTTTCCTGCTCAGGGCATCCAGCTCCCTGTGCTCACGTCCAGGATAGGCAGAGGAATGGGTGCGGGAGCACCGGGCCTTTTTCAGGGCGGACTCCACAACCACCGACTGGTGGGGGAGATACAAATTCTCAAACCCCATGGCCTTCTGCACCAAGTAGGTGGCATCAGCCTCTCTCTTGACAGGGGAGATTGAAATGGGGTGCTCCCACATGCAGAGGAGGAAGTCCTTGAAAATGTTGTGGCTAGGAACTGCCACGATCTCCTTAGGAGCGCAGAACTGGAGAACCTCTAGCATCTTATGTCGCATGTCCTCCTCAGTGAGCAGTTGAAAGGGGACAGCCTCAGCCATGGCCCTGACAAATCCTGCAAAGGACAGGTCCTCGGGGGGAGGTGGGGGTGACCGGTGTCGTTCCTTCGAAGAGGAGGGCTCCGAGAGGGAGTCATCCAAGTAAATGGAGGACGATTCCGTGGAGTCATCACCCCAAGGGTTGTAAGGTCCTTCCCCTCCTCACTGGGCCCAGCGTGCTGCGAGAGGTCTGTGAGGGGCATCAGCCCTGGGCTCTGATGGCTTCGGAGGCCTCGAGGGCACTGTGGGAATCGATGCTTCCCCTGGAATCGAGGGGACCGAAGGCCGGAAGGAACCGGCAAGGGCTCAGGGAACTGTCGTCTAGGAAACATGGTGCTAGCATATCTTCCTCCTTGGAGGACCTGAGAATCGGGATCGCTACAGTGGGGGGCATCGGTGGCCACTGGGGAACAGAGGGTCCCTCGAGCACCAGCTGTGTCAGAAGGGCGCCCAGGATGACATCCAGATGCTCCAGCAGGGGTGCTAGCATCGATGGTGGAGGCTCAGGCACCGGTATGGGGGCAGGTGGCATTGGCAGCTCAACGCTTTGGAGAGTCTTAAGCAAAGCAGATGCACCCTGTGGTCCAACTCATCCTGAAAGTCCAGAGTGGCCAGGACTGAGGGATGGGGATGAGGCATAACCGGCTCTTCCTCAGGTCTCTGAGGTGGCACGGTGCCCGGCCCTGGTGTCTTTTGGGAACGCCTAGGACTACCAGGGGCATTGGAGAATAGGGCCTCTGATGACTGGTATCGCTTCGGTGGTGGCCTGGCAATCGCTGGTGCCACTCTGGAACCGAAGTAGTGCATTGACAGCAACTGGTAGCAATGCTTACAGGATCTCCCTGGGTGCTCAACTCAGTCTTTCCCTGGCGCTGAGGAAGTGGAAGATCCTGTCCGTGAGAATGGGGAAACTGATGATCCGTCACCGTCCCCGCAATCCTTGGAGGTACTGGCGAGAGGAGCAGCCAGGGGAACATGTCAAGGGGTTCCCCGTGACCTCTCAGCGTCAGTGAAGCCGACGCAGGAGTAGGAGTAGACTTCTGGGCCCCAAAATGTTTCTCCATCTTATCGAGGCATGCACAACGCCCTTTGGGGGTCATCTGGTCTCACAGAGAGCACTCACAGACATTGTGCAAGGCCCCCAGGCAGAGGATGCAAACCTCATGTAGATCTGTGATGGACATGGTCCGCGGGCACTGATGAAAACCAGTCGATGCCATGAAAAAAACACCTGGCGGGTGGTCAATGACCGGCAGTCACCGAACGGCAAAAAGTCGGGAATCAACAGCAAAGTTGGAAGAAAGGTAGAAAAACAACCTACCACACCAAGGAGGCACAGACCGTGAAGGGGGACACGCTGAGGAATTTGGGGAAAACTCAAAAACTATCGAGAAAGAACAAGAAAACCGAGAGCTCCATAAACCATGAGGTAACTACACTGCGGAAAAGAAGAGACTGAAGGGGGACCTTGAGTGGATAGTAGCATACTGGGCATGCTCAATGTGCTAGTCTCAGCTAAGGGACCTATAAAGGAGGTCCAGAGTTACAGGAAGTTCTGTCCCGGGTCCTAGGAATAGCTGGATGCCAGAGGCTATGCAGGGGCCACTTTGGATCAGAGGTGAGGGTGCGTAACATTCATTGTGGATATCCTGAAAATCTGACCTGTCTATGGCTCTCGAGAAGTAGAATTGGCCACCCCTGTTTCTGGTTAAAAGCTGAAATTTTTTTTTTAAAAAACTCAAAAAAACACATTTGCGGGACTTCAGGCCCAATCCCGCAGCTCCCCCATCCCACAAAACACTTCCAAATAAGTGCAGGCTTGCACTGGATGCCTACCTCCACCTCAACCCATCAAATAAAAAAAAAAAGCACAGCTGTTGTGCTTTGAGGCTGGCCCCTTCTAATATTTTTAGAGAAATTATTGGGCTCCTCTTGTCCCTCCACCTAATCTTCCCACCCCACAAGCAACATCTACTGATTTCCCCCTCTCCCCCTGAAATCCCAGTCGGGAGCATGGTAGCATCTTTCCCACTCCTGGCTGCTTCCAGAGTTGCTCTGCTTGTAACGCTGGAAGTGTATGATAATAATGTCAGATTTTAACTCAAGGTATCTTGACAAACCCCTTTGAATATCAACCTCATGATATTCATTTTTGTCTTTCAAGTCGAAAGTTAAATTTATCCTCAAAATGTAATCTTTTTCATACACATTTCATCTGAAAACAATCTTCAAAGAGCCAGGATTTCATAACTGAACCACTGAGTTATGTAAACAGTACGTAAGCATCATGAAATATTAAGAGACAGCTAAAGAAATAATGGGAGTGAAAAAAAAAAAAATTCTTGAGATGTTAGCAGCTTCTAGTTTAGAAACCATACCAACAAGAGTAACAGGAAAACAGGACTGGAGTAGCAGCCTAGTGGTTAGAGCAGTGGGCTGCAAACAAACAGGCCGATACAGTACAGTGCGCTCCGACGGAGCTCACTGTTAACCTGCCCTTGGACGTGCGTTTTCCCTTACCCCTTATTCAGTAAGGGGTGGAAAATGCGCGTACAACCCGCGGCACCTAATAGGCACCTAATAGCGCCCTCAACATGCAAATGCATTTTGATGGCCCTATTAGGTATGCCCGTGCGATACAGAAAGTAAAATGTGCAGCCAAGCCGCATATTTTACTTTAAGAAATTAGCGCCTACCCAAAGGTAGGCGCTAGTTTCTGCCAGCACCGGGAAAATGCACATAAAAACAGTAAAAACTGCTTTTCTGTGCACCCTCCGACTTAATATCATGGTGATATTAAGTTGGAGGTCCCGAAGGGTAAAAAAAAGTAAAAAAAAAATTTAAAAATGGGCCAGAGGCTGTCGGGCCGAAAACCAGACGCTCAATTTTGCTGGTGTCCGGTTTCCGAGCCCGTGGCTGTCAGCGGGCTCGAGAACCGATGCCGGCAAAATTGAGCGTCGGCTGTCAAACCCGCTGACAGCCACCACACTCCGGGTCAAAAGGAGGCGCTAGGGACGCGCTAGTGTCCCTAGCGCCTCCTTTTGCCCGTTTCTACCGCACCACCTAATTTAAATACAGAATCGCGCGCACGTTCGTCCGCTCTCCCGCGGACTTTACTGAATCGGCCTGAAAGGAATCCCACTGCTGCTCCTTGTGACCTTAGTCAAATCATTTCACCCTCCATTGCCTCAGGTACAAACAGACTGTACGCTCTCTGGTGACAAGGAGATACCTACCACAGTACCTAAATGTAATCTCCCTTGAAGTGCCTCAAAGGCAGAATATAACAAAATGTCTGTCTATGTCAACAGTTCACAAGAAAAAAAATGAAATTAGAAATATGAGTTCTTATAAACATACCATACAAGGTGAAAAAAATTAAAAAAGCAAACAAAGCATTTAAAAAGCAAACAGAATAATTGGGCACTCTGAGCTGTTATAAACTGAATGTGTTGGGGTGTAGATAGACTAGAGCTGAATACCAGCATAGTCACTTAGAAATGGGCATCTTTGACTCCTTCATAACAGGAGAAACATGGCAAACGGCATTAAAATCAGGATGAAGACCTCAAAATCTGAATATCCCAAGGGTTGAACATGAAAACTGAAACACAAAAAGTGTTTAACAGACCTTCAGGTCAAAGTTTAAAAGTCAGGCAGACTGGGACCAAAGCAAATACAATGGGGAATATAAAATTATTTCACCAAATCTAACATTCAGATATTTATTTTTTATTTTATTTTATTTATTTATTTATTTAATTTTATATACCGGCAACCGTTTGCACATCGTGCCGGTTTACAGATAACTTAAACAAGGATATATATAGGCAAAGCCTTTACAAGGAACATTGTGTAACCTAGAACATAGTAACAGATCAATAACTAAATAAATAGGGGAGGGAGGGGAGGGGGTGGTCGAGACAAAGGGGGGGGGGCAGGGGGGGGTGAAGACGGAAACGTGAGGAGAAAATATGTACAGGGAAACAATGAACAAGTGGTATGTACATAGGTTGTGTGCAATATTTGAAAATGCGCAAGGCAACAGTGAAAGGGGTAAGAAGATATGTACGGTGCTAATAAGAGATAAATTATTGTGTGCATGATAAGTGGGGGGTTTGTGGTTGTCTTGAAGGGATGGGTGTAGGTCCTGTGGTGGGGGTGTTAGTACTAGTACTAGATGGAGGTTGGGTTAAGGTGTTTATAGGTGGTGAAGGTGATTGGGGGTATGCTTGGAGGAAGAGCCAGGTTTTGAGTTTCTTTTTAAAGGTGGGTGTGGAGGTGCGGTGCGAAGGTCAAGTGGCATGGAGTTCCACAGGGAAGGGCCTGCGAGGAAAGGGCCCTATTGGTGGTGGAGATGAGTCTTGTGGATTTTATAGATGGGGGGATAAGAGTTCCACGAAGGGAGGAGCGGGTAGGTCTTGTGGAGGTACGAGGGAGGAAGGGTGGGCTTAACCAGTTGTAGTGTTCATTAGTAATACTTTTGTGGATGAGGGTAAGGGTCTTGTATAGGATGCGTGAATGGATGGGCAGCCAATGGAGATTGATGAGGGTGGGGGTAATGTGGTCTTTCTTCTTGACATTAGAGAGGATGCGTGCAGTAGCGTTTTGAAGGAGTTGGAGAGGACTGAGGTGGGTGGCAGGGAGTCCAAGTAAGAGTGCGTTACAGTAATCGATTTTTGAAAAAATTAGTGATTGGAGTACTGTGCGGAAGTCATGGAAGTAGAGGAGGGGTTTGAGTTTTTTGAGGGTTTGGAGTTTGAAATAGCAACTGCTAACGATAGATTTGATATATGGTTTGAAGGTTAGTTGGTTGTCAAGTATAACACCCAAGTTTCTTGTGTCGGAGATAAAGTTAGGAGTCTGAAGCGTGGAGGGACAGGGTATGGGTGCATGTTTGGAGGAGATGAGGAGGAGTTCAGTTTTCTGAGGGTTGAGGGCTAAGTGCATGTCGGTGAGAAGTTGGTTAATGGAAGTGAGAATGGTGTCCCATCTATGTAGAGCAGTGAGTACAGTATCTGTGAAAGGAATGAGTATTTGCACATCATCTGCATAGATGAAGTGTGTAAAACCAAGGTTAGAAAGGAGGTTTGTGAGGGGGAGCATGTAAATGTTGAATAGCGTGGAAGAGAGGGAGGATCCTTGGGGGACGCCACAGTCGAGATTAACAGGGGGGGATGTGAAATTATCAATGAGGACTGTGTAGGTGCGGTTTTGGAGGAAGGACTTTATCCAGGAGAGGGCAGTACCTGAGATTCCTATACTGGTGAGAGTGTTGATAAGGATGTTATGATTTACAGTATCGAAGGCGGCGGAAATATCTAGCATGGCAATGAGATAGGATTTACCGGCATCCATTCCTTTGATGATGGTGTCTGTGAGGGAAAGGAGTAGGGATTCGGTACTGAGGTGTTTATGAAAGCCATGTTGTGTAGGTGGGAGTATGTTGGATTGTTCTATGTGGTCAGAGAGGCGGGAATTAACTAGTTTCTCAATGATTTTGGAGAGGAAAGGGAGATTGGAGATGGGACGGAGGTTGGATAGGTTGGAAGGATCAAGGGAGGGTTTTTTAGGATAGGTTTGACCACAGCTTGTTTCAGGGAGTTGGGTACCAGGCCGTGTTCCAGGGAGCAATTCACGATTTTGGAGAGTGAGGTGGCTATTGTTTTAGGAATAGCGAGTAGTAGTTTAGTAGGGATAGTGTCTGAGGGGTGGGAGGAGGGGTCTCATCTTTTTTAAAATGTTTCTATTTCTAGTGTTGAGAGGGTTCAAAAGAAGTGAGGATGTTAGGTGTGGTGTAGGACGGAGGGGGTTATACTGTTAGTGTTGGGGGATTTTTGGGGTTGGGGGGTAAACTTGGCGGTGATGTTAGCTATTTTGTTCTTAAAGAATAGGGCAATATCATTGCATCGGGTCTGTGTGGAGGGGACTTGGGGTGCAGACATTAGGTTTGGTAAGATTTGAGACTAGGGTGAACAGTGCTTTTGGGTTGAATTGGAGGTGGTGAATTTTCTTGGCATAGTATTCCTTTTTTGTAGTTTGAATGGCGTTTCTATATGCGTGCATGAGTTGGTAATAAATGGTTTTTGTGGCAGTGGTGGGGTGTTTGCGCCAGTGTCTTTCTGCTGTTCTAAGCTGGATTTTTTTGGGTTTTGAGTGTCTGGGTGTACCAGGGTTTTTTAGATGATTTGGTTTGGGTGATTGTTTTTTGAATGGATGGACATAGGTTGTTGGCGATTTTCAGGGTAGTTTCTGTCCAGGTGGATATAGCACTGTCTGCTGACTCTTGGTCAATATGGTTAGTGATGTTGGAGCAAGCCGTGGCCAGGGTATCTATAGGGCAGGTTTTACGGAATTGGAAGGATTTAGGCTGGGTAGGGGGGGAGGTGGGAGGGGTTTGTAGAGAGAGAATTGTGTTGATGATGGAGTGATCGGACCAGGGGACAGGAAGGCATGTAGGGGAGTGGATGATGTTTATGAGTGAATTGGTGAAAATGAGGTCAAGGGTATGACCAGCTTTGTGGGTTGGAGAGTGGGATGAGTTGGGTAAGGCCCCATTGCGTCTAAGGTTGTGATGAAGGCTTCGCATGTAGGGGATTGTGGGATGGTGTCGACATGCAGGTTAAAGTCGCCAAGGAGTATCGTGGGGATGTCGGGGGAGAGGGAGATGGTGAGGAATTCAATGAGGGGGGAGGGGTCTTTTTCTAGTAGATCAGGAGGGGTATATATGAGGCATATTTGTAGGGATTGCGATTTGAACAGGCCTACTTCATATTGGTTGGGAATATTGCAGGTTTGTGAGGTGAGCTTGAATTCTTTTTTAGCTATGAGGAGTAGGCCCCCTCCTCTTTTCTTTTTTCGGGGGATAGAGAAAATGTCATAGTTTTCGGAAGGTAGTTGGTTAATGAGAGGGGTGTCGCAGGGTTTGCCCCTTAATCAAACAGATTTTAAAGATGCAGATAGAGAAGCAGACAGCATAATAGTGTGGACGGTGCAGTAGTTTAATCTGTGCTAAGAGATCCCAGTGCACAGGATTAGCACAGACAAGTATAGGTTGTTCTGATAGAAGATCATTTCATCAAGGCATGCTCAACTCTTTACAAGATTATCATCAGCAACCACATTAAGGAAGATCTTAACTTTTTCTGTGATGGTTTTCTAATATTTATAGATTATGTACATTTAGTTTAATGTTTATTAATTTAAAAGTATATATTACAAAATAATGAGTTTTCCTAAACATTTCAAACTCTTCCAATATTGTTTATATTTTTAGCAATAGTATTCCTTCATTTCTGTACATACACACACAGTATTATTTTATAAATTATGTATCCAATAATTGTCATAATTGCTCTATTCGGCATCATCGTTCTGCACTAACGTTATCCTGACCTCTCGGCCTCTCTACTTTGGATGCTTGACTCAGAGTTGTAAACAGAAATGGAAGACTGGATGGAGGACTTCAAAGGTCCAATTATAAAATATGCTACAGGTACCAAGAAAGTCTTATGTCTGTCTTAATCAAACAGATTTTAAAGATGCAGATATTGCTAGTGATCTGCAGTCTCCTGTAGATATGATTACCGTCACTGACGTTCGTGGCACTGAAAATATTGACAGTCTGTCACCAGTCAACACAAAATTATTTTTAGGCAAATTAAATCATTACTGGGTCACTAAAATTATCCATGCGGTTATCCCAGTTGAAGGAGCATTTCTAGAGAGGTTAGCCATCACTCCTGAAGAGCTAAGGAGGAAATATAATCAAATTTTACTAAACTTATCCAGATTTAAATAACACCAAACAGAAAATGCAATATTTAGCTTTTAACAGAAGATAAATGTGAAGATCTTGAGAGCAATCTAGAAATGATTTTAGTTTTCTATAGATATTACAAGGAGGAAAAAGCTTTAGAGGAGAAGCAGCTTTCAGACCAGCTAAAGAAATTGAAGATTCCTTTCTTGCCTAAACTCCTAGAAACATTGTTCACTTCCAACTTATGATTTCTTGGAGGAGACCCATACTCCTGACTCCTACAAATTGGGGTTCAGAAGAGAACAGAACCCGCTTGGCTTGCCCTAATAGACCTCTACCTCCACATAGACTGCAAGGGGAACAGACTCCTTTGTCTTGTTTAATCTCTTTGCAGCATTCAATACTATCAACCACCAGCTCCTGTTATTCTGCTTAAAAGAAATGTGTATAGATAGACTGGCCCTCAGGTGATTTCTAGTCATTCCTCAGTGGAAGAGCTCAGTTCATCATTTGGGACAATGAATGGTCCCCCAAAAAGGACTTACATGTAGAATCCTTCAGGATTTGGCCTTGTCAATCATTTTTAACATTAAATCCAGCCAGTCTGTATCATTCAGTCCTATGACACTGAATAGCATCTATTTGCTGACATCATGTGTGTTAAAATAAGGCTACCAACTCTCTGCCATTTCTAATCTTAACAACCGTTTCTCAGCAGTAGCCCAAAGGCTCAGTAATCACAAATTTGACTCAACCCATCTAAATCAATTATTTGGCTAAGCTGGTCTGACAACCTTTTACTCCCATTACAAACAAGTCTCCAATTCTCAGAATCTGTACGTAGTCTGGGGTCCATGCTTGACTACCACCTCTCTATGGAAATCTACGTCTCAGCCGTGATGAAATCTATGTTTCCATTTATGTCAACTTCAACAATTAGGAACTTTTTGAAGAAATTACATATCACCAGCCTCATTGACTATTGCAATTTCCTATTCAACGGTACTCCGTAGCACAGCCAAGCACCTCCAACTGTTACAAAATACATCAGCATTTGACCAAAGGCCAAGTCTAATGACCACATGAAGCCTGTCCTGATGAGCTCCACTGGCTCCTCAACGACTGCAGGATAAAATTTAAAGTATTTTGTGTGGTCTATAAACGCCTGAACCAAAACAGCACTGGCATGTTTGGCTCAACTCGTGTGCACATACAGCCCAACGATGGAACCTCAGGCTCTTTTATATGACCCTTCCCTAGCTACAGGAAAGGCAAGTCTGCACAAAGAATCATAAATTCAGTCGCATCATAGCCAGCTTGTGGAACATTATCCCACAGGACTTACACAAGGAAACCTGCTACCCTGCACCTCTGCCATCTTCCTGCGAGGTGTCCTACTTTTAACTATGAAAACGGTGCTCTGCTTTATTATGCCCCATGTTTGCTTATATTATTGCTAGGCGTCCTACCTATACTATGAAATCAGTGTACCACATGTACTGCTAGCTATACAATTTTGCATTGTTCAAGCCTCAGTTTATATGATACGTCCCCTCCCCCAACATAGTTCTGCAATTTACATCTTTCCTTGTTACCCACCTTATGTCTTTTCTAGGGAGAGGCTTAATATCAAATAGAAATAAAAAAAGAAAAGTAACCTTCTTAGAGGAGCTTCCAATTGTTCTGGTGATGTGTTTTTTGGAGGGTGAAAGAACTAGGATTGGATTCAAGGAGACATTTATACTGAAGGGGCCAATCTGAAACTCTGGCTTTTGCCTTCATATGACTCCCCAGATCAACAAATTAAACAAATTTAGAGTAAGTTAACGGCATTGGGCAATAACTGGGAGTGGATTGACGAAAAGCAAAAAAAAAAACCATGATAATCACAATGGATTGGGTTTAAAATATTAACATTATTTATGTTACACTGAAGCAGGAAGAGCAAAGCTCTTTTCCACTGAGCCAAGGTTGGTGATATTTACCTCATAAGGGCTCTGGGCAAGTTACTAAAAGGAAAAAAAAAATGACTGCTGTTTTGATAGGCTAGGTCTAAAGAGTCCATCTTAAATATTTTGGTTTCCAATTGTGTAATCAGGTTGTTAAAAACAAGCTTAATGTATTGTAAACCACTTAGATATTTATAGAAACATGGTACAATTAAGAGTAATAATAGCCAGTGCAAACAACCTATTTAAAAAAAACCAAAAACACACACACCTGTCAATCTCATTGAGCAAGGGTAAGCATGGAGGATCTAGATAAAGTAGAGAATGTAAGGGGCTTAGAGCAAGTGGCTATGTTAGACAATGCACTTCCAGCCTCAAGCTGAAATTGTAAGCATATAGAAGCTGGAAGGCTGGGCTCATTTATTTAAAGGAAAAAAAAAAAAAAGGAAGCTGAATTTGCCTTCCAATGATCCTCCTCCTACCTAAGAAAAGGTGAAATACAAAAATTATATTTGTTTCGATAAAACCAGATACAGCATCAGAAAGTATTAGATTCTTACAGAACCATATCAGAATTTGTCTGACACTTCCACTTCCTCTAGGGCCTGAAGGGTAGTATATACTTCTTGGCTCCAAGTTCAGTCCTAACTCACTATAGGAAATATGACCTTAAAAGACATGGATCTATTTTAAAGTAACAAGCACATGCACTATTTTTAAATCTAATCACTCCAAACCAGAGTACTATATTGCAAGGCACAGTGAGGGTCTCTCCCACTGGAACGACTTCACAGCAACGGCCTCATCATCTCTTGAGTGCACCTATGGAAAGCGTCTAATCACGAAACCGGGCTACTTACGGAACATGGTGTAAAACTGCTGAGGGTTGAGGTTCCATTTTCCCCATGGTGTCTTGTGACCTTTAGACTGTGCGTAATGGGCATGATTGAACTCTGGTTCAGTACCAAATGAATCCAGTACTCGCAACATGCACCTGAACATTAAAAAAACAATGGAACCAATTATTTTGCATTCTATGTTAAACTTGCTGTCCAAGTGAAAAAAATTATGTTTAATAAACTGCACGCAAAAAAGCCCAAGACAATAGCAAAGTCTAAGAATCTGAGTCCAAATATTGCTGTACTGAGTAAAAGTTTAGAATTCTAATCATCTCCAAAAGTCTTCTGTAAATGTTATGTACTTCTCAAACATTACTCACTAGTTTTGGTAGCTATTTAAATTATTACGAAGCAGGGTGATGAGACATGGGAACTTATATGCTCATCTCCGACCCAACTAACCATGCCCTGCATGCTGCCCATTAATTCCCGTAGTCCAGGGCTCATGCTAAAGCATGGAAGAAGAGGCATGCATGATTATATGTGTTCTCAGAAAGGAGCTCCTACATATTTAAGAGTCACTGCCAGTGTCTCTTGTTGCTGAGAGCAGAGCCCAGTGCTGATCTGATCAGAACATCAGGCAATGGTGACTTTTCCATGGTACACTGATCGGGTCTCAAGATATACTGATTGGGAAATATTGACTTAAGATGGTACAGACCCAAAAAGGAAGATAACAAAAATAGATTTAAATAAGCAATATCATATAAGTGGTCAAACTGGGATATATTCTTAGCAGTGTAAAACAGAGGGGAAGGGTAAAACTGGGCAGAGTGGATGGATCAGTTGGTCTTTATTTGTCATCATCTACGTTACTATATGTTATGTACACTGTTTTAACCTTCACTAGATATAATCTCCAACATCTCTTACCTAAATGTTGAATTAATTGGTTAAACTTACTGAAAGTGACATTTCATTTAAAAAAGAATCACTCAAAGCAAGAGAATACAAGTGGTACACAGTTTTTATTCCAGACTTTTCAGGATGCAAATGTACAAGATCGTCATATCATTACTTCTCACACTGATTATACATCTTTTGAAAAGGAGACAAAGGAAAGCAGGCAATTTATAAAACAACTGTAAATTACATTTTTTAAAGCAGGTTTCCATTTATAATTCAGAAGACAGGAGAATATTTTATGCATTTCATGCATGTAGGAACAAAAGCAAGGAAGTCAGTACAAACACACAGCAAGTCACAATCTAAGCAGATGGGTTTGCTTCCCTTTCTAGTTTCCAATTGCTCATAGATAAATTTTTTTGTTGTTGAAAACATTTTGAAATAGCGAAAATTCTTAGCATCCCATGGAACACTAGTAAGCCTAAAATGTTGTCAGTTTCAGAAACACCATGGTGGATACAGCAATGCATAGTCCCTGAAAGTGTTGTGTTCAGATTCAGAGCCACTGGAGAAAGCATTCAAATAGAAAAGGTGTAAATATGTGCGTGCGTGCGTGCATGTGAGCCGAGGAGCGAGAAGAGGGACTGAGCCTCTTAATATGAATCTAGGGCATGTAACCTCACTGCGTCTACCCTCCATAAACATTAGATTCTTTGAAGGTTGTGATATCTTTTATTGGCTCAATATAAGAATTAGCCAAAGCTGATGCTCATCAGATTTCAAAAGAATGGCAATATCAAATTTTCATGTACATCATCTTTGGCTAAATTTTTATTGTGACAAGGGAGAGCAATAAGAGATGAGCAACCTGGTTTATTTAGGAAGGGTTCTCCTCCTAGTTTAGCTAAGAGCAGTTTCCTTTAGCTCTCTGGGAGAGTCCCTAGTTGGGAGCCAGAAGCTGCAGATTTAGATCCCAAGATTTCCAGTCTATGGCACTGAACCATACACAGCAAGGGTGGAACTTTCGTATGGTGGTTCAATATAATGCATTAC
Organism: Rhinatrema bivittatum; assembly: GCF_901001135.1. Classification (NCBI taxonomy): domain Eukaryota; kingdom Metazoa; phylum Chordata; class Amphibia; order Gymnophiona; family Rhinatrematidae; genus Rhinatrema; species Rhinatrema bivittatum. The sequence goes on along the minus strand of NC_042620.1, from coordinate 49,115,861 downwards.
AGCATGCAAAAAAAAATTTCCAGTTTTCTTCTACAGGATTAATAAGGGTGCTTCTGCTCTATTCAAAAATTAAAATCGATGAATATGGAAGAACAAAATACATTAATGCCTAGAGAAAAACAGAGGCTTGTGAGTAAATTCCTATCAAGAGTCGGTTGCTACTTCGTATATACAGTTTCCTACCTTCTTTACTAGAGTCACTATGCTGGGGAGAGTGTGGCTGTGTACTGTAGGTATCCACTTGAAAAAGCAATGGAAGATTCAGTTTATGTGAGCATTAAGCAGACATTCTGCATTGTATACATTTTGCTAAGGTGTATCTTTACATATTTTTGGACGTTTGCGCCTCAAAGCAAAATATTAGAAATACTGGGACAGATATTCAGCCACAGAGCAGCTAGTAAGTTAGCCGGATCACCTATTTGGCTAACTTAACCGGTATAGTCAGCAGCGCAGCAGAAGCACTGTATGTACCTAGCTATCTTAAAGTTAGCTGGATAAGTATACCCGACTAACTTTAGGACAGCCCTAAGGTGCGACCAAAATTTATGTGGCTATCTCCACTCCTCCCGGAAACACCTCCCACCCACCCCTAATTTATGTGGGCAAGAATGTAGCCGCGTATGATGATGAATACTACCATTTTGCCATTTAGATGGATAACCTTTTAGTTATCTGTTTAAATGGCTTTTGAATATCAACCTCACTCTGCCAGAATTTGCTTATACTGAAATATAAATAAATATACAATGAATGGGACCTGTGCTTAGAAGATGCAGTATGGGAAATGGAAATCAGATGTGGCAAAGCTCTTTGTGAAAGTCAGTTGTTTATACATGTTAATACTGCTTTGGGTATATGGAGGGTTAGCCGGATAGGTGTATCTGGCTAACTTAACTAGCCGCTCTGCGGCCCCATTATCTTTTTGGGAGAGAAGGGTAATTTTCAAAGCCATTTAGGCACATAAAACCCGATTTTTCTATGCACAAATGGCTGTTCTAAAATGGGCCCGGGCCCCAGTGTGTATAAAGAGTTCCATATGTAATCCAGCTCTATACATAGTTTAACGCATGCTGAGGAAAAGGGAAGTGGGGGATAGAGTTGCAACTTACACGCACTTTTTTTTTGTTTTGTTTTTTTTTTTTAAAGTACATGTATAAGTTATCCCAGAGAAGTTACACTCTGCTTGAAGCTGGAGTAAACTTTGTGCAAGGTAACCTGTGCACTTACTCTGCCAATTATCTGAGGATTTTGAAAGCAAACTTATACAAGCAAGCATGCTTTGAAAATCCTTGGTAAGGTCTGCATATTCAATGCACACAGACTTTCATTCTGAAGGCTACTATAAGATTACCCCCCTGTGTAACATATATTCTGTCTTGTTTTTGAGCTGTATAATGGAGTTAATGAGTTTGGTTATTTGGTGTCTGTATAAATTCTTATCTAGAGTTGAGAAAGAGGTTATCTTTCACCGAAGTTTACTTGGAAAGAAAGCAAATGTTGCTTACCTGTAACAGGTATTCTCACAGGACAGCAGGATGTTAATCCTCACATATGGGTGACATCACAGGATGGAGCCCAATCACGGAAAACTTCTGTCAAAGTTTCCAGAACTTTGACTGGCCCTTACTGGGCATGCCCAGCATGGCACTAACCTTGCAGCCAGCAGGGGTCCCCCTTCAGTCTTGTTAAAAAGCTACAGGTAGTGCCGAAAATAAAATAAGAAAATAAAATAAGAAAACAGGTTTTGTGAGAACTAACATCCTGCTGTCCTGTGAGAACACCTGTTACCTGTAAGCAACATTTGCTTTCTCACAGGACAAGCAGGATGGTAGTCCTCACATATGGGTGAGTACTGAGCTGAGGATGTCCGAGAAATGCACCAAATGTACACAAGATGTGCAACAGGCACAACAACTGGGGTGGAATTTGGCCGAGGGCATCCTGAACCCTAATGGGCAGGCGAAGGGTGTTGGTACGTTAAGTTGTGAATAGGTTACGCAGGACAGATTGGCCGAAGATGGAATCTTATCTTCCGGCTTTGTCCAAGCAATAGTGGGTTGTAAAAGTATGGCGAGAACTCCAGGTGGCAGCCCTGCAAATGTCAGGGAGCGGCACAGAGCGTAGGTGTGCTACTAAAGTCGCCATGGCCCTCACAGAGTGTGCTTTAACACGGTCTTGAAGTGGAATGCCCGCTTGCTGATAGCAAAAGGAAATGCAGTCCACCAACCAGGAGGAGAGAGTGTTTACCCACAGGCTGCCCCAATTTGATAGGATGGAAAGAGAAACAATTGAGTGCTTTTCCTATGGGCAGCTGTACGGTCTAGGTAGAACGCTAGAGCCCGTTTGCAGTCAAGGGAATGCAGAACCTGCTCTCCTGGATTGGAATGGGGTCTAGGAAAAAAGGTAGGTAGTATAATGGATTGATTGAGATGAAACTCCGAAACTACCTTAGGTAAGAATTTAGGGTGAGTGTGGAGTACTGCCCGGTCCTGCAGAAGTTTAGTGTAAGGCGAATAGGTAACTAGAGCCTGTAATTCACTAACTCTGCGAACCGAATTGATTGCCAAAAGGAAAATCACTTTCCATGTGAGATATCGAAGGTCACAGGATTGAAGAGGCTCGAATGGTGGTTTCATGAGCCGACCCAGAATCAGGTTGAGGTCCCAAGAAGGGGCCGGAGGACGTAGAGGAGGCTTGAGGTGAAGCAAGCCTTTCAAAAAACGTGTTACAAGGGGTTGTACTGATATGGGAACATCCCCAGACGGCTACTGTACTGACATGCATCCTGATGGAGGATGTTTTCAGACCTGACTAACAAGTGCCAGAGATAGTCCAGAAACTTTGTGATTGGACACGTAAAGGGGTCAAGGGATTGAGAAGAGCACCATGACATGAACCTGGTCCATTTGTAAGAATCCGATTTTCTCGTGGAAGGCTTCTGTGAAACAATCAGGACACAGGAAACTGGTTCAGAAAGATTAAGTGGCTGAAGGATTAACCTCTCAACATCCATGCAATCAGGGACAAGGCTTGAAGATTGGGGTGGCGTAGGCACCCGTCGTTTTGAGTGATTAGAGGCGGGTCCCTTTCCCAAGGGAATGTGCCTGCGAATAGAGAGATCCTGAAGTATTGGAAACCACACTTGGCGCGGCCAGTGGGGTGCTATCAGATCATGGTTTCCTTGTCCTGACGTAACTTCACGAGAGTCTTCAAGAGAAGTAGAAGTGGAGGGAATGCATATAGGAGACTGGATGCCCATGATAGGGAGAACGCGTCTCTTGGTTGATAGTGCTGGCTGTGAGTGAGAGAGCAGAAGTTGTCTACTTTGCGATTTTGAGGCGATGCTAAGAGATCTATTTGAGGATGACCCCATTGTTGGAAGATCGTCCACATGGGCTCCCCAGCCAAGGTTGGAAGCATCGGTGGTGAGAGTTATTTGAGGATCTGGAGCCTGGAAGGGCAAGCCCTGGAGGAAATTGACCTGATTTCTCCACCAGGCGACAGACTGATGGAGTGAGTCGGTTACGTGGACAATGGTCGACAGGGGCTGAATGGATTGAGTCCATTGTGAACTTAGAGTCCACTGCATGACTCTCATGGCCAAGCGGGCCATTGCGGTGACCTGAACTGAGGACGCCATGTGTCCCAAGAAGATGAAAAACTGGTGTGCAGTCGTGGAGTGCTGAGACTGCAGCTGGTGTGCAAGAGACACGAGAGTGAGAGCTCGCTGTTGAGGCAGAAAAGCCTTTGCCTTCAAGGTGTCCAAGTCTGCCCCAATGAACGATAAGGTTTGAGATGGGACTAAGTAGGATTTGTCGTAGTTGATGAGAAATCAGAGTGAAATTAGAGTGTGTAAAGTAAGATGTAGGGACGACATAGCAGCTTGCTGAGTGGGAGCCCTGATTAACCAATCATCTAGATAGGGGTAGACATGAACACCTTAGGTCCTGAGAAAGGCTGCAACTATGACGAGGCATTTTGTGAAGACCCGTGGTGCAGACGCGAGGCCGAATGGAAGCACTCGGTACGGATAGTGCTTGGGGCCTACAAGAAACCTCAGGTATTTGCGATGAGGTGGAATTATCACGATATGAGTGTATGCGTCCTGGAGGTCTAGAGAGCAGAGCCAGTCTCCTCTTTGTAGAAGAGGAAGAAGAGAGCCCAAGGTTACCATTCTGAACTTCTCTCGCTGGAGGTACTTGTTGAGGGCACGTAGATCCAGGATTGGATGAACGCCTCCTGATTTTTTGGGGATTAGAAAGTACCGGGAATAGAACCCTAGGCCTTGCTGAGAATAGGGCACTGCTTCTATTGCCTTGGACTGGAGGAGGAGGGAGACCTCCTGTTCCAGAAGGATGGAGTGATCGGATGTTCTCCATGAGGGTAGAAGTGGGGAGTCCGGTGGAATGGAGAGAAAGTTCAGACGATAACCTTGAGCAATTATCGCTAGAACCCACTGGTCTGAGGTGATTGAGTGTTACCTGTTGTTGAAATGGCACAATCGACCTCCCACTGGAATGTAGGGCAATGGAAACTGGCTTCTGCTCTCTATGTAGGAGTCAAAAGCCGGAAGCAGGGCCCGGCTGAGGAGTGCTTGTGGATTTTGTTTTCGTGTCTGACGAGACTGAGCTTTTTGAAACGGTCTCGTAAAACGGGTTCTAGTTGGTGGCAGGTAAGACTTCTTTGGGCGGATGACTTTTTAGAGTCCTTTCGGAAGGGATTTTTGAAGAGTACTCAGAAGGCATCAGAGAGAGCTGTCTTAGGGTCTCATGATGGTCCTTGAGTTCCGCCACTGTCCGTTGAATCTGCTCACCAAACAAATTATCTCTTACACAGGGCAGGTCGGATAATCTGTCTTGTACTTCAGGGCGAAGGTCGGAAGACTTGAGCCAGGCCCATCGTCTTGCCGAGAAAGCAGCTGCAGATACCCTAGTAGCAGTGTCAAAGGTATCGTAAGATGATCTGATCTCATGCTTGCCTGCCTCAAAACCCTTGTTTACTAGGGTTTGGAGTTGCTCTTGAAATTGCTGAGGCAGGGAGTCTGTTAAGTCTTGTATCTGCTTAAATAAGACCCTATTATATTGGGTCATATAGAGCTGATAAGAGGCAATTCTGAGATGAGCATTGATCCCTGGAAGACATGGCGACCAATGGCATCTAGAAATTTCTGTTCCTTGCCTGGGGGAAAGAAGTGCGAGGTTTTGATCTCCTTGCTCTTTACTGGGCAGATTCGACAATCACAGATTGGTGAGCCAATTGAGGTTTGCGAAAGCCTGGAGCTGACTGAACGAGATAGGTGGTGTCATCTTTCCTGTGGACTGGAGCCACAGAGCCAGGATGTTCCCAGTTCTTTTTGAGGAGATCCAGAAGAACCTGGTGGATAGGGATGGAGGTTATTTCCTTGGGAGCATCCAGGAATTGTAACAGCTCCATCATTTGATGCCTGTCATCTTGTTCAGTCTGTAATTGGAAGGGAATCAATTCAGACATCTCCTTCACAAAATGTATAAAGGAAAGGTCCTCTGGAGGAGAACGCTTTCTGCTTTCAGTAGGTGAAGGTGGTGAGGGCAAATCATCGGTGCCTGGTGAAGAATCATCAGTCCAGGTGTCGTAGGGATCAGCACCTGCTCCTCTAGGAACTAGAGGAGGACGGGGCGGTGGGATTCCCGAAGGTCCTGGTCGAGGCTCCGAAGGACTCGAAGGAATAACGGGAGGCACCAATGAAGGCATGGAAGGCACAGGTGCAGGCATCGAGGGCCCTATTATATTGGTGGTGCCAATGGACGCGTCGGCACCGATGGGTGGATCGGCATCGACGGCTGAGGCATCGGCAGAACTCCTGATGGAGGGATGCGGAACAGTGTTTCTCCTCCCAATGACAAGGCAAGCGGGGAGGGGAACCGGAGCCATCGGTGACCCGGGGTCCATCGGTGGAAAAGCGGCCATAAGCACTTCCATCCTCGAGAGCAGCGGTGCCAACGCTGCTGGAATTGGTCAGTGGTCGGTTCCGCAATCGGTACCGGTGTCGGTGCTGGAGGAACCTGGAGTTGATGCATCACCTTGTTGATGGCCTCCTGAACCATCCGGTCCAGTTCTTATCGGAGACCTGGAGCAAGCAGCCCCGGCTCCGGAACAGAAGGAGGCAGAGGCATAGCCGGAGGGACCACCGTTAAAGGCGGAGTTGTGGCTCCCAAAAACCTGTCGGGTGAGGGTTGCCTCGGTGACCCAGTCGCCCAAAAGGTCGGTGCCTTTTCTGGACAGGTCTTCTTCGACGGCAGCTCGGACGATGGCGAAGTCGATTTCGCTCCCTCGATGGTCCGAGACTTTCGATGCTGGTGGCGATGTTTATCTCTACGATCCCCTCGGTCCTGAGGGGGAGTAGAGGGTGTCAAAGGCCGAGAAGTTGTCAATGCCGGACGGTCACCGGCCGGAGGTCGATGCTGGCGCGAAGTTGACTGTGCCGGTTCTGATGACGTTGATGCAATGGACGGCGTCGGGGTTTGAGCACGGAAGGAAAGTTCCATCTTCTTCATTCTACCCTTGCAACCTTTTGGTGTCATAAGGGCACATTTGGTGCAGGTTAGGACATCGTGCTCACATCCAAGACACATTACACATTACTTTATGAGGGTCTGTGATGGACATGGTGCGATTACAGTCCGGGCACTGGCGGAACCCCGACGCCATGGCCATGAAAAAATTGAGCCGCGGTACGGTCGACTGCCAGTAGGCCGCGAGGGCCAAACTAGTCGGTAATCGACGGAAAACGAGTAAAAAACTTACCGGAGTACCGCGGCTTGAAAAGTTGAAGGAGGGACCCCTATGAGGTAAATTAGATTTTAGTAATTCCGTGAGGAAAATTCCTGTCAGGAATCTCTGCAGAGCTCCTTAACCACGCGGAAAAAAGAAGACTGAAGGGGGACCCCTGCTGGCTGCAAGGTTAGTGCCATGCTGGGCATGCCCAGTAGGGGCCAGTCAAAGTTCTGGAAACTTTGAAAGAAGTGTTCCGTGACTGAACTCCATCCTGTGATGTCACCTATATGTGAGGACTACCATCCTGCTTGTCCTGTGAGAAAGGGCAATTTACTTGAATTCTGAGTTTTAAGGACATTTTTTTAAAATTACTTAAGGGACAGAAGCATTAAGATAAGTTTACTTTTAGAATATGTACTAACAGGTTTTATCTCAGGCTAAAGTCCTATTATCTGGTAAGCATTTAGTGTAGGTGAAAAACAGCACTAAATCACATGGTCGTAGCCATGTTAAATTTTAGCACAGCTATGTGCTAATTATGCAAATAAGGTGATAAGATGACTAAAAATAATTCATGGGTGATAATTAAAATCCAAGTTTCTTCTTTATTAAGCAAAACACTTCAACAACTTAAGTACACTAAAGGAGTTGGGACCAAATATCCTCCCATGTCCTAAGCCATAACAACTGGCTGCAAAACGTCCTGTAGGGTGAATCCTGCATGAAATTCAATGCTGGAGGAGGTCTGCATTGTCACTAGTGCCTGCTTTCTCCATCCCAGTAGCCCAGGGATCCTATAGGGCTTTTTTCCCCATCCTCTATGCTCTCATCCCCTACCCTCCAAAAAAAAAAAGTTTACCATAAGCAATAGACTTCCAAAATTGCTGCAATGTCTCCAAAAACCACTTGTTGAAAAACACCAAGCAAAAATATTCCATCTAATGAAGAAATCCTCCAAGGCATGGGTTGTCAAATTGATCTGTGCAACAGTTTGGGTGTTTTCAATCCTGTTCTGCCTTCCAGTGATTATATATGCAGGCACATATCCATGCAATTTCTCTTCCTCACCTTTGCTGCCCACCAAGAGGAACACTCTGTATATGACTTCATTGCTAGCTCAACCAAGCCCTGAAGGCAGACAGATATCCAAGTTTAGGATAACCTCACCCTTTGGTAATTGGAAAAAATCTTCCAGTGAATATATTCTCTCTATGTCCACTTAAACCTATATCATCCAAATACTTTGCAGAACTGCATGAACTGTTGGTTCCCTGGCTTTCCTCCATAATGAATACTATGCCTTCCCAGGGTTGCTTGCCTTCTTCCCTCAAACAGGCTGTAATCAAACTCTTCCATCAAAACACCAGGCTTTGTCCCAAAAAATAGTGGATCACTACCACCCAGTCTCTGGTTTTTCCTTCCTGTCCAAGCTTGTATAAGAATTTGTTTACTTCCAATATTTAACATTTCTTGGAGGATGCATTTTTTTTGGAGGGATCAAAGAAGCATAGAAATTATGGCAGAAAAGGACCAAATGGTCCATCTAGTATGCCCTGCAAGCTTATGGTAGCATCTGCCGGCCCATACAAGTCACCTCCATACTTATCAGTTTCCCAGACCAAAGTCAGGGCCCTTGATGGTTGCTGTCTAAGTCTGATTCCCCATTACCTCTTGCTGTTGAAACAGAGAGCAATGTTGGAGTTGCATCAAAAATATCAGGCTTATTGGTTAAGGGTAGTAACCGCCACACCAGCAAGTTACCCCCATGCACTCTTTTCTTCATTTCCATCCTTTAGCCTTTAGGGATCCACAGTGTTTATCCCATGCCCCTTTGAAATCTTTCACTATTTTTGTTTTCACCATCTCCTCCGGAAGGAGGAGATGGTGAAAAAAGGAGGAGATCCCAGGCATCCACACCACCCTCTCCGTGAAGAAATATTTCCTGACACTGGTTCTGAGTTGTCCTCCCTGGAGTTTCATTATGTGATCCCTAGTTCTACTGATTTCTTTCCAATAAAAAAGGTTTTTCGATTGTGCATCCCCTGCACCTCCTCTCTTCCAGGGTATAGGTCCTCCTCTCTTCCAGGGTATAGGTCCTTCAACTTCTCCTCATAAGTCATTTGATGGAGACCCCCCACCATTTTGGTTGCCCTTGTCTGGACCGCCTCCATCCTGTCTGTCCCTTTTGAGATACAGACTCCAGATCTGAACACAATATTTCACGTGAGGATTCAACAAGGACCTGTACAAGGGGATATCTTTTTTTTTTTTACCTGGTTATTCCTCTCTATGCAGCCCAGCTTTTTTCTGGCTTTAGCTATCGCCTTGTCACATCGTTTCACTATTTTCAGATCACTAGACACTATCACCCCAAGGTCCCTCTCTTGCTCCATGCACAACAGCCCTCAACCCCCAACATATACAGCAATTTTGGATTCACCCCAGGATGCATGACTCTGCACTTCTTGGCACTGAATCCCGGCTGCCATATCTTCGACCACTGTTCAAGCTTCCTTAAATCCCATCTCATTCTCTTTACCACTGGGCAAATCAAGCAGACGGAGGTAAAAAGGTACCAGTACTCAGAACTGGTAAGTGCCCTCTGAAAAAATGCTCACTCTTACTAATCAGGATGGAATCTGTCCTGCTTACCCTAATAGATATCTGCCTCCATGCTGATTGCAATGGGGAGACATTCCTTGTCTTGTTCTATTTTTCAGCTGCTTTGAGATGGTCAATCAGCAGCTCCAGTAACTGTGCTTAGAAGAAATCAATATAAACGAACTCACACTCAGGTGATGCCAGTCATTCCTCAGTAGCAGAAATCAGTCCATCATTTGGGGCAATAAATGCCCCCTCCCCCCCAAAAAATAAAAGTCATGCATGTGGAGTTACACAGGACTCTGTCCTTTCACCATACCTTTTTAACATTTAACATCCAGCCAATCTACAGCATCATTCAATCCTATAACATTAAAAGTCACCTATTTGCTGACAAAAAGCAAAGAAATCGCATACGGTAAAAAGCCGCTGCGATATGTGATTGATTCTATAAGGTGACCATCATATGGACGCCCTTCACAAATTCAAATTGCTAAACAGGATTTGCTTATTGTCAAAGAAGAAAGTCCTTTTTTTTTTTTTAATTAACGATTTTGTATCCTTGCAGGTAAAATATACATACAAAAAGGTCACACCTCATACAGCACCCTATTTGAGATAAATGACCTTTTTATATATAATTTTTTTTTACCTGCAAGGATAAAAAAAAAATAGAGAAAAGGACTTTCTATATAGTCCGACCAATGATTTTAACAGTACGCTAAATACCTGAACAGCAATTTGAATATGATGGTCACCTTATAGAATTAATCACAAATCGCAATTTTTTTTTTCTATGTGGGATTTCTTCATTTGTTATTTTCTCTCCCCCCACCCTGAAGGTTCATTGACATATTGTAATGCACCTATTTGCTGACAACATCCAATTGTGTGTTAAGACAATGAACCCTCTGCTATTTCTAATTTCAACAAATGTCTCTCAGCAATAGCCCAATGGCTAAGCAATCATAAATGAACCCAACTTATGTAAATCAGAGCTTCTTTGGATAAGCTGGGTCCAGGCAACCTGTTACTTCCACTCTCCATTTCAGAGATCACTTTCCAACCCCGAGACTCTGTACACAGAATGGGGAGGGCAGAGGGGGGTGTCCATCTTGAACACTAATTCTCAAGGGAAAGCCAAATCTCACCTTAGACAATGTAATTTCTTAAAAAAGAACAAACAATCTAACCACTATCCTTCACTCCCTAATCGTCAGCTATATTGACTGATTACAACTCCCTATACTATGCTATTCCAAACTGCAGCCTCAAGTGCCTCCAGCCTTTGCAGAACACAGCATCAAGGCGTTTGGCAAGGACTAATTCCAATAACCGCATGAAACCTATCCTGTATAAGCTCCATGGCTCCTCATCGATTGCAGGATAAAACTTAGAAGTACTGTGTACTGCTTTCAAATGCCTGAACCAAACAGACATGCTATATTTAAAAAAAAAATTTTTTTAGTTTCATGTGACTAGCATTATGGCTGCATTATATCCACATACATCCCCCCAATGAGAGAACTTCAGTCCTCCCAAAAGGCCTTTTTATCTACCTCTTCACTAGCTGTAGCAAGGCTTCATGGATTCAGCTGCTTCGCATTCAGATTGCGAAAAAATATCCCACAAGACTTACACAAGGAAACCTACTATTCTTCCTGCTACTCAAAAAAATAAAAATAAAAAAATAAAAGCCTGGCTATTCAACCAAGTCTTCCCCTGAACTCTGCATCTCCACCCTTCTTACTTGTTAGGTGTCCTCCCTTAAATATGATATCAGTGTTCTACTTTATTATGTGCTGTATTTGCTTATCTTATTACTAGGTATCCTCCCTTTCCTATCAGTGTACACCCTGTACTGCTATCTATACATTTTGCATTGTTCAATTCACAGTTTATATATAATGTCTCTCTCCCTCACCTAACACACTCCCATTTCCGACTCATGTACTGCAAGACGTGTTTCTTTGTGCCTTTCCTACGAAAAGGTGAAATACCAAATGTAAATAAAATAATGTACTAAACCAGAGTTTGGATAGCTGAATATATTTGTCAGCGCTTCATCTCGCACAATGCATTCAGGAAATAATTACTTAAGTTGTTTTGGCCTCTACCGCATGGTAAGGAAAATGCCCAGACAGCCCGTCTGGCAGGCAGAACAACGGGAAAAGACCGCAGCTCATGATCCAGCCCCAATAAACATGCCACAGAGAAGGAGGAAGTCTTCCTTTAAACACTGCTTTTCAGGTTAGTTGTTAATATATCCCCCAGTAACTCATACTGGCTATTTCTAGGAAGAATAAATAGTACCAATCATTTCATTGCCTAGTTTTTATGCTCGAAGAAAGTCATTTTGAGTAGTAAAAACTCAGCTCAATTAACTGTTTTACAAAGCAGCCATAATGCTAGTCATATGAAACTAAAAACATATCAGAATGTGAATTGAGAAAATACTGCTTATCTTATTTGGATAAATGGAAATACTGTACCAAAAATGCACATCCAAAATGAGATTAATCACTGTAAATCCCAAACATTCTCGCCAGGGACCTCAGATGGTGAGGAGTCTAATGGCAACGCTCAAGAGTACCACTCAAATTCACAAATTGCTCTTCATGAGATTACAAAGCAAAATGGGCACTGCTGAAGAGAGTCAAGAGGATGGGGGACTCTGAGCCAGTGCATGATTATAGTCCCTAGAGCAACCCAGTCCCTCCCCTCCTGCAGGAAGAGGTGGGGGGGGCTGCCGCAGGGACTGTGAGCATGTACGAGCTCACAAATCTCAAATTTCCTCTGGCTCTCTTCAACAGCACCTGTAGATCTCTGCCGGGGGAGAAGGAAGAAGGTGTGATAGCAGCAAGAGGCGTGATGGAAGAATTAGTAAGAGTTCTAATTTTCCTTGAAAAAAAAATATATCAGCCCCAGAGAAAGGTTTCTTGAACTCTTAAATGGCAATAGCTTTACAGAGTAATTTAAATAATTATAAACCTTTATAGGACATCTCAAGTTTCACTGAACTAGACAGAGGGCCATTTTAAAAAATGTGGCCAGATTTTTGGTTACAGCAGTAACAGATATAGGTGAATCAGATTTGCAAAAAGACTGGAGTAACCTGCAAGGTGCAGCTATGGTTGCAATCTTAGCATTAACAAACATGGGGTAGCTGGATGTTTGGACAACAGCCTCTCTAGTCTTATTTATTTTATTTATTTATTTAAAATCTTTTCTACACCGTCGTTAAGCTAGTTGCCGTCACAACGGTTCACAATAAGGCACATAATTTAAAACTTAAATGTGTTGAGTTATATTAAACAGGTGCCATCAAATACTGTAACAGTTTCATATTAAATAGTACTCAGTGGTTGTGATAAGTCATGTCTACGTTAAGTATATCAGCTGTAAGATAAATTAACACTTAAGTCTGGTCCTCTGTTGTTGCAATCTAATAGAGGAAAGGTAAAATAAAAATAAAAATATACACACACACACACCATTCGAGTAAGCTGATGTGTGTGTGTGGGAGTTCTTCGGACTGCATCATACAATTCCCTGGATTCTACTCTTCATTCCCTTTGTGGTATGCTTGCTTAAATAGCCATGTCTTTAAACTTTTTTTGAATGCTTTGATGTCTCTTCATAGCTGTCTAGAAGATTATAAGCTTGTGGGAGGGAAACGGATATGGGAAAGGCGCTTAAGTACTCAATTAAGGATTTGACTTGTCAGAGCCAAAGAGGAAGACATCAAGTACTGAATCAGCCTACCAGAAGACACTAGCATTGTAAATGAATATAAACATGCTTGGAACACATATAAAGGACACTGGTAACATAATAAAATAATAATGATGGCAGAAAAAGACCAAAATGGTCCATCTGGTCTGCCCAGCAAGCTTCCCAAGGTAGCAGGAATACTATTGAGAGAGAGTGGATTAGAAGCATGAGGAGAGGAGGAGGTGGGAAGCTAGGTCTGGTTTTAAGCATGGAAATTTATATGCTTATTTACCCAAAATGGTAGAGAACCAGAGAGGATGACATCTAGGCAGACTGGATGAACAAATTGGTTATTTGCTGTCATCTACTATGTTACTATATATTTATAAGGTGTCTGTTTTAAGTGCTTTTGTTTTCAGCATGGGCATCCGGGGCTAGGTTTGCTTCTGACTGCATAAGCATAGGAAAAATTCCAAACTAGTAAGCCCAATTCCTTTTACTGGCTTAGTCCCTAACATTTATCGCAAGACAAAGTTCCAATTTATTTCAGTGGCACTCTCTTATTCCATATATATCTAAGTGTTTTAGTACATTCTAAAAACTATAATAAATGCCTTGGTCAGCCATCATTGATAGTTAACTTCTCATCATGGCTTTTGATACTTGAAAATGGACTGTCCTTTGTTCCCTCCCCCTGGCACAATTCTTTTGAGACTTGTACTTATTTTTCAGTGCTTTCTACAACTCCTGCACATCAGATTGTTCTTTTCAGCAAGCCAGAGCAGTCCGGACATTTCCATCACCTTGCGCAAATCTACATAGATCCCTCCAGGTCTGATTGACCCTCTATTGCTTGCTTTTGAACATTTGGTACTGTTAGACTTGCACAATTCTGAAATGCATTACCAACAAAGTTATTCAAATCTATCTGGATCTGATCATGCAACACTAACATCTGACCCTTCTACAATTATCAAACCTGCTGACAAAAGGTAGTGGCTTGGTAGTACTTGATCAGGCTACCTGTATATCTGAAGTTGAATGCAACTGGCTGATCACTCCTATTATTTATTTTATTTTATTTAACAGCTTTTCTATACCGACATTAGTAGACACATCATATCGGTTTACATCAACAAAAAGATGGAAATTACATTTAACAGGTGTGGGGCAGTGGGTAGCAAGAAGGAGCGAGTGGCATCAGGGGTGCTGTAATAAAGAAGGCTATAAGGAGAAGCCTGAAGGAAAGAAAAGAGAGGAAAGGCGAAACCAGTAAAAAAACAAGGAGTAACATCACGATAACATTTTACAAAATATACAATTATATAAATTACTTGACTGAGGAATATATTGTGCGAGTTAGGCATGTCTATGAGTACTGGGAATAGGGTATAAAACTAAAAGGGGGGGTTAAGGGGGTAGGGTCGAAAGGGGGGGAATGAAAACATGGATCTAGTCTGGAAATGCCTGGTGGAAGAGCCATGTTTTTAGCTTTTTCTTGAATTTGTAAGGACAGGGCTCTAGGCGTAGATTAGTGGGTAGTGTATTCCAGCGAGTGGGGCCAACTATAGATAGGGCGCGCTCTCTTGTTGAGGTGAGGTGGGCATTCTTGATGGGAGGGATGTGCAAGGTACCCTTATGGTTTGTCCTGGTGGGGCGTGAGGAATGTGTGGTGCGGAGTGTCTCTTTAAGCCAGCTGGAGTTGTTTTTCTGGATAGATTTGTGAATTATTGTGAGGGTTTTAAATAGAATACGGGAGGGTATGGGGAGCCAGTGGAGGTCTTTGAGAAGGGGGGTTATGTGGTCAAATTTGCAGGCATTCATAATGGTTCTAGCGGTGGCATTTTGTAACATTTGGAGGGGTTTTATTGTGGAGAATGGAAGGCCTAGGTACAGGGAGTTGCAGTAGTCCAGTTTAGACATCAGGATAGCTTGAATGACTATTTTGTGGTCGTGCGTGTGGAGTAAAGGTTTGAGGTTTTTTTTTTATAACATTGAGCTTATAGAAGCCATCTTTTAATACAGAGTTGATATGTGTTTTAAGGTTCAGGTGTTGATCTATTAGAACGCAGAGGTTTCGCACTGATTGCAGTGAAGCCAGGGTTCTAGAGGCAGGATCGTTAGTAGCAGTGAGCTTTAAAGTCCGATGGTTATGTACCTCTCACAATTTATCCTACTCCAGTATTCAGCACTGCTATTTCTACACTGGTACAAACATGTAGATGCCCATTATGTTACCTCCCATGAAGCCACTTTTTTTCTTTTTAATAATTAACATTTTTATTGCGGTCAAAGTACATCGAATATAGTAGCAATTTGAACATAAACAAAGCACTTGTCACTTCTTATCTCCCCTCCCATCCCCTGAGCTGCCACTCCCAAATACAACATAAGATTATGAGAAGAATAAGAGCATCGTCATCATGGACCATAATATGCAAAAGGAAAAATATAGAAAGATATTCCAGAAACACACTTGATAGTAGGTATTACAAATTATCAAACTGTCTCCATTGTAATTATGGGACCCAGACCGAATAAAACATACTGATTCTATGTTTGAATGCCATGATTTTGTTGATTGTACATATTGTATCCAAGCGTGCGAATACTCTTGGGAGAGACAAAACGTGATCCAGTCTCCAGGAAAATGGGTCTCGTCACATATTTGATGATTTAAAAGCGCCAGGTCTTTCATCAGCTGGACGTTAAACTTAAAGATCTAAGATAGTATGTCAGACATCTGCTGCCAGAGATGCTGTACCCTAGGGAATTCCCACTATACATGGTACCTCTAAAAGAACAACCCCGCCAACATTTTTCGCTTGTTCTGGAGCTAAATTTATGCAAGTTATAGCTATTCTCTATTATTAGGGAGGAGATACATTTCCTGACAGCCTGAAAAATAAGCAACCAGGTTTCTTCAGAAAGACCATATTCCAAGTCTTGCTCCAAAGCTTTTATATGGTTGGGCTTGTCCTTCAATTTAACATTTTTAACAATAGATATATTTTAGAAATCACCTTTTTCATATAAAGCGCCTGGGCACAAAATCATTCAAATAAAGATTTCTCAGGCAATAGAAGGGCTCTGGCCTGGATGCTGACTATAAAATGTTTGACCTGCATGTATGGGAGGAATTCAGAGTTGGGTAATTTATATTTGACCCTCAAGTTATCAAAGGTTAACATTTTCCTGTTTACACAAAGATGTTCAACCAGTGAGATTCCTTTCTCTTTCCAGCATTTGAAAGATTGTAAGGGTATACAAGGAGGGAAGGATAAGTTATGGAAGAGATAGGATGAATGAAAATAAAGCCCTGTCCCCAAATGATACTGCCGAGCTTCCCACGAGTGGGAGGGGCCATATCTGGACAGGCATGCCACGATTGTTGGGGTTGCCTCACAGTAGCTGGTAGAGGCATATCACACAGTCAGAATTGTTCAATTTGGACCCATTGCTTACTTGCCCCTGTGATGTACCAATCGATAATGGGTCGAAGCTGAGCTGCTGCGTAGTACCATAATAAGTTAGACTCCTAACCCTCCATTCTCTTTAGATTGGAAAAGGACAGTGCGGACAACTCTAGATGGTCGTCTTTTCCATATGAAGTGAAAGTTTTTTTGCCACTGTTTAATAACGAATTGGAAATTGGGATTTTAAAGTTTGGAACAGATAAAGGAACCTAGGTAAAATATTCATCTTCATTGTGGAAATTCTCCTCAGCCAGGACATCTCTCTAGGCCTTGATAAATTTTCCTCAGTAGAGGAATATAATTCAACGAGTAAATGTCTTTTAGATGTCTACCTATATACACTCAGATATTTGATCTTTTGATGGGACCATTTGAACGGGTGATGAGCCTTTAAATAGGATACCAACTGTGAATCGCAGGAGATACTGAGAATCTCAGATTTGTCCCAGTTGATCTTGAAATCAGATACTTCACTGAATTGGGCCAAATCAGATTCAATTGCTTGCAGAGATGAGTACGGGTTGCTAATGGTAAATTATCATCTGCAAATAGGAAGAGTTTAAAGGACTGGGAACCTAGTTGAAAACCGGAAATATGTGGATTATTTCAGATGGCAATGGCCAAGGTTTCAAAAAATAATGCAAAAAGGAATGGCGAGAGAGGGCAGCCTTGCCTAGTGCCTCTCTGGACCTGAAAGGAATCCGAGTAACCTCTGTTGATTTTGAGACAGGCTTTGGGGAGTGTCAAAGAGTGCACCCAGTTCAGAACGTAAGGACCAAAGCCCATTTTATCCAATGTGGAGAAAAGGTATGACCAGTAAGCCATATCAAATGCTTTTTCATTATCAGTAACTAGAAGAAGTGTGGCTACTTTCCCCTTATTGGCACCCCATTCTATATTTAATATTTTTCAGATGTTATCACTCGCCATCCTGCCCGGGATAAAGCCAGCCTGGTTCAAATGAATAATCTGCACAATAAAGTGGTTAAGACGGTCAGCTAATATCTTAGCCAATAATTTTAAAGCAAGATTTATTAAAGAGATGGGTCGGTAGGAGCCACATAACATGGGATCTCTATCTGGTTTGGCAATAGTGATACCAGCTAAATTACAATTTGGGAGCAGTGAGCCACCCATGTGTAAGGAATTTAAAATTTTCTGTAAGTGCATCACAAGATATGATGCTTATAAAATTTAGAAGACAATCCATCGGGGCCTGGGGCTTTGCCTGCTTTAAGATTCTTGGAGAGTAAGGTTTCAGGACTAGGAATTTCACCTTCTGAATTATAATGCATCTCACTCGAGAGATGTGGTAGGGGAATATTGTTCAGATAACCTTCAATGTTATCTGAGGTAATTGAGAGATTAGGGCTATAAAGGTCTGTATAAAATTGAGGAAGGCTGCCTAATATCTGAATTATTAGATAGGATACGGCCATTAGTGTCTTTAATTTTTAAGATAACATTTTGAAGAGATATCTTTTTCAATTCATGAGCAAGCAGCTTGCCCGCTTTTTCACCACCTTCAAAATATTCCTGTTTTGTTAATTCTAAGATGTGAGCCATCCTAGATGATTCAAAGAGTTTTAAGTCTTCTCTAGTTTTGGAAAGGAGCGATAAAGTTCGTTTTGAGGAATTCACTAGATGTTTCTGAGATAAGCCAATAGTGTGGCACAGCTTTATACATTCCTCCTCATTTTGTCGCTTAAGGAATGTACCTCGAGCGATGAAAAGACCCCTAATAAAGGCCTTAAAACAATCCCATATCATTATAGGGGAGGAGTCAGTTGTCATTATTGAGAAAAAAATCCTGAATAGCATGAACATTTGTTATAGATAGGATCCTGTAGTAAGGACTCATTGTCTCCAAAATCTTTACCCACATCATAACGATCAAATAATATATCTACCCATATGGGAGCATGATCCGACCAGGTAATTACCTCTATAATCAGTGGC
Source organism: Rhinatrema bivittatum (assembly GCF_901001135.1). Lineage (NCBI taxonomy): Eukaryota > Metazoa > Chordata > Amphibia > Gymnophiona > Rhinatrematidae > Rhinatrema > Rhinatrema bivittatum. The sequence goes on along the minus strand of NC_042620.1, from coordinate 49,097,355 downwards.
CTGAATGTTATGAAGGATTGTCTTATCCACCAGGAGGTAGTCTAGCCTAGAGTATGAATCATGAGGCACTGAGTAATATGTATACACTCGAGAGTTGGGGAATCGAGTCCTCTAAACATCCATAAGGTGGAAATCCTCCATTAGAGCTCTCAAGACTGAATGGTGGGTACTCGCTAAGGTAGAGAAAACTTTTGATGTATCTAGTATGGGGGAAATAGCTATACTAAAATCACTACCCATTATTAAATTACCAGATGTGGAAGAAAGACTTGATGAAGTTCTCTAAAAAAACTCTCCCTGGTCTTTGAAGGGCATAAATGTTAGCCAGCGTGTAGTTAATATCATTCACTACTACATGCAATATTAAATATCTTCCCAGGGAGGTCTTCAATGCTATGGGTGCATTCACAGATAAAGTTCTTTGAAAACATTATACAGACCCCAGTATATTTCATAGACTTATTACAGGGGGAAAAAATATTTGAGAAAGTTTAGGAGAACAAAAGATGATGTTCATATCTTCTTGTTAAATGTGTTTCTTGGACAAAGGTAATATCAGCCTTTGATATCTCTAGCTCTCGAAACGAAGTTCTTTTATAAGGGGAGTTAAGGCCTTTAGCATTAATGGAGAGTATTCGAAATGGTGTCATCTGCCATGTGAAAAAAATAATAATTTTAAGGGGCCATAGAGGAACGTTCTAGACCATTAGTAAAGGGAGGCAGAAGAAAAGAAAAAAATAACATTTTCCAGAATACAGGAAACACTCTTGAGAGCCAAAGAGACAATTAATGTCATCACTGATCCACAAGTTGTTCTATGTATACAAATATTCAAACTGGTCCAATCTCTGACAAAAACAACAAACATATTGGTATAATATAACATGGAAATACTCACGTGGGGGGCAGCGTCCCAAAATTGTGTTCCACCTAACCCCAAAGAGAACTGGCCTGCATAATCCTCCCTGCAGGCCTTATCCACTAACATCAGTGGGGGAGTTACTATCAGCAGTGTGATGGGGTCCAAACACCACACAGCAAACAATCATCCAAAAAATAAAAAGCTAAACAATAGCTTTGAGTAAACGATCTGAGATATTAACTTAAACAGGCAGATAAACAAGGTTCATAAATGCTGGTCATAAAAGCATTACTGTTCAAGTGGTTCCCTTATTAGGCAAGGAACCACCGGAATGGGGCCGAAGTCTGCTGTTGCGTTTCCCAACTTTCTGCCAGGTAGGAATAGCAGCTCTTATAGTGGGCAGTTTTAATGTTTTTACAGACAACTTGGTGGAAGTAAAGTCATGTGGAGCCAAAATGGAAGTGGCATCGTCAGGGGAGCGAATCTTATGCGTGATCCCCTCTAGAGAGAAGGAGAGGCCAAACAGGTGCAGCCATCTGTATTTGATGTTATATTTTCTTAGAAAAGTAGTTACTCAATTTCTGGCGATTCTGTAGTATAGCTTGGGAGAGATCTGCAAGTATTGAGATATCCTGTCCTTCCCATTGCTGGACAGCCTGCTTTTTAGCAACCTGTGCCACCTTTTCTTTGACTGTAAAGTCATGAAAGCAAACCAAGTCTCTGCTGCGGTTTGCCATGGGGGCTCTTAGGGCACGGTGGGCCCTATCTAATTTAATATGAGGAGGCTCTTGATCAGCACCAGCCCCGGAGGAGGTTAGCAGGTACTTACAAAAATGTGTAATCATGATATTGCAGTCCTCATTCTCTGGTGACTCCACAAAACCCTGAAAACGGAGATTACTCCGGCTTGCCTGAATTTCCAAGTTGGCTAGCTTTTCTTTAATTAACAAGTTGTTGTCCTGCAGCTCAGAGTATATTTTCTTTACATTTTTGGCCATTTCAATTTGTTGATCCAGATGGGAGTCCAAATCATCCATGTGGTGACCTAATGATGCTATATCTTCATGATCTCCTACATTTGCTCGAGCATTTCCTGGCGAAGCAATTTGATGTCTTTTCTGAGGCTTTGAAACCACTCCTGAAACTCAGCCTGAGTAGGGAATTCAGATTCCTGATTATTGAAGGTGACAGGGACAGCAGAGTCTCCCTCAGGGCCTTGCTATACAGATGCCATCTTTGCCAGGGCTCATGCTCTTGCCACCGCCCTCTGCCACTGAGATGTCATCCTTCTGAAAGGAGAAGTGTCGAAAACAAATTTTTTCATTTGGCAGCTATAACAGCGTTTCTGTAGCTGATAAGCTGAATTGCAGAAATTTGTTGGTAGGTAGCTTGGATGTTAGTAGATTTGCTGGGCGGTAGAAGGAGTGCTGAGTCTAAGCTGCCATCTTCGCCGGTGATGTCACCTCCACCCCCCCCATAAAGCACCACCTCATACACCTGTCTTTTACATTTTACCCAAAATCCACAAGTCACTCCACAATCCCCGCTGGTAGACCTATTGTCTCTGATATTGGTTCTCTTCTAGAACCTCTATCATGATTTAACTTTTTTGAAACCCCTGGTGCCCTCTGCCCCTTCCTATATCCATGACTCTGATTGTTGCATCTCTCTTCTGAACCAGGTTTCCCTTCCTCTTCATCCTGTTTTCCCTCACCACCCTTGATATTGAAGAAAATTTGTGAGTGCCCACCCACTTTCAAGTGGAAATAACATGCTTCATGCTCACTAAAAATTTATTTTTAATGGTTGCATATACCAAGAGGTGAAAGGTATGGCGGCTATGGGGGCCATCATGGCCCCCGATATTGTCTGCCTATGTGTTTTTAAATTTGAAGAGCTTTTCCTTTATCAATCTGGTTCTTGGCCATTTATTCTATCCTAGTACTGCTACTTAAATGACATTTTTCTTATCTGGGCTGGTACTAACATAGAATTTTATTTCTAGACTGGTTGAATTCCTGCAATCCCAACCTATGTTTTTCTGTGTTTATTGACCCTCATTGTGTTTCATTTTTAGATATCTCTGTCTCTATCTGAAATGGTACTTTTCATACCACTATCTTTAAAAAAAAACTATTGATATGAATACTTTGCTTGCCTACAACAGCTGTCATCCACAAGCCCCATGCAATAATATCCCAGTGAGACAATTTTTCTATTTTCAATGTATATGTTCAACTAAAGATGAATTTATTTCACAGGCCAGTACCATGTTTAATAACATTTTACAGCACGGCTATCCTTTCAAAGTTAAGTGAAAATTCAAATGTGCCCTGTATATAAGCCATGATTTACTTTTCACTAAATCCACTCCTGTTAAATTGGATATCTGACCTGAGTCTTGCCTTTTTCACCCACATTGCATTTCATCTGCAATATTTGGAAGAATTGGCAATGCCTATGCAGATTCTCAATCATGGAATCCATTTTGCCATGTCCAGAATCTCCAGATTCTGGACATGGCAAAATGGAATATTGGGCTCCTGTAGCACGTTGTTCACTCATATACAGACACGTTCCCTGTAGGAGATGCAAAGCATGTGCTTTTTCTTTATCGAACTTCACACCCCCCTTCTCTGTGGAAACCTTTTGTTTAAATTTTTCTTTGGATTGTTTGTCCTCAGAGGTCGTTTATGTAATAATGTTGGCAAGACCTCTCATATGGTTTGAACCCGCATGTACGAACATTCTTCCTGCTTGCATAACACCTGAGAAAATGCTCGTCTAGTCTTGAGGAGCTTTGCTTTTTTGTCAATGGAAAATTTAATTCTTCTGCTTGTGGCAGGGACTTCTCTCGATGTCTTCTCCAATGGGAACAGAGATGAATTTACACATTAAATACCGTCTCGCCCTCCAGTCTTAATTCTGAGCCGGACTGTCTTTTTGTAAACTGTCTTCATTGATAGACATCAGAGCAAGGGAAGGAATAGTCAAACTGGTTACTTTTCAGATCATGTGATTTGTTTAGCATTCTTTGTCCTGCTATGTGAATCCCTTCACTGGAAGCACTACAAGTTATGCTGTTCATTTGCTTCTTTTTTTTTTTTTTTTGTATTTATTCTTTATTGACTTTTTTCAATTCAATACAAAAAACCAATAATAAGTATACATTTCATGAAATTTCCAACTTAATTCCTCTACAATTCTCTCTTGTTATTATTTTCCCATCAATCAGAAATTGTTACCCACCAACAAACAAAAACAGAAGCTCAGTAAATAAGGGGAGTGCTAAAACAAATTAAATTCTCTTTCCATACATCATCCATAGTTATGCTCTGAATACTAATTTACTACTCACTGGGAGGTGTAGGAGAAGTGACTGTTCTCCTTTGTTCTATAAAATTAATTAACTGATCAGGTGTGAAAAACACAAAAGTATCTTGTTCCTTCTTCAGCATACATTTGCAGGGAAATCTCAGAGTGAAAGAGTATCCCATAGAAATTACTGCCTGACGGTGAACCAAAAATTCCTTTCTTTTTTGCTGAGTAGCATATGATAGGTCGGGAAAAATCTTTATCACATCGTCACAGAATGATATGGGGTATATTGAAAAATATTTTCTCATGACCTTATTAAGGTCTAGTAAATTCTGAAATGCTACAAGTAAAACCCCTCTATTATTCTGCTTTCCGAATTTTCTAGAAAATTGGAAAGATTACCTTGAAAAGGTAACTCTGATGTATTTAAATTTGGGCTTCTCTTAGGTAGGAAGTAACAGAAACTTATAAAAGGTAATTCATTTTCTGGAAATAATAAAACTTCCTTCAAAAATTGAAGTAATGTCTCCATGGGAACTTGGCCTACCACCCTGGGGAAATTTAACATCCTTAAATTAAGACGTTTAGAGTTATTTTCAAAGATTTCCAATCTTCTCGATAATGAATTTCTATCTTTAGCTACAACAGCCTGAAATTCCATATTTTTTTTCTCTTTATCCTCTAATTTTTGGATTCTTTCCTCAGACTTTTTTACCTCTTCTCGTACTGCCATTACACTCTGCAGATTATTCCCTGCAATAAGATCTATCTTTTTTTCCCAAACCCTTCATATTCATATTCATTACAGTCATCAAGTCCCACAACTGTTCCAGTGTTACCACCTGAGGGCGTGTTGGAATCTCTATTACCTCGTGACTGGGAGCAGGATCTTCCCCTCCATTCCTGGTAATTGGGGTTGAACAAGCTCCCAGAAATTCTGTAGCTTCGTCCTCACCACCTTCCATGCCTGGAGGGCTTTCTTCACGGTTTACCAAGATTAACTTGGACTCAGTGGAATTAAACTGCTGTGTTGAATTCCCAGGCGAGGTTTCACTTCCCCTCTGTATTGGTGGCAATCCCAGGTTTGGGCTCAGCGAAGCCTCCTCTAATGACCCAGTTCTTTCTCCCATAAGAGCTGGGTCTGCAGTATCCTTGGTTGCCGGAGATTTCAGAGCTGCGTTAGTCATATAGCGGACAATCTCTTGTTGGAATGGGGATGGGAGGGGTGCCTGAGGATACACCCTTACCCTCCCCTTTCGTTTAGGAGGCATAACAAACTTTATTATTCAGTTTCCAAGAGAGGTCGCTTATAAGTCCAACTTACTATGTGCAGTATTCTTCTGGGCTTCTGTGGCGGCTGAGTGGTCACGAGGATAGTGCCCCGCCCATCCGCACTAATCCGTACTAAGCCGGACAAAGCCGCGCGCGCGGCTTTGGCGGTGCGCCGCAAAGCGCCGATTTTGTAGGCGCCTCGGGTCCAAAAGATGACGTCAGGGCCGGCAAGGGGATGTTGGAAAGTCGCTCCTGCAGCTCACCCAGGTACTTCCTCCACGCTCAGGCTCAGCTGCAGCCTGAACGCCGCACAGCGCCGATTTTGTAGGCGCCTCGGGTCCCAAAGATGACGTCAGGGCCGGCAAGGGGATGTTGGAAAGTCGCTCCTGCAGCTCACCCAGGTACTTCCTCCACGCTCAGGCTCAGCTGCAGCCTGAACGCCGCACAGCGCCGATTTTGTAGGCGCCTCGGGTCCCAAAGATGACGTCAGGGCCGGCAAGGGGATGTTGGAAAGTCGCTCCTGCAGCTCACCCAGGTACTTCCTCCACGCTCAGGCTCAGCTGCCTGCTCATTTGCTTCTAAAACTTGTACAATCAAGGTGAGATTGCTCTTTGCTCATTTGTTTTTGAATCCTGTACAGTTGAGTTTTCTGTCTTTATACTTGTATTTTTCCACATTGTACTGTATTATGTACTTTTGTAATCATATTCTGAGTTGCATTTTGTTTTTGCCCTTCGCCTGTCCATATATATATATGGACATGTTTTGGGAAACTGCATCAGGAGGGACCAATTTTAAGAATAGACAAATGAAATAGAATATATATATACATACACACACTCTATTTCATTTGTCTATTCTTAAAATTGGTCCCTCCTGATGCAGTTTCCCAAAACATGGCCAGTTTCAGGGGATGGTCAATTTCAACTGAGATGCAGGTTTGAGGTGTGTTATATCAATAAACCCACTTTTATCAACAGCAAAAATTGGAAAAGCTAAGTTCTGTCCAATCTTGACATTTGGCATGTTACCTCGCGGCGTCCCCGGGTAGTGGGGGCCAGCGCCGATGAGCGCCGACTTCCGGCAGCGGCGAGAGCCGTGCGCTAACTCCACCCATCGATTGTGTCGGACCTCCGTCCGGAAGTCATTGGGGTTTGCGCGCCAAAACTCAATTATTTAAAGAGCCGAGACCAGCACAGCAGTGCCTCAGCTATAGGCTGACTGTGCTGGTGCTCAGTGACATTTGCTTCTCCTTTCTGCCTGCCAAGACTTGGACTGGAATTTGGACTTTGCCTGCCTGCCGCCTGCCTTCTGACCTGGTTTGTTCCTTGGACCCTGTTTGCCTGCTGCCTGCCAAGACCTGGACTGGATTTGGATTTGGCTGCCTGCCACCTGCCCTCTGACCTGGTTTGTTCCTTGGACCCTGTTTGCCTGCTGCCTGCCAAGACTTGGACTAGAATTTGGACTTTGCCTGCCTGCCGCCTGCCTTCTGACCTGGTTTGTTCCCTGGACTCTGTTTGCCTGCTGCCTGCCAAGACTTGGACTGCATCCGGACTCTGCCTTCCTGCCGCCTGCCTTCTGAACTGGTTCATACCCAAAACTTCCTGCTTACTGCCTACTTCTGACCTGGACTTCAGCGGCACCTCTCCGACCGCCTCCGCTGTGACGCAGAGCTGTGCTGAGAGTTCCGGCAGCTGTACGCAAGGATACTCTACTACTTGTCTAGGTAAGACAGAGTTATTGGATTCACATTTCACGAATTGTAACATGGCACCTCTGAAGGAATACATTATTTATGTGGCACGCAAATACAGAAAATGAATTTAACTTGTGAATACATACAATTTCTTGAACAAAATTCACCTTTTTAAAGTTCACAAGTAACACTTACTGATAATGAACCCATGATGGGCCAAGAGTTTTCTTAAACTGAGTGAGTCCTACGATGTCAATGTATATCAGTTCTACCACTTTATCTCCCTGCGTGGGGCAGCCAGATCTGTTGCCTACAACTTTCTTCATAATCCTAGTCAAGAGGAGGGAATAAAAGTAGTTAACTGCAACTTGTATCCGTTAGTCAATGCTAATAGAGAAACATTTTACAAATGCTTTAACTTTAAATAAATTCTACACCATCACCCTGCAAGTTAAAGTTATCAATACAGTCGCTGAAAACTGTTATACATAGATATTACATACTCCTGATAAATGATTATAAATCCCCCGTTTACAGTAGATTCAGTTCTTGAGCTTAAACATGTTTCATTGTAATGAGAAAATAAGAGGAAATGCCATAGAAATTCAAAACCCGTATGACTAACAAAATCAGAATGAATTACATGTTTGCTCACTGAAATACGAGCAAAACCTTTTAAAGCAATTAATTTCAGCAAAATTAAGTTAATCATATGAACCTATTATTTGAAAGACTTTAATGAACGACATATTGCAGAAGATGATGCGGCATAACAGGAAGAAGAATCAGGAAAGTGCAGATGTTCAAAGCACCTGCTGAATAAGTTACTTAGCGTCAATTTCCATGTGCTCGCTTAGGAATTCTCAGGAGACTACACATACAATGAAAACATATCATCGTTTCAGAAAATATATATTTAGCTCATGAAAATAATCTACTTATCTCTTATTTAGTGAATTATCACTCATTTTCTTCAACAAATTACATGCTAATAGGTGGCTTCAAGAAGTTCACAATTTATCTTTTGCTTTCTAGTTTTAAAATGGAAAGTAAATCATCTTACTCCTTGAGCTCAGCTAATGAAGCTGAAATTCTAACGTCATGGCCCAGTAAGTAAAGAGAGGTAATTAGATCACTCCACTGCACCAGTTCACCAAGTGGGCCTCCGCTAAATGCATTCTCAGCAATCTTGAATCCAGATTCCTTTGTCAAAAGGCCCAGATGAATAAGTATCTAAAAAACAAACCAGACCAACAATAACTACATCTCACAATGGTGCTCTTTTACCACTCATACTGCTCGGTAGATTTTAAAACAATGGTCCTCAACCTAGTCCTTGGGAGCAGCCTAGTCAGTCTGGCTTTCAGGCCATCAATTTTGAACAGTAACAAGAAATATTTGCATAGGGTCTAGAAACCAGGCTGATTTATGCAAAACCATCTCATTCAGGGAAAGCCTGAAAACCAGACTGACTAAAGCAATGATTCTCAGTCTAGCCATCAAGAACCAGTTGGCCAGTCTGGTTTTCAGAATATCCATAATGAATATGCATGAAATATATCTGCATACTCTGCATGTACACATATTTCATTGTGGATATTCTGAAAACAAGACTGTTCTGATGAGCATCGAGAACTGGTTTGAGAATGGTTGGGCTACAGTGCTGGAGGACAGAGTTGAGAACTACCATTTAAAGGACCAGGCTAACAATATTAAGGATACAAAAGAAAGAGATGGTTGCCGCATCTCAAAAAAAGATATAGCTGTGATAGAGAAGGTAAAGAGAAGGGCAACCAAAATGATAAAGGGGATGGAACAGCTCCCCTATGAGGAAGGACTAAAGAGGTTAGGATGTTCAGCTTGGAGAAGAGACAGCTGAGGGGGGATTTGATAGAGGTGCTTAAAATCATGAGAGGTTTAGAACGGGTAAATGTGAATCTGTTATTTACTCTCGGATAATAGAAGTACCAGGTGGCACTCCATGTAGTTAGCATGTAGAATATTTAAAACTAATCAGAGAAATCTCTCTCACTCAACACACAATTTAACTCTGGAATTTGCTGTCAGGGGATGTGGTTAGTGATGTTAGTGTAGCTGGCTATAAAAAAGAAGGTTTGGATAAGTTCTTGGAGAAGTCCATTACCTGCTATTAATCAAATTGACTTAGAAAATATTCACTGCTATTACCTGCATCAGTAGCATGGGATATACTTAGTTTTTGGGTACTTATAGCCTGGATTGGCCACTGTTGGAAATAGGATGCTGGGCTTGGTGGACCCTTGGTCTGACCCAGTATGGCAATTTTTATGTTCTTATGTTCAATGCAGCATACTCATGCTGATTCACCAGTGTTCATTATGAGGCAAATGTCAAAAGAATGTACTTGGCTAGAATCTCTGGTGCAAACTGTCCTCACAGTGGGTAAAAGTACAGGTATAACTTTCACACCACCAGTACTTTTTTAGGCAGTTTAAAAAGAAGGCGCTCCCAGGGGTGTGGCTATGTGGGCTAGGGAAGGAAAACACACACCTAGCTGCAGAAAAATAGTAGTGCCAAGGATGTGAGTAGTTTCCCACTGAAAACGGGTATAATAAGCAGCATGCACTACAGTCATGCAGCCTGCTGACATGGCCCCCTCTGTGTATGCTCGTGTGGGGAAAGCAGCCTCTGTCAACAATTAAATGTCAGTCTGCAAAGAAGTAAACCAATTACGATATTAACAGGGCTTCTGTTTTGCATCCAGATGGAAAAACAATCAAAAAAAAAAAAAAAGCTATCAAATGAGGGACATTCACAAGGTCTGGCAGATTAACTTTTATAAAGATAGCAGAAGAAAACATATCTGGGTTCATAATTAAATAAGCAAATAAAAAGAAGGAAACGCAGTTAAAAGGAGATTAGATGCATTTTAACTTACTGAAAAATATCCTGAGAAAGTAATACTGGGGGCCAAACCAGTGGCTCAGGGGCATTACCGAGTAGGGATGTGAATCGGGCTTCGGATGATTGAAAATATCGTTGATATTTTCAAAATAGTCAGAAATTGGAGGCTCCCCCAAAACAATAGGAAAACCCCACGATATTGATCGTGGGGGTTCTCTTATTTTGGGGGGGGGGGGGAGGGCGGGAAAAACGGCACACAAAAATAACCCCTAAACCCACCCCGACCCTTTAAAACTAATCCCTTAGCTTCCCCCACCCTCCTGACCCCCCCAAAAAACTTTTTACAGGTACCTGGTGGTCCAGTGAGGGTCCAGGGAGCGATCTCCCGCTCCCGGGCCGTCGGCTGCCACTAATCAAAATGGCGCCGATGGCCCTTTGCCCTTACCATGTGACAGGGTATCCGTGCCATTGGCCAGCCCCTGTCACATGGTAGGAGCACTGGGGCCATCCAGTGCTCCTACCATGTGACAGGGGCCGGCCAATGGCACGGATACCCTGTCACATGGTAAGGGCAAAGGGCCATCGGCGCCATTTTGATTAGTGGCAGCCGACGGCCCAGGAGAGAGAGGATGGCCCGGGAATGGGAGATCACTCTCGGGACCCCCCATTGGACAACCAGGTACCTGTAAAATGTTTTTTTTTTGGGGGGGGGGGGGGGGAAGTTAAGGGGTTAGTTTTAAAGGGTCGGGGTGGGTTTTTTGTTTATTGGCTCGGGCGCAGCCGATAAACAAAACTGTGATCGGGCCGGGCGAAAAAAAAAACCACGATGTGAATCGGAACCGGAATCTGAGCAGATTCTGGTTTCGATTCACATCTCTAATACCGAGCAATGCTGTGTGAAAAACCATGGGCTTGGCTTCTGCTTCCCAGGCTGGGTGAGACCTGGGAAGGTGCGAAAGTAGTATTTACAGCCCCAGAGGAAAGCGAATATCCATCATTGCTCAAAGGTGACAGTTACTGGTTAGTTTTAGGGTGAGTATCTTCTAGGTTCCTGAGGGGGCTGTATTCTGTGCCTACAGGCCAATGACTCAACTGCAAAAGGTGGAGGATATAAAACAAAGGAAAACACCCCAGGCTGTTGTAAATGAAGGTGGTGTAGTCAGAGGCTGGTTCTACCTGAGCTGGAAATCCAAAGGAGGATGAAAAGAAAACTGCTGCCCATTTAAAAAAAAAAAAAAAAAAAATTGGACTTAATACTCCTCTCATATTACTAAGGATCTATATTTATGATATTTTATCTAATTAGAACATAAGAAATGCCATGCTGGGTAAGAGAAAGGCCCATTAATCCCAGCATTCTGTCTCAGATACTGGCCAGCTCAGGTCAAAGTACCCATCAGATCCCCAATGGTTGATCTATTTCTTGTATCGCACGCCCAGGGATAAGTGCTGGCTTTCCCAAGTGTATCTGGCTAATAGCTGCTGGACTTTCCTTCAGGAATTTGTCCAATCCTCTTTTAAACTTAACTATGTTAGCTGCCTTGACCACATCCTCTGGCAACAGATTCCACAGATTGATAGCGTGCTGAATGAAAAAATACTAATTTGTTTTAAATCTGCTGATTGTTAGATTCATGGAATGTCCCCTAGTCCTAGTGTTTGAAAGGGTAAAAATCTGTTTCCTATTTACCATTCCACCTCACTCATGATTTTATAAGTTTTAATCATAGTTATTTCTTTTCCAAGCTAAACAACCCTAATCTGTTTAGCCTTGCTCCTTAAGGGAGCTTTCCCATCCCCTTTATCATTTTTTTTTGCCCTTCTTGTACCTTTTCTATGTTTGCTAAGTCTTTAAAATGGGGCGACAAGAACTGCACACAATACTCAAGGTGTGGTCACACCATGGATATATACAAAGGCATTATGATATAGCAGAGTTGCTTACCTGAAACAGGTGTTCTCCAAGGACAGCAGGATATCGGTCTTCACACATGGGTGACATCATCGGATGGAGCCCAGCACGGAAAACTCATGTCAAAGTTTCTAGAACTCTGTCTGAGCCTCTGAGCATTCCCAGCATGCACTATACCAGCATCCATGAGGCAGCCCCTCAGTATTATAACACAGAATTGAGGAACGAAAAATTAAAATAAAAACCCATGAAGTGGAAACCCAACTCTGCGGGGTGGTGGGTGAGTTTTGAAGAACTGCCATCCTGCTGTCCTCAGAGAACACCTGTTACAGGTAAGCAACTATGCTTTCTGCAAGGACAAGAAGGATGGCAGTCCTCACACATGGGTGAATTCCCAGCTACAAGGTGCCTCCCAAAACAAAAAAAGGGTCCAACAAAATACCAAACAAATGCTAATGGGCACAACAACAACTAGTTTTGTTGGTAACATGGAAAGTGGGGGGGGGGGGGGGGGGCAGCCTGAACAAAAAGAATGGGCCCTAGGTAGGAATAGAGTTCCAAAGGACAGATTGGTCAAACCAACTGTTGCACTGTCCATCCATATCCAAATAGTAGTGAGATGGGAATTCCATCCTCTCATTCACAAGCTGCAGCTCTGCAGATCTCCTCCATGGGAACCGTTTCCAAGTGGGCCACCAATGCTGCCATGGCTCTGATAGAGTGAGCCTTGACAGGGCCCCAAGATGCATCCTGCCTGGGCATAACCAGAGGAGATGCAGTCTGCTGGTCAATTGGAAAGCATCTGCTTGGCAACAGCAATCCCCAAATGGGTCTGATCAAAAGAAACAAGAAGTTGGGTGGAATGTTTAAGGGCTTCTGTCTGCTCTAGATAGAAAGCTAAGGCTCTTTTGCAATCCAAACCATACAGGGCTCATTTGCCTTGGTGTGAATGAGGCCTGGGAAAAAAAATGTTTGCAGCATGATAGACTAGTTAAGATGGAAGTCTTCATCTTCCCTCGTCCTCCTCCTTCCCTTTCTCTTCTTTTCCCCTCCCCTGGTTCAATCTTCTCTGTTTCTTGGCCCCCTTTTCTTCACCCCACAGGCAGAGAATTCATGGATCATGGGTATCCGTGATAGACAGTCTTCGAGCACTGAGTGCATGGCTTAAACATGGACGTGGTCATGCTGACTGGAAACAAAAAGGTACGCAAAATCGAACTCGATGGCTGGCAGGCACTTAAGGCACCACCGCCTGGGGGTAATGACAATGAAAGAAATTTACCTTAAATGCCGAAAAAAAGCTGGCTAAAGTCACTAAAGAGAGAACTTAGAGGACTCCATGTTGATGCCACAAGAAGAATTTTTAACATGTGAAAAACGTGAAATAAGAAAACTTCAAAGAAGTTTGAGAGAAAGACAATGCCGAGACCTACTAGGCTCGCGGGAAAAAAACAAAAAAACTGAGGGGACCCCACATGGATGTGTGGTATAGTGCATGCTGGGCATACTCAGAGGTTCAGACAAAGCTCTAGAAATAAGTTTGACATAAGTTTTCCATGCTGGGCTCTATCCAATGATGTCACCCCATGTGTGAGAATTGCCATCCTGTTTATCCTCGGAGAATCTCAGTTTTAATCTCTATTCATTTCCAAATAATTCTTAACATTCTCTTTGCCTTTTTGACCACTGCCACACTGAGCTGAGGATTTCAATGTACATTTATCTGTCCATGAAAATGTAGTATACATATTTGTCTCATGCTGAAGTAATATTCCCTGAGGAAGACTGAAGTAAAAATGCTTAGACACTGCACCAAGAGTGGCAAAGAGTTTCTTACAGGAGGGATTGCTGGGAAGAAAATGTGTAAAGCTAAATACTGTCCCTGTGGCCAACATTATAGGACAAGCCAAGCAAATTTGTATTCTGAAAAAAAGCATCACCAACCCTCCGCTTCAGTCCAATAAAACAGCTCCACAAAACACATAAGGTTCCCTATTCTAAGGGTTTGGGTCCAGCAGAGTTGCTTACCTGTAACAGGTGTTCTCCTAGTACAGCAGGATGTTAGTCCTTACACATGGGTGACATCAGATGGAGCCCGGCACGGAAAACTTACGACAAAATTTCTAGAAACTTTGACTGGCACACTGAACATGCCCAGTATGCCACTATCATTGTGGTATACCTCTCCAGTCTTGTAACACAGAATTACAAAAAAATATAACAAAACACAGGAGAAACCCAACTCTGCGGGGTGGCAGGTGGGTTTCGTGATGACTACCATCCTGCTGTCCTAGCAGAACACTGCTTATAGGTAAGCAACAATTTCTCCTAGGCCAAGCAGGATGATAGTTCCCACACATGGGTGAATCCCTAGCTTCAGGCTGTTCCCGCCCAAGAAAGACCAACAGGCACAACAATGGTGCTGCTGGTAACAGAGGGAGACAGCCTGAACCTGAAGAATGGGCCGTAGGAAGGACGAGTTGGGTTCTACAGCTGAAAGATTCCAGAGGACAGACTAGCTGAAGCTGCTATCATGCCAGCCATCCCTGTCCAAACAGTAGTGGGTGGCAAAAGTGTGGACAGAACTCCACGTCGCAGCCTTACAGATCTCAGCCATGGGGACCGTTCTCAGGTGGACCACCGAAGCTGCCATGGCTCTGACAGAGTTAGTCTTGACATGGCCCCCAAGCTGCAGTCCTGCTTGCGCATAGCAGAAGGTACTTGGGTCGTGGAGAGAGCTGACACCACCCACAGGGAGGAGCCCTGTGAGGACTCTCCACGACAGGCGGGGTCTCAGCAGTGATGGACACAGGAGTCAGAGAATATTTATTATACAGCAAAGAGAAACCCGAGGAGCGTATTTGTAAACTCAGTCCTTGAATTAGAAGACCTGGGATGGATTCTCCGGTCCGCAGGGCGGGGTAACCCCGGGAATCCTTGCTTCTTGATAGGCCTTGGTGTGGTAGCTCCGGTAGTGGTCCGCAGTGCGGGGCAGGCCGGAGGCAGATGTAGATAACTGGTACAAGACAGCGTGAATCCGGTAGTGGTCCGCAGAGCGGGGTAACCCGATGATCCACACAGCAAGACAGACGTGGTAATGTAGAGTAGAGGTCTTGTACTCACAATGCAGTAGTAGCAGCATCGGAGATTCGATGCAGGAGAAACTCACTTAGCTGGTGAAAGTGAGACAGGCAGATGAGGCTCTCCGAGGAGCGGATAGCCCTGAGTGCAGCAAGGCCCCCGAGGAGCGGGTACCTGAGTCACTCAGCCTGAAACACAGGAACAGCGATGCGAAGCGTCTCAGAGTAAAGGAATTAAGCAAGATGGAATCCTTGCTAACTCGTAGGTAGGAAAGTCCGGTGGGTTTAAATACAAGTAGGCAGTGACGTTATGCGGAGGGGACGCCCCAGAGGTTCCCGCCATGACGTGCATAAGGAGGCAGGTGCGCGCGTGCCCTAGGTCACACCAGATTCAAGATGGCGATCGGGATCGCCCTCCCGGGAATGCCCCGGGGGGGGGGGGGGGGGTCAGCGTGCAGAGGCGGCCATCTTAGCCAGAATTGGAGCTACTGGGCAAAATGAGGTGAGCAGCAAAGGTCGCAGTCTGCGACCGACGGGCGCAACAGTGGAGAGGATGCCAAAAAGGACATTGAGGCGCTCCAGCAGTGGTACCAACATAGAGGGCGCAGGCTCAAGTACCGTTGGAAGTACTGGTGGGGCCGGCAGCTCGATGTCCTGCAGAGCTCAGACAACCGCCAGTTGCGCCCTGTGTTTCAGCTCCTCATGGAAATCCACCGAAGACAAGACGGACAGAGTAGTGGGATGCGTCACCAAATCTCCCTCGGAGTCCCAACAGGCATTGATGCCTACCAGAGCCTGGTACTGTGTGCAGACTGAGACCGGTGGCGATGTTTCCTGGACTTCCTACAGTGCTCAGCCCGGTCTTTCCTCGGTGCCGAGAAGGAAGGAGATAATCCTGACGTCTTGGAGCGTGAACATAAAAGTGATGGCTGATCCCTGGCACCTCTCTCCATCGAGGGCCCCGGTGGAGGGGTGGATAGCGAAAGCTCGGGGGCCATTGGTTCCCCTCGGGCTCTTGGTGTCGAATCGCTCAACGCCAGAATTGAGGGTTCTGACTTCTTCAAACCAAAGAGTTTCTCCATTTTATCCAGGCAGGCATGCCGGCCCTTGGGGATCATCTGGTCGCAAAAAATGACACCCCTGATCTTTGCATCAGCAGGGGACATGGTTCGAGGGCTCTGGGGGCTCTGAAGAAAACCTGATGCCATAACCAAATGACCAAGTGAGCGGTCGATGACCAGCAGGTACTAAGGTTGACTGCATCGGAGAAAAAAAAAACAAAAAACTTACTGCACCGCCCAACACAGAAAAAGAACATGAGCTCCACAACCGCGAGATGACAGCTCCGCAGAAAAGAAGAGACTGGAGAGGGATCCCACGTGGGCGCGTGGATAGTGATATGCTGGGTATGCTCAGTGTGCCAGTCAAAGTTTCTAGAAACGTTGACATAAGTTTTCTGTGCTAGGCTCCATCTGATGGCACCATGTGTGAGGAGTACCATCCTGCTTGTCCTAGGAGAAAGGTAATAAAGTTATCTGGACAAACCAATGCTTAAAATTTTCTCCCCTAATAGGTTAAATTTTATTTGGATAAATTGGGGTCATTCCAGGGGTGGACGTGGGGTAAGTTATTCTGATCAGTATGGTTATGGTATAGAACAGTCCCAAAGTTATCTGAGTACGTGTATCCTGATAACTGGCTATATTCTAAATATAACTGGTTAAGGTTAACATAAGTAAAAAAAAAAAATACCATTTTCGACCAGCAGCCTGATCCCCACCACCTTCCAGCCTCCAAAATATTTAAAAAGCAGTCAGTGTAGAGCTCCCAATTCTCTTTCCCCTTCCTAATATAAAATTCCTGACTACAGTGGCCCAAGACACCCCTCCTTCCAATATTAAATAAAGCTCTGGCTCTGGGCCCCCCTCCAGTCACCACTCCATCCATCCAGAACCCCTTTTCACAACATCACATCTCACCCAGAACCTCCCCTGCAAACATCCAAAGGCTGACAGAGCCATACAGCTTTGGTGGCATTTAGTGTATGATACCAGCTTTGCTGTCAAAGCAAGGAATGCCGCTACATCAGTATGACTGGGTAAGAAGGGAGGTGTGGGTACCTTGTGCTCTTATGGCAAGGACTTTGTTTTCTTATTTTGCGTGGGAGAGGGTGGAAATCAGGTGCTATACTCAACTGCTTTTTAAGTATGCTGGTAGTTGGCTGTGGAATGAGGTGGCAGATTTACTGGCCCAATTTTTTATTTAACAAGTTATATTCTAAATGTAGCCAATTAAGTTTAAAGTTATCCGGGTTTTTATCTGGAAAACATTATCTGTGTATATTCAGTGGGAGACTTGTCTCGCTTAATATCCGGATAAAGTTATTCAAGTAAACTTACCCAGATAACTTTGCCGCTCACTGGACTATTGAATTTGGACCTGCAGAATTTTATTTAAAAAACAAAAAAATAAACTACTTTCTCATAAATGATAATCTCTCAAATCGTATGTATGAGAAAGCTCTTTCGTAAATTGAACTTCTTTAGAGTATAAACAAAAAAATAAATAAATAAATGTAGGAAACTAACTTTCTTTCGTTTTCTCTTCTCCAGGTTCTGCTTTTCTGCAAGCGACTTGATTGCTTCTATCCAAGCGTCATCCATTCGTTTTATTCGTAGCATCATCCATCGGAATTCCTCATGTTTTGACATTCCTTGGTAGAGTTGCTCAAAATCTGTACGGATTTCGGCCTACGGTTAACAAAACAAAAACCACAGTAATTATAATGGCAGTACTGTTTGTGCCCCTAAAGGTGTGCTTTATTCTTCCTTCTGTTGTGCTTCTATTTTTATGTAAAACATTTTTAAACCTATGAGTTTACCCAATTTGGAATTTAAAAAATGCTCCTTCCATTATAACCAAGCTCCTCATTTTTATATCCATCTTTCCTTGGATTCACACTTCCATTATTAATACTATATTAAGGTGATGCTAGCTCAGGTTCATTGCTTATATGAAGTTTAGTGATAACAACATTGGTTAAATGTGAGATGTTGTACACAGTCTGTAAGCTTTTCTCCTCAGAAATCAAACATGATGAGAATGAACAAGGGGCACTCAGATTTTGTTTGTTTGTTCTAATAAAGGGATAAAGAAGAAATTACTTACCTGATAATTTTGTTTTCCTTAGTGTAGACAGATGGACTCAGGACCAATGGGTTTATGCTCCCCTGCCAGCAGATGGAGATGGAGCAAGCTGACATCACAATATACATAACCCTGCAGTGACCCCAGCCAGCCAATATTCTCTTCAAAAGCAACTGTAGACAGACTAGCAAAAAACTTGATTAAAAACATGATTAAACAGGTAATTAGAACTGTACTCAACCAACCATAAACACTGAGCTCACATAAGATTATAGGTACCCCAAGCTAGGGACTGGATGAACACTTACCAGTAATCCCTTGGGACCCAGAGCCCCACAGGAGGATTACTGACACCCTCATGCGGCAGCAGAGGGTGGGATGCTGAGTCCATTTGTTTACACTAAGGAAAACAAAATTATCAGGTAAGTAATTTCTCCATTTCCTAACATGTAGACAGATGGACTCAGGACCAGTGGGATGTATCAAAGCTACTCCCCACAGGGTGAGAAGCTGCCTGGGGTCTAATCAATAGCACATGTACAAGGTTGCATCATCCCAGGCCTGCACATCTAGACAATAAAACCTGGAAAAAGTGTGCAAGGACCACCACGGCACAGTTTGGCAGATATTGATGGGAGACAACAGATTAACCTCCACCCATGACACTACCTGTGCTCTAGTGGAATGAGCCCTAACCTGAGTAGGCAACGGCTTTCCAGCATCCACATACGCAATCTTGACCACCTCCTTAATCCTACGAGCTATGGTAGCCTGTGAAGCCGGAGCGCCCTGCTTACTCCAGCCATGGAGAACAAACAGGCGATCAGTCTTTCAAAAAGACTCAGAGACCTCCAGATACCACACGACATGATGCTTAACATCCAAGAAGTGCAAAAGGCAAAACTCCTCAGCATCTCTTGCCAGGATTCAAATGAAAGTCTGAAACTACCTTGGCCAAGAAGAATGGAACAGTATGCAGCTTTAAAGCCCCTGGAGTTACCCAAAGAAACGGCTACCAGCAAGACAAGGCCTGCAGCTCAGAAATCAGCCACGCAATGCATATGGCCACCAGGAACATAGTCTTCAAAGTCAATAACCATAAGGAAAGGCTACGCAGTGGTCAATGTAGGGCTCGCCAAAAGGTCCAGCACCAAATTAAGACTCCACAATGGAACCGGTAACCGCAAGGGAGGCCCTTCAAAAAAATGGGCCACACCAGGATGAGACAATGAAACACCATTCGCCAGGCCTATGAAACAGGCAAGAGCCACAACCTGCACCTTCAAGGAATTAAGGGCCAAGCCTTTATTCAATCCAACCTGCAAAAAATCCAGAATGAGAGAGATCTTAACTGAATGAGGAAGAACACCCAACTCCTCACACCAGGCCTCAAACATTCCCCAAACCCGCACACAAGCCAAGGAAGTGGAGAACTTGTGAGCGCAAAGTAAAGAGGCAAACACTGCAGAGGAAAAACCATGCTTTAACAGGCGAACCCTCTCAAGGCCAAACCGTAAGAATACAGTCTGATCCTTGTGAAGAACTGGTCCCTGCTGAAGCAGATCCACGTGCGACGGAAGACGAATGGGGGCCTCCATCATGAGTTGTTGCAAATGCGCATACCACTGATGCCTGGGCCAGTCCAGCGACACGAGGAGTACTAGCCCACGGTGGGCTTCGATCTTGCAAATTATCCTGCCCAGCAAGGACCACGGAGGAACCTGTCTTCCGGCCAGACCTATACAAGAGCATCTATTTCCAGGGACCATGGATTTCTCGTGTGACTATAGAAGTGAGGAACCTTAGCACTTCGAGAAGTCACCAGCAGGTCTAGGAACGGAAGGCCCAGAGACCCACAATCAGCTGCAATGCCTCAGCTGACAACACCCACTCTCCTGGGTCCAGACTCTCCCTGTTTTGAGAGTCCGCTCTTATGTTGTCTTTTCCTGCAATGTGAGAAGCCAAGATCATCCACACATGACCTTCTGCCCATTCCATCAGCTGGTCTATTTCCTCAGACACTTGCTGGCTCTTGGCTCCTCTCTGGCGATTGATATAGGTTTGAGAAAAAATAGCTGGGGTGTAATAATATCGCCACAACGTGATTTCCTAAAAAGACTTTAAGACATATTGTAATATAGAGGAAAAGACCTCAGCACTGGTGATTGTCTGAAAAGTGTAGCAGAATTTCTGCCAATTGTTACAATCACAGGTCAAAAACCTCTAATTAGAATTGTATCTTTTTATTAAATGATCCAAATTATTTCCAATGGGGTTTTAATACTCCCAATTTCTTAGAGAAAAAAAATATTTTTGCTTTTTTCTTTTAGGGGAAATATTCAGTTTCCACTAATATATTTACTTGTGAAATACTGGTATTTAGATCAAAATCAATCGTTGAGATTTTGAATACACTGCCCATGCATTTATGTTAAAGTCCAAATTGCTTACTCAGTAACATCCAGACAAGCTGGACTATAGTCTGTTGCCTTCTCTACAATGCCTGGTTCAGGGACAGCTTCATACTAGTTTTAAAAGGTACAAATTGTCATATATTCACTTGTCTTTGTACTACAAAGAGTTACTACGAAACCAGCTTCAGACTCTTGTGAAGTGCACTTGTTTTTTAACTTTATATTAAGAAAAAACTTCCGATTTATTCAATAAAGTACATTGAGCTTTGTCTGTGTTAACAAGACGCCGGAAACACTGATGTTTGCACTGAAAAGACGCCTTATACTACAAGGAGTTACTACTTAGCTTTGTCTGCGCTGATGAGACGCCAAAGACACTTTTGTTTGCGCTGAAGAGACGCCGACGTACGTTTCGCAAAATTGCTGCTTCAGGGTATTTAACACGTCTGGACAGATTATTTGTTCTGTCCCGATCGAATCAGGATCTCAGGGCTTTTGAAAAATGGCGGCCACTTGACAAAAGTGTTTCGTGATTGGGCTCCATCCTGATGATGTTACCCATATGTGAGGACTACCATCCTACTTGTCCTGTGAGAAACTTCATTTCAAATTCTCTTAGCTTGCCTTACCAAATGTTTTACACTTAACTTGACAATGCTTATGCTTTTTACTATTTTCTTCAGCTGGATCCTTCTTCAAATTTTTGAAGGAATTTTTTGGATAAAATGGCCCCTCACCTTTTAACCATGCTGGTAATCATTTTGCCTTCCTTCCACCTTTCTTAATGCATGGAATACATCTGGATTGTGCATCTAAGATAGCATTTTTAAAGAATGTCCATGCCTGTTGTATACTTTTAACCTTTGCAGCTGTACCTTTCAGTTTTCTCCTCAATTTATCATAATTTCCCTTTTCAAAATTTAGTGTTAGAGCTGTAAATTTACATAGTCTCCCTTCCAGTCATTAGTTCAAATTTATTCATATTATGATCACTATTGCCAAGTGGCCTCACCACTGTTACCCATCTCATTAAATCCTGCATTCTACTAAGAATTAAACCCAATTTCTCCATGAAACTGTTTATTCCATCCCAGAACTTTGTCTCTCTAGCATGTCCTGATGTTACATTTGTCCAGTCAATAATTGAAGTCTCCCATTACTACTGCACTGCCAAATTGTTTAGCTTCCCTGATTTCTCTTAGCATTTCATCATCTGTCTGACCATTTTGGCCAGGTGGACAGTAGTATACTCCTATTACTACAATCTTACCCAACACACACGGGATTTCTACCCATATATATATTCTACTGAGCATTTACACTCTATGATCTTTATCCTGTTGGACTCTATACCATCCCGAACAAAGTGCCACACCCTACACCAAGTTGATCCTCCCTATCATTGCGACAATTTGTATCCTGATATAGCACTGTCCCATTGGTTATCTTCATTCCACCAGGTCTCGGAAATGCCAATTATGCCTCTCACATCATTCACTGCTATACAACACTCCCATCTTACTTCTTAGACTTTTAGCATTGGCATACAGAAATTACAAAGTGCATTTTTTGTTTGTATTAACAACCTGCTTTTCAGTTGATAGGAATAATTTGGAAATCTTTAGCTCAGGTGATTCTTTACTTTTAGGCACAAGGACTAGGTTTGCTTTTATTGGGACCTCCCTGTTTGGATGCCCTAACTCTGTTTCATTAGTATCCTTCAAAGATGGGACCATGGACTGCTGAGTGACTGTCAGCTTTCCCCTAATTTAAAAGCCATTCTCTCTCTTTTTTAAAAGTTTGGAACCAGGCTGCTGGCGCTCTCTGGTTAAGATGGAGCCCATCCTTTTGGAAAAATGTTTCCCCCTTCCCCAAAAGGTCCCTTACAAAACTGAATCCCTCTTCCCTGCACCATCTTCTCATCCAAGCATTGAAGACTCCAGAGCTCTGCCTGCCTCTGGGGGACCTGCACGTGGAACATGAAGCATTTCAGAGAGTGCCAGCCTGGAGGCTCTGGATTTCAGCTTTTTACCTAATATCCTATATTTGGTTCCAGAACCTCTTTCCCACATTTTCCTATGTCATTGGTGCTCGCATGTACCACGACTGCCGGTTCCTCCCCAGCACGATCTATAATCCAATCTAGGTGACGCCTGAGGTCGCCACCTTCACACCAGGCAGGCAAATTACCAGGTGGTCCTCACATCCATGAGCTACAGGCTATATACATTTCTAATAATCGAATCACCAACTATGGTGGCTGACCTAACCCTTCCCTCCTGGGCAGTAGTCCTGGGAGACTTATTCTCTCGCACTGAGGACAACAGATCTCCTGGAGAGCAGGGCCTTGCTACAGGATCACTTCCTGCTACATCAGGATGATGTTCTTCAACTGGGCGACCTTTCTGATCCAAGGCAGCACCAGGGCTGCCAGACTGGATTTGGGACTTAGCTACTATGTCCCTAAGGGTCTCAATGTAGCTTTGTCTACCTCAGCTCTTCCAGGTCTGACGCACTAGCCTGCAGAGATAGGACTCATTCTCTGAGAGCCAGGAGCTCTTTGCACTGGGTGCATACATTCAATCTCACTGGCGCGTAAAAAAAAAAAAAAATCATACATGTAACACTCAATGCAAAAGACTGGAAAGCCCCTCTATTGCTGCTGGACTGCTGCCTTCATCTTAATTTTGTTGAGTTCCTAGTTAAATTTAAGTTACTAATGGAGATAGAGTATTTTAAATTTACAGGTATATTTACTAATTAATCTGCTAGTGTCCTACAAGGGGATGATTAAACTCTCAATAATGGCTGGTGCAATAGATTGATTTAGATAAGAGCTAGATTTTTTTTTATTTTACTTATTTTTTTAAATGAGAAAGTGTCTCTTGCCTAAAAAATCAAGGGTTGAGCTAGGGGTGGGCGGGTTGGAAAGAGACACTAGAATTAACTCCCTCTGGCTTATTATCTCAGACACACACAAACTTTAAAGAATATATCCCACTATTACACCTCTCTCCAAACTTTAAGCTCTAAGATTTCCCAAAGCTGTACTTACCAATCCTCTTCAACAACCATTAAGTTTATCTTCACTCAAAGGATTTGCGCGCGCCATTAGGCATGCGCTTCCGGTCCTCTTCTCCAGCAAAAGGTGCGAGGCCTCTGGAAGCTGGGGCTGTGGAGTTCAAAGCCTGGATTGCTTGCTGTGACTTCTAAAGTCCTCTCCCAGGGGATGCTGGGAGCAGTACGCAGCTGAGCCTTCTGGTTCTCTTCTTACCTGGCAGTTTTCCTCCTGCTCCTTTGTACTACCAATTCAGTTGGAACTGGGACTGGGATCTGGCACTATGAGCCTTCATTCAAAACAACCTGAAGATTTTTCAACCCTATTTTATATTCACGCCCCCAACCAATGTACCTAGTCTAGTCACTGCAGTAACAGTCCTGGACCAGGGACAATGCACCAGTCCTTCTGGCCTAGGTGTCACTCTTCACTGCATTCCCAGTCCCACCTAACCCGGACAGCGGAAGACTCAACTTATTGTATTTGCCTTGAGTGTTTAATAGAAAAAAGTAGTTTTTAAAAAAGCCAATGGATGAGGGGATCACACTGGGGACCATCTGAATGGCAGTATTATTGAAAGAGACATTTGCAGAAAGTTTAAAAATAAAAAAAATAAAAATAAAAAAAGTTTAGTGACAGACTTATGATGAAAGTGTTTGCCGCAGCACCCAGGCTGTAGAGATGTAATTTGAGATCTCTTATCTACCGGTAGTATAGATCCTATATTTATAGTGGTTGCTCTTTTTGAACTTCTCTTTCAATTATGCAAAGTACACCATCTCCATTCTTTCTCTGCCTTTGCCATAATCATCCAAGACTGATTTCCCCCTAGTTTACTGCAATTAGCTTTACATTGGGCTCTCAAAAAACTAAACTGACACCTACAAGTCATTCAAAACACAGTAGCACAAATGCTACAAAATGTAAATAGATTAAAAAAGATAACTCCTCTCCTGAAATTGTTGCATTGGCTTCTGATACTCCGAGCCAGGTTCAAAATGCTGGTTCTAGATTTAAGGCACTCAAAGGATGTACACTGCCTTATTTCAGCAGTGGCCCTGCTGTTAGTTCTAGTTACCATAAGCTTGCCTAGACATCCAACACCCAAAGACCTGCAACTCAAAATTTCCAGAAAGCATTCCTTCTCAGGATCTTCTCCAACCCTTATGGGATACCTTACCACCAAATATCAGATTAGCATTAACCTGCTAGTATTTAGAAAACTAGTAAAAACTTGATTCTTCGAGGCAGCCTTAGGCCCAGAAATTGTACCATAGGCAGCCTTGCAAGAAGGACGCTGGTCCCTAGAAGACTATTTGATATGTAGTAAATGTGCTCCAAATTATCTTAAATACAGGCTCACTGTTACCTGTCTTCCTATGCTGCTACCTATCGAGATGCGCCCCAAAGCCCCTAGAAGACTGATATGTAGCTGAACGACTCCTAGTCACTTAAAAAGTGAATTTCTATTTAAGATATTTCTGGAAACCGATACGATGTGCAAACGGCTATCGGTATATAAAATCATTTAAATAAATAAATAAAATTAATAAAGATCTTCCTATGCTATTATCCATGGTGCTTATTTCAGCTGTTTCCTTATTGTATGTCCTAAATGTCTGTACTTGAATGTAGACCCTAACTTGTTAAAAAGACATTTTTGAACTCTGCTAGTTGGAAAAACATGAAATATAGATGATCTCCCTCACCTTTCCATTGTGGTGAGGTACAATAAAAACAAAATTAATCTCAATATATATTCAGCATAAAAAGTTTAAAAATATTAAGCCACAACATAAAATTACATGCAAGACCATTGTTTTCCTCACCATTGTCTTTTGGTCTGCTTCTTCATTAGGATTTTTTGCTCTCCAAAGTAGACGAGGACACCAGTTTTCAACCTAAAGAAAATTGAAAGAATAAGGTAAATTTTTAATTTGGTTTTCTCCCTGTCTTTGTGCCGCTTTTTTCAGATGGTAGACCCATAAGACTATGAACACAGTGGACCCAAGGGTTGGAGGAATGCCTCCTAGGTGCATCCTCAGTGTCACTTGATCAACATGGGCTGCAGCACAGTAACTACTTTCAAATCAGCATGCACCCAGTTTTACTCATGGCAGTTTCAATGCAGATGAGGAAACATTCAAAATGTTCAATATTACACAAAGTTCTAGACAGATACCATCTGTAACGTGCAGACACAAAAATCAGCAATTTGGTAGTAATGGAGAGAATAGGCAATTTATTTTTTATTTGTATTTATTTATTTTACAGGTTAGCACATCTTTTACTAACTAAATCATGCAGAACTGAGTTGCATACATTATCTTTAAATAATTCTACTGAAATATTAAATAAAAAATAAAATATAAAAAGCTCATTTAGGGGAGGTCACATGATGCAGTAAGAGCAAGGAAATGCAGAGTGAAAGAGCTCTGGGTGTCACCCCCGTATTTCAGATCTTATTTTTGTAATCTCTGGCTGGATCATATCTTTGACTGCCTCTGAAGTGTCTGGAATATACGGACAAATTTGTGGTGGTTCTTTTGAAAACCATGTTGACTCAATTAAGTAAATTAAAGCAAAAATGACAAGCTGAGAACACAACCAACACTTCTGATGAAATGGCTTGGAAAATGCCTAACATGTTGGTTGCTGATTGGACTGCCTCCGAGGAAATGGCTCTTGATAGCCACTTTGAAAAAAATAAATGAAGATTTCACGGAAGTGAAGAACTCAACACAGGACATTGAAAAAAGGGTAGCAGAAATTGAAAACAGAATTTCATTGCTGGAAGATTTGAGTACTGCTATGTCACAATTGAAGAAGGCTTAAAAGAAAATAGAAGCCCAGGCTGAAAAGCTGGACAATTTAGAGAACAGATCACGACATAATGGGAGATTCTTGGGCTTGTCTGAAAATATACCTGATGCTGAGCTGTCCTCCTTACAGGAAAATTGCTACTGCAAGAAATTAATGTAGCAGATTTGTCGGGTAAAATGCTCATTGCATTGGGCCAAAGATGGCTTCTCAGGAAAGGCAGAGGGTGGTCATAGCCCACTTCCTTAATTTCGCCCAAAATGTTCAAGTAGCTTACTGCAAATGCAAAGAAGTGCTATACCAGTCTGACAAGGTGCTTATGTTTCAAGATTTCTCCTTTACCGGGGGTCAGCAAGCACAAAGAATTTGATGGTTTGTACGGAACTAGTACGTAGGAATCTTCATTTTTCACTTCAATATCCTGCTCGGCTACATGTGTGGATCA
Source organism: Rhinatrema bivittatum (assembly GCF_901001135.1). Classification (NCBI taxonomy): domain Eukaryota; kingdom Metazoa; phylum Chordata; class Amphibia; order Gymnophiona; family Rhinatrematidae; genus Rhinatrema; species Rhinatrema bivittatum. The sequence continues at coordinate 49,070,448 of NC_042620.1, read as the reverse complement.
AAGGTAAATCGAAAATTTTAGAATCTCCTTTGTCTGCAAACAATTTTCTGGCGTCACTCCCCACAGCAATCAAAACTAGCAGGATAACTCTAATAAAACCAATGTCTACTGCGATCCTGTATGATGAGCCTGATATTCTACTGTGGTTTATATTTAAATAATGGAAAAGAGGCTATCATTAATTGAATATTTCTCGATCGCTAATGATTATGTTTTTACATTGTTCATATTTTATTGCTTATAACTGCTACATGTGGTTGATTTTTGGTTAAAATCGGCTTTGAGACATTATAATATATGAGGGGTGGCACCTGAATGCAACAGGTGACTACCAAGCTTGAGCTACTTTAGTGGTTGGGTTATGAGTTGTAGGGTTTTGGGATCTAGAGGGAGGTAAGGAGTGGGTGGAGAAGGTACTCTCTAACATTATTGCATTGTTTGAGTTTAATTCTCAGAGTTGAGTTTTTACTAAGACACCCTATATATGGAGACCTGCTGCTTGAAATGGGACAAGCAGGTTCTTCACGCTGATAGGATATGTTGTTATGTTTTTCCCATATGTATTGATTCATGCAAGATAAAGCTTTCTTGGAATATGGCGGGATTTGAAAAAGTCCTTACTCATTTACAAAGACTGAAGGGAAATGTGGTGTTTCTTCAGGAAACACATTTAACAGATCAGGAACATGAAAAGTTAAGAAAAAGGTGGGTGGCCCAGGTCTTTTATGCATCAGGTACATCCAAAAGCTGTGGAGTGGCTATTGATACATAAAAATACTGGCTTTAGACTTAAGTTAATCTCTAACCAAATAAGAAATATGACCTTGTACTAGGGGAGCTGATGAGAAGAAAAATTATTTTGATGTCTGCATATGCACCAAATACTTATAATCATGTTTTTTTCTCCACTTTAATAGCTAAAGTAGCTGAGTTCTGTCTCTAGCCACTGATAATTGGGGGGGGGTTAAACTGCATAGTAGATGCTTTGTGGGACAGAATCCCAAAAGGTCAAGTGAATAATTTGGGTAATAAAAAAGGTGAGTCTTTCTTGTGTAAGCAGATCAGCTTGCCTGATATCTAAAGAGATACATCCTATAGATCAGGATTTCACTCATGTTAAAGCACATTAAATTTCTACTCGCATTTATTATATATTGATTTTTGAATGTTTGTTTTCCATTGTGCAAAAAGTAGAGATAGCAATTCTTGTGATATCAGAGCATTGCCCTGTGGTCTTGCTTGTTCAAACAGCAGCAGGGAAAAGGTCTGAGAATGTGGAAAATGCCTACAGAATTTGCTCACGACAACAAATTCCCTGAATATATCTGTGAAAAATAATGCCTGTATGCATAAGCAAGTGTACAACACATAGATAATCCCTCTCTATATCGGGAAGCTGCTAAAGCAGTACTGAGGGGTGACAAATAATGTGAAGACTTTTTTTAATTTAAATTTACATTCCACTTTTCACAGCGCTTCAAAGTGGATTACATTCAGGTACTAAATGGAAAAAGCTTAATGCTGCTATTCTACAGTTAGATAAACGGTTTAAGATATGCAAACAGAAGATAACAAATGTCTCCAAATAAACGAGAGGAATTTTTTTCATGTACAAAAGGCATTAAATGACCTAGTGCACCAAACAACCTATAAATCCTTGCAATTTGTTAAATATAAATTCTATTGCTACGGTAAATGCTTGAGAATTTAATTAGGCAACAACATACTTCTAATTTCATCAGTGTTATTACAGATAAAGGGGGGGCATTATTAAATCTAAATCTGATGACATATGTCAAGCATTTGTTGATTATTACCAGACTTTATACGCAGCAGATCCTGCACATCCAGTTAGAGGTTCAGGATTTCCTTAAATAAATTTAATATTCTGCAAATTGCGGCAGAAGATCTAAGGAAATTCAATGCTCTGATAAGCAATTTAGACATATTGAATGTAAAGCCAGAGAGAATATGACACTATATCTCCCACTGTAAGAGAGGCACTTTCAACTCGGGGTGGGTTGGGGAGCGCAATGTTACATTGATCTGCCTAGGACGCAAGGGTTTGTAAACCCTTGTAGCACTGCCTCCTCAAAACCCACCCTGAGTTGAAAGTGCCCCACTTACAGTAGGAAATAGATTTTCTCCCTCCCTCCCCCCAACCCGTGTTCAGGATCCCTCGGGCCCAAAACCTCCAGACTTGCGCCTCATCAGGACCAGCAGTAAAGTTACACAGGTAACATGTTGCCCGTTGCCATGTTCAGCTTTGCAAAATGTGGGTGTTTAAGAGCATATGTCTTGGCCCCACCCCTTTTCTGCCTCCTTATTCTTGACGCGTGCACGGGTATGTACACGTGTACTTCCTGGCTTCTTGAAATTTACTTTGCTCAAGCACGGCCCATACACGCGTATATGAGGTCATTTTTGCATGAGCAACGCTTTTAAAATCTACCTGTCTTGTGGGATTGGTGATAGAACCATTGAAAAATGTTTGAGAAGATGGGTGAAACTGGTACAATGCCCCAATCACTTCGAGAAGCAGTAGTTGCTGTTATTCCCAAGTCAGGACGAGATCCTTTGTCTATGGCCACCTACCATCCAATTTCTTTACTAAACATAGACATCAAGGTACATGCATCTATCTTAGTGAACAGGTTAAAGTATATTTTAACAAAAGTAATTGCAATAGATTTGTTTAACTGCAATAGATTTGTTTAAGTTGCACCCAAGTTATCCCCTCCCTTGTTCTATGTAAGACAATTTCTGTTACTGTCAATGTTTTGGTTGTAATGTAAACCGGATTGATAATTAACTCTGTTAATTGAACTTCGGTATAAAAAAAGTTAAATAAATAAATAAATAAATCGATCAAGCTGGCTTTTTATATGGGCACGGATCATCCACATATGGAAAGTATATCCAGCTTTGAGAAATTGCTACTTGAGGGCTGGTGCAGATCCACTCATTATTAGCTGTGACGGAGAAAAAACATTCGACCATGTATCATGGTCATTTTTTTTTTAATTCGTTATAAGTTTTCATAAATTATATTCCAAGAATACATCTTGAACTGCAATGCATATATCCAAAAGAAAAACAATGAAATATTTAAAAAAAAATTTAAAATCACAAAAGAATTATCATGGTATATGCTTCTAGAGTCCACAAAACAGAAAGATCCAATTACACCTCAGTGGAATAGTATACTACAACATGAGGAAAAACCAGCTTATAGGGTAGCTTTTACATTTTTTTGCGGCCTGGTTGCTAACATAAGTGATAAATATATGAAGCCCCTAACATTTTGACCACACATTTGCAAGGAAATTTAAGCAGGAATCCCCCCCCCGTTCCAAAACTCTGCGTTTCATCAATAGGAATTGTCGCCTTCTCATCCGCATGGACCTGGCCAAATCAATAAATATTTGTACTCTATCGTTTAGAAAGGGCTCCGTACAATGTTTGAAATACTTCTTTAAAACCCATTCTCTGTCCGACTCAAGCAGGAAAGAAACGATTTTCTTCAGATGTTTCTAATATTGCAGAAATGTCCAGCTTTGGGGTTTCTATTGGAGAAAGAATTTGCATGTCATCCTTATCCAAAGATCTTTTCTTAAAGAATGGAATATAATATACCCTTGAAACTAAGGGAAGAGTCTGTTCAGATCTTAAGTATTTCCATTAAATACCTTTTCCACATATCTCTGGGAAAAACATGTGGCAATTTAGGAAAATTGATACATCGAAAATTTCTTCCTCTAATTTGATTCTCCATATTTTCAAGTTTAAGTTAGAAAAACTGATTTTCCTTACTTAATGCTTGTTGTAAAGCAAAAGTACTTTCAGATCTTGTTTTAACAGTTTCCAACATTTTCTTATTTTCACTGAATTCTTTCTCCACATTTGTTAGTCGAGACTCCATATTCTTAACATTTTCAAAAAGGTTTATTTGCACCATAATATTTGTATTTAAAGTATGAATAGCTTCCCAGATAACCTCTAGGCTGAACGTAGCAGGTCTTACCAGTTCCAATGGTTGAAATTTTAGGGACTCACGGTCTCCTCAAACCTGCTGTGCTGCAATACTGCCAGCAACCTCCCCTGTTTCCACAGAGATCTTCTGCAATGCTGAGGTGTCCCTCCTGCAGTCTCCCAGGCTCAGCACTCAAGCGGTCGCCGCCCACATCCTCCAACGGCTACCGGTCTCGCTGCTGGGACTGCACTCGTGCCTCTGCCAGATTCACAGGGGCAGACCGCTCCTCTGGGAACAGAGATGCCGAAAGCTCAAGGAGGTGGTTGGGCTCGACTTCCCCCCCAACTCACCTCCAGCAAGCCAACTCCCAGAGCTAAAGCAGAAGCTCCTCTTCGGACGTGAGCATCCATCGGGCCAGTCGGAGGATTTAGGGAGAGAATGGCCGTGCCATCTCGTTCTCTCGCCCTCTGTTTTCGGGCTGAATGCGGCATTCAAAGAGGAAAAATAATCAGAGAGGTAAGAAGGACGCTCACAGACTCCGAGCTAGTATGCCATCTTGGATCCTTCCTAAAAGTATATTTTTGGTCGTTCCTGTTGCGTTCGTGCCTATTCTCGCCCTCGCTCCATCCTCTCTACCTTTGTAGCGACTCCCTTCGGCTCAGTCTGACAGATGCAGCCGTGGCTTCTCCCCGCCTCTTGGTCCCGGTATCCTCAGGTTGGCCTGACGCTACGGATCCACCATGTTCCTGATGACGTAAGGCCGTGCGTGCGCTCCAGACTTTGTACCAGCAAGGGCGCGATCCTCGGGGGGCATCCCCCCGTAATGACATCATCCGTTTTCAATTTAAAAGGTCTTTGTTTGCTAACTACTAGCGAGTTAGCAAGGAACTCCAACGGGACTTGCTTCGGCAGTCCACGCTACTTGCAACTACGTTCCGAGTCAGCAAGGGGGAATTCTTCCCCACTGCTCGGCCTTTTCAAACTTACCAGGAGTACCCGCTCCTTGGGGGCTCCGCTTTCAGATTGTTGGACGGGATCCGGTACTCGCTCCTTGAGGGCCTACGTTCCCGAAGACTCAGAAGACTCCTATTGCCTGGAATTAGCAGACGTGAACACAGTGAGTCCTATTACAGACAGGAACCGGTACTCGCTCCACGTGGAGCGAGTACCGGTTCCTGTCTGTAATAGGACTCACTGTGTTCACGTCTGCTAATTCCAGGCAATAGGAGTCTTCTGAGTCTTCGGGAACGTAGGCCCTCGTGGAGCGAGTACCGATTCCTATGTTCCTAATTCCTTTCTCATACCCTCTTCTTCCTCAGAAGATATCGCATACCTATATATTATGGATTACTATTACAGATTAACAGATAGGAACCAGTACTCTCTCCACAAGGTCCTACGTTCCTAAATCTCTTCTAGCCTCTCTTCTATTCCAGAAGCCATCCCATACACAGTTATTGTGAGTTCTACTTCAGACTGCCTATAGAAACCAGTACTCACCTGTGGCTCCTGTTCCTGTATACTGAAGGCTCTCTGTTGCATAAGAAGACACTACAGAGATCTACAATTGTGAGTATCATCTACTACTGGTTATGCCCAGCATATCCTGTCTACTCACTATGTATAGTCTCTCCTTACAGCTCAGCAACTCAGAGATCGTAGTTCCAGTATCAGAAGGACTTCAGCCTTGCTGGGCATATCAACTCACTACTGCCACCTCTGGTGGTTCTACTTCCAATATAATAAAGAGCTATCTGTGTTTGTCTCAATACTCCAGCCTAGCCGGTGGTCCCTCTTAAGATTGCCACTTGAGGGCGCTGTCATCTGCCATCAGCCCAGGGATTCACTATTTCTACTAAGTGTTACTTCCTACACTTATAGAGCGGTATTATCTGCCACTTTGTAGGAGCCAATCCACATCAGACCATTACTCCTCTCTCTGCGGAAGCTGATCTCATCAGATAGCTATCTCCCCGTGGGAATCATACAGGTTGCTGGTTCATCTTTCCACAGGAACAAAGCATAACAGTTGCTACTCCTTCCCTCCGGAAGAGCAGAGCACTAACAGATTGCTACTCCTTAGCAAGATCCGTAACAGAGTGCTAACTCCGCTTCCTCTGGCGGGGTGATCACTAACAAATTGTTAACTCCTCCTTCAACAGGAGTATCCAGCAGCCAGATTCATAACAGATTGCTAACTCCTCCCCTCTGGGGACCAGGTCTATCTTATAAAATCCGGGGTCGGCACATGCAAGGGGGTGCACATTTGTGCACCTTGCGCACACCCAGCCTAGCGCGCTGCCCGTTCCCTCCGAGGCCGCTTCCCCTCGAAGGGAACTTTCCTTCAGCCTCCCCCCACCTTACCCACCCCCCCAGCCCTATCTACACCCCCCCTACCTTTATCGCAAAAGTTACGCCTGCTCGAGGCCGGCTGCCCGCGCTCCAGGTTCCGGTCCGGGGACAGGTCCAGAGGCCGCGGCCACGCCCCCCGGAATGCCCCTGGGCCGGATAACGCCCGTGGCTATGCCCCCGGATGACGCGCCGCCACGACACGCCCCCCCAGGAAAGCCCCGGGACTTACACGCGCCACCGAGCCTATGCAAAATAGGCTTGGCGCGCGCAGGGGGGTTTTAAAGGGTTACGCGCATAACTTATGCACGTAACCCTTTTAAAATCTACCCCTAAGGCAACTTGATTAAGAGTAGTTAATGGACTTCTCCTCCAAAAACTTATCCAAACCTTTTTTAAACCCAGCTACACTAACTGCACTAACCACATCCTCTAGCAACAAATTTCAGAGCTTAATTGTGCGCTGAGTGAAAAAGAATTTTCTTTTAAATGTGCTACTTGTTAACTTCATGGAGTGCCCCCTAGTCCTTCTATTATCCAAAAGAGTAAATAATAGATTCACATTTACCCATTCTAGACCTCTCATGATTTTAACGACCTCTATGATACCCCCCGAGCTGTCTCTTCTCCAAGCTGAAGAGCCCTAACCTCTTTAGCCTTTCCTCAGAGGGGAGCTGTTCCATCTCCTTTATCAATTTGGTTGCCCTTCTCTGTACCTTCTCCAGTGCAACTATATCTTTTTTGAGATGCGGTGACCAGAATTGTACACAGTATTCAAAGTGCAGTCTCACCATGGAATGATACAGAGGCATGATGACATTTTCTGTTTTATTACCCATTCCCTTCCTAATAATTCCTAACATTCTATTTGCTTTTTTGCCTGCTGCAGTACACTGAGCTGACGATTTTAAAGTATTATCCACTATGATGCCTAGATCTTTTTCCTGGGTGGTAGTTCCTAATATGGAACCTAACATCATGTAACTACAGCATGGGCTATTTTTCCCTATATGCCACAACTTGCCCTTGTCCACATGAAATTTCATCTGCCATTTGGATGCCCAATCTTCCAGTCTCGCAAGGTTCTCCTGAAATTTATCACAATCTGCTTGTGATTTAACTTCTCTGAATAATTTTGTATCTGCAAATTTTATAACCTCACTTGTCATATTCCTTTCCAGATCATTTATAAATATATTGAAAAGCACCGGTCCAAGTACAGATCCCTGAGGCACTCCACAGTTTACCCTTTTCCACTGAGAAAATTCACCATTTAATCCTACTCTGTTTCCTGTTTAACCAGTTTGTAATCCACGAAAGGACAGCGCCTCCTATCTCATGACTTTTTAGTTTTCTTAGAAGCCTCTCATGAGGGACTTTGTCAAACACCTTCTGAAAATCCAAATACACAACTTCTTCCTTTTTACCTTTATCCACATGTTTATTAACCCTTCAAAAAATGAAGCAAATTTGAGGCAAGACGTTCCTTGGGTAAATCCATGTTGGCTATGTTCTATTAAACCAGGTCTTTCTATATGCTCTGTGATTTTGATCTTTAGACTAGTTTCCACTATTTTTATTGGCACTGAAGTCAGGCTCATTGGTCTATAGTTTACTGAATCGCACCGGAAACATTTTAAATATTGGGGTTATACTGACCACCTACCAATCTTCAGGTACAATGGATGATTTTAATGATAGTTTACAAATTTTAACTAATAGATCTGAAATCTCATTTTCAAGATCCTTCAGAACCCTGGGATGCATACCATCCAGGCTAGGTGATTTGCTACTCTTTAGTTTGTCAATCTGGCTTACTACATCTTCCAGGTTCACAGTGATTTGGTTCAGTTTATCTGACTCATCACCCTTGAAAACCATCTCCAGAACCAGTATCTCCCAAACATCCTCATTAGTAAACACAGAATAATTCCTTTAGTATTTCTGCAGTGGCCTTACCTTCCCTAAGAGCCCCTTTAACCCCTCAAGTCAACTAACAGTCCAACCAACTGCTTCACAGGTTTCTTGCTTCAGATATATTTTTTAAAAAGTTTTTATTATGAGTTTTTGTCTCTAGAGCCAACTTCATTTCAAATTGTCTCTTAGCCTGCCTTATCAATGTTTTACACTTAACTTGACAATGCTTATGCTTTTCCTATTTTCTTCAGATGAATCCTTTTTTTTTTTTTTGGATAAAATAGTCTCTGTGACCTCACCTTTTAACCAATCCAATAATAGTTTGGTCTTCCTTCCACCTTTCTTAATGTATGGAATACATGTGGACTACACTTCTAAGATTGCATTTTCAAACAATGTTCATGCCTGTTGTACACTTTTAACCTTTGCAACTGTACCTTTCAGTTATTTTTTTATAATTTTTTTCCACATTTTATCAAAGTTTCCCTTTTGAAAATTTTGTGTTAGAGCTGTAGATTTACATATTGTTCCCCTTCCAGTCATTAGTTCAAATTTGATCATGCTATGATCATTATTGCCAAGTGGCCCCACCACAGTTACCTCTCTCACCAAATCCAACATAGCTCTCTCTCATTGGTTCCTGAACCAATTGCTCCATGAAGAAGTCAATTAATCCATCCAGGAACTTTGTCTCTAGTATGTCCTCATGTTACACTTACCCAATCAAAATTGGGGCAACTGAAATCCCATTAACACAATAAGGGTAAGTATATAATCAATTTCAGATACACCTAAATACATACGTTCAACAATTTTTTTTTTATTTTAAACAACTTATATAAGCTGTGTTAATGAGAAGTAGTTTACCTTTAGCCAATACAATTTTCTTACTGTGTTGGCAACTGAAATCTCCCATTATTACTGCACTGCAAAATTGATTAGCTTTCCTGATTTCTCTTAGCATTTCATTATCTGTCTGACCATTTTGGCCAAGTGAAGAGTAGTATACTCTTATCACTTACTCTTACCCAACAAACATAGGATTTCTACCCGTATAGATTCTACTAAGTACTTAGTCTCTTCTATGATCTTTTATCTTGTTGGACTCTATATCCTTGTGGACATCAAGGGCCACACCCCCACCAAGTTGATCCTCCCTATCATTGCGGTATAATTTATACCCTGATATAGCATTGTCCCATTGGTTATCCTCCTCTACCAGGTATGAGAGGTCACTTATGTCTATCTCATCATTCACTACTATACATTCTAACTCTCCCATCTTACTTCTTAGGCTTCTGGCATTGGCATACAGACATTTCAAAGTGAGTTTTTTGTTTGTATTAAAAACCTGCTTTTCAGTTGATAGGGATAATTTGGAATTCTTTAGCTCAGATGATTCTTTACTTTTAGGCACATGGACTAAGTTTGATTTTATTGGAACCTCTCTGTTGGGATATCCTAACTCTCCTGTTTCATTAGTATCCTTCAAAGATACATTCCTCTGAACCATGCACTGCTGAGTGACTGTCTGCTTCCCCCCTTGTTCTAGTTTAAAAACTGCTCTCTCTCCTTTTTAAAAGCTATGCCAGATGCCTCATTCCACACTGGTTAAGGCGGAGCTCGTCCTTTCGGAAAAGTTTCCCCCTTCCCCAAAAGGTTCCTCAGTTCCTTACAAAACAAATTCTTCACAGCACCATCATATCATCCACACATTGAGTCTCCGGAGCTCTGCCTGCCTCTGAGGACCTGCATGTGGAACAGGAAGCATTTCAGAAAATGCCATCCTAGAGGTTCTGGATTTCAGCTTTCTACCTAATATCCTAAATTTGGCTTCCAGAACATCTCCCCCACATTTTCCTACGTCATTTGTGCCCACATGTGCCATGACAGCTGGCTCCTCCCCAGCACTGTCTATAATCCTATCAAGGTCACACAAGGTCCACCATCTTCACATCAAGCAGGCAAGTTACCAGGCGGTCCCTCATGTCCACCAGCCACTCAGCTATGTACATTTCTAATAATCGAATCACCAACCCTTCCCTCCTGGGCAGTAGCCCTGGGAAGCTTGTCCTCAGTGCATCACCTGGAGAGCAAGTCCTTGTTACAGGATTACTTCCTGCTACATCAGGGTGATGTTCTCCAACCAGGAGACCTTTCTGATCCAAGGCAGCACTGGGGCTGCCAGACTGGACTTCGGACTTGGCTACTATGTCCCTGAAGGTCTCAAAGTACCTTTCTATCTGCCTCATCTCCTCCAGGTCTGCCACTCTAGCTTCCAAAGATCAGACTCTTTCTCTGAGAGCCAGGAGCTCTTTGCGCTGGATGCACACATACAATCTTTCACCGGTGGGTAAAAATCACACATGTGACAATGCAAAAGACTGGAAAGCCCCCCCTCTTGCTGCTAGACTGCTGCCTTCATCTTAATTTTGTTGAGTTACTAGTTAAGTTTAGGTTACTAAAGGAGTTGGAATTAGAGTTCTTTAAATTTACAGGTGTATTTACTAATTAATCTGCTAGTGTCCTACAAGGGGATGGTTACACTCAACAGCTGGTGCAATAGTATGATTTACATAAGAGCCTGATTGATTTTTTTAATGAGAAAGGGTCTCTTGCCTAAAAATCAAGGGTTGAGCTAGAGGTGGGAAGGTGGGAAAGACAGACACTAGATAACTCCCTTTGGCTTGCTTATTATCTCAGACACATACAAGCTTTAAAGAACACATCCCACTATTTCACCTCTCTCCAAACTAAGTCGTAAGATTTCCCAAAGCTATACTTACCAATCCTCTTCAACCACCATTAAGTTGATCTTCACTCAAAGGATTGAAAGGTTTGAGATGTGCATGCCTAATGGTGCGCGCTTCCGGTCCTCTTCTACTGTAAAAGGTGCGGGACCTCTGGATGCTGAGGTTGTGGAGTTCAAAGCCTGGATCGCTGTGCCTCTGGAATCCTCTCCCGTGGGATGCTGGGAGCAGTATGCAGATAAGCCTTTCATTCCTTTTCTACTGGGTGAAATAATTCTAAGCATGGAAGAATAGAGGGATCTAGGGGCAATTGTATTTGATGATCTTAAGGTGGCCAAACAGATGGATAAGGAAAAGGCAAGAGTCAGAAAAATGCTTGGCTCTACAAGGAGTATGAATGGTTAGCAGAAAAAGGTAGGTGATACTGCCTCTGTAGCCCTGATGAGACTTAATTCGGAATACCATGTACAATTCTGGAGACTGCACCTTGTAATGGATATAAATCAATGGAGTTGGTCTAGGAGATGGCTACTAAAGTGGCCAGTGGTCTCCATTCTAAAGCATATGGAAACAGACAAAGATCTAAACATGTATACCCTACAGGAAAGGCGACATAGGTAGATGATAGAGACATTTAAATACCTTCAAAGTTTCAATGCACAAGAAATTAGTCTTTTTCAACAGAGAGGAGACTCTAGAACAAGGGGTCATGGGATGAGGATGAAAGGGGTGTAGACTCTGGATAATCTAAGGAAATATTTCTTTAGGGAGAGCATAGTGGATATATGGAACAATCTCCTTGTGGAGGTAGTAGGGACAAGAACAGTATATGAATTTAAAAAAAAGCACAGGATAAACACAAAGGATCTCTGAGGGAATAGTAGGGATTGTAAAACTGGGTTAATTGGGTAGATAGGCCATATGGTCTTTCTGCCATTGCATTTCTAGAGCTATAGATCAAGGTAAGTATATAGCTGCTTACAGTTCAAAAGTTTAAAAATGGTCAAGGTATCATCTTTCATCTGTTTTTAAGTAATCCCAGAGCCTCAATCTAGCAATAGCTGCAGTTAGTCATTAACCATGTATTAGTTGCATATTCCAGCACTCTGGTATGCAAACTGAGTTCCAATTGTTGATCTGCTCATTCTTGTAAAAGATTAATTTAAACTCAATACCACTTCCCACTATAAGAGAATCAAAAGACAGCTCTCATAAAAAAGTGTATTCTATTGATTCTTGAACACAATATACAATAAACCCAGGGCTTTCTTATATCCTCATTAACCAGAAGAAGTAACCCTATTACAGTAAACTGAACCATTTAACAAAGCAACAGCTACTGCATTATAGATATCTTAATTAAGGATTCATTTCATCTCAAAAAATGTCTGTTTTTACTGGAGACTCCGAACTGGATGGATTCTCAAGTGCTGAACATTCCAGAAACTCTAGCCAAACAGAAGTCACTTGTAGATTTGATAAGGGATAGAGAGAATACAAAGAATGTGAAAAATGAAATTAAACAAAAAGATTTCAATGATAAAGGAAAAGGAAAAACTTGCAAAAAGCATAATAAATCTAGACATCCATAGGTCATACCGCCATTTTATTTTCTGAAGGAAAATATTCAAAATGTATTGGCTTTTGAATATATTGGGTGATGTAAAATTACATGGAAATTTATTAATACTGTGCAGCAAAATACTAATCATTACATCAGCAGCTCTCCAAATTGCTGCAGCAAATCAGAGGCCTTGATTAAAACCTGAAGACTAAACTTTTCCCCTGCTAGTGAAATCACAAAAAAAAAAACAAAAAAAAAAACTAAAACTAAAACAGTACTTGCCAAGTGGAGAATAGATAGTGTTTCAAAAGATTGTGATGTGCTGTTACTGGATGTGTAGCAAGATATCAACTTTGAAGAAAGTTCATATTACAAAACTGTCAATTTATATAATACTTTGCTTAGTAGTTAACATAAATGCTATGAAAAAAGTACCTTCAAAAGTTTTTTTTTACATTTATTTCAAACCATATTACTTAGAATGGAGAGTGGCTGTAGGGTCACCTCACTGCATCTTTGATATTGGGACTCTTATCGATCAATATAGGGAACAATAAGATAATTGGACATCAATTATTTTTCTTGCATTAGCAATCAAGCTCAGGGTTGTAATCTTTTTAACATCAGATGAAGTGTTCCTTGATAATGAGCTAATTTACTTCAGTGACACAAGTTAACAAAAAACAAAGAATGTTTTTACTAACAAGTACATTTTGATAGGAATAAACCTGAAATGAAATCAGCTTTTTTTTTTTTTTTTTTTTTTATTGATCATGTCAGATTCTAGGCCACATGTACTGAAGAGTTTGTTCTCATTGTGAGGCTATGAGAAAAAAAAATGTTTAGTACATCTGGCCTATGTTAGCTAACATAAAATTCTCGGAGATGACCCTACCGAATGCATGCCAGTTCTCAATGCTAATTCAAACGTCCTCAACGTTGCACAACAGTTTGTTGAGTTTGTCCTAACAAATGATAATACTTTTAAGGTAATGCCCACACTCTGCTTTAGTCTATGAAATTCAAATACCATTTATTAGTCACACAACTAAGAGACACTATCCTCAGACTGAGTTCAGATCCCTTTGGAATGCTCAGGGAGGAAGATAATACCAGGAGGAAACATAAGCAGTCTGGTACTCTAAGTGACCTGCATGTTTGTAGAGAACTTGAAATCTTGTGCAAGGGGACAACAAAGTACAGTACTAGATTGGGCATCATTGGAAATTTAAGCATTCTCCTCCCTTCTGGGGATCAGATAATACAGTACTTGAAAAGGCAAAGATAGCCGTCAAAGATTATTCAACAAGTCCAGGAATGGATAATCCACGTTAACTGCTACAAGATTCAGTAATTTTAGCTACCAGCTCTTTTACAGTTCAAGCATTTTATGAAGATTTTGGATGCTCTCTCTCAGTGTAACACCAGGTAAAGCAATAAGGGGAGAAAAATGAGAAACCAGGCTAGTGCAATAGATATCCCCTACTAACTCAGCTGGAACAGCCACTTCTTAAGTTTCACAATACAGTTCAGTTTGGCGCATGAAAGTTTATTTCTCAAGATCCCTGGCTAGAAAACCAAGGCTGCAGAGCTGGAGAATGCTTTTCTCTAACAATAAAATCTTTCACATTATGTCTCCTCGCCACAAAACAGCAGCTTAAGGTTCTCAAGCTTCTGTATCCTAACAGGTCTTCACGTCCAGGGCTGGTGCAAGGGTATCAGGCGCCCTAGGCGAACCTTCTGCCTTGTGCGCCCCCCCCCCCCAGTCCAGGCCCCTACTCCAGCCTCAAACTCAGAACAGGCCCCCCCCCTCTTACACACACTTAGGCTCCTTGTCTCATTCACACATGCACCCTTACACAGGCTCCCTCCCTCCCTCCCACTAAAACCACTGCTCTCTCGTACACACACAATTCCTCTTACTCACACACAAAGAAGTGTCTGTCGTGGCCCACCGAAACTTTGCTTCTCTCAGCCATAAGCAGGATGGGCACTGCTCGGGGCCCACACAGCGTCTGCATTTCTCGGACGCGAGGAGGATGGGTGCTGCTCGCAGCCCGCCGAGTCTCTACTCCTCTCGGCCGTGAGTGGGATGGGTTCTGCTCGTGGCCCCACATGGCTGCTCTTTGCCGCCCCCTAATGGCTGGCGCCCTAGGCGACCGCCTAGTTCACCTATTGGGAAACACTGGCCCCATTCACATCAGCAAACATCTTGGAGGGGCTGACTATGATGCAGCAGCAGCACAGTGCAATGACATGCAGGAGTCATAGGTTTGAACCCTCAAGCAGGCACCGGCTCCTTGGGCCAGCCAAGGCTAAGGATCCTTCAGAGACAGAATTCAGAGCCTCTGGGAAGGAGGGAGCCCCCATCATAGTATGCCAACACCACCTACTAGCTAGCTTAAGCACACTTTTGCCGGGTTCTACAGTTGAAGTGTGAAAAATGATCATCAGCCAGTGGATCACTGCCTCAATGACTGGGCACGATGGGAGAGGGGATAACATGGGGGAGGTGGAAGGAACCCCAGGAAGCGGCATGAAGGTTAAGTCTAGCTGAAACAGGTTCTGACGGAGCTGGAAGTCCAAAACTGGAGGAAGCTAGTAGGCCAGACACCCCCCCTGCCCCGCTCCCAAACTTCGTAATGAGAACACGGATCTCAGGAGTAATTTTTCTACCAATTTTCTCCCATTTTTGTTCGACATAATAAATGCTGAAATTCCTGGGAAAAACATTAAAATTTAAAATGAAGGTCTCTACCAATCCCTTACCTGCTGGCAGGTATGATGGGTATAACCACATACTAGAGAAAAATATTACTCCAGATATTCTAAGCCAATCATCATTTTGCAGGTCAAAAGGGATTTTTTTTTTTCATTGTAGAATTTCCTACAGATGCATGTGCCCTGGATTATCATGAGCTGTTAGGCAATCAGAAGGTGGAGCTCAACAGGCTTTTGGTCTTCTTTCAGATTAACCGAACTATGTAACAATTGCACCCTGGGCCTTTTGTCTACAGCCACTAGGTTTTCTTTTTTCTGATTAGACCTCACTTCTTCCCTCTGTAATCAAGCAATCACCACAGCAGTCCTTTAGATTACTACAACTAGTTACTGCCTTCAGACTCTGAATGTCTCGTGGTGCTGCAATATGACACGGAATGCTCCCAACCCCAAGGACCAAGACTACCTGTGTCATCTGAGATGTAAGAGTAAGTCAGATCTGTAGCTCAAACCCAGGTCTCTTACATGGTACCAATCAGAGATGCCACTAGGCCACAGACCCAACTCGGACATCATGACATCTTGAGGGTTACTCAAAACTGATACCCTGCATCTGAGGAAGTATTCAGTTTAACTATTTACAATAGGAAAAGTTCAGTGGGGAAATGTGGGTGAAATTAAACTAACATTTACGGGTAACAATCACGGGTTAACAGTGCGCTCCGGTGTACTGTATCGGCCTGTATATTATCTTGGCTGCCAGATGCGACTTCCAGAGCTTCTCCACTGCTGCTGCTCAGAGCGAGTCACATTCAGTGCTCAGTGCACTCTCCCACCAATCTCATTCCGCCTGGATAAGACAGAGCCTGGAAGAACTCACAGGGGAAGATGAGGAGGTGCTGTATCAAACACGTGTGCTGCACGGAGCAGGACCCAGCTATCTGTGCTCTGCATGCTGCCCGTAATTCCCACACTCCAAGGCTTCTGCTGTAGCTAGGAAAAAAGAAGTGGCATGCACGATTACCCATGTCCTCACAAAGAAGCTTCTACAGATTTCAGCACCACCACGGGTGTCTCTTCGTGCTGTGAGGTTCTAAGAGCGAAGCCCGGGTGCTGGCCTGCTTCTGAGCATCAGGCAGTGACGACTTTTCCGTGGCACAGCTGAGGAGGTCTAAAAGCACACTGCTTGGGCAACGCTGCAGTAAGCTGCTGTTTAGATTTGAACTGCAAGGCAAGCCCTCAGACATGTCCCAAATCGGTTAAAATACAAACAAAAACCTTCCAGAAAATGCCATACAATTGTTAAAACAGTTCGCCTCACAAAACTAAAACAAACCTAGAAACGGGATCTAGAAATTCATATGAACAGAAGTCAGTACAGTAAAAGTGACAAAACAAAGATGAACTGAGACAGCGTGCAGTTTGCCATCTGCTCTTTAATACTAACTAATCTGTAGGAATTATAAATAGGCCTTACTGACCTTCCAAATGTCCTTATATTTCCTTACATATCTCTGTATAGCAGCACAGTAAATACTCCTCATATCAACTTTCCAACTGCTCAGCTAAAATTTACATATCAGTTTTTCACCTGCATCACAAAACGTCAATGCCCCATCAGAGGCCAGTTTACTCCAAGAAACAAAACACTTTTCAAGGTATTTTTGGCAGCCTATAACAGCTTGTAAATCCACATCATTACAGTCGTTAGAAGAATTTCATTTCATGCTTGCATTCACCAACACTTAAAGAGCTCAGCCTTTGCTGTTGGGCATTAATCATGCGATTAAGCACATTGAATTTAAACTCAAGGCTAATAGCATGTGCTACCAAATATTAGTTTTACATGCTGCCAAGGAAGAACTGTAAAAAGCAGTCCTTCACATTTCACTGCATCAGACAAGGAAACCTGAGGTGAGAAAACATTTTAAATTGTGCTTTCAAGAAAGAACAAAGGCATATAAATGCGGTAGCCGTTGACTTGATTATCACTAGAGCCGAGCATATGTAGTATGAATGTCTTCCCCACCTCCACCATGGAAACATGCCTAATGACTTGTAATTAAAGTCAATGTTTCTCCAAGAGAAGCATTTTTTAAATTATGTTATCCACCTTGAAATAAATGGAATACTGCCAAAACGGAGTCTGAAGACTAGGATACTGAAGAGCAGTTCACATGCAGCAATAGTACAAGAAATAATATATATTAAAGGGGAAGGTGAATACGCCGAATAATCATTTTCCAATAAAAATGTTCTCATTTTCAATATCCATGAGGGTCAATTGTAGGCAGATACTGAAGCAGGCGTCTGCACTGTATTTTAAAATTAATATGGCCTATAGAAGTCTTCCTGCTGAAATCACTATACTAGAAAAACAGCGGAATCACTCCCTTGACAAAATAGAGCATGGCATTCTGATCACAGAGGTCATTCTCATTCCAACCGATAGAAAGTCCGGGGCTAGAAAACTGGACATAATGGGCTAGGTGAGAAAGACTCAAGAACTGTACTGCTAATAGGAACATTCTGTACTATGTATGGAGAGAGAGAAGATCAAGTACTGAGATGCAATCGGAGACCGAGAAAACAGGAGAGAAACAGCAATAGTTCCAATTGGGTTGGACACCCCTGGCTTAATTTAAAAAAAAACAAAACAAAAAAAAAACCCCTCCAAGTGCACTCAATATATTGCGCCTGCGAGCACCAGAAGAAAGCACTCTGGCACAACGCGCACATTAAGAAGGGCACCAGCAGTAAATCTAAAAGATTGAGATCATTCCCAGACTGCCCTGGTTTACGAGCAATGTTCAATCCTGTCCCGTATATGTAAAACAAACCCATTTAGACACTACTCCAAAAGAAAAGCTTTGAAGGACTTAATAAACTTAGTCTTTTCTGAAAATATGCCATATTTTTTCTTTTACTGAGAGTTGCTACACATTGCTAATTGCTACTAATTAAGTGATGATTAAAAAAAAAAAAAAAAAAACAAACAACCCTGGAAAAAGCCAACTTTTTCTGGATGACAGAGGCAAGCATATAAAGTATATCCTTGAACAATAAGTCTCAATAAGGGTTGGTGTGGTGCTCTGGGTTTTAGTAATTACACTATTATATCACTTAAATGGAATACATTTTTAATTTATGCAACCTACAAACTGGTTAGTGACAAAATGTAATAAAATTATAACCAAGCAATTATATTAAGTTTTTCAAATGCTCTTTGTAACAAATCTTTAACATGCATAAATATATCTGTTAAAAATTAAAGGGATAACAATCTATCATAGCATTCATTACACAGTGTCATTCAAAGAAATACAAACTTGCACATAAAATTAGACTGCAGCGTGTGGGAAGAGAATGGAGGGAGCAAAGAGGGGTGGGAAGTGGCAAATATCCAGCATGGAGGAGATGGGAGGACAGAATAAGCATGCTGGGAGGGGGTGAAGAGAAATTTTGCTTCAGCTAGGGAGTGGGTCAGAGTTTGCTGGGGGGTCGGGCTGGGGAGGAGAGGTGCGACTAGAAACTTCTGGGGAATTTCATCAGGCATCAGCTAATATATATATATATATATATATATATATATATATATATATATATGTTACTATTACTCCTTATTTCTATAACGCTTATAGATATACACAGCACTGTACAAATCCATGAGACACCCTTCTTTATTAGAGTGTCAAGACAAGCAAACAGAACAAAAGACACTTTAACCATTTTTTTTTTTTTTAAATAAATGAAATTCCTAAAGCCAACAAGGTTATGATCACGAGAAATCAGAGATTAAGACTTAGAAGCAAATCTCAAAAAAGTGGGTTTTTAGACTGGATTTGAAGAAAGACAGAGATGGAGCATGACACCAACTCAGGAAGTTTATTTCTAGCACACGATGCAGCAAGATTCAATGCATAAGAGTCAGGAGATGTCAAAAGCATGAATGTATACAAATTGGTAACAACCTAATCACCAATCTTTTTCTTCTTTAGTGCAAAATTAGCATCTTCCAACTAGTGGCATGGTTGGATCTTCTTTGCAAGTTATCACAGCACAGCTAGCTTCTATACAGTAATAACCTACAGAGTCAGCTACAAACCGATTTGTAAAAGGGTTGGTATGCACTAGCTAAATGCTCCAATTGGCTGTGCTGACTGTCAGTCTCACCAGCCCCAGGATGAAAACAACCTACACAACTCCACCCCCACCAAAGTGTGATAAGGTATACCAACCTCACTGAGGTAAATAAAAAACGAACACGTGGATCCATCCACTCCATAACTTGAATAGCATGAATCTGATCGCCACATATCCTTCATCCACTGGAAAGAAAAATAGTTGTCAGTAGATAAATACCTCCTGGTTCATCTACTCTTGCCCCTACCTAATGTGTCACTGTAGACCTTACTCTGCCTTCAGCCATCTTTCTCCCTTGTCCTTGGCACTGCCCTCTGTAATCTAGCAGAATAATTCCTCTCACCATTTTGCTTTGCCACCACTATTGCCGGTAGGCTATGCCAAGCAACTGCTACACTTTTAGGAAAAGTAGTATTTCTCAATTCCTCTGCATGCCCTCTTATTACAACTTCATGCTGGGACCCTGGTCCTTCAACTTTTTTCTATGGAAAATGCTACTTTCTTGTACTTTATTCAAGATTACTGGATAATCAAATGCTTTGATTATGTCCCCCCTTTCTCTTCTTTCACCTACAGAAAATATTTTAAGTTTCTGAATCTTCTCTGTCTAGGGTTTGTAATTGTAGGTCCTGCACCAATTTTGTAGCCCATCTTTCAACTTCTTCCATCCTCTCCTTATAAAGGGGAATACTTAGCATCCTGTTCTTTTCACATTTTTATGAATGCAGCTAAACCACATCCAACGTGGAAACACCGCTCGCTTTTAGAACTAAACTGAGGGGGAAGACCACACACACCTCAAAAGAAAATGTTAACACTGCCACACAAAATACACTAAAAAGGTAGGCAAGAAAAGGTTCAAGCAGCCCCAGACTGGGGGATCTGACTGTTCTGAATGGGGCCTTTGTAGGCTGTGATTTTTAGATTGTATTTACATGTGAAGAAAATTACTTTAACATATGGACTGTTTTGGGGGGGGCATATGACTGATTTATGTGGTAGACACTAAGCTACTCTAGTCAATACCCTGGGACGTTTTGTTTATAAAACCGAGGCCACCTGAACTTTATCCTTAAATCTTTTGGGCCACCTTCCATTTTAAGAGTTTCGACCCCAAAAGATAATGACAGTTTCGAAGACTGGGTAAGGTTCTTCAGCCATTTAATATGAAATAGTACCATAATTTTATATATATATATATATATATATATATATATATATATATATATATATATATAAAAGACGAAAGAATATCAAGTTTTACCTAAAATGAATATTTATCACTGTGTTTACATTATTAAATTATACAAACACATACTAGTTGGTAGAGAATAAAGCGGGAAACAGGGCACACAGTTCAACAGTTTTTGGGGGTTTTTTTTCCAGGAGGCCTGGTAGCTCCTTTCTCCCTTTTCTTCCAGTTCAATTGGAACCAGTGCTGGGATTTTGGGGCCATGAGCCTATATCCTGGAGATTTTCCCCCTATTTTATAATAGCACTATCTTCCCACTCTTCCTCATCTGGTCACTGCAACAATCCTGAGGATGGGAGCCATGCACCAGGGCTCATTCCAAAGCCCTATATATCATGGTCTGTAGATGCAACCACGTGCTGCTCTTAATAACTACGACGCCATCCCCAGAAGACCCAAATCTGGGATCTTCCGCATGGCAGCACTGCCACTGATCTACCGAGGCTGACCATGGCTAAACCGTTTTATAAAATTTCAGATTAAAATGTCATCAGTGAACCACTTTCTATCTTTCTACATTTGTAACTGCAACGTACAGAAAAACTTTGCTAAACAAGAAAAATTAAAAAAAAAAAAATCAGCATAAAATAATTCTAAAAAAAGTAGAAAAACAATCATTTCAAAAACGTTTAATGACAGATGTGATTTTGTACAATATAAACCACCCTGGATAGTCTTCATCTTGTAAGGCAACAAATAAACGGAAGTTAATAAATCAAATGGTATCTAGGGCTATCAACAAAAAGCTAGCAAAAAATAAACACCCCCCGAAAACTAGTTGAAAGTGCTTAGTGGCCGCAAAATCTTATCTAGCGGTAAATGCAAGCAGGAAGTAATACGGTAAGGATTTAAATATGTTTATACTGGCTGAGCATGAAAAAAAAAAAAACTCTCTCTCACTCCTCCACCCCAAGAAAATAGCTACTTAGTGGAAACAATGCAAAACCATCAGTCCAAACATTTTATAAAATTTGAGCATTTGTCACCTGGCACAACATAATGATGTGCAAATAAACAAAAGACCAAGCAACAATCCCGTGCGCCAAATCACACACTAGCATATCATCATCTGTGTTTTTTCCTTCAGTAGACTAGAAAAATTGGGTGAACAGCCACTGATTACTATTCCTCAGCAACTATCGTATGTTGTACAATTAATTAGGAAGCATCTCATCCTATCCATCATTCAGCTGCTTGAGAGTCCACAGGTAACAGTCATCTTTATATGTCAGGGGAGGGGGGAGTTTTAGGAATAGGCTACCTTATTTTTTTCCCCCGTTATGTTATTCTTTGGATTTTCTTCCACTAGTAAAATGAACATATGAGGATGATGGGCACCACTTTCCTTACCTTTACTTTACCCTCACAGTGAGGGAAGCCATCCATAGGAGGCAATTCACACTGCTCTTGAGCGCCATTAATGAGATCTGCAAAGAAAAGTCCAAGAAAAGCTTAAGTAATGATAGCAATTTTATTATTATGTATTACTGTCAAGTATAATAATCGCCAACTTTTCTAAGAGTCAGAGCAAAATATTTTTCTTGTAACTTTTCCCTTTTTTGCTCCTTGGTTTTGTGTAAAATTTAGATTTTTTTTTTTCCATTTTTCCTCCTTTTGTCTATTTCTTGTTTTAGTTTTGAAATATTTTTTGGCTTGGATTGTTTTTTTTTTTTTCCCTTCTCGCTCTCCTCAGCTTTTTCTCTTCCTCTTCTCCCCCACTGACCCTACCCCACAGCTTCTTGTCTCTGGAGCAGAGCAGAGTAGCCCCAGGCTGCAGGCGCTTCTCCCAAACCCCACCACGCCTGTGGCAGCCGCTGCTGTCTTCCAAGCTGCCTCCATCATAGGCAGCGGCTGCTCTTTTGTGGTCTGGGCTGCTGCAGGCAGCCGCTCAATTCTGGTCAGGCTCGTGACAGCTGTTGCCTGGGCAGCCTCCATTCTTCCATTTCGGATCTGCAGCAGCTATTCTTCTGTGCTCTGATGCACCTTCTCCTGAGCCAATAGCAGGTGCTGGACACGCAGATAGTAGGAGGCTGGGCATACTCAGTCTGCTGGCCAAAGTTTCTAGAAACTTTGACAAACGTTTTCCGTGCCAAGCACTAGGGATGTGAATCGGATCCGATATCGGATCCGATTCTGGTTCCGATTCACATCTCTATAGATGTGAATCGGATCCGATATCGGATGTGAATCGGATCCAATATCGGATCCGATTCACATCCCTACCAAGCACCATCAGACGATGTCACCCACATGTGAGGACTACCATCCTGCTCGTCCTAGGAGAAATAAGAGGGTCTAGCAGTGCAATTTTGTTTAACCTTTTGCAATCACAATGCATCAAAACTTTCTTGCAGACAAGTGAATGTAGCGAACGTCTAATGTAATAGCTTTAAACATACTTGGACTTCTTGGTTATTGTTAAATCACATTCCCATATGTATATCAATAAATTATCTTATAGTTCATTAACCATTCAAAATTAGTTCGGAAAAAAATTAGGTCTTCTTGCTAAATAAGATTCACCATGTACTTTCTCCCTTCTTGATCCTTGTAATGTAACTGCTGCCCATCGCACAAACAAGAAGGCCTCAACGTGGTTATCTTCAGGATAAGGTTGAGTCTATTTATTCACCTTGGTTTCTCATCCCTGCATGATGAATATTCTCCATAACTTTCTATCCTTCTTTCCTCATCTGTACTCATCACTAGATATCATCCCTCTATTCATTCTTTTTTTGCTCACCCGCTTTTCCATCTGTCGCCCAAAGTCCTACTTGTTACTGAGAATTATCTGGTTAAAGTACAATCCATCTCGAATTTATTTATGTGCCTATTTGTAAACCGTTGTGATGGTATATCACTAAACGACGGCATAGAAACATTTTAAATAAATAAATAAATGTTTACATACTTAATTTTAGCAAAATAGTTCAAGCACACCATAAAAACCTTACTTAAGAAAGTAACCTAGTTTGGTTAAGCATTCATGAAGCCTTTTTATAACGGTCTCTACTGGGACCATTTCTCCCACAAAAACAAATAAGTCCATGGGAGGATAAAGTAGTGATTTTTCTTTTTTCCTAAAAATCTTGGCTGTCACATGCATCAGAATGGGGTGGGCCACATGGGCAATGGCCCGACCAACTGTAGGCAGGGCAGCATAGTAATTCTGTTGCTGTGGAAAGGGTCACAAAATCCCTTCCTAGCCACTGAAGGAGATCTGGAGCCCAAATGAAACAGGCAGCAGCAGCAGCTGGCCAGCAGGACATTTCAACTCCTTCCCCTTGCTGATTAGCAGCAGGAGGAGGAGGAGGAGGAGAACAGCACCAGATCCTATCCCTTTGCAATCCTTGGCCTGTCTGCCACTCAAGTGCATGGGACACTGTACAGCTGCATGGTTCAAAGCAGCGGTTGGACCAAGAGATGGAGGAAAAGGAGGAGGAGGACTTAGCCCAAGGCACCACCACTGCCCTCCTCCTGTTGCTAATCAACACAGGAAGGGAGAGGAAAGGAAGGATGGGGGTTCTGCAACTGCTGCTGGTCAGATTCAGAGCCTAGGCTGGGAGGATATGGGAGAGAAAGGAAGAGGCAGGGTAATAGAGAGAGAGCGAGAGAGAGAGAGGGGGGAATAGAGGCAGGGGAACAGAGTGAGGCCAACAAAGAGGACAGAAATGGAAACAGGGGAAGAGAGAGGGATGGGTCAGAGAATGGTTGGGTTAGCTTAACCTTTCCCAACCAAAGAAAGATTCTGCTGCCCATGACAGTAAAGGACATCAAAATAATCCACCCACATTCTTATCCTATTATTAAAGTGCTACCCAAGCAAATTCACTTATATGAGAGAGGAGTTTTTAAAAGTTGCATATCTTAAAGCTTGTATGACATTAAGTACTAACACAAGCCAATGCCAAGAGCAATTAATACATGTTCCAAAGGCAGAACGGAATGAAAATATCAACACATCTTCCGTTAACTTAGATAAAAGGAAAAAGTCTATATTTCAAACTCTGTTTTTTCCTCCGTGAACAGTTAAGCTTAAAAAAAAATACAAAAATAAAATCAACCTAATAAACGAAGGTTGACCGACGTGCCGCAAATGCGCAGTAGAGAGCAGCTCTACCGCGCATGCGAGCACGTCGGTCACAGTGTGCCTCTTAAAAATAAAAATGGTGCTGTAGGAGCGGCGGCAGCGGCGGCCCGAAGACCCGGAGCGGCAGTAGCGGCGGCCCGAAGGCCCGGAGCGGCGGCGGCACCGGCCCGAAGACCCGGAGCGGCGGCGGCCCGAAGACCCGGAGCGGCGGGAGCCGCGGCCCAAAGAGCGGCGGCACCGGCCCGAAGACCCGGAGCGGCAGGAGCGGCGGCCCGAAGACCCAGAGCGGTGGGAGCGGCAGCGGCGGCCCGAAGAGCGGCGGGCAGCACCGGCCCGAAGACCCGGTCTGTCCCTCCCTCGCGCGCATGCCGCCGCCGCTCCGGGTCTTCGGGCCGCCGCTCCTGCCGCTCCAGGTCTTCGGGCCGGTGCCACTCCGGGTCTTCGGCGGAGATCGACTGAGGGGAGGAAGGAGGGAGGGAGAGGGGAGGAGGGAGAGAGGAGTGACTGAGGGGAGGGGGGGAGAGAGGAGTGACTCAGGGGAGGAGGGGAGGGGGGAGAGAGGAGTGACTCAGGGGAGGAGGGAGGGGGGGGAGAGAGGAGTGACTGACTGAGGGGAGGGGGGGAGAGAGGAGTGACAGGGGAGGGGGGAGTGACTGAGGGGAGGAGGGAGGGGGGGAGAGAGAGGAGTGGGAGAGGGGAGAGAGTGGGGGAGGTGGGAGGGAGAATGAGGGGGAAGGAAATGATCCAAAAAAAATGTTAATGTAGCCCGTTTTAACGGGCTTAACGGCTTGTATATATATATCCCAAACCTTTGCTTTGTTCTCTGTTTAGATAGGTCTTATGCTTTTCCTAAATACATCAGATAATTCAAAATGAAAATGTCTAAGGAGATAGAGTTACTTACCTGTCACAGGTGTTCTAGGACAGCAGGATATTAGTCCTCACATGTGAATGACATCATCAGATGGAGCATGCACGGAAAACTGACTGGCACATTGGAGCAAGCTCAGCATGCCACTTTCCGTGTGTCCACACAGGGTCCCACTTTAGTCTCGTAACACAGAATTTACGAGAGAAAAAATAAAACAGAAGAGAACCCAACTTTGGGGTGCTGGGCGGGTTTCCTGAGGACTAACATCCTACTGTCCTAGGAGAACACCTGTTACAGGTAAGCAACTCTTTCTCCTAGGACAAGCAGGATGGTAGTCCTCACATGTGGGTGAATACCAAGCTACAGGCTGCTCCCGGATACAACAATGACAAACAGCCCCCTAACTGGGTGCCAACAGGCACAAGAAACTATGGTGCTGTTTGTAACAGAGGAAGGCAGCCTGCACCCTAACAATGGACCCTAGGTAGGGAGAGCTGGGTTTAAGGCTGGAAGAGATTGTGAAGGACAGATTGGCCAAAGCTGTTGTGTCGACCATCCTTGTCCAAGCAGTAGTGGGCAGCAAACTTGTGTAAGGAACTCCATGTCGCAGCAGATTTCGGTGACGGGAACTGCCCACAAGTGGGCTACCGATGCCGCCATAGCTCTCAAAGAATGAGCCTTGACATGGCCTCCAAGCTGAAGGCCCGCTTGCGCATAGCAGAAGATACAATCCGCCAGCCAGTTGGACAGAGTTTGCTTGCCCACTGCAACTCTCAATCTATTCTTGTCAAAAGATATGAAGAGCTGTGTGGACTGCCTGTGGGCTGCTGTGCATTCTAGGTAGAAAGCCAAGGCCTTCTTGCAATCCAAATCGTGCAGAGCCTGTTTGCCCTGGTGTGAATGAGGCATTGGAAAGAAGGTGTTTAGAATGATTGACTGATTGAAATGAAAATCAGTCACCACGTTAGGCAGGAACTTAAGTTATGTACACAGAACAACCCTATCATGAAAGGATTTTGTGTAGGGCGGATTTGTAACCAAAGCCTGAAGCTCAGTGATCCTGCGCGCCAAAGCAACGCCACCAAGAAAAGAACCTTCCAGGTGAGGAACTTCAAATCGCAAAAGCGCAGAGGCTTGAAAGTCTCGCATGAGCTGTGCCAATACCACGGTGAGGTCCCAGGACACACCAGGAAGCTGAAGGGGAGGCTTCAGCTGAAGCAGATCCCACATAAATCACACTACTAAGGGCTGCACAGAGATGGACGTACTAGCAACACCCTGATGGTAAGCACTGATGGCACTCAGGTGTACCCTGACCAAACTAGTTTTCAACCCAGCCTCCGAGAGATGCCACAAACAGTCCAGCAGTTTCAAAGTGGAAAAGATGAATGGATCCAAGCCATGACCCTCGCACCAGACTGAGAACCTCTTCCACTTCAGTCTGTAAGGCTTCCTAGAAGCAACCACCACGAGAGACACATCAGAGAGGTCAAGGGACTGCAGGACTAGCTTCTCAACATCTAGGCCATTGAAGCTAATGACCTGAGGTTTGGATGGTGTAGCCTGCCCCAATCCCGAGTAATCAGATCGGGGGAGGTCCCCAGACTGATCGGATCTCTGATCGACAGGACCTGCAGGAGCGGGAACCAGATTTGTCATGGCCAATAGGGAGCCACCAGGATCATGGTCCCCTTGTCCTGCTGGAGCTTCAAGATAGTCTATTACCAGCAGAAGCGGAGGGCATGCATACAGAAGACCCTTACCCCAATGGCAGGTGAATTGGCTCACTTTGTTGTTGCAAGGGGAGGCAAAGATGTCCACATCTGAGGTTCCCCATATGTGGAAGATCCGGTCAGCTACTGTTTGATCCAGTGCCCACTCGTGCGGTCAGAATGCTCCATTCAGGCGGTCTGCAACCACATTCTCTGTCCCTGTTAGGTACACTGCTAAAAGGAGCATGCCTTGTGACAGAGCCCAGGCCCCTATCTACACCACTTCCTGACATAGGAGGAATGAACTAGTGCTCCCCCTCTTTATGTACCACATCGTGACCTGATTGTCTGTCTGGATCAGGATCGCTTTGTGGGACAAGCGATCCTGAAATACCCAAAGAGCATAGCTGATTGCCCAAAGCTCCAGGAAGTTAATCTGGTATTGAGCTGAGCAATGACCTTGGGTACAGAAACTGTCCACATGCACCCCCTCCTCCCCAACCCAGGGGGGATGCATCAGTGGTTAGTATGACCTGGGGGGGGGGGGGGGGACTTGAAACTGGACCCCTTGCTCCAGACTGGACAGGTCCTCCCACCAGGACAGGAAGACCTGGAGAGGTGATGTAATGCACATACGCGCATCGAGGCCCTGGGCTGCCTGCATCCACTGAGACCGCAACATCCACTGCACTCTGGACATGCAGAAGGGCCAAGGGGGTAACATGTTCAGATGCTGCCATGTGACCTAGAAGATGCAGCAGAAGGTGAGCCAAAACCTGCCAGTGGCAGCCGACCAAACTCGCAAGGGACAACAGGGCAAGTGCTCGGTCATGGGACAGGAATGCTCTGGCTTGCAATGTGTCCAGTCTGGCCCTGATGAATTCCAGGCGTGGCATTGGGATGAGATGGGACTTGGAGGAAGCGCCTGCCAAGAGAAAAGTTCAAAATGGTCTCTTGGAACAGTCTCCACCAGATGAGACTGCAGCACCAAAATGGTCAGTTTGAGAGCGTGTTGTGCACCCTAGGTGGCACTCTTGACCAGCCAGTTGTTGAGGTAGGAGAACACGTGTACCCCCTGATGGAGGTGCACCCCCAAAACTGCCAGGCACTTGGTGAATACAGGAGGGGCTGACGCAAGGCCGAATGGCAACACACTGTACTGAAAGTGTTCCCTGCTCATAACAAATAGGAGATACTTCCTGTGACCAGGGAAGATCTCTATGTGGGCGCAGGCATCTTAAGTCGAGGGAGCAGAGAGAGTCTCCTTTTTGCAGGAGTGGGATCAGGGTGCCCAAAGAGACCATTTGAACTTTTCTCTTTGAAAAAAGTGTTCAAGGCTTTGAGGTTGAGAACAGGGCGGAGGTCCCCTGGTCTCTTTGGTATCAGGAAATAAGAGAGTAGAATACCCGTCCTCGCTGACGCAGAGGGACAGGCTCAACGGCTACGGCCATTAGAAGGGTGGTGAGCTCTGTCTAAAGTATTTCCTGATGAGTGGACGAGGCCCATGATGGCTAAGGGGGAGAGTCCATGGGGACCTCCCTGAAATTCAGCTTGTACCCTTGGCGAATGATGGAGAGAACCCACGTTCTAAGGAGAAGCTCATTAAAGATGTCAGGAATGGGAACAGCCACTATCTCCTTAGGAGCATCAACAAATTGGAGTACCTCCAACATCTTATGTCGTGCATCCTCCTCCATGAGAAGCTGGAAGGGGATAGACTCTGCTATGGCCCTAACAAACCCTGCAAAGGAGAGGTTCTCTGGGGGAGACCAGCATGTTTCCTTTGATGAGGAAGGCTCTGAAAGGGGGTCATCAGATTTCAGATGAAGTCTCTGAGGAGACATCCCCCCACGGGTCCATAAGGGCCTTCTTCCTCACTGAGGCCATTGTGAGACCTGTGTGGGTGATGCCTGATGAAATTCCTGGCCCTGGACTCAGAGGGCCTTGAAAAGCATCGTGGAAATCAGTAGTCCCACCAGTA
Source organism: Rhinatrema bivittatum (assembly GCF_901001135.1). Taxonomy (NCBI): domain Eukaryota; kingdom Metazoa; phylum Chordata; class Amphibia; order Gymnophiona; family Rhinatrematidae; genus Rhinatrema; species Rhinatrema bivittatum. The sequence continues at coordinate 49,041,125 of NC_042620.1, read as the reverse complement.
ACGGGGGAGCAGAGGGCCATGGAAGGCCAGAGGGCCAGGTAAAAGCTCAGTGAACTGAGGCTTTGGGGCCCAGCACCAGCTGCATCTTCCTCATCGGAGGACACAATGAAGGGGATTGCTCCTGATGGAGGCATCGGTGGCTGCTGGGGCACAGAGGGCCCCTCTTGCACTGGTTGTGTCTGAAGAGTGCTGAGAAGGATGTCCAGATGCTCAAGCAGGGGTGCCAAAATAGATGGTGAAGGCTCCAGCACCAACATGGGGACCGGTGGCGGAAGAGTCAACGCTCCACAGAACTTGGAGCACTGTGCTCCAGTTCCTCCTGAAAGTCTGGTAAGGCCAGGACTGAGGGAGGGGGGACAAGGCGTCTCTGGTGCTTCCTCTGTTCTCCGAGGCAGCATGGTGCCTGGCACAGATGTTGGTGGGAAACGCCTGGGACTCCCGGGTTTATTGGAGAATGGGGCCTCCGTATCAAAGGGTCACTTCGGTAGCAGTGCAGCAGCCACTGGCACTGAATCGGAACCGGAGCTATACGTGGATGGTGACTGGTGTCTATGCTTACGAGATCTCCCACGGTGCTCGGCCCAGTTTTCCTTGGTGCCAAGGAAGCGGAGGATCCAGATGTCCTGGAAACCGGTGAGATCATAGAGGACGAATCACTGTTCCTTCGATCTTTAGAAGACGTTGCCAGAGGAGCAGCAAGGGGGGAGCGTATTGAGCGGCTCTCCCCTCAACCCCCGGGTGTCAAGGACTCCGAGACCAGTGTTGAAGGAGCAGACTTTTTAGAACCAAAATGTTTCTCCATCTTATCAAGCACTATGGCCCCTGGGGGGGGGGGGGTCATCTGGTCAGACAGCTGACACCCTTGGATGTCAAGCAAGGCCTCCAGGCAGAGGATGCAAATATCATGCGGCTCTATGATGGACATGGTCCGTGGGCACTGGGAGCACCGACGAAAGTTGGATGATGCCATGAAAAACAACCGGCACGCAGTCGATGACCAGTGGCCACTGAGAAGAGGGACTCTGGGAATCGCCTGTGAAAAAGGAGGAAAAATATTTTTACCTACCGCACCAAGGAGAGGCACCAACCACGAACGGGGACCCACGGAACGGGGAAAAGATTCCCAAAAAACGCACAAAAAGCAACTGCACCGCGGAAAAAGAGAGACTTAAGGAGGACCTCGCATGGATGTGCGGTTAGTGGCATGCTGGCCATGCTCACTGTGCCAGTCAAAGCTTCTAGAAGCTTTGACAAACGTTTCCCATGCTTGGCTCCATCTGATGTCACCCATCTGTGAGGACTACCATCCTGCTTGACCTAGGAAAAGGAAATGCACTATTTTCCTCAGGTATTTCAATAGCGATCCTTATAGTTCCACTAAAGATATGGATCAGATGAGTTTTCAGGATATCTACATTGAGTATGCATGAACTATATTTCCATACAGTGGAGGCAGTGCATGCAAATATATCTTATGTGCATTTGCTGTGGAAAACCTGTCTGGCTGGATGGTTCCTATGGACAGGTTGGGAACTACTGTTTTACTGTTGAAAATGCTGTGCAACTCAGGAGTAGGAAAAGTGGTAGTACCTGCTCAAATTAATGCTCTTTTGTAATAATTTCATAAGCTTTAGCACAGATAAGAGGAAACAAGAACAAATTCTCAGTGTGATGTAATTAATCTATTCTACCATTTACTCTATATGTACAGGGTCCACTCCTCTTTCTGCATTCCTCTTCTCCTCATCTACGCATACAACCAGTATCTGGATAAGCTCCCTTCACAGATGGCCATAGTAAGTTCCTGCCTGGAAAAATATATGGCTTATATGACCATGGATTCTTGTATATAGTTCCTTCATAAAATGTTCTCTCAAACCTAGATCTTACATTTATGGAAGATTTAGCACAGCACAAACTGACTACCTTGAATTCCAAGGAAGACGCCATGAAATTCTACTAGCCACCTCAAAGAAAAGAATGAGTGACCTAGTGGGTAGACTAATGGGTTGGGAACGAGGCAATCAGGGTTTGGATACTGTTCTGCTACTACCACTTAGATGTGTACCTGGCTAACTCTTTTTGCACTTATCTTCTAGGAATATGTTCAGCCCTCTTCTGAAACCCAATATGTTAGTTGCCTTGATCACATCTTTTAGCAATAGATTCCATAGCTTGATTGTACATTGAGTGAAAACATACTTCCTATGATTTGTTTTAAACCTGCTTAATGCTACTTTCATGGAGTGATCCCTAGTTCCAGTGTTGTCTGAAAATGTAAATAACCATTCCCTATTTATCCGTTCTGCTCCACTCAAAATCAATTATATCTCATTGTGCGTTCCAACACATCAAATGACTATTTGATGCTTCTACCAAGGGGTGGCAGAGGCACATAATGGTGTGGCATGGACCCAAGGATCAGAGTCCTTGGTAGAGAATCATCTACAGATCAACCATCTGGAGCTTCAAGATATCTATTATGTTCTAAGGAGTTTTTGTTTCACTTTCTTTCAGGAAAGAATCTTAATCAATATGGACAACCAAGTGGCCATGTTCTATACATATGGGCTCCTATGCCCTCTGAATCTGGTCATCGGTAGGACATTACATTGCTCATCTCCAGGTGACTTATCCAGGAATCCAGAACACATTGGTGGATCACCTCAGCAGAGTGTTACAACTGGATCAGCAGTCCCTGGATCAAGGGATTGTGGACTTATTCAGTCATTGAGGGAAACCAGTAATTGACTGGTTTACCTCAGAAGACAACAGAAAGGGCAAAGTTTTGCTCCATGCTTCCAGGCAGCTACATGTCAGTTCCAAACACTTTTGTGCTAGACTGGAGCACCTGTTTAGTCTGTGTACCCACAGATTCCTCCAATTGCCAGGATCTTCTTTGATACAAAACTAGGATAATCTTCACAGTGCTGGCCTGGCCATGGCAGGAGTGGTATCCATAGCTAGTCCATCTGTCAATTCAATCTCCAGTTCCAATGAACATCTCAGACTCATCACACAAAAGGAAAAGAGGCTCTGCCATCTGAACCTGCCAATGCTGGTCCTCTGCATATTTAGCCGATAACAGAATTCTAACCATGTACCAAAAATAACCATTCAACACAATCAAACTTTTTAAGTGATGCTTATAACTTCTAAATGATGTGGCTTCTTGAGAAGTGCAGAAATACAATAAAGGTTTAACTACAGGGTCCATGGACCCTGCAGTTAAACCTTTATTGTAGAAGCACCCCATCTACTGAACCCTGTGGTTAAACCTTTATTGTAATTCTGCACTTCTCAAGAAGAGACTATATATTTAACATCAACATTTTTGCTATATTACTTCCTGATTGTTTGAGCTTATTGCTATATCACTGAGCATTCACAGATAAGTAGCAGTGCATCTAAATAATCCCCTTGAAGAAACTAAGTAGCAAAACAGAGATCCTTTGTTAGGGTGGTATTTACACATTTAGATCTCAGCATTTACATTTTGAACTTCAGCATATTTTTTGAATGAACACAATTTTGAGATGCTTGCATTGTCAAACAGGGTGGGGGACCAGGCTTTTCATCAAAGGAATATTATTCATTGCGAAATGTTGTGATCTTTTATTTTAATGTATTTGCCACATAATATAGAAGTTATAAGCAGGGCACCTCCTCTTAAAGGAGCCATTGGACTCGTACAGAAGTGGCCAAAGTAAAAAGCTTTATATGTGAAATGGATGAGTTGCTTATCACATTTTCCCCACTGTTCGGTGGTAGTCTGCCTGCTCTAGATCTGTTGAATCCATCAGAGACTTCAGCTTTTCACGTATTTGTGCAGGTACTGCACCGTATAAAGTTGGTGAGCCTTGATCCAAGTACATGGCATGGAATCTTGGAAAAAGCTTCTCTACATGTCTAATGCCTTTGGGTCCTTTCCAGGAGTGTGCTTCGCATGTTTTAACACTAATGCTACCAATATTGAGTAGTGGGAAAGTTGGACAAACCCCTCAACACCTGGAAAGCTTGGCCCTGTATTTTAAAGCCAGTTCATAGGCCATCAGCAGGAATTATATTGGTGTCTGCAACACCTCATCTGGAAGGAACTTGTGAACCAGGATATCAGTAAAATCCGCTGGATGTTGAAGAAATTGATTAAGTCCAAAGACATCTGTTCTCAGTGTATAATTTTTGCTGGACTCAAAGCTTTAGGGCAACAAGAACATTTCAAATCAACAAGAGGTTTTCAAATTTAGTTTATTTGGCTTCTTAAAAGTCAAATGTTCCTGTGAGATGCAATATAACTGCCCTCTATCTGTAATAACTTGCATCTCCCTAAATCTCTGACCTGCCCTGACTTATATAATCAAAATACAACATTCTCGAAGCTTCCAGAATGAATGACGTAACTGGCCAAAGACAAAATACCGTATACTGTTGTCATGACAATCTATCCTGTATAGGAAATGCTTGTGAGGACCTCCCTCAACTAAGAATTCTTCTAACCCTGTTCCTCCTCCCACTGTAAACAAGTTCCTGTATCATACTGGCTTTGATGCATTGTATTCTTCTTTTCTTCTGTTGTTCTTCTTTGTTTATGTAAATAAATTGCAGTCTGGGTTTTGAATAGAGCTAGACTTGGATTCCACTTCTTGGCACCAGGATTCATTCAAAACTATCACCTCACAAGATCTCCTTTTCACATTGGTTTCAGGTCATTGAAACCAGCATCTGCAAGATAAAGGCTTGCATCCAAGACTCAGTTTCTCTGCATTGTAAAGCAAATGTTGTCATTGATGCCTTCCTGGCCTGTAATTATAGGCTTTGCAGAGCTTACAAGTTTCCCAAAATCTTCTGCATCCTTTGAATCTGTGATAGTCAGAAAGTCTCTCAAAGTTCATTCACCTCTGACAGGCCAGTACAGCAGAGGAGTCTGGGTATTCTTGGTTATCTTAATCAGACATATTCTTCATTTCCCTCTATGGGACACCTTTAATGGACAGGTGTCACATCAATCAATCTTCGATGCTAAGCCATGACAGAGGAACTTAAAAGTGTGTCCTAACCACTAACCTTGGTATTTATCAGGTGTAGTGCATAGGTGTATGTCCCTCTAGATTCCTAATTAATATGAAGGATGTTCCCACAAGCATTCACTAGTTAATCAAAAAATAACATCAAAACTAATTTTCACTAGGTAGCTATTAGCTCTATAATGGAGCTATACAGATACCTGCATTATAAAAAGGACCTACTTCAATATAACATGATCACATATGTTATCTTTCAGAATCAAGTAAGTACATAATAGTGATATAACATGTAAAGATAAGTACACAGAGAGACTAGTATGAAAGTACTGTGTTTCTCATATAATACTAGGTATACTGGGCAAATCTTTTCAATGAATACTGTTGTTGTGAACAACTACCCAGGATAATATTCATTAAAATGGCAACCAGGGATATAATCAATGCACCTTACCAGAAAAGTAAAGAAACCAATAACATAGAAGAAAACCAAGAATCTATAGAAAAACTCATACTGTGTTGTGCATACATGATGTAAAAGTGTTGCAAAGCATAAGACATATTCTAGTCATATGCTGTAGTGATGGAAGATCAAATACAAAAGCATATGCATGATAGGCAAAGGCATAGCAAAAGTCTGAAACATCATACTAATTCTGTAGGGTATGTATAGTGCTATCCAGTATTATGACAAACTGTAGCAGTGAAAGCACTCACTGTATGGACTGTCCTAATTCACTTGTGGCAGTCATATGTCCAAGAGATAATACGGCTGTGTAGGGCAAGTATTAATTATTAAGGTAGATGATGGCTAGTAATACTGCTTCGTCTTCAGATACTAGGGGAAATGGGGCTAATACCCTTCTCAAATGATGGTAAGTCTAAATATATTGGGGATAATCATAACAATAAATGAAAGCTAACTCTGTGAGAAAGTCTTTAACATATTATGTGAACTACTTTGCAGAATTGATAAACCATCAGTGTAAGATTTTACACAGGGAAGGAAGGAATGTCATATAAATAAAAGACAGAACTAAGGAAAATTATATCTTCCCCTTTGGAATCCTAAATAGAAACCAACTAGCTTATAAGTCACAGATAGAGTTTATAGTGAAAGGGCCAAAATAAAAAGAAAAGAACAATGAGCAATTAATATACCGAAAGATATAGTAATAGAATGTTGCAGATCCCTATAGCAGAGCTCCTCATGTGTAAGGTATGTATTTGTTTCAAGGAGAACAGTCTCATAATAAGCATCACAGGCTACACTAGTAAGAAATCTTTGTGAAAGAGAGTGAAACAGTCATTAAGTAAAATCTAGTAAATAGTGTCATAGGAAAAGATATTCAAATAAGGGTTTATCGAAAACATTAGAATAAGAGATAGAATATTGAGATATTAAAGATCAGCAAAGTGATTATCCTAAGTGCAAGCTGCAAAACAAAAGAATAGAAATAGCTTATAACTTAAGCTGGTGTGGAAGAGAAATATAAAGAGATCTCCCTCTTGAACCCTGAATTATCATATTTGAATCACAATGAAACACATCACCCTCTATGTGATCAAAGCAGCTTCCATAGATAAAGATAGAAAAACCTAGTACATACACATTTAACTGATTCAGCATATAAGTATTATAAAATTTAAGACTGGAAAATATTACTTAACTTGGAACATACAAACTAATAAAAACAGCATCACTGCAAATAATATTATTAACTTGAACACCTAAGTGCTGACAGAGAATGAAAGAACCTAAATTCTGCATAAAGTCATTCCCACAAAACATAGAAAAAAGCAAATATCAGGTATGCCTTGCAGTCCATATAATATGTAAGAAAGTCTGTGACCATAATTTCTGCATTCAGTGCGTATATAGTTCTTTTAGTAGGATTCAGTGATGATGTCAAGGCAGAATCTCTTAGCTCCTTAGATTAGATGCATGTGTATGAAGTCAAACCTAAATAAAAGTGCAACAAATCCGATTAAGTAGTAAGAAAATACTTTTATGTCACGTACTCCCTATATTTAAGTTGCCAAATAATCCCCACATTATTTCAAAACATCATGCAATGGTCCAGACCACAAACATAAATACTCAAACTGTACATTAAAACATATATGTCACAGCACTGACCACATAATACATGCATTCATTCATTCCTCCTTGTACACATGTAACATAGAACAAACAACATGACAAACTTTTGAGCTCAAAAAGAAAAACGTATTTTAAAATATAAAAGAATTGGATCGATCCACAAAAGAAAACAAAAACTCAGGATGAAAAATAGAATAGATCTATTAAAAATGAAAAAAGGAATCAAACTGGAATAAACTGCATTCTTCATCTCCCATAGATCAGAGACAGATGCGCTTTGTGCTTTGGTACCCTGGAAAGAAATCTAATATAAGACAGTTAATATAATGATTAAAATTAAATTTAAAAATGACATTACAGGTTCCTTAAAAGTCAAACTGCTATTATACCTTAATTCAGCAAAAAGCAGTCATAAAGCTACTTTCCTTTCTATGATGGTCCACCCCTAGGAGGCACTGTCCCCTGTGATAAGAGCTACTTCCTTTTACAAATCTAAAACCTTTTTGTTTTCCTATGCTTGTAAACTCCTAACTTGCCTTCTAAATGAAAAACTTAAAACAAACAACTTTGCACTTAATTAGAAGTCATTTTATTTCCATCCAATATGCATATGTTCCACAAAGTTCTTACTACCAAATCCTGTAAATACCCTAAATAAAAATACAAATCATTTCCAAAAGCACAGACATATCTGCTAGAAGTCTGGAAGTCTGCAAAATAAAAGGATGGCACAGACTAATATGCATTAACCAAAAGTTTTTCTTACTGGCACATAAATAGATAATAGGCATTGCTGCTTAACTCTCTGCTGTTCACCGTCTCACAATCTTACTCCTTTACATACCGTCGAAACATACCGTCGAAACCGTCCACAATACAAACGTCCAATATCTGAACTCCCATCAAAATAAATCACCTAATTCATTTCCTTTCTTCTAAAAGTTAGCAGCTACTGAGGTATAATCAAAACTGAGAAATATTTATCATCCTTACTGCTGCATGCCGTCCGTTTATTTCTGACCTGTGTTTAAGTTAAAATAAATCCTATCTTCACACAATTAAATACAACTGAATTACATCTTTTCTCTACTTTTACCCAAAACATTCTAAATGTCTCAGCACACATCCTTTTGCATATTCCTAAATCTCTTCCCTCTTTAACATTACGTCATCTCTCATCCCTAATATTCACTTTCCCCATACTTTCAACACAAATTTCTGTTTTCACATTAAACAGATCAATCCATTAGTCCCTCTTCTATCACCTGTGCACTCAGTCCTATAACATACTTAAACCTCAAACCTCTCAGCAGAACTGTAAAATCCATTTTAAAAGTGACTCACTCCCAGGGTTTTTTTTTTTTTTTTTTTTTCTCAAACACATTCCTAAGGGGGGGTTCACCTCCTCTCCCGCCAAACAACTGTTACACTCAATGAATAGGTTTGTTAAGTGATAAAACACTTAAACAGATCATTTCATTAAAATGGAGTCGCTCTCTTGTAGTATATCTATAGATTGTTTTCCTGTTCTATCTCTTTGCCTATACCCCTGAGCAAAGAAAAAACCATACATCCCTCTCCAATAATACATCAAATCTAATTATGAATGGCTTTAAATAAACACAGGTTCATTCTTTCGTTCTTACCAAATGAAATAACACACCCTTCACAATAAACTCTCGTTAAGCACACAATTCTAAAAACTTAGATGCAAAATATGAGCATCTCTGCATTAATGGTGGGAATTAAAACCAAAAACTAAGAGGAACAGATAAGTAAAATATGTAACACTACCTGGGCAAACTGGATGGACGACTTGTGCTCCTTCTGCCAGCATTGCTAAATCCTTGAAGCCAGCCAAGGCTGATGAAAAACAACATAACACTGAAAGATTCCTTTCTCTGTTTAATGAACTGCAGCAATTAATTCAAATGTCCCTATATACCACACTGCCAGCAGTTCACTAATGTCCAGATTTAAGTTCAACTACAATCACTAAACTTTTCTTATAAGGAACCATTTTACACAAAATCTTAACTTATATAAATAGATGCACACAGACAAAATATGCATTTTATCTTTCTAGTGCTGGACAGCATCTTGGAGTAGTAATATCATCTGGAGGAGAAGTATGCTGAGGCAAATCAGGTAGGGAATCTAAAGGAATTCCCACAGAATCTTCCTCATCTCCTGATCATAGGGTAACACTAAGCTACGATCCCAAAGAGGACAAAGGCGAATGAGGATGAGACTGCTGTTGTTCGGAGTGGAAAATATATGCTAAAAACTCAAAATGGACAGAATCTGCTTCACCCCATTCTGACTCATCAGGGGACTGCCCTAGATGAGAGGAAAATCACTAACAGCGGAAGCTCTTGAAGCGAGGCACACACCAGTGTGGGACCTTAGGAGGCTCCCACTATATGGGAAAATTTCCTCCCTCAATCTTAAACGAGAGGTTCTAATTTCCTTCTATGGTTTCCAGGACTTAAGGAGGCAACAGCTGAGCCCCATGGACTGGGGAAACATATGCTGGATTTGGAGGAGACATATCCTCTTCAGAATCCCAGATCAATTCATCACTAAGGGAAATCTGTACAGCCATGGAGGAACTCTTTGCCATGGCCATAACTGGTACTTCGTGCTTGTTGCATCAACATTTCCAGCCTAATGGCGCAGACTGCGCCTCTGCCATGCCCTAGCTTCAGCAGTGGGACTCTTGGCTTATGTGCTCTATCACTCCGCTCCAATACAACTGACGATGCTTTGGCATGTTACACCAAATGGAATGACTGCCTAGAACGTGAGCTTCATGCAGAGGACATGGACAGCGCCCTGAGCAGCCTTTGATTTGGATAAAACAAATGACTCAGTGCCATTGGAATCTTCTGACCATGAGGCTATCTCCCATCTTAGAGTTGAGGAGGAAACTTGTTCTAGAGGAGCCCTGTTCCAATGGTGCCATCTTTCTTTGGCTCCAAGGGAGACAATCCTGAAGGGGGTCTCACATCATTTGGATCTTCTTGGCACTGCAGATTTCCATGCCATGTTCAACCCTGCACTATGGTGGGGAGCCTTCCTGTGCTTGTGGGATCAAGATGGGGAGGATTCCCACCTCGACATCCTTTGTCAAGAGCCTGACACATTGTTCCTAGATGAGACGTGGTTCTGCTGCTCAGCCTCGCACTGAAGATTGGGACCCTTTCCTGCTGGTGCCTTCCTTAGGGCTTTCATCTTCCAGGGGCAATGTTGCTGCACCCTAGAGAACATCCAATCACAGTTATAGCCTTTGCAGGAGTCCCTGTCCAGGCCCAGCCAGTATTGAAAACAGCATGGGTATCCATCATGGACATCCTGCACCCACAGATACAGGTCTCGAAGCTGCAGAGCATGGGCTTCTTAGCCTTGAACTTATCCACACTCATCTTTACATTTCTTCTTTTATTTTTTTTGTTATAACTTAAAAGTTATGTGAGAGGCTGCTGAGGCAGTGGCAAAAAAAATAGAAGCAGTAATGAGGTAACAAGGCATAAGTTCAAAAGTTGAAAAAATTTAAGATAGAGACTGGGCCACGTTCTGAAGTAGCTTGAAGACAGCAGACCACACGAGGCAGCATGTACATGCAGGAACTCCTGCACATTTTCAGTAATGACTTCATTGAATGACACATTATGGCTAATTCTTGGTAGCTTCTCGACAAACACATACATACAGATACACACACATTTCGGCTTGGCAGCTGGTTCAAGAATTGATTGGTTGGTGAGAAACTGACATCAGGAATCCAGGATACCTCTATACCTATACCAGCTGCCAAGCCGAAAGGAGAAAACGCGAACAAAGTCAGAAGCAGACACTCTACACCCAAAGGCAGATACACAATAACCAGAAAAGCTGAGAGAGAGAAAAACACACACACACAGGCACACATACCACAAGAGAGTCACAGTACAATAGACACATCACACTTGGGTTAGAGAAGCATTTGCTGTTCAAGATTGCAGCTGTTCCTGCTTTATATGGTCTTTTCTTTAATAAAAATATATTTTCTATTTAATTCTTGCTGCTGCATTCTACCTGTTTGTTACATAACCAGCTCACATACGTGTCTGAAAGGATACTTAAATTTGGCATTGAGCAGATTGATTTGTGGGCAAACAATTTTGAATTCCTGCACGTGTGTCAAGCTGACAGCATGATATGGGAATGCTCCACAAACTTTCTCCACCCATTTCCAGATGTTGCTGATGGTAGCAGCATGACCCTACACATCAGAAAAGAACAATGAATTTCACACCTCTTATGCAAAAAAAGATAATGCTGCATCATGTGGCGGAGAGCCTAAATCCCATGGAAAGGGCCTTTATATGGGGTTGCTGAGGTCTGTGGGGGTCCTCTCGGCATTTTTAGTCAAACTCTGGATATAATAAGTGTATTTGCCATTGCAGAAAAATAAAAATTTTGCTGGAAAGTTTTCAAAATGAAAGTAAAATTCCATTCATCAAGTCAACACTGCTTCTTTGATTTGAAAACAAAACTGTTTACTGGTATGTAGGAAGCAGAGGCAATAACCAGTAGTAACAGCAATGAATAGCTGCTCAGAAGAACTACAAGCACGTCTTCATTCAGGCCTTGGCTCAAAACAGAAAAAAAAATGAAGCAGCACCCTGTTAATCCAGGAAGTGGTGTACTTCCTAAATTGCAATAAAAGCAGATGCATGTTTACAAGTCAAGCACACACTCAGGTCAATAATGTAAAGTGCGCTCAGGCCAGCAAGAAATTTTACGTTTCGGACACGCTAAGTGGACATTCTACACAGTAAATGCATTAGCCTGTCCATAATGCCCGTGCTAACTGCCACATAAGTAATAGCGCTCATCGCATGTAAATAGCATGTTAATGACTTGATTAGCTAGTATTCTCGATACAGTAACGTGCACCGAAAAAGTAGTGCGTCTATAATGAGTTTGTTTTTTTTTTAATTTAATGCATTTTTAATGATATACATTCAAGAAAATTCTTGAAAGCGGTAAATTACAATGACATTATCAATAAGAAATATTTAACACTTTAAAGAAAAAAAAAGATTAGAATATAATAATGTCAAAGTTCCAAGTCCTCAACACTGGAGAAACCCACACACCATTGAAGACTTAATTTTAAGGTAAAACTAAGCAGGAAATACTAGCTAATATGGAATAACTGGATGTTAAAGAAAGAAAAATCCCTGCCATATGAGGTTATACAGCATCAGATAAAGATATATCAGTTGAAGAGATTCTATTAGAAAGAAATTTAGAAAGCTGAGACGGGTGAAAAAATATATGTAGTTTCACGATACATATATTTACATGGGAACATTAAGAGAAATAAAATACCCATCTGTAATAGTCTTGGTCTGATTAGAAGAAATTGTTTCATCCTCTTTTGAGTATTTTTTGCCAAAGCTGGAAACACGAACTTTCAACTGAAGAAACAATTCCATACAATGCCTAAAATACATTCCAAAGATCCAGTCTTTGTCCGAATCAAGTAGCAAACATACAATTAAAGTTGCTGGTTGGGCCAAATCAGAAGTTTCTAAAATCTCAGAAACATTCAAAGGCGACAAAACTTGAGTTTTCTGACCCCTTGTAGATTTTCTTGAATGGTGGTAAATAGTAAATTTTTGTAGTTGGAGGCAATGTTTGTTCTGGCAGCTTTAAGACCTCCAAAGCATATCTAGTCCACATATATTTTTCGCCGATACTAGAGGGGCTTTAGGGAAATTTATTAACCTTAAATTCCTCCCACGAATTTGGTTATCCAGATTTTCAATTTTATTTAAGAGGAATTGATTTTCTTTCATTAAGACTTGATGTTGAGCATTTAAATTCTCTAGATTTTGTTTTCCTGAATCAAGATTCCAAACATTAACATTTTCTTGTTGCAATAACCTGAGTCTCAATCTCACTAACTTTAACCACAAAGTTGAACTGAAGTGTTATGTTGGCATTTAAAGTAATAATAGCATCCCAAATTGTTTCTAGGGAAAAGCCTGCAGGACTTACCATAGCCAGGACCTTTACTTGGTTGATTCCATCAGAAGTCACTACATCCCCTCACATACAGCCCCTCATACAGCCACTACATCCCTCACATACAGCCCCTCAGCCTTAATCCCTCACACCGTGCCCGCCCCTTCCCCCCCTCCTAAGACACCTCCTCAACGCCATTCCTTTGCCCGCCCTCGTGCTGCTATTTTACAAAATTGCTCATTGTATCCGATGTAATTAATCTTATGCTAGTTGTAACTACTGTAAATAGTTCCTTCTGTAAATAAGTTCCTTCTATTTCTTATTTTTGACGGTTGTTCTTTACTCTCTCTCACGCTACCTATCTTTCCCTCTCTTCTCCTGTCTCCCTTACCCCCCTCCTTTTTTCAGGCCTGCTCCCATCCCCTGCCCCCTGTTCATTGTAATTTCCTCCTTTAATTGAGTTACTTGTAAACCGGCGTGGTGTGCTATACGAACGTCGGTATATTAAAAGTTGTTAAATAAAAATAAATAAATAAATAAATCCCGGGTTAAATCTTTGTGATGCTGTAAAGATCCTCTGGAAGGGATTTCCCCTGAGATGCCGAAAATATCTGGCTCCACAATAGTGTACACAGTGGTCTCGGGACGGCCCTCGACCTCCGCGTCATCAGCTTGCGACAAGGGCAGATACTGTGTGATGATCTGGACTCCGCCGGATTCTCAGGGGCCATTCTTTCAGCCGGCGATAGATATTATAGAGTTATGGAGAAGGTCTGCTGTCGTTCCGTCTTCTCGACCCGACTCCTGCAACTGCTGACTCGACTGTCCAATTCCATGATGCACATGGGCGTCCATCGGTCCGATTAGGGGGCCCTGGGGAGGCTTCCGAGACTGCCTTCTCCCAGGTTCTCCGTTTTCGGCTAGAATGCGGCATGAGTCTCCTCTAAGCAGAGTAAGGAAAGACGCTCAGCGTGCAGCGGCTAGTGCACCATCTTGGATCCCAGAAAAAGCAATAAACTTTTTTACATGTAAAATTTACTGCCTATCCTGTCCCTGGCGTTAGTGTGGTGGCACTATTGGTGGCAGAAGTATCGGGAAAGCTTTGTGTGATTCTGACTACAGCCAAGATGGATTTTCTGTACATTTTTACCTTGCTGACCTTTATCCTGGATATGAAAGCAAGAATAAGGAATGCCAGGTGAAGGACAGTAATTGCTAAGAGCAACAAAAGACGAGAAAACCCAGTGCCAATATCTGAGGACAATGGACACCCAAAGGCATGCATGCTTCTAGACATTCGGAGTCATCCAAGCATCTGTGCACTCAATGTCAATAGCTATTTCTATATATAGGCAGATACTGCAAAATCCTAATGTTAATACTAACAATACTGCAAAATAACACCACAAATTAACAATGCAAGTTACTTGTGACTTGATAGGCTAAAGCTGTATGGTATGTCTTATGCTCTGTTTTTTGATACAGGCCAGAGCCATCCAGCAATGTATCTTTCGCCCATGGACAACTCTTTGGGTTGCCCGAGACGATGTGGTACAAAGGAACCAGCTCAGCTCACGGGCAATTCTGACCCTTTATGAAGACCTACGCAGTGACCTTGACCCTGAGGCCAATCGCAACCTTACTGTGCCTGGGTTGATGAAACTTCTGGGTGCTTTACATTTTTGTCATAGGAAGTTTTCAAAATCCAATTATTTTCGGGGATGACCCAGGCCTCATCCTTGTGGCATTTTGCACGGGTTTTGAAGGCGATAAGCGGATGAAGAAGTACATCACATTTCCTGAGGACCCAGCACAACTGCAGGAGATACACAGAGGGTTCATGGCACTTGCAGGGATGCTGAATGTATTGGGTGCCATAGACTGCACCCATATTGCATTGACCCCGAAGTAAGAAGAGGAGAGCTCCTTCAGGAACTGCAAACAAGCAATTCCAGGCTCAGGAACGGCCTTTCCAAAGTGTCCTTCTTTGGGCATCCGTGAAGGCTCTGCACGTCAAGGCCTTTCCAAGGCTTCATGCTTCAGGTCTCTCAGAAGGAACCACGTTACCCCTACAAATTAGAATTTTGGATGTCCGTTGAGTTGTGAGTCAAACGGATGTCCATGTGGTAGTGCTCTTTTGTGCACATGAGCGTGTACTTCCATCTCCCATAACCACACCCAGACGTCCATTTTGAGCGTCATGCTGGGTAGCCATGCTGTGGGGGGAGGTTACCCAACCCTATGCTGAATCTTAGCAATGCTTTCATATTTCTCATTTCAGACACCACTAGTACTTCAAAGGAGGAGACAGACTAGAAGGCACCACACCTCCACTACAACCACCTATTGTCCCTAGTGCCTCCTTATTAGCGGAAGCGGCGGCTGTCAGGTCTGACAACAGGCGCTTAATTTTACCGGCGTTAGTTTTTGAACCTGCTGACAGCCACAGGTTCGGAAAACGGATGCCGGCAAAATTGAGCATCCGTTTTCAAGCCCGCCAAGTGGCGGGAAGATTTTTATTTTTTGGGGGCCTCAGACTTAATATAGCTATGATATTAAGTTGGAGGGCGTACAGAAATGAAGTTTTTTTTGCTTTTCTGTACACTTACCCGGTGCAGTCTATGGTTAACGCCTTTGGCCAGGCAATTTCTGAGTGTAAAATATGCGGCTTGGCCGTACATTTTACCTTCTATATTTTGGGTGACTAATAAGTTCATCAACATGCATTTGCATGTGATGAGCGCTATTGGTTTCGGGGGGGGGGGGGGGGGGGGGGGGTTGGCCACGCGTTTTCCACGCGCTATTACCCCTTACAGTATATGGGGTAATAATAATTTTAGTTAACACTTAGTTAATTTTAGCCGATAATTTAGCTTTCCATGCTAATCAATTGTTATAGTTGCCTGTTCGCATTTCTATCAGAAGCCTTATGTTAAACTAATTCTTTTTCTTTCATTTGTCCTGAATTGTACTCCCTGTTCATTGTAACTTTCTTTCTTCTAATTATGGTTTCCCCTGGTTTTGCTGTAAACCGGTACGATAAGACCTGGTCTTGAGCATTGGTATATTAAAAGAAGTTAAATAAATAAATAAATAAATAAATAAATAAATAAATAACCTGTCTAAAACGCGCAGCCAAACGGGGGTTTAACAGTGCACTCAGCCGAGCGCATCGTACTGAATCGGCGTGTTAGACAGTAATTTTGAAACAGCCATGTGGGTGCACATGTAGGCATGTTTGCTGGCTTGCATCCAGAAATGCGCATGGTATAAAATAGGCTGAACGCGCGCACGTTCTAATAGGACTCATTATTCCCTCTTTCTTGGCAAGATCTAGTTCCAATTACTGAGCTTTCTCCAGTATGCCATAATTCAGTGTGCAATATCTGACAAATCAGTCACACACTTAATGCCCTACCACATATGTTGCTCTAATGTACACAGTGGAGCAGTAGATTTATTATTAAAATTATTCTGCCTTGTTCCTTACCTTGACTGGGAACAGCACTCCCATTCACTCTCTACCTACAACTTTTCTCTCTCATTTACAAGTGTTTATGTACTTTTTGAAGGTTTGAACACAGAGCACTAAACAGCATTTCTGCTCAGTACCGGGTGTTGCATAACCTTTGCCTCCCCCACTGCAGCAGCAACCAGAAATCTGACAGGAACATGCTATATGCTCTTTTAATCAACATTCAAAAAGGAATTAAGCATATAATTAATAGATGGTGTGCCCATTGTAAGCTTGCAAAACAGCTTTAAAATGAGCAGGGTATGCACGTTTGAAATAAATTGGTATTTTCCAAATTTAATAAGACCAATTTCAATGCAAAGTTTTGGTGGAATAACATCCCTGCCCACCTCATCCTTTATGGCAGCTATGTTTTCTGCGGTCTTCAACTTTGGAGAATTCCCTGGCCAAACATCATTACCACAAAAATCAGTGCCATTTTCTTTAAGCAGCTATTGTGTGATGTTGGCTCACATGCATGGCTCCTTATGGACAAAATTAGCTTTGCCAACTACCAAAATGTTTTCTGGATCACTCAAAACTGGGATAATATTTTTGGCTATAATTGTATTCTGAAAATATGCGCTACCCCAAGATTGCACACGTTATTTTGTTACCCACAACATTTTCTTTGCTGTGAACAATGCAAAAAGACCAATGCAAGCAGGGCTTCTGACAATTTGGTGATAATGTTTCTAGCTGAAATTTCTTTCAAAGTTTTGACCAATCATTTTACAAATCTGGTTTTTGAATTGACCAAATTAAAAATTCATCAGAAGGTGCTAAATGAAGGAAATCCTCTTCATCCCTATTTCATAACTAATTCGCCAGCCACAGGCTGTCTTGGATATGGGTTTCAGATTTCAATCGTTATGAAACACCTGGATACCAGTTCTAAACTCAATAATGATAAATTGTTCTATCAATTTTTTTCCTCCTCTCATCCAAAATAATTTGTGACACCTGGTAACAGGTTGTTTGGTTTTTTTTTTTTGGGGGGGGGGGGGGAGGTTTCACTGCTTGTTGCTGGAATTTTCAATAATTTTTGGGTTTTCTTGACATAATTATAGCGGTCGATCATCTCCAAACTTCGGCAAATGCTCGGGAGCAGTCTTGCCCCATGTCCTCTGAACCCAGCTTTCATTTTGACCTAATGTTTTGGCAATACACTTTCTCATAATAAAGGTTGCTCCAGCAACACACACCTCATGAAATGCAATACACTTAATACAATAAATCTTTAATATGTTTTTTGCTATCATATGTTCCGGCCATAAATAACAAATTTAAGTAATGTGTAAGATGCTGTTAAATTCCAAATTGAATGGCCTTCCAAATGGTACAAAAATTATATTAGCAGGATAATCATGTAGGTGCACTATGGGTGGAGGCAAACGTGATGCAACACCAGGTTCAAGTCTGATTTCACTCTCCTTTGATTCTAAAACTGCCACTTGCTTTCATGAGCTGTGGTAACCTTGCCTTGATGATGTCATTGCAGGAAATAGGACCTGAAACTACCTGATAGATGCACTAAATGTTCCCTTATGTGTCCCTTTTCTAATTTAGAGAATTTTCCATACCTTTAAAATTTTTCGAATGTCTCAAAATTATGCTTTGACCTTCTGCTGAGACTTGTCGTGGTGATGCTGCCTCAGTCCCATCACTGACATTAGGGGAAGACACTGCCATGCTACTGTGGTTATGGTTTCACCCTCTCCTCGGGTTGCCATGGCAGTAATCATTTTCTTAGGAAGCTTTGGGGCATACCATTAAATCTGGGGGTGTTTGGATGCTACCATTACGCTGAAAACTTTAAACGTCCACTTCAAACATGCCTTGAAAATTCTTCTATAGGTAACAAAAGCATCCATCTTGTGTGTTAATGTTCACTTATGTTACAATAAATACTCAAATAACTAACCTTTATTCCTTTAAAACTATTTCCATAATTTAAGAACACAGAAATTGCCATACTGGTTCAGACCAAGGGCCTATTCAAGCCCAGCATCCTGTTTCCAACAGTTGCCTATCCAGGCTACAAGTATCTGGCAAGTACCCAAACACTACGTAGATCCCATGCTACTGATGCCAGTAATAGCAGTGACTTTTCCCTAAGTTAGCTTGATTAATAGCAGATAATGGACTTATCTTCCAAGAACTTATCCAAACCTCTCTTAAACCCAGCTACACTAACTGCACTAACCACATCCTCGGCAACAAATTCCAGAGCTTAATTGTGCACCGAGATAAAAAGTTTTCTCCAATTAGTTTTAAATGTGCTACTTGCTAGTTTCATGGAGTGCCCCCTAGTCATCCTATTATCCAAAACAGTAAATAACTGATTCACATCTACCCATTCTAGATCTCTCACGATTTTAAAGACCTCTATCATATCCCCCCTTCAGCCATCTCTTCTCCAAGGTGAACAGTCATAACCTCTTTAGCCTTTCCTCAGAAGGGAGCTGTTCCATCCCCTTTATCATTTTGGTCACCCTTCTCTGAACATTCTCCAGTGCAACTATATTTTTTTGTGATGCGGAGACCAGAATTGTACACAGTACTCAAGGTGCAGTCTCACACCATGGAGCGATACAGAGGCATTATGACATTTTCTGATTTATTAACCATTCTTTTCCAAATAATTCCTAACATTGTTTGCTTTTTTGACTGTCGCAGCACACTGAGCTGACGATTTCAATGTATTATCCACTATGATACCTAGATCTTTTTCCTGGGTGCTATCTCCTAATATGGAACCTAACATTGTACAACTACAGCATGGGTTATTTTTCCCTATTTGCAACACCTTGCACTTGTCCACATTAAATTTCATCTGTCATTTGGTTGCCCAATGTTCCAGTCTTGCAAGGTCCTGCTTATGATTTAAATACTCTGAATAATTTTGTATCATCTGCAAAATTTGATAATCTCACTCGTCCTATTCCTTTCCAGATCATTTATAAATATATTGAAAAGCACCGGTTCAAGTACAGAGGAACTCCACTATTTACCCTATTCCACTGAGAAAGTTGAGCATTTGTTTCCTGTCTTTTAACCATTTTGAAATCCACGAAAGGACATCGCCGCCTTCCATCCCATGACTTTTTAGTTTTCTTAGAAGCCTCTCATGACTGACTTTGTCAAACACCTTCTGAAAATCCAAATACACTACATCTCCATGTTTATTAACACCCTCAAAAAAATGAAGCAGATTTATGAGACAAGACTTCTCTTGGATAAATCCATTTTGACTGTGTTCCATTAAACCATGTCTTTCTATATGATCTGTGATTTTGATCTTAAGAAAAGTTTCCACTATTTTTCCCGGCACTGAAATCAGGCTCACTGGTCTATAGTTTCCTAGATTGACTCTGGAGCCCTTTTTAAATATTGGGGTTACATTGGGCATCCTCCAGTCTTAAGGTACAATGGATGATTTTAATGATAAAATATATAACCTAATAGATCTGAAATTTCATTTTTTAGTTCCTTTAGAACCCTGGGATGCATACCATCCAGTCCAGGTGATTTCCTACTTTTTAGTTTATCAATCTGGCCTACTACATCTTTCAGATTCACAGTGATTTGCTTCAGTTCATCTGAATCATCACCCTTGAAAACCATCTCCAGAACTGATATCGCCCAAACATCCTCATTAGTAAACACAGAAGCAAAGAATTAATTCAGTCTTTCTGCAATTGCTTTATCTTCCCTAAGAGCCTCTTTAACCCCTCGGTCATCTAACAGTCCAACTGACTCCCTCACAGGTTTCTTGCTTCAGATATATTTTTTAAAGGTTGTTTTTTTTTTTTTATTATGGAGTTTTTGCCTCTTTGGCCAACTTCATTTCAAATTCTCTCTTAGCCTGCCTTATCAATGTTTTATTCTTAACTTGACAATGCTTATGATTTTTACTATTTTCTTCAGATGGATCCTTCTTGAAAGTTTTGAAGGATTTTTTTTTGGCTAAAATAGCCTTTCACCATGCCGGTAATCGTTTTGCCTTCCTTCCGCCTTTTTTAATGCATGAATACATCTAGACTGTGCTTCTAAGATTGTTTAAAAATATAATGTCCTCGCCTGCTGTACACTTTTAACCTTTGCAGTTGCACCTTGTTTTTTTCTATTTTCTTCATTTTATCAAAGTTTCCCTTTTGAAAATTTAGTGTTAGAGCTGTAGATTTACATGTTGCCCCCCCCTTCCAAACATTAGTTCAAATTTGACCATGCTATGATCGCTATTGCCAAGTGGCCCCACAACCTTTACCTCTCTCACCAAAGCCTGCATTCCACTAAAAATTAAATAAAAAATTAGCTCCCTCTCTCATTGGTTCCTGAACCAATTGCTCCATGAAGCAATCATTTATTCCATCCAGGAACTTTATGTGCCTAGCATGTCCTGATATTAAGTTTACCCAGTCAATATTGGGGTAACTGAAATCTCCCATTATTACACAATGCCTGAACACGGGCCCTCAGATTTTCTTTTGGAGACCACCACTAATATTTCCTGGATTTTTAGGGGTTTTCATCCCCAAAATGTGTTATGGATCTAATGGGGCAAATTACACTTTTAAAGTTCTCCTCAGAGGCCAGGAGGTGGTGTCACTCAGCTGGCTAGGGCTTTCTTACCTGACCTTGATACTTACTGACAGTGCCTGCCATCAACTGCTCCTGTTTTCTCCTACTCACGGCCCACTGACAGCATTCCCCACTCTGCACCGCTCTCATGCCGTTTGTGGGAGGTCTGAGCTTGTTGAGGTGGCCTGATACTGCTTTTCTTGTACCAGCCCCTCCCCCTCTTGAGCAAACCTCCAACCTTCTTCTCTTCGTGGCTCCCCATCTCTGCTTCTGCCTCGGGCTCCCTAACACTGCTCCAAGTCTCATATGCACCAGCTCCTTCAGCACCACTTGGGTTGATAGTGAGATGGCGGTCTTCCACAGAGACCTGACGCTACTCTTCTTTCTTCCCATTCTTGTTGCCATCCTCTCTCAATTGCGACTCCTAGCATGATAGCAGCCTCTCCAGCCTTCCTCTTGGCGGTAGCAGCCACCACCCCCTTTCACTTCTCAGTTATCACTGGGAGGTGGTGTGCAGCCCCTCTTCTCACTGCTGTTCTGACACCTCACAGTTCTGCAGCATAATTGAGCTGGGAGTAAGATCCTGTCACTAGCTTTCCTGATCCTTCACCCTCCCACTTTGTTAGTTTAACCTACCCCTTCTTGTTACGAGACCTTCTCCCGCTTCATGGTGGCTAGGGTTCAGTGTGTAGATGTTTCAAAATTTGGATGTTTCTAATAGGAAAATCTCTTTCACAAGTGGGGGTGATTAAGAGGAATACCCTCCTTTCATTCCGGACACCTGACCAGGACTACTTGGGAATTTCTCCCACCTGAACTCGTCCCTCGGAGATAGAGGTGAAAGGCAGGGTCAATAAGAGAATGTAAATGAGGAAATACTTTTCAATTTTTCTTTTATTTATATGAATTTAAATACATTTGTTGTGATAAGAATATAGTATTATCTAAGTTATTCAATATCAATAGAAAAAAGTGTTCAACATATAATGCAGATAACAGTATACTGTACTCTAAAATTTCTACAGTCACATTTATCAGATAAGTACTATTCTCCTTCCTTATTTTTTACTTAACATCAACTTTAAAATTTATTAAAACTAATCTTCTTGTCTATAAATTAATAAGAGCTCTGAGTTTTTTGTGCACTATTATGTATTTCAGATGTGGCAAAATTTCAGTATTTCAGAACGAAAAAGTAAGGGTTCTTCTTTTTCTTATATTTGGTTTTTTTTCTTCTTTCTTGTCTATTCTCTGTCTTTAAATGCTGTGTAAACTTGTCTCCTTGTAGTTTCTTATTTTAGTTAATGTCATTCAGTGTTGGTGTATGCAGTTATCTTTGTTTTCAGTATCATCTTCTTTCTTCTTTTACCTACTAACTTACTCTTTAACCAAATCAATAAAATAATACTAACTCCCTCACACCACTTCAGAGCTTCCGCAGCTTAATATATATATGTCAGTCTGTGTGCTCTGTTTAATAGAGCTAATTGTTACTGTTTCACTAAATTCAAATAAAAGGTAATTCAATTTCCCTAAGTCTTCTTCTTTTCCTTCTTTATACATGAAAGAACAATTTCCATATAAAGCCTTGCATATCACTCTCTCTCTCATATAGGTTCCTTTTAAACATCAATATGAATTTCTGTAGATAATGTTTTATATGCCATAAGTTTCCTTTAAGTAATTATTTACCTCATTTGCATTGCAGTCATGCTGGCACAGTTTGGCTAGTAAATGGCTTATTTATCAATATAACTGCCATTAAGTGTCCAGCACTAATCAAATACACACTTGACAATATAGGGGCGGATTTTAAATGCCCTGCGCACGTAAATCCGGCCGGATTTACACGCGCAGGGCCCTCGCGCATAGGCCGCCGGTGCGCACAGAGCCCCGGGACGCGCGTAAGTCCCGGGGCTTCGTAAAAGGGGCGTGTCGGGGGGCGTTGCGGAATGACGCAGCGTTTCAGGGGCGTGACGCGGCGTTGCGGGGGCAGGCCCAGGGGCATGGCGCCAGCCCGGGGGCGTGGTCGAGGCCTCTGGACCAGCCCCCGGGTTGGGTGATGGCGCGCCAGCAGCCCGCTGGCGCGTGCAGATTTATGTCTGCTTTTAGCAGGCGTAAATCGTGCAACAAAGCTAAGGGGGGGGGTTTAGCGAGGGGAAGGTGGGGGGAGGACGAAGGAAAGTTCCCTCCGAGGCCGCTCCGAAATCGGAGCGGCCTCGGAGGGAACAGGCAGTGCGTGCTGGGCTCGCCGCGTGCAGGTTGCACAAATGTGCACCCCCTTGCGCGCACCAACCCCGGATTTTATAAGATACACGCGGCTACGCGCGTATCTTATAAAATCCAGCGTACTTTTGTTCACACCTGGTGCGCGAACAAAAGTACGCGATCGCACAAATTTATAAAATCTACCCCATAGTGTTCTATTCTTCAGCATATATTTCATTCAAACACAATATATTCTATTCAATGCTGTGCTAATACGCAATACAGCAGCTTTCTTTTTTTTAAACTACCTTACCTTGTCAGGAACCTCACACATTACCATACATTCTTTCATTCACTTTCTTTAATGTAATTGTTCTTTCATTTATATTTAAACGTATTTTTATTTTTCACTAGGCCTTAAATACAGAGAACTATCGCAGCACCTCTGTATTCTTTGATTTATAACTCTCAACTGATGCCTCAGATCTGAAATTCTAAACTATCCTTTAGCTATCACTGACCATTTCACTTGTAACCAGGGAAGCCAAATGCACGTTAGCCCTGGTTACAGCTATAGAATTCTTCTATAGCCCCCCCATCCTTCTTGGAGTTACGGGTGCCCTGCTGATGTCACCACTGCCATCAGCACAGAGGCCTAGACATTTTATTTCTCCATCAGGGCCTTTTATAGCTCTGCTGTCAATTTCCCTTTTCTTCTTTAAATAAAAAAGGTGGCAGCAGTGGGTGCCTCAGACAAAAATCAGGGACTTACCCACTCCCTGCAGTCAGCATCAGAGCAAGGAGTACCCTGCTTCAGGCAGCACAAGACCCCTCCTCCTGCTAGAGGGCTTTAACCTAAGCAATCAGATGAAACAAAACCCTCCCTTCATCTGCATTAAAGCAGATATCACCCTGCCCTAGCATTCTCAGACATTGGAGCAGCAAATAAACAAAACAAACATGCCTCAAACAGCACTGGCACCGGGGTTTTCACTTGCTTCAGTCTCAGGTAACTATTTAATTTTATTATTCTATTATTATCTTTTTAATACCTGTATTACAGTTAGGCTCTACTCACCAGGCTTTCAGGCCCCACTTCTAGTCTTTCCACTACCCTAAGGCACCTCATAGCGCTCCAACTGTAGTCTATTCATTTGACTCTTCCATTGGGTCTCCGTTCAAACACCAGCATACTTTCTCTCTGGCCATCCCTGGCACCGTTACCACCTTTGAGCCCAGGGAACTTATTTTTAATAAATTTTGGGTACTCCCCATTTGCATTTCCTTACCATCTGTGTGCCTCAGGAAAAGCAAAGGAATAGTTTTGACTGTTCCAGGAGCGCTGCGGACCTTACAGCTGGGTTCAGGAACTGCATGAAGTGCACTGGGCTGAGCAGCCTCTCCCGCTGCTCTGGCATCAGAGATCCCACACCCCCATTAGTGGGGAGAACCTATTTGAGACACTGTGCTGCCATGTAGCGGTGCGCTGCCACGGTGTACCAAAGGTGCGAGCAAGGGGGGGGCGCCACTTACTGAGCTCCTGTGTGAGATCTGTTATATTGCAAATTGTGAAGCTGAGATGTTTTGGGGTGTATTCCCAGTGGGAAGAGTCAGTGGTAAAGGGAAGTATGGGATAGGTTTTAGAAAAGTGTGGTTAAAATTTAAAAGTGTAGTTAGATAGTTGAGGGGAGCATCAGAGGAGGGGTTATGGAAAAGGGCAGTTAGGTGAAGGAGAGAATATTAAATTTGTGTCACTGAATGCATGATCTAGAGGGGAAAAAATGTTTGTGCTCATGATTTGATTTTGGGGAAGACTGTAGATTTGGTGTGCATTATAAAAATGTGGTTTACTGAAGACTCTAAACTTTGTCTCAGGTTTGTCCAGTTGGGTATTGAATATCTTTCCAAAAGGAGACAGGTGGGTAGAGGAGGAGGGATGACTATTTTGGTTAGGTCTGTAAAATTACCACTCAGTAACCCATTCAATCTGTTTTAGATTGAGTATTTATCAATTGCAGTTGGGGGAGGACTGGTGATTTTTCCTACTCAAAAAGGAAGGGGGGGGGGGGGAGGTCATACAATGGCCCTTTTTTTTTTTTTTTTTCCGGTTCACTGTTTGCTCACCAGGGAGGTTGGTTGGTGGTAAGGAGGGATGTAGTAGTAATTTGGTTGGATCATAGTTTTATCTATTTTTCTTTTTGTTCAATGTAGGGTATAGTTTCAGGCCAGGATAATACATATAAGTTATTAAGAGGGGTATGGGGGGAGTGGTTTCAAGATGGCTGCTTAGTAGAGCTGTGCATTTGGTGAGCTCCTGAGTTTGTTAAAATTTTCCTGCTGTTTAATTATCTCTATGGAGAAAGCGCAAGCCGCGAGGAGAACCTCTCTCTGCAATTCCCTCTGCATCAACGCCTATCTCAGGACCCATGGACGCTCACATCGTGCGCAGAGACAGCAACGCAGAGAGCCGGCAGCCGTTGGAGATTAGGGGAGGGGAAGAGGAGCTCCCCTCTCTCCCAGGCTCGATGTCACCATTAAGCCCTGCAGTAAGGACCCCGCCGGGAAACCCAGCGGATGAGAGAGATGTCCTAGAACCGACAGAAATGCCAAGCAACCGAAGTGTTGAGGAGTGTGATCTGGCAGGGATCAGAGGGGCAACGGCTCTCCCAGCAAGCCCAAGTAACATCAAGGGACGGACCGGCGTTGGAACAGGAATATCTCTATTGGAACGAACTGGAGAGGCCACAGTGAGCCCTGCACAGAGTATTTCATCGGTGGTAAGACCTTCCACTTTTACTTTAGAGACTATATGGGAAACCATTATTGAAATGCGATCCTCTATCTTGCAGCAAATTCATACGCTCAATGATAAAATGAACCAATTTGAAGAAAAAGTAAAAGTGTTGACTCACACTACAGTGGAACTGGAAAGCCAGTGTCCAACAGACAGCAGATACATGAAATAAAAACAACTCAGGCTGTATTAAGGATAAAAATAGCACAGCTAGGAAAATAGAGAACCTGGAGAATTTAAGTAAAAATCTAAACCTAAGGTTCATTAATTTCCCACAGGTTCCTCTAAATCCCCCAAGAGATTTATTTAAACGGTATCTTTTGGATGTATTAAAAATAGAAGCGGCAGTACCTCCAATTACAAAAATCTTCTATTTATCCAAACCAAGATGACATGGGGAGCAATTACAAGGAGGAACATTAACTGAACCGGTGCAAAATCAATCCTTGGATATAACTAATGCTTTAGAGAGATCAAATACTGAAATGGCAACACCAGCGACATTGATATTGTCTTTAGCACTGGACCATGATAAAGAGTTGGGCCCAAAAAACAAGAAGGAAGTCTGTCTAAAAAAGCCATGAGGAATGAAAATAAGGAGATGCCGATAGTCCTAAGAAATATTTATTAAGAAAAATTAATCCGTGAATGCCCGACTCTAGGCCTGAGTTTCGCCCAATGAAGGGCTGCTTCAGGGGCTCATTTAAAATGACATCAATAATGAGAGTAGCAGTTTTTGCACTATTTTGTTGGTGGACTCATTCCATAGTGGTTCATGAACAAGCTCTTAGGCTCATGAGAATGTGCATGCTTAAGGTTCTTTATTTCAGAGTGGCTCCCAAGCACATGACAATGTAGTATGCGTGCACCAACAGCGGGAGGTCAATATCAGCCTGACTGTCGGAACGCTGTAATTGCAACCTGTTAAGATTCAGAAGAACAGCTCGTCTGGATTAAGATAAACATTTCAACGTCCGGCAGGGAACAGCAGCGCGTAGTGAAATTTAGACGGATCCCATCCCCACTTTCAAAAATGACCCATCTAAATTTCACTACGCCTGCAGTTCCCTGCCAGATGTTGAAATGTTTATCTTAATCCAGATGAGCTGTTCTTGCTATTTTTGACTTGACACATGGCATCGCTCAATTTGGATATGAAGCCTAGCACAACTTGTGCTTACATGAAACCCTGACTAAGCCATACCCGCGGGATCAACTATATTAACAGCGCTAAGCCCCTGAGGCAGCTCCTGTGTGAGCGAAACTCGGCCAGTCGGGCAAGCCTAATAAAAGTCATTTGATACACCAATCTTCTTTGTTTTTTTCATTTTCAAGAGGAATTCTTGTTATAATTTGTAAAACTGCATAAAGAATAAATAAACAAAAAAAAAAAAAAGAGGGATGGTTGGGACAAGGAGAAGGTTTTGTGGTTTTTTTTATATTTTATGATGTGCTTTTATTATATTCTATGTTCTACACCACTCCAATCAGGTCTGGTATCTGAGTGAGTGGTATATAAGAGTTTGGAAATAAATTTGTGGCATAGACTTAGAAAGCAAAATTACCAAGCGACTCCCCAAGCTCACACTTAATGTACCCTTAATGCCTCTGCCACTTAGAATTGTATTATCTCTTATTTCCCATAGGGAAAAAGATAGATTCAGTTAATCTCAGGGAGATCAGAGTACAGCGCTATCAAGCAGCATCATCTACAACACTGCCTTACCTGATTAGCACTTGTGGTTACCAGTTACATATAGAAACACAGAAACATAGAAATGACGGCAGAAGACGACCAAACTGCCCATCCAGTCTGCCCAGCAAGTTTTGCACTTTTTTTTTCTCATTCTTATCTGTTACTCTTGGCTCTTAGTAACCTTTTGATTCTATTTCGCTTCCACCCCCAACATTAATGTAGAGAGCAGTGTAGAAACTGCCTCTAAGTGAAATATCTAGCTTAATTAGTTAGGGGCAGTAACCGCCGCAATAAGCAAGCTATACCCATGCTTATTTGTTTACCCAGACTAAATAATTCAGACCTTGTTGGTTGTCTGTATATAGATCTACTTTTCTTCATTCCCCCTGCCGTTGAAGCAGAGAGTTATGCTGGATATGCATTGAAAGTGAACTATGAGATTTTCTCCCCTGCCGTTGAAGCAGAGAGCTATGCTGGATATGCATTGAAAGTTGAAGTACCAGGGCTTATTTGGTTTGGGGGTAGTAACTGTACACAAGCCAGTCTACTCTGCTTTTTTTGTGAATGTAAATCTTTTTTCCACGTTTCCTTTGCCATTGAAGCTTTTCGAGCACTGTTGGAGTTGCATTAACCGTGTGTCTGTTTATTGAATAAGGGTATTATCTCAGGCAGTGCCGTCATTCCCGCGAGGCCACCCACTCTTCATTCACGTCCTCTAGACTTTATGGATCCACAGTGTTTATCCCACACCCCTTTGAAGTCCTTCATAGTTCTGGTCTTCACCACTTCCTACGGAAGGGCATTCCAGGCATCCACCACCCTCTCCATGAAGAAATACTTCCTGACATTGATTCTGAGTCTTCCTCCCTGAAGCTTCAAATCGGGACCTCTGGTTCTGCTGATTTTTTTCTGACGGAAAAGGTTTGTCGTTGTCTTTGGATCATTAAAACTTTTCAAGTATCTGAACGTCTGTATCATATCACCTCTGCTCCTCCTTTCCTCCAGGGTGTGCACATTTAGATTCTTCAATCTCTCCTCATAAGTCATTCGATGAAGACCATTCACCCTTTTGGTCGCTCTTCTCTGGACCGCCTCCATCTTGTCTCTTCGGAGATACGGTCTCCAGAACTGAACACAGTACTCCAGGTGAGGGCCTCACAAGGACCTGTACAAGGGGATAATCACTTCCCTTTTCCTACTCGATATCCCTCTCTCTATGCAGCCCAGCATTCTTCTGGCCTTAGCTATCGCTTTGTCACATAGTGTCTAATGATCTGAAGTTGGCGAAACAATCACCCCAAGGTCTCTCTCCTGCTCCGTGCACATCAGCCTTTCTCCCCCCATCGAATACAGTTCATTCGGATTTCCACTCCCCATATGCATGACTCTGCACGTCTTGGCATTGAATCTCAGCTGCCATATCTTCGACCTCTCTTCCAGCTTCCTTAAATCCAGTCTCATTCTCTCCACTCCTTCCGGCATGTCAACTCTGTTGCAGATCTTAGTGTCATCCGCAAAAAGACAAACCTTACCTTCTATCCCATCTGTAATGTCGCTCACAAAGATATTGAACAGGACCGGTCCCAACACGGATCCTTGCAGTACACCGCTTAAAACCGCTCTCTCTTCAGAGAGAGTTCCATTTACCATCACACATTGTCTTCTGTCCGTCAACCAGTTTGCAATCCAGGCCACCACCTCGGCACTCATTCCTAAGCTTCTCATTTTATTCAACAGTCTCCGGTGCGGGACCGTATCAAAAGCTTTGCTGAAATCCAAGTAGATGACATCAAGTGCTCTTCCTTGATCCAATTCCTTGGTTACCCAGTCAAAAAAGTCTATCAGATTTGTCTGACAGGATCTTCCCCTGGTGAATCCATGCTGCCTCTGGTCCATCAATTCTCCCGACTGTAGATAGTTCACTATTCTCTCTTTCAACATTGACTCCATTACTTTTCCCACCACTGAAGTGAGGCTAACTGGTCTATAGTTACCAGCCTCTTCTCTGTTCCCACTCTTGTGAAGCGGGACCACCAACTCCATTTCTTACCTAGTTTCCTATAGCACAAAACCATCTTTAATATTTAATGATGTATTTAATATATAGAAATTCACATAATGAACTGTTACAATCATGTGCCAATTTCTATACCAAAGAAGGTATTTTGGGGATGAAAAGAACAGTTTCTTGACCTGCTTTTGGGAGCATCTTTTTATTGGACTAACTCAAATATCTCATACATGCTTTTGTTTTTTTTAATCTTTAGTCCATGTACTAAGGAAGGAATGTCAGCATTACACATCTCCTTGTTTTAAAAACTTTAACTATCATTTAACGTTAATCATAATCTTGTTATATCAAGGCAAATAACTTCAGGTCAGAAGGATGTGAAATGGTCTAACCAGTTTTAAAATGAATCTACAAAAATTCTGGCCAAAGGAAAACTATCCCACTACAAATGGAAATCCAAAATCTGTGTTTTGGCTAACCAGTTTTAAACAGGACTAACAGTAACAACTGGTCTGGATATAAGTACCTCCTAAAATTCAGAGGCTGCAAGGAGAAGATTCTGCTGTTTGAAAAGACATCAGCTGGCAATAAAGCATTTCAGGTGACAAGCAGCGAAGGAATGTAACATTTTATGAGAAGGCATTCATAAAAGGCTAACTTTGTATACATGTTAAAATCATTTATTGGGTTGGAATGGAGATTTACTCAGCATCATCTGCTGAATCAATCTCCAGGAAGGCAAAAACAAACAAAAAAAATTAAAAAACTCGTTTGTCGCAAGTGAATCTGTCAGGGTTTAGGATGACTTACTAGCATAAGGTTCTTACATTTAACGTCTATCAGAATAGGAATTTAACTAACTGTAAGATGCCCTGGTCACACGGTTGCTGATCTGTATGAATGGAGTTTCTAGAAGAAGTTAATAAAGCACAGATATTCAGAGTAGACAGTGGGCTTCTCACTGAATGGCAAAGCTTATGTTAAACAAAAGTGTATTCATTGGTGAGAAATGTTTAATATAATCCTATTCTGCAACAATCAATTCTACTTACTGCATTTGTCTATATTGTATATTGTAAAACTCATGTATATTTTTTTTAACCAGATATGATTGTATGTGAGAGGCTTTTACACTCAATGCCTTCTGAAAATTATATGTAAATATTAAAAACAAAAATGCCAAGGAGCTTGGGATTTTATTAACACTCAATGACCTATCTTCTCTCTGCATGTCTGCCTCAGATGCAGCACTGAACTTTAAAAGACTTTCTGAATATAGGGCAAGTTGCACGTTACTCGACGAGATGAACAATCAGTATGAGCCATGAATCATGGCAGATGCAAAGGGGTTGGATTTTGCCCTGGGTTAGGTGTCCTTACTCAAGGAGCATCAATCTAGACAGCCAATTCCACCATCAAAAAAACAAACCTTGAAAAATCTTCACACATCTCTTCTGGTGACATCTACATGCTCCCTCTTTTTCAGATTCAACAAAAGTATACGTCTTAATCCAGCAAACCAATGACAATTCTACAGTCAATGAACATAACCTGTGCCAAGTGCCAGTGAACAAAAGGTGAGATGATCCCAGCTGATATGAGAAGCTCCGCAAAGCAGATTCCTTCTGTCGACCTGACCCTTGGCGCAATTCCAGCCTTCTTGCATTACACACTTATTTGATTAAATACCTGTGGGTATACGCTCCTTTTTTCTATTCAGCGTTCAGTCATTCTGTGTGCATTTTGTGAGCCAAAAGACTGTCAGGAGTCATTAAAAGATACCCCACTGCAGAACGCTTTATTGATCACATTTGCCCTCTAAATCTTTTAGATCTGAAATGCACTTGAAAATGTGTCAAGAGTCACACTACATTTTTATAATTATGAAAAGTAAGATATTGTAGGGTGGGATATTGCTACGCTGTGTGCTAGAGATTTATGTGCTTGCTTTTGGCTATTGACAGAAGATATGTAGCATGATGATATTCAGTGGTCATGGAATATGTGGTTATACTGGTTTGTTGATGTAAAGTGTACAAATTCAATGGGATTACA
This sequence comes from Rhinatrema bivittatum, assembly GCF_901001135.1. NCBI lineage: Eukaryota > Metazoa > Chordata > Amphibia > Gymnophiona > Rhinatrematidae > Rhinatrema > Rhinatrema bivittatum. The sequence continues at coordinate 49,009,120 of NC_042620.1, read as the reverse complement.
ATTTTAAAAACTTTTAATATATAATCTACATCCAGTTTAAAACAGCAACATAGGAAGAGTAACCTGAAGCACTTTTTTTCTTTTGTGTTCTTCTTTTCGGCACTTCAAAGCCAATTCAGGTACTGTAGGTATTTCCTTCTCCCCAGAGGGCTCACAATCTAAGGGCCTCATTTACCAAGCATTTTCCCATAGAATAGGAGAAAAGCCTTAGTAAAATAAGGAACCTAAGTTTGAACCCGAGACAATGGAGGGAAAACAAACTTGCCCAATGTCACAAGAAGCGGCAGTGAGATTTGAACCCTGGTGTGCAGGTCACTGCTCTGAACACTAGGCTGCTACGCCTCCACTCCAGTTGTTTGATCAAGCAACTTAAAAGTGCAATAAAATAAAATTTCAAAACATTTCTGTACAAACTTGACTTGCACAATCAACAGAACGTTTACACAGTGATTAAAGTTTAATTTTTTTTATTTGCCTCTTGAATCATCTGATTTAACCAAAGTGCACTTTATCCAGTGAAAATAAAATGTTAAATCCATAGATAGGAGGCAGTTGAGTCAGTACATGAGTTCAAAGGCAACATTCTGAATAAATACAATGCAGTGTAATGTGCAAGAAGACAGTAAATAACTGTGCTGAGCTTGCTGGGGAAAGATCATTTAATTTTGTGAAGTAAATTAGTCCTGCAAGAGTGGTGGATTCAGATGACTTTGAGGGACACAATGAGGACATAGGAGGCATAGATCATCTGACCCTCCTAAGGGCCAGATTTACAAAGACCTTTTTACCCATTCTGTGTGTAAGGGATAATAAAAGCATAGTAAACTGAGCCCTAAGGTTGGTGGGATTGTTTTAGCAGTCTGACCTACCTTACATCTCAAAGATGGATTGATAATAGCATAATGGGAGCTAAACCAACATCAGTAATGCAGAAATAACTTAACAGTTGATCAAGTCAGAACAAGTTAAGTAAGAACCAAATGCAGCTGGTTGAAAACATTGAAGGACAAGGATAATTAATTGCATAGCACTAGTAAGCGTTGATCTGAAGTGTCACACTGATATACCGCTGCCATTGGAGCAAATAAGGATATCAGTTAGCAAGAGAGAGGCATTACCAAGAGGATGAGAATTCTGGAAACTATTAACCTGGCTACACATGGTATTATGACAGTATTCATCTTGGATTATACTAAAGAGAAATTGTGTAAAATGAATAGAAGGATGTGTATGAGGAGGGATGGAGTCTGAGGACACTATGCAAACCAAATTAGGAAAAAAGAAAAAAAAAAAAGATTTGGTGGGAGCGGAAGATGGGCAATGATGAGTCTTGGGTTTCCAGAAGCGTTTCTTCCAAAAGTAGGTTCCAAGCAGAAAGATGGTGCAAAAATGCACAGAGGTTTGTCTGGTTTGCGGTGCTGTAAGAAGGGACCAGAACTGGGAGCGCAAGGAGCAGCGAAGGGAATAGCAAGACAAGGGGAGAAAAGTAGATGGACATCAGCAGGCCAAGAATCATCACTTATTTCTTTCACGCTTTTCTTCTTAAAGAGCTCAAAACGTGTTATAGTAGGTTAGAATCCATGTCAGGATACATACAAGTTCATAATATACTCCTGGGGCGATTCTGCACATCACAGAATTTGGGCACAATATCTCACTGGTGCAGAATTTAAAAAGCTCGTGCACAGAACGCGGCCATGCAGCTCCCGAAGTGAGCCGTGTTGACCAGAAAGGAAGGAGCTGCTTCATCTGGTGGCCCCAGAAGGCACTGTTAAATGGCATGGCTCCTGAAGAGATGGAAGCGTTCTGGGAAAGGAGGAGCGAGCGCTGCATGTTTTAAAGGCACATTTCAGAAGGCCTGTGCAAAATGTAAACTAGTACTACATAAAAAAAAAATTAAAAAAAATTACCTGATTACTTAATTCTCCAGTTACTTGTTTATAATTAATAAATATATCTGAATCAAACTGAAGATCACCAGAAAGAATTCAGAATTTTAATACATTGATGTGTACAAAGGGCAATTTCGGCAACTACTCATTTCTCTACAATCAAATTGTAGGGGAGGAGGAATAGTCTAATGGTTAGAGCAGTGGATTATGAACCAGAAGACCAGGGTTAGTGTCCTGCTGTCGCTCCTTGTGACCTTGGGCAAGTCACTTTACTCTCCATTGCCTCAGGTACAAAAACTTAGATTGTAAGCCCTCTGGGGATAGAGAAATACCTACAAGTACCTGAATGTAAACCGGTGTGATATCTCAATTGAGATCAAATGTCGGTATATAAAAATAAATAAATTCAAACACACACAACTGACTAAAGCAATATAGACATCACAGTTTAAGAAAAGTACAAATAAAATAAAGAGACTGTATTTACCACTCAGCCAACAGACATCTTCCCAGGGATGTTTACCCAGCTACCTAAACAAACAATTTTCTGAAGGCAGAATAGAATCCGGGAACCATAAGACTGAATAACTACATTTTCCAGCAAAGCAGTAGAAAAAAACCAAAAAAAAACAAAAAACAGCCTTCTACAGTCCCAAGAGAGAAGAATTTATATAACAGGGTGTGAGAGCAGTGTATGGACTTTAACTGCCAATGTTCACAAGGGTCATCAAACCTTTGCAAAATTTGTGTGAAGTCTCTACACATTTCCCACATCCTACCTTATCAGCAAATCTGTACAGGAAGGTACACAATCTTTCCAGAGCTTCCCTATAAATTTATTGGAAAAGCATTCCATCTGAATTTCATAGATGTTCATTGACTGATAGCTGAAGCTCAAATGCATCCGATACTCATGCAGGGAAGTTAAGTGGTAGTGGCACTGCAAGCTTCTACAAGTAATTTATGCTTCTACCAGATTGTAAAGCAGCATACCAAATGATAACCGGAGAAGACCAATGCGGTCCCCGGATCACTCACCAGCTTTGAAAAGTAGAAACGTCTAATGTCCTCCAAGGGCAAGGTCCATATGTTTCAAAAGGTAAAACGGGAGACAGTGGGGCAGAGACATTTCTTACGAGTAAACTGCTAACTTTGCCTCCTTCCCCATCTCAATTGACTCGCAGGGTTTTGAAACAAGGAAAAGTCAGATGGTTCCCTCCCCAAGAGCCTACGTCCTTACCAAGTCTGATGCTGCTGCAAATTAGGCGGGAGAGGAGCACACGCACACAAAAAAAGACAAACTAATACACAGACATTTCAGCATCTCATAAGGCTCTCTGTTCTAGCGAAACAAGGCTAAAAGCATTGCTTCCATCAGTGATTAAGTAATAAAGATTCAGGCTCATTCAGGGACCCGCATATTGCATTGACTTTACAGCAGGTGCAGGCAAGGTGCTAAACAAAGCGACCTTCAGGCTGATGCAATAAAGTACGCGGAAAAAACATGCGTCCAAACTGGGCGCACGTATTTATTTTATTTATTTATTTATTTATTTTAAGCGCGCACATCCACCCCTCCTGGGCACCCGACGCAATATGTAAATGAGCTGCCACGCTAAAACGGACGCGCTAGGGATAAACTGTGCGTCCCTGGCGCATCCATGGCATTGGGCACCCAGGAGACATGACTGTGCATAGGTTAGGAAAACGGATAATCAATTTACGAGTGGCCGTTTTTCCTGCGGCAGCTATTTTACCAGAATACGCATGCACAGTATACACGGCCTGGAGCGTGTATATTGTTGGGCGTATATTGTGCGCACCAAATTTTTTTTTTTTTTTACGTCATGACTTATTTGCATAGTGCTTTATATGGTTTTTCCTACTTAGATTTGTTATGATACTAAGTAGGAAGAACCACAGAAAAGCGTTATCTGTTTTTAAGCTCAGCCCTTATTTAAAAATGTTTATATACTGCTTTTACAATATATTTATTTATTTATTTTAATATACTGACATTCGATCTGAGATATCACATCGGTTTGCATTCAGGTACTGTAGGTATTTCTTTATCCCCAGAGGGTTTACAATCTAAGTTTTGTATCTGAGGCAATGAAGGGTAAAGTGATTTGCCCAAGGACACAAGGAGCAACAGCAGGACCTGAACCCTGGTCTCCTGGTTCATAGCCCACTGCTCTAATCCACTAGGCTATTCCTCCTCCCTCACTAGGCTATTCAGAATATACATAATAGTAAAATAATTTCTCAAACAATATGGTATAAAAATTAATTTAACAAACAAAACATAAGAAAAATAAAACTAGATTAAATTTTATTTTTAGTAATCTAAATATTCAAGTACCAAACCGCATAAAAGTAAGTCGCCTTTGGAAGGGGGGATACAGAGGATAATGAGAAATATGGATTTAAGTGTGTTCTGATACTGGAATCTTAAAGGCAATTTGAAATAAGTATATTTTTAAAGATTTCTTTAAATTGTTGTGAATTTGGTATCTGACAAAAAGTTCGGCAGAGAATTCCAGATGGATGGGCCAGCTACAGAGAAGGCTCTTTTTCGTGTAATGTCCAACCTTGCAAGACGGACTGAAGAAACATCCAGCAAGTTTTTTGTTAAAGATCTTAAATGTCGTGTCGGTTTATGAATTCGTAAAAAGGAGCATAACCAAGTTGAGGATGGATTGTAATAAGTGAGTGAATTATGGTCAATGTTTTATATTGAATTCTAAATTTTATGGGAAGCCAGTGAAAGGAACAAAGTATTGGAGTTATATGGTTTCTTAAAGAGGTACCAGATAGTATACGGGCAGCAGCATTCTGGACAAATAGCAGAATCGGGTAAGCCCAGATAGAGTGCGTTACAATAATCAAGTCCTGAAAACACGAGAGATTGAAGGACTGTACAAAAATCTTGATAAAATAGCAGGGGACAAAGTTGCTTTAACAAATGCAATTTGTAAAGTGATTTTTGTTACAGCAGAGATGTGTTGTGTCAATGACAAATCAGAGTTTATCAATATTCCCAGGTTGGATGCTTGTTTTAGAATAGGGATGGATAAACCATTTATTGAAAAATGAGATGGAAGACCAGTTGTAGGATTACAAATCGATGTTAGGTGAACAATTTCTGTTTTAGAGGGGTTTAGTTTTAAACGGTTATGTGATAGCCAGATACTGAACGTATTTATATATAATATAACCAAAGATAAGGTGGAAGACCATGATGTATTGTATGGAACCAAAAACTGAATGTCGTCCGCATATATTTTGAATTGAATATTTAGGGAGGAAAGAATTTGACAGAGAGGAAGCAGGTAGATGTTAAAAAGAAGAGGGGACAGAGAAGATCCTTGTGGAACACCGGAAGAAACTGTATATCGATCCGATTAATGATTACCAATATTGATTTGTTGCATATGGCCTGCTAAATACGATGAAAATCAATTTAGAACTATCGTGGAAATGCCTATGGATTTGTAAACCTGATACAAGAATCTGACATGCGAGAAGACTTTATACCTGCTCCAGGGCAGGCATAAAATTTTACAGGTTAAGAAGTGCGCCTCAGGTGTACAGGGATTTTTTGCATTGCGGGGTAATAGCTAATAGCCTCATCTACAGGGCATTTACATGTGTTGAGCGCTATCAACATAAAAACATAAGAAATGCCATAGTGGGTCAGACCAAGGGTCTATCAAGTCCAGTATCCTGTTTCCAACAGTGGCCAATCCAAGTCACAAGTACCCAAACATTAGACAAATCACAAGCTACTAATTACCGTAATACCAGTTTATGGATTTTTTCCTCTAGAACTTATCCAAACCTTTTTTAAACCCAGTTACACTAACTGCTGTATCCACATCTTCTGACAGTGAATTCCAGAGCTTCTTCCATTTGTTTTAAATGAGCTATTTACCAACTTCATGGAGTGCCCCCTGGTCCTTCTATTATCTGAGAGAGTACTTAACTGATTTACATTAATCTGTTCAAGTCCTTTCATGTCATCTCTTCTCCAAACTGAACAGCCTTAACTTCTTTAGCCTTTCCTTATAAGACAGCCATTCTATTCCCCTTATTTTGGCCACCCTTCTCTGCACTTTCTTCAGTGCAGCTATATCCTTTGAAATACAGTGACCGGAACTGCACACAGTATTCAAGGTGCGATCTCACCATGGAGCGATACAGAGGCATTATGACGTTCTCTGTTTTATTTGCCATTTCCCTTCCTAATAATTCCTAACATTATTTGCTTTTTTGATCACCACAACATGTCTTTTGTTTTTTTGAACGCACTGATCCCCTTATTGCATCGTGGGTTATGCATGCAAATCCAAAACGTGCGTCTAACCGCTCGTTGTGGGCTAGGCTGGGTGCACTTTATTGCATCGCCCCCTTGAGAGTTATTGTCTAGCAGGACACAAACTCTGCAGGCTTACTATAAGTATAGGTGCTGTGTGTAATCTTCGTACTAGATAATAAACCACATTACACTAACACCTGTCTGCAGTTGTTATTCTATTCATTCTGGGAACTGAACTCAGAACCAAACAGTGAATACCTGTTTCCCCACAGGAGCCTGGGAGGGAGGAGAAGTGTGAAGAACTCCAGTAGGCAGGACTCAGCTTAGATGCAGGCAAATTTTAGAAAACATTTTTGTTCCTACTCAGTAATGAGGTCTTGTCATTCCAACATAATGGACCAGACCCCCGAGAGCATGTGCACGTGCCAGTGCAGCAAACAAAGAAAGGACAAGTCTGCCAATAGCGGTGGCCTTGCTTGATAAATACCCAGATCTAGTCCTCTTCCATGTTTATATAGTGCTACAAGATCCTTGCAGCACTGTACAGACACACAGAAGAGAAAGTCCCTTCTCTATAGAGTTTACAATCTGGGTAACAGATGGACAATGAAAGCAAAGGGCTAACAGTCCCCAATGAAGCACCGTGGGAAACAGTTAACCTTCAGCAGCTCAGTTCAGCAGCTCAGTTCCTATGTTGCATAAGCAGAAGTCCACAGGAGGCAGGGGGAGTGAAGGCAGGCAGACAAGCGTGTTTGCTTGGAAAGAGATATGGCTGTGTGACACACACACACACACACCCCCCCCGGCAACAGTATCTCACCCCAGATCATCCTTCCCGATGTCTATAGTCCCCCATTCTCTTCCTATTCAATTTTCTCCTCTTTATCTCTGTCACATCCCTCTGCTCTTCTTCTCTTGATCTCTCAACTCCTAACCTCCTATTGCTGCTGCTGCTTGCTACTTCTCATCAGTCTCTGCTGTAGGCCTCTATGGGCTGCTGCTCCCTTTCAATCACTACTCGTGTCGCTGAGTTGCCAATGCCCTTCACGGAGGCGTTTCCGCAGCTTCCTCTGGCCCACCCATGCTGCTACTCCTTCAAGCTGCCATGGGCCAATATTCCCACCAACCATAGAAGCTGTCGCTCTAACCTGCTGCTTCTGCCAGTTCACCTGGGTCTGTGATCCCACTGGGCTGTCTTCATCAAGCAATTACCAGGCAGGCCAAATTCTGAGCAAAAATATAAAATTCTGCAGGGAAGAGGAATTCTGCAATGAAGTAGATTTCCTCCAAAAGTATGTATTAGTACTACCATAAATGTACCAACACTAAGTCACATACAGAAAACAGGATTTTTTTTTCTAGCTCAAGGAAAGGTTTTGGGGGAGGAAATCAAATCCTGCTCCAAGAGCAAGTTGTTCCTTCTGCCAAAAGACAGAACAAAACTAAAGCAGAAGAAAAGTTCCAGGAAGGTCAACCCTGCCTACAAATTTCATTTCGTCTTCCTCTATTGGTCTAGAGCATTATCTTAGAGGCTACTGATCTGACAGGGAAACCCAAGGAAAGATCAATGCTCCTAAAATTAAAAAAATGTTTGTACCATTGCACCTGAACGAAAGAGTTTTGCGAAGAGATTACAAGGTTGCATATTAGAAGATCCACCAAATGAATTAAATCATGCTTACCAGCCACATTAACTTTTTCAACAGCTCCTAAGCTGGGAACAGCGGTGGTGGTGCTGTTAGTAGAGTTGGCGCCAGTGCCATTAATTACAAGGTTCTCCACCTTAGACTCTAACTTGCCAATACGCTGCAAAATATTGTCTAATAAGACTGCAAGGGTCTTCTTCAGATCTGTAACAGAATGAAAAAAAGTACGATTCAATTACTGAAAGCGTGTGATCCCACTTTAATCAAGCATTTTCTGCTAGCTTTCTGTCTTTTGCTTTTCAATTTGCTGATACACTTCATGTCTGCTAACCTCACAGACTTTGAGAAAAAAAGAAGCTGGAACTGCAAACACACCCTACTGAGACTGATCAGGGCCAATTTTTAAAGTGGTCAACGGAAAGCAACTGCTTCTGCTTCCAAAAAAAGCCCACAATTTTGTTTGTGCAAAAGTTGCAAGCCATGGTCAAAGTCATAGGTGCTTGCGGGATAAGGACACCACAGTCAGAAAAGAGGCTTATTGCAAACACAGGGATTAAAACAGAACTACTAGTTCCAAATCCTCATCATGTCTTTGTATCTAATCTCCTAAACTGGGTTTATTTCTAGGCTGTTTGTTTAACCAAACCTATTTTAATTCTTACATTTCTACGAGTTTAAGAGATAAAGCAGAACTTATGATTAGGCCTAAATACATTTCAGTAGCTCATTTGGGTAGTTCTGAGTCTCATGACTCATTCTGTTGAAATCCACTTGCTTTGATTGGTTCACGTGCCACACCAGGAAGGGTTGAAAGATATAAATAAAATACACAAAGTATGATATGCATACAACTCGAGACATTTACACATTACACAGTTTTAAAAAAGCATTCATTTTATTAAAAAAACAACATGAAAAAAAGAGGATAACCGCAGCAATTAAAAACCGGCCTCCAAAAGCAGAGTCCACAGCTTCGTTTTGGGTATGACAACCGTCTCTTATGTCAAGCTTTATTGCCTATTTTGTGTGTCATGTTAGCTAGCTTCTCATGCCAATCAGAGTAACAGTAATGGGAATCTAACAGTAGGAACAGGTCTCATGAACTTCTCACACCATGAACAAAATACAAACTCAGAATGAAATCAGACTAATGACCTAGTTCAAAAGACAAATATAGTAGAAATGCTACTCTAAAGTACAGATATAGTCATAGGCTGAGATTATTATATAGCTGGAATATTTTCCTTCTAAACACAGAGCTTCTGTTTTTTAGATTCTGGATTGTAATTTCCTTTTTTTATATATATAAAAAATGGAGAGCCAACTGAATGGAAAATATGTAGTAAGCCTGTGATTTGAGATGCAAATAAGACCCAAAGGTTTTGTATAATAGGTTATGCAGTATTTTCTAAGTGCCTAAAATTCAAGCCATTTAGTGTCTGTGTGAATACCCTTCTGGAAGAAGCAGGAGAAAAAAAATTGGCAATGGAATTCAAAAGATACAGGATAAGCACAGAGAACCCATAGAGACAAGACGACAGAAATGAAGCACGTTACGATAACTTTCACAGAGCAGCTACAACCCAACACCGCAGCATCAGGGCTCCAAAAAAGCATGGGGAGGCCAACACGGATGGATTTTGGCTATGTCAGGGACAGATATGCAAGAGGTCTGAAAGATCAGATGGAAGACCCAAAGGAGGTTGGAGAGAGAAAGGGGGGAGGGGTTTGGTATTGGGTTGAATTTGGGAAGTTTATATGCATGTCTTCTCTACTGGGAAATCCATCCCTGCAGTAAGGCATTTGAAAATTGGAAAAAAAAACGCATTTTGGAGAGCTCAAGCACTTTATATTAAGGTACATAAGAAGCCACTTAATTAGGATAACAAAATTAGGCCACGTTCACAGTTCTTTCAATTAACCATGTATGCAAGAATATTGAACTACTTGGTATGCAAGCACTACAGCAAACTCCTTATTGCATATATCACACACACAAAAAAAAAAAAATTCCAACTTTAAAATTAAGACCATATTTGATCTTACATTATTGTGATTAGTAATGGCACCCTATACCCAGGATGTTTTACAACAAAGTACAAATAGGTACAAGGAGTCCCTGGCCCAAGAATCTGCGAGTAACATTCATTTTCCTGTAGAGAAATGCAATGCCGTAACTGCAGGTGGAGTTGTAATCAAAAACCTAAAAAAAAAACTCCAATAAACTCAGAAATCTGAGGTAACTATAACAAAACCAAAAAACCACACTACACTATTCCTCAGTATATTCTTTTTGTCATTAAATCAGCTATTTTTGTATGGGAACAACTTTAAACCAACAAATAAGTTGTGTATCCTTTCTGGTCAACTTTTATTTAAATTTTATCTCATTTGTGTATATCCATTTTTTGTAGTTTTTTTTTTACTTTTTTTTTTCTTTAAAACACAGTCCCAACCCATGAAGATCCTTAAATCGGGTCACATCCAAACACTAGATCTCATTTCAAAAAAATCTAATGAGAGCAGCTTTCACTTATCTTTTTATCCGGAGCCCAATTTTACTCACAACCCCGACATGGCCATGTTTCAGTAAACGATCTGCTTCAGGGGGGTCCACAAGACCTTTCAAAAAATGCTCTCTATTTCCATTTCTATCATGCGTCCCGAGTATAATCAGCTTCTCTTCATGATTCCTTCATAGGACCTTTAAACAAGGTGTCCAACTGCTCTATTCTTATACGTCAAACAAACGTAATGATGTAATCAATTACGTCTGGGAATACCAGTTTATAACCTCATTTAATCCATCTGGATGAACAGATCATAATTTAAAGATCCAGAACTGTTCTCGTTTAAGGGCATAGTGAATATCGCCTCCACGGGATGACAACTGTAACATTTCAAGAATAGTCCACCAGAAATCCTTAAATTGATGTCCTTTGTCAATACAGCGGTTAACCAATGGAGCTGTCAATTTTAGAGTCTTAATGCAGTTCTTGTGTTCCAAGAGACGTGTCCGAATTTTTCTTTTGGTTCGTCCTACATAAATCAAATTACAAGGACATTGTAAAACATACACTACATGTTTTAAATTGCAGTTTGTAGTTTTATTCAAAAAAAACAGTGTATCTTGAACCGGGATGTTGCCATACAGCTTCAACCAAAGCCAACCCGCACACTTCACATGTGCCACAGGGGGCATTCCCTTGCACATGTCCGTCAAACTGTTCTTCAACATCAGGTTTCAGGCAAGCCCTCACAATCTTATCCTGTAGATTACGATTTCAGGAAAAAGCAAACTGGGGGAACTTATCCAGACCTGGGTGGAGAGATAACATACTCCAATGCTTCTGCAAAATTTCAATGATTTCTTTTATTCAATTACTATAATGTAGAACACATGTAAGCCCGTCCTTCTCATGGCTTGCTTTGTAACCCAAAAGTAGCTCCATATTTGCAAATAATGCCAGTTTGAAAGCTTTCTTGACCACAGAGCGGGGATAACCCCGTTCCAAAAACCAAGACTTCATGCTTTCTGATTGAATTTTAAATTCTGGAAGAGTAGAACACAGCCTCCTAAGCTGCAAAAATTGACTAATTGGCAGGCTGTCTTGCAATTTTTTGGGATGACAACTGGAGTATTTCCAAAAATGATTTCGAACTGTCTCCGGTAGAGCGTTTTCAATCTATCACCTTCCCTTGTTATTGTGATGTCAAGGAATGCTATCTAGAATACATGATATTTTAAAGAAAACTTTAGTTGGGCATTCTGCCCATTCATCCATAGTACAAATGCTTCAAGATCCTCGCAAGAACCTAGCCAAATGAAAAAAAATATCAATATAGCACAATAACTGCACTCTTATCAGCTTCAAGGAAGGCAGAAGCGTATTTTGTCACCAGCATCAAGGAAAGTATCCTGAACTTATCTTTGTCTCAAATGAAATTGCTATTAAAGCGAAATGAGTAAAGGAATTTAACGCTATGCTTTGGATAAATCTCAAATAATTTTAGTAAAAGCAAAAAATATTAAAAAAAAATAATTTGGCACCAGTGGTGGTAAGACCGATGATTAAAGATGATCCCATAAGATGCTGAAGCACGGGGCAGATTAGCCCCAAATACCGCGGGATGTTATGAAGGTCTATAACACAACCACACCTGGCATATTTGGCAATGGGATACTGTATCGAATAATGGCAATTTTGTAAAAGTTAACAATCTAATCGTTGATGTGGTGCTCTATTATATATCAATATAGCACCGCCATAAATGAATTTTATTAAACTAATGGGATGGATATAACACTTCTTCGAAGTGAGCCACGAAAAGTTTAGCAATGTCCGGGGCAACCGGGGCTCCCATTGCCACTCCCTTCACTTGGAGATAATACTGTCCCCCTCAAACATGAAAAACTTTCTGAATAGTACTAATTCTAAAAGGAATACCAAGAAAGAAGTGGGTACCCTATGGGGATGTTCCCATGACTCTAGAATCTTTTCCATCAAATCATATGCTTCATTTTGGGAAAGGTTTGTATAGAGCGCCTCCACATTGAGGGCTGCTAAAATGCACTCTTTTGGTAAAAATGGCATTTTGTCAATCAGGGCTAACATTTGTGTAGTATCTTGAACAAAAGAGCTGTGTGATGTACAAATGGTTTCAAAAAGTAGTCCAAAAAGTTAGATAACGGTTCAAGAATAGACCCTCTACTCGCTACAATGAGTCGACCTAGAGGAACTTTTGGATTCTTATGGATCTTTGGCAGGGTATACAATACTGGACCATAATGCACGAATCTCTCTATTAGTAAGAAAACATCATTACACAGAATACCCAGAAAGGTTATTAATCTGATCCTTGATCTCCCTGGTTGGATCCCCAGGTAAGTTGACAACAAATCTCTTGTATATAATCAGATCTGTTCTGTAAAACAATTGCTCCCCCCTTATCGGTCACTTTTACCACTATTGCATTATCAGCCAGTTCTTTAATTGCTTTCTGTTGTACTTTTGACCAATCCTTCGCAATAAATTTATTTTTAAAACTCATTTGATGTTGTAATACTTCCATATCTTAGGACTAACTGCATAAATGTAGCGATTATGGGGTCAATCGGCCTGGGGGGGGGAACCCATCTTGATTTAGGTACAATAACAGATTGATCAATCCCCAAATGATCACCAAAAAATACCTTGATCTGAAGGGATCGAAAGACATGATATAAATCAATTCTCATTTGAAATGAGTCATAGGAACTCTCCGGAACGAAAGACAATCCTTTTGCCAGGGCTTGCACCGTTGCATCACTGAAAGATTTAGTACCGCTGTTGACTCCGGAACTGGGAGTGTGTCGTCGGTCCATCCCAATCTGTTGACCGGTTCCTGGGTCCGTCCCACTCGCTGGCCTGGGTTTGGACTGAACTCTTGCCTGCATGATTTTTGTTGTATCCTAAAAAGGATTATTGCTATTGAATACTTTCAATGAGCCTCCCGCCGGTGGTTGTTCCAAGCCATCATTCTTCTCATCCTCACTTGTCGAAGTGAAGCTGATTATACTCGGGACGCATGATAGAAATGGAAATAGAGAGCGTTTTTTGAAAGGTCTTGTGGACCCCCCTGAAGCCGATCGTTTACCGAAACATGACCATGTCGGGGTTGTGAGCAAAATTGGACTCCGGATAAAAAGTGAAAGCAGCTCATTAGATTTTTTTTTTAAATGAGATATGGTGTTTGGATGTGACCCAATTTAAGGATCTTCACAGGTTGGGACTGTGTTTTAAAGAAAAAAAAAAGTAAAAAACTACAAAAAATGGATATACACAAATGAGATAAAATTAAGTTGACCAGAAAGGATACACAACTTATCTGTTGGTTTAAAGTTGTTCCCATGAAGGTCCTACAAAAATAGCTGATTTAAAGACAAAAAGAATATACTGAGGAACAGTGTGGTGTGGTTTTTTGGAGTTGTAATCAGTTATAGGCCTGGTGATTTTTCCCAAAACACATTGCAAAACACTTTCCTTCAATTGCCTCTTTTTTTTTTTTTTTTAGGTTTCAGAAGTTGCAGATAAATTTCTACAAAGTTAAATAAAACTGCTGTTTGAAGAGACTGAAAAGGGAGGGGGAGGGTCCCCAATGCTCCCAGTATAAAGACAAAAGGAAAGACCAGTAGCAAAAGGAGCTCTAATAGCTGTACTGATCAGGGAACAAAACCGCATGTTTTCTGCAGGTTGCGATACCTTCTATTGCATTGACAGATGATGCCGTAAAAGAGCTTTGCTGCAAATGTCTAAAGAAGTAATAGCATGTCTCATGGCTCACCAGGGACCTACCCCCATTATTTTGTGCAGAAGATGGGATGCAGATTCAATTTACTAGCACATTCTATTTACAGAAACAAAAAAACTTTCCCATGGAAATAATGCCTGCACCATGCTTACGAAAATCAAAACAAGTCTGCCTTATGACTGTTCTTACAAAAGGAACTCACTGTATTTAAGTGTACGAATTCACATTAGCTCGCAAACAATGCAAATCTACAAGCGAACAATTCTTTACGTCTGAGAATTCAATCACCTGGGTTCTGTAACAAGTTAAATAATGCATCTGGGGATCATTTAATTTACATAGTTTGAACCAAAGTTTTGAATACAATTTTAATGCAGTTTCACAATAAATTTCAAGAATAAATATTGAAAAGGCAAATTTTGTCAAAGACATATTCCTGCAACCAGCCGGTGGTCCTCTGGCAGTGCTGTGTGCTAACACTTGGTCAGGCCTGGGTTCGATTCCTGGGTCAAGTCGGCTGGGGATGCTCTGGAGGCAGCGTTCAGAATGCCCAGTAGCAAGGAAGGGCAGGGGGGAGTAATAAATCGTGTAATGATGATGCCAGTCACTGGTTTTGGGGTCCATGATTGCACGACTTTCAGCCGAGGACCGTCGCTCCAACGACTGGAATAAAGTATGTTGGCAGGGGATATAAGATAGGAAGAAAAATACCCGGTCAGTTGCAAACGAAGGCAACAAGGATCTCAACCCTTCTTCCAAAGAAATAAGAGGAAATTCCTGGGCGAGAGAGCACGAGAACAAACTTATTCCTATATCCAAGATAACCCAACAAAGGAAAAAAAAAAGGAATAACTGAATAAATCCAGATCATAACAAGAAAGGGTAAATCAAGTCACAGCAGCAGGCACACCAGCCTACAATCAATTAGAAGAAAAAAAAAAAGTTTATTCTGTCCGATTGTGCATTCCCTACTCCCAGCCCCAAGAACATCCAGCAAGATAGAAATCTTCATACTGACCAGTACAGCTAGTTCTTAATACTGTACCCAAGGAGCCAAAGGTTAGTTAATATCAGATACATAGGAACAGGATCTACAGGTCTAGCCTTATATTCCAGAAAGCCCTCAAGTTGCACTGGGTCAAAAAAGAATTATTTTCGCAAGACAGCAAGCAAAGTACTTGGAAGAAAACTGAATACTTCATGCTAACAGTGATGACAAGTGTTTTATCTAGGCTGTCTATTGATAGATGCGCTTCTCGTGGTGAATCCTCAGCCATTTCAGGGCATTCAGCAGAGGATAAATAATACATTTTAGCTGGATGGAGAGCTGCCTATGGCATATTCAGATTTCTTGGAGGCAGTGCTTGAACATGTCTGTAGCTGGTACTAACAGAAGTTTAGGAAAATCCTGACCTCAAGATTTCCTTGAAGGACCTGGTTATTTTTAAATAAAGAAGAATTCTATGCTTGAAGCAGGGATATCTGACCTTGCAAAGAAAGAACATTTGTTATCACTGTCCTTCAAATGACTTTCCAGATTAGAAACCGGAGACTCAGCCACACTAGCAACAGTACATAATTTCTGTTCATGACTTGAAACAGATGCTTCCAGTTTCACCATAATCAACAAAATAAGTGACAACTGATGGAGAGGTAAGGACACTTCTTTCCCAGCAGGCTGCATGAGCTGAGGAGGTGGCATCTGCTGCACCAGTTCCACCCGACATCCTGGCCGGCTCTGGAGAAGAGAATTAGTTGCAGGAATTCTTCCTCCTGAAACTGTTCTATTCTGGGGATGCCTCTCCTCTGGATGCGCTTTCATTTGAAAAGACATTATGTCATTTAAAGTCTTATTTTTTTAAATTAAATGATAGAAAATGAAATGAAGTTGTGGGGTTTTTCCTATCATTTTCTGTGCATGCTATCTGCAAATAATGCGCACAGATCCCTCCCCCCCCCCCCCCCCCCACAACAAACCTTTTAACCCAAGAGGAGGGGGTAGCTCCTGAGCCCCGATCACCAAGGCAATTTTGATAAGTCGGGGGTGTCTGACAGCCAGGGGGGTGCTATTCTGTTAACTTGTTTTCAATAAGTCGTTACCATCATCATGGCTTTCTTAAATGCTGAAAATTAGCAGAGACTGGAAAGGTGCACTCCCTGGAGTACACAAAATGCTCAGGCATTTTTTCTTACATGGCATGCAAATGTCCAAAATGTGCGTATGAGAAACAGACAAACGGGGGGAGGTTGTGTGACTATGCGAGTGACAGTGAAAAGCGTTTGTATGTGAAGAAAGGTTATTCTGTGTACATGTGTGACAGAAGCAAGAATTGTGGGCGATTATTTGTGCGCGTGGGGAGCTGTGTGTGTCCTCTTCTAAGAGGTAGATTATATGCGCGCATGTGTGAAATTGCAGCTTTGAGTATTTTAGAGAGCTTGAATTTGTGTGCGCATATTTATATGCATTAGTGACAGATACAATTTGTGTATGTGTGTGTCTGAAAGGCAGTGAGTTTGATACAAATACTCCATGTATCTCCTAGCCAATTTCCATCTGGGGACCTTTTCAACTTGCCTGTGTAACTTCCCACTGCAGGTCAATTTACATGTGTAAGCTCTGCTGGACAGGAAAAACATCCACTAATGTGAGCTGATACAGAAGTAGACAACATCCTACTGAATTCAATGTTGATGACACGGAACTTAAATGCATAATTTTCTTAGCAAACAGAAAATTGTGTGCAAATCGAAGGGACAAGAACAGAAATCAGCATGCACTAGAATTTACCATCGACATATGGTGTTTTCCAGAGTTTTCTATAAAGACACCTAAAAAAAAAAATTTAATCTAATTTTGACAGGGTCTATATCCTGCAGAAAAGTCAATGGTCAGAGTATAGACAGTTTCCCAGGTCACAAGAAACACAAAGATGTCTTTTCTAGATTATAAGCATGAAGGAATAAGGCCTGTCCATTACTGTATGAGTCTGTACAGCAATGAGTATATCTAATATGCACTATGCAAATTATGACAACAAAATAAAAATATATAGCCCTAAGAGATACAAAGACAAACTGAGGAGATTGACATGGCCCTGTCACAGAGCTATAGAAAGCAGGGAGTCAGAATTCTGTGGGTCTGGTCTGTGATCTGGTTAAAGAGGGAGGAGTTGCACAAGAGAAGGTGCTGTCTAAGAAGGCCATGGAGATGGAGTGAGCAGCTTGGCCTACAAGCTGGCGTTGCAGGGAGTCTGTAGTGGAGGTAGCTTAGAACTAGCAAAACTGTAAGTGCACAAGACAAATGGATGGATGAGAAACATTCCAGGTTACTAAAGGAGCTAACATGGTCATTCATCAAATCGCGTTAAGACCTCGTCATGCAATAAACACGCAATGTCATGCCATCTGTATGCAAATTTGATGAGTAAGCAAAAGCTAGCTTTTATGCAAATTAGGGACGCCTAACACAAATTGCAAAAATTTAATGCACACTAACAGGATTTAACGTCGGAAATAACACCTTTTTTGGTATGGTAAAGGGGAGGGAAGTTTTTATTGCGGAATGGCTGTTATTGCAGGTCGAGGCTGCGATGATGACTAATATCGCAATCGTGAAAATGAGGGCTTTGCTCACACACACACACACACACATACACAGCCCTGCTGGGCCAAATAAAATACCTTTTCTTACCTGCCCTGTCTTCCAAAATTCCTGATTCACTGGTCCAGTTACATGATGGAATCCGGATTTACATGTAGGCGCTTTCAGCCTATTTGATACCAGGCACATATATACGCGCCTATGTTAGATTACATACACGTGTATGTACGAACACAGCACCAATAGTCTGAAAGTGCCTACATGTGTGCCCTATTTGATATGTGCGCACATGTACTCGCAAATCCCGCTTTCATCACCTTTTAAGGATGGGATGGGGTAATGTGGATTTGTTCTAGGCTGCGGGGGGGGGGGGGGCAGGTTGAAAGTGATACATTACAGAAGGACCTTGCAAGACTGGAAGATCGGGCATCCAAATGGCAGATGAAATTTAATGTGGACAAGTGTAAGGTGTTGCATATAGGGAAAAATAACCCTTGCTGTAATTGCACAATGTTAGGTTCCATATTAGGAGCTACCACCCAAGAAAAAGATCTAGGCACCATAGTGGATAATACTTTAAAATAGTCGGCTCAGTGTGCGCAGCAGTCAAAAAAGCAAACAATGTTAGGAATTATCAGGAAGGGAATGGTTAATAAAACAGAAAATGTTATGATGTCTGTATCGCTCCCTGGTGAGACCGCACCTTGAATACCTAGTACAATTCTGGTCGCCGCAACTAAAAAAAAAAGATATAGTTGCGATGGAGAAGGTACAGAGAAGGGCAACCAAAATGATAAAGGGGATGGAACAGCTCCCCTATGAGGAAAGACTGAAGAGGTTAGGGCTGTTCAGCTTGGAGAAGAGACGGCTGAGGGGGGATATGATAGAGGTCTTTAAAATCATGAGAGGTCTAGAAAGGGTAGATGTGAATTGGTTATTTACACTTTTGGATAGTAGTAGGACTAGGGGGCACTCCATGAAGTTAGCAAGTAGCACATTTAAGACTAATCGGAGAAAATTCTCTCTCACTCAACGCACAATTAAGCTCTGGAATTTGTTGCCAGAGGATGTGGTTAGTGCAGCTGGGTTAAAAAAAAAAAAAAAAGGTTTTGATAAGTTCTTGGAGGAAAAGTCCATTAACTGCTATTAATCGCATCAGTGACATGGGATCTTCTTAGTGTTTGGGTACTTGCCAGGTTCCTGTGGTCTGGTTTGGCCTCTGTTGGAAACAGGGTGCTGGGCTTGATGGACCTTGGTCTGACCCAGCATGGCAATTTCTTATGTTCTTACACGAGAAGGTAAAAATGGTAAATGTGTATTTTTTTCCCCTTTGGAGTGCATTAAGACATTGCACTTTGAAGGTTTGTGTATTTGGTTATTTTGGCACGCTGATGCCATTGCCAGTTTATTCCCAGTTCGCCCAGTCTAGGGATAGGACTTCCAAACCCTCCTAGTTTTTTTGTTTTCCTTTCCTCTGTTAGTCAGAACCCATATTAGTCCGCTGACTAGCCAAGATTTTTTGCATGGCAGTAGTTAAATTACGAAGTAGGTGACCCAGGTGCGTGCCTGTGCACTCAAATATATCGGTGCACATTTGTTGGCTTCCTCTACATGCCTAACTCCGCCACTTTCTTGATACTTTTCACACGCTAACATAGCGGGAGATACGCACGTATTCAGGCGGCTTTTAAAACTTGTTCAGTGCGTATCTCCCGTTTCGGGTGTGCGATAGGCTACTGCATCGCACACTACAATAAGCTGTTCTGCGATTAAAAGAAAAAAAATCACCACAGGGTACAATATTTAGCTACGCAAAGCGGATCTAAAAAATTTGCATAACCACAGCCGGTAATGTGCCATATTCCCATGATAAAACAATTTGATGAATCTAGGCCTAAGTGAGGTGCTGCTGATCGTCCTGTTCAATAGAGCCTTGGAAAGAGTAGTGGTGCTGCAAGATTAGAGAAGGGCAGTTTGGGTTCTGCTTCACAAAAACAGGGAGGAGGCTGGAAACTATAGCCTGGATAGCCTGGGAAAATTAATTGAGACTCTGACGAAGGAAAGGATAGTGAACTATCTACAATTCACAGTGGATTGCAAGATCTGAGGGCAATTTTTTTTTTTTTTTTTTAAACCAGAGGAAGGTTGTGTCAAATGAACTTGATTTTTTGATTGGGTGATTAGAGAACTAGGAAGTTTAGTCAGTGGTGTTCGGGAGGAAGGGGGGAAAAAAAAAAAAAAGGACAGGGACTGTTTCTCCTTAAGAGAAACAGTTGGGAGCTATGCACTATTACAGCTTGAGCAATTTATCTTTCAATAAAGTAGATAGAAAAGAACAAAACAACAAAAGACCTGTCACGTATCAATGCATTTACCTGATGCAGGTGATTCTACATCAGCTGGCAGAAAAAAGAAACCTGCAGTATAGCCATGCCCACATCTTATTTTCCTACTGGCATTTTTGAACTCCCAAACCCAGATGTGATTCTAAAAATATCTTTCAGTTTTTTTTTCCTTTTTTGCTCCTTTAGTATTTTTTGGTAAATATTTGAGTGATGTCTTTCCAGATGTCTCTTCCAATCGAAAGACTAAACTCAGCTTATGGCAGAATTTTGTATTGGGTTGATGTAAACTTTCAAAATGGCCAGCAGCAGCTGCATAAAACTAAAATGTTCCTTTTGCTGTTCCTGTGGCTCAGCCATAAGACAAGTACTGGCTCAACCTCACCCAGCAGCATCCACCCTAGACAAAGCGAAACTAACCTTTTGCCTTGAGTGCTTTTCTCCTCCCCACACATCCTGTCGTCTGCCATCCTTCCCAATCTCCACACACACACACTTAGAAATTCAAAACAGACTGAGCTTATATAACCAACTCTAGAACCAAGAACGGGAAGGCATGGAAAAGATTACATTAATAAAAATGGTTTTCCCACATAGTTAAAATGAGGTACGATGCTGTGTGGATGTTTTTCAGCTGCAGGAACTGGAAGACTACTCAGGATTGAGGGAAAGATGAACCGAGCGAGCAAGGATCCCTCTGTACTTTTCTCCTCCCCACATGTGTGGGGAGGAGAAAAGTACAGAGGGATCCTTGATGAAAACCTGCTCCAGAGCGCTCTAGATCTCAGACCGGGGCGACGATTCACCTTCCAACCAGACAAGGGCCCTAGGCATACAGCTAAGAACACAGGAGTGGAGAAGGCCTGCAATTCCAAAATGCATCTCACAGAGCAGATTGCTACCAAAAAAGTAGTTTTTAATGACACGTCATTAATGAATGTTTGCATTTTGGAATTGCAGGCCTTCTCTGCATGAGAACACTACTTAATAAATTATCCTTATTTAGTCACCTTCCAACTAGTGCCGTCATTCCTTCTGAAGGTTGTGTCTCCCCCCTCCCGAATCAGTGTTGCTACCAGCCTTCAGAAAGGAGGAATTTAGGGGGAAGGACAAAAGACTACACCTACTAGATGTGTACTGCGTGACACTAAGGTACTTCAAGGTGACAAATCTCTTTAGGAAATCTGATAGGTTGTTCATGCTGTTCAGTGGGTCATGCAAGGGACAAGCAGCCTCCAAGGTAACGCTAGCCAGATGGAAAAAAGAATCAATCTCCTCAGCCTCCATGTTTAGTGCTCTAAGGACCAAGTTAAGATACCACTGAGGAAATATCAGTCTGAAGGGTGGTCATATTTATTTATTTATTTATTTAGCGTTTTTCTATACCGGCATTCATGATTAGAAACCACATCATGCCGGTTTACATAAAACAAGGGGTGAGAACAAGAAACGAAAAACAAGTGCAAGGAGAACAAAAGTTACATTACAACAGGGTCTTAAATACATATACTTCACCCCTTTTAAAGAGAGTGCACTACATCTGGATATCCTGCAACCTGGGTACCTTTGATGTGGCCTCTTTAACAAGATATGACTTCCACTTGTACCTTCAGTAAATTGGGTGTTAAGCTTTTATCCAAGGCTTTTCTGTAAGAAAGTCCAGGATTTGTGGGATATTTAAAATTTCATGGGGAGGTTTATGCTTCCAGCAGAAGGCTTCAAACAGTCTCCAAACTCAAATATATGCTAAGGAGGCTGAGCTCTTATGTGCTTCCATCATGGTTGCCACTACTGTCTGGAATATCCTGTCTCATAGCCGTAACCTTTCAAGGGCCAGGCCATAAGATAAAATGGAGATGGGTCTTCAAGTGGTACTGAACCCTGCCTTAGCAATCCCTGTTTTCTAGGAAGCAGTGGGGTCCCAGCTAGGAGCCTTATTAGGTCTGTATACCAAGGCCTCCTTGGCCAACAGAACAACCAGTATCACCTTAAGGGTGATAATCTATCTCCTCTATCACTTTTCACATCAGGGGCCAAGGTGGAAATACTTACAGGAGCCTGCCCCTTTGGCCAAGGTTGGATTAAAGCATATATCCCACTGGATCCTGCTCTTTCCACTGACTGAAGAACCTGTCTGCTTTGCTGCTAGCTCAAGTTGCTATTAAGTCCTCAGCTGGCAGTCCCCATTGTTCCAATACCAACTGGAAGGTCTCCTGGTTAAGCTCCTATTCTTTTGGGTCCAGCCTGTTTCTGATGAGGAAGTCTGAACATTTTTAGGTAACATTCAGTCATTGGCCAGATTGAAAAGTTAGCTGGATAAACTTACCCAGTTAACTTTGGAGGGATGTTCAATAGTGCAGCTACACTATTTAACATAGCCAGACATCTAAAAGATAACTGGATACAGCAAATGTTGCTTACCTTTAACAGGTGTTCTCACAGAACAGCAGGATGTTAGTCCTCACATATGGGTGACATCATCAGGATGGAGCCCAATCACAGAAAACTTCTGTCAAAGTTTCCAGAACTTTGATTGGCCCCTACTGGGCATGCCCAGCATGGCACTAACCCTGCAGCCAGCAGGGGTCCCCCTTCAGTCTTATTTAAAAGCTACAGGCAGTGCCAAAAATAAAATAAAATGTTACGAACCCAACATCGCGGGGCGGCGGATGGGTTTCGTGAGGACTAACATCCTGCTGTCCTGTGAGAACACCTGTTACAGGTAAGCAACATTTGCTTTCTCACAGGACAAGCAGGATGGTAGTCCTCGCAGATGGGTGAGTACCGAGCTGAGGATGTCCGAACATGCACCAAATGTACCCAAAGGTGTGCAACAGGCACAACTGGGGTGGAATTTGGTAGAGGGCATCCGGAACCCTAACAGGCAGGCGGAAGGGTGTTGGTACGTCACGTTGGAAAAAGGTTACGGAGGACAGATTGGCCGAAGATGGAATCCTGTCTTCCGGCCTTGTCCAAGCAATAGTGGGCTGCAAAGGTATGGAGAGAAATCCAGGTGGCAGCCCTGCAAATGTCAGGGAGCAGCACCGATCGCAGGTGTGCTACTGAAGTCACCATGGCCCTCGCAGAGTGTGCTTTAACACTGTCTTGAAATGGAATGCCCGCTTGCTGATAGCAAAAAGATAGCAGTCCGCCAACCAGGAGGAGAGAGTCTGCTTACCCACAGGTTGCCCTAATTTGTTAGGGTGGAAAGATACGAACAATTGAGTGCTCTTCCTGTGGGCAACTGTACGGTCTAGATAAAATGCTAGAGCCCGTTTACAGTCAAGGGTATGCAGAGCCTTCTCTCCTGGATTGGAATGGGGCCTGGGAAAAAATGTAGGTAGTATGATGGATTGATTGAGGTGAAACTCCAAAACTACCTTAGGTAAGAATTTAGGGTGAGTGCGGAGTACTGCCTGGTCCTGCAGAAATTTAGTGTAAGGCGGATAGGTAACTAGGGCCTGTAATTCACTAACTCTGCGAGCTGAAGTGATTGCCAAAAAGAAAATCACTTTCCATGTGAGATATCGAAGTTCACAAGAGTGAAGAGGCTCGAATGGTGGTTTCATGAGCCGACCCAAAACCAGATTAAGGTCCCAAGAAGGGGCCGGAGGACACAGTGGGGGCTTGAGGTGAAGCAAGCCCTTCAAAAAACGTGTTACGAGGGGTTGAACTGATATAGGAACATCCCCGAAACCTTTATGGAAGGCGGCTACCGCACTGACAGGCATTCTGATGGAAGAAGTCTTTAGACCTGATTCTGATAAATGCCAGAGATAGTCCAGAAACTTCGGGATTGGACAGGAAAAGGGGTCAAGGGACTGAGAAGAGCACCATGACGTGAACCGTTTCCATTTGTAAGAGTAAGCTTTTTTCGTGGAAGGCTTCCGTGAAGCAATCAAGACACGGGAAACTGGTTCAGAAAGGTTAAGTGGCTGAAGGATTAACCTTTCAATATCCATGCCACCAGGGACAAGGCGTGAAGATTGGGATGGCATAGGCACCCGTTGTTTTGAGTGATCAGAAACGGGTCCGTTCCTAAGGGAATGCGCCTGCGAATGGAGAGATCCTGCAGTATTGGAAACCACACTTGTCGTGGCCAGTGAGGTGCTATGAGGATCATGGTTCCCTTGTCCTGACGTAACTTCACGAGAGTCTTCGAGAGAAGAGGAAGTGGAGGGAATGCATAGAGCAGACCGGCTGTCCACGAGAGGGAGAATGCGTCTCTGGGCTGAGAGTGTTTGCTGCGAATGAGGGAGCAGAAGGACTCTACTTTGCGGATTTGAGGAGACGCAAAGAGGTCTATCTGAGGATATCCCCATTGTTGGAAGATGGAGTTAGCCACCAAGGGGTTGAGAGACCACTCATGCAGCTGAAAGATGCGACTCAGCTTGTCTGCCAACACATTGTCCACTCCCAGCAACCAGGTAGCCCTGAGGTACATCGAATGGGAGAGAGCTTCCGCCCATATCTGTGCAGCTTCTTGACACAGAAGGAAGGAGCCCGTGCCTCCCTGTTTGTTGATGTACCACATGGCTACCTGGTTGTCCGTCTGAATCAGGATAACTTGATTTGAGAGGCAATCCTGAAAAGCCCTGAGAGCATCTCTCATTGCTCGAAGCTCCAGGAAATTTATTTGGTGTTTGGCTTCCTTTGGAGACCAAGAGCCTTGTGTCTGCAGATTGGTCACATGGGCTCCCCAGCAGAGGTTTAGAAGCATCGGTGGTGAGAGTTATTTGAGGGTCTGGAGCCTGAAAGGGGAAGCCCTGGAGGAGATTGATCTGATTTTTCCACCAGGCGAGAGACTGAGTGAGTTGGTGACGTGGAAAACGGTCGACAGGGGCTGAATGGATTGAGTCCATTGAGACCTTAGAGTCCAGTGCATGAGTCTCGTGGCAAAGCCATTGGTGTGACATGGACTGAGGACGCCATGTGTCCCAGGAGGACGAGAAATTGGCATGCAGTCGCAGAGTGCTGAGACTGCAGCTGGTGAGCAAGAGTTAGTGCTCGTTGTCGAGGCAGGAAAGCCTTTGCCTGCAAGGTGTCCAAGTCTGCCCCAATGAACGACAAGGTTTGAGATGGGACTAAGTAGGATTTGTCGTAGCTGATGAGAAATCCTAATGAAATTAGAGTGTGTAAGGTTAAATTGAGGGACGACAGAGCAGCTTGCTGAGTGGGAGCCCTGATTAACCAATCGTCCAGGTAGGGGTAGACGTGAATACCTTGGGTTCTGAGGAAGGCGCGACAACTACGAGGCATTTTGTAAAGACTCGTGGTGCAGACACTAGGCCAAATGGAAGCACTCGATATTGATAGTGCTTGGGGCCTATTAGAAACCTCAGGTATTTGCGATGAGATGGAGTTATCGCAATATGAGCATATGCGTCCTGGAGGTCCACAGAGCAGAGCCAGTCTCCTCTTTGTAGAAGAGGTAGAAGCGAGCCCAAGGTGACCATCTTGAACTTTTCTCGCTGGAGGTACTTGTTGAGGACCCGTAGGTCCAGAATAGGAAAAACGCCTCCCGATTTTTTGGGGATTAGAAAGTACCGGGAATAGAACCCTAGGCCGTGCTGAGAGTATGGTACGGGTTCTATTGCTTTGGACTGGAGAAGGAGAGAAGACCTCAATCCAGAAGATTGATGTGATCGGATGTTCTCCACATCAGTAGAGGTGGGGAGTCCGGAGGCATGGAGAGAAAGTTCAGATGGTAACCCTTAGCAATTATTGCCAATACCCACTGGTCTGAAGTGATTGAGTGCCATATGTTGTGGAAGTGGCACTATCGACCTCACACTGGTATGTGAGGCAGTGGAATTTGGCTGCTGCTCTCTAGGTGAAGTCAAAAACCTGAAGCAGGCCCTGGTTGAGGAGCTGCTTGTGGCTTTTGTTTACGTGTTTGACGAGACTGCGGTTTTTGATAAGGTCTCGTGGCATGGGATCTGGTTGGTGGCGGGTAGGACTTATTTGGGCGGAAGAAGGACTTCCTAGAGTCCTTCCTGAAGGGCTGTTTTGAAGAGAAGTCGGAAGGCATCAGAGAGAGCTGTCTTAGGGTCTCATGATGGTCCTTTAGTTCCGTCACCGTCCATTGAATCTGTTCGCCAAACAGATTATCTCCGACACAAGGCAGGTCGGATAACCTGTCTTGTAATTCCAGGCGAAGGTCAGAAGACTTGAACCAGGCCCACCTTCTTCCTGAAATAGCAGCTGCAGATACTCTAGTAGAAGTATCAAAGATGTCATAAGATGTTCTGATCTCATGTTTGCCTGACTCAAAACTCTTGTTTACTAGGGTTTGTAATTGTTCTTGAAATTGCTGAAGGAGGGAGTCCGAGAAGTCCTCTATCTGCTTAAAAATGACTATTATATTGGGTCATATAAAGCCGATAGGTGGTAATCCGGGAGATGAGCATGGACCCTTGGAAGACTCTGCAACCAATGGCATCTAGGAACTTCTGTTCCTTGCCAGGTGGAACAGAAGAGTGAGGCTTCGACCTATTTGCTCTCTTCTGTGCAGACTCCACCACTATAGAGTGGTGATCTAACTGTGATTTCTGAAAGCCTGGAACTGACTGCACCAAATAGGTAGTGTCAACTTTCCTGTGGACTGGAGGAATGGAGCCAGGATGTTCCCAGTTCTTCTTCAAGAGATCCAGATGAACTTGGTGGATAGGGATAGAAGTGATTACTTTAGGGGCCATCCAGGAATTGGAGCAACTCCATCATCTGGTGCCTATCATCCTGTTCAGTCTGCAACTGGAAGGGAACCAATTCAGACATTTCCTTCACAAAATTTATAAAAGGAGAGGTCCTCTGGAGGAGAACAGTTCCTACTTTCAGTAGGTGAAGGTAAATCATTGGTGTCTGGAGAGGAGTCATCAGTCCAGGTATCATATGGATCAGCACCTTTGCCTCTAGGAAATAGAGGGGGATGGACTGGTGAGATACCTGAAGGTCCTGGGTCTAGGCTCCGAAGGAATCTAAGGAATTATCAGAGGCACCAATGAAGGCATTGAAGGCACAGGCACAGGCATCGAGGGCATCGATGGACGTATCTGCACCGAAGGCTGAGACAGAACTCCCGAAGGAGGAATGCAAAATGGTGTTTCTTCTCTCGATGACAGAGTGAGCAGGGAGGGCACCGGCGCCATCAGTGACCCAGGGTTCATCGGTGGAAAAGCGGCTATGAGCGCTTCCATCCTGGAGAACAGCGGTGCCAACACTGCTGGAATCGGGTCGGTGATCGGTTCCGCAGTCGGTACCAGTGGGACCTGGAGTCATTGCATCACCTTGTCGATGGCCTCCTGAACCATCCGGTCCAGTTCTTCTCCGGAGACCTGGAGCAAGCAGCCCCGGCTCCGGAACAGAAGAGGGAGGCAGAGGTATAGCCAGAGGGACCTCCATTAAAGGCGGAGTCACGGCTCCCGATCCTCTGTCGGGTGAGGGTTCCCTCGGTGACCCGGTTGCAGAAACGGTCGGTGCCTTTTCTGGACGGGGTTTCTTTGACAGTGGCTCGGACGATGGCGAGGTCGATGATTTCGCTCTCTCGATGGTCTGAGACTTATGGTGTCAATGGCGATATTTGTCCCTGCAATCCCCTTGGGCCTGAGGGGGAGTAGAGAGTGTCGATGGCTGCGAAGTCGTCGATGCTGGGTGGTCACTGGCCGATGGTCAATGCTGGTTCGAAGTTGATGGTGCCGGCTCTGACGACGTCAATGCAATGGACAAGTCGGGGTTTGAGCACGGAAGAGAAGTTCATCTTCTCCATTCTGGCCTTGCGACCTTTTGGTGTCTTTAGGGCACATTTGGTGCAGGTCAAGACATCGTGCTCGCGTCCTAGACACATTACACAGACTTTATGAGGGTCTGTGATAGACATGGTACGGGTACAATCCGGGCACAGACGGAACCCTGATGCCATGGCCATGGAAAAAAAACAAATCGAGCCACGGTACGGTCGACAGCCAGTAGGCCGCGAGGGCCAAACTCGATAATAGACTGAAAATGGGTAAAAAC
Source organism: Rhinatrema bivittatum (assembly GCF_901001135.1). Taxonomy (NCBI): domain Eukaryota; kingdom Metazoa; phylum Chordata; class Amphibia; order Gymnophiona; family Rhinatrematidae; genus Rhinatrema; species Rhinatrema bivittatum. Next base: position 48,981,017 of record NC_042620.1, on the reverse strand, counting down.
TTACCGGAGTACCGCGGTCTGAAAAAAGTTAGAGAAACCCCTGTGTGGCAAATTAACTTTTAGTAATTCTGTGAGGAAAATTCCTGTCAAGAATCTCTGTAGAGCTCCTTTACCTCAAGGCTACTGCTGCATGGAAAAAAGAAGACTGAAGGGGACCCCTGCTGGCTGCAGGTTAGTGCCATGCTGGGCATGCCCAGTAGGGGCCAATCAAAGTTCTGGAAACTTTGAAAGAAGTTTTTCGTGATTGGGCTCCATCCTGTGATGTCACCCATATGTGAGGACTACCATCCTGCTTGTCCTGTGAGAAAATAAGTTTATCCAGTGCTTAGGACAGCTCTTTATCGGAGTTAGATGGATAACTTAGCTCCTCCCAGAAATGTCTCATCATTATTTGGCTAAAACGTTTAGCCATATAAGTGCCCAAAATATTCAAAAGTTGGCTTTTAGCCAGATAAATTGTAAGTTATCTGGCTAAATGCTGCTGAATTGAGGATATTTTAGCCAAAAAAAAGCTTTCTTCAGAAAGTGGAAGAAGGATCCATCAGAAGAAAAGAGGAAAAAGCATAAATATTGGCAAGTTAAGTGAGAATTTGAAAAGAAGTTGGCAGTAGAGGCAAAAACACAAGTCTTTTTTAAAATATATCCAAACCAGGAAGCCTGCGAGAAAGGATCGCGGATTTGAAGAGGCACTTAGGGAAGAAAGGTTCATCGCAGAAAGACTAAATGAATTCTTTGCTTTGGTGTTTACTAATGAAGATGCTGGGGAGATAATCTGGAGACTGCTTTCAAAGGTGATGATTCAGATGCACGAACCAACTCACGGTGAAACTGGAAGATTTAAGTAGGCCAGACTGACACCCTGAAAAGTAGCAAATTCACCAGGTCCAGTTTATGAAAACAAAAAAAAAAAAAAAAAAGAAATTTTAGATCTATTACTAGTAATTTTTAAACTATCATTAAAATCGTCCATTGTACCTAAGGACTGGAAGGTGGCCAATGTAAGCCTGATTTTTAAAAAAGGCTCCAGAGGTGATCTGGATAATTATAGACCAGTGAGCCTGACTGCCAGGAAAAATTGTGAAAACTATTCTAAAAGACAAATCACAGAACATATAGATTCACATGGTTTAATGGAACCGTGTCAGCATGGATTTACCCAAGGGAAGTCTTGCCTCACAAATCTGCTACATTTTTTGAAGGGATTAATAAATGTAAGCCGATAGATGTAGTGTATTTGGATATTCAGAAGGCGTTTGACAAATTCCCCCATAAGAGGCTTCTAAGAAAATTAAAAAGTCATGGGATAGGAGACCAAGTACTTGTGGTTTGCAAACTGGTTAAAAGACAGAAAACAAAGTAGGATGAAATGGTCAGTTTTCTCAGTGGAGGGGAGTGGACAGTGGAGTGCCTCAGGGATCTGTACTTGGGCTGGTGCTTTTTAAAATACAGTATTTATAAATGATCTGGAAAGGGGAACAACCAGTAAGGTGATCAAATTTGCAAATGACAAAATTATTCAGAATAGTTATATCACAAGCAGATAGTGAACAAATTGGATCTTGTGAGACTGGAAGATTAGGTGTCTAAATGGCAGATGAAATTTAATGTGGACAAGTACAAGGTCATGCATATAGGGAAAAATAATCCACACTGTAGTTACATGTCATGCTTATTTAAACATTTCTATTCCTCTAGTGGTTATCCATGCTAGTTGGCTTACAACATTTCTTGCTAGGAGTTATCACCCAGGAAAAAGATTTAGCATCATACTGGACAATACATTGAAATATATGCTGCAGCGATTAAAAAAAAGCAAACAATGTTAGAATGATTAGGAAGGGAATGGTGAATAAAACAAAGAGAAAAAAAAGTTATAATGCCCAAGTACTGCTTCATGGTGAGACTGCACTATGAGTATTATGTTCAGTTCTGGTTGTCGCATCTAAAAAAAATATCTATATATCTCTCTATCTCTCTATCTCTCTATCTATAATATATATATAGATATAGATATAGATATAGATATAGATATATATATATAGATATATATATAGATATATATAGATATATATATAGATATATATAGATATATATATATATATATATAGATGCACTGGAGAAGGTACAGAGAACAGTGACCAAAATCATAAAGGGGATGTAATGGCTTCCCTATGAGGAAAGATTAAAGAGGTTAAGGCTATTCAGCTTGGGGAAGACATGGCTGAGGGGGGATATGATGGAAATCTATAAAATTATTAGAGAACTAGAACAGGTTAATGTAAATAGATTTATGCTTTCAGATAATACAAGGACTAATGGCACTCATGAAGATAGCAAATGGCACATTTAAAACAAATCTGAGAAAATTCTTTTTCACTCTGTGCATAATTAAGCTCTGGAATTCATTGCCAGAGGATGTGGTTAAAGCAGTTAGCTTATCTGAGTTTAAAAAAAAAGGTTTGGACAAGTTCCTGGAGAAGTCCATAAACTATTTCAAGCTGACTTAGGAAATAGCCACCACTTATTACCGGCATTAGCAGCATAGGATTTATTTAATGTTAGGGTACTTGCCAGGTGCTTGTATGTTAGATTGGTCACTGTTGGAATCAGGATGCTAGGCTCGATGGTCCTTCGGTATGACCCAGTATGGTAACTTCTTTTACCCCCTTATTCTCTTGACTAATCAAATCTCCTCTGCTGGCTAACTAAATGTAATTTTTAACACTAACTCATGAATTAAATTATACCTACCTTGTTATTTCATGGCTTTAATCAATCATTTTGCCTTTTGTATTATTGGGTCCCGATTTGATAGGGTTTCATTCATGACACCGTTTTTGAAAAGTGTGTGCGGCCGGGGGGGGGGGGGTTTGGTTCTTTGGGTATTGCCATTTCTACACACAAGTTTTCTTTCCTTGATATATATTTGTATTAAAATTGCAATTAAAAATAAAGAGCGACGAGGTGGTCATATTAGCATGCCCATCTTAGTACTAAAGACAGCAAAATTTCGAAGCCACTGTGCAATCATTGCAGCTTTTCTATTTCTGTAAAGTGTAGCAAGCAACAGAAAAGCCAGAAATCTTTGAACTGGATGACTGCCTGGGCTGAAGCAATACTGCTTGAGCATGAAAGAATAATCAAGCAAGGCCCTTACAAACCAACACAATTTAAGGAGACGATTCAAAGGCCAAAAAAAAAAAAATGCATAGTAGAAAATTCAGGAAATGTCAGGAAAACAAGTCACTTGAAACAGACTATCCTTTTTAAACTAAGCACCAGACAAAATCCTACTGCTTCTCTGTTACCTCCCTATCACATGAAACACACCTCTCCCTTTATCTTTCATTTTATGATTCATTGGAATTTTCAAGCACTCATCTTTTGCTCCTTCTGTTTCTGACTTGGGGAAGGGAACATCAACTCAAGAGAGCTAGTCCAAAAAAAAAAGTGAACTTTTTTTTTGTTTGATAACCTTTATTACCACATGAATTGTACATGAACTAGAAAAAAAAGGGAGGCTTTCCCATTAAAAATAGCACAAGGAAGACTATGTAAACCAACAGACTATAACAGACTTGGCTTGCTGTTAATCAAAATTTCCTGATGGATAGGAGCTTGGAGCTACACTGAAGATCACACTCAAGTTTGTTTTTGTTTGGTTTTTTTTAAGCCCTTACAGTAAACATTTTCAGTTAAAAGCGCAAATTGATTCAAACATTTACTGTATATAAGGACTTCATTCTGTGTCCATCACCAGTTGCCTTGAAGCATCGATACTTACAGTGCATATACCTTGAATTTTTAAATACTTAAGTAGATTGAGATCTCTGTCACCTCATTTATTTTATTTTTTTTAAAAACTTCTCTCGCTTAGTTATTTTCACCATTACTAACTCACATTATATGGAGCACTAATGCACCAAATCTTTAACAGACTCCCCATACAGGTATTCACACTAATATACTTAACATATGATTACAGCGTAAATCATGTTTCCCTGCTCGGAAACATCAGGGGGGGGGGGGGGGAGATGCATTGTAAGGCACCAGACAATCGGGCCGATACAGTACAGTGCGCTCCGAAGAAGCGCACTGTTAGCCGGCATTTGGACGCGCTAGCTTTACCCCTTACTCAGTAATTAAAATGAGATTATTCTCCCGCTGGCTTGGTCTTATTGTCCATTTAGAAGTATCATCAAGGGTGGGGGAGGGAGGAGATGGGAGTGGTAGCCAGCCATCGCACAGCGGGGACATCTAGTAGTCAGTCCTAGGGCCTATGACTGAAGAAAGAGCACTGGTGCATGGACCCCAGATGAGGCCTGTCTGCAATGACTGGACAAAAAAGCAAGTTGGGCAAGGTTATAAAAGTACAGGAAAAACAACAATCCATGGGCAGTTGCAAATGAAGGCTTGTGACACCAAATCACAGCTCCGGGGCAAGAGAAAACTGCTGTGCCAAAAATAAATTTAAAAACCATAAAGGAAGACACCTGCCATGCAACTGGAAAATAAGCCGCAAGCAAGAATCTTAACGCGACCCAATTGCAAATTAATGCGTACCATCCCTTGCAGGCTCTTTCTTTCACGCGCATTGGTGATAAGGGCAGGGCAAATTGTGCGTCTTGTGCCAGACACAGCATGGGGCAGCAAGGTACAGATGTCTCACAAGATGTTTTGTCAGCAAGTCTGGTGCAAAATAAAAGTGCCAGTCCAGAGCACATCTTCCTTAAAACGGCATACATCAATACTGCAGCTTTAAAAGCTTGAAGCAAACAACCAATGTACAGGGCCAGTGCAAGGTTTAAAAAGTTATGTATTTGCACATCATTCGTGATGCACTGATAGTGCAACGTACTACTCCGTTTGCCTTTTTGACACTATCTGCTACCCTTTGTTATTCTCTTGGTAGTTTTAGCTACCCTCCTATTCTTAGGTGTTTTTATTTCCTGAATGATTTTGCTAGAATGAGCATTTGCACATATAGCTTTCCAAGTAGTTATTTAAGAAATAGACTTAAAACAAAAAAAAAACCCCTCTACCTATATTCTTAAGTAGCACTGTGCTCCTCCTCCCTCTCACCCTACCCCATATTTAAATACTTAACTGTTTCCCCAGTCCACATCGGAATGCCCAAAGCAGTGAACATGAGCAAACCAGTGGCATTTCTAAAAACACAACACACATCATAATGGCAAAACACTGCCATTAGCAATGGTTACATGGAATAGACTTAGTTTTTGGGTACTTGCCAGGTTCTTATGGCCTGGATTGGCCACTGTTGGAAACAGGATGCTGGGCCACTGTTGGAAACAGGATGCTGGGCTTGATGGACCCTTGGTCTGACCCAGTATGGCATTTTCTTATGTTCTTATGTTCTAATGTAAAAACAGCCCAATCTAATGTCCGCCATATGTACCTCCTCCCCACCCTTCCCATTTGACTGCACAAGGCCAGCTGTCGGGGAGGCAAGCAGGGAAAAAGCCCAAGGCTCCATAGCCATTTGGCACAGCTGAGTAATGTTACTGAGATAGAGCTTCAGGATGCCTGGCACTGGTCGGGCCCAGTCCTCAGCCCTGACTCTACGAGGTCTAATACCAGCCCTACAGCAAAACATTGATAGGGCGAGACAGAGTACTCCTGGAATCCAAGGCTCCTCCCGTTCTCTCCACATTTCCTGTTAACAAAGGAAACACAGGGAAGAGGGGGGTAGGAAAGAAACTACTGTGGGAACTCTGTCCCTTGCCAGGCAGCCTTGAGATGAAATAGCCAAACTGGAGAGGAGAGGATCCCGTGGCAGTAGTAAGGATTTCCAGTGGAGGCTGGCAAGAAACCTCTCTTCCTCCTCCTCTTTATTGGCCCAAGCAAGGGGGGCAGGGGTGGAAATGAGGAAGAACAGCCCCTAGGAGTCTTGGATCTGAGCTCCAACACTGAATGTTTTAATAACTTCAACAAGGGAGCGAGCCTTAACAGTCGCAGGTCCAACACACTGGAACAATCTACCACCCCAACTAAGACTCGACCCAATAACACATTCAAAAAGAACCTCAAAACCTGGCTCTTCAAAAAAGCATTTATTTATTTATTTATTAAGGCTTTTATATACCGACTTTCTTGATACAAATCAAATCAATTCGGTTTACAATGAACTAAGTAGAATATACAATTAACCAATCAACAAGAGATACAGAGCATACAGTTACATTATAACAAGGAAGCCTTAACTAGGAAGCATATCCTACAAGCTCACACACACCACCACCAACCACACGAAGACGAGCCCACTCGCCAAATTAATACACACAACACTCCCCCCTCCCACCTCACCGCATAATGGTCAACCCACTCCTGTTGCATAGGTTACTATACTACAAGGTTCTCAACAGCCCTCTCATAATTTACAAGTTTCTCACCACCTCTACCACAATTAACAACGCCCTCTTCTCAATTATATTACTACATACACTACAAAACCTCTTCCATAATATATAATGCCAAAGATACACTAATCACTAAGTTTCTCCATGACAGAATTCAGGATACATGTTATAATGGCCTCTCTTCTTCTGCTTTAAGAGACAACCCCAAAGTTACCCTTGATACAAAGTTACTCAGACTACATTGTAAAGAAGAAACCTATGTTAATGATTCCTTAGTAACTATGTAAACCAGCGTGATAACACTAGTTGAGCATCGGCATAGAAAAACAAACAAATAAATAAATAAATAAATAAATAAATAAAATAAATGTATGGACAGGCTGGGAAGCTTCTAGCATTGAGGATAATCCCCAGGAATAGTCCCTGCTGTGTTTGGAGTTAATGGAGAATTTTAGCAGTCTTAAAAAAAAACAAACAAAAAAACCACACCAAAACCCAATCAACCAATCTTCATACTTATTCATTCATATTTATATTTCACTCTTCCCCATAGGTCCAAAGCAGGAGTGCATAATATTAAACAAAATACATAAAATCAATGCAGGCGATTTCAATAGTGCACGATTTTCTTTTCAAATTAAGAACACGTTATCTAATGTTTATTATTATTGGGGATTTCCCCAAATTTATGCAAAACCAATCCGCAACATGAAAGACGGCATAGAAGGTCACAGCAATGTCCCAGATGGGCAGAATGAAAGCCATTATGATGCCGGAGATCTAAATTCTCTTCCTGATTCAATAACATCCTACTGCTATCCCATGATGATTCTGTAATTCTTTTTAATAAACCTTTCGTAATATTCATTTGGCAAACCAATAAGCCACAGATTCATTAACACAGAAACTGATTATGAGGACACTAAAAGGAAACATAAGGAATCACCAAGTAAAGGCTAACCATACTGCATGTAAGAGCAGCAAACAAAGGAAACCTCCACAAATCAAATAGCTGGGTGAACAAGATGAAATGGAGATATACATGAACTCTATCTGTGCAAAGCCATTATTTCGAGCACCAATGGTGGTTTTAGTCACTGTACCCCTACGGTGGGGGGGGAGAAGAGAGACTACAGCTGGCATTGAACTTGCAGAGTGCTGGTTCAGGAGCCTGGAGCTCTGCCTTTGAGCCACAAGCTGGCGCAAATGAATTGCAGGGGATCCACCCAATGGGAGATGTCTATTGCCTGAAGCCCAAACCTGTGGTACCACCCGAGGATAAAACTTATTTATTTATTTTTTTTGGGGGGGGGGGGGGGGTGAGAGTGTGATAGGTACAATGCATGGTCCTGATAACTTCAAGGCTGTGGCACAGTGGACTTTGGGCCAGGAGATCAGTCTCCCTGCCTGCACCTGTACCACCCAAACAGGCCCAGCAGTTTCTGACCCGTCTTGGACCTTCCTGCTAAGAAACATGAACAGGTTAAGCTTCCTCTATACTTGAGCACATCTACTGCCTATATGCTCTGAAAAATATATTAAAGCAATGGTTAAGCATTAGCTGTTAAGTGCATGTGCTGTTCCAGTTTAAAAAGGAGATAAAGCAACTTTTAAACTAAAAGAATGGCAGAAAGCTGCTTTGGAGAGCAGAGTTTGAAGAAAGATATCCTAGGATACTGGGCATAATAGGGAAGTTAGAATATCCCGATGGAGATGTTGTAGTAAAAGCTGAAGTATTAGTAGTGGGGTGGAACAGGTAAATAGGGAATGGCTATTTACCATTTAAAATAGTACAAAGACAAGGGGGACACGCCATGAAAATTACTGGCAGATTAAGAACAAATCAGATACAACAATGAAGCATGTCATTATGACCTATCCTAAAAGGTCTGCAAGAGGACCTAAACCTATACTGTATCTACTGTAAAATCATAAGCCCCACAGCCTGGAAGAGAAAATTCATAACCTTCCCAGAAAAAAAAAAAATCCAACACAAATTCAAATTTTACTTGAGCAACTAAGAAACTGAGCATACCCTAGAACAGTAGTTCCCAAACCTGGCCTGAGATTAAGTGCATCTGGGAATGGTAAATTGTCTAGAACGACATTACAAGAAAAAGCTTGAAGAACTCTTTATGAAATAAAGAAACCACTGGCCAGCGAAGCTACTATTAAAATTGATAGCATCATTCAACCAATCCTTTTATAAAGGGAGTAAGGTCTAAGGTCTATCATCAATTACCCCCAAAATTGCCAGGTTCTTGTGGCCTGGTTTGGCCTCTGTTGAAAACAGGATGCTGGGCTTGATGGACCCTTGGTCTGACCCAGCATGGCAATTTCTTATGTTCAGTATAGAACACCAACAGAAACCCCACAACTCCAGTTCTGCTAACAGATGCCCTGTGTCCACAAAAACACCCAAATAATAGGTATTGTGGAGAATTAAAATGCTTCCCATTACTACCCATTACTAAATCTCAGCAAACACAAACTGCCTAGACCAGCAATTCTCAACCAGTGTCTCACACTTGCGTGTACTTGGCAATGGACACACTTCCTGGTCCCCCGCTAGCCCAGCCGCTCCCCCTGCTCCAGCAAGATGCAAACTTTCTCCGCCCGGGCTAGAAGTGCTGATAGCCCGGGCGGAAGGCAGCAGGGGAGCTGGAGCCTGCAGCACTAGCAGCATGGTCTCTTGAAAGTGGTGTGCAGCGGCTGCGCACGCAGGAAGAAGAAACCATACTAAGGTACAAGTGCACGTAGCATTAGGCCCAAAGGAGAAAAGCAGCACAGCCCAGAGAAACGTCAGCCCCAGCGACCGACGGGATTCCTCTCTCGAGGCCGCGAGGGTTGTAAGACGAGGAGGCTGCTGCTGCCAGTTGCTCTTCAGTAGGGGGAGAGAGTATGACTGAGCGAGTGAGCATTTGTGTTTGACAGCCTGCTTGTGTGTGTGATTGAGAACATACGTGTGAGACAGCATGTATGTAAGTGTATGATTGAGAACATGTATGTCTAAGTAAGTGAGAGAGCATGCGTGTCTGTGTATGATTAGAGCCTATGTAAGTGAGAGAGAGAAGCAAGTTGCTAGTAAACTCCCCCTTCCTCTCTCCTCCTGCTAATTCACAACAATCTCAGGGCATCCACAAACCCACCATTCCCAGGTATAGAGAGCAGAGCACTTTTATCATTTTTAATTATTGGGTCTTTTTGTCTGCTGTTTTGAAATATTTTATTGGTGTCTAATGTTTTTAATGATAGAGTATTCCATTCATCAGCTGTTTTGAAATCTATTCTTTTTATTATGATGTTTTCTGATATTGATTTTATATTTCTCGATTTGTTTTATGAGGACTGGTGATGTTTCTTTTTTTTCCTTTGTTGCACCTGCATAAAGAGTCTCTGGCTTGTGGTTTCCAGTTCAGTTTTTATCTGCATGTTATATTTATGCTTTATAGCCTTTTTATTCTTTGTTAGGTGAGGGTCTGCACATGTGACTGAGGTGAGGTATTCTGCTGGTGTGCAATTTCTGTGTAGGGCTCTATAGCAACCTGGCTTGTTCCGTATTCCTAATAGAAGGATTATTAGAGTTTTAAGGCCTGGTGTAATGTTTTCAGTGTTGTCTTTTCTTACGAGGGGGTTACTGTTTGAGTGCTGGAAGTTGGTGCTGTCCTAGTATGGGATGTTTACTACTTATGTAATTTCTCTTCAAAAAGAGTACTCTATCTTTCCTTTGTGTCATTCTTAAAAGTAATACAGGGCCTTTTTTTTTTAATAATTTCCGCTGTGGATGGTAATGAGCAGTGTATCACACGTGTAGCTTTGTCCGCCAGGTATGTCATGACAGGAAAAAGGTTGAGAACCACTGGTCAAACTTTCAGGCACTCTGAAGTAACAAAATACCCAGAAAAAATTAAACACAAAAAAGAAAATAAGGACATAAGATATGCCATGCTGACTCAGACCAGTATCCTGTTCCAAAAGTGGCCAATCCAAGTCACAAGTATCTGGAAAATGCCCAAACATTACATAGATCCCAAGGTACTATTGCTGGTAACAAGCAGTGGCTATTCCTTATTAATTAATAGCAGTTTACAGCTACAAAGTGCCCCTCCTGAACTACATTCAATAGGCAGACTATCCCCACCCTGTACAATTAGTACTGTAGTTGTTGTAATCAGGCGTAGCTGGCCAAAGCAGAGGGAAGTAGTGTGCACGTCAGACACATCTGAACAAGGTAAAATGCTACGCATGCCTACCTCCCCCCTTGACAACACACAGATGGGAGTTGGCCAAGGCAGGGAAAGGCAACAGCTCTAGCAGGGACCAAGTGTCAATTCATCTCACCAACCCTCACAAAATGGCAACAAGAATTTGTAGCAGGCCTCCTGGATATTTAATAACTAAGAAGTTTTAACGAGGGAATATTTTTTTGAATAAAGTTCACTTGGTATTTTTGGGTTTTTTTTGAGAAGTTAAAACAATTAATGGTTAGTTACGGTGATCCAATAAGTGACTTAGAACAGCAGTGCTTATTTATGATCCTGCTTCAGGCCAATTGCATGGCAAGAGGCAGGGTATTATAGCTGAAGGGACAAGCAGAACGCAACTGATGTTGGATCACTTATAGAATGTGTTTTGAAAAAGAAAAAAAAAGTGTGATTGCAGTGCTATACCATTGGGGATATGCCTCAGCCAATACATACAACATTATAATAAACAAAAATGCAATCCTCTCAATCAGCAACTCCAATTACATCACCTAACTTTAAAAACAGAAAGCATCCTAATAAAGTTTAGTCTCCAAAGGCTTTTACAAAAGAAAACAAAAAAAACCCCCAGGTTTTTTTTAAATTTCTTACAAAATGTTAAATAGTTCAGTTCTGTTCCTAGCTCAAGTGGCAATTGATTCCAACAACAAGACCACAAAAAAGAAAAACCTGATCCCTTTTTGCCTTGTGAAGATCAAGCTAGCCACAGACAATTCAGGCAACACCAATAAGGCCAATTGAAAAGATATAAGTAATCTTGATAGTACATAATCAACCAGTAAGTCTACTAAATATCTTGGCTACTCACCCCAATAGACTTTAATCATCATATATAAAAGTTTTAAAACAGAGACCAATATTCAATTCAATTGAGAGTTATTGTAATTCCACCAATAGTGGTTTACTAGGATTAGACTTCTTTCTTTCTACTACCAAGCTTGCTGCAGTATTCTGCGTAATTTGTAGCTACCTCTTCTGCAATCCTTGGTACTACACCCTGCAATAATCTAGTTTGTTGGTTACAGTAGAATGAACAATGGTTAATACTTTAGCTCCAAAACAGACAATAGTCGTACCATTCCCACATTTATCACAGAAATAATCTGATTCTGCATTGGCAAAGGATCCAAAGAACCCCTAAACTCTGTATCACTAGCTTTGTTTGGAGGGCTACATTCTGAAAAGAAGGGGAAAAAAACATGCCCATGCTTACTAAGCCAAAGTATTTCTGTTTTATTTGGGATTTAAGTCCATTTGCTTCCACCCACACCACAGTAGCTGCCAAACAGTTCAGCTTTGTAACCCCTGCCACGTTGCTATCCTCCATTCATACCCATAACTGCATTTCTGTTGCAAAAAAAATAAATAAAAATGGCACTTATCAAAACTAAATAATCAGAATTAAAGGGGCAAGCTAAATATTAGACAGCAATAAAACCCCCTAACCAACTGAAGCTGGTTTTTTCTATGGGCTTACAACAGTATACTGATTGTTTTATTGGTCAAAAAAGACTCAAGTCAATATAATACAATCCTAAATGTCTACAACCTGTACTTGGACCGGTGCTTTTCAATGTATTTAAAAATGATCTGGAAAGGAATACGAGTGAGGTAATCAAATTTGTAGATACAAAATTATTCAGAGTAGTTAAATCACAAGCAGATTGTGATACATTACAGGAGGACATTGTGAGACTGGAAGATTGGGCATCCAAATGGCAGATGAAATTTAATGTGGACAAGTGCAAAGTGTTACATATAGGGAAAGATAACCCTTTCTGTAGTTACACGATGTTAGGTTCCATATTAGGAGCTACCACCCAGGAAAAAGATCTAGGCATCATAGTGGATAATACTTTGAAATCGTCGGCTCAGTGTGCTGCAGCAGTCAAGAAAGCAAACAGAATGTTAGGAATTATTAGGAAGGGAATGGTGAATAAGACAGAAAGTGTCATAATGCCTCTGATTTGGTCCATGGTGAGGCTGCACCTTGAATACTGTGTACAATTCTGGTCGCCACATCTCAAAAAAGATACAGTTGCGATGGAGAAGGTTCAGAGAAGGGCGACCAAAATGATAAAGGGGATGGAACAGCTCCCCTATGAAGAAAGGCTGAAGAGGTTAGGGCTGTTCAGCTTGGAGAAGAGACGGCTGAGGGGGGATATGATAGAGGTCTTTAAAATCACGAGAGGTCTTGAACAAGTAGATGTGAATTGGTTATTTATACTTTCGGATAATAGAAGGACTAAGGGGCACTCCATGAAGTTAGCAAGTTGGACATTTAAGACTAATCGGAGAAAGTTCTTTCACTCAACGCACAATTAAGCTCTGGAATTTGTTGCCAAAGGATGTGGTTAGTGCAGTTAGTGTATCTGGGTTCAAAAAAGGTTTGGATAAGTCTAAGAGGAGACGTCCATTGACTGCTATTAATCAAGTTGGCTTAGGGAATAGCCACTGCTATTAATTGCATCAGTAGCATGGGATCTTCTTGGTATTTGGGTGCTTGCCAGGTTCTTGTGGCCTGGTTTGGCCACTGTTGGAAACAGGATGCTGGGCTTGATGGACCCTTGGTCTGACCCAGCATAGCAATTTCTTATGTTCTTAACCTCTCTAACATACCATGATCAACTGTATCGAATGCCACAGAGAGATCTAAACACACCAATAAAGAATCAACACCTCTCTGCAGCCATCCAAACTCCTTTAACAGCTGATAATAAAACTGACTCCATCCCCTGCCCTCTCCTAAAACCAGATTATAATGAATGTAGGGCTCCTGATTTAAAAAAAAAAAAAAAAAAAAAAAAGTTAAAAATACAGAGATCTCAGTTAACTTACTCCGGAATGGTAAATTGGATACTGGACAATAGGTTGGGCGTTTTCAAACCTGCTTTTACTTTTCAGAAAACAGACACCTCTAAATCATGAGCTTTCAGAAAAATCTACAAGAAACATCTTCCCCAAACTTTCACTCTATTTGCTACTTAGTACCCACACATCTCTCCATCAGACCTCTGATCTCTAACCTCCACAAGAGACTCTCAAATTTCAATTTAAAAAAATTGATACAGTAAGGCCATAAGTCTATTTTCCCTTGCAGCATCTCTCCGGAAATAGAACTACTTGAGCTACCTTCCTTGGTCCACTGACAGCCAGGTTTAATTTCCTGGATATAATACCTTTTTTAGCCTCCCTAATAGCCTGCTTATAAATTGAATCATGAACCCTATACTTCTCTTGACATCGGATTCTTCCTCCAAAATGATGAGCCTGCTGCTTCAGGAGTCTTAAACCTGAATGAAGCCAACTAGCACATTTTTTTAATCTTAACCATCACAGTCTGCACTGAACCACCGTATTCACCCTCTCTCTAAGCTTAGTATTCCAAATCTCAACCTGCCCTAGGCAGTGGTTTCAATTAAAACAAAAAAAATTAAAAAAAAATCTTCCTTATCAAGGATTAAACCATCCAAACCACCCTATTTCAACACAGCCAAGTTTCTATGACTCGCCACTGTCACATTTCCTCTCTCACTCACCTCAAATTGAAAAAAAGCAGCATAAAATGGACAGATCAAGATAAATGAATATCCCAAAGGCTATCTGTAATAACACTTTGATACTCAGAATGAAATATAAAATCAAGGGAATTACCAGCCCTATGCACTGGAAAATAAACTAATCGTGTGAAGGCTAAATCATTCTCCTCTTAAAACCTTCTATGTAATCCACCAGTTTTGGGAGCTTCAAAATCAACTCCAATACAAATTCCTCCTAGCACTAACACCTGCCAAGGGCAACCTATAAATATAAAAAAAACCCAACTTTACAGTACTATAACCCACCCCTTTAACTGCTAAACCTTCACACCCCAAGGCCCTCCAATTCAAAACCAACTAATTCCAACCCCCGATTAAATATAGCCTCCACTTTTAAAGTGTCTCAAAACACTAAAAAAAAAAACCAACCAAAAACCAAACCTAAACAACTCCATCACCCTCCCCATCCCAGGTCATAGTAAGAAATAAAGTGTGTTAATGTACTCGTCAATCAAATCCTTGATCGGATGGATCTTTTATTTATTTATCTATCGAGTTTTATATACCGTCGTTCGGTAATGCCATCACAACGGTTTACAAATTTCGAAAGGAGGGGAGATATAGAAAGGAAACACAAAGATCATCATAGTCAGGTATAAGTACATGTAGGGACAGGTAAAGGGACAGTCAAATCAAAGTACAGTATGTTAAGGGACCATAGTAAAGTAATAATAAAAGTAACATTTAACAATCAATGGGAATAATTATGTTCTTAGTTGTTGAAGTAAAGAAGAAGATCTAACATTTAATAATATCCCCCCATCACAACCATTGAAAAAAAAACAAAACAAGGCCTTTCAGCACTAAGGGAAATCTAAAATCTAGCTGCCTACATCCCCATGTAAACTGGATAGGAAAAAGGTCAAGTCCTTTCATAGCACTCATCACACAAACAACCCAAACCTCATCACTCAAGTTTCCCAATGAACACAGCAAAAAAAAGTAGGAAAGCACCCTACAGTCCCAAAGAGAGGCCCATCCCTTATGTACTAAATCTGCCGGCGCCTCTCCAAGCTGGCATTTCAGCAACCTGGCCTAGAAATGTCGTCACTAGTGGACGGAACAAAACCCGATAGCTGGGAGGATCACCTGAGGGCAGGGGGTGGCCAACCTTTCACGTACCAAGAACCGAGAAATCGGAATGCACAAATACCAAACAGCCTCATGTTAAAAAAATAAATAAATAAATAAAGGGGGGGGAGGGGAGATAGGGTACCCCTTCCTACAGCATCCCCCTCTCAATCTGCCCGCCCTGTCCCTAGCGGTAATGTGTGTCTCAGTTCCCCCCGCCGCTTAGACATGGAATGAGGCAACAGCTGGAGAGAGAGAGGGAGAGACTGACTAGTGGAGGAGACAGCTACAATCCAAAATGGGGTGGGGAGAGAGAGGCTGATGGCGGGGGAAGCAAGAGGAGAGAAAAGCTAGTGGGGTGGAGGGAAGACTGCAGATACTGTTGCAAGTTACTAATTCGACAGCCAAGTCTTTTGTGCCTTTCAGCTAGTTACTTTTTTTTAAAAACTCACAGAAATATATTTCCTATTTTTTAAATAAACCAATCAGAATCAAAATACTAAGAATATATATATATTTTTTTAATTCATCTGGTTTCTTTTTTTCTTTGCTTTTCCCTATTTCAACTCCTTCACCATCTCTTTCAGAATTTTTTTTTTTTTTTTTTAAACTTCACTTTTTTCTTTCCACTTATCTCCTGGATTCTCTGCCTTTTCTCTCACCCATCTTCCCCACTTCTGCTCTGTCCAGCCATTCTTCCATCCCCCCAGTCCCAGGGGTGGGCAGACATTTTGACCTGCAGCACCTTTCTATTTATCAAACTGGTAGGGAGCACCTCCAAGATGGGTTTATTACACAGACACGCACACACGCACGCAGACACAGAGAGAGAGAGAGAAAGTCACCCCATACCTGAAAAACCCAACAACCAGACAGGCACAAACTACACCTAGATTAAAAACAAAAAAATAGACCCCACCATCCCCAGAAGAAAAACAGAAAGAGAGACAGATAACACATCCAGAGAGAGAGATGCAGGCAGTTAGACCACATCACACACACACAGACAACACAAAGGCAGCAAACACTCCACAATGGTAAGGGCTGGAAATTTTTTTTTTTAATTTTGCCAGCCAAAATTGTTTAGGAGCTGCTTAAGATTCCATTTTACCCTGTCCAACCTTTTTACTTTGCTTTATTTTTTTTTTTTTATTGTTTTCACAAATGTTTATTTTTCTACTTTTGTAGTTTATTATTTTTTAAATTTCCTCCTGTTTTGATGTACTTAACATTTTTACACTTTCTGCCTTTATCCTTCCTTCTTCACTTCCTCCCGCTCTCTCATCCAACTCCTCGTTCTCCTTCCTTGCCCGTTCCCCAGCCCTCGCTCATCATTTCTTTTCCCTCCAGCAGACAACTGTGCTCTCTCTCTCTCCCCCTGGGTAGGGACCTGGCAGCAGGGTAGCAGCTCTTCCTGGGTTGTGGAACTCCGCAGTGGCTCCTCCCATGCCCAATTCTGCTGCAGAGTACGCGGCTCCTGCCTCGGGCCTACTGAAAGACGCAGAGCTAAGCCATGGCGTGCTTACAACGGATGTTAGTCCATTCTGGCAGTGCCTCCACAGCAGCGACACTCTATAGTGCAGCCGGGTTTCCCCCCCCCCCCATTACCTGGGTCCCCCCTCCCTTCAGGATTGCTCAAGCCCCACCCACCCCAGTTTGCTCACCCCTGTTCTAGCCCACGTACTTGCATTTTTCCCTCCCAAACCAGACTCTTTCTAGTAAGCAGCCTCTTTCCGAAGGTTTATGAAAGCACTCTGAACTCTACAGGTCAAGTGCTCAGACTTCCTGTTTCAATCAAGCTCTGCAGCCTCAGCCAACATCAAACCGGTTTATCCAAGTAGGGCCTGGTTTGGTGGCACAAATCTGTTTGTCACTTGAGAATCACATGGGCTATGGTTCACAGGGGTTTGAGGATGAGGTTAACCTCTGTCCCAAGCTCAGAAAAATCTGCCTTGTCAAAAAAAAAAAAAAAAGTTAAATGGCATGGATCGCATTGCAGCACATTATTCTGCACAGAGAGGAGGATATGGTCAAAGCAGCAGCACTTAAAACAAGCTAGTTTTGTTGAAGTAATCAGAAAAAAAATCTACCTCATAATCCAAAAATAAAAATAACGTTTATACATAGGTACCAGTTTAATAAGATTATGAGGTCAAAGCCTTCTGTGCCAGAAGTTCTGGGTTCGTGAAACTGCTATACATAATGCACTCGATTTGTATGTAACGGAGCTAACAAGTCTGAGGAACATTTTTAAAGATAAAACCCTAGAAGTGTTTGAAGAACTTAATTCTATAAATAGGACCATAATGCAAATGTAAAAGCCATGCGTAACGACTCAGTTATTTTTAATACACCAATATTTCTGCTTGGGGTAAAAATAAAATCTTGCATATTTCATTCAATGAGTACAATATTCAGTAGCTAATAATCAGAAATCTAGTTGGAGACAGATTTCTTCTACCAAAAAAAAATTTACATATTATATAGCTGACTGCCAAAGCACACAGAATATATATACTTTAAACTGAGTTAAATGTTAAGAAAAACAAAATGTATTAAAAATAAAAGCTGTCTCAATTGTTTTATATGTAGCCAAAACTTGTGTTCATTCTATGGCACTATACTTAAAAAAAAAAAAAAAAAAAACACATCATCTGTTCTTCAATAGTTTCATACCACCAACTTTTTTTTTTTTAACCATAAATACTGTTTTAAATTTGAATCTTTATACTTACCATATGCTGTCATTGTTCCAACATATGGGCCATCTACCACATTTCTGTTTTCTTCTGCCAGTGCTTTGATGTACCTCTTGCTGAGGTCCAAAATCTGTTCACGAAGCGCAGAGCTGCTTTCATGTTGAGTTCGTTGTTGAATAGTGAAATGCAAGAGCATCATACCCCAAATGAAGCCAAAAGTCACTAGGA
Organism: Rhinatrema bivittatum; assembly: GCF_901001135.1. Taxonomy (NCBI): domain Eukaryota; kingdom Metazoa; phylum Chordata; class Amphibia; order Gymnophiona; family Rhinatrematidae; genus Rhinatrema; species Rhinatrema bivittatum. The sequence continues at coordinate 48,962,775 of NC_042620.1, read as the reverse complement.
AAAAGCCCAGCTTTTGGGAGGACAATTTCCAGGGCGTGAAGAATGCCATGGCTTCCTGGCAATTTTAAAGTCACCACAAACGGGATCTTAGCACATGGAAATGTTAAACAAATTCATGGTGCCCCTAGGGCTTCAGGGTTTGTAGGTATTGGCTTGTCACTCTGGCTCATTGGTCTGGTGATGGACCCTGCTGGTTTCCATCCTGTTGAACAAAAAAAAAAAAAAAAGAAGAAAAAAGGATATAAATATATATGTACCAACTTTAGGCAATTCTTAATTAATGGCATTCTTCCTACACAGCTCAAGTGACAGCTCTGGTGGCCAAACTCTGGCAATTGCTAGACAACGTTCACCTTGGGCAAGGGTTTCTCGGCTCCCCCTCTTCCCTTTTGGGCTTGTGCACTCGCAAACTGAGTCAAAATGGTGGCCTGGCATTGCGCCCCCCCCCCCCCCCCCACCCCACAGCTTGGCTCCCAGAGCGAACACCCTTCTTGCCCTTAAAATGGCTCTGGCCAGACTCAGTTGCGAATGAGCTTCTTCTGCACATGGTTTTTGAAGTATCGTCATCATGAAGCGTGTCAGTAGTCCAATTTGGATACAGAAAGCTATGTAAAAGTGACAATATCCTGGCATTTTATGTGCTGCAAACATATACAGTCCAACTCTTTTTCATCCGTTGAAAATATACAACAAAAGAGTTGGACTATGGCATTACACCTTATATATTTCCTCTCTTTCCTCAAAGAAGATTCAAAAGGGTTTAACGCACAATTCTAGCACACAAACTATTCAAAATAAAATTCAAGCACAGATTTAACCAAAAAGGCTATGATAAAAATAAAAAGACTAAAAAGCTAGTTGACATATCAGCTTCACTATATATTCTGAATAAATCCACAAGATTAAAATGCAAAACACATCCAAATTTTAAAAGTTACAGTACTACAGAGCTGGTGCCAGATGTGAGCACAATATAATAATCAGGAGCAGAAGCCCGGTGGCAAAACCAGCAAGCAACCCCATTTCCCTGGCTGACAAGCGCGGTGCAGCAGAGTGGGCCGTGCTGACAGTAAAATAGCACAGAGGAGCAGGGAGCACCCTCCACCAACAGGAAGTAGTAATGACGACCACAGGTAACAGGAAGTAGCATTGCAGCAGAGCAGTGAAGAAGTCAGAAAGGCTCTGTGGGAAGAGAGGGCGCATGGTTAGGGGAGATTTGCTAGGAAAGGGGCTCTGGATGAGTGGAAGGCACCAGAGAATGAGGGAAGGAAAGGTGGGATATCAAAGAACTGTTTGGGGCTTGGTGGTGGATGCCAGGTAAAGGTTTGAAAGGAGCTCCATGTTTGTGGACTGAGAGAGAATGAAATTGTGGCGGGGGGGGGGGGGGGGGGGGGTGGGGAGGAGATGTATGCAAGTGCATTTCTTCCCTGGTGAATAAATCTTGGACAAAATGTTTCAGTCCCTGTTAACCGTATAACATGGCACTGCAAAGCTGGACACTCCAGTTCAATTCTACGTGACACTTCTCATGGGACCTGCAGCAAACCACTTATAACATCTTCTATCCCCAGCTAAGGCCTGGCCTTCCACTGGAAAGAAAAGGAGCCTAGGGAGTGCATTTCTAGGGGGATTTATTGTACATTTTGAAATTATATATTCAAAGCTTCCATGGGCTAATTTCTTTATACGAGCAGTGCAAGTACAAGACAAGAGAATATTGAGAATTCTGGCATTTTATAGAAAATTCATTTTTTTGGTCCCACAATTTCTATCTTCAACTACATGGGTGCTCCCCCCCACCCCTTCCCATTTTAAGCCTCTCTTCCTCCTGCCTATCCAAGCCAATATAATGAGGATCCTTAACTAAGGGCCATAGACTGAGGTTTCCTCCGAAACCTGGTATGTATGCAAAATGAGTCTAGCCACCAGGTACATCGCTGTGTGATGGCTGCGACACTCTCTTCTAGGGGGAACAGCAGTATCCCCGCCATCTTCAGTCCTGGCCAGTCCCAGAACATATTGTGCCTGGGAAACAAATCTCTGAACTCCTGAACGGTAGCCAACTCCACTGAGCCAATCCAATGAAATGATTCTCAAGAGGAAAACAAGACAACCCTACTGGCAAGATTTAAACTTTCCTGCAGAATTGGACAACAATGTAAGCTTATTAAAAAAAAAAAAAAAAAATTTAAGTCAGCAAAATTAGCACCAAACAAAAAATAATCCCTGTACTGCAAAACTCTGCAGCTAGAGTTCTAACAAATTGCAAAAAACGAGATCATATTACACCAATTTTGATACAATTACACTGGCTTCCGATTACACAGAGAATATGGTATAAAACTTGATGCATTCTTTATAAGGCAATATATGGAGAGAAAACTGACTGGCTAAATTTCTCAATTCGACTACACACCCCGCACTGATCACAGAGGTCAGCAAATAAAGGGTTTACTTCATACCCCCCCCTCAGTAAATACGGCACACTTGATCTTGGTGCGTGAGAGAGTCATCTCCATTGCAGGACCTAGCCTTTGGAATACTATGCCTGCAGAGTTCAGTCTGGAACTGATTTAAGGAAATTTAGAAAACACCTAAAAGACAGGCTCGCTCGAAGAGCCAGATCGGGAAGATCAAAAAAAAGGGTCATTAACATCAAGAGTTTCGAATTATTGTTTTGTTTACCTGTGATTCTTATTTTAAATTATTGTATCTGGTCTTTTAGACGAATAATGTAGATTTATATACTGTTTTTGTTATTTTGTTTGTTTCTTGCTGTAAACTGTTGTGATGTATTTTCGAACGACGGTATACAAAACCTTTTAAATAAAGATAACAAGAAGTGTACACTGCTTTATTCCCAGGTGCCCCCTTCAGTTCAGAGTAAATTATTTGGAACAGTCTAACCATGTGATTCACCTTGCAGTGTTGTATGCACAGGAACTAAGGCTAAAAAAATTATTTTGAAATCTGTGTCAAAAAAAAAATAAATTAAAATCCTCATTCATAAACTTGTCAATAACAAAAAAAAAACCACAAAAAAAACCCATTAAATGCAATTGCATTCTGACCCAACAGATATACAACGGATGTGCAAATAGTTTCTGACAAGTGGTAGGGCATAAGGCTAAGTAATTACTGAAGAAAACAGATTCCCTCAGGGGGAATGAGAAAAAAAGTTGCTTTGCATTATTTAAACAAAATGCACACTCCTGACTTACATTACCGGCTTGGAGAAGCCTGAGTGAATCTCTCTCTCTGTCTGGCTATGGGCTCTCTGTATCTGCACAATGAGATGTTATCAAAGGGCTCCTTTTCTACCAGAAACGAAGAGAGAGACAACCCAAAACGGAGCCAAAAGAAATTAGCATGGCCTGCAAGACAAAACACGAAAACATACAATATTGGACACAAATGCTCAGAGTTTTTTTTGAGAAATGTTAATGTTCTGCTAAATTAAAAAAAAAAATTGAAAAATAAGGCATTTTACACCATAAGGAATTTCTTAAACCAAAAGATGGGTTTATTGTATCACCAAAAATGTTTCACATTTCATGATGTGCATGTGAGAAAAATGCTTTAGCAGAACTTAACCAAGCACACATTTTGTTGTTTTTTAGTTAGGATAACAAGGAAATTGCATATTTTACTTTTGGATTACACTACTGCGGTAGCATATAACTTTCAAAAGAGAGACTATGATAGAATGAGAAAAATTAAGAACAAAAACTAAAAGGAATGATTGCAAAAAAGTTAAAAAAAAAAAAAGTCTGCCTGTAGCATGGATATGTTTAAAAATACCATGTATTTAAAAAGGTCAAAGGAAAACCAAACTGTCATCATGGTTTAATGGAGAGGTGAAAAACAGCCAAAAGGGCAGCGTTAAAAAAAAAAAGAAAAAAAAAAAAAAAAAGATGGAAAGCCGATTGAAATGAAGAAAATAGGCAAACGCATAAAGGCCCTGGCGAGTTAGGTTTAAAGCAACAGAAAGACAGGCCAAGAGAGAACTTGAGAAAATGCTTGCCAGAGGTGCAAAAATACAATAAAATCTTTTTCAAGTACATTTGAAGGAAAACGCTTGCAAGGGAGATAGGCCGCTAGATGACTGAAGGTTAAAAGGAGTGCTCAGGGAGGACAAGGAAAGAGCAGAAAACATAAGAATATTCGATTTTCCATACTGGGTCGGGTCAAAAGGTCCATCAAGCAAAGTATCACATTTCCAAGTGGCCAATCCAGGTCATAAAGTACCTGGCAATATCCCAAAAAGTTTGCTAGATTCCAAGCTGCTTATCCCAGAGATAAGCAGTGGATTTCCCAAGTCCATCCTAATATTGGTTTATGGACCTTTTTTTCCAGGAACTCGTACAAACCTTTTTTTTTTTTTTTTAACCCAGTTAAACTAACAGCTTTTACCAAATATGGCAACAAATTCCAGAGTTTTATTATCTGAGGAAAACAAAATATTGCATAGTAATTTCATTGTGTCTCCCCTAGTTTTTGTACATTTGAAAGTGTAAAACAACAATTATTCACTCTTCTGGATAATACAAAGACTAGCGGACACTCCATGGTTAGCAAGTAACACATTTAAAACGAATCGGAGAAAATTCTCTCACTCAACTCGCATTTAAGCTCCGGAATTCGTTGCCAAAGAATGTGTTTAAGGCAGTTAGTGTAGCCGGGTCTAAAAAAGGTTTGGATAAGTTCCTGGAGAAGGCCATAAACTGCTATTAATCAATACGGAATAGCCACTGCTTGTTGCCGGCATTAGAAGCATGGGATCTATTTAATGTTTGGCTACTTACCAGGTACTTGCGACTTGGACTGGCCACTGTTGGAGACAGGATACTAAGCTTGATAAAGCAAATGTTGCTTGCCTGTAACAGGTGTTCTCACAGGACAGCAGGATGTTAGTCCTCACATATGGGTGACGTCACAGGATGGAGCCCAATCACGGAACACTTTTATCAGAGTTTCTAGAACTTTGACTGGCCCCTACTGGGCATGCCCAGCATGGCACTAACCCTGCAGCCAGCAGTCACCCCTTCAGTCTTGTTTTGAAAGCTACAGGTAGTGTCGAAAAATAAAATAAAACGAACCCAACACCTCGGGGCAGCGGGTGGGTTTCGTGAGGACTAACATCCTGCTGTCCTGTGAGAACACCTGTTACAGGTAAGCAACATTTGCTTTCTCACAGGACAAGCAGGATGGTAGTCCTCACATATGGGTGAGTACCGAGCTGAGGATGTCCGAACATGCACCAAAATGTACCCAACGGCGTGCAACAGGCACAACAACTGGGGTGGAATTTGGTAGAGGGCATCCGGAACCCTAACAGGCAGGCGAAGGGTGTTGGTACGTCACGTTGGAAAAAGGTTATGTAGGACAGATTGGCCGAAGATGGAATCCTGTCTTCCGGCTTTGTCCAAGCAATAGTGGGCTGCGAAAGTATGGTGTGAGCTCCAGGTGGCAGCTCTGCAGATGTCAGGAAGCGGCACCGATCGTAGCTGTGCTACTGAAGTCGCCATGGCCCTCACAGAGTGTGCTTTCACATGGTCTTGGAAAGGAATGCCTGCTTGCTGATAGGAAAAAGATATGCAGTCCGCCAACCAGGAGGAAAGAGCCTGCTTACCCACAGGTTGCCCTAATTTGTTGGGATGGAAGGAGACGAATAGCTGAGTGCTCTTCCTGTGGGCAACTGTACGGTTTGGATAAAAAGCTAGAGCCCATTTACAGTCAAGGGTATGCAGAGTCTGTTCCCCTGGGTTGGAGTGAGGCCTGGGAAAAAAGATAGGTAGTATGATGGATTGATTCATATGAAACTCCGAAACTACCTTGGGCAAAAATTTAGGGTGAGTGCGGAGTACCGCCTGGTCCTGCAGGAGTTTAGTGTAAGGCGGATAGGTGACTAGGGCCTGTAACTCACTAACCCTGCGGCCAAAAGTGATAGCTAAAAAGAATAACACTTTCCATGTGAGATATTTAAGGTCACAGGAGTGGAGAGATTCGAAAGGTGGTTTCATGAGCCTACCGAGAACCAGATTAATGTCCCAAGAAGGGGGCCAGAGGACGTAAAGGTGGCTTGATATGGAGCAAGCCTTTAAGAAATTGTGTTACGAGGGGTTGTACCGAAATAGGGACATCCGATTCCTTTATGGAAGGCGACTACCGCGCTGACATGCATTCTAATGGAAGAGGTCTTTAGACCGGATTCTGATAAATGCCAGAGATAGTCCAAGAATTTTGGGATTGGACAGGAAAAGGGATCAAGGGACTGGGAAGTGCACCATGATGTGTACCTTTTCCATTTATAGGAATAAGATTTTCTCGTGGAAGGCTTCCGTGAAGCAATCAGGACATGAGAAACTGATTCAGAAAGGTTAAGTGGTTGGAGGATTAACCTTTCAACATCCATGCCGTCAGCTCAACATCTTCCACAAAGGCTGGTTGGCATACCCACTGTTCAAAAACTAAAGCTCAAGGGGTAAAGCCCCACAATCATGGAATGCGCTGCCGATAGATCAGAGACTTGAGACTACTTGTTTCATTTCTGAGAAGCGTTAAAGACCTGGTTATTTTAGTAAATTCCTTGTTCACAGGCACTTAGATATACTGGTGTTTGATTTTGGCTTGAAAACTGATGACTAGGCAGGTACCATCATGATAGTGGTCAACACTTTAGATTTCAATGGGCTTTGGTTAATGGGAAATGTATTCTTGCTTGCAATATTTTTATGATATGCATTTATGGATTGTGAATATTTTATGTTTTAAGATTAATACACAATGAAAAAGCAGAGTGGCTCAACACAGCCCTCCGTGTTCACGTACCAAACAGAAATCTAAGATCAGCTAACAAAGCACTTCTTACAATTCCATCAATAAAAACAGCAAGACTTACACAAGTAAGAGAAAGAGCTCTATCGCTGGCAGGACCCATACTATGGAACACCATGCCTTTAGAATTAAGGTTACAAAGCGACAACAAATCCTTTCGAAAAAACCTAAAAACCTGGTTATTTAAGAAGGCCTATCAAAGAGAGTAGGTGAATAGTGAAGCCGGTGAAATGCGAGATAGGAACAAAAGCAAGACGCGTGTGGCTGTATTTTATTTATTTTTTATATTACTTTGTCTGATCATCCATCACTATAAGGCAAAGCGAGACTGATAAAATTAGCATTGCTTTGAATTCCAAAAAAACAAAAACTGTACAGTATCTTATGTTAAAAAACTATGTACCGGACCGATATGGCACTTGTGTAAAGTAACGTTTCAGCATCATTATTTGTTTGTGCCTGTTTGTAAACCGTTGTGACGGAAGCTACTAAACGACGGTATAGAAAAGACTTAAATAAATAAATATGCCTTGAGCCTGGATGGCCTGGATAAAAGCAGAAGAGAAATATCCATTTAAATTAAAAATGGTGTTTTGACTGTTTCAGGTTATGAATTAATGTAAATAGTTTTAATCATTCATGGACAAATCTTAAACAGATCTAGGCACCACTTCCAAAATTTAGATTCCAGGAAGGAGATAGGGAAGCAGCAACCTCTGTAAAAGAGGAAGACTGGAGTCAGTGGAGGAAGCATCAGGAATGACCAAATACAGAAGCAATATTACCCAGATATATTTCACAGCAAAATATCTGCACAGTAATCACTGTTACTCAAGATTTCGATATAGAACTGTGAGCTTTCACAAGCTCTTGACTTTCTTGCCCCAGTTAAGGTTGTCAAAACAAAACACAATACAGAAACACCATGGTAACATAAAGGCTTTAAAATCCTTAAAACTCAAATCAGACAGCTTGAAAGAAAGTGATGAAAGTACAAAACTCTAGATACTGAATATAAGCTCATGTAATAACATTAAAATAGCTAACAATACCTTCTAGAAAAATATTCTCCACAGATTCCAACAGACCACAAAAGCTATTTCATTTAATTTCAGAAATCTCTGGAACTAATTCTCAAACTTTTCATTCTTTTGGTTTAAAAGCAGATGATTTTTCTCAAGCCTTTGATTCCAAAATTGCCACTATTAGATCTGAGTTTTCACCGACTCAGTGTCTCCATCTTCTACACTCTCCATCTTCTGTCCTCTTGAAGATCTCTTCCAGTCATTTCTCTTCCTTTAACAAAATCATTCAAGCAAACTTACAATTAATTTTTAGAAACACTGCAGTTTCTACTTCATTCAATCCAATTAGTTTTATCCTCAATCTCTTTCCTCCCTTACTGATCATCATCAATACTAGCCTTAAAACTGGATATCTTCCTTCTTTACTAAAGTATTATTCAGCCTGTTCCTAAAATAAGCCTCGATCCTGATATTCCATCTAATTATAGACCTATCTCCAATCTACCTACATTTTTCTCATTTGATTCAATCCTCTTATCGTCTCATCCACAGATTACATCCTTTTCTTGACACTAATGATCTTAAAACTATAGTACATACCTTAGTCTTCAGTAAACTTGATTATTGTAATGCACTTTTTCATGGCCTTACCACAAACTATGCAGACTACTGCTTGTTCAAAATACTGCTGCAAAAGTCATCTTTGGTAAAAGTAAATATGATCATGTCACACCGCTCCTAATAGATCTCCACTGGTTACCTATCTCTGCCCGTATTACATTTAAAGTTGTCAACATTGCAGTGAAATTTATGAGAATTATAGATTGGGTTTATTAGCACATGGCTGTTTCAGATTTGAACCCATACCGATGATCTTTAAAACATTGGGTTTGTTTATCATTTAAGGCATATTGTCATAGTACACCTTTTTATTTGGCTACTCTTATTAAAGCATATTGTCCCAATAGAATTCTCCGTTCTATTCACCAAGAATTATTCACCATCCCTCCACAAAAAGAGATCCAGCTGGAATCCATGACAGAAAGTTGTTTTTTGTACCTTGCTCTGAGCATCTGGAATTCTCTTCCCCTAAGCTTATGGCTTGAAATTGATTTGAAGTTTAAGAAATACTTAACTTTATTTACACATGCATTTCAAGAGTCTCTTTAATATAGTTTCTTTATTTTATGTTAACATTTATTTTTATGCTCCATTTCATTTTATGGTTTTATTATCGATGTCATACTATTTAATGTTTTATTATCTATAACATGCTATGTTTTATTGACTATTACATTTTACGCTAAATTACCTTGATTTACTGTAGTAAGAAATGGTGATTAATCAAATCTAATATATAATAATTTTGAGTAGCAGTGAAAAGGTTGGGTAGCAAATTAATACGAATGGTTAAGTTAACTTTTCTAACTTGAGTATCCAATGTGTTTTCTCTTCTGTTAGTCTTTACCTATTTTAACTTCATTCACTTTTCTCTTCACTCCTGATTTTGTCCTTTTGCTATCCCCTTCTTCAAAAAACAAACAATTCCCTGTTTCTCTCCTGCATTCCTTCTATGACCTTTTCTCTTTTCCAAACCCTTTCCTTTGCAGTTCCCTCTATCTCTTGCCCAGTCTCCTCTCAAGCAGCCCTCCTTCTTTGAATGCCCCAATTCAGCCCTCTGTTTTCCTTTCCCACACCCTATGCAGCCCCCTCAACATAGGGCACTGTTCCTAACACTGCTGGAAGGCCCTGCTACTATTCCCTGACAGATCCCAATGTGCGATTTCTAGGCACCATAGATATTTGGCATCCTGGATTTGCGCAGCTCAAGTTTTAATCACATATGACTTTCTATAAAAGTGCAAAACATCAACATGACTTGGGTTTTCAGCAAAGAAATTTATATCCACTTCATGGTTTGATGACATCAACTTTTCAAAAGGCATTGTTTGGAATGTCATCACATCTTGCAACAGCGGCAACAGCAGAAAGAGGTCTGAGATAGCAACAGGCAGGCAGGCTATCAGTTACACAGCTTGTTTAGGTTGAAAGATAACCAGTGGGCCACAGAATGACTTCTTTCAATTACTGTGTACAGACGGCTGCTCGGCAATCCCAGGGAAGACAAAATTACACTGTTCATCTACAGCCAGTTCTGAAAGTGAAAAAAAAAATGTATTTCCTAACTCCAAATAGGGCAATTGGCTCAGAACTGCTGGGATTAGCATTTAACCCCAGTCTGCCACCTCATACTTTCCAAAATATGGAATGTTGCAAAGAATTATGTAAACGTGATTGGTGTATATTTAAGTATATGTCCATAGGCACAATCTCTCTCCAGAAAAGTAGACATTCACAAAATTTGGCATGCATGAAGAAAATATGGAGAATCTCAGATCAGTTTGAAAACCAGAATCATCAGATCAGTATTTTCAGAGAACTGAGTCTGCAAAAAATATTCCCATTGCTTTAAGTGGGATGCTGTTCAAACTGTTAAAATGCTGACAAACACTCCAATGCAAAACACCCACTCCCCTGTAAGGAATGTCCTACAGTCCCAGATTATCTGACGTTAAAATCAGATAACACGTGTCACAAGTTCATGTAAAAAGAATACCTACACCTTTTAGAGGTAAATAATAAACTTATCATAGCAGCATAAATACAATGGTTTTTATATATGATAGATACTGGTTTAACAGAGTAAATCACTTGCTACAAAGGTTATGAAAACTCCTGCATCTAATTGAAAATTAACTTGCACTTTTCAAACATACTGCCAACTGACTACCAGCTCAAAGTAGTAATTTAGCCAGTTATCTTATGTGTCTCAGGAGTGCATGAAGATTTCATGAAGGTTTCATGCTCTCCCACTATCCACTACAGTCCGATCATCCTTAGGGAAAATCAGGGTTCTGCCTTAGTACAGAGGGTAGTCAACTGGACCTCCTGTGGGTAAACACAGTTTAACACCACCGTCTCAGGGCAGCAGACCCAGAACTACGCCTCTGTAAACTATGCAAACAAGGAACAGAAGTAAAGATCAGCTTGGTTTGCCAGGACTTGGACAAGAATGAGATCAGCAGGTACTCCAAAGCTAATGGAGCAGGGCTGAGTGGGAAGCCCAGCTCGAAACTTTGACTTAAGCTTTGTGACAAGTCTCAAGTGAAAAGTTCACAAAGTGTTAAGTTTGTGTGAATGGCACCAAGCAGTGAGGTACAGTGCTATTCAGAATCTGTAAGTCCATTTTTTTTTTCTCTTCCCGGGACTTCATACACATGCATCGAATCCAAAAGAATACTGATTGGATATTACCACAATCCACTGGAAGATGATTGGTGAGCTTCCAATATGACTTCTTAGCTGGTATATATACTCACATTCTCATGAAGATGATGGCATGAGACAGAATATATCTGCCAAACAATGCTGAGACTCATGACTGGATACAAAATTTGTCAAGGCCACAAACTCAGCAAGTTTGAGTCTGACGGTACCATCAAAACTGACAGGAGAAGACAGATTGTGCGATATGAACAATAGCAACACATCTCACCAAACTGGAACACAGCCTTTAGTCCCTAGTTTCCTTAGATTGGTCAAAACCAGCAGTGTTATCTTATAGAAACGACGGCAGAAGACGACCAAATGGCCCATCCAGTCTGCCCAACAAGCTTTCATGATTTTTTTTCTCATACTTATCTGTTACTCTGACTGCTGAGGTCAGGGCCCTTATTGGTAACTTTTTGTTTTAATTTCCTTCCACCCCGCCAATTGATGTAGAGAGCAGTGCTGGAGCTGCATCAATGTGAAGTATCAAGCCTAAATGTTTAGAGGTAGTAACCGCTGCAATAAGCAAGCTACTCCCACACTTATTTGTTTGCCCAGCCTGTGCAATTTAGTCCTTGTTGGTTGCTGTCTGAATATGAATCCTCTTTTCTTCATTCCCCCCTACCACTGAAGCAAAGATCAGCTTGGATATGCATTGAAAGTGAAGTATCAGGCAAATTTGGTTTGAGGTAGAAACTGCCGTAACAAGCAAACTACTCCCACGCTTATTTGCGAATGCAGATCCTTTTTCCCATATTTCCTCTTGCCATTGAAGCAAAGAGCAATGTTTGAGTCACATTAACTGTGTGTATGTTTATTGAATAAGGGTATTAGCCGTCATTCCCATAAGCCACCCCCATGCCTCTTGTCTTCATTTCATTCACATTCTCTAGACTTTATCCCACGCCCTTTTGAAATCCTTCAGTTTTGGTCCTCACCACTTCTTCCGGAAGGACGTTCCAGGCATCCACCACCCTCTCTGAAGAAATACTTCCTGACATTGGTTCTGAGTCTTCCTCCATGGAGTTTTAAATCATGACCCCTGGTTCTGCTGATTTTTTTCCAACGGAAAATGTTTGTCGTTGACTTTGGATCGTTAAAACCTTTCAAGTATCTGAAAGACTGTATCATATCACCCCTGTTACTCCTTTCCTCCAGGGTATACATATTTAGATTCTTCAATCTGTCCTCATAATTCATTCGATGAAGACCCTCCTCTGGACCGCCTCCATCCTGTCTCTGTTCCTTCTGAGATACGGTCTCCAGAACTGAACAAAGTACTCCAAGTGAGGCCTCACCAAGGACCTGTACAAGGGGATAGTCACTTCCCTTTTCTTACTCGTTATTCCTCTCTCTATGCAGCCTAGCATTCTTCTGGCTTTAGCTATTGCCTTGTCGCATTGTTTCGCCAACTTCAGATCACCCCAAGGTCTCTCTCCTGCTCCATACACATCAGCCCTTCTCCCCCCATTGAATACATTTCTTTTGGATTTCCACCCCCCATATGCATGACTCTGCACTTCCTGGCATTGAATCTCAGCTGCCATATCTTCGACCAGTCTTCCAGCTTCCTTATATCCAGTCTCATTCTCTCCACTCCTTCCGGCGTGTCCACTCTGTTGCAGATCTTAGTATCATCCGCAAATAGACAAACCTTACCTTCTATCCTGTCCGCGATGTCGCTCACGAAGATATTGAACAGGACCGGTCCCAACATCGACCCTTGTGGCACTCTGCTCATCAATGCTCTCTCTTCCGAGTGAGTTCCATTTACCATCACACATTGTCTTCTGTCCTTCAACCAGTTTGCTATCCATGCCACCACCTTGGCATTCATTCCCAAGCTTCTTGTTTTATTCACAAGCTTCCTGTGCGGGACCATATCAAAAACTTTCCTAAAATCTAAGTAGATGACATCAAGTGCTCTTCCTCGATCCAATTCCTTAGGTCACCCAATCAAAAAAGTCTATCAGATTCATCTGACAGGACCTTCCCTTGGTGAAACCATGCTGCCTCTGGTCCAGCAATTTTGCTGCTTGCAAATAGTTCACTATTCTTTCCTTCAGCAGCGACTAATACTTTTCCCACCACCGAGGTGAGGCTAACCAGACTGTAGTTACCAGTCTCCTCCATGCTTCCACTCTTGTGAAGAGGGACCACCGTCTCTCTTCTCCAATCACTCGGCACCATTCCTGTTTCCAGGGATCTATTGAACAGGTCACGCAGCGGAGCCGCCAGCACATCTCCGAGTTCCCTCAGTATCCTGGGATGAACCTCATCAGGCCCCATGGCTTTGTCCACTTTCAGTTTTCCTAGCTCTTCCCATACATTCTCTTCTGTAAATGGAGTTTCATTCATTCCACTCCCCTCTAGTTTGTTAACTAGCGATGGTCCTTCTCCGGGGTCTTCTTTAGTGAACACCGAACTGAAGTATTCATTTAATATTTCTACCATTTCTTTATCTGACTCTACCCATTGATCCTTTTCACCTTTCAATTTCACTATATCACTTTGGTCTTTTCTCCTTTCACTGATGTATCTGAAAAAAGTTGTGTCACCTTGCTTTACCTCTTTGGCAATCCTTTCTTCCACTTGACTTTTCGCTTTCTTGATTACTTTCTTCATGTCCCTCAGTTTTATCAGTTAGTCTTCCTTGTGATCCTCCCCTTTGAGATCTTAATCTTTATCTATAATAAGAGCAGTGTGTGTCATGCTCCCATAAAAGGGGTGGAGCACCACGCACCTGGTGATACCAATTAGCTAGAAGGATGTAGTATCAGCACTTCTAGCCTATGGCCTGATACTAACACTGCCCAGGCACAGCTCTTTCTAAAAAGAGCTACCAACTTGCTCCACTGACAATAATGTAGTTCCCACCAACTCACCCAATCTTTTCCCAAAACAAAATAAGAAATGTCATGCTGAGTCAAGACCAAGGTCCATCGAGCCCAGCATCCTGTTCCTGACAATGGCCAGTCTGGGTCACAAGTACCTGGCAAATCCCCAATAGCTGATCTATTTCTTGTATCTCACTCTCAGGAATAAGTACTGGCTTTCCCAAATCTACCTGGCTAATAACTGTTTATGGACTTTTGAAAAATCCTCTTTTGAATCGCAAATTCAGCAAAGAATGGCAAGCAGCATAGTCTGAATATTCAAGAAGGCTCCTCACCCAGTAAAAATGTTGCTAGCAGTAATTTGTTATGGGTTTGACAGTTGCTTGTTTGACTGTAAATATTACTTCCATTATAAGGCTTGGGATAAATGCATGGAGCGGAAGTTACTATCCTTGAGAGAAACATGGGGTATCCTGCACACAGCAGCAGATACTACCATCAGAAGCTTGCTGGGCAGACTAGATCCTTTTCTGCTAGCACTGTGTTTGACCACATCCTCCACCAAATGATTCCAATGCTTGATTGTGCTCAGAGTATAATAATTTGTTTTAAATCTGCTGGTTGCTAGTTTCATGGAGTGTCCCTAAGTCATAATGTTGTTTGAAAGGGTAAACCACCATTCTCTACCCATTCCACACTGCTCATGATTTAATAGAAATTTTAATCATATCCCCTCTGTTGTCTCTTTTCCAAGCTAAAGCAGAGTTGCTTACCTGTAACAGGTTTTTTTTTTTTCAGAGGACAAGCAGACTGTTAGCCCTCACGCATGGGTGACTAGGCACACTGAGCATGCTCTAAACCACGCAGCCATGAGGGGACCCTCTTCAAATCTTGTAACATAGAATTACAATAAAATATAAACAGGAGAAACCCAACTCTGCGTGGTGGCGGGCAAGTTTCATGAGGGCTAACATCCTACAATCCTCAGAGAACACCTTTTATAGGTAAGCAATTCTGCTTTCTCCGAGGACAAGCAGGATGGTAGTCCTCACATAATGGTTAATACCTAGCTACAGACTGCTCCCCAAAAGGAAAGGGGACCAGACACCTAACCAAGTGCCAACTGGCACAACACCACTGTTGGTAACAGAGAGGGTGACAGCCTGAACCCAAACAAGCACTAGGTTGAGAGAGTTGGGTTCTACAAACAGATTGGTCGAACCTACTGTTGTATCAGCCATCCCTCTCCAGACAGTAATGGGAGGTGAATATGTGGAGAGAACTCCATGTCACAGCCTTGCAGATCTCCTCCATGGGAACAGATAGCAAGTGGGCCACAGACGCTGCCATGACAGAGAATGAACCTTGACATGACCCCCAAGCTGCAGTCTTGCACCTGGGCATAACAGAAGGAGAAGCAATCTGCTAGCCAACTGGATAATGTCTGCACAAAGGGAACTTACCCGAATGTCAAAAACACTAAGGACACTACAGGGAGGAATTGAGAGGGACCCGGTAACTAACCTTTGAAGAGAGACAGTGAAAAACCATAAAAATGAAGTTTTCCACAAGGCAAAAAGCCAAAAAAGTTTTAATGCTCAATCCAACTGCAATGCTGACAGCAATGCAGAAAAAGAGAGACTGAAGAGGGACCCCACGTGGACGCATAGTAGAGCAAGCTGGGCATGCTCAGTGTTCCTAATCAAAGTTTCTAGAAACTTTGACATAAGGTTTCCACATCGGGCTCCATCTGATGATGTCACCTATGTGTGAGGACTACCATCTTGCTTGTCCTCGAGGGAAAAAAAAATAAAGCCCTAATCTGTTTTAGCCTCTCTCCATAAGGAAGTTTTTCTATCCCCTTTATTTTTGTCACCCTTCTCTATGTCCACCATGTCTTTAAGATGGAGCGACCAGAACTCACACAATACTCAAGGAGTGGTTGCACCAGGGATCTATACAAAAGCATTATGATATTCTGCTTTATTCTCTCTGCCTTTCAAAATAATTCCTAACATTTTATTTGCATTTTTTGAATGCCACCACAGAGTGAGCCAAATATTTCATGGTATTATCCACTAGGACTCAGAGGCCCTTTTCCTGCGTGGCAACTCCTAACACAGAGCCCAGCATCGTATATCTGTAGTTGGGATTATTTTTCCCTACGTGACTCATTTTGCACTTGTCCACATTAAAATGCATCTGTCATTTATTTAGAAGCCCAGTCTTAAGTCTCAAGGTCCTTCTGCAGTTCTTAATCTGCTGCCATTTTAATCACTCAAAACGATTATATCATTTGCAAATTTGGTCACCTTATCATTCCTTTCTCCAGATAATTTATGAATATGCCAAATGCAGGTCCCAATACAAACCCCATGGTACTCCACTAAATGGCCTTTTACCATTTGGAAAGCTGACTAGTCTTACCCTCTGTATGCTCTGCCTCCAATGCCATGATCTCTCAATTTTCTAAGGAGTCTCTTGTGAGGGACTTTTTAAAATGCCTTCTGAAAATCCAAATACACTATATCAACTGGTTCACCTTTGTCTGTATGTTTATTTACACCCTCAAAAAAAATAAAAAAAAAATCTAGTAAACTGGTAAGGCAAGACTTCTTTGCAAAACGCATGTTGACTCTCCCCCATTAAACTATTTATGTGGTCTGTAATTGTTTTTAAGAATAGCTTTGACCATTTTGCTTGCCACCGTCAGGCTCACCAATCTATGGTTGAGCTGGGAAACAGCCTTTTTTAAAAATTGGCATCACACTGGCCAACCCCCAGTCTTTTGCAAATCACCAAAAACAGGTCTGGGGTAACTCTGCTCTTGCATTACTGGCAGTGCCTGCAGATGTTTCTATCACCTCAGCCTCACAGTTGATGCAGCCTGGAAGTAGTCACTGCCATTCCAGGTAACATTGCTCACCACCATTTCCTACTGCCACCCATGTGGATCAACAGATCCTACTACAGGTTTGTGGCTGTGTTGCCCTGCTCTCCTATACTAGACACACCTCCTCCAGCCCATCTGGAAGCTTGGGGGGGGGGGGGGGGAGGAAAATAAAGTATAGTGAGAAGGGAAGAGAACTACTCATGTACTCTCTCACACATATAGCCACATTCTTACGCACACAATTTTTATTTTTTTTATGTGTGGGGGGGGGGGAAGCCTCTTACCCACACACACACACATTATTCCTCTCTCACTCAAACACATACAAGCACAACTTCCCTTCTCCGTCTAGGTAGTAAGGACTGCCACTACTCTTACCTAATGATTTTAGAAATTTGGTTCATATTCTCACATAACTAACCATTGCAATTCTAAGTCTTCTTTCTTCTTTACTTCATATGCTTCAGCTTGTCCAAATTGCATCAGCCTGCTTGGTTACCGGATCATTGCAGTTTGAGCAGATATTGCCCAAGCAGTTTGCACTCCTATTAACGAGTGCATGTTAAGAGTGTAAAGTTGGTTTTCAAAACTCTACAGTGGCAGATTCTAGCCCATATTAGCTTGGCCCTCACCATTTATACTCCTGCTCATACCTTGAGGTCATGGAAAGGCTTACTGTGCCCTCTGTTAAGACACGAGCAAAATTATCACTGTAACAGCCACTATAGTTAAGAATGCTTTTTTCAGACCCTTCATTAGAAGACAATTATTTGACATTCTAAAAAACAGCAAAAAGCCTTTTTCTTTTAATATTTAATGGCTGTCTTGTTACTAGGATGTCTCCTGTGGTGCTGGTCTATATTTCCTTAGTCTTTCATTGTCCTTTAGCTGATTTTATTGTTCATTTTTACTTTTTTTTTTTTTTTTTTTTTAATATTGTTTTGATTTTTGTGATACTATTTTCCAATCCTAATGTATTATATTAATGGATTTTGATGCTATTTTAAATTGTTTTACAATGCTTTTGTCATTTTTGTTGCTCAATTTTTTTTTTTTTTTTGCCAAGAACAAACTTGTCAGATTGGCGGACTAGAAATACATCTTATTCACCCACATACACAGGCTCGCTTTGTCATTTACACATACATAGTTTCGTATCTACTAACCTGTATCCCTAAAACCTCATGTAGTACATATTAATCATGAATTTTTTTTCTGAAGGACATTTCAACTAGGGAGTTTATATCAGGTCTCTCATTGGAGGTAATACCTGTATAACAAGGGCAAAGAAGTACTAGACAAGCTGTGGAAAGAGTAGTTGAGGAAATACGCAAAGAAAAACAAAGGCTCTAGACTAGCTCCCCGTTTGTCAAATAGTCATTTCAAAACTGGAAGCAACAGTAAGATGACAGTACAAAATAGACTAAAAAGTCAACATGTTGGATCACCATGGATCTGAAATTGAGTTCAAAGATAAAGAATAAAGGAAATCTCAAAGAAAAAAAAAAACCAGAAGGAGTAAAGATGTTACCATCTACAGAAAATATCAGATAAGTAAAAATTTTCACTTACTAACCAAACCAAATGCTTCTAGCATAACTGGTACGCATGGAATATGAAAGTCGTATGCTAGGTATAAGACTCACTTACTACCATTTGATCAGACTATCAGTTCTGAGTTTCCACTTGTCACAGTATATTTATACTGGGCACAAGTAGTGTAATGGATCTTCTCTTTCCCCTTCTAAGGCAGAAACTCATCACCTTTGAAGAGATGTGTAGTTCTGATTACGTGTTATACGTTACGGTAATGCAATTACTCTGAGGCATAAGTAATGCATGTAGTTTCCTTATCCCAGTAGCAAGATGCAACTAAAATTATCCTTGGTCATAATAATTTTATTCATATTATTTTAAATGGGCAGATACACCCACATTTCCTCTTGATCCATTCAAAGAAAAAGCATACATTTGAAGAAAGGATTTTAAAATTTGTCTTTCCTAATGGTATTTTAAAGATTTATTTTTTTTTGTTTTTAAATCAAATGCATACAAAACTTGAACTTTCAATATCTTATGTAATTGAAAGGTCTTCTAAAACAGAAAGGGATCCACCATGAGCAGAAATATTATATTTATACGATGATCCGTAGACCAGTAGGTTGGGGGAAAGGAAGATGTGTCACCAACTCTGAACCTCCAGTGCCACAAACCAGTTTGGTTTTCAGTACATCATAAAACATACCTGATGATTAAAAACTAGAATCACTGCATACAAATAAATTCCATGAATATTCATTTCAGGACATCCACAAGCTCACAAGGCTTTCTGGAGGCCCCTGGTTCTCAAATCACTTTTGGCTTTATGGATCATGAGATATATCATAGGAAGGGGTTCTGTTCCACCCCTCTCCCTCCCCAACCAAGACAGGACATGCTGAACCTTCAATCATGGATGAAAAGACTTGGCAGGGAGGGAACCGGGCACACTAGAGCTTATGATATAAAAACTTTTCCTCTCGCAAGGATTCTCCAGGGCAATACTTAGCAATTATTACACACTAGAAGAGGCAACATTTCACAAACTATGTCCACCTTCAATTGTTAGTTCAAATAGATTTGACCAATCTACTGTGCTGATAAAAAACATGACAACTGGCATTTAAACTCAGTTTCAGTACTCTGGCCCACACATCTTTTAAGCTTAAGCCACCAGTTCTGATGCACAGTTCAGTTTAGGTGATGAGATTCCTGTACTACCCTCTTGCATAGTTTGTGTTCTGGTCACACACTCACTCAGGAATAGAAACGATGAATGCTAATACCCACAGGCAGCAAGGAAGAGGAGGGAACTGTGAAAAGATAGGGCAGTGGGGAAAAAAAGTACCACAACGGTAAAGATAATAAAGAGTGACAAGGACGGCAAGAGTTAAGAACTGGGGTGAGGTATGTGGTGAAGCATCAAACTAAGCTTAAAACAAACACTGACCAGTAAGAAAAAGGAAAGAAACCAAGGAAGGAGAAACTTTAGAAAAGTTAAAAGCAACTGAGGAGAAATGAAAAATCAAACACATGAGGAAAATTAAATAATGGAACATTAAAAATAGTTATCCTAACCGTAATGCAGAATCCAGCTTCCTTTTGACATCACCCACTCGTTGTTAAATTAGAAGCTTATTTTTTTCAAAATGGACCTACAAATTGGTGCTCCCTAGGCCAGTGTCCAACTTGAAAAAATAATATGAAAACAAACACTGCCAATGCATTTGCATATGAATAAAATATTTACTGAAGACAACAAAAAGGTACAATTATTTTTTTTTTTAAACTCTATACCCAATGGCCCTCGAACATGGAAGGTGGTCAAACACTAAAATAAACCAGAGACTACAGAAAATTTGGCAGTTCCTAAAGCTGGTACTACTTTTTCTGGTTAGTGGCTCAGCTATTTTTGGGAATGTAGAAACATCAGGTTCCTATTTTTAGCTGGAATATTGGCTTAAAAAAGCTTCAACTCATGGCTGAATGACTAGCTAAAAACCAAGAAATGATTTAATATCAACATAAGTTTACATTTGTCAAAGTAATTTTTAAATCTGTATTCCAAGCATCATGGATCTAACAAGAACATTAAGTCAGTTTGATGTTTGAGGGAATAAATGGCTAAGCAGAAAACTCATTTTATTTTCCACACAGTACTTGTATATGCAGCCATCATACAGAACATTAAAGATTCTGAAAATTAGCTTAAAACACTAAACACGAAGTATACACATTTTAGTTACAGGGGCACACAACTCCAGGTCTCAAGGTCCAAAACCTCAGGTTTGGTTTTCAAGGTAACCAATGTATGCATATTGAACTGTTCCTTAGACCAGCTCTAGGCAGATAAAGTCAATGGATATCAAATTGCAGATATCCCAATCACCAGATGTTTATGACCCTTGAAAACCAGAGCTGTTCACCCCTGGTTTGCATGTATTAAACTTAAAGATAAAAGTATATATTCAGTCTCATGGAGACTGGAACAGTTGATAAAGTCCTCACTGTTTTAACATTTTGGCGTAGATATTCAAAAGCCACAATATTCAGTAACTTATCTGGCTAAATTCTAGCTGGATAACTATCTACCTTATAAATGGGCCCTGACCGACGGCCCGCAAATGCGCAGTAGAGCACAGCTCTACTGCGCATGTGCGGGCAAGGACGTCGGTCTCGGCCAGCGTCAGA
This sequence comes from Rhinatrema bivittatum, assembly GCF_901001135.1. Classification (NCBI taxonomy): domain Eukaryota; kingdom Metazoa; phylum Chordata; class Amphibia; order Gymnophiona; family Rhinatrematidae; genus Rhinatrema; species Rhinatrema bivittatum. Next base: position 48,941,623 of record NC_042620.1, on the reverse strand, counting down.
AAACAAAAATGGCGGCGGTGTTGGGTGGCAGCGGCGGCGGAAGGCAGCGGCGAACGACAATGACGACGAGGAGCGGCGGCCAGTAGCGAGGGAGGGAGGAGAGAGAGAGAGGGAGGGAGGGACTGAGTGAGAGGGAGGGAGGGGGAGGGACTGAGAGGGAGGGAGGTAGGGGGTGGGGAAGAGTGAGGGGAGAGGGAGAATGAGGGAGAGGTGAGAGACAGGGATGTGAGTAAGTGGAAGGGTAAGAAGTTTTGGAGCAGAGAAAAAGGGAGTGGAGGAGGGCGGGGAGTGACTGAGGGAAGGGGAGAGAGGTGGGAGTGACTGAGGGAAGGGGAGGGAGGTGAGAGTGAGGGGAAGGAGGCAGTGGGAGACAGAGAGTGAGTAAGACTGAGGGGTGGGAAGGGGGTGAGTGACTGGGGGGAATGAGGGAGAAAAAGTGTAGGAGGGTGCTGAGAAAATGGACCGAAAACAAAAATGTAATGTAGCCCGTTGTGACGGGCTTAACAGCTTGTCTGGATATAATTTATCCTATGTCGTGGGCGATCCTGGGGCGGACGGTAAGCATTCTGTATCTGGCTAACTAGCCGCTCAGCAGCTGAATACTGACCCCAAGGTGTTTCCTCAAAGATGTAGCAAACAAATTAAGCATGAAAAAATCCCAGATACTGTAGCCTGGGGCAAGTTAGCTGTGTTACTGGGCAACTGGTATTAGTTGCAAACTTGATAATGATACCGTTATAAGCATGGTTTCAAAAATTCACTCATCTCACTTCCCGCTGGCAGGGAAAATGGCAGAAGGCAAATGTCTTTAGCACTGACCAGAACCCAAAACAAGAGAGACAGAGCTGTGTTATGCAGCAGCAAGGCTACATGAATGAAGAAGAAAAATTTGAAGGGGAGGGGTGAATAGTGAAAGGGTAAAGGGAGTGGAGAAGAGGGTGCACTGTAAATGAGGGCAAAAAGCACAGGGAAAGGAGAAAGGGGTAAGGGAGGTTTGGAGAAGAGACAGGAACATAGTATAGGTCTTCCCTAGCAAGTCATGGAGGACTTTTCAAATCCCTAATTTAATTTAAAGGAGCTGTGCCAATATGCTGTGAAATGAAATAAATGGAAAGAGGGAAGAATGGGTAGTGCTCTTTACTGATTATAATTCAATGCAAAGATTTTCACCAATGATTAAAGAACAGACCTGGAGTTTCATTACAAGTCACATCACTGCCTTGTTGTGCAGTTCAACTTCAATTCTGCAAAACTGAGTCTCAAACAGAATTTCTGGAAGATACCAAAAAAATTGATGCATGGCATTTTTTTAGGGATGTGCATTCATTGTGAATGCATGCGCAATCCGCAACGTTTAGGTCCCTATTCGTTGCATTCGTGGGTTCGCGAAACGTATGGTGAACCCCCACAAATGCAACGAATCCTGAATGAATAAACCCCCCACGACTTGCCTAAAGTCCCTGGTGGTCCAGCGGGGGTCCTGGATCATCTCCTGCACTCGGGCCGTCGGCTGCTGGTATTCAAAATGGCGCAGATAGCTTTTGACCTTACTATGTCACAGGGGCTACCGGTGCCATTGGTCGGGCCCTGTCACATGGTAGGAGTCCATTGCTCCTACCATGTGGCAGGGCCCGACCAATGGCACCGGTAGCCCCTGTGACATAGTAAGGTCAAAAGCTATCTGTGCCATTTTGAATACCGGCAGCCGACGGCCCGAGTGCAGGAGATCGCTCCAGGATCCCGCTGGACCACCAGGGACTTTAGGCAAGTCTTGGGGGGGGGGGGGGTCAGGAGGGTGGGGGTTGTAGTTAATTAAATTTAAAGGGAATGAATGCCGAATTCAACGTATTAATGGATCGGGCTTTCCCCCCCTTGACCGAATGCAACGTATCTGGGCCCCAACGAATACGTATCCAGAATCCAACATATACTTTCCGGCTGCACATCCCTAGCATTTTTCTTCTTTTCCTGCACAAACCCCCCCCCCCCAATTGGGCTAGCTCGCAGGACTTGTTTCTGCACACGATCATTTCCACCCCTCCAAATTTTGCCATGCTACAGCCTTAGAGGCTAATGTACTAACCTGTGGGATTTCCCATGGGTCACCGGCCTCATTCTCACGCACTTTTTCTACCCATGCAAATTGAGCTAGGTAGAAAAACTTGCAAACCCAAGCTTCCAGGGCAGAGCAAGAGAAAACGAAAAAAAAAAAAAATAACACAAGATGACACCTCAGTGTAGATACCTCAGATAAAACTACCTCATTTTGCCAAAAAAAAAAAAAAGTCTCATGAAGATGTCTTTGCATACCATTTTTCAATGATTTCTAATTCTGAATGAATACTGCATTGTAGCAACTAGCTAACTCAAAATTCTAGCACTATGCATGAAAAGATTTACTATTTCTGAAGGGGGAAGTTCAAAGTGATTTTACAAAAGTATTAGTTTTTTTTTTTCATGCAAAGCCCCCTTTTGCGAAAATCACCTCTCACTTGAGTACATCATCCTCTTAGTTTGAATACAGGCAGCCTTGGTAAAACAGTTTTGGTCACGGAATTGAAGGTCAAGAATATTTTTAGATATTTTTCAGTCTGGGAATCATGGAAAAGTTAGAACAGAGGTGCACAAGTGATCCTTGAGTCAAGGGCTATAAAGGGTGGTCTAGCTTTCAGAATACGCACAATGAATATTCAGACACACTAGCACACACATAGGCTGAGAACCAGGTTAATTTGCATAGCTTGGTTACCTTTACATAAAAAAAAAAATCTGACCAGTTTGCTTGTCTTAAGGACTGGCATTGTGCAGCCCTTATTTAGAGAGAGAGCAGTAGAAATGTTTTAGACATATTCAAAACACTAATAAAAGGCACTAATTTTTATGCAGAAATATAATACTGATAAAAAGCACTGCACATTTTTATCAGCAGGATTTTCAAGTATAGCCTTGGGGTAGATTTTAAAAAAATGCGCATTCACGTACTTTTGTTGGCGCACCAGGCGCAAACAAAAGTACGCTGGATTTTATAAGATACGCGCGTATCTTATAAAATCCTGGATCGGCGTGCGCAAGGCTGCCGATTTTGGGCAGCCGGCGCGCGGCAAGCCGCGCAGCCTGCCTCCATTCCCTCCGAGGCCGCTCCAAAATCGGAGCGGCCTCGGAGGGAACTCTCTTTCGCCCTCCCCTCACCTTCCCCTCCCTTCCTCTACCTAACCCCCCCCCCCGGCCCTATCTAAACCCCCCCCCCCCCACCTTTGTCCACGGATTTACGCCTCCCAGAGGAAGAAGTAAATCCACGCCCCTGGGCCCGCCCCCAAAACGCTGCATCCCGCCCCCAAAATGCCGCGATCGGCCCCGCCCCCGACACAAAACCCCGGGACTTACGCGAGTCCCGGGGCTCTGCGCACGCCGGCAGGCCTATGGAAAATAGGCGCGCCAGGCCCTGCTCGCGTAAATCCGGGCGGATTTACACGAGCAGGGCTTTTAAAATCCGCCCCTTATAGTAATCCTATCAACTGTCAGTTGCCCTACTCCATTCAAAATCTACACAGGATTTTGAAGAACCGAAACATGGAACTTGATCTAACAAGAGGGAAAACCAGTTCTGAAAACTGGAAAAAGTCTTATTGTGCAAGTATCCGGCTTATTCCACTGTCCAATGAAAACTGTACTCAAAAGAACGATAAATGGTCCCGTTACTGCAACTTTTGTCCTACTATTATAACCCATGCAGGATTTAGACTATTGTGTAGCCTCTAATTATTAAATATATTTCAGACAAAGTGACCGATAAGCACTACTGCAACAATCAAATTTACATTTCACTTGTCATATTTGAATTCTGTTAAGATTCCTGTCAGCGGAATCTTATCTATGGCACGTTTATTAGGATATGAAGTCGCATGCTCTGTGCCTTGTGCCTGGAAACGAAAAAACCAGGAACCTGCATGACCTTCAAGAAAAAAAAACATCAGGAACATGAGAAGTGTACTACTTCATCCACATTTCTCCCAGACACTTGCCTGTACAGGAAGACAATAAAATAGATCATGCTCCTGGAAAAAGGGTAAATGTTATCCCTCTTCATAAAAACAGTATTTATTTTTATTTAACATTTTTATATACAGACATTTGTTAGGAACATCACATCGGTTTCCATAGAACAAGTAATGCAGCGTAACAGAGCTTTACAAAGAATTTAGTTTGAATAGGGGGTGATGGGAGAGGCATTTAAAAATATGACAAGAGAAATTCTAACAGGCAAACAGCAAGTTATTAAAACTATAACAGGGGAGATTACAATCGGCAGACAGCAAATTATAAACAGATAAACAGCAAGTTGGGCATGCTATGAAAAGCGAGCCGTGACAAACATATCAAATCACATGAATCACAAAAATCAGAGGTCCACCACCCATAAACTTGGTGGCAGGAAAATTAATGGGGACTCTAAAGGAAAAAAAAAAAATCTTGAATTCAGCGTGCAGGGGATTGTGTTAATGAAATTTGATTGTTTTCTTCGACTGGGTGACTAGAGAAACTAGATCATGGACCTGTTCCGAAAGTGGTAATATTTGGATTGCCGCAAAACCTGCGATACTACTCTGGATAAGAGGCTCATAAGTAACTGAGCAGCCTGGGAAGGTGGGCCACCAAAGTGGTCTCCTGGTTTAGAAACTGGCTGAATAAGGAACAGAGCCTAGTGGCACATGGAATTCACTCCGAGCAATTAGTAGAGTGCCTCATGGAGCAGTTTGGGGGTCAGTGCTGTTCAATATCTTTGTTAGCCATATCGCAGAGCGGCTTGTAGGAAGTTTGCCTTTTTGCAGAAAGCACCTAGATTGGCAACAAAGTGTATACCCTTGCGAAAGCAGGGAGAATGAGGAGTGATCTAAGAAAGCTTGAAGTGTTATCAAGTGCTCGACAGTTAAGCTTCAATGCAAAAAAATTTTTTAGACATGAAGTGGGGAGAAGAAATCCAAACATCCAAAAAGGAGTAGTATGCTATGAGGAGAGATACTGATGAGTACCAGGCAGAAGAAGCCTCAAGTTGATCATACCTGATAAACTCCAGGGATACATTTTCAGAAATACTTCCCAGTCCCCCAGAGGAAGGCAGCTCCAGAGTCTCAATGCATGGATAAGATGATGTTTCAGGAAAAAGGCTCTATATTTGTTAGGAATTGGGGAGCATTCTGGGGAAGGAGCAGCCTATTCCAACAGGATGGGCTCCACTTTAACCCTGGTGGAATCCACCTACTGGTGCTAACATTTAAAAAAAAAAAAAAAAAAAAAAGATTTAGAAGACAATCACTCTGAATGAAGCACATGCGGGCCGATTCAGTAAAAATGCGGGAGAGCGGACGAACGCCCACTCTCCCGGCACGCGCACCGGCGAGTGGCCGGTGCGCGTGATTCAGTATGTAAATTAGGTGGTGCGGTAGAAACGGGCAAGAAGAGGTGCTAGGGACACTAGCGCGTCCCTAGCGCCTCCTTTTGACCTGAAGCAGCGGCTGTCAGCGGGTTTGACAGCAGACGCTCAATTTTGCCGGCATCGGTTCTCGAGCCCGCTCACAGCCACGGGCTCGGAAACCGGATGCCGGCAAAATTGAGCGTCTGGTTTTCGGCCCGACAGCCGCTGGCCCAATTTAAATTTTTTTTTCTTTTTCACTTTTTACACCTGGAGGGTGCACAGAAAAGCAGTTTTTACTGCTTTTCTGTGCATTTTTCCGGTGCCGGCAGAAACTAGCGCCTACCTTTGGGTAGGTGCTAATTTCTTAGAGTAAAATGTGCGGCTTGGCTGCACATTTTACTTACTGTATCCTGCGCGCATACCTAATAGGGCCATTTATTTATTTATTTATTTATTATTTTTGTTATACCGAGTTTCATGATAGGGATCACATCAACCCGGTTTACAAATAACAATGTGTGCAAAATATAGCGTAACGTAATACAATTTCCAATAAAAATTTGAACTTTAAATACAGAGAATCAATTGAAAGGTGTGAGAAAGTTACAATGAAACAGGGAAAATAAACTTGGAACTGGAAGAGGGGAGAGAGGTTAAACAATGCAATATTTACATTTAATACAATTCAAGTGATAGTGTATCAGAGTAGGTAAATAAGCCTATTTGAGAGAATGTGACGGTACATAAATATGAGCGATAATATAAATAAGAGAATAAATATGACATTGTAGTGAATGGTGATGATATGATAAAACTCAAAAGGTAATAGTGAGAAGTTTGTGATGGGAGGATTCTTATTTGAGTCCAGGTGTTACATAGGAGTTTGTGTTGCTGAGTGCGTTTTATTCAAGGCTTGGAAATGCTTTTTTGAAAAGCCAAGTTTTTAGTCTTTTCCTAAATGTTAGAGCACATGGCTCTTGTCTTAGATCAGGTGGTATAGAGTTCCACAGAACTGGACCTGCTGTAGAGAAGGCTCTGAGACTCAAAGATTTATGTTGATAGGTTTTGGCATTTGGAATTTGGAGTGACTCTTTGTAGTATTCCCTGATAGGTCTGGCGGAAGTGTATTTTTTAAATGGTATTTGAAGATCGAGATGCGTGAGTTGGTTGATGGTCTTGTATATGATGTTGATGGATTTATACATGATTCTATAGTGGATTGGTAGCCAATGGAGTTTTTGTAGGATAGGGGAGATGTGGTCCATTTTCCTGGAATTTGAAAGGACTCTGGCTGCGGAGTTCTGAACCATTTGTAGGGGTTTGATATACGAAGCTGGGAGGCCTAATAGTAAAGAGTTGCAATAATCTAGTTTTGAAAAAATTATTGCTTGCAAGATTGTTCTAAAGTCCATAGCGTGGAAAAGTGGTTTGATTCTTTTCAAAATGTGTAATTTGTAGAAGCAATCTTTGGTGGTTTGGTTAATGAATGTTTTAAGGTTGAGACGATTGTCTAAGATCGCTCCTAGATCTCTTACATGGGTAGATTGAAGGAGTGCAGTTGATTTTGGAAGTGTGTTATTGTTTTCCGGTGATATGAGCAGGAATTCCGTTTTTGAAGCGTTAAGTACGAGGTTTAGGCTGGTGAGAAGAAGTTTAATTTCTAATAAGCAACTGTCCCAGTGTTCCATTGTTTTTGAGATTGTTTCTTTTATGGGAATCACGATCTGTACATCGTCAGCGAAAAGGAAGTGTTTCAGGTTTAATTTTGTAAGAAGTTGACATAGTGGTAACAGGTAGACATTAAAGAGCGTGGGTGAAAGTGATGAACCTTGCGGCACTCCTCTGTTAGAAGGGTGGTATTGGGATTCTTTATTGTGAATTTTGACTCTATATCCTCTGTTTTCTAGGAATGTTTTGAACCAGTTTAGTGTAGCACCTGTCAATCCTATGTTTGCCAGTTGTTTTAGGAGTAGGGTGTGATTGACGGTGTCGAAGGCCGCCGAGAAGTCAAGGAGTATTAGTAAAAATGTTTGGCCTTTGTCAATTCCAGAAATGAGGAAGTCCGTGAGAGAGAGTAGTAGGGTTTCGGTGCTTGCAGCTTTGCGAAAACCATATTGGTTTGGGGACAGAATACTGTGATCCTCTAAGTAGTTGGATAGTTGGGTGTTTACCAATTTTTCCATGATTTTAGCTATGAATGGGAGGTTGGAAATCGGGCGGAAGTTATTGGGATCACAAGCATTTAGATTTGGTTTTTTTAGCAGTGGCTTGATTGAGGCTGTTTTTAGGTCATCTGGGTAGATCCCATGTGATAGGGAGCAATTTATGATTTCTGCCAGTGTTTTTGCTATGGTATCAGGGATGAGAAGAAGCAATTTGGAAGGTATTTGATCAAATGGGTGTGATGACGGTTTCATTTTCTTTAACACCGAATGTATCTCTGTGATTGTGATGGGTTCGAAAGTGTTAAGCTGGATGTTTTTGTCTTGGGGGAGATATGTGATATCTGGAGTAGAAGTGTTTGTAATCAGCTGATTGAAGAGATCTGTTATTTTTTATTGAAATGAAGAGCCAATTCATCTGCTTTAGTCTGGGCTAACTCTGGTGGGATATCTGGAATGATGGGTTTAGTGAGGCTGGAGACAAAGGAGAATAGGGCTTTTGAATCAAAGATTAGATGATGAACTTTCCGGGCGTAATAGTCTCTTTTTGTTTTCAGCGTGGTACTTTTGTATGAATGGAGTGAGCGTTTGTATTCAGATAGTGAGGCCGGTGAGGGGACTTTACGCCATTTTCTTTCTTTCTGCCGAAGTAGTTGTTTGAGCTTTCTCAGTTCATCGTTAAACCAGGGTTGTCTTTTGGATGCATTAGAAGACCTTGTTTTGTTTGTCAGTGGGCAGAGAGTATTTGCTATAGATTCAGTTATTTTGGACCAGGATTGGAGGGCCGAATTGGGCGTAGAGACATCTATGAGTGGTAGATCTGAAGTGAGAAGGTTGCTGAGATGTTCCGAGGAGCAAGGTTTTCTGTATAAGAAAGAGGGTCTTGAGTTTGGATTGTAGTTTGATCTTGGTAATGAGAAGCTAGTGGAGATTAGCGAATGGTCAGACCATGGGACTTTTTTGCAATTTGGTTGATTTGTAAGAGAAATACCGGAGTTTGTAAAGAAAAGATCGAGCGTGTGGCCTGCTTTGTGAGTGGGTTTGTTGATTTGTTGTTTGAAACCTATCGCTGACATTGCGGTGAGGAAAGCTTCACAGTTTGTTGAAAGAGGGACTTTGTCAACATGTAAGTTGAAGTCGCCCAGGATTATAGCAGGGGAGTCAAGATTGAGATGTAAAGTTATGGTTTCAATAATAGGTGAGGCGTCTGACTCTAGTAATCCTGGAGGGGCATAGACTAGAATGATTTGGAGATGTTCTGATTTGAACAGTCCTACTTCTAGTTTAGTAGCTGTGTTGATGTGGTGGTGTGAGAACCTTAAAGATTTTTTTGCAGCTAAGAAGATACCCCCTCCTCTTTTTTTTTGTCTTGGGATGGAGAAGAAATCGTACGTCTGTGTTGGTAGTTGGTTAATGAGGGCTATATCGGTGGATTTGAGCCATGTTTCTGTTATGGCACAAAAGTCTGGGGTTGAGTCCTGCAGTATGTCGTTTAGTATAAGGGTTTTGTTGGTGAGTGATTGAGCGTTGAAAAGGATGATGGTGAATAGCGTGAGACCTAGGAGCTGAGTAGTGGGGGAGATCATGATTGGGATGAGTGATTTGTAGGTGCGTGGGCGGTAATGCATAATTGGATACGGTTGGATCGGTACTGGAAGAGTGTTGTTAGAGGCTGGATGTGCTGCTAGATGCGCTACTGGAGTCTGAATGTGTGCTGCTGGAGACTGGAAGAGTGCTGCTGGAGACTGGAAGAGTGCTGCTGGAGACTGGATGTGCTGTTAGATGAGCTGCTGGAGTCTGGAAGTGTGCTGCAGGGGACTGGATGGGTGCTGCTGGAGTCTGGATGAGTGCTGCTGGAGACTGGATGAGTGCTGCTGGAGTCTGAAAGTGTGCTGCAGGGGACTGGATGGGTGCTGCTGGAGTCTGGATGAGTGCTGCTGGAGACTGGATGAGTGCTGCTGGAGACTGGATGTGTGCTGCTGGAGACTGGATGTGTGCTGCTGGAGACTGGATGTGCTGTTAGATGACTGGATGTGCTGTTAGATGAGCTGTTGGAGTCTGAAAGTGTGCTGCAGGGGACTGGATGTGTGCTGCTGGAGTCTGGATGCGTGCTGCTGGAGACTGGATGTGCTGTTAGATGCCATCAACATGCATTTGCATGTTGATGGCATCTAACATGCATCAACATGCATGTTGATGCATCAACATGCATCAACATGCATGTTGATGGCATCTAACATGCATCAACATGCATGTTGATGCATCAACATGCATCAACATGCATCAACATGCATCAACATGCATCAACATGATGCAACATGATGCAACATGATGCAACATGATGCAACAACATGATGCAACAACATGATGCATCAACATGATGCAACATGATGCATCAACATGATGCAACATGATGCAACATGATGCAACATGATGCATCAACATGATGCAACATGATGCATCAACATGATGCAACATGATGCATCAACATGATGCAACATGATGCATCAACATGATGCAACATGATGCATCAACATGATGCAACATGATGCATCAACATGATGCAACATGATGCATCAACATGATGCAACATGATGCATCAACATGATGCAACATGATGCATCAACATGATGCAACATGATGCATCAACATGATGCAACATGATGCATCAACATGATGCAACATGATGCATCAACATGATGCAACATGATGCATCAACATGATGCATCATGATGCATCAACATGATGCATCATGATGCATCAACATGATGCATCATGATGCATCAACATGATGCATCATGATGCATCAACATGATGCATCATGATGCATCAACATGATGCATCATGATGCATCATGATGCATCATGATGCATCAACATGATGCATCATGATGCATCAACATGATGCATCATGATGCATCAACATGATGCATCATGATGCATCAACATGATGCATCATGATGCATCAACATGATGCATCATGATGCATCAACATGATCATGATCAACATGATGCATCAACATGCATCAACATGCATGCATGTTGATGTTGATGCATCAACATGCATGCATGTTGATGTTGATGCATCAACATGCATGCTGATGTTGATGCATCAACATGCATGCATGTTGATGTTGATGCATCAACATGCATGCATGTTGATGTTGATGCATCAACATGCATGTTGATGCATCTAACATGCATCAACATGCAAATGCATGTTGATGGCACCTAATAGTGCCATCAACATGCATTTGCATGTTGAGGGCACTATTAGGTGCCGCGGGTTGGATGCGCGTTTTCCGCCCCTTACTGAATAAGGGGTAAGGGAAAATGCACGTCCAAGGGCAGGTTAACAGTGCGCTCCATCGGAGCACACTGTACTGTATCGGCCTGATGGTTTAGAGAAAGTTACAGGACAGTAGTTTTGCATTAAAAATTGCAGAAAGATATAATTTAATTTTAGTTTGAGTCAGCTTCTGTTCACACAGAGAGAGTCACAGAAACACACAATTTGACCAGGGGTGCCTAAACATTTGCATACAGTATCTTTCAAGGATATCTGCAGACCAAGGAAGTTAGATAAAGAACATGCAGATGTGCAACTCTACACTGCCTGTTTTGCTAATAAGAGGTTGTGAACATAAATAGAAATAAAAATAAAAGAACCAAACAGATGAGAATTTTGCAAAGTTGTTAAAAACGGCAGATTATCATTGCAGAAGGACCATGGGAGACTGGGCATCTAAATGGCATATGAAATTTAATGTGGACAAAGTGATACCCATATGGAAAAATAATCCCAACTACAGATAAATGGTGCTGGGTTCCATATTGGGAGCCACCACACAGGAAACAGGACCTTAGTCCCTGTGGACAACACATTCAATTCCTTAGCTCAGTGTGTAGGGTGGTGGTCAAAAAACAAATACAATGATCCAAAAAGAAACAGCAAAGAAAACAAAAATATTATATCGCTACTGTAGCGATCAATGATGCGACCACACCTCGAATACTGTGTGTGGTTCCGGACACTTCATCTAAAAAAAAACACAAAAAACAAAAAATCTAGGCAGAACTGGAAATGGTGCAGAGAAGAGCAACCACAATAAGGGGGATGGAGATGGCTGGGAGGAGACATGACAGAAGTTTATAAAATCATGATCAGGGTGGAACAGGTAAATAAAGAACTATTATTTACCCTTTCAAAAAAATACTAAAATAAGGGGACACTCCACGAAACATGCTGCAAACTGTAGAAGGTACTTTTCCACTCAGTGCACATTCCAGTTGTGAAATCTGTTGCCAGAGGACATGGTCAAAGCAAATAGCATGGGGAGAGGGGTTTAAAAGAGGTTTGTGCAAGTTTCTGGTTGAAAAGTTCTTAAACATTATTAGCCAGGTAGATTAAAGAAAACTATTGGTTTTCCCTGGGAATGAGTAACAAGGAACAGGATCTACTTTTTAGGATCTACCTGGTACTTGTGACCCAGACTGGCCACTGTAGGACAGGATTCTGGGCTCGACGGGCCTTGGTCTCACCCAGCATAAAATTTTCTTATATTGTTAATCTCAAGGAATTAATACACAAGAAAACTGTGAGCAAAACCAGAGGAAAGCAAAGGTGCATTGGAAGAAGCCGAGTCGGTAGATAAAAGGAAGCGGCGATGTTTCTGGACAAGTCATTGGCAAGATCTCACCGAGAGCAGTTTCCCCAACCAGTGTGCCTTCAGACCTGATCAGGTTTGCCACGGAAAAGTCACCAGTGCCCGACTTTCAGATCCAGACCAGCACCTGGACTCTGCTCTCAGCACCTTACAGCAATTAGAGACACCAGCAATGGCAGCCAACGTAAATAACTAAGCTGGCCACCTGTGTCACATTTGACGTCCCATTCTCTTACACTTGTACGTAGACACGATTGCTCCTTAGTGATGGAATCGTGTGTGTCTTGGTCTCTCCCCACCCTCCTGTAATTTAAAATTGCAAAGGGACTGGCAGGTCTTTCAGTACTTCCCTAGCTATTTATTTATTTATTTATCTAACATTTTTATATACCGGCATTCGTTGGACACATCATGTCGGTTCACAATAAACTGAGAAAGGAAATTACAATGAACGGGGATGGCTAACTGGGAGGAAGTAGGATAATAAAGAATCTGGGTAAATAAGAAGGTACAAGAGAGAGAGTCAACAAGCAGGAATAACTTAGTTGAACGACATGGAGATTATTTATCCATGTTAGGATTAGATATGCATACGCAATGTTAAGGTGGCGTGAGTGTGCACTTATAAAGTTACGTATGTAAACTTATTTACAGTTTAAGGGGGCAAGTGCACATATACAATTATATGCAAGGGGAGGAGGGAGGGAGCGGGGAGGGGAAAGGAGAGGAGGGAACAAAGGAAGCATGATGGCAAAGGTAATGTCAAGGGAGGTTGAGCAAAGGGGGTGTACTGGGAAGGTGTGCAGGGGTCAAAGAGGAGTGTGAAGGCTGGGCAGGAGCTGAGAGGGTTCCAAGAAGAGCAAGGCCTAGTATTGAGAGGAGTTAGGGTAAGCTTGTTTAAACAGCCATGTCTTGATTCCTTTTTTGAAATGGCTCAGGGACGGTTCTAAATGGAGTTTGGCAGGGAGGGAGTTCCAGAGGGTGGGGCCCACGATAGTGAAGGCTCTTTCCCTGGTAGTGGTAAGGTGCCCGATTTTGAGTGAGGGGGTCTGGAGGGTGCCGGCGAGGGAGTTTCTGGTGGGGCGGTTAGTTTGACGGAATTGTGGCATATCTTCAAGCCAAGGGGAGTTGTTTTTGTATAATGTGTTATGTAGGATGGTAAGTGTTTTGTATTGGGAGCGGAAGGCAATGGGGAGCCAGTGGAGATCTTGCAATATGGGAGTGATATGATCGGTTTTTCTAGTGTTTGTTAAGATACGTGCCATGGCATTTTGAAGGATTTGAAGGGGTTTAGTAGTGGAAGCTGGGAGGCCTATGAAAAGGGAGTTACAATAGTCGAGTTTAGATAAAATGGTGGTTTGCATAACAGTACGGAAATCATGGGCATGTAGGAGGGGCTTCAGTTTTTTACGGGTTTGGAGTTTATAGAAGCCCCCTTTTAGCAGCGATTTAATGTGGGATTTCAAGCTTAGTTGATTGTCTAGGTAAATTCCTAAATCTCTGACACTAGGTGGTAGTGTGTGAGATTGTGAGGCGTTTTGAATCATTTGCAGATTCCTCTCTACATGTCTGCATTGCCTGTTCCATGGAGGTTGGTGTGCCACACAAAATTGTTATATAGGTGTGCCTTGGGCTTGAAAATGTTGGGAAACACTGACCTAGAGTACAGTATCCAGTTCTGAAAACCATACCTCCAAGAAAATAGACAGAGGCAGTCCAGAGAAGGGCTATTGAAAAATGGGGCAGGTTCTGCACCTAAGCCCTATGAAATGAAACTTAAGGACCTAAAGATGTAGATCCAGATGTAGAAGAGGAGACAGGGGAAATATTGCAGATATAATCAAATGCCTCCAAGGTGTAAATAATGCACAAGCAGCAAGCCTTTTTCAGTGAGGAAGAAGTTCTACAACAGGTCACAATAGAAGATTTTTTTTAAGAAGGATGCAACCAGGAGTAACAGGAAATATTTCTTCATGGAAAGGTTTCATGGTAGAAGCATAAAACAGCCTACCAAGGAAGGCGGAAGCAACACAGTTTAATGGAGTTGTGAAGAAATGAAGGAGCAGGTAGAGACTATTAAGGCATATGATGCTGTACCAGAAAGTAAACTAGGCAGACTGGATGGGTCTTATAGCCATTATCTACTCTTACAGTCTACATTTCTATGTCTCTGTGTAATCCATCTTCTAGCAGTAAACAGTGCTGAAGATCACAGGTTTCGTTCAAACAGGAAATACTTCACAGCCTCACCACAATCTACTCCATCTCTTTCATTTGAGTCAACTTTGTAACATGCATGAGCTGGCTACAATACATTAAATGCACGTTTACTCTTCTTTATTACCTGCAAACCAGACAAAAAAGAAAAAAAAACCCTCAAATTATCCATAATAAGGTGGCTGGTGACATCACCGGAGGAGATGGATGCCTAGCTTGAGAGCTCCTGCAAAACCCTGAGGAAAATCTGCAATATCTCCTGCAAAACCCTGAGGAATCTGCAATATCTCCAAACCAACCTGCAATATCTCCAAACCATCAGGGCAAATTTCAATCTTAACTGCATTAAGAGCTATATTAGCCTTTCCAAATGACATCTAAACTGAAAACAGACCTAAAGCAGTTCTCTTATGCTAAAAATGCTGCTGCAAAACAGATGGAGGAGTTGAGCGACCAGGCCGCAATGACATCTGCTGAACCAGGAGCAGATCCCAATCACTTCACGGGCCTCTCCGAAATACCTACACGAGAAATTCAGAGAATGGTTTATGGATATAAGATCTGACATGAAACAGCTAAAAAATAAGCTACTTGCGTCTATTTCTGATGTACGCGAAGATCTTGCAGCCCTAGGGACACATGTGGATGAACTGGATGTTCGAATGGAAGGCCAAGAGGAATCACAGAGGAAGATTGCTGCACAACAGAAAACTTTCCAAGAAGATCAAGCTTCTCTATTGGAAAAAAACTGAAGATTTGGAAAACCAATCACACCGATGCAACGTGCGCATTTGCTGTATACCTGAAACACCCGAGTACATTGACTGTGTAAAAGTGGCAACAACAGTACTGCAATCCTTACTTCAGCCGATCAACGACACCTCTAGCCGCGATCAGTTAGAACCCCAGGTTCAGATTGAAAGAGCACACAGATCCTTGGGCCCCAAGATCCCCATTAAGCCCTGCGATATTGTAGTGTGCCTATATAGCTATACAGTTAAGGAACAAACCATCGTTGCATCAAGGAAGTCACTGGATTGGAAATGGGAAGGACATAAATTAACCGTATACAATGGACTTAGCCCCACTTACATTAAGAAAGTACTATGAGCTGAAAACGGTAACAGTGGCACTCCACCTGGAAAATATACACTACAAATGGACATTCCCTTTTGGCCTCGTGTTTACTGCTAATGGGGTAACTTTCAAAACAAAAACTGTGCAAGAAGCAGAGAAAGCATTTAAGCAAGCGAATCTACAGATCACCTTTCAAGCACAAGCTACAGGTGAAAGAACAGTTAAAATCAGTGCACCACCAAAATGGCAACGAGCCGGCAACCGCTGCATATTTGAGTGCCAAACAGTTGTTGGTCGTTCAGTCCTCGCTGGAGACAGCTGATGATCAGGACTATGTTGTGTTTAAATGCTGATGGCGAGAGAAGGTTCAGGTATTTTGCATCACTGCAACAATAGTTCAATTATAAATATGAATATGATTGCAGGTCAAATTATTTTTGGAAGGTGTAATGTTCATAAATACTAGTTTTGGATTAATCACTTTAAAGATTTAACATTGGGGTTGGGGGCTCCCGGTTGGACAGACTCCCCTGAAGTGTGATAGTCCCCCAATGAGGATAGTAGTCCACAATGGAGGAAAGGTGGACGAAATAGTGGGGTGGGGAGGGGAGGGGGTGTAATTATGGCCGCCTCAAATCTCTTAACTGATATTATGGCGGGATCTTCGAATAGCCTCAGATCCGAACGTTCTGCCCTTGCGCTCTGTTCTCTATTATCACTGCCATGACGCTGCGTATGATGTCCCTTAATGTTAAGGGGCTGAATACATATAAAAAGCGCAGTATTTTATTTAGAGATTTATAACATAGGATTGACATTGCATTCATTCAGGAAACACATGTGAAAAGGTGACATGAATATGTATTGTCTTCAACGCTCTACCCACACCAATATTTAGCGGCAAGCTCACAGGGAGCAAAATATACAGGAGTGGGAATCCTGATCTCTTGCGCTATTGCCTTTGACTACATATCACACAACACTGGGGAACAATTTTTAACATAATTCCTATTGAGTTCAATTTTTCAGCTGCTTTAGGCTTAAATAGGCATCCTGATTTCAAAACTGCAGTTAGTTTTCTTCTATCACGTCACGTTTTTTTCTCTACAGCCTATCTTAGGCCTAGATTTATCAAAATGCACTGGGTCTCATGAAGCAATTTGTTAAAGCTTTGCCAACTGAAGGAGACTGTTTCGAGTGTCTCATTTTGGCATTTCCTAGCCTGTTTGAAAAGATCAAGGCCAGTGTGTTTGACGGGCCAAAGATTCGGCAGCTCATTAAAGATGAACATTTCATCGGGACAATGTCAGAACTCCAAAAGAATGCTTGGTTGTCATTCAAAAACCTTGTCAAGGACTTTCTTGGAAATACACAAGCACAGAATTACACCGAAATTGTCCAGAAACTCTTGGAGAGCTTCAAAATGCTTCATTACAACATGAGCATCAAGGTGCATTTTCTGCATAGCCTTTATGCAGTCAGTGATGAGCAAGGTGAACGATTCCACCAAGATTTGAAAGTCATGGAGGCACAGTATCAGGGTAGATGGGACGTACATATGATGGCTGACTATTGTTGGAGCATCAGGCGAGATTGGCCACAGATTGAACACCGCCGGAAAAGCTATAAGTAAATTTTTACACTTAATATGTATGTTTGGTAGCAGAACTTTGCTACTTGTACACAATTTAACTTACAGTAACAATATATAGCCTTTGTATGAATAAAATAAGTAAATAAACAGTATATTCAGGTAATTTTCTCTTATTTCCTTTGTAGGTTATGATTTTTGGGACAAAGGACCTTAAAATGTTGACGTGATAGAGAAAAACTGGGGTCATTTTGGATTCAGATGTCAAAATTTAGTCAAAAACAAGTGTCAGATCTAACTCAACGAGAATTGTGTTCCCCAGTGTAATAAATACACAGGGGAGATGTGTATTGTTAAAAATAAGGCTTGGTAAAGAATGGTTTACTATTCTAAGAGCAGGTTTACTCACTGTAAACAGTGTTTTCCGTAGATAGCAGATGAATTAGCCATGCTGTCTGGGACGTCCTCCTTGCCACTAGGTGGCGGAGCTCTCAAAGCTGAAAACTGATCTTTGTCAGCGAGGCGCACCTGCTTGTATGATCCCGCGCTGCCTCAAGTCTCCTCAGTCCATATCAAAGACGAGGTGCAAGTGATAAACTTTCTGGGGAGACGGGAGGGTCAGCATGGCTAATTCATCTGCTATCTACGGAAAGCACCGTTTACGGTGAGTAAACCTGCTCTTTTCTCGTAGATAAGCAGCATGAATTAGCCATGCTGTCTGGGAGTCCCTGGCTAATGTATTGAGTGCATATAGCCCATATCATGAACATGATGTAAAGGAGGAAATGCGCTCAAGGCATAGACCATAGGCGGACAGTTTCATGACGTTTTTGTCGCTGTGGTTCAGCCATGTGCTACTGGAGAACTGTGTTTGTTTTGTGTGTGTCATCTAAAGTCTGCCCACGAAGCAGTAGCAAGAGTTTAGCAGATATAGCAATGACCCCCGGGGCGCATTTCAAAGTGCCTGGATAGGTCCTTCATGGAGATGATCTAGTGAAGTAAGCACAGTATGGACGTGGTGGGTGTTACGGGCTGTGGATAGGGACTCTGAACGCTGTTGATAGTAGAAAAGAATGCAATTCGAGATTCAAATCAGACCCTGAAGACAGAGGGTTTCGGGAATTTGGTTAAAGGAGACGTAGAGCCGTGGGGCTTTGCATTCTGAAGCAGCGACATCGCAAAAAAGCGAATGTTTTGTTACAAAACAGCGTATGGAGATTAAGTTTGCCCCATTAGGCTCGAGGTTTTGGGAAAAACCTGGAGGGCGATGCAATGTTGGATGTGGAAGCCGAAATACTTGAGTGAGGAAGGCGGGATGCAGTCAGCCTACTAGGAGTCGCAGATCGGTGATTCGCCTGGCAGAGGTGAGGGCGACCGAAAAAAGGGCAGTCTTCAAGCGAGACAACATGGCATAAGAAGTGTGCAGCAGCTCTTATGGAAGAATCATGGACGTGCCCCAACACCTTGTTCATACCCCATGGAATTTATGGGTTTTCGGGCTGGATCCGGAGACCCCCTGACATGAACTCTGAGTTGAGGGGAACAGATATTGGATTTATATTGATGGGGGTAATGGCAAGGGATATGGTACTGAAGTATGCCTACACAGACGCTGGTCCAAAGGCTCCAATAAAGGAAATGGAGGAAAACTGGCAGACAGGCGAGTGGGTTTGCGCTAACAAAGCACCTGAAGGTGCAGTGCGATTTGTTCCGCCGGTAGTTCATGCTGGGAGAGTGAGTTCTGCGAAGAGACCAGAAGAACTCTAAGCGTCGGGGGAAAAACTCAGCACCTGAGATCAGAGCTGTGCAAGTCACAAATTGTTGAAGCGATGGAGCAACCACTGGTTGGGTGAGAAGGCTTGGGAAGTTCCCCCCGAGGGATTGATTGGTGAACAATAACTGAACTAGGGGAGGCATAGCATGATTGTTCAGTCCGACGCCAGAGCGACAAACTAGGCTCGCAGCATGTGCGATGCCGTACTGGACTGTGTCGGGAAGGTCGGCAATGGGAGCAGACTTCTCTTCAGACCTCGAGGAATGTGACCTGTGGTAGATGGCGGGCAGTAGGGCAGCGCCCGCAAATGGGTCGAGCATACCAATCTGATCAGATGCGAAGAGGTTAAGATGGAAAAAATGCCAAGCGAGTCTTCCCGTTCCTTGAGTCTTTTTTTTTTTTTTTTTTTTTTAAGTTGTATGTCCATAAGTTACGAACCCCAGGCAGAAAGTAGGACATGCTTCCACTTACTCTAGATTCCCTACATCTGCTGTGCAAGGAGTAGGGGATCTGACCATCCCTCTTTGGTGAAGCCGAATGGGGGAAATTGGAGCAGGAGAATGAGTCTGCAGAGGGACTACCCAAGTGTCCGAAGAGTGGATCGGGGGCCCGAAGATCCGGGCGGGTGTTGTATTGCACCCGCCTGCAGTGGCAACAGTCTTTGAATCCTTAAGTGGGTGACATAAGGGGATGCTCTCCTTGGTATTAATGTATGATACAGAATAGGGCAAGCCTTCCGTCAATGCCGATGTGGCCAGCCTGTAGTTGTAATCTCTGCAACTGGTAGGAGGGAGTGAGCCAGCTGTGGAGGGAAGATGAAGAACTGACCCTATTGGGTCCAGTGAGAATGAGGCATGTGGTCGCATATGAGGTACGAGAGATTGAGGATGCCCTGCGACTGAAGATTGTGAGATTCGTTAGGCTGAGGTTCTTGGTGGTCGTTGGCAGTACGATCAACATGCATTGTCAGGGCCTGCGCTTGAGCTTCAGAAGGAAGGACCTGCCCTGTATGAGCAAAAGAAGCTCCGATGAACTGCAAGGCCTGGGTGGGTCGCAGGTGAGACTCTGGAGGTGAATCTGCCCATATTGATCAGGCAAGAGGAAGTTTATGGGGAGATTGGTCGCAGAGTGGCCTGGCTACCCGCAGGTAGTCGTCTAGGTAGGAAAATATATGTAGATCCCATGTCAACAAAAAGGAGCGCCAGTACCACCGTGGAACCCTTGGTGACAGGAACCCATGGTATAGAGAATCTGTTCCTCATTAGGCATCTTCTGAGAGAACAGGGTAGGATGGAGGGTATATACTTCTTTGAAGACAATCATTAGGGGATTATACAACTGGTTTGGTATCAAGAGTATAAATAAAAATGACTGGGGAGGGGGGTCAAAGATGATCAAACTTTGTTCTCATGGAAGTGAATACTAAAGAAATTGGGTATGGGGAGGTGGGCTCGATTCACTAAAAAAACAAGAATCATTTTAGTCAGAAACATTATTAAATCATATCCCATTTCAAACTAAAGTTTGAAACAAACACAAAAGGATTTAAGGACACTGGCTTACTCACCCATTATTAGACATAGGCCTTTTCAACCACAAAATTTTACTATCACCTCTGGTATTCCCTGCCCCCCTATTTTCCCTTTATGAGCTGTTATGACAGACACATGCATAAGACCTAGATGACTAATATTTAAACCCACTGTAACTGCACTGTTGCTTCACTGACCTGATGGAAAGGATAACTTGAAAGAATGGCCAATGTAACTCCAGTATTTAAAAAGGGCTCAAGGGGTGATCCGGGAAACTATAGACCAGTGAGCTTGACTCCACTATTTTTCCCGGCACTGAAAACTATTCTAAAGATCAAAATCACAGAGCATATAGAAAGACATGGTTTAATGGAACACAGTCAACATAGATTTACCCAAGGGAAGTCTTGCCTCACAAGTCTGCTTCATTTTTTTTTGAAGGGGTTAATGAACATTGGATAAAGTTGAACCGGTAGATGTAGTGTATTTGGATTTTCAGAAAGCATCTGACAGAGTCCCTCATGAGAGCTTCTAAGAAAACTAAAAAGTCATGGAATAGGAGGCGATGTCCTTTCATGTATTACAAACTGGTTAAAAGACAGGAAACAAGTAGGATTAAGTGGTCAACTTTCTCAGTGGAAAAGGGTAAACAGTGGAGTGCCTCAGGGATCTATACTTGTACTGGTGCTTTTCAATATATTTCTAAATGATCTGGAAAGGAATACAATGAATGAGGTTATCACATTTGCAAATGATACAAAATTATTCAGAGTAGTTAAATCACAAGCAGATTGTGATAAATTGCAGGAGGACCTTCCGAGATTGAGATTGGGCATCCAAATGGCAGATGAAATTTAATGTGGAGAAGTGCAAGGTGTTGCATATAGGGAAAAATAAACCATACAGAAGTTACACGATGTTAGGTTCTATATTAGGAGCTACCACCCAGGAAAAAGATCTCGGCATCATAGTGGATAATACATTGAAATAGTCAGCTCAGTGTGCTGCAGCACTCAAAAAAAGCAAACAGAATAGTAGGAATTATTAGGAAGGGAATGGTGAATAAAACGGAAAGTGTCAATGCCTCTGTATTGCTCCATGGTGAGACCACACCTTGAGTACCATGTACAGTTCTGATCACCGCATTTCAAAAAAGATATAGTTGCACTGGAGAAGGTACAGAGAAGGGCAATCAAAATGATAAAGGGGATGGAACAGCTCCCCTATGAGGGCAGGTTAAAGAGATTACGGCTGTTCAGCTGGGAGAAGAGAGACGTCTAGAATGGGTAGATGTAAAATCTGTTATTTACATTTTTGGATAATAGAAGAATTAGGGGGCACTCCATGAAGTTAGCAAGTCACATTTAAAATTAATTGGAGAAAATTCTCATACCCTCAACAAACAATTAAGCTCTGGAATTTGTTGCCAGAAGATGTGATTAGTACAGTTAGTGTAGCTGGGTTTAAAAAAAAAAAAAAAAAAAGTTTGGATAAATTCTTGGAGAAGTCAATTAACTGCTATTAATCAAGTTGAGTTAGGGAATGGCCTCTGCTACTATTGGCATCAGTAGCATGGGATCTTCTTAATGTTTGGGTTCTTGCCATGTTTGGCCATTGTTGGAAACAGGATGCTGGGCTTGATGGACCCTTCGTCTGACCCAGTATGGCAATTTCTTATGTTCTTAAAGCTCATCACAGCTATATATCAAGTCAATTCAGTTAAAAAAAAAATAGTAATAAAACTTAGTTTGTTGTCCCTTAATGTCAACTGAACACAGCAACCACAATCCTTTGCTCAAAATTAACTGAAAATTATTATCAGAGAATAACCTGCAAGAGAAGGAGATGCTGCAAAACAGTGTGACCTCTCTCTCTAGCTGTGAAAGAAGTCCTGGCTAATGTGAACACTCATTTCCACCTGAGGCAGCCGGAGACCAGTCAGCAGCATGGGAACATAATAGATTCACATGCTCTCAAGTCCTATAGCCAAATAGATATAATAAAATCTTGTGTTTTTCGAAGCCACATTTTTTCCTTAATGTTGTAAATCCCTGCTTAGAATAATGTTTTATACCATCCTTTCAATTATAATAGGCATGAGTCTGTTATCCCTTTTGAGATAAGCAAATCAACGCCAACACTTGGAAATGGATGATGAAAATGCTTTAGATATAATCTCACTATAAATGTTAGTTTAAACTGTAAAATGGAGTCAGTTACGTCCATCAAGGCAGCAGACCATGCAATTTGCATGCAGCGTAGAGCTTGAATTACAGCACTTGCGACCTCCACCCGACGCAGTCCTGGAATTACTGTGCTACATTCTGCATTGCTTCACGAGGTCCCAAATCAAGTAGCCAGCCTTCAACCTGAAGAATTCATATGGCATGGTGAACCCAAAGGAGCTATATTAGCTGCTGAGAGATGACTGGCTTACTCAGGAATGATGACAGCTACTCTGAGTCAACTACACTGCTACCCACCGCAGTCCAGTTCACACAGCCATCTATAGCTGAATAGGATTTTCCAGAGATGAAGGGTGGTTGTACTGTCAGACACAGCTTTCCAGCACAGTCCACTATGCCTAATGGAATCAGAGCCTGCTACTTCAACCAGTAGTGCAGTCTTTATTCATCTGAAGAGTTCTGAAAATCCTAACAAAGCAGATGCACTGCTTGCACACAGTGTAACTGATTGTGGGATACCAGCACATTAACTGACAACCAAGCTACAGATAACGCAAAAACCTTCTTACTGAAGCTTTGCAGAAAGCAAGGAAAATTTCTGGTTTAACTGCATAGACAAATATTCAAGCTACTGCAACAGGCAATTGTAAAAAGCGAGCAGATCTGCTACCTTTCCTGGAAAAAAAAATACAGCCAAATATATTCATTTGCTACAAAGAGACAAAACACAAACAGCAAACTGCAGACAGAGGAACTAACAGCTATGCTTTGCAAACAAACAAGCACACTTAAACTTTGGAAATAAACCAGCAATACACTTACTTTTTTTTTAAACTTAGTACATAAACCACACTTCAGCTTGAAAGCTGGTGCAGAGCAACCAGATGACAGCATGTATACAGAGAAGCCTCTCAGCTTAAATATTTGTCCTGGGTACATCTGTTGATGGAAGGACAATATTGCATATTGGTGTGGGCTAACTTTCTTATTGCTAAGAAGACAAAGGCCCCTTTTCTGGGTGTAGAAATAAAAAAGATGGCCAAAATCTGCAATAATGCACCATGCCCAGCTATATCAGTTAAATTTATGGAAATGTCCAATGTAAATCAGCACTTTTCATAAATTTCTTGAAATCATGATTAAACTTTTCACCCCAAAACAAAGGGTTAGGTATGAAAGATTGCTGTGCATCTTTAGGGTGATAATATTCATATCTAAACTCACTTTTTTTAGACATGAAAAAAAGTCACCTTTGTAAAGAAATCCCTAATGGCATCTTAAATCTGCCTGGCCGAATACTTTACTTAGCAGATGGAAAGGATGAGACATCAAGCACATCCTTCCCAATCTACCAGGTCTCGCTTCTGGAGCCAAGCTTTTTATTTATTTTGCCAATTTGCTTTGACTGTTGCTAGCACTCATATAGGATGCCTGGGCTGGAACGTTCAGACTGGGTTTATATTCTTACTTTTTTTTTTTTTAAACTGAAAACAAAAAAAGGACCTTGGTCAAGAAAAATGAGGAGAATTCATTTTTTAGAATAAAGTCTTAAATCTTTTTTTCTTCCTGCTTTGTAAGAAACGATGGAATTTATACATGCCTGTTAATTTCCTTTCCTTTAGTCCTTAGCAGACCAGACCGTACAAGTGGGATGCATCCCTCCAGCCAGTAGATGGAGGCAGAGACAAACATTCAAGGACTTCACACCCTATAAAA
This sequence comes from Rhinatrema bivittatum, assembly GCF_901001135.1. Lineage (NCBI taxonomy): Eukaryota > Metazoa > Chordata > Amphibia > Gymnophiona > Rhinatrematidae > Rhinatrema > Rhinatrema bivittatum. The sequence continues at coordinate 48,917,289 of NC_042620.1, read as the reverse complement.
GGAATGGTGCTACCTCAGCTCCTCAGTATGCCGTGTCGAAGCTAGAAACCAACCAGGTGCCATTATTAGTTCTGGTTCCCCAGTTACCATTATAACAAACAAACCTACTACCATCACCAGTGTCTCCTTTTTGGATACTGGCTCTGGAACCTGAATATTGATTTACAAATCAGGACTGCTGCATTCAACATGGACAATGTCACATTTGCCTGGTTCTTCCGAGTATAAGGTTTCCCTGGAACTACGAAGAGAAGGAAAAGACGACGAAAAAAAAAAAAAAAAAAGGTCATTACTCCAAGAATAATCTTTGTAATTAAACCACAAAGGCCAGGGACTGAGGATGCCATCTGCTCCCCTCTCCCTGGGCTGCACTTCTCTGCTGGGTGAAAGACCCTCTTTTTTCTAAATTCCATATGTATATCTACATAAGGCCTATATGTATATGTCTATACATAATATAGATATTTGTATATATTTATATTCCTAAGTCCATTCACCCTTTTTTTGAACCACCATTTTCTTCTCAGGGTGGGTCCTGTGACTGGTCTTCAATACACATGCTGCCACATATGTCAAGGGGCATGGGCAAAAGATAGCATAGACCACAACTGTGGAATGGCAAGAAAACTTGGGTAGGGCTATCACTCTGCCCAGTGCTGTAATGATGTTAGTCTATGTAGATTTTTTTTTTTTTTTAATTTAATGTTTATTAAATGTTTTCAATAATTAAACGAGAGTTTCAGGATTTTTTTCCATAATACAATACGCATATCCATCCTTACTTCCAAGGAAAACATATAGCTTTATACCATATACCAAAAGGATTTCACAACAGACTCCTGCAATCATTAAAATAAACTTAAGGAATGTAAGGAGGAGATCCAAGAAATTATACAAGAGCATTATTTCCAACATCCAAATTATAAGAAATCAAAAAAGGAGAGTTGCATATTCATTACTGCCCTTACTCTAGGTTTCAGCTCTCTCAGCTCCAAAATTATCTATATAAGAACGCAACTGTAAAGGATCATAATACACATATCTATTGTTATTAATATACATTAGACATTTGCAAGGATATCTGATTGTTATTTTTGCCCCTAGTTGTCTGGCTTCTTGGCACATCTGTAGCATCTGTTTTCTACGTAACTGTGTACTTCTTGCAATATCCGGATATATTCTAATTTTTTCATCAAAAAACAACTTTTCTCTATTACGCAGAAAACACTTTAAAACTGAGTCTCGATCTCCAGAGAAAACAAAGGTACACATTACTGTTCCACGATACTCCAACTGTTCCTCTGTAGAGGATTCAAGAATTGCTGTTAAATCATCCCCTATATTAATAGGGGGATTCTGTTCCTGTTGAGGTAATTTAGTTGTTCTCTGAAAGTAAATACTTGAGACAGGTGGTATAGCCTCGGTTGGAAATAAAAGGACTTCCATCAAATATTTTTTTAAACATCTCGCAGTGGTATATATTTTATAGAAGGAAAATTAAGTATTCTAAGATTTAAATATCTTTGAAAGTTTTCCAAGTCTTCCAACTTTCTCATTGTAGTCGCTTCACTTTGTATTAACTTTACTTAGACTTTTTGAATTTTAGTTACATTCTCTTCGATTTCTTTAAATTTCTTCTCATGAGAGTCCAAAACAGGTTTCATTTTACTATCTTTTTGTTGTAAATTTGTTACTGCCACAGTTAAGGTCGAGATTGCCTTTTCCAGAACAACCAGGGCATTCCATACAATGTCTAAAGTTATTGTTTGAGGCTTTGACAATTTAAAGCTGGTTTCCAAGCTTACCTCCTGCCTCCAGCAGACCTCCGAAATTCTAAGCATTTCCTCTGCCGGCTCCTCTCCCCCAGCGATGGTTCTCGCAGCAGTGCTCTCAACCGCCCCAACCTGCATGGCGGATCCCAGTTGTTTGATCTGCTCTCCTCGAGCGTCCATTAGCACCGCTGCACCAACGGTTTCAAGCCCAGTCGCAGCCACATCCGCCTGTGCTACTGCTGGCCCCTCAGGCCGCATAGTCCAGGTCTGCTCACCGTGGATAGGGGGAGAGGGAGTATTGGGCGCCCCAGGGCTTAGTGATGTTGACGCATCCAATGGCGTCTGGGTTTGCTCTATACCCGGCGCCTCCGCGGACCCTCTCTCCGGGGTTGAAGTTATTGCCGCACCGAAGAAGCCCTCGATCGTCGGCTGAAGGGGACCTGGTAAGGTGGTGGGTGTGGAAACCAGCCTTACCTTCCCCTTCCTCTTGGTGTGAGGCATTCTTTTCAAGGAACAAATAAAAATTTAGGAAGAGTGAGGAGCTCCTTCAGCGCGTCCTCTCCTTACGACGCCATCTTGGATCCCCCACCGGCCTAGTCTATGTAGATTTAAGAGGGAAACACATGCATCTGGTGCATGGTTTGGATGGCTCCAAATTCTCAATAGGGTTATAGCAACTAGTGCTAACGTAATCCTTAATATTTCTGCCTCGAGTATGCAATTCTTAATGGTTGATTAAATAAGGGGTGAATCTGTTGGGTTGCCATTCCACAGTTGTGGTCTATGCTATCTTTTGCCCATGCTCCTTGACATATGTGGGCATGACAAAACGTCAAATAAGGATTTGTTTAACCGAGCACAAGTACTACCTTAATACAGGCAGGCTTGAGGAATCTCTGGTTGCTCACTTTAAAGAATGCAATCATGAATTCAAGGATATTAAGTGGACAATTTTGGAGGTGGTTAACCAGCATTGGAGGAGGAGGAGACAGAATGAAGAGGCTCAGACAATGTGAACAAAAGTGGATTTTCCTTTTGAAATCAGTCACCCCGGGTGGACTTAATAAAGAAATCGAGTGGTTTCACTTTGTGATTTCCCGGTTAAATGAGGGTCAAGTCTGGTATCAGGTGAGATCAGTGAATTAGCCCATAAATCAAACTCGTTCTCGGCCAGCTACCTGCTTACATGCCGAGACTGGAAATAGAGATAGGTCCGGTAAGTGAATTTGACCGGCGTTTTTCCCAACTGTGTGAGATGTGTACGTTGTAAAACAGTTTGAGTGATGCTGTAATGGCTATGCAACTAAGAGTGTTAATTTTTAGAAATACTTTGAGGGACCTCTGTAAAACTACTACAAACGAAGTACTTAAAGTTCTTCCCGCAGCAGCACTTTGTGAAGTATTGGAAGTGCGCCGGGCAGTGTGAGTCAGCACGAGATGTCCCTGAAGCAGCGGCCTGCGAAATGCACGCATCTGACCTCTGACTCAAAGAATAAAAGGGAAGTAACATTCTGTGTGTTAAGTAAAAATGCAAAAAAAAAGTTCAAAATTTCTGTGCAAATAGTGGACTATTGGACCTAGGATTAAAAAGTACCCACACAGGTGTAAAAACACAAGTGCATACCTGCAGCACCGTGGGTGTTATGAAGGTCCCTAATTCATGAATGAGAGGTTTGTGTGAATATTAAGTTTCAAACGATGAAGAGATTGATAGCACCTATAAAAAAACAAAAAATTGTGATACAACTCTTAAGAGTTCCCATACTCAGTTATTCAGCACATCACTTTCTGAAAGAAGAGTAGCAGACATGCTCAGCTGAAATTAAACAAATTTCACATGTCCATTATGGGGCCTAAACCCATGCTGACCTTGCCCTTTTGCTGACCTTTTATGACCTGCCTTCTTCCCTTAACCCTTGGTGGAAAGACGTAATCAAGTGCCTGGATTCTTCCACTGTAATACTGCACCTCTTACAGTGCTGACCTCTCAGAGGCACCCCCATCAGACAGACATCCTACCTACATGGACAGATTTCACATTACCAGAGGCCCAAATCCATGTCATTACATATCCTCTCTATGTAGCCTGGCTCTTACAACACCAAGGTTGGCAAGAGAATCTCATGCTCTTTTTGGTAAGAATTATTCGCCTACAGTGAGGGAGAACCCCAGTGCACCGGGTCCCAGCTTGCTTGCCTTAATACACACATTCTTCACTGATATATGACTACATATGAATGTTTTATTGGAAGCTGCTTAGAACTTGGAATAATATGCCTATATATTTTCGAGAGAGAGAGAGAGAGATCGATTTATATATATATATATATGAAACCCCCTCACTAAAACAAAATGTTTTGGCACAAGAGGCAGGTAAGAGGCTATTAACATTAAGCTTTCCTCAAGACTGGGTACCTTTGCCTTTCAAAGCTTTGGTCTTCCTCTTACTCCATTAGACCCTTCTATAAACTCTACGAGATTTTATTTTATTGAATTTTTTTTTTTAAACAAAGCATTGCACCTTCTAAAAATAAATAAATAAATAAAAGCGCAAAACAGAACCAGACAAGGAACTGGAGTAAGAAAGGGCGGTGGAACTTGGAACTCACCACCAAGTTTCTGGATTATAAATCTGCAGCTCTGCACCAGAGTCCAATCCAGAGGGGTTACTAGAGTTCAAAGACGGTAAACCAGCAAAAGTAGCCAGCTGCACAGCCTGATTATCAGAGCTTCTGCAACACCTAATTGGCCTTATTTGTCTGGTACTAATCACCCTCCTCATTGGAATTTCTCACAGCTGAGAACCTCTTACTCCAGTCACTGAGCCTAGCTACTGTCACAGGAAAGCAGCTCACAAGAGTAAATGGAGTATAATAGCCCAGGCAAAACATACTAACATTCAGTCATACATTAAATGACTGATTTCTTCAGCCTTACCTGTAGTGTTTTCTTCCTCCTATTCCTGCTCATACTAGGGACAAATCAGGTCCTGTGCTTGCTATCCTGGGAGCTCACTAAACCAGGGAAATCAGTGTCCTCTGCCTGCTACCCTGGGAGTCTGTTTACCAGGACATTCAGGCCCTTTGCTTATTAACCTGGGAGCCTTCTTCAACCAGGACTTCAGGGCACTTTGCTTTCTTGTCTGGGCTACTGCTTCTAGCAGGACATTCAGAAACCTTTCCTGTTTTCCCAGGCTTCTGCTAAGAACTCCGGTCTGCAGCTTTGTTTCTAAGACACTAGAGGAAACAAGTTACTAACAGGCCGATACAGAAAGATGCGCGGGAGAGCTGGCGAGCTCCCGCTCTCCCGGCACGTGCACAGGCCACTCTCCTTGGCGTGTGATTCAGGAGGGTGGCCTATGCAATTAGGGCCCGTGGTAAAAGGAGGCACTAGGGACACTAGCGCTTCCCTAGCGCCTCCTTTTTGACAGGAGCGACGGCTGTCAGCGGGTTTGACAGCCGATGCTCAATTTTGCCGGCATCGGTTCTCAAACCCGCTGACAGCCACGGGTTCGGAAAATGGATGCTGGCATAATTGAGTGTCCGGTTTTCAACCCGCAGGCCGATTTTTAATTTTTTTTTTTTTAAACTTACTTTTGTGGCCTCCAACTTAATATCGCTATGATATTAAGTCGGAGGATGTACAGAAAAGCAGTTTTTTCTGCTTTTCTGTACATTTCCCCAGTGCCGGCCGAAATTAACGCCAGCCTTTGGGCAGGTGTTAATTTCTGAAAGTAAAATGTGAGGCTTGGCCGCACATTTTACTTTCTGTATCGTGCGGGAATAACTAATAGGGCCATCAACGTGCATTTGCATGTTGCGGGCGCTATAGTTTTGGGGGGGTTGGACGCGTGTTTTCGACGCGCTATTACCAAGGGGTAAAGCTAGCACGTCAAAAACGCGCATCCAAACCTGGGCTAACAGTGCGCTCCACCAGAGCACACTAAGTCTCCATCTATCTGTTGCCACACCAGCCAACACATCTGCACATCTGCTGAGGCAGCACCAGGCTTTTTATAGGGAGTGAAGTTCAGCTCTTGATTTTTTGTGTCTGCCTCCATCTGCTGGCCAGAGGGCCAAACCCCACTTGTATGGACTGGTCTGCAGGACAAAAATGAAAGATGCATTCTATACCAGACCATGAGAACCTTGACTGTATGTTGTAAGCTCCTATTTCCCAGCTGATATGGGCTTTCTGCATGGCAGTGCACAGTATCAACACTGAGCCACCAAGTTGGTCTAAATCTCAACATTTTAATGAAGACTGGGGTCAGTCACTTTCTGCTCCAGGAAAACAGAAAATAATTATATTATTAATAGGATCCTCAAGGTAACATTCACAGTTTTGAAATGTATTTTTTTAAGGCATGGCAGATTATTTTATAAAACTGATTTTGAAATGCAGAAATTGCACAGAATGCTTAGCAAATAAGTGCATGCAGAAGTCAGAAATGGGAATGTAGCCACATGAGAAAAACAAAGATGAGAAAACAAATGCATGAATAATGGAAACAAAACAACCTCAAACACCAAAATCAATTTTTGGTCTTCCGGTTTCATGTGAAAAGGATGACTGATAGAGTCTTAAATTGTTGGGTTCTCATTCTTAGCTCTCACTTTTAACTGCTTATAAGACAAGGATTTATACCTTTGTTATTGTTGTTGAAGGGCCTCATTAGGCAAGACTGACCGGTCACAGGGGCCAAACAGCGCCCAAGTGGAAGTCAGGCGGCAAACCCAGAAGCAAACGCGGCAATGGGATAGGCGCTCCCACAGCTATTTTCAGGGGCTGCAGACTGGATAAGATAAAGCCACGAGCAGAAGGTTGTCCACCCCCGATTTAAACAAACAGTTTCTTTCCATGAACACTCACAATAAGCAGCACTCATGATTTGGTCCACTTTAAAACCATGACAAAATTGTTTACTGCCTCACATACCCCTCGGCATTATCCCTTAAATATCCTTCATATAAAATTATGAAATGGGATTATACAAAAAAAAAAATCTAACTGTTGTTACGGTAAGCCCTTGGTAAGGTTCCTGAATGCATTAGGGAAGAACATTTGCTTTAACATTTTACTTAAGGATGCTTATCTCAGCTTGACTTGTAAAATGAAACCAGCATACACAGAGGCTGTGTTGCTAGGACCTGATCTTCTTTCTGTAAAAAGGTCAGTGCATCACAGCTCCATTCTTAAGATTAAGCACACTTAAAACAGGATGGAGGAAGGAATCAGAACAGATTACCGGTTTTTTGCTCTGTAGCACAAAGTGAAGTTGCACTTATGTTCATTTTTACATGCTGCCTTGACAAACCATTACATTGCCATAGTAAAGTCATCAAAACAGGAAACTGATATGCTTTCAGTGTGTTGCAATAATACAGGAAATGGCAGATTATGGAAAAGAACAGAATAAACCTAACTAATGAACATAAAACTGCAGAATAGTAAAGACTCCCACATGAAACTGGAGAAAATGGTAAAGAGCAAGCATCTGTAGTTATGGTTTGGGACCTTCGTTTTCAGTTATTTTATTTTTTCCTGGTAATTTCTCAGAGTTTATTATAATAAATCAAAATGGGAGAAAAAAAATATATCAGTGGGGGGGGGGGGGAAAAAAAAAAAAAGATTCATTTTTCCTCCCACTGATTTTCCCCCACTTATTCTTTATTATAAACGCTGAGAAATTACCAGGAGAAATAAAAGATACACCAGGCACTATTCAATCTGTTTGAGAAATTAAAAAAAAAAAATGGAGATGAAACAGCTGGAAACACCAATTCAGACTGGTTGATTCAGTTTTATTGCAATATAATGCACCCTGACTAATAAACATTTCCATTCGATTCAATCACTTTTAGTAAAGAGGGTCCAATGAATACTCTTTAGGGCAAGGACACTAATTATGACTGGCCTCAGCCAAGTCTGTGCAATTTGGCAAAGATTTAGGAACAAAATAAGCTGTGGCAAGGATCAAAGAATTTGTAGGCGATACAGTGTTCCCGAACTAAACTCAATGCATCTATAACTAGCTTTCCTTATTACAACAGATTCAAGTGGACTAACCCAACAACCACCATACTTCAATACAAGTTCTTAATTGTAGTGGATGGAGAATTGTGCACCCATGAAGCAGAGCAGCTGGGAAAGTAAGAACAAAAGTTGAAATGCCCATCAGTTTAAGAGAACGCCACACATCAAAGGGTTCCTGGTATGGTCCTGTATCTAGAATGAAATGCTACACTCAAAAATAAATGCAAAGAACAAGAGGCTGGGAGAGTGAAGGTCTTTGTTTTCATTTAATTTTATTTTTCCCTGGAATTTATCAGCATTTATTACAGCAAAAAAAAAAAAAAAAAAACCCAGGAGGAATCAGTGGGGGGAAAATGGCTCATTTTTTCAGGTGATTGTGTTTCTGTTCTTGCTGCACTGAACACTGAAATTCTGAGGGAAAAAAAACAAACAAAAAAAACCCAGATACTGAAGGTCCCCTACAGAAGAGCTACCTTTCTATTGAAATGTGATACTTTTAACAGAGTAGGGAAAGCATGCAGAGGGAATGGCAAGGACAGGTGAAGTTGCTTTCCCTCATCCAGTCCCAGTAGGAGACAGTTTTTCATTATTACACTGACTATAAATCTGTCTCTCTCTCATTATGTGGGAAAGTCCTGAACCTGGGTCATGGAACAAAATTCTTCCACAGATATTTTTGTCTTGGCATGCATTCTAAATATAACATTTCTCCGAGGCAAGATAAATGGCAGTAAATAAAAGTGAGGAATTAAAAAAAAAAAAAAAAGATGCAGTTCAACAAATCATTCTGAACACAATCTAAAACGGAAAAATGTTAAAGCCTTAACAGGAGATCTATAGTTCCTACAGAGGAACTATAGATAATACAAACATAAAAATGACAAATTGTGTTAAGCACGTTAGCAAGGAGAAGAGAATGAAGGGATCACCATGGTTCATGAAAAAGTAAGAGCAAAAAGAAAGAGGAAGAAGGACCAGAAAAATTACAGAGAGAAAGAAAACGTGGCAAGAAGGGCAATTAGACAGGCAAAACTCTCGAAGCATACAAGGAAGAAGAGGAACACTAAAAGGGAAGGACAGAACAGCGTACCGATACTAGAAGGAGATGGTGATAGACCAAAGGCAAAAAACTGAAGAGGTAGCACACAATACACTGGCACAATTGAAAGTAAAAGTTATGGGACCTAATGGGGCACAACCCAGAATACTGAAGGAGCAAAACTTCAAACAGAAGAGCAGATTGTACTACTAGTTGGATGTCGGCGGTGGGCATAATGGAAGCACTACTGAAGGAGGAGAGAATAGTACAGTACCTTGAAGTTAAGAAGTTACAAGATTCTAGTCAAAATGGCATCACAAGGGGCAAACCTCAACAAACCTGAGGTTTGCCCCATCTAAATGGCAGATGAAATTTTAATGTGGACAAGTGCATAAAGAGAAAAATAACCCTAATTTTAGATACACCATGATGAGTCCCGCATTAGGAGTAACCACCCAGTAAAAGGATCTGGTATGTTGAAATCCTCAGCTCAGTGTGCGGTAGTGGTCAAAAAAGCAAATAGAATACTAGAAATTGTTGGAAAGGAGTCTAGAATACAACTGAGCATAACATAATGCCTGTATCACTCCATGGTACAGCCACTCCTTGAGTACAGAGTGTAATTCTGGTCACTCCATCTCAAAAAGGATATAGCGGAGTTAGAAAAGGTACAGAGAAGGGCAACAAAAAGGTTAAGGGGTTGGAATACTTTCCTTATGAAGAGAGGCCAAATAGATTAGGGCTCTTCAGCTTAAAGAAGCGATGATTGAAAGGGAAGTAGAACAGGTAAATAAGGAATGGATATTTATCTTTTCAAACATTAGGACTTGGGGGGGGGGGGGGGTGGGGGGGGCATTCCTTTCAGCTAACAGGGAGCAGATTCCAACCCAGTTGGAGAAAGGTATTTTTTTTCCAGTCATTGCTTAATCAAACTGTGGAATTCATTACCAAAGGATATGATCAAGGCAACTAGCATAGCGGGGGCTTAAAGGTTTGAAGAAGTTCATGGGATAAAAGTCCATAAATAGTTATTAATAGGATTGCCAATTTTTCCACAGAGCAGGACCAGACACTCTGTGGGGGGAGGGGGGGCCACAGCTTCTCCCCACTTTCAAAGTGGGCCTTAATTGTTTCCTAGGAAGATGCTGCCTGCCTGTCTTCCAGCCTCTGGTTTAACTCTCCTCTTCCTCTGCAACTCCCACAGCTATGGAGCTGACATGCTGCTTCACTTTGACCTCATCTCGTCTAAGTCCCACATGGTGTGGCCCCATCTCTCCAAACTAAAGATAGTTAGTTGTGCTTCCCTGACTGGTTAAGTGAGTCCCGCACAGACCGCAGCACGGCCAAACTGTAAAGTTAGAAGTACAATAACATTACTATTCAGCTATGCTAAGGTCTGCGCAGGACTCACTTAGACAGGGCAGGAGGACAGCACAAAACAGCAGTTGGTATGGCATGACTAATTATCTTTAAATTTGGATAGATGGGTTCGTACTGCGTGGGACTTAGATGAAGTCAGCTCTACAGCTGTGGGAGAGAGTAGGAAAGTCGAATCTAAGCCCCAAAGACAGGCAGGTGATTGGACTGCTGTCAGGATGCCTCCACTCATTGGCCCCTGGCCTTGCCTGACCGGGTTTTACAATGTCTGCTTACAACAGGCTGAAAAACTGGGCAGTTGGTCATCCTAGTTATTAACCAGGTGACAGAGTATGAACAGCATGAAGTTGAATTTACTTTTAGGGATTGGCCACTGTTGGAGACAAGATGCTCAATGGACCTTTGCTCTGACCCAGCATGGCATATATGCACGTTAGCAAGGAGAAGAGAATGAAGGGATCACCATGGTTCATGGAAAAGTAAGAGCAAAAAGGAAGAAGGACCAGAAAAATTACCGAGCGAAAGAGAAAAGGTGGCAAGAAGGGCAATTAGACTGGCAAAATTCTCGAAGCATATAAGGAAGAAGAGGAACACTAAAAGGGAAGGACAGAACAGCGTACTGATACTAGAAGGAGATGGTGATAGACCAAAGGCAAAAAACTGAAGAGGTAGCACACAATATACTGGCACAATTGAAAGTAAAAGTTATGGGACCTAATGGGGCACAACCCAGAATACTGAAGGAGCAAAACTTCAAAACAGAAGAGCAGATTGTACTACTAGTTGGACGTCGGTGGTGGGCATGATAATGGAAGCACTACTGAAGAAGAGAAAGGTACAGTACCTTGAACTTAAGAAGTTACAAGATTCTAGTCAAAATGGCGTCACAAGGGGCAAACCTCGACAAACCTCAGGTTTAGTATTCTATTTGCTTTTTTGACCACTACCGCACACTGAGCTGAGGATTCCAACATACCAGATCCTTTTCCTGGGTGGTTACTCCTAATGTGGGACTCATCATGGTATAACTAAAATTAGGGTTATTTTTCTCTTTATGCACTTGTCCACATTAAAATTTCATCTGCCATTTATATGCCCATTTCTCCAGTCTCACAAGGTCCCTCAGTAGTAAGTCACAATCTGATTGTGTTTAAGTACTTCGAATATATTTGCGGCATCTGAAAATCTGATCACATCACTCTTTCTAGATCATTAATAAGTTGAACAGCACTGGTCCCAGGACAGATCCTTGGGGCACTCCACTGTTCACCTTTTTCCACTAGGAAAACTTACCATTAAGTTCTATTCTTTGTTTCCTGTCTTTTAACCAGTTACCAGCCCACACAGATGCCTCCTATCCCATGACTTTTTAGTTTACTGAGGAGATTCTCACAAGGGACTTTGTCAAACACTTTCTGAAAATGGAAATGCACTATATTGATCAGCTCTTCTTTATTCACATGCTTGTTTACATCTTCAAAGGACTCTAATGGGTTATTTACTAATTTTTACTATACCGATATTCAAGACAAGTCTTATCGTACCGGTTTACATCAAAACAAGGGAAAAACCATGTAAACGTGCGGAGAGAGAAAGTTACAGGGGCGAAGAACTTGGAACAAATCGGAAATGGAAACTTATTTCAACATAGGGCTAGAATGAAAGTGAAAATAGTTTAACTTGAAATAAATTTAGCATTAACAATGATCAGCATCAAGTAGCTTATCGAGAATGAGATGCGGAATTGTAATCGAATCTTGAGGATCTCAGTGAAAGACTGTATCAAATAGGTGACTGCATTAAGAGTCAGAATTAGTGGCTTGGTGTTATTTGAGTATTGTCTGATTATGGGTAGGCTTGTTCGAATAGCCAAGTCTTCAGTTTTTTTCTAAAGGTGAATTGACATTGTCTTGGCGAAGCTCTGGTGGTAGTGAATTCCATTGAGCTGGTCCGGCTGTGGAGAATATACGTTTCCGAATGGAGGGGTGAAGTGTGGATATGGCGTGGGGTTTATGAAGGGATCCTTTATAGGCAGATTTGATTGGTCTCATGGAGGAGTGACGGCTGAACGAGATTTTGAGCTGGAGTGTGTAATAGGTTAGTAAGGCATGTCTTACCTTTCCTAAATCCATGCTGGCTCTTTCCTATTAAACCATATTTATCCATATGACCAGTGGTTTTGTTCTTATAGTTCCTATAATACTAGCAGGCACTGATTTCAGGCTCACCGAAATGTAGTGGCTCTGGTCACCCTGGAGCCCTTTTTGAAAATAGACATTACATTTGCTACCCCTCCAGTCAAGTACAGAAGCAGATTTGAATGTTAGGTTACAGATTGCCAATAGTAGCTCTAATTTCATATTTAATCTCAGAAGTGGCCTATCCTTATTTCAGTAAAGCTTTTGACGTTCTACCACAGAGGAGATTTGGAACAAAAATTTTAAAGTGGGCTAGAAGTTAGTTAATTAACAGGAAAAAGAGAGTGATGAACAGAAAGTGATCAGTGATTATCACAAGAACCTGTGTTAGATCTCATTCTCTTCAATATCTAATAGTGACCGTGGGGGTCAGAAGGGGATGAATTTGGCATCTATATTAAAATATATTTTTGGAGGTGAAAATCTAGCAATCAGCAAACAGGAAAAAAAACCTGGTATCACTAGAAGAGAGTGAGTGAGCGAGAGCGTGAGAGCCACAGATCCAGTAGGATCTGTGACAGCACAGTAGGTAAATACAAATACGGGTAGACCAGATGATCCTTTTCTTCTGATATCTTCTACATTAAGGTGGGGTAAGGACAGTCAGCAAAGTATAGTATGGTGCTTATCAGCACCAATCTTAGTAAATGATGTAATTTTGAAAAAAAGACAGAAGCAAGTTGCTATAAATGTTTGGCTAGAGGTACACCACAGTAGGCATGACAGCCTAATGACTTGGTGGAGAAAGCTATGCACTTCTTGCAATGTTTGGAATCTTCCAGCTTATCTTGGTTTGTGAAAGCTGTGTAAAGCTACTGTATAAATGCTACATACGTTTATGGTGCCATATAAATGCATGCATGTAGTTAAGAACATAAGAAGTTGCTATACTGGGTCAGACCGAGGTTCCATCAAGCCCAATATCCTGTTTCCAACAGTGGCCAATCCAGGATACAAGTCCCTGGCAAATACCCAAACAGTAAATAAATCCCATGTTACTAATTTCAGTAATAAGCAGTGGCTATTCCCTAAGTAAACTTGATAAAACAGCAGTTTATGGACTTCTCCAGGAATGTCTCCAAACCTTTCTTAAACCCAGATACGCTATCTGCCTTCATCACATACTCTAGCAACAAATTCCAGAGCTTAATTGTGCATTGAGTAAAAAAGAATTTTCTCCAATTTGTTTTAAATGTGCTAATTGCTATCATGGAGTGCCCCCTAGTCTCTGTATTTTCTGAAAGAGTAAATAACCGATTCATAGACTTCTATCATATCCCACCTCAGCCATGTTTTCGCCAAGCTGAACAGCCTTAATCTCTTTAGCCTTTGCTCATAAGGGAACAAATTTCATCCCCTTTATCGTTTTGATTGCCCTTCTCTGAGCCTTTTCCATTACAACTATTGTCAGGATCTCTCTGCTAAAGGTACATCACCCAAGGAGTGGTACAGGACTGCGAGGCTAAATGATGAGCAGGACTAAAGCCGGTCTTCCGCCTAGCCAGCCCCCTCCCCCGTAAGTTGAGCCCTTGAGTTCTAGGGGCCAATAGGACTCTGTGGCGGCAGTACATAGTGAGTCTATGCAGATGGGAGCAAGGTTGGACAGGTGGGTTAGGCTAAAGCAAAGCTTAGACAAGGTGAAAAATCTGGAGCAAGGCTTGGACATGGAGTGCAGGCAAGGCTTTGTACTAGAGTAGACACTGTACATTGCAGCCCCAGTTCTGAGACAAGGCAAGGTAGTGAGCACAGCCTAGGAACAATACAAGCAAGGCAGGGTACTGGGCAAGAATAGGGCAGGAGCTGGACTGGAAAAGGTGCGACAAGACCAGACAAGGATAAGACCAATAAGGCAGGACTTAGACAAGGGTAACACAGAACAGAGAACATATAAGCCTGAAGGCAACAAGGCTAAAGGCCCAGAGGCCCCTAGGTAGAGAGAGAGAGACCGGGAGGCCACAAGGCGAGTTAAGGCCTAGTATAGGCCACAGAGCAAGATACTAGGAGTAAAGAGGCCCATAGGCCACAAGGCAAGGCATGGAGCAAGAAGGCCTATAGGCCACAAAGCAAAGCAATAGCAGCTAGGTCAGAGAGCCAAAAGTGACTCCAAGAGAAGGCAAGGGTAGAATGGCAGAGCTGGGTTACATAGGCTCGAGTTTGGGTGTGGTGCAAGCAGTGAGGAGGCTGGAGGCAAAGCTCGCCGAGGTCTCCTGGTGGAGCAGAGGCTGCAAGACAGGCTGAGTCAGGAGGTCATTGATGAGATGGTTTGAACAGCTCTGAACAGAGCTCACTGGAGGCCTCTGCAGGTGGGAAGGCAGCAGAGTAGTCAGAATGAGGCAGCACAGCAGACAAAATCATAATATATCTTTTTTGAGATGCAGTACTCAAGGTGCATTCTCACCATGGAGTGATGGAGGTACTGTGACATTTTCCATTTTATTCACCATTCCTTTCCTAATAATTCCTAACATTTTGCTTTTTTGATATCTGCAGCACACCGAAAAGATTTTAAATGTATTATCCACTATTTCGCTCCTAATATAATATGGAACCTAACATCGTGTAATTGCAACATGGGTTACTTTTCCCTATGTGCATTACTCTGCACTTGTTCACATTAAATTTAATTTGCCATTTGGTTGCCTAGTTTTCCAGTCTTGCAAGGTCCTTTTGCAATTTATCACGATTTGCTTATGATTTAACAACTCTAAATAATTTGGTGTCATCTGTAAGTTTGATCATGTCACTTGTTCCCCTTTCCAGATCATTTATAAATATATTAAAAAGCCAAGTACAGATACCTGGGGCACTCCACTGTTTATCTTTCTCCACAGAGAAAATTGACCATGTAATCCTACTTTGTTTCCGATCTTTTAGCCCGTTTGCAATCCATAAAAGCACTTCTTAACCCATGACTTCTGTAGGTTATTTCTGTTGCCATTTTTGTGGGGTTTTGGGGGGGTTTTTTTGCAGTTAAGCTCTTCCGCAAATTCTGAGAATGTTGGTTACAATGGGTTCCACATTGTCTGTCTGTCCGTCCTGAAGTCAAGTGCACAGGTGGTGAGACAGACTATCAGCAATGACAACAGCAGAAGTAATGTAAATGAGGAAGACAGAGACAAAATGGTATAAAGTATAGAAAGGAAAAAAAAAAAAGTACAGGAAGTGTATATGAACCTCAAGCTGTCAAACCATAGAAACATGACGGCAGAAAAAAAAACCATATGGCCCTAGTCTACCCATCTGTCCAACTAATTTAGCTTTACAATTCCCATCACTCCCTCAGCAATCCCCTGCATCCACTACCCTCTCTGTAAAGAAAGATTTCCTATGATTACTCCTGAGTCTACCGCCTTTCACCCTCATCCCAGAGCCTCCTTTCTGTGAATAGAAACCATTGTGATATTTAAACATCTCTATCATATCTCCCCTAGCTCGCCTTTCCTCTAGGGTACACATTTAAATCTTTGAGTCTATCCCCATATACTTTTGAACAAAGATGACTGATCAATTTTAGTAGCCACCCTCTGGACAGACTCCAACCAGGGACTTATATACAGAGGCAATATCACCTCCCTTTTTCTGCGACCAGTCCTCTCCCTATATTGCCCAAGAATCTTTTTTTTTTTGCTGTCACTTTATCCTCCTGTTTTGCCACCTTAAAATGGGAGAAACAATCATCCCCAGATCCCACTCTTCTTTCATGCTTAGTAGAATATCACCTCCAATACCATACACCTCGTCCCAAATCAAAAGCTTTATAACGTACATCCACAGAACAGGTCATTGTGTAAAAAAAAAAAAAAAAAAAAAAAAAGAACTGAAGAGTAACTCTACACTATATAGTTTAAGAAGTTGGGTTTTATTTATTTTCAAATATTGCAATATACTTTAGGCAGATATCAAGCAGATTTACAAAGTGATTATGTTGTAATACACTGTCACTGGTGTGCACGTTAACCGAAACAAAGACTTTAACCAAAAAAAAAAAATTTTAAATCCTGTATTATCTTCTCTTTTCATTTCATATCCATTCAGGATTCTGACATAATTCCATCTTATAAAATCAGTTACTTAAAGGATCTAGAGGTATAGTAAAACTTTGCCATGTGTCATTATGCATTAGAAAAAGGAAAATCAGAGGATCAGTACAGAGCTTCAGTCTGCCTCAAGCAGTTAGCTTAACAGTAATTCAATAATTATAATCCCACAATACACTGGGCCATGCTCTACCTCGTACATGCCAGTGATTTATAAACAAATTTTGAAGCAGAAAAACAAAAAAAAGAAGTTATTCAACTTTTATTCAAAACTGTTTTATGAAGCTCATGACCTCTATCTTCATTCTTTTTGAAAGAGTAGAAGACCTTATCATACGATAGACACACACTCAGGTCTCTGGACCTCGTCCCATCAGTAACTGAAGAGGGGGAAGCTATGCTCAGCTTTCAAAAACCTTTTGCTATCATCCAGCATATCAAGAGCCCATTCAACAAGTCTTAGATATCCATGCATTGAAATAAGTCCCACTACCAGCAGCAAAAAACGATTATTCATTTAAATACACATATCTTCTCTTTCGGTGTCTGCGCACCAAAACACCAGGCTCTTAGGTTTGACTAAATGCATATGCTGACAAATCATTTCATACATTTTAAATACGATAAAAAAGTTTCCTAAACTCATAACTTAAAAAAAAAAAAAAAAACGTGTTCATATCAGAAGGCACAATTTGGGACTGTGCTGGTTTTTATGAATGTATGACAAGCACACACTGTTGGAAAACAAAACAAAAAAAAAGCCCTTTATCATTAGGGATGGAACATTTCTACATGCCTAGGATCTGGCGCCTGGCAAGGCAGCAGCCACAGACTTTGTTGATTCATACCACAGCCCGCATATGCTTGAAGCATGGAGGGCAAGTCGTATCAGGTGTCAGACATGAGTCAGGATTGCTTTCCTCCTCCTCCACCTCCTGCCACTTCCCCAGTCCTGGGGAGGAGTGAAAGGTGATCACCCTGATGCAAGGGGAGGGGGAGGGGTGTGTGTGCCAGAGGTAGAGCTTTCCCTACACCCTTTGGTTAACTGCTGGCGTGATGTCTCGGGGTGGCATGCTAGCAGTTAACTGCACCTGCGAAGAGGCGGAAGCATCAATGGTGGCGACGTACTAATCCAACTGCAAAATGTTCTTGCGGGGGTCTAGTACATAAATTAATGAATATTAAAAAAAAAAAAAGTTGACTTCACCTGGCTGTTCCCTACTTTGTCATGTAAAGTATTTGTTCCAATATGTAGTCATAAAATTGACTGGATAAGCATGTTAAAAATTAGAAATGCATAGGGACCTTCATTTTCAGTTTTTATTGTCAGTGTAAGAGTCATTTTTCCTCAGATTTCTTTTTTGTTCTAACATTAAAAATCAAGCCAAATAAAATTTAAAAAACCAACAACTAAGGTACCTAAAAAGGCACTAGATACTCACTGCAACGTGCAGCGAGATTTCAATCTGCTGGAAGAGCTTTCATTTAAAGTTCTATGGCTTTTTCAAAAGGTTTCTAAAATCAGAGCACGCACTGAAATATGCAAGCAAACCAGACATCACTGTTGAAATGTGGCATTTGCTAGGACAGTAGGAAAAGCCCAGTCTACCCAGTTATATCCCAGCTAGCAGACGGCACATGAATGCATGTAGAGTACCACACCTTGTCAAACAGTTTTACTTCCTTTGCATCCATTCATGCACAAGATTCCCTCTTTAGTTCATCCCCTGCATGTTTCCTTTCCCATTGTGCAATCAAAAGGCTTTGTAACAATCTAAATAGCTAACAATATCATTCTTTATTCCGACAGCCATAAAGCCTAAGAGTTGTCTCGCCAAATAGAGAATCCCCCCACCCACCGGATGACAACAAGATCTGTATATTGCTTCCAGGGAGCATAAAAAGTACCGATACAAAAAAGGTTATTTCATAAAACCTGGACTCAAACTTTCCAATTTCATTTAGGGAAATAAATTCATAAAAATAAATCTGATGGCAGGAAATTAGCAGCATGAAAAAGGATGAACTGAAGTTACTTAGCTAAAATCTAGTATTTTGCAACAACTCCAGTGCATAATTGACTGGTTTCAAGATGAACCAGAACTCCAATAAAATCTGACAGAAGGGTACGATTTCTCCAACTTCTGCATATATAATTTACGAATACCAGGAACTCTTAAAAAAAATATATATATATTGGGCAAATAGTATACGCAGCAAGAAACATACGGCAAACACACCTGGAGTTACAACAGAGGTCAATTAAAAAAATTTCCATATCTTCTATTTGACCCTTAGGAATCATAACTAAAAGGGACACAATCAAAATGAGTTTTATCATATACAAACGTCTATGTGTAAACACCACACTTTGAAACAGTCCAGCTTTTCTGCAGATAATAGTGCATTTACTTTTATTCCGTGAAAACAGTTATGCACGTACAAAATACGATGCTAAGAGATAGTGGATTCCCAATGGTGAAAGACTCTTCCATTAGTAAAGAAACAAACAAACAAAAAAAAAAACAACCCATGCCGAGGCAATTCACTTAACCCGGGTATGCCGCACCAGTCTCCCGATATGGCCGAACAATCCCCCTCCCAATAACCACATCGTTCTATATCCAGATAAGCCTTTTTCCTAGTCTGTGGATGAGATGGCCACAATACCTTTATTTAACATCTATAAAATGCAAATGGAACAACATAACCTGCACATGCTCTAATTCTTCACTGTACCCCCTACCGGCAAGGGGTGGGAATATATCTTGTGCAATTTGAAACTTCCTAACTAATCCCTCAAATAGTAAGGCTGTTGCCCAGCTGCATCCCGCTCCATGATTGCTGCGGCTAAGGGCATGCAACAACAGGCGCTCCGTGCCGTTTGCCTCCGCCTCACTTTTTACGGCCTTCCCCAGACCACCCTTACCATGGTCCGGGTAAACACTAGAATCTGGTCATCGATAACTGCCCACATTCCCCCCTATCAGGGACCTGGGACGCTAAACCGCCCATGGCAATAACCAACCCAGGTACCCCCCTATCCAATGGCACCTGGGCATAATTGATCAAGTTAAATCCCCTTCTTGCATCAGTGAGGAGCTGCCATGGGAGGGACCAGTAAAACATGCAGCTGTAAGTGTTTCAGTGGCCGTTTGCATGGTTAACAGGAATATATCCAAGCCCATGTCAGACAAATGAATACCATCAACCCAATACAGGACAAAGCAATCTGCAGAGATCTCTTTGTATTTTAGCCACAGCCCACTAGCATTCTGCAAAAACCCCTACCCTCCTTGTTAAAGCTTCTTTCTGATTTTCTCCGGTTTGAGATGACTTAGCGACCCAGCAGCCAACCTAGTGATCAAGTAGGACCAGATCATCACCACCATGACCAAAGGAACTTTAGAAATGCTACGTCTTCTTTATCTTTATAATAAGGTTGATAGTTTTTATGGAGACTGTGTAGTCATGCCTCCCAGGTGAATGAATATGCATCTGGCCTGGGTTGCTCCCTAGCATATTATAGGAGTGTGGGTATCGTCTGGTTCCAGTAAGGTGTTTTTTGTTTTGTTTTTACAACTACTGCACTGGTAGGTTACCCTCATGCCTTCTTGTTTCTGCTCCTTGCGGATTACCCTAGTGCTTTTTGTTTAGAGTTGTAACTAATCACAATATGCAGTTAAACTCAAAGTCAAAATGTTACACCAGCATTTGCCACCTGTTATCTCTTTCTCCAGTCACTAAGGAGATATACTCAAAGCCTCACCCCCAAGCTCTTGTTGCTGCCATATTCTTAGCCCATAACATAAAGGAGTGACTCAATCCTTATCCTTCTTTGTCCCAACCCTTTTCATTCGTGTTCATATGCTGTCCTCTTTCCTGTCCTAATAAAAGAATACACAGTCATTATTCATATTGTTTGAATGAGCCCTTCCCCTCTGGCTTTTGCTGAACACGTAATTTGAAGAATATGTCTGATTAAGATAACCAAGAATACCCAGACTCCTCTGCTGTACTGGCCTGTCAGAGGTGAATGAACTTTGAGAGACTTTCTGACTATCACAGTTTCAAAGGATGCAGAGGATTTGGGAAACTTGTAAGCTCTGCAAAGCTTATAATTACAGGCCAGGAAGGCATCAATGGCCACATTTACTTCACAATGCAGAGAAACTGAGTCCAGGATGCAAGCTTTTATCTTGCAGATGCAACAGAAACCAATTTGAAAAGGAGATCCTATGAGGTGACAGTTTTGAATGAATCCTGGTGCCAAGAAGTGGAATCCAAGTCTAGCTCTATTCAAAACCCAGACTACAAGTTATTTACATAAACAGAGAAGAACAAAAGAAGACAAGAAGAATACAGTGCATCAAAGCCAGTATGATACAGGAACTTGTTTACAGTGGGAGGAGGAACAGGGTTAGAAGAATTCTTAGTTGAGGGAGGTCCTCACAAGCATTTCCTATACAGGATAGATTGTCATGACAACAGTATACGGTATTTTGTCTTTGGCCAGTTACGTCATTCATTCTGGAAGCTTCGGGAATGTTGTATTTTGATTATATAAGTCAGGGCAGGTCAGAGATTCACTGAGATGCAAGTTATTACAGATAGAGGGCAGTTATATTGCATCTCACAGGAACATTTGACTTTTAAGAAGCCAAATAAACTAAATTTGAAAACCTCTTGTGGATTTGAAATGTTCTTGTTGCCCTAAAGCTTTGAGTCCAGCAAAAATTAGACATTTTGGCACCCCAGATGGGACTCTAATAGCTGTTGTTATTATAATTATTAATTATTAATAAGCTGTAGTATTACTTTTGGCGGACGAAAGTATACTAGGTTCTTGAATGGTTCATTGGCTGGTCATTCAAAGATTGAGTTGCCCAGGTAGACTGGAGGATTATCCCGGAGAATTATGAGTTCAGAGCAGATGTGGAATGAAGTTGGATCCATTTTGTGAGTATGTAACAAGAAAAAAAAAAAAAAAAAAGGAAAAATCTGTAAGTATCAATGTTTTTATTTTATTTTATTTTATTTGTTGTATAGTGTATATAGATTGTGTGTTACATCGGGGTTAGAATACTTTTTGCAAAATGTTCTTTAATATATGTTAGGGAGACAGGATATGAGTTGATGATTTGATTAAAATCTAAATTAAGTTTTGCTATTTTCAGATTGAACAGTTGAAAAAACAGAGGGGTAGCCAGCACTAGTCAGTCTGGGGTCTTTTGTCCTCAGACCGCATGGCTTGGTCTCGGCAGCAGTTTCACTTTCACTTTACACCTGGTGAACGGCTGAGTAGAGCAGTTGTAGATTCAGAAGGAGAAAGAGGGAATAAGTTATAATTGGTAAGTTGAAAGTTATAATTAGTATAAGAAGGAGTTTTTGTTTCGTGGAATATTCCCCAAAGTTTGGTGGTTGTAGGTTACATGTGGTTACTTTCTTTCTTTTCCTTCTTTGATTAGCTTTAACAAGGAAGCCTATTTTTGTCTGTGTGCATCTATTTATATAAGTTAAGATTTTGTGTAAAATGGTTCCTTATAAGAAAAGTTTAGTGATTGTAGTTGAACTTAAATCTGGACATTAGTGAACTGCTGGCAGTGTGGTATATAGGGACATTTGAATTAATTGCTGCAGTTCATTAAACAGAGAAAGGAATCTTTCAGTGCTATGTTGTTTTTCATCAGCCTTGGCTGGCTTCAAGGATTTAGCAATGCTGGCAGAAGGAGCACAAGTCGTCCATCCAGTTTGCTCAGGTACTTTTATTTCCCACCATTAATGCAGAGATGCTCATATTTGCATCTAAGTTTTTAGAATTGTGTGCTTAACGAGAGTTTATTGTGAAGGGTGTGTTATTTCATTTGGTAAGAACGAAAGCATGAACCTGTGTTTATTTAAAGCCATTCATAATTAGATTTGATGTATCATTGGAGAGGGATGTATTGTTTTTTCTTTGGTCAGGGGTATAGGCAGAGAGATAGAAAGGAAAACAATCTATAGATATACTACAAGAGAGCGACTCCATTTTAATGAAATGATCTGTTTAAGTGTTTTATCACTTAACAAACCTATTCATTGAGTGTAATAGTTGTTTGGCGGGAGAGGAGGTGAACCCCCCCTTAGGAATGTGTTTGAGAAGAAAGGAAAAAGAAAAAAAACACCTGGGAGTGAGTCACTTTTTAAAATGGATTTTACAGTTCTGCTGAGAGGTTTGAGGTTTAAGTATGTTATAGGACTGAGTGCACAGGTGATAGAAGAGGGACTAATGGATTGATCTGTTTAATGTGAAAACAGAAATTTGTGTTGAAAGTATGGGGAAAGTGAATATTAGGGATGAGAGATGACGTAATGTTAAAGAGGGAAGAGATTTATGAATATGCAGAAGGATGTGTGCTGAGACATTTAGAATGTTTTGGGTAACAGTAGAGAAAAGATGTAAGTCAGTTGCATTTAATTGTGTGAAGATAGGATTTATTTTAACTTAAACACAGGTCAGAAATAAACGGACGGCATGCAGCAGTAAGGATGATAAATATTTCTCAGTTTTGATTATACCTCAGTAGCTGCTACCTTTTAGAAGAAAGGAAATGAATTAGGTTGCTTGTTTTGATGGGAGTTCAGATATTGGACGTTTGTATTGTGGACGGTTTCGACGGTATGTTTCGACGGTATGTAAAGGAGTAAGATTGTGAGACGGTGAACAGCAGAGAGTTAAGCAGCAATGCCTATTATCTATTTATGTGCCAGTAAGAAAAACTTTTGGTTAATGCATATTAATATGTGCCATCCTTTTATTTTGCAGACTTCCAGACTCCTAGCTGATAGGTCTGTGCTTTTGGAAATGATTCGTATTTCTATTTAGGGTATTTACAGGATTTGGTAGTAAGAACTTTGTGGAACATATGCATATTGGATGGAAATAGAATGACTTCTAATTAAGTGCAAAGTTGTTTGTTTTAAGTTTTTCATTTAGAAGGTGAGTTAGGAGTTTACAAGCATAGGAAAACAAAAAGGTTTTAGATTTGTAAAAGGAAGTAGCTCTTATCACAGGGGACAGCGCCTCCTAGGGGTGGACCATCAGAGAAAGGAAAGTAGCTTTATGACTGCTTTTTGCTGAATTAAGGTATAATAGCAGTTTGACTTTTAAGGAACCTGTAATGTCATTTTTAAATTTAATTTTAATCATATTAACTGTTATATATTAGATTTCTTTCCAGGGTACCAAAGCACAAAGCGCATCTGTCTCTGTTCTATGGAAGATGAAGATCAGTTTATTCCAGTTTGATTCCTTTTCAATTTTTGAATAGATCTATTCTATTTTTAATCCTGAGTTTTTGTTTTCTTTTGTGGATCGATCCAATTCTTTTATATTTTTAAAATACGTTTTTCTTTTTGAGCTCAAAAGTTTGTCATGTTGTTTGTTCTATGTTACATGTGTACAAGGAGGAATGAATGAATGCATGTATTATGTGGTCAGTGCTGTGACATATATGTTTTAATGTACAGTTTGAGTATTTATGTTTGTGGTCTGGACCATTGCATGATGTTTTGAAATAATGTGGGGATTATTTGGCAACTTAAATATAGGGAGTACGTGATATAAAAGTATTTTCTTACTACTTAATTGGATTTGTTGCACTTTTATTTAGGTTTGACTTCATGCACATGCATCTAATCTAAGGAGCTAAGAGATTCTGCCTTGACATCATCACTGAATCCTACTAAAAGAACTATATACGCACTGAATGCAGAAATTATGGTCACAGACTTTCTTACATATTATATGGACTGCAAGGCTTACAATTTATACCTGATATTTGCTTTTTTCTATGTTTTGTGGGAATGACTTTATGCAGAATTTAGGTTCTTTCATTCTTTGTCAGCACTTAGGTGTTCAAGTTAATAATATTATTTGAAGTGATGCTGTTTTTATTAGTTTGTATGTTCCAAGTTAAGTAATATTTTCCAGTCTTAGATTTTATAATACTTATATGCTGAATCAGTTAAATGTGTATGTACTAGGTTTTTCTATCTTTATCTATGGAAGCTGCTTTGATCACATAGAGGGTGATGTGTTTCATTGTGATTCAAATATGATAATTCAGGGTTCAAGAGGGAGATCTCTTTATATTTCTCTTCCACACCAGCTTAAGTTATAAGCTATTTCTATTCTTTTGCTTTGCAGCTTGCACTTAGGATAATCACTTTGCTGATCTTTAATATCTCAATATTCTATCTCTTATTCTAATGTTTTCGCTGAACTCTTCTTTGAATATCTTTTCTTATGACATTATTTACTAGATTTTACCTAATGACCGTTTTACTTTCTACACAAAGATTTCTTACTAGTGTAGCCTGTGATGCTTATTATGAGACTGTTCTCCTTGGAACAAATACTGACCTTACACATGAGGAGCTCTGCTATAGGGATCTGCAACATTCTATTACTATATCTTTCGGTATATTAATTGCTCATTGTTCTTTTCTTTTTATTTTGGCCCTTTCACTATAAACTCTATCGGTGACTTATAAGCTAGTTGGTTTCTATTTAGGATTCCAAAGGGGAAGATATAATTTTCCTTATTTCTGTCTTTTATTTATATGACATTCCTTCCTTCCCTGTGTAAAATCTTACACTGATGGTTTATCAATTCTGCAAAGTAGTTCACATAATATGTTAAAGACTTTCTCACAGAGTTAGCTTTCATTTATTGTTATGATTATCCCCAATATATTTAGACTTACCATCATTTGAGAAGGGTATTAGCCCCATTTCCCCTAGTATCTGAAGACGAAGCAGTATTACTAGCCATCATTTACCTTAATAATTAATACTTGCCCTACACAGCTGTATTATCTCTTGGACATATGACTGCCATAAGTGAATTAGGACAGTCCATACAGTGAGTGCTTTCACTGCTACAGTTTATTGTCATAATACTGGATAGCACTATACATACCCTACAGAATTAGTATGATGTTTTAGACTTTTGCTATGCCTTTGCCTATCATGCATATGCTTTTGTATTTGATCTTCCATCACTACAGCATATGACTAGAATATGTCTTATGCTTTGCAACACTTTTACATCAAGTATGCATAACACAGTATGAGTTTTTCTATAGATTCTTGGTTTTCTTCTATGTTATTGGTTTCTTTACTTTTCTGGTAAGGTGCATTGATTATATCCCTGGTTGCCATTTTAATGAATATTATCCTGGGTAGTTGTTCACAACAACAGTATTCATTGAAAAGATTTGCCCAGTATACCTAGTATTATATGAGAAACACAGTACTTTCATACTAGTCTCTCTGTGTACTTATCTTTACATGTTATACCACTATTATGTACTTACTTGATTCTGAAAGATAACATATGTGATCATGTTATTATGAAGTAGGTCCTTTTTATAATGCAGGTATCTGTATAGCTCCATTATAGAGCTAATAGCTACCTAGTGAAAATTAGTTTTGATGATATTTTTTTTATTAACTAGTGAATGCTTGTGGGAGTATCATTCATATTAATTAGGAATCTAGAGGGACATACACCTATGCACTACACCTGATAAATACCAAGGTTAGGGGTTAGGTTACACTTTTAAGTTCCTCTGTCATGGCTTAGCATCGAAGACTGATTGATGTGACACCTGTCCATTAAAGGTGTCCCATAGAGGGAAATGAAGAATATGTCTGATTAAGATAACCAAGAATACCCAGACTCCTCTGCTGTACTGGCCTGTCAGAGGTGAATGAACTTTGAGAGACTTTCTGACTATCACAGTTTCAAAGGATGCAGAGGATTTGGGAAACTTGTAAGCTCTGCAAAGCTTATAATTACAGGCCAGGAAGGCATCAATGGCCACATTTACTTCACAATGCAGAGAAACTGAGTCCAGGATGCAAGCTTTTATCTTGCAGATGCAACAGAAACCAATTTGAAAAGGAGATCCTATGAGGTGACAGTTTTGAATGAATCCTGGTGCCAAGAAGTGGAATCCAAGTCTAGCTCTATTCAAAACCCAGACTACAAGTTATTTACATAAACAGAGAAGAACAAAAGAAGACAAGAAGAATACAGTGCATCAAAGCCAGTATGATACAGGAACTTGTTTACAGTGGGAGGAGGAACAGGGTTAGAAGAATTCTTAGTTGAGGGAGGTCCTCACAAGCATTTCCTATACAGGATAGATTGTCATGACAACAGTATACGGTATTTTGTCTTTGGCCAGTTACGTCATTCATTCTGGAAGCTTCGGGAATGTTGTATTTTGATTATATAAGTCAGGGCAGGTCAGAGATTCACTGAGATGCAAGTTATTACAGATAGAGGGCAGTTATATTGCATCTCACAGGAACATTTGACTTTTAAGAAGCCAAATAAACTAAATTTGAAAACCTCTTGTGGATTTGAAATGTTCTTGTTGCCCTAAAGCTTTGAGTCCAGCAAAAATTAGACAAATTCCACTGCAGTGTCCTGAATAAAACTACTTTGTCCCATTGCTCCTTTGAGTCTTTGGAAAAGCAATTACCGTAAAACTTGTTTTAACAAGCAATTACCTAATTTATCTGATGAATTGAATATGGTCTCATCCAACTTTGGTCAAAAAGATTATTTTGACTGTACTGATGTTACTAGAGTCATCTTCTTAGGCTTGTGCTTTTTTTCAAATTTTTGGCAGTTTATATAAGGATTTATTTTAAAAAGTTCTAGACCGCCAATCACCATTTATTGGCGGTTTAAAGTGTAACATTCATAATCATAACAGACAAGTTACATAAAAAAAAAAAAAAAAATACTACAATCATAAATTATCTTCCCAATGCTCACTGCAATCAAATCCTTAACATACCCAAGTACAGTCACATCCCTTTCTTCACAAATCCTTCAGTTAATCACTGCCTCCGTTCTCTTTCCTTTCACTTCTCCCCATCTTTTCCTTCCCTTTCATTTATACTTATCGACCCCAACCTAAGCTCAAAACAGCAAGGAAAAACCCCCCCACAAATAAGTCATCTGAAACCATAAAAATGCAGTTAAAAATGAAGTGCTAAGTATAATGACAGGACAAAAGTCATCCCCTCAAAAAAAGAATGCTTTTACAAATTTTCTAGAATTTGATACTAAATGTTCTGCCTTAACCATAGCCAGAAGAGAATTCCAAATAACTAGGCCTTGAACGTAGAATAAGTGTTCCCTAAATTCATCCAACCTAATTGCTTTGAATGAGGGAATACAAAGCAAGTTTTGAGAATCAGACCGTAGACTCCTGACTGGTTGATATAGCTTCAAGGCTGCATTACAGGAAGGAGGCACCAATCCACGAATTCCCTTAAAACACAAGCATAGCGATTTTAAAATTTGCTGTGCCAAAATTATGGGAAGCCAGCGAAGCTTGGCCGGAATAGGAGCGATATGGTCCTGGACAGCAGACCCAGGATTAATGCAAGCAGCCACATTCTGTACCAATTACATGGCACTTACAGTGAATTACAAAGGTCAAAAGAAGCAATCATAAAGGAGTGCATCACAATTTTTAAATCCATTTCACCCAAAAATGGACACAATCGACATAAAAGATGCAATTTATAGAACACCCCCCTTCACTACTCTAGCAATTTGGAGTTCCATGGTCAATTTGGTGGCCAGAAGGATCCTTGGAAACAATGGGAACGGTGATATCATCCACAAACACCTCATGTGGAACTTGTTCAGAAGTTATTCTCGCAAAATAAAGAACTTCTGGTTTGGTTTTTTTGGTTGGTTTTTTTTTAGTTTAATAACCTATTCTCCATTAACCAAGACCTCAACCTTATTAAACATACAGGAACTCTGTTGACGGCATCAGTAAAGGAATCCTGTATAGGGATAAAAACCTGGATGTGATCCACCGTAAAGTCTGAAACTCACATCCATATCAGCCATCACTTTACATATAGGAACAATGTAAAAATTAAAGAGTATAGCTAAAAAGGTAGAACCCTGTGGTATACCTTTTATTGAGAAAAAGAGAAGACTTCTAACCACCAACCACAATTTCCTGAGTACAACCTATTAAAGATTGAAACCATTTCAACACCACTTTCCTAATTTTCATTTGTTATAATCTATTCAACAGTAAAGTGGGATCAAAGGCTGTGGACAGGTCCAGGAGCACTAAAAGCTCCTAGCCCTGATCAAAACCCCTGTGAAAAGTATATACTAATGACAAGATTTCAGTATTATGAGCTAGTCTAAATCCACACAGATGGCGATTTAAAATCTCATTATCTACGAATGTTTCCAATTGAGATAAAACTCACTCCAAAATTTTTAGAGAGAGAAAGGACAAATTTGAGATAGTCAATAATTAGTAAAATCATCAACATCAGAACAAGCTTGTTTTAGATTCTGCTTTACAGTTACTCTTTAAGAATGTGCAAGGAAAAAAAAATTCATTTTGTTTTGGGGAGGTTCCCCCCCCCTCACATATTTCAATTCGTGAATTGTTTGATTTGTTTCATTCATGAGAAAAAAAGGAATCAAAAAAAGCCACACACGAAAATAAAGCTTCCTGGGTCCTCTTGCTCACCCAGAAAAATGCCAGGGCCAAGATTCCCCCCAGCTCCCACTAATCCGTTGTGGTGGGAATCCACCAGTAAGGCCTAGGTTCAGGCTGGCATAGGCCGAGGGAGCCATGTCGCTGTGACCTTGGCCTATTCAATGCCGAAGCCTAGACCCAGCAGACGCTGGGGACTTGGCCCAGGCTGGCACCTAAACCAGGCCCAATGCTGCGATCTGGCCTGAAGGATGGGTCCTGATGCCAGGGGACTTGGCCCAGGCTGGTGCCCAGGGACTCTGCCCGGACCAAAGTCCGATACCACCACCCAACCCAGAGGCCAGGTCCTCACCTGGGCATCGGCATAGGCCGGAACCCAGATCCAGGCCAGACGTCAATGCCTCGGCCAGGTACCAACTCGAATGCGCGACCTAACTCGGAGGCCGGGTCCCAACACAGCCCAATGCCGCGACTCAACCTAGATAATGGGTTTGAACGCCTGGGCCTCAACCTAGGGTCAGGCCCAAGCCCGGAGCTCAAGCCTCGCAGCTGCTTCTGCAACTTCTTCTCTTCTGATGCAGGGAGTTGTGCAGGAGTTAAAGTAACTGTCAAATTTACTCCAACAACCGGGTGATGACATGGGAGCAGATGCGAGGCCTGGGCTCCAGGCCTGGGTCTGACCTTAGGCAGAGGCCCAGGCATCAAGACCAGGTCTGGGCCAAGGCCCTGACATGGGACCTGGCCTCCAGATCAAGTTGCAACATAAGCCTGGGTCAGTACCAGGCCTCTGGATCAGGTCATGGCATCAGGCCTGGGTCCAGGCTCCGGCCTAGGCAGAGGCCCAGGTATTGGGACCCGGCGTCAGGCATGGGTCCGGGCAGAGGCCTCGGCATTGAGAGACAGCCTCTGTGTTGGGTTGCAGCATTTGACTTTGGTCCAGGCCGAGGCCTGACCTTGCCATCAGATACCCGATGGATCAGGTAAGACCTTTTAGGTCTCAGCAGACATTGGGTTGGGCCCAGGTAGAGCCCCCACTTTGGGCTTTGGCCTATACCCTAAGCAAGGTCCTAACTTCAGGCCTAGGCTTAGACCAAGATATTAGTGTTGCACTAAGGTGTAGGTCATGGCCCCTGCTTTGAGCCTCGGCCTATACCTTAGGCGATACCCCAGCCTCAAGCCTATACTTAGGCCTGATGCATTCCTTTCTAACAAATAGGGTTATTTTCATTTTTTTTTGGGGGGGGGGGGGGGGGGGGGGACGACACCCTGAATGAAACCAATTGCTCTTATTCGTTGTGTTTTTGAAATTTGTTTGTAATGAATGCACATCCCTATCATCGGGTACGTGTCCCCCAGAAAGAGAAAAATTAACAAAAACTAAGAAAATTAGCCAAGTCTTGTCTCAAAGGTTTTAACGAGACAGAGCAGAGACATAGGAGAATAATTAGTTTTCATATTGGCAATGATTTCCAAAATCTCCCCCTTAAAGACTTCTTGAAAAACTCCTCATAGAACTGGTACATCAATGTCATCAACTAGACTATTATCAGTCAGTATCACTGAAAACTGTTTTGCAAGATTCCCAACTTTATCTTGAAAAAAACAGACCTATCTGCTCAACTTATAGCATTCATTTCCTTCCTTCCTGTAGAATAGATGGAATGGAAGTCAAAGATTTCATAATATGAAACAGTTCTTTCGAACAATTAGAGCTGCCTGAATTTGGGTAGAAAAAACAAACGCTTTTCGAAATTTGTAACAATCCAGTTCAGTCAAATACTTTTCCTTATTAATATCATTAGGGATTTGTCACAATTTGTGCTCTAAACTCCTTAAATTTCACTTTTTAACTTCTAACCCCTTGTTGATCCAAGGAGTTGTGTGGCAAAAACTGTGCCTGTAAGAGTTAGTATTAATCAAATCCAAAGCTCTCTTCAATGTAACCTCCCTCTTAGTAACAACTACCTCAGTAGAATTCATCTGACCATTAACTCTGGAATCCACACTTCTTTCAAATCAATCTCAAAGAAAGGCCGCTTTTAAAAAAAAGTTTTCACTGGTGTCTGCCTATGAGAAGAAATTCACCTAAAACCATCTAAAAAAATTAAAAAAGTGGTCAGACCATGGGACTTGAAAGGAACAATGAACATCCTTAAAGCAAAAAGATTACCATTTAAAAAAAAAAAAATAGATAGATCTAAATAATGGCCATGTTTAGGGGTACTTTACTTAACCAGCTATTGCCAGCCCATAGCATTCATAATATTAAAATACAAATTCACAGTTTTCAGACCAAGATAAAACATTCATATGCAAATTAAAATCACCAACAACGAATAGCTCCTTCGTTTCTATAATCACAAGTCAAATAGCAGATCCGAAAGTAATGAAGGAGATGATTTTATTAACGTGGTGGTGGTGGTGGGGGGGGGGGGGGGGGGTCATAAGACAAACTTCCCAAGCTCCAGAAGATACTACTAGGACTTCTAGTTCTGTCTTTTCCAATGAAACAAGTGATAAATTCAAAAATTTCTTAGCTAAAGTAAGTAATCCACCACCTCAACCAGATGGCCTATTTTGTTTATTTTATTTTTAAGATTTGATAGTCAAGAAATTGCAACTTAAGCAAAAGTCTGTATTCTTTAAACAAGCTTCTGTTATACAAAATAAATCCAGTTTATACTTAAATAAGCCATTGCTATAGCAATTTTTTTTTTTTTAGATTGTCTGGATATTGACTAACAGGAAAAAAAAAAAAAAAAAAAAAAAAGACATGAGTTTTTTTTCAACTTTTACTGGATCGAGAACCCTATTAAGTCACTCCTAGGGATCATATATACATGGAAGACCAGCATAGCAGCCTATACATGTTAGTGTAGGAATAGAAAAGCAAGCCATAAGAAAAAAAAAAAAAATACATGTTAAGAGACACCAAGATCACCCAAAAGTGCACACAAGAGAGAAAGCTCCTTTGGCACGTGGCGCCTCTGGCGTCCAACCTCAGTTTATACCTGGCATTGCTCTATGATGTCACAAGGGGCGGGCTCAACTAGTCAATCAGCCAGGCAGGGAGGGTACAATGATTCAGACGGACAGCAGAGACTTGAGAGGAAAGTCCAATAGCTGCTAAATGCTCTGGCCAGATGGCAGGACCTAGTTTAATTCCCTCCGGCGTCCTCACCTATCCTAAGAACCCAAGGCAATGTGCAAACCCAGCAGTCCATCTATGTTACTGCAACATTTATTCCAGAAGCATTACAGATGATAGCTGTCATTGCCTTGCTTTCTGCTGCTGCTTTAATTTAATCAGACCTTCGTACTTATGTTATATTGAAGTTCTTTATCAATATGACCACCGCTTCCCTCTTCTGCTAGTGCTTCTGGTATTACCTCACTAACCTTAAATACTCCAAAGAAACAGATCACTCCTACCATGGACTAGATTCACTGATGGCCAACCTTTTGAGCTCAGTGTGTCAAAATTAATTTTAAAAAACGAGCATAACTCGGGTGGTGTGTCACTTCTAGAAAAATCCATAATTTTGTAATATTTGTAGCTCTAATATTAACAAAAAGTTATAATTTTAATATATGTACTGTATTTATTAATAAAGCAAAAACAAATAATTCTTTACCTTACCTGCTTAGTGACTTTTTTGTTGCTGAATTTCATTGGCTAAATCTTCAATTGAAGGTTGGTATTTCGTACACTTCAAGTCCAAGCAAGCTTTATAAACTTAATCTGTCATTCGGATTCTTTTATTGGCTCCCATTCATTTTCACACCACTCCCTCCCCATCCCCCAGGCATGCACACATTCATTCTCACACACACAGACCCCCAGGCAGGCACCCATGCATTCACATACATACACCCCCAAACAGAGTCCCATTCATACACATGCACACACTAAAGGCAGACCCCCCCCCCCCTCTCTTTCTTTTGCCAGCAACCTCGGAACCTCTCTCATTCCTCTGCTGCCACTGTCACTGATGCCGCATGGCTATTGGGGAGGTGCTGATTCCTGCTACTGACACTGAAGCCCATTCTGCTGCCTCCTCTGTGCAGGCCCCGTGGGCTTCCACTTTCTCCATGCTGATCTCGTACATTGTGAGATCCATAAAGTGCTATTCTTGCACATTCCCAAAGATTACACTAAAAAGTAAATTTTTTTTTTGCCTTTGCTGTCTGATCTTAGTTTTCGAATTGGTTGGTCACAGGCTTTTTTTTCCCACCTTCCCTTTCTTATTTTGCCAATTCCTTTTATATTGTCTTTTTTTCTGTTTCTTTTCTCTCCATCTTCTTCCCTCAAACACACAGTCAGGTTCTCATTCTCACATGCATTTCTCTCTCTCACACACACACACAGGCTCTCGCTGGCACATGCTCTCTCTCATACAATCATTCATACACACAGGCTCTCACTGGCACATGCTCTCTCATACAATCATTCATACACACAGGCTCTCACTGGCACATGCTCTCTCTCATACAATCATTCATACACACGGGCTCTCACTGGCACATGGTTCTCTCATACAATCATTCATACACACGGGCTCTCACTGGCACATGGCTCTCTCTCTCACAAACACACAGAGGCTCTCACATGCTGTCTCTGCAAACATTCAGGTCTTCACTCCCACACACAGTCTCTCAGCTCATCTCAAACACGCACACATGCACACTCTACAGACCTTCAGCCTCTCTCTCACCTCTGGGCCTCCTCTTCGCGGGTCGCCGCAGGATGGGCTCTGCAGCGGCCCTGATCTTCTCGGGCCGCGGCGGCCCTGCTACTGGGCCTCTTCCTCTTCTCGGGCCGCTGCGACTTGGAATTCGCGGCGGCCCGTAAACGCAAATGCTGCTCCTCTTCTGCACACGCTGATGCTTCTCCTCCTTCCTGCCCACGCGGCTCCGGCAACGTTTACTTCCGGGGCCGCACAGGCAGGAAGGAGGGGGAGCATCAGCTCGTTTAAATGCAATCTTTGTCTTGAGCCTCATCGCTGCGCCGCATGAGCCTCCCTGTGCCCGGGGGCATTGGTGGAGGGGTCCGGAGGGTAGGGGGATACTAAAAAACACATTTTAAAGGGTCGGCGCAGCTGAAAAAGAAAAGGCTCGGCGCAGTCGATAAAAAAAAAAAATAATAATAATTCCCGATAGTCCTTGAAACGCTGCGCGTCAGCAAAAACGTCTCTGCGTGTCACCCCTGACACGCATGTCATAGGTTAGCCATCACTGGACTAGATACATTTTATTTCATGTTTCACCCATCTCAGGGCAATCTCTAAGTCACTCCATCATAACAAGTGTAAGCAATTGTTAGAATTTTGTTCCTTCTGATAAGATCAGTTCTACTGATGCCATGTAATCTTCACCTAAGACTCTTTCACTGACCCTATTGCTTTTGTTTTAAAAGAATAGATGTGAAAGTTAGTATCAGTATTCACTGTTTATGGACAGCTGGTTTTAGCCAACTGTAGCCCTACCACTTTGCATATAATCTGAACATTTGCTATAGCTCCCTCAGACACACACACACTTTCCAGTGATGCGGCACAAAGTTTTGAAGAATGGGTATTAAAACATGCTAGACCCTCACTGCCCCCAAAGCACCTTTGCTTTCCGATATTTCAAGGGTAATAAGACCAAATTATTGAAACTTCTTCCAGCTTTTCTGGGAGTGGCAACATAGCCCAGTGGCTAAAAACAGTGATCAGAATAGGTTGATCCTCCTTGGGTGGTTAGACTACCCTATGTGTAGCCAAATAATTAAAAAGTTTTCTCCTAGACTGCCCTTCCATAAAAACTTACTGCTTTTACTCGGTGATACTATTCCAAGAACCCCAGACCCCCATCGCTATGCTGGGAGCCTCTCGGCTCACCTCGCTGCCTCAGATGTCAGTAACCTGCAATAAGAACTCTGGAAAGTCCCAGTTCGGGGCATTAGTGCCCTTTCAAGTAAGGGCTGTAAGTGGTGCAGCCAGGAAGAAATTACCGTGGACAAACTGCCAATAATAGTTTATGAATGTAAAGAACTGCTGCAGAGCCTTGAGGCCTATGGGTCGTGGCCAGTCCAGGACGGCCTTGAGCTTATCTGGATCCATTCAGAGACTGGTCTGGGAGATAGTGCACTTTTCCGATTTTGCACAGAGCTGTGCTCCCAGAGTCAGAACTTGCTTCACATATTGTCTGCATTACTCTAGAGTTTTGGAAAAGACCAGAATATCATTGAGGTAGACTACCACATGAGAGTGGAGAAGGTCCCGGAAAATCTCATTAACCATGAACTGGAAAACTGCAGGGGCATTACACAAGCCATATGACATTACCAAATATTGGTAGTGTCTATCTCTGGTGTTGAAGGCGGTTTTCCCCACTCGTCTTCACTGATCCTGATCAGATTGTATGTCCACCGGTCAAGTTTAGTAAATATCTGAGCTCCCTGAGGCAGTCAAATAGCTCCATGATGGATATAGATGTTTTGTAACAGCATTGAGCCCACGATAATCAATACAAAAGGTGGAGTAACCCATCCTTTTTACCCACAAAGAAAAACCTGGCCCCAGCAGGGAAAGATGATGGGTATATGAACCGCCTTTCATGGACATACTAAGACACAGCATCAGTCTCCAAGGCAGAAAGAAAGGGTAAGGGAGACCCATTTAGTGGAAACAATTGTGCTTTCTAAGTGTTTGGTCCCATTCTATGGAACACATTGTTCCACTCTAAGAGCCATTGAGAAATTTACTATCTTTCAGAAACAGTTGAAAGCTCTTCTGTTCAACAGACCTTGATCTCCTGAAGTTAGCTTTGTCTCTTGTCTAGCAACAGGATGGAATGTTTATTTAACGATGTTAAATATTAAAATATATAAAAAACAAAACTATTATGTGTTTTATTTTGTCCACAATACACTTAGTTATGGTCTCCTGTATAGGCAGGACAGAAATTGTTAGAAATAAGCCCTCCCTCTAGCAGGCATTTTCCCTGGCAGGAGGTCGAAAGAGCAGTCAAAGGTGTGATATGGGTGAACAGTCTCAGCTTACTTCTTTCTAAAGACATCCGCATATGCGTGGTACTGTGAAAGCAGCCTGGGTAGGTTCGAGATGGCCAGTCAGACCAGAAGGGTGGCCAGCTGGACCTTGGAAAGACATCACTCAACATAGGGGATGCTTCATCTGGCGATCTGCAGGGTTTCCCCAGTCTCTATGTTTTACCTAAGGCAGTCAATAAGGCCCAGCCACCAAGGAAGGTCCAAGATGATCTTACTGACCACCTTAGGTAAAACAGAACGATCTACTCCCAAAGTAGTAAGCCGGTTTGCATCTGTAGCAACGCAGTGATTCTGGTAATCCTGCCTGGTAAAGATTCCCCCGATACAGATTATACCATGAGCGTGACCTTCATTTGTTCCATGGGAATCCATACTGGAGTATTACCACCTTGTCAAAATTCCCAGCTGCACAGATATCCAGGAAGGCTTGGACTTGGATACGAGTGTCTCGGAAGGAAAGAGATCAGGACTAAGATCTGGAGAGAGGAGCAAGTTCGACCTAGGGTGGCCACTCCTACCAACCCTAGTTCCTGGAGTTTACTAGCTTGTTAGGGAAACGAGTTGCAAAGTGCCACAAGCCTGCAGAATACAAGCAGAGGTTAAGACTCCTTTGCTACTGTCTCTCTTCTGGCGACATCCAGAGGCCATCTACAAACATGGGCTCCTCTGGTGGGTCACATGTCTCAGACTAAACAGGAGTCATGGGGTGCTGAAAGTGGGGAGCCAGATGGAGACATCTGGACTGGTCTATTTCCCTCACCTGCTCCCAGAACCTTAGATCCAGTCAAACTGCCAGCCTAATAAACTCTTCCAGGGTGTCCATTGGGTCCCGATTAATCAGTTCATCCTTAAGCTCGATAGACCTTGCCAGAAGATGGTGGCCAAGCTGTCGTCCCTCCACTGGATTTCTGATGCCAAAGTATGAAAATGCGCTGCATACTCTTCAACTGTCTTGGATCCACGATGTATCTGGAGGAGGACCGGCCTGGCTCATAAAAAAATGGAGGTGAAATTTGTCAGGAAGTGATTCAGGTCATCTAAGAGCAGGTCCTCTTGTTCCACAGCAGAGACTGAATAAAGGTAATCTTGGCCTTATCTATGGAAAACAGAGTTGCCTGGAGCATAAAATGTATATGGCATTGGTTGAAGAAGCCCCTGCACTCTTATGCATCCCCATTGTAATGGGGCAGTGGTGATAACAGTGGAATCAGACTTACAGGAGGCACCAGTGGAGAAAGAATCACCGGCAGAGTTGGAGGGGTTGACAGGGCATCCTATGAGCCGCGAGTCTCTAAGACCCTGTTACTTGATCCAGGACCCCCTGCTACTGAATACAGTGGCCTGTTTGATTAACAGACGGTGAGACCTCATATGTACTACGGCAGGCTATTAAATATGTGCCCCTCAATGCCAGTAGTTTAATCGTGCGGCCTCGGTAAATTCTGATGGTAGAATATGATGTTTGTTTGAATATTTACTTGAAGAATTCATCATAAAATCAACAGTTCTAAAATTTATACTGAATACAGTGGGCCATGCTCAGAATTGCTTGTAAGGCAGCCAGGTCCATGGGTTCATTGTCCCAACAAACTAACACCCTCAGTAATGGTGGACCCTTGGTATGTGGTATGGTTGGCACGGCCTAGCAAGTAAGCCCACACAGACAGCCGGCGGACAAGTCTTGTGGCAGGACCAACTGGAACTTTGCTTATACCAGCTGCTTCCCCCGCAGGTTGAGCACTTGGGTTTTAGTGGCAGGCAGGACTTACCAATCCAAAGACGAGAGTCCAAAGCCAGGTGAAGGTCAGGATGGGATGCAGACTGCAGAAATATGACTACAAGCCAGAGATTGGGGCAGGGGGCAGATGAGGCAGGAGTCAAGTCCAGGTGGCAATCCAGAATGGTCAGAGTCTGGGAAATCAGGCCAAGGAAAGGAAAGACAAGGATATGACAGGGCAAGGACAAGGCTAGGCAAGGAGTCCGGAACATAGCAAGACTAGAACAGGACCTGAAACAGAAACATAGGCACAAAGGCAAAAAACAAGGATACACACACTGAAGACCAGGAGCAACAGGTCTTCTGGAATCTGAGGCGAAGAAATGCAGGATCCGAGGGCCTTGTGTATATCAAAGCAGTGATGTCATCAGGCGGCGACTCCAGCTGATTTCTGCTGAGGTGCCTATATCACGTACGCCTAGGCACGTTCATAAGGCAGCTGCCGGCGGGGGGACATCACAGCAGTGTGCATCAGTGGCTTTCTGCCACAACAAGGAGCTGGGAGCCTGGTAAGAGGGGCGGCTCATAGGTGCACCCTGCTAGTCGCGGAGTGTGACACTAGCAAATTAATATCTGCTTTGTCCTGGCCATTCCAAGCTACAGTTCACTACTAATATCTACACATCCTTGCATATACCTTAAACAAATTGATATATATTATCTCATTTCTAAAACCTAGCAGTTAACATGACTGTGCAGCATTCTCAGCCAACCTGGATCTGGGAATCAAACCAGAGTCTTCTGCATGGCAGTGCAAATCATTTGACACTGAGCTCCTGGACTGACCCCATTTGATATTCTTTTTTTTTGTTCCCTCTGCCTATTTAGCTGTCCTTTGACAATAAAACCATGCTATTCCCCCCCAAGTAAAAAAAGAAGGAACTGCTCCAGCCTGAAGCTATTTTATGCCTATACTGAACTAATGCTTTAATTGTGGGCATCTACAGAAAAAGCATTTCTGGGACAGTAATTCATAAGGAAATCTGGAAAACTGCAACACCTCACTTGAACTACTCCAGGCAGTATTTCTATTTAGATACAGATTTAGACAAATTGAAGATGGCTGCTATGCCGGGTTTTATTTTTTTTTTTTTAGAACCTGTTACAGTACCACCCCGCTGCACACCAGTATGCGGCTTTTAAATCTAAACATCAGAAATATAACAAATGCAATGGTCATTAAATATTTAAAAAAAAAAAAAAAAATTCTTCCATTCTGTATCTGCAGGAAACAGAATTCTCATAAACCAGCTCCAATATATTTGAAAAAGAAAAAGGAATCAGCATAAAACTAATAGTGCAGAATAAAGGTAGGAAAGAGTCAAGTTTATATGTCGGTTGATTTAGGGGCCTATTTACCAAGGCATGTTAAGACTGGTCAGCGATATACATTGCCAGCTGATTTTAATGCCCATGTTAAACAGCAGTTTTTACACGGTTATTCGGTAAAACTAATAAGATACAAATCAGGGCCTCATTAAAATTGCAGAGTTAAAACGGTTGTATTCTGTTTAATCCAGCTGCAATCTATATATCTTACCTCTCCAGCACAAAGACCGATTAGTAAGAACTACAGGTTGCAAACTGAGGTTACAAAGGGTAGCAGTGGGGGCTCTCAGCCACTTGCACCACCAATCCAACCCCCCCCCCCCCCCCAAAAAAAAAAATTAACTACACCTCCAACACCTGTAGAAAAAATATAGCTTGGCAACATGACACACTTAGCAAGGTATTGAGTTAATCCCCATGGTAGTTGTACATAAAAACTGCTGGCCACATATTTTATTTATTTATTTGCTTTTATATACCGACATTCATTGGGGTACATCACATCGGTTTACATTAAAACAACTGGAACAGTATGACGAGGGTCACATTATTTTACATTTTAACATTAACTGAGAATGAGAAACATATACAAAAGTCATTTAACATATACAGAGGTCATTTAACAAAATTGTTTAACACTAACTGGGTCTGTGTGGGTCTGAGATTGGGAGGCAGGGGGGAGAGGAGGAGGAGGGGGGGGGTTAGGTTGTGTCATGGTAGGCGTTGAGGAACAGCCATGTTTTCAATTTCTTTTTAAATGTGTGAATGGAGGGTTCTTGTCTGAGTTAACCAATAAAGGTATTAATAATGTTAACCCATCCCTTAGCACAGAGCTTTCCAAACTTTTCATGTTGGTGACACTTTTTAGACAAACAATTTCGTGACAGTAATTCAGTCTACTAGCAAACAAGAGGTTAAACAAACGAAATGTATTTCGACAATTTATGTAGGTTTCCTTAAATATATACATAAATAAAATGTTTCACGACACAACCTATCTTGTGAAAACCTTTCATTTATATTAAAATATATAATATTCCAAGATTAATGTTATTGTTATAATTTATGAGTAACAATAATAAAACAAAGTTTTTGTGTTATTCAAGTTACCTCTTTAATGAGATATATGAGCTTGATGGGATGAACACAGCTTTTGAATATTTGGTGTTAATAAAGAAGTCCAAAGGGTCTTCTGCGTAATTTTAAAAAGCTGGCCAGTTTCACACTATAAAATTATTTGATAGCCTCATTCAACTAATTCAATATGGCTATGAGAGTGGTCTGGAATTTATAGGAAGGGACAGAATGTCAATATAAATCCTGCACCTCCAGTTCTGTAATTCTGTGCATCCACTGAAATGCCCCCAAACAATGGAGCTTGGATGTTTCCCTTACAGCTCATCATACTAAAAGATATTTTCAAATTCTGGTGTCACCTCACAGTAACAGCAGCACAAACACCTTCCACTGCCAGGCACATTGTGAACTAACAAAACACCGCAAAAAAGACACTCAAAATCTATACTGCAATCCCATTGTAACATAACAGTAATAACACCAAGGACTCAAACAACAATAACCCTACCTGTGAAAAAGCAAGGGTAAATATTACACTGGGTCCTAGAATACCAATACACCACCTACTGAGGAAACAAAACAAACCAGATTGCTATAGATCCCTGTGCTAGAAGAATCTCTCATCATGGTCACATACACAGAGCAGAGACAGACCCTCAACAAATACAGAATACAAAATAAAAGAGCACAAATTAGACAAAAATTGAAATGGAAACCCCAAGAAGCCAGACTGTGTATTAACAATGGAAAAACAGAACCACCATTCCTCATAAAACAAATAAAATCAAGAAACATAAAGCATCAGTTATAATAGTAAAACCATACTAATAAAAGAATATTTTAAAACTACTGAAATAGAATTTCTATTAATTAAAATCATATACATTTTTTACAATTTCCCAAACATCAATAAAATATTTCAAAACAGCACATATATCAAATAACACCCAATAATTAAAGCTAATAAGGATTTTAAAAAGCCCCTGCTGTCCATACGTGGGAGTTCTTGATTTCCAGTCACCCTGATATTGTCGAGGATTAGGAGGTTTTCCTCTCTCTCTCACATGTCCATTCTCTCTCACACATACACTGTCACATACATACACATTCATGCTCTTATACCCACCATAACCTCTCACTCTCACAGACACTGATACACTCTCAGGCTCTAAGACACTCTCTCTCCCCCTCCACACACCCCCCACACACACACAAACTCTTACTCCCCTGGATTTTCTCATACACACTCATGCTCTCACTGGCTCCCTCACATACACACAAACACACACCCAGGCAAGCTCCCAGTCACTCTCACATCACTCCCTTACCATCCCCAATGCATGCACACATTTCATTCTCACACACACACAGACCCCCAGGCAGGCACCAATTCATTCTCATACTCACACATCCTCAGGCTGGCATCCATGCATTCACACACATACACCCCCAAGCAGACTCCCATTCATACACATGCACACACTAAAGGCAGACTCCCTCTCTTTCTTTTGCCAGCAACCTCAGAGCCTCTCTCATTCCTCTGCTGCCACTGTCACTGATGCCGCATGGCTACTGGGGAGGCGCTGATTGCTGCTACTAGCACTGAAGCCCATTCTGCTGCCTCCTCTGTGCAGGCCCCGTGGGTTTCCACTTCCTCCATGATGATCTCGTACCTTGTGAGAGCCGCATAGAGAAAGTGCTACTCTTGCACATTACATGTGCCAATCACTAAAAAGTAATTTATTTTATTTTTACCTTGGCTGTCTGACCTTAGTTTTCTAATCGGTTGGTCACAGGATTTTTTGTTCCACCTTCCCTTTCTTATTTTTTTGCCAATTCCTTTCATATTGTCTTTTTTTCTATTTCTTTTCTCTCCATCTATCTTCTTCCCTCAAACACACAGTCAGGTTCTCATTCCCACATGCTCTCTCTCATACAATCATTCATACACACAGGCTCTCACATGCTGTCTCTGCAAACATTCAGGTCCTCACTCCCACACAGTCTCTCAAACTCACTCTCACACACACTCTACAGGCCCTCAGCCTCTCTTGCCTCTGGGCCCCTCTTCATGGGTCGCTGCAGGATGGGCTCTGCAGCGGCCCTGCTCTTCTTGGGCCGATCCGCAGCAGTGGCCCTGCTACCGGGCCTCCTCCTCTTCTGCACGCTGCTGATGCTCCTCCTCCTTCCTGCCCACGCAGCTCCGGCAACATTTTTCTTCCGGGGCCGTGCGGGCAGGATGGAGGAGGAGCACCTGCATGTTTAGACGCGACCTTTTTCTTTGGGCCGTGGTGACGTGAGCTCCACCACGGCCCTGCCGACCTTCCTGCTGTGTGTCTCCGGCACAGCACAGCGATACTTCACTACTCAGCCACCAGTGGGATGAGGTACACCAGCGGCCGCATTGGCTCCCCCGACCTCTCCTCGTTATACCACTTGCTCCGTCACGTGCACCGGGCTCGCGTGACACACCGGCACACTGCAGGCGACACACTAAAAGTGTCGCGACACACACTTTGGAAAGCTCTGCCTTAGCAAAAAGACCTCTTAGTACTGCCAGATCAGGGCTGGAAATGCAACATCTGCTTGAATACTTCTCTTGCGTTTCAACTGGTCTAGCTCCCATAAAGCACACAAAAATTCTATACTACTTTCTTATTGCCCCAATTTGGTGGTCTTCAGTAAAAATGTTTTCAGTTCAACTCTGTGGCTTTTCACCTTTAAAAAAAAATAAATATCAAGGAATGTGTTGCTGGTGAAAACTGTTATGCAACCAAACACCAAAATATTTCTTAAAAACATGGTTTGGCACATAAGCATTTAAAGCATCAAAATCTAGCCAGATCTCATTGTTCACCTATTTTCTTTGCTCTATGAATGTTATCTGTATAATTC
This sequence comes from Rhinatrema bivittatum, assembly GCF_901001135.1. Classification (NCBI taxonomy): domain Eukaryota; kingdom Metazoa; phylum Chordata; class Amphibia; order Gymnophiona; family Rhinatrematidae; genus Rhinatrema; species Rhinatrema bivittatum. The sequence goes on along the minus strand of NC_042620.1, from coordinate 48,874,155 downwards.
TGGAATTTAAAAAAAGAGTCTGCACTTATTACAGCCATGTCTCCTCCGATTTTAACAACCTTTCACTCCCCCCAAGAGTCCATCTATCGTTTGTGCATGCTATAATTCAGCGGTCCTCAAACCAGTCCTTGGGAGCCCCCACAAGCCAGTTGGGTTTTCAGGATCTCTCTAATGAATATGCATGAGATTTATTTGCATGCAATACCTCTAACTATGAAAATATCCCTAATGAATATGCCTGATAAATATTTTGAAAACCCAACTGGCAGGGGGGGGGGCAAGGAACAGTTTGAGTACCCCTACTGTATAATTAAGGACCTTAATTTTTGGTTTTGTTTGTTTGTTGGGTTTTTTTTTCCTGGGAATTTCAGGGTTTATTATGTCAAGAACAAAATACAGGAGAAAAATCAGTGGAAAAATGTGACATTTTTCTGGGTAAACATCGAAGTTTATTTTAGTGAACAGAAGCCAGTACAGTAAAACAATATTAAGCAGCTTCTCGCACCCATCCACTCAGCAGCATCCCTCTCTCTACTCCTATCCCCTAGATTGTCCCTTTCTCTCCCCACACCCATGAGAATCTCCCCTACTGCATTCCTCCTTATAGTGGTAGCTCCAGGCTTCTCCACCCTCCTTCGACAGCAGGCTTACTGAGGACCCCTTGCTCTGCACTGCTACTTTTGGGTGGGGCCAGGGATCCCGCCAGGAAGGGCAGGATCCCTGGCCCCACCCAAAAGTAGCTTGGAGAAGGGGGGGGCACTCCACCCCCCCCCTTCTCCAAGCAGCCAGAGTGCATGGTGGCACCATGCACTCTGGCTGCTTGGAGAAGGGGGGGGGGGGGGGCGGAGTGCCACATCAAACACACTGGAGAGCGTGTGCTTTTGCTGGTGGAGGTGGGACTTGAAATGCTGCAGGCTTAAGACACTGCATCTGCAGCTCTAGAACTGCTCTTTAATCAGTCTAAAATTAGGGTGAAAAATCAGTTTAAACCCATTATCACTTTTGGAAAAATCCAGGAATTTACAGGTGAAAAAAAAAAAAAAAACCAACCCTATGAATAATTTGCAGTTATTAGGATGGCTGCATAGGGGTTCTGATAAGATCAATACAACTCTCTCTGTCCCCAACACCCTAAATTTACTTAGATCCCTAATCATGTGAGTGGCTAAGTAGAGCAAACCTTCAAAACCTTTAAACATGTATTATGCCTAGGAGATATAAACGATATACTGTATATTTCCAAAGCAGGAATTCCTTGAGAACCACAAACAGGCCAGATTTTCAGGATATCATCAATGAATGCATGAAATGGTAGTGCATGCAAATCCTCTCATGCATATTCATTATGGATATCCCAAAAACCTGGTCTGCTTGTGGCTCGAGGACTAGACTTGGCCACTCCTGTCTTAAAATATGAATCTGCAAAAGAAAGGGAAATTGTAATAAAATTTCACTGGAAATATCATCGGAATAAGAAAGAATAAAAAACAACCCACACCCAACAGCTTTAAGCTCATGCTGGAATTCCCACATCAAATGAACAACTCCCATAAAGGGCATTAGTGGCAGATTTCCTAAAGTGATCTGGGGTGGGTGGGGTAAGCTGCTCGACACCCTTACCTGACTTTGATCTAATTTAGGTCTCAAATCACTTAAAAAAAAAAAAATAGGGTTGAACATAACAGTATCAAAGAAAATGTTTTATCTCCAAAAACTGGACACATTGTAGTTCAAGATTGCTATTTTTAAATCAGGAAACGACATGATATATTCAGTTGTGCTATACAAGTCTAAAACTACACCAAGCTTTTAACAATTGCCCTGGTCATGTTGCTACTTTACCCTTCACTCAGTCACAAGACAGTAATCTGGGACCATGTAGTGGACCTTGCCTGATGGAGGTACCTTAGCAGTCCTGTAAGCTTGGCATATAAAATATTTGCTAGTCCAATAAAGGATTAAACTCTGCACAGCTGCTTTTAAGATATATGCTTCCTTGGAAGTGTTGCAGAATGTCAAGTCTGCGCCTTTGTGGGAAGGGAAATTGGATTCAGAAGACAACCAGCACAGGCTCTGACTTTTACGTTCTGGGGTACTGTCTAATATGCAGATATAAGGGGGGGGGGGGGGGGGAAGCACAGAACTGGTTCTATGGGCAAGTTCATTAGCAAAGCACATCAAGCAGCTCTGCCTGAATTTACAAGAAGGCTCATCACTCATTAAAAATGTTGCTAGCAGAAATTTATGGGTTATCATAAGGCTTAGGGATAATAATTACACGGAAAAGCAGTTACTAACCTTAGGATAAATATGGAGGTAACCTGCACAGAGCGGTGGTTACTACCATAAGAAGCTTGCTGGGCAGACTGGATGGACAATTTGGTTACTTACAAAAAGAGAACTGCAGCAGATGAAAGTAAGATTCTATTAACATAAAAAAAGAAAAAAAAGTTTTCCTGCACAGAGTACAAAGCACCCCAACAGGATAAAATCTGATTGTGTAGGCTGACATAGATTTTATCTTAAAAATGAAGAATAAATCAAAAGATGTAGTCTATGAACTTTCCAGATCATTCAGGTCCTTCCTTCAGAAAATGGGATCTGCAATCTCACCACAGAATCTTCTGACTTTGGCCCAATAAAAGGGGTTAAAAATGACCTGCCAAAAAGCCACATTTCTCCATAACCAATATGCTAGTAAAATAATTTTCAAACCGCAAGTAAGCCTTTGATGCGATACAGAACACCCACACGCAAAAAAAAAATTAATTAAACCTGTAAAATCCAGCAGTTACCTTCGTGAAACGTCCTAAATAATAAATAAAGCAGGCCAGAGAGTGGGGAAGAGCCGTGGATGACCCACTTCTCAGACGAATCGCAGGAAAGGGGGATGGGGCATGATCATGTGGCTCTCCCTTTTGCTCCAGCACGAAGAAGGGAGATCAATCCAATAATAGCCGGGAAGAATATGCAACAGCAGCAGCACAAGATCTGACTTTCATCCCCTGAAGAAAAAAAAAAAAAAGCTTGCAAGCACCGGTGATCACTCAGCCGGGAAGGGGAGGCGGCTTAGGTTACAGAAAAATGAAAAAAAACAAACAAAAAAAAAAACACCAGGTAGCACCAGCATGGAAGAGGTAAGGGCTTCCAACACCTGCTGGCAAAAAAAAAAAAAAAAAACACATAGGAGGCGAACCAGTGCATTTTCACCTATTCCTTGGACTAGATACTATTTTCTTATCTACATATATGCAGATTCAGATATTCTACTGCTAATGCTAATTACATCAACTTGAACAAAAACAGAGAAAAACAAGGCTAGTAGTTGACAAACTGGCCTTCCTTGTTGCCTTCAGATTATAGGAGGTAACAGAATGTGTAACACACCTACAACCCTTGCTCCCTCCCCCAGTGCCCCCTCACCCCTCTAACTATCACCCCCCGAAATTACCTTCACCCTATTTACCCTTTCCCTCCACCCCCTCTTCCTCCCTCCCTACCCTCCCCTCCATACTTCGTTCTCACGTGCACCTTCCCCCTGTTCTACTCTAAATAAGTTTCATATGCTAAGAGTATCAAGTGCACATGCCACTTAACATTGTATACTAGTTCATTTGCATTTCTATTCCTAATCGAATGCAAATAGTTGTAACGCTGCTTGTTAACTCTCCTCTCCTATACCTGTGTATTCATCCAGTTATCCCCTCCCCTGTTCATTGTAATTTCCTTTCCTTCTCAGTTTTTTGTAAACCGACATGATGTGTCCTACGAATGCCGGTATAAAAAAGTTTTTAAATAAATAAATAAATAAAACACCTCAGAAATTAAACACTGTTTCAACCACTCCCAAATGTTATCTGCAGGTTTGTAGTACATAAGAACATAAGAAATTGCCATGCTGGGTCAGACCAAGGGTCCATCAAGCCCAGCATCCTGTTTCCAACAGAGGCCAAAACCAGGCAACAAGAACCTGGCAATTACCCAAACACTAAGAAGAACCCATGCTACTGATGCAATTAATAGCAGTGGCTATTCCCTAAGTAAACTTGATTAATAGCCATTAATGGACTTCTTCTCCAAGAACTTATCCAAACCTTTTTTGAACCCAGCTAAACTAACTGCACTAACAACATCCTCTGGCAACAAATTCCAGAGCTTTATTGTGCGTTAAGTGAAAAAGAATTTTCTCCGATTAGTCTTAAATGTGCTACTTGCTAACTTCATGGAATGCCCCCTAGTCCTTCTATTATTCGAAAGTGTAAATAACCGATTCACATCTACTCGTTCAAGACCTCTCATGATCTTAACGACCTCTATCATAGCCCCCCTCAGCCGTCTCTTCTCAAAGCTGAACAGCCCTAACCTCTTCAGCCTTTCCTCATAGGGGAGCTGTTCCATCCCCTTTATCATTTTGGTTGCCCTTCTCCATCGCAATTATATCTTTTTTGAGATGTGGCAACCAGAATTGTACACAGTATTCAAGGTGCGGTCTCACCATGGAGCGATATAGAGACTCAGTAATTCAGTTATTGGCTTCTAAACCTACCACAAAATTTTCCAGACATAAGATTAGTGCTGAAATGAATAACTTTTCGTCTATAAGATTTACTGCCTTGTGTAATACACTCAGCCCAGCTGGGCCTTTGTTAACGACTGCAGATACTATTTTGCCAATCTACCTGGCCTTCTTTTTGCCAAATTGCTGAGAGATGCAGATAATCAATTCTCAGATGAACTCTGCAAAGTGTACCTTGGACCCCTGGCTTTCTTGGGTAGTTAAGGCCCTGAAAGTTCCCCTGTTTGAAACACTATCAGACATTCATATTGCTCTGAGAAAAGGAGTTTCACCAGGTCTGTTACAAAAAAAAAAAAAAAAAAGGGGGCTGTAATGCGACCAATTTTGAAAAAAAAAAAACCCCACAACATTAGAAAGCACAGACCCTCATAATTAATCGCCCTATTTCTAAATCTCCCCTTTTTGGGAAACATTATCAAACAGGCTGTACTAATTCAATTGCAGGAATGGGTGGAAAAAGAGCACCTTGTTGGATCCATTTCAATCCTGATTTCACAGGAGCACAGCATGGAGACCTTGTTGGTCTCCTATAAGGAGATCTGGATCATGGAGGGGAGGGGGGGGCTTTTCTGTAGGATTTCTCATCCAATTCTGACACCAATATCCATGCCATTCTTTTCAACCTCCTAAAAATTTCCAGGGACTGGTAGCATAATTCTCGATTGGCTCTCAGAGCGTTCTGTGCAGGTGGGAAGAGGCGGCGCTGTCTCTGGGTGGAGAATATCTTCATCCAGTGTTCCTCAGGGGGTCACTGATCTCCCCAGCACTGCACACATTGTATATATGCAGCTTTTGCGGAGGTACTGAACGCCCACAGTGGAAATGGCACCTGTGGTGCCAAATAGCACTCCTTGGCGCTCACCAGTGATGGATTGCATCTATGGCAGCAAATAATGCCGGGCCGAAGGCTGCTACAGTTCTTGACCATGACGAAGAAACTCGACAGCAAACAGAGCCATAGATGGCGTACCAGGTGCCTGTAGACAGACTGCCCATCAACACCAGATGACTCGCTAACACCAAAGGCCAAACATTTCTGAGGGTCAGCAGCACCAATGGAGTTTCCAGTGCCTGAAGGCATCAATGGTCCATCTGGACCGTTGACATCCACAGTGCCCAAAGGCAAGGGTCTCTGTGGCACAGACACACTACCAGGTGCCTCAAGGCACTGACACACCTCATTGGTGTCCTAAGAAACCAGTTATGGCCGGTGCCATTGATGGCTCCCCCTGAGGGCATCAGTGCTGCAAGCTCAATAGCATCTATTGCCAGCACTCATGGCAGACACTAGCCTCAACAGCAACACCGGCACATGTCAGTACCAATGATGCTCAAAGCTCCATGAGGCCTCCGATGCCCCATAACCCAGCGCGTTTGGCCGGCATCAAAGGCACACCAAGATGTCCATCGGTATTCCATTCGGACACCACAAAGGAGCCTGTCAGCACCCCCAATGCTCAATAGCCTAGAAGGCACCAGACCATGGTGCACTCTGGATGCATCGGCGTTCAAGGTTGATGATAGCCCCAGCGCTAGACTGCACCAAGGCCCAAAGACTCTTTCAACAGAGGGCTTCCATGTTGCTAGAGGAAGCTCAAAACCCTGTTCCCAAGTAGTCAACAGCTTTGAAGGCAACCAGGGTACTCTATTGTCATCCTGGTGCCCCCTATGGTGATTGTGCTTGGCATTGTTGATAGAGGCCACGAATGGAATCACTGGTGAATACACCCAATAGCCTCCATAACGCTCAATGGCATTGAGGGCAGCCACGTACATCTATAGCCTCAAAAACATTAAGGATGACCATTGTGCTCGATGGCAGTCCTGGTACTCAACATAGTCATGTCAGACCATTGGTATGATAACACAGACATGCATGGGCAATTGGCACCAAAGGTACAGCAGCAATGCTGCTTGCCCACTCTCTTGCTCACCCTCTCTCACAGGAGAATATACTGCCATCACTGGCAAGCAGGAGATGCTACATCGTCTAGTCCCGGGGGAATTCTGCACAGAAAATAGAGACCCTGGCATGCCGCGGAACGCGCTCCATTCGCGGCGAATATGAAGGCCCGGCACACCATTCACGGCAAAAAGGGAAGGCCCCCACTGCGAACGAAGCGCATCCCAAGGCACACATGGATGTGCTCTGTTCGCGGCATGCCGGTAAGAGAGGGGAGAGGAGGGTAGGTAAGAGGGGGTGGGGGGATGCTTGAGAGTGGGTTTCAGAGAGGGAACCTATATAAGGAGATTGTGAAGGAGTGTGTATGTGTGAGAGAGATTGGGAGCTTGTGTGTATGAAAAAGGTATGTGTATGTGAGGGTGCTAGTCTGTGTGAAGGGATTGTGTATGTATGAGACAACCTGTGTGAAGGGGTGCATGAGAAAGACATAGGTAGCCTGTGTGAGGATGTATGTGTGAAAGAGAAAGGGAGCTTGTGTCGGTGTGTATGCGAGAGGGCCCTGTATGAGGGGATGTGTGTGTGTGCGAGAGAGAGTGAGGAGGCCTGTATGAGGGTGTGTGTATGTGTATTAGAGAGAGGGAGCATGTGTGTGAGAGGGAGGGACAGAGGGAGCCTGTGTGAGGGGCAGTACTGAGGACACGGTCAAACTCTGGGACTGGCAATAGAGTGGAAGGGAGATGAGCCTAGAGGTGGAGGAGTTGGGGCCTGAGAGGGCAAAGTGACCAGGGGAGTAGGGAGAGCAAGTGGAAGGGACACTCTTACAGTGAATTTCTAGGCAAATTCTGCTCAAAATATTTAAAATTCTGCATCTTTAAGTAATAACTTTTTTCTGTATTAATTTAAAATGTAATTCCTTAAAGACTGTCAGGTAAATTGTATTATTTTGACCAATATAAAGTTTGCAGAATTTTAAGTTTTTGTGTGCAGAATTTTAAATTTTTTTGCCCAGGAGTAATAGTCCAGGGCTCCTGCCCATGGAGACTAGTTCCTTAGAATGTGGGGAGGATGCGCTCTCCACTCCCACAGGAACGGTGAAGCCCTTGATCCTTTCACTATCTGAGCCTCCATCACTTGCCGATTGATCAGTGAATCCACATGGAACCCCTGCCCGGGTAGAACTCAAGCAAGTTCCCAGGCTCAGTGGCCTACACAGATCACCCATAAATTGCATTCTGTTAGTCCTGCCAGCACCAGACAAAGGCACAGAGTAAGGAGAGGACACAAACAGAACTGCAGGTGCAGGATTTATTTATTAAGGGATAGAATTAGAGACTCTGCCAGGCTACACAACGATTAAGGGCCACCATGCCGTTGCCAAAGTTGAAAGGAAGAGAAAAATAAAAATAAAGATGCCCTAAGTTAAAAGAAATAGAAAAACAGCTTCAGCTCCAGAAAATATCAAACAAAAACTGTGAAAAAGACAGCAACGCTGAATACCAGGACCACTGCACCCGCGATTAAACCGCTAAGTGGGAAAAGAGACTGAAGGACTCTGCCTAGGGGGCAGAGTGATAACTACAGCTGCACATGCTCAGTAGAGCATGTTTGAAAGCTCTAGAATTTGAGATCAAAGTTCTGGGCCGGGCTCCATCCAGTGATGTCACCCACGTGTGAGGACTGTCAGCTTGCATGTCCTCAGAGAAAACCTAATCCTGGCTGTCCTTTTGTGGAAGGGTATGTGTGAGGAGACAAAGCGATTGAAACAGTGAAACAATACAAAAAAAAGTGTGAAGGGGGAGCACTAGAGACAGGGAAAAAAATTGGAAAAGAGGGGAGGGGTGAGGGGAGGAAAAAAATATGAAAGTGTGTGAAGAGAAGTGAGGGGAAAAGAGGGGGGAAGGGGAAAGCTGCAGCACTGTGTGTGTTTGAGGGGGAGGGGAGGGAACTGGTGTTACCAGCCTGGATGCTTTCCTGGGCTGTAGCCCCTGCTGTTTCTCCTACCAAATCCTGCTGTGTTCCCCCTGTCAGGGGCAGAAGTGTTCAAGTCCCCAGCCACAGGTGTCCAGTGACTTTGAGCTGTCTCCCAGGGGCCCTGCACAGCCAGAACCACAGGAGCAACAGGACTCTGAATCACCAAGAACCCTGCAGAAAATACTAAACAGAAAAAAAAAACCAAAGAAACAGATTCTATAGCTGAGTCATTCACTGTTACCCCTTACATATAGTACAGGTGTGAGATACTTAAAATAAGTATTCAGACTGAAGCACTGAATTTGGAGGTTTTACTAGAGCCTAGGTTGTCACTGAAACCCCATATTAAGACAGTAACCTGAAGGGTCTTTGATAAAACTTCCTCTGGTTAGGCAGTTTAATTATTTGCTTCCACTTTCTGGCCTGAGATCTGTGGTCCAGGGCAAGTATAACCCCATCTTAATAGGTCTCCCCCAATCCCCAATGAAAGCGCTGCAGCTGGTGCAGGATGCAACATTTCAGGACGTAGTTACCGGTCCATAATAGACTGTAATGGTTACCTATCTGCTTATGGATACGACGTAAAGGGCAAGCCTCTTAGTATTTGAAACCCCTGCTCACAGAATATTTACCAGGTCAGCATCTTCACTCTCCAGAGAAACTGTTTCTGTAGAGAGAGACGCTCGCCTGATTGATACAAGACACAGCTCATTTTCTCTAGCTGGGCCGATATGGTGGAACTCGTTCCCTCTTGATCTCAGGGAACATAAGCAATATTTGTCCGTCTGTAAAAGAGGGTCCTCTTTTTTGGAAGTTTTCCCCCATGAATGGTTGTTCAAAGTATACTTACTGTCTGTCAAGCTATTTTTAGGTAATACATGACTTAGAGTTGACAGCATATGAATTATGCATTTTACATGTATTTTGGTCTGTAAGTTTTGACTTTGCGAATGTTAAAATTTATGTTATTAAAAACTACAGAGAGAAAGTTGTATTTGGATCTGCAGAACAAATATGAAAAAAAAAGCTGAAAATATTCAAAGGATTTTGACAATGCAATTAAATCATTACAAACAGTTCTTCTTAGGATCGATATAAGTACTGAAAATAATATCAAGACATACCTGTCAACGGCAAACGTGGTTCTGGTGGTGCTGGCATGAAATACGCACCATATCTATCTACAGCAGCTGACAAACACAGAAAAGGCAGAACTGGCTGAAGGCTTACACAACACGGGCTGTCCAGGGCACGGAAAGGCTTCTCAGGCTCATGACCCACAGTCCCCGTGCACCAGCCGTTTCAATCCCTGCCTCGCTTTCTCTACCTTATGGCTCTCTCTGGTGGCAAACCGAGTCCAAGGTCGGTGAGCCCCGCTCATAGTAAATCCACAGAAACGGTTCTTTCCTCTGCTGCCCTTGCCATCTAACAAAGCCAGGGAACACCTATCGTCTCTGGAGGAAAAAAGAGAAAGGCAGCTGCAGCAACAAAACCTCACCCCCTGGATGGGTACAAGCCGCAACTAATGATTAATGCCTTCCCGCCTCTGGATACACCCGCCAGGCTCCGCTGCATCGTCTAACAGACTGCGACTCCAGCGCTCGCTGCTCCCCAGCCCTCTCCTCCCTCTCGTGCTGCTGCGCATGCGCAGACGGAGCAGGAGCTGGACTATTTTTAGGCTTTAGCTCGGGGGGGGAGGGGCGGCCTTTGGTCACCCTGCTCCTTTACTTGGAACTACGTTACTCTTCTTCTCCGTCCCCTTGATGGGGGTACAAAAACAGAGTAAAATAAATAAATAAATAAATAAATAAAATTGCAGCCTAAAACTAAAGCTGCAGAGACTCGGTCAGGGGTTGGAGGGGGCCTCAAGCCGCCTCTACCCCGTTTGAAAAAAGTCGTGTTTCCTCTCCGTGCTCCTTGGTGGGCACAAAAGGCTCCAGGACCAATTGGACCAGGCAAAAATAAGACTGCATCCAAGCTAGTGCAGCGAAAATAAAGGCTTCTTCCGAAAGTCTCTCTCCTTGCTTTATTCTATTTATGTATTTATTTAAAACTGCTTAATAATCACATATCTCAAGCTGATTTACAAACACTTTTCATAAAACAAATACTAAATACAATTAAAGCAAAAAAAAAAAATACAGTAATAACATTCTTTAACAAATTATAAAATAAAACAGCAACATTTAATGAGCCATCAGGAAAACCAATTAATGGTTCACAATGGATGACCTTAACCAGATCTTTAACTTTTCCCTAAATTTCAACCTATCCTGTTCTTCCTTCAATTCTTGAAGCAACCATTTCTCCCACAACATGGGGGAGTGCTAGGGGGAGGGGGGAGTGGGCCTGAGGGTGGGTTCCTTCTTTTTCTGCCAGCACAACCCATTTTCTATACCCACCCTGACCAGGTAAGCGTACCGGCTAGTTGGTTCCATCTCGCGTTCCTCTCCCTTCCGGATCACCGCCAGCTATGAAGGTAAGAGAGGTCGCATAGGCAGGGGGTTCGCCAGGGTGTGGACAGAACATAAACACACAACATTGGGGGGGTCCAAGATACAGGGAAAAGGGAAACCCAGAGTGGGCCTCTCAAAGTTCAGGAGGATGGGGAGGCCTCCTAGGCAAGGAGAGGGGAGAATGCCAATGTAAGAGGAAGGTCCCTGGCGCAGAGGGGGGGGGGTCCTCAGATTATTAAGAGGAATTTTTTTTTGCTCCAGAGTATGGGGATGGGAGGAGTCCCTAGCACATTGAAGGTGGGGTCTCTAGAGTATGGGGGTCCCCAGAGTATGGGTGGGAAATGCCAGAATATTGTAAGGGGGATAAATTCCAGAGTATGGGGAAGAGAGCAGGGGACTGCCCAGGGTATTTGGGGGGTGGGGGGTAGGCTCAAATGACAGAGCCCTAATCATTTTCCATCCCACCACCCCTTCCTCATCAGCCACAGGGTAGATGGTTCCCTCCCTCTCCTAGGGTTATCACCAGTTCTGGAGGGGTAAGGGGGGTGTTGTAAAATATCTCTAAATTAGAAAGGGAAGTCCCCAAAATATGGCAGGGTGTCTCCAGTTTCATCCCCATTCGTTAGTACCCCTGAAGTATGGGGCAGGGAGTAGGTTAAGACATTGAGGGGAGGGAGTTTCAATACAGAGGGGTTTCCCCAGAGTATGGGAAGGGAGGGGGAGCCACCTTCCACTCACCACTTTTTACCACCAGCCAATGTGCACCATGTAGCTGGTGCCTTCGTTCCTCCTTCACCTCGGGGGGAGGGGGGGGGGTGTGACGCTGGCTCCAGAGAGGTGAGAGGATTGCTCCCCCCATGATTCCTCCCTCCCGAGGGATACAGGGGGTAAAAATGGGGCCAGGGAAGGAGAAAGAAAAAAAAAGGGAGGGGGAGCACCCAAAATGAGAAAAAAGAGAAACAAATTAAAAGAAAAGCTAATTTCCAGGACTAAATGTAAAATAGGGAGGAGAGTAGGAGCAGCAGAGCACCCTGTCCACTGCTCACCGCCTTGCGAACTCTTCCACCCAGCCACAAGTGCACTTTCACACGGGTGCGTATCGTGGCCTTAAAACAGGGCCCGGCGGCACCACGCTGCCTGCTTGGCGGTGGACAGGAGACAGCTGAGCAGGGCATCCCTCGCACGCAGGGGTACCTTTCTGGCCGTGCACCCACAGATCAGGTGGTGAGGAATGAAATTAAACCAAAACCCCCAAGATAAAAAGATCAAGCAACAGAATGTTTCTATGATAAAGTGCATGAATTATTGCTCTTCTGTCCCTCCCAACGCAGCCTTTGGGGCGAAACACGGTGTCCGTGTCGGGGGACATCTTTTACTTATAATATGTGATTTGCTCAAGACACAGGAATTTGCTTTAAATAAAGTGGTTAAACATTATGAACTCCTAAGGACGTTTTACTCCTTCTGCACTCCTTCTGTTATTTGGAAGAAAAAGGCCACCAGGGGACATCATCGTGAAGCGGAGTCTGCATACAGAAAACTCTATAGGACCCGGCAACGGAAGATGTGCACCTAACTCCTCAGGCACACGAGGTCCTGTCTACCCTCCTCTAAGGGCAAGAGTCAGGACTCCCACAAAGACCCATACTTCTTACCTCCACCCCCTCTAAAAAAAAGAAAGAAAACTCTAGCATCTATCTTTGGGTGCAGGTGAGGAACTCTTGGGCCAGGTTCAAAGCAGTGATGTGGTGCTATAGCATGCTGCTTACTAGCTGGTTCACCACTAAGGCCTAACCACGGTGGGACATCAGTTGCATAAGTCCCCTCAGTGGCCTGAGGCGAACTTCAACCTTCTCTCCAAGCTCGAGCCAGTTGGCAGAGGCTGCAGTTTGCGTGAGGAAGAGGTGGACTGCCAGTACCCAAGGTTCTCCCTGCCCCATGATAGGTCAGGTGGAGCTTCCATCCTCTGCGGCCCTACGAAAAGGCTGGAGCACTTGGCCCAGTAGATCTCTGTCGAGGATGCCACCGAATAGACCTGCTCGCAGTCCTGCACCCTTCTCCAAGTCAGCCGGGTCCTGAGCCATGATGAGGACGTTGTTGGCAAAGGCTAACAGGGCAACCCGCATGTCGGGCTCTCGTAGCACTAGCCCGGTGAGCCACCTGCGCAGCAGACACAAGGACGGCTTGATGGCTAGCGTGTACAGCTGACCCGACTTGAGACACCCCCCACCATATCTTTCATCCAAATGCCAAAGTCGCCATTATGGACCAATTGATTTTAAGACACTGTACCCTCCAGTACAAGAGACAGAGGTGTCTCATGAATTCTAGCCTGAAGCCAAATACCAGCAAGGTCCTCATGAGATACTTGTGATCCACCATCAAAGGCTTTCTCCTGATCAAAGGACAAAAAGTCTTCAGACAGGCCACTCCTGCTAGCCAAATGTATCAGATCCCAGACCAAAAAGATGTTATTGAAAATGGTTCGTCAGCAGATCGTGCAGGTCTGGTCCGGGTGGATCACCTCCACCAACATGGACGCCAGCCACAGGAAAAGCACCTTGGCCAGGATCTTGTGGTCCATGCATAACAGGAAGTCCAGGTGCCAGTTCTATAGGTCACACAAGTCTCCCCCCCCCCCCCCCCCTTGGGCAAGAGGCTCAACATGGCGTGCCTGCAGGATAGGGGCAGGTGCCCGATCTCGAGGGCTTCATTTAGGACCTGCAGGGCGGTGAACCCGTCGATGCCCGGTGACTTCCCTCTAAGTATCTGCCCGAGAACCTCAGCAAGCTCTCCCAGGCTCGGGGGGGGGGGGGGGGGGAGGGTTCCTAGCCGAGCCTAGCTGGCGTCACTCACCACCGGAAGCCCCAGCCATAGAGTCCCGCAGGTGTCTGGGTCCATCAGGTCCAGCGAGAACAGATCCACAACAGAATCATGGATCTTCGCCTGGATCCTAACTGGCTCAGTGAAGGGGGTATTATCCACAGACAACAGGCATGTTATCTGCTACTTGTTCCCCCTCCACTCCTCCAACACATGGAAAAAGTGTGAACCGTGGGTCCATCTCCCCCAAGAGAGGGTGGATGGCAGGAGGGGTTGGGGGATTTGTGTCCTCAGGCAGAGAAGGCGGGGGGGGGGGGGGTCAACCCACTTCCTGCCAGGCAGGATCCTCTTCCACCAGAAGGGGAGAGGTCGGGAGTTTTATCTGGGGTGAGGGGGCGGAGCGGGACTTCCTTCACAGGCGGGAAGAAGCCATCCCCACAGAAGGAGCAGCATCTACCATAACAAGTGGGATAAGTAAACCTACCTGTCCCATGAATTCCTCTGCCGTCCTTCCCCTCGGTGGAAAGTTCAGCTGGGACCACAGAGCTAGTCCCCGGGGATGGATCTGGCTCCCCACCCTGGTCACCAGGCTGAGGCTCCGAAAGCTCGTCCCCCTTCGCCCACAACCTCCTTGAAGCCAGCCGCTTCTTCGTTCAGTGATGGCCGAGAAGGAGGGGGGTGCCTCAGTGACCTCTCGGACAGGACGGGGGCTCCCTATTGCTATCTAGGGACAGGGGAAGGAGGGAGAAGGTGGGCTCCCTATCGTTCTCCTCCTGTTCGAAGGAGAGGGTCTGAAGGTCCATTTTTTGCTTCTTCCCTTGGAGACGCATCCTCCTCTTTGCTGAAAGAGGATCAGCAAACTGCATTAGTGAAAGGAAATATGGTGGACTCAGCACCTCCATCTCCTTGCTCGCCTGTCCCATCTGCTCCACCTTCAGGTGGGGGGTGCCGCTCTCTCCCTCTTCACAGCTAGTTTTCAAGTGGGGGGGGGGGGGGGGAATGAGCAGCTGGTCAGAGGAGGAAGACGGCCCTATCACTCTGCCTGAAGGGTCCACCTCCCTCACCTGCCTCTGTCCCTGCTCCATCAAAGAGGCCCTGCAAAGGGGCCTCACACCTGGACCCGGAGTAGCATCTGCCACTGCAGCCATCGGGTTACCATTGCCCTCCTCCGAAATCATGACAGGAAGAACAGGGGATGGGTGGGGGGGGGGGGGGGGGAGATCAGTGATGCCTCCCCAGCCGATCTGCCCATTGCCCTCCTTGCTGGACCTACCGGCCGCCCTGCTTTCCTGCCTCTTCTCCCTGTACCTCTCCCTGGAGTTGGCTGGTGGGTAACAGGGTCTGGCTCGTCTTCAGCAGTGGGAAGGGGAATGGTGGAGCCCTTCTTGCACGGGACTGGGTCAGGTGGTCTCTTGCCTTCTGCAGCCCGTGTCGGGGGTCAGTGCCCACCCAGCGAGAGCTGCAGCTGGCCCATTGGGCCGATTGGGGGGCCTGGGGTTGGAGGTGGAAAGGCCAGAAAGTCCATCCGCACCTAGAGGAGGCTTGCTGCCCTCTCCCCCGACGTTCAGGGAGATGAGGCTGGGGCACAACGGGCGGGGGGAGCGCACCAACTTGTGGCAAAGGAAGCCTCGAGCCTCCTTCATGGAATCATCTTCCACCCCTGGGACTCCCCTCCATCCCCAGGCAGGTGAACCCCGGTCCTGCCTCCGGAAGGAGGAAACGGGCCTCAGCTCTCTCACCTGGTGTTCTGTTGGGAGAGCGGGGAGGGGGGGGGGTGATGAATTCCCCAGGTCACCGAGATCTTTAATAAGGGCATCTGGGAGGTGGGGGTGGCACATTACTGCAAAACCATATGGGTCCTCTTCCCCTTGATGGGTTGCGTCTGGTGGAAGACCTCCTCCACAAGAAGCCCTTTCTTCAACGGTTGTGTGGACTACCCGGAGGGAGTTGACAAAAAAGTACATCCTTGCCCTATTCCGCCACTACAAGCTTGTCCAGGGTGGCACTGTAGCGCTAGAGGGTCGAGCAAGGCCAGCATGTGGCAGTGAATGCAGTGCTTAAGGGGTGAGGCTGGAGGACCTGCCGCCGAGTACGTTCCCAAAGGGCTCCGGGGGCTCCAACCCGCACCACAGCTGCTGCAAAAGCCACGTAGGTGGACCCATGCCTGGGTGGGGGAGGGGTGTTGGCACCAGTGGTGGTACTGGTGATGGTGTAGGCACCGACACGCTAGCGGTTTTGGTGCTGCCCCCTAGTGGCGCTGCTAGTAGCTCCAGCAGTGACGCCACTGGTGGCACCGCTTGGCCATGTTTCAGGCTTCCTTTTCCTCTGGGGCGGGAAAGAGGGAAAAGGGACTTGGATGGAGAACCCCCCCCCCCCCTCCCCTATAGGAAGTGTGGAAGGGGAGAGAGGAGAGGTTGAGGCCCAAGGGTGGTGCCACCGGGGTTCCACTAAAAGGAAGAGAGAGTTGGTGTGCTTCACCTTCTTCCCGGTGGGTTTGTTCCCGGCAGCCACGGCGGTGGGTGTCGTCACCCCGGGAAAGAAGGGGTTAGATGGTAGAGGAGGGGGGAGAGGACTTGGCCACCCCGCCTCACACTGGGGCTGAGGCTTCAAAGTTGGGGTTTGGGTTGGTGGGGGGCCAGGGTTAGGAGGTTATCTTGCCAGGGCTCCTTGTTCACCCTTTTCCCTCCACTAGCCACCCTATGCCTTACGGCTGGTTTACCTCCTACTTTCCCAGGGGCCTCACTGGCCATGGTGGTCTGGGGTGGGGAGGATTGTAGAGAAACTTTACCCTCCATGTTTTTGTTGGGAGGCCTGTGTGAGGGCCTCTGCTACTAAACTGGTTTCAACTGGTTGAGAAGCCAAGCTAGTGAGTCTGAGCAGCAGAGTGGCCAGGTTTTCATGAAAAAAACAAGCGCTATTTTCAAAAAATAAAACAAGCCCAAAACACATAATATTAAAACTACTTTTAATAGAAGCTATTTATACACAGAAAACACTTAAAAATACTTTTGTGAGTGAAATGGAGGAAATACAGTAGCTTGCAATAGTATTTAACCCCCTAAAAATGTCCATCAGATTTCTGTGCATTACATAATGTTACATAGATTGTTGCAGACAGTCGGGCCGATACAGTAAAGTCTGCGGGAGAGCGGGCGAATGCCCGCTCTCCCGGCGCGCGATGCAGTATTTAAATTAGGCCCGGCAGTAGATCCGGGCAAAAGGAGGCGCTAGGGACACTAGCGCGTCCCTAGTGCTTCCTTTTGACAGGAGTCGGCTGTCAGCGGGTTTGACAGCCGACGCTCAATTTTGCCGGCGTCGGTTCTCGAGCCCGCTGACAGCCACGGGCTCGGAAACCGGACACCGGCAAAATTGAGCGTCCGGTTTTCGGCCCAACAGCCGCGGGCCGAATTCAATTTTTTTTTTTTTTTTTACTTGTTTTACTCTTCAGGACCTCCGACTTAATATTAAGTCGGAGGGTGCACAGAAAAGCAGATTTTACTGCTTTTCTGAGCACTTTCCCGGTGCCGGCAGAAACTAGCGCTTACCTTAGGGTAGGCGCTAATTTCTTAGAGTAAAATGTGCGGCTTGGCTGCACATTTTACTTTCTGTATCCCACGCGCATACCTAATAGGGCCCTCAACATGCATTTGCATGTTGAGGGCGCTATTAGGTGCCGTGGGTTGGACGCGCTTTTTCCTCCCCTTACTGAATAAGGGGTAAGGGAAAACGTGCATCCAATAGCAGGCTAACCGTGCGCTCTGTCGGAGCGCACTGTACTGTATCGGCCTGAGTATGCGCTAAAAGTAAATTTTTTAATTCACAATTTATTATTCAGTATTGGCTTCTATCTAGCCACCCTCCCATGCAGGCCAGTTGTATGGTTGACTGGTGCACTGTCACTCCAGTCTCAGCCACTGAATGCTGTACCTCCTTCAAAGTGAAAAATTAAAAAAAAAACCCCAAACACAACAGCCCTACACACTCATCTCTCTCCCCCCAACCCAGCACACGTCTGGCCCCCCACACACTCATCTCTCTCTCTCCCCCCCCCGGAGCAAAGGTCTGGCCCCCCACACCCCGAGCACACGTCTGGCCCCCCACACACCCCTATCTCCCCCCCCCCCATGTCTGGCCCCCTCACACTCATGTACCTCTTCTTTTTGATTGTTGCCAGTTAAGAGCTTCACTCCCTCCAGCGTTCAAGCCTGGCATGCTGCATAAAGCCTTCCAGGATCTCCAGACACTGTTGTTTGCCGTCAGTACCTGTCTACCCACGTGCTCCTCGAGGCCAGGCCTCATCGGCAGCAGCAGCAGCCAATCACAGGGACAACTGTGTTCAAGTCCTACCCACCAAGTCCAAAAAACAGGCGATTGACAGCAAAAGACGCCCAATAATAAGCAACCCGCGAACTGAAATCGCTAGGAAAAAAAAAAAAAAAAAAAGCCCAAACTCGCGGGACACCAGCAAGGTTGGCAACGCTGCTGAGCAAGGGTGAGTGGAAGAGGAGAAAAACTTAAAATGGAGGGGAGGATTAATGCAACTGGAATCTAAAAAAAAAAGGAAGGATACATTAAATTAATTGAAACGGACGGAAAGTTAATTTATTTTCTCTCCTCTGTTGGTTACTTTTTTAATGAAGGGCTAGCAGGACGCCTCTCTATCGTCAGAGGGCTTGTGCCTAAGAGGAAACTGAAAAGTAGGAAAGACACACCTACTTTCCTGCAGTGGAAGAAACCGAAACTAAGTTGGAGGGGAGTAACTCACTGCTGAATGTTAATGAGTTTATTGACTAAATGCCGGCACCTGGCGCTGCTAGTGCCGGCTGTGGGATCGGGACAGCTAAGACGGTGCGGGTGGGGAAAATTTTAAGAGGAAACCAACAGAAAAAAAAAACCCTCCCCTAAGCTGTCCTTTTTAGCTACAGGGAAGGAGCGAAGAAGAAAAAAAAAAAACAACCTGGAAAACTCAAACCGGAAAAGTGAAAATCCTAGCCAAAAAACCCCCAAAAACGTGTGCACAACAACTCAAACTAAAGTAATATGGGCATCCAGGACCTCACTCACTCACAACCGCCCTTTGTACAAACTGACACCACAAAAGATTGGGTAAAAACAGGGCCGCAGCTTTATTGACCAGGAGACCCGAGCCTTATAACATTTAATGCTTAACAATAACTTATCCCAACATCCCCCATTGACCGCCGCCTTTCAGCCAAGCGGTCAATACCAGCCAACCGACTCAAACACCCCCACCGGCCCCTACACCAAGATCAGACCTCCGCCGCCATTAAGCAAGAGGTTCATCCGGTGGACTCCCGCCGCTGGCGAGCAAGGAATCAGGCCAATGCGGCCCCCGCCTTCTCCTAGCAAGGGGCCTTCCACTCAGACAATAGCCCCCAGTTGCCCCCCCCTTTAATGGCGACCAACTTTACATAATAATTGACTTGCATTGGCTCGGGCCATCCGCCAGAACCACCCCGCTGCGACGACAAACCCCCAATAATTAACAAACAACAGCATAATCAACAAAATAACAGCAATAACAGAAATAACAGAATAACAGGGCGGGTGGGAGGGAAAACGAAGCCTGCCGCTCAGAAGCCACGAGCAACTGAGCAAGCCGGCTCAACGCCCGCATAAACCCTCCCCCGGAGACCCTTGCAGCCCCAATCCCTGCCCGCCAAACAGCTTTGTCCCGCCCCCCCCCACAGCCAATTAAACCCCCTACTTCCCGGCTCGAACGCACGTGCTCTCATGCACACGTGCGCTCGCACCCAGCCCGTGCCCCTACCCCCGCCTAGCTGTCGCCGCCCCGCGACCTTCTGCTGACCCCCCCCCCCCCCCACATCCTGGCCTCTCAGGTGCCCACCGGGCACTCTGACTCGGCCCGTACCTGCCTTTATTCGTGGGCCTGGGCCCACATTACCCCGGCCGACCGGACACTGCGATCCGGTCGGCCTTTCATAATATGGGCATCCAGGACCTCACTCACTCACAACCGCCCTTTGTACAAACTGACACCACAAAAGATTGGGTAAAAACAGGGCCGCAGCTTTATTGACCAGGAGACCCGAGCCTTATAACATTTAATGCTTAACAATAACTTATCCCAACATCCCCCATTGACCGCCGCCTTTCAGCCAAGCGGTCAATACCAGCCAACCGACTCAAACACCCCCACCGGCCCCTACACCAAGATCAGACCTCCGCCGCCATTAAGCAAGAGGTTCATCCGGTGGGACTCCCGCCGCTGGCGAGCAAGGAATCAGGCCAATGCGGCCCCCGCCTTCTCCTAGCAAGGGGCCTTCCACTCAGACAATAGCCCCCAGTTGCCCCCCCCTTTAATGGCGACCAACTTTACATAATAATTGACTTGCATTGGCTCGGGCCATCCGCCATAGACACGGGTAAAACAAACCCGTGACCCCCCAAAGATGCGGACCCAATCACCGGGGAAAAATGTCCTCCAAGGCTTCCTGTATGGAATTCAAAAAGAGATCCATGCCAAGGAATGATAAGTGCACCCCGTCTTTACCAAAAAGACCTGAGGAGGAACCCCAAGACCATTCGTAACGAATGTGCCTGCCTCCCACCCTTTCTAACCAGGACCCAATCTGTTGGTTGGCCTTAGCTCTACTCCTCCTCCAAATGACCCTAGGCGCCTCAGCGGGTCGCAGGATGATATCCGTCCACAAAAGAACCGTGGACGGCAACAAAAGGGACACTGCCATCAAATCGCTACGCACCATACCAATAAACTGCCTGCTGGACATCTTTCCCCAATCATTCCCCCCAAGGTGAATTACCACCGCTTGCGGAGGACCCAACCGATCCCGCTCCCGCCGCACACACGCAAGCAAGTCACCCCAAACCATACCCCTCCTCCCCAACCAAAACACCGTCACCCCCCTGCGTTGTAACTCCAGATGGGGCCCATAAGGACGTCCGCACGCATGCTTATGCGCCCAGTGGGTATACGAGTGGCCGATGATCCACGCGGACTTCCCAGCAGGCACCGCACCTGAAAAGAAAACAAAGGTAACTACTGCTCACGGCTGGGGCGGCCTGGAACGCACATAACCCCTGTACGCCCTGGAACGCCACCTGCCAATCCTACAGATGACTCCCTCCGGCAACCCCGCCTCTGAAGCAGCCGTAGCCGCCCCAATACGGAAGGAATGCGTCCCGAAGGACCGAGCGTCGAGCCCCACGGCAGTCAAGGCGGAACGAAGAACCATCTCAAACTGATACTTCGTCAGTGGCCGCATATCGGCATGAACCAAAAATTGGACCGCACCCCAAGCCCGAACAAGGCAGTACCGCGCCGCGTTAGCCACCGGGCAAGTACGCAAACCCGGAACCGCCTGTAACACCACCGAAGAACCACGGCCACGCTGATCCGTCTTGGACCGTGGTATGCGAATGGCAACCGAGGAAGTGGTGACCACCACATGCGCAGCCAAGAGGCCGGGAAACTCCACACTGGACGCCGACCGAGCAACCAGCTCACTTACCCGGAAAGCGCCGAAAAAGGCCCAGACGAATGCCGTCCGAAACAGAACGGTTTCATAAGGAGAAGAACAGACCCCCGCTAACGACTCCCAGAGCAGCACCAAGATATCATGCGTAATCGGCCACCGTCTATCCACCGGCCTCGCCGAACACCGGGACCAGCCCAACAACAACCGCCGCACCAGGAACCGCCCAGAGGGGAATCCCCACCCATGCGCTCGCATGAAGAAGGAGAACCCGGCCAACTGCCGAGTCACAGCCGCCCGAGAACCACCCAGGCGCCGGGCCTCCTCCAAGAAAAGCAAAACCAAGCCATCCGATACCGGGCCCCCCGCCCAACCAACAGAAGAAAGAAATTCAACCACCTTGCGCGCCCCACCCACGTAAGCAGACCACGTGGAGGGCGCCAGCGAAGACCTCAGCAACATCCAGGCTTCCGGGAACCAAATTTCCAAAGGAAAGACGGCACCGAAGTCCCGCGAAGATCCGCATCCGGGGCCAATTCTCGGAACAAGTCCCACTTAAAACGAGAAAGAGAGTCAGCGATAGTGTTAACAGCACCAGGAACATGCCGAGCCCAAACAGTCACATTGAGAGACATGCAACGCAACACCAACTCCCGTAAGAGGTCCGACACCAACAGGCACTTAGCGGACCTCCTATTGATCACCTCCACCACCCCCAGATTATCGCACCAGAATACGACTCTCTTCCCAGTCAACCGCTCGCCCCAGATATGAAGGGCCACCACAATAGGAAAGAGCTCCAGGAAGGTGATGTTCCTCGTTACCCCAGACTGAGCCCAAGCGTCCGGCCACGCCGCAGCACACCAAGACCCCCGAAAATACGCCCCAAAGCCCGCCGACCCCGCCGCATCGGTGTACAGCTCCAGAGCAAAATTGGATGTGGGGTCCGTCTGCCAGAATTCCGATACATTGAAATCCACCAAAAATCCGTCCCACACACGCAAGTCCGCCCGCATCGGCGCAGTCACCCGAATCCTATGATGCCTACGGAGCACGCCAGCCATAGCCGCAGACAGCCGTCGCAAGAAGACCCGACCCATGGGGATCACCCTGCACGCGAAATTAAGGCTCCCTACCAAGGACTGCAACTCTACCAGGGACAACTTAGGCCGCTCCACCGCCCTCCGTACCAACTCCCGCAGCCTCCGCACCTTGTCATCCGGCAAACGCGAACGCATGGCTACGGAATCCAACTCGATGCCCAGGAAGACCAGACGAGAGCACGGGCCTTCCGTCTTACCGGACGCCAGCGGCAGACCAAAATCCCTGGCTACCCCTTGGAAACAGCGCAACAAGATGGCACAGTCCAATGTGCCTGCTCGCCCCACAAAGAGGAAATCATCCAAGTAATGCACAATACCTTGCGACCCTGACCGTACCTCCACGACCCAGTGAATGAAGGAACTAAAAGCCTCAAAGTACGCACAGGCGATGGAACAGCCCATGGGCATACACTTGTCAAAATAAAACCGGTGATTAAAACGAAAACCCAGGAGACGAAAACACCCCGGGTGAACAGGCAACAGCCGAAAAGCGGATTCCACATCCACCTTGGCCATCAAGGCGCCCAAGCCACACCTCCGAACCCTGCGCACGGCCGAATCAAAGGAAGCGTAGCGAACCGCACACAAATCCCTTGGAATACAATCGTTAACCGACCCCCCAGCCGGGAACGAGAGATTATGTATTAGGCGGTATTTACCCGCTTCACGCTTCGGAACAATTGCCAAGGGGGACCAAATCATATCGGGCAACGGGGGCTCCTCAAAGGGGCCCGCTATCCTACCTAGCTCAATTTCCGAGTGCAACTTGGCCGTCACCACCGGCAACAACCGAGTCACCGTAGGACAAGAGATCCCCCCACCCACCAACCCCTGCTCCGCACACGGAATAGTAAATCCCCCAGAGAACCCGTCAAAAAGGAGCCGAGCCACCTCCGGCTTGGGGTAAGCCCGCAACCAGGGAACCAACGCCTCAACCCTGATCGGAGTGGCCGCCCTAGCAAAGGTGTTACTTACCAGGGGCTTTGGGTCCCGGGGGAACCCCCCCTCCCTCCCCTTGTCGCCGTCCGCAGCGAGAGGAGGGGTGACCAGCCCCACAGGAGGCGCACACGTGCCGGAACTTACAATCCGGGAAAAGACAGGACGACCTATTAAACCGCCAGCAGACATCACCGGTCCCGACAGTCTGCCGCCCCGCTCCAGCCGCGGGAGGCCCCGAACGAAAAGGCCGACCAGAACTACCGCCCTGCAGTCCCGAACTAACAGTAGTCTTGGACGTCATCTGCGTCAGCCAAAGGCCCACATCCTGCGTACCCCAAGTCATGAACTTGTTACCCTCCATCCGATCCCGGAACCGCTCGTCGTAGTTCAACCACGACCAACCCTCGTACGTTTTGCTGGCGGCCAGAATGGCGTCACCATACGCCAGCAAGGGACCGTACTGTTTAGGGTCCCGGTGCCCTATGACGCTGGCCAAACGCAAAAAAGCCCGCATCCAATTATGGACATTTCTGGCCACCGTAGGATGCGCCCCGGGAAAACGATCCCCGGTCTTCCTCTTCTTCTTCCCCTTCCTCCGACCCCTACGACCCTCCATGAGCCGGAAAATATCAATAAACTTTCTGCCGTAAATTTTCTTCCTAAGGCTCCGGGGAACCTCCTCCCATAACTCCGTAAGGGCCACCAAAGCAGGCGGGTTCCTATCAGAGGCCGCACTCGGCGCCCCAGCGCCCATGGACTGACCCGAATCAGAAGAGTCGGACGAGGAGGAGGAGGAAGACGAGGTAGACGCAGACGAACTCGAGCGCCCTCGCTTTTTTCTCCCTTTTCCCTTCTTGCGCCCCGCAGCCACGCCCGCGTCGTCCCCCCCTCGGACTGGCGCCACCCCCACCGCACCTAACGCCCCCACCCCTCCATCCTCCAAGGCACCCACCGACACCCTCTCCCCTTCCCGAGGAAAGATAACCAACTCACCCTGAGGAAGCCGCTCCTCCTCCGCAGCACCGACAGGCCCCTCCGGCGCCCGAGGCATACCGCGCTCAGCTGACACCGCTGCCGTCCGCCAAGCCTCCCGCTGCGAAGGGCCAGGAGCATCCCACTGGCCCTCGTCCCACTCCTCCTGCGGAGAAAGAATACCAGACACCAGCGGAGATACCCCTCCGGGAGCGAGACCCGGGGCATCAACAGCAACGCCCCCGACCTCCACCGAGGCGGCCCAGGACCCCCCCAGCCCCACCGGCCCACCCGAGCCAGCCCCAAAACCCCGGCCAAGCGGCCCCGGCCTGCCCCGCCCCCGAGGCAACTCCAGAAGGCCAGAACTCTCCACTCCACTCTCATCAGACCCCGACACCCCGCAAGGCACAACCCAAAGCGCACCCCCCCGAGGCCGGGAAGGCAGACCCAAAGCTCCCCCACCACCGCCCACAGAAAACCCCGCGCCCCTGTACTGCAGCCCCCCCCAACCGGCGCCCGCCACCCCTATCTGCCCCGCGAAGAGAACCACTACCAAAACCCTGCAACCGGGCACCCCGGGACCGCCCCCTACCGGACTGAGACACAGGCCTACCAGGCTCCCCAGGGAAAATGACCCCCGGAACCCCCGATAGACCCACCAAAACCGGCTCAGGAAGCCCCCCCTCAATGCGCCCCCGGCCACCAGACCCCACCCCAGCCCCCTCACCGCCCAAAGGCCCAGCCCCCCCCACAAAAGCCAAAGCACCCATCCTACCCCGGGGACGGGATCGGGAAACACGAGCCCCCCTGCCCCTACTCAGCCCCCTGCCCAACACAGGAAAGACGGACACCAAGGACCCCACCGCATCCGCGGACTCAGCACCAGGAAGCAGAAGGGGAACTGTGGAAACCCCCCCCCCCCTGCCACCTCGGACCCCACCAAACCCCCGAGCACTCACCCGACTGGTCCCGGACCCTGCAGCAGGCCGGCCCGGCATCAGGATAGGCAGACCGAATTCCTCCTCATCTCCAGGGACCCAGGCAGCCTCCTCCGAATCCATGAGGACAACCAGCGAGTCAGCCCAGCGCCCAGAATACACACACAAGCCGGCAGCCCCCGGCTCCCCAGCGACCTGTTCCTCCGGATCACGAACAGCACACCAGACGACAGACCACAAGAACTGGCGCTGAGGGAACGAGACGAGCGCTAATCTCCCACGGTCAACCGAGGACCAAGCCCGCCCCGCACAAAAACCTGCACGGCACCAAAAAACCCCCGTGCAGCACAAAAACGAAGCCTGCCGCTCAGAAGCCACGAGCAACTGAGCAAGCCGGCTCAACGCCCGCATAAACCCTCCCCCGGAGACCCTTGCAGCCCCAATCCCTGCCCGCCAAACAGCTTTGTCCCGCCCCCCCCACAGCCAATTAACCCCCCTACTTCCCGGCTCGAACGCACGTGCTCTCATGCACACGTGCGCTCGCACCCAGCCCGTGCCCCTACCCCCGCCTAGCTGTCGCCGCCCCGCGACCTTCTGCTGACCCCTCCCCCCCCCACATCCTGGCCTCTCAGGTGCCCACCGGGCACTCTGACTCGGCCCGTACCTGCCTTTATTCGTGGGCCTGGGCCCACATTACCCCGGCCGACCGGACACTGCGATCCGGTCGGCCTTTCAGTAAGTGAGGGAGAAGGGGAGGTAATGGGAACTAAGGCAAAGCAGAAGAAGAGAGGAGGGAAGGCTAACTGGCAGCAGTTCTCTTACCTGTCCCCGGGCCTCCTCCTTCCACCTATTTGTAAAGGGAACAGTGAGATTGTAACAAAAAATGGGGAAGAAATGTGAGGGGAGGAGAAAAGAGCCCGAAAAGAGAGAGCTGCAGCACTGTGTGTGTTGGGGGGGGAAGCTGGTGTTATCAGCCTGGATGCTTTACTGGGCTGTAGCCCCTGCTGTTTCTCCTGCCAAATCCTGCTGTGTTCCCCTACTATTGTGGGCAGTAGTGTTCAATCTCCAGCCACAGGTGTCCAGTGACTTTGAGCTGTCTCCCAGGGGACCTGCACAGCCAGAACCACAGGAGCAACATAAGAAATTGCCATGCTGGGTCAGACCAAGGGTCCATCAAGCCCAGCATCCTGTTTCGAACAGAGGCCAAACCAGGCCACAAGAACCTGGCGATTACCCAAACACCAAGAAGATCCCATGCCACTGATGCAATTAATAGCAGTGGCTATTCCCTAAGTAAACTTGATTAATAGCCGTTAATGGACTTCTCCTCCAAGAACTTATCCAAACCTTTTTTGAACCCAGCTACACTAACTGCACTAACCACATCCTCTGGCAACATTTTCCAGACTGAGTCTGAATCACCAAGAACCCTGCAGAAAATACTAAGCAGAAAAAAAAAACCCCCGGATTCTGTAGCCGAGTCATTCACTGTTACCCCTTACATATAGTACAGGTGTGAGATACTTAAATAAGTATTCAGACTGAAGCATTGAATTTGGAGGTTATATTAGAGCCTCGGTTGTCACTGAAACCCCATATTAAGACAGTAACTTGAAGGGTCTTTGATAAAACTTCCTCTGGTTAGGCAGCTTAATAATTTGCTTCCACTTTCTGGCCTGAGATCTGTGGTCCAGGGCAAGTATAACTCCGTCTTAATAGGTCTCCCTCAATCCCCAATGAAAGGGCAGCAGCTGGTGCAGGATGCAGCAGTTCACATCATTTCAAGACGTGGTTACCGGTCCTTAAGAAATTACAATGGGTAGCTATCCGCTTATGGATCAGATTTAAAGGGCAAGCCTCTTTGTATTTGAAACCCCTGCTCACAGAGTATTTACCAGGTCAGCATCTTCACTATCCTTAGAAACTGTTTCTGTATTTGCCATCACAGAGAGAGCGGCTCACCTGATTGAGACAAGAAGCAGGTCATTTTCTTTAGCTGGGCCGATATAGTGGAACTGGTTCCCTCCTGATCTCAAGGAACATAGAGACTATTTGTGTGTCCGAAAGATTTCCCCTATGAATGGTTGTTCTAAGTATATTGTCTGTCAAGCTATTTTTTAGGTAATACATGGTTTAGAGTTGTCAGCATATGGACTATGCAGTTTACATGTGTTTTGGTCTGTAGGTTTTGACTTTTGTGAATGTTAAAATTTTGTTTCATTATAAACACAGAATTTTTTACTTGGATCTGTAGAATAAGTATGCAGAAAAATGTTCAAAGGATTTTGATAATGCAATGAAATCACTACATTCAGTTCTTTGTGGGATCAATATAACTTCTGAAAATATCAGGACATACCTGTCAATGGCAAACGTAGTTCAGGTGGTGCAGGTGTGAAATACGCACCATATCTATCTACAGCAGCTGACAAATACAAAAAAAGGCAGAACTGGCTGAAGGCTTACACAACACGGGCTGTCCAAGGCATGGGAAGGCTTCTTTGGCTCATGACCCACAGTCTCCGTGCACCAGCCATGTCAATCCCTGCCTCGCTTTCTCTACCTTATGGCTCTCTAGTGGCAAATGAGTCCAAAGTTGGTGAGCCCCTCTCATACAGGCCATTGCTGTACAATGCGCTGCAGCAAGCGCATGGTTTAACCTGCGATTGGACGCGTGTTTTGGATGCGTGTCCATAACCTCCGATGCAAAACAGGGATTATCGCGTCCAAAGCGTGCGTAGGTAATAGCGCTCATCACACGTAAATGCATGTTGATGAGGCTGTTATCGATTTCTCCCTCCCTCCATCCAAAAAAAAAAAAAGTGTGCCAGGAGCCCAAAAAGTGTACAGAAAAGCAGAAAAGACTGCTTTTCTGTACTTCCCCCAATTTAATATCGTGGCGATATTAAGTTGAAGGAACTGAAAAATTAGAAATGTCCCAAAAAAAGAAAAAAGTCTGCCGGCGGTCAGGTTAGGAAAACGTATACTCTAAAATTAAGTATCCATTTTCCTAAGTGGCTGACATCCACTTTTTCCAGGCTCTGCTGCTGAGGAGGCGCTAGGGGCGTGCAATTTCCCCAGCGCCTCCTTTTTAAGGCTGCAGCCCATTTGTATTTAGCATTGGGTGTCCCAGAGAGGTGGATCGGCGCATGTTAAGGGAGCCAGCGCTCAAATTATGAGTGCCCCTTTAACACGTGCCAATATTGCATTGGCCCGATAGTAAATCCACAAAAATATTTCTCTAACAAAGCCAGGGAATACCTATCGTCTCTGGGGAAAAAAAGGAAAAGGCAACTGCAGCAACAAAACTTCAACCTTAGATGGGTCCAAGCTGCAAGTAATAATTAATTCCTTCCTGCTTCTGTATACACCCGCTAAGCTCCGCTGCATCGTCTAACAGACTGCGACTCTGGCACTCGCTGCTCCCCAGCCCTCTACTCTGTCTCGTGCTGTCATTACTACGCATGCACAGAGCATGCTGGGCCATGTGATAGAAGAGATGTTGGAAGGCACGTGCCATGAGACGGCTGGGTAGGGCTTTTCAATCAGAGATGTAGGTCTGGGTGTTGGGCTGGTCGGCATCACAGGCCAGTGTTACGGCCTGTGCTGAAAAGGACGAGGCAGTAGCAACCATTAGGCTGGTTAAAGAGGAGCCATAAGAGGTGGGAAGGGTATTACTAGGCCCCCAGTACTCTCCAGGACTGGCAGCATGTGTGGCAGCAGTTCTATCCACCAGTGCTGTTCCTCCACCTCCCACACAGTTTATGCCTCAGCTGTGCAGGGCTCCCTAGATATGGGTGCACAGCAGTTCGAGAACTGGGGATATGGGTCACGCAGGAGGAGCAGCAGCAACACCCGTGCTAGAGGAGCTGCAGTTGGATACACTGCATGCGCCAGGACCCGGAAAAGGAAGGTATGGAAACTTGGGGCTTACTGGAGAAGAGAAAACTTGGTTTGGTGTGGTGAGGGGGACTCCAAGATGGGATAGGGGACAGTAGGAGCCGTTTCCAGAACATTTTCCAAGGTTATGGTGGTGGTAACGGTGGCCTTGCAAAAAGAAGGAATCCTGGTGCACCCATATTTGGATGACTGGCTGATGAGCCACCTGGTGATACTCAAGGGATCTCCTTATTGTAGGAGCTCAGTTGGGTGGTGAACCTGACCAGGAGCAATCTTCAGCCATCCCAGTCACTGGAGCATCTGAGGGTCTGATTTGACACGAAATTAGACTGAGTTTTCCTACCAGAAGTTCGGATCCAGAAATTGATATCTCAAGTGCGTCAGTTGATGAACACCATATGCCCGACAATATGGTCCTACCTACAGGTGCTTGGTTTGATGACGACTATCCAGGAAGTGGTGCAGTGGACAAGAGCGTATATGTGTCCTCTTCAGTGCTTTCTGCTATCTCATTGGAACCTGCAGTCTCGGGACTATGTGGTTTGGCTCCACTTGCTGATGGAAATCTGCTCCTATTACTAGTGGTGGTTGCAGGAGGATCATCTGAGAAAGGGAGTTCCCTAGGTCTCTCCAACCTGGTTGGTACTCAGGACAGATGCGAGTCTCCATGGTTGGTGGGCTCACTGTCTAGAGTTAACGGCCCAGGGGAGCCCGAAGAGTCCCGCTGGAACATCCATCGCCTGGAGGCCCAGGCGGTACGACTGGTATGCTTGCAGTTCAGCCACAGTCTGCAGGATCAAGCGGTTCGTGTGATGTTGTACAACATGACGACAATGGCCTATATCAATCACCAGGGAGGATCCAAGAGCTGCAAGAAGTAGACCAGGTTATGGAATGGGTGGAAGGTCATGTGCAGATCTCGGCCTTTCACATTGCAGGAAAAGATAATGTAAGAGTGGTCTTTATCAGCAGGAAGAGTCTGGACCCAGGAGAGTATATGTTGTCAGCCGATGTATTTCAGCTGATTGTGGATCGCTGGGGCCTTCCATTCCTAAACCTGCTGATGACTTCTCGAAACGTGAAGGTTCCTAGAGTCTACAACAGCAGGAGAGATCCGTGGTCACTGGGAAAAGATGCTCTCATACAGGTCTGGCCGAAAGACAGACTACTTTATGCCTTTTCTCTTTTGGCCCTTGCTGGGCAGGATAATTCACAAGATCGAAAGCCACAGGGCACTAGAATTCCTGGTGGCACTGGACTGGTCCAGGCATCCGTGGTATGCAGACTTGCGACGACTCCTGGTGGAGGCCCCCCCTTCCTCTTCCGCCAGACATGCATCTGATACAGCAGGGACTGGTTCTTGTTGTGGAGGTGGACCCTTGGCCCAAGGTGGTGTTGGTGCCACCTGTAGGGGAAACCCCCCACAGGTCCCCTCTGTCGGGAGGTGAGGCCGGACAGGAAGCAAGGCCAGCTGGAGCTTCGCCAATACCAGCCCTTGTTCCCCGCAGGTTGAGCCCTTGGGTGCCGGAGCCAGCTGGACTTAGGTGGGCCTCTGCATGGATGATCCCATAAGGTTTGGCCAAAGGGTGACACACCAGAGGGCAGTGGCTATCAAAGAGGTCCGGCTGCGGATGCAGCAGCTGGCGAGGCTGGGAGGCTGAACCAGGAGACTGGTGAGAGGCTGGCAACTTAGCATGGAGATGAACTGAAGCAGGATCAGGAATTGGAACGCAGGCAACACAGAACACAGCTGAACCTATGGAGACCTGTTGCCAAGCCTGCCTTATATAGGGAGGTTTGCGGATGTCATCAGAAGGGGCCACAGGTGGCTTTCCCACTGCGATCCCTTTAAATGCAGAAGATGTGTGTGCACCTAAGGCCATCGGGCCGGAGAGGAGACTGTGTCGTCGTCTGACCACGTGGCAGAGGAGAGACCTAGCTGGGCCCGGATGAACTTCCTGCTGTGCGGGGTGGCCCAGGAGGTGCGAGAGCAGAACGAGCACAGGAACCGCTGCCACGGGAGAGGACAGGCCCAAACCAGAGAGCCAGTATCAGGGCTCTCTGCGGTGGATGGAGAGCACAACATTACCCCCTCCCCCCCTTACAGTCCCTCCTGGAGGTCTGGATTTCCCAGGATGGGCTGTGTAAGTTCTTATCAGGAATGTTGGTAGCTGGCTCCTAGGAGTGTTCTTCGGGACCATATCCTTCCCAAGAGAGTAAGTATTCCCATTTACGACCTCTTCTGCAGACATTGAGGACCTCCTGTACTTGATAGAGAGTCTCTGTCTTGAAAACAAGGGCAGAAGGCCAGGAGAGGACCAGTAGTTTGAGAAGCGACACGTGGAGCGAGTTATGGATTCCTAATGTAGGTGGAAAGCGCAGTTGGTAAGTCACCGGGCTAATGCGTCGAGTGACTTGAAGTGGTCCAATGTACCTGGGAGCAAAACATTGAGATGGAAGTTTTAGACGAATGTGGCGTGTGCTAAGCCACACTTTGTCACCTGGTTGAAACTCGGGACCTGGCCTACGATGAATGTTGGTGGACTTCTTGGCAAGATTAGCTGCTTCTTGAAGTCTTTCATTGCTACGAGTTCATAGGGCGTGTAAAGCCTCAGCAGTGCTCTGAGCCGCAGGTAATGGAACTGACAGAGGCATCGGAAGAGGTGGCCGTGGCTGCCTCCCATAGACAACTGAGAAAGGGGAAGCTTTTGTGGAAGTGCTGACGTGCAAGTTATGGGAAACTCAGTCTATGGGAGTAACTGAGATCAGTTGTCTTGTTGATCACTGGAGTAAACCTGTAGAAACTGTTTGAGCAAGCAGTTCATGCACTCGGTTTGGCCATTGCCTTGCGAGTGGGAAGCCATAGTTAAGTCCAAAGAAATACCAAACGTCTTGCAAAGGGAGTGTCAGTAAAGGGCGACAAATAGACGACCTCTGTCCGAGGTTGTGTTGAAGTCTGTGCAGGCAAAATACATGAAGAAAAAATAAACGTGCCAGCTCAGGAGCAGAGGGTAGGCTGGGCAAAGGAACAAAATGCGCCATCTTGGAAAATCTGTCTATTATGACCTAGATTATGGTGTTACCATGGGACTTCGGAAGGTCTACTAAGAAATCCGTAGACAGGTGGGTCCAAGGTTCCTTGGGGGCTAGCAGAGGTTTTAGTAACCCCCAGGGATGTCCCATGGGCGGCTTCTGTTGAGCACACATGAGGCAGGAATCCACATAGGCTTGGGTTTCCTACTCCAAGTTAAGGCTTCCTTGTTATAATGTAACTGTATGCTCCGTATCTCTTGTTGATTGGTTAATTGTATATTCTGCTTAGTTCATTGTAAACCGAATTGATTTGATTTGTATCAAGAAAGTCGGTATATAAAAGCCTTAATAAATAAATAAAAATAAAAATCATAGTGGGCCACTAGTAGTAACGTTGAAGAAACATCAAGGTATGTGCACGCTCAGGGTGCCCAGCTACATGGGAGTCGTGTGCCCACTTCAATACTCGCGGAGTCTGCGTAGTACTACAGTCTTCCCAGCAGGGACAGTCAAGGCAGCCGAAAGATAGATGCGAGCAGGATCTATTATATGCTGGGGTTCCTCCGGAGAGTCCTCTTGTTCGAAAGAGTGGGACAGTGCATCGGCCTGTTGGTTCTTTTCTGTGGGCTGATTTCTCCAATCAAAGTTGAACAGAGTGAAAGAGAGAGCCCAGTGGCCTGCCGGGCGTTGAGACACTGAGCGTTTTGAAATGCTTGAGAATTTTGTGATCTGTCTTCCAGATATCTTAAGGACGGATGCGGATGAGGTTATAAGCTCCTCTCAAGTCTAGTTTGGTGAATATAGTAGCTCCTTGGAGACGATCAAATAGCTCTTTGATCAGAGGCAGAGGATATTTATCTTTACAAGTGATAGCATTTAGGCCCCAGTAATCTATACAAAGCCATAATGACCCATCCTTCTTGGCGACGAAAAAGAAATCCTCTCCAGTGGGCGACATGGAAGGGCGGCTGAATCCTTTAGCTAAATTTTCTTGGATATACTCCGTCATGGCCTTGGTTTCTGGGACAGAGAACAGGTAGGTCCTGCCCCTAGGAGGCATTGTCCCCAGCAGGAGATCAATTGGACAGTCAAACTCCAGGTGGGGCGGAAGGACATCAGCTTTCTGCTTGGAAAATACGTCCTCATAGTCAGCATAAGGTGCTGGAAGGCCGGGAACTGTGACTGCTATTGGCAGCGATGAGGGTGGTTGAACCCTTTTCATATAAAGTTGCGACAGTGAGCATTCCATTCTGACAACTGCAAGGTAGGCGAGTGTTGCTGGATCCAGGGTAAGCCACTGGGTGGATGGTTTTGTCAAGAATATAAAACTCAAGTTCTTCCTCATGGGGTACTCCAATCTTGACCCCCAACAGGGGAGGTGATCTGTGTGATCTTCCCAGGTAGAGGATCTCCATGAATAGAGGCAATGAGTAATGGTGTCTCAATATCTCTGGTGGGGATTCTCAAATGGACTGTGAGGTCTGTCATCAGAAAATTCCCGCCGGCTCCAGAATCAACGAGAGCAAGCGCTGGGGAGGAGTGAGAGTCCTGGGACAAGGTAACAGGGAAAATCGGTTGAGGGGCCGGACAAGTAGTGCCTAAGTTCAGGACCAAACTTAGGCTCGAGAGTTTCCTGGACGGATCGGGCATACTGATAATCTGTGTCTTGCAGCACCACAGTACAAACAGGTCTGCTGGTCTCCTCCTGAGGCATTCCTCTGAAGAAAAGCATCCTCTCCCTTGCTGCATAGGTCCTTCAGATTCACTTACAGGGGGAGCCCCTGATCGCTGATGTCTCCTCGAGTGGAGGAGAGCAGGAGCGCTCCGTTGAAACACGATGAGGAATACAAAGCTCTAGAGTGTGTTCCCACAGTCTGTGGTGGTTGTGACCTATAAGGTCGATGAGACCCTAGAGCGAAGTTGGGAGCTCATGGGCAGTAAGCTCATCTTTAAGGGTCAGATAAGAGCCCATCCAGATAGATCGCAGACAGTCCTTCTGCCAACCAAGTTCTGCGGCAAGGATGCAAAATTCTATAGTGTAGTCATTGAAAGACCGGTGTCCCTGCTGGAGGTTCAAGAGATCAGAACTGGCGGTGGCCTGCCAATCTGGATCATCAAAGGTCCTTCGAAACACGGTCACAAAGTGAGAAAGCTCCTGTAGAAGGGAGTCTGACTGTTTCCAGAGTGTTAAAGCCCATGCCAACGCCTTGCTTTCTAACCGTGAAAGGATGAATGTGATAATCTTCGTATCATCCTGGAATACAGTTGGTTGAAGAGCGAACTGCATGTAACACTGATTGAAGCCCCTACACAGCTTCGGATCATTATTGAAGCATGGGGGAGCTGGTAGCGAGACAGAGGCTTTGAATGGGATTGCCGATGACGACAAACTGGACGAGGCTGAAGTGGTGACTGCTGGGACCGGAAGAGAATTCAGTAGACTGCTTAGACATTCAATAGAAGCTGCCAATGTCTCAAGGAACCGCTGCTGCTCTTGAATCTTGAGTGCCAGGCCTGGACAACGGGAGCCTTCGCTGGATCCTTGGCAACTTGTTGCGGAGGTAGACCCTTGGTCCAAGGTGGTGATGGCACCACCTGTGGTAGAAACTTTCACAGGTCCCCACTGTCGGGAAGCCGGACGGGAAGTGGAGGCGAGCTGGAGCTTCGCCAATACCAGCCCTCGTTCCCCGCAGGTTAAGCCCTTGGGTGCCAAGGCTGGCTGGATTTAGGTGGGCCTCCGCGTGGATGATCCTGTAAGGTTTGGCCAAAGGGTGACACACCAGAGGGCAGGGGCTATCGAAGAGGTCTAGCTGCGGATGCAGCAGCTGGCAAGGTTGGGAGGCTGAACCAGGAGGCTGGTGAAGGGCTGGCAACTTGGTACAGAGATGTGTCCACCGCAATAATCAACCAGTTACCTACAGAGGCTTATGACTTCTTCTCGCTTCCTCGTCATAAAAAAAAGGGAGGAGGAATTCTTTTAGCAACCAAAAAGGACCTCAGATTCTCTCTGCACCAGACGAATTCTAATTCAAAACTTGAAATCGGCTTCTTCACTTCAGACAAACTCCAAATCCTACTCGTATATGCTCCCCCAGGTTTCCTGGAATCAGATGCCTCACCTCTGGTCGAATTAACCACTTCCCTTATCAACTTAGACTCTCCAGCTATCATTCTAGGTGATTTTAACCTGCACGTTGATAACCCTACACTATCACCCAACTGTGAAGCATTACTCACAGCTTTCTCCGCGCTGGGCTTCACTCAATTAGTTAACAAACCCACCCACAAAGCCGGCCACACGTTAGACCTTATCTTCGTTAACTCTGCAATCAAGCCCACGTCTCTCCCCCAACTGCACAAAGGTCCCGTGGTCAGATCACTGCCTCATAACAACTTCTTTCTCAATAAAAGATACTAGCCCGGCTTGCATTCCTTCGCCCTCCTTCACATACAGGAAAACTTGCTCACCAGAAGATCTCAATAATCAATTATCACCACACCTCCACCACCTGGACCTCACTGACCCGAACTCAGCGCTTCGAACATGGAATACAATTACGGAAACTATAGCTAACAAGCTATGCCCTCCTATAACAAAAAAACCACACCCCAATTCCTCCAAAAGACAGCCCTGGTTCTCCTCAGAATTAAGAAAACTCAAACTCCAACTAAGACAACATGAGGCTAAATGGCGCAAAAACCCAGGAACCAATACTCTTTCAATCTACAAATCAATTCTTCACCAATACAAAGCAAGCACCTTAAGATCCAAGAGGGACTTCTACGCTTCTAAGATACACGACCTTGTATTCGATGCCAAAGCACTCTTCAGCTATGTAGCCAACCTCACGCAATTAAACCAGACAGAGATTGCACATGACCAAGCTCAATCGAAAGCTGAAGAATTAGCACTATTCTTCAGCAACAAAATCAGCAATCTTCTATCTCAGCTCCCCACTAACGCCACTGCACCACCAACCACTCCTCAATCCGCAATCAACAATACTCGATTAGAAGAACTTGATCCAACTTCATCCATTGAGATCCAAGGAATTCTAAGGAAAATGAAACCTTCCTCTCACCCTTCGGATCACATCCCAGCTAAACTTCTTTTATCAATTCCAGACTCTATCTCCAAAATCCTGGCAGACATCATAAATTGCTCCATCACACAAGGACTCTACCCAGAAAACCTCAAACTGGCCTCACTCAAACCCCTACTCAAAAAACCAAATCTCGACCCCAACGATCCCAACAACTATCGACCGATCGCTAACCTCCCCTTCATAGCCAAGATTATGGAAAAATTGGTAAACTCACGACTCTCAAACTACATTGAAGACAACAACCTCCTATTCCCATCACAATACGGATTCCGCAAAACCTTAAGTACGGAAGCACTCCTCATCTCCATGACAGATCACATCATCCTAGGCCTTGACAAAGGACAAGCCTTCCTCCTGATCCTACTGGACCTTTCGTCAGCATTTGACACCGTCAATCACTCCCTTCTCATCAACCAACTAATAGCCATAGGTATCTCAGGCACTGCCCTCTCGTGGTTCAGAACCTTCCTCAGCAATAGAGGATACAAGGTTAAGATTCATAACAAAGAATCCTCACTCTACCCTGCGTCAGTAGGAGTCCCTCAGGGCTCATCCCTATCTCCTACCTTATTTAACATATACCTGTTACCCTTATGCCAACTTCTCACTGACCTCAAGCTCAAATATTTCCTCTACGCGGATGATATCCAGATCCTGATCCCCATCAAGGAGTCACTCGCGAAAACACTATCTCATTGGGAAACATGCCTCCAAAATATCAAACAGCTTCTCACAAGCCTCAACCTGGTACTAAATTCATCCAAAACGGAACTACTACTCATCACACCAGAGAACAGTCCCTGCACCCCCACTCATCCAGCCATACCAAAAACTACACAAGTGAGAGACCTAGGAGTTCTAATTGACAATCACCTGAACCTGAAAGCCACCATCAACAAAACCACCAAAGACTGCTTTTATAAACTCCAAGTACTGAAAAGAATAAGACCTCTGTTCCACACTCATGACTTTAGAACAATCCTACAATCAATCATCTTCGCAAAGCTGGACTATTGTAACACCATCTTGCTTGGTCTCCCCTCACTACACACCAAACCACTGCAAATGGTTCAAAATGCCTCTGCCCGTATACTCACTAACACCAGGAGAAGAGACCATATAACCCCTATCCTATTGGGCCTCCACTGGCTACCCATCCACTTCAGAATAATCTACAAGGCCATTCTCACCATATACAAAAACATCCATCAACTAGCCCCAATTGACCTTCATTTCCCCCTCCGATTACACACTTCAACAAGACCGACAAGAGATGCTTACAAAGGATCACTTCAAGTACCCCCAGCCAAAACTACCAGACACATTACGCTAAGAAATCGGGCCTTCTCCACAGCCGGTCCTACCTTATGGAACTCCATCCCCCCAGATCTTAGAATGGAACCCAGCCTCTCAACCTTCAAGAAAAGACTCAAGACCTGGCTGTTCATGCAGGCTTTTCCTAACTCCAATATTATTTAACTCCTAACAATCAACACACATCACCATCAATATCACTATTAGCTACCTCTTACAATGTAATTATATGTAATTAGCTGGTTTTCCTTTCCTTTTTCCTTCTCACTCCAAGTTCTATTTTTCCTTGTTACATGTAACTGCTTTTCCGCACTATTGTTCAAGTTTAAGTTTATTTTGCACTCCTGTTTCATGTGAACCAGCATGATGGGACTTTTGTCTTGAATGTTGGTATATAAAAAACTTAAATAAATAAAATAAATAAATAAGAGGTCAGAACGAAGGGAATCCGTCCGAAGGGGAGTAGGAGGCAGAAACCAGAACAAGGACTGGAGCAGGATCAGGAAAAGGTACTGGAACTGAGGCAGGATCAGTTACGCAAGCAACACAGAACACTGCTGAACAGCGTGGAGTCCTGTTGTCAAGGCAAGTTCTGACTACCAGAGCCTGCCTCATATAGGGAGATTTGCAGATGTCGTCAGAAGGGGCTGCAGGTGGCTTTCCCGCTGCAGTCCCTCTTAAATCCAGAAGATGCTTGTGCCTAAGGCCATCGGGCCAGAGAGGAGACGTGGTGGCGGGCAGCCTCCCACCCAGTTGGGGAGTAGTTTTGATACACCTTACTGGTCCTGAGTCCATCTGTCTACATGCTAGAAAATGGAGAAATTACGTACCTGATAATTTCGTTTTCCTTAGTGTAGACAGATGCCCCCAGCTGCCTCATGAGTGTGTCAATAGTCGTCCTGTGAGGCTATGGGTCCCCAGGGATGTACTGGTAAGTGTTCATCCAGTCTCTAGCTTGGGGTACCTGAATCTTACATGAGTTCAGTGTTTTATGCTTGGTTGAATACAGTTCTGGTTATCTCGTTTTTAATCAAGTTTTTTGCTAGTCTGTCCATAGTTGCTTTTGAAGAGAATACTGGCAGGATGGGGTTACTGCAGGGCTATGTGTACTGGGACGTCAGCTTGCTCTGTCTCCATCTGCTGGCAGGGGAGCATAAACCCACTGGTCCTGAGTCCGTCTGTCTACACTAAGGAAAACAAAATTATCAGGTAAGCAATTTCTCCATCTGTGTAGATTACTCTATGCAGAAATGTTAGCAGAGGTTACCCTGTTTCTTCATTTCCACCCTCTAACCACTAGTGATCCTCTGGGTTTTTTTTGGTTTTTTTTTATTCCATGCCTTTTTTTGAACTCCATTACCGTTTTTGCCTTCATCTTTTCTGGGAGGGCATTCCATGCATCCACATTCCTTTCCATGAAATAATTCCTGATGTGGCTCCTTAGTCTATACTCTTGGAGTCTCATATCATGACCCCTAATTCTACGCCTTTTCCATGGGAAGAAGGTTTGACTCCTATGCATTGTTAATACCTTTCAGGTATTTAAAAATCTGTATCCTGTTTCCTTTGTCTCCCAGGGTATACATATTTATGTCTTCAAGTCTTTAGTTTCAGATCCCACAGCATTTTGATTGCCAATCAGCACTGGTCCTCCAAGCTCTTCTTTAGTGAACATTGAATTGAAGTATTTGTTTAATATTTCTTTTTCCTCATTTTTCTACATTTCTTATTTTATTTCAATCTTAAAGTACCACTTCTGGCCTTCCTCCTTTCTCTAAGTCTGAAAAATGTTTTGTCACCTTGCTTTACCTATAGCAATCCTTTCTTCCACTTCAGCTTTGCCAACCTGATTTCCTTCCTTTTCTCAGCTTCACTAAATATTCTGTGTTCTCCTTTTTTCACTTCTTTTGTACTTTTTAAATATTGTTATTTTTGCCTTGATTTTTGTTTTCAGCTACCTCTTTGGAAAATCATTAGTTACTCCTGGGGGAATTCTGCACACAAAAACTTAATTCTGCAAACTTTATATTGGTCAAAATAAAACAATTTACATGACAGTCTTTAATTACATTTTAAATTAATACAGAAAAAAGTTAAAGATGCAGAATTTCCCTAGAAATTCACTGTAAGAGTGTCCCTTCCACTCACTTTCCCTACTCCCCTGGCCACTTTGCCCTCTCAGGCCCCTCCCCCTCCACCTCTAGGCTCAACCCCTTCCACTC
The DNA here is from genome assembly GCF_901001135.1 of Rhinatrema bivittatum. NCBI lineage: Eukaryota > Metazoa > Chordata > Amphibia > Gymnophiona > Rhinatrematidae > Rhinatrema > Rhinatrema bivittatum. The sequence continues at coordinate 48,834,421 of NC_042620.1, read as the reverse complement.
TTGCCAGTTCCAGAGTTTGACCCCGTTCTCAGTACTCCCCTCATACAGGCTCCCTCTGTCCCTCCCTCTCACACACAGGCTCCCTCTAATTCACATACATGCTCTCACACACACATCCCCTCATACAGGGCCCTCTCTCTTGCATACACACCCACACAAGCTCCCTTTCTCTTTCACACATACATCCTCACACAGGCTACCTATGTCTTTCTCATGCACCCCTTCACACAGGTTGTCTCATACATACACAGACTAGCATGCTCACATACACGATACCTCTTTCATACACACAAGCTCCCAATCACTCACACATACACACTCCTTCAAAATCTCCTCATATAGGCTCCCTCTCTCTGAAACCCACACTCAAGCATCCCCCCACCCCCCTTATCTCCCATGCTTGCTCACACCCTCCCCACACCCCTCCCCTCTCTCACACACACATTCTCTCTCACTGGCATCTCCCCTTTACCTCCCATGCTCTTCCTCACACCCTCCTGCTCTCTCTCACCTTCTTCACCTCTCTCACCGGCATGCCACGAACGGAGCGTGTGCCGCGGGATATGCTCGTTTGCGGTGAAGATGGAAGACCCGGGCGCACTGTTCGCGGCACACGGGGGGGCCTTACATTTTCTCCACGAACAGTGTGCCCTGGCCTTCATCTTCGCCGCGAACGGAGCGCGTCCCGTGACACACGCGGGATGTGCTCCTTTCGTGGCTTGCCGGGGTCTCCTCTGCTATTTTCTGTGCAGAATTTGACAATTCTGTGCAGTTGGATACTGAGGAGGTGTTCACAGTCTGGCATTGATATCTATCAAGATAAATTTACTAGTACAGCCTGGAAGAGTAGTGGTGTTCGATGGGCCTCTGCTTGAGAAGAAGGCGAGGCCATACCGCCAGCAGAAGTAAAAGTAGCATTAGCCCCTGGCCTAATTAGTTAGCAGGAAGATCAGTGCAGGCCTGTAGCAGGAAGAGGAGCAGCCAGAGGAATCAGGCAGCAGAGCAGTGTCCGTCCCTGCAGTGATGGGACTCATCTTTTTATTTGAGGCTACGGAGTAGGCGATGGAGGCTGCTGCCACTTGTGCTTCTGGGTGGGGAGAGAGCTTGTGGGTGGTAGGGAGAGCGTGAGGGGAAATGCTGGACTAGAGTAGGAGGGAGAGAGTGAGTGAGGGGAGATGGTGAGCTAGGATGGGAGGTTGAGAGAGTCAGAGGAGATACTAGGCTAGGGGAAAATATCAGACAGGCAGATAGAGAAGACAGAAGAAACAGAAAATGGAGAGGAGACTTTAGAAAAGAAGTTGGAAGGTGAAGAAAAAGGAAGCTTGGAACAAGAGACTGGGACCAGACAAAAAAGGTGATAAACATTGTATTTTCTCTTGAGTGATTAGAACATGTCAGCTTTGGCAATAAAGATATAAAAGCACCAGTGGTACAACATTGTATCTTACAAGCACACTCATTCGAAGATTTTAAGTGGATTATTCTTGAACACATCCCTCCACATTGGAGAGGGGGGGATAGATCCACCTTGTTGAATTATAAAGAAAACCAATGGATTTTTAGATTGGGTTCCATGGAACCTCAAGGGCTGAAAGAACTACTCTACTTTTTCAATCTTGTTTCAATGGCATTTCCAAGATAGCTGCAATCACTACGTCATTCTCCATAAAAGGATGTGTTTTCGAAGAGGAATCACTTTCAAAATGGCCGCGATTCTGACATCATTGACCTTATATGGTCTATCTCAATATGGCGAATTTCTCTCACACATCATTTCCTATATATGGTCACTACTGTATTTGGAACACCAGACGTCATTTCCGGTAGGCTGCTTGGCAGTCGGAGGATTTCCTTTAAATTTGGCTTTTTTGCCGCGCTTAAGCTGTCCGTCGCAGAACGGATCGCTGGCAGGCTGCACTTCGATAGCACACGTAAGTACTCGCACCGCTGGATAGTAGCTCTCATAATATTATATATTGGAGCACAATATTCACTATAATCCTCCTTGTACTATCATTTTTCAGCGCATAAGCAGATGCTGTTTCTTGCTAATGGACTGATTGAAATACAGCCATACCGTAAGTTTTACTTCCAAGTCTAGCGTCATTGTAAAATATTAGCCATTGGCATTTTATAAGAGCTCTCCATTTGTTTTCCACACAGAATTGCTCTGACAGTTTTGTCGTCACCTGGAGTTCCCTGAAGGAGTAATAAACTCCGAAACACTGTGGTGTCGGAGGATACACTTCAGGACTGCACATACTATCTACTGTCGTGTGGATTGAGATAAATGCATTCATTAGTCATTTCATACTGAACAGTGTCTGCACTTACGATATAGCTCTATATGGTGCATATTAAGGGGTAGATTTTTTTAAAAAGCGCGATCGCGTACTCTTGTTCGCGCAGCAGGCGCAAACAAAAGTACGCTGGATTTTATAAGATACGCGCATAGCCGCGCATATCTTATAAAATCCTGGATTGGCGCGCGCAAGGCTGCCGGTTTTGGGCAGGCTGCACGTGCCAAGCCGCGCAGCCTGCCTCCGTTCCCTCCGAGGCCACTCTGAAATCGGAGCGGCCTCGGAGGGAACTTTCTTTCGCCTTCCCCTACCAAACCCCCCCCTCTTACCTTTGTCCTTCGATTTACGCCTGCTAGAAGCAGACGTAAATCTACGCACGCCAGCAGACTGCTGGCGCGCCGTCATCCGACCCGGGGGCTGGTCCGGAGGCCTCGACCACGCCCCCGGGCCGGCGTCCCGCCCCCGAAATGCTGCGTCATTTGGCCCCACCCCGACACACCCCATTAAAAAAAAAACCCCAGGACTTAGGCGCGTCCCGGGGCTCTGCGCGCGCCGGCGGCCTATGCAAAATAGGTGCGCTGGCCCTGCTCGCGTAAATCCGGGCGGATTTACGCGAGCAGGGCATTTAAAATCCGCTAGTAAGTGTTTTAAGCAACCTATGATTAGACAAGCCCGGTGCTCTATGGGCTTCACAATATAAGCCAACAAGCATAGTGTGGCAATATATGACTGTTGCAAAATACACTTGCACACAGAGTTCTTCATACAGCTGAATCTACTATTGTGTGATTTGTTTCTATTTTTCAAGCTTCGTTTTGGGTTATTCTTTTGAGCTTTGGCAATGAGCATCTCTTATGTTATCATACTTCGCCCAGTACATGACAAAATACATTTTTGTTTGTGTTTCTCCAGCATTATACTACATATAAAGTATAACTTCTTGGGGATGGTTGGTACACCTGGGGGCAGTCCCAATTCATATTTTTAGTTTCAATTTTTTGTAGTCAGTTTTTCTGGATTAGTGAGTTTCTGTGTGTGTGACAGAGGAAAGGGATTCTGCTAGCTTTTTCACTCAACGCACAATAAAGCTCTGGAATTTGTTGCCAGAGGATGTAGTTAGTGCAGTTAGTGTAGCTGAGTTCAAAAAAGGTGCACCTTGCGTGCGCCAAGCCGCACAGCCTTCCTCCGCCTGCCCCCCAGCCCTTCCTAAACCCCTCCTTAACTTTAACTTAGAAGTTGCGCCGCCCGACAGCCGGCCCGCGATCCTGGGCACAGCAGCAAATAAGACAGGGTTTTCCTCTCTCTTTAGTCTCTCGGCCACAGCCAGTCCTTTCCATCCTCCACACGGGGAGTTGCAAGGGATTCTTCATGTAGTCAGCTCTTCCTCCTCCTCCCTCTTTCCCCTTCTTACACTAACCAGCCTATGCATAAGATTAATGCATAATCATGCAGTGAGTGAAGGGTATTTTCTCTGCATTGCAGGTCTTTGCCCCTCCAAAAGCTCTCGGGGGGGGGGGGGGGGGGGGGGGGAGGGTATCCTGTCACATCTGTAAAGTCTTCCTTTTTCCCTGGATGGGGGCATAGCCCTGTCCTATGGACTCTTCTTGGGCATCTCTGACCTCTGCTGTTAGGGAGAAGACGTTTTTCTCCTCTCTGCTTAGTTTATTTACACTGTGGCTTATAGTCAACAGGCAAACAAGCAGATCTTTCTTTCTCTGCTGAGACAGGGTCTTGGCGAGAGGATATTGTCAGTATCCATCTTTTGCAATCTGTCACTCTGTGACAGAGATTCAACTTTGGGGCCTCCTGTGGTAAAATATTGGGTATAGTCCTACATTTCTTCCTTCTTAAGCTGGGATGAGCCAGCAAAGGAGCCTATCACTGTTTATGCCTAACTATTAGACTGCTGTGCATGTATGACCTCTAATGATGGACCCAAAAAACAAAGCGGAAGCCGATCCAATATAGCTGGTAAGCGAAGAGACAAAGAAGATTGGTATAAAAAGAAGCCTTTATTGAAAGTTGCCCAACTCTGGCCGAGTTTCGCTCTTACAAGAGCTGCCTCAGGGGCTACTAAGGGTGAAATTTAAAAATTAAAATCAAGATACACACATACGTGACACATTGACATGAATGTATGTAATTACATAAAATTAGTGACATACATATATAGTAAAATGAAACTAGTGTGCACATATTTTAACATGCAGAGATGAATTTAAATGAAATGCACAAACATAAACATGTAAATAAATGAATTCAACGAAACAAATTTTTTTTATAAAAAATTCCTTTACAAGAAAATATGCCTAATTGTCTTAAATCAATTATTAAAGATGTAATTCAAATCTCAGTTTTGTGTGTATGTATGTGTGTGTGTGTGTATATATATATATATATATATATATATATATATATGTGTGTGTACTACATGGCACAAAGTACATAGATGTAAAATGGAATTTTGGTGATAAATGACTTATGTATGTACTTCTTAGCACAAAGGACATAGATACACAGTATAAGTGGAATGTGGTCACAATAAAAAAAAAAATAATAATAATAATAATACCTGTTTTTAACCGGTTTGTTCGATTTTGAAAGATTCAGTGGAAGGTCATCACAGATTGTTAGTAACCAGTCTAATTAGAGCAACTTGATGTTAGTCTATCACATATATCAAATAAAAAAGTAAAAACAAGCATATGGTCCTTTAAAAAAAAAAAAAAAGTTCAACAAATCAAAAAGGGAGCCAAGGTAAATAAAATAAATAGACACGGGTGGATTTTAAAAGGCTGGCGCGCCTATTTTGCATAGGCCGCCGGCACGCGTAAAGCCCCGGGACGCGTGTAAGTCCCGGGGCTTTTGAAAAGGGGCGTGTCAGGGGCATGGCCGGAGTGACGTGGCGTTTTGGGGGCGGCGACACAGGCATGCTTTCAGCCCGGGGGCATTCCGGGGGCGTGGCCACGGCCTCCAGACCAGCCCCCGGGACCGGAACACGGAGCGGGGCTGCCGGCCGGCGCACCAGGCACGAACAAAAGTATGCGATCACGTATTTTTTTAAGATCTACCCCATAGTGAGGGAAAACCCTTGGTCGCACACTCAGTTGATATGAATCATACATTTGAGGATTTCAGATTTTGTATTATTAAGAAACCACACATTAATTGGAGAGGAGGTAACCTTGATAATATTTTACTCAGATGGGAACAAAAATTCATTTTTTATTTTAACTCCATCTCCTTTGGGACTTAATAGTGATACCGACTTAAGTGTTTACTTATGAGCAACTTGGTGGTTTTATAATCACATTTATACTGTTTTTACTCATTTTGTTCTATTTTAGTTTTAATATTTTTAATATTTTTATAGTTATCGTTTGGATGTTTTAATTTATGTGATATGAAAAGGCTTGACCAATTTGGAACACAACTTGTCAACCATAGATATGAATAGTCAATTAAGCCACACACACACACCCTGTTTTCAATAGACACATCACCATAAGAGATCACGCCACCTCCACAGCTGGCCCCTCTTTTGTGGAATTCCATTCCTACAGACCTCAGACAGGAGCCCTGCCTCCCAACTTTTAGGAAAAAACTTAAGACTTGGTTATTCAAACAAGCATTTCTGGACACAACCCAATGACACATTCCAATGACTCCTAAAACACCACTCCTCTTGTATATAACATTTATTCTGTATACTATATTTAAATTGTATATTGTTTAACCATCTCTTTTCTCTCCTCTCTTCTTCCTTCTCCAAGTTCGGCTACCCTTGTTAAATGTAACTGTACTTTCGGACACCACAGTTCTAGTTTTTGTTTATAATGCACTCCTGTTCGATGTAAACCAGCAAGATATGTTTTCATGATTGCCGGTATATAAAAACTCTAAATAAATAAATAAATAAACAAACAATCTGTTTTATTTTTTTACATTTTTTTTTATACAGGCATGGTCTGGTTTTAATTTAACATTTTTAAATTTCATTTTTAATTTCAAGTTTTTGCTTTTATCATTTTTTACTCCATTATTCCACACTCCTGATTGATAGATTCATGTAATTAGGTTTTTTGTCTAGCTACCATTCATTATCCAAGGTACAACATCGGGCTATTTTTAGTACAATAAGTCAGTTAGTTTAAATATCACCCGCACTGCTGTGTCTCCCCTTTGACACTGATGATCATAATTGATAGTAACCATTTGCACAATAATCTTAATAAACTGGTATGGTTCTTTTAACTTCAGTTCCTTTAATCTTAATACTGCTTTACAACTTTTTGCTTTTTATATTTATAATGGTTTGGCCGTTATTTTCATTTCATCTTTTAGCGTTTTGCTTTTATTTTTAATTGTAATACACCACTCTTTTAAGTTCATTTTTTAGCGGTTTATTTGTAACATTTTTTTGTATAAGTTCATATTTGACCTTTAAATATAGTAGCACATGAGGTCCTTTGACATGTCACCTGTTCTGTTTTTGCTCTTTGCTGGCACTCAATATATACAGTGAACTGTCTCTGCGATTGCGCAGCAACTGCACCTAACCGGTTTGTTTTTTGGCAGGCTTTTTTCAATAAACACTGTGAGAACACATTTAAATACCCCGATGGTATTTGCCACCGTTTCCAGTTTTCGATACGTGCTACAGGTAAGGTGAATATGGCAGTTTTTGAGTAGGAGACTCCTCAGTTGGATTGTTCATTGTAATTAAAATTTACATTTATAGTCTCCTGCCGATGTTCACAATGACGGTCTGAATACAGGAAGTTGTTATGCTATATACAATTTGGCACTGAACAGTGAGTTTAGACACATTCTTTTTCATTAAAACCTTAAGCCATTTTATTTTAGTTTCATTTTTCATATTAATGTACATATTATGTTGTCAGCACATTTTGTACTTTAATCTCCAATGAATCACACAGGCAGACCAAGCTGCCTTTGTTAAGCGCCATACTGTCCTTTATTTAAAAGAACAGATTTTTCATTTTTTAAAAATATTTTTTCAGGCTTGAACTTATTAATAATCTCGCCTGTTTTCCAGCTTGTGATTTTGAATAGATATAATATTATATGCTGGATTGACTGTATCAACAGCACTGAGGTAATCCACCACCATAACATAGCTCATTTTTATTTATTTTTAAAGCGGCATGTATGAAGTATTTTGTATGTGCACTACCTCACAGGCAATATCTATGTTTGTATAGCCTTAAAGCACTGTATTTTACTCATTTCTTTTTATTTTTCACTTTTTATCTTCATATTTTTATTTTTATGATCCAACCCCAATTGTTTACCTTGGTTCCCTTTTTTGATTTGTTTCACATTTTTTATTCTTTTAAGGACCATATGCTTGTTTTTACTTTTTTATTTGATATACGTGATAGACTTTAACACCAAGTTGCTCTGTTTAGACTGGCTATTAACAATCTGTGATGACCTTCCAGTGAATCTTTCAAACTCGAAGAAACCGGTTAAAAACAGGTTTTGTTTGTTTGTTTTTTTTTATTGTGTCCACATTCCACTTCCACTGTGTATCTATGTCCTTTGTGCTAAGAAGTACATACATTATAAGTCATTTATCACCAAAATTCCATTTTACATCTATGTCCTTTGTGCCATGTAGTACACACACACATATATATATATATATATATATATATATATATATATATATATATATATATATATATATATACATACATACATACAACTGAGATTTGAATTACATCTTTAATAATTGATTTAAGACAATTAGGCATATTTTCTTGTAAAGGAATTTTTTACAAAAAAAATTGTTTTTGTGTGTTTCGTTGAATTCATTTATTTACATGTTTGTACATTTCATTTAAATTATTTAAATTCATCTCTGCATGTTAAAATATGTGCACACTATTTAGTTTCATTTCATTTTACTATATATGTATGTCACTAATTTTCTTTTTGTATTTACATACATTCATGTCAATGTGTCATATGTGTGTATCTTGATTTTAATTTTTAAGTTTCACCCTTAGTAGCCCCTGAGGCAGCTCTTGTAAGAGCGAAACTCGGCCAGAGTCGGGCAAGTTTCAATAAAGGCTTCTTCTTACACCGGTCTTCTTTGTCTCTTCGCTAACCTCTAATGATGACACTATCATCATGAGGTAGGAATAATGCAACAATAAGTCATGGTACTGACAAGGTACCATAATAGTAATTGTAGAAGAGCAGTAATATAATGATGGAATAAAAGTGAATAAAATCATGGTAATGAGGAAAAGTAATAGTGAAGGGAAATAAATTGAGAATAGTAATAGGAAATATGAGTAAAAAAAGAAACAAGGAAATAAGATAATTCTCTCATGGTGCATATTGTAGCAGTATGAGGCAGGGACATCATCGTCGACTTGAGCTAGAATATATGTGCGTGTGTAAACCTCCTTTTCCTAGTCCTGAAAGGTGACGAGGTGTAATCATTGATTAAATTGGTATCTCATACAGTTCCAAAAACGGGGCTGTGGGTGGTCTTGCAGCTGCATGGCTCTACGGTGAGACCTTTCCCATGTGTGTTTTACTAGGGCCATCACTCTTCTAAAATGGATGATTGAATATAGTATGTGGAACATGGAGATCGTGGCTAGGGCAGGTAAAGCAGAAGACAAAAGTCAGTTTGTAAAATATCTTCATCTCTGGAATCATAATTATAGCTGGCAATTTCTGCTGTATTCTGGTCCACAGACAGTTCAACCATGTGAGAGTCTCTTACTAAAAGATATACCGGGTTTCATCAAAGTTGATTTCATGGCCCTAAAACACATCCAGGATCTCTACCTCTGAGGGAACCAGGTATGGTTCTACGTAGTATAAGGACAACCCCCCCCCCTCTAATATTGAGTTCTTAAGTACGGTGACTAAAGAAACATTTCCTAGCACGTAGCCAGATGGACTCAGGACCCAGTGGGTTATGTGCTCTTCTGCTAGCGCATGCAAGCTGGATTCAGATTTCAAAGCTGACGTCACCCAAGATATACCCCTGAAGTGACTTCAGCTCCTCAGTATCTCTCCATCTCCTAGCAGGTGCGGACACTATCCCACACACTAGCACAGTGTTAGAAAATTTACAGAAGAAGACAATTACCTTAAAGAAGATAGATCCCGCTCTCCTGGGGTGATACCTAAGGGTCCCTCCCCCAGTCGAGATTTCGTGAGGTGATTTCGATATCCCTCAGAAGTGTGCCTTGGTCTGTAGCTGGCAAGCCCGGCGTGGACTTAGCCCCTAGAGTGGCTGAAAAGCAGCGGGTGCACATCCGAGCGCGGTGGTGAAAGTGAAGTCCTCTCCCCCCGCAGCTGGAGACCGTTCGGGCACATGACCGATAAGTGCCGAGACCAGGTAAGCTGAAAACCTTTAAGGTCTCCGGTCTCCAGAGCTCGGATTGCCATACCATTCAAATTTCATCTGGTGAAAAAAAGGGAGCACCGATCGGGTTGAGCAGCCTTGGTTGGGCTAGGCCCCGAACCGGTGCAGGGGTCCAGCCATGTGGAAACCCTCGGGGGCGCCATCTTACACGTGGGGGGGGGTGGCGCCATCTTCCCTTCTCGACCAGCGGTACGCGCGGGGCAGGCCGGACGGTCGATGCGCCCAACTTGGGCGCATCGACCCAAGTTGGGCGCATACGAGAGCACCCTGGACCTATGCAACTCCGAAGTGGCTTCCCCACAAGAGGGCACCTCAGGGGCCCTGACTCAGACTCCCCTTTGGGACTAACATGGACCCAGGGACCTTCTCCTGGTTAGAATTCTTCCAGGGACTGCAAGCCTTCATTCAGGCACAATCAGCCCTGGCTGCGACCAGGGTTCAACCCCTGCTGGAAGCACAAGATCCTTCCAGCCCTGTTCAAATGCATCAAGATATGCCTCGCCTAACCAAGAATTTCCCTGGCAGGGACCCGGACACCTTAGATCAGCGGTTCTCAACCTGTGGGTCGCGACCCCGGCGGGGGTCGAACGACCAAAACGCAGGGGTCGCCTAAAGCAGGTCCCCAACCACTGGTCCGCGGACCAGTACCGGGCCGTTGGGGTTTTTTGCCGGTCCGCGGCTGCTGCGGGGAGGCGGGGCGCAGGGCCGGCGGAAGCACTACTAGGCGAACTAGGCGGTCGCCTAGGGCGCCAGCTTCCCGGGGGCGGCACTGCCCCGGTAAAATTAAGAGAGCCGCGCTTTCAAGCATGTGAGTCCTTTGCTGTCAGCCCGGGCGGAACGCGGCAGGACAGCTGGAGTCAGCGGCACCGGGCGTGCTCTCTTCTTCCCGCCCCCCCCCCCCCCGCGGTCCGGAAGAGGAAGTGGAGAGCATCGGGTGCCTGCGCGGGAAGAAGAGACCACGCTAGTGTGGTCTCTTCTTCCGCGCAGGCACCCGATGCTCACCACTTCCTCTTCCGGGCCGCGGGGGGGGAGAAGAGAGCACGCTGGGCATGACGGGTGTCAGCCGGGTGCCTGCGCGGGAGACATCGGGTGTCAGCCGGGTGCCTGCGCGGGAGTCATCGGGTGCCTGCGCGGGAGTCTTCCCGCGCAGGCACCCGATGCTCTCCACTTCCTCTTCCGGGCCGCGGGAAGAAGAGAGCACGCCGGTGCCGCTGACTCAGCGGCACCGGCGTGCTCTCTTCTTCCCGTGGCCCGGAAGAGGAAATGGAGAGCATCGGGTGCCTGCGCGGGAAGAGGCCACGCTAGTGTCCGACGGGAAGAAGACTGCAGCGCGGCTCGGAGGAAAATGGAGTTTCAACCGCGGCCGATGGGACTCCGCCTCCGCGAGGGCTGAAAATGAAGAGGTTAGCGTTAGGAGGAGATAGTGAATGAGCGAGCAAGCATGTGTGTTTGAGATCCTGTGTGTGTGAGTGAGAGATTGCATGTATGTGAATGATTGAGAGCCTGTGTATGTGAAAGAGAGTATGTCTGTGATTGAGAGCCTGTATATGTGAAAGAGAGTATGTCTGTGATTGAGAGCCTGCCTGTGAGAGAGAGAGAGAGCATGAATGTAAGTTTACCATTGGGAACCTGTATGTGTAAGTTTGTGTGAAAGAGTATGTGTGTATGATTGAGATCCTTTGTGTGTGAGAGAAATCATGTGTATGTATGATTAAGAGCCTGTGTGTATAAGTAAGAGAGAGATCATGTGTGTCTGTGTCTGATTGATAGCTGGTTTAGGTGATGGAGCATGTGAGTATGTGATTGAGAGCCTGTGTGTAAATGAGAGAGAGGACATGTTTGTAAGCATGTGAATGAGAGTCTGTGTGTGAGAGAAAAAGACAGCATGTATTTATGTGATTGAAAGCCTGTGTGTGTGTGTAAGCGTGAAAAGATACAGCATGTGTGTAAATGTGTAATTAAGAGCCTATATAAGTGAGAGAAAAAGCATGTGTATATGTGAGTACTGAGAGCATGTGTGTATAGGTGTGTCATTGAGAGCCAGTGTGAGAGAGAGCGCTGGTATGTGACTGAGAGAGGAGAAAGTTCCAAGCAAACCACCCCACCTCCTGCTAATTCAGAACAATCTCAGGACACCTGGATATCAAATGTTCCCAGGTATGCAGAGCAAAAAAATTTTTGTATCCTTATTATTTTTCATTACTGGGTCTTTGTGTCTGCTATTTTTAAATATTTTGTTGGTATCTGGAAATGTTTTATATGAGTTTTTAATTATTGGATATTCCACTCATCAGCTGTTTCGAAATATGTTCTTTTTGTTAGTACAGTTTTACTGCTGATGATTTTATATTTCTTGATTTGTTTTATAAGGATGGGTGATGTTTCTTTTTTCCTTTGTTACACTGCATACAGAGACTCTGGCTTGTTGCAGTTTCCAGTTCAGTTTTTTTCTGCATGCTTCTTGTTATGCGTTTTGGTCTCTTTATTCTATGTTAGGTGAGGGACAGCACGTGATTCAGGTGAGGTTTTCTGCTGGCGTGTTGTTTCTGTGTAGGACTTTATAGCAGCCTGACTTGGTCCGTTTTCCTAATAGGAGATGTATTGGTGTCTTAAGGCCTGGTGTAATATTTTCAGAGACTTATTGTACTTTAAAAGTGTGATCTTACATAAAATGCACACATTTACTTGTATTTAGTTTTAAACATATTGTATGGCTCTCATGGAATTACATTTTAAAATATGTGGCGTTTATGGCTCTCTCAGCCAAAAAGGTTCCTGACCCCTGGTATAGAGCTTAGCCACTACTGCTGCTTCTGGTGTGTACTACAGCCTGCATGGAAGAAGAGTAAGAGAGCTGCTGGAGGGAGTAAGTAAAGATGGCTTTTTAAGTTCATTTTTCATGATTGACTGCCATTTTAATTATTTAATATTATGTGATGTGTCTGCTTTTTTTGTTTGAGCAACAAGTATAGCTTTGGTTTATGTTTGTTTTATATATTTTTATTTATTTATTTATAAAAGAGTTTCTATACCGTCGATAAGACAAATCATCTCAATGGTTTACATGGCATAAAAATGTCAAATAAGTGTTCTGTTATAAATACAGACTTCGTTATTTTCATTAATGCACAATGTAAGTTAATTGTGTGTGGAGGCGGGGGGGGCAGCATAGCTGACGTTTCGCCTAGGGCGCCTAATACCTTTGCACCGGCCCTGGCGGGGCGAAGCTGGCAACCTGCCTTCTCCAACCCCAAAAGGGAAGAGACATGGCCCAAAAAGCTAGCGCGTCGCAGTGACGTATGTTGCTGGAGCCGCGCAGGCAGGAAGGAGGTGTATCAGCCACTGCAGGTGCTCCTCCTACTTCCTTCCTGCCCGCCCTGCCCCGGAAGACAAATGTTGCCGGAGCCGCACGGGGAGGAAGGAGGAGGCACGTCAGCCGCGTGAGTAGAAGAGGCGCTTCAGCCGCGTGCAGAAGAGGAGCAGCGGGGCCGGGAAGACTAGGGCCACTGCAGAGCCCATCCTGTGGCAACCCGTAAAGAAGAGGCCCAGAGGTGAGAGAGAGGTGTGTGCGAGTATGAGATGAGTTGAGAGACTGTGTGTGTTTGCAGAGACAGCATGTGAGAGCCTCTGTGTGTGTGAAAGAGACAGCATGTAAGAGTGAGAGCCTGTGCTTGAGCAAGGCAGCATGTGGGGGTGTGAGAGAGCCTGTGTGTGAGACTCAGACAGCCTGTGCCAGTGAGAGCCTGTGTGTGTGTGAGAGAGAAATGCATGTGAGAATGAGAACCTGACTGTGTGTTTGAGGGAAGAAGACAGGTGGAGAGAAAAGAAATAGAAAAAAAGGCAATATAAAAGGAAATGGCAAAAAATTAGAAAGGGAAGCAGATGTAAAAAAAAATAAATTACTTTTTACTGATTGGTACATGTAATCTTTGGGAATGTGCAAGAGTAGCACTTTCTCTATGGCGGATCTCACAATGTACGAGATCAACATGGAAGAAGTGGAAACCCAGGGGGCCTGCACAGAGGAGGCAGCAGAATGGGCTTCAGTGCCAATAGCAGCAATCAGTGCCTCCCCAATAGCCACGTGGCAGCAGTGGCAGTAATTAGATTAATTGTTTGACTCAGCTGGAGGTGACAAAGTATGAAGTGGGATGTGAAATCAGCTTGATCTGGTGGAGAATTAGGATTGCTGTTACACATGAACTGTATTTGGCAAACATAAAGGGAGCCAGGATAATCAATTGATGCCTGCAGCTGAGGACTGATTCATTATGACTCATGTAGAAATTAGTGCATTTTCCAGATTAGTCTGCATAACACAATTCTCAACATTCAGCATTATTTCTGCTGTATAGAGTTTTATCTGAGAGGCTCTGAGGTTGTGAGGGAGCCAGTAAGAGAGCATGAGTGTGTATGAGAAAATCCAGGGGAGTAAGAGTGTGGTGGGGGGGGGGGAGAGTGTCTTACACCCTGAGAGTGTATCAGTGTCTGTGAGAGTGAGAGGTTATGGTGGGTATAAGAGCATGAATGTGTAAGTATGTGACAGTGTATGTGTGAGAGAGAATGGACATGTGAGTGTATGTGTGAGAGAGAGGATAACCTCCTAATCCTCGACAATATCAGGGTGACTGGAAATCAAGAGCTCCCATGTATGGACAGCAGGGGCTTTTTAAAATCCTTATTAGTTTTAATTATTGTGTGTTGTTTGATATATGTGCTGTTTTGAAATATTATTGGTGTTTGGGAAATTATAAAAATGTATATGATTTTAATAGAAATTCTATTTATCAGTAATTTTAAAATATTCTTTTATTAGTATGGTTTTACTATTATAACTGATGCTTTATGTTTCTTAATTTTATTGTTTTATGAGGAATGGTGGTTCTGTTTATAAATGTCATAATAAATAAGAATGCACTAAAATCCAACCCCATCCATAACCCCGCCCTCACGGGGCGAGGGGTCACCGCAACATGAGGAACTGTATTTCGGGGTCACGGCATTAGAAAGGTTGAGAACCACTGCCTTAGATGATGATGGTGGCTCTCTGGAAGAAGGAGAAATCCCTCCAGGCCTGGAACCATACAGAACCATGCTTTGCTTCTTCCACAGGAAGGAATTACCAGCCCTTGTTTCCCAGACTCTGAAGACTCTGGGTATTTCAGGCACGGATCCTATGGCTGAACCAAAGAAGAACCCCATCTTGGTGTCCCTTCGTAAGTCCTCATGCTACTTCCCATTGATGGAAGCCATCCAGGAACTGATTGACCTGGAGTGGGATGCTCCAGAGGCCAGCTTTAAAGGAGGTTGGGCTTTGGAAGCCTTGTTCCCTCTGGAACCAGCGGCCAAGGAACACCTGCGTTTCCCGAAAGTGAATGCCATGGTCTGTGCCGTCTCAAAGCGAACAACCATTCCCGTTGAGGGAGGGACTGCATTGAAGGACACTCAGGATAGATGATTAGAATACATCCTTAAGCAGGCCTTTGACGCAACAGCAATGACACTGCAGATTGCTTCCTGCTATACACTAGTGGCACGTTCCTGCTTGCTCCTCTCTAGAGAGGCAAATAACTCCAGAACATATACTGGCAAAACTGTTGAAACTGCAGCAGCCTTCTTGATGGATGCAAGTTCAGATTTGGTGCATACCTCAGCCAGGGGAGCAGCCTCGGTAGTGGCGGTCAGACAGTTATGTTTGCGGCTTTTGGCAACTCTAACATAGTGGAATTACAATAGTCGAGTCTCTCTTACTTCCCCCCCTCCATGCCTTAGCAGTATTTGTCCACGGCTCTGTGTCCAAGGCCAGTGCAATGTTATTAGGCAAATTTTACAGCTCTGGCCCTACCCTCCCCACACAATTAAAATTATGCATTCCTAATTAAATGTTCTTTTTCAGGTAAAATTTAAGTGCATTCTTCTAAGGTAAAAATATCACGTTACATGTATTTACTTGCACTGAAAAATCTTGCAAAAAAGACACGTGGTATTAGGCCTAATGTAATGTGTGTGTTAGTCCTGTGAAAGTGAATGACAATGTAGTACATAAGAGCATAAGAAATTGCCATTCTGGGTCAGGCCAAACCAGGCCACAAGAACCTGGCAATTATCCAAACACTAAGAAGATCCCATGCTACTGATGCAATTAATTATTATTCACCAACTAACCTCTTTCCCTTCTCAAACAATTCTCCAACATCTGCTGATCTCAAGGGAAAACCTTGCTCGGTGGTTTTTGTACGGTGGCTTAATGCAAGGATAACCAATTTGCAGTTATCCTTTTTGTTCGCCCCGTCTATTATTCTTTATTATTTTTCAAAATTTCTTTTTTTTCTTTTTTATAATTTTTCTAATTTTTACTCGTAAAATCCCTTCTCCCCGGCTACTTATCCGACCCACTGTGCATTCTTTTATTATTTATTTGAAACTTTTATATACCGGTATTAGTAAGCATACATCATACCGGTTCACATTGTAACTAATAGGCTGAAATTACAATCAACAGGGAGGGGAAACCGGGGGGAATATACATAGAGCAGAAGGCATTGAAATTAAAGCATTAAAACTGAAACGGGCTATTTACAGGTCTATATATAAAGGCTTAAACAAGTTACTTACAGAAGTCTATATACAAATTATATACTTATCAAGGCTGCCGCCCTTGTTACTTCTCATGGGTTCGGATCTGCCCGCATGAGAAGTAACATGAGAACCCATTAGAAGTAACATGAGAACCCATGAGCAGTAACATGAGAACCCATGAGAAGTAACAAGGGTGGCGGCCTTGATAAGTATATAATAACAAGAATGCACATTCTGTTTGCTTTTTTTGACTGCTGCAGCACACTGAGCCGACGATTTTAAAGTATTCTCCACTATGATGCCTAGATCTTTTTCCTGGGTGGTAGCTCCTAATATGGAACCTAACATCGTGTAACTACAGCAAGGGTTATTTTTCCCTATATGCAACACCTTGCACTTGTCCACATTAAATTTCATCTGTCATTTGGATGCCCAATCTTCCAGTCTTGCAAGGTCCTCCTGTAATGTATCACAGTCCGCTTGTGATTTAACTACTCTAAATAATTTTGTATCATCCGCAAATTTGATAACCTCAATCATTGTATTCCTTTCCAGATCATTTATATATATATTGAAAAGCACCGGTCCAAGTACAGATCCCTGAGGCACTCCACTGTTTACCCTTTTCCACTGAGAAAATTGACCATTTAATCCTACTCTCTGTTTCCTGTCTTTTAACCAGTTTGTAATCCACGAAAGGACATCGCCTCCTATCCCATGACTTTTTAGTTTTTATAGAAGCCTCTCATGAGGGACTTTGTCAAACGCCTTCTGAAAATCAAAATATACTACATCTACCGGTTCACCTATATCCACATGTTTATTAACCCCTTCAAAAAAATGAAGCAGATTTGTTAGGCAAGACTTCCCTTGTGTAAATCCGTGTTGACTGTGTTCCATTAAATCATGTCTTTCTATATGCTCTACGATTTTAATCTTGAGAATAGTTTCCACTATTTTTCACGGCACTGAAGTTAGGCTCACTGATCTATAGTTACCCGGATCGCCCCTGGAGCCTTTTTTAAATATTGGGGTTACATTGGCCACCCCCTCCAGTCTTCAGGTACAATGGATGATTTTAATGATAGGTTACAAATTTTAACTAATAGATCAGAAATTTCATTTTTTAGTTCCTTCAGTACCCTAGGATGCATACCATCCGGTCCAGGTGATTTGCTACTCTTTAGTTTGTCAATCTGGCCTACTACATCTTCCAGGTTCACAGTGATTTCGTTCATTTCGTCTGACTCATCACCCCTGAAAACCATCTCCGGAACTGGTATCTCCCCAACATCCTCATTAGTAAACATGGAAGCAAAGAATTCATTTAGTCTTTCTGCAATGGCCTTATCTTCCCTAAGAGCCCCTTTAACCCCTCTGTCATTTAATGGTCCAACCGACTCCCTCACAGGTTTCTTGCTTTGGATATATTTTAAAAAGCTTTTATTATGAGTTTTTTGCCAGTATGGCCAACTTCATTTCAAATTCTCTCTTCGCCTGTCTTGTCAATGTTTTACACTTAATGCTTGTTTTATCCTATTTTCTTCAGATGGATCCTTCTTCCAATTTTTGAAGGATGATGTTTTGGTTAAAATAGCCTCTTTCACCTCACCTTTTAACCATGACGGTAATCGTTTTGCCTTCCTTCCACCTTTCTTAATGCGTGGAATACATATGGACTGGGCCTCTAGGATTGTATTTTTAAACAGTGTTCAAGACTGTTGAACACTTAACCTTTGCAGCTGCACCTTTCAGTTTTTTTTCTAACTATTTTCCTCACTTTATCAAAGTTTCTATTTTGAAAGTTTAGTGTTAGAGCTGCAGATTTACTTATTGTCCCCTTCCAATTATTAGTTTAAATTTGATCGTTTTGATCACTGATGCCATACTAAAAGTGCAAACTGCCAGCACTCAAATTCTAACAATTCCAACAATGCCATCTATTGGCCACCCTTCCTAAAATCTATTGGCCACTCCCTTCCTAAAATCCACAAAGATCTCAACAATCCTCCCATACGTCCGATTGTATCACTCAGTGATTCTGTGTTGGAGGTTCCAGCGATACTGTTAGATAAACTTTTACAACCTTATGCAACATCATCGGTTTCATATATTAAAGACACTATTCACTTGTTACAAAAATTGCAAGATACATCTCTAAATGATCATACACAACACATGTTGGTAACTATGGATATTTCGGCGTTATATACTAATATTCCTCAATTGCAAGCTTTTCAGGTTATTCAAGTGTCTTTCACATAGATTAACTCATTATAGAATATCTAATTGTCATTTTACAGTTATTGGAGGTTGTGCTGTACAACAATTATTTCATGTTCAATGGTCAGTTATTTTCTCAAATTCATGGAATTCCAATGGGCTCCCCTTTAGCCCCAACGACTGCCAATATATATGTTTCAAATTTCGAAGATACTTTAATCTACAAGTCTGCATGGTGGCAAGAGATTGCTATATGGGTGCGATACATTGACGACATACTGTTTGTATGGAAGAGTACTGAAGAAAGATTGACAGCTTTTTTTGAGTGGATCAATTTACAGGATCCCCACCTCCAATTCACTAAACAACAATCAAACCATCAAATTCCATTTTTGGATGTATTGGTGAGCTTGAAGAAGGGGAAATTTAGTACCACCGTGTATCGCAAACCCACCGACAAAAACAATCTGAAATTCCACAGTCATCATTCACAATCTTTCAAGCGTGGCTTACCTGTGAGTCAATTCTTCAGAATCAAACGAATTTGCTCTGATCACAGTGAGTTTGAAATACAAGCACAAATCTTGAGTGAAAGGTTTTTAGAACGGGGTTATCCGAAGTCCATTGTTAAACGCGCATATAAACGGGCTAAATATTCTGATAGGTCATCATTACTCTTACAAACCAACCAAACAGTCTGTGTATTAAATCAATCAGTTGCTACCTCTGTCATTGCAGCTTCGATTCGCCAACACTGGCCAGTGTTAGCATTACATGAGGTGTTCAATGAACTTCCCTTAATTGTTACTACACGGGATCCTAATATTCGTGACAAGTTAATTCATGCTGTTACAGATCACTGCGTTGACAAACCGAGCGGCAGTCATAATCAGTGCGGTCATTGTCCTCATTGCCAGCATAGCATTGATGGAGAAGCATGGACTGAACCCCGTACAGGGTATAAAGTTTTCCGGAAATCACATACCACATGTGAGTCAGATCACATTCTATACACTATCATGTGTACTTGTCCTAAGACATACATTGGAAGGACTACCAGGAAAATTAGAATACGCTTAAACGAGCACAAATCTAAATTAAACACAGAGACTTTGACAGCTCCTATCATTCCCCATTGTGTTCAACAGAGCCATGCTTTTACAGATTTAAAATGGACTATCCTTGATCAGGTATTGCCATCCCCTCGAGGGGGCGATCGGATTCGACTTCTCAACAAGCGTGAAGCCTTTTGGATTTTTACATTAAAAATACAAGCACCACAAGGTTTGAACGAATCTCTGGATTGGAATTCCATATTGTAATTCAATTCGTTGGGTTAAAAAAACGCGGCGAGCATTGAAACCTATAGTGTTTCCTTGATTGGTTGTTCACATTTATACATTGTGACATCAGAGCTTTGTATGGATTGGTTACGCGATTATCCTACCACCAAGTTTAAAATGCACAACCGGTAATTTTCAGCGTTGTCAGACCCGGATAGAGTCATGTTGACTCATGCTTGAGACCTCATAGAAAATCTTCAGGCAATTATTTCAACACCCACCGACCGAGGATTAAAGGAGGACGAATTCCCTGTTGAAAGGTCCCTGGACGGACTTGAAACGTAGCTGCGTCGGTCATCCATAGATTATATCCGATAAGTCGGGATGTTGAAGGAGCTTTGCATTTAAGCCGGTTTCTAAAACACTTTATGCCTAGCGGGGTCATTCAAAAGTGATTTATTATCAAATACCTTCTGGGATCATCATAATTTTACCGGGACATTTACACTTGTTGCTGTATGATTGAAGGAGTGATTTGGTTCACCGTTATTAATAATGAAGATTTCATAAGAAAACACTAGAAATGTTCACACATGGTGTTATTACATCTTTTTCAAAATATCAGATGGGGGAGGTCCGTTCATGATTACAATTTTAATCATATTACCCTGTTGGGGATTTATGATAACGATATATGAAACGTTCCTCTCTTTTCCAAAAAAAATGTTTTTCCACACGTTCATATGTAAATTTCTTAAATTGGGTTATCCATTATTGGAACCAGGAAGACCATATACTTGCTTTAGAAAATTGACTGGAGGGTTTAAATTGTGGTCTAATCTATGAAAAGGCAACACTACAAATATACCAGGCCCCAGAACAAGCCAAGTTGCTACAGAGAAACTAAATTCTAGCAGAATACCTCATTTTGATCATGCATGCAGAACACACAGACCTTCATCAAATTCAAAATAAATAGACCATAAAGTATAAATGGAAACTAGCAAATACTCAGCTGGAAACTGCAACAAGTCAGACCCTGTATGCTGTGCATCAATGGAAAAACAGAAATGTTATTTCTCAAAAAGCATCACACGAAATCAATATAAAGCATTAATCATAATAGTAAAACCATACTACTAAAAAGTGCATATTTCAAAACAGCTGATGAATGGAATAACATAATTAAGCTCTTATAAAAATGTTTAAACACTTTCAAACACAAATAAAATTTTTCAAAACAGCAGACACTTTAAATAACATCCAAAAATTAAAACTGAGAAGGATAAAAATAAATCCTCCTATTCTCTGGAAACTTTTGATTTCCAGGTGCCCTAAGAATATCAAAGATTAGCTGCTGGGGTTGTTGCACATAAGCTCTCTCTTGCTTCTCGTATATATACACACTGTTACACATCGGGTGTTTAGTGTGCCCTTGGGCCTCAGCCCGACCCCAGACGGATCCAGGACCGAACCGAGGGTTGGCATCATGTCCCAGCATGGCGGAACATGGTCTTACCCTCTGCCAGGCCTGCAAGCTCCCAAGGCCAACATCATGATGATGTTGGAATGTGAATGGTCCTCCGACCATTCCGAGCCCTTTCGGACCTGCCGCTTAGGTCGGCATGGAGCAGCAGGCCTGGCCTAAGGTCGAGGGCAGACGGGCCTTGACATGAAGACATGACATCAAAGTTGATGCGATGGCATCACAGACGAGGGTTGAGGCAAGGACATGACACCAGGGCGGATGCAACGGCATCAGAGGTGGGGAACTTGACGAAGTCTGGACGAGACGAGAAGCTGGGAAGGAAGACATTGGCACTGTCTCTCAGGGCGCCCTACACAGCCCACCTTCACGGGTGGACCCAATGGGCTGGTCGCGGACCACCCTGTCCCACTGCGCACCCTACACAGCCTAAGGAGACTGGTCACGGACCACGCGGAGAGTGGGACGAGCGCAGGGAAGAATCCAGCTGAGGCAGAACTTCGACGACTGAGCCAGAAGTCATCCAGAGCTCCACAAGGGCTGGCAGGACAAGTCGGCTCAGGAGCACAGGACACCAGTCCACTGCCGGCATCTCCCATGACGAAGCTGCATCACCCGGAGATCCACGGCCGGCAGAACAGAAGGCTCCGGAGCAAGCACAAACACCAAGGAGGGCTAGGACATCAGGAAGCGAGACATCAAGAGCTGAAACACCAGGACACCTGGACGGGGACCTCAGGCAATGAAGACATGGGTCAGGACACAGACAAGACGAGGAGCTCCACGAAGAAGACAAAGGCCTGTCGGAGCGCTGGACAGCAGGAGCTTCCAGAGACGAAGTAACTCTGGTGCAAGCCAAGACATAGTGACAGAGCAGCCCTTTATAGGGCTGAAGCAGGAAGTCCAATCTTAGGTGGGGCCAGCACACTTCCTGTGTCTGGCCCTTTAAATACTGTAGAGAGGCACGGCCGCGCGCCTAGGAGGAGCAGGAAGCTGGCTGTGCAGGACTGTGGACAGCGGCCTGCACAGCGTCGACGTCGGGTGGAAGCAGGCTGGCCTGAGAAGCAGGCCCGATGACGGCAGCAGCTCCAGCCACTGCAGGAGGCCCTGGGGGTGGCTCCAGCCGCTACTCCAGCCCGGGGCTTGCGGCCTGCAGCCTCGGAAGATGAAATGAGGTCGGCTGCGCTCCGTGCCGCACGGGAGGACGCTGAAAGTCTGCGGCTCCGGCCGCGGTGAAGAAGAATACCAGGAGCAGCCTCCGGGCCGCGTGGGCAACACAAGTCCGCTGCTCCGACCACAATGAAAGGCCCGACGGCGGCATCTGTGCCGCGTCGGGTGAAGCATGCAGCATGGGGTAAGCAGTACCTGCTCGCGGGGGGACCCGCGGGCAGGGTTTCATAACAGTACCCCCTCCTCAAAGCCCCCCTCCTCAAACCTCCTATCAACAGTTCGAGGATAAGGGTAGCAGTCCATACCGGATGGAGGCATTCAAGGGTCCAGAAAAGGAAGCTGGTATATCCAGGGACAGCATGAAACAGAGCAAGAACAGTAGAAACACAGAACACAAGAAGACAACGACGAGAGACCAAAG
Source organism: Rhinatrema bivittatum (assembly GCF_901001135.1). Classification (NCBI taxonomy): domain Eukaryota; kingdom Metazoa; phylum Chordata; class Amphibia; order Gymnophiona; family Rhinatrematidae; genus Rhinatrema; species Rhinatrema bivittatum. The sequence continues at coordinate 48,811,542 of NC_042620.1, read as the reverse complement.
AGCACAAGACCGAGGAAACACGAGACCGAGTAAATGGTGACTGAGTGAGTGGTTACCGCGTGAACAGTGACTGCGCGACCAACAATACAAAAAACACAAAAGAAGGAGCAGAGAGCAAGGGAATGAAACACGGGAAAGAGGAGGACGGGAAACACATAACCGGAAAGCAACAAGCGGAAAACAAAACAAACAATGAACAAACGGAGAACAGGACAAACGAACAACAAACAAAGAACAAGGCATAAAAAGCAACAAACAAGACCCAGACAAGAAGCACCAAGAAGACCTGGGGGAGGGAACCCAGGGCGGGCAAACAAAAACCAGCAAAACCAGTAGGGGTGAAGGCGCCTCCTGCAGGTCGTAAAACCCCAACCTGGCAACATGACAAAAATGTCTGGATGCAGGCGCCTCCTGCAGGTCGGTACACAAAGAAATCCAGACAGCTGGCGCCTCCAGCAGGTCGCAACACAAAGTCCTGAAAAAACTTTTTTCAGTCCCATAACCAGTCCAGGAAAACAGACGAAACTCAAGAACAAGGCGGATCCATCGCCAGCACACAGTCGTCAGGCACATTGCCTTAAATTCTGTTAAGAAACAGGGGGTGTTTTGTGTGCCCTTGGGCCTCTGCCCGACCCCAGACGGATCCAGGGCCGAACTGAAGGTTGACGGCGTGTCCCAGCATGGCAGAACACGGTCTTACCCTCTGCCAGGCCTGCAAGCTCCCAGAGCCAACAGATGATGTTGGTAGGGGAACGGTCCTCCGACTGTTCCAAGCCCTTTCGGACCTGCCGCTTGAATCGGCATGGAGCAGCAGGCCGGCCTGAGGATGAGGGCAGACGGAGGCCTTGACACGAAGACATGACACCAAGGTTGATGCAACAGCATCACAGACGAGGGTTGAAGCAAAGACATGACACCAGGGTGGATGCGAAGACATCACGGACCAATGGTCGATGCGATGGCATCCTGGACCAGGGTCGATGCGACGACATCAGGAACAAGACGTAGACTTGACACCAAGACTGATGCAACGGCATCCAGGATGAGATGAGGAACTTGACGAAGTCCAAACGAGATGAGAAGTAGGGAGGAAGGACATTGGTACTGTCTCTCAGGGCGCCCTACACTGTCCACCCACGGGACTGGTCGCGGACCACCCTGTCCCATTGCGCGCCCTACACAGCTCGAAGAGACTGGTCACTGACCTCGCTGAGAATGGGACGAGCGCAGCGAAGAATCCAGCCTAGGCAGAACTTAGACGACGGAGCCATACGTCATCTGGAGCTCCGCAAAGGCTGGCAGGACATGACTGCTCAGGAGCACAGGAATGAATTCCACCTGTAGGCAACTCCACGCTCGGGAAAGACGTCGTCCGAGAGAGCACGGCCTGACAGGTACCAGAAGGCTCAGAAGCAATGAAGATACAGGAGCAGGACACCAAGGAACTTGGGACATCAAGACGAGACATCAGGACACCAGGACGGGGACCTCAGGCACGAACATGACTTGACATGAAGAGACGAAACGAAGAGGAGCTCCACGAAGAAGACCTGACGGAGCTCTGGCAGGCAGGAGCCTCCAGAGTGAAGTAACTCCGATGCAAGGCAAGATGTAATGACAGAGCAGCCCTTTATAGGGCTGAAGCAGGAAGTCCAATCTTAGGTGGGGCCAGCAAAGTGACAGGATCATGCATACCCTGCACTGCTGTGAAAGAATTTTTGATTTGGTAAGTGGTCATCATTTTGAAAATTTTACTTTTTTTAAATTGACTAATTGAATTAGCTATTTGAATAGTTATCAGTTGATATAACTAGTCATGTAGTTAGCCACTGAGACCCTGAGCTTTTTGTGCTAGAAAGTCACTGAACATTTGTGAGGGAGCAGGGTAAGGATTAAAATCTGCTTGCACCCCTGGGTGGGTGGAAAGATGGTGATAGTGGGAAGAGGGATTGGGCAGAGAGAGGGAAGGTGATGGTGTGCCCAGTGTCTAGTGTGCTGCGACACTGGTGTAGTATATGCCTTTCTAAGGAGAAAACATTTCAGATAAAATCCATTTACTTGCGACATACCAACCAAGTCTGTGGTGTTTGATAGGTCTCTGTTGGGGCCTGTCAGAGAGCTACTTTGAGAGCAGGACTTTTTGTAGTTGCAGCAGAAGATTGAAGCACCATAGGAAAAAAATAGTTATGACGTGTGCTAATGCTGAGATTATTGAAAAAATAACTTTAATAAGTTTTTATCATTATATTCTGTATTTTAGCATTATACATCATTGAAGAAATATTTTGACTTTTGAATGGCAACTATTTTATTTACTGAGGATGTTATAAAAATTAGAATACAATGTGAAAAGAGGTAAGGCAAGTAGAAATGTATACTTCATTCATAAGTTTAAAGCTAAACATTTTACGCATTTAAGTGTGTGACTACGTTGCTGACAATGAATTTTGCTTAAATTCGTGCTCTTGGTTGGGGTAGTTGCATATATTCAGCCCATCAGTGAATCGTACTGCACAGCATAAGTAACCACTTGACTTTTTTTTTTTTCTTCAGTGATCCTGTGGGAACTAATTAAGACACTAAACCCTGGATGTGCAGGATACTTAATATGCATGAGAATTCTAAATTGCTCAACTGAATTGGCCATTGTGGGGAGTTTGCGAATGCAACGCATACTGTCTGCCTGAAAAACTTACATTACACTAGGACCACCATACACCGCTGCAGAATAAGTGTACTATCATGGCCTCTACAGAATGAGGGCATCCCATATCACATGAAAAATATCCCCTATATAGGTGGGATAGCAGCATAAGTGTGTTATGGCTATCTAAAAAGTGGGGCAGACACAACATTAATTTAAAAGCTGATGATGTGCTCAAAATCGATAAAATTATTTGAAATAAAAACTGATAGAATAAGCTGTGGCGACTGCTACTTGGAAATGTGGAATAAAGATTTAAAAATTCAGGTTGCTTTCCCCCTATTTTTTTTTTTTAATGAGTCATTTCTGTGAGTTTCTGATAAAGGTCTAAATGGTGACTTGCTATGTGCTGTTTTTAAAAATAGCCTATTTTAATAGGTCCTAAAGGATGTGGTCACATGGGAGAATGAGCACTGGCAAACACCTTTTGAAAGTCATATGGTAGTATGAAAAACTGTAAACCTAAAAACATTTTTGTGAATAAAGAAATAGTTAAGTCTCTGAAATCTCTGAAATAATTTGCCTCCCATTTCTCCAGCAGTCACAAGGCCAATCCTCTCTCTTTTTATATTCACACCATGTAGCAGGCATTTGTAGGACAGAGATAAACTTTTCAATCAGAAACATCACATTCTAAGTCTTCTAATCCTCCATATCATGTCTATTCCGCTTTGAGAGGCTGCCAGGAAACAGCACCAAGTAGCAGTTTCTAACCACAATTTTTTTTTGTATGGGATAGATATTCTCCAAAAGAGAATATAGAGGATGTATTCTGTATTTTCCTGTCTAGCCTGGATAGAGAGACTTTTTTTTTTCTGTTGTCTGCTTGTGAATTGCTCCATAACTGAAGCTATATACCTATCAGGCACTACGGAATTTGCTTGTTCCATCACATTCTCTCTAAAATATTAAAACAGTAGCCCAATGCATTCAAGTTATTTTGGCATGTATGCAGCATTCATTCGATTTACAAAAACTATATTCTGCTAATAAAAAGCTATATTGCTTTTAAGTAAATTATATTATTATTGCCTTCTATTATAGTGTGAACAAAAGCACTTATACAATTTCCAGTATATATATTTCCCTTAATCTCTAAAACATCTATCTATCCAAACATCAAGTACAAAGTCAAGAGCATATTAATAAAATGTATTAAATAACCAACATGCAACTAAAGGAATAAGCTATATAAAAAAAATTCTCTAGACTAAACTGGTTCTGTCTTTTCAATTAACCTTGTACATAGGAAAGAAAATAATTTTTGAAAATCTTACTTTACTGTAATTACTTACTGATCCTCTCCATAAATTAATAAAAAGCCCATGCAGGAGGCATGTTCTAAGTATTTTCCAGTAAATACAAAATGGGAAAATTTTCATTAGTACCTTTAATTGATAAACTTGTAAAGAAACGGTCTGCTGTTAAAACAATCGGAAATCGCCCCTAAACTTTTGGGCAGCATTCAAAGCCACTGAAAATGACAAGTAGTCATTTTTACAATACAAGTAGATTTTTTTATTTTTTTATTTATTTATTTCAGGCTGCTTATATTGGTAGTATTTTCTTATGGGGTGGACATTCCTTATTCGTGTCTTAATCTCTTAGGGCAGGGCTCCCCAAAGTGATCCCAGCTGAAGTCCCGACTCCCACAAGTGCTTCAAATGACAGTGCTTTTCAGGCAGCAGCAGCAGCAGCATCCTTAGTGGAATTCAGCCTGGGGCTTGTGAGCCAGCACGTGCTCACAGGCCCTGCAGTGGTACTGCCTTTGCATGAGATTCTATGGTAACAGGAAGGCCCTGCAAGAAAAAAGGATCAGGGCTGCTGCATGGCCCACGAGCTTGCAGCAGCCCACAGGCCCACGTGCCGACTTTAATTAATAATGCTGCTGCCCCGCTGCAGATCACTGTTGTGCTTCGGACTCGCTGGGAGGGGAGGGCAGAGTGTGCATGGTCAGTGGACATTGCCACTGCTCCTCTCTTTTCACTCTCCATTGAAGCTATTCAAGAGAAAAAAAATATTGCCCCTGACGTCATCCCACCACTTGTCATCCACCTTTGGCCCAGAGCCCAAAGGAAAATGTTCTGCTGACCCTGGCCAGGGGGATGTTTTGGAGGAAGGGCTATTTGGAAGGAATTTGGGATATAGCGGGTGTTTCAGGGTTGCATAAAATAGATCAGGATTGGCTGTGGAGGGTGAGAGGAGGGAATGATAGAAAGTCAACTGGGGGAGGGGATGTAAGCAGAAGTTGAGGATGAGAGGGGAATCAGCTGAGGGAATGTGGATAGGGCTGGAGGGTATAGGTTGGGAGAGGAGCAGAGGTTGATAGAGGAGGCCCGCATGAAGGGGTGGAGATTGAGGGGATCGCTGAAATGCAGAGGAAGGGGAGAAGGAGTGACTGTTTAGAGGGGAACCAAACCCCTGCTAATTTATTTTGGTCATCCTCTAGGGACCATGTGAATTTTCAAGTGGTCAAATGGGGTCACATTGGCTAAAAGTTTGGGAAACTCAGTCATAGGGCCTGATTTACTAAGGCTTCTCTCCCTTTCTGTTTCTGTAGGAAAGCAAGCTTAGTAAATCAGGCTTTCAGATTGTTTGTTTATTCATGGCATTGGCTGTGAGTGCTTAAAAGGAAAGTTGGTAAGGTAGAAAGTAAAAAATCTATAAAAGTTAAGTGCTTTTTATAGGAAAACATCCCCATTAATGACATTTTGGAAGAACTGTGTTGCAAATATTTCTGTTATGGAATAATGTATTACATTCGCATTAAGAGGCAATGCAGCTTAATATGATAAAGTTTGGGAGCTCTATTGGAAGTGGTGTAAAAGGGTTGGGGGCAGGGAAACTAAGGCGGGATCCTTGTTTCGCCACTTTAGTGTGATTGTGTTTATAGAGGTCTCCAGCTAGCGCTGTTTGTTTGGCAGTTTGTATTATTTACTTTAGTTCCGGTTCCCTATTTTGTGTGCCAGTGTTAATTGTTAAAGAGTTCTATAAAAAAAAAAAAAAAAAGGATAAATCTTGTCAACCCAGTATTCTTTAATGCCATCTCTTTATTAATGGGGTTTTTTTTTATTTCTTTTGATTGCCTATTAGTGAAAATTTGAAACTTTTCGTACCAGAGCATGCCGCACTGTTATGCATGACATTGGATTATGACCATCATACAATAGAAAAGAGGTGTAATGTCTGTTTGTCAACTAGATTATAAGTGCCATGGATCAGAGACTTCTGTGTGCCTGTGCAGAGATGCATGCACCTTGCAGCGTCTAATAGTAGTCATTTGACGAAACAGGCTTAGCAAGTTGAACTGAATAGGTTATTCTTGTTGCTTCAGTTTTGTATATTTTCTCTTCTTTACCAGAATTGTAAACAAATTGGGGGGGGGGGGTTTGGTCTTTTTTTAACGTTTCTGTTTTATCAACCTTGAAATGATCATTATACTGAGTTTTATAAGAATGCCTAATTCAAAAATTTGAGTGAACATATATTCTTCCTGACCTATTTTTATCTTCAGAAAGGTACATATCTGATGTACAAACGTTTTTGTTTTTCCCAAAATTTGGAGTTAAGAAAAGGGAGTAAGCATCTTTTGGGTTAACCATTTTTCAAATATGAAAAGAGAGAACACCGCCCAGGAAAAAAGATCTTTTAAGACTTCCAGAGCAAGCAAACAAACCTGTGAAATGGATTTAAAACAAAATCAAATCTCAGACCCACATATTGTGCTGAGAAAACAATTGTGCAGTATTTTAGGTAGGAGCACAACAATTTTAGCTGGGTTTACGCAGCTGGTGACAGGGAACTCGCACCTTAGCTTCTTCATTTGTGATATGTTGTTCTCGGTCTTTGGCATGTCAGACAATGTCAAACGCTATTTAGCCCATGGAAAATCATTTACCATTTCTGATGCCAAACTTATTCAATATATGTAGTATACTGCAACATTATACAAATACAAACCGTGCAGTAAAATACCGGTAATTATCACTCCAAGGTGTAGAGATGTGACTGAAATGATAATGCCTATAGACGGAGATTCAGAGCATTATTGTTCCTTAAAGTCATAGTTTCATGTAGAGAGAATTCTTCACCATTGTTGAATTCAGACATTTATTTATCTATTTATTTATACATACATACCGACCGCACGGTGGGGTAGAGATCTATCCATCTAGGTGGTTTACAATAAAACATACATAGTATCATAACATACATCATTAAAATACATCACATTTACATTAAGTTATTAATCTTGCAAACAGTGAAAGTTCAGAGAGGAAATGTTAGTTATTGTATATTATAAGCACCCCCCTCCAACCAAAGATTCAGTATTTTAATATTGATAGTTTCATAATCCTGTTTGTCAGTACTTCTGTGAATAGTTTATTGTAATCCAATTCAGGATGACTATATAAAATGGAATATCAAGTATGATGAGAAAGTATGAATAAAGTAACTTTGTTGCCGCCTCCCCCTCATTACAAGAATTCTTACTTCTACACTGATTTCTACTGTATGCTAAGAAAGTCCCAATGTATGTGTTTTATTGAACCCTGGAGCAATTATATTTGCATTTCACACTTGTGCCATTTGCATACCCTTACCAGATAAACTTGCTGACACTTGTTAGGCGTTTTGTGGGTTTGTGAACCAGTGTCACCTGCTGTTCCAGTTATAGCTGTGAAGATATTCCACCGCTGTCATAAAGGAAGGCCTCATCCCCATGATGTTCCATGTGACCTTGGGCAAGTCACATCACCTTCCATTGCCTCAGGTACAGACTTAGAATGTGAGCCCACTGGGGACAGGGAAATGCCTTCAGTCCCTGAATGTAATCTGCTTTGAAGTGCCTGAAAAGCAGAATGTAAATCAAATAAATGATGAATAAATAAATAAAATGTATGCCAGCCAGGGCCGGATTTAAGATTGTGATGCCAATGAACCTGTGTTGGCCCATGGCTCTGTATGTAGCAAGTGGAAGTTGACTTCTCTTTGTTTTGGATATTTTGTGTCCTTGGTAGTTGCCTGTGCCTAAATTTGGCCCTGATGCCAGTTGTGGTGGTGGTTCCTGTCCCCATCCAGGAAATCAGGAGATTTGGTTCTTGTAAAATGAGACTTTTCATCCCAAGGCTATTCACTTCAACAGGCAGATTTTTTTTAAAACATGCAAATAGACAAGCACATTCAAATAGCTACAGCTTGGTTTCAGCCCCTGAATCAACTCTAAATGATCAAACCGCTAGTAAGTACTGTATAATAATTATGCTTTTAGATATTTATGTTCTGAGCATGGTAAGTGTTGTCAATGTTTTTACTTTGTATTAGTAATGACTGACTTGCACCCATGGGGCTGAAAGACAAAAGCTTTCACATTTAAATAATGAAAAGTACTGCAAAGAAATTTCTGTTTCTTACATGCACTCCCCAGATATCTGCTAAATAGAACTAATTTATCTACTGTATAATGTGAAGACTCAATATAGCTCAAATATTTTATCAAAAATCTAAATGAACATTTTTTTCCATTAAACACTGTACAGATTAACCAATACATTATAAGAGGCTTATTCTCTGTCCAAAACTTAGAAATATTTCTTCTACTAATTTCTATAGCACTACTAGATACACATAACAGACAATCCCCGCTTCATGGAGTTTGCAGTCTAGTCAAGACACACTGATATGGCCTTTAACAAAACATGGAACAGTCTGATATCAAATGCTTTTTAACTATTTTATTTGCATAAGTGTAGTTAAAAATTGTTTGATATCTGACTGTTCCATGTTTTGTTAGAGGGTATTATTGAAGTTTGAGAACACTCCTTGGAGGTCTATGTACTAAACCTGAAATGGCCTTTGCCAAAGGTTTTAGTAACGTCTTCATGGCCAAGGCCAGAGCCTGCTATTTAATCCTCACTTGCCTTGACCTATCTGTTGCTTTGACACTGTTAATCACGTCTTCTCCTGGACACTTATACTTGCTTGCATTTTAGGACTTCATTCTATCTCATTCTTTATTTATTTATTTTATTTATTTAGAGTTTTTATATACCGGCAATCATGAAAACATATCTTGCTGGTTTACATAGAATGGGGGTGCAATAAAATACTTAGAACTTAAGAACATAGAACTAGAACTTCTCTCTCCCATTGTACTTTTAGTGTATATTTTGGTGGATCCTTCTCCACTTCTATCCCATTATCAGTCGGCATGCCCCAAGGATTGGTTCTGGGCCCTCTTTTGTTTTTACATTCATTCCCTTGGTGCTCTGATCTCTCTTCGTAGCTTTCAGTACCATCTTTATACTGGAATACAGTGCCGAGAGAGTGAGGGATCTGAGAGTCAATATAAAGATGAGTGGTTTGCTTATTTAACTTAGTTGCCTAGATGTCCCACTACAAACACATGCCCAAGACTGAACTTATCTTTTCCCACAAACCCGCTGCCCCCTACCTTTCACATTTTTCTCTTAGTGGCCGATGCAATAAAGTGCATGTAAAAAAAAGTGCGCTCGTTTTTTTTAACGCGGGCACATTAACTCTCCTGGGTGTCCGATGCAATATATAAATGAGCTACTGTGCTAAAACGGACACACTAGGGATAAATTGTGCGGCCCTAGCGCATCCTTGGCATCGGGTGCCCAGGAGATGTGGCTGTGTGCAGGTTATCAAAACGAGTGTCCGTTTTATCCCACGGCAGCAAATTTACAAGCACAATGTACATGGCCTAGAGCATGTATATTGTGCATCTGTATTGTGTGCCCAGAAATTTTATTTCCCTCAAGCCTTTTTTTTTTCCCCAGGATGCTGCTTTCTGTGGTTTCTCCTAACTTGTATCATGATGATCCTAGACAGGAGGACCTACAGAAAAGCAGTATTTCTTTTGGGTTTTTTTTAAGTAGACCTATTGTCCGCAGCTAGACTTTATGCCTACTTCAGGGGAGGAGTAAAATTTGGTGGGTTAAGTTCACCTTCAACTTATGGCGATTTTTTTTTTTTTGCATCGCAGGGTAATAGCTAATAATCTCATCTACATGGCATTTACATTTGATGAGTGCTATTAGATGCACCTTTTGGACCTGCGTTTGGAGGCACTGATCCCCTTATTGCATCGGGCATTGAACATGCATCCAAAACACGTGTCCAATCGCTCATGACCCTGTTTATTGGACTGAGTGCACCTTATTGCATTGGTCTCTTCAGGCCTGTGCAACTCAGTGTGCGTACTGTGCATTTGCATGGAGCGGCATACCTGGTGAGGCGGCAGGCCGGTAGTAGCAAGAGAGGCCATGGGCCTCTGGCAGTTCCTAGCCAGTCAGCAGCCGAAAAAGGTGCACACATACACACAAAGGCTGATGCAATACGGACGCACTAAAACAGTGCGTCCAAACTTAGCACCCACAGTTTCAATGCGCACACAGATTCCTGAATGCTCAATGCTGTATTTAAACAAAACATAAATGAAAAGGGCACCCAAAACGTGCGCGGGAGGCCCAAAAATGCATCCTTAGCGTTACCTATTTTATAGCATAGGACATCCGTATAGCATTGCACGCGTTCTGAAATTCTGTTGAAGGGGTATATCTGTCAAAAGGGCATGTGCTTTATGGAACACGAGAGATTCATAGACATTTTTATTTTTTCTATTTCAAAATTTTTCCCCCAATGTGATGTAACGATGTGAGTCATGCTTTGTGCCAAAATTCTGCTTGAGGGGAGTATATAAATCATTGCAAGGAGTCGGACAATCCTTTTTGCTCAGTTCTTTGATTGGATCCCTACTCTGAACTCTTGTGTGGGATTCATATTCGAATCCCTATTGCTGGCAGATCTACTTGGCTTCAATTTCAAGAGGTAATTTTTTTCCCTTAGGTGAACAGCAAGGATGCCCAATTCCTGGATGCCCAAGTCAGAGGTTCTCACATGAACGTCTAGGACTTGGGTCCCCAGGTATAGACCTGAACTCAGACACTCGAGTCCTAGACATCCGTGTGAGGATGGGCCTGTACCCAGGTGTCCGAGTCCTGGATGTTCATGTGAGGAGTATGACCTAGGTGCTCCTAACAGGCCTGTAGATCCTGCCCCTTGCTTGAACATGCATGTTGTGCTATGTCTCAATGCTCCCCCATGTGCCCTGCTCTTCTGTCCTTCCATTAACCACCTGGACATATTCATGCCTGTTACCTTTAATTGCAATAATTTGGAATTATTATTTTTCTCACTGGGACCATCTCTGGGGCAGGAGACCCCCAATGCTATGCTCCAGCATCAAGGGATAAGAGACCGCCGACTCGCAGCACCGCAACGCCAATCGGCCCACCCCACCACATGGTCAGACTCAAGCCGCACCCTCCACAAATCCACTGGCCTATCTGAGGCCAGAACCGGCACACGTCCCGACAGCCCCTTAAAGCTGGGCACTCCCAGTCGGTGCTGTGCGTCGCGCGCCTAAGGGGCGCGACTAAGGAGCTGCACCTTGAGCCCAACCTGCCTGAACGCCTCTGACCGAGCAACATTAACCCACCCGGGTTAGTACATCTCACCTCCGAACGATCCGAACCACCTGTCCAGTGAATGACCTCGGCCTGCCAATGCCTTCCCACCACAACTTCGCATCCGACTCTGGAGAGCACACAAAAGTAAGAGACTCATCGCCACTCTCTGGCTCCTTAGCCAACAGTTTCTCCGTCCAGCCAGCCACAATTAACGTCCCTAGATCCAACGGGATCCGAGCCCAGCTAGATCAGTGGCCTCAGCAACAGGCCGGAGTTGACTCACAAGAGGTGCCGCCCACCAACGCTCAAACAACGATGGCCATATCTCTGAACCCAACCCACCACGAAAGACACAGACATCTAATCAGCATCCTCTTAAATAAATAAATCAATCAAAAGCATGATATACCTCACATTCTTCCTCTAACGAACAAGCCTTAACATAAAAATTCATGCTCATATCAGATATCACACAGGAAAAAAAACCCCGACTTCATCGCTGTGACCAAAACCTGGTTTAAAAATACCAACAGCGCTATCACAAACCAACTAAGCAACAATGCATACGACCTATTCTCAATTCCCCAAAAATCCAGACAAGGAGGGTGCATGTTTTGGATGCGATAATCTCATTGCATCCGGTGCTAGTCTAGTGCATCCAAAACACATGCAACTGCATGTAAACCTGTACACTAGGCTAGGTGCATTTTATTGCATCGGTCTCTGTGTGGGGACATCTGCTGTACTTCTTGCCAGCTCTGGGTCCTCCTGTCTTGCAGTGCTGGTTCTGGTTCTCTCCTTGCTTCCTGGCTGGATTTTTTATTTATTTTTTTTAATCCTGGCATGGAGCAGTGACTCTGCAGCTTTCCTGTTTCTCCCTGGGGACTCTGCCTCTAAGGTATGCTGGAGCTTTTGGAATATAGACTTTTATAATGGACTTAATGGCCCTTATCTGTTGCAATATTCTGTTTTTATGTTTCACCAAAAGTTTAATTACAATGTGCTGTGAGTCTGGAATATCAATAGTGGTACAATGGATTTTATTTAAATACTGAACACGTTTTTGTTTTTAATACTCTACAAGAACAGAATTTCAGGATAGTTTCTCTCTCCTATCAACTATTTTTTTTTAAGTATTTAAAAAGCCACCACACAATGCAATAGATGTGCCCTAACTTCCTCCAATTGTCTTTTATCTTAAGACAATTAAAGTAGGGAAACATGTTGTAATGGAAATAGAATTGCATTGGTGGAGAAATAATATACAGTATGTTACATCAATAACAAAATGGATCTGATTATATCACCTCACCGATTTTGATCTTCAGGAGGCCAATAGAAACATGACTGCAGAACAAGACCATATGGCCTATCTAGTTAACATCAACTGCTCAGTTCTACAATCTCTATCAGTCTCTGAGATCACCTGTGCTTGTCCTGTACTTTCTCGAATTTAGATACTGTGCTTGTTCTCCACAGCTTCACAGGGAGGTTGTTCCATGTGTGGGGGAAACCCCCAAAAGTTGAGCCTCTGTTTGGTTCCTAGTTGTACAAGATATTCTGGGAAGGGAAGACATGGGATTTATCATGTTTGACTTCTTTGGGATAAGTGATGAATGTTTGAACTTGCAGTAATAGTAAATAACCACCGGATGGCATTTTTAGAGAGATGAGCGTGGTAATGTGTTGCGTTCATGTGGTTTGGCTTAAAGGGTGGTGGGTTGGTCCCACTAAGGATCCAGGGTGTGTGCTTAGTGGAAAATGGGTAAGCGAGAGAGATCTAAAACTAGGAGGTTGTGGCGGGAGCTTGCCCTTTTTTCCTGCCTTTTTTAGGATGGAGCTGGCAGAGGAAGGGACCTTCAGGCTGTAATGGCCTGGCGTAGCCAGCCTGCGGGCTGGTGGGCCCAGGGACCAGCTTGCGAAAAGTGGGGCCCTGCAGGGGCTTTTTCTTCAAAACAAAAAGCCTGAGGCCATGAAATTGGGAGTAATTTCTCCCCCCCCCCCCCCCCGGATGAAATGTCCCAGGAGTCCAGAGTGGAGACCGTGGTGATTCCTCCCCATGAAGAAAACTGCCAGGAGGAAGGAGCAAGGATGTTTGGAGATGAGGAGAGCCTCAAGAAACAACCAGGGCATTGCAGGATAGCAGGGATACCTGCAAATGTCTGGAGGGCAGGAAAGGAGCAATGATCGGTGAAGAAATATTGTGAGTAAACTTTAAGGAGTGCATTTCTTTCCCTATAGGAGTTAAAAGAATGTGGTTAAACTTGAAGCGGAATCTGGATATTTGTGGCTGTCTCTTGTGATTTAGGGTGGATTAGAAAATGAAGGAAGAGAGAGTACCTATAAAGGCGATAAAGGGGGAAATGTAATCTGGGGAATGTAAAACATATCTTCCTGAAAAATGGTGATATTAGAAGGTCATCTGACTGTGCTCCACATGAATTCTGATTAACACGGATTATTAATATTCCATGTTAATGGAGTTCATGTTAACGCCTGGCTTCAGAATCAAAAAGTATAGTTATTAGTTTGGTTATTTGAAAGTGGTGTGTCTTTGCTCAAGTTTTATTTGTGCCAGCACTAAAATTAGTCTGCGAAAGAGCGGTGGACTACTTTTACCCCTGCTGTCTCCATTCCGGTTCATTTCACTATCTGCATGACCTATCTTCTGAACACACTAAATAAATTTGGGAGAAGTACCTTTCTTCAAATATAAAACAAACATGCTTAGATTTTTAAATCTGTCCCTATATGCTTAAATGTTGAAGACTGCTGAGCATTTTAATCGCTGCCCTCAGGGTGGACTCTATTCGGTTTTAAATCCTTTTGAAAGTGTGGTCTCCAGAATTGTGCACAGTATTCCATTTGAGACTTTTAGAGACTTAATATCATGTCAGGCCTGGAAGCCTTTGCAGTGCACAGCACACAGGATTTATGTGTTAATAGAGGTTTTCTTTAGTAATGGTGATAAACATAACAGTTCCTGACTTATGCACTGCAGGCAAATATAACGGAAAATTCACAATAAGGATAAGGCTTACTTCAGTTCTGGTATTCAGTCTGGGTCTTGTAACAGTGGATTCTGTTCCGTAGCAGCAAACACACGATTAGGGTAAGACGACTGATAGCAGACAAGGTAAGATATAACAGGAGAGTATAACATCAATTCATCTCTGAGGAAGAACTCGCGGGTCTCCACCTGGATCCCAGACCTTCCTTTGGCCTTCATGCAGTCTAAATATTGGGAACACCTTGCTTTTGAAGCCCCTGAGGACCAATCCAGATCCTCAGGGGCGGAGCCATACAGCAGATTATCTGCCATCTGATCTTAGGCCTGCATGAGGTTCACAATGCCACTTTGGCGTTTCCTCCTATCACTATATTATACCATATTATATATTTTCCATTTGTATCTTTGCTCTTTTGACATTCCCAGCTTCTCTTAGCTTTTCCAGACACGGTTGTCTTCTGCTTTCTGCAATATCTTATAGCTTTCCAATGCTAACGTCGCCCGTATGACATAGTGAGGGCAAAGGTAGCGCCGGCGCCATTTTGAAGATTGGCAATACGGCCCGCGTGCAGGAGGTCGCTCCCGGACCCCCGCTGGACTTTTTGGCAAGTCTTGTGGGGGTCAGGAGCCCCCCCCCCAAGCTGGCCAAAAGTCCGCGGGGGTCCAGGGGCGATCTGCACGCGTGACGTCGGGAGCCAGGAACCAAAATGGCGCCGGCGCTACCTTTGCCCTGTCACATGATAAGGGCAAAGGGCCACTGGCGCCATTTCTCAACGCAGCCATGGCCAGAGAGAGAGGGAGATCATGTCGGGACCCCCCCCCCACTGGACCCCAGGTAATTTAAAACATTTTGGGGGGGTTCGGGAGGGTGGGGGATTTGTTTTAAAGGTTTGGGGTGGGTTTTAGGGTTTTTTTGGTGTGCCGGTTTTCTCGCGCCCTATTTAACGATACAATACAAATGCCCCTGACGATAAATCAGGGGCATTTGTATTGTATCGTGCACTCTAACGATTTTGGATGATTTTAAAATTATCTGACGATAATTTTAATCGTTCAAAAACGATTCACATCCCTAACTCCCATGTTTCACTTGCCTCCACCTCCGAGGTATGATGGAGATCCACTAAAATGTAGAGACTTCCTCAACCAATGTCTGATGCAATTTGAATTGCAGACACCCTTGTTTCCAACAGACCAAGTCAAAATAACATATTCTTTCCTTGTTGGGCGGCACCATGCTGGCGTGAGCCTCACCCCTTGGGAAAGGGATGAGCCACTCTAGGCGGACCTGGCATGCTTCCTGCAAGAATTCCTGGCATGCTTCCTGCAAGACCCCACCTCGGCCCAAGGGTCCACCTCTAACGCAACAGAGGTGCCATAATCTTAACCTGTTCTTATACTGTGCTGCATCTGAGCATTTTGCAAGTTACTGCCTGAATAAGCTGGGAAACTTGAAGACCTAATCCTGTTAGGAGATGCCACCCTAGGTCATCTCTGTACCTCTCCACACCTGCTGGTCCCAGTATGCCTATCTCTTTGGGGCATTCTTCTCGATTTCGTCTTTCTGGATACCAGCACTGGGGACAGCTTCATCTGGTCCAACACTACCGCATACAGAGAGTTCCCTTGGACACCCCAATCTCGATCTCCTAAGTTTATGGAGAACCCTTGCCTAGACATGTTACAACAGCCACAATACCATTGACCATATAATCAGGAATCCTGCATGGAGAGCAAATCAATGTTAGGAATTAGGACGGGAATGGCAAATAAAAGGGATGTCATAACATAACATAGTAGCATAGTAATGACGGCAGAAAAAAGACCAAATTGATCCATCTAGTCTGCCCAGCAAGCTTCCCAAGGTAGTAACTGCTGCTCCATGCAGGTTACCCCCAAGCTTTATTTATTCTCATCTTCTAGCCTTTAGGGATCCACAGTGTTCATCCCATACCCCTCTGAAATCCTTCATAGTTTTAGTCTTCAACACTTCCTCCAGAAGGGCATTCCAAGCATCCACCACCCTCTCAGTGAAGAAATATTTCCTAACATTGGTTCTAAGTCTTCCTGGAGTTTCAAATTGTGGCCCCTATTTCTACTAAATTGTTTCCAATGGAAAAGGTTTGTTGACGATCATGGATCATTAAAACCCTTCAAGTATCTGAAGGTCTGTATCATATCACCCCTGCTGCTTCTGTATCGCTCCTTGGTGAGACTGCACCTTGATTACATGTGCAATTCTGATTGCCGCATCTCAAAAAAGATATAGTTGCACTGGAGAAAGTGCAGTGAAGGTGAACCAAAATAAGGGGCATGGAAAATCTCTCCTATGAGGAAAAACTAAAGAAGTTAGGGCTGTTCAGTTTGGAGAAGACATGACTGAGGGGGGATATGATAAGTTTACAAAATCATGAAAAGTCTTGAGTAGGTTAATGTAAATTGGTTATTTACTCTCTCAGATAATAGAAGGACCATGGGGCACTCCATGAAGTTAGCAAGTAGCTCATTTTAAAACAGAAGAAAATTATTTTTCACTCAGCGCATAGTTAAGCTTTGGAATTCATTGCCAGAGGATTTGGTTACAGCATTTAGTGTAACTGGGTTTAAAAAGGTTTGGATAAGTTCCTAGAGGAAAAATCCATAAACTGCTATTAATTAATAAGCAATAGTAACTTGAGATCTATTTAATGTTTGGGTACTCGCCAGGTATTTGTGACTTGGATTGGCCACTGTTGGAAACAGGATGCTGGGCTTGATGGACCCTTGGTCTGACTCAGTATGGCATATCTTATGTTCTTATGTGTTGGCCAAGGCAATCGATGCAGTTATCTTGGGCCTGTCCTGCTTCTTGCTACATCAGCCCAACATTGATTGGACCACGTTGCAAATCGCCAAATGGAGCCCTGGCTGTCAAGAGCAATGCCTTGCCAAAGTCTTGCCTGTGGTATCTATGACTTGGACAGTTACCTCAGAGCTTCCGGTTCTGCCACCACAGTATACAGAGTTCACAAATGTTTTCAGCAAACAGCGGGCGGAGGTCCTGCCGCCTCATTGCTTTGACGATTGTGTTATAGACTTGGTCCCTGGCAAGATTCTACCCACAGGCAGAGTATACCTGCTCTTTGTTCCTGAAATAGAACAAATATATTAGAGAACTTATACTGAACCTTTATTAACCCCTTTCCTCACCCACAGGGGCTGGATTTTTTTTCATAGGGAAGAAAGATGGGTTGCTTACATCTTTGCATTGATTATCGTGGTCTTAACTCTTTTATCAAGATGAATCACTATTCTCTTCCCTTAATCTCCAAGCTCTTTGACCAATTTTGGAGTGTGCAAATATTTACCAAGCTGGACCTTCAGTGGGTATACAATCTGATCAGAATATCCGTGATACCCTTCAGGTTGTGCAATGCCCCTATAGTTTTCCAATTTATGGTAAACAAGATCTTCTGGGACCTTTTCTACTCCCATGTGGTAGTTTACCTGGACAATATTCTAGTCTTCTTGAAGTCATTGTTGGAAAACTAATCATATGAAGCAAGTTCTCCAGAGACTCTGTGAGCAGTATCTCTATACCAAGTTAGAGGAATGTACCTTTGAACAGGAGGAATTTCCCTTCTTGGGATATATTATTTCTCACCAAGGCCTCCATATGGACCCAGATAAATTAAAAGGGTGGAACCAGACTGCTGGCGCTAACCTTTAAAAAGGAGATAGAGCAGCTTTTAAACTAGAACAAAGGGGAAAGCCGACAGTCGCTCAGCAGCGCATGGTTCGGAGAGAGGTATCTTTAAAGGATACTAATGATGCATTAGAATTAGGGCATCCCGACAGGTTCCAATAATTAGAAAAGTAGTCCAAGTGCCTGTAACTAAAAACTCACCTGAGCTAAAAAATTCTAACTTATCCCTATCAATTAAAAAGCAGAATAAAAATACAAACAAAAAACAAACTTTGAAATGTTTGTACGCTAATGCCAGAAGTCTAAGAAGTAAGATGGGAGAATTAGAATGTATAGCGGTAAATGATGACATAGACTTAATTGGCATCTCAGAGACATGGTGGAAAGAGGATAACCAATGGGACAGTGCTATACCGGGGGTACAAATTATATCGCAATGACAGAGAGGAGCAGTCGGGAGGAGGTGTGGCGCTTTATGTCCGGGATGGCATAGAGTCCAACAGGATAAACATCCTGCATGAGACTAAATACAAAATTGAATCTTTATGGGTAGAAATCCCTTGTGTGTCAGGGAAGACTACAGTGATAGGGGTATACTACCGTCCACCTGGTCAAGATGGTGAGATGGACAGTGAAATGCTAAGAGAAATTAGGGAAGCTAACCAAATTGGTAGTGCAGTAATAATGGGAGACTTCAATTACCCCAATATAGACTGGGTAAATGTATCATCGGGTCACACTAGAGAGATAACGTTCCTGGATGGAATAAATGATAGCTTTATGGAGCAATTGGTTCAGGAACCGACGAGAGAGGGAGCAATTTTAGATCTAATTCTCAGTGGAGCACAGGACTTGGTGAGAGAGGTAACGGTGGTGGGGCCGCTTGACAATAGTGATCATAATATGATCAAATTTGATTTAATGACTGGAAGAGGAACAGTGTGCAAATCCAAGGCTCTCGTGCTAAACTTTCAAAAGGGAAACTTTGATAAAATGAGAAAAATTGTTAGAAAAAAACTGAAAGGAGCAGCTACAAAAGTAAAAAATGTCCAAGAGGCGTGGTCATTGTTAAAAAATACCATTCTAGAAGCACAGTCCAGATGTATTCCACACATTAAGAAAGGTGGAAAGAAGGCAAAACGATTACCGGCATGGTTAAAAGGGGAGGTGAAAGAAGCTATTTTAGCCAAAAGATCTTCATTCAAAAATTGGAAGAAGGATCCAACAGAAGAAAATAGGATAAAGCATAAACATTGGCAAGTTAAATGTAAGACATTGATAAGACAGGCTAAGAGAGAATTTGAAAAGAAGTTGGCTGTAGAGGCAAAAACTCACAGTAAAAACTTTTTTAAATATATCCGAAGCAGAAAGCCTGTGAGGGAGTCAGTTGGACCGTTAGATGATCGAGGGGTTAAAGGGGCACTTAGAGAAGATAAGGCCATCGCGGAAAGATTAAATGATTTCTTTGCTTCGGTGTTTACTGAAGAGGATGTTGGGGAGGTACCCATAATGGAGAAGGTTTTCATGGGTAATGATTCAGATGGACTGAATCAAATCACGGTGAATCTAGAAGATGTGGTAGGCCTGATTGACAAACTGAAGAGTAGTAAATCACCTGGACCGGATGGTATACACCCCAGAGTTCTGAAGGAACTAAAAAATGAAATTTCAGACCTATTAGTAAAAATTTGTAACTTATCATTAAAATCATCCATTGTACCTGAAGACTGGAGGATAGCAAATGTAACCCCAATATTTAAAAAGGGCTCCAGGGGCGATCCGGGAAACTACAGACCGGTTAGCCTGACTTCAGTGCCAGGAAAAATAGTGGAAAGTGTTCTAAACATCAAAATCACAGAACATATAGAAAGACATGGTTTAATGGAACAAAGTCAGCATGGCTTTACCCAGGGCAAGTCTTGCCTCACAAATCTGCTTCACTTTTTTGAAGGAGTTAATAAACATGTGGATAAAGGTGAACCAGTAGATATAGTATACTTGGATTTTCAGAAGGCGTTTGACAAAGTTCCTCATGAGAGGCTTCTAGGAAAAGTAAAAAGTCATGGGATAGGTGGCGATGTCCTTTCGTGGATTGCAAACTGGCTAAAAGACAGGAAACAGAGAGTAGGATTGAATGGGCAATTTTCTCAATGGAAGGGAGTGGACAGTGGAGTGCCTCAGGGATCTGTATTGGGACCCTTACTGTTCAATATATTTATAAATGATCTGGAAAGAAATACGACGAGTGAGATAATCAAATTTGCAGATGACACAAAATTGTTCAGAGTAGTTAAATCACAAGCAGATTGTGATAAATTGCAGGAAGACCTTGTGAGACTGGAAAATTGGGCATCCAAATGGCAGATGAAATTTAATGTGGATAAGTGCAAGGTGATGCATATAGGGAAAAATAACCCATGCTATAATTACACAATGTTGGGTTCCATATTAGGTGCTACAACCCCAAGAAAGAGATCTAGGTGTCATAGTGGATAACACATTGAAATCGTCGGTGCAGTGTGCTGCGGCAGTCAAAAAAGCAAACAGAATGTTGGGAATTGTTAGAAAGGGAATGATGAATGGAACAGAGAGTGTCATGGTGCCTCTGTGTCGCTCCCTGGTGAGACCGCACCTTGAGTGCTGTGTGCAGTTCTGGTCGCCGCATCTCAAAAAGGATATAGTTGTGATGGAGAAGGTGCAGAGAGGGGCTACCAAGATGATAGGGGGAATGGAACAACTCCCCTGTGAGGAAAGACTAAAGAGGTTGGGACTTTTCGGCTTGGAGAAGAGACGACTGAGGGGGGGATATGATAGAGGTGTTTAAAATCATGAGAGGTCTAGAACGGGTAGATGTGAATCGGTTATTTACTCTTTCGGATAGTAGAAAGACTGGGGGGCACTCCATGAAGTTGGCATGGGGCACATTTAAAACTAATCGGAGAAGGTTCTTTTTTACTCAGTGCACGATTGGACTCTGGAGTTTGTTGCCGGAGAATGTGGTTCGTGCAGTTAGTGTAGCTGTGTTTAAAAGAGGATTGGATAAGTTCTTGGAGGAGAAGTCCATTACCTGCTATTAAGTTCACTTAGAGAATAGCCACTGCCATTAGCAATGGTTACATGGAATAGACTTAGTTTTTGGGTACTTGCCAGGTTCTTATGGCCTGGATTGGCCACTGTTGGAAACAGGATGCTGGGCTTGATGGACCCTTGGTCTGACCCAGTATGGCATTTTCTTATGTTCTTACTGAAGTGACCCCGGTCAGTGGGCCTTCAGGTGCTGGAGCATTTCCTGGGGTTCGCAAATTGCTATAGGCAATTTATCCATGATTACTCCTCCCTGGCGGCTTCACTCATGGCATTAATTAACAAGGGCTCTGACACCAAGAATTGGACTGTGGATGCTATTCAAGTTTTCAAGCATCTCAAAGAGGAGTTTACCCTTGATCCGTGCCTACACCCCCCAGATCCATCGAAGCCATTCATTCTGGAGGTAGATGCATCCTCCTACAGCATAACCATAATGGTACTCTTGCGACCTGCTCCTATTTTTCAAAGAAATTCTCTCCAGCAGAGAAAATTATACCATTGAATATCGTGAGCTATTAGCAGTCAAGCTAGCCTTGGAATAATGGTGACACCGGCTAGAAGGCGCCAAGCATCTAGTAACTATATGGATCTTAAAAACATAGAGCATCTAGCACAATCACAGAGACTGAACCCCCAACAAGCTTGCTGGTCATTTTTAAATCAGTTTGACTTTGCGTTGTGGTTTCATCCCACTGAGAAATAGATTTAAGGAAGGTATTTAGAGAAGATTTGAGCGACTTGAAGAAGCGGTGTGGGAAGATTGGTGAAAACAGTGGTGCTTTGATTTAGAAGACAATATTGGAGTTCTGGAGGGATTTTGTCCAAAATTCACTTTGATGAATGTCCCCTGAAGAAGCCCGTTGAGGGTGAAATGAGGGTCCTCGTCGGGAGCTGTATGAGTTATACCAATTGAAGTTGGGACTTCAATCTACTTATACTGTGGGGAGCTGTATAAGTTATGCCAATAAGTTGGGAATTCAATCTACTGATACTGTGTTGTTATTGTCATTGTTATTATTAAACCTTATTGTGGATTTTGGGAACTTCCATATTGTATTATGTGGCACAATTTACTGTAGTGGGGGTTTGTTCTCTTACTACATGTAATTTTATTTGGGATAATGAAACATATATTAATGAGTGTGTATGAGTGTATTATGGTATGAGTGGCTGGGAATGTGTGAGCGTTGTTTGGGGGGTATGATTATGTTTTCATTATTAAGATTGTGGGATAGTTTGTTGAAAATACCATATGTTGGGGGTATGAAGAAGATCTTTAAAAAGATTTATTTAATTTATTTATTTATTTAAGGTTTTTTTATACCGGCATTCGAGAACTCGTTCACATCATGTCGGTTTACAGAAAAACAGGGGTGTGAGAAATACAACCAAAAACATAAATAAACGTGATGAAGAGATGCAGTTACAATTAACAAGGGCTAATGAACTGGGATTGTAAGAAATAAAGAAAGATAGAGGAGGTTAATTATGTACAATATAAATATGGAGTCCACTATATACAGCTACTAAGCAGAGAAATTATTGATGGTGCTTGTTAGGTGGAGTTCGGGAAGGCTTGCCTGAAAAGCCATGTCAAGTCTTTTCCTAAAGGTTAGGAGGCACGGTAGTTTGTATAAGAATGTTAATTATTAATAGCATGGACAGCATCTGAGGGTCCCTCTTATTGGTTGTGGCGGATCCATTTACACCGGATGATGCAGATGGACAATATGGCATCTCGGGAGAATCCCCAGCAGCGGCGGATGTTTCTACAGATTTGGGATGGATACCTTCAAAACTTACCTCACCGGACACGTAGCTTGATTATTAATCGCTGATGTGGACATTATATGGACTTGATACTTACTCGTGAACTTTGGATATTTTCTGCATGGTCCCTCACGGGGTTGGGGTGGGAGGGAGGGGGGAAAATCCATTGCGGAGGTTATCTTATCATTTATTGTATCAGTTGTGTTCGGGGATGTAGAAAAGGAAAAACCTATGTCTCTGTATTTGTTCTGTGGTTCTGTGATAACTTCAATAAAAACCATTTTACATAAAAGAATGTTAATAACAAATTATTAGGTGATTGTGGAAATAAATTGTATTTTAACATATATGTACCTCTGATCATTCTGATGATGTTTATGTGATATATTCAGAGGGTCTGCACTCATTTTGTATTAAATTGTTTGTCCGACATATCTTTGATCTGCACGGGATTCCCCTTCACATCATCTCATACCGGGGAGTTCAGTTCACAGCCTGCAACTGGAAAGGCTTATGCAGGAAGTTTGAAATTATGTTGAACTTCACATCAGCTTTTCACCTCCACAGCAATAGACAAACCAAGTGGGTAAATCAAAGTCTTAAGGCCGTTCTAATAGTCTATGTGAACCAATGGCAGGATAACTGGGCCTCCCTCCTTTCATGGGCAGAATTCTCACATAAACATGTGAGCAGTTCCACAGGGTTGTTACCCTTCTACATCATGTTCAGATACCATTCCCGTGCACCCAGACTTGTTCCGGTCTCTTACTCTTGCCTAGCAGCTAACCTGATGGGACAGCAACTCAAGGAACTGTGGCAGAAGACACACTGTCTGCTAGAGCAAGTGGTGGAGTGCTTTAAAGAAAACCAGGCTCACAAGAAATGCCACCCCACACTAAGCTTCCTGCTTCATCTGGGAAATTTAGTTTGGCTCAGCACTAAAAATCTTCAATTGAAGATGCCATCTCTGAAGTTCACACCATGATTAGTGGGTCCATTCTTCATTGAGTGACAACTGGGTCCTGTGATTTACAAGCTCAAACTACCAGCATCTTTATGAATTTATCACATGTTCCACGTTTCACTATTGAAGCCTGCCATTCTCTGTTGGCTGGGCAGAACACCCCTCCAGACCACTGCAGTTGCTGCAGAAGAAGATCTCAATTTGACAACCAGGAAATTTTAGATTCCTGATGGGTCTGAAATCAGCTGCAATATCATATCCTGGAAGAACTATTGACCCAATGAGAATTCTTGAGAACCAGCCTCCTAACTGTAAGCCCTCAGACTCATAGCTGAGTTCAACAGGAAGCCCAAGCCCAGAAGACTGGAGAAGGGCTTTTGGGGGTTATTGCTACATTTGGAGACTCATGGGATGGCCCTAAAACCTCCGCACTCACCCCAGCCACTGTCCAGTGCTGCTAGAGGCCTTCCGTTGTGGCTGTGGCCCACCATCGTTGAACACCACTGACCATTGCTGACACTGCAATCCTGGCCAGGCCCTGTCTTCTCATGTGCACACTGTGGCAGGAAACCCTGAGCAGCGCCTCCAGATGACATCAGCCTCAGTGCCTATATAAGCTAAGGCCCCTCGGCAGTTCCTTACCCCAACAATGGTTCTCCTGCCTTGCAGTGTGTGTTGCTCCAGTTCATGGTATCTTGCGTTCCTGGTTCCTGCCTCATTCAGCCTTGTCTTCCAGCCTTGCCGCATTCTGCTTTGCCTTCCAGCCTTGCCTCTTCCTGCCTTGTCACATCCAGCCTTGCCTTCTCCAACCTTATATTCTCCACCTTTCCTTATTCAGCCCTGCCTTGTCAGTCTTGTTTTCTCCAGCCTTGTCTTCACCTTTCCTCGTCCTGCCCACCTTGTCAAGCTTTGCCTTATCTATCTTATCCAGTGTCTTCAGTGTGTCTTCATCTATCCTTGGCCAGACTCTCTGGATCTTGACCACTTGCCTGGACCTGTCCACAATTGCCTGCCATCTAGACCCGACCACTCCTGCTTAACTGCCTGCTTAACCTTGGTGTTGCATCTTGTACCTCTACTCTTATGTCCCTAGCCAGGCCGGCCCTGCTGCCTTCTGATGAGGCGAATCGCCACCAGCTCACCACGTGGCAGGACGCCACTGACAGCAACGTGCCGCATCTCCCCTTAGGCGTGCATGCACATCACTTCCTGGCATTTAAAAGGATTGTAGCAGGAAAGTCCCAGCAGCCCATAGAGAAGGCATAATGGAATATTGTCATAAGAACATGCCATACTGGGTCAGACCAAAGGTCCATCAAGCCCAGCATCCTGTTTCTAACAGTGGCCAATCCAGGCCATAAGAACCTGGCAAGTACCCAAAAACTAAGTCTAATTCATGCTACTGTTGCTAGTAATAGCAGTGGTTATTTTCTAAGTCAACTTAATAAATAGCAGGTAATGGACTAACTACACTAACCACATCCTCTGGCAACAAATTCCAGAGTTTAATTGTACGTTGAGTGAAAAAGAACTTTCTCCGATTAGTTTTAAATGTGCCACATGCTAACTTCATGGAGTGCCCCCTAGTCTTTCTATTATCCGAAAGAGTAAATAACTGATTCACATTAACCTGTTCGACCTCTGAAAATGATGGATTAAAGCCTAATATAAAAGTAGAAGATATCAAATTAATCAATAAGAAAATTCCATCATTAAATGAACTCCCTGCATCTAATCTGCAACTCTCATGATTTTAAACACGTCTATCTTATCCCCCCTCAGCCGTCTCTTCTCCAAGCTGAAAAGTCCTAACCTCTTTAGTCTTTCCTCATAGGGGAGCTGTTTCATTCCCTTTATCATTTTGGTCGCCCTTCTCTGTACCTTCTCCATTGCAATTATATCTTTTTTTGAGATGCGGCGACCAGAATTGTACACAGTATTCAAGGTGCGGTCTCACCATGGAGTGATACAAAGGCATTATGACATTTTTCCGTTTTATTCACCATTCCCTTTCTAATAATTCCCAACATTCTGTTTGCTTTTTTGACTGCCGCAGCACACTGAACCGATGATTTCAATGTGTTATCCACTATGACGCCTAGATCTCTTTCTTGGATGGTAGCTCCTAATATGGAACCTAACATTGTGTAACTATAGCATGGATTATTTTTCCCTATATGCATCACCTTGCACTTATCCATATTAAATTTCATCTGCCATTTGGATGCCTAATTTTCCAGTCTCAGAAGGTCTTCCTGCAATTTATCACAATCTGCTTGTGATTTAACTACTCTGAACAATTTTGTATCATCTGCAAATTGGATTACCTCACTTGTCCTATTTCTTTCCAGATCATTTATAAATATATTGAAAAGTACGGGTCCCAATACAGATCCCTGAGGCACTCCACTGCCCACTCCCTTCCACTGAGAAAATTGTCCATGTAATCCTATTCTCTGTTTCCTGCCTTTTAGCCAGTTTGTAATCCACAAAAGGACATTGCCACCTATCCCATGACTTTTTACTTTTCCTAGGAGCCTCTTAGGAGGAACTTTGTCAAATGCCTTCTGAAATTCCAAATATACTACATCTACCGGTTCACCTTTATTTACATGTTTATTAACTCCTTCAAAAAAGTGAAGCAGATTTGTGAGGCAAGACTTGCCTTGGGTAAAGCCATGCTGACTTTGTTCCATTAAATCATGTCTTTCTATATGTTCTGTGATTTAGATATTTAGAACACTTTCCACTATTTTTCCTGGCACTGAAGTCAGGCTAACTGGTCTGTAGTTTCCTGGATTGCCCCTGGAGCCCTTTTTAAATATTGGAGTTACATTAGCCATCCTCCAGTCTTCAGGTACAATGTCCTATTTAAGGAAAGCTCCCCAGAATCAACTTTGCCTCAGCAACAGGTCCAGCTACTCCCAAGTAGTGGTGTTTTCCTGTTGGTCCTGATTCTGCCTTTGCTTCAGCCTAATCCTGCCTTTGACCCTACTTGTTCCAGCCTTGCCTGCCCAGCTTGCCTCTATCCATCCATCCTTCTTCCTTTCCTTGGACAGATTCCTGGTTCGACCTTCGCCTGAACTCTGGATATGCATTACCGCTGCCTTCCTTGGACTTGTGCTTGGTCTCTGGATATGCCTGTTCACTTCCTGTTCCCAACCCCTGCTTAGACCCTTGACACGCCTGACTGCCACCTGCCTAAGGCTCTAGCCTGGTCTTGGACCATGTCTTTAATCATCAGCAGAGACCCTCGCCTAAGTCCTGCCAGCCCCGGTACCCAAATGTTTAACCCAGGGGGAATGTGGGCTGATAAAGATGAAGTTCCTGGGTTCTCCTGCCAATGGCAGGAACCTGCAGGCCTCCTCCACCCAAGTGTGCTCAGATGCAACACTTGGTCTGTCTCTGACTCCATTAGTTTGCTGCCTGACTTGACCTGGTGTGCTCTAGAACATGTTAACTTCACCACAGTAGGGACCCATCACCCACCTAAGTTCTACTGGCCCCCAGAACCCAAGGGCTCAACCTGTGGAAAAGGCAGCTGGTAAAGTTGAAGTTCCAGATTGTCCTGCTACAGGACGTGTTCGCTGGCTGCCAGCATAGACCTCGTGAGTTTGCTCTTGAGGCTGCATCAACTACGCCACAGCACAAAGGGCTCACATACCTACTATCCTTTGCAAGTAACAGGTCTCCTGCATAGAGCTATGCGTGTTTGTCCTGCATTCCTGATTATTCCTGCATTTCTGATTGTTCCTGCATTCCTGTGCTCCAGCCCTCCCTTGCCTGCCTCATCCAGCCTTTCCTTGCCCTGCCCAGCTTTCTCATCCAGTGTCTCTCTTGTTTCTTCATCCAACCATGGCTTGATCTCCTGGTACTGACCTCTTGCTTTGGACCTGACTATGCTTGCCTGTCGACTGGACCTGACCTTTTGCATTGTACCTTGTCTGCCCTTGTCTAATGCCTGCCCTGACCCTTGACCTGTTTTCATTATCTTCAGCCTACTGCCTGCCCGACCATAGTGTGCCCTTGGATTCTTGGTCTCTATGCTACTCTTGGGACCCACCTAGTTTTTTATGGCTTCCAGAACCCAAGGGCTCAACCCCGCAAGGGAGGCAGCTGGTATAGGCAAAGCTCCAGCTTGTCCTGCTTTAGGGCGCATTCCCCAGCTGTTGGCATCAGCTTTTTAGGTTTGTCTGTAAACCTGCATCATCTATGTCACAGCAATAAGAGCTCACTCTCGCATTGCTCATCAGTTTACTGAGGCTGTAATTTCAATGGACTCATCCCAGACCTCTGCCATTGCCGGATTAATTCACTAACTACAATAGCAGCAAGACCAACTCAATAAAATGTCAATTATCTTCAGGGTATGGCCGCCCATCCAGCTCCCGCAACATCTGCTCCGGCACCTCCAATAATGCCTGCTAATTCCCTGCTTCATTTGTCTCCGTCCCCAGATATGAGGGGATCCCACCAAGTGTAGGGGCTTCTTGAATAAATGCCAGATACAATTTGAATTGCAGTCACCTCTTTCCATCTGATCATGTCAAGATTACATAGATCTTGTCCTCGCCCTAGCCTGGGCTTCACACCTTCTGGGAAAGAGACAACCCACTGTTAGGGAATCTGAAAATTTCCTGCAAGAATTCTGCATGATTTTTAACAAGCTCAGCTGCACTTCTTTTATGGCCACCAAACTTCAGATCAGACAAGACTCCTGGTTTGTTAGAGAGTACACAATTTAATGGGGCAGTGATAGCTTAATAGCCATCTTCAGGCAAGGGCCGTCTGAGCGTATCAAAGATGAGCTGGCTGGCCAGGATCTGCCTGATACATTGGAGAGACTAATCAGTTTAGCTATATGCCTGGACTTCCGATTTTAAAAACGGGCTCAATAGAGGGGCCTGGCTCATCATCCCATTCATCTTGCCCTTAGTTTCCAGCACCCAGTGGTTTCCAGATCATCTCCTGAGTTGTGACTAGTACAAGAGGAATCTATGCAGATAGATCACTTCAAGCTGTCCATTGAAGAAAAGCAGAAGCACTGATGCCTCAACCTGTGCCTATATTGTTTCATATCTGGGCACTTTGCAAACCACTGCCCAGCTAAGCTGGGAAACTCCAGAACCTTGGTCTGGTGGGAGAGGACATCCTAGATCAACCATGTACCTCACCACAAATTCTAGTGCCAGTACATCTCTCATTTGGAGATACCCATGTAGATACAAGCCTCCCCTGATACCAGCCCTGGTGACAGCTTAATTCAAGATCCCTTGGTGCATCACTATGGAATCCCAACTGTTCCATTTGACACTGCACTCATAATCTTGTCTGTTCATGGAGAACTCTTTCCTGAATGTGTAACGAGGCCACTGTTCCACTCACTATGCAGACAGGCCTCCTACATGGAGAGCAGATCAGCTTATATGTGCTGCCTAAAGTGGTCAGCGTGGTCATCTTAGGCCTACCTTGGTTCATGCTAAACCAGCCCCACATCGATGGGGATACTGTACAGATCACCAGATGGAGCTCCTGCTTCCATGAGTAATGTTTTGCCAAGATCTCACCTGTTGTGCACTTCGCCTGGACAGTCACCCTGGAGCTACCGGGCTGCAGATGTCTTTAGCAAACTACAAGCAGAGGTCCTACCACACATCGCTTCTATGATTGTCCTATTGACTTGATTACAGGGAAGGTACCACCCAGGGGTAGAGTCTACCTGCTCTCCATGCCTGAAACAGAGGCCATGTCCAAATAAATCAAAGAAAATATGGACAGACTGTTTATTTGCCCTTCTTCACCTGCCAGAGCTGGATTTTATTTTTCATGGGGAAAAAAAAGGCGATTTGCTACAGCCTTGCATTGCCTACTGTGGGCTCAATGCAGTTACCAAGAAGAACATATATCCTCTCCCACTGATCACAAAACGTTTTGGCTGCTTCAGAGGGGTGCAGATATTTATGAAGCTTGACCTGTGGGGGGATACAACCTGAATAGGATAGAGGAGGGAGACAAATGAAAGACCCCTTTTAATATCAGGGATGGACACTATGAATACCTGGTGATGCCCTTCGGGTTATGTAGTGCATCCATGGTCTTTAGTTTATGATCAATGAGATTTTTCAGGATCTCCTCTATTCCCATGTGGTGGTATATCTGGATGATATCTTAGTCTTTTCAAACTCACTAAAGGAAGAAGGGCAATATCAGTGATTGTTTGATTTTAGTTACCAAATGAATAGCTTAATAATAATTTTTCTAGTTTTGGTACTTTAAGATTTAGGGTAAAGTAGAACTACCATCCTCTTTTAGTTATAGTGCTGACCTGCTTCTATATTGAGATTAATTGAAGTGGTACAGAGAATAGTTGGCAGTTGTTTTCAGAACATGGCAGAGTCTTAGAATTCTTCATGATGGAAAACCAGAAACAGAAAATATTTGCTTTCACACCTTGTTTCACACTTAGCAAACTGGCAGTTCTACAGTTATTAGATACATTTGTTTTTTCTAAAAAGAAACGCCTAATACACCTCAAAGTGAATTTTAAAAAAATGCACCATAGAAAATAGCATGTGTGTGTGTGTACAAAAACTTATATGTGAGTATATGCTATTTTTAAAACTGCAAAATTTGTGCATAAATCAGGGTCTGTGAATAAATGTGCACATATAAAAAAAAGGAGTGAGTAAGGGTGTCTTGGGGGTGGGGCCAACATTTATGCGCCTAAGTTGCTGTTTTAAAAACCTGCAAAACTGACACACGTCTTTTACTTCAATCTAGCAATCATTTATTTATTACAT
Organism: Rhinatrema bivittatum; assembly: GCF_901001135.1. Taxonomy (NCBI): domain Eukaryota; kingdom Metazoa; phylum Chordata; class Amphibia; order Gymnophiona; family Rhinatrematidae; genus Rhinatrema; species Rhinatrema bivittatum. The sequence goes on along the minus strand of NC_042620.1, from coordinate 48,781,027 downwards.
ATTAAAAAGCTGCAGAAGAGGGTCTGCACTGATAACAGCAATAAAGCAATCATACATAAAACGTGAAAATTACCAGAGATATAATGCTAGCCATCAACCAGAGAATATAAGTAGAGCAGACCAACCAAATATAATAACAAACATCAACAGAGCAAAATTAGAGAACATCAACTGAGAAGCAATCAAATAAGAATGCCATCTGAGGGCATCAACTGAGGCGCAATTAGAAGAAGAACAAAGGGAAAGGGGGTTGAGCTGAGCAAACCTCATATATGTAATTAGACAAGAGTAGTGTAGATCTAAGTCAAGCAAAGGGGAGGGAGCTCACTTCTGCTAAGGGCTGAAGGCCTCTGTGCATAATCAGGTTTTCAGGTTCTTCCTATAGGTCACAAGGTCTGCCGCGCATCTTATGTCCAGAGGCAGGGAATTCTAGACGGTTGGGACCAAATCAAGAAAGGTCCTTTTCCTCATGTAGCTGAGTCAGATTTCCTTGGGGGCAGGGACTATTAGGCATGTGTTTGGCAGCATGAGTAGTGGGCGAGCTGGAATATATTTATAGGGAGTTTCAATTGGCCAGGTAGGGAGAGGGCTTTGAAAGCCAGGACCAGTATTTTTAAAGATGGCGCGATTGGAAATCGGCAGCCAGTGGAGGGCTTTCAGCAGAGGGATGACTGTTTCAGATTTATTGGCAATGAGCAAAGTCCAGGCCACTGCATTCTGGATGTTTTATTTATTTAAGACATTTCTAGATCGCCAATTACCATTTCTTGGTGGTTTACAACAGTACATTCATAATTTAAAACAGACAAAAATATGTTCAAAACAACATAAAATCCAAGATTATGAAACCTGTGAGGTGCAGCCTATGAGTGAGTTTTTTGGGGAAACCATTATAGAGGAAGTTGCAATAGTCAAGGCATGATATAACATAAGCAGAGGCGGATTATTTATTTTATATTTATTTTTAATTTTTATATACCGAAGTTCTTGTGGGAATTACAAATCACTCCGGTTTACATAAAACGATGAACTGCCCAACAGCGGATGGGGGCTTATAGGAAAATATTGGCCTGAGGGATTTTTTTCAAAACAGGACTGACATCCTTATAAGTTTTCTGTGCAGACCATGTTTCAACAACTCCCAAAAGCATGCCAAGCCAACCCTTGAGAGGTCCATCATGTGACCTGGAACCAAAATATTTCTATCATAAATTTCACATTTTTTCCTAAATAACTAAGAAGTAGAGCATACCATAGACCAGGGATGAGCAAACTTGATCGTCAGTCTCCCTTCCATCCATTCAATTGGTGGCCCCGTACTCGTTTGGTTAAATCTTTCATGTATATAAAGATAAAACACTCCAAAAGGAATGGGGCAAAAGCACTTATGAAATTAAGCAAATACAAGTTACAATGTTGTTTAAGGCTATAATTCTTTGTTAAAATCTATTCGCATATACAAGTGTAAACAAAAACAAACAACTTAAACCTGATACAAGGTTATTCTGACATTCCCTTCAGGAGCATTCGAAACAATATGTCACACATATAATACTGTAGAATGTATATACTTTGTAACTAGACAATGGTAAACCTAACTACATGGGATGACTGATCTAAATGTCACTAGCAGAAGGAATGTCAGAGTGCTCTGCAGACACTAATGATATTGTGACATTGTGACAGTGTGACAGCAGCCCTGCAGGCATATTTTAAGTCCTGCTAATTGAATTGCCCCTGAGGCAGCTCTATGAGCGAAACTTGGCCAGAGTCGGGCATTGAAATAAAGGGCTTCTTCTGATCGTCCGATTCTCATTGTCTTTACTGTATCACAGCCAACTGGATCGGCTTCCGATTTGTTTTTTGGGTCCATTATAACAGGTGTTACATTAAACAAGGTGTCAGAACAATAGAACGTAAATATTAGATAGTCGTAAATGAATCGAACAGCGTTAATATACGTAACAAAATAAATAGACGTAACAAAATGAATAAAATAAAACTGAATGATACATGTCACAGCGAACAATGTTAATGGGCGTAACATGAACTAATGCATCTATTAGGGTGTCTTTCATAACATATGTACTGTCCAAATCAGGTGTTTATTATAATTTAATTATAATTAAAATTATAATTATAAAACATATTATAATTTATAACATCATATATAATCATAGTATGCTAACAAAGAATCACATATAATCATAGTGTGCTAACAGAGTGACTCTGGAAAAAAGTGTTCCTTTAGGTATACTGTTATAATATCCCAGACATTCTGGGAAAAAAAAAGGTGTTCCTTTGGGTATGCTGTTATAATATATATATTTCCTGGATTTGTGACCTGGTGTTGCCAACCAACCTGCTCATAAATCAGTTGCCAAGCAATAAAGCAATTATACTGCCAATCAGTGGCTCAGACACACACACACAACACACAGGCTCTCTCTTGGACATTTACACACATTCTGCTGTTGTGTTGCTGCTTATGTGCTTACTTAGTTGATGTATCCCATAACATTATGTGGAGACAATTTTCTTACTGTCAGCCTTTCTTACTGCTAGCAGCACCCCTTTCTCTTCCCTTTCCCACCCCTTCTCTGCACCCTTTTCGCGCAGTTCCCAGTCCTCTTGTGGCTCTCTTGGATCCTCTTCCCCACCTTCAGCCACCTCTCCTCCCTGGCTGTACCTCTCAGCGGGAGGCAGTCAGGAGGCACAGCCAAGAAGGAGAAGTGGCTGAAAGTGGGGGAGAGGATCCAAGAGGATCCAGGGCCCATGGCAGAGGTTGAGATAACCAAGAGACTCACTGGTTCCACAGCCACCTCACAGCTCAACCCAGCCATCTCATAATATTAAAATCAAATTAATAAAAAATATATATTTCAATAAAATATCCAATAATTAAAAACAAGCTTTTTAAAAATTTTCCAAACCAGAATAAATATTTCAAAACAGCAGACACATCAAACACCCAATAATTAAAACCAATAGGAATAAAAAAAATCCCCTGCTCTCCTCTAGGAACTTTTGATTCCAAACACCTTGAGATTCTTGGAGGTATGCATTCTCTAACCCACATTCTCACAGGGTCCCTGACACACAGTCACACATACACTCACATGCTGACACACATAGGATCACACACATACATTTAAGCATACACACAGTTGCACATACTTTTACATGCTGACACACAATAAATCACATAAAGATTCCCACACACTGACACACACGATCAGTCCCACATACACTCAAATGCTCACACACATGATCACATGTATACTCTCAGATGCTGATATACATATAAAAAGTCACAAATACTCTCTCACACACTGATACACAATCACACATACATATTGACACACATGATCAGTCACACATACATTCTCCCACACGTAGTCACTCATACGATTTAAAATATATCGGACGATATTTTAAATCGTCAAAAAACGATTCATATCCCTACTCTCTTCTCCCTCCTCCATAGTTTAAAAGCTGCAGCAGCTACTGTGAATAATCAGAAAAAAACTTTATACTTACTTTATACTGGTTACGGAGTCCAGGCAAATCCCTGAGATAACAATGTCTCTGTGGGCTGCCTGTTTCTAAGGGAAATTGTGCCTCTTGCTGTGGGAATCGCAGGCTGCAAGCCTCAGTACTCTATTTAGTGTTTTGTTTTGTTTTGCCAGGGCCCACGGCAGAAGTTGAGTCGGCAGAGGAGACATGAGGTGCAGTTTCCTATCCTCTCGCGGCTCTCTTGGATCCTCTCCCCCACTTTCAGGCACTTCTCCTTCCTGGCTGTGCCTCCTGACTGCCTCCCGCTGAGAGGTACAGCCAGGGAGGAGAGATGGCTGAAGGTGGGGGCGAGGATCCACGAGAGTCGCGAGAGTGGGAACTGTGCAAAAATTGTGCAGACAGCAGAAGGGGACTTAAGTGCTGCTCATCCTGCTATAATCACGTTTCTGGCCGTCAAGTTTCTTGCTACCAGAGGAGGCCATGGTATCCACCGTGAATGCAGCAGAACAGGCCAAATATAAATATATAATGAGTGGGAGGCTCCTACTGTGCGAGAAGCGCTCGGGACCTGGTGTTGGTCACAACAGTTCTGTAGACATGAGGCTGCTGCAACCGACACCAATCATGTGATTGGGTGGACCGGCCCACCAGGGCATGCCAGTAGCCACAATATGCCAATCCACCACTGAGCATAAGCCTCCTTGATAGTGGCATAGGCAGTGTCATCCAGTAGTTGTCAGAGATGCTAAAGTTGGTGCAGATGGAAGAAAATAGCTTTAGTAACAGCACAAATCTGCGGTTACATACTGAGTTTGGAGTCCAGGATGACACGCAGACTGCAGACCTGGTGGAGAAAGGTATTGCAGTTCCCTCCAGTACTATTTCTGAGTGGATGGCAGAAAGCTCAGATTTTCCAATTGTAGATAGGCCTTAGGCCTGAGCTATGTATTTCCTGATTCTGCTGGCAACATATTTCACAACCATGTGCTTTGGCAAGCTCAATACCGGAAGAAGGCAACACCCCAGAGACGGTACCTGATTGGACTATAAAGTTACGTTCATAATTGGATATTAGAAGAAGATAATACACCCAGGATGCGCATCAATGTATTTCTATTGGACAATGAAAAAAGTTTAAAAGTTCCATCCCGAGCTCTCCGCATCTGAGAAGCAAGCTGAATGTCCTTTACTACTGACCTGCGTCTCCAGAGAAACAACGACTTCCTCTTTCTTTGTTCCTCTTTTTTATATTGCATTTATACTGCATCTGTCTTTTACCAATAAATTTGCCTTTTAGATCAAAAAGCTGTCTGAAGGTGCTTTCCTCATACCCGCTGAAAAACATAATGGTGCCGTGACTCGGATGGCCTAATGCGGGTATCGCGGACCAGCACACCTTCAGGAATACTCATTGCCAGCATCGAAGGAAGTGAGGGTGCCGTTGATCGGGAGTGGGAACCTACCCTGAAGCATCCAGAATCTACTTTGAGATTTTTGAGACCTGAAGCACTTCAGAAACCACTTTGAGGAAGTAAGTCTTACTCTCAAAGAAAAGAAAAAAAAACTGCTCAGTAACTTTTATTATCTCCTAGACCTTGGCGCGCACTGCTATCTGGCAGATCTTGTACAGTACCAATCAATTAGCCCAAGTTGAATACTGCGACATAAACCACCTGGGGCTCCGGGCTTTTGCCGGGATACGTGCCGGGACGGAGTAGAAACTAGTCAGGTGGATCCCGAAGCGGGGATACGTACCGCAAGAAATAAGAAGCCTTCAGATCAAGCATTCTACGGGCAAACATACGTGGAGCTGACTGGAAAGGTAAGTAAAAACTTGTCTTATACGAGTGAGTCATAGGTTTTTCCGTTAGTGTACTAATAAGTTCGAAAACAGTTGGCAGACTTGACGCTGCCTTCTGGCCCTATCCCGGTTGTTTCGGCGGTAACGCACTGGAGCCCAAGTAATTTAGTAGGAACCGGTAACCAGTCGAACGGAACGGAAAGGAGTAGATAGGTCTTCAGTACCTTTGTCTGCAGGCTATCTCTCCCTGTCCCGCTGTGAATACCTTCGTGTTTGAAGAAGTACAGCACACCGGAAGCGTGAATTCACGGTACGGTGAAAACTACAATTAAGGTAAGGTTGAACCACTCTTTCTCATAAGAGAGTGGCTACACGAAATTTATTATTAATACTTGTGTCGTAGTCTGGTCTGCAATATTGAGAGATCCCAAGATGGTAGGAGAGGCTAGTGAGTTACGTCCATTGGACAGAGTTATTGCTTTGCATAAACCTACTGAGCAATTGATTCGTAAGTGCCATTCTAAGTGGGTAAAGTGGGCGGAAGAGGATGCCTTCCTCGCTTGGCCAGCAGGAGGCTCCTTTGATACGCCATTACTTGTACAGCTTATGACCTATCTGGAAAATAAGTACCGAAAGTCTGGGAAAGAAGCAAAAAAATTGGCAGACCATGTCCAAATTCATAGTTGGTTTGTCATGACCAAAGCTTTCCTAGAGAAAGAGGGAGAAATTAGTAAGAAAAACATGCCCCCACCCCCTTATAGCACTACAGATGCTGCTTCCCAAATGTCCAGTATCAGATGTCTAGTGCAGAGTACAGGACCCTCACCACCTTTAGAGGAGGTGGTAACCGCAATTGGTTACTCCCATTTAATCCCTACAGCGCCGGCTGAGGTGGAACTGCAAAACAGTCCCTCAGTATCGGAAACGCCTATGTCCGGAACTGTTAAGGTTGAAGGTACCTTACACTGTGTTCCTGTTAATGATTGCCCCTCACAGACTACACAAACGGCTAAGGTAACTAGTGCAGCTGAATTTGAACCCAAATCAGAACCCAAATCGGAACGTAAGCCCCCTGTCCTTACCCCATACCCACGCTTGATAATGACGACAGATAATCCTGATCCAACAGCCCCAGTGTGGGATGTACATATCCCTGCTCCACCTCCCCCACGCATAGATGCACCATTGAACCTACGCATAGATTCACCCGTGTTTAACACTGAGTTAATTGACAAGGTGAGGCGGCGAAGACAACATCTCGCCCCTGAAGATGACAGACACGGGACCATGAGAGCTTTTCCGGTCTCTGCCACTACTATTCTCACCCCAGCGCAGTACGTGACAAAAATGGAACAGTCTGATACATATGTCACCATCTGGCTTGACATGTTACATGGCTGGACTCTAGCTTTGAGCCCACAGATGAGGGTCTATCCCCTCCAAGGGTCTCTGGAAATTGATGATATGAATACAGCTAGGAGTGCCATATTAGACAACCCAGACCCTTGCTGGTCAGTTAGTCAATGGCAATACATGAAGGATGGTTTAGTAATTTGGGAGAAATACGAGGATCATTTTCCAGAGATACCACAGAAAACCCAGGCCCCATGGGGAGAACGTAAAGATAAAAAGAGCATCCTGCCACCAACCCCAGTAACAGATGCATTACGTGCACTGCCCATAGTCACCAAAACTAGCTCCGATGGAGCCCCACGTCCAATTTATATCCCATGGACTTTCACAGATATGCATACCATACTTTCTAAGCTGCCCCTGCTCTCTCGAGGTGCGGAGGGCTGGATTCAAGCTTTAGAGAAGCACACGATAGGGATGCAATTAGCATTAGGAGACGTTAAAGCTTTGTTTGCTCAGACACCTGGTTTGGAACAGAATGCTGTGTGGTCTCGATGTAAGAGATCCCAGGTAATGCAAACTCAGAGCTATGATGGGGATTCTTTTAACCCCCACAGACCTGATGTATGGGAGGCCCTTCGGCACCTGTACCCTAAACAGAGAGATTTCACCCGTTTGTCTGCAGCTCGGTGGGATCCAAAAACTACATCATTTGATACTCATTTGCACTCTTTTCAAGAAGTTTTCAGTCAGGAAATGAATGCTCCTTACAGTGAGCCTAACTCACTTCCTTTTTTCTGCCATATGTTTTTGCAGACCCTGCCTGATAAATTGCGGTTTGCTTTGTCTTCCGTAGTAGGCATAACTGACATGTACTGGGCTCAAATGCACAATCAATTCTTACACCATGTGCGGAAGTTTGAGGAAGCTAGAGAGAAACCACAGGAAGAGTTGATGAAAGCACAAACTAAAGTCTGTGCTCTGCAGCTTAAACAGCTTCAGGAACAGAAAACTGATGAACAGGACAGAAAGGCAGCAGATAAACAGAAAACTGATGAACAGGACAGAAGGGTAGCAGATAGCCTGGATTGTTTTTATCAATCTTATGATGATGGTCAGTATCAGAGAGGAAGGCCTCAAAGTAGAGGTAGGGGACGTCCAGCCGTCCGAGGTCAAAACACAGGACCCTGGGATTGGGAAAGAGATAGAGAGATATGGGAACGGGAAGAAGGGAGGTACACCCCTGATTGGCCAACACCACAACGCCGTCTACCAGACGTGCAGTGCTATCGATGTGGACAGTATGGTCATTATAGTAGGGATTGCCATTATCGTGCTGGTAACAGCTTTTTATTCCCCAGAGGGAATATTAGAGGCAGATATGCTGCAAGGGGGGGACCGAATAGGCCCTCACCTGACAACAGGCCCCCGCCACAGTTTGACCCCAATAACTGGAGAAGCAGTGGCAGTCGAAGCCAATATGCCCCTCCATCACAATGACGCCAGGCACTGATGGCTAGCATTCATGTCCCCATACACAAACAGGAAACTCATGTTTCACTACTGGTGAACGGAACCTATAAGATCAATTTCTTAATTGATACAGGCGCTGCAGTATCTGTGGTGAGGCATCTATTACCAGGTATGACCCTGACCCCCGACACTGAAGCAGTCACAGGGCTCACAGGAACATCAAACGACATGCATTACACCACACCTTGCACTGTCCAGTGGAAGGACACAGAGCTTACTCATAGATTCATTTATGCTCCAGACTGTCCTATTAATCTGTTAGGTAGGGACCTACTTGCTGATTTTAAGGTAACACTGTCGTGTGAGCCACAGCCCTCGCTTTTATTGGCACTTGCTAGTGCCTCTGCACACAAACGAGATCAAATGCTACGAAGTCTCCCCAAGAGCCTCTGGACAGAGGCAGATGTTAACGCTTTTGGTTTAGCCAAGACAGCTAAGCCGCACCACATACATTTAAAGGATCCGACTGTAGGCCCAAAACAAGATCAATATCCACTACCCCCAGATGCACTAGAGTCTATTCAGGAAGAGATAGCACATTTAGTAAGCGCAAATATTCTTGAAGAAAGTACTTCTTCGTTCAACACCCCACTGTACCCAGTCCTGAAAAAGAATGGACGCTGGAGGTTAGTTCAGGATTTAAGGTTGCTAAATGAATTAACAGTCCCCATATTTCCAAATGTCCCAAACCCAGTCACCCTATTACATGCATCACCTATTCACCTGTATAAAACTTGTATAGATCTTTCCAATGCCTTTTACTGTGTGCCTTTGGCTGAAGCATCTAGGCCCCTTACCGCCTTTCGATTTGGACCCCATAAGTATCAGTGGACACGACTGCCACAGGGGTTCCGTGATAGTCCCACTGTTTTCAGCATGCAACTGGGACAAGACCTTGAAACATTTGAGGCAACCTTGCCACCTGGCGTGAGCTTATGCCAGTATGTTGATGATTTATTACTAACAGCCACAGACGAGGATGTCTGTATCCAGTGGTCTCAAATGTTACTGTCTCAATTGCATTGCTTAGGGTACAAGGTCAATAAATCTAAATTCAAGCTGGCCCAAACAAGTGTTTCCTTTCTGGGGATATGTTTGGGTAATGGAGTGCGTTCCATCAGTGATGATCTGATGAAAGCCCTTAAGAACTTGCCGATGCCCCCTACTACAATCACAGAAGTACGTGCAGTGCTGGGCCTTTTGAATTTCTGTAGGCTATGGATACCAGCCTTTAGTGAGAAGGCACGTTTCCTGTATGAGTACACCAAGGGTAACGGGAAGGATAAAGTGCAGTTAAATGATCAAGAGATTGGTATGCTCAAATCCCTGTTGACAGAGACACTACAGGCCCATACACTGCAATCCTATAACGATAGCCAATCTGTAAACCTGTGGGTTGTTTCGGGTGACTACACCTGGTCAGCGGTAGGCATACAGGATTCCATGGAGCCCCTGATTTATCTGTCTGGTAAATTTTCACCTGTAGAAAAAGGGCTAACAAACTGCGAAAGAGGAGTAGTTGCCTGTGCAACTGCGAGAGAAAAGCTGAACCATTATATCCCGTACGCAAAGGTAGTAGTTCATACCACACATGATGTACAGTACCTGCTGGCACCAATGAATATGTCTCTTACGGCATCACGTACAGGAAAGTATAAGGCCATTCTAGCTTCATCAGCCACGGAGATTAAAAAGTGGGGAAAGATAGCACCAGCAGTAGCGAGTGCACTAGAACAAATTCTTAGCGCTACTGATAAGGACTTATTACATCCTCCACACGATTGTATTCGTAAATTGCCCCCCGAAGATAAATTTTGGCTACAGGCCAGTCCTTTGGAAGAGGGAGAACATTGGTTCACTGATGCAGGGGGACATCCCACAATTGCAAGGGGTTTTGCGGCCTTGCACATTGCACATAATTCATCTGAGATTCTTGAAGAATATGTCTTTTCCTTGCCCCCTCAATGCTCCGCCCAAGTAGGTGAGCTGACAGCCGTCACCTGGGTGCTAACCCATTTATTAGAAAATCGCTCGCCCCTTGTTCCAGTCACTGTGTATACCGACTCACATTATGTGTTTTCCTCTGTGCACCAGCACCGACACAAATGGGAACGTAGAGGGATGGTATCAAGTACAGGTATGTCCTTGAATAGTGTTGAGATATGGCAACGGCTATTTAAAGCATTAGAAGATTTCACTAACAGACAAGAACAGGTTGCCATTGTTTGGGTAAAAGGACATGTAGATCCTAATTTGTCCTGGGAGGCATATGGGAATGATGCGGTAGACAAAAAGTTGGAACAGTTTAAACTCCAAATAGGCCCCCCTACACCACCCGCGGTGTTAGTTACAACTCGAGCCCAAGCTAGACGCTTAGAGCAGGAACATGACCCCGATATCAGTGACACTCCTGACCCTTTGAGAGAAGAGGAGGAGATCCCTCCTTACTACCCCGAAGATCCGGTCCTTCACCCCATTGAAACTGCATATTTGTTGCAGCAGACTAGTACTACTGCTGAGGTAGACGAGTGGCGTTTAGCTGGAGCTACTCCTGTAAATTACTTTTCTGAGGATTGTTTCTTGTACATACATCCTACTGGGAAACCATGTTTGCCCTTGGCTGCTCTACATGATATGATACCCCAATTGCATTTACCAGCTCATCGCCCAGTGACCCAAATAATTGATGAAATTTCCTCAGCATGGTGGAGCCCCCATATTCGTTCATTATGTTCGGAAATTATTGGCCGTTGTGATAACTGTATGGCCAACATTGCTAAGAAGGGCTTATCAGTAACACCAGGCCACATACCTAAGCCACAAGGTCCAGGTATTGAATGGCATTGTGATTTCACGGACATGACCACTTTCGCAGGAAAGCATAGGTATTTGCTTGTATGTGTGGATAGGTATTCTCATTGGATTGAAGCCTTTCCCTGTAGACGAGAAACAGGAGATGTAATGGCTAGAATGTTGTGTACTGAGATCGTACCTAGGCACGGCTTTCCCCACAGTATTGTTACAGACAATGGAACCCATTTTGCTAATACGTTGATGGATCAGATTACAGAGCATTTAAATTGTCACCATAGACGGGTGTCTATATACCGTCCCCAGAGTAATGGACTCGTGGAAAGGTATAACGGACTGCTCAAGACTAGACTTCGTCTGTTAATGGAACATACACAGCAGTCGTGGAAAGACTGTCTGCCATGGGCTTTACTGTATTTGAGAAATGCCCCGCTAGCCAAATTACGCATTTCCCCTTTCCAATTAAGTACTGGAAGATTTATGCCATGGGTCACGCCCAGTACGGCTACTGCCGATAACTTACCTACCTATTGGCGTAACTTATGCTCTGCTCTGACCTATATTCATTCAGTTACAGATAAACTTCAGGACCCGGTGACAGAATCTACCAAGAAGGTTGAAGTTGGGGACATCGTATGGAGAAAGAACTTCACACATAAGACGTGGAAAGATCCTGTATACGTTGGACCATTTGCAGTTGCTGAAGTCACCCCCACCGCAGTGAAACTTGGACAAGACACTGTGTGGACACATCTTAAAGACATAAGAATTCAACACAAAGTGCAGCACTCTGATAGTATTGAGTAGAGTGATGACTGAAATGCAACAAGACCCTCCGCGTTACATACTTTATGATTATGATTGCTTTATGAAGTTCATTGCGGTAGTTTTTGTGGTTTGGACCAGCATTGCTCTTTTCTTATATTTTTGCTACGATTATCTCATGTTCATAGATTAAGCTCTATGTCCTGGCCATAAGATTTGCCGCTTAAACTCCTGCCCCGCTAACATTGCTTCAATTAGTCAAGTAAATGATAGTTTTCAGTTTAAGTTTGCTAGGTTAAGATAAGGTTTCTAGTTTAATTTTAAGTTTAGGTTTAAGTTAGTTATAGTATCAAGCCCGGCCGGCATATAGTTAGAATAGAATAAGATAAGATAAACTTGCTTTATTACTAACAAGTACCTGCTACGTTTATTTCTCGTTCTCTTTCTGCATTCTACCTTTCATTGCAAACTCAATTCAATTTCATTGTACTCTGTACTCTTAAAGGTGATCACCATGCGCGTGCGTTCTTTTACACTTCTCTTTCTTGTAATCTCTTCCTGTTCTTTCCATATTGTCTCTCAACCTGATCCTGTTTTGGAAGATGACTCTGCTTTGGAGGAAAACTCCTGGGTGACTAGTGTTTTGAAAATGGTACAACCTGTCGATGATACCGATGTATGTTTAGTGTGTGTGCCTCACCGTTTTACTTTGGAACAAGTTGATGGGATTGTCACCGGTATAACTAGAGAGGAACTGTTTAGTCCTGACTACGCCCAGCTCCCAATTAATGAAACTTGGAGTGCTCATTATCCCGGAGTCCGATTTCCCCCATTGAAGGGTAACGCCCCTCGTAGATCATATCTATGTGTATTTAACCCGACCACTAGCCCCGACTTCCCCACTGATATTCCTTGTAATTTCACTTATAATATTCTCACACAGCAGTGGCGTATCGATGCGGATACTGAACATGCTTTCTACGATTTCGAATATCAACAGATTGGGTTAAGAAGTTTTTTCAAAGTCCAGATCATTTCAGTTTTCTGGGCAACATTTGCTTTATCTCTATCTAAAACCCCAATTATAACACCTGACCCTCTTAGAAGTATAGTTAACGAAGCGCCTATCAGTCTTTTCCTGGAATGTCAAACTAAAGCTAAAAAACGCTGTACTTATGCTAATACAGCCAAGGCTCAGACCCCTTTTTCACCCAGGCACTCTGTGTATGGATTATTAACAAGTTATAGCCCAGAAGGCTCCACTTATGTAGGCCAATATTGGTGGTGTAAGGGAAAAATATACACTCACCTACCACCACGTTTTACATTCTGTGTACTTGTTACGGTCACTCCACTTACGAGGATAGTACCTCTTTATCCCGTTGACCCAAAGCGTTCTGAAACTTTGTCACTCCATCGCAGTAAGAGAAATCTCAACCTAGCTACTTCGGTGGCACCTGAAGACGAAGCTCTTCAGCGTGCGGTTGCTTATATTAATAGTACATACCCATTGACCAAAACTCGTTTGGATGCCTTATCATCTACCGCTTGGCTACCTTTCGCCGCTGTGGCCGTTACAGCTGAACTAGGCATGGCCATACGCCGTTTGCAATCATTACTACATGTGATTGTGATCGAACTTAATAGCGCAATTAATGCCCTACAAGACCAGCTAAATGAGGTTACCCTGATGGCTCAGTACAATAGGCAAGGATTAGATTACATATTAGCAGCACAAGGTGGTCTATGTACTGTATTGAACAGTTCTGAGTGTTGTACAATTATCATAAATCGTTCTCACATAGTTAAAAATGCCATGGAAAAGATAGTTAATCTAGCTAAACTTGACGTAGCTGACTATGAAGGAGGTATTTGGGATTCATCATGGTTTGGTGGGATTTTTGATGATTTCGGTTCCTGGTTCTCCAACTTAGGAGCTGGATTTAAAGCCTTTGTTTGTATTCTTATAACGTTCATTTGCATCTGTCTTCTAGCATGCCTTTGTATACCATGCATTTGCCTTTGTTTCCGCCGTTTTGGAAGCACTATTGCTTCTGCTATGCCGAAAGTGCCAGGATTCAATATTATGGTAAATTCTACATCTGAAGTACACTCTCAAGTTGCTGCAGTTCGTCAACATCTGATGATGAGCATGATTGAATCTCCTTCTGAAGCTAATGAGTGAGATTTTCTAAAGGATAAGGTTGTATTTCACAGAATTTGGTTTAATTGACGGGAAACACAGTTTAAAGTGGCTTACATTTCTAAGTGTGTTTGCAATGGTTAATTGTGAGAATGAATGAAGTTTGTTATTTTAATGGCCTGAGATATCATCTGCAAAGACGACAGGAAGCCTTTCATTTACCAGTAGCAATGTTATCTCCTCAGGCTGTTATGCTTAACGATGACGGGTAAGCACCAGGTAGCAAATCATTAGGATTGCGTACCATGGGCAACCTAAGACAGTGGCATTAACCCTGAGTAGAATGATGGATTATTGCTTCAACTATTCTAACCATTCATTGACAATCAATAATCAATCATTAAGTGAATTAATTGATTTATATGCTGCTAATAGGAGCACACTACAGAATCTTGGATCAACTGGAAGAAGGCCAGAACAATATCTGAATGAAGAATGAATGTGAGATTGAATAACAATAAAGTAAAGTATAAAATGAGAATGCGTGAGCAATTGTGATTGTGATTGTGGATGTGAGTTATATAAAAGAATGATTCAACACCATAAAGAATATGGATGCCATTTTTAACAGTACAAAAAGGTGGGTCATACTAAATTGATGCTATGACCATTTCAATCCAGGAAATACAATCTCAGCCTTTCATTGGTGAATCGTTTCCCAACGATTCAAGGGGGGGATGTAGATAGGCCTTAGGCCTGAGCTATGTATTTCCTGATTCTGCTGGCAACATATTTCACAACCATGTGCTTTGGCAAGCTCAATACCGGAAGAAGGCAACACCCCAGAGACGGTACCTGATTGGACTATAAAGTTACGTTCATAATTGGATATTAGAAGAAGATAATACACCCAGGATGCGCATCAATGTATTTCTATTGGACAATGAAAAAAGTTTAAAAGTTCCATCCCGAGCTCTCCGCATCTGAGAAGCAAGCTGAATGTCCTTTACTACTGACCTGCGTCTCCAGAGAAACAACGACTTCCTCTTTCTTTGTTCCTCTTTTTTATATTGCATTTATACTGCATCTGTCTTTTACCAATAAATTTGCCTTTTAGATCAAAAAGCTGTCTGAAGGTGCTTTCCTCATACCCGCTGAAAAACACAATCCATAGTACTTCCATCTTTTGAGGGTTAAGCTTCAACTTATTGAGGTGTAACCAGTCTACAGTCTTCATCAGGCAAGTATTGAGATTCTGATTGGCCTGATCGGGGTCAGTATCCAGGGGGCAGATGAGCTGAATATCATCAGCATAGATCTAGAAGGGGATTTTACAAGATCTGATTAGCTTGCCCAGAAGGGCCAGATAGATGTTGAAGAGGGTGGGGGAGAGGATGGAACCTTGCAGTATCCCACATGGAAGAAGATGTGATGTGGACAAGGCCTGTCCTGGGGAGAAGGATTGAGTTTTTGGGTACTTGCCAGGTTCCTATGACCTGGATTGGCCACTGTTGGAAACAGGATGCTGGGCTTGATGGACCCTTGGTCTGACCCAGTATGGCATTTTCTTATGTTCTTATGTTCTTAAGAGGAAGGATTTGAACCAGGCCATGGCTGTTCCAGAGGCACCTAATTCAGTCAGGCAGAAAATGAGGAGTTTGTGAGCAAAAGTGTCAAATGTCACTGAGAGGTCTAGGAGTACTAGAAGGGCTTGCTGATCCTGATATATTAAGTATAGATGTAGGTCATCTACCAGTCAGGTAAGGCTGTTTCAGTGCTGTGGAAAGGTCTGAATCCGGATCGGTAGGTATTCAAATAGTTTGTGGCGTAAAGGAGATCCATTAGTTGTTGGACAGCTTTTCCAATAAGTTAGTTACTGAGTTCATCTGGGTTCAGATTTGGTTTCTTCAGAGTGTGTTTGATTACTGTTTGTTTAAGAGGATTAGATATGTGTCCTTATTTCAGTAAAGTATTTATGATGGACTGGATGTGAATGAGGAATCCCTTTAAGGCCTTTTTGATGAGCCAGCAAGAGCAAGAGTCTTTGAGGTCAGTAGGATGGTGATCACTTCCTTTAGGGGAAGGGTGCAGAAAGAGGAGAGGACACACGTAGACAAGTTTGGATTAACCTGCGTTTGGGGGAGTCTTAGTGTTTGTGTTGAGGTTAGCTCGGAGTTTGGTAACTTCATTTGCAGAAGAAATGTGCGAGCTAATTGCAGTGGCTATCTGTGTGCATCAATGAGGGTATGGGGTAGATGTTCCAATTAGTTTATTGACCGTGCTGAAGAATTCTCTTGGAAAGCTGGCTGATTGGGAAATTGTTTTGGAATAGTAAGTTCTCTTAGCTTCCAGTATTGCTTTACGTTAAATAGACTGATGACTTCTTTGTCTCATTGTGACTTAGATTTCCACCATCGACGTTCAAGTCTCCTGGCTGTTAGTTTCAGGACCTTCAGCTCATTGGTTTATGTTTATTGTTTTTTCATTCTTGATGGATCACCTCTTATTACGTTTGTAAAAAGAATGAAATATAGTCAATAGCTAACAGAGCAAAATTAGCAAAACAGATTAATATCAATGTATAACACAATAAGATAGCCTCCTAAAATATAATAAATTACTAACAAGATAAAACTAGCAGAACAAGTTAATATTAACTGTATATTCACTATATATTTTACTGTATTTTACAGTAAAACATACAGTATATATATATATATATAAACTAAGATATAAATAAAAATAAAATTATAAAGTGCTGGAGTAGGAAATAGAATGCAAGAATAGACAGCAGTATAAAATAAAAGTAGAGTTAATTGGATTTAATATGGGGATAGGCTTGCTGAAAGAGATGAGCCTTCAATGCTTTCCTGTACCAGGGGGGTTGGTTAGGTGCTTCTGGTTCAGGGTGTAAACAGTACACCTTATGGAACATTTCTGGCTATTCTGTGTTGTGTATATACAGTATATGGTACAGTCTGAAAATCTGTAATAGCCAGGTTGTATGCAAGTATGTACTCGCATATATTCTGATTAAGCCTTTGAAAATTGCCCCCTGTATATTTTATTTACGTGAAATTTTCCTCTAGAATCATCACCATGTCCTGACAGGATGCATTTGCATGCAGTCATGAAACTTTGGATTTGTGTCAACAGCTGGGAAGGATTGCTCATTTCTTGGATGGAAAACATCTTAAAACAACACCCTCAGTCACTGAGTGAAGATGACCATATAGTTCCATATGAAAAGAAACAGGCTGAGCACCATTGCATATATGCACTTCTAGTTCCATAGAAACATAGAAATGACGGCAGAAGAAGACCAAATGGCCCATCCAGTCTGCCCAGCAAGCTTCCCTCATTTCTTCTCCCATACTTATCTGTTTCTCTTAGCTCTTGGTTCTAATTCCCTTCCACCCCCCGCCATTAATGTAGAGAGTGGTGATGGAGCTGCATCCAAGTGAAATATCTAGCTTGATTAGTTAGAGGTAGTAGGGGTAGTAACCGCCGCAATAAGCAAGCTACACCCATGCTTATTTGTTTTTACCCAGATTATGTTATACAGCCCTTATTGGTTGTTTATCTTCTCCCCTGCCGTTGAAGCAGGGAGCTATGCTGGATATGCGTGAGGTATCAGTTTTTTTCTTCTCCCCTGCCGTTGAAGCAGAGAGCTATGCTGGAAATTTGTGATGTATCAGTCTTTCTCCCATGCCGTTGAAGCAGAGAGCCATGCTGGATATGCGTCGAGAGTGAAGTATCAGGTACATTTGGTTTGGGGTAGTAACCGCCGTAACAAGCCAGCTACTCCCCGCTTTGTGAGTGCGAACCCTTTTTTCTTCTCCCCTGCCGTTTAAGCAGAGAGCTCTGCTGGATGTGTGAAGTAACAGTTTTTTCTTTTCCCCTGCTGTTGAAGCAGAGAACTATGCTGGATATGCATTGAAAGTGAAGTATAAGAATGGAGTGATCAAGCTAGTTGAAAGGCATCAGGAATAGAGGAAGGTGGAGGTAGTAATTTGGATATTTGGTTTGGGGTAGTAACTGCCGTAACAAGCCAGCTACTCCCATCTTTGTGAGTGCAAATCCTTTTTTCCACATTTCCTCTTGCTGTTGAAGCTTAGAGTGATGTTGGAGTCACAGTAACCATGTGTATGTTTATTGAATAAGGGTATTGTCTCCAGGCAGTAGCCATCATTCTGGCGAGTCACCCACTCTTCATTGGCGGCCTCTTGACTTTATGGATCCACAGTGTTTATCCCACGCCCCTTTGAAGTCCTTCACAGTTCTGGTCTTCACCACTTCCTCCGGAAGGGCATTCCAGGCATCCACCACCCTCTCCGTGAAGAAATACTTCCTGACATTGGTTCTGAATCTTCCTCCCTGGAGCTTCAAATCGTGACCCCTGGTTCTGCTGATTTTTTTCTTATGGTAAAGGTTTGTTGTTGCCTTTGGATCATTAAAACCTTTCAAGTATCTGAAAGTCTGTATCATATCACCTCTGCTCCTCCTTTCCTCCAGGGTGTACATATTTAGATTCTTCAATCTCTCCTCGTACGTCATGCGATGAAGATCCTCCACCTTCCTGGTCGCCCTTCTCTGTACCGCTTCCATCTTGTCTTTGTCTTTTTGTAGATACGGTCTCCAGAACTGAACACAGTACTCCAGGTGAGGCCTCACCAAGGACCTGTACAAGGGAATAATCACTTCCCTTTTCTTACTCGATATTCCTCTCTCTATGCAGCCCAGCATTCTTCTGGCTTTTGCTATCGCCTTGTCGCATTGTTTCGCAGACTTCATATCATTAGACACTATCACCCCAAGGTCCCTCTCCTGCTCCGTGCACGTCAGCCTTTCCCCCCCCATCGAATACAGTTCATTCGGATTTCCGCTCCCCATATGCATGACTTTGCACTTCTTGGCATTGAATCTCAGCTGCCATATCTTCGACCACTCTTCCAGTTTCCTTAGATCCCGTCTCATTCTCTCCACTCCTTCCGGCGTGTCCACTCTGTTGCAGATCTTAGTGTCATCCGCAAAAAGACAAACCTTACCTTCTATCCCGTCCGCAATGTCGCTCACAAAGATATTGAACAGGACCGGTCCCAACACCGATCCTTGCGGTACACCACTTAAAACCGCTCTCTCTTCAGAGAAGGTTCCGTTTACCATCACACATTGTCTTCTGTCCGTCAACCAATTTGCAATCCAGGTCACCACCTTGTCACTCACTCCTAAGCTTCTCGTTTTATTCACCAGTCTCCTGTGCGGAACCGTATCAAAAGCTTTGCTGAAATCCAAGTATATGACATCGAGCGCTCTTCCTTGGTCCAATTCCTTGGTTACCCAGTCAAAAAAGTCAATCAGATTTGTCTGACAGGATCTTCCCCTGGTGAATCCATGTTGCCTCTGGTCCATCAATTCTCCGGACTGTAGATAGTTCACTATTCTCTCTTTCAGCAGAGACTCCATTACTTTTCCCACCACCGAAGTGAGGCTAACCGGCCTGTAGTTGCCAGCCTCCTCCCTGTTCCCACTCTTGTGAAGCGGGACCACCACCGCTCTTCTCCAGTCTCTCGGCACCACTCCCGTTTCTAGGGATCTATTGAACAGGTCACACAGCGGACCCGCCAGAACATCTCTGAGCTCCCTCAATATCCTTGGATGAATCCCATCAGGCCCCATGGCTTTGTCCACTTTCAGGTTCTTTAGCTCTTCCCACACATTTTCTACTGTAAAAGGATTTTCATCTATTCCACTTCCCTCCAGTTTCTTGTTGTGTAGAGATGGTCTTTCTCCAGGGTCTTCTTTAGTGAACACAGAGCTGAAGTATTCGTTTAATATTTCTGCCATTTCTTCGTCTGTCTCCACACATTGATCATTACCACCTTTCAATTTCACTATACCACTTTGGACCTTTCTCTTTTCGCTGATGTATCTGAAAAATGTTTTGTCACCATTTTTTATCTCCTTGGCAATCCTCTCTTCTGCTTGATTTTTTGCCAACTTGATTGTTTTCTTCGTCTCCCTCAGTTGATACAAATATTCTTCTTTGTGCTCCTCCCTTTGGGATCCTTTATATTTCTTGAATGCTGTTCTTTTAGCTTTAATTTTGTCAGCCACCTCCTTTGAGAACCAGATAGGTTTCAATTTTCTTTTGCTTTTCTTTATGTTTCTAACATATAGAGCAGTTGCCTTGGTGATTGCTCCTTTTAGATTGGTCCACTGCTGATCCACATCTCTCTCGTTCTCCCATCCTTTAAGTTCTTCCTCCAGGTACTTTCCCATTTCCTCAAAGTCTGTGTTTTTGAACTGTAAAACTCGGGTCTTTGTGGTTCTTTTCCCTATTCTATTAGTGATATTAAACCATACCGTTCGATGATCACTGCTGCTGAGGTGGGCGCCCACCTGGACATCTGAGACATTATCTGCATTATTGAGCAATAAGTCGAGTATAGCACCTTCTCTCGTGGGTTCCAACACCATTTGTTTGAACAAAGATACTTGCATGGCATCCATTATTGCTCTACTATTTTTAGTTTCTGCAGAGGGGATTTTCCAGTCTACATCTGGCATATTAAAGTCACCCACGATCACCACTTCTCCCTTCTTACCTATCTTATGGATGTCTTCAATCAGATCTCTGTCCAGCTCTTCCTTTTGGTTTGGAGGCCTGTAAACCACTCCAATATAAATGGACACTCCGTCATCTTTTTTTAGGTCGACCCATAGAGCTTCTTCTTTACCCCAACTTCCTTCTAGCTCAGATGCTTGGATGTTGTTTCTGACATAAAGAGCCACACCTCCCCCTTTTCTATCCTCTCTGTCCTTCCTTAACAAGTTGTAGCCTGGTATTGTTGTATCCCATTCATGAGATTCTGTGAACCATGTTTCTGTGATAGCAACAATGTCCAATTCTGCCTCAGCCATTAGGGCCTGCAGATCTGGGATTTTATTTCCCAAACTATGAGCATTTGTGGTCATAGCCTTCCAGGTACTCTCTTTAAGGTTATTGCTTTTCCTGGACTCCTTATGAGATATTAGTTGAGATTTGTTATTCACTTTACTCTTTCTGTTTGTAGTTGTGCCACTGTTGACAGAGTTATCCATCTCAATTAGATTTTTCTTTTGGTTATGGATCTTGAAATACTGCATGCATTGTGTTTTTTCTCTCTTTTCTGGTAATACTGCAATGTTTTTCTCAAGAACTTCCTCAGTTTTTAATATAGAGAGGGCTTGTTCTTTTTGCATTTGGTACATTGTGTGTCTCCTTATCACAGGTCTAATTCTACCAGAGCCCACTGTAATCCTGGATTGTAAAGAATTTCTTAATGACCTGTTTGAGTGGGAGGGTGTACCTGTTGGCTGCTCATCTGTCAAGAATGGATGACTTTGGGTCCTACCTGAGCCTAATGGATCTCCTTTTCTTGACTCCTGGTTTTTCCGTAATATTGGGGAATTATTATCTGTGTAATGCAATGTGGGTGTAATACTTTTAATTGAAGCTAATTGAGCTTTTATCTCAGTCAGCTCCATTTTCAAGGAAGAGAGTTGTGCACAAATTGGGCAAGCTCTAAGTTTCCAGATGCTTTCCCTCAGAATAAAGGCTCTACAGCAGTTACATTGGATAGTCCTCATCTTGGTAGTTTGTGATTTGTATTTCCTTGACTGTTACCAATGTACTAATTTATCTCGCTGCCAGTTTCTTTAATAAAAAGTCTAGCAATGAGCATGCATTTCTATGGTAAATGGAACGCATTTAGATTTACAGACACCCACAACATATTGTTTACTAGCAAACATCTACCACAAACATTTTGAAATTAAACAATATATCGATTGTAATTTTATTAATGTAATTTTCCTAATTATGTGCGAATGTAATTGAGATAAGTGGGATACATCAAAAGATATGTAAGCTTGAGAATTCTCGACCTTCTTTACACTGTTGATAGAGAGGAAGTGAAACAGCTGGCGGTGCATCATTTTTCTGTTAAGCTATCTGGTGAACCCTTTTATTTTACACCTTATGGTAATGAAAAAATAAAAAAATGTGAAATGTGATGTTGAGGATCTTCAGAAAATGTTGGAGACGGAGTTATATTGGATTGAAGAAATAGGCACCTTAACAGCAGGAGGCATGAATGTTGAATTCAATTTGATTAAAACTTTTTATATGGAAGAAATTATTTATATACAAATAATTTTTATATAAAAATATTTTTACTAAATTGGTGCACCCTGATTTCCCCTTCCTTTCTGCCCTTCTTTCGTAATTTCTATATTTTTCTATATGTATCTTCTTACTTATAAAAGGAGACTTTGTTGTTTACTTGTTTAACTTGCATATAAGGATAGATTTTTAAAGGTGCACACACTTTTATTTATGTATTTAACATATCACACTTCCACCTCCCCTGACCCACTACAGCACACCTCTCCTCCAAACCTAACTCCTACCTCAGAAATGCCTTCTCCTCCATTGCTATACCTTTTTTACTGTAAATATTTGGATACTGTTTATACTGTAAATATTTAGACATTCTTTCCCACAGTTACTGTTTTAAATTTAGTTCTAACTTGTTTTAAATATCAGTTCCCTGTAAAGCCTTTTACGCTACATTCATGTTCTGTGTAAACTGATGCGATGTTCCTAACGAATGTCGGTCTATAAAAAAATGTTAAATAAATAAACTTCCTGGCATGCACACATGGACACACTGATTTTATAACATGCGCACATGGGTTCCGGATTTTATAATCCTCTCTCCTCTGTCCTCCCTGCCCCCTATCCCTACCCTATATAACTCCCGATTTGTTATTTTACCTTTTGCTCCTCTTATGGAGCAGTAGTAACTTGCGCGCGCCGGCAGCCTGCCGGCATGTGCTTCCCCGGCACAGTACAAATGGCCACTGTACTGGCCGCCTCCAGCCCCTCCCCGCCCCTTTCTCTGAGCCTGGCACTTCGGCACGTAACAGGAGCTAGAAGCGTTGCTGGGCCCCTTTGAAAATGTGCCCGGCCACGCGCATAACCCCCATTGTTTATGCACGTGGCCCATTTAAAATTCACCCGATATTGCATTTCCACTGTTGTGGATAATGTTCCCTTTAAGCTGCATGTGTGCACACCTGTATTCAACTTTTCCCACTGGCACACACTACTATTCCCTTCAGTGCAGGAAGACTGGTGGGTTTGCGGTGCAGCCCATTCCACCACAACCTGAGGAGAGGGGGTGACCCTGAGAGGGTATGTGTGTGAGAAAGAGAGTCTGTGTGGGTGTAGGTAAGAACACCTACATATGACACATAGGCTGTTTCTCACATACACACACTGTGGGGCAGATTTTAAAAGGGTTACATGTGTAATATACGTGTGTAACCCTTTTAAACCCGCTCCTGCGCGTGCGAGCCTATTTTGCATAGGCCCAGCGACACGCGCAACCCCCAGGATGCGCATATGTCCCGGGGCTTGAAAAAAAGGGGCAGGGTGGGGCGGGACCGAGGTCTCCGGCACAGCGGCCGTGCCAGGGGATCGCGCACCGGCACTCGGCCGGCGCGTGCAACCTACGCCTGGCTGGAGTCAGGCACAACTTATTTAACAAAGGTGAGGGGGTTTTAGATAGGGCTGGGGGGTGGGTTAGGTAGGGGAAGGGAGGGGAGGGGAAGGTGGGGGGGGGTGGGGCAGAAGGAAAGTTCCCTCCGAGGCCGCTCCGATTTCGGAGCGGCCTCGGAGGGAACAGGGAAAGCCATCGGGGTTCCCCTAGGGCTCGGCGTGCGCAAGGTACACAAGTGTGCACCCCCTTGCGCACCGACCCCGGATTTTATAAATGCGTGCGGCTGTGCGCGCATGTTATAAAATTGGGCATATATTTGTGTGCGCTGGGTTGGACGCACAAAATCTACACCCGCGCGTATCTACTAAAATCTGGCCCTGTGTGTGTGAGCATGGGCATATATATGAGAAAGGGAATATTTGTTTATTTGTTTTTATATACCGACATTCAAACATGGGTATCACATTGGTTTACATGAGAACTTGAGTGATAATGTGACAGTGGTCAAATTATCTTTATATTGTAACATTGTAACGTGAAACTTACATTTAAATGAAAAATTTAACAGTTATAACATTTTAACAGAACATTGACTGACAAACTCTATTTAGTTTCTTGGCATTATCGTTGTAATAGCTGACGTTTTCAAGATTGAGGGAACCTTTGTTGGTGGTGTTAAGGGGTTCTCTTGGTGGGTTAAGTGAGGGGGTTAGAGGGCTGGTTGCTTGGGGTAGGAGCCCAGTAGTGTGGGTTAATTATGGTCAGGATATGCTTTGCGGAATAGCCAGTTTTTAAGGTTTTCTTGAAGTTCTGTGAAGAGGGTTCCGTTCTGAGTTTTGCTGGTAGTTTGTTCTACAGTGTGGGGCCTGCTATAGAAATTGTGTGTTCTCGCATAGAGGTGAGGTGTGCCTGTTTGATAGAAGGGACTGTGTTTTTAGAACATAGGTTTCTTTGAGAGTTGTATGGATGAAGGGTATTCTGTAACCAGTCACTCTTTTCATTGTTGAGGGATTTGTGCATGAGAGTAAGGCTTTTATATTGAATTCTGTGGGTTATGGGGAGCCAGTGGAGGTCTTTCAGTATGGGGGTGAAGTGAGTGGAACGCTTGCTGTTTGTGAGGGATCTGGCTGTCACATTTTGCAGTAGCTGGAGTGGCTTGAGGGTGGAGGCAGGGAGTCCAAGGAGAATGGAGTTACAATAGTCAAGTTTAGATAGGATGAGGGCCTGGAGTATTGACCGGTAATCTTTGTGTGTGTAGTAGGAGTTTGATTTTTTTTCATATGTGAGAAATATGTGAGAAAATGAACGTGTTAATGTGCGTGTGCATGCAAGAGAAGATAATGTTTATGCAGACTCACCTCTCCTAATCCACAATAATCTGAGGATTATTGGAAATTAAAAAATCCCAGGTATGGAGAGCAAGAGATTTTAAAAACCTTATGTTTTAATTATTGGGTGATATTGATTGTTCCTACTCTTTTGAAATATTTTATTGGTGTTTGGGAATTTTATAACTTTTTGATTATTGGGTGTTTTATTCATCAGATGTTTGAAATATTTATATTTTTATTGGTATTATTTTACTGTTTTGATTCATGATTTATATTTCTTGATGTTTTATGATGAATGGTCATGCTGCACTGCATACAACATCTCGCTTCTCATTTCCAGTTCAGTTTTTGTCTGCATATTTCTATTTATGCTTTGTCTTTTTGTTCTGTATTTGTCTCCAACAGTTAACTGTAGGTATATTTTGTATAGTCTATAAGGTGTTAAATATCATCTGAATAAGATCTTGTATCCATTTTCTTGAATTGTTGATGCAATACTATCAAATGACTTTAAAAATAGTTTTGCTGGGTAGCTAAAACTGGCAAGGGCTTTCTTTATTGCATATAGAGCCCTTAGGAGTTTTTCTTATAATGTCTTATAGCCAAGTTGCCAGATAGTTAAAGGCAGACCAAGGTATGCATAGTTTAGGGGTGAGCTCTATATCTTGGCTATTTAGACAAAATTTGAAATTTGTATTGGAAAATTTTGGTCTCAGTTCTGGTGATGATGTGCAATCCAGGGATACATGATTGATAGAAAATGAAAAAGTTTTTTTTTATTCTGTGTATGCAGAATTTCTATATCTAGAAAATGTGTATTTCTCTATATCTAAGCCCAGTACTGTAGGGGGGGGGGGGGGGCAAGGAGGGAAAAGGGAGCATGCTGAGGTCAGGGGTAAAGATATTGTGCCCACTGTCCATAATTTCTGGACTCAGGGCCAGAGCAACAAGAACACTCAGTCTCAGTACAATAGTACAAATTGAAATTTATTTGGCTTTACCAAGTGTTCCAGGGAGATGCGATATGCCCTCTATCTGTAATAACTAGCATCTCAATAAATATATGACATGCCCTGACTTATATTTTATTTATTTTATTTATTTAAAATTTTTATATACCGGCATTCATGATACAATCACATCATGCCGGTTTACATAGAACAGGGGTGTACAAAGAACAAATGAGTAACCTATTAGTGAGGAGGAAGCAGTTACAAATAACAAGGTACTAGAACTGGGAGTAGAGAAGAAAGGGAGAGGATAACATTAGATAAAGATATATATATTCAAAATACAGCACTACCGAATTTACCAAGTGTTCCTGGGAGATGCGATATGCCCTCTATCTGTAATAACTAGCATCTCAATGAATATATGACATGCCCTGACTTATATAATCAAAATACAGCACTACCGAAGTTTCCAGAATGAATGACGTGACTGCCCAAAGACTTATTTACAAAGATACATTATGCTGTTGTCATGACAATCTATCATGTATAGGAAATGCTTGTGAGGACATCCTCCATTCATTTGTAAAAATCATACTATTTACTTGTCTTCCCTGAAACCACCCTTCCACCATAAAAGTTCCTTTATCACCATAGCTTTGATGCACTGTATTCCTTCTAGTATCCTGTTGTTCTTCTTTGTTGTGTAAACAAATAGCAAGTCTGTGGCTTCAATAGGAGTTAGGCCTGAATTCCGTTTCTTGGCACCAGGATTTAATTAAAACTGTAACCTCAAAGGATCTTCTTTTCACCTGGTTTCTGTCCGTTGAGATATACATTTGTAAGACAAAAGCTTACATCCTGGTTTCATACGAACCAAGTTTCCTTGTATTATGAAGTAAATGTTGCCATTGAATAGGCCTCTTCCTGTTGGTGCCAGTAGGTCTATCTCAGGGACATTCTGCAAGTCATGCTCAGAAAGGCACTCAGAGTTCATTCACCTCTGACAGGCCACAGTACAGCAGAGGCTTCTGGGTATTTTTCCTTCCTAATATTGTGTATCTGATCAATCATATTCTTCATTTCCCTCTTGGAACACCGTTAATGGACAGGTGTTCCATCAACCAGTCTTCGATGATGAGCCATGACAAAGGAACTTAAAGTGTGTCCTAACCACTAACCTTGGTATTTATCAGGTGTAGTGCATAGGTGTGTGTCCCTCTAGATTCCTAATTAATATGAATGATACTCCCGCAAGCATTCACTAGTTAATCAAACAATAACATCCTAACTAATTTTCACTAGGTAGCTATTAGCTCTATAATGGAGCTATACAGATACCTGCATTATAAAAAGGACCTACTTCATAATAGCATGATCACATATGTTATCTTTCGGAGTCAAGTAATTACATAATAGTAATATAACATATAAAGATAAGTACACAGAGAGACCAGTATGAAAGTACTATGTTTCTTTATATGTTATACTACTATTATGTAATTACTTGACTCTGAAAGATAACATATATGATAATGCTATTATGAAGTAGGTCCTTTTTATAATGCAGGTATCTGTATAGCTCCATTATAGAGCTAATAGTTACCTAGTGAAAATTAGTTAGGATGTTATTGTTTGATTAACTAGTGAATGCTTGTGGGAGTATCATTCATATTAATTAGGAATCTAGAGGGACACACACCTATGCACTACACCTGATAAATACCAAGGTTAGTGGTTAGGACACACTTTAAGTTCCTTTGTCATGGCTCATCATCGAAGACTGGTTGATGGAACACCTGTCCATTAACGGTGTTCCAAGAGGGAAATGAAGAATATGATTGATCAGATACACAATATTAGGAAGGAAAAATACCCAGACGCCTCTGCTGTACTGTGGCCTGTCAGAGGTGAATGAACTCTGAGTGCCTTTCTGAGCATGACTTGCAGAATGTCCCTGAGATAGACCTACTGGCACCAACAGGAAGAGGCCTATTCAATGGCAACATTTACTTCATAATACAAGGAAACTTGGTTCGTATGAAACCAGGATGTAAGCTTTTGTCTTACAAATGTATATCTCAACGGACAGAAACCAGGTGAAAAGAAGATCCTTTGAGGTTACAGTTTTAATTAAATCCTGGTGCCAAGAAACAGAATTCAGGCCTAACTCCTATTGAAGCCACAGACTTGCTATTTGTTTACATAACAAAGATTCTGAACCCGATGTACCCTGTACAACAAATAAAATAAAAACATTGATATTTACAGATTTTTCCTTTTTTTTTTTTTTTTTTCTCATTACATACGCACAAAATGGAGCCTGCAGCTTAAAACTTCATTCCACATCTTCTCTGAACTCATAATGCTCCGGGATAACCTCCAGCCTACCTGGGAAACGCAATCTTTGAACGAAAAGCCAAATTAACCGTTCAAGAACCTAGTGCCAGGTTTGTCCACCAAACATAACACTACAGCTTATTAATAATTAATAATTATAATAACAACAGCTATTAAAGTCCCATCTGGGGTGCCAAAATGTCCATAATTTCTGGACTCAGGGCCAGAGCAACAAGACACTCAGTCTCAGTACAATAGTACACCACCTCCGCTGATCCATGTCAATCTGAGGGAAGTAGGATTTTAGCCCTTCTCACTCATACTTCCAGTCAGTTCCTTACTTTTTGCCCCTGAGGAGCAGGGATCAGTTGGATAGGAGGGGGGTGCCATCAATGATTTTCAAACAGGGAGCCATGTTCTGAAGAGAGAGGAGGCCTGGTGGGGCTGCAGAGTACCCCATCCTGACATGGCCTGAAGATATCACAGGTTAACGTATCCAAAGATTTTTGCTCATAAACACACGTTTTTGCTCACAGCAACTCAATCTTTAGAGGGAATGTTGGTTGTGGAGTTCTGAATCAAAATCTTCATTATATCATTTCCCTATATATATATTTTCAATTATTTGCGTGTTTGTGTGCACATGTACAGTGTATAGTGATTGTCTGTTCAACCTTAAATCAGGTATTTTGTTTAAGTTAGGGTTTTTTCCTTTCTGACTTTGTTTTTTCCCTTCAGTCCTCTTGGCTGAGCTATACCTCTGTGTTATCTAATTGATTTCTGTCCACCAGATGAAATGTGATTCTTCCAGGAAGATCACAGAGGCATCTTCTCAGCAGGATATGCTGTGAACTATGATGCCTTTTAAAATCAATAGAAGCATTTTGGATCTCTTATTAGTTTCCTCTGACCCTACGCCTTCTCCCAACACAATGCTGGGCCATATTCAAAACCCTGGTTTTGGCCTTCAAGGCCCTCAAAGGCCTTGCACTACCCTATCTGGACAACTGTCTTGCCCCTTACACTCTCGCACAAACTCTGTATTCACTACCACCATCCTACTTAGTAGTGCCAGCACCCAAGGAAATGAAACTTTCAAGAATATAAGAACACAAGAAGTTGCCATACTGGGTCAAATCAAGGCTCCATCAAGCCCAGCATCCTGTTTCTAACAGTGGCCAATACAGGATACTAGTACCTGGCAAGTACCAAAACATTAAAGTAGATCTCATGCTACTAATGCCAGTAATAAGCAGTGGCTATTTCCTAAGACAGCTTGAATAATAGCAGTTTATGGATTTCTCCTCCAGGAACTTGTCCAAGTCTTTTTTTTAAACCCAGCTAAGCTACCTGCATTAACCACATCATCCTTAACAAATTCCAGAACTTAATTGTGCATTGTGAGAGAGAATTTTCTCTGATTTGTTTTAAATGTGCTGCTTGCTAACATTTTGGTATGCCCCCTAGTCCTTTTATCTGAAAGAGTAAACAACCAATTCACTATTGGTTGTTTCTAGTCCATCATATCCCCCTCAACTATCTCTTCTCCAAGCTGAACAGCACTAACCTCCATAGCCTTTCCTCATAGGGGTGCCATTCCATCCCCTTTATCAATCACCCTTCTCTGTACCTTCTCCAGTGCATCTATATCATCTTCTGCACTCAGGAAGGGCAATTCACACTGGTGGGTTATGCACACCTACCAGCAGATGGAAACGGAGAAAACTGACTCGCTGACATTATTGACATATAGCCCTGCCCTGACATCAGCTTGCCGATATTCTCAATTTCCAGTAGTTTGTGGGCATGCATCCCCCTAGTGGGGATAGTTCGTGGTAAAAAAAAAAAAATAAGGGGGTCTGACCTGAGAGAAAGAGGAGGCGAAGGACTTTGTTCCAGCCAAGGAGCCTTTTTCCCACCGCTAAGAGAGTCTTTCGATCTGACTCGGGAGTCCCGGAGTGGAGAGGGGCGTGACGTCACTTCCGCCCCCACCGAGACCCAGCCAATAAAATCAGGGCTGCAGCGGTGTGCAGCCGATGCCGGCGCGCGGCTTTGACCGGAAAAAATGTCTCCTAAAGCTTTTATTTCCTAAAATAACAATCTTTCCTTGGACTCAAGCAGCCTCCCATTGAGAGATTCGATAAGAAAAGAAAGGAGTCAGTAAGTGGAACTTGGATTCTTTGTTGACTTTTTCTTTTTCTTGCTAAATTTAATGCCGCATACAAAAAGGAAAGGGAAGGTGAGGGAGGGAACCTCGACCTCTCGCCAGACCTCCCCAATTCAAACAAAGATTAAAGAGTTCTACTCTGCAGTGGGGACTACACCAGGAGAGTCAGCTGGGTTACAGGATCAGGAGCAGAATCCTGTACCCCTTGACGAAATATCTTTGAGCCCTGGTGCTCCTGAGACCCCTTCCCCCCCCTCTCCATGATATAGTGACTGATACTGCTAACCCCCTGAGACTAAAGATGTCACAGGGAGGAGAAGCGGCCGAGGAAGGAGCAGTCGCTATAAAAATTGGACAGCCTCAGGGTGAGAAGGTTTTATCCGCCCTGAAGGAATTTAATATCGGGACGATTTCTGGAATTGGAAGTTTAACTCCATTATCCATAGAAGGGGGAACTTCAACAGAAAGAGATAATTTAGTTGCTTTTGCTCAGAGATCTCCAGTAAGCATACCTGAGATTACATTGTTAAAACAACCAGAAGTTGTCACTCTAGATGTATTATGGAATGCTGTTTCTGTTTTTGAAAAAACGATAATATCTTTAACCCAAGCTTTCCAAGGTTTTCAGGATCAGTCTTTAACGGTAAATCCAGTATCTAACTCTATTAAAATACAAAAATTGGATAATCAAGTAGAACAAATTAAGGAGACACAAATAACTTTGATTCAAGGGGAGAGTAGAATAGATAAAAGAATAGAGAATTTAGAGAACAGACTTAGATACAATAATTTGAGAATGATAAACTTTCCAAAATGTAAACTTATTTCTCCTAATGAACAATTAAATAAATATTTAAAAGAAGTATTATCCTACTCCTCTACTAATATACCTAATGTAATCAAAGTGTATTTTCTATCTGACACTTTGAAAAGTAGTGAAGGAGAAGGAACAAGAAGTACTCCTAAGGAAAATATACATTCACCATCCCCTTTAGAAGACTTATCAGGTTTTTTAGAGATTTCTCAGGAAGAGCAGATAGAGAGAAGAGGTATATTACTGGTAACATTTGCTACACCTATGGAAAGAGATACTGTGTTGAAAAATGTCCTCAAGTGTAGAAATAAACTATACCTGGGAGAAAGGATCTGGGTATATCCAGATGTTGTAAGAGCGACACAAATTCGTAGGAAAAGATTCTTGAATTTGTGTCCCAGAGCACGAGCATTGGGGGCACAAATATTGATTAAATTTCCATGTAAATGTATTTTGACAATAGATAATACATGGTATGTATTCCTGGAGCCTGAGCAACTAGAGAAATTGTTAACCTCTAGAGAGGAATCTATTTAGTTTTCTGTTTGTGAATCTAGGATATAAATTGATATCTCCGCTACTTTCTATTTTATTGGTATGATATTAGAATTTAAGTTACTGCTCTGTTAATTTCCTAAAAGAATCTCTCAGATTTCATGGTAAGAATAAGGCAATAGTATAAAATAACTTAATGATGTTGCTAGATACATGTTACCTATGAGTAATCTAATATGCTATGCCTTATGGTAAGGTATAATCCTTATTTGTATTAAGTTGAAAAATTAATAGAGAGATAATAAAAAAAAAATGTTTTATATATATGGACAAGAAAAGAAGACTAGAAAGAAGAGGTTTAGCTCCTGAGGTGACACCCGACTGGTCCCTCCCTCAGTTGAACAGTTTAAGTCAATGCCTGGCCAGACTTATACTTAAGAAGGATGAGGGAGTGCTTGGTAGTGAAGGCTTGTGCCCTCTTCCTCCATAGCCGGTGACTGATTGTGCTCTCAGCCAGGCAATGGCTGATCTCAGGTTAAAAAAAAAAAAAAGAGAGTTAGGCTCCCCTTTTTTCCTTACCAGGTCATGTGTCTCCCTCAGGGTTTATCACCCTTCCCCCCTTTCTCACCTCCAGGCAGCTAGTGGAAAGTGGAGGTGGCATGGATTGTCGGGTAGAGCAGCTTTTGCTAGGCCCTGCATCGCAGGCTTTTTCAGTTGTTTTTTTCCTGCACATGCACGCTTACACACAGTATGGCAGTGGCTTAATGTAGGTGTACATGCATGTCTACGCGCAAGCCCGCAGCCTAGATTTAGACACATAATTGCACTGATATGCCCATACGAGGGTTGGTGTGTGTGCAGGAGACCACATGGAAAGAGCATGACCTTTTTGGTGAAGGATAATGGTGCCGAGAACAAGCCCCTTGCCAAATAAGGGCAATTCAGCCATCGCTCTTATTTCATCTGTGCCAGAGCTGTCTGAAGGCTCAAGGCAATTTTGCCTCCTAAGGATTTTGTTGCCATTGGAGTACCCCCTCCATCAATGGAGGACTCAGAGGAAGGAGGCACAGGAGGAGATACAATGGACAGTTCCCTTCACTTGTTCCCGATGGGAAGAACATCACTGGGGAGAGATTGGAAAGTACCATGTTCTGTCCTGGAAAAACTCTACCTTCGCCTCCTGGGTAGAGTTTTTCCAGGGGTTACAGGCATTTTTGAAAGGGTATCCAGCAGAGGCAAAGCAGCCCTGTAAGAAGGAGGCTCATCATAGGGTGTTCCACTTGGTGTCCAAGTCGGGAAACTGCTGTAGAGAGACTGATCTTGGGGAAGTAGAGGAGGATGAGGATCATGGCCCATTGGATGATTCTGGTGAAGATTCAGATTTCATACCTCTTGAAGGGGAGGAAATACCACCTGACTTAGAACCACATAGGACTCTACTCCACTTCTTTCACAAAGATGAGTTGCCAGGTCTGTTTACTCAGACCCTGAAAACAGTTAGAATAGATGGGGGTGATGCTATGGGTTCACAAAAGAAAGATCCCATCTTGGTTACCTTGTACAAGGCGATCTGCTTCTTTGCCCTCCTGGAACCATAGAAGAGTTAATTGACCTTGAATGGAATGCTCCAGAAGCAAGCTTTAAAGGAGGGGGGGGGGGGAATTCTTTGGCGGGCCTCTACACCTTGGATCTGAAGGCAAGGGAGCAGTTGTGATTCCCAAAGGTTGATGCCTTGGTGTGCACTGTTACGAAGAAAACCACAATTCAGGTCAAAGGGGTAGCAGCTCTGAAGGATGCCCAGGATAGAAGGATTGAAGCCATGGCAAAGAATTTACCAATGGCTTCTTGGTGCTGCTTGGTAGCTCAAGCTGATTTGCGTCTCTCTCAGGAGACTCAAGGAGTGGGAGCCGATAGTGGGCTGGTGTTGGAACCGGGAGCCACATTTCTAGCTGATGTGGGCTGTGACTTAATGCATAAGGTCACTAGAGGTGTAGCTTCCATAATAGTGGCAAGGTGCCTGTTATGGCTGCACAATTGGTCAGCAGATACTATTTCTAAGTCAGATTTGGCAAGGTTACCCTTTAGGGGTTTTCTCTTGTTTGGGAGAGAGTGG
This sequence comes from Rhinatrema bivittatum, assembly GCF_901001135.1. Taxonomy (NCBI): domain Eukaryota; kingdom Metazoa; phylum Chordata; class Amphibia; order Gymnophiona; family Rhinatrematidae; genus Rhinatrema; species Rhinatrema bivittatum. The sequence goes on along the minus strand of NC_042620.1, from coordinate 48,747,347 downwards.
GTGTTGCGTCCGTTGGTCTCAGGCAACTTCGACCCTTGTGCCTCACCTTTTTCTCTGCTTTCCCCGCTAGCCTTGGGAAGATGGCTATGGCTGCATCTGCAAGCCGCATTCTCTGGCATCCCCGGAACGGCTATGGCAAAGCCTCACACCATGTTTCTCCTAAGGTCTTCTTAGGGTGCACGTGTGCATGCCACCCACGTCTTTATCCATGTCATGACGGATAAAGGCCATCCAGGTATTTATCCTACGCTTGTTTGCTAGCTCGTTGAGTTAGCAAGGATTGGACTCGTCTGGTCTAAGCTACTCTGCCACTTCCGTGCTGCCGCTGGAAGCTCTCTCTGCCCTTTGGTGTATTCATCTAACCTGGGTACCTGCTCCTCAGGGGCCCTTTGCTTTCTTTCAGGTGCCTTACTGGAATCAGGTACTCGCTCCTCGAGGGCCTGCTCTCCCTGCCTTGGTGCTTGTTACCATCTACTTCTGCCTGGTGGAATCGCCAACATTACAGCTACCATCTAGTGAGTAATCTAATTCTCAGTCTGTCTCATCTACAGCTCTGCCGTGCTGGGAAACCTACACCTGGATCTCCCTATACCATCTTGGTGAGATGGGTTCCCTCTGCCGAGGGTCCCTGGACTGCTACCTCTGGATCACCTCAGTACTGCCACCTCTGGTGGTATACATCAGCTGTACAATAAAAGACAAAACTCTGTGTTTGTGCGTCTTGAGTCTAGCCTGGTACTGTGGCTCCCCATGGGGCTCCTCCCCGTGGGCATGGTCATCTGCCACAGTACCCAAGAATCCACTCAAACACCTCGAAACCATAACAGTGGGAGAAGATGGTGAATAGATGGGGTGAATCCAAAATTCTACCATTGCTGGAGGACAAGAAAGTGGCATTGCATTATTTTGGGGCGAAAGCCCACTTGAGGGATTCTCATTGGTTTCATTCTTACAGAGGAGTAGCAACTCAAAGGTCGCATCTCTTTGGAAGATCTCAGTCCTTTCAGCTTAAGAAGCCACATAAGGATTCGGGCTATGGGCCAGGAGCATCTCGCAATGAAGATGCAGGGGCCCATCTACTGGATCTGAAGATAAGAAGTCATCTATCTCATTTTTATCAAAGGTAGACCCAGATTACAGCAGACCAGTGGGTCCTGGATGTGATAAGAGATGGCTATGCTCTAGAATTTCTCAGATTCCTCCAGGTGCCTTCATGGTTTCTCCCTGCAAATTGCTATCAAAGAGACTGTCAGTGGAGGCTACGTTGAGAAAGCTGCTATATCTGAAGTCCGTAATTCCAGTTCCCAAATCACAAGAAAATATGGGGGGGGGGGGGTGTGTGTGCTATTTGATTTATTTTGTCATTCCCAAGAAGGAAGAGGGTTTCTTTTGACTGATCCTGGATCTGAAGGGAGTCTATCAGCATTTGTGTGTAACTCACTTCATCATGGAAGCTTATGTTGGGGGATTCAATAAGTTTATTTTTGTATCATTTGAATTTGGAGTTCTTCTTGAATAAAGGTTTTGAAGTTATTTCATAACATTTCTTGGAGTTTTCTGAGGACATTAAACTTTTCACGCTCCCTCTATTAGAATACTACCAATCCATCACAGGCACCATTATCAGTTTCAAGCCTTACCATTCGGTATGGCTACAGTACCTAGGACCTTCTCCAAGTTCATGGTGGTGGTAGCGGCATCTCTATGCAAACAGGGCATTCCAGTCCATCTATATCTAGACAACTGGTTGAATTGAGCCAAGAGTGTGGATGAGAGTCAACTCGTGTCTCGCAACTGAAACAAATCTAAGTGAACCTGGAAGATGTACTAGGGCAAATTGACAAATTAAAGAGTAGCAAATCACCTGGACCAGATGATATTATGTTCCAGAGTGCTGAAAGAACTGAGAAATGAAATTGTGGACCTGCTATTGGAAATTTTTAAACTATCAATAATATCATTTATGGTACCTAAGATGGAAAGTTCCCAATGTAATGTCAATTTTTAAAAAGGGATCAAGGGCCGACCAGGAAATTACAGACAGTGAGTCTGACAACTGTGCCAGGCAAAATGGTAGAAACAAACTATCATAAAGAATAAAATTGTTGAACATATAGATAAGCATAGTTTAATGGGACTAAGCAAACATGGATTTAGCCAAGGGAAGTCTTGCCTCACAAATTTGCTATGTTTTTTGAAGGCATAAATAAACATATGGATAAAGGTGAGCCAGTTGATATAGTGTATATGGATTTCCAGAAAGCATTTGACAAAGTCCCTCTAATTTCCCTTCTTAGGAAATTAGAAAGTCATGGGATAGGTGGCAGTGTCCTATTTTGATTAGTAACTGGTTAAAAGATAGAAAACAGAGAGTAGGGCTAAATGGTAAATTTACCCAATGGAAAAAGGTGAATAGGGGTTTGCCCCAGGAATCTGTTCTAGGATCCATGCTTTTTATCTATTTATCAAGGACATGGAAATGAGAAGTGAGGTGATAAAATTTGCCGATAACACAAAATTATTCAAAGCTGTCTAATCACAAGAGGACTGTGAAAAATTGCAAGAGGACATTGTTACAGCCCCGATCGCTTACGCAGCGACCGGGTCCTTACCTTCCCCACGGGTCTCTTCCAGCGCCGCGAGCTGCGCGATTCCGGGCGGGCCTGGCCGCATGGCAGCGGCGTCCTCCTCGTGGAGACGCCGGCTCAGTCCGATGGTAGCTCCGCCCCCTGCAGGGGAACGCGCGCGCGTGCGAAGCCAGGCCTCTTAAAGGTCCAGCACCCGGAAGTCCTGAAACACCCCTTGCTCTGACGTAAGCCCCAGCGGGGGATTTAAGCCCGCAGCTTCCTTCCTTGCTTTGCCTTGCAACGTGGTCACTCCTTGAAGAGAGTTAGTTGCTGTTCCTGAGTTCCTGATCCTGGTTTGTCTCACGATTCTGCCTGTCTGCTGCCTGTCTTGATCCTGGTTTGTCTCACGATTCTGCCTGCCTGCTGCCTGTCCTGATCCTGGTTTGTCTCATGATTCTGCCTGATTGCTGCCTGTCCTGATCCTGGTTCGTCTCACGGATTCGTTTCTAGCTGCCTGCCCAGACTCCGGTACGCCTCCTCGTCCCAGTCTTCTGCTGCCAGTCCTGACCTCTGTCCGCTCCAGGTACTGTCCACGCCAGTGACTCTCCTAAGTCCCAGCGGTCCGGGTCCCTACGGGCTCCTCCTGGGGGGACCTCGGGCTTCCAGGGCGAAGCCACCTAAGTCCTAGCGACCCGGGCCTTAACAGCTCCTCTGGTAGGGCCACGGGTTTCCAGGTGAAGATCCATCCCTCGCTGAGTGTGTCTGCCTTCCGACCGTCTCTTCTTGCCGGTTGGCCCAAGGATCCACATCCAGACCATAACAGACATTGCAAAACTGGGAGACTGGGCATGCAAATGGCAAATGAAATTTAATGTAGACAAGTGCAAAGTGATGTACTTAGGGAAGAGAAACCCAAATTATAGCAACAAAATGCTTCCACATTAGGAGTCACTACTCAGGAAAAGGATTTAGATGTTATTGTTGAAATCTTCTGCTCAGTGTGCAACAGCAGCCAAGGAAGCAAATAGAATGTTAGGGATTATTAGGAAAGGAATGGAGAATAAAATAGAATATCATAATGCCTCTGTAATATAATGCCTCTGTACTGCTCCATGGTGTGACCTCATCTTGAGTATTGTGTTCAGTTCTGGTCATCACATCTCAAGAAAGATATAGTAGAATTAGAAAAGGTACATAGAAGGGTGACCAAAATGATAAGGGGGATAGAACAATTCCCCATGAAGAAAGGCTAAAGAGGTTAGGACTCTTCAGCTTGGAGAAGAGACAGCTGAGGGGAGATACAATAGAGGTCTATAAAATAATGAGTGGAATGGAATGAGTAAATATTAATCATTTTTCTACTCTTTCGAAAAGTACAAAGACCAGGGGTCACACAATGAAGTTACTGGGTAATACATTTAAAACTAATAACAGAAAATATTTTTTTTACTCAATGCATAATTAAGCTCTGGAATTTGTTGTCAGAAGATGTGGTGAAAGCTATTAGTACAGCTGCGTTTAAAAAAGGATTGGACAAGTTACTGGAGGAAAAGTCTATTAATGATTAAGGGAGAGTTGCAGAAATCCACAGCTTATTCTTGGGATAAGCAGCTTGGAATCTATCCACCCCTTGGGATCCACCTGGTACTTGTGACCTGGCTTGGTCACTGTTGGAAACAGGATACTGGACTTGATGAACCCTTGGTCTGACCCAGTATGGCAAGCATTATGCTCTTATGTTCTTATGTAAAGTGATCTGCTTGCTTCAGGAACTAGGCTGGGTGGTGAACTTAACCAAGAGCAGTCTACTGCCGACACAGACCCTGAAGTACCTTGGCATATGATTGAGTACAGAGTGGGGCAGAGTGTTCCTGTCAAAGAAATGCATCCAGAAGTTGGTGACTCAAGTCCAGTCCTTGAGGAGGGCTATTAGTCCAATGGTATGGTTTTATCTGTAAGTCCTGGGGTCTGTGGCAGCAACGTTCAGCGACCCGGGCCTTAACAGCTCCTCTGGTAGGGCCACGGGTTTCCAGGTGAAGATCCATCCCTCGCTGAGTGTGTCTGCCTTCCGACCGTCTCTTCTTGCCGGTCGGCCCAAGGATCCACATCCAGACCATAACAGTTTGCAAGGCAATGGATCCGACAGACCTGGCGGGCCTACAGGCCATTCCAGGACTGGCTCAGCGCTTGGTACAACAACAACAGCTACTGGACTCCTTGGCGGCCACCGTGGAACGGTTGGCTACCCGCATGGACGTTGAACCCACGGCACCGGTCCCAGTTCCAGTAGCCATACCAGCACCAGTGGTGACGCTTCATACCCCCACGCAGCTTCCGGCTCCCTCGCGTTTTGCTGGGGATTCTAAGGCCTGCTCTGGCTTTCTGAATCAGTGCTTTGTACGTTTCGCCTTGCTGCCCAATCAGTTTCCCTCAGATGGAATCAAGGTGGCTTACATCTTTTCGTTACTTGATGGTCGAGCCTTAAACTGGGCGTCTCCCATGTGGGACAAAAACGATCCCGCCCTGAGTAATTTGAACTTGTTCGTGGAGGAATTCCGAGCAGCCTTCGACGAGCCTGCACGTCTGGCCTCCGCAACCTCTGAGCTACTCCAGCTCCGGCAGGGGATACGAACCCTAGCCGACTACGCTCTGGAGTTTCGCACTCTTGCCCAAGAAGTGGGTTGGGCCGATGACGCCCTTCGTGGGGTTTTCCTGGAGGGTCTGGCGGCTAGGATTAAGGATGAGCTTGCCGCTCGGGATCTCCCAGAGGACCTTAATTCACTTATTAATGTGGCTGGGCGCATCGACCGACGCCTGCAACAAAGAGCGAAGGAGGGGCGCTCTCCCTGCCGCCTGACTCCCGTACCATCTGCTACCACTAGATCCTCGAACCCAGGATCTCGTACCACCGGCACCCCAGCGGAGTCTTCCCTTGAGGAACCCATGCACCTGGGAAGATCCGCTTTGACTCCCGAAGAGAGGCAACGCCGCCGGGACTTGCGCTTATGTTTGTACTGCGGAGGTAAGGGCCATTTTCTGGCCCAATGCAAGGAGCGGCCGGGAAACTTCCGCACCTAGGGGTAAGCGAGGAGGTCTCCCTAGGTTGTTTAAATGCTACTCCTCATTGTACCGTGCCGGTAACCCTCAAGTACCCCGGTGGTTCCTTCAACACACAGGCCCTCATTGATTCCGGGGCAGGAGGGAACTTTATCACTAAGGACTTGGTACGACGCCTTCAGCTCTCCACACAGCTTCAGGAACCACCCTTACGGGTCACCTCCAGGGTACACCGCTCTCTGGCAGCATAACTACCAGTACCACGCCCATCATCCTCCAAACTGGTCTGCTTCACACGGAGAGGATTTCGTTTCTGATTTTGGAGAAATCTGTATACCCCGTGGTTCTTGGGTTACCCTGGCTTCAATTGCATTCTCCGGAGATTCGATGGGACGATTTCCAGATTGTTCGCTGGAGTTCGCAGTGCTCCCGTTCTTGCATCCAGCCCTGGAAGAGTCCGCGAACGCCTCTGGCACTGACAGATGTCAGCTCCAGCTTCCATCCTCGTACCAGGATTTCGCTGATGTGTTCTCTAAAGAAAAAGCGGAATTACTACCAGAGCATCGTCCTTTTGATTGTGCGATTGAATTGCTTCCTGGCTCCACTCCCCCCCGTGGGAGAGTATATCCACTGTCTCAGCCTGAAACCCGGGCCATGTCAGATTACATTTCTGAGAATCTCACGAAGGGGTTTATCCGCCCTTCAAAGTCGCCTGCAGGAGCAGGATTCTTTTTTGTGGCAAAGAAAGATGGGTCTTTGCGGCCCTGTATAGACTATCGTGGACTTAATGCCATAACCAAGAAGAATCGCTACCCACTGCCGTTAATCCCGGAGCTGTTGGACAAACTCCAGGGAGCACAGGTATTCACAAAGCTGGACTTGCGAGGGGCCTACAATTTGGTCCGTATCCGTCCCGGGGACGAATGGAAGACCGCTTTCAACACCCGGGACGGACATTACGAATACTTAGTGATGCCATTCGGCCTATGCAACGCTCCCGCAGTGTTCCAGCACTTAATGAATGAGATTCTTCGGGACTTCCTACAGTCATGCGTCATAGTATACTTAGATGACATTCTTATCTACTCCTCGGACCTGTTCGACGACATGTTCGACAGGTACTCCAGATCCTTCGGGATCATCGGTTGTTTGCGAAATTGGAGAAATGTCTTTTTGAGCAGAATTCCTTGCCCTTTTTGGGGTATATCGTTTCTGCAACTGGTTTTCGCATGGATCCCAGCAAGGTATCTGCCATTCGGAACTGGCCTCGGCCGGTGGGCTTGAAGGCTTTGCAACGCTTTTTGGGCTTTGCAAATTTCTACCACCACTTTATTCCACAGTATTCCCAGATGGTGGCGCCACTCACCACCCTGACTAAGAAGGGTGCGGATACTCGAATCTGGCCTTCCGAGGCTTGCAAAGCTTTTGAGGACTTAAAGGAGGCTTTCCTCCAAGACACTTGTTTGCGACATCCGGATCCTACTCAGCCCTTCTTCGTGGAGGTGGATGCCTCTAGCGTTGCGGTAGGGGCAGTCCTCTCGCAAAAGTCCTCTTCTGGCCATTTATTCCCCTGCTCCTATTTCTCCAAGAAGTTTACTCCCGCCGAGAACAACTATGGGATCGGGGATAAGGAGCTGTTGGCAATCAAGTTGGCATTAGAAGAGTGGAGGCAATGGTTGGAGGGAGCTAGTCATCCTGTGACGGTCTACACCGACCACAAGAATTTGGAGTTCCTGAACCAAGCCCAGCGACTGAACCCCAGACAGGCGCGGTGGTCGCTGTTTTTTAGTCGGTTTGACTTTATTCTCAAGTACCGACCTGCCGCTAAAAACATCCGGGCAGATGCTCTCTCGAGGAATGATATTCCGGAGGAAAAGGAGGAACTTCCTCAATATATTATCGATCCAGCCAAAGTCCAGTTAGCCAGTACTATCGTATCCTCTGTGGAACGTGTAGTAGTTCCTCGCAGGGACCGCAAGAGAGTTCTCGCTTGGGCTCATGATTCCCTCTCCGGTGGTCACGCCGGTAGGGAGAGGACCCTTGACCTTCTGAATCGATATTACTGGTGGCCCAAGGTGCGCCAGGATGTTCGCCTGTACGTGGATTCTTGCCCTGTTTGCGCCAGGCAGAAGCCTCTAAGCGGTCGCCCGTGGGGCCTCCTGCAACCACTTCCTATACCCACGGAACCCTGGACTCATATCACCACGGATTTTGTGGTAGACCTACCTCCCTCCGAGGGCAACACGGTGATCTGGGTAACGGTAGACCGTTTCTCCAAAATGGTTCATCTGGTACCATTACCCAAGTTACCTTCGGCACCTGAGTTGGCCCGTTTGTTCACACAGCACATCTTCAGGGCCCACGGGCTCCCACAAAGCATCATTTCAGACCGGGGTCCTCAATTCACGGCCCGGTTTTGGCGGGCCATCTGCCGGAAATTTGGGGTACAGTTGAATCTATCTACAGCTTTCCACCCACAGAGTAATGGACAGACAGAACGAATGAATAGGTCCTTGAAGACGTTCCTTCGAAGTTTTATCTCTGAAAGGGGAAACAACTGGGTGTCCCTCCTTCCCTGGGCTGAGTTTGCCTACAACAATCACACCCACTCTGTAACGGGACAATCACCCTTCCAGACGGTATTTGGTCGCCACCTGAAACCGCCGGTGCCCATTCCAGTTACAGTGCCATCACCGGTAGCGCAAACAGTGGCTCATCAGATTCATCGTCTCTGGAAGACGGTTCAACAGCGACTCGCATCTTCTGCAGAAAAGGCACAAAGATGTGCCAATCGTCACCGACGACCAGCGCCCGTATTCTTGCCCGGCTCCAGGGTGTGGTTAAGCACCAGGAACCTCCATTTGCCGGGTCGCTCCAGGAAATTGGCATCAAGGTACTGTGGTCCTTTCACTGTAGCAGAACGTATTGGGCTAGTCTCGTATAGACTCCGTCTGCCCTCGTCTTTACGTATTCACAACATGTTCCACGTCTCTCTACTGAAGCCTGTGGTACTCTCCCGTTTCCATCATCCCTCTACTGATGCTGTATCATCCTCCCCGAATGAAGAACCTACTTATCAGGTACGAGAAGTACTAGATGTCCGTTTCCAGGCTCGTCGCTGGGAATACCTGTTGGCATGGGAGGGTTGCGGTCCTGAGGAGGACTCTTGGGAGCCAGCTCGAAATATTCTAGACAAATCACTGTTAATCCAGTTCCATCAAGACAATCCTGGGAAGCCTGGTCCCCTGAGGAGGGGGCATAAGAGGGGGGGTACTGTTACAGCCCCGATCGCTTACGCAGCGACCGGGTCCTTACCTTCCCCACGGGTCTCTTCCAGCGCCGCGAGCCGCGCGATTCCGGGCAGGCCTGGCCGCATGGCAGCGGCGTCCTCCTCGTGGAGACGCCGGCTCAGTCCGATGGTAGCTCCGCCCCCTGCAGGGGAACGCGCGCGCGCGAAGCCAGGCCTCTTAAAGGTCCAGCACCCGGAAGTCCTGAAACACCCCTTGCTCTGACGTAAGCCCCGGCGGGGGATTTAAGCCCGCAGCTTCCTTCCTTGCTTTGCCTTGCAACGTGGTCACTCCTTGGAGAGAGTTAGTTGCTGTTCCTGAGTTCCTGATCCTGGTTTGTCTCACGATTCTGCCTGTCTGCTGCCTGTCTTGATCCTGGTTTGTCTCACGATTCTGCCTGCCTGCTGCCTGTCCTGATCCTGGTTTGTCTCACGATTCTGCCTGATTGCTGCCTGTCCTGATCCTGGTTCGTCTCACGGATTCGTTTCTAGCTGCCTGCCCAGACTCCGGTACGCCTCCTCGTCCCAGTCTTCTGCTGCCAGTCCTGACCTCTGTCCGCTCCAGGTACCGTCCACGCCAGTGACTCTCCTAAGTCCCAGCGGTCCGGGTCCCTACGGGCTCCTCCTGGGGGGACCTCGGGCTTCCAGGGCGAAGCCACCTAAGTCCTAGCGACCCGGGCCTTAACAGCTCCTCTGGTAGGGCCACGGGTTTCCAGGTGAAGATCCATCCCTCGCTGAGTGTGTCTGCCTTCCGACCGTCTCTTCTTGCCGGTTGGCCCAAGGATCCACATCCAGACCATAACAGACATTGCAAAACTGGGAGACTGGGCATGCAAATGGCAAATGAAATTTAATGTAGACAAGTGCAAAGTGATGTACTTAGGGAAGAGAAACCCAAATTATAGCAACAAAATGCTTCCACATTAGGAGTCTACTCAGGAAAAGGATTTAGATGTTATTTTTGAAATCTTCTGCTCAGTGTGCAACAGCAGCCAAGGAAGCAAATAGAATGTTAGGGATTATTAGGAAAGGAATGGAGAATAAAATAGAATATCATAATGCCTCTGTAATATAATGCCTCTGTACTGCTCCATGGTGTGACCTCATCTTGAGTATTGTGTTCAGTTCTGGTCATCACATCTCAAGAAAGATATAGTAGAATTAGAAAAGGTACATAGAAGGGTGACCAAAATGATAAGGGGGATAGAACAATTCCCCATGAAGAAAGGCTAAAGAGGTTAGGACTCTTCAGCTTGGAGAAGAGACAGCTGAGGGGAGATACAATAGAGGTCTATAAAATAATGAGTGGAATGGAATGAGTAAATATTAATCATTTTTCTACTCTTTCGAAAAGTACAAAGACCAGGGGTCACACAATGAAGTTACTGGGTAATACATTTAAAACTAATAACAGAAAATATTTTTTTTACTCAATGCATAATTAAGCTCTGGAATTTGTTGTCAGAAGATGTGGTGAAAGCTATTAGTACAGCTGCGTTTAAAAAAGGATTGGACAAGTTACTGGAGGAAAAGTCTATTAATGATTAAGGGAGAGTTGCAGAAATCCACAGCTTATTCTTGGGATAAGCAGCTTGGAATCTATCCACCCCTTGGGATCCACCTGGTACTTGTGACCTGGCTTGGTCACTGTTGGAAACAGGATACTGGACTTGATGAACCCTTGGTCTGACCCAGTATGGCAAGCATTATGCTCTTATGTTCTTATGTAAAGTGATCTGCTTGCTTCAGGAACTAGGCTGGGTGGTGAACTTAACCAAGAGCAGTCTACTGCCGACACAGACCCTGAAGTACCTTGGCATATGATTGAGTACAGAGTGGGGCAGAGTGTTCCTGTCAAAGAAATGCATCCAGAAGTTGGTGACTCAAGTCCAGTCCTTGAGGAGGGCTATTAGTCCAATGGTATGGTTTTATCTGTAAGTCCTGGGGTCTGTGGCAGCAACGTTCAGCGAATTCCTGCAGTCGCAGGATTACATAGTGAGGTTCCAATTGCTGATGGAAGTGAGTGAACAGTTGCAGTGGTGGTTACAAGTGCACCACCTCAGGAAAAGAGTGCCATTGGAGACACATGACTGGTTGGTGCTCACGACAGATGTGAGCCTTCTAGGTTGGGGGGCTCATTGTCAAGTTGATGGTGCAAGGCTGGTGGAATACTGAGGAATGACAGTGGACCATAAATCATTTGGAAGTGCACACAGTTCGCTTGGCATGCCTACAGTTTGCCAAGCGGTTGGCAGATGAAACATTGAGAATGTTAGACAATACCATGACAGTTGCATTCATAAATCATCAGGGTGGAACCGGTAACCAGCAAGTGTCGATGGAGATAGATGATTTATTGGTGTGGGCAGAGCAACATCTTCAGGAGATATCTGCCTCTCACATTGCTGGGAAGCACAATGTGTGGACTGACTTCCTCAGCAACAAGGTCCTGGACCAAGGAGAGTGGCTGCTGGTGGACAGTGCCTTTCAGCTCATAATGTCTCATTGGAGTTGGCTGTTTCTGGACTTAATGGCAAGTCCCATCATCTCCCCCCTTTGCCACCCCTACAATACCCCTCCACCCCGATTAACCTACCCAACTTAATGTTACTGGTTACTTCTCATTGTTACCAAATGTTAACTGTTCCCTGTGAAATGCGTTACACTTTGCCACCTTAACCCTGTGAAGTGTGTTTCACTTTGTTACTTGTTACAACTATTCATTGTTACCTACTGTTAATTATTACCTGTTAACCACATTACACTTTGTAACTTGTTGTCTTTAAAGCTCGTTGCTGTATTTAGTTATCTGTGAACCGAGATGATGTTCTCTGTAAAGCTCGTTGCTGTATTTAGTTATCTGTGAACCGAGATGATGTTCCCAATGTATCCCGGTATATAAAATCACTTAAATAAATAAATAAATAAAGAGAAGGTACCATGGTTCAGCAGTCACAGAAGTGATCTGAGAGTGATGGGAATCGATGCTGTCATCCAGGTCTGGCTGCAGAGCAGGATGTTATGTTTTCCCGCCCTGGCCAATGATCAGCAGGGTAATTTGGAAGATCGCAAGGCATACTGAGACCGTGGTATGTTGATCTTCAGTGACTCCTAGTGGACAATCCTCTCAGGCTGCCAGTCAGGGAGGATCTGCTGCATCAGGAGCCGATAGTGCATGATGATCTGGGTCAGTTTTGTCTTAAGGTTTGGCCTTTGAGAGGGCTCGGCTGCTGAAGCATAGTTATTCTCGGTGGTGGTTTCCACATGTTTTCATGCCTGAAAGTTTTCCACCTCTCTGGCTCATATTAGCGTTTGGAAAGTATTCAAGAGTTGGTGCAGGGTGTGAGGTTCTCACCCATTAAAGTAATTATTCTACCAGTTCTGGAATTTTTACAGGAAGGTTTGGTTAAGGGCTTGGCCTTAAACACCCTGAAGGTGCAAGTGTTGATCCACCCCATATAGCTCTTGAATGCTATATGGGGTGGATCAATGGTAGGTCCTTGTCTTCCCATCCAGATGTGTCCAGATTCTTGAAAAGAGTCAAGCATTTACATCCTCCCTTGTGTCTACAGGTGCCTCTTTGGGACCTTAATCTGGTATTGTTTCTTGGTACACCCTACATTTTGGCTGCTATGTGATCATTCCTTGTGGTTTCCGCCCTAAAAATGCTTTTTCTGCTGGCGATCTGTTTGACGAGGCATATTTTCGAGCTACAGGCTGTCTCTTGCTGTAAGCCGCTTCTGCGAATAACTCCAGGGGTGGTTCAGCTTCAGACTGTACCTTCCTTTTTACCAAAAGTGGTATTGGAGTTTCATTTAAATCAATCTATTTCCCTACCCATCCTGACAGAGTTAGAAATGAATGGGTTTATTGGTTGTTGAGTGCCTTGGATGTCTAGCAGCATCTGATATGATACTTGAAGGTTACTTGCTCCTTGAGGAAGAATGATCAACTGATGTTTTCCATGGTAGAAGTACAGTAGCCTGTTGGATTAAAGAGATCATCGTGGCTGCCTATGTGCATATAAATGTCTCACTGCCTAGATGGTCAGGGTGTATTCTACTAGAGCTCAGGTGGCTTGTGGGCAGAGATTTGGTTATTGTCTCCTGTCGAGATTTGACGGGCAGCAATGTGGTCCTCCTTACATACTTTCTCCAACCATTATTGCTTGGATGCTAAGGCTTAAGAGGATGCGGCCTTTGAGCATGCGTTGTTGACGGGAACACAGGCAGCTTCCGACCAATTTCAGGAGTAGTTTTGGTACATCCCACTGGTGTGGAGTGGCCTGCCTGAATGTAGAGGAAGGTGAAATTACTTCTTACCTGATAATTTCCTTTCCTTTAAGGAATGTAGGCCAATCCACAACCTGCCCTAGGCTGCCTACTTGGTTTTGGTTTCAGTTTGTCCTTTATTCAGGGACAATGCAGAGTGTGCCTGGTTATGAGTCATTTGAAGGACCGGTAAGTGAAAAAACTAGCCCCTATGATCAGTTGATACATTTTTACTGAGCTCAGTGCTTCTCAGTTGGCTGAAAGTAGTGAGTTGTTGACTGTTAATAGTCATATTTCAAGTATAAACAGTTTGTCCACAGTTTGGCTTCTCTAGAGATACTGGTGGGCTGATGGGACAGGGCTATATGTCAATGACGTCAGCAAGTCAATTTCCTCTCTCCATCTGCTGGTTAGAGTGCATAACCCACTGGTGTGGATTGACCTGCTTTCCTTAGAGGAAAGGAAATTTTCAGGTAAGAAGTAATTTCACGTTTTTTAAGATGTGGCAACCAGAACTGAACACAGTACTCAAGGTGCGGTTTCACCGTGGAGCGATACAGAGGCATTATGACATTCTCCGTTTTATTCAGCATTCCCTTTCTCATAATTCCTAACATTGTTTGCTTTTTCTTTACCCTTGCAGCACACTGGGCCAATGATTTCAATGAAATGTCCACTATGATGCCTAGATCTTTTTCCTGGGACCTATGGAACCTAACATCGTGTAATTACAGCATGGGTTAATTTTTCCTATATACATCACCTTGCATTTATCAACGTTAAATTTTATCTGCTATTTGGACGCCAGGAAAAGAACCTACCCAGGCAATGTCCCCACCCTCTGGAAATCGTTCTCATTGGAGACCAGGCTTGCCCCAGACTGCCTCACATTTAGGAAATGACCTAAAACCTGGTTATTTGTTTCAGCTTATGGTTCATAACCTGAACTCCTTATCAGACTCTCAGTGCTCCACCATAGCCCAGAAGAACCACTTAAACTGCTTACCTGTGGAGCTGGGTCCTTTCCACTCTACTCTATATTGCAAATTTTATCCCCACTGGAACTCTTTTCTGTTATGCTATATTTGTGTTTTATAATTCTCTGTCACCTATGATCAGTATTGTCTTTTATTTCATCATTCCTAATCACACCGGATCTTGCTATTTTGAATGTTAACTGAATTTTACTGATGGATTGATATATTATTAATATCATTGATGTATGATATAACATGCTTTGAACTCTTATAATGGAAAAGCACGACAAAAATAAACACTGATGATCATGATGATCTTTATTTACCGAGTAGTGTGTGCACATAGTTAATTTTCTTGTATGGTTTCATTTTGTGTTTCAGCTTAGGGTTGCCAACTGGTTTCATTGTTTCAGGACAGGTTGAACTAGGCCTGGTTTTACTCCACTGCATGCAGGGACTTGTAGCCCTGCATGTCATTGGAAAATCGGAATTACAAGTCCTCGCATGCAGTGGGGTAAAGCCAGGTGAGAATCAACTCGCCCTAAAAAATAAAATTGAAACTCTTGGCAGCCCTATTCCAGCTGTGCACTGTCAATATTTACTACGCCACTGGTGCTGTCCATTCTACTACTGCGTGATCACCCACTACTGAGTGCCAGATGAGATAGTGCTATTGGTTACATGAAAAGCATTTGTTCTCCTCAAATAAGAATTTAATCATGCCCTGGCTGTTGTGAGTCCCGGCCGCGCTTACCCGCGGCCAGATCTCCCTACCTCCTCCACATTGCCGGCACAGGGTCCTCCTCATGGCGGGCAGCAGCGCACGGGCCGCGGCGCGACTGCCTCTGGACGTCGGGGAACAGCGTCGGGAGAGACGCGGCGAGTCCCGCCTCTTAAAGGGGCTGCGACGCCAAAACCAGGCCGGCCCGGAAGATGACATCATCAGCCAGAGAGATTTAAACTCCCTCTGTGGAAGGGAAGACGCCTTTGCAATAGGTTCCAGTGCTTGTCTGCTGTTCTTCTGGCTTCCCTGTTTCCTGGCTTGACTTTGGATTGGATTTGGATTTGCTGCTCGCCGCCTGCCTTGGACCTTTGCCCGGATTTGGATTTCGTTGCCCGCTGACTGCCCCGACCTGTAGTTTGAATACTATCTGACTGGCCTGACTCGGACTGGAACTCGGACTGTGTTTGTTTGCTGCCTGCCTTGACCCTTGCCTGGAACTTGGACTGTGTCTGTTTGCTGCCTGCCTTGACCCTTGCCTGGAACTCGGACTGTGTCTGTTTGCTGCCTGCCTTGACCCTTGCCTGGAACTCGGACTGTGTTTGTTTGCTGCCTGCCTTGACCCTTGCCTGGAACTCGGACTGTGTTTGTTTGCTGCCTGCCTTGACCCTTGCCTGGAACTCGGACTGTGTTTGTTTGCCGCCTGCCTTGACCCTTGCCTGGAATCGGACTGTGTTGCTCGCCGCCTTCCTGAGGACACCGTGCCGGATTGTGCTGCAGAGCTTTCCACCTTCCGGAGACGAGTACACCTGAGCGCTACAGGTGGGTGTCATCCCTCGTCCCGGTCCAAGGATCCACTACTATAACACTGGCATGTTTCAGAATGAAATTGGAAGGAAGTATTTTCTTTTGGGTGAAATATTAAACCAAGATTCTGGTTACTATGTGGACATATAATATCATGTCAGTTTTTCAGAAGTAGGAATGTTGATGCTTGTGTTCTATTTTAGACAAATATTTCTAAATTCCTTTTTGCACTGTTAGACTGGGAAGATGAATCTGAGATCTGGGTGGAAGCATACAGGACTGAGTCCCAGTATAGCTTCAGTAACAACAATAAATAGTGGTTAGCTGTATGCATGATGTTAGAAGCAAAGATCAGTTTAACAAAAGGCTAACCCTCAGATCATTTAACTATGTTAACATTACATCTAATTCTGTGAACAAGTGTGTGTCACACATAAAGGAACAGACATGCAAAGCATTAAGATTCATATTGTAAACTGAAACATTTCTGTATAAGCAGTTCTTTACTTTTGCATTAGTTTATGACATACAGGGGTAAATTATCAAAACTCTGCATGTACTTTTTATCCATGGAGTTTGCACCATTATTGCCCAACAAATAATTAGCTACAGCGATTTATACCTGCCTTCTCTGCAGGTAATTTTTCAGCACAAAACAACACCTGCAGGCTTGAATATTCAAACCTATCCACACTCTGCTCTCTACCCTCAGGATCACCTCCAGAGCCCACAGATAAAAGAATGTGCATTGCCCTCCTATTGTAAGCTACTCTTCGCTACTGACTGAGCACGTACTGTGTTTTGTTCATAGTGTAGTTTGGTCACACTGGCCCTGAATCTCGTAAGATACCCACGTTGACTTTGCCTCTGGTTAAGTTTAGCATAGTAAGGTATAGCTAACGAGCATGAAGGCCCTGCTTAGTGCCTTTCCATCTAGTCATGAGGGAATTCTTTCAAACATCCTAGTTCATTTTATAGAAGTAGTTCGGTGAACACTGCAGTGCTATCTATTCAACAAAGTCATGCATATTTTATCTGTGGCCCATGTCCCAATTCTGGTCCATGTGATCACTAATATCTTCACCCTTTAATGTCTACGTAACCTATGCTTAACCTTTTACCCATAAGACATAATGGGCTGCATTGTTTTTCAGTGGTAGATGGTGTATGTCTGGGTGATGTCATAGAATAACATCTACTGCTGTAAAAGGTCAGACTTGCACTGGGTGTGTGTGTGTGTATACTTCATTTTTGCCCTGCTTGCTTTTGGCTCAATACATTTGGCCAGCATGTGTGCCTTTTTTTTTTCTTTTTTGCTCCCTGGTGCAGAAACCCAGAAAGAGACATTTGTGTTTTTCTATGGAAAGAGTTAACTTTTATACTCTGTTCCTAGACTTAAGGCCTAGCTTGTTTTGGAGGATCCCCTAGGAAGAATTATGGGGACACTGTCAAAAGAGCAGCCTGTCTTCAAAGTGTCATCAATTATGTCGGCCTCAGAACGGAGCAAGTGACTGTTTTTCTAATGAACTGGGCTGGATCACATCGGGAACAAATTCTTTATGCTGAGGGGGTTTGTTATAATGCTAAAGTGTTTTGTTTCAGCTACCTGCTGCTCGGATTCTCTACTGTGGAAGCCTGCAGGACGTTTTTTGCAATACCCCCTTTTATTTTGTTTAATATGTTTGGCATTGTTAGAACCTCCAATCCAGAATGTGGACTGAATCCTTTTCCCAGGGTTTGGGTTTGTCAGAGATGGAAGATGCCTGTGATGTGAGGGGAAGTCTGTTTAATCCACAGAGGGGCTAGAGTTTTCCTTGATCAATAAAGATGTCTCCGAGCCTGGTCCTGTAAGCCATCTGCTTGCCCATTGTTTTTTGAACCCGGAAAGCAGTGCAAGGAAAGAAAACCCCCCTCCGCATCTGATTCCTTTATTTTATGGATCTCAGGAGAGGTTACATATATATATGAGGATTTGTTGTATTGTAGTTTCTTTTTCTATAAGATATAGGGAGGATAATTTTCAAACAACCCGCAGATTTTAGCCCCAGATTTTCTAAGCAGACATATGTGCATAAGTCCACTTTGAAAATTTGCAGATTAGCCCAAGCTGCATACAGATTTACAAGCAGAAAGCGGCAGCCTGCTCACAGTGGGGTAGATTTTATAATTTTGCACGAGCGCGTACTTTTGTTCGTGCACCAGGCGCGAACAAAAGTACGCTGGATTTTATAAGATACGCGCGCACAGCCCCGGGACGAGCGTCCCGGGGCTGTACGCGCGCCGGTGGCCTATGCAAAATAGGCGCACCGGTGCGCGAGGGCCCTGCACGCGTAAATCCAGCCGGATTTACGCGCGCAGGGCATTTAAAATCCAGCCCAGTAAGTGTAACATTTTGGGTGTAGATTTGTATGCATACTTTTGAAAATTGAAAGTAGGCATGTAACTCCTTTCCCTGCTCCATCTCCACCCTCCAGAATGCCCATGTGAAGTGCAGACAAAGTACCTATGAAATCAGGTTTCGCATGCACTTTTACCCGCAAAACTACCATGGTTGATTTTCGAAGTGCGATTTAAGCTCATAAAATAATGTTTTAAGTACATAAAGCACTTTGAAAATCAAGCCACAGAGGGTAATTTTTCAAAAGGACATCTGTAGAGAAAACAATGTTTTATGCACAGAAATGACCTTTACAAAACTACCAGCCTGATATGCAAGTGAACTTATGTGCGTATGTCATGTTCACGTGTAAATTTACCTGGATAGAGCAAAGATCTTTTTTGTGGGCAGAGTTGAAGGAGGGGTTTGGATTTACTTTTTGATTTTAAAAATTGCCATGTAAATTTGCATGAAATTTGTGCACGAAGGTTTGTTGAGATAATTTTTCCAAGTGGACTTATGGTGTAAGCCTGCTTTGAAAATGGGTGTAATTTATGTGCGATGTTACAAAATTACCCCATAATGCTTATTTATTTTAAGTATAATATATAATTCTCCAGTGCAATGTCTTTGTTACAATAAATGTCTTTGAAATCAATCCAAATCACACACAGAATAACAAAAGAGCTCATTCTTAGTAGAATGGGTGGATTGTAACTAAAGATTAAATAATGTTTAGGAACAGGACATAATTACTTGGAAGCAAACATGCAACAGCCATCCAGATCACTGTAATTAAATAAATTACAACTGTATTCCTGGATCTGCTTTAAATTTAGTTTACAGTGATAATTCAATACACTTCCTGCATTTTCAGGGAAATAGTCTTATTCTAGTTTCTTAAATGATATGTTTCCCAATGATTAACCCATCAACTACAATCTTATTTCAGCTTCATATCTAAATATTCAGTTTCAATTTTAGGAGGCTTTTTTTAGAAAGAAGATGTAATTGTTTCATTTCTGTGGAGTGGGAATACTGCAATGCATATGAGTAATAGGATTTTCAACCAGATCTCATGGCCTGTGCACAAACACACAGCTCCCCGGCTCTGCTAAAGGAGGGAGGGAAGCAATAAGAGAGAGGCAGGAAGAAGCAGTCCTCCAAGGAGTGCCCAGCATCTTACTGTTAAGAGAAGAAGTCAGACAACGGGGGTAGGATGATAGGCTTTTTTTCTTTTTAATTGAAGAAAAGATGTATAGCAGGGGTGGTCAACCTGTGCTTAGAAGCCACATGTGGCTCCTGCCCTCTTGTCCCCATGGCATCTGGGCAGAGGACAGGAGAGGAGGAGCTGGAGCAGAGTATACAGCCTTACAGAGCAGAAAAGACCCAGTTAACTCCCTCTCCAGCCCTGCCCATCCTCCATCCTACCAGCTGCTTCAGGTAGAGGGTTTTTCTCTGTTCTATTGGCTGGAGTGGAGAGACTGGAGGAGAAGACACTGCCTGAGGCGCAGCAGATCACCGTGGCCCCCAGGACTTGGAATTCAGCTGATAGCAGAGGGGAGGATACAGAGTCATCTAGAGCTCCAGTCAGGTCAAAACGATTTGTGCCAAGGATTAAGAAGTGAAAGGAGAACAGGATGAATGCAAGTTTTAAATGATTGGGGGAAATGTGAGAACTGAAAAATATTTGGGGAAGTGAGGGTGTGTGTACTTGGGGAGGGGTGAATATCTCTGAACGGAGTGTCGTGAAAAGGGGTGAATGTTGGGACAGTTGAGTAAAGAAATAATGCTGGCAGGAGCTGAGGGGGAGATGAATGTCAGATTTTCCCATTTCCCTGAAGTCAGCAATGGAACTTGGACAATCTGGCACCTTTATTCCTTCGCAAGCTCTATGCTGCCATGTGATCAGCAGCAGAGTGGGTAGGAAAGATGGAGTGAGAGAAGGCTGGGATAGGAGGTTGCACAATATGCATTGTGTGGGTGTCGGGGGGGGGGGCACAAATGAACTGTGGGAAAAGCAATAAAAGAGTGAAAGAAAGCCAGAAGGGGTGGGGGTATATGAAAGTAAGACAGAGGTGATGAGGGGAGGCAGTGAAAGAGCCAGAAATGGAATTGGGGGTGGGAGTGAATCGGAGATGGGAGACGATGATGTATGTGAAAGAAAGCTGGAGATGGTGATGTGTGTTTGTGGGGAGGGTAGAGAGGCATAAGAATGGGGGAAGGGAGGGTGACAGAGAACCAGAAGTGCTGAAGGGGGAGAGAGACAATAACAGATCCAGAAGTGGTGATGCAGGAGAGAGAGAGAGAGAATGAGTGTCAGAGGTGTGATAGAGTGGAGGACAGAAAGGGCGCAAGGAATGGTGCTTGAGAGGGGGAAAGGTCACAAATACTTTCAGAAAGGCAGATCATCTGTTCTGTGTAGTGGGACCCAGGAAGAGCGAAGTAACTTCAAAGCCTTCAGTGGAGCATTGGATTAAGAAAGTGACAGGTGCAGCCTACATACAGCAGATAAAGGATTTTCACTGCCCGAGAGTTTGAAGGCACATTCTACTAGATTGCAGGCGGCTTTGCGGGTGGACTTCCAGTGCGTTTCACTACTAGAAATTTGCAAAGCGGTGACCTGATCTTCCTTACATTTATTTATTTTTAATTTTATTTTTAATTGCATTTCAATTTTTACAAACATTTTTTTTTTAAAGCATTATCTTGATATTCAAGCCAGAATTTCTGAGAGCAGGTTTGGCTGCATCCCATCCAATTAAGGGTTAGCTTGGGTATATCCCATGTGTCTAGACTGGTCTGGCTAAATGAAGAGGAAGGAGAAATGTATTCGTCCCTGGTCATTTTCTTTCCTTGAATCTCATCAGACCAGTCCAGGAAACTTCTTATTCAGCTGTTTTATATTTAAAAAAAAAAAAAAGTGTTAATATTCCTGTATCCAGTGGGAAATTAATAGAATGTTAGTTTTGTAAGTTGGCTTTTTTCAACCCGCTTCTCTTCTGTTCTCTTGGAAGCCCCATAATTGGAGGAAGAGAAAATTTTGGTAAATTGTCTTAGCTTATTACAGAGGTTACTGGCAGGTACCTCTAAGGCGCCTATAAGGAGTGACATCAGCAAACCTGTTTTCTGTCTTTATCTGATGGGTAGCTGTTGCGCCCGTCAGTCACAGGCAGCTGCGACCTCTCATACTCACCTCTTTTTTCCCTGCACCACCAATCATTGGGAGAATGGCGGCCTCCGCCAACCAACGCCGACCTCCCTGGCGACCCCGGGACGGCATGGGCACTGCCGACCGCCATCTTACTTCCGGAATCACCTAGGTGTGCGCACGCACGCAGGGCCTCCTTTTGTATACAACATGGCGGGAACCTCGGGGGCGTCCCCTCCCGATGACGTCAACCCGCTTGTGTATTTAAGCTGACCAGCCCATTGCTAAGACAAGTTAGCAAGGAGTTCTCTCATTCTTATATCTGCTCCACATTGGGATCTTCTGTTCCAGAATCTCTTTGTAGCATTCAGACGCTCTGGGTACCCACTCCATGAGGGCCCTTCCGCATCTTGACTATCCGCTCCTCGGAGGGCCTTCCTGCCTGGACGTCATCTGACCCGATCCTTGGGTCTCTCTCTTGGAACTTCCTTGTGTGAGTACCTTTTTCAGTTTCTACGATACCTACATTACTGAAGTCTCCACGGTGTATCCCGTGCCTGGGGCCACTACCGCTCTTCAGCATTATCGCTACCACCTATCCTGAGCTACAGAGTATTGCTGCAGCTACTCAAGATCCTCTGCTTGGTTTCTGTATCTCAAGACCCATCTGCCTCGTCACCTACAGTGCAATGATCCTCGGCATACCCCACGCTGCGGGCCACTACTGGATCTGCACTTCTGAGCTCTCTCCACCAGCCTGCAGGAACCTCCTGGTGTACCCCGCGCTGTGGGCCACTACTGGTCCTTCTCATCTACAGTACCACCCTGGGTATATCTTTGCTCAAGAACTGTTTTTGTGCATTTCCCGCTCCTCGGGTTATGCTTTATCTTTTCTCTCTAATAAAGTCTCTCACATAGCTGTGTCCTATGTCGCTGAGACCACGCCCACCGACGGTGAGGCTCACGGGGTTCCTCCCCGTGGGCGGAGACATCTCTCATCTCGGCCCAGGGTTCATAATTTCCTACAAAACCATAACAGTAGTGAGCATAGCCCAAGCATCTGGACTGGTCTGGCTGAATTCAAGGAAAGGAACTTATCAGATAAAAATACATTTTTCCTTATTATAATAATTAAAGAGCTGCAATCCATTTTTCTCTGGCTTGAGAACCCTGCAATGGCAGATTGTATATTTAAGAGCAACTGGGATTTATTTTTTAACCAATGATAATTGATTTACTGCTATATTCAGAAAAGAAATGTGTTATAATAAGCCCATTCTCACTGTAGCACTACCTTTTTTGTGCTAAAAAGATTGGTTTGGAAATAGCAATGCATTGCAAAAGAGCTTCTACAGCTAATTTCAGTATATTAAGAAGGAAGAATATCATGCAAAACATAAATAGCATGCTAATATGGAAACAGTGCAAAAATTGAAATTCATGGCCTATTTATTAAGCTGTGATAACCTCTCAAAGCCACATTGTTAAGGAAATTCCAGTTTTCTTAATGCTGGCTCCAGGTTGGTGTTAATACCTTCTGTATGTCAGGCTTTATCTGTGCATACAGGTAAAACGATTCTGGTTTTTATATAACGATGGATCCTTTTAGCACATGGGTGCTGCATTTCTGCATCCTCAGGAGATCCAGACAGGAACAGACAGGGTGGGGGAAGAGAGAGAGAGAGTGCATTCTATAGACAGTGGGAACGGTGACGGGAAAGGGAATGTGACAGCCAGCCGGAAAAAAATGGAATTTCAGGAGGTGGAGGAGGAGGAGCACGGCATAACTAAAGAGCTTGATGTCTGTGAATAACTTTTAAACATTTTCAGACTATTGTGTCACACAAAAGATTAAGTTCATTAGTTCTTACTTGTGCATTGTTGTCTTTATTCTAAATAATTTAATTTTTTAATTTGAATATTTATTACATTACAGTGTGCAAATATTAAACAGTGCAAATTTAGTAAAGAATACTATCTGCACCATTTAACAATTTACAAATGGTCCCAGAGCAAATAAATCCTGGTTCACAAGATTTTCCAGACCTTTGTTTGTATCAAGGGCTATTCTTTTTATTAGAAACATGGACGACAGTTTTCCATTTACTTTCCCTGCAGGGAAATGTCCTCTCTGCTGTGGCTAATGCAGCTCCAGGTCATGCACAGTAAATAACCAGATCTGGTTCTATAAATATCTCTGCAGTATTTGTCGCTTTATCCAAGAGTAACTCTGCAAAACTTGAATGCAAATGAAAAGAATAAAGTGAAAACTCCAGGATGTTGTAGCACAACCTACATTTTAAAAATATTGCATTATTTCATGCAACATTTAACACTCTTTATCGACCTCTTCATGCTGGAAAATAGGGCACGCTGATTGGCAGATAGAGACTGATTTATGCTATTGCTAAAGGACATGAGCTGATACATGAATGACATGGGCACAGAACGGGAGGCAGGCCTTTGAAAAATCAGACGTTCTTTCAGGAAGAGAAGATGCAGAAAACGGAATCGTTGTCTGTTTTAGTTTAATTCTCTTTAGAATTATTTGAGATGTCAATTCAGCTTAGTTGTACCTATTTTTCAATGAATCTTTGTTAAAGTAGTAATAGTTTTACAAAGGAGTGCTTCCTGTAGCAAAACACACATTATACAAACCAACTTGCTTTACATGATCCTACTAAAATGTGCACGCAGCAGTCCAAGCAGTAGCTTTCATGAATGTAAACTAAAAGGAGATTTGCCTATTGTTTGTGCTTCAGAATTCACAGGCTATTAGGACCAGGATCTAGGGATGGATACTCCTATGCCTTAAATTTTCTATAGCACTACACAGCATATGCAGTGCTGTACAAACAGCAAACAAAAAAGACAGTCCCTGCTCAATAGAGCTTATAATCTAATAACACAAACATACAGGACGAGAGACTTGACACATTTCATAAAGTATGACAATGGTTAAAAAAGAAAAATAAGTTAGTTAATGAGGTTTAAAAGCAGATAATCAGGCCTAAGATTTAAAAGCAACCTCAAAAAGGTGGGTCTCTAGATGGGATTTAAAAACAGTGAGAGTGGAGCATGACGCACCAGTTCAGCAAATCTATTCCCAGCACACAGCGCAGCCAGGAGGAAAGCAGGGAGTTGAGAATTGGCAGTAGAAGAGAAGGGCACAGATAGGAATGATTTGTCTGATGAACAGAGTGCACAAGGAGGGGTCTAGCGAGAGATAACAGAGGAGAGGTAGTGAGGTGCTGCAGAGTGAAGGCATTTGTAGGTGAGAAAGAGGAGCTTGAACTGTATGCAGGCGCGGATAGGGAGCCAATGCAGTGACTTCAGAAGAAGGGTTATGTGGAGTGGAGGAGTAGCCTAGTGGTTAGAGCAGCAGCCTGTGAACTAGGGAAGCCAATTTTCAAATCCATTGGCTGCTCCTTGTGATCTTAGGAAAGTCACTTTACCCTCTGTTGCCTCAGGTACAGACTTAGGGGCCAATGTAATAAATTGCATCCAGCCTATTGCGCAAGCTTACACAAAGTTGGACACATGTTTTGATGCGCTAGACTAGTGCCGTAAGTGAGTAGGACATCCAAAACGTGAACCTGATAGCGCCCATCAGCTGTTAATTGCATATAGATGAGGACATTAGCTATTACTCCTAATGCAGTTAAGCACTGGACACCCAATGCACACTTTTTAACGTGGCAAATTTAAATCCAGCCTCAGAGGTGGAGTAAAGTCAGCTTGCAGTCAAGGGCTCATGAAAAACATGAAAAACAGGTCCTCTGTGTTGTGATAAGTGTGTCCTCCTTCTTAATATCATTGTGACACTTTTGGTGGTGCTTTTGGTGGAGAAAAATAATTGTATATTTTCACTTCGTTAAAAAAAACAAACGCTTTTCTTATTGCCACCCAATTTGGACGTCCAAAGCAAGGGGGGGGGCACCTAATATTTTGCGGAGGTTGCTGAAGTGAATTATAGCAAAAAAAGAAGTGGGATCAAAATGGACGCCCGTATTGAGCGCCCGTTGCAATTGGGCACCCGAGGTAATAAACTATTGAGCACTATGGGCGCTCAGTTCTCCTTTAGCATGCCCTTTCTAACACTGCCTCTCATTTAAAAGTTGCATTGGGTGCCCAGAGGATGTGGCCGAGCGCCCGTTTTCAGCACGCGTCTTATTGCATCAGCCCCTTAGATCGTGAGCCCTCTGGGGATAGGGAGATGCCTACAGAGCCTGAATGTGAACGGCTGTGAATTGCCGAAACGCAGAATATAAAATAATAAATAAATGTGAGTGAAGCAAGTTTGGTGAAAGATAAGTCAACTTATGATAGATTGTGGTGGAGAGAGATGGCTTGCCGGGAAACCTGTGAGGAGCAGGTTGCAATAATCTAAGCGAGAGGAGATGAGAGAGTGGATAAGGGTGTTCGGACAGGAAGGGATGGATTTTGGCGATGTTATAGAGAAAGAATACATTTTAGCAGAGTTTTGGGTATGCGTAGAAAAGGAGAGAGAGAGAAGTCGAAGACGACCCCGAGGTTACAGGCTGAAGGGACCGGAGGGATGATCATGTTATCCACAGAAATAGAGGAAAGAGGACAAGGGGAGGTGGGGAAAAAATAAGGAGAAGGTGGTGGTGGGACATCCAAGCAGGAAGAGATCTGGGACTGGGTTTCTGGGGTACAAAGGTGTATCTGTGAGTCATCAGCATAAAAATGGTATTGAAAGCCATGAGGGGAAATCAGAGCACCAAAAGAGTTATTATATAGGGAGAAGAGAAGCTGACCAGTGGAATGGTCTGGATCAAGCAATACAATGTAGAATATTCAGACAATTATTATTGAACAATATAAACATGGTAAGCTATTTGGCCCATAACAGTGTATTAAAAAGCAGATCAGCTTTGGACAGATATGTCGTTGCATATCTTCTGTGTGGGAAAAATTGAATCAGATGTGTGGATATTTTTGTCCCTCTTACTTATTTGTTCAGATGAACAGTTAATATTATTGAAGCTTTGTACATTAAGACCAACTCGGGTGGGGAAGACAGGAGAAAGGCCAGCACTTCTTAACTTCTGCTCTTGTATCGAGATTATACATGACAGGTCCAGCAATGGTTTGTGCAAACAATCACGTTTTAGGGCAAGTATTTTATTTTCTTTGATGTAAAAATGGCTACAGCAGTGATGGCAATACAAAAAATAGTTTCAGCTTTCTATTTAACTGTAGTAAAACATTCTTATAATCACGAAGCTGCCTTACATTCAGTCACGTGATGACAAATTATTTTACAATAAGTAGGTGGAAAGAGGGATTTTAAGATTTTGTTTTTACTTCAAGATAGGCACACAGGATCCAAACATGTGCACTTACCCAGCTCATGGCTGCTACAAACACAAAACAAAATTACAGAGCATGAGTGCTAGCTTTGAGCAATTGGATCTCATGAACTAGACATTATTTGATTTGAAAGTAACATATAAGCATAGTAGAAGATAGCAAATAAAGACTGATTGATCCAGCCAGTCTGCCCAGTTGTTATTTTCTCTGGGTTTCTATCACGTTGGATTGCTGAACATATAAAATCCCCTACATAAACCAACATCAACACATAAGAACATAAGATATGCCATACTGGGTGAGACCAATGGTCCATCAAACCCAGCATCCGGTTTCCAAGATTGGCCAAACCAGGCTACAAGAATCTGGCAAGTACCCAAACATTAAATAGTTCTCAAGCTACTATTACTTATTGATTAATAGCAGTTTATGGGTTTTTCCTCTAGGAACTTATCCAAACTTTTTTTAAAATCCAGTTACACTAACTGCCATAACCACATTCTCTGCAATGAATTCCAGAGCTTAACTATGCGCTGAGAAAAAAAAGAATTTTCTTTGATTTGTTTTAAATGAGCTACTTGCTAACTTAATGGAGTACCCCCTAGTCCTTCTATTGCCTGAGAGAGTAAATAACCAATTTAGATTAACCTGTTGAAGTCCTTTCATGATTTTGTAGACCACTATCATGTCCCCCCTCAGTCATCTCTTCTCCAAACTGAACAGCCCTAAATTCTCTAGTCATGTCTCACTAGGGAGCTGTTCCATGCCCCTTATAATTTTGGTCACCCTTCTCTGTACTTTCTCCAGTGCAACTATATATTTTTTTAAATGTGGTGACCAGAACTGCACACAGTATTCAAGGTGCAGTCTCACCATGGAGCGATACAAAGGCATTATGACATCCTCCGTTTTATTCACCATTCCCTTCCTAATAATTCCTAACATTCTGTTTGCTTTTTTGACTGCTACAGCACACCGAGCCAACAATTTCAGTGTATTATCCACTATGACGCCTAGATCAATTTCCTGTGTGGTAACTCCTAAGATAGAACCTAACACTGTGTAACTACAGCAAGGGTTATTTTTTTCCTATATTCATCACCTTGTACTTGTCCACATTAAATTTCATCTTCCAGTCTCACAAGGTCCTCCTGCAATTTATCACAATCTGCTTTAGATTTAACTACTCTGCATAATTTTGTGTCATCCACAAATATGATCCCTACCCTCATTGTACCCCTTTCCAGATCATTTATAAATGTATTAAAAAGCACCAGACCAAGTACAGATCCCTGAGGCACTTCACTGTTTACCTTTTTCCACTGTGAAAACATCATTTAATCCTAGTCTTTGTTTCCTGTCTTTTAACCAGTTTGCAATCCACAAAAGGACATCACCTCCTAGCCCATGACATTTTAGTTTTCTTGTTGAAAACCTTCTGAAAATCCAAATACATCATATCTACTGGTTCACTTTTGTCCACATGTTTACTCACCCCTTCAAAAAAATGTAGATTTGTGAGGCAAGACTTCCCTTGGGTAAATCCATGCTGGCTGTGTCCCATCAAACCATGTCTATCTAAATGTTTTGTGATTTTATTCTTTATAACAATTTCCACGATTTCCCCAGCACTGAAGTCAGGCTCACTGCCTGCTGTCGTTTACCCAGCATCTTAACCCATTTCTTACCTCGGTCCTCTGTCTGTCTCGAGTGGAGTGGAGGAGCAGCCTAGTGGTTAGAGCAGTGGGTTCTAAACCAAGTGAGCAGGGGTCAAGTCCCACTGTTGCTCCTTGTGACCACGGGCAAGTCACTTTACCCTCCATTACCACAGGTACAAATCTAGATTATAAGCTCTCTGGGGATAGAAAAATACCAACAGTACCTGAATATAATCTGCTTTGAAGTGCTGAATAAAGTGAGAAAAGCAGAATATAATAAAAAGTGTATATTCTGTGCTGTAAGTCTATTCCAGACATTCTTATCTTCCTCTTTGGTTATTACAAGCTCATCCTTAATCCAGCACCCAGACCCCCCCCCCCCCTATCTAGCATAAGCTTGTAATATAAACAGCAGGGCTGGGTTGAACCAATAGTCTATCTAGGTCAGCATCCTGATCTGATTATGGTCCCAGAATTATTATTAACATGCAACAGACCCAAGGCATATATACGTCATACTTCAGTTTTTCATTTTTTGTTTTCACTGATAAAGTGTTTGTTTCCTTCCCCTTTTCATTTATGGCTGAATAGAGTGCAAAGATCCTTGGCCTAGATTTATCATTTTGCTATAAATTTCGCAAGAATAACGCCTGCGATTAAAAAAAAAAAAGGGGGGGGGGCTGTGTTGGTCTGTTGGAGAGAGAGAGAGAGAAAAAGAGAGAAATATATGCTTTATAAGGCCCTCCTATAAGTAAACTATTTATACCACTGTAAGAGGGGCCATTCTGAACTCGGGGTGAGATTTCGGCGGTGGGCTAGGTTTTGGGGGGCAGTTTCACATGCACAGTCAGAAGTACAAACAGCTCAGTAGACATCAGTGAAGATTTTATGTGATTTGGAGAGATGAAAGGTATAAAAAGATGAGATTTGTACACTGTACTCTCAACCTAGCTTGATAGAGTTACATCAAGCTACTTGAGAGTAAGTTGTACAAATCTCAAATTTTTATTCATTTCATTTCTCCAAATCACATAAAATCTTCACTGATGTCTACTGTACTGTTTGTACTTCTGACTGTGCATGTGAAACTGCCCCCCAAAACCTAGCCCACCGCCGAAATCTCACCCCGAGTTCAGAATGACCCCTCTTACATTTTATAAAAAGTTGACTAATATGTGTGCCTCCCCAAAGGCGCTCTCTCTCTCTCCCTCCAAAAAATCATGCGATAGTGTGTATTATGCTATTGCACGCAGTGATAAGCACCCCTCATTTTCATTTACTCCTCCTAGTTGAATACATTTTTAAAATTTGCATACGCATCCCGCAATGTGTTTTTGCTTGCGTTATGGCATTATCGCGGGCGTTAGGACCAGGTAGCTACATTTCTGCTACATAGGTAGCTACACAGGTAGCTACATTTCTGCTTGTTTCAACTGCTCTCCAAGCCAGGATCCAGGGCTTGGATTGAGATTTCCCCTGTGCTCAGCTCGGACCCTCTCCTCCTCCTCCACCTCGTGGTTGCTAACCCCTCCCCCAGCTGGAATACGTCACAGAAACTAAAAGAATCTGTTTTTAAATCTTCTCTCACACAGGTAGCTACATTTCTGCTTGTTTCAACTGCTCTCCAAGCCAGGATCCAGGGCTTGGATTGAGATTTCCCCTGTGCTCAGCTCGGACCCTCTCCTCCTCCTCCACCTCGTGGTTGCTAACCCCTCCCCCAGCTGGAATACGTCACAGAAGCTAAAAGAATCTGCTTTTAAATCTTCTCTCACACAGGCATCGCACGCCTAAGGAGCACAACAAAGGAGCCTGCCCCTTGTCGTGCCCCTTAGCGTTGCCCCTCTATGATTCTAACAAATAGACTATTTTCCTCCTTACTCTAATCTGCTTTCATACCTCCCCCTCCCCATCTTCACCTATACCATTCCTATTAACACTCCGTATCTTTAAACATCTCAGTGCATTACTTGCAATATGCTAAATAACCCCATTCCCATACTCAAATATAACTATCGGCCATACACAGATACATTCATGAAACCTCAACAAATGAACAGACACCTCATCCCAATCATGCTCACACCAATCACACAATTCTTAGGTCTCACGACTCTAGCTATCATGCTGTTTAATGCGCAATCTATCACAAAAAAACCCCAGTATACTTCATGATATACTCATTGATGATAAGCCAGATATTTGTGTCATAACTGAGACCTGGTTAAAGGAAACTGATACCGTCCTACTTAATCAATTACCAAATGACACTTATGACATCTACTCAGTCCCAAGACCTAAGAAAAAAGGAGGTGGTTTACTACTCACTGCAAAAAAAAGAATTGCAGTTAACTTCACATCCTGTGCAAATCGCCCCAAAATTTGAGATTGGGTTATTTAAATCTCCTCACCTGCAGATCTGTCTAGTATATATTCCCCCTGGCATTCTTACAAAAAATCCTTCTCCCATAATTGAATTTATCTCCCAGAACATTGAAATTGACAAACATGCCATCATCTTAGGAGATTTCAATATACATGTAGACTCCCTCCCACTATCAAATGCCTGTGAAACCTTTCTATCATCCCTCAAAGCTATTGGTTTCACACAGATCGTCACTGACCCTACTCATCAAAATGGTCATACTCTAGATCTGATTTTCATTAACAAACCCATCATCTCCAGTGACCCTATTAGCACAGCTGTTCCATGGTCAGATCACCACCTCCTGCACACTACCCTCACCCTTAAACGAACCACCTCACCCCAAATCCCAGAACCTAAAACTATACAGATCCGCAAATTATGTTCTATCGATGAACTCACTGTTGCATTTAACAAAGAACTTCATAATCTTGAACTAGCTGACATCAACTCAGCAATCACATCATGGTATTATATCACTGGGAACATTGCCAATGACCTTTGCCCTCTTCGCACTAAAAAAAATCGGCCATTCCAAATCTTCACTTAAACCATGGTACACCCCTGAACTGACAGCTCTAAAATGCACCCTCAGGAAATTGGAAAAAGATTGGCGTAACAACCCCCTCCCTCACAAAAAGAAATACTTACAGAGCAACCCTACGTATCTATCGTGAGCAAACCGTCAACGCAAAAAAAAAATTACCATGCAAAAAAAATACATGACCTGCAATTTAATGCAAACGCTCTCTTCACGTATGTAACACAAATGACTAAAACCAATACCACTCCCACCTGTAATAAAGATGCCCAAACCAAAAGTGAGAATTTAGCTAAATACTTTCATGAGAAAATAGTTAAAATCATGGCACGGTTCCCTGGCAATAATCCCCTGACCAAAACCATCCCACATGATTCCTCTGCTATATTTAATGCCTTCGAACCCACCACGTCCCTAGAGATTCAAAATACCATTAAAAAAATGAAACCTGCCACACATCCAAGTGACACCATACCCACCAAACATCTTCTCTCCATTCCTGAAATCATAGCACCCTCAATTGCTAAAATTATCAATTGCTCACTAGCTTCCGTAGAAATCCCTAATACGCTTAAACAAGCTATCATCAGACCTATTCTAAAAAAGCCCAAAGCTGATGCCTCTGACCTAACCAACTACTGACCTATTTCCAACCTTCCCTTCATAGCAAAAATCCTTGAAAAAATTGTAAACACGCAGCTCACTGAACACCTGGAAAAATTTGAAAT
The DNA here is from genome assembly GCF_901001135.1 of Rhinatrema bivittatum. NCBI lineage: Eukaryota > Metazoa > Chordata > Amphibia > Gymnophiona > Rhinatrematidae > Rhinatrema > Rhinatrema bivittatum. The sequence continues at coordinate 48,715,447 of NC_042620.1, read as the reverse complement.
TCTCTCACCATTGCAACATGGTTTTCGTAAATGTATGAGCACCGAAACTCTACTCATCTCTCTTATCAATACCATACTTACTAGGTTCGACAAAGGTCAATCCTTCCTACTAGCCATGCTTGACATTTCTGCGGCCTTCGATACTATTAATCACAACATTCTCATTACACGGCTCAAGGAAATCGGCATATCTAACACCCCACTGCAATGGTTTGAAGCTTTCCTACAAGGACGGCAATATAAAGTCAATTTTGAAAACCATGAATTGCAACCATACAATATAAATCACGGAGTACCACAAGGATCTGCTCTCTCCTCTACTCTCTTTAATATTTATATCCTCCCTCTTTGTCACCTACTGACAGAACTTGGCCTTATATACTTCATCTATGCAGATGATGTACAAATTATTATCCCCATCACTGACTCCCTTAATGATGCCCTTAAAAAATGGGATACTGCCCTCACCGCCATTAGTAACCTCCTTACTAGCATCAATCTGGCCATTAACCCCGATAAAACAGAACTTATGGTCATTTCCCCACAGAATCACAAAAACGCAATTGCTGCCACTCACACATCACTCACTTCTCCTGACTTCACTAACACTGTTAAAAATCTTGGAGTCACATTAGACAACCACCTTAATTTTAAAAAACATATCAACAACATTATTAAAGATGGGTTCTTCAAACTACACACTCTAAAAAAATTAAGACCATTACTCTACCAACACGATTTTCATACTGTACTGCAATCCCTCATTTTTTCGAAAGTTGATTATTGTAATGCCCTTCTCCTAGGCCTACCCAAAACTACCATTCTACCACTACAAATGCTTCAGAATGCAGCAGCACGCATTCTCACCAACACCAGAAAATCGGAACATATTACTCCCATACTCAGAGATCTGCACTGGCTCCCCATTGCGCAGAGAATCATGTTCAAAACCTTATCTCTAATACACAAGACCCTACACAATGAAAACATGACATGGTTCAATAATGAACTTTACTTCCACAAACACTCCAGAACCCCTAGAATACAACATGCAGCCACCCTACACACCCCCACACATAAAACCACCACTCATGAGTCAACTAGGAAGCGTGCGATAACCATAGCCGGACCAAACTGTTGGAACAATATGACACCGGAGTTACGGCAAGAAACATGCCCAATAAAATTTAAGCAAAAACTGAAAACATGGCTTTTCCTACAGGCTTATACTTAACCCTTACGCTCTCCTCTCTCCCTTACTCCTACAGCCTTGCCCACTAATGTACTTAAATGTACATCCCCTATTTCTTTATCTCCACACCTGTTTGTTGGCAATTATTCATATCGATTGTATATCAATTGTATATAAGACTTCTATCCCATTTCTTTCTCTCATACCCAGCTTTTCTCTTTTCCAATTGTGTTTTTATAAAATTCATTCTATTTATTTATAGACTTATAAATTCAGTGAGATAACAATTTGCTTTGTACCACTATATTATTTTTCCTTTTCATTGTTCCACTGTTCTCTCCCCTCCCCCCGGTTAACAAGTTTATTGTAAAGCACTATTGCATATGTTCGTTAACAAGTTTATTGTAAAGTTTATTGTTTATTGTAAATGTTTATTGTTTATTGTAAAGCACTGTTGCACATGTTTGTTCTATTTGGCACAACTGCAATGTTTCTGTTAATTGTGAACTGATGTGAGGTTACTAAACAAATGTCGGTATATAAAAACTGCAAATAAATAAATAAATAAATAAGGCCCTAATGCAATTTCATACCCATTCTCATTTCTAAATCTACTTCTCTAGATCATCAAAGAAATTCAAGCTTAGAACCTTGCAGGTGGTTAAGCCTGTTAAAAATAACAATTATTCATATGCATCTCATGCTTACTACCTGTTCTGTTCGCAATAGCATAGAGAGTACACCAAATTAAACTTGTTTCTGATAGTATGCTGTGGTTAAATTTATCTGACTTGAAAGGCCAATACAATATTGACATTCTAAAAATGTGCGTCCGTTTTGTATGCCAGCGGTTTCAATGTACACCCAGCTTCCTCTCCTGGGGGCCTAATACAATTTTTAAATGGGAGGTCATGCTAAAAAGGAGGCACTAGGAACAATTGTGTGCCCCTAATGCCTCTTTGGCAGCAGATGCCCTGGAGAGGTGGCTGTCAGCGGGTTAGGAAACTGACACTCAATTTTACAACGTCCGTTTTCCTAACCTGTGGACAGCCATGGGTTAGAAAAATGGACGTTTGTTAATTGAGGATCTGTTTTCCTAACCTGACCTCTGGCACTTTTTATTTTTTCATTTTTAACCTTTTTTTAAAATTTTGTATTCTTTTAAAAAAAAATTTTTTAACCACTTGGTTCCTCTGACTTAATATTGCCACAATGTTCCTGAACTCTGGCCTAGCCTAGGGTCTCCCTAGGTCTCCACAGACACCCGTTCTTGACAGCTGTGCAGCCCACAAGTCTACCCCCCCACTCACACAGGGCATTAAGGAACTCAAAAAAACAATAGGATTACAGTGGGCTCTGGTAGATTTAGACCTGTGATGCGGAAACACGCGCTGTATCAAGTGACACAAGTACAAAATGCCTTCTCTGTATTAAATACTGAAGAAGTTCTTCAGGAAGAGATTGAAGTGTTACCTGAAAAGAAAGAAGAAACCCAATGCATACAGAAATTCCATAATACAATCAGTAACCAAAAGAAAAAGCTCACTATGCTGGGTGACTCTGTCATCAGAGGCACTAATCTGGGAACTCTCAGCGAGGGAAACACTACAGTTAAAAGCCTCCCAGGATCATCGGCCAGCAGAAATGCTATTCAGACAGTCATTGACAGTAGGACATTATAATGTCACCCCCCAAATACAAATACAAATGCAATAAAAAAAGGCAAAGTGGATAACAAAAGTCAGCTAAATAAGTCACACAGAGAGTCCAAGAAAAACATTAACCTGTACCAGAACATCTGGAAAGCTATGTGCACAAATGCTCGTAGTTTGGCCAATAAAATCCCAGACCTGCAAGCCCTAATGGTGGAGGCGGACTTGGACATTGTTGCTGTCATGGAGACGTGGTTCACGGATTCACATGATTGGATACTACCATACCGGGATATAACTTATTAAGAAAGGACAGAGAGGACAGAAAAGGGGGAGGAGTGGCTCTTTATGTCAAAAATAATATCCAAGCAACTGAGCTGCAGGGAAGATGGGGCAAAGAAGAAGCTTTATGGACCGTCCTAAAAAAAGATGATGGGACATCCGTTTTTACTGGCGTGGTTTACAGGCCTCCAAATCAAATGGAAGTATTAGACAGAGATCTGATTGAAGACATCCAAAAGATGAGTATGAAGGGAGATGTGGTGATTATTGGAGATTTTAATCTACCGGATGTAAACTGGAGAATCCATTCTGTGGAATCTAACAGTAGTAGAGAGATAGTGGATGCCCTGCAAGTGGCTTTGTTCAAACAAATGGTAATGGAGCCTACAAGGGAGAGAGCTATACTCTATTTAGTGCTCACTAATGGAGATAATGTCTCTAATGTCCGGGTGGGTGCCCACCTCAGCACCAGTGATTATCAAATGGTATGGTTTCATATCACTAATACAATACAGAGAAGTCGCACGAAGACCAGGGTTTTGTGTTTCAAAAACACGGACTTTGTTGAAATGGGCAAGTATCTGGAGGAAGAACTAGAAGGATGGGAGAAAACGAGAGATGTGGAACAACAGTGGGTCAAACTAAAAGGAGCAATTACTGAAGTGACTAATATATATGTTAGAAAAGTAAAGAAAAGCAAGAAGAGAATGAAACCTATCTGGTTCACAAAGGAGGTGGCTGATAAAATAAAAGTTAAAAGAACAGGGAAGGCCCGGTTCCTCTCCAGGTTAAACGTGCCCCCTCAGGCAGGGCGGCGCTGGACGCATGCTTCCTGGTTCCTCCTTGATGGCGTAGGGCCGCGCAGCCCTCTTCCTGGTCTTGGCGAGCCGGCCCCTTCTAGGCGTGCTTCCCCGCCTCCTGCCTATTCTTAAAGGGCCAGGATGACTAATTGCCTGCAGCTGTCTGACAGGAGGTGGAGAACCTGAGAGTATATAGGGAGACTTCCTCTTCCTGCCCTTTGACTTGGCAATGAGTCTGCTCACTCCTGTGAGTCTTCTGGTTCCTCTGGTAGCCTTTCTCCTCTGTTCCTGGATGGATCTCTGACTTTGGACCGGCAAGCGACGATTCTCTGGTATTTGACCTCGGACTGGCAAGCAGGATTCTCTGGTATTGGACCTTGGACTGAACTCCGATGGATCTTTCATCTTCAAGGGCCCACCTGTCCCAGCGGTCCGGATCCCTATGGGCTCCTTCCAGGGGAACCGCGGGCTTCCAGGGGCGAAGACTTCAATCAGTTCCTGCTTTTATCCAGCCTCGCCACCCGATGAGAGAACCTGAGGATCCATCTCCTCAGATAGTACCAATTCCTCATTGGTCTAAGGGTCCACATCTTCTTAATCTTTGTAACAGCAACAGAGTGGACACGCCGGAAGGAGTAGAGAGAATGAGATGGGATTTAAGGAAGCTGGAAGACTGGTCGAAGATATGGCAGCTGAGATTCAGTGCCAAGAAGGGCAGAGTCATGCATATGGGGTGTGGAAATCCAAAAGAAATGTATTCGATGGGGGGGGGGGGGGGGGGGGGGGGGGGGGGGGGGGGGGGGGTGAAGGGCTGATGTGCACGGAGCAGGAGAGAGACCTTGGGGTGATAGTGTCTAACGATCTGAAGTTGGTGAAACAATGTGACAAGGCGATAGACAAAGCCAGAAGAATGCTGGGCTGCATAGAGAATGGAATATCGAGTAAGAAAAGGGAAGTGATTATCCCCTTGTACAGTTCCTTGCTGAGGCCTCACCTGGAGTACTGTGCTCAGTTCTGGAGACCGTACCTCTGAAGGGACAGAGACAGGATGGAGGTGGTCCAGAGAAGGGCGACCACAAAGGTGTATGGTCTTCATCGAATGCCTTATGAGGAGAGATTGAAGAATCTAAATATGTATACTGTTATGATATGAAGGTTTTTGGTGGATTCTTAGGGACAACAGTGATAGAGTCTCCCACAGGGAGGAGCCCCGCAGGGACTGTAGCACCAGGCTAGACTCAGATGCACAAACACAGAGACATAGTGAGGGTAAAAGTAGCGCCGGCGCCATTTTGAATATTGGCAATACGGCCCACGTACAGGAGGTCGCTCCCGGACCCCCGCTGGACTTTTGGCAAGTCTTGTGGGGGTCAGGAGGCCCCCCCAAGCTGGCCAAAAGTCCCTGGGGGTCCAGCGGGGGTCTGGGAGCGATCTCCTGCACTCATGACGTCGGGTGACAGGTACCAAAATGGCGCCGGCACTACCTTTGCCCTGTCATATGGTAACAGCAAAGGGCCACCGGCGCCATTTCTTTTAACGCAGCCGTGGCCCGAGAGTGGGAGATCACGCCGGGACCCCCCCACTGGACCCCAGGTAATTTAAAACATTTTGGGGGGCTTCGGGAGGGTGGGGGATTTATTTTAAAGGGTCGGGGTGGGTTTTAGGGTGCTGGTTTTCCCGCCCTCCCCCGATTTACGATTTTTTACGATTTAAAAAAAACAAAAACCATGACGATCAGATTTCCCTCCCCCCCAGCCAAAATAGATCGTTAAGACGATCGATCACCCGATTCACATCCCTAGTTTTAATATGATCCAAAGTCAACGACAAACCTTTTCCATTACAAAAAAATCAGCAGAACCAGAGGTCACAATTTAAAACTCCAGGGAGGAAGACTCAGAACCAGTGTCAGGAAGTATTTCTTCACGGAGAGGGTGGTGGATGCCTGGAATGCCCCTCCGGAGGAAGTGGTGAAGACTAAAACTGTGAAGGATTTCAAAGGGGCGTGGGATAAACACTGTGGATCCATAAATTCTCGAGGATGTGAATGGAGAGAAGAGGCATAGGGGTGGCTTGTGGGAATGATGGCTACTTCCTGGTGATTATTACCCTTATTCAATAAACATACACACGGTTGATGCGACTCCAACATTGCTCTATGCTTCAACGGCAAGAGGAAATGTGTGACAAAGGATTTACATTCACAAATAAGTGTGGGAGTAGCTTGCTTGTTGCGGTAGTTACTACCCCTAACCAATTAAACCTGATACTTCACTTTGAATATATATTCAGCGCAGCTCACTGCTTCAACGGCAGGGGGGAATGAAGATAAGATGATTTGCAGTCAGACAACTACCAACTAGGATTGAATTGCATAGTCTGGGTAAATAAATAAGTGTGGGAGTAGCTTGCTTATTGCGGCGGTTACTACCCCAAACTAATTAAGCCTGATACTTCACTTTGAATACATAAACAGCGCAGCTCACTGCTTCAATGGCAGGGGGAATGAAGATAAGAGGATTTACATTCAGACAACTACCAACTAGGATTGAACTGCATAATCTGGGAAACAAATAAGTGTGGGAGTAGCTTGTTTGTTGCGGCTGTTACTTCCCCGAACCAATATTTCACTTTGAATACATATACAGCGCAGCTCACTGCTTCAACGGCAGGGGGATGAAGAAAAGAGGATTTATATTAAGACAACCAACAAGGATTAAATTGCACAGGCTGGGTAAACAAATAAGCGTGCGAGTAGCTTGCTTATGATACTTCACTTTTATGCAGCTCCAGCCCTGCTCTCTATATCAATGGCAGGTCTGGAAGGAAAATTAGAAGCAAAAAGTTACCAATAAGAGCCCTGACCTCAGCGGTCAGAGTAACAGATAAGTATGAGAAAAATAACTATGAAAGCTTGCTGGGCAGACTGGATGAGCCGTATGGTCTTCTTCTGCCATCACTTCTATGTTTCTATATATGTTTCCTAACACAAGGCCTCTCTTTGCTTCCTGAACTCTGGCCTAGTCTGGGGTCTCCCTAGGCCTCTTCCAGACTCTAGGCCTCTTCTGTCTTGCCCCTCGCGGCTTTCCTGTCCATGTTCTGTCTTGTCCTTGTTCTGTCCAGCCCTGTCCTGTCTTACTCTGTGACTGCCCTAGTCTCTCTGCCAGTATTCTTTGGTTCCCCACTTACTCGCAGTCGTACCTGAGTTCCAGTTCACCCTTAATTCCATGCACCTCCATTCTGTTCCTGTGTTCCAGTTCACTCTTACCTCCACACATCTCTAGTCTGTTCTTGTATTCCCATTCACTCTTACCTCCACGCAGCTCCAGTTCATTCCTGAGCTCCAGCCCAGCCTGCTCACCATACCTGAGCTCTAGTCCAGCCTACACTCCATTCCTGAGCTTTAGTCCTACCTACACACATCATCTCTTGCTCTAGCCTCACCGGACAGCCCAAATCTAGCTTTAGCCTATTATGCCATCCTGTGCCAGCCTGGAGATGGAGTCTACCACCCTTCTCTAGCTCAAACCTGCAACATCTCTCTTCTGCAGTTGGAGCCTCTGGGTCTCAAGAGAGTGAATGCCTGGAGCAGCCTGTGAGGAGCTTCAGGGAGGAATTCATATAGGATTTCTATTGAATGGGAGTATGCCCGATCCTCCTACCTCTGCTAAGAGTTATCTTTAACTGTTTTGTGAAGTTTTGAGATCCATAAAGAAACAGACCAGGTTCCAGTATGTCTGCAGCTGTAAGAGTTCTGCTACTAAGTTGTGAGGGAGTATATAGGAAACTCCCTTAGTCTACCTTAATGCACCAGGCACAGGTGTCCCGCCCAGTCCTCCTTAAGGGTGAAACCTGCAGAGAATCCTGGGTGAAGGGATCGCAGTTAAGCTGGGCTGCCGCTTGTTGCTATTATTATAAAAAGAATCTGAATTGCCTGAACTCTCCTGAGATTTAAGGTGAACTGCTACACTGTTGTTTTTGTTTGCATTTCTTGTCCTGAGGTATCTGAAGTGAAGGCCGGTGACCACTTTGTTTGTTTGAATGCACTGTAAATAAAGAGCACCGAAGCACAGCCAGAGTCTACTGGTGGTTTCCTCTGGCTATACCCAAGCCATTGACCGCTCGAGTTACCACACAAGGGAAGAGTGCAGCATGAGCTTCTCCAGGGGTGGTCTAAACACAAGAGGGAAAAGGAGAGCCTAAAGATTGAAGGCTCAATCATCCTGACCAGAGTGTCTGGTTCTGTTCTTGCTCAATGAATGAGGAGTGGAAGAAAGTAAAAAGATGTATTAGGTACCAAAGAGGAGACCAAAAAAGGAAAAGATAGTTCCCTGGAGTAACCCAAAGGGGCACCTAAATTCAAGGGAGGACCTTGCATGTATGTGAATTGTTTTACTGACTTTAGTGTAAACAAAAAAGGTTAAAGAATAATTTTCACAAGTTTGCCTAGGTGGAGTACTTTGGAAGATGGTTGTGGTGGCTTGGACCTTAGGGGAAGGTATCTCCTGGTTTCTTTTCCCCGTTGTGTTGCCTTGGTTGGAGTGATGGCATTTGAGGAATCCTGGGCCATTTGGTGTAGTTGTCCTAAGTTTAAAAAAAATAAAGAAATTTTGATGCCGCCCAGCCCAGGGGCTGATGACGGAAAGATGAAGGCAGTGCTCCAACAGTGAGGACAGGGCTTGTTGGAGGAGTGCAGAAGCAGTGCTGGAGGAGCAGCACAGCCATGGGGGCAGGGGAGAGCTTCCTGCAGTACCGGAAGACGTGCTTTGTAGGTATAGGAGGGGGGTGGAGCCAGCAGAAGGCTGTCAATGCCAATGTTGCTGCTGCTCCTTCCCAGCCACAGCGGTGACATGAGAGAGCCTGCATCATCATGGTTCTGCTGCTCGAGGCACGTTGAGGTGTCTGGGGGCTTTTGAAAAGCCCCCGGCAATAATCAGAGGCACAGGCTGACTTTTTCAGCGACATTGGAGTGATGCCATTTCCAGGCCACAGTTACAGCCCGGTAGGACTAAAAATAAGTGAAAATGTAAAATCTAAATAAAAATAACAAAAAGGGAACATCAGTACAGTAGTCGGAGGCTCCAGTCATGCTCCTACTATAGGCGAAATACAGAGGAAAGTCTGAAATTAACATCAGTGGCATCAAAGGATTTATTGCCACAAATAATATAAAAGTGGTAAAAATAAGTGACAGGGTGCCCCAAGGGGAGTGATTTTATGGAGCAAAAGTGAGGTATAATTAATAAACTGACTCCATTCCAGACAGTCTGAGATAGTTGAGTCTGTGTTTTACCCAGTAGTATAGTTCAAATTGATGCATATAGGGAAAAATAACCCTTGCTGTAGTTACACAATGTTAGGTTCCATATTAGGAGCTACCATCCAGGAAAGAGATCTAGGTGTCATAGTGGATAATACATTGAAATTGTCAGCCCAGTGTGCTATGGTGATTAAAAAAGCAAACAATGTTAGGAATTTATTAAGAAGGGAATGGAAAATAAAACAGTGGATGTCATAATGCCTCTGTATCGCTCCATGGTGAGACCACACCTTGAATACTGTGTGCAGTTCTGGTCACTGCATCTCAAAAAGGATATAATTGGACTGGAGAAAGTGCAGAGAAGGGTGACCAAAATGATAAGGGGCATGGAACAGCTCCCTAGTGAGAAATGACTAGAGAATTTAGGGCTGTTCAGTTTGGAGAAGAGACAACTGAGGGGGGATATGATAGAAGCCTACAAAATCATGAAAGGACTTGAACAAGTTAATGTAAATCGGTTATTTACTCTCTCAGACAATAGAAGGACCAGAGGGCACTCTATGAAGTTAGCAAGTAGGTCATTTAAAACAAATCGAAGAAAATTATTTTTTCACTCAGCGCATAGTTAAGCTCTGGAATTCACTGCCAGAGGATGTGGTTACAGCAGTTAGTGTAAATGGGTTTAAAAAAGGTTTGGATAAGTTCCTAGAGGATAAATCCATAAACTGCTATGATGGTAATTAATAAGCAATATTAGCTTGTGATCTATGTAATGTTTGGGTAGTTGCCAGGTTCTTGTGATTTGGATTGGCACTGTTGGAAATAGTATACTGGGCTTGATGGACCTTTGATCTGACCCAGTATGACATATTTCAAATGATATTACCATTAGTGATGGTATTTTAATAATAACAATGTATTTTATTATTTTGTAATGCTAAGTATAGAACTTTAATGAGATTTTAGTAATTCCAATGGGCACTATTCGGTGTATTTTTAATTTTTAAACTTTTGATTTTAATTTAATTTAATTTTATCTTTATTTATAACAATGTCTATTTTTTACTTTATATCAGTTATTATGTTTTTTGGGAAAAAGTAAGAATGGTTTGTCCCCAATTTATCTGTAAACCGACGTGAAGTGCAAACAATATGTTCGGTATATAAAAATGTTTAAATATATAAATAAAAATAAATTTCTTATGTTCTTATCTTATGAAGCTGTTGCTATGACAACCCAGCCAGCCTTTTGGCAGAAACGTGTAAACAGCTAAGTGATTTGGTTTGTGGTAAACCTTCAGGTTAGTGCTTTAACCAGCTTCTCTGGAGTTTTTATGAGAACTTTAACTAATTTAAAAAACTTTAAAATTTTCCTGAGTCAATATACATTCCAAAATCATTTGTATATACAAATCTTTTTATTTTAATTGAATGCCTGAAAATTGTTAAATGGTTAAAAAACAATTTCCTGAGTCATTCACCACCTATAGTGGGGAGGATGAAGGGTTGACTGACAGACCTGGATAAGGAATACCAGGGTGTAGAATGGGCACTGTGCTTTTGTGACATCATGAGAGCATGGGTACCACTTGGAAGAGATGCTGGTTACAGTTATAGATTTTTTGAGCGAGATAGTTGATTATGCTCAGAGCAGAAATGCTGTGCTCAGACTCTGCCTTGAGAGCACAAAAGTTGCATAAAAACAGATTTATGCATTTGTCATTTGTATAAGTGTGTAAGGTGTGTTAAAAAATTTTAATTTAGAAATTCAGACAAGAAAGGAGCCAATGTAGTTAAAAGTAAAACTAATTAAAGCTGAAGCATGGAAGGTATTTTTCAGATTTTATACAGGCCAATTCAGAAACAACATGCGGGAGAGCCGGCACTCCGAGTTGAGCGCCCACTCTCCCGACGCGCGCCCAGCCAGTTCCCTGGGCGCGCTATTCTCTATTTAAATTATGTGTCGCGGTAATAAGGAGGCGCTAGGGGCAATAGCGCGTCCCTAGTGCCTCCTTATTAGCGTGTGGCGGCTGTCAGCGGGTCCGACAACCGACGCTTAATTTTACCAGCGTTGGTTTTCGAACCCGCTGACAGCCATGAGTTTAGAAAATGGACGCCGGCATAATTGAGTGTCCGTTTTTGAACCCGCCGACTGGCAGGCATATTTTTTTTTTTTTATTATTTTCTTTATTGAATGTTTTATGGATTGTAAGCATAACAGTGAGGTCTAGTCAGTTTTCAACAACCACATTAAACCCCATCCCTTCCCCCCACCCTCTTCCCCCCATCCTCCCCCCCAGCAGGGACCCGAAGCACTTCGTCTTCTCAGAGCTTCATGGGCTTCCGTACAGAGACTCTGTTGCGATCCCTCCTGTCGCTGCGCCACAGGAGGCATCTTACCTTCTCTTCTGGAGGCCGCTCCGAAGTCAGGGCCTCACCTGCGAACTATCCAGGATTGCTCCAGGGCCTGGGAGGCCCTGCTGTTCTTAAGGCCTGCCTGTGGCTTGCTTGGCTCTGCTTGGATTTCCTGGTTCGGCCACGCCCTTCTCCCTAGGAGCCGGCCCGTGGCACTCCACCTCAGTTTAAGGGCTATCGAGGGGCGGTCCAGGTGAACTCCTCCCAGGGAGTTGCCTGCATACAGCAGTATAAAAGGACTTTCACTTCAGTTCCTGTTTGCCTTTGGATTTAGTCTCACAGTCGTCTGTGCCTCTTCCTCGATCCAGGTCCTACGTGGTCTCGCTTGTCTTGACGGCTCCCTGTCCTGTATCTCTGCCTGTTTCCTTGATGTTGGTTCCAGATGTTCCTAGATGTTTGTTCCTGTTCCAGTTCCTGATGTTCCAGCTTGCTTCAGACTGCCAGGAGTGCAGTATCCCGCTTCAGACTGCCAGGAGTGCAGTACCCCGCTTCTTCTCTGCGCTTGCCCCATTCTCCATGTGGTCCGCGACCAGCCTTCCTGGGCTGTGTAGGGCGCGCAGTGGGACAGGTGGTCCGCGACCAGCCCATTGGGTCCACCTGTGTAGGTGGGCTGTGTAGGGCTCCCTGAGGGACAGTGCCAATGTCTTCCTTCCCAGCCCTCGTCTATGATGTCTTTGCTTCAGCCCTCGTCTATGATGTCTCAACTTCGGCCCTTGTCTATGATGTCTTCTGTGTTTCAAGGACTCTGTCTGCCCTTGTCCTCTGTCCGGCCTGCTGCCCAATGCCGTTACCCAGCGGCAGGTCCGAAAGGGCTTGGAACAGTCGGAGGACCGTTCATCAATCAACATTGTGTTGTTGGTTGCCGTGGGCGTGCAGGTCCAGTTGAGGGTCAGACCTTGTTCTCTAGTCCTTGCTTCAGCTTTGCCTCGCCTAGCTCTCCATGCTTGCACCAGCTCACCTCCTATGGTGTGGCTTGGGGCTCCTCCCTGAGTCTTGCCGTGGCCCAAGGGTTCACATCACATGCTCTAGAGGCGACCGCGCTCCTCGCGCCCGCAGCAGAACCCGAAGGCCTCCAAACCCTCGGTTCTTCAGCAGCATGGAGGACGCGCTCGCAACAGACTCGGTATGTATATTTAGTATATACAGCGATAAGATCTTTCTTGGCTTGTGGGAGCGTTGTCCAGAATTTATGCCATATAGCAAAACACTTGTTCCGCGCGTTCAGAGGCTGAGATCTAGCGGTCATATATTCATATTGCATCAGGTGAGTAAGGCGGGCATGGGGCTCCTATTTTCACAGCTTGAGGCAGATTTTATTTTTGGTGTACAGAAAAGCAGTTTTTTCTTCTTTTTCTGTACACTTTCCCGGTGCTTTCTAAGGGGTAATAACAGTGCGTCTGAAACGTTCAGCCAAATGGGGGCTAAACGGTGCGCTCGGCCGAGCACACCATTCTGTATCAGCCTGATAGAAACTAATTAGAGTTGCTATGAAAAGAATTTAAAAGAGAAAAGTACTGTTAAATACTAGATGAAAACAATTTCACTTGTAAGTCCTGAATGATTCATTCCTTGAACCTTTTAAGTACTTTTAATGGAAAATACAGCAAAGTGAGAAAAGTTATCCTTAATCCTATAGGGAAGTGCTCCATTTTCTGGTAGCTGAGCCAAAAGCCAGTACAGACTCCTGAAGGGAGATAACTGCAGAGTAAAATTCAAAAAGGATCTGATTAAATGTAGGTAGCAACTAAATGGTGTCAGACAGTCTGCTAGTCATTAACTCCATTGTTCCAATACAGAGAATAAGAGAATTCCCTATAATTAAGTGGCATAAGTAGTTGATTCCAAACTGAGTACTTCACAGTCAGTTTGTATCAGTGGAATTAAGGAAAGAGCAAACAATTGAGATAATACTTTCATTTCCACTGAAACCAGAGAGAAAGTGTCTTGTGAGAGTGATTGAATATCACACATTAGGGTTAACTGTTCCTTCAATGTAGAAAAGAGACTATTGATTATCTATGTGCTATTAGTGAAAACAGTTCTACAAGCTGTCAGACACACACTAGGGAGCACTGTGGAAGAATGGAAGATATTTGGGGAAAGTGCAAATGATTTCTTTCCTTTTGTTTATTTAAAAAAATAGTATAGTAGTAAGAAGACAGGAGAAGAGTGGAGGAGAGACACCTCATTCAAATGACATGGGAGACAATGTATTCTCAGAGCCAGGGAAAGTAAAGATAAGTGTGCACAGCACCATCTTCACACCTATTCATCTAGCTAGACTCGGGAACTGAAAACTCAAAAGAAAAGAAACATCAACCAACACACATGTTCAGGAGAATACTAAAATACAAGAATTGTTAGTTGGGTAAGAAGGAGAAACAGAACAAAAGAGACACTGAATTAGAAAACCATACTTACCTCTGAAGAATGAAGATCCAGAGCAATAAAACTCCTGGAAAAGAAACAACACAAAGAATCAAGTTCAAATAATAATACTACCATCTGACAAAATAAAAAAGAACAAAAGAGGTATGCATATCTGAAAAGTAGCTGTTAATCCATCTTGGAGAACTGGTTCTATAAAAAGAAACAGGGACATAACTGATTTGCATTGTTATTGCCATTGTTTCTTGTGACGTCTGTTTTGCTTTAAAGAAGTTTGCTGCCAACCAAATATTGCTTCTCAATAAAATTTTAATCAGCAAAACTTAAAAATTCTCATCTTTAATTTTAATCCTACTTCACCTCTCAATCTTTGGGAGACTGTAGTGAATGGGTTCCGGACCCCTTTCTGTACAAAAGACCCAACTGGGAAAAGGACATCAAATACTTCAATTTGTGCGATTCCATCTAGAGATCTTGCAACACTGAACCATCTAAAACCCAGCTAAATTCGGTAACTGACATACTATGTATGTGCATACTTATCTTTACTTTCCCTGACACAACTGGTGAGCAGTATAAATTAGCTTTATTTTATGGATGCAGTGAGAATCCATTGCCCATTTCACCTCCAGCTGGCAGGTCATACTATAAACTGCTTGGACTATGTATCAGCTTGGTGCCTCTCACTTCCCCCAGTGGACATCTTGTTTCCTGCTTAGAAACGTGGGGGTAGATTTTAAAAAAGCGCGCCTTCGCGTACTTTTGTTGGCGCATCAGGCGCCAACAAAAGTACGCTGGATTTTAGTAGATACGCGCGTAGCCGAGCGTCTCCGCTAAAATCCTGGATCGGCGCGCGCAAGGCTGCCGATTTCGTGTAGCCGGCGCGCGCTGAGCCGCGCAGCCTGCTGCCGTTCCCTCCAAGGCTGCTCCGAAATCGGAGCAGCCTCGGAGGGAACTCGTTTTCGCCCTCCCCTCACCTTCTCCTCCCTTCCTCTATCTAACCCACCCCCCCGGCCCTATCTAGACCCCCCCTACCTTTGTTGGGGGATTTACGCCTCCCGGAGGGAGAAGTAAATCCCCGCGCGCCAGCGGGCCGCTAGCGGGGATTTACTTCTCCCTCCGAGACGCGACCTGGGGGCGGTTCCGGAGGGCGCGGCCATGCCCCCGGACCGCCCCGGGCCGAAACCACGCCCCCGGGCCCGCCCCTGAAACGCCACGTCCCTCCCCCAAAATGCGGCGCCGATTTGACACGCCCCCCACCCCTGACCTGCCCCCCTCGAAAAACCCCGGGACTTACGCAAGTCCCGGGGCTCTGCGCGCGCCGGTAGGCCTATGGAACATAGGCGCACCGGCGCGCAAGGCCCTGCTCGCGTAAATCCGCCCGGATTTACGCGAGCAGGGCTCTTAAAATCCGCCCCATAGTTATACTCACATCAGTCAATTGAGAGCTAGTTCCTACTTCCTTCTGGTCCTTATACTCTGGCTTGGTCTTTGTTGCCTGAATCCAGAAGACTTCTTTGTCTCTGGTTTCTGCTTTAGCATTCCAGCTTGACCTTTACATGTTTCTGCTTTCCTGGTATGCTCCAGCTTCCTGCTCTGTTCCAGGATTCTCATTCTTTGTTTGTATCGAGGGCTACCACGTTTATCATGTATCACCAGCCACCAGCATCTGAGGGTTCAACCTGAGAAGGTGGTTGTCATAAACAGAAGACCTTCTACAGTTGAAAACTAAGAGTTTCCTTAGGAATACAACTCAAAATCATAAGGCTACATGGCGCATTATAATCTTCTACAAGGCCACTCAAAGGGTCAAACCACTCCCCACTGCTCATAAGAGATTTTTAAGAACAGAGATGGAACACTCATGTTGATAGATACATATAGATGCTAATCCTGATTTGAACAACTTAATGTAAATCAGTTAATTACTCTCTCAGACAATAGAAGGACCAGGGGGCAATCTATAAAGTTAGCAAATAGCTCATTTAAAACAAATCAAAGAAAATTCTTTTTCACTCAGCGCATAGTTAAGCTCTGGAATTCATTGCCAGATGATGTGGTTACAGTAGTTAGTGTAAAAGGGTGTTATAAAGGTTTGGATAAGTTCCTAGAGGAAAAATCCATAAACTACTATGACTGTAATTAATAAGCAATAGTAGCTTGTGATTTATCTAAAGTTTGGGTACTTGCCAGGTACTTTTGATGTGGATTGGTCATTGTTGGAAACAGGATACTTGGTCTGACCCAATATGGAATATCTTATGTTCTTATGTTCTTAAGAACTGGTCTGCCTGCTCTTTAGAAACAGAAACATGATACATAAAAAGACTGTATGGCCAATCCTTGCTGCCCATCTATCCAATTAATTGAGCATTATAATTCTCATCACTTCCTTAGAGATCCCCTGTATTTATCCCATGGTTTCTTGAATTCAGATACTGTTTTTGTCTCCCAGCACCTCCACTGGGAGGCTGTGCCATGCATCCACCACTCTCTCTGTAAAGAAATATTTCCTGAGATTTCTCCTGAATCTATCACCTTTCACTCTCATCATTGAAAAAGGCTCACCTTCTATGCATGGAAATCCTTTGAGATATTTGAATGTCTCTATCATATCTCCCCTATCTCACTTTTCCTCTAGGATATACATGTTTAGATCTTTAAGTCTAGCCCCATATGCTTTAGAATGAGCACCACTGACCATTTTAATAGCCACTCTCTGGACTGACGCCATCCTGTTTATATCCTTTTGACGGTGCGGTCTCCAGAATTATACAAATTCTTCCAAGTGAGGTCTCACCAGGGCCCTATACAGAGGCAATATCAGCTCCTTTTTTTCTGCTGACAATTTCTCTCCTTATTCAGCCAAGCATCTTTCTGGCTTTTACCATTGCTTTATCCACCTGTTTGGCCACCTTAAGATCATCAGATACAATTAACCCCAGATCCCGCTTTTCCATTGTACTTAGAAGAATTTCATCTCCAATATTGTACCTTTTTCTTGGGTTTTTGCAACCTAAATGCATTACTCTGCTTTTTTTTTAGCATTAAATCTTAGCTGCTAGACCTTAGACTATTCCTCGAGCTTTGCTAGTTCCCTCATCATGTTTTCCCCTCCTTCCTGGCTGTTCACCCTGTTACAGATTTTGGTATCATTGGCAAAAAGACAAACCTTTCCAGACAACCCTTCCATTATGTCGCTCACAAAAATGTTGAAAAGAACCGGTCCAAGGTCCAATCCCTGAGGCACACCACTAGTAACAACCCCCTCTGGAAAGAAAAAAAACTCAATTTCTCCTAGGATGGAGCTTGGCATGGAAAACTTACGTCAAACGTTCTGGAACTTTGTGCATACTGAGCATGCTCAGCATGTCCTATACCACGCGGGGTCCCTCTTTAGTCTCTTTTTTTCCATGGAGCTTTTACCTCGCAGTGAAGTGAGCTTGTGACTTTTCTTTTGAAATTGCCTTGGAAAACTTTTGCGCTGATAATTTCCAGTTTTTCCTGTGTTTTCTTCGATGTGGGTCCCTCTTTGGTTCCCCTTAGACTCTCAGTCAAGTTTTTCAGTGGTTCAGTAAGTTTATTTTGGTTCTGTTTCCCCCTTGGTGGTGGTGACTTGGTGCCCACTGGCATCTGTCGTCCATCATCATTGCCTTTCATTTTTTCCCTCTGTGTTTGTATCAGCATGGCCTCGTCCGGTTTCCATTGATGCCCCCAGTGCCCGAGGACCATGTCTATCATCGGCCCACATTAAGTGTATATACCCTGCCTATGGACATTGCATGACATCCGGGTTGCTGCTTGTGCAACCAGGTGATCCCAAATGGGCGTCGCCCTTGATTCAAGAAGATGGAGAAGCTCTTTGGGTCGAAAAAGTCCGAAGCATCGGCGGCATTTGCACCGAAGGACCTTGGAACCACACCAATGGATACAGAGCCATCAACATTGGCGGGGCTATTGGTCCCGTCAATGCCGCCGGTGAATAGGGGCACTGGGGACTAGCCCATGTCGGTCTCTTCCAAGTTGAGGACGTTGGGTTCATTGTCATTGACCTCGGCACCGTGGAAAGACCAGGCCGAGCACCGAGGGAAGCTGAGGTAGCATCGGCACCGGTCACCTTTGATGCATGATGCTGGGCTCAGGACAGCGCTGGTGCATACCGAGATGCCCATTCTCCATTGATGCCGGGGGTCTCTGACAGTTTCTACCGATCCTGATATCAGTTGCCAATCCACTTCAGGGATCCGAGGAAGACCTGGCCACCCCTCCTGCCTCCCAGTTGATTTTGGCATCGGCAAATTTCCAGCTGGCAGTCGAGTGAGACCTGTGGGGCATTGAGTCAGTAGCACCGACAGTGCTGATACCTGCGCTGTCCCTGCTGGAACCACTGCTGGAATGACTCAAGTGCTCATCGGTGTGTTACCGACCCAGTTGGCGTTGGTTCCTGGGAGGCCACCGATGCCCAGCGGGGCACCGATGCTTCCCCCGACCAATCCAGTTCTCATTGTCAGTTCCTCTGAGGAGGAAGCTCTATTGAGGCTGGCAGGGGCACTGAGACCTGCAGTTCCCCATCCAGCTTTGCCGGCACCAGTGTCATGGGTGCCGATGCCTCTGGATGAAGGCCAAGCAGCTAGGGCCACATCCCCTGTGGATTATAGTGAGGATGAGGCCCCGTATGACCCCTGGTAAGATGACTGTGCAGAATCTTCTTCCGAGGACTTGGAATGTCTCCCCTCAGAACCGTCTTCTCCAGAGGAACAAAGGAGGTCTCTACAGGAGGACCTGACCTTCACAGGTTTTGTGAGGGCGATAACTGAGGCCATCCCTTTTAAGTTGATGACAGAGAAGGACGCCAGGAACAAAATGCTGGAAATCCTCCATTTCAAGGAGGCTTCTAAAGAGATTGTGGCGGTCCTGGTGCACAAAATCTTTAAGAGGTTGCTTCTGAGGATCTGGGAGCACTCCCTCACAGTACCTCCAATAAATAGGAAGGCGGATGGGGTTTACCTTGTCCAACTGGCTACCAGATTCGAAAAGCATCAGCTGTCACATCAATCGGTAGTGGTCAAATCTGCTCTCAATAGGGCCAATTGCTCTCGTAACCATGTCTCGGCACCCCCAGGAAGGATAATGGAGTGATGGACACTCTTGGGAGGAAAGTATTCCAGGGGGGGGCATGCTCATTGCCTGCATCGCCTTCTACCAGCTACATGAGCCAAAATGTGCGCAACCTCTGGAAGCAGGTGCAGGAGGCAGCCAAACAGCTGCCTCAACAGCAGCAAGACACCTTCCTATCGCTGGTTTGTCAGGGCTTGAAGTATAGAAAACATGAGGTTTGGTCAACCTACAATGTTTTTGAGAAGGCAGCAAGAGTCTCTGCAGCAGGAATCGGCGCCTGTAGAATGGCATGGCTGCGGGCCTTGGATCTCTGACTGGAGGCGGATCTCTGACCGGAGGTACAAGAAAGCTCACTGACCTGCCGTGTATAGGAGAAAATCTCTTCAGAGATAAGGTAAGGGATGCAATGGCCCAGTTGTGAGATCACCATGAGGACCTCCATCATCGCTCTGCCAGCACTTCAGATCCGCCTTCCTCAGCCAGGAGGTCTGAAAGGCAGGGTCAGAGGAGGTCTTTCTACCACCAGAGGAAGTACTGTCCTCCGGCCCCTCACTTCTGTTCAGAGAGGGTGAGCTCTCGTGGCTGTCCCAGGCAGCCCAAGCCCTAGCCGGTGCCCTAGCCAAATCCTGGGATGGGGTTTTGACTGGATCATAGGGAGCATGAGCCAGCACCTGTACCCAAGATGCTGGACCCACTGGTCGGGGGCAGATTATGGTTCCTCACAAATCGGTGGCCCAGTATAACCTCGGACAGGTGGGTTCTGTCCATCGTCTGTCAAGGGTACCAATTGAACCTATTGGGTGTCCCGCCAAATTCTCCTCTGTGCCCATTTTGGAGGCAATAGTGCATCAAGAGGCACTGTTAAGGGAGCTTTTCACCCTCTTAATGGCCAGAGTGGTCGAACCTGTCATACCAAGGCAAAGAGGGCAGGGATTCTACTAATAGTACTTCCTGATTCCAAAGAGAACAGGGGCATTCCGTCCCATCCTAGTCCTGAGGGCCTGGAACAATTTTCTAAAAAAGAAAAGTACAAGATGGTTTCCCTGGACATCCTGATTCCCTTCCTGCAAAAAGGAGACTGGCTATGCTCCCTCGATTTAAAGGACATGTACACTCACATTGAGATCTTCCCAAGTTACCGGAAGTATCTCCGATTTGTAGTGCGAAGACAACATTTCCAGTACAGAGTGTTGCCATTCGGGCTAGCGTCAGCCCCATGTGTCTTTTCAAAATGCCTGGCCATGGTGGGGGTGCACTTCCGCAGGCTGGGAGTGCATGTTTTCCCTTATTTGGATGGCTGGATGGTCAAGAGCGCCTCTCAGGCAGGGGCAGATCAGTCCATGCGCTTGATCATCCGGGTGTTGGAGTCACTAGGGTTCATCATCAACTACCCAAAGTTCCATCTCAGCCCATCACCTCGACTGGATTTCTTAGAAGCCCTGCTAGACATGACGCAGGCAAAAGCCTTCCTGCTGAGATCCAGGGCAGTCACTTGGCGTCCATAGCAGCGGTGATTCAACAGAGCCAGCAGGTGTCAGCTCAACACATATTGAGGCTATTGGGCTACATGGCCACAACCATCCATGTTACTCCCTTGGCATGCTTACACATTCACAGAGCCCAATGGATCCTGAGGTTGCAGTGCCACCAGGCTACCCAGAACCTCCAGGCCTGCATCCAAATCTCTCCGTCTCTGTGGGACTCTTTGTCCTGGTGGCAGGTTTCTCAAATTTGGAACAGAGAATATCTTTCCAAACTCCGCCAACCCAAATTGCCCTAACCATGGCTGTGACCTATGGTCCACCCAGGAAGCACAGTGTCAAATCAACTTCCTGGAGCTTCAGGTGATCAGATACGTGCTGTGGGCTTTCAGAGATTGGCTATCCAACAAAATTGTCCTGATCCAAACAGACAACCAAGTAGTGATGTGATATGTCAACAAACAGGGAGGCACAGGATTATACCTCCTGTGTCAGGAAATAGTCCAGATCTTGTCCTGGGCCCTGTCCTATGGGATGAACCTCAGGACCATGTATCTGGCCGGAATAGAGAACATGATAGCAGACAGATTGAGTCTGGCCTTCAGACCCCACGAGTGGTTGCTGGACCAGGGGGTGGAGAATCAAATCTTCTACCTTTGGGGAAACTCAGACATGGACTTGTTAGCATCCCCCTGCAACAGAAAGGTGACTCAGTTCTGCTCCCTGTACAGGTCAGATGGTGAGCCAACCTCAGACACCTTTGCTTGCCACTGGGGCAAGGGTCTTCAGTATGTGTATCCTCCAATTACTCTGGTGATGAAGACTCTCCTGAAGCTTCAAAAGGACCGAAGGTCTATGATCCTCATAGCCCCTCATTGGATGACATAGATCTGGTTTCCACTCCTTCGGAAGTTGTCCATCTGGAGATCGATCAGTCTGGGGACTTCTCCAGATGTCATCACGCAAGATCAGGGAAGGCTGCAGCATCCCAACCTTCAGGCCCTGTCGTTCACAGCGTGGATGTTGAGAAGCTGATCCTGCAACCGCTTGATATTTCAAAAGACGTGTCTCGGGTCCTAGTGGTTTCCAGAAAGCCTTCCACTAGAAATTCCTATGGACTAAAGTGCAGGAGGTTTTTCCTAAATTCGTTCTCCTGCCTCACACAAAAACTGCTTGATTACCTTCTACACCTATTGGAGGCTGGCTTGAAAACCAACTCTGTTAGAGTTCATCTAAGTACAATTGGCGCATACCACCAAGGTGTAGATGGTACACCCATCTCTGTATAACTTATTGTATGCTTTATGCGGGGTCTGCTTCAGTTGAAGCCTCCCCTAAGGCTTCCCACTGTGTCTTGAAACCTCAACATGGTACTAGCTCAGCTGATGCAGCTCCCTTTGAGCCGCTGCGCTCCTGTGACCTGAAGTTCCTGACCTGGAAGGTCTTATTTTTGTGGGTGGTCACTTCAGCATGCAGGGTCAATGAGCTCCAGGCCTTAGTGACTTATCCACCTTACACTAAGTTTTATCATGACAGGGTGGTCTTGCGTATGCATCTTAAGTTCCTGCCTAAGGTGGCAATGGGTTTCCATCTTAACCAGTCAATCATCCTGCCAACATTCTTTCCCAGGCCCCATTTGCACCAAGGCAAGCAAGCACTGCACAGTCTGGATTGTAAGAAAGCCTTAGTCTTCTATCTGAAGTGGACAGAAGCCCATAGACAGTTCACCTAACTTTTCATTTCTTTTGAAAGGAATAGATTGGGATTTGCCATTGCCAGATACTATCTAATTGGCTAGCAGACTGCATCTCCTTCTGTTATGCCCAGGTGGGACTGCATCTTATCATGTCATGTCAAGGCTCATTCTGTCAGAGCCATGGCAACACACATGGTCCACTTGCAAGCATTTCCAGTGGAGAAGATCTACAGGGCTGCAACATGGAGTTCTCTCCACACTTTTGCATCTCACTACTGTCTGGATAGGGATAGCCGACGTAACAATAGATTCGGCCAGTCTGTCCTTTGGAATCTCTTTGAAGTGCAGAACCAAACTCTCCATGCTTAGGGCCCATTGTGTGGGTTCAGGCTCTCTCTCCCTCTGTTACCAACAGCACAGTGGTTGTTGTGCCCATTGGTACCTGGTTGGTGCTTGTTGGTCCCCTTTTGTGTTGGGGAGCAGCCTGCAGCTAGGGATTCACCCATGTGTGAGGACTACCATCCTGCTTGTAACAGGAGAAAGCAGAGTTGCTTTTCTGTAACAGGTGTTCTCCTAGGACAGCAGAATGTTAGTCCTTATGAAACCCACCTGCCAACTCGCGGAGTTGGGTTTCTCCTATTTTTTATTTTAATTTTATCATAATTCTATGTTACAAGACTGAAGAGGGACCCCATCTGGATGCATAGTATAGGGCATGCTTGGCATGCTCAGTGTGCCTAGTTAAATTTCCAGAAACTTTGACATAGGTTTACCATGTCGGGCTCCATCCGATGATGTCGCTCATGTGTGAGGACTAACATCCTGCTATCCTAGGTGAACACCTGTTACAGGTAATCAACTCTGCTTTACTACTACCCTTTGTCAACTCGCACTCTGCCAGTTTCTAACCCAATCAATCACTCTAGATCCATACTAAGGGTGCACAATTATTTTTAAGTCTTCTGTGCGGAACCGTGTCAAAGGCCTTGCTGAAATCCAAGTATACTATGTCTAGTGCTCTCTTATGATCCAATTCTCTTGTCTCCCAATCAAAGATATTGTTCAGATTTGTCTGACAAGATTTACCTCTGGTAAAACTATGCTGCCTTGAATCTTGCAAGCCATTGGATTCCAAAAATTGCACTATCCTTTGTTTTAGCAGTGATTCCATTAGTTTGCTCATCACAGAAGTCAGACTAATGGCCGTAGCTCCCAGCCTTCTCCTTATTTCCACTTTTAGGAATAGGAACAACATCTACCCTTTTTCAGTCCTTCAGAACTACTCCAGACTCTAAGGAATCATTGAAAAGATCAGCCAGCGGAACTGCCAGGATATTTCTAAGTTCCCATAGTCTCCTTGGATGAATCCTATCACCTTATCTACTTTAAGTTTAGTTAGCTCCTCAGGAACACACTGTTTTGAAAATCGATTGAGATTTATATCACTTCCAATCTTATTTGTTTTTGTTTTATGTGGTCCTGCTGTTGCGCTGGAGGTGAACCCTTGGCCTGGTGCAGGATTGGTATGGCCCTCTGGTCAGACCCAGAGAGCGCCTGCCACCAGGAGGTGGAGCACACAAGGAGACAGAGGCTAGCTGGAGCTTCACCAATAACAGTCCGGGGTTTCTGCAGATTGAGGCCTTTGGTACCCGGACCACCTGGACTTAGGTGAGCCTTGGATGGTCTCCCGGAGAGGTAGCGGAAGGGTGTGCCCACCACGAGCCAGGGTGCGCGGCTGATGGGGAGGAGATGGACCAGACCTGAACTGGAAGCTCTGGAGACCTCAGGGAGGTAACAGTTCAGGAAGGTTCTCCGGGCAAGACAGGCAGCGCCTGCGGGTCTAGTCAGGTGAAGGCCGCGGATGGATTCCAAGCAGGTTGGTCTAGTAGCCTCAGTAGGCCAGAAGAGGGTGTCTGAGTGAAGGCAAGGGTCAGAGCCAGAGTATCAGTCCAGAAGTGGTCAGTCAAAGCAGGGGTCAATACCAAGGTCAGTCCGAGCATAGTCAAGGCAAGCGAGGGTCAGTTCCAGGCAGCAGATGAAAGGAATGGTCAGGCAGGCAGTGGTCAGTTCCAGGCAGTTCCAGGCAGCAGACAAGAGAATGGTCAGGCAGGCAGAGGTCAGGACCAGAGATCAGTCCGAGGAGGTACTACCTGAGTAGGATACAGGAACACACGGAGACTCAGGAACAAGGAGACGCTGGAACAAGGAGACACTGAAACACGGAGTTAAGCAAACTAGAACACCATGTGTTGACCCGATTGCCAAGGCGAGGTCCTGGGGGACAGGGCCTCGCTTATATACTGAAGTTAGATGACATCATCTGGCTGCGCCACGGAGCTAGTTCCCGCCCTTGGCCCTTTAAAGGGGTGGGGCCAGGCCCGAAGTGGAGGGCCTAGGGGACACTGCTGCGGGACGCCGCAGATGGGTGGTGCTGGCAGCAGCAGCGGGAGATGACGACCTGTGACCCACTAGCACAGGAGCAAGGTGAGCAGGCGCGAGTGCAGGCCTAGCGCGGACTGGATGCACAACACCTGCTCTAGGCCCTTCCACAGTGAACACCAAACAGAAATATTTGTTAAGCAATTTTTTTTTCCTCATCAGACTCTACATATTCCTCCCCTTCCCCTTTGAGATTCACAATGCCACTTTTGCACTTATCACTAACATATCTGAAAAAAAGTCTTGACCCCCTGTTTTACTGTATTTGCTATTTTTTCTGCTATTTGCATTTTCACATTTTAACTACTTTCCCAGCTTCTGTTAGTTTTTACAGATATTGTGGCCTGTCTTCCTCTTTCTGCCATCTCGAAGTTTATGAATGCTAACTTTTTTCCCTTACCTTTTCAGCTATTTCTTTAGAAAATCATAACTGTCTCTTCTTCCTGTTCCCTTTTATTTACATTCCTAACAAAAAGGTTAGTTGCCGTTAGGATAGCTCCTTTTAGTTTTCCCTCTGCCTTTCTCCATCCCTTAGATTTTTCCTTTCAACTAGCAACTCTTCAAGCTACTTCCCCATTTTGAGAAAGCGAGTTTTCCTGAAATCCAAGACCCTCACCTTAGAATGAATCTTCATCTCTTATGTCCTAATATTGACCACCATCCGGTGGATACTGGTTCACATATGATCATCCACTACAACATCAGAAATGCTGTCCCTGTTGGTAAGCACCAGGTCCAGTATTGCCCTCTCCCATGTGGGTTCCGTTACCAGTTGACAGAACAGTTCTCCTTGCAGAGAATCCAGGATCTCCCTGCTTCTAGAAGATGCTGCAGTTGGAATGTCCCAATCAACATCTGGAAGATTAAAATCCCTTAGCAGCAGCATCTCCACTTTCACAGCAATCCTCTGAATATCCTCTATTAAATCTCTATCCATCATTTCCTCTCCCCCCCATAGAAAACATGGCTTTTATCTGGGAATAGATGGTTAAATAAGATACTTTTTCCAAACAACTCCCTACAAATGGGTGAGAGCTCCTTGCACCGAGCAGCTTTTTTTTTCAGAATAAATACATTAAGCAGTGATCTTCATTATCTATCTCCTTCTTCTTCCAGAACTCTCTAAGAATTCTGATTTTATCATTCCAGTTCAAAATTCTTGTCATAACTGGCCTAGGATATCCACCATTGTGCACATTCATAAACTATAGCTGCCAATGATCTAGGCCCAAATGTTTCTGGAAGCCATTTTTCAAAAAGATTTATCAAATCCACATCCTTTACTGCCTCTGGAAGTCCAATCAGCCTCACATTATTGCAGAGGCCCCTGTTTTCTTGGTCCTCAGTGTGATCAAGGATTCTCATTTTCTTTTCTAAGGTTGTCTATCTGCTGTTCCAGTTGGGATGAATATTCCTCCTGCACTACGATTCTTTTTTCAGCCTCTGTTATCATTTGTGAGTGCACCTCAAAATTCTCCCAAATCTCATCCATTGCTGAATATAGTTTACAAAGTCTGTCTTCCAGGGCTGCCGAAACGCATTTGGAAATACTTGCAATCTCATTGTCTAAAATTACTATGATTATTTTTTTAGGAGCTTCCCTGGTGGGTTCAAGCACCATCTTGTTTTCACTTTTCTTGGTTTTATTGCTGGTTGTCAAACTTGATTCTGCATTCATGCCCCTGCTTTGGGGAAACACACGTTTGTTCATAGGGCAGCCAAGAGCAGATGCTAACTTCCATATTTCTTTGGTAAGAAGGGAAAATTAACATAGGTTAGAATCAGATTATGGGGGAATTCTCCCGGAGAGCTTGAACTCACATCTAGTCAGGTGCGGTGCATCACCAGAAGTCTGCAAAAGACCTCCTACCATCAGCTGCCTGGACTTACCTCTCCAGACATTAGGCTGCATGTTCCTGGGGCAACCTATAGATGTCACAAATATTACCCACAGAAAATATATTTATCAATTTATCACGACAAGCTCTTCCTCCATAAACTATTATGTTTGAAACAACAGTAGCTTATTTGGAAGTGTCTTTATTCTCAAGCTACAAAAGGATGTCCGAAGCCATAAAAGCCCTGAAACAAGACTGTCCCTCCCACCAAAGGAACCACAGGGAGCCCCATGGGTTGCAGTATGGTGCAACCGCCCCCTGATTTGGCCCCTATCCAATCCAGAATAGGAATGAGGGTTCCACATGATACCAGCAAGATGGTAACATGACAAACTATTCAAATCAAATCAAATACGTTCTGTTAGCTCCATCTCCATCTCAGTTATAGAAATCAGAAATGTACTTCTAAAAAAAATACTAAATCTGATTTACTTGAGTAAAAAATGTATTTTAAATGACCTGAAAATGATACATATGAGTAGCTGGATGGTGACCTAGAACTAACAAACCCTGGGACATAAGTGCATTAAGATATTTGCTTAGGTCACCATGATCTCCAAGTGAAAGACTGTTTATATGTCATACTTCAGAACTATAATACATCACAGGAAGACATTGTTTAACATTTGGCAGTCTGTGCTCATGAAATCACAGGTGTTTTTGAGGCTTGATCAGTAAGATATGTTGACTGAGCTTTGTAAGAAATATAGCAGCTGACTGCCTGAGGTATGCCTGACTCTATGGATCCTATGATCTGAGCCAGTGACTTTCACAAATGAACAAAACTGGGACTCAGTAAGGTCTGGAAAAATAAGTGAGTGTGGATACCTGTGATATTCCCTCCTGAGCAAAGTTGTCATTCATCTTGAAATAAGCAAAATAATAAAGTTTGTGGTGTAATTTGAGGCCATTAACCTCCTTGTACTTATGATCCAAGTCATATTTCTAGGCTGCATTTGTGTCATAAATTGGATTTAAGTCAGAATAGTGAGCACTCCCTTTGTGTCATAAATTATAAATAAACAGTTTAGCATTACATACTAACTGCAAGTCAATTTACCAAACATCCATTTTCGAATATCTGAGCTTTCACTAGAGCAGGGGTGGTCAACGCCAGTCTTCAAGAGCCACAGCTAGGCATAAGATATATTTGCATAGAATGGAGGCAATGCATGTAAATATCTTGTGCATATTTATTAGGGAAATCTTGAAAGCCAAACCTGTTTGAGGCTCTTGAGAACTGGAGTTGGCCACCCTGTGCTAGAATTTGGGATCATATTTTAGAATACTTCTATTTTTATACAAGAATCATAAACATTCTCACAAAGATCATTACCATCTCTAGAATAAGAGAGATTGAGATGGCTATTACCCATTGCCTTCACTTGTTAATTATTAAGAACTGCATTTACTAATGATTTCTCATACTCACAGAATGGGAGAAGATATTTTCTGAGTAGAGCCTCAAGAGGTCTTTTATTTCTGCATCATAGAAATGCGTTTCATATGTAGCTACCTTGTTTTTTCAATGCATTGGTTATCAAAAGAATTTGGAAGAAAGAAATTGCAACATAGCCGTAGGAAAACGAATTTAGGGGTACATTTTAAAAACAGCGCTTGCGCGTACTTTTGTTCGTACACCAGGCGCAAACAAAAGTACGCTGGATTTTATAAGATACGAGCGTAGCAGCGCGCATCTTATAAAATCCGGGGTCGGCGCGCAAGGGGGTGCACATTTGTGCAACTTGCGCGTGCCGAGCCCCGCGCGCGCTGCTCGTTCCCTCCGAGGCCGCTCCAAAATCGGAGCGGCCTCGGAGGGAACTTTCCTTCCGCCTCCCCCCACCTTCCCCTCCCTTCCCCTACCTAACCCACCCCTCTGGCCCTATCTGAACCCCCCCACCTCTGTCGCACAAGTTACGCCTGCTCAAGGCAGGTGTAACTTTGCACGTGCCGGGCCGGCTGTCACGCGCCATGTTCCGGTCTGGGGGCTGGTCTGGAGGCCGCGGCCACACCCCCAGAACACCCCCGGGCCGAAACCACGCCTGCGGAACTGCCCCCGGATGACGCGCTGAGCGCGTCATGCCCCCGACACGCCCCCTGAAGATGCGCCGACCGCGTCACGCCCCCCGACACGCCCACCCCAAGAAAGCCCCGGGACTTACATGCGTCCCGGGGCTTTGCGCGTGGCGGAAGCCTATGCAATATAGGCTCGGCGCGCGCAGGGGCCTTTTAAAAGGGTTACGCGCGTACCTTATGCGCGTAACCCTTTTAAAATCCGGCCCTTAGCGTTCACAGGATTTTAATAATTCAGTTCATGAAGTTTTCTGAAACTATTGAAAAGTCAGCAAGATGTATCTTTTATAAGAGGAAGAGCCAAAAGCCCTGTTCAATAAGTGGATGCTCATTCTATACTTCCTGCCTGCGGAAAGCTCTTAGAAATTTAGATAAAAGAAGGGAAGGAGAGATATGGTAGAAACATTCAAATATCTTGCTGGTTTCCATAATGTACAAGAAGGCTGCATTTTCTATAGACAGCAGCTCAAGGACAAAGGGACATGTTATGACATAAAGGAAGGAGGCTCAGAGGAAATATTCATGGTATATACCGTTTTGCACTTTTTGCAAGGATGACATCATATTGAATACATAAAAAAATATAAAGAAATACTTTATGAAGACAGCAGTGGATGCCTGGAATTGCCTACCAGCAGGGAGGTGTAGCTGCCAAAACAATGATAGAATTCAAGCTGGAGTCAGATGCAGAGGGAAGCGGAAAGGACAAGGATAAGAGACGACTGGACATGGAGTATGGTCTTAGTAGGTAGGGACATCTAGACAGATTTGATGGGCCCATAGCTCCTTATCTGTCATCATCTGCTATTGAAGCAGAAAGTGGCAGTAGGTAATAATCATGAAGGCCCATCATGACTGCCCTTTCCAGGTACAATAATCATAGAGCCTACCTGTTCTCAGGCTTCACCCCCTCACATCCTCAAACTCAAGGATCCTCTGTGTTTATCCCATAATTTCTCTACTAGGAGGCTGTTTCATGTATTAACCTCACTTTCTATGCAGAAATAGTTTATTCTTGAGTTTACTCCTTTTGATCTCTTTTTCTAAAATATCTTTTCCTTTGAAAAATATTTGCTTCATATGCATTACTATTCCCTTTGAGATATTTAAATAATTCTACCACATCTCCCCCTCCTTCCTTTCTTCCAGAGCATAGAACAGAATGTGTTGCTTTCTAATATGTTGTAGCCCACTTTGGATGAATTCCAAATTAAAAAAGGGAGGTAATAAATCCAAAATCAATAAATCAATAAATAAAATACATATAGTTCATTAGGTTTAATTTCAAAAAGGCGTATGGTGCAGACTTTATACCATTTTGGTATCCATTCCATTCTCTGGATTGCCTATATTCTGTTTATATTCTTTTAGAGATATTGAGGTTCCTATTCATAAGTATTTAGCTGGATAACTCAGAAGTTATCCAGCTAAATGAATATTTGGGCACTTATCCAGCTGAATTCTAGCAAGATAAATTTTTATCCAGCTAAAATTTGGCCGTATAAGTCAGGAGCATTCCAGGGACATAATTAGGAGGAGCTGAGTTAGCAAGATAAGTTATTTGGCTAAAGCAGAGTTGCTTACCTGCAACAGGTGTTCTCTGAGGACAGCAGGATGTTAGTACTCACACATGGGTGTCATCATCTGATGGAGCCCAGCATGGAACTTTGATCTCAAAGATTCTACAGCTTTCAGCATTCTCTACTGAGCATGTGCAGCTATAGCCACCTCCCTGTCTCTCAGGCAGAGTCCCTCAGTCTTTCTTTTTCCACACAGCTGTGTGGTCGCGGGTTCAGCTTTGCTTTCCTCACAGCTAATGCTGTGACAGTTGTAAAGCTGAAGCAGCTGTTTTTTCAGACAGAGCCTTATTTTATTTAGTTTTCCTCAATTACCTAGTGGTAGTTTACCTAGTGGTAGTTTAGGTTTAATTTATTTTTATCCCTCTTTCTAGCAGCTCTCTGTCAGCCACATGGTTGGCCTAGTGCACTGTGCAGCCAACAGAGGTTTTTCCCTTAATAAATAATGTTGGAGTAGAGAGAAAGTTGTTGTTGATGAGTCTTGCTCGATCAGAGGGAAGAAACGCCCTGTCCAGAAAGTGTCAATGAAGATTTCCTAGGAATTGAAGGTGTATTAGAACAAGAATGGACATCTCGAAGCTGATGAGAAAACCAGGATTCTGGAGAAGCTCAGCCATTTGTTGCAGAGTGTGAAGAGCTTTGTCACAAGTAGAGGCTGTTATAAGCCAGTCATCCAGATATGGAAAGATTTGGATTTCTCGCCATTAGAGATAGACTGCTAGTACTGCAAGGCACTTGGTTAAAACTCTGGGATGGCAGAGTGTACAAATAGAAATACCTTGCATCGATAATAAACAGAATCTATATGGAAGCAAAGGTAGCACACAAAAGGCACGATGGACAGGGATGTGTGCGTATGCCTCCTTAAGGTCCAGAGAGCACATCCATTCCATTTGCTGAATGAAAGGGAGTATGGTGCTGAGGGAATTCATTTTGAACTTTTCCCAACGTAGATACATATTCAGGTTGCGGAGATCCAGGATGGATCTTAGATCTCCTGATTTGTTTGGTATTAAACAATACCAGGAATAGAAGCCATTTTTTGCAGTCGGGGGAGGGGGGGGAGGGGGTGCAGGGGCCAAGGGCCAAATGTTCTATTGTCCTTGGTAGGAGAAGATACTATATTTCCATATAAAGTTGTGGTAGTTATGAGGGATTTATCGAAGAAGTGCTAGGATGCGGTAAGATTGGTAACTGAGAGAAATGCAACCAGTATCTATGCTGGACTATCTGAAAGATTCATTGGTCAATTGTGATTATGCTCCAAACTTCCAGAAAAAAAAATTGATTCTGCCCACACTGGGTTGAGGTTCTCCAGAACCAGGAAATCAAAAATTGGGAGTAGACTTTGCTTACGTCTGCTGAGCTGCTTTTGGCTGACATCATTCCCTTTGGTGAGATCTGGCTGCCAGCTGTTGGGACTGCTGCCTGTGAGGCTGAAGAGGAGGAAGGTGACAGTGTTGTAGTGGGTGATATCCACGCCAGTTGAAATAAGGCCTCTTCTAAGAGAAAAAAGCCTCTTGTGTGAAGGTTAAGGATCTGCCGTGATAGAAAGAGATTGGTCCTTCACATTTTATTCTTTAATCTGAAAAACAGTCTCTTGTAGTTTCTCGCTGAAGAGATTGTCACCTAGGCAAGGTAGGTCAGCCAACTTGTCGGACATCTTCATGAATGGAGCTCACCAATAGCCAAGTCATATGTTGTACCCCAGTGGAAGAAACTGAGGTTCTAGCTAAGTTATAAAAGGAGTCATAGACCACCCTGTGGAGGTGCCCAGCTACTTCCTCAGAGTCCAAGAGTGGTTGAGGCAAAAAGACCTCTCCAGCATCAGAACAATCAAAGGGTTTAAGATTCTGAATACAATTATATATGTATTGCACTATGTAGAATTTGTGTGCTATTCCAGAGGCTAACATCATGCGTTGTAGCACAATCTTCCCAAAGTTATCGAGAAGGTAATGATCAGGTGGAGATCTAGAATGCAAACATATCTTCTTGGCTTTCTTAAGCCATGACTCCACTACTATGGATTGATGAGATAGTTGGACTAGTCCATAGCCAGGAGATTTCTGCATCCAAAACTTTAAATCCAGATTTCTGGCAGCAGTGGTTCGTAAGTTAGGAATTTCCCACTGCCATGAAGTGTGGCTCGCAGGGCCTTCCTGCGAGCCACCTCACTTACCCTTAATGTCTCCAGGCTGCATGCTTGGCAGGAACGCCATCCCTCTCCTCCCTGGCTGTGCCGCATGGCTTGGATGTCGATGAGGTGCCTTAAACCCATTGCCATCCTGCTCTACTGGCTCTCTCTAGGCATGAGCATGCTGCATGCGCTGGTATTTGAAGAGGTCATGCCGGAAGTCCCAAGGAGGATGCCTATTGATGACACCAGATCTTGTTGGTATTTAAACTACCACAGAAGCCTCTCAGATGTCTCAGCAATGGGTCTCCTACTCCAGAGTAGTGCATATTGCTCCTGCCTGTGGTTCCTGATTCCTGCCTGTGTTCCTCGCCTCCTCCAGCCTTGTCTTCTTTGTCCAGCCTTGTCTTCTTCATCCAGCCTTGCCTCATCCTGCCTTGCCCATCCTGCCCATCTTGTCCAGTGTCTTCCTTGTGTTTCCGTTCACTATTTTCCCGACTCTCCAGATCTTGACCTCTTGCTTGGACTTGAGCACGATTGCGTGCCACCTGAACGTGATCTATTGCTTAGGCCCGACCATGACTGCCTGCTGCCTGGACTTGAACTCTTGCCTGGACCTGACCACTCTTGCTAGCTGCCTGCCCTGACTTTGGCCTGTTCCTGACTCCATTCATCTGTGCATGCCCTGACCTGGGTATGCTTTAGGACTCTACTTTTCTTTATCACTCTAGGGACAGGCCTAAGTCCTGCCGGCTTCCAGAACCCTAGGGTTCAGCCTGCGAGGGAGGCTGTTGGTAAAGGTGAAACTCCAGACTGTCCTGGTACAGGGAGCGTCTGCCAGTTGCTGGCATAGACCTCAAGAGTGAACCCTTGAGACTGTGTCAAATATGCCGAAGTACAAAGTGCTTACTCACCTACCACCCTTCACAGTTTGCTGAGGCCATAAGCTCAGCAAAATCATCTCAAGCTTCCACCATCTCTGGACTGGCACTTCAGTTGAAGCAACAGTAAGACCAGCTTCAGAATTTGACCAAATTTATGCAAGGCCTGGCTTCCTGGCCAGAAGCTTCTTTGATCATGGTACTTGCTTTGGCTCCTCCTGTCCAGTCCATGTCACCGTGCTCCATCTGCTTCCTCCATCCTGGTATGGTGGTGATCCTAAGAAGTATCAAGGCTTCTTTAATCAATGCAGGATGAAATTTGAGGTTACATCTCTTTCCTTCTGATCGGGTGAAAGTCACTTATATCTTCTCTCTTCTCGAATAGTCCAACTTAACCAGGGTCTACCCCCTCTGGGAGCATGATAACAACCTTCCAGCACCTTGTGGTTACTGTGCTGGTTTCAGAACACAGTACTTTTCCTGAGGAGCCCATGCAAGTGGATAGCTTTAAACTGACCCCAGAGGAGAAGCAGAGGAGGCGGCATCTCAACCGGTGCCTATATTGTGCAGCATCAAGGCACTTCACTGATCATTGCCTGGTTAAAACCAGGAAAATCCAGGATCTACAGCTGGTGTGAGAGGCCTGTACTTTTCCATAAATCTTAATACCTGTATGTCTTTCAGTCAAGAACACCCCCATCTTGAAGCACAAGCATTCCTGGATACTGGTGAAGGAGGCAACTTCATCCATAAGTCCTGGGTCCACCAGTATGGTATTCTTACTGTTCCCCTGGACACCTCTTTCATTATCTCATTGGTTCATGGAGAACCCTTACCATTGTGTTCACTGCAAAGACTTTTTGCTGACCGCGGTGGTGGTTGCTTTGAAAGAAACCCTCAAGCTTTTTACAGAGTCCTGGTTTTTAACAAAAACGCCATCGCATGAAATGGTCACAAAAGTGGACAAAAGATTCTACAATTTGGCTACAAAGTTCTCTTAATGAAAGAAGTCTTTGCAGTGAACACAATATTACAATCTGTACTGTGGAAATTGAAATTTACCGAGGAGAATTGATCAAGTTACTTTATACATCTAACCAGCAAACAGTTCCAGAGTATACATATTTCAATTGAGTACATACTCTAGGTGTACTTCAACTCTAAGAACCCCTGATGCAGCCATAGAGCAAAACTTTGGCCAGAGTCGGGCACATCTTTAGTAGACAATAGGCAGAGGACCTGCCTCCACACTGATCCTATGTCCATATCATTGACTTGGTACCAGGGAAGGTAATGCCGAGAAGTAGAATCTACCCACTCTCTGCACTGTAAATGGAGGCGATGTCTAAATACATCAAAGGAAACTTGGAGCAACAGTTCATTTGCCCCTCTTCCTCAATGGCAGGGGCTGGATTCTTTTTCGTAGGGAAGAAGGATGGGACCTTAAGTCCTTGTTTCGATTATCATGATCTCAACTCTATTACCAAGAAGAAAAGCTACCCTCTTTCCTTAATCTCAGAGTTCTTTGACCGACTTTGAGGGACACAAATATTTACCAAGCTTGACCTTCAGGGAGCTTACAACCTGATTCAGAATCTGAGAGTACTACGAATGGAAGACTGTTTTTAACACTTATGACGGACACTATGAATACCTAGTGATGCCCTTCAGGTTTTGCAATGCTCTTGCAGTCTTCCAATTCATGGTAAATGAGATCTTCTGGGATCTTCTCTACTTCCATGTGGTAGTTTATTTGGATGATATCTGGTCTTCTTGAAGACCTTAAAAGAGCACCGTCATCATGTGAAACAGGTTCTCCAGAGGCTCCATGAGCACCACCTCTATGCCAAGATAGACAAGTATACTTTCGAACAAGATAAACTTTCCTTTTTAGGATATACATTTCTCGCCAAAGTCTCTGTATTGGCCCTGATAAACTAAAAGCCATTCTGGAATGGCCCCAGCCCATGGGCCTTAAGGTGCTACAGAACTTCCTGGGGTTCACAACTTACTACAGGCAATGTATCCATGATTATTCCACCCTGGCAGCTCCACTCACAGCCTTAACTAAAAAGGGCATGGATACCAAGAACTAGACCATGGACGCTATCCAGGCTTTCAGACATCTCAAAGAGGAGTTTACCTTTGATCCGTGGCTACATTATCCAGATACATCCAAGCCATTTATCCTGGAGGTAGATACATCCACTCTCAGGGTAAGTGCTGTCTTCCTACAACATAATGGTACTCTCTTGATCTGATCCTACTTTTCAAAGTAATTCTCCCCTGAGGAGGAAATTTATACCATTGGGATCGTGAATTACTAGTGGTCAAGCTAGCCTTGGAAGAATGGTGACATCTGGTGGGAGTTGCCAAGCACCCAGTAAATATCTATACAGATCATAAAAATCTAGAGCAGCTAGCACAAGCATAGATGGTCCTTCGATTTGCAGTCCCATCCTGCAGAAAAGAATTGACGAGTCAATGCCATCTCACGTTCCTTTGGCATGGAAGGCTCTCTGGAAAGTCCGCGGCTTATCATTGACCCTATGAAGATGGTGATTGCCGCTGCATTTACAGTTCCTCCTGGAAAGACTGTTACTCTAGCACCTACAACAAAAATGTATTCAGTGGGCTCATTACTCCTGTTTAGCAGGATACCCAGGTATTACCTGAACCTTGGAATTAACTGAGTGACACTACTGGTGGCCTCAGATGAAGACCGATGTGAAGCATTATGTGGAGTCTTGCCCCAAGTGTGCCATGAAGAAAATTGTGCAAGCATGACCTTGGGGGTTGTTACAGCTGCTGCCAGTCTCCAAGAAACCCTGGAGAGACTTGGCCACTGACTTCATCACTGTCCTTCCCTTCTTTGGCGGCAATACCAGCATATGGGTATTAATGGATAGATTTTCTAAAATATCTCATTTCATACCTTTTCTGAGCCAACTATCCACACCTGAACTGGCTAACTCTTTGTCCAGCACATCTTCTATCTGCACGGACTTCCTTTTGACATCCTTTCAGACCGCAGAGTACAGTTACTCAAAGGACTTTACAGTTACTGGAAGGACTTTACAGTTACTGGAAGGACTTGTGCTGGAAGTTTGAAATTACTTTGGATTTCACTTCCGCATACAATCCCCAAAGCAATGGTAAACTGAGCACATAAATCAAAGCCTCAAGACCTTCCTACAAGCCGATGTGAATCAACAGCAGCATAACTGGGCTTCTCTCCTTCCATGGGGTGAATTTTCACAGAACCATGTGAGCAGTTCCATGGGTCATCACCTTTCTATATGGTATACAGATACCATCCTTGTGAACCTAGACCTGCCCCTGTCTCTGATTCTTGGCCAGCATCCAACCTAGTGGGATAGAAATTCCAGGAATTGTGGAGGAAGACACATCTTCTTCTGGAGCAAGCGGCCTAGCACTTTGAAAAACATGTTGAAAAGGAATGCTGTCCTGCACCTCAACTCTGCCCAGGAAGCTTAGTTTGCCTTAACAGAAAAAAACCTATGATTGAAGATGCCATCTCTGAAGTTCATACCGTGATTGTGGGCCAAATCCTCATATGCGACACTGGGTCCTGTGATGTATAAGCTTAAGCTACCAATATCTTTGCGTATTCACAATGTGTTCCATGTCTCTTTGTTAAAGCCTTGCATTCTCTCTTGGCCAGGCATACCCTCTCTTCAGACCATTGAAGTAGCAATATAAGTTGACACACAATTCGAGGGTCAAGAATTTTTAGATTTCCAAAATGTCGAAATCAGTTGCAGTAATTGATCTCCTGAAAAAATTATTGTTCCAAGGAGAATTCTTGGGAACTAGCCTCTAATCTGCAAGCTCTCCAACTTATTGTTTTATATTAATCAATTTTTATAATTTTTCTTCTATTTTTGATTTTATAATTTGTACTTATACTTTTATTTTCTTTTACCACTGTAAACCGTTTTGATCAAATTTTATTTGTAAAGACGGTATCTAAACATTTCTAAATAAATACGTAAATAAATAATATATATTGCAGAGTTCCACAGGAGATTTCCCAGGAAACCCAAGCCCAGAAGACTTGGGAGGGGGCTTTTTTTTTTTGGGGGGGGGGGGGTTGCAGGGCCTTCCCACAAGCTTCCTCACTCACCATCAATGCTGCCTGACTGCATGCATGGCAGGAACACTGCCCCTCTCTTTGTTAGAGCTGTGGACCCTTGGGCCGGGAAGAGAGTTGGTGCTACCACCAAGGGATGGCCCCCAATGATCCTCGTTGCTGGAAGGCGGTGCAGGTGAGGATAATCTGGTTGGAGATTCACCTATACCAGACCTCGTTCCCCTCAGGTTGAGCCTTTGGGTACAGGGGCTGGCAGGTCTTAGGTGTGGGTCTCCTTTTTGAAGACGGGTCCAGTGGCAGCTGGAGGCGGAGTCAGGAATCCAAGTCGAAGCTGCCAGCGAAGTTGCAAAATGAAGAACCAGACCAAAGGTCAGGGGCAGGCAGCAGACGAGGTAGCAGGTCAAGGGTCAAGATGGGCAGCAGATGAGCAGAGATGAGGAAACAAGCCAAAGTCAGAACTAGGAGATCAAGCCGAGGAAGAGGAAGCAGGAACCAGGGATGAGGAATGGCATGGAGTCAGGAACAACAGGAACAGTCAGGAACACAGGATCAGGAATCACAGGATTAGGAACCACAGGATTAGCAACTAGCACTCCGAAGAGAAGGGCTTGTTGCCAAGGCAAGGAGCTGAGGACTGAGCCAGGGTTTAAATACCCCTCAGTCCTGATGTCATCTTCAGGGGCTGGGCCGTGGTTTCTCACCATGGCCCCTTTAAGAGTCGGACTGAGTTTCATGTGTGCCTAGGGAGGTGCATGCGGAAGGGAGGTTGGCGGCATCTAGAGCCGCATGGTGGCCATGCTGGCAGCCAACTCGGAGCCGGGGCACACCATGCCAGAGAGCAGGGAGTCTGCCGAGTGTTGGGGCAGGTAGGTGAGATTGGCTGTGGGTTGCCATGGCCAGGAGTCTCAACACTCTTCCTGGGCCAACACAGCCCCTGGGCCCTATCGTTAACCTGCTCTGGTTCACTCTAGACAATGTGCATGCTGTGTATGCTGGTATTTAAAGAGAACCTAGCAGGAATCCCGAGGTGGGCATCTATTGATGATGTCAAACCTTGCTGGTATTTAAAGCTGCCACAGATGCCTCTCAGAAGCCTCAGCAATGGGTCTCCTACTTCAGAGTAGTACATGTTGCTCCTACATGTGGTTCCTGCTTCCGTCCTGCATTCCTTGCCTCCTCCAGCCTTGTCTTCTTCATCTAGTCTTGTCTCATTCTGCCTTGCCTGTGCTGCCCGTTTTGTAGTGGATGAGAGGAATTGTGGTTTTTGCCTTGTAGTTGGATCACACAAACATACTGAGAAAACAATGCTAAATGGCTATTACAGCTTATGGGTGTAATAAGGAAGGCAAGACACCTGGTTTATTGCCAACCCAGAGGTTCGTAAGAATCACATGATACAAAACATGATACAAAAGATTTATTCACAATCATAGACTAGCTAAGCAGAAAGTGTTTGCATACATAACACTAATGCAGAATTACTGACAATACTAATTGGAATATTATAGAGAAATAAGAAAAGTAACAGAAATATATACACACACGTTCCTTTAGCAATATGTTGAGAGAGTTCCCTCCTCTCCATTGCCGCAGGATCATTTCTGAGGGAACATGAACTCAGAGAACCACCTCTCATCTGGAGCCAGGCAGGACTCCAATGTATTCTGCCTTTCACTATTCTTATATACCATTCTTTCCTTTGACATGTGTTCAAAGCAGCATGCTTATCAAATTGGTTAAACCCACAGCAGCTTCAGTGGAAGAATCCCACACAGCATGTCTACAGCTGTTTTCTAATACCAAGGCAGCAGGGAATATGTTTCCAGCAGAAAATATCTGTCGCAAGAATATCTGCCTCACCATTAACCCTATCTTTACCATACATGTAGATGTCTTCATGCTCTAGCTACATATATACTAAATAATTACATCCCACTCCACCTTGCTCTCTCATGATGAGACAGATACTGTAGCATAAAGCATCCCATGAGTGGGGGCAGTATGATATATGTCTGGGTTACATTAGCCATACTTTGCTCTCTAGAGGCCGAGGCATTAGCTTGACAGAGCGGGGGAATATTTACCAAGCTACTGATAAGAAAAACTGCTATGTGTGTCCTCTGAAAATATGGACTTCTTGTCTTTGTTCACTACTTCTAATCATCATATTGTTCAGACATTCTCTCATGTGTGTGATCACTAGCTCTGCAGTTTCTCTAAACCTAAACACACTATATTGCACCCCCCAAAATAATAACCAGAAACTTAGCATATGTATCACTAATGTCATGACTCAGGTAACAAGTCAAAAGAATATGAGTGCCCCAATAGCTAAGTGTACTGGTATCCATAGGGTATGTGAATCTATAAAAGTATTAGGGGTGTGCATTCGGATTGACCGCATTAGTAAAACGCAACTCATATTTTTTTTTTACTTAAAAAATTGATTCGACATAAACGATCGGATTTCCCACATATCGAACATAGATATGTTCGATATGTGGGAAATCGCGATTGTTGAGCCAAAATAAAAATATAAACCCCCTCACCCTCCTTAATCCCCCCCCCCGACTTACCACAACTCCCTGGTGATGG
Organism: Rhinatrema bivittatum; assembly: GCF_901001135.1. Lineage (NCBI taxonomy): Eukaryota > Metazoa > Chordata > Amphibia > Gymnophiona > Rhinatrematidae > Rhinatrema > Rhinatrema bivittatum. The sequence continues at coordinate 48,675,449 of NC_042620.1, read as the reverse complement.
AGCGAGGAGTGAGGACGCCATTTCTGCAATCCTTGGCGAGAAGCATGTGACGTCGGCGGCACGTCGAGTGACGCCGGCGTCACGTGATTCCCGGCTCGTTCGCGCCGGACGGCTCGTTCGGCCCAAAAAGAACTTTTGGCCAGCTTGGGGGGGCCTCCTGACCCCCCCAAGCTGGCCAAAAGTTCTTTTTGGGCCGAACGAGCCGTCCGGCGTGAACGAGCCGGGAATCACGTGGCGCCGTGTCACTCAGACGCAACGTCACGTGATTCCCGGCAAGTTCGCGCCGGACGGCTCGTTCGGCCCAAAAAGAACTTTTGGCCAGCTTGAGGGGGTCAGGAGGCCCCCCCAAGCTGGCCAAAAGTTCTTTTTGGGCCGAACGAGCCGTCCGGCGCGAACTTGCCGGGAATCACGTGACGTCGGCGTCACGTGATTCCCAGCTCGTTCGCGCCGGACGGCTCGTTCGGCCCAAAAAGAACTTTTGGCCAGCTTGGGGGGGTCAGGAGGCCCCCCCAAGCTGGCCAAAAGTTCTTTTTGGGCCGAACGAGCCGTCCGGCGCGAACGAGCCGGGAATCACGTGACGCCGCGTCACTCGACGTGCCACCAACGTCACATGCTTCTCGCCAAGGATTGCAGAAATGACGTCCTCACTCCTCGCTCGATCACCAGGGAGTTGTGGTAAGTCTGGGGGGGGGATTAAGGAGGGTGAGGGGGTTTAAATTTTTTTTTTGCACATATGTACATATACCCAACTCATTGGATTTTTTTTATGTCCATATTGGCCGCAAGTGGGACCCCCTTTCGGACATAAAAAATATGAACATAAAATTTTGCTCTGCACATCCCTAAAAAGTATATGTGCAGTCTCTACTGTGTCTAAAATCCATTACTTAATAAAGAAGTTGGACCAAAAATTAAATCTGAGCAGGTGTCAAGTGTTTCAGCTCTCAGCATTAATAGAACTTCTTGCATCAGACACAAGACTTTTAACTCTATCTCCTGACTCGCTCTAAGTAAGTAATCTTCTTATACTTTTAATTAAATCCTGTCTCCATTTTGTACTCAGTATCTATCTGCTTGTGACCTTGAAGTTTGCAGACTTCAAGTTAGGGGAAGAGAGGGTTAACAAAAGAGTTGTGGGCTCTGAGAGGGGGGAAGTTGAAAAGGGGGGCCATGGGCTTTCTAATAATCCATATTTATGTAATTTCTTAAGCAGTATCTTGTGAAGAGGACCAGAAGGCTCATCTACATACTGCTCCAAGCATCCCCCAAGAGAGGACTCCAAAGGTTACAGCAAGCGATCCAGGTTTCGAACTCCACAGCCCCAGCTTCCAGAGACCCCACACCCTTTGCAATAGAAGAGGATCGGAAGGATCATTTGCATTCTGCTCCCAGCATCCCATAGGATAGGACTCCAGAGGTCACAGCAAGTGATCCAGATTTCAAACTCCACAGCCTCAGTTTCCAGAGGCCCCACAACATTTGCAGTAGAAAAGGACTGGAAGTGCATTCTGTTAGGCGCACAAATCTCAAACCTCTCAATCCTTTCAGTGAAAATCAAATTAATGGTGGTTGAAGAGGATTGGTAAGTATAGTTTTGGAAATTCTTGGACTTAAAAAAGTTTTGAGAGAAGTTTACTAGTGGGATATATTCTTTAGAGTTTGTGTATTTCTGAGATAATAAGCAAGCCAGTGGGAGTTAATTCTAATGTCTGTCTTTCCCTCCCACCCACCCTTAGCTCAACCCTTGATTTTTAGTCAAGAGACACTTTCTCAGAAAAATCTATCAGGCTCTTTTCTAATTCATACTATTGCACCAATCCTTTTTGAGAGTTTAATCATCCCCTTATAGGTCACTAACAGACTAATTAGTGAATACACCTATAAATTTAAAGTACACTAATTCCTACTCTCTTAGCAACCTAAACTTAACTAGGAACTGAACAAAATTAAGATGAAGACAGCATTCCAGCAGCAAAATGGGGGCTTTCCAGTCTTTTGCATGGAGTCTCACATATATGATTTTTTACCTGCCAGTGAGAGATTGTATGTGTGCACCCGGTGCAAAGAACTCCTGGCTCTCAGAGAATGAGTCCAATCTCTGGAGGCTAGAGTTGCAAACCTGGAAGAGCTCCCAGGGCTACTGCCCAGGAGGGAAGGGTTAGGTCGGCCATCATGATTGGTGATTCAATTATTAGAAATGTAGATAGCTGGGTGGCTGGTGGATGTGAGGACCACCTGGTAATTTGCCTGCTTGGTGTGAAGGTGGTGGACCCCATGCGTCATCAAGATAGGATTATAGACAGTGCTGGGGAGAAGTCAGCTGTCATGGTACATGTGGGCACCAATGACATAGGAAAATGAGGGAGGGAGGTTCTGGAAGCCAAATTGCAGAAAGACTAAATGAATTCTTTGCTACTGTGTTTATTAATGAGGATGTTGGGGAGATACCGGTTCTGGAGATGGTTTTCAAGGGTGATGATTCAGATGAACTGAACCAAATCATTGTGAACCTGGAAGATGTAGATGGCCAAATTGACAAGCTAAAGAGTAGCAAATCACCTGGACTGGATGGTATGCACCCCAGGATTCTGAAGGAACTAAAAAATGAAATTTCAGATCTATTAGTTAAAATTTGTAACCTATCATTAAAATCATCCATTGTATCTGAAGACTGGAGGGTGGCCAATGTGACCTCAATATTTAAAAAGAGCTCCAGGGGCAATATAAGAAACTATAGACCAGTGAGCCTGACTTCAGTGCCAGGAAAAATAGTGGAAACTATTCTAAAGATCAAAATCACAGAGCATATAGAAAGACATGGTTTAATGGAGCACAGTCAGCATGGATTTACCCAAGGCAAGTCTTGTGTCACAAATCAGCTTCATTTTTTTGAAGTGGTTAATAAACATGTGGATGTAGGTGAGCCAGTAGATGTAGTGTATTTGGATTTTCAGAAGGCATTTGACAAAGTCCCTTATGAGAGGCTTCTAAGGAAATTAAAAAGTCATGGGATAGGAGGTGGTATCCTTTCATGGATTACAAACTGTTTGAAAGACAGAAAACAGAGAGTAGAATTAAATGGTCAATTTTCTCAGTGTAAAAGGGTAAACAGTGGAGTGCCTCAGGAATCTGTACTTGGACCGGTGCTTTTCAATATATTTATAAATGATCTGGAAAGGAATATGATGAGTGAGGTAATCAAATTTGCAGGTGATACAAAATTATTCAGAGTAGTTAAATCACAAGCAGATTGTGATAAATTGCAGGAGGACCTTGCAAAACTGGAAGATTGGGCATCCAAATTGCAGATGAAATTTAATGTGGACAAGTGCAAGGTGATGCATATAGGGAAAAATATTCCATGCTATAGTTACACGATGTTAGGTTCCATATTAGGAGCTACCACCCAGGAAAAGATCTAGGCGTCATAGTGGATAATATTTTGAAATTGTTAGCTCAGTGTGCTGCAGCAGTCAAAAAAGCAAACAGAATGTTAGGAATTATTAGGAAGGGAATGGTGAATAAAACAGAAAATGTCATAATGCCTCTGTATCGCTCCATGGTGAGACCGCACCTTGAGCAATTCTTCATGTTCTTCAAATGAAGATGTGGGTATGAAGGGTGGTGGGTGAGTGAGCTATTTGTACTGCGGCATAGTTGATGTAGTCTTGAGGGCTAACCCTTGATGCCTATGTAGGCAGCTGGCAGATGTACCCTGAAGCGGGATAGTCTGGAGTTTCATCTTTACCAACCATCTCCCCTGCAGGTTGAGCCCTTGGGTTTTGGTAGCCAGCAAGAATTATACGTATCCCTATGGTGATGAAGATAACTGGTGTCCTAAGGCACACCAAGGTCAGGGCAGAGAGTAGACAAACAGAGTAGGTAGGAGGTAATTTTCAAAGGAGCGTGAAAATGTAACATACTATCATAGCAATTTCTAAAAGCCATTTACTCGAGTAAAGTGCACTTAGCTGAGTAAATCCTATGGACAATTCAATGGCATACATTGTAGCAATCTTCAAAAGCCCACTTACTTGATTGAAGTGCATTTACACATGCAAAACCCAATTTTAAGCGTGTAAATGCTTATTAAAATCAGACCCATAATGTTAAAGTCTTTCAGACTTGCAAAGGACTTTTGCCGGTCTTGAGGCTTCGCAGAAGGAAGCTGTGCAACATAATTTTGCTTCATAGACCTCTTGGAGCCATGATATGAAAATGACATAGAATGAGTTAAGGAGGGTTTATGACTTTGCTTCTGCATTGATAAATGCATTGACGCATCCCCAGAATGCATCAAACCATTTCTTGAATGTGTCGAAGATGATGCAGATGCACCATGAGAGTATCTCGATGCTCCATGCACAAGATGCTTCCATGCATCATGGGTCATGCATATCAATGTTCTGGGATGCACTGAACAATGCATTGCTCAGTGCTTTGCATCAGGTGCTATGAAACACTGTGTACCAGGTGTTCCGATGCGCTGCACATTGGGCCCCCAATGTGGTGTGCCCACATCAATCATCAATCAGATGCAATGCATTGTGCTTCGATGCACCATGTTTTGCTTGTGGCACCGAAGGCTTTTGCACTTGCAATGCAAGCACTGATTCTTTTGATGCATCTCAATGTTTCCTCAACACAGGGGGCTGATCTATCAGCTGCTTCTGCTTCACCTTCTATGCATTTTGATTCCCTGGTTACAGGGTGGCTTGCTGGACCAAAGGAGGCATTTTGGAAGAATGGTCACTTGAAATGTTGACCAGAGAGACTGAGAAGGCTGCCCTCTGGGAGGAGGATTTACTGTATCTGCGAGACCGATGCAACCTTTCAATCTTTGCAGCCCAGGATTGCTGAGACTGCGGGGACATTAAATTACAGGCCAGGCAATTTGGCTGGTCATGTTCTGGACCCAAGCAAGGATAACAGAGGTTGTGACCATCTGTGATGGACATTATCTGTTCACAGCTGCACGATTTGAAACCACTTACTATGGGCTTTTTTTTGGCAGACATTCTTGTCTTCCAGAAGGTTCTGAAGAAGTTTCTTCTCTTCTTCTGTTTATTTATTTTTTTTAATTGGTAGCACTTAAAATTCCTCTTGTGGTGTGTTGTAAAGGCAGCAAGGCAAGAAAAAAAGATAAGGACAGAAAGTTATAGAAAAATTGAGGCAAGACTGAGACTCTGTCTGTGCTCTAGCTTGGACAAAAAAAGACTGAAAAGGCTCTGAGGCAACGCTGACACAGGAACTCCTGCACATGCTAAGTAAAGCTCAAAGCTCTACTAACTTGGAGAGACAAGTCTGTTTGGTGCTGCCAGATGATGACATGATCATGGCTAATTCAACCTGCTTATCATTGGAAAATACTTTTTATACTTCATTTTATCACTCCTATAGACTTAAGGGCTGATGAGGAGATATTGAAAAATTACTTAATGGTTCAATGGTAGTTTGGATTTTATCTAACTAATCCAGAGGGAGTAAATTCCCTCTACTTATAAAGCTACATTCAAGTATACTAAATATCAAACTAAAGTACAATCAATAATAAAAATCACAGAATACTTAAAAACACTGCACAGTAACAATGAATTAAAAACCCTTTTAGGAAAACATACTTTACCAGGCCAGTGCAAAGGTATTAGGTGCACTAGGTGAACCTTCATTGTTGCACCCTCTCCATTTACACATCTACCTATACCACAGCATCCCCCACTCTCATTCTGCTCAGCTTCTACCTCTCATTCTCCTCTCACCCTTGCCAAGTCCTGCATCTCCCTCCCTTTGCCTCCTGTCCACAGTGCCCAGCATTCCTTCTATCTGTGGAAAGATAGTTTTAGGCAAGCTAGCTAGATCTCCGGAAAACTTTGTACCACATGTAGACAGCTATGGATCAGAACAGGCTCTAGTGGTTGCTGAGTATGAATCAATATATTGCATGTGATTTGAGTGCTGGGATTGTATAAAGGCATGACACTATCACCATTTGTTCTCTGAATTCCTGAGACATTCTGGCAACAATGAGCTGATAAAGGGCTGGGATGGTCCCAAGGAACGTCTGGTATCTCTGGGGACATCGAAGACTAAGACAGTTAGTATTTCTTATCACCTGGGAATATCAAAAGCTAAAAACTAGCGCCCATGCCAATGAGCTGATAAGTTAAATATTTGGTGTCTTTTACCAAATGGGAGATCAAAAGACTGGTACTGAAGTACCTTCCTGGGTAAAGTATGGATTGGGGCCCCTACCTTGCAGAGAGATATATAAGGCTTATTTGCTTATTTTAGTTGGATGAGCTGAAAGGAACAGAGAGCAAACAGCTGGTTCAGAGTCCCCGGGCCCACGAGTCTTCCAGATTTCTATGAACCCTGGCTTATATGAGGAGTATGTATAAGGGAGGTGTTCTTTGTCAATATTCTATCTTTATTTCTGTCTGTCTCCTATGTACCTGTATTGATTTATGTACAGTTTACTGTGATACTGTATTCAATGTTGATATTTCTGTGCTGATTTATTATCCATATATTTACAACATTTAATAAACTAAGTTTTGCTTTTCCAGATTGTGTGTAGTGTTCTATGACATAATATAAAATATACCCCCTCATGACCTCTGTGCATACGATCTCCATGTCCAGCGTTTTTACTCTTTTCCTCTCCCTTCAGCATCCCCCGCTTTCTCCTCTTCACTCCCTGCTCAGCAAATCAGCATCATCCCAATCTCCTTGCCCCCTTTTTTTGCAATGCCAAGCCTGTTCTCTCTCTATGCTCCCTACCTTCCCAGAATTCTCTCTCTATCCCACCCTCACCTGCCCAGTACCCTTTCCCCACAATTCTCCTACCTACCCAGCTTCCTTTATATCTCCAACCTCCCCATCTACTCAACGTGCATTCCCTTCTCTCTTCTGGTGCTGTGCCTTAAAAAATGGTAGGCAGTACCTGAAGGTTTCTGAGGTTTTTGTCGCCCACAGAATTTTGGCACCCTAGGTGACTGCCTAGTTTGCCCAATGGAAGAATTGGCCCTGTGCTTTACACTGTTTTCTATACATTACTAATTATCAATTACCCTTAGTTCTTTACTAAGTGAGTTTAACATTTTAAGACTCAATATGAAAGCATGTTTTTGAATGGCAGCATATTTTACTTTAGAAAGAGATGGAAGAACTAATAAAACATCATATTCAGAGCGCAAAGCCCTCTGTGATTTTCAAATATATCAGCATAGTTATTTATTTAAATTGACATGAAGAAATTTACCATGGATTCATACAGCATGATATTAAAGAGGGCAACTTTTATCCCCCTAAAGGTTAAGAAGATCTCATGCTTTATATGGGTTCTGTTAGTCTTCTATAATTTGGCATAGATGGATTCAGTCTGACCAGACAGCAGGTGCATCATCCACATCTGAGAAATCAGACCTTCTGTGCAACATGAATTAGAAGACAGTATATTTATTTGATCATCAAAACAAGCAGTGCAATGCCAGGCCTGCAGAACATGATGAGGGAGAAATAAGTAATTACAGTAGTCACAAAACTGTAAAGATTATAAAGCTACTCATGTACCAGATGACAGCAGGATCAGCAGCACCTGTGCTCACACTGCTTTTTTATGATTCCTGGAAGCACATGAAAAGATGGGTTCTATTTTGATGTCAATGACAGAAAAAAATTCAGGTGTAATCATTGGCAGCCCTAGCAATGCTGGACACTAACTGTTCCTTTCTTCACATCCACTTTAATAAAGAAGAGGCCCCCATGAGTATCAGCTTTCATTGTATCCTAACTCTGTTCCAGAGCAGAAAGTTATTATGATGCCCACAGACTGGTAGGCATCGCAGAATTGAGGAAAGATTTGAAAGGAAAGATCAATGCCACATATATAGGGGAGGGAATGAAGAAAACAGGAGGAAACAAAAGAAAAGGCAAATGGACAGGAGACCCTGGAAAAAGAGTTAGGAGAAGACAGACAGAGGAAAACAGAAAAGAGAAACTAGGACCATTGCAATTAGAAAAATAAAATGCCCAGACAATAAAAGTAGAATTGCTTTTATTTTCAGTTTAGTAATTGGAATATGTCATCTTTGGTAATGTGCATGTTTTATTTTTGTATTTTGCACAGCACAAGAGGAAATGCATTTCTGTTTCTATATCTTCGATGTTACATTGCATAGAGTCTGACTTCTTGGAGTTGCCAGTTCAGTGTTTTTCTGCATCTTTCTATTTCTAGTCTGTGGTCCCTTATTCTGTATTTGGTGACGATCTGTCTGTGTTCCATGTGTGTGACCATAGTGTGCTATACTACTAGTGTGTAGTTTCTGTGTAGGGAATCTGTAGCAGTTTAGCTTGTTCTATTTTCTTAGTAGGAGGTGTAGTGGTGGTTTAGGGCCCATTGCAATATTTGCAGAGCTGCCTCTTCATAGGTAGAGTGGTGGTGATGGTTGTTTGAGTCCTTTCAGTGCTATTTTGGTGTGGCAGGTTTATGATAGATTCTGAGTGGGTTTTTTTTTAATGTATTTTTAATTGCTTTTTTTTTGCAGCATTACATATTCATAATGTGCCTGGCAGTGAAGGGAAATTGTGTTGCTGTTATTGATGTAGAGAATCCTATTGAGTTTCTACTAAGAGAACATACCATCTGCATAGGTAGAGATAAACCAATCCAAGTGACTTACAGCTCCCCCATGTGGGCTGCTGTGTTGGTAGCTTCTTACTACTATAAAAAGAGGATACAACTGGAGAAGGTGTGAATTTTTAGTTAGACTTCTGAGCGGGCTGGATGTTGCTGTTCCTGCTCCTGTTTGTTTTTTCTTGCTTTTGACCCTTAGGGATTAAGGCCTGGAAAAAGAAGAAGGGGTGCCTTTTTTCCAATTTTAAGGGACATTGAGGTCAATTTTCAGCCGCTGAGCAGCTTGGCTAATTAGCTGATTAAACATATCCAGCTAACTAGCCGGGTATATTCAGCGGTCATGCTGCTGAATATACCCAGCTATCTTAAAGTCGGTCAGTTATGTCTGACCAGACAATTTTAGGACAGCCCTATGGGCCGACTAGAGTTAGCCGCATAGGTTAAGCAGCTAATTCTGAATATCGGAGTTAGCCACATAAGTTATGCAGCTAACTCTGCTCCACCCCCGGAACACCTCCACCCCCGGAACCCCCTGCTCCACCCCCGGAACACCCCCGGAACACCTCCGGCTAGCCATTTAGACAGATAACTTTTCAGTTATCCATCTATGTGACTTTTGAGTATGGAGCTCATTATTTCCTTCTGGTTTTGTGTGTTATTTTTGTTGATGAAAATTTTTGTCAACCCTTCCTTCTTTCTCTTTGGATTTTGAAGATTAAAAAAAAAATAAAAAAAATAAAAAAATTTTTACCAGCCAACTAGAATGCTCTTGGCTAGGGGAATTTAGTTACCATTATTGGGAGAAGAGACCCTTGCCCAGAGAGATCCAGTGACCTTTCGGAGGTCATGTAAAGAATGGATCTTCATTCATTCCTGGGAACAGGAGGAGATTGGAAAGAAAGGTGAACTGGGGCACCAATCTGGTGTTAACCACTACAATATCATCAGGGATTTTCTGGGAGGAGTTTGGATAAGAAGTGAGGAGCCCATTCTTGAGATCTGAGAAATGGGACTTTGAAATGATGCCACCTAGACTAGTCCAAGTACCATGCCCACCAATTTGAGATGAAGCTCCAGAAACTGCCCCTGAAATTGGGGTGGGATGTTGAAACAAAAGATTAAAGCACCAGTACAGAGCCACAGATTTATTGGAAAAAGAGAATGAAATGGGCTGCATTGAGCAAGGATTTGTAAATTGTTATTAATTTCACCTTACCATCAACTATCAGTATCATCCAGTGAGATTATTACTGTACTTGTTAAAGACTGTTAAAACAACACTGAGGGTCTTGGAGAAAAGATCTCCCCTTCCCCACGAAATAGAATCCTGGAAAGCAGGGGGGCTTATGGAAGGGGGTGAGACGTTCGGACCTGCTAAGCCCTTGGAACTGTAAGTGGCCCTTGGACTCCTCAGTGAGGACCTCAGCCCAGGGGTTACAATACTAACTTACAGGCCGATACGCGCTAGCTTTACTCCTTATTCAGTAAGGGGTAATAGCGCATCGAAAACGCACGTCCAACCCCCCCGAAACTAATAGCGCCCGCAACATGCAAATGCATGTTGATGGCCTTATTAGTTATTACCGCGCGATTCAGAAAGTAAAATGTGCAGCCAAGCCGCACGTTTTACTTTCAGAAATTAGCGCCTACCCAAAGGTAGGCGTTAATTTTCGCCGGCGCCAGGGAAGTGCACAGAAAAGCAGTAAAAACTGCTTTTCTGTGCACCCTCCGACTTAATATCATGGCGATATTAAGTCGGAGGCCCCAAAAGTAAAAAAAAAAAGTAAAAATTAAAAAAAAAAAATTAAAAATCGGCCCGCGGCCCGCGGGTCGGAAGACGGACGCTCAATTATGCCGGCGTCCGTTTTCCGAACCCGTGTCTGTCAGCGGGTTTGAGAATTGACGCTGGCAAAAAGGAGGTGCTAGGGACTCGCTAGTGTCCCTAGCGCCTCCTTTTACCATGGGCCCTAATTTGCATAGGCCACCCTCCTGAATCGCGCGCCCAGGAAAGTGGCCTGTGTGCATGCTGGGAGAGCAGGCGCTTGCCCGCTCTCCCAGCGTGCACACAGGCCACACAGGCCACACAGGCCACACAAACGTGTGGGAGAGCGGGCGCTTGCCCGCTCTCCCACACGTTTTTCTGAATCGGCCTGTTAATGTTTAATATTTAAGAGTATGGGAGTAATTTTCTAATTACCCCACATTGGTATAAATTCTGCAGGCACTGAATTTCAAAGGGATTATATGCATCTACTTTCCCTTTGAAATTTATCCAGCTAAACTATCTGCAGATTCTGCACACATTTACACCCTGCTACTATGAGCTCATAGTTATTTGGAAGGAAAATGATGTGCATACTTTTTATTAAATCGAGAAGTGTGTGCATGTAAGTGCAAACACCATTTCATCCCTGCCCCTCGGAAATTCCTCTGCTTGCTGCAAATAAACTTATGTGCATATAGGCCCTACGCACATAAATTTACCTAAATAGAAGGCAGGCAATTTTGTAAACGGCCAGATCCGAATCCAAACCCTGCTTTACCTGTGGAGATGGCTTTGAACATTACCCTCATGATGTCCAATTATGTGCTTTTACAGGGCCATTCTTGGGGGAGGTGGGGATGGATTGCGATCAGTGCTTTAGTTATCAAAATCTCGGTAGGAGCTCTATGGGCCTGAGCACCCGAGCCTCTGCCCACCACTCTAAGGTGCCATCTGTCACCTCTCTCTTCTATCTCCTCGGTTCCCTCCTTACACCCTGAGGCTGATTCCAGCGCCACAGCAGGAGAGTGGAGCATAGCATGGTGGACCTGGCACTTCCCGAACCCTTTTTTTCATGCTGCCGGCTCTTCTCCTGCTTTGTTCACAGCTAATTTGAACCACATAATGCACTGTAGAAATCTGTGGCATGCCCCATGGTTCAAACAGCTGATCTGAGGGATGCTGGTGGCAGGAAAAGCAGATTAGAGACACACTGGGCCTGCTGTGCTGCCGACGGACCGGGCTCTTCCTGCTGCCAGCTGGGTTAGGTCTGCCAGGGTGGGAGGTGCCCGGAAGAAAAACTTGCACTGGGGTCCAAGTGATCCTTGCTCTGCCACTAGTGTGTGTGAGGGGGTGGGGGTCTAAGAGATAGGCCAGCACAGGCATCCCCTTCCCCCGATCTGCTACCTTTTTTGTCCCAAAATCACCCTTGGCCACCTGTCTGATCCACTGGCATGCACAGAGGCACTTTACTGGCTTTTATGCTAACAATAATCTGTGCTAGCAGCTGCCCTGACAGAGGCAAAAAAACTATACTATTATGCAAATAAATTTTCTAGAGAAACGAAAATATCCTTGCTGCATTTCCTGGAGCACCTGTGGGCACAATAGATGGAAAATCTGTAAATACTAATGTGTTTATTTGGTTCAACGATATTTTTCAGCCCTCTGCTATAAATCAAGTCTTTATAAAGTATTACTGTGTTGTTCAGAGAAAGACTTTACTGTTTCTCTGCCTTGAAGACATCCATCACATGTCTGCCAATATCCTGGTATGCAGACGATGGTTTTTGGAACTTTTCAGATTGTTTAATCAATACTAGCATTCTTCTGTAAGAAGCTACTGAAGTGCTGGATCAACTTTTCTGCTATAATGAATTTAGCTTCAGGGGTGCTTATCAGAAACTGCAGCCACTAGGAAGCAAGCGCCACTGCTTTTCCTCGAAAGCAGCAAGCCAACCAATTCCTGCCTTGAATTAAGAAACATTCTTAGGAAGATTACTTTGAAATGCTTATAATGTTGATGGTTTACCAAACACAAGTATCACTTATAGTTTGCTGTAATACCCGGATTAACTGTGTAATCTTTGTGCTGTGTTTGCTGGTAGGGAATGTGAAACTAGACCTCACAGCAGTGATATCAAAATGACTGGTCTTGCAGTTCATATCTGTGACCTACATGTTTTGTTTTGTTTTCCAAAGGAATGCAAATCTTCCCTGATTAGGAGAACAGTGATATCATTTTTGTGAACTGTCATGATGGTGTTATGAATGAGTTCCTAATAGAGATGTGCCGGTTCCGATTCTGGTTCCGATTCACATCGTTAATTTTTTTTTGTGCGGCCTGATCGCGGATTTGTTTAATGGCTGTGCCCGAGCCGATAAACAAAAAAACCCACCCGACCCTTTAAAACTGTTCCCTTAGCTTTCCCCACCCTCCAGAACCCCCCAAAACGTTTTACAAGTACCTGGTGGTCCAGTGGAAGTCCCGGGAGCGATCTCCCGCTCTTGGGGCCGTCGGCTGCCACTAATAAAAATGGCGCCGATGGCCCTTTGCCCTTACCATGTGACAGGGTATCCGTGCCATTGACCAGGCCCTGTCACATGGTAAGAGTAATGGACGGCCAGCGCCATCTTTAAAAATGGCGCAGGCCATCCAGTGCTCCTACCATGTGACAAGGGCCGGCCAATGGCACAGATACCCTGTCACATGGTAAGAGCAAAGGGCCATCGGCGCCATTTTGATTAGTGGCAGCCGACGGCCCGAGAGCGGGAGATGGCTTCCGGGACCCCCACTGGACCACCAGGTAAAAAGTTTTGGGGGGGTTCGTGAGGGTGGGGGAAGCTAAGGGAACAATTTTAAAGGGTTGGGGTGGGTTTAGGGATTGTTTTGGTGTGCCGTTTTTCCCGCCGTCCCCCAAAACGATAAGAGAACCCCAGGAACAAAATCGTGGGGTTCTCTTATCGGGAGCCCCCAATTTCTGACGATTTTGAAAATATCGTCCGATATTTTCAATCGTCTGAAGCCCGATTCACATCCCTAGTTCCTAATTCATCACAGACTTTTTTTTTTTACAATATTTATGTGGGGATCTGTTTGAGATCACTACTAGATTGCCCTACACAAAGACTCAGGTAGAGAAGGCAGATTGCTATACTTCGGTATATAAAAGACCATAAATAAATAAATAAATAAATAGATAGATAGATAGTGCAGAAAGGGAGCATGCACCTTCAATCTCTGAGAACAAGTAGGATGGTAGTCCTCACACATGGGTGACATCATCGGATGAAGCCTGGTCTGGAACTTTGATCTCAAAGACTCTAGAACTTTCAAACATGCTCCATTGAGGCACAGTCCATCAGTCTCTTTTTTTCCATGGAGCCATGTGATCACGGGATCCGTGTGTGTCACGATATTCAGCTTTGCTCTCTTCTCACATAAGAACATAAGAAATTGCCATGCTGGGTCAGACCAAGGGTCCATCAAGCCCAGCATCCTGTTTCCAACAGAGGTCAAACCAGGCCACAAGAACCTGGCAATTACCCAAACACTAAGAAGATCCCATGCTACTAATGCAATTTATAGCAGTGGCTATTCCCTTAGTAAACTTGATTAATAGCCATTAATGGACTTCTCCTCCAAGAACTTATCCAAACCTTTTTTGAACCCAGCTACACTAACTGCACTAACCACATCCTCTGGCAACAAATTCAAAAGCTTTATTGTGCGTTGAGTGAAAAAGAATTTTCTCCGATTAGTCTTAAATGTGCTACTTGTTAACTTCATGGAATGCCCCCTAGTCCTTCAATTATTCGAAAGTTTTTGTAATTGATTTTTTCTAGTTCTGCACCTGTTTTTCTTTCCTTTACTTTTTGGTAGTTTTTTTTTTTCCTCTTCTTTCCACTGTCTGCCAGCCACATGGTGGGCCTTAGTTGCTGTGCAGCCTGGCATAGTCTGATACTATCCCTAATTAAATAAATACTGCTCCTGCAGTTTAGTATCTGTGTCCTCTCCTTTCTCTGTATGTTTTTGTACCTTTTATTTATTTATTTAAAAATATTTCTATACCAGACTTCATGAATGGGATTCATATCAGGCCGGTTTACATGGAACAAGGGATAAACCAAAGTAACCAAAAATAAGAAGGTCGAAACTAGCAAAGTTACAATATAACAGGGGGATTAAACTTGGGAGCTAGAGTAGCTAGGAATAAGAGAGATAGGAATTAACTACATATAAATCATATAAGATGGTTATGAAATTAGTAAACATTCAGTTCCTTGATCTGAGTCTGACGAGTTAATTTGAGTTAGGGGAAGGCTTGGAGGAAAAGCCACGTCTTAAGTTTCCTTCGAAAGGTGAGGAGGCAGGGTTCCAGTCTTAGGTCAGTCGGTAGTTTGTTCCAAAGGACTGGGCCTGCTGTGGAGAAGGAACGTTCTTTGGTGGTTGTTAGACGGGTGGATTTGGTAGGTGGGACTTGAAGCATTCCTTTATATGCCTCTCTGATGGGCCTTTCTGAGGCATGGTGTTTGAATGAGGTCTGAAGGTCTAGGGTGAGCTGTTTGTGGATGGTTTTGTGGATTATGGTGAGTGCTTTATGTAGAATTCTGTATTTTATTGGCAGCCAGTGTAGGTTACAGAGGATGGGGGTAATGTGAGCACTTCGGTTAGTGTTGGTTAAGATTCTGGCTGCTGCATTCTGGAGCATTTGTAGAGGTTTTGTTGCTGAGATGGGGAGCCCCAGGAGTAAAGCATTGCAGTAGTCCGTTTTCGAAAATAGCGTAGATTGAAGGACGGTTCTGAAGTCCTGGAAGTGGAGAAGTGGTTTAATTATTTTTAAAACTTGTAGCTTATAGAAGCAGTCCTTGGTGATATTATTGATTGATTTATTTAAATTCAGATGATTGTCTAGTATGACTCCTAAATCTCTTGTTTGAGAAATCTGTGTGTCAGGAGCTATAAAATCGGTGTTGGTCGAGTGTTCAGGGGAGATGAGCAGGATTTCCGTCTTGGATGCATTGAGAACCAAGTTCAGGCTGGAGAGGAGACTTTTTATGGATTTCAGGCAATTTTCCCAGTAGTCAAGTGTTTTTGGCAGGGTTTCTTTTTTGGGGATCAATATCTGAACATCATCTGCATAGAGGTAGTGTGTTAATTTTAGGTTAGTGAGCAGTTGGCAGAGGGGTAGTAAGTAGATATTGAAAAGGGTTGGAGATAATGAAGAGCCTTGTGGGATGCCTAGCGTTGAGTTATAGCTTGGTGATTCTTTGTTGTTGACTCTAACCTTGTAGCTTCTATTGTTGAGGAAAGAGTTGAACCATCTGAGGGTGAGACCCGTGATTCCAATTTCTGAAAGACGGTTTAGCAGGATGGCATGGTTTACCATATCGAAGGCCGCTGAGATATCTAGGAGGACCAGTAGGTATGATAGCCCTTTGTCAAGACCCATGAGGATGTGGTCTGTTAGGGAGATGAGAAGGGTTTCTGTGCTGGCGGATTTTCGGAAACCATACTGTGAAGGGTAAAGTATTTTATTTTCCTCAAGGTAGTCAGAGAGTTGTCTGTTAACAACTTTCTCTGTGAGCTTCGCTAGAAACGGAAGGTTAGATATGGGTCTGAAATTGGAGAGTTCTTTTGTGTCCAGATTGGGTTTCTTCAAGAGGGGTTTGAGAGATGCTGTTTTTAGCTCATCAGGGTAGATTCCTTGGGCTAGGGACAGTTTATGATGTTGGTGAGTGATCTGGAGATGGTGCTGGGAATGAGAAGCAGAAGTTTAGTAGGGATCTGGTCTGACGGATGGATGGAGGGTTTCATTTTCTTAAGGGCGGATTCTATCTCCGTGGTGGTAGTGGGTTCGAAGGAGTCAAGGGTGTCTCTAGGATGATAGTTGGGATTAGAGTTGAAGGCTGAGGTTATTGTGTTAGTGGGGAGAAGTGCCAATGTGTTTGCAATTTTATCCTGAAAGAAGCGTGCAAGATCATTAGCTTTTGATTGAGCCTGTTCATCAGGGATGGTGGGGGCAGAGGGTTTTGTGAGTTGGGATATGAAGGAAAACAGAGCCTTGGCATCATATTGTATGTCGTGGATTCTGCTTGCGTAGAATTCCTTTTTTGTCTGTAGCAGAGAGGTCTTGTAGAGATGGAGGGTGAGTTTGTAATCTGTTAGAGTTGTGGTGTTGGGGTTTTTACGCCATGTGCCTTCTTTATGTCTGAGGTCTAGCTTCATTCATTTAAGTTCTGGGGAGAACCAGGGTTGTTTCGTTTTTTGTGACCAATTGATGGTTTTTGTCATTTTCGGGCAGAGTTTATTGGCTATTGTTTCCGTGATACTGCTCCAAGAGAGAAGCGCAGAGTTGGGGTTGGAGATGTCCAAATTAGGAAGATCTTTAGTTAGCTGTTCACTAAGAGTGTCAGAGGGGCATAGTTTCCGAAAGTGAATGGTAGAGTGAGGTTGAGTTTTTGCAGGATTTACTTTGGTAGCGAGAGTAGTTGATATCAGGGAGTGGTCTGACCAGGGTACAGGGGTGCAGACTGGTGCATTCTTGTGAGACAGGTTTGAGTTAATGAAAATGAGATCAAGCGTGTGTCCTGCTTTGTGGGTAGGTTTATTGATGATTTGTTCAAACCCATTGCTCTGAGAGTGGAGAGGAAGGTTTCGCAGATAGGAGAGAGTGGCGAGGCGTCAACATGAAGATTGAAATCCCCCAATATCATAGCCGGTAAGTCTGTATTCATGTATTTGGTGATAATTTCTATGAGTGGGGAGGCTTCAGTGTCCAATATTCCTGGTGGGGCGTAAGCCAGGAGAATTTGGATGTGTTTTGACTTGAATAAACCTAGTTCCAGTTTTTTTGAGGAAGACTTGACTGGTTGCTGTGTGAGATGGAGTTCTTTCTTGGTAGCTAGTAGAAGCCCTCCTCCTCTTTTTTTGAGTCTTGGGATTGAGAAGAAGTCGTAGAGGTGTATCGGTAGTTGGTTTATCAGGGGAGTGTCGGAACTTTTTAACCAGGTTTCTGTGATGGCACAGACATCTGGTTTGGAGTCCAGCAGATAGTCATTGAGGATGTGGGTTTTCTTGGTGAGGGATTGGGCGTTGAAAAGTGTCAGAGAAAATAACGTGAATCCTAATAGTTGGGTGAGAGGTGTAATCATGATAGGGATGAGTGATCTCTTAGTGTGGTTCAAGGGTCGTAGTAGAGGTTTCAAGTTATGAGAGAGGTGACGATGAATAATGGGGATGGGGTAGGTTAGCATATTGACTCCGTAGATTGACTCCGCTAATGATGTAGGAATAGTAAGGTTGTTGTGAGGGTGAGTTGATTGTTGCTTCCGCTGGTTGAGTGCTGGAGGGATGAATGCTGAGAAGGATGATTGTTGCTTCCGCTGGTTGAGTGCTGGAGGGATGAATGCTGCGAAGGATGATTGTTGCTTCCGCTGGTTGAGTGCTGGAGGGATGAATGCTGAGAAGGATGATTGCTGCTTCCGCTGGTTGAGTACTGGAGGGATGAATGCTGAGAAGGATGATTGCTGCTTCCGCTGAAGGTCCTCAAAAAAGCTAGGGAGTGCACAGAAATGAGGTCTGGCGAGGCCAGGTGCATATAGAGTTGAGAGACCTGGGGTCACCAAGGGGAGCCCTAGGGGGCTGGCTCCTTAGGTTGCGCAACGCCGTCGAGCTCTAATCCTACCAGCACCTTTGTCAGGTGCTGGTAGG
The DNA here is from genome assembly GCF_901001135.1 of Rhinatrema bivittatum. Classification (NCBI taxonomy): domain Eukaryota; kingdom Metazoa; phylum Chordata; class Amphibia; order Gymnophiona; family Rhinatrematidae; genus Rhinatrema; species Rhinatrema bivittatum. The sequence continues at coordinate 48,657,338 of NC_042620.1, read as the reverse complement.
ATTGACAGGATACAGTCCGTAGGTGGCCTGTGAAAGCCACTGAGCCTAGGGATTTGCCTGAGTTCTACCCAGACAGGAGTTCCATGTCATTTTACCAATTGATCGGCATTGATGGAGATTCAGACAGTGAAGAGATTGAGGACCATGCCATTTCTGAGGGGGGAAGAGCTTGTCCTCCTCACATTCAAAGGAGCTAGTCTCCATGGGCAAGAGCCCTGGATGATATAGCCTCCCCTCCTGCTTGCCTAAGATGGCAGTGCAGTCTCCTTGTGAGAGAGGGTGAGCAGGAGCCTGGGCATGCAACTTGCTGCTGTTGCACCTTCAGTGCCATGCCCAGAAAGGTTGCCCATGCTCATCTGTGACCAGTGCACCGATGATCTGACACATCAATGTCAAGACTGTGTTGGGGACCAGGACTGACAACCCTGGTCACCCTTGATGCCATTGAGGTGCTGCGGTGTCCTTAATGCATCAAGGTTTGTGATCACACTTGATGCTGTAAGGGCCTTCTGTGATGCGATGTCTGCGGGTGATGTGGAGTCTTAATGCACTCTATTCATCTAGCACCTTGAGCCTTGATGTGGCGGAGTAGCATCACTGACCTCTAGGGGCAGGACCATGACTGCTAGCAAGTGCCATAGTCTCCCTCAACACCTTCAGAGCCACCTTCAATGCCCTTGAGGCATTGATGTTATCGATGCATCAAGATATGTGCATGGCCGCCCTCGATGCCTTTGAGATGTGTAGCCTCGATGCGATGGCTGCCCTCGATGCCATGGCTGCCCTCGATGATGTTGAGGTGCAGAGCTGCCTTGATACTATCGACGCCCTTGATGACATTGAGGTACGGAGCTGTCTCGATACTATCAACGCCTTCAATGCCATCAAGGTGCGGGGCAGCCATGGAGGCAATTGGGCATGTTGGCCAGAGATGCCATTTGTTGCTGCTCTCAACAATGTCTAGCACCATCAACAAGGCACTGGTATCACCACTGAGTGCCCTGGTCGCCCTTCAGGCCATCAACTGCTGGGGCTCTTGAGAGCCCACGAGAGCCATTGAAGCCCTCTGGCAACAGGGGTTTCAGCCTTGGAAAGACATGGTGTTGTTGAGTGCTGGGGTTGCCATCTATTTATTTATTTATTTATTTAACAATTTTATATACCGACCTTCATAGTAGATTACCATATCGGATCGGTTTACAGTTTAACAGAGGGAAAAAACTAGAGTAACAAATTCACGTAAACGAAAGATAACCAAAGCAGGAATAAGTCAAAGTTACAATCAACAGGGGGCGGGAACTTGGAAGCTTGCAACAAGCTGGAAAGAAGAAAAGGCCAGTAAAGTAATTTTACCGTAGAGTACACGTTACAAACTTAAGAACGGTGCTTTAATCTGAAGTCTAAGAGTCCATTTATTTTTTTCTTTGAGAAACGGAGTGACAGGCTGGGTAAGAAAGAAGGCTGGGTAAGAAAGAAGGCCAGCTAGTGATTGTCTGGTGGTTCAGGGAAGGCTTGGAGAAAGAGCCAGGTTTTAAGTCTTTTCCTGAAAGTTAATAGGCATGGCTCCAGTCTGAGGTTTGATGGGATACTGTTCCAGATGGAAGGGCCTGCTGTCGAAAAGGCTCTGTCTTTGGTCGTAGCGAGGCGTGTAGCTTTAGTGGGTGGAACATTAAGAGTGCCTTTGTAAATGTCTCTAGTTGGTCTGTTAGAGGAGTAAAGTTTGAAAGGTATTTCTAGGTCAAGTTGAAGTTGATGATGGATGGTTTTATGGATTAAGGTGATTGATTTGTATAGAATTCTGTAATTTACTGGTAACCAATGTAGGTTCCTGAGAATTGGTGATATGTGTTCGTAGCGGCTGGTACTGGTCAACAATCTACTCAAGGCACCTGGACTGCCAAGGCGTCCAGGCACAGTGGGCCAGTACCATCAAGGCTCCTTTGCAGTGTCCAGATGGAGCACCGAGGGGCATCGTGCTGTCCCTTCTCTAGCCTATGGCTGTCGGGCACTGTAGATGCTGATGGTGTTAAGGGCCCTGAGCCACTGGGATCGAGGGGCTTCAGAAGCCCCAACTGGCTTCGTGTACCATTGGTGGTAGTGAGCACTAGGGTTGCTGTGAAGGCTATCATCAGCCATAGCTGCTGGCGAGGGACACCATTGAGCTCGCAGCTCAGTGGTGTCCCTCGTATTCGTGAGCTGAGGGGAGCCGTCAATGGTGCTGGCAGTTATCGGTTCTTTTGGGCACCGATGAGGTATGCTGGGGTTGTGCTGCAGAGCCTCTGTCTGCAGGTGCCCCGCATCCTTGATACTGCCAGTCCATCCATGCTTTCGGGCACCAGAGTCTCTAATGGTGCCACTAGACTGTTGATGTCTGCAGATGCCTGGACCCCATTGAACTGATCAAGACAGGTCAAGCGCTGTCAAAGCCCTGGGTGCAGCATCATTTGGTGCCATTGATGCGATCCATTGTTGGTGAGAGCGAGAGCTCTATGGGCCCTATGGGTACAATCACCACGGTGGACACCAGTGAACACAGTTGGATGCCACAGGACATGACCACAGAGCACCATGTGCACTGTTGGTCACCATGGACTTCACTACTGCCGTTACATGAGGGTAGTAAGCCATTCCTGACACAATTTCAAGGGCTGTGTTCAGCCTTTTGGAGCATTATCAGGTACTGGGGGGTACCATGGGGGCAATGCCATAGACCGCCACCCACCTCCACGCCATAATTAGAGCCCCAGTGGTACTGGGGAGATCGTCAAACTGTTCCTGTTCACTCCATTGGGAGTTAGTGTGACAATGGTACACAGCATGTGCAGTTAGGTACGGCAGGGCATCTACTCCAAATACTTTGAGCCCTGGCAGGCGGCATTCTCTCTGTCTGTGCAGTACACAGCCATGCCAGGGTTCTGCCTTCATTGCGTCATGGTATCAGCCTCCTGATCTGTTCTGCATCATAAGCTGCTAGGGAGCACTGGCGAGGAAGGTGCCATCACACACTTTGCGATTGCTTTTTGACAGCGTGCTGCGACCAACTCTAACAGGTGGTGCTGTTGCCATGGGATTCTATCAACAAGCACGCTGGTGGGTTTGTAGGTGTGCCGCCATTCAAAGTGTGGGATACCACTGTATGAGTACTGATCAGCGTGCTTTTACAGAGGAAGGCACTATTCTTCCAGTTGCCCTCTACTGTATGGGTGTGTGTGTGTTCCCTCATGGCGCGCACAACAGGTTGTGCACCACAGCCACAGGACTGACCTAAATCTGTGTTCCTGGTTGAACCCCCTATGGGAGTGGATACCAGGATAGTGTCAGGAGTCTTCCCCTTCCTCAGAAGAGGACTATGTTTTTCAACCCCTCCCATGTTAGAAATCACTTTTGTGGGGGAACCGCCAGGGCTCTGTCCCTTGCAGGTTTATCACCGAACTAGAGCCTCAATTCTTTTGAATCGGTGCATCACCTTGTAGGCCAGGTCTGGGGGACAGCAGTGGCGGTCATTGAACCAGCCAGCGGCCGAACAAGGATAGTGCCGGCGACGGAAGAAGAGGCCCAACTTCTGGGTATGGGCATGCATGCGCGCATGCCCGCGCACAGCTTCCACTCCCTCCTCTCCCAAGCAGGAACTTGGGAGAGGAGGTCTGTATAGCCTGAAGATAGCAGGAGGCCCGCGAGGCCGTGGTGGAGCTCATCCCTCCATGGCCCAAAGACAACACAGGAGTCCTGCGGGACTGTGGTGGAGCTCATCCCACCATGGGAGACCATGTATGTGTGTGTGTGTGAGCTTGTATGTATGCATGAATGAGTGAGAGCCTGTGTGTGTCTGAGAGACTGCTTGTATATGCATGTGTATGTGTCTGTATCAGTTACTCTCTGCACCGGAGCTCTTCATACGGAATCGCTCTCCTTCTTCGTACTGGAAAAGGCTGTGCACCCTATCGTCCTGGGGTTACCCTGGTTGCAAGTCACCAACCCCAATTTGACTGGGCATCTCTGGATCTCTCCCACTGGGGCCCAGAATATCAAGGGAAATGCCTTAAGGAGATATCGCCTATTATTGGCATGCCTGAGACTCCAGCAGTATCAGGACTGCCGCTCCAGTACACCCCCTTCAGGGATATCTTCTCCAAAGAAGTAGTTGATATTCTTCTTCCACAGGAGCCCTATGACTGTGCCATATGACAGAAGTCTAAAGCTGAGCCTCCGAAAGGATAGGTGTACTTTCTCTTAGCTTTTGAGAATAAAGCAACGTCGGAAAATATGGAAGAAAATCTCCAGAAGGGTTTTACTCAACCATCAGAGTCGCCAGCTGGTGTGGACATTTGCTTTGGGGGAAAGGTAGATGTTACGATACCCAGTGAATATTCTGCAGTATCTCAAGATGAAGACAATACACTAACCAGTGAATGTTCTTCAGTATCTCAAGACGAAGATGATACAACTCCTAGTGAACTATCAAGACTCACTTATCATCAATACAGAAGACGAATTAGAACTCAAAGTCACAGAGATTCTGGATGTTCGTAAAAGAGGCAAGACTTTTGAATACCTTCTAAAGTGGGAGGGTTCTCTCTTACTTTGTAGATTGCAGTCTGGAACCGGTACTCGCTGCTCGAGGGCCCTCGTTCCCGGACTTCTTCAGAATTCACTTCTGCCTGGAAGCCATCGCTGCCTACTACATCTGTGAGTTACCATCGCTCTCTCAGAGCTTTCCCTGGAACCAGGTACTCGCTCCTCGAGGGCCTACTTCATTCCAGCTCCTGGGCTTCTATGAGACATTGTGTGAGTGTTACCATCAGGTTCTGTCCATGAACTCTGCATAACCTGCCTACACACTATATTTCAGTTTCTCCACAGCTCAGCCTCCAGGGATCGCTGTTCCAGTATCTGAGGGACTACAGCCCAGCCGGGCATTTCAATTCACTACTGCCACCTCTGGTGGTTCAGTATACTGTCTAATAAAAGAACTAGTCTGTGTCTGTCTCCTAACTCTGAGCCTGACCGGTGGTGCCTTTCGGGATCTTCCCCTGGGGGCGTGGTCATCTGCCACCGGTCCAAGGATCCACCCACAACTCTCCTAAATAATAACACTGCATGAGTGTTATGAGAGAGAGAGAGAGTGCCTGTGTGTGAGCCTGAATGTGGGTATGAGAGACAGAGAGAGCATACATATGTGAGAGAGAGAGCACCTGCATGTTTGTATGAGAGAGTGACTGCATGAGTGTTTGAGAGAGAACCTGGGTGTGAGCCTGAATGTGTATATGAAAGACAGAGAGAGCCAACATATGTATGTGAGAGAGTGAGCATCTACATGTGTTTATGAGAGAGAGGGCCTATGTGTGTGAAGGGGAGAGACAGAGGATAAAGATAGTGTGGGCTCCTCTTCCCCCAAATCAACAACAATCTCTGGGTGAGTGGAAATCAAAAGATCCTGGTATTTCTTTATTTATTTTATAGTATGGAGAGCTGGAGATTTTTTAATCCTATTTTAAATTTTGGGGTGTTATTTCATGTGCCTGCTGGTTTGAAATGTTTTAGTGGCATTTTGGAAAATATTAGAACAAATTTAAGTGACATTTTAAAATTATTAGATGTTTGTGGCCTGTTTTGAAATGAGGAAGTCAGATACCCTATGGGCCAGTTTTGAAAAAAATCCCCCGGGTTGATATTTTCCTGCAATCTGCTCCTGGAGACTACATCTGTCTACAGGAAAAGTCTTTTAACAGATGATGAACCGACTAAGCTTACACAATCCTTAGTATATCTGTAGCTAAGGCAGCATATACAGCATGAAATATGTGCATGGTAACAACCATGTTCAATCGCTTTTACTATTTTATAGGTTATTTCTCCATACAAAGCTTCTTTTCTTCTTTCTTTTTTAGTCTCTGCTTTAGTTCCTGGAATTTGCAGTTACCAGGATGTGGTTTTGGTTTTACATTCTTACCATACAACTACAGGAAATTACACAGATCAAATAGCAATTCTATTAACAAGAGATGCTTTTAAAAACTGGCCCAGAATTATTTTGATCTAACACAATGTGTGGTAAATTTTCATAGATTTTTTTAAACAAGAGTTAACCTTGCCTAAAACAGTCTTATCTGGCTAAGTGATTTTTTAGATATAAATCAAGAGCAGCGAAACTGCTCTATCGCTGTAAAAGTGTATTTTACAATGAATTGCTCAAAAAATTGGTTTATATAATTTCAATAATACTCAGTGTACCTACACTCTGTGGAGCTGTTAATTTTCAAAACAATTTTAAGGAAAACTCAAAAAATATATTTATAGGAGTGTAAGGTTTCATATATAGTGTAGGTGTCCCAACACCAATGTACAATTGGTTATAATCATCAACCTCCTACCACCTCCAAAAAATTAAAAAAAAATTTTTTTTTTTGCAATGTATTAACATTAAAGTCCCAGTGATATTCAATGGCATCCGTGGTTTAATAGGTATTTACCTTACTCGCGGGAAAAACAAAAAGTGATCTTCAAAGTGGTATTCAATTTAAAGTGGGTGCTTGAACGACTTCCTAAATCTGTTGGTTACTTTTAGATGTTAAAGTCCATATCACCTGCCACCCTTCCCTCACTTCTTCCATTATCTCATCCAGGTTCTTCTCATCTCAGATAACTTCCCCTCCCCTGGCTTAAGTCTGATTTCCTATTACATTTGTTACTATTATGCCTTGCTACCATCATTTAACTTAACCGCCCCAACATAATCCCTGTAAAAGCTCTCCCTGCCACCTTTTCCAAATATTCATGCTTATTTTGAATTATCATTCTCTGTATAACCAGTTAGCTATATAGCATGTTGTGTTATTTGTTCAGACTTATCACGGTTTACTTTATTTAATTTATATACTTTCACTTTGTTATTTGTTCTCTGTAAAGCCTGTTGCAGTTTTAGTTTTCTGTGAACCGAGATGATGTTCCCAACGTATCCCGGTATATAAAAACACTTAAATAAATAAATAAATAAAAGTACAATCAACATGGACTTTAACATCTAAAAGTAACCAACAGATTTAGGAAGTCGTTCAAACACCCGCTTTAAATTGAATACCACTTTGAAGATCACTTTTGTTTTTCCCGCGAGTAAGGTAAATACCTATTAAACCACGGATGCCATTGAATATCACTGGGACTTTAATGTTAATACATTGTAAAAAAAATCTTTTTTAAAACATTTTTTTGGAGGTGGTAGGAGGTTGATGTTTATAACCAATTGTACATTGGTGTTGGGACACCTACACTATATATGAAACCTTCCACTCCTCCTATAAATATATTTTTTGAGTTTTCCTTAAAATTGTTTTGAAAATTAACAGCTCCACAGAGTGTAGGTACACTGAGTATTATTGAAATTATATAAAGCAATTTTTTGAGCAATTCATTGTAAAATACACTTTTACAGCGACAGAGCAGTTTCGCTGCTCTTGATTTATATCTGATTCTAGTGGATCGCTGTTTGTTGTGGTGGTCGTTTTTTGAGATTTACTTAAGTGATTTTTTAGCCTGTCAGAAGTACTTGCATACTCTCAAAATGCACATACTTTTAACTGCAAAGAAACTATTAGTTCTAGAGACATTTTGGAAGTGCGGTTGGAAACTACATGCATACAGGTAATTAAAAAATGTATTCAGGTAGGCTAATGTAAGTTCTTAACACCATTGCTATAAATACATATTTATTTATTTATTTTAAGTTTTTCTATACCGGCATTCACAATAAATATTGCATCATGTCGGTTTACAATTAACAAGTGGATAAGGAACAAGAGGCAACAAATAACATTGATCTTAGTAATAATAGAATAATGATAATAATAGTAGTAATAAAACATTAAACAAGAGGAGGCTAAGGAATGCAGTTACAATAAAACATAAGAAATGTATATGCATATTTTTAGCGTTGAGGGTACAATCAAGCAAAATTCCCAAAGTTTGTCTGCAAAGACCAAAACGATAGAAGGGAATCAAACAAACGAACAATATTGGGGTAGATTTTAAAAGATGCGCGCACTACCTGGTACGTACACATGTATGTCCGATTTTATAGCATGCACTCGTATGTTATAAAATTGGGGGTCGGAGCACGCAAGGGGGTGCACAATTGTGCACCTTGCGCGCGCCGAGCCCGCTCCAAGCCACACTGCCTTCCCCTGTTCCCTCCCAAAATCGGAGCAGCCTCAGAAGGAACTTCCCTACCCCCTACCCCCCACCCCACCATCCCTTCCCTTCCCCTACCTCTCCCGCCCTTTCCCCCTACCTTATTTGTCTTCTTTTTTTGTTTCAAAACTTACTTCAGCCGTAAGTTGTGCGCGCCGGTCAACTGCTGGCGTGCGATCCCTGGCACAGCAGCCATGCTGAGGTCTCTGGCCCTCAAATCGCCCTGCATCTCCCCACCCCAGGACCGCCCCTTACACGCATCCTGGGGCTTTACGCGCATTGCCGTGCCTTTTGAAATAGACCTTGTGCGCATATGATCATTTATGCGTGTAACCCTTTGAAAATCTGGACTTATGTGTGACAGCGCGAGTAAACCTTCCGAAGGAGCGGACTGGGAGGGAACTTCCCTATACCCCTACCTAACCTTCCTACCCTTTCCCCTCTCCTCCCTGACCCCTAACCCCTTCCTAGCTACTTATTTTTTTTTAGTTAGATTATTTACTGCTCCTCAGGAGCAGAAGTCATGTCTGCACACCACCCGCTGCCAGCGCATGCTTCCCTGTGACAGCGTCGAATGGCACTGTTCTGGCCCGCCCTGGCCTGCCCCTCCCTGCCCAGACCCCGCTCCTGACCCACCTCTTTTGAGAGGCCTGGCACTTTGGCACGTAGCAGGCCCCTTCCGAAAATGCACACAGCGCACACAAGGCCCAGCCATGCACATAACCCCCATTTTTACGCATGCAGTCTTCTGAAAATTAGCCTGAAAGTATTTTTGTCTGTTGGTTTTCGGAAAAGGGTAGTGACAATTTTCTTTCTTTCAATTTTGACTAATAAGTCCAAGAAAGGAATCTGTGTATCATCATGGTGAATTGAAAAACTGAGGTGTACATCACAGTGGTTCAACCAGTGAATGAAATCTTCTAGTTCATCCATTGTTTGGTCCAGATAAAGAAAATGTCATCAATATACCATCTCCATGTAATGATATTTTGCCAAAATGGAGACGGATATATATATTGATCTTCAAAATCTGCTACGCATAAACAGGCAATTGTAGGTGCCATGGAGGGCCGCATAGCAATCCCTTTTATCTGTTGGTACGTCTGAGTGTCAAAAACAAAATCATTTTGTTTAAGGACAATTTCTGCCAAACCTTTAATAAATTTAATATGTGCATCAGGCAGTTCAGTTTTACTCAATGTTTCTTCAATAATGTTTAATGCAGGCTGTTGAGGAATGCTGGTATATAACGCATTAATGTCCGATGTTACTAATAGCGAACCTGCTGGCACTTTAGGAATGTCTAGCAAAAGACAAATGAAGTGAGATGAATCTTTAATGTGTGATCGTATTTGGGGGACCCATGGTTGTAAAAAACTACATAGAAACATAGAAACATAGAAATGACGGCAGAAGAAGACCAAACGGCCCATCCAGTCTGCCCAGCAAGCTTTCACACTTTTTTTTTTCTCTCACATACTTATCTGTTTCTCTTGGCTCTTAGTAACCTTTTTTTATTCTATTTCCCTTCCACCCCTGCCATTAATGTAGAGAGCAGTGTTGGAACTGTATCTAAGTGAAATAGCTTAATTTACTTTGGGGAATTCACCACCGCAATAAGCAAGCTACACCCATGCTTATCTGTTTATTCAGACTGTGTAATTCAGTCCTTGTTGATTGTTGCCTGAATATAGATCCACCTTTCTTCATTCCTCCCTGCCGTTGAAGCAGAGAGCCATGCTGGCTATGCATTGAAAGTGAAGTATCAGTCTAGCTCCCCTGCCGTTGAAGCAGAGGGCTATGCTGGCTTTGCATTGAAAGTGAAATATCAGATTTGCTCCCCTGCTGTTGAAGCAGAGGGCTATGCTGGATATGTATGAAGTGTCAAACTTCCTGCCTTGCCATTGAAGCAGAGAGCTATGCTGGATATGAGTGAAGTGTCAAACTTCCTCCCCTGCCGTTGAAGCAGAGAGTTATGCTGGATTTGCGTTGAAAGTGAAGTATCAGGTATTTTTTGGTTTGGGGTAGTAACCGCCGTAACAAGCAAGCTACTCCCCTGCTTTTATGTGGTTGCAAATCATTTTTTCCACATTTCCTCTTGCCGCTGAAGCATAGAGCAATGTTGGAGTCGCATTATTGAATAAGGATATTCATCTCCAGGTAGTAGCCATCATTCCTTCAAGCCACCCCCATGCCTCTTCTCTTCATTCACATCCTCTAGACTTTATGGATCCACAGTATTTATCCCACGCCCCTTTGAAATCCTTCACAGTTTTGGTCTTCACCACTTCCTCCGGAAGGGTGTTCCAGGTATCCACCACCCTCACCGTGAAGAAATACTTCCTGATATTGGTTTTGAGTCTTCCTCCCTGGAGTTTTAAATCGTGACCCCTGGTTCTGCTGATTTTTTTGCAACGGAAAAGGTTTGTCGTTGTCTTTGGATCATTAAAACCTTTCAAGTATCTGAAAGTCTGCATTATATCACCCCTACGCCTCCTTTCCTTCAGGGTATACATATTTAGATTCTTCAATCTCTCCTCATAAGTCATTTGATGAAGACCCTCCACCTTTTTGGCCGCCCTTCTCTGGACCGCTTCCATCCTGTCTCTGTCCCTTTGTAGATACGGTCTCCAGAACTGAGCACAGTACTCCAGGTGAGGCCTCACCAAGGACCTGTATAAGGGGATAATCACTTCCCTATTCTTACTTGATATTCCTCTCTCTATGCAGCCCAGCATTCTTCTGGCTTTAGCTATTGCCTTGTCACATTGTTTCGCCGACTTCAGATCATTAGACACTATCACCCCAAGGTCTCTCTCCTGCCCCGTGCACCTCAGCCCTTCCCCCCCCCCCATCGAATACAGTTCTTCCAGATTTCCACACCCCATATGCATGACTCTGCACTTCTTGGCATTGAATCTCAGCTGCCATATCTTGGACCACTCTTCCAGTTTCCTTAAATCCCGTCTCATTCTCTCCACTCCTTCCGGCGTGTCCACTCTGTTACAGATCTTAGTGTCATCCGCAAAAAGACATACCTTACCTTCTATCCCATCTGCAATGTCACTCACAAAGATATTGAACAGGACCGGTCCCAACACCGACCCTTGCGGCACTCCGCTCAACACCGCTCTCTCTTCAGAGTAAACTATCAATGTAATTTTATCTATCTATCTATCTATTTATCTATTTATTTATTTATTTATTTAAGGCTTTTCTATACCGACATTCATCAGAGACACCATGCCGGTTTACATCGAACAAGGGAGAACACCGTAGAGAAAAACAGTTACAAAAAACAGGGAACAGCAAACAGGGAGATGCAAAGTAATATGCATAATTGAAAGGAAATAGATGCATGAGGAGGTTATCATAGAACTAATACAAAGAAATAAAATAGGAGAAACATAACAGTGCATAACTAATTACAAGTCATATGTTTTATTTAGAAGATTTTATATACCGATGAATGCTGGGAACATCTCATCGGTTTACATTAAACAACATTGCAGCTAAACGAGCTTTACAGTGAAACATGGAATAAAATTGTAGCTAAACGAGCTTTACATTGAAACATGGAAGAGTGCACATAACAATGCTAAACAGAGAGCAAGATCATATAACCTACAAGAGGGGAGCCAACTAAAACATGAGAGAGTAATAAGCAATTTACAAGATAAGAGGACTCAAAAAGAAACTATTTACAGGAAGAATGTCTAATTACATAATTAATTAAATAATTAAATTACAAGCAGAAAACGTATGAGGATCAAAGGCCTAAGGAGGGAAGGAAGGCTGTTATGAGAATGCTTGTTTGAAGAGGCAGGTTTTCAGATTCTGCTTAAATTTTTTTGGGCAAGGTTCCTGCTGCAGGAAGGGAGGGAGTTTGTTCCAAAGGACGGGACCAGCTAAAGTTAATGCCCGAGCTTTAGTGGATCCAAGTTTAGAATGTCTAGGTGAAAGAATAAGAAGAGTAGCTCTGTGCTGTTGTCTTACAGGTCTGTTTGAGTTGTGAAAAGTGAGGTGCTCCTTGAACCAGTGCATGCTTTGGTTGTGGAGAGCTTTATGGATCAGGGTGAGGGTTCAGCGACAGGTAACCAATGCAGGTTTTTTAGAACAGGGGTAATGTGGTCGCTTTTGTGTGTGTTAGTGAGGATCCGTGCGGCAGCATTTTGGAGTAATTGAAGAGGCAGGAGTGTACTTTTGGGTAAACCTAGTAGCAAAGCGTTGCAGTAGTCAATTTTGGATAGAATGAATGCTTGTAAAATGGTGCGAAAGTCACTGAGGTGCAGAAGGGGTTTAATTTTTTTTGAGGGAGTGCAGTTTGAAATAACAGGTTCTGAGTGTGTTATTGATATATTTTTTAATATTATGTTATTATGTTAATATGTTAATATTTTAAGTAGTGAGGGGTGGCAGCAAGTGACAAGGTAGAGCGGGTATTCAGTTTGATAGTGGTTCAAAACAATTTGATAGTAGTTCAAAACAAGATCCAAGACTTGACATAATTGGCGTCCTAGTGGGATTGTAGTGCTTTGTTTTTTTTTAGGTACTAAGTACAAAACTGGGGTGACTGAAATGGTCATAGAGAAAATTGAATTACAACATATGGGTAATCAACAGGTATTATTCTGTCATGAATAAATATATACTTGTATCTATTATCAACTCAAATTTTTTATTATTATTCATTTAATTACACACTCATAATACCATTAAAAGTTTTAAACATTATCCACTCATACCACATTCATCCACATAATACAATATTGCACATATCTCTATTACATTAAAATACATACATTTTCCATCAATATTTCATACTCATATATTACATACATGTGACTAATTCCGTTATCCAATGATTATACAATTCCCAAATAGTTCCCTAACATTAAGTTATATCTTAATTTTTCTTACACAGTTTCCATATCATTTAATTTCATAATCTTGTGTTATACAGAAGCACCCAACATTTTCTCTAAATATTTCCTCATATAACTCTAGATGTTTTCTTCATACAACTCCCATAGTTTTCCCTTAGTGCTTCCTCACACAACTCCCTTGTCTCTCGATATTGGTAAACTCCCTTAATGCTTCCTCACACAGCTCCCTTTTCTCTCGATATTGATAGAACTTTTAATGGTATTATGAGTGTGTAATTAAATGAATAACAATAAAAAATTTGTATTGATAATAGATACAGGTATATAGTGTATATTTATTCATAGAGAAAATTGAACATTTTATCATTGATAAATTTTCTCTTTAAAGCCTGAGGGAACAACAGAAATATGTGTTGTTGCATGTCTGCAGTGGGGTCCTTAGATAACAAGCAATAAAAGTGAGAATCACTAAGATGATTGATAGCTTTCCTAAGATATTGATGTCTGTCCATCACTACAATACCACCACCTTTATCTGCTGGTTTAATGACAATGGAATGGTCATTGTGGAGAGACTCAGCCTGTTTTTCACTATGGGATATGTTATGTTTGAGCGGAATTTTAATATTCTCCATTTGTTCCACATCTCTAAGAACCAGATCTGAGAAACCAAAAAGTGCAGATAAGGGGGGGGTCTGGAGGCATCCAGCAGGGCTTATGGTATAAGCTATTCGTTCTTTCCATGGGTATGGATGGGTCTTTAAAGAAAGCAGAAATTTTGATTTTCCTAAAAAATGTGTGTAGATCAGTGCAGGTTAGAAAAGAATCGTACATTTTTAACCGCATAACATGCTGATATTCGTACAAGAGGCTGATTTTTAAATGGTTTAGGCCCCTAACCTTTGGACTTATCATTTTATCTTTTGAAAATTTACTATGGCTGAGTGCCTAAATGTGGGCTCTCATTTTCAATAGGCTCCTAAAAATTCAGTGGCTTCAGGGGCAGTGGCATCAGGGGCAGAGTTAGAGCAGAGAAAGTAAGAAATTAGCACTCACACAAAAAATTAGTTACTCACACAAAAACGGCCACATATGCAGGCCTCGCACGAGCAACGCACATTTTAAGAAGCCGCAAAGTACTTGTATACAATACATACATGTGCATGCGTCAAGAAGGAGGGGATGGAAAAGGGGCGGGGCATGGGCATTCCAGGGCTGGGACAAGACTTACATGTGTAAGTCCACATTTAAAAAAAGCTGACCATGGCACATGTTGGCTTGTTATCCATGTAACTTCACTGCTGGTCCTGATGAGGAGCAAGTTTGGAGATCTCGAGTTTTAGGGCTTTTACCAGGGATCAAGTGGGAGGCTTGCAGGATGAAGAACCATAGGGGTCTTGAAGACCTCAATATGAGCTGGGCAAATTGGTGCACAACTTGGAAAAACGAGTTTTTCGCTCCCATGAGCATGTTTTAAAATCCACCTGCATGCGCGCATAAAAACCACTAAAGCCCCAGCCAGAATACACATAGGAGGAGTATTTTAATGTTTAAACTTTTAAATAAAGGAATAGATAGCACAAATAAATCAATATGTAGTGTGTGGTGACACTTACACCCACCACATACAATATGAAATAATATATACATTTTCATAATTTTCCCCCCTGTCAACAGTATCCCTCCCTCCATTCTCCAAACCCACCCATTTCTAACTACTAAACCATCACAGTCAAGAGGAGATGACATGTTAAAAGCAAAAATAAAGTCAAATACAGCAGAGAAAAGCCTCAATTTGGAACAACAGTAAGCTGTTACATGGCAAAGTCCAGTCCCCAATATAATAACGCTGCTCAAACTAATCATAAGGATAGAACATTTAACACAGCACTTCGGTCTTTAATAGGCAACATCTGAAGAAATGCATCCCAATCCTCCAAAAAGGTTCGTCAACGTTTAATTGACAAACCCGTCTCTGTTTTTTCCATTAACGTTAAATTATGAAAGACATTCCTCCACCCCCAAAAGAAGAGGCTTCCTCATTTTTCCACACCATGAGAATACTCTTTTTCCTTATCAGACAAGCTTTACGTATTAGAAGCCTATTACCCTTACCTTGGATTTGTAACAAAGCAGGGTCATCAAATAGGACCTCCTTCTGGTAGGGAAGAGATGCTTTGTCCAAGAATTTGCTCAAAGAAATCTTTAATTCCATCCCAGAATTTAATTAAATTGCATTTCCAGAAGACATAAACCAACATCCTGCAATTTTGAAAAATATCAGTGTCTACAAAACTGGCTCTATAAGCTCTAGCAGGAGATATATAAGCCCATTTCAAAAATTTAAATTGCAGGTCTCTCAAGCCTGTGTAAGTTATCAATGTTTTAATATGTTTGAAACTGGTATTCAATTGACCATCTGTAAGCGCAATTGACAGCTCTCTAGTCCACTTACGAACAATGAACTCAAAATCCGTACTCTCCTGCAATCTTCGATCTTAAAAAACATTCTCCACTTGGTCACAAAAAGCCTCATTTAAATATATTGGTCTTAAATCATGAACATAGTGCTGAAGCTGCAGATATGTCCTTGGATGTTAAATCAAATTCTTGCCGTAACTCTTGAAAGGATTACATTTGCCCAGCCATATCTACTACCTGCCGAAGCTTAGTGATATCTTTAGTCCTCCATAATCCAAAAACTCTATTTTGCAGCCTTGGCAGAAAGGATTGATAACCCTGAATCAGCAAAAAAAGAGAAATAGCTGAGGAATGCCTCAATTTACACACAGATTCCACCAAGTTTTCCACACCATCAAAAGAAGATCCCCATTTTTAACTAAGGGCTGCAAGTAGGGATGTGAATCGGGTGCCCGATTGTTCCCGCTTTCTGGTTCATCTGGCCATGGGAAAATCTCGTTTTCCTGTGGATCGACATTTTTTTTTCAGGAAAAATCATTTTTCTGCTTAGTGCGCATTAAGGGGCGGATTTTAAAAGCCCTGCTCGCGTAAATCCGCCCGGATTTACGCGAGCAGGGCCTTGCGCGCCGGCGCGCCTATTTTCCATAGGCCTGCTGGCGCGCGCAGAGCCCCGGGACTCGCGTAAGTCCCGGGGATTTTTGTCGGGGGCGTGTCGGGGGGCGGGGGCAATCGACGTGGCGTTTTGTGGGCGGGCCCGGGGGCGTGGTTTCGGCCTGGGGCGGTCTGGGGGCGTGTCCGCGCTCTCCGGAACCGCCCCCGGGTCGCGTCTCGGCGTGCCAGTGGCCTGCTGGCGAGCGCGGATTTACTTCTCCCTCCGGGAGGCGTAAATCCGCGGACAAAGGTGGGGGGGGGGTTTAGATAGGGCCAGGGGGGTGGGTTAGGTAGAGGAAGGGAGGGGAAGGTGAGGGGAGGGCGAAAGAGAGTTTCCTCCGAGGCCGCTCCGATTTCGGAGCGGCCTCGGAGGGAACGGAGGCAGGCTGCGCGGCTCTTCGTGCGCTGGCTGCCCAAAATCGGCAGCCTTGCGCGCGCCGATCCTGGATTTTAGCAGATACACGCGTATCTGCTAAAATCCAGCGTACTTTTGTTTGCGACTGGTGTGCCAACAAAAGTACCGAACGCGCATTTTTTAAAAATCTACCCCTAAGTTAGCACGCACTAACAAAAATAGCAAAAAATAACAAAAAAGTAACAAAAATTAACTGTTTTTGTTAGTGCGCGCTAATGGAGAGTTAATAAATATCGTATGATATTTTAATTCATCATAAAAATGATTCAAATCCCTAGCTGCAAGTTCACACCTCTAGCCTGCAAGAAAAATGCAGATGAAGCCAAGGGAGTATAATATTCTGTATCCCAGAGCCAGTCCTTAAAGTGTCGTAGCTGGCAAACCCAACTTTGGAATTTTTTTTTCTCAGCTAAGCCTATCTTTTTGTTGTTTAAGGGTAAGTAGAACATTTTAAATGATATGCGTGTACTTGGAGCCTTATTTCAAATTGTTGTGTATCTCCGCTTGTTATATGTGTTTATGGACGCACACGTGTTCCTTTTAAAATTACCTTGTTAGATTCTAGGGATGTGCCTTCATAATTAGCAAATGCGATTTTTGTTATGAAAAAGTCCATTTTCAGTTCACTCTGAATGGAATGATCTGATAACAGACTAACCCAAAAAATAAAAAAATTGTGGGATATTTTTGGCTTTTTTTGGCTAAAATAAAAAAGGGACTCACTGATGGCAGCAATGAGTTGTACCACTACGTTGAGATGCTGTAGTGTCTTACCATGGTGCCCCACCATATTGAGTAGACTCCTGAGGTCTGCTCAGATCCCTCGTATCTCCTCCACCATTATCTGCAAACGCTCCCCAAAAGGTGCTCTAAGACAGGCTTATTACCTGGAATGAGTGCTCCAGACAATGTACCTGGCTCTGGAGTCCCTGGCAGGGCAGCAGATGATGATGGGAGAGGTAGCAGGAGATCCAGGCTCCTTTGGCCAGCAAAGGCTGGCCAGTCTGCATCCCAGCATCACTAGATCCTGGGACAGAAAAGTGAGGATGCCCTTCTGGAATGGGGAGAGAGAGATGTTGTCATCATCGGGCTGGGAGCTGCTGTTTGGATTTGGAGGGGCTGGACAGCCACTGCTGAGTCCCCTGGTGGTGGAGGGGGTGGGAGGGGAGTATCCTGCTCCTCCCCAGGGTGGCATTGGCTGCATGCATGGAAGGGGCCGGCACCTTGCTGCCATCGTCTTCCTCCTCCTGCTTTTCCTCAGGAGGTTCCTCCTTTTCCTCCGATGGTAATGAGTAGTCACCTGTGAAGAGAATAGCAAATGTATGTCATTAGATGTGCTCTTATGCTCCAAGATGTAATGTACATGATCATACATGTAGTTAAAGGACATTCCTTTTCTGGGAGAGCTGTAGGCAAAGGGAAGTGCTAATGTCTAAGGGATATCCATGTCATATAGATGATGGCAAGGCCCTACAATGACTCCTTGATATACAGAATAGGGGCCATATACTTTTAGGGCAAAAATGTAGGAGCGGGTGCAAATAGCCTGAAAGTTTCCCAGCTAGACCTGAGGATGTCTTCAAAGCAAGGGTGCCCATGAACCAGAGATTTGGCAAGATCTAAATATGTTGCATGAGGGTTTGTTTAAGCTAAAGACAGAGATAGGAAGGTGCAGAGTGGTGGGCCTATAGTTTGGCAGGTGATGGAAACAGGAAACAGATTATGAAAATCTCCCTCATGGTCATATCATGAACTTACCTCTGGCCCTATTTCACCAGGTTTGCAGCTGATTCAGCCACCTCCTCTTCTTTCAGTGCAGTTTCCAGGCCTTTTTTTTTCAGGTTCTCAATCTATAGAGAGAAATAGGATGACAAAGTTGGGTATGCACTGTAGCTGTCATTGACAATTACGAACATAAGAACATAAGAAATTGCCATGCTGGGTCAGACCAAGGGTCCATCAAGCCCAGCATCCTGTTTCCAACAGAGGCCAAACCAGGCCACAAGAACCTGGCAATTACCCAAACACTAAGAAGATCCCATGCTACTGATGCAATTAATAGCAGTACTATTCCCTAAGTAAACTTGATTAATAGCAGTTAATAGACTTCTCCTCCAAGAACTTATCCAAACCTTTTTTGAACCCAGCTACACTAACTGCACTAATCACATCCTCTGGCAACAAATTCAGAGCTTTATTGTGCATTGAGTGAAAAAGAATTTTCTCCGATTAGTCTTAAATGTGCTAGTTGCTAAGTTTATGGAATGCCCCCTAGTCCTATTATAATTATAATTATTATAATTATTATAATTATATAAGTGTGACACAGTTAATTTTCCTTGGTTTCATTTTTTCCTATGCTTCTTGGCATTGAAACTGGGCAAAATCTCTACTTCTTTTAAGGACAGTTATTTTACTGATGAGCTACTTGTTGCAGTAAAGTGTTCAATGTTATCAGTTCAGTAAATTGCACCTCATGTACACTCAATGGGGCCAATGCAAAACAGTGCGCTCAGCCAAGCACACTGTTTAACCCGTGGTTGGACAGGCTCTGTGTAGGTGCGTCCACAGTCCCTTATGCTATAAGGGATTAGCACCTCCATAATGCGCATCCAATTTGCTGCAAAACTAATAGCGCTCATCACATGCAAATGCATATCAATGAGGCTATTAGTTATTTGCCCCACATGCAAAAAAAAAATGTGCGTCCAATCCAAACATTTTTACACTCAGAAATTAACGACTGCTCAGAGCAGGAATTAATTTTTGAGCACCCCAAAAAGTTGTACAGAAAAGCAGAAAATACTGCTTTTCTGTACTTCCTCCGACTTAATATCATGGCAATATTAAGTTGGAGGAGCAAAAAGTTTAAAAGATTTTTTTTTAAAAGTTAGAAATAAAAAAAAAAGATTGCCGGCAGTCAGGTTAGGGAAACAGACGCTCAGTTAACCAGCGCCCATTTCCCGAAACCATGGCTGTGCACGAGTTAGGAAAACAGACACCAATAAATTCAGCATCCAGTTTCTTAACCTGCAGACAGCCAACCTCTCCTGGGCACCTGCTACCAAGGAGGCACTAGGGGTGCACAATCAACTCTAGCACCTCCTTGGCAGCATGACCCCTAATTTAAATATTTCATGGCACCCCCAGGAGAGGTGCCTGGGTAAGCATTAGGAAAGCGGGTGCTGAACACTCAGTTCCTGCTTTCAGCACATTTTTTCTGCATCGGCTCCAATATCTACAAGACATCAGTGTTAAAACTTATAATGGAAACCATCTTGCCTTCCATTAAGCACTTAGTCAATCTGTCCTTGGTTGAAGGACGAGTTCCAGCTAATTTGAAGTTGGCCACTGTTCGATCACTTCTGAAAAGACCAGGGCTTGATCCTACAGATTTATAAAACTACCGTCCTATTTCCTCATTGCATTTTTTAGCCAAAATTTTAGAAAGTATAGTTCTAAAGCAACTAGAGTAGTTTATAGAGGATCATGAGGTCCTTCATCCATGTCAGTTTGGCTTTAGAAAAGTTTTTAATGCTTAGCTTTTAATGCTGACACTTATAGATACCTTGAAGAGAAGACTGGACAGGGGACAAGGCTTTATCCTGGTTATGCTTGACCTCAGTGCTGCGTTTGACCCAGTTGATCATAACATCTTGATATAATGGGGTGTACCCTAGGCTTCTCTGGCAAGGTCTTGAACTGGTTTCAGTCTTGCCTATCTGACAGAAGACAACAAGTATGGAATAAGCGGAAGACCTCTGATGTATATGGAATGCACATGGGAGTCCCTCAGGGGTCAGCAGTATCGGCCATTGTGTTTAATATCTATCTCGCCCCAATATGTGAGTTATCGTCTGATCTCTATGAGGGCTTCTGGGTGTATGCAGTCAACATCCAATTTTATCTCCCAGTAGAGAAAACATGGCCTGAAATGAGTGAGAAATTAAAAAAACCATTTCAAAAACAAAAAATGAACCAGAAAAATGCAACAAAGGCAGGAAAATATTTTATTTTTAAAGTGCAAACATTAACTGGAAATGTTGACATTCTGTATATTAAGCCTGCATGTTTATGCAAATGTGCTACACATTTGCTATTGAGTGTTTTTAAACGGTTGCAGAATTTTTAAGCCTTGACGCAGAATACCCTTGACCAGCAAAAGGAATCTGCAGGCCTTGCTCCTAGTGTGGGTCTTCCTATGCGGCATCCATCAATACTGGGGGGGATAACTAAAAGAAGGGTGACATCTGGTGGCCAAAAACCAGCTTTATGATTTTATGTCATTTAATGTTAAAATCATAATTTAATTTAAAATAAAAATGTCTTGCTGATAGCAGCACACCAAGGATATTTTTAGACTTTAGGGAGAAACAAATAAAATAAAGAGAAAACAGGAAACAGATCATAGGAAAAAGTCATTCCTCCATGGACGTCACTCTTAAATGTCTGTTTATATTCAATGGGTTGTCATAAAAGTTTAGGAAAACAAGAAAATACATTTATAAAATATCAAGTGAATGAATGTGTATATGGCACCCCTATCGGGTCTGGCCACTAGATGCCACTATCCCTGTATCCACGTACTTAGAACACACTTAGATAGGAGCCATCCATACCCTTCAGCACCTCCCGCCTGGAGATTCTGATTGGATGACTCAGTGTTATTTAGTGCGGCCATTTTAAGACTCATGGGGCTCAGTTAGAGAGAGTAGCTGCAGAGTAAACATGTATTTTTTCCACATTGTAGTAGGGCCTCCCAGCCTTGCCCAAAGGAGTTTTCTTTTAGAAGAGATACCTCACCGTGCACTCCCTGCCAGAGGGTCCATCTTATGATTTACAGTGAGATAGACTTTTAAGCCTGATACCCTTTGGGGCGAAGGGGCTCTCTTCAGGGGATCAAAGACCTGTGAGCCTACTCTACTCCCTAGGTAGGCAAGCACCAGTGATGGATCCTGCTGCCAGAGACAGTGAGGGCAGAGCAGCCATCCGGATTAGGAGTTAAAGTATTTTGTGGACTAAAGAGTAGGGGGGAGGTTTTTGGATCCCCCCTTGCCCACTGGGTTTGCAGTGTTGAGAATAGCCTGGTCCCCAGACATTTCCACCAGAGAAATCACCTAAAGTAACAGACAAGGAGAATGAGCAAGAGAAGGGGATCCCATCCAGATTTCCCCCCAAGGTGTCCACGGGAGAGAAGATTTCTAAAGATAGGATTTTTGCAAAGTAAAGGGGACCACTCCACTAGGATTCCCACAGCACAACCGCTGGGAGAGTATTGCACATTTAAAATCACCATGGGCTCTATCCAGAGATCTGTAATAAGGACGCCAACCTACTCAGAAAGAAACCCTGTAACTACAGTCAGATGTACACTCATCATTTTGGACTTTGGACTTTAATATGACTTTAAGATTCTGTAAACTTTATTTTAACACCCAGTCCTGGTCTGAGTTCTTACAGCCTCTCAACCTCATGGGAAGCACCTAAAGTACGGCACACATCCTGGCAACTTCTTATCATCATCTGAGTCATTAACAAGAGCTTCCCCTAAAAAAAAAAAGATTCCCCCCAGAGATAAAGAGACAGCATGGGAATGAATGGCTAGCCGGAGCAGCCCCTGAAGATATAAATAAGATTGTGTGCCTTTGGTACTTAACACACTCCGCTAAGAGTTACATGTACAAATTATTTTACTGTCTAAAATGTAGGGATGTGAATCGTGTCCTCGATCGTCTTAACGATCGATTTCGGCTGGGAGGGGGAGGGAATCGTATTGTTGCCGTTTGGGGGGGTAAAATATCGTGAAAAATCGTTAAAAATCGTTTAAAAATCGAAAAATCGAAAAATCGAAAAAACCGGCACATTAAAACCCCCTAAAACCCACCCCCGACCCTTTAAATTAAATCCCCCACCAAATAACTTAAATAACCTGCGGGTCCAGCGGCGGTCCGGAACGGCAGCGGTCCGGAACGGGCTCCTGCTCTGAATCTTGTCGTCTTCAGCCGGCGCCATTTTCCAAAATGGCGCCGAAAAAATGGCGGCGGCCATAGACGAAAAAGATTGGACGGCAGGAGGTCCTTCCGGACCCCCGCTGGACTTTTGGCAAGTCTCGTGGGGGTCAGGAGGCCCCCCACAAGCTGGCCAAAAGTTCCTGGAGGTCCAGCGGGGGTCAGGGAGTGATTTCCCGCCGCGAATCGTTTTCGTACGGAAAATGGCGCCGGCAGGAGATCGACTGCAGGAGGTCGTTCAGCGAGGCGCCGGAACCCTCGCTGAACGACCTCCTGCAGTCGATCTCCTGCCGGCGCCATTTTCCGTACGAAAACGATTCGCGGCGGGAAATCGCTCCCTGACCCCCGCTGGACCTCCAGGAACTTTTGGCCAGCTTGTGGGGGGCCTCCTGACCCCCACGAGACTTGCCAAAAGTCCAGCGGGGGTCCGGAAGGACCTCCTGCCGTCCAATCTTTTTCGTCTATGGCCGCCGCCATTTTCGGCGCCATTTTGGAAAATGGCGCCGGCTGAAGACGACAAGATTCAGAGCAGGAGCCCGTTCCGGACCGCTGCCGTTCCGGACCGCCGCTGGACCCGCAGGTTATTTAAGTTATTTGGGGGGGGGGTTCGGGAGGGTGGGGGATTTAATTTAAAGGGTCGGGGGTGGGTTTTAGGGGGTTTTAGTGTGCCGGCTCACGATTCTAACGATTTATAACGATAAATCGTTAGAATCTGTATTGTATTGTGTTCCATAACGGTTTAAGACGATATTAAAATTATCGGATGATAATTTTAATCGTCCTAAAACGATTCACATCCCTACTAAAATGTTCACAGGCTGCAGTACCATTTAACACAATGGATAAAGTAGGATTCTTGTTTATATCTACAGAAAAATAGCAGAGCTCCAACCCCGAAATGCTGCAGAGCATGGAGGTTTGTATATATTATCAAATATAATTGTGTGACAGTGTGTTCCCAGAAGGAAAACTCACTGATAGTTCTTAAGAGAGATAGAATGATATATTTTTCTTACAAAAGGAATGACAAAAGTCATAGGTGCGTCTTCCATTTTTAAAATGTCAAACTATATGGTGCTGACTGGGTAACTCAATGAACTGACCCAGGACTACAGAGCATTTCTCTTCTAGGTCATTGGTTCAAATCTGACTCATGTCAGTAGTGACAAAACCATTAGCAGCTGAAAGCCATTTGGTGGCTTGTGTACAATGAACTGCTGGTTTCAGTTCAGTTCCCAATGGACAGGGGTCCACATCACAAAAATCACCATCTCAGTTTGGCACCATTGTGGGCCAGCAGAAAGCAGGACTGGATTTATGCATAGCCAGCCACCTATGGTACAACATTTTTGAAGGCTCCAAGGTTATGCACATTTATGTGTTAGATGAGCTGGTGCAGAAGCGCTGGTGCAATCAGGATGTTGGAATTGGGAGGAGGAAGGAGAAGTGCTGTGAGTGCAGCCTGTGTCTGAGCCTTGGATGTACCACTGGTGGAAGGAGAGGAGTGAAATAGATGATTGGCAGGAGGAGAAAGAGGAGGATGCTGGGCAGGGGGTGGGGGGAGACAGAGAAGGAGTAGATGCTGTGGTGTGTTTCGATGGGGCTGGGTGGATCATGACTGCTGCTGGGCAGGGCAGGAGGAGAGAAGAATATGCTGAGCAAGCAGTGGGCAGAGAGACAGGGAGATGGATTCTCCTGGGTGGGGAGAGACAAAGGGGGATTTTACTGAGTGAGAGTGGATGGAAGGGGGGAATGGATCATGTGTGCTGCTAGGGAGGAGGAAAAAGAGAGAGTTTAGGGGTGGGATGAAGAAAAAGCAGATGAACACTGTTGGGTTGAGGAGAGAGAAAAGAGAACTAATGTCTAAATGTTTAATAAAAGATGGAAATAATAAATCATCATATTTGTAAGTTATTATAAGTTAGTGAGAAACAGCAGCAACATCTTAAATCTGGCTCTGGCAGACTTCTTTTGTGACTTATTCAGCTGACTTTTGTTATCCCCTTCACCCATTTCTTTGAGATTTGGGGGTGTCACATTCCAATTTCCTCCTGCCACCCCCATCCTTTAGTTTAAATGCCTTATGGCATAGGATATGAATTTATCATTTAGGATCTTTTTTCCTGCCACAGACAGATGTAAGCCATCTGTTACATTTCGGGACCGCTAGGAGAGCGATCCCATTTGAGGGGATTGTGTGCCCTTGGGCCTCAGCACGACCCCAGAAGACTCCAAGACAGCACCGAGGGTTGGTGAGGGGTGTCCCAGCATGGCCGAAGACAAAGTCTGACCCTCTGCCGGACCTGCATGCTTCTGGAAGACCAACAATGCTATGTTGGTTAGTGAACAGTCCTCCGACCGTTCCTAGCCCTTTTGGACCTGCCACTAGGTATCGGCAAGAAGCAGCAGGTTGGACTGAGGATGAGGGCAGATAGAGGCCTTGTGACACAGAAGACTCAAGATGAGACAAGAAGACTCTGGAAGTGGATAAAGATCTTGAAAGACTCTCGACGAGACGAGGAACTTGGAAGACTCTTGGACGAGACGAGAAGCTGGGAAGGTTCAGACATTGGCACTGTCTCTCAGGGCGCCCTACACAGTCCACCCGCGGGACTGGTCACGGACCACCCTGTCCCACTGTGTGCCCTACACAACCTGAAGAGGCTGGTCACAGACCACGCGGAGAGCGGGACAAGCGCAGGAAGGGAATCCAGCTGAGATGAAACTCCAATGACAAGAACAGGAACCAACGAGACGGATTTACCCCAACAAGGTGTCATCTGGAGAACCAAAGGAGCTGGAGGGTCAGGAGGACTCGGAATGAGCAAAGGAGGAGTGAAACCTCGGAACATCAGGAAGTGAAACATCAGGAAGCCTGGAACATCAGGAGGTGAAATATCAGGAAGCCTGGACTAGGAACCTCAGGACATGAAGATATGGAACATCAGGAAACCACGAACACAGGAAGCAGACGAGACTTGGAGCTCCAACGAAGAATGAAGACCTGACGGAGCGCTGGAAGATGAGACTTCCAGGAGCGAAGAACTCCAATGCAAGGCAAGGCAGAAGTGTTGGAGAAGCCCTTTTAATAGGGCTGAGACAGGAAATAGTCATCAGGTGGGACCCAGGGCATATCCAGCAGTGGGCCCTTTAAATCTTGTGAAGAGACAAGGCCCATGCCTTAGGAACAGGAAGCAGGAAGTTGTGGCCCATGGCCAGCGGCCATGCTGCTGCTAACACCGAAGAGCAGGGCAGGGCCGAAGAACAGGCCCAGCGTTGTCGGCAGCTCTCAAGCCGCAGAGGGCAGACTGAGGAGCGGCTCCAGCCGCAAGGAAGACAGGGGACTGTGGCCTCCAGGCAGAGAGAAGGTAAGAGGCTGCTCATGAGGGCAGAATCACAACACCATCTTTGACATAGAGCCTTTTACTGTTCCATACATGGCCCCAGCCTCCAATTGAAAATGTTGTTCCTTAAACCAAGTTTTGAGCCTTGCATTTAAATTATCTATATGGCTTAGCCTCTCCTTCCCCATTCCATGAACAGGTAACACTTCTGAAAATGCAATAGTCTTCACCATGTGACTAATCTGCTTTGCCAGAGTCTGGAAATCTCTCTGTACCACTTGGATGTTGTTTCTAGCAAGGATGTTGGTTCCCAGATGGATGATAATATCAACTTCAGAGTCCTTACTTTCTTCTTGGATTGCATTGACTATCTGAAGAGCATTTCTACCAGTTGATGATCTGGAAGGCTTTTAACTATAGTGTTCCCCTTGAAAAGAGTTCCCAAATTAGTGCCTCTTATGACTGAGTCGCCCAGCACAATGAGCTTTTTCTTATGGCTTTTGGTTGCATTATGGAATTTCTGTGTGCACTGGGATTCTTCTTTCCTTTCAGATACCACTTCAATCTCCATCACTAGACCTTCGTCATTATCTAATACAGAGAATGCATTTTGTACTTGTGTCACTTGAGAGAGTGGGTATCTCTACATGATTGGTCTTATTCTACCAGAGCCCACTATCATTTGTTATTGGGTTACTGTATGCTCTGTGTAGTGTGTATGTGTGTGTGTGGGGGGACATGTGCACTGCACAATTGTGAAGAATGGCTTTCTTTGGGTCACAGGTCTTATCCTACCTGAGCCCACTTTTTTCTGGACTTTTGACTTGTCTGTGGTAATGGGGAAACGATTCCTGAATACTGTAAAGTGGGTGAGGATTTCTTGGTGGTTGCTGATACTTTATTGCAGCTAATTCAACTTTAAGGTGAGCCAATTCCTTTTTCATGGAAGAGAGTTCTAAACAAATGGGGCAAGTTGATTTGCCTCAAGATAAAGGCTCCACAATTGTTACATTGGATAGTTCTAATTCTGCTGATTTGATTTGATAGAGAACACCTAAAGAATTACCAAATTATCTTGTTATGTATTCCAGCCAGACTATATTAGAAGAACAAACCCTGGGGTAGGTAGGTAGAGGTGGGAGGAAATTAATCAGTTGCTATTAGCTACTATAATTTTAGCTTACATGTAGTTTATAGGGATTTCGTAGGATCCTCTGTATATTTAAAGTGAGGGTTTTTTTTAAATTCTCTCTTTTAGCACTACTAACAGTCAATATTAATACTCCATACTTCCTGCCCTTTCAGTGCTGCAGACTGTGCAGTCCCCTCCAAGACACATCAACAATGCAAATATGCAAAACTTTTTAGCTTAATCTCAAAGTTTTCAGGCAGTAATATAATATACTTAGCTTGGAGTTTGGAGCCCTTGTGGACAGGAAATAACCAGGAACCAGATTGATAATACAACTGTGCCTTTAGTAGTGTGACACTAAAAAATGTATTTTGAATTTCTGTGAATTAATGATGGATTATTTTATTTATTTATTTATTTTTATTTATTTATTATTTTTATTATATCGAGTTTCATGATAAGAATCACATCAACCTGGTTTACAATTAACATGTGTGTGGAGGCAGGGAGTAACATAGTGATAAACATTTCCCAATTCAACATTAAATATAGTGTGAAACTTAAAAAATATTAAAACAATAATTAGGACGTGAGAAAGTTACAAAAAACAGGGAATAATAACTAGGACCAGAAAGGGGGAGGGAATTAAAAAAGAGAATATTTACATTTCAGCCAACTGTTTCCAAATTAATGAATATGTATAATGTTATAAGCAAAAGATGTGTTGATGGGTTGAAGTGTGGAGAATTTAATCCAGTTAATCTTAAGGATTAGACCTTAAGGTTGTAGTTTTTAAGTCTTCATTCTTTTATATATTTTCTGTTATTGTGCCAGTCTAAAAAGACATTTATGAGGACATTCAGGCTGATGCAATATTGGTGCTCAGAAAACGGGCACTTGTGATTGAGCACCTGCTCTCCTAACGTGCACTGATGCACTTCTCTAGGGTACCCGATGTAATATTTAAATGGGCTGCTGTGACAAAAAGGAGGGGGCTAGGGGAAATTATGTGCCTCTAGCGCCTCCTCAGCAGTGGTCAACCAGGAGAGGTGGCTGTCAGCGGGTTAGGAAAACGGACACTCAATTTTACGAGTCTCCATTTTTCTAACATGTTTCATAGCCACGGGTTAGGAAAAGGGATGCTCGTTAATTGAGCATCCCTTTTCCTAACCTGACTGCCAGCACACTTTTCTTTTAAAATTTGTTTTTAGGGTTCTCCTTTTTTGATTCCTCCGACTTAATATCGCCATGATATTAAGTTGGAAGAACTACAGAAAAGCAGTATTTTCTGCGTTTCTCTAAACTTTTTGGGTTTCTCAAGAATTAACACCTTCTCTGGTGTAGGCGTTAATTCTTGAGGGTAAAAGTTTTGTTTTCTGCATCAGGGGAAACAGCTAATAGCCTCATCAACATGAATTTATATGTGATGAGTGCTATTAGCTATGCACTCGATTGGATGCGGGTTTTGGATACGCTAACCCCCGTTTTGTGTCAAGGGTTGTGGACTCGCGTCCAATCGCGTGTTGAGCTGTGTGCTGCGGCCAGCGCATGGTATTGCATCAACCTGATTGTGTGGCAGCGCTATCATCCGTGGAACACTTTATCAAGCTTCTCATAAGAAAATCAGAATCTACTATATCAGGATTGCTGTTTCAAGTCTATTTTGAATTGTTTTTCATGTCTAATTTATGTAAGAATATATTGAATAAAGTATTTTTTAATATTTAATTATATAAGATTTGTGTAATTGAAATTTCTGTCAATAGTGTCCACTTTTTTTTATTCTGTATTCTGTTTAGTACATTGAACACTTGAGTTTTTTATTTATACTGCCTTTTTCTTTTGTGTGTGTGGGTGTATATATATATATATATACTATCTACTTGTTGTCAGCCCTGACCATTGCCCGCACCGTGACTTGTCTGATAGCACCTTATGGGACTTTTGCCTAAGCCCTGCTGGCCCCTGGAATCCAAAGGCTCAACATGCAGGGAACAGGACTGGTATAGATGAAGCTCCTGCTTCAGTTCCAGTAAGAGCGAGTCCACCAGCTGTTGGCATGGGCCTAGCGAGTTTGCCTGCTAGGCTGCATCAACCATGCCACAGCTCAAAGACTCACATCTGTGACAGCTATGTAATGCAGGAGTAATGTAATTTTGTAATTTATTATAGGTCCTAATGGTAAGCAACAAGCTGTATTTTGCACCAATTGAAGGTCATGAAGCTTTTTTTGCTGCAAACCTACAGTAGTCGAGGTGTGTACTGACCATCAAGGGTATCACTGTAGCTAAGTCTTTTTTGGCCAGGTTCAGACATTAATTCTAAATATTATATACATGAAAAAAAGACGTCTTAACTGCTATAGAAATGTGTGATTGCATTGACAGAGTGCATATCATGTCTATAATCCTTAGATTTTTATTTTGAGGGTGAGTATATTTTGCTGAATCACTAATTCTGGAAGTAGAGTGTCAATGAGGGCTTCATAATCCAAAAAGCTCAGTTCTGTATGGATTCATGAGTTTATTTTCTAATATCCCCTAGGGCCTTAAAAGTATTTATTATTTGGGGCTGATCTTGTCATCCGTTCCCTTCTTTCTGCACTTTCCAGGGTGTGAGCTCTTTCTGTGGGGTGAAAGGAAATCCTTTGTGGCCCAAGTGATGGAGTGTCTCTCATGAAGGACAGACAGGCTGGACTCAGACTGGGTATTCAAATAAAATTTACTGATTATTTCCAAAAGATCAATCACTGTTCCACAAACATTCAACAAATGAAACTGTATAGTTTAACTATTTACATTGTCTCTCTGCTGAAGGGCTTTTGTCTATCTCTCTAGCTCCTGGGAGGAAGCTTGCCATGGTCGACTTATCTGTGTAAACAGCCCAGTAGATTGGGAATCATAGGGGAAGCCCCATGCCACAAAAAGATGTTACCTGACTTCAAAGTTCAGTCTGATGCCCAGAGCCTGTGTCCTGATCCCTTTGGGGTGGAGATCTGGCTGGGAATCTCTCAAAGCTGGATGTTACAACCTCGGTTGACCTCTCTGGGAGAGAAGCCTGATATTCCAGTTCAGATTACAGCTGTCTATCTCCTTCCAAGTGTGTAGAGAGGTGGGACAAAAAATCTCCACACTAACAAAAAGGAGAAAAAATCCAAAAGTCTCTAACCAAAATGTCTCATGCTGGATAGTGCTGTCACTGGTATTGCTTCCTATAGGGAGTAGAGGAATTGATCACAGGTCTCCAGACCATGCTCTCAAGATTGGAGGGGGTTGCTCCTTTCCAAAGCACAGTGTGTTCCCCAGAACAAGACAAAAACTAATCCAAAAGCTGACCAAAAATCTACAAAACTTCTTTCTCTACAAGAAAGGGAGGCAGACCCTCTCAGACAGGGTCTGTGGAATCTCCTCTGAATGCAAAAAACACCAAGCTGGGTTAGTGGGCCCAACTCAGAAGGGAGAAATGAAAAACCTAACTCAAATGAAAACTCCACAACTCTACTTCTAGCTCCGCCTTATGCCTCTGGGATAGCCAATCACAGTCAGCTCAGTGGAGACACTGAAAGAGAATGGACATTCCATGTGTTACTAGTCCAGATGGTAAGGGACCTAACCCTTACTATCTAGACAAACTCTATGGTTTGTCTAGTGACAAACCATAGAGTTGGCCACAGGTTCAATATAATCAATTGGCATAATCAATGACATTGTTCCCAGATACTTCCATGTTCAGACTGTTCTCTTGGGTCAAAGGGTTGTTTTCCTCTCTCTCTCTCTCTCTCTCTCTCTGTGGAAGTGTCCCTAAGATTTTCTTATCCTCCACAGAGTGGGAAGATAAGTGCCATAGGAGGGCTGAGGTATCCTATTTGTGAGTGGATTTCCTTCTCAAAAAATATCTGAGGTCCAGATGCATTCCAGATCATCCAAAACCATTCCCGGGATGAAGACTCCAGTGCGGGTCTCCAGATATCAAAACTCTCTTCTCCTTTCTCCTGGTCTTCTCTCCAAACTGCTTTGTGGGACCCTTCTAGGCATAAGGCTGGGAAAAATCAGAAATTCCCCTTCTCAGCTGTAGGGTAAAGAAGGGCTGCTTCTAACTTCCTTCCCCAAGTCAGGAAAAAATATAAAAAATTGAATCTTCACAAAATTCCCAGAAAAAACTCTTTCTCAGTCTCTACTTGTGGCGACTCACTACTGACCCTCAATGGGTTGTAAAATGGGCATAGCAGTTCTTTTCTACTCCTATCTTCTTGAGGCAGGGCCCTTTCCTTCCTCCAGCCAGGACCAGGGATTCACAAAAAGAGAAAAAGCAGAACTTTTCAAAGATGACTTAAAAAATGTCCACTGAATTCAAATGCCTTCTAGGCACATAGAGGTAGATCTTAAAAAAGTACGCACGCACGTACTTTTGTTCGCACAACCGGCGCAAACAAAAGTACGCCGGATTTTATAAGATACGCGCGTATCTGCACGTATCTTATAAAATCCGGGGTTGGCGCGCGCAAGGCTGCACAAAATCGGCAGCCTGCGCGAGCCGAGCCGTGCAGCCTGCCTCCGTTCCCTCCGAGGTTGCTCCGAGGGAACTTTCCTTCCGCATCCCCCCACCTTCCCCTCCCTTCCCATCCCTTCCCTTCCCCTATCTAACCCACCCCCAAGCCCTACCTAAATCCGCCCCCCACCTTTGTTGTGCAAGTTACGCCTGCTTGAGGCAGGCGTAACTTGCGCGCGCCGTCTCGGCATCCCATGGCACAGGCCGCAGTGCCGGGGGACTCGGGACCGCCCTCCCGGCCCGCCCCCGAACCGTCACCACACCCCCGGACTGCCTCAGACCGCCCCTGACTCCGGATACGCCCCCAGACACACCCCCGGCCTGCCGACACGCCCCCCTCCCGTCCCTTTTACGAAGCCCCGGAACGTGCATCCCGGGGCTTTGCATGCGCCGGCGGCCTATGCAAAATAGGCATGCTGGCGTGTGCGCAGGGCTTTTAAAATCTACCCCATAGTGCATTGGCATAGGGTAAAAAATACCCTCATTATTTCTCCAAAGTCTTCCACTTCAAACAGAAATGCCACACTGCTCTCTCTATTCCCCCTCTCTTATACAAAAAGGAGCTCACCAATCCAGGAAGCCGCAGATGTTGTACTGAATGGTACGCCCCTCTCCTAACTCTCTAACCCCAGGATTGGACTAGGGCCCACCCGTGGAGACTTTGAAGGTCTCTACATTAGAATTCTTTGTAAATGGTACCTGAATGTTACTGCTGCTTTCATCTGATCATCTCCTATGCTTCCATTCCTCTGTATCTATGATGGGTAAACCCCTTGGGGGTGCTACTTCTTCTCTCTTTTGCTCCATCGCCAACACTGGGTATTAAATGAGTATACTCTCCTCTCCTACTTCTGCTGTGTGGGCAATGCCTCTTTTTAACCATGAGAACCAGAAGGACATATATTTATTTCGACATTTAGACATTTAGATTCCTCACATTATCTAGGCGGATTACAGCAAGTACATACACATCTAATATGTATAACACATGACAAACATAACTTAATCATAAACACCAAAGATAAAAAAAACTCATGTATCCAAAGGCATAAAACTCATATCATCCATTCTAGCCACAATACAGGTTAAACAAACCGTCATAATGACTAAAATCAAATCAATAATTAAAATAGGTTGATGGGAATGCCAGTGTGACAAGTGTACCATCAACTTCTTCCTTTAAAGCCAATAACAATGAGTTCCAAAGTAGAGATATGGTCACAGATAAAGCCATATTAAGAGTAATCTGTAACCGTTTAACCTTAAACAATGGTTCCACCAGTAAAGATTTATCCCTTGAATGTAAGAGAAGACGGTCCGGGCTTGTCCCGGCCCGACGCAGTTAACATGGGCTTGAGCAGCTGTGAGTAAGGGATAGGATTAGCAAAGGCAGGTGGGGGTGGGGGAAAAAGGGGAGTTCGGTAACCGATAGCAGCATCAGCAATTTGAATGCTGTTATGCTATTGGTCAGTAGTTAAACAATAGGCTGGAGCAGAGCTTAGAACGGCAGTTGGGAATTCAACAGCAAGCAGAGGGCAGGTTTTTGCTTTGCTGCGCTGGGGAATTTCCAACTGCCATTTGCGCGGTTTCACGGCCTTTTAGTTAGTTATTTAGCAAACTGAAGAGAGCCAAAAACAAACCAGAGGTGGCCACAGCGGGTAGAATTTCATCCCGTTTCCTCAGCGAGGTCGTCAGGGGTTGGCAGGTGACGGTCTCTACAGATCAGCAGGCCTCATTTGGTAAGTGGCTTCGTCTTCACTAACTGATGTCCCCCCCCTCCCCCCATTCCCTCATGCCCTGCTGTCCCGCCCCCCTCGGATTCAGTTGAAAGCGGCCCAGAACCTGCTGTTTCCCTACCCCCCCCCCCCCCGGTTTCCTCCTCTCCCCCAGGCAAAGCCTCAGCCCTTATGGCACAACCTTGTGTCTGTGTTCCTACTGCTTACGGTTTCCACAACCTTGTACTTTGTTTTTTCGCCTCAGTTAGGCTCGTACAACATTTTGTGAAGGAGGCAGTCAGCGTTGAGGTCACTGGGAAACAACCTATTGCTTTCGGGTTACAGAGTGATTTACATTTCCATGTGAATCCGTTAAAGGCTGGGAAACAGCAGGAACGTGCCTGCTCTAGTGGCAGTGGAACCCCATTTCTCTAGCTGGCGACTGCCTGCTATGTCTCCTGTTATACGGGATATTCTTTTAAGGGCAGTGTTTTACAAGAGCTGCTAGAACAGGCAAGCAGTAGAGTAAAGAGCGATTTAATAGATTCTTCCCAGAGCAAGTTCCCAGCAGGGGGTAATGAATATGATAGCAGACTTCCCAGTCAGCCAGTTGCCCCGTCGGTGCCAGCGCCGAGGATACAGGTGCCTTTATTGCAAATATTTTAGGTCTCATGGCTAAAGCAGGATTTGTTAATTTTCAGCAGGTGTGGTGGGTGAGGGGAAAGGTGCGGAAGGTATAGGAGGTTAGCCCTCAGAATTAGGAGCATCTTTAGGCAATCAGATTTATCCTCAGGATGCTGGAATAAAAGGGTGGCCCCTTGTAGGCAAGCAAAGCAGGGCCCCTTTACAAAAGATCCCTTTACATTTAGGAGCGCTAAAGGGGGATTTGGTGGCGGGGGAGGGGGGGATTGTTGCGGATACAGGTTGTTTTGCAGATGAAGCCGATGATGAGGTGCCTGGACCTTCCAGTCGTGAGGCCTGGAGGGAGTTGGATACGGGAGCGCAAGCCTTTACTGCTCAGGGAGATCGGGAAGGAATGAAGAGGACTGTTGCGGACGACAGGAGTGGCATCGGGAACACACGGCAGCAGTGTTTGGGAGCTGAGCAAGGTAAGACTTCAAAAGATAGTGCTCAGGAGAGTAAGAAAGATAATAAGAGGAGAAAGAGGGCTCATTCTAGTAGTAGTTTCAGCTCTTCTTCGTTTTCCTCGAGTACTAGGGACAAGGGGCCAGGTCAGCATATGGCTTTATCTGTAGGGCCTTGGTATGATATGGGTCCTCCGGCTTTAGCTTCTTTAATGGAGCTTTGGGAGGAGGTGCCTACCCGGTTAGTTACAAGGATTAAACAAAACAAAAATTCTGTTAATATTTTAATTGTAGAGGGAAGAAAAGGGGGAGGAAAACATCTAGAAGTCTACAAGGAAGAATAAGAAAGGTAGTGCAGGCTCAAAAATGTCTAAGAATATAGTCAATTGGGTACAGGGGTTTTTTGCGCTTAGCAAGTGTTGTTAGTCATTTTGCTCCTACTCAGTACGGAGCACTTCTGTCCTACGCTGATAGTATTCTAGGAGCCTTTAAGGATTATGAGGGTTGGACATCGCCCAATTATGCAGAAAAGTTCTGGGATACAATGGCTGGGAACAAATTTAGGTCATGGGGTTCTCAGGACATTCATTTATGGTTAACTCAGATGACCAACAATGGAACCAATTTAGTAAAGTGGGACAGGGAGTGCTGGCTTTAGTGATAGTTCTGGTACTTTATCCTCCAGTATTGGTAAGCATCCTTCCTTTTGTGGTCTCGGAACTGTTCGCAAACGCGAGTCTGGTACGAAAAGTAAGGGAAGCGAGTCTGACATCTGTTGGAGTTTTAATAAGCTCACTTGCCTGTTCCCCGAATGTAACTCCAGGTACGCATGTGCCACTTGCGGGGGGGTGGGGCGCTTTTCGGCTGTCAAATGTTAGCAAGGTCAAGGTGCTAATGTTATCAAAAGCGCTAAGTGAATCTCCAGGGTAAAGCAAGGCTGACTCTCCCATAGTTTATTGCAGCTTTAGTTGAAGGTTTGAAATCGTATCCCAACAGAGATGCTGTTGCTATGTTGTCTGAGGGTTTAGATGCGACTGCCATATCTGTTATGAAGGTCCCGGGGTAGGGGGGAGGGCTAAGAATTCTAAATCCGTTTCTCGGATGGCTGAGGTCGCACGAGAAATAATACAGGTGGAATTTCAGTGTGGAAGTGTAGCCGGGCCATTTCCTTGTAAACCTTTTGAGCGTATGCACTTATCACCATTAGCAGTAATTAAAAAAAAAAAAAAAAAAAAACCGCGGGGAAAATTTAGGTTAATTTTTAATTTGTCATACCCTGAGAGATCTTCAGTTCATGATTTCATCCCTAAACAGGTGGGCTCAATCAAGTATGCATCATTCGATGAGGCCATGGACTTGGTCCGTAAGGCAGGTCCTGGGGGTCCTTGTTAGCCAAAGCTGATATTGAATCAGCTTTTCGGTTATTATTCATTCACCGATGGGTGGAGCATTCATTCGCAGGTTGTTTGCCAGAACATCAGGAATTCGTGCTGGTCGCGATTTTATTCGGATTACGCAAGAATTGGCAGTTGTTTGATGCAGGAGAATGAAAATTCTAACCTAGCCTTGACAAGGGAAGTGATTATTCCCTTGTACAGGTCCTTGGTGAGGCCTCACCTGGAGTACTGTGTTCAGTTCTGGAGACCGTATCTACAAAAAGACAAAGACAAGATGGAAGCGGTACAGAGAAGGGCGACCAGGAAGGTGGAGGATCTTCATAGGATGACGTACGAGGAGAGATTGAAGAATCTAAATATGTACACCCTGGAGGAGAGGAGGAGCAGAGGTGATATGATACAGACTTTCAGATACTTGAAAGGTTTTAATGATCCAAAAACGACAAACCTCTTCCGTAGGAAAATAATCAGCAGAACCAGGGGTCACGATTTGAGGCTCCAGGGAGGAAGATTCAGAACCAATGTCAGGAAGTATTTCTTCACGGAGAGGGTGGTGGATGCCTGGAATGCCCTTCCGGAGGAAGTGGTGAAGACCAGAACTGTGAAAGACTTCAAAGGGGCGTGGGATAAACACTGCGGATCCATAAAGTCAAGAGGCCACCAATGAAGAGTGGGTGACTCGCCAGAATGATGGCTATTGACACAATACCCTTACTAAATAAACATACACATGCTTACTGTGACTCCTACATCGCTCTAAGCTTCAACAGCAAGAGGTAATGGAAAAAAGGATTTGCACTCATAAAAAGGGGAGTAGCTGGCTTGTTACGGCGGTTACTACCCCAAACCAAATATGCCTGATACTTCACTTTCAATGCATATACAGCATAGCTCTCTGCTTCAATGACAGGGGAGAAGAATAACTGATACTTCACACATCCAGCAGAGCTCTCTGCTACAACGGCAAAGGAGAAGAAAAAGGGTTCGCACTCAAAACGCGGGGAGTAGCTGGCTTGTTACGGCGGTTACTACCCCAAACCAAATGTGCCTGATACTTCACTTTCCATGCATATCCAGCATGGTTCTCTCCTGCATCGGCATGGGAGAAAGACTGATACATCACGCATTTCCAGCATAGCTCTCTGCTTCAAGGGCAGGGGGAAAAAAAAAAAAAAAAAAAACAAAAAACCTGATGCTTCACGCATATCCTGCATAGCTTCAACGACAGGGGTGCAGAAAAAAAAGGATTCGCAATCACAAAGCGAGGAGTAGCTGGCTTGTTACGGCGGTTACTACCCCAACCAAATGTGCCTGATACTTCACTTTCAATGCATATCCAGCATGGCTCTCTGCTTCTACAGCAGGGGAGAAGAAAAAAAAAACAAAACCAACAAGAGCTGTACAACATAGTCTAGGTAAAACAAATAAGCATGGGTGTAGCTTGCTTATCGCGGCGGTTACTGCCCCTACTACCCCTAACTAATCAAGCTAGATATTTCACTTGCATGCAGCTCCATCACTGCTCTCTACATTAATGGTGGGGGTGGAAGGGGAATAGAACAAGGAGCTAAGAGTAACAGATAAGAATGAGAGAAAAAGTGTGTGAGGCTTGCTGGGCAGACTGGATGGGCCATTCGGTCTTCTTCTGCCGTCATTTCATTTCTATTGTATTCAGCTGCAGCAGGTGCAACTGGGTTCGGTGTGTATTTTAGGGGCAAGTGGTGTGCAGTGCAGTGGCCAGAGCTATGGGTTTCAGATGGTTTAGTATTGACTATAACTTTCTTGGAGCTTTTTCCTATCATCGTTGCTTTAACTATATGGGGCAAGGAGCTGTCTAACAAGAAAGTAGTTTGGTGGTGTGACAATATATGCGTGGTCCAAGTAGTCCATAAGCAAACAGCAAAGTGTCTGAGAGTTTCTGCTTTGTTGAGAGTACTGATGCTGTTATGTTTAAAATTGCATGTAACCATAAGGGCACGACATGTACCGGGGAATTTGTATATGATTGCTGATGCTCTTTCGCGTTTTAAGTGGGATGTCTTTCGGGCCGAAGCTCCTCATGCTAGTTGGTTGGGTGAGAGCATACCAGAACACCTTTGGCATCTTGGCACGAAGAAACGTGGAATTTGATCAGACAATCCCTGGCTCCAGCTATATGGAGCTCATACTTAGCAATGGGGAAGAAGATGAAAGAGCGGTGGTTCAGTTTATTCTGTGCGGTTGTTGGTTTGGGGTGGGAAGCGGGGCAATATTCGGCACATTCAGTTAGGAGCGGCGCAGCAATTCCAGCCGCGGAATTGGGGTGGTCGGCCCAGAGTATTCAAGCGCTGGGAAAATGGAAGTCGGAGGTTTATCGTAGTTATGTAAGGAAATAGCTTTTCTTGGAATATGGGAATACGATGTTCTGCATGAAAATAATTGAAAAAATTTGTTTTGCAGAAATAAAAAGGGTGGCGTGGATCCGTGAATGTGCTTGGTCGTGGGCCATTCTTTTGCATCGTGCTCTGCGAAGAGCGGGGAAGAGGCCTTATGGCGAACACCAGCATCTGAATCATAAAGAATGGATTGTTCGCTGGTTTGGCAACAGGGGAATGCGTTGGGGGAATCTGCTTACATTTCTCCAGAATAAAATGCTAAGATGGGGAATCCCGGAGATTGTTATCATTTATCTGGGGGGTAATGATTTTGGTATATTCACATGTCGCGAATTAGTAGCGATCATACGCAAAGATTTGGCTACTATCCTGAATGACATGCACAATACTAAAATTGGCGGGTCTAATATTATAGTTCGTATTAAACACTACCCGGAGCCTTTATGGCGAAAGGGTGTTGGCAAATGAATGGAATAGGCACGTTGGTAAATGGGTGGTTCAACACGGTGGTTTTTTTTGGGTTTGACACACAGAGTCATGGGTAACTTTAGGTGGTTTTTTCTTGGGAGATGGGGTGCATCTTTCTGAAGTGGGCATTGATTTATTTAATAATGCTTTGGAGAAAGTTTTCAAGCAGCAGCTTTTAGGTTAATTGGCCGCAGTGGGGGAACAAAGGCAAATATTTTGCCTTTGTTTGTGGCGGAAAAACCCAAGCCATATGTTTAATGTATTATTTGGAATTGTAAAGGACATTGGAGGGGGGGGGGGGGAAATGCTCGTGTAGTTTGGGGCTGCTACACGGGAAGGCCTAAAGAGCAAGGGGGGGGGGCCGATGCTCAGGCCGCATGATTACCCTCGCTGGTGCCATGGCGGGGTGAGTGATGGGGGGGGAAATGCTCGTGTAGTTTGGAGCTGCAACACGGGAAGGCCTAAAGAGCAACGGGGGGGCCGTGCTCAGGCCGCCTGCTTACCCTCGCTGGTGCCGTGGCGGGGTGAGTGATGGGGGGGGGTGCCTAAAGTCGGCTTACCATTGGGACGTGGTGGTAAGCGAGGAGGGGCATGGGGGCGGTGGAGGTTTGGGGGGAATTAACTTTGGAATTTTGTATAATTGGCTGGCTCGGGTTATGTTTTAATAAACTGCGGCCGTTATTTAAAGCCACATTGTTGTTCTGTGCATTTTGTTCAGGGGGAGAGGGCAAGTATGTGTATGTATTGCACGAACAGCTGGTATCAAGTCCCTATGTTAGAGAAGACGGTCCGGGCTTGTCCCGGCCCGACGCAGTTAACATGGGCTTGAGCAGCTGTGAGTAAGGGATAGGATTAGCAAAGGCAGGTGGGGGTGGGGGAAAAAGGGGAGTTCGGTAACCGATAGCAGCATCAGCAATTTGAATGCTGTTATGCTATTGGTCAGTAGTTAAACAATAGGCTGGAGCAGAGCTTAGAACGGCAGTTGGGAATTCAACAGCAAGCAGAGGGCAGGTTTTTGCTTCCCTCCCTCCCTCCCAAAATTTTATATTGCTGTTCATCATATTATGAGTGTTTGTATTATATATGTCGCAGTGGAGGCGGAAAAACCCGAGCCATATGTTTAATGTATTATTTGGAATTGTAAAGGACATTGGAGGGGGGGGG
Organism: Rhinatrema bivittatum; assembly: GCF_901001135.1. Classification (NCBI taxonomy): domain Eukaryota; kingdom Metazoa; phylum Chordata; class Amphibia; order Gymnophiona; family Rhinatrematidae; genus Rhinatrema; species Rhinatrema bivittatum. Next base: position 48,617,545 of record NC_042620.1, on the reverse strand, counting down.
GGGGGGGAAATGCTCGTGTAGTTTGGGGCTGCTACACGGGAAGGCCTAAAGAGCAAGGGGGGGGGCCGATGCTCAGGCCGCATGATTACCCTCGCTGGTGCCATGGCGGGGTGAGTGATGGGGGGGGGAAATGCTCGTGTAGTTTGGAGCTGCTACACGGGAAGGCCTAAAGAGCAACGGGGGGGCCGTGCTCAGGCCGCCTGTTTACCCTCGCTGGTGCCGTGGCGGGGTGAGTGATGGGGGGGGGGGGGTGCCTAAAGTCGGCTTACCATTGGGACGTGGTGGTAAGCGAGGAGGGGCATGGGGGCGGTGGAGGTTTGGGGGGAATTAACTTTGGAATTTTGTATAATTGGCTGGCTCGGGTTATGTTTTAATAAACTGCGGCCGTTATTTAAAGCCACATTGTTGTTCTGTGCATTTTGTTCAGGGGGAGAGGGCAAGTATGTGTATGTATTGCACGAACAGCTGGTATCAAGTCCCTATGTTATAACTGTACTGGGGGATATGCTCCTACACAAGATTCTTGATTTACTCTGGGCCATCTCTTCTAAGAGCAATTTCCCAGAACAAAAAGGGAAGAAGGAAGGGTGGGAAAACTGCCTTGTAACTGAAGTTCCAAAATGAAGAATCTTCTCTAACCCCAAAGAGTAAATCAGTTAGAAAGTTAGTTGGGCCTAAGGTTTTCTCCAAACAGAAAGAGAAGTGAAAAAACATTCCTATCCCTTACTCTGTCAACATTAAAATCCACAACTTCTATAGAGTCTCAGTCTAATATAGACATAGCAAAGAATTATTGCAGGAGCCTCAGATGGGGGTGCTGTGGCATAGCTGGTATGCTCCTCTCTCCTTTTCTAAATGCAGAGCCCTTCTAAAAGGCCACAGTTTCAAGATACCCTCGCTTCATCAGGTCGGTGAAGAAACCGCCTGATGAAGAGAGGGTAAATCTTGAAAGCTGATCACCAAGATATTAAATTAGTCCAATAGAAAAATATCACCTACATCATGTTTGTTGACCCTTAATTCTATATTACATAATAAATTAATAATGCATAACAGAACATCCTTTTACTGTAAATCACCAATTAGAGTATAGAGAATTCTGCAATAGGTTACCAGCTATGTAACGAGTTTGTCTTCACTGCCACATTCAAAAGATGCGCCAAGGACAGTTTTGGATCTTTGAACTTGGTTTGAATGGAGAGTATGACCTATGTAACTGGTTTGAATCTGTAACAGTTTTGGATCTTTGAACTTGGTTTGAATGGAGAGTATGACCTATGTAACTGGTTTGAATCTGTAACAGTTTTGGATCTTTGTAACAGTTTTGGATCTTTGAACTTGGTTTGAATGGAGAGTATGACCTATGTAACTGTATATTTATTCTACCTCAATTTGATATTTTCTTCTGTGGTTGGTTTTTTTTTGTTTTTTTTTAGATTGGCTGTTTCTTTTTTTTGTATACTTGATGACGACTGAAGGTGGACAATGTACACTTGACAGCGGCATTTTTCTTTAAAATGCATATTTATTTAGCGAAAACAGAACAAAGAAGCAAATCCATTCACAAACCACAAAAGTAGTTATAAAATAAATCAACTAATATAGACAAAGTCAATCAATGTGAAACCTCTCAAAAACTTCACAAGTATCAAACTTGTTCTACTATAATGATATCATACCAATGTGTGCTAGTGAGCTAGTTAAATGCAGCACTTCAGCACATAGTATAATCATTTACTATTCAAAACATCTTTTATTTCAAGCTAATACTTAAAAGTTCAATTCAAATGAAAGGCCTTGAAAGGAAAAGTACACTAGCACACTTACCCAATACTATTGGTGCTTTGGTATTTGTAACCTCAGTTGTTCACATAGGACAGCAGTAAAACAAACTACTTGTCCCCAGTGTGACATCACCAACGGTAACCATAGCATATTTAGCAAGCCAGAATTTTATTTATTTTTAGATCACTTCTTTTCTTGGTAGTTCGAGACAAGTTACATTCAGGTACAGTGAGTATATTCCTTTGTCCAGGGAGCTTACAATCTAACCGGTGAATTTTCAAAGAGGTTTGTGTGCAAAAATTAGCATGTATGCATGTGAATAGTATCTACTTGCGTACATGCAACTTTATAAGTATCAAATATACATGTGTAGTTTTGCTTTCACATGCACATACATGTACATAAAAATGGGGTGGTCTAGGGGCTTTCCTGGGCAGTGCCAACATTTACATGCATAAGCTGCTATTCTGAAAGACACACGCATAGATTTGCCAGCTTGCTCGCGGAGTTTTATACCTGCTTATTATCTTGTGCAAATGATATTAAACGTTTATTGTATGCTACTGGTCAGGTGGGAGGTCTGGGTGAACTGTAGGGAGTTAAGGCTAAAGAACCAGGAGGATCTCGATGACCTGGAGAAGGACTGGGAGAACTGGTGGAGTAATTGGTAAAACTGGTCATTTCAATTTCGCACGGATATTTTAAAATATGCTGACTTACATGCGTGAATCATGATTTATGCGAGTATGTCCTACTTTATTTTTGCAAGTAAAATACATGCGCCTATTTTTTAAAAACAGGAAAAGTACTCACGTTCAATGCATTGAAATACTTGCTTTTGATGCATCGCATTTATTCACAAGCAAGCATACATATGTGAGTATGTTGTGGGGTAAAGATATATTTTACAGTATGCGTGAGTTATTAAATACTATTTTAAATCCTCACCATATATGCGTGTATATGCCACTGCATGCAGTTGTTTAAACGTTATTTTCTCTACTTGTATCTGAGATAATGGAGGGTGAAGTGACTTACTCATATTTACAAGGAACATCAGCATAATTGGAACCCTGGCTTCCTTTGGTTCTCAGGCCACTGCTTTAACCACTCTCCTCTCTAATGTTTAGTAATTGTTTCTCTGACTTTTCCCTTGACAGAAGTCCCATTCCATATTTTTACATGTGCTTTATCTGGGTTTATGATCTGGGGGGCAACAATCAAACTCCCTGCATTGGTGTAAAGTCCATGCCTACTTTTTACCCAAGGTCTTTGCCCAGTATTGAAAGGGAAAGTATATTTGGGCTTTTATTTCGGAACTTGCTGCAGGTACAAAGTATCTGCGGTCACTTGCCTCTGCTTCTGTGCAGGTTGGATTTTGTGTGAAAAGTGTTACTCATCGCTGCAAAAATGCTGTCTCGGCATGTACTTTTCTTCCCCTCAAATAAACATGCCCCCGGACACACCTCCTCTCAATGCGCCACAAACTGCGCGCATCATGGGGCAAAGCGTGGGCTTTGAGCCACACTGAGGGTGAATAATTGTCAAACAGCCAACTTATGTGGGTAAAATTGCTTCTATTATCCAGGCATATCCTTCAAAAATCACCCTCCCCCCACTGATTTTGTATATATATATAGAGGTTCAGTGCCTAAATACAATAAGTGCGTACGTTTGAAAAATCATTGTTTTAGGTACGTCTTTTTCTTTCTGATACTTAGTTGTTTTGTTGGTTGCTGTTTCCTTGGTAATAATGTTTTCCAGCATTCATATTAGGTCTGTTTCCCTTTTGTCTTCTCCGCTTCCTTTTATATGCATGTGATTGGAAGGATGATGTAAGAAGAGGATGGAAAATTAAAAAGTTATCTGGCAAGAATATGCAACCCTTCCTGCTAATTTGGCAGATCATTTTGCTCAGTGCTTGGGGGATTGAAGAACCAGGGAATATGATGGACGTTAAGGACCATAAGGCCTGGCTAGTCTGCCCAATTTACCTTCTCTGCTTACTACAACCTGTAACTGCAGATAGGGATCCTTTGTGCTTGCCCCTTGCTTTCTTGAATTCTGTTCCTGTTTTTGCCTTCACCTACGCTGGGAGGTTGTTTTATGCATCCACCATCTATCCTATGTTTATTTTTTGTGCTGCATTGCTCGGAATGACTGTTTCACAGACCGTAAAGGCCCGTGCCAGCCTGTTGCCAGGGAAACAGACAGCCCTGCTCTCACTCAGTCACCAGGAATGAGCATTTCTGCCAGAGAGGGAGCCAGAGAGCCGCTCCAGCCCAGGAGGCCGGGAAACGGTTGCCAGGGAAACCAAGCAGCACAATGTGAAAATTTAAGAGAATGGATAGTGAGGGGTCTGACTCTCAGACAAGCTGTTAGTTCTGAAGACAAAGTCTGCTAGGCATTCAGAAAACAGTACTGTAGATTCTCTCTGAGCCTTGGAGACAAAGACATAGTGGCAACTGGAGGCAGGAGAATGGCAGTCTTTTGGGGGAGGGGGAGGGGGGAGAAGCAATGTCATCCCAGAGCAGTGATGGCCAACCTTTTGAGCTCAGTGTGTCAAAATTCATAAAAAAACCGAGCATAACTCGGGTGGTGTGTCACTTCTAGAAAAATCCATAATTTTGTGATATTTGTAGCTCTAATCAACAAAGTTATAATTTTAATATATATACTGTATTTATTAATAAAGCAAAAACAAATAATTCTTTACCTTACCTGCTTAGTGACTTTTTTGTTGCTGAATTTCATTGGCTAAATCTTCAATTGAAGGTTGGTATTTCGTACACTTCAAGTCCAAGCAAGCGTTACAAACTTCATCTGTCAGTCGGTTTCTTTTATTGGCTCCCATTCATGTTCACAACACTCCCTCCCCATCTCCCAGGCATGCACACATTCATTCTCACACACACAGACCCCCAGGCAGGCACCCATGCATTCACACACATACACCCCCAGGCAGAGTACCATTCATACACATTCACACACTAAAGGTAGACCCCCCCCCTCTCTTTCTTTTGCCAGCAACCTCAGAACCTCTCTCATTCCTCTGCTGCCACTGTCACTGATGCCGCGTGGCTATTGCGGAGGTGCCGATTGCTGCTACTGACACTGAAGTCCATTCTGCTGCCTCCTCTGTGCAGGCCCCGTGGGCTTCCACTTTCTCCATGCTGATCTCGTACATTGTGAGATCCGTTGAGAAAGTGATATTCTTGCACATTCCCAAAGAGTACATGTGCCAATCACTAAAAAGTACATTTTTTTTTTTTTTTGCCTTTGCTGTCTGATCTTAGTTTTCTAATTGGTTGGTCACAGGCTTTTTTTTCACCTTCCCTTTCTTATTTTTTTGCCAATTCCTTTTATATTGTCTTTTTTTCTGTTTCTTTTTTCTCCATCTTCTTCCCTCAAACACACAGTCAGGTTCTCATTCTCACATGCATTTCTCTTTCTCACACACACAGGCTCTCACTGGCACATGCTCTCTCTCATACAATCATTTATATACACAGGCTCTCACTGGCACATGCTCTCTCTCATACAATCATTCATACACACAGGTTCTCACTGGCACATGCTCTCTCATACAATCATTCATACACACAGGCTCTCACTGGCACATGCTCTCTCATACAATCATTCATATACACAGGCTCTCACTGGCACATGCTCTCTCTCATACAATCATTCATATACACAGGCTCTCACTGGCACATGCTCTCTCTCATACAATCATTCATATACACAGGCTCTCACTGGCACATGCTCTCTCTCATACAATCATTCATACACACAGGCTCTTACTGGCACATGCTCTCTCATACAATCATTCATACACACAGGCTCTCACTGGCACATGCTCTCTCTCATACAATCATTCATACACACAGGCTCTCACTGGCACATGCTCTCTCTCTCATACAATCATTCATACACACAGGCTCTCACTGGCACATGCTCTCTCTCTCTCTCACACACACACACACAGGCTCTCACATGCTGTCTCTGCAAACATTCAGGTCCTCTCTCTCAACTCACCTCATACACGCACTCTACGGGCCCTCAGCCTCTCTCTCACCTCTGGGCCTCCTCTTCGCGGGTCGCCGCAGGATGGGCTCTGCAGCGGCCCTGATCTTCTCGGGCCGCGGCAGCCCTGCTACCGGGCCTCTTCCTCTTCTTGGGCCGCTGCGACTTGGGATTCGCAGCGACCCGCGGCGGCTCCTCCTCTTCTGCACGCGCTGATTCGCTTCCTCCTTCCTGCCCACGCGGCTCCGGCAACGTTTACTTCCGGGGCCGCACAGGCAGGAAGGAGGAGCATCAGCGCGTTGTCTTGAGCCTCATCGCTGCGACGCATGAGCCTCCCTGCGCCCGGGGGCATTGGTGGAGGGTAGGGGGAAACTAAAAAACACATTTAAAGGCTCGGCGCAGCTGAAAAAGAAAAGGCTCGGCGCAGCCGATAAAAAAAAATATAAAATTCCTGATAGTCCTCGAAACGCTGCGCGTGTCAGCCAAAACGGCTCGGCGTGTCACCTCTGACACGCGTGTCATAGGTTAGCCATCACTGTCCCAGAGGGATCTGAGTGAGGGGAAAACTCTCCCCCTGAGGCTCAGCCCAAGCCCCAGATACAAATATCAGCTAAGTCTTCTCAGACTCCCAGAGGGAGCAGACTGAGCACAGCTGGCCTTAGTGGGGTGGTGAATGCATATGCGGCGATTGCTCCATGCCTTGTGATGGTTGTCTCTTTCTCAGCCCACCCTACCTGCCTGCTAATCACTCAGTAGTTTGCCACTCTGGCACAATCAGGCTATTTTGTGCTTTACAGCTTCTTCCGGGAAGTGGAGCTTGTGAATCAATACTCCCTCTCCTGCCCCCCCGCAAATTTATCCCAGTGTATGGCTGCAGTTCCCCCTCCATCTCAAACTGCAGCACCTCCCACCTTTCTTCCCTGGTCCTGAAGTAGTGAACCCCACCGCCAGTATTCAACTTGCTGCTTCAAACCTTTCTGTCAGTCCTCACTTTGCTTCAGGCCATGATAGCTGTCCATATTTATCCTGCCATCGGAATTCATGTGAGCTGACAGAATATCTGCCAGGGCCGCAGTGCCAATCCCTGGAGGTTTCATACTGCTGCCCAACAGAGCACCTGCCTGAGGAAACTGGGATCCCAGTTTAATCTGTGTCACTGTGAGTGCTATGACAGGGGCCATCCCTGATCATCTGTATTATTATAGATAGACAAATAGGAAATTTTGTGTGTGTTAGGAATTCTCTCTCTGCCTGACTGAGCTTCATTACTGCTGAAGTGAATTGACGGCAGCAATAATGCAAATACGACACAAAGTTATTCATTTGGATTTTGTCCAGGACTGTGTTGGTAGAGACTCCACATCTCTCTACTCCTTTGACACTTCAAGCCATTGTTTTTCAGCCTCCGGAAAAACCAGGGTAACCTGCACATTTACATGGCTATTTTCAGATTCCATTTACCTGGACAAATCCTGATTTATCTGAATAAAAGGCTTTTTCATCAAATGGATGAACATAGTTTACAGCTGTTTGATGTTAAATTAAATGAGAGATGCAATAGATTTGTGACCTTATTCTTCTAGTAAATATCTTCACAATTTATAACAGGCAATTCCTTGATAATTTAACTTCTTTCAGAAAGTGTAAACTGTCTCCCGATATAAAAAAATCTACATCCGAGTCTTCCCACTGTGAAATGCGCAGATCAATAGTCACAATTAATTAACTGAATGAAAAGTCCCAGTTATCTCCTACCTCTCCAGAAGTCTTCAATATTCTTGTGGCACCCCTATCGGGTCTGGCCACTAGATGCCACTATCCCTGTATCCCTGTACTTAGAACACACTTAGGAGCCATCCACACCCTTCAGCCCCTCCCGCCTGGAGATTCTGATTGGATGACTCAGTGTTATTTAGCGCGGCCATTTTAAGACTCATGGGGCTCAGTTAGAGAGAGTAGCTGCAGAGTAAACATGTATTTTTTCCACATTGTAGTAGGGCCTCCCAGCCTTGCCCAAAGGAGTTTTCTTTTAGAAGAGATACCTCACCGTGCACTCCCTGCCAGAGGGTCCGTCTTATGATTTACAGTGAGATAGACTTTTAAGCCTGATACCCTTTGGGGCAAGAGGCTCTCTTCAGGGGATCAAAGACCTGTGAGCCTACTCTACTCCATAAGTAGGCAAGCACCAGTGATGGATCCTGCTGCCAGAGACAGTGAGGGCAGAGCAACCATCCAGATTAGGAGTTAAAATATTTTGTGGACTAAAGAGTAGGGGGGGGGGGAGGTTTTTGGATCCCCCTTCCCCACTGGGATTTCAGTGCAGGATTAATATCCTGGTCCCTAGATTTTTCCACAAGAGAAAACACCTGAAGTAATAGCTGAGGAATAAAGTGACAGCATAACCAAAGGAAGAAAGTACAAGAGAAGAAGATCCCATCCGGATTTCCACCTAAGGAATCAGGACAGGCTGGGAGTCCATGGGAAAGAAGATCTCTAAAGGTAGGATTTTTGCAAAGTAAAGGGGATCCCTCCACTAGGATTCCCACAGCACAACCGCTGGGAGAGTATTGCGCATTTAAAATCACCATGGGCTCTACACAGATGTACACTCATCATTTTGGAGAATGGACTTTATTTAACTTTAGGAATCAGTAAACTTTATTTTAACACCAAGACCTGTTCCTGTCGGAGTTCTTACAGCTGTTCACCTCATGGGAAGCATTTAAAGTACAGCACCCACACTGGCAACCTTCTTTCATTGGACTATAGCGAGAGCTTCCCTCCATAAAAAGGATCCCCCCAGTGATTACGAGACAGCGTGTGTTGGGACCTCGACGTGGGTTGTGGACCCTTGGCCTGAGTTGGGATTGTCACCACCTGGGAGGAAGCCAACCACAGGTTCCCAATGTCAGGAGGCGAGGCTGCCAGACGACAGGGGCCAATTAGCTGAGGCTTCACCACTACCAACCCCGTTCCCCGCAGGTTGAGCCCTTGGGTTCCGGGGGCCGGCTGGACTTAAGTGGGCCCCTGCGATGAAGCTCCGATGAGTGACGATCCGAAGACCAGGGCAGGTGGCGAGCAAGAAGCGTGCGGTCCAATCCGATGTCCAGGGCAGGCGGCAAGCAAGAGTCGTGAAATCCGGTCGGAAGTCAAAGCCAGGGATATCCGTCCGAGGGAGAAGGGAGTAGGAGCTGGAATGCGACTGGAAGGCAGGAACAGGCAATTGGAAGACAGGAACAGGAACTTGGGAGACAGGAACAGGAACTTGGGAGACAGGAACGCTGGAACAAACACGGCACCAGAAAGAGCACCCGGAGCAGACTTGTTGCCAGAGGGACGTCAGCTGACAGTTTTCAAAGGGCAGAGCCCTGATGTCAGCGGGAACGGCAGGTGGCGTCTTCCTGCAATGGGCTCTTTAAATCTTCGCCGAAGGCGCATGCGCCTAAGGCAGGGAATCGGCCGGGGGCGGCACCGGCGGCATCCTGCACACCGGAAGGCCTGCGCCGGCGCCAGCAGCGAAGGAGGCCCTCCGGCTTCGGTGAACAGCGCCGGAGGAGGGCCTGGCCCGGGCCGTGAGTATAACAGCGTGGGAGTGAATGATTAGCCGGAGCAGCTCCAGAAGATAGAAATAAGATTGTGTGTCTTTGGGACTTAATACACCCCACTAAGGGTTACCTTCTCTTTCCTTGGCATCAGTTGCATGTTTGGTATTGCTGTTGCTCCTCTCTTTCACAGCATGTCTCACCCGGGACCATACTGGAAAGTCTGAGAAAAGTGAATCTTCACTCCTTCTCTGGCAATGGAGGAGAATCCATTTCCTCCTCCGTGACACAGCTACTCCTCAGGGTCTTTCTGGGTGATGGACTGTACTCCTCCGAACCCAACTAAATTATGAGTCCCTGAACAATGGGTGAAGGCATTCTGTTTCCACATTTTATTTTTTTTACTCGGGGCCTCTGTAAAGAAAACCCTCAGAGTTCCTTCCCATAAAATAAACAAACAGAGATACCGCACAAGCAGGGCTGTTCCTCAGCAGGGCAACTCGGGAAAATGAAACCAATTATCCATGCCCTAAGGTGATGGCAGGGGTTTATAAAGTCTCAGGTTCACACACTGCCTCCTTTTCCCACTTAGGGGAACTCAGGCCCCAGCCTTTATTCACTAATCACTCTGTTCCTCCCTTAGAACTTGGTTCACTCGGATTGGTGAGGAAACCAAGGGTTTCTTGCATATATATTTACTAATCTCTCTGTTCCTCCCTTAGAACTTGGTTCACTCAGATTGGTGAGGAAACCAAGGGTTTCTTGCATATGTATTGTTTCAAAGCATGTGTGCTTTTACCCACATGCTGCAGAGGCAATTCCTGGGACCAGGCTAGATCAGGGGGGCAACAGCATGTGTGGTTTTTGCATTTTCAAACGTACATGTGGTGTTTTGCAGAGAAAATGTGCCCACAGGAGCAGGAGGGCGTGCAGCTCTCTGCAGGTACCTTTCCTCTAGGCAGTTTCCAAAGGGGAAGTATTGCACATACTTTCCCTTTCAACACTGGTGCAAAGTCCATTGGTTAAGAGTACCTGCCTCATTAACTCTTTAGTAGACAATTTTCATAGTGGTCCAGTTGTGTAAATAGTTATTTACCCAGTTAGATTGCCCTAATTGATTTAGACAGTAACCAAGAGGATCCTGACTTCTACAGTCTGGGGTACTAAATACGCAGGTATAAGGGGAAAAAGCACAGGACTGTTTCTCTGGCAAAGTCCATAAGCAAAGCACGTCAAGCAGCCCTGTCTGAATTTTCAAGAAAGCTCATCACTCAGTAAAAAATGTTGCTAGCTGAGATTTCTATGGGTTATCATAAAGCTTGGGATAACTGCACGGAGCAGCAGATACTACCCTTAAGAGAAACAAGGAAGTAGTCTGCACAGAATGGGAGTTGCTACCTGGGGAAGCTTGTTGGGCAGGCTGGATGGATCATTTGGTTTTTTTTCTGCCATCATTACTATGTTACTATGTTAGTCTTCATCAGAGTGGCTAAAAAGTATGTGGGATTTATTAAAAAGGGACAGTCGTGAAGAAGGATTTAGATCAGGGATGAACTACATGCACGGAACTGAATTCTTAAATCTACGCATGTGCTTTTTCTTCATTCCTGTACCGGCAGTAAAAAGCAGAGCAGAAATGATTACATATTCTGAGTAAGGAAAGGTATGCTTTACACCTTTACATGCAATAATGTAGTTCATCAATTAGGAGAAGATAAAGAACAAACATGAGCAAATGGTTTGTTCTATATTTTGGGGGATGGCAAGGATTGATTACGTTTGCCTTTGAAGCCAGCACTTGTTCATTCTTTGTAAGCCATTCCCATTTTTTATGGCAAATAACTGACTTGCTGTGTGTCGCTGAGCTTTCCCCATTGTTTCCTATGGAGCTGGGCTATATAAACTTCTTAGAGCATATTTAAATGAGACCAAGTGATGACTGACGTGCAGGAAAGCAATTTTGGTTTCTTGCCCTTAGATTTTGCTGACATCATTCAGTTCTACATTCTGCTGATGCCAGCAGATCAACATTACATCTCTGAAAAGGAGTACTGCACATTATAATACAACCTAAGCATGATTACACACCCCTGCCCCCCCCCCCACCCCCAGCTGGGGTCATCCTCCTAAGTTTCAAGGTCCTGGGGAATGTGGGGCAGACTCTCCCGCAAGTCCAAAAGGGGCAGAGCTAACTCAAAAAAATAATATACAGTCCACACAAAAGTTTGTGTTCCAAACAGATAAACCTTTACTTAAAAATAATTAACCAGGTTTCAGCCAGAATAAAGTACAGTCCACAGCAGAAGATAGCAAAGTTCAGCAATTACAAAAAACAGGTTCAAAGACTAAACAATTCCACAGTGCAGGAAAAAACCCACTTCTGTTCTCCAAAATCTTCCAGTCACTTCCACAATGAACAGAAAGTAAGTCTTTTCACTCCTGCAATTTATCCAAATTCTCGCACCTCCAGGAATTTCTCCAGATACCCAGACAAGACTATATAGCCCCATGATGGTCCTCCCTGTCTTCTAGTACAGCTACTCAGGTCTTTCAACTTGAGCAAAAACCTTTCCCAAACTCAGACTACTCCTGAGTCTATTCAATCTCTATCTTGTGTGCTGTGGGAGGTATGCTCCCTAATGATCTTTTCCCCTGGGGGGGACGACCTACCCTGTTACTCAAGTAAAATACACACACCCCTTCTGAACTCCTCCTGAATGTCCTTTGCCAGAAAGCTCCCAATACTACAAGATAGGGCAAATGTGTACTAAAGTATGCACAATCAGAGTGTTGTGTCTGTGGACCCTTGGGCCAAGGCAGGATTGGCATTACCTGCAGAAAGGTTCCTGCTGTTGGCAGGTGGACCCAGGCAAAGCATAGAACAGTCAGGGTCTTCACCTATATCAGCCAATCTTCCCCTTGGTTTCAGCCTTTGGATGCCAGGGCGGGCAGGACTTAGGTAGGGTCTCTGCTGATGGCAGACGAGGTGAACCATATGGTCAGTGGCAGTCAGCAGTCAGGCATATCCAAGGTTCAGGATAGGAGAAGAGGGACGGATAGGCAGGGCATGCAGGCAAGGACAAGAACAAGCGGGTGACATGGATGGAACAAGCTGGAGTGAAGACAGAAGACAAACTGAAAACTGGTGGTTGTGCAATGAAGAAAAGTTGGATGAGGACTGAAGACAAGCTGGACGAAGACTAAAGAGAAGCTGGATGAAGTCTGGAATTCTGGGAAGCAACACACAATACTAACAAATAGTTGGACCTGTTGCTGAGGCAGTGAGGGAAGGAGAGAGTGAGCCCTTTATAAGGCTTGGTGTGTGTGATGTCATCAATAGACTTCTTGGAGCTTTTCCTGTCGTGGGTCCTTTAAAAGGAGGGAGATTGGGCACTCGCATGCCGAAGGAGTAACGTGGCAGGATGGGGTCAGGGGCATCCTCTCACATAAGGAGCTGATGGCATTTCAGTTATGTTAGGCTGTGCCAGAAATTGGCAGCGACAACCCGGCCATGGAGGTGAGTACAGCAGTTCGTGGGGGGAGCCCACGGACTTCCAGAGGTAACATAGTGAAGCTTCCACTGCTGGAAGAGTCTCAGTGAGACCAACTCTTCGGTTTGTCACTAGATGGCCCTAAGTCCCTTACTATGTGGACTAGTAACAGCATGGGATTTTCCATTCTCTTTCAGTCTCTCCACTGAGCTGACTGGATTGCTCTCCCAGGGGCATAAGGCAGAGTTGGAGAAGTATAGAGCGTGGTCATTTTGAGTTAGAGGTTGAGGTGTAAGGAGCTGTTTTTGTTTGGTCCCCGCTGAGCTGGGCCTACTAACCCCTCTTGTGTTTAGAGGAGATCCCTTCTCAGTACACCCTCTATCTAAGAGGGTCTGCCTCCCTTGTTGAGGAGAGTCGAGGATTTGCAGATTTTGGTCCAGTTTTGATAAGTTTTCTTATTCTGGGGAACATCCTGTGCCTTGGGAAAGGAACAGCCCCCTCTAATCCTGAGAGCAGGGGCTGGAGACCTATGAGCAAGCCCCTCTACATATAGGGGAAGCAAGACCAGTGACAGCATTACCCAGCATGAGATCTTCTTGATAGATACTTTTGGATTTCTCCCCTTTGTGTTGGTGTGGAGGCTTTTGTCCCACCCCTCTGAACAACATGGTGATGGAGATAGAGAGCCTTAAGTTGAACTGGAACATCTGGCTTCTCTCCCTGAGAGGTCCTTCAAGGTTGTACCATCAAGCCTTGGGAGACTCCCAATCAGATCTCCACCCCAAAAGGATCGGGACACAGGCAGTGGGGGTCAGACTGAGCTTTGGACTCAGGTAGGATCTTTTCGTGGCATGTGGCTTCCCCATAAGATTCCCCCTCTACTGGGCTGTTTGCACAGATGGGTAAGCAGTGGCAGGCTCCCCCCCCCCCCCGCCCCCCCAGGAGCTGGAGACATGGACACCAGCACCCCAGCAGAGACCCCATGTAAATAGTTCAACTGTACAGTTTCAGTTGTTGAATGTTTATGGGACAGTGATTGACCTTTTGGAAATGATCAGTAAACATGATTTGAACACCCAGTCTGGGTCCAGCCTGTCTGTCCTTGAGGAGAAAATCACACCATAAAAGGGACTTTCTATCACCTGGACCACAAAAGTTTTCCTCTGCCCCCACAGAAAGAGCTCACTCCCTGGGAAGTTCAGGAAGGAGGGGAATTATGGCAAGATCAGCCCCGACTTATAAATACTTTTATGGCCCTAGGGGAACCACCAATACCCCAGGAAAGGGTTACATCAGTTTTCAGCCATAGATTATTCTCTAGTTAACTTTAGTGGCCAAGCAGAGGCCACACATGGGTCAGGGCTATAGTCTCAGTTTTAAAAATGAAATGCAGTTGCAGCTAGTGGGCTTTAAGCAGGTGGTATTCTTTTAAGATAATTCAAGCTTTGGGACAAAAATAACATTTAATTTGTCTGTTTTTTATTTATTTCATTTTTAAAATCTATTTTATTGGGTCAACATGTATTGTATTTTATAATATATTTATTGCATAGATTATTGCATATGTACTCTTTCTGAACCACTTTGAACAGTTAATTAGCTGAATACAAATAAATAAATAAATAAATACATAAATAAATGATTGCTTTTAATCACCTAAGATGGCAAAGTTTTGCCAGAAAATTTTCTAAGTATTGAGCAAGAGGTTAATCAACCCCTTGGATATTTGGAAAAAGCACATCTAATACATGTGCATCTAAGTGATAGACCTTGGGGCAGAGCGCTTTACTGTCAAATCATTTGTAACTGATCACTGACATTAAGTAGCCCAAGTGGAAGCAATCCAATAAGGATATGGGTAATTGCTCTGATGCTAAAGACTTCTATCAATGGAACATTTTTAGCAAATTTGAAAAAAATGAAAGAATATATCTATTTGTAATCTTTCTCTGAAGTGACAGTATGTAGAATGCCCTTTGGCTCTCTCAGTTCATGGGCTGGCATGAATAGTTTTCTTTTATTGACTTCCACTTGTAACCCTTTCTTGGCGGATGGCACATATCCTAAAGGGCCATAAAAGAATTTATAACTGGGGCACTCCTCGTGCTTCTCATACCCCTTTCCTGAGTCATCAAGGTGTGGGGTATTTATGTGGGGGTTCTTTCTTGGACCAGGCAGTAGTGTTCTCCCATGTGTGTGTGTTACCATAGCTCTTTGGGTCAGGTACACTTACAAACAAGGCATGGACTCACTGGATCGCTGCGACCAACACCTATCAAGTGATTGGGGTGACCGGCCCACCGGGGCATGCCCGAAGCCCCGATAGGCCAATCCGCCCCTGGATGAAGTAAGTTCTGCTTGCTGGCCCGGCTGCCGGGGCAGGGCCTAATGGCTGCTGTCCCGGTTGGCCCCCGCCCCCTCCTCCGGCCCGCCCCTTTCAATGAGCCCGGCACTTCAGCACATATCTGGAGATATGCGCGTGGCCAGGCCGTTTTAAAAATGTGCTCGGTGTGTGCATGGTTCAGCCACACTTGTATCCCCCGGTTTTTGCATGCACCGGGCTTTTAGAATTTGGGCTAAAGTGTCCAGATATTTCCAGTGTTGCCAGATTTACAGAGGGCAGGATTTGAATGCTCTCTAATTCTGTGGAAATCTCTCTCCAGGCAGGGGCTTGGAACATGGGTAACCTCCATGATAAGGAGAGATGGTTATCCCAAGGTGGCTGGGGAATCCTAACAGTGGGTCCGTGTTGAATCCCAAACTTCCCAGGGTGGAAACTCCAGTTTCCCGAAATTTTCCCCTTGAAGATTCCTCTTCAAAAGACAGTAACTGGCCTCCCAGTAGGAAAAGCCTATGGTGGAAACAGTTACTGAAAGTCTCCAATTCAGGAGAAAAGGGTGCAGAAAAAAAATCTCCCTTTCCCCAATGATGGAAAAATACAACTTGTAACAACCACCACCAACAGGATGTCTTCTCACACTGGGTGCTGCGATCTCCTCTTATGCAGGTGAAACGGTGTACAGTCCCTCCTGACTACCCTGAGCAGGGGGTTTCAGCCTCTCAGGAATGGACCAAGTCAAAAATGAAGAAAATCAGAAAAACCGTTGAAAGCTCTTAAATGTCCCTCATCCTTCTAGTCCTGTTATAGGAACTGGCAAGGCAGATGCCTCTCTTCTCCTTTGTCAGACTGGGGGCCTAACTCAGAGAGAACACATTAAGAACGCAACTTTCCCTTCTGAAAGCAAACTACATCTGCCCTACTCTCTCCTAAACTAGCCCCCCCTTGTACCTATGGGATGTCCAACTCCAGACAAACTCTGGGGGAGATGCTGTAATGAATGGTTTGTCCCTCTGCAGCGGACTACCCAAGGGTTGGGACTAGGGATATGCAGTGGAGACCCCCAAGGGGGCTTCTACAGACTTTTAGATACTTGGGACTTGCGTAATGTTGTACTATGGCTACAGTTTCAACGTTCATAAAATATATTTGACTCTGACGCTAGTTATTGGGGACATCATCCCACTGAACATGTGTGTGAGGATAGCATGTGCTCTGGTGACTAGTGCTAGAGATGGCTCACTGACTTTCTGGCAGATATCATTTTATTTTCTGTTTATTTTATTGTTTTGTCTTTTAAGCTCTTCCCAGATACTGATCTGGCCTGCAAGATGACAGATAGACATTGGAAAGTGTGTGCAGCTGACCTTTCTGAGTAATTTTTAGAAAGCTGTAGGAAATAGGACTGATTTGAGGGACTGGGAAAGTAACTGAAAAGAATGGACTGGAACACATTTTTTTTTTTTTTTTAAATCTGTTGACATAAAGAAGGGAATATAAGGGAACAAAAAACTCTGCCAACATGTGTAGCATGGTCTTTTTGTTTGAAGAAAGAGCGCAAAAGAAATGGAAGAAGAAATGGTTTTGTAAGGATGTACACTCTGCCAATTAGTTTGAATGACTGATATTCTGCTACCAAATGCCATTCTTAAATAATTAAATCTCCTACAGTTTGATATCTTTGTGTTTACTTCTTAAGAACACTTTGCAAAAAAAACAGCAAGTATTTTAGAAAAGTTTGGTCGGTTAAATATCAGTTTGTGTGCAGATAAGACTATCACACATACACTGTACTTATTATCTCCTGTGGTACAATGCACCATTATAGGCATTTCTGTGGTTCTGTGGTTCACAAGATAATAGTGAGCAGGGCTGGAAATAATTTCATTTTGCAAGAAGTCAATATGCACATTGCTGAGGGCCCATCTGTTGCCGAGTCCCGTGGTTTTGGTTTTGTCACTGATGCAGCACGACTGGTGCTTCTGCTACACCACCAGCTTCAGGCATCTGCTCCTCCCTTAAGAAAGATTCTTGGAAGCCAGCCCAGTAGCTTAGTAGCAGAACTGCGGAAGGTCCCTGTTTGAATTCTCCAGTCAGGTCTTCTGCTCTCTGGATTAGCTGGGGCCGGGGATGCTGCAAATATTAACATTCAAAAACCCTTGTAGGAGGGAGGGAGCTCAAAGGTGCCACCTAGTGGCTGGGGGCAGGACCCACGATTGCAGAGCTCTGGAGGGATCCCTTGTGCATGACCCCTGGCCCAAGACCATCCACTCAATCTTCTTGCGCCTTTGCTTAATCCCAGTGCTAAGGATAGGCAATAGAGTATATTGCCTTTCACCCATTTAGTTTATATCCAGCATCCCACTTCTACAGACAGCTTAAGACTCTCAAGTTCTGGACTGTTTGGCCTCTCTTCCATCTTACTTGTTTAATGCCCTAAAGAGGCAAACTGAGGTGCTGGCAAAAAGCATACTGAGGCAGTAAGGGTTCACTGAGGGGACTCTAAAAGACTACTGATGTGCTGTCCCTGCATTGTGCTGCTTATTTTCCCGTCCTTACTGCTGTCCGACAAGGCCACTTCCTAAGAGGACCCAAAAGCAGGATGGAGAAACAAGATGCCACTATAGAGACAGCATGCCAGAGAGGAGAGAAGGAACAGTTTGCCTCTGACAGAGAGCTGGTGAGCCAGCAAGGTGAGGAAGATGAGTGGAAGAGAAGAGGGGACAGAGATGGAACACTGGGGCTCTGCGTAGGGGAGGAGGCGTAAAGTGGTGCACATAGCTCAAGTAACCTGATCTTCCAGGAGGCTCCTGGGCTGCCTGCTCCCTTTCTTGCCTCTTGAATGGCCCAGTGATTCTGCCAAACTGCACTCCCCTTTAATAGGTGGATGTATCCCCACCCATAGCAATCATATTGCAGCTGGGCTTCCCTTAACAAAAGCTTGTGTTTGGAATCACCAACGAGCATAGGATGCCTCTCATACGTATTTAGGAATACATACTTGGGTCCTTTAAATGTTAGTAACTTACTGCTCTAGCAATGACGCAGAAGAAGACAGTATAAAAATGCTTGCATCATGTACTCATGCTTATTGCCTGACTGAGAGAGAGAGAGGATGATAGCCAGGGCCAACACTTCCACTGCAAGCTCAGCTTCTACCTACCTGCAGAGGATCCACAGGCACCTCCTACCACTTCTGGTAAGTGCAGCTTGCTTTTCTTTGTGGAAAGGGTTGGATCTGTACACATTGTTATGGGTTCAATGTGTGCTGCTGGAGCAAGGGTGGGCAAACATTGGCCTGAGGACCACATTCCTGCCTAAATGGAAGACCACTCTGTCAGGAGAAGTGCCCTCAGAGTTCTAATCGAGGAGCAGGGTGGGGAAGTGTCCTGGAAGGGAGATGTATATCCTGACCCAGCCTGTAACAGCGATATCCCTTCTGCTGGCTCGCAGATGTCACTTCCTCCCATGGATTGGTAGAAGTGATTTGCTGTTGTGGGCCATAAGTAGGAAGCCCAGGGGCTGGATGTTGCCCATGGGTCACAGTTTGACTGCTCCTGTAGTAATGGTCTCTGCAGGTTTGAAAACACCCTTTTGACAGGTCCAAAACACACCACTGAGATCCAGACAGAGCTCTGTCCTCTTGTAAGGCTCCAGCACATGATAAGCTTGTGGGGGAAGGAACCTGGTTTATAGTAGTTTAGTAGCTCTCTGGGCCAAACAGTAGCTCTCTGGCCAGACAGCCCAGAGAAAGAGAGAGAGAGAGAGAGAGAGAGAGATCTTCTGGCTTGATTTGCTTTGGACTATAGTCTTCAGTTAGAGAGATATTTCCAGTTTTCCATTGAGGAAGGTTGCCTCAGCGCATTTGTCCACTCCAAAGGTGAACCTGTTGTCATCTGAGAAGCTCTTCACTTCTTGGTACTGTTCTGCTATGTGACAATAGTGTGATATTATTTGTGGATCATTAGTGTCTCTGGGATTAAAGCTGAATTTTCTGTAGTCCAAGGGATTAAAAAGAGTACTTGTGCACTCAATGTCAGACAAAGCAAGTGTTGTGAGAGAGAATCTCCCTGAAATATTGCTGGATCTTTATGTCAGGGATGACAAATTGTCCATCTCCATAATACTGATGGAGTGTAGTCTGCTACATTTTCATGGCGAACTTGATTAATGTGATCAAGCCACGGTTTGATTTTATTTATTTATTTATTTTGTTTTATATACCGGCAACCGTTTGCACATCGTGCCGGTTTACAGACAACTTACAACCAAAGGTTATATAGGCAAGGCCTTTACAAGGAACAGTGTGTAACATAAACGCAGTAACAGGGCAATTAACTAGAAAAATAAGATAAATAAGGGAGGGAGGGGTAGGGGTAGATGAGACAAAGGAGGGGGAGGGTGAATGTGGATACATAAGGAGAAGCTATGTATTTCAAGGCAATTTATTATCTAAGAATGTGGAATGCTATCAAAAGCTTTCTTATAGTCAGTCCATGCTATACTGAGATTTTGTTTTTTTCTTATGGCCAGCAATGATGGATTTATTCAGCATCAACTTGTCTCTAAATCAATATGTCTTCCTTTTATTGTTCTTCTTTTGTATCACCATTATGTTTTTAGTCGATATGATCATGCATGCTATCATTATCTATTGCAGTGAATAGCATATAGATTGATGGTAGGCAAGTTATTGGTCAGTAATTTTGGGGGCCATTACTTAGTTCTCTCCTTGGAATGAGAAGTCTTCTTCCTGTTAATAACCAATGTGGTCTTAGGACTGGCTGATTGATCAAATGATTTTTGCAGTTTTCCAGGTCTTTGTGGAGAGATGTTAAACGTTGGGCACTCCATGAGGGCTAGGACTATTCCAGTTTGGGACTGTTCTTAAGCTGGTTTTCAGATCTTTTGTTGTTACTTCTCGTCATTCCATGGTTTTGATGTTTGCCTTTTCCATGTTCTCTTGCACACACAGTAGCCATTCAGTTGCTCTGTTGTGCTGTATAGGATTCTCATATACAGTTCTCCAGACTGCACCTTCAAAAGGATATAAACCAGTGGAAGTTGGTCCCGAGGGTGGCTACTGAAGATGTACTAGAGATGTGAATCGTGTGATCGATGGTCTTAACGATCGATTTCGGCTGGGGGGGGAGGGAATCGGATCGTCGCGGTTTTGTTTTTTTAAATATCGTGAAAATCGTAAATCGGGGGAGGGCGGGAAAACCAGCACACTAAAACATCCCTAAAACCCACCCCGACCCTTTAAAATAAATCCCCCACCCTCCCGAACCCCCCCCAAAATGCCTTAAATTACCTGGGGTCCAGAGGGGGGGGTCCCGGTGTGATCTTTTACTCTCGGGCCTCCGGTGCGTTGTAGAAATGATAGAGGTAGGGGGGAGGTTTAGATAGGGCCGGGGGGTGGGTTAGGTAGGGGAAGGTGGGGGAGGGCAAAGGAAAGTTCCCTCCGAGGCCGCTCCGATTTCGGAGCGGCCTCGGAGGGAACGGAGGCAGGCTGCGCGGCTCGGTGCGCGCAGGCTGCCGATTTTGGGTAGCCTTGCACGCGCCGACCCCAGATTTTAATGGATACACACGGCTATGTGCGTATCTATTGAAATCCCGCGTACTCTTGTTCGCCCCTGGTGCGTGAACAAAAGTACGCATGTGCGCAGATTTATAAAATCTGCCCCAGCATGTGCGCATAATGGTAGGAAGACCTTGAGTGGCACCTCCTGATGACGTCAGTCTCCTGGCATATATATATACCCTTCAGCACCAAGGGTCCACCATCATCTTATTCTTTGCTGGCATTACAATTAATAATATTTCAAAATAGCAGATATCAAATAGCACCCAATAATAAAACTAATAAGGATTTAAAAACCCCCAACTTTCTATACCTGGGAACTTCTGATTTCCAGTCAGCCTCAGATTTCCATGGCTTATTGCAGTGGGGAGGGGGAAAGGAGGGTGAACTTTCTCCTTTTATAATACATACATACACAGATGCTCTTATGCTTGCTCTTTCACAAACATGCACACAGATGCTCACGCATGCTCTTACATACAAACAGATGCGTTCACACATGTTCTTTCACACATATGCACACATACGCGCTCACACATGCTCTTTTACACATGTGTTCACACATGCTTTCACACACACAAACACAGATGAGCTCCCACATGCTTTTTCACACACATGCACATAGATGCGCTCACATGTTCTTTCACACATACACACCCAGATGCATTCACACTTGTTCTTGTACAAAGATGCTCTCACACATGATTTCCACATATGCTCTCCACAGAGATTGGGGCCTGCTCTCCACAGGCCCCGATCCCAGAAGCCCCGCGGTGCTCCACCCCTCCCCCCTCACAGACGTCGACGCTGACGTAGGAGCGTCGATGGTCCAGTGAGTGTTGAAAAGCACAGCGGCAGGACCGGAGACGCTGCGCGCCTGCGTCGCACACCTAAGGAGCACGACCAAGGGGCATGCCCCTTGGTTTTGCCCCTTAGTTTTCCCACTTAGTTTCTCCTTAAAATTCCTAAACCCACTGCGAGTTATCCCTTATTTTATTCCTCTAAATTAAACTACAGACTATGCTAAATAACAACATGGATTCTAAACACATCTCTTCCATCATCTCCCTCAATAGACAAAAACAAAAAATAGTTAAGAAAAAACTTCCAAAGCTTTGTAGACATCTAATCTCTATGCCCTTAATTCCCAAAAATAAATTACTTAGTATTTTACTTATTTCCCTACTATTGGTAAATATGCAATCCCTAGTCAAAAAAATGCCTATCCTTAATGACATTCTCACAGATAACAACCCTGATATATGTGCAATCACCGAAACCTGGCTTAAAAAATATGACTATGCTCTTTTAAATCAACTACCTAAATCAACAAAAGAGGAGGTGGTATTTATTTATTTATTTATTTGTAGAGTTTTATATACCGTTATTCGGTAGAGCCATCATAACGGTTTACAAAATATGCAATTATCATACAAAATATGCAATTAGCATACAATCAAATGGAGTTAACATGGTAGTTGGGAACAGTAGAGTATTGGGAACAGTAAACATTTTTCTTAGTAGTTGAATAACAGAATAGTGAGGAGAATATATAATGATATAATGACAGTATAATGATACTGTCTAAAAAGGAACTCCTCCTAAAAATACAGCAAATAAATTCTCCACCCAAATTCGAAATAGCTCTCTTAAATTCCAAGTGGCTACAAATTTGTTTAATCTATGCACCTCCAAGCCTACTAGAACTTAATGTCACTCCATTAATTGAGTTTTTTGTTACTAACCTAAAAACTGAAATTCCTACCATCATACTCAGTGACTTTAACTTACATGTCGATAAGGACCCATTATCTCACAACTGTGACACATTCTTAAACTCTATGTCAGCATTAGGTTTTCATCAAATAGTAAATCAACCCACAAAGCAGGACACACACTAGACTTAATATTCATCAACTCTTATCTCAACACCACTCTCAGTCCTACTACTTCCCCAATCCCATGGTCTGATCATAAATTAATTACCTGTGATATAAATATCCAATACACAACCGTAACACCCCCAGCAACCAAGACCAGAACTGAATACAGGAAACCTTGTCAACTAGATACCCTAACTGATCATCTCTCAAAAGCTCTGAATGACCTAGACACATCAAACAGTGATAACGCAATCAATTCATGGTTCTCTTTAACAAAAAAAAGTAGCTGATAATTGCTGCCCACTTATTAAAAAGGATATTTCCATTAACAATAAAACACCACACCCCATGGTACAACAATGAATTAAGGATATTTAAAACAACACTGAGAAAAGCTGAGAGACATTAGAGAGCCTCTGCTTCCACCGAAACACTAACTAACTACAAATCTCTATTACATAAATACAACGAAACCACCAATAAAGCAAAAAAAGAATTCTATTCTAACAAAATAAATAAATTTCAATATAACCCTAGAGCTCTATTCTCATACATAAAAGACCTGACCAGTCCTATTGAAACTCCCACATCAAACAACTCTAATTGCGATACAATTGCTCAATATTTTAAAGAAAAAACTCAAGCAGGCGTAACTTGCACAACAAAGGTAGGGGGGAATTTAGGTAGGGCTGGAGGGTGGGTTAGATAGGGGAAGGGAGGGGAAGGTGGGGGGACGTGGAAGGAAAGTTCCCTCCGAGGCCGCTCCGATTTCGGAGCGGCCTCGGAGGGAATGGAGACAGGCTGTGTGGCTTGGCACGCGCAGGCTGCCGATTTTGCGCAGCCTTGCGTGCGCTGACCCCGGATTTTATAAGATACGCGCAGCTACGCGTGTATCTTATAGAATCCGGCATACTTTTGTTTGCGCCGGTTGCGCGAGCAAAAGTACGCGCTCGCATACTTTTTTAAGATCTACCTCTTAGCGCTCAAATGGTTTAGCTCTTAACTAACAAATAGAACCTTCAAAGTAAAATTTCTTGATAAAGAGTCACATCCTATCGATCTCAGCTTCGGAGTGCCCCAAGGATCCTCTCTAACCTCTACACTATTTAATATCTATATGCTCCCTTTATGCAAAATTCTATCAGGCCTCGGTCTAACACATTTTATCTATGCTGCTGATGTTCACATTTTAATGCCGATCCAAAAGCCAATTGACCAAACTCTAAAGCTCTGGGACATATACCAATCCACCATTGAAAAGGTATTAACCCAAATGAATCTTTCCCTAAATACTAAAAAAACTGAAATCCTATACATCTCCCCTAAATCGGCCTTCCAGCAATCACGACAAAGCCATTACAAATGCTACAGAACTCTGCAGCCAGGATCCTTACCAATATCGGCAGAGGTGAACACATCACTCCTACACTTAAGAGTCTTCACTGGCTTCCCATTAAGTTCAGAATTATATACAAAGTGCTAACTATAATACACAAAACCATCCACTCACAAACCACACTCGAATTAACCTGCCCTCTCCGATCTCAATCTGCCTCCAGACCCATTAGAACAATGTATTTAGGCACCCTTTATATACCCCCTGCTAAGTCCTCAATGAAGAAACGTGCCTTCTCGATTGCTGGTCCCAATCACTGGAACAATCTGCCTTCGGACCTGCGCCTAGAACCATGCCTGCGGACATTCAAGAAGAATCTGAAAACCTGGCTCTTCACCAAAGCCTTCACTTAAATTCCCATGCTAATATAAAGTACCAGACTACCTATAATGCACCATACACATTAATGTTTCACTTGTATATTACGCCATGTTCAATGTATACCCATTCATTAATTGTTCTCTGTAAAAATTCCAATGCTTAATTCATAATATTTCCGTGTTTAATGTATACCATTTTTATTAACTGTGCACTGTTGATTGTTTACTGTTCTATGTACACAATGTATATGGTAATTCTAATGCTGGTTATCTGTAAACCGAAGCGATATGTACTAGTACATGATCTTCGGTATATAAAAGTCTTTAAATAAATAAATAAATAAATAAATAAGACAAAAGAGCTTGAAATTCAAGAAGCGTCCAAACACTACTCCATCTCCCTAGAAGTAAGCGATCTCGGGATTCTTAT
Organism: Rhinatrema bivittatum; assembly: GCF_901001135.1. Lineage (NCBI taxonomy): Eukaryota > Metazoa > Chordata > Amphibia > Gymnophiona > Rhinatrematidae > Rhinatrema > Rhinatrema bivittatum. The sequence continues at coordinate 48,592,750 of NC_042620.1, read as the reverse complement.
AGATTGCAAATTTTCCATGAAATCCTGCGTTAAAAAAATCATAAGCGATGGTTACTTCAAATTAAACAATACTCAAAAGATTAAAACCCCTCCTATTCCCTAAAGACTTTAGAACTGTCTTACAGGCACTTGTTTTATCAAGATTAGACTACTGTAACTCACTATTCTTAGGCCTTCCTGCAGCTAGACTCTTGATAGGTACTAGAAGATCTGAACATATCACCCCAATATTAAAAGAACTTCATTGGCTGCCGGTCAAATACAGGGCCCAGCATAAAATCTTATCACTAATACACAAAACCCTCTAAAATGAAAAAATTGAATGGCTAACCTCTTCACTTCACTTCCACACCCCCTCAAGAACCACCAGATCAACAGGAACAGGGATGCTACCAATTCCTTCCCCCCAAATTGCCCACCTAAATAATGTAAGAGAAAGATCTATCTCTCTATTGCTGGACCCCTTCTATGGAACTCCATCCCACAGGAATTACGACTAGAAGCTGACATCAAATTATTTAAAAAGGGGATTAAAACTTGGCTTTTTAAACAAGCCTACCAAGAGCTGTTAGCATAATTATCTTACACTTCTGATTTAATTCCAAGGTAATGTATATTTTTATTTTTATTATACTATCTCTACCCTAACTATACTACCTCTCTAAGTGTTTAGATTTTGATTATTTAGCATACTATTTAGTTTGCTATGTTAATTATATTATGAAATAATTTCTTTCTTCTTTGGAAATGCAAATAATTTTAAATGATTAATTACTGTAAACCGATTTGATATGCTCACATGAAAAGTCAGTATATAAAAATGATTAAATAAAAATAAATAAATATGCACATAGATACTCTCACACATGCTATCACACACATATATGCTCTCTCACTCACATTCTCTTTCACATGTACACAGATGCTCTCTCAATTGCTTTCACACAAGCACACAGATGTTGTCTCACATGCACTTTTACACATATGCACACAGATGCTGTCATACATATTCCTACTCGCACAAATCCTCATACACACACATAGATGCTTTCATACATGCTTTCTCTCACACATGCATAGATGCTTACATGCTCTTTCACACACACACACACACACACACACACACACACACACACACACACACACACAACCACCACATACTCTTTCTCACCTACATGCCCATGCATATGCTCTCTCACAAACATACACTCCCTCTCCCTCACTCATTGGTGCTCTTGCTTCCTTTTTTCTTTGGTGCCGTAGGGGCCTTTTCCAGTCACCAGCAGATTGGGCTCCACCTATGGCCGCTGGGCCTCCTCTTCTTTTTTGGTCACTGGTGTGTTGGGCTCTGCTAGAGGCACCCGAGGCCTCCCCTCTCCTGCCCCTGGTGGGTTGGGCTTTGCCGATGGTGCACAAAGTCTCTTTCCCTCCTTCTGCTGCTGGCAGGTTGGGCTCTTCTGGCGGTGCACAAGGCCTTCTCTCTCCTTTTGCTGCCAGCAGATTGGGCTCTACTAGAGGTGCACGAGGCCTTCTCTTTCTCCTTCTGCTGCTGGTGAGTTGGATTCTGGCAGTGGTGCACAAAGTTTCATTCCTCCTTCTGCCGCCAGTGGGAGGAGAGAAGGATGTAAATAGGATCCTCGTGCGCAGACCAACTCAAGGCATGTGTAGATGCCTCGGAGATTGTTTGCATTTGCGCACATGTGCAACTTAGAGGCAACATTGATCTGAATTCAAGAAAGCAAGGGATAAACATAAGGGATCTCTGAGGGAGTGATGGGATTTGTTAAACTGAATTAGTTGGGGGATGGGCAGATTAAATAGGCCATATGGCCTTTTTCTGCTGTCACGTTTCTCTGTTTCTGTTTCAGCTTTAATTGATGGTAATTTGATTGCATTAATGCTCTTCCCCAAGTCTCTTTCTAATTGGGTTATTTCTAAATGTTTTATGTTGATGCTTCTCTTTTCCATTTTCTTCATATCTGCAGGTTTTGTGCTTCTTCTACTACTTTCCATTTGTTCTTGGAGCATATGAATTTAAAAGTCTTCTTCTATTAGTGCAGCATGCTTCCTTTTGATGCTTTGGATCTATCTCATTATCCTTGGTGATCTTGATCCTTTGAGGTACTCGTCTATCACTGACACCTCTGCAGGCAGTGTTTTTATTTTTTGCTCATGTATTGTTCCATGCAGAAGTTGTTATCATTCTCCTTTTTTTTTTCCTGGCCTTGAATCCTTGTTGGTAAGATTCTCTCAGCAATGATTCTTGCTGTACAATATTGTTATTTAATTTAGTTCTGCAATAGTAATAGATGGTTTCTTTAACAAGATCATAACCTGCAAAATGGTACTTATTATGCACTTTACCTTGGGCGTCAGGTTTAATTTTGATAGTCTTCCTTTCTCCTGAGCCCCAGAATATGTAGTCGTCTCAGATAAAGCAAATGCTCAGTCACTAATTCCTTTTCTCTCCTGAGTTTCCTCTTCATGCTGTTAACTTCTGTCAACCACCAGCTTCTTCATCTCCTTATCTTTCCCTTGCTTTTCCTCTTCAATTTGCTTCTTGACTTTTTACATTATTTGTATCCTCCTCTGTTGCATCCCCCACCCCTCTCCAATCATTTCTTGGTGTGTCACTCGTTATCTCTTCTGATTGCTCAAGGTGTCCTGGTGCCTCTCTTCTGGTGCTTTACTGTATCACTTCTTTGTATTGCTATTTTCCTTTTTACATCATCCCTCTGTTTTAAGATGTCATCACTAAGGTACTTGTTGTCTAATCAGAATTTTAAAATTTTTATCACTTGCTTTTTGCAGCTTGTCCTTTAATATTGTGATGAGTAGCATAGAAGTGAGCCCTTGGTGCTGAAGCATAGATGATGCCACCTCATAGGCGAACCTTCAAGGCCCAAGCCGAAAGCTGGTGAATGCGCCCTGAAGCAGTATAGGCTGGAACTTCACCTGTACCAGCCACCTTCCCCATGGAGGTTCTGGTGGCTGGCAGGACTTAGGTGGTTCCCTAGGGTGGTAGAGAGAGCAAGAGTCCAAGGGCAGGACAGGCAGCACACTGGAGATACTGGAGATAGGCCAAAGGGTCAGAGCAGGTAGTAGGCAAGCGTGGTCAGGTTCAGTGCAAGAGGTCAGGTCCAGGTGGCAGGCAAGCGTGGTCAGGTCCAATGCAAGAGGTCAGGTCCAGGAGATCAGGCCGGGGGTGGATGAAGACACACAAAGAGACATTGAATGAGACTGGAATGAGGAGATGAGGCTGGACGAGACAGGCTGAACAAGGTAGGCTAGATGAGATAGGCTGGGCAAGGCAAGGCTGGACGAGACAAGCACGCCAGAACACAGGAACAGAGGAAGCAAAGCACAGGAACATGGGAACAGCTGAATGCAGGAACAACACACATTGCACTAGACAGGAGACCCATTGCTGAGACCTCATGGGATTGTTGTGGGCAGCCTTTCATAGGGAGAGCCAGTGATGTCATCAAGGGGCACCATGGGGGCCTTTCCCACCATGGGCCCTTTAAGTCTCTGTGCATGCTGCATGCGCACAGGTAAGAAGGCCTGGGGAAGAAGCAGGAAGTTGGTCGCGTCCTGGTGCGGTGTGCCATTCTTGATGGCTTTTCTGCATTGGCGGTGTCCACACCACGGAACAAGGCCAGCAATGTCTGTGGTGAGTATGGCAGCTCACAGGGTCATCCAGTGGGCTGCCTGATGTAACAAATCTTTCTCTTTCTTCCAGATTTTGGAGGTCTCTCTTTGCATAACTTCCAGATTTAAGTACAGGATTTTTGGCATAAAAATAGTAGTGTATTATCTTTTTTTATCTTCAGGGATCCACGTAACTATAGTTAGTCTTCTTAATCTTTTCATTAGTTTCTATGGTGTGTCTGCTGCTGTACTGAGTTCATGAAGAGGGTTGCCATTGCCTATACCAGGGATGTATTCTTCACTATCATTACCATCATCATCATTAACCCTAGTGCTGAGGCTAAGCGTGAGCACCTTTTAATCCTGGGCAACATGCGCCAAATATGAATTTTTCTTCTTCCTTCCTTTCAGACTTCTAGTGTTCACCTTGCTGAAATTTGGTCGAGATGTTATACCAAAAGGTATTCAGCTGGACCTCTCAAAAGATATTTACTCTATTCAGTTATTTTCTCCCCTCTTCAGACCCTTGTATAAGACTATTATTTTCTATTTTATGCATGTGTCTTTTCAGGTGGTATCTGTCTCTTTCTGGCATGCTGGGATTGCACCTGTTCTGTGACATTGTTTCCTTTTCTGTGCCCTGGATGTGGATCCCCTTTTGCATGAAATGGAAAAGCGCTTGCTTGCCTTTGTTTTTCATGATTGCATTGTGGGGGCAATTTTCAAAGGGATTTCTGTGGATAAAGACATGTTTACTCATGGAAAAAACTCATTTGAAAATTGCTCCCCCTCCTATATGGGGAAAAAGGTACACTAGGGGTGAGCTAACGGCAGGCTATGGACGTATGCACAATGATTTTATTTTGAAATCCCAATGTAATTTGCACTTGTAAATAAAACACTAGGGCCCTTTGAAAATTGTCCTTTTGTAATGGAATTGATTGACCCACGTTTGCCAAGCTTGGACTTAGGATGTATTCAGAAGGTAGGCCTTCTTGGACTCAGTGTTTTCACGCCAATTCTATATCACGTGACTGTACAACAGCTGTGAGAACAGAAAGAGTAAACACCAGATGTGCAGATCCTGTGGGGGAGGACATTCTGGGCCATGTTTTGGGAAATAACATGTGTCTCTCAAAACATGCTTCAGATGCACAAATGAAAAGGGTATAACTAACAGAGGCAGGACAAGGAGATGGCAGAGGGACAGACAGAAAGAGAGAATACTCAACTGACAGATTCAACTCAGCTGCCCTTCCAATAATCATAAGGAATGGCTAAAGAGGTTAGGGCTATTCAGCTTGGAGAAGAGATGGCTGAAAAGGGATATGATAGAGGTCTATAAAATTATGAGAGGCCTAGAATGGGTGAATGTGAATCGGTTATTTATTCTTTCGGATAATAGAAGGACTAGGTGGCACTCCATGAAGTTAGCATGTGGCACATTTAAAACTAATTGGAGAAAATTATTTTTCACTCAACACACAATTAAGCTCTGGAATTTGTTGCCAGAGGATATGACTAGGGCAGTTAGTATACCTGGGTTTAAAAAAGGTTTGGATAAGTTCTTGGAGAAGTCCATTAACTGCTATTAATCAAATTGAATTAGGGAATAGCCACTGCTATTGCTGGCTTTAGAAGCATGGGATCTACTTAAGGTTTTGGGCACTTCCCAGGTACTTCTAACCTAGATTGGCCACTGTTGGAAACAGGATGTTGGGCTTGATGGACCCTTGGTATGACCCAGTATGGCAACTTCTTATGTTCTTACAACATTATTGCAACTATTGTCTTTGTTATATCTGCACATTACCTCTGGTGCATTGCTTGTTTGCAGTGAATTTATCTTTAATAATAAAAACACTCCTTATTCTGGCTTCTACAGTGTGCTGACTCAGACTGTGAGTAGGATGTGTAATGATTTGGATAACAGATCCTGTTGAGTTGGGGGGGGGGGGGAGGGGAGGTTGTCTGCGGGATACTGGTTTGGTTTTGTGTTTAGAGCAATGGGTCAGGGAGAAGTGCTTGGGGGATACCAGCCCTGTTTGTATTTCAGAGTACAGAATCTCCCCACAGAAGGGGGTCTGGTTGTTCTGGCCTTGTGTTTTACTTTACACAAAGAATGAACCTGTGATATCTGTATATGTATTTCAGTATTATCATGTCTAATATGTATGATATCTTTAGAGAATTTGAAGATAATGTAAGGAATGTACTAACTTGCTTGGGAGGTTCAGAGAAAAATGAGAAGAGGTTGGGGTTTTGATTCCCTCATGTAGGACCAGTAGATGGTAAGCTCTAGTAGTATGTAAATCCCTGCGACCATCTTAGGGTGTAGATTTGCTTTCTGGGTTTCTGTTGAATTTTGCTGTGGATTCTTAGTTTAGTTTCCCCTAAGTTGCCCCTCTTGTAGGTCAGCCTATCTTTTGCTTGCTTTACACTTTTTGAACCAAATTTTTGGAAGTCCTCTTATTTATTTATTTAATTTATTTATAAAATGTATAGCCTGCTAATCCACACAGCTCTGCAGATTATGGGAAAGATATACAATAAGTATATAAACCAAGACACTTTTAAATTAAATTAAAACATTTCTAAATAAAAGAAAACATAACAATTAAAAGTTGCCTTTCATCAATCTGCTAATTCACAGACCCCAAGTATCGCAGAGGCTGAATGGAAATCCAGAGAAGAAGAGGTGGGTTTTCAGATGTTTTCCAAAGCATAGAAAGTCCTTCTCTGTCTTGAGGGATGCAGGGAATTTCAAAACTGAAAACCCATAATGTTGAGCATTCGCTTATGGATCTGGACAAGACGTATCTTTTTAAAAGTGGGGATAACAAATAAGCCCTTTGATAATGAGCATAAGGAACAAGTTGGACAGTAGATGACAGGCTTGGGTAGACTATTGGGAGCAATGCCATTAATTGATTTTAAAAATCTTATACATCAAAATGTAGGAAGCCAGTGAAGTTGGGCTAAAACTGAAGATATATGAGCATGGTGTGGCTTTCCAGAGACCAAATGAGTTGCAGAGATTTGGATAGCTTGTAATGCTGCCAGAGTTGACTGTAGTAGACTTAGATAGAATTACTGTAGTCTAGTGAAGTAAGAATTACTGACTGCATAGCAAGACTAAAGTTGAACGAATCTAATAGCAACTTGATGCGTTTCATGTGGAGTTTGAAAAAACAATTGTGAACCAATAGTTGAATTTGTAGGCACAAGGAGAGAGTCGAATCTAGCTGAATTCTTAAATCCCAAGCTTCGTATTTAATTGGGATGTTAACATCTTTAAAGGGCCAGCAGGAGGAGATAGACTCAGTCTCAGAGCGCGAGAGAAACAATATCTCTGTTTTTTTGAGATTCAGCACAAGGCTGTTATAAGATAGTTATTTACTGATTTGTCAAAAGCAATACCAGATTTTATGAAATGCAGCAGCCAAGGTGGAGGTGATAGAGAAAAAAAATTGTAGATCATCAGAATATAGATTGAAAGAGATGTTCAACTGTAAAAAGATGTAACATAGGTGGAGAAGATAGATGTTAAATAAAGTAGGAGAGAGTGAGGAACCTTGAGAGACACCAGTAGTAAGTGTCCTAATAGATGAAGATGAGTTCCCTGTAACCACTCTGAAGGACTGGTCAATTAAAAAAGAAGAGAACCAGTGAAGAACAGTGGAACAGATATCCAGAGATTTGAGACAGCTCAGAAGAATATGGTGGTTTAAGGCATCGAAAGCTGCAGATAAATCAGTTAAGACCAAAAAGTATTTAGGCCCTTATCAAATCCTTCCTTATTTGTCAAAAGTAGACAGAAGGAGTAACTCAATATTATGACGGGGTCAAAAACAAAACTGAGCTTCATGTAGTATACTATTATCAGTGAGGAAAATCATTTAATGGATTGAAAACCACTCTTTCAATGACTTTGGCTAGTATAGGAAGGGTGGAGATGGGTCTGTAGTGTGCTAAATCAGTGGGATTAGCTTTTGGGTTTTTAAGGATAGGATGAACTGTTGCCTCCTTTAAGTTGGAGGGCATTTTGCCCTGAGTGAGAGAAGCCTGGACAATGATCTTAGCAAAGTCACCTAAATCAGATTCTTCACCTTAATTAAACCATGAAGCATAAATTAACTGGGAAATAATTATTCTTCAATGAGGCTAATATAGAACAAATTTCCATAGTGGAAGGAGGATCAAATTCTGACCATGAAGTGGACGGTAATTGGGCACTGGAAGAACTATTAGCAGAAACTGGTAAGCCTCTGATTAGCTCAGAAATTTTGTTAAAACCCCCCACAAAGTCATCACTAGAACGTGAAGATGGAATGGAATTCTCACCTTGTAGTGTTTTTAGTAGAGAATGGACAACGTGAAATAATTCTTGTGGATGAGAGACAGCAGCAGCAATTCTGTTTGAAAAATATTCTCACTTAGTGGTGCTATAGCAGCTTTATAAGCAACTAATTTAGTACCTGATTCATGAAGAGTTTTTCCCATAGACACAAAATAGGAGAAAAGTCTTTATGAATCTGGCTCTTTGTCTGGTAGATTTCCTTATTTATTGCAGTTTTATTTTTACTCCATCTCCTTTCAGCTCTCCACAGTTCTATTTTTTGAGTCTTTAATTCTGTTGAATACCAAGAAGCATAATTCTTATGAGAGACCCGGATCAATTTCATGGATGCTACATTGTCCAGGGCAGAGCAAAGAGAAGTGATAGCCATGGTACCCCCTTGCCAATGTGCATGGTTAGGCCTGGTGTTACGGACGATCTGTTGCTCTCTGTCCCACCTCCAGTGGATGGACAAGTCAGTGACCCAATGCAGAGGAATTCCAATTTTGGGTTTTTTTTCCTATGACCATTTGTCTCATTTTAAGAGAGAAGGACATTTTTGTCCATTCTTCTTGTCTCTTGTTAGTTTGCCCCCTTGAGTAAGATTTTTATATATTTTTTTTCTGGATGAGTGCCCATGGTACAGGGCCCCAGTTTGGCATCATCCAACAGAAGAGATGTCTTTCACCTGGAAAGGACCTGAGGAATAGCTGTGACATCACAGAGGAATGGATTCACATCCATTGCAAAAAAGAAGGAGTTAAGGTATTGTTTTCTATTTCTATTACTTACTCAAATGTCCTACACTTGGGAGGACAGTGTCCTTTCGGTACTGCCAGAAGAAGATCTAAGAGAATAGAAGGACATTCAGAAGAGATATGAAAATTGGGACTTTTCATTCTGTTAAGTAATTGGGACCACTAATCTGACCATTTCATAATGGGAAGAATCTGATATACATATGAGAGATGGAAGAAGGACTATACTTTTTCCAGTCTGAGTAATTGAAAAGGAGATAAATTATTAAGGTTTGGCTTGATTAAATTAAGAATGTTACTGGAAGAGTAAGGTCACAAATGTATTTATTTTTTCAATAAAATATATCAATTTAATTATACACATCAAAGAGCTGGAAGCAATCATTTTCATCCATTTAATCAACTCTCAGTAAAAGAAATTGGAAAGCACTCAGCTTTCAGGGTGTTTATTGCTGTCATAGACTTTAGAGATTATCAGTGCGGTATTCCAGGGGACCAAAAGGGTCTTGATTTGTGATACATACAAAAGGGCTTTGAAGCTAAGCTTCCCCCCTATAGGGACTCCTGGACCACTCAGAAGTATAAGCTATCCTGGAGAACTGTTGCAAGTAGGGTCAAATCATTGACAGTGTGCCTTTGCGTCCAGTATCCAGGTTTTATCCCACCCAGGGTTACAATAGAAAGTGAACTCTTGTTAACGATGTTTGGTATATGAACTTTTTGTTTATAATGACTGACAGTTTTAGATTACCTGCCTTAGGTCTGTCAGATTACTTTAGTTCCCCTTATATTAAAGAACATAAAATTCTCTGTTTTCTATATATAGTGACAAGACCAAGGATACCAAAACCAGTAATTCCACCTTGTTGTATGTAAGCAAAAAAGGATGTTGCTCAACTCTCCCATCCTAATTGCAACCCACTAAGAGCCTGATTCACCAAGGTCTTTTCCAATAGACACAGAAAATGTTTTCATATTTTAGGCTGTCATTTATTCTTTCATTCTTTTTAAGCGGAGGTCATAGACTTCCCAAATCAAGAGGTTTCCCAGCTGGAGAGAATAAAAATGCTACAATGCAATATTTTGAAAAAATGAATTTTGGAATAAAAGTACTTTCGAAGTTGAACATCATAAAGCCTCTACAAACACAGAATTAGCTAAATCAGGGAATGCAAGGCCTGTAGGCTAAATATAGTGATTATGAACTTCCTCCTGCTCCTATTTGCAGCTGTTTTTACACAGCATAAAAATGTGTATATTATGTATCTCTTTTCTCATGGTGAAGGTACATTAATTAAAAAACTAATTAACTCTTGTTCTCAACTGTCATGTGCATACAAAACAAAATTAGTAATGATTTGATGAGTCCCCTGTGACTTCTAAAAAAAACTCCAATAAACTCTAAATTATTTTCCCCTCTTTCTGAATCTTTTTATTGTGATTTATTGCATCTTTGATTGGAGCTGATTGGATTTCCACTAGATTTAATGGGGAATTCATTGAGCTTGATGAATCTTGTTTTTTCCACAGATTAGGTAAAATCTGACAGAATTTCACCATCTATTTTCAGGGCGAGTTGATTTGGCGGGTGAGTTGTTACATTCTCCTTAGCACAATGCTTCTAAACCCAGTCCTCAGGGTGCATCTAGCCAGTCAGGTTTTCAGGATATCCACAATGAACATGCATGCAAATTTATCTTATGCATATTCACTGTGCATATCCTGAAAACCTGACTGACTAGGTACACCCAGAGGACTGGGTTGAGAAACACTACCTTAGCAGATTGTGACTTCTGTGACCAGCATCCTGTTATCTATATCAACCAATGCATTTTTTGGGGTCTGATGGGCATCAACATCTGGCACCTTAAACCAGCATTTGGTTTATTCCATAGTACCATTTCTGCTTACCAAAAGTAGCTCATTAGGTATTTGTATTACACCCCCAGCTCTTTGCCCATTATGGGAGTGTCAAGTAACACTTTACTGCTACCCCTAACACTCACTCAGGGTTAACGTTGTGTTAGGGCAAGACCCCGATGGGGATTTGAATTGGGGTCAGCCCTGGAGGTCAGGACAGGGGCCTTAATACTCAGACCAGCTGAGAACCAGAAGCAAGGGGAAGCAGCAGAAAAAAAGACAGTGTCGAGAGGCCTGTAGGCCACACTGCTGGGTATCAGGGATGGGCTGGGCATAGTCATAAGGAGTTGCTGAGAAGCAGCAAGTTGTTCTCAGCAACTTGAATGCTAATCTGCCCTTCTGCTACTAAACATCTTGCAACTTCAGTTCCTTACTTAAACCTGTTCCAGTTTGTGACTTGCTTCCTGATTCTGATTCCTGGCCTGCCCTTTAGTTCATTTCTACAACCTCCTCCAATTTGTGACTTGCTTCCTGACTGGGTTCTTGGCTTGCCATTCCAGCTCACTACCTGAATCTTCTCTCCAACCTGCCAAATTCCCAGACAGTTCTATATCTGTCTAAGGCTTGGCCAGAAATCCTATGCCTGGGGCCCAACCCTTCCCTGATACCAAAAGTATCTGAAGTATGAAAACCTGACATCTTGTAGAAATTCGATAGGGGGGGCATGTCCTGCCTAACACTAGCCAGGTGCACCTGTGCATATATCCATATACTGGCATTATCCCTTGCACTAACTGGGTTCTCACATGCCTCTGGGTAAATATGCCATTTGCAAACTATCCCTTGAAAGATTTTAGGGACAATGAGATTCCACACAGTTCCCAGAAATGCACCTGCAGATCAAATACAAAAAATGCTGGGATTGTCAGTCACAGGAAAGAACTAAGAAATTAAAGAGTTTATTAACAAATAGCAAGAACAGTGAACAGAAAAAAATTTAATTTGCAAACAGCAACAGGTAAAATAATAAGGGTTCATACAGTTAATGCTAACTAGGCAAGTTTCACTGTACATAGCCAGTGACTAGTGAAGATCAGGAGAAGCTGTCCTCACAAGAATGGGACCGAGTCTTGGCACAGAGCTGGTTCTTTGCACTCCTAGCAAAGATTGCACAGTTCTAGCAACTTCCGGGCTAGTTTTCTATGGGCTGTTTCTGAAGTACCAAACAGGACATAAAGTAATAACTTTCTGACCATTAGCACTGTAGGATGTTGTAATCTTACAACTCCCTAAGGATACTGGGAAAAATGCTGTCCAAACCTCTTTCTGAGTCAAGTAAGCATTGCAAGACTCAGTTTGAACTTCAGTATTGAAAAGATCAGTACACTACATGCAAGCTAGCTTAAGAGAAATTAACTCTCTCTAGGCAAATCACAGATCTCAGGGCAAAACAAGGAATCACAATGCACATGTACATAATTTTCAAACTATCTGCATCAGGACAAGGACCATGTGTACTTTTTACCTTTGGGTGTGAACCAGTTCTCAAAGTGAAAATACGTGTGTACTTTTGCTTTTAAACTTTCTATGGATATAAAGTAAGCACAGTTACTTTTGCTTGCATTTTCTGTGGACAGAATTTTTCTGGAAAAGTATACGCAAAGATCTGAAGATGCAATCTATGTGTAATCCAAACATAACCCGAGGAATGCCTCCTCTGAATGTTGCTAAAAGTATGTGCATTGTGGAACAAAGCGCAAACTTTTAGCCACTTTGAGGATAGGGTAGGGGCAATTTTCAGAGAGCTGATTTAACATAGGTAAAATACTTTTTACTAGCGTAAATCAATTTGAAAACTGACCTCTTAGGATTGAGATGATTTCAGTCCCAAGACCTCTAATCATTTACTTTACCAGATAAAACTAGGTATCCCAAACACAAACAATCTTGAGGGAATTATCTAGTAGATGGTTTGATTAGTTTTTTACCCTATGCCTAAGTTGAATGACAGATTTGCATGTCAGGGACCACTACAGAACTCCACCAGAGAATCCTCCAGTTTCATCCTCCCTAGGCAGAGTTCACCATCTAATCACCACCTCCCTGGCAGAGCAAGCGAAATGAGCCAATATTGTACCTTCCACTGGACATGGTGGGTTCTCAACTCAGGAATACATGCTGCCTCTCATTTTCATTTTGCAACAGGATTTCAGGAGGCCCTTCAGTTAGTGCACAAGTTAAACCATTTGGTCTTTGTTCAAGATGCATTGGATAGGTCATCAACATTGCTGTAGCTTCCTGGCACTTGGCATGGGCCTCCCTGTCCAGCAGTATGATACATTTGGGGTGTACTGATTGACAGCTATGCTCAGAGCTAAAGACATGCCCTCTTTCCCCAACCCATGAGGTAGGCTCCAGATGAGGGTCCTAAGACAGGTTTCAGCTGCTTGGAGATCTTCTGTTGCAAAGCATACCAATGCAAGAAACAATACAGGAATTGTAAGAGATTACTCAGGGAGAAGGAGACACAGATAGGCACATGAACAATAGAAAGGAGGGAATCTCTGCACTCCATGGAGTAAAGGCTGTCCTGGGGTTAGAATAGGACAAATGTCTCTCTGTCAGCCAAGATGTAGCTGCTGCCCCAGCTGTTGAGAGAGCAGATTAATATATAATCACACTACCTGCTCACCACTACTTCTATGATTAAAATTTTTTTTACTAATTAACCCTGGTAGGGGGAAGGAATATCAAATTCACAGGTTTCCATATGATACAATAGCACCTAGTTAACATGGGCATTGGGCAATAAGAAAACTATACATAGAAACATAAAGAACAATCAGAGAACAGAACATAGATGCAGCTACAAATACTAAGCATTGAGGTAGTATATTAAGATACATCATTATTAAAATCCCCAAGTTACCACATTCTGATTTATATGCTCTTCTCCTTTCTATAGATCCAAATATTCAAACCAATGAATCTGTCGGCTAGGAAATCAGTTAGAAGCTTGTTAGGCAGCAAGCATCCTAAATGTTCCAAGTTGGAGCTAACAGTGTGGCAGATACAGCAATCCATGTATCCTTGGTAAAGCCCTAGTAATGATATGATGTAGTCAAGTGTAAGTATATGTGCTATGTTCCTATCAGCCTAATGATGTGACTATTGCAAGTCATGCAATCTTTGTGGTATTTCCATAATACCTAGGGCAGGATATCCCTGGCCTTTGGTCAAGAGGCAGTATGTGTAGGCAAAGTGCAACTATAAGTTTGCTCATCCAGCAGCCATCCTAAGCTGTACATACCCTCTTCAAATTACTGGAAGAGGGTGGAGTACACAGGATATAGGAATTCTGGCAGCATCCTGGGATCTTGCTCACTCAATTGAAATGTATGAAAATGCTTATGACTTTTGTACATCACTGCCCTTTCATTAGGTGATGCCAGTGTGACTTGGGTGCAATTGATAGCACCAATCATGTTAGATAGACCTGACCTGAGAAAGAAATCATTCTGAGGTCCTGCTATTCTGAGCTCTGATTAGAGAAATTATATAGTTTCTTATTAATCTTACCAGGGATTGCAATACTTGGCTGAATCACTTGGAGACTACAGTCACAGTCGATTGGAAAGACCCAAAGACTAGGAAATGTGTTTATTATTTACTTATTCAATCATAGGGAGGAGGAATAGCCTAGTGGTTAGCGCAGTGGACTATGAACCAGGAGACCAGGGTTCAAGTCCTGCTGTTGCTCCTTGTGACCACTTTACCCTCTATTGCCTCAGGTACAAGCTTAGATTGTAAGCCCTCTGGGGATAGAGAAATACAGTACCTGAATGTAAACTGGTGTGATATCTCAATTAAGATCAAATGTCAGTATAAAAAAATAAATAAAAATTTAGCACACACCCATTTATATGAAGAAATGTAATAAGTTCAAGAACTTGGCAAATCCAGGTACAGCATGAGACTTAGCTATTGGAAGATTTATTTTACCTTTGATTTACTCTCATAAAAGCATAGGGGGCAATAATTAAAATTGCCTGCATTGGTTCAAATTCTGTGGGTACTGTACCCATAGGATATGCAGCAATAATCAAAACAAAAGTGGAGGAGTAGCTTAGTGGTTAAAGCAGTGGAATATGAACTTACAAAACCAAAGTTCAAGCCCTACCACCACTCCTTGTGACAAGTCACTTTACCCTTCATTATCCCGGGTACAAAGTTAGATTAATAGCCCAGCAGGGACAGAGAAGTACTACATGTAAAGTGCCTGAAAAATAAGAAATCTGCTTAAACTTTTGATTTGATTATTGCCCTTGGAAAAATTACCAGCAGTGATTGTGCCTATTTGCTTTGAATGCAATTTTTCTGTTGGAAAAATCAAACCTATATGCTGTAGTTCTTTTCTTTGCCCCTTCAGAATCCACGGATAAAAGTTTGTGTGTTGTTGAAGAACGCACAATACTTTACTCACAGACACATTTTTACCCATGGAAAGGGCTTTGAATATTGCCTTCATAATGTCAGCTGAGTGGATTGCTTTTTTCCTCAGGAAGCCCCAGAAAAGTGGTCCAGGGACAAAAGATCCTAATTCAGCACTGCCTCGTCTCGTCTCGTCCAAGTCTCCTAGTGCCTCATCTCGTCCAAGTCTCCAAGTGCCTATGTCTCATCCTTATTCCAGAGTCATCACCTGTCCTCAACCTCTGTCTGTCCTGACACACCTGCTGTTCCCAGGCGGCGGGTCCGAAAGGGCTATCGAGTGGCCGGAGGGCTACCCCAGAGACCAGCATTGCATTGTTGGGTCTCTTCTGGTGCGTTCGGGTTCAGCAGAGGTCAGAACGCTCCGAGTCTTCAGCCTGTCCGCCCGTGCTCGGATACGCCTTGCCTGCCTCGGCGCTTCTCCGGAGTCCTCCTCTGGGGTCGAGACGTGGCCCAAAGGCACACACTCTCTCCCCTGAATAGGGACCGCTCCCTAGTGCTCCCCAAAATTATCTTTCTTCAGTCTCAGTGTTGCTATAACCATGTAACCCTTCTTCTCAAGTTGTTACTTTAGTTTCTGGTCCGCCTCTGCATAAAGTTCACATTTTGCTTGCTTGCCTACAAATGCATTCACTTTGCAGCTTCTCATTACCTGTCTTCTCTTCTCTCTCCCTACACTCTTCCTCATGAACTCCATTCATCAGGCAAGTTCCTCTTCTCCATCACCAACTTCCCACTCCATGAATTCCAACTTCTTGAACCATGTGCCTGGAATAGACTTCCTTATTTGATGTTTCATGCTCTCTCTCTGGCCATATTCAAGTCCAGTCTAAAAACTCACCTGTTTGAAATTCCTTTTAAATTCTAAGCACATCTCTACAATAAATACATTTCCCATAGATTCTTGTTTGTCATGACTGTTTGTCTTTATTAAATTGTAAGCTCCATGGAGCAAAGATTGTCTTTTACATGTCTAGCAGTGCTTTAAAAATGATAAGTAGTAGTACACATAGCCTAAGGCATTTATCACATGATAAATAGCTTTTTCAATTGACAAAACACCTTATTGCATTTTAGTATATTCATTCCTAATTAAAACAATTAGGGAAAGTATGTGGAGGCATGGCTTTGGGAATACTTTCCAGCATAGATTTGTAGAAAGAATGCATGTGAGTCTGATGTGTGAGTGTGCAGTGTTTTTGGTGAAGGTGTATTTGGGAAGATTGGAGAATGTTGATGTTTGTGGGTGGTATAGGTGAAGTGTGCTGGAAAGAGTATTGTGTATGGAGGTAGTTGGAGTTGTATGAGGGGATGTGTGTGTGTGTGTGGTGGGGGAGTTTATGGTTGTGTGATTGGTGGGTGTGGGTTCTGGGCTTCTGAGGAGGTGTGTGAGGTTGATATGGAATATGGGATGTGGGTTTTTAGGTGTCTGTATGTATAAGAATGTGTGGATATGGTTAGATGTGGATATGGGGAGGAGGAGGAGAGGTGTGTAGAGGTATGTAGGACTGTATATGTGTGATGTGTAAAGGCAGTTGGGATGGGTGTGTGGGTGTGTATGTGAAGGATGTGTGGTTGTGTCTGCTTGAGTTGGAGCATATGTGTAAGAGTATAAAAGTTTTTGAGGCATATAGGGAGTATATATGAGGTGGGTGTAGGAGTGTTTGTATTATAGATTTATGTGTGGGGCTATTGATATGTGGGTAATAGGTCAGAATTTGTGTGTGTGGAAGGTATGTTTGTGAATTGTGTGTATGGTGTGGGGAGTTTATGTGTGTGACTTTAAAGTATGGGTGAGTTAACTTTGAAAGACCCTTTTGCTGCCATTTTTCATCAACGCTTCAGTTATGTTTCCGTTTCTGTCTACCTGTGTTGGTCTACACCAGGGGTGGGCAGTTCCAGTCCTCGAGGGCCACAAACCAGTCTGGTTTTCAGGATATCCCCAATGAATATGCATGAGAGAGATTTGCATGCACTCTGCCTCAGTTGTATGCAAATCTATGTTATGCATATTCATTAGGATATCCTAAAACCTTGACAGGTTTGTGGCCCTCGAGGACTGGAATTGCCCACCCCTGGTCTACACCAAAGTGATGGAAAGGTGAAAGGGGTTTTTGGAATGGAACAGTGGTTGGCATTCTCTAACAGTTTTTTAAAATTCTGCTTCTCGGCACTTTAAAGCAGATTCTTAATAGCTTCTAACAGTTTCACAAGGAAAGGAATGTTTTTATGTTTTTGTAGAGTCTCAGTTCTCTTGTCTTACAAATTCTGTTGCCTCTTTCCCCAAGTATGCTAGTAAATTATCACTCAAACAGTACTCTGAAATAGGAATCACAGACCTTCCTGTTTCACATAGTATGCAGGCCCCACTCAGCCTGATCCCACCCCATCCCACAAGCTACTGTATCTCACCACATTCAAAAGGCTGATCCCATGCTTACTGTCAGTCTGCCAGCATCCCATTGAACAGGCTTCACTTGTCTACTTTAGTTAATACCCCATGTCTTGGAGACGCTGTGAGACCCAGATAGTATCCGCATTAGGCTGCAACCCCTTCTGCAGACTGCTCACTGTCTTCTGACACTCCCTTTCTAGAGGCAGACCCACGTTTTATGTCTTCTGAGATCCATGTGTCTGAGCCTGTCCTTTTCTCCCTCTTACCAGGCCAACCTTGATCTCTAAATAGTAGTTTAATTAGCGTCACATGAATCAAGACACACCTGTTTCTCCTCCTGGTTGTAATTTTTCCCCTCCAGACTCCCTCTGGCTATGCCCTCTCCCTGGACTCTATTTAATTTATTTTGCCTGTTTACATGTCGCCATTTCCAATTTGTTCAAACATACATAGAAATACAAATATACCTTAAAAATATTAAATATAAATAAAAACAGAATAACAGTACATATGACAGAATATCACAATAAAAAGCATCCATCATTTAATTTAAACTTCATATACTTGATTGAACAAGACCTCCTTCACCTTTTTACAAAACTGTAAATGATCCAGTTCATTACGGCAAAAAATTCCACAGCTGAGGAGCAGCTATGGAAAGTACTACTTTTCTAAGAGACTACTACAAAATTCTGATCTCAAGGCACGAGATGGTATATATTTTGTCAATCTTGCTTTTAAACAAAATCATCCCCATAAACTGCTTTAGGCATCAAGGTTAATACTAAAATACAGAAATCCTGAGACGATAAATAGCAGTGCAGTGGGTGTATTAAACTCAGTTTATAAAATGAAGCTTTCATAACATTTCCAATTTTGGGTGAGAATCCAATATTACTCCTAAATTCCATGTTTCTTCTTTTAATAATACTGGAACATCATCATACACAACATTTGATGCCTTCATTGTTAATCCTGCTCTACCTAACCAAAGAATAGCTGTTTTATTATAGTTTAAAACCAATTTATTATTATGTCCATGTCTTGATCCATGTCATGATCGAATTCATCCCACAGAAAAACTTCTCAACAGGAAAAATACCAACATAACAGCTAGGAATATAAAATATCTATTTCCCAGAGAGCTCCTGTTCTCTGAGGGGATATTTCCATAATCCTGCTCTTCAGAACTCCCTCCAAAGAACCCTCTGCCACCCAGGCTGATCATTGCTTTCCCCATTTCTAGCAGTTTCTGACTGTGTGAGATTATCAGCTCATCACAACAGACTAAAGGCAAAATTATAGAAGCCTTCTACTGACACTGAGTAGCTTCTATGTCTTTTTCATCTAAAATGTTAACATCAATAATCCAGTTAGTTACCTGTTAATCTATACAGTTCCTTGATCTGAATGAAGGCAGTAGCGGGATTGTCTGGAGTCTGGTGGGAAATATCTCAAAGATCCATCTCGAAGAATCTACTTTCAATAACTGGGCTGCATCCTAACAACACTACGGCCTGACAAGCAAGACACCACAGTTACTAGAACTGAAGCAAAATATTGCTGATTAGAATCCATTTCTCCCCTGAGACAAGCTTCTGCAGATCTTCACTGTTCCAGTGGTTTCCAGGGGATCTCCTGGAAGTACTCCTTGCTCTTCTCCATCCTAGAGACAAAGACCTAAAGGCAGGCATATATCACAAGTGCACACATCACAGGCATGCATAGAACTAGGTGAGATCTGTCTGAGAAGCAATCCAGGAGAAATTCAGTAAGTAGCCACATGGGCTTCACCAATGAAAGTACATCCCCTAGCAGGTGAATGATGAGATAAGTAGAACAGTGATCACAAAAAGACCTCTGCACAGATGGGAAAAGGGGAATAGGGACAAAATTTAAAAAGTGAGTTTGTGATCCAGAATTTAAATATTCTGCAGATTCGAGTTCAGTTTGCACTAATCAATCAAAGGAGTAACCAGATTGGTTGATTGAATTTGTTATAGTTTACGTATGTCCTATATGCATGTAAGTTTACCTGGACTGAGCTGAGATATTCCTGGGATGGATTTGGAATTCCAAAAGTATATGTGCAAATTTCCTAAAAAATGTCCTGTGCACAAATTAGCAAGATTAATTGTGCATGAAACCTAGAAACAAGATGGCAGAAAAAGACCATATGGCCTATCTGTCTGAGTAGTTTTGGTGGGATAATTTCAAATGAACATACACAAGTAAGTTTGCTTTGAAAATTAATGTAACTTAAGCACGTATTTGCCAACTTTCTTATGTGGGCCGTTCCAAAATTTCCAGCATACATTTTTAAAGCCATTTTCATGGGTAAAACAGTGCTTTACCTATGGAAATTTATTTATTTATTTATTTATTTTTAATTTTTATATACCGGAATTCCTGTATACAATACAAATCAGTCCGGTTTACATGGAACGAAAAGATTGCCCTGGTCTGGGATGTCAGACCGGGGTTTTTTTTACAAAGAACATTGAACAATAACAATAAATCCTTAAATATTTTCGTAATTTAATTAAAATTAGGCCAATGGCATGTTGAACTTAAATTAAACGTAAGGTAAATTGAAATTTAATTTTGCATAAAATTGCATATTATTAACTGTAACACAGAATATTCCCAAGTTCAATCAGGATGCGGCGCTTAGTTACATTCTGGAGATTGGAACGCTTGCCTGAAGAGCCAGGTTTTTAACTTTTTTTTGAACTCTGGTAGACTGGGTTCGAGGCGTAGGTCAGGGGGGAGAGCGTTCCAATGGTGTGGTCCTGCAGTTGAGAGTGCTCTTTTTCTTAGTAATGATGTTGCTGGAGAAAAAGAGCACTCTCAACTGCAGGACCACACCACACAAATGGGCTTTTAAGACATTTTTCACCCTATATGTGGGTAAAAATATGTGCACAGAACCAGTATGCATGCACTTTTTATCTGCAGTACGCATTTTTGTGGGTGGGCTTGGGTCAGGGGTTGAAAACTTCAAGCATATGTGCGTATTGTTAGTCAGGAAAATTACCCGTATGAAATAACAGGTGTAGGATGACAGCAAAGAGTTCAGCCACAGTATAAGGATCTTAGATCCGGAGTAGAACTACCTTGGTTCTGTTTTGCTCTCACAAATGGAAAGGAAAAGTGAAGGAGTGCTCTTCCGAATGCCTGCAGCTGGTTCAACTTCGGCAGATCTCCATTGTGGAACTTCTTTTACTGACTCTGGTTAGTTCACTTGAGGAATCCTTTTCTGGTTGGGGTGAGAAAGAGGCCAAACTACTCAACCTTGAAGCCTCGTTGAGTCTGAGCGAGCAAGCCATTCCTCCGATGCTGGACCATAGAGTTGAGGGTTTGCCTGGTTCGTTGTCTGACCCAGAAATGGTAGTACAGACAGCATCTGAGGAGGGAAGCAAATATGCATTGTCCATGATCTAGAGGCATACCATGCTGATGGAAATACGGAACAAGTAGGAAATATAGCAAATTCATCCGGCAAGTAAAGATAGGAGGTAGAGCCGAGACTGCTTCAGCTGGGTCTTTGGATTGGTTCCAGGTGTGAGGATAGGTGCCCTTTCACCTTCTTCAGTGTCTGTGACTTTTGTGGGCTTGCATGAGGGACCTTCTTCAACCAGATCTTTTGTCATCACTATTGTGGTGGAGGTGGGGCAAAGGCAGAGAGCTAGACAGAGACAGAGGAAACCTGCAGTATTAGAAGTCCCAGGTTCCCCTGGAGGTGGGAGGTATCAAGCCCAAGAGCTCTGGGTTCCCAGGGAAACAGCAGGGAGGGGCGAGTGTGACCTAGATTGGCAAGAAGCTGAATCGAGGGGGGGGGGGGGGGGGTGAGTTACAGGAAGGAAACGGAACCAGAGCCAATGGAAGTACGAGAGGTGGAGCCTTCCGGCGGGAGAGACAGGGAGGAGGAGGTGACTGGAGATTGGCCTGGGGTAAATGAGGAACTAATGGATACGTCACAGTAGACCTCAGGGAGGTAGGACCCACCAGGTTTTGTTTTTTTCTCCTAGGACTACCGAGTCTGAGGTTTAGAGACCGCCCTTGGAAGAGGTTTCTGTGGGCGGTGTGGGAGGTAGAAGCCCCAGCAGTTTCAAACTGTTAGGAAAAAGGGCGGTGAGGTCAGACACTGAGCTGAATGTTAAATGCCTGCTGAAGTTTTCCCAGGGACTGCTACTCAAAATTGGGCCTGGGAAAAGTGTTTTGTTTTTTTCTTTTCCTTTTTCCCTGGGGGAAGGGACTGTTGTTACCAGGGAATGGACTAAAACTGCTAAGGCCTGCAGCTTGGCTGAAGTTTCCCAGGGACTGCTATTAAAGCTTGGGCCTGGGAAAAGTTTCTTTTCAATTCTCCCTTTCTTTCACCCTGGTGGAAGGGACTGTTGTTACCAGGGAATGGACTAAAACTGCTAAAAGCCTGCGATGTGGAAGAAGTTGCCAGGACCAACTATTAAAGACTGATGCTGGGGAAAAGTGTTGGGTTTTTTTTTGCTCTCTCTGGTTACTTGTGGAAATGTCGATGGGACTCGGGGAGGGACAGTGAGTCCCATCGACACTTCCACAGCTGTGGCTGTGCTAACTCTTCCCTGGTTGTGAGCCCCGAAAGGGGGTAGCAGCTGGGACTGGTTTCTTCCGACTTCCTGAGTGTCGCCCTCCCCCTCCCCCCTTTCTTGACTGGAGGACGGGTGGCCCAGAATCAGGAGAGAGAAAGAGAGAGAAGGAGAGCGAGCTGAAATAGCAGACGGACTCAACTGCCAGCTTCCCCCGTATGAGGCAAAATTGTTACACTAGACTATTTGGTAAGCTTTGCTTTCACTCCAAATAAAACTGTTTCATTATTGGTAGTAATTGCTTCTGAGCGCAAGCGAAGGTCCAGGCCTAGGAGACCGTCTTAGGTAGCCATGCCCATAGAACAGAAAAGCTGGAGCAGGGGGCTGCATGTGAGAGCTATTGCTACACTGGCCCGATGTTCCTGGTCTCCCATCCTTGGGAAGGGAACGAGAGATACCTGACTGGTGGCCTGTTTGCCATTTGGGAAGAACCGGAGACCTTTAAAATCCACCGTGCTCCGGTACACTGAAGCCATGCGTCTTAAGAGGCACACCCCTGGTGAAGGTTTTTTAGAAAACATACTAATGGGAAGGAAGAGGAAAGGGAAGTCTTGTGCTTCCACCCTGTGTTTCAACATGTAAATGGAAGTGTCCTTAGTGATCTTAGCAGGAAGAGTATTGAAACATAGTCCCCGTGTCCCTCTGCTCCTGCCACAGACTGGGGCAGTAACAGCTTCTCCTGGGATAGCTGGAGGAGGTGTAGGAGTTGCCTCGAGAGATTTTGTTGGAGAGACTTCTGTTGTTGCTACACTAGTTACACAGGATTTGGAGGGTATTGCAGCCCTGGATTCTGGGGTAGTGGGGCTGTGCTGATGGTACAGTGTCTGAACATCCAGAGAGACTTCCATTCCTCAGAAACAGATTGTGGGTCCAGGTCATAACAATATGTTGGCAATAGTTAGGGGAGGCGATCCTGACAACAGCAGGATTTTAGTGTCAGTCGCGGCGTTCCACCCTAGATATTGGATAGGTTGTTGGCTGGTGAGATTGATTCAGAACCAGCCCATATCGTTCTCAGAGATATCTGGAGAGTGGTTCAGGGACTAAAATCTCTCTAGCTCAAACATTTATGCAACTTGCGCGCGCCGAGCCGCGCTACCTTCCCCCGTTCCCTTCCCCCTAACCTTGTCCTTCCCACCCCTTCCCCTAACCTTTCCTCCCCCTACCTCTACTCTAACTCCCCCGCCAAATTTTTAATTTACCTTTTGCGCCTGCCAACGGTTTCAAGCCAGGGTGGAGGAAGTATCTGCTGCATCCCGCCCAGGCTGCTGGCAGTTTCAGCCCAAGTGGAACAGGAGCCCAGAGATGCTGGCCTGGGCTGCCAGCATCTCTGCCCGGGGTGAGGAGGGGGAGGGTGGAGCAGAATCCTGCTGGACTAGTGGGGGACTATAGAGTCCCACTGACACCGGCCCAGAAGTGAAGGCAATGCCTGTATTCTGGCTGAGCAGGAGAGCCCATTCTCCTGCCGGGCCGGTGGAGGACAGTGACGTTCCTCCCTATGCTTTGCACCACGCAGGTTGAGAACCACTGTCCTAGACTAGAAGAGAAGTGGTAGCCATGCTCATGGTAATCCGTACATTGGGCCCCCTTGGTGGCATTGGTAATGCAGGTATTATCTTTGGACAAGTTCCTGGAGGAGAAGTCCTTAAACTGCTATTAGTCAAGTTGACAAGGACGATAATTTTCAAACCAGCGCGCAGGCGCACATTTGCGCATGTGCATTGCCCCACTTTCAGGGATGAGGCCATTTTATAACTTGCACGCGTATATGCACGCATGTTATAAAATAGCCTGGCCGCTTTTTAAGTAGGCACGTGAATGGTGCACTTCCCACTTCTACTGCGTAAATCAGGGATTTTAAAAGGGGCGCATGCCCATGCCATTCCCAGTTTACCAATTCATCCACCAATTTACCCAGTTAATAGATAAGTCCTCCAACCCTCCCTGGTTTAATAGCCTACACTCCCACCAGTTACCTAAACCCTTTAAACCCCTCAGAAATGGCTCGATCATTTTATTTTATGAATTACGCATAATCCATGGCAGAAGTAAAATTACAAGGCAGGAGACCTTGGCACGCACAGGGCATGTAAATATTTATTCACACATCTCTTGGCCAGGCCCTGAAATACCCAGACCATTCAGACACCCCATCCCTTTCCGGAAACCGTTTAGATGTGTGTGCAACGGCATTTATGTGCGTGTCTGACCGCTTTTTAAATATGGTCGGCACACTCAAGCCTGACTTCTTCACGCATCCCCTAATTGATGCATGCACCGGGCTTTTAAAATTCACCTTTTAGGGAATAGCCACTGCTTATTACTGGCATTAGTAGGATCTACTTAATGTTTGGGTACTTGCCAGGTACTTGTAACCTGGATCGGCCACTGTTGGAAACAGGATGCTGGGTTTGATGGACCCTTGGTCTGACCCAGCAGGGCAACTTTTTATGTTCTTTATAAATTTCTTTTTACTTAATTGCTTATGATGGCCCTGATCTGAACCCTTGGACCCTTTGATGTGTACTGCTGCTATATTTCTTGGGTTTTATTTCGACAAATGTTTTCATATTGTTTCATTTCTGCTTTTCTGATTCAGGTTAATGTTTGATGCATTTGGAATAATCAATAAAAAGAAAGTTAAAAACATAGCAGGTGTAAATGCGTGCAGGTAATTTTCCTAAGATCATTTTCGAAGTGAAAGCATACACATACTTTCACTTTGAAAACTTAGTTCAACATCCTTGGGTAAAAATTACTCATGGACTTTGTAGATATGCGGCCAGTCTGAAAATTACCCCAAAATGTGTAATGCAATACATTTGTGAAAATTTGTATAGTTTTGTTTGAATATCACATTTTTGCTCATCATTGTTCAAATATAGCAGACTTTATGACCTTTAATCTAATGTATTGAGACCTATCTTAGTTTCCATAGCTCTGGTAGTGCATAAATCATTTGCAGGAAAAAACAGAAGAGTTGTTATGTCTACTCTCCAGTTTCCTGGTTACACAGCATATGTGATAAGAAAAAAAAAAGGAACATCATGTCTTTGTATACTGCCCATTGATTCTTTTGCCTTCCTTTGAAAATGCTTCCCGTCTTCTGAAGTGTTTCATCTAAGGAATCATAGGGGTTCCTATTTTTCTTTGATTTCAGCACCATAC
Source organism: Rhinatrema bivittatum (assembly GCF_901001135.1). NCBI lineage: Eukaryota > Metazoa > Chordata > Amphibia > Gymnophiona > Rhinatrematidae > Rhinatrema > Rhinatrema bivittatum. The sequence continues at coordinate 48,567,466 of NC_042620.1, read as the reverse complement.
AGCAAAATTCACCCTTACCTATTATCTTCCGCCTTGCAGGTTGTTGAGCAGCACTAGAGACTGTCTAGTCAGCCTTCTCAGTGTAGGCACAGCATACAATTCCACACTGATTGGCAATTAGGCTTTTAACTGCAAAAACACATTCATACTTTTTTATCCACACAAACACACCAATTTCTAAACACAGTGTGCCTGCCTATATTGTTTGAATATCAGTTTTTTATGCAGGTAAAAGTACACCCATACACTTTAGCTATGTTGAATGACAGTGGAAAATATGCATGTTAGTGGCATGACTACCACATGTATACAGTACATTTTGGAAATTAGAATGTATACATTTATTTCCCAGTTCCTCTGAGGAACGCTTCTTATAAATGTGGCCAAAACTATACGTGTTTCAAAAAATACATGTGTACTGTCAGGAGGCTAAAAATACACTCATGCAACTTCATTTAATCTACCCCTATTTTACATGCATAAATCCTAAATAAACCTTTCAAAACTTACCTTAGATTCACTTTTAAGGAATAAACCCAAATAAGACCTGGATTCATCATTTCACTATAATTATAGCGAAATAATTGCCTGTGGGGAAAAAAAGAGGCAGGGGGCGATAGTGAGCAGGTGGCCGCATTGCGGTAGTGTGTTTTCACCCGCTGCAGTTGCAGCCGTGCTGCACACTATCACCCCCGTAACGCCAGTGAAATAGCTGTAGCTATTTCCGGTGCTAATGCGGGCGCTAATGTGCAATATATTATCGCCCGCAGTGCTACAGGCCCCTAAATTTCCTTAACCCCCACCTAAACCCCACCCAATCTCCTCCCCTTTCCCTAATTTGAATTTCCAAATCACGATGCGGCCCATCACAATTTGATGAATGACCCTGAGAGTTAGCTACTATAGAGCACGAATACCTTTATTATGTTTTTAGATCTCTCTGATGTTAACACTATGCTATCCTCTAGGCCTAAAACCTGCTTGCAGGGATAATCACTGAGCTGGATTTACAGGATATCCACCATATGAATATATATGATATGTATTTGCCAACATCAGAAGCATACATCTCATGGTTTTTCATTGTTGAAATCTCAAAAACTCAGCTGGTTCCAGAAGAAAGATTTGAGAAATTGCTCGAGGCTGAAACGCTGTAGAAGAGCCTGTGCTATAAAATACATTTTAATTTTGCATAATTTTGATTTTCTACCTGGTAGGAAATGGGTGGTAGTGTATAGTGAAATAGATTCAAAATGACTATTTTAATTCATTTAATCAATTGCAAAATAGGGCTTACGTTTCCAATAGGGCTTTTTTTTCCAAGTATATACAGACTAGACATTATTTGGAACGCAGAAAGAACGGGGATTGCTTAAATGGTCTTATAACTAAATTTTAGAAAACCATATTTGGGAAGTTAAAAAAGAGCAAGAGAAAAAAATATATATTTATGTTTTAATGATGGAAAGGTACAATAAAGAAATATAAAACTGTTGTGATCTTGGAAGGATAAGACAGGAATGGAGTTACATGGATAGAGATTCTTGAAACATTACAAATGGCAACAGTCTCCATTGTACTTGAATTTTGCTAAAACATATATTTTGGTGGACTCCAGTAATTACTAAAAAGATGAACATATCAAGTATGGAACATTTGGAACATGTTTTTTCAATAGCAAAAAAGGGATAATGAGTTTCACGCGTTATCACAATAAGGCTGAAAATATACTGCAGAACTTGGTGAAGGAGCCATCCTAACATTAATATGTTTATTTTCACATTTCCTAGATTCAGAGTCTCTTTAACCAGGGTTTTGAACACGGGAGCTGAACATTCATAATTGCCAGATTCAATAAATATTTTCCCTACCATAAATTTTTCAATCTCAAATTCAGGTGAATCGAACCCTCTGCCATTAAAATTGGATGATTTTTCTGTCTTCCTTCTTACTATTTTCTCTGCTGCTATAAGCTTTTTGCAGGTATACCGTTACTTTGTGTTCTGTCCTGCATTGAAATTGGAAGTGGATTAGCTAATTGAGCAGTGTCAATCATAAGACAATGATGATGTCTGTCACTTGATGCTAATCAAATGATCCCAGTGGACATTACAGCCTGACACTGTGACAGGGCCGGATTAAGCTGGTCTGCGCCCATAGATAAAGGCGGGAGGGGATGTTATCCTCCCCCCTTCTCTCTGCAGGGGGGATGGTACGATCTTTCCTGCTCAAATCCACTTTTCAGGTGCTCCCACGCCCTCCCTCACCTTTAAGTTGCGGCTCCAGCTCCAGCTCCGAGGACAGCAGCACAGACCACAAAGAAAAGTAGGTCCGGCACTCCGCCACTCCTCCCACGTGGGCTTCCTGTTACCAGAGAAACCCGTGCGAGGGGCGGGGCGCTGCAGGCAGGATCCATCAGCGCCCAAGGGCTGGGGAAAGCCCCGCACTGATTATTCTTTGTGGTCTGTGCGGCTGCCGTCGGAGCTGGATGAAGTGGCGGTGCGGCAGCAGACAGGCGGCAGCAGAAATTTAGCGCCGTCGGCAGCTGCCTAGGCCTAAATCCGGGCCTGCACTGTGAGATCAAGACCAGCAACCCGTTAATATACAGCAAGGGGTCCTTATACTTTGGGGAGTATAAGTCAAGTTTGTTGATGCTCCCAGTTTTAATCATCGGTTCCCAACAGTCCATCGGTTACTTATGTTTTAGATATTGTAATTTGCATATAAAACGTACAGTCACAGTGTACTTTCCTATATAACCATATCCTCAAAGCCAGACCAAGACAGCCCTGTGTTTTGTGCAATGCTGTCTCAGGAGTGCATCCAACATTCTTACTTGTAACACAGAGTGCACATCTCTGCTATGCTCCTTTCATGCTCCGCTGTGCTTGTAAGATGCTTTTGTTAGGCTTTGAGGATATTTTTTCACAGTACGTGCACATCAATACAGTATACTACTTGAGCGGGATTGTTTTTTGTTCTGTGAGATCAATGTCCTACTTTAAGTACCAAGTTGGATATCATGCAGTTCTGTTTTCCTTTGCTATACCTTATTGGTAGCAGGCAAAGTAGATCCCATAGCTTCCACACTGGTAAGAAAAAAAAACCAAACAAACATATTTCTGAATGAGGACTTTCCTTTGGGGCCTGTGTAATAAAAACATGCTGAAATTGTCTGTGCTGATTTTAGCATGTTTTTTCTTTGCATGGTACATTGGGCTTTAGTGACCCTTCTACTAAAATAATGATATGCAGAGCATGCATTCAAAGGGCCCAGTTAAAGGTAGCACAGGCCTTAGACCAAGTGGCCCTTTACAAGCCCATTGGGTTCTTCTGAACTAAATGGCAGCAAGTTAAAATGTCAAAAGTGTCCATTTTCAGTTTAAACCGATTTTCACCCATTTTTCCAAAGCTGACATTTGGGTACTGATGAATTGTAATATTATGTATCAATGAATTTGTAATTTTAGAATATGCTATAATATAAGCTGCTATGAGCTACTTGTAGAAACGGTTGATAAATTGAAATATAAAGTAAAATACTGATGAGCTGCCTGGGGTGAGGTCTGCAGGGATGATGGATAAACTCCTAGGGTACTGGCTGACCTTGCCATGCCAGATTGTCGTGCTACAGCTCCAGACCGGGAGTGAAATATCAAGTGATAGGAGGGCATGTGAAATGTAACTACTGGAACCCCAGGCATGATATATAAGGGTATAGTACATGCAGGCAAGCTAACAGTTAATGCTTCTACGTATGTGCTTCTACTAGGGTTGCCAACTGGCTCCAGATTTTCAGGACAAGTTGATCCAGTCCTGGTTTTACCCCATTGCATGCTGGGACTTACTCTGATTTCCCTATTGCATTCCCTAAGAAAAGCAAGACTATAAGTAAAACTGGATCAACCTGTCCTGAAAATCTAGAGCCAGTTGGCAACCCTAGCTTCTGCATATGCTGGCTGAGACCTGTAGTATGAGCTTTGTAAATAGTGTGTGGGTAGAATATCTTGTGATGTACACTTCTTTTGCTAGTACTGATGAATAGCATATTTCCAAATTCTTGATTATATCTCTTCACATTAATTAGGCTGATCATGAATACTTGAAGAACAGAGATTAGTCATTGAAGTCAAGCTAAATACTAAAATAGGTGAAATGCTGCTAAGGACAGTTTGTGTATAAGAAGGAAATACCTAGAATTAGAGGAAAACTGAATGATAAGAGCATGAGCATCAATATACAGTGCAAACCATATGTGAGAATCACTGATTGAATAGGGCATGGGCAAAAGCAAGTAAGGTGGTAAACCAAGAACATGCCATGCTGGGTCAGACCAAGGGTCCATCAAGCCCAGAATCCGGTTTCTAACAGTGGCTGATCCAGGCTACAAGTACCTGGCAATTACCCAAACAGTAAGTAGATCCCACACTACTGATGCAATTAATAGCAGTGGCCATTCCCTAAATCAAATTGATTAATAGCAATTAATGGACTTCTCCTCCAAGAACTTATCCAAACCTTTTTTGAACTCAGCTACACTAACCAAATCCTCTGGCAGCAAATTCCAGAGCTTACTTTATTTATTTATTTAACAGCTTTTATATACCGATGTTCGTTGTGAACACCACATCGGTTGACAAGGAACATAAATCAGCAACAGGCTTTACAGAGAACATGGAACCAATGCCTAATAGGGTGGAAGGAGTGGGAGGGAGAGGGGAAGGGAACGTAAGCAGAAGTTTGGGATCAACTATTCACAAGTGTATACAATATCGAATAATAAAATTAACAATTAAATATTTTGATATAGTTAGTTAATTACAAGGTTCTTACCATGTGCATCTGCCATTTGGACACCCAATATTCCAGGCTCACAAGATCCTCCTGCAATTTATCACAATCCGCACGTGATTTAACTACTCTGAATAATTTTGATTTATCTTACTAACTGTGCGTTGAGGGAAAAAGAAATTTCTCCAATTTGTTTTAAATGTGCTATATGGAGTGCTCCTAGTCCTTCCGTTATTCGACAGAATAAATAACTGATTCCCATTTACCCGTTCTAGTCCTCTCATGATTTTATAGACCTCCATCGTATCCCCCCTCAACTGTCTCTTCTCCAAGCTAAACAATCCTAACCTCTTTAGCCTTTCTTCATAGGGGAACCATTCCATCCCCTTTACCATTTTGGTCGTACCTTCTCCAATGCAACTATATTTTTTTTGAGTGCAGCATTATGAAATTTTCCATTTTATTCACCATTCCCTTCCTGATAATTCCTAACATTGTTTGCATTTTTGACTGCTGCAGCACACTGAGCCGACGATTTCAATGTATTATCCACTATGATGCCTAGATCTTTTTCCTGGGTGGTAGCTTCTAATATGGATCCTGACATCGTGTAACTATAGCATGGGTTATTTTTCCCTATATGGATCACCTCACACTTGTCCACATTAAATTTCATCTGCCATTTGGACACTCAATATTCCAGGCTCACAAGATCCTCCTGCAATTTATCACAATCCGCACGTGATTTAACTACTCTGAATAATTTTGATTTATCTGCAAATTTGATCAGCTCACTTGTCTTATCCCTTTTCAAATCATTTATAAATGTATTGAAAGGCACCGGTCCAAGTACAGAGATCCCTTTTTCCACTGACAAAACTGACCATATAATCCTACTCTCTGGGGTCAATGGAATATTTGTGCGCAGAAAATGGGCGCTCAGTGTTGAGCGCCCGTTTCCTAACACGCACCCAGCCACCTCTCCTGGGTGTGCAATGCAATATTTAAATTAAGGGTCATGTGAAAAAGGAGGAACTAGGGAAAATGTGTTCATCCCTAGTGCTTCCTTAGCATCGGGCGCCCAAGACAGGTGGCTATCAAGCGGGTTGAGAAAACAGATGCTAGTCTATGAGCATCCATTTTCTCCCGCTGCCAGCATAGATACGGATAAGAAACACGGCCTGGATTGTGTATCTTGTGTGTGTATATTGGGCGTCCAGAATTTTTTTATTTAAAAATTTTTAAAAAAATAAATCTGCTTTATTTGGTTCCTCCAAATACTATTAAGAGGCATCACAGAAAGCAGGATTTTTCTTTTTTTTTCAATGCACCCTTGAGCGTGGCATAGCTTTATGTGAGCCCTGGGCTGCTATAAAATTTACCTCGTTGCAATTGGCACATTGACCATGTGGGAAATTTTTTGCATCACTGGGATTAACTAATAGCCTCATCGACATGGAATTTATATGTGATGAGTGCTATTAGCTATGTGCTGATTTGGACGCACGTTTTGGACGCACTAACCCCCGTATTGCATCTTAAACCGTGTGCTAGCACAGTATTGCATAGGCCCCTCTATTTCCTGTCTTTTAACCAGTTTGCAGTTGTTTATTCCATCCAGGATCTTTAGGTCTCTAGCATGTCATGATGTTACATTTACTCAGTCAATATTAGGGTAATCAAAATCGTCAATAATTTATTTATTCATTTATTTAGACATTTTATATACCATTGTTCCATGATTAGATCACAACAGTTTGCAAAGTGACATTCATAGCTATAACTCAACAAACAAACAATGATTGAGTACAGAGGTGGTATTCATAGACAGGTATTAATATTTGTCAAGTGAGACTATCTAGCTCATATTAATAAATTATCTAGTACTTAAGGAAAAGAGTATGGAAAATTAAAACAAAATGATAGTTTTCACATCTTAGTCACAGGGTTGTTTAATTACTGCACTTCCAAATTGGTTAGCTTCCCTGATTTCTCTTAGCATTTCATCATCCATCTCATCATTTTGGCCAAGTGGATGATAGTATACTCCTATCACTATACTCTTACCCAACACACACAGGATTTCTACCCATATTTATTTATTTATTTATTTACTTATTTATTTACTTATTTTTATATACCGGTGTTCGATTTTACATATCACATCGGTTTACATTTAAACAAAATTTGCAGGAACTCATGCGTTACCTTTGTCAAATACATTAAACATTTAAATATGGGGATTGTTAACAAGGGATATAAAAGAACATGGGGAATGGCTAACACTATGGGATGCACGAAGGGGTGCACAAAGGGAAGTTCCACTTTGTCACGCCCCTTCGGTGCGCGACGCACGGCACGCGATCCCTGGTGTTCTGGCGCTGTTTAACGTCCGACACAGTCCTCAGTGACATCAGAGGGGGCGGGTCTCCCAATCAAGGATCATACACCGCCCCATCCCTCTCAGTTTCAGATGGATTCTTTCACCTTTTTTTTCTTTCTTTCTGTCTTTCTCATCACTGTTAGTTATTTCAGGGAGCCCGATGGTGTGTGGCATCCCTGTGCGCAGGCACCCGGTGTTCTGGCGCCATTTAATGTCTGTCACAGTCCTCAGTGACGTCAGAGGGGTGGGTCTCCCGATCAAGGATCACACACCGCCCCTCCCCTCTCAGTTCCAGATGGATTCTTTCACCTTTTTTTTCTTTCTTTCTGTCTTTCTCATCACTGTTAGTTATTTCAGGGAGCCCGGTGGTGATGGTGTGTGGCATCCCTGTGCACAGGCACCCGGTGTTCTATTGAGAATTTGGTCTCTTGTATGATCTTTATCCTGCTGGACTTTATGCCCTCATGGACATAAAGCACCACCCCTCCACCAAGTTGATCCTCCCTGTCATTGCGATTTAGTTTGTACCCTCATATAGCAGTGTCCCATTGGTTATCCTCCTTCTAAAAGGTCTCTGAGATTCTAATTATGTCTATCTCATTATTCACTGCTATACACTCTAACTCTCCCATCTTACTTCTTAGACTTCTAGCATTGGCATACAGACATTTCAAAGTGTGTTTTTTGTTTATATTAACAATCTGCTTTTCAGTTGATAAGGAAAATTTGGCATCCTTTACCTCAGGTGATTTTTTACTTATAGGCACATGGACTACTTTTGCTTTAAAAGGAACCTCTCTGTTGGGATCCCCTAACTCTCCTGTTTCATTAGTATCGTTTGAAGACACCTCCCTCTGAACCATACACTGCTGAGCATCTGTCTGCTTTCCCCCTTGTTCTAATTTAAAAGCTGCTTTATTTTCTTTTTAAAAGTTAATGCCAACAGCCTGGTTCCACTCTGGTTAAGGTGGAACCTGTCCTTTTGAAAAAGACTCTCCCTTCCCTAAAAGATTGCTCAATTCCTTAAAAAACTGAATCCTTCTTCCCTGTACCACTGTCTCATCCACACATTGAGACTCTGGAGCTCTGCCTGCCTCTGGAACCTGCACATGGAACAGGAAGCATTTCAGAGAATGCCACCCTGGAGGTTCTGGATTTCAGCTTTCTACCTAAATTCCTAAATTTGACTTTCAGAACCTCCCTCACACATTTTCTTGTTGTTGGTGCCCACATGTACCATGACAGCCAGCTCCTCCCCAGCACTGCCTAAAATCCTGTCTAAGTGACACGTGAGGTCTGTCATCTTCGCACCAAATAGGCAAGTTACTTGGCAGTGCTCATGTCCTCCAGCCACCCAGCTATCTACATTTCTAATAATCGAAGCACTAACTATGACGGCCGACCTAACCTTCCCCTCCTTGGCAGTAGCCCTGGGAGACTCGTCCTCAGTGAGAGAGGGCAGTGCATCACCTGGAGAGCAGGGCCTTGCTACAGGATCACTTCCTGCTACACCAGGGATGCTTTCTGACCTGATTCAAGGCAGCACCAGAGCTGCCAGACTGTAGTTGGGACTTGGCTACTATGTCCCTGAAAGTCTCATCTATATACCTCTCTGTCTGTCTCAGTTCCTCCAGGTCTTCCAAGCCTATTCATGAATAGCAGTAGGTTCTGATCATTATGAATCAATGCACACACTTGTGAATAACTGTTAAGAAGGCATAGAAGTCTCATTTCAGAATCCTACAACCTTTATTTTAATGTTGGCCTGTTGCAAAGGTGTTTTGTGCTTCTCAGCCTAAGCAACTCATACTTGTTAATTTGCTTCAGCACCAATGATGAGTCATTGTTGCTGTAGTCAACAGCATAGCCTTTCTGGGTTTTTTTAACTGCATGTATTTGTTCTGCTTTATAGAAGAGGAAATAGTATATTTAAACTTGTGTCATTCTCAAACTTTTCCAGCAGATGGCACTAAATATCTTCTATAGAACTTAAGCAATGTAAAAATAGCATTTTATCAGAGACAATATTCTGTATAAGGGAGCCACCCAGGTAAACTATAAAGTGTTTAAAGAGTAAAGATTCTACAAATATCCTTTTAAAAATGACTAGTATATTTCAGAATGAATGTTTTAATGTTAAATAATTGTTCCTGTTTTTGAAGTACATACATAACAAATAATCAGCAATTCAGATATATAAAAACACAAACTTCAGTTAAGCAAATGTAGTTGTTACAGAAATGTTGCAGTGTATTGTGTTTTATGTAATGTGGTACTAGCTAAGCATCTACTGGGTGACTATGAATTTAATATAAAGGTTGATAATATAAATATTTAAAAGGAATCCAGCTCTATTTAGTTGTTAAATCTTCACCTACAAAACCAAATTGAGAGCTAGAAAGACTGGAAATAGGATATAAATGTATTTATTCATAGCAGAAAGCAACAACATTCACAAAACTAAAAAGAACAGAGATTGATAATAACAAGCTATTTGCAATTCGAAATCCATAGTAACTTAGTAAATGTTAGCAGAAAAAGACCCAAGTAGTCCATCCAGTCTGTCCAACAAGTGTTTTTTTTAAGGGTAGTAACTGCTACTCTTTGTAGGTTACCCCCATGCCATCTGTTACAAGTAGTAACTGCCACTCCCTGTAAGTTTAATCCATGCCTTCTGGTACGGGTAGTAAATGATGCTCCATGCAGGTTACTCCAGTTAAATATAGGTTACTATTTTTTTCTTCATTTCATTCTTTTAGCTACAAGGGATCCTCTGTGTTTATCCCATGCCCTTTTGAATTCCGTTACTATTCTTGTCTTCAACTCCTCTTCCAAGAGGGCATTCCATACATCCATCACCTTTTCCATGAAGAAACATTTCCTGATGTTTTTCCTGAGTCTACCTCCTTAGAGTTTCATATTATATGCCCTCGTCCTAAAGCATCATTCATTTCTTTCAGGTATTTAAAAGTCTGCAACCTATCGTCCCTGTCTCCCCTCTTCTCCAGGATATATATATATTCTGGTCCTTCAATCTCATCTCATATGGCTTTTGATGCAGACCCCACACCATTTTGGTCACTTTTCTCTGGACCTCAAAGACTTGTACAAGGGCATTATCACCTCCTTTTTCCTGCTGGTTATGCCTCTCTCTATGCAGCTCAGGGTCCATCTTGCCTTAGTCACCGCTTGTCATATTGTTTTGCCGCCTTGAGTTAGTCAGACACTATTACCCAAAGATCTCTTTCCCTGTCAGTGCACATCAGTCTTTCGCCCCCATCACATACAACTCCTATGGTTTTCTACACCCCAAATGTATGACTGTCTTCTTGGTATTGAATCCCAGCTGCCAAACTTCAACCACTCCTCAAGCTTTCTTAGATCATTTCTCATTCTCTCTACTCCTTCAGATGTGTCTACTCTGTTGCAGATCTTCATATAATCCACAAAAAGGCAAACATTTCCTTCTAACCCTTGTGCAATATTGCTCACAAAGATATTGAACAAACCAGCCCCAGAACAAATCCTTGAGGCATTCCACTTATGACTCTTCTCTCTTCAGATTAGGTTCCATATATCACTATTCATTGTCGTGTCAACAAATTTGGAATCTATTCCACCATCTTGGGATCCACTCCCAGGGAGGGCCAGTGCGAGGCATTAGGTGGACTAGGCGGTCGCCTAGGGCACCAAAAGTGGACAGGGTCCCATTGCTGGTCGTGAAGGTGGTATCCTTTTTAACATGAAGGAATCAGGCGGCAGGTTTGAAATTGTAGGACTCTCATGTTGGGATGCATTGGTTGGCAAGGTAAGGGAGCTCTAGCGATGCGGGCACTGTGACTCGGGGGGGGGGAGAATATGAAGGAATATGACATCATCATGACATCACCGCCTAGGGAGGCTGGACACCCTCACACCGGCATTGCTTCTAGGCTTTTCATTTTGTTCATGAGCCTCCTGTGTAGGACCGTTTCAAAAATCCAGGTAAATTGCATCAAGTGCTCATCCGTGATCTAATTCTCTAGTCACCCAATCAAAAAAATCAATCAGAATCATTTGACAGAAACTTCCTTTGGTAAAACTATGTTGCCTTGGATCCAGCAACCTTCCAGACTGTAGATAGTTAACTATCCTTTCCTTCAGCAGAGACTCTATTCATTTTCTCACAACTGGCTTGAGGGCTACTGGCATATAATTTCCAGCCTCCTGCTATTGCCTGTGAATTAGGACCACAATTGCCTCTCACGACCATGAGGTAATGAGCCCTTGTGCTCTGTTACGTTTACGCAGCCTATCTTGTGCAAGCACAAGATAAGCCTTAACAGATGGCGGCTGACGCACCACGGGAGTAGGTCTTCTGCCTAGCCAACCACCTCTCTGCAGGTTCTGGCAGCCCTGGTTAAGCCCACACTTTCTGGCAGCCAGCAGGAATTTCTGATCAGTGACATTGCTAGGCTAGGTTGGTGGCATAGCTGAGCTTGAGGCAAATGGTGAGCAGAACGAAGCCAAGGTTCTGTCCAAGGTCAGGGCTGGCTGAGAGCTGAGTGAAGTTGGGCAAGAGTCTGGGAAAAGATTAGAATATTATCAAGATATATCAGGATACACATCTGCAGGAGATGCCTGAAGATGTCGTTTAGGAAATTTTGAAACACCGCTGGAGCATTGGACAGCCCAAAGCACATGACGAGATATTCAATATATACATCTGTCATGTTAAATGCGGTCTTCCATTTGTCCCCATGTCTGATTCTTACCAGGTTATAAGGTCCCTGAAGGTCCAACTTTGTGAAAATGCTAGCCCCTTGGAACTGGTCAAAGAGCTCAGAGATAAAGGGCAATGGATATTTGTTCTTAATAATAATGGCATTCAAGCTACACAATACAGGATCTAAAGGACCCACCTTTTTGACGACAAAGAAGAATCTGGCTCCTGCATGTGATGACGAGGGGTAGATGAAACCCCTTTATAGGTTTTCTTTGATACACTGCAACATGGCCTGAGTCTGTGGCAGAGACAGAGGATAGACCCTTCCACAAGGTGGCATTTTCACAGGTTAGAGGTCTCTGGGACAATCGTAGGTCTGATGAGGGGGAAGAATCTCTGCTTGCTTTTTACTGAACATGTCCAAGTAGGCCACATAGGCCCAAGGAAGAGTGGGAGGTAGGTGGAACCACAGTGTGTTATGCCATGGCCTTGATAGAGACTTTGTATCTAGCCATGAAGCAAGCATTGTTCTACAAATGTTTCCTGAGGCACCTCATTATCTTATGTGTGAATAAACATGTGCATACTAACTAAGATGAAGTCATATCAGAAGCTCACCAATCCTATGTCAATGGATTGTGATAACATCCAATGAAGATCAACATTTTGACCCTATGCATATGGAATGAAGTTGTGGAGTAAGAAAAGACCGGATTTTACAGATTTTGGGACTCTTTTCTACTCCCTTATTCTGCCTCACGTTTCATGAAGCTCAGCCCAGTCCTACGCTGTTAACTTTGTAGTAGCTGCCCAGTCATACTTGCCAAGCCATCTCTGACTGAGACTGTGGTATTAACCTGTCATTTGCCCACTGGAGATAAAGCTGGCTACCATCCATGTTAAGACAGGGCCCTGATTCTCAGGAAAGAGAGCAACCCAACTGTCATGAAGGATGAGATAAACTGGCTTAATTACTACTATGGAATCAGAGTAAGAGAAAACCCTTCTTTGAGTGGTCTCTAAGGGTCTTAGATCTCTATGTAGGCCAGATAAACAGTGTCACGAAGTTGAACAATTACAGCTTAGTTTAGTGTGTTTACTGCATGTTCATAAATCTTATGTTGTTATGTTGCAACCAGCTTTCTGGAATCCAGACAAAAATTTAGATTTACACCTGGAACATAGTCATAGTGAAACTGCAAGACTTGCTGTTTATGGGGATGGCAAAATGTTACAAGTTAAAGGATGGGAAAAAATATCATGAGGTGCCTTAATGAAAGCTTAAAGGGATATGTGGTCTTAGATCTAAAATGGTGGGCAGTGGGGCATGCTTTGGCATTATGATATAAGATGATGAATCTGTATATGATTGGGTTGGGGGAGGTAGACCTGACCCTTGATTGGCTTTAGGGTATAGCAATAAGAACTGTGTAATCATAGCATAGCCTGTTGATTGGTTCTGTGTGCTTTCAATGATAAATGAGAATTATATTATTGACAGTCTGGGCTAGTAACAAACAGATTCTTTTTTTTTTAACTTATCCAGTGGTCCTTTCAATACAAACCACTAAGAGAAAGTACTGGTTTGATGTGAAATATTTATTTACAGTCACTTTTAACTTTATAAGTTGCTCCTGGAGATAATCCAGGACAAGCCTGCCTGTAGCCTTTATACGGCTGGGTTCTTTTTCATAACTGGAAGTTCACACTACTTTAGCTGGAGATAGTTAATTGGCCTTCCATTTGTCAAGTGCACGTTAACTCACAGGTAAACGCTGAAATATTTCATAACATTTATAACAAGAGTGCTTTACTCTGTTGAAACCAAAAACTAAAAAAAACCAAAACCAAAGCAATATCTACCACGTATAAAGCCATTGTATGCTTATAATGCTGCAATAAAACTATTATTCTCAAGCTCAAGAAAGATGTAGATATTCCACTGTCTTTACATGAACTTGGACCTTATTTTATCTGATTTACATGTCAGATAAACCATGTAAGATTAAAAACCCTTACGCAAACTATAAACAACAGCTATTAAAGGGAAAATAAAACAGGGCAAAATCTTATTCCAAACAAGGTAGAGCAGAGAGCTATAAATAAATGCAAATAAGCTCAGCTGGAGAATTTTTGATCTATAAGCAAAGTTCACGGTTAAAGAATTATTTATGGTAGCTGGGGTTTATTTACTCATGATCATAAATTTAATTATTAAATTTCCATAAAGATAGGGGAAATAATGATCCAGATTATAGGGGAATTTGAGATTTTGATTGCTTTACCATTATGGTCTGATTCACTAAACTGCATGCTAAAACTGTTTTTAGCATCTGATTCATTATGATAATGATATGTAGAGTGCACAATCACTAAACAAATGTTCAACAAAATTGTAGCACGCACAATAAATGTTTTCATAAATGTTATTAGGAAATAGCGCTTGAGTGTTAATAGCCCTTGAGCGCTATTTATTTCATTTTCAGTGCAGTTTTTCACTCAGTTCCACCTCCTCTATCCACAAATGTATAAAATGGAGGCAAGCATATGGTCTCACTGTCAGTGCTGCGTGCCCAGGCATGTAGGACTAGATTTAGATGAAAGAGATGGAGATTTTGGATGAGTTCTGTATTTTATCTATTTATTGATTTTGTATACTGTCATTTGGGAGTGCCAGCACAATGGTTCACATAGTTACAATAATATAAAAATAGAGTAAAAACACAAAGTTAATTAAATTATTAATACATGCAAAAGAAAATAAAATCAAAGCATACAGTAAAACTAGAGTAAAACCAGAAAGTTAAATGTTATTGATACATGTAAATGAAAATAAAATCAAAGCATACAGTAAAATTTGTTGAAAAAAGAAGATAAAAGAATAAATAAAAAGGAAGTGGGCCTTAATAAAGAACTGGCATAGATATTATTCTGAGTCCTGATAAGCCTTGTTGAATAACTATGTCTTTAGGTCTTTTCTGAAAGACTTTAGATCCGATTGTAGGCGTAGTTCAATTGGCAGGGAATTCCATATTTTAGAACTGGCAAGTGAAATGGCTCTTGCCCTAACCTGACCAAGGTGGGCTGATTGAACTGATCTTTGTTCGCGGATCTTAGGTTTCATTGTAGAATATGGAGACGGATGGCAGTATTTAGCCAGTCAGTTTGTTCCTCATAAATAATTTTATGTAATATGCATAGAATTTTATAATCGATCCGGTATTTAATTGGGAGCCAATGTAGAAAAATTAATATTGGAGTTATGTGATCGCATTTCTTCATGCCTGTTAGGATTCTGGTGGCTGCATTTTGTAAGATTTGTAAAGGGCGTATTGAAGACAATGGAAGACCAAGTAGAAGAGAGTTACAGTAATCTGTGTTTGCAAATATCAGTAGCTGTAATACAGTTCTAAAGTCATATTGGGCTAAAAGTGGATTTAAATATCAGAGTTAAGAGTTTGTTGTATCCTTCTCTGAGTTTGGTAGAAATGTGTTTTCTAAAGTTAAATTTGCTGTCAATGATTATGCCTAAATCACGAGTATGGGTTACAAGGTCTATTTCGGATGATTGGTCTTCTAATTTTAATGAAGGCAGGTTGATGGGAAGTGGTCTCCTGTCTAGAATTATAATTTCAGTTTTATTGACATTGAGAATGAGTTTCATATGTGTTAACAGTTGTTCGATAATTGATAGATCATAGCTGTCATTTTGAAGGTCGATTCATTGAATTTTTAATTGGGATCAGAATCTGTATATCATCGGCGTAAATATATATTGTGTGAGATCAAGACCAGCAAGTAAGTGTCAGAGAGAAAGCATGTATATATTAAATAAAGTGGCCGACAGAGAGGAACCTTAAGGAACTCCAGTACTGAGATTTAGTTTGTCAGAAGTGGAGTTCTTAATTTTGACTTGGAAAAAGTGGTTAGTAAGATAGGACAAAAACCATTGTAGTGTTGTGTCAGATAGTCCGATTTCAGATAATCTGTCAAGCAGAATAGTATGGTTAATGGTGTCGAATGCCATGGATAAATCAAGTAAAACCAGTAGATAACTTTGTCCATTGTCAAACCCCCTAAAGACAGTATCAGCTAGTGCAAGTAATACGGTTTCTGTGCTAAAATGCTTTCTGAAGCCAAACTGAAAGGGATATAAAAATGTCTTGTGATTCTTGTGTAGGAAGACCCCAAAAATATGGTGCATTCTTGTGGAGTTTGGTAGTGGTACAACAGACTAAGTGGAGGAGACCCAGGGATGATCATGGTTGCCTTGTTTGAAAAATATTCTATAGACTTGTTAATGTAATACTACTAAGAGACCACTGGATGGCATTTTATATGAATGAGCATTGTATCAATGTGATAAAGTGATATGGAGAAAATAGTGTGCAGGTTCCCTTATAGTTTTGGGCTTTTATGATTGGATGATCCAGGTTAAGTGGGATCTAAAAAAGGCTGGAGTTTGGTGGGTTTTTTCCCTTTTCTCACTGCCTTTTCCTGGAATTGAATAGAGTTTGGGGACCTCCAGAAATGTGCCCTGCTGGAGTAGCCAGCCTGCAGGCTGGTAGGCTCAGGGACCCTCCTGGTTTGGGATTGACCTGTAGGGGCTGCTCCCCTCAAGATGAGATGCCTGATGACACAAAGAAGGAGAGGTTTCCTCCTCACTTTCTGAAGCTTAATGAAGTGGTAAAATGGAGAGGCCAATGGCTGGAGGGTAGAGGGTTTTCCTTTTCCTTCTCCTGAGGAAGGCCCAAGAGGTGAAGAGCAGGAGTTCAAGAGGAGGGTGAATCCTAGTAGTAGAATGTCCCAGCGGAATCCTTGATGTGCAGTGATCCAGAAACCTGCATGACAAGGAAACCAGATTGAAAAAAGGTCAAAGTCCATAGGAAGTGTGACCGAATCTATGGATAATGGGAAACTGCATGTGGGTCCCTTTGGATATGAATTTTGATATGAGTATGTATAATGGGAACCCCAATTCCTAAAGCAATTTTGAAATCTAGCTAAGGAAAAGAAGGAGCAGGAGAGTCCCATGTAACTCATGCAGGTGGTTTGATATCTAACAATGTTGAGGAATGTAATTATAATATTTTCAAAATCCTGGCTGTAGAATGCCTATGAACTTCTGATAAAGTCAGCTTTGCTTTTATGTTTGCATCCATGTACATAGTTGAGTCACATCCCTACAAATAGTTGCTGGCCGAGTCATCCAATAATAAAAGGAAAGTGTTTTGAAGTGACTATGGTGTCTTCTGCATTTATTTGACCAACATTATTGGATGTTTGAAATCAGAGTTTATGGAAGAGGGATCCTCCCTGTCCAATCAGGAAAAAGAAATGTGTTTATTGTGATACCTAGGCTGTCACTACACAGGTCCACTTCACCTTCTGTATGACCAAATATTGAACCTAGCAAACAAATTTGGAAGGGATGAATCTTACACAATAGGGAAACCCTATTCCATCATTTTATGTACCCAATCAGGGGCTACATTTGTTTCCTGTTTGTTTTTCTTCCTATTTGATGTTTGTTCTCTGCTGTCATTGGCCCCCATATACTAAATTGTGTTAATGCTAATGCAGGCTGATTAATATGCAAAATTATGGTAATAAGCTAATTTTTAAACTAATGTAAACCCCATCTAAGGGAGGTACCACATAAATAACACCACCTCTCAGCTATATGGTTGAGAATGGGTACACAACTAATGGTTCTTTCAGGGAAGGAGAGGCTGAATCAGAAAATTTAAATAAAATAATAGTAGTAAAATACTACTATTACAGATAATATAAGCAAAATCAGTGCTTGCACATTTACATAACACATTTCAATTCTTATACTCTATAGGAAATAGAAGCACATGGCATTATAGTAAAAGAATAATTTATTAGCACTGGAAAATTTAAAAAATTAGCTTTTTTGTTCCAGGTCAAGCAAATTAAGAATGAGTTCCCAAAGTTCCTGCCTAAATTACAGCTAGAATATTAGCATAAATTCCAAGTTTAATCTCATGTGATTGTTAAATCTTAGGTGTTCCAATTGAGTGGGTAATGAAGGTAGTTGTAAGCTGCTTGGGGAATCTGCAATGTCTTTCAGTGCTCTGCATGTACTGGACAATTCCAGCTAAAATAAATCAAAGGTTCTCTCTCTATTCTCAATAAAATCATGACAAATCATTTGAAATTTTCCCTAAAACTAAATTAGGTTAATACTAATAGTGTGCAAGCACTAACCTAATAATAATAATAATCATAACCGGAGTGAAGGCCATCACTAAACTTCGGTATATAAAAACATACAAATAAATAAATAATACTGCTCATGTAGCCTGAAATAAAAAAATCAGTAAATACCTAAAAATCACCTTACTTGCTCTTGCTACAAAATAAACAACTATCTGTCTCAATACTACAGGATAAGTAATTTTCTTAAGGTTAAAGACCCCAGGAATCCACATACACATACAAGGGGGAGGGGAGTTAAGATGGTGGCATAAGCCAGATGTTTGCTTCAGCTGCTCTCCAAGTTTCTTTGGTTTTTACCTGTTTCTTTGATGATGCTGTCCAAGAGGAGAGGAAGGGTGAGGGTTTTCCTTCCATGTCCTTACTCCGTCCAGATCAGCCCTCCATTGATGAATTCACGCCTCCCACTTCATTTTTGCGGGCTTCAGAGGCAGAGAGGAATTCCACCATCACCTGGGGAGGTCTTCCTGAGCCCACTGGACAGCCAACCTACCACCACCACCACACAAATTGCCTTGCAGGAGGACACTGGGTCACAGCTTAGGTGCACGGCGATGATCTCACTGGAGACGTCCACATGGAGGGAACTATTGGTGTTGCTCCCTTTTTAGAGTTGACCTCTCTCTCTCTCTGTGAATATGCTGGCGAGGATTCTAGCGTTATCATCCATGATTTGATTCAGGAGCATGTTTCAGCAGAGTTACTGCCAATGGCAGCTGTCCATAGAGAGGGTGAGTCAAACATGTCTCGAGTCTCTTCTGGGAATGTAAATCTGGCAGTGGTGACACTTGATGCACTATGGGATTTTGTAGCTAATTGATCCCAGTCATTTATGGACCATTCCCACAAGGCTGAGGCTATTTCTCAAAAACTGGATATGGCTGTTAAAGACCATCAGCATATTTTCTATGAGCTGCTGAGAGGCTTCAGTATTTGGAAAAGGAAATATAGATGGTGAATACCATGATTATTCGAGAGCGGGCTTTTTTCACTATAAGAGTGGAAAATATGGAGAATCAACTTTAATATCTCAATTTAAGATTCACAAAATTCTCTAAAGTTATAGGAGAACTTCCTTGGTTTGCTTTGAGGAAATATTTTTTTGGAAGTTTTTTTACAAATCCCTACAGATCGAATCTCCACTTTCAATAAAGTCTTTTTCTTCCTTATAAGTAACGTTCTGGACAATTGGGATTTAGGGAATTTGCATTTTTGGAGACTAAAAAGAATGAGATTATTGAGAGGGCTACACTTATTGGGCTGGGTTTTAAAAGCCCTACAAGCGTAAATCCAGAGGAATTTCATGCGGGGGGGGGGGGGGGTTACGCCTGCTAGGCCTATTTTATAAAGGCCCGGCGACGAGCATAAAACCCTGGGATGCGTCTAAGTCCCGGGGCTTTACTAAAGGGCCGGGGAGGGGGGCGGGGCCAGAGGCTACGCTGTGCCGGGGATCGTGCGCCGGCAGTTGGCCGGCGTACGCAACTTACTTCAGCCCCAGGGCTGAAGTAAGTTTGGAAATAAAAGAAAGGAAAAGGTAGGGGGGAAAGGGCGGGGAAGGTGGGGTGGGGGATAGGGAAGTTTCCTCCAAGGCCGCTCCGATTTCGCCTGCACGCCGGTTTGAAAATCTACCCATTGTTTCCTTTTTATATGACCAAGATTTGAGTTTGGTAATGAAGAATTCCTTTAAATATATGAATATAAGTTTCCTAGGTGAATTAGTTAGGATCTATCCAGATCCTGCTTAGGTCACCCAAGAAAAGAGGAAAGATTTCCTTATTTTGGGTCAGGAGGTTCAGGCTCTTGGTGCTTCCTTTCTTCTCAGATATCCTTGCAAATGTATAGTTAAATTGAATGCAGACACTTGTTTTCTTTGCCCCTGAACAGCTTAAGGGGTTTTTGGATGCTAGGACTGGGAATTTGCTTTCTAATACCTAAATGCATTGAGAAAATGTCTTTCATGTGTGTTTTTTGAAGTGGATACAGCTTATATTATAGCAATTTTTTCAATTACCTCTTTTTGTAATAATCTCTTTATTTTCCTACTCTCCTTTTTAATGATTGATTGGGCTACGTAGTGAGAGGACGTTTTGTTTCTTGTCTCTCTCTTCATTACTTTTATTGTTATATTTTTAGAGGTCTCTCCTCTCACATTGGGGTAGATTTTAAAAAGCATTTACTGGAGCAAAACTGGTTTTTGCTCGAGTAAATACACTTTACTCAAGTAAGTGGGCTTTTCAAAATTGCTACAATATATGCCATTGAATTGTCCATAGGATTTACTCAAGTAAGTGCACTTTACTCGAGTAAATAGCTTTTGAAAATTGCTACGATAGTATGTCACATTTACATGCGTAACTCCTTTGAAAATGACCCCCATTGTTTCTGTGCTGAGATTGTTCTTTTTTATGTTTTCAAATGCAATACAAACATAAATTAAAAAACAAAACAAAACCCTGGAACCAGATTTAAAAATCGTCATTAGGTTGGCCGCCCTCCAATTCTCAGATATCATGGCTGATTTGAATGAGAAGTCAGATTGCAATAATAAGTCTGTAATTTTATTTTTAGTTCTTTCAGAATACTGGTGTGTAGAGTATATCAGCCGGTTCCTGTGACTTGTTACTCTTTAGTTTGCCTATTCACATTATTACTTCTTGTCAGTTC
Organism: Rhinatrema bivittatum; assembly: GCF_901001135.1. Taxonomy (NCBI): domain Eukaryota; kingdom Metazoa; phylum Chordata; class Amphibia; order Gymnophiona; family Rhinatrematidae; genus Rhinatrema; species Rhinatrema bivittatum. The sequence goes on along the minus strand of NC_042620.1, from coordinate 48,546,680 downwards.
AACATGTTTTCCTTCATTAGCTTTGAATTATAACCTTCAAAGAAGGCATCCAGAGTAGTTACCTCCCTGATACCCTTCTTAGTAAAGACCAAAACAAAACATTCATTTAGTTTTTCTGAACACAAGAACATAAGAAATTGCCATGCTGGGTCAGACCAAAGGTCCATCAAGCCCAGCATCCTGTTTCCAACAGTGGCCAATCCAGGCCATAAGAACCTGGCAAGTACCCAAACACTAAGAAGATCCCATGCTACTGATGCAATGAATAGCAGTGGCTATTCCCTAAGTCAACTTAATTAATAGCAGGTAATGGACTTCTCCAAGAACTTAGCCAGACTTTTTAAAACTCAGCTACACTAACTGTACTAACCACATCCTCTGGCAACAAATGCCAGAGCTTAATTGTGCGTTGAGTGAAAAAGAATTTTCTCTGATTAGTCTTAAATGTGCTACTTGCTAACTTCATGGCCTGCTATGGCCTTGTCTTCCCTGAATGCCCCATTTATCCCTTGGTCATCTTGCAGTCCAAACAAATCCCTCACAGCCTTCTTACGTTGAATATACTTAAAATAGTTTTTATTTTTGGTTTTTGCCTCTTTGGCAAGCTTCTTTTCAAATTCTCCTTTGGACTGTTTTATTAATGCCAGTTCTTATACTCTTTCCTATCTTCTTCATTTAGAACCTCTTTCCAGTTTTCGAAAAGGTGTCCTTTTCTCTTTAATATCCTCTTTCACCTCATTATTTAACCATGCTGGCAGTCAGTTGGTCTTCTTTCTATCTTTTCTAATGCAGATAATGCATCTTGTCTGGTTTTCCAAAATGGTGTTTTTAAACAGTGTCCATGCATTATGCAAACTTTTAACCTTTGCAACTACTCCTTTTATTTATTTTTTTAGTGTCCTCATTTTCTAAGAGTCTCCTTGTTTAAAGTTATATGCTACCGCAGTAGTTTTCCTTAATGGTCTCCTTTCGGTGGTTATATTATATTTGATTTGGTTATGATCCCTATTGCCAAGAAGCCCCATCACTGTTATTTCTTACACCAGGATCCTGCATCGCAGTGAGTATTCCCCCCCATCAATGGTTCTGGGACCAGCTGCTCCATGAAGCAGTTATTTATAGCATCTACAACTTTATTGCCCTAGAATGTCCTGACGAGACATTTTCCTAATCAGTACTGGAGTAATAGAAATCTTTCATTATTATTGTGCTGCCTGTTAGAATTTCATGATCTATCTCATCATCCTGATCACTCAAATGGTAGTATGCATACTATTTCCCCCCGGCTATACTTCTTCCCAACAAACACACTGAATTTCTATCCATAGAGATACCAGAGTGCATTTTGTTTCCTGCAGGACTTTTATCCTTTGGCTCTATTCCATCCTTAACATACAGTGTCACCCCTCCACCAACTTGACCTGGCCTATCATTTTGATATAACTTGTGTATCTTGGTATCACAGTGTCCCATTGGTTATCCTCCTTCCAGTAGGTCTCTCAGCCGCCTATTATGTCTACATCTTCTTTCAGTGCCATATAGTCAACTCTCCAATCTTATTTTTTAGACTTCTGGCATTTGCAATGCAAAGTGAGTTTCAATTTGTATTCTCAGCCTGCCTAGTATTTGAAATGGGTAGTTTGGAATCATTATCTCTGTCTGCTCTTTATTTAAATGCACCTGAGCTTCTTCTGCCTTTGTCACAATCTCTATTTTGAGATATTCTAATTTCCACCTTTATGCCAGTATACTTTGAAGATACCTCACTCTGAACCATGCTCGCCTGAGCAATTGTCGGCTTTCCCCATGATCTAGTTTAAAAGCTGGTCCATTTCCTTTTTAAAGGTTAGTGCCAGCAGCCTGGTTCCACTCTGGTTAAGGTGGAGTCCATCCTTTCAGAATAGGCTTCCTCTTCCCCAAAATGAAGCCCAGTTCCAAAAAAATCTAAAGCCATCTTCCCTGCACCATTGACACTTTGGAACTCTGCCTGCCTCTCTTTCCCTGCATGTGGAATGGGATCACTTCAGAGAATGCTACCCTCAAGGTTCTGATTTTCAGCTTTCTACCTAAATGCCTAAATGTGTCTTCCCTAACCTTCCTCCCACACCTTCTTAATCATTGGTAAACAAATGTACCATAACAGCCGACTCCTCCCCATCGCTCTCTAAAATCCTATCTAGGTGATGTGTGAGGTCCACCACCTTCGCACCAGGCAGGCAATTTACAAAGCAATCCTCATGCTCATCAGCCACCCAGCTATCTACAGTTGTAATGATTGAATCACCAGCCATCCTCACCCTTCCTTCCTGGGTGCATGCCTCTAGAGACACATCCTCTATGCGGGAGGATACTGCATATCACCTGATGGGTAGGTCCTAGCTACAGCATCACAACTGCCACATCAAGCTGATACTCTCCTTCCAGGCATCCTTGCTTCTCCAAGGCAACACAGAGATTGCCAGACTGGAGGTGGGACTGTTCTATTATGTCCCTGAAGGTCTCCCTCTATGTACACTCGGTCTATCTTAGTTTCTTCAGGTCTGCCACTCTAGCCTCTAGAGATTAGACTCGTTCTCTGAGAACCACGAACTCTTTGTATCGAGTGTACCCATACAGCCTCTCACCAACTGGTAGATAATCATAAATATGGCATAAAGTGCAAAAGACTAGAAGGCCCTCTCTCCCTGCTGGACTGCTGTCTCCAACTTAATGTTGTTGCGTTATTAATTAAGGTTGCTAAGGGAGTAGAGATGCTTAATGTAATGTAAAGTCCTTTAAATTTATGACCTGCAGGGGGATAACAGTTAATTTATTGATAAGGGTTGGGTTACTTCCTTGTTTTATCTAAATCCCTGATTGATTCTTGTTGTGAAAAATGTCCCTCTTGTCCTCTTAATTGGGATAACAGTCTATAAATCAAAGAATGTGCTTGAGGTGAGTGGAAGGGAAGAAAAAAAAGAGACACTAAAAATTAGCCTAGCGTTCATTTTTAAACAAAGCACATAAAGAGAGAGAGAGAGAATACCAATTTACCCCACAATCTCTCTTCTTCCCCAAGCTTTTTAATCCCAAAATATCCCAGCAAAGCAATATTTACAAATCCTCTTCAATCACCAGCAAAATCACCTTCTGCTCTCACTACTCTCTCAGGATACTGCTGCAGAACTGCATGATAAGACAGCAGATGTGTAGTTTACAATCCCCAAAACAAGGTCAAATGTCCTGGGGAATACCCATTTCAGAATGAAATGGTTGGCCTTGTTGGAAGGAGGGGGTGGATCTATTACCTAGGAAAGGAGCAGCCTTAGAAGGGAATATGGCAAGTGTCAGCAGAAGAAGTGAGATTTATGTGCTTCAGCACCTACACTTACCTGTTTCTTCTTGGTATAACAAGTGGTAGCTACTGGTGTACAGAGCATATTCACAGCTCCAGCCACAGCTTGGATCACACAACTAAATGAGGATCACATAACTAAATGGTTAACCCGTGGTTGGATGTGCGATTTGGAGGCATGTCCACAGCCCCATATGCTATAAGGGGGATTAGCGTGTCCAAAACGTGCATCCAACTTCCAGCGAAACTAATAGCGCTCATCACATGCAAATGCATGTTGATGAGGCTATTAGTTATTCACCCCAGATCTAAAAAAAAAAAAAAAATGTGCACCAACTCGCACATTTTTATGCTCAGAAATGAATGCCTGTTTAAGGCAGGTGTTAATATTTGAGCAACCCAAAATGTTGTACTGAAAAGCTGAAAATACTGCTTTTCTGTATATCTTCCAACTTATTATTGTGGCGATATTGTCAGAGGAACCAAAGGTTTAAAACGTTTTTTTTTTTAAAAGTGCCGGCGGTCAGGTTGGGGAAACGGATGCTCAATTAATGAGCGGCCATTTTTCTAACCCGCTGACAGCCGACCTCTCCTGGGCGCCTGCTGCCAAGGAGGTGCTAGAGGTGTGCAATTGTCCCTAGCACCTCCTTGGCAGTGCGGCCCCTTGTTTAAATATTGAATCTCGCACCCAGGAGAGGTGCCTGGGCGCGCACGTTAGGAAAGCGGGCACTCAACAGTGAGCACCTGTTTTCCACACTCATTCATTGCATTGGCCCCGTGTCCTTAATTTGCACCACAAAACCCCATATTTTGTGTGCCATAGCTAAAGGAGCTTATTATTAGGGATGTGCAGAGCAAAAGTTTAAGTTCATATGTCCATATGTCCAAAGGGGGTCCCATTTGCGGTCAATATGGACATAAACAGAATTCAATGATTTGAGTATATGTCCATATGTGCAAATAAAAATTTAAACCCCTCACCCTCCTTAATCCCCCCCCCCCCAAGACTTACCACAACTCCCTGGTGGTCCAGCGGGGTCAGGACACCATTTCTGACCAACTTTGCAAGGAGCACGTGACGTCGGCGTCACGTCGGAGTGACGCGGCGTCACGTGATTCCCCGCGAGTTCCCTCCGGCACCCTCGTTCGGCCCAAAAGGAACTTTTGGCCAGCTTGGGGGGGCCTCCTGACACCCCCCAAGCTGGCCAAAAGTTCCTTTTGGGCCGAACGAGGGTCCCGGAAGCGACCCCGCGGGGAATCACGTGACGTCGGCGCCACGTCAGAGTGACGCGGCGTCACGTGATTCCCCGCGAGTTCCCTCCGGCACCCTCGTACGGCCCAAAAGGAACTTTTGGCCAGCTTGGGGGGGCCTCCTGACACCCCCAAGCTGGCCAAAAGTTCCTTTTGGGTCCAACGAGGGTCCCGGAGCGAACCCACGGGGAATCACGTGACGCCGCGTCACTCCGACGTGGCGCCGACGTCACGTGCTCCTCGCAAAGAATTTCAGAAATGGCGTCCTCACTCCTCGCTGGATCACCAGGGAGTTGTGGTAAGTCTTTGGGGGGGGGATTAAGGAAGGTGAGGGGTTTAAATTTTTATTTTGGATCAACAATCGCGATTTCCAACTTATTCAAGATAGCTATGTTGAATAAGTTGGAAATCCGATCGTTTATGTCTCATCACTTTTTTAAGTTAAAAAAAAAAAAAAGTAGCGTTTTACATTTATGTTCAATACGAATGCACACCCCTACTTATTATGTTCACGCGTGAACCAGCAGCAGAGTGCTTGTTATCAGATACACTCCCCACTACCTCCATTGACTCAAGGCCAGAATCTTCTTGCATTGAGTTTGGATGGCCACATGATCGTGCATTATTTAACTGGCAACTTTTCATTTGGTTTAGGACAATACCAGCTGCATGACAGTCTTCTAAGGGCTCAAATCTGTGCAAAAGGAGTTGCACAGACTTGCGGAAGTCATTGTCCTACACATGACAAAGATGGTGTATGAGGTGTGCAATCAACAGACTGACCACAGCTGTTTCTGTGTTTTTGAGATCCCCAGAACAATAGCAAAATCATGCCTTTCTAGTGTGGAATAGCCATTTATCAGTTAATAAAACCTTTGTGTCCAGCAGTGGTTGAGCACCAGTTGTCATGTGTTAACTATTTATTTGAAAAGACATTTTGGTGATCTTGCAGTTTGCGTTAGAAGTTATAAAACTGTGTTGATGTGTTTTTCTTTTCCAAAGAGAAGTGTGGAAGATGTGTGAAACCCTGGGTGAGATGGATCCAATCGACTGCACCCAGAATCACATAGAGAAAGATGGACCCTATCAGCTCTCAGTTTCTCTCCGTTTCTGCCCAGGAAACCATTACACATCTGAGTTCCAGGCCCTTTTGCATTAAAACCAATAACAGCCCCTTTTCCTTCACTATAGACAGCACTGATAATAGGCACAGTCTTTTGCATCCAAAAATCATACTGAGAAGCAATGTGGTTTCCAACTTCTTTACTGCTAGTTGATTAGATGACTAAAAAATACTTACAGCACTCCATTCAGCATTTACATACAACTGATAAATAATAGGACAGCAGAAAGATGAATAAACTTGTGACCTCACTCTTCTACTAAAGTCTCTGATTCTTTCTGGAAGCCAATTCATTATCATTTGCTCTCCTGCTTTTACAAGTTACTCAAATTAAAGATAGTCCAATCCTCCTTCCACTTCCAAATTTATCACACATCATCTCCTCACTGTAGGGTGGTTAGAACACAGTCCCAATCATTTATCAGAAGGTAAATTCTATTTCACTTGCCTTTTCTGTATCTTCTTAAATCCTTCTGAAAGTACCAAGTGGGCACTCCCTTCTCAAGCACCTCTCACTTGAGTCAGCAGCACGGACAGTTCTTAGAAAAAACCTTCAGCTCCTTCCCTCCTTGCCATGGGCAGAGATCCTTTCCTCCTAGATGAATTCCTCCACACTTCAGGTTCTTTCAGAATGAAAGAATGAAGTAGTAACTGAGTCCCTGGTACCAAGGTCACTCAGCTCTAAAAACAGAAAATAATAACTGAAACCGAAACAAGGGGAGAAAATCAAAACAAAAGATTGGAAGAGTAGACAAACTTGCTTGCCTCAAAACTGAGGAGATAGTGCGCAAAAAAAAAAAAATCCAGACATTTTAAAGTGGAAACTCCTCTGCATTGGGTCACTAACAGGTCTATCCCCTGGAGGAGTGATAGCACACGGCCAGAATCTTCCCCACCCTTGATTTAATGTTACACAGGAGCGCCCCAATCCTCTGTGACCAGTTCACCCAATGGAATTCTCCATAAATGGTTTAAAAAAGCAAAATCAATCAGAAGGAGGCTAGATTAACAGGCTGACCCTCAAAAGGGAAAAACAGACAGTCCTAGAATAAGTTAGGAAAATAACAGGAGACAGAGAATTCCTGTTTTCAGGAAATCCAACTAAAATTCCAACCAGTCTAACCAAAATTCAAACTAAAATCCACGTTCCTAAGGTGAAGCCTGGTGGTGATAAACAGCTAGAACATAGCATCTGCAGTTCCCACACGGGAAGTAAAACCCCAGACCTATGCTTTCTACTGAATAGCTCTGAACCTCCCGAGCTGGTTAGTACCCTCCTTCTGGTAAGGAAACCAGAGGTTCCTTACTTGTGTTATAACTCAAGGGTCTGTAGATAAACTTTTCCAGTCTCATCTCAAACGTCACCTTCATCTTCATACGTCACCTTCAGCTTCACTTCATCTTCACCTCACTTTCATCTTCATCTTCACCTTCATCCTTCACCTTCATCTTCATCCTTCATCTTCACCTTCATCTGTCACCTTCATCTCATACGTCACCTTCATCTTCACTCATCAATTTGTAAATAATTGATACAGTTATCTAGTTACTGTCTGCTATTTCTTCCTCTTCCCAGTTCCAGCACCCCTGTTCATTGTAACTTTTGTATTCTCTATACCATGTTAATAGTTAGTTAGGTTACGACCCTTGTTATTTGTAAACCGACATGATATGATCTGTATCATGAATGCCGGTATAAAAAAGCACTAAATAAACAAATAAATAAATCTTTCAGTCAATATATGCATGCTGATAGCAGAACCATTTCAATAGAATACATGAAAACAAATTAACAATGAGTTTGAGGCAGAAGTTGAATTTTAGGCCTTAAAAAAGTACAATCTTTATTATTCTCTGGTATTGATTATTGTAACTCTCTCCTAACAGGTCTCCCACTATGCGCTATCCATCCATTGCAGATTATCCAAAACTCAGCAGCAAGACGTTTAACTGGCGCTCCCATTCATGAACATATCGCTCCTGTCCTTGAAACATTACACTGGCTCCCAATTGCATATCGTATACAATACAAGCTCGCCATGATCATACACTCAACTATTTATAACTTATTTATTTATTTATTTAGGCATTTTTATATACCGAAACATATTGTATACACTTCATGTCGGTTTAGAATTCAATGGACAGTCTTTAACGACATATCCCAAAACCATTCAATAAAATAAAAATAAAAATAAAATAAAATAACCCTATATATAGTAAAAACATATAAAATTACACTATACTCATTCTAAAAAATAACACTGAATGGTAAGTTTGCTGACTTACACTTTGAACTGCCAATGCAGCGTATGCTGTTCAAAATATTAGACAGTAAAGCTGTCATTTGATTTGGGATCAGAAAAGTAGTAGTATGGAGGTAGGCTACAGTCCTCTTCTTATCACTTCCCTGGCTTAGAGGGGGGATGTGCCATGGATTTGCGGTGAGAGAGGAGGCCAAGTCCTAGAATTTTAAAGGAGGGAGGATTATTTATTTATTTATTTATTTCAGATTTTTATATACCGACATTCTCAATACAATTATCGAATCATTGCGGATCGAATCATTGCAGATTGCGGATGGGGCCTTGACTTGTGGGTGGGGGTCGACTTGCTGCCTTTGGGGTGTGGAGAGAGTAGAGGCATCCTGCATTTGCAGCCTCCTCATACCAATTCCAGGTACTCTGCAGCCCCTGCTAACCGGCCATCTTTCTCTGGTACATGCAGTGCATGCCACACGGTATACTGCTGAGTGCAGTTGCATTCAGTTTAAAATGTCCATGTTAATGCTGCCACATTCTGCAAATAATTATTTTAGCGAATCCATTAGAACTGGCTGGTGACATATGTTATCTGCTGATTTTAATTTGCTTTGCTATATGGACTTCTTGATGTTTCATTTTTTGTAAGACTCATGCCAAAAGCAACAGGCCAAATGGGAGATCTGCTTGGAACATGAGAAATCTTTCTGCCTATCCTCTATCTGGTGACTTGAGCATTGCGACATGCCATACTTTAAAATCAAATGGAATCTAATTGAGTTGAACATCTGAGTCTGGAGTCATAAAATGTGTATCATGTCATAGCTGTTGTAGAAGAGGGATTAGAACTTGCATCTAGACTTCTAAGTCATAATTCAACAGCAAAACAAAGAAAAGCACTTCACTGAGCCTAGACGTCAGTACAAAAGACTAAACTTGGCTGGATACCACAGTCATTTAAAAATGTATCTGTTCATTGATAGCAGACCTCATTCTTTTGGTGCCAAATTACAGCATTCAACAAAATACTGATAAAACTGTAACATTAGCTATTAGGTTGGGCTTTATAAATCACGTTAATAATACCCTTAGTGCCTGACTGATTGTCTGTGGAGGAAACTGCACATTTGACACTTGCTTATACATTTATTGACAGAATTAAATAGATAAGAACACTGCAGCCTAGCCGGACAATATGTAGAAAATGCTACTGAAAGAGCATTGTGCAGCATTTCAGTGATTCAAATGCTATGAAAAAGGATATTATAATGGTGAATCAAGCCAGAAACTAAAGACAAGAATATTCTTCACAGACACAAAATACACTCATGAGGTGAGATTGCATTGGGATTATAATAAGGAAATTCAAGACTACCCAGAAAAACATATGATATTTAAACTTTAAAACACATAAAAAGTGTTTAAAAATAAAAGTCAAGTTTATGAATATTGAAAATGAAGTGTATTCCTTTGTTTTATTATCCTTGCCTCCCCTCTTCACCCCAAGAGACTCTGCTGGGTAGGTTGTGGACCCCTGTCCCTGTGGGAGAGCTGGTTGGGAGGAGGGAACTGTACTGCACCCCTGAGGATCCATCTGAGAGCTTGCTGCCTGGTCACATATATGACTACACTGAGACACCACCAACCTCGGGCAGAACAGCAGAATCTTCCATCCTGAGGGGCAGGCGGTTTACAACTGAACCTTCTCCAGTGCTTTCTTCAACAACCGACTTGTGAGAGGCTCCACCTTCTCAGAGTACTTGGGGATAAACCTTGTGTAATACCCCCGTGAAGCCTAGGAATGCTCTCACTTTCGCTTTTATTTGTGGGACTGGCACCCGAGTGATCACCTCAATCTTCTGGGTCTGCAATTGCTGCTGCCCTGTAGCAAGGACCTGTATCACTTGCTCCATCGTCCCTGCTTCTCAAATGGCCTCCAAACAGTGTATCTCTCTGGGGGAAGGAGAGGGAAATCAAAAATTAAAAAAAACCAAAAACTGCTAGCATATCTGGCCCTTACTTACTGCTTGAACTCTGATTGCATAGGCAGGGCTAGCCTCCTTGGCCTGTTGTAACTGGACTAAGCAACTGAAACTGAAAGGCCCTGGGAAAAAAAGAAAAAAAAAGATTCTGCAGGGTTTTGTTTTGTTTCTTTCTACTGCAGCTGTGGGCTTCTGCCTATGCTTCCCGCTTAAGCAAGAAGATCCCACTGGTGCCACCATATGTTGTAATGTGACCAATCATGGCTTAGGAAACAGCCAAGAGGAATAAGGAGGCAGACTCTGGCTTTTTCCATAGGTGCACATTTATTTACAGTGAGAAAACAAAATAGAAAACAAATGTAGCTCACCTTGCAGAACTGGTAGCACTCAGACATTACACATAGCAGGTCTGAGCATAAACAGGGTTCCTGCCTGCTCCACGGGGCCTCTCTAGCCCTTCCTGGCCCTGGTTCTGTATAGTAATGTAAAGGGAGCCTCCCTTCACTCAGAAGCTTTTGCAGGGCTGATCCTTAAGGAAGAGCGGGCTGGATAGCTGTGGCTGGCCCTTAAGGTGGAGGGAGTTTCCTGTATACTCTTTCACATGTGTATAGGTGCTTCTCTGAACTTCTCTGTGGCAAACATGGATTATGTGAGGTCTTTCTTTTATACGGGCTGATACAGTAAAGGTTGCGGGAGAGCGGGCGAGTGCCCGCTCTGCCGGCGCGCGCACAGGCCACTCTCCTGTGCGTGCAATTTAGTATTCAAATGAGGGCCCACGGTAAAAAGTGCGCTAGGGACACTAGCGCTTCCCTAGTGCCTCTTTTTTGACAGGAGCGGCGGCTATCAGCGAGTTTGACAGCCGATGCTCAATTTTGCCGGCGTCAGTTCTCAAACCCGCAGACAGCCACGGGTTCGGAAACCAGATGCCGGCAAAATTGAGCGTCCGGTTTTCAACTTACGAGCCGCGGGCTGATTTTAAATTTTTTAAAAATTTTAAATTATTTTTTACTTTTGGGACCTCCGACTTAATATGGCCATGATATTATGACAGAGGGTGTACAGAAAAGCAGTTTTTACTGCTTTTCTGTACACTTTCCCGGTGCTGGCAGAAATTAACGCCTACCTTTGGGTAGGCGCTAATTTCTGAAAGTAAAATGTGCGGCTTGGCTGCACATTTTACTTACTGAATTGCGCGGGAATAACTAATAGGGCCATCAACATGCATTTGCATGTTGCGGGAGCTATTAGTTTCAGGGGAGTTGGCTGTGCGTTTTCGACGCTCTATTACCCCCTATTGAATAAGGGGTAGAGCTAGCGTGTCGAAAACACGCATCCAAACACGGGTTAACAGTGCGCTTCGCATCAGCCCGAAGAAGAGAGATGCGGCCCGAAGAAGATCAGCATGGTTTGGAGCAAAAGAGGAGCAACATCAGCCACTGCAGCTAATGGGACTCTTTTCTCGAGGCTGCAAGAGCTGGAAGTGGAGGAGGCTGCTGCTGTAGGTAGAGTTGGAAGTGTAGGAAGTTGCTACTGTTGCTAGTTTGGTGGGGCGAGAGAGAGAGAGAGATTGAGTGAGTGAGCAAGCATATATGTTTGAGATCCTGTGTGTGTGTGTGTGTGTGTGTGTGTGTGTGTGTATGAGAGAGAGAGGCGGTATGCATGTAAGTGTGTGATTGAAAACCTGTTTGTGTGAAAAAGAGTATATGTGTATAATTAAGAGCCGGTGTTTATAAGTAGATGAGAGAGCATGTGTGTCTGTGTGTGACTGAGAGCTGGTGTAGGTGAGAGAGCATGTGAGTATGTGATTGAGAGCCTTTGGGGTAGATTTTCAAATAGCGCGAATTGGCCTACTTTTGCTGGCGCATCAGGCGCAAGCAAAAGTAAGCTGGATTTTAGTAGATATGCGCGGAGCTGCGCGTATCTGCTAAAAACCTGGATCGGCGCGCGCAAGGCTATTGATTTTGTATAGCCGGCGCGCGCCGAGCCGCGCAGCCTACCCCCATTCCCTCCGAGGCCGCTCCGAAATCGGAGCGGCCTCGGAGGGAACTTCCTTTTGCCCTCCCCTCACCTTCCCCTCCCTTCCCCTACTTAACCCACCCACCCGGCCCTGTCTAAGCCTCCCCCTTACCTTTGTCGGGGGGATTTACGCCTCCCGGAGGGAGGCGTAAATCCCCGTGCGCCAGCGGGCCTCTTGCGTGCCGGGATGCGACCTGGGGGCGGGTACGGAGGGCGCGGCCACGCCCCCGGACCGCCCCGGGCCGTAGCCACGCCCCCGTACCCGCCCCCAAAACGCTGCCGACACACCCCCTAAACGCCGCGACGACCGGGCCCGCCCCCGACACGCCCCCCTCGGAGAACCCCGGGACTTACGCGAGTCCCGGGGCTCTGCGCGCGCCGGTAGGCCTATGTAAAATAGGCTCACCGGCGCGCAGGGCCCTGCTCGCCTAAATCCGCCCGGATTTGGGTGGATTTAGGCGAGCAGGGCTCTGAAAATCCACCCCTTTGTGTAAGTGAGAGAAAGAGAGAGAGCGCATGTGTGTAAGTATGTGAATGAGAGTCTACGTGTGTGAGAGAAAGAGAAAACATGTATGTAAGTGTGTGATTGAAAGCCTGTGTGTGTAAGTGTGAAAAGACAGATAGCATATGTGTAAATGTGTGATTAAGAGCCTATATAAGTGATAGAGAAAAAGCATGTGCATGTGTGCATGATTGAGAGCCTATGTAAGTAAGAGAAAAAGCATGTGTATATGTGTGTGTTGAAAGCCAGTGTGAGAGAGAGAGCTTTTGTGTGACAGAGAGAGGAGAAAGTTGCAAGCTAACCATCCCTCCTCCTGCTAATTCAAAATGATCTCAGGGCATCTGGATATCAAACATTCCCAGGTATGCAGAGAAAAACATTTTTTTATCCTTTTAATTTTTCATTATTGGGTCTTTGTGTCTGCTATTTTGAAATATTTTATTGGCATCTAGAAATTTTTGATATGGGTTTTTAATTATGGAATATTCCATTCATCAGCTGTTTTGAAATAATCTCTTCTTTTTATTAGTATGGTTTTACTGCTATTGATTTTATATTTCTTGATTTGTTTTATGAAGACTGGTAGTTTCTTTTTTTTCTTTGTTACACTGCATACAGTCTCCCTGGCTTGTTGCAGTTTTCAATTCAGTTTTTGTCTGCAGGTTTCTAGTTATGCTTTATGGTCTCTTTATTCTTTGTTAGGTGTGGGTCTGCACATGTGACTAAGGTGAGGTATTCTGCTGGCGTGTAGTTTCTGCGTAAGGCTTTATAGCAGCCTAGCTTGATCCGTTATCCTAATAGGAAATGCATTGGTGCCTTAAAGCCTGGTGTAATATTTTCAGTATTGCCTTTTCTTTGGTAAGGTGGTTACTGTTTGAGTGCTGGAATTTAGTGCTGTTTTGGTATGGGATGTTTACTATTTATGCAATTTCTGTTCAGAGTACTTATCTTTCCCTTGTGCCAATCTTAATAATAATAATAATAATACTGGACCTTTATTTTTTTATTTCTGTTGTAAATTGTAATGAGCAGTGTGTCACACATGTGAGCGTGGTCTGTCAGGTGTGTCACGATGGGAAAAAGGTTGAGAACCACTGCCCTAACGGATCTTGGATGGGCCATTCCAGGAATGGTCAAACTTCTTGCTACCTTGCATTTTCTTGCCACTGGCTCATTCCAGAATACAGTGGCTGTGGTGTCTGCCATGGACCAGTCATCATTTTCAAGGTGTTTCAGCCAGGTCCTGAGGGCTTTGATGACATAGTTCAGGGAGTTTATTAGGTATCCACAGCAGCTTATGGAGTGGCAGGAGATGAAGCATAGCTTTTGCGACATAGCTACAGTATATACTGGTGTATATGTTGAGAAATTTATGCCAGAAAATAAGCCCCAAAAAGCTGGCTCGACTTATACACGCATACTATATTTGTGCACTGTTTTTTTCTTTTTGCCCGTTTCGTATTTGGATTCAGGGTGGGCGATTTCGGTCCCCCTTGGATCGGAATTTTTTTTTTTTGTCAAAATTTTGTTTAAAAAAAAACACACCCCAAAGCCCCCCCCCCCACCATCCTGACCCTCCCCCAAGGGTCAGGATGGGGGGGGGGGCCAAAGTCCCTGGTGGTCTAGCGGGAGGTCCCGGGTGTGATTTCCCATTCCCGGGCCATCAGCTGCCAGTAATCAAAATGCTGCTGTCGGCCCTTTGCCCTTACCATGTGATGGGGCCGGCCAATGGCACCGGTAGTCCCTGTTACATGGTAAGGGCAAAGGGCTGCCAGTAATCAAAATGGCGACGGCAGCACTTTGCCCTTATCATGTGACAGGAGCTATGGTACCATTGGCCAGCCCCTGTCACATGGTAAGGGCAAAGGGCTGCTGGCGCCATTTTCATTACTGGCAGCCGACAGCCCCCCCGCTGGACCACCAGGGACTTTGGGTGAGTCTTGGGGGGTCAGAAGATTGGGGGGGCTTTATATTTAATGAAATTTGAAGGGTTGGGGTGGGTTTTGTGATTTTTTTTTTAAAACAAAACTTTGATGAAAAAAAGAAATTCTGATCCAGGACTGGGCCAAAATGGCTCACCCCCAATCCAAAAATGAAATGGGCACGAAAAAACCCCAACCTGTGCACAACTCTATGCACATATATTTAATGAAATTTGAAGGGTTGGGATGGGTTTTGGGGAAATTTATTTAAAAATTCTTATCTTCCTGGTCACTCATTTTAAACCTCTACTTATATATGGGTCAATGGATTTTGGTCTCAAAATCGCCAATCGACTTATAAATGAGGTCAACCTATACATGAGTATATATGGTAGCATGCCAAATGTAATGGGTGCAATCGATTGCATACATGTCAGTCTCATGCCCCTTACTGGAGTGAAATGGCACACTGTAACACACAATGTGTATTAGCCTTTTATACATGTAAGCTCTCTGGGGTGGGTGATGAAAGAATAAGCCAAAAATTAAAAATGTAAGTTCTCTGGGGTGGGAATTAAAAACAACAGTTCACAACTGGTTACAGTTGTAAAGCATAGCTGCTCACACCCCTGTCTGTGCCATGTACAGCAGCAGAAATCCAGTATAATGAGGCATACACGAGAACTAGAGTGGTCATAGAATGTAATTTGGCATTTTGAAAAGCCAGTTTCAGAGCCTTGGCCACTCTGGGTGAGTGCTACAGTGGAGAAAGTGGCAGATATCATTGTTGTGTGCTGCATGCTTCACAATATCATGGCATTCTTTAGGACCTGGATCTGAACCTGGGACCAGAATCAAATATGTTCACATGTGCCACAGATGGAGATGGTACGGCAAGAGGGTATGAACTCCTTTGCAAGGTCATTGCGGACTATTTTGGAGGTACATTTCAACACATGGTGGGGGGTGAGATGGAGGTTGGAAGGGTTGTCTACAAGAAAGACTGTGTTCCAACGCCAACATTTGTCTCTTCTAAGATTGGCACAAATCCCAAGGCAGAAATATGCACTGGGGCCATCTGTCTGTTTTTTAATTAATATGTTCAAATTATTAATATGCGCTGTGGCCATGTACCTGGTTTTTAAAATGTTTTTAATATGTTACGATTTTAACTGCAGTCTTAATAAAGTGACCTTTTTATTGACAGACCGGCCTTATTCTTCTCGGCGTGACTCCATTTTATCAGATCTCTGTGGTCCTTGGGCCAGAGATTTCCGAAACAGGCTCTTGATGCATCAGAAACAGCAACTTGGCCTTAACAAATGTAATGGCTTGGGGTATACCCAGAAATATTAGCTCAGGTCCATCCTCTGTTCTCACTTTCCTGTTAATAGATCTTTTCAGAACATTGTAGGTAAACATTATTGTAATCCAGTCAGCAATTTACATGCATATTCCAATAATATCATCTTGAGTTCATTTTTGACTGACCTGAAAAGCTAGTTGTAAATGTATTTAGTCCAATAAAAGGGTATCATCTGCAACTTATTTGTTGACCTGTGTTTCAATCATTTGTATAGTAATCATTGGTGGTCACAGTATTATAAACTGTAAAAAATATTAAATTTTTGGTTCCTTTAATAAGAAGACGAACAAAATCTAATCTTCGCTATGTATTCCTCTGGCAAACATTTCTTGTTACTTGATTGATTTAAAGAGAAAAAGTAATAAGATATCAAGGCCTGAAATGTAGAAACCCATTACTTTCCATTCACATGTAGCTTTCACAATGCGGCTACGCTCTGGTTGCTTGCAGGTTCTCTTATTTTTAAGTGTAATGGCTGAACTAGCACAAGTAGAATGGCTGAACTAGCACAAGTTTAAAAGAAGGCATGCCAATTACCAAGGCTTCAAGCTAAGCTGCTGACCGCTTGTGTAGCTTTTATGGTCAGTAACAAGGCTGCAGCCTTGATGACTGGCATGCCTGCTTGCAAGTTTCAGACTTGCACCGACTCAATCATTTTTCTACATGTCGCTCCATTTCACATTTTATGTTCGTGTACATTTCTAATAGACCGTTGAAACTCCTGAAGCAGCCGTTCTTCAATATCTCTCCGCCTTGATGCATTATAAGTGGATAAGTGTATGTAGAGGTAAATATGATGTATCCATAGGGTCCATGCATGCAAAGGTAGTTTCCCTATTCAGTTCCATAAAAAAAAACACCTTGTTTCATGCCAAGGGTCCCTGCATGCCTTGGCATGACACAAGGCCTAGCTCAGCTTGTCCCCCTGGATATGGAGCTATGTAGTCGTTCTGCATATTCAGTTCCCAGCTGAGAGCACTGTAGCTTTAAAAGTATCTTTATGCCGGCAGGTCAATTTTTTTTTTTTTATTGTTCTGGAAAAATAATATGAATTGATAGTTTATGGCTTGGGACATATGAGCTATGATGGGGTCTCCACTCTTTAGACTTAACAGTCCCACATAATATATTAAAGCGGTTTCCATTACAGTCTGGCTGTCAGTTGGGTAAGTTTCCCAGGTTTCGGGAGCATGATATTTTGAGGTCTTCTGAAGTTCGACTCATTTCCACATCCTTATTCTCATTCACGTACAGGCAATCTCACTTATTTCATTCAGATTACTTTAGTAGAAGATCACTTCAAGGCCTTAAACCTCTAATTTCATTCATTTTGACTTTTTGACCTCGCCAGCTGTGCTCTGCTGCTGCGCAAGGCGTATTTGCTGAAGAGCAGGCGGTAAAATGTACTTTTGCACTCTGGAAAATATAAAAGATCAGCCACATTAGTTCAATCAGGTTTGTTTGAATTCTTAATAAATACTGTCAATAAAAATCTTGCAACAGCCAAACAATGAGAACACCTCAGATCACATTTCTCTTCATGGATGCAGTTTAAAATCCTTCTTTCATATTTGCAAAGAGATGATGCAGTGTGATTAAAGTTTACTTTGTTACTTGCACCCAGCCTTAACTCTCCCACACCCAGTGTTTATATTCCGCTGGCCCACAGGGACATGAAAATACTCTGCCTCCAAGAACTCTGGTAACATAAGAGCACTGGAGTGGGCCACACCTCAGAAAGGCAGGGCTTTTATATTCAAGTTTCCTGTGTTATGCGCCACCCTTGAGTATTTCTTGTTGTAAACTGGCCTGCAAAGTGCAAAAAATATAGTCATGGTCTAGGGGCTAACCTCACTATCAGTTCTCCAGTTTGTATTGTAACTGCTCCATGCTTCATAAGGAATGCAAGTGAACAACCAGGTTTGGTTTTTTTTTTAAAGGGGATGAATAAGTCTACTCGCTGTTTCCACAGGGCTACAGAGCACCAGGAATGTGGGGAACTGTGTTGCATCCTTTAGCCTGGGCAGAAGGCTTCAGATAGATAACAAAATATCGAGGTTGCTAAATATCTGGGATGCAAATCTTTGTTGCAGTGAGATCCTGTCAGCAGGATTCTTGTAATGCTTCCGACAACTTTGCCTCAATGCCAGCCCATTTTTAATCAGGGAAACAGTTCTGCCAGAAGTATGGTACAAAATATTAGTGTGTTCTTTAGCAGAAAGCATCAGGTTGGTTGCTGGAGCAGGCTTTTTTTTTTTATTAGGCCAAAGGCCTGGTAGAAAAAAGAAGTTACCAAAAAATCAGCTAATAAAATATTTAAAAATGTCACCATCTATATCCTCAAACAATTAATACTCAGAATCTGAATACTTTCAGGTATTCTGTTATACAGAAATATGCAAATGAAGAAGACGGTGTTTGTTTGGATATTTGCACTATGGTCAATACATTAACCTGCTACAACGCACCCATCTGATTATTTCTTACTAGGAGGCTGATGTACCAAACGTGCAGCTTTGCAAATACGATTATGTGTGGGGAAAAACCCCAGTACAATTTATTTATTTATTTTAAAAATGTATATACCGCCTTATCTGAGGGTCAAGGTTGCTTACATATGTAAACATCATAAGCAATAAAAAAAATAACAAGAACATAGCATGCAATAGTATGTGTAATCATATTTACTTTTTTACATGCACTATTTGTCATTGCTCTACTCATAATTTTGCGTTTGCAAATGCAAAAACTACATGTGGAAAACGGCAAATAGTGTGTGAGCTTTTCAAGCCGTTCACAGAAGTTATGCAAAATCGCTAATGAGCTGAAGAATCATGCAAATCAGCTCATTAGCAATTTTGCAGTAGCAACATTTAATGCTAAAAATTTCACACAAGGTTGTTTTTTTTTTTAACAAAACATGATTGGGGAGCTTTAAGAGTAGCTTGGAAGGTGTAATGAAGCTTTTGTGATAAAGTTCATGATTTCACATGGACTTTATCCCCAAAATCAACCATAGAAACATAAACATAGAAATGACGGCAGAAGAAGACCAACCGGTCCATCCAGTCTGCCCAGCAAGCCTTACACTTATTTTTTCTCATACTTAACTGTTTCTCTTGGCTCTTAGTAACCTTATGTTCTAATTCCCTTTTCACCCCCACTATTAATGTAGAGAGCAGTGATGGAGCTGCTTCCAAGTGAAATATTAAGTTTGATTAGTTGGGTAAGCGGCAGCATAGCTCTCTGCCATGAAGCAGAGGGCAATGCTGGAAATGTGTGAAGTATCAGTTTTTCTTTTCCCCTGTCCTTGAAGCAGGGAGTCATGCCGGACATGCACCGAAAGTGAAGCATGCCTTGAAAGTCACATTAACTATCATCAAATATTGAAAAGCCTAATAATTGGTAATACCTATAGCCCATGAACCCATCCCTGTTTTTTTCTTTTTTTTTTTTTTAATTGGGAGATGGATGCCCTTCATCCTTCTACTCTGTGAAGGTGGACACCTACCACCCATCAATCTATTTAAATATCATTTGAAAGAGCAAGTTTGTGAGAAAATCTTTGCTGGTAACAGCTTTACCTTTTATTTTCATACTGTGAAACTAAAGTGCATTATGAAAATACATCGAACAGAAATCAAATGTGCAGTTATTTCAAATATAATCTCTCCGGTACTCTGATTCAAATTTAATTGTACAAAATGTAAGTGAAAGAAAACCAGAAAAACAAATTGTTCTGAACCAAGTTATAAAAATAATAATTTTACTGTTGAGGCCCTGTGGAGTCACAGGTTGCAGATTATAAATTCACTCTTTGTTCTCATTGGTTCAAGTGCCTATCTTGGTTCCTGCTACTACAGTGTAAGAACCCAAGAGCAAAATACTATATATATCAAAAACAAACAAATTCTACACCAGATCTATATTAAAATTAATATACTTATAGGTAGTTTCAAATGACCATCATATTGACACCAGCAAACTGCATGCAAATGTTTTAATGATTAATGTCCAATAAGGCGTGAATGGTGTAATCATTGCTGATTTAAATTGTGGATTGCTCAAATTGATAAAGTTTTAAAATTATTTTTTATACAAATAAAATAATCTAAAACATGTAGATATATGGAGCACTTATCTGCGAGAGATCCAGATGTTAAGCACAGACAATTAATTCCTGCATTGATTACAATGACTCTAAAATTTTCACTTGCAATTTGTCAACAGTCCGGGGTCTGGCAGGTTATCAACAGTCCAAGGTCGATACTGCAACGTTTCAAGAGCCGATGCACTCTGTTTCAGAAAGTAAGATGAATGCGGAAGTCCTTCATTTTGAATAGTGTACAAACTACAGCATTTATGCAGATCTAAATAAGAAATAAAGTATTTATGAGCCATAAATAGACTTTGTAAAAAACCAGTATTCGTTGGAAAAATCCTCTCATGGGAACATGGCTGGTCATTTGAAGAACATGTATACATTTGTAGACTGGACCAAGAGGATAAACAGAAATGAGCCAAATATAGCAAACACAAGAAATAGCAACATGTTATGCAACAATTGAAAACTTACTGGTTGCGACCTCTTACACACTTACCTGAAAAGTTGAGAAGAGAAAGCTCTGACAGCTTTCTACATAGCTCTGACAGCTGATAGAATGTGAATGCTAACATGGTGGCCAGTTTTGAAGGGCCAATCCATGGGAACATTGCTGAAGTTGTCAATCAGTGTGCATATGGAAGTAGTAATCAATAACAAATTCAAAAATTAGAGAGTGTACCAATTGATATGTTCATTGAAACCAAAGTGTGTCATCGAATTTAAAAAGTATATCCAGAAATGTTTGTGCTTGTTGAGAGCAGATGTAAGGACCCTTCCTTGCACTGACAGCTGAATTCTCTCTAACACAGTCCATAACTCTGAGAATGTATGATGATTGGCCATACAATGGTAGAAAATTGGGGCAAGGACGACTCTAGTGTTGAGATAGCTTTGGTACTCTATTAGACGTACTCTTACTTTTGCGCTATGTGACCAAAATAAATGCTGGGACACGGACATTAGATCAAATAGATGACCACATCTGAATTGCAGTCAGTTCGATTTCAAAGATGGCTCATACGTCTAGTTTCTGGATGTTCCCAAGTTTGACCTTGCATGGTGGTTTCACATATGTTGCATGCACTACAGCAGGGGGGGGATATACTTATTTAATTACAGTAAATATAAGGTCTACAAAAATATGTCATAGGTCTAAACAGTATTGTACCACCAGAGTCTCTCTCCTTCCTTTCCTTAAGCAAATTTTGTGGTGGATCATATTAATCCTTAGGGCTCATTTTGTTTTAGCAAAGTATAAAAGCTGCAGGGGCATGTGACAGCATACATTATCCCTGCAATTTTGCATTCACTGGAAAATTTGAGATAAACCTTCTGATACTGGAAAAATTGTACCAGAAAATGTTTGAGGATTCTGAGGATTTTCTTTGATAACATTTTGAAGCCAAGGCCTTGAAGCCATTGGGAAAAGAGGACTATGCTTGCTCAATTTAGCATGTATGTGCTATTTGGTATAACATGCATATGGCTATTTAGCAGTCTGGCAGAAGTAATGCATAGACGCTACACTGTTTGTGTTAGTGTGCATGTTAATGCAGTATATATGCTATGCAGGCTAATTTTTGGTGCATGCATGCTAAAATTCAGTGCATAATCTATTAAGTGACATATTTGTGTGCACATTATGGGGCAGATTTTCATACTCCGCGAATAGGCCTACTTTTGTTTGCGCTCCAGGCGCAAACAAAAGTACACTGGATTTTAGTAGATACGCGCGGAGCTGCGCGTATCTGCTAAAAACCTGGATCGGCGCGCGCAAGGCTATCGATTTTGTATAGCCGGCGCGCGCCGAGCCGCGCAGCCTACCCCCGTTCCCTCCGAGGCCGCTCCGAAATCGGAGCGGCCTCGGAGGGAACTTCCTTTTGCCCTCCCCTCCCCTTCCCCTACCTAACCCACCCACCCGGCCCTGTCTAAGCCCCCCCCCTTACCTTTGTCGGGGGATTTACGCCTCCCAGAGGGAGGCGTAAATCCCCGCACGTCAGCGGGCCTCCTGCGCGCCGGGACGCGACCTGGGGGCGGGTCCGGAGGGCGCGGCCACGCCCCCGGGCCGCTCCGGGCCGTAGCCACGCCCCCGGGCCCGCCCCCGGAACACTCCCGACACGCCCCGAAAACGCCGCGCGGTTCGGGCCTGCCCCCGACACGCCCCCTCCGAAAACCCCGGGACTTACGCGAGTCCCGGGGCTCTGCGCGCGCCGGTAGGCCTATGTAAAATAGGCTTACCGGCGCGCAGGGCCCTGCTCGCCTAAATCCGCCCGGTTTTGGGCGGATTTAGGCGAGCAGGGCTCTGAAAATCCGCCCCTATATTGTTAACACATTTTTTGCCTGAGTTTTGGTGTATAGGTCCCAGGTAACCTGTGCAAAAGTTGTTTTTTGGCTCTTTTGCTTTGTATTTGAACTACTCACATAAAACTATAATTTCAGAATATTTCCAGTCTTTTAAAAAAATTACATGGAAAAAATATTAGTTGTCACAACAATGAGATACCATGGAGATGATGATATGAGTCCCTGAACTAATTCTGTTATTCATTAACGGGCGGATTTTAAAAGCCCTGCTTGCGTAAATCTGCCCGGATTTACGCGAGCAGGGCCTTGCGCTCCGGCGCGCCTATTTTGCATAGGCCGCCGGCACGCGCAGAGCCCCGGGACGCGCGTAGGTCCCGGGGTTTTCTGAAGGGGAGGTGTCGGGGGTGGGGCCAAACGACGCGGCGTTTTGGGGGCGGGACACGGCATTTCGGGGGGCGGGCCCGGGGCCGTGGTTTCGGCCCGGGGCGTTCCGTGGGCGTGGCCTCGCCCTCCAGAACCGCCCCGGGTCAGGTCTCGGCACGCCAGCAGCCCGCTGGCGCGCGTGGATTTACGTCTCCCTCCGGGAGGCATAAATCCATGGATAAAGGTAGGGGGGGGGGGGGGTTTAGATAGGGCCGGGGGGGTGGGTTAGGTAGAGGAAGGGAGGGGAAGGTGAGGGAGGGCGAAAGAGAGTTCCCTCCAAGGCCGCTCCGATTTCGGAGCGGCCTCGGAGGGAATGGAGGCAGGCTGTGCGGCTTGGCGCGCGCCGGCTGCCCAAAATCGGCAGCCTTGCGCGTGCCGATCCAGGATTTTAGAAGATACGCACGGCTACGCGCGTATCGTATAAAATCCAGCATACTTTTGTTTGCTCCTGCTGCGCAAACAAAAGTACGCGATCGCGCTTTCTTTAAAAATCTACCCCTAAAGTAAAGGATGCACCAGAGAGGTCATCTGATGACCAGACTTGGGAGACTGCAAACCCTAATGCTAAATAGCACCTTACAGCCATTTCGTTGATTTAACAAAAGAGATCTAATTTAGAATTATCAAATAACAATTGCATTAATAAACTGATCTGCCTTGATGCACACATTCTGGCCGATTTTTTCCTTTGGTATATTCTCATTTTGAGCCAAATTTTATTTGGCTGAGCAGCAATCCAATATGTATTTGAGAACTGGCTACCTTCATGAATCAAAAAGAGCAAGTACTTTATTAGAACAATAATGTGCTCCATCTATTTTTCCAAGTAAAGTATCTTGACTTAGTAGTCTACATTTCTATAAAAATTCAGCCTTTAGAGAATGAACTCGGGGTTTTGGCATAGAATGTAATAATATATTACAACAGAACTTGGATCTAATACTAAGAGAATTATGTGATGTCTGTGACATCAAAGCAGCTTTTTCTTTAAAGCCATTCCTTCGGTGTATATCATTTGTATCCTAGTTTGATGTAGTGTGTCTGCAAGTCTTTTCTCATACTTCATATTTTAAGAATTGCATTGATGAAACATTCCAATATGAAAGTACTCTTCTCTCCTGGCTCTTGTAATCATATTTATTTTTCCAACTAATGAAATGAACCGTAGAAAACGACCTATGTCTAGGGAAACTTACTATTTAGCCAATAAGGCCAAAACCATTGTGTCCACTATAGGCCAATACTCTCCACTGGTTTTGGAGAGATTTAATAGACAAGTGGAGCTCAATATTCAAGTAAGCAAAGTATGTAAAGGTATCCTAAAGCAAAATAAACAGTGGTAGTGTGCAAAAAATGTGAAAACATTTTACAGTTTGCATCAGAACAAAACTGTGGGCCAAACAACTTTCATCACAATGAACAACTAAAATTTACAAGAGAAACCAGCTGCCATCTTGCAGGAATACCAACACTGCTGAGTGCTAGGTTTGTGAAAGGAAAAGATTTGTTTCAATTTGCTTTTTTATTTAGGGGTGGGGGGTTATTTGGGTTTTAGTTTGTTTAATTTTTATTTTTGGTTCATTTCAACTGCTAATCCAAAATAAACATTAAGTTACAAAAATAAATGAACCCCCTCCCCCGCTACATAACCTCCCAGAACATACTTACCCTTCCATGGGGGACTCAGGTATAGAAAGGGGCAGGAGCTAATACATTTGGCAGCATAGTAATAATGAGAGATTAAAATTACCCCAATATTGACTGGGTAAATGACACATCAGGATGTGCTCGGGAGGTAAAATTTCTAGATGAAATATATGACTGCTTCATGGAGCAGCTGGTCCAGGAAGTAACGAGAGGTGGAGCTATTATAGATCTAATTCTTAACAGAATGCACAATTTGGTAGCAGTAGCGGGGCTGCTCGGCAACTGTGATCATATCGCAGTCAAATTTGACTTAATGATTAGAGGGAAAAGTAAATCTACTGGTCTAGCATTTAACTTTCAGAAGGGAGACTTTGATAAAATAAGGAAAATAGAAAAAACAAACAAACTAAAAGGTACAGCCACCAAGGTTAAGAGTCCACATCAGATGTGGACATTGGATAGATGAATTTAGGTTGAAGTGGGCTGAGGGCACTTTTACCTATTTAGGAATACAATTAGGGGTAGATTTTATAAATTTACGCAAGCGCGTACTTTTGTTCGCGCACCAGGCGTGAACAAAAGTACGCTGGATTTTATAAGATACGCGCGTAATTGCGTGTATCTTATTAAATCCGGGGTCAGCGCGCGCAAGGGGGCGCGCACTGCCTGTTCCCTCCGAGGCCGCTCCGAAATCGGAGTGGCCTCGGATGGAACTTTCTTTCCACCCCCCCCCCGCACCTTCCCCCCCGCACCTTCCCCTCCCTTCCCCTACCTAACCCACCCCCCCGGCCCTATCTAACCCCCCCCACCTTTGTTGGCAGATTTACGCCTGCTGAAAACAGGCGTAAATCTGCGCGCGCCAGTGGGCTGCTTGCGCGCCATCACCCGACCCGGGGGCTGGTCCGGAGGCCTCGACCACGCCCCGGGCCGGTGCCACACCCCCAGTCCCGCCCCAAACTGCCCCCTGACCCCCGGACACGCCCCGGACACGCTCCCTCCCCTGCCCCTTTTACGAAGCCCCGGAATTTATGCGCGTCCCGGGGCTGTGCGCATGCCAGCGGCCTATGCAAAATAGGCGCGCCAGCGAGCGAGTGCCCTGCGCGCATAAATCCGGCCCTTAATGAATAATTTAGATTATCTTTATAGTGCTAATATTGTTCCATTACTACTAGAATATACTAAATTTAAACCTCATCAGTGGCAACACTTACCACTTTCACTGGTGTATGTCTAAGATAATAGTGTTTCCGAGATGGTTGTATGTGTTGCAGATGCTCCTCCTCCAAATTTTACAGAAGGATTTGCTAAAGTTGGATAGATACTCTCCAGATTTATTTGGAAGAATTCTAGGCCTAGATTGAGACTGCAGTGGATGAAGCTGGGGGGGGGGATTCTGAAAGCTTAGCTGTTCCCAACTGTAACGTTTGGCTGGCTGGCCACAGAATGGCCCGTGACTGGTAGCACTCATCACAAGCCCGATGACCTGGAAATGCTGCTGATGCAGATGGGATGTCACCATTATTGCTGCTCCTCTGGGCTCTCCTAGTTGTGCATACTTGTGGTGCACCACCAGTTAAAGGCCCTTTGATGAGAAGCTCCATTGCCGGCATCCAGTGATAATATTACGTAGCTAGGTATTTGAATCCCAGCTGTGCTGCAAGCTGATGCCTCAGCAACAGGTCATCCTACTTCCTAGCAATGCATGTTTCTCATGTTCCTGCATGTCTCTCATGTTCCTGCCTTGCCATCTTGCTTCCTTGCCTAGCCATTGTCTTGTCTTGCTTTGAAATTGCCTCGCCATGCCATTACCTTGTCCTACTCTGCCTTGGTTGTCTCTCCCCTGTTGCATTCTGTTCCCTGTCTCTTCTCATTCCAGCCTTGTCTGCTTGTTTGTGCCTTGACCATCTCTGCCTGACTTCCTTCACGGTGCCTGATATCCGCTTGCCCCGACTTCCGCCTTGATCTCGACACTTTGACTGCTGCCTGCCCTGACCTTGGCCTACTACCTGACTGTCTACTTGCTATCTACAGGACCCTCACTTAAGCCCTGCTGGCTCCTAGAACTCAAGGGCTCAACCTGCAGGGAATGTGGCTGGTATAGGTGAAGCCCTACAACTTGTCCCAGTAAGAGCATGTCCACCTGCTGTCACCATGGGCCTAGTGGGTACACCTGCTACATCAACTACACCACAGCCAGGGGCTCACACTCCATGTCACCAACATGAAATTATACAACTTTGAATGTTTGGCTAGAATAATTTGTGATTGGTTGTATGATACTTCTATATATGTTAACAAATTAGTGGAGACCACAGTTTCATCAACTTTATCATTGAGTTAAATGTTGCATGCTCTAGGGGGTAAAGTTTCAGTTTCAGTTTGAAAAGTTGGTTGATAGGGCCAATAAAGCAGGCATGGAGGAAGATTGCTATGGTAAATAGGGGCAATCTTACAGTTCCTTGTATCCCATTACAAGATAATTTAGATTTTGTAGCTGGGGATCAAGTGGGAAGTTTTCAGGCCTGGCTTCATCATGCGATAGGGGAAGAGGGAATTCAGATCTCCTTTCAACAGTTGAGAGAGAAATTTCAGTTGAACCCTAAGGGCTTTGTTGTTTATTTACAGCTATGGCACTCTATGAACTCGCTTGATCCTGTTATGATTATTTGTGGGGGATGGCCAAATAGGATGAGTTGTTCTTAGTAGAAGAAATAGAGAAGGTTACATTCTTGTGTAGGCTTATGTCTCTCCAGCTATTGCACAGAGTCAGCTATTGATCAACTCTGCCACATGCTGGAAATGTGGTGCACGGCCCAGAATCTTTTGCTCATGTATTTTGGATGTGCCCCCAGATACAAACTTCTTGGCAACTTTTTGCCAGCTTTCTTGGGGGTTTGCTGGGCAAATCATTCCTCTCAAATTTGTGACTGCCTTGTTGTGACTGCCTTGTTTGTGACTGCCTTGTTGACTGCCAGTTAGAGATGGGAGGAGGGGGGATGTTTATCCATAAAAGCATTCCTCTTTGGGAAAAAGACAATATTGTCATTGTGGATGACAGCTGTTCTGCTGAATATCCCCTTCTAAGATAGTCAGATAAGTTATTTCCGACTAATTTTAGAACTGCTATTGAGCAGGTCTAAATTATTCAGTTAACTTAACCAGATACGTTTGAATATCAGCACTTACCTAGTTAAGGTAACCAGTTAAGTAACCAGGTAGATTTGGGGAAAGTTATTACTTATCTTGGGCATTAGCAGTAAGGGAGCTATCTACTGATGAGATCTTGCCAGGTACTTGTGACCTGGATTGGCCACTTTTGGAAACAGGATACAGGGCTTCATGGACCCTCTGTCTGACCCAATATGGCAATTCTTATGTTCTTATGTTTAAGTTGACATGGTTTTATAGTAGAAAAGTAAGGACTTGTTCTTGAAAGACAAAAAGACGTTGGAAATTATAAGGAAAGTTATCTCTAGTAAGCCTACTTGGTTAGAATAAGAGAAAATTATGTGACAGAATATGTAATATGCTACCTAGTAAAGAGAAAGAAAAAACAAGATGATATTGTTATAATGACTGGGTGCCCTCTTCTGGGAAAAATAAGGAAGTAACTTTATAGTAACCAGGCTGAGAAAAAGTAAAAGTACATTTTCATTAATAGGGATTATAGGAATTTGAATCAACTCATTACTAGATATAATCATGTAAATTAAACAATATGGCTTGCCTCAAAATCTGCAAGCTGTTATTTGATCTAAAATTAGCAACTGTGGCTAACTTTCCCTGTGAGGACTGGGACACTAACAGACATCTCAGTGTTCCCAAGGCTGTCAATTAAAGCAAGCAGCCCAAACAGTGCCCTCAAGGATAGCAAAAACTCCAGAAGTCTTGTCCGAGCCTCCCATCCCTTGAGGTGGCCAGAGTCAAAAAGTTACACTCCCTCGGCACAGGACCCCTCCCCTCCCTACTAAAAACCTTTCTTTTTTGAAAAATTCTCCTCAGATCACTGTCCCTACTCTAGCCCACTCCCAAGCCTTCTGGCCCTTATCTAGCAAGCCATGGTGGTCCAATGTGGCTTGGAGTACACTGCCTAGGGCTCCACACTCGTTGTCACCATTTTAAAAATGGTGCTAGCCGGCCAATGTCATTCCTTTTTTTTTTTTTTATTTATACTTTATTTAATGTTTTCAAAATTACAAGTAAGATAACTCTTACTAAAGGAAAATAGGAACATTAATATCTTATTACCATCATTTTTTAAAAATACAATCAATAGAAATTTTAAATTAGATATATGTTTCTCCTTAAAGCAATATGAGCAGGCAGCGAAATACAAAGGAGGTTTCAAGGTAACTCAAACTGTTCTGTTTTATACAAAGAAATAGCTTTACGTGCATTTGACAATTAATACATATTTATGATCCCAACTTAGTACTTAACTAGGAGATATAACATTAATCATCCTAGAATTTATATACGATTTAAGCTGTTCCAGATAATAGAAAATGAAACAGTCATTCTGTAACTTTATAATGCATTTACAGGGGTACCGCAAAACAAATGAACCACCCATAGCTTTAACTTGTGCCCTGTGGAGCAAAAATTCCCTTCTTCTCTGCTGCATTCCTCGGGCAAAGTCCGGAAAAACTTTTACTAATGCCCCCCAAAAATTGGGTCGACATATTCTTGAAGAAATTCTTCATAACGATGCCTAAATCATATTCTGTGGCAAATGTTACTGGAAGGGTAGCTCTTTCACAGAGTTCCATTGGGTAAAATTTTCTATCATCTCAACCTGATTCTCTGCCTGCTGTCTTTCTTTACGTGAGGATGGTAGGAAATATAGCTTGATGATACAGGCCAACCTAGTCTCATCAAGCTTCAAATTCTCAAGAAAATGATTTTTTATGTTTAACAATTTTTATTGCATTTTCCACTTTATTTAAAGATGGCCGCCACCATCGTAAAGATGGCCGCCGCCATCTTTAAAGATGGCGCCGGCCATCCAGTGCTCCTACCATGTGACAGGAGCCGGCCAATGGCACAGATACCCTGTAAAAAGCTTTGGGGGGGTTCAGGAGGGTGGGGGAAGGTAAGGGGTTAATTTTAAAGGGTCGGGCCTCACTAAAAAAAAAATAACCATGTGAATCGGAACCAATTCCGATTCACATCACCCAGATCACCCACGATCAGATTTTTTCCCCCCTCTAGCCGAACCCGATCGTTAAGATGATCGGGCACACGATTCACATCTCTAAAAAGCATTACAATGAACAGGGGTTACAATGAACTGGGAGAACAGGGAAGAACTAAATTTACTATTAGAGAAACTGTTGAATGAACAAAATCTGACTTGACGCAATAAATGCGAATACATATAAAATAGAGCTTATGACCGATAATAAGCTATTAAGAGCAGTCCACTCTAGTCCAGATAGTGAGTACAACCAGAACGGAGAAGAGAGCATGCCTGGTTGGCGGGAGGTTCCTCTGGTTAAGGAAACGCCTGACTGAATAGCCAAGTTTTGAGATTTTTTTTGAACGTTAGATGGCATGGTTCTTGCCTGAGATCTGAGGGAAGAGCGAGGTCCATTGCGAAGGACCAGCGGTGGATAGGGCGCGTTTCCTAAAGGTGGTTTTTACTGGGGGGGGGGTGTAGAGAGTGCCTTTGTAGGCAGATCTGACTGGTCTGGAAGATTCATGGGGACGAAAAGGAAAATTAAGATCAAGCGGAGTTAGGTTGTGAGTGGCTTTATGAATCATCGTAAGGACTTTGTAGAGAATTCTGAATTTGATGGGTAGCCAGTGTAGGCTCCGAAGTATGAGGGTGATGTGCTCTCTTCTGTTAGTATTGGTCAGGATCCTGGCGGTGGAGTTCTGTACCATCTGAAGGGGTCTGATTGTGTTTGCTGGGAGACCTAGAAGGAGCGAATTGCAGTAGTCGATTTTTGAGAAAATTATGGATTGAAGCACCATGCAGTAGTCCTGAAAGTGGAGGAGGGGTCTCAGCTTTTTCAAGACTTGTAATTTAAAGAAACAGTCTTTTGTGGTTGTGTTGACAAATTTTTTAAGGTTGAACTGACTATCAAGCATAACGCCGAGGTCTCTCACGTGTGGGGAGATATTTAATTGTGAAGTGATTGGTGTATTGGTTAGTCCATTATTGTCATCTTGGGAGATGATAAGGATCTCAGTCTTGTTGGTGTTCAGGACTAGGTTGATGCTTGCTTAGTAAGTAAGGGCAAAGGCTATCGGCGCCATTTTGATTACTGGCAGCCGACGGTCCGAGTGCAGGAGGTCGCTCCAGGACCCCCGCTGGACTTTTGGCAAGTCTTGTGGGGGTCAGGAGGGTCCCCCAAGACTTGCCAAAAGTCCCTGGTGGTCCAGCGGGGGTCCAGGAGTGACCTCCTGCACTCAGACCGTTGGCTGCCAGTAATCAAAATGGCACTGATAGCCTTTGCCCTTACTATGTCACAGGGGCTACCGATGCCATTGGTCAGCCCCTGTCACATGGTAGGAGCACAAGATGTTGCCAATGGCCATGTGACAGGGGCTGCCCAATGGCACCGGTAGCCCTTGTGACATAGTAGGTCAAAGGCTATCGGTGCCATTTTGATGCGAGGCAGGCCAGAAAGTCTGATGGCACGGAGGGAGAAATCCCTTGCGGGACCCTGCTGGACCACCAGGGATGTTAATAAGTCTTGGGAAGGGATCGGGATGGTGTGTGTGGGGGGGTGTATTTAATGTATTATAGTAAATTTTAATGCTTGGGGTGGGTTTTTTTGAGCTTCGTTTTCCTGCGTCGGTTTTTGGGTCCGTTTTGTTTTTCCCCGTTTTGTTTTTGAAGGAAAAACGAACTTTACCTGAAGCGTCAAACTCAAAAAACAACCCGGTAGAAAAAAACAAAGCTCATCTCTACTCTTTATCGCCCACCCCCCACCCAAATCAAAACAAAACAGAACAAAACATATTGTGATGTGGGAGCTAAGATCCCAGCGACCCATAGTCCAATAACCAGAGACAAGATATGTCAGTCATTTAGAATCAGGCTACACGCCCTGTGTGGCAATGCCTGAAGATAAGGATCCCAAATCTGCAAGAACTTGCGGTGATGTCATGGAGATGTGCGAGCCATCAACTGTTCCATCTGCATGAGGCGATGCAAATGATTCCTCCAGGTCCAGAAAGAGGGTACCGTTGCTTCTTTCCAATGGAGGAGTTCTAGTTTCTTACCTACAAAGCAAGCTTTCATAAACAGCATACGATTCCCCGCTTCCCAAATGCGCAAAAGAAGGATACATTCAAAGAGAATCAAAAGAGGGGAAGCTTGTAAGGAGATACCCAGCAACCCAGCCAAATAAGATATAATGCGCCTCCAAAATTGTTGGATAACAGAACAGCCCCAGAACAAGTGATATAAAGTGCCTGTCGCACAATTACATTTCCCACAGTTGGCCGCCGGGACTAGTGTAGAATGGAATGCCACTTGTGTGGGCACATATGCTCTCCAGAGAAATTTAAATTGCATTTCTCGATAGTAGGAGTTTGAAGAGACTTTTGCAATGCACTTAAAGCAGGCTCCCAATTGAGTGGCCGAGACATGGAACACCCCCTCCCTATTCCAGCTTTTCGCCAGGGCTGAGCATGGATTCTGAGAGACTAGACTCCGCAACTTGTTATAATAGTGTGAGAGTGAAGGCACTGAGGTCCGTTCTAGCAGGAAACAGGCCTCGACAGCCCTGAATCCACTAAGCAAGAAGCCAGCGTCTGGTAGGGATTTAACATAATGAGAAATCTGCAGGTAAGAAAATGCAGATAAGTTCCCCAGACCATAGATTGTAGACAGTTTGTGAGGGGGGAGTAGTTGCCCCGTGTCATCCATAACGTGACCCAATTGCGTGATCCCCCGGGCCGCCCACTTCCGAAAAACTATGGAGTAGATCCAGGAGAAAAATCAGGATTTCCTTGCAGAGGGAGGAAATATGCACACCCCTGAGGAAGCTGCAACAATTTCAATAAATGAAGCCAGGCATGTCTTACCGGGCAAATCAGACCTGCCAATGGATCGGGTAGGGTCAGTTTATCCCATTTGGTCTGTAAGACAAAGCGCAAGTCACAAGAGCCACAAATTTCACGCTCGGCTGCTAAATGGGAATAAAACTCCTCCCCTACCAACCACTCCCGCACCACCCTTAAGTTACTTGCCCAGTTATACAAGCGAAAGTCAGGGACACTAAGGCCACCCGTACCCCACCTACCCTGCAAGCAGCATAACGCAATTCTAGATTTTTTCCCCTTCCAAAAGAAACGCCTCATTCCACTTTCTAAGCACTTAATGTCCCGGACTTTAAGTCGAAGCACCAAATTCTGAAAAACATATAGCCATTTGGGCAAAATAATCATTTTAAATAGATGAATGCGACCCTCCTAAGGACAATGGGAGGGACCACCAGCGTTGCATCCATTCCAGAGTGAAAGCAAGCAACCAAAGGGTGTGCATTCAAGGCATAGATCTGAGATAAATCTGTGGAGAGGTAGATGCCCAGGTATCGCATACGCCCCTGTGCCCAGAGCAGAGGAAAGGGACCCTCCCACCTATCTCGCAGCGCATCCGGGTATGCCAGCACTTCAGACTTTTCTTGGTTTAAGCAAAAGCCTGAGAAGGAGCCAAACTCACTGAAAAGGGACAACAAATGTGACAGGGAAGCTGTAGGCTTAGTTAAAAAGACCAGAAGATCATCAGCAAAAGCCGCATATTTGAAAGTCTGGGTTTGAAAGCGAACCCCTTTCACCTGCCGAGCCCCGTGAATTGCCAAGAGAAGCGGCACAAGTTGTAAGAGAAACAGCAAGGGGGATAAGGGGCATCCCTGTCTGTTTCCCCTGTAAATGGGAAAAGTGTCAGAGTGAGATTGGTTCACCACTATCCTCGCCACCAGGCCACGAAACAGGAGATGAATCGCCTCTTGAAACGAACCGGTGATATTCATCTCATCTAAAATATGAAATAAATAGCCACATTCCACCCTATCAAAGGCCTTTTCCGCATCGAAACTTATGGCCAGGTAGGGTTCTTGGAACTGCGTGCATAGCACCATAGGAGTCAGTACCCGTCGGATGTTCGTAAATGCGTATCATTTTCATATAAACCCCACTTGGTCTGGTCGAATTAGAGAGGGCAGGAACAAAGCCAGTCTATCAGCTAAAATGTTTGCTAGCAGCTTCTGGTCGACATTTAATAATGATATGGGACGATATGCTGAAGGGGATTGTGGGTCCATCCCTGGTTTAGGGATCAAGGTAATGATAGCTTCATTGCTTTGTCCCGGATAAGTACCCCTTTCAATCAAAGAATTAAAGGTGCTAGTAAGGGGGCTTATCAAGCATCTGTTAAAGCCTTGTAATATTCGGCTATAAAGCCATCGGGCCCCGGGGCTTTAAAGCATTTAGCATGCCAAATAACCCTCCTCATCTCTACTTCTGAGATCGGTTGATTGAGCTAACCTTGTTGTTCTAGAGTAACTCGAGGCATCTCTACCCTGTCACAGAAGTGTTGGCACCTGTCCACTTCCCTGGGTTCAGCAGTGTATAAAGTAGCATAGTAATCCCTGAAAACCTTTAACACACTGGGAATATCTGTGACCAGTTGTCCCGTGGAGGACCTCAGTGCAGCCACAAAATTGGATGTTCGTCGGGCGCGAATTAAATTAGCCATTATCTTGCCCAGTTTATTCCCCATTTGGAAGAGCTTGTACTGGTAATACTAAACACTTTTCTTTGCCCTCTGATATAATAAAGAATTAAGAGTGCTTTGCACTGCTAGTTACTGGGCCCTGTGAGTGGGGGTATTGTCAGATATCAATGTGTGTTTAGCCCCGCGGATTTGTGAGCTTAAAGCAAGAATCTGTTTATCTAACATTTTTTTCCTATATGCCACATAAGATATGATCTCCTCCCTCATCGGATGACATACGAGGAGAGATTGAAGAATCTAAATATGTACACCCTGGAGGAAAGGAGGACCAGAGGTGATATGATACAGACTTTCAGATACTTGAAAGGTTTTAATGATCCAAAAACAACGACAAACCTTTTCCGTAGGAAAAAAATCAGCAGAACCAAGGGTCACGATTTGAGGCTCCAGGGAGGAAGATTCAGAACCAATGTCAGGAAGTATTTCTTCACGGAGAGGGTGGTGGATGCCTGGAATGCCCTTCCGGAGGAAGTGGTGAAGACCAGAACTGTGAAAGACTTCAAAGGGGCATGGGATAAACACTGTGGATCCATAAAGTCAAGAGGCCGCCAATGAAGAGTGGGTGACTCGCCAGAATGATGGCTACTGCCTGGACACAATACCCTTATTCAATAAACATACACATGCTTACTGTGACTCCAACATCGCTCTAAGCTTCAACAGCAAGAGGAAATGGAAAAAAGGATTTGCACTCACAAAGAGGGGAGTAGCTGGCTTGTTATGGCGGTTACTACCCCAAACCAAATATGCCTGATACTTCACTTTCAATGCATATACAGCATAGCTCTCTGCTTCAACGACAGGGGAGAAGAATAACTGATACTTCACACATCCAGCAGAGCTCTCTGCTTCAACGGCAAGGGAGAAGAAAAAGGGTTCGCACTCACAAAGCGGGGAGTAGCTGGCTTGTTACGGCGGTTACTACCCCAAACCAAATGTGCCTGATACTTCACTTTCCATGCATATCCAGCATGGCTCTCTGCTTCAACGGCAGGGGAGAAGAAAAAACAACCAACAAGGGCTGTATAACATAGTCTAGGTAAAACAAATAAGCATGGGAGAATGTCTGATACATCACGCATTTCCAGCATAGCTCTCTGCTTCAACAGCAGGGGAAAAAACAAAAAAAACAAAAAAACCCCAAAACTGATGCTTCACGCATATCCTGCATAGCTTCAACGACAGGGGTGAAGAAAAAAAGTATTCACAATCACAAAGCGAGGAGTAGCTGGCTTGTTACGGCGGTTACTACCCCAAACCAAATGTGCCTGATACTTCACTTCACTTTCAATGCATATCCAGCATGGCTCTCTGCTTCAACGACAGGGGAGAAAAAAACTGATACTTCACGCATATCCAGCATAGCTCCCTGCTTCAACGGCAGGGGAGAAGAAAAAACAACCAACAAGGGCTGTATAACATAGTCTAGGTAAAACAAATAAGCATGGGTGTAGCTTGCTTATTGCGGCGGTTACTACCCCTACTACCCCTAACTAATCAAGCTAGATATTTCATTTGGATGCAGCTCCATCACTGCTCTCTACATTAATGGTGGGGGTGGAAGGGGAATAGAACAAAGAGCTAAGAGAAACAGATAAGTATGAGAGAAAAAATGTGTGAAGCTTGCTGGGCAGACTGGATGGGCCATTCGGTCTTCTTCTGCCGTCATTTCTATGTTTAGAGGTATACCAATATAACACCGAGTCCTCCGTAAGTTGCATATTATGAGAGGCATACTCCTTTCATTTGGCCTGAAGGTGCGCTCGAAAATCAGTGTCCCCATGCAGATAATACGGATATCTCCAGTGGAACTTGGTGGGGTTTCCCAATGACCAAGTCAACTCCACCCAGACAGGGACATGATCTGATAAGATAATATCGTCTATGCCCACATCGATGAGTTGAGAGAACAGATTAGTGCTAAGCAAAATGTAGTCCAAGCGGGAGTATGTGGCGTACGTACGTGAAAGATGCGTAAAATCAGAAGCTGTGGGGTTTAATGTGCACCATGCATCCAATAAGTCCAATTCCTGTTCAATCAGGGAAAAGGTTTACCCCAGTGACCTCTACTGTGGCTGGTGTCCCCCCCTCTGTCCAACTGGGGATCTCTGATGGTATTGAAGTCTCCCCCCAACAATGAGGCCATAATTCATATAGGGCACTTAATGGTCATGGATGGTTTGAAAAAAAGCCAGAGGCGGATTGTTAGGGGCATACAAATTACACAGCACCATCGTGCGTTGAAAGAGCTCGACAATCAATATGATATATCTGCCCATGGGATCCTTAATTTCATGTTTAATAGAAAGAGGTAATCGTTTATGTATTAGAATAGCGACACCAGCGGATTTAGTGGTAGCTGAAGCAAAGTGTACCGACCCTACCCAATCACGGCATAATTTTTGATGTTCCACATCCGTAAAATGGGTTTCTTGAAGAAACACTAAATCTGCTGATTTTTTTTTAAGAGTGTGAGAATTTTTGTTCTTTTGATAGGAGAATTAATACCACATATATTCCAAGAGATCAGATGGACATGTTGCTTAGCCAGTGTCTACCACATCAGGAAAGAAAGTGAAAGAAATGAAAAGGTAGTGAGAAACAGAGATCCTCCCAGCCGAGATCCCCGTATACATCATCTCCACAACCTGGATCCCAATAGGAAAAACAGTATTTATGCCGAAATCCCCATCACAGTATATAAACCTGCCAGATACAGCAATAGAACCCCAGCCCCCCCTCACCCTTCCCTCCACCCCCCCCAACTCCCCAAACAAACAGAGAAACGCATCCCCGCAATCTTATGGAGATCACTTCAATGCAAACCGCCCCCCCATCCCCACCCATCCAGCACCCCACTTATTCAAACAGTGTGATCCGTAGACAATTCAGGACCCATCCAGAGAATAAATAGAGAAAGCAGGAAAATCACCCATCAACACACTTATGGAACTCGATTTTGCCCACAGGCTACATACAGCATATCAGGAGAAGGAAGAACCCATGCAACATTCGTTTGATGTATCAATAGAACAAATAAAGAAACTAGACCTGAAATAGAAAACAGTAAACCAGGGGTCGGAAGCATTGTCTGCGGTGTATCAGCTACCATGCAGAAATCAATTGCAGACACTGGTTAGACTGCGTTCAGCCGAACTGTCTTACAACGGTCATGTCCTGCTCCCTCACCCACGCACCAGATGGTCTCCGGGGGTCCCCCGGATAGCACACAGAACGCAGGACTGCCCCAGCCACAAAGAGGCTCATCATCACAGTTTACTATTCTGCGGCCGAACCGACCACCATCAGCAAGTACCAGCTGAGCTTTCCAACCCACCGAGCCCAGCAAAGGCAGCTGCTGGAAGGATCACGAACCGGGACCTCCTGCCCCCACCGGCGCTGAAGGGTCGATGGAGTCCAGGTATTGTCGAGCTTCCTCTGGGGTGTTGAGCCAGCGAGCGCCATTCGCAGTAGGGACCCAGAGGCGGGCCGGGTAGACAAGAGTCGCCCGTATCTTCATGGCATAGAGGCGGGTGCAAAATAGCATCAGGGCCCTATGCTGCTGACTTAGGCTGGCCAAAAAGTCCTGAAAGACGAGTATTTTATTGTTTTCATACACGAGGCCCGTTCCAGTGCGCGCAGCCCGGTTGATCGCCGTTTTGTGTTTGAAATTCAAAATCTTCGCGATCGTAA
Organism: Rhinatrema bivittatum; assembly: GCF_901001135.1. Classification (NCBI taxonomy): domain Eukaryota; kingdom Metazoa; phylum Chordata; class Amphibia; order Gymnophiona; family Rhinatrematidae; genus Rhinatrema; species Rhinatrema bivittatum. The sequence goes on along the minus strand of NC_042620.1, from coordinate 48,509,000 downwards.
CCCGTGGCCGCGCCTCTTCAACTTGTTTGGGGCCTATATTGTGTGCCCTTGTAACCCGTAACGGCCCATGAACCCGGGGGAGCTCCAAAGCACGCAGCAGCCAGTCCTCTAGAAAGGCCACCAGGTCTTTTCATCCACCTTCTCTGACAGACCAACAAACCTTAGATTTGACCGTAGGGACCGATTCTCCAGATCTTCCAATTGGTCTGCCTGCTTTTCAACCGTGGCTTTCAGGGAATCTAGCTCCCTCCGGGTGTCAGCGTGATCGTCTTGCACATTTGAAATGCGCTGCTCGATCGCTGTGAAACGGGATTCAAACCCCGTTATAGATGCAGTCAGTTCTGTAAGCTGATTAGAAATCGTTAACAATTCGGGCCCCAGGGCCTCTCAAAACGCCGATTTGATTTCTGCCAGTGCCACTGCTGGAGCGGCCTCCATGATAGTGCTCTCCTCATCCAGGGCCTGGTCAGGTGGACGGGCCTTTTCCCTTTCCTTTTCCTTTATTGCTGTTCTGGATGTCATACTGCAAAGTTTTTAGTTGATGGTAGGTCACACTGTGCTGATGAGTTAGTTCATGCAGTGGAATTTAAAGTAGGAAGCCTCGGATGGGTCAGGATGGAGGCGAAGAGGCCGACAAGGAAGATCCCACATCTGATCCCCTTACTGCATCATGTGATCTCCGAAAATTTTTTTTTAATGTTATATCCACGACTTGCCCCACTATTTTTGGGAAGTTCAGGAATCTTAAGTTGAGATGCCTGGAATAATTTTCCAGATTCTCTATCCTGCGTGAAGCACTTGTAACATCTTTAATTAATTTCACGTTACACTCCTGGTTAGTTTTTAAGGTAGCTTCCAATGCTTCACTCCTGGGTTCCACGTTATTCACTTTTACCTCCAGGTCCTCCACTTTTGTTTTGAGAACCTCCGACTTTGCATTTGAATCTTGTAGGGAACCGCCTAGACCGGCAACTAAGTCCCAAAGAGCATCTAAGGTAACAATAGCTGGTTTTGATGGCACAAGAAAGTGTCCAAACTCACCCACTTTCTTTTCCAGCCTTTCTTCCCCCGGAGTTGTCAGCTTTCCACTCCTTTCCTTTTCTCTTCCTTCGAGTGTTGATGTTTTCACTACTTCCTCCAATACTCCTTCCCCCATCGCGGAGGCTCCTTCAGGAGAGAGGAGAAAACTGCTAATAACTCCTCTCTGTTTCTCTTCTACCGAGAGTTCAGCCGTTCCTTCATCAGGTTGTTTCTCAGCAACAGCAGAGGTGCCAGAGGAAAACGTTATCATCGGGTGCCGGAGATCAGGAGGGCTGAGAGTCACTTTCCCCTGTGGCACCGAGGCACCCTCTTCAATCGCCGATGCAGGGGTTTTCTCCTCTTTGGTGGTTGTCAATGCCGGTGAGTAGGCCGTAATCAAGCGTTGCCCCGATACCGGGGAAGGGTCGGAGGGGTAGACTCGTGTTTTCCCCTTCCTATTAGCAGGCATTTTCACAAAGTTCAGGAAACTCTAAGGACAGCGTTTCTCTCACCAGTGTCATGCCGCCATCTTGCCTCTGGCTAATGTCATTCCTATGCCTCATCAACAGTTTACTTTTCAATGGATCTGTTACGCCCGTTGGTCGCAGACGGCTGCACCCACTAATGCTCACCTATTTCTTTGCTGCATTGTCATCCATTGGAAGAATTGTGGCCTCCGCCAACCACCGCCGACCAGCCTGGCATTCCCAGGATGGCATGGGCACTGCTGACTGCCATCTTGTTCCAGGAATTACTTAGACATGTGTGCGCATGGGCCACCCTTGTACACTTCATGGCGGGAACCTCGGGGGTATCCCCTCCTGATGACATCACCCATCTCTTGTACTTAAGCTGGCTGGCCCTTCACTGTGACGAGTTAGCAAGGAGTTCCCTCTTGCTGAATTCCGCTCCTTCCTTGGACTTCCGGTTCCAGATTCTATGTTTGCATGAGACACTCTGGGTATCCGCTCCTCAGAGGACCTTCCGCCTTGGACTGCTATCTATCCCACTCCCCGGGACCTCTCCTGGAACTACCTCCTGTGAGTACCTATTCTACGGACTTCTACTACCAAGCCTCATTGTAGGATCCTCTACGGTGTACTCCGTGCCTCGGGCCACTACCGCTTCATCCCAGAAGGAACCACACCAGTATACCCTGCCTGCATGTTATTATTGCACCACCGTTACAGGAACCTCATCGGGGTTCCTGCACCTCAGACTACCTTCTCATCACCACCACTGAGACACCTCTCCGGTGTACCCCGCTCCGTGGCCACTACCGGATCTGCACATGTGAGGTATTTCTACACTACTGCAAGACTTCCTGACGTACCCCACTCCGCGGGCCACTATTGCCCCTCCGGTATACCCCTCTGCTCAGACCTTTACTGCATCTCCCGCTCTGCGGATTGTGCCTTTCTCTTCTCTCATTAAAGACTCTATGCCACAGCTGTGTCTGACTTCGCTGAGACCGCATCTACCGACGGTGAGGCTCACAGGGCTCCTCCCTGTGGGTGGAGACACCTCTCACCTCGACCCAGGGGTTCATATTGTTACGCTTGGGCTCCGGACAGGAGTCGTGCACACCACCCAGCAGGGTGGCTCCAGGTGGAGAGAGACAGGAGGCTCGAAACAGAGTCAGGTACCAGGCTGGGTCAGGGCAGGCAGCAATAATCAGAGTCTGGGTTCAGGCTGGGTCAGGGCAGGCGGCAAGTGGCAGTGTCTGGTACAGGCTGGGTCAGGGCAGGCGGCAAGTGGCAGTGTCTAGTACAGGCTGGGTCAGGGCAGGCGGCAAGTGGCAGTGTCAAGTACAGGCTGGGTCAGGGCAGGCGGCAGTCAGCAGTGTCTGGGTCCAGGCTGGGTCAGGGCACAGTAAGCAGGACAAGGCAGGTCAGAAGGCCCGTAGGCCACACACACACACACACAGAAGGCCCGTAGGCCACACACACACACACGGAAGGCCCGTAGGCCACACACCATAGACGGGGCAAGGCAAGTCAGAAGGCCCGTAGGCCACACACACACACACGGAAGGCCCGTAGGCCACACACCATAGACGGGGCAAGGCAGGTCAGAAGGCCCGTAGGCCACACACACACACACGGAAGAAGGCCAAAAGGCCGCACAAGGCAAGGCAAGGATAGGCCCGAAGGCCGCGCAAGGCAAGGCAAGGCAAGGATAGGCCCGAAGGCCACGCAAGGCAAGGCAAGGCAAGGATAGGCCCGAAGGCCACGCAAGGCAAGGCAAGGCAAGGATAGGCCCGAAGGCCACGCAAGGCAAGGCAAGGCTAGGCCCGAAGGCCACGCAAGGCAAGGCAAGGATAGGCCCGAAGGCCGCGCAAGGCAGGCTAGAGCAGGGAGCCCAGGTGAGCTCGATGCCGAAGCACCGAGGCAACTGTCAGGCAGGGTTAAGAGGGCACACCCAGAGCATAGAGTGGACATAGGAGATGGACTGGGCCTGTCAGGAAAGCCAGCCCTAGAGGGACCCCTGGTGGTGAGGCGGTAGCACAGCAGCCACCGCCGTAACAGTACCCCCCCCTCAAGGCCTCCCCCTCCTCCTGGATCCCATCTGTGCAGGAGGTAATCAAGAATAACGGGAGACCACTCCGGGGGTGATGCGGCAGGTTCAACTCCTTTCCGAGGCAATAAGGCAGTCCATAACCCCTCCTGGGACAAGGCGGCAGGGTTAGACCCCTCCTGGGGTAGCAGAGGCGGTGCAGATTTCCATAACCCCTCCTGGAGTGACAAGGGGAACACAAACCCCACCTGGGGCAGAGAAATAGTCCGTAACCCTTCTTGAGGCGATAGTAGGACCGGTCCGGACCCTTCCAAGGTCGGCATTAAGACCGGTACAGGCCCCTCCAGGGGCGGCAGCTGGGCCAGTACAGCAGGCTCGGATCCTACTCGGGCAATTGTAGCAGGCTCGGACCCCTCTCGGGGCGGTGTAGCAGGCTCGAACCCCTCTCGGGGCGATGTAGCAGGCTCGGACCCCTCTCGGGGCGATGAAGCAGGCTCGGACCCCTCTCGGGGCATTGTAGCAGGCTCGGACCCCTCTCGGGGCGTTGTAGCAGGCTCGGACCCCTCTCGGGGCGGTGTAGCAGGCTCGAACCCCTCTCGGGGCGATGAAGCAGGCTCGGACCCCTCTCGGGGCGATGAAGCAGGCTCGGACCCCTCTCGGGGCATTGTAGCAGGCTCGGACCCCTCTCGGGGCGTTGTAGCAGGCTCGGACCCCTCTCGGGGCATTGTAGCAGGCTCGGACCCCTCTCGGGGCGTTGTAGCAGGCTCGGACCCCTCTCGGGGCGATGAAGCAGGCTCGGACCCCTCTCGGGGCATTGTAGCAGGCTCGGACCCCTCTCGGGGCGATGAAGCAGGCTCGGACCCCTCTCGGGGCATTGTAGCAGGCTCGGACCCCTCTCGGGGCGATGAAGCAGGCTCGAACCCCTCTTGGGGCGTTGTAGCAGGCTCGGACCCCTCTCGGGGCGATGAAGCAGGCTCGGACCCCTCTCGGGGCGATGAAGCAGGCTCGGACCCCTCTCGGGGCATTGTAGCAGGCTCGGACCCCTCTCGGGGCGTCAGCAGGACCGGTATGGACCCCTCCAGGGGTGGCAGCAGGACCGGTATGGACCCCTCCCGGGGTGGCAGCAGGACCAGTTCAGCAGACTCCGATGGCTGACTCAGGAAGTCTGTCAGTAGGATTGGTTCGGACCCCTCCGGGGGCGTCAGCAGGACCGGTATGGACCCCTCCAGGGACGGCAGCAGGGCCGGTTCAGACCCCTCCAAGGGCGTTGTAGCAGGTTCGGACCCCTCTGAAGACGGCAGCAGGGCCGGTTCGGCAGGCTCAGATGGCAGAGTTAGAAAGTCTGTCAGCAGGGCTGGTGCGGACCCCTCCGAGGACGGCGGCAGGGCCGGTTCAGCAGACTCAGGCTCTTCTCGGGGTAGTGCAGCAGGTTCAGATGGCAGAGTAGCATGGTTAAAGGTAGTGTGCATGGAAGACACAGATTGTACTGCCGTGGGCTTGATACCTCGAGCCAAAGTCTGATGCTCCTGATTTTGTTTCTGGAGGAGCAGTTTAGAGAAGGCACAGGCAGTTCTAGGACGTCTAGGGAAGGTGCTCGTTAGTGTCCACTTGGCAGCTGTGGGAAGCTGAGCCCTGCTAGAGCTAATCAGCTCTCTCCGTTGTAGAGAAACCTGTTCCCGAGGCTCTAGCACTGGTCTCACAGAAGCCTTCTTGGCCAGGTAAGTCCTGGGTTTTTCTACCCTCAAACTGCCAGCAAAAATGTTTGTTTTAGTTGAGCCAGAAACAGAATACTGGTTAGGAGAGCTGAATGCCTTTTCTAATTGCACAGCTGGTCCTAGAGCAGAACAACAGGGGCAGGGTTTGCCTGGAGGTAACAAACACGGGAGACAGGAGCATTTCCACCACCCTGGTTTAGGAGCCAGACAGTTCAAACACTCCTGATAGACAGAGACATTTTTCTTGTTGCAGTTATTGCATGACCAGTGTTCCTGACCAACAAGTTCACAGGCTAGACAGTTCTGATAGCTAGGATAATTCAAAGTTTGACAGGAACTGCAGGTATAAAACTTTAAAGAAGGAGGCATCTTGAATTAGTGAAAAGTTGACTCACCGGCAGGACACAGACTTATCTCTTCCCCTGGAAAATGTGATGGCTTCGGCATACTGTTACGCTTGGGCTCCGGACAGGAGTCGTGCACACCACCCAGCAGGGTGGCTCCAGGTGGAGAGAGACAGGAGGCTCGAAACAGAGTCAGGTACCAGGCTGGGTCAGGGCAGGCAGCAATAATCAGAGTCTGGGTTCAGGCTGGGTCAGGGCAGGCGGCAAGTGGCAGTGTCTGGTACAGGCTGGGTCAGGGCAGGCGGCAAGTAGCAGTGTCTAGTACAGGCTGGGTCAGGGCAGGCGGCAAGTGGCAGTGTCAAGTACAGGCTGGGTCAGGGCAGGCGGCAGTCAGCAGTGTCTGGGTCCAGGCTGGGTCAGGGCACAGTAAGCAGGACAAGGCAGGTCAGAAGGCCCGTAGGCCACACACACACACACACAGAAGGCCCGTAGGCCACACACACACACACGGAAGGCCCGTAGGCCACACACCATAGACGGGGCAAGGCAGGTCAGAAGGCCCGTAGGCCACACACACACACACGGAAGGCCCGTAGGCCACACACCATAGACGGGGCAAGGCAGGTCAGAAGGCCCGTAGGCCACACACACACACACGGAAGAAGGCCAAAAGGCCGCACAAGGCAAGGCAAGGATAGGCCCGAAGGCCGCGCAAGGCAAGGCAAGGATAGGCCCGAAGGCCACGCAAGGCAAGGCAAGGCAAGGATAGGCCCGAAGGCCACGCAAGGCAAGGCAAGGCAAGGATAGGCCCGAAGGCCACGCAAGGCAAGGCAAAGGCTAGGCCCGAAGGCCACGCAAGGCAAGGATAGGCCCGAAGGCCGCGCAAGGCAGGCTAGAGCAGGGAGCCCAGGTGAGCTCGATGCCGAAGCACCGAGGCAACTGTCAGGCAGGGTTAAGAGGGCACACCCAGAGCATAGAGTGGACATAGGAGATGGACTGGGCCTGTCAGGAAAGCCAGCCCTAGAGGGACCCCTGGTGGTGAGGCGGTAGCACAGCAGCCACCGCCGTAACACATATCTTTAAAAGACACAACAGATTGCTAACTCCATGGATCCGGCTCAGACCTCAGCAATCCAGGCCATCCCTGGCCTGGCCCAATGGATCTCAGAGCAATAAAAGGTATTAGAGACTTTGGCTAATGCCATCAATCGGTTAAGCTCTCGGCTGGACTCCGCCTTGATGCCTATCAAGCCTACCTCCACTTCACAGATGCTGCCTGTACGGCTTTCTGTGCCCTTGCCAGCACCCACTCGTTTTACAGGTGATCCCCTGTTATGTAGGGGCTTTCTGAATCAATGTTGTATGCACTTTTCGCTGCAACCTACCTATTTTCCAGACGTAGTGTCCAAAACTATGTACATCTTGTCCCTTTTGGACAGGAAAGCCCTGGCCTGGGCATCACCTCTTTGGGAGAGAATGGATCTAATCCTCAATGATTTGACAGGTTTCTTTGCCCTATTTCGTTCTGTATTTGACAACCCCGCTCACAAGAATGTTGCTGGATCTGCACTCCTGCATCTACAACAAGATAACAGACCTTTAGCTGAGTACGTGATTGAGTTTAAAACCCTGTCCTCAGAACTACATTGGGATCTGGGATGCCTACATGCTATATTCCTGGAAGGTCTCAATGCACGCATAAAAGATAAATTAGCTGCACGTGAGCTCCATGAGACTCTGGATTCTCTCATCGACCTCGCTGGTCGCATTGATCGTCGCCTTAGTGAGCAATCCCAGGAGACTAAGAGATCCAAGAAGTTGTCCTTGGGGGTTCCACGCTCTCGTCCAACACCAGTCACCCAGACTACTCCCACTTCCAGTATTGAGGAGGAAGAACCCATGCAAATGGGCCGCAGTCACCTATCTGCTAAAGAGAGACGTCACCGGCAAAGATTAGGTCTCTACATGTGCTGCAGTCAGCCAGGACACGCTGTGCCCTCTTGTCCTATCTGTCTGAGAAACTCTCAGATCTAGGATATGTTGAAGGACTCCTCCTAGGTCTCACCTTTCTATCTCCTCCATTGACACTTCCAGTCTCCATTACCTCAGACACCCTTGAGTTCCATTCTTTAGCCCTGGTGGCCTCCGGTGCCGGGGGGAACTTTATACTCAAACAACCCGTGGAGCACCTATGAATCCCCACCGTTTGGACACCTACACCTCTGCTATTATCATCAGTTCATGGTGAGCCATTGCCTGGTGAAGTCACCTACTCCACGTAACCTATCAGACTCCGCACTGGATCTCTGCTCTCGGAGACCATTTCCTTCTTGGTCTTAGATAAGGCTATACACCTGGTGGTACTCGGACTGCTGTGGTAACAAATGCACACACCCAAATTCGACTGGAGTACCCTGCAATTGTCTCAATGGGGCAAGTCCTGCCATGGGAAGTGCCTAGAGACTGTGACTCCTATGCCTTGCCTGACCACCACCACATCTCTTCCGGGTTTACCTCCGCAATACTCCTCTTATAAAGATGTATTCTCTAAGAAAGCGGTGGACACTTTGCCACCTCACAGATCTTTTGACTGTGCCATAAATTTATTACCTAACACCGAACCCCCCAGAGGAAGGGTGTACCCATTTTCTCTGACGGAGACTAAGGTAATGTCCGATTATATTCAAGAAAACTTGGCAAAGGGTTTTATTCAGCCTTCTAAGTCTCCAGCTGGAGCTGGTTTCTTTTTTGTGGGAAAGAAGGATGGATCCCTTCACCCGTGCATAGATTACCATTGCTTAAATGAGATCACCATGAAAGACCGCTACCCATTGCCATTGATCTCTGAACTCTTTGATAGGCTCCAAGGGGCCAAAATATTCACTAAATTGGACCGCAGAGGGGCGTACAATTTGGTCCGGATATGCCAGGGCTACGAATGGAAGACGGCATTTAATACTCACAACGGCCATTTTGAATATTTAGTCATGCCCTTTGGCCTTTGCAACGCCCCGGCCGTTTTTCAAAACATGATGAATGAAATCTTCAGGGATATGCTGTAGTAGTGTATGTGTAGTAGTATACCTAGTCGACATATTGGTCTTCTCTCAAGATCTCCAGAGCCATCAACTAGACGTCATTAATGTTCTGCAGAGATTACAAGACAACCGCCTATATGCCAAATTGGAAAAATGTTCCTTTCACCAAGAGTCTGTCCCCTTTTTAGGCTATATGGTATCCAGCAAAGGGTTCCAGATGGATCCACAAAAAACCAAGAGTATTTGAAACTGGCCACAACCCACTGTCCTCAAGGCTCTGCGAAGATTCCTAGGATTCACTAACTACTACAGATTCATTCACCATTATTCTAAGTTGACTGCGCCTCTTACAGCCATGACTTGAAAGGGAACCAATCCCTCTCACTGGTCTCCAGAAGCTGTGACTGCCTTTCAGGAACTTAAAGAGGCGTTTCTCCAAGAGCCGTGCTTACGCCACCCAGATCCTTGACGACCCTTTATCGTGGGGGTGGATGCTTCCGACATCAGGGTTGGTGCCATCCTCAGCCAACATAATGACAACCACACCTTACATCCTTGCTCGTTTTTTTCTCAACGCTTCTCCCCTGCCGAGCAAAACTACGGGATTGGAGACAAAGAGTTATTAGTGATTAAATTGGCATTCGAGGAATGGCTTCCATGGCTCGAGGGTGCACAACATCAGATCATGGTTTACACCGACCACAAAACCTTGAATACTTACATCATGTGCAATGCCTGAACCACAGACAGGCCCACTGGTCTTTATTTTTTAATCACTTTGACTTCCTCTTGCGATACCGTTCCACAGACAATCATACCCATGCTGACGCACTCTCCTGTTCCTTTTCCATGGAAGATGTACCTGATACTCCGCATCACATCACTGACCTTACAAGAGTACTCCTCTCTGCTACCCACACGGTTCTGGCCCGGAAGATGGTGGTTCCCCAAACACTCAGAAAAAAATCCTCAGATGGGCACACGACTCTCTGCTTGCAGGTCATCCTGGACAAGCCAGAACACTTGCCACTCTTCAAAGGTTCTACTGGTGGCCCACCATGAAGAAAGATGTCCAGATCTACGTAGAGTCGTGACCTACATGCGCTCAGCAAAAACCACCGGTTGGTTGTCCCTGGGAACTTCTTCAGCCACTCCCCTCACCTAGCGAACTATGGATGCTTATAGCCACGGATTTCATTGTTGACTTACCCATATCCAACGGCAACATTACCATCTGGGTCACTGTGGACCGTTTTTCAAAGATGGCTCATTTCGTGGCATTACCCGGGTTACCTTCAACTCCTGAATTGGCGAAGCTTTTCATCCGCCATGCCTTTTGCCTCCATGGCCTGCCAAGACACCTCTCCGATCGAGGGGTAAAATTTACAGCAAAATTCTGGAGATCCCTATGCAAACAATTTGATATCTCCCTGGATCTCACATTAGCTTACCATCCATAGGCCAATGGACAGACTGAGAGGATGAACCGTTCGCTAAAACAGTTTCTCTTCTTTGAAAAAGAAGCTGACTGAGGTTAAAGCTCAATTAGCTTCAATTACAAGAATTACACCCACATTGCATTACTCAGAAAATAATTCCCCAATACCAAAGAATAGCCAGGAGTCAAGAAAAAGAAATACAGTAGACTCAGGTAGGATAACACATGTGTCCCACAGTCACCCATTCTTGACAGATGGGAAGCCAACAAGTATACCCCTCCACTCAAACAGGTCATTTAGTAAATCATTAAAAACCAGGATTACGGTGGGCTCTGGTAGAATTAGACCTGTAACAAGGAGACACACACAGTATCAAATGCAACAAGAACAAAAAGCCTTCCCTATATTAATAACTGAAGAAGTTCTAGAGAAAAACATTGAAGTGTTACCAGAAAAGAGAAAAAACCAATGCATGAAGAATTTCAAGATCCATAACCAAAAGAAAAAGCTAATTGAGATGGATAACTCTGGCATCAGTGGCACAACTGCAAAAGGAAAGAGTGAAGTGAATAACAAATCTCAACTAAAGTCTCATAAGGAGTACAGGAAAAGCAATAACCTTAAAGAGAGTACCTGGAAAGCTATGACCACAAATGCTCATAGTTTGGGAAATAAAATCCCAGATCTGCAGGCCCTAATGACGGAGGCAGAATTGGACATTGTTGCTATCACAGAGACATGGTTCACAGAATCTCATGATTGGGATACAGCAATACCAGGCTATAACTTGTTAAGGAAGGACAGAGTGGATAGAAAAGTGGGAGGTGTGGCTCTTTATGTCAGAAATAATATCCAGGAAATGAGTACATGTCATGTATAGATGTAGGTAGAGTTTACCTTCATACGATAGGACCCCGAAGTGGTTCTACTATCGTGTCTATGAGCCGACAGTGGCTTCTAATCATTAGGTAACTCTACAAGGATGGTTCAATATTGTTATAGTCCACAATTGCTGCACTTATCTCATATTGACTCAGTCTGTCTCGAGCTGCCCGACACCACGGTGTTTCGGAGCAACGGCTCCTTCTTCAAGGGCGGGACGTTTTAACGAGAGGCTGCTAGAGTGCTGCAGAATAATGCTGTCGCGGCGTTATCAGTGATGTGGACTGGGCGTTAATGTTGCGGTCAAGAATGCTCCGTGGGTTTTTGGCGGCTGGTTCTTGAGAGACTCCTTTCGCTAACGCCGCGTTAGCGAAAGGAGTCTCTCAAGAACCAGCCGCCAAAAACCCACGGAGCATTCTTGACCGCAACATTAACGCCCAGTCCACATCACTGATAACGCCGCGACAGCATTATTCTGCAGCACTCTAGCAGCCTCTCGTTAAAACGTCCCGCCCTTGAAGAAGGAGCCGTTGCTCCGAAACACCGTGGTGTCGGGCAGCTCGAGACAGACTGAGTCAATATGAGATAAGTGCAGCAATTGTGGACTATAACAATATTGAACCATCCTTGTAGAGTTACCTAATGATTAGAAGCCACTGTCGGCTCATAGACACGATAGTAGAACCACTTCGGGGTCCTATCGTATGAAGGTAAACTCTACCTACATCTATACATGACATGTACTCATTTCCTGTATATATTATCATGTTATGAGACATTGGGTCTATATTTTAGTGCAGAAATAATATCCAAGCATCTGAGCTGCAAGGAAGTTGGGGCAAGGAAGAAGCACTATGGGTCGACCTAAAAAAAGATGATGGAGCGTCCATTTATATTGGAGTGGTTTACAGGCCTCCAAACCAAAAGGAAGAGCTGGACAGAGATCTGGTTGAAGACATCCATAAGATAGGTAAGAAGGGGGACGTGGTGATCATTGGTGACTTTAATATGCCAGATGTAGACTGGAAAATCCCATCTGCAGAATCTAAAAATAGTAGAGCGATAGTGGATGCCATGCAAGTAACTTTGTTCAAACAAATGGTATTGGAACCCACGAGAGAAGGAACTATACTCGACTTAGTGCTCACTAATGGAGATAATGTCTCTGATATCAAGGTGGGCGCCCACCTCAGCACCAGTGATCATCAAACGGTGTGGTTTAATATCACTAAAAGAATATGGAAAAGAAGCACAAAGACCAGAGTTTTACAGTTCAAAAACACGGACTTTGAGGAAATGGGGAAGTACCTAGAGGAAGAACTAAATGGATGGGAGAATGAGAGAGATGTGGATCAGCAGTGGACCAACCTAAAAGGAGCAATCACCAAGGCAACTGCTCTATATGTTAGAAATGTAAAGAAAAGCAAAAGAAAAATGAAACCTATCTGGTTCTCAAAGAAGGTGGCTGACAAAATTAAAGCTAAAAGAACAGCATTCAAGAAATATAAAAGATCCCAAAGGGAGGAGCACAAAGAAGAATATTTGATTCAACTGAGGGAGACGAAGAAATTAATCAAGTTGGCAAAAAGTCAAGCGGAAGAGAGAATTGCCAAGGAGATAAAAAAATGGTAACAAAACATTTTTCAGATACATCAGCGAAAAGAGAAAAGTCCAAAGTGGTATAGTGAAATTGAAAGGTGGAAATGATCAATGTGTGGAGAGAGACGAAGAAATGGCGGAAATATTAAACGAATACTTCAGCTCTGTGTTCACTAAAGAAGACCCTGGAGAAGGACCATCTATACACAACAAGAAACTGGAGGGAAGTGGAATAGATGAAAATCCTTTTACAGTAGAAAATGTATGGGAAGAGCTAAAGAATATGAAAGTGGACAAAGCCATGGGGCCTGATGGGATTCATCCAAGGATACTGAGGGAGCTCAGAGATGTGCTGGCGGGTCCGCTGTGCGACCTGTTCAATAGATCCCTAGAAACGGGAGTGGTGCCGAGTGATTGGAGAAGAGCGGTGGTGGTCCCGCTTCACAAGAGTGGGAACAGAGAGGAGGCTGGTAACTACAGACCGGTTAGCCTCACTTCGGTGGTGGGAAAAGTAATGGAGTCGCTGTTGAAAGAGAGAATAGTGAACTATCTACAGTCCGGAGAATTGATGGACCAGAGGCAGCATGGATTCACCAGAGGAAGGTCCTGTCAGACAAATCTGATTGACTTTTTTGACTGGGTAACCAAGGAATTGGATCAAGGAAGAGCGCTCGATGTCATCTACTTGGATTTCAGCAAAGCTTTTGATACGGTTCCGCACAGGAGACTGGTGAACAAAATGAGAAGCTTAGGAGTGAGTGCCGAGGTGGTGACCTGGATTGAAAACTGGTTTACGGACAGAAGACAATGTGTGATGGTAAATGGAACTTTCTCTGAAGAGAGAGCGGTTTTAAGTGATGTACCGCAAGGATCGGTGTTGGGACCGGTCCTGTTCAATATCTTTGTGAGCGACATTGCAGACGGGATAGAAGGTAAGGTTTGTCTTTTTGCGGATGACACTAAGATCTGCAACAGAGTGGACACGCCGGAAGGAGTGGAGAGAATGAGACAGGATTTAAGGAAACTGGAAGAGTGGTCAAAGATATGGCAGCTGAGATTCAATGCCAAGAAGTGCAAAGTCATGCATATGGGGAGTGGAAATCCGAATGAACTGTATTCGATGGGGGGGGGAAAGGCTGATGTGCACGGAGCAGGAGAGAGACCTTGGGGTGATAGTGTCTAATGATATGAAGTCTGTGAAACAATGCGACAAGGCGATAGCAAAAGCCAGAAGAATGCTGGGATGCATAGAGAGAGGAATATCGAGTAAGAAAAGGGAAGTGATTCTCCCCTTGTACAGGTCCTTGGTGAGGCCTCACCTGAAGTACTGTGTTCAGTTCTGGAGACCGTATCTACAAAGAGACAAGGACAAGATGGAAGCGGTACAGAGAAGGGCGACCAGGAAGGTGGCAGGTCTTCATCGGATGACATACGAGGAGAGATTGAAGAATCTAAATATGTACTCCCTGGAGGAAAGGAGGAGCAGGGGTGATATGATTCAGACTTTCAGATACTTGAAAAACTTTAATGATCCAAAGACAACGACAAACCTTTTCCGTCAGAAAATAATCAGCAGAACCAGAGGTCATGAGCTGAGGCTCCAGGGAGGAAGACTAAGAACCAATGTCAGGAAGTATTTCTTCACAGAAAGGGTGGTGGATGCCTGGAATGCCCTTCCGGAGGAAGTGGTGGTCTAAAACTGTGAACGACTTCAAAGGGGCGTGGGATAAACACTGTGGATCCATCAAGTCTAGAGGGCATGAATAAAGTGGAGGCAGCAAAACACTGCACGGAGCGGCAGTAGTCACAGAGGCATTTAAACACTGCACGAGCGGCAATAGCCACAGAGGCATTCACGGAGCGGGATGCCAGTGGCCAGTAGTTAGTGTTCCACCTTCACGGAGCGGAAGGATGGAGGGCTAGTATCTCCAAAAAATAAATAAATAAATAAATAAAAAAGAAACAAAAAAATAAAAACAGGGGTGGGTAAGTGTATGGGGCAAGGGTGTGGCCTGCTTGTTACAGCGGTTGCTACCCCTAATTGAGCTGGATGTCACTTGGATGCAGATACGGCGCTGCTCTCTAAATTGGTGGTGGGGTAGAGGGGAATTAGGGCTGGAGGGTACTGGAAGCCAATAGTAACAGGTGGGAGAGAGAAAAAGGGAAAAAAAAATGGATAAAGTGCTTAGCTTGCTGGGCAGACTAGATGGGCCGTTTGGTCTTCTTCTGCCGTCATATCTATGTTTCTATGTTTCTCTGGGCACACGTTAACTCCAGACAGAGTGACTGGTCCGAATTGCTTCCCTGGGCCGAATTTGCGTTAAATTCACACCAGTCTGCTTTAACTGGTTCTTCACCTTTCCAAATCATCTATGGACATCAATCTCTACCTCCTCTCCCAGTACCTTTATCAGTATCATCCCCCGCAGCACAGGCTTCAGCGCAAGAACTGCACTAACTCTGGGAGCATACCAAGCAACTCCTCCAAAGGCTGGACAAAAGGCTAAGAAGTTCTATGATGCTCACCATTGTGCAGCTCCGCAATTGCCATGATTCACAAGAGCCTAAGGGCGCGCGCGCATCGCGGCCCCGACTGATGTACCAGCAGTGGCGCGAACCTCAGGGGCGTCCCCCTGAGATGACGTCATCCGTACCGGATATTTAAGGTCTCAGAAATCGCTAACGTATCAAGTTAGCAAGGACCAGTTTCGCACTCTCTTAGCTACTCTGCCTCCTCGGACTTACCAGGGGTACCCACTCCTCAGGGGCCTCGCTCTCTCTTTGTTTTTCAGGTCACAGACAGGAACCGATACTTGCTCCTCGAGGGCCCATGTTCCCGGACTGTTTGCTGAATGCTTATTCTGCCTGGAAGTCATCGCTGCCTACTACACCAATGAGTTACCATCTCTCTCTCAGAGCTTTCCCTGGAACCATGTACTCGCTCCTCGAGGGCCTAACTCATTCCAACACCTGGAGTATGTCTAGAGACTATTGTGTGAGTGTTACCATTAAGGTTCTGTTCCTGAACTCTGCATACCCTGCCTACTCACTATATTCAGTTTCTCTACAGCTCAGTTATCCAGGATTGCTGTTCCAGTACCTGAGGGACTACAGCCCTGCTGGGCACTCCCAGCTCACTACTGCCACCTCTGGTGGTTCAATATACTGTTTAATAAAAGAACTAGTGTGTGTCTGAGCCTGACCGGTGGTCCCTCTCGGGATCTTCCCCTGGGGGCGTGGCCATCTGCCACTGGCCCAAGGATCCACCCACAACTATCTCAAACACCAACACGTGAGCCCCCTGGGAGGAGCCCGTGAGGATCCGAGCTGCTGGGACTTAGGCGAAACCCCCTGGAGGGCGAGGAGCCGGATACCTGTGGATGACGAGAAGCCAGAAGTCAGTGGACGAGCCAAGGTCGGAAGCCAGGAGTTAGAAGCCGAAGCCAAAGCCAGGAACAGAAGCTGAAGCCAGAAGTCAGTGGACGAGCCAAGGTCGGAAGCCAAGAGTGAGAAGCCGAAAGACAAAGCTAGGAACAGAAGCTGAAGCCAGAAGTCAGTGGACGAGCCAAGGTCAGAAGCCAGAAGCCGAAGACAAAGCCAGAACAGAAGCTGAAGCCAGAAGTCACTGGACGAGCCAAGGATGGAAGCCAGGAGTCAGAAGCCGAAGACAAAGCCAAGGATGGAAGCGAAGTCGGAAGTCCAGGAACGGAAGCCAGGGTCAGGAACCAGAAGACAGGAATCGAAGACAGGATCAGCAATCCGGAGCAGGAACCAGCAAATTTAAGCCGAGAACCTTGCTGCAAGGCAAGGTTTAGGGCCAGCTGCAGGGTTAAATTGGTGGAATTGTCTGATCAACTCCTTGTCGAGGATGTTGCTTGCAGGTTCTCAACTATTCTCCTCGGGACCAAATCCTTCCCTTGAGATGAGATACTCCCAGCGTCTTCCGCGTTTTCTTACATCCAATATATCCTCGGTCTGATAAGTGATGTCCTCTTCTGCAGTAAGAGGTTGAGGTTCAGGTGTTCTCTTTGAGAATTCCAAGAGAATGTGTACACATCATGGCGGGAATCTCGGGGGCATCCCCTCTAGATGACGTCACTCATCTTTTGGACTTAAGCTGGCTGACCCTTCACTTTGACGAGTTAGCAAGAGTTCCCTCTTGCTGAGTTTCGCTTCTTTCTTGGACTTCCGGTTCCAGATTCTATGTTTGGCATGAGACACGATGGGTACCTGTTCCTTGGGGGCCCTACTTCGTCTCCGGTCATCCGCTCCTCAGAGGACTTTCCGCCTTGGACTGCTATCTGTCCCGTTCCTGGAACTACCTCCTGGAGTACCTATTCTATGGACTTCTACTACCAAGCCTCGTTGTGGGATCCTCTATGGTGTACCCCGTGCCTTGGGCCACTACCGCTTTATCCCAGAAGGAACCACTCCGGTATACCCTGCCTGCAGGTTATTACCATACCACTGCTACAGGAACCTCATCAGGGTTCCTGCACCTCGGACTACCTTCTCACCACCACTGAGACACCTCTCTGGCGTACCCCGCTCCGTGGGCCACTATCGGATCTTCACGTCTGAGGTATTTCTACACCACTGCAAGACTTCCTGGCGTATCCCGCTCCATGGGCCACTACCAGATCTTCACATCGGAGGTATCACCCTTGGGTATAACCCTCTGCTCAGAACTTTACTACATCTCCCACTCTGCGGGTTGTGCCTTTCTCTTCTCTCATTAAAGACTCTAATCCACAGCAGTGTCTGACTTCATTGAGACCGTACCTACCGACGGTGAGGCTCACAGGGCTCCTCCCTGTGGGCGGAGACACCTCTACCTCGGCCCATGGGTTCACACCTTTACAAGACACAACAGGATCACACTGATTCCATCAGGAATCAGGTGAGAGAATGGCAAGGTTTTTTGTGATTGGTCAAAACAGCTTTTTAGAAACAGAAATGTCAGTTCTTTCCTGTGATTGGCTGTGATTGTCATGAGTACATGTGATCATGAGATATATAAGCTTCTTTTTGCAAGTTTCCAGCCCCAATGAAGACATTGAGCCATGGAGGCCTTGAATGTAAAGCTTTCTTGAAGGTAGGATGTTTTGTTTTAAGATATTTGTACTTTAAGACAGTCAATATATACACGTACATCAGTCATTTACAAAAATGTGATGCTTATTTTCATATATTTTTATGCTTTGAGTGATGGCCTTTTTTGAATATGCTTTAAATTCAATGTCTTTTTTAAGAATCATGCACAATTGGGGACACTGGTGGTTTTGACAATAGGATTCTTCGTGTGGAACGGTGAGCTATTTCACTCTTCTCGTCGTCCAAATGCTCCTTTGTGGAAGTTAAGCTATTAGCCCTGGAGAAGTTCAGCTGAATGCCTAAAGCTAAGTGCCCATGTTTTATAAAATCTTCCCCTTGAGGAAGCAAAACAAAGGCCCTTTGTTGAGGACACTGTGCTTTTGTGAAGTCTTTTGTGCTGAAAAGAATTGTAAATCTGTTTAAAATCTAACAATCGGACGATGTTTTGGATCTATGTTTTGAGCAAATAATTAATGGATTTAGCCAATACATGTTTACATTTTTCCGTGGACTTTCACTTTGCGGGAGATGGGTACAACAGATGATAATTTAGAGTAAAATCATTTAGAGTGTTTTTTCTGACATGTCATGATTATAATTTGACTCTACCTGCTGTGTGCAAGATGAATAATTATCAGTCTGTGTGAGTGTGTCTTTTTCACTCCTTTTTTCACACGTCTTCTGTAGAGTAGGAGATGCATATCAATTGTGAATAATTTCTTTGTAGTATGTTTGAATACGGCTTTTGAATGAGTTTACTTGGGGATACTCCTATGTCTTGTTTTCCCCTTTAGTTTATTTACTTACATAATCGCTTTTCTAACAAATAAAAATCAACATGAAGTACAAAGCAAACCAAGTTAACAAAATGAATACAAGATAAAATATTAACTAAGTAAATAAACATGAGTAATGTAATAAAATTAAAATAGTATAAATTTCAAAAATAAAAGCACAACCATAAAATATTAACTCTGCCCATATTCTATTAATTTTAAAGGACTGTCGGCATAAATAAAACATGCTGAAATCAACTAATTTTAAAAAGCTTATGCAAATAACCAACTTTGAATCTGTTTCCTAAATTTAAAATAATCTTTCTCAAAAAAAAGGTAACCAAAGGCAAAGAATTCCATAAAAGAGATGCATGATAGGAAAAACTAGTCTCCAGAGTCCTCTTCCATCTAATCTCCCTAGAGGAGGGCAATCTTAATACCTCTTGTTTGGGGGAATGCCACAAATGGAAGGTTGGTAAGAAATAATGAGATTTGAAAGGTAAGGGAGAAGAACTAAATGTAAGGCTTTAAATGTAAGACATAAGATCTTAAATCTTATTCTACAAATAATTGGTAACCAATGAAGGTCCTGCAAAAGTGGAATTACATGATCACATTCCCCCCCCCCCAAAAAAAGAAAAAAGTCAGTTTTGCAGCACTATTTTGTAGAGTGTGAATCCTTTTCAAAGAACCTAGAGGTAAACCTTGGGAAAGAGAGTTACAAAATCCAGTAAACCGATAACCAAAGAATGGGTGAGGGTTTTCAAGTCATGTAAATCCAGAATGAATAAAACGTAAAAAGTAAAAAGAACATTGAACTATACTCAATATCTGATGGGAAAAACAAGATCTGAATCAATTTTAAATCCTGAGAACGAGCCATTTGAGGAGGAAGTGGCCTATAGTTATCCTTTTTTTCCGGGTGACCCTCATTGACTCAACTTTATTTGGTCTATCCCAGAGGTAGGCAACTCCGGTGCTCAAATGCTGCAAACAGGTCAGGTTTTCAGGGTATCCATAATGAATGTGCATGAAGTATATTTGCAGGCACTGCCTCTATTGTATGCAGATATATCTCATACATATTCATTGTAGACTCCTGAAACTAGAGCTGTTTATGGCTCTCGAGTTGCCTACCTCTGGTCTGTGCCAAAGTTTGTGAAGTTAATCCTGGAGTACCAGCTGGCCAGTCTGGTTTTCAGGACATCAGCTATGAATATGCATTAGGTAGATTTGCATGCACTGCTTCCATTTCTTACAAATTTATCTCATACACATTTAGGGGCCGATTTTAAATCCTATGCGCGCGGGGTACATTTGTGTGCACTGCCCGGCGTGCACAAATGTACAGCCGATTTTATAACATGCGCGTGCTGCCGCGTGCATGTTATAAAATCCAGGGTCGGCGCACGCAAGGGGGTGCACACTTGTGCACCTTGCGCGCGCACCGAGCCCTAGGGGAGCCCCGATGGCTTTCCCTGTTCCCTCCAAGGCCGCTGCGAAATCGGAACGACCTTGGAGGGAACTTTTTTTTCGCTCCCCCCCACCTTTCCCTCCCTTCCCCTATCTAACCGACCCCAGAGCCCTGCCTAAATCTCCCCCTACCTTATTCCACAGAGTTACACTCTGGCAGGCGTAACTTGCGCACACTGGCCTTCTGCTGGCGCGCGAACTTCTGGCACGGCCGCTGTGCATGTTGGGCTGCATGGCCCTTTAATTCTACCGTGAGAAAACTGGGATCTGCGTTAAGGCCTTGGTGCAAAGACGCAGATGAAATAATGTGGCTGAAAAATTTCTAAATCAGCCACATTATTTTAATCTAGGCAGAGCAATAGCAGCTTTGCCTGGATTTGCAAAATTCATTCATGCAAATAGCATGCAAAGCAGCTTATAGTAATAGGGGGAGGGGTTTTCAGGCCCAGACATCTCATGATATTTATTTATTTATTTATTTATTTATTTAAAATCTTTTCTATACCGTCATTCAGTATATTACCGTCACAACGGTTTACATAGAGGCACAAATAGTAAATTGTACATGTTTCTGTTCCTATTATTAGGGTGGTGCCTTATAAGTTCGGTAACATAGTTTCATAATAAAGGCTATATGTTCAGTGTTGTTTAATCTGTCCTGTGATTACAATAAAATACTTATTTAAACATTTCAATTAAGGGTGTAGTAAACGAACCATGACGTACATACATATACTGTGCTAGTGCTGTATAAAGATTTTATGTGTACAGCTTTCAGCGTTTCTCTCATTCTCGCTCTCCTTGTGAAAAGGCTTCTCTAAAGAGCCATGTTTTTTAAGCTCTTTTGAAAGTCTTGAAGTCTCTCTGTAGTCTTACCTCTGTGGGCATGGTGTTCCATAATATCGGCCCAGCCAATGATAGTGCTCTTTCTCTGACTTGTGTTAGTTTTGCAGTTTTTACTGAGAGGATAGTTAGGAGGGCTTTGTTGGCAGATCTGAAGTTCCTGTGTGGGACATGGACTCGGAGAGCTGTGTTTAACCATTCTGCTTTCTCGTCGTGGATTAGCTTATGTATAGTGCAAAGGGTTTTATATTTTATCCTGTGTTCAATTGGCAGCCAGTGTAGTTCAGCCAGTGTTGCAGTGATGTGATCTCTTTTTCTTTTTCCTGTTAAAATTCGTGCGGCTGAGTTTTGTAGAATTTGGAGTGGTCTTATTGTCGTATATGGTAATCCTAATAGTAGTGCATTACAGTAGTCAGTGCTGGCAAATATTAGCGCTTGTAGGACAGTTCGGAAGTTAGTTTGATTTAGTAACAGTTTAAGTTTTCTGAGGATCATTAGTTTGGCATATCCTTCTTTGACTTTTAATGATATGTGTTGTTTGAGGCTGAGTTCAGTGTCTAATATTACCCCGAGGTTCCGTACTTTCTCGGCTATTTCAATTTTCTGATTGTTCTTTAGTAGTATCGGAGATTGGATGACTGTTATTTTTTTTCGTTCAAGATGGAGGAATTCGGTTTTTTCTATGTTAATGACTAGTTCCATTTGATTTAGTAGTTGTTTAATGATGTCAAGGTACATTATTGCTAAGTTTAGTGTTTTTTCCAGTGAGTCTTCGATTGGTAGTAATATTTGAATATCATCAGCGTATATGTAGTGTATGATACCCATGCCTGCTAGCAGATGGCACAGTGGAAGAAGGTAGATATTAAAGAGTATGGCGGAGAGTGCTGATCCTTGTGGTACTCCAGTGACTAGATTTATTTTTTCTGACAGTGTGTTTTTTATTTGAACTTGATAATATCTGTTACTTAGGTATGATCTGAACCAGGCATTAGTTTTTTCCATTAATCCAATTCCGTCAAGTCTTTTTAGCAATATGTCATGATTTACTGTGTCAAAGGCAGAGGATAGGTCATGCATTAGAAGGATATAGTGTTTACCGTTGTCAAAGCCTCTCATTATGTTGTCAGTCAATGAGAGAAGTAAGGTTTCGGTGCTGTAATGTTTGCGAAATCCGTGCTGTGATGGGTACAGTATATTATTATTGTCTAGGTGTTCTGCTAATTGTTTCTGAACGATTTTTTCTATTAATTTTGCTATTAGTGGCAGATTTGATACTGGTCTGTAGTTACTCAGTATAAGTGGGTCACTGTTCTTTTTCTTTATTATTGGTTTAATTATTGCACCTTTCAGGTTATCTGGAAGGGATCCCTCCTCTAAGGAGAGGTTTATAATTTTTGTTAATGTAGGGGAGACTATGATATTGCCGCGATGGGGCTATAGTGTGTATTTTATCGCACATGTTTAACATGTGCTATAGCCTTAGCACAGCTTCATAAATCTCCCTATAAAAATGTTACTCAAGCCCCCCTACTCCCTACTCATGATTTTTGTACAGAACTCCAGGCTCTGGTTTTATCAGGTCTAGATTACTCTAACTCTCTTCTTGGACTTCCAGCCTCTGCACTCCAATCATTATAGCTGATGCAGAACTCTACAGCTAGGATTTTGTCCGGCATGTCACTCCGTGAGCACATCTCCCCAGCTCTCAAGTCTATCCACTGGCTGCCGGATGAGCGGCTTGTTAAATACAGGCTATCGCTGGGTGCCTAGGCTTCTGCAGATAATTCTATCCCCTGGATTCCTGCCCTCTTAAAGTTCTGTGTGCCCTTTATTATCTTCTCAGGCATGTCTTCTTGAGGTACATTCATCCTGACTAGTACCTCTGGATAAATCCTGATCTTGGGCTTATTCAACCACTGGCACGTCCTTATGGAATTCACTCCCACACAGTTTAAGATCTCTGCATGTTAGGAAGGATGCTTTTACAAAAGTGGTGAAAACCTCTCTTTTCTCACAGGCTCATGACCAGTGACTCTTCCTCGGTTAAACACTTGGCAGTGTTCGACCAAGTTGCGCAGTTTTCTTTCTATTTTTGTTGTGATGTTTTGCTTTTTATGTTTCGGTTTTCATTTAATCATTTTTTTACTTGTGTTTGTTCTATTTTTTAATTATGTATGTAATATTTGTGCTTTGCCTTGAATGTGTTCAAAAAAGGACAGAATAGCAGACTTTTAAATCAATTAATCAATTTTCAGCTCTCTCATCATCTTAATAACGTTCTGCTCCTTGTCTTTCTATCTCACGGTCCCAATGCAACAAGAGTAAAAAGTGTGTGCTGATCTTCAGCACACATTTTCCTTTACTCATGAGCAAAAATGAACACAGCGCACCTCAGGCATGAATTATATGCATAAAACTCATTTTGCACAGAAAACATGTTATGCATGCAAATTGTTCTCTGTGCATAAAACCAGAGGACAAAGATCCTGGCACCACGAACTCCAACTTCAATCCCATAGACTAACATTAGCCCCATAAACTCTTCTCCAGGTCTGACCAGGAGTTGAATTTCCAATGTTAAGAAAACAAGCTTGAGTACCTCTCTGCACTGAGGGAGTATTAGCCAAGGCCTTGATTAACATGGAATTTGCATGGAGGAGAACTCATTCGTGCACAAATATTTACTCAAACTGTGTGCATATTTTTTGTATTCTAAATTACTTGTTAAATCAGGATAAAAAATTGTGTGCCCAAAAAATGTGAGCAGAACTGCAAGCTAACATGTGCACCCAATTGAGCGCACCTTATTACATCACTTACCACTTACCTCAATTCTGTCTCCCCACTCACTTTCTCTTTTCTTCCCAGTTACTAATTTATTCATATTTATGCCTTTAATAATATGAACCAAAGCCATAGCCAGGCAGTTTGGCAGCTATGGCCAAATGAAAAACTGCACTTTACCCATTACAAAATATATAATACCACAAGTAGAGAATTTTTAAAATGTTTGTACAGCAATGCCCAAGGGATAAGGTGCCCTACACAAACCTTACAGGCTTGCATCTCCCAACCCTGTCATTTCCTTCCCCACATACAATGAAAAATTATGCATTTAGAATAAAAGATTTTACATGGAAAAGGATATTCAAAGTACAGTCTTCTGAGTTCCAAATATCACTTCTAATATGTATTTATATCCACATGCACTGCCCTGGTGCCAACCAGAAAACCATACAAAAAAAAAGCAAAAAAAAAAAACTTAGAACCCATATGGTATTAGGTCTACTGTAACGTATTGTGGGCTTGGGCTTGGCCTTCAGAAAGCCACTAGAAAACACAATTACAATTAACTTTCTATATTAAATCAGCAGTAACTATCAGCACTCAAACAGCAATAACCCTAAAAGGCAACACTGCGATTATTATACCAAGCCCTAAAACACTAATATATCCCCCAATTAGGAAAACAGAACAAGTCAATCTGCTATAGATTCCTTTCCAGAAACTACATGCTAGTGGAATAACTCTCTTTGGTCACATTTGCAACACACAGACAGAACTTCAAATATAGAAAAAATGAGACCATAAAGTATATATAGAAATATGCAGACAAAAACTGAACTAGAAGCTGCAACAAGTCAAATTCCTTAAACAGTGCAACAATGGAAAAACAAAATCATTATCATTACTCTTAAAACAATAAAATCAAGAAATATAAATATTAACAGTAGGAAAACCATACCAATAAAAAGAATAATTCAAAACAGCTAACAAATAAATAACATCCAGTAATTAAAAACACATACAAATTTTTCAAACACCAATAAAATATTTCAAAACAGACACATCAGATAACACCAAATAATTAAAACTAATAAGGATTTTAAAATATTCCTTGCTTTCCATACCTGGGAACTTTTGATTTCCAGATGCCCTGAAATTTGTCATGAATTAGCAGACAGCTAGGATGGGGAGTTGTTGCTTGCAAGCTTCCTCCACTGTCACACAGACATGTTTGCTCTTTTTTGCTCTCTCTCACATACACACAAGCTCTCTGTAATGTTTGCCAGTCGGATGGGTCGTCTTGTGACTGGCAGCCCTCACCACAGGATGCCAACCACCACCAAAGCAGCACGAATGCACCATGATGCCACACAACATCATCGCTTCCCGGGCTCCCCTAGGCACACACATGGCACGGTGCCCTTTGTAGTCCCCATAGTGGGAAACAGCCGGGCTGACACACTCTGATGACATCATGCAGTTGGGTATAAAACCCCCAGCCGTGCTTCCTAACCTTGCCTCAGCAACAGGTCCTCCTGCTTGATTTCAGTGCATGTTGCTCTTGCATCCTGATCCTGCCTTGGTTTCTGAGCCTGCCTTACCTCAATCAGCCCACCATGCCTTGTCCAGCAACCTATCCTGTCTCTAGCCTTCTGGTCCCTTTCCAGTCTGCCTAAGTATTGACCTCTGCTATGGACCTGGACTACTCTCTTGCTTGCTGCCTGCCAACTGCCACTGACCTCTGCTATGGACTCGGACTACTCTCTTACCTGCTGCCTGCCACTGAACTCAGCTGAGGGCTTTGTCTATGTCATGCTTGCCACCACCTTGACCGCTGGCTCGCTACTGGTAAGTGTCTGACCGCTGCCTGTCCTGACCTTGTCCCAGCTCCGGACTCTCTTACCCTGTACACCCTTGTGGGGACCCTCATCTAAGTCCTGCTGGCCCCTGGAACCCAAAGGCTCAACCTGCAGGGACCGGGCCTAGTATAGGTGACGCTCTAATCTAGTTGCAGCCCAGGGCATGTTCACCAGCCGTCTGTGTGGGCCAGTAGGCATGCCTACTAGACTGCATCAAGCAAGTCACAGCTCAAGGGTCTTCAATCCTTACTCTCTCTCTCTGTCACACATATGCACTCTTTCTCCTCCTCTTACACATACTCTTTTTTCTCACACACACACACACACACACACACACACAGACACACACGCTCTCTCAGTCTCTCACAAACACCATACTTACACAGACAGATATTGTCCCTCACACTTTCACCCTTACACACACTCCTTCTCTCACTCATTTTCCCTCCTTTGAAACAACAGTAGTCATCAGTCTCCTTCTTCAACCACTGCAGCGAATGGGTTGACTTCTTCTTTGGGCTGTGACCCCCTTTCATTGTATAAATTATTAACTAAGATATACATATGCAAATTTACGATAGCATTTGGAAGCCCGCACGCACCTTTTTGTATGATAATGTTAGTTGGGTTAAGGTGTACCTGAATGCATCGGCTGGACCTTCTAAACTAATTCTTCACTGTAGTTGTCAATAGGAAAATGCTAATTTTATTTGCCTGCCACATACTTGTTTTGATTATTGTGGCTTTAATTTCTGGTCCCAGACCTAAACAAAGAAAACATCAAAATTGCTATCACATATCTATACAACTATGATGAGTTAATAAATGTACCAACATATTATAAGAAAAAGACATTCTACAAAGTTTACATGAGTGTAAAATGAAACCTTCAATTCATACCGACAAATTATAGTATTGGTATGTAGCAGCATGTTGCGGATCTGGCTGCGAGCGCCGTGTCCAGACCCTTACCTCCATGTTTCTGGACCTGTTCCCGCTCTCACTGGCCTAGTTCCTGTCCTGTCCGGCGGCATCCCGGTGAGGGCTGTGCTGCCGGAAAGCCTTCCATGGACACCCTGTCTCTAGGCGCGCCCGCGCACCACTTGGGCGCTTTTCTAGGCCGTTTCCCGCCAGTGGTGACTCCGCCCAAATCCTGATGTCAGACGCCACGGCCTTGATAAGCCGGCCGCGGCCACCCAGTCTTTGCCTTGCAACGAGCTTACCTACCGGATCCCTGTTGCGCTGTGTCCCGGAGCGTCCTGCTCTGCTATTCGCTCCGTTCCTGCTTGCCTGCTACGGTACTTGCTTGGTTCCTGCTTGCCTGCTACAGTACCTGCTTGGTTCCTGCCTGGTTCCAGTACCCGAGTCTTGCTACAGTTCCTGCCTGGTTCCAGAACCCGAGCCCCGTTACAGTACTGACCTACTGTCCTAGTCTGGTTCCAGTTCCCAGTCCTGATCCACTACCGCCTAAGTCCCAGCGGCCTGGCCCCTATGGGCTCCTCCCAAGGGGCTTTGGCTTCCAGGGTGAAGCCACCTAAGTCCCAGTGGTTGGGCTCCTACGGGCTCCTCCCGGGGGAGTACCAGCTTCCAGGGTGAAGAGCACTTCTACGTCCAGCCTGAACATCTGCCTCCCGGCCTGTGGTATACTAGAGACTTCTGAATACATTTCCCAGTCTCCTGCAGGTCGGCCCAAGGGTCCACTAAACTGACATTCCCTAACACAGCACACAATAATTTAAATAACAGTTTAACAATGTTATAGTTACACAATGTTAGGTTCCATATTAGGAGCTACCACCCAAGAAAGAGATCTAGGCGTCATAGAGGATAACACATTGAAATCGTCGGTTCAGTGTGCTGCGGCAGTCAAAAAAGCAAACAGAATGTTGGAATTATTAGAAAAGGAATGGTGAATAAAACGGAAAATGTCATAATGCCTCTGTATCGCTCCATGGTGAGACTGCACCTTGAATACTGTGTACAATTCTGGTTGTCACATCTCAAAAAAGATATAGTGGCGATGGAGAAGTTACAGAGAAGGGCAACCAAAATGATAAAGGGGATGGAACAACTCCCCTATGAGGAAAGACTAAAGAGGTTAGGACTTTTCAGCTTGGAGAAGAGACGGCTAAGGGGGATATGAAAGAGATGTTTAAAATGGGTAAATGTGAATCTGTTATTTACTCTTTCGGATAATAGAAGGACTAGGGGGCACTCCATGAAGTTAGCATGTGGCACATTTAAAACTAATCGGAGAAAGTTCTTTTTCAGTCATCACCCAATTAACTCTGGAAATTGTTGCCAGGGGATGTGGTTAGTGTAGTTAGTGTAGCTGGGTTTAAAAAAGGATTGGATAAGTTCTTGGAGAAGTCCATTACCTGTTATTAATTAAGTTGACTTAGAAAATAGCCACTGCTATTACTAGCATCAGTAGCATGGGATAGACTTAGTTTTTGGGTACTTGCCAGGTTCTTATGGCCTGGATTGGCCACTGTTGGAGACAGGATGCTGGGCTTGATGGACCCTTGGTCTGACCCAGTATGGCATGTTCTTATAGATAATGATACTTTTTATTGCTCAGTGAAGAAGTGTAGTTAGTTATTTTGTTTCATTTGTAAAATATTGAAAGCTTTAGTTAATGTTAAATTTAAGTGGCCAATAAGGGTCCATGGAAAACCTAAATTTAGTTTTTAGTAGTGTTGTTTCTATGTTGTGATTCCGCACAGGGACAGGCTAGCGAGCGCGAGCGGCACACTCAGCCCAATGCTGCTTTACCTTATGATGAAGCCTGGAGTGTCGCTGAACTCCTGGATGCTACCTGTGGTCTTAGTAGTGAGCAGCTACTGCCGATGTCCCTGCTCTTCGTGGCCTGAGTTGCCGCCGCCTTTTCCTGGCAGGGTGTGTCTCCTTAGGTGTGCGCATGTGCCCCTGCTTTGAATTTAAAGGGACCATGGTAGGAAAAGCTCTGCAGCCCTGCCTGATTATGTCATCCTGCCGGGCCTATATAAGGGGCCTTTCTTCAGTCTAGCATCGCCTTTGCAAGGTCTTCCTTATTCCTGTGATCATCGATGGTCTTCATGTTCCTGGTCTCTCGTCTTATTCCTGCTCCAGGGTTCCTTGTCTTCAGCCCGTTCCTGCATCCTGAGTCCTGTTCAAGTCTTCAGTCAAGTTCCTTTTCAGTCTTCATCCTGTCGAGTGTCTTCACTGCTGCTCTGGAAGTCCATCCTTGGTTTTAAGTCTGAGCCTGAGTCCGAGTTCCTGAACCTGAGTCCGAGTTCCTGAGCCCAGTCTCTGGTCTTTGGAGTCTTGATCCAGCTTCTGCCTTGATCCTGAGCCCAGTGCCTACACTGCTATTGTCATGGTCCGCGACCAACCTTCAGGTTGTGTAGAGCATGCAGCGGTGCCAGACACCCTCAGTGCCTTTGTCTTGTCCTTGTTCCTGAGCCAGTACCCGCACTACTATTTTCGTGGTCTGTGACAAGCCTTCAGGTTGTGTAGGGTGCACAAAGGCCCTCAGTGCCTTTGTCTCATCCAAGTCTTCAGTGCCTTCATTTCGTCCAAGTCTTCATTGCCTTCATCTTGTCCAAATCTTCAGCGCCTTTGTCATGTCCTCATCATCAGAGTCATTTACTGTCTTCAACTTCCGTCTGTCCTGACACTCAAGCTGTTCCCAAGCAGCAAGTCCGAAAGGGCTTTCAGAGTGGCTGGAGGGCTAACCCACAGACCAGCATTGCGTTGCTGGGTCTCACTCCTGTACATGCAAGTTCAGGGAGGTCTTCAAATCATGTGCCAAGTTCAAGAGTATTCTAGTCTCAGCCCATCCCATGCTTGGATGTGTTCACCCTCCAGTGGCATGGACCACAGCCAGTCCCGGGGCTGTGCAGGTCTCACCGCAGCAACTTCAGCTATACCACTTACTGTAAAGAACACATTCCCATGATACCTACACCCAACCTTGATACACTTGTAAAGCACCATTACACAGTGGCATAGAGATGACTCATTAATTGATGTGGCTCTTAATTAGGCTAGCCAGCTGGCTTAAGATTGATGTAGTCCTTCATGTATCCAATTGTCTTCTAGGACTTTTAATTTGGACTTCCCTCTTGAATTCCCTTAAAATAGCTCTAATACTAGTCACTGTATGCTGTGTGGTAAAACCAGCACTGGCTCAACCTGTCCCAAAAACCTTATGAGATGTGACTCTTTGATTGGGTGACCAGAGAGAGATAAGAAAGGGAAAGTGCTAAACATAGTGTATTTGGATTTCAGTAAGACCTTTGACACGGTTCTGCATAGGAGACTTGTAAATAAATTAAGTGCCCTTTGTATGGAACTTAGAGTGATTGACTAGGATAGAAACTGGCTGAGTGGGAGGTGACAAAGGGTAGAGATGAGGGTGAAAGAGGGTAGAATCAGGAGTAATCTTAGGAAATATATCTTTACAGAGAGGGTGGTGGCATAGAATGGCCTCCCAGTGGAGGTGGTAGAGACCCAAAGGGTATCTGAATTCAAGAAAGCATGGAATCAATGCAGGGGATGTTTGAGAGAGTGATGGGAATTGTAAGTGCTACATAAATTGGATGGGTGGGCAGACTAGCGGTATAATAAGGCCTTCTTCTACTGTTATGTTGTTTATAGTTTGTATTTTGCATGTGTTTTGTCTGTGTTTGTTTTGTTTATTATCTGCTTTGCAGTCCCAGTGAGAATATAGAAAATCAAGTTTGCATAAATAAGAAAGCATGAGAGAATCACAAAGCATCTCTAACTGCAAAGAAGTGAAGGAACCAGAGATTATTAGGGGCGTAAAGGCCCCAAAATTTTGTGTTATGACATTTCATGTCACTTGGGGGCAAATTTCCATATTGTTTAAGTTTTTACCCAATTTGTTTTTTGGGGTTTTTTTAGGTTTTGCAAATAGTGTGCACTATTTCTGAAAAATATGCACTAAAAACAATAGGAAAAACATAAAATTTTCTATCATTTCATTTTGCAAACATGAAATGTTGTTTCAAACAAATGCACATCCTTAGAGATTAACAGGGGTTGATGGCATTGCACTAGGAAGTAAATTAGGCAGGTTAGATGGGTCTTATGTTCTTTATCTGATATCATATTCTCTGTTTCTATGAAGTTAGTTTGTTCTGCTTTCTTTACAACTGAAGAGGAAGCATTTAGTGAAATCACCTGGCAGACAAGAGGCACCCAGCACCCAAACCACAGTACAGACATGACATGAGGTTGCAGGATATTCTAAGCATTCTTGGAAAATGACAAAAGTTGAGGTTTCTGTTTTATGTACAGAAATAAAAAAAAGCATTGAACTAGAGCACTACTGTTCTTGTTTGTGAAAAATGGAAAAATAGATTTACAAGTGTCACAAATATACTGTGAGATAATAATGGGAGTTGGAGTTCTGCCTCAGGCAGAACCATACAAATTTGTACCCATAGGCTCCCAGAGAAGGAATAAAAGGCACATATGTATTTGGGTGACTCATTTTTGGTAGGCTGCGCTTTGGGCGTGGCCTAGCATGGTTCTTAGTTGATGAGTGCTGTGTCGGCAGACCATTAACCACAAGTGCCTTATGGAAATCTATATAATAATGCATCATTCTCTATTGTGTGCTCTGGAAGGCACAAGCTTTTCTAATTTCTTCAGTTGTAGCATAGTATGATATCTGGCTTAGACGCTAATCTGTGCTGACATGCATCAACATCTGTAAAATAGCTTAGACTGAAAAAAGCATTCTGCCTGGCCAGTGAATGTTTTCATCTGTGTAATCTTCTGGATGTGAACCACTTGGCCCATCTGAGAACAATGTTTATCTGTGTCAAATTAACATAAATAAATGACTACATGTGTGCTAAAAAAATGTTTGAAGTTTGCAGCAAATATATTGCAAAGTTTAACCTTTCTTTGTAGAAAAAAAATTAGGAATGTGGGAATGGCTGTGCAAACAGGCACACTTGTAATGTATCCTGCATGTATGTATGAATTTATATGCGAGAAATAGTCTTATGGTCTGATGAACTGAAATAGCGACCAGGTATTCTTTGACATAGTTGCACTTTCAAATCAATTTCGACTTGTTTTGAAATCGATGTGCATTTAAACTTGCTTTGGATTAAACACATTTTGCTCCCTTATGATATTTAAATGTGCTTTGCGCTTCGTTCCACATTTTTTTGTGGTGTTTATATATTTAATAGCATCATTTGCATGGCAGTACCAGATGTATGTAGTGCTGTACAGAGACACATGGACAGTCCTTATTTCTTGCAGTTCACAATCTAGTCAAGATAGGATGCACAACGAAAAACAAATGAGAGGCTTTGAGTTAAGACAGCAAGGCCATATTCGAGAGGATGTAAGACAGGTGAGATTAAATTGAGGAGGGGCAAGTTTTAATTGAATATCATCAGATTTTGGGGTCTGGAAATATTTCAAGGTGCACTCTGGTTTGTAAGTTGTTGTGGAAAAATACAGTAAAACCCGTTAGAGTTACCGTTTGCTTCAGAAAATCTTTATAATAAAAAGCTCTGTTCGTTCATTTAAGATTAATGTGGTAAGAATACTGGTGGTCTTCACTCTTCATTGTAGAGCAGGGTTGGCAACATTTTTTTTTTTTTTTTACTATGGACCACATTAGTGGCTCTTGCCTGAACCAGGAACAAGGGGATGGAGTGTTTCATTCAGAGCTTCTCTCCCAAAATCCTCAGTGCCCACTACCCACCTGAAAGCTCTCTCCACATTTTTTTTTAACAACTTGCATTGTTAGCCAGGATCCTCTGGCACTCTCCATGGCTGGAAACACCAGTCACTCCTGGCCTTTGGATCGAGTCTCACAGTCGTCTGTGTCCTCATCTTAGGTCCAGGTCCTCCGTGGTCTTCTCCTGCTTTGATGGCTCCGTCTTCATGTTCCTGATGTCCTTGATGTCCTGGTCCTCCATCGTCTCGATGTTCCCAATGTCCTGAAGCTCCTCTGTCTTGATGTTCTTGATGTTCCTGATGTCCTGGCCTCGTCCCTTGTCGGAGCTCCTTCGTCCGTACCTCCAGATGTTCCCATGTTCCTGATGTCCGATGTTCCTTCCTGACGCCTTTGTCTTCGCCTCTGCCTCCATTTCCTTTGGTTCCTTGATGTCCATCTTCCCGGGGTGCCATTGTCGTGGTCCATGACCAGCCCATGGGTGGGTTGTGTAGATCACCTCATGGTACAAGGCCATCTTCTCTTCCGTTGTGCAAGCCTCCAGAAGACTTCTGCTTGAATCCTAAGTCTTGAACCCCATGTTGTCTGAGAATCCTGTATTTTGTATCCTGAGCTTGAATCCTGTCCTGCTCTTCAGAGTCCCTTGCATTTGCATCCATTCATGTGTATGACTTCGAACAAACTGCTCCGCTTCAGTGTGATCCACGACCAGCCACTGGCGGCTGTGTAGGGCATGCCCCAGTGCAGGCCTCTTCGGGATCTTCGCCATGTTCCAGTCTCATCTATTCCACACCTTGTCTGGAGCCTGCTTTGAGCCCAGCGTTGTCCGTGACCAGCCCCGTGGGTGGGCTGTGTAGGGCGCGCTGTATCACAGTCCCAACCCAGCACTTTGATCCTGACCCCTCGTCCTCTATGCCTTGATTCTAAATCTTGGTCCCAGTATCCTCGCTTAAACCTCCTAAGTAACTTGGGTCTTCGTCCAAGTGTCCTCACCTGAGTCTTTGTCCAAGTGTCCTCACCTGAGTCTTCATCCAGAGTCTTCCATGTTCCAAGGCCTCCGTCTGCCCTCGTCCCCTGTCCAGCTTGCCGCTTTTTGCCATTACCCAGCGGCAGTCCAAAAGGGCTTGGAATGGTTGGAGGACTGTTCATTGACCACCATTGCATTGTTGGTCTTCCTGAGGCGTGCAGGTTCAGTAGAGGGTCAGACCTTCAGTCTCCTTGTCTTCATTCCAGCCTTGTTCTGCTCCTTGTCTGCCTGTGCTTGCATCAGCTCACCTCTTGCAGTGCTCTTGGGGCTCTTCTCTGAGTGGCATGGCAATCCAAGAGCTCACATCTCCCGCCAGAAGCGACCGTGTCACTGCGCTCGTAACACTATATGTTAGAAAGTAAAGAAAAGCAAAAGAAAAATAAAACCTATCTGGTTCTCAAAGGAGGTGGCTGACAAAATAAAAGCTAAAAGAATAATGTTCAAGAAATATAAAGGATCCCAGAGGGAGGAGCACAAAGAAGAATATCTGGTGAAACTGAGGGAGACGCAGAAAGTAATCAAGATGGCAGAAAGTCAAGTGGAAGAAAGGATTACTATAGAGGTAAAGCGAAGTGACAAAACATTTTTCAGATACATCAAAGAAAGGAGAAAAGTTCAAAGTGGTATAGTGAAATTGAAAGGTGAAAAGGATCAATGTGTGGAAAGAGACGAAGAAATGGCAGAAATATTAAATGAATACTTCAGTTCGGTGTTCACTAAAGAGGACCCTGGAGAAGGACCGTTGCTAGTTAACAAGAAACTGGAGGGGAGTAGAGTAGATGTAACTCCATTTACAGTAGAGATTGTATGGGAAGAGCTGGGGAAACTGAACGTGGACAAAGCCATGGGGCCTGATGAGGGCCTGATGAGGTTCATCCCAGGATACTGAGGGAGCTCAGAGATGTGCTGGCAGGTCCGCTGAGTGACCTGTTCAATAGATCCTTAGAAACAGGAGTGGTGCCGAGTGATTGGAGAAGAGAGGTGGTGGTCCCGCTTCATAAGAGTGGGAGCAGAGAGGAGGCTGGAAACTACAGGCCGGTTAGCCTCACCTTAGTGGTGGGAAAAGTAATGGAGTCGCTGCTGAAAGGAAGAATAGTGAACTATCTACAGTTAGAAGAATTGCTGGACCAGAGGCAGCATGGATTCACCAAGGGAAGGTCCTGTCAGACAAATCTGATTGACTTTTTTGACTGGGTGACTAGGGAATTGGATCGAGGAAGAGCACTCGATGACATCTACTTGGATTTCAGCAAAACGTTTGATACGGTAATGCACAGGAGGCTTGTGAATAAAATGAGAAGCTTAGGAGTGAGTGCCGAGGTGGTGCTCTGGATTGCAAACTGGTTGACGGACAGAAGACAATGTGTGATGGTAAATGGAACTTAATCTGAAGAGAGAGCGGTGTTAAGTGGAGTGCTGCAAGGATCAGTGTTGGGACCGATCCTGTTCAATGTCTTTGTTAGCGACATTGCAGATGGGATAGAAGGTAAGGTTTGTCTTTTTGTGGATGACACTAAGATCTGCAACAGAGTGAACACGCCGGAAGGAGTAGAGAGAATGAGACGGGATTTAAGGAAGCTGGAAGAGTGGTCGAAGATATGGCAGCTGAGATTCAATGCCAGGAAGTGCAGAGTCATGCGTATGGGGTGTGGAAATCTGAAAGAAATGTATTCAATGGGGGGTGAAGGGTTGATGTGCATGGAGCAGGAGACAGATCTTGGGGTGATAGTGTCTAATGATCTGAAGTCAGTGAAACAATATGACAAGGCGATAGCTAAAGCCAAAAGAATGCTGGGCTGCATAGAGAGAGGAATATCGAGTAAGAAAAGGGAAGTGATTATCCCCTTGTACAGATCCTTGGTGAGGCCTCACCTGGAGTACTGTGCTCAGTTCTGGAGACCGTATCTCCGAAAGGAAGAGACAGGATGGAGATGGTCCAGAGAAGGGCGACCAAAAAGGTGGATGGTCTTCATCGAATGACTTATGAGGAGAGATTGAAGAATCTAAATATATATACCCTGGAGGAAAGGAGGAGCAAGGGTGATAGGATACAGACTTTCAGATACTTGAAAGGTTTTAATGATCAATGACAGGTTTTAATGATCAATGACAAACCTTTTCCGTTGGAAAAAAATCAGCAGAACCAGGGGTCACGATTTAAAACTCCAGGGAGGAAGACTCAGAACCAATGTTAGGAAATATTTCTTCATAGAGAGGGTGGTGGATGCCTGGAACGCCCTTCCGGAGGAAGTGGTGAAGACCAAAACTGTGAAGGATTTCAAAGGGGCATGGGATAAACACTGTGGGCTGGATTTTAATAGATATGTGCGGGCATAGATTTTTCTGCGCGCACAAATCTATGCCTGATTTTAAAACATGCGTGCGCATGAGTGGGTTTTTGCATAACCTTTATAAAATCCACCCCTGTGAAACCATAAAGTCTAGAGGATGTGAATGAAGAGAAGAGGCATGGGTGTGGTTTGTAGGAATGACAGCTACTACCTGGTGATTAATACCCTTATTCAATAAACATACACATGGTTAATGCAACTCCAACATTGCTCTGTGCTTCAATGACAAGAGGAAATATGGAAAAAAGGATTTGTATTCACAAAAAAGAGGGGGAGTAGCTTGCTTGTTGCGGCGGTTACTATCCCAAACCAAATAAGTCTGATACTTCACTTTCAATGCATATCCAGCATAGCTCTCTGCTTCAACAGTAGGGGAAATAAAGAAAAGAGGATTTATATTCAGATAACAACCAACAAGGACTGAATTGCACAGGCTGGGTAAACAAGCATGGGAGTCGCCTGCTTATTGCGGCAGTTACTAGCCCTAACCAATTAAACTTGATACTTCACTTAGATGCAGCTCCAGCACTGCTCTCTACATCAATGGTGGGGATGGAAGGTAACTAGAACCAAAACGTTACTAATAAGGGCCAAGAGTAACAGAAAAGTATGAGAAAAAATAAGTGTGAAAGCTTGCTGGGCAGACTGGATGGGCCGTTTGGTCTTCTTCTGCTGTCATTTCTATGTTTCTGTGTTTCTCTGTTTCTATATGATGATTAATGTATTGCTTGCTTTTATGTTATGTATTGTATTATGTAATTATTTTATGCATTAATTTATGCAATGTTTGGTTTTGTATTATTCTATTTTATTAGGTAATTATTTTATTTTTCCTAAGTTATGATAATTAATGCATTATTTGGGTTTTGTTATTTTATGATGCAAGTATTTTATCATTATTATTGAAAGTTTATGATTGTTTTTTAAATGTATTGTCACTTGGGTAACATGTTTAAACAAGCAGGATATTAAGTTTTAATACATGAAAATGAAAAGAATAAAATGTTCAGACACAGCCTCACTAGCAATTACATTT
Source organism: Rhinatrema bivittatum (assembly GCF_901001135.1). NCBI lineage: Eukaryota > Metazoa > Chordata > Amphibia > Gymnophiona > Rhinatrematidae > Rhinatrema > Rhinatrema bivittatum. Next base: position 48,472,488 of record NC_042620.1, on the reverse strand, counting down.
CCTGTTATAGAGAATGTTCCATTATGATGGTGCAGTTAGCCATTTCTGTCAGTAGGTGAAAATTCTAGACCCTAGAACAGGGCTGGCCAACTCCAGCTCTCAAGAGCCACAAACAGGCCAGGTTTTCAGGATATCCACATTGAATATGCATGAGATAGATCTGCAATCAATGGAGGCAGTGCATGCAAATCTATCTCGTACATATTCATTGTGGATATCCTGAAAATCAGGCCTGTTTGTGGCTCTTGAGGACTGGAGTTGGTTACCCCTGCCCTAGAAAAAAAGTTTCAGTATGAACTGTCCTGTTAGAGGAAGTTAGGAAATAGTTTGGAAGCCCTCTTGCAGAAAGCAGTGAAAAAAGAGCTGAGTTTGGAATTCCAAGGTAGAAAGAGTCTTTAGACTGAAGCAAAAGAAGCACATCTTAAAGCTTGGATAGTTTCTGGTGATAAGTAAATTAAATGCTTTGAAAGCCAGAAAGAAAGTGACTTTCAGAGAGAAGTGAAGTGATAAGAAAGGTGCAGGAACTGCTGCAAAAGACGAAGCTATTTCTAACATCCAAAGTCTCCTGCAGTGGAAGGTTGTAGAGAAACGTGTGCCCTTAGGTGGATTTGTCTGCCAGCAAGTCAGTAAATAACATTAATGTGGCTCATTTGTATTAAGTTTGATGTTAATCTGTAATCTTATCCCGCCCTATCTCTATAGAAGCAGAGAATAGTACTTGGATGATTTGCTATAATTATTTTCATTGCAATAAATTTCTTTAGGATCCACAAAATCCAGTGTGCTGTGTATTATTTGAAGAGAAAAATCATCCGAGTTTATACCTGTGTCCCTTTTCACTGGAGGGCCTAATAGAGATTTACACTTTCCCTCTGTACTAAGAACCTAAATAAGTTGGAGCTTTTTTGCAGCAAGATCTGAAAACCCTGAATATAGTAGGATAACTGGAAACTGGAGTTATGGATGAATAATTTTTAAAAATGGCATACAGACATAATAAAAGGAGTGAAAACAAAAGAAATAAAACTATATTAGAAGGACCAAAATGATGCAAGAAACAAGCAGGTTGATATTTTGTGGAATCTACCTAGCAAATGGGGCTTTAAGGGATTAGCCTATGTGATAGGTGGCGTAGTTGACAAAGCCTCGTAAGAGAACCTACGAGGCCTAGCCCGCAGCTGGTGGATGTGCCCTGAAGTGGAGCTTTACCTATACCTGCTGCCTCCCCTGCAGGTTGAGCCCTTGGGTTCTGGCGGCCAGCAAGATTTAGGTGGGTCCCTAGGGCGGTGAAGTGAATGAGAGTCTCAATGGTATGCAAGCAGCAGGCTAATAGGGTTGGAGAAAGGTCAAGGTCAGGGCAGGCGGCTAACGAGAATGGTCAGATCCAGGCAAGAGGTCAGGTCAGGCAGCAGGCTATGGTGGTCAGGTCCAGGTGGCAGGCTTCCTGCCACGATCCCTTTAAGAGTAGGTGTACGCCATGCCTGCGTGCCTAGAAAGAGCCAAAAGGAGCAGGAGGTCAGTGGGGCCTGGGTGCCATGCCAGCAGGCAAGCCACACAGTGCAGCCTTGGAAGCAGGGAGCGGTGTTCCTGCAGCATGCAGGGTCAGTCAGCATCGGGCCGTGCTGCGTAAAGGCCCAGCTTTGTTCCATCATTTACCTTATATTTTTACAAATAACATATTCTCTGACTAATATGAAAAAAGTTAATGGGATGAGCCTAACTGAGTTCTGTGATAACAAAGAATACTGTAATTTAAGGAGTTATAACAAAAGCACTTTTCTTTTAGCTTTCTATGGAAGACTACAGTGCTATGAACCCAAACAAGCTTCCCTGTCAAGAATGAGGAAATCTTGATTTTCACAGAAAAGATGTTTTTAAAGGCAATATGACTGCAGCCCAACAATGAAAAGAAAATATACTTCATAAGTCACGTGAAAGCCAATAGTAATATTGATTTGATTTTCCCCTAGTGTTATTTCACTATTCATATTTGGAAATGAGTCAGAGTTAATATAGTATTTTCAATCTGAGAAAGAAATACTCATTGTAACACTCATTTATATCCCTTCCCTCTCACCCAAAAAAGTAGGTCACACTTTTGCTAAATACAGTAAGGTATGAAGTGCAATATTCCTAACTATTGCATTAGGTGAAATAGTGATGGTACCCATTACCATCTCAGAGGATTAAAGAGAGTTTAAGTCAGACTAAAATGCCTTAAGTTTACTTTTTGTATTCTAATGTAAGAATACAGATTTGTAGTGATAGAAAGAAACCTAGTAATCAAAACAGATGAAAGAAGAAACATAGGACTCTTTCAATAACTGATTTTAGTGAAGCATCCTCAGGGCCAAAAATAGCAATTTCCCATTCAGCAGATTTCTAACTTGATCAACCTACACTTAAATCAAATATCAACTGACAAAAAATACTCTATTATCTGGGGAACAGCAAGCAGATGTTGACTTTTGTAGAGGTGAACATCAAGATTTATAGACCTGGGAGGTAAATATTAACCAAGGTGAAAGGAAGGTTAATATTCCCTGCAAGGGACAATAAATCTTGAAGTTCATTGAAACAAATGGTAGTATATGTGTTTTTGTGTATGGTTTTGTTTGCCAGTTGTGGACTTGTTTTGTAGGAAAAGCCTTTCTAATGAAGTGTCCTTTCTCTGGGATACAACAATTTAAAATAAAGCTAATATATTTAGTTATTAGAATCATTCTGAAGCTAATGATATCAGAGGTTTCAAGATCTAATAAACCAATGCTGACCTTCCAGGAGTCAATTAAAAGCCAAGAATTATCAAAATTTAGAATTTGTGCTCTAAGTTCTGTCGATTCTGACTCAGAGTTGTAAGTAGTCCTAAGTAGCAGTGGTTAGTGCAGCTGTGCCTGGTGCCCTAAAGCTGAACTCTGTCCAGAGTAGGGCCCAGAGGGAAATGGATCCTGTGGCACTGACGTTCATGTCTTCTCCAGAAAATGTGATATTGTCTGGCCCTTAGGGTTATGTTTGGCTTAGAGCAGTGGTTCTCAATCCAGTCTACAAGACACACTCAACTATTCTCAATTTCAGGATATCTACAATGAATATTCATATTATAGGTTTGCATACAATACAATGAAGGTAGTGTATGCATATTTACTGTTTATAGCCTGAAAACATGACTGGCAAGGTGTGTTCCGTGAAATGGATTGAGAACCACTGATGCCCTTGAAGACTTAATTTCCTGAATTACCAAGGAACAAGTCTTACTCAAAAGGAGAAGATTCCCACAGTCCCATGGCTTGACAGTCTGACTTGACATTTCAAGACTGATTATTAAATCTCAGAGCACAGTTTTAAAAGCTTATAATCTTGACAGTGAGTGCATCATACTGGGACAGAAGAGTGAAGAGGACTTTAAATGTTCTTACATTCCCCATTATTACTATAAATCCAGCAAAGGCAGCCTATATCAGTTTGTAGCTTAATGATAAGCACAGACAAGCCAAGAATAGTACCAGAAAAGGTCAGAAGGAGTGAAACAGCATATGGACTAATGGTCAAAAACCAATCCAAGGTCAAAATCCCTCAGGACTGTCCAAAGGAGCTAGATCAGCAGATTAGGCCCAATAGCAGGAACAAGAGGAAGGCAGAAACAAAGAATAGTAGATGAGAAACTAGGCAGGTTAAGTAAAAAAAAAAGCAACAGGAATAGAGGTGTAGAAACAAGGCCCAAACTGATCTATAGTATCAGAGAGGAAGTTAAGTACAGGAGATAATCCTATCTAGTTTTTGTTGGTCCAATCAGGAAGGCCACAAGTTGTGCCTGATAAAAATTCTGAAACTAATCATCTGCTCTTTAAGTGCACATGCAGCACAGTGTGGCTGGATAGCATACAATGGGAAGTTCTAGAATATTTCATTTAGTTAAGATTTTTTATTTTATATTATTTATTTTCTTCTTTTCACTGCCTTAGCCTCCTCATTGGCTTGAGGTTATTTTTCTCTAAGATTATTTCTTGCAATTTGATTGACACCATATTACTCTCAATGTCTGACAAAAAGCCACAGAGTTTAAATGGTGCCCTATTTGTAACTCTAAAATGTCAGTCACTGATTACCATTCTGAATGTTTAGCCTTTGAACATGATGTTCCAAAATGGTTCAGTTTCTTAAAAAAATGTCTCCCAGGACCATTAAACCTAGAAGACTGTGACTCCAGGATATCTTCCAGACCATTCAATGAAATTTAAAGTTTCAAATCCTTCAATATTGAAATTGCCAACTTCAATTCAGTCATGGCTGAGCCATCGATACCAACAGTAGCCTTCGCCTTCCTGGAGTCTAGTTTGAGTCTAAGCCCACCCACTCTTTTCATACTTTCCTTGATACCCCATCAGGGTTGACTGCAAGAACGAGAGCTATCAAAGCCAAGAAACAAATTCAGACATTGAAGATTCAATATTAATCCAGCCCTTTAGCACCGTCCATTGGCCATGGTGACGATGTTGTGGAAGTTTGCCTAAGAGGCCCAGACATGAGGTTTCTCATTTGATTCTGACTGCATCCATGCCAACTTCATTGCTCCAAATTTACCAATATCCCCTGTTGTTTGACAGGACCTTGTCTCCATTTGTTATGCAGGAGGATGTGCTTTCTCTCATTATGGCACCTGAATCAATGCCAGGAGTAGTCTACAAAAGGGATTGATACAAAAAAAATACACTGAGGTCAATATTCAAATGATTTTGTCTGGTTAAGTCCCAAACGCCAGAAAACAATCCACCAAATTAAAACAAAAAACAGAGGGTACTAGCTAAAAGTCGACCCCCCCTTTCCCATTTTAATGCTGTAAAATGACAATCCTCTCCTTCCCCCTTTTCGCCTTTCTCACCCACCTGCAATTTCTGTTCATCCAGTGCCACTTTCCAGAACCCTGAAACCTCAGTCAGGAGCACAGTAATGTCTTACCCACTACCAGCTACTTCCAGCATTGCTCTGACAGCAGCACTGGAAGTATACAATAATAAAAAACTGTCCACACTGCTGTACAGATGTGAATCTTGGATGGTATGCCATAGGAACCTCAGGTAACTGGAGCTATTTCATCAGCAATCTCTGAGAACCACCTGGAAAATAAGGTGGCAAGACAGGAAATCCCACAGAGGTGCAGGGCTGTCCCACAACCAAGAGCACTTACCCCAGGATGCTGAAGGCCTCCGAAGAGGCAGGCATGCCACCATGATGCCATCTCTAATGCTGCTCCCAGGGCTCCCCCTAGGCATGTGAGCACGTGGCATGGCACCTTATGAAGTCTCTGTGACTGGAAACCCGACTGTTGTGCTCACAGGATTGCTTCAGCAACAGGTCTCTCTGCTCGGATGCAGTATGTGTTGCTCCTGTGTTGGTTTCTGATTCTGATCTGATTCATGATCTTGCTTTGGTTCCTATCTGCCTTGCCTGCTTTGCCTAGCCTGTCCCGCCTTGCTTAGCCTGTCTTGTTCATTCTCGCCTGCTCTATCCTTGGTCCCTCTTCATCCTGGTCCTTCTTCAGTCTATTTGATATTGATTTCTGCTTTGGACATGGATTTCTCTCTTGCCTGCTGCCTGCCTCTGACCTCAACTACAAACTCTGTCTATACTCCGCTTACCACCTGCCTCGACCTCCAGCTAGCTCCCGGTAATTGTCTCACCACAATCTATCCAGACCTTGACCTTGCTCCGGATTCTCTCACCCTGGAACCCAAAGACTCAACCCACGGGGAACGGAGCTGGCATAAGTAAAGTTTCAATCTAGTTCCAGTCCAGGGTGTGTTCGCCAGCTGCTGGCGTGGGCCTAGTAGGTTGGCCTCCTAGGCTGCATCAACCATATCACCAGACAAGGATCCACTATCCTTATACAGAGAAGCCCTCCAAATTTTCAACATGAGTGAAAGCTCAGTTACTTAGGCAGGTCATGTCGTATGACTGGAGGACACCAGAATACCAAAGGTTGTGTTCTATGGCCCACTGAAAAGTGGGTACAGATCACAAAGAAGAGCATGCCTTAGATTCAAGAACATCCTCAAGCACAACCTTAAAATCTGCAAACATGGAAACCAAATGAATGCAAGCACAAAAGGAAAAGAATGAAAGAAAAAAGGCCAACTCTTCAGCTCTATCAACTGCGTGTTTCACCTGTGACACCTGTGATCTCTTTTTCCAGTTAGGACCAATTGTATATCACATCAATGGACACATAAATACATTTGATCAAAGGGCGGTCCGGAACCCCCGCTGAACGACCTCCTGCAGTCGATCTCCTGCCGGCGCCATTTTCCGTACGAAAACGATTTGCGGCGAGAAATCGCTCCCGGAACCCCGCTGGACTCCCAGGAAACTTTTGGCCAGCTTGGGGGGGCCTCCTGACCCCCACAAGACTTGCCAAAAGTCCAGCGGGGGTCCAGAACGACCTCCTCCGTCGAATCGTTTTTGTCTATGGCCGCCGCCATTTTGCGGCGGCCATTTTGAAAAATGGCGCCGGCTGAAGACAACACGATTCTATTGAGGGGGCCGTTCCGGACCGCCGCCGTTCTGGACCACCGCCGGATCCCCAGGTAATTTAAAGCATTGGGGGGGGGGGGGTTCGGGAGGGTGGGGGATTTAATTTAAAGGGTCGGGGTGGGTTTTAGGGGGGTTTAGTGTGCCGGCTCACGATTTTAACGATTTTTCACGATAGTTTACACACCCAAACGGCAACAATACGATTCCCTCCCCCTCCCAGCCGAAATCGATCGTTAAGACGATCGAGGACACGATTCACATCTCTAGTGAGTACAGTATGAAATTGTTGTTTCTGGTAGGCTAGGCACATTTTATAATACTAGGAAAATTATAGGTGTTTCTGGTAATTACACACATTATACAACCCATTTTTTATTATGGAAATGTTAGGTAAGGGGTGCTTTGGGAGGTTTGGAATGCATTATGGGTATTTCCATTATTTCCTATGGAAAAAATAGTCTTGACTTACAACCAACTTGAGTTACAACCAGCCCTCTGGAACAAATTGAGTTCGTAAGTCAAGGGTTCACTGTACAACTAGAAAAGGTATAGAGAAGGGCAAAAAAGTGTTAAAGGGTGTGGTAAAGTTCCCTAATGAAGAGAGGTTATATAGGTTAGGATTCTTTGGCATTGAGAAGAGGTGACCGGAAGAGGAAATGGTAGAGGTCCATAAATGCAGTGAGATTAAGGTTTAAGAAAACCAGAACTGATCAACATGTGAAGACTGATCTGCCTAAGGGGGTCATTTATCAAATTGCTTTATGGTGTTTTTGCATGCAAAAAGCACCATAATGCGATGCTAATTTGGAAAAGGGGGAGGAGTTTCTGGCTTCACAATTTGCAAAGCTATATTGCACAAAATGGCTATACCTTTTCATTAAGCTGTGCAATATGGAGAGAGAGAGAGAGAGAGAGAGAGAGAGAGAGAGAGAGAGAGAGAGAGAGAGAGAGAGAGAGAGAGAGAGAGAGAGAGACTAGCTATAAGGTCTTTATAGTACTTAGGTATTAATACCTCTATATGAGGACCACCTAGTAACTCGAGGTGAGGTTTAGGTAGTAGTGTAGGGGTTAGGGACCCCTTTGACATGCAGAGTGAGACGTACAAACAGAACAGTACACTCTTGTGAAGATTTGATGACCTTAGGAGTGAGGAAAATCACACAAAGATGAGACTTGAACAGTGTTCTCTCAATCTAGCTTGATGTTTCACAAAATCACACAAAATCACACAAAGATGAGACTTGTACAATGTTCTCTCAATCTAGCTTGATTTCACAAGCTAGGTTGAGAGAACATTGAACAAGTCTCATCTTTGTGTGATTTTCCTCACTCCGAAGGTCATCAAATCTTCTTGTTCGTATGTTTCACTCTACTACACTAAATAGTTTTCCCTGTAACATGAATTTATTTTTGACAGAATAGCTTAGAGAAATAACTGACTTGAGATAACAAGCCACAGTCTTTTCTCAGCAGTGTTTAGGCTCATCTTGACTTATGCCAAGGACTCACATGAGAATGGAGCACTAAACAATTCATTTTATAATCTAGAAAAGTGTTGTCAATTTGAAACTATAAATAGGATCCTGATTCTCACAGAAAGAGCTTTTTGAGATTCTGCTTTTTCGGTAGCCATTGATTTCTGTTTGCCATTTATAAGAGTTCCCAAAGTATTGATGAATTCACACAGATGATCCCCTTTCTAATTTCTTTTTGCACTGTCTTCCTGCAGACATTTCTCAGAAGATCTCTCTGGGGATAGGGAAATACCTACAGTATCTGAATGTAATCTGCTTTGAAGTGCTGAAAAGCAGAATATAAATCAAAATATATAAATAAATAATGTTGTGGAAGTGGAGCCTTGGACTGAGGTAGGGTTGGTAATGACTCTGAAGATTCATGGTAGGGTGGGGTATCAGCACATATTGGCTCTGAGGTGGACTGTCCTAATCTCCCTGCAGATACCTCTCTTTCACAGCCTGGGACTAGTTCCCCACATGAGGACCTCCCCCAGTAAACCATGTCTATTTATATTATATACATGTCAAAACCCCTCTGTAAATATACTCGAACTACCTCCTGCAATACATCTCCCCCTGACCTTTCCCCCTAAAACTCTCCATTACTCTGTAATATCCCCCCTGCTGTATCTATATTAAATCCTCCTGTTACTGTCATCTTTCCTATGTTTATTTATTTATTTAAAAATATTTCTATACCGTCTTTTCAAACTAGTTTGATCAAGACGGTTTACAAATTTCGATTATATAGAGCCATTAACCAAAGAAAAAACAAAAATAAAAATAAAATAAAATAAAACGTCAAATTTAAAAAAGTATAGATAAGAAATAGAAAGAATAAAAATACATTATATTGTCATAATCCCTACTCATAAAATAAATATACTAATTTTTTAACAAAAATAGTCAAAGATAGAAAGGAAATAATAAATCTAAAAATATAACTCATTTAAACCATATTCCTTCAAAATGTGTAGTTGAATAGTAGATTGCTACAAAACATGTGGCTTAAAAAGAAGTGAGTTAGTCAATTTTCAAGATGAGCATATGCAATCTTAAATAAATAAGTTTTAACTGCCTTCTTAAATTCAGTATGACTAATAATTTGCCTTAAGGTGTTAGGGAGAGAATTCCACAACAGCGGTCCTGCCACTGAAAAGGCCCTCTCCCTGGTCATATTGAGTCTTGCTATTCTAACTGTGGGAACATCGAGCAAATATTGAGATGTTGATCGAAGGTGTCTCATTGGTTTATACAAACGTAAAGATGTACAGAGCCATGTGGAATCATGGTCATGAATTAGTGAATGAATTATAGAGAGAACCTTATATTTTACTCGATATTTAATTGGGAGCCAATGAAGTTTATATAAGATAGGGGAAATATGATATCTCATAGGTAGTCCTACTAAGAGACGAGCGGCTGAATTCTGTATTTGCTGCAATGGTTTTATCGCAGAGTCTGGAAGACCCAGAAACAAACTGTTACAATAGTCTAAACCCGAGAACAGGAGAGACTGAAGTACAGTTTGAAAATCATTTTTGAAAAGTAAAGGTTTTAGTCGTTTCAAAGTGTGCAATTTAAAGAATGAATTTTTTACCAAATTGGAAACGTGATAGGATAAAGATAGATTTGTATCCATTTGAATTCCCAAATTGCGGGTAACTTTCTTAACTTTGATTATCTCATTACCCAGGGTGATCAAAGAAGGAGGACCATTTAGAGAGTCATTTAGAACACTCAGATAGAGAAGTTCTGTTTTTTTTGTATTAAGTTTAAGTCGGCTATGACTTAGCCACTGTTTAATTGTATTAACATACAAGTTGCATAATGAAATTGTATCAGCCCAGGAAGATTTATAGGGGACATAAATTTGGATATCATCCGCATAAATCTTAAAATGAACATCTAGTGCAGCTAGAATCTGACATAGTGGGAGAAGGTAAATGTTAAACAGTACTGGTGACAAGGATGAACCTTGCGGAAAGCCTTCAATTAATCCCCCAGAATGTGATCATCCCTCCTCCCATATTCCTTTCCCTACGCTTTCCCCTTGAGGAATCCCCTGCCGACTGTTAACTGCTTCTAGCTCCCACAAGATGATGTTAATTTTTCCACACCCTCTTTAGCTGGTAAAACACTGCCCCTTCTGCCATTAATCCCAGTATTAATCCCAGTATTTTATTAAAGCCCTCAATACATCTTCTCTAATATTTACAACCTTCTTCCAAGGTCCTTTTCTGTACAACCCCCATACCAATGGTCCCTGCTGTACATAGTTTCCTCTGTTAATCATTTTCTGTTATACTATGTTATCTGTAAAGCCTGTTTCTTCTTTGTGTTTCTTGTAAACCGAGGTGATGTTCCCAACGTGCCGCGGTATATATAAAAAACTTAAATAAATAAATACATAAATAAATTGTCAATAATTTTGTTTTAAGAATAGCTGCAACCATTTTGCTTGGCTCAGACATCAGGTTCACCGGTCTATAGTTTCCTGGATAGCTCTTGGAGCCCTTATTAAAAATTGGCATTTCATTGGCTACCCTCCAATCTACCGGTACCATGGTTGTTTCAAATGATATGTTTCAAACCATCAAAAACAGGTCTGCAATATCATTTTTTAATTCCTTCAGAACTCTGGGGTGAATACCATCTGGTCCTGGTAATTTGTTATTCTTTAGTCTTTCAATCTGAGTTATTTCGTCCTTCAGTTTCACAGTGATTCCATCTAGTCACTCAGAGTCATCACCCTCAAAAGTTGTTTCTGGTGTGGGTATGACCCTGACATCCTCCACAGAAAATACAGAGGCAAAAAGTTCATTTAGTCTTCCTGCTATTTCCTTGTCCTCCCTGACCACCCATTTATCCCTTGGTCATCTAGCAGCTCAACTGAATCCCTCACAAGCTTTAGGCTTTGAATGTAATTTAAATAGTTTTTGTTACTTGTTTTTACCTCTATGGCAAATTTCTTTTCCAATTCTCGCTTAGCTTGCTTAATAACTTTTTTTACATCTAACTTGTGTCACGGGTCACCTCTGACATCACTCACAGGAGGGTATTCCAGCGCCGCACTATCCTCAAGTCTCTCCTTTTTCAGAGATCTCCACTGCTGGGCTCAGCTGCCCTTCGCTTTTTCAGACCTGACTGTGGGCCCTCCAGGCCTCTATAGAGCCTGACCTCATACTAGGGAACAGCCTGGCAGCCAGTCCGGCCAAGCTCCCAATGAATAAACACAAAAACAGTTCATGGTAAAAAATGTATCAGTCTTTTACTTTTCAATAGTTCCCACTGGGCCAAAAAAACTTTCCCTTGCACAGGGACACAGCATCTGACTTCTTCAGCCAACAAACCGCCCTGCCTGGGAGTTGCACAACCCGCCCCAACTCTCCTCTGGTTGTGCAGCAGGCTGCGGCCTTCCCACTCCAATAAACAGAAAAACACGGTGTAGCGAAACTAAAGTAAAAACATTCCCCAAAACACATTAAATTCCCACTTCCTTCCTTGCATTAAAAATGTAAATCTCAGGAAGAATGTATCTCTGATTGTGAGAAGAGGTTCAACATGATGTGAACACTGATGCAGCAAGTGTTGGGGATCTGTAGGAGGGAACACTAGGGAGCGTTCCCGATCCCCGGGAGAAATGTGCCCTTGGACCCCCGCGAACCAGGAGAGGAGCTCCAAGGAAGCACTGAGGCAGGTGAAGCAACGACCTGTCTGGGCTGGGACTTGAAGCCCAGGTCCCTGCCGACCTGCACAGCCTTGGTGAGGCCAACCATGCGAGGTTGGTCTCTGAGTGGTCCTACGACCACTCCAAGCCCTTTTGGACCTGCCACAGGGAATGTCAAAGGCGGCAGGCCAGACAGGAGACAAGGGCAGATGGAGGCTCTAGAGTAGCAGACTCAGGCGTGGAACTTGGAAAGAAAACTCAGACGTGGGACATAGACGCGGACACAGAGGGGGGCGAGCAAGGCCCTCAGGCACCCTACACAGCCCAGAGGCTGGTCACAGGCCACACTGTCCCCTACGCGCCCTACACAGCCAGACGGCTGGTCGCAGACCATGAGGGGAGCGGGACATGCTCAGGATGTCTCACAGTGCAGGAGCGAAGTAACCCCTCTGATCCTCTGGATTCGGAACAGGATACAGTCGAAGATAAAACTTGGAACTTGGAACTCGGATTAAAAGCAAGGAACCTCCGGAGGCACGGGTTATTCAGGACCTGGAGCATCAGGACTAGATACATCTCAGGAATGGGAACATCTCAAGACTTGGACTCACGGAACATCTCAGGACTTGGACTCACAGAACATCAGGAATGGATCACGGACATCAGGAATGGATCACAGATGACATGGAACAGAGTGCCTTGCAGAAGTGAGGAAGGACATCATGAAGACTCCTGGATCGGAAGCTGGAACGGGTGATCCAGGAGCAGTCCAGCTAGGGAACTGACTCCTTGCGAAGGCAAAGCTGGAATGGTTGCAAGGCCCTTAAATAGGACTGACGATGAAACTATGCCCTGGGAGGAGTTCAGATGGGACCAGAGAGACCACTTCCTGCTGGCCCTTTAACTCCGGAAGAGAGGCACGGCCCTGTGCCTAGGAAAAGTAAGCAGAGAGTGCAGGACCATGGAGAGCAGCCCTGGTGCTGCTACGCACAAAGGAGCAGGAGAAGCAGGGCTGGGCCAAAGGAACAGGCCTCGACGAAGGAGGTGGCATCCGAGCCACGAAAATGGCGCTGGAAGCAGCTTCCCTGCCGCAGGAGAGTCCAAGGAGTGCGGCCTCCAGGCCGCAAAGCAAGATGGCGGTGGCGGCTTCTGAGCTGCGAAGACGGCCTAGTCGGTGGCGTCCTGCCATGGGAGAGTCCAGGGATGCGGCCTCTGGGCCACGGAACAAGATGGCGTCGGCGGCTCCTGCTGCTCTGGGACTCTGGCACAAGGAGCAAGGTGAGAGGCCTCCTGTGGCTCTGGCCACGGGAGGGGTCGCAACAGCAAGTAAAGGAAGTTCAGGTTAAAATTATGAAAGATTTAACTTTATCATCTTGGAGGGTAGAAAATCTGCAAAATTCTATTAGGTTATTTATTTATTTAAACCTTTTTATACCAACATTCATGATGGATATGATATCATATCGGTTCACATCGAACATGGGTAGTGAGAACTTTAACATTAATCGTTGCTAGGATGCTTCTGGAGGAGGTGAGAGAAGAGATATTACATTGAACGAGGGTTACTGGAACTAGGATGATGGACAGAGAAAAGGAGGGAGGAACAGTTGCATAATAATATATATAAGATAACGCTTAATAATGTATATAAGATAATACATATAAGACATAATAATATGTATACGGTAACAGTGGTAGGGGGAATAGTTGAATAAAAATGATATATAGTATAATATCATATAACAAATGTAACATTACAAATTATAAAGCCATCTACTATAGAGTATCAGGAGACAGTTAATAAATACATTATAAAATAGATATGTCGTATATCTATGAAGTATAGATAAATGTATAGCATAAATATCTGCTGCACAGTTGGAGACTTGAAGGTGGGTGGGGATGCTGTATTAACCTAGAAAGATGGGAAGGTATAGTCTAGAGTAGCAAGGGGGTATGCAGAAGGGTTAAGGGTGTGGGGGGGGGGAAGGGTTAAGAAAGGCTTGTTTGAACAGCCAGGTCTTTAGTTTTTTTTGAAAGGTCAAGGGGCAGTGTTCCTGGCGTAGGTCTGGGGGCATGGTGTTCCATAGAGATGGCCCCGCTGTGGAGAAGGCCCGTTCCCTAGTAGACGTGTGAAGAGTGAGTTTGGGGGAGGGAGCATGGAGGGTTCCTTTATAAGCAGCTCTAATCGGTCTGAGGTGTGGAGGCTTGGAGCGTTTTTTAACTCGAGCGCGTGCTGATTCCGCTTCTTTCTCCTCTCATGCTTTTCAAGGCTTAATTGGAAGAGGTTTTACAGATACCTGAAGCTGCTTTATCTCCAATTGGAACAATTTATTATCTTCCTGCTTCTAAGAACATTTTGGAAAAAGATATAATGGAAACTTGTATTGATTTGTGTGATTTTCTGGAGACAGCAGAGGAGGAAGTTTCTGCCAGAGCGACCTTGCTTGTGTCTTTTGTTTTTCTACAGGATCATAATAATATTATACCTCGTCTCTATTTTCATCATCGCGATAAATTATTTAAGGAACAGAAACTTTGGATATTTCCAGATCTTGCTAAGGATACACAAGAGCAAAGGAGAAAGTATTTGGCAATGAGGCTGGAAGTGCTGCTTTAGGGAGACACTTGTGCAATCAGACATCCTTGCAAGTGTGTTGTAATTTTTGGTCCTGAACAACTGAGAGAATTCAGAGATTCAAGACGAAGTATTACTCCTTGATGCTGGTCTGCTGCTGATGCACGTTATATGTTTGTGGGCAGTGGCTTCTGCTTAGAAATATTTGCCTTTCTTTAATATTGCCTTATTGGACTTACAGTATGTCCCGGGGTCTTTTCTGTTTCCCCCAGTGGTTGTGGTTAATGCAATACATGTACTTCTTTTGTTAATTGGATTCTTTTATTTTAAATGTTTCCATGTGTTATGGGAGTCTCTGTTTAGTGGACCCTTGGGCCGACCTGCTGGAGACTGGGAAAGGAGGACAATGTCTCTAGTGAATAGCAGGCCGGGAGGCAGATGTTCAGGCTGGACGTAGATGCTCTTCACCCTGGAAGCTGGTGCTCCCCCGGGAGGAGCCCGTAGGAGCCCAACCGCGGGGAGTTAGGTGGCTTCACCCTTGAAAGCCGAAGCCTCCCCGGGAGGAGACCATAGGGACCCAGCCGCTGGGACTTAGGCGGGTTGTGGAACAGGACAGGTAACTGGAACCAGACTAAGACAGTAGCAATACTGTAACTGGGTTCGGATTCTGGAACCAGGCAGGAACTGTAGCAGGATTCGGGTACTGGAACCAGGCAAGAACTGTAGCAGGCTTCGGGTACTGGAACCAGACAGGAACAGTAGCAGGCAGGCAGGAACAGCAGCAGGGAGGCTGGACCCAGGCAGGTACTGTAGCAAGCAGGCAGGAACCAAGCAAATACTGTAGCAAGCAGGCAGGAACCAGGCAGGTACTGTAGCAGGAATGGAGTGACGAAGCGAAGCGAGTCACTCCGGGGCACAGCGCAACAGGCAACCGGGAAGCTAACCCGTTGCAAGGCAAAGACTGGATGGCCGCGGCCTGCTTATCAAGGCCGCAATGTCTGACGTCAGAAGTTGGGCGGAGTCACCACTGGCGGGAAACGGCCTAGAAAAGTGCCCAAGTGGCGCGCGCGCGCCTAGGAGCCGGGCATCCATGGGAGGGCATGCAGCAGCACAGCCCCAGTGGGGACGCCGCCAACCAGACCGCAAGCCAAGCCCCAGGAAGCGGGAGCAAGGCCGCGGTGCTTGCGGCCAGGACTGCAACAGTACCTCCCCTCTTACGCCCCCTCTTCACCGGTCCGGGTTTACTTGGGTGATCCAGATGGAACTGCTGTAAGAAGTCCTTGTCGAGGATGTTATGTGCCGGTTCCCAAGAATTATCCTCGGGTCCGCAACCCTCCCAGGCAAGCAAATATTCCCATCGGCATTGATGAAACCGGACATCCAAAACTTCACGCACTTGATACGTGACCTCGTCCGGTACTGAAGGATCCGATGGTTCAGGGGTCAGGGAGTGGTACCTGGACAACACAAGAGGCTTCAGCAATGACACATGGAAGACGACATGTATGCGCATGGAGGAGGGTAGGCGCAGATGGTAAGTGACTGCTCCCACACGTTTGGCGACTTGAGAATGCCCACAGAACTTTGGTGCTAGTCGTCTGGAAGGGATTCGTAGCTGTAGATTTCTGGTGCTAAGCCAGGCACGGTCTCCTGGAAGGAAGATGGGTGCTGGCTGACAATGTCTATCTGCCCACTTTTTAGTGGACTGGGAGGCCTTACAGATCTTTCCCTGGGTAGAGATCCACAAGGAATGAAGCTGGCGAGCTGAGAGTTGCACTTCTGGGAGTGCACTAGGTTTAGGCGAGGGTAAGGGCGGATGAAGTTGCTTTCCATAAACAACGAGGAACGGCGAACTTCCAGTAGCAGCATGCGTGTGATTATTATACGAGAACTCTGCCCACGGGAGTAATTTAGCCCAATTATCTTGATGTTCGTTCACAAAGGCACGGAGGAAAGTCTTCAAAGTTCAATTGGTTCGTTCTGTTTGCCCATTACTTTGAGGATGGAATGCTGACGAAAGACTAAATTGCACATTGAAGCGTTTGCATAAGGCTTTCCAATAACGAGCTGTAAATTGGGGTCTTCGATCAGAGACTATATCCTGCGGGAGACCGTGAAGTCTAAAGATATGCTGGGCGAACAGGCCGGCCAGGTCAGGTGCGGAAGGTAGCTTAGGCAAAGGGACAAAGTGCGCCATCTTGGAAAATCAGTCCACGGTTACCCAAATGACTGAATTACCTCCTGAGGCAGGAAGGTCCACGATGAAATCGGTGGAGATGTGTGTCCATGGCTCCACCGGGATGGGCAAAGGTTACAACAGACCCCTAGGCTTCCCGATGGGTGGCTTTTGAACAGCACAAGTAGGGCATGAGCCCACAAAGGCTTGGATGTCCTGTCTCACCGTTGGCCACCAGTAGAAATGGTTTAACAAGTCTAAAGTCCCTTTCTACTCTGCAGTGAGGGAGTCATGGGCCCAAGTGAGAACTGTTCTCCGAGAGCGACGTGGAACGACGGTCTTCCCTTGGGAGTACACCGAGGTTGCAGCAAGACTTATTTTCTCAGGGTCTCTTTGATCTCAGAAGAGCACGAGAGCGCGTCAGCTCGAACGTTCGAGCCGGGCCGGTAGCGTAACGTAAAGTCAAACCAGTCAAAAAACAGCGAGCACCATGCTTGTCTTGGATTCAGGCGTTGGGCTTGCTTCAAAAATGCCAGGTTCTTATGATCAGTATAAATTGTAACCGAATGGTTGTCTCCTTCCAGCCACTGTCTCCATTCCTCTAGGGCAAGTTTCACAGCTAACAACTCCTTGTCCCCAACACAGTAGTTACTCTCTGCCGGGGAGAATTTCCTTGAGAAATATGAACAGGGCAACAGCTGTCCGGAATCAGAATATTGACTCAGTACAGCCCCCACGGCCACATTGGAGGCATCAACTTCCACCACGAAGGGCCGGCTGGGATCCGGATGGCGAAAGCAAGTGTCTAACAAGAAGGCTTCTTTGAGGGCCTCAAAAGCTTGACAGGCAGAAGCAGGCCAATCCACCACGTTAGCCCCCTTTCGGGTGAGGGCAGTTAACGGTGCCACAATACGAGAATAATTAGGGATAAAGTGACGGTAGAAATTAGAAAAGCCAAGGAAGCATTGCAATGCCTTAAGACCCCTTGGCCAGGGCCAATTCTTAATAGCCGCCACTTTCTCAGGGTCCATTCAAAAGCTGGCTGCAGAGACTATGTAGCCTAGGAACGGCAGGGACGTCTTCTCGAAGCTACACTTTTCCAGCTTCGCGTAGAGACCATGTTCCCTAAGTATCTGAAGCACTTGTCGGACATGCTGACGGTGCGACGACAGATCGTGGGAGTAGATTAACACATCGTCGAGGTAAACAATTACACAGGTGTTCAGAAGGTCCCGCAACACCTCATGCATCAGGTGCTGGAACACCACCGGGGCATTACATAAGCCGAAAGGCATCACGAGGTAGGGGTGTGCATTCGTTTTGAACTTAAATGTAAAACGCAACTTTTTTTTTTTTTTTAACTTAAAAAAGTGATGAGGCGAAAACGATCGGATTTCCAACTTATTCAACATAGCTATGTTGAATAAGTTGGAAATCGCGATTGTTGATCCTAAATAAAAATTTAAACCCCTCACCCTCCTTAATCCCCCCCCCCAAGACTTACCAAAACTCCCTGGTGGTACAGCAGGGAGTCAGGACGCCATTTCTGAACTCCTTTGCGAGGAGCACGTGACGTCGGCGTCACGTCGGAGTGACGCGGCGTCAGGAGGCCCCCCCCCAAGCTGGCCAAAAGTTCCTATTGGGTGCAACGAGGGTCCCCCGGAGCGATCGCGCGGGGAATCACGTGACGCCGCGTCACTCCGACGTGACGCCGACGTTACGTGCTCCTCGCAAAGGAGTTCAGAAATGGCGTCCTGACTCCCTGCTGTACCACCAGGGAGTTTTGGTAAGTCTTGGGGGGGGGTGGATGAAGGAGGGTGAGGGGTTTAAATTTTTATTTGCACGTATGGACATAGACTCAACTTATGGAATTCTCCATATGTCCATATTGACCGAAATTGACCCCCCCTTTCGACTTATGGACTTATGAACATAAACTTTTGCTCTGCACATCCCTATCACGAGGTACTCGTAATGCCCGTCTCGGGTATTAAATGTGGTTTTCCACTCATCTCCGGGACAGATTCTAACTAAATTGTATGCTTCTCGCAGATCCAACTTTGTGAAAATCTTCGCTCCTTGAAGCTGATCAAGGAGCTCCGGGATTAATGGGAGCGGGTGGTGGTCTCGCTTGGTAATAGAATTTAGGCCTCGATAGTCTATGCATGGCCTCAGTGAGCCGTCTTTCTTGCTAACGAAAAAGAACCCTGCCCCTGCAGGCTACTTGAACGGGCGGATAAAGCCCTTGGCCAGATTCTCCGCTATGTACTCGGACATGGCTTGGGTCTCAGGTATGGATAAGGGATAAACCCTTCTGCGGGGGGGCATGGTACCAGGTAGCAAGTCTATAGCACAGTCATACGGACGATGCTGCGGAAGGATCTCCGCCTTGGCTTTGGAGAATACGTCCGTAAAGTCCTCATAAGGTGCCAGAGGCACCACGGCAGAGTGCATCAGGGGAAGTACAGGAGTCCTAGGCACCTTCATACACTTAGCTAGACAGAAAGGACTCCATTTTACAATCTGTAGCGTATCCCACTGAATTGTGGGCGAGTGTTTCTGCAACCACGGCAACCCTAGCACCACAGGGTAGACAGCCTTCTCCAACACTAGGAAGGCTATCTCCTCCGAATGGATCGCCCCGGTGCGGACCATAATGGGTGCTGTGGACATCTGGACAGGTTCTGGAAGAAGCGTCCCCTGGATAGAGGTAATTCGTATCGGGACCTCCTGTCTATGCGTAGGGATTCGCAACTGGGAGACTAAGTCCTGCAGGATGAAATTACCTCCGGCTCCGGAATCCAGGAACGCCATCGTCTCAAAGGAGCCTCCGGGATACTCTAAGGTGACAGGGACAGTACATTGAGGAGCTGTAGTACACCCTAGGAGGAGCTCCTCCCGACCTCCTAGGCTCTTGGTATTTTCTGCACACTCCTGGCAGCGTGCCAAGAAGTGGCCCTTCTGGCCACAATACAGTCACAACCTCAACGAACGCCGACGTTGCTGTCTTCAGCAGAGAGCGGGGCCCGTCCCAGCTGCATATGTTCACAAGTGGGAGGGTCTGGACGAGAACTCTTGGGCGAGGGCACAGGTCTCGGCCCACGGGCTGGACTATGGCAAGAGGAGTGTTGCTCCTTGACCCGTTGCTGTAGGCGGTGATCAATGCGGGCAGCCATCTCAATCAAGGCGTTGAGGTCCTCCAGGAGATCTCGTGCAGCGATTTCATTCTTTATGCGTCCAGAGAGGCCTTCCAGGAAGATGGCCCTAAGACTACCATCTTGCCAACCTACTTCTTGGGCTAAAGTCTGAAAGTCCATTGCATAATCTGCCAAGGAGCGAGCCCCCTGACGAAGTTGCAGCAGGTCAGACGTGGCTGTGGCTACTCGGGCGGGTTCATCAAAGGCCTGGCGGAAGTTCGTGATGAACAGTTGTAAGTCTGTTAGGGAAGAATCATTGTTTTCCCAGAGGGCAGAAGCCCAAATCAAGGCTTTCCCATCAAGCAGGGACAGGATATATGCTACTTTCACCGCATCCGAGGGGAACTGCCGAGGCAACACGGAGAACCGTACAAAACATTGGTTCAAGAAGCCGCAGCAGGTCCTTAAATCACCAGCATAACGAGAGGGTGCCGGTAGCTGAGTCACAGAGGAGCTGTGACCCTCGGGGGCCCTGCCAGCGGAAGGCAAGGACTCCAGGCGCGAAGATAGCCGTTCCACTGTGGCTGCCAAAGTATCTATGCAGCTCTGGTGCTGTAGCATCCTCCGGGCCATCTCGGGCAGATCCGAGGGAGCGGGTGCATCCGCCGAGTCCATGGCCTTGCAATCTGTTATGGGAGTCTCTGTTTAGTGGACCCTTGGGCCGACCTTCTGGAGACTGGGAAAGGAGGACAATGTCTCTAGTGAATAGCAGGCCGGGAGGCAGATGTTCAGGCTGGACATAGATGCTCTTCACCCTGGAAGCTGGTGCTCCCCCGGGAGGAGCCCATAAGAGCCCAACCGCTGGGACTTAGATGGCTTCACCCTTGGAAGCCGAAGCCCCCCCGGGAGGAGCCCGTAGGGACCTGGCCGCTGGGACTTAGGCGGGTTGTGGAACAGGACAGGTAACTGGAACCAGACTAAGACAGTAGCAATACTGTAACTGGGTTCGGATTCTGGAACCAGGCAGGAACTGTAGCAGGATTCGGGTACTGGAACCAGGCAAGAACTGTAGCAGGCTTTGGGTACTGGAACCAGACAGGAACAGTAGCAAGCAGGCAGGAACTGCAGCAGGGAGGCCGGACCCAGGCAGGTACTGTAGCAAGCAGGCAGGAACCAGGCAGGTACTGTAGCAGGAACGGAGCGACGAAGCGAAGCGAGTCACTCCGGAGCACAGCGCAACAGGAAACCGGTAAGTTAACCCGTTGCAAGGCAAAGACTGGATGGCCGCGGCCGGCTTATCAAGGCCGCGGCGTCTGACGTCAGAAGTTGGGCAGAGTCACCAGTGGCGGGAAACGGCCTAGAAAAGTGCCCAAGTGGCGCGTGCGCATGCCTAGGAGCCGGGCATCCATGGGAGGGCTTGCAGTAGGACAGCCCCAGCGGGGACGCCGCCAACCAGGCCGTAAGCCAAGCCCCAGGAAGCGGGAGCAAGTCCGGGAACCCGGAGGTAAGGGCCTGGCTGCGGTGCTCGCGGCCAGGACCGCAACACCATGTTACCTATTTTTCTTTTCAAATATGTTTATATTTGAGTTTGTTTAAATTGAACAAAAATAAAGTTAACATTTTTTTTTAGAAGGGACTCTAAATGCTTCCCAATAGGATGTTTAATACATCAAACAATTTACAGAAAATGGAATCCTTACATTATAGGAAAAATATGCAGTGTCCGCAAAGAAATTTCAGCAATCTTTACAACATTTAATTTCCATAGAGCAAATAAATCAATGTTAAATGCTGATCTAATTCATACTCAGTATAAAATGGTTTATAAAAATATTTTAGGCATGCTTAAGACTCCTTTAGCTGATTAAAAAATGACTCGATAGCATTTTTACTATAAATTCAAAACATACATAGACACTTTCAAACCAAATTAAATTACTCACCACAATTCAAGAGTTATAATGTGGAGAGGATTTAATGATCTTATAATAACATGCACACATTTCTTTGTATACTGGAGAAAAGTACATTTATATCTCTAAAAACTGTAAACAACATGGACAGCCAAAGATGAATGTCCTTTTTTTCTTGAATCTCTGATTGCTTCTTCCCTTACACTAAATACTCTTAAACCATATAATACAATGTAATGCAGTATTAGTAATTCAATAAATAAGAAATTCTGCTAGTTGTGGCTCATATGATATCGTATATCAGAGGTGTGAATGACCATCATATATGTCTTGTTGTGTCAATGGCTATATTAATAGAGCCTATTTTTATTTATTTATTTATTTAGATTTTTTCTATACCGGCATTCGTGAAAATGTCACATCAAGCCGGTTTACAATAAACAATGGGGTGATAACCGTAACAGAGAACGAGATAATATGTATTAAACATAGTATAGATGCAGTTACAATAAAACAAGGAGTTGTACAACTAGGAGCAAGAAGAAGAAAAGATAGTAACTTTAACATAGTATATTAACCCGTAAAATGGTAGACTTTCCAAAAAGGGAAGTGCGTGATTTACAATGAATTGATCAATTCAAATAAATGTAGTTTTTAACAATAAGGAAGAGATCAGAAATAATGAAAATTCTGGATGTTGATAATGCTTAGGGTAGGTTGCTAGGATGGTTGTAAAAAGAAAATTGTTGCTTGGAGGTTGAATGTTGGAGAGAATTGGGTTTAATCTGAGTCTGGGAAGGCTTGTTTGAAAAGCCATGTTTTGAGTCTTTTTCTGAATGTCAGTAAGCAGGGTTCCTGTCTTAGTTCCGTTGGTATGGAGTTCCAAAGAGTGGGTCCTGCTGTGGAGAAAGCCCTATCTCTGTAAGTTATGTGGAGGGAAGTTTTGGAAGGCGGTACCTGCAGAGACTCTTTGTAGTACTCTCTTATGGGTCTGGAGGATGTATGCTTTATGAAAGGGATTTGTAGGTTGAGAGGAGCGATTTGTTGGATAGTTTTGTAGATTATTGTGATTGACTTATAAAGAATTCTGAAATGGATTGGCAGCCAGTGTAAATCTTTAAGGATTGGGGAGATGTGCTCTCTTCTCCTTGTGTTTGTTAGAATTCTGGCTGCCGTATTTTGAACCATTTGTAGCGGTTTAGTATGTGCTGATGGGATACCTAATAATAAAGAATTGCAATAGTCTAACTTGGAGAAGATTATTGCTTGTAGGATAGTCCTGTAGTCATGGTTGTGGAACAGTGGTCTTATTCTTTTTAGAACATGCAGTTTATGAAAGCAGTCTTTAGTGGTTTGGTTTATGAAAGCTTTCAAGTTAAGCCTATTATCGATGATTGCGCCCAAATCTCTTACTTTTGTTGTTTGTAAATTAGCTGGAGGAATTGTGGGGGTGTGGCAGTTCTCAGAGGATATGAGAAGGAGTTCCGTTTTTGAAGAATTTAGGATTAAGTTCATACTGGAGAGGAGGGAGTTGATTTCTTGCAGACAATATTCCCAAAGATCGAGGGTTTTTTTAATGGATTCTTTGATTGGTATCACTATCTGGACATCGTCGGCATAAAGGTAGTGTTTAAGGTTCAAGTTGGTTAATAGCTGGCAGAGAGGGAGGAGGTAGATATTAAAGAGGGTAGGTGAAAGGGATGAACCTTGGGGTACTCCTTGAGAAGAAGGGTAGCGTTTAGATTCTTTGCTGTGTATTTTTACCTTGAAGCCTCTGTTTTTCAAGAATGAGTGGAACCAGGACAGTGCTGAGCCTGTTATGCCGATGTTCAATAATTGGTTTAGGAGCATGGAGTGGTTAACAGTATCAAAGGCGGCTGAGAGGTCCAAGAGAATCAAAAGGTAGGACTGGCCTTTGTCTAGGCCTAGGATGAGGTAATCTGTTAAGGAAATTAGAAGAGATTCTGTGCTTAACGATTTCCTGAATCCATATTGTGAAGGGTAGAGAATTTTGTGGTCTTCCAGGTAGTCTGATAATTGAAAGTTAACCAGTTTTTCCATGACTTTAGCAATGAATGGGAGGTTGGAGATAGGGCGAAAGTTGGAGGGGTCGTCTGGGTCTAACTTTGGTTTTTTCAAGAGCGGTTTGATTGATGCCATTTTGAGGTCATCAGGGTAGAGTCCTTGAGATAAAGAGCAGTTGATTATGTCTGCCAGAGCTTTGGATATAGTGTTCGGGATAAGGAGGAGTAATTTGGAAGGGATTTGGTCTAATGGGTGTGTCGATGGTTTCATTTTTTTCAGTATTCTAAGGATCTCCGAAATTGTAGTGGGTTCAAATGAGTTGAGTGAGATGTTTTTGTTATGGAGTAGAAAGGTACTGTGAGGGGAAGAGGTATTGGGCAAATTCTTTGATAGAAGGTTGGTTATTTTGTTGTTGAAGAAGAGGGCAAGCTCCTCTGCTTTTTCTTGGGCTTTGTTAAATGGTATGTCCGGTATTTGGATTTGAGTTAAGTTGGAGACGTAGGCGAATAGGGCTTTAGCATCAAAGATCATATGATGGATCTTATGAGCATAGAAGTCTCTTTTGATTTTTAACAAGGAACTTTTGTAGTGGAGGAGAGCAAGTTTGTAGGCAGAGAGGGTGGACGCTGAAGGAGATTTGCGCCATTTGCTTTCGTTCCGTCTGAGGGAAAGTTTTAGATTTTGTAGTTCTTCATTAAACCAAGGTTGTTTTTTTGGAAGGTTGTGTTTTAGTTTTTTAGTTGTCAGAGGACATAGTTTGTTAGCTGCCGTTTCTGTAATATTATTCCATGAATGAAGGGCTGAATTTGGAGAGGAAAGGTCTATGAGGGGTAGTTCTAAGACTAGGTGGTTGTGGAGGTCCTCGGAGGCACATGTTTTTCTGTAGGAGAATTGTTGTTGAGGGGCGAGGATGCTGTTTCTTTGTGCCAGTGTGATGGTGGTCGAGATTATAGAGTGGTCTGACCAGGGTACTGGTTCGCAGATCGGTTGAGTTGAATTAGAGATGCCTGAATTGGTGAAGATGAGGTCCAATGTATGACCTGCTCTATGGGTGGGTTTCTTGATAATCTGATTGAAACCCAAGGCAGCTAAGGCGGTAAGGAATGTTTTCCCATTAGTAGACAGAGAGGGATTGTTGACATGTAAGTTGAAATCACCGAGTATAATTGCTGGAGAATCTAGATTAATGTGGGAGGCTATTAGTTCCAGAAGAGGAGAGGCATCTGAGTCGAGAAGGCCTGGGGGGGCATATACAAGAAGGATTTGAAGATGATTTGATTTGAAAAGGCCTGTTTCCAGTTTGGTAGGAGAGTTGACTGTGTATTGAGTGAAATTCAAGTCTTTTTTGGTAGCAAGAAGAATTCCTCCACCTTTTCTTTTCTGTCGGGGAATGGAGAAGAAGTCATATGAATGTGTAGGTAATTGGTTAATTAGTGCAGTGTCTGTCGGCACAGAGACCTGGTATTTGTGGTGCAACAGGCTGAAATGGAATAGCCTTGGAGCACAATATCCAGATTAATCATCGGTCATTCAATACCGCTGTCCTTATAGTGGCTATAGATGACTGTAGTTATAAATAACATAAGAACATGAACAACATGTAATGTGCACTTATCTTGATTATTGTAGTCCTGAAGTTGCTTTGCACAGGGGTTTCTATAATTCGTATTAGTAATTCAACATATTTGCAAGTTTGCAGGCAAAACTGAGCCTAGCGCCATTCTGACAGCTTTAAGCACAATGGGCTAGATTTTAAAAGCCCTGTGCACGTAAATCCTCCCGGATTTACACGCGCAGGACACTCGCGCGCCTGTGCGCCTATTTTGCATAAGCCGCCGGCACGCGCAAAGCCCCTGGACGCGCGTAAGTCCCGGGGCTTCATAAAAGGGGCGGGAGGGGGCGTGTCTGGGGTCAGGGGCGGTCCGGGGTGGGTCTGGGGGCGTGGCAACAGTTTGGGGGCGGGCCGGGAGTGCAGTCCCGAGTCCCCCAGCACTGTGGCCTGTGCCGGGGGATGCAAGGTGGCGTGCGCAAGTTACCCCTTGCCCAACAAAGGTAGTGGGGGGGATTTAGGTAGGGCCGGGGGGTGGGTTAGGTAGGGGAAGGGAGGGGAAGGTGGGAGGATGCGGAAGGAAAGTTCCCTCCGAGGCTGCTCCGATTTCGGAGCGGCCTCGGAGGGAACGGAGGCAGGCTGCGCGGCTCGACGCACGCAGGCTGCCGATTTTGCGCAGCCTTGCGCGCGCCGACCCCGGATTTTATAAGATACGCGTGGCTACGCGCGTATCTTATAAAATCTGGCGTACTTTTGTTCGCGCTGGTTGCGCGAACAAAAGTACGCGCGCATGTACTTTTTAAATACCTACCTCAGCATGTCAGTTGTCTAAAATTCTACTGTGCAATTTCTACCATTTCAAAGTACAGCCTTGCATTGCAAGACTGAGTCCTGGTATGTGATTTGCCTCACCGGATGTAGCAGCCTCCTGACTGACCTCACAGAGCCCAGAAATAATTTTATACTTTTTTATCGTAACTTTACTTCCTCTTTAAATTTGTCGCAATACATAAGATCTTTAATTCAATAATCGTTTCAGGGACTATGAAGGTCCGCTGTCCCAAATCCTAAGGAGGTAATTTCAAAAGGATTTATGTGCGTAAAAGGTGTTGCGCTTCCTGGCCGCGTACGCTCCACGGCTGGGCCTGCTCACCTCGCTACGCCTTCTACCAGCTCTGGGCACATCCCCTCCACAGTCGCTCCCAGCATCTCCAGCACCCCTGCGCTCCCGCTCCGGACCAGGCCTCACGCCGGGGCTTGGCATCCTCTGTGGCGTCGGCCCCGCCCCTAGGCGCGCGCAGACTGCCCAGCCTCTTAAAGGGCCAGGGGCTGGACCCAGCTCAGCGGCGCTCCCTGATTGATCGCTGATTAAAAGGAAGTGGTCTGACCCCACTTCCTTGCCTTGGCAATCGGGTCGATCACGTAGTGATAGCTAGTTTTCTTCCTGATCCAGTGTCTTGTTCCAGTGTCTTGTTCCAGCGTCCTCCTGTTCCAGCATCTACCCAGGTAGTACCATTCGGACTGTCTTCTCGGTACTGACCTTTGCCTGTTACTTTGACTACGTTTGATCGCCGCCTGGATTTGACCTTTGCCTGTTTCCTTGACCACATCTGAACGCTGCCTAGAACTGACCTCTTCTTTGTCCACTGACCACGTCTGCACGCTGCTGGATCTGACCTCTGCCTGTCCACTGACCTTGTCTGCACGCTGCCTAGAACCGACCTCTGCCTGATCACTGACCACATCTGACCGCCACCTGGAACCTGACCTTGGCCTGACTGACCATCCTCGGACTGACCACTGGTATTGACCCCTGCTTTGGCTGACCACGCTATCCTTGCTCTTCATTCAGAGACTCCGTTCCTGCCTTCTCTGGCTCCTGGACTTCCTGACCTGAACATCGACCGCGCACCCTTGTTCGTGGTGCGCACACCCTTGAACTTTATCTCTCGGAGATCCTGCGAGGCCCACCTAAGACCAGGCAGCCCGGGTAACCAAGGGCTCAACCTGAGGGAACCCCGGGTTGCTATTGGTGAAGCTCCAGCTAGCCTCTGTCTACTCCTGTGCTCCGCCTCCTAGTGGCAGGCGCTCTCTGGGTCTGACCAGGGAGCCTACCAATCCTGCACCAAGGGTCCACCTCCCGGCGCCACAAAAGGTCTTTTGAAAATTGCTATGTTTATGTGCATAACTCCTAAGAAAATGTATTCCTAAAGTTGCTGGTAGCAATCCTGCCCTTGCTGATTAGATCGACACTCTGCTACTGTAAACAATTATATAAAAGGGGGTGTACTGATCAGCTCCTGCCTTTCTAGGACCTCATGTTGTCAATAGTATTCCTCTGCCTTAGAAGAAGAGATGAAGTATTCTAACTTCTCTCCTGTATTGAAGACTGAGTCAATATGTTGGGAGTCAATTATAACTGTATTCTTGTCATTTGAATTTGTCAGTAATTTTTTGTCATTCTTTAGTTGAGTTTTTGGTTGAGAGTAGTTCATATTTATTTAAAAAATATTTTTGCTTCAGATCTTTTTGTAGACAATGTTAATATTATTATTACCAAACTTGTTTGCTGTTGAAGATTAAATATATTGTACCAAAATGTTCAACTGTTGCCTTTTTAAGAGCAAGAAACTCCTTTGCATGCTAATTTTTTTTTTACTTTTTAATTTATATCTTAGAAATATTTAAAGAATTTTTTGATACAAAAATGAAATATGCCCAAAGAAAATACATTCCAATGTCATCTCAGTGCCAGAGTTAAAGACAAAAAGAAAAGATTGTATAGATTCATTTCTTTTATAGTTCACAATCCACGAGGATCCAAGAGAAAAAACTGCCGGAGGCAGAATGCGAGAAAGAATAATAAAAGGAAAATTAGAACTGGCCAATAACATATTCCCAGAACTTATCACATTCTAAGACACAATATTGTATTCCAGGGCTCAGAATTCACTGCTTCAACTCCATTTGATTTTTATAGGAGGTAATTTTCAAATTGCATTGGGACTAGAGTTGCCAAGTAGCACCAATTTTTTCAGGACAGGTCAATCCAGCCCTGGTTTTACCTCATTGCATACAAAACTATATGTAGAAGAGGTGCCATTTTCACTCCCTAAGAAAATGTTCCTGCTTCTTGTAAGCATGCAGGATATGGTTTCAGCTGGTCTGAGTGCCCTCAGTATGTCAGAAGACTCATCAAACTCTGCCCTTGTGACGTCAGAGTAGTGTCAGTGTGGTAGGGAGGATTACCACACCCCACTAAGATGGGTAATGCAGTGGTATAAAAAACCTCTTGCTCTCACATGAGTAGGAGGAGAGTTTTTGGGGATTTTGAAGTATGATTCTAAGCCCTAGAATCTAAGTGTGTCCAGAGCTCTCTCCCCCACAGACAGGCTCCATAGAACCTGCCTTCCAAAGAGAAAGGAAGTGAGCTGATGGAGAAGAATGCCTGGGAGGAGTGTGTGCGAGTCCAGAGAGAGAAGAAGGTTCTTGCAAAGTGTAGTCGACTGGGAAAAGAACAACCTGCCTGGAAAGGTCATTAGAGTAAAAGACGGAGTCCTCCTCCTTCAGCCCATGACTCCACTGAGAGATCAGAGAAAGCGCAAAGTATTGCAAAGGGAAGGATTACAGCTACCAAACAGGTAGTGAGAGGACCCCGGGGAGGATGAGAGCATCTTCCCCAAAGAGCTAACCTCTCCGAGAGAGTTGGGAAGAGACTGTGGAATCTTTGTTGTGCTACTCTGGACTTCATGGTTTGCCACCAGTTTTTTCTTCAGTATAAACTTCAATTTGAACAGCCGTGAGCATGAAGAGTGTTAATTGGAGTGTGTCTGGCTGGTGAACAAGAAGATCCCCTGTGAGGGAGTAAGTTCTATAGACTTTGAAAATGAGTGTGTTTTCCCCTGTGTGGAAACTGAGGGGATGCTCACAGGGCCTTGAGTGGTCCATGTATAAGCTTGCAGTAATGATTTTTAAGCTGCTAAATGCAGGCCATCTTAGCTGGGTGAGCTCTGTCCTAAAAATCTACAGGCCACCATGTTCCTTAAGATCAGCTCAGAGGAACCTTCCTGAAGTCCCAACAATAAAGTTGGCTCACTTCAATATTATTCGTGACAGGGCCTTTTCCATTGCAGGTCCCATTTGGTAGAACTCTTTCCCAGCTGAGATTAGGACAGAGCCTTGTGTCAAGTCCTTTAAGAGAGCTCTGAAAACTTTCTTATTTAAGAATGCTTACTTGGAAAAGTATTTTATTTATTTTTTGCTGTGATATGTTTGTTGATTTCTGATGTTTTTTATGTTGTTTTTGATTATGTATATTTGTATTTGTAAACCACTATGATGTTTTCAGAATATTCCCAGAATGGGATGGGGTTACATACAAGTCAATGCATACATGGGGTAAGTTTAGGACTGGATTAACCCATTCTGAAAACAATCCCTAATTAGGACAAAGTGCATAAGTACGTTTTATCCAGGAAGTTTGCACCAATATTTAAAGAAAAAGTATGCACCAACATTTGCTTTGAAACTTGCCACAGGTACAACGTACCCATGAACATTTGCATCTGCTTTTTGTGCAGGAGCTTTTTTTAAATTGAAAATAAGATGATAATTTGAAAATTGAATATATGCATGCTATTTTCAGCCTCTGATCTAAACATTCACCCTGTTATACCTCCAGTAAAATTTAGCTAAGGTACGTACAGTACTTTATATTCAGTTTATTTACATATAGCATTTGGATACAGTGGTGTCACTGAGTCATGGTACACAGAGAACCATAACAGGGCTATATTTATACCAGACTATACTCTATTCAGGAAGAACAGGGTAGGAAAAAAGGAAGGAAGACTAGTGCTATATGTAAAACAATAAAAAAGCAACAGAACTGCAGGGCAAACGAGGTAAGAAGAAGGCAGCACTGTGGGCTAATCTGGAGAGGGACTGGAATATCCACTTATATTCTTATGATATACAGATCTCCATCACAGACATTTTGCGCTGTCCCGGTGACTCGCTCACCAGCAGCCGGCATGTGCAACTTATTTCAACACTAAAGAGGAAGTAATTTTGAAAACAAAATAAATGTGAGTAGATAGGGTAGGTTTTAGGGGGTTGGGGAGGAGAGGGGGGAAAAGGGAGGACGGATAGGTAGGGGAATAGGCAAGTTCCCACCCAGTCCGGTCCTTACTTGGAGCAGACTGGGAGGGAATTGGGGTAGGCTTGATCGCATCGCGGTTTTTACTAAAATTCCCCCCTTGCGCATGTGACTGGGCACCCGTGCGTACATGCACGCGCCGATATAAAATCAGCTGCGCATGTGCGCATGCCGGGAACCAAGCGCACATGGACGTGTACGCGCGTCTTTTAAAACCTAGCTTTAAATATGTTTACTCTGGAGGAAAGAATGGAAAAGGGGAGATATGATAGAGAAATCTAAAGATACCCAAAGAATGTACAGGAGGCGGGTCTCCTTCAAGAGAAAGGAGTCTCAAGAAAGAGGGATGAAGGTGAAAGGTGATAGGTTCAGGAGTAATCTAAGGAAATGTTTCTTTACAGAACAGGGAGTGGATACATGGAGCCTCCCTGTGGAGGTGGTGGAGACAAGGACAGAAACAGAATACAGGAATGCATGGGACAAGCATAGAGGCTCTCCGAGGGAGTGGAAAGGACTGTAAAGTGGAACAGGAGATGTAGATTTGTAAGCTGGATGGGCTGGATGGATTTTATCTGCTTTTGTCTTCTAATTTGCTATGTCATTTTTGTATGTTGTGCACTTTCAGTTTCATTGAGGTAGGGCAATTTTTAGATAGCTGATTTACACGTGTAACGCACTTTGAAATCTGTCCTTTCCAGCGGCGGATTCACGATGGTGGACCGGCCCGGGAATTCGTCGCCCAGGCCGGCCCAGGACACATCACATGGTCTGCAGAGCGCGGCTCTGTCACGGCCGCGCACGGCAGACCACGTGACTGGAGCGATCGGCCCTCCGGGGGGATGCCCGATCCCCCGATAGGCCAATCCACCCCTGGTCCTTCCTGAATTTAGAAAAATTGCAATTGAGAGGGCTCAAGGAAGATATACTTAATATTTTCAAACTCAAGAGACATTTACTGGGAAATCGAATGACCATTTCAGTGCCTATAGCAGATGGTTCCTGGTGACATAAAATAAACATATTCCTCCCCTCCAGAGTGGTTTGACAGCAATCTGGATAGACCAAAATCTTCTTCCCTAAACCTTTCTTTTAACAAAAAAATAAAAACGCATGCAAAATCCATCTCTGTCTATTTCAAACATGAATGTCACCAAGAGAGTAGATCTTTTCCCTTCTCTGTCAGAAGACTTATCTAAAATGGTGCTCAGGTTCAAATTGTCGCAAGAAATGTGTGGGTCATAACATGGGCATCCAGGATATCACTCACTCACATCCGCCCCCTTTTACATTCCAATAATACACAGACATCAATTTGGCTTTAACAAAGGCCGCAGCTTTTATTAACACCAGGGAGGCCCGAGCCCTGCACATAACATTCATAGTTTCGATTCAACAAACCCCCCCCCCGCCCCCCGACCGTCCGCCACTTACCAGCAAGACGGTCAACAGCAGCCAAGCGGCTCGACATTCCAGCCTTGCACCGAGTTCAGACCCCTGCCTCCTACCAGCAAGGAGCCAACCCGGTGGACCCCTGCCACTAGCCAGCAAGGAGTCGGGCCAATGGACCCCCGCCGCCTCCCAGCAAGGAGCCCGTACCTCCGAACTTCCCCCCGGTTGTCAACCAATACAATTTACAGCAGGAACAATCATTAACAATACAACATGAGCTGCAGTGGCTCGGGCCATCCACCATAGCCACGGATATGATGTATCCGTGACCCCCCAAAGATGCGGCCCCAGTTACAGCGGAAACAGTTCCTCCAAGGCCTCCTGAATCGAGTTAAGGTACAGATCCATTCCTATGAAAGAAAGATGCACCCCATCTTTACCGAACAACTCCTTGCTCTCCCCCCAGGACCATTCAAACCGAATATGGCGGCCCCCCAGCAGCACCAACCATGAGCCAATCTGCTGATTCGCCTTAGCCCTACTCCTGTGCCAAATCACCTTGTCCAATTCAGCAGGCCTTGCAATTATATCCGCCCAGCAAATAACAGCAGAGGGAAACAGTATAGAAACCAGCATCAGGTCCTTACGGACCATACTGAACTATCGCCCAGGCATCTTACCCCAGTCGTTGCACCCCAAGTGAACCACCAGCGCCTGTGGCTGATCCAAACGCTCCTGGCCCCTCTGCAAACAGGGAATCAACTCGTCCCATACCATCCCACGCCACCCCAACCAGTGAACCCGAACTCCCCTACGGCGTAAGTCCAAATGAGGCCCATAGGGTTGTCTACAGGCATGCCTATGAGCCCAAAAGGCATACGAATGCCCAACAATCCAAACGGACCTCTCCACCATCTCCGCACCTGGAAGGAAAAAAGAATTAGGTACTGCTCAAAAGCTCCCCAGCCTGGGATGTACTTACCCCTCATACGCATCAGACCGCTATCTGCCAATCCTCCTGATCACACCACCAGGCAACCCTGTGGATGCCGCCGATGTAGCCGCCCCAATCCGAAAGGAGTGGGTCCCAAAGCGATGAACATCCAACCCGATGGCTGCAAGCACCGACCGAAGCACCATTTCAAACTAGTACCTTGTTAAGGGCCGTAGGTCCATGTGCACACAAAACTGCTCCGGCCCCGGAACCCGATATTGGCAATGCTGCACAGCATTGGCCACTGGACAGGAATACAAACCAGGGTCCGTGTGCATCAAGACCGACAACCCCTTGCCCACTTGGTCAGTCTTTGATTTAGGAATAGACAATATCACCGACCCGCTAGTAACCACTACATGCCACGCCAGTAACCCGGGATAATCCGAACTAGTAACAGACTGGGCCACTAGTTCACTGACCCTGAAGGTCCCAAAAAAAGCAAACACAAACACCACCCGGAAAAGGACCATCTCGTACTGCGAAGAGCAAATCCCCGGCAGGACATCCCACAACTGCAACAGAATGTCATGCGTGATAGGCATCCGCCTGTCCATGCTCCACCACGCCTCCCGCGCCCAACCCAACAACAGCCGCTGAACCACAAACCGTCCCACCGGGAAACCCCACCCATGAGCTCGCATGAAAGCGGAAAATCCTGATAGCTGTCGGTTCACCACTGCCTTGGAGAGTCCCTCTAACCCCGGGCCTGCTCAAGAAAACGCAACATCAAGACATCCGAATCTGGAACCCCCTTCCAAACCACAGAGGACAAAAATGCCACGACCTTGCGGGCACTGCCTACATAACTTGACGTTATCAATAAGAGATCAGCGCTAATGATGCTTGCAGCAACTTCCAGGCTTCCGGGAACCAAATTTCCAGAGGAAAGACAGCACCGAAGCTCCACACGGGTCTGCATCCAGGGCGAGTTCTCGAAATAACTCCCACTTGAAACGAGAAAGAGAGTCAACCACACTGTTAGCAACGCCCGGCACATGACGGGCCCATAAGGCTTGGATACCAAGACATTGCGCTGATCTCTTATTGATAACGTCCACCATGCCCATGTTTTCACACCAGAAGACGACCCTCCTACCACTCAACCGTGTACCCCAGATGTGTAACTCCACCACGATCGGAAACAACTCCAGAAAGGTGATGTTTTTGGTGATGCCAGAAGCAACCCATGCCTCTGGCCGGCCAGCCAGCCACACACCAAGATCCCTGAAAGTAAGCTCCAAACCCCACAGACCCAGCCCCTGGCATCGGGGCCTCTGAAAGCCGTATCACCACCCCGCCGTCCAGCTGCCCCCACTCGGTGCAAACCCTCGGAAGGGCCCCCACGCATGGCAGGGGACCTCACCCTTGCCATGCACACCCATTCATCTTCCCCTACACCCCACTCGGGCCTAGTCACCTCCATCCACCCCGGCCCCCTACTGCGAGGCCTCCCCTGGGACGAAGAAAATGCAGCACGAGCCACGGACTATCTCATCCAGCCACAACGCCGATGACCGCCTGTCCTCCCATTGCCCCCCCACATCAGCCCACTCCCATTCCCCAAAATCAAGCTGTGAATCCGCCCCATGCCAACCCGCCACTGACCCCGGCCTCCTCTGGCCCGAGACTGGCGGCACAGAGCAAGGCACTGCAGGGTCCGGCTGAGCCCCGAAAGCAGCATCAGCAAACCCGGGAAGCTCAGCGGAGTCCAACCCACAGATCACGCGGCACCCCCAGCCCCCCGCTTGCCCCCTCCCAGTCAGCCTGGCAGCAACAGGTCCTCCTCCCCGGCCCACACCTCCCCTAATCTGGGTTGCTCCTGGGTCCCCTGGCCCCCGGCCCCCACGGATGCGAGACCGGGACCAGGTGGCCCGTGTGGGCCCACCCCTTGCCGAAGCGCGGACAGGCAGAACAGCGGGAATTGCAGTCTCCCCCCAAACCCCCGGCCTGCCCCCACTGGGGAAGGCATTGCAGGGAACACAAAACATGCACTAGCAACAACCGTAGGGGAAAGAGCACAGAACTCACCGGGTCTGCCACCCTCTCCAGGACACTGCTCTCCAGGAACAGCTCCGCACCAACCTCATCCGACTCCCCGGGCATGAAAGCTGCCTCCTCTGACTCCATCCCGACTCTCTCACCGTCCAGCTGCACCACACTCCGCCGGATCCAAGCACCCCGAAGCTGCTTCTCCTCTCCTCACCGTCCGTTTGCAGTTTCTGTCTTTGATTGTCCTTTTCCTTTTTTTTTTTTGTAGTCCCCCTCTCTGAGGAGCTCCAATATACAGCAGGGATTCCTCCCCTGCTGCTGGGTTTCCTCCCCTGCTGCGCCCCCCCCCCGCATCCGAGGACCAACAGCCAGCAGGAACCAGCAAGGAAAGCACCTCCCCAACACAAGCCATCAGCACGTGGCCTGTGCTGCCCACCACCGCGAAACCGAGGCGCTAGCACCACCGCTGTTGCATATTCCTCCCCTCCCGACTCAGTCCACTCACCCGCCAGTCCCAGGCCACATCGACACCAGCCCCAAATGCAACCAAATGACCAAAACGACCAGCTGTCTGCACCAGCTCCGGTGAGTGACTGAGCTGGCTGCGTGCAGAGTGCTAACCCCCGCCTACTTGGTGACCTCACGTCAGCTGGCGTATCCAGGCCAGCCAACACACCAGCATCACTTAATTTGCCCAATCAGGGCCTCCCCTCAGGAGCCTATTCGGCTCCTCCTATTCCCGTGCGACTCCCCTCCCCCCCCCCCCCTCATCCCTAGCTGCTTGCCCTGTATCTGAACCTGCACCTACCCCACCACCACCCCTTCTGCTGCTGAACACCGCGTTCCAGTTCCTCGAGCGCTCCTGGGCCCATGTTACCTTGGCCGACCGGACACTGGGTCCGATCGACCTCCCATTTCTTCTCTCCTCACTGTTTAGTAATAATAAACCTTACTAACACACAGGCCGATACAGTACAGTGTGCTCCGACAGCGCGCACTGTTAGCCGGCATTTGGATGCGCGTTTTCGATGCGCTAGCTTTGCCCCTTATTCAGTAAGGGGTAATAGCGAGTACAAAACGCGCGTCCAACCCCCCGAAGCTAATAGCGCCCGCAATATGCAAATGCATGTTGATGGCCCTATTAGGTATTCCCGCGTGATTCAGTAAGTAAAATGTGCAGCCAAGCCGCACATTTTACTTTCAGAAATTAGCGCCTACCCAAAGGTTGGCGCTAATTTCTCCGGGCACCGGGAAAGTGCACAGAAAAGCAGTAAAAACTGCTTTTCTGTGCACCCTCCTAATATCATGGTGATATTAAGTCGGAGGTCCCGAAAGTTAAAAAAAGTAAAAAAAAAAAAAAAATTTGAAATAGGCCCGCGGCTCGTGGGTTGAAAACTGGATGCTCAATTTTGCCAGCGTCCGGTTTCCGAACCCATGGCTGTCAGCGGGCTCGAGAACCGACGCTGGCAAAATTGAGCGTCGGCTGTCAAACCCGCTGACAGCCGCCGCTCCTGTCCAAAAAGAGGCGCTAGGGACGCGCTTTTGACCCTAGCGCCTCTTTTTACCGCTGGGCTTAATTTAAATAAAATTTATTTACTGTATCGCGTGCACAGGAGAGTGGCCTGTGCGCACGCTGGGAAAGCAGGCGTTCGCCCGCTCTCCCGCGACTTTTACTGTATCGGCCCGACAGAGAATGACTTTTACTGGGAAGTTTTTAGCATGCGAGAGAAATATTTATGCAGCACAGATATAGCTGTTGCCACCAAGTCCTTAGGAAGTTTAGAAATCTAAAATGTAAATGCCTAATAGCATTATCCAAGTCTTCAGTTTCCTATGGACCACATGCTTATCCCAGAGAACAGATTCCTGGCCATCCACCTTAGGAACCAAAATCATGAGATCATTTGGAAATAGATTTATCCAGTGCCACTAAAGCAGACCTTAGGGAGGGTAATTTCCAAAACAAGTTCTGCAGGTAAAATCAGTGCTTTACCCACAGAAAATTGCCTGGTTGCTAGGCATGTAAATTACAGGAATACACCCCGTACTTGTATAATTTTCAGCACATCAAGGGAGAGGCCTTCTGTGGGAGGGCAGTGTTTGGACGGGGTTTGAATTTATGTGCACATTTTTTGATTTTGAAAAGTATGGGCCAGATTTTCAAAGGATTACGCGCGTAAATCCGGAGGCTTTACATGCGTAACTGGTCATATGCACACCGGGCCTATTTTCAAATGGCCCGGAGACACGTGTACAGCCCCAGGACGTGTGTAAGTCCCGGGGCTTGCAAAAAAGGGCGGTCTGAGGGCGGGGCGGGGCGGGGCCAGAGGCCTCCGCATGGCCGCTGTACCGGGGATCGCGCTGGCAGTTGGCCAGCGCGCGCAACTTACTTCGGCTCCAGGGCTGAAATAAGCTCTAAAACAAAAAAAAAACCAGAAGAAAAAGGTAGGAGGGAAAGGGCAGGGGAGGTAGGGGAAGGGAAGTTGGGGTAGGGAAGTTCCCTCCGAGGCTGCTCCGATTCAGAGTGCCCTGGAAGGGAACAGGGGAAGGCAGAGTGGCCCGGCGCGCATAAGGTGCTCAATTGTGCACCCCCTTGCGCACGCCGACCCCTGATTTTATAACTTGTGCGCGCCTGCGTGTGCAAGTTATAAAATCGGGCATACATGTGTGCGCGCCTGGTAGGGTGCGCACACATGTACGCCTGCGTGCTGTTTTGAAAACCCACCCCTATGTGTTCTTCAAAATCTGCACACAAAGTAACAGGTGTAACTGTGCAGGTAGTTTGTGGGATAATTTTCAAAGTGAACTTGCGCCCTTAAGTTTGCTTTGAATATTAGTGTACCTTAGATGTACATCAGCTTGCAAATTTATGTGGGTTGTTAAACAAGTGATAACAGCAGGTCTTACCATTTAGGCCATTCAGTAGATTTAAAATGTTTGGATACGGAGGATGAAAACGCTTTCTTACTATCCCTGATGTCACTTCCGGCATTCTTTCCTCCTCATCAGCATCTACTGGAGAATCACACATTCCTGATATCCAGCAGCCTCCTCTTCCACTAAGAAGGTTATTTGTTCTATAGAAGCTGCTAAGCCTCTTGATTAAGTCCTCTAAATCCAAATCTACAGGGCAGAAAGTTGCACATTAGCAATGCATACACCATCTTTATCGGGGGGGGGGGGGGGGGGGGGGGGGGGGGGGTATCATTTTGGGGACTGGAGGAATCTTGGGCTTCAGGGCTGAAAGAGAATTCAATTTCTGCAGACCAAGAAGAAATTTCCAGTGACCCTGCAACGGAGGACATCTGAAGCCAAACTTCCCAGGACCTGCAGAGCAAAGGTATTTACCTACCACTGCAAGCTCAGAGTTTCGAGGGGCATGGCCAGTGCTTTGCCCATCCTTTCCCCCCCAGGATGAAAACTGGAAGAGCTACTGCATTCAGGAGTGCAATGAACGCGTTCTATCCACACTGCCACCACTTTGGTTCTCCCTTGCTATTTGAAATCTATTAGTATCATATGCAAATTATATTACACTTCAAGGGCTATGGAAAGAATCTATTCTAAAATATTTAAGACCTTACAGCTAGTTAGATTGCTATTCTTAACACAAACTGTTGATAAGGAGACATATTTATATTGATCTGTTCTACAGCAGTTATCTCAAGATGTTTCTCCTTTAAAAGTCTTAGTAGTAGTAAAAAAATGAAAACTTTTTTTTAAAAAGTCACATTAAACATAATAAAATATTGGCACTTTTTGATGAGTGTTTAGAATAGGCAACACACAACATCACAAGTCAGTGGATAGCTTTTCCACCTTGTTACAGTCATCAAGTAACAGCTGTAGTTTGTCCTAGCAAAGAACTGAGAGAAAGCATCAATGATTTCATTTGTAAAGTCTTTCAAGGCCTCATCAGAAGCATTACCTGAGAGTTAAAGCCCTCTATGTGTGTCCTCATGTAGCAGTGAAGTATGAAGGTCACTCATCAAATCGAAAATTATACCGGGAAATGTGGACTTATAAATCGAACAGTTCAAAGCAATAATACCCTTGGAAACTCATAAAAGAGGAAGAGACTTTTCACATCATTACAGCTCCAGCTGCATTGAGGACATAAGTTAGTGCTAGAATGAAAGAATTGAGAAAGATTGTGCTCATTTGATCCTTCATTCCTTTAGGGAAACTTTCATCGGTTGCTGATGTGAAAAGTTCCAAGGATACCTCAGGATACAGTAAATTTAGAATTACATGTTTGTAATATGAACTTCAGTTTTCAAGTAGAAAGTATATGCTATGTACACGCTTTCCCTTCAATGAAAACAAAATTGTTTCACTGTAGGACAGCTGTAATGACTTTCTAGTTGAAATAAAAGATTAGGTTATTTGCTGTGACTAATTTGAAAAATGTCTTCATACCAATTAAAATTGTGAACATGTCTTCAACCTTTGAATATCATCACTAAGTGCAAATATGTTATTTCTCTCCATGCAAATAGTCTGAGGGATACATGACCACTTGAGGTACTGTGATGTAACAACTGATAATCACTGACCTGCGAAAATTATTTATAGTTTTAGTTTATTTTATTTTCAATTTTTGTATATTATTGTTAGTTTAAGTCTGTTTTGCTGTTTTATATGTATGAATTTTTTATGTCTATTGTAACCTGCCGAGAATGTGGCATTGCGGGAGCTAGAAATTTATTAAATACATTAAATAAATTATCGGACGTCAGCTCAATATGTCCTGGATTTCTTTGAACTTGGATTCCTTGATGATACCAGATATAAGGATCAAGCAAACTTTAATAATTTTAAAATAGTATGAATTTTGGTGAAGCATTTAGAGGCAATTTTCAGAAGCAATTTACCTGGGAAAATAGCAGTTTAACTGGATAAATATGCTGTCTGAATAGTGCCCAACATTTAACTAGCTAAAAGTATGCAAGAGGATCAACAATGACATATTTTTAGCTCAGTAAAAGGTAGGTGGTCTTGGGGGCATGTTTATTTCGGAGGATGGAAATAACACATGTAGATAGATAACATTTTCAAATCAATGCTCAATAAGGTCAATATTCAAAGCTATTTAGCTAGATAACTCACAAGTCATCCAGTTAAATGCCAAGTTTTAATTACCCTGGTACTTCTCCGGTTAACTTTAGCTGAATAAGTTATTATCTGGCTAAAACTTAGCTGGATAAATAATGGGTGTTTCAAGGCTGTTCCAAGGCAGGGATGAATTAGCCAGGAAACCTATATGGCTGACTCCGAGTTAGCAAAATATGTTTTTCTGATAAATCTACCCATACCCTAGAGCAGGTTTAAAGTTATCTGACCTTCTGTGGTTGGATAACTTTAGACTTAACCAGCAATATTCAAAAGGATAAAGCCGGCTACATGGCCTTACTGTTCAACCCCAAAAAGGTTCTGCGTGGGCCTGGTAGCCCGAATCACAGACCACCATCCATTATGTCAAACAGAGGCAATGTAACTCTCAACTTAACCAGCAGTATTTAAAAATAGCCACTTAGTTAAAGCTAGCCAGATAAAAGTGGCAGGATTACTTTAATCAGGATGCTTATCTTTCAGAATATCCAGGATAATGTCTCCGTTAAATTTTTAACTAGATGGATAACTTATCCATTCTATGGGTTGTTTGCTTTTTTTTTAATATCGCCCTCAGCAATTTGAAGGGAAAAATTATCCACGTCTTTCCTCACACTTTTGATGCATAACTAAAAAGTTTCCGGATGTCAGTGTTTAATTGCAGTAGACCTATGGTGTCACATAATCATTTTTAATATTAGACTTATTCAGCTAACTAGTGACTGTTACGTGTGTAGAGATTCCCAGTCAGGAGGGAGATTCCCAGTCAGGAGGGAAAGAAAAAGAGAAATAGTTTGGGTGTATAGTGCCCCCATGTGGAAGAGATCACATGGTAGAGTCTCTTTGGTATATAAAGCCAGATCACCATCTTAGGATGTGGATTCCTTATTTTACTCCTGGGGGAATTCTGCACTACTGCAGCACGCAGAATTTGTGCAGAATTCCCCCCCCTGTGCAGAATTGCTAAATTCTGAGAAGAAAATAGCAGAGGAGACCCCAGTATGCCGCGAACGGAGCACGTCTCACAGCATACGTTCCGTTCGCGGCGAAGATGAAGGCCCGGTGTGCCGTTCGCGGCGAAAAGGGAAGGCCCCCGTGTACCATGGGACGCGCTCCATTCACGGCGAAGATGAAGACCTGGCGTGCCGTTCGCGGCACACGGGGCTTTCCCTTTTTGCTGCGAAAGGCGCGCCAGGCCTTCATCTTCGCCACAAACGGAACACATTCCGTGGTGTGCCGGTG
Organism: Rhinatrema bivittatum; assembly: GCF_901001135.1. NCBI lineage: Eukaryota > Metazoa > Chordata > Amphibia > Gymnophiona > Rhinatrematidae > Rhinatrema > Rhinatrema bivittatum. The sequence continues at coordinate 48,431,508 of NC_042620.1, read as the reverse complement.
AGAGAGAATGTGTGTCAGAGAGGGGAGGGGAGGGTGATAGAGAGCAGGAGGCTGTGAGAGAGAGCATGGGGGGGGGGATGCCGGTGAGGGAAAATATGTGTGTAAGAGCGAGGGGAGGGTGACAGAGAGCAGGAGGGTGTCAGAAAGAGGGAGCCTATATGAGGGGAGGGGGATGCTGGTGAGAGAGAATGTGTGTGGGGGAGGGTGAGAGACAGCTTGGTTGGTAAGAGGGGGAGTGGGGGGGAATGCTTGAGTGTGGGTTTCAGAGAGGGAGCCTATATGAGGAGAGGGGGTGTGGGGGAGGGTGAGAGACAGCTTGGTTGGTAAGAGGGGGCGTGGGGGGATGCTTGAGTGAGGGTTTCAGAGAGGGAGCTTATATGAGGGGAGGGTGATAGAGAGCAGGAGGGTGTGAGAGAGAGCATGGGAGGTAAGAGAGGGGGGCTGGGGGGGATGCTTGAGTGTGGGTTTCAGAGAGAGGGAGCCTATATAGAAATATACAAACATAGAAATGATGGCAGAAGAAGACCAAATGGCCCATCCAGTCGGCCCAGCAAGCTTCCACACTTTTTTTTTCTCTCTCTCATACTTATCTGTTACTCTTGGTCTTTAGTAACCTTTTGGTTCTATATCCCTTCCACCCCCGCCATTAGTGTAACCTTTTGGTTCTATTTCCCTTCCACCCCCGCCATTAATGTAGAGAGAAGTGCTGGAACTGCTTCTTAGTGAAGTATCTAGTTTAATTGATTAGGGGTAGTAACCGCCGCATTAAGCAAGCAACTCCCAAGATTATTTGTTTACCCAGCCTGTGCAATTCAGTCCTTGTTGGTTGTTATCTGAATATAAATCCACTTTTCTTCATTTCCCCCTGCCGTTGAAGCAGAGAGCTTCTCTGGATATGTATTGAAAGTGAAGCATCAGGCTTAATTGATTCGAGGTAGTAACCGCCGTAGCAAGCAAGCTACACCCATGCTTATTTATTTACCCAGACTGTGGAATTCAGTCCTTCTTGGTTGTTGTCGGAATATAAAAATAATCTTTTCTTCATTCCCCCTGCCGTTGAAGTAGAGAGCAACATTGGATATGCATTGAAAGTGAAGCATCAGGCTTGTTTGGTTTGGGGTAGTAACCGCTGTAACAAGCAAGCTACTTCCCGCATTTTTTGTGAATGCAAATCCTTTTTTTTCACATTTTCTCTTGCCGTTGAAGCATAGAGCACTGTCTGAGTCACATTTACCGTGTGTATGTCTATTGAATAAGGGTATTATCTCCAGGTAGTAGCAGTCTTTCCCACAAGCCTCCCTCTCTTCCTTCATATCCTCTAGACTTTATGGATCCACAGTGTTTATCCCGCGCCCCTTTGAAGTCCTTCACAGTTTTAGTCTTCACCGCTTCCTCCGGAAGGGCATTCCAGGCATCCACCAACCTCTCCGTGAAGAAATACTTCCTGACATTGGTTCTGAGTCTTCCTCCTTGGAGCTTCAAATCGTGACCCCTGGTTCTGCTGATTTTTTTCCAACGGAAAAGGTTTGTCGTTGTCTTTGGATCATTAAAACCTTTTAAGTATCTGAAAGTCTGTATCATATCACCTCTATTCCTCCTTTCCTCCAGGGTGTACATATTTAGATTCTTCAATCTCTTCTCATAAGTCATTCGATGAAGACCATCCACCTTTTCGGTTGCCCTTCTCTGGACTGCCTCCATCCTGTCTCTGTCCCTTTGGAGATACGGGCTCCAGAACTGAGCACATTACTCCAGGTGAGGCCTCACCAAGGCCCTGTACAAGGGGATAATCACTTCCCTTTTTTTACTCGATATTCCTCTCTCTATGCAGTCCAGCATTCTTCTGGCTTTAGCTATCACCTTGTCACATTGTTTTGCCATCTTCAGATCGTTAGACACTATCACCCCAAGGTCTCTCTCCTGCTCCATGCACATCAGCCATTCACCACCCACTGAATACATTTCTTTCGGATTTCCACACCCCATATGCATGACTCTGCACTTCTTGGCATTGAATCTCAGCTGCCATATCTTCGACCAGTCTTCCAGCTTCCTTAAATCCCGTCTCATTCTCTCCACTCCTTCCAGGTCACACAGCGGACCCGCCAGCACATCTCTGAGCTCCCTCAGTATTCTGGGATGAACTTCACCAGGCCCCATGGCTTTGTCCACTTTCAGTTTCCCCAGCTCTTCCCATACATTTTCTACTGTAAATGGAGTTACTCCACCTCACGTTACCTCTTTGGCAGTCCTTTCTTCCACTTTACTTTTTGCCTTCTTGATTACTTTCTTCGTCTCCCTCAATTCTTCCCTCAATTCTTCTTTGTGCTCCTCCTTTTGTGATCCTTTATATTTCTTGATCGCTGTTCTTTTAGCCTTTATTTTGTCAGCCACCTTGTTTGAGAACCAGATAGGTTTCATTTTTCTTTTGCTTGAGTGTGGGTTTCAGAGAGAGGGAGCCTATATGAGGGGATTGTGAAGGAGTGTGTATGTGTGTGAGAGATTGGGAATTCGTATGTATGAAAAAGGGATCGTGTGTATATAAGGGTGCTAGCCTGTGAGAAGGGATTGTGTATGTGTGAGACAGAGCCTGTGTGAAGGAAGCTGGAAGAGTGGTCGAAGATATGGCAGCTGAGATTCAATGCCAAGAAGTGCAGAGTCATGCATATGGGGTGTGGAAATCCGAAAGAACTGTATTCGATGGGGGGAGAAGGGCTGATGTGCACGGAGCAGGAGACAGACCTTGGGGTGATAGTGTCTAATGATCTGAAGTCAGCGAAACAATGTGACAAGGCGATAGCTAAAGCCAGAAGAATGCTAGGCTGCATAGAGAGAGGAATATCGAGTAAGAAAAGGGAAGTGATTATCCCCTTGTACAGGTCCTTGGTGAGGCCTCACCTGAAGTACTGTGTTCAGTTCTGGAGACCGTATCTCCGAAGGGACAGAGACAAGATGGAGTTGGTCCAGAGAAGGGCCACCAAAAAGGTGGATGGTCTTCATCGAATGACTTATGAGGAGAGATTGAAGAATCTAAATATGTACACCCTGGAGGAAAGGAGGAGCAGGGGTGATATGATACAGACTTTCAGATATTTGAAAGGTTTTAATGATACAAAGACAACAACAAACCTTTTCCGTTGCAAAAAAATCAGCAGAACCAGGGGTCACAATTTAAAACTCCAGGGAGGAAGACTCAGAACCAATGTCAGGAAGTATACGGAGAGGGTGGTGGATGCCTGGAACACCCTTCTGGAGGAAGTGGTGAAGACCAAAACTGTGAAGGATTTCAAAGGGGCGTGGGATAAACACTATGGATCCATAGTCTAGAGGATGTGAATGAAGAGAAGAGGGATGGGGGTGGCTTGCGGGAATGACGGCTACTACCTGGAGATTAATATCCTTCTTCAATAAATATACACACGGTTAATGCGACTCCAACATTGCTCTATGCTTCAATGGTTTAAGGAAATGTGGAAAAAAGGATTTGCATCCACAAAAAAGCAGGGGAGTAGCTTGCTTGTTAATGCAGTTACTACCCCAAACCAAATAAGCCTGATACTTCACTTTCAATGCATATCCAGTATAGCTCTCTGCTTCAACGGCAGGGGGAATAAAGAAAAGATGATTTATATTAGGGATGTGAATCGTTTTTGAACGATTAAAATTATCGTCAGATAATTTTAAAATCGTCCTAAATCGTTAGAGTGCATGATACAATACAAATGCCCCCGATTTATCATCAGGGGCATTTGTATTGTATCGTTAAATAGGGCACGGGAATTATTTGGGGGAGGGCGGGAAAACCGGCACACCAAAACAACCCCTAAACCCACCCCGACCCTTTAAAACCAATTCCTTACCCTCCCCCACCCTCCCGAACCCCCCCAAAATGTTGTTACCTGGTGGTCCAGTGGGGGGGGGGGTCCCGGCACGATCTCCCGCTCTCGGGCCATCGGTGCCATTTTGGCTGCCACTAATTAAAATGGCGCCAATGGTTGGATAAAAAAAAAAACCCACCCGACCCTTTAAATCGACCCCCCCCTCCCGACCCCCCCAAAACCTTTTAAAATTACCTGGTGGTCCAGGGGGGCCTCGGGGAGAGATTTCCCGTTCCCAGGCATCAGCTGTTCTAAAAAAAAAAATGGCGCCGATGCCCCTTTGCCCTTACCATGTGACAGGGTATCCGTGCCATTGGCCGGCCCCTGTCACATGGTAAGAGCACTGGATGGCCGGCACCATTTTTTTTTTTAGAACAGCTGATGCCTGGGAATGGGAAATCTCTCCCCGAGGCCCCCCTGGATCTCTCCCCGAGGCCATCCAGTGCTCCTACCATGTGACAGGGGCCGGCCAATGGCACAGATACCCTGTCACATGGTAAGGGCAAAGGGGCATCGGCGCCATTTTTTTTTTTTAGAACAGCTGATGCCTGGGAACGGGAAATCTCTGCCCGAGGCCCCCCTGGATCTCTCTTCTCCCCGAGGCCCCCCTGGATCTCTCCCCAAGGCCCCCCTGGACCACCAGGTAATTTTAAAAGGTTTTGGGGGTTCGGGAGGGGGTCTAAAGGGTCTAAAGGGTCTAAAAAAAAAAAAATTAGCGATGTGAATTTCACATATCTTAACGATCAGATTCCCCCCCCCCCCCCAGCCGAATCTGATCGTTGATGATCTGGCACACGATTCACATCTCTAATTTATATTCAGACAACCAACAAAGGCTGAATTGCACAGGCTGGGTAAACAATCGTGGGAGTAGCTTGCTTATTACTGCGGTTACTACCCCAACCAATTAGCTAGATACTTCACTTAGATGCAGCTCCAGCACTATCTACATCGATGGCAGGGGTGGAAGGGAAATAGAACCAAAAAGTTACTTATAAGGGCCAAGAGTAACAGATAAGTATGAAAAAAATAAGTGTGAAAGCTTGCTGGGCAGACTAGATGGGCCGTTTGGTCTTCTTCTGCCGTCATTTCTATGTTTCTATGTTTCATTTCTATGGTCGCAGGCATAGTACAGGGGTCCTGTGGTCCAGTTGGGCCCTCCTGTGTCTGCGCCACAGCTCCCAGTGGAACCTAGTACCCCCGTCCCATTATACAATGGGACAAACACCGTGCCTGTTTTATTGTTCCCGCCAGCCCCTGCTGCTCTCGCGACAAGTGGAGATGCCATCACCAAACTCTTACTGGTCACAACAGCAAACAGAACAACAACAGATGAGCAAACAATCTTGCAATATAAAACAAATACATCAAGAAAAAGTTCAGATTTATAACTAGATTATACTCTTCTCCCCACCCCTCCAAACCCACCCCCCACCAATATCTAGGAGCCAGCTGGGCCTTCATGAGTTATCAGAAAAGAATGTCTCAACTTAAATTAGGGGTCTGTCTGGAGGAGTCTCAATGCAGAATTGGTATTAGTAGAGGTTACACCCCTCGATAAAGAAAACCTGTCCTTAAGAGAGGGAGGCAAGCTATTTATAAAGTGTTTACTTTTCTTTCCTCCAACTCCCTTACACCAAGATTTAAAATCCATTGATAAAAGCTCTAACATCTCTAAGTGCCAGAATGATAATGTCGGAGTATCTTCCACCACTCATCTGGCCAATATACACCTTCTTGCAATACATAAACCTTTTGTCAAAAATTTAGCTTCGCAATTTGAGCAATCCACATCATCAGAACATAACCCTAAAACACACACAGTTGTCTTCATTGGAACTTGGATCTGCACTTTGTCGGACAAGAATATACAGATCTCATCCCAAAACGTCCGTATAGGTGGACAATCCCACAAACCATGACTCAAAGTGGCCCGAGGTTCAGGACATCTCCAGCATTGGGGACTATTAGTCAACAACATTTGATGTGCTCTATATGTAGAGGCTATAAGTCTATGAATCACTCATATGCTGCTTTTGTATTAAAATCTAAGGTACATTGCTTTTAAGTATAACCAAACTGTCATATAAATCATCTCCATCCAGCTCCATACCAAAATCTGTAAACCATACCACAGCCAAAGTGGACAAAACTTGATAGGTGGTAACCAAATGGAGATATTTATATAGATTCGCTAATGACTGCTTCCTCCCCTGAGAAGAGCCAACAATCTCTGAAAAGGACTTGAGGAGTGTTTTATTTTGTTTGTGTTGTATATTTCATGAATGTTTTATTGTAATCCGCATTTGAATATGTTACATTATACGAAGTATAAATGATTTTTAAATAAATAAATAAAATAAAGGGTGCAGGCCACAAGCACAAGTGAAAGGACAGGCGGCGCTCCTGCTGCTCCGATTTGTCGAGCAGTAAGAGTTCTTCCGCGGGGTCATCCTCAGGTTCCTGGGGTTCTTCTATGGCAGACAGCACGTGGGGCACCGCAACCGCTAGCACAGGCTTGCCTGCTCAAAACACTATGAACCCATAGAGTGTCCCATGTTCCATCCATCAACACATCCAATGCCGCCAGTATGTGGACATTTTTAGCTTGCTGGAAGGGTACAAGAGGGAAAAGAACTCAGAAAAAGGGCTCAGTCAGCAGGAACAGCCCACTGGCCGAAGGCGGGTAGCATAGAACATCAACAACTGGTTATATTCCTTTGCTCATCTGGCAACGATGGTAGGCAGGGCAGATCCCTCACGGCATTCGGCTATGTGGTTCTGCTTGGACACAATTGTCAGTGCACATTCCACCTACAAGGGATTCGACTGGGTGAGCTACAATGAGTGGTTCAGAGAAAGAATGGCCAACATTCCAAGTATGTCCTGGGGCATCCATGATGTAGAGTTGTGGCTCACCCATATGACAAGGCAGCTCACAAGGTCAAGGGTACTCTCTGCATGCCACTGCTAAATTCTGCTGGCACTTTAATAATAGGGGATGCTCAGCACAGGATTGTAAGTACAAACGTATTTGCATCACCAGTGCTGCTGGTCATTCTGCCTTCAAATGCCCCAAGAAGGTCCTCACTGGGCAAGGTAAATGATGTTTTCAGGGCCCCAACCCCAGTCCAATGGTTGAAGCTCGAGACAGGCTTGAGACTTTATTACCTGAATTCGTGGGCCACCTCTGCTCTGTGGGAAGGATTCAGGGATAGTTTCAGGATCCCATACAAGGGTCCTTTGACCGCTGCCTGTTGCAAAAATGCATGTTTCATGACCCAGTTTGCTCAGGTAGTGAGGGAAAAGCTGGTTGTTGAGCTTAATTTTGGTAGGATAGCGAGCTCCTTCCTCCAGCCCCCTTCTGCTTCAATGGTTCTATCACCCTGGTGGTCATGCCCAAGAAAGAGCCGGGTAAGTTTAGGCTGATACATAACCTTTCTTACCCAGCTGGATGGGCAGTCAATGACTTCATCCTGTGGGAAGTCTGCACAGTACATTATGTTTCTTTTGACAGTTCACTTGACCTCTTCAGGAACTGTGGTGAAAGGACTCTCATGGCCAAGGCCAATATCGAGTCTGCATTTCACTCCTTCCTGTGCACCCTGACAGCACCCTGTTGTTGGGTTTTTATTTTGACAGTGCATATTACTTTGATAAGTACATGCCAATGGGGTGTTCTATTTCTTGCATTTAATTTGAGGCCTTCAGCACCCTCCTGCACTGGGAGTTGTCTTGGTGCATGGGTCTAGCAAGTGTGGTACATTATTTTTATGATTTTCTATTCACTGGCCCTTGTGACTGGTTCATGTTGGGATCTGTTCTGCAGCTCCCTAAAAATGGTGCTTGAATTTGGTGTTCCTCTAGTGGCAGATAAACTGGAGCTGCTATCCATGGTGCTTACCTTTCTCAGCATTGAGTTGGACTCCACTGAAATAGTGTCCAGGCTCCCAGCCGACAAGGTGAAGAAGCTAAGAGCACTGGTTCATAGTGCCCACTTGGCTTCAAGGTGACCCTGGCATTTGCTCAGTTCCTCATCAGAAGCCTGGCATTTCCCTGCAAGGTTAATCTAATGGGGCGAGAAATTCTCCACAGGCTGATCTTAGCATCCATGACAGTCCATAAGAAGATTCACCATTTGAGGGTCATGCTCGCACTGCATGAAGACTTGGGAGTGTGGGAAAAATTCCTGGCCAATTTCAATAGCACAGTACTTTGGCTGCCTCCCTTGGTATGCAGTTCCGACTTACAACTCTTCTCCAATGCATCAAGGGGCATGGGTTTTGACCTGTATTGCCAAGGATCCTGGTGCATTGAGGCATGGCTAGACACATGGGTGACAGCTTGAATCACATCAAATATCACCTTCCTGGAACTCTTCCTGGTGGCTGTGTCACTGCATGTTTGGGGTAAGTGACTTGCTAACTGGAGGGTGATATTCTGGTGTGACAACCTAGCCATTGTGCAGATCATAAATTGGCAGTCTGCCAAGTGCACACTGGATTTTGAGTTGTTGAGGGTTATGGTCTTGAGATGTTTGCAGCTAAACTTAGTGGTGCACATGAGTCACATCCCTGAACTAGCAATGAGATTGCTGACTGTCTTTCTCATTCCAAGTGGGAAGACTTCTGGAGACTGGCACCAGCACCGAGGAGTTGGGAACGCTTGTACTGGCTCACCTCTGGATGATTGGAGCGAGGCTGCACTCGACTTGCTGAGCCAGTTGATAGTACCATCTACCTGGTGAGCCTACCTGAGGGGCTTCAATGAAGCTTGAACTTTCTGAATGCTACGGATCAGCCGCAGGGTCTGAACATATCATGCAAGATGGTGCAATACATAGTGGAAGCTAGGCAGCGTAGCAAATCCTGGGGCACAGTGCAGGCCAATTTGGCTGGTTATATCTTCTTTGCCAAGGCTCAAGGTTGGCCCAACCCGGTTGGGGACTTTGCGGTGAAATGGGTCCTGGCAGGGTGGGTCAAGTCAAAGCCCCATGTCCCCGATGACACAAGCCAATTGTACATGGACACCTCCTGGAGATGTGGCAGGTCTTGCCTTCAGTGATGTTGGACCACTTTGAGCTACTGCTGTTCCATGCTGCCTTTTCCAATGCATTATTTGCCACTTTTAGATTAAGTGAGTTGGTTGCTGCTGCAAGCTGCAGGCATGACTGCTCTGGCCTCCATGCCAGTGAAATTTCTATAACTGACAGCAAGCTACTGCTGCGTATAAGGGGGTCCCAGACAGACCAGATGGGGAGGGATTTTTCGATTGCCTGGCCGTGGTCCCTGCATTGCCCACATGCCCCGTGGTGAGCGCCCTATGGGAGGGGTCCAGTTCTTAACGTATGCCAACTTGCAGATTTCAATTTACACAATTCCAGAGTGCTCTGGACGTGGCCAGGATGCAGGCAGAGGAGTTTGCAATGCACTCTCCCTGGTACCGCCTTACAGCATATTGGCAGATATCGCTCTCCAGCATACTTGTCCTACATCTGACAGGTGAATGGCTCCCCAGGACATTACACACCCTAGTGAGGCACAGCATTAGGGGGTAGCTTGATGAAAACCATACTATGACAAACAGAGTTAATATTGTGTGTCGTTTTAGGGTTGCACTGGCAGCAATGCATGGGGTGAATCGTGGGACACTCATTTGTGTTTTGGGCTGAGAGCTGCATAAGGAAAGTTGCCATGGGCGCACATTTGAGTCTCACACCACGCAACATGACAGTGGTTGGGCAGAAGAGGTATGTGTTGGGACTAGCTCATCCCCCTTCTGCTGCAGCAGTTAGCCAGATTGGCCCCTCCAGAGGTTCCAATATCCCCCGCTGGGGGATATTTCCGGCCAGCTGCTTCTGGACAACATGACAAATGACATTGCACACACCTCATCCTTTATGCCACACATGAGGGTTTCATGGTTTGAAATCATCCCCTGCCTCTGGTTTCTGGACTTTTGGTTATGGGGGTGTTGGAGGCAGAAGCTCAATAAGCAAATTGGGAACTTCGCTGAATGTCATGGGGATCTGCACATCAGGCACAATTGGCTCTGCATCAAATGTGAGGATCTCTTTTGCATGGAAGGGGTGCATCTTTCTAACATGGGGCAGGACCTGTTCTTGAACACCTTGAGACGGGCCATTCATAGGATGTTATTTGGGGGTTAGACCTTGGGTCACAGCTATTTGAGGGAGAGTCCCAGGCAAGCCAAATGGCTACACAGACCTATGGCAGGGATACCCAAGCCGGAGAGGGATTCCCAATTGGAGGCAGTGCATTGGATGTGGTTTATTATCCTTTGTCATCAGGGCCAGTTGGCCCCAATGCAGCGACGGACTGGATGGCCCCCATCAGCTGGGCATTCACCTTGCTTGTGTGTGGCAGGTGACCAGAAATGCCCATGAAGAGCACTTCTCAGTAGGACAGGGCATTGCTTGCCAGCGGCAGGCCCAAGGTCTTACTAAGAAGAATTCCTGAAAAATTAACAAAAGGGAGAAAGTGAATCACACATTTTGCAACATTTACTCTATCCAAATTGGAATTGAAAGGTAAAGGAAACACAAACACAACAAAAATAAAGGTAAAACACGTACAATAGCTATACATACAATAGAAAAATATGCATTTTAGCGTTGAATATTATTGACAAAAAAAGAGGAAAATGCTAAATGAATCAAAATCAGTCAATAAGGAGAAACACTTTCATCTTTTCATTTAACCCTTTTTCTTACAGTAATCTCTTTGTGCCTAGTTAAATCTGCATGGCTCCATCAGCAGCATTAGCAAAGTTCAAACAGCTTTCCCTTTGTACAGTGAGAAGTAATGAGTGCCAAATGTAAGCCATCAATCTGCCACTGAAGCATGTTTAGCAGTTAAATGGACATTTGTTAATGAATTTCCTCTCATCTTCTCATATCTTTTAATCCTCCCTTTCAAAAAATATTTTTTTTAAATCTAGTTTCAGTCTAAAATGCCTTTTTACTGATACGAGTTCACTATTATAGGTTAAATATTACGAAATTTTTTGTCTTTTTATTTTTGTTAGTAGAGAATTGTTCCATGTGCTGGTGGCAAAAAAAATCTAATCAGCATTGAGCATATTCATGGGGATTGGTATAATATAGCCCTTCTTTAATTTCCCTTAAATTAATTTGAAATACATTTCAAGCTCATTTGAGAGATATAAATATTGTAATATATAGCTTTTTTTTCCACGTATTTATGTGGGAATTTGGTTATTTTTTTAAAAATAAATTCAATGTTTTATAATTTCCACCTGACCTAACAAAGCTTTCTAATATGTATGAGCTGAGTTGTCAGATTGTAAACATCAGAACCAATGAGACAGGACTGAAAGGGATTCTGACCCTTTTTGGTAAACTCTAATTGAGCAATTTTGAGTGAACCACAAATTTACAAAGCATGAGGTTACTTTACATCCATGTTTTGTAACTAGTTTTTAAGAGAAACTGGTTATTTACCCTGGCAAATATCTTTGAAGATTGCCTTCTTAAAGGTGAATTTTTTAAGCCCGGCGTTTGCCAAAACCGGGAGATAAGCAAACAAGGGAGGCCGGTGTGCATCAAGCGGATTTTCAAAGCCGCCCGAGTATGAGCATGCTTGCTGCTACACGCACAAATGAAAATTCCAAAAAATGGGCGGGGCATGGGTGTGGTCAGGACAGGGCATGAGCAGTCCTGAATTTCACCTTGAAATTAGTGCAGAAATATTTTTGTGCTGGGTCGTCTGCTGCATAATTTTACTTCTGCTATGGATGAATGACCAAAACCACATTTGGGTGGAGAGAATGTGTGTGTGTGTGTGTGTGTTGGGGGGGGGGGGGGGGGGAGTTTCACTGATTGTGCTCCCATTTTAAGCTATAGGAATTTATTTTTATGTCAAAAATAAGGTTTTCTTGTTTCTTGTTGTTCTGATTCCCCTTCCCTCCATTGTTTCCTTTAGAACCGAGCCATTTAAGTATTTCGCTGGATACTTCAATCAGGTCAAGTGATGACTGAAGCATGGGCAAGTTTTTTTGTCCTTACTTCATGCTGATGGCATTGTACTATGAGCATGCTCTATGTATTTCCTCCACTCTATTTTAGAATTTGTTGATGTTGATGCTAGTTTACATTTCATAAAAGGGATAATGAGCCTCATGCATATTATAATGAACCTACTGTATTATGTACTGTAGAGTGTGGACAGACATCTATAAATAGGATTTGAGTTTTCTAACACTCAGCAGCTTTACTCAAACCCAGGATATTAATAAATATATTTGCCTGCACCAACAAAATAAATTTTGCTGGAAATTTTTCTACATCCTGAGCAGACCTGAACCAAGCCATTAGTAATTTTGAGTTCTTATCAGGTGTGGTCCTTTAACTTTCAAATTGCAGACCCTATCATGGAACTGCTATAGGAACACACATCACTCTAAAAGCTTGAAGAACTAGCAGGGAACAAAGAAGACTTCTTTGGAATATTCCAGGCTAGCAAGAAAGAAATAAGCTTTCTTTTGGAATGTTCTAAGCCTAAAGCCATGGGGGAAGTGACTTTTTACTTTTAAAATAATTTGTCTATTTTAATAGCAATACTTTATAGTTATATACCCCAAAGTACCATGAGGGGGTGACAGCAGTACCAAAAATGACATGAGCACCCAGAAGAATCTACATTTTCAGCTGAAAGAGGTTCTCGGCTTAGTGGGGGATTAACCATTGGGATCCCTTCTCCTATGGCCTAAGGGACCTGTTCCAGTATCTGTTCTTCCTTTTGTCCTTAAACTTTAGCCCTCTTCAGTAAAAGCTGATCTCAGTGCCATTGTGATACATCATCAATAGGTGGAAGAGAACATGGAGTGCCACAGGGATCGGTGTTGGGACTGGTTCTGTTCAATATCTTTGTGAGCGACATTGCAGAAGGGATAGAAAGTAAAGTTTGTCTATTTGTGGATGATACTAAGATCTGCAACAGAGTGGACATGCCAGAAGGAGCAGAGAGAATGAGATGTGATTTAAGGAACTTGAACGGTGGGCAAGGATATGGCAGCTGGGATTCAATGCCAAGAAGTGCAGAGTCTTGTATCTGGGGTGTGGTAATCCAAAAAAGCTGTATGTGATAGGGGATGAAGGACTGTTGTGCATGGAACAAGAGAAAGACCTTGGGGTGATAGTGTCTAGAGATCTGAAGATGGCAAAGCAATGTGACAAGGCAATAGCAAAAGCCAGAAGAATGCTGGACTGCATTGAGAGAGGAATAACCAGTAAGAAAAAGGAGGTGATAATCCCTTTGTATAGGTCCTTGGTGAGGCCTTACCTGGAGTACTGGGTTCAGTTCTGGAGACCATATCTCAAAAGGGACAGAGACAGATTGGAGGCAGTCCAGAGAAGGGTGACCAAAATGGTAGTAGGTTTCCATCAAATGACTTATGAGGAGAGGCTGAAGGTCCTAAATATGTATACCCTGGAAGAGAGGAGGTGTAGGGGAGATATGATACAAACCTTCAGATACCTGAAAGGTTTGAATGATGCACAGTCATCGACAAACCTTTTCTGTTGGAAAGAAATCAGTAGAACTAGGGGTCACAAAATGAAACTACAGGGCGGATGACTCAGAACCTATGCCAGGAAATATTTCTTCTCAGAAAGGGTGGTGGATGCCTGGAATGCCCTCCCAGAGGAGGTGATGAAGACCAAAATAGTAAAAGATTTCAAAGGGGCATGGGATAAACACTGTGGATCCCTTAAGGCTAGAGGATGGGAATGAAGAAAAAAGTGCATGGGGGTAACATTTCTGGTGTGGTAGTTTCTACCCTTAACCAATATGCTTTGATGCTCTTGATGCAACTCCAACATTGTTCTCTGCTTCTGTGGCAAGAGGTAACAGGGAATTGGACTCAAACAGTAACCACCAAGCGCCCTGACTTTGACAGTCTGGAAAACTGATAGTTATAAAGATGGCTTATATGGTCCTTTTCTGCCATCATTTCTATGTTTCTATGGAAGAGGCTCCTATTTCTCTCTATCCCTTGGTTTCACAATTCATGAAAAGGATTGTGGCATTCCAAACCTCCAGGACCTTGAGCCCTCAATGTAGTCCTAACTCAACTTATGAAACCTCCTTTTGAACCTTTCAAATTGATGGACTTGAAATTTCTCACCTGGAAGGTATTATTTCTCATGTCCATTACTTTGTCTCGAAGATTAAGTGAACTACAGGTTCTGGTTTGATATTCACCATACTTTGATTTTTCATAATACAATGAATCTGTAAACTCTACCCAATTTCCTTCTGAAAGTGGTATCTGTGTTCCATATACTAATGTGCTACTTATATTCTTTCCAAGACCACATGCACACAAATGAGAACAGGTTTCGTCACTCCTTGGACTGCAAGAGAGCCCTAGGGTCCTTTCTGAAGAGGACTCAGCTTCACCATCGTGTCTGAACTGTCCAAGTCCTTTAATCCCAACAGATTGGGAAGGGCAGTCTCCAAACAAACTCTGTCTTATTAGCTAGTGGACTGTGTAGCACACTTTTATATGCTGACTAAATAATCAAGATCCTCGTAATTTCCAAATATTAAGCCCAAATAAGAGAGTGCCTTTTTTTTGTTTTTTACATGTTTCCAGACATCACACCTCCTCCAGAGAAGAGATTTCCAAAAGAAGCTACTCAGATGAGTGGAGGCTTCTTACTGGGATATAAAATGATAGTTTCTTTCTTAAATACAAAGGTGCATAACCTTTAATGTCTTGAAAACTGAACAAAGTATCTTAAATTGATTTTGAAAAGGTATTGGTGACAAGTGCAAGGTTATAAGAGCTCGAATGATATGGTCATTTAACCGCATACCTAGAAGAATGCGGTCTGCGGTATTTTGTATATATTGTAGTCTGTGCATTTGAGTTTGATTTAAACCTGCATATAGTGAATTGCAGTAATCCAAGCAGCTAGTAAGAACCGCACGGATCACTGATGTCAGGCTGTCACAGGAAGGTAGGGGTGTAGGTTTCTAATCACTCGCAGCTGTAAAAACAAGCCCTAACCATACTAAAAATCTGAGTACATAAAGTCAACTCAGAATCAATAGTAACCCCTAAAATACATGCTCAGCCTTTGGGGGAAGCCTTGTTCCCTTGAAAGTTAATTGTGGTGCTGCAAACAGAATAGATTTTTTTTATCTGATTAACTTCAGATTTTAAGGGGTTAACGTTTAGCTTATTCATGCCTAACCAGTCTGCATCAGTTTTTAAACTTGTAGACATTTTGGCATAGCTTCTTTCCGAAAGGGTCCCAGGTCATAGTAAAACTGAATATCAGCAGCATGAATGAATACTAAGAGCTGTAGGCTCTCCTAGCTACTGGACTTAGGTGCGAGGAGTAAGACCATGCTCTCTTTCCTCTCACCTTCGGTAAGACATTTGGGGGATTGGAGGTTGAGGTGCCAGTACTTTTTTCCTAAGCTGAAGGGGAAAACTGGGAGAGGGATTTTGGGTGAAGATACCTTTTTTTTTTTTTATTTTTTTTTTTTTAATGAAGAAGGGATTGGGGTAGAGGAGACATAGGGCAGCAGTTTGTTTTTTTTTGTTTTTTTAAGAATGGAGTTTAGGGGGAGGCTCTGGCAGGCAGTATTTCATATTGACCTCTATAAGTATAGAGACTCATTCATTTATAGTTTGCACACATTTAGGAATTTCTATTACCTGAAATTTTTTTGTTAAAAATCAACTTTCATTTAAAACATCCTCTGTTTATTCTCTCATGTGCAACTGCCCTAAATCACAAATATAAAGGCGAAAAGTTGTAGAATAATTGTTCAACATCTGAGTATTCTAGATCATTGTTTCTCAAGTCAGTCCTGGAGTATCTCCTAGCAGGTCTGGTATCAGGATATTCAGAATGAATATGCATGAGATAGATTTGCATGCACTGTCTCCATTGTGTGCAAATATAACTCATACATATTCATTGTGGATAGTCTAATAACCATATTGGCTATGAAGTACTCCAGGACTGCACTGAGAAACACTATTTTTGGTCAACTAAACTTATGTCACCTCTAGACCTCACTATCAGACAATGCAAAATAAAGTTATAACTGATTGTAACATGTTAAATATTCTGAAATGAGTTTTAGTCTAAGATTTTATAATTGTTTGTAATATTTTAATAGGCTAATATTTTGAATTAGAATTTTAAATTTTATATTTTTACCTTGTATTTATGTTAACCGTAACGATGGAACTGTACTGTGCAACGGTATACAAAAATTGTATAAATAAATAAAAATAAATAAAAGTTATAGAGTTTGGGAAGCTGAGTAGTATAGCTAGGTTTTTAAAAAATGTGGATAATTTTAGTAGCTATTAGCCATGTAGACTTTGTGATTGCCTCTATTACTGTGGGAGATGGTAGCGAACAACAATGAACAGATCACTTTGTTGGGATCTTTTGGATACTTCTTCCAAATAACATGGAATGGCGGAGGATGTAAGTGCGTAACCGGGCTTACGTGCCCCGGGCCTATTTTAAAAAGGCCCGGCGAAGCGTGTAAAGCCGGAGGATTTACGTGCGGAACCCTTTTAAAATCTGGCCCATAGTGTATTTCATTACATGAACACATAGGAAATATCCTGCTTGGTCAAACCAATGCATCACTGAGCTTTACTAAAGGGGCGGTCTGGGGGCGGGGCAGGGATGGGGCCAGAGGCCTCCAGCAGAGCGGCCATTGCTGCTGTGTTGGAGGATCATGTGCCAGCAAGCTGCCAGCAGGCGCAAAAGGTAAGACAAGAGTCAGGGGGGGTTAGAGTAGGCTGGGGGGGGGGGGGAAAGGTTAGGGGAAGGGGTGGGAAGGTTAGGTTAGCGGGGAGGGAACGGAGGAATGCAGCGCGGCTTGGTGCACACAAGATACACAATTGGGCACCCCTTGCATGCGCAGGCGCGTGCATGTTATAAAATCGGGCGTACATGTGTGCGCATGTTATAAAATCGGGCATACATGTTTGCGTGCCGGGTAGCGCACACATATGTAGGCCGCGTGCGCTTCTTTTAAAATCTACCCCTTTTTGTACCATTTCAAAGATGAGGTCTACTCTATCAACATTGAGAATGAGTCAAAAGGTAGCATTTCAGCTACTGTACTAGGTCCAAGTTCCAGGGCCCCTAATTTAGGAAAAGAGCATGTTTTCATTTTCTAGGTCCAAGGAATGTTTATTTGTGATTTATAGGTTATAAGTATGCCAAGTTCTATATGCTGTTGAATTCCTCAAGTAGCATTTCTGTAGCATTTAGAGTAATCCAAATCAGGAAATTCCAAGACTGATTTATGTTAGCATTTGTGCAGAGTGGGCAAATTCCTGAGTTTATATTTTGCAAAAAAAAAAAAAAAAAGATATTGTATAATGTACAGTCCTAAGGCACTGTACTGTTAGAGCTGTAATTTAAGAGGACGCAATAACAACAAAATGCATTCCTAGATATGACTCAAAAATAACAATGTTATTACCTCTAGTCTTTATTTAGGAGACTAGTTTTGTTGTATCCCTGTGTCTTTACAGTATCATAGCTTCATTGTTGGGTATCTGCAGATCATAAAAACCTACTAAGTATGCCTCATGATAGGGTCAAAATGTATTCATTGGATTATCAAGTACTTTAACAATTTATAAATATCTATTTAAGAAGATCCAATGCTTGTTTTCATGTTTGTAGGTTACAAAAAAAATGTCTTTGCATGGCTTCACATTTGAATGTATTTATATTCCACTTTTCAGCACTTGATCGCAGATTACATTCAGGTACTGTAGGTATTTCCCTATCCCCAGAGGGTCATTCATCATTTTGCCATAAGGGCTTAACGCCTGGGTTAGGACCCTAACACGTGTGTTAATATGCAAATTAGGCATCTGCGTTGTCCCCGAGATAGGACTGAAAATGAGAGGTCGGGGGTGTTGAAGGCTTGGGTGGGGGGCGGGGGGCAGATAAAGATACCCCGTTACAGGTACGTACAGCACAGTACTGACAGGCAGGCTAGGTAGAGCGTACAGTCAACAAATTTACTTCTCTTTCAACTTTCAGCGCTCCTAATGACACCAGATCGTGATAAAAAGCAGTCTGGGCTTCCTTACTGCAGGCACTAGGCCTGCGAAATTGATAGCAAATTGATGAATCCAGGTCTATGTCTGTACCTGAGGCAATGGAGGGTAAAGCAACTTGCCCAAGGTCACAAGGGGGATTGGAGCCCTGGTTTGTAGCCGGCTGCTCTAAGTACTAGGCTATGCCATGTCAAGCTCCAAGACAATGTAAAAGTTTATCACATAGCGTTATTGCACAGGAGGCTTTTTCCATATCTTTCACAATCAGAACTTTAAATCAGGTATAATCTTTCATCACATTACAAGCAATTTAGAAGTAGCAACATATGCACGCAAACGTGACCCCTAAGCGTAATAGACAAGTTATATCCCATGTGCTTTAGACAATTTTATAAATGTACAATCTTATTTTCAATTGATTCTTTATCAAAGCTATAATGTTCATTTGTCCTTAAAAATAAATGCTGATCATATAAAGTGCCAAAGACATGAAGATCTAAATAGTTGAATTTACTGAAAAGCTCACATATAAAATACCAGCTGCACAAATATTTTAGTTTGGTAAAAATAATGAAATTATTATCACATTATCCCGGCTGAATTACCTTTTGTGATTAGAAATTACAAGCTGTGTAATTTGTGACATCAGTGGGGTTTTTTTTCTCTCTGAGAGGGAAACATTTTATATTCCAACTTATAATTATTGTCTAACTACTAGAAGTCAACCCAATTATGCAAAAGCAAAAGCCATGAAAATAATCATTTACTGCTCTGTGGAGTCAAAGCAATCTCATGAATAAATAACTTTGGATTGAAACCCGTCCCAAAGTTCATATTTATCTTTGTCTCCACTGAGGCAGAAGCCATGCAACAATGCCTTCCATGGAGGATATAAGGTGCAAATAGAGTGCAGCTCCTCAATTTTCTCCAGGCTGCACCACTGGTTTTTCAAAGAGAAATCCTCCGCCGAGCTCCCCTTTGAAAATCCTGTGGTGGGCTGAGCCATGGGGATTGCATACCCTGCACACACTGAAGCAAGCCCCTCCCCCCCCAGCCCCCTGCTGCATCACCCATTTACTCCACATAAAGGGGCCGATGCAAATATCGTGCGCGCAAAAAACGCGCGTCCAACTTAGACGCGCATTTTTTTTTAACACGCGCACATCCCCTCCCTTGGGCATTCGATCTCATATTCTAATGAGCTGGCGCGCTAAAAGGGACACACGATGGATAATTTGTGCGTCCCTAGCGCATCCATGCCATCGAGCGCCCAGGAGAAGTGACTGTGCGCAGGTAAAGGAAAATGGACACTCGTAAATTGAGCTTCCCTTTTCCTAACCTGACCACTGTCAAGTTTTTTTGGTTTTTTTTCAGCTTTCTGTGGTTCCTCCTGCTTAGTATTGCAACAATATTAAGTTTGAGGAACCACAAAAAAACTGTATTTGTTTGCTCTTCTGAGCATGGCTCCAGTGCCTCAAAACTTCACACCAGCTCTGGGCTGGCATTAATTTTTGATCTTTAAAATATGCACGTCGGCCACACATTTCTTTCTTTAGATCGGGATACTAGCTAATAGCCTCAGCAACATGCATTTGCATGTGATGAGCACTATTAGTTTCACGGGAGAGATGGATGCGCGTTAACCAGGGGTTAAAAGTGTGCTCGGCTGAGCACACTGTATTGCATTGGCCCCCAGAGGGAGGACAATTATCAATTGCTTTCTTTCCCACAGCTAAACCTTTGTTTATCCACAAAAATCTCTTTGAAAATTTCCCCTAGAGAGGGCAGTTTTCAAAGATGTTTACTTGGGTATATTGGCCTGTCTGAAAAGTGCTCCCCCTGCTGCCCAACTAAAGAAATGCATGGGCTTCCATAACTTGTATACCTTCAACCAGGCTTAAAGAAGCTTTCTCGGGAGAGTATTTGGTGGAGGAAGGAAAATAGTGCACATACATCCACGTTTTTAAAACTTACATGCACTAATGTATCTGGCTTAGCCACCTGCACAAATAGTTCAAAGTATACCAGCTGATTTACAAAGGGACACTAACTAGTTTCACTTCGAAAGTTAGGTACAAAATATGTACATTAAAAGTGCACCCATAATGGGGTCTATGCATTAAAACGCACATTAAAAATTCTTTAACATGCATGTCCCAGAGAATTGAATGTGCAACCTAAAACACCTCTTAACAAAGGATGTACTACATTTTAGTGCATTTTGAAGTTTCACCAAATAACCAGGGCATGCTAAACTGAGCAGACTGGGCGAGCATTTTTCTGTCTGTTAGTCTTCTGTGCAAGTTTGTGCCTTGGAAGAGTGGCGTGAGAGCACATTATTGGGGAGAGAATGGAGTGTAGAGGGGGCCAGGGTGTAATGCGCATGAAAGCTGTGTGAGAGGAGACTGTGGGTTGACCTAGTCAGGAGAAGAGGGGTGGAAGTTTCTGCAGAAAACTGCACTTGAAACTACAGGAAGAAGATCTACAGGAAGAGGCAGAGAAGGAAGAGGAAGTGCAAGGGCAGGGGTGCAGGGAAACCAGACAGACCAGAGTAAGGGAGGAAGGAACCTACAAAATGCAGGTCAGGGCCATTAGATACTGGGTGGAATAAAACAGGACAGCTTAGCAGAGTGAGCTCAGCCTTTCTAGGAGTTAGAACATGTTGAAGGAGAGGATGAGATACTGGCAGAGGAGCAAGTAGAGGAAGAGCTGAAAGCTGCACCACATACTGCAGGCAACAGAGGCGCAACCACACCAACAGATGTGGTGCTTCACTCAGGAAGAAAATGACCTCATTTCTTAAACTAGTCCTCAAGGCTCACTAACTTGAAAGAGGAGTAGCCTAGTGGGTAAAGCCGCAGGCTATAAACCAGAGAAGCAAGGGTTCAACTCCCACTTTTTGTAACCTTGGGCAAAGTCAATTCACTTTCGGTTGCAACTGGTACAAACTCAGGGCCTGATTTACTAAGCATTTTCCTCATGGACACAGAATGGGGAAAAAGTTTTAGTAAATCAGGCCATCAGATTGTGATCCCTCTGGGGACACGGAAATACCTACAGTGTCTGAAAGGAGAAAATAAATAAATAAATCAAAAACCTAACCGGTTATATTCGAACAGAGCTGGTATGTAGCCGGATAACTTTAGATGAGTATATTCAGCAGGAAGTGTATCCCGCTGAATATCCTGGACAAGTTTTTTGGCTAACTTTAGCCGATTGACTTGTACATTCTCTGGCTTACAGAATATAAACCTCTACAGTTTCCAGAGGATGATCCATGCCACCTTATTTTGCCTTTCTGGAGTCAAGACTTCGGACATGTTACTCCCAGCGATGAGATGTATAACTGTTTTCAGTAGGAATGTGCAGCCCCAATAATTTTGTTTTGGTTCATTTTTTGTTTTGGGGGGGGGGGGGCGTTTCATTTTACTTTAATATTTATTCATGTTCTATTTGTTTGCTGAATAGAAATAAACATTAAACCTTCCCCATGCAAACAACCCCCCCCTCTAAAACAGGGCCTCCCTGGCCTGCCATTGCTACTACCTCCCCTGGCCCCTCTGATGCACCTACCTCATTTAGATGGAGCCCAGGCCTACACAGCTCGGCTGAGCCAAACCCAGCTGGGCACTTCTGACCCTCCTTCCTGCTCCCCGCCAAATCATCTAGGGCCCATTTCCACTTACCCCTTCCATGGGGGACCTGGTAGGAAAAAGGGCAGACACAATCGCCACTCACTCCTGACCCATCATGATTTTTAAAAAATGGTGCCCGGTCCTGATAGTGACATCAAAGTAATATCAAGATGGTGCCAGTCTCAGGGCCGGCTTATGCCGTTTTCTTTGTTTGGCCGTACAAACGTATGACCATACAAGAATTTGGCACCAGCCACCCCTGAGATTTGCACGATTTTGACATCACTGGCCTTGCTCAAAGGACTTAGGCATCATTCTCAGAGTTTCAGCCAGGCAGGAGTGAGTGGGGATTGCTTCTGCCTTTTTCTCCTACCATGTGCTCCAATGAAGGGGTAAATGCGGGTCAGGAAGGTCCCCAGCCCTTGCTGATTTTGGGGGATTGTGAGAGGGTTCAGAGTGGCCTGGGGAGGCCATGGCTGGGCAAGGCTCAGCCTATCCGGGTAGGCCCAGCCCCCATCTTATTTATGGGGTGGGAGGTCAGAGGAGCCTGTGGAGGATGCAGCTGGGCTTGGCTCAGTCCAGCCATGTAGGCCGTGACCCCAGTTTCAGGGGTTTTCATAGGGATGATACATTTGCTTCAGGTAATCTGAACTGAAATGAAAATGAGCCATTTCAATTCAAATTACCTGTTTGTTTGAAATGAATGCACGGTCCAGGTTTCTACTTCTGTTTTACAGAATCTGCATTTATCTATTTTACTGTCTTTAATATGCTGACTATGAACAATCTTGCCTGTAGTCCATTGTCCTGTGCTGCAGTTATCAATCTCTCGTCTTTAGGTTTCAAGTTCACCTCTACCTAGCCATTCCTGTATCAGGTTTTGATTCACCTTCAGTTTCTGAAGTAAACTCTCTAGGTTTCCCATTACATTTATTTTTCCCAATTTTTCCCCTTGTTTGCTGGTCTGATTCTTTAAAGAGTTTCCCCCTTGCTTTGTAGACTATGTTGCTTCTTTTCCCTCATGCACCAGTAGATTTCCTTTCATTCCTTCTACTTGCTGAAACAATTGCTTGAGGGCACCTTTGACTCTGAATGAAGACGCTGGACACTCTAGGGGGGCGTCCCAAAATAAATGTACTTTAACCAAAAATACTTTAAATCCAATCAGCCACCAAATCTTCAATGTTCACAAAAACAAATCCCAAGTTCTGAGGGCTTTAGGCCTGCATTGTTGAATGAGTGTCCTTTTTGGTGGCAAGCACTAGGAAAATGACACGGTCTTCCAGATGGTAGAAAACAGACTCCTAATGTGGGCTGGGATCTCCTGGGTCTCTTTCTCTCTCTCTGATCTTAATGGAGACCTCTGGGTGAGAGAGTCCGAAAAAGTCCTTCTCTTTCTCATGGGACGAAACTAGTAGCAAAAAATTCCTCCCAACACAACAGGAACAAAACTCTCTGCCAAAACACTTCCCTTTTCTTCTCTGTTAGGTCACTGCTCTCCCTCTTTAACTGAGTGGCAGAGAATGGCAGCATTTTATCCTGACCCCCCAAGGCAGGGGTTGAAAGTTCTCCTTAGGCAGGACTAGGCTCCACACCAAAAACAAATCCTCTGCTCAAAATCTAACACTCTCTAATTCTTTTCTGCTCTCAGAGACACCTGCTGCCAGACCGTGCCTCTTCCCCCTGGTACCAGACTCTGGGACCTAGACTGGGGAATCACTTCAGCAACTCCCTTTCCCCTCCAAAACTCTAACTCAAAAGCCACACTTTTCCTCGTGCACAGCCTGCTTGTATAGTGTACTGCTGACCAATCCAGACAAGCCTCTGTGGAGGTGCCTGCAGGGATGGTCTTCAAATTACAAAATCCTAGCCTAGAGCTTAAATTAGGGACAATGTAGTTAGTGAGGGACCTAAATGGTCCCTATACTGGGTAATTATGAATTTTACTTTCTATTGGTGTTATTATAAATTTAATAAAGGTGTGAGGACTTACCGAGCAAAATCCTCAGCACTGGAGCAGTACACACTCTGACTCCAGTCTTTTCTCTTGCAAATCCACTTTATTATCTTCACACAGCAAAATAAACTTCACAATACTGCCTACCTTCACAGTCTTCCATATGCACAACTTCCCTGAGAGAACAGGAGCTCATATTCCTAGAGACACAGGGGCCTCCATTTTCCCAGCTGGGCTAACCTCTTATTCCCCCTCTGAGCTCCTCCTCCTACCCAGCAGGGTTCCGCCCATAGAGCATTCTCTTATTAGGGGATTTAAGGTGGACCAGGCATCCAGTCTGATCCTGCACATTTTCACAGGGGAAAATAGGGACACTCTGTCACAGATGGTAATACTACTTTAACTTTCCAATAGAATCACATTTGCACAAGTAGAAATCATAAATTAATATCAATATGAGAATAAAATTCTACAATTTTTTCATCCCATTTTTGTTTCTTTCATTGGAAGCACTAATTTTCATTTAGTTTGTAAAAAAGGTTATGTGCAACTTGCTATTATTTAGCAGATTATATTAATTTAGCGACCCTTATTTATTTATTTATTTATCTAACAGTTTTATATACCGCAGTTCAGGTAACAATGTTACTAATCACTTCGGTTCACATTTCAACAATTACAATGACAATATAAAGAGTAATTTATAAAGTCTTACATAGAACAGGGATAATAAATTACAGTGAACAGGGAGAGAACAAATTATATACAAATAGCTTATAAGAACAAAAGCTTATAAGAGTAGAATGTGAAGTCAATGGAGCTGTCTTGGAAAGACCTAAAGTCATGACAGTGACTTTAGTAATTGCAGAGACAATTAGAATTCAACCCATGAAGGTAGTATACTCTACCATGCTCCCCTGGCATTGGCTGAGGTTCTCTCTGTATTACACAGCATATATTGCACTGCTTCACACACTATTTTTTTTTTTTTACTGTAAAACTTTTTAAAATCCCCTAAATATAAATGAAACCATTCAATATAACTCTCAACCCCCCCATAACACAAAAGCTAGATTCAGAGTGAACCATACAACATTTTATTCTGAATTCCTGTGTCAATATTCAGATCGTTTGCCTGGGACTTAGACAAACCACAGCTTTTCTATTTCCCACTGCTCTGAACGGCTCAGATTTATTCAGTTAATCATTTAGCTGGATAAAGGTTAGCCAGCTAAATTGTAGGCATTCTGGGAGTATTCCAAGCCCGAGTTATTCGGCTAAGTCTGGTCATGCTGGAGAGCAATTCTAAGGATAGATAAGTCTATCTGGGTAACTAGGACTTTATCCAGTTGTATTCAGCAAAGCACCAAGTCGGCTCCACTGAATCTCTTTGACAATATTATATATCCGGTTAACTTAAGCTGGTTAAATTGCCCGCTTCCCATGCTGCTGAAAATTTTCCCCAGAGTCACTATCCTTTTTGTATCCTTTCCCATACATTCCCATGATTTTTCAGAGCGTACAGGACTCTAATGAAGGAAGGATGCTGTAGGACCTTTAATAAACAAATCTGCAATGAATTGTTTATTTTTGGTAACTTTGATGGCCAAGATCCTGCAAGCCAGAAGTTTTAGTTCTCATGAGAACAAGCATTTGCTTGAGTGGCTGACACTTCACCAAAAGCATAAATATGATTATTTTCTCTCTTAATTCAGAGAAAAAAAACAGCTAGTCGAAAATTCAGAATTTAACAAGATGAGCCATGTGGAAGACGCAGAAATGAAAAAAAAAATGCTCAGAAGATTATATTTGTTGAGTTGAAAAAAGCAAGCTTTAACCAACCAATACTAGTGAGTGAATATGCTAATGGCCTATAGAAATACTTTTATATTTGATTCATTTAGTTCCAGATATTTTCCAGGTTATTTTGTAGTCTTGTAATTATGCCTAATATTTCTTTCATCTATCCTTATGGTGTAATGTTTTACCCAATCAAAAAGGTTAATACACCAACCAAATGTGCATATAAATATATAATGCCAAGGCTTTCTGTCACATTTCTTTCTGTATTATAGCCGGCTCTTCTGGTACAAGGCCTGAGGGGAAAGTGAAAGGTTGTGTTTCTTTCCTTCCTTTCATAAATATGTTACAGTCCATTTCATCCAGCGTCTTGCTCTCTTCACAGCGGGTTGTAGAGCTAGATCTATAAACCTTCATTATGGTTTTAATCATTCAGCTTTCTGTTTCTTTCCAAATGTTAAGAAACTTGACCTGCCATCTATAAATAGAGAGCGGTTTGCTGTCTGTTTGGACACCTAGACACCATGACCTCTGTCCTTGATAATGGATGAACGCTTTATAGTGCACAATAAAGCTTATACACCAAGGCAGACTGTGCCTACTGAAACAGAGGTACATTTACAAAATTAGACGGTACCTTTCAAACAGGCGCGCAGGCACACCCAGAGACGTGGCCATTTTATAACACGCGCGCACATGTTATAAAGTAGCCTGGCCTCGCGTATGTGAGCGCCTAATTTTAAGCTCGTGCGTGCCCAGCAGCGTAAGTCAGCGCAGGGACGTGCAACTACCTGTTTTTTAAAAACAGACGTGCGCCCAGCCGAGGGCCACTTTCACCAGTTCATCTACCAGTGTTCTCCTGGGTCCTCCCAAACCCTCTGATTATACAGCCTGCGCTCCCCTCCAGTTACCCCAGACCCATCAGACCCCTGAAAGATGCCATATTATTATGTTTTATCTAATTTACGCCCCCCTCCATAGCCGAAGTAAAGTTGCATGGCATTGGCCTGGGCGCACACCCAGGCGCATAGGTACTTGTGTATCGGTCCCACCCCAGAAAGCCCACACTCCGCCCCTTTTTCTTTTGATATGAGAAGTGCGCTCATCGGCACTTGTGTACGCATCCTCCCACTTTATCAATAGGGTGAATATGCTCTAGTGCTAGATGTGCGCCTGTCTCCAAATTTCAATGCACGTCCAGCTCTTACTGTATAACTTATATCTTAGGGCCTCATTTTCCATGCCGTTCACACGTGATAAGGGGACCTTTCGCACGCGAAAAGTCCCTTATCGCGTGCAATACCAGGATGGGGGTGGAGTTGGCCCCGGAAGAGGAGGAGTCGGGGCGTCACCGGGGCCGACTCTGCGCCGACGCCGTGGACAGCGAAACGGTAAGGGCCTTTCCGCGGCAGCTTTCGCTCCCAATAGCTCCACCTCCTATGGTGGCGCTATTGGGTGTGAAACCGGCAGCGATTGCACCGTGACGGTGCGATTGCTGCCGGCTAGCACAGGCCCTCCCCCCATTTCGGCCCCCCGCCCCTCATCTTCTAAAGTATCGCAGGCCTGCGATACTTCAGAAAATGAGGCCCTTAGTGATCTATTCAGTATTAGACTTTCTCTTATTAATTCCATACACATTAAAGTACTTCGCTTGCCATGACAGAGTACTTAAAGATATGGAATAAAGGTCAACAAATAAATGGCAGCTGATACCATTTTATTGGCTTAATACATTTTTGACTAGTTTTTGAGAACTGTGCTTACTTCATGTGACCTAATTAATGGAGCATAAATCTGGAAAACTAGTCACAAATATATTAAGTTAGTCCACAAAAAATGTTATCACATGTTATTTCTAACTGCACATTAAGGGGTCAATTTTCAAAATTATCTCTCTAACAGGCCAATACAGTACAGTGCGCTCCATTGCCCTTGGACGCGTGTTTTCCCTTACCCCTTATTCAGTAAGGGGAGGAAAACGCGCGTCCAACCCGCGGCACCTAATAGCGCCCTCAACATGCAAATGCATATTGATGGCCCTATTAGGTATGCGCGCAGGATACAGTAAGTAAAATGTGCGGCCAAGCCGCACATTTTACTCTAAGAAATTAGCGCCTACCCTAAGGTAAGCGCTAGTTTCTGCCAGCACCGGGAAAGTGCACAGAAAAGCAGTAAAAACTGCTTTTCTGTGCACCCTCCGACTTAATATCATAGCGATATTAAGTCGGAGGTCCCAAAAAAATTTTTAATTGGGCCGGCGGCTGTTGGGCTGAAACCGGACGCTCAATTTTGCTGGCGTCCGGTTTCCGAGCCCATGGCTGTCAGCGGGCTCGAGAACCGACGCCGGCAAAATTGAGCGTCGGCTGTCAAACCCGCTGACAGCTGCCGCTCCGGATCAAAAGGAGGCGCTAGGGACGCTCTAGTGTCCCTAGCGCCTCCTTTTGCCCGTTTCTACTGCACCACCTAATTTGCATACTGAATCGCGCGCACCGGCGAGTGGCCGGTGCGCGCGCCGGGAGAGCGAGCATTTGTCTGCTCTCCCGCGTTTTTACTGAATCGGCCCGTAACTAAGTATATAGGGGTAGATTTTAAAAGGTTGCGCTCGCATCCATGTGCGCACACTACCCAGTGCGGGCACATGGATGCCCGATTTTATAAGATGTGCGCGCAGGTGCGCGCATGTTATAAAATTAGGGGTTGGCGCGCATGGGGGTGCACAGTTGTGCAACTTGTGCACGCCAACGCCCGCAGCCTTCTCCTGTTCCCTCCCAGACCATTCCAATTTTGGAATGGCCTCGGAGGGAACTTCCCAACCCCCTAACCTAACCTCCCTTACCTTTACCCTCCCACCCCCTATCCCTATCCTAAACCCCCCTTGACCTTTATTTTACCTGTTGTGCCTGCCTCTGGGCAGGCGCAAGTTGCGCGTGCCAGCAGCCTGCTTGGTCGTGATCCTCCAACACAGCGGCAGATCCTCCAACACAGCGTCAAAGGCCCTGCCCCCTCCTTGCCTCCTCCCCGCTCCTTTTTCGAAGCCCCAGGACATACGTGCATCCCGGGGCTTTACACGCATCACCGGGCCTTTCTAAAATAGGCCTGGCAAGCATAACCCTACCTACGCGCGTAAATCCAATGGAACCCAATGTTATAAAATCCGCACATCCATGTGCACGTGCTGGGAATTGCGCATACATGGATCCCACGCCATTTTAAAAATCTCCCCCTAAGGGTTTTTCCCATAGACATGAAATTGGAAAAAAGCCTTAAAGGTGAATTTTAAAAGCCTTCCATGTGCGAATGCCAGGAGATATGTATGTGTCTCAGGCTGGCGCACATTGCGCAAATTTTAAAAAAGTGCCCGAGTATGCACGTATCTCCTGGTAAACGCACAAATAAAATGTTAAAAAGGGGAGGGGCCTGGGCATTGTCTGGGCAGAGCAGGGGCAGGACTTGGGCATTCCAGAAAGGTCACTTGAAATGTGCGCGTAAGAATTTATGCACACAAGTGCGAGCCGGAGTCCCCACCACGTAGCTTTACTTCTGCTATGGATGTCATGTAAGTTTTAAAATAAAAAAATTAGGGCTAGTCAGCAGGGTTTGAAGAGTTGGGATTAAGGTAAAAGGAAGGCTATCTAGCTGGGGGGTTAGGAAGTCCTATCTTTTACAGGATGAACTGGGAATAAACTGGGAAAGGGGTATTTGCGTTGGCGCGCATGCCTTCAGAAATCCTCCACTTATGCAATAGAAGCGGCATTTGCACGCACATGCACACGTCAACATAAAATTGCGTGTACATTGTTGCCCATACTGCTGATTTTGTAACATAAGCGCATATATACGCATATGATATAAAATGGCCACGTCCATTTGCACGAGCAGGCATACGCACGTACATATACGCTTGTGTGGCTGTTTAAAAGTTACTGCCCCATTAATCTGGCCCCTAGGGGTGGCTGAAAATCAACCTAAACTTAGCTGGCTTAAATTTGGCTGGCAAAGTTTGGTGCTATGCCTGGTTTTGAAAATTCTGTCCTAACTATTTAAGTAGAAATGATAGGTAGATTTCTTTATATTTTGTATTTTTAGGAATTCATTTCTAAAACAAAAATAAAATATCACCTTACATTCAGGTCCTGTCTGTCCATCTGTCCGACCTCCTATCTGCATATGTGCAAGGCCTGTTCAGTATACACAGCATATATAACGTATGCTGCATGTACTGAACAGGCCTAGGATGAGCAACAACCCTATCTATGAAAACACAACACTGTAAATATTACACCAGACCCAAAAACAACAATAGAATTCCTATTTGGAAAACAGAACAAGCCAAGGTGCTATACATCCCTACACAGAAACTATACGCTAGCAGAATACCTCACCTCCATTATACATGGAGAACACAGACAGAACCTCGCCAAATACAGAATAAATAGCTCTTAAATTATAAATAGAAACATGCAGACAAAACCTGAAATGGAAATTGCAACAAGCTCTGTATACAGTGCAACAATGGATAAACAGAAACATTATCATTCCTCATTTAATATCAAACAATAAAATCTAGAATATAAATCATCAACAACAGTAAAGAATAAATATGCTGTGTGAGCAAAACAATAAAATAAATATTTTAAAACAGCTGATGAATAAAGTAACATACAATAATTTAAAACATGTACAAATTTTTAAAAATTTTCCGAACACAAATAAAATGTTTTAAAACAGGAGGATATCAAATAAAAACCAATAATTAAAAGTAATAATGTTTTTAAAAATTCCCCTGTTCTCCATACCTAGAAACTTTTGATTTTCAGATACCCTGATATTATCAGGAGGAGAGGGAGATTAGTTGTGCACAAACTTTCTACTCTCTCTCTCATGCACTCTCTTTCAAACACACACACGTGCTCACTCACACATCTCTCCTCATGCATGCTCTCAATCACACACACATGCTTGCTTCCTCACTACACGTGCTCAGTCACAGTGAGGTAGTGATGGAGTGTGTTTTAGTTAGGGAGAGATCCCTCACTCACACACACACACACTCTCCCTCTGTCACTCACTCACTCTTCTCCCCTTCTGGAATCACAAGCAGCAGCAGCGGTGGCTTTCTCCTTTAGCCCTCCCATAGTCAACGGGAGTCCTCTATTTTCCTCAGGCTGTGGGAGCTGATACTGCTCCACCTCCTGCTCCTTTCTGCCAAGCGGGCTAATGCCTCTTGTTCCTTTTCACCATGTGGGCCAGGAAAACACGTGGCACTTCTTTGTACTATCCCTCTGGGGCTGGAACCTTTCCAGCTTGTTGTTTTAATGAATCTACGCACTGGAATGTATCAGAATGCTACAACTAGAGCAGCCGTAAATCAGAAAACAGAGATGGCAGAGTAATTTTCAATTCACAACACATATTTGAGTGGGTCAAGATTCATGATTTGTTTTGCCAACTGTGATCTTTGATTCAAATCAAGGTCACAATTTTTGAATCAAAAGCTTTTTCTTCCTCAAAATTAACATTTTTCACCAAGAAAACTTTTCATCTAATTCTTGAATAAAATTCCTTTGGTTCAAAAGTGACTCAAGCTCAATCCTGAATTCAAGTCTTTTGATGAAAAATGCACAATTATCAGAAGAAAGCTCTTTTCAAATTTGGTTCTCAATTCCTTCTTATGTGCAATTTAACTTTTATTTCTCAAGATTTTATCACTCTAATCTGTTGATGAACCAGTTGCAGGCATAACAATTATCCTAGTTTATTCAATGAAATTGAAAATATTACTCTTAATTTTAATATTTTGCAATGCTATGCATCAGAGGACGATGTTAATAAAAAATTGCAAATGGGCATTTGTGCGGATCTGGAAAAAAAAAAAAGTTCTGTGATTTGATTAGGACAATCTCATATGTTTTAAGAATCCACCTCATGCATTTTGTATTGCCAGAGATTGAAAATCTTCTGCCTTATTATGTGTAAATGGGGAAAAATATACCTGTATTTCACATATATGCAGGCGATGCTTGAAGCTCTAAAGGAATGCATTTCAACTCATTTGAAGGAATGATCAATTAAGACAGCATTGCAATTTATAAGAGCCAAACAAAGCGATCCTAGCTGACTTCTCTTGATTTCAAGATATAAATGAAAAATAGAGCTTTTACAGGACTTGACCAAACTGAGTTCTTTTTCCCTAACTTTTCTTTTGACCTACAGAGTCACATGAGTAACTTCCTGTCTGCTGTCATGTGGAGACCCATAACTGGAGAAAGATGTTAATGTTTATTTCAATGGCAGGTCACAGAAGGGCACTATAATTACAACAGGATGTCAGCCATCATATTTTATATAGAAATGGTTTAAATTGAATGCTAGATGTTAAACTTAAAATTGCAGGGCTTATGCCCAGTCAACTATACCCATGAGAAATATGAAATTTGAAGATGAAAAGTTTTACTGGACAATTAGGATAGGAGGATTCAGGTTCTACTTCCTTTTGCTTAAAAAAAATGAAAGAGAATAAAAATTAATATATGAAAATATACTTCAAAACAGAGAAACCAGTGTATGCGTATATGCTAAGGTACCAAGCCTGTTTTTGTATAGACACAGCTGCATTAAATGAACTTTTATTTGCATTACAAGTGAAGGGCATGCAGGATCCGATTTAACGTTGCCAATGGAATGGTCCAATATGCAAATTGTGACACTCCGCCCTCTTCCTAGACCCTCCCTTTTGTCAAAAGTCAACCCCCGATCCAAACATCCCCAACCCCCCAGTAGCAGCCCTCCCCCCAGGACTTCCCCCCTCCCCCCCAACATGCGACATAATCCCTGGTAGTCTAGTGGACCCCACCCTGGACCCCCACTTAACTTAAAAAGTTAACCTGGTTGTCCAGTAGGAGCCCAGAATACCACCTTGGCTCTGGGCCTGGGCAGTGGCCATTTTTGGAAAATGGTGCCACCTGGCCATAGAAACATAGAAATGATGACAGAAAAGGACCAAATGGTCCATCCAGACTACTCAGCAAGCTTAAATTAATAATTGCCACTCTGTGTAGGTTACTCCCATGTTTCTCTTAAGGGTAGTAACTGCCACTCAGTGCAGTTACCCAAAGCCTTATGATACCCATAAAAATTGCAGCTAACAATATTTTTTACTGGATGATGAGCTTTCAGTGTTGCTTGAAGTAATTTATTTATGGACTTGGCCGTAGAAACAGTCCTGGGCTTTTTCCTTTATGTCTGCATATCAGTACCCCACACTGTAGAAGTCAGGCTCTCTTGGTTGTTATCTGTATCCAATTCTCCTTTTCCCCTGCCATCGAAGTGGGGAGCAATGTTGCAGTTGCGTTAAAAGCATTAAGGCATATTGGTTAAAGGGTAGTAATCTCCTTACCTTCTGTTAAGGGTAGTAACCTCCGCACCCTCTGCACACTTTTCTCATTTCCGCCCTCTAGCCTTTAGAGATCCACAGTGTTTATCCCATGCCCCTTTGAATTCGTTGACTGTTTTCATCTTCACCACCTCCTCTGCAATGGCATTCCAGGCATCCACCACCCTCTCCATGAAGAAATATTTCCTGACATTTGTTCTGAGTCGTCCATCCTGGAGTTTTAATTCATGATCCCTAGTTCTAATGTTTTCTTTCCAATGGAAAAGGTTCGAAGTCCATGCATCATTAAAACCTTGCAGATATCTGAAGATCTGTATCATATCTCTCCTGCACCTCCTCTCCTCCAGGCTATACATATTTAGATCCTTCAACCTCTCCTCATAAGTCTTCCAATACAGACCTCATACCATTTTGGTTGTCCTTCTCTGGACCACCTCCATCCTAGCTCTATCCCTTTTGAGATACGGACTTTAGAACTGAAAGCAATACTCCAGGTGAGGCCTCACCAAGGACCTGTACAGGGCCATTATCACCTCCTTTTTCTTATTGCTTATTCCTCTCTCTCTGCAGCCCAACATTCTTCTAGCTTTAGCTATTGTCTTATGACATTGCTTCAGCATCTTCAGATCTCCAGACAAGATCCCTATCTTGGTCTGTGCACGTCAGTCTTTCACCCCCCCATATCACATACAGCTCTTTTGGATTACCGCATCCCACTGCAATTCTGTGCTCTAATTCAGTCCTTTGATATTTTCTTTGAATCCCTAGTGGGAGGAATCCCCTGGAGCAGGACTCTTGATGCTCCCATCAGGAGGAAGGGCAGTCAAAACTTGAAAGAGTACCTGCCTATGTGTAGTTGTGGACTGCACTCTCTACTTATGTGTATGTGTGTGTGACAGTCTCCACACTAGTATGTGTGTGTGTGTGAGAGAGTACTGAGTCAGATAAGTACATACACTAACGATGCTTGTAAAAATACAAACCCCTTTCCATAGGTAGTGCCCCTGCAGCTGTTGCTGTTTCACCCCTCTTATTGCTCCTTGGTGTGTTTATGTTATTGTTGCTTCTTCTTTTTTGTTCTTTAGGTGTCTTGTGCTGCTTATTCCACTATTGCTGGAACCCTTTGTTCCTCTGTAGGTGCCCTGTAGTGCTCGTGTCACTATTGTTGGTACCCTTTGTTCCTCTGTAGGTGCCCTGTAGTGCTCGTGTCACTATTGCTTGTGCCCTTGCTCCTCATAGGTGCCTTGTAGTGCTCGTGTCACTATTGTTGGTACCCTTTGTTCCTCTGTAGGTGCCCTGTAGTGCTCGTGTCACTATTGTTGGTACCCTTTGTTCCTCTGTAGGTGCCCTGTAGTGCTCGTGTCACTATTGCTGGAACCCTTTGTTCCTCTGTAGGTGCCCTGTAGTGCTCGTGTCATTATTGCTTGTGCCCTTGCTCCTCATAGGTGCCCTGTAGTGCTCGTGTCACTATTGTTGGTACCCTTTGTTCCTCTGTAGGTGCCCTGTAGTGCTCATGTCACTATTGCTGGTACCCTTTGTTCCTCTGTAGGTGCCTTGTAGTGCTCGTGTCACTATTGCTGGTGCCCTTGCTCCTCTGTAGGTGCCCTGTAGTGCTCATGTCACTATTGCTTGTGCCCTTTGTTCCTCTGTAGGTGCCCTGTAATGCTCGTGTCACTATTGCTGGTGCCCTTGCTCCTCATAGGTGCCTTGTAGTGCTCATGCCACTATTGTTGGTACCCTTGCTCCTCATAGGTGCCTTGTAGTGCTCGTGTCACTATTGCTGGTGCCCTTGCTCCTCTGTAGGTGCCCTGTAGTGCTCATGTCACTATTGCTTGTGCCCTTTGTTCCTCTGTAGGTGCCCTGTAGTGCTCGTGTCACTATTGCTGGTGCCCTTGCTCCTCATAGGTGCCTTGTAGTGCTCGTGTCACTATTGTTGGTACCCTTTGTTCCTCTGTAGGTGCCTTGTAGTGCTCGTGTCACTATTGCTGGTGCCCTTGCTCCACATGTAGGTGCCCTGTAGTGCTCATGTCACTATTGCTTGTGCCCTTTGTTCCTCTGTAGGTGCCCTGTAGTGCTCGTGTCACTATTGCTGGTGCCCTTGCTCCTCATAGGTGCCTTGTAGTGCTCATGCCACTATTGTTGGTACCCTTGCTCCTCATAGGTGCCTTGTAGTGCTCGTGTCACTATTGCTGGTGCCCTTGCTCCTCTGTAGGTGCCCTGTAGTGCTCATGTCACTATTGCTTGTGCCCTTTGTTCCTCTGTAGGTGCCCTGTAGTGCTCGTGTCACTATTGCTGGTGCCCTTGCTCCTCATAGGTGCCTTGTAGTGCTCATGCCACTATTGCTTGTGCCCTTTGTTCCTCTGGAGGTGCCCTGTAGTGCTCATTGCTGGTGTCCTTTGTTCCTCTGTAGGTGCCCTGTAGTGCTCGTGTCACTATTGTTGGTACCCTTTTCTCCTCTGTAGGTACCTTGGGTTGTTCAAACCACTATTATTGGTAACCTTTGCTCCTCTTTGCCTTTGTTTGGACTATGTTATCTCCCTCACAGAGACTTGGAGTGTTGATGCCACTTTTATCGCTGCATTGCTCTGTACCTAAGGTTTGTGGTTTTCTTTTCAACATCAGTGTTCCTGCTGCTCTGAGATTCTCATGGATCCTTGGGGTGTTCATGTCACTCTTGGTATCATTTTGTCCCTCTTTTTTGTGCCTTGGAGTTTAAATGCCATTCTTTTTCCTGCCTTAGCCATCTCTATATCTTGGGGTTTCCATGCCACACTTCTTGCTGCAATGCTGTTATGACTTGTAGGTGTGTGGGCCCTGGGCCAAGGTGGGAGATGGTACCACCCACAGGGAGGTGCCCTGTGAGCCTCACAGTTGGGAGGCATGGTCTCAGCAGACATCAGACAAATTGGTGGAATAGAGTCTTTATTAGAGAGGTAGAAAGGCACAGCCCGCAGAGCGGGAGGTGCAGGAAGAGTAACAAGGTCTGAGCAGAGGGTTATACCCAGAGTGAATACCTCAGACGTGGAGATCCGGTAGTAGCCCGCAGAATGGGGTATGCCAAAGAAGTCTCTCCGTGGTGGTGATGCGGTAGTGGCCTACAGCGCAGGGTACACCAAGGGATTCCTCACTCAGAGATGGTATGGTAGTGGCCCGAGGTACGGGAACACGGGTGAGGGTCCTGTAGCGATGATGCAGTAATAGCCTGCAGCGCAGGGTTCACCGGAGTGGTTCCTCACTTAGAGATGACACGGTAGTGGCCCGAGGCACTGGGTACACCGGAGAGGATCCCACAATAAGGCTGGTATAGTAGTGGTCCGTGGAGTGAAGGTACTTACAGAGTGGTAGTTCCAGGAGAGGTCCTGGGGAACGGGAACAGACAGCAGTCCAAGGCAGGAGGCCCTCCGAGGAGCAGATAGCCAGAGACGAGGAAGGGCCCCCAAGGACCGGGTACCCAGAGCGTCTCACGCCGAAGTGCAGAAACTGGAACAGGAAGTCCGTAAGAGTGAAGCGGATTCAGCAACGAGGGAACTCCTTGCTAACTCATCAATAGGCAGGGCCAGCCAGCTTAAGTATAGCAGAGTGAAAACGTCATCCGGAAGGGATGCCCCCGAGGTTCCCGCCATGACGTGCTTTAGACTGGCCTGTGCACGCACCTCAATGATCTCGAAGGCAAGATGGCCGTCAGCAGTGCCCACGCTGTCCCGAGAATGCCAGGAAGGTCGGCGGTAGCTGGCGGAGGCCGCCACTCTCCCCAATGATGACAAGGCAGCAAAGAAAGAGGTGAGCATTAGTGGTCGCAGCCATCTGCGACCGACGGGCTTAACAAATGCTCTGCATCTGTAATTTATGTTTTTAAACACCAGTGCTCCTGCTGCTCCAAGCCTCTCATGGTACCTTTGGGTGATGGGTGTTTCTGTTTTTGCTCCTGCTGTATTTGAAGTTCTTTTCATATTCCTTTATGGTACTTGCTGTTTATTGGTCTTGCCATGCCAATCCAATACTTTACGCAGACCTTCTCCATTTACTTTTAATGTTTTCATGCAATTCTTGGACTTTTTCATTAAACTCCCAGCCCTTATGATCCTTACTGACTATTGGTCTTATCTAGTATTTAGCTTTCAATGTTTATACTACAGCAAAGAAGAAGGCCATCTCCAAGTCTGAACCCTTGCCCCTTTGCCAAATGATGCTATATGGAAACTATATCAGGCCTTCTCCAGAGATTTTCTTTGGCTTCTTCTTGCCCAGGGATAAACTTGACTATCTTCCAGGCCATAAGGCAAGGTGAGGCCTGAGTAGGGCACAGAGCAAGGTACAAGGAAACAGAAAGCCTGGAGGCCACAAGGCAAGGTAAGACCTAGATAGGCTGCAAGACAAGAAGCAAGATTCAAGAAGGCCAGAGGTCACAAGACATGGAGCAAGGTAAGAGCGGCCAGATCAGAGAGCCAAGGGTAACACAACGAAGAAGCATTTAGTTTCTTGCAAGGCAGGGCTAAATGGGGCTGGAGCTTGGGTGTGGTGTGAGCAGCAAGGCAGAGCTTGGCAAGTCTGAAGGTGAAACTCACTGAGGATCCCTGGTGGAGAGGAGGCTGCATGACTGACTGAGTCAGATGCCCAGTGAGGAGATGGCTCAGGTAGCTAGGAACAGAGCTCACTGGAGGCCTCTGCTGGTGGGGAGGTGTCATAGCACAGTGAGGCTTCATGGCAAGCAAAAACATAACAGTTGACTGAAGAAAGATATTTCTTGTATCGGAGAAGGTCATTATCTTTGACCAAGCATACAGCCTCCAGATGGAAAATTATATTATTATTATTATTATTATTAATTTATTTATATACCATCAATCTGATAAAACAATCTTGGTGGTTTATAGGAAGTCAAATAGTATTAAAATAACAGAATACATAAACTAAAATTACAATAAAATGTTTCTTAATGAACAAGATTAAAATTGCATTCACTCTTACAGTAATTCAGCTGCTGTCCTTTTTTTCTTTACCATGAAGGCGATGCTAAATAGCCATGTTTTCAGTGTCTTTTTAAAAATATTAATATCTGATTCTAGTCTTAGCTCAACCGGCATGGTATTCCAGAGTTTAGGGCCAGCTATAGTAATTGATCTGTCCCTGACCTCACTTAGGTGTGCTCCCTGAACCGTAGGGATTTGTAAGAGACCTTTATTTGCTGATCTGAGTGTTCTATTCGGGATGTAAAGATGAAGCATTTAACCAAGTAACATTGTTATTATATAATGATTTATGGATGATTATTAGAATTTTATATTCTTCAAAGAATCTTCCCGACATGACGCTCCTGTAGGAGTCCCACAGGGGTCCTCCTTATCACCCACCCTGTTTAATATTTACCTTCTTCCGCTGTGCCAGCTTCTAACTGACTTAAAAGTCAAACACTTTGTCTATGCGGACGATGTCCAGATAGTGATCCCTATTAAAGATACACTTGGCAAAACTCTCGTATATTGGGAATCCTGCCTCGTAAAAATTAATGACCTGCTCGCCAGCCTAAACCTTGTACTTAACACCACCAAAACAGAACTCATGCTAATCTCTCTAGAAATGAACCATAATGCCAACACCCCTCCAATCAACTCACTCTCCTCCCAAGTCAGAAACCTAGGAGCTTTAATTGACAACAAGATGAACATGAAAGCATTTGTCAATCGTACCACCAAGGACTGCTTCCACAAACTCCGTGCTGAAAAGGATTAAACCGCTTTTCCATTTCCATGACTTTAGAACAATTCTTCAAGCAATTATTTTTGCAAAATTAGATTACTGTAACGCTATCCTACTAGGTCTCCCTTCATTGTATACTAAACCACTACAGATGGTCCAAAATGCGGTGGCAAGAATCCTTACCAACACCAGAAGAAGGGACCACATCTCCCCCATACTAAAAAACCTTCATTGGCTCCCCATCCATTTCAGAATTATATATACGTCCATCACCATTATATACAAAACTATCCACCACCTTACATCACTCGAACTTCAACACCCTCTCAGCCAACATAACTCCAATAGACCGACCAGAGAAGCATACAGAGGAACCCTCCAGGTACCCAATACAAAATTCACGTGGCACATAACCCTGAGAGAACGGTCCTTTTCAACAGCTGGACCTTCTCTCTGGAACTCCATTCCCACGAATCTTCGCTATGAACCTTGCCTCCTAACATTCCGAAAAAGACTTAAAACCTGGCTATTTAAACAAGCCTTCCCAGAACACTCTTAAATCTCACCTCATCTACTCAAAGAATGTTTCCACTCCGGCACTGTAAATAATTAACTATGATGTTAACCTACTCATGCCTTTCTCTCTCTTCTCCATTACCCTTGTTCATTGTAACTTCATTTCCAATGCACTAGTTTTCAGTTTTATGTTATCCTGCACTCCTTGTTCAAATGTAAACCGGCATGATGTGATCTTATCATGAATGCCGGTATATAAAAAACATAAATAAATAAATAAATAAATAAATATATTGAGCTCTATATTTAAAAAGCAACCAATGTAAGGATTGTACTGTTGAAGTGATATGATCAAATCTGTTGCTACCCGTCAAAACTCTTGCAGTGTCATTCTGTAATGGGTGAGGTAAAGCCAATAGGAGGGAATTGCAGTAATCAAATTTGCTAAAGACTAGTGTTGTAGAACACTTCTATAATTGTCATGGTGTAATAATGGTTTTAACATGTTCAATTTATAGTATTCATTCTTAAATCTATATGGAGAGAGAGAGAGAGAGAGAGAGAGAGAGAGAGAGAGAGAGAGAGACTTGCCATAGTGTCTCCTCCCTAGACAGGTATTTGTATCCCTATGGGAGGCCCACCTAGTTACTTGAGGTGAGGTTTAAATATTAGTGTAGGGGGTTAGGGGCCACTTTCACA
This sequence comes from Rhinatrema bivittatum, assembly GCF_901001135.1. Lineage (NCBI taxonomy): Eukaryota > Metazoa > Chordata > Amphibia > Gymnophiona > Rhinatrematidae > Rhinatrema > Rhinatrema bivittatum. Next base: position 48,391,830 of record NC_042620.1, on the reverse strand, counting down.
TTCAACGTGACACGTACGAACAGAACAGTGGTCACTTGTGAAGATTTGATCACCTACGGAGTGAAGAAACTCACTCCAAGATGAGATTTGGGCAATGTTCTCTCAACCTAGCTTGATGGACTCTCTACCTGGATAACAAAACAGAAGAGCACTAGCTGAATCCTGCAATTTTAGGAAATGCTATTCTAAAAGACAATATGCAGCCGTAAAGTGACAAAATAAATTTCAAGTTACATAGGCCAAAGAAAACAATTATGCACAGCATCCATGAGGTTTATGGTCACAAGTAGTATTTTATTTTAAAAAATCCCTATTGGCACTTCAACTATTAGCCTTAAGCTGTAATGCATAATTCTTTAAAACACTGCTCCTGCCCTTCCTTTACCTTACCCGTCATCTGGTTATGTAATTGCATGCACAGTGCGTTAAAAGACATCACAATATTTTATCTGGACAGGATTAAATGAGAATCTTTTAAGCTGGTGGGAGAAGTCAGCAGGGCCTGCATGCTGCACGTATAGAATCCTCTGCAGTGTATTGACTCATGCTTTTTTATTATTTGTTGATTAAAACAATTTAAAATAAAGCAATGATTTTAAACTGACAGTAGTTTTTAAGTGATGTCAGAAATAAAGGTAAGCACAGAGAATTAACAATTACTATGAGGGGCACAAGAGAGAACAAAAGCCATTCAGTCCGATATACAATAGGACTTTAGAGGACATTCTCATAGGATTTTTGAAGGTGATCTATTGACCTATTTTGCGGCATTGAACCACACAGGAAAGTGAGCATATTTTTACAAGTAAAATCCTAAGAGCCAGTAACAGCAACGCAGTAATGCACAGTCTTGGCTGCCCAAATTATAAAGATTTACAAGGTAACTTAGTAGGTGGTGGGAGAAAAAGACTTGGTGACCCATCCAGTCTGCCCAGTTATTCCATTCCACTTCACTAAAGACATCCCAGCAGCCAGACGTAGACGCCCGACTGATGCATTCAAGTTGGTTTTTGTGTCTCCCTCGCTTGTGCTAAATGGGAGATTATTTAGAAGGAAATTTTCAAAGCTGCCCGCAGAAGTGCAAAGTCGGCAGGTACTTTTTACCCATGGACTTTGCACCAATTTTCAAAGGGAAAAACTTTCCTTTTTTTAAATTGCCTCAGAAGAAGCACTCCCTCAACCTTGTACCTCCTTTTTGTGTAGATACTTTTACCGGGTAAAGTTACGGCATACTTGTTAAACTTCAGAAGCATGCATGCATGCATAACCTCAACCCCACGAACGCCACCTTTCACGGTAGGTAAAATCACACCAGTGGTGGCTCTATGTTCACAATTTTACCAGCACAGAGGGAGAGCAATTTCAAAGACTCCATTTCCGCAGGTAAAACGCTTTTTTACCAGCAGAAATGGCTTTGAAAATTGCTCTCTCGTGGGGGATGTGTGTGTGTTTGTGTCATTTTGTAACATCACAATACATTAACTGGCAAACATGCACATAACTCACACCTATTTTCAAAGGGGCTTATGCACATTAGTTCACTTTGAAACTTTTCCTGACAAAACTACGCACATATAATCCATAGATACTAGTTTAAATGGTACACTAGCGCCCCTTGTGGGATTGCTGATGTTTTGTTGTTGTTTTATCTGAGGCTGCACCAACTTTAGTTGTGCTACTCTTTGGAGAGTTGAGGACCAGACAAGTTGTTTCCCTCTAGCATGTAGCTGTTGCGATTCCTCCCGTGGCTGAGCCACGGGAGGCCTCTTATCTTGCAGCAGGAGCCGCAGACGCCTTAGTTCCTGCGGCATGGGCCACCATCGTGCTGGCGCAGGGTTCACCTCTATGGCTGGAGGCCGCCATCTTGCCGGCATGGCAGGAGCCATGCCGGGGCTCCCTATCGCGGCATGGAGCCTCGCTGGTCCTTTCTCCTATGGCCCAAAGGCCACGCCACGGCTGAGTGCCGCTCGAGCTCCTCTCCATGCGGCCCGATGGCCGCTGACACTCCCTTAACCCGGCTGGGGGAGGGGCCCCTAGCTCCGACTTGAGTGTAGCACAGGGCCACACTTGTCATGGCCGTCCCGTGACCTGGAGGCTGCAGTCCTCACTCTGGTCTGCGGCATGGAGCTGCCTCCTCTCTATCCTGTGTGGCAAGGATGCCGCCTCCGTCGGGGCCTGCACGGCCCAGCTCCGGCTCCTCCTCTCTCAGCAGGGTCGCTGTCCAGGGTCCTGCTGCTTCTCCTTCCTCTTCCTTAGGCACGGGCCGTGCCTCCCTTCTTGATTTAAAGCGCCAGCAAGGTCGTGGCCCCCTGGTCTACCCTGATGACATCACTTCCATCACCGCCTCTTCTGCCTACAAAAGGCTCCTCAGGTCAGTCATGCCTTGCCTTTGCAAGGAGCAAGTTCCTCCCTGGAACTTGTCCTTCTGGAGCTGGTCTCCTGAGGACTCCTCGTCTCTGCTCCTGCTGGCATTCTTGTATCTTCTTGGGATCCCTCTTTGTTCCTGGTCTCTTCTCTGCATGTTCCATGTTTCCGGTCTCTCCTGATGTGTCCAGTGTTCTAGCTTTCCTTGATGTCCCAGCATTCCCAACGTCCTTTGTCTTAGATGTCCCTGATGTCTTTGTCCAGTGTCCAGATGTCCTCAGCTCCGCTCTGACCCATCCTTCGAGGTCCGCGACCAGCCAAGCTGGGTTGAGTTGGGTGCGTAGTGGCCCAGTGGTCCGCAACCACCCCCGCTGGGGTGTGTAGGGTGCTGGTGGATCTTTCCATCTGACGCCACCAAGGAGTCTTCTCATCCCTCGTCAGACCTGCCTTGTTCCTGATATTTGATGTCTGCCTTGCCTTGATGTCCATAAGCTTGATGCCTTCCTTCCCTGGGCAGGCCTGGTCCGCTGTGTAGGGCGCCTGAGGGACTTTGCCTGCCTGTCCATTCCGTCCTGTCCTTGGATCTCCATGGTTCTGATGCCTTCTTGTGTGGTCTGCGATCAGCCCGGCTGGGCTGTGTAGGGCGCTGGAGGGACATTGCTTGCCTGGAGGTTCTGTACTTTTAACTACTTGATTTTAACCTTGCCTTGCCTTGCCTGAGTCTTTGTCTTCCTCAACGCCTGAGTCTTCGTCCTGTGCCAGATGTCTCCGTTCACCCATGACCTCTGTCTGATCTGCCGCTTCTTGCCGTTACCCAGCAGCAGGTCCGAAAAGGTCTTGGAGTGGTCGGAGGACCACTCAGAAACCACCATTGTGTTGGTGGCCTCACAGAAACGTGCCGGTTCGGTGGAGGTCCCCGGTTCTCCAGTTCCCAGACATGGCCATCTTTCCGCAAGGGCACACAAGTCTCATCCTGCGCTGGGGAGCGCCCACTGGTGCACTCTCCCATCGCAGCGCAACAGTAGCTATAGAGATTATGTTTCCCAACCCTCTTTACTGGAGGCATACCTATCCAGGCGGGTTTTATTTATTTAGTCAGTTTTATATACTGATGTTTGTTTTTTTGAACCTTCACAATGGTATACAGTTATACAAGACATCCACAATGAATATTCATGAGATGGATTTGCATACATTGGAGAACCAGGGTATACAAATCTATCTTATGCATATACATTATGGAAATCCTGAAAACCTGACTGGCTAGGTGTGCCTCAGGGAGAAGATTGAGAAACACTGCTATAGAGGACCCAGGTTCCTGTAGAGCAATTGAAAGCTCTAGGGAGGGTAATGCCAACTAATTTAAAAGCATATTTCTTATTGAGAATGTGGCAAATCATCTTTTTTAGTGTATTATGGGGTTGCATTAGTCAACAGTTTAGAGAAACTTCAGATTATATGAGCATTATGTCTGATGTTGGATGATAAAATTAGCATCTTTTGATGCTTTGACAGTTTGGGATTTAATTGAACTGGAAACACACTACAACCATTACAAATGCTACAAAATGCAGCTGCCCGCATTCTCACCGACACACACCGCCACGACCACATCACTCCCGTGCTACAGTCCCTGTTTCATCCAGGTTCATATACAAATCAATGACCCAGAGGCCGTGCCAGGGGATCTGTGGTAGGCTTAAATAGCAAATTAAAGGTAGGGGGATTTAGGTAGGGCTGGGAGGCGGGTTAGATAGGGGAAGGAGGGGGGAGCGGAAGGAAAGTTCCCTCCAAGGGCGCTCCAATTTCGGAGCGGCCTCGGAGGGAATGGGGAAAGCCATCGGGGCTCCCCTAGGGCTCGTCGCGCGCAAGGGGGTAGATTTTTAAAAAATGCGCGTTCGCGTACTTTTGATGGTGCACCAGTCGCAAACAAAAGTACGCTGGATTTTAGTAGATACGCGCATAGCCGTCCTGTGTCTTCCTCAACGCGTAGCCGCGCGTATCTTCTAAAACCCAGGATCGGCGCGCGCAAGGCTGCCGATTTTGTGCAGCCGGCGCGCGCCGAGCCGCGCAGCCTGCCTCCGTTCCCTCCGAGGCCGCTCCAAAATCGGAGCGGCCTCGGAGGTCTCTTTCGCCCTCCCCTCACCTTCCCCTCCCTTCCTCTACCTAACCCACCCCCCCGGCCCTATCTAAACCCCCCACCTTTGTCCACGGATTTACGCCTCCCGGAGGGAGAAGTAAATCCACGCGCGCCAACGGGCCACCGAGACGCAACCTGGAGGCGGTTCCGGAGGGCGCGGCCACGCCCCGGACCACCCCGGGCTGAAACCACGCCCCCGGGCCCACCCCCGAAACACCGCGTCCCGCCCCCAAAACGCCGCGTCGATCACCCCGCCCCTGACACGCCCCCGACACGCCCCCGACAAAAAACCCCGGGACTTACGCGAGTCCCGGGGCTCTGCGCGCGCCGGCAGGCCTATGGAAAATAGGCACGCCGGTGCGCAAGGCCCTGCTCGCGTAAATCCGCCCGGATTTACGCGAGCAGGGCTTTTAAAATCCGCCCCAAGGTGCACAAGTGTTAACCCCCTTGAGCGCGCCAACCACATATTTTATAACATGTGCGCGGCTGGGTGCGCATGTTATAAAATTGGGCATAGATTTGTGCGCGCCTGGTTGTGTGCACAAATCTATGCCCATGCGTAGCTATTAAAATACGACCCTATGTGCATAAGTGTGCATGTGTGTGATTTTATGCAGCGCATCAGTCATGGCAGCGTCAGACGGAAGAGATCTGCAAAGTTGTGATGTGGAGTTCAATCCACATATTCACATCTCATTACTGATTGGATATGGAATCCTGACATGACCATAGGTTTGGTCAGTTAGAGATTTAGAATCCAATTCCCTCCTCCCAGGGGCCATTCTTTTTATTTCAAGGTTGCCTAAAAAAAAAAAAGTCTAAATAATCTATTGCCAACAAAAAACGTTTTGTGCCCTCTACTGGAGGCATACCTATCCAGGCAGATTTTCAAGACATCCATAATGAATATTCATGAGATGGATTTGCATACATTGGAGAACCAGGGTAATCAAATCTATCTTATGCATATACATTATGGAAATCCTAAAAACCTGACTGGCTAGGTGTGCCTCAGGGAGAAGATTGAGAAATACTGCTATAGAGGACCCAGGTTCCTGTAGAGCAATTGAAAGCTCTAGGGAGGGTAATGCCAATTAATTTAAAAGGATTTTTCTTATTGAGAATGTGGCAAATCATCTTTTTGAGTGTATTATGGGGTTGCATTAGTCCACAGTTTAGAGAAACCGTGAAAGTTTTCCCTTTTTTGTTAGAGGCAAATTGTAGCTAGAGTTTCTCCTCATCCTGCTTCTCCTCGGAGAAAATTAAAGTTACTTATCTGTAGCAGGTGTTCTCCGAGGGTGGAAGGGTGTAATTCTCCTATCCACCTCTCCTCAGAGTTGGCATCTCTTTATTAGTTTAATTAAATAACTGAGAGGATGATAGGATCCCCATGCAGCGCCCACAAGGGGACAATCCATCCTGCACACGATCATTCTGAAAGCTCTAGCAGCTATGACGTTAAAGTTTCTGGCTGTGGCTCTGCTTAATGGCATGAGAGAATATCTGCTACTCGTAACTAACTTTAATTTTATCTGCATAAAAACCTTTGAAAACTGCACTCTATGGGGATAATTTTAAAAAGGATTTACATGTGTAAATGTAACTACTATCGAAGCAATTTTCAAAAGCCATTTACCCATGTAAAATGCCCATGCACAGGTAAATCCTGTGGACAATTCAATGACATATATTGTAGCAATTTTCAAAAGCCCACTTACACGGGTAAAGTGTATTTACACTTGTAAAACCCAATTTTAATCATGCAAATCCATTTTCCAAATCAGGTCCTATGTTTAAAATTGGGTTTTACACGTGTAAATGCTCTTTACCTGTGTAAGTAGGCTTTTGAAAATTGCGACAATATATGCCATTGAATTGTCCATAGGGTGTTCAAGTGCAAGAGCACTTTACAAGCATAAATGCCTTTTTAAAATTGCTACATTTACATGTGTAATGCCTTTTAAAATTAAACCTGGTTTTACACACACAAATAGGCTGCTTTTTGAAAATTACCCCAGTGGTTGTAAATGTTAAAGTATGGACTGAAGTGATTTTGCATGTGCTTTCATGAGTATTGCAAAAAGGCATTCCTGGGGGTAGAATTGGGGCAGGGAAATCATTTACACTTATACTTTGGATTTTCAAAACTATCAGGTGAATTTTCAAAGGAGTTACGCGTGTAAATATAACATATTATCGTAGCAGTTTTCAAAAGCATTAAGGACACTTACGCACATAAATCCTATGGACAATTCAGTGGAACATGTAGCAATTTTCAAAAGCCCACTTACATAGGTAAAGTGCAATTGCAAGTGTAAAACCCAATTTTAAGTGTGTAAATGCTTTTGAAAATCAGGCCCTATGTTCATAAATGTCCACGTGGAAGTTTACACCTGCTCTAGACTCTAGCACGTGTGAATGAGTGCACCTATGACACATTAAGGTATGCGCAGTCCCAATAATTTTCAAAGCAGACTTAAGTTCACTTTGAAAATTAGGACTGAAATTGACATGTACTTTGCACACGTGGACTTCAGCCTACTTGGACTGTTATAAAATCAGGCTCTAAATGTTTTTGATTACTTTGTGATTGAGACAAACAAAGATTAGAACCTGATTCAAGCACAAATTTGGGAAGCAGGGTGTTTTACATGTGTAGAAAGCACACAATGCTCTCAAAGAAGATTTATGTCTGGGTGGAGCCTTTAGCAAAGTCATTAAATTAGCAACAGATCAATATTTACATTTTTCTTTGCCTGTGGTAATATTTCCATATGTGCTGTTTGATGAAATAATTTGGTTAATCCAGTTAAAATAATTATGCATATAGATGAGTTTCTTGTACTGAAGCATCTTTCACATACTGCTTGTCATCACATGCATCACGTTATTTGTTCTCACAGAGTTCTAGAAAAAGATTTGAATAATTATTTCAGTAAAAAACCTGAATCATAAAAACATATTACAGGCAAAACAAAGCATGGGATAACCACACATTTTGTAAGTAACTAACCAAAGTTTAGGGCCAAAAAACTGCACAAATTCAGTAAATCACCTTTGCTTACATAATTTTGCACTAGCTCATCTTTTGGTCAAGGATTTAATCTTCTGCAGGTTCTGGAATTAGACTAGGATAATTTTCAGAAAATACAAATATATAAGGCATTTCTTTTTTAAGAAAATTGTGCAAAGCACTTTGGGGTAGATTTTAAAACTTACGCACGTGCGTCCATGTGCATGCGCTTCCCAGCGAGCGCACATGGACGCGGCTATTTTATATCACACGTTTGATGTTTTTAATTTTTGTATGTATTTATTCTTAGTGACGCCACCACAAGAGACCTTGGCTAGCTAATATTTCCCCTGAAGAAGCCATTACGGCGAAACATGTCGAGATTGATGTGATTCTTGCAGCGAAATATTTTGACGTGATCGCAACAGCGAGAATACAATGTAATATTTAGCATTTCACCCTGCTGTGGAAGTTATATTGATTTCTTTGGATCTACGTGACATTTGCAGTGATTTCGTGTCAAACATGCCGGTTTGAACATTGGGATTTTTACCCTGTTGTGGAAGTTATATGGAGTTCCCTGTTTTTGAAAATCAATATTTCAATGGAAACCATATGGAGATGTGAAGAAGAATATGGTGAACTCTGTTAAAAATGATATGGTGAATGATAAATGGTAATGTTATAATATAATGTTTTTAGAAAAATAATTTTGTAAAATTTCATAAAATATTTGTATAGATTTGAATTTGATAATAAGATTTGATATATTTATGTAAAAAAAATGTTCTTATACTCTACACCATGTTTTCCCTTTGGGGCATTAGTTTTGATGAGTTATTGGTGTTTGGATAGCTCAATTGTTTTTTTCTATGTTTATAGCTAATATAATAAAACCAGCGGAAAAATGGGAGTAAAATCTTAACACCAATTTTACTTTAACTCGCACGATAAAAACATGCGGCCCTGTGCAATGCAGTAAACGAATGGTATGCAAATAGACCCAGAATAAAAAATATGCACCAAGTCCAGTGCTAAAACTGAAGTTAAAACTGAAATGCAGAAAATCACAGGAAAAATGGTGGGAAACATGGCGCTAAATCTGAAAATGCTGCAGTGTTCCCTAGTGGTTTCTAACTGTGACTCCAACTGACCTGTTGTGTGATTGGTGGTACACAGAAGTTCATCAGGTTTCTTGGACTCCTCCTTTCAGGGAAATAAAAGGCAGTTTTTATTCCAGGGCCACTTTGTCAATGCTGGACAAAGCTCTGGACAAAGTGTTGGAAGTTTTCTCATAGGTAGATTTTATAAGTCTTGTGCATGCCAAAATGGTCACATACGTGCATAAGTGGGCCGTGCGGGAGCTACGCAATTTTGTAATAGCCAGGAAGGGCGCGTGTACATTAATATAGGCGTGCCCAGAAAAGAAAAGGGGCAGGGTGTTCCAGCACTGTGTGAGAGAGTAAATCTTTATAAGGCTCAATCTGATATTCTATATAGGGACCATTGTGTTACGACTGTCGCTGCCCGACGTCTCCACTCCGTCCTCCTTACCTCCTTGGCGACTCCTCCCGCGGTTAATGGACGTCTGGCTGCCGTGGCGTCTGCCTGCTGTCCTCTCCGGCATCCCCAGTCTGGCTTGGGTGCTGGATCCCGCCATGTTGTTCAGCTGCCATAGGGCGCGCGTGCCGTGTGGCCTTGCTTCTTATTCCTTCTTTGGCACGAACCTCAGGGGCATCCCTCTGTGATGACATCACGCATCCCGGATACAAAAGCCTACTCTGTTTGCTAGCTAATCGAGTTAGCAAGGGAACTCCTTATGGATGGGATTTGCTCTCCGTACCTAGCTACTCTGCCTCTCCTTAATTGGACTTACTCTGTCAGGGTACCCGCTCCTCGGGGGCCTCTCTCTTTTCTTTCAGGTCGCTGTCTGGAACCCATGATCTGTTATGAATCTATTGCTGAAGACTCCTGATGGAGAAGGAGTAGCAATCTGTTACCAGCGGAGTGCTTGGAGAGGACACTCAGCTGTAGAGGAATGTAGATAGGTGGATCCTTAGGCTGATGGCAGATGACTGCACCCCCAGGAGGATATCCTGAGAGGGACCACCGGCTAGGCTTGGATACGAAGACAGACACAGATAATTCTTTTATTAGACAGGGGAGTAGAACCACCAGAGGTGGCAGTAGTGAGCTGATATCCCCGGCAGGGCTGAAGTTCCTCAGGTACTGGAACAACGATCCCAGGGTTGAGCTGTAGAGAAAATATAGATAGTGAGTAGCCAGAACTGGATGACAAAACTCACATAAGGTCTTTAGGAAGCTCAGAGCTGGAAAGGGTTAGGCCCTCGAGGAGCAAATACCTGATTCCAGGGAAAGCTCCGAGAGTGCGATGGTAACTCACAAATGTCTGTATCTGCGATAGCTTCCAGGCAGTGGAGAATCTTCAGAGTGTTCAGGAACATGGGCCCTCGAGGAGCGAGTACAGGTTCCTATTTGCAATCTGAAATAGAGAAAAGAGAGCGAGGCCCCCGAGGAGCCGGTACCCCTGGTAAGTCCTAGGAGGCAGAGTAGCTTGGGAGTAAAGTCGAAGCAATCCCCCTGTTGATATCTCGATTTGTTATCGACTACTGAGACCTTTTTTGTTTTTATTATTATTTTTTATTTATCCGGTTTTATTATTATTTATCCGGTTTTATTATTATTTATCCGGTTTTATTGTTCCATCTGTTCTATGGTTCCATGTAAAGCCCCTTTCTCTGTTGGGCAGTTCATCGTTTTATGTAAACCGGAGTGATTTGTAATTCTCACAAGAACTTCGGTATATAAAAATTAAAAATAAATAAATAAAACCTTTTATATTGGAAGCGGATGACATCATCTCAGGGGACGCCCCCGAGGTTCGCGCCCTTGCTGGTACATCAATCGGAGCACGCGCACGCGCGCCCTACGTCATCAGGAACATGGTGGATCCGCAGCATCGTGCTGGTCCGGGGACGCCGGAGGGAGACAGCAAGACGCCGCGGCAGCTAACCATCCATCAGACCCTGAGGGAGTCGCCACAGGGTGATCTTCTCTTCGGGTACCAGGCTTAGGTTTCAAAGGATGCGTGAGGTGAAACTGATCAAGATATTGGTCTGAGGCTCCCATACTGTATATTCAAGTGGACTAACATGGCAACACTTTTTTCATTTAAAAGTTTTGGTATATTCTGGGGGAAATTGTCAAAGCAGCCTGCACCATTGCAATGCCTACAGGTATATTGCTCCTGCAGACTTTGTACAAATTTTCAAAAATGAATATACATCTCAAGATAGATATAGTTGCGATTGAGAAGGTACAGAGAAGGGCGACCGAAATGAGGAAAGACTAAAGAGGTTAGGGCTGTTCAGCTTGGAGAAGAGACGGCTGAGGAGGGATATGATAGAGGTCTTTAAAATCATGAAAGGTCTAGAATAGGTAAATGTGAATCGGTTATTTACTCTTTCAGATAATAGAAGGACTAGGGGGCACTCCATGAAGTTAGCATGTGGCACATTGAAAACTAATCAGATTTTTTTTTTTCACTCAATGCACAATTAAGTTCTGGAATTTGTTGCCAGATGATGTGGTTAGTGCAGTTAGTGTAGCTGGGTTTAAAAAAGGTTTGGATAAGTTCTTGGGGAAGAAGCCCATTACTTGCTATTTGTCAAGCTGACTTAGAAAATAGCTACTACTATTACTAGCATCAGTATCATAGGATATACTTAGCTTTTGAGTACTTGCCAGGTACTTTAAGCCTGGATTGGCCACTGTTGGAAACAGGTTGCTGGGCTTGATGGACCCTTGGTCTGACCCAGTATAGGAATTTCTTAAGTTCTAATTACCATGGGTACAAAGTGCCTGTAGAAATTTGTGGACATTTTCTGCAGGGTTTTTTTTCGTTTTTTTTTACATAGAATATAACACTTGTAGATTTGTAAATACATTCTACATTCATTATTTTTCTTCCTGACCTCTACACATCCCTAGGAATGTCATCTAAAACTACGTGCATTATGGAAACCCCTGCACACACTTTTAGTTGGGCTAAGGCCGGGCAGTTTTCAAACAGTGTAAATCAGTATTCACCTGGGTAAACTGCATCTGAAATTTGCCTTTTGTGAAGCTAGCAAGTGGATGAAGTAAAAAGCTGTGGTTCTATAGATGAGCCTATGGGGGTTTGTTCACCAGTGTTCAAATCTGTCAAACAGCAAGCTGCTCTAATTACAGCTATTGTGATAATAATATGTTTGCTATGCATCCAAGAAAATACTGCTCTTTTCAAGCTAGTACTAGCAGTTGGGAGTTAATGAGAGTCTTGAAAAGGTAGATAATTGTAATTTTCTGTCTTTCTTGATTTAATACTAGAGATGGGCAATTTGGAATACCATTGATTGGCCCTTTAAATGAGACCTCTTTTTAAACACATTTTTTATTGTGGTAGAGAAAACACCCTTTATTTTGACACCTGTTTAGACTACACTTCTGTGTTTCCTATAGAAGTATTCATGCCCTGGGATTTTCATTTAAAGGTCCAGTAATGAGGAGTAAAAATTGCTGAGTTCCATTTTATACTGAGTGGACCAATTGTGCCTAACCAGTTATTTAATTTTAAAATAAATATCCTCCAACCTTTCACCGATCATTGACCAAAGAATCTTTAGATGCTCGAGTAACAGCAACACAAACTTATGCTATTCATTTCTGTAGATGGCGCATACAATCTTTCATGCATTTCCATGCTGATACTATATGCCTTAGCTCTGTTCATGGCTAAGGACCTTGTGTAATTCAGTTCCCAAGGGATGTTGCTACCTGTTTGCTGCCTTGTGCAAATACCCCTCAGGCAGTAGTGGTGGCTGATGGAATGAGTCATGGAGAACAGGACCTGTGAGCAAATGCGCACTAGCAGGCCCTATGTTGTGTTAGGGGGTGTTTAGTGTACCCTTGGGCCTCGACCCGACCCCAGACGGATCCAGGACCGAACCGAGGGTTGATGGCGTGTTCCAGCATGGCGGGACTACGGTCTTACCCTCTGCCAGGCCTGCAAGCTCCCAGCGCCAACAACAAGATGATGTTGGTAGGAGAACGGTCGAGGGCAGCTGGAGGCCTTGACACGAAGACATGACACCAAGGTTGATGCGACGGCATCACAGATGAGGGTTGAAGCGAAGACATGACACAAAGGCTGTTGAAGACATGACACCAGGGCTGATGCAACAGCATCAGAGGCAAGACGCTGAAGCGAAGACATGACACCAAGACTGATGCAACGGCATCAGGGACGAGACGAGGAACTTGAAGTCCAGACGAGACGAGAAGCTGGGAAGGTGGACATTGGCACTGTCTCTCAGGGCGCCTACTCAGCCCATCTTCACGGGCGAACCCAATGGGCTAGTCGCAGACCACCCTTTCCCACTGCGTGCCCTACACAGCCAGAGGAGGCTGGTCACGGACCACGCGGAGAGGGGACAAGCGCAGGGAAGAATCCAGCCAAGGCAGAACTTCAACGACGGAGCCAGATGTCATCCGGAGCTCCACAAAGGCTGGCAGGACAAGACGGCTCAGGAGCACAGAAACAAATTCCACCTGCAGGCCACTCCAAGCTCGGGAAAGACATCATCCGAGGGACCAAGGCCTGACAGGAACAGAAGGCTCAGGAGCGCTGAAGACACAGGAACAGGACACCAAGGAACCAGGAACGTCAGGAAGCGGGATGTCCAAAGACGAGACACCAGGACACCTGGACGGAGACCTCAGGCAATCAAGACATGTCATGACGAGAAACGAGACAAGACGAGATGAGGAGCTCCATGAAGAAGACAGAAGACCTGACTGAGCTCTGGCAGGCAGGAGCCTCCAGAGTGAAGTAACTCTGATGCAAGGCAAGGAACAATGGCAAGACCAGCCCTTTAATAGGGCTGCAGCAGGAAATAGTCACAAAGGTGGGGCCCAGGGCATATTCGGCCGTGGGACCTTTAAATGTAGAAGAGAAGCGCGGCGCACGCCTAGAGAAAGCAGGAAGCAGCAGGACTGTGCAGGACCATGGACAGCGGTCCTGCACCGACGTTCACGACGCAGGGCTGGGCCTGGAGGCAAGCCCCAAAGATGGCAGCGGCTCTAGCTGCTGCAGGAGGCCCCAGGAGGCTCCAGCCGCTAATCGAGCTCGGGGATGCGGCCTCCTGCCAGGAAGATGATGACTGCATCGGTGGCAGCTTCTAGCCGTGAAGAAGCAGGCAGCATGGAAAAATCCGCGGCTCCAGCCGCGGTGAAGGCCTGTCTTCGGCGGTTCCATGCCACAATGGAGGGAGACCCGATGGGCGGCCTCCGGGCCACAGGAGAGCTCAAGGTCTGCGGCTCCGGCCGCGAGGGGGGGCGACATCGGTGGCATCGTGTCACGAAGGGAGAAGTAGTAAAAAGGTAAACTGCCTGCTCACGGGGATTAGCTCCGTGGCAGGGTTCCTAATACCCTACAGTGGCCCTGACTCCCTCATAGGTATCCTTCTGAACAGGAAGCATGTGTTTGAGATAGGACCATTGAAGGACCAATTAGCAATCACTCGCTCATAGATCCATGCTCTGAGACTGTTGCATTCTTTTCAGTCAGAGAAGGGAGAAGAGGAAGAATGGAATGAGAGAGCGAGAGAGTAGTAGTCTGAATGGGGGTGGTAGGTGCTGATCTACAGGGAAAGGAAGTGAAGGAGAGAGCCTTAGAGTCAGGTGTGGTCAACTGTTCTCTGCATGGTTTCCTCTAAGCTGTGCATGTGTGTGCTCCCACAGAGGGCGCACACAGCAAAACGTAGCATGCACAAGAAATCTTGGCATTGTTTGCATTATATTGGCTTATAATGCACAAATTTGAGCTTGGCTTATAAAAAGATGCACCAAAAACAAAATGTTTGTACACGCAGTCCTTCAAATATTTGAGGGAATATTGCCTGTGAGAAATAGTTATGAAGCCCTTGCCTCAATGAGAAAAATTTAAATAAATAATGAATACTTTCTTCTCTACCGTGCTTACTATCTTTGTTCTCCTCTTCCCTTCTCACCTTTACTCCTACCATTTTCTTTTTCCCCTCACCACCTTTCTTCCCATCTCTTCTCATCTTGTCCCCCTTTAAATTGTCCTGTATCTTTTCCCCTCTTGCTAACGGGACATTACTACTTTCTTTCCTGGCCTGCTAAAGCCATAGCTATATTTGTCTCAGGCCTGATCTGGCCAACTGCCTTTCTTGTTCTTCCATTTCCCCCACCAGGACCCGATCAGTCTGACACCTTCCTAGCCCTCACCATTCGAAAACCCTTTGTGCTGTCCTCTTTCCTTCCTCCAAATCCCTGATATGGTGCTTCCCCCACCTCTTTCTCCAAAAGCCTGTCCTGCAGCTGCCCCGTTCCCTTCTCCATGTTATGACCGTCGGCCGCGGGTGGCCTCGGCTGACCCAACTCATGTCATGTATGGCCCTGCTCTCCTCTCAGGGTGAACTCGCGGCTGTGGCTAGCCGCTATCGCCGCATACCTCCTGGCTCTCGAGACTCCTCGTGGTGGCTGGGATGCCGCCGACCTGTATGCTGACTCCAGGCCTTCCTAGGCGCACGCATGCGCCACCGGGCCTCACTTTAAAGGCACAATGGAGGGAACCTCAGGGGCGTCCCCGACTGATGATATCACAAGCTTGAGATTTATAAACTCCTCCCTTGGCCTACACTAACCGACTTGGCAACAAGTTCCTTCACCTCACTGGTGCTTGTTTCCTGTCTCTCCAGACCCGTGGTTACTGCATTGGATCTCCTCCTGCTGATCTGCACTCTGGCTCGGATACCCGCTCCTCGGGGGCCTGCTTGAGCTTCCTTCGGGAGATCTGGTCTCCAGGCTTCTCCGCTTCTCGAGGTAGCCCCTATGCTCTTTACCGGAGTTCCTGCCTGCTCGCTTCTCCACTCCTTGGGGTTGCCTCAAGCACTGCCTATCAGAGATCCCATCTCTACACTTCCCTGCTCCTAGGAGCAGTCTCTACCTTACCACACCGGAGACTTGGACTCTATGCTTCCCCGCTCCGAGGGGCAGCCTCTACGTCACTTTATCTGGGACTTGATTCTACACTTCCCCGCTTCTCGGGGCAGCCTCAATGCCTCTGCACCAGTGGCTTTACTCTACAATTCCCCACTCCTCAGGGCAGCCTACGTCACTGCATCAGAGACCTGTGCGTCCCCGCTCCTTGGGGCAGCCCCTACGTCATCACACCAGAGACTCTGTTGCTACGCTGTCCCACCCCTCGGGACAGTCTTTCCATCACTCCTCCAGAAGATCCTGTCTTCATGGTCCCCACTCCTCGGGGCCTGCCTAGCGCTCCTCTGTCCTGGAGGTTCCTGCTCTGGCACTTGTAACTTCAGTGCTGCCTAAATACTGTGACTCCTCTGAACTGTGCCTCTTCACCCCGCTCCTCGGGACGCTTCACAGTAAATCTCAGTGCAGGTACCTGCGATCAAGTGGCAGTGATGCAGGACGTTCTCACTCTACTGAACTACAGTCGTGTCCCCTGCTGTAGCTGACCTCACCTCCTAACGGTGAAGATCTGTGGGGCTCCACCCCTCAGGTAGTATCAATCTCCACCTCGGGCCAAGGGTCCACGAAACTCACGAATCCTAACACCCCAAAGGCCCTGATCTGCCACTGTCTTGTCCAGGCCCCCACCAGGCATTCTTCTCCCAACCTCTTGCTTACCCCTTACAACTCCAGACCCCTGTCTAACCATTTCCATAATTCACCTCGCTCTCCATCTTTTCTTCCCCTTTGTCTTTTGCTGCTGGTTCCTCCTCCTTCTCCTCATTGGCTTTTGGGTACTGGGGAACCCCCATCAGACTAGAGGCTACAGTCACCAGCTCCTCTCTAACTGTTTTGACTGGTGGGGGTCTTTCAGACGGTAATGACTTTTGATTATTATAAATACTTTCAAATGATAATGACTTTTGATTATTACCAATCACTAAGCCGCAATATTTTTTTCCAAGGAAAAAACATTGCAGCCCATGGTATTTTCCCATCGAGAAAAATACCACCCCAAACCACATGTGATGAAGGCCCTGGGACTATGGGGCTGCCATTGCTTCAAGGAATCACTCAGCCCTGAATACAGCTTTGTAATTCCTGTGCTATTTTTCCCAATGAAACAGAGTAGATAGCAGAGCAGTATCTTGGAAAGTTATGAGTACAAACTCAGAATCTTCTCAATAAAATTACCAACGTGGAAAAAATGAATTGGAGGTTGGTACAATCACTAAGGCCTAGTATAATAGAAAATACGATTGGGATGTAATCATACAGGAGTACATACGCCAGAAAAAAAGGAGGCTGGGAAAAATGGAAGAATTAGATTTTTACTCTAGGGACAGAATAGTAACTATTGGAATGTGGGAAAAGATAACTAGGATAAGTTAAGTAACTGTGAACTGCTCTGGGAAAACCTCAAAAGGAATTCTAACCACGTGGGTGTAATATTTAAAAAATATTTTGTCCTTTTATGTCCCTGGATATAAGTTGTGTTCTCTGGAGAAGCAATTATTAGTCATTCCTTCATTTAAGGAAGTAAAATTTGTCTCAATAGGAGAATGGGCATTTTCTGCAGTGGGTCCTATTTTAAGGAACTCTCTTCCAACTGAATTTTGGATTTAAAAGAGTTTTATAGAAGTAGTCTACTATTTATATCACTATATGAGGGCCAGCTAATAACTAGAGGTGAGGTTTTGATGGTGGTTTAGGGTTTTGGGGCCAGTTTTACATGCAGAGTGAGATATCAAACAGCAGCACAGTACACCTCAGTGAAGATTTGACATCATTTGGAGTGAGGAATGTCTCACAAAGATAAGACTTCTACTATGTTCTCTCACCCTAGCTTGATAGGCTCCATTCAAAGACTGGGTGCCCAATGCACAATCTTTTGTGACAGAAAATTATCTCCAGCTCTAGAGGTGAAGTTCACTTGCAGTCAGGGATTCATAAGTAATATATAACATTTGGTCATCTGTGTTGCGATAAATGTGCCATTTGTAGGGTAGGGTTGTTTAGAAAGATTAGTATAAAAATTTAAAAAAGGGAGTAGTGACACGGAGCATGATGAATAGCTAAAGGACACCTTAAAAAATTGTGGGTGATTGCTTTTCTTTTGGTAAACAACAGGTATTGCAGATTGCTGTAATTTCATGTAAGCAATGCACTTGCTAGGACTGCACAATGTAGAAGTCTGTATGCCCGATGCAATAAACTTTTAAGCGCCAGAAACGTGCATTTCTCTTTAGTGCACTCTTTGAATGCTGCTTCACTTTCTCTCTCATTTAAATGTTGCATCGAGCACACAGGGGATGTGGATTCGCACACCTTAGGAAAACGGGCCCCTAAGAGCTCAGCCAGACACCTCAGACAGAAGCCTCACCCCCTCCCTTTCTATAACAGTAGCTTGCCTCCACTTTTCAGGGCCTCCCCAACTCCAGCGCATGCTCATTGAACTGTGTGCATATTTGACTGCTTTAACGGTTCCCAAGGTCTGCTCTGCTTACCTACTCCTGGGGATGGGTGACCAGAAGTGATCCCTACTACCTGCTTCTTCCTGGGTTTAAGAAAAAGGAAATGAAGCCATGGCCAAGGCTCTATGCATCACCGCTGCATCCAAGACTGGGGAGAGCCTGGCCCTTAATAGCCTAGCTCCATATGGAATTCTGCTTTCCTACATGGAGCCAGTGCAGCCAGGGCTGGGCAAAGGGTATTAGTCATCCAAGGCAAACCTTACAGCCTTGCAACCCAGTCCACTCCCCTGCCCCACCCAAACACACACATAATTAAAAATTATGAAGTTGTAATAAGATTTGGCATGAAGTAAGACTATCACAACAGGTATATTATCTTTACATGCACTCCTCTGGTGCCAACCAGAAAACCCTTCAAAAAAGTAAAAAAAAGATTGGAACTCATTTGATATTAGGGATATTGTAATGTGTTGGATGTGAGCTTGGCCCTCAGAAAGCCATAAGTAAATTACAATATAGTAAACTTTACATACCAAAATAACCCTAACTGCTACATTCAAACAAAAGCAACCCTACTCATGAAAAAGGAATACTCCAAATATTACACCAAGCCCTAAAAACATCAATACACCTCTTAAGAGGAAAACAAGCCAAAATGCTATATATCCATACACAGAAACTATACCCTAACAGAATATCTCACCTCAGTCTTACACAGGCAGAACACAGACAATTACAAAATAACTAGACCATAAAAGTGGACATAGAAACATACACAAAACTGAACTGGAAACCACAACAAGCCAGACATTGTGTATGAAAAACCATAGCTATTCTTCATAAAACAACAAACAATAAAACAAGAAATATACAAAATAGTAAAACCATACCAAACAAAAGAACAAATAAAAATAAGAAATGAATAGAATATTTAATAAGTAAAAACTCATACCTATTTTAAAAATATACTGTTGAAATATTTTTTGTGTGTTTGGAAGTTACAATAACAAGGACAAGAGATACTAATTGAAGCATGAATAATAAATTTAATGAGAGAATGTAAGAATCAATACAACCTACTGACTAAAATGTGAAATTTGTTGTACTATTTTATTTTCAATACTTCTCGACCATGTTTTAGATCTTTAGTCAAATGTATTGGAACAGTTCAATTGATAGATATTATCGCCTGTTTAAGAATACTACCTCTGTAACCTGTCATTATTTGTTAATCTATAGCTATGAATGTCACTTTTGTAAACTGTTGTGTTCTTTACATGGAACAATGGTATATAAAATGGTCTAAATAAATAAATAAATAACCCACTGATCTCCATACCTGGGAATCTTTGATTTCCAGTCATCCTAAAATTGTCATAGATCAGCTGAACAGAGGGGATGCACCAGAATTTTCCTTCCTCCCATTCTCACTCCACACAGAAATACAAACTCCTTCTCTCACACACAGCAAGATGGCAGCCTCACACACACATACATACAAGCAGGCTGCCTCTCTCGCACACACACCCACAGACTATTTCCCCACCCTCCACACTCACACAAGCAAGCTGCCTCCCCTCCTATAAACACACACACACAAGCAGGCTGCCTCCCTCACACACAAGCAGGCTGCCTCCTCCCCTTCACAAGTATACACAAGCAGACTGCCTCGCCCCCCACCCCTCCTCACACAAGCAGACTGCCTCGCCCCCACCCCTCCCCACTCAAGCAGGCTGCCTCTCCAACCCATTCACAAGATGGCTTACCACTCCCCCTGAACACATACACACGACAGACTCACAGAAATTGTGCCTTTTCTTGTTCTTCAGCCACCGCTGGTTGGGGGTCTGCTGGTGGCCCACAGCCACTTTTTTGATTTCTTCGCTGCCTCCAAACTGGGCTTCAGCCTCCTTTCCCTTTTTTTTTTTGGCTGCCACTGGCCTAGGCTCTGGCGGCAGCCCGCGGTCTTATCTTTCTACGTTGCTTAGCACCAGCAGCCTGTGGCTTCTTTTTTCTTTCTCCTCCACCACCAGCCTGGGCTCTGGTGGCTGCCCGTGGCCTCTTTTTTCTCTTTTTCTACTGCTGCAGGCAAGGACTCCGGCAGCGGCCGTGGCCTCCTTTCTTTTTCTTTGGCCTTCACGGATTCTTTTCCCTTTCTTCTGCTGCCACCGACCTCAGCTCCTGTGGTGGCCCACGGCCTTGCTTTTTATTTTTTTGCCCCTGGCAGCCTGCAACCTCATCTCTTTCTTTGGCGGCCAATGGGATGAGCTCTGGTGGTGGCTCCTCTGTGCCCTTCCTTTTATGCTAATCGAGTCCCCAAGCAGAGGTCATGTGGCCAATTTGACCGGTCCACCGCGGCATGCTCAAAGCTCCGATGGGCCAATCCACCCCGATCATCGCTATTCTTGTTTTGATCCTGATTTTATTCAACAACGGTAAACTTTTTGTTGAATACTAATGGGACTCTTGCTATTTTAATTTTCCTCCTTGCTACCAGTAGTGAATGGATTGTGAGTGGAGGAGCACCTGGGTTGTTGTGTTTATTTTTACCGTGTGGTCTCTCCTGCACCTCCTTGGCATCCCAGAAATTCATGGCTTAGAGAAGTATAGTCTGCTCCGACTATGGCTAGGGTCTTGGAAATACATCTTCCCACCGCCGGACGAACCCCAGCAAAAGTAGCTCCCCGGATGAAGCGAACTACCCAAACGGGGAACCCGCCTCACATCTATTAGCCACATTGCTGTAGAACTTGAGGGAAAACTATACTTCTTTGCAGATGATCGCAAAATCTGTAACGGATTAAACATGCTGGAAGGGTGAAAAAAAAAAAAAAAGTTGGGCAGAAAATTAGAAGATTGGTGAAGGGTTTTGAAAATCATCTTCCATGCCAAAAAAATTAAAAATGAATGGAAGGGTTCAGAAAAGGGCTACTAAAATGATACAGGGCCTGTAATAGAAACCCTTCAAAGAGGGACTTTAAGATATTAAGAAATGTTATTTGCTGGAATACAGAAGGGGGGAGGAAGGATATTTATTTATTTATTTATTTATAACTTTTATATACCGGCATTCGTAAAAAAACATCATGTCGGTTTACAGACAACTGAGAAAGGAAATTACAATGATAGATGGAGGAAGGATAGGAAGTTAAAAGGTGACAACTTTACTGTAGAGTCAACGGGCGCCACAGTTATTAAATGAGATTACATGTGGTTAACCAGGTTGGACATAAATTAATTATATACAAGAGGCGACAGAGTGGGGGGTAGCGCGGGGTGGGGGATGAAGCGCATAGGGGAGGCGGGGTGGGGTAGGAAATAGTGAACAGAGGGGACAGATATGAACAGAATGGGGTAGGAAATGGGTAGGAAATAGATATGATTGAAATAGTCATGTTGTGCCTTTTTTTTTTTTTTAACAAAACAGCAGAGCAGAACAGTGGTAGGAGCAAGCTTTGGAGGTTGCATTACAGCAAATAACTGGCCTTTCACTCCCTTGAGAGCAGAGGCAAACGGGGAAGGTGATAAGACAAACAGGCACAGATACAGGAAGCACAAGTTTGGGACACCTCAGAGCACATGGGAGGCAGTTGAGAACCAGCAGATTACACCTTCCCATCCATTAATGGGTCTGTGCTGGCAGGCTACCATCTAGCAAGGCCACAGCAATGTAAATGGCCAGATGTCTGGGCATCAGTCATACTAGTTTTGGGCAACCACAGCATTCGTTTTGGTAGCTCTTCAAATTACTAGAAAGCTTGGTGGAATGACAAGGGAGATGGGACGGCGGTTTCTTGGGGAGGGCAAAGTTAGCTATGGGCACGCATTACCCAGGATGGGTAAAGTGAAAGTTAGACAGGTAAACCACAAGTTGTTTTCATGCTATAGAGTTTTACGTTTGTTTATTATCTTCAAAAGAATGCATGCAAAACAATGGCAAGCCACGACAAGACATCTATGTAATAAAAGTTCAGGATATCTATGTAGGAATCAATATTATTCAAAGCTTTATATCTGATGAAGTAATCAAGTTGTTTATGGAATTTCTTTCAACTGCCTCGGGTGTGCTTTGCCCATCAATGACTGCCAAATGGATTCCTGCTAAATTTCAGGAATTTAAACCTGTTTAGCATTCAGCTGGCGTAAGGCGGAGGCATACGACCATGCACCAGATATCGAGGGGGGCAGTAAGAGAGGATCAAAACCTTGAAAAACCGCATTAAAAGAGTAGATAGTATTCCAGAAGTGGGGGCATGGGCGAAGGGATATGTTCCGCTCAAGCCAGAAGCAAAGAGACAAAGCAGGGAGTGTGTCTGTGAGCGTGTCGGTTTTCCGAGCTCGGCTCTTTAAACCATGGAAGCTTGGCAGCTTGCCCTTATGTGGTCCTGCATACAAATATTGACAGAACACTGTGGTATTTGTTTGAGCCTTACTCGGGGAGCGTGCGATGACAACTCCAGAGGATGATCCAAGAACCCCGGGACATTTGTTTTCCTCAGTAGCATTACTGCCTTAGCCTTTACAGAAAGGGAGAAAGGGTACAACTCTGGGACCTCTAAAACAAAAGCCACTGAGTTTTCGTTTATGCCATGCCTTCTAGGTAAGGACAGATGTTTATACTGCGCTGTTTCTCATCACAATCTTTTGGGTAAAACAAAGCTTTCATTACACGACACAGAAAGATCCTAATCCTGTGCGAAGGGGAGGTGCTTATATAGCCCGCAGAGCTAGGAGTGCAGGCGATATTGTCATCTCTCATTTACTTGATTATTCAACAGGGTATTATGCTGCGGAAAACTCACCCATGCTCACAGTTGGTGCCTGGAGATCCATCCTAACATGTTCGGGCAGTAACTGCATTTTTAATTGCCATAATAGATGCATTGTAAACTTTATGAATTTGTATTCCATGTTGGCATGAAAGCTTGACTTGTTTGTGATAATGATCAATTGCTACTGACTCTTTTGATTTACAAATGTAAAAGCAAAAAAAAAATCTGCATATGTTTTGCTTGCTCTGCTAATGCCTTTTTATTTGAGCAAGTTTATACTGATAAGTTTTCTTCTAAAATGAGGCAAATTTATTTTGGATTAAAACCACAGCAAAAAGAGCCAAAATGGTAAAAGACGTGCTTTTATTTCACAGTGCTATAAGCGTTCCTTTGTGGGCTAATGTAGCTTTCAATGGCTCTGTGATATTCTTCTGGAAAGAGTACATACCTGTAGCTTTGGTCACCACCTTTCATCTCATTTTGCTGTTTAACATCAGAGAACATTAGGACATGGCTCATGTCTAGGCTTTGCTAATGATCAGCTCTGTAGAAAGGTTATATTTCTTCAGCCCAGAGTAAAAAAAAAAACAAAACCAAAACCCTCAATTTTGCAAGAGTTTAGAAAGAGATATCAAACCACAGGCCTTGTGATTTAGTTGGTGGTTTCTTGGGGGTGGGGAGCAAGTTTCAAAGCCATTTTTGGGGGTAAATAGCTATTTACTCGGGTAAAGTGGCTTGGCTGGTCATTGCCTTTTCACAGAGACTAAAAAAACAAGTGTGGGCTCCCAAAGTGCGCCTGCTTTTAGCCACAGGACAGAGAGGCATTCTTGCGGGTGCATTTAGGGTGCAGGAGGAAAACAGCCTGCGCCCTTTTCATTTTCAGATGCACGGGTGTTATTCTTGCTCCCCCACTGCCAGCCACACAAATGCAAGTGCAAAGTACACGGATGCTTCCATTGCGCATACTTTCCCCATGCAGTTTTTCTTTGAAAAACCCGTGTGAAGTTCATCTGTTCAAAATGCCTGCGTAGTTTGTATCTACACAGGCTAGGTGAAAACCGCTGTTTAAATATGAAGCATAGATTGCTCATAGTTGGTATGCTATTTTATCAGTGGGTACATGGATTATGCTGCTTTTATGTGCAAATCCCATTTGGAAATTTACTCCATACTGTTTCTTCCCCTGACCTAAACACAGCCCTGGGAATGCCTCTTTAAAATCTTTAAAATGTTATGTGTAATTTTAGCCATGAAGTTAGCAAGAAGCACAGTCAAAACAAATCAAAGACAACTCTTTTTCACTCAACACACAAAATAGCTCTGGAATTCATTGCCAGAGGATATGGTTAAGAAGCTTAGTGTAGCTAGGTTTAAAAAAGGTTTGGATAAGTTCCTGGAGAAGAAGTCCATAAATTGCAATTAATCAAGTTGACTTAGGGAATAGCCACCGCTTATTACCCACTTTAGTAGAATGGAATCTATTTAATGTTTGGGTACTTGCCTTGTGACCTGGATTGGCCACTGTTGGAAACAGGATATTGGGCTTGATGGACCCTCAGTCTGACCAAGTATGGCAACTTCTTATGTTCTTATAAATGTTGAGAGTATGCACATAGTTTTTATTTCATAAGTATATTTTACTGGTGAAAAAAAGGGGTGGACATGATTTAGAAGTATGCATGGTAGGGGCTAATATGTTAGAGATTTACATCTATACCTTAACAAACTTATTCACACACTTTACACTTGCTCATTTACTGGCACAAATGAAATCAGACTTGTCTGTTGGCTGCAGTTTTTGGGAGGAGGTCTGGGTGAACTGGTGGGGGTTTAGAGTGATGTGCTAGAGGATCTAGCTGAACTCTAGACAGACTGCATGAAGGGTCATGGTGACATGGTAAGTTGAGAAATCTTCTCCTGATGCAAACTTGTCAAAACACGGATCCATGTAGGAACCTTTGGAGGAACGTTTGGATACAATTTATGAAGTTCTGGGATCATTGGGCATAATTTTTGAAAATGAGATTTTGGGATATCTTAGGAAAAGCTTGGTAAAGAGTAAATGCTGGAATTTATTTATTATTTATTTATTAGTGGTTTTTTTATATACCGCTCATCGTTTGGAACATCTGATCGGAATGGAATATTATTATTGAAGCACTCTTGAATTAACATCATGATTTCAAGCTCAAAGTACATTTTCACACTTTTTTATAAAACTTTTCAAAAAAATAGACATTTGAGAGCACATTATAATTGGGACCTATGTTTACAGCTAAGATTCTGCCTCCCCTGTTGGTAGTGCAGTCTTCATAGATGATGGTCATTTTTACACATTTGTGATCACTTTATAATAGGGATAATGTTTTGGATTGTTTGTTGTTATTTTCCTATCCCAGGTGGGTTACTGTCATTTTGATAATTTTTTACCTAATTAGAATATAATTAGGTAAAAAACTTAGATTGTAAGCTCTCTGGGGATTGAGAAATACTTACAGTACCTGAATGTAAACCGATGTGATATCTCAGTTGAGATTGAATGTCGGTATATAAAAATAATAAATAAATAAATATAGGCACATATAGGAAAGTATGCACTTTCTTGCATTGGAAATATTTGTGTGTACTGAAACATATGCACAAACTTTAGGAGCAGAGCTGCCTGTTATTTTATAAACTGTGTAGCTTTTGGTGCACGGTTTATATAATACTAGCATAAATATCTATGAACATGCCATACTGGGTCAGACCAAGGGTCCATCAAGCCCAGCATCCTGTTTCCAACAGAGGCCAAACCAGGCCATAAGAACCTGGCAATTACCCAAACACTAAGAAGATCCCATGCTACTGATGCAATTAATAGCAGTGGCTATTCCCTAAGTCAACTTAATTAAAAGCAGGTAATGGACGTCTCCTCCAAGAACTTATCCAAACCTTTTTTAAACCCAGCTACACTAAGGGGCAGATTTTTAAAAAATACGCGCGCACGTACTTTTGTTCGCGCAGCCGGCACGAACAAAAGTACGCCAGATTTTAAAAGATACGAGCGTAGCCGCACATATCTTTTAAAATCCGGGGTCGGCGTGCGCAAGGCTGCGCAAAATCGGCAGCCTGCGCGCTCCGAGCCTTGCAGCCTGCCTCCATTCCCTCCAAAGCCGCTCCGAAATCGGAGCGGCCTCGGAGGGAACTTTTTTTTGTCCCCCCACCTTTCCCTCCCTTCCCCTATCTAACCCACCCCCCAGCCCTACCTAAATCCCCCCCTACATTGTTCGATGGAGTTACGCCTGCCGCTGGCAGGCATAACTTGTGCGCGCCGGCTGGCCAGGCCCTGACACAGGCCGCTGTGTCGGGGCACTCGGCCACGCCCCCGGACTGCCCCAGACCGCAGTCATGCCACCCCGGACATGCCCCCAGACTACAGACACGCCCCCGGCCACCCATTTTAGCAAGCCCCCGGACTTACGCCCGTCCTGGGGCTTTGCGCGCGCTGGCAGCCTATGCAAACTAGGCACGCAGGGCTTTTAAAATCTACCCCTAACTGCACTAACCACATCCTCTGGCAACAAATTCCAGAGTTTAATTGTGCGTTGAGTAAAAAAGAACTTTCTCCGATTAGTTTTAAATGTGCCACACGCTAACTTCATGGAGTGCCCCCTAGTCTTTCTACTATCCGAAAGAGTAAATAACCGATTTTAAAAACCTCTATCATATCCCCCCTCAGCCGCCTCTTTTCCAGAATGTTGGGAATTATTAGAAAAGGAATGATGAATAAAACGGAAAATGTCATAATGCCTCTGTATCGCTCCATGGTGAGACCGCACCTTGAATACTGTGTACAATTCTGGTCGCCGCATCTCAAAAAAGATATAATTGCGATGGAGAAGGTACAGAGAAGGGCTACCAAAATGATAAGGGGAATGGAACAACTCCCCTATGAGGAAAGACTAAAGAGGTTAGGACTTTTCAGCTTGGAGAAGAGACGACTGAGGGGGGATATGATAGAGGTGTTTAAAATCATGAGAGGTCTAGAACGGGTAGATGTGAATCGGTTATTTACTCTTTCGGATAGTAGAAAGACTAGGGGACACTCCATGAAGTTAGCATGGGGCACATTTAAAACTAATCGGAGAAAGTTCTTTTTTACTCAACGCACAATTAAACTCTGGAATTTGTTGCCAGAGAATGTGGTTCGTGCAATAGTATAGCTGTGTTTAAAAAAGGATTGGATAAGTTCTTGGAGGAGAAGTCCATTACCTGCTATTAAGTTCACTTAGAGAATAGCCACTGCCATTAGCAATGGTTACATGGAATAGACTTAGTTTTTGGGTACTTGCCAGGTTCTTATGGCCTGGATTGGCCACTGTTGGAAACAGGATGCTGGGCTTGATGGACCCTTGGTCTGACCCAGTATGGCATTTTCTTATGTTCTTATGTTCTTAAGCTGAAAAGTCCTAACCTCTTTAGTCTTTCCTCATAGGGGAGCTGTTCAATCTCCTATGTGTCCACTTATGTGCGTTAATGCTTTACCACAGATAGGCTTGAAAGTTAGGCTTCCTGCTTACATTTGCATTTTCAATATTGTGTAGAGTGTTTTGCCCCTGTTCTGCCTAGGTCCAAAGTATGTGGACAATTTTGTGCCCATGTACCTTGTAGATAATTTTTAAAGGAAGACTAGCCCCTGTGTTTCCCTCTGAAAACATGACTATGTCATCTGTGGTTACAAAAGTGACCACGTACTTTACAATAATGTGGACTACTGAAAATTGTTCCACCAAGATTTTTTGAAACGTTTGCTGAAAACAACACATTTTGGCCAATCTAGGAAAAATAAATATATACAGGGCTTACTGCCAAATGAATGTGTGAAAGATCTATTCTCTGAGGAAGAAGCCAAAAATCCATAAATAGGTTGTCAAGCAACATAGAAGTGCCTTTAGTAGCATCACACAGTCGAGTTTAGTGATAGCAAAAAGATATGGACATCATATTGAGCTGGAAAATCAAACAACTTTATTCTCTTCCTCCCCAAATATTACTAGGGTGACCAAGAAGCCCTGATATTTATACAACTAATACAGATTTTGGATTATAATCTGCATTGATTGGTATACTACTACTACTACTACTACTGTTTATCATTTTTTTAAAGTTCTCAGACACACATAAGAGACACCCCCCTGCTCTATGGATCTTACAGTCTAGTGAAGACAAATATACATGAGAAACAAGACTATATGGGAAATATATTTATTGTAGAGAGGTGCTTCGGATTTGAAAATAGTTGCAAGAAAATGAGGTTTTAAACTGGATTTGAGTACAGCCAGAGAGGGAGGATGATGCAATGACTCAGTAAGCTTACACCAGGAAGGTGGAAAGTACGGAGTCAGGAGTTGGCAGTGGAGGAGAAGGGCATAGACTTTCTTGAAGAATGGAATTCAGGAGGAAGGGTGTAGGGAAATAGAATAGGAGATAGGTAATGAGGAACTGCAGAGTGAATGCATTTATAGGTGAGTAAGAGAAGCTTGAATTGTATACAGAAATGTAAAGGAAGCCAATGTAGCAATTTGAAAGGAGATGGATCATATGGTTATAATTATATTGAAAGAAGAAGTTGTGCAGTTGTGAATTAAAAAAAAAAAAGAACATTGGGTAGTGGAAGACAACTTGGTACATGATTGAACACTGGAGCTGAAGTCTAAAATGATAGGCTATCCACACTATTTATGATACCAACAGGTCTCAAAAATGTGTTTGTTTTGACTCTTGTGGATGATATATTTCACATATTTTCAAGCACAAAAAAAGAGCCTTCTACTGGCGGTCTGGGGCGGGTCTAAGAGTTATGCATGTAAGTTGCTATATTATAAGAGAATTATGTGAGTACATTAGGCAGCTTATTTGAATAATATTACAACTGCTAATTATCTTGCACAATCAATAGACTTGTCTGTTGTCTGCTTTTGGTTGGGAGGGAGATCTGGGTGAACTGGGGAGAATTCAGGGTGAAGAACCAGGAGGGTATCGATGACCTGGAGAAGGACAGAGTGATCTGGTGGAGGTATTAGCAAACTGGTGATTTCAATAATGCATGCAAATTTTAAAATATATCAACATCCATGTATAAATCAGGGTTTTATATAAGCAAGTTGTATTTTTTCCACATATAAAATATACGCGCATATATTAATAAAATAGGTAGGAAAAGGATGCGCTTTTTATGCATTGCAGGTATTTGTGCCTAACCAAACAAATGCATGTATTTACTATTTATGGGGGGGGGAGGGGGAGAGGGATAGATATATGTGTATTTTATAATCTGCACATACCTGATAAAATACTGTTGTACATTTCCACATGGCCATCTACACACATATATGTGGCCATATGGAATTGTTTGAAAGTTATCCTCAGGGTTGGGAACTTTCAAATGGGCACAAAGGTGCACATATTGGGGAAGATTTTATAATCTGCACGCGCGGGGTACATTTGTGCGCGCTACCCGGCGCGAACACTGTCAACTCCTGACTCCATACTTTCCACCTTCCTGGTACAAGCTAACGGAGTCATTGCATCATCCTCCCTCTCTGGCTGTAATGAAATCTAGTTTAAAACCTCATTTTCTTGCAACTGCTTTCAAATCCGAAGCACCTCTCTACAATTTCCCATATAGTCTTGTTTCTCATGGCTTTCCCCGTTCCCTCCGAGGCCACTCCCTCCCACCTTCCCCTCCCTTCCCCTATCTAACCCACCCCCCAGCCCTACTTAAATCCCCCCGACCTTTATTTCAGGATTTACGCCTGCTTCTGGCAGGTATAACTTGCGCGCACCGGCCAGCTGCCGGCGCGCCATTCCCGGCACAGCTGCTGTGCCGGAGGCCTCGGGACCACCCCTGGACCACCCCAGGACTGGTTCCCCGCCCTCTTCCCGCCCCTTTTTCAAAGCCCCAGGACATACGTGCGTCCCGGGGCTTGCGCGCGTCGCCGAGCCTATGCAAAATAGGCTCGGAGCGCACAGGAGCAGGTTTTCGGGGTTACGCGCATAACGCTTTGAAAATCTGCCCCATTTCTTTCTTTCTTCATTTATTAAAAAACTTGCATACCTCAAAACGTGCATACAATATTGTGTTCAGCATGGTTTACATAAAACATACACAATATACTCAAAACAAAATCATAAAACAGTAATATATAAACATTTCATACAATATACTTTCTAAAAGTCCCCGGAAAAGCAGTGCCTTCAGATCTTTCCTGAACACCTTATTAGCTACCTCTTTATTCATTTGTAATGGGAGTACAATCCAAACGCTAGGAGGTACATAAAAAAATGTCTAGCTCTTTATGAGAGGGCATAGTTAAATATTCTTGATCAATTGATCTCAAAATCAGTGCTGGCATATAACTAATCAGTTTATCTCAAAGAAAACATGGTGACTCTCCACGTAATAATTTGAAGACTATCACCATTACAGAAATTACATTCTGAACTTAATTGGCAAACAGTGCAAGCTTCTCAGTGCCGGGGCAATATGATCATACTTTGATAAGCCAGTCAGAACACATGCAGCCGCATACTGTATCAATTGTAATACATACAAAAGTTTGTCAGACAAACCTATACAGATTGTGCTACAGTAATCATAATGACCAAGTACAAATAGCTGCAGAACAGTATGGAACATATCTCTAGAAAGCAAATAGTTTAAAGGCCTATGGAATTTGAACTTATAAAATGCTACTTTTGCTAAATGCTTAATATGTGGCTTCATTCTGAGCTGCAAATCTAAATATACTCCCAAACTTTTTATTGCTGATAAAATAGGCAATATTATTCCTTCAAAATTTAGAAACAAGGAATTTCTTTCTAAAGATGTTTTCCCTATCCTTAATAATCTTGTCTTTGCAACATTTATTACTAAACCATTACTACTACATGTTGTTATGGTATCATCCAATCACTTCACTTGATATATTTATCAGAAGGTTATCAGTGTATAAATAATAAATCATTCCCAATGACTGGTAAATAGAACACAACGTGGCAATATACAAATTAAAAAGAACCGAGGAAAGAGCTGAACCTTGAGAAACTCCGGTCAGTAACTTCCGCCAAGAAGAACTTTGGTACTTTATTCACATTGACTGTTTTCTATTGTCCAAAAAGGACTCAAAGCATTTATGTACAGTACACTACCTGCTATCCCAACAGTTCCTAACCGGGACAATAATATACTATGACTCACAGTATCAGTTCACTGGTGATCTAACTGGACCAAGATTCCAGTCTTACCCAGTTCCATCTTACACAACAAGATGTCCAACAATGATATCATCAAAAGCTCAGTATTATGATTTTGTCGGAAGACAATCATATTCTATAATGAAATCTTCTAATTGCATCAACACACTTTTCTCTAAGATCTTTGAAATGGTCGTCAAATTTGATATAGGCTGATAATTACTGACTTTATCTTGTGACTTGGATTGGCCACTGTTGGAAGCAGGATGCTGGGCTTGACGGACCCTTGGTCTGACCCAGTATGGCATAATCTTATGTTCTTATGTTTAATATAGATATGTGTATGTGTGTGTGTGGGAGGACATGTGGACAGATGCGTAGCTATTTTATATCCTGCATTGCACATACGCGTGCATGTTATAAATAGTACTGGCGAGCGTATATGTGCTTCTAATTTTACAACTGTGTGTGCACAGCCATATACTATTGAGTTTGAGCCATGCAAGCAAGGGGATTTTATAACAGGCACACATCCAGGCCATGACCAGTTTCACCAGTTCATCCACCAGTCTACAGCTAGCTTCAAACCTCCCTGGTTCTTTAGCTTGCACTTCACCCAGTTAACCCAGACCCCTCAAACACTTCATAGATACCTGGAAATTGTTTTATAAAGACTTACACCTCCTCCATAGCAGAGGTAAGTTTGTGCACAAATATACTTGGACATGTACACAGGTGCTTCGATACTTGCATGCAAATCTCTTGGCCCTGCCCTGGAATGCGCATACAATGCTCACATTCCACCCCTTTTTTTCCCCGATGCAAGATATTCGCACACTGGGACTTGTGCACGCATATGGGTGACTATTAAAATTGTGTGGATGTGTGCATGTCCTACATATGCTCCTATTTCCCGATTTTGGTACACACCCAACTTTTAAAATTCACCTTTAAGTGTGGTAGATTTGACAACTCCTGGTAATTAAGTATTCGTTTATTCCCCTGACTCTCAGTACAGGGACTCTGTTCTGAATGGGGATGGGTCTATTCACTGAGTGAAAGGTTTCTCATACAATTAGTATGTTAATTGGATTCATTCACTCAATAAATCACAGATCTAGAGGCATCTGTGGAGCGAAATAATCATAGAAACAAAAAAAGCTTTTGCTAATTTTTTTTCATTCATCTGTGACTAATCAAAAGTGTCCACAGTGTCCCAACACACAGTGTCCTTACAGATTGTGAGGCCAATGTACTAAGCTGTGCAGGTCACAATTTTCTGTACATAATGTTTCTACTAGGATACGATGAGCAATCACGTTGGAAATAACAGAATATACAAATGTAAAAATAAATACATTTGCCCAGTAGAAAAGTTATAGGCCCCATTTTCTTGGCAAATTTGCAACAACTACACCTCAGTGGAAACCAGTCTACGAAGCTGTTTTCATTTGCAGGACAGAATTGATCATTAATGAGCTCCATCGCATGATTTTGTATTGCAGCAGTTCAGTAAAGATGAATGTATTTACTGAAAATATTTATAGCCCGACTATACACATAAAACATTTTACTTGTGAAGCCCAACAGATTCACATTCTCTTTGCACATAAACGCAGAAAATTGTGCACAGAAGGCAATTTATGCATGCAGCTTACTATAAATGCATGAAGTGGACTTTGTAAAAGGCTATGCAGTTCCGTACATTGGCCTCTGTAAAGCTAACATTCTCTCTCCTAACAGTCTTATAACAAACCAAAAACATTGCTTACATTTGGCAGGTCATCAGATCTAATGCAAGCTATATCCTCGACTCAGAAAATAACTTAACTTCTAAAGAGATCTGCATTATATATGAAAATGGTTTTCTTGAGATGTTTCCCATGCAGCATGCTTATTTGTAGCAATGAGAAATTTGCATGCAGAAGTTGACGGATTTGATGTTTTGTAGCGCAGTAGGTACACAACTGCAAACTGCTTGTCATTGGTAAAAGTACCATTTCATCAGCATTCAAATGTGTGAAAGTCTTCCCAGTTATTTACCAATCCAACAAAGGGGCCTGAATCACAGAAGAACTTACCAGTGACTGGTTTGACAACCAATAGTACATAAGGCTAAGGAAGCATAGCAGATAAATCGCGCTCCCAGAAAATTGCAAGATTTTGTGTTACTGCTACAAAACTGGCTAACAAAACATTGGCTACAAGCAATATTTTTGCAATCTACTTGCCATCTAGCGATAGCACCCTGACTTAGCAGCATCATCTGGAACATGAAATGCTGCTAATACTGCAGAGAATTAATGAAAAAGCTTGAGCTTTGAGGGACTCAATGGCTACAACATTTTCAGAAAATTTCAATATCAGGGATGCAGTCTGATGCTAGTGCCTGGCATGGTGTCACATCTCAAACTCTGAAGACTACATGACTCAGTTTGTGGGCTTCTATCATATTCTTAGATGAAGAAGAAGACTGCACTGATTTTGAAGGATTCAAGTCAACGGGAGGAAAGCTGACATTGCTGAACTAATGCAACATGTCCAAGGATTAATAAGTAACAGCATTCCAAGCTTCAGTAAGAATGAAGCTGAGAAGTGGATTGTGTGTGACATTACTGTGCTTGTGTATCAAATTCTTGCCAACTCTGAAATTATTAATAGTGTTTTGACCCATGAGACAGCAGACAGTATTGACAGTGAAGATGAAAATGTTAGCTCAGAACCACAAGAGAAAATGACAATGGGATAAAGCTAAATACACAATGAGCCAACTAATAGAGCAGAATTTTTTTTTTTTACTCAGCAGGAAATCATGTAAATGTACAGGGTACAAGGGGAGTCTATAAAGGAAAAGTCAAATTATATGAAGTACATGACACTGATGGAATTATTCAGGAAGGCTTTAAGCCAATGTGCACAACAGTCTACCCATAACATGCACCCCATCAGTTAGTGACCATCTCGATACTACCTTAAATATCTGTCACATCCCTTGATGTAATGGCTTCTCCTACCCCTAATAATGCTTAAATGATCAGATGGATGGCACCTGAATATGTAACAGATGGTTACTATTGTATTGTGTATTATATGCAAGCTGAACCATTGTTTATTATATATTTCTCAATAAACAGTTGTAATATAGTCATACACATAGTAAATGATGGCAGATAAAGACCAAGATGACCCATCCAGTATGCCCAGAGAAGTGTTAAGAGTTGTAACTGCCAGTCGGTACAAGTTGTTCCATGCCTTCTGGTTAGAGTTGTAAATGCCACTTTGTGTGGGTTACCTCAATGTCTTCCTGGAAGCACAGGGCAGTAATTTCATTGCTGTTTTGATCTGAACTGCTGCTCTATAAAAGCTATTTTTTTATTAGTAGTAATTATTTGCATAGTGCATAGGTTACCCCAGGACTTCATTCCAATCCATAAACCGGTATGATGTTTGCATACTAATACCGGTATATAAAAGTTTTAAATAAATAAATAAATAAATAAATAAATCCTCTTTCTTCTGTGCTTATCCCACACCTTTTTGAATTCTGTTACTAATTTTGTTTCCACCGCTTCTTCCTGGAGGGCTTTCCAGGCATCCACTACCATTTCCATAAAAATAAACTTTCTGGTCTTGTTCCATAGGGGGTCATTTTCTAAAGGGCTCACGCGCGAAAAGGGACTTTGCATGCGAAAAGTCCCTTTTCGCGTGCGATAGTTAAATCGGGGTGGAGTTGGGGCGAAGTCCACACCGGAAGGGGAGGAGTCGGGGCGGCGTCAGGGCGGACTCCGTGACAACTTCGCTGAAGGCGAAAAGGTAGGACACCTTATTGCTACCCGTAGCACGCCCAATAGCGCCACCTTTCACAGTGGCGCTATTGGGTGCGAAAGCCGGCAGCGATCGCACTGCGGAGGTGCGATCGCTGCCGGTTTTCGCAGGCCCGCCCCCTGCTTCGCCCCCCATTACCGCCGGATTCTCTAAGGTCTGCGACCTTAGAAAATCCAAGCCTTAGTCTGCCCCTTTAGAGAGTCATACCATGACTTCTAGTGCTACAATTTCCTTTCCATTGAACATAAGAACATAAGAAATTGCCATGCTGGGTCAGACCAAGGGTCCATCAAGCCCAGCATCCTGTTTCCAACAGAGGTCCTCTGTCCCAATTTAAGGATTTTTTTAGAGGGAGTTCCCCTCAGTACACTCCCTGTCTGAAAGGTCCTGACTCATTTTTGGACGAGAGATAGATTTTTGTCGGATTCCTTTTGGATTTTTATTCTGAGGAAAACCTTATCTTTTCCTCGGAGAGGGGCACATTCAATCCCAGGACCAGGGGCTGAAGACCTGTAAGCCAGACCTCTACTCCCTAGGGAAGGCAAGCACCAGTGACAACATTTAAACCTTGAACCCTTCTGGAGAAAGCAACTCCCCAGATCTAAAGGACAAGGTCTTTTTCTCCTCCCTAGAAGAGGCAAGCACTAGTGGCAGCATAACATCAGCCACAGAGAGATTTTTTGAAAATAAGAAGGTAGACCCCTTTTGTTTGTGAGGAGTTTTTTTGATCCACCACACCCCACTGGGAAATAGGGCTGGGACAGCCAGTTTCCCATGCTCCCCAGAATTTTCCTTCTGAGAAATGACAGACCCCTGAAATTCAGAAAGAAGGACCAAGATCATGGAGACCCTCCACAGGATCTCCACCCAAAGGGACCAGGACTCAGGCTGGGTCACCGAGATTTAACAATTGGATTCAGGTAGGATTTTTCCGATTCTAACGGGCTTTCCCCACAAGTAAAGTTTCCCCCGTCCCCTGCGACAGCTTATGCACTTAAAATATGAGTGCTAAACTCAACCCTAGGAACCTGAGAGAAAGGACACATACCCAGAGGAAGATTAACGTCTGTAAATCAGACAGCTGTAATCTCTCACATCTGGATAAATTTGATTTAACTTTAAAGAATCACTAAACTTTTATTTTGAACACCAAGCATCTTGTCCTGCCTGTTTGTCCCAGGAGCAGCACAGAAGAAGGAGCTCAGAGAAGGAGCACAGAAGAAGGAGCTCAAAATGCACCACCACCAACTGGGCCATAAGCTTAAGCTTTCCCCCACAAAAAAGGACCCACCCCTTGGGCCAAAGGGAGAGGAGAGAGGCGCTGGCCAGAGCAGCCCCAGAAATAGAAAATTGCTTTGTGTGCCCTTGACAAACAGCAACCACTCCAGCAAAGGTTTACAATGCTATTTCCGAGCAGGTTTAAAATGAAAGAGTGCACTACACGCCACGTGTTACTTTTCATTTGGTACAGGAAAGCTAGATTTGAACCATAATATTATTATGCAGGGGAATTTTTTCCCAGCACAGTTTTGGGAGATGGTGTAAGCTGATTGAATAAATTACTCGTCAAAAGTATTTCTCAGCCTCACGATTTGAAATATTAGCCTCCAGTGCCATAATATAGCAAACAATAAACAATGGAAGTAGGAAAACTAACTGGAGACTGCAAAGGTTGGACAACGTTCAACAAAAGAAATTCTGTTCTTCTGAAAAACCATAAGAACTGATGTCATCCCTAATTCTGTGAAAGAAAAACAACTTTGCCTTTATGCAGTAATTTTCTTGAACAGTAGTTTTTTGTTTTTTTTAATGGTCCTTCTGCACAAGCCTCTATTTTCTGTGCCAGAAGTACATGCTTTAAACAGAATGGCAGTATTTTTACTTTGTAATTTACATAATCGTTCGTAGAGTACATGAACTTTTCTAACATTTATTTAACACCATAAAACATTAGACCAAGGGCACTGAAAATGCCCTTCAGCAGTTTTCTCACTGCGGCACTTAAATTCATGAATATAATTTTGTAAATAACCTTAGTTGTTAGCTTCAGACAAGTACAAAATTTCAGTGCCTCATTCGAGGGTTTTTAAAATAGAGTAATACGTTGGTAGTTTATATGAAATGATTTTGACAGCATACGAAGAATTCAATTTTAAAGATAACGGGGAATAACATGGAGAATGTCATAATGATAATGAGCAATACAGTCATTATGACTCTGTATCGCTCCATGGTGACGCTGCTTCTGGAATACTGTGTGCAGTTCTGGTCACCGCATCTCAAAAAAGATATAGTTGCATTGGAAAAAGTAAAGAGAAGTGCAACCAAAATATAAAGGGGATGGAATGGCTCCTCTAAAGGCTAAAGAGGTTAGGTCTGTTCAGCTTGGAGAAAAGACAGCTGAGAGGGGTTATGATAGAGGGCTATAAAATCATGAGTGGAATAGAATTGTTATTTACTCTTTCAAAAAATACAGACTAGGGGACACTCCTTGAAGTTAGTAAGTAGTACATTCAAATAATTTTTTTTTCACTGAATACACAGTTACATTCTGGAATTCAATGCTAGAGGATGTGGTTAAGGCAGTTAGCATAGCTAGGATTAAAAAAAGTTTTGGACATGTTCCTGGAGAAGAAGACCATAAACTGTTATTAACCATTCCAAGTAGATTTAGGGAATAGCCACACATTACAGAGAGACCCCAAAACATTCAAGAGAAGTCTAAAGACATGGGGGTAGATTTTAAAAATTTGTGCGATTGGGTACTTTTGTTCGCGCACCAGGCACGAACAAAAGTACGCTGGATTTTATAAGATGCGTGCGTAGCCGCGCGTATCTTATAAAATCCGGGGTCGGCGCGCGCAAGGGGGTGCACATTTGTGCAACCAGTGCGCGCCGAGCCCAGCGCGCTGCCTGTTCCCTCCGAGGCCGCTCCGATTTCGGAGCGGCCTCGGAGGGAACTTTCCTTCGCCCTCCCCCCACCTTCCCCTCCCTTCCCCTACCTAACCCACCCCCCCGGCCCTATCTAAACCCCCCCTAACTTTGCACGCGCCGGCCGGCAGCCCCGCTCCGTGTTCCGATCCCGGGGGCTAGTCCGGAGGCCGTGGCCATGCCCCCGGAACACCCCCGGGCCGAAACCACGCCCGCGTCGCCGCCCCCCCCCCCCCCGCGTCACGCGCGTCGCCGCCCCCAAAACACCGCGTCGCTCCGGCCACGCCCCGACACGCCCCTTTTAGAAAGCCCCAGGACTTACGCGCTTCCCGGGGCTTTATGCGCGCCGGCGGCCTATGCAAAATAGGTGCGCCGGCGCGCGAGTGCCCTGCGTGCGTAAATCCTTCCGGATTTACGCACGCAGGGCTTTTAAAATCCGCCCCATGGCTTTTTAAACAAGCCTTTTATAAAGAGACCGGAGAATAGAAAGTACACTAGAATAAACAGAAGAGCACTGGCACACAACACTATTCTCATAAATGTGCATTACAATATTTTAACATATTGAGTACACAATGAATGTAATAATATAGCACAGTAAATGTGATTTTTTTGACCTGTAAAAGTACCTTCTAGGTACACCTGGCCAGAACCTACATCACTAAACATTTGTACGTATTTTTATGATTTAATGTAACTGAAACTTAATGGCACTGGTTAGAATGTACTATAGTACGCTTACTCCAAACTTACTTATGTGCCTACATATAAACCGTTGCGATGGTATATAACTTAGCAACGGTATAGAAAAGACTTTAAATAAATAAATAAATAAATAGACAATAGCAACATGGGATCTATTTACTGCTTGGGATCTTGCCAGGTGCTTGTGATCTGGCTTGGCCACTGTTGGAGGTGGGATGCTGGGCTTGACGCTTGGTCTGAGCAATTATGGCAATTCTTATTCCTTGTATTTCTTCAGCTTGGAGGAGTTATGGATGCAGAACAGCAAAGCAGCATTACACACTTTCACACTTTTTGGAAAAAGAGATCCCATGAGAAAAAGGTCAGCATTGTAGAAAACAATGTGAGAGAGATATGTTTTCATTCTAAACCTTAAGGGGGACATATTCAAAAGCTGTTTAATAGCTTAAATACTGATTTATCTAGGAAGAGAGCAGTCTGAAAATATCCCACTCTCAAACTGGCTAAAAGCATGCATGGGTTTCCACCAATGCATGTTGTGGAGCGCTAGGAGAGCGATCCCACTCCTGGGTGATGTGTGTCCTTGGGCCACGGCTCGACCCCAGAGGGCTCTGAAGAGGTGCCGCGGGAGGTGTGGCATGCCCGAGCATGGGCTGGACGGGAGCAGGGCTGGAGTGACATGGAAGACAGGCCCTCCTCCGGACCTGCACGCTTCGGAAGACCCAACAACGCAATGTTGGTCTTGTGAACAGTCCTCCGACCGTTCCCAGCCCTTTCGGACCTGCCGCAGGGTACGGCACGAAGCGGCAGGCCGGATGGAGGCCAGGACAGCGATGACTGGAACATGGATTCAGACGAGACTCAGGAACGACGTAGACGCAGGCATAGACGTGGACTCAGGACGAGGTGCAGGATCCATAGACGTGGTCTCAGGCATAGATGCAGGATCCTTAGACGTGGACTCAGGCAAAGACGTGGACTCAGGAATGAGGTGTAGGATGCATAGACGTGGACAGGCACAGGCGTGGACTCAGGACTGGATGCACAGAGGTGGAATCAGGAACGAGGGCTGAAGGTAGACATGGGCACTGACCCTCAGGGCGCCCTACTCAGGCCACCCGCCCTACTCAGGCCTTGTGCTGCACTCCTGGCAGCACAAGGCAAGGATCCGCTGCTCTCCTGGCAGCACAAGGCAAAGATACGCTGCTCTCCTGGCAGCACAAGGCAAGGATACGCTGCTCTCCTGGCAGCACAAGGCAGGTTAAAGCATCAGGATCAGGAACAAGGATAACTGGAACAGCAGGAACATCAGGACTGGAACACAGATACTGGAACAGGAGACACACCTCAGGGCTGGAACATGGACATCAGGAACAGCAGGAACATCAGGACTGGATCAAGAGACAGACCTTGGGACTGGAACGGCAGGCAGACATCAGGACTGAACGAGGAGCTCCGACAGGTAACACGAAACACAGGACCTTGCAGAAGTGCTGGAACACGGACGACTTCCTGGAGCGAAGGATCTCAGGAGTGACCAACTCCTTGCGAAGGCAAAGACACACTGAAAGCTGAGCCCTTTAGTAGGGCTGAGGTGGACAACGCCCAGGGAGGGGTCAGCAGGGGGCCACACCTGGCTGGCCCTTTAAGAGGAGCAGAGAGGCGCGCGCCCGCGCCCTAGGAAGCTGGAGAGAAGAGCTGGAAGCTGGTGGCGTCCTCAGCCACGTGGAGGGCCTGGACTGGAGCTGGGTGAAGGCAGGTCACTGGAGCAGCTCCCAGCTGCAAGGACAGAAGCAGGAGGAAGCAGAGAGAGGTAAGGCTGGCTGCAGAGGAAGCGGGGGAAGGGCTGACTGCAGGAACGGCTCCATGCCGTGAAGACAGCAGGCAGAGCAGAGAGCTGAAGCAGGCTGCAGGCACTGGCAGGGACGGCTTCCCAGCCAGGCAAGGACCCGGACTGAAACAGGCACTGGGAGAGACGGCCTGCTCGCTGAAGGTCCCGGGATCGCAGCAGCACGTCGGGGAAAGGCAGAGACAGCAGCTGAGGAGCAGACCGCATGGCAACAGCTGTGGGAACGGCCCAGCTGATTCAGGGAGAAAGAAGCAGCCCGACTGGCTGTGACTGTAACAAGGTAAGAGCCTGCCCACGCTCTTGCAGGCAGGAGCGTAACATGCATGTACTTCTAGCTGGATTAGAAAGTGACTTTTCAGAGGGCATGTTTAGGTCCAGGGAATAAAATGATGCATGCACCCAATATCTTCAACAGCACACGTGCCATTTCCCAGCCACAATTAACTTGCAGAAAAAGCAGATACAAAATATGCAGCCACTTTTAGTGGGCATATATTATACTAATTCTTAAAAAGGGAGCTTTCTCTTAAAATCTGCATTAAATGTGCACATTAATCATGTACCCTGGTAAAGAGTCCATCAAGCTAGGGTGAGAGAACATTGTAGAAATCTCATCTTCGTGTGACTTTCCTCACTCCAAATCATGTCAAATCTTCACTGATGTGTATTGTGCTGTTCATATATCTCCCTGTGCATGTAAAACTGGCCCCAAAACCCTAGACCACCACCAAAAGCTCACCTCAAATTACTAGCTGACCCTCCTTTAGTGGAAAAAAGAATTGATGATTATGAGAGCATTATACAGGTTCTTGCTCTCCCTTCACAGCTTAACACCAGGAAAAAATGTGCAATGATGTATTTCATTGCACCACTTTGAATACATT
This sequence comes from Rhinatrema bivittatum, assembly GCF_901001135.1. Classification (NCBI taxonomy): domain Eukaryota; kingdom Metazoa; phylum Chordata; class Amphibia; order Gymnophiona; family Rhinatrematidae; genus Rhinatrema; species Rhinatrema bivittatum. The sequence goes on along the minus strand of NC_042620.1, from coordinate 48,350,574 downwards.
TCAAAAACTTTGCACTGTATGTTGTGATAAATATCAAAACCAAGAGAATTTCAGCATGCTTTTGTATTTGATGGAATTTTCATATTTTTTACAGGTTCATTCTGCGCATGTCATTAAAGTTTTCCCAGCAAATGTGGTAAAACTGTGCATATAGTCATTAAAATTCAATGTAGATTTGGCAATGTGCAAATTCAAGTTCTTGGTGTGGTTGCATTCAGTTCTTAGCCAGGTTCTTCGCTTTGATTAAATTATAATCTGAATAGAATTAATTTGTCAAACGATTTCAAGAATTGTCATATGATCTCCAGAAATGTAAGGATACAATATGAATCTGCTGTATATAAGAGATATATATGGAAGAAATAACTATTTGTTCTTCCCACCATTAGAATTCTTAAAGGCCAGCACATTTACAGATAGTATGTGATATGCACTGCAATTTCCTAGATTGATTTTTGTGATGGTGTTAGCTTTAGAATGTGAATTGTCACTGCTAGAGAAAGAGTTCTCCTGGTCCAGATGGAACAGATGGCAATCATATAAACAATATCCCTGCAGCTAATTAACCATAACATATATACACATATATATATTCTTCCAAAGTTTAGTGTATGAGTTATTTGCTGCTGTACTATTTTATTATGCTTCATAATGATGCATTTACATTTCTCAGTGTACCAGTGGCCAAATATAGATTGGTTTCTATATTTAGTGTAAGATGTTTTTTTGTGAATGCCATTAAGCATGCTTCACTTAATAGGATTTTCCCTGAGACCAAAAATAAGCATCTAACCTTTTGTATACTTTGCTATCCTTTAAAAGAGCATCACAGATCCTTTTTTTCAAGACAGTTTTGCCATAGACACAAAAGAGAAGTAAACTTTAGAAAGCATACTCACATGGTCATTTCTTAACCAAACAAAATCATCTCTCTCTTTCTCCATATCTATATGTATCTATATATATCTATATCTATTTATCTATCTATCTATTTATCTATAGCTATTTATCTATCTATCTATCTATCTATATGTACATTTCCCTAGATTTTGGAAGACAGATATGAAACAATAATAAGCTGACAGACAGGCACAGACTCAAATGCACACATGTACACACAAGCACACTCTTAATTGAACTAGGCAATAATAAATAATTGGTGTTTCAAGCAAGGTTAGCTAGGTGATGACATAAGTTTTCATATTTTGAAGATTTTTGTTTGTTTCATCATAGTAGAAGGCAAGGATGCTCAAACCAGTCCTTGGGGCTCCACCAACCAGTCATGTTTTTGGGATATCTCTAATGAATATGCACGACATTTATTTTCATGTACTACCTCCTATGTATGCAAATATTTTTCATGCACATTCATTAGGGATATCGTGAAAACCTGACTAGCTACGGGTGTGGGTAGGGCCTAAGGACTGGTTTGAGCACCCCTGGTATAAGGCACATGTTAGCTTGCTCTGGGAACACTGAAGTACAGGGCTGGGTCTCAAGGTTCAAATAATTATAAGTTAATTATAAGTATAGAGAGACTGCCTTTATCAACTTATTACATGCTACTTTCAAGCATCTAATATCAACAGCTTGTATATCCTTGTTGAAATAATGCTGCCCGACATTTTAAGAGTTGTTATGTTTTATATGCTGTCCAGTTAAAAATGCAATATAAACTGAATTTTTTTGGGTGTCATAATTTGTGGCAACTTGCCAGAATTATCATAATTTAGTACATCTATCCCATGCCTAATTTATGGGTGCACTGAAGCAACTAGTGAAACAAATAAAGGATGTTTGTACGTTTTGCATTTTACTGTAGAAGAAAATCTATTTGTAATTTCTACCAGCAAAATATTCTTTTTCAAATCAACTAAAAAGTACAATTTTTTTAAATTAAGTTTCTTAACATTGCTTTTGTATTCTGAATTTGAACCCCCTTTGGGGATACTGAATCAAGTAGTAACTTGGTTGATGCCTGGTAGAACATGCTTTCTGTTTTTAACAGAGTTTAAAAAAAGCATTTTTACCAATATTTGATTAAATGAAAAAGGTTTACTTTTGTTTTTCTATTCTGTTATTGCGCACCAATAAGCCACTGCAATTTCCTGTGTAGGACAGATTATACTGATGACTGAGATCAGAGTTTGTGGTTTTTTTTTGCCCCATAGCATGATATGAATGAATCTTACCTCCATAGTCTTATTATGTCTCTTCCATAAAGCTTAAGTCAATGTAAGGAGAAGCACACTCATGGAATAGTTTAGGAATCAGTCATCCCTGTGAAAAAAGAAAAAGCAAAAAACTTTGAAGGAATAGAGTGCAAAAACATTTTCCTCCAGGGAACTCATTTGTTAGATCATCAACATAATAAACCAAATAGAGATTTGGTGGATAATATATATGATTCCTCTTTGTCTAGACACAAAGCCCCTAATTTACATTTCAAAAAGATAACTGCTTATAAAGTTGTCTAATAATTAAGGATGAGGGACCAATAATTGGCCAAAAAAAAATGGAACTGACAAACAGTATATGTCCAATGAATTTTATCTTCTCAGCAAGTTTTGTCCTTTATTCTTACTTGTATTATGTTATGAGAATGATTTTGATACATATTTAGTTGTGAATGGTGATAAATTATCCTAGGTGACCTATGTTATTACCAGATATTTTCAGATTTATTATGGCATATTTTTCTCTATTGAGCTGTAAAGCTCATCTCTAAATCTCATTGAATGTCCCAATATCAAACAATATATTCTTACATCTTGCACTAGCTCAAAAAATTATGAAGATCGTAGCTGTCTATTGTAAACTTCAGCTCTTGACTTGTAGGAACTGAAGGTTTTGTTCTCTCTTAATAAAGTATTTTGCCTTTCATGTCCTTTGTAGCAAAAAAGTAACTTAATGTTGGACTTTTAACAATTTTTTCCTATCTGGTCCATATAACAAAATGGGTAGATGGGGAGTCAGAGATGGTATGATACATTAGTAATGTATACAAGCATTCATATAAATTAAGATTTACTGTCCAGCAATACAAACAGCCAGGCTTAGGCTACGGAAACTGGCATTTTTCACACTCTGAAAAAATAAGATTGTAAAACTTACTGAAGGGGAAGAGAATGGATAGCTGCATTAGCAGCAGAATTTTCTCTTTACATCTGTTGGAAATAATTTTACAGCAGTGAAGTAGAAAATGAAAAGAGCCTCCATGGACCCAGCTTGCTTGCATTAGAAGCAGTTTGTATGATCCATGTCTACCTGAAAGCCTTTCCTTCCCAGCCTTAAAAAGGATTTTGACATTCAAATTTGATGTCCAGAGGGATATATACAAAGGGTATAAACAACCTTGTTTCATTCTGTTTATTTATTTATTTATTTGCCCATTTATAGTCTTTTTGGGTACCCTATCTAGGATACCTTACAAAGACTAAAAGAATATCAAGCAAGTGTAATAAACTAAACAACTGGATAACAATAGTAAGTAACTGTTTCTCCCAGTTCCTTTCTCAGCTTCTCTCTTCCTCGGGCTCCCTTACAGCCCTCCTCCTTGACTGCAACTCCCCTCTTGCCACCTGTTATCTCCCGCCCCGTTCTATGCATTTTCCATCTTTTGTTTGATGTAAACCGATATGATGTATCTACTAATATCGGTATAGAAAAACTGTTAAATAAATAAATAAATAGTAAGTTCAATCAGAGGAAGAATGCTGAAGGACTGGGGTCTTTAACTGACATTGAAAAGTGAGAAGAGATAGTGAACCCAGAATGTCGAAGGGAATTGCATTCCCTAGAAACGGAACTAGCAAAGGGAAAGCAGGAAATTGGGAAGATGCTTGCTTTGTGTGACGCACACTCAGCAGGATGAGATGTTGATAGTTATACAGTGAAGGTAGTCAAATATCATGCGATAAGGAAGGAGTCATAAGCAGGGAGTGGGGGCACCCCCTAGGAAGGCATATGAAGTAAGAAGAAGGACTTTGAACTGGATGTGCTAATGGGCAGGTAACCAAAGAAGGAAAGCAAGAAACGGAGAAGAATGGAAGTAGCTAACTAAACTTTTCCTGCTTCCTTAGTGCTTGGACTGAAGTTTCAGTTTTACAAAAAATAAATAAATAATAACATTAGTAAAGGACAGGGCAGATTTAAAACTAAAGGTATCAATTAAATTCCTGAACAACATGAATTGCCGAATATCTGGAGGCATTTGACCCTCAATATTTTTCTCAAGCTGCATATCTGACTCCATTCCAGGGAAATTTATTCTTGTGTCAATTTTTCAGAATAGAGGTCAAAGTCATAAACAAATGCATGTGCCTAGGATGTGGGTGGAACTGGAAAAGAGAAAAAAAAAAATCAATGGTTTGATTACTCATGTATGCAGTGATACCCTAACATCTGAAATTACAGAAACAAATGAGTAGAATGTGACAAATGATTTCATTTTTTAAATTTGGTTTATTTTTTTACAAAATGAATGGATAATGCCTCTGGAAGTCCCAATTTTTTTGCAATACGGCCATACGGCCGGCGCCATTTTGCAATACGGCAACGAGTGCAGGAGGTCGCTCCCGGACCCCCGCTGGACTTTTGGCAAGTCTTGTGGGGGTCAGGAGGCCCCCCCCCAAGCTGGCCAAAAGTCCCTGGGGGTCCAGCGGGGATCCGGAAGCAATCTCCTGTGCTCGTGACGTCGGGGGACAGGAACCAAAATGGCGCCAGCGCCGGCGCCATTTCTATTAACGCAGCCATGGCCCGAGAGTGGAAGATCACACCGGGACCCCCCCCACTGGACCCCAGGTAATTTAAAACATTTTGGGGGGTTCGGGAGGGTGGGGGATTTATTTTAAAGGGTCGGGGTGGGTTTTAGGGTTGTTTTAGTGTGCCGGTTTTCCCACCCTCCCCCGATTTACGATTTAAACGATTTTAAAAAAAACAAAACCGCAACGATCAGATTCCCTCCCCCCCCAGCCAAAATCGATCGTTAAGATGATCGATCACACGATTCACATCTCTACTGCTCAGTGCATCACATCATCTCCTCTATAAATCTTTTAAAATAAATCTTGAAATGCAAACATTTCAATAAATGTATTTAATTCATGATAGGGGTAATGATCAAGTAAAGCATGGTACCAAAATATTTATTTTACTAGTATTTCATCAAGGATTTACAACAAGAAAGAAAAACTGAAGTACACACGTATGGCTCATTATATTTCCGGTAAACTGCTACTTTCGGATCATTTTCAAATGACATACACATTTTTAATAAGCATGGGAAATCTATTATTTAAAGCAACTATAGATTGCATTTATAAATTGTACAATTTCAATACTAAAGAAAAACAAATATGCCTTATGTTTTCCTTTATCCTCCCTTTCCCATCCTTTCAATATATTCACACTCCATTCATATTAAATTTCTTCTAAATTTACATTTATTTATTGTAAAAATCTTATAATCAATGAATGCACAAACTGTCCACATGAATTCATATAACAAGCATTCCCATATTAGGACCATGCATAATTCCTCTTGGGTCAAAGACATTCACGACTTACACTTTTTCATCTTCCCTAATTCTGCTATAAAGATATAAAAACTGGATTATATGGATTTCAGACTTTTCAAAGCAGAGTTTTCAGTCCTCCATGCAGCAGAAATACTAAAGGACGTAATTCACTTAATGAACTGAGAAAATCTGACAGATCTAGCATCAGCTGGAACCTATTTTTAATTTGTTGCAGGTCATACTTTATGATATTGTACATTTGATCTAAGCATGTTCCATTCCATTGGTGCGTGCTTCTCAAATTAATGTTTGCCAGAGACTAGGTAATATCAATAATCCAGCATCGTTCTTTGAGGAAATATATTGGTGCTAACCAATGGAGCACAGAGAAATGATATGAGCATTTATGTGATTTATAGATCTACAAAATAGCAAATAACTGGAAATCTCTGCAATTGACAGTCTGGGTATGCTTTTAAACATCGTAAATGGGGTACACGACAGCCACAGTGCAGCATTAATCTTTACTGGTTGTTATAAATTGCCTCTAGCGCTTTCACAGTATACATTCTGGTACTTCGAGCAACCTTTCCAATGATTTGAAGTTTGAATTGGAGGGGGGGGGTGCGAGGGGGGAGCATGTGATCTGTTTAAAAAAATAGCAAGACTAAAAGAATTTGCCCTTGTTGCACACGCATCAAGGCCATTTGTTCATTTAGCTGTGCTTACTTTTTGCAAAATCCTTATTTTTTTTTTCTTTAATAATTTTTATTCTGCGTCCGCCCAATACAGTAACATAACATAGTAATATGGGCATCATAAGAACATAAGAATTGCCATATTGGGTCAGATCAAGGGTCCATCAAGCCCAGTGGCCAATCCAAGTCACAGGTACGTGGCAAGTATCCAAACATTAAATAAATCTCAAACTACTATTGCTTAAATTAATAGCAGTTTATGGCTTTTCCTCTGGAAACTTATCCAAACCTTTTTTAAACCTAGTTACACTAACTGCTGTAAGCACATTCTCTGGCAATGAATTCCAGAGCTTAACTATGTGCTGAGTGAAAAAAATTGTAGAGTGATCCACAAGTATGTATGTAAATGGCTGAACATATATTTTGCTGTCATATGAAAATCACAAACCAGACTATTTGATAACCTATACATTTTCTAGATCAGTGCTGATTATTGCTGAAGAAAACAATATGCATTTTAATACTAAGATGTACTTGTGGCCCTGCAAATAGGGGTCAATTTTCAAAGGGTTTGGACTAACTTTTGGAGTTAGCCCTTTTAAAAATGTACTAATATAGTTACTGTGATCTTGGCTTTCTTGAGTCTAGCAGTTTGCTGGTTAGTAATGCTAAAAAAAGATGATCTCTAGATGTTGAATTGTCACTCTAAGGTGGATCTTGCAGGCAGAGGAAAGCTGCTGATCCTGAGGGAGGTGGATCACCAAGCAACATACCCATACTAAATACAAGGGCATTTTTTTTACTATTAAGCCTCCAGCTGCAAGCTATTTCCTTATACACCGCAACCGGTAATCTGTCACCCAGTATCTGTTCACTGCCATATTCAGTCAATACTTGGTGGCCCTAGGTCTTTACTAAAGTCTCTTTGGCACATATTCATTTAGGAAAGAGGCCCCTACTTGTGTATCCAGTCAGGCCTTCACTTATCTAGCATAGATGAGGATTGCAAAGTGGAGATCTCTCCTTGATCTTGCAGACATGTCACTGTAGCAGCAGCAGCAGATGCTGTGGATCATGGATCATTGGTTCATCCATTTGGGCTGGAAAGCAAGTACTCCAGAAACCATATGTGAGCTGTTTAGGCATGGTAGTATTAGGATTTGCAGCCATAGCACTCACCCTAGTCAGCCACAGACGCAGCCAGATCCAGCTCTGCAGCGGAGATGCTGCCGCAGTGCTGCCCGGCTGTGAGCTTCCCTAGGCGCGCACACATCATGTGGCGCCTCTTGTCGGCTCTGCAGTAGGAATCCCAAATATCGGCGCTCTCTGATGACATCACACGGCTGGGTATATAAGGCCCAACTACACACCCTACCTTGCCTCAGCAATGGCTCTTCTGCTTACAGTACAGGTTGCTACTTCCTGCATTCCTGGTTCCTGCCATCCAGCCTTGTCTTCCAGCCTTATTTGTCCAGCCTTGCCTCATCCAGCCTTGTCTTCCAGCCTTACTTGTCCAGCCTTGCCTTATCCAGCCTTGCCTTGTCCAGACTTGCCTTCTAGTCTTGCCTCATCCAGTCTTCCCTCGTCCAGCTTTGTCTTGTCTCCCTTACTTGTCTCATCCAGTGTCTTTAGTGTGTCTTTGTCCACCCTTGGCTTGCCTCTTCAGATCCTGACCTTTTGATTTGACATGACCAAATTTGCCTGCCGCCTGGATCTGACCTCTTGCCTGGACCTGGCTAATCCTCCTAGCTGCCTGCCCTGACCTTGGCCTGTATCTGACTCTGTTAGCCTGCTGCCTGCCCTGACCCTGGTGTGTCTCTAGACTCTAGTTATCACCACCACTTTAGGGACCTGGCTAAATCCTGCCAGTCACCAGAACCCAAGGGCTCAACCAGCAGGGGAGGTGGCTGGTAAAGGTGAAGCTCTAGTCTGGCCCGATACCATTTGCCCACTGTCGGTGTAGGCCTCTGCGTCAACTACGCCATAGCACTAAGGGCTCACACACATGCATTCAGTCACAGGTAGATGTGCAAGTGCGCGGGAACCAAAACCAGTGGAATATTTTGGAGGCAGCTAATTCCACCTATTGAGGCAGCAGGCCAGCATGCTCACTCGCCCTAACATCCCAGTGATTCATCTGGGCAGTGATGACCTTGATAACTGTTCATATCTGCAGTTCATTAAAGCTATAAACAAGGACATTTTGAAATTGACGACCTGATTTGAGGTATGCAGATCCTTTGGTTAGGCATTGTCCCCTGCTGTTTCTGGAGACATCAAAGATTATAGAATACCAGAGAGGTGCACAAATATGCCATGACTGGACTAGCATGGAGTCTGCTGGATTGTACAGGAGTGATGAAGTATACTCTCAGATATTGGGCAGGACCCATTTAACAATTCCTTTCAGGAGGCCCAGGAGGGAGAGCAGGGCTACAGTATTAAAGGTGGTGTGGATGAAGGCTGGGGAAAGTCGGCCGTGGCAGGTTATCTGAGCGAAAGTGGATTGAGCAGGAGCCAAATGCTTGGGGAGGCTGCTCAGGGAGGAAGGAAAGGGAAATATCTCTCCTCCTGGCCAGGCAGTCTCAATAGAGGAAAGGAGTTACTGGGGTCACTTTGTCACCAGACCTAGACAGGTCACACAGTGGCAGGAAATTCTGGGTAGCTGTTGTTGCGTTCGTTCCTGTTCTCGCCCTCACTTCACCCTCTCTACCTTAGTGGCGATTCCCTTCGGGTCTGATGGACAGATGCTGCCGCGGTTTCTCCTTGCCATACTTCCTAGACTCCCCGGGCTGGCCTGATGCTGCAGATCCACCATGTTCCTGATGATGTAAGGGCGTGCGTGTGCTCCAGAGTTTGTACCGGCAAGGGCGCGAACCTCAGGGCATCCCCCCATAGTGACGTCATCTGCTTCCAGCTTAAAAGGTCTTTGCTTGCAACTACAAATCGAGTTAGCAAGGGGAATTCTTTCTCCGCTGCTCTGCCTCCACCAACTTACCTAGGGGTACCCGCTCCTCGGGGGCCCCGCTCTCTCTTCTTGATTTCAGATTGCTAAGATGGGATCCAGAACTCGCTCCACGACGGCCCACATCCCTGAATGCTCAGAAGACTCCTTTCTACCTGGAAGCGATCACTGACGTGAATACTGTGAGTTCTATTACAGATAGGAATCGGTACTCGCACCACGAGGGCCTATGTTCCTAATCTCCGAAGACTCCCTTCTGTCTAAGACGTTATTGCAAGTAAGGAGATCATGAGTCATTATTGCAGATTGCAGATAGGAACCAGTACTCGCTCCACGAGGGCTCATGTTCTTAAATCCCTTCTCAACTCTCTTCTATATCAGAAGCTATCATATACCTATATTTTGTGAATTACTATTATAGATTGCAGATAGGAACCAGTACTTGCTCCACGAGGGCCTATGTTCCTAAAACCCTCCAAAGACTTCTATTCCAGAAGCCATCTCATACACAGATATTGTGAGTTCTCATTCCAGACTGCATATAGGAACCAGTACTTGCCTACGGCTCCTGTTCCTGAATATACTGAAGACTCTCTGTTGCATAGAAACCATTACAGATATCTACAATTGTGAGTGTATCATCTACTACTGGTTATGTATCCAGCATATCCTGGCTACTCACTACCTATAGTCTCTCTCTACAGCTCAGCAACCCAGAGACCGCAATTCCAGTATCAGAAGGACTTCAGCCCTGCCGGGCACATCAGCTCACTACTGCCACCTCTGGTGGTTCTACTTCCTGTCTAATAAAGAACTATCTGTGTTTGTCTCTATACTCCAGCCTAGCCGGTGGTCCCTCTCAGGATATCCTCCTGGGGGCGCTGTCATCTGCCATCGGCCCAGGGATTCACCAATTTACTTTAAGTGTTCATTCCTTACACTACTAGAGTGGTATTATACAGACTGCCACTCTGTGGGAAGCCAACCCACCACAGATCATTAACTCCGCCTACGGAGTATTACAATTGGTAGCTCTTCCCCTTGACAGGGTGATCCATAACAGATTGCTAACTCCCTGGCGGACTTATAACAGATTGCCAACTCCTCCCCTTGGCGGGATGATTTATTACAGATTCTAACTCCACCTCTGGGGAGCAGTTTCTACAGATTGCTACTCCTAGCAGCAGGGATTGATAACAGATTGTTAACTCTTCCCTCTCCAGGAGGAGATCCATAACAGATTGCTGACTCCTCCCTCTACAGGAGGAGCTTGATAACAGATTGCTAACTCCAAGCAGCAGATTTATAACAGGCATGAGCTGGGACCAACCAAACCAGAATGGAGTAGCTTTGCTGATAATATGGTGAGGTCTTAGATCAGTGGTTCTCAACCTTTCTAATGCCGTGACCCCGCAATACAGTTCCTCATGTTGTGGTGACCCCTCGCCCTGCCCTCGCCCTGCGAGGGCGGGGTGAGGGCGGGGCGAGGGTGGGGCTTTGGTCATATGGGGGCGGGGTTATGGATGGGGTTGGATTTTAGTGCATACTTATTTATTATGACATTTATAAACAGAACCACCATTCCTCATAAAACAATAAAATTAAACATAAAGCATCAGTTATAATAGTAAAACCATACTAATAAAAGAATATTTTAAAATTACTGATAAATAGAATTTCTATTAATTAAAATCATATACATTTTATAATTTCCCAAACACCAATAAAATATTTCAAAACAGCACATATATCAAATAACACACAATAATTAAAACTAATAAGGATTTTAAAAAGCCCCTGCTGTCCATACATGGGAGCTCTTGATTTCCAGTCACCCTGATATTGTCGAGGATTAGGAGGTTATCCTCTCTCTCTCACACATACTCACATGTCCATTCTCTCTCACACACATACACTGTCACATACATACACATTCATGCTCTTATACCCACCATAACCTCTCACTCTCACAGACACTGATACACTCTCAGGGTGTAAGACACTCTCTTCACCCCACCCCCCCACTCACACACACTCTTACTCCCCTGGATTTTCTCATACACACTCATGCTCTCACTCTTACTGGCTCCCTCACAACCTCAGAGCCTCTCAGATAAAACTCTATGCAGCAGAAATAATGCTGAATGTTGAGAATTGTGTTATGCAGACTAATCTGGAAAATGCACTAATTTCTACATGAGTCATAATGAATCAGTCCTCAGCTGCAGGCTTCAATTGATTATCCTGGCTCCCTTAATGTTTGCCAAATACAGTTCATGTGTAACAGCAATCCTAATTCTCCACCAGATCAAGCTGATTTCACATCCCACTTCATACTTTGTCACCTCCAGCTGAGTCAAACAATTAATCTAATTACTGCCACGTGGCTATTGGGGAGGCGCTGATTGCTGCTATTGGCACTGAAGCCCATTCTGCTGCCTCCTTTGTGCAGGCCCCATGGGTTTCCACTTCCTCCATGTTGATCTCGTACATTGTGAGATCCGCCATAGAGAAAGTGCTACTCTTGCACATTCCCAAAGATTACATGTACCAATCAGTAAAAAGTAATTTTTTTTTTTTTTACATCAGCTTCCCTTTCTTATTTTTTTGCCATTTCCTTTTATATTGCCTTTTTTTCTATTTCTTTTCTCTCCACCTATCTTCTTCCCTCAAACACACAGTCAGGTTCTCATTCTCACGTGCATTTCTCTCTCACACACACATACACACACAGGCTCTCACTGTCACATGCTCTCTCTCTCATGCAATCATTCATACACACAGTCTCTCACTGGCACAGGCTGTCTGAGTCTCACACACAAGCTCTCTCACACCCCCACATGCTGCCTTGCTCAAGCACAGGCTCTCACTCTAACATGCTGTCTCTTTCACACACACAGAGGCTCTCACATGCTGTCTCTGCAAACACACACAGTCTCTCAACTCACTCTCACACACAATCTCTCAACTCATCTCATACTCGCACACACCTCTCTCTCACCTCTGGGCCTCTTCTTTACGGGTTGCCACAGGATGGGCTCTGCAGCGGCCCTAGTCTTCCCGGCCCCGCTGCTCCTCTTCTGCACGCGGCTGAAGCACCTCTTCTACCCACGCGGCTGACGCGCCTCCTCCTTCCTGCCCGTGTGGCTCCGGCAACATTTGTCTTCCGGGGCAGGGCGGGCAGGAAGGAAGTAGGAGGAGCACCTGCAGTGGCTGATACCCTCCTTCCTGCCTGCGCGGCTCCAGCCACATACTTTACTGCGACGCGCTAGCTTTTTGGGCCATGTCTCTTCCAGTGGCGTAGCCAGAATTGATTTTTTTGGGTGGGCACAAGGTTAACATGGGTGGGCTGTAGGCATGCAGGTCTACTAGTTGTTTTTTTTACTGATAAATAATGCCAAATTATGCAGCATAGCATTCACATCTACGCCTAAGTATGAGGTTTACTTAATGATACAAACATAATTCACGGTGATTTGTGGTACTTTAGCCTTCTTATTATTACAATTTTATACACGGCTCCTACCTGTCCATAAATTTTGAGAGAGAGGTTGTGTTGCTTATATTTAAATTGCTAACATCTCAAAATATAGATATATATTTTTACCTTTGTTGTCTGATCTTTATATTTTTCTAATCAGTTGGTCCTGGTCTCTTTTTCCCATTTTTTCCCTTATAGCTCATTTCCTAATTCCTTTTCAGTGTCTTTCTTCTATTACTGTCTTCTTCCCTTCCACACACACACACATACACGCTTTCTCTCACAGACTCCCTCTCACACACTCAAGCTGTCACTCTCATATGCTCTCCCCCCCCCCCCCCCCCCAACAAGCTCACATTCTCTGCAGACACACATACAAGTTCTCACTTTCTCACCCCTCCCCAGGCTTATATTCTTATGCACACACAGACGCACATCCAGGCACCCATTCTCACCCACACACATAAACCCAGACTCCCATTCTCACCCACAAAGCCATGCTCCCAGTCTCATCCACACATATTCAAGCTCCCATTCTCATCCATACATATACACATTTAAGGTCCTATTCTCACCCACACATACACACATTCAAGCACCCATTCTTATCCACATATTCAAGCTTCCATTCTCACCCACCCACACAAACCCAGGCTCTCATTCTCACCCATATATACACACATTCAAGCTCCCATTCTCACCCACCCACAAACCCAGGCTCCCATTCTCAACCACACATACACACATTCGAGCTCCCATTCACCCACATATTCAAGCTTCCATTCTCACCCACATACACACCCAGGCTCCAGTTTTCACACCCACACACACTCCCATTCTCATCCACACATACACATTCAAGCACGTGCACAGCTTCCGCTTTCTCCCCCAGAGCAGGAAGATCAGCTGCCTCTCCTGCTGCCACCGGCCTCCTGCTATCTTCGGGCGTCGGGCCGAACTTCCTGTCGGGGGGGGGGGGGAGCGGAAGCGCAGCGCACAACGTACGCTTCCTCCCTCCCCCCCCACCCCAAGCAGGAAGATCGGCCCGACGCCCGAAGATAGCAGGAGGCCGGTGGCAGCAGGAGAGGCAGCTGATCTTCGTGCTTTGGGGGAGAAAGCGGAAGCTGTGCGCGGCGCTTCCGCTCCCCCAAACAGGAAAATTGGCTGGCCGTTTGGCCCGAAGATAGCAGGAGAACGGGTGGCAGCAGGAGAGGCAGCTGATCTTCCTGCATTGGGGGGAGGAAGCGGAAGCTGCGCGCGGCGCTTCCGCTCCCCCCCCGAACAGGAAGACCGGTTGGCCATACGGCCGCAGCAGCGCTTCCCCATGTGTGCCGTGATGGCGCGCGAGGCGTGGGTTCTCTTGTTCGCTGTCGCGGGGATGGGATCCTGCGACAGCCTTGCAGTTCCGGTGCCAGTTGGGTGGGCACCTGCCCACCCGTGGCTACGCCACTGGTCTCTTCCCTTTTGGGGTTGGAGGAGGCAGGTCTCCAGCTTCGCCCCGCCTCCCCGCAGCAGCCGCGGCGCCACGGACCGGCAAAAAACCCCAACGGCCCGGTACTGGTCCACGGACCGGTGGTTGGGGACCTGCTTTAGGCGACCCCTGTGTTTTGGTCGTTCGACCCCTGCCGGGGTCGCAACCCACAGGTTGAGAACCGCTGCTCTAGGTATATCCCCATTTTGTCAACGTCCATATATTTCAAATTCAAAACTCAGGTCTTCGTGTGACTTCTTTGTATCTTATTTGCAATATCAAACCATACTGTCTGATGGTCACTTGTACTCAGGTGGGCACCTGTATGTACATTAGAGAAATTATCCCCATTTGAACATAAGAACATGCCATACTGGGTCAGACCAAGGGTCCATCAAGCCCAGCATCCTGTTTCCAAAAGTAGCCAATCCAGGCCATAAGAACCTGGCAAGTACCCAAAAACTAAGTCTATTCCATGTTACCTTTGCTAGTAATAGTGGTGGTTATTATCTAAGTCAACTTAATTAATAGCAGGTAATGGACTTCTCATCCAAGAACTTATCCAATCCTTTTTTGAACCCAGCTACACTAACTGCACTAACCACATCCTCTGGCAACAAATTCCAGAGTTTAATTGTGCGTTGAGTGAAAAAGAACTTTCTCCGATTAGTTTTAAATGTGCTACATGCTAACTTCATGGAGTGCCCCCTAGTCTTTCTATTATCCGAAAGAGTAAAAAAACGATTCACATCTACCCGTTCTAGACCTCTCATGATTATAAACACCTCTATCATATCCCCCCTCAGCCGTCTCTTCTCCAAGCTGAAAAGTCCTAGCCTCTTTAGTCTTTCCTCATAGGGGAGCTGTTCCATTTCCTTTATCATTTTGGTAGCCATTCTCTGTACCTTCTCCATTGCAATTATATCTGTTTTGAGATGCGGCGAATATTCAAGGTGCAGTCTCACCATGGAGCGATACAGAGGCATTATGACATTTTCCGTTTTATATACCATTCCCTTTCTAATAATTCCCAACATTCTGTTTGCTTTTTTGACTGCCGCAGCACAGTGAACTGATGATTTCAATGTGTTATCCACTATGACGCCTAGATCTCTTTCTTGGGTAGTAGCACCTAATATGGAATAGGGATGTGAATCGTTTTTCAACGATTAAAATTATCGTCCGATAATGTTTATATCGTCTTAAATCGTTATAGAACACGATACAATAGAAATTCTAACGATTTATCGTTAAAAATCGTTAAATCGTGTTAGTGCGCACTAACTCGAGTTAGTGCGCACTAACTCCCCGTTAGTGCGCACTAACTCGATTTAGTGCGCACTAACTGAAAATGATACAAATAAACACTTTCCAGGTCACTGAAGGTCAGTTAGGAATGAATATGTGTTCCTATTGGCTGGCTGCCCTCTTATCTATTGATATTACCAAGGTTACCACTGAGGTGATGGTTGGGGGGATGGGAAATGGAACTGGAAACTAACGAACACCAACAGAAAATGAAACAAAGTGTTCACACTTCCCAGGTCAGTAAAGGTCACTTAGGAATGAATATGTATGTATGTATTCCTATTGGCTGGCTGTGCTCTTATCTATTGATGTTACCAATATGGTTGGGGGGATGTGAAATGGAAACAGTTGGAAGCTTGACAAAAAAAGTAATGTAATGATCAGCACTCACGTGACTAGAACTTGTTTGTTTATTATTTTTGTTAGCAGGCACCTGAAATGCTAGTGCATGTTGAATTTGCCAATCACTGTGCATTTTAGAAAGGTGGTCCTGGCTGGAACTGTACACAGTTCAAATATATGTAATTGATTGTTGGTAAGTGTATTTTTTAAGTAGCCACACTGGCACCAGTATGTTTACTTTTCCTCCTACTTAACTCACTAGCTCAGCTTTGTAAGAAGGGCTTCTCTGCTTGTGTGTTGTTTTTGTTTGGTGTGAGGAGAGCAGAAACATCAGATCTTTATTCAATCTACTACAGTCATCTCTTACAGTGCCCTATCCCTATTAATACCAGGAGTGTTGTGATCTTCCTGCACACAGTGCCCTAACCCTGATACCAGTCTGAGACAGCTCCCTCCCTGCATTACTAGTGAGAGGCTGGCTTCACAGACAGGGGGGAGCTGCCTGACCCTCACTCCTGACTTCCCCCATGTCCCAGCTAGTGAATGGTGTGTGGGTGAGGGGGGGGGGGGAGGATGGTGAAGTCTGAGACAGCTCCCTCCCTGCATTACTAGTGAGAGGCTGGCTTCACAGACAGGGGGGAGCTGCCTGACCCTCACTCCTGACTTCCCCCATGTCCCAGCTAGTGAATGGTGTGTGGGTGAGGGGGGGGGGGGGGGGAGGATGGTGAAGTCTGAGACAGCTCCCTCCCTGCATTACTAGTGAGAGGCTGGCTTCACAGACAGGGGGGAGCTGCCTGACCCTCACTCCTGACTTCCCCCATGTCCCAGCTAGTGAATGGTGTGTGGGGGAGGGGGGGGGGGGAGGATGGTGAAGTCTGAGACAGCTCCCTCCCTGCATTACTAGTGAGAGGCTGGCTTCACAGACATGGGGGAGCTGCCTGACCCTCACTCCTGACTTCCCCCATGTCCCAGCTAGTGAATGGTGTGTGGGTGAGGGGGGGGGGAGGATGGTGAAGTCTGAGACAGCTCCCTCCCTGCATTACTAGTGAGAGGCTGGCTTCACAGACAGGGGGGAGCTGCCTGACCCTCACTCCTGACTTCCCCCATGTCCCAGCTAGTGAATGGTGTGTGGGTGAGGGGGGGGGAGGATGGTGAAGTCTGAGACAGCTTCCTCCCTGCATTACTAGTGAGAGGCTGGCTTCGCAGACAGGGGGGAGCTGCCTGACCCTCACTCCTGACTTCCCCCATGTCCCAGCTAGTGAATGGTGTGTGGGTGAGGGGGGGGGGGGGAGGATGGTGAAGTCTGAGACAGCTCCCTCCCTGCATTACTAGTGAGAGGCTGGCTTCACAGACAGGGGGGAGCTGCCTGACCCTCACTCCTGACTTCCCCCATGTCCCAGCTAGTGAATGGTCTGTGGGTGAGGGGGGGGGGGGAGGATGGTGAAGTCTGAGACAGCTCCCTCCCTGCATTACTAGTGAGAGGCTGGCTTCACAGACAGGGGGGAGCTGCCTGACCCTCACTCCTGACTTCCCCCATGTCCCAGCTAGTGAATGGTGTGTGGGTGAGGGGGGGAGAGGATGGTGAAGTCTGAGACAGCTCCCTCCCTGCATTACTAGTGAGAGGCTGGCTTCGCAGACAGGGGGGAGCTGCCTGACCCTCACTCCTGACTTCCCCCATGTCCCAGCTAGTGAATGGTGTGTGGGTGAGGGGGGGGGGAGGATGGTGAAGTCTGAGACAGCTCCCTCCCTGCATTACTAGTGAGAGGCTGGCTTCACAGACAGGGGGGAGCTGCCTGACCCTCACTCCTGACTTCCCCCATGTCCCAGCTAGTGAATGGTGTGTGGGTGAGGGGGGGGGGGGGGAGGATGGTGAAGTCTGAGACAGCTCCCTCCCTGCATTACTAGTGAGAGGCTGGCTTCGCAGACAGGGGGGAGCTGCCTGACCCTCACTCCTGACTTCCCCCATGTCCCAGCTAGTGAATGGTGTGTGGGTGAGGGGGGGGGGAGGATGGTGAAGTCTGAGACAGCTCCCTCCCTGCATTACTAGTGAGAGGCTGGCTTCACAGACAGGGGGGAGCTGCCTGACCCTCACTCCTGACTTCCCCCATGTCCCAGCTAGTGAATGGTGTGTGGGTGAGGGGGGGGGGAGGATGGTGAAGTCTGAGACAGCTCCCTCCCTGCATTACTAGTGAGAGGCTGGCTTCACAGACAGGGGGGAGCTGCCTGTCCCTCACTCCTGACTTCCCCCATGTCCCAGCTAGTGAATGGTGTGTGGGTGAGGGGGGGGGTGGATGGTGAAGTCTGAGACAGCTCCCTCCCTGCATTACTAGTGAGAGGCTGGCTTCACAGACAGGGGGGAGCTGCCTGACCCTCACTCCTGACTTCCCCCATGTCCCAGCTAGTGAATGGTGTGTGGGTGAGGGGGGGGGGGAGGATGGTGAAGTCTGAGACAGCTCCCTCCCTGCATTACTAGTGAGAGGCTGGCTTCGCAGACAGGGGGGAGCTGCCTGACCCTCACTCCTGACTTCCCCCATGTCCCAGCTAGTGAATGGTGTGTGGGTGAGGGGGGGGGGAGGATGGTGAAGTCTGAGACAGCTCCCTCCCTGCATTACTAGTGAGAGGCTGGCTTCACAGACAGGGGGGAGCTGCCTGACCCTCACTCCTGACTTCCCCCATGTCCCAGCTAGTGAATGGTGTGTGGGTGAGGGGGGGGGGGGGAGGATGGTGAAGTCTGAGACAGCTCCCTCCCTGCATTACTAGTGAGAGGCTGGCTTCACAGACAGGGGGGAGCTGCCTGTCCCTCACTCCTGACTTCCCCCATGTCCCAGCTAGTGAATGGTGTGTGGGTGATGGGGGGGGGGGTGGATGGTGAAGTCTGAGACAGCTCCCTCCCTGCATTACTAGTGAGAGGCTGGCTTCACAGACAGGGGGGAGCTGCCTGACCCTTACTCCTGACTTCCCCCATGTCCCAGCTAGTGAATGGTGTGTGGGTAAGGGGGGGGGAGGATGGTGAAGTCTGAGACAGCTCCCTCCCTGCATTACTAGTGAGAGGCTGGCTTCACAGACAGGGGGGAGCTGCCTGACCCTCACTCCTCCGGGGTATTGTGATCTTCCTGCACACAGTGCCCTATCCCTGATACCAGGGGTGTTGTGATCTTGCTGCATGCAGTGCCCTATCCCTATTAATACCAGGAGTGTTGTGATCTTCCTGCATGCAGTGCCCTATCCCTATTAATACCAGGAGTGTTGTGATCTTCCTGCATGCAGTGCCCTATCCCTGATATCGGGATGTGTGCAAGAAGATCACAACACCCCCGGTATCAGGAATAGGGCACTGTGTGCAGGAAGATCACAACACCCCCAGTATCAGGAATAGGGCACTGTGTGCAGGAAGATCACAACACCCCTGGTATTAGGGATAGGGCACTGTGTGCAGGAAGATCACAACACTCCTGGTATTAATAGGGATAGGGCACTGTGTGCAGGAAGATCACAATACCCCTGGTATCAGGGTTAGGGCACAAGTTCTAGTCACATTGACTGATCACATTACTTGTTTTGTCAAGCTACCAACTGTTTCCATTTCCCATCCCCCATATACTGTCAGTAGGAAACTTGGTAACATGAATAAATAAGAGGGCAGCCAATAGGAATACATATTCATTCCTAAACTGACCTTAACTGACCTGAAAAGTGTCAAATTGTATCATTTTCAGTTAGTGCGCACTAACTCCCAGTTAGTGCGCACTAACTCCCGTTAGTGCGCACTAACTCGAGTTAGTGCGCACTAATCGGAAAAAACGATTTTTAACGATTTTTTAACTAAAAAATCGTGCCTAAGACGATTTTCTTGCCCTGCCACACGATTTCTATCGTTAAGACGATATGGAAAATGATTCACATCCCTAATATGGAACCTAACATTGTGTAACTATAGCATGGGTTATTTTTCCCTATATGCATCACCTTGCACTTGTCCACATTAAATTTCATCTGCCATTTAGATGCCCAGTTTTCCAGCCTCACAAGGTCTTCCTGCAATTTATCACAATCTGCTTGTGATTTAACTACTCTGAACAATTTTGTGTCATCTGCAAATTTGATTACCTCATTCGTCGTATTTCTTTCCAGATCATTTATAAATAGATTGAAAAATAAGGGTCCCAGTACAAATCCCTGAGGCACTCCACTGCCCACTCCCTTCCACTGAGAAAATTGTCCATTTAATCCTACTCTCTGTTTCCTGTCTTTTAGCCAGTTTGTAATCCACAAAAGGACATTGCCACCTATCCCATGACTTTTTACTTTTCCTAGAAGCCTCTCATGAGGAACTTTGTCAAATGCCTTCTGAAAATCCAAGTACACTACATCTTTCGTTCACCTTTATCCACATTTTTATTAACTCCTTCAAAAAAGTGAAGCAGATTTGTTGGTAAAACCATGCTGACTTTGTTCCATTAACCATGTCTTTCTATATGTTCTGTGATTTTGATGTTTAGAACACTTTCCACTATTTTTCCTGGTACTGAAGTCAGGCTAACCGGTCTGTAATTTCCCGGATCTCCCCTGGAGCCCTTTTAAATATGGGGGTTACATTAGCTATCCTCCAGTCTTCAGGTACAATGGATGATTTTAATGATAGGTTACAAATTTTTACTAATAGGTCTAAAATTTCATTTTTTAGTTCCTTCAGAACTCTGGGGTGTATACCATCAGGTCCAGGTGATTTACTACTCTTCAGTTTATCAATCAGGTCTACCACATCTTCTAGGTTCACCGTGATTTGGTTCAGTCCATCTGAATCATTACCCATGAAAACCTTCTCCAGTACGGGTACCTCCCCAACATCCTCTTCAGTAAACACCAAAGAAATGAAATCATTTAATCTTTCCATGATGGCCTTATCTTCTCTAAGTGTCCCTTTAACCCCTCGATCATCTAACGGTCCAACTGACTCCCTCACAGGCTTTCTGCTTCGGATATATTTAAAAAAGTTTTTACTGTGAGTTTTTGCCTCTATGGCCAACTTCTTTTCAAATTCTCTCTTAGCTTGTTTTATCAATGTCTTACATTTACCAATGTCTTTCATTTACCAATTTACCAACATTTACCAATGTTTATGCATTTTCCTATTTTCATCTGTTGGATCCTTCTTCCAATTTTTGAATGAAGATCTTTTGGCTAAAATAGCTTCTTTCACCTCCCCTTTTAACCATGCCGGTAATCGTTTTGCCTGCTTTCCACCTTTCTTAATGTGTGGAATACATCTGGATTGTGCTTCTAGGATGGTATTTTTTAACAATGACCACGCCTCTTGCACACTTTTTACTTTTGTAGCTATGCCTTTCAGTTTTTTTCTAACTATTTTTCTCATTTTATGAAAGTTTCCCTTTTGAAAGTTTAGCACGAGAGCCGTGGATTTGCTTACTGTCCCCCTTCCAGTCGTTAATTCAAATTTGATCATATTATGATCACTATTGCCAAGCGGCACTAGGTCAAGTACCACACCCTCCCTTGTGGGATGCATTACTATTTGTTTGAGGATAGGCCCCTGGAGGGTATCTTCCCTATTTCTCATAGATTCCGCAGAAGGGATATTCCAGTCTATGGCCGGCAGATTAAAATCTCCATTGAGCAGCACTTCTCCCTTCTTTCCCATCTTTTCAATGTCTTCGATCAGATCTCTGACAAGCTCTTCTGTCTGAATAGGAGACCTATAGATTATACCAGTGTAAATGGAAGCACCATCTTCTTTTCTTTAGAAAAACCCATAATGCTTCTTCCCTTCCCCATTTTCCTTGCATTTCGATTGCTTGGATATTGCTTCTGACATAAAGTGCTTCTCCTCCCCCTTTCCTTCCTTAATAAGTCTGTCCTTCCTTAATAAGTTTTAGCCAGGGATGGCTATATCCCAGATATGTGACTCTGTGAACCATGTCTCTGTAACAGCAATGATGTCCAGACTTGCTTCCAGACTATGAGCATTTGTGCTCATACCTTTCCAGCTTCCCTCCTTCAGGTTACTGTTCCTTGGACTTCTTTTGTGTCTTATTCAGCTGAATTTTGTTATCTTTTTCACCCATTTCTTGGCGATGTGGGCGGTGACATTCCAATTTTTTTCTGCCACTTCCATCCTCTAGTTTAAATGCCTTAAGGTATAGAAGTTGAATTTATCACTTAGGATCTATTTTTGTGCCACAGATAGATGTAAGCCATCTTTGACATAGAGCCTTTTACTGTTCCATACTTGGTCCCAGCTGCCAATATATCCAAAACTTCCTTCCACACACCAAGTTTTGAGCCATGCATTGAAGTTATCTATATGCCTTAGACTCTCATTCCCCTTTCCATAGACTATAACACTTCTGAAAAAGCAATAGCCTTTGCTTGTGACTAATCTGCTTCACCAAAGTCTGGAAATCTCTTTGTACCACTTAGATGTTGTTTCTAGCAAGATCATTGGTTCCCAGATGGATGATAATATCAACTTCAGAGTCCTTACTTTCTTCTTTGATTGCTTTGACAATCTGAATAGCATTTCTACCATCTTTTAACTGTAGTGTTCCCCTCGAGTTCCCAAATTAGTGCCTCTTATGACTGAGTTCCAGCACAATGAGCTTTTTCTTATGGTTTTAGGTTGTATTATGGAATTTCTGTGTGCATTAGGTTTCTTCTTTCCTTTCAGATACCACTTCAATCTCCATTGCTAGAACTTCTTCATTATTCAATGCAGAGAAGGCACTGGATAATGAGAGAGAGTGGGTGTCTCCACATTACAGGTCTTATTCTACCAGAGCCCATTGTAATCCATTTATTCTTGGATTTCTGCATGCTCTGTGTAAGTGTGTATGTGTGTGTGGGGGGTGGGGGGCATATGGGCTGCATAGTTGTGAAGAACATAAGAACATAAGAAATTGCCATGCTGGGTCAGACCAAGGGTCCATCAAGCCCAGCATCCTGTTTCCAACAGAGGCCAAACCAAGCCACAAGAACCTTGCAATTACCCAAACACCAAGAAGATCCCATGCTACTGATGCAATTAATAGAAGTGGCTATTCCCTAAGTAAACTTGATTAATAGCAGTTAATGGACTTCTCTTCCAAGAATTTATCCAAACCTTTTTTGAACCCAGCTACACTAACTGCACTAACCACCTCCTCTGGCAACAAATTCCAGAGCTTTATTGTGCGTTGAGTGAAAAAGAATTTTCTCCGATTAGTCTTAAATGTGCTACTTGCTAACTTCATGGAATGCCCCCTAGTCCTTCTATTATTCGAAAGTGTAAATAACCGAGTCACATCTACTCGTTCAAGACCTCTCATGATCTTAAAGACCTCTATTATATCCCCCCTCAGCCGTCTCTTCTCCAAGCTGAAAAGCCCTAACCTCGTCAGCCTTTCCTCATAGGGGAGCTGTTCCATCCCCTTTATCATTTTGGTTGCCCTTCTCTGTACCTTCTCCATTGCAACTATATCTTTTTTGAGATGCGGCGACCAGAATTGTACACAGTATTCAAGGTGTGGTCTCACCATGGAGCGATATAGAGGCATTATGACATTTTCCGTTTTATTAACCATTCCCTTCCTAATAATTCCTAACATTCTATTTGCTTTTTTGACTGCTGCAGCACACTGAGCCGACGATTTCAATGTATTATCTACTATGACGCCTAGATCTCTTTCTTGGGTGGTAGCTCCTAATATGGAGAATGGTTGTTCTTTGGGTCACAGGTCTTATGCTACCTGAGCGCACTGTAAACTAGTCTTTTTCTGTTTCTGAATTGTCTGTGGTAATGGGGAAACAATTCCTGAATACTGAAAAGTGGGTGAGGATTCCTTGGTGGTTGCTGATACTTTATTGCAGCTAATTCAGTTTTAAGGTGAGCCAACTCCTTTTTCATGGAAGAGAGTTCTGAACAAATGGGGCAAGCCCTAAATTTTCAGATGGTTTGCCTCAAGATTAAGGCTCCACAATTGTTCCATTGACTAGTAGGGATGTGAATCGTTTTTTGACGATTTAAAATATCGTCCGATATATTTTAAATCATCAAAAATCGTTAGAGCCGCGATACAATAACAATTCCCCCGATTTATCGTCAAAAAATCGTAAACCGGGGGACGGGGGAGGGGAAGGGGGAGGGCGGGAAAACCGGCACACTAAAACAACCCTAAAACCCACCCCGACCCTTTAAAATAAATCCCCCACCCTCCCAAACCCCCCCAAAATGCCTTAAATTACCTGGGGTCCAGAGGAAGGGTCCTGGTGTGATCTTTTATTCTCGGATCGCTCCGGGACCCCCATTGGACCCCCAGGGACTTTTGACTGGCTTGGGGGGGCCTCCTTATACAACATGGATGCTTAAAAGTTAATGAGGCGGGTGTTAAACTTTTGGCCTCAGCATATAGTGCATGACAGAGAGCGTAGCATATCATGCTATTTGGCACACACCCACTAAAATCTAATTTGCTTTACATCTGACCTGCCTTAATTTACATGCATGTACATACTAATTTTAGTGCATATACACTAATGTCTTCTGGGGCTGGTTTAGCATGCATGCTAAGGCCTTGGTACATAGTAGAGATGTGAATCGTGTGATCGATCGTCTTAACGATCGATTTCGGCTGGGGGGGAGGGAATCGGATCGTCGCGGTTTTGTTTTTTTAAATATCGTGTAAATCGTAAATCATATGACAGGGCAAAGGTAGCGCAGGCGCCATTTTGTTTTTTGTCCCCCGACGTCAGGAGCGTAGGAGATCGCTCCCGGACCCCCGCTGGACCCCCAGGGACTTTTGGACAGCTTGGGGGGGCCTCCTGACCCCCACAAGACTTGCCAAAAGTCCAGCGGGGGTCCAGCTGGCCAAAAGTCCCCCAGGGACTTTTGGCCAGCTTGGGGGGGCCTCCTGACCCAGCGGGGGTCCGGGAGCGATCTCCTACGCTCCTGACGTCGGGGGACAAAAAACAAAATGGCGCCGGCGCTACCTTTGCCCTGTCATATGACAGGGCAAAGGCAGCGCCGGCGCCGGCGCCATTTCTACAATGCACCGGAGGCCCGAGAGTAAAAGATCACACGGGACCCCCCCTCTGGACCCCAGGTAATTTAAGGCATTTTGGGGGGGTTCGGGAGGGTGGGGGATTTATTTTAAAGGGTCGGGGTGGGTTTTAGGGATGTGTTAGTGTGCAGGTTTTCGATTTACACGATTTACACGATATTTAAAAAACCCAAACTGCGACGATCCGATTCCTTCCCCCTCCCAGCCGAAATCGATCGTTAAGATGATCGATCACACGATTCACATCTCTATTGACTAGTCCTCATTTTGCTCATTTCATTTCTTAGAGAACACCTAAAGAATTACCAAATTATCTTCTTACCAATTATGTATCCCAGCCAGGCTATATTAGAAGAACAAACCCTGGGGTGGGTGGGAATTAAACTGTTGATATTAGCTACTATAATTTTAGTTTACATGGAGTTATAGGGATTTTCCAGATCCTCTGTATATATAAGTGAGGGGGTTTTTTTAATCCTCTCTTTTAGCACTGCTAACAATCAATCTATATAATCCATACTTTCTTCCTTTCAGTGCTGCTCTGAGCAGTCCCCTCCAAGACACACCAACAATGCAAGTATACAAAAGCATTTTTGCTCTATTTCAGAGATTTAAGGCAGTAAGATATACTTAGCTTGGGAACCCTTCTGAACAGGAAATAACCTGAAAAGAGACTGGTACATTTCACTCTGTTCAGTTTTCATTAATTTAGCACAGTAAGAGAGAGAAATCCTCAGTCTCTGAGATAAACAGAGAAATATTTCAGCCTTGGAACATTAAAAAACACACACACAAAGGATCATTTTAGAGACTAGCCCACAATGCAATGCAGTGTGGGAGTACTTATGAAAATCAACTCAAGGACACTTATGCTGTATTGATTTCAGCAAGTCATGCAACAACAATTAAGATTAATTAAAAAAAATAACAGAAATGGCAAAGAACTTACCCAGGGATTCGTCAAAATGCTATAAATATAGCAGAAATAATGCTAATTTCTCTGCTACCACATTGCAATTTTCCACAACGTATGATGCATTTATCACACCCATGTTATTTTCACATTGTATGCTGGCGGGAGAGAGCGAGAGAAAGAGAGAGAGGTTCACATATAAGTTAAGGTCCTAACACAAAATGATAAATGAAATTTATTTATTTATTTATTTTTAATTTGTATATATCGAAGAACATAAGAACATAAGAAAATGCCATACTGGGTCAGACCAAGGGTCCATCAAGCCCAGCATCCTGTTTCCAACAGTGGCCAATCCAGGCCATAAGAACCTGGCAAGTACCCAAAAACTAAGTCTATTCCATGTTACCGTTGCTAATGGCAGTGGCTATTCTCTAAGTGAACTTAATAGCAGGTAATGTATTAGATACAAATCAATCCGGTTTACATGGAACGATAAGTTGCCCTGGTCTGAGAGGTCCCTGGTCTGAGAGGGAAATGACCCTCTTAGTTATATTCCTGTAATTAGTACTGTATTTAATCTATTTTGACTCAATTTACCCAGTTTGAAGCTCAAAAGAGGCTGTGGAGAATATGGAAAAGTTAGAAAATTTACAAAAAAGCTTGGGGACAGGTGTCATAAGCCATAATTAGGAATTTCCCTCCCAACTCACTTACAGGCAGATACAGTACAGTGCGGTTAACCGGCATTTGGACGTGCTAGCTTTACCCCTTATTCAGTAAGGGGTAATAGCGCGTCGAAAACACGGGTCCAACCCCCCCGAGACTAATAGCGCCCGCAACATGCAAATGCATGTTGATGGCCCTATTAGTCATTCCCACGCGATACAGTAAGTAAAATGTGCAGCCAAGCTGCACATTTTGCTTTAAGAAATTAGCGCCTACCCAAAGGTAGGACTTGCCAAAAGTCCCTGGGGGTCCAGCGGGGGTCTGGGAGCGATCTCGTCGTCGGCTGCCAGTAATCAAAATGGCACCGATAGCCTTTGCCCATACTATGTCACAAGGGCTACCGGTGCCATTGGTCAGCCCCTGTCACATGGAAGGAGCACAAGATGGTGCCGATGGCCATGTGACGGGGCTGACCAATGGTGCCGGTAGCCCCTGTGACATAGTAATTCAGAGGCTATCGGCGCCATTCCGAGCAAGGCAGGCACACCGGGCACGGAGGGACAAATTGCCCGCTTGACTCTGCTGGACCACCAGGGATGTTGGTAAGTCTTGGGGAGGGATCGGGATGGTGGGGCGGGGGGGTTGTATTTAATGTTTTATAGTAAGTTTTAATGCTTGGGGTGGGTTTTTTTTAGCTTTGTTTTCCCGCGTCGTTTTTTGAGCCGGTTCGTTTTTCTCTCTTAGTTTTTTATTCGTTCGTCAAAAAAACTAACCGAGGAAAACCAAACTTTACCCCGAAGCGTCCAACTCAAAAAACAACCCGGTAGTAAAAAACGAAGCTCATCACTACTGTGCACCCTATCGTCCTGGGGTTACCCTGGTTGCAAGTACACCACCCCCAATTTGACTGGGCATCTCTGGATCTCTCCCACTGGGGCCCAGTATGTCATGGGAAATGCCTTAAGGAGATATCGCCTATTATTGGCATGCCTGCGATTTCAGCAGTACCGGGACTACCGCTCCAGTACACCCCCTTCGGGGATATCTTCTCGAAAGAAGTAGTTGATATTCTTCCTCCACAGGAGCCCTATGATTGTGCCATACGACAGAACTCTAAATCTGAGCCTCCGAAAGGACAGGTGTACCTTCTCACAGCTTTTGAGAATAAGGCAACGTCGGAAAATATGGAAGAAAATCTCCAGAAGGGCTTTACTCAACCATCAGAGTCGGCAGCTGGTGCGGTCATTTGCTTTGGGGGAAAGGTAGATGATACGATACCCAGTGAATGTTCTGCAATATCTCAAGACGTAGACAATACACTAACCAGCAAATGTTCTTCACTATCTCAAGACGAAGACAATACACTAACCAGGAAATGTTCTTCATTATCTCAAGATGAAGACAATACACTAACCAGTGAATGTTCTTCAATATCTCAAGACAAAGATAATATAACTCCTAGTGAACTATCTTCTATATCTCAAGATTCACTTATCATCAATACAGAAGACGAATTAGAACTCAAAGTCACAGAGATTCTGGATGTTTGTAAAAGAGGCAAGACTTTTGAATACCTTCTAAAGTGGGAAGGTTTTGTCCCCGAAGTGATCTCTTGGAAGCCTCAGATCAATATCCTGGACGGGAAGATGCTTCATCAGTTCTATCTCGCGCATCCTTCAAAGCCTGAGCCTGGTACCCGAAGAAGAAATTGCCCTTTGAAGGGGGGTACTGTTGTGTCCGCCGGTTCCCAACGCCTTCTCTCCGCCCTTCTTACTTCTTTGGCAACTCCCTCTTCGACCGCAGGAAGATTGGCTGCCGTGGCATCCTTCTGCCAAAGTCCTCCGGTGTCCCCGGACCAGCTAGACCCTGCAACCCACCATGTTTTCTGGAGGCCTAGGGGCGCACGCGTGGCGTGGCCCTGTCTGAAGGACCGGCGATGGCGCGAACCTCAGGGGCGGCCCCCTGAGATGACATCACCCGCGACGGATATATAAGGTCTTAGAATTTGTCCAAGGGAGGTAATTCCACAATAAAGTCCATGGTCAGGTGGGTCCAGGGCTCAGTAGGTATGGGTAGTGGCTGAAGGAGGCCTCAGGGGCGACCCTGCAAGGGTCTCTGCTGGATGCAAGTAGGACATGACTGGACATAGAGCCGAACGTTTCTCTTGACCTGCGGCCACCAGTAGAACTCAGTCAGAAGTTCTAGTGTCCGGGCAGTTCCTGGATGCCCCGCGGTCAGGGAATCATGGGCCCATACTAACACCTTCCTTCGTGAACGAGTGAGTATGCTGTCTTACCCGCGGGGACCACCTCAGATGCGGTTAAAAGAACTTTGGCTGGCTCCAGGATATATTGAGGCGTGTCAATGGTATTGTCAGTCTCCGTCGTGCGGGAGAGAGCATCCGCTCAGACATTCTTTGCTGCCAGTCTGTAACGGAGGGAAAAACTGAACCGGCTGAAAAAGAGGGACCAGCGTGCCTGCCATGGGTTAAGGCGCTGAGCGCGGCACAGGTACTCTAGGTTTTTATGGTCAGTGTAAATGACCACTGGGTGCTGGGCTCCCTCCAACCATTGGCGCCATTCTTGGAACGCTAACTTGATGGCCAGTAGTTCTTTGTCCCCTATGCTGTAGTTTCTTTCTGCGGGGGCGTGAGAAATAGGAGCATGGCAGGGATTTACCATTCTTGGACAACTGGCTTAAAATGGCTCTGACTGCCATGTCGGAAGCGTCAACCTCCACGATGAATTGGCATTGAGGGTCCGGGTGCCAGAGGCAGGTGTCCTGAAGGAA
Source organism: Rhinatrema bivittatum (assembly GCF_901001135.1). NCBI lineage: Eukaryota > Metazoa > Chordata > Amphibia > Gymnophiona > Rhinatrematidae > Rhinatrema > Rhinatrema bivittatum. The sequence goes on along the minus strand of NC_042620.1, from coordinate 48,321,365 downwards.
GGTGTTCTTGAGATCCTGGAAGGCTTGTATGGTGGCGGCTGACCACTTCCTAGTGTCAGCCCCCTTTCTCGTAAGAGCATTCAGCGGGGCCACCATGCTGGAATAGTGTGGGATAAATTGCCGGTAGAAGTTGGCAAAGCCGAGGAACCGTTGTAGCACCTTGACTCCCACAGGCTGAGGACAATTCTTGATGGACGCAACCTTCTATGGGTCCATATGGAACCCTGTGGAGGATACGATGTACCCCAGAAAGGGTAGTGACTCCTGTTCAAATTGGCACGTCTCCAATTTGGCATACAGTCAATTCTCTCACAGTTTCTGAAGTACTTAACGGACATCTTAGTGGTGCGTCTCCAAGTCCTTGGAATATATTAGCATGTCATCAAGGTAAACAATCACTGAAATGTGAGCTTTTCCCTGAGTACCTCGTTCATGAGGTTCTGAAATACAGCCGGGGCATTGCAGAGGCTGAAGGGCATGACAAGATATTCATAATGGCCATCTCTTGTGTTGAATGCGGTCTTCCACTCATCTTCGGGCCGAATTCTCACCAGGTTATATGCCCCCCGGAGATCCAACTTCGTGAAGACCTTGGCTCCTTGTAGCCGATCCAATAGTTCTGGGATCAAGGGTAGCAGTCACGCCACATAATGCTGTTCAGGCCATAGTAATCGATACAGGGTCGAAGGGACCCGTCCTTCTTACCTACGAAGAAGAATCCGGCTCTGGCCGGGGAGTTGGACGGTCTGATGAACCCTCAGTCCAAGTTTTCTTTGATATAGGCGGACATGGCCTGGGTCTCCGGGAGTGATAGCGGGTAAACCCGTCCTCGAGGTGGTGTGGTGCCTGGGATCAGGTTGATCGCACAATCGAAGGGCCGATGCTCGGGAAGCAGTTCGGCTTTCTCTTTCGAGAACACGTCTCGGAAGGTATGATACTGAGGTGGTACCGCTAGTGGTGTTGTCAAAAGAGGTACCAGTGGTCGAGGCCGGGCAGACAGACACTCATTAAAGCAGGTTGGACCCCAGGACGTAATCTGGAGGGAGTCCCAACTGATCACGGGAGAGTGCTTTCGAAGCCATGGCAGGCCTAACACAACTGGATGTATAGATTTCTCCAGGATGAGGAATGAGATCTCCTCGACGTGTAGGAGACCGGTGCATAGCGTTAGTGAGTGAGTCCGAGTGGAAATGGTTCCTGGAAGTGGGGTCCCGTGAATGGAAGACACTCGTATGGGGGGTTTCTGAGGTTGGACCCCAAGCTGGAGCTGCTGTACCAGGTCCTGGAGGATGAAGTTCCCCCCGGCTCCAGAGTCTACCAGGGCTAGAGTGTCGAAGTTCCCGTCCGGGAGGATCAAGGTTACCGGAACGGTACACAGGGAGGCGGAGGTGGTATTACCTAGAGTTAACTCCCCAACTGACTCTAGGTCGTTTCCCGGACACTCGAGACAGAGGGCAAGGAAATGCCCCTTGCCCCCGCAATATAAGCACAGGCCCTGGGACCGGTGCCTTCTCCTCTCCTCTTGGGAAATAGGGCCCCGGCCCAACTGCATGGGTTCTGCATCATGTGGTCCTGGGAAGGCAGGAGGAGAATGCCTGGTTTGAGGAGGCATGGTTACGGAGCTCCCAGATCCATGAGCGGGTCTCCTCTCCCAGAACTGGCATTGGATGCGGCGGTCTACGCGGCCAGCCAGGTCAATAAGATCATTCAGGTCGTCTGGGAGATCTCTGGCCGCCAACTCGTCCTGAAGTCATGGAGAAAGCCCCTCCAGGAATATGACGTGCAGGCTATCGCTTCTTCAGTTCAGCTCGGCAGCAAGGGTCTGGAACTCCACGGCATTCTCCGCCAAGGGGCGGTTACCCTACCGTAGCTGGAGTAATTCGGACACGGCCTTGGGTCTACAGGAGGGCTCATCAAAGATCCGTCGGAAGGACATGACGAACTGAACCAAGTTGGCTAAGCAGGAATCCTGACACTCCCATAGGAAAGAGGCCCAAGCCAACCGCCTCCCATCCAACAGGGAGATAATGTAACGTGTTTTGATCTGGTCTGTGGGAAATTGCGCTGGCAATAGGTTGAAGCGGGTATAACATTGGTTCAAGAATCCGTGACACATTTTCGCATCCCCTGAGTACCGCGAAGGTGCTGGCATCTGTATGGGTGCAGATGGCCCGGCATTAGGGATGGCTACCGGTACAGGGGAACCGGAAGCGACGGCTCCTTCCACCCGGTCCGCTAACCTCTGCACAGTTGCCACCAGTGAGTTGAGGCAAGTTTGCTGCTGTTGCAACCTTTGGTCAATTCCCAGGATGGCTTTCAAGGTCGAGAGGTCCGCCAGGTCCATGGCCTTGCAAACTGTTAGGATCATGGACCCTTGGGCCAGCTGAGACTGCGGGTATCGTGCTGTGGATGCTCACAGTGGATGTTGCAGCCGACAGGCGGCGCTGAGGATAGGCTTCGAAGACGGCTTCACCACTGGTAGCCCACGGTCCCCCCAGGAGGAGCCCATAGGGACCCGGGCCTCTTGGTCTTAGGTGGATACTATGTGACCAAGGATCAGAAGAGCAGCCTGCCAAGGTAATCCAATGATGAGATGGCACCCAGGAGGTCAGGAGAGACTTCACCCTTGGAAGCCCGCGGTCCCCCGGGAGGAGCCCGTGAGGACCCATGCCACTGGGGCTTAGGAGAAACCTCCGGGTGGGTGATGAACAAGTACCTGCGGCGTTGGGAAGAGACAAAGCCAAAGTCCAGGAACACGCCAAGGTCGGGAGCCAGAAGTCAGATGTCAGATGCCAAAACCAGGGATGGAAGCAGAAGCCGGAGTCGGAGAATGAAGCAATGTCAGAAGCCAGGAATCAGACGTCTGGAAGACGCAGGAACCGGGAAGCAGGGAGCACAACTAGCTACTCCGAAGAGTCAACTTTGTTGCAAGGCAAGGTAGGAGTGTGGCTGCAGGGTTTAAATACCCCGCAGCATCTGAAGTCAACTTGAGGACGGTGCTGGAGTTTCCCGCACTGGTCCTTTTAAATTTGGAGCTCCGGCGTGCGCGCGTCTCCCTCGAGGGGGAGCGCCGCGTCGGAGGCCCGAGCAGTCCCGAACGAGGCGCCAGTGGCCCGGGCCGGGGCAGAGGTAAGTGAAGGTCCCGGGGCACGGCCCGGGACCGCAACACTTTCATCAGATCAATGCAAAATAAGACCCGAGAAATACCTTTGTAACTGCCTCTACTTTTTTGTGGAGACTTGTGTATGAATGTAACATTTTTAGATGCCAAGTTTGAAACTCCCCATAGATCTTGTGGACTCAGAGGCCTGCAATCTTATTTTCAAAGAAAAACTTTCCCCTTTGAAAATCCAGTGGGGGCTGTTGCTGTGGGATAAAGCTGGCATGGGAATTGCAAACTGAAATGCCTGCACGTGCTTCAGCAGCCCTGCCCTAGTACCATCTGCCAGATGCCCTTTTCACTGCAGGGAAAAGTACATGCTGCATGCACTATGGAGAGCGTGCATGGGAGTGGGGAGTGGTGTAACAAATTTTCAAAAGTTTTTTTTTCCCCTCCCTTATGGAAAAACACCATTTACCGATGCAGATCCTCTTGGAAACTGCCCCCACCCCCCATATACTACCAACATTAGTGATGTGCATCATTTTTTTTTATCGTCTTGGGCTTCGTTTCAGGGTCCCCTGCGGGAAATTTCATTTTTCCCGCAATTCGGTGTTCTTTTTTGGGGGGGCCCCCGAATTTCGGGTTAGTGCACGCTAACTCCCGATAGTGTGCACTAACAGGTCAAAGTTAGTGCATGTTCCTTGTTTCGCCACCGAGCGAATTTGCAGTTTCATTGTAAACCGGCGTGTTATGTATTTTATACAGGAACGTCGGTATAGAAAAGTTAAAAATAAATAAATAAATAACATCCTTCAGAATCTTCCCTTTAATGACCCTGGTCCACATTGTTCTTTTGCGATTACTCCACTGCCTTTCAGAACAAAGCCATTTTTAGCACACACACCAAATTTTGAAATCGGTCCAAATGCTTTAAAAGGAACAACAACAACAAAAAAACCCCATGAAACTGTTTTCAAACAAACTTTGATGGAAAAAGAATACCATTCGCAGAGGAGAACTTTTTATAGCCTGAGCATTTCCCATCTCACAGTTACAGTACGTTAAAATCAAGGCAATGACGGACCATTAACTATAGTGCAGAGGTGCTCTGATTGTCATTAATATGGATTATTAAATAAAATTTGATGTAGCAAGTTGTTAATTGATAAAAGACTTGAGATTCAACTGAGATGTTGGTCCTCTCTGATATATAACAGCCTTCAGAGGGCTTTACTGCCATTATTAACCTTCTGCCAATGATGTTGTGAAATGAAAATTTTGTTATAACAGCATTGTTTTAATTAATAACAAAACGTCTTAAGGCTGCATGATCAGTGGTGTTGATGAGGAGCACATGGAAAGTTCAGATTATACCAGCAGGCCAAACCCAGCATGTCATTGGCTCGGCTCGCATTTTTATCCACAGATTTCACATCTGTCCTCTAAGGGAAACTACAGAGCATACTTGGCCTTAGGAAAACTATCCAGGGAAAAAGTATCCGCTCATTATAGCATTAACACAGTTTAGTACACTAGCTCCAAAGTGTTATATAATACCTCAAAGAGCTAACATTGTATCTGAACAATTATAAAGTAAAGCCTTAGTGTGAATAAATACACATTTTTCATTTTATAATTAGCCTTTTCCTATCTTGTAGACAAATAAACATTGGTTAAAAAATTGTAAAAGTCAAATGTTGAATAATTTGCTCCCATGCAAGAGAGACAAAAACAGATACAGTAGATATCTATAACTATCTGTAGTAACTTATATGAATTAGAAGATGTGAATTTTAAGATCAACCTCTGTTTATAAGCCTGGATAATTTTCAAATACACAGAACAATGAAACTTACTTTATGAGGTCTGGAGTAAGCCAGAAACGGGAAAGAGATGCAGGTACAGTTAATTGGGTAACTTTACTCAGATCTTCAGTGGATAATAACTGGATATGCATTCTGTTGAATACACCCAGCTACAGTCAAAGATTTTATCTGGACAACTTTAGGGCATCCCTCCAGCATGACCAGATAACTTAATTCTTATACATGTACTGCCGAATATCATCAATAAAGTAAAGCTGCACCTCTGGAATTCCCCAACATATCTTCTTTTTTCTCTGATTAAATTTTGTGCTCATAGGGGCGGATTTTCAGAGCCCTGCTCGCCGGTGAGCCTATTTTACATAGGCCTACCGGCACGCGCAGAGCCCCGGGACTCGCGTAAGTCCCGGGGTTCTCTGAGGGGGGCGTGTCGGGGGCGGGCCCTCTGGGAGGCCCTCTGGGAGGCGTAAATCCCCCGACAAAGGTAAGGGGGGGGCTTAGACAGGGCAGGGTGGGTGGGTTAGGTAGGGGAAGGGAGGGGAAGGTGAGGGGAGGGCAAAAGGAAGTTCCCTCCGAGGCCGCTCCGATTTCGGAGCGGCCTCGGAGGGAACGGGGGTAGGCTGCGCGGCAAGGCGCGCGCCGGCTATACAAAATCAATAGCCTTGCGCGCGCCGATCCAGGTTTTTTAGCAGATACGCGCAGCTCCGCGCGTATCTACTAAAATCCAGCTTACTTTTGCTTGTGCCTGATGCGCCAGCAAAAGTAGGCCAATTCGCGCTATTTGAAAATCTACCCCATAATGAGTTATCGCACAAAACTTTAATGGAGAATGGTGGGGAGGGGACTTCTGAAACCAAATATTTATCTGGGTAATTCTGAAGTTACCCACACACATCTTTTGAAGATGGACCTCTTAAATCCTAAGCAAAAAATCAAGCGACAGTGATCCACTGTAGGTTTTGGAATGCTGATACACAATATACATTGAAATTCATCCTAGCATGTGTCTTCTGAGACTACTGAGCTGATTTATCAAGAGTTTTTTCCAAAGGCACAGAAGGGGAGAGAATCCCTTAATAAAAGAGGACTTATATCTCTTACTATTGAATCCAGCTTGTGCGTAGTAATTTTATAAGGGTCATGAGCAAGAGTCTGTTCTTGAAACTTTCAAAATAAAAAACAAGTTATAGGAAAAAGACATCTAGGCACCTAAGGTAGTCCATCAATCAACATATCTTAACCAGCTGGCACATCAGATTGTAGTTGTCTGGGGAACATGCCAGTAGGCCAGCTACTGCATTTAAAGAATATTTTCATAAATAGCAATGGGCCTTAGAGAGGACGAATAAAGATTTAGACTGAGGACTAATAATACTAGGAATACAGTAAAATTATAGCCACAGAAGATCTGACAACTTTATATAATTATTGTATTTGGGAAACATTAATGTAGTCACACAGATGTCATGGAAACTGGTTCAGTACCTGGGAGCATGAAAGGGAAAAAAATAACATTTTTTACGGTTGAATCAAGGTAAAGTAGTTTCAAACATGGAAGTGGAACTCAGAATACAGAGAGCTCAATTTTCAGGATTTTCTGAATTTCTCTGCATATTATTTTTTGCGCACCTCTGAATTTTACAGTATTGCAGCCTGTGCTTTTGTATCTTTTATATCAGAGATATTCCTTTCTTTAGATATAATCATCACTATATTTCTATCATGCTTTTTTAACTACAGAGCTCAAAGTGTGTTATAACATGTCGGGGTCTACAGTGTGTATAACATACAATAAATAGAGAAGGAATGGTCAAGTACAGTATATAGGTTGTGCAGTAGAAAAAATAAAGTGCAATAAATAAATACAATAAAGAAGTGACATGTGGCTCACAAATAGTGCATATTTGGAAAGTCCAATATATAAACGTCGACACAGAAGACAAACACAAGCCAGGAATGCACACACATATCTGCTCTGATACCAGTGTCCATGGTCGGGGAGTTCATATTCAGGGGGCTGAAATTATTGCTGGGGCTGGAAACCTACTTGAAAAGTCTAGGAGATCTGGAGGTGGTCTGATGTTGAATAGTAGAGAGTTCCACAGAGTTGGGACAGAAGGTTCGCTTTCTGGTGCTGATGAGGTGTATTTCCCTAGGTACTGGCACGATTAAGCAGACTTGTGACAGTGAGTGCAGAAGGTAGAAAGCTGTATATGGGGTGAGACAATTGCTGAGGTAGGGTGCTGCCCAGCATTTGAGGGTCTTGTAAATCAGGACCGTAGAGTGTTGGGAGCCAGGGTAAGGTTTTCAGGATTGACTGTTTTCAGGATTTTCAAAATTGACTGTTAGGCTTCATTCGCATCACAGCATTTTGTATGAACTGCAGATGCCAGTTAAGTTTGGGATCCCAACATAAACCGAGTTAAAGTAATTCAAGCAGGAGATTATGCAAGCCTTCTTCTTCTTAGTAGCAAAGGCGAGTTGGGCCATTAAAGAGAGCATGGAGGTGTCTTAGTTGGTGTAGTTGGAAGAAAGCTGACAAGGCTATTGTTAGGACTTGTACTTCAGTGGAGAGTCCACTAAGGAGCCCCTGAAGGGAAGAGCTCCCCTTTTAAGGGTCACTTTTGAGTGTAAATGACTAGTCTTTTTTTTTTATACCAATCCTTAGTACCTCTGTCTTTTGTGGGCTTAATCTTAGTAGTGACCTGACAGGTCTGACAGAGAAAAGCAGAGAGAAATATTTTGGCAGCATTTTTGTTCCAGATTAATTTTTGGCCACCAGTTCCTGCACACTGTGAAGGAGGAGATTTTGGATTTTGAACATCTTTTTGGATTTTCTACCACTAGAAGTCCAAGCTTTTACCATCAAAGAAAGAGATCACTGGGGCCGCCCTCCTTCTATCTACTGGAAAGTTGGGTATTTTCCTAGTGCTTGACACTTAAAGGACACTGACTCAGCTGTTAAAAGTGAAACAAAAGGCACCCTTGTACTGTTTATTTTTTTGTGAGAAGAAAATTGGAGAATTTTTGTTGTGACTTGGACTTCCAGTATTTTTTGTTACAGTAAATTTTTGTTGAACACCCAATCAGAGTGCCCAGCAACTTCATTCAAGTTTAGAGGTGCCCTAAAGTAAGGACATCCCAAGCTTGAATACTGTGGATCAAGAGAGCGTAAGGAAAGTGAGGGACTGTGTGTGTGGATGCCTGTCCCCGTGAGCCTAGGGGCCCCAGATATTAATCCTCCTCCCCTCTGGAACAAACCCTGCAGCCCGAGACAAATTGACTGTGCGGAGAGAAAAGTGACCTTGGAGATTGTAGTGTGCCCCTGTATTCCGGGAAGAGGGGGTTACTCACTTAAGCATACATTCACATGTATGTCGCTGGGTAGAGTTGTGCGTCCTTTATAAAATGCATATATCTGATACAGGTGGGTTATAAAATACTATCATAGATCTCTGCTTGGCCATAGGTGCACCCATATGGGGGCCCGCGGGAAGTTGTTTCAACTATCCTCCCATTGTTCTTTCAGTACAAATAGGACTGAAGTAATAAATGATATCATTATATAATCAATGTGTTGTAGGCATACAGAGCCAATATTGCAATTTGTTGCATTTAAAATAGTGACTTTCAAATATAACATCCATGCCGGTCAGCTTTTGGGCACAGGGGCACACAGTGAGGTCCATGTATGTCCTCATGACCTCCTGGGGTTCCCGCACTGGGGGTGGGGGAGGGGGGGAGTCTTGCTTTTTAAAGCTGTTAGGATTCCCATGTCTTTGGGGCTCTTCTGCACACCAGCTTCAAGCACTCCAATAGGCTCATAAAATAAAGGCTGTACTAAAGAAACTGGGAACAGGAATACAAGACCGAAAATAGTACACCCCTTGGAGTGCTCCATACTCATAAAGGCCAAAATTAGCACAAAAATCAAAATTCAGTCTCCAGCTTGTAACACCCTTTCCCAAACTGGTAAGCTCTTATGAGTAGATACCCTTCCAACATGGGCTTTCCCACTGCTTTTTGGGCGATACCAATCATATTCTCCAAGGTTCCTCTTTCTCTGTTTCTGGAATTTCTGGCTGATTTTTGTGGGATCAGTCTTTGACCTTGTGAATTTTCCCAGGCAGGATGCAGCTCCTCTGGCACCTGCAAGCACTGCTCTTCTTTCCCACACCCCTGGGATAGTGACATCTGCACTGTTTTTCTTTCTTCCCCTCCTTTATGGGAGCTGCACCAATGCTGTCCTTCCTCACCTACTCTAGCAAAAGCAGTAGTGAAGGCATCAGTAAGGGGGAACACAGTAAACACATGCTCCCAGTCCCCATGGTTGCTGTTCTTCCTCTACCCACACCCACTTTCTTATAGAGAGGAAATGTAAGAGTGGAGACGAAACTGCTGCAGATTGGATAATTCAGAAGTTATCGGGCTAAATGAATATTTGAGCATTTATCTGGCTAAATGTTAGCCAGATATCTTATTATCAGGCTAAAATTTAGCTGGATATCTTAGGGGTGTTTCAGGGGTATTTTGGGGAGTTAGCCAGATATTTTATCCAGCTAAGACTGGTCATGCTATATAGCTTAACTTTAAGATAGCTGGCTATATTCAATAGTGTGGATGCACTAATATACTCCAAAGTTAGCTGGATAAGAGTATCCAACTAACTTTGTCATGCGGGCAGTGACTGAATATGGACCTCTGTGTTTCCAGTGCACTTCCACCTTTCTGCCCTGTTCTCATTGTCTTGACCCCAGGAAAGAGAAGCACACATTGATATTCATGGGGAGGCTAAGAGAAAGATAATAATACGCTCAGTGTATATGTGAATTTTGAATGTATGTTTTAATACCTGTAAACCGCTGTCATCTGCTAGAGTGTGTGGTAAACAAATAATTTTAATCAATAAATTACAGGTAAAGGTGAAGAGGGGAGGGTGCCTGGCGTGAAGGGTTGCGGGAAAGACAGGAAGCTAGGGGAGCAAGGATGTTGGGAAAAACGGGAGAAAACTGAGCAGGCATAATGGAAGGAAGATGGGAAGGAATCTGATAGGTGAGAAGAGGAAGGAAGCAGAAGGAAAACCTGGGGAAAAGGAAGATGGGAGAAAGAGAGAAACCCAAAAGGAGGGATAGAGGGGAAGAATGAGAGGTGGACATGTGCCAACATAGGGGGAAGGCCATAGGGGAAAGAGTGAAAAGTGATGGGGATAATTCGGGGGAGAGAGGAAGGTGAAGAACCAAATGAAGAAAGCAAAACAGAGGGGAAATGGGGCAGATAAGTGAATGGTTGATGGGGAAGAGAGGAAAGAGTGAAAGATAGATCAAATATGGGTGAGGCACTGGAAGCATGATAAGGAAAAGGGGGCAGAAAGATTGGAGAGCCACAAAGGGGAGGGGGGGGGAGGAAGCGAGTATTCACACTTTTCTGACTCATATTCCAGCTCCCACTCCAAAGAATCAATATGAAATTTTGAAGTGGAAAAGAACGAAGCAGCAGCAGGAAGCTAAAAAGCTCTCTCTTCCCAAGTCATTATCAAATTAGAGAAAAAATGATAGTGTGACACAAACCTAGTCATGAATGATAATGTGCAGAGCAAATAGAGAAAAACCACTGTCTAGGAAAAAAAACCATTAGAAGTGCTTCGCTTCTTGCATAATAATGCAACTGAAGAACGAAACTGGGATTTTTGGATAATGGTGAGGGCATAGCTAAAGTAAACACAGAAGATGTCAGAAGACCAGGACCCACTTTATCCACCCAGTTTGCTCATTTGTGCCCATCTACTGTGCTGTCACAGATCCTTCTTGATCTCTGGTCGTCTCCCTTCCTCGTCCTGCCAGCTAAGGTCTCTTGAATTCCGCCACATTTTTTGGTTCCTATCACCTCTCCTAGAAATCAGTTCCAGGAGCTCACCAGCATCTCAAGCAAACATATTTTCTCTCATTCCTTTTGCTCCTCCCTTCCCTTAGTTTTTCCTTGAGTTTCTCATTCTACGAAAAGATGCTGTGCCTTCTGGTTCCGCGTTGAGGGCGAGTAGATATAATATGGTTTACAAACCCGTGAAGCATCTAGGAGGTGGTTCTAGAACCTGATATGGTATAAGTACAAAGCAGCAAATACAGTATATATTGTTGATGTTATAACTTCAGTGAGAACCAGTGAAACCAGGGGCCGAATCTTGTTTCTCCCATTCATTAATGCTCCTCGTGACTTTGGGCAAGTCTCTTCACCCTCCATTGCCTCAGGTACCCACTTAGACTGTGAGCCCTCTGGGGACAGGGAAAATATCTACCGTACCTGATTATATAGCTCGCCTTGAGCTCAGATGTGGAATGGCAAGTAATTAAATCTAAATCCAAATTCTGTAAAACAGCGGAAAAAAAAAAAAAAAGAAGAAAAACCTATTAATGACTCCTGTTCTCATCCCAGTAAAACACAAATCCACAAATTACTTTATTTTAGCAATTCTTTTGTTATCAGTGAACTCTTCTTATTTCAGTGCTGCTGCCTCTTGCTTCTGTGTGATAAATGTAACGTCCTGAAGCCTTAGCATAGCTATGTGGTGGTTGGATAATCAGTCGCATGTTATTCATTGATTTGTGACTCCCTCTGCCTCTGTCGTCTGGACTGGTGAGGCATAATATGTCTTCCCTGCAGCTATTTTTAAATCCAGACTATGGGAGCCAGACATGCAAATCTGGTTCTCAGTTCGAGCTGAATCAGCAAATAGGATCCAGATCCAAGCCAAAGCAGGGGTGAAGTCTTGGGGGAGCGGGGAGCCATCCCCTTCTAAAACAATAGCAGAGATGAACTATCCACATTAAGTGATTGATGGATCACAATCCATACGCTTCTCAGCTAGAGGCCCAGGTACTAAGGTGTGCTGAGTTTAGCGGGAAAGGTGTAAATGTATGTGCAGGACTTTTTTTCTGGGACTTGCGTGCAAATGAACCTGGTAGAAAAGTTGTGTACATACTTTTCTTATAGACAACTTTGCAAAGCAAAAGAAAAGCTAACTCCACCTCACTGAGATATCATCTTTTTTTTTTTTTTTTGCAAAAACTATCCTGTGTGCTGGTTTTTACTGAATTCCGAGATAATGAGCTGCCGTGCATGATATTGCATCAGAGCAGTTCATGAACTCGGAATGTTTTGCAAACTTACAAGCGTAAGTTTATTTCTTAATTTATAAACATTCAATAGTCGACCTTTTCCTAGGATAGTCTCAAGGGGGATTACAGTCAAAATAGAATTCCAATTACGTCTGAGTTATAATTTGCAATCATTAAAGGAGTACAAAGATGTATTTACTCAGTTGTCTAGGATGTATCAGAGCTTGCCAAAATCCGTCCGTTCCTTTCTGAACATACTACCAGAACCCTTATCCACTCTACCTCCTCCTGCTTAGATTATCGCAATCTGCTCCCCACAGGTCTCCTGCAAGCCATCTCTCTCCACTGCAATCAGCCCTAAATTCAGCAGCGCGACTTATCTTTCACTAACGTCGCTATGCTCGCATAACCCCTCTTCTGAAGTCACTGCATTGGCTCCCTATCTGCTCCCGCATTCAGTTCAAGCTCCTCTTTCTCACCTATAAATGCCTTCACTCTGCAGCGCCTCACTACCTCTCCTCTCTTATCTCTCTCTACACCCTCCTTGTGCACTCTGCTCATCGGATAAGTCACTCCTATCTGTGCCCTTCTCTTCTACCAGTTCCAGACTTTGTGCTTTCCACCTGACTGTGCCGTGTGCTGGGAATAGTCTTCCAGAACTGGTGCGCCGTGCTCCCTCTCTTGCCATGTTTAAATCCCATCTTAGGACCCACCTTTTTGAAACTGCTTTTAAATATTATGCCTGATTGTCTGCTTTCAGCCTTGTTAACTAACTTTCTTTACTTTTTTTTCTTTTTAAACATTATCTTGCTTTTTGAAATACCCCAAGTCTCTTGTCCTGTTTGTTCATCTTATATGGTTTAAGATCTATTGAGCAGGGACTGTCTTTTTTGTATGTTTGTACAGCGCTGTGTATGTCATGTAGCGCTATAGAAATGTTAAGTAGTAAGTAGTCGTAGTAGCTTGCACTAAGTCTCTGGTCTACTTGAAAGAAAGGGGGTAAGGGGTAAGATAGATTTGGGCGCCATGCAAGGGGACCATTTTATGAAAGTTTAGACCAAAAAGGCTCTGAAGTGCGCAAATATGTGCAAATGCCTGAAACACTGGCCTTTCTGCGTGCTTCTGAACTTTTTGCAATGATTTGTGTGCACTGACCCACCCACCCCCTCTGCAAAAACTTTTGCCCTCCATAGTACCTCAGCCTCTTAGCCAGCTGCGATTCATTTGAGTATTTGTCATTACTCCGATGATCACGGACGTGGATTTATTTAGTTAGGACCTGCCAAAAGATTTCCTCAGCCCTGCACACGATTGCGAGAGTGGGATTTCCCTGGATACACGGGCACTCCTCTTTAAGACATGCTCAGTCTTCCTAGACAAGGAGAAACGTTAGTCCTGGATGAAGGGAAATGCGAATCAAACAAGGCTCGTGATTCGGAGGGGTTGGGTGGGGGTTCTTGTGATCCTCCTGTTTGCATCCACATCGTATTATATTCTGATCGGCCTCGACTTGAAAGGGATTCGATTAGCAGAAATTACTGCTGCTGGGCAGTGCATCTCTCATTCTTTGCAGAATGTGTTTTATGAACCAGCTCCTTTTCCAGAAAGGTTTTTCCCATTTTCTTTTCACGGTCAGAATCCCTTTTGAAAATAAAATCCCATAACTTTCAAGTGAAATATATATAGCTTGTTATTAAAGGAGAAAAAGCACAATGCAGTCAGAAGGGGCTGTTGGAATGTCTCTTTCTGGACATTATGATTGTTTTATGACACTGGAAGCCCTGAAATGGAACAAAATGCATATGGCTTTAATTATTATAAACCATCATTCAAACTATTTAAACAGGTTGGTTGTCTTCAGTAGATGTTTCTAATTGTCGAGGCAGTGTGCTCCTGTGAGAAATATCATGATTCCGAGGAGAAAGAAAGAAATAGAAAAACAAAACCCAGACTGTGGGGGTGAGAGGCGTATGAAGAGATAGGTAGGAGTGTAGGAGTCACACTTGCCACAACTCCTGTGTAGATAAGATCATTTCCAGGAGGGCTTTAGAATTAGTAACTTGTTTAGACTAGCATCTCTTTTAAAGGAAGATCATTTCTCAGATGTAACTTTCTTATGAACAGTGGAACCTGAAATCGGAAGTTCACCTTTTCAGCTTCATAGCCGTGGCTTTTAAACCTTGGAACCAGGTATCTGATGAACGCACTTGAGATTCGGGTTCTACATTGTTGAAAACAAAAGGAAAATTAAATTGCTCGTAAAGATTTAACCGTATGTGAGACATCATAGATTTGGCATTTTTAACATGCAGCTGCCATGTGCCTAGTTTCCCTATCAAGGAAAAAGTTTGATATCTGTGGGTTTGTACATATGCTTAAAGAAATTGACTTTAAAATGGAGTCAATTTGGCTTTCCAGTGTTCCTCTTCTTTGGATTTCTGTTTTTGAGGAGAGCCATTTCTGTGCATAAACTCGGGCTTGTGTGTGGCATCCCTATGGGTTGGTCACTAGATGTCACCGGCTCCCTAGAAATGACAACTAGCTAGAGGGGGTACCATTTTGCAGCTCCTCCTCTAAAGCCAGCTGAGTGGGTTAACCCTGCTTATAACTAAGGACTAGGGCTAGATCAGGCATGGCATTTGAGTTGAGATGTTGAGGAGAGAGGAGCTCTGTTAGAGTGGCTTCAGTTAGTGAGGCCTACAGTCCTCACTTAGTATAATTTTGGAGATATTCCTTCCTGTGTACCCCCTACCAGGTTGGATACTCCTCCAGTTAGAGGAAGAGATTTTGTTAGGATTTTTGGCTACGTTAAGAATTGTTTTGCTGGGTTTGCAGTCTGGTGTGCCTGGTGAAGGTTACTCCCTGGATCCAGAGGCCAAGTCACTGAAGGTCTGCCAGTACCCTTCTAGAGCCAGAGAAGAGCTGCAGTGACAGTGATATCCAAGAAGGTTTTGGACATTTTACTGAGGTTGAGAGGAGTCTTTTTGTCAGCCCTCCTCTCATTTGGAGATTGGGCAAGGTGCCTGGTCTTTGTCCATCAAGACATTTCCTTCTGAGAGGTCCAATAAAGCAAAAAAGAAGAAAGAAGAGCAGGTTGGAAGGCCTTCTACGGGATCTTCCCTTGGGAGAGAGGCTCAGGCTGGGTGGCTGTCTGAAGTCTTCTGGAACTCAGGTAGGACTGTGTAAACCTCTACAGGATCTTCCCTTGGTAGACAGGCTCAGGCTGGGTGGCTGTCTGAAGTCTTCTGGACCTCAGGTAGGACTGTGTAAACCTCTACAGGATCTTCCCTTGGGAGAGAGGCTCAGGCTGGGTGGCTGTCTGAAGTCTTCTGGAACTCAGGTAGGACTATGTAAACCTCTACAGAGATTCCTTCACAGTGTAGGATCTCCCCAGAGTGTGGGACTCTGAAACTCTCAGGTCAGGAGAGATAGAAATCACCCAGGAACCTGAGTCACCAGCACCTTAACACAGAGAAAAGGACACTCACTTCCAAAGATAATTATTTCACCTTGAAACTGATTATTTTTTAGGAAATCAGTAAATGTTTATTATTTGAACACCCAGACCTGTGTCCTGCTTCCTTTGTCCCAGCAAAGCATCAGCACCACACTAAACAGCTGCACACAGATAAGGAATTTACCTCACCACCTGGGCCGCAAGCAATAGCTTCGCCCCACAGAAAAGACTCACCCCTGGGGTACCAATATCACAGTGGACACGTGGCAAAGAAAGATAGCCCCCCTAAGGAGAGAAATTATTCTGTGTTTCCTCTGGATCACAACACAAATCTGTAAAAAAGAGTTACATATGCATAATTGACTTGTTATAAAATTGCCCAGGGTTTGTGCACACAAGTTTATGTGAAACTCTATTTTGTGCACACTTTTACATGCTGGGATGGAGTTTTTGAAAAGTATGCAAGGAAATTCACACACCCAAGTAATATGTTGTAATGAGCTGGTGCAACTTAGGGTATGTGAGTTTCTGCACATACCTTCACATAATTTTCAGCGCATACATACAAGTTCACTTTGTGAAACGTATGTGATGCCATATGAGTTAACCAAAATATTACAACATTACTCTCAGAAAAGCTAAGGGCCAAGTAGTACCCAATATCCAATCTTTGGTTATTCATAGGCAGATTTTGCCCTCTATGATGCATGCAGTAGTACAACATAGGTTACCTTTTCATGATGCCCTTCCTTTTAAAAAAATATCCTCTCAGGAACAATAGTTTATTTCAAGATTTTGTGAGAAATTAGGGTCATGTATGTCTTGAACAGATAATGTGAACCAAGACAAATCTAATTATTTGCTGAAGTAGTAATTATCTGATGTGAATTTGCTCTTAGTAGGGATTGAACTAACACTGTGATTATAAGGATGCCTTCTAAATCACTGGTGCCTTATTACTACTACTATTAGTATTAACAAAAAGTGATTCCAGAGTTTGTCACCTGCAAGCTGTGATCCAAGAATTTCCTGTTGATAGATGATCAACTGGAAATTTTGTGAACCCCACCTCAAGATCTATATTTATGTTCCATGGATCATGATTTCTTATTGACGGATTGCAATATGTGAATTACAAATCGTGTTTGGGTTTATTTGTCTGATTAATTTATTGTGAAGTGGGTGTTTTGGCATTCTCTAAAATAGATATGTGAAGAGTCATCGCTTCCATCAGTCACATCTTCAGTCTATCACTTTCTACTACAACTGTTCCCACTGCCTTCAGAAATGCTGTGATTATACCACTCCTCAAAAAAGTCTCACTAGACTCTACCTGCTATGGTAACTATCATCACAAATCCCTCCTCCCTTTTGCTTCCAAACTACTTGAACATGGTATTCACCTTCACTGTCTTGACTTTCTTTCATCTCAAGCCATTCTTGATCTTCTTCAGTCTGGTTTTCTCCCTTTGCATTCCACAGAAATAGCTCTTACCAAAGTCTCTGGTGACTTGTTTGCAGTTAAAACCAAAGGCCTTTACTCAATCCTTATTCTTCTTGAACTATCTGCTCCTTTTGATACTATTGATCACAACCTACTCCTTGATAGTCTATCCTCACTTGGATTTCAAGGCTCCTTCCTGTCTCGGTTCTCGTCCTCTCTCTCCCATTGTACTTTTAGCATATACTAGGGTGAATCCTCCTCTACCGCTATCCCATTCAATTGGTGTGCCTCAGGGCTTTATCCTGGGCTCTCTTCTCTCTGTATACTAATTCTCTTGATGCTCTGATCTCTCATGGCTTTTAATACCATCTTTATGCTGATGATTCCTAATTTACCTCTCTATACCAGAAATTTAATTAGGAATCCAGTCCCAAATATCAGCCTTCTTGACTGACATTGCTGCCTGGATGTTCCACCGCCACCTTAAACTCAATATGGCCAAGACAGAACTCCTACTCTTTCTGCACAAACCCACTTCTCTTTGTCCCTATTTCTGTGGATAACAATGTCATCCTCCTAGTCCCCTCAACTCATAACCTTGGAGTCATCTTTAGCTCTTCTTTTTTCTGTTCTACAAATCCAAAACGCTGTTAAATGTGTTTCTTTCTGCATAACATCACCAAAATCTGTCCCTTCCTTTTTGAACACATTACCAGAACCTGTATCCACTTTCTCATCACTCCCCACTTAGACTGCTGCAGGGGTGGCCAACTCTGGTCCTCGAGAGCCACAAACATCTTGCTCCACTTTGAAATTCTTGGCTTGCCTCAGTGCAAATTATAACATTTATGTCAATGACATCCAGTTGTTTTATGTGGCATGAATCATCAAGGTCCAATACATTTCAGGTGGTGTCTTTGTAACTCAGTGATACATTAACTTTTTCACCACAAGCTTCTAATGTATAAAAGACTGAGATTATTATTTCTGTTGTTAAATCAACATCTATAGCATTCCCAACTACATTTGATTTCCAAGGTTTCTGCATACTAATTTCACAGAAAGTAAAAAATGTAGGTATTCTAATTGGTCTGACCTTGTAATGAAAACCCAAATTAACGCAGTTCTGAGATCTTCCTTTTATAAACTATATTTATTACAATGGCTGAAGCTGCTCATAGAGATGGTTGATTTTTGCTTTGTCATTTAATCATTGATTTTAAGTGGTCTATTTTACTGCAACTCATTGTATCTAGGTTTACCAGCTATTAGACTATGCAATATCCTCAGCAGCAAGGATATTGACTGGGGCTAGAATATATGATCACATCACTCCTATCCTGCATTCCCTTCACTGGCTACCAATGCAATACCGTAGTCATTATAAGGTTGCCACCCTTATTCACAAGTTATTAAATAATGATATTATGACTAGCTTACGATGATGCTGAGGGTATTTCAATTGTCCCTCTGCTCAGGTAGTAAAATGGTTCTTGAAGTTCCCTCTCCAAAGCTTGCACATCTATCAACAACTAGAGACAGAGCTTTCTCTGTGGCCAGTCCATACATATGAAACTCGCTTCCAGAACCATTACGTTCTATATGCTTTAACAAAAAAAAAAAGCCCTAAAAACTCATCTATTCATTCAGGAATTTTAACCAACGTAATGCTTGGATCAGGAACTTTTACTTATATTTGAGGCTGGCACAGTTGTGTGTCTGTTTGTTTTTTTGTTTTATGTATTTTAATTTTGTGTTGACATGCTTGTAATCCACTTTGAACATGAAGAAGTTCATATTCAGACACAGTCTGGATAGCAAAGTTAGTAACTGATTAACTAAGGCTTTTTCCCATAGACACAAAATGTGAGGAAAGCCTTAATGAATCTGGCCCTCAGACAAATAAACTGGCTAACTTTGGAGGTATATTCAATAATGCAGCCGTACTATTTGAATATAGCTGTCTATCTTAAATTTAGCTGGCTAACTATAGCCGGCTAATTTTAGGACAGCTCTTTGGCCCAACCAGACTTAGCCAGTTAAGTCATCTGGCTAACTCAGAATATTGGAGTTAGGCGGTTAACTTAGCTGGCTCACTCAACTCCTCCTAGCTACGCCTCTGGAACATCCCTAACTTCTGAGTTAGCTGGATAAATGATTTTGAATATGGACTTTGAAGTGTAAAAATGTGGAATATATATCTTTTAAAATAAAAAATAATAAATAACAATATAATCTATCAAAATTCAGCTGCATGACATATCTTTTGCCAAAGTCCTATATAATCTCTCTTCTCACATCACTACATTGGCATCCAATACGTTTCCACATACAGTGCAAGCTCCTTTTACTCACAAGATCCTTCACACTGTAAATCCTCATTACTTCTCCTCTTATCTCTCCTTACACCTCTCCTTTTGAACTCCAATTATCAGACCAATCACCCCTGTCTATGCCCTTCCCAAATTCATGCTTTCTACTTGGCTGCACCATACACTTAGAATAGTCTTCCTGAGTTGGTGCATCATGCTCTCTCTTCTCTTATTCAAATCCATTTTAAAAACCCAACTTTTTAAGACTGCTTGTAATTTTAACCCCTGATTATCCTATTTCCAGCCTTTTTGATTTTAACCACTTTCTTAATAAATGAGATTCCCAAGGTCTCTTTTTATTTATTGGCCCAATATTCTAAGCACATTCAACGCTATTTAGCCAGATAAGCAGGATTTATGTGGTTAAATAACGGCTGCTGAATATGCACATATGTTCAGTGGCCGCCGCTTAGCCCTACTTGTCCCTTTTATAGCTAAAATGTATACACAAAACGTAGGTGTGCATTGGGTGGATCGGGGTGGAGCAAGTTAGACATATAACTTATATGCCTAGCTCCCGAGATTCAGAGTTAGATGTATAAGTGTGCATCTAATAGGGGTGTGCATTCGTTTTCGACGTATTGTGAATCCGCAACGTATCTGCCATATTCGTTATATTCGTGGGGGTTCCGAAACGTATGGCGAGCCCCCACGAATACAACGGATCACCAACGACCAATATAGCCCCGCATGGCAGCCCTTACTATGACACAGGGGCTACCGGTGCCATTGGTCGGCCCCTGCCACTTGGTAGGAGCAACCGACCAATGGCACCGATAGCCCCTGTGACATAGTAAGGTCAAAGGCTATCGGCGCCATTTTGAATACTGGCAGCTGATGACCCGAGTGTAGGAGTTCACGCCAGGACCCCCGCTGGACCACCAGGGACTTTTGGCAAGTCAGCTTGCCAAAAGTCCCTGGTGGTCCAGCGGGGGTCCTGGCGTGAACTCCTACACTCGGGTCGTCAGCTGCCAGTATTCAAAATGGCGCCGATAGCCTTTGACCTTACTATGTCACAGGGGCTATCGGTGCCATTTTGAATACCGGCAGCCGACAGACCGAGTGCAGGAGATCGCTCCAGGAACCCAGCTGGACCACCAGGTACTTTTGGCAAATCTTGGGGGGAGGGGGGTCAGGAGGGTGGGGGCTGTAGATAAATAACTTTAAAGGGTTGCAATGTTTTTTTTGGGGGGAACGAATGTATTTTTGACATATGAATGGATCGGGGGCCCTCGAGAACGGATGCAATGGATTTGGGCCCCTACGAATGCGAATCCCGAATGGGACGAATCCGTCCCTGCTGCACATCTCTAGCTTCTAAGTTTAGTCGCTCCATAGAGCAGTTCTAAGCTTACATGGGTAGACTTATCTGGTAAAGTGCGGAAATATAATCATATATTTAGTGACTTTGCTGTGCCACTGAATATACATTGTAACTTAGCCAGGTAAGTTCTAATCGGCTAAGGGGGTCATTTTCTAATGGGATTGCACGTGAAAAGGGACTTTTCGCATGCGATACCTAAATTGGGGCGGAGTCAGGGCGGCGTCAGCATCAAAAGGGGAGGAGTTGGGGCGGCACCAGGGTGGAAGCGGTGGAGACATCGCTGGCGGTGAAAAGGTAAGAACCCATATCGCCGCCAGTAAAGCGCCCAATAGCAGCACCTTTCACGGTGGCGCTATTGGTTTGCGAAAGCCGGCAGCAATAACACCGCTGTGATGCGATCGCTGCCGGCTTTTGCAGGCCCGCTTCGTCCCCCCTCCGCCCCCCGGTACCGCTCAATTCTCAAAGGCCTGCGATTTTAGAAAATCGAGGCCTAAATTACTTACATGGCCAGCTTTGAATATTGGGCCCTGTATGTTTATCTTCATTAGATTGTAAGCACATGCGGGTGTCCACCTGATTTTATAAACTGGGAGAATGCTTGAACATCTCGAATCATAGAAAAAAGGGGCATGGTGTGGGTGGGGCATGGGCATTCCAAGGCGTGGCCAAGAGATGTGTGCGTAAGTACCTACGTCCAGTGCCGCTTAACTTTACTTCTGCTATAGAGGAGGTGTAAGTTAAAAAAAAAACACGCATCTCTGAGAGGTTTAAGGGTCTAGGGTAACTGGGGGGAATGCTGGCTAAAGAACCGAGGGGGGGGGAGGGGAGGGGGCGGTTTTGGAGGACCTAGCTCTAAAGTGGGCGAACTGGTGGTGGATGAACTGGTGAAATTAGTCATGACATAGACGCGTGCCTATCATAAAATAGCCCCACTTGTGCAGCTCCTACCCGACTTTACAGGGCTGTGTGCACCCACTTGCAAAATTGAGCACATGCATACGCGTGCCCAGGCTACACGCACGTTTGTGCATGTAAGTTATAAAATTACCTTGTCTGGACTCGTGCCAACGCACAAACATATACGTGCACCCGCGCGCTCATTTGAAAGTTACCATCCTTGTGAGCAGGGGCTGTCTCATATATGGTTTTCTATAGCACTGCATATGTTAAGCAGCACAATAGATATGATCAATAGCAGTAGTAGCTGCACTTTTCCTCCACTTTCCTTCTCCTGTTCACGCTTCACTGCTTAAATGCCATTCACAATTTAAGATGCTGTTTTACTTTTATGTACCTCTCCTCTCCAGTTTCGAACTACCTTCTTTCTTGCCCTCTGTGCTCACAGTCTTAGACTCTTTTTGCCATGTTCACTCTATGCCTTCTCCTTCCCGGCACTCCATCTCTAAAAGTAATTCCCTCCCTCCCTCCCCCCACCAAACATGTCGGACTTCCACCAGCTTTCTGCTTCTGTTTGAGGACCCATTTCGTCCGATCGGCCTTTCCTTAATCTCCTTGCCAAATCTTCCTTATGCGGTGGTTCACTGTTCACTATACCACCTACACTGTCTGGGCATGTCGTTTCTCTGATCATCTTGTCAAGTGTCCTGGTTGAGGGCACTGTATAAATCAATCAGTCAAGCCAGCAAGCTGAAGGGAAGGTAAAAAATACCAGACATTCTTACTTTTTCCACGTGGTATTCCAGTCATTTAGGAAATGAAAGCTGGAATATGTGACCCATGCATCATGAACCGCAAACCTCCCAACTATTAGTCTGAAATCTAATTTAGCTCTTTTTGCAGTCTAATAGAGTGATTTTTATTCATGATTCATTAATCAAGGTTCGAAGGAGGGTTCCTATTAATATGAAAGGAGTTATCACATTTCTAGTCGGTAGTGAGACATTGGATTTTAGCTGGTTCATCCTCTTTTTCTCTCTAAGCTCTAAAAGTATGGGACCATAGTTGCCTTGAAATGTTTATTTCCATTTTTTTGGCAAATGAAGAATTAAGTTATTAGTTCAAGTTATGGGATTCTGAAATCCATTCATAAATCCATATAGCAGCACATATCAGTACAAGGATTTTTTATAGTATTACTACATAATACAGAAAATTAAATTACAAGTCAATGCCTTACTGGTGTCTGCTGCAGGCTTGTTTTTAGGAATTGAATTTTTAAAGCCATTAATGTGCATAAAGCACAATTTTATGTGCGTAAATGGCTGTTGTAAAATGGCCCAGGGCTTAATGCATCTAAAAGTAATCTGATTTCATGCATATTTCTACATGCAGCGGGGAGAGGCATTCCAGGGGTGGAGTTGGGACTTACGTGCACAGAAGTTCAAGTCAACATTTAAATAAAATGGAAAATGGATAACTTTGCCACCAGATAAGTTAGCAGGGATATTAAATGGGATAAACATTGCTGAATATCCTACAATACATTTATCTTGGTATATGTAGCTGGACAACATTGGAACCTAACCAGTAGCATTGCTGTCAGAGTATGGCTTTGAAAGCTATGCCAGTAGCTTACATTACTAAGGCCTGGATTCATCAAACTGATATAAACATAGCAGAAATAGCACCTGTGTTAAAAAAAAAAAGGGGTGTGTTTAGGGTAATTTTGTGAGAATGAGAGAGAGAGAGAGAGCGAACACCTGTATAGAGGGGCACAAATAAGTTAACTATTTATACCACTGTAAGACGTGGCACTAATAACTCAGGGTGAGGTTTGTGGGATGGGGTGGGTTTTGGGGGGAAAATTTACATGCGCAGTCATTCGTACGAACAGCACAGTTACCATCAGTGAAGATTTAATGTCATTTGGAGGGATGAAAGGTGAAAGAAGAGTGGATTTGTACCATGTTTTCTCTACCTAGATTGATTCACTGTCTACCTAGCTGCAATCAAGCTAGGTAGAGAGCCCATGGTACAAATCTATTCTTTGTTCACCTTTCATTACTCCAAATCACTTTAAATCTTCACTGATGGTAACTGTGCTGTTTGTAGGTATGACTGTGCATGTAAATTTGCCAAGATAATATATTAAATGAGAGTCAGAAAATTATCACCATGAATTTCAGATACATACACATTGGTTTATTTTTTCAACCCACCATCTAGTGCAAAAAACATATACATATGTTTATTATCAATACTCTTTTAGAAAATGCAAAATATAAAATCTAAACCTACTTATTATAATCAGCATCTCCCCATTGATGCTTGTTATATCTAAGGGCTCCTCCCGAAGATTATCTATATGTTACTGAGTTCACCATCTTTATTTGTTATATGTAAGGGCAATGCCCAAAGTTTTATGTTCACTGTGAACCGATACGATGTGCGAACGGATATCGGTATATAAGAAATGTTAAATAAAATAAATAAATAAATTCACTCCATAAAAACTACAAGATTCAAAAACAATGATCTTACCAATGTATACAAAAACATATGAGCCATATTTTAGTAGCTACGCCCGATTTTATAACATGTGCACGCAGCCGCGCGCATGTTATAAAATCTGGGGTCGGCGCACGCAAGGGGGTGCGCACTTGTGCACCTTGCGCGTGCCGAGCCCTAGGGGAGCCCCGATGGTTTTCCCCGTTCCCTCCGAGGCCGTTCCAAAATCAGAGCAGCCTTGGAGGGAATATTCCTTCCGCCCCCCTGCACCTTCCCCTCCCTTCCCCTATCTAACCCGCCCCCCAGCCCTACCTAAATGCCCCCCACCTTTGTTTTCTTATTTACGCCTGCCTCTGGGCAGGCGTAGGTTGCGTGTGCCGGCCGAGTGCCAGCGCGCGATCCCCCGGCACAGCCGCTGTGCTGGAAGTATCGGTCCTGCCCCTGCCCCACGTATATTACGCATGTAACCCTTTTAAAATCCACCCCTATGATTGTAAACATCACAATACACAGCTGAAAAATGAGTACAATAAATACAGTTCTTATAATCTCTGAAAAATATTAGTCAGGTTAATCACTGTCTCTTCATGTGTATCAATGTGTTATCTACAAACTTGTTCTTCCCCTATCACATATTTAATAATATTCACTTTCCCATATCCAAAATCCCCAAATCCCATATTCAAAATCCCCAAATCCCCAAAACCCCAAAAAATATTCGATATTACCAACACACTATTCACAATCTCATTGTCACATGCCATTAGACATCACAAAATGTGAGTTTTCTGGCCACAGAACAACTCATTTTTATATTTAAAATATCATTGGAAGAATAAATCTTTCTCATTATCCAAAGCAAAAGTTACAACAAATGCGGCCCTAGTAGCTATACTATCTCCTGAGGTTTGAAGGAAAAATAATAATTCAGCACTAGAGAATGGGACCAACATATCTGGGGCCCCATCTTCAGCATTCAAACTTCTTCCTTTATCAGGAATATAATAATAATTAGAAAATAAAAAGGTTTTCTCAAGAAGAAATTGCATACCTCTTTCATATATTTTTTTAAATAATTCCAATTCAGAAAGAAAACGAGTTTTTGGAAAATGTAGAAGGCATAAACTTAGCTCTGAATATATTTTCCAAATTCTGATACACTTACCATGTATAGATAAACTATCCCTAATCACAGAAATGTTGGTGGATTGGAGATTATTTATCAATCTTAGCTGTGATCCCATCGTTGTTTCAAATTTTTCAAATCTATTATCTATTTCCACCAATTTGGCTGTAACCTGTTAGGAACATGGCTCGCAGGATGGCCGTGCAAGCCATGTTCCTAACTCACCTTGTTGCCGTAGAGAGCAGTCCAGGACACCATCGGCACGCTCCCACAGCTGGGATGCTGATGTCTCCTCAGTGTTGCCAAGCAAGGCCCCATATGCCACCATGCTGCTCCTGTTCTGGAATCTCATTAGGTGCATGCACACATGCGCATATGCACACATTGTTTGGGTCCTGCTGTGGAAATGTTGAGCAGCGCCCTCAGGCCAACCGGCCTATTTAAGTATGGAACTCAAAGCATTACCTCACCTCAGCAATGGGTCTCTTCCTTGCAGTGCATGTTGCCTAGCATTCCTGATTCTTGTGTCCTGTTTCTCATCCAGCCTTGCCTTCCAGCTTTGCCTCATCCAGCCTTGCCTAATCTAGCCTTGCCTCATCCAGCCTTGCTTTTTAGCCTTGCCTAGTCCAGCCTTGTCTTCTCTAGCCTTGCCTTCTCCATTCGTCTTCATCCAGCCTACTTTGTCCAGCCTCTCCTTATGTTATCCGTCTTGTCCAGTGTCTTCAGCGTGCCTTCGTCCACTCTTGGCCTGACTCTCCAGATCTTGACCTCTTGCCTGGGCCTGACCACGATTGCCTTCTGCCTGGATCTTACCCCTTTCCTGGACCTGACCACTCTTGCTAGCTGTCTTCCCTGACCTTGGCCTCTCTCTGACTCTGTTAGTCTGCTGCTTGCCCTGACCTCGGTGTACTTTTGGACTTTAGTTATCTTCACTGCCCTAGGAACCTGCCTACGTCCTGCCAGCTGCCAGAACCCAAGGGCTCAACCTGCAGGGGAGCCGGCTGGTAAAGGTGAAGCTCCAGACTTTCCCGCTACAAAGTGTGTTTGCCAGCTGCCAGTGTAAGCTCATGGGTTCGCTCTCACAGCTACATCAACTACGCCACAGCACAAAGGGCTCACACACCCTCTTATCCTTTACATAACCCCACTAGTATAATCACACAGTTGAGAGACTGTACCCATTAGATTCGATTGAATTCTTGAAACAATCCTCCAGATGTCCTTTAAAGAGACCAAATCAGGTTCTGAAATAAAATTGGACGCTGAGTCCTGAAAATAATTAAAAGGAACAGGTGCAGGAATTGCACTCCACTCCTGCCTCCCTGAAGATGATTCAGTTATAAGGGGGACAACCAACCCAGCAGATAAAGCAGAAGAATTATTGTCCAGTACATGTTGTTGTAAAAAAATAATTATTTCTTTGGAAAAATCCAAATATTAAACTCCCTGCAAGGAGAGGACATTCAGAGGAGGAGGAGGAGGAGGAGGAGGGTTGTAGCCTCTTGACTTAGGTGCCTTGGGTCACACAAGAATCCATGGGATCCACAGTTGGTGTTGAAATCCATGGATAGGATACAGCTTTTCCTTTCCTCGTTTGCCCCATAACACAAACGGGGAAAAAACTGTCAAGGAGGGGCGCACTCCTTAGATGTGAGGCTTTGGTGCAGCAGTGGCGGCATGCCGTTGCCTGCTGCTTCTAATCTCCAGTGCAATGACAACATCAATGTCAGGAAAGATGGAGTCGAGGATCACCTTTCAAGCCCTCCGAAACTGGCCGTAACAGGAGTGATCCGTTTAGCGCCGGCACTTGCTGCTTCTTATCAGTGGCGCAATGATGGCATCAGCATTGAGGAAGGTGGAGTTGAGGCTCACCTTTCAAGCCCTCCGAAACTGGCCGTAACAGGAGCGATCCTCTTAGAGCCTCCGCTTGCCGCTTCTTATCCCTGGTGCAAAGATGACATCAGCCTCGGGGAAGATGGAGTCGCAGCTCCCCTCTCGGGCCCTCAGGAACTGGCAGGAACAGGAGCGATCCTCTTAGAGCCTCCGCTTGCCGCTTCTTATCCCTGGTGCAAAGATGACATCAGCATCGGGGAAGATGGAGTCGCAGCTCCCCTCTCGGGCCCTCAGGAACTGGCAGGAACAGGAGCAATCCCTCCCTGATAACTTTAACCTTGCTCTTGGCCACATCTTTACTTAGCCAGATAACGTATTTGGCTAATTCTAAATATCAGAGCTAGATGGATAAGTTATTTGGCTAAGTCAACCCCATTCCAAAATGCCTATAAGTTACCAGAATAATGGCTTATCCAGAAAAGTGATGAAGCTATTCACAATTCAGCATTTATCCAAGTAACTCTAAAATGTTCCGGATAATTTGCCTTTGGATATCGACCTTTACCTTTTTTTATTTTAAAAGTATGGGGCCGATGCAATAAACTCACGTAGGCAGCAGGCGTGTCCGCCAGTAAGGAAAACTGATGCCGATAAACTTGGCGTTGGTTTGTAGCAGCGAAAGGTAGTCACGAAAACCAACACCAGGTTTATGGGCGTCGGTTTTCATGGCTGTCCGCCGGTAAGGTAAACCGAAGCCGATAAACTCGGCGGCAGTTTTCGTGATGGATCCGACTGTCAATTTTTTTTTTTAGTTTTATTTCTCATCTTTTTTTTTTTTTGCATCGGGAGTGAATGCCTAATAGCCTCATTCACATGCATTTGCATGTGAAAAGCACTATTAGATTCACTTCGCGTTGGACGCGCATTGAATATTCGCTAATCCCCTTATTGCATTAGGGGATTGCATTAGGGGGTTCTACCCATGTCCGACTGCAGGTTAACAGTGCGCTCGGCTCAGCGCACCGTATTGCATCGGCCCCTATGCGTGCAAGTTAAACCCCTCACATTTTACACCCTTGATAGAGCAGGCACAACTGTGCTGACGAGTTTGTGCACATATCAGGGCACTCATCTGGGAATTTTGAAAGCTTTGAAAATGAGGGGTAAAGTCTGCATGTAAAATTTACATGGCAGACTTAACCCCTACTCACACATGTTATAAACTTAACCTTTATATGTGCTACACTACAAATAGGTAGATGTAAATCCAATTAAAGTACTGCTGGCATTTAAGACTTTGTTTTTCTCTGCTCTGTTTCCATTTTGTAAGTTGGTGAAGTTTATTAGCTTTATCCTCCCTGTAAAAACAAAGTCCTGCGGGAGAGCGGATCCTTTGTTAGTCTCAGTAAGGAAGTATTTACATGCATAGGTAGAAATGGAATCTCACCAAGACCTAGATTTGGCTGCAGGGCAAAAACTTCTGCCTTTTTATTTTTTTTGACAGTCGGTTAATAAAGACTCAACAGTAAGCAGCTGCTTGTGATGTCATTTGGGACTTTGTCCATAAAGCTTGTATTTACAAGTACCGAGTAACTACATAACAGCTGGAAGATCCAACTTGCAGCAAACGTACAGAGAGAACTTGAGGAGTAAGCTGACGGTCTCAAAAAAAAAAATGTTTTCTATTCTTCAAACCACCAGACTGAAAGCCTGGTAAATAAATAAACGCAAGAGACCTTTCTGAAGGGAGAACCTTCTTGCAATCTTGATTTCTTTAGCCCTGTGCCGTGTGTTAACAGAAGAACTTCAACAAGTAAGGTCTTTGGTGTGAATATACCATTTTGCTTTTCTATTTAACAGTATTATTAGATTTTAGTGCTGTGTTAAGTATTTACATTTTATGATAGTCTTTTTTTTTTTTCCCACCCACCCGGTAAATGTGGCAAGACCGTAGTTAATATTAGGAGAATGGTGAAATGGCACGTGTTCCAGTGTTTTGTGCATGCAGAAAGACGTCCTACCTTTACGATAACGACAACAGAGCTGGCATGACAGTTTAGCTAATTTTGAATTTTGTGCACTTTTATGCCGCACTGGCCGGATATATCGAATTGGCTTTGATTCAGGCACGCAAATGCTGAAAAGAGCTTCTTAACACAAATGGCCATTTACTTCTTTATTTATTGTGGAGCGCCGACGATGCTAATGAAGTTTAAAATGACTGTTACGACAATAAAGCCTTTAATTGTAAAATACCCGGGTGGTTACCTCAGTGAAATGCAGAGCATACAGACAAAGCCAAAGACAATAATGATTATAACTTTCGTTTGCTTTATAATGGCATGTATACCAGTTTACTTTGTTATATAACCTAACAATGAAACCTAACTTTTTAAAAGAGATAATAAATCTACAACTTTATAATTGGAATAGGAATATTATAGACTGGTGTAGTACAGTGCAAGTGTTTGCTGAAAAGTAATGTCTAAATATTTCAGGCTCTCAAAATCTAGGCAATTAGGAGTCATCAGCTCTCATGTATGGCATGAAAAGCTTAGACGCTGCTTGTGCCAAATAATGTTTCTCGTTATGCTTTCATTTTTTTTTCTATAAGAGCAATAAACTTCACACTCTGTTTTCCTTAACTAAACTATGAAGTGCATCCTCCTACATGTGACTGAAGGCTATGTAGTATCTGATATTCTTTCAGTGTTGCTGTAGACTGGGAAGGTAGCCAGCAAAACGTCCATTCACTAGACTCTTTTGCATTTTGAAATGAAACAGAGTTTGTAGTACAGATTTTAAATAGCTAAGTTAAAACGGTGATGGGGAAAAAAAAATTAGGTTTGAAAAATAAATGCAGAAGGGGGATAAGAGTAGTGCTAGCTCCTAAAAATAAATGTATGTCATTTTTGAAGTGTCATGCTTCTGAACTGGAGCACTGGATAGATGGTTTATTGGTCCGAATGGAATAAATTCATAATATATGTAGCTGATCATCCATAAAAATATATAATACTTCCACATTGACTCACCTAATGATGCGCGTACTATAGTTCTCTGGACCCAATGATGTGCGTACTATAGTTTTCTGGACCCTTAATTAAACTGTGGATATTCTAGTAGTCATGTAGCTTATCAAGACATTTTCAGGTTTAGAAATCGGATAGCAGCTCCTTGAAAATTACTGACATATAAAGTGAATTCTTTGACCGGACTTTAGGCAGGTGTCTTTAAGGTACCATACTAGTAGTAGAAAGTAATGATAATTATCTGTTGTGCATATGGCTTTTCAATGATGTAACTCTTGAAGAGATCTGCTCACATGATAAAACACTAGATAAGCACTAGGGGGGGGGGGGATTTTAAGTATTCTGCCTGGTTGCAAGATCTGTGAGCACTTTTGTCTGCATGTACCTTGAAAATTAGCTGAAGCACACAATGGGGTACATAGTTTGCACCTGCTATTTGTGCAGGAAGCCAATCGGGGGTAAAATTATGTGCATGCATTTCAAAATGCACACTATTTATTCCCCTGAACTAGACACCCTACCAGCACCACCCCAAGGAATGCCTCTTTTTAACCCAGCTAAAGGTATACATCCCATCAGAGTCCACAAATACTTTTATCCATGGTAATCTACCTAGGTAAATACCTTTGAAACTTCTGTTCACTATAGTGCTGAAAGAAGGGAGTCTGATTAAGGGTTTTTATCATTCTGTGTCTGTCTTCTCTTTTCTCTCTCCCTACACCCTTCCTTGTGAACTCCACTCATCAAGGAAGTCACTCTTATCTGTGCCCTTTTCCTTCACAGCCAACTCCGTACTCTGCGCTTTCCACCTTTCTATGCCAAAAGCCTGGAATAGACTTCCTGAGTTGGTGCATCATGCTGCCTCTCTGGCCATATTCCAATCCAGTTTAATAACCCATCTTTTTGTAGTTGCTTTTAAATCTTAAGACTCGTTTGTCATATATTGTAAGCTCCGTGGAGCAGGGACTGTCTCCTATTTGTACCCGTACATTGCAGGGTATGTCTGGTAGCACTTTAGTAATGATACATAGGGCCTCATTTTCTAAGAGGCTCGCACGCGATAAGAGACCTTTCGCACGCGAAAAGTCCCTTATCGCGTGCGATACCAGGATGGGGGGGGGGGTGAGTCGGGGCGGAGTCGGCCCCGGAAGAGGAGGAGTCGGGGCGTCACCGGCCCTTTTCGCGTCCTATTTCGCTCCCAATAGCTACACCTCCTACGGTGGCGCTATTGGGTGCGAAACCGGCAGCTATCGCAGGCCTGCCCCCTGTTTCGGCCCCCCGCCCCTCATTTCCTAAAGTATCGCAGGCCTGCGATACTTTAGAAAATGAGGCCCATAGTAATAGTGGTGGTAAATCAGGACTTTGGAGATCAAATGCTACCACTGAGCTGGGTATACTTTTAAACCTGCACACAACAAGCTGTTTTTCAAATACAAGGTACCTGCCTGTAAAGGAGTGCACATTAGACCCTCCTTAAAAGTCCAGGACCTGGCACTTAGGCAGATCCATCTTAAGACAGCCCACCAGGGAATCCTGGTTGCAGGGCATTTCTCCTGGAGTGCAGGATAAGACGCCAGGTTCCAGAGGGAAAGGGAGGCCCCAGACAACACTAGGAGAAAGCAGGAACTTTGCTAAACATGGGTATACTGCTACTTTTCTGTTTCCAGTATTGCCAAGGTAACTAGGCTTTATTTGGATTAATTTTTTATTGTAATTAATTAAAAAACTGCAAAAGGATAGCCAGAGTCCAGACTCAGTCTGTCCTCTGGTAAGATAAAGACCATCCACAGTGTCACAGTGCCAAAATTCAATTTGAAAATCAGATTGTTGTGCATTTAAATAAACAAGCTTACAAATCAAAAGTGTAAAGTTAAGCACATTACCAGCGTGCCCTTTATGTGCATAAGTTTTGAAACTGAAAGGTGCACTCATAAATCTAACACAAGCCCTCAAAATGCCTATAGAATGCCTCTTTATAACATACACGCATACATACACACGTTATAAAATAGACCGAACACATGCAAATGTGCGCACAGATTTAAGTGGTCACGCGCCTATGCACGCAACTGCTGCTTCTACCACGTAAGTGTGAGGATTTTAGTTAACTTGTGCACCGACGCCATTTCCAGTTTTTCCAGTTTGTTCCCAGTTCACCAAGGTAAGGGATAGGACCCCCTAGTTTAATAGCTTCCCTTCTCCCCGTTAGCCACAACCCTTAAAACCCCAGTGAGCTGCCTATTTATCTTTATTACTTACACGTCATCCATAGCAGAAGTAAAGTTGCACAGCAGGGGACCTAGCGTAAACCTGTGCACATGAAAACATGCAAATTGGAGGTTGAAATCCAGGAATGCGCATGCCCTGCCCAGACCATGCCCATGCCCCGCCCCTTTTTGGAACTTTGCATTTGGGCACATAGCAGGAGATATGCGCATACGCTCGGCATGCACCGGCCAACATATTCATGCATCTCCCGGTTTTGGCGCACGCCAGGCTTTCAAAATTCACCTTTATGGAAATCATTTTTAAAGGTATTATAAGTAAATGTACCATATTATCATAGCAATCTTAAAAAGACATTTACGGACATAAAGAGAACTTACAAGGGAATATCCAATGTGCAATTCAATGGCACATATTGTAGCAATTTTCAAAAGTCCACTTACATGGGTAAAGTGCATTTACACATGTAAAATCCAATTTTAAGCATTTAAATGCTTTTTAAACTCAGGCCCATATTTCTACTCTTATAAATGGTGAGTGCATCTTTGAAAATGTGCCCCACAATGGGTCTGATGTCAGCGGGGGAAAAAAAGGCACATTATTCACAAATTTTAATGCAGGCGTTGCTTCCTCCCTTGATGCTGGATATCAACGCTAATGAAATGAAGAGGTGTTAAAATGGGTTGTATTAAAGGCAGCATGGCCAAAATAATTCTGCCACATTCATTAGCTAAGATTTCCTACATTAACCAGCTCAAAGTGACTGGAGCTGATAGCTTAGGATTTTTCTCCCTACCTGCAAAAGAAATGACTTTGGGTCCTGAGGCGTAGTTCACCTTTGCAATGTTTATAGGCTGCTCTAAGCCTCTTTGGCAAGAACACTGGACAGTGCATCAGAATTAAATACCTATAAAAGTAATGTGTATTATTGTTTGGAGGGGGAGTATTAATTTTCATTGCATTAATGTAGCTTGCTTAGTACACAGGGATTGTGCATTGTGCCTAATATGGGCAAATGCTGCTTCTCCAGCGTAAGTGGGGGGATTTTAGTAGACATGTGCGTCGACTCCATTTCCAGGTTTTCCAGTTTGTTCCCAGTTCACCCAGGTAAGGGATAGGACTTCCAACCCCCCCTCCCCCCAATTTAATAGCCTCCCTTCTCCCCTGTTAGTCCTGACCCTTAAAACTCTGCTGATCTATTTATCTTTATTTTATAAGTTACACGATATCAATAGCAGATGTAAAGTTACACAGCAGGGGATCCGGTGCGCACCTGTGTGCATAAGCTTTTATGTGCAAATTTGAAGTTGAGATCCAGGAACACCCATGCCCTGCCCAGACCATGCTCATGACCTGCCCTTTTTTTGGAATAATGCCTGTGTTAACATAATTTTCAAAGGGACGCGAGCGTAAAAATTGGGATTTACACGCATGGCTGGGCCCTGTGTGCACTGCGCACATTTTCAAAAGGGTCCAACCATACACGTAAGTCCTGATACGCGCACAGGTGCCAGTCCCTGAGAAAGGGGCGGGCTGGGGGTGTGGTCTGGGTGGGGAGGGGCAGGATGAGACAGAGGCCGGCCAGGACAGTGGCCATTAGCCTCTGTTCCGGGGAAGCGCGAGCCGGCAGCCAGCCATCGCGCGTAACTTGCTTCTGCTCCAGAAGAGCAGTAAGTAATAAAATAAAACATTTCGGGAAAGGTAGGTTAGGTTTAGGGGGTGGGGAGGAGAGGGGGAAATGGAGGAAGTGTAGGTAGGAGGGTAGGGAAGTTCCCTATTAAGGAGCAGACTGGGAGGGAACTGATTGCATCGCCACATGTATTTTATGAAAATTTGCCCGCCCTGCATGCGCCGCCCGCACACGTGCACGCGGTCATCTGATTTTATAGCATGCACGCGCCGGCACGCGCATGTTATAAAATCGACGCATCCATGTGCGCGTGCTGGGAACTGGGCACACATGGACGGCCGTGCACTGATTTGAAAATCTACCCCTTAATGGGGGATGTTAATGCTAATGGACTTTAGTATATCAGATATTGCTTACGATCTCTGCCTTAAGAACAAGCAAGCTTTCATTTTCTGCAATAGGACCCACATTGTGGAATGACTTATTGTATGATTTGCACATAATCATAGATATGAAAGAATTTCAGAAAATGTTGAAAAGTCATTTATCCGTGAAAGCTTTTGGTTAACCATTTTGAATATGTTTTGTTTACGTGTTACAGTTGCCCGTATTAATGTTTATGTTGAAATGTCCCTCGCTTAGAATGGCTTTTGTTGTCATAAATAAATAGTACATTGTTTTTGCAGAGCTAGACTGACATTTGTCACTGTATACACATGGAAGATCAGTGACTGAATATTGATTGTAAGATAATAAAGATATATGTTATTTATTAGATGTGGAAAGGCCCATGAAAACTGACAGGCATCTACATGCATAGACCCAGTGCCCTGACTTCCCATGAACACCAGGAATCACCTGGATCTGGGGCACAAATTGAATATACACATTCTTCTGGCAGGAGGTGAATGTAGATGCGCTGTTACACTGCACACATACCTGCAAAGAGGCCAGGTAATGTTCTGTTAGCAAACAAAATCAGTCACAAAACCTCCTGAAAATGCAGTGCAAATATGGCTTCTGGAGCATGACCAACACAAACCTAGCAAAATTATATTTTGAAAGATGATAAAATATCCATTCATCAAATGATACTATCAGGCCTATTGTTGGTAATATTATTACCAAATGTAAAAAGTGAGGTTCTACTGTTTTCTGAAGGAAGTCTTTTTATGACCTTCAAATTAATTTGGTGGATCATCAGAATACAGTGCTATGAGAGCATGCTGTATACTGCCCTAAATATTATAATAAACTGCAGAAAGATGCCACCAAGAATAAAAGTGAAAATTTACAACAAAAAACCCAAACATTGAAAACAGACAATGCAAATTGCTGTTTCTACAAAGTTATAACAGCTAAGATTTCATGCTCAAGTTAAACCACCAGTGTTCTCTGATTTCAAAGACACCCTAATACTGCTACAGTCTCTGACATGGCGCAAGGAAAAAAATGTAAAATTAAAACATATTTCTAAATCTTCTGTTTCCTATTTGAAAATAAGACACATGTTTTATCATTGATAAAAAATATGCTATAGTTTAGATTCCCTACCTGTATTAAACACAGGGAGGATAACTTTCAAACAAATCCGCATGGCCTCATTTACACACGTGTGGAGATCTGATACAGTATTTTATAACCTGGTACATGAAGATTATAAAATACACATATGTCTTCCCCCCAACATGCGTGAATACCTGCAATGCATTGAAATCACATATTTCAATGCATTGAAAGAGCGTACTTTCCTGTGTATTTCATGCACACAGAAAAAAAATACAATGTGCTCGCGTAGAGCCCTGATTTCCGTGCATATGTTAGTATATTTTAAAATATCCACGCACAATTGAAAGCACCAGTTTTCCCAGTTCCTCCAATTCACCCAGTCCTTCTCCAGGTCATCGAGACCTTCCTAGTTCTGCATCCTGAAGTCCTCCCAATTCATCCAGACCTCTCACCCAACCAATACTTTACAACAGTCCAGTCCGATATCAATTGCACAAGATGATTAACAGGTGTAAAATTGCGTGAATACGTTAGCACATGTACTTAGGTAAGTCTCTTATAAAATAACTACTTACGTGAATAACTCTTAGCCCTATCCCAGAATACTGCTTTTTTTTGCACAGGTAAATGTGCATGTGAAAACAAGAATATATACAGGGCCGGATTTTAAAAGGGTTACGCGCATAAGTTATGCTCGTAACCCTTAAAAAAGCCCCTTGCATGCGCCGAGCCTATTTTGCATAGGCTTGGCGGTGCACGTAAGCCCCGGAACGCGCGTAAGTCCCGGGGTTTTGCAAAGGGGGCATGTCAGGAGCGTGTCGGGTGGGCGGTGTGAATTTCAGGGTGGGGCGGGAAGCGTGTCGGGGGCGTGATGCCGGCCCGGGGGCATGGTCGAGGCCTCCGGACCAGCCCCCGGGTTGGGTGATGGCGCACCAGCAGCCTGCTGGTGCGCGCAGATTTACGCCTGCCAGAGGCAGGCGTAAATCTGCCAAAAAGGTG
This sequence comes from Rhinatrema bivittatum, assembly GCF_901001135.1. Lineage (NCBI taxonomy): Eukaryota > Metazoa > Chordata > Amphibia > Gymnophiona > Rhinatrematidae > Rhinatrema > Rhinatrema bivittatum. The sequence goes on along the minus strand of NC_042620.1, from coordinate 48,284,967 downwards.
AGGGGTTTAGATAGGGCCGGGCTGGTGGGAAGGGAGGGGAAGGTGAGGGGAGGCAGGATGGAATAGGCAGCGCGCGCCGGGCTCGGCGCGCACAGGTTGCACAAATGTGCACCCCCTTGCGTGCGTCGACCCCGGATTTTATAAGATACGTGCGGCTACGCACGTATCTTATAAAATCCGGCGTACTTTTGTTCGCGCCTGGTGCGCAAACAAAAGTACGAGCGCGTGTAAGTGTATAAAATCTATCCGTTGGTATTTATAAAATAGAAGATATATGAATAAAAGCTACTTATGCATGTATATGCTAATTTTACATGCAAAACTTCTTTGAAAATTCACCCCAACAGGAGAAAATCTCTTAAAATAGATCAGTTAAAATATTGTATTTAAAGAAAGAGATGAATTCGCCAATGCATTTGTGTTCTATCTTAAAGTTGCATTTATTTTTTATAAAGAAAGATAATTATATAAGAAACCCATTCTATTTCTTTTTTCTAGATAACTTTGACATCGAGAGCTGTTTCTGAAAGGAAAATCAGGGTTAATAGTTCTCATATGGCAACCTTGTGATGTTTAATTATGAAGAGACATAGAAATATATAAATAATGTTCAAGCATCATTATATTTGCTCAATGATCATAATATGAGGTTCTATGTTATGATTCAGAAAGTGGACCCCTGTTCCGAGGTAGAGTCAGCGCTACCAAAAAGGGAGTCAACCCACTTCGGTCTCTACATTCAGATGGCAAGTCCCTCTGATGTAGATGTTAGATGAAGGCTTCATCCTGGAAGCTCATGATCCCCCCAGGAGGAGCTCGTAGGGACCCGGCCGCTGGGACTTAGGAGACTCCCTGAAGAATGAAGAAAGGTCTGGATGCAAGCGCCTCCTGCGGGTCGTGGGTTCCAGATGGCTGGCACCTCCAGCAGGTCGTGATCAGTCCGGGAGTAGATGTCGAAGGATAGTCCAAAGCCGGTCCAAGGGTCGAAGTCCAGAAAGAGGTTGAGAGCCGGTCCAGGAGCAGACGGGAGAGTGGTCCAAAGCCAATCCAGGGGCACCACAGGAGAGTGGTCCGAAGCCAGTCCAGGAGCAACACAGGAGAAGGGTCCAAAGCCAGTCCAGGTCAACACCAGAAAATCACCACCGCTGGTCCGAAGGTCAGAAGCCAAAGAATCAATCCAATGAGGTGGAGAAGCAGAAGTGGGACGAAGAGCAGATCCAGGAACACGGAACACAGGAACCAAGCACAGAACCTCAATACCAAGGCAAGGTCTGAGTATCAGACCTTGCCTTAAATACAGGAACTGGAGGGAGGAGTCCCAGGAGGAGCCATGACAATTTCCTGTCATGGCTCCTTTAAATTTTCTCTTCAGCTGCGCGTGCGGCTCTTAGCAGAGGCAGAGACAGAGGGGGAGGAGTCAGCCCGGCTGAGAGAAACCATGTGGCCGGGCTTGGCTGTGGTAGCGGCCAAGAAGAAAGCACAAGAGAAGGCTGCCTGCCTGCCACAGCAGGAACCTCAGACAAGCCCGACGCCTCGGGTAAGGTTTAATGTCGCCGTGGCTGCCGACCTGACCCTGGTCGCGTCCCGCCGCAGCCGGCAGCCATGACAGCCGGCCCCGGACGCGACTGCCGCTGCTGGTGGTCCTAACATACTACATACTGAAAAAATTTCCAGATGGGGTGTCACATGCAAAAATGCATGTAAGCCCTGAAATCTTGTGAATTTTTTTCATGGATTTCCCTTTTTGCAATAGTAAAATTTGCACATAGTTCGCTACATGCAAAATATTATTTACATTCAAAATTAATAAGCTGCTGTGAGGTAAGGTCATAGTAAAAGAGCTCATTAATTTTGAATTCAAAGAAAACCCGGCATGGAAAATGTCTTCGTGGCCTGGTTTTCACACACAACTAAAAATAACTGCAGCTCAATGAGACAGAGTTATGTTTTTGGTCTTGCTTCAACACTGCAAAATCTTGCATGAAAGTTTGCTACGGAGTTCATTTGCATCCTCAGCAAACCCATGGCAATGGATTGCTAAGCCTTGGGAAATTCTGCAGGTCAGTTCATCGTCCTCTGTCTTTCCTTTGATCTCTTCCATGACTACTTGCTTTCTGAAATAGTTCGATATTGGAAATACCTAGAAATATAGGGTATTTTTACAGTATAATTTTTTGAATTGCCAGTAGAGGGCTTGCCTGTCAAATATTCATCAGTGAACTGATATTTTTCAGCAAATATGACTATCGAAAAGAAGGATAGCTATCCTGAGCAATACTTGTTTAAATCTAAATAATATCAGCATTATAGTGAATGCAATCACTGATTGATTTACTTTCGGTATGAGAAAGGAAGCATGTTTTAAAAATATAAGGAGCGGAAGATATGTGTTTTTTTTTTCTTAACTAGATTTTACAGTGGTACTGAGTCATGGTTATATTTTGCTTGATCTATTAGTATCTGTACTTTTTCAAGATAATTTTGGGAGTAAGGGGTGGGGGGGGGGGGGTGACATCTACAGATGATTGGTTTATTGTGTGCTGTTGAGCCATTAGTTGCACAGTATTATTCCTCCTTATAACAGATGTTAAAGAATCATCCTTTAAAGGCTACTTTGCAACAGCATCTAATTATAACCTACACAAAAGATTAACAGATGCTAGAATTGTCTTTACTCTTTGATTAAATAGATTCTGCATGACTTGCTAGCTTTGTTTCCTTTGGCTTGCAAAATCTAAATGCAAAATTGACACATGTCTGTAATTTGCTGAAGGGTGTTGTATAACAAATTAGAAACTGTTTTGTTGTGTATTGTTAAATATTAACAGGTTTCTATGTGCAGATAGAAGATGAGAACTAATAGCATAAATGTAAATGGAAAATGAATGCTTGAATGTTTAAATGGATTTTGCTTTGCACCTGTACAGACTATTCTATCTTATAATAAATGAATGGGGTCTTACATATTAGGTCATTTACCAATGTACTATTGGCTATTAGGAAACAAACAAAGAACTGAAATGCTGCCAGAGAAAAAGATGCCTTACCCTACGATTTGTGAAAATGTCACATGTAGTACAGAGAAACTGAATTAACAATTTAGAGAAGTTTGACTATATCTTATTTGCCATACTTGTGGTAGCTTAACAGGCTTGATTAGTTTTGTTGTTATACAACAGGACAATCATAATTGAAATTTAGTTACTGTAACACATTTAATTCAAGTCAGATGACAATATAAAAATGTAATACTTTATTTAGTCATATTTTTCAGCCGCCTTTTCTGTAGTGCTCTCGAGACAATGCACAGGAACATAATTAAATATATGTAAACAAACTGAATACCAATGAAAAATTAAAAGCATCAAAGCAAATAATAAATACCATGCAAAATATAAGTACAGCATAAGAAGAACAGAGGGTAATACTCCATGGCTAAAATAGTTCAGAACAGTGATACTACACAATGAAAATAATATAGAAATGGCATAGAATAGGCCATTGAGACTAAGTATGCAGGCACTTTTAGAGCATAGATTTTGGGGTCACTAATTTTCAAAGAGAAACCACTCAAGTGGAAAAGAAGAAGCACTTTTAGGTTGGACTGCCCATCAATACGATACTGACATTAGAACCTCATGAAAGCCTTAAAGAGAGGGAGGAGAGGAAGGGATAATGTCTTATTATTATTATCAAGTTACAGCTGAGTAAATTGAAGCACACGGAGATAAAGGGGCAATAATCCATTTCACTGATGCAAATACCATGGGGTTTGCAACAATAATCAAAGTACAATTATGCACATAGTTTTGCTTTGATTATTGCCCAGGCTTGAAAGCGCCCATGTATTTGTACCCGCCTTGTGTGCAGGCTAAAATTTAAAGGAAATGAATGAAAAATGCAATCTACATGTGTTATTTTCTTCCTCCAATCTAAACAAACTCTTGGGATGATTTCCTGACAACTTGGGTACAGATACACATGTTGTAGAACATGTGTACTTCTGCCTGCATTGAGGGTGGGCAAGTTTCAAAAATCTAATTTACCCGAGTTAAAAGCAGTTTGCCTGTGGAAATCAGCTTTCAAAACTGCCCTCAAAGTTATTTGTTCAAGTTCACACTGAGTCAGTGGTAGAAGGGGTTTCAGTGTGTCCTGGGAATACTTCTCACTCATTCCGTGCTCTACCAGACCGGGGATTTTCAAGGAGGACTGCAAACAGGTCTGGTTTTCAGGATATTCACAATGAATACTCATGGAGGAAAGGGGGAAAGGTACATTTTGGGACAATATCTACAGGTACTTTTTACCCATTATTTTGCACCAAGTTTGAAAGCAAATGTCCAAGCATATTTTCACATTGAAACTTGCCTGGGTGCAAAGTAGCTGCTGACATTTGCACCTGCTTTTTCTGTGGGTTCTTTTTCCATGGAAAATAATGTGCACAAATTTGGAAATGCAATCTACGCATTGCTATTTTCTTCTACTGAGCAGAATATGAGCTTGAGAATGTTGCCTCCTAATGCAGCTATAAGTATGCTTGTTGTAAAAGAAAACGCATACTTTTAGCCATGTTGAGGAGGGGTTATTTTCAGATGGCTCATTTACACGGGTAAATCACTATGAACCCATGAATTGCCCTCCTCATGCATCTGCAGTCAGAGGATCTAAAAGCAGGGAAAATGTGCATAGCTTGGCTATCCTGTAAACTAGATCTGTTTGCGGCCCTCAGGCACCAGAGTTGAAAACTCCTGCATTAGACAACTTTTTCTTTTTGTAACATAAACATCAACCAACAAGAAGTTGCATCATTATTTCCCTCCCTGTTCTCTCAAAACCAGAAGATATTGCTTGAAATGCTAAACCTATGCATGTTTTTAAATGTCTTAACATTCAGATTTTCTGCCAAGGTCTTTATTTTCTTCTCTTGTTGACCTGGCACTTTATCCCTGCTCCTTTGGGCTTCTAGTTCAATCAGAACTAGCCTCCTCTGGGATTATGGCATAACGAACCTTCATTTACAATAATGTATGACTTTTTCTCCCATTTTAACCCCCTCCCTTAATCAGACAATCTTTTATAGATACAAAAAGGTGAATGTGTCCCTGTCAGTACATGTTTCTGGTACAAAGATTCTCTTCATTTAAATGACTTCATCAAGTGGTTTTCCTATATGTAGCTATTCGCCTCCAGTCATAACTATAAATGTATTTTGTTTAACATGTTCTGTTCAGTTTTGAAAAACGTTTTGTATTACATTGATCTTAAATGAAAGTTTGAAAAGCAGGGGGGTTTCAGCAAAATTCAAAGAGACCTTGAAGGGTAAAAGTTAGGCTCTTGATCAAATGAATTTCTATTTTCAAAAGTGTTTTCTTCTATTCTGCATCTTTGGCAAAATTCTTTTGAAAGTATGACCTACGATTTCTACCCATGTGATCACTAACATTCATCTCAGTTTGGAGAAATGATACAAGGAGAGGAAGACAGTAAGAACTGTAGGGAGATACCTGAAGTATCACTACTATGCAGCAAAATTTGGATTCTGACTTCACAATGGACACGTAACCTGTATTTCAGCAGAGAAATACAGAGATGATGAACTTTGGCCACAATAGCAATACATGACTGATTTACCTGGTCTCCAAGCACAGATATTTAACAAGGTCCCTCTGAAGGAATAACAACTTCTCTCTGTAAACAGACTTGACCTATGACAATGCAGGCCAGGTGAATAGATCTAAAACCTGCAGCAGAGCTCAGTTCTGCCTGGATATGAGACCCTCCAATCCTGGAAGCCAGTTTTATCAGGCAGGTGAGTTCTCTCATGTGGCCAGGTCAGCTTCTGGGTCAGATGTCAATGTCATGTGATCTGATCACATGTCGGAGATCACACACATCAGAGGGCATCAATTAAAGGGGGGTTCAGCAGTCTAAAATGGAGAAGAAACCCCATTTCATGCTCTTGTTTTACTATGCTTGAGCTCCTGAATATGCATATCCCGGCTCTTAAAAACAGCATGGGTCTCAGGAGGGCAGCTGTGAAGAAGATCCATTAACACCATCGGAAGACCATACCCGAGCCATCACTCTCTGCACCTCCCTGCAGTCAAGTGGATGAGTTTCAGCATCATGGTGGGTACTGCATATAAGATAAATCTCCTGCCTGCCACATTAGCAAGAGTAGAACTTAGTTTTTCTTCTCCAGGGATCCAACAAGTTTTCTTAGCTTCGCAGATGAATGGAGACCTTAATGTGTGCTTCCATCCCAAGGACAGCCTCCATGAACTACTGCATCTCTCATGGCTCAGCAATAGAGGCATCTCCAGTGATGAGACTCAAGATAATCCTCTAAAGTTATAGGGATATTTAGCTAAGCTTATTAATTACACTTGGGATAAGTCAAGATTATTTTAATGTGTATTGCGCTGAGTTCACCTATAATATGCTAAGCTTTGTTTTTATAAGTATATGCTGTGTTAGTGTTATAATATAAGTTTCTTACTTAAAAGGCATAAGATGTTTGTATTATTCTAAGTAGTAAATCTGAAAGGTCTGAGAATAAAAAGGTCTGATTCTGAGACAAACGGCTGTGAAGTCCTTGGCTTTTTGAATCATATATAAAGGTGAATAAGTGGTAATCTTTCATAGCACTCTCACTCCCCCAGAGAGAGAGAGAGAGAGAGAGAAGGGGGAGGAAATCAGGCAGTAACCCACAGGCTACAATATACTCTTATAATTCCTTACAGCAGTGGTTCTCAATCTTTTTTCGACTGGGACACACCTGACAAATGGTTCTCACATGCGTGACACACTGAACATGTGACCGTCACAGGGCTAAATGTAAACATGCAGTCTGTATCCACAGGAATCCCCTCAACCCCCAACAATGGGTGCAGAGCAGAACTAGGACATTTCCCGTACAATTCACCATACAAAAAAGATATTCTGGTTCTGGTGACTTCTCAGTAAAAGCAAAACAACCTCCCTCTACTACCAGCAGCAATAGCCCTTCTTATGAAAAGACAGTCATTTACCACTAATGCATGTCCTATTGAGAAAACACAACAAATAAGACTGATACAAATGCCTACATGCTAGTAAAATACCTCACCTCAATTACACATGCAAAACCAATCTTCACCAACTATAGAAAGACCACAAATTATAAATATGGAGACAAATACTGGAATGGAAACCCAAAAAAGCCACTCTGCATCCAGTGTGAACCTGGAGAAATGGAAAGAGAAATATAGCACTTAACATAGTCCCAGGATCTGCAATAATGCACACAAACTAATTCACACAAAGTTACACCTGAATTAAGGAACACACTCAAACAGTAACAACCCTATCTGTGAAAAGGCAACACTACAGCTATTAAACCAGACCCTAAACACTAATACAACTCCTATTAGGGAAACAGAATAAGCCAAGCTGCTATAGATCCTGACACAGAAATAATTGTAAAACTATACTAATAAATGTTATAAAACAGCTGTTGAACAGAATAACATCCAACAATTAAAAACTCATAAAATTTAGTATAAATTGTCTAAATACCAATAAATTATTTCGAAACAGCAGACATCAGACAATACCCAATAATTAAAATGGCAGTAAATCAAGAAAAATAAACTTAAAAAGCCACCTTTATTTACCATCTCCACTTCTCTCCTACTTCTTTCCCTTGCAGGTCAAAAGCACTCACCAGAAGCAGCAGTGGCTGCTGAAGCTCTGTCCTCACGGTCCTCTTCCTTAGGGTCCACAACCAGATACGCTCACACACACACACACACACACACACACACACACACACACCCCTCAATTAGATCTCACAACCAGTCTCTGTCTCACTCACACCAGTAACCTCCCTGACCAGTCTCTCTTCCTCGTACATACCAGTCACCACCCTGACCAGTCTGCCTCTCTCACACACACGCTATGGGCTATATGATTTTTTTGGGGGGGGAAGGGGGAATTATGATGCATTTATTTAGGTTGGAAAATGTATCTTCTTTGAACTTCTGGAACTGTTTCTTGGTGCCAGTGGCTTTGGTCACCTTCACATGGTGCCACTGGCTTTGGTCACCTTCACTTCACCTACATTGAAACAAACTGTTTTTCTCAGGAGATGGCATTCACCAACTGTGACGATATTGCCAATTTGGACATTTGTGAAGCAGGGGGAAAGTGCACAGACATATTCTTGTGGCGCTTCTCAAAGCAAATGTACTTGCAGATATAATGCAGGTACTCTCTGCAGATGACAGTAGTTCTCTGCATCTTCATCTTGGTCACCACACCTGAAAGGATGTGGCCTTGGATGGACATGTTACTGGTGAACAGGCATTTCTTATCAGTGCAGGTGCTGTCAATGGTCTCTCAGGGGGTCTTGAAGCCCAAGCCAATGTTCTTGTAGTAATGTGGCAGCTTCTCCTTGGCATTCTCACCCAAAAGCACATGCTTCTCGTTCTGGAAGATGGTGGGCTGCTCCTGGTAGGCCCTCTCCATCTGTACAGAGAGAGAGAAACAGAAGCGTGCTTTAGCGACCCTCCCGAGCAGCACGTCGAACCAAGGGGAAGGACCGGGAGGCCCAGCCCAGAAAGCCCACATGTGAGCTCACCTGTATGCCCCCTTCTTCCTCCCCCAGCAGCCAATCAGAAGCTTTCTCCTTTCTTCCTACTCCCACTGGCAGGAAGAAGGGAGGAGGCTTCTGATTGGCCTGCGGGGACAAGAAGATGTGAGAAGGCTTCCCATTGGTCAGCGGGGGCAGGAAAAAGGGAGGAGGGAATCAAAACTGGGGCAGTGGGACATCGGGAGCCACGACACACCTGCTAGTGCTTGCCCTACAGAACCATCAATATAATTAATGAAAAAAATACTTAAAAGAAAATCACACAGTAGTGGAGTAAATATCTTTGTGATGTGAATTTTCAAAGGGATCTACTGAGTTGGATTGCTGGATCCCCCAGGTGAACCTTGTGCCTTGTATAATGGCTAAAAATATATGGGCATTTGTATCTCCATTAAAAAGAGGCATTCTCAGGTGTATGTGCGTTTAGGTCAGGGGAGGAAACTATACAAATAAAATTGCATTTGCAAATGTCTGAGTGTTGATTTTCCTCAGTTCTTCTACCTGCACAAATAGCTTGGGCAAACTACGTGAGCACTTTTATAGTCACACAAGTGTTAAACACATTTGCAAAGAGAAACTACCCAGGTACTTGGAAAATTCACTGCAAATTACAGGGGTACAAAAGTACCCATATACAGTACTTTGCACCTAACTGTCTTACTGAAAATTGCATCCTAGAAAACTAGAACATATTTAATGTAGTAAAACCTTGGAGATTAATCTCTATCTTCTTTCTATAATTAATGGGGTGATTGCCATGATTATCCTTGAAAATATTTAGTATTCTCTGTCTCCAGGTTTGTGACTTGTAGAAAGTTCCATGATCCAATTCTATGAATTGATGATACATTTTACAAATCTCTGAAAATTCCAGCAAGGAAGTCTACAATGAATAATAGCATGCTCAGGAAAAATATGAAACCTTATTTTCAATAGGATTTCCATATAGGCATGAAATGCAATAAGAACTTTTGAAAATAGATCTCATGATGTGCTCCACAAGGGGGGGAATACAAACTGAAAAAGATCTTAAAGCCTTGTTAAAAGGACCACTTTCTGCTGAATGTTTGAATTAGACCCCAATTATATACTTAAGAATATAATTTACCAAAAACATCCATTAGAAATTATTTCTAGAAATCCAGCAATTTCTCTTTAAACATAAGAGATACATTTCTGCAATTTTTCCATATATCTAAATTCCATATATCAAAACCCATTTTCTCTATAGACTCTCATTATAAACCCAGCGATGCATTCCTATGGAAAAAAAAATACCAGCAAGCAGTACCAAATATTGATTTTTTTTCTCCTAAAAATGTATTGGCTCCTAATCTATGATTATCTTCCTTCTTCTTCTGTCTCGTTCTCTGGATCATCTGCCTGTTTCTGTGGATCATTGTCATTTTGCAGATCATCCAGATCAGCTTTCTCTTTACATAGATCATCCTCTTTTCCTTGCTCTTGTTCTGGAGCTTTTGTTGGCCTTTTAATTTCTTTAGCAAAAAAATGCAGCCAAATTCAGTTGCTTTGAAAGTTTCTTCTCTCTGTTCAGCTCCTTATAACTGTCGAGAATACTGTTTACTTCTCTGGAAGCTTTGACTGTCTTCACGATTAGGATCATTATTCATGAGGATCTAAAAGCCAACTTTAAATGTGTAAAGATTTCAAATAGTTTCTTTGTGGTTAACTGCTGTGGGATAGCTGGAATTTCTGCATTCTCTTCTTCTTCTGCGGCTCTTTCTTTTTTGAGTTGTATTAGGTCCTCACAGGTTAGACCTTCTCCATATGACTGTAGCAACACAACCACCTATGACTCTATGACATGTTCAGGTATGACATCATTTCCAAGGGTCACTATATTCTGTTGAATTTGTGGAGTGCTTTCCATTTCTAATGGAGAGCATACGCACTTTGGCCATATCATTTTCCATACTATGTTCCTCCCAGGATTCAGCAATGTTTTTAATGGTGTTCATAATGCAGTTTTGCCAGAACTCTCTAATTATTGGCTTGTCCACAGAAAGAGACAGATGATCAAGAGAATGAGCCAGAAGAAGAAGGAAGATGATCACAGATTAGGAGCTGAAACATTTTTAAAAGAAAAATATCTGAATTCAATATTGCTTGTCTGGTTTTTTTTTCATAGGAATGCATCTCCAGGTTAATAATGGGAGTCTATGGGAAAGTCTAAGGTTCACATCAGATATAAACCCTTAAATTATAGCTATTGCTCCTCGATCCATGGGCTGAATCCAGGGCCATTGGAATAAGTAGGCAAGATGCACACTTGAATAGGGTGCCGGGGTGGGGGTGGGGGGGATTCAGCCCATCACTTCAGTGGAGGGATCCTCCCTACTCCTGATTGCTTGAGGTGCTATTTAGCCGAAAGATGGACCTGATGGTTAAATCAATACTGTTATGATCTTGGGGAGGTACTCGACTTTAACATATTCAGATAGATCCCTTAGGTTGACTGGGTGGAATGGGGCAATGCCATTAAAACTAACTGAAGAAAATATGTTTTCACTCAGCACACAATCAAGCTAAGGAATTTGTTGCTGGCAATATGGTCAAGGCATTTAGCATAGCTAAGTTTAAAAAGAGATTGGACAAGTTCCTGGAAGAAAAGACCATAAACAATTTATTAGTCAGATAGACTTGAGGAAAGCCACCACTTATCCTTGAGAATGAGCAACAAGAAATGGATCTACCCTTTGTAATCTGCTGGTACTTCCTGGAACTGGGATTGATGCACCCTTGCTCTGACCCAGCATGGCACTTCTTACGTTCTTAAGATTCTTCCTGGCACAGCAGAATTGCACTGCAGAACAAAAATCTGTGAAATATTCCTTAAGAATGCTTATAGTCACCCAGGTCTTCTGATCTGGGTGACTATAAGCATTTGGTTTTGCACAGCCTTTCATGGCCCTTGAAATTTCCAAATGGTACATCATCAGGGACTTCAATTGAAAATCACTAGGGATGTGCAACAGGGATGGATTTATCCCATTCGGTATACGTATTCGTCGAAACCCAAATCCGTTGCATCCATTCTCGGGGGACCCAGATCCGTTATTAGTTACATATGTATTCGTTTCCCAAAAACACCCCCATCCCAACCCTTTAAATTGTTAGTGTTTGAGATAGTTGTGGGTGGATCCTTGGGCCGGTGGCAGATGACCACGCCCCCAGGGGAAGATCCTGAGAGGGACCACCGGTCAGGCTCAGAGTATGGAGACAGACACACACTAGTTCTTTTATTAAACAGTATATTGAACCACCAGAGGTGGCAGTAGTGAGTTGGAAGCACCCGGCTGGGCTGTAGTCCCTCAGATACTGGAAAAGCGATCCTGGATAACTGAGCTGTAGAGAAACTGAATATAGTGAGTAGGCAGGGTATGCAGAGTTCAGGAACAGAACCTTGATGGTAACACTCACACAATAGTCTCTTAGAAGCAGCCCAGGAGCTGGAAATGAATTAGGCCCTCGAGGAGCTGGACCACCAGGGACTTTTGGCAAGTCTTGGGAGGACTCATTTCCACCTTTGGATTCGCTGTTGTCCTTAGGATTTTCTTCCTCAGTGGGACAGTTTTCCCTATCTTAGGTTTATAACTCCACCAGGCTCATGTTTTGCCTATTGCTCACTGCTTCAGGGTCTCAGCAGTCTCAAGTTTTAGTGATTCCAGGTCAGCTAAGCTAAGCTAAGTTCAACACCACTCATTCACTGTTACACAGCCTGGAGGGCTGACCCAAGCAAGACTCTAGAAAGAGACTATGTGCAAGCCCTTTCATCCTGCTTAGCCCTGGAACTAGGCATCCAAGGCTTCTGACTCCCCTCATTGGTCAGGGTGAGAATCTGTTAGCTTCCTAGGACTGTTTTTCAGTTCATTTCTCTCACAAATCCCTCTCTCAATCAGAATTCTGCAATTTAAGATTTTTTTCCACAAAAGTTCCATAGAAACATAGAAATGTCGGCAGAAGAAGACCAAACGGCCATTCCAGTCTGTCCAGCAAGTTTTGCACTTTTTTTCTCATACTTATCTGTTACTCTTGGCTCTTAATAACCTTTTGGTTCTATTTCCCTTCCACCCTCACCATTAATGTAGAGAGCAGTGTTGGAACTGCATCTAAGTGAAATATCTAGCTTAATTAGTTAGGGGTAGTAACCGCCGCAATAAGCAAGCTACACCCATGCTTATTTGTTTACCCAGACTATGTAATTCAGCTTAGAATGTTGCCATCCTTTGTTTTAAAGTGATGTTTCACTGAAAGTTGCCTGCAAAAATCAAGAGGGTTGTGACATGCAAATTTCCTACCTGAATCTCTGACTCATCTATTCAATAGTCATTTAAGCACCTTCATCTTCCAATCTCACTCTGGCTTTCCCGGGCTGGTGGCTCATGTTAAATAGCTGCTCTTTATCCCCCCTCAAAAGAAATTTAAGAAACATCAGCCTTATTATAAGCCACAGTAGTCTCATATTGCACAGAGACCTCATATAACGCTATAAAAATGGTTTCCCTTTATTTGAGAAAAGCATCAGTCTTAGTATCAAAACACAAAAGTAATGTCTTACCTTGTAATGCAGAATTCAGTTATGATGTTATTATCTGTTACCTTCTCATTGGAAAATGCTGGTCATCTGTTATTTTAATCAGAGCACTAGTAATAAAATTGATAGTAGTTTTAACTAGAGAAAGATATTTTCATATGGCCTAGTTCTTATGTGGAGAGCTAGGAAAATGGTAGGAAAGGCTGTCTTAAACATAAGTGATGGGGTGAGAGGAGCAGGTGATGATGGAGGTCTGTAAAAGAGACTGAAGGTTTATTAAACATCATAATCAAATGATACTACTGCAGTTTATTATTATTTTTATTGGGGGTTGCTTAGTTAGAAATTCATTTTATAAGATGTTTTTACTGTTTTCTCTTTGGCTATTCATAGTGCCTGCCAGCATTGGTTCTAGAGACACCCCATATTCAGCTTTAGAAAAGGGGCCTAACGGGAGAAGCTGGTTATGGAAGTTGTTCAAGGAAATATACATGTGTTTTCCTGAACAATCTGCCCTTGAATTAAATCAGTTTCATTCAAACACAAGATTTATTGCCAGTCAAATGATGCCTGATCTGCCAGTCAGTTCACAGCAGTTAGCACAGCAATGCTTAGCAACCATCACTACAATCAGAAGATTGCTTTTAATTAATCTACTCGCATTCATTTTGCTTTTGTAGAGGATCTCTATCTTTTCAACTGTGCTTCCTTTTGGAGACAAATATTTCCTATATCTTAGAATAAGTAGATAGATACCCCAGCCCCAAGTACCATTATAAAACCTAACACTAGTATCTTTTTTTTATTATTTATTTATTTATTTTTAAATTATAATTTATACTTTATTCATAACACTAGTATATTTTATTGAATTAGAAAGAGACAGTCCTCAACCATTGGCAAAAATCAACAGAAGGAGCACTTTCCAAAGTATTTTGATACTGTTGAGAAACCAGTAATGTTCAGGAGAGCACTTCGGGACTACTACAGTAGATTACTCCACAGTTCATCACAGTTCTTCATCATATTTTGACAGATGAGCAGTAAAAGAAAAAAAGTTACAATAGCATTCTGATGGAACACCATAAACAATTTATAAACATTCGTTTACTGTATGGCATTTTTTTGTTATATAGGATCTAGAAACTCAGAAATCACTTCAAATGAATATTAAATTAGTGTGTAAAGGGAGAACATCATACTACCGGTCAGTCGTAACTTGAAATTTCCAGAGTGCTGTATATAATTGTACCCTGGAAGGCTCTGCGGGATACAACAAGGCTGCAGCTGCCATGGTTCACAAATGAGTTGCAGGCGTGTAAGAGCTTGGTTAGGAGGTTGGAGCAACGGTGGTGATGCTCTCATTGTTCAACAGTCAGAAGGCAATGGGAAGTAGCTCCTAATAAATATTATGCACTAGGGATGTGAATCGTTTTAGGACGATTAAAATTATCGTCCGATAATTTTAATATCGTCTTAAACCGTTATGGAACACAATACAATAGAGATTCTAACGATTTATCGTTATAAATCGTTAGAATCGTGAGCCGGCACACTAAAACCCCCTAAAACCCACCCCCGACCCTTTAAATTAAATCCCCCACCCTCCCGAACCCCCCCCCAAATGAGTTAAATAACCTGCGGGTCCAGCGGCGGTCCGGAACGGCAGCGGTCCGGAACGGGCTCCTGCTCCTCAATCTTGTTGTCTTCAGCCGGCGCCATTTTCCAAAATGGCGGCGAAAAATGGCGGCGGCCATAGACGAACACGATTGGACAGCAGGAGGTCCTTCCGGACCCCCGCTGGACTTTTGGCAAGTCTCGTGGGGGTCAGGAGGCCCCCCACAAGCTGGCCAAAAGTTCCTGGAGGTCCAGCGGGGGTCAGGGAGCGATTTCCCGCCGCGAATCGTTTTCGTACGGAAAATGGCGCCGGCAGGAGATCGACTGCAGGAGGTCGTTCAGCGAGGGTTCCGGCGCCTCGCTGAATGACCTCCTGCAGTCGATCTCCTGCCGGCGCCATTTTCCGTACGAAAACGATTCGCGGCGGGAAATCGCTCCCTGACCCCCGCTGGACCTCCAGGAACTTTTGGCCAGCTTGTGGGGGGCCTCCTGACCCCCACGAGACTTGCCAAAAGTCCAGCGGGGGTCCGGAAGGACCTCCTGCCATCCAATCGTGTTCGTCTATGGCCGCCGCCATTTTTCGCCGCCATTTTGGAAAATGGCGCCGGCTGAAGACAACAAGATTGAGGAGCAGGAGCCCGTTCCGGACCGCTGCCGTTCCGGACCGCCGCTGGACCCGCAGGTTATTTAAGTCATTTGGGTGGGGGATTTAATTTAAAGGGTCGGGGGTGGGTTTTAGGGGGTTTTAATGTGCCGGTTTTGCGATTTTTCGATTTTTCGATTTTTCACGATTTTTCACGATATTTTACCCCCCCAAAACGGCAACAATACGATTCCCTCCCCCTCCCAGCCGAAATCGATCGTTAAGACGATCGAGGACACGATTCACATCCCTATTATGCACTTATAGCGGTGAAAAAGAAATTTATCAAGTCAGTTGAAGAAACTGAGAATAAGCCAAGAGAATTGTTTACTGTTGTGAATAAACTGTTAAAAAGCTCAGGTATGTCAAATATCAAAGCTTCAGAAAGTCCCAACTGAGGCTTTGTCTAGCTTTCTCTTTGAAAAGATTCTGAAGCTATGAATAGGAATTGATGAGATATTTATGAGCTAATGTCTAAAAAATTTTTATAATTATTTTATTTGTCTATCCTGTTAGTTTTTATTTCAATAGTGCTGTATACTGCAATCTGCATAGAATGACTCGTGTTGAATTAGATGGAATAAAACAAAGTAAAAAATAAAGAAAAAATAAAGATTGAGTTTTGACTTTGCACCCCAGTGTTTGTGATGGGTAGAACAGAGAGAAGGGAGAAGGACTTAAGATAAGGATAAGCAGGCTCCACTTAAATTGTAGGTCTTCAAATCTCTGTCATCATTGGAAATCAAAGAACTGTTAAAGAAAATTAAGGCTACATTGTGTTTGTATGATCCTTGCCATAGTAAGTTAGAACGTAAGAAATGCCATACTGGGACAGACCAAAGGCTCATCAGACTCAGCATTCTGTCTCCGACAGTGGCCAATCCAGGTCATGAGTACCCAGTAGAATCTCAAATTCCAATCCTTCTTGCTCATACCTAGAGATAAGCAGTGATGTTCCCCAAGGCTACATGACTAGAAGTGGTTTATGGACTTTTCCTCCAGGAACTTATCTAAACCCTTTTGAAACCCAGCATTACTGCTTTCACCACATTGTCTCACAATAAGTTCCATAGGGGCCGATGCAAAAAATATACGCGCGCATGGTATCCTCAAGGGGAGCACCATGCTATATGGAAATTAGGGGGTCATGCTAACACGAACCCACGGCAGCTGCCGGTTACGAAAACCGACGCCGGTAAACATGGCATCGGTTTTCATAACCGGCCGTCTGCCAAGTAAACTCGGCGTCTGTTTTCATTACTGGCAGACGGCCGGTTATGAAAACCAATGCGGAGTTTATCAACATCATCAGTCTTCCTATCTCGGCGGTTTGCCGAGGTATTTTTTTTAATTTATTTTTTCTTGCTTAAGAAGTACATAAAAGCAGTTTTTTCTGCTTTTCTGTACTTCTTTTACATGTGCTCAGCTATTAACGCCTGATCCAGGCAGGCGTTAATACCTGAGAGCTAAATGTGCATCTGAGATGCACACTTTATTTTTTTTAATACGGAGTGAATGAGTAATAGCCTCATTCACATGCATTTGCATGTGATGAGCGCTATCGCATTCATTCCACGTCGGACACGCATTAAATAGGCGCTAATCCCCCTATTGCATTAGGGGGTGGATTAGCGCCTATTTAACCCACATCCAACTGCGGGTTGTACAGTACGCTCGGCTGAGCGCAATGTATTGCATCGGCCCCTTAGTTTGTGTGCTGGGTGAAAAAATACTTTTTCAAATTTATTTTAAAAATGCTATCTATTAGCTTCATGGAATATTCCCCAGTCCTAGTACTATTGGAAAGGGTGAGTAGCCATTCCCTATTTACCTATTCCACCCCACTTATGATTTTATAGACCTCTATCATCAGGGGTGGATAGTGGGAAAATAGTGGCCCGGGGGATTTTTCTCCATACTGGCCCATGGGTACCCAATTACATATACAATTTAGTGAGTCACCAAATTCAGAATAAAGGGACCATAAAATATACACAGAAATGCACAGACAAACTCAATTGGAAATCACAACAAGTTAGACTGTATGTAATGCAGCAATGGAAAAACAGAAAATATCATCATTCCTCATAAAACATCAAACAATAAAATCAAGAACTATAAAACATCAATCACAATAGGAAAATCATACTAAAAATATATATTTCAAAGCTGCTGATGAATAGAACCTCCAGTAATTTAACTCATATTCAAATTTTTGAAAATTTCCCTAACACCAATAAAATATTTTAAAAACAGCAGACATCAAATAATAATCAATAATTAAAACTAATAAGGATAGAAAATAAATCCCCGATTCTCCATAGCTGGGAACTTTTAATTCCAGTCACCTTGAGATGGTCATGAATTAGTTGTTCTCTAGCACAGTGGTTCTCAACCTTTTTTCTGTCGGGACACACCTGACTGATGGCTCTTACATGTGTGACACACTGAACACATAACCTTCATTGGGCTAAATGTAAAAGTACAGTTTGCATCCACAGGAACCCCCCTGACCCACAATTATGGATGTAAAGCTGAATTATGACATTCCCCATACAACTCACCTTACAAAAAATATATTCTGGTTCTAGTGTCATCTCAGTAATAACAACACAAACTCCAACTACCAGGTTCAATAGCCCTACTTATGAAAAGAAAGCAGTTTATCACTATTGCATGTCCTCTTAAGAAAATACAACAAATAAGACTGATACAGTAAAATACCTCACCTCAGTCACATACGCAGAACCGACCTAACATACTACCAGGATCTGCAGTAATGCACATAAACTAATCCGCACACAGTTACACTTGTATTATAGAATGCACTCAAACAGTAACAACTCTACCTATGAAAAGGCAACACTACAAATATTAAATCAGGCCCTAAACACCAATACACCTCCTATTAGGAAAACAGAACTAGCCAAGCAGCTATAGATCCCAACACAGAAATAATTGTATAACTATACTAATAAGCAGAATAAATGTTTCACAACAACTATGAACAGAATAATATCCAACAATTAAAAACTCATAAAATGTATTTAAAATTCTCCAAACACCAATAAAATATTTCAAACAGCAGACACATCACATACTACCCAATAATTAAAATGGTAGTCAATCAAGAAAAATGAACTTAAAAAGCCACCTTTACTTACCCTCTCCAGCAGTTCTCCTACTCCTTTCCCTTGCAGGCCACACCAGAAGCAGCAGTAGCTGCTAAAGCTGTCCTCACAGTCCTCTTCCTTAGGGACCACAACCAGTCTCTTCTCTCTCTCTCACACACACACCAGTCACACCCTCAGGACCAGTTTCTGTCTCTCACACACCAATCATCTCCCCAACCAGTCTCTCTCTCTCTCACACACACAAGCACATACATACCAATCATCTCCCTGATCAGTCTCTCTCACACATACACACGTCACCTCTCTGGCCAGTCTCTCTCAATCACACAATGCTCTCGCTATCTCTTACTTACACACAGGCTTTCAATCACACACATGCTCTATTTCACTTACACACAAGCTCTCAATCACACACATGTTCAATCTCACTTACAAACAGGTTCAATCACACACATGCCCTCTCTCACAGCCACAAGCTAGCCAAAAACATGCTCCATCTCTCTCTCACACACACACATTGACACACACAAGCACCCTCCCTGACTAACATATACACCCTCCCTGACTAACATATACACCCTCCCTGACTAACATATACACCATACAGAAGCACCCTTCCTGTCTCACATATACACCATACACATACAGAAGCACCCTCCCTGTCTCACATACACAAAGCAGCCTCCCTGTCTCACATACACATTACATTCTCAGAGAAGCACCTTGCTTTCAGACTTGCAGCATTTTTCACTTTTACTAAAAGTGAAAGTGATGCTCCCAACCCTTAAATAAGAAAACCACATTCCTATCAGAAGGCGAAATGACACCCTTCCTTCAGGTTCTGTCCTCCCAAGGGACAGCCACCCACACCGTACAGCTTCTCTTGTTTTACGCTTTCAGGCAATAAAGCAAGTGTCTTTCTTCAAACTAACAGTTATATGATTATTCATGTGGGAGATATGGAACAGAAAGACATCCTTAGTCAACTTCCCTTTTAAATGGGAAGACTCCAGTCTTAGTCATTTAAAAATATACTTTTTCTAAAGGCTTAAAAAAAAAAAAAAAAAAAAGCAAAACCGTTTCAGATTGGAACTATTCTAGTCTTCATACTTAAATTATGCTTCAAAAAAAACAAAAACAAACAAACCCCACCTGGCATCAGTATCTTAAATTTGTGATTTTGCTGAGATGAACATTTTAAATACTTTAATTTTTTTTTGCTTTAGTATTTGTCTCTACCCACTTTGTTACATTTTATTTTTCAAAAGAGGAATGCTTAAAATTCAGTAATTTCATCTTTCATCCAACTTTTCAAAAGTTGTGCTACCAGTACAAAATTTGAGGTATATGTATTTTCACATTTCATTTTTTTAAACTGGCAGATTCCTTTCTCACATACATATCACATACACACACAGAGAAACACCATTCCTTTCTCATATACTCACCACATACACACCACATCTCACATACACACTGAAAGAAGATCGGCGCAGCCAGTCTAGCTGATCACGTGACCGAAGAAAGGAAGACTGGCGCAGCCGGAGCCCAGGCACCAAGACTTAGGGGGCACCGCGGCAGGCAGCTAGCCCTCGACTTGCCCTGCCTCCCCCTCAGTGCCACCCTCCCGATGCCCCCCCTGGTGGTCCAGCGGAGGCTCGGGAGCAATCTGCCACTCCCGGGGCCTCGGCTGCCACTAACCAAAATGGCGCTGTGGCTTTCAGCCCCTACCATGTGACAGGGGCTACCGGTGCCATTAGTTGGCCCCTGTCACATGGTGGGGCTAAAGGTTATCGGCGCCATTTTGCTTAGTGGCAGCCGAGGCCCCGGGAGCGGCAGATTGCTCCCGAGCCCTCCGCTGGACCACCGGGGGGGGGGGGGGAGTTTGGAAGGGTGGCACTGGGGGGGAGGCAGGGCGAGTCAGGGGCTGGCAGAATTTTGAAAGGGCAGTTTTTGCCCTTTCAAAATTCTGCCGCCTGTCATGGTGCCCCCTAAGTCTCGGCGCCCTAGGCACAGGTTGCCGCAACCAACACCTATCATGTGATTGGGGTGACCGGCCCAACGGGGCATGCCCGAAGCCCCGATAGGCCAATCCACCCCTGTCTATCATAGCTCCTCTCAGTCGTCTCTTTGCCATGCTAAAAAGCCCTAACTTATTTAGTCTTTCCACCCCTTTATCATTTTGGTCACCCTTCTCTGTATATTTTCTAGTTCTGTTATATCTTTTTTGACATGAGGAGACCAGAACTGCAAACAATACACAAAGTGTGATCACACCATGGATCAATACAGAAGCATTATATCTTCCATTTTATTTTTCATTCTATTTGCTTATTTGACCATCGATGAACACTGAGCTAAGGATTTCAAAATATTGTCCACAGATACTCCAAGATCCTTTTCCTGGCTAGTGATGTCTAATACAGAACACAGCATTGTGTAGCAATAGTTTGGTTATTTTTTTCCTATATGCATCACTTTACAATTGTCCACATTAAATTTCATCTGCCATTTAGATACCCAGAGGTCCATATTCATGTACAGTCTGGATAGCAAAATTAGCCAGATAACTTATCTGGAAAACTTTGGATGTATATTCAATAATGTGTTGCACCAGAGGTGGCCCGAGGTGGGGTTGACACTACCCGCAGGGCAAGCCTTACGGGTCCCCATCGTCAGAAGGTGGAGCTGGCTGAGCGACGGAGGCCGACTGGAGCTTCGCCAATACCAGCCCACGTTCCCTGCAGGTTGAGCCCTTGGGCGCCGGGGCCCACTGGTCTTAGGCAGGCCTCCATCCGAGGACTACTAGTAGACGATGTAGTATTCAGCCAGGGACCCCCAGTGGTATCAGGAAGGTGGAAGCTGGTCCAGACGAGGCAGAGATCCAGGGACCCAGACGGCAATGGAAAACCAGAGGCAAGGATAGGTGGCTCCCGAGTAATAGAAGGCCAGAGCCTGAAAGGCCAAGTCCAGGGTGATACCAGAGGAAGAGGTGGAGAGCAGGCTGTTGTCGGGGCAGGCAGCAGACAAGGAAAGGTGGTCAAATGAGCGAGGGTCAAAACCAGAAGTCAGTCTTAGCGTGGTCAGGATTAGCAAGGGTCAGAGCCAGAAGTCAATCCAAACGTGGTCAAGTGTAGCAGGGGTCAAAGCCAGCAGTCAGTCCAACGAGGAAAGATAAGGACTGGGTATGGATCAGGAGCAGGAACCAAGAACAAGGACAAGATCAAGAACCAGGAACGTACACAGGATCAAGAACAAGCAACGAGCACACAACAAGCGTGGAGACCTGTTGCCAAGGCAAGGAACTAATGGCTGGCCCCTGCCTTATATACCAGGGCCCAGTGATGTCATTATTCTGGACCGCAGGGTGGATTTCCGCTGTGGCCCCTTTAAACCCCAGCAAGGCGCAAGCAAACTTAGAAGCTTGTCAGCTAAATGAATATTTGGGTATGTATTTGGCTAAATTCTAGCTTACTAACTCATTAGCTGGCTAGAAGTTAGCCAAATACATCCCCAAATATTCATTTAACTGGTTAGCTTCTAAATTTGCTGGCTAAGTGCTATTGAATATGGACCTCCCAATCCCCCAGTCCTACAAGATCATAGACACATGGAAGCACGATGGCAGGAAAAGACCACACGGCCAATCTAGTCTGCCCGTCCACATCAACTATGCAGCTTTACAAGTTCTACCATTTTCTCAGAGATCATTTGTTTTTATCCTATGCTTTCTTGAATTCAGATGCTGCTCTTGTCCCCACCATCTCCAGCCATTAAAATCTCTATAAAGAAATATTTCTTAAGATTACTCCTGAATCTATTCCCTTAAACTTCTTCCCATGACCCCTCATTCTAACGTCTCCTTTCCTTTGAAAGAGGCCTTCCCCATATGCCTTGAAACCTTGGAAGTATTTGAATGGCCCCATCATATTTTCCCTATCGTGCCTTTCCTCTAGCATATACATGTTTAGATCTTTAAGTTTGTCCTCCTAGAATGACCATTTTAGTAGGCATCTTCTGGACTGACTCCAACTTGTCTATATCCTTTTGAAGATATGGTCTCCAGAATGGTAAATAGTATTCCAAATGAAGTCTCACCATGGACCTTTACAGGGCCACTATCACTTCTGTTTTTTTCTGCTGATCATTCCTCACCCTGTTCAGTCCAGCATCTTTCTAGTTTTTGCTGTCACCTTATCCACCTGTTTGGCCACCTTAAGATCAATATGATTACCCCTAGATCCTGCTCTTCTTTCAGGCTTAACATTTCACCCTCTATATTGTAACACTCACTTGGTGTTTTGCAGCCCCAATGCATGTCTCTGCATTTTTTGGCATTAAATCTTAGCTGCCAAACTCTAGACCATTCTTCGAGTTTTGCTAGATCTGTCCTCAGGTTTTCCACACTTGTCTACTGTGTTACAGGTTTTAGTATCATCAGAAAAAATACAAACCTGTTTTTGACAATCAATCCACAATATCTCTCATAAAGTTGCGAGAACCAATACAAGGGTAATAATAATTTCTCTCTGCTCTGAGTGAACGTCATTTACTACTACCCTTTGTCACTTCCCACTCAACCAGTTTTCTAACCCAGTCAATCACTTTAGGGCCCTATATCAAAGGTGCTCAGTTTGGGGTAGATTTTAAAACTTACGCGTGCTCGTCCATGTGTGCGTGGTTCCTTGCACGTGCATATGGATGCTGGTATTTTATAACATGAGCACGTCGACACATGCTTGTTCTACAATATGGTTCCCGCGTGTACATGTGCGCTGGATTTTAAAATCCGGAGTGCATGTGCAGGCAGGTCGGGACTCACGCATGCATGGGGGGGGGGGGGGACATTTAAAAAGCTATGCACAGTAACATTAGTAGGGCTTCCCCAGTTCCCTCCCAGTCTGCTCCAATTAAGGAGAGGACTGGGAGGGAACTTCCCTATACCGCTACCTACCCCTCCTACCCTTTCCCCTCTCCTATCCTCTCCTCCCCGATCCCTAACCCCTTCCTAGCTATTATAATTTTTTTAATTTATCTTGCTGCTCCTTTGGAGCAGCAGTAGACTCTGCGCACTGGCAGCCGCCCGGTTCACACTTCCCTGGGACAGCGGCTAATGGCACTATCCCAGCCCACCCCCACCCCCCACCCCATCCTGCTCCCTTATTCCGCCCAGACCACGCTCCAGGCCCACCTCTTTCAGACAGGCCAGCACTTTGGCGCATATCGGGGGATATGCACGTGGCCGGGCCCATTATAAAATGTGTGCCATGTGCCCAAGGCCCAGCCCGTGACCCCCAAAATGTACCCGTGAGGCCTTTTTAAAATCGGGGTGTTTATTTATAAGTTGCCTATGTGGAACTTTGTCAAAGGCCTTACTGAAATCCAAGTACACTACATCTAGCACTCTCCCCTGATCCATCTCTCAGGTAATCCAGTCAAAGAAATTGATCAGATTTGTCTTACAAGACCTACCTCTGGTAAAACTATGCTGCCTCAGAACTTGCAATCCATTGGATTCAAGATACTTCACTGTCCTCTGTTTTACTAGTGATTCCATTAATGTACTCAGCCCACACTAATCAGTCTGTAGCTCCCAGCCTCCTCCTTATTTCTTCTTGTGTGAATAGGGACCACATCCAGCCATCTCCAGTCCTCTGGAATTACTCTCAACTCTAAAGAAGCATTGAAGAGGTTGTTACAGTTTCCTTGCAAATGTGTTATTAGGTTTCAAAGAGATAACTACATTTTTTTTATGATCCCATCCAATTAAAGAGTTTTCTACAGAATAAGTCTACTTCCAGCAATTTGGTTGCTGTCACATAGCTGTGTCTGGCCTTAGCACAGGTATTTAAGCTTTTTCTTGTGATATTTGATTTCCTTTTATCTCTCTCCTTAATGTGATCTAAAGAACAGTTTGCTCTTTTGTACACTTTTTACTTTATATATATATATATATATATATATATATATATACTTCTTTGTATCTAATTTTCTTGGAAGAATTGTTTTGTAATGTTTCTTTCATCAAGATTCCCTTGAATGTAGTTTATTTAAATTAATGAACTTCTCTAAGTTCCCTTAATACCCTCCTATGTATCCCAGCCATCACCATCGCTTTAAGTTTAACTGGCTCCTTACAAACACACTTTTCTGAACGTTGATTGACTTGTACCTCATTTCCAATCCTATTTATGTTTGTTGCATGTGGTCTTGCTCCTGGCCCTTCCACAGTGAACCAGCAAAAATATTTGTTAAGCAATTTAGCTTTTTTTTCGTCAACCTCTATTTATTCCTCCTCTTCACCTCTATATATTCCTCCTCTTCACCTCTGGGTCTCACAATTTCACTTCTAAAAAAAAGGCTTGGTCCCCTGTTTTACTATATCTGCTAGTTTTTCTTCCATTTGCATTCCTAATAGGGATGTGAATTGTTTTTTGATGATTTAAAATATCGTCCGATATATTTTAAATCGTCAAAAATCGTTAGAGCCACGATACAATAACAATTCCCCCGATTTATCGTCAAAAAATCGTAAATCGGGGGAATGGGGAGGGGAAGGGGGAGGGCGGGAAAACCGGCACACTAAAACAACCCTAAAACCCACCCCGACCCTTTAAAATAAATCCCCCACCCTCCCGAACCCCCCCCCCCCAAAATGCCTTAAATTACCTGGGGTCCAGCGGGGGTCCAGAACGACCTCCTGCGGTCGAATCGTGTTGTCTACGGCCGGCGCCATTTTGCAAAATGGCGTCGCAAAATGGCGCCGGCCGTAGACAACATGATTTGACCGCAGGAGGTCGTTCCGGACCCCCGCTGGACTTTTGGCAAGTCTTGTGGGGGTCAGGAGGCCCCCCCAAGCTGGCCAAAAGTCCCTGGGGGTCCAGCGGGGTCCGGAAGCGATCTCCTGCCGCGAATCATTTTTCCGTACAGAAAATGGCACCATTTTGCAAAATGGCGCCGGCCGTAGACAACACGATTCGACCGCAGGAGGTCGTTCCGGACCCCCGCTGGACTTTTGGCAAGTCTTGTGGGGGTCAGGAGGCCCCCCCAAGCTGGCCAAAAGTCCCTGGGGGTCCAGCGGCGGTCCGGGAGCGATCTCCTGCCGCGAATCGTTTTTCTGTACGGAAAATGGCGCCGGCCATTTTGCCGCCGCCATTTTGCGCCGCCATTTTGCAAAATGGCGCCGGCTGTAGACAACACAATTCGACCACAGGAGGTCATTCCGGACCCCCGCTGGACCCCAGGTAATTTAAGGCATTGGGGGGGGGGGTTCGGGAGGGTGGGGGATTTATTTTAAAGGGTCGGGGTGGGTTTTACGGTTGTTTTAGTGTGCCGGTTTTCCCGCCCTACCCCCCACTGGACCCCAGGTAATTTAAGGCATTTTGTGGGGGTTCGGGAGGGTGGGGGATTTATTTTAAAGGGTCGGGGTGGGTTTTAGGGATGTTTTAGTGTGCCGGTTTTCGATTTACACGATTTTCACGATTTTAACGATATTTTAAAACCCCAAACGGCAACGATCCGATTCCCTCCCCCTCCCAGCCGAAATCGATCGTTAAGACGATATATGACACGATTCACATCTCTAATTCCTAAATACTTTCCCAGCTTCTCTTAGCTTTATCAGATATTGTCATCTGTCTTCCTCTCTCTGAGATCTCTTATAGTTTAAGAATGGAAAACTTTTTTCCTTATATTTTCGGCTGCAACTTTACACTGCTCTTCTACTCCCCCTAGATTTTCCCCTCTATCTAATGACCCCTTAATGTACTCCCCAATTTTAACAGTTTTTCTGATGTCTACGATTCTCGCTTTTGAATGAACCTTCATTGCCTTTGCTCTAATACTGAATCTCACCATCTGGTGATCACTGCAGCCCTGATGAACATCCACTTCAACATCAGAAACACTGTTCCCATTGGAAAGCACCAATTCCAGCATCACCCCTCTACCATGTGGGTTCTGTTACTAGCTGATGGAACAGTTCCAGGATGCCCCAATCAACATCCAGAAATCCCCAAGCAGTAGCATCTCTACTTTCACAGCAATTTTGTGAATATCCTCCATTAAATCTCTATTTTTTTTCTGCCTGTGAAAGAGGTTTGTGTATTACATCAATATAGATGGATGTTCCATTCTCTCTGTTCAGATTAACCCCCAGTGCCTCCTCCTCATTTCATAAGACCTGCAGTTATATGTTGCTTTAATATAAATTTTAAATATAGCGCCTCTCCTCCTCCTTTTCTTCCTACCTTGTCCTTTATGAAAAGATTGTTACCTGGTATAACTATGTCCTAGTCATGGTTTTCTATGTACCATATCTTTGTGACAGCCACTATATCCAAGTCAATCACTTCTACGACTCCCTTTAGATCTGAGACTGACTACATGGGTCTCGCTAAGAAACTCACTACATAGAGTCCAGAAAATTGCTGCAAGAGTAGTGACAAGAAGCCTAGCAAGAAACAGCACAATGCCCCTGCTTTGTAGTCTACTTTAGCTCCAATTAGTGTTTGGGACCAGGTTTATCTCCTCATATTAATGTTTTGAGTTTTGAAGATTAAAGGTACATCTCTTCTTTCATGTAAATTGGGCTGAAGATTAACAGGATGAGACCTTATGTCTAATCAACAAGCCTTGCTGAACATGCCAACAATAAAAGAAATGAGAAAGGCCCATCAGACAGAGGTTATTATTAGCTGGGTGTTCTTTTTGTGAAACAGCCTACGAGGTTAGAAGTTAATTATTACCTATTAGGTTAGAAGTTAATTATCTAACATTCGGGAAATAAAATCTAGACATGGGTTTTCTCTAAGGGCTAGGGTAGTCTGACTGAGGAAGGGTGAGGCTTTTTGTGTATGTTATTCATACTGATGTATCATTCTGGATGTGAGGTCATGCTAAATTCTGTTTGAGATTGAGTGGGACTGGAAGGAGGTTGTGTGGGCAGTGCTACGTGGGCTATATATTAAGTACTTATGGGTTGAGGGCAAGGGAGTGGACTGAGTGTGGAGTGGTAATGGATTGATGATGGGATTCTGGGCCTAAGGAGATCTATGGGGTTGTAAGTATGTCTTTCTGTTTAATAGGATGCATAGGGCTGTGATGTTATACTGAGAAATTACTTACCTGATAATTTCGTTTTCCTTAGTGTAGAAAGATGGACTCAGGACCAGTGGGTTTATGCTCCCCTTGTAGCAGATGGAGACAAACAAGCTGACATCACAGTATATATAGCCCTGCAGTAACCCCAGCCTGCCAGTATTCTGTTCAAAAGTAACTGTGGACAGACTAGCATAAAAACTTGATTAAAAATAGATAACCAGAACTGTACTCAACCAACTATAAACACTGAACTCACATAAGATTCTAGGTACCACAAGCCAGGGACTGGATGAACACTTACCAGTAATCCCTTGGGACCCATAGCCTCACAGGAGGACTGTTGACACAAGCATTCAGCAGGTGAGGGCAGGAAGCTGAGTCTATCCATCTACACTAAGGAAAACAAAACTATCAGATAAGTCATTTCTCCATTTCCTAGCTTGTAGACAGATGGACTCATGACCAGTGGGATGTACCAAAGCTACTCCCCAACAGGGTTGGAGGCTGCCTGAGGTCCAGTCAACACTGCACATGCAAAGGCTGCATTCTCCCGGGCCTGCCCATCCTGATGATAAAACCTGGAAAAAATATGTAAGTAGGACCATGTCGCAGCTCAGCAGATATTGACAGGAGATAACAGACTAGCCTCCGCCCATGACACTACCTCCGCCCTAGTGGAATGACCCCTAACCTGAGTAGGCAATGGCTTTCCAGCATCCACATATGCAACCGTGACTACCTCCTTAATCCAATGAGCTATGGTAGCTCGAGAAGCCAGAGCGCCCTGCTTAGTTCCACCTTGGAGAATAAACAGGCGATCCGTCTTTCAAAAAGACTCAGAGATCTCCAGATACCGCACAACAAGATGCTTGATATCCAAGGAGCGCAAAAGGCAAAACTCCTCCACTTCCCTGACCTTACCCAGGGATGGGAAGGAGATGGACTGATTCAAATGAAAGTCTGAGACTACCTTGGGCAAGAAGGATGGAACAGTACACAGCTGTAATGTTCCAGGAGTCACCCAAAGGAACGGCTCCCGGCAAGACAAGGCCTGCAACTCAGAAATCCGACACAGAGCATATAGACACCAGAAACACAGTCTTCAGAGTCAACAGCCATAAGGAAAGGCTATGCAGTGGTCAGAACGTAGGGCCCTTCAAAAAGTCCAGCACCAAATTAAGGGGGTCATTTTCTATTGATATCGCATGCAAAAAGGGAATTTTCGCATGCGAAAGTCCCTTTTCGCGTGCGATACCTAGATCGGGGTGGAGTCGGGGTGGCGTCAGCACCGGAAGGGGAGGAGTTGGGGTGGCACCGGGGCAGACGCTGCGAAGACATCGCTGGCGGCGAAAAGGTAAGAACCCTTATCGCCGCCAGTAACGCGCCCAATAGCACCACCTTTCACGGTGGTGCTATTGGTTTGCGAAAGCCGGCAGCGATAACACTGCGGTGGTGCGATCGCTGCCGGCTTTTGCAGGCCCGCCCCCCGCTTCGCCCCACCCCCACCCCCCCGGTACCGCGCGATTCTCAAAGGCCTGCAATTTTGGAAAATCCGGGCCTAAGACTCCACAATGAAACTGGTAATCTGAAGGGAGGCCTAAGGTGCTTCACTCCCTTCAAAAAATGGGCCACATTAGGATGAGACGACAAGGAAACACCTACCATGAGGCATGCAAGAAAAAAGCCTATAGGATCGATTTTAAAACCCATGCACGCACGTCCATGTGCTCACAGTACACAGCACGTGCACATGGATGCTGAGAACGGAGCCCTGAAACCCCTCTAACTGACTCTGATTCAGGTAAAATTTTCTCCTTGTTTAAAAATTTTTATATCTTACCTGAGCTCAGAGCTTACTGGCTGAGTACAGAGACGGTCTCCGGCTGTGGGGGAGAGGGCATCTGCCATCACCGCCATGCTCGGCCTCTTGCACCCGCTGCCTTTCAGCTGAACTAGCAGCTATGTCCATGCCGAGAAACCCAGCTACTGAACCAAGACATAGCTCTGAGGGACCACAGAAATCACCTCAGGAATTCTCAACTGGGGAAAATAAATTACTATGATGCACAATTATACAATGCAATTCATTGATAATTAATGCACAGTAAAACAATACACTAAATTTGCTTTACAAAGCTGATTTTTGCAAAAGTTTAAACTGCATCTCAATGATGTGCAGTTAAAGCTTTGGTGATATTTCCTGTAGAAAAACTATGCACACCATATTTTTATCAGGCTTATTTGCAAACAGAAGAATAATGCAAGTATTTCGCAAGTAGTGAAATGTTTTTCCCTTTAGTAATTGGCATCTCTGTTTGCACAACCTAATGCCATTTACCACCCCCCCTCTCTCTATCATCTACAAATAAAGTAATGAGTTATCTGAGATAGATGTGATGATGATTACACCCCTGTCATCTCTATATTTCTCTAAATGTAAATACTTTTTAAAAATGGCAATAGCTGATTAAATACATTGGTTGCTGTGTTTCAACAACTGCCATACTTCATTTTTAAATGTAGTTTTGAAGTATTAAACTGTAAATCACACTAAGATGGTGATTGGATAAAAGACACTATATAAATTTACATTATTATTGCTGTTATTTGCATAATCCTATACAAGGATGATAAAATATTCCTTAATAACTTTCTTTAGTTAATTTCTTTCTTCTTTTATTTGGCTGATGTAAATATAGCAATTACAATTTTATATGTAAGTGATTGAGCCAGATAATTACATTAGAATTTGCAGAGCATATTGCTGTGATGTCTCCTAGTTCTTCTTTTCTGTGGCACAGATGAGTATATGAAACCATTTCTGTATTCTGAGGCGATATCTTTAGCCTTAAGAAGAAAGGAGACAAGAACAATGGATCACAGACCCAAGATTTTAAAATGTTTGATTAAGATTTTTTTTTTTAATATAAAGAAGTAAGTCTAAAGAAGAATCTTTCATAGCCTGCACCAAAACCCCTATGAATTGACACTTAAGCACCTAAGGCCTGGATTCACCATTCTTCGCAGAATGATGAATCCTGTGAAAACGGGGGATGGGGGGGGGGCCTGTGAAAGCCCGCAGCCTTCACACCACGGCGGTGCGATTTTGGCGGCCGTGGTGTGCCGGCTGCCGGCTTTCGCACCGAATAGCGCCATCATGAAAGGTGGCGCTATTCGATACGCTACTGCCGATGATAACATTAGTAACATTATCGCTGGCAGCAAAGCCACCGCCGACTCCACCCCTCCCCCTGACTCCACCCCAATCTAATTTGCATGCTATCAAACACAAAAAGGGCCTTTTTGCATGCAATAGAGGTTTATCGCACGCGATACAGCCGTATCGCGTGCAATAAGCCTTTGGAAAATAACCCCCTAAGTGTGGTAGACTCTAGAAGAAAGAAAGGAGAGGGAGTTATAATAAAGACATCCTCAGTGGTAAAAAGGAACAAAGATCTGCCATTTTTAGTGGAAAAGCTCTGCAACAAGCGGTCATGATATGAGGTTGAAAAGGGACAGACTATGGAATAACGTAAGAAAATATTTCTTCTGGGAAGGGCAGCAGATTCCTGGAACAGCCTTCCCACAATAGCAATATTTAAGAGACCATGGGATAGGCTCATGCACTAAGAAGCTCTGGTGGGAAATTAATAGCTAATCTAGTGCAGGAGGCCATGATAGGAGGGGTAAAAAAAGGCAGAGAGCAGCCTGAGGCAACAACATCAACAAATGGTCAAAATCTGGCAACATGGACACACAGAGGAAAGTTGAGCATAGACAGAACTGGTCCACTGTGGTTAGCAACCTTACTATTGATGATGACCTGTGATGATGATGATGACGAGATAGGCACTCACCATCCTCAGCTGTGTAAACCCAGAGTTCACTTTATACTGAAAGGGGAAACGGGCCAACTCTGCCGCCCTTCTAATCTTTATCTGCGGCCCTATATTTACATTTCTATGATTTCTGAAACAGCATCTGTTTTAAAAATTGGTCTTACTTTGATTTTTTTTTTTAATAAAATCTATGTTGATGCTTGTAATTTATTATAATCTTACTGTGATGGAGTGGGGAGGACTGGGCTGCAATGACAGGGCCAAAATGTGTGATATATTTGATTATAAAGAAAGAGAGATTGGCAGAAGCACAGTTGCCTGATTTATAACAGGATTTTCTCATAGGCAGAAAGTGAGAGAAATCCCTTTATAAATCAGGACCCAAAAAAGGGTCAGTTTTGAAGTGATGATGAGTCGGTAGAATTCCCTGATGTTAGGGGCAATATATTTATATTTTTTTGGCACTGATGAGGAGGCAGACAGCATCACTCTGGATCTGTTTTTTAGATTACTGTAGCATGGTGTGCCCAGTACTGTGCTGTGTTCAGTTTAAATATTTATGTGATTTTAGTTAGTGTTGAAATACACGCCTTTCTTGCACTGAAATCCCTATAATATAATTAGCCTGAAACCATGTGAGGCATCTCGCTTTCTTTGAAAGATAGTGCAAGTTACTTGAATAAACATTCTCATGATACCAAAGGTGTGGCTACAATGAAAGCTTTCATGCAAGCTGACGAGTTTCCCTTTCTAGACACCTTAGGTACACATAACATCAGATTCAAACATTTCTTATGCTTTGGCATGCCATAGGGCTAGAAAGGGTTAGCTTTAATTTGGATAGAGCACATGTAAATAAAAGTAGCCCTGAAAGACAAAAGCATGAAAGCTTAGTGGACGCCTTGCTGGCACAATTTTGAAACAGTGCATCTTTTGCTCAAGGGCTTAGTTTTCTGCAAATTTTGGAAGGGAAAAATTCTCCACAGGGGAAAAAAAGTGCAAGTAACAATATTCATAAAACACTGTGTAATTTGTAATTGATCCTTAAATGTATTTATTTGTCTTTTTTATACCGACATTCGATTTGGTATATCACATCGGTTTACAGTAATAACTCTCGGTATAATATGACAACGGCGTCATTATTACTATTACATTTTAACATATAAACTTAGTTAAACAAATTGGAACTTAAGTTTGATTTACATATTAACATAGACTCTTAGTTAAACAAATTGGGACTTGAGTTTGATTTTCATAGAAACTGTGTAACTTAATTAACAGATGGAATATGCTTGACTTTAGGCCTTTGGGATAAATGTTCCAACAGTGTGTTTTACAGAAGTTATTTTGCCATCTGTATCAGTAACATTAAAGTGCTGAATGTCATGCAAAGGTGTTACTTAAGGTGTGCTCCTGATAACCTGCTTTTTAATTATTACTCAATATTTTCTAACATTTTGTAGAGGTGAGTCTTCATAATGATTATTCGTTAACAATAGCTAAGAGCCTGATTTTATAAAGCATTTACTCGAGAAAAACTGGGTTTTTTTTACTTGAGTAAATGGCTTTTGAAATTTGCTAGAATAGTAGTTACATTTACTTGCATAACTCCCTTTGACCTTTACCTCTTTAGTTTTCGTTAGAACTTTAATTATAAACTTTGAGGTAGATTTTTAAAGCTGTGTAAGCGCGTCCATATGCGCGCGCTACCCGGCACACGCAAAGGGGTGCACAATTGTGCATCTTGCGCACGCCAAGCCCGCGCCGAGTTGTGCTGCCTTCCCCCGTTCCCTACTCCCCTACCCCACCTTCCCTTTGCTTCCCCTACTTCCCTCACCCTTTACCCCCTACATTTTTCTTTTTTTTGTCTTCTGTTTCAAAACTTACTTCAGCCCCGGCAGTTGGCCGGCGCACGATCCCCAGCACAGCGGCAAATGGCCGCTGTATCGGAGGCCTCTGACCCTACCCCCAGCCTGCCCCAAGACCGCCCCACCCTGCCCCCGGACCGCCCTTTTAGTAAAGCCCGGGACTTACACGCGTCCCGGGGCTTTACGCGCATCGCAGGGCCTTTTGAAAATAGGCCCAGTGCTCGTAACCTTTTGAAATTCTGGCCCTTTATTTGTAGGAGGAAACCTAGTATAGGGTTCACAAGCTATTTTAAACTTTGTTGTATTTAGGTGTAATGAGTCTCAAAAGCTTTCTCTTTTAATGTACAAATGGCATTTGCATTCCAAAAGTTCTGCAAATGGAATAAATCTTACTCCTGGGGGAATTCTGAGCAACTACGAGATGCATAATTTCCACAGAATTCCCCTCCTGTGCAGAATTTTCTTTTTCTGCACAGAATTTTAAGCTGCCTGGCGAACCGCAAGAGGAGCCCATTCCCTCGAGGCTGAAGTGAAAAGAAACATGGTGGGTCACAAGCGGAGCTCACCCACTCGCACCTGAAGACGAAGGAGGCCTCAGTGGGCCAAAAGCGGAGCCCATCGCTCTTGTGGCCGAAGTTGAGGGAGACCCCAATGGTCCATGATCAGAACCCATCCCACTCACGGCTGAAGACGAGTGAGGTGCTGGTGGGCTGCGAGTGGGTCACTGACGAGGAGCAGTGAACAGCTGATGGCGTTGACGCAGCCTGTGAGTGTGTGTGTGTGCAGAATGACAGGCACAGGTGGATGTGTGTGTGTGTGATTTGGAGCCTGTGTGCCTGAGTGAGGGATTTTTTGAGGGCATGTGTTTGTGTGAGAGGAAGCATATGTGAAGGAGTGTGTTCAAGTGAGAGAACGAGCCTATCTGCAGAGGTGTATGAAAGAAGAAAACTGTGTGAGTGCGTGTTTGCCAGAGAGATATGGTGCCTATGTGAGTGGGAAGGGTATGCGCAATAGAAAGAGGGAGTCTATGGGAGGATGTGTGTGTGGAAAAGTGAGGGAGCCTGTGTGAGGGTGTGTGTGTGTGTGTGTGTGAGTGGACAGAAAGAGCATGTGTGAGTGGATGTGTGTATGTGAGAGAGAGAGAGGGAGCCTGTTTGGGGGTTTGTGTGCAAAAGAGAGGGAATCTGTGTGAGGGTATAAATGTTAGCGAGGGGCAGAGGAAACCTGTGTGAGGATGTGTGTGTGTGTGTGTATGAGAAAGAGAGATGGCACCTGTGTGAGGATGTGTGTGTGTGTCTGTGTGTGAGAGTGGACAGAAGGAGCCTATGTGAAAGGCTGTATGAGAGAGTGGTCAAATTCTAGGAGAGAAGGGCTACAGATTGGAGATAGTGGAAGGGGTTGAGCCTGGAAGGAGAGGGGAGACATAGTGGAGATCGGAAAAGTTAGAGACTGAGAGGGCAGAGTGAAAGGGGTCTGGCCAGGGGAGCAGGGAGAGAGGGTGGAAGGGGCATTTCCACAGTGTATTTCTAGGGGAATTCTGCTCACAATATTTAAAACTCTGCATCTTTGAAAAATAATTTTCTATATTACATTTTAAGTTAATTGCTCAAAGACTGTGATGTATATTGTGTTATTTAGACCAACATAAAGTATGCAGAATTTTGCAGAATTTAAAACTTTTGTGTGCGGAATTCCCCCAGGAGTAAAATCTAACTTTTCAGATAGAGGTTCACTGACAGGAGTAAACCGTGAAACCAGACCAGTGAGCTTGACCTCAGTGCCAGGCAAAATGGTAGATGCTATTCTGAAGAACAAAATTACTGGCTGTCTGGATAGACACAGGTTAATGGGACAGAGCCAATATGGATTTAGCAAAGGGGAGACTTGTTTCACCAATCTGTTAGACTTTTTTTTAAGGGATTAATAAGTACTGGGTGCATTGTTGTCTCTAAGATGTGTGTGTGTGCATGATTTAATGTATCTGGATTTTCAAAAGGCATTTGACAATATCCCTCAAGAGAGACTCATCGGGAAATTAAAAAGTCATAGGATAGGAGGCAGTGTCCCATTGTAGACTGGTAACTGGTAGGAAACAGAGAGTGGGACTGAATGTTTATTTCTTTCAATGGAGACAGGTAAATGGAGGAGAGTCTCAGGGATTTGTATTGGGAATGGTGCTTCCTAATATATTTAGAAATGATCTGGAAGAGTGATTTATAGATGCACAAAATTATTCAAAATAGTTGAATCACAAGCCGATTGTAAGAGATTGCAAGAGGACCTTGTAAGACTGAGGGATTGGTCATCTAAATGGCAGTCAAAATTTAATATGGACAAGTGCAAAGTGATGCATATAGGGAAGAATAATCCAAACTATAGACACACACTGCAGGATTCTGTCTTAGGCATCATCGCCCAGGAAAAGGAGTTGTAGTCACTCGGGTGGATTTTAAAAGCCCTGCTCGCGTAAATCCGCCCGGATTTATGCGAGCAGGGCCTTGCGCGCCGGCGCGCCTATTTTCCATAGGCCGCCGTCGCGCGCAGAGCCCCGGGACGCACGTAGGTCCCGGGGTTTTTGGAAGGGGGCGTGTCGGGGGGGGTGTCGGGGCATGACGGGGGCGGGACCTGATGACGTGGCGTTTTGGGGGTGGGGCGCGGCATTTCGGGGGCGGGACCGGGGGCGTGGTTTCGGCCCGGGGCGTTTCGGGGGCGTGGCCACGCCCTCCGGAACCGCCCCCGGGTCAAGTCTCGGCTGGCGCACGTGGATTTACGTCTCCTTCCAGGAGGCGTAAATCCGTGGATAAAGGTAGGGGGGGTTTAGATAGGGCCGGGGGGTGGGTTACAGAGGGGAAGGGAGGGGAAGGTGAGGGGAGGGCGAAAGAAAGTTCCCTCCGAGGCCGCTCCGATTTCGGAGCGGCCTCGGAGGGAACGGAGACAGGCTGCACGGCTCGGCGCGCGCCGGCTGCCCAAAATTGGCAGCCTTGCGCGCGCCGATCCAGGATTTTAGAAGATACGCACGGCTACGCGCTTATCTTCTAAAATCCAGCGTACTTTTGTTTGCGCCTGGTGCGCAAACAAAAGTACGCGAACGCGCTTTTTAAAAAAATCTACCCCACTGTGAACAATACTTTGAAATTCTCGGCTCAATGTGTGGCAGAGGTGAAAAAAAAAGCTAATAGAATGTTAGGTATTATCAGGAAAGAAATGGAAAATAAAAATAGAAGCTATCATAATGAATGAATCTGTATCAATCTATGTTGTGCCCGCCCCTTGAGTGTTGTGAGCAGTACTGGTTGCTACTGCCAGTGTCAGATCTGGTACAATTTAGAAAGAAACTAAAAAGGTATTTATTTCGTAAGGCTTTTAACCTAAGAGGTAGATTTTAAGAGCTGTACATAGGTGGTTATGTAAGCGCATTTGCCAAGGCGCACACATGGATGTGGCAATTTTATAACATACGCGCACGTGTTATAAAATTAGCTATACTCGCGAACATGTGCGCATGATTTCATATTGACGTGTGCATCTGCGCACATATGGTGGCTCAAGCGCGTAACTGGCGGGAATTGTAGTAGCTATGCGTGCTGACACAATTACCTGTTTCCCCAGTTTGTTCCCAGTTCAGCCCAGTAAAGGAGAGGGCTTCCTAAACCCCCTAGCTAACTTGCCTCCCTTTTACCCTATTAGCCCCGCGCCTTAAAGCCCCGCTGACTAGCCAAGAGTTTTTTGTTACAGGACTTACACGCCATCCATAGCAGAAGTAAAGTTACGCTGTAGGGGACCCCGGCGCATGCTTGCACGTGTAAACACTTACGCGCAGACTTCATGGTGCAGTTCTGGCCCGTCCATGTCCCGCCCAGACCATTCCCATGCCCTGCCTATTTTGGAGAAAAAAAGGGGTGGGGAATACCGGGAGATACGTGCGTACCCACGCGGCATGCACCATGCCAAGTCACGCGCATATCTCATAGCTTGAGCATGTGTAGGACTATTCCTTTTGAATAATTTGCTTTTCTTCCTATTTACGCTTGTCGCTCCCTTTAATTATAACATTTGCTGTATTTGCTTTCCTGGCTAAATATTATTTTGATATTTTTGACTCGATTATGTTTGACTAGTCTGTATGTTGTTTGTTTATATGATCATTTTTATATTATTTTAAACTTTTTATGGTTTTCTTTTTGTACCCTAATTTGATCTGTTTGTCGAATGCGGGCAATAAATTAATTACATTAAAAAAATTAAAAAGATATAACAGAATTAGAAAAGCTACAGTGAAGGGCAATCAAATTGATAAAGGAGATGGAACAGCAACCCTTTGAGGAAAGGCTAAACAGGATAGGGCTCTTCAGCCTGGAGAAGAGATGGCTGAGAGAAGATATGATAGAGGTCTATAAAATCATGAGTAGGGTGGAATGAGTAAATAGATGTAGCCAAGAGCCAGTTTGGTTACCAGTCAGCCCTGGGACATGCCAGCTCGTGCAGCGAGTGAGAGATAATCAGGGGAGGATCCATGCAATACAGCTCCTCCCATTAAGGGTGCCGGGATGGACATTCCCTTCCTGTGAAGTTATATAGCAGCTTTCTACAGAGAGCTCAGCGGGACAGTATAGTTTGATGCTTTGGTGGAAGGTTGCAGAGTTTTTCCCTCGGTTGACTTTTGGCCTGCCTGGAGGCCTAGGGTCCATCCTGCCTGGGATCCTTTGGGATGGGTCAAAGACTTCACTGCTGTAACCCTCTCCATAGGTTGCAGAGTGGTTATCCCGGGACTAATTTTGGGAATTTTGGACTTTTGCTTGGTAGGAGCCTTGAGAGGTATCTGGACCTTTCCTGGATTCAGGGATGTCCAGGGATAGGAAAGACCTGCCCATCTGAGGTGGTGACCCACTGCAAGGAACAAGTCCGGTGTTAGGAATTTTGGGGGATAAGAAGAATTTTGGAAGAAGATTTGTGCCCTCCTTCCTTCCTGGAGCAAGAAACAGCCCAAGCTGCTGTTTGGATACAGGATCCCACCCATCTGGGATCCTCACAGAAAAAAGAACAGGAAATGATCAAGAGTAAAGATCCTGAAGATTTGCTAACTGTGAGTAAGAACCTATTTACATCATCGAGGACAACCATCTGGCATCTTCACCCTGGTGATAGAGAGGTTTGGACTCTATATGTAATGACCATCTTGGAAGGGGTTTTTCCAACCAGCTTAGGGTTACCTTGCACATGGGACCTCCATTCCAACTAATCCAGGAGGGTGAACAGATCCCTTGCCTACAAGAAAGACTCCTTCACAGATAGAGGTAGAAACTGTAAACCAAGAGAGAAATACTGTGCTGCTGGGATTTATTTAATCGTGCCATTTCATTTGATTATTCAGCTCAGTAAAGGATGGACACTATCCAAGTGACTCCAGCATGGTTGTTGGTCATACAGCACACAGTGAGGAAAAATACCCCTCTCCCAGAGACAAGACAAAGGGGAAAAGTCACCCCTAGCACTTCGGCCCTGAAATTAACTCTTCCCCCCCCCCCCCCATCTAAAGGAGTCTGTGGGAAGAACTAGTCAGGTATCCCTGCCCCAAAGAACTATAAATAAGTTTATGGTCCACCAGAGTGTGACATACCTCTCAAGGTGGGGGTCACATAGGGAATGGTTATTTACCCTTTCCAATAGTATTAGCTCTAAGGGATACTCCACAAAGCAAATAGGTAGCACATTTATAGCAAATTGAAGGAAGTATTTTTTCTTTCAGCACACAATTGTGGAATTTGTTGCTAGAGGATGTGATGAAAGCAGCATAGCTGGGTTTCAAAAGGGTTTAGACAAGTTCTTGGAGGAAACGTCCATTAACCACTTCTAGTCATGTAGACCTGAGAAAGCCACTGCTTATCCCTGTTTATGAGCAAAAAAGATTGAACCTATTCTTCAGGATCCTATTTGTGATTTTGATTGGCCAATGTTAGAGACAAGATGCTGGGCTTGATTGACCTTTGGTCTGCCAAGTATGGCATTTCTTACACTCATATGACTAACTACAGTCAAGCATTAATGTAAACCCTGGGTTAGTGTCCCTTCCCTGGATTCCAAGGACCACACCTCAAATAAAATTTAAATGAATAAAGTCTTCTTCTGCTTGTAAACTGAATCTGATGTCCAAGATTCCCTGTTGCAGCTCTGAAGCTGCCCTTTAAACACCCTAAAATTAGGGCAAAAATCAGTTTAAACCAACTGTCACTTTGGAAAAATCAGGGAATTTATGAGTGAAAATCAATTTAAACTGAAAACAAAGGACCTTAATTATGAGCCACAAACTTTCTGATGATCTGTGATTCATCTGGATTTTTGCATTTGCTTTGCAAACATTTTTCTTGGATTCACAGTCTTCAGATAATGATTTGTTCATCTTGATACAAAGTAAAAATGGGTGCCTTCTATGTAGTGTTTTTGTGTATTTGTGCTCCAAGAAATGAACTGCAAGAGCTGTATCACCAGAAATTTGATCCGTGAATCACAAGCTTGGGTCGTTGCTAGTACTGGTTCGCCACTGGCTTTTCAGCCATTTTAATGATATTGCTTCAGCCTCCATTGTTATATCACAGCAGCTTTCAGCAGAGAATATTGGTTTAAATGGCATTGTATATCTGCAATGATTGGAATAGAACCAGATCTACATTCAGGCTAGAAATTGAAAAATACACAAAAATGAGCATGAGATTAGGCAGAGAAGGCGTTTTACAATAAAATCAGGTGTGGGGAGACCTTCAATTTCATGTCCTCTGCAATTCTAGTAGTACAAGATATTTTGGGTAGGGGAGACTGATGGGTGTTTCTACTGTTGAGGTATTATGAAAAATATTCTTATTGAACCTGCATTTCTAACAAGTGACCACTGCATGGGGTTGGTATAATACAGAGCCATGGTTTACATTCTGGGGTATGAAGATGTGTTAAGTGCAGTTGCCAAGGGGTTTTGTTGTGGGTTTCCCCTTAAAAGGATGGGATGATCTGATTGGTGGCCTGGAAGGGTATAAATTCAGAGCCAGTTTGGTGGGAGTTGCCCTTTCTGGGATGGAGTTGAGGAAGAGAGGGATCTCCACGATGTAGTTGTTCTGGAGAGGCCAGCCCATGGGTTGGTGTGGCCCCAGGACTCCTCCAGTGTAGAGTGGGCCCCACAGGGGCATTTCCTTTCAAGGGAAGAGGCCCAAAGTTGTGGAGTGGAAGAAGATATTCCTTCCTCTGAGATTGTCCCTGAGTAAAGGTGCAAATTGAGAGGTGATTCTTCCCTCTGAGGAAACGGCTGGAAAGTAAGGAGAAGGAGTTGATCCAAGATGAGAGGGCCCTATAGAGATCCAAAGTGCAACAAGGACCAGGGAAGCCTGCACACTGCTGGCAGAATGACCAGGATCTGGGGTGAAGCACTGCATGGCAACTCAATAGTGAGTAACTCAGTTTGAGGTGGAAAAAAGTGAAGAAGTGTGTATGATATAGGGGATGAGTTGGAGACCCATAGATGTGGAAAAGGTATTGGGGAGATTCACCACATATCCCTGAGTGAACTTTAATGAACGAGGAGAGAAATAGAGAAAATTATACTCCCAGGGGTGAATTTTAAGAGTTGCTCATGTTAAAAAGCCCATATACGTGAGAATCTGGGCCGAGTGCAAGCGACTCATATTTTAAAATGGCCCAATCATGTGCTATATAACCACATGTGTGAGCAACCAAACATGCAGAGAAAAGGAATGGAGTCAAGGCAAGTCAGGGGCATTGCAGGGTGGCATCAAAATTTACATACGTGAATATTAAATCCAGCAACTGCAGCATGCAATGGGCTGTTAGCCATACATATTTACTTCTGCTGTTGATGAGGTATGAGTCTGAGGAAAACTCATTTGAGGCCAAAATGGATGAAGGGTCTGGGTAAACAGGGAGGAGTGCAGGCTGAAGAACCAGAGGAGCCTGGATGATGGAGAGGTAGACTGGGCAAAATGGTGGACTCATTGGTCATACTGACTATTTCCTTCACACGCGTGAGTTTTAAAATCTGCTTATCTGTGCATGTTAAAGCCGACAAATTCTTAAGGAAGATACACGATTTATGTTTGCTTGGTAGCCGCTTAGAATTAGGAGCACATTTATGCATGGCTAGAGTATTTTAAAAAATATGCACGCAATTGTGGGGATGATTAAAAATTATAGCGCGAGTATGCTCGCATACAGCTATGTGCGTGTATGAACACCTGTGCACTTGTTTTAAAGTAACTATGCGAGGAGATATTTGGGGATATACGGAAAATATCCTCAGAATATGAAGAGACGGGAGGAAATTATGAGGAGGTGAAAAAAAAGAGGATGGTAATGGTCTAATTTCTGTTTAAGTGGGGACTGGGAGTATGGCATTTTGATCCTTCAGGAGCCAGCTGGTTTTATCGGAGGGGTGTTCTTTTCTGACTGCTTCCCATGAGCTCTGAGAAATTCAGCTAAATTTGTAAAACCTCTATTTTACGCATGCATAGTTGCTGGCTGGACATCACAGATATTAAAAGCTGAGTGTTTTGATGGTGCCCCTTTTGTAGCGTGATGCATTGGAGCTTGTTATGGCCAGGACTGTTATAGAAGAACAGAAGTACAGGGCTCATGGAGGGGAGGATAGATAATGACATTCCTGACCAGCTAGAGGGGGAAAAGTACTAAATCCCACTGTTTCCAACAGGATTTATCTACAGCTCCATCTGCATGACCTGCAGTTTGAACCCACAAATAGAGAGCCTGATCCTTACCATATGGAAACAGATCTTCTCTTTATTTTATGTGCCTGTATTGAGGCTACGCAGGAAAAGGTGTGTGTGTGAGAGAGAGAGTGAGAGAGAGGAGTGTGTGTGTGTGTGTGTGTGTGTGTGTCACGCGTGTGTGAAGTACAGTTATGAATCAATACAGATTGGTGTGTCTAGCCGCACCCTGTAATGAAAGTGACCCAGTCCAGAGAGAGAGATTAATGTCTTTTATGCACCCCGTCCCCTTTGGGAATAATTTGGGTGCTGCTAACCTTATGTAGCAGCAGAAGAGACAGCCGCATGGGTCAGTCAGCGGCTCAGCGTAACTTCGTTCAATATAGTTACACATATACCAATGAGGCAGGTGGTGCCAGAATGCCCAGAGTAAGATAGTGTCATAAATCACAAAGAACAATCTCGCTTTCTAATCTTTTGTGGCTGGAAAAAGAGCCCTGGTGCCAGGCTGCCAGGAGGCACAGAAACAAACATTAACGCTCTGACAGTAGCAAGACATACTAGCAGCAGTAATTGACAAAATAAGTCCTGGCAGAACCAGGAACAGTAACAGCAAGAAAAAGAAAACTCATGGGAAAGAATCTAAAGGGTACATTCATTAAACTGTGACGATTCCTACACTATTCTATGATACTGGGAGAATCATTTATAAAAAAATAAGTTGCACTGGAATCTAACTTGCAATGAAAAAAAGTTGGAAGATTTCACCTTCTTGAATAAGAATTAGCTGTGCCCAGATGTGTCTTAAACAATCATACGAATATCATGCAATAAAAAGTTATCATGCAATAAAATATGTTATTGTGCAAAATCTAAGTCTTGATATTTTTACAATACTGCAGTAAA
The DNA here is from genome assembly GCF_901001135.1 of Rhinatrema bivittatum. NCBI lineage: Eukaryota > Metazoa > Chordata > Amphibia > Gymnophiona > Rhinatrematidae > Rhinatrema > Rhinatrema bivittatum. The sequence continues at coordinate 48,241,945 of NC_042620.1, read as the reverse complement.
ATACTGCCCAGGAACTATTTAAAAGCAGTCATTTTATAGCCAGACTGTGTCAGTACTGTAGAAAGGGGAAGGCCAGGCTGGTCGAAGCACTAGTCAGATGAGGCAGCTGCCTAAAGCTGCACAGTATAGGGTACGGTGCGGCAGTAGGAGGATTGGGCCATCCGCATACCTGGCTCCTTGGAACTCTCCAAGTTTGACCCAGAGACCCTGGAATTGGTAGGACGTCGGGAAAAAAAAACCCGGGAAACTCCAGGTGCAGCAGTGGAAGCTGCCTGCATAAGCCCGGAAGAGGCAGTCATCCCCCGTGGGGCCCGCATGGGTGAGAAGGACAAGCAATTGCTGCAGCTGGAAGAAGGAACAGGAGCAGCATCAGCTCACGAAGCCCAAGGAGGAGGCTGCTGCCGTTCATGGGTTCTGGAGGAGAGGAGAGGGAAAAAAAGCGCTTGAGCATGATGTCCTGGCCCATCCGGGCTCATTACCTTTAAGCCCTGGGTATCTCCTTGATTTAGCTAGTGCAGAGTAGGTCACTGAGTAGAGGCAGGCACCATGCTGTACAGCCCCCTCCCTTGGAGGATGCTGCAATGGCCGTCCCCTTTGAGAGAGCTTAAAAGCAGCTCCTTCCCAAGAGCTCTGCGGGCAGTGTGGTTGAGTTTCGGGGTTTGAAGAAGTCTAGAGGTTTTTTTCCCTGGTTTGGATTTTTTGGCCCACCTGAAGACCTGGGCTCCATTTGGTCTGTGGTCCTTAGGATGAGTTGGGGACTCCACTCCTGTATCCCACTCCTTAGGTGAAGGCCGTTTGCCCTGGATTGTTTTGGGGTTTTGAAGATTTCTATCTGTCAGTAGATTGTGAAACCTCAGGGTGTTTGCTCGGGAGAGGTCATGGAGAAAACTCTACCTGGAAGGGGCCCTGGATAGGGAAGAGCTGACCACTGTGACCTTCCCTGGAAGCAGAGTTATGGTGGTGACCCCCCCCCTGCATTGTCTTACTAAATCTTTTTTTTTTTTTTTTTGAGCAATGGACATTTTTGTTGAAAGATCTGGGAGGAAGGTTTTGGCTGCCCCTCTTCCTGACTGTTGAAAGGAAGATCTGGAGCTGCTGGTTCCTGAGAGGATCCCTCCTATCAGGGATCCAATGAAGTAAGAGAAGGGCGAGGAGCAAAGAATTAACTGTGAGTAAAGAGCCATTTGAGGACCCCCATCTGGAGTCTTCACCCCTGGGGAGAGAGAGGATTTTGACCTTTTAACCCCTTGGAAGGGGTTATCCCGCTGCCCATTCAAGGGAAACCCTGCCCACCTGATAACTCCACTTAGCCAAGCCCTGAAGGCTTGGATGTTTCCCTGGCACATGCACCGATAAAATGGAAAGGATTGTAATTCAAGAGAAATTCTGTGCTGACTACAGATCAGTAAAGACATTATTTTTTTTTTTGGACCCTCAATCCTTGGCTCCAGTGTAGTTCTTTGGCACGTACAGCACACAGAATGAGAACAAGTAACCCCCCCCCCCCCCCCCAGGGAAAAAGAAAGCACGAGGAGTCACTCCTTGTTGCTCTGGGCCCCAAAAGATACATCTTTCCCCCCACCCACAAAGAATCCGACCCTGGGGGAAAGAGAGACTATGTTAAAGAGCTAGCCTGAGTGTAGCAGTTCCAGCAGAGACTAGCAAATTCCTTTATGACCCCATTGGCGTGCAGTCCATAGGCGGAGATAGGGTCACAATGAGTATGAGTGAGAGTGTGCCTGAGCGAGCCTCAATGTAAGAATAAGAGAGGGTGCATATGTGTGAGCACATGCGTTAGAGTGAGAGAAAGTACCTGTGTGACCATGATAGTGCATGTGTGTCTGAGAATGAACATATGGATGTTAGGGGGGGTGTGTGTATAGGACAGAGAGAGAAAGAAAGCGAGGAGAAAGTTTATGAGCAAACCTCCTTGCCCCCTCCTGCTAATCCACAACAATCTCAAGGTGACAAGAAATTAAAAGCTCCCAGGGATGGAGAGTGGGGAACTTTTTAAAATCCTTAGTAGGATTTTATTGGATATTGCTTGATGTGTATCTGCTGCTTGATTTGCTCTGTTTTCCTCATAGGAGGTGTATTAGTGTTTTAGGACATTGTGTAATATTTATTTTTCTTTCTTTCTTTATTTGTTTGTTTTTATATACCTGTGTTCGATTTACATATCACATCAGTTTACATGCAACTTTATGGTGCAGGAAGTCAAGCGTTTCCTTTTGTTTGATACAGGGAACATCTAGAACAGTAACAGATGAAAACAGTAACATGGATAAAACCAATAATAATAATAATAACAATAGATAATGTTTGATATAGAGTGCATCTGTAACAGTAACATGGGTAATAGGTTACACAAATCGTCAAGGAGTGGATATTATATGTAATAGGAGAGCGTCATAGCTATTGGAGGGATAAATAGTTATTTACAGGTGTAGTTATTGTAGGAGCAGTTAGGCTTAGGAATTTTCTTATTATAAGAAACTTGTGTCTGTGACATATAGGCAGTTAGCTAATAGATCAGCGGAGCAGATATTGCAAGAAATGAGAGTTATTATTGATGAAAGTTATTATTAAAGAGTGGTTAGACAGGAGATCGGGGGGGGGGGGGGGGTAGGATATAGAAATAGATGATGATTCTGTGGTAGCGGTGGGGTTTCTCCATGACTGCAGGGGTTAGGGCCTGGTTTGGGGTTCGTTCATGTTTGTTGTTGGAAAGGCTTTGCAGAATAGCCACGTTTTAAGATTTTTCTTTGACCATTGGGTGGATGGATCTGTTCTTAGTTCTGTGGGGAGTTTGTTCCATAGGGTGCGACTGGCAACTGATAGCGTTCGTTCCCTTGTTGATATCCACTGAGTAGCTTTTGGGGACGGTGTTTGTAGAAGACCAGAGTTTGAGGAATGAAGATTCCATGGGGGAGTGTGTAGGTGAAGGGGGGTAGTCAGCCAGTTGGATTTGTCGTTGTGGAGAATTTTGTGTATGATGGTTAGAGTCTTGTACTGTATTCTCTGAGGGATAGGTAACCAATGTAATTCTTTGAGGATGGGTGTGATGTGGTCTTATCTTCTGCTATTTGTGAGAGCTCTGGCCGCAGCATTTTGGAGTAGTTGGATAGGCTTAAGGGTGGAGGCTGGGAGACCTAATAGTAGGGCATTGCAGTAGTCAAGTTTAGAAAAGAGAAGAGGCTGTAGAACTGTTCGAAAGTCTTGTGGGTATAGAAGTAGCTTGAGTTTTCTTAGGATTTGGAGTTTGTGGAATCCATCTTTTAGCAAGTTGTTAATATGTTTCTTGAAGTTTAATTGGTTGTCTAGAATGACGCCAAGGTTCTTTACTGTTTGGTTTGTAAGTAGATGTGTGGAGGGGTCGGTGAAGGGAGGTGGGGTGGGTTTGTTGGATATATATAGGATTTCTATTTTATTGTGATTGAGAGTGAGGATAATTGAGATTGAGAGTAATATTTGCAGCATTGCCTTATAAGAACATAAGATATGCCATAATTGTGCTCCCTGGCCAAGCCCACATGTTACAATAGGACTAATGCCATATGGGCTCCTAGTATGTTTTTTTGCAGGGTTTTCTGGTTGACACTACAATAGTTCATGTAAATATAATATGCATGTTGTTGTCAGTGATATTTTACCTCAGAAGACTATATTTTGAATATCCTTTTTCATACTAAATCTGTTATTATGAATGCATAATTTGTAACTGAGTATGGCAGGGCTATAGGGGGGGTAATGAGCACAAATGCTGTAAGGTTTGTCTAGGGCATCTAATACCCTTGCACCAACACTGGGAGAAGGGGAGTTAAGAGAAACACACTAGGCCTAAGTATTTGAAGAACGATACTGTTTGGATGAATTTGAAGCAATCCGAGTGCTTTGTCTTGTCATGTTTTGTTTCTTCTGCCAAGTGAAGTGTTGTGATTGAAAGCTGCTGCAGTATGAATGAGTCACTTTGCTTTTCTAGTTGTGTCTTTTCCAGTCGTACCTTTTGTTTATTTTTGTCTGATGTCGATGAGATGGTGTGAGACGAACGATGAGGAGAACAAGTGAGAATGAGTGTGAGGGGGTAGAGTGGGTCTGAAAGAACATGTGAATGGAGAAAATGGTGGGGAAGAGAAGGAGGAGAGGGAGAAAGCAGGGCAAGTGCCATGGAGGGGAGAGGAGCGCCACAGAATGTAGAGAAGGAAGCCATGGGGAATAAGCAAAGGTCCTCAGCATGCCCGATGGAGTCACTGCATGAGACTCTATCCACTGGGGAAGGCAGCCCACCAGTTTTCTGCCCCAAGGAAAGATTACGAAACATCTGCTTCACCCAAGATTAGAATGATCCACCAGAGGACAAATTACTGCATGCGTATGATAAGCTGTTTAGGAAAGGGGCGGCAAGCATCTCAATGGCATGGAAGACCACCCTGTGGGGGCAACATTTGTGATGACGGTAATAGATTGGGGGTGCAGCCCTGAAACACTGAGGCCTGCAAAAAGAGTTTTGCAGATTGCATGCACAAATTCAAGAGAAGTTGATGGCACACTCGAAGGATGAGGCAGGCACTGGGGCCAGACCTGCACGATGCCTGCGGTTAAGTACCACAGAGCAGAGGTTTCACAGTCAGCTGGTGCTGGAGAGAATCCATGGAGGGACCAAACACTGTAGCATTGGAGTTAGAGGAAAAAGTGAGTGAGTAAATCTTTGTAAACACAACATACACATTTGTACTGTATAGTCACGGTTATGTAGCTCATGTACTATATTAATTAAAGGGGCCATGCCTGTGGCTGATACCTAAAGATTGTCTGCTGCAACACTGCAGAAGATTCAGGTTGGCATGGGCCTGCCATTGTGGCTCCTTGAGCCTGGGTGCAATGGGCAGCAGGTGCATTCAGTCACAGGGAGGTAGAAAGGTCACCCGTTGCTACCATAGCCTCCACTGCCAACCCAGTTATTACAGTGAGGGTATGCTATGGAGGGGATTCCCCTTCTGACCCTGGTCTAGTGACTATAACTCTCCAGGTGCCAAGTCATGGCACCTGGGGTGGGTGTGTTGATGGGGATGGGGGGGGGGGGGTGTAAATATGTGGGTAGTAGAAGGGTAAAGCATTATATGTAATTTAGACAATTCAGTTATACTTTTATAAAAATAGCTCAGGTATAGCCCTGACCTCAGAAACTACTTCTAATTTTTTTTTCTTTGGTGTGCAGACACCATTTTCAATCCCCTCTGCCTGCCAGCAAGAGGGAAGCCAGCTCCCTCCTGCAAGAAAAACTCAGAAACAGTTTTCTAGGGGTGAATGGGGTCTGGGAGCGGGAGGAGTTAGGGCCCCGGAAAAGGCTGACATGTTTCGAGGGATGCCTAGAACTGGGGGGGGGGGGGGGGGGGGGGGGTTTGGGGGGAGGGGGTGGAGTTTGATTGGGGCCACAAATGCCTGGAACTGTGCTAAAGGGAAGGGTGGAGATGGGGATCCATGGAGGCTCTGCATCTCATTAACACCAGCAAGAAAACCGATAGGACACTCGGTTTGCTGTACCATTCTGGATATGACTTAAAACACAGATGTCCCTGTATGCTTGTAAAAGATTGATTCTGTGACACAACAAGAAGACACTTATGAGATACCCAGCACTAGAATGAAGTGTGTGCACTATATTTTGGACAGAGTGAAACCTAAATCTTAGCGCTAAATCAGGCCCTGTAGTGTAGTCTGATTTTTATGAGGGGGAATACAGATCTCAGGATGTGTCTGCTTGGATCTCTTTTTGCCCTTTTATAGGCAATGAGCATGCAGTCAGCCAAAGAAATAATAAATAATTCAGTTATGCATATAGGGGTAGATTTTGAAAGACACGCCAATTTTATAACATCATTTTATAATGATATTAAGTCGGATGATGTACAGAAAAGCACTATTTTCTAGGGATGTGCGTTCGTCTTGTTTCACAGATAATTAATCCTGAACAAATTTTTCCCAAATTTTTGGGAGAAATTTGTTTTCGGGTTAGTGCACACTAATCCCCGTTACTGTGACTAATCCAAAATTCGGGTCACCCGAATTTCAAAGGCCCGAACCGCGGGAACTTTGATATTTCCCGCGGCAGGCCGAAAACTATTTTCTGCTTTCAAGTACACTTTTTCGGGCTGTTCAAAAATTAACGCCTGCCTTTGGGCAAGCACTAATTTCTGAGCACAAAATGCATGGACCGGGCACACACCTTTTTTTACTGTATTCCGGGTGAATACCTAATAGCCTCATCAACATGCATTTGCATGTGATGAGTTGTATTAGTTTTGGGGGGGTTTGGATGCATCCAACCCGGGTTAAACAATGCGCTCAGCTGAGTGCACTTTACTGTATTGGCCTGTTTGGTCGGCAAAAATGCAGTCCTAAAGTTAGCGAGAGAACTGCCTCCCTGCCAAAATAAAAAAACAAACACATAAGCAGCTGTGCACTCACAGCCTGCCCCACTCCCTCCTGATCTTCCAACAAAAAAAATAGTATGTAGTGTGCAAATAGCCTGATCCCTCCCTCCGAATGCCCCCCATAAAATAAAAAGAAGCCTGTGAGAAGCCTCGACCCTTAATTCCACTTATATTCTGATCCTCCCTCCCAAAAGTGTACATTTAAGCCAGCGGGAGAAGGAGAGGTTCTGTCCTTCTCCCACTGGCTTCAGTATTAAATGCTGGTGCGGCAGAGAGCTGTACCAGTATTTAATATGCATTTATTCACTTCACTGGCTTTCTGATTGGTCTTTTCTAGCCAGATTTAGAAGGCTGATTGGATTTTGGTTTTTAGAGTTCATGTGTTTTTAGTCTTTATTGAGGTTTACTGGTCTTTTAGTTAGCTGTTTATTTGATATAATTTAATGATAATAATTGATTACATTTTTTTATGTGGTTGAGTTTTTAGTTTATGGACTTTTTTGATTTTTTTTTTTTTTGTAAAATGTTTTAATTGAGATTTCAATAAACAATAACAATACACCTCCGTTCCTTACAGTAATAAGAACCACCTAACAACCAGAATTCTGCCCTCCCCCACTCCCTTCAACCCCCTAATTCAGAAAGTCCTTCAAAAAATGAGGCATAATCCTTCGGCCATCCTCAAAGATCTATCACTTGGAGCCATATGAAGCATGTCTCACTTGAAGAGAAGCAGGCAGAGTTTTTATATACGCCCCCCCCCCCCATATCCTGTAGAAAGAAATTCCTTTCTGATGCTGTTTCATAGTGTGGGTTTTAAAGTCCAGATTTAAAAGATCAGGCATTTCCGCCACCCAGTAATTCAGCATAGAGCTTCATTCAGAATCCATTTAGCTAATACGCATTTCCTTGCCACACATAAGCCTTTAGCAATAAACATCTTGTCAAATTTAGATCAATCGAGATCATCATTAATCACTCCTAATATACACATCTCTGGCTGTACAGAGATCTGGGTCCCCAACATATCAGATACAAATGTAATAATGAATTCCCAAAATGTTTTAACAGGAGATCACACCCATAGCCCCTGACATAATGTTGCCTTTTCCTCCTGGTACTTCGTTCAAGCTGAGTTATCAAGCAATTTCTTTCTATATGCAAGTTGGTAAGGAGAAAATAATTAGTCTATAAAGTATTCTAAGATGTTGATCTCTTAATAAGACTGAAGGGGTACATTTATAAAGCCAGTTAGTACTATATGACAGATTGTCATCTTCCAGAGCAGATCCCAAATCAGCATTCCAAAGATTTGCCAGAACAAAAAAATTATATGACGTCGCAGAACGAAGGAATCTATGTACACTAGTCAGAGATTGTTTACCCCCTTTACGCAGCTGAATCAATCTTTGAAATGGGTATTTTTATTTTATTTCTTGTGTATATTAAACTCACATTTTTAATTTATTGATTTAAATGTTGTGCACTGCTTTAAGTGAGGTTTTCTATAAGCGATATATAGAAGTTGATAAATAAGACAGCATTCAATTGAAGCTGAGACTGGATGTATTTAGCCTTAGACTATTGATCATTAACAGAAATTTGACAAAAGTTTATAGCACTGTTTAAAGAAAAGAGACATCTTACTGTTTTAATGTAGCAATTTTAGAGTATTTATGCTTTATAGAGTTGAATATTTGAAAACATAAAAAGAAATGAGCTTGCTTTAGAAAAAGCTGGCATTTTAAAAGCAGGTTATATTAGCCACATAAATGGGTAACATCAGACAGTGCCAATGGGGAGTGTTTTTCCAATGCTGTAAAAAAAGCCTAAAAGGCTTTAACTGACATTCACATGAATTTCTCTCCTTCAGCTACCACACAGGACCCCTTCACTCTCTTTATGCACACCTGATCCTTTGCGGTTCTGATGCATTACAGAGACTTGTTCCTGAACCTTTAGCTGAGGTAGAGCATCCCTTTCCTGAATTCCTGACCCATGACATTGCAGGAAGGAATAGAGTGCCTTGGAGCTATAGTGGAAAGAGAGTAGAGATTTGGTGTGCTGACTTATGGATTGTGGCCTTATGACATAAGACATCAGCCTGGGACATATTGTGGATCTTCAGGCCCCATGCATATAAAGTGAATAGACTGTGCATACTTTGGATTACAAAAAAGCTGTTGCTTTCTATTGGAGCAGAAAAAAACCCCATTATATGGTCCACCCATCAGCTTGGGAAATGTTGAGGATATCCAGGCTCCATGTTCATAAAAGTGAAGAGACCCTGAATAGTTTAAATTTGCAAGTGAGCTGTTGTCTTCTACTTTCAGCAGACTAAAGCCCATAGGTGGTCCACCCAATTTTGTTTCTTTTGACCACAACAGGTCAGGGCTTTTTTTTAAACCAAACACTATTTTTAATTGGATAGCAGATTTCATCTCATTCTGTTATGCCCAAACAGGTATGACTCTAGAGAGGCATGTCAAAGTTTATAATGACAGAGCTATGGCTGCATCACTAACCCATCTAAGATCAGCTTCTTCTAAGGATATTTGAAAGCCTGCAATGTGGACTCCTGGCCACATATTTGCTTCTCATCATTCTCTAGATACTGACTCCTGAAACTACAGTAGATTTGGTGAGTCTGTCCTCCAGGTTCTCTATATAGGATATACTCCAACTCCATTCTCCCTTACAGCCCATTCTAATTGTTCGAGCTGTCCATCTCTAAAAAATAAAAAAGACATATCAGAAAAGAGTTTTGCCTACATATTTTCTTTTACTTGCATATTGGAATTCTGGTTGATGTCATTTTCCCCTTAGCTAGGGATTGCCAATTGTGTGGCTGATATATTCTGCTTGTCTTCAGAGAAAACTAATTTGCTTACTCTGTATCAGGTGTTCTCCATGGACAGACACATATAAGTTCTTACATAAGACTGAAGGGTTCCTGTGTGGTGGCAGCAGACTGGGAAGTCACGCAAATGTCAGATAAACCCTTTTAAGATTTTCTCCAGCTATGGAGCTGTATTTCACATCAGCACCATTGGATGACATCACCTACTTGTTAGACTTATTATCCTGCTGTCCATGGAGAACACTTGTTAAAGGTAAGCAACTTCATTTTATAGGATAGATGAAATGAATACTTATTTTTCACAGACAATTGATTAGCTTTGCAAACCATTTTATCGGCTCTAACAGTAAAATGTTATAAAAGCAAAGGGGCCTTCAGAAAGTCAGCTGTTGGCATTGTCAACACTTAGATTATTTTCATTTCAGGTATACCTAAATATTGGCTTTTCTCATTTCTATCCGAAAAATGATTTGGCTGTTTACAGAATATATCATGGATGATGTTGAAGGTCTGTACAAACAGCAGTTAGAAACATGACCATTAAAATGCCGTTCATTAAACTGGTTCGATATTCATTTAATTTCAGTGATCATATAAACAGTCTGGAATTTTCAAGCAAATTATTGAGAAAACAAATTAACTTATCCATGGTGGAAAAAGGACATCTAGGAAAAAGGGAAGTTTGGAAGAGGCTGTCTTTGGATGGTAACCTCATGGTAAGTGCTAAAAGTTATTAATTAAAAACATGTACAAATGTTGGATTAAATTGCTTGTTATGTTCACAGAATGGTAAATCTGCATGGTGTAGGCACAGAGTGGATTCTGATTCCTGGATTCCCTTCAAGGAAGGGATGATACTGGACCTGGTACATGCTTAGGAACAGAGAAAACGTTCCTAATGTCCAAGTAGGCAGCTGCCTGAGCACCAGTGATCATCAGTCAGTATGGTTTGATTTAACAGCCAAAACAGAGGAGTCACACAAAAGAGTCCTGGAGGGTAGGATGATGTAAGTGAAATGGAAGAAAAATAGGCTAAACTAAATGGTACTAAAGAAAGAAAATCAAGTCTTTATGTAGAGAAAGTAAATACAATTAAGAGGAAAAAGAGACAGATATGATTTTTTAAATAGGTGGCTGAAAAAGAAAGGACAAAAAAAAGAGTATTCATAACATAATCACAGAAAGAGAAGAACAAAAGAGAATATCTGGTAAAACTGAAAGAGGTGGGGAACCTATTAAGGATGGTAGTGGCGTGAGTGGGAGAAAAGAAAGTTAAAGAGAGAAAACAAGGTGGACAGAAGTTTTCAATGAAAGGAGAAAGGACAAAGGTGGAATTGTAAGACTGGGGTGAGAAAAGGGCACATGTTTTAGAGATGTGCTGTGGGTAAAAATTTCGTGTCGGGCTTCATTTCGGGGACCCCCGGGGGAATTTCGTTTTTTCCGTGGTTCGGGGTTTTTTTTGGGGGGGGGGCCTGATTTTCGGGTTAGTGCGGGCTAACTCCTGATAATGCACACTAACCTGGCAGAGTTAGTGCACTATCAGGAGTTAGCACGCACTAACTCAAAAATGAATTTTTTCCAAAATTTCGGAAAAAATTCAATCGTTTTTCGGTTCTCATGAACCATTCTGAATTAGGCAATTTCGTTGACATTGCCTAATTTGGGAAAAACGATTGCACATCCCTAATATGTTTAGAGGGAACAGAAGGATAAAGCTGAAATGCTAAACAAATGCTTCTGTTCAGTATTCACCTAAGAAGGGATTGGAGATAAATCACCCATTGTTGGTAAGGCTATACAGTATATATGGTAATCATATGAAAGGCATCTATCCCACTGCCATTGTAACATTCATATTACTGTGGTACTATGGTAGTGCGGTAGATGCCATGCTGTTTACAAAATGGAGTGTGTAGAACTAGAAATAATGACAAAGGCAAAGCCAGGATAGATCCTAGGATATTAATGGAACTGGAGAGGTTTTGGCCTGTTAGCTGAAGGAAATGCTAAATAGATATTTGAGGATGGGAGTGATTCTATGGAACTTCAGAAGAATGGATGCTGTTCCTGTGTATAAAAGTGGGAAAACACAGGAGGTTGGGAATTACAGACCAGCTAATCTAACTTTACTGGTGAAAAATTAAAGGATAGTGAAGAATCTTGAATCCAGGCAGGATCCGTATGCCTAATTTTATAAATCCTTACTGAATTATTTCAACATTTTTTTAACTGTAGGCAACCTTTAGGACATATTGCTATGAAACACTTAATCCCCATAATAACGCCTTATTGTTACCGAATACTATTGGCACCACCTATGTAATGTACGACCCATATTTTTACTGGTGCCCTATTGTAAACCGTTGAGATGGTGAATAACTTAATGATGGTATATAAAAAACTCTTAAATAAATAAATAAATAAATCTGAGGCAGCAAGGTTTCAGCGGAAGGAAATCTTGTCAGACAACTCTGATTTCTTTGATTCGGTGACTAGAGAATTAGATTGAATCTTGGAAAGAGGGTTTACACATGGGAAGGGAGGTCATAGTATACATTTATATTTTTGAGGATATTTTTGTTTTAATTTTTTAATGAAGGTTTGGTATTTTTTATTTTTATGTTATGTATGATTGTTTTTATTTTATGTTTTATATGATTTCTAGTTTTATTGTTTTTGGTTTGTATTTTGAACCACTTTGATAACTTTATCTCTATTTCTACAGTATATAAGTCTGTTAAATAGATAAATAATGGAAAGATTCTAGGGCTGAACTAAATTGGGGATTGTGACTGCTCATCTACCCAAGAGGGTAGATTAGAAATGAGGAAGATGACAAAAATGATTTGTGATAGGGAATGATATCCTATAAGCAATCACGTTCTATGGTTGGCAACTAGACAGTAACAACTGGCCAGACTGGATGACCATTTGGTATTTTTCTGCCATAACCTTTTTTTTTATTATTTTATTTCTATTAAGTATCATAAATGACACTCAAAAAAACCCTTGCTCCAGAGAAAAAAAACACATGCACTAAATATGATATACCAAGAAAACAAAATAAGAATTTAAGAGCAGTATTATATTAGACCCTCAAAGAAGAGGAGGAAGAAAAGGAGGAGAACTACATAACAGAAGAAAAAAGAACAGCCTATGCAAAATAGGCGTGGCGTGCACAGGGGGCGTTTGGGGTAGGTTTTCGGGGGGTATGTGCGTATTGTACGCGCGTACCCCTTTGAAAATCTACCCCTAAAGATTTATTATGAGAACTTCTGTTTTAGGCAGCTATGAAGTGGTATGTATTCACATGTGAAAATAAAATCTAGCGTTAGATAGCGGAGGCATGAGACACCCGATAAAAATTCATAGGCCCACAAACCCAAATCAAAACTAAGAGACTTCAGTGGCTGCTGTAGATTTCTTAGAATCTATAAAAGCATGAAGCTGTTCTGGGGAAAAAATTGATATTTTACACCAGCATATCTAACATTACACTTGCATGGAAAAATGAAGAAAAAAATCAGGTCCTGGTGCATATTAACAACAAATAGCTTTCTTTTATGCTGGGTAATTCTAGAAATATATGGGTGAACCCAGATCTTTGTCCCATAAACAATGCTGTTACTTTATGAAAAAACAATTACCTAACATTAATCCGGTCTTATTCAGACACAAAAGATATCAACAAGGTAGCTCGTTCCAGCTCTTCCTTAACAGAACTCTCCAGCATAGCAATCAAATCCAAAATAGCTGACGGTACTGAAGAAAGGCCATTAACTTCTTTCTGAGTTTCATTACAAATTCTCCCAGGAAAAAAAATATTTATTTTCCACTTGAAAGCAAATGTCGTTGCAGTACTGTAGATATTTCTCTAGCCCTGGGGGCAGCACGCACATGTTATAAAATCAGGTGTAGATTTGTTCGCACCAGGTTGCACGAACAAATCTATGCCCGTGCATAAATTAAAAAATCTACCCCTTAGTGCATACTGGATTATGTCTTTATTGGTCTTTATTGGTAATTCGGTCTTTATTGGTCTTTCAGCATCATTCTTTCAGGCTCTTCAGATAGTTCAGAAGCCTGCATCATGGATACTGATCTGTTCTAAGTTGCAAGACCATATTACACTAAGGGCCGGATTTCAAGAGGTACGTGCGGGCATAGATTTGTGCATGCAACCCGGCGCGCACAAATCTACGCCCGATTTTATAACATGCACACGCAACCGCACGCATGTTATAAAATCCAGGGTCGGCACGCACAAGGGAGTGCACCTTGCGTTTGCCGAGCCCTAGGGGAGCCCCGATGGCTTTTCCCATTCCCTCCGAGGAAGCTCCGAAATCGGAGCGGCCTTGGAGGGAACTTTCCTTCCGCCCCCCCACCTTCCCCTCCCTTCCCCTATCTAACCCATCTCCCAGCCCTACCTAAATCCCCCCCGTACCTTTATTTTTTTATTTACGCCTGCCTCCAGGCAGGCGTGTCCTCCCTCTTCTCAAGCAAGGGCCTGATTGGTGTTCTTAGAACCACTTGTTCAAAGCGCATCACTGGGACCCTATGGGGGAGGAGGGTGGATGCGCCTCAGCAACTGCAAGTCCTGTCATCGTTCTGACAGCAGCAGGTGAGTTAAGGAATCTGGAGGGGGAGTGAACAAATGATTCAATTAGTCATCATAAGGAGCCAATCGCTAGAGACAGCCATGGGGATGGGGGAAGGATTCAAACACCAGGAGATTTTCTTAAGTTAATGGTATGTTTCTTATTATGACTTCACCTTCATTTCATAAGCCTCCTAGGTTTTACCCTCGACTTATCCTCAGGTCACAGAAATTTCTTCTTTTTTGTTCCAAAAAATAGTCTTGACTTATCCACACGACTGACTTATACACAAGTGTAAACACTAATACTATTTTAGAATGGTTCTCTTTGGAGGTAGGTGTTCCCCAAAGATCTATACTGCCACTGACCCATTTTAATATTTATATATACCCATTTTGTATTTTCTTAGATTTTAATGTGTTTTTTTTTAGAATATATAAAGATGATGTGCAGCTTTATTTCCAAGTGACAAATGAGTTGCAGTCTGTTTATCTGTGATAGCTTCTTGTGTACTTCTGATCAATGATTGATTGCGAAAGAACTCTTTGATTTTAAATACTGCTAAAACTGAAGCCGTAACTGAATAGTTACGATCAATTTTAACTTACAGATATTTCAAATTAACAGGGTTATTTATCAAAATGTGTTATGGCATTAATGCATGTGACAGTAATGGCAGCATGTGGTGTGAATGCAAATTTTTCAAAGGGGCGGGATTAATGAAAGACCTTTTTTGTACTGTAATGCATGTGGGAAATAACTACACCTTTTTTCCTGGCATTAAGTGGTGTGAAATGCAATTTAATTTGCATTTTGGCCTGGGGGGGGGGGGGGGGGAGAGAGAGAGAGAGAGAGAGCATCTCTGGAGAAGCCTTCACAGTATTCAACTATTTATATAGCTATAGGAGGGCCAGCTACTAACTTGAGGTGAGGTTTTGGTGGTGGTTTAGGGTTTAGGGGCCAGTTTTATATGCAGAGTGAGACATATGAACGGCACAGTGCACCTCGGTGAAGATTTGACGTCATTTGGAGTGAGGAAAGTCTCACAAAGATGAGATTTCTACAATATTCTCTCGCCCTAGCTTGATAGTACCCTGGTATAGGGTCCATGCAATATGTGAATTGTTTGTGATACACCAGTTTGTTGTTTTGAGTATGTATGTGTGTGAATGCAAATATAATAGTTTAGTTTTCACAGTTGTTTGTGTTAGATGATAATACATTTATCATGTGTAATTTCATTGTACTATGACTATTAAACTCATTTGCTATGTTTTAAATCACTTTTGTAAATTGTTCATAAAAATTTTAAAAAAGATACTATGTGACAATTATGATTCCTTCATGTCATAGATAAAATGTTAATATAACACACATGATGAGCATTAGTGATGCAATGGAGAGAAAGAGTTTAAAGTTAATAAACTAATATGCATGTATGTGCATGTGAGATGCTTAGAAGAGTTAAATAATGGAACTGAGTTTATTTAAATAATATTGTTGTTGAATCAGATATTGTACTGATAAAAGATACATTAGTATACAAGTGGCAAAATTAATAATTCCAATTAAGTGGTGCAAACTTAACCAGAATTCGTAGAGGATAGTGAGTATTTTTTTTCAGTTATTTCTTTATTGATTTTAAATCATATTCATAAAAAACATGATGAAAATCAGGGAAAAATTGAAACAAACCTCAACTAAGCGGTGGATACAATTGGATAAAAAGAAAAACACATATTATCAACATAGTCCACATTATATTGGAGTTGCATATCCAAGAAAAAAGAACAACTGATCAACCTACTCCCTATATTGAGTATCCACTAGCATCAAGAGGGCTTATCTAAAAGAAAAAAGTTTCTAAGTGCATTGGATTAGCAAAACATACTTGTTCTTCTGATATGAAATTATGCACTTACGAGGATATGTTAAATAAAACAAGGCCCCTTAGTGACTATTTTTAAATAATAACAGCCAGTGGTTGCAGCACTGCATAGCAATTTGTGACAAAGGATTTGGGAGTATGAGACAAAGTCTAGGACCCATAACCCAAAAGAATATTACTGCACAGGAAATATCCAGTACTAAGATGAAATACTATTGATGTACCCTCGAATACCGGTATAAAAAAACTGTAAAATAAATAAAATACAACAGCATGTTTTCTGAAAAACGTGGGCAATTACAATGCGCATTTTCCTGCAGCAGTTTTATTATGAATGCACACATTCTTTTCAGACAATGCAAACCAGAGCACACAGAGCCGGTGCAAGGGGCTGTAGCACCCTAGGCAGACCAATATAACACTGCCCCTCAAACCTACCCTGAGTTGAATGTGCACTCTGACAGTGGTAGATATATATAGGGTTTTCTCTCTTTCTCTCACCTAGCAAGTGCTCCATGATTGCTGCCACCCTGCTTCTTTCACATTTTGAAAATGGTGCCCTCACGTCGCCCAGCAGCCCCCCGCCCACTGATGCCACCCTAGGCCTAATGGTCGCACCGGCCCTAAGTGCACAGATCCTATTAGCCTATAATGGTTAAATATTTGACCCACTTTTTCAAAGCTTCTCTTCTGAGCACAGCTAAGCTGAAAAAAAATATTTTTAAGATGTCAAACGGACAGAGTGCACTTTCCTAGAGTAATTTTATTACACCCTTTCCACAAAAAAATGTTTCCTGTGAGCTCAGATATTTTATTCTTCCAAAAAGTCTTCCATAATGCACAGGACAATTGGGGGTGAAATACGCGGTCAGAAGTTTCAAGTTGTTCTACTGTTTTGCAACAATATTTTCTAGAATGAACACATGCAGCTACGTTGATGGCCCTTAAGCCAAGCAAGAAGCCGAACAGACTGCTCTTAAAAGTAAATGCTCTCTCTTCATTTAAGAGGGCTTTTACTTTTAAGTGCAGGCTGCTGTAAATGATTCCTCCGTTGATAATAAAGTGCTTTCTAGTCTCCTTGGTGCTCGCTGTGATTGTGAATTGGAGTGCCATTACATTATTAGTTGACCAGCAATATAAAATAATGAACAGTCTAGCAAGGGAGTGGGTTACTAAGAGAAGTGCACAGATGCCATTGGTTTTTACTTTAGACATTTTTATTTGTTAATCAAAGCTCCAACTGAGCTCATCCATTATGAATTGATTGTGTCCAAATGGTTTTCTTGACGCTGCTTTACCACGTAGAATTCTGCTCCGTTATTGCATGCCTGCAGTCAAATTTCATAGGGTTCAATTTGCTCGAATTAGAAACATTTCCAGCAGAACGTTAATGACTTCAGTGAATAACAATAATCACGCCTTGTGTTTAAAAAAACAATATGGCTCTTCAGGAAAATGAGTAAAACCCCATTACACTAATTTTTAGAAAGCTGCTCTGAATTGCATAGTGCATTGTCCACTTGATTACAGCATGCATGAGCTTCATTGGCCCTTCCTTGAAAATCAGTCACCTTCCTAGTATAACAATCTGGAGCTAGGTGGGAAAAAAAATGAGCATTGCTTGTGCTGTGAGGTCAACTCAAAGAAGAAACCAAAAACACCTGCCCATACTGCATTCACTACACTGGCTCATGTGAATGACTTCCAAAATTCTATCGACACCAACTCTGTTGGAATCAATAGGGGAAATGAATAAAAAAAGTTTTAAAGAAAGAAATCAATATTTTGTTTAGAAAGTACTTTTATGTCTATATTGAATTTACAGAGCTGTTCTAAAATCTTTGGAAAAGCTGACACATCTGTAATGGTGAAAAAATACAGGGGAATACTCCGACATCCTCTTTGCACTTCCGTCAATACTACTAGCAGTGCCTGTCAGTGGAATGCTTCTTTCACAAATATCATGCTCTCTGACAAGTGCAAAGTGATGCCCTTAAGGAAGAGTAACCCAAATTATTGCTACAGAATGAAAAGTTTCACATTAGGAGTCACAACTCAGGAAAATGATCTAGGTGTCATCATTGAAAATATGTTGAAATCTTCTGCTCAGTGTGCAGAAGCAGCCAAGAAAGCAAATAGAATGCTAGAGAGTATTAGGAAAGGAATGGAGAATAAAACAAAGAATATCATAATGCCTCTGTATTGCTGTATGGTGCGACCTCATCTTGAGTATTGTGTGCAGTTCTGGTCACCACATCTCAAAAAAGATATAGCAGAATTAGAAAAGGTACAGAGAAGGGCAACCAAGATGATAAACGGGATGGAACAATTCCCCTATGAAGAAAGGCTAAAGAGGTTAGGTCTCTTCAGCTTGGAGAAGAAATGGCTGAGGAGAGACATGATAGAGGTCTATAAAATAATGCGTGGAATGGAACGAGGAAACATTAATCAGTTGTTTACTCTTTCAAAAAGTACAAAAACCAGGGGACACACAATGAAGTTCCTAGGTTATACATTTAAAACTAATAAGAACATTTTTTTTTACTCAACGCATAATTAAGCTCTGGAATTGGTTGCCAGAGGATGTGCTGAAAGCTATTAGTATGGCTGCATTTAAAAAAGGTTTGGACAAGTTCCTGGAGGAAAAGTCCACTAACCATTATTAAGGTAGAGTTGCAGAAATCCACTGCTTATTTTTGGGATAAGAACATATCCTGCAGAATATCCTGGAGAATTTCCCTTTGAAAATTTGGGGTCAGCAGGGACCTGGGGACGTTTGCACACAGTGATCTGCATGCACGAATGCCATGTACTTTATCTCTCCCATTTCCCTACCTCCACTCTTTTTCCCTATGATCAGAAAGTATGCGCTTTTGGCTGCTGAGAGAACAAATTTCAGCCTGGGGATTTTATCCAAACAGCTGTTTAGTTACCCGGGAATACCCTTTTGAAAACTGGCCTCTTGATACCCAGTATAAAAACCTTTGCAAGTATTTATTTGTTTATTTATTTATTTAAAATTTTTGTATACTGCCTTTACAAAAGAGATTTAGTCAAAACGGTTCACAGATTTAAAATACATAATTTAAATAAAAATTCATCAATAAAACAATACTCAGACAAAAAATCTATATCATATCAATATCATATCATTAAGTATCCACTTAATTAAGCATTTTTCTGAACAGAAACTTAATTTTGCATTATTGCAATGATCCTTTGGGCAAACCCCCCACTTCCTGTGGCAGAGGCAGCACAGGAAGAGCTAATGCTGCTGGCAGTATCTGCCGGGCCTGGTAAGAACTGCCGTCAGGCCATCAACAAAGAGAGGCTAGAGAGGTGGGGGAGTAAGGAGAGTGCCAGCAGGATTTTAGGAAGAAGAGAGAGGGAGCAAAGAAGAATGGGGACGAATATAGAAGGTGGGGAGACAGAATGTCGGGACTGAGGGAAAGGGACAGAGAGCAGGAGGGCCTAGAGGGAAGAAGAGGAAAGAAAAGAAAAAAGTGCAAATAAAACAAAAAAAAAAAAGACAAAAGTACATCAAGCAAAAGAGAAGAAAGTGAAAAATTATACATGAAGAAAATGTCCCTGGTTCCAAAAAGATGTCAGTAAATGCTTAAGTTTGATTGAGAGAGAGACTATGAGCCTTATTTTCTAAGGCTATCGCACGCTTGCGCTACCAGCGCTACCAGCACAAGCGTGCGATAGCTAGAAAGCTTAGCACAGGCCTGCGCTAGCTACATTGGG
The DNA here is from genome assembly GCF_901001135.1 of Rhinatrema bivittatum. Lineage (NCBI taxonomy): Eukaryota > Metazoa > Chordata > Amphibia > Gymnophiona > Rhinatrematidae > Rhinatrema > Rhinatrema bivittatum. The sequence goes on along the minus strand of NC_042620.1, from coordinate 48,222,418 downwards.
GCGGAGTCGGCCCCGGAAGAGGAGGAGTCAGGGCGTCACCGGGGCCGACTCCGCGAAGACGGCGCCGACAGCGAAAAGGTAAGGAGCCTTTTCGCTGCTTATTTCGCGCCAAATAACTACACTTTGCGGCATTAGTGAATCCAGGCTTATGTTTCTTCTTGTACGCTTTATATATCACTTTGGGTGATCCTCCTGGGTCAAGGAAGTGGTCTATAAATTTTAAAATTAAAATTGTACATGATTTTTGAAAAAAAAAAGCTTTTTCTTTAGACTTGAGATGAACTCCTTAGTTCTGACACCTTAAGTCTCAGACCAAATGTTTTTTGCTTCTGGTATTTTCCTCCAATTTACTTAGGTTTGTGGATACAGAAAGGTGACTGAATGGCCCCATGAAGTCTGGGTATACTGATTGACATTAAAATGCAGAGTAATGGCTTCACCTCTCATGCTTTGTCCTAGGTAGTGAGCTCTTCCCCTTAACAAATCAGGCCTTGGTATAATCTTTTCACTCCAGGGAGGAGTTCAGACTCGGTTGTTTTTGGTATAAGCAACTGGTGACAGGGTTACTCGGGGGTCAGAATGTACAGTATCAACTCAAATTAGGGAAGCCAGCAGAGAGAGCAGGACTATCAAACATATCCACTGTGAAATAATGTATTTGGTTCACTAAGCACTTAGACAATCAGATTGCCTTTACCCTCTCGCACTGAATCTATCCGCCGGAAGCCATATTTCCTCTTAGGGTAGGATGACTCAGCAATTTGGATGCTCGTGTTCACACATTTTATATTGCTGTTGTCTTTTCCAGCTTGTTTATCCCATTCTGAAGGTACTGTTTCTGAATCTGTCACAATAGCAATAATAATAATAATAATAATAATAATAATAATAAAAGATTTATTGAACAAAAATCTGGAAAAGAATCCTTAAAAGTTAGCCAGGTTGAAATACTCGCTCTGAGGGTTATGGCACTAAAATACAGCTCTGTATACCTTTCCAAGGATAAAGCCTTTGAAATGCTTTCCTCTGTAATTTGGAAACAAATTCTTTGTTCCTGGCTCTGGGGATCCTTCTTGGAGCATACTAGAAAGATCTGACCAAGGTGTGCTCCCTTCTCTGCTACCAAGATAAAATCCCTCTTGGTTTGAGGCAACAAGGAAAAGAAGAGAGCTCATTGGCATGTGCTAGATTATAAATTCTAAAAGAAATTTGTTAATTTAAATGTTTTCCCTGGAAGATTGTATAGTAATTTGCATCCCCATTACATACCCTATGAAAAGCATTTCAGCACATAACTTACACTGAAACTGTCTTAAAACTAAGGATTCCTGCCTACTCATCTGCTGATCTGGGCCAAATAAATCCATCACAAACCATAAATGATACATGGATGTGCCTCCAGTAGGGATGCACAGTCCCCAATTTTTCGTGTTCGTTTGAGTTTTGTTTTTGTTTTTTTTGGGGGGGGGAGGGAGACTGTTTCATTTTTCAGTTTGTTTAATTTTTTTTGTTTCGTTCTGTTCTTTTGCCAAAGTGGGCGAACTGAACGAAATCACTGTGAATATGGAAGATGCAGTAGGCCAGATTGACAAACTAAAGAGTAGCAAATCACCTGGACCGGATGGTATGCATCCTAGGGTACTGAAGAATCTAAAACATGAAATTTCTGATCTATTAGTTAAAATTTGTAACCTATCATTAAAATCATCCATTGTACCTGAAGACTGGAGGGTGGCCAATGTAACCCCAATATTTAAAAAAGGCTCCAGGGGCGATCCTGGTAACTATAGACCAGTGAGCCTGACTTCAGTGCCGGGAAAAATAGTGGAAACTATTCTCGAGATCAAAATCGTAGAGCATATAGAAAGACATGATTTAATTTTAATGGAACACAGTCAACATGGATTTACCCAGTGGAAGTCTTGCCTAACAAATCTGCTTCATTTTTTTGAAGGGGTTAATAAACATGTGGTTAAAGGTGAACCGGTAGATGTAGTGTATTTGGATTTTCAGAAGGCATTTTACAAAGTCCCTCATGAGAGGCTTATACGAAAACGAAAAAGTCATGGGATAGGAGGCAATGTCCTTTCATGGATTACAAACTGGTTAAAAGACAGGAAACAGAGCGTAGGATTAAATGGTCAAATTTCTCAGTGGAAAAGGGTAAACAGTGGAGTGCCTCAGGGATCTGTACTTGGACCGGTGCTTTTCAATATATATATAAATGATCTGGAAAGGAATACAACGAGTGAGGTTATCAAATTCTATAGCTGTGGAATTGTAAAGCTTGTTGCAAATTTAATGTTTACTGTACCATTCTATAGTTGTTGGATTGTAAAGCCTGTCGCTAATTTAATGTTCATTGTAAACCGAGGTGATGTTTTCTAACGTGCCGCGGTATATAAAAAACCATTAAATAAATAAAAAAATTAAAAAATTTGCAGATGATACAAAATTATTCAGAGTAGTTAAATCAGAAGCAGACTGTGATACATTACAGGAGGACCTTGCAAGACTGAAAGATTGGACATTCAAATGGCAGATGAAATTTTATGTGGACAAGTACAAGGTGTTGCATATAGGGAAAAATGCTGTAGTTACACGATGTTAGGTTCCATATTAGGAGCTACCACCCAGGGAAAAGATCTAGGCATCATAGTGGATAATACTTTAAAATTGTCGGCTCAGTGTGCTGCAGCAGTCAAAAAAGCAAACAGAATGTTCAGAATTATTAGGAAGGGAATGGTTAATAGAATGGAAAATGTCATAATGCCTCTATATCGCTCCATGGTGAGACCGCACCTTGAATACTGTATACAATTCTGGTCGCCGGATCTCAAAAAAGATATAGTTGCGATGGAGAAGGTACAGAGATGGGCAACCAAAATGATAAAGGGGATGGAACAGCTCCCCTATGAGGAAAGGCTGAAGAGGTTAGGGCTGTTCAGCTTGGAGAAGAGAAGGATGAGGGGGGATATGATAGAGGTCTTTAAGATCATGAGAGGTCTTGAACGAGTAGATGTGACTCGGTTATTTACACTTTCGAATAATAGGGGGCATTCCATGAATTTAGCAAGTAGCACATTTAAGACTAATCGGAGAAAATTCTTTTTCACTCAACGCACAATAAAGCTCTGGAATTTGTTGCCAGAGGATGTGGTTAGTTCAGTTAGTGTAGCTGGGTTTAAAAATGGTTTGGATAAGTTCTTGGAGAAGTCCATTAACGGCTATTAATCACGTTTACTTAGGGAATAGCCACTGATATTAATTGCATCATTGGCATGGGATCTTCTTAGTGTTTGTATAATTGCCAGGTTCTTTTGGCCTGGTTTGGCCTCTGTTGGAAACAGGATGCTGGGCTTGATGGACCTTTGGTCTGACCCAGCATGGCAATTTCTTATGTTCTTATGGCCCTATAACCCCTTCCTGCCTAGCAAAATGTAAACACAAGGCATGGGGGCCCAACCAGAGCCTTCCCTGAGCTCTATGACCCCCACTCATGGCCCCAAAACGAATCTGGCCTGCTGGGATCTTCCTGGGTCGCTCTCTATTTAATGGAGCTGGGGCTGGGAAGTTCCCACCTGACCTCCATTTACCTCCTTCCTGGGTCCTGAGTTAGAACGGGCAGAAGTGACCCCCACTCACTCCTGCCTGTGCCCACGTTTTTTTAAAAAATGGCACCATCAGCCTGGAGGATGGTGCCAAAGTGATGTCATTCAGCACCTTCCTCCAGCCAATACCAGTTTGATTTATGACCATACAAATATGATTTAGGCATAAGAAGTTGATAAGCAGTCAGCTAGCACCATTTTTATTCAAACAGCACAGGGCCAGGTGCTCCAGATCCCAGTAGTCCAACAGGTATTGCAAGAATAACTGGAGCCGGGGGGAGGGGGTTTGGAGGCCGGGGGGGGTGGGGGGGTGTCAATTTTTATGAAGGGATAGGATTGGGAAGAAAAGGGAAGGATGTTTGCTACATGATTTTAATTGTTTTTTTATTTGTATTGCATTGGGGCCACTTCTAGAGGCAGCCGCAGGGTGGGACAAGGGGATCTCATAATAAGGCCAGGGGTTTTTTATACTTTGGGATGGTGGACTTCAGTCTGCTTAGGTTTCTTAAGACACTGCCTGGGAGTATCAGGATGCACATTAGCATCCTGATCCTCCCAGAGAAAGTTAGCTACAGCTACTGAGTTGTGGCTAACGTTCATGAAAATAATGTGGCTGGCAGGTGATTTTTCAGGCAAGCCATGTTAGTTTATGTTGCGCTGGGAGTGGACCCATGGCTTGGTGTAGGATTGGTACAGCCCTCCAGTCGGACCTGAAAAGAGCTTGCCACCAGGAGGCGGAGCACAAGAGGAGACAGAAGCTAGCTGGAGCTTCACCAATAGCAATCCGGGGATCCCTGAGATTGAACCCTTGGTTACCCGGGCCACCTGGTCTTAGGTGGACCTTGCAGGGTCTCCTAGAGAGAAAGTTCAAGGGAGTGCCCACCATGAACAAGGGTGCGCGGTCGGTGTTCAGGTAAGGAAGTCCAGAGGTCGCAGGAGGCCAAAATAGTGTCCGAGTGTATGGCAAGAATCAAGGCCAGAGTCTTGATGCAGAATGGTCAGCCAGGGAGGGTCGATAACAGAGGTCAGTCCGGGCATAGTCAGGTCAATTAGGTGGTCGGGTTCCAGGTGGCAGACGAGAGGAGTCGGTGTTCCAGGCAGAGGTCAGGGCAGGCAACAATCAAGGAGTAGTCAAGAACAGGCAAAGGTCAGTACCATGAGATCAGTCCGAAGGGTACTACCAGGGATGGAGAGACAAAGGAGCAGAAGACGCTGGAACTGGAGACACAGGAGACACTGGAACTGGAGACAAAGGAGAAGCTGGAACAGAGAGTCTGGAACAGGAGACACAGGAGCAAGACACTGGAACGCAGGAAGGCAAACTTGCTATCACTAGGTGATTGACCCGATTGCCAAGGCAAGGAAGTGATGCGAGGCACTTCCTTTTGTACAAGGATCGATCTGGGTGCGCTACGGAGCTGGGACCTGCCCTTGGCCCTTTAAGAGGGTGGTCAGTCTGCGCGCGCGCGCGCCTAGGGGCGGGGCCCACACCACGGAGGACGCCGAGCCCCGCCGTGAGGCCTTGCTAGAGCCAGGAGGTGAAGCGTCAGGGAATGCCGCTGCGGAACGCTGTGGCCGAGTGGAGCTGGCGGCAGACGCGAGGGAAGCCGACCCGGGACTGGCTGGTGTGGAGGAAGGGTAAGCGGGCCCGGGAGCGGGTCGGGCCCGAGCGGGACGCGCAATAGTTTATTACCAAGAAACTGCTTAATAATGAGTTGCGTTGCATGCATTTGAAAAGCATTTGATTACCATTTTGGCATTATTGAGGGTAAAATACCATGTGGTAGATGCCTAATACAGCTTAGTAAATATAGTATATGTCTAACTGGTAAATTTTAAAAGAAACACGCACAAAGCTACACTTCAGTTTATAAAGAATGCCCTTAGCTTTTAAAATACTCATGGTGGGGAGAGAAAGAGAGTATCTGTGTACAGAGTCAGTCTTATACTCTCTCTGTAAGTACCTCTGTAGAGGGGCACTTTGAGTCGGGGTGGGTGGTGTTACAGACACATTCAGAGGTATTCATTGTAAAATTGGCATCACTAAAGAATTTCTGCCTTTACAAGCAATGAAAAGTCTAACAAGAGGAGTTGATTTGTACACTGCAGTCTCTGCTAGCTGCATTGTACAAATCAACTCCTCTCTCTCCCCCTCCCGCCCACCAGTTAAACAAAGTTAAACAGTTGTGGGTCACATGCATCAGTCTTGGGAACGCTCATGCCCCGCCCCTTTTCTGCCGCCTTATTCTGGACGCGTGTCCCAGCTTCTTAAAATTCACGTTTCTCACGCTCGTATGTGCACAAGTGATGCTTGTGCAAAAACGGCCACCGTTTTTGCACAAGCATCACTTTTAAATTCTGCCTCTAAGGCTTTTCTCCCATTCTGGGGCTATAGGAAATAATACCTGGATGAATCCTGCCCTAAGGTTGTACCTGAGAGAATGGAAGTTGAAGTGACTTGTCCAAGGTCACAAGAAGCATAAGGGGGAGAAGCCGAATTTGAACGCTGCTTTCACTGATTCTCAGTCTACTGCTCTAACCACTGGCCTACTCCTTAGGTTACTGTAAGCCTTCTTCCCTCTTTAAACTCCTTCCAGTTGTTTCAGGACAGAGTCAAGAGATGAACAGGGTCATTGGGGCTGTTTATCATGCCAGAATCATCGGTAGCCTTCAACATGATTAATCATAGCTTTCTGTTGACCAGGCTGCAGACGTTCATCAGGGTTGATTGGGTCCTTATTTCCTTGGGAATAATGCAATGCCTTCTGCTGTGGCCTCCTTTTGTAATTAACACAGTGGTATCAGCTCTGAGAGAGTACACCTGCAAGGGGGATATTAATCATCAGAATTACATTATAATTTGTGTCAGTGACAATATTTTAATTACTAGTATACACAGGATCTTGTTTTAGTATCTCAGTATCTGGTATTCCATTATTGTCTAGACCTGGCTAAAAGCTGACAACAGTGGGAAACAGCCATGTGAATATTCTGCGCTTGAACCTTCATTCTTTTGTGAGCTAACAGGAGGGTTTTTTTTTTTATCCAAAGCCCATTGTTCTAGGTTAGTGGTTCTAGAATCTGTTCCCCAAGACCCCAGACAGATCTTGTTTTCACAGTAACCGAAAAAGTAAATAGTCATGGCACCTAACTCAAATCTGTGCAAATATATTTTATGAATATTCCCTGTGAATCCCAAGCAGACCTGTTTGGTGGCTCTGAGGATCAGTGTGGAGAGCTACTGCTCTAGATCTCCCTGTTTACACAGGTGCCCTACGTGAGCTAGCTTGGCATCCATGTTTTAAAATTAATATTTAACTATGGAGATATTTTTTAAAAAGTCAATATAATATTTTATCGTATAATTTTTATTTTGAAAACAGTGTTCCTCAAATTGATTTTTATTTATTTATTTTTTATGTAGTTCTTGTTCTCTTGATGGATTTAACAAGAATGGTAGGAAGATTTATTTCCATGTCTTGACTTCTCAGTAGTGATACAAACATTTTAAAAATATACCTATTAACTAAATAAAAACGCTCAGCTAATTCTAATTTATTATTGCCTTATATTTGAATGGTATGCAAAGTATTAACTTTTGTGAGGGGGGGGTATATAGTTGGTCTTGCAAATACAATTGCTCTAGCTATGCAAATAGAAATTTGTTTTCTAGTATTTACCCTCACCACCTCTGTGTCTCCATAGTGTTATACAGCACAAAACACTTGTTCCAGTGGCCCGGTGGTAGTGTTGTCATGCACTACTGTGCGAAGGTGTTTGGTTTGATCGTTAAGTTAGGCTTTCTGCTCCCCAGGTTGGTTGGGACGTCCAGTGGAGGGAGCATTCAGAAGCCTCTTGGGGGGAAGGTGACATCTAGTGCCTGAATTCAGAGTCCATGATTGAAGGGTTCTGGAAGGAGCCTTGGTGCATGACTCCCAGGCCAAGACTGTTGCTGCAGTGACCAGAGGAGTAGGGGCCCATAGAATAGGGGAAACTGCCCCCAACCGCCAGGTAGTTGCTAATAAAGGCTCATGACACTAGAATTCCAGCACTGAAATGAAAACCAAAAGTCGCAAGAGAGAACTACAGAGTCAAAGAGAAATTATCACTGCCTAATGTGAAAAATGTTCAAGAGGGTTATCCAGTGACACCAGCAATATATCTCCTGTTGTTTGTGTGCTTCAGCAGTGATGGGAGAGATGGCATTGACTCATCCAGGATCCTGGATCTGATCCACAGGTTATAGTCAGCTCAGCCCAGTTTAGCCCAGTAAATATTTATTAGTTAGCTTGAAAGTCAACCTTGATGTGGATGAGCTCCAATTCTGTGAACAATGATACATTTTGACCTTTAGCCCATGAAACATAATTAAACTTCATGAATATTCAGCACAGCCCTGAAGCTTGGATTAAATTTAGATAAAATCCTGTTTTTCCCAAGACCACTCAAGCTGGTCTGGCTACCTTTTTTAGATTAACTGCATATCAGTATATATTGTGTGTTTGTTGTATTTCACTCTTGTATCAAAGAGCATGTGTGATGGGAAAGAGGAAAGCAGGGTAGAAGATGTAATCCAAACCTCCCTTACCCCATCCTACTTTAAACAGAGATCATGAATGAAAACTATTTTATTTAAATCAATGGTTTTTAAATTCAGCACTTAAAGTTCCTAAAAAATATCTGGAAATATTCAAGATAATTTGTTTTTAGGCCAAAGGTATGAAAATACAGGGGTCTTCTCCTGGACCAATCCCATCCCCCTCAGGTTGAGCCCTTTGGTTTTGGGGGCCAGCATGGAAACATAGAAACATGACAGCAGAAAAAGACTGTATGGCCCATCCTGTCAATCCATCTATCCAATTAATTTAGCACATTAATTCCCATCATTTCCTTGGAAATTCCCTGTATTTATCCATGCTTTCTTGATTTCAGATACTGTTTTTGTCTCTACCACTTCCACTGGGAGGCTGGTCCTCACATCCACCACCCTCTCTGTAAAGAAATATTTCCTAAGATTACTCCGGAGTCTACCCCATCTTATGACCCCTCTTTCTAGAGTCTCCTTTTTATTGTAAAAAACTCACCTTCTGTGCATGGAAATCTTTGAGAGATTTGAATGTCTCTATCATATCTCCCCTATCTTGCCTTTCCTCTAAGGTATACATGTTTAGATCTTGTCTAACCCCATATGCTTTAGAATGACGACCACTGACCATTTTAGTATCTACGCTCCATCTTGTTTATATTCTTTTGAAGGTGTGGTCTTCAGAATTGTGTTACAGATTTTGGTATCATTGACAAAAAGACAAACCTTTTCTGACAACTCTTCCATTATGTCGCTCACAAAAATTTTGAAAAGATAAGTAGCCACACCCAAATCTGCCCATTGTCTGCCTCTAAGATATCCAGCTATCTACTTAACTGGAAAAATACTTATCTGCCCAATATTCAAAATGTATTAAGTAACTATTTAGCCAGATAAGAAGGACTTATGCAGCTAAGTAGAGGCCTCTGAATATGCTCCTACGTTCAGCAGCTACTACTTAGCTGTATAAGTCCCTTATACGGCTAAAATTAACACGCACAAAAAATAAGAATGTCCTGGGCGGTGTTGTGCAGGAGGTGGACTGTTGGCCAAGGAGGGTGTTGACACTACTCGTAGGGAAGGCCCTATGGGTCCCCACCGTCAGTAGGCGGAGCTGGCTGATTGACGGAGGCCGGCTCAAGCTTCGCCAATACCAGCCCTCATTCCCCGCAGGTTGAGCCGGGGCCGGAGTTAGGTGGGCCTCCGTCGAAGGTCTTCTGGTAGACAAGGAAGAGGGGAAGCCGAAGCCAAAGCTGGTTCACTGTAAGGTGGCGGCAAAGGGTGAGGAACGCTGGTCATGGGTTCCATGGCCAGCCGACACAACAGTACCCCCTCCTCCAGGCCCCCCTCTGGGGGTTTAGTTGGCTGGGGCACGGAACATCTTCAAATTCATGTGCATCCAGAGGCTGAGATCCCACAGGACACAAAGGAGTAAGCATTCCTGGGTTACTTCGAGCGGCGACTGGGGCCGCAGGTGGGGTGGAAGGAGCCAAAGTGAGGGGCTGTTTCCCTTTCTCTTGTTGCAAAATGGCATGCAGGCTCTGGATTTCTTCTTCCTTAAAGGACAGGAGGGACACAAATCCTTTCATGGCTTGCTTATTTTCTTTTTCCAAGGCTTCATATTCAGCCATTTTGTGTGTCAGCTGTTCCCTCAGCTGTGCGAAGACGGTCCTCAGAATGTTCCTCTGGAGGGAGCAAGGATTAGTCTGAGTTTCCTGAGACCTTTTGCTTGGAAGCAAAAGGTTAGGCAGAGCAGTAGCCACGATCAAGGAGTGGGGAGGCTCTACCAGTTCAAAACAGGTTTCCGAACACTGCGGACCCCACTGAATAAGATCAGTCGAGGCCCAGTCAAACTGCGGTTGGTGTATTTGCAACCATGGCAGACCCAAAATAATGGGGTTCACAGCTTTGGGAAGGACATAGAAGGTGATGAGTTCTGTGTGATCCGGTCCAATTTTTAGCGTCAGAAGACATGTAGTTCGAGTCACCAAACCAGGAAGGAAGTCCCCATGAAAGGAGGAAAGAGCCAAGGGTGGTGTCAAGGGACATGTGGAAATTTGATATTGATCCTCGAATTCCTGTTGGATAAAATTCCCCCCAGCACCGGAGTCCACTAGGACCTGGATGGCAAACTGGTGGGGAGTTGTTCCAAGGAAGCTGGTAATAAGAACAAAGGTGATGCTGTGGCGAGGCCAAGGGCTACTGAATCCATGTTCCCTCGGTGTGGAGAAGATTCATTTTTCTCGGGACATTGAAATAGATGGTGACCAGGGTTCCCACAATACAGGCAAAGGCCTAGCTGGCAACGGCGAGACCTTTCTTGTTCGAAATGTGGGTACGGCCCACTTGCATGGGTTCTTCTGTGGAGTTCTCTGAGAGCAGGGGACGACTGCCGATGGAGGAGGATGGTATCCCAGGGCGGTTCTTCAGAATGGACCGGTTCTCTCAGGCCCGCTCCTGGAGTCGTCTGTCTATTTTTCCAGTTAAGTCGATGAGACCTTTGAGGGATCTGGGAATCTCACATGTGGCGAGTTCTTCTTTGATCCTGGGTGACAGTCCTTTCAGAAAAATGGCATGTAGACTGTCCCCCTGCCAATTTAACTCCGTGGCCAAAGTACGGAACTCAATCCATAATCAGTTAGGGAGCAAATTCCTTGTTGTAACTGTAACAAGTCTGAGCCCAACGAGGGAAGAGTGCCAGGTTCCTCAAAAACTTGCTTGAAGGCTGAAATGAACTGTGGAAGACTAGAAAGCAAGAGGTCTGAGCGTTCCCACAACGGGGAGGCCCAAGCCAGGGCCTTGCCATCCAAAAGGGATAGAATAAAGGTCATCTTGACTAAGTTGTTCAGGAAAAGCATTGACTGAAGGGTAAAATGCATCTGGCACTGATTTAAGAATCCCTGACTTTGCTTGGGGTCTCCTGAGTAACGTGGCGCTGCTGGCAAAGAAATAACCACCCGACCGGGATCGGAAGTCGGCACAGAGGCCGCTGGGGATGGTGGCGGCGTGTTAAACTGAGTCAGAGAGTTTTGGCGAGCGGCAAGACGATCCACGTCCACCACTACCAGTTCTAGGGTCGACTGGAGATTCTGAAGCTTCAGGACAAGCCCAGGAACGGACTTTAGCTCAGCTAAGTCCACCGGGTGAGAATCCAATCGGGCATTTAGGTGCTCTATAGAAGCAGCCAATGCCTCCTGGAATTGTTGCTGCTCGTGGATCTTCTGGGGCAGGCCTGGAATGGCCTGGAGAGCAGACAGGTCTGCCAAGTCCATGGCCTTGGCAACCTGTTGGGCAGGAGGTGGACTCTTGGGCCGAGGTGGATGTTGATGCTACCCGTAGGGGAGGCCCTATGGGTCCCCACCATCGGTAGGTGGAGCTGGCTAACTGATGGAGGCCAGCTGGAGCTTCGCCAATACCAGCCCTTGTTCCCCGTAGGTTGAGCCCTTGGGTGCCAGGGCCTCCATCCAAGGTCTTCTGGTAGACGAGGAAGAGGTCAGCCAGGGACCAGCAACGGCAGTAATGGAGTCTGTACTGGAGGAGGTGGAGTCCCGGAGACCCAGGCACCAATAGGAATGAAAATCAGACAGGGGGCACCCAGGTAAGAGCAGGCTGAAGCCTGAAAGACCAAGTCCAGAGTGGAAAGTGTAGAGGCGTCATAGAACAGGTTGAAGTCAGGACAGGTGGCAAGCAAGAAGTAAAGGCAAGGCAGAGGTCAGGTCCAGGAGATGATCGGTAGCATGATCGGGCAAGGCAGAAGTCAGGTCCGGGAGATGATCAGTAGTGTGGTCGGGCAAAACAGAGGTCAGGTCCAGGAGATGATCCGTAGTGTGGTCAGGCAAAGCAGAGGTCACATCCAGGAGTGATCCATAGCGTGGTCGGGCAAAGCAGAGGTCAGGTCCAGGAGATTCAGTCCAAAGGAGCAAGCAGAGTAACACAGGACACCAGGGGCAGGCAACTACCACACGCCTTGTGTGAGAACCTGTTGCCAAGGCAAAGAAACATTGACTGGGCCCTGCCTTATATCCCGGGACCTAGTGACATCATCGGAAAAGGGCCGGCCACCTAGTGTGCCGCGGGCCCTTTAAATAATCGGAAGAGGTGCTCACGCACGCCTGGGGAGCCAGACATGCCGAGGGGGCGGAGGCGGCATCTCTGCCGCACCCGAAGGCCATCAGCGGCAAACAAGGCTGCAGAGAGGAGGGCAGTGCAGGAAGTGCTCCCTCCGTGACACAGGGAAGCCGAAGCTGGTTCACTGTAAGGCGGCGGCGACAAAGGGTGAGGAAGGCCGGTCACGGGTTCCGTGACCAGCCGACGCAACAGGCAGGGGCAGAGTGAGTTAGCCATATAACTTATATGGGTAACTAGTGATAAGAGGAGTTATCTGCATAAGTTTACGTCTAAGTTTAGACGCCCCATAGAGCAGGTCTAAACTTACCTGAGTAGACTTATCCAGCGCAGTGTGCACATATATGCATATATTCAGCAGCTTTGCCATGCCACTGAATATACATCGTAACTTAGCCTGATTAGTTTTAACCAGCTAATAGGTGAATTTTGAAAGACCAACGCACACCAAAACTGGGAGATATGCAAGTATGTCCGGCCAGTGTGTGCCAAGCAGATTTTAAAAGCCGCACGTGTACTCATGTATTTCCTGGTACATGCACAAGTGAGAAAGCCCAAAAATCTTCATGTCCATGGTTAGAGCAGTGGGCTACAAACCGGGAGACCAGTGTTCAAGTCCCACTGTTGCTCCTTGTGACCTTGGGCAAGTCACTTTACCCTCCATTGCTCCAGCCAATGAAAGCGCATAGATGGGCGCGCGTGACGCACGCCGTGACATCACAAGCGCCTGTCTATGTGCTTTCATTGGCCGGTGCGCCCAAATTGACGGGCGCACCGGCCAATGAAAGCACGCCCGTCTATGTGCGTTTGGAGGGTATGTGTAGGGGAGGAAATGAACTGCGGGTCTGAAGTACATTTGGATGATGGAGGTTGAATCGCAGGTGATGGTAGTGTTCGGCGTACTTTGGATAATGGGGACAGTGAGAATTGTTAGATTGGGGTACACTGGGCAGATTTCTAGGTGCTGTGTAGGGGGGGAGGGCTAGTAAGGTGGGTTTCCAGACTCGTGCTAGACAAATTTTATGGACGCTGTAAGGGGAGGGGCGGCAAGTTGGGTGCCATCTTTTGGCAAAGTCTGGGAGCTGTGCAGAGGTTAGGCTGGAGCGCCCAAATCGACGTGCCGATGGAGCCCTAGCTGTTGCCGAGCCAGGAGAACCAGGACCTGCGCGGGGGGGGACCGCTGCGAGCCGCTTTCACCACCGGCTGCCCCCTCCAGAGGGCGGCAGAGAAGGGAAGGGGCTGAAAAGCAACAAAAGGTAAGTTGCCACATGTCGAGCTGCTTCGGGAGGAGGGGATTTTCGGTTTTTAGGTTTTCATGGGTTAAAGTTGGGATCCACTTCCTGGTGCCTGTCATTTCAAATGTCATTTGAAATGACATTTGAAATGACATTTGAAATGACAGGTACCAGCGCACCCAGGATACTATATAGGCGCTGTATTAAGCGCCTATACAGTAAAATGGGTTGCGCGGGCCTAACACTTCGCCTAACGCTTCGCAGACACAGCTTGCATTTGCAAGCAATTTAAATAGAGTATCGAGCGGTATGTGATCAGAACAGTGCGTGGGGCAAACGAGGGTGCGCCGGGCACTGCCGCACTCTTTGTAACGCGGCCTTACTGTATCGATCTGTAAGTTACTTAAACAGCCACTTAAACGCTTATCCGGTTAAGTGGCGTCCACCGAATATTCAGCGACTGCCACTTAGCTGGATAAGTGCCTGTTTATCTGGCTGAGTAGTACTAAATATCAACCTTCTATGACCAATATATGAACATTTATATTTCTATGTAATTAACAGCATGACAAATTGCTAAAACTGATGGCATTTTCAGCATACATAACCTCATATACTCGGAAACGTAAGGAATTTTTCAGAAAGGTAAAAAAAGGGATGGTTACACAGTATTTCATCATCATATATTTATGACATGCCTTTCTAGTCAGGGCATTCAAAGTGTGTTGCAGATAGAATTGCTGCTTGTACAACATAGTGATCATAGTTTAGGATGCCTGTTAGATACAAACTCAGTAGATAGTGTAGTTCAGTCTAAATATAAATAGTGCATAGATGCTGTCTGGTGTAAGTAATGTAGTACAATCTAACTATAAATAATAGTGGAATAACCCTGAATAAGGGGTTATATACTGATTCTTTTAGTTTATTTTGTGTTATTGGTTGGCACTAAAAACTGCTTCGAAGAGCCAGGTTTTCAGCAATTTCCTAAAGGAGAGTAGATCATCAGGGGCGAGTCTGATGCGAGGTAGTAAGGCGTTCCACACTGTCGGAGTGATCCTGCAAAAGTTGGCCTCCTGGTGTTGATGAGACTCATTGCTTTTGTGGATGGCACCTCCACATGTGCCTGAGTTTTTGAGCACAGAGGGTGTGTAGGTGTACAGGGGTGAAAAATCTCCCGAGACAGGTTGGGGCCAGGCCTTTAAGTGTTTGTTAAACTAGAACTTAATTTGAATTTAGTGCGGTAGAGAGTTGGGAGCCAATGTATCATAATTCAGTTCAAACCAAAAGTGATATTTCACTGTTTAGTTTGAAATATGTGTCTTTTCTTAATAAGAAAGTGATTTTTTTACTTTGCAAATTTAGTATTTGTATATAGTTTGAATATTGTTTAAAAATGTGAAAGGTTTTCAATAAAAAAATTGACTTTTTTGCATAGTCAGAAATATGAAACTTTATGCAGCATGATGCAAATATAAAACAATTGCCATATAATTTTGAAAAATATGCTGCAAGAAACTGGGGCTCTGATAGTATGTTGTGTTATATTATTTATAATATTTATTTATTTGTTTGTTTGTTTATAGATAGCCGATATTCCGCCTTTTACCAACATGTTAATGGTGTTAAGAGTTTTGGCAGGGATGATTGACAAGAGAGTCAAAGCCTGAGGAATCTCTGAGCTAATAACTGATCATGTCAACATAACTAAGATATTTCGTGCATAGATATGCTCTTTAATAGTATATGCCATTGGTCTTCCCCGAGATGACCACTTTATATGAATCCTGGATTCTCACTGCACAGTTAGAAAATACTTTCTCGACCAGAGGTTAAAAATAGAACCAAACTTACTTGCCCTTTTCCTTGCTCTAGAACCCACTAAAAGCAAACTGAGTCCTTATACTCTGATCATCCCTGGAGGTGGATACAGCATACATCAGAAGTATTTTATCAGCGTAGCATCAGATATAATTGAGTCAAATATCGATTCATGCTTTATCACCGAGTGAACAGTGGTAGTTCATTTGTGAAGCAAGTCGATGGAATCTCTGCCAATTTTCTTGTAGCAATCTAGGTCTCATCTTTGATTTCAAGCATTCCTTATGTTACATCCATCATGCACTGATGTCTTTATAATCACCTTTCATAAGGACACAGATCCCTGCAGAAGGCATCAGTTTGGATTGATGTCAGTATAACAGCAGCGTGTAAGCTTTACAATATTTCGTTTACATTGCTCTGAGCTTGGTGTTTCATTTTAATTTTAACCTTTTTCTTGTACAAAACGTGAGGCCTCAGCAGAGCTAAAGTGTTTCAGCAGATTGTGTTGGCATTGAGGGCATACATCCTGACAAATACGAAATGCATTTTCCAATGCTTGTACTGTACTGAGAAACTGAATTGGCTTGCTGTTGTACATGGTAAAGCACATACATTCCTCGTACTTCAGGACTAGGACTGAACTTTCTGACAAGCTGTGCAATGTATTTTTACAGCTTACAACTTTTTACAAAAACGGTTGATTTAGTGCAAGATCGAAACTTGTGCTCAGTAGCACGAATCAGAAATGCTTCAGCCTTAGATACTGACCATTTGAGCATCTTTCATAAACCCTCACAATTCAATTACCTTAATATAATTATTTCATTCGCTTTCCTTGGGCTGATAAAAAAAAAAAAAAGGAGGTTGTCTACTGTTAGATCTGGGTTTTTAATGGCTGCACTAGGAAATTTAAATATCAATAGAGAAGGTGATAGCCTAAGGAAAGGAGCATGAGGATTTGGGGGAAAAGCAACATTTTTGATCATTAGAAAGCTGCCTTGGGGAAAAAGAAAATGCTAAAAACAAAATACAGGTAGAATGATAAGTTGCAACCCGCTGGGGCTGGAACCTTACCAGGCTAGCTTGAACACAATCTCTTACTTCCAGGTCCTGGATTCTTGGTCAAGACAGGGGAGAAGATTATTTCCAAGGCCCCAAGTGCTAGGGATGACCCTTTCTATCTGTTCTCATTCCCAGGAGAGGGGTATCTGTATATAATCACAATGCGTGCTGAGCATGCCAAATAAAACCACTGGAGCCACTGAGGGCGTGTCCAAAAATAAAGTCCTCGCTGTTGAAATTTGGTGAAGTATGGCACAACAACTTAATCCACAGCACCACAAGACTTTTACTTTTACATTCTCTTTCCTCAATCTGTGCAGGAGTCTCTGGCACCAGAACCAAGGAAAACTTAAGTAACCCCACCCTGGCCTTCACGTCCTGCGTGGGTGGAGCCATAAAAGAATTTGTAAGTTCTCTGGGGCAGGAACCCTGACTAGCTCTTCTCTGTGCCTTTTTCCTCAGGGTATGCATCCTTTTGGTTGGGGGGGGGGAAGGTTTCCTTTCAGGGCCCAGTGCAGGGGTGACTTAACTTCCTTCTGGTTATCCCTGAGGGAGGGGCAATCTCACTTCTCTGTGAGTGCCACGTGCCCAAGTAAAGATGCCGGATGCACTGGGTTAGTGTCCGAACCTAAAGTCTTAACTGATAAAATTAGTGGCAGATGCCTCAATAAATATGTTTCCACCACCACAGTCTCTCTTTTGAATTGCAGTTTTACTTCTGTCTGTTCAGGAATCTTTCAAGTAGGCAAGGGATCCCTCCATGCTCCTGGATGAGGTGAAATGGAGATCCCAGTGGGCAGGGCAACCCTTAAACTGGCTGGGAAAACCTAATCCAAAGATGGCCAAAACTCCTATATGTAACCAGGGGTTAAAAATGCCATAAGAGGGTAAATATATTTGTTGGGTTTTTTTTCTGACCTGAGCTCTGAGGCTGAAAAAGCATTGCTGGGATGTGGCTTGCTTTCTTTCCCCTCTGGGTGTTTGTCTGCCTTAGGGGAGGAACTGTTGTGGCTTAAAGTAAAGAACCTGAAGCTGAATGACAAGTCACAGGTTTCAGTGAATGAATGAAAAAAAACAAACAATATCTTGTTATCAGTGCTGGCAAGAAGATAACACCTCCAGTGCACTTACAAGATTTGGGGGGGGGGAGGTGGGGAGAATTAGTTGTGAAGTTTTTTATTCTGTCTTCATGGTCCAGTTACAAGAGGTGGGCGGGACCGCAGTAGAATGACTTCAGCAGGAAGAGCAAGAATAAAGATTCTGATTGTCAGCTCGCTATGTCAGTCCCGCCAAAGCTTAGGCTTATGGGAACTCCATGCTGAGAGATATGCTAATGATTAGTCGCCAGGAGCAGGAGAGGTTTTGCATGTGGCGAGATGAGAGACAGAGAAAAAAGGGCCGATTGTTTCTAGTTCCTTTTACAGAGCCCCTTTCTTTGTCTGAAAGGTTGGAATCCAGAGGGAAGAGTTAATATACTCAAAGTAGAGTGTGTGTGTGACAAAGGAAGGAATGAGATTGTGATTTAAAAACTTTGTTCATATTAGAGCAATCCAGGGAAGAACTGTGGCAGCAAAAGTATAATAACAGTCAGTTACTTAAATTTATTTATTTATTTATTTATTTATTTATTTATTTATTTAACGTCTCTTCTGTACCGATAGCCGTTCACACATCGTATCGGTTTACATAAAACAAATAACTTTTGGGCAGAGCCCTTACAAGTAACAGACGTATACAATTAACAGGAAGTATGGATAATACTGAAAAGCATAACTGCTCCTTACAGCCAAGATGCTCCTTACAGCCAAGCATAATTGCTCCTTACAGCCAAGATGCAGAGATTTTCATTGGCTTAATTCAGTTAGACTGTTGTAGTAAGAAATTTTACTGAGCATGAGAAATTGAGGTGTATAAAAACACTGTGTTAATATTCTTTTTACTTGTTAACTGAAAAGTGTAAAAAAACTTTTCAGACTGACCTCACTGCAAACTTTTGCTACATAAATTTTTGGGGAGCCATAGGAGGAAACACTAGGGAGCGCTCCCGATCCCTGGGAGAAGTATGCCCGTGAACCCTGGCAAACCAGGAGAGGAGCTCCAAGGAAGCGTCTGGGCTGGGACCGGAAACCCAGGCCCCTGCCAACCTGCACAGCCTAGGTGAGGCCAACCACACAAGGTTGGTCTCTGAGTGGTCCACCAACCACTCCAAGCCCTTTCGGACCTGCCTCAGGGAACGGCAAAGGTGGCAGGTTGGACAGGAGACATGGGCAGATGGAGGCTCTAGAGTAGGAGACTCAGACGTGGAACTTGGAATAAAGACTCAGACGTGGAGCTTGGGACGAAGACTCAGACATAGAGCTTGGGGACTTCGACAAGGAGACGTGGAGACAAGCATGTCCCTCAGGTGCCCTACACAGCCGCGGGCTGGTCATGGACCACCCTGGAGACTCAGATGCAGACAAGGAGACGTAGAACTTGGGACAAAGACAAGAAGACAGAGGGGGATGAGCAAGACCCTCAGGCGCCCTACACAGCTCATGGGGCTGGTCATGGACCACCTGTCCCCTATGCACCCTACATAGCCGGATGGCTGGTCAGTGGTCACGGGCCATGAGGGGAGCGGGACAGGCTCAGGAAGTCTCATAGCGCAGGAGTGAAGTAAACCCTCAGATCCTCCAGAGTTGGGACTGGATGCAGACGAGGATAAAAACTTGGAATTTGGATTAAAAGCAAGGAACCTCCAGAGGCATGGGTTATACAGGAGCTGGACCATCAGGACTAGATATATTAGGGCTGGGAACATCTCGGGACTTGGAACATCACGGAACTTGGAACATCACAGACATCAGGACTTGGACTCATGGACATCTCAGGACTTGGACTCACGGAACATCTCAGGAACAGAGTACTAGGGATGTGCAGAGGGACACCATACATTGGATTCGGGATTCGTATTCGTCGGGGGGCAGATACATTGCATTCGGCAAAGGGGCCCCCCAATACGTTTATACATCAATTCTTATTCGTTTCCCAGCTAAAATTAAATTAACTACAACCCCCCACCCTCCTGATCCCCCCAAGACTTACCAAAACTCCCTGGTGGTCCAGCGGGGGGTCCGGGAGCCATCTCCTGCACTCAAGCCTCGGCTGCCGGTATTCAAAATGGCGCCAATAGCCTTTGACTTACTATGTCACAGGGGCTACCGGTGCCATTGGTCAGTCCCTGTCACATGGTAGGAGCAATGGATGGCCGGTGCCATCTTCCCCCAAGACTTGCCAAAAGTCCCTGATTGTCCAGCAGGGGTCTGGGAGCGATCTCCTGCACTCGGGCCGTCGGCTGCCAGTAATCAAAATGGTGCCGATAGCCTTTGCCCTCACTATGTCACAGGGGCTACCGGTGCCATTGGTCAGCCCCTGTCACATGGTAGGAGCATAAGATGGCATAAGGAGGGTGGGGGGTTTGTTTAAATTCGCTCCTTTAGGCGGCTGAATAATTCACGAAGATTCGTTGTATTCGTGGGGAATTGCGATATGTTTCGCTTCCCCACGAATACAACGAATATGGCTCTATACGTTGAGGATTACCAATTCGTAGGGAATGAATGCACACCCCTACGGAGTACAGACATCAGGAATGGATCACGGACATCAGGGCTGGATCACGGACATCAGGACTGGAACAACATGTAACAGAGTGCCTTGCAGAAGCGAGGAAGGACATCATAGAAGACTCCTGGACCGGAAGCTGGAACGGAGGATCCAGGAGCAGTCCAGCTAGGGAACTGACTCCTTGCAAAGGCAAACTGGAATGACTGCAAGGCCCTTAAATAGGGCTGAAGCTGACTATGCCCAGGGAAGAGTTTCAGAGGGACTACTTCCTACTGGCCCTTTAAATGTAGGGAGAAGACATGGCCGCACCACCTAGGCAGAGGGAGCAGGACCTTGGTCAGCGGCCATGCTGCCACTGAGAAGAGAAGTGGAGAAACGGGCCACAGGACAGGCCCCATCGTCAGAGGTGGCTTCCTGCCGCAGAAGAGCAGCAGCGGACAGCTCCCTGCTGCAAGCAAGATCGAGGATTGTGGCCTCCAGGTTCTGGGACAGCAGCGAGGATGGTGTCTCCATGCCGCTACCAGCGGCACGATGGTGGCAGCCTCCAGGCCGCATAGGAGCACAGGTGGCAGTCTGCTGGCCGAGGGAAGACCCGGGCAGTGCTGGCTTCCTGCCGCGGGCAGCATTGGGGTGAAACAGGCTAAGGTAAGGGGTTGCGGCTAGGCCCGCGAGCAGAATCACAACATAAATTGATAGAACCAGAGAGTTAAAGGGCTGTTGAAGTTCTATAGCACAAGTACTTAACTCAGATTCTGGTCTGAGAGTGACTGTGCAATTTAAGTGACTATTCAGTGTTTCATATGAAACAGAATTAGATATTTCTGGGTCAGCTTTAATTCAAAACCTCTGAGAACAGTAATATATCAGAGGAGAGGAACTGTAAGTAAGTTGAAGCTGTTTTTCACTTGAGAGCTCTGGGTGTGCCAGTGTGTTTGTGAAAAGACTTTTGAACCAATCTGAACCAAATCATTGTCCCTGTTTTTAGTGAGTTTAGGGGGAAACTGATTATCCTTTGTTTTACACACCAAGTTAGACCAGTTCAATAAGACGTCGAAGACACCACATTTAGAAACATTATTTAAACGCATCTTCGGAAGGGGGGGGGGGGTCACAGATAGTGTATTCAGGATACACATGCTTTGATTTATTTAAAGATAGGTAGGACTTCAAATACCTACACCAGGAGATGGAGAGAAGAGGAGAAGAGACAGACCACCTTCAGCCATCTGCATCTAGCACCTAGAAAAGACAAAGGGAGAGCTGCAATGAGGAAAATAGGAACCGGTCTGGATGGATT
Organism: Rhinatrema bivittatum; assembly: GCF_901001135.1. Taxonomy (NCBI): domain Eukaryota; kingdom Metazoa; phylum Chordata; class Amphibia; order Gymnophiona; family Rhinatrematidae; genus Rhinatrema; species Rhinatrema bivittatum. The sequence goes on along the minus strand of NC_042620.1, from coordinate 48,201,070 downwards.
ACAGGACAGCTAAGTGAAAGCATCGTGCACCACAAAATTGTTGGCCAACACAATATAGTAATAATTTGAGAAAGCTACATATATACACTGCATAGGAGTGAAAATAAGGAAACTGCTACTTCTGGTATTTTCTTTTCTTAGTGAAGTAGAGAGAACATTAAAGAGAAAAATTAAAAACCAACAAACATATTTACCTCCTTATTGCATCACACCTGAGAATCAGCTTGGACACCAGAGGAAACAAAGTTTTGAAAGGATCATTTTCTTTTATAACTAACTTTGGAAAGAGTCTCTCTCTCTCTCTCTCTCTCTCTCTCATTCACTCACTCACTTACACACACACACACACACACACACACACACACACACACACACACACAAATATACCAGAAACAGAATAAGGTATTGAGTTAACTCATAATATCTCAATAATATTTGCCTGATAAGAGTTCCCTGTTAGCAGGTACTGGTACCAGACAGGGAATAATAAATTCTAAGTGGAAAGGTGATAAAGGAAACAAAAGAGTTCTTTAATACAATTGTCTATTGTAAAATAGTACTTTCTGCCTTAAATGTTTCTTTTGTAAACTCAAAAGAATTGGAACTACTGATTTACATTCTTTTTCTTGGTAAATAAACTGTTATATAAACTGTTTTCTTTAAGTTTACATTCAATTTTTCTATGTATTATACTTTCAAAGACTCTGCCTTCCCCCTCTACCCCTGGGAGACTGGTTGGGTAGGTTTCAAGCCCTTGTTTCCCGGTTTTGGAAGACCCAACAGGAAGGAGAGCAAAATTCTCCTCTTGTAGCCCCTCTTTTGTGCACTTAGTGGCTCCCAGAGTAACACCAGAAATCCCCTATCCTAAGAGGCACCTTAGCCACCATAGCAGGAGAGTCACTACCCAAAAGTAGTGGGGCACATATCCTTGCACAGACAGTAGACTTTCTCTCTCCCCAGGGGCTGAAGACTCCATACGGGTGTCCTCTAGAATCTGTATAGTTCCTTTACTCATGGTTAGCAGTTTTTCCAATTCCTTAGGTTTATCTCAGTCTCAGACTCTCTTCTGGACCCCTGATGGGCAGGATCCCTGGATGCAGGTATCTTGTCCTGCTCCAATGCAGGAAGGAAGGGGCAGCCTAAAAGAACTTCCTCCTGGATGTCTCAACTTAATGTTTTTTTCCCTTAACTAAAGATAACACTGGACTTACCCTTTGAATTTCAAAGTGGCCCCTAACCCCTACAATAATACCTAAGCCTCACCTCGAGATACTAGGTGGGCCTCCCATAGGGATATAAATTAGAGATGTGAATCGTGTGCCAGATCGTCTTAACGATCAGATTCGGCTGGGGGGGGGGGGGGGAAATCTGATCGTTAAGATATGTGAATTGGAATCGTTTCCGATTCCAATTCACATCGCTAATTTTTTTTTTAGGGAGGCCCGCGCCGCTAAAAAAAACAAACCACCCAACCCTTTAAATCGACCCCCCCAAAACCTTTTAAAATTACCTGGTGGTCCAGGGGGGCCGTGGGGGGCCTCAGGGAGAGATCCAGGGGGGCCTCGGGGACAGGAGAGATCCAGGGGGGCCTCGGGGAGAGATTTCCCGGCATCAGCTGTTCTAAAAAAAAAAAAATGGCACCAATGCCCCTTTGCCCTTACCATGTGACAGGGTATCCGTGCCATTGGCCGGCCCCTGTCACATGGTAGGAGCACTGGATGGCCGGCGCCACTTTACTCATCAGCCCCTATTATCATCAGCCCCTATTATTATAATAGGGGCTGATGAGTAAAGTGGCCGGCTCCGTCTTTAAAGATGGCGCCGGCCATCCAGTGCTCCTACCATGTGACAGGGGCTGGCCAATGGCACGGATACCCTGTCATATGGTAAGGGCAAAGGGGCATCGGCGCCATTTTTTTTTTTTTTTTTAGAACAGCTGATGCCGGGAAATCTCTCCCCGAGGCCCCCCTGGATCTCTCCTCTCCCCGAGGCCCCCCTGGATCTCTCCCCGAGGCCCCCCCGAGGCCCCCCTGCACCACCAGGTAATTTTAAAAGGTTTTGGGGGGGGGGTCGATTTAAAGGGTCGGGTGTTTTGGTTTTTTTTAGCGACGTGGGCCTCCCTAAAAAAAAAGGGTCGGGAGGGTGGGGGAGGCTAAGGGGGGTCGATTTAAAGGGTCGGGTGGGTTTTTTTTTTATCGGGCCATCGGCGCCATTTTAATTAGTGGCAGCCAAAATGGCGCCGATGGCCCGAGAGCAGGAGATCACGCCAGGACCCCCCCCCCACTGGACCACCAGGTAATTTAACATTTTGGGGGGGTTCGGGAGGGTGGGGGAGGGTAAGGAATTGGTTTTAAAGGGTCGGGGTGGGTTTAGGGGTTGTTTTGGTGTGCCGGTTTTCCCGCCCTCCCCCAAATAATTCCCGTGCCCTATTTAACGATACAATACAAATGCCCCTGATGATAAATCGGGGGCAATTGTATTGTATCGTGCACTCTAACGATTTTGGACGATTTTAAAATTATCTGACGATAATTTTAATCGTTCAAAAACGATTCACATCCCTAATATAAATACCTATCTAGTGTTACATAAGCTATTGCACAGCTTAACACTACTGAAAATGTTGTAGCTAAAATCAGCATTAAAGCCATACGATAGGGCTTTGTAAAATGGTAAACCCAGCCCACTCCCACCCCTAACTCCTTCTCTTTTTCAGATTTGCATCGCACCATACGATATGGTGATATCGCATGCGTTAAAAGCATTTTCGCATGCGTTAACAGGGCTTTTCGCATGCGATAAGCCCTTAACGCATACGAAAACGCCTTAGCACATTTTGATAAATGAGGGGGTTAATTAGTTAGCCAGCTAACTATAGCCTGCTAACTTTATTTCATCTCTTTGCCTCGACCAGACTTAGCCATCTAAGTCATCTGGCTATCTCTGAATATTAGAGTTAGCCAGTCAACTTAGTTGGCTAACTCAACTTCTCCCAGTTATAGACCTGGGCTGCCTTTAACTTATCCGGCTAAATTCTAGCCCCCTAACATATTAGAAAGCTAGAATTTAGTCAGATAAAGGCTGAATTTAGCTGGGTAAGTCATTTAGATAGATAACTATCCATCTCACTCATCGCACTTCGGGCTCATGCCCCGCCCCCTTTAATCATGTCAGTTCCCGGAAGCCTGCAATTGCGCGGGAACTCTCTTCTATTTAAAGCCCCGAGCCCAGCACAGCATTGTCTCGGCTACAGGCTTGCTTGTGCTGGGGCTCTGTTGGATTGATTGCCTTTCTGCCTGACTTGGTCTGCCTGAGTTTTCCCTGTTTGCTGCCTGCCTCAACTTGGGTCTGTTCCTGGGATACTCTGTCTGCTGCCTGCTGCCTGCCCACAACCCGGACCGGATTTGGATTGCCTAGCTCTCTGCCTGCCATGATACTGGACTGCTCTCTGGACATTCCACTTGCTGCCTGCCTAGGACCCGGACCAGACTCGGATTTGCCTTGCTCTCTGCCTGCCATGATACCGGACTTCTCTCTGGACATGCTGCCTGCCTACGACCCAGACCAGACTTGGATTTACATTGCCTGCTGCCTGCCTACGACCCGGACCGGACTTGGATTTACCTTGCTCTGCTGCCTGCTTACGACCCGGACCAGAATTGGACTTGTCTTGCTAGCCGCCTGCCTACGACTTGGTCTGGAGTTGGATTACCCTGTCTATATCTGAGGACACTGAATAGAGCCTGGTTACGGACTCACCTTGCCAGTTACCTTGACCCATCCATCAGGCCTACAAGGATCCACAGAATCGTAACAACTAATCTAAATTCTCATGTCCCCAGTACACTAAATTTGTGGAGGGCAGAGAAAAGTAGAGGAGAAAGAAAACAAAGAAACTGATTAATGTGTAGAGTCCTAAATACATAAAAAAGGATCGCAAATTAGAGTTACAGTGGAGCTGGAGATGTTACAATTCTTCAAGAATCCATAAACAATCTCAGTTGTTCAGGGGCAAAAAAATACATAACACTCATTATTATAGTTAATGATGTATTTACAGGGATATCTTAATAAAAATGATCCCCTCAAAAACGAACTTCAGGTCTAAGCATCAAAAAGCCCTTCTTTCTATCTTGAGTTCATCAAGAGAGGTCTGGAAATATGTTAAACTTCTGACCTAAAAAGGAAGAGCTCATATTTGAAAATATTTTTTCATAACTATACTCAAATGCTGTTCTGACATAAATGATACCAACAGTGTTGAGCATTCTGTAATCTCAAGAACTGAAGTCTCAAGAAATACATTCATGTTAGATAAGTTTAAGGGTAATTGAAAGAACTGAGCTTGTTGAGAAGCCAAATGGTTAGGTAGGAAAAAGTCTTTGTTAATCGAAGGAAACTCTGCTAAGGTAATTTTCAAGAGTTCAAAGAAATATTTTCTTAAAGTAAGCAAAGGTAATTCCCCCATTATCCTAGAAAAATTGAGCAGTCTCAAATTTAAATGTCTGGCTTGCTTCTTGAGAAATTCAGTCTGTATGACAAAAAGCCTTGTTCCTTAATCATTTCCATATTAAGCTTTTTTATATTCTTTATTTCCTTTTTGACCTCAGAAAGTCTATTAGAATGATCTTCCAACAAACCCTGATGCTGTTGGACAAGAGGTTCTAGCTGAGTTAACATATAGTTCATTTTCACTTGTTCTTATGACATTATAGTTCACTTGTTGTTTGTTCCTATGTTTCTCTGCTCTCCTATTGGTTTTTTGTACCCCTTACCCTTCCCCTGTTAATTGTAATTTCCGTTGCTTTTGTTCCATGTAAACCGAGGTGATGTTTCGACTAACATCGGTATAGAAGACTTTTTAAATAAATTTAAATAAATTTTCTTCCCACATAGCTTTAAGAAATTTCCAAAGCTTGAAACCAACTCCCAGATAGACTCTAAAGTCACCACACCTGGTTTCATGTGAATGGTAAAAGATGATTCACAGGATGGTGCAAATCTTACCAAAGCAGCCTCAGTAGAAAGCATTCCAGCAGCCACCAGGGAAACCTCCATTGAGGTAGAAACACCACTAATACGCGGAACGCCAACCATCTCACCCAGAGTTGAAAACCAAAGCCCCTTCCGTCTCCATTGTGACAGTGACATCCTCCGGTGCCAGGTCAGACTCAGCCAAGGAGTTGCATCCAGCTAACAGCGGAGGAGATCTATCACGGGGGCTGAGAAAAACCTTGTCTCCAGGAGAAATCGATACTCCTCCACCGATATCGCCATCAGAGATCATAACCCCTACTAAGACAAGACTCAGAGGCATGAATGTGGTGACCAATTGCTGGCCAGGAAGTTGCACTGGCTGGGAGGGGAAAACCCTCAGCTCTCCCTTCTTTTTTGGAGGCATATTTCAAATAGAAAACCAGAATGGAGGAAAAATCAGGTAGGCACAGCAAACACTCACAACTCACATGCCACCATCTTGGTCTGCTCCCTGAGATATGATTTTTATGCATTCACCAGTTTTAATAGTGATTTACAAAATTAGTAATGTCAATTGATAATAAATTATCATAAACTTGTTCTTAATTATTTGAAACTACCCTGTATGCATATGGTGTATGAGACTCAGATTCAAATCCCCTGTCCATTGCGTCCAGCAGAGGCTAGGGATAACATGGAGGTAATTTGCTCAGGTCTGGGATAGGTCATCCCTACTAGCTGCAGAATGGCACTGAGGTATAATCTCAGAGGAGACATCCAACAAGAATTTCTGAATGTATCACAGGCATGCCATCTGGGGTGAAGAAGAGAATATTGATATAATGAGGAAAAAAGTAGAATAAAAAGAATACAAGTGACTACATACAGAGCAACGTGTTCCCAATATTTTGCTTTGGTAGCATCAGATTGTGTTTTCATTAACTTTACAGTATATCTTAAATTAGTTCTTTTTAAATTGTTATGTTTAACACTTAAAATTATCATGGATTAAGCAAGATTTGGAGCTATTATGGACTTTTTTTTAATTAAAAAATAAAAAAGTTTCATGACTGTCTGTTGAAAATACTTGTATTATTTACTTTTGACATACTGTAAATATTTCTTCATGCACCTCTTCCAATACAATTAAATCTTTGCTTGTCATTAACATGATTATTTCCGCTCAAGATGTTTTTTGATCAGACGCTGAAAATCTGTGCTAAATATGGAAATTTGCAAAATTAAATGCATTTAATGGAAACTGTCATCACTTATCCAAACTCAGTTTAAGTGTCAAGCCATTTCTCTAGAATGAGAATGCTGGTACAGTTACTCAGTGCCTGATCTTTAAAGTGAAATTGATTGTACTTATTATAGGATGGACTATAGACACACTGAGAAGATTGATATTGCCATGCAAGGGTGCTTTCATAGGACATACTGTATAACACACATTCTAAGTAACTGTTATAATTAGTGAGGTTTGGGTGGACCCTTGGACACTGTGGCAGCTGACCATGCCCACGGGGGGAAGTCCAGTGAGGGGCCACAGGTCAGGCTCAGCTTAGGACACACAAACACAGAGATTGATTTTTTATTAGATTCAGGCCGATACAGTAAAGTCCGCGGGAGAGCGGGCGAATGCCACTCTCCTGTGCGCGCGATTCACTATTCAAATTAGGCCCGGCAGTAAAAACAGGCAAAAGGAGGCGCTAGGGACACTAGTGCATCCCTAGCGCCTCCTTTTGGACCGGAGCGGCGGCTGTCAGCGGGTTTGACAGCCAACGCTCAATTTTACCAGCGTCGGTTCTCGAGCCCGCTGACAGCCACGGGCTCGGAAACCGGACACCGGCAAAATTGAGTGACCGGTTTTCGACCTGACAACCGTGGGCCGACTTCAAATTTTTTTTTATTTTTTTTTTTACTTTTGGAAACTTTCGGGACCTCCAACTTAATATCGTCATGATATTAAGTCGCAGGGTGCACAGAAAAACAGTTATTACTGCTTTTCTGTGCACTTTCCCGGTGCCCGAAGAAATTAGCGCCTACCTTTGGGTAGGCACTAATTTCTGAAAGCAAAATGTGCGGCTTGGCTGCACATTTTGTTTTCTGAATCGCGCGGGAATACCTAATAGGGCCATCAACATGCATTTGCATGTTGCAGGCGCTATTAGGTTCGGGGGGTTGGACATGCGTTTTCGGCTCCTTACTGAATAAGGGGTAAAGCTAGCATAGTGAAAACGTGCGTCCAATAGAGGGTTAACAGTGCGCTCCGTCAGAGCGCACTGTACTGTATCGGCCCAATAGTGATGAAGCCACCAGAGGTGGAAGTGGTGAGCAGCAGAAGTAGCCCAGCTGGGCTAGTATCCCTCAGGCGCTGGAACAGCGACTCCTCCGGTAGCAGTGCTGTAGTGGAAAGAACTGAGAATAATGAGTACAGTGGAATAAGCACAAAGCCCCAGTATGGAGAACCCCAGGATAGGGAGGGCAGGCCCTCGAGGAGCGAGTACCGGTTTCCTGATAGCGACCTGAAAAGCAAGTGAGGCCCCCAAGGAGCAGGTACCCCGTTAGCGTTAAGAGTCCAATGGAAAATTGGAGAGGCAGAGTAGCTGGGTGCGGAGAGCGAATCCCATCCATAAGAATCCCGCCTTGCTAACTCAAAGGCTAGCAAACATCGTAGGCTTTAAATATCCAGGCAGCGTGATGTCATCACAGGGGGACGCCCCTGAGGTTCGCGCCAAGTAGGAAATAAGAGTGAGGGCCGCGCGGCGTGCGCGCCCTAAGGTACCAGCGGAGCATGGTGGGGAGGCAGCGCCCAAGCCAGTCTGGGGACACCGGAGACGACAGCAGGCAGACGCCGTGGCAGCCAGGGGTCCATCCATAGCAAGACGAGGTGCAAAGAGAGAAAGGTAGGCGGAGTGAAGCTGTCGAGAATGGACGGTTGCAACAGTAACTTGAGAGTAAATATGTTTATTTACAAGTAGGAAAAAAATATACATACCTATTTTATATTTAATTCTCGCCACGATGTCTTTTGAACTTATGGGAATTTACTGGAAAGACTGACAAACACTAAATTGAATTAATTGAGTTGTAAGTGGAAAATGCAGCTAAACCTTGTATGAAAGCTAAAAGGAGAAAAATATTCAAATTGCTGTACAAATTTATAAAACCAGTAAATGCCAAGCAGGGCTGTTTCTATCATGAAGCAAGGTGAGGTGGTTGCCTTAGGTGGCAAAATTTGGAGACTGGGAAAAAGTGCCCTCCCAAAACACTCTTGAGGTGATCTCCTCACCTTGCAGTAGATATAATGTCTAAATGGCCACGGATGAGCCCATCACGCCGCACTTGGAAGAGAGGCCTGGCAGCGCCTGAAGAGCAGCCTGACTGCAGCAGAGCCCATCTCACCACGGTCAGAAAAGAGGCTCGGCAAGGTCTGAAGTGGCCTTAGAACAGAGGGGGAGATGTTGAGTGCATGCATGTGTAAATATGTGTGTAGACAGAGTGAGAGTCTGTGTTGCATGTGTATGTGGGTATGAAAAATAAATATGTGCATCTGTAAGTGCATATGTGTGTGAGTGTGTGTGTGTGTATGTGTGTGTACATATGAGAGAGAAGGAGAGGGTGTATGTACTTGCATGCATGTGAGAGTGAAGGTGTATGAAAGAGCCTGGATGCATCTGTGAGTGTGTTTGCGAGAGAGATAGAGGGTTTGTGTGAGAGCTTGTGTGCATGTGTGTGTGTGTGTGTGTGTGTGTGTGTGAGACAGAGAGAAAGAGAGAGAAAGAGCCTGTACACAAGTGTGAGTGTATGTGTGTGAGGTGAGAGTAAGAGCTTATGTGCATATGTGTATTTGCATGTGAGAGAGAGGGTATGAGCGGGTACTTGAATGCATGTGGAGAGAAGTTGTCTGAGAAAGCCTGTATTTATGTGTGTGTGAGAGAGAGTGTGTGTGAATGCCTCTGTGTGTATATGTGTGAGAGAGAGAGAGAGAACCTGTGACTGTATGTGTGTGTGAGACAGTATGTGTGTGTGTGAGAGAGAGGAGGTGGTGTGCATGAGACCCTGTGTGCATATATGTGAGGGAAAGAGAGTCGGTGTATGTCAGAGATAATGTGTGTATGAGAGAGAGAGATCATGGGTATGTGGATGAGAGAGGTAGTGTGCAAGTCAGTGTGTTGTGAGAGAGAAGTTTATGCGGCCCCCCTCCCACAAACCATGACAATTCAGTGTAATTGGCAATCAAAAGATCCCAGGTATGAAGAGCAGGGAATTTTTCTAATCTATTAGTTTTAATTATTAGGTGTTATTTGATATGTCTGTTGCTTTGAAATATTTTATTGGGTTTTGAGAACTTTTTAAACAATTTTTAGTTTACTTATTGAATAATGTTCTGTTTGTCAGCTATTTTGAAACATTTATTCCTTCTATTAATATAGTTTTACCACTATGATTGATGTGATATATTTCTTGATTTTATTATTGTTTTATGAGGAATGATGATGTTTCTGTTTTTCCATTGATGCACTGCATTCAAAGTCTGACTTCTTGAGGTTTCCAGTTCAATTTCTGTCTGCATGTTTCTATTTATACTTCTTGATGTTTTTATTCTGTATGTGGTAAGAATCAGTCTCTGTTCTGCATGTGTGACTGAAGTGAGGTATTCTACTGGCATGTAGTTTCTGTGTAGGGATCTATAACAGCCTGGCTTTGTCTGTTTTCCTTATTGGAGGTGTATTGGTGTTTTATGGTCTGGAGTAATATTTGCAGTGTAGCCTTTTGTTGTGTCCGTCGCTGCTCGACGCCCTCACTCCGCCCTCTTTACCTTTGTGGCGACTCCCTCCAGGTCTGATGGACGGCTGGCTGCTGCGGCGTCTCCATGCCATCTCCCTCCGGTGTCCCCGGACTGGCTCGACGTTGCAGATCTGCCATGTTGCCTGATGACCTAGGGCGTGCGCGCGCGCACACTCTGATTGATGTACCAGCAAGGGCGCGAACCTCAGGGGCTTCCCCCTGAGATGACGTCATCTGCTTCCAATATTTAAAGGTCTCTAATTCACTATCTAACTGAGTTAGCAAGGGGATTGATTCGGCTACATATCCTCCAAGCTACTCTGCCTCCTCGGACTTACCAGAGGTACCCGCTCCTCGGGGCCCTCCCTCTTTTCTTTACTTTCAGATTACAGATAGGAACCGGTACTCGCTCCTTGAGGGCCCATGTTCCTGGACACTCTGAAGATTCTCTACTGCTTGGAAGCTATCGCTGCTACAAACAATTGTGAGTTACCATCGCTCTCTCAGAGCTTTCCCTGGAACCAGGTACTCGCTCCTCGAGGGCTTAAACCTTTCCAGCTCCTGAGCTTCCTTGAGACCTTTTGTGAGTTTTGTCATCTAGTTCTGTTCATGAACCTTGTCTACTCTACCTACTCACTTTCTACAGTTTCTCAACAGCTCAGCCATCCTGGATCACAGTTCCAGTGCCTGAGGGACTACAGCCCTGCCGGGCATATCAGCTCACTACTGCCACCTCTGGTGGTTTCCAAATACCTGTTTAATAAAAGAACTAGTGTGTGTCTGTCTCCATACTCAAGCCTAGCCGGTGGTCCCTCTCGGGATATCCTCCTGGGGGCGTGGTCATCTGCCACCGGCCCAGGGATTCACCACTACTATCTCAGATTCATAACAGATTGCTATCTACCAGCTCTAACACAGAGCTTTCCCAACAGATTGCTACTCCTCACGGAGAACCCTAACAGAAGCGGAATATACTGAATCTGAGACACTACAAGATAGCTGACTCCTCCTTCTTAGGAGCCATTCACTCAGATTGCTCCTCCCATCTATGCCCAGCTTTCTTACCAGATTTATTACAGACTGCTAACTCCTCCCTCTTCAGGAGCTCGCAGTCTAACTAACACCAGATTTATTACAGATTGCTAACTCCCTAGCAGAGCTCTAACACCTTTTCAAAGGTAGGATTGTTACCATTTGAGTGTTGGCAATCAGTGCTGTTTTGGTACAGGACATTTACTTTATTGAAATTGCAATTTAGTTTACTCATGACTTTCTGAAGGCCAGACCCACATCAGACTTAAAACCATATGAGTCTCAAGCATCCTTTTTGCAGGGTTTTCCGGTTGGTAATGCCTATAAAAACATGCATGTTGTGATATTTTTACCCCAGAAGACTATGATCGTCCTTTTAAATGTAAAATCTGTTGTTTTAAATACAAAATTTTTCATAGTGTGCGGGAGGGAGAAAGAACAAGGCTCTGAGGTTCCCCTAGGGTACCTAATACCTTTTCACTTATCTGGAGAGATTATAGCACACATAGAGCTCCATTATTCACCCATCTCCCATTTCTCCAGGGAGAAAATGCTGGGGAAGTATAGGAGGCAAGTCGTAGGGTTTCTGGGAGTATGGCAGGGTTGCCAGCTTCCTATTATCACTCACTCTATCTCTCAGTCCTCTGGGAACTTTGGGCCCTGCTTTCTCCTTTCTGCAGCCTTTCAAATCACCAAAATGGCCATACTCCAAGGGGATTCCGCCTTGGCCTTCTCAATTTCACCTTGAGAGGTGGAGAGTGCCATCCCATCCCTCGCCTGAGGCAGCAGATTACCTTGCTCTGATGCCATTGTTCTTCCTTGGCTTCTAAGTAGTTTCAATTAGTTGAACAAATTCTGAACTAATAGAGCCTAATTCATCAAAGTCCTTTTTCCATAGATACAGAGGGGCGATGCAATGCAGTGCGCTCAGCCAAGCGCACTGTTTAACCCGCTGTCGGATGCGGGTTAAATAGGCGCTAATCTACCCCCTAATGCAATAGGAGGATTAGCGCCTATTTAACGCGCGTCCGACACGGAGTGAATGAGTTAGCGCTCATCACATGCAAATGCTTGTGAATGAGGCTATTACTCATTCACTCCAAATGCAGAAAGATAAATGTGCGTCTCAGACGCACATTTATTGCTCAGGTATTAACGCCTGCCTGGAGCAGGCGTTAATAGCTGAGCGCATTGAAAAGAAGTACAGAAAAGCAGAAAAAACTGCTTTCTGTACTTCTTTTTTTAAAGTAAAAAAAATAAATAAAAATAACTGGGCAGACCGCCGAGTTATGAAGACCGACGCCGGTAAACTCGGCGTCGGTTTTCATAACCGGCCGTCTGCCAGTAATGAAAATGGCCGCCGATAGACAGGCAGGTTATGAAAACCGAGGCCAAGTTTACCGGCGTCGGTCTTCATAACCAGCAGCCACAGCAGGTCGCGTTAGTAAGGAGGCGCTAAGGTCACGCAAGCGACCCTAGTGCCTCCTTCCTAGCGTGACCCCCTAATTTACATATTGCATGGCGCCCCCCTTAAAAAGTCAGCACCCACTTTCCGTGAAGATTATTGCATCGGCCCCAGAGTAGGAGAACAGCCTTAATAAATCAGGGCCCTAGTTTCACACCACCCAGACCAAACTCAGTCTTGTTTTCTCTGCTGCCATATATACAAATTGCCTTTTTCTCCCTCTGACTTCACCTTTGTCAGCTAGTCAGTAAATCACCTGGATAGTGTAGTTTGCAATGCATTAACAAATGGTCATGTACTCCCCTTGTCAAGTGATTAAAGGCCAAATCTTTGATCCCACTCATTGATCTTTGCCATCAATTTCCTTGATTCCTCAGAAGTTGGTCTCACATTTTCTGACCTACAAATTATGCTCTCAAAATTGGATTCATCTTATATGCAAACCTTCACTAGATTCTAAAGATTTATTGTCTTCCTGAGTCTTTTTTTTTTTTATTTTAAAGAAAGTGGTTTAACATTTCACTTACCTTTCATCTATCTTTGAAAGACTTCTTGAAGGATACTATCTTGGCCACAATGTTATTTTAGGGAAAGTAAAGAGTTATCAAGCAAATTATTCACTTTATCTTCAGTAGGTTAGCTATTGAGTACCTAGGAAGGGCTGCAATCATGATGCCTCAACTCCTGCTTAAAAATAACATTAATCCCTATTGTTATTTTTGGCTATTGTATTGCTTCACTGGACACACAAACATACCCACACTTATTCAGACACAAATAGACTTTGAAGTCACGCAACAACCAAAGACATTGAAAGCAGATTAGGATGAACAGAATTTGAATTACATTACTCTCTATGAGCCACAACATGCATTTTTAAGTCATATTAGGTGGCTGATTCAACAAAAATTCACAAAAGGTTTTAAAACATGCAATAAGATTAAATAAAAAAAAGAGTAGGGAGATGCAAACACTATGGGGTAAATTTTAAAAGCATTGCTAGTGCTAAAAAGCCCATATACATGAGTATGTGGGCCACGCTTGAGCGACACAGATTTTTAAAGCCACTAATTACTAGAGATGTGCATTCGTTTTCACGAATTAGACAATTTAAACGAAATTGTCTAATTCATAATGGTTCGTGGGTACTGAAAAAATGAATGGAATGTTTCTGAAATTTCGGAAAAATTCATAGTTCATGTTAGTGCACGCTAATGGGAGTTAGTGTGCACTAAAACGAAAAGTGGGACCCACGAAAAAAAACCCGAACCGTGGGAAAAACAACATTTCCTGTGGGGGCCCAAAAACGAAGCCCAAACCGATATGGCTTAACAACGCACATCTCTACTAATTACGCGCATATGCACACAAGCAAGCAAAAATAAAGGGACAAAAAAGGGACAGGGCACAAGCAAGGCATGGCATTCTGGAGTGGGGCCATGCCAGTTACACGGGTAAATCCATATTTTAAAACCGGAGACCACAGCGTACGGTGACTTGCTAGCCGCATATATTTACTGCTGCTCCCGATGAGGTGTAAGTCTGCAGAAATCGCCTTTTAGGCCTTATATGAGAGGGTAAGGGGTCCAGATCAATCGGGGGGGGGGGGGGGGGGGGAGTACAGACTGAAGAACCAGAGCAGTCTGGATGACTTAAAAATAGACTGGACAAACTGGTGGACTACTTGGTAAAACTGGGAATGTCCTTTGCGCAAGCATGTTTTAAAATCCGCTTACCTGAGTGTATTAAAGCAGAAAAAGTCCTAAGGAAGATATGCAAAGTTATGTTTGCTCAAGTAATGGCTTAAAATTAGAAGCATTCATGCGTGCAGTAGGCGTATTTTAAATCATACGCACGCAAGTGTACATATGATTTAAAATTCCAGAGTATGTCTGCTCGCATGCCCATACGGGTGTGTATGAGCACCCGAATGCTTGTTTTAAATGTATCATCTCTATTTCAGCAGCAGACTACAGTACTAGGGTGATTTACAGAGAATGAAACCTAATAACATTTAGGAAAGGGAATCCCATGCCTCTCACCTTTCTAACAAATGTGATGGAATGTAAACCTCCCTTCCAGCAAGAGCTCTGAGCAGGTGACAAAACAGTCAGCAGGAAAATATAATGCAGTAAAATACATACATAATGAAAATATACAATACATAAAATAAATATATATATATGATAAAAGCAATTATAAATATGAGCATCGTTAAATAATGACTATAAATAATAATAAAATCTACAGATAGAATCAGCTTTACTTGCTTTCTAGAAGCTAAGATGGTCTCCAACAGCGCAGATTTCAATGGGCAGGGAATTCCAAATAACAGGCCGCAAGCAAGAGAAAACCCTTTCTTCTTGGTTTCAGTGAATCTTGCCTCCTTTAGGGATCACTACGTAACAGAGATTGTGCTCGGGGATATATTGTAGCAAATGATCTCTAATGCATTGAGGACCTTGCTTCTGTAAAGATTTAAAGACTAGCAGCAGTATCTTAAATGGAATTGAATTATGAAACGGAGAGCCAATGTAAAGAACTCAGAGCTGCCGCAATATAATCATGAAATCAAAGATTTAGTAAGAAATGGGCTGCAGTATTCCGTTAATTGGTAACCTAGGAAGTTGGGATAAATTTAAATTGGCATAGAGCGAATTACAATAATCCAAACAACTTGTAATTAGCGCATGAATTACTTTTGCCAAGTTATCCCTAGAAAGATAGAGACGCAAATTATGGATCAGATGTAATTGGGTAAAGCAAGCTCTGATTGCATTAGAGATCTGACTCCAAAATGCTAGTTTGGAGTCTAAAATTAGCCCTAAGATATGTGCTTCTCATTTCAGAGGCAACTCACTTCCATGCGGGATTTAATGTGGTGCAGCATTAAGAACTGGGGGCTTCTTAATCCAAAGTATGTCCATTTTATGAGGATTTATCTTAAATCTGTCAGTTCTAAACCATTCAATAGCTAATTGGATGCCTGCTTGAGTACTCATTTGCTTGATAAACTCCAAGGAGCCCAGTTCGCAACAGAGCTGCATATCATCTGCATATGAAAGAATTTTGAGGCCAGCTATCCTAATCACTTCCCCCAGGCAATGTACGTGCATATTAAATAACATAAGGGAAACTACAGACCCTGAGAAATACCTTATTTTAATTCCCAGGCAGGAAGAAGGGTACTACCACTTTGAATATTATTGCATGGACACTATACAAGGCTGTGTTAACATATCCTTACAGTACAGTATTTCAAATGCATGCCAAAGCAGTGTGCATAATAAATAAATCCCTCTAAAGCCTAATTTGAGCTAGCCAGGGCCACATAGGGTGAAGTAAAGAAACCCCTAGAGGAGAAGGCAGGGCTGCTTTTCCTATGTGCAAAATGAGCAGCTGCCTCAGGCCATGTGTGGCAGGGGAGCCACTGAATGAAATACAGGACTTTGCCTCAATGTCTCTATTGACCAATGCCCCCATTCTCAAGCAGCAGAGAGCAGCCCTCTACTTTCCTGCTCTAGCACCTTCCCTTCCCTCCCAGGTAGTGTGCAGGGAACAGGAAGAGAGAGTGTAAGCCTGGAGCACAGCACAGCAAAGAAGGGCCACCCTGCACCCTAGTTCAGCCTCTCCCCTCCTGTCATTCCAGGATAGAAGGGGAGGTGGAATACTGAGTAGGCACTGCAAAGAGTAACCACTCTGCTTCCTAACCCAAAACCCTCCCCTTCTCTTGTCCCCACTCCCTCCTGTCTGCATGGAACAGGAGGGGAGGAGTGAAGCTGGAGTGGAAAGCCCTAAGCAGAGCAAAAGAAGATTTCAGTTTTGGGCAGCACATATTTCTAATTTGTGGTCTCTTATTCTGGTTTTTTTTTGGGGTTTTTTAGTGTGTGTATTCTGTATGTGTGACTGAGGTGAGATATTCTGCTAACATGTAGGTTTTATGTGGGGATCTGAGGCAGTTCAGCATGTTCTGTTTTCTAGATAGGTGGTGTATTGCTCTTATAGACCTGGTGGGTTATTTGCAGTGTTGCCTTTTCATAGAGGGTTGTTGCTAATTGTGTTGCATTTTTATTTATTTATTTGAATAATATTCCACTTTTCAAGCAGTTCAAAGTGGATTGCACTCAGGTACTGAAGGTATTTCCCTGAGTTAGTACTATTTTCTATGACAGGTTTCATATATGAGTTCTGAGTGACATTTTTTGCAGGGTTGTGTGTTATTTCACAAGATGTTTGGTAATCAGGGAGTATGTGTCACTATTACTGAAGTCAATAATCAAAAAACACACCCCACTTTTTTCTATAAAAATATTTTTTTAGATTTTTTAATTTTAATCTTCTAATATTTCTTTATATATTGCACATTTATTTATTTTATTTTATTTATTTAGTGCTTTTTTATACCGACATTCATGATACAGATCATATTGTATTGGTTTACAAAGAACAAGGGGGAAATAACGTTAACATAAACACAAGGATAACGAAAGTTACAATAAAACAGGGGTACTCAAACTGGGCGGAAGAGGAGCCAGTGGCAGAGGTAACTTGGAACTAAACAGAAAGTTATTTATAATAACGGTATTATAATTATTTATAATAATGGTAACGTGTCATATAACATTTGTTATGTGACATGGGTATTTCGTGTGCCCTAGGACCTCAGCCCGACCCCAGACGGATCCAGGACAGAACCAAGGGTTGGCGACGTGTCCCAGCATGGCAGAACATGGTCTTACCCTCTGCCGGGCCTGCAAGCCCCCAGAGCCAACAACAGGATGATGTTGGTAAGGGAACGGTCCTCCGACCATTCCAAGCCCTTTCGGACCTGCCGCTTGGATCGGCATGGAGCAGCAGGCTGGCCTGAGGATGAGGGCAGATGGAGGCCTTGACACGAAGACATGACACCAAGGTTGATGCGACGGCATCACAGATGAGGGTTGATGCAAAGACATGACACCAAGGCTGATGCGACGGCATCACAGATGAGATGAGGAACTTGACAACGTCCAGACGACACAAGAAGCTGGGAAGGTAGACATTGGCACTGTCTCTCAGGGTGCCCTACAAAGCCCACCTTCACAGGTGGACCCAATGGGCTGGTTGCGGACCACCTTGTCCCACTGCGCGCCCTGCACAGCCCTAGGAGGCTGGTCACGGACCATGAGGAGAGTGGGACAAGCGCAGGAGAGAATCCAGCTGAGGCGGGGCTTCGACAACAGAGCCGATGTCATCCAGAGCTCCACAAAGGCTGGCAGGACAGGATGGCTCAGGAGCACAGGACAGAAGTCCACTGCCGGCATCTCCCAAGACGGAGAAGCGTCACCTGGAGATCCACGGCCGGCAGAACAGAAGGCTCCAGAGCACAGACAAAGAACACCAAGGGACCTGGAACATCAGGAAGCGGGACATCAAATGACGAGACACCAGGACATCTGGACAGGGACCTCAGGCAACGAAGACATTACAAGACGTGACGAGGAGCTCCACGAAGAAGACAAGGACCTGTTGGAGCGCTGGAAGGCAGAATCCTCCAGGAACGAAGTAACTCCGATGCAAGGCAAAGAGGAATTGCAGGAACAGCCCTTTTATAGGGCTGAGGCAGGAAACAGTCTCAAGGTGGGGCCCAGGGCATATCCAGCCGTGGGCCCTTTAAATGTTGAAGAGAGGAGCGGCCGCGCGCCTAGGAGGAAGAAGCAGGACTGTGCAGGACCGTGGACAGCAGCCCTGCACCGACGTCAGCGCACAGAAGCAGAGCTGGGCCTAGGAAGTAGGCCCCGACGACGGCAGCGGCTCCAGCCACTGCAGGAAGCCCCAAGGGCGGCTCCAGCCACCAACCCAGCCCGGGGCTTGCGGCCTCCAGCCGCGAAGATGTGCAGGACATCAGCGGCAGCTCCGTGCTGCATAGAAAGGCAGAGAAGTCCATGGCTCCGGCCGCGGTGAAGAAAGCCAGGGGGTGGCCTCCGGGCCGCATGAGGGAACAAGGTCCGCGGCTCCGGCCGCAATGAAGGCCCGACTTCGGCGGCGTCAGGCCGCATCGGGCAGCAGCAAGACAGCAAGGGTAAGGAGCCTGCTCGCGGGGAGACCCGCGGGCAGCGTTCATAACAACATTGCAAAAAAAAACCAAAACTTTACAGAAGCCCACCATCTAGCCCAACATATATTCAGAGCTCTAAATTATTTTGTGATTATTGATTACAGTGTGTTTGGGATAAACATTTGAGTTAGTTCGTTTATATGCCTATGACTGAAGTGACAACACAATTTGAATTTCTTTTGCACGGTGAGGAATAGTAAGGGGAAACATCTGAGTTCAGGCCAGCCATCCATTTCAGAGATTATCTTCAGCTAATCTGGTATGGATTTCTTTGCATTAATGAATGTAGATATTTCTAGATTTTTATTTTTGCAGTCTGCACCCATAAATCACAGATGACACATTCAGTCACTATGATGTGATTTCTGAAACACATTTGTATCATATATATAGAGAGAGAGTACACAATTCAATATTTTAAGGTATGATGTTCAATTATGTACTTGGATTGTTCTGGGAGGGGTGATGGTGCGATCATAATGATTATTAAGCTTAATTATCAGAATCTCAGGGTAGAGACTGTGGGCATGAAAATTAATAGATGGAAGGCATAAGGATCACCTAGGGTGCCCAATACCCTTGCACCGGCTCTGCCCAGATGGCAAGGCCCTTAACACCATGCTCATGCCAGCTTGGGCAGGACAGAAAGAGGAAGGTGACACACTTGCATGTGCCTTTGTGGGCTGGAAGAAAGTGGAGGTGTGCTTGCCTGGGTACACACGGGTCAGAAGGTGGAGCTGGTGTGTGGCATCCCTGCAGTCATCCGGTGAAAAAGCTGCAGCAGTGGGCCGGCATTCTCAGATTAACTGGTAGTAAAGGGGAAGGTGAGGGAGGGT
Organism: Rhinatrema bivittatum; assembly: GCF_901001135.1. Classification (NCBI taxonomy): domain Eukaryota; kingdom Metazoa; phylum Chordata; class Amphibia; order Gymnophiona; family Rhinatrematidae; genus Rhinatrema; species Rhinatrema bivittatum. The sequence goes on along the minus strand of NC_042620.1, from coordinate 48,181,869 downwards.
GGTGCTCAGTATGGAAACTAATAAAAAAGTATGTACTTCTATTTGGTCTACACATATGTGGGAGTGGTATTCTTTTATATACCTTCTTTTGCAAGGAGCGCACCTCACTCTTCCAAGTGCACTAACAGATTGTTATGTGCACAAAAAAAAACAAAAAACAACATAAGTAGGAGTATATAGAAACCTGTTAGCAGGAGATACAGCAACCCAGAATGTGAACCCAATAATCCTGTTTGACAATCTTTTCAATCATGATATTCAAGTTTTCAAAATCCCGGCATGTAAAATCTCAAATCCCAGCTGGCTCTGTTGGCTAGTTTGTTTGCTGATGCCTAGGACACAGACAGACAGACGCAATCTTTCTATAAGGCATTCTTGCTTTACTTTTTTCAAGAACACCTAAAAAAGCAAAAGGGGGCCTATTCATAAATGTTTGTACAGGAACCCTTAAGTGATTAAATCAGCCCTAGAAGAAGGGAGTAGAAATAGAAGTGGGGCTTTCACTTTAAGAACAGGGTCCTGCAGAGAAGCAGAATCTTAACTCCAGGCAGACTTCTATTCGTTTCATGCAGGTAACAATGTGTGGGCATCTGCTACAACGTAATGCCCATGCATTCACCCAGGAGCTGCCCAGGTCTTTCCCCTGCTGTTTCCTATTGGGAGGGAGGAGCATGGGTGACCCTCATTCTGGCCTACAACCTCCATGGTGCTGGTTTCATGGCTCAGCAGCCTTAACCTGGTGCATCTTTATGATGCAGGACTCAACTTGCTCTGAGATTGGATCTGTTGGGGCACATTGTCACATTTAGGTGCTGCTATCATGTTCCAGCGATTTGCCCAGCACACTGGAACTATGCCCACATCTGCACATGCCACAGCTGGCCACAGCGGAAATTGTAGAATACAAAATTTAAAAAACCAAGCTGGCTGCATGACCTTTCTCACATCTGTTGCTTCTAAAGCTATCATGATACTTTTCATGCCCACCTCAACCTATGACATTTTAATTTGGCTAGATACTTAGGCTTGGCCTAACGAGACCACACCTGAATAGATGCACATGTTGAGATTTGTTGTAATTCTTTTTTACCCCTGTCATGCTGGCGTGCTCAAGCCTAGGTCTGGGGGAAGTAGGCTAGGGAAGGGGCCAGAGCACTCACGCAAGACAGACGCAGCTTGAGTCATTAGTCTTAACTCAAGTGAGCAGAAGCTTTGGAAGTGCATTAGCCAATGGTCCAGCAAATGGTGCCAAGAAGGCATCTGGATGGCATATTCAACAGATGATAGGTGGGCCAACAGTCTTACTGTGGGCAGTGGTCTGCCTGGTATGGCTGCTTCTCTGAAGATTGCATTTTATTTACTTATTTGTAAACTGCTTTGATTAATAAAAAAAAAAAGTGGTATATTAAGGGGTCAAAATAAACTAAACTAATCCAGTGTTAGAAAGCTAGTTGGTCAGATGCTATTATTAGCAACAGTAGCATGGGATAGACTTAGAGGTAGATCTTCAAAAAATACGCGCGCGTATCTTATAAAATCCGGGGTCGGCGCGCACAAGGCTGTGTAAAATCGGCAGCCTGCGCGCGCCGAGTCGCACAGCCTGCCACCGTTCCCTCCAAGGCCGCTCTGAAATCGAAGCAGCCTCGGAGGGAACTTTCCTTCCGCGTTCCCCCACCTTCCCCTCCCTTCCCCTGTCTATCCCACCCCCCAGCCCTACCTAAATCCCCCCCTACCTTTGTTGGGCAAGTTACGCCTGCTACTTGCGCGCGCCGCCCCGGCATCGCCTGGCACAGGCCGCAGTGCCAGGGGACTTGGGACCGCCCTCCTGGCCTGCCCCCGAACCATCACCATCACCACGCCCCCGGACCCACCCTGGACCGCCCCCTGCCCCGGACACGCCCCCTCCCACCCCTTTTAGGAAGCCCCGGGACTTACGCACATCCCGGGGCTTTGCGCGCGCCGGCGGCCTATGCAAAATAGGCGCACCGGCGTGCAAGTGCCCTGTGCGCATAAATCCGGGAGGATTTACGCGCGCAGGGGTTTTAAAATCTACCCCTTAGTTTTTGGGTACTTGCCAGGTTCTTATGGCTTGGATTGGCCACTGTTGGAAACAGGATGCTGGGCTTGATGGACCCTTGGTCTGACCCATATGGCATGTTCTTATGTTCTAGCTTTCCAGATACAAATCATATTTTAAAAGCAAATACTTGACATCCTAGATTTAAACCTACCAACCTAGCAGTGTGAATGATGCCACCTTTTAGCCTCCTCATTATGCTTAACTGTTACCCAGCATGGGCAGTTTAAATGCTTAATTAACAAGCATACAAAGTATTTAGACACCAGTATCACAATCACCATGCTGCCGTTTCCTTGTAGGTTTACTTTGGCAGTGTACAATCCCTCAGCTGTGTTGCACGCTTCCCTCCCTGAATATATTATTTTAGCAGTGCAGTTTAAATCGGGCAGAAAACTTCCTATATTAAAGCGATTGTTACGTTTTGCCACTCGTGGATGGTCCCATGAGGGGCTGCGCTCACTGCAAATGCTGCCAGTGTTCTCCATGCGGCGGGATTGCTGCCGCCGATTGCAATGCCGCAGGACACCATAGGCTTCCTTTAGCACATACATGCTGATGCTACCCGCAGCAGGAAATCCCTCATGGCTCCCTCTGATGATGTCATCATTCCCGTCCTACATAAACCTGACTCACGCACTCTTTCAGTGCCTCAGCAAAGGGCTGCTGCCAGCCTTGTTCTTATCTTTAAGCCTGCCAGTCTCGTTCCAGTTCATCTCCAAGTCTTGTTCCTAGTCTGCTGTCCTGCTTCCAGTCTTCTTGCTCTGCTCCAATCTTCAAGCCTTGCTCCGCTCCCGTCTTCAGCTTCACTCCACTCCAAGTTTCCAGCCTGCTTCCGTCTTCGCTCCGCTCCAGTTCTTCAGCCTGCTTCAGTCTGCACTCAGCTCTGCTCCACTCCAAGTCTTCAGCTTGTTTCAGTCTTCAACTCCAAGACTTCAACCCCAAGACTTCAGCCGCAGGCCTACCTCCAATCAAGCCTTCAGCTTCCTCACCACAGCCTTTTGGACTCTGTCCTAGCCTGGCTCGTGCTAAGATTCACTCACCCACCGTCGGCGCAAACCTTAGGGCTCGGCCCAGAAGGTTGCACCAATTGAGCCACGGCAAGAGGGGCTCACGCTCTCATCATTTGCAACAGCAATCTCTCAACAGTGCTGCACTCTTTCCTTGCTGCATTTAGCAGTGCTGCGTTTTTTCAGGAGGAATGGGCCCTTCTCTTTTCCCTTTTCCTTTAATTTGCTATGTATCAGGCTTCTCTCCCATAAGTTTCCCACATAGTGACTTATATTCAAAGTACCCAGTGTTTCCTTTGAGACAATTCCCCTTGTATTTCTCACTAGATATAACTAAGGAGTTTCTCTAAACATTATACTCTCTTTGTTTCTAAATGTCTGGATTCCTGCAGAATTCATCAAAGCACTTCAACTTCACAATTTTTTAAATGCCAGCACAAAGTCCTTTTCTTAACCTAATGGATGCAGGAATCAGGAGGCTCTGCTTCATCTTCTTCAGAGGCTGTCTCCATGGGAGGCTCAGTGTCTGCCTCCTGTATGCATTCCTGCTAATGCAAAGACTGCCCTATTTATTGCACCTGGCAGCAGCTGAGCTGAAGGGCGTGGACTGCCCTCTGATCAGCTGTTCCCTCCTGAGTTCATCCTGAATACTAACCCAAGGAAATCTGGGTAATGTAGTTTCTTAGTGGGCAGCCATCTTAAATTCCCTTATATGGCTCTAAGCCGCCCTATCTGATAGGCTTAAAGCTGAAAACTCTTGGGCAGGGACTAGCTAAAAATCTAGTAATCATCACAGACCTCCCTGGTTTCGAATAAAGGCTACAGTCAAAGTTATCCAGTATGGTTGTATTTGGTTTATGGTGTTGTGTAATCTCTGCATAAAGTAGAAGACAGCATAGCCAGGTGTATCATGGTTGTCCTAGTTACACTGCCCAACCTCAGTGCCTGTAAAACTACGGACACTATATATAATAGCATGCATGTTTTTACCCACTGGGAGAAGTGCCCACACTGCACATACATCTATCCATCCACTTGGAAATGTACACACACGTTTACACAGCACAGGTACTTTCAATCACTGAGAAAAAGGGCATTTCTGATCACAGAGGGAAGTCAAAGGAGTAAATGTACACACACACACACAGAGATGCCTTTTAAATGACTTTTTGAAGGCCCTTATGCTAGTATTTTTATAATAACAGAGAGCGATGCCTTGAACAAATTCTGATGTCTCAATTCAAGTTTTTCCTTTGGTTGCATTCCAACTACATAAAGCAATTTTATACTAAGAAAAAATCAGATCAGTCAGATTGACCTTTTCACCCCTTTTCTAGTGCACAGAGCCCCATCTAATACAGATGATACATGACCACATAAAATGGACTGAATTGGGCACAGTATAATCAAGAATAGTGATTTATTAGTAAATCGTCTCTAGTTTTGCTTCATCAGCAGTTTAATATGCACCCATAACAATTTTCATTTAGCTTTATCCACAAATACAATTGAAACCGATTTAAGTGCATAACTGAAGACAGCTTAAGCCCGTTTGGTCAAGCAGCTAAATGAAATTGTAAGCCAACAAAAGTTAATCAACTGGTTCACAAAAGTTCTCCAGTTCTAAAACTTAGAGGTCATGAGATGAAGCTTCAAAGGGGTAGTCTCAGGAATATCATTAGAAAATACATCTTAATGGAAAGGGTCTTGGATGCATGGAACAGCCTCTCAATGGAGCTGGTTAAAGCAAAAACAAAACAGTAATAGAATTCAAGAAAGCATGGAATAAGCACAGAAGCCCCTAGTTGCAAGGAAGTGAAAGGAATACCAAAGTTCAACTGGAATCTATGGAAATTAAATCAGGCACACTACATGGAATTTACTGACCTTATCTGCCTTTATATTCTCTGGGGCGGATTTTAAAAGCCCTGCTCGCGTAAATCCGCCCGGATTTACGCGAGCAGGGCCTTGCGCGCCGGCGCGCCTATTTTCCATAGGCGCGCCGGCGCGCGCAGAGCCCCGGGACTCGCGTAAGTCCCGGGGTTTTTTGTTGGGGGCGTGTCGGGGGCAGGGCCGATCGACGTGGCGTTTTGGGGGCGGGACGCGGCGTTTCGGGGGCGGGCCTGGGGGCGTGGTTTCGGCCCGGGGCGGTCCGGGGGCGTGGCCGCGCCCTCCGGAACCGCCCCCGGGTTGCGTCTCGGCGCGGCCCGCTGGCGCGCGTGGATTTACGTCTCCCTCCGGGAGGCGTAAATCCGTGGACAAAGGTAGGGAGGGGGTTTAGATAGGGCCGGGGGGGGGTGGGTTAGGTAGAGGAAGGGAGGGGAAGGTGAGGGGAGGGCGAAAGAGAGTTCCCTCCGAGGCCGCTCTGATTTCGGAGCGTCCTCGGAGGGAACGGAGGCAGGCTGCGCGGCTCAGTCTGATGTATTGTCAAAATCAATACAAAAGTCTCAGCATCAGCCAATGTTTTGGCAGGTGTCTTTGTTAGAGGAATACATTTTATAATAAATACTTAGCTGATGTTGGTATCAAAATCTGGGACCACTTTAGTGGTCTGACAATTACTATATTTTAACTTCAGTCTAAAAGCATAAAGGTGAATTTTAAAAGTGATACGTATGGCAAAACCAAGAGATGCACGTGCACGTATCATTTAAGCACACCCAATTGATTTTATAAAGTTACCACATATGCGCATAAGTACCGATGTGGAAATGTGGGAAGGTCATGGGAGTTCTGGGGCGGAGTCAAGAGATATGCACTTATGTAGCTATGTGCAAGGGTGCCTAACCAGGGCCATTTCAGCACAAAGTTTCTTCTGCTATTGATGAGGTATAAGTGTGAATAAATTTATTTCTATGCATATAAGAACTGCCTGGTTCAAATGGAGGGAGTGCAGGCTAAAGAACCAGGGGGATCTTGAGAGCATAGCTATAGACTGAGCAAACTGGTTGAACTGGTCATTTCCTGGATATGTGTATGTTATAAAATTCCCTCACTTGTGCATCTAAATTTTGACATTTCCATACTGTTCATATACACGCTTAAAATAAGGAGCACACATATGTGCACCAGGCCTATGGTGCAACATGCATGCACAGGATATAAAATTTCAGCACATCTTGTCGGGTGTCCATATACATGTATATATGGGTGCCCCTGCACACGTTTTAAAGTTACTGTCCCTGTGTAGAACCTCAGTGGCTCAAGTGTCCATTGACACTTCGCATGCCAAGCAGTGTTCACAAGAAGAATCTCCACTAATTTCTTCATTATGAGTAAATGAAAAATCTGACCGGGCAATTTGACCTTTAATATTGGTTGCCCGAGTGAAGGTGATGTGTGGTAGATTTGAAAACACCGAATGCAAATGCAAAACATTCCAGCAATTTCAAATCGATGTCATGATCTCGTTATCTCAGGAAAAGAAAAGGAGCACAAAGTGGGGTTTATGATCCCTAGCAGGATGCTTAGGAAAATTAAAGAGCTCCCAGTGATAATGATATCCCCATGTAAAGGTTTATCGACAGCAGGACTTTGGTTACCCTGTCACCCCCGGCAGACAACCATTTGGATAAATCCTCCAAATGGATTAGAAAGCTTGGAAACAGTGGACATCTTTGCAAACTGTTATCTTTTTCTGAATTAGTAGTTTTAGTTTAGAGATTCTTCATTTTGGCCGTCAGTATTTGCTAAGAATTTACAAGAATACTGTGAAATTTAAGGTAATGTTTTTTTCAAAAGAAATCTTTCTAGGTAAAGTAACCCTGAGTTAAAAAAAAAACTAGTGTTAGTGAACTGGAAATATTTGTCATTTTGAGCAGAAGCTCAAAATGTCCCACTGTCTCTCTCTCTGTGTTGTTAGAAACATGTCCATGCAGTCAGGAATACAGTAGCAGACCTCACACACACAGTATGAGTGACTTAATAATTGTAGAGTATAATGCTAGACTGTTATACTGGAGCATCTGGTAGTGCAAACACTGATGACAGTTTCAATGATTGCTTCACACATGGCTAGAGTTCTAGTTGCTTTCTAGATTATAGACCTTTGTAAAGATTAATTCAATTACAGGTCCACGTTAGAATGTTTCAAATATTTTACATATACTGCTGTTTCTTCTCTTGTCAGATATTTAACAAGTAGTTTTTTTGCACAAATTCTCCAGATGTGCAGCTGATGATCAGTTTCCTCTCTTTCCAAAGTACTCTAGATTCACTTCATTGCAAATACTCACTGAACCTGATATGCAGTAATTATAGAATGAATTTAAGAGGAAGGACTTAAAAAAATACATGTGCCTAAGGAGAAACACATACACACAAAGATAAAAAGATAAGAGCAATGTAGGAGCTGTCAGAGTTTAGAAAATCATGCCTGGTGATTAAATCCTTTTTGAAAAATTAACTCTCCTGCTGAGGGAACATTTGATTCCAGTGGATGATGATTCACATACATTCACCTCTACAACACCAAATTCTACATGGACAGCATCATGGTATGCTGTCCATGTAGATATTTGCAGTGGTTCACTTTACTCTCATACGTTGGTTAGTCTTAAATTCCTAGTGACTTCAATGCAATATTTTTTTATTTCTTTAAGGCAAGATTATGAGTCTGAGAGTGGCACAGGGCTAGGCGTCTTTTTGAAGAGCTAAATCTCTAGTAAAACTTCCTGCCACTTTATTCTGTAATCGTAGAACCCTGTAACCATGAGCCCATAGATCTCATAATTTGCAAATAACATGCTCATTTAAAAAGTCAAATGCCTCTATGCTATTCACTTAAACAAACTATTTAAATCATAGAAATAGTTATATTTTGTTTTAAATTAGCAGCTTTATTGATTTGGTGTATTATATATTGTTATAAGACTTTCATAAGAACATAAGAACATGCCATACTGGGTCAGACCAAGGGTCCATCAAGCCCAGCATCCTGTTTCCAACAGTGGCCAATCCAGGCCATAAGAACCTGGCAAGTACCCGAAAACTAAGTCTATTCCATGTTACTGTTGCTAGTAATAGCAGTGGCTATTTTCTAAGTCAACTTAATTAATAGCAGGTAATGGACTTCTCCTCCAAGAACTTATCCAATCCTTTTTTAAAACACAGCGGGCCTCATTTTCCAATATCGCATTGGTAACGCATTAGGGGGCGTTACCAATGCAAATGAGGCTTCTTTCGTGCAGTGGGAAAACATCGCGTGCAGTGATGTTTCGCCATTCACGAAAACAGTAGTGCAATTCATGATGATTTCCCAGTGTGTGATAATTCTGAGAGAGAGAGAGAGAGAGAGAGAGAGAGAGAGAGAGAGAGAGAGAGAGAGAGAGAGAGAGAGAGAGAGAGAGAGAGAATCTTATTATAGTGCTTATGCCCTAGACAGGTATTTTAACCCCTATGGGAGGGCCACCTACTAACTCGGGGTGGGGATTAGGTATGAGCGTCGGGGGTTGGGGGCCACTTTCGCATTCCACATGAGACCTACGGAAAGAACAGTGGTCTCTAGTGAAGATTTGCTGGCCGTCGGAGTGAGGAAACTCACTCCAAGAAGAGATTTGGGCTACGTTCTCTCCACCTAGCTTGTTGTTGCCCAGGTAGAGTGTCCATCAAGCTAGGTGGAGAGAACGTAGCCCAAATCTCCTCTTGGAGTGAGTTTCCTCACTCCGACGGCCAGCAAATCTTCACTAGAGACCACTGTTCTTTCCGTAGGTCTCATGTGCAATGCGAAAGTGGCCCCCAACCCCCGACGCTGATACCTAATCCCCACCCCGAGTTAGTAGGTGGCCCTCCCATAGGGGTTAAAATACCTATCTAGGGCATAGGCACTATAGTAAGTCTCTGAGCCAGGCTGTCCGGAACTATCGTGGACCACAATAATCCTTTACGTGCCTGTAGCGCAGTCAGTACCGCAAATTTGAGGTTGTAGTTAGCAGCCGTGCTAACACTGCGGGTGTTTCGCCACACACGATAAACTGGTTCCTGCTTTGCATATGCTCCGCCCCCTGAATACCAAATTACTAATTTGCATTCGCGTTAACAGCTGTTAACGCGAATTTATCGCACGCGGTAAACTGCTTTGAAAATGAGGCCCAGCTACACTAACTTTCTGTTCTTACATAACTGTTAATCTTTTTTCTTCTTTATTCTATATGAGAAATGAAACTTTTACTAAGATTGACTTAGAAAGGTTTGTGCACCAATATAATTTTAGTTTTATGGCAAACTAAGCTCTCATTAGGAAGATACGGTGAATATATATTAGAGACTTTTGATGATGAGGAGATGAGAAACCTGGAAGTAAGGGGTATTTAGACCACATTCCAGGGAAACAGTGCAGAGCATCAAGGGAGTGAGTGAGTGAGTGTCCGGAACAGACTAGACCAGAGGGATGACAGACAAGATGCTTGCTCAGATGGAAGGAAACTGTAATCTATTATGCCATAAACTAAGCCTAAACATTCAGCTTTCTGGTGGAAACTGCTGAGTGAGAAATACTGCACTTTGCTTTAGGTTACAGTAGTACTTGATAGGGATGTGCATTCATTTTAAATGAAGTAGACAATGGCAAGGAAATTGTCTATTTCGTCGTGTTTTGGGAGTGCCCCGAAATGAAAACAAAACTGATGAAATTTCATGGAATTTCATTATTTTATGTTAGTGCACACTAATCATTGGCTGTCTCCTTCTAAAGAGACAGTAAGGAGACAGCCAATGAGGATGTAGAACCATACCGCTAGCTAACAAACTGCTCCGCAATTGACACTTTTTAACTTATTGGTAACATTTATTTGTTAGTGCGCACTACGTCCTATTAGGGCGCAGTAACTCCGAAATTAGAAAACTAGGTAGTTCACACTAATGGGACTTAATGTGCAGTAACATCTAGTCAATGCGCACTAAGTCCCCTTAGTGCGCACTAAGCCCAAAATTAGGAAAACTGTTTATTTATTACATAAGAACATAAGAACATGCCATACTGGGTCAGACCAAGGGTCCATCAAGCCCAGCGTCCTGTTTCCAACAGTGGCCAATTCAGGCCATAAGAACCTGGCAAGTACCCAAAAACTAAGTCTATTCCATGTTATTGTTGCTAGTATTAGCAGTGGCTATTTTCTAAGTCAACTTATTTAATAGCAGGTAATGGACCTCCTCCAAGAACTTATCCAATCCTTTTTTAAACACAGCTATACTAACTGCACTAACCACATCCTCTGGCAACAAATTCCAGAGTTTAATTGTGCGTTGAGTAAAAAAGAACTTTCTCCGATTAGTTTTAAAAGTGCCACATGCTAACTTCATGGAATGCCCCCTAGTCTTTCTATTATCCGAAAGAGTAAATAACCGATTCACATCTACCCATTCTAGACCTCTCATGATTTTAAATACCTCTATCATATCCCACCTCAGCCGTCTCTTGTCCAAGCTGAAAAGTCCTAACCTCTTTAGTCTTTCCTCATAGGGGAGCTGTTCCATTCCCCTTATCATTTTGGTAGCCCTTCTCTGTACCTTCTCCATCGCAATTATATCTTTTTTTGAGATGCGGCGACCAGAATTGTACACAATATTCAAGGTGCAGTCTCACCATGGAGCGATACAGAGGCATTATGACATTTTCCATTTTATTCACCATTCCCTTTCTAATAATTCCTAACATTCTGTTCGCTTTTTTGACTGCCGCAGCACACTGAGCTGACGATTTCAATGTGTTATCCACTATGACGCCTAGATCTCTTTCTTGGGTTGTAGCACCTAATATGGAACCTAACATTGTGTAACTATAGCATGGGTTATTTTTCCCTATATGCATCACCTTGCACTTATCCACATTAAATTTCATCTGCCATTTCGATGCCCAATATTCCAGTCTTGCAAGGTCTTCCTGCAATTTATCACAATCTGCTTGCGATTTAACTACTCTGAACAATTTTGTTTCATCTGCAAATTTGATTATCTCACTTGTCATATTTCTTTCCAGATCATTTATAAATATATTGAACAGTAAGGGTCCCAATACAGATCCCTGAGGCACTTCACTGCTCACTCCCTTCCACTGAGAAAATTGTTTTTATATACCGATGTTCAAATAGACTTATCACACTGGTTAGTGTGCACTAACTCTGAAATAAGAGAAATATGAAATAAATACCTCCAGAATCATTATAAAAATGAAATTTGATAGAAAACAAACTGAAACAAAAATGACACAATAAAAATCTGTGCACATCCCTAAGCTTGAATATACTAATTATTTTATTACTTTGCTAACTTTAATATAGTAATTCTGGCTTGTATGAAAAAATGTCATTTCCTTTACTCCTACGTTTAATGTTTATTATCTGCTCCTTTTTTTGAGGAGATAAAGTTTCATATTGTTTTGTAGAAAGATTCTTGAAAGTAATATTTATGGATTTGTAGACACTTGAATTGCTATCAAAGTAAAAGCCATTCCATTTTTAACACACAATACTGCTATTTCTGGCAATTTAACTCTTTCTTTCTTGTTCTGTGTTCTGTGTTTAATCTAGAATCTTTCGCCCACTTCTAATGGGACAATATTTCCATTAAACAAATATCCATCTTCTGAGAAAGAGGGTAAAGTCTGCCTGTAAATTCTTTTATGCTCCTCTCCCTCAAGCCTTCCTTCATCATGTATTTATTTATTTATGAACATTTGATATTCTGCTTTTTGCCAGATTACAGGAATTAAGACCTAGACAAGTATGCAGATGATATTCAGCTTCTCATTCGTGCTTAACTTACTAAGGGGGTCATTTTCTAAAGGGATCACATGCGAAAAGGGACGGAGTCGGGGCGGAGTCTGCACCGGAAGGGGAGGAGTCAGGGTAGTATTGGGGTGGACTCTGTGACAACTTCGCTGATGGCAAAAAGGTAGGACACCTTATCGCTGCCAGTAGCGAAAGCCGGCAGTGATAACACCGCAGCTTTCGGAGGCCTGCTCCCCACTTCACCCCCCCCCCCCCCGCCCCCCGTTACCACTGGATTCTCTAAGGTCAGTCATCTCAAATGATGGTTATTTCATAATAAAATGGTTCAAAATACAGCCAAATCTGGATTTATTCTTGTTCAGCGACCATACACGAAATACATTTCATCTCTTTTTACTGTTGATGTTGATGTTTCCTTTTCTTTGCTCCTCTACATGAAGAGTCTTGGAGTCTGGATAGACTCCAATTTACAGTATCTTTTAAGCATCATATCAAATCCAAGGTCCATACAGGGCTTTTAAAATTACAAGTCCTTTGTGGGCTAAAACACATTCTAGAATATTGTGACTTTTGTAATCCAGGCCTCAATTCTACCATTATTGGACTACTGTAATGTCTTTCCTGTTGGTCTACCTGACGATTCCTTGAGACCTTTGCAACTGCTACAAAATTCTGCTGAGCACCTGATTGCCAGCATAAGTCGTCAACGTATCACCCCAGTGTTAATAGACCTTTACTGATCAACAGTTCCTTACAGAATTCAGTTCAAAATCTGCATGATGGTTCATAAACTAATCAATTTTGATTCATCTCCCTGGGCAAATGCATTGTTAAAACTGTACCAACCCACACACACTCTCTCTGAGATCATCTCAGAGGCATTTGCTAGACATTCCGTCTGTGCAGCATTTGCTAGACATTCCATCTGTGCTAGACATTCCGTCTTGCTGAGACCAGGGACCATGCTTTTTCAATAGCTGCTCCAACCTACGGAACTCTTTGCCTATGTCAGACAGAGTGTTTGAAGATATTTAAAATGCAACTTAAAACAGTTTTGTTTAGACTAGCTTTTGCTTTACAACTTCAATTTGTTTTTTTTATTTTAGGAGTAGCTTTTGTACTATTGTTAGCGATACAATGTTGCAGAATGTTTGATTGTGTTACTTTTGAATTATGAATGTTGAAATTCTGCATCGTCTAGGGCCTTGGCTTAGGCGATTAATACATTTTAATAAAAAATAAAGATAAAGGTGTAACATGGTTAAATGTAGTTAACACTGAGTGCCATTGTATAGCAAAAGGGCAAAGTGTGGGAAAAACCTTAATATTCCTAATGAGCAGGCTGGGGAAAGGCCTCTTTGAATAGCCAAGCCTTGACTTTTTGTCTGGGCTGCTGAGGGTCTATAGAGTCTGCCAGAGCAAGACACTGTAAGAATAAAGAAAAAGATGTTTGTAGTATATAAGTACTGATTACATTTTTCAATAATGATCAGCATGCCTTTGCATGTAGAGAGAGGTTACAAAGATGAATCGTAAAAGACAACCAGGCTGCTTAATCTTTCCCTTAGGTGCACTACCTGCAATGTCCTAAAAAATGTTACTCTACAAATTGAATGAATGCCAGAAGATATCATAGAAGTTTTCATATCAAAAGAAAACACATCCAAAAGTTATGTTCATTTTATTTTAAAGTTCAATATAATTAACACAATAGCATTTTGATTAGTTTGAAAAATACAATTTTATTTCTGAGTGTGTGTTAGAAAGAGTAATTCAAGTACTAAGAATGCATATAAAACTGATGAATAGAAGATGGCACTCAACACCAGGGACAGCCATTACGAGAATTTGGTCATGCCATTCAGACTTTGTAATGCCCCTGCTGTCTTTCAAAACCTGATGAATGAGATTTTCCACGATCTCCTCTATGACTGCTTGGTCATGTACTTATATGATATCCTGTATTTTCCAAGGATCTGCAGTCTCATCGACAAGATGTTACCAAAGTGTTACAACTATTTCAGGAGAATTGCCTATATGCTAAATTAGAAAAATGCATTTTTGAAAAGGAGGCCCTTCCTTTCCTAAGCTACAAAGTCTCTAACCAAGGTTTCCATATGAAGCCAGTGAATTCTAAGAGCATTCAAGATTGGCCACAATCCAGTGGCTTGTGGTCCCTCCATAGGTTCCTGGTCTTCACAAATTATTACCTCAGCTTCATCCAAAACTATTCCAAATTGACCGCACCACTCACAGCCCTAACCACAAAGGAGCCAAAGCCAAGCAATGGCCTAACAAGGCTGAAGTAGCTTTCCAAACTCTCAAAGAGGCCTTTCTCCAGAAACAAGGTCTCCGACATCCAGATCCGGGACTTCCTTTTGTGGTGGAAGTTGATGCCTCGTCCAAAGGAGTAGGAGCAGTGCTCAGTCAGCACGATTCCTAAGGAACCATGCACCCCTGCTCTTTCTTCTCCAAGAGGTTTTCCTCAGCCGAGTGGAACTATGCCATTGGTGACAAAGAACTCCTAGCGATCAAACTTGCATTTGAAGAGTAGCATCAGTAGCTCGAAGGAGCCCAACACCGAATTACCATCTATACAGACCACAAAAACCTGGAGCATCTCCAGCTAGCTCAATGCCTCAACCCATGTCAGGCTCGCTGGGCTCTCTTTTTATGCGCTTTGACTTCAAGCTTCGCTATAGACCCACAGCCAAGAATCTTCACGCAGATGCTCTCTCTCACTCATTCAGCTCTGAGGAAGTTGCTGAACCTTCACAACACATCATTAATCCAGCTTGAATCCTCCTTACCACCACAGGGACCATTCCAATGGGGAAAACAGTGGTTCCCGAAAGACTCTGGAACAAGGTTTTGTCTTGGTCCTATGACTCCTGCGTCACTGGCTACCCAGGAAATGCTAGGACTCTGGCCTTACTTCAGCAGTTCTAATGGTGGCCAAATATGTGCAAAGACATTCAGGCATATGTGGACTCTTGTCCAGTCTGTGCATAACAGAAAGCTCTGGTGGGAGACCCTTAGGGGCAGTTACAGCTGCTGCTGGTCCCCGAGGAACCATGGACACACTTATCCACTGACTTCATCATGGACATTCCAATTTTGCAGGGCCAGGTGAAGTGGGCCAGGTAGGGCCCACTTCACGGCCCTACCTGGCCTTTCTTCGGCTCCCCAATTGGCCCAGCTCTTCGTGCAGCATATCTTTCGCTTGCATGAGCTTCCTAGGCACATTACTTCAGATCGGGGTACCCAGTTCACTGCAAGATTTTGGTGATATCTCTTAAGAAATTTAATATAGCTCTAGATTTCATGACCACTTATTACCTGCAAGCTGAGCTGACTAACCATTCTCTGAAGCAGCTTGTGAGAACCAACATCTACACTCGGCAAGATGACTGGGCTCATCTCATACCTTGGGCCAAGTTCTCACATAACTCACATCTCTGCATGGCCACAGGAGCCTCGCCATTTCAGATCATCTACGGCAAACAGCCACTTCCACCGTTGCCACTGCCTTTGACGTCCCATCTCCAGCAGCTCAGTTGACAGCTGAGAAGTTAAAACAATGTGGATCCATACCCAACGTATGATTAAGCAAGCAGGCTTGATGGCCAAAAGGTTCACAGACTGCCACCACAGACTGGCACCTCAATTCCAACGAGGAGAGAAAGTTTGGTTCAGTACTCACTACATCTGCCTAAGAGTGCCATCCATGCGTCTGGCTCCCCGCTTCATTGGTCCCTTCAAAGTGCTCAGACAATTTGGACCAGTGACATACCAACTTCAGCTACCCTTCCATGTTTCTCTTCTTAAGCCCCTCATACTCTCCTGGCCCACTCGGAGAATTCCTGATCCACCGTAGCTTACTGCTGAGGGCAACGCTATCTATCAAATGCGCAAAATACTGGATGTTCGGAGAAGAGGTTGAAGGTGGGAGTACCTTCTCTCCTGGGAGGGATATGGGCCAGAGGAGAATTCATGGGAACCGGCTTCCAACATCATAGACAAGAACCTAATTAAGCAATTCCATGCAGATCATCCAGGGAAACCCAAGCCTCCAGGAAGAGGGCCTAGAGGGAGGGTACTGTTTCGTGGGTCAGCCGCCCTGCCCGGCATCCAACCCCACTTCCCTTTGCCGCACCACAGCTGGTGGGAATACTCCATGGTTGTGGTCGGGGCCAGGTTGCTCTCCTGGGGTTTGCCACTGCAGTTTTGTGGCCATCCTGTCTCTCTGCTGCCATCCTGCCTCTCCTCCCTGCTGCTATCTTCCCGTGGTCGGTCCTCTCCCTAGGCGCTCACACACACTGTTTTCTTTTAAATTAAAGGGCCTGTAGCAGGTATCCTCATGGCTCTCTTGAATGACATCATAGTGTAAGGACTATATAAGTATAGCCCCTGCACTCTACTAGTGCCTTGACAATGTAACTCCTGGGTTTCCTGAGCTTCCTGAGTTTCCTGAGTTCCTGATCCATCCTGTTACTCAGACTGACACCTGCCTTGACCTTTGCCTGGACACCAACCATGAGTTACGCCGCCTGCCTCAAACTGTGCCTGGACACTGATGACGAGTATCGCCACCTGTCTCAACCTTTGCCTAGACATCAACCACAGAGACCCCATGTACGTCCAGCCGGCCCCAGTTCCTGAAGGCTCAATTTAAGGGGAATGTGGGTTAGTAGTGGTGAAGCTCCAGTGGAGTCTCTGTTTCTCTCCAGCCTCACCTGCCAAAGGTAGGGACTTGCGGACAGGTAGAATCAACTCCCCTTTGGTCCAGGGGTCCACAACCAGAACAGTAATGTTGTGGTATACTCGTATTAATAACCACTTGTGAGTGCAGAGTTGGTATATGCAAGAGATAATAGCTGGATTCATCTCCTCAGATACTTTCAGATCCAGTCCAATGTTTCTCCTTGTAGTTAATAATGTGGCTTTGCTTGTCTCTGATGCCATGGAGCCTGCAGCCATCCTACTTACAGATTTATTAATGGGATAGCAATGGAAGGCTTTACTGGATGATTATGTCATCCTCAGAGCTGGAATGATGTATGTTTCCACTTGCTTGTTTATTGTTTCTCCTGGTATTTCCTCTGTTAGGAACAGAACCTGAAATCTGCACCATATCTAGTAGGAACATTTTTTGACCTGTATATTCTTATATATATGGCAACTAGTTTCTACTGAGTGTTGGTAGCATCATCTACCCTATACACTCTTTTTGGTGTTCTTAATATTGGGATGGCCAGCAGCTGAGGACCAAGCTTCAGCTGATAGACAAGCTCCAATGACTGATTGGAAATCAGGATAGTGTTAGGGTCCTCACAGATTACAAAGGGAGACCGGGGCACACATGAAGTGGCCCTTTCCACTACTGCACATTTTACTATAGAGAAGAGATGATGGGAGAGGGGTCAAGGTCAGGGAAAAAGCAGAGAGTCCCTGAGTGCTTACAGCTAGGAGCATTTATGTGAAAGCCATTAAAAATGCATATTCCTATAGGTATAGTAGCACAGAAGGCAAACCAGTCTTCCTACAGGGAGATCTCCAGGTAAAGGTGAGTCTTTCATTTACAGTCTTCTGGGCAGGTTAGTGAAGGGATTACCAGACAGAAGCAGGGAACCTTGTGTAGGAAAGCTGTGCACTACATTAAGGATTGCCATTGTTTTGGTAGTGAAAAGGTTAGGATTGTAGCTATAGATACTTCAGTCACCTGTAGTAATGCAGGAAGTCTATCATCATCTCTGTGGGGTTTGAAGGGTAGCTTTTATTTTTCTTCACATCTGCAGGTTGTGGGACATTGAGGAGATTGACTAAAATTTGTAGCAGCTTTAGTTAGCTTCAGATGAATGGAGCTCTTACCACCCCTTCCATAGAACATCTCTTCTCTATAGTAAAATGTGCAGTAGTGGAAAGGGCCACTTCATGTGTGCCCCGGTCTCCCTTTGCTGTGCTATAACTAATGGATAATGAGACCATATTTTTCTATCTATAGACTATACCTGTGTTTGTGGAAAGGCAGCACTCCTTTGAAGAAGTGGTAAGATGGGTTATCCCACAAAATTTAGACAGTGTCATCCCATGTTTGCTTTTGATAGAACACATGAGCTTGAGGGAAAATCCAGCAAACTAACTGGGGTGCTATTCCTCACCAACAATCACTTCACTCTCACCCGAACCTCTAGCCAGCTGATCCCCTATGTCATCCTGTACATTCTCTAGTGAAACCACCACCTCCAGACCACTTCCTTCCCACCAGCATAGCCACTCTCTCAACCTCTGACATTCCAGCTTATACCCTCTGACATTCCCCAGCTCCTCTCTTCCATAGCTCACCTTCTCACTTCCTCCCCATCAGCCTTTTCACTTTCACTTTCATCGGATCCATTCCATCCCAAGGCCTTTTCATTACCTCTTTTTATTTAATGCTATTGCAATCCATCTCACTCAACCACTATTCCTTCATCACACTCATTCATCATCCCCTTTCTGTTACCTTTTCCTTCCTTTCCCTCCCCCTTCTCTCATATTTAATGTTAATGTTACCGTTATTTCTCTTCTCTTCTACTTCTTGTTACCCTCCTCCCAGTTCTGATTCCCCTGTTAAAATGTAATTTCCAAGTTTAACCAGTTGTGATGTAAACCGGCATGATGTCCACAACTAATGCCGGTATATAAAAATGTTTAAATAAATAAAATATTTCCCCAGTTGGTCCACAATCAGCCTCTTAGGTCCTCTCACATTCTATCATTCTTTCATTGCCCATTCTGTCACCCTTCACAACTGAAATAACCCATTGACCTCTCTGGCATATGATCCCTCCCCTCTAACAGCCTCTTCTATAAATATGGCCCTCTCCATGGTCAGCCACAAGTTTTTCCTGTATCCTCTGGGCTGAATTTGATAACACCTAGTGTTAAGGATGGCAGGTTGATGTTTGGAACTAATTGTATTGTTTAGGGAGGTTCTGTAGTGGGTGATTATTTATTTATTTATTTATTTTATTTATTTCTTTTATATACCGACGTTCGATCGAGATATCACATCGGTTTCCAGATAACTAAAAGAATAGGGTAATAACAGCCCTATTTTACATTATAACATTGTAATAAATATAATAAATTATAACATTGTAATAAAATATAACGAATTGTAACAGAAATAACAGGATTACATGGAACATTTGATATAGTATATAACATATACTATAATTATATACTATACTATATTATAGTTATAATTATAGTTATAGTTATAGTTATAATTATAATTATAGTTATAGTTATAGTTATAATTATAGTATATAATTATATAGTATATAATATAGTATATATATAGGGGTAGATTTTCAGAGCCCTGCTCGCCTAAATCCGCCCAAAACCGGGCGGATTTAGGCGAGCAGGGCCCTGCGCGCCGGGAAGCCTATTTTACATAGGCCTCCCGGCGCGCGCAGAGCCCCGGGACTCGCGTAAGTCCCGGGGTTCTCGGAGGGGGGCGTGTCGGGGGCGTGTCGGGGGGCGGGCCCGGTCGTCGCGGCGTTCCGGGGGCGTGTCGGCAGCGTTTTGGGGGCGGGTACGGGGCGTGGCTACGGCCCAGGGGCGTGGCCGCGCCCTCCGTACCCGCCCCCAGGTCGCGGCCCGGCGCGCAGCAGGCCCGCTGGCGCGCGGGGATTTACGTCTCCCTCCGGGAGGCGTAAATCCCCCGACAAAGGTAAGGGGGGGGTGTAGACAGGGCCGGGCGGGTGGGTTAGGTAGGGGAAGGGAGGGGAAGGTGAGGGGAGGGCAAAGGAAAGTTCCCTCCAAGGCCGCTCCGATTTCGGAGCGGCCTTGGAGGGAACGGGGGGAGGCAGCGCGGCTCGGCGCGCGCAGGCTATACAAAATCGATAGCCTTGCGCGCGCCGATCCAGGATTTTAGTGGATACGCGCGGCTCCGCGCGTATCTACTAAAATCCAGCGTACTTTTGCTTGAGTCTGATGCGCAAGCAAAAGTAGGCTGATCGCGCTTCTTTTAAAATCTACCCCATATAGTATATAATATATAGTTATAGTTATAGTATATAATTATAGTTATAATTATAGTTATAGTTATAGTTATAATTATAGTTATAGTTATAATTATAGTTATAGTATAACATATACTATAACTATAATTAGAGAGGAGCCAGGGCTATCTCCAGCAGCCCCTGCCCACTCAGCATTTTTGTCTTCCCTTATGGCAGGTACAAATACTGATGATGATCTGCAAGTGTCAGCAGCATTACTGAATAAAATCTGCATTTGGCCTGTGAGCCATTGCGGGCTCACTGATTCCACTGTGACCCCCCAATCACTCCTCTGGCAGGACTTCCCGTTACCAAATAAATTCATTCCAGGCCAATGCCACTGCATGGCCCATGAGTTTGTGCAGGTTCACGCCCCACATGCTGTCATCCACTGATCGTGCAGCTGATGCCTAAGTGTAGTGTCCATGGACCATTACAGTAAGCTTCTTCTGGACAGCTAATTATACACTGCATACCATCATAACCCGATGTTACACAGAGGCAGGAGAACTGAGATTACTGTACAGTCCTGCATGCCTAGCTATATGCACAGTAGAGGGAGGATGACAGTTATTGCAAGAGACAATCCTGAAAGGGGTTCTAGTGGGGGGGGGGGGGGGGGGTGAATGACCAAAGACTACATCTAAGAAAAAAGACATTGCATTTTAACAATACATAAGAACTTTTATAATAACATTTAAAAATGTTTGAGTATATATATATATATATATATATTTATTTTTTTTTTGCAGGGGGGATGGGAACTATGGAGTTATCAGGAAGCTTGGTCCTACATGATGGCTGTGTTGGTCACCTCATTCCCATCAGCTCAAGAGCTGTTGTGAAACCCTCTTTAGTTTGGTGAAATGCTCCAATTTCCTCTCATCATATTGGCTCGCAGGCCACAGAAGTCCTCCCCCATCATCTCCACAGCTCCTCCTATGGTATTTAGAATCCACTGTGGCCCAGAAGCGGGGGCTCCTGCACTAACAGCAATCTCTGCTGCCAAAGGGAATTGCAGAGTTGAAGGAGAGGTGTCCCATGGACCTGCTTACCTTTGTGGGCCTGCAAAGGCTGGCCCGGGTCATCAGGACTAGCATCCTGATGTCCCTGGCCCATGGGGAAGGAGGCTCTACAGGGAAGGGGAGAGGAACATAATTGGCTTCTGGGATGCCCTCTTCTTACTCTGATGATAGTCTGGTATGTTCTGTGAAGAGAACAAAAATTATATGCCATTTCATCTTCTCCTATTCTACAGGTTATGATGTGCATGATCATATAAGCAGTTAGAGGGCAGTTCTTTCCTGAGAGAGCTGTTGGCAAAGGGAAATTCTCCCAGCTTTGGGACACCCATGTCCTATAGGTGGTGATAAGGCCATATATTGGTTCCTTGAGATATGGAAGCTTCAGTACAGCAGTACTTCATTACATGGTACTAGCTAATGATAAGGGCTCAGAGGTAGACTCTGTCAGGGTAGTTAGCATTGAGATGTGGTCTACATAGCAAGGCATCAAGAGCCATTATGTAGCATCTAGTGTATAGATGTTTCCAGGATGGGGGCATATACATTTCCTGGTAATATTTTTAGGAGTGGGTTTTAATACCCTCAAGATTTTTATACTAAGCCTGAGGGCAATTTACAAGTCACGTTTAATAACAGTGCTGCTTGTGCCCCAGAGAAATGCCATGGTCAGCATTTTTTTGCATGAAGGTTTGTGAAGCTCAGAGTTGCAGAGTAAAAGTCCAATAGTGGGGCTGGTGATGGAAGCAGGACATAAACAGTAGGGGTGTGCATTCAGTCCCTACGTATTGGCAATCCGCAACAGATGTGCCAATATTCGTTGTATTCGTAGGGAAGTGAAACGTATCGCGATTCCCCACAGATACAAGGAATTTTCGCCGAATTATTTGGCCGCCAATTTAAACAACCCCCCCACCCTCCTGATCCCCCCCAAGACTTACCAAAACTCCCTGGTGGTCCAGCGGGGGGTCCGGGAGCCCATCCCATGCACTCTACACCCTTGGTACCAGTTCAAAATGGCGCTGATAGCCTTTGCCCTACTATGTCACAGGGGCCGAGGGTCGGCCCTGTGACATAGAGAGGGCAAAGGCTAGCGCCAGCGCCATTTTGAGTACTGGCAGCCACTAGCCTTTGCCCTCACTATGTCACCGACCATCAGCCCCTGTGACATAGTGAGGGCAAAGGTAGCGCTGGTGCCATTTTGAATACTGGCAATACGGCCCGAGTGCAGGAGGTCGCTCCCAGACCCCCGCTGGACTTTTGGCAACTCTTGTGGGGGTCAGGAGGCCCCCCCAAGCTGGCCAAAAGTCCCTGGGGGTCCAGCAGGGGTCCAGGAGCGATCTCCTGCACTCGTGCCGTCGGGTGCCAGGAACCAAAATGGCGCCGATAGCCTTGCCCTTACTATGTCACAGGGGCTACTGGTGCCATTGGTCAGCCCCTGTCACATGGCAGGAGCACAAGATGGCGCCGATGGCCATGTCACAGGGGCTGACCAATGGCACCATGACATAGTAGGGCAAAGGCTATCGGCGCCATTTTGAACTGGTACCGAGGGTGTGAGAGTGCTCCCAGACCCCCGCTGGACCACCAGGAAGTTTTGGTAAGTCTTGGGGTGGTCAGGAGGGTGGGGGGTTGTAGTAAATTTAATTTTAGCCGGGTAACGAATAGGATTCGACGTATAACCGTATCGGTACGCCATACGGACGCATGCAACGTATCTGCCCCCCGACGAATACATATCCCGAATGCAACGTATGGCGACCCTCTGCACATCCCTAATAAACAGACAATGTTCAAATCTCACTAATGGCCATATCATAAACTTACCTCTGGCCCCATCCCATCTCGCACTCAGCTGATCTAGCCATCCCAATGTTTCTGTTGCAACTTCCGGGGCCTTCTTCTTGAGATCGTCAATCTATACAGAGAAATTGGAATACAAAGTTTAGTGTATACTGTTGCTGCAACTGCGACCTCCATACTGGTAAGTTTCTATGTTTTCAACTGAAACCTTGAGTTAGTAGCATGGCTATATGCATTCCTTTAATGCATCTAAAAGTAGTGTCTTACCACCAGGCCCAAACGTACACCAGAACAGGGACAGTCCATGAACCACCATGGTACCAATTTTTATGAGGGAGCTAGCAGGTCAGTGCAGCCAGCTGGAATAACTTTTCAGATAACTGATCATTTAAAAGGGATAACTCTGGGATTACAGAGAGCACATAGTTTTGAGATTAACTGGAACTGTATGACATGGCTACATCTGTCCTTTCTGGAAGAAGGTCAGTAGTTTATTCTGCCATAGGGGGTCACCATTAAATCTATTATATGACCCTAAGAAAGTTATTAATCATAACTGGACCTTTACTATACTTGTGACTATTGGTTAAAGTCCTCCCATGTTATCCTTATCTAAGATTTCACTCTTTCAGTATATAAATTTAGCAACACATACTTTGATTATGCCATTAATAAAATGTAAAGCTGTTAGTATCTATACATGTATAAGATAGATCATGTATAGTATCTATACATGATCTATCTTATCCATCAGCCCCCAAGTCACTCTCCTTTCCTGTTCCTTTTTTGTAAATACATCATCTCAAAAGCCTTTACTGTAATTTACTCTGATTGTACATATCTCACTCAGGTCATAGCGACTTACTTTGTATGTAAATAACCATCATGGTCTTCCCCTTGCTTGAAATTTATGCCCTCCTTACATGGTTACTTATTTTGCATTGATAGCTCTTAGACTCAGTTCTCCTTTGTCCATATTTTTTGTAAAGCCTGTTGCTGCATTATGTTATCTGTAAACCGATGTGATGTTCCCAATGACTATCGGCATATAAAAAATGTTAAATAAATAAACATATCTATTGCTTCATGTCCTACCTGTAGGCCACATTGACTCCCCTTCAGTACTCCAGATATTCAGATGCTGCTACTTAGCCAGTTAAGTCACTACTTATCCAGATAAATAGCACTGAATATTGGACTCTTCAAACATCTGGATTTTCAGAAGGCATTTGACAAAGTCCATCATGAGAGAATCTTCTAGAAATAACAAAGTCATGGAATAGAAGGCAATATCCTATTGTAAACTGGTAACTGGTTAAAACATAGAATACAGAGTAGTAGGGATGTGCAGAGGGACGCCATATGTTGCATTCGGGATTCATATTAGTCGGGGGCAGATACGATGCATTCGGCAAGGGGGGCCCCCGATACGTACATGCATTAATTCTTATTCGTTTCCCAGCTAAAATTGAATTAAGTACAACCCCCCCCCACCCTGCTGACCCCCCCCCAAGACTTATCAAAACTCCCTGGTGGTATAGCGGGGGGTCCGGGAGCCATCTCCTGCACTCACACCCTCGGCTGCCGGTATTCAAAATGGCGCCAATAGCCTTTGACCTTCTATGTCACAGGGGCTACCGGTGCCATTGGTCAGCCCCTGTCACATGTTAGGACCACTGGATGGCTGGTACCATTTTGTGCTCCTACCATATGACAGGGGCTAACCAATGGCACCGGTAGCCCCTGTGACATAGTGAGGGCAAAGGCTATCAGCGCCATTTTGATTACTGGCAGCCGATGGTTCGAGTGCAGGAGATCACTCCTGGACCCCTGCTGGACCACCAGGGACTTTTGGCAAGTCTTGGGGTACCCTCCTGACCCCTCCTGACTGCCAGTATTCACCATCGGCCCCTGTGACATGGTGAGGGCAAAGGCTATTTGCTGCCAGTATTCAAAATGGTGCTGGCCATCCATTGCTCCCTCCATGTGACAGGGGCTGACCAATGGCACCAGTAGCGCCTGTGACATTTTGAATACCGGCAGCCGAGGGTGTGAGTGCAGGAGATGGCTCCTGGACCCCCCCGCTGGACCATCAAGGAGTTTTGGTAAGTCTTGGGGGGGGGGGGGTCAGCAGGGTGGAGGGGGTTGTTTAAATTGTCTCCTTTAGACGGCTAAATAATTCGGCGAAGATTCATTGTATTCGTGGGGAATCGCGATACGTTTCGCTTCCCCATGAATACGAATATGGTCCTATACATTGCAGATTACAAATACATAGGAAATGAATGCACACCCCTAGAGAGTAGGACTAAATGGAAGTTTTCTCAATGCAAAAGTAGTTGGGTTATTTTCTGAAGATGTGTATCCCAAGAGTTTTAGGGTGTTTGCAATAGACTCTTTTAGAAGAAGCAGAATTTGTACATCATCGGTGTATATTAAATAGGATAGGTTGAGTTCGGACAGAAGTGTGCATGGGGTAAGATGTAGATGTTGAAGAGGGTTGATGAGAGAGATGATCCTTGAGGGATACCATGTGAAAGGGGAATTTGTTTGGATTCTGAAGCATTTAGTTTGACTTTGTAGGATCGGTCTGATAGGTATGATTTAAACCATTTGAGTGTGGTATTGCCCAGACCAATTTCACTTAGTCTGTGTAATAGTGTTTCATGCTTGATGGTGTTGAAGGCAGCCAAGATGTCCAGTAGGATCAGCAGGTATGAGTGTCTGTTGTCGAGGCCTTTGAGGATGGTAAGGGTGAGGAGTAGTGTTTCCGTGCTGAAGTGTTTTCTGAATTCATGTTTTGTATTGGGGATAGTATATTCTGGTTTTCCAGGTGTTCGGTGAGTTGATGGTTGACAATTTTTTCGAGGATCTTGGCTATAAAAGGAAGGTTGGATATGGGCCTGTAGCTTGATTGGTCGGACTTGTCAAGTTGAGGTTTTTTGAGGGTTGGTTTGATGACAGCGCATTTGAGGATGTCTTGGAAGGTGCCTTGGTCAAGAGATAGAATAACAATGTCTGCTATAGTTCTGGCAATGGTGTTGGGGATTTGCTTTAGTAGTTTTATAGGGATGGGATCGAGGGGGTGTACAGCGGGATTAAGGTTTTGGATGATTGTTTCAACTTCTGCTGAGACAACTGTTTCAAAATGACTTCATGAAGTTGTAGTTAAGTTTGGTAGTTTGGGGGGAGTCATGTTCGTGTGTGAATAATTTGTGATTATTCTGGTGATCTTGTCGTTGAAAAAGTGGGCAAATTCGCAGGTTCTCATGGGGTTTTCTTGAGAGGGTATATTGGTGGGTAGTTGTATTAAGTCTGTAGTGTATGCAAATAGGGTTTTTGGGTTAAATTGGTATTCATGAATCCTTCTAGCGTTTGTCTTTTTCTGTATCAGTTCTGTATGTTTATAGAATGGTTCTGTATCTGTCCTTTAGGAGGGGGAGGGGTCTTTTCTCCATTTTCTTTCAGCTTATCTTAGCAGGTGTTTGGTGTTTTTTAATTCTGGGATGTACCAGGGGGCTTTGTACTTGTTGGTTGTCTTGATTTCTTTTTTGATGATAGGGCACTTGATCTTGACTACTTCCGAATTGATGGAGATCCATGAGTTCGCTGCAGAGTTTGCGTTGTTCTTGTTTAGAACTTTTAGTTTGTCTGGTAGAATTTCTGTTGGTTCGTTGCTGGTGCATGGTTTGGTGAACTCGATGAATTTGTTGTGTTTGTGTGTCTCTGGAAGTGGGTGTTTCAGTTGTAGATTGGTTTGGATGAGTTTGTGGTCAGACCATGGTATGGTGGAAGTTGTGGGTGGGTTGGTCTGTGATATATGTTCGTTGATAAAAATTAAGTCTAGGGTGTGTCCAGATTTGTGGGTAGGGGTGTTTAATTGTCTGAAGCCCATTGCTGTCATAGTATCTACTATCTAGGAGGAGGTTGCAAGTTGAAGAGGAGGGGGGAGGTGTTTTATCTATGTGTAGGTTGAAATCGCCTAATACGATTACAGGGGTGTCCATGCTAATGTTGGTGGTGATGGCTTCGATTAATGTGGACATGTTGTGTTGGAGTGCTCCAGGTGGCGCATAGAGCAGGAGAATTTGTAGATTTTTTGATTTGAATGAACTTATTTCGATGGGAGGTGGCAGGTTGATAGGGTGAATTTTGAGTTTGTATTTTTTTAATGCCAAGACTAGGATGCCACATCCTTTTTTGTTTTTGGGTCTTGGGACGGAGAATATATTGTAGATTGATTTGGGTAGCTGGTTGATGAGGGTGATGTCAGTGTTTTTGAGCCATGATTCAGTTATGCAGAGTATGTCTGGGTGGGTGTCAAGTAGAAGGTCATGTATTATTGGCATCTTTTTCGTTATGGACCTTGCGTTGAGTAAGAGTAGGGTTAGAACAGTGAGGGTTGTGATGTATAGTACAAGCCCAATATCTTGGCTAAAAAGTCTTAGACAAAGTTGTAGAGATTTCTTTCAACTCATGTCCAGTGGTTGATAATTTTTATCTTTTTTGAATTGTGTTCATTATATGCTTTTTGTTGAGAGTATTTTTTATGCACTCTTCCTACCTCAGAGAGAGATAAAGGATTAAAACATTTTTCTATGTTATCTTTGTGTCTCTATGGCTGAGGAATTCTCTTGTCTCTCTGGCACTTGGAAGAAGGAATGGATAACAAGGGAGGAGAGAGGGAGAATTAAGTTCAGACTGTTAGCACAGCTTTATGGGTTAGTATGCGTGCTAAAAGCATGTACATGCTATTGTAGTGATTGTTAATCACCTATAGGCTAGAATGTACTGCATTGCCCATTAAGTGGTGTTTTAACATGCATATTACATTTTTACCAGCGCACATTCTACTTTTTTTTTTCTTTTTAGTTAATTTTAGGTTTAGTGCAATGGCCCCTTTGTGTGAGAAAATTGGCCTCAATATTCCTGTATACAGAATTTGGTCTATTTTGGGAAACAACTTTATAACTTGCTGCAGAATGCATTATTTAGCCATTTTGGGCAAGGACAAATATGAATGGACCCCGGACACTTTCTAAGGCAACTGAATCCTATTTCCTCTTTTCCCTGCAACAAGAGCAGCTTAGCAATACAGCATCTTTTCACAAATTATGGATTTCTAAAATTAGAGAAGATTCCATAGTAACATTAACTTAATAGATGTCGGCAGTGAAAGACTGTTTGGTCCACCTAGTCTGCCCAGTTGCTCCTGCTTAGAATATTTCTGCTGAGAGTATCTACCAGCTGTCAGCTATATATAGCAATTTATGATGCAACTTTCTTACAAAGCTTTTGCTACCCATAAGTCCTCTAGAACTGAAACATGAGCATGGAATGTAGTAAATTAAATACACATTTCAGTTCAGTAGGGAGGGTATAGCTAACAAAACTTTGTAAGAACCCAGTAACATACATATTTGCACACATTATTTAGTCTTATTTAGAAGTTAT
This sequence comes from Rhinatrema bivittatum, assembly GCF_901001135.1. NCBI lineage: Eukaryota > Metazoa > Chordata > Amphibia > Gymnophiona > Rhinatrematidae > Rhinatrema > Rhinatrema bivittatum. Next base: position 48,153,726 of record NC_042620.1, on the reverse strand, counting down.
GGCAGGATTCTTTAGTGTTTGGTTACTGTTTCCACAAGGTAAACGACTGGGCCCCAGTTTGCTCTGAAAAAGTATAGTGTTCAATTTTTTGCATCTAAACAGTGAGTACAAAATACGGCATTGAACCACAGATTATATGTCCTGAAACTAGACAAAATAACACATACAGGAATATACGGCATAACTTTCTCACACCGAGTTTTGTGATCATTAACCCTCCCTTTAAGTTCATCATTATCATGAAATGTAGTAATACAAGCACTCTTCAAGGGAGATTATGAGTAAGAAAGCTTTATACTGGAAAGTAGAACTGGACATGGATTGCTAACTCATTTCACATAGGCAATCAAATGGCTTTCATACGCCAAGGGCTTTGTTCCCTACTGATCTGCTTAACCCCACATTTCAATTGGTCACCTAAATGTGAATAGCTCAGAGGACAAGCGCGGGATTACAGGGCCATTCAGTTCCTCCAAAAAAGTACATTCTAAAACTATGCAACAATTTTGAACAAGTTCTGAGCAAATTATTTGCAAAACTGTTATACTGTAGTTGTGTGCAGTAATAAAGAGGTCCTGCCATAAAATGGGGGGTGGATTGCAAGAACCATCACAAACCTCAAAACAGTTCAAATTCAGCTTCTAAAGCAGCAAAGTCAGCAGGAACAGCTTTCCCACAGGAATCCAACCCAAATGCAGGAACTCAAAGAAGTAACCCACGCAAATAGTTACCAGTGACCTCAGGTTCACAGAGGCAAAGCGTCTTTAACAAGCCAAGTACTTGACAACCTCTAGCACGGGGCTTCCCAACCTTTTCTGGGGTCCCCAGAGCCAGTCGGGTTTTCCGGACATCCACAATGAATATGCAGAAAATAAATGTGCATACCATGGAGGCTTAGTATATGCAAGTATATCTCATGCATATTCATTGTGGATATCCTGGAAAAGCCGACTGGCTCTGGGGTCCCCAGGAAAGGTGTGGGAAGCCCTGCTCTACCACTTAGTGGACAAGCTTGGGATTTTCGAACCCTCCTGATTATGGGTATGTCTATACCTGGGAAGCTTATTTCCAAGCAACCTTTCCCTGGTCAATTTCCACCTCCTGAATGGTGAGGCTGCCTTTTGCACCTCAGCCACCCTTTTAAACTTATTCTTACAAATTACACATCTTGGTTGTAATATTACAAACAAGGTGCATGGGAAATGCTTCATAGCTGTAGGGTAATTTGCAACCTTGGTTAAATAACAGGCTCATTTCAGCACTAACTCAATGCTGGCTGCTAAATCATTAGGAAAATGCATTTGCGCCAACCGAATTATGGCTTAACAAATGAGCCCTAAAAAAAAATAATTAAAGTATACAGCATAAGCATGAGTTAATAGCATACATTTGCTTGTAGTCATAATGCTTGGCAGATTGCTAGAAATGAAAACGTAATTAGCAAAGGTAGATTCTGATCTGCTACTAGAAAATAAAGTGTGGTATGTGCTCGTTAATGTGCAAAGGTAATGGAAAAAGGCTGCAGGTAAGGTGGCTTAAGCCAAAACCAGAAAGACTTAATTTTCTTTTATTGCACTTGGTGACTATCACTACTGCTGAGGCACTAAGGCAAGCCACTCTAAACTAACCAGGAGAGCCATAAAGGCTTCTGCTCTTGCAATAATGTTGATATTAGTCAATAATAGCTGCAGATTTCACATAACATGCAGATTACAAGTACAAAGGCAATGTTTGGGGAAATCCGCAATGGCAGTGAACTCTTTGCAGGTGAAAGCAGTAACTGGAGGGCAGACTCAGCAGGGCAACATTATATGGAGGACATCAAAGAGAAAAAAAAAATCCTTTCTGAATGCCAACAGCCTGGGGGGTAGGGACAAGCTTGCAACATAGTTGCCATATGATAACCTTGTTTCCCCTCAAAACTAACTTAGAAATTATGTAATTGCAATAGTTGTTGTTTGCTTCTGTTCCCAAAGTTTCTGAAGCATGGGGGTTCTCCCCCCCCCCCCCCCCCGCACACACACAAAAAGGGCTCTCTCTACAAAGATTGTATTATTTTAAGAGACCCTAGTAAATCAGCATCTGTTCCACAGTTGTTATGACGGTTGATGTAACGCTGTTGGGGTTTGTGAGATGAGAGGTTGGGTCTGGGGTCAATGAGAGCCACAGTGAAGTTCATTCGCTGTGACATGCAGTGGAATGCGACAAGCAGTCCTCAAAAGTACAGCACAGGAAGGATTCAGAAAAATGGGTCTCTTGCTTCAGACATGAATGGATGCGATAGAGAAATAAAGAGAGAGAGAGAGAGAGAGAACAAAATTACAGCAATATGGAGGAATAGTAAATGACTATCAAGCCATCATAAAATGTTATGAAAAGTTTTATAAACTCGCTTCTCTTTGTTATTCTTATTGTTCTTATTTTTCTTCGTCTAAAGATTTCAAGAGTAGTAAAAAAAAAAAAAAGCCCTCATTATATAAAATGATAGCTCACAAAAATTAAATGATATTAGTGACCACATTCAAAGTAATTGAAATGTTGTACATTCATTAAATCGTATCGAGCTGTTGCATTGAATGTCCATCCGGACATATGCAGGATAAGAAGGTCAATCCAGTAAAACGACGATGCAATTGAGTACAGAGCAGAGCAAAATAAACCGGCCCAGATTGTCTGCATTCTTTCAGGTGCTAAAGGTCTGAGGTTCTGCTCTGTTTGCCTTCTCTGTGCAAGCAGGAGGAGCAGGCTCAACACTGCACAATATGAGTTCTAGCGTGCACCGACCCAGTCTCCCTTCCCACCGATCACGCACGCCAGCCACAAAGAAGGGAGGAAAAGAGATGAAACAGCCACTGCTCACAATACTCTGCAATTTAGGGGCTTTACAATTTTTGCATTTTACTACCAGAAATTTGATGATAAGGTAATTTTTCTGAAGAATGTATTTAGCTAATTATGAAAAGAATTTCTTTATTTTCACTGATTTAATGAGAAGGGTTTTTTAATTTTATTTTTATTGCTTTTTAACAACTTACAAAGTATACTATCTTTGTACAGAAACAAAGTATGAAATAATCATCACATTAGAAACAAAATATTAATGCTCAGACCACAAAATCTTTCTGCTGTGGGGGAGGACCAGTAAAAGAGCCAACCAAAAGAAATTTAAATTTAAGAAATGACTTAACTTGTGCATTTTACCCTTATTACTTTGACCAAAGTAATAGAACTCTCAATGGGTGAAGAGGTAGGCAACAACCTTTTACAAGAGTCCAAAAACAATTTCAGTTGTTCGGGGATAAAGAAATATAAGTATTATTATTAACTTAATAATACATTTACACAGGTATCTTAACTGAAAGGAAGCGCCTAGAGACTGGGTCTCCTGATGTAAAGCCAGAAAGTTCTTTCTCCTCTCTTGGGTGGCTTTAGCCAGATCTGGGAAAATATTGGGCAAACTGGCCCATGAAATTTGCTCCCAGATGCTGAAAATAATTGCGCATAACCAAACCTAGGTCTTGTTCATAAATAAATGAAACCAGCAAAGTTGCTCTTTCAAAGATATCTGTAATAGAAGACTCCAGGAATTCAGTTAAATTACCTAAATCCAATAGATGTTGTGCCTTATTCTCTCTTGTATGTGAAAACGGAAGGAAATAGACCTTATTAAATGAAGGAATATTATCTAGAGGAATATGTAAGCTTTCAGTCATATGCTGCCGAAGAGTAACTCGTAGCAGCTCACCAATTATGCTAGGAAAGTTCAACAACCTTAAATTAAAATGTCTTAGACGATTTTCAATAGATTCAACTTTCCTGCTTATAGCCATACATTCCTGGACTATAGATGACTGTAGGTTCTGAACAGCTCTCACTTGATCTGCTAGATTTTGAATCCTATTAGAATGTTCCATGAACTGAGAGCTGTGTTCCTGTCTCAGGGTGTCCAATTTTGAAGAAATCTGGGATATTTGTGAAGTACAACCTTGAGAGGCCAGCCCCAGCTGAGTCATCAGATCCCAGAGAGAGTCTAAAGTCACCACAGCGGGCTTGGGGAGTGAAGAAGTTAATAAAGGCAAATGCTCCGGAGTCATAGCAGATGCCTTAGAGGTTGAAGCATTCGATATAGGAATCAAAATAAACTCACCTCCATTGGAGGGAGCAAGCTGCAAGCTGCACTGCCTCACTCCTCACCATCAATTTTGCTTCTTCAGCCACACCTTCCATGGTTACTCCCTCTATAGCTCGCCCTGAGTTGTCCAGTTTCGGGTCTGCTACTGCCAATTCCTGAGGAGGACATGAGGATAACGCCTGTGGTGCTCATAGGACTGGAGGGCTCAGAGAAATCTCCCCGGACGAGATGGAGGCTCTGCTTCCGGACCCGTTAGCGGGAGCCGCAGCCCCCAGTGGGTAAATTGTAGCGAGTTCAGAGATGGTACACTGCCCCAAAGGGACGGGGGATGCCAAGGGAAAGACATGCACTCTCCCCTTATGTTTAGGAGGCATATTTAGATAATAACCAGAAGAAAAAAGGAAATTTTCGAGTGAGTCGATCAGACGCTACATACAAGTCACCATCTTGACTCATCCTCCCTAATGAGTAGCTTTAAACTACACATAAAAATATAACAATAGATGATTTACATATTTTGTATATCATCTATTGTATTATATGTGTGTGTATTTATATATATGGTTTAAAATAATACCATCATGTATTGTTATATATATATATACATATATAGTATTTGTGTTTACATTGTGCTGAAAACATCCAAACATTATATTGTAATTCTTCAACAATTACCTTTTAAAAGAAGGATCCAGCTTTGCAAGTACAGAGATTTTTCTTTCATTCTAAAATGATTGAATGGCATGTTCAACTGTTAACAATTTTCGAAATGGCTGATGTGAAGCAGTGGAGCGTATGTCAGACACATTTCTCTCCTCCCCTAAGTCAGATTGTCTAAAATCATAGTAAAGTCAATGGGGAGAATTGGGGAGGGTCAGTAGCAGTCTTGGTTTTCCTGCATAACTGCTTAGAAGTTCCCTTTCAAGAGAGATTTTATGGGAGACTTCAGTGTTGGAAAACTCTTGAAATAGGAAGTACAAGCCATGTTTGAAATATCTTGGCTCCCATTTGAACCATGTTGTGTTTAGAGATATTTCAGGGCTTTGGGGATAGACTTTTATGAAGAATACATGATTGGAGGACATAGAATTCACATAGGAAATATACAGTTAGAAGTCTTAAGGCTAAACCATCTAACTTTTCTTTCCGAAGAAGTACAAGTGTACAGCTTTTCAGGGTCTTAAATAACCCAAAAAATGTCATTTTGAGTTATTTAAGAGGGGGGGAGGGAGTGTCTTAGGCTTAGTTTTTCTGTCATTCCATTTTCGATTCAGCATGTGTCATTTGCAAGTAGCATTGACTAAAAACAAAAAAGAAAGGAAAGGAGAGTGACATTTCTTCAGCTTTTTCTTTTCAAATGACGTGAAACAAAACAGCTGGTTTCATTGGTATTTTATGCCATTTCAAAACAAAATCGCATCTCTGCTAATTCTTAAGGATGTGAAATCTAGAGATGTGCATTCGTTTTTGCCGAATTGGAAAATTGCAACGAAATTGTCCAATTCGGCATGTTTCAGGGAGCCCGAAAAAAATCAGGATTTTCCTGTTTTTTCGCAAAAATTCGTCTTTCCGATTAGTGTGCACTAACGGGAGTCAGTGCGCGCTAACTCCCCATTAGTGCGCGCTAAGTCCTGTTAGTGCGCACTAACAAAAACTAACAAAAACTAACAAAAACTAACAAAATCTAATGGTTTTTGTTAGTGCGCACTAACAGGAGTTAGCGCGCGCTAACGGGGAGTTAGCGCGCACTAACTAAAAATCGATTTTTCGCGAAAAAAAAGACCCGAACCAAAAAAAAACGACATTTTCCATGGCGGCCAAAAAACGAAGAACGACACGAACACAAAAAACAATGCACATCTCTAGTGAAATCCAGTTTTCAACCTGAAAATAGTAATAAGCCTGCACCTTTGAACTTTCAGGAACAGAAGAGACCTGTGCCATCTAGAGATGAGCTTAGTTTTTCTGTGTTGGGTCGGGTTTCGGTTCAGGCACTTCGTGGTAAAAATTTGTTTTCCTGCGGGTTGTTTTTCGGCGAAACAGATAGGAAAAAACGAAACGGGAAAAACGAATCGAAAAAAACCCACCCCAACCCTTCAAATTTACTTTATTACAAACCCCCCCACCACCACCACCACCATCCCAATCCCTTCCCAAAACTTACTAAAAGCCCTGGTGGTCCAGCGGGGTCCCACAAGCGATCTCTCTCTCTCGGGGCCTCGGGCCTGCCAGGAATCAAAATGGCGCCAGTGGCCCTTTGCCCTTACCATGTGACAGGGGCTACCATTGCCATTGGTTGGCCCCTGTCACATGGAAGGAGCAATGGATGGCCCGTGCCATTTTCTAATTGCCTAATTCGTGATAAATGAATGCACATCTCATCTGCATTCTGGCTTTCAGCGCTGCTTTGGAGAAGCAGGGACACCAGGAAGGAAACATCACCTGTCAGGGGCAGGAAGGGCTCCTGTAACTGGAACATGCTCTCCAAATGATGCTGTCCTCTTGCACCGAGGATGCATCTTCATGGCAGTATGTCCAGAAGGGCAGGATTAGGACTGCAGTTGTTACTTGTGCCTTGATCATTAAGAATATAAATAGCTTGGTGGCTGGCAGCCAGGAGGATCACTTGGTAACTTGCCTGCCTGGTGTAAAGATAATGGACCTCAGGCGTTACCTAGGTAGGACTTTAGAGACTGCTAGGAATGAGCCAGCTGGAGGGAGGTTCTAGAAGCTAAATTTAGGCTTCTAGGCAGTAGACTGAAATCCAGAAACTCCAGGGTGGCATCCTCAGAAATGCTACCGGTTCCACATGCAGAACCTCAGAGGCAGGTTGGAGTTCCAGAGTCTCGAAGTATGGGTGAGGCAATGGTACAGAGAGGAGGGCGTTAGATTCATTAGGAGCTGAGGAACCTTTTATGAAAGAGCCTATTCTCACCTTAACCAAACCGCACGCCCATCAGTACTCTTGCTAACCAGCAGAGGTCCTTCTCCAATGTCTCCTTTAGTAGAGATGTGAATCGGAACTGGAATCGGTTCCGATTCCGGTTTTGATTCACATTGTTAATTTTTTTTTGTGCGGCCCGACCGCGGTTTTGTTTATCGGCTGCGCCCGAGCCGATAAACAAAAAAACCCACCCGACCCTTTAAAACTGTTCCCTTAGCTTTCCCCACCCTCCCGAACCCACCCAAAACATTTTACAAGTACCTGGTGGTCCAGTGGAAGTCCCGGGAGTGAGCTCCCGCTCTCGGGGCCGTCGGCTGCCACTAATAAAAATGGTGCCGATGGCTCTTTGCCCTTACCATGTGACAGGGTATCCGTGCCATTGGCCAGGCCCTGTCACATGGAAGGAGTAATGGACGGCTGGCGCCATCTTTAAAAATGGCGAGGGCCATCCAGTGCTCCTACCATGTGACAGGGGCCAGCCAATGGCACGGATACCCTGTCACATGGTAAGGGCAAAGGGCCATCGGCGCCATTTTGATTAGTGGCAGCCGACGGCACAAGAGCAGGAGATGGCTCCCGGGACCCCCACTGGACCACCAGGTACTTGTAAAAGGTTTTGGGGGGGTTCGGGAGGATGGAGGAAGCTAAGGGAACAGTTTTAAAGGGTCGGGGTGGGTTTAGGGATTGTTTTGGTGTGCCGTTTTTCCCGTCCTCCCCCAAAATGATAAGAGAACCCCAGGAACAAAATCGTGGGGTTCTCTTATCGGGAGCCCCCGATTTCTGATGATTTTGAAAATATCGTCCGATATTTTCAATCGTCCGAAGCCCGATTCACATCCCTATTCTTTAGTGAACATACTGATCTGAATTATTGTTTAATATTTTTACTCTGTCTTCATCTTTCTCCACCCATTGCTCCATAGCTTCTTTCAGTCATACAGTACCACTTCTGGCCTTTCTCCTTTCTATGTTTTAGCTGAAATCCCATCTCCTATTCTCCAGGCAGGGCAGGAAGAGGGGCAGCAAACCTCTTCCTCCTGTATCTTCTAACTTAAAGTCCATGTCCTAAAATTTAATCAAAACACCACAACCATACCTCTGTCCTCTCAGAAGGATGCAGAGGGGCAGGTCTTCCCTATCTTGGGCCCCCCAGGGAGGGGTTTTCCCTATAACCCCTCTCCAGGAAAAACCCAGGGGTCTCGCAGGCTTCTTATCAAGAAAAATCTTCAAAATCCCCCAAAACAACCCAGAAGCCTACCAAGCAATCAAGGCAAGGTGTGGACTGCAAAGCAGCTCCTATTACCTCTCCCAGGAACTACAGGCAGGTGCTACAAGAATCCAAGAGTAGGCCAAAAATCCAAACGAAAGCAAACTCCAACATGTCCCCTACCTTCCAAAACCAAACTTCCTGCCCCCAGAGCTCTCAGAGCAGCTGCTATTTCTTACAAGAGGATGGCCATCCCAGTTCCCTCAAAGAGAGGGGCTGTATCGAATTGTGCCTCCCCAATCTGTCTGCACCTAGCTAAAGGAGTTAAACTAAGGATCATTACATACTTGAAAACTATTTTGTCATCTTACTTTTCCTTATTGGTGATCCTCTCTTCCAGCTGATTTCTTTCCTCATATTTTTCCGCTTTGGACATTCTTCCCTGTGTTCCTCTTTTCGTGTTTCTTTGTACTTTTTGAATGCTGATCTTTTTGCTTTTATTTTTTCTTTGGAGAACCACATCAGTTTCCTTGTCCTTTTATTTACTTTTCTTATATAAAGATTTGTCGCTATTATTATACTGTAGCTTCTTTCGGTTTGCTCCACTGTTGTTCCTATTCACCCATCTTCACCTTCTAGCTCCTTTTCAAGGTACACTGCCATTTTCAAAAAGTCCATATTTTTGAAATCCAAGACTTTGATCTTCATGTTACGTTTCTCCATCCTGGCAGTTATATCATACCATACTGTCTGATGATTTCTGGTGCTCATGATGGAACCTACCCATACGTTAGAGATATTCTCTCCCTTTGTGAGTACCAGAGCCAGTATTTCTTCTCGCCGCATGGGTTTTATCAATATTTGTCTAAGCATTTGTAACAATTTTTCTTCTTCTTGCATATTCTGCAGAAGAGATACTCCAATCCACCTTCAGTAAATTAAAATGACTGACAAACAACATTTCACTTTTTTCCCCATGTTTTGGATGTCTTTAGATAGATCTTTGCTCAGAGGCCCGTAGAACACAGCAATGTAAATTGATGTACCATTATCTCTTTTTTAATACAGCCTAGAGTGCTTCTTCCTGTTCCCCAAAAGCCCTGTTTTTACGAACACGCCCAGTGAGCCCAGGGAAGGTTGTAGAGGCGCGATCGCTTGCTCCTGAGAGAGAGTGAGCCCTTGGGCCCCTATGTGACTCAGGGAGGAGCCCCAAGACACACCCTGAGGGAGGTGAGCAAGTACAGGCATGGGTGGAGCAAGAACATAGGAGGAGAAGGAAGTGGGTCAACTCTGTTGAACCAACACGTAGTAGTGAGGATAGATGGAGACAAAGGGCTGGAAACAATGAGGTAGGGTACCGGAGTAGGAGATTCCGGACCTGAGGGAGTAAAAGAGTCAGAGTACATAGGGGAAAGAGGACTCCTGGATTGGACGAGACAAGATGGGACTCTTGGAGACTTGGACAAGATGAAACTCTTAGAGACTTGGACAAGACGAAACTCTTGGAGACGTGAACAAGACAGAACTCTTGAAGACTTGTCAAGATGAGACTTTTGAAGACTTGGACAAGACAGAACTCTTGACGACTTGGACAAGACGGGACTATTGAAGACTTGGACAAGATGGAACTCTTAAGATGAAGATGAGACAAGGCTCTTGGAGACTTGGACAAGATGAGGCTCTTGGAGACTTGGACAAGATGAGACTCTTGAAGAATTGGACAAGACGAGGCTCTTGGACACTTGGACAAGATGGGACTCTTGAAGATGAGGGAGAGTGCTTTCCCACAGGGCACCCTACACAGCCCAACGTGGACTGGTCACGGACCACTCTGTCCCACTACACACCCTACACAACCTGGAAGGCTGGTCATGGACCACATGGAGAGCAGGACATGCACGGAACGGAGAAGAGGGTACGCAAGAGGGGATATCTCAAGTGTAGGTCATCTGGACATCTGGATACTTGGACATCTGGAACAGAACCAGAGGACATCTGGATGTATGGACATCGGGGTCTCTAGACATCTGGACAGATGGACCCAGGAAGAGAGAACTACTGGATGAGTAGAGATCAGAGGGTTGTAGAGAAGAGGATGATGGACATCAGGATGAAGGACATCTGGACACCTGGACATCTAGATCACATGATCCAGAGGACATCTGGACATCTGGGCATCAGGAATGTCTGAGATATCTAGGTACGGATGAGGGACCCCGAGGCTTACGGGAAGGGAAGCCAAGGGCTGGAACATATCACGAGGATGATGCGACAAGGAATGAAACCTGGAGCATCAGACGGAGACATTAGGAACAAGAAGACATGGAACATGAAGTCTTCCAGACAAGAGCAGCAAGATGGACCACGATGGAAGCAGTGGAACTCCACGGATGAAGGAGAAGCTCCATGGAGGGTGTAACTCCATCCGAAGGCACTGAGGAACTGACGTAGGGCCTTTATATAGGGCAGGACCAGGAAGAGCCCTGAAGACAAAATCTGGAGGGCACAAAACTGCTTCCTGCCTCTGGCCCTTTGAGAAGGGAAGAAAGCCACGTGGCCAGCCCCTAGAGGGAGCCCTGAAGGAAGATGGGTGGGGCTAGGCCTGTAGCAACATCGTGGATGGAGGTGAAGGCCGGCGGCGGCTCCTGCCACTGAAGAGGGGCTGCACTGGGGCAGGGTCTGGCCCCGAAGAAGAGGAGACGGTGGCGGCAGCTCCCTGCCGTGAAGAGGGACTCTGGCAGCACTCGGGCCACAGAGGAGGGGAATCCCGGCGGGGAATTGCCCCGTAGGAGGAGTCAGTGGTGTGGCTCCAGCCACACAGGAAGGAGCAGTAGTAGCAGCAGCAGCGGTGGCAAGGCCGCGAAGATACAGGGAGGCACGGCTCAGCAGCGGTCCGGGCCGTGAGGGAAGGAGCAGCGTCGGCCTGGCACCGGGAAAAGGTGAGGGACTGTCCGTGGGGTGAGGTCTGCGGGCAGGGGCGTAACACCTTATTTAAAATGCTTGGGTATTTTTCTTGATTCATAGAACTACTGTTCCCTCTTTTCTGTCATCTCTGTCCTTCCTCAGTAGGTTATTTCCTGGTATTGCCATATTCCAGTCACTGAACCACGTCTTTGTAATAGCAACAATATCCAAGCCTGCCTCTTCCATTAGGGCCTGCATATTTTATTACCCAGACTATGAGCATTTGTGCTCATAGCTTTCCAGCTTTCCTTGGTTTGCTGCTTTCCTGGCTTCCCTTTTGGCCCTTTTGCTTAGGAGTGGACCACTGAGCAACCAAACTTATGGAACCAGCACCAAAATATACCGGTCCCCTTCCTACTCCTGGAGGTTTTCCGGTCTTGAGGCCTAGCACCAAGAACAGGGGGAACAAACTCCTACTTCCTCCACTCTCTAACTCAATAAGCCACATTTTGCAATATTGCAGTCTGCTTCTATAAACAGCAAGGGACTGGCCATTCCGGCAATCAGTGGAGGCATTGTTCCAAAATGGTGCACCCCTCTTTCTACCACCTCTTCCTATCCTAGCTCAAATAGAAATTAAAACTAGGGCCACTTTTATAATGAGTCCCAAAGGGTTATTACACTGGTGCAAAACATTAATGAATGAGCCTCTTATATTCATTATATTTATCAATGATGGGAAAATAGCAAAGATACGGTTTGAAATGATAATTTATGAACATGAATTATGTTTTTAAAAGCTTTATTCTATTATTTATCCTGCATCTTTAATTATAATTTGGGGTGATTTTTCAAAGGCTAGCATTTTAGATTGGTTACTAAGCTCTTCTCAGGATCACCTAAATTGTGCTATCAAACTAGGGGTGCACAATATGTCTTTGTTTTCTGAGCAGGAGGGAATTAACTCCTCTTCAGTCTGCTTGGACATTGAAGGAGACAGACAGAAGTCCATCTTCTTAGTAGGGATGTGAATCGTTTTTTGACGATTTAAAATATCGTCTGATATATTTTAAATCGTCAAAAATCATTAGAAGCGCGATACAATAGGAATTCCCCTGATTTATCATCAAAAATCGTAAATCGGGGGAAGGGGGAGGGCGGAAAAACCGGCACACTAAAATAACCCTAAAACCCACCCCGACCCTTTAAAATAAATCCCCCACCCTCCTGAACCCCCCCAAAATGCCTTAAATTACCTGGGGTCCAGAGCGGGGGTCCCGGTGTGATCTTTTACTCTCGGGCCTGTGGTGCGTTGTAGAAATGGAACCGGCGCTACCTTTGCCCTGTCATATGACAGGGCAAAGGTAGCACCGGCGCCATTTTGTTTTTTGTCCCCCGACATCAGGAGCGTAGGAGATCGCTCCCGGACCCCCACTGGACTCCCAGGGACTTTTGGCCAGCTTGGGGGGGCCTCCTGACCCCCACAAGACTTGCCAAAAGTCCAGCGGGGGTCCGGGAACGACCTCCTAAACTTGAATCATTTTGCCGTACAAAATGGAGCCGGCCATATCGTTTTGCCGTACAAAATGGCGCCGGCCATACACTGTATGGCCGGCGCCATTTTGCCATACGGCAAAACGATTCGAGTTTAGGAGGTCGTTCCCGGACCCCCGCTGAACTTTTGGCAAGTCTTGTGGGGGTCAGGAGGCCCCCCCCAAGCTGGCCAAAAGTCCCTGGGGGTCCAGCGGGGGTCCGGGAGTGATCTCCTACACTCCTGACGTCGGGGGACAAAAAAACAAAATGGCGCCGGCGCTACCTTTGCCCTGCTGTCATATGACAGGGCAAAGGTAGCGCCGGCGCCATTTCTATAATGCAGCGGAGGCCCGAGAGTAAAAGATCACTCCGGGACCCTCCCTCTGGACCCCAGGTAATTTAAGGCATTTTGGGGGGGTTCGGGAGGGTGGGGGATTTATTTTAAAGGGTCGGGGTGGGTTTTAGGGATGTTTTAGTGTGCCGGTTTTCCCGCCCTCCCCCGATTTACGATTTACACGATATTTTAAAAAACAAAACCGCGACGATAAGATTCCCTCCCCCCCCAGCCGAAATCGATCGTTAAGACGATCGATCACACGATTCACATCTCTACTTCTTAGGGATAACCAGAGGAAAAGCTTACATTAGCTAGCCTTACCTGGGGGAAGGTCTGTTCAAAAGCAGCAGATCAGTGTCCAGGGAAAAGCCCTGGCCAAGGGTTAACTGTTTAACTCTCTCCCACCCTACCCCTCTACCCACCCACCCCTAGGTTTGTATTTCTGATATAGTCTTCCTAAATACATAATTGGCAACAAGATAAATTAGTAAATTGGTATTACCTCAGGTGTTAACCACCAAATTACCAAAATGAGTACTATACAATGTAACTATTGTGGAGCCTTTATTCTGAGGGAAATCATCTGGAAACTTAGGGCTTGCCCCATTTGTTCAGAACTCTCTTCCTTGAAAAAGGAGCTGGCTGAAGTTAAAGCTGAATTAGCTTCAATGAAGAAAGGCTCACCCTCTTTACAATTATCAGCAATTAATTCCCCATTACCACAGAAAAACAAAAAGTCAAGGATAAAGAGATTTACAGTGGGCTCAGGTAGGATAAGACCCGTGACCCACAGGCACCCATTCTTGATAGCTGTGCAGCCCACAAGTCTACTACCCCCACACTCACACAGGGCATTAATGACCTCAAAAAACAAGATTACAGTGGGCTCTGGTAGAATTGAACCTGTGATGCAGAGACACACCCTGTATCAGGTGCAACAAGTACAAAAAGCCCTCTCTGTAGTAAATACTGAAGAAGCTCTTGAGAAAGTGATAGAAGTGATATCTGAAAAGAAAGAAGAAACCCAATGCATAAAGAAAATCCAGATCCATAACCAAAGGAAAAAGGTCATTGTGCTGGATGAATCTGTCACCAAAGGCATTAATCCCTTCCTTTGCACAAATGCAAAGGGGAAGGGTGAAGAGGACAACAAAACTCAACTAAATTCACAAAAGGAGTCCAGGAACAGCAGTAACCTGAACAAGGAAAGCTGGAAAGCTATGAGCACAAATGCTCATAGTTTGGGCAATAAAATCCCAGATCTGCAAGCCCTAATGATAGAGGCAGACTTAGACATTGTTGCTGTCACGGAGACATGGTTCACAGAATCTCACGATTGGGATACGGCAATACCAGGCTATAACTTGTTAAGGAAGGACAGAGAGGATAAGAAAGGGGGAGGAGTGGCTCTTTATATCAGAAACAATATCCAAGCAACTGAGCTGCAAGGAAGATGGGGCAATGAAGAAGCACTATGGGCTGACCTAAAAAAAGATGGGACATCCATTTTTATTGGAGTGGTTTACAGGCCTCCAAACCAAAAGGAAGAGCTGGACAGAGATCTGGTTGAAGACATCCAAAAGATAGGAAAGAAGGGAGAAGTGGTGATCGTTGGAGACTTTAATATGCCAGATGTAGACTGGAGAATCCCATCTGCAGAATCTAATAATAGTAGAGAAATAGTGGATGCCCTGCAAGTAGCTTTGTTCAAACAAATGGTAATGGAACCCATGAGAGAAGGAGCTATACTCGACTTAGTGCTCACTAATGGAGATAATGTCTCTGATGTCCAGGTGGGCGCCCACCTCAGCACCAGTGATCATCAAACGGTATGGTTTAACATCACAAAAAGGATACGGAAAAGAAGCACAAAGACACGAGTTTTGCAGTTCAAAAACACGGACTTTGATGAAATGGGGAAGTACCTGGAGGAAGAATTAAAAGGCTGGGAGAATGAGAGAGATGTAGATCAACAATGGACCAATCTAAAAGGAGCAATTACCACGGCAACTAATCTATATGTTAGAAAAGTAAAGAAAAGCAAAAGAAAAATGAAACCTATCTGGTTCTCAAAGGAGGTGGCTGACAAAATAAAAGCTAAAAGAGCAGCGTTCAAGAAATATAAAAGATCCCAAAGGGAGGAGCACAAAGAAGAATATCTGGTAGAACTGAGGGAGACGAAGAAATTAATCAAGACGGCAAAAAGTCAAGCGGAAGAGAGGATTGCCAAGGAGGTAAAGAGAGGTGACAAAACATTTTTCAGATACATCAGTGAAAAGAGAAAAGTTCAAAGTGGTATAGCGAAATTGAAAGATGGAAAGGATCAATGTGTGGAGAGAGACGAAGAAATGGCAGAAATATTAAATGAATACTTCAGTTCTGTGTTCACTAAAGAGGAACCTGGAGAAGGACCATCTCTACACAACAAGAAACTGGAGGGGAGCGAATTAGATGTAACTCCATTTACAGTAGAAAATGTATGGGAAGAGCTGGAGAAACTGAAAGTGGACAAAGCCATGGGGCCTGATGAAATTCATCCCAGGATACTGAGGGAGCTCAGAGATGTGCTGGCGGGTCCGCTGTGTGACTTGTTCAATAGATCCCTAGTAACGGGAGTGGTGCCGAGTGATTGGAGAAGAGCATTGGTGGTCCCGCTTCACAAGAGTGGGAACAGAGAAGAGGCTGGTAACTACAGACCGGTTAGCCTCACTTTGGTGGTGGGAAAAGTAATGGAGTCACTGTTAAAAGAGAGAATAGTGAACTATCTACAGTCGGGAGAATTGCTGGACCAGAGGCAGCATGGATTCACCAGGGGAAGATCCTGTCAGACAAATCTGATTGACTTTTTTGATTGGGTAACCAAGGAATTGGATCAAGGAAGAACGCTCGATGTCATCTACTTAGATTTCAGCAAAGCTTTTGATACGGTTCTGCACAGGAGACTGGTGAATAAAACGAGAAGCTTAGGAGTGAGTGCTAAGTTGGTGACCTGGATTGCAAACTGGTTGACGGACAGAAGACAATGTGTGATGGTAAATGGAACTTTCTCTGAAGAGAGAGCGGTGTTAAGTGGTGTACCGCAAGGATCGGTGTTGGGACCGGTCCTGTTCAATATCTTTGTGAGCGACATTGCGGAAGGGGTAGAAGGTAAGATTTGTCTTTTTGCGGATGACACTAAGATCTGCAACAGAGTGGACGCGCCGGAAGGAGTGGAGAGAATGAGACGGGATTTAAGGAAACTGGAAGAGTGGTCGAAGATATGGCAGCTGAGATTCAATGCCAAGAAGTGCAAAGTAATGCATATGGGGAATGGAAATCCGAATGAACTGTATTCGATGGGGGGGGGGGCGGGAAAGGCTGATGTGCACGGAGCAGGAGAGAGACCTACGGGTTATAGTGTCTAATGATATGAAGTCTGCGAAACAATGCGACAAGGCGATAGCAAAAGCCAGAAGAATGCTGGGCTGCATAGAGAGAGAGGAATATCGAGTAAGAAAAGGGAAGTGATTATCCCCTTGTACAGGTCCTTGGTGAGGCCTCACCTGGAGTACTGTGTTCAGTTCTGGAGACCGTATCTACAAAGAGACAGAGACAAAATGGAAGCGGTACAGAGAAGGGCGACCAGAAAGGTGGAGGGTCTTCATCGGATGTCATACGAGGAGAGATTGAAGAATCTGAATATGTACACCCTGGAGGAAAGGAGGAGCAGGGGTGATATGATTCAGACCTTCAGATACTTGAAAAACTTTAACGATCCAAAGACAACGACAAACCTTTTCCGCCAGAAAAAAATCAGCAGAACCAGGGGTCACGAGCTGAGGCTCCAGGGAGGAAGACTAAGAACCAATGTCAGGAAGTATTTCTTCACGGAAAGGGTGGTGGATGCTTGGAATGCCCTTCCAGAGGAAGTGGTGAAGTCCAAAACTGTGAAGGACTTCAAAGGGGCGTGGGATAAACACTGTGGCTCCATCAAGTCTAGAGGGCGTGAATAAAGTGGAGGCAGCAAAACACTGCACGGAGTGGCAGTAGCCACAGAGGCATTCAAACACTGCATGGAGTGGCAGTAGCCACAGAGGCATTCAAACACTGCACGGAGCGGCAGTAGCCACAGAGGCATTCACGGAGCGGGATGTCAGTGGCCAGTAGTTATTGTTCCACCTTCACGGAGCGGAAGGATGGAGGGCTGCTATCTCCAAAAAAAAATAAAAAAAACAAACAACAAATAATAACAGGGGTGGGTAAGAGTATGGGGCAAGGGTGTGGCCTGCTTGTTACAGCAGTTGCTACCCCTAATTGAGCTGGATGTCACTTGAATGCAGATACGGCGCTGCTCTCTAAATTGGTGGTGGGGTGGAGGGGAATTAGGGCTGGAGGGTACTGGAAGCCGATAGTAACAGGTGGGAGAGAGAAAAAGGGAAATAAAAATGGATAAAGTGCGTAGCTTGCTGGGTAGACTTGATGGGCCGTTTGGTCTTCCTCTGCCGTCATTTCTATGTTTCTATGTTTAGATGGCTCTTTAGTTATTGCTTTCTCTTCTGAAAATGAGTTTACCCTCTGCCTGACATTCAAGTTCAGTTTCTTCTTGTAGAATGTTTGGAATGACTAGAATTATTTTTTTCTAAGCCATCAGTCCTCTTCTGGTACACCACATTTCACACCTCTCTCTCTTTTTCACATGCCGCCTTGCCTAGGTAATACGAGAACCCTTGAATTGTAGGCTCTACTCTTAAACCAAGAAACAGTTCAAGAAAACATTTCTCGCATTTAATAAGATATGCTTTTCATATCCTGATTCTAAGGCCATTTTCAGTGGTGTAGGATTTTTTTTTTCTTTTAAATCTTAGATTATATTGTGTTTTCTTTTAAACCTGCTTGAAATAATCATGTAATAGAACAAATGTGATGGGGTGGTTTAGGAACCCTAAAGGGTAGCTGAGCTGGCTAAGGTGTCTGTAACATCTGTGTAAACAAACAGGTCATAGGTTCAAACCTAGGCAGAGTTAGCCCAGCCTTTCAGCCTTCTCAGGCAAATCAGATGAGTGCCAGTTGTAATCAAGTAGTAATGATTGTTCAACCTGTCTGTAAAATGTCCTGGCCAATAGCACCATATAAAGGTGCAAGGGTTATACATTATACAGCCCATGGAATTACATTCATGTTAAAAAGTATTTAGCATGGACACACACAATGAAAATATAATATATGTACAAAACTCTGTTTAACATGCTAAGCAAAGGGTTTATGCTTCAGCACATTAGATTTTGACAAAACTAGCATGGCTACAATAGTGGCATGCACAGTACTCCCCAAAAGACAACCATGCACTTTAATCCCATTCAAAAATGCCCACTCCTAACCAGCCCAAAGTGAACAGGTAGGGTAGCAATAAAAATGTCCTCCTTTCCTCCCACAGCAAAACTCAGGGCTCAGTAAATAACGAGGTAGAGAAAAAGGTAACTCCAGTAGGCAAGTGCCACAAACCAAGTCTGATTTTCAGAATACATAATGAATATATATGAGAGAGATTTGAATACAATGGAGGCACTGCATGCAAATCGTCCTCATGCATATTCATTGTGGATATTCTGAAAACCCGACCTGCTTGTAGCACTCGAACAGTTGCCTGCCCTTGATGTAGTATGCTCACCCTCTATGTCATTTCCTAAGTGCTCAGTAAATGTTTTCCAGTTAACACCAAGTCCCAGCAGTTATTAACTAGCTACTATGCACAGTGCTATTGAAAATTCCTCCTGCTAATTGACCCAAAGTGAATGATCCAGTTAGCAGTGGGGATTTCCTCCCTCCTTCTGTCCTATGGCAACATCCAGCCCTGCTGGGGCATCCCTTTCCTCTACTCGCGCAGTCAGCATTTTCCACTCCTCTAAGGCAATGACCCTCCCCCAATCAAAATTCTAAACAGGAACCAACCCAAGTCACAATTCAAGCTCCCCTGAATCAAAAGATGCTACTTCCCCACCCACCAAAATCAAAACAGCTAAGTAACTTAGGCCTGGATTTATCAAAATGCACTAAATGTTGCATGTGATAGGAAAAGAGGTGTGTTTTGTGGCAATAGGCAGTGAGTGAGAGAGAGAGAGAGAGAGAAAGAGAGAACCTAGCCATAATACCCACACACTAGATTGGTATTTATATCTCTATGGGAGGCCCACCTAGTCACTCGAGGTGAGGTTTAGGTAGTAATGTAGGAGTTAGGGGCCACTTTGACATTCAAAGTGAGACATACGAACAGAACAGTGCTCTCTTGTGAAGATTTGATGACCTTTGGAGTGAGGAAACTCACCCAAAGATGAGATTTGTGCAATGTTCTCTCAACCTAGCTTGATGGAAAGTAATGTCAAAGTGGTCCCTAACCCCTACACTAATATCTAAACCTCACCTCGAGTTACTAGCTGGGCCTCCCCTAGAGATATAAATACCAATCTAGTGTACCCACTTTGATAAATGAACCCTAAGTTACAAGGATAGCCAGATATGCTAAGTGGCACTGCCCATTGCTCACTTTATCTGCTGAATTTACCCAATTTTCAGCAGCCCAAAAATCCCCCCAGCTCTCAAATTTGGAAACACCCCCCCCCCCCAGATAACTGCAGGAAAGCAGTTCTAAAGATAGCTGGATAAGGTTATATGGCTAATTTTGCCAATCATATAGCAGCTGAATATGAACCTCAGTATTTTTAATGAGCCTGATATTCAAAAGCTACTTATTCAGATAAGTAAGACTTATCCAGCTAAGTGGTAGCTGCTGAACATCTGGCTATGTTCAGCATTTGCTACTTAGCTGGATAAGCTGCTTATTGGGCTAAATAAAAAGCTAAATAACCTGGATGGGCAATGGGCTTAACTGGGCAGTGCTACGTATATGATTAACTTAACCAGATAAGCACCGATATTTGGACTTATCCAGCTAAGTTAACCGGATACGTTAGACCTGCCATAAAGCAGGGTGTCACCAAAATGCTGCAATTCTTAACTGAGGGCAACCACCTACTGTCTACTAAATAAAACGGAATAAAACGGAATAAAACGGAAAATGTCATAATGCCTCTGTATCGCTCCATGGTGAGACCGCACTTGAATACTGTGTACAGTTCTGGTTGCCGCATCTTAAAAAAGATATAATTGCGATGGAGAAGGTACAGAGAAGGGCTACCAAAATGATAAAGGGAATGGAACAGCTTCCCTACGAGGAAAGACTAAAGAGGTTAGGACTTTTCAGCTTGGAGAAGAGACGACTGAGGGGGGATATGATAGAGGTGTTTAAAATCATGAGAGGTCTAGAACGGGTAGATGTGAATCGGTTATTTACTCTTTCGAATAGTAGAAAGACTAGGGGGCACTCCATGAAGTTAGCATGGGGCACATTTAAAACTAATCGGAGAAAGTTCTTTTTTACTCAACGCACAATTAAACTCTGGAATTTGTTACCAGGGGATGTGGTCAGTGCAGTTAGTATAGCTGTGTTTAAAAAAGGATTGGATAAGTTCTTGGAGGAGAAGTCCATTACCTGCTATTAAGTTCACTTAGAGAATAGCCACTGCCATTAGCAATGGTTACATGGAATAGACTTAGTTTTTGGGTAATTGCCAGGTTCTTATGACCTGGATTGGCCACTGTTGGAAACAGGATGCTGGGCTTGATGGACCCTTGGTCTGACCCAGTATGGCATTTTCTTATGTTCTTAAAGATTAACAAATAACCTGTCATATTACTAAGAGAAAGTTAACTCAGATCATCAGGGTTCCTGCATGGTATGCAAGGGGGAAGGATTGTCATTACCCTGACAAAGGGGAGCTCAGGGGTTGCGTAGTTTCCTTAGCAGAATTAATTGGCTAATTAGAATCAGGTTCTTAAATAATTTGGGTAATACATAAACTACCCTGCAGAGTAAATCTGCATGACTGAATTTGGGCATCCTGTCCTATACAAGTTTGGTTCACCAAAAATGTTATTGGGATCTCATCATTCCATAATTAAAAGAAATTTCAGAGGACTCACCAGAAAGAATAGTTTGATGCTCATCTAACAGACAGATGGACAAAACTATTTCTAACATTTATCCATCCATAGTCTAGAAATGGAAAACAATCGTAACTCTACCCAAGCATGGTTGTCCTGCCAATATCAGTAACTCTACCTAAGAGCACTCGTCCTGCCAAAGGCAAACCTAAAATTATCCACAAAGTCACAAAGAATCCAAGACTAACATCTAAAGATCTGCACACCTCACTTGCAGAGGATGATATGAGGGTTCATGCATCAACCATCAGGAAAAAAATGAATGGGAATGCTGTTCATGGGAGAATGGCTAGGAAGAAATGACTGCCCTCTAACAAGAGTATTGTTAACCACTCCAGGTTCACCCAAGAGGATCTGAATGACCCATAAGACTTCTGGAATAATATTCTGTGGACACATGTGTCAAAAATTGTGCTTTTCAGTCAAAATAGTAAAACTTTTGTTTGTTGAAAGCAAACACTGCCTTCCAAAGTAGGACCTTCATCCTTACTTTCAAGGACAGAGGTGAAGATATCATGGCATGGGGCTGTTTTGCTGCATCAGGACTTGGATTGCTTGCTATCATTGATGAAACCATGAATTCTACTTTAGATCAGAGCATTCTGGAGGAAAATGTCAGGCCACCTATCCATGAGCTGAAGCTGAGCCAGAAGACAATGACCTTAAACATTCAAGTAACTCTACTATAACATGGCTGAAGAAGAGGTTTTGTGTTTTGGATTGACCAAATCACAGTTCCAAGCTAAACTCTATAGAAATATAATGGCCAGACCTGAAGTGAGCTGTTAATTTAAGGAAAAATTCAACGCCACAGAGCTGAAACAATTCTTATGTAGGCATGAGCCAACTACCTCATGGGTGATGTGAGAGACTGATCAACAGTGACAAGAAATGCTATTGCTCCTACAAAATGAA
The DNA here is from genome assembly GCF_901001135.1 of Rhinatrema bivittatum. Classification (NCBI taxonomy): domain Eukaryota; kingdom Metazoa; phylum Chordata; class Amphibia; order Gymnophiona; family Rhinatrematidae; genus Rhinatrema; species Rhinatrema bivittatum. The sequence continues at coordinate 48,131,717 of NC_042620.1, read as the reverse complement.
GGGTTCATATTGTTTCACACAAGGATACTTATTGTTGAATCATTTGTTGAATAAATAAATATTACCTTTTTGTCTGAGTTATTTATTCAAATATCTCAAAGGTTTCCATGCACAGTGGGTGAGCCTTTTTCAATGAAAAGAGGGATCTAGAACGAGGGGTCATGAGATGAAGGTGAAAGGGGTAGATTCAGGAGTAATCTTAGGAAATATTTCTTTACAGAGAGGGTGGTGGATGTGTGGCTCTCTAAGGAAGTGATTAGAATTATAATGCAAAATTAATGGGTGGATAGGTAGAGTGGATGAGCCTTACAGTCTTTTTCTCCAATCATATTTCTATGTTTCTATGTTTCTATCTTTCTGTCTTATCAGAATTTAAATTAGGATCTAATCATATTTTGAGAATAAATTGTGATAAAATGCAATCTTAGGTGTTTCACAAACTTTTTCTCTGCACTGTATATCACCATAGGTCTGCTGCATACTTTTATATTAGTTGTCTTTAGCAATTTTGTACTTAGTCAATAGCATCATAAGAGGTCTTTGAGATTTTTATAGGTTTGGACAGGTGAGGCCAGAGAAATGATTTCCCCTGCTGCTGGTGAAACACTGCCTGTGTTGGGAACTTTTGTGTTTGAGTACTGGTTAGGAGCAGAGGTAGGCAACTTCAGTCCTGGAGTGCCAGCAACAAGTCCAGTTTCTAGGATATTCACCATGACTATACATAAGATATGTCTGCATGTCCTGCCTCCATTGTATGCAACTATATCTCATGCACATTCATTGTCGATGTCCTGAAAATCAAGCCTGTTGGTGTCACATCAGGATCAGAGGTGCCTACCTCCGGATTTCAATTTCTGGCTTGTTGGGGCTCTGCCTCGGTGAGCTGACATTCTTCTGCAAACAAGGACAGCAGTTAAAGGTTATGTCCTAGCCCTTTGCACTGAAGATTCTCTGTTTTGGATTACTTGATGCAATCCTTTTACTAACTTTTATGAGGACTTTTTTAATTAGTTTTTATCACTTTGTTTGCATTCTTTTGTCTGTCTTTTATTCCTTTGATTATATATTGGTTATTTGTCATGGGTTTCATCTGTGGTTGAATAAAAATTATATTAAAGAAGTTATAACAAATGTTGATTATCTTTTTATATAAAAGCACTGATGATTTCAACTTAAGTATGCCACACTTGATTAGCAACATATATTTTTGTAGATCCTGTTTCCTAGCCCTGCTAGTATTTTTTCCTATTTGACATAGTATTGTTGCCCACTGCCTACCACTTGACTAATTCCGAGTATTTCTAATGGTTGTGTTTCTTAGCAGTGACAGAAGCAGTCCATGAAAAGGGCATCAATGAGCAGGGGACCCATTTAATGTAGGATTCGGCTGTGAAAGCAAGGAAAATGAAAACACTGGAGAAATGTCATTACTTCTTGCTTCCCATGAGACTGGCGATCTTATGTGTTTGCGTCGGATGGATTAAAAGTGAAGTTTTGAAACCAAGCCTTGAGTGTTATTGCATCCAACAGTAGTATTAGTTTTGCCATCAATTTGACCCTTGTTTTCCTATTGCTTGTCATTCCATCTTCCTCCACACATGCAAACCCATTGCTTGACATGGAACAGTATGAAATCAATCATTCCCTAACCCTATGCCACCTCATCCGCCACCTGTCTGCTGGCTGCTATTGTGAATGCCATCACATCCTCTGGCAGAAAGAAGAATGAGGGTAGAGAGCAACTCCTGATTGGGAGGCACTTAAACAGTTAGCACTAGAGATGGCTGGGAGAGCCATCCTGGACAGCTTTCTAAACAGACTATTACAGTACAGGAAAAAAAAAAAGTTGATGCAACTCAGGAACCAATTAACAGGCCCATCTTTGTTGTCATTTTATCCCATGACAGAGTTCTGAGGCAGAAGCCTGCCTTTCTGTATATCACTCCTAATGCAGACGAAACAAAAATAACCAGATAGTCTTAGGTACAGTTGTCTGAGACTAAATACTTTTTTCCAATGTTCTCAGCTTACCTGTCAATCTTTGTGTGAGTAAATCCATCCCACCCGATCTCAGACAGGAGCCCTGCCTCCCCACCTTTAGAAAAAGACTTAAGGCTTGGCTGTTCAAGCAAGCCTTCCCTGACTCAAACTAATGCCTTCACCTTCTACATACAAGCAGCTCATCTCCGTCTCCTTGTACATAGTTTTTAGCCATTACTAATCTCTTTCCTTTATCTCCATCTTCTCCCAGTTCATCATTCCTTGTTATTTGTAACTGCTTTTTCCTGCACGATAGTTCTAGTTGATGTATTTATTCACTCCTGTTCATATGTAAACCAGCATGATGTGATTTTTATCATGAATGCCGGTATAAAAACCTTAAATAAATAAATAAATAAATAAAATAAAATAAATATACAGCATGTCTGATTGGACGTGGATAGAAGAAGGGGAACGGATGGGAGCCTTTGAGTTGATGAAGACTATATTAAATTTCATTTCTTCACCATGTCCTTGCGTCAGGTTCACAAAATGTGACCGTGATGAGGTGTCCTCCTCACCACACTTAAATAGGTGTCCTTGGAATGGGATTGAAGATCCCCCCCCCCCCCCCCCCCCCACACACACACATACAGCTTGAACTTGTGTACCAGAAGGGAAAAACCCAGGGTAGGTAAAGGTTAAAGAAAAACGACATCTCCCAGACTCTTGTAGGAAAGATCATAGATGACTGGGGCTCTGAGGATGGAGCTCCTGAGTGCAGGGTGGGCTGGGATTCCTTCCTCATGCAGGAAGGAGGTGAGGTACTGCACAAAATATATACAGAGGAATCTGAAGACACCCAAGGGCGCCCAGTGGAGAGAACGGTGATGGATGATGCTGAAAGAAGAGATGGAGCAGTAAGTGAGGCAATGGAAGTGGAGGAAAGTAGCCCAATTAAAAGTAGATGCCACTCAAGAGCCAATTAAGAGGCCTTTCATTGTTATTCTATGAAGGAAAGCAGTAAATGAAAGAGATGAAGATAAAGTGAGGTCCCTTATCTCAAAAACTGTGATAATACCACAGCTTAGTAAATAAACCCCTAAGCTTGTACCTGAGGCACTGGAAGATGAAGTGACTTGCCAAACATCACAAGGAGCAGCAGTGAGATTTGAACCCTGGCGTCCCTGGTTCACAGCTGTTCTAACCACTTCACAATATGACTTTTGCTTCATTTCGCCCTGAACCCAGTCTACCCATAGGAGTCCCAGGCCAGTTCAGGGGCTTCATTGACTGGAAATAAATACGAAGATATAGTTTTTCTGGGATATCTTTTTATTGCTACATTTACTTTTTGTTTTCTATCACCTGTGCTAACATCTGGTTGTGTCTCTTTCCCCGGGCCTGGAGTTATACAGAGCTACAGTGGGTCTTATGTGTTTCCAGTTTTCAGCCAAGGACCTTAGAAGTTCAGAGCAGAGAACTGTAGAGTGGAAAAGTCAGGAGGCGTCAAGGCTGAGTTAGCGGGCTTGACGGAGCTGTGGACTGGGGAGTCCATGGCAGGGACATTCAGATTACATAGTACATGTGGTTTACAAGTCGTATCTGCTTGCTTTGTCAGTCCAGTTTTAGACAGAGTTAAATTTGCTTATAAAACCCAGCATGGCATTTTTCCCGAGTGGATATTATCAGACAGTTGTCAGCAAAATGCCTGATGATGTCACTTTATTTCATCCTAGAATTCATAAACAGGGTTTCATTTAATTTTTCATTTTTTGAGGTAACCTCCCTCTCTCTCTCCCCCCCCAAAAAACCCTCCAGATTTGGAAAAACTGCATTCTGTTTTAATATAAAAACTATAACAACCTGGCATGATGGGGGTTTTAGGGAAAAATGAAAAGACCAGTTATGGGATGTCAGTAATTGAAACGTGTTTGACAGGGAAGAAAGTCATCTTAAGCTTGAAGGAGTACTAAAAAACACTCAGGATATGTAGCACAAAAATATAGCACTTTTTACCCTTAGAAAGAGAAAAACCTTCCCACACGTTTTACAATGCATCTCATAGACCTTTTGTGTCTTTCTTCCAAAAACACAGGAGACGATTTTGTGACGTGCTTCACAAGCAATGGTGTCAGTTCTAAGCTGAGCTCTGTCTGGCGCTGTATTAAGCAGCACTGGGCACCGCTGGTGGGGGGAAAGGAAGGAGACCCCCCCCAGCCTACCTAAGGAGGCGCCCTGCTCGTCCGGCTCACTGACGGCTGTGTGCGTGGGAGCCGTCGGCGCTTCGCAGCTGGCACACCTCACCATCATGCTCATCGGCTGTGTGGCATGCTTGCAAGAGTGCGCCACGTCTGGCCACGTGGCCCGCTGGCCCTGACATCCCCCTCAGCCTCTGAATCCCCTCCAAAGGGAAGAGGCGCAGGCTCGCCCCCGTCTCGCTTGTTCCGTGGCTCGGCTGGTCTATTCAAAAGAAGCTGGGGGGGGGGGGGAGGAGGAAGAAAGGAGGGTTAGAGGCACGGGGTTAAAAGACAGGCTGCCCCACTGGATGGCAGTCTTCCTCCTTCCCCCCTCCCCCCCAAAGCCACAGCACCATGTTACTCCCACCCTCTTTTCCCCTGTGAGAAAGCTTAACCAGGATGCAGGTGTCCGGTTCTGTTAGCGAGTTAATCACAATTGCCTGGACGGCAAAAAAACAAAATTTCTTTTACTGTAATATTTGTCGCCAAGTTGTGGCGATTGTGCCACATGTTCTGTAGGCTGCGGCATGGGAGTGGGGTACCCAGGATGGGGGGGGGGGGGGGGGAGGGGAGGTTAGCCGGGCAGGGGAATGTAACCGCCAGGGTTTGGATGCTGGCTGTGCCTCCTGCTCCTGGTTTGTTGGCAGCCTCGCTTGGATGGGGTGAGCGGCCCATGAACTGCCCGGCTACTAGTTTTCCCTAAAGGACCGTGGCCTTGTTTGCTTGTGCCAGGCTAACTAGTCCAGGCTGGCGGGGCAGGCTTGGCTCTCCTTTCCCTTTCCTCACACACAGCAGGTCTCACCTACCTTGTTAGTAATTATGTTATTGCTTAATAAAGCTGCAGCCGTGTTGTTTATCCCAGTTGATTTCTATATCGGCCATCTTCTTTAAGCATGTTGACCCCTTATTTCAGCGAAGCCCCTTCCTCTTCTCCATACACTGTGGGAATGGTCGGGCCTGCCCTGGTTAATATTACTTTATCTCCATTATTTCTGTGAGATGCTCACTAAATAACTTACCTCAGCCCTACCCAGGCTTGTCTTGGAGAAAGATGTCACTTTGACCTTTTCATTCCCGTCCCCAAATACTTCTGGCTAGTAAATCTGTCAAGAATTAGTTTTAATTGAATCTGAAGAGTCAATGTAACACTGAAGGAACAGATGCTTTTTTTCATTTGTAAAATGCAGAAACATCGACTTCTACTCTGAAATTGCCCCTGTAGAAGTATCAGTTTTTATGTATTAATTACTGTGGACATTTTCTGGCAGTTTATACCTTAGTGGCATTAAATGAGATCCTGAAGCCAAGCAGAACACCCTTTCTTTTCCAGGGTATTAAAGGGAAATACTTCACCCTGGAGGTTATGAATTCCTTTTATTAACATAATGCTGACATTTTAAATTTAACATACAACTAAAGACATCATTATTTTAATTTAAAAATCATTCCTGTGATGCCATGAGAACATTTTGTTCACTTCAGAACAACGAGATAATAAAGCTGTGATATAAACAGAATATTGAATGAATCAGAATGCAGAATTCTTGCCCATTTTATGAAACTCCCATGAGTTTTATAATTGGATAAAATGAATGCTCAAAAGTTCCCTGATATGGATTATTACATTGCAGAAGTTGGATGATATGTCAAAGTTTCCTACTTACACCGGGATCAATTTTCAAAGGGTTACGATAACTGGATGATTTTAGCCAGTTACCTTTAAGCAAATTTGCAGCCCAACCTAACCAGCGGGAGAACATTTTGGAAAACAGAGGTTTAACTGCCTAACGCCTGAATTTAGCAGGTTAAATGTTTTGCAGATCTACTTCGCTGGAATTAAAAGTCTCCCTGAGTGAGATGATAACCCATGCGGCAGCTGGGGAGAAGCAGCACTCTGATCACTTTTCCCAGTGCACTCCCAATTTGAACAAAATCTAAATTAATCCTAAATTAATTGGAACAGAAAGCGGCCAGTGGAACATGTAACTCCCTCTTCCTTTTCCTGTTTCAAATTTTCATGGCTCTATTCTCGAAGTAGCACCCACATGGTGGTCATCATGGGCATGGTGAACACGAGAGATGGTAGAGGTCCTGATATCCATTGCCATGGTCCTAAATATATTTGGATTAATGCATTAGTCTTCAAACTACATTCAAGCAGCTCTTCCTGTTCTAGTTTCTCTTGGAAAACTGTAATTCAGCCAGGAGTGGCAAGCAGTGCTGGTTTAATATCAGTTTAATCAGAAATGTTCTTGACCCCATGAGTACAAATATTTGAAAAACTCCAAATAGAAACTTTTATAAAAGCAGAGATGTAAAAAAAAAAGGGCTGTAAAAAAAAACAAAAAAAAAACCCGCAAATATTTGTTATGACCTGAGCAAAGATATTCAGAGCATGCAGGAGAAGGAACTACCACGGATACTCCATTAATGTGTTCCATTCTTCCCACAGACTTGCATATGAACACTGATTTACCATAAGATATATGCATTTTATTCCTTTTATTTAATTAATTATTTATTTATTTATTTAAGTTATTTTTAATATACTGATGCTCAAGACAAGGTCTTATCGTACCGGTTTACAATAAACAAGGGGGGAAACCAGTTAACACAGGAAGCGAAAGTTACATTAAAACAGGGAGGTCGAACATGGCTGTTTGAAGAGAAAAGGATAGATTAACAATTTCTATTCTAAATGTATAGAAGACCCGAACAGCAAGGAGCGGTTGCTTCTCTGTTAAACTTAAATACATATTTCCATAGTGGAGATTCAATTGTAATGTTAATATACATGAGCGGTTCTAGAATAGCAGATACTTAATGCAGCTGGAAGAGGACATCAACCGGGGGGGTGGAGGTCCTTGCGGGTACCATGGGTTTCTTCAGCGATAAGCTTGGGCAAAGAGCCAAGTTTTCAGTTTTTTTCTGAATGTGAGATGACAATGTTCCTGGCGTAGGTCTGGTGGGAGAGAGTTCCAGTGATGTGGTCCCGCAGTGGAAAGCGCTCGTTTTTCGATGGAGTTATGTTTAGTGGAACTGCTGGGAGGAATTTGTAGGGAGCCTTTGTATGCAGATCTGGTAGGCCTTGATGAGGAGTGTAATTTCCTTTTCTAGCTGCCTTTTCTAGCTGCCTTTTCTAGCCTTTTCTAGCTGCCTTTGATCCAGATATGATGAGGAGTGTAATTTCCTTTTCTAGCTGCCTTTCATCCAGATATGTTTCCTTCAATCTGAAGCTGATGTGAAACCACTTCAGAAAATCTGCTGCAACCAGATACTTCCCATTACTACCTAACTTTGAAGTAATTTTGTGAGAAAAATAGGAAAACTAGCTTCAACAAACCCTGTTTATTTATATAACATCACGACGTAGTTTTAGGAACCTTCCCATATTTTCAAATACCAGCTTCCATTTGCAATACAGAAGTTGCTTTTATAGAGTTAGTGACACATCTCTCATCATAGATCTAGGAGCTCACATTTTTACTAATCACTTTGGTGTATCTTACCTCTTATGTTAACCTGTGCAACAATCACAATCCAAATCAAAGGCTCATTTTCTTTTCATTTATAATTTTACATCCTCTCTGTGGCTCAGTTCATTCTGTTACACCTCTTGTAAATTTTCACTGTCCATACCTTCTATAGGCATGGAGACCCTTTTTTCAAATGCATAGCTTTCACTTGTCAAACACAAATCTCACAGATCCATATTAGTATGTATCCCTACGACTGCAGGGAAATCATACAATACATGCAGCATTACTGATGTGCGGCACATTAACAAGTGGTACTCATTCATACAGACCACTTAAAACACTACTCTATACAACAGCTTTCTTCTACACAAGCTATTGTACACATATAATCACATACTACCTTATATTCTGGCAAACATGTAACACTTTCATATACATTGCAATGCTTATGTTTTCCACCATATATAGCATAACACTAAACAGCTTCTTTAGCGACTTATACCACAAACTATATATACAAACAACACAGGGAGAATATCAACTACATGTGGCAGCATATACATGTATACTTGACTGCGCATAGTTTTAACCATAGTATTTCATAACCTGTGTGTATCACATAATGCGCGTATCTTGATCCCGCAACATACACGCATATTTATGCTTACACACGAATATATGCAATACATTGAAAGGGAGTACTTCAATACATTGAACACACGTACTTTTACTACCTATTTTATGTGTGAAAATAAAGTGGCATTTATTTGCAAAAAACATGGGGGTAACCGGCACAGAGCGGCAGTTACTACCCTTAAGAGAAACATGGGGGTAACCTGCACAGAGCAGCAGTTACTACCTTGGGAAGCTTGCTGGGCTGGGCAGACCAGATGGACTATTTTGGTCTTTTTCTGCCATCATTACTATGTAACTATATAGGAAAGTGACTTGTAAACGGAGATGATGTGCACATGAACAACACTGATCTCCATTAAATTTCATTCTCCCCAAACTTACATATGGCAATCCTAGAGTCACTCTTCGGAGCCTGAGTTGCCACGCAACATGAATGGCACACTGATGAGCTCAGACGTATTTGATTATCAGCAAAACTTTCTACTCCCAGAATTCTGTAAACTGGGGTTTTCTGTGGTTTTTTTTCAAAATTACCTTTCATTAATATGTCAGGAGTCACTGTAGATAGATTTTCCATATAATTATTTGTAATTGCCAGTATTTTAAATAAATTTATGGAACTTTCATTTTTCAAATTGTAATGAAAGATGCCAGATTTATAGCACTAGACGCCAAAGTCCTGCATTTTTAACTCAAACCACATAGAGATGGTCAGCAGTGGTGTAAGTTTTCCCACTTTGCCTTGGCAAATGTTGAAGGGGATCATTCTCTGAAGCTGAAAGGGTAATTCAGCTTTCATGCCTATTGGCTTTACCTTCCACCTCTAATTACGATGGTGTATTTTGAGTGATGTCAGTTATCCACTAGACACTAGACTGCAGTCATCAGCTTTTCCCACATAGGTTACTAAACAGCTGCTACAGAGTACGAGACAAATTTGATACAGCAGTCAAGCTGGTGAAAGGGTCTGTAAGTTTTATAGGTATTGTAATTTCAAGTTAGATTGCCACTAATACCAGTATCACTTGAACAACACATACATCACAAGAAAGTGAGCAATGAATGTAAGCAGGTGGAAGCAATTTTCTCCTAGTCTTTATGCAGACATAAGGTTAGCGCCGCAGATTAATCTGTTTCTCAGTTTCTTAATATGAAAAAGATTTGTCCGTGTATTGATTATTCATAATTTTTATTGACTGGGGGAATGAGACTAATTTGGTCCTGTTAGCTGTCAGTTTTTTGAGTCCACTTCATACTTAAGTTAACGTGAATCAAAATATCTTGCTGCATCTAGCTCAGTTGATATGCCTTCCAGCGATGTAAGTCTATGGAAATGTTTCATACTACTGTACAGAAAAAGTGCTGGGAATCCCGGCCACGGGCCGCCGAAGCCGGGTCCCCCTACCTTAGCCGGCAGACGCCAGTCTCTGCCGTCCTCTGCGGCCCTGCTGGGCAGACCGCACCAGGCCTCTGCTGCAGCGTTCTCCCCACGAGAGAGACAACACCGACTGCTTCCTGGGCTCCTCCTCCTTAGGCACGCGTGCGCGGCCTAGCCTGAGATTTAAAGGGGCCTCAGCGGGAAACCTTGGCCTGGCCTCCAACGATGATATCACCGCCTGGGGCTATTTAAGCCCACTTCCTGCTTCTCTGCTTTGTCTTGGCAACAGGTCAGCTCGAGAGAGTAGCTAATTGCTTGTTCCTGCATTCCAGCCTCCGTTCCTGTGTTCCTGCTTGTTCCAGTCGCCGTTCCTGTGTTCCAGCTTGTTCCAGTGCCTTTTCCCGAGTTCCTGTGTTTCTGCTCCTGTGATTCCACTCCTCCTCCAGTTCCTGTCTTCGGTTGTCTCCTCGGCTCTGACTTCGGTTTGTTCTCTGGTTCCTGCTTGTCTTCTGCCTGCCCTGACTTCTGGCCTGGTTTACCGTGTTGTACCGCTGCTGCCCGCCTTGACTCCTGCACCATCTCCATTCTTCTGGATCTCTGCCAGCCTCGACTCGGACTGTCTCCTGGACTCTCCTTGCCAGGAGACCTTTGCTTAAGTCCTGCCAGCCCCAGCACCCAAGGGCTCAACCTGCAGGGAACGAGGGCTGGTAAAGGTGAAGCTCTAGTAAATAACTGATTCACATCTACCCGTTCTAGACCTCTCATGATTTTAAACACCTCTATCATATCCCCCCTCAGTCGTCTCTTCTCCAAGCTGAAAAGCCCTAACCTCTTTAGTCTTTCCTCATAGGGGAGCTGTTCCATCCCCTTTATAATTTTATCGCCCTTCTCTGTACCTTCTCCATCGCAACTATATCTTGTTTGAGATGCGGTGACCAGAATTGTACACAGTATTCAAGGTGTGGTCTCACCATAGAGCAATATCGAGGCATTATGACATTTTCCGTTTTATTCACCATTCCCTTCCTAATAATTCCTAACATTCTTTTTGCTTTTTTGACTGCAGCAGCACACTGAGCTGACAATTTCAATGTATTATCCACTATGATGTCTAGATCTCTTTCCTAATGTGGAACCTAACATTGTGTAACTATGATGGTTATACAATCCATTGAGCTATGTTTGTAAATAGGATTTATAAATTGAATGAATACATAAATATATTTTAGATTACAACAAGTTATAAAAACGTGTTAGTATTTGATATATGCAAAACATGTAGTGGTAGTGGACCCTTGAGCCGAGGAAGAGCTGGTGTTACCTGCTGGGAGGAGCCTGGCAGGTCCTACTGTCGGCAGGTGGAGCTGGCTGTGCAGGAACACAACTGGAGGTTCACCAATACCAGCCCTTGTTCCCCTTACGTTGAGCCCTCAGGTGCCAGGGCCAGCTGGGCTTAGGCACAGACCCCTGCAAAGGTGAAGATCTGAAGAAGTGAAGACGTGACAAGCCAACGATGGAGAGTGAGACAGACCAGCAGTAAGCAACAGCCTCAGAAACAGGCGAAGGTCGGAGGCAAGTGGAATCCAGTCAGAGTTGAGGTCCAGGCAGAAGGCTGGGGCAGGCAGAGTTTAAGAGCAGTGTCTGAGTCCAGGCCAAGGCCAGAAATCTGTCTGCAAAGCAACAAGAGGCAGAGAGAAGAACGGAGCGTGAGGAGCAGCACAAGCAGGAACAAAGACACTGAAGACTGAAAAAAAAGAACCAAAGACTGATAATGCAGAGAATAGGAACTCAAGCAGACGAACCAAAGGAACCAGGAAGAACTCAGAAACATCAGACAGAAGATAAAAACCAGGAACCAGAACACATGAAGGCAAAGCACTACTTCAAAGAAGCTGACCTATTGCCGAGGCATGGAGGAGTGAAGGTCCCAGCCTTTTATAGAGTAGGGCTGATGATGCATCAGGAGGTGCCATCTGGAACTTCCCACCACTAGATCAATAAGAGCTGATCCATTGGCATGCTCGCATCCTAAGGAAGGCTGAGCTCCATAGCTTCAGCAGCCCTTCGCTGTACAGGGAGAGGAAGGCCTGCAGAGGCAGCGCAATGTGGTGCCAGGAACATGAGGTGGGGACCCAAGGGTAGATGCAATTGTGTGTGCTCCCACAGGGAGGTTGGCCGCGATGCCGGGAAAGCACTTGGTTGGGCCCAGGCTGTAAGTAAGAGCAACAGGCTGCAGAATGGAACCATGGCCCGTCAATTGCTGACAAAAGGGTTACAGGCAAGAAGTCACAGCTTAGAGGTTTCATATACCAGCATTTTGTTTGGCTAATTTCAGGAGTTAGTCACCCAAACCTTGTTTCGATGGTCCCGCAGCTCAAACATCTGCAGGATAGAAAGAGATGACCATGGGGCTGAGAGGAGGCCATGACGCTGTTCTTGGGACATGGTTAAAATGTTGGCTAGTCAGCACTGATGGGTCAACATTATCGGTTAACTCTGGCTGGCCAAATAGGAGGCCTAAAATTAAGCAGACAACTTTGTCTGGTTAACTTTAGACTGGAAATTCATTCCAACCCTATTTGAGATGAATATCCAGACAAAGATGTTTGGTTAACTTTGTCCTTGTATGGCCATCTGAATATTAGGCTCCTAGTTCAAATAAGATGTAGCATAACCCTTTCTTCCTCTTTGCTTTATGCCTTCAAGATCAATTTTGCAGATGTAGTAGCTAATTGTATAACACTTGTTAAAGATCATTCATTTGACTATATGCAAGGCTACATAGTGTTCATTCAATGTCTTAAGGCATGTTCATTTTAAGGAAAACAAGTTCCCACACATTAGGCACTTAGCCAGACAAATTCCAGGATTTAAAATTTCCCATTTGCTGAATGCGCCTCTTTTATCCATCTAAGTAATTGCCTGGAAAATCTTAGCCAGATAATCCAAAGGTGTTCCGGGAGCATTCCCCGGACAGAGTTGAGTTTTCCAGCTAAGTTAGCTGGATAATGTCGATATTCAGCATCTGGCTAAGTTAGTCAAATAACTTTCGGAATGCCTTAAAGCATCCTCCAGTTATTTGGATAAACTTATCTGGCTAACCTGTCGATAAGTGAGAATATTCAACCGTGCTTCTTCATCAGAATCTACAATTACGCAACTTCCTCAATCAGCACAACCTGGCTACCATGATTCATGCACTAATCCCCAGTCAAATTGACTACTATAGCTCACTACTGAATGGCATCTTTCATTACAGTTTGAAATGCCTTGAACTCCTGTATAACATTGCGGCCAGAATTCTGTAGGGGCCAAAACCACTAACCACATCAGTCCCATCCTACACAAATTGCACTTGCTTCCAGCAAAAACCAGCATAAAATTCAAAACCCTCTGCTTAATCTTCCAATATGAGAATAGACAGGATCCAGAATATTTCTCCCTTATTCAGGCCTTTCACACACCCTCCAGAAATCTCCGTTCCTCACAAAAAGTCCTTCTATCCTCCCCCACCTTTATCATTGGCAAAATTGTACTGCTCAATACTATGAGCTTTCGCTGCTATGCACCGAAAACCTGAAACAAGGTACCTCTATCTTACTTTCCAGAGAGAAGCAAAAGCTTGGCTGTTAAACCAAGCCGTTCCCCACCCTATTAGTTAATGAGTATTAAGATCCAATATGGCAGGACATTTATGCAAGACTCACTGCACACGACACTCTAGCATATGCTGCTGTTAAGGCATCTGTAAATCTATTTTAAGCAGATGGTAATCTGCTTTGAGGCCATTCTTGGAAAAAAGCAGAATCTTAAATGGTTGTAAATAAATGAATATACTGCTGAAGAGCTGTTTCTACCAGACTTATTCAAGGCCTGACCTGCTGGCATAAATGTTGGTGCTCTATTCAGAATGTATAACAATGGAAAAACACTGGTAAGAAACACTGGAGCCTTATCCAGAACAACTGACTGAACTTCCACACCTTAAGGCGAATTTTAAAAGCCCTGCATGCGCCAAAGCCAGTAGATACGGGCACAAGGCAGGCCAGCGCTCCCCAAGTGTATTTTATAAGCCGCGTGTTTCTCCTGCTACGCGCACAAGTCAAAAGTTTTTAAAAAGCGAAGGGTGTGCTTATCCAGCTAACTTTAATATTTATCCGGGTATACTCCATGACACTGCTGTGCAGCTGAAAATCCCGTGTAAGTTAGCTGGATAACTTTCAATATTGGCCTCGTAACGGCTTAATATGCCAGGCGAAGGGTGTGGGTGTGGTCTAAGCGGGGCATAGGCAAGTCTGGGGAAGACCAAGAGATGTGCGCATAAATACTCAGGGCGCACAGATGTGCACCGGGGTCCCCTGCTGTGTAACTTTACTACTTCTATGGATGGTGAGTAAGTATTAAAATTAAAAATAATCTAGGGTTGGTGCTAACAGGGGGAAAGAGAGGCTATTAATCTAGTGGGGGGGGGGGGGGGGTTGGAAGACCTATCCCTTACCTGTGTGAACTGGGAATGAACTGGTGAAACTGACAATGGTGCACCCCTTTTACAATCCCCACACTTAGGTGCTGGAAGTGGGATTAGCGCACACCTGTGCGCGCCCATTTAAAATTGCATGCACAGGTGCCCACGCTGCATCCATGGGCATGAGCCGGCAAGCGGGTACACATGTGTGCCCGTGCACCGGTTTAAATGTTACTGTCCTCGGTTGTCTGTTTCCTAGGTAATTTCTTTATTTTGAGGCAGACTGATTTGGTAAAACAAAAGATCACAAACTGTTCCATTTTTGCAGATTACCTTTGTGTTAAATTGTTTTCAAATTCAAGGAATCGACAACAAAAATGCAGACAATTTGGTTCTGGTACAAATCAGAGGCACATAGCAAGAAACAGTTTTAGCTTTTTTTTTTTTGGGAAATTTTTATTTATTAATTTTTCACATATTTGTAACACTCAACATGAAACATTTATGCAGTCCAGCATTATTGCTACCTATCCCCCTTCCTCCCCTAACCCTCCCCTCCCCTAGATGACTTTTAAGTGTATATCCAATAATCATCCTAACGAAGGAGCAACACATGCCAAATCAAACATGATAACAAGACACCGATCCACAAGATGAGTGAGCAACACAAAATATTATCAAAGATCTGAACCAAAATGTGATTGTGGACCCTTAGAAGTGTTGTCTGGACTGTAAGGGTTAGTCTATCCTTGGAACACTTACACACCCAGGGCACTTCTCTCTTCCTGAGAAAGCACCAAAAAGAACGATTGCCAGATTGCTTGAAATGTTTTCTTGCTTCGAGGTGCCAAGGGGTCCATGGAACGATGTTCCAGCATCAAAAGGTCAATCATCCACAACTTCCACATGAGCATAGTGGGGCTTTTTGAATTCAACCATTTTGTAATTCACAATTTTATTGATTTTTTCAAAAAGTATTCATAAATCATACTTTACAGGAAAAAAGAAACAGAAAAACATATGAAGATAACATACAATACTACATCTTCACAAATTACATCATGACATATATGCTTTTCATTAAAGAAACATAAATGATAAATGATAAGAAAAGGCCGGAAATTTAAAGGGAGTATAATTACTATATCTAACAAGGAATAACTGGCTTAACGGTTATAGTAGTATTATACATTTAGGGGCGGATTTTCAGACTCCGCGAATAGGCCTACTTTTGTTTGCGCTCCAGGCGCAAACAAAAGTACGCTGGATTTTAGTAGATACGCGCGGAGCCGCGCGTATCTGCCAAAAACCTGGATCGGCGCGCGCAAGGCTATCGATTTTGTATAGCCGGCGCGCGCCAAGCCGCGCAGCCTACCCCCGTTCCCTCCAAGGCCGCTCCGAAATCGGAGCGGCCTTGGAGGGAACCCTCTAACGCCCTCCCCTCACCTTCCCCTCCCTTCCTCTACCTAACCCACCCGCCCGGCCCTGTCTACACCCCCCCCTTACCTTTCTCCGGGGATTTATGCCTCCTGGAGGGAGAAGTAAATCCCCGCGCATGAGCGGGCCTCCTGCGCGCCGGGCCGCGACCTGGGGGTGGGTACGGAGGGCACGGCCACGCCCCTGGACTGCCCCGGGCCATAGCCACGCCCCCGTACCCGCCCCCAAAACGCTGCCAACACGCCCCCGAAATGCCGCGACGACCGGGCCCACCCCCGACACGCCCCCCTCTGAAAACCCCGGGACTTATGCGAGTCCCGGGGTCTGCGCGCGCCGGTAGGCCTCTTTGAATATAGGCATACCGGCGCGCAGGGCCCTGCTCGCCTAAATCCGCCCGGTTTTTGGCGGATTTAGGCGAGCAGGGCTCTGAAAATCCGCCCCTTAATGTTTGCCTAAATTAACTTGCTGTGAGACAGTAACCACATTCCTAGCATTTAAGAAGGATTTAAGTTGTTCCACTGCTGTAAATGCGAAATTTTTCCCTTTACCTTTAATAAGACACCTGCAAGGGTATCTTAATACAAATGAGTAGCCTAAGGCCACTACTTGAGGTCTTAATTTAATGAATTCTTTTCTTCTTAGTTGGGTGGGCCTAGCAAAATCTGGGAAAATCTTAACCAACTGGCCATAGAAATTTTCTGCCGAGTTTTTAAAGTACGCCCTCATCACAGTGCTAATATCTTTTTCTATGACAAAGGATACTAACAATGTACCCCTGCCCAATATCTCAATCGCCAAACTTTCTATAAATTGGGTAAGATTCTCTAACACTCTCATTTGGTTTCCTATGATTTTCCTTTCCATCTTTGTCAAAAAATAGGCTTTATTCACAATTTATCAAAATCTTTGTCAAAAAATAGGCTTTGTCAAAAAATAGGCTTTATTCACAATTTATTCACAATCTCTCTCAGATGCCCTTGCCTTCTGGAACACATGTCTTGCCAACATCAATGACTTCCTCACCAACATCCACCTCGCTCTAAACTCCTCCAAAACAGAGCTGCTCCTTATCTCTCCTCACCTCCCTCCCAAACCACCGATCTCCAACGATCCAGCTTTCAACGTCATAACACCCCAACCCACAGTAAGAGACCTTGGGATTATCATAGATCAACAACTCAATCTCAAAAAACAGATCAACTCCATCCTCAAAGAAGGTTTCTTCAAGCTTCACATCCTGAAGAAACTCAGACCCCTCCTCCACTATCATGACTTCCGCACCGTCGTCCAAGCCACCCTTTCCTCAAAGCTGGACTACTGTAATGCCCTCTTCCTTGGCCTACCCTCCTCCACCACCAAGCCCTTACAAATGCTCCAGAATGCCATCGCCAGGGTCATCACCAACTCAAGGAAAGCTGATCACATTACCCCAATACTCAAAGAACTCCACTGGCTCCCCATCGCATCCCGAATTCTCTTCAAAATTCTAACCATAGTGCACAAGTCCATCCACTCGCACAATTCCAATTGGTTGGATGAACCCTTTCGTCCTATACGCACTGAACGACCCACTCGCACTGTCAACAAAGGCACCCTCTCCATTCCCCCTTTGAAAAAAGCCCACCTCTCCTCTACTAGGGACCGTGCACTATCCATTGCAGGCCCTAAACAATGGAACACCCTCCCTACCACTCTCAGGCTAGAGCCATGTTACGCCAAGTTCAGAAAAAAACTTAAAACATGGCTCTTCCGACAAGCCTACCCTGATTAAGTACACCGACTTCTGCAAGTATCTTGCCTACGCCTTGTATATTCCTGTAAATAGTCCGTTGCAGTTTTTATTTATTGCTTTAATTCCTCCACCTCCTGCTCTTTGTATACTCCTCCTTGTTCGCCCTCCCTGTTCATTGTAATTTCTACCTTTAAAGTTACATTGTAAACCGGTATGATGTATGCATACTAATACCGGTATATAAAAGTTTTTAAATAAAAATAAATAAATAAATTGGCAATTCAGATTCTTCAAATTTCAAATTCTCCAGGAAAAACTTTTTTAATGTGCTTTGGATATCTTCCCCCAAAGCACGCGGGAAATTCAAGAATCTCAAGTTCAAATGTCTAGTATAATTTTCCAGTGATTCCAATCTCTTGGATTGGGATCCTAGATCTGTAATCAATTTAATATTAACCATTTGAACTTGTGCTGTTTTTTGCTCCACTTCAGACAGCCTTTTTCCAATCTCTTTAAACTGTCCATCCGCCTTAAGATTCAAGGATTGTACTTCAGCTTCCACTTTCTTGTATCTGCAATCTGAACCCTTAACAAACTGGCCAATACTGGCCATCAATTCCCATAGCAAGTCCAGAGTCACCGCCTCTATCCTGTCTTTATCCTATCTGAGATACAGGCACCAGTATTGAATGAAGTACTCCTGGTGAAGCCTCACCAAGGACCTGTACAATGGCATTATCACCTCTTTTTTCTTACTGGTTACTCCTCTCTCTATGCAGCCCAGTATTCTTCTGGCTTTAGCTATCGCCCTAACACATTGCTTTGCCACTTTCAGATCATCAGACACAATCACACCAAGGTCCCACCCAGTCCGTGCACATTAATCTTTCACCACCCATCACATACAGCTTTTTTGGATTGCCACACCCCAGATGCATGATTCTGTACTTCTTGGCATTGAATCCCAGCTGCCAAGTCTTTGACCACTCTTCAAGCTTTCTTAAATCACCTTTCATTCTCTCTATTCCTTCAGGCATGTTCACTCTGTTGCAAATCTTAGTATCATCCACAAATAGACAAACTTTACCTTCTATCCCTTCTACCAGGTTGCTCACAAAGATATAAACAAAACTGGTCCCAAAACCGATCCCTGTGGCACTCCACTTAACACTGTTAATTCTTCAGAATAGGTTCCATTTACCATTACACGTTGTCTCATATCAGTCAACTAGTTTGCAATCCACGCTACTACCTTGGCACCCACTCCTAAGCTTCTCATTTTGTTCGCAAGTCTCCATTGTGGGACCGTATCAAAAGCTTTACTAAAATCCAAGTAAATCACATTCAGCGTTCTTTCCTGATCTAATTCTCTAGTCAGCCAATCAAAAAAAATAAATCAGATTTGTCTGCTAGGATCTTCCCCTGGTGAATCCATGCTGTCTCAGGTCAAGCAACCCACTGGATTGTAGATAGTTCATTACCCTTTCTTTCAGCAGAGTTTCCATTAATTTTCCCACCACTGAGGTGAGGCTAACCGGTCTGTAGTTTCTAGCCTCCTCTCTGCTCCCATTTATGTGAAGCGGGACCACCACCGCTCTTCACAAATCTTATGGCACCACTATCTATTGAATAGGTCCTTCAGCAGACCCACCAGAACATCTCTGAACTCTCTCAGTATCTTGGGGTGTATCTCATCCAGCCCAATGGCCTTGTCCACTTTCAGTTTTCCTAGCTTTTCCCATATATCTCTTCTGTAAACGGAGTATCTTCTACTCCAAACCCATCTACAGTCTTTCTCCAGGGTCTTCTTTAGTGAAAACTGAACTGAAGTATTTGTTTAATATTTCAGCCATTTCTTCATCTTTCTCTACACATTGATCTTTGTCACCTTTCAATTTCACTATATCACTTCGGACCTTTCACCTTTCTCTGATATATCTGAAAAATGTTTTGTCATCTCGCTTTACCTTTTTGGCAATCCTTTCTTCTGCTTACCTTTTTGCTTTCTTGATTTCTTTTTTCATCTCCCTCAGTTTCACCAGATATTCTTCCATGTGTTCCTCTTTTTGGGATCCTTTATATTTCCTGAATGCTGCTTTTTTTTGTCACTATTTTATCAGCCACATCCTTTGAGAACTAGATTGGTTTCTTATTTCTTTTACTTTTGATTACTTTTCTAACATATAGATGTGTTGCCTTTGTAATTGCTCCTTTTAGTTTGACCCACTGTTGTTCCATCTCTCTCATTTTCTCCCAGTCTTCTAATTCTACCTCCAGGCACATTCCCATTTTGACAAAGTCCATATTTTTTAAATTCAAAACTTGGATCTTTGTGTTACCTCTCTGTATCCTATATACGATATCAAACCATACCATTAGATGATTTTATTTATTTATTTATTTAACAGTTTTATATACCGACCTTCATAGTAAATAACCATATCGGACCGGTTTACAATAAACAAAGAATATAACTGGGGTAACAATTCAAGTAAACAAAAGTAAACAGTAGGTAGGAATGAGTCAAAAGTTACAATTAACAGGGTAAGCGAACTTGGAAGCTTGCAATAAGCTGGAAAGAAGATAAGACAGGAAATAAATATGAAGTTATATCATAGGGCGCACGGGCTGAAGCTTAATGGTGCTTTAACCTGGAAGATTCAGAGTCCATTCGTGAAGTGTAATCACCATAACGGGTAAGCGTGAGGACAACTAGTGATTGTCTGGTGGGTCGGCGAAGGCTTGGTGAAAGAGCCAGGTTTTGAGTCTTTTTCTAAAAGTTAACAGGCAAGGCTCCACTCTAAGACTTGAAGGGATGCTATTCCATATGGATGGGCCAGCTATCGAAAAAGCTCTGTCTTTGGTCATCGAGAGGCGTGATGCTTTAGTAGGGGGAAATTTCAGGGTGCCTTTTAGAATATCTCTAGTTGGTCTGTTAGAGGAGTGGAGTTTGAATGGGATTTCCAGGTCGAGTTGAAGATGATGATGGATAGTTTTATGTATTACGGTGATTGATTTATATAGGATTCTGAAATTAACTGGTAACCAGTGTAGGTTCCTGAGGATGGGAGAGATGTGTTCGCCACGACTGGTACTTGTCAGCAATCTCGCCGCTGCATTTTGTAACATCTGTAGTGGTTTGACAGTGGATTTGGGGAGGCCTAGGAAAAGGGCACTGCAGTAGTCTATTTTGGCGAACAGTAGCGCTTGGAGGATTGTCCTGAAGTCGCGGAAGAATAAGAGTGGTTTGAGTCGTTTTAGAATCTGTAATCTGAAGAAACAGTCTTTGGATGTTGTGTTGACCATTCTCTTCAGGTTTAGACGATTGTCTAGTATTACCCCGAGATCTCTAACCTGCTTGCAGGTACTGTGAGGGATTCAAAACTTGAATCACTGGTGCTGAGTTGGGTACCCACCTGGACATTAGAGACATAATCCCCATTAGTGAGCACTAAGTCGAATATAACTTCCTCCCTCACGGGTTCTATTACCATTTGTTTGAACAGAGCCCCTTGAAGGGCATCCACTATCTCTCTACTTCTGGTAGATTCCACAGAAGGGATTCTCCAGTCTACGTTCGGCAGATTAAAATCTCCAACAATCAACACTTCTTCCTTCTTTCCCACCTTTTGGATGTCTAGAACCAGATCTCTGTCTAGTTCTTCTGTTTGAATATTCACTATAATGTTTTTAATAATACACGGAAGCCTGTGGAGGCTCATAACATAAGATTTTATATTTTTCTAAGGAAGTTCAAAGTGCTGTGGAAGCAGCAACATTAGATAGCATTATTCTTTGCCAACCAAAACAATAAATAACCTTTGTATGGTAATGCTACCAACGATGCTAAATATAGTACTCAGTGTAGTGAGTGCCTAAACTGGAACCTGTCTTTTCCAATAGCTGAAAAAAAGTACTATAGCCCAAAATCCCCTACATATGATGATGTAGTGGGCTTTTCTTCTTTGGGGAAGGTGATTCATAGTTCATTGCAGGGGGTCATCAAGAACTTCCTTAGTCAGAACTGATTACAAGGAGACACACATTGCTTTGCTACATGTCCTCGTGGCCAGTTAAGAAGAAAGAAAAGTTTGCAATATTATAGATTGCTTTCTTGGTGATATTCTTCTGAATTTCTGTATTGCATGCTTTGAAATCTCTCTATTTCCCAAGGTTTGATATTGATAGTCTGTATTAAGTAGCTGTGTTTGTGTTTATAAATTTTAAAAAAGGCTGGTATCAACAAGCCCTAAAAAAAAAAAAAGATGATAGTGCATCTATTTTTACTGGAGTGGTTTACAGTAGCACTACAGAAGCAAGTTAACTTTCAATGAATTATTTCTAGGAATGTACCTTCTTTCAATATGTGATTACCGTAATGGATCAGATACCTTAGTAAGGCTGCCCTAGTACTTACGTGCAAACAGAATGGGCAAAAAATTACTGCTATGGAACAAATAATCCTAAGTCATTTTGCATTTTGGCAGGGAAGCTGGGTGGGGAGACCCAAATATGGGAAATCAATAAATAAACGGCAATTGTTATAAAAGCAGATATTTGGGAGATGTTTGGCGATAAAAAGATATTTGTCATAGCCGTAAAAAAAATGTTCAACGTTTACAAAAAGAAAACAGCACAGATGTCCTGTTAACATTTGCCACTTTGCCCCTGGACATGCCCACAAATGCATACACAACTTTTATTCACCTCCCAGCACCTTCAAACATGAACACACTGCATAGAAGGCCTAAGTCCTGGTTGTAGCATTGCTGTGATCATTCAGCTCCTACTACTGCCTATCGGAGCAATTCTGATACTTTTAAAACTTTTTGTGCTTGCTAGAAAAACCGAAAAGCTAATTGAAATAGATCCTCGTTTTTCTTTTTATCACATGCGGCTCACAAAATAAATTAGCAACTTTTCCGTATTTTTAAACACTGGCTGAAAATTTTCATACAAGAATCATTTTTGAAGGGTCAATGCCCCAATGGATTATCATGGTGCTCGCATTTTTAAGCACCAAAAGCGCAAAGAAGACTTCATTTGGTCATAACAATTATTACTGAAATGACTTGTGTCGCAGACTGTTGTTAAAATTATCCCCCCCGAAGCAGCCGGACTGGCGAAACACGGGTCCGTGTTGGGGACTGTTGTCAAACACTGTGTTTCACTGAAAGGAGTCACCGTGATGAAATAAAAGAACTTTAAAATGCTATGTTATGACCAAGTGAAGTCTTCTTTGCGCTTTTGGTGTATACAATAGAATTGCAGAGTGCATTTTTGCTCAGTGATATACTGGGCTCGCATTTTTAAGATCATTTTGGCCCATCCCTAGGCCTTCATTAATCTATATAATATGCACACCTTCTCTTATCCTATTCCAAGCCCAGTTTTATTTGCAATCACAACTTTACTCCCTCTCTCACATTCATTCAGTAACAAGTTACACACTCACACTTGCATTCCACACATTTCCTACATGCGTGCAAAATGTATATATACATATATGCATCTCTCAGCTACTAACACAGTGCACATCCTTGGAACTGTGTCTCACCAGGATTGTAGGGATATTGAAAGTCTACTTGGGTACACTGCACTGCTAAATTGGCAAGCATGACTTACTCAGACTAACTACCGGTAGTTATGGCTGTGCTTCTCAACCTTTTTAATTTCATGACCACACTTTCAAGTTTTCTCAATCCTTGTGGCACACGGAACCGGATTTTGCGCAATTCTACCCAGCATCTCCCCTGCCCCTCCAATATCACCACCACCATCATTTACAGGAGGAGAGTAGCATCCCTTGCCCGTGTGTGTGTGTGTGTGTCACATTCTGGTGACTTTAATTTGGCATCTGAACATGTGGGGCCCGCAGGTCCTGAGAGATTCCCGGACCTCGTAAATTCAGGAATCAGAATAAAGCCAGTAGAGGAGGCATACATAGCAAAGAAGCACCTCTCTCTACCTATAAGTGGGAAGAAGGGAGGGAGGAAAGGGAAGGTTATCAGATTTCTGGTAGGTGAACACCTCTACTCAGTCTGGGTAAACTTATGCATGACCATGGCATACACTTGGGGTGGGCAACTCCAGTACTGGAGGGCTACAAACAGGTCTGAATTTCAAGATATCTACCATGAATATGCATGTGATATATTTGCATATAATAGAGTTAGTACATGCGATATGCCTTATACATATTCATGGTGAATATCCTGAAAACCAGCCCTGTTTGTGGCACCCCAGGACTGGAGCTGCCTACTCCAGATATACACACATTAGTTTACCCACATATCAGGTGGACAATTTCGTAGAAGGCCATTTCTGCATGTAAAACACTCTTTTACCCTTCCTATACTTTCTCTTCCTTTAATCTTTCTGCGTTCTTTCCTTGATTCTCTTCTCTTCTTCCTTTCGGTTCTTGTTTTCTCCTTCCTCTTCCTATCTTTCCTCCTTTCCCCATCCCCTTCAACCTCTATTATCTCCCAACATTTCTCCCTCCATCCCTAGTCTTCTCCCTCTCCCTCATCACAGCCTTTTTTACATCTCCATCCACTCTATATCTAGCCAATTTGCCCTTTCCTTCCATCCTGAGCCCTCTTTCCCTCTTTCTCTCCCACCCTACTAACCAGTATTTTCTCCCTTCTTCCCAATGCAAGGTTTTCTTAATTTATCTATTTATTTATTTAGAACTCTTATATTCTGCTGCTTCCAGTAAATTCACACAGTGTGGATAACAGAAAAACAATTATAATATTATTTAACATTCCATATAAACACAATTTAAGATACAGTAAATCACAATACATTTAAAACACATTTTGTTAAACATTAAAATATATTAAAAAATCTGTGCCTCACTCATATATTTCTTTAAATAACAAAGCTTTAAACTGTTTTCTAAATTCCTTCAGCTCCTGCACTTCTCTCAACTTATTGAGCAACTTATTCCTTGAAGGTACAGCTGCATATGAGAAAGCCCTTGACCATGTTTTCTCACAAAAGGAATCTGTAATGACCATTTTCCTTCTAAACACATAGACCTAGAGGGAATGTACCATTAAATACTATGTCGTAGAAAACATGGTTGTTAAGCCATAAGAAATTTAAAAATGATCACCAACAAGCTAAATTCCAATCTCAATTTGACTGGAAGCCAATGGAGATCTCTCAACACTGTTGTTATATGCGGCTACCGTGGGAGACCATTCAATAAGCAAGCAGTGGCACGCTAGACTAACTGCAAGGGAGATATTCAAGTGCTACTTAGCTGGATAACTTGGGCTTATCTGGCTACTGCTGAATATCCAGCTATACCACTTATCCTGCTAAACAGTTAGCCATATAGTCAGTGGGTGGTGCTAGCTATCCAGCAACCTTATGGGGTCATTTATCAAAATGTGCTAAGCCCCATAAATGAATGCGATAGCACCATATCGTATGGTGTGATGCAAATTTGAAAAACAGGAGAAGTGGGCTGGGTTTGCCTTTCTGTGATAGTTGATTTGAAGCTCTGGGAGAGGAAGAGAGATTGGCCATGATGTGTTTTCCCTAGCTAGGTATTTATATCCCTATGGGAGGCCTACCTAGTAACTCGAGGTGAGGTTTAGGTATTAGTGTAGGGGGTTAGGGGCCACTTTGACATTCAATGTGAGACGTACGAACAGAACAGTGGTCTCTTGTGAAGATTTGAAGGCCTTTGGAGTGAGGAAACTCACCCAAAGATGAGATTTGGGCAATGTTATCTCCACCTAGCTTGTTGTTACCCAGGTAGAGAGTCCATCAAGCTAAGTTGAGAAAACATTGCCCAAATCTCATCTTTGGGAGAGTTTCCTGACTCCGAAGGCCTTCAAATCTTCACAAGATTGTGGCGTTCATCAAAACTTGATTTTTTTGTTTCAACCACTTCTTTAGTAAGGCCCACAATTGCTTTTTCCAGCGATTGCAATGCACTCTATATGGTTGATAAGGAAATTTCTGTAGTTGGGAGTATAATTCTCTGAATCTTAGAGGTTTCCTTCCCATCACCTCCT
The DNA here is from genome assembly GCF_901001135.1 of Rhinatrema bivittatum. Lineage (NCBI taxonomy): Eukaryota > Metazoa > Chordata > Amphibia > Gymnophiona > Rhinatrematidae > Rhinatrema > Rhinatrema bivittatum. The sequence continues at coordinate 48,106,337 of NC_042620.1, read as the reverse complement.
CCTCCCATTGTGACCCCGGCACCAGCTTCCAGGCCCGAACTTCCCGGCCTTTCCATAAGACACAGTCCCAACCACCATTTCCCCTCTGGGGCTGTACCTTAGGCATTTGCTCCGAGGTAGTAAATCCATCAGGTGTTAATCCTTGCCCGGCCGCTCCTTCCCTTCCTTGGGTTTCCCGGATGGGTCTGTGGTATATCTTCCTTCTTCGTCGCATCCTGGAGGTGCCAGTCTATTCAAAGATCCGGGGCTCAAAAATGTTTCCAATGTCAAGGAGGGCTGCTCGAGCTCCCCAGCTGCCCCCTCAGCGACAAGCTCTCCCGGGGTTGAAGGCGATGCCACCGCAAAAAAGCTCCTTATATGGGGTTGATTTAAATCCAACGGGGTAGAGGTAATCTCTGTTCCCTGTACCCTCGCCTTCCTTTTGGTGTGTGACATTCTTCTAATGCTGCAATAAAGTAGAAGGAAAAATTTGGGAGCTTCTCACCGATGTGACTGCTCAGTCAGCCATCTTGTAGGCATCTCCTGAATTGTTGGTCTTTTTCTAATTTGGATTTGCCCAGGGAATCCTTTTTTTTTTTTTACTTTCTTCTCTCTCCCTGATTCTCTCCCTCCACCCTGAGTCCTCTTTCCCACTCCATTTGCCTGCCCTTGATCCAGGGTCTTTCTTTTCACTCCCTCTTCCTATCCCATGTCATCTGTGATACTCCCTCTTCCTATCCCATGTCATCCCTGATACTCCTCTTCTTCTCTCTTCCATCTTTTCCTGCCTCCTTTGAGTTCTCCCCTTTCCCTCATACTCAGTCATCTTTGTCTGTCTTCTTTCCATCCTTGATCTTCTCCCCCTCCCTCCCCACCCTCTAACCTAGGTTTGGTCTTCCCTGATCCCCATGAAGCTCTCTTCCCCCCACAAAATCCATGGAATGCTCGCTCCACATGACCTTATGATCCCTGGTATTATCTATTCCCCACCTGTCCCGATATGGCCCAGCTTGTTTCCCCAATTCTTTTCTGGCCCCAGCTGGATGTCAGTGCCTAATTTTGCATCAGTTTCCTTTGCCCATTCCACAGGCATTCACACCCCTCCTCTAATCTCCCAAAATTTGCCACCTCTCGAACTGCTCTCCCAAGCATTAATACCCTCTTTCCCTCTACCAGCTTTCACCTGTTCTTCCCTCACACTCTTTCAACATTAACCTCCTTCCCATCCTACAAATTATTTTGTTCTGACTAGAGCTGGTGTCGCCCTACTCCACTCTCAGCTGGAGCAGACAGCACAGAAGAGAAGAGCTCTGTGCTCCAAGCACGAGTAGAGGTGGGGGCAGACAAGGAGAGGTGGCAATGCAGCAGGGGGAAGAGGTAGTTCGCTGCTATCACTGTTGCTCTGTGGGCGCCCTACTCCTATTCCTCCCCAGTGCTACCTGGATACCATGGGGACAGGAGAGGGCCTAAGCAGGATACAGGAGATTGGGTACACTTTCCAATACAGTAGGGGCCCAGGCCCAGGCCTAGGGGAGAATCATGCTGGGACTGCCACCACCCCGACAGGAAGAACATTCCCAAGGAGCACCTTGGCATACTGATTGAGAAGCACTAAGTTATGGTATTTCCTTACATATTTATTAATTTATTAACTTACATATTTATTTACTTACATATTTATTAATTGCTATCTGTTTATTGCTAACATCGTCATTTAATGTTCACCATATATTTGGTAATTCCTGATTATATGTAAACCATATATTTGGTAATTTCTGGTTATATGTAAACCGAAGCAATATGTACTAGTACATGAACAGCGGTATAGAAAAAGTCTTAAATAAATAAAAATAAAATGGTACAAGCTAACATTAATATTTTTAATCATTTCTCAATCAATCAAGCTAAGCTAATGCCCATTTGTCATAGCCCTTTTTCATAGCACTCACACACACTCATACACAGACACAAACACAACACTAGTCAGGGAAAGGCAACTCCAGTCCTGGAGTGCCACAAAAAGGTCTGGTTTTCAGGATATCCACAATGAATATGAGAAATATTTGCATACAATGGAGGCAGTGTATGCAAATATACTTCATATATAGTCATGTTGCGGCTTCGGGTCGACCCCGGCCGCTCCACTTACCGCCGCGGGCTTCTGGGTCTTCCCGGCCCCCCTCGGGCCTCCGGGGGCTCTTGCCGCCACACTTTCGGCGTCCCCACGCGGCGCCCGGGCCTGCCCCCGCTCCCACCGCGCGGCCTCTGCGCCGCCAGAGCAGCCGGCGTCTCGCCACGGCTGGCTCCGCCCCCTAGGGGCACGCGCGCGTCTCGGCCCGAGATTTAAAGGGCCAGGCGCAGGAAACCTGCCTTCTTCCTCCAAGTGACGTCAGACGCTGCAGGGCTACTTAAGCCCTGCAGTCCCTCTCCTCAGGGCCTTGCAACGAGGTTCCCAGGCTTGCTCCTGTCTCCAGTTGCTGCGTTCGTGCTGTCTTGTTCTCCACTTGGCTTCTGACTCGGATTGGCATACGTTTCTTCTTGGCTCCTGACCCCGGACTGGTATTTGGTATTCTCTGGCTTCTGACCTCTGACCGGCTTACGTTGACCCCCTGGCTTCTGACCCCAGACCAGCTTACGTTGATTCTCTGGCTTCTGACCTCGGACTGGCTGACGGCGATCCATCGGTTCCTTACTCTGGACTGGCGAGCCACGACCCTTCGGCACTCAACCTTGGACTACAGCAGACCAGGCCCCCGTGGGCCCCCCTAAGTCCCAGCGGCCGGGTCCCTACGGGCTCCTCCTGGGGGGACTCCGGCTTCCATGGTGAATCTCCTAAGTCCCAGCGGCCGAACTCCTACGAGCTCCTCTCGGGGGAGGATCGGCTTCCAGGGCGAAGGTTCTCTCGACACAGTGCCAGCGCCTTCATCACCTCCTTCCTCGCCAGAGCTCTTGGTCGCATAGGGCTCCCAGAGTTCCACCTTCGGCCAGCCACTAGTCTGTCAGCTCCGCCTCCCGGTCGGGGTCGCTGCTGCAAACATCTTCAGCAGCTCCTCTTCTGGCTCCGATCGGCCCAAGGGTCCACAAATCCAACAAGTCATTTTAGATATCCTGAAAACTGGACCTGTTTGTGACACTTCAGGCTCTAGGTCATGGATGTAGGAGTTCAATTTCTTGGATCCTGCCATTTTTAACATACATTAAGGCATTGCTCACTGAGTAGGTGTATGGTCATCATCCTCTGAATAGAATTCTCCTGGTTAGATACTGAAGGAAATGAATGATTTTGTGTAATGTTGTGATGGAAACATGGAATGAATATTGTAAGGGATATGCCCTTCTTGTTATGTTTGCAGGTGATATTGAGTATCTCCTCTTTCCATTCTAATACTGTCTGCCGATTCAGAAGAATATTACAATAGTGCACATTGTCTAACAGGGTAGTTATTGAATGCACATCAGTCGACTGAAAACCTACTTTCACTATGTAAAGCATTCCAAATGTTTTCTGCTGCTGACTCCTGCCAAAGTATGCAATGGTTTCTTTTTTCACAGAAAGGGTGGTGGCTGCATGGAATTGACTTCTGGAGATGATGGTGGAGGCAAAAATGGAAACAGAATTTTAAAAAGCATGGGATAAGCACAGAGGATCCCTAGGAGAAAAAGGGGATGGTAATGAAGCATTGGGGTTCCCTGCACAGTAAGGCAGTTTCAGCAATGGTGTAGCTGTGTTGGTCTTCCAAAAAGGCATTGGGGTAACCTATTTCTATACAGCCTTTTTTCCTCAGAAGGAGATCCAAGCAGTTCATATCATACTGTATATCATAAATTAACATATACAATAATAATAATTTATCCCTGATACTGGCTTACCCCAAACATACTTTGACTAGGAAGGGTAATAGATTGCATTAGATAGTAAAAAAAAAATAACAATCCCTCCCAAAAATACAATACATTTTCCTATCAAATAATCACATAATTAAAATAGCGCTCTCTCAAAAAAAAACAAACAATAAAATCCCAATAAACAAATCAGTATACAATATACAGTCAAGCTCAAATACAATTCCTTACAATACATACCAACCACAAAATCCACCCCAGTGCCATACAAAGGCAGAAAAATACTCACATATTCAGCCCTAAAATTTTGTATCCTGGCTCGCTTGGTCACTATTGGTCACTCCTAAAGGATCTTCCAAAGGAGTGGCCCTCCCTTTGTGATTGCCTCTTTGGAAATGACTTTTCCAGGAACAATCTGTCCCTAGAGGCAGTCCTCTTATTAAAGATGTCTTCAGGTGACATCATTGAAGGTGGCAGAGCATCAGCCATTGACAAATGGCTGCAGGAACCTAGAACTGCTGAGAACACCTTTGGTCAGAAGGGCACTTGATGGATGGGTGGAGTTTCCCTCCTCTCAGATTTTGCTAGATGACAATTACTTCCTGGGGCAGCCCTCTTCTTAAAAATGGCTGCTGGTGACATCACTGGAGCTCATCCTTCTTCTGCTGGCTGGAGCTGGCTAGGTGGCTTGGTGGCATTCACTGCTTGTTTTTCTAAATGGGAACACAGACGAAATCAAAGGAGCAGGGCTAAGAGACAGCAGCCCCAACATCAGCTTAGTGGTTGGGGCTTGGCAGCCCAGTGAACCTCAGAGCCCACAGTGGGCTTGCAAAGGTTTGTTGGCAGTCTCATCAGAGAGACCAGAGATTGCACAGGCACAGAGTCTCAATTACTCTCTTGCCATTAAAGGTGGTTCCTCCAGGGAAGGGTTGAATCATTTTGCCAGGGCAATTTGGAGAAGTTTACACTCTACTACCTATGCTACAGTATATCTGATCTGTGCTTAAATGGAAGACAGGCTTCCAGAGATGTCAATCTGGCACCTTTCACAAGCACAAAACATTTGGTAAAACTCTGGAAAAAATACAAAAAAACAAAACAAAACAAGAAAAGCCCAAGATTTGTTTGAATCAAGATCTATCTGAATAGTTTTGTACAAAACATGAAAGTATCTATTGGTGGATGTTTGTAATATGATTCACCAATGTTCAATGGCTTTTTATTAACTTTTGCCACAGTATGTTTGATTTGAAGTCTATCGACAAAGCCGCAAGTCTGAATTAAAAGCCCAGGGGCAGCAGTAGACTCCGTGCGCCGGCTGACTACTGGTGTGCACTTCCCTGCCCCTCCCTGCCCAGACCATGCCCCCGGCCCGCCCCTTTCTTGGGGGCCGGCACTTCAGGGTGTAACGAGGGTTATGTGCGTGGGGCCGGGCCCTTTGTAAAATGCGTGCGGCGTGCTCAGGACCCAGCCGCACACATAACCCCCGGTTTTTTTTTTTATGCGTGTGGGCCTTTTAAAATCAGGCCGCTGATTTATCAAAGATTTTTCTCAATGGGATGAAACCCTTGATAAATCGAGCTCTTTATTCACAAAATTACTGATGAAGCAGATCTGATCCTATTAGAATTTAGTATGTGTGCCTGCGTATGGCACTATATCTACTACTGAACGGTATATACACTGCCAGCCATTGCAAAATGCCAGCAAGCTGGAACAATGCTGTGCTAGCCAACTGTGGCATCCCAGGTTTCAGTGGTGCCTATCACAGGTTGCCATGGCAACTTGCATCCAATCCACCACACATGGCAGCTTGCAGCTTGCATTGCTTTCTCTCTCTCAGTGCAGACTTCCTGCTTCTGTTCTGTATCACGTTTGAAACTGAAGTATTCTAAATGCAACATTTTACACAATGAGGAGCAGCATATGGTAACGTTTAGGCCTAAATTCTCAAACTGTGAGATTTGCCTCGGGCGTGAAATGGGACAAAATCTTTTGAAAACAGGGCCTTTGGGGTCCACTTCAGCAAAAGGGATTTTTCATACGTGTCTCTGCAAATCTGGTCTTTCCCCTGTTCTTTACAAACATAAAGCAGTCAAAAACCTTTGCCCCCACTCCAGACAGATGTTCTTTGTCTTTCAGGATGCTAAAGCTTACAAAAATGGAATCCCCAACCCTAAATGGCAAATTCTCTTTTTTTTTTCCTTTGCATGATCAGACATTTCTAGTGAGATTCAACAGAACTACAATTAAAATCCTATACATAGCCAATATGCAGATGCACATATGGACTCTATTCACTGAAAAGATAGATATGCAGCTTTGTATCAACCACATGAAAGGTCTGGAACAGGTTGCGAGTGTGTTCTCCAATCCAGCACCTATGGCAAAATTCAGCAGGAGCCAGCATTCTGTTTGGATGACCGCAAGCTGAGTTTTCATCTTAGCAGCGTTCGCCAAAAAACCATTTTGATCATCCGATTAAACTGCTTTCTGCAAATGTTGCAGAGCTGCACAGTCACTGTACAGTCAAATGCAGGAGAATTCTCCCAGGGAGAGGGAAAGTTGGAAAAGTGCGCAGGTGAAACCCGGGGTTTCACAGCGTGCACCCTTTTAGACATCTCCCCGAGCGTGCTTTTGGGTGGGATTATTGTTATTTCTTGCATTCATAATTTGTCACATCACAAAAATATGGCTGATGGCAGCTCACATGCAAAGCCAGGATTGCAAGTTGGCGCAGGAATGCAATGTATGTACATTGTTTACAAATGCATGCATTGCTATTTGCCAGCTAAATTTAGCCTGCATAAAGAACAGTTGCAAAGACCCTCGGCCATAGGAGGAGGTTTTTAAAGGGAAAGTACACTCAGACTCTCCCTTTTGAAAATTTGTGCCAAGTCAGCGGGTGCAAAGTAACCCTGGACCTCGCACTGGGGCAGGCTGGTTTGACCATTCATAGCAGGAACCGGCCCCCATGCCAAATCAGGCCCTTCCTGAACAGGGCCCTTTATGTAATATCTGTACATGAAGATCTATAAATCTTTGTATGTAACATCTGCATAAAAGAACTATTACGTAAAGAACTATAAATCATTGTGCGTAACATCTGCAAGTAAAGAACTATTACGTAAAGAACTATAAATCATTGTACGTAACATCTGCAAGTAAAGAACTATTACGTAAAGAACTATAAATCATTGTACGTAACATCTGCATAAAAGAACTATTACGTAAAGAACTATAAATCATTGTACGTAACATCTGCAAGTAAAGAACTATTACGTAAAGAACTATAAATCATTGTACGTAACATCTGCAAGTAAAGAACTATTACGTAAAGAACTATAAATCATTGTACGTAACATCTGCAAGTAAAGAACTATTACGTAAAGAACTATAAAGCATTGTACTTGAATTAAATTTGCCTTACATTTTATACTTTTATGCAGCCTTATTTCACAAATATAAACTAGAGGTGGTTTACATCACAGACAGAAGTACAGTAAAATGACAATAAGCAATTCAAAATAGTCCCTAATGTACAGAATAGCCCCATTGTCCACTGTCACTGGGGGATAGGCCAACCCTGTGATGTAAAGTTATTCAATAAACAGCCATACCAAATAAACCCGCCAAACCTCATCCATTTAACAGCCATATCTGCTATAATTGGAGGCTACACCTATGTTTCTTGCAATATATGCAGATAAGAAGAAAGATAATGAATTAAGTGAACTGGAAAATCTTCAGAGCAGGAAGCTATATACTCTGTTGCATTTCGCACCATGACGTGTACAATAAGAAAGAACATTTTTGTGAGTGAAAACGGGAGGTTTGCAGTTGATGATGTCCTTTTTATTTTTACTATTATGAGGATCATGTTTCTACTTGATGTGCCAACAAAGGGAATTTTAATAATTGATAAACAATTTATATTCCCTATCATTAAAAAATAATGAAGTTGAGCTTTTTATGTGATCTGGATAGGTTGGAAGAATTGCACACTCTGCAAATGTGTGCAGGATAAAGCGCACTGTCAAACAAAACATTTTGCACACACTTGAGGACTACAGGTTCATTTCTTTGATAGAATTATGGGGGGGGGGGGGGTTTTACGATTTTTTCCTCAACCCTAGAGTTGAGGGTATTTGCATTTCCTGCCTCATACTGAATTCTGTGGTAACTTTTCTGTGGGACTAATTCAAAGATTGCATAAAAGGTGAGTGGAGGAGAGAGAGAATTACACATACGCAATGAACATATTGGGGAGAATATGTAATTTAAATTTTTGTTCAAAATATTAATGAAAAATCTTTGTCCAATTTCAATCACCGCCGTTTATTCCGGATGCTTGTTACAAGAATTACAGTTCAAAGTTTTTCCAGTCCCTCGACTTGATCATGTTTCGCCAAGGGGCTGCATTGAGAGGACCCAACGAAGAAGTTTCACATCGTTTCTTTACAGTTTTTGAATTCTTGAAAGTTATTTCATACCCACAAGGTTATTTAAGCAGCAAGTACGATAGCATTCTCCCAGCTTGCATTCTTCCTAGTATGTATGCTAATTCAAAAGAAACATTTTTTTTATTGTAGAGAAGATAAATAGGTTGCATGCATGCTAAAATCAAGTTTGACCTTGATTAATAAAGATAGTGATATGCAGAGTGCGCAATTGCAAAATAAAGAGCCTTAAAATTTGACTATGCTCATTAAAACTTTAATCGTGAGATGGAGGTTCAGAGTTCATACAGGAGCTCATGCCCATGATAGGTATTTAGAGGCCTATTTACGAAGGTGCGTTAATATGTCAATGTGAGTTAAACAACAAATTTGTTGTTTAACATGTAGCAGTAATATCCACTTATATAAAACTGGGGGAGAATAATTTTCAACAGTGTGCCTAAGTCAGCACATGCGCGTGCAGGTGGTGAGTCTAAGGTTACAGCAATGTGCCGCATAGTTTATAAAATACTGCCTTACCTGCCCTGAATGTACTCGCATATAAGATATTACACACGTATTTTTGTATTTTGCCTATTTTTAAAAGTACTTGCATACATTTTACGTATGTAATATATAACGTGCAGTTAATAATACTCAGTTAATCACGGAATATATTGTTTAGTAGGGATGTGAATCGTTTTTCAACGATTTAGATTATCGTCCCGATAAGGATTAAATCGTCATTAATCGGTAAAGAGTGCGATACAATAGAAATTCCCCCGATTTATCGTGACAAATCTTTTTTTTTTTTGTTAGCGCGCATTAACGGGAGTTAGTGCGCACTAACAGAAAATGATACAATTTGACACTTTTCAGGTCAGTTAAGGTCAGTTTAGGAATGAATATGTATTCCTATTGGCTGCCCTCTTATTTATTCATGTTACCAAGGTTCCCACTGACGTGATGGTTTAATATATGGGGGATGGGAAATGGAAATGGTTGGTAGCTTGACAAAAAAAGTAATGTGATCAGTCAATGTGACTAGAACTTGTGCCCTATCCCTGATACTGGGAGTGTTGTGATCTTCCTGCACGCAGTGCCCTATCCCTGATACCGGGAGTGTTGTGATCTTCCTGCACGCAGTGCCCTATCCCTGTTACCGGGGATGTTGTGATCTTCCTGCACGCAGTGCCTTAACCCTGATACCGGGAGTATTAAAAAATATAAAACTAGTAAAGGTTTTAAAAACATTCCCCCCTTTTCATAATTATTAACTTTTGATTTCCAGAAGCCCTGAGATTGTTGTGGATTAGCAGACAGAGAGGAAAAAGGTTTGCTGTACACTCATTTGCTCTCTTTCTCTCACCCACTAACTCATAAACATGCTCTTTCTCACACACACACACAACACACACACACACACACACACACACATGTACTCTCTCACCCATAAACATAATGTGCTTTCACCCACCTACACACATACAAACACACATGCACTCACTCTCACTAGCTCCCTGACATACACACACACTCATGCACTCAGTCTCACTGGTTCGCTCACCCCCCATCCCCAGGCAGTTTCCCATTCATTCTAACACATACAGACCCCCAGGCAGGCACCCTTCATTCTTGCACACACAGACCCCAGAGAGACACCCATTCATTCTCACGCACACAGACCCCAAGGTAAGGCATCCATTCATTCACTCTCTCTCTCTCTCTCTCTCTCATACACACACACACACACACACACACACACACACACACACACATAGACCCCAGGAAGGCTCCCATTCATTCTCACACATACACACACAGATCCCTAGGCAGGCCCCATTCATTCTCACACATACAGACCCCAAGGTAAGGCACCCATTTATTCACTCTCTCTCTCTCTCTCACACACACACACACACACACATAGAGACTTCAGGAAGATACTCATTCATTCTCACACATACACACACAGATCCCCAGGCAAACACCCATTCACACACACACACACACACACACATGCACACATGCAAGCTCCCATTCATACACATACACACACTAAAGGCAGGCCCCCTTCTCTTTGTTTTTCCAGCAGCCTCGGAGCCTCTCTCATGCCTCTACTGCCACTGTCACTGTTGTCACATGGCTGTTGGGGTGGAACCGATAGCTCATTGGTGCTACTGGAACTGAAGCCTGTTCTGCTGCCTTCTCTGTGCATGCCCCAGGGTATTTAAAATTGGCAGGGCTAGCACTTTCTCCATACTGATCTCATGCATCAAGAGACCGAGAGAGAGAGAGAGCCTCCAGCACTTCACACTGACTCCCACCCAAAAACTCCTTAGATGGGCCCTTCTTTCCAGCTCCTGAGATGCTGCCAGTGCCCCACGCGGCAGGCCAGCATGCCAGGTTTCCTCCCTGCAAGTAGAGTCAGTCCTGCCTCGGTCCAGGGGTCCACAACTACAGCAGGTTGCTGAGATCATGGACTCGGCGGACTTGACTTCGCTGCAAGCCATTCCTGGCATAGCCCGCAGGCTGCAAGATCAACAAGGAGCCCTGGAACACTTGGCTGCTGTCGTGGACCTGCTCTCCACTCACCTGGACGCACTGACCACTCCCGTGGTCCCACTTTCAGCAGCACCAGTACGCCGGCTTCTGCGGCACCCAATCCAGCCGTCCCTCAGAGACCCTTCCATTTTATAACATATGTGTGTATATGCGCGTATGTTATATATTCTCACATAATTTTAAATGGACAGGCACATGTGCACGCAAATGCCGCTTCTACCACGTAAATAGGAGAATTTTACAAGGGACGCGCACCCAGTTCATACCCAGTTTTCCCAGTTATTGGCTAGGACTTGCAAATCCCCTTAATTTAATAGCCACCCTTCCCCCCCTGTTAGCCACGACCCTTAAAACTCCACTGCCTTGCCTATATATTTTTGTTTTCAAAGTTACACCCCACCCATAGCAGAAGTAAATTTATGAGGCAGGAGGCACCCGACGCACGCAAGGATGCATAAGTATTTATGCGCACATCTCTTGGCCAGGCCCCGCCTCTTTTTAGAAACCTTTGACTTCTGCACGCAGCGGAAGATTCGCGCATCCTCGGTTGGCTATTAAAATGCTCTCGGCGCCCTGCCGGCCTGACTTGTGTGCGTAATTTCCTGGTTTTGGGCGCATGCAGGGCTTTCAAAATTCGCCTTTATGTCCCCAGCCTCAGCAACACATGAAGAATTGCTGTTGGATGCATTAAACCGCAGGGCTCAGTAGCAGAGTTTAGTGGATCCTGTGATAGTTTTCCCTCTGGTACCCTATAAATACTGTACTTTAGTAAGCAGGTCCCAATACGCTCTGACTGCCTTGAAATTTCAACTTCTAGTTTTTCGTCTTTGGAGAGAGTTGACTTTTGTGATATGTTGCTATATTTAAAACCGTATAATCAGGATAATCCTATATGCAAAAAGCGAAGGCAGGGCAGCTTGCTAAAATCGCAGTGTGCTCAAATCTCCTGAGATTACAACCAACCTGAATTAATATATCCTGGCTCCCTATAGGAAATAAAGAAATGATTCCAGGTGCCAAGGATATGAAGGGCACCTGAAAATGTGAGACTGGGTCAGTAAATGTTCCACGTGACAGAAATTTAAATTACACTGAATGAATGAATGAATCCAACGTTACTGGGGAGGAGAAATATACTTATAAGGAGGAACAATCCATAGGCTGACGTGATGATTTTATAAGGTCAGCCTCCTTGTAAGAAAATTGGCTACAAGCAGGCTGGGGCATTCATTTTTGTTTGATTTGTTTTCTGTTCTATAAATAAAACATACAAGATATTTAAACGTACAACATTTAAACATTTTTGTATGGCTTGTTTTGTGTTGTGCTGCATATACCCGAGTGGAGGTAGGTATGCGGTACGACAGAGGGATGCAAGTGAAATGTGTTCAGTACTTTTTCTTCTCTAGGCATGAGTGTACAAAGTAGTCACTATTTTCGGTCCATGCTTGATAATGTAGGTGAGCAGTATCACAATAGTGTATGTGTCAACTTATATTCATTATATAATACATTATTGCATTGCCATGCACTGTGTGTTTCAGAAGATCAGAAGTATGAAATATAATGCCAGTGTGAAACATCACTGACCAATTATGACAGAGGGAGTAATAATCTAGAGGTCTATATTCAAAAGCCATGGCTAACCTGGCTATATTTAGCCCTAATCCTGCTAAATTCTAGTCAGGTAACTAGTTACCCAGTTAGAATTTAGTCGGATAAGAAGAGGGCATTCCATGAGCAGGCAAGAGGAGTTCAAGGTGCTGAGTTAGCTGCATAAGTTAAGCGGATGACTTTGATATTCAGAGTTAGCCTCTTAACTTATGCAGCTAACTGTGGTCGGGCCATAGTGATGTCCTAAAGTTAGCCGGTTAGACATAACTGGTTAACTTTAATATATATAGGTTTATCTGGCTAACCAGCTGAACCGCAGAGCGACTGAAAATGGACCCCTTAATGGGTTTTGGGTTTTTTTGTGAGTCACTGAGTACCTGCATAAAACTGGGATCTGAAAATTGCCCCCAGGAGTATGGAGGATAAAAGTATGATTGCTGGATGGCAGTATGCATACATTAACCATGCCAAAAGTGTCAGGGTTGGGAGTGGGCACAGACAAGCATGGGCAAGGATTTCATTTTGAATTTCCCATGCATGTCCTTTGTACCTGCTTTAATGCAGGGTATTTTGCATCTGCAGTGTGAGCACCAATCCAGATTTTCCAAGGGAAACTCTGTGAGGTCTTTCCCTTTGAAAAACTAGCTTGCACGCCCATGGGTACAAAAGTACCCACAAATCTACAAGCTCCCTACAGGATCTGATCGTTGCCATCGGAAAGATTGAAGATGTAAATGAAAGGAAAAATAGGGTTAGATTATTAGAGGAGAACTGCATGAGTTAACATAGGCATTAGAGTTCTGCAAAGCAGTTGGTTTTTCTTTTTTTTAATTTTTTTATTAACGAGTGCATAAAGTCCTAGCAGGAAAATATCCTTTGTAGCTTTTGTTGGGGAGATTTTAGCAGGTGTTTTGAAGTAGGGGGAAGGTTGCAAAATGTTTTTTGAGATGTTGCGTGATAGACTAAGAGAAAAGGGCTTGTTGCAGCTAGCTTTCCTGTTTCTCATAAAGCATAAATCTTCTAACATGTCAAGATTTCTCCCAAAGAAAGACATAAAAAAAGGGGTTGAATTAAGTTAACATGAGATGCGTGGCTACAGCAGCACTCCAGTCCAGATATGTACCGGCCTCGAGCAGAAATAGATATATTTGGGTCAGGAGACTCCTGGAGGCAAATAAAAGGTGTGCGTGTGTTTGGCTGAATCAGTGTTTGTGGACATGCACGTGGGCAGCACGGAGGGCCTTAAGGAAGCACTTTGTTCTGACTCCTCCCTTTGCATACTCCCAATATCTTTTTCCAGGCTGCTCACTTCGGAAATTTAACTGGATGAAAAAGAGCCACACCACTGAATATCCTGGCTTATTTAGCCGTGATTTTCAGCAGTGTGGCTCTTTTACTGTCCGAAAGTTATCCAGCTATGTCACAGGTGCATTTATCATTTTGCTATAGGGCGTTAACGTGCGCAGTAAGGTGTTAAATAATGCAACGCAAATGCAAATGCAAATTCCGCATTGAGTATTCCGGTGGGAGGAGTGAATGGAAATGAGGGCCGCTAGCTTCTGATGTGATACAGCCACGCAGGATTTAGTGCCGGAAATAACTAAACCTATTTTTCAGTGCATTGTACTTGTGCTAATTTTGCGTTATGGTGAAAATATTTTTAGTGAACAGAAGAAAGAGATAGAGAACCTCTGTACAGAGTCAGTCTGACACTCTATATTTATGTCCACTTTAGGCACTTTGAATCGGGGTGGGTTTCAGAAGATTGGGAAGGGTTTTGGGGGGTGTTGTGATATAAACATTCTGAGGTATTCTTAGTAATACTAACATCACTAAACATTTGTAGTGATAATGGATGAAAAGTATAACAAGAGGACTTGATTTGTACAATGCAGCTTGCTTTGTAGTAATTAATTCCTCTTGTTGGTACCTTTCATTGATTCAAATGATAGAAATTCATCAGTCATATTAAATTTGCAATTAATTCCTCTGACTTTGTATGTAAAACCACCCCCCCAAACCCGCCCCAAGTTGAAGTGTCACCTCTTACAGAGGCATATATATATGTATATATATAGAGAGAGAGAGAGAGAGAGCACGAGCACGAGCACGTCACATTGACTCTAAACAGAGTTTCTCTCTCTCTCTCATAAAAACATTTTCCCTGCACAGAAAAAAGGTGCATACTAAATGTAAAATTTCCATACTAATAAATATCGCAACACGCATTAGGGCCGGTTAACCGAGAGATGGCCAGATAACATTTTATCTAGCTATGTCAAGGGCAGTCTGACTGGTGGGATTTTAAAATCCTGACGTTTGCCCAGCTAAGTGCCAAACTTAGGCCAGGATTCATCATTCCATGTGTAATGATGAAGCCTGCGCTAAAGGGGGTGGAGAGCGAAGGGGGGCGGGCATGCGATAGCCTGCAGCCGATCGCACCTCGGCTGTGAGATTTTGCCTGCCGCGGAGTGGCCAGCTGCAGGCTATCACGGGCATAGCGCCACCTTAAAAGGTGGTGCTATTCCCCACGCTACTGCCGGCGACTCCTCTTTAACTCCTCCTTAACTTTGCCCCGACTCCTCCCCTCCCCCTAATTTTAATGTTACCGCTGCGAAAAGGCCCTTCTCGCATGCGACAAGGGCCTTTTCACGTGCGATAGGGCCTTATTAGCCAGTCAAATGCACTGAACACCTCTTAGTTATTCTGATTTTGACTCTATTCAACTTCCAGAGGCAAAAAAGATTTTTTATAAATTGAACACTAGATTTTTTTCCAAATTAGAATTTCAAAGAAAGATCATAACTGTACACTGGAGGTATTGGCATAAAACTCATGGTCAGTGCAGTATTCTTTGCCTTCAAAATGTGCATCTTAATGAATAATAAGAACTCAGGACTGTGCAGCCTTTTAATTGCGTCATATTATCACGCATGCAGTAGGTTATAATGACCTGACATCCAGGACCGGAAAGAATGGTCCAAAGGTTTTGCCCTGTTTTTACAAATGCTTTGATCTCATGTTGCAAAGCATGAAAGCAAGAGTTGGGTTTAACTCTAATTTTTATTACTATTTTAGGCAGACTTTTTCCAGTCGATAATCATGGGATATAAGTGCAAAACATGCAGAACCTGGGAAGGATTTACTTTTCGTTAGGAGAAGAAAGCATATATAAAAGTCAGTTCAAGCTAATCTCCTTGCTCCTTGTGAAATAAATCTGAAGGAATGCTTTGTCCATTCTTTCATAACAGTTTGTCGTGTTTGCTATGCTTGCAAGTTTTTTGTTTGGTTTTTTTTTAGCGGTCAGCGGGAAGTGGGAACCCTGCCAACGTGTAGAAAAATATGTATTTGGTGGTAGGGTGAGGCAGCCGCAAGAAGTTGTGGTTTTTTTTTTGGGGGGGGGGGGCACTTTTTGCCGCTCCAAAATTTGCCACCTGAGGCAGCCGCCTCACTCTGCCTCATTAGAGAACCATCCCTGATCCCCTCGCTTTAGTTAGCTCACCTCACAGAAACACACAATTGGGCCTTCTCAGTTGGTAAGCCTTTGTTATGGAACTATCTCACAAACAGTTGACCCAAAGGCTATTAAAAAGGCTCTCAAGATTTTTTTTTTTCAAAGAGACCTTTGATTTGCCAACTTAAGCTGGTATTTCTCATAGAATTTTGTTTTTTCTTCTGGCTCTTTCACAGTTTTGTGTTTTCTGTTGTTGATGTTAATCTATTGCCTGTCTATTTTTGTTTGTTGCTTTTGTCCATCTGTCTGTCTATGCTTTATTAATTTTTTTATGCGTGTTATGCCGCACCCTACCTTGTACTTTGAAGAGTGTGGCTAACACATTTTTCAAAGAAAGTAAATCAATAAAGCCAGATGTTCCTGGGGCCATGTATTAAAGAGCAAAAGCATCCCAATGCCCCTTTCATCCAAAACTGTAAAATAAACCAGAGGGTCTTGCACGACCCCAGTCCCACCCCTCTCTTTGAAAATGTATTTTCCCCACCACCTCTAGAGGTAGCCCCAATGCAAGAAATTTTTTCAAAAGTGTTTAAAGATGGTGCAGGCCCATCCCCAACCCTGCCCATTTGTCAAAATTCCGTCTGCCAGCCTCTGGATCTCCCTAAAGGTCTCCAAATCCTCTAGCCCTCCCCTCAATGCCATTCTCCGATTCCTACCTGTTAAACCCTGCTGGCCAGGAGTGCCCCAAGGCTTCGGGTCTTGCACCATCCCTGTAAGAATGGCACGGCTATTTATCATCTTATGCCCCTATAATATGATAGTAGCACACGTACAAAACTGGCTGGTGGGCACCTTTTATTCCTTTTTTTCTCTTTGAAAATGTATTTAACCTGTAAACTGTTCCCCAGTGTGGGTAGTTACAAAATTACCCTCACAATAGGATAACAGAGCTATACCCTGAATTTTGGATTTAATTACTTAGTTTTACAAATGCATGTTCAAGGTGAGTTACAATAGAAATGTGCAAAGGGAACGTTTTCGTTTCAGTTTCTGAAATTTTCAAATGGGCCAGTTATGAATGCAAGCACTTTTTTTGCTCGCATAAATGGCTTTGAAAGTTGCCCTCCCTGTGCTTATGATATTCCGGTTTGCCATTGTTTAACCTTCTGATCAGCTTCTGCTCAAGTTTTGAAGTCACCTGGCCTTCCACAATAGCTTCTTCACAGCCTCCTTTCTAGCTTCAGACTGGGCGAATCAACCCCAGTTATTTTTACAAGGTATTGAATTCTGCATACTGTATATGGGACACCTGCAGCATTGCCATGTTGAAATGGAGCATTAATCATCGTTTCATTTACTTGATTAATTATTCTTACACTGGAAAACTGAAATACTATAGAATAAATAACAATGCAGGAAAGACAATACATGTTGCAGTTCAGTTTGTATTATTGCAACATAAAAATCTTTTTGACATAAAATATAGCATAAATGTGGATTAATATGAACAAAATGATTAGATAGCATAACTGTGCTTGACAGCATCTAATTTACCATCCACAGGATTATAGAAAATCAGAAAAGTAAATCTGTATTCTTTACCTATAGCTATATTGACTTCAGCTATGATCTGACAGGACTTTAATATTTGACTAAGGTACAGTATAAACACTCCCACTTAATTAGTACTGCCTGCACAGGAATAAGAGCAGGTAATATAACCCAACTTGACAAACTAGTTAAACATTGACTAATAGCGGAAGAGCAGTGGCACTCGAACCAAGGACATAAGATTTGACTGTAGGATTTGGCATATCTAAAATTTTCAGGTCCAAAGGAAGAACTGTAGTGATCAGGGGGACCTATGGTGCTTCGGTGCAGTGATTTCTTTGTTCCTTCTCTTGTTTAAGGTAAGTCTCTTTACTCTGAAGTAATTTTCTTAGTGACATTTTACTCAGATGTAGTACGTGTGACTTGAAACTAGGTTACTTTCAGAAAGGATTTTATTTTCATATGGATTTTTGTTTTGTGCATAGATTTTGCTGTTCAAAACTTAATGCTCCTAAAGATTAGGTTGCTTTTACTAAGTAGAAACCTGACATTATAAACTTTACATACATTGAACTTTTGAATGAGGGTGTCATACATATTTGCATCAACAAGGTAATTTTCAGAGGGACTTGTGTCAGTAAAACAGTTCCTGACATGCAGAAATGGCCCTTTGGAATATTGCATAGCTGGTGTGTGCATTAAATCATGCACCTATATCCTGTCTGCGCATAATTT
This sequence comes from Rhinatrema bivittatum, assembly GCF_901001135.1. Lineage (NCBI taxonomy): Eukaryota > Metazoa > Chordata > Amphibia > Gymnophiona > Rhinatrematidae > Rhinatrema > Rhinatrema bivittatum. Next base: position 48,088,157 of record NC_042620.1, on the reverse strand, counting down.
TGAGTGCATTGGGGCAAGGCGTTCTGGGGGTGGAAGTTTCATAGGATTTACATTTACATGCATACACTTCTGTTTTGTGCATAAATTTCCCTTGAAAACATTCCCTGCACAAAGCAGCAGGAGTTATGGGTAGTTTTCTTGGGATAATTTTTAAAGCGAACTTATGCACGTAAATTCACTTTGAAAATTGGGCTTAGACATTTTAAATTTGCAGGCTGTGATAAAATTACCATCTACATTAGGGGTTCTCAACCCAGTCCTCGGGACACACCCAACCAGTCTGGTCTTCGGGCTACCTGGAATGAATATGCATGAGATAGATTTGCGTGAACTGACTCCACTGTATACAAATTCATCTCATGCTTCTTGTGTCCCGAGTGCTGCTCTAGATGTTTACTCTCTAGATATAATTAAAAGATTTCATCTGAAAGAAGGCTATTTGCTTATGGATTAATTTCTACATCAAGAGCTTTACAGTACCTTTTTGTATTAAAATAATGCATGAAAGCAGCCATAGCAAGTGGCATATGAAAGCATAGCATTAATGATGTATTAGAATAAGAGTGACCTAAAATTCATGCTGCGATTGACTAGATCTTCTTGCAAGTTTTCCTTTTCTAAATATTTGCTTTACATTTTAAAAAGGAGAGTTCCTGACAACTGAAGATAATTGTGGCAAGCACATTCAGGCACTCATAGCTGTTTAGTGAACTAATTCAACTAGGGGATCAGAACAGCGGTTTTACGAGTATTTGTGTGATTCTAATATGAAATGTTATCTATTATCCAGAACAAACCATGGTCCCCAGCCCTTTTGAATATGAAGGGCACTAACCTGACATAATTTGAATTTACTGAGCATGGCATACAAATAGGAGCTTCTTTGTACTCATTATAAAACAGCACTGGATAATATACAATACTGTGGGTATGAAGTATATTTGGTTTAGCATTCTAATAGCAAAAATGCAGGCAAATTGTCTTGAGAAAACATGGAGCTGCCACAGCTGAACTCATTAAAGGGTGTATTGTGATATTGCAAAAGAAAATCAGCATGCCTGGTTTATTTATCAGATTCATGTATTTACATTCAAACAACCAATACATAAACTTGATTTTCTGTTGCTGTAAGGTCTAAGTTCTGGGAAAGCAGCTTTCTCATTGTTTGATGTCATGACTGAGGCAAGGCACACGAGGTGAAACAGTTGTTCAAACTGGGCTAAAGGATTTCCGATAAGATGGCTTCTGCCTGGGAATGTGAAATATGCTGCCTTGCTACAAGTTTTGGTTTCACATTTTCTAAGCACGCTAAGGCACATTCCAGGACATTGCATAAGAACAGAAGCAGTGATTTCCTGGTTGTAGGCAATACCTATACTTCAGGCTACACAAATCACCGCTCACGCATTGTAGCCTACACCCCCAAATTGTGCTTTTGCTGAGGTAATAGCAAGCAGAGATGGAGCTCTAGCAGCAGACGGCTCAAACAGATTTGTCGGCTGTAAAAAAATGAAACAGGAGCATGAAATCTTCCTCAGATTTAAAAGGTATCGCCCTATTTAGCTTATTTTTTATGAATAGGTTAAATAAGTTAAAAATGATCACTAGGGACATGATGGAACAGCTCTAGCCAGTGGGGTCGATTTTCAAAGGGGTACGCGCGTAAGATACGCACGTACCCCCCCGAAAACCTACCCCAAACCCCCCCCTGCGCGTGCCGAGCCTATTTTGCGTAGGCTCGGCGGTGCGCGCAAGCCCCGGGACGCGCGTAAGTCCCGGGGCTTGCATGGAGGGGCGTGTCGGGGGCATGTCGGTGGGCGTGCCGGGAGTGACGCAGTGTTTCGGGGGCATGTCCAGGGGCGTGGTTCCGTTCTGGGGGCGTGACAGTGGCCGCTGGACCAGCCCCCGGACCGGAACATGGAGCGCGGCAGCCGGCCCGGCGCACCTATATTGCATAGGCCGCCGGCACACGCACAGCCCCGGGATGCGCGTAAGTCCCGGGGCTTCGTAAAAGGGGCGGGGAGGGGGCGTGTCCGGGGCGTATCCGGGGTCAGGGGCAGTTCAGGGCGGGACCGGGGGCGTGGCGCCGGCCCGGGGCATGGTCGAGGCCTCCAGACCAGTCCCCGGGTCGGGTGATGGCGCGCCAGCAGCCCGCTGGCGCGCGCAGATTTACGCCTGCTTTCAGCAGGCGTAAATCTGCCAACAAAGATAGGGGGGGTTTAGATAGGCCTGGGGGGGTGGGTTAGGTAGGGGAAGGGAGGGGAAGGTGCGGGGGGGGTGGAAAGAAAATTCCCTCCGAGGCCGCTCTGATTTTGGAGCGGCCTTGGAGGGAACAGGCAGCGCGCGCCGGGCTCGGCACACGCAATTTGCACAAATGTGCACCCCCTTGCACGCGCCGACCCCGGATTTTATAAGATACGCGCGGCTACGTGCGTATCTTATAAAATCCAGCGTACTTTTGTTCACACCTGGTGCGCGAACAAAAGTACGCGCTCGCGTAAATTTATAAAATCTACCCCTTAGTGAGAGAGCAAGATAGGCTTTTCTGAACATATTTGGGGAAAATTCATGGTGGCTGCAACCACTGCCGCCAAAAAAACAATCCATTAATGGGTGCATTTTAGAAACACTGGGGCAGATTTTATAAATCTGCGCACACGTGTACTTTTGTTCGAGCACCAGGCGCGAAGAAGAGTACGCGGGATTTCAATAGATACGCGCGTAGCCACGCATATCCATTAAAATCCGGGGTCGGCGCACGCAAGGCTGCCCAAAGTCGGCAGCCTGCGCGTGCCAAGCCGCGCAGACTGCCTCCATTCCCTCCGAGGCCGCTCCGAAATCGGAGCAGCCTCAGAGGGAACTTTCCTTCGCCCTCCCCTCACCTTCCCATCCCTTCCCCTACCTAACCCACATCCCCCCCCCCCCCCCAGCCCTATCTAAATCTCCCCCCTACCTCTATCCCGAAAGTTACGCCTGCTGGAAGCGCGGCGTAACTTTTAAATTTAGATCTTGGCATATATTGTAAAAAAAAACCCCAAAAAACAAACACATTAGCAGTCAGAAAGTGCCTTTCAAACATGAGCAGTAGTAGCTTCCATGTGTTCCATTTCTGTAGCAGAACAATACTTTGACAGGGAGTACCCAAGAAAAAGTAAACCCTGGGAAGTCCATATTCAAAGTATTTAGCCATCTAATGCAGAAGTTAGCCAACTAAGGGGCAGATGCATTACAGTGCGCTCAACCGAGTGCACTGTATAAACCGCATTCGGACGCAGGTTGAATAGGTGCTAATGAATCCCCTAATGCAATAAGGGGATTAGCGCCTATTCAACACACGTCCGACGAGGAGTGAGTCTAATGGCGCTAATCACATGCAAATGTATGTGTCTGAGGCTATTAGCATTCACTCCAGATGCAAAAAAACCCCAAAAACGTGCGTCTAGGAGCAGGCGTTAATGGCTGAGCGCATGTAAAACAAGTACAGAAAAGCAGAAAAAATGTTTTTTTTTGTACTTGTTTTAAAATCTTAAAGAAATTTTATTAAAAAGAAACACGTTTTAAAAAACCCTTGAAAGTCGGGTGCAGGAAACGGACGCTCAGCTGACAGGCGTCCATTTCCTGAGCCCCTCCAGTGTCGGTTTCCCTAACCGGCAGACCGCTGAGTTAAGAAAACAGACGCCGTTAAACTCGGCGTCGGTTTTGTTTTCCTAATGCCGTTAAACTTGCCGTTGTTTTTTTTTCCTAACCAGCAGACGGCCGTTAGGAACTCTGACACTGTTAAACTTGGGGTCGGTGTTCCTAACCGGCAGACGGCAGAGTTAGGGAAACCGATTGGGGTCATGTTAGCAAGGAGGCGCTAAGGGCGCGCAAGCAGCCCTATCGCCTCCTTGCTAACGCGACCCCCTAATTTAAATATTGCATGGCGCCCCCCCCCCCCCTCCCTCCTTGGGGGCATCTGGGGCACGTTAAGAAAGCGGGCGCTGACTGTTCAGCACCCGCTTTCTATGCAAAATTATTGCATCGGCCCCTCAGTGAATATTTGGGTGCTTAGCCAGCTATTTAGGATCTTTCCAGGGGAGGGACTGGGAGGAGCTAAGTTAGCCGGACAACTGAGCCGGCTAAGTCTGGTCAGGCCAAGGACCTGTCCTAAAGTTAGCTGGCTAGCTTTAAGATAGCCCGCTACAATCAATAGTGCGGCTGCACTACTGCGTATACCTCCAAAGTTAGCTGGATAGGTTTGTCTGGACCTCTGTGTCTGTTTCATAATAATTTATTTTAAGGAAACCGTTGTTGTATATTTGAATCATAAAACCTCATAAAATAGGTACTTTATTGTAAAGTATCTTTGAAAGTAGTACTGGAAAGAAATATTTGTCTGATGCTCTACAATGCATATGTGGTATAAGGATGTTTTCTTGAAAAAAGCTGCATTCTGCGTCTGAGTGTCACGAAAAGCACCACAATATCAGTGCCAATGGAGGCAGCAGACACAAAAGCAGTAACAGAATTTAAGAACGCATGGGATATACACAGAAGATTCCTGGTGATGAAGAAGGGAGCGGGAAGACAAATATCAGCTAGGATCTATGGCACTGCAGGAGGAATGGAAGTGAGTAGACTAGATAGGCCTTGTGGTCCTTATCTGCCATCATATTCTATTTTTCTGTGTTATTGAATAGGGCATTGCTTGATAACAAGGCATTTTGCCAACATTATGTACATTTTGTTTAACTTTGGGACATATACTTTTGATTGAAATAATACAGAACAGAGGGCGAGCAGGAGCGGAGAGAGAAGCCCCGAGAGTGACATTGCAGAGGTCGGAGGCAGGACGGTAACCCGAGTCAGCTGCTGGGCTGTGCGGCACAGAGGAGCTGATTAGAGGCGGGACCGGAAGCGGCCAATATCAGCGGCCCCCTGGCTCTCCTACCTTGAGGGCGAGCAGGAGCGGAGAGAGAAGCCCCGAGAGTGACATCGCGGAGGTCGGAGGCAGGACGGTAACCCGAGTCAGCTGCTGGGCTGTGCGGCACAGAGGAGCTGATTAGAGGCGGGACCGGAAGCGGCCAATATCAGCGGCCCCCTGGCTCTCCTACCTTGAGGGCGAGCAGGAGCGGAGAGAGAAGCCCCGAGAGTGACATCGCGGAGGTCGGAGGCAGGACGGTAACCCGAGTCAGCTGCTGGGCTGTGCGGCACAGAGGAGCTGATTAGAGGCGGGACCGGAAGCGGCCAATATCAGCGGCCCCCTGGCTCTCCTACCTTGAGGGCGAGCAGGAGCGGAGAGAGAAGCCCCGAGAGTGACATCGCGGAGGTCGGAGGCAGGACGGTAACCCGAGTCAGCTGCTGGGCTGTGCGGCACAGAGGAGCTGATTAGAGGCGGGACCGGAAGCAGCCAATATCAACGGCCGGAGCGCGGCGCGTAGTAGAGCCGGCGCGTCGCTAAAGCCGCGCGCGCTCAAGGGGCGCGCGCAGACACGGGCTTTGCCGGGCTTCGCTGGAGTCGCCGGATCGCCAAGGTCAAGTAAGAACTGTAATTAATCTTCTCTCTAATTACCCTCCTTGCTCACAGTCCTTGAATTATTTATCAATAGATTCTGCTAAGGTTGCTTTAGCTATTTCTTGCTATCCTTTGAAATGCCTCCAAAGCAGAAAGGGAGAATAAGAACCTATCCTCCCTTACCAATGCCGTCTCCTATACAGCAGGAAATTTCAAGCTATATGCTTTCCCCTATACCCGTACTAAAGGGAGCTGAAGAATCTGGTGTGCCAGTAGTGTTGGGGAAATCTATTGACCCTGCAGAGGAAGCGTCCCTTAGCCCTCACATCGGGCTAGCACCACAGCCAGAGGGGTTTGGAAGGGTTAACAGAACCTGCTTCGGAAAATTTTGAGTCAACATCTGAAAGATTGCAGCTTGATGCAATCAAAGTCCAAAATGAAACAGAGACAATTACTGCTGCCTCGATAAATCTTGAAGGGGCAGCAGCAGAAGCCTCTGCTTTGGTCCCAATAGGAGTTAAAGACTCTATTCCAAATCCAAAGCAGGGTGAAATCCCAACCAAACCAGCTGTAGTAACGATGGATACGTTGTGGGATATGATGGCTGGCATGATGGGGAAAATCCAAGATCTGGAAAGGAAAATGAATACAATGTGTGAAGGAAATCAACAAGATTGCTTGGGAATACAGAAACAGATAAGGGACTCTAATGAACGAATTAAAGTTTCGGAAAACCAAGAGAAGAAAAACTCAGAAATTAGACAAGCTTTAATAAAAGATAAAGAATATTTATCTCGTAGAGTTGAAATGTTAGAAAATAATTCTAAAAGATTTAATTTAAGAATCCTAAATTTTCCTCGTAAAGTAGGAGAAGAACCTTTGATTACTTTTAAAAAATTTCTTGTTGGGCAACTCGGTTTTTCTGAGGATAAAGCTCCAACTATAAATAATTGCAGTTTTCTCCCTCCTACAAGGAATGTGGTTAGATCAGAATTATTTCAAGGTAATTTGTCTAATTTTCTAGAGGATTCTTCCTTGGAAGTAATTAACTGGGGTACATTGCTAGTAACCTTTTATTCCTTTTTTGATGTTAATTCTGTTATGAAGAAATACTTTAGCAAATACCCAGTTAAATTCCATGATAAGGATGTTAAAATCTTTCCTGACTTGGCTGTGACCACCCAACAAAGGCGCAAAGCCTTTTTGAACTATCGCCAAGAAGTTCTTTCATTAGGTTTTTCCTTTACCCTTCGTTTTCCTTGTAAATGTATTATAAAAAAGCAGGAAGTTACATATTTATTTTTCGTCCCAGATCAACTAAAGAATTTCTTAAATCAGAGTAGGATGCCTACCTCATCCCCACTACCCATGTAATGATAAATATTGGGTATAGTTATAGCATGAATCAATCTTGATTTTGAAGTATTTCTTATAATTCCCCTATAAAAAGATAATAATCAAGGGAAAAAAAACCCTCCATATTGATTGATACTAATGGTTTATTTCCTAATATGAAATATTTGACAAATTTAATGATTGGTATAAAGACCATGTTTTTCTGTATACAAATAATATGATTGTATCTATTATTTGAAAAGTTATAAATAAAGGATTAAAAAAAAAATAAAAAAAAAAATAATACAGAACAGAGACCTAACCCTACTCATTTATATATTTATAGAATTTTTATACCACTGTTCTGTATTCAATCACAGCAGTTTACAAAAATAGAATAGATGAAATCATGATATCAAGTACATAAAACTATAAATACAAATAGGTACAGCAATATTAAAACAAAACAATGAAAAAATAAAAGTATTAAAGCTTAAAACTAATAAAAACAAAGTGAAATTAAGTCAAAATTAGATAAAATAAAATAAAATATACATCATTCAAAATTTCAGTATTCCTACCAGTGCACCTGCCAAAGTAAAAAGTAAAAACTGCCTAGTTCTACTCATTGTTCTCATAGGCCTGCTTAAAAAGCCAGGTCTTTAATTCTTTCTTAAAAACAAAAAAAGTCTCTTTGCAACCTTAATTCTACTGGGAGAGAACTCCATAGTTTAGGACCAGCAATTGAAATTGCTCTCTCCCTTACCGCACTCAAATGTATAGATCAAGCCGAAGGGACCATCAGCAGGATCTGGAATTCTGCTGTGGTGCATGCAGATGAATAGCAGCGTTCATCCATTCCACCTCCTCATTATTCATTGATTTATGTAATAAGCATAAAACTTTATAGTTGATCCTAAATTTTATTGGTAACCAGTGTAATTCAATTAATGTGGGAGTAACATGGTCATGCTTTTTTCCACCTGTTAAAATTCCTATCCGACTGCTCTTCTTTTTTTATTTCATCAGTTGTTTTCTTATAGGTTCTAATCCTTTCATATGGGAGTCTCAAGCAGATTTTCAGTAGTGTCTACCACTGGCACTGCAACATTCCTTAGATCTGTATCTGGAAACCGGGAAATTCCAGTACAGTATATCAGGCTCTACCAGGCCTAAAAGACCTCTTTATGTACAATTAGAGGGCCAATAGGAAGCTGAGGGGCTCGCTCTCTCTTGTCATCTGTGTAAATAATTAAAGTCTCAATTCTGCAAAATACCTGACCTGTAATGGCCAAATATTTGTCGATATTCAATCCATTGCATGTTTTCTTGTGGTGTACAAAAAGCTATTTAAGTCAACTCAGTGGATATTCAGTTTTGCCCTGCAGAGATTTATCTTTGTGCATGATTTTTGCACTCGACTACATTTCTTGGAATCCTGTCATGTATGGCATATAAAATGGCCATCATTTGTTTTCACAATGTCTTTTTAAATGGGCTTTACTGCAGAAGCTAAGGTAGATAAAAGTTATTGTGAATTCATGTACCTCATTAGCTAGCCTCGTCATATTACATTAAATTACATTACTTTTTACACTTTTATATCACTGCACTTCAAAAATATGAGCCCAAAGGAGTTTACCTCACAAATGAAAATACATAATCAATACAAAATAGTCCCTAATGTACTCAATAGTCTCATTTCTCACTCTCACTGGGAGATAAGCCAACCCAATAATATGAAAACTAAAAAATAAAGTCATTCCAAATAAACTCACAAAACCCCCATCCCACACTTGCCCATCTGAAGTGATATATTAAACTACCAAAACCCCAGCAAACCTAATCCCTTCGCTCAAAAAGCAGAGGGTGCATACCTTATCACATCCCAAATAATAAGAATCCCTTCTCCCCCAGGGTCACTTCTCCCGAAAGGTGTTCCCTAAAGGGGAAACCAACTTGCTTTCTCTGCAGATGGAATTTTGCTGGAAAATTATGCATGAGGATTTGAAAATGTCATCTACACATTTAGGGCCAGATTTTCAAAGGCGTATGCGCGTACCCCCCGAAAACCTGCCCGAAGATCCCCCTGCACGCGCCGAGCCTATGTTGAGTAGACTCGGCGGCACGCACAAGCCCCGGGCCGCGCGTAAGTCCCGGGGCCATGGCCGAGGCCTCCGAAACAGCTCCCGAGCCTGGGAATTGCACGCCGGCGGCCGGCCTGGTGCGCGCAAGTTATGCCTGCCTCAGGCAGGCGTAACTTGTGCAACAAAGGTAGGGGGTTTCGGTAGGGCTGGGGGGGTGGGTTAGGTAGGGGAAGGGAGGGGAAGATGCGGGGGGTGGAAGGAAAGTTCCCTCCGAGGCCGCTCCAATTTCGAAGCGGCCTCGGAGGGAACGGAGGCAGGCTGCACGGCTCGGCGCATGCAGGCTGCCGATTTTGCACAGCCTTGCACGCGCCGATCCCGCCCATATCTATTAAAATCCCACGTACTCTTGTTTGCGCCTGGTGCGCAAACAAAAGTACACGTGTGCGCAAATTTGTAAAATCTACCCCTTACGTTTCCTGTCCCGACCTACAGATGTCCTCGGAGAACGCCTCCTCTGAATGTGACCACATGCTCATGCCTTTGGAAACAACTCTTGAACTTTTAGCTGCATTGAAGCAGGGCAATTAATATCATACAGCCAGTTCACCCAAGTTCACGTCAATCACTTTGAAGATTGTCCTCGTAATTTTATTTCACATAATATTGTTCATGTGCAGGTATCTCACGACAATTTATAATAACAATAAGAAGTATAACATAGTGTTATGAAACAATGAAATGGAGATGCCAGAGATAACACAGAAGATCAGGGCATGCAACACCAGAGAGATCATGAATGCACAAGAGCAAAAATGAGGTGATATTTTTGTGTTGATTGTTTTTGGGGAGCCTAAATATTTCTAAGATGTCTTTGTTCTTCAGTAACTGGAGATCATCGCTAGCATGTCACGTAAAGACAAGCCAAGAACAATGTATTGCCTAACAGTAAAGACATAAAGGGAGATTTGAACAAATGTTTTGGGCATTAAATAAATCAATTCTATGGTTTCAGGGTGCACTCCTTAATCTTTAGCTAAAAGGTAAATAATGCGTCTGTTAATTATTTGCATGTGTTATTGCAAACTATCAATGGACCTCCTGCAGGTAGAGTTTTACTAGCTCAAGCCCCTTTGACCTCTCAATGTATTCTGTAAGATAGCAATGGTCATTTGGCTATCCTAGTGTGCAGTGCCTCCATCTGGTCTAACAGCTGGCTGCCAGACATATGGGATGAACTCAGGCTCAGAGGGACAGGCCAGCTAGAGTCATCAGATGCACAGCAAAGCTAATCAGTTGGTTCTAAAGGGCACAATGCCAAGGCTGCATTCTTTGTATTGTAAAAGGCAGTTCATTGATCCTCTAAAGCTAAATAAATTTGCATGTCATTAACAGATGCATTAGTACTTAGTATTTGTAGGGAGTTTTATTAACATGCACCTGCTGTTGAAGTCACTTTTTAATTGTATATGGAATAAAAAAAAAGTACTAGCTTGCAAAACAGCTAATGATCTAAATTTAAAAGGGTTATACCCTAGGCACAGTTTGGAAAAATTCTTTAAAAAAAAAAAAAATAAGAGCCCTAGAATAAGCCATAACTGAACAGCTGACTATAATCTGTAATCCAGAACATATACTGTATTGTAAGTGAAGCAAATGTAAAAAAATGATACAGGTTGATTTCCACACAAATTTAAAATAAATAGTTTACAATCCTAAATTGTTCCACTATCCTGTGGAAATCTGCAGAGCGTTCTCTGTAAAGCAATGATATTTCTATAGGTGGCTATGCATTGCCCACAGAACTCTGCAGCTTTGTAACATCCTACACAGAAGTGTAGAATCAACCCAGAGAGGAGAAATGAATTTACAATTTCTTCACTGGTACGCCTAGTTCAGGGAAATTTGTAAAGTGCGGCATAGACAGGTAGCAATGCACATGTGCATCGTAGCATGCAATGCACAAAAATATTTGCAGTGAAAGCAGAAAGTAGAACTTTTACCTGTGCAGAAAGATTATCAAAATATGCATACTTCTTGAAAATGTTTTTGCCATGCAATTGAATGAGAAAATATTTGAAGAGAAAGACAAAAATGTGTCAAAATGTTCCTAAGTGCCACATTTGTCAAGCCCATTTTCTGCTTCTAGTTTCAAAATGCTCCCATTAAAGTCTATGGCAGATGGTTTTGTGAATATATGAATTCTGATGAATATTTGTGAAATGGATCACAGAGTGAAGAGTTTTCTTTTCACTCAAACAGCACAAAATTCCACCTTTCACACTATAAATGATTTCCACACTAATATTGCCAATATTTCTTTGAGACTATGTGAAATAATTATGACCAACAATTGTTAAGGACCTTCATAATATGGGCTGATTATATTCACTTTAGTTCATTGTGCAACTAGGACTTTGCCACACTCAGTATATAATCATAGGTGCCACATGATGTATACTGTCCTTCTATTTTATATACAAATTTTTATATATGCACTTAAAACTCTTTAATAATCCTTTACTTATCTTATTTGTTGTTAATTTTCTGGTCTTGATGTCAATGCCACTCGCTGGCCCCTTGCTGATCTCTCTCAACCAGCTCATTGAGGGCGATCAGCAAGGGGCCAGCGAGTGGCATTGACATCAAGACAGAAAATTAAAAACAAATAAGATAAGGAAAGGATTATTGAAGAGTTTTAAGTGCATATACAAAATAAGTATTTATAAAAAAGAAGAATAGTGTACATCTTGTGGGTCCTATGATTATATATTAAGTGGGCAAGGCAATGTCCTAGTTGCACAATGAGCTAAAGCCCATTTTATGAAGGACCTTAACAATTGTTGGTCATAATCATTTCACATAGTCTCAAAGAAATATTGGCAGTATTAGTGTGGAAATCATTTAGAGTGTGAATGGTGGAATTTTGTGCTATTCGAGTGTCTCATTGCTTTCCACATTTGGGTCAGTGCATAGTTTTCTTTACAGATATCCTTCTATATAAATGCAAACCGGCGTAAACAGGTATCTCTCTCTCTCCCCACCCCACCCCCTATATAATTCTGAAGTGAGAAGAAGGCTGGGTGGATCCAATTTCTTTTAGTAATTTACAAAACACCGCCAGCTTGTTTGCACTGCATTGATTTTAATATTAAACCTCTTGCAAATAGCCCTTTAAATCCAGCAAGAACCATGCTACACATTTTACAGAGTGTTAGTGCAGGGTTGTTAATGCCACATGGACACTTTGTGCTAGCTATAACCTTTAATGCCAACATAATAGCTGCTGTAAATGTGCCCATTACATTAATATACATTATGAGGGTAACTTTCAAATGGCCTGCCCAGGCTAATGGTTTATGGGGTACATTATACCCAAAGATTTGGTGTAACTAGTGCGGACCTAACTGCATAAGAACATAAGAACATAAGAAAATGCCATACTGGGTCAGACCAAGGGTCCATCAAGCCCAGCATCCTGTTTCCAACAGAGGCCAAACCAGGCCACAAGAACCTGGCAAGTACTCGAATTCTTTCTAAAATTGAAAATCTGTGCGTGAAATCATATCCCTGCTCCAATTCCGCCCCCTCCCCAGAACACCTCCTAGTAATGCATGTAGAAATACACGCAAAATTGCTTTTGCGTGTAGTTTTCAGCACACAACTCCCGGGTAATTTTTGAAAGGCCATTTAAGTGCACAACGCCCTGATTTATGTGCGTAAATCCTTTTGATACGTACTCAAGGCGAGGGCAGCTTGCAGACCCACGTTACTTTGTATGCACGGGCTTGCAAGTCGTTTTTTTTAAAAGGAATACTCCCCACATGAGAAGTAGGTGCGAAGTGCATGCCATAAAGTGCACATGAAATCCCCTGTTAGCCATGGGAATCAGCCATTCACTCATAGACGAGACAGGAGGCGATTTAATAAAACAGGAACATTTACTGTTAATACAGTGTTCACAACATCACACCTTAGATCAGTCAGCTTCTCCCAGTAATGCTTTGCTTCTTTTCTCCCAGCACCCCCTAGTGGCACAGCACACACAGCACAGACATACTTTCCTTCCACTGACCTAACCCTTCCCTCTTTTCCCCCACAGGCAAAAGTATAGCGTGCATAGGTTTATCTGCACTAAGGATGGGCAGTGATCAAACCACATTTTAATGTGAGTAAACAGCATATAAACTTTTGCTTACTGCTCACTATATCCTGGTGAGCGATCTAAAAGCCATTAATTTCGATGAAAATAATTTTTTCAAACCAGCCTAGAAAAATTAGTCCTTCTTTCTCTTCTCAAGCCCCCCCCCCCCCTCTCGCCCCAGCTTCTGCTGCTACTACTCCTTGGGCCTTCTCCTCCCTTGCCTACCCTTCTTCTTCCACCCTCTTCCTCTATTGTGCTGGGCCTACCTTGCAAAACCCCCGCCCCAGATCTGGTGGACGTACCAGGCAGATCAGGCAATCACCTAGGGCGCCACAGATCTGGGGCAGCAGCCACGGTGCCTCCTTCCCGCTGGTCTGGGGCCGCACGAGGAAGTAGGGTGGTGTGGGCCCGCATGGACGGGAAGAAGGACACTCCATCGTCACCACCATCGGAAAGAGCAGGCTTCGGTGTAGCTCCACAGGGCTGGAAAGAAAATGAAATGCAGCATCGCGGTGGAAAGGAGCAGCATCAGTTTCCACTGCCGCCATCATGGGCAGGAGGAGAAACATCGGCCCAGGAGCCATTAGGCACAGGAGGAGGACCTCAAGGTGTGAAAGAACAGGAAGAGGAGCAGCACTGGCGGTCCTGGAGTGGTTCAGGAGCAGAAGGCAAAGCACTGGAATCCACCCCCCTCAGCCAGAATATAGAAGAAGAGTGTTATTGGTCGCCGGGTGCTGAAGGAGAAGGCTATTGCTGTTGCTGTTTGTGCTTTCAAAAGGGGGGAAAAGTGAGTGAGAGAGTGTGTGTGAGTGAATGTGTGTGTGTATGTCAGTATGTGTGTGTGTATGTGTATGTGTGTGAGAGAGAGAGAGAGAGAGGAGAAAGTATGGGCACAACAACCCCCTACCACAATCTCAGAGTATCTGGAAAGCAAATGTTCCCAGGTATGGAGAGCAGGGAAATGTTTTATCCTTATTGGTAATTAGTGGGTACTAATTGATATACAGAGTCCGGCTTGTTGTGGTTTACAGTTCAGTTTTTGTCTGCATGTTGCTATTTAAACTTTGTGGTCTCTTTAGTCTGTATTTGGCAAGGGTCTGTCTGTGTCCTGCAGGTGTGACCGAGGTGAGATCTTCTGCTAGGGTGTAGTTTCTGTGTAGGGATATACAGCAGCCTGGCTTGTTCTGTTTTCCTAACAGAGAGGGGTATTGATGTTCTAGGTCCTGGTGTTACCTTTTCATAGGGAGGGTTGTTGGAGTGCTGGCAGTTAGTGCTGTTTTGGTATGGGAGGTTTACTATTTTGTAGTTCTGTTCACTCATGGCTTTCTGAGGTCCAGCCCACACCCGACACATATTACAACAGACCTAATATCTTATGGGTTCCAAGTATCTTTTTTGCAATGTTTTCCGGCTGGCACCACAGCAATGCATGCAAATGTAATATGCATGTTATACACAATATTTTATCTCAGCAGACTCTACTGTGTATGTCCTTTTTCTTGTAAAATCTGTTATTATAAATGTATAATTTTTAATTGTGTGTGAGAAGAGTGTGGCTTGGGAGGAAGAAAGCAGAAGGCAGTAGGTTTCGCCTAGGGCACTAAATACTCTTGTCCCATCCCTGCTCACTCCCAAACCAGCCTTCCCCACCTCTAGTCATCAGTTCCTTCCTTCTCCCTCTCTACACCACCCCAGCAGTATCTGTCTCCTGACTTGGCTCGAGGTATAACAGTGTCTTTTGCTCAGACTGGGCCATGGGCCTCTTCGCTCAGCTCCTCACAGGTAGCTCTGTCACCAGATGGGGCCCAGGATGTTTTAGGTACTTGGCATGCTGGGCCCCGGAAGTCAGTCTGGCCTCACGTCAGCCATGGGGGACACAGCAAACACATGTGCACAGTCTCCACATCTGCTCTCCCACCCCTCCTCAGTGCGTGCTTCGGTTTATAAAGAAAGCAAATGGCGGGGATGGGAGTCAGTGGGGGGGCGAGAGGATGAGAAATAGCAGTGGGGAAACTCTAAGTGCGAGCGCACGCCATGTCAGCGAGCTGCCAGCGTATTGACTTCCTCTACTTATTGCTGGTTATGCTTACCTTGCTGGCTTACACTACTGTATCGGTGCACCAAGAGATTCTCCGGCATCCTGTGCAGGAGTCTAAATGCCCGCAATTAGGGCTTGAGGAGCTCTGAAAATCTTTTTTGCTTGCTGCACCTGCATGCGTACTCTGCATGCATATCAGTCAATGTGTTTACTTCCTTTCTTATTCATTTTTTATGTTTGACGTTTATAGCAAAACTGCTTGTTTTAAGCAAATCCGCTTGTTCTGTGCTTTACTTCAGCCTCCTCCTCATATCTCTATGACAACGGCAATTGTCCTGAAATAACTTTTTACATATGAACCTGAGCTTGCTTCGGTATACAGAGTCTAAGATATTGTACTGTAAATAACATAATTAATGTAGTCTTGCTAAACATACATTTACATTATGACACTATAACCATGAAATTTTTATAGCTAACTAAGCTAAGAGTAGACGCTCATTAAATATAAATTCCAAAGTTCTATAGTGATGACCTTTAAGTATTCAGTAAAATGGTTATGCTACTTTTTATACATTATAATGAATTCTGACTTGGACATTACTACAAGGAGTATGCATACCATAATCCTTCTTAAGTGACTGAGTGCACCAATATTACTACCATTATAATCTATGAGATTTTCTTTTCCCATGTGACACACACAGGCTTATGTACTAAGCTACAATAACATGGGAAATCACGGCCCATGTTAATTGCATGCAAATACGTTTGTAGATCAATAGTATGTGTTAAATTTTGCATGATAATGCAGCCATTATTGCAGAAAAACTTAAGTACACCTCACTGAGGTATCTAGAAATAATGCTTGTGCACATTGATTTTCACACATTTTTATTTACATCTCATGCACATTCATTGTGGAAATCCTGAAAGCCAGCCTGGTTGACAGCCCTTAAGGACCAGATTTGGGGGATCCCTGGGCTTCAATAATGAGTCAGGCACCAGGAGACCAGGGTTCGAATCCTGTATTTCCCCCCTGATAATTTGTCTAAATCTAGCTGACTATAACTTAACAGGCTGGAATTAAACCTGCTAATCCTGTGTAGAGGGATTGCTGCCAGAACCGTAGCCAGCTAGCACTAAAAATGCACACAGCTGACCAAGAACCCCCCCATGAATACAACCATGACTCCAGCAACAGCAACATCCACTTTGTAAGCAACCAGATATAGCCAACTATTTTCAGCAGCTTGGCTGAAGGAAAAGCTTAGGTCTAGATTTTTTTCTGGAAATTTCTTTGTCCACACCCCCATCTCCTGTTGCCTCAGATCACCTAACGTAGGGACTGATTTACTAAGCTTGATTTCCCATTGTCACAGAATGGGAGAAAAAGCCTCAGTGAATCAGGACCTGAAGTTTTAAGTACTTTAGAGAGAGGTCTTGTACCTACAAATAATTTGTTGACAATGCCCTTCCCTGGGTTAAGGGTGCAGTAAATGCTGAGCTAAAATAATATCTCGGCTAGATGCCCTTACATAGCAAGATGTTTGGGAAACTAATATACAGCAGCCCTGAGTTATTTTGTTCTTTTACCTTTCTGCTTTTTAGAAGGCCTCTTTGATGTTATAAATTCAAGAAGAGGAAGCCAGAGAGACAAAGAGTCTGATTGCTTAATTCATTTGTTTAGCACTACTGAATAGTGTGGATTTCTCTAAGAGACAATCAGATGAAGTAAATTCCGGATGGAGAAGCCCCAGGGAAATTGATAGGAATATTGTTGAGACATGATTCTTTTCATTGTGGTCGAAGGTTTCTGAGTGATTTAAATCTTTCATGTAATAGTTAAAAGGATGCACAATTTATCTGAAATATATGAATTTCTGTTTGAACTTTAGAAAGGTTATTACTTTTTTTTTTTTTGTAAATCAATGATGTGTGACATATTTATGATAAGTACCAAAATCAAAGGTTGATTGATGCATAACTATTCTTTTGATATGGCCAAACACTCCTGTGAATTATTAGTAGTGCGGCATGAACCTAAAGAAGTTCAGTAAATTGTGGAGGAATTAAAAGTAGACTACTGTTTCCTTTCCTTGCTCAATGCAATGATGTCATTTGACTCACATGAACTATGATGGGATGATCCAGTCCTGGTCTTCCTAACTATTCCCATTGCATTTCATGACTTTTCTTATTGCAATCAAGTTAGAACTACGAGAACATTGCGGTTGGACAATAAGAAAGCCAGGATTGGATCCAATTTATTGAAAGTCATCTACAGTACAGAATTTAAACTTAGTTTTCTTTTCTTTTTAAACTGTCAAATGTCCAAGCTTGCTATCTGACCAATCCAGATAAATGCCAACGCTTGAATATCATAAGACCCTGCTGTAGTAACAGGTTTGGGGGATTCCAGGTGGGATGGGAGGATTAGGAGTGGGTTTATGGGGGTAGGGTGGGGAGAGGGCTGAAGGTGGGTTTCTGGTAGCAACTTTTCAATTTTTTGATTTTTGAGGAGGGGAGTTGGCTTATGGGGCCTATATGTTTGCAACATTTGTGCCATATTTTGGGGGCATGGGGAGGCTCAGCTGTTAATGGCCTAATTTTATTCATTGGGGTGAAGGATCAGGCCAATAGGCTTACTGTTATTTTTTTTAAACTTACTATCACTATTTAACCAGCTATATTCTTATAAGTGTAGCTAGTTAAAGTTAAACTTTCTGGGGACATGTACCTGAATGACTTTGAAACCTAACCAATGATATCCAAACAAACAGGGTCATTCAACAAATCATGTTAGGGCCTTATCCTGGGCATTAGGGCCCTAACGCCTGCGATCACACCATAACGCATGCAATAAATAACGCACTGTGAAATGTGTATGCAGATTTAAAAAATTTAAGCAAGAGGAAGGAGTTTGGGTGGAGTTTATGAAAATGAGGGGTGATTAATGCGCGCTATCGCACGATTTAACGCCAGAAATAACTACACCTTTTTTCCTGGGGTTATGCTGTGCATTTATGCTTGAAACGGGATTTGCGATAAAAATCACAAATTCCACTGGGAGGAGAAAGATAAAGCGAAAGAGAGGGAGAAAGAGAGAGAGAGAACCTCTGGGAGGCACACAAATTAGTCAACTTTTTATACCACTGTAAGAGGGGAAACTAGTAACTCGGGGTGAGGTTTTGGTGGTGGCCTAGGTTTTGGGGGGCAGTTTTACATGCACAGTTACTTGAACGAGTAGCACAGTACACATCAGTGAAGATTTGATGTGATTTGGAGTGATGAAAGGTACACAAAGTTGAGATTTGTACAATGTACTGTCAACCTAGCTTGATGCAATCTCTACCTAGTTGCTATCAACACATACATTGGACTCCATGTAGGAAAAGATGTATGCACATGAAAATGCACACAAGAGGAACAGGCAAAAGACACCACAGCTAGTCTCATTGACTCCTGGTACTTCTAATCTGGTGGGCACCTTGTCGCCCAGCACATTCATCTCACAGATTTTGGGAGTCACAATGTCTTGCTACCACAGCCGCACCAACACAAAGTTATTGGCAGAGTCTGTGGCAATTGAAAGGGTCTATATCAAAAACAAGAAAACAATTTCTAATTGCCATAGTCCACCAGGAGCAAAGCAAGACATTAATCAGGAAACACAACATACTTGCCTTCTAACAGTAAACACTAGACTCATCAACAAGATGTGTGGGCTCTACTCTTTCATGTGGAAAGACAGGATACAAGTTATGTCAGACTTACTGGAGTTGGGTGAAAGATCCACCAGAGTTATTCTTCCTCACCCTAGTACCAGGTGCAGGCTGATCTTCGAAGGCTTAGGACAGCGGTGGCAGCAACAACCACAAGACTAGCGTGGGCCATTCTCAGTCAGGCAGTGATTATGCTCACTGCTCGGTTAGTATAATCATGATTATACTAACTGCTCGGTTATCTTTCTCTATTTCTCTACCCAGTTATTCGATCCCTGTTGTAATGTAACTTTAAGAACTTTTTGCACTTATCAATGTTCCGTTTCTGTGTTCACACCCCCTGTTATATGTAAATCGGCATGATGTGATTTTTAATCACGAATGCCGGTATAGAAAAACTCTAAATAAAATAAATAAATAAATAAAAATGATAATTGCCTTTGTATACTGTGTCCAGCCTTGCTGTTAGGAGCGACACTTTTCCAGGCATTAAAAAGACAAGGTCTCTTTGTGTTGGCTAAACACATCTTTAAGGCATACTATACTCTCTGGGGATTGTAAAGAGTAGGATTGTGAGAAAGGGCAAGATGAGAAGGTACCCATTTGGGTGATACATGTGACCACTGGTTGGTGCATGGCATGGTTACCATTTTGAGTAGTGACATGCATCCCAATTTAGAGCAGATAGAGAAGAAAGAGTACAGTGTATCCTGGTTTGGATTTCCCTTGGTCTGCTGTTGTGTTTGATAGCTGAATTGTAAAAGATGTGAAATTAATTGCATGAGTGGGATGCATGAAAGCAATTTCCTCAGGCTAGTGTCTCCATATTGTTTAGTTTTGCACATGGAAATAGTAGAGAAAAAATGGGACACATAAATGTATATCATTAGAGAAATGGTGTGTCATGTCAACAAGTTTTTGATTTGTCAAAAAGCTTTAAACAAAGAATTGTAATTAGTGATGAAAATTTAGTGAAAAGTTGTTAAACAACTCAATAGTCTGATATAAGCCTTTTTGGCGTCTTTTACAATTTAAATCCCTGGCGTCAATCGCCAGTTTTTGAGTGCTTCACTAAAAGAAACATTGTGTTTAAGACCGTCTGGGTGTTCCCGTCCCTCCCAATGCAGCTACCCATGAAACATGGCCTATGTTGGGGGACTCACTGAGGAATACAAATCGGACTTTTGAGCTTCATTTATGTATCTACATGCTTGCTGCCTTATATCAGACTATTGGGTTGTTTAACAAGTTTTCATTAAATTGTCTTCACTATTCTTTGTTTAAGGTTTTTTTTGGCAAACCAAAAACTTGCTGACATGACACACCATTCCTATGATATTAGTTTTGAACATACCATTGTTGCGCCGGAGGTGCACCCTTGGGCCGAGGTGGGGTTGACGCAACCCGTAGGAAGGATCCTACGGGTCCCCACTGTCAGCAGGCGGAGAGGGCTGATGAACAGAGGCCAGCTGGTACTTCACCAATACCAGCCCTCATTCCCCACGGGTTGAGCCTTTGGGTGCTGGGGCCAGCTGGACTTAGGTGGGCCTCCATATGTCATCGTCGATGGAAGGATCGAGGTCAGCCCAGAGATAGCAGCAGCCAAGAGTAACAGTCTATACTGGATGAGGCGGAGTCCCGGAGACCCAGGCGCCAATAGAACCAAAGTCAGACAGGGGGCGCCCGAGCAAGAACAGGCCAAAGCCTGAATAGGCCAAGTCCAGGACGTAGACTGAAGAGACGTCGTGAGCAAGCTGGAGTCAGGGCTGGCAGAAATCTAGGAGCAGTGGCTAGCAAGGCTGAGGTCTGGACAAGGAGAGAGTCAAAAGCGTAGTTAGACAAAGCAGAGGTCTGGGTCTGGAGAGAGGCAATGGAGTAGTCAGGCAATGCAGAGATCTAGATCTGGAGAGAGGCAATGGAGTAGTCAGGCAATGCAGAGGTCTGGTTCTGGAGAGAGGCAATGGAGTAGTCAGGCAATGCATAGGTCCGGGCTTGGAGAGAGTCAATGGCATGGTCAGACAAAGCAGAGGTCCGGGCTTGGAGAGAGTCAACAGCGTGGTCAGGCAAAGTAGAGGTCAAAGTCCGAGAAGCCAATCTGAGGATAGGTTGAAGATCAGGAACACAGGAATGAGGAAATCAGGAACAGGAGTCAGCAAGGATCAGGAACCGGGAACGAGGAGAATCACAGGAGGCAATGAGTACTCGACCAGTGAAGAGACCTGTTGCAAAGGCAATGCTAGGGAGCGGAGCCCAGGCTTAAGTACTGGAGCTCCACTGATGTCATCATCCGGGGCCTCGGCTCAGTTCCCGCTGCGGGCCCTACTTAAGACACAGAGATGCGCACGCACCTAGGGAGGGGAGCGGCGCTGAGTGGCAGCGTCTCTCCACGGACCACGCAGAGAGGCCCAATGTGGAGTCCCAGAATCTGTAGCTGAGCCGGAGGCACCAGGGGCAGCCCGAGGACGGAGCTGATGGCCTACTGCCGCCAGGGACGAGGGACCAGATACTAGATTCACTTGAGAGAGGTAAGAGGGCCGGACCGCAGGTCTGCCTTGGCCAGCACTCGTAACAACCATGACAGGAGTGAGTATGATTCCAGTCTCTCAAATCTATTGCTAATGTTCTTAATACTTGTATGATGCCAAAGAAAGTTTCCATCTATGGTTCATAAGATATAACATATAGACAATATATCAAGATGCACATGGAAGTTCTTTTTAATCAAGCTAGTGGCACACAGTGCACTTGGGATTATTTCTATATCTTTCTGCCACATTTTCTTGATCTCTGATTGCATTTCTTGATACTTCGGGATCTCCTCTGACTCCATATGTTCTACACAGTAATTGCTCGATACTGACACTTCTATCAGCAATTCCATTCTTGTGTTTTTCTCCTTTACCACAATGTCTAGTTTTCTTGCAGCCAGCTCTTTTTCAGTTGCATTGGGAATGCCCCAGGTGATGATATCTTCTTCATTCTCTACAATTCTATCAGTCATGATCCCAGTGTTTTTCTTGCATGGTGATATTATAGCATGTACACAGTTTTCAGTGAATGACAACTTATTGTGCTTTTCTGTGCACAAGCCATCTGACATCAGCACCTCACACCCAGAGAGGACATGTGTATCTGTTTTCAGTTCTGTTCTACAGAATCTGCGTTTGATTTACTGTTTTTTTCTATGCAGGCTATGAACCATCTTGTCCATAGTCCAGTGATGTGTGCTTCAATTATCAATTAGCTACTTCTGTGCTAGATTTAGATCAATGTGTGATTGTTGAAGTTCCTTTATATTTCCCACTGCATTTATGCTTTTGCCAATTGCTTTTTCTTATTTACTTCTCTAGTTCTACAAAGGGTTTTTTTCTTGTTTGCAAATTCTGTAGCCTCTTTTCCCATGTGTGCTGGCAGATTCTCATTCATTTCATTTTGTCAGAATGCCTGTCTGAGTTTGAGGATGGAGACAGATTTTGGCCATTCGCTTTCATATTTCATCATTTTTTGAGTATTTGGGTCTGATAATATTAGGTATATCTTGAATCATATTATAGCAGTCCTATATGTGTAACATATTTCTATAAGGTCCATACCAACTTCAGCTCTTGGGATGTAGAATCTTGGCATGTAGGAATTTTATTTTCCTTGCATCCAACTGTTGGAGATCTTTGTGAGGATAGTCTATTCTCCCAAAATTATAGAAAAGTGTAGGAAATGCAAGTTGATTGATAGTTTGTATCTTATTCTGTGCTGTTAAAGCACTTTTCGATATCAGTTTCAGTCTGCTGTAATATCCTTTTTTGATCTTTTCTCTCAGTAACTTGTGCTGTATTGTTGCACCTTCTTCTACTCCTAGACATTTATATAAACTTTTCTGTTCAGATTTTTTTTATATTACAGTCTTTAGTCAAAGAAATTATCTCAGTTTTTGTCATAGGGATCTGGGTTTGGTGATGAAGGCCATCCCAGAGGGAATTTGCATACCTGAGAGGCAAGGTAGTGGTCACGAGGGTGGAAGTGAGGAACTGGAGAAGAACCAGGAGAGACACTGGAACAGAGTACAAGTAAGACTTTGGAGACTGAACTTGTGAAACAGGAGGGTTTATATGCCAGAATTCTGGAACAGGATAATACACTGGAACACAATCAGGAAACAAGGCCCCAAAAACAAATAACACTTCTACAGGATGTTGAGTCAGCAGAGTATGTCAGACTACAGCTCCTTATATACAGCTCTCTATTTGGGACATACCTAATGCTGGTCCAATCGGAAAACTCTGGGCAGGGGAGGGGGGTGTTTGACCATCACAGGAAACAAGACAAATTTACCAAGACGCAGCAGCAAGCCAGAATCCCCCCGGCAGCTTTGCAGTGGGCTCATGGCTTCAAAATCAAAGGATCATGGCTTCAAATCCTATTGACTTTCATAGTTTTGCCTTAAGGAAAGTCATATTAGCCTATTTGTCAAAGCCAAATGTCATCTGAGAAGCTCTTTACTACTCAGAGTTGTTCCACTAAGTGATGAACAAAGGAGTTGTAAATCTCCACATCATCTACAAATTGTAGGTGCAAATGTTGTCTGTTGATCATTCATTTCACCTTTATTTGGATATGTAGAGAGACCCCCATTTATTCCTGTCTCTTTGTGAGTCTGGGGTATACAGAAGGCTGTAGTAGGGAAGACCCCTGGAGTTACTAAGGTATCTGGTTCTGGGGGGAAAGAAATGTTTAAATGGTTATTGCCTAAAGTAATATTGTTTGACCTCTGGATGGTATTTTTGATGATTAAGTTAAATTACTTGATATAATGTGCATGGGGAAAATATGTGTATATTTCCTTAAAGGTTGGGGTTGCCCCTATTGGTTGTTGAAAGTAGTAGTGAGTAGCATAAAGGGGGGACGTTTTGGTGGGGTTTTGCCCTTTCATCCCCCAACCTTGCCCAAATGGGATGGGGATTAGGGACCTCTATCTACGTAACTAACTGCTGATGGTCAGAGGTCTGGGGAACCAGCACAGAGAGAAAGGAGCGGTATCCTCCTCCCTGCGAGGAACTTACTGGAGTGGTGAAACAGAGAGGCCAGAAGCCTGAGTGGGAATGGTGTTTTTCCTCCTCCAAGGAACTACCCAAGAGGTGCTGAGTGGGAGCATAAGAGGGGTGTTTACAAATGAAGGTGTGCCCAAGATGACCCTGATGCGCAGTGTCTGGGGAAACCGGCACTAACAGGATGGCGAGGTAGAGAGTAGGGAAAAGGCCCAAGACTCCAGGAAGTGTAATGCTATGGGAAATGGGTATTTGCTGTCCATTGGACAAGAATTTTGATATGGGTAGGTTTCAACAATTCAGCCCCACTCATGACTGAGAGAGAGAAAAGGCAGGAGATAAAGTTAACTGGTTGACCCATCTGGTCGGTGGTAATGTTAATATTTGCTGTTATGGAAGCCCATGAATTATCATTTGTTCACTATATATGTGAAAAACCTTCTCATCAATGTACTGTATATAGTTTTGGTTGGCTGTATATTGCAGAAGATAAAGTTGCTGTTGTTTTGGAATTGGATTCACGGTGTCAATCTCCATCCTCATGCCAGCTAATTCCTATGAATGGATTCAGAGATCATGGAAGGGAGTGAGGGGGTTTCCTACCTGTCGTAACAGTACAACTGAAAATAGAGTTGCATTAAATCAAGCTGTCATCAAAAGGTCCACTTTACCATCTGCATAACCATTTGAAGAACCCACACAATAAATTGGGAATGGATGACCACTGCATAACAGGGAAGGAGAATTCCATCATTTTATGTACCTAGTCAAGGGGGTTACAGATATATCATCAGGCCTCTGTTAAAAGTGAATCATTAAAATTTGTATTTGTTCCAGCTTTCACTCTGGTTTTAAACTGGATGAATCAATGTTATAGAAAGTATTTTGTGATTTTTTTTTTTTTTAAATTCTTAACATATTCCTTAATTATAGAATTTGGAGCTTTCCCTTCTATTACAGAACCCACCATTTGTACAGATAACAAAAGCTGATTTGATTGAAGGAAATGACAATCAAGATCCATAAAGAGCCTGAGAATGCATGGCCTTATCTGTGTTCCAGCATAATTAACGCCCATACCCATAATAATTGTAAGGGAGCTGAGAAAAGTTCACTTCTTTTATACCTCGTGGCTCTATGTGATTCGGTCCTTTGCTTTGCCAACTTGAACCTGAAATACCGACGTCTCCATTCAGCTGCAGCACCCCTAAAGGTTTTCTTACTTAAAGATTAAAAAAAAAAAGGGGGGGGGGGGGCTTGGGCCTTTCCGTGGTTTCCTTTTCTGCCTCCACAGTAAATCCTAATGAGATACTTTTCAAAACTGAGATTAAAACATAAAACTGTCTGCCTCCAAGAAACAAGTATTCTCAGTTTCTGTTTCTGAATTACGAGGTGAGGACATTCAGTTGGGACAGGAGCCTTTCAAACAAGAAGTGCCATCCACCAAATGCTGATGCAGCAGCAGCTGCGAAAATATGTCTTAACAGAATTTAAATCCCTCACCTTTTCATATTTGAAAAGGTGAAACATTCCAACAGATGTCAGCACTGCGCATAATGTAGCGATGCAGTTCATTCCCAAATTTGCTGACTGTGTTCGGGAGAGCGTGCCAAAAGCCTTACATTTCATTATTTAATTCAAGTTAGCGAGATCATAAGGGTCTTATGCAATAAATAGATTTTCCATAGGTACAGAATGGAGAAAAGTATTTTCTGTATAAGGACTTAAGTATCTTTTTTTTCACTTGATATAAAAAAAATGTTCTCTTATTTTTGTATTATTTGTTTGGCCTTCTTTTTTCATTAGATGTATTTATTACCCTAAAGACATAGCAGAACTAGAAAAGGTGACAGAAATGATAAAGGGGGATGGACGGGATCTGCTATGATGAGAGGCTATGCAGGCCGAGGCTCTTCCGTTAGGAAAAGAGACGGCTGAGAGGAGACGTGATAGGAGTTTCTGAAATAACGAGGGAGATGAAACGGGTAAAGAAGGTGCAGTTATTTACTCTCTCAAATAATAGTAAGACAAGGGAACATTCTATGAAACTAACAACCAAAAGATTTAAAACCAATCGTAAAATGTACTTTTTTTTCACTCAGCGCCCTAGCAAGCTGTGGAATCCATTGCCAAAGGATGTGGCCAAGGCAACTAGCATAGCGGGGTTTAAAAGAGGCTTGGACTAGTTCCTGGAGGATAAGTCCATAAAACATTTTTAGCTTTATATTCTAAAGAAGGCTATTGCTATTCCAGGGAGCAAGTAACAGGAAATAAGTGTATTTTCAACTTGGGCTGGCCACTGTCAGAGACAGGATGCTGGGCTTGATGGACCTTGCTCTGACCCAACATGGCAATTTCTTATGTGTTTGTAATTTTTAAAACATCTCAAAATACTTGATTGGGGATTTTCTAATTTCCTCTGGGTAACTAAGTGAACTTTGCCAATTAGGTAACATGACATACTGTATATAAACGAGAACCACTCGCACTCACAGCCTGGGAAACTTTCTTTGAGCCAGAGTAGAAACAAGATATATATTTGTGGAGTAGCATATCATAAATCAGCATTTTTCCATCAGATATCATTTCATGGTAATATCTGGTTAATGATATCTAGTGCTTCACAAAATAAATTTATTCCTGAGACATCAGTTAAACTTTATCGTAAAAAAAACAGTGTAGGAATATCTTTTTACCATAAGTTGTGGACTAAAAGGTTTATAATCTTAAACTCTCATTAGAGGCTAAAACAAAATTTTAAATGTATTCCTTGTGCATTTTGCTTGAGTACCTCTGTGTGTTCCAATCTAGTGAGAACTCCTGTTCAAAAATTAATATTGATTTCCTAATCTGTGCCTATGAGTATACACAGCAGTAATATATGTTATAAAATGCAGTAGAAAATTATTCTTATATTTTCTGTGTCCTCTGACTTCTACAAGCTGCAGTCAGAGAACTTGAGCTCTTGTGAACTCCTCTCTGAAGAGCATTTATGGGTGGCTACTGCATTGAAGTGCGTAGATGCCAAGGATAATAGGACACCATGCACCTGGTGGGGAATGGATGCCTGAGATTTACCCTATTATCCTGAATTTGGTGATTGGCACTCCTTGGGAACTCAGCCCTTCTTCATCACTTTGGCACTGGCCGCTTGGTCTAGCAGCTGTCGCATGAACGCTCTGAGACACCAGCACATCAAGTGCCTGTTGATGAAGTGGGTACCAGTGTGCCTTGCAATTGGTCATTGCAGGGCATGCTGACATCATAGGAGTGCTGTGTCAAGGTTGGTGCACCCCGCTATTGGCTATGGTCTGGGCACAATTATGTCATGGGAGGGGGGGGGGGCGTCATGCCCAACACTAATGTTATAACTGGCTAATCCCAGTTTTTCCCTTTTTCTGTTCACCCTGGTACTGGACAAATAACCACCCATTTCACCCCATCATGGTTATGTGGTTGTTAATATCACACAATACTAGTAAGGTCATATAGTATATGCATATTTATAATGATTCTTCTTGTTACTCCTGTCATGCCAGGGTGCTCATGCCTAGTTCTGAGGCAACGGAGAGAAGGGGAGGGGCTTGAGCTCACAGACAAGAAGGTGTGACTAAAGTTGCGATCTGGGGCCAATTGTGTGACAGATCCAGGAGTGCAATAGTGTATAGGCCAAGTAGATTGGGTCAAGGAGACATCTGGAGGGCCTAGTTTTCTGACAATATGAAGTTAGGCCAGTTGTCTTGCTGTGCATGGCAGCCTGCTGGTCTGGCTACCTCCTTGACATTTCAGCTTGAAGAAGACACTGCTGACCAGAGGCAAGCATTCAAGATCAATGATTTATAGGCAAGAGATAATATCACATTAAAAATCAATCAATCAGCCTTTTATCTAAAACACCAGATTAATAGTGAATATACCAATAAATTTAAACGATTCTTATTTACACATTCCTACTCCCTTAGCAACCTAAACTTAACTAAGAACTCAACAAATTTAAGATGAAGGCAGCAGTCCAGCAGCAAGACGGGGGCCTTCCAGTCTTCTGCATCACATGTACGATTTCTTACCCGCCACTGAGAGGTTGTATGTATGCACGTACAAAGAACTCCTGGCTCTCAGAGAATGAGTCTGATCTCTGGAGGCTAGAGTGGCAGAACTGTAGGAGCTGAGGCAGACAGAGAGGTATATAGATAAGACCTTCAGGGACATAGCAGCCAAGTCCCAACTCCAGTCTGGCAGCCCTGGTGCTGCCTTGGAGGAGGAAGCTCTTTTGCTTGGAGAGCATCATCCTGGTGCAGCAGGAAGTGATCCCATAGCAAGGACCTGCTCTTCAGGAGATGTATTGTCCTCTCTCATCGACAATGTGTCTCTCAGGGCTACCGCTCAGGAGGGAAGGGTTAGGTCGGCCGACATAGTTGGTGATTCGATTATAAAGAATGTACAGAGCTCGTTGGCTGGTGAACTTGAGGATCGCCCAGTAACATGCCTGCCTGGTGCAAATGTGGTGGACCTCATGCATCACCTAGATAGGATTTTAGACAGTGCTGAGGAGGAGCCAGCTGTTGTGGTACATGTGGGCACCAGCAACATAGGAAAATGTGGGAGGGAGGATCTGAAAGCAAAATTTAGACTTTTAGGTAGAAAGTTGAAATCCCAAACCTCTAGGGTAGCATTCTCTGAAGTGCTCCCTGTTCTAGCACAGATCCCAGAGGCAGGCATACGGCCAAGGTCTCAATGTATGGATGACATTATGGTGCAAGGAAGAGGGATTACATTTTGAAGGAACTGGGGAAAGGGCAGTCTTTTCTTAAGGGATGGGCTCCACATTAACCAGGGTGGAATCTGGCTACTGGTGCTAACCTTTAAAAAGGAGATAGAGCAGCTTCTAAACAAGAACAAAGGGGAAAGCCAACAGTTTCTCAGCAGTGCATGTTCGGAGGGAAGAATCTTTGAACAATATTAATGAAACAGGAGAGGTAGGGCATCCCAGCAGAGAAGTTCCAGTGAAAGCAAAAGTAGTCCATGTGCCTATAAGTAAAGAATCACCAGAGTTAAAAGATTCCAAATTATCCCTGTCAACTGAAAAGCAGGCTGTTAATATAAACAAAAACATTTTGAAATGTTGTATTCCAATGCCAGAAGTTTAAGAAGTAAGATGGGAGAGTTAGAGTGTACATAGCAGTGAATGATGAGATAGACTTAAATGGCATGTCAGAGACATGGTGGAAGGAGGATTACCAATGGTACAGGGCTAAACCAGAGTACAAATTATATTGCAATGATAGGGAGAAGCAAATTGGTTGGGGTTGGCACTTTATGTCCAGGATGGCATAGGGTACACTAGGATAAAGATCCTGCAAGAAACTAAGGGGTCGATTTTAAAAGCCCTGCTCGCATAAATCCTGCCGATTTACGCACGCAGGGCACTCTTGCGCTGGCGCGCCTATTTTGCCTAGGCCGCTGGTGCGCGCAAAGCCCTGGGACGCGCGTAAGTCCCGGGGCTTGCTAAAATGGGCAGTCCGGGGGCGTGTCTGTGGTCCGGGGCGTGTCCGGGGGGTGTGTCCAGGGACGTGTCCGCGGTCCGGGGCAATCTGGGGGTGTGGCCGAGTGCCCCGACACAGTGGCCTGTATCTGGGCCTGGCCAGCTGGCATGCGCAAAGGCGATCTGCTGCCAGTATTCAAAATGGCGCCGATCGCCTTTGCCCTCACTATGTCACAGGGGCCGACCATCGGTACCTGTGACATAGTGAGGGCAAAGGCGATTGGCACCATTTTGAGTACTGGCATCGGACGGCCGGCGTGCAGGATGTCGCTCCCGGACCCCCGCTGGACTTTTGGCAAGTCTTGTGGGTGTCAGGAGGCCCCCCTAAGCTGGCCAAAAGTCCCTGGGGGTCCAACGGGGGTCCAAGTGGTGCCATTGGTCAGCCCCTTCAAAGTAACATCATCTTATACCATCAATGTTTGCTGTAGCCCATTAGTAAGCTAGATAATGAGACCTCATATATACTATGGCAGGGTACTAGTGGGTTAGTCCCTGAATGCCAATAGTTCAATAATGCGGTGATAAATTCTGCATACACCGTCACAAAATTATAATCATGGGTCTCACAGAACGATCAGAGTACCGGCAACGTGTTGTCAGTTACTGGAAATTATAGACAGTAGAAAGGATAAACACTTATCGTAGCTTATGTGTGGTTGCAGTCAGGGACTGGCGTATTGGCCCGACACGGCTCGTGTTTCTGGGGAACCTTCTTCAGGGGCCGCAGTGTGCCAGTGCTGCAATACAATGAGGCAAAGTTAACTCATCTCATGTTCAGGACAATCGCAGTATATGCTGTTAGATGCCATAAACTTACTATTTTCCAGACTGCCCGCTTTTTCTGCTACTTGGCTGCAGCGTTGTTTCGGCAGCAGGACCCGCCATTTTAAATTACTAATTATATACCTACCGCTGTGGGCGGGATCAGGTAGCAATGACGTCAAAACAATTAGCTAAAACAGGAAACTAAATGAGTGAAACCCATTCAACAGAGTCATTGAGACCGAGAGGTGTTACGGACATTAAGGTGAAAATCCACCACTGTTCACGGAGGTTGAGGATTTGTTTAATATCACCTCCACGTGGACTGGGTAAAATCTGTTCAAGGATGGTCCATCGTAATTGGTCGAAAGTGTGGCCAGTTGCCATACAATGATCTACCATCGGTGCTTCCACTTTCTCCGTGTTTAGGCGGCTACGGTGTTCAAAGAGCCGCGTTTTAATTTTTCTACTCGTGCGGCCAATATATATTAAACGACAAGGACATTCGATTAAGTATATCACAGAAGTGGAGTTGCAAGATGTCTCAGAATTTTTATAATAGATGCGACCCGTGTGGGGATGTTTCCATGAGGATCCCTCTATCGTGATAGGACACATTTCACAGTTTCCACAGCCGCGATGGCTACCTGGCTGTCTTGTAGGGTTCCATGAAGTGACAGTAGCGTGTACAATAGAGTCCTTTAGATTCTTACCGCGTTGGTATGCAAAGAGTGGGTATTCAGAAAAAATCGGATGCAATTGCAAGATGTGCCAATGTTTTTTTATACTTTGCATTATTAAGTAGGATTTATCTGTGTGTGTAAGTACACAGATGTCAGTTGTGACTGGAGAGCGTGTTTTGTACTGCAGAAGAGCTGTCCTCGGCGAATGCCATGCTCTTTTAAATGCTGTATATACTGCACTGTAAGGATAACCTCTCAAGAAAAACCTTTCTGCAAGACTCCCTGCTTGTAGTTTAAAATCTCTGTCCGATGAACACAAACGTCTGAGTCTAAAGAATTGACTGACCGGAAGACCCCGTTTAAATGCTGTCGGATGAAAGCTGTGGTATCTAAGTAAGTTGTTTCTTTCAGATTCCTTACGATGAATCGAGGTGTGTAATTGCTGATGCTGGACCGTGATTGCTATATCCAGAAATGATATGTGTGTGTCACTATATTGTGTGGTAAATTTCAGATCTTGATCCACTGTATTGATCCAGGAAATGAATCTCTGAAGCAATGCTACATCTTGGTCCCAAAGGATGAGAAGATCATCTATGTAACGGATCCAAAGTGTCACAGAACTGAACCAACCGGAACTGTAGATGTGTAGTCTTTCAAGTCTATCCATCACTAAATTGGCAATAGAAGGGGCTGCCGACGACCCCATTGCTATGCCATGGACTTGGAGATAAAATTGAGCATTAAATGAAAAGTAGTTATTTTGAATAACTAATTTAGCTATTTCAAATACAAACCAGAACGGGATTCTGGAGCCTTCCATGTTGCTTTTCAAAGTTTCTTCAATAGTCAACAGGGCTGTAGAATGGGATACATTAGTGTACAATGAAACAACATCCATCGTAACCAAAATTGTGGTCTCTGATAAAGTTGAATAATCCGCCAATTTATTAAGAACGGCCGTTGAATCTTGAACATATGCCTTCATCTTTTGAACGTGAGGTTTAAGAAATTTATCAAGGAACATAGCTAGTGGTTCCAGAAGGGATCCATTGCTTGACACGATTGGTCTCAACGGAGGGTCGGTCATAGATTTGTGAACCTTCGGTACCCCGTACATTACAGGGATCCGCGGATGTTGTTGGAGTAAAAAATTCCTCTCTTTGCGAGTAAGGAAGGGTGTCACTTTCTCTTCTAACAGCATCTCAATGATGTGAGAAAATTCTACAGTGGGGTCTTCTTGTAAAATTCTGTAATATTTTGAGTCCGTGAGATGGGTTGTAAGTTTTGATATATACTGGTCCCGATTCATCATAACGATACTGCCCCCCTTATCCGCGGGTTTAAAGATGGTCTCCGAATCTGAGGCCAAAGATCGTAATGCTTGCCGGTCCTGATTGGAAAAATTGATATAAGGATGAGTTTTGGTACTTTCAAAAACTTCAATGTCCTTAAGGATAAGGTCACGAAATGTACTAATGTGATGATCAAGGGGACCCGGAGGTGTCCATTTAGACTTGCCTCTAACAATTGACAAGTTATCGCTGGGAATTTCATTGGTTGTACAGTAGAGTTTGATTTGCAATTTCCTAATGAATTTTGTTAGCATAATGCGACTTTGGAAAGGGTCATGTCGCTGATATGGGACAAAGGATAGCCCCAAATTGAGCACTTGTTCTTGTGTTTTAGTGAGACTGCGATCAGATAAATTTATAATTGCGGATCGTAACGGGTCCTCGATCGTGTTTGGGGGCCCTCCTGTGGGTAAGTTGATGTCTCGTTGCGATGCATGTATGCTTGTGTGACTGGGTCTGTCCGGTATGGTTTGCGTTGGGTCGAGCGCTGCCACCTTCCTCGACGGCCTCGACCTAAAAAAGGCTGTGATTGCGGGCCTTTCTTCATGTATCTCGCGGGCTCTCCCTCATCGGATTCAGTCGATCCACTTCCTTCAGAGTCTTCAAAATAAACTTTTTTGCCAGCCTGGTAATGTATACCGTTGGCTCAACAAAGAAGACAACCAGGCTGGCAAAAAAGTTTATTTTGAAGACTCTGAAGGAAGTGGATCGACTGAATCCGATGAGGGAGAGCCCGCGAGATACATGAAGAAAGGCCCGCAATCACAGCCTTTTTTAGGTCGAGGCCGTCGAGGAAGGTGGCAGCGCTCGACCCAACGCAAACCATACCGGACAGACCCAGTCACACAAGCATACATGCATCGCAACGAGACATCAACTTACCCACAGGAGGGCCCCCAAACACGATCGAGGACCCGTTACGATCCGCAATTATAAATTTATCTGATCACAGTCTCACTAAAACACAAGAACAAGTGCTCAATTTGGGGCTATCCTTTGTCCCATATCAGCGACATGACCCTTTCCAAAGTCGCATTATGCTAACAAAATTCATTAGGAAATTGCAAATCAAACTCTACTGTACAACCAATGAAATTCCCAGCGATAACTTGTCAATTGTTAGAGGCAAGTCTAAATGGACACCTCCGGGTCCCCTTGATCATCACATTAGTACATTTCGTGACCTTATCCTTAAGGACATTGAAGTTTTTGAAAGTACCAAAACTCATCCTTATATCAATTTTTCCAATCAGGACCGGCAAGCATTACGATCTTTGGCCTCAGATTCGGAGACCATCTTTAAACCCGCGGATAAGGGGGGCAGTATCGTTATGATGAATCGGGACCAGTATATATCAAAACTTACAACCCATCTCACGGACTCAAAATATTACAGAATTTTACAAGAAGACCCCACTGTAGAATTTTCTCACATCATTGAGATGCTGTTAGAAGAGAAAGTGACACCCTTCCTTACTCGCAAAGAGAGGAATTTTTTACTCCAACAACATCCGCGGATCCCTGTAATGTACGGGGTACCGAAGGTTCACAAATCTATGACCGACCCTCCGTTGAGACCAATCGTGTCAAGCAATGGATCCCTTCTGGAACCACTAGCTATGTTCCTTGATAAATTTCTTAAACCTCACGTTCAAAAGATGAAGGCATATGTTCAAGATTCAACGGCCGTTCTTAATAAATTGGCGGATTATTCAACTTTATCAGAGACCACAATTTTGGTTACGATGGATGTTGTTTCATTGTACACTAATGTATCCCATTCTACAGCCCTGTTGACTATTGAAGAAACTTTGAAAAGCAACATGGAAGGCTCCAGAATCCCGTTCTGGTTTGTATTTGAAATAGCTAAATTAGTTATTCAAAATAACTACTTTTCATTTAATGCTCAATTTTATCTCCAAGTCCATGGCATAGCAATGGGGTCGTCGGCAGCCCCTTCTATTGCCAATTTAGTGATGGATAGACTTGAAAGACTACACATCTACAGTTCCGGTTGGTTCAGTTCTGTGACACTTTGGATCCGTTACATAGATGATCTTCTCATCCTTTGGGACCAAGATGTAGCATTGCTTCAGAGATTCATTTCCTGGATCAATACAGTGGATCAAGATCTGAAATTTACCACACAATATAGTGACACACACATATCATTTCTGGATATAGCAATCACGGTCCAGCATCAGCAATTACACACCTCGATTCATCGTAAGGAATCTGAAAGAAACAACTTACTTAGATACCACAGCTTTCATCCGACAGCATTTAAACGGGGTCTTCCGGTCAGTCAATTCTTTAGACTCAGACGTTTGTGTTCATCGGACAGAGATTTTAAACTACAAGCAGGGAGTCTTGCAGAAAGGTTTTTCTTGAGAGGTTATCCTTACAGTGCAGTATATACAGCATTTAAAAGAGCATGGCATTCGCCGAGGACAGCTCTTCTGCAGTACAAAACACGCTCTCCAGTCACAACTGACATCTGTGTACTTACACACACAGATAAATCCTACTTAATAATGCAAAGTATAAAAAAACATTGGCACATCTTGCAATTGCATCCGATTTTTTCTGAATACCCACTCTTTGCATACCAACGCGGTAAGAATCTAAAGGACTCTATTGTACACGCTACTGTCACTTCATGGAACCCTACAAGACAGCCAGGTAGCCATCGCGGCTGTGGAAACTGTGAAATGTGTCCTATCACGATAGAGGGATCCTCATGGAAACATCCCCACACGGGTCGCATCTATTATAAAAATTCTGAGACATCTTGCAACTCCACTTCTGTGATATACTTAATCGAATGTCCTTGTCGTTTAATATATATTGGCCGCACGAGTAGAAAAATTAAAACGCGGCTCTTTGAACACCGTAGCCGCCTAAACACGGAGAAAGTGGAAGCACCGATGGTAGATCATTGTATGGCAACTGGCCACACTTTCGACCAATTACGATGGACCATCCTTGAACAGATTTTACCCAGTCCACGTGGAGGTGATATTAAACAAATCCTCAACCTCCGTGAACAGTGGTGGATTTTCACCTTAATGTCCGTAACACCTCTCGGTCTCAATGACTCTGTTGAATGGGTTTCACTCATTTAGTTTCCTGTTTTAGCTAATTGTTTTGACGTCATTGCTACCTGATCCCGCCCACAGCGGTAGGTATATAATTAGTAATTTAAAATGGCGGATCCTGCTGCCGAAACAACGCTGCAGCCAAGTAGCAGAAAAAGCGGGCAGTCTGGAAAATAGTAAGTTTATGGCATCTAACAGCATATACTGCGATTGTCCTGAACATGAGATGAGTTAACTTTGCCTCATTGTATTGCAGCACTGGCACACTGCGGCCCCTGAAGAAGGTTCCCCAGAAACACGAGCCGTGTCGGGCCAATACGCCAGTCCCTGACTGCAACCACACATAAGCTACGATAAGTGTTTATCCTTTCTACTGTCTATAATTTCCAGTAACTGACAACACGTTGCCGGTACTCTGATCGTTCTGTGAGACCCATGATTATAATTTTGTGACGGTGTATGCAGAATTTATCACCGCATTATTGAACTATTGGCATTCAGGGACTAACCCACTAGTACCCTGCCATAGTATATATGAGGTCTCATTATCTAGCTTACTAATGGGCTACAGCAAACATTGATGGTATAAGATGATGTTACTTTGAAGAATTGTCATAGATTGCATCATACATTCAACAGTCCTTATTTATATTATTGGTCAGCCCCTGTCACATGTAGGAGCACAAGATGGTGCCGATGGCCATGTGACAGGGACTGACCAATGGCACCGGTAGCCCCTGTGACAAAGGCTATCGGCGCCATGATGAAACTGGCACCAAGGGTGTGAGTGCAGGGGATGGCTCCCGGACTCCCCGCTGGACCACCAGGGAGTTTTGGTAAGTCTTGGGGGGATTCAGGAGGGTGGGGGGGTTTGTTTAAATTTTTATTTAGGTGGCTGTATAATTCGGTGAAGATTCGTGTATTCGTGGGGAATCGTGATACGTTTCGCTTCCCCACGAATACTAATAATAGTGCAATATACGTTGCGGATCGCCAATACGGCGAAAACAAATGCACACCCCTACCCAATATTGATTGAATAAATGTAACATCAAGACATTCTAGAGAGATAAAGTTCCTGGATGGAATAAATGACAGCTTTATGGAGCAATTGGTTCAGGATCTGATGAGAGAGGAAACTATTTTAGAGCTAATTCTCAGTGGAGCACAGGATTTGGTGAGAGAGGTAATAGTTATTTATTTATTTTTTTTAAATTTAACATCTCTTTTATACCGATATCCGTTCGCACATCGCATCGGTTCACAATAAACAAAAACTTTTGGGCGGTGCCCTTACATGTAACAGATAACTTAGTGAACTAGGAAAAATACAATTAACTTTTGGGAGGAGCCCTTACATATAACAAACATCAATGGGTAGATGCAAAGCAATAGAACTGTAACTATAACTATATACATGAGAGTGCACAGTACAAAATCAGCGGACATAAGGCGTTCATAACAAAATGACATTGTAAAATTCACAGGGGGGTTTTATGTAATAGGGGGTGACATGTGGTAGGCTTGTTGAAAGAGCCAGGTTTTAAGTTTCTTTTTGAAAGTGGGGGTATATGTCTCCATGCGAATATCATAGTTGTGGGACCGCTTGGCAATAATGATCATAACATGATCAAATTTAAACTAATAACTGGAAGGGGGACAATAAGTAAATCCACAGCTCTAGCATTAAACTTTCAAAAGGAAACCTTTCATAAAATGAGAAAAATAATTAGAAAAAACTGAAAGGTGCAGCTACAAAGATTAAGAGGGTACAACAGGCATAGACATGGTTAAAAAATACCCGAAGCTCAGTCTAGATGTATTCCACGCATTAAGAAAGGTGGAAGGAAGGCCAAACAATTGCCAGTATAGTTTAAAGGTGAGGTGAAAGGCTATTTTACCAAAATATCTTCCTTCAAAAATTGGAAGAAGGATCCATCTGAAGGAAATAGGAAAAAGCATAAGCATTGGCAAGTTAAATGTAAAACATTGATAAGACAGGTTAGAGTGAATTTGAAAAGAAGTTGGCCATAGAGGCAAAAACTCATATCAAAACATTTTAAAATATATCCAAAGCAGGAAATTTATGAGGGATTTGATTGGACTGTTAAATGATCGAAAGGTTAAAGGGGCATTTAGGGACGATGAGGTCATCACAGAAAGACTAAATGAATTCTTTGTTTTGATGTTTACTGATGGGGATGTTAGGGAGATACCCGTTCCAGAAACAGTTTTCAAAGGCGATGATTCAGACGAACTGAACCAAATCATGGTGAACCTGGAAGATGTAGTAGCAAATCATCTGGACCAGATGGTATATACCCCAGGGTTCTGAAATAACTTAAAAATGAAATGTCGACATATTACAAGTAATTTGTAACCTATCATTAAAATCAACCATTGTACCTGAAGACTGGAAGAGGCTAATGTAACCCCGATATTTAAAAAGGGCTCCAGAGGTGATCTGGGAAACTATAACCTAGGGAACCTGACTTCAGTGAAAGAGAAAAATCATGGAAATTATTATAAAGAATAAAAATACAGATCATATAGATCAGAGGTTCCCAACCCTGTCCGGGGGACCCCCCCCCAGCCAGTCGGGTTTTCAGAGTATCCAAAACGAATATGCATGAGAGAAAATTTGCATGCACTGTCTCCATAACATGCACATTTTCTCTCATGCAGATTCATTATGGAAATTCTGAAAACCCGACTAGCTGGGGGGGTCCCCAGGACAGGGTTGGGAACCACTGATATAGATAGACATGATTTAATGGGACACGGCCAGCATGGATTTACTAAAGGGAAGTCTTGCCACACAAATCTGCTACATTTTTTTGAATATGTGAAAAACATGTAGACAAAGGTGAACCGGTAGATGTGGTGTATTTGAGTTTTCAGAAGGCATTTGACAAAGTCCCTCATGAGAGGATTCTAAAAAAACTAAGACGTAATGGTATAGGAGACAATGTCCTTTTGTGGATTGCAAACTGATTAAAGGACAGGAAACAGAATAGGATTAAATGGTCTGTTTTCACAGTGGAAAAAGATAAACAGTGGAGTGCCTCAGGGATCTGTACTTGGACTGGTGCTCACTGCTTTTTAAAATATTTATAAATGATCTGGAAAGGGGTATGATGAGTGAGGTAATCAAATTTGCAGATGATACAAAATTATTCAGAGTAGTTAAATCACAAGTGGATTGTCATAAATTGCAGGGGGACCTTGTGTGACTGGAAGAGTGGGCATCCGAATGGCAGATAAAATTTATCTGCCATTCGGTGATGTGTAAGGTGATGCATATAGGGAAAAATAACCCTTGTTTTAGTTACGAGATATTAGGTTCCATATTAGGAGCTACCACCCAGGAAAAAGATCTAGGCATCATAGTGGTTAATACATTGAAATTATCAGCTCAGTGTGCTGTGATGGTCAAAAAAGCAAACAGAATGTTAGGAATTATTAAGAAGGGAATGGTGAATAAAATGGTGGATGTCATAATGCCTCTATATCACTCCATGGTGAGACCGCACCTTGAATACCATATGAAATTCTGGTCACTGCATCTCAAAAAAGATATAGCTGCACTGGAGAAAGTACATAGAAGGGCGACAAAATGATAAAGGGCATGGAACAGCTCCCTTATGAGGAAAGGCTAAAGAGGTTAGGGCTGTTCAGCTTGGAGAAGAGATGGCTGAGGAAGGATATGACAGAGGTCTACAAAATCATGAATGGATAAATGTGAATTGGTTATTTACTTTTTCAGATTATAGAAGGACTAACGGGCATTCCATGAAGTTAGCAAGTAGCACATTTAAAACAAATCAGAGAAAATTATTTTCACTCAATGCACAGTTAAGCTCTGGAATTCATTGTCAGAGGATGTGGTTAAGGAAGTAAGTGTAGGTGTGTTTAAAAATGTTTGGGATAAGTTCCTAGAGGAGAAGTCCATAAACTGCTATTAATCAATAAGAAAGAAATAACCACTGCTTGTTACCAGCATTAGTAGCTTGGGATTTTTTTAATGTTTGGAATGATTGGAATGGTCACTGTTGGAAACCGGACACTGGGCTTGTTGGACTCTTGGTCTGACCCAGTATGGCAAGCCTTATGTTCTTATATTCTTATGACCACACAGGCAATTGGGTTTTCAAAATATCCACAATGAATATTCATGACAGACATCTGCTTATAATGGGTCTCCAAGGTATGTAAATATCTCCTGCATATTCATTTTTTGGTATTCCGAAAACTCAGCTGGCTGCAGGGTCTCCAGGAGAGGTTTGGGAAGCCCAGATTTAGACATTCTACTGGTATGTACCAAAGTGTGATATTATATAAGACAGACAAACTTGCCGCCTGGAGGATGACATTAAATGCAGATCACATGAAGGAGAAACGCCCACATCTGACAAGATTACTTTGTTTATTATGGAGCCTTTTCTTGAGCTCTGTTTCCAGAGGCAGAGGCAAAAGGAGGAAAAAGAGAGAAACAGATAAAAGAGAATGTGGAAAAAGGGAAGGAATCCAGAAACATCAAGTGAGACAAGACGTAAGGCCTCAGCAACAATCATTTCATAAGGAAACCTTAAAGGTGCCCAGGATTTCTAGACTCTGGACCACTCTCTTAGGTTTATTGGTTAGTATTAGTCTGTTTTGCGGAAAGGCCCACATATTAATCAGATTTCTGGGGTTCTAGAGAGATGTTTGCTCATTTAGGGGTCTCCTATCCCTCCAAAGTGCAAACATATTTGGACATGATATGATCTTCTTCAATAATTTTCTTTTATTGTACAACATAATTGCAGAACAGTGGCAAAGGTCAAATAGACAAGATGTATATTATGTTAAAAAAAAATAAGGTGTAGAGAAAACAGGTACAAGGCACAATCGATTAACCTACTATAACTGTGGTCTAGTGTGGGGGATTTGCTGCTACAGAAAGCAAAGCATGAAGGCTCTGTGTTCAAGGCAAGGAATCCAGGGAGGTAGGATCCCCAGCAGAGAGCCCATAAGCAAGTAGTTTCGTGGGAAAAACAAACACATGGTAACACAGGAACGCTAGCAAATACCTCCAGAGAAGGCAGCAGTAAATATTCCTCTATAAGAGGAGTTTTAAAGTTGCAGAAATTGTTGGGCTGACCACCTCTAGTTTGGAGACCCCAGCATCTTGGGCTGCTCCTTGATATGAAAAGGGTTTGTGTCGATTCAGTTAAGAGTGCAGAATGAGATTCCAGCAGATGATATGCCTCTATTCCCTGCTTCATTCAAAGTTGCCCATCAAGCAGCCTATGTTATCCCCTATGGCCAGTGAGTGGCTAGTTGTTTTAGATGAGGACCATGCACTCCAGAGTGACACTTTGGTTCAAGTGCCAAATGTCTTTTCACAAATGCTTAATTTGCTTTTCCACTCTTCTGAGCCTACTCTGGACAGTACACTGTTCTGTCTCTGCTCTTTGATGATATCATGCATCTGGAAGAGTCAAGGAAGCATCTGCCTGGGATTCCGGAAGTGGTACTGGGAAGATTCTGGACAGTTAAGAGACTGCCAGATGGAGATTCAAGCTGGAGGGGTTCTTCCTCAGCACGATTTCCTGGTCCCTTGTTCCCCATCTCCTGCTGGGGCCCTCTACAGGGCAGGTTAAAGATTCCAAGGACATGACCCTCGGCTACCTCCTCTTCCTCCTCCATTGTTAAGGAAGAATCTGCTTGTCGCACATTCAGCAGAAGATGGCATCATGGTTTGCCCACTCCAAATCTACAACACATAATTATCACACCTTATAATATGCAGTTACTATGATATGAGGCAGCAATGTAGTAAAAATATTTTTACATTTGTGCATATCATTAACATAATACATAGCACAAAATTGGACCTTTTGGGCAATAATTTTGGCAAGTCAACCAAGCTAACTAACCAAAATTATTGCACTTCAGTACATCTAGCTCAAAGCATTTTAGAAAGTCTGAACCTCGCTTTGCACTATTCTGGAAGCCTTAAACACATTAAACTCTTCTGCACCCACTGCATAATTTGTTTTGTTTTATTGAATTTCTTGTCATGCTATATGCAAAGCTTATTCTGCAGCGTCCTCAGCGCTTGGCTTTCTTTTGTTCATTAATTTTGTTGTATGCATGCTTACTCACTGACATGTAGCTAATGTATTTTGTTCCAAGGAAAGCTGGTAAATATTTCCAGATCTTTGCGTGATGTTAGCTATTCAAATAAGCAGTTTCTTCGAACAACAGCCATTTGCTTCATCTATTCCGCCTGAAATATTATGTTTGGGCTCAATGCATCCAAATTCAAGATTTTCGAGGAAAATATATTTACCAATCCAGGTAAATAAAACTAATTGGATTCTGTATTAAAAATTAGTATGGTTCATTGGCTCAGCGGATCTCAGAAAACAGCGTAAACAGTTAATATTTGAGGTGTTTATCTGTACTCTGGTTTGACTTGCATCTCGGGGGTTCCTGGGGAACCTGTGTTTCCCCTGCTGCTCCACCTGTCCTGTTCTAGGCTGCTCAGTATTATGTTGCCTAACAGTTATCAGTGCAAGCTAACCTAGCATGACCTTAGTACCGAATAATACTTAATGAATGTGAAATGCTAAGTGCATTGTTTGTTATGGGAATGGTCCCCTTTGACATGCAGTTCTGCTCACACAGAGTGAGGTGCAAGGCAAAATATGCAAAGGGATTTGAGATAGGATTTCTTTTTTTTTTTTACATACTTACATACACTCCTGTGTATCATATTATCTTTATTTTCTTTCTATTTATGATAACATTTTTTCACTCAGAATGAAAGATTTCTGTATCAATTTTATAATATCAATAACACCACTAAATGCAATGGAGGTGAATCAAGTAACTCCTTTTGAATATAATTAAATGAGTCAATATGGCAATTTAATTGTACACTTGTTACATAAGAATATAAGAAGTTGCCATATTGAATGAGACCAAGGGTCCATCAAACCCAGCATCCTGTTTCCAACAGTGTCCAATCCAGGTTACAAGTACCTGGCAAGTAAGCAAACATTAAGTAGATCCCATTCTACTAATGCTAGTATTAGCAGTGGCTATTCGTTAGGTAAACTTGATAAATAGCAATTAATAGACTTTTCCTCTAAGAAATTATCCAAAATGTTTTTTATGCCATCTATACTAACTATTCCAGAGGTAATTGTGTGTTGAGTAAAAAAGAATTTTCTCCAATTTGTTTTAAATGTGCTACTTGCTAACTTCATGCCCCCTAGTCCTTCTATTATCCGAAAGAGTAAATAACCGATTCACATTTACCCATTCTAGACATCTCATAGATTTTATAGACTTGGAGAAGAGACCCTCAGCGGTCTCTTCTCCAAGCTGAACAGCCCTAAACTGTTTAGCCTTTCCTCATAAGGGAGCCATTTCATCCCCTTTATCATTTTGGTCACCTTTCTCTGTACCTTCTCCAATGCAACTATATCGTTTTTGAGATGCGGTGACCATAATTCTACTCTGTACTCA
The DNA here is from genome assembly GCF_901001135.1 of Rhinatrema bivittatum. Lineage (NCBI taxonomy): Eukaryota > Metazoa > Chordata > Amphibia > Gymnophiona > Rhinatrematidae > Rhinatrema > Rhinatrema bivittatum. The sequence goes on along the minus strand of NC_042620.1, from coordinate 48,045,334 downwards.
AGGTGGAGGGATAGAGAGCAATATGACATTTTTCATTTTATTCACCATTTCCGTTCTAATTCTTAACATTCTGTTTGCTTTTTTGACTGCCGCAGCACACTGAGCTGATGATTTCAATGTATTATCTGCTATGATGCCTAGATCTTTTCCTGAGTGGTAGCTCCTAATATGGAACCTAACTTCATGTAACTACAGCATGGGTTATTTTTCCTTATATGCATCTCCTTGCACTTGTCCATATTAAATTTCATCTGCCATTTGGATACCCAATCTTCAAGTCTCATAAGGTCTCCTGCAATTTATCAGAATCTGCTTGTGATTTAACTACTCTAAATAATTTTTTATCATCTGAAAATTGATTACCTCACTAGTTGTATTCCTTTCTAGATCATTTATAAATATATTGAAAAGTATGGGTCCTAGTACAGATCCCTGAGGCACTCCACTGTTTACCCTTTTCCACTGAGAAAATTGACCATCTAATCCTATGCTGTTTCCTGTCTTTTAATCAATTTGTAATCTAATAAAGGACATCATCTCCTATCCCATGACTTTTTAGTTTTCTTAGTAGCCTCTCATAAAGGACTTTGTCAAACACTTTCTGAAAATGCAAATACACTATGTCTACCAGTTCATCCTTATTCACATGTTTATTAACCCCTTAAAAAAAATGAAGATTTGTGAGGCAAGACTTCTCTTCATAAATCCATGCTGACTGTGTTCCATTAAACCAAGTCTTTCTATATGCTCTGTGATTTTGATCTTTAGAATAGTTCTTTTGCTTTTAATTTCAGTAGGATCTAACTGCCTAAGAAATTGGCTGGTCTGTGGCTGAAACTGAGCTTAAGATAACTGGCTAAAACTTAGACGGCTATCTTAGGCACTTGGCCCCACACTGAAAATGGACCCCTCTGAGAATTGTGAAATAGAGAATGAGGCTCATGCATATTCTAATGAAGATGATATTCTGTGTGATTCTGAGTGGGAGGATGAGTTAAAAACCTATATAAAATGGGTTTATTATCCTGACATAAACGGGGTTTCTGAGCTGTGATTTTAAAAATAAAATGCAATTATTTGTAACTAATGAAGTCAACAAAAAATCATTCTCCATGAAGTTTCTCTAAATCCTCATTATAGATGACTCAAGCACTTAAAGTTCCATTTTCAAAGGGTCTGGGCACCTAACTTCTGATACCTATTTACTAAACTGCAGTAAAGCATGCAGTTTTATCATGAGAAAATTCCCATGGGATTTATTTTAAAGTGTTGCGCCTGAGTACCAAAGTTTGGTAAATACCATAGGAATTGTACTCATCTTGCCACAGCTAGGAAAATCACACATTGCTAAAGCTGCATTTGTAAAGTTGTCATGATCTTAAAGAGGCCACAAGACCCTACAGTAATGCCCTATCTACCCTTCCTTCATCCAAACAAGTCCTGGGGGCCCAGATGGAGCCTTGTCCCATCTGCCTCACTTCTGCCAAAGTACATAAAAATTAATTTGCTGGAGCGCGCCCCTCCCCCCACCTATGAAGACCCATCACCCACACACACACCCCTGCCAATAATCTGCCCCATGTGAAGCCCCTCCCCATTCCAGTCTCCAAATCACTCTTCTTATCCTGTTTTCAAAGCAATCCCCTCAGCTGACTGTGAGTGCACCTTAAGAAGAGATCAGTGAAGGGTGAGAATGATGGATGCAGTCACATTTTCATAACATTTTGAAAAAAAAAAAAGCAGTGCACCTATAATACACATGTGCATACACAATTAATGGAATGCGGCAAGCATCTCTGCAGATTATGTTCTGTCATTTTATGCTGTTTCCAATAGATTCACGAGTGCATCACTCATCATTGATGGCCGTGTCGGTTCTGTTGATCCATTGGTAGATTGTGCATTGCCACTGTCCTGAGGATGCCAGACTAGAAGGATCAGAGGGACGAGAGAGAGAAAGAAGGCAGGTTCAGGGGCAGTGGTGGCACATTTATGCAAATGAGAGGAGGGTCAAGTTGTCTCTCCCTTCCTCCCGGACCTCAGGTGTCTAGTCCTGGTTTGGAAATGTTGGCAACCTCGGGGATGGAGAAGAAGGAAAGGACCTAAGGGCCTCTGTCCAGATTTCTGATGCACCTAGCAACACCTCTGACATAAAACATTTCAACGGGGCATGTTTCAGAAGCACCACGCGTAGATCATGACATCTTTTCAGGGTCAGCTTTCTCTTTTCCTTCTTTCTCTTAATATTTATAGCTTGCACTGGTTCTTAATTCTAATTTCAGGTATGTTATAAATTTTGTATGTATGCTTCAGTAGGATTTGTATTATGTGTTTCTTCTTTAACCACCCCTTGATGGAACTCATGAAACATAATAATGGAATTTGGTAGCTCATCAAAGTGATTGAGAGCTCCTTTCACATAATCTCAAGCCATCTTTTATGTTTCACAGGCACTTTTGCCAAAAATCAGGGGAAGAATTATAGTCTCCCAGATTTTCTTAATAAAAGAGCCTCAGAAGCATCGGTGCCCGCTGCATGGGGCCCAGCATTGATTTCTCATTCCGAGCCCCCAAAGCAAGAGAATTACCAGATCCTAAACTGTCGTGAGCAGCTGATGTTTATTATCAAACATACCAATGAGGGACATTCCTAAAATGGGCGTTTTTCAAATCATTTCACCCGGGTAACTAAGCTGTCACCCTGGTAACATCGACTCTCCCCCTCTGCAGGGAAAAGTGCCCACACTGTTGCTCAGGGCAGGTGTCACAAAAGGACAGGGGCAGGAGTCCAAATGGCAGGCAACTTGCTGGGATATCAGTTTCACTTCCCGCGTGGGTGCTTTCACGGTGCCGACTTTGAACCTGCTGCAAAGGTCCACAGATACAGACGTACCCGAGGAGCTGGCTGCTTTAAAAATGGCTGTTTTAAAAATGACCCATGTGAGTAACAGTTCTGTCATGAAGGGAGACTTGAGGCATGATATACTAAGGCTTTTCCCCCCTTGTTTGTCCAGGGCAAAAGAGCTTATTAAATCAGGCCCTTTGTTTCTATCTAAATAACTGCCTCATTTAAACATATTTCATTATTTCAGTGATGTTGATATATATTAAACGATGTAACCCAATTGAGGAAACGTCCAGGATTGTATTAGTCTAATGGGTCCGTGTAATAAAGTGCATTAGCATTAATGCAAGCATTAATGTTTGCAATGGTTAACGCACTTTAGTGCATTAGTTTGCATAGCCATTAATGCTGTAAATAAGTAAATGAGCTGCCAAGCACACAAATGTATATAAAGCGTTTCATGAATTATTAATAACGATTAATGCAAATCGCATTAAGCAATGTGATTTGAATTAACCCTCCAGTAACAGGGGAGAAGTGGCCTAGTGATTAGAGCAAAATGAGTCCTCAAGGGCCGCAACCCAGTCAGGTTTTCAGGATTTCCACAATGAATATTCATGAGTTCTATTTGCGCCCATTGCACAGCGTGAATGCGAATAGACCTTATGCATATTTATTGTGGAAATCCTAAAAACACGAAAGGGTTATGGTCCTCGAGAATCGAGTTTGGGCAGCTTTGGGTTAGAATAACGGGCTGAAAGCCAGGAAAACTAGGGTTGAATTTCTACTTCTTCTGACCTTAGACAAGTCACTTTATCTTGCATTGCCTCAGGTGCCCATGCAGATTGTAAGCTCTTTGGGACATGGGCATTCTTCTTGAATACTAATAATGCTGGAAACCACCTTGAGAATTATGGAGAAAGACCTGCTAGAAATCCGAAACATAACCCTGAACTGTACCTTAATGGGAGCCATAATTTATGTCTCCACCACCCAACAGAAAGATGAAAGTGTCCTTGGCAGCCCTTACCCCATCCTTCACCCACCCCCAGCAGCAAAAGGAAAGTTTCTTTGGAGGTCCCACCCCACTTCACCTCCCCCGACATAAAGATCAAGTGGCTTCTGTGTCCTGATCAGGCTCTCCCCCTTCATCTATCCCTTCTGATGATGTCAAATAAAGATAAGGACAGGAGAGAACATGATTCTTTTTTACCTCACCGCTGCCAGATTCCAAAATGGTGCCAGCTGATCTCATATTCACCTTTGCTCTGCACATGTGCCCAAAAATGTTCAAGTAATAAACATACCAGTCCGGGTCTGAGAATTACCCTCCTGAAAACCAGCTAAAAGGTCATGCAGAGTCCATAGCTGTCTATTTTTCCCAAGGATGAAAATGCGCAATTCTTGTGGGAGCCTCTAGGCTGGAGGAGAGAAACAGCACCCACACACCTTCGATTTTCAAATGCACGTATGCTATTTTGCCTCTTCTTGTCACCGCTTACACAAATAACAGGTGCACAATATGTGAATGCTTGTAGGGCGCCTATTGGGCACTGATTAATTTTCAAAGAGAAACGACATAGGTAGCCAAGTTCCAACTCCAGTAGGGCAGCCCTGGTGCTGCCTTGCAGGAGAAAGGTCTCATGATTCGGAGCATCAACCTGGTGCAACAGGCAATGATCCTGTAGCAAGGACCTGCTCTCCAGGTGGTGCATTGTCCTCTCGCACCAAGGATGTGTCTCTCAGGGCTACTTCCTAGGAGGGAAGGGTTAGGTCAGTTATCATAGTTGGTGATTCAGTTATTAGGAATGTAGTCAACTAGGTGGCTGGTGGGCGTGAGGATCGCTGGGTAACATGTCTACCGGGTGCGAAGGTGGCGGACCTCATGCGTCACCTAGATAGGATGGTGACGCATGAGGTCCTCCACGATGGTGAGATGGACAGTGAAATGCCAATAATAATGGGAGATTTCAATTGCCCTCAATATTGACTAGGTAAATGAAACATCAGGACATGTTAGAGAGATAAAGGTCCTGGATGGAATAAATGACAGTTTTATGGAGCAATTGGTTCAGAAACTGACAAGAGAGGGAGGGAGCAATTTTAGATCTAATTCTCAGTGGGACACAGGATTTGGTGAGAGTTAATGGTGGTGGGGCCGCTTGGCAATAGTGATCATAATATGATTAAATTTGAATTAATGACTGGAAGGGGGATAGTAAGTAAATCCACGACTATAGCACTAAACTGTTGCCATTCTCCCTTGACTCCTCCCTCCCTGATCTTACTCTCTCATTCTCCCCCTTCCTTCCTTGTGTGTTCTCCCTGTTTCATGGCTCAGCCGTCATCTGCAGGCCTACAAAAGCTTTGCCTCTGCATTTTAGACCTCCAGAGCCTTCTCTTCTGTCTGAGTGCCGGCCCTTGTTCCTGAAATCCACATGGGTAGGGGATCCAACAGATCTTATCTGGCTTCTTTTCTGATGAAAGCAGCTGCAGCAACTGCCTGTTATTTAACCCAGTGAAATAGATGTATAATTGTTGCCAGGAAAGAAGCACCTTTGACCTAAGTCTGGCCATTTGTTGTCCCCTGCTACTGCATCATTGCAGACTGCACTCAAACTTTCTTTCCCTTGGTTTTGCCCTTAACATTTCCCTCTGTGTCTGATTCTGTGGCTGTTGTCATTATTCTGCTGGTAAGCGATACCAGACATCCCATATTCTATCGGTAAAGAAATATTTCCTCACATCTCATCTCAGCCTCCAACCTTCAGACTTCAAGGCCAATGTACTAAAGAACAGCTGTATTTGCAAATGCAATTCCATGTGCTAAGAGTGAATAATGTGTATTATCACTGTATGCATGCTATCGGCAATTTCTAGTGCATTACATTTTTCATTGCGAATTTGGCTGTACTTCTTATGTAAAATAGGTAATGATCTGCTTGTTTATGCAAAGCAGCTCATTACTTATATTTTCATAGCTAAGTAATGTGTGCAAAAACATGCAACTCGGTATTTTCAAGTGAATCAACTACAACATGCAAGGCATCATTAAGGTTTGTTACTTTATCCACGATTTTGCATAAACTTTAATGCAGTGAACTTAATGTGAACCTGATTCACATATCAAACAAATGGGGAATTAAAGCAAAGAAGAATTGAGGTTGATATTCAAAAGCCATTTAGATGGATAACTGAAAAGTTATCCGGCTAAATGGCTAACCAGTGATGTGAAACGCCGGGGGCATTCCAAGGGCGAGCGGAAGGCAATTTGGGGAGGAGCAGAGTTAGCTCGAGGAAAATGGGGAAGCGGGCTACTTTTGTAGGTAACCGGTGGTCAGGCTGGGTGGGGGAGGGGGTTGACTGTGGGGACACCCTCCCGCCCACAAGTTACCTGTGGGAGAAGGGGAAGATTTTTGCAGGGAATGGATGGTTGTTGTGTTTAGGACATTGAGGCGTGGGCCCTTGGTCGCTGCAAGAGATGGCACCTCCGACAGGACGGAGCCCTGCGGGGACTTGCAGCGATAGGCTAGCTCCTGAGCAGAGATGGACACAGAGAAAGTTAGTCTTTATTATACTGCAACGTAGATGGTGACACAAGGAACGGGCAATGATCCCAGCCAGAAGAGGAGATGTCTGGTGGCAATGTTCCGTCTGAAAGCTGCAGAGTGGAAAAGGCACAAAGTCTCACCAGGTCCCGAGAGGGAGATGGGTCCGGTAGTGGACCGCGAAGCGGGGTAGGCCGAGAACCCAGGCCTAGATGGAAAGGCCAGTAAGAGTAGATCTGGTAGTGGTCCGCAGTACGGGGTAGGCCGAGGATCTAAGTAGAGAGAGATGAGACAATGCAGAGACAGAACTGGAGCGGTAGTACTCACTCTGATGCTGGCAGTTGTATTAGGAGAGAACCCCTGAAGAGCGGAGGTCCGGAACAAAATAAGGCCCCCAAGGAGAGGGTACCTCAGGCATCCTTGTAGGTGGTAGGCAACCCCAAGGGGTAGACAGGAGCGAGGCGAGGCCCCCGAGGAGCGAGTACCTTAGGCATCCTTGTTGGTAGCAGATAACCCCAGAGGGTATAGAGGAGCGAGACAAGGCCCCCGAGGAGCGGGTACCTAAGTCGTCCTGGAGCGAGAGTATACAGAGTGGAAAGCATCTGGTAACGTAGAAGGATCAGCATAGAGGATTCCTAGCTGGTAGCAGATCGAAGTGTCCCACACAGGGTAGAAATAACAAGAAGGAGTCCTTGCTAATTTGAATAGCAGGACACAGCAAAGGATTTAAATACCCTCCTCTGGGTGATGTCATCGAGTAGGCTGGGCCCGGGTTTCCCACCCTGGGCCCTTTAAGGAAGAGGCTTTCATCAGCGCGCGCGCCCCTGCATGATTAGGGGGCGGGGCTTAGCTAGCGGCGGCATTCCAGCCACGGGAGGAAACCTCCCATCCACGGGGCAGGCCGCGCAGAGTGCCGCGGCGCTGCTGGAATCGGCATCGGGCGGCCCGGAGCCGTGAAACGGCTGCAAGGAGAGGAGAGTTTGCTCGACCACGGAGGCCATGGTCGACCGGCGTAACAATGGTCAGGCTGGGTGGTGGAAGGAGGTGATTGTGGGGGAGGCAAAAGAGGGAAATTTAAAGTATTTTTAGTAGGAAGGGATGGGAGAGGCCTGGGTCAGCAAAATCTGATTTAGAAAGTTTTAAAGCTTGCTTTTTAGGGTTTGACAGGCTTTTTGGGACAGCGGAAGGGGGAGGGTCATAGAGACATGTAGTGGTGGGTGGGCATGTAAATAGAGAGTTATCCGGGCACACGAGGCTGGATAACTTCTGACTGTATTCAACCAATGGCCGGTTAAGGTTAAAATTATCCGTCTATGGGCTGGATTCATCATTCTTTGCAGAATGATGAATCCAGTTAAAAAGGGGCGGGGAGAAGGGGGGCGGGCCTGCGAAAGGCCTCAGCCGTTCGCACCCCAGCGGTGCGGCCGGCTGTAGCCTTTCGCACAAATAGCGTCACCGTAAAAGGCAGTGCTTTCCCTTTGAAAATAGGTGTAACTTATGTGTGTATTCAATTGAAAATCCATGCTGGCTGTTCTACAATTACTCCCATAATGTCAAATCCTAAAGAACACATTTTCAAAGTGATATCTTATTATTTCTGGAGCTCTAACACTAAAATTCCCTCTAATGAGGATTCCAGTAAGGGAACAATGAGAAACCTTAAACAGCGGGTGCCATGAGTTCTAATCTACATCACATGATAAATTAACTCAAGTTCCCTGCTGCTTAAGGCCTCAGTCAAATGGAAACCCAAGGATGTTGCTTTAACACAGGCGTGACAAATCAGTTTTATTAAAACTTTGCAGGCATGAGGAATGCATTGCCTTTTACTGTTCAGGAGGTTTCAATTGGATATCTACCTGTACAATAAGGTAACGGAAGAGGTTTGAAAACTGCAAGGCATCTCTTTTACATGTTTTCAAATGTTTGATTTATGAAGTATATGAAAAAGGTAATAGATTATATTTTTAAAAGAGAACAAGCAGCAGGCCAACTTGCACACTTATCTTGGCCATTTGCACGACTGTCATTTTGAGGAGTGTGCAGTTTTGAAAATGAAAAAGGCACCTAAGCTAATTAAAAAATCTCTACTTAGCAAAAAAAAAAATAAGTGCAGAACGGCCAGGATAAGTAGGCTACTTGGGCCACATCTCTTGAAAACATATTTTATTTCCTCCATAAAAAGAGATAGCTGGTGTTCTGTGGTTTTCCAGGGAGACTTAATCAAAGATTGAATGCATAAAAGCGGTGATGATTGTGATTCTATTCCAGTAATGAGGGTACTGGCCTTATTATAAAAAAGAATCATCACCTTTGTAGAACCACTGCAGCAGAAGGGCATAGTCATTACAGAGAAAGGATCTTATCTACAGATAAATGATTGCTGGAGGGTTTAAGGTATGGGGGAAAAAAGAAGAGAGGGAAAGGTCTGGTGGTGGTATGTGGCACTGAGAGGTGAAATGACAGTGTGAGGAAGGATCAACATAACTTCTGTAAAAGGAACCTTATGTGGTAGACATACAGCTGCATATCCTCTGAAAACTTATGAGATACTATATCCAAAGTCAGAGGGTCTAAGGCAATTATTCGTGCCAATATATCTTTTATTTCCAATTATTTTCAAATTTTACAAAAACATTAATTCTTATGCAGGGACTCCATCTTGAATGTAAATAGTCAATATATCCATTAAAAATAATCCAGACATGCTTTACCCTTTATAGCATGCTTTACCCTCATTAACTACACTCCACACATACTCATTTCACATTCATACCTCATTCCTCAATCGTCCATCACATAAAAATATATAAAGTTTGAAAGTTTGCCTTGTAGCATTACCAATACAAAAATGTTTACATATTTAAACCGTATGCACTGATGTTTTCATATTACATTCAAAGTACACAATTGTTTTAACACATCTAGTTCTATTTTCATACTAGAGCTTTGCATCTTATTAATCAACCACTTATGCTACTGAAAGCAATTGTCAAAGTATGTAAAAATGGAATTTGAATTACTTAGATTAGCTATGATTAATATATTGTCTATTGTATTTTAGATACGTGAAATGAAACATATGTTAAGCTGTAGACCGGTTTCATAGGCCTTATGAGCTAAGCTACAAGTCAGAAAGCTTTAATCTATGATTTCCCTGAAGAAGCCCTAGATTTAGGGTGAAACAAGGCTCTCGTTGGACAAATACTTTTGGAACAAACACAGACAATATATCAGGCTTTCAGTAGCATAAGTGGTTGATTAATAAGATGCAAAGCTCTAGTATGAAAATAGAACTAGATGTGTTAAAACAATTGTGTACTTTGAATGTAATATGAAAACATCAGTGCATACGGTTTAAATATGTAAACATTTTTGTATTGGTAATGCTACAAGGCAAACTTTCAAACTTTATATATTTTTATGTGATGGACGATTGAGGAATGAGGTATGAATGTGAAATGAGTATGTGTGGAGTGTAGTTAATGAGGGTAAAGCATGCTATAAAGGGTAAAGCATGTCCGGATTATTTTTAATGGATATATTGACTATTTACATTCAAGATGGAGTCCCTGCATAAGAATTAATGTTTTTGTAAAATTTGAAAATAATTGGAAATAAAAGATATATTGGCACGAATAATTGCCTTAGACCCTCTGACTTTGGATATAGTATTCTGTAAAAGGAAGTCATGCCGCACTAATCCAATGGAGCTCTTGGAGGGTGTCAACCAGCAAATGGTTAAGGAGAATCCTGCTGATGTAATGCACTTGGATTCACCAAAAGCTTTTGAAAAGGGGTCCCTCCCTTGGTAAATAAACAAGAAGTACAGAGGGTTTGTCATATTAATTTGCACACATTTTTATTTAAAATAATTCACTTGCATAGTCCTTAAAATCAACAAATCTGTATTAGAATTCAAGTGGAGTCTCCCATTCACAAGGTCTGCACCCGAGCAGATTTAGGAGTATCTTTCCTAGCCCATGTTTCAGCTAATGCAGATGACAGTGTCCATTTAAATGCAATTAGCAAACACATTCTGCACCAGGACACCTAACATGGCTACATTTAAAATAAAATGATTGTGTTAGGTTTTAACATGCCCAATAATTTAATCAAGCTCATTATTGCAATGCCCGAATCGACCCACGAGGACCACAAACAAAGGGTCCCTCCATGTGCCCTCCCTAAAGAAAGCGCACCTCACATCTACGAGGGATCGGGCGCTCTCCATTGCTGGACCCATGCACTGGAACTCACTCCCGACCCACCTCAGACTAGAACCTTGCAACATAAAATTCAGAGCCCAACTTAAAAACTTGGCTTTTCAAACAAGCCTTTCCCCAAAATCCTTGACGACTCTTGAATTGTGATGTTATATTGTTCTGAATTTGACTCTGATTTTGTCCTTAAGGCTCGATAGTTCACTTGTTGATTTGTTCCTATGCCTTCTTGCTTTCCTATTGGTTCTTTGTACCCCCTACCCTCTCCCCTGTTTTTTGTAATTTCCTTCCTATAGTTCGATGTTAACCGATGTGATGTTTTGACTAATGTCGGTATAGAAGGCTCTTCAAATAAATAAATAAACAAACAAACAAATAAATAAATAAATAAATAAATAAATAAATAAAATATTTGCAAAGGGCATTAAAATGTATCACTTTTGCATTACAGAGATACATTTAATTACTTTGGAGGCATAGTCACTCAGCATCTTCTGCAGGAAGTCAGTGTCCATGCTCCCCCACCACCCTGGACTCAAATCCTTCCCCAACATAATGCACCCCTCCCCTCTCTAGCATTGCACAACATTGCCCCAACATCACTGAACCCCAACATGCAGCTCAGACTATGAAGCAGCAAAACCACCTTCAGTGGAGAATTGGCAAGACAGAAGGAGGCAAATTATATGGTTCTCTCCTCCTCCTGCTGTTGCTTTCCTAGTTCTAGGGAGAGGGTGGGTGGATAGAGGAAGGGATTCAGCAGGGTTTGGTAGGAGGACCTCAGTGTTTCCAGCAGGAAGTTTTGTGATGCTGAGTGTCACCAGGGGTGGTGGTTTGTATGATACCAAGGGGATAGGACTGGATGTCGCTGGAGATAGTGTTGTGTGATGCCAGGATGAGGCCTAGATGTTACTTGGAGGGGAGGTGTTAACATGAACTTTTGGGGAAAACACAGATTATGGCCACTTTAAAATGGCTGCATCCAGTTTAAAGTAACATTTTAAGGCAGCCGTGATATGCATCTTATTAGCGCTGTAAATTCAGTGAAACTTTGCAGTTTAATGTGCAAGGTAAAATTGGAAGGTAATGGATGTTGGTTATTGATTTTCATGCGACTTTGTAAATAAGCCCCTTAATGTGGGTTCCTGCAAATCAGTAAATCCATGAAGCACTGGCATCCAATCTGGTCATACATTTCTCTAACTATCACTATATGCTAGTGCCAGAAACCAGATCCTTTAGTCTGATCCAATTTGCCAATTGTTATGTTCTTAATTCTTGCAATAGTATTTCAGGGCTGGTAACTTTTGGTATTTTATTATGTTTTATTTTACATAATTAATAACCTGTCCTTTCTCTTCCTTCTCAGCCAAGTTCTTATCACCCTGTTATATGTAACTGCCTTTTCAGTACCATTGTTATAGTTATGTTTACTATGCACCCCTGTTCTATGTGAACCAGCATGATGTGACTGCTGTCTCGAATGCCGGTATATAAAAATCTGAAATAAATAAATAAATACAATGTCTTTTAAATGGAAAATAACTGAATGATGTACTTTCTGCTTGTATTAAGTAGAACACAGGAGACTGAAGGTGATGTATATTCATGTTCATATCATGGTATCATGGTATCATGGTATGTTTCAGCTATTTTTTCTTAATGTCCTGTAGCTATGAGTAGAAAAATTGTGATGTTTTGGAAAACCCACTTATTACAGTAACTACTAATTAGTACACTGAACCCAGAACAAAATGGGCTAAAAGATAAATTCTCTGATTTCTGGAGTTAGAATTATTATGATCCGTGATTATGATTCAATAATCTCTGCCTGTGTGGAACAGAGGTGCTGCTGCTCAAACTGGTCCTTGGTGGTCCTCCCAGCCAGTCAGGTTTTTAGGATATCTTTAATGAATATGCATGACATTTGTTTGCATGCACTAGTTTCTATGTATGCAAATAGTTCTCATGCATATCCATTAGGGAAATCCTGGAAACTTGGCTAGTTTGAGCACCCCTGGTGTGGATAATGGAGAGGGTTTGCAATCACAAGTGTTGTTTGCAATTTTAGTTGTGATCTAATTTACAAAATTCTACCTTTACTTTAACTTGTCTTTGGATCACTTCCTGCCATCTTGACAAATAGTAAAAATTCTCACAGTTCATCATAAAGTTTTACAAATAGAAGAGATTTTATTAACATTCCCTTGGAGGATTTTTATACTCTATTCTGCTGTGCTCATTAGAAATGGATATAAAATAATTCAACAGAAATGAGTCTGCAGAGTTAATTAATTGGATGTAACTCTTATTTACTACATCCTGCAATAATAATATTTTAAAAATTGTAGCCTGAGTATGCCTAGGCACCAGGAAATATACAATAACTTGACACTTCCTAAGGGTATATTTTAAATCATTTTAATAAGATCCTTTCAAAGTATAGCCAGAGATTAAAAAAAATTGTGATGCTTTCCTTAGTTCAATAACTTTTAAAATGGTTGGAGAAAAAAAAAAAGTACAATCAACATATTTTAGAAATCTAACCCATTCCCTATATCACTTTAATAAATATTTTAAGCAATGTATATGCATCCTCACAAGTATAGCTCTAGATTGTTGTTCTCTGCCCTGCTGAAAACGCTTTTTAAACGAGCTAGAGTACTTGTGATCTGCCATTAAAGATTATTCGTTTGGTCAAGTGCAAATGCCCTGCTTTATATGCAAATGCAACCCCTGAGAAGTGAATAAAAAGTTCTGCGCACATCCTTTGGCAGCCACCTTATTAGAGTTTCTATTAGCAGCAGAGCATTTCTCCGGGTATGAACTGCTAATAAAGTTCATCCTCTTTGCCTTTAGGAACCGCAGCTATGTTTCCACCTTCTTTTGCTTCACGGCAAATGTGTTTTGAATAAACGGCTATTAGAGGCAATCTAAACACATTTAACCTTCCCAGCAATGAAGAGAGATTTGGGGGCGCCACCAATCACACTGAGCGATAATGTTTTCTTCACTGCTAGCTTCTTTCAGCTTCCCCCAAGTTTTTACATAATGCTTTGATTTAACCATCCCCCTCGCGCCTCTCTCTTGCGCACAAAGCAGTCAATCTTTATTTTTTTTTTTTTTTAATGCCTTTTGTTCATTTTTCACATCTCGGAACAGTTGCTTTTCAATCCTTCTACACCCAGTCTCACCCCCACATCTGTCTGGCCCAGCATAACTATTCTTTACTGCTCCTTCCATGCTTACTTTTGTTGCCGCATTGAAATCATGTGCATAATTATGTGGCGTTGCTGTGGAGATTGTGTGTGATTTGTCAAGAGGAAAATCTATTGTAAGAGAGAGGATTCTACTCCCTAATGACCATATAGCCTTTTTTTTTTTCTCTCTCAGCATAGAACAAACTACCTGCATAAATTTTAATAGCTCTCACCAAATAGATCACACAGGCAATAAAGTTACTTAAGCAACTGTATTCAGTGCTGAGGTCAGGAACTTAGAATGCATGCTGGGATCAGTCCATATACTCTGACAGCATGCAAAGTTTTGGCAGGCAGAATCTTTATGCAAACCATAAATATCATTTCGGGAAGCTGTTAACAGTGAATTTGAAAGATAATCATAAAAAAAGCTCTCTCTTCCATGTTGTTTCCTGGACATGACACATGAAAACATGTTTTGAAATGCATTGTGCATATGTGCCAATAATCATTATGGAATTTTCAAGCTGTTGTTGATACTCTGTATCGAAGAGAAGACATTTTAAAAAGCTATCCATACAATGAATCAGCACTTTCATGCAAAATTTAAAAAAAATGTTGTCTTACGTTTTACTATTGATATATCCTTGCTGGAATAAAAATATTAAAACTGTCATTGATGTTGGTGTATCATTCACAATTAATATAGGGAATGTTTCATTGTGTAGTTGCTGGGGTCCAATGTCAACCCTTAACAAGGTCATGGATTTATTCCCTGTTCAGCCAAGCCAACACCTCCCCTTCCAAGTTTGGGAACATTGAGACAAGCACATAAATTCACACAGGAAACTTCGGTCAGCTTGGAGACACTCACTTCTCTACCATGGAAGAAAAATGTGAGAATCGCTGAGCATGAAAAGCTAAAGAGAAGAAAAAGTGGTATAGAGGAGGATAATGCAGGCCCAGCAGTCCTTCAGAAAGCCAGCAGAGCTGCATGTGGGGCTTGCAATGCAAACCTGCCCAATGTCCTTCTCTGGAACTGAGATTTGAATGGTATGGGTTCTGAATTCATCTGACTACCAAAAAAGTAAAGGGAAGAAGCCATTATCTTGTCCTGGGTTTTGTTCTTCACTTTCAGCGTTTTTAGATTCAAAAAAGTAAGAAATGCTTTGAATAAATAAATAAGGATGTCAATATTCAGTAGGACGTTTAGAGGACAAGTTATCCGGCTACAGTTCAGCCAGATAACTTGTCCAGTATATTTAGTGGGATAAATGTCCCGCTGAAAATACTTGTTTCAAGTTATCCAACTACATATAGGGGGTTATTTTCTAAACGTTTATCGCGTGCGATAGGGTTTTATCGCAAGCGATAAACCCCTATCGCACGCGAAAAGGGGCTTCTCACATGCGATGGGATGTTAATTAGGTGGAGGGGCGGGGAGGGGGAGGAGTCGGCCGCGGCACCGCTGCCGGCAATAATATGAGGAACATTATTGCCGGCAGTAGCACGGCGAATAGCATGCATACGATTACCTGCGTATGGGATGGGCAGATGTAGGCCATTTCCGTGGACAAAGCTCTGTTTTACCCACATAAAATACTTGGTGGGGGGGGGGGGAGGGCAATTTTAAACTGCTGGCATTAATACAAAGTCTATGGATACTTTTTACCTGCTGGTTCGGCACCAGTTCTCAAAGGGAAAGTACGTGCATGCTTTGCATACTGCCCTGGGGAAAAAAAGAAGCCGTAGAGATTTGCACTTGCTTTGCTGTCAGTACTTTTTCAATAGAAACTAGGGTGGTAGGATTTGCATTCTAAGCTAACCATTGCCCTAACCACACATCCAAGAATGCCTCCTCTCAACGGGGGGGCATGGGGGTGGGGGAGGGGAGGGAAAGTGTGCTGGTGGAAATATCTGCTCGTACCTCAACCCCAGGGAAATTTTCCAAGTGAAAACACACTGCAGGCACAGTCTATGGGCACAAAGTATCTGTGGACTTTGTAGCAACATGGCAAGTTTGATTATTGCCCCCCCCCCCCAAGCAGAAAAAGAGTTGTACTAGGCAGAGTGATTTTCAAAAGCCATTTTCACTTTGAAAAATGCCCTGAGGAGAAAGCATCTACAGACATCTGAAAATGAGATGAGTATTTTTGAAAATGCAGTCCGCATGCATTAATTTCCTTCTCCCCAGCCTAAATATGCCCTGCCCGCAGAGCATCTTTTCTGAATGGGGATAAATATGTGCGTGTTCTTTCAGCCAGGGAAAGGGTGGGATGGTTTCCATCAGCCTTCCAACTTGGAGTAAATCGGTATTCACCCAGGTTAAGCAGCTTCTGAAAATCGCCCTCATAGGGCGGTGATTCCCCAGATAGGTTTTGTAATGAGCTTGTAGCAGAAGCCACTGAAATAGTAAATATCTCGGGGGGGGGGGGTAGGAACTGTTTGATGGAGGAAGAGCAACCCAAGGGGCAGCGTCTGGTAGTGGGAAGACCGTGTGCAATGGTGCAATTTTCCAAAGAGCTTAGAAACCTGACCTTACTAAAGCAGCCTAGGATCCTTAGAACTGATGGGAATTATAATCCAAATGAAGTACCGCTGAAGGAAAAACAGAACCTACCAAATGGAAAAAAAAAAATCAATTCAGTATCTTACAGAAAACAGAGATGGTGCAATGGGAGGGATCCATCCTAATACAAAATTCTCCAAATAATGAAGACCTAAGAAATAACCAATGGATGAGCTCTTTAGGCCCCGAAAACTCCGTATTAGAGCTGTGTCCATACAGAAGCCTGGCTGGAGTCTAAAATGGTTTTCTTTTCTCTAGTTTTTGCATTAAGTACCATACTAAGGGAGTCATTTATCAAAATGTGCTAAGGCATTTTTGCATGCGTTAAGGGCTTATTGCATGCGATAAGCCCTTACTGCATGCAAAAATGCCTTTAATAGCACCATATTGTATGGTGTGATGCAAATCTGAAAAAGAGGAGGAGCTAAGGGTGGGTTTACCAGTTTGTAAAGTCCTATTGCATGGACTTAATGCTGATTTTAACTATACCTTTTTCAGTAGTGTTAAGCTGTGTGATAGCTTGTGTAATGGTGTTAGTGCATTTCATGATGTCTCCTGAAAGGCCTGTTTCAGTAGGTTTGAAGCTTCTGGAGTACCAGCTTAGCCATGGGGGGGGGGGGGAGAGAAAGAGAGAGTGAGTATGCAACTAGCTGTAATGTCTGCTCCCTAGATAGGTATTTGTATCCCTATGGGAGGCCCACCTAGTAACTCGAGGTGAGGTTTACGTATTAGTGTAGGGGGTTAGGGGCCACTTTGACATTCAATGTGAGATGTACGAACAGAACAATGGTCACTTGTGAAGATTTGATGACCTTCGGAGAGAGGAAACTCACCCAAAGATGAGATTTGTGCAATCCTAGCTTGATGTTACCCAGGTAGAGAGTCCATCAAGCTAGGTGGAGAGAACATTGCACAAATCTCATCTTTGGGTGAGTTTCCTCTCTCCGAAGGTCATCAAATCTTCACAAGAGAGCACTGTTCTGTTTGTACGTCTCACTTTGAATGTCAAAGTGGCCCCTAACCCCCAATGCTAATACCTAAACCTCACCTCGAGTTACTAGGTGGGCCTCCCATAGGGATACAAATACCTACCTAGTGAGAGAACATTATGGCTAGTTGCACTCTCTCTCTCTCTCTCTCTCACACACACATCAAAAATGGTCCCCCCAGTGGTTATCTGCAGAAAATAGAACGGGTCTGGCACATAGGTATTGTTGCAACAAACTGTCTGCACAAAACACACCCCTTTTGCTATCTCATTTTGATAAATCCAGGCCTAAGCTTCTAAGTCCGTTATGCTCAAATGCACCCTTGAGAGTGCGTGTTCTGATGGCAATTTTCAAACAGAGACACAAGTCAGAGGGTACTTTCTACCTGTAGACTACAGCCAGAATTTAAAAGCTGACGTCTGTACATAAATCCACGTTGAAAGTTCTCCAGCATGTGCAGAAACCCATGTCGCATACGCGCACAGTGTCACTCCCGCAGGCAGATTTCCATGCATAATTTCAAAAATCGAAAGGCTGCCTGTAAATCCCTATCCTGCTCCCTTCTCCCCAGGACCCCCTATTGATTACTTGCGTAAAAGCACTCGTGAAATCGTGCTCGGCACTTCTTTTTCTGTATGCACTTCCCGCGGCTAATTTCAGAGAGAGCCACTCACAGGCAATAATGCTGGGTTTCTGATACATAAGTGCTTGGAAAATTACCCCTACATCGGGGCAATTTTCAATCAGGCCATTTTAACCTGGATAAACCCCTTTGAAAATTGTCCTCTTCAGATGCTTCTATAAGTGTAGGTTCCATAGCATGTGTGTTTTTAGCCACATGAAAAAAAGATATGCTCCTTTGGGTGCGCTTAAATCAGGGGAGTTAAATATCATGCGCACATGGAATTCGCAAAAGCATATGCACTTCTTTGTGCACGCTTGGCCATCTGCACAAATAGCTGGTGCAAAGTACACGGACAATTTTAGTGCTTTTTTTTTTGCACCTGCTCAGTTTGAAAGGGAAACAATGCAGGCTGTTTCCCTTTGAGAACTGAGGCAAAGTGCTTGGGCTAAAGTGGCCTATGTACATTGCATGCGACACTGGCCAGAGGCCGGCTGACCATTCTCACAATGGGGCAGCGCCCGAGGACCCACAGCACTCTCCCCTAGTCTCAGATGACTGGTTAGGGGCCAATGACCCTGACACTGGCTATTGAAAATAATTACCTCATCCTGCATATACTGTGCAAATATTTAGCACAAAATTATATTGAAAAAAAAACCCAATGCACGTGACTCAAATTAGCAATTCTCCCTGTTAGGGCTGTGTGAAGTCTGGAGAATAGTCATCAACAGGCCTTGTAGAAGGCAACTTGAGTTGTGTGGAGGGAAATGATGTAAAGCATTCTACCCATGACTGATTCGTGAGCTGTCAGTTCTTAAATATTTTAACCTTACCTAACCAAATAAAATTGAACCCTTCTTACCATGGGTATTTTTCATAAAATCAAGGTACCGTAGAATAGACATTGACATGACGTGAAGGCAAATGCTAGACCCTTGGTAGATACGAATGCTTGAAATGTAAGGGAATGGAGTAATGTGATTGACAGACTGATAAATTATGTTCTGTGCTGATGCTTTGTTTAGTTGTTTCCTTTTGCAATAATTTTCAAACTTTTCTTTATTGCCTCATAGTTCTCATATCTAAAAATACATTAGAAACATTCTTATAAGCACAACAGTACTGATCACAAAGGATCTATGTGGTTTCAAAAGTTCCTTTACTGCAACATATTTTTCTATTGCTTTAATAAAAGGTATCACTGCCGATGGAGATCCCAGCTTTCCTCTCTATTTGTTTAGTTATTTATCTAAACTTAACCAAAGTAGAAAGGTCAAGAATCTTCCCTGAGCTGTAAGCAGTCAAAGCTCCATGCTGACAGCCAGGCTACATCCTTAGCTAGAACAGTGCACTTGGAAACAGTTGGGCAGGCTGGTAGGCCAATGAGTGTAAACTTCCTTTGGTGCTGCATGTGTAATTTATTTATTTATATATTTATTTATTTATTTATTTGAGCATTTTTATATACCGAGTTACGTTGGGAACATCACCTCGGTTTACAGGTAACTTAAGGCAGCAAGAGGCTTTACAATGAACAAGTAACAGAATGAGGCAACAGGATAAAAGTCAAGTAAAAAACATAATATGCAAAATAATTTGCATATTATGTGGCAGAAAATGGACAGGAGGCTGTCATATCTGTCAGTTCCTAATGGTTTACCAGTGAGCTATCTGGGCGCCAACAGGCCAGGTGCCTCCAAGGCCAGGCACTCTGGGGCAGGTGATCGTCTGCCTGCAGCAGCCTCCATTCCCCCTTGGGTTGCGGATGGCTGCCGGAGCTTACCAGGCATGGGACTAGAGCAAGACATGCAGCAGTTTCTCAGAGCAAGCTCCACAAAAACTGTTGGACCGGCAAAGATGTGTCAGGCTAGGGCTTATTCGTGACAAAAATAGTCACAATATGCAGCAGAGTTCAGCTCTTCAGAGGGAATAGTCTGGTATAGCAAAAATGACAAGAGGTGGGTGGCACCTTATAGATTAACCTGTTTATTGAGGCATAAGCTTTCGAGGACCAGAGTCCACTTCGTCAGATGCAGTAGAGTGCGCTACAGATGAAAATCATACATTACTTTGAATCACTGTAATTAATCAGTTCCTAGATCTTCTTTGGGCAGTTTATTATTGAAAAACTCGTTTGCTTACTACATAAATTCAGATTTATCCTAATCTTGCTCTAACTGCAGCAATAAATTTCTGATCCTAAAATTACGATATTTCTGGAGAAGGGAGAATGAGACAAAATGCACACAGGCTGACAGTAAGCAACCTTGTAACTGATTTTAAAAACCCATGTTTCCACATATAAATCAGGGGTGGCCAATTCCGGTCATCATGTGCCACAAACAGGCCTGATTTTTCAGGATATCCACAATGAATATGCATGAGATATATTTGCATGCATTGGAGGCAGTACATTTAAATGTATTACACTGAAATGTATCTCATGCATACTCATTGTAGATATCCAGAAAGCCCGGCCTTTTTGTGTCTCTTGACGACTGGAGTTGGCCTCCTCTGATGTAAATGCTCAGGTTGCTTCCTCAGTTGTCTTGCACGCTGTCTCTACAGTGGAATACACTTTTACTTTCTGAGTTAGAACCAAAAAGTATGAATAAGAAAAATCTACCCAATTCATAGGTCTTCATGACTGCTCTCAAGAAATGAAAGCACATGCAGTGGAGTTAACAAACTTTGAAGGTTTTATTACATAGAAGAAAATAATTTCAGAACACTGGTAAAACAGGTACTAGGAACATTTGGACACCTATCATAACTGGATTTTCATAAATGAAAGAATAGCCTGAATTACATTAGTAGGCAATGCACCTGTCCCTCTTGTGTGCTTTTAGCCTATATATTTTTCCTATAATTTGTCACACTGGGGTAAAAAAATCCTTTTTCTGTCTACTGTGGTATCTGCTTTAATTGAGCTGCTACACCCAAGTTTACTCGCTTCAATGGAATTAAAAAACAAAAGTCCTGCCACTGCAAAACATATGCACTAATAGATCCTTTAGCAGATGTAGTTACACTTAGATATACTGTGTTCTGCCAAATGCAGGTGCTGGAAAGTTCAGAGGTACTTTATTTCACCCACAGTCGTGCTTGATCCAAACCTAGAGTCAAAATGACAGAACTGATACCCTAGTGACATTGCCTAGCAGCATGTGTTGAATAGCAGATGTACATTAAACTGTGAGCCACATTTATTTGACTTTAGTTGGTTAGACCATATTTTCATGATCCCACAGAATCCATGTAACAATGTGTTATAGGTACGGAAACAGAACTATACAATACAGTGTTTACTACATTCTGCATTGTGCAGTCTTGCATGGAGTCAGCAGTAACTCTCAGAATTGTTAAGTTACTACTTACAATAATAATGTTGAGTCATGCATTTGTTTCTGACAGCGTGACACACTGATCAGGTTACAGGGTTTTCATGATTTGGGATATGTTTTATTTGTCAGGATGCATAATTGTGATGAATGTTTATAGAAGCCATGCCCGAGTGGACTGTAGATAAAGCAGGTAAAATATTTTATAGGGCTTGTGCAATTTTCTATTTACCCATGAGATGGTGGAAATGTAAATTCTGTGGAACTAGGCATGGCCTGAGCTTTGCTAATGCTGACAAACAATCCCTTCTGGATCTTGAGGATTTAAGTGAAAACAGAGTTTTCTCTTTGCAGAAACAATAAAGAATAAAACCTAATATAATATAAGGGTCCTGCTGACAAACACTCAGAGGGCTGAGTTTGTTTTAATTATATCAACTCTTCTCTCTTTTGGGATTTCTTCTCAATATGATCTGATTTTTGGAATTTCTCTTTTTTTTTTTTAGCCGTAGGCCCAATGTATATTAATATCCAACTTTTTATTATATTCAAAACTATGGCAATTTCAAGGAACAATCCCAACTTTTATATTTGAGGGCCATTAAACTTCTTGTTATGGTATTCACCGCCATATGTCTGGAATAAAGCTCGAATGTTTAAACAGTTGAACATGTCCCATAAGCCCTCCAGGGCCGATGAAGTATACCCTTGCACATTCTGCTTTGCCTGTGAAGTTTTGTACTTTTCTTTGCTAAACGGTGTCTGATGTTTTTGAAACATTTTTTAAAAAATTATCTTTAAAAAAGAAATTGAAGTATTGAGCAAATACCTGTGAGTTCATTCCCAGCTTGCACTACAGAGCTCTCACTGTGCGGGATGCATGGGTGCCTGCTGTGACCAGGAAGCTCAGTCAGTGAGCATCATATCAAAGAAAGGCTACAGCTCCACCGAGCAGGAGCCAGTGACTTGTTTGCCAGCTATAGGAAGGCACATCATGTTAAAGGGGTGGAAATAATCATTGCTAAACTTACAGAACTAGCAGTCTCTTTAAATAAAGAAGCTGGAAAAGGCAGATCATTGTTTACCGTTTTTCAGATTTTCTTATTTCATTTTTTAGGTCAAAATAGTTTTTGAAATTACCCTCTATTTAACTGTTAGCACCAATATGAAACAGAGCTAATTAGGCCTTTGGTTGGCTAATTGCTGACAGAAAACTGAGCTAGCATCCCCTGATTGTATCTTACATTCCTTACCATCAGCTTTTGGAGTAAGATCTGGTTAATGATGCTGTTAACAAACATGATTGCTTCTCAGTCTTTTAGCTAACATCCAACTGTAGGGTCCAAGCTATGAGCTGAGGATGATTTCTTCTTGGCTTTTGGCTAAAATTGAGAACTTGCCCAGTAGGAACACTATTATATGACTATTGCCAAAACAGGAGGATTAAACCTGTTCAAAAAATAATCTGCCTTTTGACTGAGATCTAATGTAAGGTCAGAGTCATGAAATGAGTATGGTCCATTTCTGGGCCTGCAAAACATGGGGGATTACCGTTCTGCCACCTGACCCCACTGGGTACATGAAACTGCTTTGATCCTGACCAAACCAGGAGGGATAAATCTTTAAATACATAAACATGTATACTGTGTGTAATCTACCTAGCTGTGAATGCAGAAAATGGTTCTAAAATGACAGCTAGCAATAAAATAATTTGTCATTATAGTGTGTGGTATTATGTGAAGATCAATATGGTATGTTTTCCTTTTATTTATTTATTTAAAAACTTTTCTGTACCGTCGTTTAGTAGTATACCATCACAACGGTTTACAGATAGGCACATAAATAAGTCTGGTTAGGATTATAAATTAGCTAGTAGGTGCCAATAAAGTTTCGGTTACATGAATCAAATAATATACGCTATTTGGATTGTGGATTGGAAATTCCATTTATATGAATAATTGGATATCCATATGAGAATACTGTACTCTTAAATTAATCTTTAGGTATGAGAAAAAATAATAAATAATAAAGGAGGGATAACTGCTATTTGTTGACTTTTAACAGTGTGCCGGAGTTAAGGAATCTAGAAGTTGTTTATTAATCCAGTCAAGGCATAACATTTTATTCCAGAAATGTTAATGTTTAAAGGCTGCCAGTGCACACCCATGTGCAATAAATTCACACTAAAGGGACAAGGGAATATCCTCCCAGGGTAGAAGGTGATAACTAAAAGAGTAATGATTTTAAAGAGAGCACGGGATAAGCACAGAGATCCTTAGTTGCTAAAAATGAAGAGAACAGTAAGCAGTACAAGGTGACTTACATTTTTCAAACATAAAATATAAGACAAGATTGCACATACAGCAAAGCAACAATGTAAAAATCAATCAATATAAAAATCAAAGAAAATAAAAACATATAAAATACTCTCACTCAGGTCACCTCTTCAGCTCCTGTTTTGGGTTGTAACTGCTGTTTTATGTCGGTTGAACCCAGGCAGAAATGTTACCCTCAGGTAACCTCAGTGCTTCATGTTTATCCTACAAGGGATGCTCTGTGTTTATCTCACAACCTTTTGAATTCCATCACTGTTCCTGTCTTCACCACTTCCTCCGGGAGGGTATTGCAGGCATCCTCCACCTTTTCCAACAAAAAAATGTTTCCTGACATTGTTCCTGAGTCTAAAACCTTGGAGCTTCATATCATGTATCTTATTTCTACATCTTTCTTTCCACTGGAAAATATTTTCACTTGTGCAGTTCATCAGGTATTTAAATTTCTGTATCATATCCTTCTGTCTCTCCTCTAGGGGTATACATATTTAGGTTCTCCAATCTCATGTCATATGTCTTCTGATGCAGATTCTGTACCATTTTGGTACAGAACACATCTATCCTATCTCTATCTTTTGAGATACAGCCCCCAACACTGAATGAGGTAATCCAGGTGGGGGCATTATCACCCTCCTTTTTCCTGTGTTATGATTGAGGTGGACTCTTGGGCACTGTGGTGGTGGTTACTCCCACAGGGAGGAGCCCCGTGAGGGTCCGCAGTGCTAGGCCAGACTCCGTACACATGCACAGGTTCAGAAGGTCTATCTTTATTATACGGCAAGATGATTCCACCAGAGGTGGGCAGTAGTGAGGCAATCCAATAGAGGTAATCCTGGGGTCCTTGGCAGAGGAGACCCGTCTCACAGAGATGATATAGGAATATCCTGGAGTAGAACTCCCAACATGGCAGAGCTGTAGGTGAGACAGACTGAGAATTAGATTACTCTCTAGATGGTAGCGGGTTGGTAGAGATCCCAGCAAACAAGTAGTAGGATAACAGGCACCCAGACGGGAAGCACAGGCCCTCGTGGAGCGAGTACCTGAGCCCAGATAGGCACCTGTAAAAAAACAGAGGGCCCCCGAGGAGCGGGTACCCAGGTTAGAGAAGGAAATACCCCCAAAGGGCAAGGGAAGCTTCAAGTTGAGGCAAGAAGCAGCAGAGTAGCTCAGACCGGAGGAACCTAATCCTTGCTAACTCGCCGAGAGAAGAAAGGTTGTAGTTTAAATACCCCCGCAGGGGTGGCTAACTTCCGGGGCTAGCCGCGAGAATTGCCGTGCTAGTTTCCTTATAAAAGATTGGAACGTCTTCGTTGCACGTGTCTACGTGACGTCAAGGAGTGGGGCTTCAGCAGCGGCAGCATTCCTGCCGCGAAGGGAGGCCTCCCAGCCTCGTGGCAGGCCCCAGAGCCCACAAGTGTGCTGTTCCTCCCGTCCTCGGCATCCTGGAAACCGCGAGTCCCCTGTGGAGTTGGGTGAGCATGCTCGACCTCAGAACTCGAGGTCGAGCAGTATAACATCCTGCTGGTTATATATCTCTCTTTTGCAGCCCAGCATCCCCCTGGCACTCATCAGTGCCTTGTCACACTGCTGTGCTACCTTCAGCTCATCAGATTCTATAATGCTGAGGTCTCTCACCCAGTCTGCACTCTGCACACATCATTTTCTCACCTCCATCACATATAACTCCTATGAATTTCTGCACTCCCCAATGCACAACCGTGGATGTCAGCGAGTATGAATGACTTACAACTTGTGAGGCCATATTGAAGAAATGTTCGTTAGAGATACCGACGTATGGTTACGTGGCCTGCAGTTTCCAGCCTCCTCTCTGTGATCACTTTTGTCAGGTGTGACCCCCAGCTGTCCTTCTCCAGACTTGCAGCATCCCTCCCATTTCCAAAGATCTATCGAACATGTCCTTCAGTGGACCCTCCAGAACCTCTCTGAGCTGCCTTGGTATTGTAGGATGTACCGATGTACCTCATCTGGTCCCCATGGCTTTGTGTGCTTTCAGTTATGTTGATTCCACACAAACACTCTTCCGTAAATGGTGTGGCATCTACCCCACTCTCACATGAACCCTTGCCAAACAGCTGCAGTCCTTCTTCAAGGACGTCGTCAGCGAACACAGAACAGGAGTATTTGTTCTAGCATTTCTGCTTTTAACGCATCACTCTCCACTCGTGCCCTTTCAGTCTAACAATTTCATCTCTGGCCTTCGTCCTTTCTCTGCCATTCCTGGAAAAGGTTTTTATCCCTTTCTTTACCCTCCTTGGCAATCTGTTTCTTCCTCTTGTGCTGTTCCATCCCCGTTTCTTTCAGCCCGTACCAGATATCCTTCCCTCTGCTCATCGTTTTGAGATCATTTGTACTTTTGAATGCTGATCTTTTTTGTCTTAATTTTTTTCAGCCACCCTCTTTGGAGAAGCAGATCAGTTTCCTTTGCTTCTTACTTTATTTACTTTTCTTACAAAAGAATTTGTTGCCATTAATAGAACTCATTTAGTTTAGCCACTTCGCTTGTGTGCTCCCCTGCCTGCCAGCTCTTCCTAAGGTGCTTCCCCATTGTACCAATGTCATATTTTTGAGATCCAGGACGTTGATCTTCATATGACATTTCTCCATGGTGGCCATTATATTAAAGCATATCATCAGATGATCACCACTGCTACCTGGCCATTAGAAACACGGTCTCCATTTTTAATACCAGGTCCAGTATCACCCCCTTCCCATTGACACGTCTGTCAGCAAGATGAAGGCAAAACTCATGATATTTTGATTATAAAATGTTTAGATTGTAGATTCTGTCAGTCTTACATCAGCTCATACTTACATAATCCAGCAAAATAAATGGAAGCTACTTTGGGGGGGAAAGAAAATTGTAATAGGTTTAGGTTAGGAGAGAGAGAAGGTCGTTTAGATCAGATCCCTGGAAAATTAAATGTTTCAAAGCATGTCCTTTCATTGAAAGACTATTGCGGATGTTAAAATAAAGACATGCAATGAAGTTTATTCTATTTTTAAAGCATGGAATCACTTATTCAGAAAGTGCATCATTCACTTTTACTTTTGATTGATTACTCCAGTTACTGGAATGATTCTCAAGTCTGGCAGCTACTCATAGCCCTAATGGGCACCTAAGGTGACATGTACTAGTAGCCCAGCTGAGCTCTGAAGCAGTTAGCCACTTAACCTAGCACATAGCATGATGTTTATACATTTAAGTGGTAAAACCTACACAAATAGGCCACAGATTCGGCAAGGACACAGTAATTGCTTTCTCTTCAACAGCAGGTGATGCGTTCCCCACTGAGGAAAATACAGTCCCGCTGCTTTTGGTCATAACAAGGAGCAACAGGAGGA
The DNA here is from genome assembly GCF_901001135.1 of Rhinatrema bivittatum. Classification (NCBI taxonomy): domain Eukaryota; kingdom Metazoa; phylum Chordata; class Amphibia; order Gymnophiona; family Rhinatrematidae; genus Rhinatrema; species Rhinatrema bivittatum. The sequence continues at coordinate 48,018,299 of NC_042620.1, read as the reverse complement.
ACATGCAGTAGGAAACAGAAAATGTCAAATTGCTGAGTATAGCAAATGGTACATTGAGGATTCCATTAAAGTTTGTGCATTTATGAATCTTGTACTTGATTTATTTACATTTTTCTTGTCTGGTGCTCAACAAAGCATCAGATGATTCAGTTAAGTCATTACAAGTGTTATGAAGACATCATCCCTGTTAATGGCTCCTTTTAAAGTGCTTTTGAGAAATGTGCTCATTCTACTGTATTTGAGGAAATAAAGTTGCCTGATGTAACTATTTCAGTGTTCTAATCCAAACAAAACCCAGAGCAATACCTCAAATAATATTAGTTTTGCAAAAAATATAAAACATATTCAAGCTAAAATATAAAAATAAGCCTTTTGTAAAGGAAATGGTATCAGGTATATGGATGCTTGTCATTTTTAATCTGCAGGCTCTTGCCCGTAATGAGCTTGACCAGTATCATAAACCAAGCACTAAAGCTCTCGTCATATACCTTTCCCCAAGATTTTGCTCAAATCCAGAAGTTATCCTTGAGAAATTGTAAAAAAGCATAGTATCACTTAGCACTGAATACTTTAGCATGAAAGGAGCAGGGCACAAAACTTAGTGATATGTTTTTTTACAATTTTTCAAGGATAAATTCTGGATTTGAGCAAAATCTTGGGGAAAGGTATATGAAGAGAGCTTTAGTGCTTGGTTTATGATTCTGGTTGAAGCCCATTGCGGGCAAGAGCCTGCAGATTAAAAATCACAAGCACCCATACATCTGATAGTGATACCATTTTCTTAAGAAAATGCTTAGTTTTATATTTTAGCTTGAATATTTTTTATATTTTTCGTGTAACTATTTCAGTGACATTCAATTTCATTAAAAAAAAAAATTGAACTATTTGATAATGCCAATGAAATAGCAGGCTAGGGATTTACTTCTATAAAATAAAATGTTGAAGTTTTAAATGAGGCAAATTCAAAGGATATGAGTTACCCAACTTTAGGATTCTGACAAATATTTGGCAGAAAGTTATTTGTTGACTTTATGAAAATAATAACATCCTATGTTTAATACCTCCCCATAATTCAGAGACCATGGTTATCCTGAGAATGCTGTATGAAGCTTGTTTCATAAGCCTTTTTATCACATAATAAGTCATTGTATAATCAGTTTCATTACAATATGGATTCTCTACATTATCACTTTCAGAGATTGTAGACTCATTCTGACATCATCAACATCTAGAATTGGGCAAAGAAATCACCATGAGATATCAATACAAAGTAAAGGCAAGAAACTAAAGAATATGAATGTTAATAATAATTAGCAACACTGCACAACAAGGAGGAATAATCCCTTCACAAATAACACACCTATGTTGTACAACTCTGGAACTTCAGTCTCCAATCCATCCCTCCTAGGATATAATACCTTGAAAGCTTGCAATTGAGCTAGCAAAGGAAGGGTATACAGATTATAAAAAAGCATCTTCCTCTGCCTCACACAACAAAGTCATCTTCATCCTTATTCTCCATGACTTGAAATACACAGCACTGAAGGAAACATATTAAAACTAAACTACAATATACACACACCCAAGTCAGCCAGCTATTGCATTCCCAATTTCTTCTTTGGGACCATGTTGAGCTTATGTTTTCATGATAGCTGCTCACCAAGGCCTAGATTCATCAAACATGTGATAGGAAGAGGGGTGTGTTTTATGGTAATAGCTTATTCATTGCAAAGTGATGCTCTCATACTAGGTAGGTATTTATACCTCTATAAGAGGCCTACCTAGTCACTCGAGGTGAGGTTTAGGAATTAGTGTAGGGGTTAGGGGCCACTTTGACATTCAAAGTGAGACGTACGAACAGAACAGTGCTCTCTTGTGAAGATTTGATGACCTTCGGAGTGAGAAAACTCACCCAAAGATGAGATTTGTGCAATGTTCTCTCAACCTGGCTTGATGGACTCTCTACCTGGGTAACTGTCACTAGAATGAGTAGACTAAAATAAGTTGGAAGGGGATATAATGTAGAGTTAAAAATCCCTGTCAATGAAGGCTTATAGCATCAGATCCCATCCTGGTTCCAACTGAGCTGGAAAACCAAAGGAGCAGGAGGAAACTACCAGATCAAAAAAAGTGGAATGATTGGGCAGAAAGCAAAGGACGCCAATTGCAGCAATCAGATTCAACTCTTTCCTTTTTTTTCTTATGAAAACAATTTGTTACAGATGAGTTGTCGAATCAGCACTAATCATTTCAGCTGAAATTTAACATGAAACATTCAATGAAGCTTATGTAATTCTGAGCAATTAAGAAATCTATTCAATATGCTTATTTGCTAGAGCAATCATTAGTCCCTGCCGTAATGTTCATAATAAAAGTGAATGCGAACTAAGATTTTCTTTACAGTTTTTAAATCAAGCTCCTGTATTTTCTGATCTTGACTTTGAATAGACAGAAGAATATCCCAGGCCTAGGATCTGTGTGCGTGTGCATGGGGGGAGGGGGGGGGGGAGCAACAGCAGAAGTTTGGGACCAACAAGGACTGAACTTCACAATTGGTGTAAACAATAAGCGTGGGGGTAGCTTGCTTAATATGGCAGTTACTACCCTAAACCAATTAAGCCTGATACATCACTTTGAATGCATATACAGCATTGCTCTCTGCTTCAACAGCAGGGGGGAAAGGGGGAAATGTGGAAAACAGGATTTACATTCAGACAACATCCAACAGGGCAATGATCTGTGCAGTCTGGTTAAACAAGCATCAGGGTAACTTGCTTGATGCAGCAGTTACTACCCTTAACCATTAAGCCTTATGCTCACCTTTGATGCAACTCCAACATTACTCTCTGCTTCAATGGCAGGGGGTGGCAGGAAGTTTGAATCAAACAGTTACCAACAAGGGCCCTGAAATTGGTGGTTGGTGAAACAGATAAGTATGGGAAAATAAGTGTGGGAGCTTGCTGGGCAGACTGGATGGGCCGATTGGTCTTTTTCTGCCGTCATTTCTATGTTTCTATGTTTTAATTAAAAAAGAAAACTCAAAAAGTAGGAATGAAACTAGATGAGTAGAGAATTAAATAAAGAATGAAGTTATATGAAATTCTGAAAGAATGTTATTTTAATTCACAAAAGAAAATTAATTTATATTTTAACAAAAAGTAATTGCATAGTTTACTTTTGTGTTTACTGCATTCCCATTTTTAAAAATTTTTTTTTAAGTATCATATTCAGGCTGAGAGGTGGAAACAGAGATTTAAAGTATAAAAAGATGGGAAGGAATTGGCAAAGGGATAGGCAATTCATAGAATTCATTATTACACTTCTGTGAAAGATTAAAATGGATCTAACATGGTCTGTTCTTTGGAGTGGGTGGGTACCCTTTTCTTCAGACAAGCCTCACAGAAGCACTAGTTCCGACTGCCATCGCTTTTTCAGCTTATCCCTCCATCAGCCTTGCTTCTGCCATGACAGTAATCAGAGAGGAAACGAGGTCCCCGTTAACCGTAAAATGCGTGTTTGAGATGTGGTTGATCTTCATGTTTCATTCTCTTCCTTTCTGACAAATTACATGCCCCAGACTGGTAAAGCCACAGAACAAATGCAATTTACAGTTCCAGCTATCACCACCAGAACAATGTAACAGACCTAAAAAGAAAGAAAACAAACACAAGTTTTCTTTTTCCCCCAAATTTTATTTTAGACTCCTGACTGGCATTTGCCATTTTTGCAGAGATGACTACAGAACATAATTTTTATTCTTCAGCAGAAAAAAAAAAAGAGAGAAATGTTATACCTCTGTTTAGGCATTTCGTGCTTTGAGGCAAAGCAAAGTATAAAGCCCAGGTGATTGATTTTACAGTGAGCTATGAGATAACAAGAGTTGGTAAATCTGCCTTCTGCTAGATCTGTTGCTATAAGAGTCATTAATCTGACGCTCACTCAGTTTCAGGGATTGAACCCAAGGGACTCTATTTTCCCAAGTGAGCAAATCAAATGCTCCAGCGAATGTTTCATACTCCTCTTGGCCATCTGGGCATCCTTTTTGTTTATTTCGTTACCTGCACAATTTTATTACTGTACATGCCTCTTTAAAATTAGAATTAAGAACATAAAAACATAAGATATGCTATGTTGAGTCTCCAACGGTGGCCAATCTGAGGTCAAGAACCTGGCAGATCCCAAAGAATAGAACCATTCTTTGTTGCTCCCTGCCATAGATAAGCAGTGGCTTTGCCAAGTCTATCTGGCTAATAATGGTTTGTGCACTTATCGAAAGATCAGTGACACAGAATGAATGATGGGGAATAGACTCCAACACCGATGATAATGGTGGTGGTGACCATTTGTGGTAACAGTTGAAACATAAGAACATAAGAAGTGCCATGCTGGGTCAGACCAAGGTCCATTGAGACCAGCATCTTGTCTCCAACAATGGCCAGTCCAGGTCACAATACCTGATAGTTCTCTGATAAATCTGTTACTCACTCCCAGGGATAGCAATAGCTTTCTTTAGTTTACCTGTCTAATAATGTGTTATGGACTTTTCCTCCAGGATCTTAAATCCTGCTATATTAGTCACCTTGATCATGTCCTCTGGCAAAAGATTCCCCAGCTTGATAATGCACTGAGTGAAAAAGTACTTTCTACCATTTGTTTTCAATCTGCTGGTTGTTAGTTTCATGGAGTGTCCCCTTGTTTTAATATTATTTGAAAGGGTAAATAACAGTCCTGTGTTTACCCATTCCATTCCACTCATGATTTTATAAACTTCTTTCATATCCACTCTCAGCCATCTCTTTTCCAAGATGAAGAGCCCTAGCCTGAATAGCATAGGTGAGAGGTTACATCTCCTCCTCTCCACCCTTTCTAGTTCTGCTATGTCTTTCTTGACATGGTGGCAAGCAGAACTACACACAATAGTCATGGTGTGGTCTCACCATGGCTCAATACAGAAGCAATATCATATTTTCCATTTTATTCTCCATTCTTTTTCAGATCATTCCCAGCATTTTATTTCCTTTTTTGACTACCACCATGAAGTAAGCCAAGGATTCCAACATATTATCTACAAGGACTCCAACATAAGTTTCCTGGGTAATGACTCCCAATACAGAACCCAGCATCATGTATCTGTAGTTGGTATTGTTTTTTGTTGTGTGCATCACTTTGCACTTTTCTACATTAAATTTCATCTGCCATTCAGTTGCCCAGTCTCCTAGTTTCCATCAGGCGCCGGCGAGCGGGGAGGCCACCCTCCATCCTGGGCCCCCGCAAGAAGTAAACATCAAATTGAATGGCAGGGGGGAAAAAGATACGGAACCAACATCATGAGGTGAGGGAAATGAGTGACTGCGATGTGTGACCACGCCCCCCCCTGACGTCACTGTGAGCTCCGGCGATGGTTGAAAAGCGCCTCACCATCAGGCGCTGGCAAGCGGGGAGGCCACCCTCCATCCTGGGCCCCCGCAAGAAGAAAACATCAAATTGAATGGCAGGGGGGAAAAAGATACGTAACCAACATCAGGAGGTGAGGGAAATGAGTGACTGCGATGTGTGACCACGCCCCCCCCTGACGTCACTGTGAGCTCCGGCGACGGTTGAAAAGCGCCTCACCATCAGGCGCCGGCGAGCGGGGAGGCCACCCTCCATCCTGGGCCCCCGCAAGAAGTAAACATCAAATTGAATGGCAGGGGGGAAAAAGATACGGAACCAACATCAGGAGGTGAGGGAAATGAGTGACTGCGATGTGTGACCACGCCCCCCCTGACGTCACTGTGAGCTCCGGCGACGGTTGAAAAGCGCCTCACCATCAGGCGTCGCGCACCGTGCGTCGCACGCCGAAGGGGCGCGACAAAGGGGCTCTCCCATTTGTGCACCCCTTCGTGCAACCCTTGTGCTTCTTGTAAAAAAAAAAAAAATCTTTTATGTTTTTCTGTTATTTAACCTTTATTCCAATTCTTTACTTTTTCTTTTCGCTTGTTAACAATTTTAATTAGAAATGTTCATTGAATTAGACTATGGAAATTAATTTCCTGCTTTTCTGTTTAATGTAAACCGGTATGATTTACATCGGATGTAAGAATGTCGGTATATAAAAATTAAAAATAAATAAATAAATAAATAGTTTAACAAGGTCCTTCTGCAGTTCCTCACAATTCACTGCCATTTTAACAAACTTGAATAATTTTGTGTCATCTTCAAATTTGATCACCTTATTCATTTCTTTTCCAGATCATTTATGAATATGTTAAACAACACAGGTCCTACTAGTGCTGATTGCTGTGGTACTCCACTAATGACCTTTCTCAATTTGGAAAACTAGCCATTTAGTCCTACCCTCTGTTTCTGGCTTTATTTATTTATTTATTTAAAATTTAGGCATTATATATACCGTTATTCCAAATGAAGATTACAATGGTTTACAATATCAGCATTCATATTCTTGGTCAACAATCACGTACTGGATGTTCACATTCACATTCTAGGTTAACACCACAATAACTATATGTTCTAGTTCATATTCATATATATTCTAGGACAATGGTCCCCAACCCTGCCCTGGGGGCCCACCATCCAGTTGGGCTTTCAGGATATCCACAATGAATATGCATGAGAGAAAATTTGCATGTTATGGAGGCAGTGCATGCACATTTTCTCTCATGCATTTTCAATGTGGATATCCTGAAAACCTGACTGGCTGGTGGGCCCCCAGGACAGAGTTGTGGACCACTGTTCTAGGACATCGCAATAGTCAGGATCTAATTTAGTTCGTATTCATACATTTTTAGGTCGAGCCAACAATAAATAGAGATTCTAATTCAACTAACAAAACACTTTATATCATTCACTATTTATTGCTCTTGCCACTAACATTATCTCTGGTACTGATGTTGAGATTATCAGCATATATTTTTACCAATTACTGATCCACAATAGAAGACTGCCTCCTATCCCATGACTTTATTTCCTCAGGAGTCTCTTATGGGGGATTTGTCAAATGCCTTCTGAAAATCCAAATACACTATATTAACCAGCTTACCTTTATCGAAATGCAGAGCTTAGCTTTAGCTAGGTAATAGGCTCTCCAGAGAAGTAGCTGGAGGTGACGCCCATTTGCAGGTTAATTAAGAATTTTCCAGAGAAATACAGATGTCAAGTGATTTTAGGTGTTTATAAACTGTGAGGTCGATATTCAAAAGCCATTTAGATGGATAACTGAAAAGTTATCTTTCTAAATGGCTACCCACGACATTCATCGCCTATGCAGCTAGAATTTAGCCACATAAGTCGGGGGAGTTCCAGGGGCAGGTGGGAGGCATTTCCAGGCAGAGCAGAGTTGGCTGCATAGGTTATGAGGCTGCAGCTTAATCTATCTGGCTAATTTAATAATAATTTGACTATGGAAATATTTTTTCCTGCTTTTTCTGTTTTAGGTAAACCAGTATGATTTGCATTTTAATGTAAGAATGTCGGTATATAAAAATTATAAATAAATAAATAAATAAATAAATAATAATTCTGGTTGGGCTGTAGGGTTGCCCTAAAGTTAACCGGTTAGACATAACCAGCTAACTTTAAGATAGCCAGGTATATACATTGGTGAAACTAGATAAGCCGCACAGTGACTGAAAATGGATCCCATTAAGTTTAGGTGTTTATTTTCTAGCTGGTTCTTTGGGGAGTATCAGAAATTTATTTATTTATGTATTTAAATTCTTTTAATATACCGATGCTCAAGACAAGTCTTATCGTACCGGTTTACAGTAGAACTAGGGGAAACCATTTAACTAAATGAGAGAAGTTACAATGAACTGGGAGTACAATTCGGGATATTTAAGCGAGAGAGAAAAAATTTAACAAAACGTAACTAACAGTAATGCAGGATAGTACAAATTCAATTGATTAGTATGGAGAGCTAAATTAACATTTAATATAAATAAGTAGATTCGAACATAACAGGTTCCTTTAGGTACTTGGCTGCGGAGGCATCATACCGGGGTGATGACCTGGTCCAGGAATGGGGCAGTGGAGGGGAAGAGGTTATAGGAGAGGAGGAAAGGTAATGGGAGCGGAGTAGGCTACATTGCTAGTTGAGAAGTGTCTCATCCGGGGAATGCTTGTGAGAACAGCCAAGTTTTCAGTTTCTTTCTAAAGGAGAGATGGCTTTGTTCCTGGCGTATATCTGGGGGTAATGAGTTCCAATGATGAGGTCCCGCGGAGGACAGTGCTCGTTTTTGAATGGAGTTGTGAATGATGGCTTTGTTTGGGGGAGCCTGGAGGGATCCTTTATATGTGGATCTAATCGGTCTGGTGGAAGTATGGAGTTCGAGAGGGATTGTGAGTTGGAGTGAGGAATGATGATAGATGGTTTTGTGGATGATGTCATTGTTTATCAGTGTTTTCTTGGCTCAGGTACTATTGCTGGGTACTTTATCCAGTTCAATCAAATACATACATTTGTGCAGCTGAGGAGTCAGTGTGGAAAAGTCACAAAAACCTGGTGATATCCCAAACTCAAAGCAGAGGATCAAGGGTAAGCAAAGAAGGGTTGAGAGAGTCTTGGGAGAAGTGGTATTTTTATAGTGTTTTACCTAATAAACACCTATTTTGTTTTTGCAACGGGGTGTTTTATCTGGGTTTATTGGTTAAAACCTAAAATCATAAGACCTATATATTATGCAACTATCTTTGTATTTGAAGAAAACTTAATAAAGATTTTAAATAGTAACAAATGTTAGAGACAAGTGCATAATACAGCCAACTGCTGAAGCATTTGTTTTGCTCTCTTTTAATATTCAGGTTGACGTCCACTATTGCTATAAGTTATTTTGGATGGAGTACCTCAGATTTGTTTATTTGATATGCTGCAGTTTGTATTTTATGTATGTCATTTTAATAATGTATGTGCTATTAATTTTATGATGTGGATGTGATAAGTGTAATCTGCATTGAACATCTTAGGATTTATGGAATGCAAGATTTTATAAATAAATAAATAAATAAATAATTAAATAAATAAATAAATAAATAAATAATGGGGCCTTGGGCCAGCCTGATGGCTCAGTAGCAGTACTGTTTGTTGCCATGCAGAAGACCTGGGTTTGATTCCTGTGTCAGGTCGTCCCTTCATAGGTCCCCCAGGGCTGGAGAGGCCATGGAGGCAGCTTTAACATCCACTAGGAGGGGAAAGAGTCCTAGTCTTTGCTTAATGTTCAAATTTCATTGGCTGCCACTGGCCTGATTATAAGAACTTCCAGGACCATCTCAACATATTGCCTGTGCATAAAATACACTATGAACTCCAGAACAAAGCTTTCTTTGGCACAAAACAAGTATTAAGAAGTGGATTAGCAGTAAATTTTAGAGACTGAGATCTGACACAACATATCCTGGCTTACGAATGAAGTTCATTCCTGTCAGGCCCAGTTCCACTGGGTGTGCAAACCACAACATTGCACAGGGAGGCACACCCAGTGGGGCAGCGTTGAGAGCAGGGAGAGGCCCATGTTGCCGCTGGTGTGTGAGATGGCATGTGAGTGTGAGAACCTGTGCCTGTGTGTGTATGTGTGAGAGAGAGAGACAATATGTGAGAATGAGAACCTCAGTGTGTATGTGAGAATGAGAGCCTGAGTGTGTGAGAGAGAGACAGCATAAAAATGAAAATCTGAGTGTGTGTTTGAGGGAAGAAGACAAGAAGAAAGGTGGATAGAGAAGAAACAGGAAAAAAAAGAGACCCTGTAAAAGGAATTGGCAAAAGACAAAGAAAGGGAAGGTGGAAAAAAAATGCCTGTGACCAACTGATTAGAAAACTAAGATCAGGCAACAAAGGTAAAAAAAAAAAAAAAAAACCTTTTTGGAATTTTTAGTGACTGGCATATGTTATCTTTGGGAATGTGCAAGAGCAGCACTTTCTCTATCCCGATCTTGCGATGTACAAGATCAGCATGGAGGAACTGGAAGCCCCCCAGATTTTTAATAGAATGGGCCTTGCACAGAGGAGGCAGTAGAACAGGCTTCAGTGCCAGTGCAGCAGCAGTGACGGTGGCAGCAGAGGAAAAAGAGAGGTTGCTGGCAAAGGAAAGAGAGGAGGTCTGCCTTCAGTGTGTGTATATGTATGAATAAGAGTCTGCCTGATGGGGAGGGAGGGAATGAGAATGAATGGGTGACTGCCTGAGGGTGTGTCTGTGTATGAGAATGAATGGGTACCTTCCTGGGGTAGGTTTGTGTGAGAATAGGTGCCTGCCTGAGGGTGTGTGTGTGTGTGTGTGTTGTGTGTGTGTGTGTGTGTGTGTGAATGATTTTGTGCCTGCCTGGGGGTCTAAGTGTGTGTGAGAATGACTGGGTTTGCCTGGATGTGTGTGTGTGTGTGTATATGAGGGAGTCAGTGAGAGTGAAAGCGTGTGTGAATGAGAGAATCCGGGGGAGTAAGAGCTTGTGTGTGGGGGGTGGGGGGAGAGTGAGGGTCTTAGAGCCTGAGCGTGTGTCAGAGTCTGTGAGAGAGAGAGGTTAAGGGTTTGTAAAAGAGCATGTATGTATGTGTGTATGTGACAGTGTATGTGAGAGAGAATGGACATGCGGGTATGTGTGAGAGAGAGAGAGGCTAAAGTCTGTGCACTTCCCACTTCCCCCCCCCCCCCCCAACCCCCTAATCCTCGACAATCTCAGGGTAACTGGAAATCAAGAGCTCCCACGTATGGACAGCAAGGGCTTTTTTTAAAAATCCTTATTAGTTTTAATTATTGGGTGTTATTTGTTATATGTGCTGTTTTAAAATATTTTATTGGTGCTTGGGAAATTAAAAAAAAAATGTATATGATTTTAATTAATAGAAGTTATGCTATTTGTCAGTCGTTTTAAAATATTCTTTTAGTGGTATGGTTTTACCATTATAATTGATGCTTTATGTTTCTTGATTTTATTTGTTTTATAAGGAATGATGGTTCTACTTTTCCATTGTTACACACAGAGTCTGGCTTTTTGGGGTTTCCATTTCAGTTTTTGTCTGCATATTGCTGGTTCTAATTTCTGATCCTTTATTCTGTATTTGGTGAGGATATGCCTCTGCTCTGTGCGTGTGACCAAGGTGAGAGATTCTGCTAGTGTGTAGCGTAGGGTTCTTGTTGTTTGAATCCTTGGTGTTACTACTGTTATGTTATGATAGGTTCGCTGTACAGATGTTGAGTATCTTTTTTTGTGGAGTTTTGTGTTAGTTCACAACATGCCCGGCAGTGGAAGGCTTTGTGCTGCTATTACTGAGAGGTGCAACCAGAATTTGAAAATATTTTTTTTGTATGATGAGCTTTAAGGGAAACATCCAAGCTCCATTGTTGGGGGAAGAAGAAGAATGGGGGAGGGGGCACTGGAGAGGCACACAAATGCCTTGGCCCCCAGGCACCGGAGACCTTCGGCACACCACTGGCAGGAGGCTCGTGGTGCTGCCTGTGGACCCGATCACACCAGTGGCAGAAAAAGTGGAGGCCCGTGCCGCCGCCGATGGGTTCAGGTCCACGGGTGGCAGAATAAGCAGGAGGCCACAGGAGAAGAGGAATCCCATCTGGCAACTCCTCCTCATGGACTGGCCCTGCGGTATTCAACACTCGTGGAGCTAGTACTTCCTGTATTCTCATCTTGCGATGAAGGAAGTGCTAGCACCACAAGAGTCGAATTACATCGGGGCCAGTGCATGAAGAGGAGCTGTAGAACGGCTGCTCTCCACAAAGAAGGAACAGGCTGGCGGCAGCAGCAGTGGAGGAGGACTGATCCATGGACCCTGACTGCATGTTTGTGTGTGTGTGTGTGAATGGGAGGCTGGCTGTGATGGTTGTGTGTGTTTGTGTGTGTGTGTGTGTGTGTGTGTGTGTGTGTGTGTGTGTGTGAATGGGAGGCTTCATGGGATGGGTGGGGAGGTGCATGTTTCTCTGTGTGTATGTGGGGGGTGCGCATGTGCACATGCATGCGTGGGAACTTCCTGGGATGGGCAGGGAGTGTGTGTATGTGAGAATGGGAGCCTGCCTGGGTTTTGGGTGGATATGAATGGGAGCCTGCCTGGCGTATGTGGGTGTAAATGGGAGCTTGTCTGGGATGTATGTGTATATGTGTGTGAGAGAGAAGTGGAGCTGCCTGGGTTTTGTGTGTGTGTGTGTGTGTGTGTGTATGTGAGAGAGAGAAAGAGAGAGAATGGATGCTGCAGGTGGATTCCAACCTGCCAGCAACTGAAATGAAGCTGAGGGCCTGTCGCTGCTGGTAGATCCCAACCAAAGAAGATCTGGAGATGCCTGTGGGTTTGTCAGACAGGGAGCGTGTGTGTGTGAGCTTGTGTGTATGTATATATAAGAAAGAGAGGAGAAAGTTTGTGTATCCCTCTCCCACTAATCCATGACAATCTCAGAGTGACTGGAAATCAAAGGTTCCCAGGTATGGAGAGCATGAATTTTTAAAATCCTTTTTAGTTTTATTTTTCAGGTGTTATTTGATGTGTCTGTCGATTCGAAATATTTTATTGGTGTTTGGGACATTTAAAAAAACTTGTATATGAGTTTTTAATTATTTGATCTTTTATTCATCAGATTTTTTGAAATAATATTAGTATGTTTTAGTATTATGATTATGTATTTATTTATTTTATTTCTTGATTTTATTATTTGATGTTTGAGGAATGATGATGGTTCTGGTTTTTCACTGTTGCACTGCATAGAGTGTCTGGCTTCTTGAGGTTTCCAGTTCAGTTTTGGTCTGCGCATTTGTATTTCTACATTATGGTTGCTCTATTCTGTATTTGGTGAGGGACTGTTTATGCTCTGCACCTGTGAGAAATGAGGAAAGTGTATTAAGGTTTTCAGAGGGTCAAGCCCACACCAAACACACATCACAATAGGCCTAATACCAAATGAGTTCCAAGTGACTTTTTTTGCAGGGATTTCTGGTTGACCTCACAGCAATGCATGTAAATATAATGTAAGTGATATTTTTCCTCAGAATACTGTACTTTGATATTTTTCATGTAAAATATAAATTCATACCTCTTGACTGTGTGTGTGGAATGGGACAGGGGTGGGGAGTGTTGTGCAAGGCTATAAGGTTCACCTGGGGCACCTAAAACCCTTGCACCAGCCATGGATTCAGGGGTGGGGGAAAGGTGTCAGTTTGTAAAGTTTGTATCACTGAAGAGAGCTGGGTGATTTTTGGTGGGCCCGGGATAGAAAATGAATAAATGGCAGGAGTGGGGAGAGCAAAGTAATTATTCTCACAGGGCAGCAAAAAAGCAGGCACCGACCCTGATTCCTGTCAAGGTATGAACAAAGTTAACATCGCCATCAGCTTGCTGAACTTAGAGGGCATGCAGGGCTCTAGAGGGAAGCAAAATCTCTAGCTCCCTAGTGAAGGACTGTCACTGCAATGGTTGATGGTGAGGTGGGGATATAAATATAAGGAAGCAATTCAGATGGAAATGCAAACTAATGGCACCATAGCCAAATATAAGCCAATTCCAGTCGTGCTGAAATTACAAAGAAGCAGAAGGAAAAATACATTAATACAATTTTTTTAAAATAAGGCCTTATTTATACTCATATTCACGTTTGTTTATTTCCGTTAAACCAGACTTTTTTTTTTTTCACAAAGACAGACCCAAGAAGAAAGGAATGCGATCAGCTCTTATGGTCTTCTCAATCTTAAAAAATTATCTTTAAAAAAGACTTGGCAACTGAATATCTCTTTCTTCAACTACATAAGAATTCCAAATTTAAAGCCTGATTTACTATGACTTTTCTTTCATTCTGTGTCAATGGGAAAAATGCTTAGTAAATGAGGCCCTTAATTTATTAATCTATCAACCTCCACCTCTATATCTTCATGATTTAATTATTTTGATTAATGAGTATGTCATGAGATGTTCACACTTTATTTTGTTGGATGACTTCAATCTGCATACCAATGAACCTGAAAATTCCATGGTGTCTCACTTTTATTATTTTTTAGCAATGTCAGATATTTTCATGACACAATGGATCAAACAAACAACTTATAAGGGCAGTCACACATTAGACCTGATTCTCTCTTCAGATAAGGTGCAGCTGCTGACCAATTCCATTAGCTTCACATCTTCATCATGGAGTCATCATGTTCTGATCACTTTTCTCTTATGTTTATTTATTTTATTTATTTATTAACTTTTCTATACCGAAGTTCAGGTAACAGTGTTATCTATCACTCCGGTTTACATTGCAACAGATAATAAACAATGACAAACTTAAGTCTTACAATGAACAAGGCATGTGAAACAACTTGGATAACATAACTATGAACCAGGACAGAACTAATAGAATGAACAAGCCTATGGGGAGGGAGCTTAGCTACTTGGGAGGGGAAAATGTATTACTGATAGGCAAAAGAAGAAAGACTTGAGCCTAGGTTGTGGTTATGTGTTAATGGTTATGTGGTTATGTGTTAATGTTTCCACCCATGGTTCTTGTTAAAAATAAAATTCCACTTAGAAGGACTACAGATCTGAACCCTGATGAATTAGCCCAGGTCTTAGAGATTCCATAAGATTTTGAAGACATTTCTCTAGATGGAATGGTCTCTATGTGGAATTATGAGCTTAAAAGGCTTTTTATTCAGTTTTTCCTATCCATTATGTCACCTGTAAACAAAGAATTGAACCTTTGTGGTACCATCCAGCTCTGAAAATCTTACAACAGCAGATCAGACATCACGAGAGGAAATGGCCTAAAGATAAGTTGCCTGAGGATGAAAGTAGGTTTTAGAGCAACATTAGGCACTATCTTCTATCCATCAAACAATTATTATAAAATCATTCTTAACAGAGTAACCGGTAGACCTGAGCACTTGTTTAAAATTGTGTCCGACATTACTGGGCAACACTCTAAGGAAAACGATACTTCTGTGGCTATTACAGCTAATGACATCATCAGTGCTTTTGATTCCAAAATTAACTACATCTAAGCAAAGTTTATTTCAAACTCTACCTTAGTTCCACTTCCAGATGTTCTTGAACTGGCATTATCTCCTTAAGACAACAATATTTCTACAAGTAAACTCCTGGCCTTTAATAAAGTTGCACCAGCTGGTCTTCAGCTAATTTTCAAACAAATGCATACCACTTTTTCAAGACATTATTCTTTATCATTTAAATGTATAAACAACCCAGTTGTGGCCTTTTTTGTCCATTTTATTAGTATGATTAACACCAGTCTTGAGTTTGGTTTTTTACCTCCAACATTAAACCTGATAAGATGTGTCTGAGCCCCTGATGGGGAAAAGGGGCATCTGGCATCATTGTGAGTAATGGCAGCCACCGGGCCTGAGAGCGGGAGGTTTCCTGGGCCTCCTGCTAAACCACCAGGGACATTTTGGTGAGTCCAGAAGGTCTCAGGAGGGTGGGCTAGGGTGGTCAGGGTTGAATTGTTGAATAATGCAGAAAGATTGGGGCCAGGTTCTATACATAGATATTTTTTTATTCAACAAAACAAAAAAATAAAAAAGATTCTGGGGGTAGACTCGAAATGGCCCACTCCCAAAACAATAGTCAAAATGAAATGATATTTTTTTGAGGTACCACCTCTAGTAGCCAATGTAACTTCAATTTTTAATAAAAGAATCCAGTCATGATCCAAGAAACTACATAGGAATGTGTAGAGACAATAAGCAGGTCATTTCTTTGTTTTGTAGGTCACATTCCTTTGTATGCTTTGTTTCAGATGAAAAACAAATTTTTATGTATTTGTTTTATTTGTTCATTTGTTTCCCATTAAAATCAATGAGGGAAAAAATGCAGCCCATTTTGGGCTCCCAAGTTGGGATTTTGTAATCATTTCTAATGAAACTTGTGGGTAGATATCATCAAAGAGTTGAAGGGCACTCCAATACATCAAGAATATGTCAACGTGATACCAAACGTGGCATGAATAACCCAAGGACCTGTAATGGGGCAAAACACTGCCAGCAGTGGCAGAAGTTGTCCAAGGCACTGTGAAAGAAACAAAGCAAAAGGACACCAACAACAGTAGCATGAACCCCCAAGGTAGCACGAGAGGGGAAATATGGCACCAAGTGTGGCTGAACAGCTCAAGGTGCCTTAATAGGAGACGAAAACACCAAAAGTGGCAGATAAAAACAAAGCAGCTACAGAGGATCAAAGCATCAGAAATAATAACATGAAGATCCCAAAGCACAATGAAAGGCACAGTGCAGCCACCCACAGTGGCAAGAGTACTCCAAGGCTCCAAATGAAGGGCAAAGTGACCAACCAAATTGGTACAAAGACCTAAAAAGAGAGAACCCAGAGTAAATCTCTGGAGGGGTCCTCATGTCATTTTCATTCAGCATCATTAGGGGAAGGAGGCTGGCTCTATAGACTTTGAGTTGGTCTTCCTCTTTGCTGTGTATAATCTCAGCCCTGCAGTCTCATCTGCCTCTTCCACCTCCTCACTGGAGACTAAGATGGAACTGACTAGAGGCCCCAAAATCTCTTCAGCCAATAGCTATTCAATATCCTGTGATTTAGGTTATCCAGAACACAGTATTTCTTCTGAATCAGATTTTACAAATACTGCCTCCATTATCTGAGAAGCAGTAATAATGGAGAAGCATTGGTTTTTGGTGCTACACTTTTACTGCCCCTGCCTTTTAATGTGGTATAAACCATCAAAAGCTAAATACCAGACAAGATTAGGGAGAAGAAATGTTGAAAAAGAAAACTATACTAGCTATATGAGAGACTATATTGCAGACTACAGGGGCAAAGGCATTTAGTCATTTGTCATCAGCACTATGGAATACTTTACCAGTAGAACTGTGCAGGGTTAACAATATTAAAATATTCAGGAGGCAAGTAAAAGCATTCTATTTTAATATTGCTTTTTAAAGTTTAATTTTATGAATTGGTTTTTAGATGATGATGTTGGGGGTTTTTAGTCTGTATTGTTGAATGTATATTTTACATATTTACACTATGAGCTCCCCATTGAACATAATATGGAATGAGAAATATAAAAAAATGTCAATAAATAAAATACATAAAAGTGAAAAAGGACATGAAACGGTTAAAGATAACGAAGTATGATCTATGCAAAGCATTGGATTTCCAGGGCAAGGCCAAAAGTCTACTTTTAGAGATCTGCCAGGTTCTTGCGACCCAGACTGGCCACTGTCAGAGAGAGGATTCAGGGCTCAATGGACCTTGGTCTGATCCAGCATGGCATTTGCTATGTTCTTTCATTTACAAAGAGGGAGATGGAGGCTGGAAAGTACTGAAAGAGGGAGATGGAGATTGAGAGGCATAGAAAGAAAGGGAGATAGGAGCAGGAGGGAGAGCATTGAGAAATAGATATGCTGGGTGGAAATGAGGAAAGGAAGTAGAGGTTGACTAAGGTGCACTGCGAGAAGGAGATGAAAAAGAGGGACTGTAAAGGGGAAACAGCTGAGGAGGATGAAGTTCTTCTAAAAGGGGAAGATAGAAGACTGAGAATCAGGCAGAAATGTAGAGAGTTTAGATGCAATTGAGAGGCAATGAAGAAGAGAGATGGAGTGTTTGCTTAGAGCAATAGGGAATGAGAAATGAAGAGGAGAGGGAAAGGCAAACAGGAAGTTAATACTGAGAGAGAAAATGAGGAGAAAGGGGGACATTAGTGGGAGCAAGTGAGGCACAAAGTTAGAGAGGAGGTGGAAGGGTGTGAAATGAAGACAAAGAAGAGGGAAGATATGGAGAATTGAAGAGGTATTGGAAATAGCGAGATGAAAGAGACAATATTGACAGTGAGGTGGAAGGAGAGGAAAAATGAAAGAAAGGAGATATATATGGAATGGTAAAATGGAAAGAATGTCAGGAAAAGGATTCAGAAGACTGAAAAAGAAAAATTGCAAATCCTATGATGAAAAAAAAGCTGTTAGGTAGAAAAAAATAAAAGTAAAAAAATATTTTTTCTGTATAGTTATTTGAATACATAAACTTTGAAATATTAAACTATTATATATGTATATAATATTTGATAAGTGTGCTGCTCTACATCTTAGATGCACTGAATGCCATTTGGGAGGGTGGTTCGGAAAGAGCGGGTAAAGGGAGAAAGTTCAGTAGGCACTTCAGGAAGGACATATGCAACATTCACAAATGAATGTAGTAATTAAGTGAAAACTTCGTAACTTGCAATAAAAGCAATTTCCAAAATGTTGCAGAAAAAACTCATCGTCAAATAGCTGATTATAGGAACATGTATCTACAGTATAAGTAGATTTCTGAAGCTCCCCTTGTTAATTTTGTACAGCTTGAGCACTGCTCTGACTCCCATGTCAAGATAACACTCCCCCACCCCTGAAATCCCTCAACTAAAATCCACTGATTAAACTACTGAGGCCTAGATGTTGTTGGTAGAGGTAGGGGGTCTTCAGGTGATCCTGATGGCTGGGTCATAAGAATATAGGAATTGCCATGCTGAGTCAATCCAAGGGTTCATCACACCCAGGATCCTGTTTCCAACAGTAGCAAATCTAGGTCACAAGTACCTAGCAAGATCCCAAATAGTAAATAAATCCCATGCTGCTAATGCCCACGGATAAGTAATGGCTTTCCCCCAAGGCTAGTTGGTTAATAACAGTTTATGAACTTCTCCGGGAACTTGTCTAACCCTTTTTCAAACCCAGCTACATTAACTGCATTTACCACATCCTCTGGCAATATATTCCAGAGCTTAACTGTGCATTGAGTGAAAAGAATTTTCTCCATTTAGTTTTAAATGTGCCACTTACTAACTTCATGGAGTGTCCCCTAGTCTTTGTCTTTTTTTTGAAAGAGTAAATAACCAACTCACATTTATCCGTTCTATTCCACTCATGATTTTATATGCTTCTATCGTGTTTCCCCTCAGCCATATCTTCACAAGACTGAACAGCCCTAACCTCTTTAGCCGTAACTCTTAGGGGAGATGTTCCATCCCCTTTATCATTTTGGTCACACTTCTCTGTATTTTTTCCAATCCAACTATATCTTTTTTGAGATGTGGTGACCAGAATTACACACAGTACTTTAGGTGCAGAATCACCATGGAGCGATACAGAGGTATTATAACATTCTCCATTTTATTTTCCTTTCCTAATAATTCCTAACATTCTCTTTGCTTTTTAGACTGCAGACACACATTGAGCAGAGGATTTCAAAGTATTGTCAACAATGATGCTCAGATCTTTTTCCTGATTAGTAACTCCTAATATGGAACCTAATATATTATAAATACAGTGTTGGTTACTTTTCCCTATGTGTATCAATTTGCACTTTCTACATTAAATTTCATCTGCCAGAAGAATGCTCAGTTTCTCAGTCTCATAAGGTCCTTCTGCAATTTCTCACAATCCGCTTCTGATTTAACAACTCGTAATAACTGTTACAGGCATGGACCCTTAGAATGAAGTAGCTGGCAGAACTAGCTGTGGCAGAGGCTTAACTGGAGCTTCAGCTTTACCAGCCCTCATTCCCCTTATGTTGAGCCCTTGGGTGAAGGGGTTGGCAGGTCTTAGTCCTCTGCTGACAAGCTGGATATCCATGGACATGGTTGGGTGACAGGCCAGGGCCCGTGGCAGGCTGGGTTCAGGAGACATCAGAAGCAGGCACTAGTCAAGGAAGGTGGTATACAGATGTGATCAGTAGTCAAGCAGCAGTCGGTGGCAGGTGAAGTTCAAGCATCAATGAGAGCCAAGCAGAGGTCAGTGGCAAACGAAAATCAAGCATAGTTGAGTGTCAAGCAAGCCAAAGTCAGAACTAGAGATCCATCCGAAGGAAGGCAGGATGGATAGTCAGGCAGAGAGGTGAGGAATGGCAGAGGTAGGCAGGAAGACTCAGAAGACACTGAAGACCTGAAGACTGACCATAAGACAAGGACCTGATGAAAAACTGGAGACTGACCACAAGATTAAGACAAAGACCAGGAACTGGGGAATGAAGACCAGGGACTGCTGAGAAAAGACCAGGAACACAGGAACGTAGAGCAAGAACACAGTAACGAAGACCAGGAAATGCTGAGGCAACTTGCTCTACTCACAGTTGTGGATCTATTGCTGAGGCATAGACTGCAGGGAGAAAGACCCTTTTATGGGCCAAAGGCAATGATGTCATCCATGGCACTGTGGGAGATTTCCTGCCATGGGCCTTTTAAGTTTGAGGAGGACACGCATATGCACCTAGGAACAGCATCAGTGTGAGTCGACAGTGTCCTGCTGCAGGCGTTATCGGCCTTGTTTGAGCGTGGCAGCCTGCTGCGTCATAGTCTGGGGGGTCCGTAATGACATCGGGGCTGGAATTAAGAGCAGAAGTTCACCCGTGAACTGTTGAATGCAACAATCATTTTGTGTCATCTGCAAATCTGATCACTTCACTCATTGTTCCCTTTCCTAGATCATTTATAAATATATAAAAAAAAGTCCCAGTGCAGATCCCCGAGAAACGCTACTGTTTACCTTTCTCCACTAAGAAAACTAACCATTTAGTCCTTCTCTCTGTTTCCTATCTGTTAACCAGTTTACATAACCAGTTTGCAATCCAAAAAAGGACAATGCCTCCTATCCCATGACGTTTTAATGTTTTTCATGATTCTCTCATGGGGCACTTTGTCAAACACCATCTGAAAATCCAAATATTCATCAGTTCACCATTATCCACATGTTTATTTACCCCTTCAAAAAATGTAGCAGATTGGTGAGGTAATAGTTCCTTGTGTAAATGTATGCTAGCTGTGTCCCATTAAACCATATCTTTCTATATATTTTGTGATTTTGTTCATTGAATAGTTTCCATGATTTTTCCCAGCACTGAAGTTAAACTTACTGGTCTATACTTTCCCAGATCACCCCGGAACTTTTTTAAAGATCAGCGTTGCATTGGCTACCCTCCAGTTTTCAAGTACAATAGACAATTTTAATGACATATTAAAAATTACTTGTAATAGTTCTGCAATTTCATGTTTTAGTTCTTTTAGAACACTGAGGCTTAAACCATCTGTTCCAGGTGATTTCCTACTCTTTAGTTTATCAATCTGCCCTATTATATTTTCCAGGTTCTCTGTGATTTGTTTGCTCTTCCTAATCAACACCATTAAATGATGGCACTGGTATCTCCCCAACACTCTATTCAGTAAACATCGAAGGAAAACATTTAGTCTTTCTGCTATGGCTTTGTCTTCCCTAAGTGCCTCTTTAAACCCTAGATCATCTAAAATTCCAACTTCCGCTTTGGTTAACAAGGGCAGAGGTACTACGAATACAGAGAATATATTTTAAAAAGTTTTATTATGAGTTTTTGTCTCTATGGCTAGCTTCTTTTTAACTTGTTTTTTTGCCTGGCGTATTTATTTATTTACAATTTCTTTTATGTCACCTATAATGCTGCAACCATGCTAAGTGGTTTACAAGCAATAAGCGAAGTATATTATACTAAATAAAAAAATAAAATAAAATAAACTCATAAAAATAATCAGCAGAGCATATATAAAAGTTTAAAACAAGACATTTACAAGCAATATACCTACTGATTATCAATGTTTTATATCTGACTTGCCAATTCTTATGCTTTTTCCCATTTTCTACAAATGGATCCTTTTTCCAATTTTTGAAAGAAGTTCTTTTGGTTAAATTAGTCTCTTTTACCTTACCTTTTAACCATGCAGGCAGTCATTTGGCTTTCCTTCCATCTTTTCTAATATATATAATACATTTGGTCTGGGGTTCCAAGATGGTATTTTCAAACAATGTCCATGCATGATGTAAACTCTTAACCTTTGTAGCTGCACATTTTCATTTTTCTGCCAAATATTTTCCTTATTTTATCAAAGTCTTCTTTAAAAAAAAAATGCTATCAAATTGTTCCTTTTCAAAGTAAAATGCTAGAGCAGTAGATTTTCTTAATGTCTTCCTTCGAGTTATTAAGTCAAATTTGATTGTATTATGATCACTGTTGCCAAGTGGCCTCTCTACCATTATCTGTCACACCAAATCCTACATTCCATTAAGAATTAGATCTAAAATGGCTCCCTTCTCATTGGTTCCTGACTAGCTTCTCCATAAAGCAGCCATTTATTTCATCTAGAATTTTACCTCTCTAGCATATACTGGTGTGACATTTACCCAGTCAATATTTGAGTAATTGAAGTCTCCCATTGTTACTGTGCTGCCATATTTGTTAGCTTCCCTAATTTCTGTTAACATTTCATTGTTCATCTGTTCATTTTGGCCAAGGGAGCGATAGTATACCCTCACCACTATACTCTTCTCCATCACACATGGAATTTCCATCCAAAAAGATTCTACTGGGCATATAATCTCCTGCAGAATCTTTATCCTGTTGGACTATATGCCATCCCTAACATAAAGTACCAAAACCCCAACAATTTGATCCATCCTACAATTGTGATATTATTTGTTCCCTGGTATAGCACTGTTCCATTGGTTATCCTCTTTCTACCAGGTTTCTAAGGTGCCAATTATGTCTACCTCTTCATTCAGTGCTATACATTCTAACTCTCTCATCTTACTTTTTAGACTTCTTGCATTTGCATACAAACATTTCAAGGTTTGTTTATTATTTGTATATGCAACTTTCTTGGCAATTAACAGGGATAGTTTTGAACTTTTTAAGTCAATCTGTTCTTTACTTATAGATAAATAGGCTACTTTTGTTTTTATTGGAACCCCTTTATCGGGATGCTCTAACTTCCTTTTTCCGTTAGTATACTTCAAAGATGCCTCCTTCTGAATCATGCACTGCTGAGTGACAGCTTTCCCCCTTGTTCTAGTTTAAAAGCTGCTTTATCTCATTTTTAAAGATTAATGCCTACAGCTTGATTCCACTCTGGTTAAGGTGCAACCTGTCCTTTCAGAATAGGTTCTCCCTTCCCCAAAATGTTACCCATTTCCTAACAAAATTAAAGTCTTCTTCCCTGCACATTGTCTCATCCCTGCATTGAGTCTCCAGAGCTCTGCTTGCCTCTGGGGCCCTGCGCGTAGAACAGTGATCATTTCAGAGAATGCCACCCTGGAGTTTCTGGATTTCAACTTTCTACCTAATTGCCTAAATTTGGCTTCCAGAACCTCCCTCCCACACCTTCTCATGTCATTGGTGCCCACATGTGCCAAGATAGCCAGCTCCTCCCCAGCACTGTCTATAATCCTACATATGTGAGGCATGAAGTCCACCACTTTCATACCAGGCAAGCAAGGTACCAAGCGATACTCACATCTGCCATCCACCCAGCTATCTACATTCCTATTAATTGAATCATCAACTACAATGGCCAATCTAGGCCTTCTCTCCTGGGCACTAGCCCTTGGAGATCTATCCTTGGAGCAAGAGGATATTACATTATCTAGATAGATAGCAGATCCTAGCTACAGGATCTCTTCTTGCTATACCAAGGTGATGCTTTCCATTCAGGTGACCTTGCCTTCTCTAAGATAGCACAGGGACTGCCAGACTGGAGATGGGACTTGGCTACTTTGTCCCTGAAGGTCTCCTCTGTATACCTCTCTGTCTGCCTCAGCTCCTCCAGGTCTACCACTCTAGCCTCCAGAGATCGTACTCGTTCTTTGAGAGCCAAAAGCTCCTTGAACTGGGCGTGCACATACAACCTCTCACCAATAGATAATCATACATGTGGCACCCAGTGCAAAAGACTGGAAGGCGCCTCTCTCGCTGCTAGTTTGCTATATGCATCTTAATATTATTAATAAAGATGAATTGTAAAAGACCAGCACTCGCCAAAATAGGGAAATTCACACACCTGTAGGGCTTACACATGCCTGCCATACTTTAAAAGCCACCTACATGCACGCGTATCTCCCACTGTGCACACATCTCTCTCAGAATAAAAAATGGACGTGGTGGGGGGGGGGACGACATAAACATTTCAAGGCGGGGTGAAAAGATGTGTGCGGGCCCAGGTCTAGTGCTGCGTAGCTTTACTTCTGCCATGGAGGAGGTGTAAGGGTAAAACACACACAAAAAAAACCATTCCTGAGGGGTTTAATGGGTCTGGGGTAACTGGGGGGAGTGCAGTCTATTAAACCAGGGGAGTTTGAAGGACCTTGCTCTACACTGGGTGAACTGGTGAAATTGGTTTTGGCATGTACGCACGCCAGTTATAAAATTACTTATGTGGCAGAAAACCGAATTGCACGGTTGAGCGTGCCTATTAATTGTATCTATGTATTTATTTATTTATTTATTTTTAAAATCATTTATTAACCATGCCCTCCAAAGTTTGGAGTGGTTTACAAATATACTTGCAAAATTAGGAGCACACATACCTATGCCAAGGCTATTTTATAACATATGTGCGTATGTGCATGTGTTATAAAACCGACATGTCCTGGGCATGTGCCGACATGCACACATCAATATGCACCCGTGCGCCCCTTTGAAAGTTACCATCCTTGTTAATTTAGGTTGCTAATTGATTAGGCATGAATATATTCAATTTATGTGGTGTATTTAATGTTAATTTGACAATGATCTGGAAGGGGGACAATAATTACTCAATTTATAAGGACTGGGTCACTCCCTTGTTTTAGATAGATCCCTGATTGATTTTTGATGTGAAAACGTCTCTTTTCCTCTTAAAAATCAATAAATCAAAGAATGTGGTTAGGATGGGAAGGAGTTGGGGTGGGTCAAAGGGAAAGAAAGAAAGAAAGAAAGGCACACTAAAAAATTACCAGTTACACTGTTCCATATGTTATACGGTTCCATGTAAAGCTCCGCTCTCTGTTGAGCAGTTCTTCGTTTTATGAAAACCGGAGTGATTTGTAGTCCCTACAAGAACTTCGGTATATAAAAATTAAAAATAAATAAATAAATAAATATCTTTCCTTTGTTTTAGTGATGCACACAAACTACAAAATTATCTAACTTTCCTATCTTTTATTAAGGAACATACATGTAAAAATGACCTACCTTTCCATTCTTTTAGTCAGGCACATACACTTAAACATTACCTACCTTTCCTTTCTTTTAGTCAGGCACATATGTTGCGGTTCTGGCCGCGAGCACAGCGGCCAGGCCCTTACCTCCAGGCTCCAGGACCTGCTCCCGCTTCCAGAGGCCTGGGTTGCGGCCTGTTAGGCAGCGTCCCCACTGGGGCTGCGCCGCTGCGAGGTCTCCCTTGGACGCCCGGCTCCTAGGTGCGTGCGCCGCGCCACTTGGGCGCTTTTCTAGGCCATTTCCCGCCAGTGGTGACTCCGCCCAACTCCTGACGTCGGACGCCACTGCCTTCATAAGCCGGCCGCGGCCATCCAGTCTTTGCCTTGCAACGGGTTAGCCTCCTGGTTTCCTGTTGCGCTGTGCCCCGGAGTGACTCGCTTTGCTTCGTCGCTCCTTTCCTGCTACAGTACCTGCCTGGTTCCTGCCTGCCTGCTTCAGTACCTGCTTGGTTCCAGTACCCGAATCCTGCTACAGTTCCTGCCTGGTTCCAGTACCCGAATCCTGCTACAGTTCCTGCCTGGTTCCAGAACTCGAGCCCAGTTACAGTATTGCTACTGTTCTAGTCTGGTTCCAGTTACCTGTCCTGATCCACAACCCGCCTAAGTCCCAGCGGCCGGGCCCCTACGGGCTCCTCCCTGGGGGGCTTCGGCTTCCAAGGGTGAAGCCACCTAAGTCCCAGCGGTTGGGCTCCTACGGGCTCCTCCCGGGGGAGCACCAGCTTCCAGGGTGAAGAGCATCTACGTCCTGCCTGAACATCTGCCTCCCGGCCTGCTATTCATTAGAGACATTGACCACCTTTCCCAGTCTCCAGCAGGTCGGCCCAAGGGTCCACTAAACAGAGACTCCCATAACAACATACACTTAAAAATTACCTACCTTTCCTTTCTTTTAGTCAAGCACACACACTTAAAAATGATCTACTTTTCATTTCTTTTAGTCCAGGCACGTACACTAAAAAATTATCAAGGCCTGGATTGGGATGTCAGGGTAATCTTGATAGTGGCGATAAGGAGATATATGCTTAGTATGGGGCATTTTGAGATGCAACATGCACTTTTAAGGTTAGCATGCACACTGTTTCACATACCTAAAAAGGCTGAGTTGCAGCAGGTGCACAAAAACAAGAACTATTTTAGCATACATGGTAAACTTTTTAGTTTGCACATGCTCTAACAATTTTAGCATGAGTTTTACTACATAGGTTTCATAATGTTCAAACTGAATGTCACAATTTTTGTAAGAGAAGAATTTTTTTTTATAAACTAGTGCTGTATCACATACTAATTGCTGTAGGCAGTAACATATGTCACAGCATTTCATAATTTCCCAGTTGTGGAAATTCTACAAACACACTTGACTTGAACATCTGGTCTCTTACATCCTGCTTTGTTTTTATATTTTTTGCCCAAAGGTGCCATCAATAATCCCACCTTAGTGCTGACACAGTTACAGCTAATATATAATACATATTTCATAGACATTGCAATAAACTCTCTGCTTATTAGCTGATGATTTGCTCTCTTTTGATGGCATAGCTACTCAATGT
This sequence comes from Rhinatrema bivittatum, assembly GCF_901001135.1. Classification (NCBI taxonomy): domain Eukaryota; kingdom Metazoa; phylum Chordata; class Amphibia; order Gymnophiona; family Rhinatrematidae; genus Rhinatrema; species Rhinatrema bivittatum. Next base: position 47,991,774 of record NC_042620.1, on the reverse strand, counting down.
GTGTGTGTGCGCGTTATAGTAGAGTAGGAAGCCTATTTTATTTGAGTGCCAAAATGTATATAAATATCTTTTGAGAACATTGGTCTTGGTATATTGGTGAGTGAAGGTAAGCAGTATTTAGGGATGGTCCATGTAAGTAAGCAAAGTACAAACTAGAGAACTAGGCAAATAAGTGGCAACCCTTGGGTATTTTATTTGTCTTCCTCTGCCTTTGTTTTACTTTCTCCTTCTGTGGTATATCTCCCTCTCCCTGTTATGTCTCCTCTTCTACCCTTGTTGTGTTTTTTTTCTCTCTATATATGTTTACCTTTCCATCCCTTTTGCTCTCATCTCTTTTTTCTCCTTCTTACACAGTTTTCTTCCCAGTCTTTCTCTATGTCATCCAATTCTCTCTTTCCTGCACTAACTTGCATGCTACTTTGTCTTTTCTCTCTCCTTGCATGTCGTTCACTCCTCTGATTTCAATCTTTTTTTTTTCTACTTTTTTTTTCACATTGCTTCTACCAGAAGTGTGTCAAAATGGTGCATGAACCATATGGGACAAGCTATGCCATCTCTGTCCATGGCACTAGAAAAGTGAGTTTTGCATATTACTATGCAAGACATGTTAAATGCAGATTCATAGCCATGTCTGTGTACAAAATATTTTTACCCACAGAAATGGCCTTTTTGAAAATTGCCTACCCTCTATGCAAGTGAAATTATGCATATTGCTCCACAACGCGAGTACGTTTACCCGCATATGGCAGAGGCCTTCCCAGGGGCACGATTAGGTCAAAGGAGACAACAGTGAGTGTAACATTAACCTGTAGGTAAAAGCAGAAGCACATCTCTGTGAGTACCTTTTCCAGGGCAATAAGCAAAGCAAAACTATCTGTGCAATTTTGTTTTCACTACTGGTGGAAATCCCATGGGTAAAAACTACCTGCAGGAATTTACACCGATGCGGGTAGTTTTTTTTTTTATTGTCTCCATTATGCAGTGTGATATATGCATATAAGATAGCCATTGACTGGGCAGAAAACTATTGCTCCGGAGAGATGAAATGATATACAAAATGGGCATCCAAAAGAACATATTTTTATCTTTAATGACAACTTTTTTCTTAAGAAATCCTGCCCGAATATGTTTTATGTAACGCCGGGGCCGGATTTAAATTACCAGAGCCTATAGGCAATGGAGGGAGGGTTTTGTCCACATCTGCTGCCCAGTACCCCTCCCCTCCCCAGGGGGGAAATTCCTCTCCCAGTCCCCCACCACCACCACCACCTCTATGTTGCTGCTCCGGGCCTGACAACAGACGCAGTGGCAAGCAGATCCGCAAAATTCAGCGCGGGACCTCCTGCGACCCTCGCACACACTCACCGGCCCTTTGACACCCTGCTTCCTCCCCTAGCACCTGTGACGGGAGGAGGCTGGGTGTCCCAAGTCCAGTGAGCACGCGAGTGTTGCAGGAGACCCCAGGCTGAATTTTGTGGTTCTGCTTGCTGCTGTTTCTGAAGCGGGGCCCGCAGCTGTAACACAGGGGGGGGGGGAGAGCATCACAAGAGGGAGAAGACCTGGATTCAGGCATGATGCATCGGCATTAACCACACAATAATTTGGCAGCAGCCTATAATAATTTGGCACCGGAGACAGTTGCCTACGTTGCCTACACCTAAATCCAGGCCTGTGTAATTAATACTTGTTGATCTGGATAAAATGTCTAGCAGCGCTACAGAAATGATAGTAGTAATCGATGGATGGATCATGGATCATAGCTCATGGATGGATCATGACCTGAATTTGACTATGAACTTGTTCTTATGACATTATAGTTCACTTGTTAATTGTTCCTATGCTTCTCTGCTCTCCTATTGGTTTTTTGTACCCCCTACCCTTCCCCTGTTACTTGTAATTTCCGTTGCTTTTGTTCCATGTAAACCGAGGTGATGTTTCAACTAACATCGGTATAGAAGACTCTTTAAATAAGTAAATAAATAAATAAATAGATAGATAGATAAATAAATAAATAAATAAATATTTTTGAAATGCATTGGAGGAAAGCTGAAGAAAGACGTGGAATCTGTTTGGCATGGGAGCGGTCAATATCCCAGGGACCAGGGTGGTATCGTGGCAACAGAATAGTCTAACAGCAATAGTACTCTTCATCGTGTCATCTCTTTTAAACAATTTGAGGGACTGAGACATATTTTTATTGCACCCTAAAAGTTAAAATAGTGTTTGGTCTTGATTTTTTTTTTTCCAGGAACACATGGACTCAAACAAGTGCATAGAAGATTTGCAGAATCAGTTAGAAGAAGAGCACCGCACTGTATGCAGGTAAGCACAGCTGCTCTTGCATTTGCTTTCTTTATTTACATAAAATGTTCTTTAAATGGATATTCGTAAAGTATATTATTAAATACAATTTGCAGTACTTATGCAATTTTTGGAGGGGGGAGGAGGGGGGCGTGGTTGAAAATCTTGAAAAGCCCTGTTCACTACCGGTTTCCCCCACCAATTTGAAGCTTACATAAGAATGTGCTTTAAGCAGTATCCCTGGAAATTATCCTCGGTTATGCAAAGCTCCTTAGTATCATGAATGACTGAATTTCTGGAAGAATTCAGCCCGCAGTATTTTCTCTCCTGCTGGAACAAGAACCTCCAGAGGTTCCCTCCTGTGCATAAAGTGTTACGTTTTCAGGGGCGAGGAGAGGGCATTTTACTTTTAAGCCTGCATAAAATAAGTCTATTTTTAAATAGAAGGTACTTGTGTAGTGTTTGAATGTCAGGTTATTAAGTAGCTAAAAGGACATTTGTACCCTTGCATGTTTCAAAACATTGGTGTCCACCGAGCGCATTAACTTCACGCCTACAACAGGTTTGCTTTTTGAAATAAATTAAACATGTGTGCGTAGTTTCCAAACGGGCCTCTGAAATGGTCCCTGAAATGTTGCCTTTCTATGCAGCCAAAGGTTCATGCACTACCAAAGTGGGTGCAACTCCATTTGCACTGGCATGGCTGACTCGGGAGAGCTAACATTCTCTTTACCCATGTAAAAGGCTTCTAAGGCTCTGAAACTTTGCACACCTGCACATTCTGCAGAATAGAGATTTCACATGGCTGCCTCTCTTTTCTACTTGTGCACCTTCTTCTTTCAGACATGCCCTAGCTTATGGATGGACTTATAGTTCCATCTAGTAGGCAGTGTGTAGGGGTGGCCATTTAGCATTTTTCTTACCAGGAGAAAGTGAGGTGTAATTGGGCCTCTGATGGTAAGGATACACTTAACTCTGCCTTGTGGAAGAAGTGGTACTCCACAAAGAAGTTTTGTGTTCCCAGTTTAGTTTTCTGAGTTAGAGGTGTAGAGAAAAATTAGGAAAGACAATCTAAATACAGTCAGTATGCTCGCTCTTAATAAACGTAATTTGTCCTTTCTCCCTTCTTCTTTATGTTAGAGGCCAGATTTCCCAATGGTGTTAGTTCCAGTTTTCCTCTTTTTAGGGATGTGCAGCTACCAAATTTTTGTTTCATTATAGATTGTCTCTGGAGGGTTAGGGTACTGGGTGTTCCAAATGTTTTTTTTGTTTGTTTTTTTTTTCATTTTCTATTGTGGTTTTTGTTTTTTGTATGTTTGTTTTAATTCATTTTGTTTTGGATTACAAGAGGATTGTGATACATTGCAGGAAGACCTTATGAGCCTGGAAAACTGGGCATCCAAATGGCAGATGAAATTTAATATGGACAAGTGCAAAATGATGCACATAGGAAAAAGCAATCCATGCTGTAGTCACATGATATTAAGCTCCATATCGGGAGTTTCTACCCAGGAAAAGGATCTAGGTGTCAGAGAGGACAATACATTGAGGGGGGGACGGGGACTGGGGGGACAGTCTAAGGGACTTAACCAAAAACTGACTACTGGTTTGTTTACTTTCAATGTACACTATGTTAGGAATCATTTATGACGTGTTTGTATATGTTTTCTTTTTGATGTTTTTCCTGCGATGGTGCAATACTTGTTTTGTTACAATTTACCAGTCAATAAAATTAATAAATTTAAAAAAAAAAAAGAACAATACATTGAAATCATCTGCTCATTGTGCTGCAGCAATCAAAAAAAGCAAACAGAATGTTAGGAATTATTAGGAAAGGAATGGTGAATAAAATGGAGAATGACATAATACCTCTGTATGGCTCCATGGTGAGACCATACTTTGAGTACCGGGTGCAATTCTGGTCACCGCATCTCAAAACGTTATAGTTGGACTGGAAAAGGTACAGAGAAGGGCAACCAGAATGATAAAGGAGATGGAACAGCTCCCCTAAGAGGAAAGGCTAAAGGGGTTAGGGCTGTTCAGCTTGGTGAAGATATGGCTATGATAGAGTTCTAAAAAATCATGAAAGGACTTGAACGGGTAAATATGAATCAGGTATTTACTCTTTCAAAAAAATCAAAGACATGGGGACACTACATGAGATTAGTAAATAACACATTTAAACTAAATAGAGAAAATTATTTTTTACTCAATGCACAGTTAAGTTCTAGAATTCATTGCCAGACGATGTAGTAAATACAGTTAATGTAGCTGGGTTTGAAAAAGTTTGGACAAGTTCCTGGAGGAGAAGTCTCCGATTGACAACTAGGCATTTACCACCAGGGTCATACTCATGGACCATGTTTTCCTCAGACATCTTGTCTTGTCAACTAAAGGTGGGCTGAATGAACATTTTATTTATTTATTTATTTATTTATTTATTTAGGCGCTTTTCTATACCGATATTCATGGTGACATCATGTCATCATGGTGACATGCATGTCAGCAGAGACATTAAAAAGGACCTGGCTATGTGGATAGACTTCTTAGAACATAAGAACATTAGAACATAAGAAATTGCCTTGCTGGGTCAGACCAAGGGTCCATCAAGCCCAGCATCCTGTTTCCAACAGAGGCCAAAACCAGGCCACAAGAACCTGGCAATTACCCAAACACTAAGAAGATCCCATGCTACTGATACAATTAATAGCAATGGCTATTCCATAAGTAAAATTGATTAATAGCCATTAATGGACTTCTCCTCCAAGAACTTATCCAAACCTTTTTTGAACCCAGCTACACTAACTGCACTAACCACATCTTCTGGCAACAAATTCCAGAGCTTTATTGTGTGTTGAGTGAAAAAGAATTTTCTCCGATTAGTCTTAAATGTGCTACTTGCTAACTTCATGGAATGCCCCCTAGTCCTTCTATTATTCGAAAGTGAAAATAACCGAGTCACATCTACTCGTTCAAGACCTCTCATGATCTTAAAGACTTCTATCATATCTCCCCTCAGCCGTCTCTTCTCCAAGCTGAACAGCCCTAACCTCTTCAGCCTTTCCTCATAGGGAAGCTGTTCCATCCCCTTTAGCATTTTGGTTGCCCTTCTTTGTACCTTCTCCATCGCAACTATATCTTTTTTGAGATGCGGCGACCAGAATTGTACACAGTATTCAAGGTGTGGTCTTACCATGGAGCGATATAGAGGCATTATGACATTTTCCGTTCTATTAACCATTCCCTTCTTAATAATTCCTAACATTCTATTTGCTTTTTTGACTGCTGCAGCACACTGAGCCGACGATTTTAAAGTATTATCCACTATGATGCCTAGATCTTTTTCCTGGGTGGTAGCTCCTAATATGGAACCTAACATCGTGTAACTACAGCAATGGTTACTTTTCCCTATATGCAACACCGGTTGCTAGCAGTGATTTGAAGCTCTTCTCTGATGTGTATTTTTAAGTGGCATGTGCATGGTCATGTAGCTGTTGGACTTGGTGCAACATGGTGTCATCCATATGACACCATGTTGCACCATGCATCACATTCCTGGAGTTATGGTATTCTCCATTGTGGTAGTTCTGCTTGTTTGGGACAGTAATTTGAACAACAGGAGGGTGGTGTTCTGGTGTGACAACACAGTTGTCATTAATGCAATAAACTCCCAGTCAGCAAAATGCCACCTGGTGGCTGAGCACCCCAAGGAATTTGTATTAGAACATAAGAACATGCCATACTGGGTCAGACCAAGGGTCCATCAAGCCCAGCATCCTGTTTCCAACAGTGGCCAATCCAGGCCATAAGAACCTGGCAATTACCCAACAACTAAGTCTATTCCATGTTACTGTTGCTAGTAATAGCAGTGGCTATTTTCTAAGTCAACTTAATTAATAGCAGATAATGGACTTCTCCTCCAAGAACTTATCCAATCCTTTTTTTAAAGACAGCTATACTAACTGCACTAACCATAGCCTCTGGCAACAAATTCCAGAGTTTAATTGTGTGTTGAGTGAAAAAGAACTTTCTTCGATTAGTTTTAAATGTGCCACATGCTAACTTCATGGAGTGCTCCCTATCATTTTGTTTGCCCTTCTCTGTACCTTCTCCATTGCAACTATATCTTTTTTGAGATGCGGCAACCAGAATTGTACACAGTATTCAAGGTGCGGTCTCACCATGGAGTGATACAGAGGCATTATGACTTTTTCAGTTTTATTCACCATTCCCTTTCTAATAATTCCCAACATTCTGTTTGCTTTTTTGACTGCCGCAGCTCACTTACCGACGATTTCAATGTGTTATCCACTATGTCGCCTAGATCTCTTTCTTGGGTGGTAACACCTAATATGGAACCTAACATTGTTTAACTATAGCATGGGTTATTTTTCCCTATAGGTATCACCTTGCACTTATCCACATTACCTTTCATCTGCCATTTGGATGCCCAATTTTCCAGTTTCCACAAAGACTTCCTGCAATTTATCACAATCTGCTTGTGAGTTAACTACTCTGAACAATTTTGTATCATCTGCAAATTTGATTACCTCACTGGTAGTATTTCTTTCCAGGTCATTTATAAATATACAAGCCGTTAAGCCCGTTAAAACGGGCTACATTACATTTAACACAGCACCCTTCTACACTTTTTCTCCCTCACTCCCCCTTCCCCTCGTTCACTCCTCCCCTTCCCTCCACTCAGTCTTACTCACCCTCTGTCTCCCACTGCCTCCTTCCCCTCACTCTCACCTCCCTCCCCTTCCCTCAGTCACTCCCACCTCTCTCCCCTTCCCTCAGTCACTCCCCACCCTCTCTCAATCCCATCCCCTCTCCCTCAGCCCTCCTCCACTCCCTTTTTCTCTGCTCCACAACTTCTTACCCTTCCACTTACTCACATCCTTGTCTCTCACCTCTCCCTCATTCTCCCTCTCCCCTCACTCTTCCCCTTCCACTTACTCACATCCCTGTCTCTCACCTCTCCCTCATTCTCCCTCTCCCCTCCCTCTTCCCCACCCCCTACCTCCCTCCCACACACTCACCCACTCCTCCCTCCCCCTCACTCAGTCCCTCCCCTCTCACTCAGTCCCTCCCTCCCCCTCCCTCAGTCCCTCCCTCCCACTCAGTCCCTCCCCCTCACTCAGTCCCTCCCTCCCTCCCACTCAGTCCCTCCCTCTCACTCAGTCCCTCCCTCCATCCCTCCCACTCCCTCCCTCCCTCTCACTCAGTCCGTCCCTCCCTCTCTCTCTCTCCTCCCTCCCTCTCTCTCTCTCCTCCCTCCCTCGCTACTGGCCGCCGCTGCCACCGCCCGCCGCCGCCGCTGCCGCTGCCACCCGACACCGCCGCTGCCACCCGCCGCCGCCGCCACTGCTGCCACCCCACACCGCCGCCGCTGCCACCCGACGCCGCCGCCGCTGCCGCTGCCACCCAACACCGCCGCTGCCACCCGCCGCCGCCGCCACCGCTGCCACCCGACGCCGCCGCCGCTGCCGCTGCCACTCAACGCCGCCATGTTGGTTTTTTTTTTTTTTCTGAGACCGACGTCCTTGCCCGCACATGCACAGTAGAGCTGCTCTCTACTGCGCATTTGCGGCACGTCGGTCAACCTTCGTTTATTAGGTAGGATTGAAAAGTAAGGGTCCCAATACAGATCCCTGAGGCACTCTACTGCCCACTCCCTTCCACTGAGAAAATTGTCTTTAATCCTACTCTCTGTTTCCTGTCTTTTAGCCAGTTTGTAATCCACGAAAGGACATCGCCACCTATCCCATGACTTTTTACTTTTCCTAGAAGCCTCTCATGAGGAACTTTGTCAAATGCCTTCTGAAAATCCAAGTACACTACATCTACCTGTTCACCTTTATCCACATGTTTATTAACTCTTTCAAAAAAGTGAAGCAGATTTTGAGGCAAGACTTGCCTTGGGTAAAGCCATGCTGACTTTGTTCCATTAAACCATTTTGATATTTAGAACACTTTCTACTATGTTTCCTAGCACTGAAGTCAGGATAACTGGTTTGTATTTTCCCGGATCACCCCTGGAGCCCTTTTTAAATATTGGGGTTACATGAGCTATCCTCCAGTCTTCAGGTACAATGGATGATTTTAATAATAGGTTACACATTTTTACTAATAGGTCTGAAATTTCATTTTTTAGTTCCTTCAGAACACTGGGGTGTATACCATCCGGTCTAGGTGATTTACTACTCTTCAGTTTGTCAATCAGGCCTAGCACATCTTCTAGGTGCACCGTTATTTGGTTCAGTCCATCTGAATCATTACCCATGAAAACCTTCTCCAACATCCTCTTCAGTAAACACTGAAGCAAAGAAATAATTTAATCTTTCCGCAATGGCCTTATCTTCTCTAAGTGCCCCTTTAATACCTCAATCATCTAATGGTCCAACTGAGTCCCTCACAGGCTTTCTGCTTTGGATATATTTTAAAAAGTTTTTACTGTGAGTTTTTGCCTCTACAGCCAACTTCTTTTCAAAGTCTCTCTTAGCCTGTCTTATCAATGTCTTACATTTAACTTGCCAACGCTTATGCATTATCCTATTTTCTTCTGTTGGATCCTTCTTCCAATTTTTGAATGAAGATCTTTTGGCTAAAATAGCTTCTTTCACCTCCCCTTTTAACCATGCCGGTAATCATTTGCATTCTTTCCACCTTTTTTAATGTGTGGAGTACATCTGGCTGTGCTTCTAGGATGGTATTTTTTAACAATGACCACGCCTCTTGCACACTTTTTACCTTTGTAGCTGCTCCTTTCAGTTTTTTCCTAACAATTTTTCTCATTTTATCAAAGTCTCCCTTTTGAAAGTTTAGCACGAGAGCCGTGGATTTGCTTACTGTCCCCCTTCCAGTCATTAATTCAAAATTGATCATATTATGATCACTATTGCCAAGTGGCCCCACCACCATTATCTCTCTCACCAAATCCTGTGCTCCACTGAGAATTAGATCTAAAATTGCTCCCTCTCTTGTCAGTTCCTGAACCAATTGCTCCATAAAAATGTCATTTATTCCATCCAGGAACTTTATATCTCTAGCATTTACCCAGTCAATATTGTGGTAATTGAAATTTCCCATTATTACCGCACTACCAATTTGGTTAGCTTCCCTAATTTCTCTTAGCATTTCACTGTCAGTCTCACCATCTTGACCAGGTGGACGGTAGTATACTCCTCTCACTATAATCTTCCCCGACACACAAGGGATTTCTACCCATAAAGATTCAATTTTGTATTTAGTCTCATGCAGGATGTTTATCCTTTTGGACTCTATGCCATCCCGGACATAAAGCGCTACACCGCCCTCCAGGGTGCTCCTCTCTGTCATTGCGATATAATTTGTACCCCAGTATAGCACTGTCCCATTGGTTGTCCTCCTTCCACCATGTCTCTGAGATGCCAATTAAGTCTATTTCATCATTCACTGCTATACATTCTAATTGTCCCATCTTAGACTTCTGGCATTAGCATACAAATATTTCAAAGTGTGTTTTTTGCTTGTATTTTCATTCTGCTTTCTTTTTTTTCTCCAATTATCTCTTTATTCAATTTTTCAAAACTTACACATAAAACATAAAATATGTTATTTCACAATCCAATATATAATCCTAACTTGGGAACAAATCAATAATTCCAATAACAAAAACAATACATATTCACCCAACATTTCTCAAATTAGATTCTAATAATAATGGGGGGGGGGGCCTTATATACCAAATAAATTTCCATAATTACTCATTATGTGAAGGGACAACATCTTCCTTAATATTAGGTGCTACAACCCAAGAAAGAGATCTAGGTGTCATAGTGGATAACACATTGAAATCGTCGGTTCAGTGTGCTGCGGCAGTCAAAAAAGCAAACAGAATGTTGGGAATTATTAGAAAAGGAATGATGAATAAAACGGAAAATGTCATAATGCCTCTGTATCGCTCCATGGTGAGACCGCACCTTGAATACTGTGTACAATTCTGGTCGCCGCATCTCAAAAAAGATATAATTGCGATGGAGAAGGTACAGAGAAGGGCTACCAAAATGATAAGGGGAATGGAACAACTCCCCTATGAGGAAAGACTAAAGAGGTTAGGACTTTTCAGCTTGGAGAAGAGACGACTGAGGGGGGATATGATAGAGGTGTTTAAAATCATGAGAGGTCTAGAACGGGTAGATGTGAATCGGTTATTTACTCTTTCGGATAGTAGAAGGACTAGGGGACACTCCATGAAGTTAGCATGGGGCACATTTAAAACTAATCGGAGAAAGTTCTTTTTTACTCAACGCACAATTAAACTCTGGAATTTGTTGCCAGAGAATGTGGTTCGTGCAGTTAGTATAGCTGTGTTTAAAAAAGGATTGGATAAGTTCTTGGAGGAGAAGTCCATTACCTGCTATTAAGTTCACTTAGAGAATAGCCACTGCCATTAGCAATGGTTACATGGAATAGACTTAGTTTTTGGGTACTTGCCAGGTTCTTATGGCCTGGATTGGCCACTGTTGGAAACAGGATGCTGGGCTTGATGGACCCTTGGTCTGACCCAGTATGGCATTTTCTTATGTTCTTATGTTCTTATCATTTCTTGGTTACAATTGAGACAAGATTTATCTTTCAGAAAATGTTCTAACTGTAACGGTTCATTGAAACTGAATTTCTTGCCCTGGAAACTTATAAAACATCTAGAAGGGTATCTCAAATAAAACGTTGCTCCGATTTCCAGGGTCTTACTTTTCAGTGCCAAGAACTGTTTCCTACGGGCCTGGGTAGATCTTGAAACATCTGGAAACATATAAATCTTTTTACCACAAAACTGCAGGTCCTTGTTTCTGAAAAATTTCTCCAATAAACATTCCTTATCACTCTCAGCCATAAAGGATATAAAGAGAGTTGCTCTGTTGTTAATAATATCTATTGATTCCTCTAAGAATGTAGTGATTCCAATACTATTTTCCTCACTTATCCTATTTTTTTTATCAGATTGAGATAAAAAGTAATGTATCTTTGAGAAGGCTAGTATATCTTTATCTTCATACATTAAGATTTCTTTTAAATACTTTATTAACATCTCTCTAGGAGACAGTAACCTGGTTATTGGAAAATTAACCAGTCTTAAATTTTTTACTCTTACCAGATTTTCTAAATTTTCTAAATCGGTATGTATTGAAGTATTATCTCTAATTAATACATTTTCTAAATTTTGCATATTATTTATTTTCCCAGATACTTCATTCATCATTACTTCTACAGCACTCAATCTTTTACCTTGTTCCAAAATTGAAGTTCTATTAACACTAACCAGTAGAGATGTGAATCGTGTCCTTGATCGTCTTAACGATCGATTTCGGCTGGGAGGGGGAGGGAATTGTATTGTTGCCGTTTGGGTGTGTAAACTATCGTGAAAATCGTTAAAATCGTGAGCCGACACACTAAAACCCCCTAAAATCCACCCCCGACCCTTTAAATTAAATCCCCCCCCCTCCCGAACCCCCCCCCCCCCCAAATGCTTTAAATAACCTGGGGATCCAGCAGTGGTCCAGAATGGCGGCGGTCCGGAACGGCCCCCTCAATTGAATCCTGTTGTCTTCAGCCGGCGCCATTTTGCAAAATGGCCACCGCAAAATGGCGGCAGCCATAGACAAAAACGATTCGACGCAGGAGGTCGTTCCGGACCCCCACTGGACTTTTGGCAAGTCTTGTGGGGGTCAGGAGGCCCCCCCAAGCTGGCCAAAAGTTCCTGGGAGTCCAGCGGGGTTCAGGAAGCGATTTCTTGCCACGAATCGTTTTCCGTACGGAAAATGGCGCCGGCCATACGCGGGGGTTCCAGACCGCCGCTGAACGACCTCCTGCAGTCGATCTCCTGCCGGCGCCATTTTCCATACGGAAAACGATTCGTGGCAAGAAATCGCTTCCTGAACCCCGCTGGACTCCCAGGAACTTTTGGCCAGCTTGGGGGGGGCCTCCTGACCCCCACAAGACTTGCCAAAAGTCCAGCGGGGGTCCGGAACGACCTCCTGCGTCGAATCGTTTTTGTCTATGGCCGCCGCCATTTTGCGGCGGCCATTTTGCAAAATGGCGCCGTCTGAAGACAACAGGATTCAATTGAGGGGGCCGATCTGGACCGCCGCCGTTCTGGACCACCGCTGGATCCCCAGATTATTTAAAGCATTTGGGGGGGGTTCGGGAGGGTGGGGGATTTAATTTAAAGGGTCGGGGGTGGGTTTTAGGGGGTTTTAGTGTGCCGGTTTTCCTACCCTCCCTCTTCCCCCGATTTACGATTTTTTAACGATAAATCGGGGGAATTGGTATTGTATCGTGGCCCTAACGATTTTTGACGATTTAAAATATATCGGACGATATTTTAAATCGTCAAAAAACGATTCACATCCCTACTAATCAGTGATGTGAGAGAAGAATTAACTTGAGTCAAATTCAAGTCCAATTTTACCAGAACCCTCCACAGATCCGAGAGAGTCACATTGGAAGGGTCCACAGAAGAAATCTGTGAATTACCAATGGTTACAACTAGATTCCCCTCATGTGCCTCAATTAAAGAATCTTTGAGGCAATTAGAGAGGTCAGGGGCATCCCCCGCGACTTGCACAATATTTGCACTCACGTTGGGTGAATCCTTTCCATCCAGCTGTCCTTCTCCCGGATTCTTGTGTGGTTGAGGGGGAGTTACTGCATTGCCTGGACTTAGCGAAGCTTCAGACGAGTCTCACAAACTGTCCATCTTTGGCGGTCCCTGCCGACTCACGTGGGCATCCATGGGTCCGTTTCTCGTTGTTGTCGTTGCTGGTGAAGAAGTGACAAATCTAGCTTTCCTCTTACAGCCCATCAATCCTTTGATAGTTCCGATTTCCCAGTCAAAACCCAGTCAAAGCCGGTCTAAGCCGTGCGTGCCGACTTAGATAGCGCGCTGGCGTCAACTGCGCGCCGGCGTATCTCGGGTTTTAAAGACCCGGGCATCTGATGATGATGTAGGGAATTGGGCTCAGCTGCTGGTAGTTGCTGATCTTCGGCTACTCACTGCTCACTTTTAGATGGAAATTAGCAGGTGTTTTCACTCCCAAGTCTCTAATCAGGGCGGCTAGATGTCCCTTCAGCTCCCAGCCAGACCCCGCTGAACTGCCGGCGTATCTCGGGTTTTAAAGACCCGGGCACCTGATGATGACGTAGGGACTCGGGCTCAGCTGCTGGTAGTTGCTGATCTTCGGCTACTCACTGCTCGCTTTTAGATGGAAATTAGCAGGCATTTTCACTCCCAAGTCTCTGATCAGGGCGGCTAGATGTCCCTTCAGCAATCAGCCAGACCCCCTCTGCTTTTTAATTGATAGGGATAAGTTAGAATTTTTTAGCTCAGGTGAGTTTTTAGTTACAGGCACTTGGACTACTTTTCTTATTATTGGAAACTCACTGTCAGGATCCCCTAATTCTAATACATCATTAGTATCCTTTGAAGATACCTCTCTCTGAACCATGCGCTGCTGAGCGACTGTCGGCTTTCCCCCTTGTTCTAGTTTAAAAGCTGCTCTATCTCCTTTTTAAAGGTTAGTGCCAGCAGTCTTTTTCCACCCTGGTTAAGGTGGAGTCCATCCCTTCGGAAGAGACTCCCCTTCCCCAAAAGGTTCCCCAGTTCCTAACAAAACTGAATTCCTCTTCCTTGCACCATCGTCTCATCCACGCATTGAGACTCCGGAGCTCTGCCTGCCTCTGGGGACCTGCACATAGAATAGGGAGCATTTCAGACAATGCTACCCTGGAGGTTCTGGATTTAAGCTTTCTACCTAAGAGCCTAAATTTGGCTTCCAGAACCTCCCTCCCACATTTTCCTATGTTGTTGGTGCCCACATGTACCACAACAGCCGGCTCCTCCCCAGCACTGTCTAAAATCTTATCTAGGTGACGTGTGAGGTCTGCCACCTTTGCACCAGGTAGGCATGTTACCAGGCGATTCTCACGGCCACCAGCCACCCAGCTGTCTACATTCCTAATAATCGAATTACCAACTAGGACGGCCGACTTAACCCTTCCCTCCTGGGCAGTAGGTCTTGGATAGTTTGCTTAAGACTGAACATTGCTGCAAGAGCTCGACATATACCTGAATCTCATGAGATTGCTGATTCTCTGTCTCATTATAAGAGATCCCAGTTCAGAGAGCTGGTGCCAGAGGCAGATCTGCTGGGGCAGCCTGTGCTGAAATGTCTGTGGTCCTTTGGAACAAGGATGCACCTAAAGAGCATATACTGGAAGATCTGAAGCAGACACATCCTTCATGACTGATAGAGGCTTGTGGGAATGGGGAGGAAGGGGGCAATCCCAGATTCCTTGCTGGTCCACTACATCTTGGAGTCAAAGAGGGCCAGCATCCTAAGGGGCAGCATCTGGTCTCACTTAGCTTTCTGACCTTTTTTGCTAAAGAGGAAATTGGCTGAATCCCACAACCTCATATATGATAAAATGGATGATGGAAGGTTGGGCCCTCGATAAAGGTCTGCATGTAGATGGGTGCTGACCTGTTACACAAGAACAACTCACTTTCCTGTGGCGGGTTTTTCATGGGATAGCATCCTCGCCATATGAGACTGGACTTTTTCATGAGGCATTTCACTCAATGCACAATTAAGCTCTGGAATTTGTTGCCAGAGGGTGTGGTTAGTGCAGTTAGTGTAGCTGGGTTTAAAAAAATGTTTGGATAAGTTCTTGGAGGAGAAGTCCATTAATTCATATTAATCAATTTGACTTAGGGAATAGCCTCTGCTATTACTGGCATCAGTAGCATGGGATCTTCTTAGTGTTTGGGTACTTGCCAGGTTCTTGTGGCCTGGTTTGGCCTCTGTTGGAAACAGGATACTGGGCTTGATTGACCCTTGGTCTGACCCAGCATGGCAATTTCTTATGTTCTTATGTTCATTCATGATTGCCTTCTTTGTGGCACTATGGCTGGGAGAGTTGGTCGCCAGCACCACAACCCCGGGGGGTTGTTCCTTGTCTATAGTGTCAGTCACTGAGAAACAGTTGAGCCTTTTGATACACTGATCAAAGACTGATCAGAGTAATAGGGGCCAACACCTCACCCTTATGGCTGTGCCCGGTCTCATAACTTGCCCAGTCACCAATGCTGTGGCACATCTAGCGTTTCAGCCACTTGGAGGGGGGGGGGGCATCATTTCCTCATGCATGAGAATCTATGCCCACTGAGCCTTTTCCAATTCTTCACCATCTTTAAAGGTGCTCAAGGCTGTGAATCTGCAGGCCTGCCAATACAGCACCCACTCTCTTTAGACGGAGGCAGCCAGTAGTGTTAAAGCCTCCAGGATCCCAGTGTGAGCCATTCAGCATCTTGTAGATGGTGCTCCACAGCTTATATCTCATGTGAGGATGGTACCCATGTGTTGTGGGAACGTGAATAGCAATCCCATCTCAGGGTTTTTGTGTGCCCCTGGCCCCAGACACAGCCATAGAGGAGCTCTGGCAAGCACCGAGGCAGGTGAGAGGTGCCCCAGCATGGGCTGAAGATGTTGAATTGATGGCCCTGACCACAGCCAAACCTATATGCAGTAGAGAGAGACCCAAACAGCGCAATGTTGGTCTCTTGAGAAGTCTTCTGACTACTCCAAGCCCTTTCGGACCTGCCGCATGGAGCAGCAACTGAGTCAGGGCGGACAGTGGTCAAAGGATGAGGACATCAAACAAAGACTTGAAGTGAGACGAGACTCTGGATACGTGGAGTGGAACAACACTCAGGATACATGGAGTGAGACAAGGATGAAGGCTTGAAAGGCTAAGACGAAACTCAGGGTAATCCAACAAAGGGAAGCAAAGTTGCAGGCTAAGACGAGCCTAGGTTATACGGAGGACTCAGATGGAATCACAGGATATGAAGTCCAACGTGGAGTTCTGAAGTGGTACTGCCGCATCACGCGCCCTACACTACCAAGCAAGGCAGGTTACGGACCACGCTAGAGGTATCCCAAAACAGTGCTTGAAAAAGACATGAAGGCTCCAACAAGACCTGAACCGAGACGCACTGGTCCAGCCAATAAAGACAAGACATATCCACCAGGGACAGGAAAGGCAGAGTTCGTATCAAGACGGAGGCAGGGGCAAGAGGCTCTGAGAATCCGGACAGGATTGGGAAGAGAAGGTTAAACCTGGGGTTCCGGCGTAGGAAGCCCTCAGGGCCAGGGACTCGAAGTATGGATGCTGATGCTAGGAGAGATAAAAGTCGGGTTATGGATGCTGATGCTAGGAGAGATAAAAGTCCAGAGAACATCTGAAGTGGAGATCTGAAGAACGGAACATCAGCAGATCTCACGAGACGAGAAATGGAAACATCAGGACAACTGGAACTAACGAGACGAAGGGTCAAGACTAGAGACCATGCGAAGATGAAGACGAAGACATGGAATTCCAATGAAGAACATAAAACAGAATGCCTTGAGAAGCTGAAGATAAGAAGTCCTATGGAGGACTAGCTCCTTGCGAAGGCAAGGAAGGAATGAAGACTGAAGCATTTATACTGCAGGAAAGGTGACTCCCACAATGATATCACTGATGGACTACTCCCTCGCTGTCCCTTTAAGAAGGGAAGGAAGACACGGCCTCGCCCCCTAGGAGGAAGAGGCAGGATCCTGGACAGTGCCCATGCTGCAACACTGAGGAGGAGCAGGCACCAACACTGGACTAGGCCTCAGAGCGGCCTTGAAGTGAGCGGCAGCATTTAGGCCGCTCAGAATGGAACACAGGCAGCTTCATACCGCAGAAGAGGTCGGGGATGCAGGCCTTTCTCCCCACGGAGGGGACAGGTATGGTCGTTGGCCTCCGGGCCACATAGGAGTGCTGAAGCGCGGCTCCCTGGCCACATGGAGACACAGACAGCAGCTCCTGCTGCAGGAAACACTGAGGCGCGGCTCCAGCCGCATGTAGGAGCTTCGGCTGCTTCTGTACCGCTTGAAGGTGAGGCAGCGTGGCTCCAGCCGCATAAGGGAGCTTCGGCGAGAGATAGGAATAGCGTGGCTCCAGCCATGTGGGACAGGCGTAAGAAGCAAAAAGAAGGTGGAGAAACTGCACGGGCAGTTTAAACAGGGCAGGTTCACAACACCGTGGAAGCACCAGTCTTCATTAATTAACTACTATGTTAGTCTTCTTCTAGGTGTCATCACAGAAATTCAGACTGTCTGGTTTCTGGGTCACTTTTTCATCTCCAGGGCAAAGGGAGCAGCATAGTCCAATTGGCTCAAATGATACAGTATAAAAGTAGAGCAGAACATGAGGATGCAATGTTTTGGCAGGTCTAGCATATGCTGGGCAGAACTGGTTCCTTTTCTATGTCAACTGTTGGTAGACTTGGCATGCCCAGCAGATAACCGTGATGCCCTGGTTATCCATCTTGGAGGGAACGATGAGGACAAATTTGCTAACACCTGCTGAAAACCATAATCTGCGACTTGGCTCTCATCTTGTCCTGGATGTTGCAATCCCTCCTAATCTGATCTGAAATCATCTCTTGCTTCAAATTCACCCATTCCAGACTATGGAAAAGGGGGGTGGCCAGGATTAATAGCCAGTTCGGCAAAGCGGTGACTGGGTAGGTATCTCCTGTGCAGACTTCTTTAAAAGAATTGGGGTGCATCTATTGGGGATGGGCATTATGTTATTTCTGAATTCCCTGTGAAAGATCTTGTTGAATCTTAACCCCTGTTAGGCCACTGCAATTCTGAGTTTGGGGGTGTGCCTTTTCTTCAAAGTGCCTAGGTGCACTTTGAGCAAAAAGTCTTACTTTTGGAGGGTGTCTGGGCCTCTGGGGGGGGGGGGGGAAGGATGGTGGAAGAGAATTGGGTCCTAGTAGCCAGTACATAATGGGATTCTTTCAGTGTAGTGAGCTTGGGCGGTCTCTGGCTCGAGCATTCGAGGGGCCTGGCCTTGTGATATACAGTGGGACTTGGAAGCCTACTTCCTTGGTAGGAACAGGCTAATGTTTTCATGGGGCCAGAAAATGTGCCACTGAAGCAGCCGGGACACGTTTCCTCAATGGTCCTGGAAACAGCTCCTAAAGCAAAGTCTGGTCCAGGGCCCATCCACTGAGTGTGAGGGTGTGAGGGAGGAGCTTGAAAGCGGAGGCTCAGCATCCAGAACCTGTTATCTTTGTTTGTAAAGCTGCATCTGTATTTGAATTGGTTGGGCTGGTTTGGGAGCAAGTGAGGGGGGGGATGGGTTTCAGATGTCCCAGTTAACTGCTATTGCTGAGATAATGAAGTTATTGAAGGGGAGATTTCCAAAAGGATGCCTAACTAGCAATGTTCAAGTGTATTTTTAAGGCTGTACAAACCCAGACAATGTCCATGTAAACACAAGGTTTACATGGACATTGTCCTTAAATACTGACTTGTTTTGCAGTTAAAATTCCACAAGGACACATATACAGTGACAGCATAAATCATGCCTACTATGTGCAGGTGCTTTTGAAACTTAAATGTATGCAGGTAATTTAACAAAATGCCTCCAAAATGCTCCCTGGAAAATATGCACATTGTGAAAGTGCACACATTCTTTTAGGTGGCTGAAAACCATTTATGCGGATTCAGCCAATCTATTGACATAACTCCTTATTTTATGCACATAGAAACCAGCTGAGCCTTTGAAGCTTTATCCCCAAATTCCTATGATTTTTTTTAAATTGGAAAACTTCTTGGTGAAAAGGCTGTTAGACCACTGCATGGCATAGCTGCAAATTCTGCAATGTGAATCCATGTCTTTCGAGGTGAATTTTCAAATTGATGCTAAGAGTATCCATTGACATAACTTCTTCAAAGAAAAAAAATTGTTTGTGTGCATTCAAGTGTCAATTTTATCTTAAAACAGAATTGTTGCTGTGAAAGAAACATGGTGTTATGGCATATATGAAATAATTGTAAAAAAAAACCATCAAAAATCAAACAAACCAAATAATATTACAGTAACATTGAAAAATATCTTATATCTGAATGACGAAAGACATAATAAATACCAAAAAATAATGGCATATAAAGCAAACAAAACAATACTCAGAAACCTTTTTTAAATCATTTCATCTTAGATTATAGCATTTCTGACAACACTTAAGGTCACCCCATCTTATTATTATTATAGAAAAAGAACATATCGCTGGATGGCTTGTTTAGACATAGCAATCTGCCTGCAGAAGAAAATTCTTTCGTGTTTTCCTAGAAGATTAATAAGGCTTAAAATAAAGATTTAGAGGAATGAAATCTGTGGTGCACTATAGATCATGGGAATAACTAATGATATACGAGGGCGGTACTAGATTGTCTATGGTCGGACAGATGTCCTAATAAATCAGCAGACATCACTTCACAGACTTCATTATGTTCCTGATTTGTGGCTGCCACAATTATAACCTACTGGGTCACTGGCCATTGAACCTGACGTTGAACGATATCTTCCAGTTTACTTTAGGCTAGCTAATAAAAAAAAAAAAAAAAAGACAGACCCAAATTCTGAACATTTAGCTCTTTCAGCATCACTTCCAGCCAGGTCTGATTTATCGACCCCAGTTCAAAACAGCAGAGGCTGAAAGTGAAGTCTTGGTAGTATACATGCAGAACGCCTGTATCATCATATGCACTATGGCAAAATGAGAAGCACTCTCCTGCCTACAAGAGCACATATTTTTTTGGTTCTTTCTTGCAAATATTGTATTCTTTGGCTTAAACATCTATTGAGGAACAGGAATTTATGGCAGCGATCACGGTCAAGACAACTGGCTATTTTGAAGTTATATTTAATACTATTCCGTGTATTCCAGCTCAGAGCATAACCCATTTAGTCTTTGCACTGAACTTCAGATATGCAGCAGGCAGGAAATGAAAACAGTGCACCAGATTTATCAGAGGTTTTACCCATGCCCACAGAATAGGAAATAAACCAGAATCAAATTGGCCTAATAGATGACTGTGCGGCTTTTGGCTGTCTCATTTTCCTCTGTATAATCATGTAGAAACAACTTGAAGAGAAGTATAAAAAGATGAAGGATTGAGAAAATGGGACTTGGAAATCTAAAGGTCAGAATCCATTGCCTTGACACAAGTGAAATTCTAATTTTTTTTAAATTCTTCTTGATTGGTAAAAGTAAATATAAACAGCATCAATATTGTATTTGGACTCGTGGACATCTGCTGTCTAATCCCATTGTTATAAAAGGTAACAGTTGATTGTACCGAATTTTGTCCTGTATTTAGCACATTCCTTTCCTATTTGCTATTGCTTTTGAGCTAAGCAAATCATTATTTGCATTTCTCTTTTGACAGTTCGCTCTTTTGACAGAGTGAACAGAAAGATTTACACAAAATTCATGAAATAATGAAAGTAAAAATTACATTTAAAATATGTTCAAACCATGGGCTACGACTGCGTCTTTGAATAGACCATGTTTCTGATGAAGTAAATAATGGTGGGATAATGGAAGGGTAAGCCAAGAGAAACAAACTAGGTGAGAAAAAAAAAAGCCTCATGAGAAACAGCCAAAAGAGTGGGAAGGACAGATGACAGGTGTTGGCTGAATAAAGAGAACATGTGGGAATACATAGAACAATAGCTGAGCAAAGGTAAGCAGGAGTAACTGAGAAAGGAAATGATGTGAAGCTTGAAAGAAATATACCATTACGTAAGGAGCCAGAACAATGCTTTCTAAGGAGTTATGTTGGAAAAAGTGGCTGAATACAAACTCAGATGAGCACCTGCATGACAGGTTAAAGACACAGATCAAAGGAAGGCTGGTATAAAGCTGGAAAACAGCACATTATAATCATTATACCGGAGAAGAGAAGTAATTAGAGCAGGCCACGGCAAATTTTCTTTGGATCTATGAGTCAGCCCAACAAGTTAGCAGTCAGCGGCTGGGGGAGAACAGCGCTTGGAAAGATCTTAAAAAAAAAGATTTTTACAATGTGTAAAATACAGCGCAGTACTGAAAATATTTTTCAAAACTTGATTCTATCAGATTTGCATTGATTTTTTTTTTTTTTTTATAAAAGTGAGATCTCATGTTGTAGGATGCTATTTTAATTAGCTTTCTCCTTGTGGATAAAATGGGATTGCAGATAAAAAGGTAATGTTATGTTCATGTCAGCAGAGAAATACAAAATACTTTAGTAGCCTGTCCTAAATTTTTACTAAACAAATAAAAACCAAAATAGTCATTTTCAGTTTTAATACATTTTCCTCTATGCTTTCTTTTAAAATCATAATAAAAAAAAAAAGAAACGAGGTCTGGTCCCAGCTGTGCAGCTCTCTGTAATGGATTTGTTTATATTTTATTTTTAGTTTGAAAGTCTTGGCATGAAATTGGTACATGTAATCCTCAGCGTCCTGCTGGCTTATGTCCTTTACGGAAATTCTCGGCCAAATTCTTATCACACCGTCTTTGCACAACTGTTAACATGCACAATTCTTTTCTTTTGGCAAAGGTCTTTCCTTAGCATCAATTTTATGCCTTTTAGGCCTAAGTTTACTAATACAAAATTGAACAGGCTAAATGGATTGCAACATACTTGTACACTTTTGCACAAATTTCTTTTTATCCACAGTCCTTTTAAGAAGGGTTTTTCTTGTTAGTTAGAAGCGCTAAATTTGTACGACAAAAATAGAAAACCAACAATAAAACGTACAAACAAACCGAGGCCCTAGCTTGACGCACTCTCTACCAGACTACTATCAAGTGAGAGAACATAGTAGAAATCTCATCTTTGTGTGACTTTCCTCATCTCTAAATCATGTCAAATCTTCACTGGTATGTACTGTGCTGTTTGTACGTCTCACTGTGCATGTAAAACTGGCCCCAAAACCCTAGACCACCACCAAAACCTCACCTCGAGTTACTAGCTGGCTCTCCTATAGTATAAAGAGTTGACTACTATGAGAGCCTTATAAAGAATCTCTCTCTCTCTCTCTCGCTCTCTCAAACATGCAACCTCACTCCCATAAACACACTCTCTTCTCTGCTCCCCAAAACAAGTACAGCAGCATTTTCCTTCTTCAGCCCCATGACAAACGGGGACTCATGGGGGCTGGTGCAGCTCTACTTCTTGGATCTGCAGTGGGGAGTGTGGGAGGCAGCGCCGTGGCTCTTCCTCCTGCTTCGGGCCATGACTGTATGACATTTCCTTCTTCCTGCCCGCGCGGACCCACCACTTCCTCTTCCAGGCTGCGGGGGGCGGGAAGAAGAAAAGGCTATGCAATTGCCAGCTTCAGACCCGTGGCACTGTAGGTGGCTGCCCATTGCTCCCACGCTCACAGCTCGGAGGCCTCTCTCTTCTTCTAGCACAAGCAGGATGGGGTCCGCTTGCGGCCGCCGACTTCCCGGCTATCACCCAGGGCGGACCGCACCCCCACACCCCCTCTTAGTACGCCACTGGGTACAATTGATCTTGCAATGTCCGTTCATGTGATCTTGCATAAGCAAGTTTGTCAATTTGGATGTTGATTCAACAATAAAGCATATGGAATATAAAGCCTTAATGAGGTGGGGTAATAAAAGCTAAATAAATGGTGAGTGCTCAGTAAATGATGTGACAAGAAAAATCCTCAAGATTTTCAAGGAGAAATCCCTCAGTTCAGATTAAATTGATGATCCAATAACAATTTTGGTTCACTCTAGGTCAAAGGTTCCCAAACCTTTCCTGGGGGACCATCAGCCAGTCTAGTGTCAGGATAACCACACTGAATATGCATGAGATAAAATTTGCATGTTATGGAGGCAGTGCATGCAAATGTATCTCTTGCATACTCATTGTGGATATCCTGAAAACCTGGCTAGCTGGGAGCCCTCCTGGACAGGTTTAAGAATCACTGCACTAGGTTGTAAAAATGTAATCCACCTTCCTACATCAGGCACCAAGATGAATGCTCATTTGCAGACCTATATTGTTGTAAAGCTTATGGAAGTCATTTTCAAAAGGATTTTATGCACATAAATGGGCTTTTGAAAATTGCTATGACATATGCTACTTTTACGCATGTAACTCCTTTGAAAATTTGCTCCGTTTTTTTTTTCTTTGTGTAAAAAACAACTTGCTATACATTTCTCTGGACATTAATAAGACTCTATACTCATGGGTTCCTCGCCTGTAAACTAAGGAGGTGTCAAGTATTAAACAGCTTGCCCTTACTGTAATTATATCTTTCCACTGGGAGACATTAATTGGCAAAATTGTGCAACAAGAATTCTTAATGGCAGAAATAGATTAAAATAACTGCTGCATTTTGAGGATTGGTTTTTTTTTTTTTGCATGAATAGAAATATGCTAGCTTATGGGAACTAATATATATGGCAAAGGAAGTGGAATGCTGTATAATGTAGATGCTGGCATAGTTATAAAACATTGAACATAAACTCAGCTCTTATAGCTAAATAGATGGACACTCTGCACAAAATGGTCTCATGCATTGGTTTTAATTTAAAAAAATATAACACAGGGAAATTAAAAACACCCACAAAACACAAACCCATATTTAAAAAGAAGGTGTTAAGTTGAAAAACAGTTTTTAATGTTGGCGAGATATAAATGTGGTAAAAAAAATCTAGCATTCTAAGCACATAACGGAAGAAGATAAGAATTGCTATGCTGATTCAGACCAAGGGTCCATCGAGCCCAGCAGCATCCTGTCGCCCGACAGTGGCCAATCCAAGTCACAAGTACCAGGCAGATCCCATGAAGTAGATCTAATTCCTGTTATTCACTCCCAGGGATAGAAATTGCTTTCTTTAGTCTTCATGGCTAATGATGTGATATGGATATTTCCTCTAGGAACTTGCCCATAGCGCCTTTAAACCCTGCTCTGCTAGTCACCTTGGTCACCTCCTCTGGCAACAGATTTCACAGCTTGATAGTTTGTTGAGGGAAAAAAGTTCTTCCTACGATTTCTTTAGAATCTGCTGGTTGTTGGTTTCATGAAGTGTCCCCTTGTTTCAGTATTGTTTGAAAGGGTAAATAACCGTCCTTTATTTATCCTCCACCACACTTATGATTTTATAAGCTTCTATCATGTCCCCTCTCAGCCGTCTCTTTTCCCATTTGAAGAGCCCTAGCCTGCATAGCCTCCCATCATAGGTGAGATGTTCCATCCCCTTTGTCATTTTTGTCACCCTCCTCTGATTCTTTTCTAGTTACACGATGTCTTTCTTGACATGGGGAAACCAAACCCGCACCCAAAATTCAAGGTGTGGTTGCATCATGGCTCGATACAAGACAATATAAGAACATAAGAAATTGCCATGCTGGGTCAGACCAAGGGTCCATCAAGCCCAGCATCCTGTTTCCAACAGAGGCCAAACCAGGCCACAAGAACCTGGAAATTACCCAAACACTAAGAAGATCCCAGTGGCTATTCCCTAAGTAAACTTGATTAATAGCCGTTAATGGACTTCTCCTCCAAGAACTTATCCAAACCTTTTTTGAACCCAGCTACACTAACTGCACTAACCACATCCTCTGGCAACAAATTCCAGAACTTTATTGTGCGTTGAGTGAAAAAGAATTTTCTCCGATTAGTCTTAAATGTGCTACTTGCTAACTTCATGGAATGCCCCCTAGTCCTTCTATTATTCGAAAGTGTAAATAACCGAGTCACATCTACTCGTTCAAGACCTCTCATGATCTTAAAGACCTCTATCATATCCCCCCTCAGCCGTCTCTTCTCCAAGCTGAACAGCCCTAACCTCTTCAGCCTTTCCTCATAGGGGAGCTGTTCCATCCCCTTTATCATTTTGGTTGCCCTTCTCTGTATCTTCTCCATCAAAACTATATCGTTTTTGAGATGCAGGGATCAGAATTATACACAGTATTCAAAGTGCAGTCTCACCATGGAGCGATATAGAGGCATTATGGCATTTTCCATTTTATTAACCATTCCCTTCCTAATAATTCCTAACATTCTTTTTGCTTTTTTGACTGTTACAGCACATTGAGCAGACGATTTTAAAGTATTATCCACTATGCTGCCTAGATCTTTTTCCTGGGTGGTAGCTCCTAATATGGAACCTAACATCGTGTAACTACAGCAAGGGTTATTTTTCCCTATATGCAACACCTTGCACTTGTCCACATTAAATTTCATCTGCCATTTGGATGCCCAATATTCCAGTCTTGCAAGGTCCTCCTGTAATTCATCACCATCCACTTGTGATTTAACTACTCTGAATAATTTTGTATCGTCCGCAAATTTGATAACCTCACTCATCGTATTCCATTCCAGATCATTTATATATATATTGAAAAGCACTGGTCCAAATACAGACTCCTGAGGCACTCCACTGTTTACCCTTTTCCACTGAGAAAATTGACCATTTAATCCTACTCTTTGTTTCCTGTCTTTTAACCAGTTTGTAATCCACAAAAGGACATTGCCTCCTATCCCATGACTTTTTAGTTTTCTTAGAAGCCTCTCATGAGGGACTTTGTGAAATACCTTCTGAAAATCCAAATACACTACATCTACCGGTTCACTTTATCCACATGTTTATTAACCCCTTCAAAAAAATGAAGCAGATTTGTTAGGCAAGACTTCCCTTGGGTAAATCCATGTTGACTGTGTTCCAGTCTTTCTATATGCTCTACGATTTTGATCTTGTTGCGGTCTCCACCGCTTCCCCTCTATCTGCTCTGCCTTGTGCTCACCTCCAGTGGTGAAAACGCCGCTCCCGCGGTCCCGCTAGGCCTTCAGGGTGTCCGCCATTGCCAGATCATCGCTCTGCTGCCACGCACGCGCGCAAGGACGCGCATTATGGACGCACGGCCACCGGAAGTCTGGCCCCGCCTGGGTTAACGACACCACGCCCCAAGCCTGATTTAACCGGCGTTCGCCTGCCTTCTCATTGCCTTGCAACGAGGGTCGCTACTGTTAGTAGTTCTAGTTGCACTTCGTCTGTTCTACATTCCGGTTGACCTCAGCTTGTTCCTGACTCCACTTCTGCCTGCCGCCTGCCACTGACCTCAGCGTGTGCCCAACTCCGCCTCTGCTTGCCGCCAGCCTCCGACCCTTGCCGGTTCCAGATACTGCTTCTACTGGCTGCCTGCCTGACTGGGGTTCGTCTCCGTTCCTACTCACCATCCGTTCCAGCTCTGGTGCCCGCTACAGACTCCAGTCCTGCTTTCAGCTTGCTACAGTCTATTACACGCTACAGACTCTGCTCCGGTTCTCTCTGCTCCGCTTCACTGCATACTACAGACCCCGGGCCTGCTCACAGACTGTTTCTATTCACAGCAAGCTAGAGACTCTATCTGGCCTTCTCCCGCCCCGCTCTCGCTGGGCCTTCCAGCTCACTGTTTACTGGACTCTGTGGTTTACTCCTTGCCCAGGCCTTCTTTCTATAGAGACTGTTACTGTGCTCCTAAGTCCCAAGGTTCTAGGACCCTACGGGCTCCTCCTGGGGGGTTCCTGGTTCCCGGGTGAAGACTTTTGCCTGTGGCTCCGCCTCCCGACCTACTCTGCCTTCAGGGTAGTTCGGCTCAAGGGTTCACACCTGGACTGCAGCTTCCCAGACTGCAACAGTTTGCAAGGCCATGGACTCGGCGGAGTCTCCCAGTCTGCAGGCTATCCCTGGGATGGCGCAGCGCCTTCAACAGCAGCAACATTGCATTGATACTCTCGCTGCCACTGTGGACCAATTGGTCTCCCGTCTAGAGGCTTCTACTCGTCAAGGGCCTTCTGTACCAGTCCCTGTTTCTAATACACAGTTGCCAGCTCCCAGCAGGTACACTGGAGACAGTAAGTCCTGCTGTGGGTTCCTGAACCAGTGTCAAGTACGGTTCACTCTGCTACCATCCCAGTTCCCCACTGAGGCAGCTAAAGTAGCCTATATTTTTTCCTTATTGGATGGCAAGGCGCTTGAATGGGCTTCACCATTGTGGGAATGCTCCTTTGTCGATTCTGGGGCCGAGGGGAACTTTATTGTGGCCGAGCTGGTGACACAGCTAGGCCTGCCTACGGAACCGAGGAATCCTCCTCTATGCATCTCTTCGATCCGAGGGACATTGCTGCCTGGAATTATCTCTCGCTCCACGAGACCCGTGACTTTGCAGACAGGTCTATTTCACTCCGAGGAAATTTATTTACTCGTCCTGGAATGAGCAGTGCATCCATTGGTGCTGGGACTTCCGTGGCTTTGCCAGCACTCTCCCGTCATTAGATGGGATGACTTCCAGCTTGTCAGCTGGGGTTCTGCCTGCTTTGACCAATGTTTGCATCTTCCTCGTCCTCCCAACTCTCTGCATCTCTGTTCTTCGCATCTCCTGCCTGAGGCCTACCAAAGTTTCCAAGATGTCTTCTCCAAAGAGATGGCGGAGATCCTTCCGGAACACAGACCGTTTGACTGTCCCATTGATCTGGTTCCCGGTACCACACCGCCTCGTGGTCGTGTATATCCTCTCTCATTGCCAGAGACTAAGGCAATGTCCCAGTACATCTCCGAGAACTTAGCCAAGGGATTTATTCGCCCATCCCGGTCACCGGCAGGTGCTGGATTCTTTTTCGTGGGCAAAAAGGATGGTTCGCTACGACCGTGTATTGACTACCGTGGTCTCAACGCCATTACCAAGCGAAACCGCTATCCACTCCCGCTCATCCCGGAACTACTGGATCGTCTCCAAGGGGCTCGCATCTTTACTAAGTTGGACCTTAGAGGGGCCTATAACCTCGTCCGTATCCATCCAGGGGACGAGTGGAAGACGGCATTCAACACGCGTGATGGGCATTACGAGTATCTCGTGATGCCCTTTGGGCTTTGTAATGCCCCCGCCGTCTTCCAGCACCTCATGAACGAGGTGCTTCGAAAGATGCTCCATTCCCATGTAATAGTCTACTTGGATGATGTCCTCATATATTCCGAAGATATAGACTCTCACCGCCAGCATGTTTGCCAGGTTCTTCAGGCCCTCCGGGCTAATCATCTATATGCCAAGCTTGAGAAATGCGTCTTTGAAGCCGAATCTCTACCTTTCCTGGGATATATTATCTCAGCAGCAGGCTTTTGTATGGACCCAGAGAAGGTAGCCGCCATCACAAAATGGCCCCGGCCAACGGGTCTCAAAGCCCTCCAGCGCTTCCTGGGCTTTGCGAACTTTTATAGACATTTTATTCCACGTTACTCTTACCGTGTATCTCCTCTTACAGCCTTGACCCGTAAAGGAGCTGATGTTAAACACTGGCCGGATGCTGCAGTGGCAGCTTTTTCTGATCTCAAGGAGGCCTTCCTCTCAGACGTTTGCTTCCGACACCCGGACCCTTCACGACCATTCATCGTGGAGGTTGATGCCTCCAGTATCGCTGTGGGCGCGGACCTCAGCCAGCACTCTGATGCTGGGCAACTTCTTCCCTGTTCGTACTTCTCCCGGAAGTTCTCAGCCGCTGAAAGTAATTACTCCATTGGAGATAAAGAGTTGCTGGCGATAAAACTTGCCTTCGAAGAATGGAGACAGTGGCTCGAAGGCTCCTTACACACCACCACTGTTTACACGGATCATAAAAATTTAGAATTTCTGACCCAGGCTCAACGACTGAAACCCCGCCAAGCCCGCTGGGCCTTGTTCTTCAGTCGATTTGACTTTGTTGTACAGTACCGTCCCGCTGCTAAAAATCTCCGGGCAGATGCCCTGTCCCGCACCTCCTGTGCCGAGGAAGACATTGAGCCACCTCAATTCATCTTGGACCCCGCTAAGGTTCGTCTCTCGGCAATGACCATCCTCTCGCAAGACAGGACGGTGCTCTCGCGCCGGGACCGCCTGACCGCATTGTGTTGGGCCCACGACTCCTTGATCGGAGGACACCCTGGACGAGAAAGGACCTTGGAGCTCGTTAACCGGTATTACTGGTGGCCCAACATCCGGCATGATGTCGCCTCTTATGTAGCTTCTTGCCCAACCTGTGCTCGCCAGAAACCCAATCCTGCCTCCCCATGCGGTCTCTTGCACCCGCTTCTGGTTCCCACTGAACCATGGACCCATATAGCTACAGACTTCATAGTTGACCTGCCTCCATCCAAAGGACATACGGTCGTCTGGGTCACAGTTGACCGTTTCTCAAAAATGATTCATCTTGTTCCCCTGCCAAAACTTCCCTCTGCACCTGAGTTTTCCCACCTGTTCGCCCAACATGTGTTCAGGCTCCACGGCCTCCCTCAGGATATCGTCTCGGACAGAGGTTCGCAGTTTGTGGCCCGCTACTGGAGAGCCCTCTGTAAATGCTTTCGGGTAAAGCTAAGTTTCTCCACAGCTTTCCATCCTCAGAGCAACGGACAGACTGAGAGGATGAACAGGACTCTAAAAGCATACCTCCGGGCCTTCATTAATGAGAGGCAAGACAATTGGACAGAGCTCTTGCCCTGGGCCGAATTCGCATATAACAACCAGGTCCATGCGGCTACGGGCAAGTCTCCCTTCCATCTGGTATATGGTAAGCCGTTACGGCCACCGCTCCCGCTAGAGGCTCCCAGTGCCTCACCTGCCGTTCAAGTAACGGCCCAGCAACTCCAAGCTTTGTGGCACATGACACGAAAACACCTTCTCCGTGCGGCCACGAGGGCTAAGCAGACGGCCGATCATCATCGCCGACCAGCTCCCACATTCCAGCCTGGGGATAGAGTCTGGCTAAGTACGAAGAATCTGCACCTTCGACTTCCCTCTCGAAGATTTGCCCCGAAGTTCTGTGGTCCATTCCGAGTCGCTGAACGAGTAGGCTTGATATCTTATCGGCTTCAGCTACCCTCTTCCTTCCGAGTACACAACGTGTTTCACGCCTCACTGCTCAAGCCGCTAGTTCTCTCCCGGTATCACTGGACGCCTCCGGATCCTGCGGTCACAACCATTGACGATGATCCTACATATCAAGTACGAGACGTCCTGGATATCCGATTTCACAACCGCAGGTGGGAACATCTACTGGCCTGGGAGGGCTGTGGTGACGAAGATAACAAGGATCTCTTGCACCAGTTCCACCGAGACCATCCAGAAAAGCCGGGTCCGCTCAAAAGGGGCCGTAAAGGGGGGGGGTACTGTTGCGGTCTCCACCGCTTCCTCTCTATCTACTCTGCCTTGTGCTCACCTCCAGTGGTGGAAATGCCGCTCCTGCGGTCCCGCTAGGCCTTCAGGGCGTCCGCCATTGCCAGATCATCGCTCTGCTGCCACGCGCGCGTGCAAGGACGTGCATTATGGATGCATGGCCACCGGAAGTCTGGCCCCGCCTGGGTTAATGACGTCACGCCCCAAGCCTGATTTAACCGGCGTTCGCCTGCCTGCTCATTGCCTTGCAACGAGGGTCGCTACTGTTAGTAGTTCTTAGTTGCACTTCGTCTGTTCTACGTTCTGGTTGACCTCAGCTTGTTCCTGACTCCGCTTCTGCCTGCCGCCTGCCATTGACCTCAGCTTGTTCCAGACTCCACTTCTGCCTGCCGCCTGCCATTGACCTCAGCCTGTTCCTGACTCCGCTTCTGCCTGCCGCCTGCCACTGACCTCAGCGTGTGCCCGACTCCGCTTCTGCCTGCCACTGACCTCAGCGTGTGCCCAACTCCGCCTCTGCTTGCCGCCAGCCTCCGACCCTTGCCGGTTCCAGATACTGCTTCTACTGGCTGCCTGCCTGACTGGGGTTCGTCTCCGTTCCTACTCACCATCCATTCCAGCTCTGGTGCCCGCTACAGACTCCAGTCCTGCTTTCAGCTTGCTACAGTCTATACACGCTACAGACTCTGCTCCGGTTCTCTCTGTTCCGCTTCACTGCATACTACAGTGACTGTTTCTATTCACAGCAAGCTAGAGACTCTATCTGGCCTTCTCCCGCCCCGCTCTCGCCGGGCCTTCCAGCTCACTGTTTACTGGACTCTGTGGTTTACTCCTTGCCCAGGCCTTCTTTCTATAGAGACTGTTACTGTGCTCCTAAGTCCCAAGGTTCTAGGACCCTACGGGCTCCTCCTGCCAGCTGCCAGAATCCAAGAGCTCAACCTGCCTTGAAGTCCTGTGCTACTCCTGTGGGTTTCCCCAGCTGTAGCCAGACCCTCAGTTGTGACAGCCTGCAACACCATGCTGTTGTGACAAATATTCTTAGCATTTCAGGACCTTCATAATAGCAGACTGATTACATCATCTCAGGCCATCATCTCAGGCCCTCTTTTTAATCATTATTTCATTTAAAAAAATTATTCCACTATTTTTATTTTTTTATATTTATATATGTAATAAAAATAACTGAAATCCATTTATCACATTGTACTCTAGATATAATTATATCATGAAATGCTGATTCTCTCAGATCTTAAATGGTAAAAACTGCAAACAAAAAAATATACCGACCACTTGATCACTTATCTGCTATTCATGAGATCACATTAAAGTCACTATTCTGACCAAAGATGTCACTTATCTGTAGCTGAATTTAAATCACTTGTTGCAATCCCAACACAAGAATAGGATCACAAATTCATTTTAAGAGTCCCCGTCCCCCCCATTAAATATATGATCCCATGATCCTATTTAATTCTGGCCTGATTCCACAAACTTTGAACTGAGACAAGCAGTTCCACTGTAGATAATGTACCAGCCTTGTGAACAGGCACTCATCTTGACTCTCATTCAAGCTATTGAATTCTTTTGTGTGAAATTCATGAAATTTAGTAAAAGCCAGACAAAAACACCTTTCAACAACCCCCCCCCAAAGTTTACATTTTTCTCTTAATTTGCTAATTTCAAAGTTATTCTGTTTGATAGTCATACAACTGCATTCATGTCTAATCCTGACATTCCAGTTTGTAGTGCGATTCCATAATATCAGACAAGATAAACATAGAAACATAGAAAATGATGCAGAAAAGGACCAAACAGTCCATCCAGTATGCCGAACAAGCTTATGGTGGCATTTGCTGCACCATACAAGCCGTGATTCGGAAGAAACTTCCTGCATCAGAGGGAATCCTTGGTCCTGACAGTGCAGTTAAAGTTAAAGTATGTCTCCTGATCTTTCTGGCTAAGACTTTGGTTTACTCAAAGCTTCTGATACATTCCTGCATAGGATGCTTGTGAATAAAATGAGAAGCTTCAGAGTGAGGCCAAGGTGATGGCATGGATTACAAATTGGTTGACAGAAGACAGCATGTGATGATAAATGGAACCTACTCTGAAGAAAGCAGTGTTAAGCGGAGTGCCGCAAGTATCGGTGTTGGGACCTATTCAATATCTTTGTGAGTGACATTGCAGAAAGGATAGAAGGTAAAGTTTGTCTTTTTGTGGATGATAGTAAGATCTGCAATAGAGTGGACATGCTGGAAGAAGTAGAGAGAATGAGTAAAGATTTACGGAAGCTTGAATGGTGGTTGAAGATATGGCAGCTGGGATTCAATGCCAAGAAGTGCAGAGTCATGTATCTGTGTTGTGGTAATCCAAAAGAGCTGTATGTTTATGTTATGGAGGGTGAAAGGCTGTTGTGCATGGAGCAAGAAAGAGACCTTTGAGTGGTAGTGTCTAGCGATCTGAAGACAGTGAAGCAATGTGACAAGGTGATAGCTAAAGCTAGAAGAATGCTGGGCTACTTAGAGAAAGGAAAACCAGTAAGAAAAAGGAGGTGTTAATCCCCTTGTGCAGGTCTTTGGTGAGGCCTCACCTGGAGTATTGTGTTCAGTTCTGGAGACCGTATCTCAAAAGGGACAGAGACAGGATGGAGGCGGTCCAGAGAAGGGCAACAAAAATGGTGAGGGTCTCCATTATGACTTATGAGGCGAGGTTGAAGGATCTAAATATGTTTACCCTTGAAGAGAGGAGGTGCAGGGGAGATATGATATAGACCTTCAGATACCTGAAAGTTCTTAATGATGCACAATCAACAAATCTTCTCCATTGGAAAGAAATTAGTAGAACTAGGGGTCACATAATGAAACTTCAGGGAGGATGACTCAGAACCAACATCAGGAAATATTTCTTCACGGAGAGGGTGGTGGATGCCTGGAATTCTCTTCCGGAGAAGGTGGTGAAGACAAAAAGGGTGAATGATTTCAAAGAGGCATGGGATAAACACTGTGGACTCTAACGGCTAGCGGATTAAAATGAAGAAAAGAGTGCAAGGGTGGAGACAAGAGTGCAAGGGTTGTGATTACTACCCTTAACCAATAAGCCTTCATACTGTTGATGTAACTCCATTATTGCTCTCTGCTTTAATGGCAGGGGGAAAAGAGGAAAAGGGCAATTAGATTCAGACAGCAACCAACAAGGACACTGGATTTTACGGACTGGGAAAACAAATAAGTATGTGGGTAACTTGCTGGTGTGGCGGTTACTACCCTTAACCAATAAGCCTGATACTTCGGATACAACTCCAATATTACTCTCTGCTGCAACAGCAAAAGGTAACAGGGACTTGGGCTCAGACTGCAACCAACAAGGGCCCTGACTTTGACGATTTGGGAATCTAAGTATGGTGGTGACTTATATGGTGCAGCAAATGCCACCATAAGCTTGTTCGGCATTAGGGATGTGCAGAGCAAAATTTTATGTTCATATTTTTTATGTCCGAAAGGGGGTCCCACTTGCGGCCAATATGGACATAAAAAAAATCCAATGAGTTGGGTATATGTACATATGTGCAAAAAAAAAATTTAAACCCCCTCACCCTCCTTAATCCCCCCCCCAGACTTACCACAACTCCCTGGTGATCGAGCGAGGAGTGAGGACGTCATTTCTGCAATCCTTGGCGAGAAGCATGTGACGTCGGTGGCACGTCGAGTGACGCGGCGTCACGTGATTCCCGGCTCGTTCGCGCCGGACGGCTCGTTCGGCCCAAAAAGAACTTTTGGCCAGCTTGGGGGGGCCTCCTGACCCCCTCAAGCTGGCCAAAAGTTCTTTTTGGGCCGAACGAGCCGTCCGGCGCGAACTTGCCGGGAATCACGTGGCGCCGCGTCACTCAGACGCGGCGTCACGTGATTCCCGGCAAGTTCGCGCCGGACGGCTCGTTCGGCCCAAAAAGAACTTTTGGCCAGCTTGGGGGGGCCTCCTGACCCCCTCAAGCTGGCCAAAAGTTCTTTTTGGGCCGAACGAGCCGTCCGGCGCGAACTTGCCGGGAATCACGTGGCGCCGCGTCACTCAGACGCGGCGTCACGTGATTCCCGGCAAGTTCGCGCCGGACGGCTCGTTCGGCCCAAAAAGAACTTTTGGCCAGCTTGGGGGGGCCTCCTGACCCCCCCAAGCTGGCCAAAAGTTCTTTTTGGGCCGAACGAGCCGTCCGGCGCGAAGTTGCCGGGAATCACGTGACGTCGGCGTCACGTGATTCCCGGCTCGTTCGCGCCGGACGGCTCGTTCGGCCCAAAAAGAACTTTTGGCCAGCTTGGGGGGGGCCTCCTGACCCCCCCAAGCTGGCCAAAAGTTCTTTTTGGGCCGAACGAGCCGTCCGGCGCGAACTTGCCGGGAATCACGTGACGCCGCGTCTGAGTGACCCCTCCTGAACTTTTGGCCAGCTTGGGGGGGCCTCCTGACCCCCCCAAGCTGGCCAAAAGTTCTTTTTGGGCCGAACGAGCCGTCCGGCGCGAACTTGCCGGGAATCACGTGACGCCGCGTCTGAGTGACCCCTCCTGAACTTTTGGCCAGCTTGGGGGGGCCTCCTGACCCCCCCAAGCTGGCCAAAAGTTCTTTTTGGGCCGAACGAGCCATCCGGCGCGAACGAGCCGGGAATCACGTGACGCCGGCGTCACTCGACGTGCCGCCGACGTCACATGCTTCTCGCCAAGGATTGCAGAAATGGTGTCCTCACTCCTCGCTCGATCACCAGGGAGTTGTGGTACGTCTGGGGGGGGGATTAAGGAGGGTGAGGGGGTTTAAATTTTTATTTTGGCTCAACAATCGCGATTTCCCACATATCGAACATATCTATGTTCGATATGTGGGAAATCCGATCGTTTATGTCGAATCAATTTTTTAAGTAAAAAAAAAATATGAGTTGCGTTTTACTAATGCGGTCAATCCGAATGCACACCCCTATTCGGCATACTGGATGGACTGTTTGGTCCTTTTCTGCATCATTTTCTATGTTTCTATGTTTATCTTGTCTGAAAATATGGAATCGCACTACAAACTGGAATGTCAGGATTAGACATGAATGCAGTTGTATGACTATCAAACAGAATAACTTTTAAATTAGGAAATTAAGAGAAAAATGTAAACTTTACTTTAAAATATGTATGGGGGGGGGTGTTGAAAGGTGTTTTTGTGTGGCTTTTACTAATTTTCATGAATTTCACACAAAAGAATTCAATAGCTTGAATGAGTGCCTGTTCACAAGGCTGGTACATTATCTACAGTGGAACTGCTTGTCTCAGTTCAAAGTTTGTGGAATCAGGCCAGAATTAAATAGGATCATGGGATCATATATTTAATGGGGGGGGGGGGGGGGACTCTTAAAATGAATTTGTGATCCTATTCTTGTCATTTTTCTAATAATATTGATAAAATATTTTCTAGGATTGAGAGATTCACATGTTATTCAAGACTTTTTTCCTCGCCATTCTTCCTTCTTCTAAACCAGTGGTTCTCAACCCAGGCCTCAGGACACAGCCATCAGTCGTAATAGATGTGCATGAAGTGGAAGCAGTGCATGGAAATCTCTCATGCATATTGTTTGTGAATATCCTGGAAACCCAATTGGTAAATGAGATATGACAGAGGTTTATAAAATCATGGGTGGGGTGCTAAATAGGGAATGATTATTTATCCTTTCAGAATCAGTAGTGCTAAGGCTAGGGGACACGCCATGAAACTATCATCTAGCAGATTTTAAACAAATCAGAGAAAGAATGTTTTATTTTGCTTAACACATAATCAAGCTGTGGAGTTTTTTGCCGGAGGACATAATCAAGGCACCTACCTTAGCTGGGTTTGAAAAGGGTTTGGACAAGTTCCTGGAGGAAAACTCTACAAACCATTATTATCTCAGTAGACGGATGTACTCTTTGGGATCCGCCGAAGAACTTGTGACCCGGATTGACTGCTGTCAGACAGGCCAGTGCAGGAAGCTGAGTGTTAAAGCATTGTGTGCTTGATTTTAGCACATGGTTTTAACACACAGCTTAATATATTTTTTAACTCCTCATCTAGTAAGCTAATGCTATTGTAATGTACTGGGAGTTAAAAAAAACACGCATAGACTTTAAAATATGCGCCCAGCACAGGCTGGACACACATTTTAACTCAGGAAAGGGGGAAGGCATCACTAATAGGCCATTATCCGGATAAGTGGTGGCAGCCACATCTTCCACTTAACCAGATAATACTGATTTATCTGGTTATCTGGCAGCAGGCAGCAGCTGCCAGATTGTCGTATAAGTCTGGACTTATCTGGTTATCCAGCGGTATTTATCTGGTTAAGTGGCGGTGGTGGCTGGTGCCACTTACCCTGATAAGTCCAGTACATTTCCAGTTAAGTGGCAACGGCTGCCAGCACTTACCTGGAATATTCCTGGCTTCTTTTTTTTTTTTTACCATTTTTTCCCCATTTTTTTAGTAGCGCTGGAAACTTAACTTCAGCTCTGACACGGAGCTCATTTTCCAGCACAAGAAAAGTTGCGCTAGCCATGCACAGTTTCTCTGCATCAGGAATTACTGCTTAATGCCCTCATTTGCATGGGATTTCCATGTGAGGGCACTAAGCAGCACTCTCATTTAGGAACGTACATTTTCTGCGCCTGAAAATCCTTGCTGCATCGGCGGTAAATTTTGCGCACAGAAAATGCGCATTCATGTGCCGGCAGAAAGGTGCGCTCAACCGAATGCACCTTTCTGCATTGGCCTGAGAGGAAGGATGTTGGGCTCTGTTGGACCTTTGGTCTGACCCAGCACGTGACTTATATTCTTAGGTTTCAAGGACTGGCCTGAGAACCATTGCTCCAAACTGATATCTGAAGAACTGTCTGCTCTGAGAATTAGACAGGTAATGCATTTGTATAACATATAATGGCATATTAGACAAGTCGGGCATTAAAATTCTCTCCCATTCTGTGTTTATGGGAAAAGATCTTAATAAATAAAGCCAATATGGCTGAATTTACATAAGTTGGAAATTCGTGAACAATGTTTTTTCTCTGCAACTGGAAACATATTCTTCCCTTTTATTTATGATGTTTGTTCAATTCAGGAAAATAAGAACTTGGGGGCTAATTTATTAAAGGTTGGTGCCAGCTTTGTGTTGATGTTCTCCCCATTGAAAATGAGATGTTTTTGTTGAGCAATCTGGCACAAGTTTTCAACGGGAGAACAAATGGCACAAACCTTTAATAAATCAGCCCCAATGGCCTGCTAAGACAAAACAGCCCTAGAATTAATAAGATAAATGCTGCAGTTAGAAAGTTGGGCTAGTTTTCTGAACACATTGGCAACATAAGAACCAAGGGATTCCATAAGAGAATGAGGCTTTACAGTTGACTGTTATTCAATTATGTTTTTAGTACGCTGTATAGAAGAACAAAATATTCTAATTGCGATTTTATGCCAAACGTGCTAATCTCTTAATTACCTGCAAAAGCCTTTGCTATATATTGATCTTTTTTTTTTTCCTTGAGATTTAATTTAGCCTTCAAAGCAGGGGATAATCCTCACATTTTCTGAGATAGGGGTAAATTATCTGAAAAGGCGAGAGCGAGATAATCCCTCATTTGCAATTAAGAGCGGTGTACCAACTTTCCGTGTTGCCCTCTTGTTTTATTTCTTCATCAAAGGGTCTCTGGTAGCATGCCCCGATATCCTTCTGTTAATGTGTGTAACAGCTATACAGTTAGAAAATGCTGGAAGCTGAATGTGGGCCCTTAGCTGCTTCCATCTGTGTAAGGCAGATGGCTGTAATCTGGCTCCCCTGAACTCTGTGCCATAGTTCGGTTGGAGGGCACTAGGCACAGCATGCAGATACAGCGACCTCAGTGCATGGATGGAATGTAGAGCTCCAGAAATGAATGCGTTCTTTGGGGAAAAAAAAAAATGCTGGCGCTCACGGGAGGCTGAAAATTTCCCTAAAGCCTCCAGTTTTGTTCTTTGCCATAAGGAATCTAGAACATTCTTTAAAGTATACAAAATATAGCAATTCCATTCATTTCTTGAACTTAAAGCATCACTTACACTTGAACACAAATCTCTTTTAAAAGGAAAGGCAAAGGAGAATCCTTGAAGTTCCCCGGATTGCATTGTGTTTGCATTAAAAAAAAAAAAAAAAAGGAAGCTTTATTTCTTTTTAAATGCCATCAAGGATAACTTTCAAACAACTCTGCGCAGCCACATATCCACACATATATTGGCCGTGCAAAGAACTAGTACAGTATTGTATAAGCCTCGTGTATCAGGATATGCACAGATATAAAATACGCAGATATTCACCCCCAACATTCGTGTGTATATACTGTTTGCTCTTGCACAAATACTTGCATTGTATTCAAAGAACGTATTTCAATGTACTGAACGCACATACTTTTCCTGTCGATTTTAGGAACATGTGTACATATATTTCAAATGTGGAAAACAATACGTCTTGCTCTTGTAAAATGTTGATTTATGTGCATAGCTTGGTATATTTTAAAACTGGCACACATAAATAGTATTACCAGTTTTCCAATTTGTGTGTGTATCAGTGTGTTTTTAACATACAAATGCAATGTTGTATAAATGTTTTTAATGTTTTTATTGTATGAGATATGTATCAATGATGTAAACCATTTAGATTTGAGATAAACGGAATAAAAGTATAATACATAAATAAATACATTCTTCCATCAGTTCACCCAGTCCTTCTCCAGGTCAGCCTCAACTCCCTCCAGTTTACCCAGATCTCCCACCCAACCAATAATTGGCAACAGATCCATCTGATCTCAATTGAGCAAGATAATTAGCAGGTGTAAAATTACACGAATAACTTATCACATGTACTTGTGTAAGTCTCTTATAAAATAGCAACTTAGAGCGCGTAACTCTTGGTCCAGCCCTGGAACACCCCATGCTGCCCCTTTTTTTTATGCAGGTAGATTTGCACACGAAAATGAAAATACATGCATATGTTTTATGTTTGTAAATAGTGTGCACATTAATACAGGCTACTTATGTGCGTATATGCTAATTTTTACATGCATAACCCTTTGAAAATTCACCTCATAGTTTATTGACACAGGACCCACTCTTAAAGAAACCACTGACGGAGCAGGAAACCAGGCATATATTTAAAAACATTGCCTTAAAAACCTTTAAAAATTAAATTAACCAGGGATCACGTGATGCTCTAACCAAGTAGATGCAGGCTTGCTTAGCTCCCATTCGATTCCCTTACAAATCCTTTCATTTTATATACTTTCTTTTCAAACTTCACGTTATGAGTGGTAAAGATTTTCAGAGGTGTTCCAATCCTAAGATTTCGGCAGTGAAAGAACTTATAAAGAAATCACAGAGTCCAGCCAGCAGGCCAATAGCGCCACTGAGGATTCATTGTTGGGCGATGATGATGTCACCAAATTGCAAGTATTTCCAGTGTCTGGAGATGCTCTCGAAAAGTATTTTGAATTTTTTTCTGACAAAATTACTAAGAGCATCGATACTAAACTAACCATTATGGTAAAGAAAGTCGTAAATTTGATGGCCTCATTGAAGGATCATGAAGAGTGCTTGGATGGAGTAGATAGTGGGTACAAGATCTGGAATAAACTTATACATCCTTCAGACAAAATCTAGATAAATTGTAAGATCCATGACAGCATTGGAAGAAAAGGCGGAGAACTTGGAGAATCACAGCCACCACAACAACGTTAGGATTTTCGGCTTACCAGAGGCCTCAGAGGGGTGCAACGTTGCGGCCTTCATTTCAAAATGGCTGCCAGAATTGCTAGGCCTGGAGGCTAAAGTGGGTAATATCAAGGTTGATAGGGTGCATCAATCGCTGGCGCCTCCACCCGGCCCTCAGGGGAGACTACGAGAGTTCATCATTCGCATTCATAATTTCTCAGATAAACAGAGTGTCTTGACTGCGGGCAGAATGAAAAAAGAACTCCTTTTTCAAGGGAAAAGAATTTTTATTTTTCCTGATTTTTCCATGGTGGTTCAAAAACATTGCCAAAGCTTTAACATAGTAAAGTGCAAGTTGCAAGATAAAGCCTTCAATATGCTATGCAATATCCTGCTAAACTGCTGCTTGTTGGTGTAGGATGGAATCAAATTTTTAAACCCCGGAAGAAGTGGAATGAAATCTTAAGGATGGTTTTACTGGGATCACCAATTGCTGATGGCATAATTGTCTACCTCTCTAATTTGCTTTCATTAGATGTTTCCTTTTGATCAAAGGAATCGGGTGGGAGTGCCTGCTTGCAGCAGGAATTGCGATTACACGACCTGACTGTCTGATCCTCCCTTGGGTTCTATACATCTACTTACCCCTTTATCTTTTTATTTGGACTTTTATTTTTCACATTGCTAATTTATTCTGGCTCATTTTCATACTTTTAGACAATTTTTTACTTTATCGATTCTCTAGGACCCTCACTGGTTTGCAGTGCTCACTGAATATATGTCCCGTTGTGGACTTGCATTATCAGTGTAGTTGTATGGAACTGAACTTTCGTTAGGCGTTTATTTTTCTTCTATACCATTTATTTTTCTTGGTATGTACTCTTTGGACCACTGCTCTGTGGCTTGCAACTCACAATAATAATTTTTTTTTTTTTTTTGGGGGGGGGGGGGTTCGCTATTTAACCTTTACATTGTATGTATGATTTTTGCAGACATTTTTTGGAAATTATTTTTTTTTTTTTTGTTATTTTGGGATACAATCCATTGAGGGCTAATGGGAGTGGTAATGGTGATGAGTATATGTTTGATGGGCTGAGCTTACCAAGGGCAGGGTTGTTTTTGCAGAGACGGATTTGTTGGATGTTTGATTGGAAACTTTAGGTTTGTCTTAGACTATACTCAGATGAGCATACACTTTGGGTATGGGTTATTGGTAAGCTGTCTCAAAGGGGATTCTGGGGGTTAGGGAGTTGGTTGGGTTTGGGGGGGGAGTTTTACCTTTCCTTTTTTCTAAGGGCATTATTATGGTTACTATATATACATTTTCACTCCTTTATGTTGAATGGGGGAGTTCTGTTATTTATGAATAACAGGATGTATGACCTATTGTTCAGATCTGCAGGCACAGATAAACTAATTTTTTATGTTTGGCTGATTATCTGGATTGTCATGGGAATGCTTATGATGCTCAAGGTAGTTTTTCAATATTTCTCTAATGAGCGAAATGTCCCTTTCTAACATTAAGTATATATCTCTTAACGACAGAGGTTTCTCTAATCCCATTAAGAGAACCAGAAGGATACAACACCTTAAAAAACTTAGCTCTAATATAGTATTCCTTCAAAAAACGCATATGACACCTTCAGAACATCTAAAATTGGTACATGGTTAGGTGGGTAAAGTGGTGGCTGCTTCATACTCTACCAGGAGTAGGGGTACACGTATCCTAAATCTTAAACCCCTGCCTATTTCCATTACTAGAACTTTTCGTGATCCTGAAGGCAGATTTGTAATTGTTGAGGGTACTATTTATGGTGTGACCCTATTGCTGGTTAACATTTATGGTCCTAACCTATACTCTGAGGAGTTCTTTGAAAACATTTTTAGGGTTCTTAAGTTTTATCCTACGGATAAGGTCATCATGGGGAGAGACTAGAATCTGTGCCTTAATGCTATATTGGACAGTTCTCATTCTCCTAACTTTGCAATGCCGATTCCAGGTGCTCTACAAAATATTATACAGTTCTACAACCTTTACAACATGTGGAGAGAGTGTTTTCCCAGCATCTGTGACTACACATATTATTTTGTCAGACATCACAATTATAGCAGAATAGACTTTTTCTATGTAGTTTATCTATCATGCCTTTTCTATGTGACAGTGACCTTTTGCCGTCTAATTGATCTGATCACCATCCTGTTATGCTCTCTGTGGATTTTGTTAAGCAATCAGGCTCCCAGAGCTGATGGTGCTTAAACCTTCCCCTTCTTCAGAATCAGGATTTTGTTGACATGGTGAAAAAGGCCATCTCATCATCCAGTGGAGGTTTATGACCCTAGGCCCCATTGGGAAACACTAAACAGTATTGAGGGGCCAAATTATATCTTTTGCTAGTTACAAGCAGAAACAATATCTAGCTAAACAATGTGAATTGACAGAGTTGATAAATAAATTCGAATGTCAACATAAGCTAGTTTGCTCCCCTAAGACCTACAAGCCTTTGCAACTTGCTAGTGATGAGCCGCTCAAAATTCAGTCTTCTTTAATACAAAGAAGTTTTAAGTTCACTAAGCAAAGATACCATGAATGGGGTAACAAGCTGGGCTCTTTATTGGCAAAGTTAATTAACCCTAAAGCCTCTTCATCTAAGTGCTTTACAAGGAACCTCGGGTAATCTTTTCCATTCTAACATGCAAAGTGCAGGAATTTAAGGTTTCTTAGCATTTGTACAGAGCTTCTGAGGTTTCCTCAATGGATGATATTACAAGCTTTTTAAACTCGGTACAAATGTCTCAGATTTCTGATGAGACCAAGGCTTAGTTGGAGAGGCCAATTACGGTCTTTGAGATTGAACAGGCCTTACAGTCTCTAGCAGCAGGGAAGAGCCCAGGTCCAGATGATTTCCCATTGGAATATTATAGATGTTTTTGAGGGAAGTTGGTCCATCTTTTACAAATATTTTTTTAATTTTATGAGGACCCCTGCTTTTCTCCGGGAAACTTGTTGGATGCTCGTATTACTTTGATTCCTAAACTGAGTAAGGATCCCTTGCTTTGTGGTACATATAGGCCAATATCCTTGATAAACTCAGATATAAAAATTTTAGCTAAGCTATTGCAACTCCAGATAGATCATTTATTACCAGCATTGATAAATCCTGATCAGACCGATTTTGTAAAAGGTAGAATCTCTGTAGCTAATACTAGGAGATTGTTTAGCATAATTCATTTAGCGGGGAAATTAAGAATTCCTGGAGCGGTTCTTTCCTTGGATGCTGATAAAGCATTTGATCGGATCTCCTGGCAATATTGTCTTCTGCCATTATGGTTTTCCTGAGCAATTTGTTAATTGCATATTGGCACTATACAAACAGCCTAAGGTTCGAATCCTAGCCAATGGGTTTCTCTCAGATCCTTTTTCCATTTCTAGGAGGACCCCCTTCTCTGTCTAATTTAGCTCTTGAGTCATTGGCACAGAAAATTAGGGAGTCCAAGGATTCTGAGGAATTCCGATTGGGAATCATGTGTCATAAAATATCATTATACGCGGATGATATCTTACTTTATATTACATGTTCTGAAAGATCGGTCCCGGCCATTATAGACTTCTTGAAGGATTAAGGCATGCTGGCTGGTTATACTATTAATTATACTAAATTCCTCTTGATGTACTTGGATCCCAGGGGTTTCTATCATTCTATATGAGGTAATTTCTTGATAGCAGAGAAAAGTATTAAATATTTGGGGATTGAGGTCCCAAAGAGTCTGGGTGAATTGTACAAGTTGAACTATCCTAAGGTATTTGTGAAACTGCAGGCAAACCTCTGTCGGAGGATTGATTTCCCATTGTCACTTTTGGGCCGAGCCTATTTAGTTAAAATGGTTGTCCTTCCCCGTCTCTTAAATCTTTTTCAGCATCTCCCCTGCAATGCTCCTCAGAAGGCATTCAGAGACCTCAATGGAGCTAACTCTTCCTTTTATGGCATCGTAAACTGTTGCATATTAAGCTTCTGACTTTACA
Organism: Rhinatrema bivittatum; assembly: GCF_901001135.1. Taxonomy (NCBI): domain Eukaryota; kingdom Metazoa; phylum Chordata; class Amphibia; order Gymnophiona; family Rhinatrematidae; genus Rhinatrema; species Rhinatrema bivittatum. The sequence goes on along the minus strand of NC_042620.1, from coordinate 47,947,674 downwards.
ATATCCCAGAAATTGTGGGGGGTTGACAAATCTGTTCCTTTATTATTTAGCTTCCATATTAGTGGGGATTTAGGATTGGTTGTAATCTTCTCATCTTTTATAGCTGGGTATCTTTTGAAGTTATGCATCTGGCTGACTTTACATTAGCATTCATTCTCACTTTACCTTCTACCTCCCCTCAGTATACATGCACAGATGGGGTGCTTGAACCCTATTATTTCTCATACATTGAAAATTTGCAAACAGCGAATAAACTATTGGGATTTCATTGTGAGGTACTGTTTCCTATTTCCTGCCTTCAGTGTAATCTGACTTATCTCCTTTTATTTTATCTCTGGACTTGGAGGATTGGGGTACGGGAGGTTTATGCTTCCTGGACCAGATATTGGTGGATGGTCATTTGAAGAGTTTTCAAGAGGTCCAAGCTGAATACCACATTGCTGAACACACATACTACATTTTTTCCTGATTGTATAAGGTAGTGGGGCATCATTTGGAGAACTCTCATGCAATCACAGTCAGACATTACGAGATCATTGTAGTTTATTGTTTACTGTTCTATCTGTTAAATTCCTATCGCCTTTTTCTGCTACACCCAGTTTAGAACATCCCCATTTTATTGTAATTTCAATGTTGCAATGCACTTGTTAATCGTTTTTATTGTATCTTCATTTTTTCACCCCCTGTTAAATGTAAACCAGCATGATGTGATCCATATTGCGAATGCCAGTATAGAAAAACACTAAACAAATAAATAAATAAATAAATAAATAAATAAATAAAACTCTGTGCCATTGCAGTCACACTCTGGTCTGGAATCTTCTCTTATTTCACCCAGGTCTCCTAAACATTTGATCTCTAGATTATATAAATACTTGTTTGATGGCATTTATGATCCTGAGACATGTCCCAACATTATTCAGAGATGGAATGAGGTTTTGTCACTGAATTTAGATGAAGATGATTAGAATGATATATGGGATTCAACCCTTAAATTATCTCGTTGCAATATGGTTCGGGAACTAATGTTCCAATTACTACACAGACCATATAGATACCCCTTATTTTTCTCTAAATTTAGTAGATCTAGCCCTTTTTTACTGGAGAGGTTGTGGTAATCCTGCATCTCACTATCACATGTGGTGGGACTGTCCTATTGTTGAAAACTTATGGCAACAGGTTGGGTCCTCGATTATCCAAATCTGAGAAACTTTTGTCAACTCAGCTGTTGCATACTGCATGTAATACCATTGTTTACTACTGGAAGTTGACCCTCTTAATTGATCATTGGAAGTCGGTGGTTGCAGATATCTCAATAATGGAAAAAATTTCCTTTTCATTATTGAAAAAACATGGGACTTACAACACCGTATGGAAGCCTTACTGGCAATGGAGGCAATGTACTGACTGATTTCTTTAGTATCTTCTAGGTGCTTGATACAATTATTAACCCAATTTATTCGCTTGTATGTTATATTACATTTTCTGAGTTGTTACATCCTATAAAAAAAAAGTACAAAAAGTATTCAAATTAGCCCACTCTGGGCACTCAGCATGCTCAGAGCCAAGTGGGAACCACTTGAAGCCGAAGGTCACTGTAATGGACCTTGCTGCATGTTGATCTGTCAAATGATTTCCATTAGAAATGAAAAGTTGCTAAAAAAAAAAAAGAGTACAATTGAAATGTATTAAAATATGATAATTAGTTTTCCTTGTTCATTACATCGCAGAAACTTTTATTACTGGATGAAAAGACGTGTGCATTGCTCCACCTGTCTATATAGTTCCTTTATTATGTTGTGAAATTCACATCCTTGTCTTTTCTTTCTTTGGGAGTGAGGGAGAGAGGTTAAGGAGGCACTTGGCAATTTCCTTTTGCTCCTTTGTGCTTCCAATTCAATGGGAATGTCCCTTGGCTGAGTCTATAGCTTTATGAGCCTTTGATTACACCCCTACTGGGGTTTTTTTTCCCCTCCTCATTGCAGTGACAATTCTTGACCACAGGCTGTGGCTTTCCCTCTGGAACCTGATAGACATGAAAGCTGGTGGACATATTGCTATTTAGTGATGGCTGGTACTTCCTCTCTCCCTTTCCTCACCAAAGGCTGTCGAGGCTGGCTTCACACGGAATTCATAGTCATAAGAACATAAGAACATAAGGCTTGCCATACTGGGTCAGGCCAAGGGTCCATCAAGCCCAGTATCCTAGAACATAAGAACATAAAAAATTGCCATACTGGGTCAGATCAGGGGTCCATCAAGCCCAGCTTCCTGTTTCCAAAAGTGGCCAGTCCAGGCTATAAGTACCTGGCAATTACCAAAACACTAAGAGGTACATTTTTTTAAAAAGCGTGAGCGCGTATTTTTGTTCGCGCACCAGGCGCAAACAAAAGTACGCCGTATTTCAATAGATACGTGCGTAGCCGCACGTATCTGTTGAAATCCGGGGTCGGCGCGCGCAAGGCTGCCCAAAATCGGCAGCTTGTGCGCACCGAACCGCGCAGCCTGCCTCCATTCCCTCCACCCCCCCGCACCTACCCCTCCCTTCCCCTACCTAACCCACCCCCCGGCCCTATCTAAACCCCCCCTACCTTTAATCCAAAAGTTACGCCTGCCTGAGACAGGCATAACTTGCGCACGCCGGGCCGACTGCCAGCGCGCCATGTTCCGTCTAGGGGCTGGTCCGGAGGCCGCGGCCACGCCCCTGGGCCGGAACCACGCCCGTGGCCCTGCCCCTGGAATGCCCCTGATGACGCGCTGGCCGCAACACCCCCCCCATCCCGACATGCCCCCCAGGAAAGCTCTGGGACTTACACGCGTCCCGGGGCTTTGCGCTCGCCGACAGCCTATGCAAGATAGGCTCAGCGCGCGCAGGGAGGATTTAGGGAAGGTTTTCGGGAGTTACGCGCGTAACCTATGTGCGTAACCCTTTGAAAATCTACCCCTAAGTATATCCCATGCTACTGATGCCAGTAATAGCAGTGGCTATTCCCTAAGGCAGCTTGATTAATAGCAGTTAATGAACTTCTCTTCCAAGAACTTATCCAAACCTTTTTTAATCCCATGTACACTAACTACACTAACCACATCCCCTGGCAACAAATTCCAGAATTTAATTGTGCGTTGAGTGAAAAAGAACTTTCTCCGATTAGTTTTAAATGTGCCACATGCTAACTTCATGGAGTGCCACCTAGTCCTTTTATTATCTGAAAGAATAAATAACCAATTCACATTTAACTGTTCTAGACCTCTCATGATCTTAAAGACCTCTATCATATCCCCCCTCAGCCGTCTCTTCTCCAAGCTGAACAGCCCTAACCTCTTCAGCCTTTCCTCATAGGGGAGCTGTTCCTCCCCTTTATCATTTTGGTCGCCCTTCTCTGTACCTTCTCCATCACAATTATATCTTTTTTGAGATGTGGCGACCAGAATTGTACACAGTACTCAAGGCGCAGTCTCAGCATGGAGAGATACAGAGCGTTATGACATTTTCCGTTTTACTCACCATTCCCTTCCTAATAATTCCTAACATTGTTTGCTTTTTTGACTGCCACAGCTCACTGAACCAACAATCTCAATGTATTATCTACTATGACGCCTAGATCTTTTTCCTGGCTGGTAGCTCCTGTTTCCAACAGTGGCCAAGTCAGGTCACAAGTACCTGGCAGGATCCCAAGGGGTAGATAGTTTCCAAGCTGCTTATCCCAGCTTGGAATCTATCTACTCCTCAGTAACATGCATAAATGCATTAAACATATATGTATAAATATTTGTAATAATTATAAATATGCTATAAAATATAGTTTCCAGTAGTAGGTCCTTTTATTCTTCTGAGAATGCCCTGAAGTCACATAGGTTAGAAATGTATCTGTAGTTCCTTCCCCAGCTTCTACTGGGACATAGGAACTCATGCAGGAAATTCTGGACTAGCACAAGACTCATGACTTCCAGGGGGTTCCCACCCACACAGGGGGGAAAGAGTCATTCTTTCAAGACCTTTAGGGTTTTTACTTCACTGAAGCTCTTCTACAAACCAGTCTGGCAAGGCATTACAAAAAAAAAACAAGCCACACAGTAGATGTTGTCCAAAAATAAAGTGTTTTACTAGTCATTAATCTCAGGAAACAAAATGTACATCCAGTACACAAAGGCTTGGTGTACCAATAGTACAGAAAAATATGAAGCCCAGCGGCCTTAAAATAATAAACTCAGTCTCTTACATAGAAACAAATGCTGCACAACTTTACAGGTAAGCTCTGTGTGTCAGGCATTATATTCTTTTGGGCACTTTCCTTAGTACCTGCTTCCTTGGGTACAGATCTCTCATTATTCCAATAGCAACTGGCAAATTCTCAGACTAAGTCAGGAATATCCAAAAGTGACGCTTCCCCCTGGGGCAGCAGCTCAGGAATATCATCCTCCAAGTCTGGCAGTCTTCACTGGACTCTAACTTGAAATTCCATGCTTTTCCCAACTTAGAAGCTATGGCTAATCAGGGTTTTGCATGCTTTGTGATTTGTTGATCTGCTCTGTGTCTGTTTTCCTCAAAAAACTCATTTTCTCTGTGCTGACCTGCAGGTGGTATTTGACCTCTGAACTGTAGTTCAAACAAAGGCTTTGGATGATGGCTTGACTCAGCTTGAACAGCATTCACATCCCAGCATCCCTGAGGAAGCTGTAAGACTGAAACATCCCACAGTGTCATTGGCCAGAAAAGTATTACTAATCAGAAGGCCATTGGTCAGGGAGCAATTGTTAGTACTTTGTGTTCTGATTGGCCCTTCAGATAGAGAATCAGCCCTGAAGCTTCTAGAACTCTCTAGTTTCAGCTGGGGCCCTGTTCAGCAGCTGTGGACATCCCTTTTCCTGATCTCCCCAAGCATTAGATAAGTAGTGGAAAGTGTTTAGTTAACTTTACCATTTAATCTTTGTCGTGTTGCCTGTTCCTGTTTGGAAATCAAATCTTTTTTCGTTCACTGTTCCTACTTTTTGTTAATAAACTTATTGTAACCCCTCTTCCACAAGGGGTCACCTTCTCAGCTCTGGGGAGCACTGTTATAACTCTCCCAGGTGGAGTACGATTACTCTTAGGCCGAGGGCTGGAAACAGGCTAACCTGCAGGGCCAAACTAGACCGTGGACACACACAAAAAATTCACTGTTCACACCAAATGTTGTGCTCCAAAAGCAAAAGTAGTTTACTTAAAAATCAATTCAGGACAATAAAACAAGGATAATCTGCTCACAGTTCTTAGTTTACTGCAACAGATAAAATAGCAGTTTCCAAATAAATTACTTCACAGTCCACTTCTCACAGTTATCTTCTTGGCTCCCTCTCAAAATTTCAGCCTACCCAGGCCCTAAAACACAGTCTCTTCCCTTTAGTTTCTTATCCCAGTTTCCAGTACTCACAAAGTCCCCAGAATGTCTCTGTGAATTCTCACTCTTCATTTTGTAAGTGATGAAGTCTTTTCAGCCCTGCACTGAGCTCCAGACCAGACACAGTTTCCCCTTCTGGTCCTGCTGGCTCCCAGCACAGCTTCCTTTTCTCTGGTTGTCCTCTACTTAGCAGTTACTCATTCATGTCTTTACTCAGGTTTTCTGAGGGCTTGGGAGAGCAACCCACCTGAAATTTCTCTTTCCCTGCTGCATAGCCCAGGAGAGGAAGACAGCTATATCCTTACTGCACTCAATTACCCTGGGGAAGCCCCAGACCACACTGAATCATGGGTTATATACTCCTCAGTAGCTGTGCCCAAAAAGAGAATGTACCACATGTCAATCACCACGCCTCTCTTACACCACTTAACCCTTTGATGCACTCTCCTTCTCTGGAACTTTTCCATTTTAAAGTATACCACAATCCTAAAAGGACTTTTCCCCGAGGAAGATCTGATATATAACATAAAAGTCCTCCATGTCTTAATACCTCACACCTTCTAGTTGCACATAGGGGCCACATTTTTAGATTTTTAGCTCTTCCTGTCTTGGTCAGGTTAATGATCCTGGTATTGTGTGCATTTAGTCTGTGGGAATATTTCTAGGAATTATGCAACCCCTGAGTTGTTGGGTCCCAGTGTCCCTAAAAACCACCAGATCCAAGCCAGAACCCATTTGGTGGGTGAGAGGTTGCCAGTGCAGGAGCACAAGTGTAGATACAAACAGACATGAGCAGTACTTGACAGGACCCTCTGAGTTGCTACAGGTTTATTCTTGATTAGGTGTTAGGGGTAGCGCTGAGGCATTACATGACAGAAACATTCTCCCTGGTCAAATGAGGAGTACAGACTTACACTTTTCTTCCTTGAGACTACTTCTTGCCTTCATCAAAATCCCACTGAATTTAGATCTTCAAGAAATATGTTCCTTGGACTCCTCTGCCAAAAACTCTCCTGTAATCTGAGGCCTGGGCACCCTGACCTTGGACCTCAGATACCCTCCCTAGCACAGGAGGAATGCAGTCCACTCCTCTTGAGATGCCCCAGGAGGCATACAGTTCTCTCCCAGAGAGACACCCCAAAGAAACCTATACTCAGGTGGTCACTGGAGTTTTGTTAAAATGTTGATGCCTCTCACAGGCGAATGCCAACCACCTACCACTCTTACATCACACCCTGCATACAGGATCTATTGAGACCTCTGATGCAGAGCGTAATAAGAGAAGGGCGAGGGGGGTGGTCTTCCCCGGGTGACAACAGGGGGAGGGTGTTATGATTAGTGAGGTTTGGGTGAACCTTTGGACACTGTGGCAGCTGACCACGCCCACGGGGGGAAGTCCTGTAAGGGGCCACAGGTCAGGCTCAGCTTAGGACACACAAACACAGAGATTCATCTTTTATTAGACAATGTGATGAAGCCACCAGAGGTGGCAGTAGTGAGCAGCAGAAGTAGCCCGGCTGGGCTAGTATCCCTCAGGCGCTGGAACAGCGACTCCTCCGGTAGCAGAGCTGTAGTGGAAAGAACTGAGAATGATGAGTACAGTGGAATATGCACAAGCCCCAGTATGGAGAACCCCAGGATAGGGAGAGCAGGCCCTCAAGGAGCGAGTACCTGATCCCTGAGAGCTGAGAGGCTTGAAGGTAATGTACTCACACAGCGGTTCCACGTAGGAAATAGCACTAAGGCTGGAACGGAGGCAGGTCCTCAAGGAACGAGTACCTGGTTCCAGGGAACAGCTCTGAGGTGAAGATGGTAGTAACCACTGGTGTTGAAAATAGCGAAACCTTCCAGGCAGAAGAGAAGGTAGGAGCAGGCAGCGAGTCAAGGAACATGGGCCCTCGAGGAGCGAGTACCGGTTTCCTGATAGTGACCTGAGAAGCAAGTGAGGCCCCCGAGGAGCAGGTACCCTGTTAGCGTTAAGAGTCCAATGGAAGATTGGAGGCAGAGTAGTTGGGTACGGAGAGTGAATCCCATCCGTAAGAATCCCTTTGCTAACTCAAAGGCTAGCAAACATCGTAGGCTTTAAATATCTGGGCAGCGTGACGTCATCACAGGGGGATGCCCCTGACGTTCACGCCAAGTCGGAAATAAGAGTGAGGGCCGCGCGGCGCGCGCGCCCTAAGGTACCAGCAAAGCATGGCGGGAGGCAGCGACCAAGCCGGTCTGGAAACACCAGAGAGGACGGCAGGCAGATGCCGCAGCAGCCAGGCGTCCATCCATAGCGAGAGGAGGTGCAAAGAAAGAAAGGTAGGCGGAGTGAAGCCGTCGGGAAGGGACGGTTGCAAGAGAGGGGTGCCATTGCTGCCAGCAGGAAGGTCCCATGGCGGCGTGGAGCAGTGACATGTTGGCAGTTTCCACTCCACACCAGCAAAGGCGAGCTCCTGCGGAAGAAGAGGCCAGCGGCATAAGAAGAGGCCCTGCGGCGGTGCTGCCAGCGTTTCCCGGAGCCAGCAGCAAAAGAAGCGGCTCTGTTGTGCAGTCAGTGGCCGGAGAAGCGAGAGGCTGGCCCTGTGAGAGTAAGTGCCAGTGTATGAGAGGGCTGTGTGTGGGGGCGTGTGTGTGTGTATGGGGTGTGTGTGTATTAGGGAGTGTGTGTGTAGGTGTGTGTGTGTATTAGGGAGTGTGTGTGTAGGTGTGTGTGTGTATGAGAGGATGCCTGTTTGTGTATGAGATGGAGGGTGTATATAAGAATGAGCGTGTATGTGCCTGTGTATATATATATTTACTAGATAAGGGAGCCCTGACCGACGTGCCGCAAATGCGCAGTAGAGAGCAGCTCTACCGCGCATGCGCGGGCAAGCACATCGGCCAGAGTGCCTGAAAAAAAAAATGGCGCTGGGTCGCTAGGAGCAGGAGCAGCGGCGACAACGAGCAGGAGCAGGAGGAGCAGTAGCAGCGGCGACAACGAGCAGGAGCAGGAGGAGCAGGAGCGGCGGCGGCACGCACAAGGGAGGGAGGGAGGAACAGCCCCCGTTATCGGTTGTAGATGAGCTGAAAGGGGAGGGGAATGAGAGAGGGGGAGTGAGGAGAGAGTGAGGAGAGGGGAGGGAGGAGAGAGTGAGCTGAGGGGAGGGGGAGGGAGGAGAGGGTGAGGGTGAGGGGAGGGGGGGAAGGTGAGAGGGAGGGAGAATAGAGGGGAGAGGTGGGAGGGAGGGAGGAGAGAGTGAGGGGAGGGGAGGGAGTGGGAAGGAAATGGACCAAAAAATTTTTTTTAAATGTAGCCCGTTGTTACGGGCTTAACGGCAGGTATATATATATATATATATATATATATATATATATATATATGAGAGGGTGCCTGTGAGTGCATGTGTGTGAGAGGGTGCCTGTGTGCGAGGGTGGGAGTTAGAGAGATAGAGATAGAGGTAGAGAGGAATCATGTGTGGGTGAGACAGGAATCAAGTGTGAGAGATACAGAGGAAGTGTGGGGAGGGGGGGTGTATGTGAGAGAGAGAGAGAGAGAGAGAGAGAGGAAACGTGTGTGCCTGTTTCTCTCTTTCACACACACACACATACACACACACACAAACACACTCAAGCTTCCTCTGTCTCCAAGCGTGTATGTGTGTGAGAGACAGAGGAAACATATTTTGTTTGTGTGTGTGTGTGTGCCCCCAGGTCCCAACAATCTCAGGGTGACAGGTATGGAGAGTGGGGGATTTTTAAAATCATTATTAATTTTAATTACTGGGTGTTATTTAATGTCTGCAGTTTTGAAATATTTTATCAATATTTGGGAAAGTTTTAAAAATATGTACAGGAGCTTCTAATTATTGAATATTATTCTATTCATCAGCTGTTTTGAAGTGTATATTATTTAGTTTGGTTTTACTATTCTGATTGATTTAAATTTCTTGATTGTATTGTTTTTGAGGAATAGTGATTTTCTGCTTTTCCATTGTTGCACTGTGTACAGAATCTGGCTTGTGGTTTCCAGTTCAGTTTTTGTCGGCATGTGTGCGTGTAAGAGAGAGAGAGAGAGAGAGAGGGGAAGCATGTGTGTGTGTTAGCGTGTGAGAGAGACACAGAGGAAGCATGTGATGTTTAGGAAATTTTAAAATTATATAAGGGGGGGTGCCAAAGAAGTATCTGCCCCATGTGCCAAATAATTTAGGTATGCCACTGCTCTGATGCCCACTAATAAGGAGCCTATCTGGAACCGCCTTACATATTCATTCTTCTCTTTTCTTCATTTACTTCCACAATTTCTTCTTTAGCTCCATTTCTCTTTTTATATACTGTTTTGCTATATCTGTCCGGCATGCTAAATAATGTCCCCTGTAGTTCTAAAGCAGCCATGCCCATGAATGGCATGTTTTTCATTCCATTTAACTTGTTTTTCTGTCATGCAAGAGCTGTTTCTTCAGCGCATGCAGTATTTAACGTTTTCTCTGAGCACTCAGGTCAGCTTCAGGAATGTTTATGTGAGCTGCGATGCTGAATGACTGCCTAAGTACACAGTTCTATTATTTCAATTTGCACTGGCTGATATTGTTTCTTTGTGATAGCTCTGACATAATGCATCTTGCACATTGCAGACGGAGTACTACACAACGTGAAAACATATTGCAGATCCTGCTCTGTCTGGAATGTAATCACTTACTGTAGGTAGAGGCAGCTGATGAGCTTTCAGCAACATCCTGCCTTATCACTGTGGCTATTTTGTGCTGCATCGTTGCCAACAAATCTGCACCGATGCACGCTAATGGAAAATTTGGCTAAGACGCTGGGGGCTTTCCTCGCTATTTTGGTAGTATGCTTCATGTCCAGTTGAATAATCAAGAGAAACCTGCAGCTGGGAGAACGACGTAACGTTTCATTATAAAGATGTCATCTTTAGTGCCGGTTGACATGTCTATACCAACATGAAGCAGAAGGCGATGAAACTTTCATGTGTTAGATTTATACACAAACTGAATCTTACTCGTTTGTCAAATTCTGTATGCTGTTGCTCCCATGTTATGCCTATGAGGAAATTCTTAATTGAATACTGTCCTTCCGGCCAAGCCTGTAGTTAAGAGTCTCCCTTAATGGAGCCATTGGTTTGAGGAGCACCATGGAGTGATAAGCTTTGACCCTGGCTGGAAGACAGATAGCTACTTACCGCATGACTATTCTCTCCTGATACAGAAAAATCGTATAGGTTGGTTTACAATAGACTATTGTAGATTAAGACATTTATAAGAAGTCTTTGAATTAATGGGTAACCGTACTTGCCAGTACTAAGGCAGTTTCAACAATAAAGGAAATGTTACTTCCAAGACCTTAGGCAGCCGGCTATCTTAATGAAGGTGTGTGGGAAAATCTCTGGTTTATCAGTGACAGCAATTAATCTCTCCTCCTTCCTCCACCTGACCCAAGCCTAGTACTTTCACCCCTCCTCCATCCCTGCTTGACCCCAGCAGTCTCATCCCTCCTTCTTCTTTGTTCCCTGACGCGAACCGAGCACTCTCTCATCCCTCCTCTTTCTCCCTCCCCACTTGACACAGCGCTTGCATTCTTCCTTCCCTCCGCTTGACCCCCGGCGGTCTCATTCCTCCTTCCCTCTCCCTTTCCCCACACCCAACCCAAATCCACCAGTCTCATTCCTTCCTCCTCTTCCCCTTCCCCCCCCCCCCCCCCCCCCCAGCCGGTTTCATCTTTCCTTCCCCCTTAAGCCGATCCCAGCAGTCTCGTCCCTCTTCGCTCCAGCCCAGCAGTCTTCCCCTTCTCCCACAGGACCCAAACCCAGCGCTCCTCCTACCTCCTTCCACTTGCCAGATCCAACCTGCGCGCGTTGTGGAGCTGACAGTCCCTCATCCTGGTCTCTTGCCAGTGGGGCATAAGCGCTTAACTCATAAGGTACACGAGGGACCTGGCATTTATGTGGCCAAGCTAGGCCCCTGTGCTTCTCAGAGGCCACAGGGAATGCATGTGCGGTGGCACACGCACCCCGCTGGCACCCGACGGCCGACGCCCCCTTCCCCTCCCCAATCTGCTGCGCTAAGCGCGGTTTATTGATTGCATTTGGATTTTGTCTCTTGCGTCTTTTTCATGTGGTGTTTGCATGAATTTGTTTTCCCGACTCACAGTCTGAAGTGTAACTGCTAATTTCAAACCAGGGATTGAACTATGGGCCACAATCAAGCTTCAGGAAAAGGTAGGGCAGAAAGAGAAGCTCAGGAGCTTGCACTCTTTTGAAATAGCACAGTATTTGCCCAGAATTTAATTGCAAAAGAGCATGCTAACTAAAAGTACCCTGGGGCTCTTGCCTTACTCGTAAATTTAGCACAAGTTCCATTGTTATTTTTCAATAACTTGTAGCTTGCAGAATAGTTTGTGAATTGTTTTCCTTCCTGAAGTTCTTGAAGTTTCAGGAAATTAAACTTTTCAGCAAAAGATATTCTATGTTTTAAACCGTGCAAGGAAAATGGCTTGCAAGCTTTTGCCCAAAATTTAAATCTGGCCTCAAGTCTTTTTTTTTTTTTTTTAAATTTGAAATCATCCCTGATGCTTTCATTAAAATGTCAGTCCCACGATCGATTACGCTAAAGCTTATTGCACAGTTTTAAGCAGCCGTCTGCGGCTCCTAGGCACTATCAATGCTGGGGGTGTGCTTCCACCTCCCTCCACCCTTGGACCTTTATTTTTCAGAGGATCTCCTCCTGGGTCCCCGGCGGAGATAAAATTTCCTCCCCTCCCGCAACTCCAACCGATTCGATTCCCACCCCCTCCCCGCAGCTGGTCCTCTGATTCTTTACACCCTCGTTTTGCCGCCCACCCTCCCAAAAAAACAAAAAAACCCCAAAGCTCATTGCTCCAGCTCCAGCGCTGGCCTTACTGTTATTACACGGCAACATGCAGGGACTGAGTAAGTCCCATACCTCCATCATACTCATAAGCTGCCAAACTAGAGGCACAGTCATGGACTTACCCAGTCTCTGCATGCCGCCTCGTAATAGTATGGGGCCAGCATTAGAGCAGGCGCTCTGGTGTTGGTTTTAGGTGTGGGGGGGGGAGGCAGCAGGAAATAAAATCAGACTGGAGGTCTACAGGGAGTGGGGGGGTGGGGGAGCAGCAGGATGGGATTGGGGGTGACAAGGGGCAGGAACTATTCCACCCTAGGAACAGGCCTGTGCCTAATTCAGTCTATTAAGCGGATGTGATAAATGACATCCTATTAACTCCTGCTCTGACAAATACAGTTTCAAATATTAATCTGCTGATCTCCTAAGAAATGGAGAAATGGAATCTGTGTTCCCACATAGCCATCCAACAAGAAAACGTTGAATTTAAATCTAATGTGAAGGAGCAGAAGATTTGATGTTTTCTATTTTTTACTTATCTGTAATTAAAAACAGTATTATGAAGCTCGGGATTTGTGGCATGAGCCCAGTTCCTGATGTTAAAATTTATTTAACTTGTAGTCATCTGAGTAGCCAAACGGAGCCAAATTACAGGCTCTCAATGAACCTTCAGAATTCCTTCGCAGTAGGTAAGGGTCATTACCAGCACCAGACTGCATGTCTCAGGCAACAGTCCACTCACCCTAGTAATCTTAATCTGGCACATGCTCTTAACTTCCTGAAATCTTATTAAGCCCTGTAGAACATCAGAAAACCTGTCTGCACGTCATCCTTCTGTATAATTCACAGGAACAGAACATCAGTGCTCATTCAGAAAATCCCTTGAAAGTTGAACTGCCTTCTACAGAGGCTGTAATAATATGGGCCCTGAAAGGAAGTAGCACAGATAACTGCTTATTATATGTTCATTGTTTCTCACTTTGAAATAATAGCATTTAGCTTATTTTTTACACTTGTGCAGTGAAGCTTGGTGACTTGTTTATGTGGCTGCTCTGAGGGCCTGATGTAACAAGGTGTGTGGTAAAACTGTGTGCTGAAATTCAGAGCAGTTTTGTTTTTTTTAACATGCGCAGTGAAATCAACCTTAACTTCTGAAGCAGTAAAACAAATAGTAAGCCTCGGGAGTTATCAAGAAAGTGTGCAGTCACAAAAAAGGCCCGCATTAACCCGAGTTAAAATGTGCACACGGCCTTTTGCGTAGGCTGAGCGCACATTTTAACTCGGGGTAGTGGGGGTGGAAGGAGTCTCTCGGACACCGCATTGAGGTGCACTGTTTTGTGCGCGTATAAGTCTGCAGCCTTTAATCCGATCACAGGATTCAGAAGGGTGTGAGTTTAAAGGGCTGAGCTGACTGGTGCAAAGCTGAGTATCAGCTCTGAGAGTACATCTTGCTCAGGTCCCGAAAAAAGTGTGAGACCTTCCTCCTCCTCCTCTTCCTTCATCGCTGAGATACTGGGGCACAAGTGCTCCCTGCTCACCCCAGCCACTATGGTAGAGGAGGCAATGCCAAGTTTCAGGAGCTTCTCGAGCAGGATGCACGAGTCTGGAATGGGCAGGTCAGGGCTGGTCATTCATCATCCCCTGAGCAAGGGGGGGGGGGGGGGGGGAGAAATGGAGATCCTGGACGGGTGCTGCAGTAGCTCCAGGAGAACATAAGAATTGTCATACTAAATCAGATTGAGTGTCTATCGAGCCCAGCATCCTGTTTCCAACAGTGACCAATCCAGGTCACAAGTTCTTGGAAGGATCCCAAATAGTAGATTGATCCCATGCTACTTACGCCCAGGGAAAAGTAGTGGCTTTTACCAAGTTTATCTGGTTAATAACAGTTTATGGACTTCTCCAGGAACTTGCTAAATCTTTTTAGAACTTAGCTCCACTAGCTGCCTTTACCACATCCTCTGGCAATGAATTCCAGAGTGTAATTCTACATTGTGTAAAAAAAGAATTTTCTCTGATTTGTTTTAAATGTGCTATTTACTAACTTCAAGGAGTATCCCCTAGCTTTTGTATTATTTGAAAAAGTAAATAACCAATTGACATTTACCCATGCTGTTCCACTCATGATTTTATATGCTTCTATCATATCCCCCCTCAGCCGTTTCTTCTCCAAGCCGAACAGCCCTAATCTCTTTAGCCTTTCCTCATAGGGGAGACAGTTTCATCTCATTTATCATTTTGGTCACCATTCTTTGTACCTTTTCCAGTTCAACTTTATTTTCTTTGAGACGTGGTGACCAGAATTGCACATAATACTCTAAGGACCAGATTTTAGTACCTACGCGTGGGCATAGATTTGTGCGCGCAACCCGGCTTGCACAAATCTATGCCCGATTTTATAACATGCAAAATCGGAGCTGCCTTGAAGGGAAATTTCTTTCCGCACCCCCCCCCCCCCCCGACCTTTATTTTAGAAGTTGCGCCTGCCTCTGGGCAGGCGTAGGTTGCGCACACCGGCCAAGTGCCGGCGAGCTATCCCCCAGCCTAGAGGCCCTACAAAAGCCTCTGGGCATGCCCCCGCCCCGGACCGCCCACACCCCACCCTTTTTTTCAAGCTCCAGGACTTGTGCGCATCGCTGGGCCTATACAAAATAGGCTCGGCGCGTGTAACCCCCCTGAGTGCGTAAATCCAGCTGGATTTATGCGCGAAGAGCTTTTAAAATCTGCCCCTAAGTGTAGGCCAATGCAGAGGAATTATGACATTCTCCATTTTATTCTCCATTCCTTTCCTATTAATTCCTTTCCTAACAATGTTCACTTTTTTGACCGCCTCCACACACTGATTTTCCCCCGGCACTGAAGTCAGGTTCCCCTAGTCTATAGTTTCCTGAATCACTTCTAAATCCCTTTTTAAAGATCGAAGTCACATTGGCTACACTCCAATCTTCACATACAATAGATGATTTTAATGATATTTATTTATTAAAAATATTTATCTTCCACAAATAAACATGAGATAAACAAAAATAAAATACAGCAATAACAATTCATTGTGACTCTGCCCCTGTTAACAAAAACATTTTTTCAATCAATGAGTGCTAAATACAGACTGAAACAAATTAATTTTTAGCTGTTTCTAAAATATTTTTATATCATCCAAGTGACACAAATACTCAGCAAGTCCATTCCATAGTTCAGGTCCTTTAATGAAAAAGGCACAAGCCCAAGTCCCTTGTAAGTGAGTTTCCTTAATTAAAGGGATTTATCCTGAGATCTCAAAATACGAGGAGCATTGTACTAAATTAGCAAACTAGCTGAGGTGGACATTTGTGCTTAAGTAATTTAAATATTAAAACTAGAATCTTAAATTCAATTCACTGATTCATGGAAGCCAGTGTAAAGCTTGCAGTAAAGGTGAAGCATGATCTCTATAATGACCTCCCATAATGAGACGGGCAGCAGAATTTTGTAAAACTTATACAGCCTTAATGAGACAGAAGGTAATCCAGTATAAAGAGAATTGCAATAGTCAATTACTGTCAGAACAAATGCTTGAACAATTGTTCAAAAGTCTTTTTGATCCAAGATCAATTTTAAATGATGCAATAAACACAATTTGTAAAATCCAGGTTTGAGTATTTTATGTATTGTTACCTTAAAAGTTGATTCATACCAGAAACCAGGATTCTGGAGGGAATTACAAATTACTAGTAATAGATTTACAATTTCATTTTTTAGTTCTTTGAAAACTCTGGGGTGTAAAACGTTTGATTTAGGAAATTTGCTACTCTTTAGATTGTCAGTTTACCCTATTATATGATCCAGGTTCACCAAGCTTTGTTTCA